>NC_140588.1:310463603-315443603 GCF_964204655.1 Triturus cristatus | reverse complement strand
TATATATATATATATATATATATATATATATATATATATATATATATATATAATTTCCTTTAATAAATGGCTTACTCACCTGCTGTGGGCCTTCCTCAATGGGCAGTTCTTTGTTGGAAATGATGTTGAGCGGCCATGCCTGGGTCGCGGACGGCCCCACTGTTTAAATACGGACCTGCAATCACGCACATCAGCGAGATTGCATTAGGAACAGGAATGCTGTTAAAGGTGTCAAGATGCCGGTACTAGGAAGTGAGTATGTACTGCGACCCACTTGGGAATTATTCTGTTTTATTTGACTGCCGATGACATTTGGCTCACTGGAGAAGGAGTTAAACACCACAAGTACCGAGATGCCTTGGGAGTGATGACACCGTAAGAGGCGTGACTTTTTATCAATCTCAGGTGTTTAAAAATCAGTGCCATCGTGTGGTTTTAATCCTAAGTCCCTGATGAAATGCAGCTTTGCATGAAACGCGTCGGAAGAAAAGGACTATTTTGGCAGGCAATGTTCATTTCCTGTATCTGGCAACCTTTAATAAATGGCTTACTCACCTGCTGTGGGCCTTCCTCAATGGGCAGTTCTTTGTTGGAAATGATGTTGAGCGGCCATGCCTGGGTCGCGGACGGCCCCACTGTTTAAATACGGACCTGCAATCACGCACATCAGCGAGATTGCATTAGGAACAGGAATGCTGTTAAAGGTGTCAAGATGCCGGTACTAGGAAGTGAGTATGTACTGCGACCCACTTGGGAATTATTCTGTTTTATTTGACTGCCGATGACATTTGGCTCACTGGAGAAGGAGTTAAACACCACAAGTACCGAGATGCCTTGGGAGTGATGACACCGTAAGAGGCGTGACTTTTTATCAATCTCAGGTGTTTAAAAATCAGTGCCATCGTGTGGTTTTAATCCTAAGTCCCTGATGAAATGCAGCTTGGCATGAAACGCGTCGGACGAAAAGGACTATTTTGGCAGGCAATGTTCATTTCCTGTATCTGGCAACCTTTAATAAATGGCTTACTCACCTGCTGTGGGCCTTCCTCAATGGGCAGTTCTTTGTTGGAAATGATGTTGAGCGGCCATGCCTGGGTCGCGGACGGCCCCACTGTTTAAATACGGACCTGCAATCATGCACATCAGCGAGATTGCATTAGGAACCAGAATGCTGTTAAAGGTGTCAAGATGCCGGTACTAGGAAGTGAGTATGTACTGCGACCCACTTGGGAATTATTCTGTTTTATTTGACTGCCGATGACATTTGGCTCACTGGAGAAGGAGTTAAACACCACAAGTACCGAGATGCCTTGGGAGTGATGACACCGTAAGAGACGTGACTTTTTATCAATCTCAGGTGTTTAAAAATCAGTGCCATCGTGTGGTTTTAATCCTAAGTCCCTGATGAAATGCAGCTTGGCATGAAACGCGTCGGGCGAAAAGGACTATTTTGGCAGGCAATGTTCATTTCCTGTATCTGGCAACCTTTAATAAATGGCTTACTCACCTGCTGTGGGCCTTCCTCAATGGGCAGTTCTTTGTTGGAAATGATATATATATATATATATCCACACAAAAAAGGTTTCCCTGCTTGAGAATGCCACACAGTGAGAGGTGTATCCTTTCTTTATTGCAGGTAAGCAGAAAACAGCGCGTTGCTCCCCAATGTCAAAAAGCGCCATACATGTTTCGGGCTAACTGCCCTTGGTCACTGGCAACAACACAGACGCCCACAGCTGCTTGCATTTGAAGTCATTGACTCCGCCCTCTAACGACAGTGCATTCTGGGCAAAGGAGTTCATTACCATAGTGGGATTCTTCTCCGTGGTGGTAGCAGCCGGTTCTGTGTCATAAACTGCATTCCCCAAAGTGGGCTGGCATGGAGGGAAACTTGCAGCCTTCCGCATAGTATCAACTCCCACAACAGTTGGAACCTCTGACTCCACGGAAACACGAAAGTTCAGCAGGTCCGTGGCCAGCAGAGTAAGCGGGGGGCATTCTCGCGACGAGGAGCGCCGCATCAAATTTATCCACACAAAAAAGGTTTCCCTGCTTGAGAATGCCACACAGTGAGAGGTGTATCCTTTCTTTATTGCAGGTAAGCAGAAAACAGCGCGTTGCTCCCCAATGTCAAAAAGCGCCATACATGTTTCGGGCTAACTGCCCTTGGTCACTGGCAACAACACAGACGCCCACAGCTGCTTGCATTTGAAGTCATTGACTCCGCCCTCTAACGACAGTGCATTCTGGGCAAAGGAGTTCATTACCATAGTGGGATTCTTCTCCGTGGTGGTAGCAGCCGGTTCTGTGTCATAAACTGCATTCCCCAAAGTGGGCTGGCATGGAGGGAAACTTGCAGCCTTCCGCATAGTATCAACTCCCACAACAGTTGGAACCTCTGACTCCACGGAAACACGAAAGTTCAGCAGGTCCGTGGCCAGCAGAGTAAGCGGGGGGCATTCTCGCGACGAGGAGCGCCGCATCAAATTTATCCACACAAAAAAGGTTTCCCTGCTTGAGAATGCCACACAGTGAGAGGTGTATCCTTTCTTTATTGCAGGTAAGCAGAAAACAGCGCGTTGCTCCCCAATGTCAAAAAGCGCCATACATGTTTCGGGCTAACTGCCCTTGGTCACTGGCAACAACACAGACGCCCACAGCTGCTTGCATTTGAAGTCATTGACTCCGCCCTCTAACGACAGTGCATTCTGGGCAAAGGAGTTCATTACCATAGTGGGATTCTTCTCCGTGGTGGTAGCAGCCGGTTCTGTGTCATAAACTGCATTCCCCAAAGTGGGCTGGCATGGAGGGAAACTTGCAGCCTTCCGCATAGTATCAACTCCCACAACAGTTGGAACCTCTGACTCCACGGAAACACGAAAGTTCAGCAGGTCCGTGGCCAGCAGAGTAAGCGGGGGGCATTCTCGCGACGAGGAGCGCCGCATCAAATTTATCCACACAAAAAAGGTTTCCCTGCTTGAGAATGCCACACAGTGAGAGGTGTATCCTTTCTTTATTGCAGGTAAGCAGAAAACAGCGCGTTGCTCCCCAATGTCAAAAAGCGCCATACATGTTTCGGGCTAACTGCCCTTGGTCACTGGCAACAACACAGACGCCCACAGCTGCTTGCATTTGAAGTCATTGACTCCGCCCTCTAACGACAGTGCATTCTGGGCAAAGGAGTTCATTACCATAGTGGGATTCTTCTCCGTGGTGGTAGCAGCCGGTTCTGTGTCATAAACTGCATTCCCCAAAGTGGGCTGGCATGGAGGGAAACTTGCAGCCTTCCGCATAGTATCAACTCCCACAACAGTTGGAACCTCTGACTCCACGGAAACACGAAAGTTCAGCAGGTCCGTGGCCAGCAGAGTAAGCGGGGGGCATTCTCGCGACGAGGAGCGCCGCATCAAATTTATCCACACAAAAAAGGTTTCCCTGCTTGAGAATGCCACACAGTGAGAGGTGTATCCTTTCTTTATTGCAGGTAAGCAGAAAACAGCGCGTTGCTCCCCAATGTCAAAAAGCGCCATACATGTTTCGGGCTAACTTCCCTTGGTCACTGGCAACAACACAGACGCCCACAGCTGCTTGCATTTGAAGTCATTGACTCCGCCCTCTAACGACAGTGCATTCTGGGCAAAGGAGTTCATTACCATAGTGGGATTCTTCTCCGTGGTGGTAGCAGCCGGTTCTGTGTCATAAACTGCATTCCCCAAAGTGGGCTGGCATGGAGGGAAACTTGCAGCCTTCCGCATAGTATCAACTCCCACAACAGTTGGAACCTCTGACTCCACGGAAACACGAAAGTTCAGCAGGTCCGTGGCCAGCAGAGTAAGCGGGGGGCATTCTCGCGACGAGGAGCGCCGCATCAAATTTATCCACACAAAAAAGGTTTCCCTGCTTGAGAATGCCACACAGTGAGAGGTGTATCCTTTCTTTATTGCAGGTAAGCAGAAAACAGCGCGTTGCTCCCCAATGTCAAAAAGCGCCATACATGTTTCGGGCTAACTGCCCTTGGTCACTGGCAACAACACAGACGCCCACAGCTGCTTGCATTTGAAGTCATTGACTCCGCCCTCTAACGACAGTGCATTCTGGGCAAAGGAGTTCATTACCATAGTGGGATTCTTCTCCGTGGTGGTAGCAGCCGGTTCTGTGTCATAAACTGCATTCCCCAAAGTGGGCTGGCATGGAGGGAAACTTGCAGCCTTCCGCATAGTATCAACTCCCACAACAGTTGGAACCTCTGACTCCACGGAAACACGAAAGTTCAGCAGGTCCGTGGCCAGCAGAGTAAGCGGGGGGCATTCTCGCGACGAGGAGCGCCGCATCAAATTTATCCACACAAAAAAGGTTTCCATGCTTGAGAATGCCACACAGTGAGAGGTGTATCCTTTCTTTATTGCAGGTAAGCAGAAAACAGCGCGTTGCTCCCCAATGTCAAAAAGCGCCATACATGTTTCGGGCTAACTGCCCTTGGTCACTGGCAACAACACAGACGCCCACAGCTGCTTGCATTTGAAGTCATTGACTCCGCCCTCTAACGACAGTGCATTCTGGGCAAAGGAGTTCATTACCATAGTGGGATTCTTCTCCGTGGTGGTAGCAGCCGGTTCTGTGTCATAAACTGCATTCCCCAAAGTGGGCTGGCATGGAGGGAAACTTGCAGCCTTCCGCATAGTATCAACTCCCACAACAGTTGGAACCTCTGACTCCACGGAAACACGAAAGTTCAGCAGGTCCGTGGCCAGCAGAGTAAGCGGGGGGCATTCTCGCGACGAGGAGCGCCGCATCAAATTTATCCACACAAAAAAGGTTTCCATGCTTGAGAATGCCACACAGTGAGAGGTGTATCCTTTCTTTATTGCAGGTAAGCAGAAAACAGCGCGTTGCTCCCCAATGTCAAAAAGCGCCATACATGTTTCGGGCTAACTGCCCTTGGTCACTGGCAACAACACAGACGCCCACAGCTGCTTGCATTTGAAGTCATTGACTCCGCCCTCTAACGACAGTGCATTCTGGGCAAAGGAGTTCATTACCATAGTGGGATTCTTCTCCGTGGTGGTAGCAGCCGGTTCTGTGTCATAAACTGCATTCCCCAAAGTGGGCTGGCATGGAGGGAAACTTGCAGCCTTCCGCATAGTATCAACTCCCACAACAGTTGGAACCTCTGACTCCACGGAAACACGAAAGTTCAGCAGGTCCGTGGCCAGCAGAGTAAGCGGGGGGCATTCTCGCAACGAGGAGCGCCGCATCAAATTTATCCACACAAAAAAGGTTTCCCTGCTTGAGAATGCCACACAGTGAGAGGTGTATCCTTTCTTTATTGCAGGTAAGCAGAAAACAGCGCGTTGCTCCCCAATGTCAAAAAGCGCCATACATGTTTCGGGCTAACTGCCCTTGGTCACTGGCAACAACACAGACGCCCACAGCTGCTTGCATTTGAAGTCATTGACTCCGCCCTCTAACGACAGTGCATTCTGGGCAAAGGAGTTCATTACCATAGTGGGATTCTTCTCCGTGGTGGTAGCAGCCGGTTCTGTGTCATAAACTGCATTCCCCAAAGTGGGCTGGCATGGAGGGAAACTTGCAGCCTTCCGCATAGTATCAACTCCCACAACAGTTGGAACCTCTGACTCCACGGAAACACGAAAGTTCAGCAGGTCCGTGGCCAGCAGAGTAAGCGGGGGGCATTCTCGCGACGAGGAGCGCCGCATCAAATTTATCCACACAAAAAAGGTTTCCCTGCTTGAGAATGCCACACAGTGAGAGGTGTATCCTTTCTTTATTGCAGGTAAGCAGAAAACAGCGCGTTGCTCCCCAATGTCAAAAAGCGCCATACATGTTTCGGGCTAACTGCCCTTGGTCACTGGCAACAACACAGACGCCCACAGCTGCTTGCATTTGAAGTCATTGACTCCGCCCTCTAACGACAGTGCATTCTGGGCAAAGGAGTTCATTACCATAGTGGGATTCTTCTCCGTGGTGGTAGCAGCCGGTTCTGTGTCATAAACTGCATTCCCCAAAGTGGGCTGGCATGGAGGGAAACTTGCAGCCTTCCGCATAGTATCAACTCCCACAACAGTTGGAACCTCTGACTCCACGGAAACACGAAAGTTCAGCAGGTCCGTGGCCAGCAGAGTAAGCGGGGGGCATTCTCGCGACGAGGAGCGCCGCATCAAATTTATCCACACAAAAAAGGTTTCCCTGCTTGAGAATGCCACACAGTGAGAGGTGTATCCTTTCTTTATTGCAGGTAAGCAGAAAACAGCGCGTTGCTCCCCAATGTCAAAAAGCGCCATACATGTTTCGGGCTAACTGCCCTTGGTCACTGGCAACAACACAGACGCCCACAGCTGCTTGCATTTGAAGTCATTGACTCCGCCCTCTAACGACAGTGCATTCTGGGCAAAGGAGTTCATTACCATAGTGGGATTCTTCTCCGTGGTGGTAGCAGCCGGTTCTGTGTCATAAACTGCATTCCCCAAAGTGGGCTGGCATGGAGGGAAACTTGCAGCCTTCCGCATAGTATCAACTCCCACAACATAAATGGATAAATTTGATGCGGCGCTCCTCGTCGCGAGAATGCCCCCCGCTTACTCTGCTGGCCACGGACCTGCTGAACTTTCGTGTTTCCGTGGAGTCAGAGGTTCCAACTGTTGTGGGAGTTGATACTATGCGGAAGGCTGCAAGTTTCCCTCCATGCCAGCCCACTTTGGGGAATGCAGTTTATGACACAGAACCGGCTGCTACCACCACGGAGAAGAATCCCACTATGGTAATGAACTCCTTTGCCCAGAATGCACTGTCGTTAGAGGGCGGAGTCAATGACTTCAAATGCAAGCAGCTGTGGGCGTCTGTGTTGTTGCCAGTGACCAAGGGCAGTCAGCCCGAAACATGTATGGCGCTTTTTGACATTGGGGAGCAACGCGCTGTTTTCTGCTTACCTGCAATAAAGAAAGGATACACCTCTCACTGTGTGGCATTCTCAAGCAGGGAAACCTTTTTTGTTTGGATATATATATATATATATATATATATATATATATATATATATATATATATATATATATATATATATATATATATATATATATATATATATATATATATATATATATATATATTATATATATATATATATATATATATATATAGATTCACTGAAAAAACCATAGGTTTCACACATGTTATAGTTAGCTGTACATTTTACTGATAAAAAACCAATGAAATTCCCCCGTTATAGTTACTGTAGGCAACTATAACTCACGCGACCGTAATCCTCTGCTGATGCTAATACTGTATTTAGACACTTATTTGCCCATGTCTTCTTCCATTAAATTTTAGCTATACATATATTACAAATATTTTTTTTTCATAAAGACACATATGTCATCAGCAGAGGATTACGGTCGCGTGAGTTATAGTTGCCTACAGTAACTATAACGGGTGAATTTCATTGGTTTTTTATCAGTAAAATGTACAGCTAACTATAACATGTGTGAAACCTATGGTTTTTACAGTGAATTTGCAAGGTTTTTTAAATGCTAATTCCTAACTATAACGTGTGTGAAACCTATGTTTTTTTCAGTGAATTTGTACGGTTTTTTAAATGCTAACTTACTTTACGCCATTCGTGGCGTGCGCGCCCAGTTAACGCAGTTCGTTCCGTGCACGCACGGTGCGCTTCGCGCACCGTGCGCGCACAGTGAGCACTCGGTGCGCTTCGCACACCGCGCGCCCACTTTACGCAGTTAGTGCCATGCACGCACGGTGGTCACGCGGTGCGCTGCGCGCACCGCGTGCCCACATTATGCGAGATGGGCCATGTACGCACGATGCGCTTCGCGCATCGTGCGCACATGGGGGACATATTATGCGCATCGTTGTGAAATGTTTTGTTTATTGTTTTCATTTATTTGATAAGCCATGCACAAATGTTGACCTTCGGGCACCATTTGAACATGGGGTGGGGAGAGTGTGGAAACTTTTTTTTTTTTAAATATTTTTTTACCGTACGGGTACGGTAAGCGTAATCGGCGATTTTTCGAAAAAAAAATATACTCAATATACTGCCCCTTTACACATTTTTGGGCTTCATTTATGCAGCCCCACTCAGAGTGCGAGAGAGAAAATGGCGGCCGCCGCTTCCTGGTTTCGGCCGATTCGAATGTTTACTAAGATCTAAGAGCCAATCAGAATCGCGCTCGCGCACGTCACCGTACGCGTAAAGGTAAGCGCACCGTAAGTGCACCGTAAGCTGGCTCAGATATATATATTGATTTAAAGGCTGTTTTCTCAGAATCTACTGAACAGATTTACACCAAACCTACAAAAGGCACTTCCTTGACCTGAGGACTACCTCTCTGCCAAATTTCAAGTAATTCTGTTCACCCGTTCGGGCTGTAGCTGTGTCTAAAGGTCCTATGGAAAAATGCATGGGAAAAACGCGTTTTGGGACCCCCCTTTTATCTCAGCCCCCGCTTGACGAATCCCCCCGAGGTTTTCAGGGTAGGAGCGGAGCGTAGCGCCCCACCTATTTTGAAAAATACGCGAGGATTCGTCGACCGGCGCAAAAGTTATTCAAAATAGAATGTTGCGGATTTCCTATGGAAACGTGGTCCTAACTATAACTACCTACTGGCGACCGCCAGTAGGTAATATATATATATATATATATATATATATATATATATATATATATATATATATATATATATATATATATATATATAAAATATATATATTTATATATATATATATATATATATATATATATATATATATATACATCTATATATACATTACCTACTGGCGGTCGCCAGTAGGTAGTTATAGTTAGGACCCTGTTTCCATAGGAAAAGCGCAACATTCTATTTTGAATAACTTTGGCGCCGGTCGACGAATCCTCGTGAAATTGTCAAAACTAATGGGGCGCTACGCTACGCTCCTACCCTGTAAGTCTCGGGGGGATTCGTCAAGCAGGGGCTGAGAAAAAAGGGGGGTCCCAAAACGCGTTTTCCCCATGCATTTTTCCATAGGACCTTTAGACACAGCTACAGCCCGAACGGCTGAACAGAGTTACTTGAAATTTGGCAGAGAGGAAGTCCGCAGGTCAAGGAAGTGCCTTTTGTAGGTCTGGTGTAAATCTGTTCAGTAGTTCCTGAGAAAATAGCATTTAAATCAATATATATATCTGTGGCAGCTTACGGTGCGCTTACCGTGCGCTTACCGTGCGCTTACCGTACGCGTACGGTGACGTGCGCGAGCGCGATTCCGATTGGTTGTCACATGACTGTAAACATTCGAATCGGACGAAATCAGGAAGTGTCGACCGCCATTTCGTGTGTTTCACACAGAAAAAAAAAGGGAGATATCTTGAAAAGGGGGCAAGGAAGAGAGTTACAGACCCCCTAACATTTGAAAGGGGGTCAAAGAAGGACAGAAAAGTACAAAAAAAACATTTATAAATTTAAAAAAAAAATCGCGGGGTACGCGTACGGTAGGCTTACGGTGAGCTTACCGTACGCGTACGGTGACGTGCGCGAGCGCGATTCGGATTGGTTGTCACATGACTGTAAACATTCGAATCGGACGAAATCAGGAAGTGTCGGCCGCCATTTCGCGTGTTTCACACAGAAAAAAAAAGGGAGATATCTTGAAAAGGGGGCAAGGAAGAGAGTTACAGACCCCCTAACATTTGAAAGGGGGTCAAAGAAGGACAGAAAAGTACAAAAAAAACATTTATTAATTTTAAAAAAAAATCGCGGGGTACGCGTACGGTAAGCTTACGGTGAGCTTACCGTACGCGTACGGTAAAAAAAAAAAAAAAAAAGAAATAAAAATCAGATTTAAGTGTTAAGATATTAGGGGGCTCTAAAAAGAGCCGTTGTGTTTATGAAGTGATTTGATTTTTAAGTGGTACCTACAAGTAAGTACCGATGCAGAGTCTAAGGTTCAAGAGGAAGACTCTGTTCCCTTCATCAGCGAGGTGTACACCATCTCCTCTATAAATGTCTTGCATGTCGTAACGCAAGTTGTTGTGGTAAATGGAACCCATACCATAGTCTCGGAGGAAAGCAGAAACAGATTTGTTGACGTGATTTCTTGCTTTCTCAATCTGCGGACAAAAATGATTGGACCAGTTCCATTTTTGCCTTTGGCATATGTTAGAATATGCAAAGGCAGTTTTAGGGAAAAGTGAAAAAAGTTGTGCAAAGGTCTCCTTCATAAGCATTTCCAGACCTACCCCAGTCAAAGTGCCTAGGTCATTGCCACCACAGTGCACTATTATGAGGTCAGGGTGTTGGATTTGCATGAAGGATTTCACCAAAGGCATCAATTGGTGCCACTTTAACCCTCTCTGACCAATCCATTTAATGTCTACATTTGGCAAAGCAAGGTCTCTCACCATACCTATTTTCTCTGCATACTTTTCACTCCAGAAGACATAGCTGTGCCCTACAATCCACACTGTGAACATCTTCCAAGGAGATCTGGATGTACTCAGGAGGTGTATTTCAGTAGAATGGGAAAAAGAAATGAAAGACAGTTTGGAAATGGAGGCATACATATTTTTATAAAATAAAAAGAAATCATTGGCTGTTTCATACCATTCTACACTAAAAACTAGGCTGCATGTGTCAATTTATAGAAGCATATTTTGTATTGGTACAGAAAAATGTGTTACCAAAGAACAGTACTATGGATTTGCTGTTAGGTTTGAAAAGTCAAGCACTCTTGCTCTTTGGAAATGAAACATTGTGTGGTGAACTTCTGACCTAACTCTACACAGCAGTGTTCCATGAGCTATTGCTATGGTAGCAGGCAGAAGTCAAGTTGGGGGAAGGGTACTAGGCTGAAGTCACGTTGGGGGAAGGGTACTTTTGGAAAAGGGTTGGTTTTCAACCAATAGAAATGTGGGATTAGATTTGAAAAAAAGGGAAAAGCACTGAGATTTGAAATGTACATGTATATGTGTGGAAAAAGAGAGGGAAACATTGCCATTATCTAGTTCTGCTGAGAGGAGAGAGGTGTACAGAACAGAGATCCTGGCTCTGATAATCTGCTGTTTGAATGCCACATTTATTTCACAACTAACTAATTTTAAAGGTGAGTTATGAGTTTGAGAAAGGATGTATATGGTAAATTAAGAAATGAATAATAGATTTGGAATTCCTTTTGTTGAAGTTGTGTTTATCATTTTGTGTTTTGGGAGAAATTAAAATGTAAGGAACATGTAAAATAATATGGACTATGTTTTCACCATAAATTAAGGTGTACTGGTATAAATGAGGAATACTTTTAGGGATTGATTTTGCAGTCAGTAATGCAAATACATTCAGCATCACTAAGGCTGGTTGCCCTTGATGGAGTGTAGTCAGTCACCCAGGTTACACATGTTGCTGGTCTCAAAAAGCAGTTTGGACATGTGCTGTTGTCAGAATCTGAAAAGTGCATTCAAAATGTGTCAGACTGTAAAAGTACTTATCACTTGCCAAAAAAAAGAGTAGTAAGTGTGCTTTCAAATAGGCAAAGAAATTTCGTTTTCTGCCTAATATCAAACCATGACTCTGTGTGCAAAGAGGAATTATAGGCAGAGATTTATTGCGTATAACTCTGGTAATTTTACATTTGCATTAGTTGGAAAGAGGGAGCTATTTTTTCTGCAGAAGCAGACTCTTAGCACACACCCAGCTGCTTATCCTGTAGAATCATGCATAGTATTCGCAACCGAGTGGGGTTTGAGGTTGCAGTCAGTAATGCAAATACATTCAGCATCACTAAGGCTGGTTGCCCTTGCTGGAGTGTAGTCAGTCACCCAGGTTACACGTGTTGCTGGTCTCAAAAAGCAGTTTGGACATGTGCTGTTGTCAGAATCTGAAAAGTGCACTCAAAATGTGTCAGACTGTAAAAGTACTTATCACTTGCCAAAAAAAAGAGTAGTAAGTGTGCTTTCAAATTGGCAAAGAAATTTCGTTTTCTGCCCAATATCAAACCATGACTCTGTGTGCAAAGAGGAATTATAGACAGAGATTTATTGCGTATTACTCTGGTAATTTTACATTTGCATTAGATGGAAAGGGGGAGTTATTTTTTTCTGCAGAAGCAGACTCTTAGCAGACACCCAGCTGCTTTTCCTCTGGAATCATGTATAGTATTCACAACCAGGTGGGGTTTGAGGTTGCAGTCAGTAATGCAAATACATTCAGCATCACTAAGGCTGGTTGCCCTTGCTGGAGTGTAGTCAGTCACCCAGGTTACACATGTTGCTGGTCTCAAAAAGCAGTTTGGACATGTGCTGTTGTCAGAATCTGAAAAGTGCATTCAAAATGTGTCAGACTGTAAAAGTACTTATCACTTGCCAAAAAAAAGAGTAGTAAGTGTGCTTTCAAATAGGCAAAGAAATTTCGTTTTCTGCCTAATATCAAACCATGACTCTGTGTGCAAAGAGGAATTATAGGCAGAGATTTATTGCGTATAACTCTGGTAATTTTACATTTGCATTAGTTGGAAAGGGGGAGCTATTTTTTCTGCAGAAGCAGACTCTTAGCACACACCCAGCTGCTTATCCTGTAGAATCATGCATAGTATTCACAACCGAGTGGGGTTTGAGGTTGCAGTCAGTAATGCAAATACATTCAGCATCACTAAGGCTGGTTGCCCTTGCTGGAGTGTAGTCAGTCACCCAGGTTACACGTGTTGCTGGTCTCAAAAAGCAGTTTGGACATGTGCTGTTGTCAGAATCTGAAAAGTGCATTCAAAATGTGTCAGACTGTAAAAGTACTTATCACTTGCCAAAAAAAAGAGTAGTAAGTGTGCTTTCAAATTGGCAAAGAAATTTCGTTTTCTGCCTAATATCAAACCATGACTCTGTGTGCAAAGAGGAATTATAGACAGAGATTTATTGCGTATTACTCTGGTAATTTTACATTTGCATTAGATGGAAAGGGGGAGCTATTTTTTTCTGCAGAAGCAGACTCTTAGCAGACACCCAGCTGCTTTTCCTCTGGAATCATGTATAGTATTCACAACCAGGTGGGGTTTGAGGTTGCAGTCAGTAATGCAAATACATTCAGCATCACTAAGGCTGGTTGCCCTTGCTGGAGTGTAGTCAGTCACCCAGGTTACACATGTTGCTGGTCTCAAAAAAGCAGTTTGGACATGTGCTGTTGTCAGAATCTGAAAAGTGCATTCAAAATGTGTCAGACTGTAAAAGTACTTATCACTTGCCAAAAAAAAGAGTAGTAAGTGTGCTTTCAAATAGGCAAAGAAATTTTGTTTTCTGCCTAATATCAAACCATGACTCTGTGTGCAAAGAGGAATTATAGACAGAGGTTTATTGCGTATTACTCTGGTAATTTTACATTTGCATTAGATGGAAAGGGGGAGCTATTTTTTCTGCAGAAGCAGACTCTTAGCACACACCCAGCTGCTTATCCTGTAGAATCATGCATAGTATTCACAACCGAGTGGGGTTTGAGGTTGCAGTCAGTAATGCAAATACATTCAGCATCACTAAGGCTGGTTGCCCTTGCTGGAGTGTAGTCAGTCACCCAGGTTACACATGTTGCTGGTCTCAAAAAGCCGTTTGGACATGTGCTGTTGTCAGAATCTGAAAAGTGCATTCAAAATGTGTCAGACTGTAAAAGTACTTATCACTTGCCAAAAAAAAGAGTAGTAAGTGTGCTTTCAAATAGGCAAAGAAATTTCGTTTTCTGCCTAATTTCAAACCATGACTCTGTGTGCACACAGGAATTGTTTTTAGATATTTAATTTGTGATGGTGTTATTGTGATTTTCACTTGTAGGAAAAGGGGTACATAGTATTTTAAGATTTGAAAAGATCATAAAAAATGTAGTAATATATTTAAATAAAATAAAGGAATTTTTTTTTAGTTTTTTTCAGGTATTGCTGAAGAGCAGTGAACAAAATTTAAGATGCCTACAAAATCCAGACTAAGGAAAAACCACAAAAAAAAATATATTTGAAGACAACTGGAGGACCTAAGTTAGTTGGAGATGCTCATGTTGGGAAAAAGAGAAAGTCTTCTGGTAAGCAGACAAAAGATGTTTTAAGCAATATCTTCAAAAAAAGGAAAAATGTACAAAATGTCTGTACTGGAAAGAATGTTTTAAATAGAAAACAACAGAAAAAAATTGAGCATTTAATTAATGCAAATGTACCTTCAGAAACAATAAAGATTAACTTAAAAAGAAAAACAGCGTTTAAAGAGATTCGTAGAAAAATGTTTCAGAGAAGAGTTATGTCCAATTTGATAAAGGATGTGAAGAAATATAAGAAAAAAGCTAAATTTTATAAGAGAAAAAAAGAAATTGAAGCCATTGCAGCAAAGGCTTTAGAATTAAAAAGGAAACTATTCATTTTAATTTTGAATAGGATGCGTACATTAGATAAAATGGTCAATGTACTGAAATCGCAAAGCAAAAGGAAAAGACTAGTGAAAAGAACAAACTTTTGTAAAGTGTTTTTAGGAGAATGGATGCATAGGTCAAGTAGTGAACCTTTTTTTAATGAAGAGAGTTATTTTCAAAGTAATAGTTTGCTGCATGCAGTTGACAGCAGAGGTCGTGCTTATGAAGTGAAAAATGGTTGTATAATGGAGAAGGAGAAAATGGTTCCAAGAGATGAGGTACAAGTGATGGCGGATGAGGCTATGGGGAGACGTCCTAAAGCCCCAGTGTACACTTGGAATTGTAGTAGTATTTGCACTGTGCGTCAGGAATCTATTGATAAATTTCGTGAGTTTCATAGAGAATATAGTAAAAAAAGTGTTAAACAGAAGATTAAGGTGCTTCAAAGTCTAGATCCATGTAGAGTGAGAGAGAATACTGGTTTGCAGGGACATTCTCTGGCTTGTCTATCTAGAAAAGTGTGTAAAAGTGTTTTTCATCATTTTAGGATGCTGGCTGTTCATCATACTGAAATGAGAAAGTTTGTGAGATGGTTGTATTTTGCAAAAAATCCAGCAATAAAGTTAGATGAATTAAATAGGGCTCTGTTCCGTGGATCGGTATCAGATGTAGAGTAGGTTACTGATGAAATTCAGTTTTGTTACTTTGGTCCAGAACAAGAAAGTGCAGAAAAGGACACAGTAAATGAGGAAGAAGTGGAAGAGAATGTAGAACCCTCTGTAAGTAAGGCATTTAATGATCACATACAAAATTTGCAATAATCTCTAATGAAAGACCAAATATTACTTGTATTTGTTGCCGCAGAACTCATTATAGAAAACAAACCAGGAATGTTGATCTCTACAGAAAAAGTGAAAATGAAGATAATTATAAGTGGAAGGATTTTGCCACTTATATATTTCTTGAAAATTGTTTTGAATTGGGTGAAGATCAGCGTATTTGTAAATACTGTTACAACAAGTTAGAGGAAAATAGAATGCCGACCAGAGCTGTACATAATAATTTAGAATTGGATGCTATTCCTGCCGAACTTTCTGAATTAAATACATATGAGTCTATACTTATTCAATGTGTTCATCCGTTCCAGACCATAGTACGTATGGAGCCAAAAACTGGTAAATTACCTCCTTCAGATTTACTGAGAGGTTTAAAAGGTAGAGTGGTGTATTTGCCCTTGGATTTGAAAAAAAATATGGAAACTATTAATGCAGATACTTTGGAAACTGAACCATTAGTTATTCTGGTTAATGGTGTACCTACAAAGAATAAGAAGATTTGGCAGGAGCTGGTAGATGTACGGAAAGTACAAAGAGCAAATTTGTATTTGAAAAGGAATAACAAATGGTATGAATCAATTTATATAGAAGAAGAAGAAGAAGATTTACAAGAAGACACTGAAACACCAACTGGACAAATTGAAAAAGTGGACAAGTCAAAGGAAGAAGAAATTTATGAACATTTTAGCATACATCCTCTTCATTCAAAAGAAGTTATGGGAGACAATATTGATCTGTTTCAGATGAAGAAAGCAAAAGGAACTCCTGTGAGTGTATGGAGGAGAGCTTGGAAGCTCGATGTTTTCCCCAGCTGTTTCCTACAGGAAAAGGTGGACGATACGATAAACGCCCAGAACAGATTCCAGCTTCTGAGTATCGAACTACAAGACTATATGCAGAAGATCCCAGATTTCGACAAAGTATTCCTTATTTGTTCCATCTTTTATTTGAAAGCGACTTGTCTGCATTATCATATGCAGTAAATCACATTTTAAAAAGTGGAGTACATTTACAAAATGTGTCTGCTAAGGATTTTATGGAGAAAGTGCAGCAACAAGATGATCATTTGGAAACACAACTGATCAATCTGATGGCTTGTCAGCGTGGGACAAATGAATATTGGTACCGACGCCATGGTGAATTAAAATGCATGTTACGGAATTTAGGAACACCAACATGGTTCCTTACCCTAAGCTGTGCTGAGTACGCTTGGGATGATTTACTGGATTTTCTACGAGAGGCAAATTCAAACATTAAAAACATCGAATACAAGACAGCAGGAGAACTGTGCTCATTGGATCCGGTTAATGTTTGCAGATATTTCAATCATAGATTTGAGGCTATGATGTCCTTCATCTGCAATAAAAAAAATCCACCTCTTGGAGAAGTAGTGGATTTCTTTTGGAGAAAAGAGTACCAGGCAAGAGGTGCTCCTCATATTCATATGCTGTTGTGGATCAAGGATGCCCCAAAGTTTGGAACAGATACTGATGAAGCAGTGTTATCTTTCATTGAAGAATATGCAACATGTGCTATACCAAAAAGCACAGAAGAGAAAAAGTTAAAAGAGCAAGTTTTACGTTTCCAAAGTCATCGGTGTGGAAAATACTGTCGACGGAAGTACAAGACCAAAGATAAATACTACACTAAATGTCGATTTGGATTTCCTAGACCTTTTCTTTCAAATGGAAGAGTAAACAGTTTTATGTCATCTGTGAGACATACTATTACAAGAAAATCACCTAAGAATACCTACAACCTTAAAAGAAAAGAAGAATCAAAAAATATAAATGACTACAACCCAGTCATTTTATCCATGTGGCATGCTAACATGGATATACAGTATGTAGCTGACAATTCCATTGCTGTTGCACGATATGTAACGTCTTACATTACTAAATCAGAAAAAACTGAATTGAAAGAAATGTGGGAAGAGATTTCTCACGAGAAGACTGTCAGTAAGAAGCTGTACATTTTCAGTTTAAAGATGTTATCGCATCGAGAAATTGGATCCTACGAATGTTCAGATAGGTTATCTTCTGCAAGTCTCTACTCGAAATCAAGAAGAATAATTTGGGCAAGTTTAGGCCTTGCAGCAATGAGAAATCGGGTACTGAAATCTGTTGGAAAAATTGAATATTTGGCCGAGAATGACCCAGAAAGTACAGATATTTTGAAATCAAACATGTTGGACACATATTACCCCAAGAGAAGTCTTCATCTAGAGAACATGTGTCTCTATGAAGTGCTACAGAACTACATTTATTCACGGAAAGCCACAGAAGACATCAACAATGGAAAATATAAAGTCATTGGTGAGGAAGGATGTTTGGTGAAGCAAACAAAAGGAAGTTTGATAAATCACCGGAAGCTGAGTTGCGACACTACTGACAAAAAGGAATTTTACTACTTGGCTCTTTTACAGCTGTTTAAACCATGGCGTACAGAGGATGAACTACTGGGAGAATTTCAAAGCTATGAAGATTCCTTTAATGCTTGCAAAGACAGCATAGAATGCAGTACTTTCACAAATTATGTGCAAATGTTAAATGAAGAAATCGAACAGGAAACTACAATTGCAGCTGAAATAGCTAGAGACAGTTCTCAAGACAGCCAAAGTTCAGGAACACTCAGTCAAGATCCCCTAGGACAACCAATTGTTGAAAATGAAGCTGCAATAGCCATGAATGAAGTGGAAACGGCTATGAATCAAGCTCAAGAAGAATTTATAGACTTACCAAATTTGGAAAGACAACTGAATGAAGAGCAGCAACAAATTTATGAAGAGATCAGAAACAAAATAGATCACGGATTACTACATGAAAAAAAAGAGTGCTCATGCACATCATTTCATCCAATCAGGATGTATTTAAGCGGACAAGCTGGAACTGGAAAAAGTTTCTTAATAAAAGTCATCAGAAGCTACCTACAGCAAAAAACGGATTCAACTTTGTCTTGTGTGGTTACTGCTCCAACTGGGTTAGCAGCATATAACATAAAAGGAATCACCTTACATCGTTTGCTAATGTTACCAGTGGAGCATGAGAACAAAATACAATACCACAAGCTAACTGGAGAAGCATGCTTGGAAGTTTCAAGAGTAGTGAAGAAGATGCAAGTTCTCATTATTGATGAGGTGAGCATGGTATCAAACTTAATGCTTGCCTTTGTGCATTTAAGAATGCAGCAAATTCTAAGGACAGACTATGACGTGTTATTTGGTGGAAAACATGTCATAGTTTTTGGGGATCTTCTACAACTTACTCCAGTTAAAGGACAACCAGTGTTTAATACTGTGACACATGAAGACACATGGTCCTTCTTTGAGTACAAGGAACTTACTACTAATATGAGGCAAGCAAACGATGAAGAATATGGAAGTATTCTGAAAGATATCAGAATTGGACTACTCACTGAAGCTGGCACGAAAGCATTACAGAGTCGGTTTCTACATAATTTATTTCCAAAGGAAGAAATATTTGCTGAGAAGATATACAAGAACATTGCAGAAAAGAAAAGTGTCATCTGCTTAATGCCAACTCTACGTGAATGCTTAATATTCAATGAGGAGCTTTTGAAATTGGAAAAGGAAGAGATTAGGAAATTGGAAGCAGTGGTCAAAATTCAGGATGGAAGAATTACTATCACATTAACAGGCAAACTGAAAAATAAATTGGATTCACTAGAGAAGAACATTTCAAAAACTGCTGGATTAGAAAAAAAATCTATATGTTTGCATGAACTGTAGAGTATTTTTAAGGAGAAATTTGGATGTTGAAAAAGGCTTAGTAAATGGAGCTATGGGTAAAGTTGTGGGTTTTATTAATTATCAGAAAAAAGATGGAATTGAATGTTTAAAAATAAAATTTGATCAGATAGAAGAAGTTATAGACATTTGTCGTTGTACAGTTCGTTTCATGCTTGTGAAAGACTTATATGTACAAAGGAAACAGTTTCCGTTTTCACTAGCATATGCTGTAACTATTCACAAGTCTCAAGGATTGACTGTAGATTGTGCATTTGTAAACATTGGTTCAACTGTGTTCAAAGAAGGTATGGCTTATGTAGCTTTGTCACGAGTGAAAACATTATCTGGTTTATTCATGATAGACTTTGATGATTCAAAAGTTAGTGCTGATACAAACTGTGTAAAGGAGTATAATAGATTAAGAAGAACCTATGCTCCTCATTTAGGTCAGTATCCTGTGTTGGAGAAACGTGTAGTTTCTCGAAAAAGGAGAATTGAGAATATCTGTAATGGGGATGTAGAGAGGAGGAAGAAAAAGAGGAGTGATGTAATTGCAAGCAAAAAGAAAAATGAAAATGTTGAAGAGGTTGTAGGTTGTCATTTTGAAAATAGCTCTGGTGTCAACTGCTACGCTAATGTAGTGCTGAATGTTGCATTTTATCTGGAAAATTTGCAAGAGCAGATAATAGTAAATCAGAGAAAAAGATTCTGTTGTGAGTTGAGTCTCCTTTTTCAAAAACTGAGTAATGATAAAACTCAAATAGAAAGTGCTACTGAAATTAGAAAACTTTTAGATGTATGTTCAGGACGAACACAGTTTTCTCAAAATGTACAGCAAGACGCACAGGAATTCTTGATGTATTTTCTTCAGGTACTGGAAGAAGAAGGGGTACCAATTGAAAATATGTTTGGTGTCTCTTATAAATGGGAACATAGTTGTGAAAACTGTTTCAATACATGTGGGTCTAATGTTGATTCAGAAAGGTTTATTTATTTAACATTGCCAGACAGTAAAACAGTCACTTTTGCTAAATTAGTTAAAGATGCTAATCATAGCATGGAATGCGGTGAGTGTAAATCTGACATGTTTTCAACATTAATTTTAAAGGAATACGGACAGTATGTAATTTTAATGATGCAACGATGTAAAGCTGATGGTTCAAAATTGGATACTTTAATAAAGAAGTTTATAGGACAGCAATTATCAATTTCAGGAAAAACTTTTGTAACAGTAGCAATAATTTTCCATGAAGGACCTACTGTAACTTCTGGACATTACACAGTTTATCTTAAATGTGAAAAAGGCTGGACACTGTGTAATGAATCCCAATTGATTTTCAAGCAACGTTTGCCTTTTGATTTAGCAAATTCCTATCTAATCTTCCTGAAACCTAAATTTTAGAGAGACTTGGCAAGATCTGTGCAAAACAATTTTACCATTTTATTGGATTACCATAGGAATTTACAAATAGAAAGATTTTTTAAATTACCATTTGGCCTAAAGGAAAGGTAACCAATTGTATTGTGGACTTATTTAATTCCTAATTAATCTTTCGGAAACCAAAAATTTTAGAGAGAATAGGTAACATCTGTACAATTTAAATTTTGGAATTTTATTGGATTACCATTGGAAATTTCTTCAAAAAATATTTTTAAAAATATCATTTGGCCTAAAGGAAAGGTAATCAATTGTACTGTGGACTTATTTAATTCCTAATTAATCTTTCGGAAACCAAAAGTTTAGAGAGAATCGGTAACATCTGTCCAATTTAAATTTTGGAATTTTATTGGATTACCATTGGAAATGTAATCAAAAAAGAATTGTAAAATTACCATTTGGCCTAAAGGAAAGGTAACCAGATGTATTGTGGAGTTATTTGAGATATATTATTTTTGTGATTATGCTTCTGTAACAAAATTGTCAGACGGTATTTTAAAGAAAAAGTTATTGTTATTAGATGATATTTTTTTGGAATATTTTGCATTTCTATAATGTTATGTTTAAGTGAGAAGAGATTCTGGGCTTTTTTAAAACAATCTTTGAGATTGTTATTTTTTTTTTGCCTGCTGTTAAGTGATGAATGCAATTGCTTTCACGATTTATAGTGAAATGCAATATATTCTGAAAACAGCAAAAAAAAGGCAAAAAAGTGTTTTTGGAAAATATGTAAATACGTGTACTGTGTTATATAATGATTTATTAAATATTAATACTTTTTTCTTTTTTTTCAGATTTTTACAAGTAATTTCAATTTAAATTTTAAATAAAAATTAAATTGTTGGGTGGGTCAGGTAAGACAGAAATTAGATGGTCCCTTTCGTCCACTTCTCCTCAAACAGATTTACATTATTTAGTTATTAATCTCTCAAGTATCTTGAAATGTGGTAATTGTTTTTTTGTGTTTTTAAAAAAAAAAAAAAAAAATACGCTTACCGTACGCGTACGGTAAAAAAAAAAAGTTAAAAAAAAAAAAAGAAGTTGAGAGGTATGGTTGGCTCTTAAAAGAGCCCTTGTGTTCATGCAGGGACAGAGGAAAGGAAGAATGGGAACATTAGCTGGAAGGACAAATGTGCTGTTCTATTTTGTTGTTAATGAGGGGAAGACTGGTCTCCCTATGAACAATTAGACCATGGCAAAATGAACACCGCATTGTAACCCTCGCAAACCGATGGTTCGTTTCCACAGGATCAGAAAAAGGTGATTCTGCCCCCACAGATGAAGGGCTCTGCTGAGCTTCCGAAGAAGGACTCGGCTGAGCTGCTGTGGATGTGCTTGCTCGACTTACTGAAGGGTTACCTCTAGTATGTCGTGCATGTGTCCTAGGGTGTACATCCTCAAGGTGTCTTAACATTGTGTGATTCCCGAAGGAATACTTCTTGTTAGGATTACCTCTTGAAAGTACATGCTGGCACAGCTTACAAGTCACCAAAGCAGCATTGACTTTTTTCTCACCCTCTGGAAAACTAAAATACTCCCCTATAAAAGAGCTCTTCTGTTTCCTCTTTCTCTGCCTGATGGTGGTGCTGCTAGCCTCACTCTCAGCAGAAGAGTGCTGGTCTGCCATCGTATCCCAAAGACAACTCAGCTCCTTCTCCTAAGGGATCACAAGCAGAAATGAGGGGAATGGGTGTGGTGTAGGAGAGTTCTAGAACTGAAACTACTTTGAACCAATCAAAAGTTTTGTTTCATGATCACATGACCCACCGTGCGCGTACGTTACGCTTACGTTACGCTTACGGAGCGCTTACGGTGCGCTTACGGTAAAAGTACGCATGCGCGTAAAAAAGACACGCGCTCGCGCGCATGCGCATAACAGGCACTCCCCAACACTTCCGCGTAACGTGCGCGTGTAGCGTACACGCTTACGCGCCCCGTACGCAGTACGCACGGCTACGTAAATTGCGTAACTATACGCAAAAAGAGTAGAAATTTTACTAACATTACGCAAACCGTACGCTTACCGTAAGCTTACCGTACACGCACTTAAAAAAAAAAAAAGGAAAAAAAAAATCTCTATGTTATACTAATATATCTTACCTGTTTGGAAAAAAAAAATGAGAAAAATTAATATATTGCAGAATTTTATAAAATTAAGCATAGTGTTTTAGGAGAATATAAAGTAAAAAAAAAAAAAAAAAAACACTTGCAAATAAAAAAAATAAAACACGTTTAATTTAAGTATTTGTAAAAAAAAAAAAATGAAAAAACCATGGGAATCACACATGTTATAGGTAAGAATTAGCATTTAAAAAACCATACAAATTCACTGAAAAAACCATGGGTTTCACACACGTTATAGTTAGGAATTAGCATTTAAAAAACCTTGCAAATTCACTGAAAAAACCATAGGTTTCACACACTTTATAGTTAGGATTTAGCATTTAAAAAACCTTGCAAATTCAGTGAAAAAACCATAGGTTTCACACACGTTATAGTTAGGGGACATTTCACTCATAAAAAACCATTGAAATTCCCCCGTTATAGTTAGTTCAGCTAACTATAACTCGCGCACCCGCAATCCACTGCTGATGACGTCACATATTACATCACTCATGACATGGTCAGTGACATCACTCATGACATCACTGATGACATCTCAAATGACAGTGTAGGGGACATGCTGGGGTAGTGTTTTAGGGTTTAGGGTAGTGCAGTGGTGTTTGTGTAGTGTAGGGGGTAGTGTTTTAGGGTTGTGCAGTTGTGCAGTGATGTCACTGACCATGTCATGAGTGATGTAATATGTGACGTCATCAGCAGTGGATTGCGGGTGCGCGAGTTATAGTTAGCTGAACTAACTATAACGGGGGAATTTCAATGGTTTTTTATGAGTGAAATGTCCCCTAACTATAACGTGTGTGAAACCTATGGTTTTTTCACTGAATTTGCAAGGTTTTTTAAATGCTAAATCCTAACTATAACGTGTGTGAAACCTATGGTTTTTTCAGTGATATATATATATATATGCACGTAAATCTCCTTTTGTCACTGCCTCACTCGGGTAGAGAAGGACGAGGAGCGGACCCAGAAGTTGGTGCCAATCAAATTTACCTTATTTTAATATTCTTCAAGCCTGTCCGCCATAACGCGTTTCGACTGCCACTCGGGCCTTGATCACATGACGCGTTGCCATGGGAATAGGCAGCATTTTAAAGGAAACAAATCTATATATATTCACTGAAAAAACCATAGGTTTCAGGGGCGTTATAGTTAGTTGGACATTTCACTCGTACAAAACCATAGAAAGTCCCCCGTTATAGTTAGTTCAGCTAACTATAACTTGCGCGCCTGCAATGCACTGCTGATGACGTCACATATTACATCACTCATGACATGGTCAGTGACATCACTCCTGACATCAAATCTCAAATGACATCACTGATGACATCATCCTTGTGATAGAATCGCAGACCTCCCCTCACCCTAATACAACCTTTGATACACACACTCAAAAATACAAACTAACATTTTCAAAACAATGGACATACCAATACCAGTTACAACACACCTATTCAGTAATTCCAAGATCTACACACACATCCACTCATTCACCTACAGTCACTCATACATGTACTCATACACCTATACATCCTGTTACACACTGCCACTCATCCATAGAGTTACTCACATACATAGTCACACATGCAAACAAAGTATCAAACATCCATTTACTTGCATATACAGTTATACACACAATGCCACACTTACTTCTACAGAAAAGTACACATACTTACTCTCTTAAACAATCACTTATAGAAACACCTACTTAATTATACAGGAACTCTTCCAATCTCTCACTCTCACATATACTCACTTATATACACCAATACTCACATATACTAGTTTAAAACATATGTAGTTACTCATAAAGACACTATTGAGACAGTCATTCACTCACTAACACACCCATACACACACTCATCACCTATACAGTCCTGCACACATGCTGTCTTCAGCACATACAAACAGTGAGTCACTCATTCATGCATCTATGCACTAAGTAATACTCCACACCAAACCATACAGACACTCAGACACTCATACTGATACTCAAAAAACCAACTGATAACCCATATAGACACTCATGTAGCTACTCACCAACCCATGCAGCCACTTATACACAACGTGAGAGACTGATACAGATATTTACATATTTAAACATTACTCACTAACCCATGTATTCACTAAGATACACTTAATCAGTCAGTTATACAATCAATTTTACAAAAACAATTATCCATGTAGACAATTATATACCCATTTATTCTTCCATCGACCTTGAGATATACATATATAAAACATATTTAATTTTCAGAAAAACACACATTCACTGCTTGATGTCATCAGTGATGTCATTTGAGATGTCATCAGTGATGTCATGAGTGATGTCACTGACCATGTCATGAGTGATGTAATATGTGACATCATCAGCAGTGCATTGCGGGCGCACGAGTTATAGTTAGCTGAACTAACTGTAATAGGGGAATTTCTATGGTTTTGTAAGAGTGAAATGTCCAACTAACTATAACGCCCCTGAAACCTATGTTTTTTTCACTGAATTTCTAAGGTTTTTAAATGCTAATTCCTAACTATAATGTGCCTGAAACCTATGGTTTTTTCAGTGAAAATATATATATTTATTATACTATGTATACATGTGAAAATGTCTCGGTCCGCCTGTTGCCTCGGTGGCATGGAAAAAATGGGTGGAACTGACGTCAGCACGCCGACGAGGTCCTCTTATGGCTCCTATGACGTCATACGGTGTCACGAGCGGAGCCGTGCTATTATGACATTGTCATCGACGTGGGAGAGCTAGGAAAGAATTTCTGCGGAATGCTGGCACAGGGGATATTCACCTAAGTGTTCAGGCTAGTCCTTTGGGAGCAACTGTTTATGTTGCCACTCCAGAAACCGATATCAGTGATCAGAGGGCAGAGGCCCTGCAGATGGCACACGAGGTGGGGAGCCCAGTCATGTGCACCAGCGGGGCAGCAAAGTGACAAGCACCACTACCCACAGAAAAGGTAATGAGGGCACTGAATAACACAGGATCTTCTCTTTGTCTCTGGCAGGAACAACAAGGTTAAAATGCCCTAGTTCCAAAATGTAGAATTAGTGCTACAACGGTCCTCATGAGGACCTGCGATGGATGCCACACTTCGGGGACAACGCTTTCCATTAGCTGTGTTTTCTGATGATGTGTCGCACCAGCCCCGTCCAATAGCAGAACCCCTTTTGATCCAAACAGGCTCTTCCACTCTCTCACCGGAAGTGGAACCGGACCACGCAGACACTTTCACAATTCAACAGCTGGGAATGCACTTTTCGGTAAAAAAACCACATTCCTTCCTCCTAATTTATCAAATAAACGACTCACTGAAGAACAGGGGCCAGCTTCGATCGGTAAACAGCCGTTACAACATCTTTTTTACTTTGTGATACCATTACAATGCATACATTACCAAGCAAGCGTTGTACATCGTGAAGTCATTATTGCGCATTTTTTAGAACGCATTGTCGTTTACCATGCATGCCTTTACATTGAATTTTGTTGTAAAGGTATGTATGGTAAATGACCATGAGTGCTTAAGAAATGTAGACGATCCACGTCGTTGTAAGGAAACAGAGGCTGTTCTGTTCCCCACAACAATGTGCACCGCCCCTCAGAGACAACATGAAGCAGGAACCACGAGGAGAGAGGAACCACGAGGAGTGAGAGGTAAGGGGGATTGGGCATGGGGTGGTGGTTACTTTTCTAGGGTTTAGGGTAGTGCAGTGGTGTGTGGGTAGTGTAGGGGGTCATGCTGAGGGTAGTGGTTTAGGGTTTAGGGTAGTGCAGTGGTGTTTGTGTAGTGTAGGGGGTCGTGCTGGGGTTAGTGTTTTAGGGTTTAGGGTAGTGCAGTAGTGTTAGTTTAGTGTAGGGGGTCGTGCTGGTGATAGTGTTTTAGGGTTTAGGGTAGTGCAGTGATATTTGTGTAGTGTAGGGGGTCGTGCTTGGGGTAGAGTTAGGGTTTAGGGTAGTGCAATGGTGTTTGAGTATTGTAGGGGGTCAGGCTGGGGGTAGTGTTTTAGGGTTTAGGGCAGTGCAGTGGTGTTTCTGTAGTGTAGGGGGTCGTGCTGGGGTAGTGTTTTAGGGTTTAGGGCAATGCAGTGGTGTTTGGGTAGTGTAGGGGGTCATGCTGGAGGTAGTGTTTTAGGGATTAGGGTAGTGCAGTGGTGTTTGGGTAGTGTAGGGGGTTGTGCTGGGGTAGTGTTTTAGGGTTTAGGGTAGTGCAGTGGTGTTGGTGTAGTGTAGGGGGTTGTGCTGGGGGTAGTGTTTTAGGGTTTAGGGTAGTGCAGTGGTGTTTGGATAGTGTAGGGGGTTGTGCTGAGGGTAGATTTAGGGTTTAGGGTAGTGCAGTGGTGTTTGGGTAGTGTAGGGGGTCGTGCTGGGTGTAGATTTAGGGTTTAGGGTAGTGCAGTGGTAGTTGAGTAGTGTATTGGGTCGTGCTGGGGGTAGGTTTAGGGTAGTGCAGTGGTGTTTGGGTAGTATAGGGAGTCGTGCTGGGGGAGTGTTTTAGGGTTTAGGGTAGTGCAGTGGTGTTTGGGTAGTGTAGGGGGCTGTTCTGGGGGTAGTGGTTAGGGTTTAGGGTAGTGCAGTGGTGTTTGGGTAGTGTAGGGGGTACTGCTGGAGGTAGTGTTTAGGGTTTAGGGTAGTGCAATGGTGTTTGGGTGGTGTAAAGAGTACTGCCGGAGGTAGTGTTTTAGGGTTTAGGGTAGTGCAGTGATGTTTGGGTAGTGTAGGGGGTACTGCTGGGGGTAGTGTTTTAGGTTTTAGAGTAGTGCAGTGGTGTTTGGGTAGTGTAGGGGGTCGTGCTGGGCTAGTGTTTTAGGGTTTAAGGTAGTGCAGTGGTGTTTGTGTAGTGTAGGGGGTAGTGTTTTAGGGTTGTGCAGCGGTGTTTGTGTAGTGTAGGGGGTCGTGGTGGGGTAGTGTTTTAGGGTCTAGGGTAGTGCAGCAGTGTTTGTGTAGTGTAGGGGGTCGTGTTTTAGGGTTTAGGGTAGTGCAGTGGTCTTTGGGTAGTGTAGGGGGTCATGCGGGGTAGTGTTTTAGGGTTTATGGTAGTGCAGTTGTGTTTGGGTAGTGTAGGGCGTCGTGCTGGGGGTAGTTTTATAGGGCTTATGATAGTGTAGTGGTCTTTGGTTAGTATAGGGGGTCATGCTGGGGGTAGTGTTTTAGGGTTTAGGGCAGTGCAGTGGTGTTTGGGTAGTGTAGAGGGTCGTGCTGGGGGTAGTGTTTTAGGGTTTAGGGAAGTGCAGTGGTGTTTGGGTAGTGTAGGGGGTCGTGCTGGGGGTAGTGTTTTAGGGTTTAGGGCAGTGCAGTGGTGTTTTGGTAGTGTACGGGGTCGTGCTGGGGGTACTGTTTTAGGGTTTAGGGCAGTGTAGTGGTGTTTTGGTAGTGTATGGGGTCATGCTGGGGGTAGTGTTTTAGGGTTTAGAGCAGTGCAGTGGTGTTCGGGCAGTGTAGGGGGTCGTGCTGGGACAGGTGTTTCAGGGTTTAGGGCAGTCCAGTTGTGTTCGGGCAGTGTAGGGTGTCGTGCTGGGGCTGGTGTTTCATGGTTTTGGGCAGTGCAGTGGTGATTGGGCAGTGTAGGGGGTTGTGCTGGGGCTGGTTTTTCAGGGTTTAGGGCAGTGCAGTGGTGTTCGGGCAGTGTAGGAGGTCATGCTGGGGCTGGTGTTTCAGGGTTTAGGGCAGTGCAGTGGTGATCGGGCAGTGTAGGGGGTCGTTCTGGGGGTGGTGTTTCAGGGTTTAGGACAGTGCAGTGGTATTAGGGTAGTGTAGGGGTTGTACTGGGGTAGTGTTTTAGGGTTTAGGGTAGTGCAGTGGTATTGGTGTAGTGTAGGGGGTTGTGCTGGGGGTAGTGTTTTAGGGTTTAGGGAAGTGCAGTGGTGTTTGGATAGTGTAAGGGGTTGTGCTGAGGGTAGATTTAGTGTTTAGGGTAGTGCAGTGGTGTTTGGGTAGTGTAGGGGGTCATGCTGGGGGTAGATTTAGGGTTTAGGGTAGTGCAGTGGTGTTTGGGTAGTGTATTGGGTCGTGCTGGGGGTAGGTTTAGGGTTTAGGGTAGTGCAGTGGTGTTTGGGTAGTGTAGGGAGTCGTGCTGGGGGAGTGTTGTAGGGTTTAGGGTAGTGCAGTGGTGTTTGGGTAGTGTAGGGGGTTGTGCTGGGGGTAGTGGTTGGGGTTTAATGTAGTGCAGTGGTGTTTGGGTAGTGTAGGGGGTACTGCTGGAGGTAGTGGTTTAGGGTAGTGCAATGGTGTTTGGGTAGTGTAGGGGGTACTGCTGGCAGTAGTGTTTTAGGGTTTAGGGTAGTGCAGTGATGTTTGGGTAGTGTAGGGGGTACTGCTGGCGGTAGTGTTTTAGGTTTTAGAGTAGTGCAGTGGTGTTTGGGTAGTGTAGGGGGTCGTGCTGGGTGTAGATTTAGGGTTTAGGGTAGTGCAGTGGTAGTTGAGTAGTGTATTGGGTCGTGCTGGGGGTAGGTTTAGGGTAGTGCAGTGGTGTTTGGGTAGTATAGGGAGTCGTGCTGGGGGAGTGTTTTAGGGTTTAGGGTAGTGCAGTGGTGTTTGGGTAGTGTAGGGGGCTGTTCTGGGGGTAGTGGTTAGGGTTTAGGGTAGTGCAGTGGTGTTTGGGTAGTGTAGGGGGTACTGCTGGAGGTAGTGTTTAGGGTTTAGGGTAGTG
Source organism: Triturus cristatus (assembly GCF_964204655.1). Classification (NCBI taxonomy): domain Eukaryota; kingdom Metazoa; phylum Chordata; class Amphibia; order Caudata; family Salamandridae; genus Triturus; species Triturus cristatus. The sequence goes on along the minus strand of NC_140588.1, from coordinate 315,414,432 downwards.
CAATGGTGTTTGGGTGGTGTAAAGAGTACTGCCGGAGGTAGTGTTTTAGGGTTTAGGGTAGTGCAGTGATGTTTGGGTAGTGTAGGGGGTACTGCTGGGGGTAGTGTTTTAGGTTTTAGAGTAGTGCAGTGGTGTTTGGGTAGTGTAGGGGGTCGTGCTGGGCTAGTGTTTTAGGGTTTAAGGTAGTGCAGTGGTGTTTGTGTAGTGTAGGGGGTAGTGTTTTAGGGTTGTGCAGCGGTGTTTGTGTAGTGTAGGGGGTCGTGGTGGGGTAGTGTTTTAGGGTCTAGGGTAGTGCAGCAGTGTTTGTGTAGTGTAGGGGGTCGTGTTTTAGGGTTTAGGGTAGTGCAGTGGTCTTTGGGTAGTGTAGGGGGTCATGCGGGGTAGTGTTTTAGGGTTTATGGTAGTGCAGTTGTGTTTGGGTAGTGTAGGGCGTCGTGCTGGGGGTAGTTTTATAGGGCTTATGATAGTGTAGTGGTCTTTGGTTAGTATAGGGGGTCATGCTGGGGGTAGTGTTTTAGGGTTTAGGGCAGTGCAGTGGTGTTTGGGTAGTGTAGAGGGTCGTGCTGGGGGTAGTGTTTTAGGGTTTAGGGAAGTGCAGTGGTGTTTGGGTAGTGTAGGGGGTCGTGCTGGGGGTAGTGTTTTAGGGTTTAGGGCAGTGCAGTGGTGTTTTGGTAGTGTACGGGGTCGTGCTGGGGGTACTGTTTTAGGGTTTAGGGCAGTGTAGTGGTGTTTTGGTAGTGTATGGGGTCATGCTGGGGGTAGTGTTTTAGGGTTTAGAGCAGTGCAGTGGTGTTCGGGCAGTGTAGGGGGTCGTGCTGGGACAGGTGTTTCAGGGTTTAGGGCAGTCCAGTTGTGTTCGGGCAGTGTAGGGTGTCGTGCTGGGGCTGGTGTTTCATGGTTTTGGGCAGTGCAGTGGTGATTGGGCAGTGTAGGGGGTTGTGCTGGGGCTGGTTTTTCAGGGTTTAGGGCAGTGCAGTGGTGTTCGGGCAGTGTAGGAGGTCATGCTGGGGCTGGTGTTTCAGGGTTTAGGGCAGTGCAGTGGTGATCGGGCAGTGTAGGGGGTCGTTCTGGGGGTGGTGTTTCAGGGTTTAGGACAGTGCAGTGGTATTAGGGTAGTGTAGGGGTTGTACTGGGGTAGTGTTTTAGGGTTTAGGGTAGTGCAGTGGTATTGGTGTAGTGTAGGGGGTTGTGCTGGGGGTAGTGTTTTAGGGTTTAGGGAAGTGCAGTGGTGTTTGGATAGTGTAAGGGGTTGTGCTGAGGGTAGATTTAGTGTTTAGGGTAGTGCAGTGGTGTTTGGGTAGTGTAGGGGGTCATGCTGGGGGTAGATTTAGGGTTTAGGGTAGTGCAGTGGTGTTTGGGTAGTGTATTGGGTCGTGCTGGGGGTAGGTTTAGGGTTTAGGGTAGTGCAGTGGTGTTTGGGTAGTGTAGGGAGTCGTGCTGGGGGAGTGTTGTAGGGTTTAGGGTAATGCAGTGGTGTTTGGGTAGTGTAGGGGGTTGTGCTGGGGGTAGTGGTTGGGGTTTAATGTAGTGCAGTGGTGTTTGGGTAGTGTAGGGGGTACTGCTGGAGGTAGTGGTTTAGGGTAGTGCAATGGTGTTTGGGTAGTGTAGGGGGTACTGCTGGCAGTAGTGTTTTAGGGTTTAGGGTAGTGCAGTGATGTTTGGGTAGTGTAGGGGGTACTGCTGGCGGTAGTGTTTTAGGTTTTAGAGTAGTGCAGTGGTGTTTGGGTAGTGTAGGGGACATGCTGGGGTAGTGTTTTAGGGTTTAGGGTAGTGCAGTGGTGTTTGTGTAGTGTAGGGGGTAGTGTTTTAGGGTTGTGCAGTGGTGTTTGTGTAGTGTAGGGGGTCGTGCTGGGGGTAGTGTTAGGGTTGTGCAGCAGTGTTTGTGTAGTGTAGGGGGTCGTGTTTTAGGGTTTAGGGTAGTGCAGTGGTCTTTCGGTAGTGTAGGGGGTCATGCGGGGGTAGTGTTTTAGGGTTTATGGTAGTGCAGTGGTGTTTGGGTAGTGTAGGGCGTCGTGCTGGGGGTAGTTTTATAGGGTTTATGGTAGTGTAGTGGTCTTTGGTTAGTATAGGGGGTCATGCTGGGGGTAGTGTTTTAGGGTTTAGGGCAGTGCAGTGGTGTTTGGGTAGTGTAGAGGGTCGTGCTGGGGATAGTGTTTTAGGGTTTAGGGAAGTGCAGTGGTGTTTGGGTAGTGTAGGGGGTCGTGCTGGGGGTAGTGTTTTAGGGTTTAGGGCAGTGCAGTGGTGTTTTGGTTGTGTACAGGGTCGTGCTGGGGTAGTGTTTTAGGGTTTAGGGCAGTGCAGTGGTGTTTTGGTAGTGTATGGGGTCGTGCTGGGGGTAGTGATTTAGGGTTTAGGGTAGTACAGTGGTGTTCAGGTAGCATAGGGAGTGGTGCTGGGGGTAGTGTTTTAGGGTTTAGGGCAGTGCAGTGGTGTTCGGGCAGTGTAGGGGGTCGTGCTGGGACTGGTGTTTCAGGGTTTAGGGCAGTCCAGTTGTGTTCGGGCATGGTGTAGGGGGTCGTGCTGGGGCTGGTGATTCATGGTTTTGGGCAGTGCAGTGGTGTTTGGGCAGTGTAGTGGGTTGTGCTGGGGCTGGTTTTTCAGGGTTTAGGGCACTGCAGTGATGTTCGCGCAGTGTAGGAGGTCATGCTGGGGCTGGTGTTTCAGGGTTTAGGGCAGTGCAGTGGTGATCGGGCAGTGTAGGGGGTCGTTCTGGGGGTGGTGTTTCAGGGTTTAGGGCAGTGCAGTGGTGTTTGGATAGTGTAAGGGGTTGTGCTGAGGGTAGATTTAGGGTTTAGGGTAGTGCAGTGGTGTTTGGGTAGTGTAGGGGGTCATGCTGGGGGTAGATTTAGGGTTTAGGGTAGTGCAGTGGTGTTTGGGTAGTGTATTGGGTCGTGCTGGGGGTAGGTTTAGGGTTTAGGGTAATGCAGTGGTGTTTGGGTAGTGTAGGGAGTCATGCTGGGGGAGTGTTTTAGGGTTTAGGGTAGTGCATCGGTGTTTGGGTAGTATAGGGGGTTGTGCTGGGGGTAGTGGTTAGGGTTTAATGTAGTGCAGTGGTGTTTGGGTAGTGTAGGGGGTACTGCTGGGGGTAGTGTTTTAGGTTTTAGAGTAGTGCAGTGGTGTTTGGGTAGTGTAGGGGACGTGCTGGGGTAGTGTTTTAGGGTTTAGGGTAGTGCAGTGGTGTTTGTGTAGTGTAGGGGGTAGTGTTTTAGGGTTGTGCAGTGGTGTTTGTGTAGTGTAGGGGTCGTGCTGGGGGTAGTGTTTTAGGGTTGTGCAGCAGTGTTTGTGTAGTGTAGGGGGTCGTGTTTTAGGGTTTATGGTAGTGCAGTGGTGTTTGGGTAGTGTAGGGCGTCGTGCTGGGGGTAGTTTTGTAGGGTTTATGGTAGTGCAGTGGTCTTTGGTTAGTATAGGGGGTCATGCTGGGGGTAGTGTTTTAGGGTTTAGGGCAGTGCAGTGGTGTTTGGGTAGTGTAGAGGTTCGTGCTGGGGTAGTGTTTTAGGGTTTAGGAAAGTGCAGTGGTGTTTGGGTAGTGTATGGGGTTGTGCTGGGGGTAGTGTTTTAGGGTTTAGGGCAGTGCAGTGGTGTTTTGGTAGTGTACGGGGTCATGCTGGAGTAGTGTTTTAGGGTTTAGGGCAGTGCAGTGGTGTTTTGGTAGTGTTTGGGGTCGTGCTGGGGGTAGTGATTTAGGGTTTAGGGTAGTACAGTGGTGTTCAGGTAGCATAGGGAGTGGTGCTGGGGGTAGTGTTTTAGGGTTTAGGGCAGTGCAGTGGTGTTCGGGCAGTGTAGGGGGTCGTGCTGGGACTGGTGTTTCAGGGTTTAGGGCAGTCCAGTTGTGTTCGGGCATGGTGTAGGGGGTCGTGCTGGGGCTGGTGATTCATGGTTTTGGGCAGTGCAGTGGTGTTCAGGCAGTTTAGGGGGTTGTGCTGGGGCTGGTTTTTCAGGGTTTAGGGCAGTGCAGTGGTGTTCGGGCAGTGTAGGAGGTCATGCTGGGGCTGGTGTTTCAGGGTTTAGGGCAGTGCGGTGGTGATCGGGCAGTGTAGGGGGTCGTTCTGGGGATGGTGTTTCAGGGTTTAGGGCAGTGCAGTGGTGTTCGGGTAGTGTAGGGGTCGTGCTGGGGATGGTGTTTCAGGGTTTAGGGCAGCGATATTTGGGCAGTGTAGGGGGTCTTGCTGGGGGTAGTGTTTCAGGGTTTAGGGCAGTGCAGTGGTGTTCGGACAATGTAGAGGTCCTGCTTTGGGTGGTGTTTCAGGGATTAGGGCTGTGCAGTGGTGTTCAGGCAGTGTACGGGGTCATGCTGGGGGTGGTGTTTCAGTGTTTAGGGCAGTGCAGTGGTGTTTGGGCAGTGAAGGGAGTCGTGCTGGGGTAGTGTTTCAGGGTTTAGGGCAGTGCAGTGTTGTTTGTGTAGTGTGCAGCACATGCGCTGCGTCGCTAGGTGAGACCTAAAAAGCATTGCACCAAGATGACTGCCAATACTTCCTGGATTGAAGTGTTGGCAGCCAATTAGAGCCAAGCTCGTGCTTGTGTAGTTAAGTCCTGCCCAGATACATAAAGATGTTTTCCTTTAATATTTTGAAAACTACTGAACGGATTTATACCATTTAAATAAAAAGGTCGCTTTATGAACCAAGCACTACCGTTTTGCCAAATTTGGTGTAATTCCGTTCAGCAGTTTCAGCTGTAACCGTGTCTAAAGTTTCCTATGGGAAATTGCTTTTTTGACCTCTATTTTTTGAATATCTCAGAAGCTACTGAACGGATTTACACCATTTGAAAAAATGTCTCCTTCCGAACCAAGATCTACCTTTTTGCCAAATTTGGTGTAATTACGTTTAGCAGATTGGGCTGTAGTCGTGTCTAAAGTTTCCTATGGGAAATAACATGGTGAAAACATGTTTTGGGACCTCCCTTTTTTCTCAGCCCCCTCTTGGCGAATCACCGCGAAACTTTCAGGATAGGAGCTGACCGGAGCGGGCCACAAGTTTTGAAAATTACTCGATCATTGGTCAACCGGAGCCAAAGTTATTGTGAAAAGAAAATACGCTTTTCCTATGGAAACTAGGTCCTAACTATAACTATCTACTGGCGACCACCAGTAGATAATATATATATATATATTCTCTGAAAAACCATAGGTTTCAGGGGCGTTATAGTTAGTTGGACATTTCACTCGTACAAAACCATGGAAATTCCCCCGTTATTAGTTAGTTCAGCTAACTATAACTTGCGCGCCCGCAATGCACTGCTGATGACGTCACATATTACATCACTCATGACATGGTCAGTAACATCACTCATGACATCACTGATGACATCTCAAATAATACAGAAAAGATTCTATTGTAAAAGAACCATAACTTGTGGTATACTGAGATACAGGCAGTAGATCTGAAATAATACACAAAAAGATTGTATCATAAAGGGTCCTTCAGGTCTAGTGCACTTAGATAGCCACCTCAAAAGCATTCAGCATGTGCACAGCCAGCGATGATGCGTGCTGCGGGCGGGCCGTACTAAGAGCAATGTCTGTTGCCTACAACACTACATGATCTGCAATAGCTACTCAATCTGAATTGCAAACACTGCTGTCTGCAGTGTAGGCCAGAGAGTGGTCAGCAAAGGCCCACAGCCATGTGGCGTTGACTTGAGCGGCCCAGTTAGCCTTAAGTGAAGCAACAAAAACTGTGTGCGGATCCTGTGATGATGCATATGCATGGTGCGGACAGAGCGCACTGGAGCAATGTCTTTTGCCTACAGGACTGCGTCATCTACAATAGCGACTCGATCTGAATTGTGAACACTGCTGTCTGCAGTGTAAATTGAAGGCAGTAGTGAGCACAGTCTTCCATGAATACTTTTTCTCACGTCCTCTTCACAAAATACAACAACATAAATTACACAAAACTCTGCAATAAATAAATCAAAACAATTCGAATTGCGATCTCTGCTGTCCACTCTGTACACTGTTATTCAGTGTTCTTTACCACTACCAAGAAGAATTTGTTCATTGTACTAGACCTATAAGTCATCTTACAAAACTTCTTCAAGCAAGTATACTAAAATGCTATTGTGTATATTTCAATAGACGTTGTAGTTAGTTGCCTACTGGATTCTCTAATTAAACAATCACCACTTGATCTGAATTGTGAGCCCTGCTGACCGCACTGTACGCCAGAGGCGGTTGTCATTATAATACGCCTCACAGCCACGTGCCGATGGATTCGGAAGCACGCAGTTGATTGCACCTGATCGGAGTGAGTACACAGAAATCATCACAAACTTTAACTTCTGACATCCTCAATCACAGAATCAAGATCCTGTTTCACTGTTCCGACCTGCTGTACCACAGTGTAATCCACCGAGTGCAGTCAACCAAGCCCAATAATCATGTGCAGCAGTTAGCTACGGAAGCACAGAGTCTGATGCATCTCAACGGAGCGAGTTCTGTCAAAACCAAGCAGCAAGTAATATCGGACATCGTCCATTTTGGGATCAAGACACTGTTCCACTGTTGGGACCTAGAGTTGCTTGCACCTGGTCGCAGGGAGTGCCTTCATCTCCACTCTCAGATACAGTTCTAACATCGTCCATTGTGGGATCAAGACCCCGTTCCACTGTTCGGACCTGCTGTAACGCGGTGTACTCCACCGACTGCAGCCAGCCAACCCCAATAATCATGTACAGCACTTAGCTACGGAAGCACAGAGTCTGATGCACCTCAACGGAAGGAGTTCTGTGAAAACCAAGCAGCACGTAATATCGTACATCGTCCATTTTGGGATCAAGACTCCGTTCCACTATTCGGACCTGCTGTACTGCGGTGTACTCCACCGACTGGTGTCAACCAAGCACAATAATCATGTGCAGCACTTAGCTACGGAAACACAGAGTCTGATGCATGTCAACGCAGGGACTTCTGTGAAAACCAAGCAGCACGTAATATCGTATATCATCCATTTTGGGATCAAGACCCCGTTCCACTGTTCGGATCTGCTGTACCATGGTGTACTCCACTGACTGGTGTCAACCAAGCACAATAATCATTTGCAGCACTTAGCTACGGAAGCACAGAGTCTGATGAACATCAACGCAGGGACTTCTGTGAAAATTCACAAGCCGCAGGTAATATCGGACATCGTCCATTGTGCGATCAAGACACCGTTCCACTGTTGGGACCTAGAGTTGCTTGCACATGGTCGAAGGGAGTACCTTCATCTCCACTCTCAGATGTAGTTCTAACATCATCCATTGTGGTATCAAGACACCGTTCCACTGTTAGGACCTAGAGTTGGTTACAGCTGGTCGAAATTAGTACCTTCATCTGCACTCTCAGATGCACTTCTAACATCGTCCATTGTGGGATCAAGACACCGTTCCACTGTTGGTACCTCTTCGACTACTGTGTTAGTAGTATACAGAGCACTCCACGGTGCTGGGCCTCAGGCTGGGCGCTGTCCGCCTGTGTCGCGGGAGCCAGCGTTGATCTCAGGAGCCTTCCCAGCTCGCAGACCTTGGCCCAAAAGCGTCCGCCGGCACGTGGTGGGCCCTCTTACACATACGACGGTGTCGAAAGGTGAACTGTGGGGCATATGTGCCTCGCAGCGGCCATGACGGTTTCTGGGTAGCAGCAGGCTGAGATCATTATTCCCGCAGTCACCTTCGCTCATGGCGTCAGCCTTGTGGCGGTGTAAGCTGGGCAGACCTGACAGACATGTTCGCCATTCTGGAAGAGAACCACACCCAGAGAAACGTGCCTTTTATTCATACCCCTATGCTAGCCTTGCGTACGCCGAGCCAGCCCACTACGCTAAAGATTTGGGGGGAGGGGGCACGTACGCGCTATGTTTTCATAATCTTCCCTACTAACTGTACTATCATGGTTGCGTCCACTGTCGACTTCACCCAATAGACCATCAGTGTATGTTGACATGTAAATGTCTGTGCTCTGCATACTCAAGTCTATCTGGCACATCCCCTCAATACTTTGCATTGTATACTTTTATAATTCAGAATCTCTTGCCACCTTCGCACATACTTTGCTCCCATCTCTCCCCGCATTCTGAATTGTGTGGCAGAGGTGCTATGTTTTGTTTCTGTACATGGCTAGCCACGGTTCCCACAGTACGTAGTGTTGTTGTGTCTGCTAGGTGTACATGTTGTTTGTCATGTTGTATGGGATTATATAAGGTAGCGCGTTTATTCACGAGCAGTGATGTCATCAGTAATGTCATTTGAGATGTCATCAGTGATGTCACTGACCATGTCATGAATGATGCAATATGTGACATCATCAGCAGTGCATTGTGGGCGCGCGAGTTATAGTTAGCAGAACTAACTATAACAGAAGAATTTCTATGGTTTTGTATGAGTGAAATGGCCAGCTAACTATAACACCCCTGAAACCTATGGTTTTTTTTCTGTGAATTTCAAAGCTTTTTTAAATGCTAATTTCTAACTATAACGTCTCTGAAACCTTTGGTTTTTTTCAGTGAATTTCAAAGCTTTTTTAAATGCTAATTTTTAAGTGTGATAGTAGTTATACCTATTTTTCTGTACTGATTTTCTACAGTTTTTTAACTGTTTATTTATAAATATTTTATTCATTAAATAACATTATTTATTTTTCTGAAAATTGCAAAAAATATTTTTAAAAAACATTCAATCTGAAATATTGATTAATTTTTTTGTTTTCATTTTTTATTTTAATATATGAATATTATTTTCTTTAAAAAAAAAAATCAATTTTTTTTTCGGAGTCGCGCACTCAAACCGTACACATCACGGTGGGTGCGTGGATTCTAGAAACCATTTTAGAAAAGTTGTGAAGGATCCGTGTACGGTGTGCGATGGCTGCGTGTTTTTCAGTTACATCATATACATTTAATATTACGTGATGTGCGAGATTGGTATGCGACCAGTCCGTGACTCCTGCTCCCGCGCATTCACGACACATGCGCATTACGGCACGAGATGCTTGCGCGGTGGCGGGTCCCGCGTGACGTCATATACATGCGTGACTCCCGCAAAAAAAATCATGTTCCAAAATATTATCTATGTGTCTTTAATATACATATTAGGGCAAGAGATTAGCTAAGATATTCATAAAAATAATAACTATTTGTACTTATAATAAACTTATATTATTTTTAAATATATTTTCGTGAAGTCATAACCAGGTCAGCAGAGCTGCTGTAGAGCCAAAGAAACCAGGTCAGCAGAGCCGTTGTAGAGCCAGAAAACCAGGTCAGCATAGCTGCTCTCGAGCCTAAGAAGCAGATCAGCAGAGCTGCTCTAGAACCAGAGACCCAGGTCAGCAGAGCTGGTCTAGAGCCAGAGACCCAGGTCAGCTGAGCTTTTCTAGAGGCCGAGAACCAGGTCAGCAGAGCTGCTGTAGAGCCAGAGAAACCAGGTCAGCAGAGCTGTTCTAGAGCCAGAGAACCAGGTCAGCAGAGCTTCTTTAGAGCCACAGAACCAGGTCATTAGAGCTGCTCTAGAGGCAGAGAACCAGGTCATCAGAACTGCTTTAGAACCAGAGAACCAGGTCTGCAGAGCGCTTTAGAGGAAGAGAACCAGGTCAGCAGAGCTGCTTTAGAGCCAGAGAACCAGGTTAGCAGAGCTGCTCTAGAGCCAGAGAACCAGGTCAGCAGAGTTGCTTTAGAGCTATAGAACCAGGTCAGCAGAGCTGCTTTAGAGCCAGAGAACCAGGTCAGCAGAGCTGCTCTAGAAGCAGAGAACCAGGTCAGCAGAGCTGCTTTAGAGGGAAAGAACCAGGTCAGCAGAGCTGCTTTGGAGCCAGAGAACCAGGTCAGCAGAACTGCTCTAGAGCCAGAGAAACCAGGTCAGCAGAGTTGCGTTAGAGGGAGAGAGCCAGGCTAGCAGAGCTGCTTTAGAGCCAGAGAACCAAGTCAGCAGAGCTGCTCTAGAGCCAGAGAACCAGGTCAGCAGAGCAGCTTTAGAGCCATAGAACCAGGTCAGCAGAGCTGCTCTAGAGGCAGAGAACCAGGTCAGCAGTAATGATTTAGAGGACAACTAGGTCAGCAGAGCTAGTTTAGAGCCAGAGAACCAGGTCAGCAGAGTTGCTCTAGAGCCAAAGAACCAGGTCAGCAGAGCTGCTTTAGAGTGAGAGAACCAGGTCAGCAGAGCTGCTTTAGAGCCAAGGGACCATGTCAGCAGAGCTGCTCTAGAGCCATAGAACCAAGTCAGCAGAACTGCTTTAGAGCCATAGAACCGGGTCAGCAGAGCTGTTGTAGAGCCAGAGAAACAGGTCAGCAGAGCTGCTCTAGAGCCTAAGAACTAGGTCAGCAGAGCTGCTCTGGAACCAGAGAACCCAGTCAGTAGAGCTGTTGTAGAGCCAGAGAAACCTGGTCAGCAGAGCTGCTTTAGAGGGAGAGAACCAGGTCAGCAGAGCTGCTTTAGAGCCAGAGAACCAGGCCAGCAGAGCTGCTTTAGAGCCAGAGAACCAGGTCAGCAGAGTTGCTTTAGAGCCATAGCACCAGGTCAGCAGAGCTGCTTCAGAGCCAGAAAACCAGGTCAGCAGAGCTGCTCTAGAGTCTAAGAACCAGGTCAGCAGAGCTGCTGTAGAGCCAGAGAACCAGGTCAGCAGAGATGCTGTAGAGCCAGAGAAACCAGGTCAGTAGAGCTACTTTAGAGTGAGAGAACCAGGAGAGCAGATCTTCTTTAGAGGGAGAGAACCAGGTCAGTAGAGCTGCTTTAGAGCCAAGGGACCAGGTCAGCAGAGCTGCTCTAGAGCCAGAGAACCAGGTCAGCAGAACTGCTTTAGAGCCATAAAACCGGGTCAGCAGAGCTGCTTTAGAGCCAGAGAACCTGGTCAGCAGAGCTGTTGTAGAGCCAGAGAACCAGGTCATCAGAGCTGCTCTAGAGCCTAAGAACTAGGTCAGCAGAGCTGCTCTAGAGCCAGAGAACCAGGTCAGTAGAGCTGCTGTAGAGGCAGAGAAACCAGGTCAGCAAAGCTGCTTTAGAGCCAGAGAACCAGGCCAGTAGAGCTGCTTTAGAGCCAGAGAACCAGTTCAGTAGAGCTGCTTTAGAGCCAGAGAAACAGTTCAGCAGAGCTGCTCTAGAGCCAGAGAACCAGGCCAGCAGAGCTGCTTTAGAGCCATAGAACCAGGTCAGCTTTAGAGCAATAGAACCAGGTCAGCAGAGCTGCTTTAGAGCCAGAGAACCAGGTCAGCAGAGCTGCTCTAGAGCCTAAGAACCAGGTCAGCAGAGCTGCTTTAGAGGGAGAAAACCAGGTCAGCAGAGCTGCTCTAGAGTCAGAGAACCATGTCAGCAGAACTGCTTTAGGGCCATAGAACCGGGTCAGCAGAGCTGCTTTAGAGCCAGAGAACCAGGTCACCAGAGCTGTTGTAGAGCCAGAGAACCAGATCAGCAGTGCTGCTTTGTAGCCTAAGAACTAGGTCAGCAGAACTGCTCTAGAGCCAGAGAAACCAGGTCAGCAGAGTTGCTTTAGAGGGAGAGAGCCAGGTCAGCAGAGCAGCTTTAGAGCCAGAGAACCAAGTCAGCAGAGCTGCTCTGGAACCAGAGAACCCAGTCAGTAGAGCTGTTGTAGAGCCAGAGAAACCTGGTCAGCAGAGCTGCGTTAGAGGGAGAGAACCAGGTCAGCAGAGCTGCTTTAGAGCCAGAGAACCAGGCCAGCAGAGCTGCTTTAGAGCCAGAGAACCAGGTCAGCAGAGTTGCTTTAGAGCCATAGAACCAGGTCAGCAGAGCTGCTTCAGAGTCAGAAAACCAGGTCAGCAGAGCTGCTCTAGAGTCTAAGAACCAGGTCAGCAGAGCTGCTGTAGAGCCAGAGAACCAGGTCAGCAGAGATGCTGTAGAGCCAGAGAAACCAGGTCAGTAGAGCTACTTTAGAGTGAGAGAACCAGATCAGCAGATCTTCCTTAGAGGGAGAGAACCAGGTCAGTAGAGCTGCTTTAGAGCCAAGGGACCAGGTCAGCAGAGCTGCTCTAGAGCCAGAGAACCAGGTCAGCAGAACTGCTTTAGAGCCATAAAACCGGGTCAGCAGAGCTGCTTTAGAGCCAGAGAACCTGGTCAGCAGAGCTGTTGTAGAGCCAGAGAACCAGGTCAGCAGAGTTGCTCTAGAGCCTAAGAACTAGGTCAGCAGAGCTGCTCTAGAGCCAGAGAACCAGGTCAGTAGAGCTGCTGTAGAGGCAGAGAAACCAGGTCAGCAAAGCTGCTTTAGAGCCAGAGAACCAGGCCAGTAGAGCTGCTTTAGAGCCAGAGAACCAGTTCAGTAGAGCTGCTTTAGAGCCAGAGAAACAGTTCAGCAGAGCTGCTCTAGAGCCAGAGAACCAGGCCAGCAGAGCTGCTTTAGAGCCATAGAACCAGGTCAGCTTTAGAGCAATAGAACCAGGTCAGCAGAGCTGCTTTAGAGCCAGAGAACCAGGTCAGCAGAGCTGCTCTAGAGCCTAAGAACCAGGTCAGCAGAGCTGCTTTAGAGGGAGAGAACCAGGTCAGCAGAGCTGCTCTAGAGTCAGAGAACCATGTCAGCAGAACTGCTTTAGGGCCATAGAACCGGGTCAGCAGAGCTGCTTTAGAGCCAGAGAACCAGGTCACCAGAGCTGTTGTAGAGCCAGAGAACCAGATCAGCAGTGCTGCTTTGTAGCCTAAGAACTAGGTCAGCAGAGCGGCTCTAGAGCCAGAGAACCAGGTCAGCAGACCTGCTGTAGAGCCAGAGAAACCAGGTCAGTAGAGCGTCTTTAGAGGGAGAGAACCAGGTCAGTAGAGCTGCTTTAGAGTAGGCCTGGGCGTAGTTCGCGAAGTAGCACTTCGCGAAGCTATGTAAAGTGAAGTTCGCACTACGCGAGCTACGCGTAGCACTTCGCGAACTGCGTAGTACCTTGTTCGCACTGTGCCAGATGTCGTTTTCAATGATTGCACAGTACGGACAAGCAACCGGCACTGTGCAATCATTGAAAATGGCATCTTGCACAGTGCGAGCTGTAGTTTTCTGCTGCTCGAGTAGATTTTTACTCGAGCTTCAGCTTTCTCAACGCGAACTGGTAGTTTCTCATCGCGAGCGGTCGCGAGCATACGCGACCACTCGCAATGAGAAACCTGACCTCCTCGCGTTGGGAATCTCGCCGGGAGGTTTATTTTCCATGCTCGCGATCGCCAACTTGAAGTTGCTGATTGCGAACAAGGAAAAAGTCTCGCCGGGATGTCATTTTGCTTGCTCGCGGTCGCCAACTTGACGTTGAGGACCGCGAGCAAGCAAAAAATGACCGCAGCACTACGCAACACTACGCTACGCGTGTTCGCACTGTGCTACGTGCAGTTCGCGTAGTGCGAAGTAGCGCGAACTTCGCAAACTACGCGAGCGTAGTGCTTTGCCCAGGCTTACTTTAGAGCCAAGGGACCAGGTCAGCAGAGCTGCTCTAGAGCCAGAGAACCAGTTCAGCAGAGCTGCTCTAGAGCCAGAGAACCAAGCCAGTAGAGCTGCTTTAGAGCCATAGAACCAGGTCAGCTTTAGAGCAATAGAACCAGGTCAGCAGAGCTGCTTTAGAGCCAGAGGACCAGGTCAGCAGAGCTGCTCTAGAGCCTAAGAACCAGGTCAGCAGAGCTGCTGTAAGAGCCAGAGAACCAGGTCAGCAGAACTGCTTTAGAGGGAGAGAACCAGGTCAGCAGAGCTGCTCTAGAGTCAGAGAACCATGTCAGCTGAACTGCTTTAGAGCCATAGAACCGGGTCAGCAGAGCTGCTTTAGAGCCAGAGAACCAGGTCAGCAGAGCTGTTGTAGAGCCAGAGAACCAGATCAGCAGTGCTGCTCTGTAGACTAAGAACTAGGTCAGCAGAGCAGCTCTAGAGCCAGAGAACCAGGTCAGCAGACCTGCTGTAGAGCCAGAGAAACCAGGTCAGTAGAGCTTCTTTAGAGGGCGAGACCCAGGTCAGCAGAGCTGCTTTAGAGCCAGAGAACCAGGTCAGCAGAGCTGCTCTAGCTGACACTGACTGACTGACACTGACTGACTGACACTGACTGATTGACACTGACTGACACTGATTGACTGACACCGACTGACACTGACTGACACTGGTTGACTGACACTGACTGACTGACACTGATTGACTGATTGACACTGACTGACACTGATTGACTGACACTGACTGACTGACACTGACTGACACTGATTGACTGACACTGATTGACTGACACTGACTGAGTGACTGACTGACACTGACTGACACTGACTGACTGACACTGACTGACTGACACTGACTGACACTGACTGACTGACTGACACTGACTGACACTGACTGACTACTCTCTACTACTCTACTACTCACTCTCTACTATACTCTACTACTCACTCTCTACTACTCACTCTCTACTACTCTCTACTACTCACTCTCTACTACTCTCTACTACTCGCTACTACTCACTCTCTACTACTCTCTACTACTCACTCTCTACTACTCTCTACTACTCTCTACTAGCCACTCTCTACTATTCACTCTCTACTACTCACTCTCTACTACTCTCTCTACTACTCATTCTCTACTACTCACTCGCTACTACTCTCTACTACTCACTCTCTACTACTCACTCTCTACTACTCTCTACTACTCACTCTCTACTACTCTCTACTACTCACTCTTTACTACTCTCTACTACTCTCTACTATCCACTCTCTACTATTCACTCTCTACTACTCACTCTCTACTACTCTCTCTACTTCTCATTCTCTACTACTCATGCACTACTACTCTCTACTACTCACTCGCTACTACTCACTCTCTACTACTCTCTACTATTCTCTACTACTACTCTCTACTACTCACTCTCTACTACTCTCTACTACTCACTCTACTACTCTCTACTACTCTCTACCACTCACTCTCTACTACTCTACTACTCACTCTCTACTACTCTCTCTCTACTACTCTCTCTACTCCTCACTCTACTTCTCTCTACTACTCACTCTCTACTACTCTCTTTCTACTACTCACTCTCTACTATTCACTCTCTACTCCTCACTCTCTACTACTCACTCCCTACTACTCTCTACTACTCACTCTCTACTACTCACTCTCTACTACTCTACTACTCTCTACTACTCTCTCTACTACTCACTCTCTACTACTCACTCTCTACTACTCTACTACTCTCTACTACTCTCTCTACTACTCACTCTCTACTACTCTCTGCTACTCACTCTACTTCTCTCTACCACTCACTCTCTACTACTCTACTACTCACTCTCTACTACTCTCTCCCTTCTACCCACTCTACTACTCTCTACTACTCGCTCTCTACTACTCTCTCTCTACTACTCTGTACTACTCACTCTCTACTACTCGCTCTCTACTACTCGCTCTCTACTACTCTCTACTACTCACTCTCCACTACTCACTCTCTACTACTCATTCTCAACTACTTTCTACTACTCACTCTCTACTACTCTCTACTACTCTCTCTATGTCTCACTCTCTACTACTCTCTCTACTGCTCACTTTCTACTACTCTACTACTCACTCTCTACTACTCACTCTCTACTACTCCACTACTCTCTACTACTCACTCTCTACTACTCTACTACTCTCTACTACTCTCTCTCTACTACTCACTCTCTACTACTCACTCTCTACTACTCTCTACTACTCACTCTCTACTACTAACTCTCTACTACTCTCTACTAATCACTCTCTACTACTCACTCTACTACTCACTCTCTACTACTCACTCTCTACTACGCTCTACTACTCTCTCTCTACTACTCTCTACCACTCACTCTACTACTCACTCTCTACTACTCTCTACTACTCACTCTCTGCTACTCACTCTCTACTACTCACTCTCTACTACTCACTCTCTACTACTCTCTACTACTCACTCTCTACTACTCTCTACTACTCTCTACTACTCACTCTCTACTCTCTAACACTCTACCTCTCTCTCTACTACTCTCTACCTCTCTACACCTCTACCACTCTCTACCTCCCTCTCTACTACTCTCTACCTCTCTACACCTCTACCTCTCTACACCTCTACCTCTCTACCTCTACACTTCTACCTCTCTACCTTTCTCTACCTCTCTCTACATGCACACATATGCACTTATATATGCATATATATGCATATGCATTTATATATATGTATGTATATATATATACATACATATATAAACATATATATATATATACTCTGCATATCTATATAAATACAAATATAAATGCATGCATACATATACATAAATGCATATATATGCATGTTATGTACATGAAAGTTTGAAAAACACTAATACAGGCAAAGCTAAAAAGCCACCTAATTACAAACAGAATTGCTTTAACTTAAACGAGGGTGAGGCCTATTGCATTTTAATTGCTCGTTTACTTCGGTTCCATCGAGAAGGCCTTCAGGTGTGTAACACATTTGCCTTAAATTCGGAATGTTAGCACTCTAGATACTCATTAAATCACTGTAGTAAAGCAAATGCTCACCAGGGAAGTCTGCTGCTGGTATTCAAAGTGCATGATTCAGTCTGCATGTCAGAATTATTTAATGAAATAGAAGAGGATTTGAGAAGTCGAAATGTGCCCTAAATTTTCTTTCTGCAGCACTAATCATAATTTCTATGGCAAAATGAACCCTCTCATTTTGTTCCTTTACAAATTAAATGTTTTAAGCGTTACCACTTTATTCCAATCAAGATGGCTTCAGGTGTGCCATACTTTTGTCATAAGTAAGACTGTTAGCGCTCTAGTTGTTCTTTAGAACCGGGTCAGCAGAGCTGCTTTAGAGCCAGAGAACCAGGTCAGCAGAGCTGTTGTAGAGCCAGAGAACCAGATCAGCAGTGCTGCTCTGTAGCCTAAGAACTAGGTCAGCAGAGCAGCTCTAGAGCCAGAGAACCAGGTCAGCAGACCTGCTGTAGAGCCAGAGAAACCAGGTCAGTAGAGCTTCTTTAGAGGGCGAGACCCAGGTCAGCAGAGCTGCTTTAGAGCCAGAGAACCAGATCAGCAGAGCTGCTATAGAGCCAGAGAACCAGGTTAGCAGAGCTGCTCTAGCTGACACTGACTGACTGACACTGACTGACTGACACTGACTGATTGACACTGACTGAGACTGATTGACTGACACTGACACCGACTGACACTGACTGACACTGGTTGACTGACACTGACTGACTGACACTGATTGACTGATTGACACTGACTGACACTGACTGACTGACACTGACTGACTGACACTGACTGACACTGATTGACTGACACTGATTGACTGACACTGACTGAGTGACTGACTGACACTGACTGACTGACACTGACTGAGTGACACTGACTGACACTGACTGACACTGACTGACTGACTGACACTGACTGACACAGACTGACACTGACTGACTACTCTCTACTACTCTACTACTCACTCTCTACTACACTCTACTACTCACTCTCTACTACTCACTCTATACTACTCTCTACTACTCACTCTCTACTACTTTCTACTACTCACTCTCTACTACTCTCTACTACTCTCTAATATCCACTCTCTACTATTCACTCTCTACTACTCACTCTCTACTATTCTCTCTACCACTCATTCTCTACTACTCACTTGCTACTACTCTCTACTACTCACTCGCTACTACTCACTCTCTACTACTCTCTACTACTCTCTACTACTCACTCTCTACTACTCTACTACTCACTCTCTACTACTCTCTCTCTACTACTCTCTCTACTACTCACACTACTTCTCTCTACTACTCACTCTCTACTACTCTCTTTCTACTACTCACTCTCTACTATTCACTCTCTACTCCTCACTCTCTACTACTCACTCTCTACTACTCTCTACTACTCACTCTCCACTACTCACTCTCTACTACTCGCTCCCTACTACTCTCTACTACTCACTCTCTACTACTCACTCTCTACTACTCTACTACTCTCTGCTACTCTCTCTACTACTCACTCTCTCCTACTCTACTACTCTCTACTACTCTCTCTACTACTCACTCTCTACTACTCTCTCCTACTCACTCTACTTCTCTCTACCACTCACTCTCTACTACTCTACTACTCACTCTCTACTATTCTCTCTCTCTTCTACCCACTCTACTACTCTCTACTACTCGCTCTCTACTACTCTCTCTCTACTACTCTCTACTACTCACTCTCTACTACTCGCTCTCTACTACTCGCTCTCTACTACTCTCTACTACTCACTCTCCACTACTCACTCTCTACTACTCACTCTCAACTACTCTCTACTACTCACTCTCTACTACTCTCTACTACTCTCTCCATGTCTCACTCTCTACTACTCTCTCTACTGCTCACTTTCTACTACTCTACTACTCACTCTCTACTACTCGCTCTCTACTACACTCTACTACTCACTCTCTACTACTCACTCTACTACTCACTCTCTACTACTCTCTACTACTCTCTACTACTCACTCTCTACTCTCTAACTCTCTACCACTCTCTCTACTACTCTCTACCTCTCTACACCTCTACCTCTCTCTACCTCCCTCTCTACTACTCTCTACCTCTCTACACCTCTACCTCTCTACACCTCTACCTCTCGACCTCTACACTTCTACCTCTCTACCTTTCTCTACCTCTCTCTACATGCACACATATGCACTTATATATGCATATATATGCATATGCATTTATATATATGTATGTGTATATATATATATATACATACATATATAAACATATATATATATATATACTCTGCATATCTATATAAATACAAATATAAATGCATGCATACATATACATATACATATATGCATACATATGCATGTTATGTACATGAAAGTTTGAAAAACACTAATACAAGCAAAGCTAAAAAGCCACCTAATTACAAACAGAATTGCTTTAACTTTAATGAGGGCGAGGCCTACTGCATTTTAAATGCTTGTTTACTTCGGTTCCATCAAGAAGGCATTCAGATGTGTCACACATTTGCCTTAAATTCGGAATGTTAGCACTCTAGTTACTCATTAAATCACTGTAGTAAAGCAACTGCTCACCAGGGAAGTCTGCTGCTGGTATTCAAAGTGCATGTTTCAGTCAGCATGTCAGAATTGTTTAATGAAATAGAAGAGGATTTGAGAAGTCAAAATGTGCCCTAATTTTTCTTTCTGCAGCACTAATCATAATTTCTATGGCAAAATGAACCCTCTCGTTTTGTTCCTTTACAAATTAAATGTTTTAAGTTTTACCACTTTATTCCAATCAAGATGGCTTCAGGTGTGCCATACTTTTGTCATAAGTAAGACTGTTAGCGCTCTAGTTGTTCTTTAGAACACTCTGGGACAGTCTGTCATTCGGCTATACTTGGCTACATCTGGGTGATATTTGTGCTACATCTGGTCTCTTTTGATGGTGGCCATCTTGGGAGACTTATTTGTTATGAAGTTTCCTAGTTTCCTCATTTACTACAGTCTCCTCAGTACTTTCAGTTTTTTACATTGATTCCATCAAGAAGGCATTCAGATATGTCACACATTTGCCATACATTCGGAATGTTAGCACTCTAGTTGCTTATTAGATAGATCACTGTAGTAAAGCTACTGCTCACCAGGTAAGTCTGCTGCTGGTATTGAAAGTGCATGTTTCAGTCTGCATGTCAGAATATTTTATTGAAATAGAAGAGGATTTGAGAAGTCACTCAAAATGTGCCCTAATTTTTCTTTTTTCAGCACTAGTCATAATTTCTATGGCAAAATGAACCCCCTCATTGTGTTCCTTTTAAATTAAACTACTCACTCTACCACTCACTCGCTACTACTCTCTACTACTCACTCTCTACTACTCACTCTCTACTGCTCTCTACTACTCACTCTACTACTCTCTACTACTCTCTATCACTCACTCTCTACTTCTCTTCTACTCACTCTCTGCTACTTTCTCTCTACTACTCCCTCTCTACTACTCCCGCTCTACTACTCCCTCTACTACTCTCTACTACTCACTCTCTACTACTCTCTCTCTACTACTCACTCTCTACTTTTTACTCTCTACTTCTCACTCTCTACTAATCACTCTCTACTACTCGCTCTCTACTACTCTCTTCTACTCACTCTCTACTACTCACTCCTTACTACTCTACTAATCTCTACTACTCTCTCTACTACTCATTCTCTACTACTCACTCTAATACTCACTCTCTACTACTCTTTACTACTCTCCCTACTACTCACTCTCTACTCACTCTCTACTACTCACTCTGCTACTCTCTACCACTCACTCTCTACTACTCTACTACTCTACTACTCACTCTCTACTACTCTCTCTATACTACTCACTCTATACTAATCACTCTCTACTACTCTCTACTACTCACTCTCTATTACTCTCTACTACTCACTCTCCACTACTCACTCTCTACTACTCGCTCTCTACTACTCTCTACTACTCACTCTCTACTACTCTACTACTCTCTTCACAACTCACTCTCTACTACTCTTGCTATACTCACTCTCTACTTCTCTCTACTACTCTCTACTACACACTCTCTACAACTTGCTCTCTACTACTTGCTCTCTACTACTCACTCTACTAATCACTCTCTACTACTCCCTACTACTCACTCTCTACTACTCCACTACTCTCTACTACTCACTCTCTACTACTCTCTCTACTGCTCACTCTCTACTACTCACTCTCTACTACTCTCTACTACTCACTCTACTGCTCACTACTACTCACTCTCTACTACTCACTCTCTACTACTCTCTACTACTCACTCTCTACTACTCACTCCCTACTACTCACTTGCTACTACTCGCTACTACTCACTTGCTACTACTCTCTCTCTACTACTCTCTACTACTCACTCTACTACTCACTCTCTACTACTCTCTACTACTCTCTCTCTGCTACTCACTCTCTACTACTCACTCTACTCTCTAAGACTCACTCTCTACTACTCACTCTACTTCTCACTCTCTACTACTCTCTACTACTCACTCTCTACTACCCACTCTCTGCTACTCTCTACTACTCACTCTCTACTTCTCGCTACTACTCACTCTCTACTACTCACTCTCTACTACTCACTCTCCTCACTCTACTACTCTCTACTACTCACTCTCTGCTACTCTCTCTACTACTCTCTACTTCTCTCTCTCTACTCTCTATTACTCCTCCTCTACTCTCTACCTCTCTACCTCTCTCTACCTCTCTCTCTCTACCTCTCTACCTCTCTACCTCTATCTCTCTACCTCTACACCTCTACCTCTACACCTCTACCTCTACACCTCTACCTTAACACCTCTACCTCGCTCTACCTCTCTCTACATGCACACATATGCACATATATATATATGCATATGTATTTATATATATGTATGTGTGTATATATAAATACATACATATAAAAACATATATAATCTGCATATCTATATAAATATAAATGCATGCATACATATACATATACATATATGCATACGTATGCATGTTATGTACATGAAATATTGAAAAACACTAACAAAAGCAAAGCTAAAAAGCCATCTAATTACAAACAAAATTGCTTTAACTTAAACGAGGGAGAGGCCTATTGCATTTTCAATGCTTGTTTCATCAAGAAGGCATTCAGATGTGTCACACATTTGCCATAAATTCTGAATGTTAGCACTCTAGTTGCTCATTAGATCACTGTAGTAAAGCTACTGCTCATCAGGGAAGTCTGCTGCTGGTATTGAAAGTGCATGTTTCAGTCTGCATGTCAGAATTTTTTAATGAAATAGAAGAGAATTTGAGAAGTCATTCAAAATGTGCCCTAATTTTTCTTTCTGCAGCACTAATCATACTTTCTATGGCAAAATGAACCCCCTCATTTTGTTCCTTTTTAAATTAAATGTTTTAAGAGTTACCACTTTATTCCAATCAAGATGGCTTCAGGTGTGCCATACGTTTTTCATAAGTAGGACTGTTAGCGCTCTAGTTGCTCTTTAGAACACTCTGGGAAGCTGCAGTAGAACACAAAGGAATCAACTGACAGTCTCTGCCCTTGTTGGATGTACATGTATTACTGAGAATGTCAGACTTCATTCTCACATGACTGAGAAAGATAATGTGAATTTACAGAAAATATGCTTTCAGTTTAGCTTATAGATCACCTTCCAAACCTCTGTGGGAAAAGCATGAGAAAATAGTTTTCTCTCAAACATGATTCATGATATCCTAGCAGAAGGCTTTTTCACATGTTAAAATCACCTTAGAACACACCACAATTCCTAAAATGAGTATGGTACCATCAACAAATGATTTATAATGTAACTAAAGTCTTAAAACCTTCGATTAACTGCAATGCTTTTTATTGAGGTGCTAGCATGTATATTGGTCCCAAGATGGCTGCCAACACTTCTTGGATGAAGTTCTGACAGCCAATACTGAACGGATTTACACCATTTAACCAAAAGGCACAAGTGTGAACCAAGGTCTACCTTTCTGCCAAATTTGGTGTAATTCCGTTCAGCAGTTCGGGCTGTAGCTGCGACTAACGGTCCCTATGGAAAAGTGCATGGGGAAAACACATTTTGGGACCCCCTTTTTTCTCGGCCCCCACTTGATGAATCACCCCGAGACTTTCAGGATAGGAGCGGACTGGAGCCGGCCACGAGTTTTGAAAATTTCGCGAAGATTCGTCAACCGGCGCCAAAGTTATTCTAAATAGAATGTTGTGGATTTCCTATTGATATTAGGTCCTAACTATAACTACCTACTGGCGACCGCCAGTAGGTAATATATATATATATATATAATTTCCTGCATGGTCCCTTTTTTTGACAATGGCAGGGCCAGGCCGTTTTCATTTGTCACAAAGTGATCCTATTGGTTGTATGACGTCCATGATGAAATATATGGCTAAAAAATAGTAACTCTCTCAAAAAATGAAAAAATGGTAACCACATTTGTGAAACCTTTGAATGAAATATGATATTCCATTGCTGCCAAAACAAGGCTATAATGTAAAAATGCATTCTTTGTTTGATTTTATGTAAAAATAGTCCAAGGTCCTGATAACAATTAACAAAGCAACTAATTGGTATGACCACGAATTCCAGAATGCACCACTGCTAAAAACAGGATGTGATGTCACATGTTTAAATACTGCAGGAATGGAGGGCCGCTTTGTGTTTTTGTCATCCCCGTGAGCAAGATCTCGGCTGAGACTGAAATGCGTAGGGGTGTGCTGGCTTGCTATTGATAAACACCCTGGAACTATACTAAATTGGAGTATTGGTAAAGTTATTTATGGACAAGATTGAGTTGTGAGTGCGGAGAGGAATCCCTTTGGGAAAACTGTTGTGAAAAAAAACCTATATATATATATTTATGTGCAAGCAATAATAACACACTTGGTAAATGCAACAGTTAAATGCATAAATTATACCATGAATAAACAGGCACCAACTAATATGGGAGACAACACTCAAGAAAATATAATATGGGACGTCCTACAAGAGATGAGAAAGATATATATACACTAGATAAATCAAATTATTTCTTTGGATGTGCACCTCACTCATTCACACAACACAAAGATAACACCTCAAATGACCACAGCCACTGGAACCACGCATCACAATGGCACTAGTCAGAAACAAATCACCTCATCCGATCGTTCACTCGACAACCTTGCCAATTCTCGCTGGGGGGCATGTTCACAGCTGGCTTGGACTCTCGACCGGGACTCAAGTTCCGTTTGTCTTACAGTTTTACGTCTATTCAGTCAGTGAGCTCCCAACTCAGCTGCCAACAAACCTCAGCTTTATAGTCTCAAAACACACACTAGAAGGTTAGAGAGTCTTCCTTCCCGCGCCAAAGGAACCTTACTAGGACTGGCCAGCTTCCAAGCAAGCATTCCATGGCAGGAAGGAGTTCCCAAGTTTCCTCTACAGTCTTGCATTTTCCAGCCTTTATCTTGACGAAGCTCATGAAAGCCTTCGAGGGTACATTAAACAATCACTCACAAAAACAATCCTTGAACGTGATTAATCCAAACAACTTGCAAGTATGGCTGTGCGCGCAGATAAAGCTCAAGCCAGGCAGAGTCAGAATTCAGGATGACATGCGGCCATGTCAAAGCCAATAGTATGAACTTAATAATACTACCAATATACAACACAATGCACATTTGTGCACCACTGCCTATAGCATCACATACTTAATCTCTCAATGTACAACACAGTGCACACTTGTGGACCACTGCTTATAACACTGCACTTCAAGACCAAAAAGTACGTTCCACAACACACTCTCCCTCATGCTTTCAAATGCACATCCCACACGTTATGTTCTTTAGGAGAAACAAGGCATATGCAGGACGTCGCACATTCAGGCAATATATATATATATGAACGAATCCGCAGCGTCTCAGCTTTCTCAGCAACACACGGACACGGACCACAAACTTGGTGCAAAATTTTCTGTGTTTATTTCATCGATGCCGCCATAACGCGTTTCAACTCCTTCGAGTCTTGATCACATGGTAACGTTTTTTACAGCTGATGCATTTTTAAAGTGACATTGTGCTTAGTGATAGGTCAAATATTTTGCACGTGATTGTAGACATAGAGAAGGTATCCCCCGTGAAGATGTTAAAACATATGTTTTACGAACAATTCACTGCATAATAATAATACCTTGCATAAATGCGTAAATGCAGGAAAAACAGTAGCATTGTTACTTATATTTCAATATATAAAAATACAAACATATGATGACCCGATTTGGTCCGGATGAATACATGCATAAATGCAATATCTAGAATCTTTTTCATCATACATAATTGTATGTGATGATCATCATAATATAAGCTGGTGCTGGAATATTGGGAGTAAAAACCTAAATTCATCGGTGTGCAAGTTATGCTCAATCTGTGCAAAATACAAGTGCTAAAATTAACTGTGTAATAAAATAAATAGTTTGCACGTGATTGTTGACATAGAGAAGGTATCCCCCGTGAAAATGTTAAAACATATGTTTTACGAACAATTCACTGCATAATAATAATACCTTGCATAAATGCGTAAATGCAGGAAAAACAGTACCATTGTTTCTTATATTTCAATATATAAAAATACATTCATATGATGACCCGATTTGGCCCAGATGAATACATGCATAAATGTAATTTCTAGGATCTTTTTCATCATACATAATTGTATGTGTTGATAATCATAATATAAGCTGGTGCGGGAATATTGGGAGTAAAAACCTAAATTCATCGGTGTGCAAATTATGCTCAATCTGTGCAAAATACAAGTGCTAAAATTAACTGTGTAATAAAATAAATGTTTGCACTGGACATTTTTCCTTTTCATATGATGCTAAAATATATATATATATATATATATATATATATATATATAAATATATAAATAAAAAAATAAATACATAAGTAAATATATAAATATACATACACATAAAAGAGATATATCTGCCATTTCTTAAAATTCTTCATAAAAAATCATGTATATACAATTCCTAAAATATGGTTGAAATCTTTAAAAAAACATGCAAGTCGTGTAAACAGTGTTTCATATGCAAGTGTATAGATCTTCCGTGATGTTAAGACCCCCTGGAGTTTTTGTGTCAAGATTCAGAATATATTGTGTTTCCAATTTTCTCAGCTTTGCTTCCCTGTTTCCTCCTCGTCTACTTGGAGGTACCGAGTCTATTGGAAAGAATTTTAAATCTTGACTTCTTGAATTATGATACTCACGGAAATGTCTAGCTACGGGATATGTATTATCATGATTGTTTATAGCTCTTATATGCTGTAAAATCCATTTGTGAGCTTGTAGCTTAGTGCTACCAATATATTGTAGCTCACAAGGACATATTAAAACGTATATAACATATTCTGTCTTGCATGTGAGTAATTTTTTTATTTTAATTTCCTCCTTGCTAAATGGTGTTGTATATGATATCTTGTTTACACCCAATTGGCATGCCTTGCATGTTTTACATCTATAAAATCCATAATGGGATTTAAGCCAACTGCAAGTTTCGATTACCTCAGGAGTCGTTGATACAAGTTTATCTCTCATAGATGTTGCTCTCTTATATGTGATTGACACTTTTTTGGGCATGGACTGTCCCAGAATTGGGTCATTTAAAATTAAAGGCCAGTTACTCGTTATGATATTACGTAACTCTTTATGCTGGTTGTTATAATCTGTGATAATTCGAAATTCACTTTTGATATTGTCATCAATATAGTTCACTAATGATGACTGTTGTCCCTTTGGTTTGGGTTTGATTAAGTCCAAACGATCCCTGTTCATGGATTTATCAATCGCCCCTTCTATGGTTTTGTGAGAATAGCCCCTGGCGAGGAATCTAAGTTTTGCTTGCTCTTGTGCTTGCTTTAGAACCACCTCATCGCTGTTTATTCTCCTTAATCTTAGCATTTCCCCATAGGGGAGGCTATTGATCAAATGTCGGGGATGGGCACTGGAGCTATGTAATGTCGAATTGCCCGCTGTTTTTTTACGATAAAGTTTTGTTTGAATTTTGCTGTTATCAATATATATACTGGTATCAAGGAAATTTACAGATGTATTGTCAATAATACCTGTGAATTGAAGATTTAAATTGTTGTTATTGATTAAATTTAGAAAATGTTCTGCCTCCTGTTGGGTTCCCTTCCATATAATAAAAAGGTCATCAATAAATCTTAACCAAATGACAATATTGCTTTTCATGATTTCCTTGAATTCATTAGCTAGAACCAGCTCCTCCCACCAGCCCATGT
Organism: Triturus cristatus; assembly: GCF_964204655.1. Taxonomy (NCBI): domain Eukaryota; kingdom Metazoa; phylum Chordata; class Amphibia; order Caudata; family Salamandridae; genus Triturus; species Triturus cristatus. The sequence goes on along the minus strand of NC_140588.1, from coordinate 315,387,700 downwards.
GTAAACATGCATAGCTGGGGGAGAAGCTGGCTCCCATAGCTACTCCCGTTAATTGTTGATAATGCATGTTATTAAACATAAAGACATTGTTTGTCAAACAAAATTCGACCATATCTATTAACATCATGCTATGATCTGTCAATTCAAATGTGTCTGATCTTAAATAGTATCGAAGTGCTTTTAATCCATCCTTGTGTTTGATACTCGTATAGAGTGATGTGATGTCTAATGCCATCATTAGATAGTCCTCTTGCCATTTCCCATCTTTGAGCTTGTATAAGAAGTCATTTGTATCCCTCACATATGAGGCTAGACCTTGCACATGGCTTTGTAAGTAAAAATCCACATATTGTAAGGTATGTTCCAGCAAACTCCCACGGGCCGATATAATTGGTCTACCGGGTTGTTTGTTCCTGTCCTTATGAATTTTAGGGATAAAATACATTGATGGTGTGATCGGATAGTCATTTTTTAAGAAATTGTACTCTTCTTTGGTTATTAAATCTTTAGTCCTCCAGATTAGTAGTTTAGTATTGTATTGCTGGTATATTCTTTTTAAGTCTACTCCATTTATTCTTATATAACAATCAATGTTATTTAGTTGTGACAACGCCTCCTTTAAATACTCTGTCTTATTCCAAATGACAATATTGCCCCCCTTGTCCGCATTTCTTATGACTATGGAGGAGTCACTGTTATGTTTTGACATAAGTTTGTTGTAGTCTGTTAGTTTTTTGTTGTACCTAATTTTTTTCATTTTGTACCTTATGATGTAGTTTCTTAATAGCACCCGTTAAGTGCTCATTGAAGACATCAATGGAGTCTCTTTGACTGATCGGTATAAATGTGGATTTGGGTTTAAATGGTGATGGGATTTCTGCTCTCACTGGTCTGATGTTGACATTGAGCTCCATCGCTGCTTCATTATCCATTTGTGTGTTGCTTTCGGACCATAGATCATTCAAAGTATCCAATAATAATGCTTCCTGATTGGTTGCAATCTGATTCGTTCTTGCTTCCCCCGCCGTAGCTAGATTCTCAGAGTTATCAATTTTTGTTTTTGTTTTTTCTTTAGCTTGTAGCATGAAATGTTTTTTTAGTTTCAATTTTCTTATGCATCTATAGATATCCATCCTGGTTCTTGAGTAATTAAAGTTACTTTCCGGACAGAATGATAGGCCTAGGCTTAAGATTTGTTCTTCCGCTTTAGATAGATCAATATTTGCCAAATTGATGATGGTTTGGCTTGTTTCATTTTCTGATCTTACTTTCGCATCCATCTTCCCCTGGCTTGCCTCCTGGGATTTGATGATCCGAATTCGCGCCTTACGCCTCTGCCTACGTTTGTAGTTTCTAGATTTCCGATTGGTTGAACTCTTGGGTGCAATGTTTGCCGTCTGTCCATGCATAAAAAATTAATCTCCTCTCCTGGTTCAGGTACTGGTTCAGAAGCCCCCGCTGTTTTATTTCTTAACTCGGAGTCAGAACCACTGTCAATGGCGGAGCTTAAATCTGAGTTAGATGTTGGAGCTACATATTTATCACCTGTTATTATGTCTTTTCTTTGGCCATCTTTTGCGTTTGCTTTGGTACGTCGTATGGTGTCGTATTTCCTTGAAAAGGTAAAAATCTGTCCCAATTCGTAATCATTTTTGTCTCTTTTGAATTTGTAGGCCTTTCTTTCTTTTATTTTGTCTTCCTCTTTTTTAAGACGTGTCATCATTTCTTTGCGTGACTTTTCAATTTGCATTTGATTTGTCTCTGTTTTTTCGTAATTTCCAATCTCTTCATTTAGTTTGTCAATTTGTTCCAACAGAGTAGCGCGGTCAATCTCGGCATATTTGATCAAAATCAAAACTAGATTTCTGGAAGACTCCAAATTGCACTGTGCCCATTCTTGCATCATTTTTGGGTTTGGGTTCTCATAGCTTGGAGCTATACAAATTCTCAGACCGCGTGGTATACGCCCTACATCAATGTAGCCTTGTAAAGACTTTGTTTCCCACCATTTACTTTGTTCCTGGCGCATACATTTCTCCAACTGTTTAAACTTGTCTTTCAGAGTATTGTTACTTTTATTACTATCTTCGTTACATGACTGTGGCAATGTTTTAGTAACAGTTGCATCGGTGAACATATTCAAAGCTGCCGCTTCTCTGTCTCTTAACGTGTCTCCGGAGATCATAATTGCAATATTTCAACCACGCGTTTTGAGGTTGTAAAGTTTATTTTTGCTTCTTTTACCTCGTAAGCGTGTATTGCAAAACCGCTAACCACTTATTCCTCTGCAGGTTGTCACTCGCCTACCTTGCGTCTCTCAGTTTCCGCCGCGTCCTCCGACCCAGCTTTTACCGATTTCCGCACGGCTTCGGCCTGACTGTGTTTTCCGCGTTGAAGGGGGGTCTGACACTCCTAGTCCCTCCAGACTTCTCTAACGTTTCCTTCGCCAGAAGCTCCGGATATGGTTTCTTTTACGTTGTTGACCTTTGGTGTAGCGGGGGCCCGTGTAGAATCGGGTGAAACCTCCCGGTTCAAATATGAACGAATCCGCAGCGTCTCAGCTTTCTCAGCAACACACGGACACGGACCACAAACTTGGTGCCAAATTTTCTGTGCTTATTTCATCGATGCCGCCATAACGCGTTTCAACTCCTTCGAGTCTTGATCACATGGTAACGTTTTTTACAGCTGATGCATTTTTAAAGTGACATTGTGCTTAGTGATAGGTCAAATAATTTGCACGTGATTGTAGACATAGAGAAGGTATCCCCCGTGAAAATGTTAAAACATATGTATATATATATATGTATGATATATATATATAAATACATATATATACACATACATACACATATATATACAACTATAAGTAATATATACATTTCTTAGCATATGTAAAAAATATCTATATATTTTAAAACCATAGTTATAATACATATTTGTACAAAGAAGAAATACATATATGTAAAAACATACATTTAATTAAATTATAAATGTTCACAAACACTAGGATATGCTGTACATTAATCTTGACTATAGCGGTTATGTAGGAGAGAGCCACTTCTCGAGTAGTCTTATGAAAGCAAGATAGTTATCTGTGGATCTTATGTGTGGGGGTAATGAATTCCATAGTTCGGGGTTCGGACAGAGAAAGATGTACTGCCTATGTTTTTTTCTTGTATGGTGAGGATATTCGGTGAGGTGCCAGTCTTGAGCGGAGGATCCTTTGTTGAATGCATTTGGTGATTTTAATCCTGATAAAAAGCAGTCCTGATTCATGTATTGTTCTGTGGGTGATACAAAGCAGCTTAAAGGTGGATCTTCTGGCAACACGTAACCAATGTAGGGCCCTCAAGGCAGGGAAGAAGTGAGCTTGTGGCTTTGCCCGTAGGAGTAGTCTGGCAGCAGAGTTCTGAATCCGTTGTAGTCTTTTCACAGTTGATAAAGATGAACCTTGGTAGAGTCCATTGGCATAATCTAGTTCAGACAGTACAAGAGAGATAGTAGTCTGGACCTTGTCTTAAATCCCAGATGGGGGAAGAAGCGTTGCAGAGTTTTCATGGTAATGAAGCTTGATCTTGATAATTTGTCCACTTGGACATTCATTGATAACTTGGAGTTCATGGTACTGTCAAGGGTTCTTACTTCCTTATATACTTTAGGAGGTGGTCCCAGACGTCAGGCCAGACGCAGAGTTGGTCATCATTTTTCCACACATGTGAGTATTTCAGTTTTGGAAGCATTCAATTAGCAATGGCTCCAAGTCATCTACTGATCAATGGCTCTGAGGCAACTGATGATTTGGAAATTCCCAATGTCTTTGGATCTTTAAAGTTTAAGGAGTATTTGTGGGTCATCTGTATAGTTATAGCATATTAGGGGGAATTCATTGATCATTGCTGGTAATGGCTTTATGTTGATATAGAAAAGCATGGGTGAGTTGATAGAGCCTTGAGAGACCCCTGTTTTTGTGAAGTACGGTTTGGAGGAGAAAGGGGGAAAATGAATGGCATTCGTTTTGAAGGTAGGAAGTGAACCAGTTGAGAGCATTCCCCTCTATGTTGGGTTCGTAGATTCTTTATATTTGAGCATCTTGGCCAACTGGGTCCAAATAAACAGAGACGTCCAAGAGAATTAGAGCAGCAACCTGTTTTGGACTACTGTGTTTTTAAGGTCATCCCAGATGGCAATGAGGGCAGATTCTGTGCCTCTTACTGGCTGGAATCCTGTTTGGTAGTTTGAAAGTATGGAGTTATCTTGAATAAATTGTGACATCTGGGTAAATGCTGTTCTTTTTATCAGTTTGCCCAGGAAGGGTCCATTTGTAATTGATCTATAGTTATCGGGGGTATGCATATCCAGGTTAATTTTCATTGATAATGGTTGTATGTGTGCTTTCTTTTTAGGTCTTCTGGAAATATTCCTGTAACTAAGAATAATTAATGATTCTACTTACTGGTGTGGCATCAGAGGTAGTTAAAAGAAGGTTCTTGAAGATTTGTGGTGGGCAAGGGTCAAAAAGTAGTGGCTGGCCTGCTAGCTTTGACCAGATACATAAATTCACTTTGTGATATTTGTTTAAAGGAATGCAAAATCTGGGTTAGCCTACTCTTGGATGGGATTTTTGTAAATGGGTTGGTGCTTGGGGTTTTCCTTTGTATTAAATAGGAGTCCAATATGTCTGCTTTGGTTTTATAATGATTTGTCAATTTTGCAGTGAATTCATGAGTAAAGGGATGAGTTCTTTCTATGCATTTAGGTTTAGGAAATTCTGTGAGAATGTTCCAAAACTCTTAATTTGCACATTTAGGATTTTGAATTCTGTCTGAATAGTATCTTTTTTTCAGCTTTTTTGATTGCCGACATGTATTCTGTTAAGTTTGCGTAGTTGATGGGCTATTGGCGAAACTTACCCCTCTCGCTGATGGGGAGGGCTTCCCTCTACAAAATGATGACCATTCGGCAGTTATTTGGCAGGATGCTTTAATTTGTGTCCCAATGACGATATTTCAGAGAGTAGACCCAGAAATCTGTATGCTGCAGGGGTCCAACCCTAGAATTGCACTGCAGAAACTGCAAAGGGGAGTATAGGAGGGTGAAGTTGGAGTCCCAGATGCCCAGCTCTACTACTGGGCTATGCGCAATTAATAGTGAACATGGATTGGGTCTTCTCAGATCAACAGGAGCCCACCTATTGTGTGGATAGACATGTAATGGGCCTGGGGAGATATGACACAGTTTTCTATCGGTGACATAAAGAGTGAAACTTTCTGCCTCACACAATGTCGATAGTCAGGGACCTGGAGGGAAGCAATACAAAATTTGAGCCAGTTAACGAACCGAACCCCACTATGGTATAGTGATCTACTAAAAGAGGTGGATGGCATAAAGAGCTTTTCAAAAAGGGAATAAATGTAGATAGAATACCTCAGGGAAATATGGAGAGGACTGGCTCTAATACCTTTTGCGGACCTCTGTCAGGAAAATAACAAGACCAAAACTGAGCATTACATATATTTGCAGCTGGGTCATGCAATGAGGCATCACTTACAAGAGCGGGAGGGCTTATCAGAACCATCCCCTCTGGAAGACCAGCTCTTGACAGATCCTATAACAAACAAGGGTATCTCATTGATCTATAGGAAATTACTAAATAACTCCTCAGGTATACTGGTACATTTACGTGAAAAATGGTTGGAAGACCTGAGAGACATTGATGATGAGGAATGGACCGAGGCCATACAAATCCGAAGGAAAATTGTTTTCAGGGCCAGATTTCATGTGGTCCAATTGAGGATCTTGCATAGGTCCTATTATTCCAGGACAGTCCTCTTTAGTGCCAGAAAAGCAGTGTCCACACAACGTTTATGTGACTAAGGCCAGGAAGCTACATTATTTGATATTTTATGGGCATGTCCCCAGATTCAAGCATTCTGCACACAGATCACAGAGATGATGTCTCAAGTTACATCCAGCACAGTCTTGTTGCTTGCAATGCTGAATTTATCTAGGCCTAGATATTAAAACATCTGGGTGACACTAGCGGTCGGAGTGGCTAGGTGAAATATAGCCCCGGTGTAGGATAAGATGGAACCCCGACCACTGGGAAGTGCATGTTAGATTTGGACTGGTGTCAGGGGGTGAGCAAGTGGTGTTTCAGGTTAGAGGATTCCCCAAACAAATTGGGAAAAAATAGGGGGGCCTGAAGGGAGTTCAGGGTATTTTGGAGACTAGACAAGACATAGGGTTTGGAAAGGGTTCACGTGATGCATGTGACCTGTTAGTCTACATCGTTTGTGTGAGAGATGAATGTAATATTACAACACATTGAGAAATGTTACGCGCATTGATGTCCCTAGATTGTCACTCAGCTTTGTATAGAGCTCAAAATGCATTTATTAGCCATACATCATATATAATGCAAAAGTCAATAAAAAGATTTATAAAAAAATAATTCTTAGCTGAAGTTGGCTTTGATTGCTGTTTGTTTTGAGCCAGTGGCATTGCAGCTTTCTAATTTGTTGTTTTATCTTTTTTTATTCCGTATTTCTCCAAGGTGCTTGTTTTCTTTTGTCCTGTTTTACTGTTGTTAGTGGTATTAGGATATCAAAATATTCCTGTAGCCACTCAAAGAGTTTTGGAACAGAATGTATTGTGTCTAGATCTGTGTTGGATGTTAGTTGTGTTTTTAAGTATTCAAAATTGAGGTTGTACTACAATCGATAGGTGGATGCATGTATGGTGGTCTTAGTTGTGTTGAGTCGTGGTGTTTTTTGTGGGAAAGCTACCAAACGGTGGTCTAACCATGTGAGTTGAGTAATTGTTTGAAAGGTAACTTGTTCTGGATTTGCAAACCTGACGAAGAATGTGTCCAGCGATGTGTGCGGGTTTGTATACAATCTGATGTAGGTTCAGTGTGACTATGCCAGTGATGATAGTTTTCGGATGGGGCATATTGGGTTTGTCAAACCAAATGTTTTGTTCACCAAGAATGCATAGGTTGGAGTGTACTGTTATAATGTTTAAAACTGTGTCTAGGAGCATGTCTGGGAATGTTGCATTGCTAGGTGGAGTTCTGTAAAGGAGGAGGAAGTTACAAGAGGATGATGGTGTAGGGCTGCATCTGGTGATGAGGGCCTCACAAGCTTGTATGGAAATGTTGCCAGCTTCGGTGATATGTATTGTTTGCTTGAATATAATAGTTAGTCTACCTCCTCTCTTGCCTATACGATTATGTGTTGTAGTTTGATAGCCTGGAGAAACGGCTTCATGCAAAACTTGAGCCATGTCATCTCCCAACCATGATTCAGTTATGAAGAGTAAGGGCGTGATCACGAGTATGGTGGTCCAAAGACCACATACCAGTGGTGGCAGTCCAGCCTCCACCTCCTCTGCATTCCAATCGCCCTATCACGACCACGGGAGTCGGACCTCCGCAAGACCACTGCCACCACCAGGATCTTGGATCCTGCTGCGGTAGGGAAAGCAGTGAGTAATGACTGTACCGCCATGCTGATCATTACCTGCATTTCTGCCGACCTTTTCATGCAGGGACTCTGTCATGAAAAGGTCAGCGGAAAGGCAGTGAATGGGACCCAAACAGGGCCTAGGCCTTTTTTGCACATGGGTGTGTGTGCATGTGGGCACATGTTGTGTTCTCCTCTGCTTGTACTGTCATGCGGGCACTGTGTGCTATGAACGACATGGTGTATGGTACACAGTGCATTGACTTGCAAGTGGCTGAGCATGTCACAGCTGTGGTATATCAAAAGTCACAATGACCTGAAGCACACCCTCTTCAATCCGTGATTATTTATAAGTCAAGTTCATCAGATTCGGCGTGCATACTCTTGTTAGGCGCTCCATTCCTTTAGTGCCTTATGAAATGTCGTCAAAAAAGTGACACGCGCATCTGCGTGTCGAAAGAATTGCACAGCCTGATACACATTTGTAATCCATTGAAACACGTACTCCGTATTTTTTCAAAGTTAATCCCATTTATTTTCATTTTAAATCCATTTTTATCCGTCACGTCAAGGATGTAAAGTTATTATTTTCAAGCATTTTCATTAGCGCAGGAATTGCCCATCCAGGCCTGTTCACAGGCACGTATAAACTTCATTGCTCTGTATTATACAAATTAACCCAATGCATTTCGGTCATATGAGACCTTCTTCAGGGGTATCTAAAAGGTGGTTAAAAAACATTTGTTAAATGAGAACTTTTTTTGAACTCACCCAAAATAAAGACTGAATGTTATTTTTATAACTGTACCATACTTTGTGTCTCTCCCTCATCCCTCAAAACCTACACATAAAACATAAAACACTCCCCCTTCAACCTCCCATTCCCTATCCAAAGTTGTTATGTTTGTTTTCCACGTAGTTTGTTTGTTTTGAGTTTTTTTTGCATTATGAGGTATTGTGGGTGATGCAGTAAAATAGTGAGGTTGAGTATTGTGGGTAGTTTGGTTTCGAGTGGGAGGTGCATTTGGGGAAGGAAGGGTAGGTGTACCATGTGACACGAGGTGACTACAGGTGTAGCGGATAAACGTTTTTGTATAAAATCACTCCGATGCCAATGCGCTAAATATTAGGAGAGAAAACGACCGGGCAGAATGCAAGTTGTTGAGAGGTAAACATCGGGGAGGGTATTGACTGTACATTAAAGTTTGAAGTGAAAAAGAATCTGATAGAATTGCGAGAAGAAGAGTTAGAAGGTTTGAAGTACGGGCGGTTTAGAATGGAAAACTTTATCAATTGATAGGCGAGAGGAACATGGTGGCTCTTATGTTTGTAGACGCTTTGGATAGGGAATGGGAGGTTGAAGGGGGAGTGTTTTATGTTTTATGTGTAGGTTTTGAGGGATGAGGGAGAGACACAAAGTATGGTACAGTTATAAATATAACATTCAGTCTTTATTTTGGGTGAGTTCAAAAAAAGTTCTTATTTAACAAATGTATTTTAACCACCTTTTAGATACCCCTGAAGAAGGTCTCATATGACCGAAATGCATTGGGTTAATTTGTATAATACAGAGCAATGAAGTTTATACGTGCCTGTGAATAGGCCTGGATGGGCAATTCCTGCGCTAATGAAAATGCTTGAAAATAATAACTTTACATCCTTGACGTGACGGATAAAAATGGATTTAAAATGAAAATAAATGGGATTAACTTTGAAAAAATACGGAGTACGTGTTTCAATGGATTACAAATGTGTATCAGGCTGTGCAATTCTTTCGACACGCAGATGCGCGTGTCACTTTTTTGACGAAATTTCATAAGGCACTAAAGGAATGGAGCGCCTAACAAGAGTATGCACGCCGAATCTGATGAACTTGACTTATAAATAATCACGGATTGAAGAGGGTGTGCTTCAGGTCATTGTGACTTTTGATATATTGAATGCCATTCCAACCCTGGCAGCACCCCAAAGAAGGAAGAAAAAGTAAAAATTTCATGAAGCAACGATGTCACGCCAAGGACTCTCTGTGTCATATAATAATACAAGAACATTTGTGCAGTGTGAACCGTCACGGTGAAGAACTGAAGCACACAGGGTTGTTATGTTTGTTTTCCACGTAGTTTGTTTGTTTTGAGTTTTTTTGCATTATGAGGTATTGTGGGTGATGCAGTAAAATAGTAAGGTTGAGTATTGTGGGTAGTTTGGTTTCGAGTGGGAGGTGCATTTGGGGAAGGAAGGGTGGGTGTACCATGTGACACGAGGTGACTACAGGTGTAGCGGATAAACGTTTTTGTATAAAATCCCTCCAATGCCAATGCGCTAAATATTAGGAGAGAAAACGACCGGGCAGAATGCAAGTTGTTGAGAGGTAAACATCGGGGAGGGTATTGACTGTACATTAAAGTTTGAAGTGAGAAAGAATCTGATAAAATTGCGAGAAGAAGAGTTAGAAGGTTTGAAGTACGGGCGGTTTAGAATGGAAAACTTTATCAATTGATAGGCGAGAGGAACATGGTGGTTCTTATGTTTGTAGACGCTTTGGATAGGGAATGGGAGGTTGAAGGGGGAGTGTTTTATGTTTTATGTGTAGGTTTTGAGGGATGAGGGAGAGACACAAAGTATGGTACAGTTATAAATATAACATTCAGTCTTTATTTTGGGTGAGTTCAAAAAAAGTTCTCATTTAACAAATGTTTTTTAACCACCTTTTAGATACCCCTGAAGAAGGTCTCACATCACCGAAATGCATTGGGTTAATTTGTATAATACAGAGCAGTGAAGTTTATACGTGCCTGTGAATAGGCCTGGATGGGCAATTCCTGCGCTAATGAAAATGCTTGAAAATAATAACTTTACATCCTTGACGTGACGTATAAAAATGGATTTAAAATGAAAATAAATGGGATTAACTTTGAAAAAATACGGAGTACGTGTTTCAATGGATTACAAATGTGTATCAGGCTGTGCAATTCTTTCGACACGCAGATGCGCGTGTCACTTTTTTGACCAAATTTCATAAGGCACTAAAGGAATGGAGCGCCTAACAAGAGTATGCACGCCGAATCTGATGAACTTGACTTATAAATAATCACGGATTGAAGAGGGTGTGCTTCAGGTCATTGTGACTTTTGATATATTGAATGCCATTCCAACCCTGGCAGCACCCCAAAGAAGGAAGAAAAAGTAAAAATTTCAAGAAGCAACGATGTCACGCCAAGGACTCTCTGTGTCATATAATAATACAAGAACATTTGTGCAGTGTGAACCGTCACGGTGAAGAACTGAAGCACACAGGGTTGTTATGTTTGTTTTCCACGTAGTTTGTTTGTTTTGAGGTTTTTTTTGCATTATGAGGTATTGTGGGTGATGCAGTAAAATAGTAAGGTTGAGTATTGTGGGTAGTTTGGTTTCGAGTGGGAGGTGCATTTGGGGAAGGAAGGGTAGGTGTACCATGTGACACGAGGTGACTACAGGTGTAGCGGATAAACGTTTTTGTATAAAATCACTCCGATGCCAATGCGCTAAATATTAGGAGAGAAAACGACCGGGCAGAATGCAAGTTGTTGAGAGGTAAACATCGGGGAGGGTATTGACTGTACATTAAAGTTTGAAGTGAGAAAGAATCTGATAGAATTGCGAGAAGAAGAGTTAGAAGGTTTGTGGAAATATGGATTTTTCTGGTCAGTTATGTCCCCTATCTTGGACCCCAACGGTTCTATGTGCATGTCACAAGTACATGTATGTTCCCTCCAGTTCCAGTTATGAAGACGCAAATACATGTGCGTCCACCGTCAACATGTCTTCTGTCAGATCCGCCATGAATAGACCGGATATTCCATTCCTAAGTACAAAAGGCCACCGGCTTTATATGGCTCACCTATGCCATTTTACAGTCCAGGCAAGTAGGCCCTAATTCTGTCATCAAAACTCCTCTTGCCTTCTGCCTCTGAAAGCTCCAGTCTGAGCCTGCATCTGTGACCATGAACTCTGTCTCATTCTCTGCGCGGCTCACGAAGCCTGACATCAGCCTATTCTCTGCCAAGAACTGTATTTCACCTTCGAGTTATCTGCTTCCCCCTCAGCCGATGCATTCCTGCCTAGTAGTTTAAGTAAACATTCTTCCAGCTACCAAGCAAAGGGCCCGGCTTCTCTGTCTTAATGCAAGTAATTCATAGCCCTGTTACTATGGAAGATTCCTGCCCTCGCATTTAGTGTAGACACTTAGACGCTTGTACACGCACGCACAGTCAGTATAGAATAGATTCTGTCCGAGAGTCCTTCCTTTGTGGATAACATAGTTCTTTAAACATAGGATGTTAGATATGATTTGGGATTAGGTTGACTTGACCCCTCAGACTTCTTGTCTCCACATGTAGAGCTAAATGTCAAGTCCCCTTCACCCCCTAGTTACACGTCAATTACACGTCATGCTGCTGCGCGCGCATCTATGCCAAGTATAATCTTATAGATCCACCTATAGGTGACATCACAACCAATTATGTTCCTTTTTACTCCTTGTTCCACCCATTTTCGGTTACGCAGACAATTCGTCATTTTCCTTATCAATTGTTATGCCTATTGCATTCGCTTCATTGTAATGTATGTATTATAAAAGTCTTTTCATATCAATAATGTGTGTGCTTCACTTCCTGAACCTTCGTGGTGACGGAACATTGGGAGCAACCGATTATAATCGAGTTAATGGAATAAAGCCCATTCCGAACCTCTAATACCACGGATTCTGCCTCTCATTTTACTGAGCTATTTTATTATGTTCCTGTATCAAATTCAGTCCAGGTAAAGGAGAATTATTTACCACATGAATGGCGCCCGAATAGGGACACTTTCTCATCTCACGCGCCGGCGGTGCGTTGCAGGCCCGGTCTCCTGCCACAGCTGGACGGACAATAACGCGTACCAGCAGGATTTCCTGTATCTCCCTCCGGTCAAGCGGGGGCGACTGAGACTGCGATCAACACCCAGACGAGGCGGTGAGAAGTGCGAAGTATCCCGACCAGAGCCTAGCTGAGAGAGCAAGATCCGAGGTACACAGAGACCCACCAGTCCGAAGTCAAGCCCAGTGTCCAACGAGTCGAGTCGAGTCCAGTCCGTTTCAAGTTCAAGTTACTGAGGCCTTCCGTTTCCGAAGCTACCCGGTGAGTACCATTGCTGGGGAGGCATTTCTGACGTGCACATAGGTTGTGCCGGTCGAGACGGGTTTGGCTACACAAATCCGGTCTGCACTGTTTTAGCAGTGTATCTGTACTGTTTAGCAGTATATCAAGTATTCCGAAGTATTCCGAAGTGTCTAGTTGTTGTCTAGTTATTGTCGAGAATTAAGCTTGGTGATTAGTTAATGCAGACGATCATCATTGTTGTTTCAGTTAAAGTTTATTGTTTAATGTTTAATATGTTTAAATACGTTCTGTATATTGTGGTATGAATGACTGTTCATTATCGTGTTTATTGTATTAAGTCTGTTCAAATTCAAGCATCAGGTCAGGTGGTCAAAATCAAGTATAAAGTCAGTTCTCAATATGCCGCTCTTTTCGAAATTAAGACAGATCACTACTAGAAAAGGGGTTCTCGAAGAAGCCATTCCTATTCCTCCTAGGGACACTCCAGGGCACTTTATGTATCACAAACATGGCTTAGACGCTATATTATTTCTTGATTTATGGGTAGACTACACCAAGGGATTACCAGAAAGTCAGAGGTGGCCCACAGCGGGAACCTGGGATGCAGAGTGCATCATGAAAGTAGAAGAAGAGTTATGGAAAAGGAAAGTCAGACAGTCACAGAAAGATGCCATTGAATTATGGCGTAAAGAATCACATAGACGAACAGAAAAAGCACGTAGACAGGAAGAGAAGAGTAAAGAGAATTCCAATAAAGTTCGAGAGAATCTATTAATTGAGGAAGGTATCCGAGTGAAATCAGAACAAGTAGACAGACAAAGAAATGCCCTTATGAATGGTATGTATCCCCTTCTGGCCGAAGGATTACCTAAGGCTACCCCAGAAATACCGAAAGACTTGCCACCCCCATTGTTCCCAATAAAGGTACATCCTAAGGGGCATCCTAGAACAGCAGAAGACGTTTTTCTTTCCTCATATTTAGATGACGCAGCTCCCGAATATGCTAATTCCGCCCCGCATAGACCGCATACCAGGGAGGTCCAACGCCCAGATCCGGCACCCGTATCCCTACAGCAACAAATCGAGTCACAAGTTCTTACAAGCACATCTGTTTCTGCATCCGCTCCTACAGCTACTTCTATAACTGTGTCCACACCTGTAGTCGCTGTATCACGTTCAACGAATCCTTTCACACCTGACACCCCAGATGGGGCTACGGGAGGTGCTACCAATATTTTTTCTACGCCACCCAGAATAAATAAACTTACTTTTCAAGAGTCAGCACATTCACGTACACCCAAACTCATTAGTGCCCGTGCGCTTAAGGAACTTCTTATAGATTGTAGATATGACCCTGTGCCTGGAAAAGAGGACGAAATGACCCTAGCATCATTACGTATCAGACGAGCCGCTGTGTATTTAGGGAAGTTACCAGGAATGACTGCGCATCTAGATAATATATATCATTTTGTCCATACAGGGCGAGATCCAGAATGTATTAACAGAGCTATGGAATACCAGAAAGTAGAGATACAGGGGGAACTGTTACGTTTCCTCATAAACTGTGTGATCAGAAATCAAGACCGACCGGGGGTAGACCCGGAAGCAATGCAAATTCTTACAAGATGGAGCCAGAATATATCAGAAGGGAGACATGATAAACAAAATTGTATAATAGCCATGTGCCGAAAGATCCGTAAAGAAATAGAACGCCTACACGAAGAGAGATTAGAGGTAGACGAGTTCGAACAAAGCGAGGAAGAAGGGTCAGGACCGCCCACAGGACAGTCAGAAACTATAGCCTATGTAGGTAAAAGAAGATCTTGTAATAGTACGAGATGTCTTAATGACCCGATACGCCCGATATGTCCAGACAATAACAGGAGTTTCCCAACACCCGTAGTCCATATAAGGTCTAACGAGCATTCGTTCCAAACAGCTGACAAGTTACTCCGAGAACGAAGGGGTTATCATTTCCTCGATTCTATGGATGAACAAGATTTAGCCAGGGCAGCTGTCCATTGGGTGGACAGTCCCGGAAAATATAGTGATGATACAGTAGTACGCACATTCTTGAATCTTACCCCAGATGAACAGAGGTTAGCTGGGATTTATATGATTCAACAACTCATTATACTATATCGAAGTCAGCATTCAGATCCTGGTCCCTTACCTGACATACTGACTGAATTACTTACGAATAAATGGAGGGGTGCAGGTACCAAATTAATTAAAGAAATTCTAGAATCAAGAAAGCAGTATATTCTTTTTGTATGTTCAGAACATGTTCCATTGCCCGTCAAGGAAAGAACCACGTACCACATGGATAGACAGAATCCCTTACGAGAAGTGCACCCAATAAAGGGCGAGGACAATCAGTTTAAACGCGTATTTGTATATACGCCCATATCGAAAATAGAATTGTTACAAATGAAGAAAGTGGTACCCAGTCATGACAAAGACCCAGCGGGTTTTCACCGAGAAATTAAAGACATGTTACTCATGGGAGAGTATACCTACCCCGACATTATGACAATATTAAAGGTATTGATGCCTGCTGGCATTTATGAGAAACTCAAGGAAAAAGAGTGGGAGGTAGGAGACCAAAAGATAGAATGGTCAGTATTAGAAGCAGAAGAAAAGGCCCGAACTGCAGGAGCAGGACTTGGGGATAAAACTAAGGCATTACCAGGATTACTAGTACAGGTACTGCCGCGTTTATTAACTACGAAAAAGGAAGATTGGGGTACAATTTCAGCCTGTAAACAGAAGCAAGATGAGGACACTAGTGATTACTATGCCCGATTTGAAAAATGTTTTGGTATAAATAGTGGCATAAAAGCAAGTAGCGAATCATACCCACATCTGTTTGTAACAAAATTAGTAGAAAATGCTCTGCCCCCAGTAAAGAATAGAGTATTAAAATTCGAGAGTACCTGGCAAGGTAACACTCCATCACAAATGTTACAAATGTTACAGTACCATCACAATAGAATTAGAGAGGAACAAGAACATGAACACAGACGCATGAAAGACACGAAAATGAAAATGTTAGTTTCCCAGACAGTTCCAGCTGAAGGGCATAAAAAGGGTATGACACATTCCGATTCAGCAGGACCTGTAAAAGGGACATGTAATTATTGTAAAAAGCCAGGTCATTACGTACACGATTGCCCAGTTTTAAAACATAATATCAGCATAGGTAAAACACAAGAAAGATCACGGCCACTCAGACAAGATCAGAATGAACAAGGAGCTTTGCAGCATGCCCAGGCCATGCCAGCCGCACAACAGCCAATACAGTTTGTGCCAGCTGCACCACCGTTGCCTGTTGCTGCCACACAAACAACAACACGACAAATGTATCAGACCGCACAGTATGAATACCCTGAGTATCAGCGTTACGCATGAACTAGCCTAGAGAGGGAAGTTGACTTACCCCTTATCGAGATACCTGTAGATCAAGAAGGACCTTATGTACACAGTGAATTATTAGGTCAAGATAGAAAATTTTTACTCGATACAGGGGCAAGTCGAACAACTATAAAACGTAGTGAAGTTCCAGGGGCACCCCTCTCAGGCTCACAGAATATTTCCCTGGGTTTTTCAGGAAAGCCTATTGTTAATGAAGTGTCACAACCTCTGCCACTTACGATAGGACCTCTGACCCGAACTACAGATTTATTGCTTACCAAATCATGTCCAGAAAATCTATTAGGAATAAAAACGTTAAAAGCTCTAGGAGCTATAATATGTTGTTCTCCGGAAGGAGTAAGATTGTTTTTACGTGATTTTAAAGGTCATTATGTGTCTAGAGACATGGATCCCCGATTACAGACTTTACCCACACGTCTATGGGCACAAGGCCCTACTGATGTTGGTTGCATGAATATTACACCATATCGAGTCACATTAAAGGCAGGAGTGGTGCTACCACGAATGCGACAATACAAGTTACCCCCAGATGCTGTAATGGCTTTACTACAAATCATTGACGAGCTCATTACCCAAGGAGTAGTTGTAGAAACAGACTCCAATGTATGTAATTCCCCGATAATTCCGATTCTTAAACGAACAGATCCTAAGGCCCCGCCAGTATATCGATTGGTTATTGATCTGCGCGAGTTAAACAAATGCATTGTGCCACAATTTCCTGTGGTTCCCGATATCTCGTCATTACTGACAGCTATTGATTCCGAAGCAACATTCTTTACTGTAATCGATCTGAAGAATGCCTTTTTCAGCGTCCCAATAGATCCGGAAAGCCAATATTTATTCGGATTTAGTTTAAATGGACGTAGCTTTAAATTCTCACGCGCACCTCAAGGATTTACAGAAAGCCCCAGCATCTATAGCCAAGCACTGAAACGGGAACTTGACAGTATACACATGCCAGTTAACACTGCTCTGCTTCAATACGTCGATGATCTGCTGATCACCGCCCGAAGCGAACCTGAATGTGAAAAAGCATCACTGACAGTTTTACAATTCCTAGCCGAAAAGGGGCACAAGGTGTCCCCTTCTAAGCTGCAATTCTGTGTCCAGCGAGTTATTTATCTTGGACACTCGCTGTCCAAGGAGGGAAGGCAGCTTACACCAGACCGCATTCAGTTAATAGCTAACATGCCAATACCCAAGACACAAAAGGAGGTGCGGGCTTTCATAGGCCTCACTTCATACTGTAGACAGTGGATCCCGCAATATGCATTTCTAGCAAAACCACTCATTCAGCTGACAACCCAGGAGGCAGCCACATCGACTGTTCTCCCTTGGACTCAGGAACATACACAAGCTTTTGAAAGCCTAAAGAAAGCTTTATGTCAAGCACCTGTTTTAGCAACGCCATGTTACAGAAAACAGTTTACACTCTTTGTTACAGAACGCGGAGGTACTGCTTTGTCAGTACTCACACAGGAACAAGCAGGAGCACACAAACCATGTGCTTATTTTTCCAGTACATTAGATCCCGTAGCTCAGGCTCTGCCTGCGTGCCTGAAATCAGTGGCAGCGACAGCTTTAGCAATCAGACAAAGCGATGCCATAGTGTTAGGACATCCATTGACAGTTCAAGTACCACACACAGTAGAAGTCCTTGTGAATAGAACGCAAACACAACACTTGACTATAGCACGACTTACAGGGTATGAACTTACATTGTTTCAGCCACATATAGAAATCAGACGCTGTAACACATTGAATCCTGCCACACTTTTGCCAGTAACCGGAACAGACCCACTAGCTCATGACTGTATTGAAGTTATTACTATAACGACAAAACCCAGACAAGACTTGACAGATGTCCCATTGTCAGATCCAGACCTGACGTTGTATGTAGATGGTTCATGTATGAGAACAAATACAGGAGAGTTGGTGGCTGCTTATGCAGTCACAACAGATACTGAAGTCATTGAAACTAATCGTATTAATACTTTGTCAGCTCAAGCCGCAGAGCTTATCGCTCTGACACAAGCCTGTATTCAAGCCACAAGTAAAAAAGTCAACATATACACTGATTCACGTTATGCATTCGGAGTCGTACATGACTTCGGCGTGCTGTGGCGAGAGAGAGGTTATTTAACTTCCCATGGTGCCCACATTCAGCACGGACCCCTCATTCATGCCTTATTAGATGCAATACATCTACCTACCGCAATATCAATTATGAAATGTAAAGCTCATACGAAAGTTACTGATATCATTTCTCAAGGCAATGATTTAGCCGACAGAACAGCTAAACAGACTGCTCAAACCCAAACATCCGACATGACAAAGACAATAGTCCCGATGCCGACACATTGTATGACAGTTAAAGATCCTACTCTTGACGTAATTGACATACAGACACATGCTACACCAGACGAAATAAAGAAATGGACTGAGTTAGGAGGGATCCAAACGGACCAAGGATGGATGATGAAAGAAAAGTCTGTATGGTTCCTCCCTGATTCAATGGTCCAAGTCATTATTAACACTATCCATAGTCCAGCACATCTAGGAGAAAAAGCTATGCTAGACAGCATTCAACACATTTGGTTCAATAAACATTTACGAGCAGCAGCCAAACAAAAAGTCCGTACCTGTATGATCTGTTGCCAGTTCAACCCAGGAAAAAGTGTTTCCGTAGAACAGGGTGGATTTCATCCTCCTGATCACCCTTTTGAAGTCCTCCAGATGGATTATATCCAGATGGAACGATGTCGAGGATTCAAATATGTTCTCGTAGTTGTCTGCGCTCTGTCCCGTTGGACGGAGGCATACCCGGTTTCAGATTACACTGCCCCGACTACTGCCAAACAGTTAGTTCGAGAATTCTTCCCACGATACGGTTTACCACGTGTTGTCTACTCAGATAACGGCCAGCCGTTCTCATCCGAATTAATGAAACATGTTTCACTTCTGTTAGGATATCAGTGGAAATTCCACTGTGTTCGACACCCCGAGGCAGCAGGTCTCGTAGAAAGACACAACCAGATCCTGAAAATTAGATTGTCCAAAATATGCCGGGAAAAAGGTGTCGACTGGATAGTAGCATTACCAGTTGCACTTTTTTACATGAGAATGGTAGCGCACTCTCGAACAGGGCTATCCCCGTATGAGGTGATCTTCGGCAGACCACCAAATATGTGGGGGACGCCTGTACCACGCAAAATAACTGATATTGACTGTAATATGCTGACAGATTACTTGGCTTCCTTGATGTCTGCACTACAATCTTGTCGTTCACAGGTTGCTGCAGCATTTCCCGACAACACGGAGGTGAAACCCCATGACGTAGTTCCGGGTGATATTGTATTTGTGAAAAATTTCGACCGAAAGACTCAGCTGGAGCCTAGGTGGAAGACACCCAAGTTGGTTCTGCTGACCACAAGAACAGCCGTGAAGATCGAGGGCCGCAAGGGCTGGATTCATTCAAGTCATATCAAGAAATTTCATGGACAATCCTCGGATATAGACATTGTGCCCTGCACTCCCTCACAGACTGATTCAAAACTTCCTTTGGTGGAAAAAACTGAAAGCGAACTCTACAAAGTTAAGTTGAGGCCTAGGACGTCAGACGGTTTGATTGTTTAAGTCCTCTCCTAGGTGAAGCGGTTGAATCTGTCTCTGACATGTATCCTCTAGACCTGAATCATGGACAGTCGCGAAAAATGATGAAACGACAGGCGTATTGTAAATCACTGCGTAGCCATTGTATAGTGACATTATTAATTTTGTTTTCCTTAAGTCTTTTAATAATTATTACAAGTATGTTGTTGCACATATATTACCCTATTGCCAGAAATGTTCACAATGTTATTGCAGAACATTCTTTTAGTGACTTACCCCCGCATGAACTGTCCTATAGACTTGCGCTGCGCAATAACACTTTCATTAGTATGTTACATCATTCCCATCAGACTAGTAATGCAACTAATTGTTGGGTGTGTGGCCGGCTCCCTCCCTATCAGAATTATGAAGGAGTCTTGCCTTTCTTTCCGCACCCATTTACACATAATGGCTCCTGTGGAGCATGGTTTAGTTTAATCAATTCCATAGACTCAGACACAGCAGTTTACCAAGATCAGTGGGTATGGGGAAACCTGAACCTAGTTTTACTCAAGGTCTGCTATCCTGACAAGGAGGGTCGCCCCAAAAGAACAGGAACTGATCTAGAAAATGAAGTATATGGATTAGGTAATTTTACACCTAATCTCATGATTCTAAATGTTGTATCCGAAGTTGAACTAGTCTTACCCACCATGTCAGTATTCCCAGCAAAAGGTGAATTGTGTGTAAGAAAGGTTGGTTCCATACATATGGGCCATAGTAAGTGCACTACTACAGTAGAATTCAGTGATCAAGGCAAATCTTCATTCAGAACTTATCGCCACTCCTACTTTATATGTGGTCAGACTGCATATATGCGTCTACCTCTAGATTGGGATGGTACCTGCTATATTGCATTCCTTTTGCCACCTGTTTTCCTAGCTCCTCCTGATTATTATAGAAATATTCATTTAGTACACAATAGAGAGCGGAGAGATCTCCCAATTGTCGATTATACTGAGACGGCATGGGACAAGTATGTAGATTTCAATAAAGGCATCTTTCCCTATATAGGTACAGTTACCAATAGTAAGCTGATACGTAGATTAACTAGAACCCTTGAAGCAGTAGTGAATGAAACTATTTCCGCCTTAGGCAATTTAACAGAAGAGCAGTCTGCTATGCGGATTGTTGTGCTTCAAAATCGTCTTGTCCTTGACGTCATCCTGGCTGATAGAGGCGGAGCTTGTAGGGTCATCGGATCAAGCTGCTGCGTATTCATACCAGAGAATTCGCCATCTGTATATAAAGCTATAACTCGCCTTCACAAGATTGTAAGCCAGATACACCAGAACCCAGGCACTTGGACTTGGTCCAGTTGGTTTTGGAGTGTGATATCAGCCTGGGGATGGAGAGTTCTATCCTTCCTAGGTATTGGCCTTCTCATACTATTCAGTTGCTGTCTATGTCTACAATGTGGACCAGCGATTTGTGGTCTGTGTGCCACATCGTGTATTCCACCACCAAGATTTCATTCAAGATCCCGGAAGAAGAAAGAAGAACAAATGATGCTATATGAACAGATCAATGGATTAATGAAGATTGATATCTCTTAACGGGCAAGTAGGGGACAAGGAGGGAATGTGGAAATATGGATTTTTCTGGTCAGTTATGTCCCCTATCTTGGACCCCAACGGTTCTATGTGCATGTCACAAGTACATGTATGTTCCCTCCAGTTCCAGTTATGAAGACGCAAATACATGTGCGTCCACCGTCAACATGTCTTCTGTCAGATCCGCCATGAATAGACCGGATATTCCATTCCTAAGTACAAAAGGCCACCGGCTTTATATGGCTCACCTATGCCATTTTACAGTCCAGGCAAGTAGGCCCTGATTCTGTCATCAAAACTCCTCTTGCCTTCTGCCTCTGAAAGCTCCAGTCTGAGCCTGCATCTGTGACCATGAACTCTGTCTCATTCTCTGCGCGGCTCACGAAGCCTGACATCAGCCTATTCTCTGCCAAGAACTGTATTTCACCTTCGAGTTATCTGCTTCCCCCTCAGCCGATGCATTCCTGCCTAGTAGTTTAAGTA
The DNA here is from genome assembly GCF_964204655.1 of Triturus cristatus. Classification (NCBI taxonomy): domain Eukaryota; kingdom Metazoa; phylum Chordata; class Amphibia; order Caudata; family Salamandridae; genus Triturus; species Triturus cristatus. The sequence goes on along the minus strand of NC_140588.1, from coordinate 315,365,974 downwards.
AACATTCTTCCAGCTACCAAGCAAAGGGCCCGGCTTCTCTGTCTTAATGCAAGTAATTCATAGCCCTGTTACTATGGAAGATTCCTGCCCTCGCATTTAGTGTAGACACTTAGACGCTTGTACACGCACGCACAGTCAGTATAGAATAGATTCTGTCCGAGAGTCCTTCCTTTGTGGATAACATAGTTCTTTAAACATAGGATGTTAGATATGATTTGGGATTAGGTTGACTTGACCCCTCAGACTTCTTGTCTCCACATGTAGAGCTAAATGTCAAGTCCCCTTCACCCCCTAGTTACACGTCAATTACACGTCATGCTGCTGCGCGCGCATCTATGCCAAGTATTATCTTATAGATCCACCTATAGGTGACATCACAACCAATTATGTTCCTTTTTACTCCTTGTTCCACCCATTTTCGGTTACGCAGACAATTCGTCATTTTCCTTATCAATTGTTACGCCTATTGCATTCGCTTCATTGTAATGTATGTATTATAAAAGTCTTTTCATATCAATAATGTGTGTGCTTCACTTCCTGAACCTTCGTGGTGACGGAACATTGGGAGCAACCGATTATAATCGAGTTAATGGAATAAAGCCCATTCCGAACCTCTAATACCACGGATTCTGCCTCTCATTTTACTGAGCTATTTTATTATGTTCCTGTATCAAATTCAGTCCAGGTAAAGGAGAATTATTTACCACAGGTTTGAAGTACGGGCGGTTTAGAATGGAAAACTTTATCAATTGATAGGCGAGAGGAACATGGTGGCTCTTATGTTTGTAGATGCTTTGGATAGGGAATGGGAGGTTGAAGGGGGAGTGTTTTATGTTTTATGTGTAGGTTTTGAGGGATGAGGGAGAGACACAAAGTATGGTACAGTTATAAATATAACATTCAGTCTTTATTTTGGGTGAGTTCAAAAAAAGTTCTCATTTAACAAATGTTTTTTAACCACCTTTTAGATACCCCTGAAGAAGGTCTCATATGACCGAAATGCATTGGGTTAATTTGTATAATACAGAGCAATGAAGTTTATACGTGCCTGTGAATAGGCCTGGATGGGCAATTCCTGCGCTAATGAAAATGCTTGAAAATAATAACTTTACATCCTTGACGTGACGGATAAAAATGGATTTAAAATGAAAACAAATGGGATTAACTTTGAAAAAATACGGAGTACGTGTTTCAATGGATTACAAATGTGTATCAGGCTGTGCAATTCTTTCGACACGCAGATGCGCGTGTCACTTTTTTGACGAAATTTCATAAGGCACTAAAGGAATGGAGCGCCTAACAAGAGTATGCACGCCGAATCTGATGAACTTGACTTATAAATAATCACGGATTGAAGAGGGTGTGCTTCAGGTCATTGTGACTTTTGATATATTGAATGCCATTCCAACCCTGGCAGCACCCCAAAGAAGGAAGAAAAAGTAAAAATTTCATGAAGCAACGATGTCACGCCAAGGACTCTCTGTGTCATATAATAATACAAGAACATTTGTGCAGTGTGAACCGTCACGGTGAAGAACTGAAGCACACAGGGTTGTTATGTTTGTTTTCCACGTAGTTTGTTTGTTTTGAGTTTTTTTGCATTATGAGGTATTGTGGGTGATGCAGTAAAATAGTAAGGTTGAGTATTGTGGGTAGTTTGGTTTCGAGTGGGAGGTGCATTTGGGGAAGGAAGGGTAGGTGTACCATGTGACACGAGGTGACTACAGGTGTAGCGGATAAACGTTTTTGTATAAAATCACTCCAATGCCAATGCGCTAAATATTAGGAGAGAAAACGACCGGGCAGAATGCAAGTTGTTGAGAGGTAAACATCGGGGAGGGTATTGACTGTACATTAAAGTTTGAAGTGAGAAAGAATCTGATAGAATTGCGAGAAGAAGAGTTAGAAGGTTTGAAGTACGGGCGGTTTAGAATGGAAAACTTTATCAATTGATAGGCGAGAGGAACATGGTGGTTCTTATGTTTGTAGACGCTTTGGATAGGGAATGGGAGGTTGAAGGGGGAGTGTTTTATGTTTTATGTGTAGGTTTTGAGGGATGAGGGAGAGACACAAAGTATGGTACAGTTATAAATATAACATTCAGTCTTTATTTTGGGTGAGTTCAAAAAAAGTTCTCATTTAACAAATGTTTTTTAACCACCTTTTAGATACCCCTGAAGAAGGTCTCACATGACCGAAATGCATTGGGTTAATTTGTATAATACAGAGCAGTGAAGTTTATACGTGCCTGTGAATAGGCCTGGATGGGCAATTCCTGCGCTAATGAAAATGCTTGAAAATAATAACTTTACATCCTTGACGTGACGGATAAAAATGGATTTAAAATGAAAATAAATGGGATTAACTTTGAAAAAATACGGAGTACGTGTTTCAATGGATTACAAATGTGTATCAGGCTGTGCAATTCTTTCGACACGCAGATGCGCGTGTCACTTTTTTGACCAAATTTCATAAGGCACTAAAGGAATGGAGCGCCTAACAAGAGTATGCACGCCGAATCTGATGAACTTGACTTATAAATAATCACGGATTGAAGAGGGTGTGCTTCAGGTCATTGTGACTTTTGATATATTGAATGCCATTCCAACCCTGGCAGCACCCCAAAGAAGGAAGAAAAAGTAAAAATTTCAAGAAGCAACGATGTCACGCCAAGGACTCTCTGTGTCATATAATAATACAAGAACATTTGTGCAGTGTGAACCGTCACGGTGAAGAACTGAAGCACACAGGGTTGTTATGTTTGTTTTCCACGTAGTTTGTTTGTTTTGAGGTTTTTTTTGCATTATGAGGTATTGTGGGTGATGCAGTAAAATAGTAAGGTTGAGAATTGTGGGTAGTTTGGTTTCGAGTGGGAGGTGCATTTGGGGAAGGAAGGGTAGGTGTACCATGTGACACGAGGTGACTACAGGTGTAGCGGATAAACGTTTTTGTATAAAATCACTCCGATGCCAATGCGCTAAATATTAGGAGAGAAAACGACCGGGCAGAATGCAAGTTGTTGAGAGGTAAACATCGGGGAGGGTATTGACTGTACATTAAAGTTTGAAGTGAGAAAGAATCTGATAGAATTGCGAGAAGAAGAGTTAGAAGGTTTGAAGTACGGGCGGTTTAGAATGGAAAACGTTATCAATTGATAGGCGAGAGGAACATGGTGGCTCTTATGTTTGTAGATGCTTTGGATAGGGAATGGGAGGTTGAACGGGGAGTGTTTTATGTTTTATGTGTAGGTTTTGAGGGATGAGGGAGAGACACAAAGTATGGTACAGTTATAAATATAACATTCAGTCTTTATTTTGGGTGAGTTCAAAAAAAGTTCTCATTTAACAAATGTTTTTTAACCACCTTTTAGATACCCCTGAAGAAGGTCTCATATGACCGAAATGCATTGGGTTAATTTGTATAATACAGAGCAATGAAGTTTATACGTGCCTGTGAATAGGCCTGAATGGGCAATTCCTGCGCTAATGAAAATGCTTGAAAATAATAACTTTACATCCTTGACGTGACGGATAAAAATGGATTTAAAATGAAAACAAATGGGATTAACTTTGAAAAAATACGGAGTACGTGTTTCAATGGATTACAAATGTGTATCAGGCTGTGCAATTCTTTCGACACGCAGATGCGCGTGTCACTTTTTTGACGAAATTTCATAAGGCACTAAAGGAATGGAGCACCTAACAAGAGTATGCACGCCAAATCTGATGAACTTGACTTATAAATAATCACGGATTGAAGAGGGTGTGCTTCAGGTCATTGTGACTTTTGATATATTGAATGCCATTCCAACCCTGGCAGCACCCCAAATAAGGAAGAAAAAGTAAAAATTTCATGAAGCAACGATGTCACGCCAAGGACTCTCTGTGTCATATAATAATACAAGAACATTTGTGCAGTGTGAACCGTCACGGTGAAGAACTGAAGCACACAGGGTTGTTATGTTTGTTTTCCACGTAGTTTGTTTGTTTTGAGTTTTTTTTGCATTATGAGGTATTGTGGGTGATGCAGTAAAATAGTAAGGTTGAGTATTGTGGGTAGTTTGGTTTCGAGTGGGAGGTGCATTTGGGGAAGGAAGGGTAGGTGTACCATGTGACACGAGGTGACTACAGGTGTAGCGGATAAACGTTTTTGTATAAAATCACTCCGATGCCAATGCGCTAAATATTAGGAGAGAAAACGACCGGGCAGAATGCAAGTTGTTGAGAGGTAAACATCGGGGAGGGTATTGACTGTACATTAAAGTTTGAAGTGAGAAAGAATCTGATAGAATTGCGAGAAGAAGAGTTAGAAGGTTTGAAGTACGGGCGGTTTAGAATGGAAAACTTTATCAATTGATAGGCGAGAGGAACATGGTGGCTCTTATGTTTGTAGACGCTTTGGATAGGGAATGGGAGGTTGAAGGGGGAGTGTTTTATGTTTTATGTGTAAGTTTTGAGGGATGAGGGAGAGACACAAAGTATGGTACAGTTATAAATATAACATTCAGTCTTTATTTTGGGTGAGTTCAAAAAAAGTTCTCATTTAACAAATGTTTTTTAACCACCTTTTAGATACCCCTGAAGAAGGTCTCATATGACCGAAATGCATTGGGTTAATTTGTATAATACAGAGCAATGAAGTTTATACGTGCCTGTGAATAGGCCTGGATGGGCAATTCCTGCGCTAATGAAAATGCTTGAAAATAATAACTTTACATCCTTGACGTGACGGATAAAAATGGATTTAAAATGAAAACAAATGGGATTAACTTTGAAAAAATACGGAGTACGTGTTTCAATGGATTACAAATGTGTATCAGGCTGTGCAATTCTTTCGACACGCAGATGCGCGTGTCACTTTTTTGACGAAATTTCATAAGGCACTAAAGGAATGGAGCACCTAACAAGAGTATGCACGCCGAATCTGATGAACTTGACTTATAAATAATCACGGATTGAAGAGGGTGTGCTTCAGGTCATTGTGACTTTTGATATATTAAATGCCATTCCAACCCTGGCAGCACCCCAAATAAGGAAGAAAAAGTAAAAATTTCATGAAGCAACGATGTCACGCCAAGGACTCTCTGTGTCATATAATAATACAAGAACATTTGTGCAGTGTGAACCGTCACGGTGAAGAACTGAAGCACACAGGATTGTTATGTTTGTTTTCCACGTAGTTTGTTTGTTTTGAGTTTTTTTTGCATTATGAGGTATTGTGGGTGATGCAGTAAAATAGTAAGGTTGAGTATTGTGGGTAGTTTGGTTTCGAGTGGGAGGTGCATTTGGGGAAGGAAGGGTAGGTGTACCATGTGACACGAGGTGACTACAGGTGTAGCGGATAAACGTTTTTGTATAAAATCACTCCGATGCCAATGCGCTAAATATTAGGAGAGAAAACGACCGGGCAGAATGCAAGTTGTTGAGAGGTAAACATCGGGGAGGGTATTGACTGTACATTAAAGTTTGAAGTGAGAAAGAATCTGATAGAATTGCGAGAAGAAGAGTTAGAAGGTTTGAAGTACGGGCGGTTTAGAATGGAAAACTTTATCAATTGATAGGCGAGAGGAACATGGTGGCTCTTATGTTTGTAGACGCTTTGGATAGGGAATGGGAGGTTGAAGGGGGAGTGTTTTATGTTTTATGTGTAGGTTTTGAGGGATGAGGGAGAGACACAATGTATGGTACAGTTATAAATATAACATTCAGTCTTTATTTTGGGTGAGTTCAAAAAAAGTTCTCATTTAACAAATGTTTTTTAACCACCTTTTAGATACCCCTGAAGAAGGTCTCACATGACCGAAATGCATTGGGTTAATTTGTATAATACAGAGCAATGAAGTTTATACGTGCCTGTGAATAGGCCTGGATGGGCAATTCCTGCGCTAATGAAAATGCTTGAAAATAATAACTTTACATCCTTGACGTGACGGATAAAAATGGATTTAAAATGAAAATAAATGGGATTAACTTTGAAAAAATATGGAGTACGTGTTTCAATGGATTACAAATGTGTATCAGGCTGTGCAATTCTTTCGACACGCAGATGCGCGTGTCACTTTTTTGACGAAATTTCATAAGGCACTAAAGGAATGGAGCGCCTAACAAGAGTATGCACGCCGAATCTGATGAACTTGACTTATAAATAATCACGGATTGAAGAGGGTGTGCTTCAGGTCATTGTGACATTTGATATATTGAATGCCATTCCAACCCTGGCAGCACCCCAAAGAAGGAAGAAAAAGTAAAAATTTCATGAAGCAACGATGTCACGCCAAGGACTCTCTGTATCATATAATAATACAAGAACATTTGTGCAGTGTGAACCGTCACGGTGAAGAACTGAAGCACACAGGGTTGTTATGTTTGTTTTCCACGTAGTTTGTTTGTTTTGAGGTTTTTTTTGCATTATGAGGTATTGTGGGTGATGCAGTAAAATAGTAAGGTTGAGTATTGTGGGTAGTTTGGTTTCGAGTGGGAGGTGCATTTGGGGAAGGAAGGGTAGGTGTACCATGTGACACGAGGTGACTACAGGTGTAGCGGATAAACGTTTTTGTATAAAATCACTCCGATGCCAATGCGCTAAATATTAGGAGAGAAAACGACCGGGCAGAATGCAAGTTGTTGAGAGGTAAACATCGGGGAGGGTATTGACTGTACATTAAAGTTTGAAGTGAGAAAGAATCTGATAGAATTGCGAGAAGAAGAGTTAGAAGGTTTGAAGTACGGGCGGTTTAGAATGGAAAACTTTATCAATTGATAGGCGAGAGGAACATGGTGGCTCTTATGTTTGTAGATGCTTTGGATAGGGAATGGGAGGTTGAAGGGGGAGTGTTTTATGTTTTATGTGTAGGTTTTGAGGGATGAGGGAGAGACACAAAGTATGGTACAGTTATAAATATAACATTCAGTCTTTATTTTGGGTGAGTTCAAAAAAAGTTCTCATTTAACAAATGTTTTTTAACCACCTTTTAGATACCCCTGAAGAAGGTCTCATATGACCGAAATGCATTGGGTTAATTTGTATAATACAGAGCAATTAAGTTTATACGTGCCTGTGAATAGGCCTGGATTGGCAATTCCTGCGCTAATGAAAATGCTTGAAAATAATAACTTTACATCCTTGACGTGACGGATAAAAATGGATTTAAAATGAAAACAAATGGGATTAACTTTGAAAAAATACGGAGTACGTGTTTCAATGGATTACAAATGTGTATCAGGCTGTGCAATTCTTTCGACACGCAGATGCGCGTGTCACTTTTTTGACGAAATTTCATAAGGCACTAAAGGAATGGAGCACCTAACAAGAGTATGCACGCCGAATCTGATGAACTTGACTTATAAATAATCACGGATTGAAGAGGGTGTGCTTCAGGTCATTGTGACTTTTGATATATTGAATGCCATTCCAACCCTGGCAGCACCCCAAATAAGGAAGAAAAAGTAAAAATTTCATGAAGCAACGATGTCACGCCAAGGACTCTCTGTGTCATATAATAATACAAGAACATTTGTGCAGTGTGAACCGTCACGGTGAAGAACTGAAGCACACAGGGTTGTTATGTTTGTTTTCCACGTAGTTTGTTTGTTTTGAGTTTTTTTTGCATTATGAGGTATTGTGGGTGATGCAGTAAAATAGTAAGGTTGAGTATTGTGGGTAGTTTGGTTTCGAGTGGGAGGTGCATTTGGGGAAGGAAGGGTAGGTGTACCATGTGACACGAGGTGACTACAGGTGTAGCGGATAAACGTTTTTGTATAAAATCACTCCGATGCCAATGCGCTAAATATTAGGAGAGAAAACGACCGGGCAGAATGCAAGTTGTTGAGAGGTAAACATCGGGGAGGTTATTGACTGTACATTAAAGTTTGAAGTGAGAAAGAATCTGATAGAATTGCGAGAAGAAGAGTTAGAAGGTTTGAAGTACGGGCGGTTTAGAATGGAAAACTTTATCAATTGATAGGCGAGAGGAACATGGTGGCTCTTATGTTTGTAGACGCTTTGGATAGGGAATGGGAGGTTGAAGGGGGAGTGTTTTATGTTTTATGTGTAAGTTTTGAGGGATGAGGGAGAGACACAAAGTATGGTACAGTTATAAATATAACATTCAGTCTTTATTTTGGGTGAGTTCAAAAAAAGTTCTCATTTAACAAATGTTTTTTAACCACCTTTTAGATACCCCTGAAGAAGGTCTCATATGACCGAAATGCATTTAGTTAATTTGTATAATACAGAGCAATGAAGTTTATACGTGCCTGTGAATAGGCCTGGATGGGCAATTCCTGCGCTAATGAAAATGCTTGAAAATAATAACTTTACATCCTTGACGTGACGGATAAAAATGGATTTAAAATGAAAATAAATGGGATTAACTTTGAAAAAATACGGAGTACGTGTTTCAATGGATTACAAATGTGTATCAGGCTGTGCAATTCTTTCGACACGCAGATGCGCGTGTCACTTTTTTGACGAAATTTCATAAGGCACTAAAGGAATGGAGCGCCTAACAAGAGTATGCACGCCGAATCTGATGAACTTGACTTATAAATAATCACGGATTGAAGAGGGTGTGCTTCAGGTCATTGTGTTTTTGATATATTGAATGCCATTCCAACCCTGGCAGCACCCCAAAGAAGGAAGAAAAAGTAAAAATTTCATGAAGCAACGATGTCACGCCAAGGACTCTCTGTGTCATATAATAATACAAGAACATTTGTGCAGTGTGAACCGTCACGGTGAAGAACTGAAGCACACAGGGTTGTTATGTTTGTTTTCCACGTAGTTTGTTTGTTTTGAGTTTTTTTTTGCATTATGAGGTATTGTGGGTGATGCAGTAAAATAGTAAGGTTGAGTATTGTGGGTAGTTTGGTTTCGAGTGGGAGGTGCATTTGGGGAAGGAAGGGTAGGTGTACCATGTGACACGAGGTGACTACAGGTGTAGCGGATAAACGTTTTTGTATAAAATCACTCCGATGCCAATGCGCTAAATATTAGGAGAGAAAACGACCGGGCAGAATGCAAGTTGTTGAGAGGTAAACATCGGGGAGGGTATTGACTGTACATTAAAGTTTGAAGTGAGAAAGAATCTGATAGAATTGCGAGAAGAAGAGTTAGAAGGTTTGAAGTACGGGCGGTTTAGAATGGAAAACTTTATCAATTGATAGGCGAGAGGAACATGGTGGCTCTTATGTTTGTAGACGCTTTGGATAGGGAATGGGAGGTTGAAGGGGGAGTGTTTTATGTTTTATGTGTAGGTTTTGAGGGATGAGGGAGAGACACAAAGTATGGTACAGTTATAAATATAACATTCAGTCTTTATTTTGGATGAGTTCAAAAAAAGTTCTCATTTAACAAATGTTTTTTAACCACCTTTTAGATACCCCTGAAGAAGGTCTCACATGACCGAAATGCATTGGGTTAATTTGTATAATACAGAGCAATGAAGTTTATACGTGCCTGTGAATAGGCCTGGATGGGCAATTCCTGCGCTAATGAAAATGCTTGAAAATAATAACTTTACATCCTTGACGTGACGGATAAAAATGGATTTAAAATGAAAATAAATGGGATTAACTTTGAAAAAATACGGAGTACGTGTTTCAATGGATTACAAATGTGTATCACGCTGTGCAATTCTTTCGACACGCAGATGCGCGTGTCACTTTTTTGACGAAATTTCATAAGGCACTAAAGGAATGGAGCGCCTAACAAGAGTATGCACGCCGAATCTGATGAACTTGACTTATAAATAATCACGGATTGAAGAGGGTGTGCTTCAGGTCATTGTGACTTTTGATATATTGAATGCCATTCCAACCCTGGCAGCACCCCAAAGAAGGAAGAAAAAGTAAACATTTCATGAAGCAACGATGTCACGCCAAGGATTCTCTGTGTCATATAATAATACAAGAACATTTGTGCAGTGTGAACCGTCACGGTGAAGAACTGAAGCACACAGGGTTGTTATGTTTGTTTTCCACGTAGTTTGTTTGTTTTGAGTTTTTTTTTGCATTATGATTTATTGTGGGTGATGCAGTAAAATAGTAAGGTTGAGTATTGTGGGTAGTTTGGTTTCGAGTGGGAGGTGCATTTGGGGAAGGAAGGGTAGGTGTACCATGTGACACGAGGTGACTACAGGTGTAGCGGATAAACGTTTTTGTATAAAATCACTCCGATGCCAATTTGCTAAATATTAGGAGAGAAAACGACCGGGCAGAATGCAAGTTGTTGAGAGGTAAACATCGGGGAGGGTATTGACTGTACATTAAAGTTTGAAGTGAGAAAGAATCTGATAGAATTGCGAGAAGAAGAGTTAGAAGGTTTGAAGTACGGGCGGTTTAGAATGGAAAACTTTATCAATTGATAGGCGAGAGGAACATGGTGGCTCTTATGTTTGTAGACGCTTTGGATAGGGAATGGGAGGTTGAAGGGGGAGTGTTTTATGTTTTATGTGTAGGTTTTGAGGGATGAGGGAGAGACACAAAGTATGGTACAGTTATAAATATAACATTCAGTCTTTATTTTGGGTGAGTTCAAAAAAAGTTCTCATTTAACAAATGTTTTTTAACCACCTTTTAGATACCCCTGAAGAAGGTCTCATATGACCGAAATGCATTGGGTTAATTTGTATAATACAGAGCAATGAAGTTTATACATGCCTGTGAATAGGCCTGGATGGGCAATTCCTGCGCTAATGAAAATGCTTGAAAATAATAACTTTACTTCCTTGACGTGACGGATAAAAATGGATTTAAAATGAAAACAAATGGGATTAACTTTGAAAAAATACGGAGTACGTGTTTCAATGGATTACAAATGTGTATCAGGCTGTGCAATTCTTTCGACACGCAGATGCGCGTGTCACTTTTTTGACGAAATTTCATAAGGCACTAAAGGAATGGAGCACCTAACAAGAGTATGCACGCCGAATCTGATGAACTTGACTTATAAATAATCACGGATTGAAGAGGGTGTGCTTCAGGTCATTGTGACTTTTGATATATTGAATGCCATTCCAACCCTGGCAGCACCCCAAAGAAGGAAGAAAAAGTAAAAATTTCATGAAGCAACGATGTCACGCCAAGGACTCTCTGTGTCATATAATAATACAAGAACATTTGTGCAGTGTGAACCGTCATGGTGAAGAACTGAAGCACACAGGGTTGTTATGTTTGTTTTCCACGTAGTTTGTTTGTTTTGAGTTTTTTTTGCATTATGAGGTATTGTGGGTGATGCAGTAAAATAGTAAGGTTGAGTATTGTGGGTAGTTTGGTTTTGAGTGGGAGGTGCATTAGGGGAAGGAAGGGTAGGTGTACCATGTGACACGAGGTGACTACAGGTGTAGCGGATAAACGTTTTTGTATAAAATCACTCCGATGCCAATGCGCTAAATATTAGGAGAGAAAACGACCGGGCAGAATGCAAGTTGTTGAGAGGTAAACATCGGGGAGGGTATTGACTGTACATTAAAGTTTGAAGTGAGAAAGAATCTGATAGAATTGCGAGAAGAAGAGTTAGAAGGTTTGAAGTACGGGCGGTTTAGAATGGAAAACTTTATCAATTGATAGGCGAGAGGAACATGGTGGCTCTTATGTTTGTAGACGCTTTGGATAGGGAATGGGAGGTTGAAGGGGGAGTGTTTTATGTTTTATGTGTAGGTTTTGAGGGATGAGGGAGAGACACAAAGTATGGTACAGTTATAAATATAACATTCAGTCTTTATTTTGGGTGAGTTCAAAAAAAGTTCTCATTTAACAAATGTTTTTTAACCACCTTTTAGATACCCCTGAAGAAGGTCTCATATGACCGAAATGCATTGGGTTAATTTGTATAATACAGAGCAATGAAGTTTATACATGCCTGTGAATAGGCCTGGATGGGCAATTCCTGCGCTAATGAAAATGCTTGAAAATAATAACTTTACATCCTTGACGTGACGGATAAAAATGGATTTAAAATGAAAATAAATGGGATTAACTTTGAAAAAATACGGAGTACGTGTTTCAATGGATTACAAATGTGTATCAGGCTGTGCAATTCTTTCGACACGCAGATGCGCGTGTCACTTTTTTGACAGCTGTGGTATAGCCATCATAACACCACCAGCCTGGAGGTAAAATTATAATACAGTGATACGCATGACACTGGCTTGGTGGCGTTCTCCCGACTGCTGTAATGGCAGTCCGGCGGTCGGACTGCCAAAGTCTAAATTAGGCCTTTTGTCAGGTTGTGTCAATGAGCAGGTCGTAGATGTGGTACTTGTTTTTAGAGAGTGATCAAGTATTTATTAGTAAGGAGTTTAGAGATTGTATTTTGGTGGTGGTGGTGTGACTTTGTTGACTAGAAGAGTGAGAAGAAGTTTTTGAACATGTAGCAGATGTGTAATTAGTCCCGGAATTAACTGTATGAGGATAGCTATAGTGTTGTTTTTCTATATCGTATTCCTCGTCCACCAGGAATTAGAAAGGCACTTTTTGGGTCTACATGTCTAGGTGATGGAGATGGTGGTTGAGTGTGAGTTGGTGAGCTGTGTTGTTTTTTTTAAAGTAGCCTTGTTGTGTAATAGCCATAGAAATGCAAAATTGTAGAGGGGCATGTTGTTTATTTTGTTTGTGTCTGTTTAGGGTGGGAGGTGTATGGGTTAGGGATGGTGGTGGAGCATGTGGGTCATGTTATAAGGATCGAAATTTTGCAATGATTGAGGGACAGGCGAATGAGAGTTGTTGTGTTGGAGTATTTGTGGTAGGTGTTATTAAAAATAGAGAATTTGGGAGTAAAGGTAGTTTAGGAGGTGACGTATTTGTATAGTCATAAGGATGAGGGTGGTTGTATGTTTATAATTTGTAATGGAATATATTATGAAATTGTGTGTGTGACAGATTTTGTTGTGTTAGTGTGTTCTATGTTTTGTTTTTGTAGAGTAGTGAGAGGAGATATTGATGTAGTGGTTTTCTGAGAAGGATTTGTATTTAAAGTACTGTGGATGAGTGAAGGTTGAATGGTAAAGGGCGTAGTGATGTGTTTTGGAAAAGACTGTATATGGTGTGTGAGAGAGGATTATAAGTGTTATGAGGGTGTGTGTTAGATTTGATAGCTGGAAAAGGTTATAAGTGTTGTGGAGAGGAGTATATGGATTATTTTGTAGCTTGTTTTTGGTAAAAAGAGGAGGAGGGTGTTGGTGGATGATATGATGGAGGTCTGAGTATAGGTTTGGTGGGGACAGAAAGGGCTCTGTTAGGAGCAAGTAGATAGTTGAGCTGGTATTTTGTATGAACACTGGTTTCTGGAACACCCACTTTTACATAAAGAGGAAATGAAATCAAAAACTGACAATATATGTAAAAGATTCAAGTGTTCTTGAAATAGTGGCATCCATTTTGAAATGTGCACTTAATTCGTATACATAATACTATATTCATTTTGTCCGATGGAATAAAGTTATGTATAGCGTGGCTTGGTGTTATTTTGGTGATATGTGGATTTCTTAGTGGTACAGGACAGTGTGGTGTTTTGTGTGAGAGTGAAAGTGCCATTGTGTGGTAGTTGGGGTAGAAGAGTGTATAGGTGTAGTTTGTGGAGTTTTGTAGTTGTCGTTGAGACAATAAATTTGGTCAGGATTTTTTTGTAACAAATGAGTAGAGTGCATTTGGTGTGAGTGTGTTAATATGTTTGTGGATGTGGATATCTGAAGGTAGCTGCTGGTGAATGGAAAAAGGGGCAACATTTCTGGCCCGAGGCCTGACTTGTCCTGATCAAGGCCCAAACAGGCAATTACCCTTGTCTTCTCTGCCCTTAGCCTCAATGCCAGGGCTGAGATGCCATGAGCCCTAGTGATAAATTACCCCAGGCCAGGTAAACTTTTGCCACTGGGAACCCTAGCCCTAAACCTAACCAGTCGGAGCCCTAGCCCTAAGCCCTAGGACCAATAGGAGACCAGACCCTTTCAACCAATCACAGGCCTAACCCTTGCAACCAATCCAAAGCTAAACTCTAAACCCAATGTCCAATAGAAACCTTCGCCCTAGGAGCCAATCAGAACCTCAGACCTATCAGCCAATCAGAACTTTAACCCTAAGCCTAAGCCTAAGCCTTAAGTCCAATGGAAAAACTAGACCTAGGAGCCAATTCAAACAGAATCCCAGACCTATCTGCATGTCAGAACTCTAACCCTAACCACTTAGTCCAATAGAATCCTTAGACATAGGAATCAATCAGAGCACAGATGTAACAACCAGTGGAAAACGCATATAGGGGGCATGAGACTTTAAGCACAGGCTGGTGGGCAAGGGGCAGGGAGCTGCTCCTGATGACAGCTCATGTTTATGTTGCAGCCATACCACCTAACTTTGTGAAGAATATTTGAAGCAGTTGCATCTGACCTAAGAGGGCCATTTTGTAACAACTGAGTTAGAGCAGCTTTGTGATAGACTTGTGATGCAATTGCTTCTGAACCTAAGAGTGGCATATAGTAAAGTTTTGAAGGGCTGCAGCATTTTTAAAGACTTTTGAGCTGTTGGTTCTGACTCGAGACGGACATCAGTAATTACTGGAGTTACTGTAGAATTATGAAAGATCAGACCAATTGGCTTTGCCAAAGCTTGTTCTCTTTTGCTTTCTTCTTGCTGACTAGACCTATGCTTTACGAGCAAGAAAACTGTTAAGGGGAATTGCTGCAACTTCAAAGCAGACGATTAAGGCATATGTGCCAATTGCGATAGGCACACAACAATATTTACTCCAGGTAACGAATTTACAACATAGATTGTATCTTACAAGGCTGAGAATGGGTACTCTTCACCATTTAAAAGCCTGCCCTGTTATGGGCAAATGGATTCGAAATCTCCCAAGTTGCCCATGTGATCGAAAGACGCATCAGTCAACTTTACATTTTATTCTTTTTTGTAATTGTCATAAAGATATTAGGAAGAGTATTTTACTACGTTTATTTCTTAGTGGAAAACTGTATTCTTATAAACCTGCTTTTAATTTCAATTGTTGCCTAGAAAATGAGACAGTATGCAATGCAGTAGTTGTCTATACTCAATTGGCAATCAAAAGAAGACAGATAAATTCACATTTCGGGCCCTAGTTTATGAAGCAATATAGGACATATATTTATTGGTGTCTTTTAGGCTTGTTATTCCCTTCTCATCTTTTTGGGATACAATCAAAACAAATTTTTATATTAACATGTGCACACCTAAATAGTAACTTGTATTGCTTCTTATTGAAATCATTAGAGATTTCTGCGTAAATCACTCTATGTATTATGTTTTTATGGTATTGAATTACTGATGTATTATGCTGACCTATTTTTGGAACACTTTCTTAAGGTTTTTATACATTTTAGGTATTGATCATTTGATGTATTATGTGGAAAATATTCTTAGAATGCTTTTATGGTTGTACTTTTTACCCAAATAAAGCTGCTTTGAATTGAATTGACCTACCTATTCTTTTGCATACGCACCCACTACCCCTCTGGATTTGAGAACAATCATTCATTTCTGAAGGTTACTTTCTCATTCCCTATTATTTCTAGGGACCCCTTCCTCCATACTAGCTATTCTTATCACTATGAAGACACCCTTGGACAACAGCGTAAGGGTGTCCACGTTGGCACATGGATGCTGAAAGTGCACCAGCGCAGGAAGGTAGCAGGACTGCATCACTTCGCTCTCTCGAATTTATGCAACGTGTCGCAGCAACTTTACCTCCTGCCCCTACCTTGCTTTAACTCTTTGTAAATCTGGGCCTGGGTGTCTCCGAGCATATATTATCAAAACGACACACCTCTTGGCTTTGTCAGTGTTTATATTAAATCTAATAAGTCAGGGTGAAGGCTGGAGGTTGCAGAACAGGTAGGTGAGTAGATGCTCTGTCACTTATCAATATAAACAATAAAAGGACAGAAACACACTATGCATTTTTCTTGCCCTAGGGATGATGATACTCTCTTCCTAAATTGTTCATCTTTTTTTCAAAACATTAGTGAGCTTATCAAATACAGAGAATATATCTATCAATTTCATTTAATTAAGCAGTTAATTAGAATCATTAACATCTCATTTAAACACGCATTGATTGCAAAGCCCATTATCCTCCTCACTTCATGTCTCATATAAGCTTAAATTCTATGAAAAGAAATTCTGCACCTTCATCAAGGAAGATCTGTTGTTTGGGATCGTGTTTTTTGTGGAACCATAAACCCATACACTTACATCTTGCCCAGGGCGGTGGCTAATTGATATTGAAGAGCACAGCCCATGGGTCCCTTCAGACCCCAGGTTCAACAAAGGGACCTTGTAGGTGAAAAGAAAAGTAACATTTTCCAGGAAATTGAACCTTCCTCTTCCCCAGGATTGAAATGTTGTTCCTGGTCCGTCGGATAAATATTTAACTAGCCTACTGGTGCATCTGACTCATGGCCATTGGCGGAGCTCGCAGGGTCATATTTACATGCCTATCTGCGCAACTTGGGTGTACAGAAATAACATTTACGACGAAAAAAATCGCAATCAGGGCAGTGGGGTGGTACTGTTGTAAATGAGATTTGCACACACCGATGTTTCCCAAGTATGGTGGATTTTATTGGGCAGATTTACCAGAAGGTGCCGCAGCGTGGCACCGCAAGGCCTTTGGCTGCGCCACCTTTAGGAATGCGACATATTTACAATGATATGATGCATTCCTGTGCTCTGCCCTGCGCCGGTACACAAACTCCTGCCATGCGCAGGAGTGGGCACCCTTGCACCATGGTGCAAGGATGCATGCGTCATGGGGAGATTGTATTTGTGCAGGAAGGGACACCTTCCTCTACGAAAACAATCCCCACAGGCATTTTCTTCTTTCAATGCCTGCTGCAGAGTGCCTCTTCCTGCAAAACAATAATCCTTCCTACAATACAGGCACCCGTGCACCGTGGTGCAAGTGTGACTGCATTGGTGCTAGGCTGTCACGGCCCCAGCACAGGGGAAAAGGACAGGAATGTGCCGTCTTGGATAGGTACACAGCATTCCTTCTCTTTCCCTGTGATGAAGGGAAAGCGCAGAGAGGTGGCTTGCTGTGCTGCCCTGCGTCACAAATTTCATAAACATGGCCCATAATGTGTACTGACCACAAGATGCATAACGGCCAGAGTTTACATGCCAACCCCCTTCTATATATGTACGTAAAGCCATATTAAAAGTAAGAATGCCAGATTGACTTCAGCAAAATATGTTATCCTGCCCTGCAGCAAGACTCATGAACATTCTATGTGAGGAGTTCGAGTGAATTTCTCATAAATTCATATCACAAAAGTATGATGATTAGCTATGCAATATGGCACCTTCATTTCGGGAAAATGCCAAAATGTTCTGTGCTGGCCTTTTCTTTAAAAAAAAAAAGTGTGTTTTAAATATGATTGTTCATCACCTACAAGAATGTCTTGTTGTGTGAATCTGCTGGCATTGTTCACTCGCTTAACATTTTAATGGAAGTCTGTCACAGTTCAACTATTTTTGACCTAAAATTAGACAAAAACTTAAAATTAACCCACAGCGCTTCCCGCTGATGCATTACGCATGAACAACAAGAGGACTTTAGCTACCCTATCCCCAAAGCCGTATTTACGAATTCCATCTTTCCTTCCCTCCGGTACTAATTTCTGTATAACGTTATATAGGCTGCTACTTTCATTATTCAGCCTCAACTTCGTGTTTCCTGTATTTTGATGTTTATTAATGACTACCTTGCCTTCCTCTTTTGTTATCATTGCAGTTGTCTTTGCAGCCTGTTAATTATTTGATATATTTTTTTGCTTTATTGTTTGCTGTGCGCAGGAGCTGGAACACTGGCATTTGTCTCCGCTTCACAAATAATAAACAACGTAACGCAATACAATGCGTTCTCCTAGGGTCCAATTCACAAAAGCGTGAGAAAAGAACACAAAATGTACCCCTCAAGGTTTACCCCATTGTTCGGTGTTCTCAATTATTTATTTGGGTGTTCCAGACATTCTTCAACAATCGCAGATTACCAGGAGCGCTCAAATACCCGGGTGACCATGCATGCATGTGGGCGTAAAGTGTTCGCGCCAAAGTGCATTTCCATTTTAAAACGTTGATCTCTACTAAAAAATTGTATCTTATGAAGAGAAACCATGTTCCATATATTCTTATAGTTTACAAGTTTTCACTTACCTCTGCCTTTGACATAAGGACATTTAAGTGAATGTTTCACACAGGAAAGGGCAAATGACAGGTGAATATTCACAAACGTGCATGAGGCCAATCTTCACCAATTGTACATGCTCACCCACTCTGAAATGCCCACAAAACCTCCCTTGACTTTACCTAGCACATAGGGGCAGATTTACAAGCCCCTTGTGCTGCCAGTACGTTACGTTTTGTGACGCACCGGCAGCGCATTATACTGCCCCATATTTACAAGGACAGTGAAATCCACCCTGCGTGGCTTTTCCTATCCTTGTAAATATGGCCCCTTTACATACAGCACTTTGCGTGAAAGGGGCGTTCTATGGGTGTTTCTGTGGGTGTTCCCAGGCAACACCTATGGAACCAGACACATTTCCAGATATACGAGGATTCGTAAACCTGGAAATGCGTCTGTATGCTACGCCACCCTAGGGGTGGCATAGCAAGGCGCAACAAAGAGAAACAGTCCTGCACAAAACAATCCTGAAAGCCATTTTCCTCTTTCTATACGTGCTGCAGAATGCAGCACACACAGAGGAGACATCTAGGAGAAATAAAGATATTTCTTCTTGTTACGCCTCTCCTGGGTAGGTGTATTTTTTTGGAGCATCCCCAGGTTTACAAGTCCTTGTAAATCTGGGAATGCATGAAAAATGATATGAGTTAAGGGGGCACATCCACCACAATGCTCATGGAACGCCTCCCTTGCAGAGAGTAAGGCAACGCAACAATTTGCACTGCGTTGCTGTACTCTAGATTTTTAAAGCCATTCAAAGCCATGGCTTTGTTTGGCTTCATAAATCATCACACATGTACCAGATTGTGTTGTGCAAGCATGACACAAAGTTCTCCATAATATGCCCTGTGGCTCTATTGTGCATTTATTGCCAGTCTGGCATAGTGGCAATGAATGTTGAAGTTAAATTAAATTCAGGTTTGACAAATAGGTTAAAATCGGCCCTGAATTAAGTTTTATTGCTAGAGAAAATGGTACTGCCTTGAGCTTCACATTTAAAAGTAAAGCATTTTATTCCTCTGCTGCAACAGTGCATAAAGGCTATTCAAGCAAATTTCACAATAATCAAGGAGCAATTATGTGTAGTACACTGGAAAAAACCCACATTTACTTAAAAATAGCATCAATACAGTTTGAAAATTGAAGAGTCCTCATGAGGTGAAATAACTACAAAGAAGAGGTGAATTTAACATCTGTGCCTTAAGAGAAGCTTAACAAAATCCAAAAAAGTGTATTTATGATTTAATTATCTCCTTTCTTTTTTGCAGTTAGTTTTGCTGCACCATAAGGAATAAGCATTGTCAAAGTGCCACTTATCTGCTCATTATCTCAAATATTCTTCTTCCAATCTTTGGTGCTCCCTCTAAATCACTGTGAGTGACTTGGATGAATATATTCTGCTTATGTAGCTAAGAACCAGCACTCTGTCCCCCCTTCTTAAGAGCACTTTCGGTTATCTCCTCTGTAAAGTGCTCAAAATCGAGTATATCTCTTTGCCATCGATCCAGTTAATAGAATTATGAAAGATGGTTCCGTTTTCTTAAGCAATAGAATACCTTACTGAGACCAATCTATGTGTGGGAAAAGTGTTTACCCAACAATCAATGAAAATCACACCTGTCTTGATTCTGAGAATCAGGAATGGGATTTTGGTTCTGCAAATGGTGTATTTTGGGTTTGCTGTTTAGCCCACAAAGCAATTCATGATGGAAGCCCTATCTATCTGGTGGATAAACTTCAGTTCTACCGTCCAGGCAGATCTCTCCGTTCTGAGGGAAAAAGTCTGCTTGTTGTCCCCCGCTATAGAAAACTTCACACTAGGGGCAAATCCTTTGCCTACTTGGCTCTGAAATACTGGAACTCCTTGCCTCTTGAGCTGCGTATGTGCACCAACCGTCTTCTCTTTAGGAAACTCCTAAAGACAGAACTCTTTGGTTACTGATCGCTCTGCCATGACATACTCTTCTCTTGGTGCGCAGAGATACCCCTTCATGGGTGATTCTGGCGTTTTATACATGCCATACAAATACAAAATACTAATTGTATATCACAAAAACTCTGTCCAGCACACTCCCACAGGGGTTTGACACCAGTTTTTAGAGACCCCAGGCAAGCTGTGCTCAGGGCAGGGAGGCAAAAAATTCCAAACACCTTGGGTGTGGAAGCCCACAGAACATTCTGCTGCTTCAAAGTGGGCACCAGATATAAATTATGGACTCTCAGACCCAACAATTCCGTACACCTCTGGTCCTGTGGAAAACTCTGAAGAACTGCTTTGCTGTTCTGCAAGAAGAGCACCTACTCTACTGCCCTGATGTCTGAGTGGGAAGGAATAAACCTGCACCTTGAACCCATGACTGCCAGAGTGACTCCAAAGGCTAGTTGGTTGGCCTCCTGATCAGACTCTCAGGGACAGGAAAGCATCCTCCCACCTTGAATCCAGCACTTGGACTCTGTCTGCTGTGATTCCTACCCTCCCACCAAGAGGTGCCACTCCAGTCCTGGATCCTTGGAAGGGGCCCTCAAGGTTCTCTGCCAGTTCAGGTTTGGTCCTGCGAGCGGAATCGATGCAGCACAACACATCTTCTTGCAGTTCTGCTTCAGAACCACCACAGCACAAGGCATCCTCGATGGCAGACGTTGCATGGCAGTCCCCTTGGAACCACTGCTGTGTGATGCATCCTCAGTCAGGCCTTCGCATCACAAGCCCCTCATCGACGGCATCCTTGATGATGAAAAAGGGCTACACATCGCAGCCCCACAGCCTACTTAGAACCGCCGCTGCGCAACACATCCTTGACGCTGTATCTCGCAAGGCGCTGCAAACCAGGATTTAAGGTACTTTGTTCAGCTGGACTGACTTGGTCCATCACAGTCGACCTGAACTTGTGACTTTGCCCCGGAGTGGTGTGACCAGACAATCACAAGTGGCGCTTTGTGCTTCTAGGCACTGTTTTTACTTAAAACTTTGTAATTGCTATCTCCGGTTCTACGAGAATGCATTTTGGTGGTTTTGGTCTCAAATAGTGTATAACATTTTACTCTAGTTTTCTAATTGTTTTGCCTTGTATTGTGGTTTTACTTTATAACTGTTTGAAGTGCTGCATAAATCCTTTACACATCACCTCTAAATTAAGCCCGACTGCTTTGTGTCAAGCTACCAAAAGTTTAAGCACAGGTTAATTTGGTGTTTGCTTGTGACTTTACTCTGACAGAAAGGGCCTGATTATGAGTCTGGCAGTCCACAGACCACCATTACAAGATGGGCGGTCGGACCACCATTGCACCGCAGCAACCCTCAGGCATCTGTGATCCCTGGCAAGAGCGCTGCGGTGTGAGGCAGCAATATGCTTTGTGGGACCGCAGCGGCCCTGTCAAGCATATTACGAATTTCCTCACTTTCAGCTGTCTCATGGTGGTGAGCCCGCCATGAAACTGTTGGTGGTGAGGAAACTTAGAGGGTCGGTGCCTCGTTGCACAGGGTGCATGCAGAGGGGGAACATGGTGTGCCCCCTGTCTGTATTCACCCATAGTTGCAGCACGGTATGGACTTTACAGTCCATGCCAGTGCTGGAACGTTTAGGCTGACCCACAGCACCTGCCTTTCTAAGGCTCTTGCAACAATGAGCCTTTGGAAGGCAGCATCGTACCATTGAATGCCTCACATTCAGTTTGACGGTCTAGCGGTTATGTGACTCAGATCACTTCTCAAGTACCCGTGATGACGCCGTCACATTTTCAGATGCGGCCACGCCCACAGCTACTGCCAGGAAGCGTTCAAAGCACTGCAGCCGCCTCCCACAGTTACCTGCAGGATCCCGAGAAGACCGGAATAGGTGGGATAGGCGGGCGATTAGCCTTGATGAAGTAAGTTTTCTACCATTAGACATAGGCCTCTCCTGGCACCACTCGGCCACAATCTTCCTTCACATGGGGGGCTTGTACTTGCTAAGATGCCACATTTGTGTTACCATTGTTTGACTACAGGAGTCCGTCCCTTCCAGGATCTATAATAACTACCTAATTTACGTAGCTAATGTGAGATACAACGGGCAGTTTACGTCTACTTTTTACTGTATCTTCTGTGACAATATGAATGTTGGTCAAAGCGCGTCAAGGACATAAGGCGGATGCCTTTTATATGCATTCATTTGTGAATGGAAACCTGAATAAAAGCAACTTTTGAAATCTACTTGCATTGAGGGGTCCGTTTTTGCTGGGCGGAGGCAGAGATTTGCAACATACTACAAGTCCCATAAGCAGATGGTGAAAAGACGCACCTGTGCAGCCCACTCGGGGCAGGAATGGAGTAGTTATAAGCATGCTGGGGAATATCTGCAGATTCACAGCCAGGCCTATGAATAAGGTGCGGGGGCTCCGAAACTGGTCAGGCAGCAGAGTAACAGGAGGATTAATGCCGGTTCCCCATGAATAAAGGGATCGGAGGAATCGCGATTGCTGTTGAGTGCGTTCTCATTCTTGTTTGGACTTTGGTGAATCATATATACACGGCCGTGTGGAGAAATGCACCACCGTCAATAAAATAAAGGGCCATAGGGCTTGAACAAATGTATGCCTGATATATGGAACAGCAGTTTTGTCAAATATAACCATGTCATTATGATCCCAGTGGCCTACTGGAGGGCAAGACTAATGCACTAAAAACTGTTTATCTTGCAGAACCTACTAAGGAAAATAAATGGATTCCTAGCATACTACAAATCCCAGAAGGTGATGGTGAAAAGACGCTTCCCCATGAATAAAGCGATCGGAGGAATCACGATTGCTGTAGAGTGTGTTCTCATTCTTGTTTGGACCTTGGTGATATTATATATATGTATATATCGTGGGTTAGTTTGCTTGTTTTTTATAAAGAGAACAGTCACATTGAGGCAATTCCAAGAGCTAACAGACAGTAATACAAAAAAAGCACCAGGACTGACAAATAGTTATGTTAAGATCTTACTTAGATTTTGTGAATCCACACTAGTCCAAGACTTTGCAAATGTGAATGTGAATGTATATATAAGTTCTGAAGTTGAAGGTTGACCAGTAGGATTTCAGTTCTGTTTTTTAGAGGAGGCAATGGATGATATTTTTCTGATAGATGGTAGAAGGAGTTTGAGATCCATGAGACGCTTCAAAAGAATGATTGTTTTAAGTGTTTTTGTTTCTCTAATACCAGTGTTTCAGCAAGCAGTTTGTCTTTATTTCTAGGAAAATGTTGACCACTTGAGAGTTTTTAGACAACAATAGTTGGGTTATCCCAGAAATATTACTGTATACATGATGCATGCAAGTTTGAAGATGCTTCTTGCTTCAATTGAGAGCCATTTGTGTGTCAACAGGGTCAGTGAGGTATTGTGAAATGTTCTAGTAGCCTGGCAGTTGCCTTGGGAGATGCTATGAGAGTGGCCAGATGATGATTTTGAATTTCTACTAGCAAGGAGTTTCAATTGTCAAGACTTGATATTCGAGGTAATGAAATTATTATCTTAAATCCTGAGTTATGATTGAAAGATTTATTCCAGAAAGGAGTCAAAGGCCTGATTTAGCATTTGGCAGATGGATACTCAATAACAAACATGGTGGATATCCCATCTGCCTCATTAGAAGTGCATTATGATGATATAATGCACTTGTAAGAAGGTGGACGGGATATCAGTCACATTTATGATTGAGTACCTGTCCGCCAAATTGTAATCAGGCCCTAAATAAAACTGTGCTACCTTTGCCATTGCATGTTTGTGTGTTTGAAGATTGGGGTCTTTATCTAAGTGGATGTTCAGTGACTTTTCAGACCCTGAATCTCAAAGTTTGACGTTTAGCACCCAGGTGGTTGGGCAATGGTTAGAATTAGATACTCTTATTAATTTAAGTAAAATGAAACCAAAATGTGTAACAAATCCACGATTTCACTGAAATGTGTCACCTGGTCACCCATTAGAGAACCATATTTCCTGTGAGAAGGAGAAAACATAAAAGGGCATATTTGCAAGAAAAGTGACGTAGCGCAGCGTTAGCCTTCTTTGCTTAACACTGTGCTCCACCACTTTTGAAATGCAGGGCTACACTGTGTTTACAACAATACGGTGCAATCCTGCATTTCCCCCTGCGCTGGCACTAATTACACCAGCCTAGTACCAATGCAGGCACCCTTGCACTATGGTACTATGGTGCCAGCATTGTGGGAATGATTGTTTATGTGCAAGAAAGTGTTCATTCCTGCACATAAGCAATCTTAAATGGCTATTTGCAATTTCTATGTGTGCTGCACAAGGCAGCAAAAAATAGAAGAAATAAAGCATTTCCCCTCATTGAGCCATGTTAAGACCAGGCTTTTTTTGGTCTTAATTTTGGCCATCCCCCATATTTACGCCACCCTTGTAAATATGGGGCAGCGCCAAAATCAATGGGTGTTGTGGCCGAACGCCCACCGCAACTCCCATTGCTCACCCTTTTCCTGCTAAGTATAGCATGAAAGAGTGCGTATTCACAAGGCAGCATTAAGACACGTTAAGTGGCTTAACACTGCCTTGTAAATCAGGGGAAGCCAGTATCGCCACTGTGGCGATAGAGGCTTGTAAATATGACACGAAGTGTGTTAAAACAGTCAATAAGAAAGATAAAAATGATATCTCCCTAGCTATATTCAAAGACACCCCATTTGTTGAGCCATTCAGTTTCATAATGTACCTCATCCAGTCAGCTCATCCTCTAAGTATTTAAAAGTCTAACTCAGTTGAAGAGTTTAACAGGCCATCTGGTAAATATATTTGGAAGCAGTCTGATGGAATTATTTTATGGACTATTTTGGAAAGAGAAGGTTAGACTTGACACCCTGCGGTGGTAAGCCCTCAAACATATTTCCCATCACCCATCCTATGCTGCTGAATTTGTTTTTGTTTGGTTTAAGACTCTTTGCACTTTACCACTGGTAAACAGTACTAAAGTGATCGTGCCCGCTCATTAAAACATGGTAAAATTGGCCTACACCTGATAGGCACATTTAAGTTACTGACAAGTCCAGATTGATTGGTAACACATGTACCCAGTGTCTGTAAATTAAATGCTACTGGTGGACCTGAATCATTCATTTCATCACCCTCTTTAATGGTAAAGTTGGACTTTAAGGGCCTGATTACGAGTTCAGCAGTCCATAGGACTGGCTAACCCATAGTGGTGGTCCGAACGCTGCTGCACTCCGGGACCACCCGCAGTATTATGACTGCAGAGGTCGGAATGCCACAGGACCGCTGCAACTGCTAGGGACCCAGAATCCCGCAGAATTCGAACAGCAGTCAAAGAGCAAGGAGTATGCTTCTGGTGCCGCAATGGCACTGCAGAGAATATTTTGAGTTGCCTCACCACCATCCTTTTCATGGTGGTGCTCCCACCATGAAAAGGGTGGCGGTGAGTCAACTAAGGGGGATCTAATAGGGCCACCTGCTGCCTCAGGGCCTAGGGTGTGCATGCGAGGGGGGACATGCAGTGCCCCTTCGATTTATTCCCAGTTCTTTCATAGTGCAACATATATGCCATACCATGCAGAAAGGTGCAGGCTGCGCTCTCATAATGGGAGTCTGCATGGTAGGCTCTTCTATGAGCCTACCAGAATGCCACTGTCGGCCTGCTGCAGGACCACCCGCCAAACCCGGAATAAACCTCTGACCAGGCGGGTGGTCACACCACAGGATTGGCAGTCCAACACCAGATGGCACGTTGCAGGGTCCGCTGTAGGACGGCAATGCTTATAATCAGGCCCTTTATCATAATTCTAGAAATGACACTTTTAGAAAGTTGGAATTTCTGTGCTCAAATATACAGTGCCTTTCTTCCAGTAAACAGGGTCATGTGACTGTGGATGTATCGTCTGTGATGGGTTGTTGATTTTTTCCAGACATGGGGACATAGGTGCGACAGGATGTGCCATCTTGCCAGGATGGCTGAGGGAGGAGCTGTACCCAGTGTTGAGTTACACTTCAAAGACCTTTGTTTCAGCACACAAAAAGGAACCTGACACTAGGCCTTTGTCACCCTAGACATTTGGGAGCAATACCCAGCAAGGGCAGGGGAGTGGGCAAGGTGTTGCCTACAACATAAAAACTAACACTGAAAAGATAACACTCTCGGACCCCTAATCAGATCAAATCTAGACTTGTGGAAGACACAACTGCCCTGCTGTTGGAAGGACTGCCCTGCAGCCTTAGGAAGGAAGACTGGACATGCTCCTTAAACGCAGGACCACCAAAGTGACCCCACGGGCAAGCTGGCTGGCCTCCTGTGTGATCTACAGAGATACAACAAGCTGCAGATTCCCTGCAATGCTCCTGCCTGCTGCTGCTGGTCCTTGTAAGAGAGAGTCTGGGCCCCAAAGTGGTGTCCTTTCACGTCCTGGAGCCTTGGTGTGGTGCTAAAGTGACCTCCTCCTACCAAAAACCAAAACCTGGGACTTGCAAATTTCACAGCAAAAACTGCTCTCAGAACCAACAGGAGTTCGGGACCTGCCAAATGTGCATTGCTGGTGTGATTGACTTTGCTGCAGTTCCCAATTCGTTCTCCTCTGCTGTAGCAAATCCCTTCCTGCTAAAATTATTGATGAGGCTATCAAGCATTGTGGAACCCTCTCCAGCTACAGCCTCCAGTGTCGTCCCTCAGGGGTAATTTGAATTCCAGAAAAACATTCAAGTCTGAAGGTAGAACTCTTTGCCTGGCTCGATGGCGACCAGCACCCCATCGATGACCTCCTCAGCCTGAAAATCCATGTTTTCCCACTCTGAGCTTTTCCCGCCATCACCAAAGGCTTCACTGAGACTTCATCCAGAGGCTTACTGTCGTCCATGACCTTGAATTGGCTGGAGCCTGCTATTTGGCCTCGCTGAGGACTCTACCTTCTCCAGGAAATCCTCAGAATTTCTTCTGAGTCTAAAGGTAACTCTTGACTCGGGTGAACTTGGTAACTGTATTCAACCCACCCTTCATTGCGGTTGGCTTTTACTTGTGACTTTGTGCCAGTCTCGCTCAACCAGGTACCCACGGTTAGCGCTTTATTCTTTATGATGCTTTTTTTCACTGAGAACTTTAAAAATTCATAACTCTGGTTCAACTAATTGCTTTGAATTTTTTTGGTGTCATTTTATTTATTAGAATTGACTCTATATTTCTGAATTGCTGTGGCATTTGTCTTGTGTTCTGTTTTAACATTATTATTGTTTGTGTACTGCATAAACTTTATGCATTACTTCTAATTTAAGACTAACTACTTTTGTGCCAAGCTACCAGAGTGTTAAGCACAGGTTAATTTATTGACTTCTTGTGGTGCTCCTTGACAAGGATTCTTATTGTTGCTTCAGTAGCATTTCCACCCCTCACAACCGGTAAACCAATTTCTTACAGGAAAGTTCTTAGAATTCTGTGAAATGGTAATTCTAGCATGGTACCCAGTAACTTTCAAGAGTTTTCAGAGGTCCCCTCATGTGGCAATTTTCTCCATCCAGAGGAGATTGCAGAGGTGGTACAACCATTCCCTGATATAAGATTCTTGGTCTTCCAGCACAAAGAGGTGATAACTTATATGGCTGTGCATAATGACAAGGACAGCTATTCTCCCAGAAGGGAGTGCAATTTTTATGTCAGTCCTTCAGTGAGGTCTAATATTGTGTATGCCTGGAATGTTATCAAGGGTAGTTCTAAAGACAATTGATTAGTGTCCCTGTGAGGCCATAGCCCTCCAGCATCTGGCAGCTTTGTTGGCATCCCACTTGTGAGCTTTAACAAGAGGGTAGTACCAATGTAGTGCTAGTATTACCATAGCTCACATTGCTGTGGTACCACTGGCTATGTAGTTTGCTCTGGTGATTAGTTCATCCTTCTCCTGATCTGTTAAAGACCTACACATTTTGTTTCCCCTTTGTTCTGACCTATGGATCTCTGTGTCATGTCTGAACCCAAAATCTTAGAAAGTGTCAGCATTTTTACTGCAGCGATCCATGTGAGCCATGCTTGACAGTTCATATTCACATGTTTAGGTCTTTACGGATGTGTCTAGAAACAGAGGATAATTAACATTGACCAACTGAGCAGCTAGGGGAGCTATTTGAACCATTAAATAAGTGATTGAATCTTTTGTTCATCAGAATGGGAATCGTTCCTTCAGTGTAGGTATTTGTTCCAGAGAAACTGAAATATTTAGGATGTTCACATTAAATCCAAATTCCTCCATATAGGTAGCTAATTCTTCCAATAAGTAGGGTTGTGTTAGGATTGGGTCTGTCACAGCAACTAGGACGTCATTAGCATATATTGTCATATCAATATTATCTCTACCCATCTGGATTATCTGGATGTTTCCATTCCTACGATTGCTCGACTAAGGATTTCAAGGAAAGTCCAAAAAACAGAAGAGACTGTAACTTCCTTGCCTGGTGCCTTTACATATGGAAAAGTGAGGTAAGTTGCCTTCAAACATCCTCACCAATGCAGACGAAGTCTTGCATCCCACTATCATCCATGTCTTTAATTTTAGTTTTATACCAAATGTGGCTAGTGTTTTGCCCAGAAATCACCAACATACATGGTTGATTACTTTCTCTTTGTTTAGTAATTTACTTGTCCTATGCACATTTTAGAATATACGCAGTAATTTTTTGTTATTGTTGTTACCTTGTTTCTTATCGATCAAACTTGACTGACATAAAATTGTAAAATCGGTCCCATTTTAGCTGCTAATGTGCATGTCAAAAGCTTCAAGTCTTGAAATTGGTCTCTAGGAACTGCAGTCTTTGCACTGGTTATGAATGGCCAATTTCTCAGCGTCTCACATTAAAGGTGAGTTTGTCTCTGAAATAGGGAACAAGCTAAATAATAGGGCTAGAATCCGTGCAAGGATCACTCCCTCTACATCATTAGGGTCACTCTAGCTGTGCTAACTTATGTTGTTTTATATTCTGTACTCAGTCTTTTAAGTAGGATATGGCCCTTTCAGGAGAACCCTTTTTTGCACAACACATCTTGGCTTAAAAATGCAGAACTCAAACACCATCCCTTTTTCAGTGCTTATTTGCATTTCTTTTTTCACCTGCAGCTATGCAATGCTTTCTTTCACTCTCTTGGCCCTCAACCTACATACAGGTAGTAATTCAGCCTTATTATTCCTAGAGTAATATATTTGTTTTAGATGGAGTAAACCAAATCCACCTTATCAGTGTCTAGTGTTCTGAAAGTTGCCCAAACCGCCACTGTTTCGGCAAGCCTGAGTTTGATGTTCTCTTTCATCTGCTATGAATGTGAATATAGATATGCGCAAACTCTTACTAGATTTCAGTAAGCCCGGCTGAAGCAGATAACTAACAGCCCCTCATTACTGCTTTCAACGAGTCCCACAGTATTTAATCTCCAATGTCCCTTCTTTTGTTCTCGTGTAGGTGCTCATTAATGCTTGTATCTAGTTTCTCCCCGATTGATGGGGAGAAGACATTCATTGAAGTGCCACATTTTATGATATCAAGGTAGTGTATGTTTGTACAAGATCTGATAAATAAGGTGCCGACCATCATCTCCAGCACCGTATGCATTAGTGAGGAACCTGCAATGAAGCATTTTAGTCTGGTATAAGATGTGTATTTTGCTGAGTAAAATGTCATTCGATTTAATTGGGGTATTGAACTTGTGCAGCATTCATCAAACTGAGAGATGCATGTCATTGTTTGTTTTCCTCACTTAAATCGCCAGTATTGCCCATTGCCAACACTGATCCATCCTCAACATTGTCCATCAGTACATTTAGGTATCCCCCAATTATTATTGATCCCTCGGCTTTAACAATTACTACTTCAATGGGGAATTCAATGAATTACTCCGGGCCTGTATTAGGGGAATGCAATGTAGCTATCATGTAAGTATCCAACCCCAAAAGGAAGACTAGCTTTAGACATCTGCCATGGTTACTGTGCTCTAATTGTAGGATTGTATGTTGGCAAGTGCTGTATACTTAGATCCCTACCCAGTTCCACCGTTTCATAGTCTTTAACTAGAGAAATTGAATTGAAAGTGCTTGGATCTTAGTCACAGCTGGATTTTTGACACTAAAGGTGTTTCCAACAGTAATTGTATGACAACCCCAGATTCATGCAAGAGGTTTAAGGCTACCATACATTTTGTCTAGAATATCATGATAACATTAATGTCATGGATGTTAATATCACTGTCACAAATATTGTTGTAGGTGTTGTTTAAAATATAGATTTTTTTAATATCGATGTAGTGTATATTGTTGGTGATAATATCGTTTTTTAGTGGTAAATAGTGTGTTATATATTTTTTATGTTTATAAATTATTTTAATGTTTTATACATTTATATATATTGTATTTATTAAATTGTTTAGTTTGTATATTAAAATGTTTTGATATTGTTTTTGATATTTAACAATATTGTGTCAGTAGCGGGATGTTGGGTTTATAGGGGATAAGGATGAGGAAATTTTAAAATATTATCTATTAATATGTTAGTTATAAGTTAAATATTGTTTTAGTGTGACAATAGTTTTATTAATGTTACAGTTTTTTATTCATATAATTTTCAGAAATACATTTATTGTGATAAAATGTATTTGTACAGAAATTACAATTATTTATATTTAAAGAAAATATTTGAATTAAAACAAATTATAATAAATGTATTTAATTGTATGTTCAAATATGAAATTGTTTTTGTTGCAAATTCAATTTCTTTATTTATTTCTAAAATTGTGTACACATGTTAGGAATTTAAACATTCCTGAAAAATAGATTGTTAATAAATTAAAAAGAATTAGAGTTATATCAGTAAGAAACATTATTTTTGGAAAGTGTAGTGCTCTCCATGCCATTGGAGTCAAGATAGCCTGGCTGATGAGACTTGATGCCCTGAAACCGGTCCCAGGATGCTCCTTTCCAGTCCAAGGAGGACCTGACCTGGCAGTTCAGGTTGGACTATTCCCAAACGGAACAGGGTCAAGACTGATTTGCATATGTCTGGGTCTGAACTTGAAAGGCATGGAGAGCAAACAAACAATGGATTTAGGCCCAGATCTCTGTAGAGTGGTGAATGTTTGACCTTGTGCAGCATTCTGTCCATCAATTGTTCTTTTTCCCTTTGTAAATTGCGGAGTTGTTGAGCATTTCGATGAGTGGGGGGTGAAGTTGGATGTGATTATGCTTTCATATACTGATTTCAGGTGTTCTGCCCAGATCAACTTGTCTTCTTTACAAAGGACTGCCAGGATTCTGTTTGGTCTGGGTGTCCCTTCTCTTTGACTTTTAGTAATCCTCCGCATGATTATAGAAGTCTTGAGTCGGTAATGGGCAAGATGTCACTGGCTCAGTTGAACCATCCATTACCTTCAAACTGATGAAGCTCGTTGTCTAGCTTTATTTGGAACTTGAATGACCAAAGTGTTTTGTAAGGTACTGATGCCAAGTCTCCTCAGAGATGTTGGCTATCTCCCTTGTTTGCATTAACTTGTTTAAGATGTTCACCAGTTTCCAGAACTTGACATGCCTATTTGCCTTGAGATCGTACAGGAGTTTGACTAATAATTTGGATGAAGCTTCTCTTTCTAGATCCCATAGATGTTTCCTATTTGCTGACCTAGCCTTGGTCAGATTAGCCATTGATGCATCATCTTTGGGGTTCCTTTGATGTAGTCATAGGCCTTTGTTCAGGCTTTGTTTCAGAACCTGGGTGTCACGTGCCCCTGGGGTTGGTTTAACTGTGGAGGGTACTGTCTGCAAAAACGAGGAGTAGGTCAAGATGGTTAAGCGTTAACGGGAATTTATTGGCAAAAAATGAAGCAACACCTACAGGCTCCTGCTGTAGGGGAAAGTCTCTTTGTGCTTTGGCATTTCCAGGAGGGCTTGCTGGTGCTTGATGAGGGTTCCGTTTTCTTTGCTCTGACCGGGACCGACCCAAGGTAACAAAAGGAAAAAAAAAAAGAAACACTGATCAGTGGAAGGCACTCTGGGCCGCTGTTTATAAGGAAAGGAGAGTGCGAGGGTTCACCGAGGACCGCCACCACGTGTACCGAGAACAGAAAGCGGTGCCCACCCTCGAAGGTCTACCCGTTCCCTCCCAGTATTTTAGAAAGCCCCTGTAGATGGCGACGTACCTGCTCCAGTCACACTCCTCCTGGAGAGTGGTGGGGCGATGCCTGGGGTTATTGGCCTCCTGCCGCTAATCTGCTTCCCGGCTCCTCTGGTTGGGCTCCAGGACCTTCGGTTTTCCGGGTATTCCGCTGCTCCTCTGGTCTTCTCTCTTCGTAGGCTCCATCCTCTCTTTTTTGGTTTGCGCACTTCCGCATACGGGTTCCTCCCCTTTCTGCTCGGCGGGAGTCCCTGATAGGAGGATAGGGGTCGACGTCACTCCTCCTATCTCCTCCTCCCGCTGGTTCCAAGTGGAGTTAGTTAAAGGGGCCACCCCAGTCCTGAACACGGAGGAGTGTCAAAGCGTCGGTATTGTGATAGAACTGTGGGTCCCACTCCCCAGTGATTCCCCGACACTGGGTTTTCTTGTTTGCTGGTGGTCGAAGGGTGTTGTGGACTCGTCTGGAATTGCTAACCAGGTGTGTGTGGCTATCTGCGAAATCTTTTGTGAATTGCTCCCATGCCGCCTGGGCTGTGCTTGTTCCCTGTTTTGTTATCTACAATCCTTTTGCTTCCTCAGACAAGTCATTAATTGTCTCTGATTACCATTTGAGTTTCTTTCCATGTGCTGTATAGGTACTGCCTTGGAATGCATCTGTTGGTTTATGGTAGTCTGGGGTCAGGGCGAGGAGTAGTTCTTGTGGTAGCTGGTCGCTTTTGTTCCTTGAGGTGATTGAGGTTATTATATCGATGAGCAACATGTTTGTTTTTATATAATTTAGTCACAGATATAATAAGATTATTATATCAGTATTCAAAAAATATATCTGATTTATTGTGGTGGAGTATCTAGTGATTTCTGAGATTCATAGTCGGTTTATATGTATTTTAGAGGATAGATTTGGCTTTTGCTTCTGAGTAGACTAGTCCTTTTATATTTTGACATCACTTTGTAGCATCTCATGTATTTTATTTGCTTATTTAGCTAGTTTAGGGTCAATTTCACTAACAGATTGATACATTCTAAGTTCTGAGAAGCTTTTGAAATGCTTTGATTAATTTGTATACTGTAGGTTGAGTTCTGCCTATTGTAGATTGGAAGGCATTATGGCATCCTTCCACCGTGTTGTTTATTTTGCTTCTTCTGCCAAGGTGCTGTCATAGGCATTCCACTGTGGTATATGGAATTTGGGTTGCCGTCTGTGTCCTGGCCGATGCAGTCTGACCACCAATGTGTCCTCAAAGTAGTCCATTAGGGGACTAAGTTTGTCTTCATTTCATTGATAGTACAGACTTTCTATTAGGATGTTATATTGGTTGGCTACTTCTGTGACAGGGACGTAGGCTAGTGCTATCATGTATTTTTGCCACAAAAGCGAATTGGCTGTTGATGGTGTATTCTTCACTCAGTGCAGATTTTTGTAGGTGGCAACATATACTTTGGTTAAAGTGGGAGTAACAGCCTTGTATGGCTCTGTGGGGGTTTACTTTTAGGATAGAATAAATCATAGCTTGTTCAAAGTCTATGAATATTTTTGGGGCGTAAGAGTTGTTTGTTTGTTGTTTTACATGGGTTAAGAGTTCCATTGTTACTTACTTGGATATACTGTTGTAGAGTTGTAGATTTTGCAGTGTTCTATTTTTTAGCGGAAAACCGTCAGACTATCCGTATAGTGTCTACATCTTTACAGTTTAAAAGAATTTTATTAGGCAACAAAAAAGGAAAATGCAATACAGAACATCAATAGGAAGGGGGGAAGGAGAAAGAGAGGGTAGAGAGGGAGGGGAGGGGATTACAAAATACAATGCATATGAGAGAGTGTACAACAAACAAATAAAATAATAGTCATGGGCATTTAAAAAGAAACAGAGAAATTACATCAACCATTACTGAATAACTAAATGCAAAGAGCAAGAAAATAAAACAGCATGTTGATAAATTCTGAATGTGAAAAGGGTATCATGGGGGCTTAGGAACTTCCTGTTGAGCAGGTGATGGACAGAAGGAACGAGCAACGCAATTGTCTAAATATAACGTAATGGGGAGCCATAGGTCCGCACGTCTAGCTGCTAATTGAACAGGAAAGACAAAGGCATTATCAAGTCTATGGTTATGACAGACATTGTACCACCACACTTTAAAAGAAATATTGGAAGTGTTTTTCCAATTAACGGTAATCTGTTGGTAGGCAACAGCCAGTAACAAATCAACAATGCGAGCAGACATATCTACGTTATCCCAATCAGGGGACAAACTGCCCAAGAAAAGGTGGGTGAGGGATAAAGGAATACAAGTATGAAAAATAACATTGACTTGAGCCCACACCTGTAACCAAAAAGCATGCACATGCCTACACAGAAATATCATGTGAAGTAGGGTGGCATTGGGAGAATCACACGACCAACATTTGTCTGGGGTAGTAGGAAATCGTTTGTGTAGTGTGGAAGGAGTGAGAAGTAATCTATTGTAAATAAAAAATAGTGATTGTGTCAAGGAAGCCGCTCTAGAAGTTTTACGTAGCTTTGCCCAGATTTTGTCCCATAGAGATATCGGCCAATCCAATCCGAGGTCAGCTTCCCATAGAAGCTCAACTTTGGATTTAGGTCTAAGAGACTCATGTGTGTGGAGGTATTTATAGATAAGAGACGCTTTGGGAGTATTGCGCAGGAGAGAATGAAGTTGAAAGGTAGGGGTGCGTAAAACAGGGGGTGAAGGAGAGACCGAGAGTCGCTCAAAAATCTCCAATACAGCAGCTTTGAGTAGAAGATATTTGGAGAGAAAGAACGGAGTTAGGCCAAAGGAAGAACAGATATCAGGGAAAGAGATAAAGGTGGAACCAGAGAAGAGCTGCGAGATCCAGATCAAACCTCGGACTCTCCAAGATTTCCAGTAGAAGGGCTTACCACCGATTAGGAGATATTTATTATGCCAGATTGGGGAAGAGAGGAAGTCAGCAATGGTCGTAGGGGAATCAGGAGTAGCCGACAATAGAAGCTTAAGAGTATACTTGTGAATAGAAGTAGGAATCAAAGCGGGCTTACGGGAAAAAGCAAGATATTCTGCAAAAGAAAACGGAGATAGAAGAGTACGTTCAACCTTAACCCATAAAGGGCAGGGAGAAGTGGGATCTAGTAACCAGAGGGAGGCTTGACGTAATAAAAAGGCCTTCTGATATGCAGGAAAGTCAGGAAAATTGACACCACCCTCCGAAGCAGGACGGATGAGCCTGGCAAGAGACATTCTAGGTTTTTTGGAGTTCCATAAAAATGAGGATAACGTTGAGTTGATTTTTGTAAAGAATTTCGCTGGGATGGACACTGGAATATTGGAGAGCGTATAGAGAATAATAGGAGAGATCATCATTTTAATAGTATCGTGACGACCCCACCAGGAAAGGTATAAAAGATGCCACCTAGCAGTGAGATCTGCAATCTTTTGTGTGCATTTGGACATATATATAGAAACAGTATCTGAAATAGAGGGGGTAATGTGTAAACCAAGATACTTAATATGTGAAGGACACCATGTAAACCGAGAGTCACTAAATTCTTGTTTAAAAGTAAATTTGGTCAGGGGAAGGATCTCACATTTGTCATGATTAAGCTTATACCCAGAGATAGAGGAAAAATGCCTAACTTCATTCAGAAAAGCAGGAACGGATTCTGTAGGGTTGGAAAGAAAGAGTAAAATATCATCTGCATAAGCAGCGAGTTTAATATGAGTGTCTGCAAATTGGAAACCATGAATGGCAGGATTCTGACGCAGCCTGGACAGAAAAGGCTCTAAAGCGAGGTTAAAGAGAAAGGGAGACAGAGGGCAACCCTGGCGAACGCCTCTACCAAGATCAAAATAAGAGGAAATTTGACCATTCGCAAAGACTGCCGCTCTGGGATGTGAGTATAGCAGGGAAACTAAGGAAATAAATCTAGGACCAAAACCGAACCAAGTGAGAGTATGAAAGAGATAGCGCCATTCAACCCGGTCGAAAGCCTTTTCGGCGTCAAGGGCAATCGCAGCAAGTGAGTATTGACAACGGGAAGACTTTGACAAGATGTTGAATAAGAGTCTAGTGTTGTCCGTAATATGTCGGCCCTTGACAAACCCAGATTGCTCCTCGCCTAGAAGATCGGGAAGAAGGTGATCTAATCGGATCGCCAACGCTTTGGCAAAAAGTTTATAGTCAATATTGACTAAGGATATGGGCCTGTAATTTTTGCAGTATTGTGCGTCCTTCCCAGGCTTAGGTATGAGGCAAATATGGGCGTCCGAAAATGTCCCTGAGGAAGCACCATGGGTAATAAAGTTGTGGAGAAGGGAATGCAATCGTGGAATCAACAATTTAGAAAAGTGAAGGTAGAATTCGACGGTAAAACCATCAGGGCCAGGGGCTTTGTTGGGTTTGAGATGTTGCAATGCATTGAGTAATTCTTTTTGTGTGACATCCGATTCTAAAGAGGAGAGATCAAAGGGGAAGGCGGGTGGTGCGCGAATGGTAGAGAAAAAATGAGCAAGGGAACTAGGAGAGGAATGAGTTTCAGATGTATACAAAGTCTCATAAAAACGTGAAAATTCAGCGAGAATATTAGCATCCAAGTGTTTTAAAGTATCATCAGAGTCATAAATGGATTCAATATTTAACTTGTTATGTTTAACCTTCAAATAATTAGCCAAGAGCTTTCCCGCTTTGTTCCGACCCCCATAAAATTTAGCAGTAGATTTCAATAAGTACAAGGAGGCATCCTCCGTAGATTTCTCATTAAATTTCATTTTTGCTGCAACAAGGGCTGTCAAGCTATCAGCAGAATGAGAGGTGAAATACGCATGTTCCAATTTCTTAATGTCAGAAAGGAGATTTTTAGTGAGTCTTCGTGCATTCCTACGTTTGTCCGCAACGTAACTAATAATAAAGTCACGTGCTGCTGCCTTAAAAGCATCCCAAATAGTGTGGTCAGGGAGAGTAGCATCATCATTAATCAGGAAGAATTCATCAAAGAAGGAAGTGAAGGTGGACGTAAACTTGGGATCGAGAAGGAGGGAGTTGTTAAAACGCCATCTCCTAGGGCCAGCATTTTTAGGGAATACATCAACACTTGTAAGAACAGGAGCGTGATCAGAAAGCAGTATCGGGCCTATCTCGGAGTGTAAAAGTGATTGAGTGAGGTTTGTGAAACAAAGATGTAATCAAGTCGTGATTGGGAGTGATGACAGGGAGAATAAAAAGTGTACTCCTGCAACCTTGGATTACAAAGGCGCCAGGAGTCCACTAACTTATGCTGCGAAATAGCATGGCAAAACAGCTTGTGGGGTTTGTTGGGAATATGGGGGGCCATGGACTTCCTATCAATAAAAGGGTCAAGAGGATGTTTGCAGTCCCCCGCTAGAATAAAATCATGGTCCACAAATTTAGTTAAGAGTGGGGAGAAATCAGCCCAAAAAGAAGGTTCACCCATGGTAGGACCGTAGACATTGAGGAGAGAAATTGGAACGCCTCTGAGTGATAGCTTGGCATAAGCCCATCGACCAGAAGCGTCCGATTCATGGGCAAGGACCTGGAAGGGAAGAGACTTGCGACAGAGGATTGCCACACCATTACGTTTGCCATCACCCTGCGAATAAAACAATTCACCCACCCAACCACGTTTAAGCTTAGAAGATTCTACCTCAGTTAAATGCGTTTCTTGGAGGAATGCAATATCAACATTCAATTTGGCAAGGTGTGATAAAATCCGTTGACGCTTAATCGGAGAATTAATACCCCTCACTTTCCATGTTAATATGTTCAATGACATAACAGTGATTTATCTACAGAACATGTGAATATTATATCTCGTAAAAGGAACAGCCATGAAAAGGAGAGAAGACAGAAAGAAAAAAGAGAAACCAGTTTAAATACGCAGTAGTAAAAGAAAGGAAGCAAGTAATCAGGAACGTGAGCCATAGCAGGAAAGGAAGAAGAAAATGCAACAGCGTCGAAGATAACACAAAAAGCCGGAATTAAGGAAAAAGCGGAAAGAGAAATGAAACCAAAACGACAAAGAGTACAACTCTCGCCAAGAACGAGAGCAAGAGCACTAGCACAAAAAGGAGAGTATAGGGAAACATTAAAGGCACCTGAATAGGACACCAGAAAGAAGAAAAAAATTGTAAAGTATGCGTGCCAAGAAGAACAAGGAATGCAACCCTTATATAGGCAAAAAAGTCCGGTCAGAGATATTAAATCATAATATAGACATATGGACAAGAACATGAAAAGGGGAAGAGGGAAACGGGAAAGAGAGAGGGAAAAACCAATAGATGCACTAGGAAGACAAGGAAGGAAATAGGGAAAAAACATACCTACGGAGGAGAGATACGAGAGAGGGTGGAGGGAGGAAGGAACCACATGGGTGGGGTAGCACATCCAGGAACGACGAGGCAGGGATCGAGAGACATCATCAAATACGGGAACAAATTCCTGTGAGACGAAAAAAGGAGAAACAAAGGATTAAAACATACCAGGAGAGCCTGTTGAAACCATGACTAACAGGGAAAACAAGGAACAACCATCATGCAAAGACAGGAAAGAGTCAGCACAGTGGGTAACCGGAAAATCAGAAGAATTCAGATGAACTACAACCAAGAGAAAGTTCCTGAGGAGGTATAGAAGAAAACGCAATAGCCACATGAGAGATATACAAGCAATAGTCAGCCATGAGCAGAAGATGATGGACCGGAGGCATCCATGGCAGATGATTTGTGCGCATTGATAAAACTTTGTAAGCGCACTGGATCTTCATAAGTTGTAGTTTTGTTGTTGTAAGTAACTTTGAATAGGCATGGGTGGTAAAGGCCATATCGCGCCCCCATTGCCCGCAGATCCGCTCTTGAATTCAGAAAAGCCTTTCGCCGACCAGCAGTAGCCTTAGCGTAATCCTGTGCGAAGAACAGGGAAGAACCAGACCAGGTTAAATTTTGGAGAAGATTTGGCCGCCGCTAAAACCATCAGAAGGTCGGTGTACTCCAGAAAGTAGATGATAACCCCTCTGGGCCTCTGAGAGGAAGAAGTAGAAGAAGGCGGTCGACCCAGCCTGTGAGCACGTTGAATGTTGAGGACCTTATCCTGTGTCAGATGCAAGAGGTTGGGGAGGAACGACTTGAAGAAGGTGATTGGATCGGACCCCTCAAGACCTTCAACCAGGCCATAAATGCGAAGGTTATTGCACCGATTTCTGTTCTCCAGCTGCTCCACTTGCTGTTGAAGATCTGAGATTTGAGACTTCAGATTGGAGACCACAGAGGATGTCTCTTGGAACGACTGAACAGATTTTTCAATCGAAGTTACTCTTGTTTCCATTTGCGACCAATTATCCGTAAGAACCTGGAGTTTGACATTGATCTCTTCCATGAAAGGACGCAAGGATCTTATCTCCTCTAACAACAACTCCATGGATACTGGCCCCAAATGTTTTGGAGGAGAAAGAGAATTTGACTTAAGTCTCTTCATGTTAGATTTCGAATTGTCTTGCGGGTTACTGGGAGGATCCATTGGCGTGTCAGAGCCAGACGAGTTAAGAGAATCTTCCAATTGTGAAAAAGCAGAAAAAACCTTAGAGTTCTTCACAATCTGGGGCTTGGAAGAGCGAGCCAAGCGCGACATTGACTTAAGTCTACCCATGTAACAGAGCCGTGGAATGGCTAGATCAGTAGAGGTCTCAGGAAGCAGAAACGAAGGCTGCACAAGGTATAACACGACAGAAGTGCGATGGTATCTGAATAGTTCATGAAAGGAATGCAGCCAACTTCACAGCAGTTCAAGTGAAATAATCGTCAGAGCGCATATGAGGAAGTGGAAGAAGCCGTCTGTGAAAGGATCGAAGCGTTGTTCATATGATATTATATGGCAGAAAGGTGGCCCCCACTCATTGCGCGACAAAGAATGAGCTCAGATAAATTGGTGAAGAGAAAAGTCCCTTCGCGCACCTCACAGGAATCCGCAGTGAGCAATGGTGTTAGGCGCAGGGAGCCACCTGGTATGCTTCAACATAACAAAATGCCACTAGCAAAAAGAGTCAGAGAGGAGTCCATACAAGCGACGAAGTCATGACTTGAAAAAACAGCACAGAAACAGCAATATGAAGCAAGGGCAGTTCATGTGGGAACGATATCCGTGCGTTTTTTTAGGAAGAACATGTGTTCCAATAATGCAGTGGCTCCGTGTGAGCAAGAGGAAACAACAAAACAGGCGAGTTGCAAGTCATTTAGAAATGCGTGAAGTTAGGCATGGAGAGCGCTGGGCTGACGGTAGAGAAACGCAACATAGTGCGCGTTGCTCGGCGGACCCAAGATGGCGGCCTCAACCGAGTGAATCCTGTCAGAACTTACGACAGGTAGTTGCAGTGTCACGGAGCCTCGAAATGCTTCCACCGAATACGAGTGAGGTCAGGGCATCTTCCGACCCTCCTTCGGCCAGTCGTCCTCAGGAAAGTCGAACGGGAACCGGCTAATCTCTCTCCGCTGCCCCGGAGCTTCACTGGAGCGCCGCCATCACCTGCGGGCGCCAAGCCACGCCCCGTGTCTACATCTTTAGAAGGAAAGATTATAAAGATAGAGTTGGGTGTAGTGGCTGTAGAAAGGGAAATACATATTAGAACTGCTTGTAATGGAGATTATTGCTCCAGGTTGAATCTAAAGTGTTGAAGAGAGAATGCAGCTTTGGGGGACAGCTTAATGGACAGACACAGAGTTGGAAGAGAGGTTGGCCCTGTTTGTTCATTGGCTCCAGTTCACGAGGTATGAAGAGAACCGTTCAGCCCATTCTCCAGAATTTGATGAGGGCCGCATGGCTCACTGTGTCAAAGGCAGCTGAGAGGTCAAGGAAGAAATGGTTACGTGTGAACAAATCTTCCCGCACTAACACAAAGGTGCCAATTACGATCCGGTAAAAAAAATTCCCGTACGACTCGTATCTGGTCTTTTTACCGTACGAATCGTACAAGTGCCGTACAAACTGGCAATCACGATTCGCATGGTAAAAAGCCCATACGAGTCGCATTGGGAATAATTCCCCACACGTCTTCGGGGAATCACGATCCATCCCGGGCGTCCGAATGTACAACCGTATGGTTAAAAGACCGTCCGCACCGAACTCCTATAGCAACCATGGAGACGTCCAAACAGGTGCCCGGTACGCGCCGTACCCCAGCCCCGCCCCCGCATGTACACGCCGTACCCCCCCCAGCCCCCGCATGTACGCGCCGTACCCCCCCAGCCCCTGCATGTACGCGCCGTACCCCCCCCAGCCCCCGCATGTATGCGCCGTACCCCCCCCAGCCCCCGCATGTACGCGCCGTACCCCCCCAGCCCCTGCATGTACGCGCCGTACCCCCCCCCAGCCCCCGCATGTACGCGCCGTACCCCCCGTGTATGTACACCCGAGTACGTGTCGAACTGTACGCGCCGAACCCCCCGTGTATGTACACCCGAGTACGTGTCGAACCCCCCCGTGTATGTACACCCGTGTACGTTCGAGTCGTACCCCCACCCGTGTATGTACGGTGCGTACTCGGGTGTACATACATGGGGGGTTCGACACGTACAGTTCGACACGTACTCGGGTGTACATACACGGGGGGTTCGACACGTACTCGGGTGTACATACACGGGGGGTTCGACACGTACTCGGGTGTACATACACGGGGGGGTTCGACACGTACTCGGGTGTACATACACAGGGGGTTCGACACGTACAGTTCGACACGTACTCGGGTGTACATACACAGGGGGGTTCGACATGTACTCGGGTGTACATACACGGGGGGGTTCGACACGTACAGTTCGACACGTACTCGGGTGTACATACACGGGGGGTACGGCGCGTACATGCGGGGGCTGGGGGGGGTACGGCGCGTACATGCGGGGGCTGGGGGGGGTACGGCGCTTACCGGGCCACCTACTCTGGTCGTTTCGCGCCGTACTTCGCATTTCCGGCACTTTTTGGGTGCCGTAAAAATATTGCCGTCCGGACTGCTGTCGGTTTGAATTGTGAAACGCTGCCTGGAAGCGTCCCGATCACATTCGTATGCATTTTTTCGTCGGTCGGTGTTTTTACGATTCATACGGAAATGGTGTTTCCGTGCGAATCGTAATTCCATGTTTGTAATGTTTTACAACCGGGTACGAGTCGGACGGAGAATACGCTCCGACCGACGGTTCGTACCCGGTTATTACCGGATCGTGATCAGCACCAAAATCTGATCTGAAATCAGAAAGGAGGATTGCAAAAAGAAAATATCTTCCATCTGGTCCTTATACATTTTTGGGGAAGTCACCTTTCCAGTTCAATTTAATTGACTAAATATTTGGTGGACAATAGCCTTATTTGTACTGGTAACCAGATTTCTTTAACGTTTCAAGATTTACAATTCGAGGAAGCTTCTGTTTTTTGCCTAATGCTGGGGTAAATGTGGTTACACAGAATTAAAAAACCCTCATACCTCTAGACCCACACTAAGGTCCAGGGTGATGCTACTTTGCAGAAGGTACTATTTAACACCATAATGAATATTGTGAGCCTGCTCTTGATAGCTTCAATTTTTTCGACAACCACAGCTGGTGATTTGCGGCTGGAAAATTCAAAGCCCATATTTTGACTATGTTAGTTTTCCACTTCCGTTTTGGACAAGTCGTGTCTCCTACACAAGCATGGGTCAAGGGAACGGAAAGGAAGTTTTTTCGTCTGAATTCGTATATGCTGAATGGGTTAGTTTAAGCAAAGGCCCCAAAACTGAAAATATCGGCTGCATCTGTCATTATGCTGAGTCTGTTGAACACATCAGTTTGTCAACGAGGGACGGTAGGCTGGCGGTATCTGTTCTTCTGTCAGAAGTAATGTGCTGCTGCTAATCGTCTTTCTTCGGTGCATTGATCATTGCAATCAGCTCACAGAAGGTGGCCTACCGCTGACAAAGTGACAAATGCCTTGACAAGATATTAAAAAATATCCTTAAAGAGATACTGCGCTATTTCGGCCTTTGTATACTTTGCCAAATGCTGTTGTAGAACCTCAAGTCACAAAGAAGTCAAGTGTGTAGTCCTTATTTTGCTAGCACCCGTATTTGCGTTGCACAACAACCAAGGTGAAAGAGGCCTTAAAGGGGCCATCCGGTGAATGATGACACAATAGGTCTCAAAATCCTAGGGTTGCATTATCAAACAGATGAACATTCTAGAATGTCAAATAGTGGGTGTATTAGTGATCTTTATTGATGCGGATTCTGCAAAGGGGTTTGTTTTGTTCTCTACACTTGTCACTGGTATAGTACAAAGCGATCTGTTTCCCAGGTTTTTTCTTTAAATACGGAATAGTATATGTATGGGTGATTAATGGCAGGGTATGAATTCAATATTACTGTCATGAGCCAGATGTCTAAAGAAAAAAGAAAGGCCGTTACTGGCAATACCTCGTGTCAGAGTGTATTAGTTGAGGTTAGCGGGGCACCCTTATTTTCAATTAAACAATGTTATCACTGTATTATATTTTGAAACAATGGCTACGTTTCCACTTTCACCAAACTGATATAAAAAGGAAAAACATGCTTCCAACTTTAATAATGCCAGTAACGGTGTTGATTGAGATATGATATCTTATGTCACTACTGATGTCATCAATGATGCAATTTGGGATGTCATCAGTGACATCGTGTTTGGTCGACATCATTCACACTGCATTGTGAAAGGCAAGTTTCATAGCTCACTATAATAGCCAATTTTCAGACGTTTTTATGTCTTAGATCATATTCATAATATTTCAAATTATATTTTTTAAGGACAAATGTTTGATTTTATTAACTTCCTTATCTGAGGAGCAATTATAAGAATTTTAACAATGAGTTTTTCATTGTTTTTGCTTGTTATCGCTATACTACACTTTGGTTTGTGGCCAATGTATACGCTGTGCAGTGGTCCAGTGGAAACTGGGTGCAGATCGTGGTTGATGATAAGTCCTTTGCATAGTACCACTGACCCCTGTTGCCCAGGCCGGAAAGGGAATGCAAACTGGCCTTGGCAATTGAGTCGGACCGGCCACAGAGGAAAGGGGGCTGCGCGTGGAAAACACTGCACCTGCTTTTCTTACAGGGGGCCGATATTGCAGCAATGTTGCAAAACCGGCCCACATAAAAAAACATCTCCCAGGGGTCCAAAACCAGCCCCCACCCTGGCGGCCCACCTGGGAAATGCCCGGTGCTCGCTACAGCCAGTCCGGCCCCACTATTGCCGCTCTGCACAGTTTCCAGCAAACTCAGTGGGCTCTAAGTGAAAGGCATTGTTTTAAGCCAAGCCCTGTACAAGAATCCACTACCTACAGGGCATGTATATTGACTATTCCATGGGCCCACTGTGCCTGTGCCCATTTGCTATGGCCTCTAGTTGCAGAACAAAGCCTTTGCCACAACATATGCCAAGCCTCCGTGTTCCCAGATTCCAAGGGATTCTGTAGAGCATATGAATAATGCAGAGATTTTTGCTACTGTGATAGCATATATTAGAC
The DNA here is from genome assembly GCF_964204655.1 of Triturus cristatus. NCBI lineage: Eukaryota > Metazoa > Chordata > Amphibia > Caudata > Salamandridae > Triturus > Triturus cristatus. The sequence continues at coordinate 315,321,115 of NC_140588.1, read as the reverse complement.
GCACATCTTTAGAGGAGGGTTCTATGCCCAAAACAGCATTTTTTTTTTTAAAGCAATATTTGGATTGTCAGGTACCCCATCCACCAAAACACTAAATTAGGCCTTGTCCCAATTTAGATTGACACACTATCGTATCAGTGTTATTGATTGCAGGTTAATTGAAGGATAACCAAAAAATAAAAACCTTCAGTCATGCCTAGTGTGCTCTTGTCTTGTGCTTGTCTTTAGTTATGTTCTGCAACCAATAACTAAGCGCAGGAGTAATTTTAATTATGCTGGAATAATTGGAGTAATTTCAGTTATTCCAAGTTACTCTTTGACGTGGAATTGCAGATAATAATGCGATTATGCCTGCTTGTGTAATCAAGAGTCATTTGTGAGAACGAATACTGCAGCGGTATCACATTGAATGAGTGTGAGTGGCTGCTCATGCATCGAGTGGCTGCTCATGCATCTGTTTATGTTTTGTTGCATTTAGAGCTATTTTCGTTGTACAAAAGGCATCCTCGCATCCATTTTGGACGTGGGGTGCATTTTGTGCAAAGTAACTAGCTCTAATTTCCAGGAGTAATTTTGGGGAAATCCTAACCCAAGTGCACATTTAGCAAGAGTGAGCAGCTTCTCTCACTCGGTATTCATGTTCTGTTGCATTAAGCACTATTTCTTAGCACAAAATCCATCCTCATGTTCACTTTGGAGGCAAAGGGAGCCTTTTTGCACTAAAATTTTCTTCTCATGTTATTCTACAGAATCTCGCAGAATTAATAGGTAATTCCACATGAATATATTAACTAGAATTACGTAAATTTCACCCACCACTACCAATAACCCTCCTCCCATGGAATACCAGCATGGTTTCAATTTGTCCTGCTCTAACAGCTTCTGCCTCTTGCTCAACTGCCCTACCCCTCTCTATCTCTATTTTCCTCTCTCTTTCTCTGTTTATCGGAGAATATAAACCCAGATTTTGCTGCTCTTTTAAACATAACCTACTGTATTCACTTGCCCCTTTATATTCTCTTCTCTGTACCCCTCTCTGTACCCCACTTTCTCTTTGTCTCTTATTTCTGTCTGTCTCTGTCTCTCTCCTGCTGGGCTCAAAAATGATCTCAATCTTGTTTTCTCTCTCTTTCCCTCCCTCCAACATAGCATGCATCAGATTGACAACACAGTGAATACTGATGAGTGGCAAGAATGCTCATCTTGGGCCTCATTTATGAGGCCCTACCGGCACCACTGCGCCACTGGAACGTCACTTTTTTGACATTCCTGTGACGCAATGTGCCACTGGCACATTTATATGGCCACTTAAACCATGTTACGTGGCTTTTTCTGGCCTTATAAATATGTGCCCCATTCACACAGAAAACTGTGTGAAACGGGCGTTCCAAGGGTGTTGCTGCGGGCGTTCCCAGCAACATCCATTGCTTTTTGACACTGCCCCAGATTTACAAGAAATCGTAAGTCTGAGGCAAAGTCAAAAACGTACGTCTCCCCAGGAGAGAAGCAAGGGAGGCACAACGAGGAGAAATACCTTTATTTCTGCTCGTTTTTTCATTCTGCAGCACACAGAGGGGCATATCAACAACAACCGGCGATAATTATCGCTCAGCGCTCTTAGCATGAGGATAATTATCGCCGGCTAGCGTGAATTTTTATCGCTGAGATAGCGTGCTATTAGCAACGCTTATCTCAATAGCGATAAAAATCTACACGCTAACAGGCTAACGTGAGATTATCGCTGGAAACCCAGCGATAATCACACGTTACCTTGTTGATAGGGACAGGCAAACTTAGCCATGATATCCTCCTTCCATAGGATATCATGGCTAAGTCTGAAAATTAGCGGACGTAAAAAAGCAGCGTTAACCGCGGTTAGCACTGCTTTTTTTGTCTCTTAACAGGGTTAGCGACATTCTTGATAATAGGAGAAATGTCGCTTAGCGACATTTCTCCTATTATTTTACTCTGGAACGCCCCCTTTGCATCTCATTAGAGATGCAAGGGGAAGCGTAGAGTAAAAGGGTGCTAACATGCAAATTTGCTTGTTAGCAGCCTGTTGTTGATAGGGCGCTAGTTTTATCTCTGCTTTTTTGGCTTTTAAATCCAAAAAAGCAGAGATAAAGCCCTTGTTGATATGCCCCATAGAAAGAGGAAAAAAGACTCTTGTAATTGTTTTTGTGCAGGAAGGTTTCCCTTCCTGCACAAAAATAATCATACCCGGAACGCAGGCACTCTTCCACCACGGTGCAAAGTTGCCTGCATTGGTGCTCGGCAGCCCATTGTGCGCCAGCACAGGGAAAAAGGACGGGAATGCGCCGTATTTAATAGATACGGCACATTCCTGCCCTTTTCCTTTATTGTAGGGCAGCACATCAGCAAGGCCTGCTGCACTGCCCTATGGCAAAAAACCATAAACGAGGGCCCAAGTATTTACTGCCCCAGCATGCATCACTCTGCTCACACGTATAGAGGTGGAGAAGCAGACAGCTTACGTTGTCTCGGCCAAAGGCATCTTTCAAAGAGACAGCATGGGCAGGGCCACTTGTCATCTGCACCTTTCACTCTACGCTTACACAGGTCAAATGAGTGCACACTCCCAGACGAGCCCACAGACCTGATGGAACACCTTCACTTCAAGATACTGGCAAGCCCTACCACCACCATCCGAGGAACCCTCATCTACCGACCCCTGAACCCCATGGAGCTTTCGCCAACTCCATCACGGGCATCATCTCTCCGCATGCCATCACATCCACCAACTACACCCTGAGAGACCTCAACTTCCACCTGGACAACCAACTGGACCCCAACACCACATCCCTCTTTCACAACCTCCACAACATTGGACTCCGCCAGATCGTGACCGAACCCATGCATTCAGCAGGACACACCCTTGACCCCCTCTTCACAACAGGAAACTCCATCACCTTCAGCCACACCACCGAACTCCCATGTACTGACCATCGATACGTCCACTTCACCTTCAGAACACCCACCATCCACAGACACCAGCACCTGCTCCCACGAAGAAACTGGACCAAAATCACCGACAACCAGCTCACCTCCTCACTTAGCAACTCCACCCCAACCATCGTGGAAAACGACGACACCAATACCGCAGCCTGAACCCTACACAGATGGATCTCCGACAGCGCCACCACCATAGCCCCCCTCAAGAAAAACAACACCCAAGTCAAGAAAGCCAGATAGTTTACCACCGAACTTCGATAGTCCAGACGCACTTGCCGCCACCTCGAAAAGGCCTGGAGGAACACAAAATCCACAGAAGCCCACAACAACTTCAGAGCCGCCACCAACGCCCACCACCAACTCATCAGAAAAACGAGGAAAAAAGCAATTGAAGACAGAATCTCCACACACGCACACAACAGCAAAGAACTCTTCAACATCATCAAGGAGTTCGCCCAACCCACCAGCAGGTTTACTGACATCCCTCCCTCACAAGTCCTCTTCGACAAACTCAGCACCTTTTTCCAAATGTATGACATTACAATGCATACATTTACAACGCATGCCTTTACAATGCAGTTTTTACATCACAACATCCTTTGAAAAGCATTCTATTACATCACATGCCATTACATTGCATTTTCAGAAACTACCTTTACAATGCATTCTATTACATCGTATAATACCTTTACAACGCATACTATTACAATGCATACCATTACATCGCATTTAAGGTAAGTGTTGGATAGTATAGGGGTAATAATTACTATTCTAACTCCAGTGAGTGCAACAGTAGGGTAAGTGTTGGATAGTGTAGGGGTAAAAATTACTATTCTAACTCCAGTGGCTGCAACAGTAGGGTAATTGTTGGATAGTGTAAGGGTACTATGTGTTGTAATGGTATGCATTGTAATGACTTGCGATGTAATGCCTGCATTATAGTGACATGCGTTGTAATGATATGCGTTGTAGTGACATGCGATGTATTGGCTGCGTTGTAATGACATGCGATGTAAAGGATGTTGCGATGTAATGACTGCTATGTAAAGGCAGTGCGATGTAATGACTGCGTTGTAAAGGTTATTTCCCCCTTTTTCCACCACAAAATCAAGAGCATCTACGACAACTTCGACGAAGACAACCAACACACCGAACCCTCACCAACCACCCCCGACACCCGGAAGCCAGCGATTGACAACTGGACAGCCCTCACCACAAAGACACACTGAAGACAATGAAGTCAATCCAGTCCTGGGCCCCCAAGGACCCCTGCCCCCACCACATCTTCAACAGAGCCAGCGACACCATCGCACCCATGCTCCGCCACACCATCAACCGCTCCCTGTTGACCGCCTCGTCCCCCGACAACTGGAAACACGCTAAGGTCAACCCCCTCCTGAAGAAACCCTCGGTGGACCCCACCGACCTCAAAAATGACAGACCCCCCTCCCTGTTCTCGTTCCCAGCAAAAGTAATCGAGAAAGCCATCAACAGCCAACTCGCCACATTCATTGAAGAGCACAACATCCTCGACTACTCCCCATCCGGCTTCAGAAAAAAACACAGTACGGAAACCGCCCTCCTCGCCACAACAGACGACATCGGCACCCTACTGGACAAAAGAGAAACAATAGCCCTCATCCTCATCTACCTCTCAGCGGCGTGCGACACAGTCTCTCACCGCACCCTAATATGCAGACTCAACGACGCAGGGATCTGGAACAAGGCCCTCGACTGGATCTGCTCCGTCCTCTCCGGCAGAACGCAGCGGGTCAGACTCCCCCTTTTCCTCTCCGATCTTACACCAACCACCTGTGGAGTCCCCCAGGGTTCCTCCCTCAGCCCTACTCTCTTCAAAGTCTACATAGCTCCGCTCGCCCCAATCGTCAGAACCAACAGACTCAACGTTGTGTCATACGCAGACGACACCCAACTCATCCTCTCTTTATCCAACAAACCCAACACGGCAGACACAATTTTCGAGAAGGCATGGAAGCCGTCGCCAAATGGATGAAAAACAGCTGCCTACAACTAAACACCAACAAAACAGAAATACTTATCATGGGCCCAAACCCCGATGCCTGGAATGACACCTGGTGGCCCCCCGCCCTCGGAAGCCCACCCACCCCCACGGACCATGCACACAACCTGGGAATCATCCTGGACTCCGAGCTCAAAATGGACCGCCAGATCAACTCTGTCTCGTCCTCCTGCTTCCACACCCTCTGCCTCCTACGTAAGACCTTCAAATGGATCCCCCTCGAACACAGAAAGACCGTCACTCTCGCCCTGGTCACCAACAGACTCGACTATGGCAACGCACTCTACGCCGGAATAAACAAAAACCTCACCCGCAAGCTACAGAACATACAGAACGCAGGCGCAAGACTGGTCCTCAACCTGCAAGACACTGCCACATCTCCCAGCGCTTGCGCACACTCCACTGACTCCCCATCGAGGCTAGAGTCACCTTCAAGATTCTCACCCATGCACACAATGCCCTCCACGACACCGGTCCAGCATACCTGAACAGCCGACTCAAATTCCATGCACCCAAAGGACCCTACGGTCAGCCCAGCTCTCCTACACCGTGGTCCCCCGCACCAGAAAGACCAGTTCGGGAGGCCGCTCCTGCTTCTTCCTCGCGGCCAGATCCTAGAACACCCTCCCGCTCCACCTCAGACAGACAACATTGCTCCCCATCTTCGCAAGAAACCTCAAAACCTGGCTCTTCGACAGACCCACTCCTTGATGGACTGGAACCTGCACCCCATCCACCCCCAGCGCCTTGAGACCCTTACGGGTGAGTAGTCGTGCTTAACAAACGCCTGATTGATTGATTGAGTGGGTCACACAGATACATTCGTGCAGCCTATATTTAAGGAAGTGGAATCTTAAGGAGAATGTGGGCCTCACGGTGCAGAACGGTTAGTCCCTGAGCTCTTTGCTTAGCAAGGCCTTTTTTTATTACTCTTTTATTTTTTATTATTTTTCAGTAATCTTAATTTTCACCCAAAAAAAACCTTAAAGAATATCCAAGAATAGAGCATGGTTTGTCCAATTGTTCGCTTTACACTTGCCAACAAATAGTACTGGCCAACGGTCTATTATTGCAGTAATGCTGCACTTAGATTATCACAGCTCTGTTCTACTTGCTGACAGAAAAGTTCAATAGCTAACCTCACCACAGCATCCTCGTCAGAATGATGATGATCCAGTAGATGTATATGTGGTGTGTTATGACCGGGTGAAATGAACAGGTCCTGAAGATCTACTATGTCATTATCCATATGGTCCTTTTTTCTTTTAAATGGAGGACCCCTTCCTATAAAATGTGGAGCTCTCTGAAACAGTTACCTTCTTTATGAACACAAAGTAGAAAATCAGCTCTTCAGTTGTATTTTCTTTAATGAATGCCATCCATGATCTTATAATTCATTATTAGCAAAATATTTATTGCTGTAAAATCGATCTTGAGTTGCACAAAAACTGAGCCCATGTTGTAAACTTCAGAACAGGTCAAAGGCACATGTTGAAAGACTAGAATTGCTATACCAATGTCGGTAACAAAGTAAAAGTCATGGCAGGACGTAAAGCCCTTCTGGATCAAGGAAATGTACCAACTAAGGAATCGGAGGAACATGGCGGCCGCCAGCTAAACGGTCGCGGCTCCTCTCCTCCTCCTGGACAGCACAGATTCCATGTTAAAATGAGTATATCGGCTATATTGGTTACATCGTAATCTTTTTGTAAAACTTCCCTTTGCTGAGTTAAACCCCGAGTTAGACCCCGAGCCCCTAATCCCCCCAATTACATCTTTGGAAGGTATGCCCCCGGAACCTACTTGGACTAAAGATGCAGGGCACTCCGGGTTCACGCTGAATACACGGACAGAGTTCCCGCAGAAGCAGGCATGGATGCCGGAGCCATGGTTTAGAGCTCAGCGACACTGGCGCTGGGAGGAGGCCGCCCGATCGTGTCGGAGAAGGGACCTCGTCAGCTTCCATTTCCGGGTTGCGGGAGGCAGAGACAGCGGAGGCAACATTCCAAACAGCAGCGTCTCTGTCCTCCGGCAGGTTACCTCCGATTCATGGGCTGGTGGGGGTTATGGACTGAAAATCTCTTCACAGGTAGGAAGTCTGCGCTTTTCTCTCTTCTCCGTCCGAGGTAAGGTCTGTGCCAAGCTCGGAGAGTTTTTCGATAAAGTGGAGATTAATTCTCTTTATTATAACCCAAGCAAGGCTACTCTCTTAAAAATAAACCAAGATCTTTTTGACGATTGTATGGAAGTAGGACTGAAGTCGGAGTCAGGCTCAGGTGAAATTAAGAAGCTGGAGGCAAGAAAAGGTGATATACCTAAAGTAAACAGGTATACCCTTCGGACAAGAGTGATTTGCGCCTCAAGCATTGACAAGCCTGGATATCCCTCCCGCACCCCCCCCCCCGGTAATATCTGAAGCAAAACTGAGGGGTGCTACAGAGGGGGGAGCGGAGACTAAAAGTAAAGGGACGGACAACAGTAGGAGAGGTGTGAAAGGTAAAAAGAGCTCTCCCTCAAGGGTTAAAATCACCTCCTCCCATAAAACCTTTTACAAGGTCATGTCTTCTTCAAGCGCGAGTACCTCTGCTTCCATACCTTCTGCTCTTACAACCTTAACTAGTGCTTGCCCAGACGCGATTAAATCTGACTCTGCACCAGCTACTCAACCGTCCATAGGGAGGGAGGGGGGTACACATACCCTTGAGACAATTCCAGTGTCTGTTGAGGTGTGCCCCGCCATACCTTTATCCAACAGATATTCCCCCCTAGCCTCACATGGAGTTCGGACAGGAGGTGAAGAGACTTTTCGAACTGGGGACACTAGCACTGCTGTCTCTGCTTCGGCAGGTACGAAACCTCTACCAGATAGTCTAGATAGCTTAGGTATAGCTATGGCCATTGGCTCTGCAATAGTGACTGCCGATTCGGTTCCATACATGGCAACTTCAGGAACAGAGCCGCATTCCCTGGCTGACATTTTGCTTGGAATTAAAGAGGAACTGTCTAATAGGTTCAAGGTGTCTGAGCTGAACCAAGCAGAACTATCAAAAAGATTTACCATCTCCGAGACAAATCAGGCAGCCATTCAAGCTTCTTGTGAAGTTCTTTCTAATAGACTGGATGAGGTTTCCCTAAGAACTGACGTAATAGAGGCAGAGATCCCAAAAATCAAGGACACTATTAATTCAACAGTTGGGGAGCTTGCTAAGTTATCAGCCCAGAATAAGGATCTCAGGGACGATGTAGAACGCCTGGAAAATTATTCCCGCCGGAATAATTTAAGATTCCTGAATGTTCCAGAAGCTCTGGAGGGCGCGGATTTAAAGGGATTTATTATCACCCTCTTAAAGGAAACTGTCCTGATAGGTGCTGACGAGATCCAGAGAGTCCATCGAGACCCTTTCAGGAGGAACCCGGCTAAATCAAAGCCGAGGAAAATACTGGTCAATTTTTTAACATATTCAGTAAAAGAATCGATTTTGTCCTCCCCTCTCAAACAGGGCTCCATCAATTTCAGAGGTTCTACCCCTTTTTCCTTCCAAATTAGATCTGACATCTCTCATGTGACTGCTTCAATGCAATGGGAGTTGGGGAAAAGAATGGAGGAGTTAAAAAGTATAGGAGCTAAAGTGCAGTTGAAGTTTCCCGCTATTCTCCGAGTAATGTGGAACAACCAAATGTACCAAATAAAAACTGGAGAAGAAGCGGACTCTCTAATAGAAAGGATTAAAAGTAGCAAAGGGAAATAGGTCCGGAGTCTTATGTAGAATAACTTCAGAAGGAGTAGGGTATGAAAGTTAATAATTATCTTCAAGGGATTCTAAGCTAGAACCAATTGGCTGATATATGCTTTTTGATTTATTAGTCCAGGGGGGGTTAGGGGTCGAATAGGCATGCCTATTGGAAGGGAGGGTTCCTTATGGTAGAGGGGGCACAGGGGAGGGTGGGGTGGGGGTGGTAGGGTGGGCACGGGTGGGGAGCAGTGGGTAAAAAAACAAAAAAATGAACCTCATCTCACCTTAAGTACAAGTTCTGGGAGATTCTGGTCTGGGGGTTGGATACAACGTAAATGGCCTTAAACCGTAACATGGGGGGTAGAAGGATCGTCTTCACCTCCTGGAACGTCAATGGGTTAAGGTGCCCCGCAGACAAAGGTTGATCTTAAAGTACCTTGAACTCTCTTCGGCCCAGGTCTGCATCTTACAGGAGACCCACCTGAGTCAAACAGAAAGTTCCCTCCTTTTCTCTAGGGTCCCCTGGATAGACTGTTTTTGTATTTCTCAGCAGTCATCCCACAATAGAGGGGTTGCGATTTTGGTGAAAAAAGGTTTACATTGCTCTATAAAAAACTGCCTGACAGACACATCTGGGAGGTGGTTAGCGGCAAACTTGATGGTTGATCATACCAACTTAACCTGCGTGTCATATTATGGCCCAAATATAGACGACCCTACACATATTGGTAAACTTCAGTCGATTCTAACATTGGCAACACCTCCGTTATCGAAGGCGACTTTAATCTTCTCCTCGATCCGGTTAGGGACAGATCTAACCTGAGTTATCATATTGGCGCTCCAAAATCCCGTCGAGCTCTTATTAATTTGCTGCAGGATTTAGACTTGGCAGATGTCTGGAGGGCAAAGAAAGGAGACTTACAGGAATTTACGTTTTATAGTAAAAAGTATGGTCATTCCTCCCGGATCGACTATGTTTTGACAGATACACCATCCCTTAATGACATCGAGGAAATATTAGTCAAGCCTAGCCATATTTCAGATCATGCGCCAATTCAGTTTGTTTACAGAGCTAAGGGGTCCGCACTACAGTCTAGATGGACATTAAACAGAGCTATGTTATCCGACCCAGAGATTATTAAGGCTGTTAAGCTTTCCTCTATTGACTTCTTTGAGATAAATAGGGGATCTACGTCAATGGATTTTATATGGGACGCCTACAAGGCTAACTTGAGAGGCAGCTTCCATAGCCTCATCTGTTTTAGAAACAGATCTGAAGTTAGTGCCCTAAAATCCGTTGAGGAGAAAATAAGTCAGTTGGAGACGGAAAGGAACAGGCTATCCCCAGGGGACTCAGGTCAGTTACCACAAGTTTTAAAAGATCTAGAAGACGTAAGACGGGAGTATAGAGGTAAGCAAGAAGCAAAGTGCAGAGCACAGTGGCACGCAAGAAACATGCAGAATTTTGAGTACGAGGAGAAAGCAGGGGCCCTTCTTGCTTGGAAATCCAGAGTAGACAGAGCGAAAAATAACATTAATAGACTGATAATAAACACCATGGGGGAGACTTCAAGTAGATTTGAAGATCTGCAATCTTGTCTACTTTCCCTTTTTTCAGATCTATATAAAGAGGATTTGGAGCCCTCCCCTTGCTCAGTTCAAGCTTGGCTAAGCACAAAGTCTCTTCCCTCTATAACAGAGGAATGCAGAAATAAATTAGAGGCCCCTATCACCATGGAAGAGATAAGTGCCCAAATTAAAAATTGTAAGAACAAAAAGGCTGCCGGTATGGACTCACTCCCAAATGAAGTATATAAACTTCTGGCTGAAGAGCTGACCCCCGCCTTGGCTTCTTTGTTTAACTCGGCCTATAGTCTCGCTGGTAAGGTCCCGGAGTCCTGGAAAGAGGCAAGTATAGTTTTGATTCTTAAACCTGGTAAAGACCCACTAAGAGCCGATTCGTATCGTCCAATCTTCCTGCTTAATGCCGATTACAAGATCTTTATAGGCATATTGGTAGGGAGATTGGCGAAGTTGGTCCCCAGGTTGGTTCATTCAGACCAAAAGGGTTTTGTAGAAGGCAGGCAGATTCAAGAGCAAACTCAGCTAATGATAGGGAACATCGATCTGGCCACTACAAGATCTGATCCTTTGGCTATAATAGCCTTGGACGCGGCCAAAGCATTTGATAAAGTCTGCTGGATCTACTTATGGGAGGTATTGGCAGCACTAGGGTTTGGCCCAATTTTTATCCAAACCCTGAGAAATTGCTATCAAGGTGCATCTGCCCATATCCTATTGAACGGGATACTTACCTCAAGTTTCAACATCCAGAGAGGAACCCGGAAGGGTTGCCCGATTTCTCCACTCCTGTTCAATATTTATATTGAACCACTAGCTCAAGCCATCAGATTAGACAATGACATCTATCCCTTTAAATCTCAACTCTACAGCTGCAAATTAGCTCTATATGCTGATGATCTGACAGTATACACAAACAATCCCGGAGTGGTTCTTTCCCGTTTAGAGTTAATTACGGAGGAAGTTGGGGCTCTGTCAGGTTATTTGGTGAATAAATCCAAGACGGAGGTGATGGGCTGGAATGTTGAGCAATGGGGAGGAGCCGATTCTTTAGAACTAAGATACTTGGGTATCTCTATAGTTAAAGATCTGGCACGAGTCCCCTTCGTAAATTTGACCAGAGTAACCAAGGAAATTGATCGCCTTTTCTCTAGATGGAGGAACCTCCCTTTGACCATATACGGGAAAGTTAATCTGGTGAAGATGATCATTCTCCCTAAGCTCTCTTACGTCTTCTCTGCTATCCCTCTCTCTTTTCCCCAAAATTTAATAAGTAAAATCCAGAGTAAGATTGGAGTTTCATCTGGGGAGATAAGGGTACCAGATTGTCTTGGAAAAAACTGAGGCGTAGACTTGTTAAGGGGGATTTGGCACTCCCGGATATAAGCTGGTACGCAGTAGCTTTTCAGTTTAAAGCTATCTGTACACTACTGATGAGACCTGAAGATTCGGCCTGGGGGAGACTGCTGGGCGAAATGGTAAGAGCGGAAGGAGGGGGAGGAAGTGAAGAGGCCTTTTTGCATAAGTTTGGCGCTCCTAAGTACTTCAGAAAAGTTTGCCTAAAGGTCCTAAGGGCAGCCCTAGTTCTTTGGCATAAAGTTAGAACCACATGGGGGATAGGGTATTATTCACACTATGCTCCCATTTGGGATTCCCCCGGGACACCTCATTGTCTAAAGGACGGGCTGGCTTTACCCATTAAGAGGGCTGGAATCAAAATTTGGTCGGAATTGGCAGACTCAGAGGGGATTCTCCCCTGGGAGGTTTTGAGGTCCAGGATTGGCACCGGGTTCTCTAGGTTTAAATTTCTACAGATGGCTTCGTGGTTTGAGGCAGAGAAAGAGCAAACAAGAGGAAATTGGGAGATAGAAAGGTTATGTCACTCCGCCCTGGTGATAAAAAAAGAGGTATCGGTGTGGTACAATCTAGCCCTAGAAGCTGTAGACCCGGCGACCCCCCCATCGATTAAAATATGGGAGCAGTCCCCCCTTGGGCCAACAATAGAAGCACTGTTTGAGCCTTCATTGAAGCTGCTGTACAAATACATTAAATCTGCGGCTTTAAAAAAGAATCCCTTCTTCATCATCAATAGGCTTTACTACACCCCAGCAAGAATTGCGAAATTTGCCTTAGCACCAACCCCGAAATGTCCAAGGTGTAAGCTTCCTCTAGCTAATGACCTCCACATTTTCTTTGAGTGTCCAGAAAGAAAGACCTTCTGGAAGGAAATCGGACACATCCTCAAAGATGTGTTTAAATCTAACATCGAGGTTAATATGTCACTGATTTTCTTTGGAGATGATGGATTATTTTGCATGAAGGCGTTACAACAGCAAAGAGGACTATTGTTATACTTGGTTTTGCTTGCACGAAGAGAAATATGTAAGAGATGGAAGGACCCCCAACCACCTAATAGAGAAGACTGGCTTAAGGCCTCCTTTGCTATGGCCCATCTGGAATATGATGGAGTAGAGGAAAAATCTACCAATCTCTGGCATCCTTTTATGAGCTGGGGGCACAACTTACGACTAAATACTTTGGTCCAATGATTACACCAGATACCCATACTAAACATGTGGTAAGCCGGGTGCCTTCATCCCCACAGGCCGTTTAAGCGGCTTCATAAGACCCACAGGTGTTTATTGGTGAGATGAGGACTAAAAAAAAAAAAAAAGGAAATGTACCAACTAAAGAAGCTTCTAAAATATGGTAAACAATGCCCTAATTCAATTTTCACTGGTTCTAACATGATGCTAATCAGCCATTACCTCATCACCATTGGACAAGTTATGTTGACATTTTAAGTCCCATAAAAATGCTTGTGAGCAAAGTATAAAGACTGGGGGGGGGCTAAAAACGCATGATGTCAATAGCAGGCAGATAGTGCCCAGATTATCTTATTCTACTTAGGTTTGAGTGTTAACTTCTCTAGTGTATCTGCATGCGACACTCATACAGCAGTCATAAAAGATACAACTTGAACACCTCTCTACAAAGCAAAATGTTACTTGGAAAAAAACATCAATGACACTTTGGTTTGGATATCTACAAGTAGAGGTATGAAAATGTAGTGATTTTTCTGGGTCAAAATACTAATTTTCACACAATTATGGGCCATATTCTCAAGGAGCTATCGCCGAGTTATCGGCACCTTAACGCAGCCAAATATGCGATAAACTTACCACCCCATTCACAAGCTGGTGCAAACAGCCTATATCACCAGTTTTCCGGTGATAGCATCCTCAAAAAACATCGCCACAGATTACCCCGGCAACTACCGCTAATGAGATGCAGAGTAGGCTTTCCCGAGCAAAAAGCTACGACAACACCACCTCGCAAAATTCTCAACGACCAGACACATCTGCGACAAGAGAACAAAACAGGCAATAAGGCGCGTTAGCACCAGGAAACTAACACCTGCTCCGACCGGGTGTAAAGTCGGACGACAACCGGCACCAGACAAGGGAGCACTGCCCAAAGCCAAACATGAAGCACAACAGATGCACCCAGGCAAATGAACATGCAGCCCAGAACACCAATGGAGCAACAACACCCACCGCCACCAAACCCAGGACCCCACCACCCCCCCGGAAACACCCCAGGGCCACCACAGAGGCAGCATGGACAAAGACAGCAGACCCACAGGAAACGCACCAGCCTCACAGACTCAATACCAGAGGATGCCATTGCCCACTACAGGCTCAAAAGGACAACCATCCTACGCATCCAGACCATCATCACCCAACAGGCCGACGGGCCCGGCACCAAGACAGTGGACAACCAACATCCCACCCCACACAAAGCTACTGGCTGTGATGCACCAGTTGGCCTCTGGTACCCCCCAACCAACACCCACCAGAGTCGGAGGTGTCTCACAGCCAGCCGCATCCAAGTCCCTCACTCCTGTCCTGGATGCCATCATCAGACTGGTACCCCAGTATCTATACGTCCACCACAATGTGCAGGATCCGCTGGAGACCAAACAAGGACCATACGCCATAGCTGGATGCACGCACGTGTCGGTGGCAATCTACAGAACACATGTCCTACTTGTGCCCCCTGGTGACACAGCACACAATTACCGCAACAGAAAGCACACGCATTCCATCAATGTGCAGGCAATAGTGGACCACCAGGGACTCTTCACCAATGTCCTTGCCAACTACCCAGTCAGTTTGCATGATTCCTTCATCATCCAACAGTCCATCATCAACCAGCGCTACCAGGATGGCACCAAGGGAAATGCACAGCCCCTTGGCAAGTTCCAAATGAATGCCCCACACACCTCAACTCCACAACCATGCAACTCACAACTCTGGCAATGCACACATCACAAAATCACATACAACATGCAAAACAACATGCCCACCCACCAGGCACAAAAGAACAACTTACAATCGTAACCTGGGCAAGCCGTGAACATGAGCCATCAACGGCATGGCACCTCAGCCACACAATAGCGGAATGTGGGGAGAGGTGGGAACCAGGCATGTGTGAAGGAGGCAGGAGAACCATGTTCAGGAAAGTACACAATGCCATGAGTGGCGGCGATGTGCTGGACAGACCCCAGTATGCTGAACACATCCATATCCATGGCGACATACACCGCTGGTTTATGGAGTGTAGTGGGCAGTGGACGCCACCATGTCACCCCAGCCAGTGGGGGAGTACGTGGAAATGTTGCCAATGTTGCCTGTTACATCCCCCCCGTAAGCGTGAGCGGAGTGGGATGGCCCGGCGTAGGCCAGGTCAGCATAGGGGTGTGAATAAAAAGCACGTCACCCTGGGTGTGGTCCTTTTCCGGAATGCCCATCCATGCCAGGTTGGCGCCACTCACCCCGCCACTAGGCCGATGCCGTCCTCGTGAGCGGAGTTGCCTGTGATCCTGTGCACCTGCTGTACCCCATCCCGCTGAAACCAGAAGCCATCAGGCCTGCGCCTGTGCAGCAAGGCCACACTGCTCACCTTCCGACACCAGCGTGTTGCAAGGAAGGCCCACCACATGCCGGCGCAAGCTCCAAGCACGAGGCCCGCGACCCTGGCAGCCTCCTCAGACCATCACAGCCTCCATGACCCAGGCCCGCTTTACTCCTTTCTCGTTGACGTACTCTACTGCTGCACCCGGCCTACACTGCGGTCAAGTAGGTCACACATTTGGAACTGAGTCTTGATTACACCATGGCAGAGTACATATGTTCATTGCAGATCTTATGTCACTATGCTCCCTTCGATGTGGTGCCACCAAGTCTGTGCATAGCAGTACAACCACACGTGTCTGTGTGCCTACACGGACTATTACCCTCGGCCTACGCTGCACATGACTAAGTCATTGAATTGGAACTGGACATCGATCATTCAAAGGCAGAACACATATCATTGCATGCAAGGAGAATAGGTTCATCGTTGTGGAGGTTATCGAACACTACCAACAACTGCCCTGGTGTCACTAACTCTGTGCATCACGAGCCAGTGACATGTGGCTGTGGGCCACTGCTGACCGCTGCCTCCAGCCTACACTGCAGTCCAGCATGTCACAGAGTCCTGATTTAGCAATGGCGGAGTTCATATCAGTGTACCGGCATCATCGCAGACTGCATCCCATCTCAGCACCGGTGCCACTAAGTCTGTTCCCCGACATTCATGGACACTCTCTGGTTGAACTTTGGTGGCATCTGAGTCCATGGACTAGGGGTTAGTTGTCATCCTCATGTGGCTGATGCCTAATTGGTGTTGGCAATGAGGCTGTCGCTTTCCACTCCCCCATTTGCTGCTTCCGGATAACATCAAACCTTTTCATCATGCCCTGGAGGACACCTTCCACTGTCCCCCGCAACCCTCCACCACATACATCTCGGACAATGGTGTGGACCCGCTCAGCTCATGTGTCCCATCTGACTGCCCCGCAAGACACCGTCCCATGGCGGGGTGCCTGTGCTGGCCGCTGTGCATCCGGGGCCACTAACTCTGTGCTGGTCAGCTCCGGGACCCCTTCTTCTGAGATATTGGATGGCCTCTGAGGCAATGGCCTTGGGGTCATCAACGCTATGTGTTTGTGGCCCTGCGCTGTCCGCAGTCTCCGGTCTCAACTGTGCCACACCAGAGCTCACACATCAAATCGAGTTCTGACCGGCCCAGACGTCGCATCACTGCAGGAGGCACACGCCACCACCGCCAGGACCAACTCCAACCGCCAACTGCCAGTTCCGAAACGGTCATACTGGCAGACTGACGGAGTTGCTCGCACCTGTTGTAGATGTCATCAGCACTCCAGGTGCCACTAGCTCAGTGCACCACGAATCATCTTCCATTACTGTTTTGGTTATGTGCTGTGGAGAGCTCATGCAGCAATGTCACCTCAGGAAGTGTGGGAGACCAGGGATGACGATGAGGAAGATGATGCAGGTGTGACACACCCCCTGCAGCTGCACCAGGACTAACCCAAAGGGACACAATCCTAGCAATTTCTTCACATGAGCGCGCTCATCTCTAGTGCCCCAACCTCAGTGCACTGGAACTTATGGAAACTTCTGTTTGCATGTTGGGTGGCCTCTGTCCTTGCTCCGGCTCCATCCATGTTGCTCAGCAGTTGACTCTTTTTATGCAGGTGTTTTCTGTTTACATTGCACTGGTGTCCACAGTTATTGCCAGCCCCAAGCACTCCATGTGGGCTGGCTTATGCTCACCTCACACACATCCAGCACAGGCGTCACTGCACATGTGGGCCTACCAATAAAGGGGCAGGGTGCACGTGCCCGTAGCCAGTTCTACATGATATATGTGTGTGTCCCTGTGGTCTTGTTGTATGCATGAGGGCCCAACGACATTGCATTGTGCTGTGTACAGCAGACGCAGGCATATCACCGCAGGCAGCGGGTCCGAGCTTGGACATGTCGCTTTGTAGTCAGCCACGCGATACGATAAGTAGGGGTGGGAGGAATTTGTGTAGTCGTGCTATGCAAAGCTGTGCGAAATGGTAAAAAATCATGCAGAAATTCCACGGACACGCGGAATTTCTTGTTCGCGATGCTTTTTTCTGGTTCGCGATCACTGTTTGCGTGCTTGGCGGGAAATATCTCGCGAACACGCATTTTGAGAATGCGAACAAGCAAAAAATTCCACGAAGCCGCGGAACGCAGAAGTTTGGGCAACTCCGCGGTCTCCGCGGAACGCAAAATTACCCAAATTCCACAAATTCCGCGAGCGGAGTGGAATTTACCGCCCAGGCCTAACGATAAGAGGGGTGTACTGTGCTGTCGTACACAGTGCCAATGTGGGTGTGTGACTGATATGTACATGCCCCTGGGAATGTCCATCTGCATGTGTCTTTGTCACAGTGTGGGTCTCCTTTGTGGGGTGTAGGTGGTCCCTGATGGGACTTAGACATCCACGTATGTGGTCCAGTTCAGCTTCCATGAGCTCTGAGCCCACCCGCACCTGTTCGGCCACCTCCTTTTGGCATTCTGACACCTGGCATTGGAATGCGAAGTGTGCCTTGGTGAAGTGTTGGGAGCCAGCCGTGGTGGCGGGTGCTTCCTGCTGTGTGGTCTGTGCAGGGACTGGGGTCTTCTCTATGTAGCTTGGCTGCCCTGCTCCTGGGGTGGTTTGCCTGTGATGTCCATGAGCTGTTGTAGGGCGTCGGTGTCGAAGGTGTGGTGGTCGTCTCCGGCATCACTGCTGGGTTGTCTGGTCTGACCTGCTGGAGGTGTTTTTTGTCCCTCTGCAATGTGAAGGGGAGATGCATGTTGACATGTATGTTGGCACATTGTTAAAGTTTACATATGGACTGCATGACAATGTACATTGTGACTGTTTAGGCGGTGCTGGCAATTTGAGGGGGGACTACATGACGGATGTGAGGTTGTACACGTACATATGCATCTGACAGTTTCCTGCTCTGTCAATGTGAGTGGCCTGTTTCTGCACTGGTGCAGACCCAGTTGTGTCCCCTGTTTTGCAGTGTTGGTGTTGCACTTGGTGCCACATTGTCATGGGATGTGCTGTGATAGCTATATGTGTGTGCTGCAGTGTGCCACGAGGTTCAGGGACATGATCCAGGGTCATTGTGGTTGTGCAGTGTGCTACACATCGTCGTGCATGTGTGCCATTGTGCCCATCTCCCCCCTTCCCCCAGTACCTAGTCATTACTGACCCTGTTGATTGTGGATCAGTTGCTGGTAGAGTTCTGTCACCTCTATGACGCTGGTCTTGTTTTCCTGCGGACTGCACCTCGTCTTCCTCTCCCTCTTCTCCCAGGCCTTCCCCGGCCCCGTTGCACCTTGCTGGTGGTCTGTGGGGCTTGTGGGGTTCGCGTTGGCCTCTGCGCTGGGTCAGGGTGCATCCATGGTGCTGCGCACTTTTTATTGTTTCTGGTGTGTTTTTTTTGTTCTGCTTTTTTAGTGCATCATCCCACTATATGAGTGGAATTTGCCTGCCTGCTGCTGGTTTTCGCTGATTTTTGTATCGCGCTTGGCCTCATCGCAGCTTTTTTTGCATACGCGTTTCTCATTCTTCCGGCGTGGCGTTTATTTTAATGCACCCATTTGACACGTTCTCTGGTGGCTATCGCATGGTACCGCCGTGTTGTGAATACTTGGTGAACACCGCGTAAATTTCACGCGACAGACTGCGATGTTGAGGGTTGCGTTAAGCAAATTTTGGGATGGTTATCACACGTTTCTCGCAAAGGAACACCTTGAAAAGAACTGCCAGGAGGCTGGTTTGAAGATAAAAATCCTTCCATAAGAAATAAATGTCTCATGTGTGACCTTTTCTGCTCAAGCAATATTTCCACAAGCAAAAGCCATGTGCAATTTGTGTTAGTGAAATAATGAGCCATTTGCCCATTTCAATTAACTCGTAATTCAGGTATCACACAAGGTAATGCCGGCATAAAAAAAATCTCACACAGGCTAACATAGTCCAGAGAATACTTTGTAACTTTAGTGCAATAATCCAGGAAAGGAGAAGTGGGCATTCTGTCATATTCAGCACAATCCCTGCTGTCCAGGTACACTGAATGCACTTCACCTGTTTTCTTATTATTACTCTCCAGTCCATAACAGGTTAGAGCATACAGTGTGAAGCTACGGCTTTCACAATGGTGTTTAGCCACAAGCAGTTATATATTTAAATCAGTTTCTCTTGTATTAGTTTTACTGAGATGTGATAACTACCTGTAATCCTTTTCAAATCGACACGCTGCTGAATGAGAATTTCTTGTTGATATATTGTCCCAAAGCTGTATGACTTAATGTTGGCTAATGTTTGATATGTTATTTGGAATGTTTATTAAATATTATATTTTAGGATAAATGTTATCCTTTAAAATGTATTATAGATTGAGAGAATATTCAGAGACCCATTTGGGGAACAATTAGTTTAATACAAGCAACTTGTTAGATGTGTCGGACTTACGGTGATCTTCCCCTAAACTTTTCCCCTCCCTTCACCATTTTTGCTGATCTTGTTTTTGCTGGCTTTAGAAACTGTGCACTTTACCACTGCTAACCAGTGCTAATGTGCATGTGCTCACCCCTTAAAACATGGTAACATTGACTTATGCCCAAATGGCATATTTAATTTACATTTAATCCCCAGTAAAGTCCGTCTGTTAGACCTGGCATAGCTTGCCGTCAGTTCCCCTGACTTTTTGCATCTACCTCCTTTGCTTTAGATGATTTGGGTACTTTGCCACTGCTGATCAGTGTCAAAGTACAAGTGTTCCCTGTGTAAAGTAAAATGGTAATTGGTTGGCCATGATTGGTATTTTTCCCTTACTAGTAAAGTCCCTAGTGATGTGCACTGTGTGTGCAAGGGCTAGTAATGCAAAGGCGTGCAGAGAAGGGAACTCAGGCCTTCAGTGTTAAGTTAGCATGTTGTCCTGACAAGTGCAACCACTTGTCAGGCCTTACTTTCCCTTTTGTGTACAGAGTGGGCACCCCTGTTGTAGGTCCCGGGTAACCCCTGGGCAGGTGGCAGTGTAAGTAAAAGGCAGGACATATACTGATGTGTGTGTTATGTCCTGACAGTGAAAAACACTCCATTTCGTTTTTCACTGGTGAAAGGCCATTCTGCCCATTGGACAGAATGGGGGAGGCTGGGTATTGTGTTTGTTAGCCTAGTTTCCTATAAGTGTAAAATCGAGAGGTGAAGTTTAGTATGTATGAACTCACAGTGTCATAACACATCTTTCTATGAAAGTGGTTTTGTTACTGTGTGTTCAGAAACCACTCTTTTAGAAAGTGGCTGAGTTTTGTGCTTTAAGCATTTCTGTGTGTCTCTGCAGAATGTGGATTGACTGTCTGGATCTGAGAGGTGTGAGGAGCTGGGAGAGATCTTGGCCCAGGGAGGCTGCCCTGCATCTGGAGAGCAGGGGTGGAAAAGCCTGGGAGCCATTGGTGAAGAGCGCCTAGTGAACGTGTGCACCAGAGGAGGAGTGAGTCTCGGACGTACAGGGTGCGTGTTGTGGTGCACCGCAGGCTTTGGTGAGGAGCGCCAGGTCAGCATGTGCATCGGAGGTGATGTGAGACTCGGACGCGCAGGGTGCGTGTCGTGGTGCACAGGAGGCATTGGTGAAGAGCGCCTTATCAACATGTGCATTGGAAGTGGAGTGGGTCTCGGACATGCAGGGTGCGTGTCGGGGTGCACTGGAGGCACTGGTGAGGAGCGCCTGGTCATCGAATGCACCGGAGGAGAAGTGAGGCTCGGACACGGTGAGCATGCCGAGGTGCGGCCGAAAGCATTGGTGAAGAGCACCTGGATATTGGGGCACCGGAGTTGGAGTAAGTCTCAGTAAAGCAGTGTGCGTGCTTTGGTGCAACCTGGGACTGTGGAGGTGATCGGCTGATCATCGTGTGCACTGGAAGAAAGTGAGACTCTGCAGCGCGGTGTGTGGATCTTGGTGCCAACTGATACAGCAGGAAGTGTGGGAAAGTGGAAATTCTATGTTAGCAAAAGCGGCAGCCATTTTGACTGTCGCGTCCATTTCGTTTCTGTCGTGTTCATTTTACTCTCTGCTGTTCGCCTTTTTACCCAGCCTGTGTCCTTAACTCTAGCTGACTTCCCTGACATGGTCAATCTGATGTACGTGCTAGGAATCTGCAGCTGCCGGTGCACCTGGTCTCAGATGTTATCAATTGATTGCTTATTGCCGCCATAAACATTCCTTACTCCCCCTCCTCATCTCCTGACCACCTGGTCACCCATCTGCTCTTGTTTGCCTGTAGCTATGTCCGTGTTTAAATCTGTTCCCTCCTGTTTTACTTCCCATGCGATTACACTGCAACAAACTGTATATAAGGGTGATGGTTTCTGTATTCAATGTACTTCCTCCCACAACACTGTAGAGTGTTGTCCGGACGCAGTTCCACTCATGAGTGTTTAATAAACTTGGTTTGTTTTACTTCAACTCCAGTGCCGATCTCTCTTTGTTAGTCTTCAGACCCGTGGATGAGAGGGTGACCCTGCACCAGTGTGCCCTCACGGGGGTACATTTGCACAAAAGGAGTGCCTGGTGAACGTGCACTCGGAATCGACGTTAAGACTCATCAGCGTTGTGTGTGTGGCTTCATGCCAGAGGAGACCAGGAAGGTGCTGTGGTGAACTTTTATCCAGAGTAACGTAATCTTAGGGGCATGGGGTACGTGTGCCCTGCGGCTGCCTGAGCCCTTCCAAACATCCGTGGCTGGACCGGCAGCCCCACAGAAGCTGAGCTGTCAGGCCGAGCCGCTGATGCCCATTGAGGAAGTTCTTCACGGAAGGCCCGGTCCATTGAAGGAGGAGAGGAGAGTGGGGTTGCACCACCAGGTATTGTGGATCACTACCTGGGTGGGGTGCGGGCTCGGTGGGACACTCTCTCGGCCTCTCAGTCTTTCTGGCGATGTGAGCCTTTGCTTCTGCTCAGGGTGGGGCCTGTACTGACCAAAGGAGTGGCAGTACTGGGGCCAGAGGAAGAAGCTGTGCTTTATGTCATCGTTGATCCGTGTGGGGGGAGACTGTTATCGAAGAGGCTGACTGTCGTAATACACATTGCCAATATTGCTGCTAACGAACTGCCGAACTGTCTTATGATGCCTGACAGTATTTCTGCATAACGAAGTACACAATTGTAGCGCTACACATTGCATTATTTCTCCCTTGCAAAGTACAGGATTGCAGTAGCCCGCATTGCATTATTTCTTCATTGCAAAGTACATGATTGTAGCTACGCATTGCATTATTCCTTAATTGCAAAGAAAATGATTGTAGCGGTGCACATTGCATTATTTCTTCATTGCAAAGTACGTGATTGGGGTGTGACGCATTGCATTATTCCTTCATTGCGCAGTACAAGTTCGTAGAGGTTCGCATTGCATTATTTCTCCCATTGCAAGGTACCGAGGTGTATCGTTACACATTGTATTATTTCTCCTTTGCTCAGCACAGGATTGTATCGTACTGTTGTCTGTCCATTGAAACGTGTGTGATTCTAGCATTACGACCAGCATAGCGTTTTGAAAGCGATGGTTGGGATTTGAACCTACCAGCCAGCTGGAACAAATATTACCCTTTATTATATGTTGATTCTTGTATTGTGTGGTTTGATCATATATCTTTTTATATAATGTTTATACTCGTTTTATCAAACTCATGTGGAGTCCATTTGTTGTGTCACCAGTGGGTTGCTGTGGGCGTGGTTGCACAAACTATACAATTATGCCTTGGAGATAGGCCTGGCTGCTCGTGCCAAGCTTCTAAGGGGGTGAGCAGGGCTATCTCAAACGGTGTCCTTACTTGGCCTAACGTTGAGTGGGGCCTGTTAAAAAATATTACAATTGGGACTGCAGCACTTATTGTGCCAACCACTTAAGTAGCCCTTTAAACATGTCTCAGGCCTGCTTTGCAGCCTGTGTGTGCATTTTTAAACTGCTATTTCGACCTGGTAAAATAAACATTTTTGCTAGACCTCCCTTTTTGATACATATCAGTCACCCCAGGGCAAGCCCTAAACAGCCCACAGGGCAATGTGCAATTTATTTTAAAATTCTGACGTAATTTTAAGTTTTACATGTCCTAGCAGTAAAACACTCTTAATATTATTTTTCACTACTACAAGACCTACCTCTCCTAAAAGATAACATTGGAGTTACACATTACATTACATTTAATGAGCTGTAATTTTCAAATGGGAACAGGTGAACTGTTCATATTTGGTGTCTTTGGAATTGTATTAAAACATCCTCTCTTATGGTAAAGTTGGATTTTAAATTACAGTTTTGAAAATGCCACTTTTAGAAAGCTG
The DNA here is from genome assembly GCF_964204655.1 of Triturus cristatus. Lineage (NCBI taxonomy): Eukaryota > Metazoa > Chordata > Amphibia > Caudata > Salamandridae > Triturus > Triturus cristatus. The sequence goes on along the minus strand of NC_140588.1, from coordinate 315,297,507 downwards.
CCATTTTCTGCCTTAACCATTTAGTGATTGTAGCCTGTCTCTGGGTCACATGACTGGGTGTAGCTGACATTTGGGCTTTATGTATTCCTTCTAGACACACACACATGATAGAGAGCTTAGGTGTGTCTGGATGGCCCATCACCGGCAGAATGGGAGGACGCAGCTGAGCACAGCCCACTTACACTTGAATAGACTTGTCCTGCCTCCACGCAAAGAGCTGCACACCCCTTGCAGTTAGGCTGGGGACAGGACAGGGAAAGCAGGATGTCTGTGGACGTCAAAGGGAAACCTCTAGAAATGTCTCCTACCTGCCAGAGAAAGGGCACAGATATAAATATTGGACCTCAGACTCCACTTGTTCAGTATACTTCTGGACCTGCTGATACTCCTCTGCCAGGAAGAAGAGCTGCTGTACTGCTGAAAGGACTGCCACTCTGCTGGACTACTGCTCCGAAGGAACTGCTGACCTGCTGTGCTGACCTGCTACCTCCTTGCCTGTGGAACCCAGGACCTCAAACTGACTCCAAGGGCTAGGTGGCTGGTCTCCTGACTACAGCTTCAGGTACAGAAGTCTCCCACAAAATTGAACCCAGCACCTGGATGACTCTGCTATCTGTGAGTCCTACCCTGCCAATTGGTCTCATCCCAGTCCAGGTCCCTTGGAAGCAGGTTTGAAGGTGCTCTGCCAGCCCATCAGTGGAACCCAACAGATCTACACTTCTCCTCTGCTGTGTGGTGCAATCTAAAGCAAAACTGACACATTGCCTCTGCTGCGGGGTTCTCCTGATGCAAAGGACATCGTATCGATTCGGCAACCGCATCCGAACCACTACCTGTGGGAAGCATTCTTGATGCCGGCCTTCGCATCTCTCGACGACAGCATCGCGGATGACGAAGACTTAACTTCTTGCATCGCAGCCTCACAGCTCCTCGGAACAAATGCATCACCTCAACTGAAAGATGTATCCTTGACACAGGACTTTACATCATAATCTCTCATCAACTGGATCCTCAACGATGATGCAGGACCTCTAAAGCACCACTCTGCAGCACCTCTCAACCAATGCATCACCTCGGCTGCCGATGTATCCTCGACACGGAACATTGCAACACTCTGCAAGCAGGACCCCCAGTGGAAAGTAGCCCATTGGCTACTACCATCAATTTCCCTAACACCCCTAAATTCACTATCTATGGGTGCGCTGGCACCAGGAAATAAGATTCTGTGGAATAAAAGAAGAAGAAGGGCCAGAGTCACGAAAGCAAGAACTGCATAAGAAGCAACTGACTTGGCACCAGCCCTGCTGGCCTATTTGCCTATTCTCGACAATTGCACCAAAGTCATCTCGCCCTGCAAGCTGCTGATCTTCCAAAGCCTATGAGGAATGGTAGCACTAATCCAAAGACACAGGTTTTCCAGTGGAACAGTGTAGTTGTTTCCCTGCATTTTGCAGGTACAAAAGACAGACTTGTGAGGCTCCAAGAATGTGAAAACCTGACACTGGAAAGCAACAGTGAACCCAAGCCACCTAGCCCAAGCTGAAGTGGGCTAACGGTGCCAGCGTGGTCAAGAGATCCTGACAACCTACGAAGAAGAAGGACACCGAAGAGCTGTGAAACCAGAAGACTGCTGTCCTGTCTGCCGTTCCCTGTTGAAGCTGCCCCAATGACATCTCGTCCTGCAGCTGCTGTGCCTCCAGAGCCTGGGATCACTACCTGCCTTCAATAAAGAATCAAGAACTTCCGTGGAGCAGCAGAGCTGCTTCACTGCATCCTGCAGGCACCTCAAAGAAGACTGTAACTGTTCCGGAACTCAAAGATCCAACACCGCCGCACACCACTGCACCTGTGCTTCCTAGTCTGAGCTGAAGTAGGCTAATGGTGCCAGTGTGGTCCCCCAGCCCTCCAGGGACGAAGCCCACCTTGGACTTGCCCACTGTGGACTTCCTGACACCACCTGCAGCCTCTGTTTGCAGGACCCCTCTGACATGAGTGATCCTGGTGACGAAAATCCGATGCCTAAACACACCTCTACACCTGTCTCCCCTGGAGAAGAGGATCAAATGCATCCCCAGGTTCCTGAGCTTTGCAAGAGTTTAGCTCCCCCTGTTGGGTCAGCCTGACTGGTCCCCCTGTCTGAGCGTACAGCCTCTTTTCCCACAGACCGATCTCCATAGACTTGAATGGGGCCCCAGACGCTGTAAGGCACTTCTGCACCAGCCCCCCCACGTGCTGCCCGAAGTGAACTGTTGGTGCTGCTTTGGATCATGCCCCATAATCACCCTAAGTCTAGAAGATTGGTCCCGTAAGTCGCTGTTGAGTGCCCAAATGCAATACATGTTTTTCCTCCGCAGGTTAACATTGCCACAAAGTGCTTCAGTTCAGATTTAATGTATCAAAATCACCCGATGCTGAAAAACACACCTCTGCACCAGGAGGTTCCAGTGCCACCTGTTGTAGTTATCTGGGACCTTGCCCGATTCCCACCTTAACACCCGGAGAAGGGTCCCGTAAGTCGTCGTTAAGTGACCATATGCAACATATGTTGCCTCCCCAAGTTAACATTGCTGTGAATAGCTTCAATTTCTATTTGAAGTATCAAAAACCTGTTTTCTCTAAAGCTACTATTTTAAAAAGTACTTACTGGATTGTGCCCTAAAGTTATATATAGAGAAGTGTTAATTTTATAAATTGGTGAGGGTCTCCTTCTTGAGTCATATGTGTCATTTATTGGCTGTGTGTGTGCAATGGATGTCCAACACTCCTCTCTGATAAGTCTAAGGCTGCTCAACCACACTACCTCCTAGAAGCACCTTGAGATTGGTAGAGCAAGACCCTGTCCACTAGTAAGGGAATATCTGGCCTCTTTGCACAGTATACCTTTTTTGGTACACCATATTAAAATCCTACATCCTACAGTACGAGAAAACACTGATCTGAATTACTTTTGTTTACAATGCAGATATAGATAGTGTGATAAGTGACCATTTATGGGTGCTTCATATTGAATTATTCATTGATTCTATTTCTTATTTTATGTTTTCCAATTGTTTCCTGTTCTGCACAAAACTCATGTCAGATCTGTCATCCTTAGGGTGGTCTTCCATCAAAGGATTTGCCTACTTACTTCCACTTTTTTCTGTGTCGTTTTTGTTGGTCTTAGGACTCTCAAAACTTTAACACTGCTGCTCAGTGCTAAAGTGTATGGCTTCTCTCCTAAACATGGTGACATTGGTTTGTACCTGATTGGTATATTTAATGTAGTTATAAGTCCCTTGTAAAATTATATACCACATACCCAGGGCCTGTAGTCAAAATACTACTAGTGGGCCTGTATTATCCATTGTGTCACCCACACAAGTAGCCATTCAAAACTGTCTCAGGCCTGCTATTGCAAGACGTGTGTTTGCAGTATACTGACACGTGGACTTAGCATTTAAAACTACTTGCCAAGCCTTAAACACCCCTTCGATTAAATATAACTCACCCCTAAGGTAGTCCATAGGTAGTCCTAACAGCAGGGTGCTGTGTAACTAAAAGGTAGGACATGTACTTTTAGGTTTTACATGTCCTGGTAGTGACAAACAGCTAAATTCCTTTTTCACTACTGTGAGACCTACTCCTCTCAAAGGCCAGCATTGGGAATTCCTTAAAACACTTTAAAGCTGAAATTCCTGATTAGAAAGGAGTAGCTGCATTATGCTTTATATCTTTGAAGTTGGATTTACCATTACTATATTAGAAATCCCACTTTTAGAAAGTGGGCATTTCTCTGCTCTTAGTGCTCTGTGTGCTTTGCAGCCTAACAGCAATACACGACTGGGATCGGTGACAGCTACACTTTGTGCATTCCCTCTAGACAGCCACAAACACAGGAAGGGTGAGTGGGACAGAGAACTCATCTGCATTCATCTACATTCTGGCAGCCCTTCCTGGGCAGGAAGAGGTAGAGGGAGCTGACATTTACATCTGAATAGGCAGAGTCCTGTGTCCCACACAAAGGGCTGATTACCCCCACAGATATTTAAAAAGAAAAGTGGTCCCTGTGGGGGAAGTGTAGCCCTTAACTTCCACGACAAAGTGTTAGGATCAATATACAAACACCTCTAACACAATTAGCTCAAAGTTATATATTCATTTTATTCAATTTATTCTGTGAGATATGCAATTTAATTCATTAGACTTAAAACAATTATCAATGTGCTCCTAGAGAGTGACGGCACAGTGAAAGTGACTATTAGTGCAAAAAGTGCATTTGTACTATGTACAGAAACATAGACATATGTGGCTGATAGGGATAGTAGGATATTTCGTGTTGGCACCCATGGCATCCGTGAAGCAAGTGTTGCTATCCACCATCAATATATTAAAACACAGTCCACATAGGTTTAATTTGTCAACGTTTCGACCCCCTAAATATGTATTATTCAAAACAGGGTCATCATCAGGACGAAAAATACTTAGAAGACACCTAGAAGTAAACAGACATATATCAATACAGGGAAGAATTTAAACATTTAAACATTTTTGTAGTACCATTAAAGTGCCTAACCTTGTATGTATGTGATACATACCAATTGATAGGGGCAACTGGTCCCACAGTCCCACAGTAAAGGGGTTTTAATCCTCAAAGTATCTTGATTCTTTCATGCTACAACATAACTATTGCGAATTGAGTGACATAAATAATCTATCTAGAATCTTTAATGAGATGGTAGTTGTATGTCCAGCAGTAATTCAATTAAACAAAAGGTAGCTGAAATTCGAATTAATCAATTCACACAGCAAAGAACGACAGAGTTTCTGTTCAAAAGAGAAAAGAAAACTATAACTCATTTTTCTATGAGAAAACACAGCTGATCTCAATGTCCACCTCTGTATAATCCTTCTTCCTAATTTCTGAATACTAAATGTGGATTGTCAACATTTTTTCAAAATTCCTACAATGCAAATTAAAATAAACTTGCTGAGCCCATCAGAAGCAAGACTTGGGCTTTTGATGGATTAAATCGAGTGCTTTTTAAAGGAAACTATATTAAAACACTAACTGGGCCCATTAAAGCAGAAGTCCGAAGCTTTACAAAGGTGCAAAGGTCACCTGTTGTTCAGATTAATCCATTTCAATGCAAAGAAAGACAGAACTTCTGTTCAAAAGAAAATACGTGTGACTCATTTTCTTTTCCATATGTGAGAAAGCAAAGCCGATCTCAATGCCCACTAGGTATATACAATTGTTCACTTTAAAATCTAAATATAACTTTTGAACACCTATGATATAATTGAATTAAACACAATTAGACTTACTGAGCCCATCGGAAGCGAGAATTGGGCTTTTAAAGGTGCATGTCCACCAAGGAATATAACGAATGTGTTTCCAAATCTCACTGAAGGGAAATAAAAAGGAAACTGTTTTGTAGATTTTGAGGAGTATAACCAGAAAAGAAATGCAGGTTCTCAGGGTTAGATTACTCCCTGTCTACAGCCATTTGATTAACAGCATCTTTTGACAAAAAACACTCCTCCCGACAGGATCGTCAGCGTGACTGTGGGGTGGCACTCTTATCCAACAGAGATGACGTGCCAGCTTTCTTTAGCTTACACATTGAGGTAGGAGCAGGATAATGGCATCATAATGGATTTATGGATTGGAGTTAGCCAATTCAATAAAGAATTATTGATCCTTGTAATAATTTACTCTTCTCATTTACTGAAAATTATTAAAATAAGATTTATGAAAGTATACTTTTGAAAGCAAATTAGAAGAAAGACTATGGTGCCCTGAGTTTAGAAGTCAGACTCAGACTGTGGTTATCCATAGCTTTTAACAACGGAGATATGGTTGCAAAGGAAAATCAGGTCCTAAAAAGGGTAAACACTTGTGTCGCACCTCTAGGATGCACAATATCCATTTAAACTAAATGACGTTGACCGCTGTGTTGGTGGAAAACTTAACAGACCTGATTACCTCCAGGCCCTAACATTTATAGACATCGGATGGATGAATGATGAGCTCTCGCATCGGAGCTTCTAAAGTGCAAATTGTTAAAAAATTAATGGAGTACAGATACCATTCAAGACTACCTTCATGATAAAAATTTACATTTGCAATTTTTGGCGTGTTGAAACCATCTGAAAAAGGAAATAAATATTCACATAAACAATGATTTTTTCCAGTCCTCTATGGTGTTCAAATCCTGGGTGATTTTGCACATTTGGCCATCCGGAATAGCTCTCTCCTGGATATCCCTCCTCGGGGACCCAAGGTGACACTTTCAATTACTTGCCAATCGAGGTCCTCGCTGCTGTGCTTGTTCTTCTCATAATGGTCAACCAGTGGTGCGCCTGTAGTCCCGCATTTTATCCTGCTTCTGTGTTGCAGGATTCTGCATTTCACCTTCTGTGTGGTCTGTCCAATATACAGTAGTTTACAGGGACACCAAATAACATTGATTACATCTTGAGTGTTACAGTTACTAAAATTTGTGAGGGCAACATTGATTTTAGAATGCATAAAGTTGCAGGTGTTCAAGCTAAATTTGCACAACAAGCATTGGCTACATTTGTAGTGACCTATCACAGCAGGGAGTCCACAAAGTGTATTTAAATAGATTCTAGGTGTTTGGGAAGTGCTGCTCCAACCAAAGTGTCCTTCAAGTTTTTTCCTTGTTTGAAAGAAAATATGGGGCAGATTTACAAGCCCCTTGCGCCTCTTTTACGCCGCCGTTGCGTCACTTTTGTGACGCAGCGGCGGCGCAAATCCTGCGCCATGGTGCGGGGTACTTACAACGTGACGCATCTGGGAGATGCGTCACGATGTAAAGCCCTGCACCACATGTAGGCATTCCTGCGCAGGGGGGACGTTCCGGTGCAGGAGCGGCTCCTAAAAGTGGCTGAGTGAAATCTACAAGATTTTAGGCCCATGCTGTGTCAAAACCCTGCGCCTGCCTGAAGCAGGCTTAAGGATTGACGCAGCATTTACAAGATAGGGCCCCCCAGAGCATTGCTGGAGCTGCATGGCGCTTGCGACGCAACTCCAGCAATGCACCACTTTTACGGCACAGATGCGTCACGCATCTGTGCCGTTTTTGCCCCATGGTGCGCCGCATTGTAAATGCGGCGCATACATGGTGGCGGATCTGTGGCGCACAATAACTGGCGCATCCCTGCTGATATGCAGGGATGCGCCAGTTATTGTAAATATGCCCCTTTGGGTATTTATTTTTGAGTCAGGTGGCTGCAACAGGGCCCAATTGTTTTTATACAATCTTTTAGACTTGATTGCTTGCTGGACTGAATGTGGTAACACAAACAATTCTGTCTAGGGTGTTATCCCTGGTGCAAGGTTTTAATAAGTCTTCTCGGTGGTTGTACCAGGCTCGTTTCCTGGCTTGTCTAACCAGGCATCTATGGTAACCCCTTTCAATCAATCTTTTGATAAGTTTATCTGTCTCCTCAAGGTAGTCTTTTCTTCTGGTGCAATTTCTGCGAAAGCATAAAATTGACTCAAAAGGCAAGTTGTCCTACAAATCTCTAGGGTGACTACTAGTGTAATGTAACAGGGTGTTCCTTTCAGTAGATTACCTGTACAGTGAAAAAAAGATTTTTCCCTGTTCTGATCCAACTCTCAATTCTAGAAAGGGAGTATCAGTCTTACTCTGTTCTAAAATAAATTGAATGTCCACAGACAAAGCATTTAGCCATGCATAATAAGAATTGAGCTCATCAGATGTGCCTCTCCAGATCAAATCAAATCAAAGAAAGCTTTATTCGATTGTGAACAAACAATGATAAAAGCATAATAACATGGTTTTATATATAAAAATTCATTTAAAATACATATATGCAATTATTTAAAATTCATTGAAAAAGTTAAAAGAGTATTGAACACAACAGGCTTTCCTTGGATTAAACGACAATTTAAGAAAGAATCATAAGTTTCCTTAAACAAAGAACTTTTTTAAAGAAAATTACCATCCGGTAGACACTATGCACATTATCTAATTGTTGTAATGCCAAAAAGGCAGGTTGACATTGCCGGAGCCCAAACCATTTTAACACAGGGACTAAGCACATTTTCCTGGCATCAGAATAAAATCTACAAAAAAGTATAACATGGATCGTAGTATGCTTAGAAATACAGCTGGAGGTCTTGAGACCAGTCATTTACTTTAGGAAATGTGACTAATCTGTGAAAAAACCCCAATCGAAAGCGAACTAGTAGGAATCTGTCAAATACACTCGTCATAAGGGGAGGTAGGGTTGAATGTTAAAAGTAATTAAAATCATCTGATTGTGTAGGACAGTGGGTTTTACAATTTCAGAAGACAGTCTGGCAGTATCTAACACTGACAAGCCCTTTGCTTTTAGTTCCTTCCTAGATATTTTCTGAAAACTACTAGGATTAGTAAAGTACCCTAGGTGATCAAGATCTAGTAGGAAGTTGCACACATAGATCAGCCATGGGATCCCCAGGGCCCCATCTAGTTTCAGAACATCCAAAATAATTTCTCCGTTTAGTTTTGTCTCTTCTTTTGTCCAAAGTCTGTGCCATAGCAGCACAAGCTCGCGCTTAATAAAATCTGAAATAAAGGCAAAGCTCAACTCCGCATGACGTATACTTGCTGAAATGCCACTCGGGACAGACAAGATAAATTTCAGGAAAGCGTTTTCTACTCTTTGGATGGGAAGCAAATCACCTGCCCCCCCATACCCCAGGCCCATAAACTGCAGCTGTGACACATTTTGCTTTATATATCTTGATGAGCACCTCAGGTGGTCTTTTTACCTAATTTTCGCGCAAGAGCTCTAAGGGCAGATGCAGTGCGCAATAATGTCAATTTTTTCGCAGACACTGCCTGAGACCAAGAATCATTGTGGGCAAAAAGAATTCCCAGATATGAAAATTTCTTGGTGACCCCGATCTTCTGTCCTGCGAAAAACATATCTTTAGTTCTCTTAATGCCAGTACCGCAACGCATAACAAAAGTCTTAGAAGAGTTAACTCTTAAGCATAACTCATTCATAAAATTAGTAAAACTATTCAAAACACTCTGAAGTCCCACTTGTGTGCGAGACATCAGCACCGCATCGTCTGCATATAAAAGGGCTGGAATAGGACGCCCCGCTACATGAGGGAAGTCATGGTTATCTTTTAAAAGGGCCTCCCACAAACCGTTTGTGTACAGGTTGAAGAGAAACAGTGCCAGGACACAACCTTGCCTGACTCCACTTCTAATCGGTAAGGAAACGAATTGTTTGCCCTGCAGACCACAGCGAACATGTGCATTGGCATCACTATAAAAACGTCTAAGAAAATAAATCATCTGTAGGTCAACCCCATCACCTCTAAAATTGACCAAAGTTTAGTATGAATCACGCAATCAAATGCGGCTGTAAGGTCAACAAAGGCTAAAAATAGGTTCCCCGCCTTAGCCCTAGTGTATTTGCCCACTAAGAGAGACAAATTCAAACCCTGCTCTACGGTCCCTACTCTGACTCGAAAGCTGTATTGCAGGTCCGACAGAATAGAGTTCTCCTCTGCCCAATCCTGAAGACGTTCCAATATTATTCTACCCACTACTTTAGTTATGGCATCAAGTAATGAAATAGGCCTGTAGCATGCCAGGTCATGCCTGTCTCCCTTTTTAAAAATAGGGACAATAGTTGATTCCACCCAAGTTGGTGGAAAGGATGCACTGCAGCTAGCGTTTAGGACCTGTGTCAGGAGGGGTCCCCATAGAGTAACATCTGCCTCAAACAGATCCACTTGTACCCCATCTGATCCAGGAGCCTTGCTGCCCTTGCAGACAGACAAAGCCCGTTCAACTTCATTCAGTGTGAACGATAAAGCGCTACCTGCGGGGGACAAATTCAAATTCCAGACGTCCTGGTCAGAATTGTCCATCATGGCTGGGATTGCCTTCCCATGATAAACTTTTGTAAAATGCTCAATCCATTGCTCCTCGGTTATTGCTATTTCGATTGTTGGTCCACCCTCTCTGGACAGGAAAGGGGCCCAAATAACTTTCCAAAAATCCACAATATTGTTAAGTACTGAGGCAGAATGTAATGGTTCCCACACCTCCTTCTTTAACCCCTTCCCCACTCATGACGGAACCACTCCGTCATGAGCCACGGTCGCCGTGTGCTCATGACGGAGTGGTTCCGTCATGCTGCGGCCTTTGGCGGCCGCGCCGCCCACGCGGCGCTAATTCCCCGCCTGTGCGGGCGATTAGCGCAGTGGGCGGAGTCATGACGGAACCACTCCGTCATGAGCACAGCTCAACCGCGGCTCATGACGGAGTGGTTCCGTCATGAGCACCGCGCCACCGCGCTGCCCCCAAACCCCCCCCAGCGCTGCGGCAGAATTCCCGCTGCAGCGAAAGGGTTAAAGTGGCTTTCCGATCCCTAATTGCTTGTTTGTAAGCACCTCTAGCCATCTTTATATCAATTGTATTCCCCTGCTTTATATGTAGCACTTTTTTCAAATGCGAATAAGCTTGAGTGCACCTAGAATCAAACCAACCGTTCTGAGGGCCCTTAGTACTTTTACGTTTGGTAAGAGACTATCTAACAGCATGGGAAATGGTCTTGAAGGAAGCCAAAATATCTTCTGGAGTGGCTGTCTCACTCAGGCAAGTCTCTATCGCTAGTTTGCTATTACCCAACACAGTTTTGACCAGTGCAGTTTGGTCCCCCGATGTCCAACGCAAGGAATACCCATTAGTGCTCCCCATAACTAGGTTTCCTTGCGAATGATTATGCTGTTTAGAAATTAAAATCGAGGTGGACGGTAGTGAGAACGCCAAACAAAGCGTGAAATGGTCACTAAGAGAGTTGTCCGCTACATAAAAGGAATGGAGGGTGTATGCATGACTATTGGAGACTAAAACATAATCAATAATAGAAAAAAGGCCCCTGCCATTTAATGTCCAAGGCATGGAAACAGGAACTGGATGCATTTCATTCGCAAAGCCCAGGTCAAGGTAGAAGACAAGCTTATTAAATTCTTCCCCCGGGACCGAATGTCGAAAATGGGACACAGATATGCCATCATCATTTAGCGCATCACATAGTTTTTCCCCAGCATTCATACATAAAGTACAGTTAAAATCTCCGGCCAGTAGCAACATTAAATCTTTACACCTACCAACATTATTCTGTATTTTTATCATATTTTGAGTAACAGCTCTCACTTTGTCAGAGGGAATGTTATTATAAAAATTAATGACAACAATGGAGTGCGTGGGATCTAAGTCCAATTTAACTAGTTGGTAGTAGTTATCCTGCGCAAGCAAGGTTATCTTTCTAGTATTAACGGTGCATGATATGTAAATGCAGAGACCACCCTTAGCCCTACAACTCGGACTACTGGCAGCTGGGGTATGGTAAGTCCTAAAACCATTCAAGTGAACCGCCTCCTTGGCCCAGATTTCCTGAAGGCACAAAATCTCAAACTGACTAATAAATTCACTCCGCAGATGGTTATTTAACTTAGATGAAATACCAGCAATGTTCCAGGAGAGAGCATTGCATAAACCGGGTTTACCACTCTAAGAGCAATTAGCCATGGCTGTCCCAGTTGAGTCCCCCACTATGCGACTTGGTGAAAGAGAAACATTTAACAAGTCTGTGGGTTCATCTAATATTATAATCTCCACCTCTGGCTCTCTTTGAACCTCATTAGTATCACAGATATGATTACAATTAGAGTAGGGGCCAACTATTCCCGATCTAGAATAACCGGGGTTTCGACCAACACCAGACCCTTCCGCTACACAGGTTGGGAGAGCCAACAGTCCCGCACCCAGTCAGCCTATATCCTCGAACGAAAACAAAGCATTGAAGCGATTAGACACCGGGATCGAGAATCTGGGCTCCCCGAAACTCCTGGGGTTACCCCCCCCATAAAGGTGGTACCTCGAGGTTCATGGAAATTTGGTGGTTTGTAAAAGTAACTTAGTGGTAAAATATGTATATCACTGATATTAAAGGGCCCAGTATTTCCCCTCTCGAGAATTGTACGTACCAGGAGAGGTGACCTGAATGTTAATGATGGAGCGGATAGTACAACATTTTGTATACCCCCCCTATTCTGCATGTTTATACTAATTAGAATAATCTATTAATTATAATATTATTAATGTGTTTGTGTGAAATCTAATCAACAATTACTAATGTATGAAACACACGTGAGATTTGCTTGTTGCATGGCTAAATAATTGTTATTATTAACATATGTACGCATATTAACGTTAGAAAAATAGAATATTGCATGATATATGTTGCTTTTGTGACGTTATCGCATGTTGCACCAGATGACATCAATGGATGAGTATGAACGCTTTGAATGCCGCAGTATGCTAGATAATTACAAGCACATAGGGGAATTAGTGAGGGTTTAACGATTTATTCGTTATTTCTACGTTTTAATTACTTTTTGTGTTTGTTTCGCTTAAGTTGTCCTTTGGGCCTAAAATCAAGATGGCCGCCTGACTGACTCGACGCGATGGCCACCATTCCACAAGGTTTTGGGTGAAGTGCGCTTGCACCAACCACAAGTACCAGTGGCCTCGACATGACGCCAGACTCGATGTGCTCAACCAAGGTCACGACGGGATTCCTGCCAAGTGTTTTGACAATAGACTTTTATAAAAACCGGATGGATCATGCCTGACGATATGACATCACGAACTGTGTGAAACTTCACCGGACGACCCCAACCGACCAATGGGATGAGCCCAAATTCTCTATATTGTATCTTTTAGACCTTATTTCTATTCTATGAATGACGGTAGAATAGAGAGGGCTGCTCTTGTTCTTCGCTGCTTCCTTATATTTTCTTTTGCTGATGGAGACGACGGTGACGCTACGCGACAGCTGCGATTCCTGAATCTTTGACAGACTGAATTGCTGCCCAAATTCTTGATGAACTAAATACTTCCGAAATCCATGGGCACCGATTGACACTTGCACGTCTCTGGTCTCTGACTCGACCTTTGGGACTGTAGCGTGCTGACGACTAAATTTGATGACTTAGAGGACGACCGATAGCCAGAATAGGTAAATATGGTGTTTTGTGATTTGCGTGATGATTAATAAATTTACTTGATGGAACTAAAATTCTTGCATTATTTAGATAAACAAAATATTGATTAACAAACAAATGTGTTCTGGTCATTTATTAAGAGAGGATAGATCAGGATTTTATGTGTGTTTAGCCGGAGTAAATTACCTTACCAATCCAACTAAATGATTCATCGATTACGTGGGAGGAGTATCTTAAAGGTTTCAGGTTTATGATGTGTAGATAATAAGGTTTAATGTACAGATGTGTAAAAAATGTCTTCCTATAGGTTATAAGGTATTCCTTTCATGTCAGCGTTTGGAACAATTATCTCTCCTGTAAGTGCAGGCCAGTAAGAAAGAAGTGTGAATGTTGGTGATATGGGCCCCACCACTGATTGAAAGAATGAATGTGTTAATGTGATATTTGGCCTGTGACGAAGGGAGGATATTAGGTACAGGGTTTTGATTAGATTCCTGATACCCAAGTTTCCGCGCTCCAACAGTTTTACTGGTAGCAGAGTTATGGTTTTTATTGTTTTGGTTTGGTGATTATTGCTTGTAAAAGGCTTATTGATTATTGGAAAGTATTGGTTTATGTATTAACACTCTATGTTGAGTCGCGTTGAGCATGGCTTCTGGGATGTAGGAAGTTGGAAGTTTGTAACAGTTCCGTAGTAGAGCAGAGGTAAGCGCTGCTCTCGAGAAAGACGGAATTGTTGTTGCCCTGTAGGTACACAGGGGAAACATGTAATGAGTGAAGTTCACGACGCATTGTCTGGGTTCGGTTCGGTAACATCGCCGTTTGTTGCCATTAGAAATATCTCCTGTATGAAAGAAGTGTATGGTAGCGAAGGTCACCTGTGAAATTTTGGTCTTAGGTACCAGGAGTCCAGAAGGAGCTCTGATAAAGCTTATCACTGGAAAGGTAATAGGTGTTCCCTAAGCTTGCTAGAAGGATAAAGTGGAGGGAAGTGCTACTTTATTAACATATGTCATAATTCTGTAGTAGGACAGACTGTTCGCTGTTCTCGGGAAAGACAGAATTCTGTGTGAATGAACTACATTTTTCCCGTGTGAAAGTGCGTGAATGGAAAGGCATTCGGGTTAATTGTGAAACTCTGGTTTTATTTCTCAGGAGCATTGGGTCTCCAACTAGATGTCTTAAATTTGGAGAAACGGTTAGCTAATGCTTGCTAGAAGGGTAAGGTAGAGGGATGTGCTACTTTATCAACGGAAGTAACGATTCCGTAGTAGGGCCGAGGTATGCGCTGCTCTCGGGAAAGACGGAATTCTTTTGAGAAAGGTCATTAACTATTCTTTGGTTAGCGAAGCGGACAATGGTGGCGTTTTTATGTTGTTACTAACATATTTGTGAATTGGAAGAACGTAAAAAGCTTACCGAGAGAATTTTGTAAAGGAGGGGTCGACAGGAGCTGCAGCAGCGGTTGCTTACGTCAAAAAGACCGCGCTGGGATTGGCCAGTCAGACAGAGACGTAGACGCTCCTGATTGGTGCGATAGTGTACGCCGCGCTAGGAGTGGAGAATTACAGGGTGACGTAGATGCTCCTGATTGGTGCGTTAGTATACACCGCGCTAGGAGTGGAGAAATACAGGGTGACGTAGACACTTCGGATTGGTGCGTTAGTGTGAGTCGCGCTACAATTGGTTAAAATACCAGAACAGTCGTAAGGAAAAGACTAGCGATACACGAAAGATAAAAATGATGTATTACGATCCATCTGAAAAGGAGAAAAAGTCCTGGTTTGGGAAAATTAAGAAATGGTTTAAAAAGGACAAACCGATTGTGACTAGGGAAGGACAGTTTCTTCCCCCACCGAAAACCCCCGCATCCTTCATGGTTGCGAAATACGGATATCTTACTTGTATTTGGTTGGATAACTGGGTGAAGTATACTAAGAATTTTGCCATTTCCAGAGCATGGTTCGTTTAGTCTAGCGGTTTTGAGAAATTTGAGAGAGAAAGTGATGAATCTAGAACCAAGACCCAGACCAACACAATTTGAAGCATTGACAGAATGGGAAGATGAGATGCATGACAGAGAAAGACAGAGAGGTGCGGAAGGTATAGATACATGTTTGGTAGATACGGACATGACACTCATGATGAGAGAATGAGAAGGTGGAGGAATACAAGTAGGACTGACGGTCTGTTTCCTGTAAGAACTGCTGAAGAACTTGGAGGTAGAAAATGTACAGAAAAAAGACATAATATAGAACCAAGAGGGTATGGAATGAATGAATCGGAAGATGATGTTCTTGATGACATGTTTTATAAAACTCCACCTCCGTATCAACCAGAATCTGAAATGTTGACACCAAGTGCCCTAATGAGAGAAACTTTGCGAATCATTAAGACTGAACCAGTTCCCCAAGAATTAGGGAAAAATATTGCCATCAGAGAGATAGAAAGAAATCAGATGATAAAACGAGTGGTGACAATTCGGCAGAATTAGCAAAAACAACTTTAGAATTAACTGAAAAGATAAGAGAATTGACCAAAAATTTAGAAGCTGTAACTGTACCAGTGACTATAGGCCCTGTGATGCCTATTTTTGATAAACAGAAAGATAGTGAACATTGTTTAACAGTTCCTTTTAACAGTAATAAACAGACTGAGAAGCCAAAGCAGAGCCTAAATGTAAATCTATGGAGACAGACAATAAGTACAATTGAGCCAAATGTTTCGAATAACCCATTTATAAGTCCAAATGTAGCAGAAAGACATACAATGACAATGGAATCAGTATTAGAGACACAAAGGGACTCAGACCGAAGTAATGTAGAGAAACCAGTAGGACCATCTAAGAATTGAGCGAATGGTTGAGAAGCTTGCAGAGAAAAGACAAAGAATCCCAATCAATAGATGTGGCCAAACTATGAATGGTACTGGAAGAATTAATAGTAGGAACTATCCCAACAGAAAAGTTAAAAACTTACCAGGATGAGGAGTTGCTGTTTTTGTGTAAAAGCATAACTTGGAAAGCAAAACATCTGCATGAAAGATTAGAAGAAGTAGCAAATGAAATGGGTATAGATATTGAAAAGGTAAAGGCCCTACAGAAACCATATCGAATAGATTTTACTGAAAAAGATACTGAAAATTTGAATACCACTGGACCAATAAGTCAGATTAAGGAAATAATTATCTGGCTGAGAAAATGGGGAGATGTGGATAAATGGAGAAGCAGATGGTATCGAAAACGAGATGATGCCCCAGATAAGACTTTTACAGCTTTCCCTGTTAGAGAAAAGGAAAAGGTAGTAACAGAATGCCCCATGAGAGAAATTCCAGGAGGAGGATATGTACATGTTCCATGGACTAGACAAGATATTTTGTCATTTACAAATGATTTCCCTCGACTACGCGAAAAGCCTGTCGAGTGGTATAGGCAAGTAGACAGATTTGTAAAGTTATCTAAAGTATTATGGATTGATCTGAATAGCCTATTTGACATAATAGTACCAGCAGATTTATGGACAGAGTGCAAGCTAATGATAAATTGGCCCACACAAGAATAGCCAAGGGATCCAAAGACAGGAGCTCCTGACCCTGAGGTAATGAAGAAATATGAACAGGTTATTGTCTTTTTGAAAAATAAAGTACCTCCAAAAGAAACTGATTGGGTAAAAATTGACAGAACTCACCAGGAAAGTAATGAGTCGGTACATGCCTATTATGAAAGATTCATTTTGGCCTTTAAACAGTTTAGCGGTGCTGAAAATTTGAGTGAAAAAGATTTGAGTCATTTTGTATACAGATTTGTATATGGTTTACGTCCAGAAATTAGTAAAATGATTAAGCAACATACTATAGATTGGCAAAATAAGAAAATAGATGAAGTATTGAGACATGCAAAATATTTCAGTAATGAGATTGAAGCAAAACAGCGTAAATTAAAAGAGAAGGCTATGTAGGCACAAGTAAAAGTGGCAGAAAGACAGGAAGCCCAGTTAGCGGAACAAGCGAATAATACAGGCCCCAGAAGATTCCCTCCTGGGAAAGGTAAGGGAAATTTTAACATAGAAGATGCCAAAAAGAAATTCCCATGTCATAATTGCGGTACGGTAGGGCATTGGAAATCCGAGTGTAAATTTCCCCCAAGTACTAATAATGAAAATGCTTCATTGAATCCACAGGTGCAGAATGAGGTGAGTGGTCAACTGCAGCGACAGCAGCAGGTTGTTTCCCAACAGAATCAGGTGCCAAAACCGCCTTTTCCACAAAGCAAAAATTCACAGAAATACAGTAATGAGACAGGATTCTACAACGAAGAACAGGTAACTAAGCTGCCGCGCGCTAGCGCTGTTTCGCAGTATTGGCTACAACGCGATGCGAGCGATTCAGAGGAAGGTTATTGCCGGTGCCGAAGGGAGGAAGAAGAGTGCGTACTTGGCACAACTCTAGAAGTAGACCAGACAGGCCCATTTGTGGATGGGAAAATAAATGATGAAAACATTACTTTCATAGTCGATACTGGTGCTACTCGATCAACTGTTAGGTCAGCTGATGTTAAGAATCTTCCTCTCTCGGATGAAACAATCCAAGTAGTTGGTGTATCCAACAGACAGATTAAGACTCATCTTACAGAACCAGTGAAAGTTAGCATAGGGAAGTTCTCTGAAATGCACCGCTTTGTCGTGTGCGACACAAGTCCTGTAAATTTATTAGGTAGGGATCTGCTGTGCAAAATGAATTGCACCATTTTCTGTACCCCGGATGGTATAGCATTTGAGACCCCTGATGAAGATGTGCTGTATAAGATGACTATGGCAAACACAGAAACTGAGATTACTGAAGCCTATGCTGTATTTAACCCTGATGAATTACCCCAAGAATTGAAACAGACTGTAAAGGCAGAAGTCTGGGATATCACGGGAGAAGATGTGGGACTAATGAGAAATGTAGACCCAGTAAAAATAACAGTGAAAGAAGGAGTAAGCTATCCAAATGTCATGGACACTATAGCCTTGCTGAATCATCTAGCAGATGGAGGACTTAAAGTGTCACCATCAAAATTTCAATTTTGCAAAAAAGAAGTACATTATTTAGGCCATAATATCGAAAAGGGACTGAGAAAAATAACAATAGACAGAATCAGGATTATAAAAGGAATGAGACCCCCCATGACCCAAAGAGAGGTAAGAATGTTTCTTGGAATGGTTGGATATTGTCGCCAGTGGATTAGCAATTTCTCCCTGATTGCAAAGCCTTTGCTACACTTTACAAGAAGTAATGTGAGAGATCCCATTGATTTGAACAAAGAAGAACTGGCAGCTTTTAAGCGATTGAGAGATGGGTTGTGTGAAGCACCTGCATTAGGTATGCCTGATTATGAAAAGGAATTTGAGTTGTATTGCAGTGAGAGAAATGGATGTGCACTTTCTGTTCTAATACAGAAGCATGGAAAACTGAGGAGACCAATTGCATACTTTTCATCAATGCTAGACCCTGTAGCTGTAGCCTTACCTGGGTGCTTGAAAGCAGTGGCTGCTACTTGTCGAAGTTTGGAACAGAATGAAGAAATTGTGATGAGATATCCTGTGAAAGTGTTTGTACCTCATGATGTGGCAATCCTTTTAACAAGGAGTCGCACTCAGTACATTACACATAGTCGGCTGACTAAGTATGAGAAAATCATATTAGGTGCAACAAATGTAAGCCTTGAGAGATGTTTGAATGTGAATCTGTCAACGTTGCTGCCTGATGCTGAGAATCTGGAAGTCAGAGATGAAGCAGATCATGATTGTCTGGATGTACTCGACTTTCGTACCAAACCACGTCCGGACATAAAAGATATACCATTGCCAGAAAGTGATTTTGTGATGTTTGTAGATGGTTCTTGCCTAAGAACAGATGATGGAATGTTGAGTACAGCATATGCAGTATGCACGGTTGAAGCAGTAATGGAAGCATCCTACCTGAAAGGAGTAAAATCAGCCCAAGTAGCTGAACTTGTTGCTTTAACTAGAGCATGCAAGATTGGGAAGAGTGTGAGAGTGACTGTGATAACTGACAGCCAGTACGGATTCGGTGTGGTACACGATTTCGGCAAAATATGGCTGCAGAGAGGGTTTTTGACATCAAGTGGAACTCCCATTCAGAATGCTGAGGTGGTTGGAAAATTGTTTGAGGCGATACGGCTGCCTAGGCAATTGGCTGTTGTGAAGTGTGCTGCCCACAGTCAGTCTGGCGATTACATCGCCATCGGCAATAAGTATGCCAATGATATGGCTCAATATTGTGCACGTAATCAGAATTCAATAAACAGGGCAAAGGAGAAAGAAGTGATTTCTTGCACCTTGATGTCTACTAACACAGTGGGTACCTGGGAAGAAGTAAGGCAGTTGCAGGAAGAAGCAGGAGATGAGGAAATGAAGCAGTGGGTAAAAGCAGGATGTGCACCAAGAGAGAAAGACCATGTGTGGGTCTATAGGGATGGAAGACCAGTTATGCCTGAAAGCATGATGTCTGCCATGGCACGGATGTATCATGGTCAGGGACACATAGGGAGAGATGCCATGATCAGGTCATTTAAGCAGACCTGGTACAATGCAAAATTCAGACTTGTAGCAGAAAGTCTTTGTCAAAGATGCCTTATATAACAGCAGTACAACCCTGGAAGAAAGACAGTGGTGAGTCTAGGAACAATAGGTCGAGAAGGAAGACCTTTTACCAGAATTCAAGTAGATTTCATTGAGATGCCTCCTTGTAACAGGTTGAGGTATGTTCTAGTTATGGTCTGTTTGTTTTCTAGATGGGTAGAAGCATTCCCCATGAGAAGAAATGATGGAATCACAGTGGCAAAATTGCTATTGAGGGAATTTATTCCTTAATTCGGGTTCCCAGTAACAATTGAATCAGGCCGAGGAAGACATTTCCATAATGAGATCATAAAATTGATTTGTGAAGTATTGAATGTACAACAAAAACTACATTGTGCCTATCGCCCAGAGGCTTCTGGTTTGTTGGACCTATGAACGGTACCATCAAAAACAGGATAGGGAAAATGTGTTTAGCCACGGGTATGAAATGGCCTGATGTCTTGTCTCTAGTACTCATGACTATTAGATCAATTCCAGATAGAACTACAGGGTTGAGCCCCCATGAAATTATCATGGGTAGAGCGATGCATCATGTGTTCATACCAGTCAACAAGCTGTTGCCTATAACTGATGACATGGTGTTGGATTACTGTAAAAGCCTGGCTGACGCAGTTCATTCCATGTTTCATCAGGTTGGAGCGGATGCCACCACCCTTGAAAAGAAGCAAGCTCATGATCTTAGCCCAGGGGACTGGGTAAGAATCAAAGTACACAGAAGAAGAAACTGTTTGGTTCCGAAGTGGGGAAAACCACGACAAGTGATTTTGACTACAACGACAGCTGTGAAGTGTACTGGAATTAAGAACTGGATTCATGCAAGTCACACATTAAGGATTCCAAATCCAGTGGATAGCACAGAAAGAGAATATTTTGATGAAACAGAATCTAGTACTGAATCAGATGAGGAAGAGACAAGAACAAAAGAAAACCCTGAAAGGGGGGAATCAGAATCAGATCTAACTTTTGTCCCAAGAAGCATTTCCCTGAGAAGAAGGTTACAGATTTCTGATACCAGTTCAGACTCAGAAACTGAACAAGGAACTCTAGGTTCAAGGAAAGAAAAGGACAGTGAAAAGACAACAAAAGAAATTGCTGAGAGAGAAGTCCCAGATGAAAGATTGAGAGAAATTCCACCTGAAATAACAAATCTAGATGGACAGGTGCCAGATACAGAGAGAGAGGGAAAGATTTCTGCGGAAGACCCCCGAGGAGGTGTAGGGAACTCCAACATCCAGATAGAAGTAGGGATAAGTAGTCAGCAGGAAGATTGCGTGCCGGAGATTCGAGGAGGGACAGAAGTAGGGAAAACGAGAGAAGTGGTGGAAAGAAAAGTTATTGAAAGTAAAAAGAAGGTTGAAACAGAGTCAGAGGAAAGCGAAGATGAAGTACCAGAAGGTAGAGTCTTAAGAAAGAGAGCTTGGAGAACTGAAAAGAATGATAAAGGAAGTAAACTGAAAAGATCAGCAAAAGATGAAGTCTGGCCAAACAAAATAAAATACCTAGAAAACCCAACCAGAAGTATAAGTCGCCGGAATGGACGTATGTGAACCTACCTGAAGTAAAAGAAGAGGCGGATAGCCAAGGAAACCCAGAGGTGACTGTACCAGAAGTGGTTGAGGAAGACGAGGAATCGGAAATCCTGAGAGTCATCTTATCCGATATTGGAGAAGAGACGGATGTTCATGACATTCTGTATTCAGATCACTAAGGAAAAGTGAAGGATGATGAAATGCCGAACTGAATGAGACAAGGAAGTTGCTAATTAAGAGACAATAAAATACGGGAAAAGACAAAAAACTGGCAGAACCAAGTAGGTTCTTAGAGCCTTGGGTTAGACAAACTAGTTGTGAAGTATGAGAGGCTAAGTCAAAAGACACTGTTCATTTTTACAAAAATGGCAAACACGGATAGTAGAAAAGGTAGATGTATATTTTTGAAGAGATGGTGTAAAATGTGTTTTTGTACAGGATTACTAATGCTTCTGTGGAGTATACTAGCTCTGATGATCTCATTTAAGGTTTCCATAGACACAATAGAAGGACATAGTGAAAACAAAACTAATGTTGAGAAGATTCAAAAGGTAGTTCCGACTAAAATAGATAGAAATTATTTGCATAAAGACAAGTCTATAACTGATTTTTCTAACAATGTATTTTCGAAATTACTGTATGAATATGTAAAGACAATGGACGTAAGGGACTGCTATGTCTGTATGCAGTTACCTGCATCTGTTTCGGAGGGAGTGACTTATCACCACCTTCCAGTAACTTATGGAATAACATCTAGTGTAATAGCTAGTTTATTTGACCAAACAGGGAAGTTAGAATATTGTTTTTCAGATGTAGATAACACATTTTCACAAGTGCCATCAATTAACCCCTTCTGTGCCCATGACGAGCTGGACTCGTCATGGAGCACAGTCGCGCTGTGCCCATGACGAGTCAAGCTCATCATGGCACCCACCCACGGGGGAAGCGCTGGCGCTCCCCCTGTGAGTGGTCGATCTTTTTTTTTTTACTGGGAAGGCAGGGGAAGACCTTCCCCTGCCTCCCCCGGCCCCCCGCGTCATCAATGACGTCAGCGCACGAGCCGCGCTGACGTCATTGGAGGTTTCCCCTTTGCTCTCCGGGGCGCAGGAAGCCATTTGCTTCCTGCGCGTCGGAGAGTAAAGGTGAGTTTTGGGGTTGGGAAGGGTTTTTTTTTGCATCGGTGGGTTTGGGTTAGGTTGGGGGCACTTTGGTATGCCCAGGCATGCCACGAGGCTTGGCTTCGTTCGTGTGTGCCTGTTGTTGCTTCCCTGTGAAATGGATCCAAATTTGAAAAACGCTCGTCTTTCTAGTTGCTTCCCTGTGAAATGGATCCAAAAATGCCGAGAAATGCCCTTCTTTTTAATTTTTCAAATCCAAAGTGCAGCAGCATGTAGAGAAATAGAATTTCTTATATGAGAATTAAATACCTAACTAATAGCAAGACAGAGGGGTTGCAAAGTGGCCAGATTGTTTTTTTTACATCCAAATACACCAGCATCACTTTACAGAGTTTGCCAGTGAAGTGCTACTTTTATTTTCTCGTCTTTCTTTGAAGAGCATTGTTGTTTCCAGGTTGGGAGAGTGTACCATTCCTGGAGGTACTGCAATACCTGGTTGATGGGTGGATTGGAAAACACAATGTGTACCATGGCTCTGTGTTTATGGATGTGGTCTTTTTATACCATACTGCTTACGTTTTTTAAGGATGTAAGCAATGGACAGTGAAACGGTACCCTTCAGGGCCCTCTAGTCATGTCCATAACTTTTCATGTGAAACCACTGCTGATTTCTGAATAGTTAGTGAGAGATCGTTTAGTTAACCATGTTGTTTCTGCTTACATTTCACATGCTTTGCATTCCCTATGAGTGGTTGCTTTTTTTTTTTTTTTTTTTAGGCAGCATATTACTTTTATCAAGTGCATAATTTGAATTGAGCCACATCCAAGTGTTTATAGCGGGCACAATTAGGTTATAGCTGAAGGCAGTGCGAGTTTCTCTCAGTGGGCAAGTATGGTGTTCAGTGGGGATGTGGCACTCAGGCCAGAGCTGTGGAATTTGGAACTGGGGAACCGGGTTCCGCATTCATGACCAGTCCACCACACCACTGTACTGAGGGAGCACATTCCCATGCTAGACCGTAGAAGGCCCCACTAGACTTTAGAAGGCTTGATGTCTTAGCACAAGCAGGTGTACCCTAGTGGTGTCAATTGTGGGTTAACCTTGAATGCCTGTCCACCACAGTCCATACTGAAGTGCATCTTCAGTCTTGCGGGCAGGCCTACGAAGCAGCACACCCTAGAGCAACAGTGATCCAGTCGCTGTGACTGTCACTGAGGTCACATGAACCTTGAGCTGGTTAGGGCGATGCGAACGGTGTGACCTCACTGGGTACCTATTTTGGGTGGGTGTTTGCATTGTGCTGAGGGGATTACCAGGTAATTATTCACGCAGCTCTCTGATGGATGTCACATGAGGTAAAATACTGCAATAAATGGCAGACACTCTGAAAACAAGAGCAAACGTTATGTTACATGAGGCAATGGTGGTAATTGTGTATGTATCAAAAGCAAACAAAATACAAGAGGTAGCAAACAATACGTTACAAGAGGAAAAGTGACATGTGTGCAAGTTACAAAAGAGTACAAAGTACAAGTAGAGGTATAAAAGTGCAATAAGTGGCAGACACTCACAACACAGGAACACACTGGGAAGGCACTTCTACGGGCATGGAGAACAGAATTTCCTATAATGTAAAGACTTCCTTCAGACAATAGAGAGGGTGTGAATTAAGTTTGGAAGTGTCTTTGCAGGAGGAGAACTTTGAGGTCAGTTTTGAAGGACTGGGAAGAGGGAGGGGGTGGTCCGGAGCTGAGGCTGAGTTCCAGATTCTCGCCGCGTTGCTTGTAAAGGATTGGGCCATCGATCTTTCCTTCTTGAAAGTGGGAGGTTCAAGTAATACATTTTGCGCAGTACGTGATGGTCTAGAGCATTATATGCATATGTGACAATAATGTTTTTTTCTCCTTTTTATTCTAGTCTAAAGCTTTTGATTCCTGATTCCAGTTTCGACAGTGGTTGTTCTGCAGTTTTGTGTAGTTTCATTGTTTTGGTAAGAATTTTTTTTTGTTGTATTTACTCCAAATGAGTAATATTGTAATGTCTGAATGAATTTTTTTGTAAGTGATGTCATAATGGCGGCATATTTAGTTAGTGGTTTGAGCATTAAATTCTTTGCAATGTGTTTTGCATAGTCTTATGTGTAATTGCTTTTCTCTTTCTTTTTTAGTGGCATATTGTTGATCCATACTGTGTCTGTACAGAGTAGGTGGTGGTGAGCAGTTTAGCTGCCTCTGGCAAGTGAGTGGTATTGTTTTGGAGTATATATGAGTTTTTGATAAAGGTGCTTTTTGTTTATTACTTATTTTACAAAGTGTTTGTTGTTGTTGACTTGTTTGACAAGTTACCTTTATTAGTAAGCAATATGGCTAGCCGTAGAATGACTGCTCAACAGGTGGTTGGTATGCTTCTTGAATCTTCCTCTGAGCATGATTATGAGACTGACAGTGTGTCTGAGGGAGAGGAGGGAGGGGAAGATTCTGGCAGTGAGTTTTCTCTCAACATGGAATCATCAGATGATGAAGGTACTCTCAGTGCAGATGAAGGTACTCTTGGTGTGGATGAAGCAATTTTCAGTGTGGATGAAGTGCCTGTCTTAGAGGAGGAAACTGCTGTGCCGATGGTGCAAGAGGCATCTGGATTGCAGTCTGAGGCTGCTAGGCTTCCTACTGGAAGTGCTGGACTTTGGGTTGATCCAAACATGGTGCAGCCGGTGTTGCCTGCCTTTAGCGGTGATGCAGGGTGTACAGTGGATTGTGAACACTTTTTGCCTATACAGTTTTTTCAGTTGTTTATGGATGATGTATTTTTGGGTGAGATTGTTGAGCAGACGAATTTGTATGGTGAACAGTTTTTGAGGGACAACAGCGACAAACTTAGGCCCCAGTCTAGAGCTACCCGGTGGACTCCCACATATCTGGAAGAGATTAAGAAGTTTTGGGGTTTGACTTTATTGATGGGTGTGGTAAGGAAGCCAACCTTGGCTTCATATTGGTCTACTAGCCCCTTGTTGGCAACTGCCATATTTCCTGCAGTTATGACTCATAATCGGTATTTACTTTTGCTACGTATGCTGCATTTTGTTGATAATTCTATGGCGTTGCCACGAGATCACCCTGACTGTGACCGTCTTTTTAAGATTCGGCCCGTTCTTGATCACTTTGTAGATCGATTTTCTGAGATCTATACTCCAGGGAAAGAAATATCTATTGATGAGTCTTTGGTCTTGTTCAAGGGCCGTTTGGTTTTTAGGCAGTACATCCCTAGCAAGAGGGCACGCTATGGAATTAAGCTGTATATGTTGTCTTGAGAGTAGGACAGGATATGTTTTTAATTTTCGTGTGTACACTGGTAGAGATTCTACTATTGAGCCCCCAGGTTGTCTGTCCACTTTTGGAGTTTCAGAGAAAATTGTGTGGGATCTTGCTAGAAGACTGTTTAACAGAGGCCACCATTTGTACCTTGATAACTTCTATACTGCTGTGCAATTATTTAAGGAATTGTATAAAGTGGACACTTTTGCATGTGGCACAATCCACTCTAACCGTAAAGCTTATCCGAAAGAGCTTGTTTGCAAAAAACTTCAGAGGGGGCAGTGCAGTTCCTTGCGTAGTGATGAACTACTAGCTGTAAAATATGTGGACAGGAGGGATGTGTACATGCTGACTACCATCCATGATGAGAGTACTTCACCTGTGGCTGTTTGGGGTCAGGTTGCTGAAGTGCGCAAACCTGTGTGCATTCTAGACTACAATAAGCACATGGGTGGTGTTGACAGAGTAGATCAGAGGTTGGATCCTTACTCTGCTATTCGGAAGGCTTATGTTTGGTATAAGAAGTTGGCCATCCATTTCTTCGAATTAGCAAATTTCAGTGCTTTTATTGTGTTCAAGGAGTGTTCTCCTCCGTCAACCTTGACATTTCTTCAGTTTCAGCACTCTGTGATAGCTAGCCTTGTTGTTGTGGAACATGCAAGTGTTCCTAGATTTGGAGTGGTGGAGGATGTGGTTCGATTGAAAGATCGCCACTTTCCTGATTTCATCCCTCCCACACCGGCAAAAGATTTTCCCACTAGGAGATGCAGAGTCTGTTGGTGAAGAGGTACGCGGAAGGAGATTCGTATGTACTGCCCCGACTGTCCTTCCAAACCTGGGCTGTGTGCCCCTGCTTGTTTTAGAGCGTACCTCACGCAAAATAATTTTTAGGAGCATTCATGAGTGGTAAAGTGAACTGCCTGGTCTGTATTCTTTGAAAAATTTGATTCTGTTTCAAGGTTGGCGTTAGTGCAATGTATTTAGTTTCTGATTTTGTGTTTGTAGATTTGTATCGATTTGCGATTTGTTTGTGTTTTTATTTTTGTCTAAAAAAAATCCTAAATGTGTTGGCGGTGTGTGTGGACTGGCACTTGGTTGGAGGTGTGCGTGGAATGGTGCTTGGCTGGCGGTGTGTGAGTAGTGACTTGCTGCTGGTCACTACACACACTGCTAGCTGAGTGCCACTCCACGCAATCCATCAGCTTGTGTAGTTGCTGTGTCAGGAATGTGGGCATGTGAAAGTGATGGGCCCTTGAATGGCGCTGTGTGCTGGTGTGAGTTTTGTTATGTGATGGGCCCGCGGCTGGCGGTGTGAATGGTTTTGTATGTCTCACACGTATGAAAGGTGTATGAATGGCCTGTAAAGAGGTTGGTGCCTTGTCGTGGCTTTACAGCTCACGAGTTGTGAGTCAATGGTTCAGTTTCTCGCCCTTTCAATTATCAACAGTGCATTTCATTTTTGTGAAATCAATAGCTAATACAATTGTATATACTGAACCACCACTCACCCTCGTGCCAAATCCAACCAAAAATGTGTGAAAAAAGTGATTTTTTTCAGCTAAAATTGAGGTTTGCAGGGGATTCTGGGTAAGGAAACGTTGGGGGATCCACGCAAGCCATACCTCCCTGCAAGCCCCCGGGTATCTAGTTTTCAGAAATGTATGGGTTTGGTAGGTTTCCCTAGTTGGCCGCCGAGCACCGGGCCAAAAACCCAGGTGACCCCTTGCAAAACCAGGTGGTTTTGAGATAGGCAATTTTGATGTCACCTCACTCCGCTTTGGGCCCTTGCCTGTCGCGGGTACTTGGGCCTCCCACACAAGTGAGGCACCATTTTTACCGGGAGACCCAGGGGAACGCTGGGTGGTGGGAAATTTGAGTGAGCCCGGTGATGCCACAACCTTCCCACACAAAAATGTGTGAAAAAAGTGATTTTTTCAGCTAAAATTGAGGTTTGCAGGGGATTCTGGGTAAGGAAACATTGGGGGATCCACGCAAGCCATACCTCCCTGGAAGCCCCTGGGTGTCTAGTTTTCAGAAATGTATGGGTTTGGTAGGTTTCCCTAGATGGCCGCCGATACCGGGCCAAAAACCCAAGTGACCCCCCTTGCAAAACCAGGTGAATTGAGATAGGCAATTTTGATGTTACCTCACTACGTTTTGTGCCGTTTCCTGTCGCGGGCACTAGGCCGACCCACACAAGTGAGGTACCGTTTTTCTTGTAAGACTTTGGGGAACGCGAGGTGGGTGGAAATTTGTGGATCCACGCAGATTTCGGAACTTTCCACCACAGAAATGTGGGGAAAATGTGTTTTTTTTGACAATTTTTTAGGTTTGCAAGGGATTCTGGGTAACAGACCCTGGTGGGAGGCAGTCAAGTCACCTCATCCTGGATTCCCCTGGGTGCCTAGTTTTTAAAAATGTATAGGTTTGCTAGGTTTCCCAAGGTGCCCGCAGAGCTAGGGTTCAAAAACTACAGCTAGTCATTTTGCCAAAAAAGGGTCATTTTTCACTGAGAAATTGAGGTGTGACCACGATGCGTTTTGCGACGTTTCCTGTCGCGGGCACTAGGCCGAATCACACAAGTGAGATACTGTTTTTCTCATAAGACTTTGGGGAACGTGGGGTGGGTGGAAATTTGTGGATCCACGCAGATTCCGTATTTTTCCACCACAGAAATGTGGGGAAAATGTGTTTTTTGGACAATTTTTTAGGTTTGCAAGGGATTCTGGGTAACAGACCCTGGTGGGAGGCAGTCAAGTCACCACATCCTGGATTCCCCTGGATGTCTAGTTTTCAAAAATGTATAGGTTTGCTAGGTTTCCCAAGGTGCCCACAGAGCTAGGGTTCAAAAACTAGCTAGTCATTTTGCCAAAAAAGGGTCATTTTTCACTGCGAAATTGAGGTGTGACCACGATCGTTTTGCGACATTTCCTGTTGCGGGCACTAGGCCGAACCACACAAGTGAGATACCGTTTTTCTCGTAAGACTTTGGGGAACGTGGGGTGGGTGGAAATTTGTGGATCCACGCAGATTCCGGGACTTTCCACCACAGAAATATGGGGAAAATGTGTTTTTTTTGACAACTTTTTAGGTTTGCAAGGGATTCTGGGTAACAGACCCTGGTGGGAGGCCATCAAGTCACCCCATCCTGGATTCCCCTGGGTGTCTAGTTTTCAAAAATGTATAGGTTTGCTAGGTTTCCCAAGGTGCCCGCAGAGCTAGGGTTCAAAAACTACAGCTAGTCATTTTGCCAAAAAAGGGTCATTTTTCACTGCGAAATTGAGGTGTGACCACGATGCGTTTTGCGACGTTTCCTGTTGCGGGCACTAGGCCGAATCACACAAGTGAGATACTGTTTTTCTCGTAAGACTTTGGGGAACGTGGGGTGGGTGGAAATTTGTGGATCCACGCAGATTCCGTATTTTTCCACCACAGAAATGTGGGGAAAATGTGTTTTTTTGGACAATTTTTTAGGTTTGCAAGGGATTCTGGGTAACAGACCCTGGTGGGAGGCAGTCAAGTCACCACATCCTGGATTCCCCTGGATGTCTAGTTTTCAAAAATGTATAGGTTTGCTAGGTTTCCCAAGGTGCCCACAGAGCTAGGGTTCAAAAACTAGCTAGTCATTTTGCCAAAAAAGGGTCATTTTTCACTGCGAAATTGAGGTGTGACCACGATCGTTTTGCGACATTTCCTGCTGCGGGCACTAGGCCGAACCACACAAGTGAGATACCGTTTTTCTCGTAAGACTTTGGGGAACGTGGGGTGGGTAGAAATTTGTGGATCCACGCAGATTCCGGAACTTTCCACCACGGAAATGTGGGGAAAATGTGTTTTTTTTGACAACTTTTTAGGTTTGCAAGGGATTCTGGGTAACAGACCCTGGTGGGAGGCCATCAAGTCAACCCATCCTGGATTCCCCTGGGTGTCTAGTTTTCAAAAATGTATAGGTTTGCTAGGTTTCCCAAGGTGCCCGCAGAGCTAGGGTTCAAAAACTACAGCTAGTCATTTTTCCAAAAAAGGGTCATATTTCACTGCGAGATTGAGGTGTGACCACGTTGCGTTTTCTGCCGTTTCCTGTCGCGGGCACTAGGCCGACCCACACAAGTGAGGTACCGTTTTTCTCGTAAGACTTTGGGGAACGCGGAGTGGGTGGAAATTTGTAGATCCACGCAGATTCCGGAACTTTACACTACAGAAATGTGGGGAAAATGTGTTTTTTTGACAATTTTTTAGGTTTGCAAGGGATTCTGGGTAACAGACCCTGGTGGGAGGCAGTCAAGTCACCCCATCATGGATTCCCCTGGGTGTCTAGTTTTCAAAAATGTATAGATTTGCTAGGTTTCCCAAGGTGCCCGCAGAGCTAGGGTTCAAAAACTACAGCTAGTCGTTTTGCCAAAAAAGGGTCATTTTTCACTGCGAAATTGAGGTGTGACCACGATGCGTTTTGCGCCATTTCCTGTCGCGGGCACTAGGCCGACCCACACAAGTGAGTTACCGTTTTTCTCGTAAGACGTTGGGGAATGCGGGGTGGGTGGGAATTTGTGGATCCACGCAGATTCCAGAACTTTCCACCACAGAAATATTGACAATTGTTTAGGTTTGCAAGGGATTCTGGGTAACAGACCCTGGTGGGAGGCAGTCAAGTCACCCCATCCTGGATTCCCCTGGGTGTCAAGTTTTCAAAAATGTATAGGTTTGCTAGGTTTCCCAAGGTGCCCGCAGAGCTAGGGTTCAAAAACTACAGCTAGACATTTTGCCAAAAAAGGGTCATTTTTCACTGCGAAATTGAGGTGTGACCACGTTGCGTTTTGCGCCGTTTCCTGTCACGGGCACTAGGCCGACAGACACAAGTGAGGTACCGTTTTTCTCGTAAGACTTTGGGGAACGCGGGGTGGGTGGAAATTTGTGGAACCACGCAGATTCCGGAACTTTCCACGACAGAAATGTGGGAAAAATTTGTTTTTTTTGACAATTTTTTAGGTTTGCAAGGGATTCTGGGTAACAGACCCTGGTGGGAGGCAGTCAAGTCACCTCATCCTGGATTCCCCTGGGTGCCTAGTTTTCAAAAATGTATAGGTTTGCTAGGTTTCCCAACGTGCCCGCAGAGCTAGGGTTCAAAAACTACAGCTAGTCATTTTGCCAAAAAAGGGTCATTTTTCACTGAGAAATTGAGGTGTGACCACGATGCGTTTTGCGACGTTTCCTGTCGCGGGCACTAGGCCGAATCACACAAGTGAGATACTGTTTTTCTCGTAAGACTTTGGGGAACGCGGGGTGGGTGGAAATTTGTGGATCCACGCAGATTCCGTATTTTTCCACCACAGAAATGTGGGGAAAATGTGTTTTTTTGGACAATGTTTTAGGTTTGCAAGGGATTCTGGGTAACAGACCCTGGTGGGAGGCAGTCAAGTCACCACATCCTGGATTCCCCTGGATGTCTAGTTTTCAAAAATGTATAGGTTTGCTAGGTTTCCCAAGGTGCCCACAGAGCTAGGGTTCAAAAACTAGCTAGTCATTTTGCCAAAAAAGGGTCATTTTTCATTGCGAAATTGAGGTGTGACCACGATCGTTTTGCGACATTTCCTGTTGCGGGCACTAGGCCGAACCACACAAGTGAGATACCGTTTTTCTCGTAAGACTTTGGGGAACGTGGGGTGGGTGGAAATTTGTGGATCCACGCAGATTGCGGAACTTTCCACCACAGAAATGTGGGGAAAATGTGTTTTTTTTGACAACTTTTTAGGTTTGCAAGGGATTCTGGGTAACAGACCCTGGTGGGAGGCAGTCAAGTCACCCCATCCTGGATTCCCCTGGGTGTCAAGTTTTCAAAAATGTATAGGTTTGCTAGGTTTCCCAAGGTGCCCGCAGAGCTAGGGTTCAAAAACTACAGCTAGACATTTTGCCAAAAAAGGGTCATTTTTCACTGCGAAATTGAGGTGTGACCACGTTGCGTTTTGCGCCGTTTCCTGTCACGGGCACTAGGCCGACCCACACAAGTGAGGTACCGTTTTTCTCATAAGACTTTGGGGAACGCGGGGTGGGTGGAAATTTGTGGAACCACGCAGATTCCGGAACTTTCCACGACAGAAATGTGGGAAAAATGTGTTTTTTTGGACAATTTTTTAGGTTTGCAAGGGATTCTGGGTAACAGACCCTGGTGGGAGGCAATCAAGTCACCCCAGCCTGGATTCCCCTGGGTGTCTAGTTTTCAAAAATGTATAGGTTTGCTAGGTTTCCCAAGGTGCCCGCAGAGCTAGGGTTCAAAAACTAGAGCTAGGCACTTTGCCAAAAAAGGGTAAATTTTCACTGCGATATTGAGTTGTGACCATGTTGCCTTTTGCGCCGTTTCCTGTCGCGGGCACTATGCCTACCCACACAAGTGAGGTACCATTTTTATCGGGAGACTTAGGGTAATTCAGATTTGTAAATGAACTGTTATTATCTATTGACTTTTGATGCATTTCTGCCTTCCAAATGAAAGACATTGTGTAAAAAATAAGTCATTCTAAAAAATGACTGATAATTCTCATGCTAGTATGAGTATTCCCAATTTCAGAAATGTGCAAATATCTACTGTTTCTAAACTCTATATTTTGTTCCCATTTCAGAAATACATAGGTGTCTTTCATACCGATTTTTCCATGTACACATTTTTACAGAATAATAACTATATACACGGTACATAATAAAAAACCATTGCAAGTTGCTGCTCAGTTTTTGGCTCTGGGCTCGTCGGGTTCTTGGTGAACCTACAAGTCCTATATATCCCCACAACCAGTAATGTCCAGCGGATGCAACATTATATTGCTTTCAAAGAGCTGTCATAATTAGAAGAAGTTACAGGTGAAAACGTTGACACAAAAGGCTGTTTTTTTCAACTAATTTTCAATTTATCCTCTATTTAACTGTTTGTTTCTATAAAAAAACCTTGATGGATCTACACAAACGACCCCTTGCTGAATTCAGAATTGTGTCTTCTTCTCGAAAATGTATAGCTTTTCAGGATCCATTATTGCTTTTGTACCCATTTCTGCCATTAACTGGAAGGAGGTCAAAAGCACAAAAAATAGCAGAAATAGGCTATGTCCGAGAAAAATACCAAAACTGTGTAAAAAGTGTTGGGTTTCTGACAAAAGTCTGGTATCCCCGAAAAGCTGGGAAAATGGTGATTTCAACCCCACAAACCCTTTTTTGATAACCTTTGCAGGGAAAAACCCAGATGCTTTCATTTGCAGCCCGTTTTTCCAATTTTTCAAAAAAAAAACTAAATTTTGCTGTATTTTGCCTCATTTCTGTGACCCCTCCAGGGGAATCCACGAACCCTGAGTACCTTTAGAATCCCCATGATGTTGGAAGAAAAGGACGCAAATTTGGCGTGGATACCTAATGTGGTCAAAAAGTTACAGGGGCCTAAGCGCGCACTACCCCAAATAGCCAAAAAAAGGCTTGGCACAGGAGGGGGAAAAGGCCTGGCAGCGAAGGGGTTAACAAGCTAAGGGGCATATTAACAATGTGGCAATAACAAATTATCGCCGCTTTTGCAGCCGTTTTCGGCTGAAAAGCGGCGATAGATTGGCCTCAGGATGGAACATTGTGTATTAGAAGGAATCAGACTGCATATGATAATTACTTTGTAGGTAACAGTGAGTGCCATGATACATACCGAATCATGGGTGGATGGGGCTTTAAAGGCGGAATGATCCAGTTTTTACTGGATTATACTTTATCTGCCGAAGCAAGGCATATTATCGTTTGCCAGACCATTGGTATGGCACATGTTACGTAGACCTGGTTTTCCCAAAGATTTTTCATATGGGAAAAGGAGAAGATGGTGTACATAAGTTAGGTAGTTATTTAGCACGTAGAAAGAGAGAATCTTGGTCAGAAATTGTAGGTGACATCTTTGGAGCATTGGGAATATCTCTAAATGCGAACAAAATTAGAAAGCTATCAATAGTAGTGGATCGCTTGTCAACAAGCACCGCTGGAGGATTTTTGTTGGTTAATACTGAAATGGTTGCCATGCGTGCCATGGTAATGCAAAATCGACTTGCCCTTGATATATTATTGGCAAAAGAGGGTGGAGTCTATGGAATGCTGAAAGTTCAACATTGTTGTACTTACATTCCAAATGAAAGTAAAGATTTGAAAATGTATATTAAAAATATTACTGAGCTGCATGATGAAATTGCACCACTGGAGGTTGAAGGTGTTTGGGAAAAGATTGGTAAGAAAATATCTTCTATTAAGAATTTCTTAGTAAACCTAGGTAGTACCTTTATAGGTAAAATCTTATTTCCATTAACACGTGTGACTTTCCTAGTATTAATATTAAGACTAGAATGTATATGTCATAAAAAGAAGAAAATTCAGAAAAAGTTAAAAAGAGAAAATTTAAGAAGAAAAGCTAAGAAACAAGAAAGAGAATTTGAAGAAATAGAATTAGAAGAAGTTAAGGAGAATATGTATAAGACAGCCAAAAGAGAAGATATTGGGGAAACTGAGATGTGAATAAAAGCAAGAAATGACTTTGACTCCATGAAAAAGGGATACAAAATTTTAATGGTGTGGTGAAAAAATCACCAAAGGGGGGATTGATGGAGCGGATAGTACAACATTTTGTATACCCCCTATTCTGCATGTTTATACTAATTAGAATAATCTATTAATTATAATATTATTAATGTGTTTGTGTGAAATCTAATCAACAATTACTAATGTATGAAACACACGTGGGGTTTGCTTTTTGCATGGCTAAATAATTGTTATTATTAACATATGTACGAATATTAACGTTAGAAAAATAGAATATTGCATGATAAATGTTGCTTTTGTGACGTTATCGTATGTTGCACCAGATGATATCAATGGGTGAATATGAACGCTTTGAATGTCGCAATATGCTAGATAATTACAAGCACATAGAGGAATTAGTTAGGGTTTAACAATTTATTCGTTATTTCAACGTTTTAATTACTTTTGTGTTTGTTTCGCTTAAGTTGTCCTTTGGGCCTAAAATCAAAATGGCCGTCTGACTGACTCGACGCGATGGCCACCATTCGACGAGGTTTTGGGTGAAGTGCGCTTGCGCCAACCACACGTACCAGTGGCCTCGACATGACCCCAGACTCGATGTGCTCAACCAAGGTCACGACGGTATTCCTGCCAAGTGTTTTGACAATAGACTTTTATAAAAACCGGATGGATCATGCCTGACGATATGACATCACGAACTGTGTGAAACTTCACTGGACGACCCAAACCGACCAATGGGATGAGCCCAAATTCTCTATATTGTATCTTTTAGAACTTATTTCTATTATATAAATGACGGTAGAATAGAGAGGGCTGCTCTTGTTCTTCGATGCTTCCTTATATTTTCTTTTGCTCACGGAGACGACGGTGACGCTACGCGACAGCTGCGATTCCTGAATCTTTGACAGACTGATTTGCTGCCCAAATTGTTGATGAACTAAATACTTCCGAAATCTATGGACACTGATCGACACTTGCACGTCTCTGGTCTCTGACTCGACCTTTGGGACTGTAGCGTGCTGACGACTAAATTTAGGTGACTTAGAGGATGACCGATAGCCAGAATAGGTAAATATGGTGTTTTGTGATTTGCGTAATGATTAATAAATTTACTAGATGGAACTAAAATTCTTGCATTATTTAGATAAACAAAACATTGATTAACAAACAAATGTGTTCTGGTCATTTATTAAGAGAGGATAGATCAGGATTTTATGTGTGTTTAGCCGGAGTAAATTACCTTACCAATCCACCTAAATGATTCATCGATTACGTGGGAGGAGTATCTTAAAGGTTTCAGGTTTATGATGTGTAGATATAAGGTTTAATGTACAGGTGTGTAAATAATTTCTTCCTATTGGTTATAAAATATTCCTTTCATGTCAGCGCTTGGAACAATTATCTCTCCTGTAAGTGCAGGCCAGTAAGAAAGAAGTGTGAATGTTGGTGATATGGGCCCCACCACTGATTGAAAGAATGAATGTGTTAATGTGATATTTGGCCTGTGACGAAGGGAGGATATTAGGTACGGGGTTTTGATTAGATTCCCGATACCCAAGTTTCCGCGCTCCAACATTAACACAACACAGTCCCCTTGGAACGACTTGACTGAGGGGCCCACCCATTCTATTCTTCAAACCTTTTTAAATTCCTGAAAGAGAGAATGCTCTAAACCTGTTCTCTGACCCAAGAAATGAAGGGCCTTGTTCCTCAAGGTAGCCCAATGTTCGTGGGTATTGTGGGGTAGGGGAGGAACATTTGACAAAACCACTGTATACGGAGTGGCTTCTGGAGGCAAGTTTAAATTACATGAGGGACGTAGGAGAGTTTCAAGATGTTTGCCAAAGAATTTTCCTCTCTCCCTATTCTTATGTAGACCAGGCATCCTAACGGCTGGTCCTCCATTCAATGTATCAGAAGCGTTACTTGGAGGTACCACGGAAGTTTCTGTTTGAGGGGCCGGTTGTCTAGTGTGAACTGAAATATTTACTGCACTTGGGTCTGTGTTTCTAGAATTGTTCCCACCCTGTAATTGCTTGTTTGTGGAACCACTTGAGTGACCAGGCCCCGTGTCTGCCTCTACGAACTTAGGCACAGGAACATGGCTTAGAACTGTGTGGTAGGGGAGCTCAGTGTGTTTGACTAACAAGTTCCTCCACTTTGGCTAACTTAGCTTCAACAGTAGTTATATTTAACAAAATGGGTTCCAATAGGGTTGTCATCATTGTTTCAAGCCTACCCCAAAAATTCCCATTGTGTATACCATCAGCAGATGTGATTGGCTGATTGAAATTAATACCGTTTGGCTGTCCCTCTCTATATTCACTGGGGCTGATAGAAGATTTCGCTGATGCTCCATTTGGTTTCTGCCTAGGTTTGCTCTGTTTACGAGGATTCCTACCCTTCCTTTTTTTCGGAGGGGGTTCTACAGCAGAGACAATCTTGGACTTGGCTTTTTGCCCTCTAGTGTTAACTATAGGCCTATCAGGACTGCACTCTAAATCGGAGGATGATGAGCAAACAATATTCAATGTTTGATCTGCAACATTGTGTGGAAGTAAACCAGATTGTGAAGGGGATCCCTCATTATTAATCATTACAGTGGGTCTGTAAGTACCAGCATCATAGAAAGTCTAGTAGAAGAGGGTACGGACTCAAGGGACATCCTCCGTTCTGTAAGTTTAATTTAGTTTATGAGCACGGATTCAGTCCTCTGAAAAAAAGCATCCAAGGTACCTACCACCCCCTTGCCTTTATTTAATCTACGTAGGCTCATTATAACGATAGACGCGCAGAGATGAAGTTTGAAACCAGGACAACCTCACTAAGCACAAATTACACAAATCTACTTCCAACACAAAAATGTAATAGGGTGGCCCAGCCCGGGCTCTTACAGTCTCTGACGGGCACAGACGGGCCCGCCCTTGGTCTAGGCTTCGTCCGGGCTGCGTCTCGTGCGTGTCCCTTGCCGCAGGGGAGTGGCAAACGCTTTATGTGCGATGGACACGCCTCCCCCGTACTCGCGGCAGCTGTGGTGACTAAGATGCACCCTGGGAGTTGCAGTCCTCTCCCAGGGTGATGGCGGTGACAGTGGGTCAAAAAACGGCAGGTCCCTGGGATCCTCATTCCACCAGGGAGCCCTAACAGCAACAGGCAGGGCCAGCAATCGCCACACGAACAAGCAAGCAGTGTCAGGTAAAGAAAATGGGTGATTCAGGTTCTCCAGCCTCTCCAGATCAAAAAAATACCGTCTGTGTAGCTGAACAATTTTAGCACATTGTTAAGGTAGGGGTTGTTATTTACAAAAATTCTATTGGTCTCGAAATGAGACATGAACAAATTCACTATGTCCAGCATAAACCCTGCACCCATAGCCACTTTAGACTTGATAGTAAAAACAGTTGTCAAACATGAAGTAATTCTTGGTCATAGCTATTTCCAATAGTGCAATCAAGAACCAGGTTGGAACTTGAACTGTTTGTTCTCGTGTACGTAGAATCCCTGATATTATTTTTATAACTTCCATTTGTGGAATACTACGGTAAAGTGATTGGATATCTAAGGTGACCACGATGTCTGTGGAAATATTGAATGTTGAACCTTCATAGATGTTAATAAAGTGCATGCTGTTTCGAATATGAATTGGTAAGGGGTACAAAAGGTTTCAGGAAGAAATCCAGATATTGACATAAAGACTCCAGGATTGATCCACAACCTGAAACAATGGGTCTCCCTGGCAGATTAGTTAATCTTTTGTGGAATTTAGGTAAGGTATATAATACTGGTGTTCTTGGATATTCTTTGTTGAGAAAGGCATGTACATTTGAGCTTTAAAAGCCTTACTTTAGACCCTTTTTCAGAATTCAAGCTATATTTGACCTAAGTATTCATAGCAAGTGGTATCACTTAGCTGGGTAGGTATTTCTTCCTTGTAATCAGATATATCCTGGATTACAATACCTCCCCCTTAGTCTGCAGATTTAATCACCACCTCTGTGCTCTTCTTAAGGTCCCTGATAGCCATACTCTCATTATAGTTGCGTGATGGAACCACTCATGCGTTTACCATGCATGCAGGTTCTATGCAGTCTCAACAACGCAAGTGTTGACCACAAATATGCCTTTACCAAGCATTCCTTTACAAAAAATGTGTTGTTAAGTCATGTATGTTAAAGACATAACCATGGTTAAGACTTGACAGGTACGTCTTAACTCCTGCCCCCGCCCTGATTCCTAAAACTACTGCCTCCATCCGAGCCCTGAAAACGTTACTGCCCTCAGTCTTAATAACTACCCTGCCCTCCCGTAAGTCCTAAAACTACTCCCTGAACCCTAAAAACTACCCTTCCCTCTCCTAAGCTCTAAAACGATTCCTCTGAGCCCTAACAACTACTCTGCCCCTCTAAGCCCTAAAAGGTATTATGATACCTGCCCCCGCCCTGAGCCCTAAAATGGCACTCTAAGCCACCGCCCTGACATCTAAAACTACCCCTCTCTCCTACAAAACAACCCCCTCCCCCAGCTCTGAAACAACCCCGACCCCCAGCCCTGAAATCTACCCCAAGACCCCAGCCCTGAAAACTACCCCAACCCCCAAAACCATGCAAACTAACTCCCTCCAAGACCCAGCCACAGCCCCAGCCCCGCTTAATTCACTGCGTCACATCTTCTCCCAATCCTTCCTGCTTCTGCCAGCCAGCAAATAGACCGCGCACTGCCTTAACCTTAACCACAAATATGCGTGGTTAAGGCATATGCGTGGGTAAGGCAAGCGTGGTAGAACTTGCGAAGCTGAAACACGCATGGCACTGTTCACGTTGTTCCGACTTCTTTCGTCTCATTATAGATAAGATTGTGCTGTTTGCTGAGGGCATCTATGTCTTTGAGCACCATTTTTTCAAATGTTAAAACTTCACTGGGCAAGGTATGGAATGGTGGTATGAAGGTTGATGATAGTCGCAGACCTGTGGTGTCCCTTAGGGATTGGGAGGAGTTGCCTTCATAGCAAAGATTGAGGCATATTCCCCAACCCCCCCCACACACAGGTAGCCCGGCAGACAGGTCTGGGATGAAAAGGGGGCATGTGCACATCCAGGGCCTGCTTTGAAGTCACGACCACTTCAAAGGCACATTTGTGTATAAGTACTGGGGCTCTGACCCTACTAAGATAGTACACTACTGGGCATTTGAAGCCAGGAGTAAAGACTGCTGTGCTACAAAGATTGACACTTTGCCTGACTGCTGCTCTGAATGAACTGCTTTCTGCTTTGCTGAGCTTCCTTGTTGCCTGCTGATCTCTGCCCTGTTGAGGACAAGGACTGGACCCATCTCACTTGAACCCAGAGGGACTCCAAACGCTTGCTGGCTTGTCCCCTGTTTCTGAAGTCTCAGGGCTATCAAATTGTTCCTACAACCCTACTTCTGGACTCCGCCATCTATGAGTCCTACGGTGCCTGAGGTGCCAAACAAGTTCTGGGCCTTAGAAGAGGGTTCTGCAGCTGTTTTGTTTCAAATTGACGCAGTGACAACTTTGCACTGATCGAAACCGACGTGGTGCCCTTCAACGCTGATGAAGTGTAAACTCGAAGACATCCCTACAGGACTCGATGATGACACTGGACCCAACTGTGAGGTTCAATGATGATGGAGATCCTGCATTGTAAACGGGATGGACGACAATGCAAGACCTGACTGCAAGGCTTGATGATGACACATCACCTCCATCACCAAAGGGTTTGACGAAGACATAAAATCTCTTCGAGAGGCCGGATGACGATGCATTGGTACGACTGCATGACTAGGAACCGACACATCATGCTCTTGCCATCAACACTTGCTCCATCCAAGGTAATTTGTCAGCGGGACCTACATGAGTCCTGTAGCCAGCCTGCCTTCCATCGTGGTCTGCCTGAACTTTGGATTTACCCCGGTCTAACGCGATCTCAAGTAACCCCTTAGTGCCATTGTCTTCTAAGCACTATTTATGGCTTATTGTTTAAAAATTGAGAACTGCGGTTCTAATTATTGGATTTTTGTCATTTTGATCTTGATTTTCTCATAAAAATGTTCTCTTTTTTTCTAAACCCATGTGGAGTATTTTGTGAGGTTTTCATTGTGTTACTGTGTGTGTGTGTGTTGCACAACAACTTTACACATTGTCTCATTAGATAAGTGTGACTGCTTGAGTGAGCACAGGTTTTCTTTTTGTATGTATCTAGCTTACCCTGACTACGATTGTGGTCCCTACTTTGACTGGGTGCATACCTCTGCTAAATAGAGACACAATTTCTAACAACTCACATTCTAAGGAAAATTTGCATAACAAAACTGTGACATTTATCCTGTATGGACTGAACATTATGCTTTTCACTGAAATAGATTTCTCTGCCTTAGTGCATGTCAACCACATTGCTTTTAAGAGTAAGCAAATTCTTTTATTCCAAGTTTTATGCATGTCCTTTTTGCGAAAATTATGTTTATTACAAGAATTATTCTTGACCGTTGTATGCTAGAATATTAAAGATATGGTATGCCCTTGCATACAAAAGTCATGCAAGGTATTAGGTCAATGTATTTTTTATACTGTTTTTAAATCTACGCAGTGAATGCTACTAGTGCAAAGTATTCAGCCACAGCTTGTTTGGAGTTTCACAGGTTGCTATTAGACATTTTCTGCTCGAAAGAGTGTCTCAGAAGTGAAAATTACTTGTAAAGCGTAATCTGGTGAAAAACAATTGTTACACAAAATGTGCATAGCCTAAAATGTCATCAGAGATGGCGATTGTGTAAAAATAATCGTACAGGCTTAATGCTTTGCAGAAATTGACATATCTCAAACAAACCCAGCTAAAATCTCATATAAACATACATGCATTAGCATTTAAGCGTTTGACCCAGGACTAGTCATCATGTTAGGTGGATCCCACTATATTCAGGAAGAAAATTATCCTATGCCTGGCTTGAGTTAATCCAAGACATTTGACAATTCTGTGTTGTGATACACAATATACTGGAACCTGCAAATGCAGCTAAATGTATGCAAGCATGAATGGTACCTTTACCTCTTGTGAGACCAGTGTCATCTAACATGAAGTTTCCTGCCCTGAAGCGGTTACAGCTTGTAATGTGGCTTAAAGTAAACTAAACACAAAAAACAATACTTTGCTGGCATCAAAAAGTTCCTGGGCTAAAATCCTCAGGAAAGAAACTTCCTACAAAGCATTTGAGCCTATAAAGAAAATCTTGACGGTAATGAAGCCAAAAAGAACATATAATTCACATCTCAGTGTGGTAGCTGTTTGCTAATGCTTGGTCTGTATAAAAAGTGGTTGAGGTAAAAATGTTAACTCTGCCTGAAAGTTGTTTTTAGACCTTTATCCTTATTTACTGCTACTGTAATGAGGGCATCAACACCGACGAGAGCGCAGAATTATGTAATTCAGAACCAGGATGAATTTCTGAGACTGAAGCAAGTGCAAAAAGAGGTCAGACAAAGCTGCCATGAGGCCCTAGAGACCTAAGGGAGAGTGATTGAGATCATGTGGGCCACCATAACCCCTGCGTGGACCAAAGGATCGCCTAATGGGGCTATGAAGTTGCTGGGAAAATCTAATGGAGTGAAAATGAGGTCATGCAGAGCTACAAAGAGGTTAATTAAGTCATACAGGACTGAAATTAGTTCATGGCAGATCAAGAGGAGTGCAACTGATGTTACACAAGGCCAAAATGAGAACAATATAGAACACATCACAAAATATTCTGTACCAATATTTGCCATATTAATTTAAAAACATGTATCTTCAGTAATCACGGTGTTCAATTGCATAAGACAGCCACTCATCAATGTAACTGTAAGTAAGCATATAGCGGACACTTTAGCACTCTAGAAATATTAAGGACCTTATTTATGACGCCTTGCAACACTTTTACGCCGCTGTTGCGTCACTCTTTGTGACGCACCGGCAGCGTAAAAATGCGCCACGTTGCGCCCTATTTACAAAGTGACGCAGCTGAGCAGATGCGTCACTTTGTAAAGCCCTTCACTACATTACACCTGCTCCAGATATAATGTGTGCACGGAGGGCGTTCCCACGCAAAAAAGCCTCTTGAAGTGGCGCAGTGAAATCTATCAGATTGATAGATTTCACTCCACTACTTCTAGGACACCACTGCGTCAAAACCTTACACCTGCTTCACAGCAGGCGTGAGACTGATGCAGGCCCTTTAACATGGGGCAAAGGACACATTGCTGGAGTTGCTTCTGTTTTCAGACACACCCCAGCAATGTGTCACTTTTGCGCCTATAGATACGTCAGTAATACTGATGTATCTGTAACTCCTTGCGACATGGAGCACTGTACATTAAATACGGCGCATCCATTGTGTCGCAAGGATGGTGCAGTGAAAACTGTAGCATTGCTGTTTTCATGCAGCCATACGACAGTTTTCGTAAATGAGGCCCTAAGTTTTTTTTGTTTCTGCTACAGCTTCAGTTGTCTGAGATGACTATTGTGAACTGCTACTTTTTTAACATATACTGGCCCTTGCTCCCAATAACGGGGTTGCTCCGGTCTCTGCTCCTAATTTAATCGGTTTACTCTCTACTGTGCTTTGATTGGATGTGTTGGTCATTTTTACTGCTGTCTTTAGGGAATTATTTTCCCTTTTGAATGTTGCTATAGCGTTTTACTTTTAGCAGTGGCTGGAGTGCATGGCCCTTCCGATTTCTTTCTCTTTGTTTGTAGGCTTTCAATGCTTTTAACTCTTCCGTTCTTTGTTGGTACCCGTCAGTGTTTACTCTCCTCATCGCATTGCAGCCCTCCCTGTTCCATGACACTGATGACTTCTGCCTTGACAATGCAGGGAACCACTCAGCGACTTTGGTAAATACAAGTGACTGGTACCAGTTTTCATTTTTAGGGTGACTTCCTAAAAAAAAGATTAGATGGACACAGCGCTTCGCTGATGATTTTCAGCATTAGGGCTTTTATTTAAGCCATAGAAAAAAGAATTGGATTTTCCAAAGTGAATGTATAAATTTATATGTTGAACTTACACTCTCTATGATCAAAA
This sequence comes from Triturus cristatus, assembly GCF_964204655.1. Taxonomy (NCBI): domain Eukaryota; kingdom Metazoa; phylum Chordata; class Amphibia; order Caudata; family Salamandridae; genus Triturus; species Triturus cristatus. The sequence continues at coordinate 315,254,246 of NC_140588.1, read as the reverse complement.
TATAAGCACGATTGAGATTTTCGCCGTTGTTCCTCATTCAAGGGCAATTGATCTATTTATAAATCTTTATTATCTAGAGAATTGTAGCGTCGCGCTCTAGTCTTCACGACGTGACGACGTTGAGCGCGGCGGCCATTTGGGGGCAGCCAAAAAGAGTGAGGAGCCCGCGAGCATAGCGGAGGTCTCCCGGCGCCCTCCCTGATTGTGTACCTACAATAAATATAATTTCACTTACCTGCAACCTCTTGTGTGAGAGTGTCCTTCCCCAGGGGAGCCTGAACATCACAACTGGCGATGAGGACGATATTCGGAAGGAAAAAAAAACAGGAGAAACACGAGGACCACATGGAACCAGGAACATTGAACCAGCCTAACACACACTAGCAGCCAGGGTGTAGAAGCTGACTACAGACAGGTACGGAACTAGAGGGAGAGCGCAGCAGAAGGGACGCTCGCCATCATCAGCAGCCAGCCACGCGCAGAAACAGTCCTGAACACAGCAGCTGCAACCAAGATGACTGCAGCCAGTGTGATCTGCCCACGTGGCGAGGAAGGGAAAGCAATAGTCACCACACGCCACCCTATGCACATGCTAGGACACAGAAGGGGGCAAACACAGCAAGAAAGATATTGCCCACAGGTGAGAAGAGCAGCAGGGCAAGAAAACAATCGTTGAAGCGCAGAGTCAGTTGGTACCACGTTCGAAGAAGATAGAAGGAACGCCTGGGGCCCTGGCGGAGCAAGCAGAACACAGCACAGGGGGCGGATCTGCGTCGCAACAGAGCCCCCCACGCCTGCACAGACAAAGCACGCCAGGCAGTCCGAGAGGAGAGGAAGAGCCACCTGGAAGAAGAGCGGATATGTGTGCTCAAATGTCCTCGCTCACAACACCGATCCCCTTCTTACCCAAACCAGGGTATCCCTCGATGAAGTGGGAAGATTGGAGGGAATACTTTATGAACTATCTGGAGGTCCTGGAGGACGAGAATGGAGAAGCATTTCCCAGCAAAAGAAGGAAGAGGATATTGCTTCACAACCTAGGTCTAGAAGGCTTCAGAGTGTTCCAGAATATAGTCCCGACCCCACGACAAGCGGCTGATGACGACGTGTTCCAGCATGCAATTGATGATCTGAATAAAAATTATAGGCCGGCGGTGTGCACGTCCATAGACAGATACAACTTCCAACAAAGGAAACAAGCAGTGGGGGAGTCCATTGACGAGTACATAGCAGCGTTGAAGAAATTGGCAGTCACGTGTAAATTCGGCACATTACACGATTAATTCATTAAAGATCAAATTGTCATGCACACCACGAACTCGGCGATCCAGGACAAGCTGTGGGTAAATGGAGATGTGACCCTGAAGGAAGTCATAGCCATGGTGAAGAAAGCAGAGCTATCGAAAAGATGTGCGGAAGCAGCAAAAAAGGAGACAGCCGCCAGGCCCATGGTGAACAAAGTCACTGAGGTAGAACCACCGGAAAGAGGCAAGGGAGCAACAGGGGACACGAGGACACAGCCAAATGGACGTCCAGACCAGCACCGGCGAAGAAACCTGGCAATGAAGGCAAGAACACGTGCTACAGGTGCGGCAGTCTGTCTCATCCGGCCTATGATAAGCGGTATCCAGCCTTTCGTGCCAAATGCATGTTCTGCGGGATCGTAGGGCACTACGAGAAAGTATGTCGCCACAAGCAAAAAAGACTGAAAGTCAAGTATGTCGCACAAGGGTCAGATGTAGAAAGAGAAGGCGAAGAAGAAGAAGACAGCGTGTTGTGCATAGAAGAACACATACTGGGGATCAACTGCAACCGCTCTAAGAAACCCCAATGCGACCTAGTGATAGGAAGAATACCGATAAAGATGGTAGCAGATTCCGGATCCCCGTACACCATAATACAACGGACGGTGTGGGATGAACGCTTCAAACACCAGCTGGGACACCACCTGGAACCCCCGGATATTCATCCAGTCACATTCACAGGAGACCCCATTCCCATGGTAGGATACCGAAGCCTGAAATTTGAATTCAAGGAACGGAGTGCAAGATGCAAACTATACGTGGCAGAGAAAGGTCCTTCGGTCCTAGGGTGGATCGACCAAGGAGACTTGGGAATACCGTTGAACCCCGGTGGCACCACACAAGTTCTGATGACCAGCGATGAGCAACAACCAGACGTCGCAAAACTGAAGGAAGAATTTCCCACCGTGTTCGGAGGCAAAGTCGGCAAATTGACTAAATTCACACACAAGATCGATCTCAAGGCAGATGCGAAACCAGTGTGCCACAAGGTGAGAAATATCCCACTGGCTATCAGAGAGAAAGTACAACAGGAATTACGCAGGCTAGAAGATAATGACATCATAGAACCGATAACTAGTGCAGAGTGGTTGGCACCGTTGGTGGTAGCAATTAAGCCAAATGGCAAGGTGCATCTGTGTGTGGACCTGAGGGAATTGAACAAAAACATAATAGTGGAAAAATTCCTACTACCAAGGATAGATGAGATGTTGGCAAAAACTAAGGGGGTGAAATGGTTCTCAACCATCGACCTCTCCTCAGCCTACCATCAACTAGCCCTACACCCCACATGCTGGAAATTGACATTGTTCATAACCCCCTTCGGGTGCTATCAGTTTTGCAGAATGCCATTTGGACTGGCCTCGGCAGCAGCCGTATTTCAGAAACTTATGCACAAGGTGTTCAAGGAAGTGGATGGAGTTCAGTACTTCCAAGATGATATCTTGGTGATGGGAATGAACAAAGCAAACCATGACGCTAAGTTGTCCAAAGTCCTACATGTCTTGGAATGCAATGGACTCACTGCGGAGTGGGACAAGTGCCGGTTTGGAATGACATCTGTCACATACTTAGGCCACGAGATCAGCGATCAAGGCATCACACCTAAACAATCCAATGTCAAAGCGATATGTGATGCACCACCTCTGGGAAACAAGGAAGAAGTCAGGTCATTCCTAGGCATGGCCGAGTTTTACAGCAAATTCGTACAGCATTTCTCCACCAAGACACGCCACTTGCGCCAACTCCTCGGGGACAAGACAACCTTCGAGTGGACGGAGGAGACACAAGAAGAATTCCAGAAGATCAAAGCGGACATCAGCACAGCAGTTCCTCTATGTGGATTTGATCAGCAAGCAAAATCAGTATTAACGACGGACGCGAGTGAGAGGAGCCTAGGAGCGGTCCTAATGCAAGAGACAAAAGATGGGGAACTGGCCACCCTCAGCTTTGCATCCAGATCTTTGTCACCTACGGAGCAGAAGTACAGTGTAATAGAAAAGGAAATGTTGGCGGCAGTCTGGGCCTTGGAGAAGTTCCGCCAGTTCTTATGGGGCACGAGTTTCAGGCTAAGAACAGACCATAAGCCTCTGGTCAAAGTCCTCACATCATCTGGACATGCGAATGCGACCCCCCGCATCGCGAAGATGACCTTGAAATTGTTGGACTACAGGTATGATGTAGAACACATCCCGGGGGTCAGAAATAAAGTCTCAGTCGAGCCTCAGCCATGGAGGAAGCTCCAAGCGGTTCCGAGGATAAGGATACCAGAGTGGCGTTCATGGAGGATCACGAACGAGTGATAAGCGAACAGGAGTGGAAGGAAGCATATGAGAACGACTCAGACATCGGGGCTGTCAAGCAGTTCATACTAAGAGGATGGCCAGAGAAGAGGCACGTGGAGGCAGCGCTCAGAATATTCTTTGAAGTGAGAGAGGAATTATCAACTTAAACTGCTATGGATAGCCAGATAGAAAGGCACGTGCGGGAGTGCGAACAATGCCAAAGAGCGGACAAGTCCTGAAGCCTGATGCGCCCACCCATAGGAAAGTTTGACAGCCCCGCTAACCCTTGGGAGGATCTGTCGATAGACATCTTGGGTCCAGTATTGGATGCTCAGGGAGTCCAGAAAAATGTGGTAGTACTCGTAGACCGGTACTCCAAGTGGCCAGAGATCGACATACAGGAAGACATGGACACCGACAAAGTATTAAAGTTTCTAACAACCATTTTCTTTAAAGAAGGTAATCCACGCTCCATCCTAAGTGACAATGGGCCTCAGTTTAAGTTGGAAAAATGGAACGCGTACATGGGAAGGAATGGTATAAAGGTCAAACACACATCCATATATCATCCGGCGGGAAACGGTCTAGCCGAGAGGTTCAATAGAGTCGTCATGGGCTCGGTACAGTCAGCGATCGAAGCCGGGAAGGACTGGGAAAAAGAATTACAGTGCATGTTGTGGGCCTACAGGATTACCCCGACCAGCAAAGGATACAGCCCCTTCCAGATCTTAAGAGGTCGAGACCCATTCACGAAGGACAATGTTGCGTGGAAGGAGCACACTATCACGAGCAAGTGGTCTCCAGCAGCAGTGCACCACAATCTGGAAAAGGTGCAAAGAATATATAAGGAACACTTCAATAGAAGACGAAATGTCAAGGAGACGGATCTAGAGAGAGGAGAGTGGGTTCGAGTCAAACTAGCCCAGTTAAGAAAGAAAGGTGATAGCAAGTTCAGTGCACCAATGCAAGTGGAAGAGGTTTACAACCAAGCAGCCCTGCTGAGTGATGGGAAAGTTCTGGACAGGATGTCCAAATGCAACAAGATATTGCGATGGAATGAAAGAGAAAGTGGACAGGCAGAAACCCCCCAGACTCAAGGTACTGAAGTCAATCCGGTGGAAGAAGGAACAGGAAATACTAGAGAAAGAGAGAGAGAAGAAGAAGTAGAGTTGGGGAGTGATCCTGGCGCCTTGGAACTCTCGGGAAGCACCAGTGGAACGCCTCAAAGAGGTGTTCCCCTGAGTACAGAAAGAAGTGGAGCAAGAAATCCCCAAGAAGTTGCCGTGTACACTTCCAGTACTCCTGTGATGCGTACCCGCACCAGCAGAGCTGTGGTAAGACCGTTGAAGTACAGAGACTTTGAGATGGGAGACGGGAATGAGCCCACCAGCAGGTAGACAGAGAGACATTATCTTATGTTTGAAATGTATATCCATAAAGGAGGGAGATATGTAGCGTCGCGCTCTAGTCTTCACGATGTGACGTGATGACGTTGAGCGCGGTGGCCATTTTGGGGGCGGCCAAAAAGAGCGAGGGGCCCGCGAGCATAGCGGAGGTCTCCCAGCGCTCTCCCTGATTGTGTACCTACAATAAATATAATTTCACTTACCTGCAACCTCCTGTGTGAGAGTGTCCTTCCCCAGGGAAGCCTGAACATCACAAGAATGAGGGTGTAATGGAGGTGTGGAAGCCTGTGTGAGACTTGAGTCTGTTTATAAGAACCTCTTGTAATGACTTTAAGTACTACAGCCTGGTACAGAAAACATGTCTGTCTTACACAAGGAACCTCTATTAACGGCTTAAGTACAGCAGCCTCCTAAATCATATATATGTGTATGAATCGAAGGACCTTGATCACCTACTTCAGGTTCAGTAGACTTGAACAGAAAGCATTTGTATAATATTCAATGGATCTTTATCAACAGCATAAGATAAACAGAAGCATCAAGAAAGTGTAGATTGTAGCTTTTAAGGGAAAGCAAATGTGTTCTTTGAAATCGCAAGACCTATTGGCTTGGTCAATGCATGTTTTATTATTATCAGTCTTGCTCCATTGTCCAAAATGGCATATGCATCCTCATTTTATCCTTTAACATTTATTTAACAGCTCAGATTTTCAAAACAGTCATGGAATGCAGCACAGTAGCCAAAAATCAAGAGCTATTGCTCTCTTCTCCCCCGTCCTTGGAGCCGGCAGTGGCGGCTCCTCCATTGTGGTGGAGGAGCGTGACCCCACTGCTGGAACCAGCAAACATATGTAAAATAAAATGATAGTAAAGCAGTTATGAAACTGCTTTATTTATCACTTAATTTGACTCCAGAGCCGAGTATTCATGGCAGGGCCACCAGGTGGAGTGGCCGGCCCAGGGCACTGCCACTGTGCATGTCGCTTCGGCCAGCAGTCCACGGCTGGCCAAACCGACATGCGCACTTGGATATCTCCAGGCTATTTTCTTGGAGATATCGGCAGGCTCAGGAGCACAGGCTCACAGTACGTGGTGGAGTCAATCCCTACACTTATCTCTTGCTGGGTAATACCATCATTAGAGTAGCATCTGGATTGGCTCAGGGGGACTCTGGGAGCCTGTGCGAGCATTGGAGCTGAGGAGGCCACAAGGTAGCAGACGTCAGGCTGAAGGTACATTTTTTTTATTCCCCCCCCACTGCCCCACCAATTTACCCTGTCTGAGGGCCAGCGCAGATTTTAGCTGCCGTGCACCAGGCACACACCTCTGTGCCATAGTGCAATGGTGTGTGCCTGAGTCTACCATAGTATAATCTACAGTTGGTTCTGTCGGTGATTCAATTGCTTAGTATTTGGTAATCAATACAACACAACAAGGAACGTTTTGTCAACGTCAAATTAAAAAAATATAAATATTTTAAGAATAGCCAACGAAACACACCAAAAGCACTAAGTTATTAGTTCAGAAACAATCTTTACTCAGTTTTAAAGAAATATATGGCTGTCACATTAAATTTTTTTATCAACAAATGGGTAGAGTGATTTTCGTGAATCAAGTGCAATAAAGTGATAAAGGGATATCATGAGTGAAAATTGTACGAAACACATCCAAGTAAAACAAATAAATCCTATGAGATAATGAGGGTCTGTCCCTTCATAATTTTATAATCCCAGTTTTCACTTACATACCGTTTGTGACAGTTCTGGATACCTCACAGTGGTACAATTCTCCTATATGCATCTTTATTATCCCTTATTTGTAGATTCCAACCGGATGGTGGATTCTCACTAATTATTAATTAATTGTGCTGCTCGCACAAATTCCTTTTCTACAAACTTCACAATTAAGGTAGGCCATGCGCCTCATTGCCAGTATCACATTAATGATCCATAATACAGTCTAATCAAATGTTCAATATACCTTAAATCCCAGATTCCAACCGGATAGTGGATTCACCTATTATACTCTTTCAATATGCGTCTAAGATGTGGAATGCGTCTAAGATGTGGAACTCTCTCCCTTTCCACCTAAGGTCCAACCCGAACCTGTTCACCTTTCGTAAACAAATAAAAACTTTTCTTTTTAATCAAAAAATATCTAAATAAAATCATCCACCAGCGATCCACCACAGCAGAAGTTCTCTATCCACCAGCGCCTGGATGCCTCAGGGTAACTGCCTGCGCTTTACAAAACTCCTTTACATTACATTACTTTACATTACATTAATTTGCGACGACTTCAGTTCTAAGGTAGGCCATGCGCCTTTTGGTCCATGTTTTAGTATATGCTTCTGGAACAGAGTCTATTCATCTGAAACTATACCTTAATTCTATACTTTGATTCTAGACTCTAACCGATGGGGATGTCTTCCCATTAACTAATCTCCCATAATATTGAATGGTCCTTGGAATCCGTTAATGAGATTGTCTAATATTTTCAGAAGCTCTGCTGTGTGATACATACCACAGTAAGATCTGGTGAGTCCATTACTAATTGTGGCCGCCTAGTGATTAAGTCATTTTACCCATATAAATACACCAGACTCAGACAGTGCATACCTCTAAGTCTAAACGTCAACACTGTTTTTGTTCATGTCCACCAGTTTCCTCACCCCAAGGCTATAAAAATAACATAGGGCCTTAGTGAAAACTGAGATTATAAAATTATGAAGGGACAAACCCTCATCTCATAGGATTTATTTGTGTTATTTGTATGTGTTTTGTACAGTTTTCACTCATGATATCACTTTATCACTTTACTGCACTTGATTCACAAAAGTCACTCTACCCATTTGTTGATAAACATTGTTCATGTGACAGCCATATATTTTCTTTAAAACAGAGTAAATACTGTTTTTGAACTAATGACTTAGGGGTTCATTACGATGGCGGGTGGACCGTCACGGACAACGGGACCGACCGCCAGAGGTGTAGCGGTCCCGCTATGCCCATTAGGATGCGACCACGGGTGGTGCTGCAAGCAGCACCGGCCACAATGTCAAAAGTGCATGTTATGCATTGGCATGCACATTGTGCATGCAAATGTAGGGGGGTACCATAGGTACCCCCCAAGTGCAGCCCCCAACCCCCCGGTGAATTTCCGCATGCCTTTCCATGGTGGAGTCTCCGCCATGGAAAGGCCTTTCTGCATGCCCATCATAATATGGATGGTGGTGCCTGCAAGGCACCGCCACCATGTTATGTCCCTTTTCCACCCGGCCGGCAATCCGACCGGCGTTAAAGCGGCGGACGGTCTTTCCGTCCGTCGCAGAGCCCCTCGCAATACTAATATGGTGGGGGGTGGACCAGGGACATTTTAGCGGGCGGATCTCCAACGCCGGGGCGGCGGGGGCCACCGCCTGTCCCGCGGTGGTGGACCCATCCGTTATGCTAATGACCCCCTTAGTGCTTTTAGTGTGTTTCGTTGGCTATTCTTAAAATATTGATATTTTTGAATTTGACGTTGACAAAACTTTCCTTGTAGTGTTGTATTGATTACTAATACTAAGCAATTGAGAAAGCCGACAGAACCAACTGTAGATTGTACTATCAACACCCAGGTTCTGAGGGACACAGGGTTACCCCATTATGCTTAATGAATCTACCATAGGTTTTGTACTGGAAGGGTAGCCTTTCAGTACAAAATACTATGCTTAGACACACTTTAAAACTTTTCCTACTTTGAATGTGTGCTGAATAGTTCAGTACACATGCAAAATCAGAAAAGAAAGGAGAAATAAAAACAATTCTTTCAAATGGTGCTGCACAGCTGAGGGGGAAGGAAGATGGCGGATTGAATCTGCCCTGAGAAGCAGTATCCAACAAACGCTCTGATGGATGGCTATTCTGACGAATTGCTGCATGTTGCACGCTGTGTTTAATGAATAAATCATCAGATAAACTCTTACTATGACTTTGACTTATACTTGTGACTTAAAACCAAAAGTTACTATTAAAAAAGAATCTCAACACCCTTTCCCCTGATATTTTTTAAATCTATCTGGCGGTCGAAAAACTTACCTTTCATGATCCGAAGGGACGGCCAGTTCTTTTTACTATCTGGAGACACCCAGAGCTCCGTGCATTGTCGGCTTGTACAACGGCGCTCAGTATTCTATTGGCTTGGTCTAACGGCTTGCCTCTGATCCGGACAACAGCTAATGGCTCCTCCGAAGGTGGTGCAGCGGGTCGGACGACTAACCAGAAACTCTGCTGCAACTGGTGCGGCTAATCCTGTAACAGAACAGACAGACGGGGTACTGAAAAAGGCTGCTTTAAGAGTAAGCAAGCCGGTGATGCAGCTACTCTGTTCAGGAGAGGCTGTAGATCTTCTCGCTTCTGCCTCTGAAACCGCCATGGCAGAGATAGTCATGAAGGTGGTACAACGTAAGTTTGTAGCATCACTGGTGGGCTCACCCGGTGCTATGCTTGCGGCAAATGCTGTGAGTGTCATGCAGCCGGGAATAGAGTCAGCGGACGCTTTGGGAAATGCGGCTAGCTCAGGAGGAGTTTCTGAATCTCAACTCAATAGCGGACCTGCGACAGGCTTGTCGCTGCTTGATTCACAGGAAGCTGATGTCAGTCAGATTCATCTGCCAACAATTAAGGTGAGTGGTGGTAGTGGGAGTAATGCTAGCGATGCAACGGGCGAGCTGACCGGCTCCTCTGCTCTGACACTTACTGAAAGCGAGCAATCTAGCCTTAAACTTAATACTACTAGGGCTATGTTGCATACGTCTCCAGCAGAGCATCGCTCTAATGAAATAACAGAAACCGGCAAAGAAAACCTGCAATCCACAAATGCGATCTGTAACGTCTTCTTGGCTAGCTTGGTAGCTTCTGCAGTGAACATAGATACACTTGTTTCACCACAATTGCACGCACCAGCAGAAACAGATATTGTTGAACTGCCAAACTTGATAAACCCTTCACAGAATAGCATACATGTGGAATCATCAGTTGACACAAATTATACATCATTGCTCTCTCTATCACAAATGAATATCAATGATTCATCTGGCCACTCAATTGCGGAGATTACAAATTCTCAACCTCCGTCTGTAAAAAAAGAAAAAGCGTAATTTGAAGTTTGGTAAATCAGTAAGGACTGGTCGCACGGCGAATTTACCAAATAGTGATGCTCTTACTCATCAACAACAAGGCAAAATTATGACTACCTCAAAAGCAAAATTAAATACTCAAGAAAGCCCTCTACGCAAATGGGTTACTTCTAAGGGGGAGGTAAAGGCGATCGTTTCAAGGCTATCTGGATCCGTACAAAATGTGCCTACTACTAGTGGACAGCCTGCTGTGCAACTGATCAATTGCCAAAGCATGCTAGCATGACCAGGGGCTGCAATAATGTTGAATCTCCCGCACCATCCAGTGCTATATCTGTTGTCAATCCATCTAGAGATGTTTCAATGCCAGCAGCTGCGCCAGAGCCTTCATTAACTTTAATTATGCAAGCGCTATCAGCTCAAAGATCTGAGGCACAGGAATACTATACACAACTTAGGGCAGACAATGCTATTATATAGCAATCGCTGTCAGCAGTAACAAGTAAGGTGGCAGAACTTGCAACTGAAATGACTACTCTGCAGCAAAGGCTGTCTGATAACGAAGACGCAGTGATGCATTCTACTAAATTGCTACAAGAGCATGATATGCAACTTAATGTCCTGTAGGAGAAAGTTGAAGATTTAGAAAATCGGCAATGTCGGAATAATCTACGAATTTTTCGGCTCCCGGAAGGCAGAGAAGGCTCGGACTCACGACCATTTATCCTTTCAAAAGGCCTTTCCTGATTTAGCAGACTGGGACTGGGATTACCAAATACAACGAGCCCATAGATTACCAATTTTCCTTAACCAAGCAGATCAGATCGGCTTGCGCCGACCTCGACCAATACTTATCTATGTTGGTAACTTCTTGTTACGCCAGGCTATTGCTATTAAATCCAGACCTACTACACCAGTCTTAGTTGACTTGTTTTCCATCATCGCAAGATCTGATCTATGTAAAATCACAATGGATAAGAGGTGGAAGATGAGGCAATGTATCGACTCTTGGAAGGCTCTTGGAGCACTGGTCTATCTTCAAGAACCTGCCCGATTGAAGGTTATCAAGGATGGTATCTTACACATTTATTATACTGACCAAGCACTCGCTAAAATGCAACAAAGTTCTAAATAAGAATACAAACTGGAAACATTTGCTACTTTTGAGATAATTTAAGCAAGACCAACTTGAATCGCTTTAAAATATGGGTTTTGTTGTCCTTTTTCTATTTTTCTAGCTTCTTCTCTTTTTCTTTTCTCCTTTTTTTCTCCATTTTTCTTTGCAAATGTTCTTACAAGTGTGGTATTATTAGCCGATGCTGGAAGGGTTTCGTAGGATTCTGCTTCTCTATGATGTCATCGATCGACAGCAGGTTAGAGGGGGTGAATCCTTTCCAGGATACGGGGTGGGGGCTGGGGAAACTGCCAAGGTTCAAGGGGGTAGATGAGGGGGATGTCAGTTGACTGAGGGGTGGTGTACTGATAAGCACTGGCTATGGGGGTGTAAAAAACGGATGACACAGATCAAACTAGCATTGAGCAGGGATATAAGCCACTGCATTTGCATGGGAAAGGGTAATTTGTTTATGGTTTTATTGCAGATATCTAAAAACTTGTTGTTGTTTAAGTTATTTTTGAAATTCTCTAATGAGAGAATTAGTGTGAACCCGAAATATTATATGTCATATCACAATTAGATATATTAGTTGGAATGTGGCTGAGCTAAACTTATCTATTAAGTGGCGGCTGGTCAAAGAAAAGCTTAAGATATATAGACCGCATTTGGTAGTTTTAGTGGAGACACATCTGGCATATAAAGACGAGCCTGTTTAAATAGCTCAGTTTAGAGATGTTAGAATGTACTTCACAGGGTGCAGCAGTCAAAGGTGTAGCAATTCTTAAGGACAAGCATTTTCTCTGTAAAAAAAACTTAAAACAGTTTCTGACCCAGGTGGCAGATAGGTCATCTTACAGTTTGAAATTAACATTAAAAAGTTAGTTTTGTGCGCATTGTATGGGCCAAATCATGATGATCCTACTCTTTTTAATAAATTAATGCTGGAGCTTCTCGACTGGCAAGGGGAAATCGTTATTTTGGGTGATTTTAATTGTACCTTAAATTACACTATTGATTCAACTAACCGACATGCCTCTCCAAGAATGAGTAAGGTCCAAAAGGCAATTCTTGAAATGGCTCGGCTTTATGGGTTGTCTGACTTATGGTGTACACTACAGCCCACTCTGCCCGGTTTCACGTATTATTCTAAACCACATCAACATTACTCCAAAATCGATTTAATATTTAAGAGTAACTGCCTTTTAGAAATGTCACATATAGAGGTCTGCCCTCGAATAACATCTGACCATAATCCGCTCCTGATCTGTTTTCAGCTTTTAATTGGGGGGAAGAGTAAGCGTCCTTTTTCATTTCCAAGGTATTTGCAGTCCGATTCACAATATATCACATATTCAAGGGGCTCTTACAGAATTTTTGCAACATAATTTGGATACTGCCCCTCCCTTCATTATATGGGATACGATGAAAGCTTTCATATGTGGCTCCACCCAGCAATACACCTATCACACGAATAAGATCAATCAAAGGTGGGTGAACGAGCTTTGTGATACCTTAACAAATCTAGAGACTGCACATGCTGAGGAGATTATGTCTAATGGGCAAACATTGAAGCAATATATTCTTCATTAATAAGTACAAGGGCGCTCATGACTCAGCAGTTTAAAGAGAAGGCTGCAGCTGCCTATAATAAAAATCGATTGAATCAGGATTAATATGGGGATTAGGTAGGAAGATTACTGGCTTACCAGGTTGCAGAAAAGAAAGCTAGAACCCCGATTGATTCAATTATGGGCAGAGATGGTCGGACATACAGCTTGACTAATTAAATCTTAGAACAATTTTATCAATTCTATTCAGAGCTGTATGCTTTGCCTGACAATGTTGGCCGAAGAATATTTACAATTATCGAACTCTCATGTTCTTAATACAGATGCTGTTGATTAGCTCCAGATGGATATAACGGAAGAGGAAATTACAACGGCTATAGCAGCACTGCCATCGGGTAAGGCTGCTGTGGATGATGCTCTACCTATAGAATTTTATAAAGTTTTCAAAAACGTAATCCTCCTGTTGCTTTGGGTGGTCATGTATCAGATTGGTGAATACAAGCAAGCCCCTAAGTCTTGGGACATGACAAAGATCATTTTCTTTCTAATGAAAGGGAAAAGCGCTGATGACTGTGGGTCTTTTGGCCCAATTTCCATTATCAATTTCGATGCCAAAATATTCGCTAAAGTTCTTGCCAAACATCTGGCATCTTATATGCCCACTCTGGTATCCAAACATCAAGACGGATTTATTACTGGTAGGGATTAGGCCTGGGTGGTGAACTTCGCTCTGTTCGCGGAGTTTGTGGAGTTTTCTGCACTCCGCATTCCGCGGAGCTTGCGGAGTGCAGAAAACTCTGCTTTGCGATGTGCAGCTGAGTTTTTCCCCGCTTGGCATCGCAGCGGTAAGTTCGCGATCGCGAAGGCTAAGTTCCCGAGCGTAAGCTGCCGCTCGGGTATAATTTCTATCCGAGCGGCAGGAATACCAGCACAAACTGCAGTTCGCACTGCACTCTGCCACTCGCTGAACTTTGCTGAGTTTTTTTGTATCTTCGCGGAGTTCCGCGTAGCAAAACTGTGCGAACTGCGCCCAGGCCTAGATACTACTGCACATGTCAATACAGCTATAACTACTTTTGAAATTGCTAACAAAAGTCTCAGCAAAATGGGTATGATTCTTTGAGATGCTGAAAAGCATTCGATCGGGTGGTATGGGACGCACTATGGCGGATACTGAGCAGCAATGGTTTACCAGACCAATTTACGAACTGGATTCGGGCACTATATACTAATCCACAGGCTAAACTAATATATGCCCACTCACACACGGCTACATTTTCTATACAATGCAGTACAAGGCAGGGTTGCCCACTCTCCCCTTTACTTTTTGCCCTTTGTATAGAGCCGTTTATTCAAACTTTAAATCGGAATACTAATATTATTCCATTTAGTAATGGTATGTACCAACTTAAGTCTATCGCTCATGCGGAGGATATCGCGGTCTTTACATAAGACCCAGCAACCGCAGTCAGTATTATCCAGGAAGAAGCTAAGGTCTTCGGTCGCTTTTCGGGGTATAAAGTAAACTTAATATACATAAAACTCAAGTATTACATAACTTAGAATCTACAACTTCTATTACGGACGCCTGTACTGTCGCAACTTACTTGGGTGTCAGGATTACTACTAATGTGGATCGAATATGGAAACTTAATTGTGAAATATTACTTCAAACAGTAATTAAGAAGTTTAAGAATTGGAATAAGCTCCCAATAACCATCATTAGGCGAATTATTATAGTTAAAATTACAATTTTACCAAAATTGCTGCAATTATTTCGGGCTATTCCTATACGGGTCCCAAATTATTTTTTCCACAAATTAGAGGGTGCAATCAGTAGTTTTATTTGGGGATACAAGCAGGCGCGATGATCGATAAAACCTCATTATTTGATTGGCTTGCTCTCATGAAGGATATTTATGAACGAGAACATACACTTGCTAAAACTCGATCTACTCATTCAATGCTAAGATTTGGACGTATTTGAAAACACTTTGAGCATTAGTATGGTATGCTATCAGACTGATGGTTGATATCCCCAGGATGTAGATATATTTACATGTATATTGTCTACTCAAATGCTGATCATGATTTATTTCTTTGTATTGCTTTCTAATGCTCTGTTTTGCTTCTTGCTCATGTCTCATATGTTTTGTGCTCTTTATTATTACTAATGTTGTGACTGTTTATGTCTCTTTTTTTCTTTTTTCTTTTCTTTTTATATATGTATCGTACGTTAAAATTGAAACTAATTTTTTTTTTTAAATGGCGTTAACTTTTGGCTCTAAGCCATGTTAACTACTGTTTGTAGATAGGGTTTTGCATCAAAAGGCATGGGTCGTTGCATGGAAATGCCCTTGTAGCACCCATGTAATGCCCCCTTGGTGCTAAGTAACGTAAAGCCGTGCTTTGTTCTGCTTTGCGTTACTTTCAGGGTACTTTTCAGCGCAAAACAAGTTTTGTCCTGAAAAGTAAATGAGGAAAAAGCATTTTGTGCTGGTTAGCGTCACTTTTGTGATGCTAGTACAAAATGTTTGTAAATCTACCCCTTGTTTACTACACACCACAATTTGCTGAATCCGTTCACCCATAAGCAATCCCATTCCTTTCACTTCCTTTTACATCTTTGGTAAATAGCCCTCGTAAAAATTCATCAAGAATTAGATCATTAACCTTTTATTTTCATGACAAGCCCGTTCTCCTAAAAGTACCTCTTTTTCTCAATGTAAAACTGGAAAATGAAACCCAAATATTCCAACTCAGTGGGCTTCAGCATCTGACTGTCTGCTCAACAATTCTTTGCTTAATAATACTCCTCTTGTTACTCTAGGTGACATATTACATGTTTGCTTCTTGTAACCCTCTGAGCCATACGATGCCCAGTTTATCCATCCATAACAGCTCGTTTTCTAATAACTTTCCTTTGCAGTCATCTTCTCTTGTTGTTGGTTATTCACAAGCTCTATACAATCCACAACTTGAAACCTCTATTGTGCTAACATGGGACTTTTAAATTGACACTGTCTGGCAACCATGTGACCTTTTTAACTACAGTGCATGGCTAACTCAGACTACCCATTGTTCAACCTAATATTGATGGTAATATGCTAACGGTACAGCTAAGGGACTGGCTCCTCTCTTGCTTCTTAACATTTCCATCCACCGAGATGGCAGATCAAGGAATATTCTCTCATTAAAACTAATCACCCACCTTAGAAATGTATACTTGATCAACCACAGTTTAACATCTTAGTCTCTGGTACTTCAATATGAGCCTGATTTTTTTGTAAACAGATTTTATTGAATCAAATAACAAATAGCAGCATTGTTGTTCTTACAGGAAGTCATAAGGACAAAAAGAACTGAATTAAGCAATCAAAGCAAGATACAAATATACAAAGATATTTATAGAGCACGCTACTCACCCGCTAGGGTCTCAAGGTGCTGGGGGGGGGGCTGCCGCTATTGCTCGAAGAGCCAGGTCTTGAAGTGCTTCCTGAAGCTGAGATGGTCCTGTGTCAGTTGAAGGTGGGAGGGGAGGGAGTTCCAGGTCTTTGCTGCCAGGTAGGAGAAGGATCTTCCTCCGGAGGTGGCTCTGTGGATCAGTGGGACGATGGCGAGGGCGTGGCTGGTGGAGCGGAGCTGGCGGGTGGGGGTGTAGAACGTGAGACGGCTGTTGAGGTATTTCGGTCCCATGTTGTGGAGGGCTTTGTGTGTGTGTGTGAGCAGTCTGAATGTGATCCTCTTGTTGACGGGGAGCCAGTGGAGATTTCTTAGGTGCGTTGAGATGTGGCTGCGGCGAGGGATGTTGAGGATAAGTCGCGCAGAGGCGTTTTGTATGCGCTGGAGACGGTTTTGGAGTTTGGTTGTTGTTCCAGCGTAGAGGGCGTTCCCGTAGTCCAGTCGACTGGTGACGAGGGCCTGGGTGACTGTTCTTCTGGTTTCAGTGGGGATCCATCGAAAGATCTTCCGGAGCATGCGCAGGGTGTTGAAGCATGCGGAGGAGACGGCATTGACTTGCTTGGTTGCGTGTGTGGTCGGTGGGAGTTGGTGGGGCGCACAGTGCCGAGGGCCACCAGGAGTTGTCCCATGCAGAGGGGGATTGTCCGAGGACGAGGACCTCCTTCTTATCCGAGTTGAGTTTGAGACGGCTGTGCTTCATCCAGTCTGCTACCTCTTTCATTCCTTCCTGGAAGTTTGTTTTTGCGGTGGCTGGGTCCTTGGTGAGGGGGAGTATCAGCTGGGTGTCGTCGGCATAGGAGATGATGTTGAGGTTGTGTTTTCGTGTGATGGCGGCGAGGGGGCTCATGTAGATATTGAAGAGTGTTGGGCTCAGTGACGATACTTGGGGTACGCCGCAGATGATTTCGTATGCCGAGGAGCGGAAAGGGGGGAGGCGGACTCTCTGGGTTCTGCCGGTGAGGAAAGAGGTGATCCATTCCAGGGCCTTCCCCTGGATACCCGTTTTGTTGAGGCGGTGGACTAGGGTGCGGTGGCATACGGTGTAAAAGGCTGCTGAGAGGTCCAGGAGGATGAGGGCAGCTGTTTCTCTGTTGCCCATTAAGGTTCTGATGTCGTCTGTGGCTGCGATGAGGGCGGTCTCGGTGCTGGGATTTGCCCGGAATCCGGATTGGGAAGGGTCGAGCGAGTTGCTGTCCTCGAGGAAGGCAGTCAGTTGTTTGTTGACGTTCTTCTCAATGACTTTGGCCGGGAAGGGGAGGAGTGAGATGGGCCGGAAGTTCTTGAGGTCCCTGGGGTCAGCGGTGGGTTTTTTCAGAAGAGCGTTGATCTCAGCGTGCTTCCAGCTCTCCGGAAAGATGGCTGACGTGAAGGAGCTGTTTATGGTGTTCCGTAGGTGGGGGGCGATGATGGTGTCGGCCTTGTTGAAGATGTGATGGGGGCAAGGGTCGGCGGGGGAGCCAGAGTGGATGGTGTTCATGATGTGGATGGTGTCTTCGCTGCTGATGGGGGTCCAGGAGTTGATGGTGGTGGTGGGGGCCGTCGGGCTGGTGTCCGGAGGTGGAAGCTGGGGACCGAAGCTGTCGTGTATGTCAGCATTCTTGCGGTGGAAGAACGTGGCGAGGGAGTTGCAGAGGTCTTGTGAAGGGGTGATGTCGTTGTTGTTGGCGTCTGGGTTCGAGAACTCTTTGACGATGCTGAAGATTCTTTACTGTTGTGGGTGTTGTTGTCTAGTCGTTACTTGAGCGATGTCCTCTTGGTGTTCCGGATCTGCTGATGGTATTCGCGGGTGGCAGCTTTGAGGGCTGTCATATTGTCTGTTGTCCGTTCTTTGCACCAGGTTTTTTCGAGAGTTCGGCAGGATTTCTTTGCGGTTTTGAGGGCGTCTGTGAACCATGCGGGTTTTCTGGTGGTGGACTTGCAGTGGGTGTTCTTTAGTGGAGCGAGGTCGTCGGTGCAGTTGGTGAGCCAATGGGTGAGGTTGAGTGCTTAGATGTTGGCGTCGGGTGTGTTGGTGTCAGCAGGTGCGTTCTGGCTCAGTGATGTGGTGCGTTGGTCCGTGGTGATTTTGCTCCAGCATCTGCGGGGGATCCGAAGCGTGTGTTGGTGATGGGTGGTCTTCTTGAATGTGAAGTGTACGCAGCTGTGGTCGGTCCAGTGAAGTCTGGTGGCGTGGTTGAAGGTGATGTGGTTGCTGGCGGAGAAGATGGCATTGAGGGTGTGGCCGGCGAGGTGGGTGGGGGAGTCTACTAGTTGCTTGAGTCCGAGGCTGGTGAGGTTGTTAAGCAGTGTGGCGGTGGCGCTGTCGTTGTTGTTTTCAAGGTAAAAGTTCAGGTCTCCTAGGAGGACGTAGTCTGGTGAGGCTAGGGCGTGCGGGCTGATGAGGTCGGCTATGGTCTCGCTGAATTGTGCACGCGGGCCCGGGGGTCTGTAGATGAGAGTTCCTCTGAGGGTGGTCTGGGGGTCGGTGTGGATCTGGAAGTGCAGATGTTCGGCGGTGGGGAAGGTGTCTTCGATGTTGGTCGTGATGCTGATGGTGTTCCTGTAGATGACGGCGACCCCTCCTCCTGTTCTGTTGGTGCGGTCCCTTCGGGTGATCTTGTATGCGTCCGGGATGGCTATAGCAATGTCGGGGGCTGAGGAGGCGTTCATCCAGGTTTCTGTGATGAAGGCGACGTCCGGGGCTGTTGTGTCGAGGAGGTCCCAGAGGTTGATGGCGTGCTTGTGTACGGAGCGGGTGTTGAGGAGGATGCACTTGAGGTGGTTGTTGCCGATTGGTTTGGTGGGCGTGGAGCGGTTTTGGAGGCAGGTGAATTTGCAGGCTTGACAGGTGAAGGGTCCATGGGTGCGCTTGGGGGTGGCTTGGTAGCAGGCTGGTGGTCGTCCGGTGTTGAGTGCGTTGAGGGCGGTAGTGTCGTATCTCAGTCAGTTGGTTTGGGTCCGGCGAGGTCCAGGGGTTCTTGCGCTGAGCGTGGTCCGGGCGTGGACGGGCGTAGACGGGCTTGCCTTTGGCACGCCTTCGGTGCACCATCGGCGCTCCCGCTGCGCGTGACCGCTGCGCGTTCGCATGGTCTCCGCCATAAATGGCGAAGTGGGAGGGAGGAGCAGCTGGGAGGCGGGAGCGGGGCGGCGAAGGGGGAAGGGAGGTGAGGATACAGAAGAGAAAGGGGCAGGGACGCAGGGGAGCAGCGGCAGGGAGCGGGGGGGAGTGCACAGGCGGGAAAACGGTCCCAAGGGGCGGCGAGGGAGAGAGAAAAAATACAATCACAAAACAGTGGCAAAAACAGTCACGGGGCAACAGTACAGTTACAGGGCACAAAATACAGGAGAGCACAAAATACTAGTTTGCAGAGGACGCGAACTCGCGGCAGCAGCGGTGATAACCTGAGCGCACTCACGAGGAGCCATGCGGTACGTGGAGCGACCGGCCCTTCAGCAGGGACAAAGTCACAGTATGAAATCTTCGTGTCAATGTCCGTGGTTAGTAGGGACACTGAGAAGATGAAAAGCAGTACCAGGAGTCAAGCATAATCAAAGTGGCGGGCTCAATATGGGGATGGAAGCATCCTCTGTGGGGTGCTTAAGCAGGCCCTCATCATCACTCTCACTCACACCTCCCTGGAAATCAGCCAGCATGATGTCCCACACTCTAGCAAAGTCCATGGGCCTTCTACCCTGACGTGGCTCTCAGTGTAATGTTACTCCTTCCTATGTCACCCAGCATTAAACATCCGCCCTCCAACCCTCCAAGCGAGGTCCCTCAGCATGTTTCCAAATCACAGCAATTCTTTGTTTAGCCAGTACAAGGGCTAAATGAATTAAAAGAGTAGTAAACAGCTGCATCTCGTGCAGGTAAGAGTGGTGGGGCCGGGTGTGGGGGATTTTGACAGAAGACAATGATGGAAAATGTATTATTTATTTAATTTCCCCTCGTGGTTGTCTGTCGTATCCCTTCAACTCAGTCCCACCGCTTTTACCTGCACGAGCCCCTGCTGGTAGTAACAATATGCTTAGCAGGCTGAGGAAAGAGACCCAAGAACCAAAAACGTAGTGTGGGCATGACGGTAACCATCTGTGGCCTCAGTTCAATATGAGATCAACTGGGGCCAGCTCCAAAGCATATGAAGAATATCCCCTACGGCAACATGGCAACACGAGCAATCAGGAGGGGCTGGCGGACAATAGATGCTGAGCTTCAGGGGCATAACTTCAGCCCTATGGAGGATATTAAAGTGTATCTGAAGCGAGCATGTCGATTAATCTTAGGAGCTGCCTCCCACATTTTGACCCAGACTACTTCCGACAGAATAGAACCCAGGTTGGTTTACCAGCGATCGCACAATACTGCAAAAGGGGAAAAAAGTTGTCGCTCAGTGCACTATATAACCCTGAGGCTAACCAGCGGGTGTTAGCTGTGTCACATAAATTGCTGCAGCTGTGGAGGGGCTGAAGCTCTACTCCACGTTCCCCCCAAAGTTTGTGTAAAGCAGCGGTCAGGGTGCCATAGAGTATTAACTGGCTTCTAGGAATGACGAAGTCCTCGCATAGCTCAGCAAAGGTCTTCAACATGCCCTCTGAAACCAACATGCTCACTGTTGCCAGCCGTACCTCCTCATAGTTTATTAATCATTTCTCTTCCACTGCATGTAGCTGCGAGATCAGTGCCCATAAGGGAATCACTGGGGAGTATGGGGATTGCACCCTCGCCCACCCAAGGACTTTTATCTAACATGTCCTAAGGACAGTAAGGTCCTGTAGACTGCCAGTACATGCCCACTTCTGGTTAGGTATTAAGGTCTAAACCTGTTCCAGGTTGGGGAGATCTGGCAATTGCATCAATCCCGGGCCTTCCTCTCCGGGAACAAGCTCATACACCATTGCAGCTGTGCCACTAGGTAGTAGGAATAGAAATCTGGTGCATTCATCCCACTAACAGTCGTTGTTCACTGCAGCTTGGCCAAAGCAATGCGTCGCTGCCCCTTATTCCATATGAGATTAATAAGTATGGAATCAAGGTCTCGGAAACTGAACCGTGGGATCACTTAATAGAGTGTTGCGAAGAAACACAGAAAATGAGGCAGCGCTACCATTTTGGCCATGGCTATGCGATCCAGCACTGACAGGGGCAGGTTCTTCCAAATACTATGCTCACGTGCATAGCAGCCACTTCCATCCTTATATTACCTTCTAGGAGGTCAGGGATGTAAGGACTCCAAGGTTTTGACCACAGTTGGTTCCCAGTGCATATATTCTAAGTCCAGAGGCTCCTACCGGTCACCACAGATTGAGAACAGACTGTTTTTCCGCCAGTTCATTTGGAGGCGAGAGGTCTCGTGTAAGGCCACAAGACAGTCTCTCACTCTCTTAGGTTCTGTGTGCAGGTCATTCAAGCGATGCACCATGTTGTTCGCGTACAGGTAAATAAAGTGGGACACATGCGGAATCTGGATGCCAGCAAAGGACAGGCCACCACGCACTTTGCAAGCAAGTGGTTCCACTGCAATGGCAAAAACCAGCAAGGAGAATGGGCAACCCTGCCATGTCCCACTACATTTTGCACCGATAACTTGTGGCCAGTGTGAACCCTTGAAACAGGGTCAGTGAATAATTGAAAGGTCCAAGAAACAAAGAGCAGCCCTGGACCTATCCGGAGCATGGCAGCATAGAGGAAGCTCCAATCTAGACTGTCGAATGCCTTTTTGATGTCCACAAACATGCACCACCTTCTGGCAATATATGTCCCTCTCCTATTAGTACCAATAAGGACTTAAAATTAAGAGTCATTCACTGTCCCAGTATAAAAACACAAAAGAAAGAGGGCAGAGGCTATAGAAATCCGCACCCAACAAATGACAGGTGTCTTTGAGTCCACACGATAGCGCAACGAACCAAGGAGTACTCCCCTCTATACTCCTTATTTAGGAACAAGTCCTATCATAAGCACAAAAAACACAAAGGGTTCAGCGCTATATAATGTACATTTGTTATTCCAGGTTCATGTTTCCAATCAAAGAATAAATTATTCAAGAGTCTTCATTTCTTGATAAAATAAATTTCTTCTTTATTTTTCTTTTAAAATGTTTTCTTTATTTTCAAGAAGCCAGAGATCATAGCCAACGCGTTTCGTCTCACATCGAGACTTCTTCAGGGCTATTCAGATTAAAATGAAAGAGATACATTACAAATCCAAAATTTGAAATTTTACATCTTTCACATACACAAAACACAAATGCAACACATTCAGGATCATAAGCAGTACAAATTTACAATATAAGGATCATGATTTAATAATTCCATCTTAATGCATAAAATGCTTTTGGATTCCATTGTAACAGTTTCTCAAAGACAAGAAATAAAAATTGTTTTTAAACTCAATCGTAATAAAAAGGTTTTTTTATCAAAGACAAAGATGGAGAAAATATATGTGCAAATGGTCATAGGCATACCTTGGCAGTACAATATTGCGTGATCCCGTCAATATATAATTGTTTCATGTGTTCTAGACTTCATCAGAGATTCAGAAACTCTATGCAGTACACAGTATCTATAATAATAGATATATATAATAAAATTAGGAATTCCTGTCAGCTATTTATATATATATTAAGAACATGAGAAACCATCACACATTTCTAATATCTGTCTTGTTATACCCATAGAACATTATATATCATCTTTGTATCAAAAACATAGTCTCAAACGGTGTGTAGCGAGGCAAAGAACAGGAGAAAATCAAATGTCTCTATTTGGAAAAGCAGAAAAACCAAGAGACCCAAGTTAAAGAAACAATCAGAAATCTTTTTCCTAATAAAAGTCCAGTACCATTTCAAAGCAAACTGCCCACTCGATATATCACGATAAACAATATTTTATGCGTCATTTGTGCGTTGACATGTTAAGCACTGTTAAATGTCTAAATAGCAGTCAACATTATAGAATAGCACCGTAGTTAAACAAGAGGATTGTCGCCACTCATGTAAGGGCCTTAGTCACAATTATAATGGACTACTAAAATACCACTTTATATTCATTAAGTTGCAGATACTTATGACTAGCATGAAAGTTTGACATTTCAATATACAATAATACCATGCGTCAATGCGGTTTAGCACATAAATTAAATGGACAAATCATGACATTGACGTTTCACTACTTCACTTCTATATTGGATACTATTGCATGTCTTTCTATCGTTATACAGAAATTAGTCTAAGTGTGAGCAGCGTCGTGACTCTAACATACATTTTGTTAAAAAAAGCAAAGCAAAAATAGTGACTAATGCAGTACCAAATTGTATTGAATCTGCGGCAAACATCTATGTGTCACACCAGTACGGAACACAGCAATATAAATCATCATATGTATTCATTATGAAAACACGCCGGTGAGATGCCATATTATGTCTAAGCTGAGGCGGACATCTTTGAGTTGTTCCAACCCAGGCCATGACAATCTAGCTCATACGAATAAGTGACCTCATAGTGTATAGGCATTTGACATCGTCTGCATTTCAATACAGCATTTCTTCAGACAAACACAAACTGTCAGTAAACCAAAATTTATAAAGTTGACTAACATTAAAAAACAAAATAGAACAAAACAGCCTCGACATCTTTTGTCCATTACGAGACATAATGGCAATCACACATAGATTTAAACTCACCCCGAACGGCACGGTAGCCCAAGATGTATGTCCTTCGTGTTGTTGATGTAAAGACGAGCAATTGCAGCCGCGTCTTTTTAAAATACCCACCCGGAAGTGTCAATTAACAAAAAGTTAGAAAACGGACAAAGCTTAGAATTGAGGTCAGGCAACACCGCAAGATGATCCTAGTATCGCGGCCATTTTTGACTTGATAACGCGCTCACAAGAGCGTGTATCATGATTTATATATTCGCCAAATTATGTTCTACGCTAAGTCTAAAAATTATTAATTTGAATTACTGGTCTCAATCTACATGTTTCTTTGAATTTATAACATGATTTTTACAGAAACGGCAATATAGTTTTCTCGCAGTACTAATTATTTATTACTGCTAACCAACCATAATGCGATTTATAAAAAATACCTAATATGGATAAATCAATATGCTTTAAGTATACCGACACCATTATTCATACGGTTTTTTCAATACCGAAGTGTATGCATTTGAAAACGGGCCATGTATAACCTGATCAATTTCAGTTCAAAACGGCAGCCATCATTGAGTATGTATATAGAAAGAGTTTTTAACCTAAGAGAGCCCAAACCGTTTCAGGGCTTTAATACGTCCTTATCATGACTGTTTTGTCACAATTAATCAAGTATATAATAGACAACATGTTTTTTTTAAAACATCATTGTTAATGCGCTATGTTCAAAGCAAAATTAAAGCAGTTGAAAACGCGCCACATGTAACTTTATTTATTTTGGTTCAAATGGCGGCCATCTTTAAGTAGATATATAGAGAATATTTTTACCTGAGAGAACCTGAATAGTTTCAGGGCTTTGATATCTCATTACCGTGATAGTTTGCTGTAATTATCAAAAAGATTGTACAAAGATCATGGAAAAAACAATTATTAGTCTGTGAAAGAGAATTAATGAAGAGGGCATATTACGCTTTATTCCAAAAATCATAGTGTAAACAATGCCCAATAGGACAAATGTATATAGGAACAAGCACATAGATCTCATCACTAGGTGTTCTCATGTTCACCTAGGCTATATAGGTTGTGGATGGAATTTCAGACTTACAATCATTACAGAAATAGATGTGAATATAAGTGTAAGTCACTATAGTATTCGACAGAGAGTGCAACTAATTCATATCTACAAGAAATGATGATAAGGGGGGTCCTTTTCCACCTGGGCGCCCCATTATCTCTGGGAATGGTGGACCAACAGAACATATTGCACAATATGTCGACAAATTTCTACAGCCAATTGTAAAAAATCTGCCATCGCATCTTAGGGATAGTTCTGATCTGTTGTGCAAACTAGAGGACTTTAACTGGGATCATGACAACTTATTATTTGTGTCTATGGATGTTGAAAGTTTATATACTTGTATTCACATCCAGGACGGTATGAGAGCTCTCAAATACTTTCTTTTTAAAAGGGGAGCACAACATCTGGAACATACTGATATGCTTCTGACTATGGCTGAGATGATCTTGACACAGAATGCATTCTTACATAATGACACATGGTTCCTGCAGAAGCAGGGCACTGCCATGGGCTCCAGATTGCGCGTTTTCAACTGCTTTAATTTTGCTTTGAACATAGCGCATTAACAATGATGTTTTAAAAAAAACATGTTGTCTATTATATACTTGATTAATTGTGACAAAACAGTCATGATAAGGACGTATTAAAGCCCTGAAACGGTTTGGGCTCTCTTAGGTTAAAAACTCTTTCTATATACATACTCAATGATGGCTGCCGTTTTGAACTGAAATTGATCAGGTTATACATGGCCCGTTTTCAAATGCATACACTTCGGTATTGAAAAAACCGTATGAATAATGGTGTCGGTATACTTAAAGCATATTGATTTATCCATATTAGGTATTTTTTATAAATCGCATTATGGTTGGTTAGCAGTAATAAATAATTAGTACTGCGAGAAAACTATATTGCCGTTTCTGTAAAAATCATGTTATAAATTCAAAGAAACATGTAGATTGAGACCAGTAATTCAAATTAATAATTTTTAGACTTAGCGTAGAACATAATTTGGCGAATATATAAATCATGATACACGCTCTTGTGAGCGCGTTATCAAGTCAAAAATGGCCGCGATACTAGGATCATCTTGCGGTGTTGCCTGACCTCAATTCTAAGCTTTGTCCGTTTTCTAACTTTTTGTTAATTGACACTTCCGGGTGGGTATTTTAAAAAGACGCGGCTGCAATTGCTCGTCTTTACATCAACAACACGAAGGACATACATCTTGGGCTACCGTGCCGTTCGGG
This sequence comes from Triturus cristatus, assembly GCF_964204655.1. NCBI lineage: Eukaryota > Metazoa > Chordata > Amphibia > Caudata > Salamandridae > Triturus > Triturus cristatus. The sequence continues at coordinate 315,228,033 of NC_140588.1, read as the reverse complement.
GTGAGTTTAAATCTATGTGTGATTGCCATTATGTCTCGTAATGGACAAAAGATGTCGAGGCTGTTTTGTTCTATTTTGTTTTTTAATGTTAGTCAACTTTATAAATTTTGGTTTACTGACAGTTTGTGTTTGTCTGAAGAAATGCTGTATTGAAATGCAGACGATGTCAAATGCCTATACACTATGAGGTCACTTATTCGTATGAGCTAGATTGTCATGGCCTGGGTTGGAACAACTCAAAGATGTCCGCCTCAGCTTAGACATAATATGGCATCTCACCGGCGTGTTTTCATAATGAATACATATGATGATTTATATTGCTGTGTTCCGTACTGGTGTGACACATAGATGTTTGCCGCAGATTCAATACAATTTGGTACTGCATTAGTCACTATTTTTGCTTTGCTTTTTTTAACAAAATGTATGTTAGAGTCACGACGCTGCTCACACTTAGACTAATTTCTGTATAACGATAGAAAGACATGCAATAGTATCCAATATAGAAGTGAAGTAGTGAAACGTCAATGTCATGATTTGTCCATTTAATTTATGTGCTAAACCGCATTGACGCATGGTATTATTGTATATTGAAATGTCAAACTTTCATGCTAGTCATAAGTATCTGCAACTTAATGAATATAAAGTGGTATTTTAGTAGTCCATTATAATTGTGACTAAGGCCCTTACATGAGTGGCGACAATCCTCTTGTTTAACTACGGTGCTATTCTATAATGTTGACTGCTATTTAGACATTTAACAGTGCTTAACATGTCAACGCACAAATGACGCATAAAATATTGTTTATCGTGATATATCGAGTGGGCAGTTTGCTTTGAAATGGTACTGGACTTTTATTAGGAAAAAGATTTCTGATTGTTTCTTTAACTTGGGTCTCTTGGTTTTTCTGCTTTTCCAAATAGAGACATTTGATTTTCTCCTGTTCTTTGCCTCGCTACACACCGTTTGAGACTATGTTTTTGATACAAAGATGATATATAATGTTCTATGGGTATAACAAGACAGATATTAGAAATGTGTGATGGTTTCTCATGTTCTTAATATATATATAAATAGCTGACAGGAATTCCTAATTTTATTATATATATCTATTATTATAGATACTGTGTACTGCATAGAGTTTCTGAATCTCTGATGAAGTCTAGAACACATGAAACAATTATATATTGACGGGATCACGCAATATTGTACTGCCAAGGTATGCCTATGACCATTTGCACATATATTTTCTCCATCTTTGTCTTTGATAAAAAAACCTTTTTATTACGATTGAGTTTAAAAACAATTTTTATTTCTTGTCTTTGAGAAACTGTTACAATGGAATCCAAAAGCATTTTATGCATTAAGATGGAATTATTAAATCATGATCCTTATATTGTAAATTTGTACTGCTTATGATCCTGAATGTGTTGCATTTGTGTTTTGTGTATGTGAAAGATGTAAAATTTCAAATTTTGGATTTGTAATGTATCTCTTTCATTTTAATCTGAATAGCCCTGAAGAAGTCTCGATGTGAGACGAAACGCGTTGGCTATGATCTCTGGCTTCTTGAAAATAAAGAAAACATTTTAAAAGAAAAATAAAGAAGAAATTTATTTTATCAAGAAATGAAGACTCTTGAATAATTTATTCTTTGATTGGAAACATGAACCTGGAATAACAAATGTACATTATATAGCGCTGAACCCTTTGTGTTTTTTACTGTCCCAGTATAAACCTGGACTGGTGGGTGTGAATGAATCTAGGCATGTGTGTGAGCAAGTGGTATGCTGGTATACCGCTGAGAATTTTGTAATCAAATTTTAACATTGACAGGGGAGGATATGCAGTCATAGCCGGTTTGAGCAAAGGGACTACAAGTGCTTCAAGCATAGTGGGGGGTAGTACCTTAACAGTCAATGCACTTTGGAATAACGTCACGAAGCGTGGGGTGAGAATATCAAGATAAGCAACATAAAATTACACAGGGAGGCCATTATTTCCCGGGACCTTCCCACAGGCCATGTGCTGAACCTCAGCATGGATCTCCTCTTCCATCATATTCTCCCCAGAGCATCAATGACCTTCCAGGTCATCTCATTAGGTGGCAAGGCAGTTAGGCACTCACTAATGATGGAGGCCCTAGGGGTTTTGTGGGCTGCCCCCAGACATTCGTAATAGTCTGCAAAGCAGCTATTGTTTTCTTCCTGAATGAATTGATGGGTGCCTTCTTGAGTTATCAATTATAGGATGTGCAATCCTTGGTGTGAGGGGTTAGCCAACCAAGCTAAAAGAAAACCCGTTCTGTCCCCCTCCGAGTATGCCCCAACCATATAAGCTTTATGACCGAAACAGCAGAGATGCGCCAGATTTTCCACCACCCTATCCCTTGCTTCTAGTAACTCCCACTGCAGGTATGATCTTTCTGGGCATAAGCGTTCTAAGTCTCTGAGGGTGCACTCATGGGTGACGATGTCCCCTAACAAGGTCCTCCAGTCCCGCGCTGCTTCCGACTAATCACTACTTTAAAGGCTTCCCACTCCATAAGCCACAACAAAGCTGAGCCAGCATTCACATCAAAATAATGCTGAATACCCTCCCAAAAGGTTTCTCAGAATATAGGGTCCTCCAGGCTCTCCGCTGTTAAACACGAACAGGGTTTGCAGGTGTGAGTTTCACCCAGTGCAACGTCAACAACAAGAAATACTTCAATGTGAACTTGATGCCAAATATGGTCAAAGACATCATCCAAAATGAACAGGATGGCTACTGCAGTATCACTGCATGCGCAGAACTTTCGAACCAAGATGTTGACTTGTGATCTATGCATCTCATCTTGGCCTTTCTCGATGTTTCTCCCTCATAATATACACCATCAGGATGCCTATATTCTACTTTTTTAAATCTCAGTTGTGATGAATTCTCATTTTTCACTTTTATTTTTCATCTTAAGGATCATATTTCCTGCGCAATAGAGGCAAGAGGGGTAGCGTTAGGCTTCAGATGACAGAAATGTTTGTTGGCCAGGCTAGTAAGAGGGCATCCATGAGTAGAAGATATCAGTCAAGTAGGATGTAGCCTTATGGCTACAGCGGTCGACCTCGAAGCTGGCGAACCAGGTTCGAGTCTCAGCAACGACGCTCAAGATCCTGTGATTCTGGGCAAATCACTTAATCTCACCGTGTCTAACAAAATTGAATGTGTCCATCTGTAACAAAACTGGTGCTCATGTAAAGCGCTCTGATACTCAATGTCTCGGGTCTAGTTTGCGCTATATAAAACTCTAAAAAAATAAAATAGAAAATGTAAATGTTAGCCAAGTTTATCCCAAGCAATGCAGACAGCTTCCGCAACCTCTCTGGAATATCAATAACACCCTAATATGGAAAGATTAGTAATGACACACAGAACTAGGCTAACAGTGGGTGATTCTGAGGGGCTCTGTACACTACATTCTATGACAAAGAAAAGCTTGTATGTCAGAATATCACATTGAAGAATATTATCTAACTTTTAGAAATAGGGGTCTCTATATGGCAGAGGTATGGACCTTGTCCATGTAGAAACCGTTCCTTCTAGTCAGGGTTTCCTTCTAGTCAGGGTAGGGCGATCACACACTTATAAACACACAATTTAAAAATAACCTTTACTAAAAGTTGTGTCATTAAATTCCGAGTTCACAGAGCCTAAACTCCTTGGGCCTCATTTACAATATTTTGACGCACTGCAGTGCAGGAAGCCTTTCTGCTGCACTGCTGTGCGTAAAAATAAAAGGACAGGAATGTGCAGTATCTCCAAGATAGGGTGCATTCCTGTGCTTCTCCCCTGCACTGGCCCACAAACAGCACCTGTGCACCAGTGCAGACACCCTTGAGTCATTTTGCAAAGGTGCCTGAGCTGAGGAGATGATTGTTTTTGTGCAGTAAGGCACACCTTCCTGCACAAAAACAATAATTAAAGGCATTTTCCTCTTTCTATGTGTGCTGCAGAATTCAGCACGCATACAAAGAGGAAAAAAACAAGAAATAAAAGTATTTCTCCTTGTTGCACCTCCTTACATCTCCCCTGGACAGGCACAGGATTCTGACACATTCCCATGTTTACAAAAAGATTTAAATCTGGGAATGCGTCAAGTTTTATGGATGTTGCGTGCGAATACCCACAGCAACAATCATGGACGCCCCTTTCACACAGAGTTATGCGTGTAAGAGAAATATATTAACAAGGTCATGAAACGTCATGCAGGGTGACTTTACATGGCTTTGTAAAAATGGGGAAGTCCATTGCGCTGCCTGTACATCAATAAAAGTGTTGCACAGGTGACGAAATGGGCTTATAAGAAGGCCCCAAATTACTAGCTGTCCCAATTGAAAACTAAACATGTAAAATGTTACAGTGCAGCTCCAATGATAGTTTATGGGAGAGCTAGTCCTTGCAATAGTGAAGAAATACACAGTTTTTCACTATCAGGACATGTAGAACACACAAGTCCTACCTTTAACATACACTGCACCCTGCCCATGGGGGTACCTTGGGCCTACCTTAGGGGTAACTTACATGTAAGAAAAGGAAAGGTCAGTGCCTGGCAAGTGGGTACACTTGCAAGGTCAACATTGCAGTTAAAAACGGCGCATACAGACACTGCAGTGGCAGGTCTGAGACACATTAGAAAGGCAACTTCTGTGGGTGGCACAACCAGTGCTGCAGGCTCACTAGTAGAATTTGATTTACAGGCCCTGGGCACACACATTGCACTATACTAGGGACTTACCAGTAAATCAATTAGGCCAATCATAGATAACCAATCATAGTTACAATTTACACATGAAGCAATTGCACTTTGACACTGATTAGCAGTGGCAAAGTGCCCCAAACTTCTAAACCAGCAAAAAAAAAAATCCAGCACATATTCTAAAATGCAGGAGGTACAGGCAAAAAGTCAGGGGAAAACAAGCCAAGGATGCCAAATCTAACACTAACATAAATACCCTGCCCTTAATAGTATTTACAAAACTATTGTCCAGTGGGTGCGTATTTTCTATTCTTCTCTCCACTGGGGCAATATTTTTGTAAAAGATATGCAGGAATACATATTTAAGTCAGGCGATACTCTGAGTATGATATTCTCATACCTTACCAAAGGCAAAACACGCTAGCTATTTCACAAGGTAAGACATAAAGGGCCGTATTATAGAATGTGCCCCGGGGCCAAAATGGGCTTTCACGCCCGCTTTATGCCCTCCTGGGGAACTTTTGTGTTATAGAAGGGGTGCAGACGCTTGTGCGTCCCCTTCTATAATACCAATAGCACCAGTGCTAACTTCAGAGAGTGTTCCCTCATTTGCATAGCGGCGTGCCCTATGAAAATGAGGGAATTCCTTTGACTCTGTGCCCGTTCCATTTTACAGACGCGGGAGCAGAGTCAAAGAAGCCCTCAGGTGGCGCACTGACAGTGCGCCATTTAAAAAGTGGCGCACTGTCAGTGCACCTCCTGAGAGCAGCCCTCTGCAGCCCTCCCCAGACATCCCCTGACTGCATCTGCCTGCAAGGGGATCTCTAATCCCATTTGAAAGTGCAGGCAGGTGCCGCTTGCACATGTGAAAACAAGGAGCAGCTGCTCCGTGTTTTCACATGTTTTCACATGTTTGCACGTGTTTTCACATGAATGCGCGAGGTCGCCGCTGCCCTTTTTTGAAAGGGGCACCAGGCGCAAACAATGATAATTTGTAATACGGCCCAAAGTGTTCTAGTCTAGAATTCTGGTATCGCAGGTCAGAAGAGATCTATGTGATCAGGACATCTCGTCAATGAGTACAACAGAGGATCCTTGATATCTGCTCTGCATGTAACTCAAGAGGTTCTTAGGAAGATTATTGCTTTGAGTGGTCTCCAGCTCGCTCATTTTTATTCAGCTAGATCCGAGTTCTTAATTAATGACTGCCAAAATGTTTCCTTTCACCTGTAATCGCTACGAAATACAAATGGCTAAAGCAATATGGCAGCTAGTTTTGAGATATAAACTGTCATATCTTTATGTGGTATGGCCATTTAAAAGAATTTCATATTGAAATGAAGATGTTTGTATCTTGTATAATAATATAATATAATAAGGTCAACACAGGCATAACAACATCTGAAATACTAAAATGACTATATATGGGATAAAGTGCCCTCGTCTGTACATTGGTTATTGCAAGTCACTGAGAGGTGTTGTGACCATAGAGATGCACATGGCTGCAGACCAACTGCATGTATTGGTCAAGAAACTCAGAGGTAGCTTGCCATCTGCTTCATAACATACAATAAGGCGGTACTTTATAATATATATATGATGTTGGCCTCTTACACCCTCCTTCTCCAATTGCATTATAAGGTAAGAAGTGGCCAAATGTTATGTGTGACATCTTCTGATGATTCTGCCTTTTCAACCTCTTTAACTCTGCATATTGAACTTAAAATGTTGACTCAAAACTGCAAATCCCAGAACGCAACCTGTTGTAGGCTAAGAAGCATGAGCAGTTGAAGGTGTCACATGTCAAGTGGGGGCTCTTGGCAGCCATGCATAAGCAGCCCCGGAGTTAGCAGCTCTTATTAATCCAAACAACTGCACTATTTTTTCCAGTAGGCTGCTTAGGACACCGCCCACAATCCTTCCCAAAGATAATGAGGGAAATTGGAACACTGGCCCCCAAGCACTACCTCTGTCAAGTGAGGGTATATTTTATAAACTGTAGCTGGCTGACATATGGTGTTTGGGCTCTCCTGCTTCCAGACACTCAAGTTCCTCAAGTAGATCTTCAAATGACTCCCCACCAACACTTGCCAAACTGTCACCCAAGCCCTCTTCACCAGCAAGCTAGACTACAGCAGCACACTCTGTGCTGGGATCAGCATTTAACACAACTCAGCAGCCAGGTTCAACCTTATCCTCCCACCCTTCAGTCACATCACCATGCACCTCAAAGAGCTCCACTGGATCATAATCCACAAACGAGTACCTTCAAACACCTCACACACACATACAAAGCTTTACACAACATTGGCCCTATGTACCTCAACAACTGCATAAACTTCCAAAACATACCAGACACCTCTGCTCAGCCAGACTCATACTCGCATACACCCTGTGCATAAGTAGAACCACATGCCGTGGCTGTGCCTTCTCCTACCTCGACCGTAAAGCCTGGAATGATCTGTCCCATCACATCAGAGTCTCTTGCTCTGTTCTTGAATTCCACAAGAAACTGAAGACCTGGCTCTTCACCTATCACTGACCTTGACTCGGCCCATACAGCTCCTGTTTCAGCGCCAGTATACCCTCCCAGGTGAGTTGTGTGGTATACAAATATACATAACATAACACAACATAACATAACACACATCCAAATTATTTCATGCTGTGGGAAGACCGCTGTGCCCCTTGAGCACTGTAACATCACACACCACTTAAAATAATGAATACAAGTGGGTGGGTATGTCACTTTCTTTTTATAGACACATTCTGGTGTGAGAAAGCAGATGTAATTAGATCAAATAAAAAATCACCAAAGTAACATAACAGTCTCTCACATGTTATGTTGATATGGGGCAGTTTTGAACTTGCTAAGACAATATTTCAAAGGCTGTTTTGCATGGCATAGGGTCTGTTTGCATTTGTGTTTGCTGCAAGCAATGTTTATAGTGACGTCAGGACGACCCCCAATATCAAACCCGACCTACCGGACAATGGAACTGTCCCATAAACTACCATCAAACCATCCCACACACTGGCCTGTAACACCAGCCCTTCTGACACTGCCAGGGTGCCCTAAATACCTGTCCAACCCTAGTCTGAATTTTAGTCAATAAATTTCAATACTCGACCTTCTTTCAAAAGCGTTATTTTCTAAATATAATTCTGTACCCCATCTATTGCTATTTTTTCTTTTTTTCAGTGTTTTGAAAAAATGTGGGGGATTTAATACAAACCGACCTGTTATGCTTTCACACAAGTATTGGCTTTCAGCTTTACTGTTCCTTCCATTAAACCACAATTTCATTAGGTTTCTTATTTACTGTCATTTTTTTGAAGACTTCAAATGCATTCACAATAGTGATAAATGGGTCATATCTACAGAGTAGCCCAGCTTCCATCCAATTTCATTGCATTTTTATTGTACATTCAGCCGAAGTTCGGCCATTGCGTAGATTTCATAACTAACCTTCGAAATGAGGAAGCCCTCGAAATATTTATAAGACGAAGTGGTCCTTCAGTAAGTTTTTCATGAAAGAAAGGAATAACTACATTTCTGTGGGGCAGAATGAGAGTTTACACTGTATACAGGGGACATAATACTGGCGCCACAATTACCATTGCCAGACAGTATTCTCTTCTCAAAATACTGGCGCCAGAGTTGCCTTTACCAGACTGTACTCTCTCCCCTGCACTGCGCAATTACGAGTTTTGGAAGCAGACTGGAGATTAACATGCAAGTCCCGGAATTATCGAGCCCATTCTAGCACGCGATTCACCATTTTCAGCTCTTTTCTGCACACACTGAAAGCAGGTGGAAAACGTGCTCTGAAAACTAAGGGGCATGTTTACGAGCATCAGTAGGTCATCTTGCACCTCCCAACATGGTGCAACACAAATCTAAAAAGAGCACAGCCGTACTGGGAACCGAAACCGGCCCGCCGCCCGGGCAAAATAGCCTGGTTGGGGGTGGTACTAGTTGGAATTACCACTCCCATCTCACCGCTGCTGCTTTTGCCGGTAACAAAAACGGCTCCCCAGGGATCCAAATCCGGCCCCCAACCTGAAAGCCTACCGGGGGAAACACCCGGTGCCCGCTACGGCCAGCCCGGCCTTGCACGCATTCCATTACTCTGCACCAGGGAGGCTTTTCCATTGGTGTTGTGTGGGTTGTGCCATCCAAAATCCATGAATTTTGACGCATTCCCAGATTTACAGGAATAGGTAAACCAGGGAATGCGCTAACAAAATACCACTCCCCAGGAAAGGTGTAACAACGAGAAATATCTTTATTTCTCCTCTTGTTTTCTTCTTTTCATGTGTGCTACGATCTGCAGCACATATAGAAAGCGGAAAAAAAGCCTCTTAGGATTGTTTTTGCCGGAAGGTGCCCCTTCCTGCAAAAAACAATCCTGCATGCAATGCAAGCACCCTTGGACCATGCTGCAAAGGTGCCTGCGAAGGGGCTAGGCAGCCCATTCTGAGCCAGCGCAGGGGAAAGGACAGGAATGCATTGCATTCTTTTAAATATGGCGCATTCCTGTCCTTTCCTTGTCACGCAGTGCAGCAAGGTGAGGTGACTCGCTGCCCTGCGCTGCCTGACTTTTCTGTAAATATGCCCCCAAGTTGTTTTTACCTGGTGCAATATTCATCCAGTAAAAGTCTTAATCGTGTGAAGATATCACTCCACACAATCTTGTAATTGTCCCTTTGTGGCTCATAAACACTACACAGCAGTGCCTTAAATGTTACCAGTCCAGCAATCAATATTCCACACGGTTCCCAGAATTTGGCATTTCCGTGACCTTTCATCTGCACAGGTGTCAGCGTGGACTGGGGTACTGCTTAATCCATATTCCGGACCCCTCCTCTGTCCTTGCTGGAGTAATTTCACTCTGTCTATTTATAGAACCCATTTGGTCTTCAACATGTGCTCTGACCCAGTGGAATCAATAGAAATCCTCTTGTTGCCTTAATTCAATTGCTAGTTGAATGAAAGTGAATTGACTTACGCTAGATTCGTTCTGACAGAAACATGAAACAGTTTTCACATTCAATAAGGTTGCCTGTTCCTCTGTTTTCAGCTTCGCATAAAGTCCAGGCACTGTACAAGAACAATCATTCCATGTGCAGCCTCTGGAAAAGGAGGTGACAAAGGGCTGCGTTTTTTCCAACTAAAACTGTCTCACGCAATGGTACACTTCCTCTCAGTTACCGTCTTTGAACGAGTCAGCAATGTGTGGGTTTCCACTAAGTAAGATTCTACCAAGAGCTTTGTTTTTTCAAGGGGCGCGAGAGGCATGAATTCACACGGCACATTAAAAAACACTGCGCACGAAGGCTCAGAGACGTTTTCGGGCATGGGCAAAGAGGGCTCTGGCCCAGGGCCCCAGCATTTCTGATCTGCAGAGTCTTGCCCTGAAGACCTTGAATAATTCTTAAACAGAGTGTTATGAATACTGTTTCCCTTCAATTTATTTTAAATGTGAGTGATGTGGGAGAGTCTATTATAGACATTTTGCAGAGAAATGATGGGGCTCATTTATGAGCCCTTGCGTCACTTTTGCGCCACCGGTGCGTCACTTTTTGTGACGCACCAGTGGCGTAAAACATGCGCCATGATGCACCATATTTACAAAGTGACGCATCTACCTAGATGCGTCACTTTGTAAACCCCTGCGCTACATTATACATGCGTCAGGTATAATGTATGCAGGGTGGGCGTTCCCACGTAAGTAAGCATCGTAGAAGTGACACAGTGAAATCTACGAGATTTCACTGCGCCACTTCTAGGGTGCAAATGCGTCAATATCTTACGCCTGCCTCACAGCAGGCGTAAGGCTGACGCAGGCCCTTTCACATGGGGCTTGCCCCATGTGAAAGGACACATTGCTGGAGTTGCGTCACTTTTGTGACACACTCCAGCAATGCGTCACTTTTGCGCCTACAGGTACGTCAGAAATACTGACGTATCTGTGACTCCTTGCGACATGATGGTCATACTGTAAATATGACGCATCATTGGAGTCGCAGGGAGGGCGCAGTGAAAAGTGACGCATCACTGTTTTCACGCAGTGATGCGTCACTTTTCATAAATGAGGCCCGTTGTGTTTATGTTGCATGCAGCATCCATAAAAAGTTTTTTTTAGACCAAACAGGAGCTCACATATGAGAAATGGGAGGCTGTCACAGATATTATTTACAGTAATATTGGTGAGCTGCTGCTGTGTTACAATATTAGAAGCACGTCACTATCCCTAAATATTGGATGTAACAACTTTAGAATTTGGAGAGATGTTCCCGTTCACTGTCAATGACCTGGCCAAAGAGGGCATGAAAGAGCTGTAATCGGATCATTAATTCAAATCTGTTCCGAAAAGGGGCCCACAAAATATGTTCGAACCAGGGCCCACGAAGTCCTTTCAATGTCCCTGCGAAGGCTAGGAATATTGCTGAATAGTAAAGTATTACAAACGTAAGAACCTGAAAGTGGTTTTTGAAGAAAAAATAATAATTTAATATGTCGAGGATGGATTTTTGTCAAACTAGGTTGCTAACTTACTTTCCTCCAAAGGATTTCCAGCAATATGATATTGTGTTTACTATCAACTGAAAACCAATCGTGGAAATCACCCATAAACTGATACTCATTCTTACTTATCTACAGTCTGATGTTGTGTTGGCCGCCTCTCCCAACAAAATACTTTTCCAACTGTACATTGTACATATCTTTGCAAAAACACCCGCTAAACTTTTCCAGCATTATTTGCCACTCATAAAAATGCATAGAAAAAATCTTCCAGCCTCCTTTCCTCAGCTCCCTCAAATAAATCTTCTCATCTCATCAAATTGATAAAAAGAGGTCTGACATGACGTCGATGGATGCTCTATGAAAAACATTTCAATAAAGGTGACCTCCCAAACATCTACATTTCATAATCAGCACACACTAAACTTATGGGTCTGTAGAACTCAATAAATGCAGGAGATTTATTTAGAAAAAAAGACACAATACATACTGATATCCAACATTCGGGGGATGGCGCACCGCCCATGAATTAATTGATCAATTGAAAAAAAGTGAAGCAAACTCATGAATCAATGCTTGATATATTTCACTTGGCATGGCATCTGTACCAGTGGCTTTCTATAGCCATGCACTCTTAAACATGTTTATAAGTCCTTGCAATCGGATAGGTCAAATAATTTCTTCTTGTTGTTGGAGTGAGAGTCTGAGTATTTTTTTCTGTTGTAAATAATTATATATATATATATCTATATATATAGATATATATAGATATATATAGATATATGTATGTATGTATATATATAAATATTCACTGAAAAAAAACATAGGTTTCAGGCACGTTATAGCTAGGAATTAGCATTTAAAAAACCTTAGAAATTCACTGAAAAAACCATAGGTTTCAGGGGCGTTATAGTTAGCTGGACTTTTCACTCATACAAAACCATAGAAATTCCCCCGTTATAGTTAGTTCAGCTAACTATAACTCGCGCGCCCGCAATGCACTGCTGATGACGTCACATATTACATCACTCATGACATGGTCAGTGACATCACTCATGACATCACTGATGACATCTCAAATGACATCACTGATGACATCACTGATGACATCATCCAGTGAATGTGTGTTTTTCTGAAAATTACATATTTTTTATATATGTATATCTCAAGGTCGATGGAAGAATAAATGGGTATATAAGTGTCTAAATGGATGATTTGTTTTTGAAAAATTGATTGTATAACTGACTGATTAAGTGTATCTTAGTGAATACATGGCTTAGTGAGTAATGTTTAAATATGTAAATATCTGTATCAGTCTCTCACTTTGTGTATAAGTGGCTGTATGGGTTGGTGAGTAGCTACATGAGTGTCTATATGGGTTATTAGTTGGTTTTTTGAGTATCAGTATAAGTGTCTGATGTCTGCATGGTTCGGTGGGGGGTATTGCGTAGTGCATAGGTGCATGAATGAGTGACTCACTGTTTGTATGTGTTGAAGACAGCATGTGTGCAGGACTGTATGGGTGGATGAGTGTGTGCATGGGTGTGTTAGTGAGTGAATGACTGTCTCAATAGTGTCTCTATGAGTAACTACATATGTTTTAAACTATTATATGTGACTATTGGTGTATATAAGTGAGTATATGTGAGAGTGAGAGATTGAAAGAGTTCCTGTATGAATAAGTATGTGTTTCTATAAGTGATTGTTAAAAAGACTAAGTATGTGTAAGTTTCTGTACAAGTAAGTGTGGTGGTGTGTGTATAACTGTATATGCAGGTAAACGGATGTTTGATTCTTTATTAGCATGGGTGACTATGTGTGTGAGTAACTTTATGGATGAGTGGCGTTGTGTAACAGGATGTATAGGTGTGTACATATGATGAGTGAGTACATGTATGACTGTATAGGACTGTTGGTGAATGAGTGGATGTGGATGTGGATCTTACAATTACTGAATAGGTTGTTGTAACTGGTATTGGTATGCCCATTGTTTTGAAAATTTTAATTTCTATTTTTGAATGTGTGTATCAAAGGTTATATTAGGGGGAGAGGAGGTCTGCCACTCTATCACAAGGATGATGTCATCAGTGATGTCATCAGTGATGTCATGAGTGATGTCACTGACCATGTCATCAGTGATGTAATATGTGACGTCATCAGCAGTGCATTGCGGGCTCGCGAGTTATTGTTAGCTGAACTAACTATAAAGGGGGAATTTCTATGGTTTTGTACGAGTTAAAAGTCCAGCTAACTATAACGCCCCTGAAACCTATGGTTTTTTCAGTGAATTTCTAAGGTTTTTTAAATGCTAATTCCTAGCTATAACGTGCCTGAAACCCATGTTTTTTTCAGTGAACTTCAAAGGTTTTTTAAATGCTAATTTCTAGCTATGCCTACAGAGATAGGACATGTGAAGAAAGAAGGAAAAACACACAGAACGAAAAAAAAGAAATGCAGAAAGAAGCAACAGAAGTCCTCAAAGACGAAGAAAAGTGCAGGAAGAAGTATAACGTGCAGAAAGAACAAACAGAAGAGCCGAAACAATCCTTGTTGTAAAATCATCCTGTACCCTCAACTTTTTCAGACTGATACTGGTGGTAACTGAGTCTGACTAACCAGTCCTAGAGCCAGTGCTATGTTAAAAGACACTCAGAATACAGTGAAAACACCTACATACACTAGGGCACACTATGTGTTGGGGTCCCCCTGTGATTAGCATGACCTCCTCTGTAAACCCCTAGTATATAATAGGGCAGGGGATTAAAACTACCTCTTAAAACGCACCACAGGGCGTGTTTGAACACGTCACCTCATGCCCCGTCCCCTCCCTTCCCCACTGTGTAAACACGCCCTGTAGCCGTTTTAAGTTGGGAGATTAAGTCCCCTTGAATCCTGAGGGTCCCTAGGGTCCAACTAGACCACTAGGTACCTCCAGTAAGCGCCACAGAGCTGCGTTGCAGAGAGGTGTAAAAAGTGGCATGGCCTGCACCACCTCTCTGCAATGCAGAGCAGTGGTGCTTACTGGAAGCACCTGGTGGGCTAGTTTGACCCCAGGGTCCCTCAGGATTGAAAGGGAATTATTTCCCCAACTTAAAAACGCGCCACAGGGCCTGTGGGCGTTCTGAGTTGAGAGATTAAGTCCCCTTGAATCCTAAGGGTCCCTAGGGTCAAACTAGCCCACTAGGTACCTCCAGTAAGCGCCACAGAGCTGCGTTGCATGGAGGTGTAAAAAGGGGCGTGGCCTCAGAAAACCTGTCTGCAACGCAGCTCCCTGGCGCATACTGGAGATACCTGTTGGGCTAGTTGGCCCTCAGGGACCCTCAGTATTGAAGGGGAATTAATTCCTCAACTTACAAATGGCTAGGGGGCGCGTTTGCAGAGTGCTGCAAGGAGGGGGCGTGGCCTCCGGCGCCATGCAGGTCTTTTATTTCAGGGGTGTGGAACTTTCCAAATAATCTAGTTGTCCAAGGGACAAAATGCCACTGAGATCTACATGTCCTGTAAAATCCACTTGTCCCACCTACCCCCGTTCCACATCAAACCTAAGGGCTCCGGCTGACAGAGAAACATTAATATATTTTTGCTTTATTAAAATCAGTAAACCATTGAATGCTGTGCAATAATAATGCTAAAGGAAAACTTGTCAAGCGATATTATCGCGTCCCTGCCCCCCTGCGCCCCCTCCCCTTAACCCTGACGGCAATTCTTTTATTTCTATTCCCCTTTTTTCCATTTTTTTTGGCTGTGTATTTATTCCCACAAAATACGTACATTTCAAACCATACGTAATGTACTAATTTACCGTCACCCTTGGCTGTATAGTTATTCCCACAAAATACGTACATTTCAAACCATACGTAATGTACTAATTTACCGTCAGCCTTGTAAAAACGTATGGGTGGGATATTAAAGGTGTCAGCCAGCGTGCCTCCTGCCATTTCCCCCTCACTTTTGCAGCTGGCCAGACGTGAGCCCTACGTTCCTTGCGAATCGGTAAGTTGTATCGAAAAAGAAACAGCAAAGTTGGGAGCTTCCTTTAATAATAAGAATCGTTTTTTCGCCAAATGTACCCTCTTTGCAACATTAATCAATTGTGTAATGTATATTTGTCGGTGTGTTTACGCAGTTATGGGCTGAAAGTTAATAGCTCACTATTCTATATTAGGACTTTAAGTTATATATTGCAAGTCACCAACGGATGTCTCTTTTGAAAGCATTAATCTGCAGATCTGTTCCCATCTTATGCACTCTGTAATCGATTTCGTACATGTTCTTTGCAGCAGGCATATTAACCCTCTGCACTAACTTCACCGAGGTCACAACCTCAACTATACAAAACACAGATCTTTTCATCAAATGTACCCTCTTTGCAACATTAATCAATTTTGTAATGTATGTTTGTCAGTGTGTTTATGCAGTTCTGGGCTGAAAGTTAATAGTTCACTATTCTATATTAGGACTTTAAGTTATAAATTGCAAGTCACCAACGGATGTCTCTTTTGAAAGCATTAATCTGCAGATCTGTTTCCATCTGCGGTATGAAGGCTCCGGACCCGCGATGTTAAACCCACGTTGCGATGGCAGCGCGTGAATCTGAATTTGTTGTAATGGGTGTTTCCCCCATGAAGCGGTGGTAGCGCAGCGCGCCTGCTTGCGATACGCTTTTTTGACGTCCTCATCTGAGGCGCCGAGGCGGGCCAGGCCTAGGCTTTTGTACTAATTAATCTACCCACGTACGGTTGCTAAAAATATAAATAAAAGAAAATCGCAGCACCTCCGTCACAATATCACACAATTCAAGCGGGCAAAACTGCTTATTTTACCTGAATGCTTATTGCAAGCCTCGTGGCGGCCACGGACTACTGCTTGCAGAGGCTGAGTGACGTTTCACTCCCCCAGCCAATCACTGGCTAGAGCCCAGTCATGGGCTGCTAGCTAATCAGATGCCGCCAAAGGCTCTCTGCAAGCTTCGGATTGGCTGTGAGCCCCAGAGTGCCCACAGCCTGTTGTTTTAACATGATTAAAACGTGATTAATGTCTACATGTCCGTCGGACATAAATAGACAATAAATCTTCTTGCCCGTCAATATAAACAACATGGTTCGGGCGTTGGGCGATTGATTCCCCCACCCCTGTTTCTCTCAAACATGGTTCGTGATATCACAGCAGAAGGCTTTTTCACATGGTAAAATCACCTTAGAACACACCACAATTCCTAAAATGAGTATGGTACCATCAACAAATGATTTATAATGTAACTAAAGTCTTAAAACCTTCTATTAACTGCAATGCTTTTTAATGAGGTGCTATCATGTATATTGGTCCCAAGATGGCTGACAACACAGTAGATAATATAACTATCTACTGGCGACCGCCAGTAGATAATATATAGATATGTATGTATGTATGTATATATATATATATATATATATATATATATATATATATATATATGTATGTATGTATGTATGTATGTATGTATGTATGTGTATATATATGTATGTATGTATGTATGTATGTATGTATGTGTGTATATATATATATTCACTGAAAAAACCATAGGTTACTGTAGGCAACTATAACTCACGCGACCGTAATCCTCTGCTGATGCTAATACTGTATTTAGACACTTATTTGCCCATGTCTTCTTCCATTAAATTTTAGCTATACATATATTACAAATATTTTTTTTTCATAAAGACACATATGTCATCAGCAGAGGATTACGGTCGCGTGAGTTATAGTTGCCTACAGTAACTATAACGGGGGAATTTCATTGGTTTTTTATCAGTAAAATGTCCAGCTAACTATAACATGTGTGAAACCTATGGTTTTTTCAGTGAATTTTTACGGTTTTTTAAATGCTAAGTTACTTTACGCCATTTGTGGCGTGCGCGCCCACTTAACGCAGTTCGTTCCATGCGCGCACGGTGCGCTTCACGCACCGTGCGCGCACAGTGAGCACGCGGTGCGCTTCGCGCACCGCGTGCCCACATTACGCTAGATGGGCCATGAACGCACGATGCGCTTCGCCGTGCGCACATGGAGGACATATGATGAGCAAACTCTTAAATCTGCTTTTCATTTTTTTTTACCGTACGCTTACCGTAAGCTTACGGTACGCGTACCCCGTGATTTTTTTTAAAATCAATAAATGTTTTTTTTGTACTTTTCTGTCCTTCTTTGACCCCCTTACAAATGTTAGGGGGTCTGTAACTCTCCTCATTGCCCCCTTTCCTTGTTTTCTCTGTTTTTTTTCTGAGTGAAACACACAAAATGGCGGCCGCCGCTTCCTGGTTTCGGCCGATTCGAATGTTTACTAAGATCTATGGGCCAATCAGAATCTCCTTCGCGCACGCCATGTTTCTTCCGTACGCTTACCGTAAGCTTACCGTACGCGTACCCCGTGATTTTTTTTAAAAATCAATAAATGTTTGTTTTGTACTTTACAGTCCTTCTTTGACCCCCTCACAAATGTAAGGGGGTCTGTAACTCTCCTCATTGCCCCCTTTTCTTGTTTTCACTCTTTTTTTTTCAGAGTGAAACACAGAAAATGGCGGCCGCCGCTTCCTGGTTTCGGCCGATTCGAATGTTTACTAAGATCTAAGAGCCAATCAGAATCGCGCTCGCGCACGCCACCGTACGCTTACCGTAAGCGTACGGTAAGCGTACCGTAAGCGGGCTCAGATATATATATTGATTTAAAGGCTATTTTCTCAGAATCTACTGAACAGATTTACACCAAACCTACAAAAGGCACTTCCTTGACCTAGGGACTACCTCTCTGCCAAATTTTGAGTAATTCTGTTCAGCCGTTCGGGCTGTAGCTCGTTCTAAAGGTCCTATGGAAAAATGCATGGGAAAAACGCGTTTTGGGACCCCCCTTTTATCTCAGCCCCCGCTTGACGGATCCCCCCGAGACTTTCAGGGTAGGAGCGGAGCGTAGCGCCCCACCTATTTTGAGAAATTCGCGAGGATTCGTCGACCGGCGCCAAAGTTATTCAAAATAGAATGTTGAGGTTTTCCTATGGAAACGTGGTCCTAACTATAACTACCTACTGGCGACCGCCAGTAGGTAATATATATATATATATATATATTATCTACTGGCGGTCGCCAGTAGATAGTTATAATTAGGATCGTGTTTCCATAGGAAATCTCAAAATTCTATTTTGAATAACCTTGGCACCGGTTGACGAATCCTTGCGCAATTTTCAAAACAGGTGGGGCGCTCTGCTCAGCTCCTACCCTGAAAGTCTCGGGGTGATTCGTCAAGCGGGGGCCGAGAAAAAAGGGGGGTCCCAAAAAGCGTTTTCCCCATGCATTTTTCCATAGGACCTTTAGTCGAAGGTACAGCCCGAACGGCTGAACAGAATTACTTGAAATTTGGCAGAGAGGTAGTCCTCAGGTCAGGGAAGTGCCTTTTGCAGGTGTGGTGTCAATCTGTTCAGTATTTCCTGAGAAAATAGCATTTAAAAGCATGTAAATATCGATACGCACGCACCGTGCGCGCACTGTGCCGTGCGCGAGCGAAATTCTGATTGGTTGTTAGATGTCGGTAAACATTGGAATCGGTCGAAATCAGGAAGTGTCGGCCGCCATTTTGTCTCTCGCACTGAAAAGGAAAGGGGGAAAAAAGGTTGAAAACATGAAAAGGGGGCAGGGAAGAGAGTTCCTGACCCCCTAGCCTTTGTCAGGGGGTCACAGAAGGACCCCCAAGGGGAAAAAACACATTTTATTTTTTTCGAAAAAAATCGCGGGGTGCGCGCACGGTGTGCACAGTGCACCGTGTGCCCAAAGCGTGCGCATGGTGCGCGCGGTGAAAAAACCTTGAAAAAATAAATAAATACATAACTTAGCATTTAAAAAACCGTACAAATTCACTTAAAAAACCATAGGTTTCACACACAGTTAGGAATTAGCATTTAAAAAACCTTGCAAATTCACTTAAAAAACCATAGGTTTCACACAGGTTATAGTTACTATAACTCGCGCGACCGCCACTCTATCACAAGGATGATGTCATCAGTGATGTCATGAGTGATGCCACTGACCATGTCATGAGTGATGTAATATGTGACGTCATGAGCAGTGGATTGCGGGCGTGCGAGTTATAGTTATCTGAACTAACTATAACGGGTGAATTTCATTGGTTTTTTACGAGTGAAATATCCACCTAACTATAACCTGTGTGAAACCTAAGGTTTTTTAAGTGAATATATATATATAGATTCACTGAAAAAACCATGGGTTTCACACACGTTATAGTTAGGAATTAGCATTTAAAAAACCTTGCAAATTCAGTGAAAAAACCATAGGTTTCACAGACGTTATAGTTAGCTGGACATTTCACTCGTAAAAAACCAATGAAATTCCCCCGTTATAGTTAGTTAAGCTAACTATAACTCGCGCACCCGCAATCCACTGCTGATGACGTCACATATAACATCACTCATGACATGGTCACTGACATCACTCATGACATCACTGATGACATCTCAAATGACATCACTGATGACATCACTGATGACATCATCCAGTAAATGTGTGTTTTTCTGAAAATTAAATAGGTTTTATATATGGATATCTCAAGGTCGATGGAAGAATAAATGGGTATATAAGTGTCTAAATGGATGATTTTTTTTGGAAAAATGTATTGTGTAACTGATTGATAAAGTGTTTCAAAGTGAATACATGGCTTAGTGAGTAATGTTTTAAAATGGAAAATATCTGTATCAGTCTCTCACTTTGTGTATAAGTGGCTGCATGGGTTGGTGAGTAGCTACATGGGTGTCTATATAGGTTATTAGTTGGTTTTTTGAGTATCAGTCTGAGTGTCTGCATGGTTTGGTGGGGGGTATTACGTAGTGCATAGGTGCATGAATGATTGACTCACTGTATGTGTTGAAGACAGCATGTGTGCAGGACTGTATGGGTGGATGAGTGTGTGTATGGGTGTGTTAGTGAGTGAATGACTGTCTCAATAGTGTCTCCATGAGTAACTACTTATGTTTTAAACTAGTATATGTGAGTATTGTTGTATATAAGTGAGTATATGTGAGAGTGAGAGATTGGAAGAGTTCCTGTATGAATAAGTATGTGTTTCTATAAGTGATTGTTTAAAAGACTAAGTATGTGTAAGTTTCCGTAGAAGTAAGTGTGGTGGTGTAAGTGTACCTGTATATGCAGGTAAATGGATCTTTGATTCTTTGTTAGCATGAGTGACTATGTGTGTGAGTAAGTCTATGGATGAGTTGTGTTGTGTAACAGGATGTATAGGTGTATGAGTACATGTGAGTGAGTACATGTATGAGTGACTGTATAGGACTGTTGGTGAATGAGTAGATGTGTATGTGGATCTTAGAATTACAGAAGAGATTGTTGAAACTGGTATTGGAATTTCCAATATTTTTTTATTTTTTAGTCTCTATTTTTGAATGTGTGTATCAAAGGTTATATTAGGGTGAGAGGGGGTCTGCCACTCTATTACAAGGATGATGTGATCAGTGATGTCATCAGTGATGTCATTTGAGATGTCATCAGTGATGTCATGAGTGATGTCAGTGACCATGTCATGAGTGATGTTATATGTGACGTCATCAGCAGTGGATTGCGGGTGTGCGAGTTATAGTTAGCTTAACTAACTATAAAGGGGTGAATTTCATTGTTTTTTTATGAGTGAAATGTCCAGCTAACTATAACGTCTGTGAAACCTATGGTTTTTTCACTGAATTTGCAAGGTTTTTTAAATGCTAATTCCTAACTATAACGTGTGTGAAACACATGGTTTTTTCAGTGAATTTGTATGGTTTTTTAAATGCTAATTCTTATATGTAACGTGTGTGAAACATTTTTATTTTTTTATCTTTATCTTTGCAAGGTTTTTTACATCTTTTTTTTTTACTGTATATTCCCTTTAAACACTTTGATTAAAAAAAATAAATTCAGCAATATATAATTTTTCACCTTTTTTTAACCAAACAGGTAAGATATAGTAGTATAACATAGTGATTCTTTTTTACAATTTTTTTTTTTTCCGTGCGCGTACGGTAAGCTTACCGTAAGCGCACGTTTTGCTTTATGTACGTAATATTTCTACTATGTTTGCGTATGGTTATGCAATTTGCGTAGACGTCCGTACTGCGCACGCGACGCGTAAGAGCATATGTTACACGCGTGCGCGCGCGCGCACGTTACGCGGAAGTGTTGGAGTGTGCCTGTTATGCGCATGCGCGCATGCGCGTGTCTTTTATACGCGCATGCGTACTTTTACCGTAAGCGCTCCGTAAGCGCTCCGTCAGCGTAACGTACGCGCACGGTTGGTCATGTGATCAAGAAACAACACTTTTGATTGGTTTAAACTACTTTCAGTTCTAGAACCTTCCTACACCACACCCATTCCCCTCATTTCTGCTTGTGATCCCTTAGGAGAAGGAGCTGAGTTGTCTTTGTGATACGATGGCAGAACAGCAGTCCTCTTCTGAGAGTGAGCCTGGTAGCAGCATCATCAGAGAGAGAAGGAGGCAACAAAAGACTTCTTTTGTATGGGAATATTTCACCTATCCAGAGGGGCAGAAAAAGGTAAATGCTCCTTTAGTCACCTGCTCACTTTGTGAGCGTGTCTTATCTAGAGGGAATCCAAGGAAGAAGTATTCCTTTGGAAATCACTCTATGGTTAGACACATTAAGGATAAACATCCCAGGACTTATGCTAGACATACTGGAGAAACATCTCCAGTAAGTCACCCAAGCACACCTGCAGAAGCTCAGCCGAGTACATCTTCGGCAGCTCAGCTGAGCCCTTCCTCTGCGGTGGGAGCATCACCCTTTTCTGGTCCTCTGGATATAAATCCTCGTTTTGGGAGGGTTACAATGAGGTGCACAAGATGTCATGGCCTTATTGTTCATGCGGAGACCAGTGTTTCCCTCATAAACAATAGGATAGACCAGCACATCTGTGGTCCTTGTTAGTATTCCCATTCTTTCTTTCCTCTTTCCCTTTATGAACACAACGGTTCTTTTAAGAGCCAACCTTCCCTCTTAACTTTTTAAAAAAAAATTTAAATGACTTTTTTTTTTCTAAAAAAAAAAACCCAAACATTTAATCAACCTACAAGGTCCATGATGGACTACTACACAAATGAGAAAAGCATAGAGAAGAGTAGTGAAAAAAAGTGAGCATTAAAGTAAATGTGTGATAATTCCAGAAATTTCTCACTTACCTGACAATGAAGATAACTTAAAGAAAAATAAGTGATTTATTTAACTTTCTATAAAGAAGTTTATTTTTATATTTTTCCTTTCTCAATCTGTAAAAAAAGAAAAAGGTATTAATATTTAACAATACATTTTAGAATACAGTGCACATATTTTCATATTTCAACAAACATATTTTTGCCCTTTTTTTGCTGTTTTCAGAATATATTGCATTTTACTGTAAATCGTAAAAGCAATTGCATTCATCACTTAACAGCGGGCAAAAAAAAAAAACAATCAGAAAGATTGTTTAAAAAAAGCCCAGAATCTCTTCTCACTAAAACATACCGTAATAGAAATGAAACATCTGCAATATAAATCTCACGTAAGAACAATAACTAATTTCAGTAAATATCGTCTGAAAATTCTGTTGCATAAGCATAATCACCAAAATAATTTGTGTCATACAAGTCCACAATGCAAATTATTACCTTTCCGTAAGGCCAAATGGTAATTTTTATAATAATTTTTGATGACATTTCCGATGGTAATCCAATTAAATTGTAATAATGTTTTCTGCAGATGTTGCAATTTCTTTCTAAAATTTTGGTTTCAGAAAAATTAAATAGGAATTTGCTAAATCAAAAGGCAAACGTTGCTTGAAAACCAATTCAGAATCATCACACAGTGTCCAACCTTTTTCACATTTAAGAAAAACTGTGTAATGACCAGAAGTTACAAAAGGCCCATCATGGAAAATTATTGCAACTGTTACAAAAGTTTTGCCAGAAATTGATAATTGCTGTCCTGTAAATTTCTTTATTAAAGTGTCCAATTTTGTTCCATCAGCTCTACAACGTTGCATCATTAAAATTACATACTGTCCATATTTCTTTAACCCCTTGTGTGCCATGCCCTTTCCCCGCCCTGTGCCGGCCGTTGCATTAGCGGGCGGGGTTTATGACGAGCTGGACTCGTCATGGGCACAGCGCAACCGCGGCCCATGACGAGTCCAGCTCGTCATGGGCACAGAAGGGGTTAAAAATAACGTTGAAAACATGTCTGATTTACATTTCGAACATTCCATGTTGTGATTGGCATCTTTAACTAATTTACTAAAAGTCACTGATTTAGTCTCTGGCAATGTTAAATAGATAAACCTTTCTGAATCAACATTAGAGCTGCATGTGTAGAAACAGTTTTCACAACTATGTTCCCATTTATAGGAGAGACCAAACATATTTTCTATTTCTACCCCTTCATCTTCAAGTACCAAAAGCATGTACATCAAGAATTCCTGTGCATCTTGCTGGACATTTTGAGAAAACTGTGTTCGTCCTGAACAAACATCTAATAGATTTCTAATTTCATTCGCACTTTCTATTATAGCTTTATCAACACTCAGTTTCTCATAAAGAAGACTTAACACAGAACAGAATCTTTTTTCATGTTTTTCTATTATCTGCTCTTGCAAACTTTCAAGATAAAATACAACATTCAGCACTACATTTGCGTAGCAGTTGACACCAGAGCTATTTTCAAAATGGCAACCAACAACCTGTTCAACATTGTCCTTTTTCTTTTTGCTTGCAATCACATGACTCTCTTTTTGTTTTCTCTTCTCTACATCCTCATTACAGATATTCTCAAATCTCCTTTTCCGACAAACAACACATTTCTCCAACACAGGATACTGACCTAAATGAGGAGCATAGGTTCTTCTTAATCTATTGTACTCCTTAACACAATTTGCATCAGCACTAACTTTTGAGTCATCAAAGTCTATCATGAATAAACCAGATAATGTTTTCACTCGTGACAAAGCAACATATGCCAAACCTTCTTTGAACACAGTAGATCCAATGTTTACAAATGCACTATCAACAGTTAATCCTTGACCCCGAAGGAGTGGAATGAACTACCACTTTCTCTTAGACAGGCTCCCAGTCTCCTTGCTTTTAGAAAAGAGCTTAAAACGTGGCTTTTTACTAAATAAATTTTTTTATTAACTAAACTTGATCCTTCTCTTGTGTCTGCTTTTTTAGTTGTTATGTCTCGTTTTGTCTGCCGATATTCTTCATCAAAGCGCCGGGATGCTCCTTGGAGTAGCCGAGCGCTATAGAAGAAATAAATTAACATAACATAACATAACACTTGTGAATAGTTACAGCATATGCTAGAGAAAATGGAAACTGCTTCCTACGTACATATAAGTCTTTCACAAGCAAAAAACGGACTGAACAACGACTAATGTCTTTTACCTCTTCAATCTGATCAAATTTTAATTTTAAAAACTCAATTCCTTCTTTTTTCTGGTAGTTAACAAAACCCACAACTTTACCCATAGCTCCATTCACTAAACCTTTTTCAACATCCAAATTTCTCCTTAGAAATACTCGACAGTTCATGCAAAGATATAGATTTTTTTCTAATCCAGCTGTTTTCGAAATGTTCTTCTCTAGAGAATCCAATTTATTTTTCAGTTCGCCTGTTAATGTAATAGTAATTCTTTCATGTTGGATTTTGTCCACTGCTTCCATTTTCTTAATCTCTTCCTTTTCCAATTTCAAAAGTTCCTCATTGAATATCGAGCATTCACGTAGTGTTGGCATTAAGCAGATTACAGTATTTTTTTCTGCAATGTTCTTGTATATTTTCTCTGCAACTATTTCCTCATTTGGAAATAAATTATGTAGCAACCGACTCTGTATTGCTTTTCTGCCTACTTCTGTGAGTAGTCCAATTCTGATATCTTTCAGAATACTTCCATATTCTTCATCATTTGCTTGCCTCATATTGGTAGTGAGTTCTTTGTACTCGAAGAATGACCAAATATTTGCATTACCAATGCTTCCTAATGACTTCTTCGTGTCCTCATGTGTCACAGTATTAAACACTGGTTGTCCTTTAACTGGAGTGAGCTGCAGTAGATCCCCAAAAACTATAACATGTTTTCCACCAAATAGCACGTCATAGTCTCTTTTTAGAATTTGCTGCATTCTTAAATGCACAAAGGCAAACATTAAGTTTGATACCATGTTTACCTCATCAATAATGAGAACTTGCATCTTCTTCAACACTCTTGAAACTTCAAAACATGCTTTGCCAGTTAGCTTGTGATATTCTATTTTGTTCTCATGCTCCACTGGTAACATTAGCAAGCGATGGAGAGTAATTCCTTTTATATTATATGCTGCTAACCCAGTTGGAGCAGTAACAACACAAGATAAAGTTGAATCAGTTTTTTGCTGTAGGTAGCTTCTGATGACTTTAATTAAGAAACGTTTCCCAGTTCCAGCTTGTCCACTCACATACAACCTAATTGGTTCAAATGCTGTGCATGTGCACTCTTTATTTTCATGTAGTAATCCGTGATCAATTTTTTTTCTGACTTCTTCATAAATTTGTCATTGTTCTTCATTCAGTTGTTGTTCCAAATCTGGTAATTCTATTAAATCTTCCTTTGCTTGATTCATAGCCGTTTCCACTTCAGTCATGGCTATTGCAGCTTCATTTTCTACGATTGGTTGTCCTAGGGGATCTTGACTGAGTGTTCCAGAACTTTGGCTGTCTTGAGAACTGTCTCTAGCTACTTCAGCTGCAATTGTAGCTTCCTGTTCAATTTCTTCGTTTAACATTTGGACATAATTCCTGAAAATACTGCATTCAATGGTATCTTTACATGCATTAAATGAATCCTCATAGCTTTGAAATTCTCCAAGTAGTTCGTCCTCTGAACGCCATGGTTTAAACAACTGTAAAAGTGCCAAGTAGTAAAATTCCTTTTTGTCAGTAGTGTCACAACTCAGCTTCCTGTGATTAATCAAACTTCCTTTTGTTTGCTTCACTAAACATCCTTCCTCACCAATGACTTTATATTTTCCATTGTTGATGTCTTCTGTGGCTTTCCGTGATAAAATGTAGTTCTGCAGCACTTCATAGAGACACATGTTCTCAAGATGATGACTTCTTTTTGGGTAATATGTGTCCAACATGTTTGTTTTCAAAATATCTGTACTTTCTGGGTCGTTCTCGGCCAAATATTCAATTTCTCCAACAGATTTCATTACCCGATTTCGCATTCCTGCAAGGCCTAAACTGATCCAAATTATTCTTCTTGATTTCGAGTATAGACTTGCAGATGATAACCTATCTGAACATTCATAGGATCCAATTTCTCGATGCGATAACATCTTTAAACTGAAACTGTACAGCTTCTTACTGACAGTTTTCTCGTGAGAAATCTCTTCCCACATTTCCTTCAATTCCGTTTTCTCAGATTTAGTAATGTACGATGTGACATACCGAGCAACAGCAATAGAATTGTCTGCCACATACTGAATATCCATGTTAGCATTCCACATGGATAAAATGACTGGGTTGTAGTTATTTATATATTTTGACTCTTCTTTTCTTCTTAGGTTGTACGTATTTTTGGGAGATTTTCTTGTAATAGTATGTCGCACAGCTGACATAAAACTGTTGACTCTTCCTTTTGAAAGAACAGGTCTTGGAAATCCAAATCGACATTTTGTGTAGAATTTATCTTTGGTCTTGTAGTTCCGTCGACAGTATTTTCCACAGCGATGACTTTGGAAACGTAAAACTTGCTCTTTTAACTTTTTCTCTTCTGTGCTTTTAGGTATAGCACATGTTGCATATTCTTCAATGAAAGATAACACTGCTTCATCAGCATCTGTTCCAAATTTTGGAGCATCCTTGATCCACAACAGCATATGAATGTGAGGAGCACCTCTTGCTTGGTACTCTTTTCTCCAAAAGAAAGCCACAACTTCTCCAAGTGGTGGATTTTTTGTTGTTGCAGATAAAGGACATCATAGCCTCAAATCTATGATTGAAATATCTGCAAACATTAACCGGATCCAATGAGCACAATTCTCCTGCTGTCTTGTATTCGATGTTTTTAATGTTTGAATTTCCCTCTCGTAGAAAATCCAGTAAATCATCCCAAGCGTACTCGGCACAGCTTAGGGTTAGGAACCTTGTTGGAGTTCCTAAATTCCATAACATACATTTCAATTCTCCATGGCGTCTGTACCAATATTCATTCGTCCCACGCTGACAAGCCATCAGATTGATCAATTGTGATTCCAAATGATCATCTCGCTGCTGCACTTTGTTCATAAAATCCTTAGCAGACACATTATGTAGATGTGTTCCACTTTTTAAAATATGGTTTACTGCATAAGATAGTGCAGACAAGTCACTTTCAAATAACAGATGGAACAAATAAGGAATACTTTGACAAAATCTGGGATCTTCTGCGTATAATCTTGTAGTCCGATACTCAGAAGCAGGAATCTGGACTGGACGTTCATCATATCGTCCACCTTCTCCTGTAGGAAACAGCTGGGGAAAACAACGAGCTTCCAAACTCTCCTCCCATACACTCACGGGAGTTCCTTGTGCTTTTTTCATTTGAAACAGATCAATGGCGTTTGCCATTACTTCTTTTGAATGAAGAGGATGTATGCTGAAATGTTCATAAATTTCTTCTTCTTTTGACTTGTCAACTTTTTCAATTTGCCCAGTTGGTGTGTCTGTGTCTCCTACTAAATCTTCTTCATCTTCATCTATATAAACTGATTCATACCATTTAATATTCATTTTCAAATATAAATATGCTCTTTGTATTTCCCGTACATCTACCAGCTCCTGCCAAATTTTCTTATTCTTTGTAGGTACACCATTAACCAGAATAACTAATGGTTCAGTTTCCAAAGTATCTGTATCAATAGTTTCCATATTTTTTTTCAAATCCAACGGCAAATAGACAACTCTTCCTTTTAAACCTCTCTGTAAATCTGAAGGAGGTAATTTGCCTGTTTTTGGCTCCATACGTACTATGGTCTGGAACGGATGAACGCATTGAATGAGTATAGACTCATACGTATTTAAATCAGAAAGTTCTGCAGGAACTTCAACCAATTCTAAATTATTATGTACAGCTCTAGCTGGAATTTTATTTTCTTCCAACTTGTTGTAACAGTATTTACAAATACCACCCAAATCAAAACAATTTTCAAGAAATATATATGTTGCAAAATCCTTCCACTTATAATTATCTTCTTCTTCACTTTTTTTGTAGAGATCAACATTCCTTGTTTGAATTTTGTAATGGCTTCTCCGGCAACAAATACAAGTAATATTTGGTCTTTCATTAGAGATGATAGCAAATTTTGTAATTTGATCTTCAAATTTCTTATTTACGGAGGGTTCTACATTCTCTTTCACATTTTCCTCAATAACTGTGTCATTCCCTGCACTTTCTTGTTCTGGACCAAAGTAACAAAACTGAATCTCATCAGTAACCTTCTCAACATCTGATACAGATCCACGAAACAGAGCCTTATTCAACTCATTTAACTTTAGTGCTGGACTTTTAGCAAAATACAATCTTCTCACAAATTTCCTAATTTCAGTATGATGAACTGCCAGCATCCTAAAATGGTGAAAAACACTTTGACAAACTTTCCTAGATAAACAAGCCAGAGAGTGTCCTTGCAAACCAGTATTCTCTCTCACTCTGCATGGATCTAGTCCTTGAAGCACCTTAATCTTCTGTTTAACACTTTTTTTACTATATTCTCTTAAAAACTCACGTAATTTATCAATAGATTCCTGTCGCAAAGTACAAATACTACTACAATTCCAAGTATACACTGGGGCTTTAGGACGTCGCCCCATAACCTCATCTGCAATCACTTCTTCCTCATTTCTTGGAACCATTTTCTCCTTTTCCATTACACAACCATCCTTAACTTCATATGCTCGACCACTGGTGTCAACTGCATGCAGCAAACTATTACTTTGAAGATAACTCTCTTCATTAAAAAATGGTTCAGTACTTGAACTATGCATCCATTCTCCTAAAAACACTTTACAAAAGTTATTTCTTTTTACTACTCTTTTCTTTTTGCTTTGTGACTTCATTACATTAACTATTTTTTCTAATGTACGCATCCTGTTCAAAATTAAAATGAATAGTTTTCTTTTTAAATCTAAAGCCTTTGCTACAATGGCTTCAATATCTTTTTTTCTCTTTAAAAATTTTGCTCTTTTCTTATATTTTTTCACATCCTTTAGCAAATTGGACATCACTCTTCTCTGAAACATTTTCCTACGGATCTCTTTAAATGCTGATTTTCTTTTCAAATTAATTTTTATAGCTTCTGCTTGTACATTAGCATTTAGTAAATTCTCACTATTCTCCTGTTGTTTTCTACTTGAAACAGTTTTTCCAATGGGAGCATTTTAATTTTTTTTCCTTTTTTTGAATATATTTTTAAAGAATTCCTTTGTCTGCTTACCAGAAGACTTTTTCTTTTTCCCAACATGAGCATCTTCAACTAACTTGGGTCCTCCAGTTGTCTTCAAATAAACCTTTTTTTTTTGTTGTTTTCTCTGTCTTGATTTTATAGGCATCTTATATTTCCTTCACTGCTCTGGAGCAATACCTGAAAGAAACTAAAAAAAAATACCTTTTTGTAATTTAAATATATTACTATATTTGTCATGATCTTTTCTTTTCTTATAACACTATCTATCCCTTTCCTACAAGTGAAAAACACAAGAAAACCAACATGAATTTAATCTCTAAGATCAATTCCTGTGTGCACACAGACTCTTGGTGTAATTCTAGACAGAACGCGATATTTCATTTGCAATTCAACAGCACACTTTTTTTTTTTTTGCAATTGTTAATTACTCTAACAGTCTGACACATTTTCTTTATAGTTTACAGAGGCAGAAAAGAGCACATGTGCAATCTGCTTTATTAGAGCATATACATGTGTAACCTGGCTGACTGACTGCACTCCTAAAAAAGATAATGATCCTTGGTGATGTTGAATGCATTAGCATTTGTCAGGGGGTCCAAGAAGGCCATAAAAGACTCATGCTGTGATTTTACGCAGAAAATGAAATTTGCTTGCCAATTTCAAATCACACTTACTACTGACTTCTGTGTTTTTAGGCAGAAAATGAAATTTGCTTGCTAATTTCTAAGCACACTTACTACTGTTTTTTCCTGCAAGTGTTAATTACTCTAACAGTCGCACACATTTTCATTACAGTTTTCAGACACAGAAAACAGCACATGTGCAAACAGCTTTTTCAGACCATGAACATGTGTGACCTTGGTGACTGACTACACTCCAGCAAAAGAAATCAGCCTTAGTGATGTTGAATGTATTAGCGTTACTCACTGCTACCTGAAACACCAGTCACTTGTGAATACTCAGCATGATTCTACAGGATAAACTGCTGGGTGTGTGCTAACAGTCTGCTTATGCAGACTGTGTATTTTCAGTTGCAAGAGACATATGCATGGTTACTTCCCAAAAGAACCAGAGAGACACGAAATACATCTCTGACAGCAATTCCTCTGTGCTCACAGACTCATACTGTGATTTTACGTAGAAAATGAAATTTGCTTGCCAATTTCAAAGCACACTTACTACTGTTTTCTGTGTTTTTACGCAGAAAATGAAATTTGCTTGCCAATTTCTAAGCACACTTACTACTGTTTTTTCCTGCAAGCATTAATTACTCTAACAGTCGCATACAATTTCATTACAGTTTTCAGACACAGAAAACAGCACATGTGCAAACAGCTTTTTCTGACCATGAACATGTGTGACCTTGGTGACTGACTACACTCCAGCAAAAGAAATCAGCCTTAGTGATGTTGAATGTATTAGCGTTACTCACTGCTACCTGAAACACAAGTCACTTGTGAATACTCAGCATGATTCTACAGGATAAACTGCTGGGTGTGTGCTAACAGTCTGCTTATGCAGACTGTGTATTTTCAGTTGCAAGAGACATATGCATGGTTACTTCCCAAAAGAACCAGAGAGACACGAAATACATCTCTGACAGCAATTCCTCTATGCTCACAGACTCATGCTGTGATTTTACGCAGAAAATGAAATTTGCTTGCCAATTTCTAACCACACTTAGTACTGTTTTTTCCTGCAAGCGTTAATTGCTCTAACAGTCGCATACATTTTCATTACAGTTTTCAGACACAGAAAACAGCACATATGCAAACAGCTTTTTCAGACCATGAACATGTGTGACCTTGGTGACTGACTACACTCCAGCAAAAGAAATCAGCCTTAGTGATGTTGAATGTATTAGCGTTACTCACTGCTACCTGAAACACCAGTCACTTGTGAATACTCAGCATGATTCTACAGGATAAACTGCTGGGTGTGTGCTAACAGTCTGCTTATGCAGACTGTGTATTTTCAGTTGCAAGAGACATATGCATGGTTACTTCCCAAAAGAACCAGAGAGACACGAAATACATCTCTGACAGCAATTCCTCTGTGCTCACAGACTCATGCTGTGATTTTACGCAGAAAATGAAATTTGCTTGCCAATTTCAAAGCACACTTACTACTGTTTTCTGTGTTTTTAGGCAGAAAATGAAATTTGCTTGCTAATTTCTAAGCACACTTACTACTGTTTTTTCCAGCAAGCGTTAATTACTCTAACAGTCCCATACATTTTCATTACAGTTTTCAGACACAGAAAACAGCACATGTGCAAACAGCTTTTTCAGACCATGAACATGTGTGACCTTGGTGACTGACTACACTCCAGCAAAAGAAATCAGCCTTAGTGATGTTGAATGTATTAGCGTTACTCACTGCTACCTGAAACACCAGTCACTTGTGAATACTCAGCATGATTCTACAGGATAAACTGCTGGGTGTGTGCTAACAGTCTGCTTATGCAGACTGTGTATTTTCAGTTGCAAGATACATATGCATGGTTACTTCCCAAAAGAACCAGAGAGACACGAAATACATCTCTGACAGCAATTCCTCTATGCTCACAGACTCATGCTGTGATTTTACGCAGAAAATGAAATTTGCTTGCCAATTTCTAACCACACTTAGTACTGTTTTTTCCTGCAAGCGTTAATTACTCTAACAGTCGCATACATTTTCATTACAGTTTTCAGACACAGAAAACCGCACATGTGCAAACAGCTTTTTCAGACCATGAACATGTGTGACCTTGGTGACTGACTACACTCCAGCAAAAGAAATCAGCCTCAGTGATGTAGAATGTATTAGCGTTTCTCACTGCTACCTGAAACACCAGTCACTTGTGAATACTCAGCATGATTCTACAGGATAAACTGCTGGGTGTGTGCTAACAGCCTGCTTATGCAGACTGTGTATTTTCAGTTGCAAGAGACATATGCATGGTTACTTCCCAAAAGAACCAGAGAGACACGAAATACATCTCTGACAGCAATTCCTCTGTGCTCACAGACTCATGCAAAATTCACCACATACATCCCCTCTCAAACTCATAACTCACCTTTAAAATTAGTTAGTTGAGAAAGAAATGTGGCACTCAAACAGCAGACTATCAGAGTCAGAATATCAGAGCTGTACACCTCTCTCCTCTGAGCAGAACCAATTAATGGCAATGTTTCCCTCTCTTTTTTCACACATATACATGTTAATTACAAATCTCTGTGCTTCCAACATTTTTTCAAATGAAATCATACATTTCTATTGGTTGAAAACTTCAACACTTTTCCAAATGTACCCTTCCCCCAACTTGTCTTCTGCCTGCTACCATAGCAACAGCTCATGGAACACTGCTGTGAGGAGAGAGGTCAGAAGTTCACCACACAATGTTTCAAATCGAAAGACCAAGAGTGCTTCACCTGTCCAACCTAACAGCAAATCCAAACTATTCTTCTCTGGGAACACAATTTTCTGAACCAATACAAAACATGCTTCTAAAAATGTACACATACAGCCTAGTTTTTAGTGTAGAATGGTGTGAAACAGCCAATGAGTTCTTTTTATTTTAAAAAAATATGTATGCCTCCTTTTTCAAACTGTCTTTCATTTCATATTGCCATTCTACTGAAAGACACCTTCAGAGTGCATCCAGATCTCCTTGAAAGATGTTCACAGTGTGGATTGTAGGTCACAGCTATGTCTTCTGGAGTGAAAAATTTGCAGAAAAAAGAGGTATGGTGAGAGACCTTGCTTTGCCAAATGTAGACATTAAATGGATTGGTCAGAGAGGGTTAAAGTGGCACCAATTAATGCCTTTGGTGAAAACCTTTCTACATCTCACACAGCCTAACCTTATTATTGTGCACTGTGGTGGAAATGACCTCGGCACTTTAACTTATTAAGGACACCTTTGTTCAATTGATGTCGCTTTTTCCTCATTCTGCCTTTGTATATTCTAACATATGCCAAAGGCAAAAGTGGAACTGGTCCAACCAATTTTGTCCGCAGATTGACAAAGCAAGAAAGCACGTCAACAAATCTGTTTCTGCTTTCCTCAGAGACTATGGTATGGGTTCTATATACCACAACAACTTGCGTTACAACATGCAAGACATTTATAGAGGAGACGGTGTACATTTCAATGATGAAGGGAACAGAGTCTTCCTCTTGAACTTTAGAATCTGCATCGGTACTTACTTGTAGGTTACCAAAAAACACTCAATGAACACAACGGCTCTTTTTAGAGCCCCCTAATATCTAAACACTTAAAATTGTATTTTTCTTCTTTTATTTTTTTTTTCTACCGTACGCGTACGGTAAGCTTACCGTACGCGTACGGTAAGCTTACCGTACGCGTACGGTAAGCTTACCGTACGCGCACCCCGCGTTTAAAAAAAATAAAAAATTTAAATGTATTTTTCATACTTTTATGGCCTTCTTGGACCCCCTGACAAACGCTAGGGGGTCTGCAACTCTCTTCGTTGCCCCCTTTCCACATTCTCCTCCTTTTTTTTATCAGTGTGAGACACACAAAATGGAGGCCGACACTTCCTGATTTCGACCGATTCGAATGTTTACAGTCATGTAACCACCAATCAGAATTGAGCTCGCGCATGGCAGCGTGCGCGTACGGTAAGCTTACCGTAAGCGCTCGGAGCGCGCCTATAGATATATATATTGATTTAAATGCTATTTTCTCAGCAAATACTGAACACATTTACACCAGACCTACAAAAGGCACATCCCTGACCTGAGGACTACCTCTTTGCCAAATTTCAAGTAATTCTGTTGAGCCATTCGGGCTGTAGCTTGGACTAAAGGTCCTATGGAAAAATGCATGGGGAAAACACGTATTGGGACCCCCCTTTTTTCTCAGCCCCCGCTTGACGAATCCCCCCGAGACTTTCAGGGTAGGAGCGGTGCGGAGCGCTGCACCTATTTTGAAAATTTTGCCAGGATTCGTCAATCTGCGCCAAAGTTATTCAAAATAGAATGTTGCGGATTTCCTATGGAAACACGGTCCTAATTATAACTACCTACTGGCGACTGCCAGTAGGTAATATATATATATATATCACTGCCCTTGAATGAGTTCAAGTCCTTCATGGACAAAGTACATAGGTATTTTTAAAATATGCAAAATGTGTCAATATTTTTAAAGGAATGATTGTATTTCTATTCTTAGTGTTTAGTTCACGTGCGATTTGAGTAGCCTGGCATGAACAATTGAGCAAGTTGCAATACCACACATACCATTTGAAAGAGCCTGCCTTGATGGTGCTTCTGATTTTTTAGGGTAAACTTGATCTGCCGAGTTTTGCATTGTGGGATTGAGAGCAGGGTCCAGCACGATTTAACTGTTGGTTGGCACATGTCACATAGGGTCCTGAACGCAAGTTACTTCTACCCCTTCCAGGGTGTGTTGAGCATATATGTTTTTTAAGAGTTTTTGAGCATAATAAATTTGATCAGGGATACGTTGTGAGGTGCTTTTGTAAATAGTATGTTTATTAAATGAGGGAGTGAAGTGTGTATCTGTAGCAGACCTGATAACTGTTTGATCTACAGCGGACCTGATAAGTGGTTTCCCTTAGGTGCCAATCTTTCTGAGAGGCACCTTGGATCCTCCTTCCTTACTGGTTCATGTATTTATCAGGTTACCTTGTTCATTTTCCCTCCCTGATTGTTGGTTGAAGTTGAGGGTTTTGAAGCCCTGTGATTAGGATAAATTACTATACAGGTTCTAAGAAGAAGACCTCGAAAGAGTTCTACTGGGGATGATTTCCATTGCTTGTCCTTTTTAGGAAGAAGTTGGTTTTCCCATTACTCTCTTTCCTCCACAATGTCATTAGACTTTCCTGTACAGTCCTCTTAACTGCCACTGGTTAGAAATCCAAATCTGCTTCACTGCCATTTCTGGTGCATCTATTAAACTGGTGGCTTCCTGGCTGCAATCCAGGCTGTTAAGGCCAGAAAAGGAGATGTTTTCAACAAGCCCTCCAGGTGCATACTAATACATTCTGTCCAGCCCCTATCCATCCTCCTCCTGCTTTGACCCTTGTCTCCAGCCCTTTGGCTAGTCTTTAACCAGTTACCTCCTTAGCAGATTTGGCAACCATGGTGGGGAGTTAACAAGAAGAAAGTGTAAACACCACGGATGATTTAGGAGCAATGTAATTATTGGTTTGCAGATACCTTAGGTTGATTCACTAATTTAACAATGGTTTAGACTATTGTTAACCCCTTTGAGCTTTCCACATTTTTATAAATTAATGCCTAATCAGCCCCCTATTGCTAGTGCTGAATGTTGAGGTATTTAATAATTCTTTATTAGTCCTTCAGTCATTCTGTATTGCAGATTGAGAGGATTAGCTCATATCTCTCGTAGTGCTGCCAGACACAGCTAATGATTTTGTATTTCTTTTGCTAACTAGTAAAGTATTGTGTTTGCCCTTAAACGTGATCATTCAGAGTTAGTAAATAAAATCTATCTTGACTCCCACGAATACACAAGACAGCAAACAAACTTTGCGCATGGATATAGCCCCACTATCTTTGCAGTCAGCACCAATGTCTAGCCACAACACGGCTACTCATGAGGAAAACGCAACAGGGAAGACCCTGCACAGCAACACCGGTGGGGTTACTAACGTGGAGCATCACAGAGTTAGTTAAACACAATTTTCAAGCTAACTGTTACTTAGTAGGCGCTTATGCAGCAAATTCCACAGATTTTTGCAATGTTATTTATGTTTTTTACCACTACAGCAGGAATAATGCTCAGCAAAAACAATTGGCTCTGTTCAGAAAGGTACATTTACATGTGCAGGTTTTTTCATATGTAAATGTATCCTTACACTTTGTAGTAAGTTTACTACTTTTGGCTATTCACCACTTCCAGGTGCAAAGTTTCCATAAAGTATAGACTTACATGTCCCCACCTCCTGAAACCAGGGGGTGGAGCCTAATTTACTAGAGTACAGCTACTTCCAGTAGCTTTTCACAAGTAGAACAAGATCTCCACCATCTTC
The DNA here is from genome assembly GCF_964204655.1 of Triturus cristatus. NCBI lineage: Eukaryota > Metazoa > Chordata > Amphibia > Caudata > Salamandridae > Triturus > Triturus cristatus. The sequence goes on along the minus strand of NC_140588.1, from coordinate 315,191,249 downwards.
CATTGGTAAAATATAGGAAAAAGTAAAAAATGTTATTAAACTTCCAAATAGGGAAAAACACACAAATCGGAAAGACAGAGGAAGAGAAAGACGGCAAAACCATCACAAGACAGAAAGTAGGGACTGGCAAGAGCGAGATAAAGTGGCAGGAAGTGTCTGGTAGTGCATTAAGAAGACATGAGGTGGATTTAAAACTACCAGTCTTGGTATTCGGTAATTGCTTTGGCCGCGGGGCTCTGAGTTGAGCTTCAGGCATGGGTACTCTTTCTTTCACAAACTAAGCACTGTCTATTGCTACACCAATCTCTCTATTTGTACCTAGCGTAATCACGGGACCATCAGGGTCACAACTAGACCAAAACTTTGGGGGAACTAACACTTAGCACAGTGGTTGCAGAGCCATCATCAGAGCTGAATGAAAATTACTTGTGAGGGATCCATTCACTCATCTGGTACAATATATTATATGTATAGCTTGGCTAGTATAAATGATACATGGCCAGTAAGACATTTTTTAGCGCACTGGGCAGTAACATTGCTCTTAGTATACCGAGATTTAACAACTCTGACTATGGGTTTACGGTTCGCCCTCAAGAAATCTTAGAAGGATTAATAACACACGTTGCTTTGTTTTCGAACATATTAAGCCATTAGACTTGGTAGATGTAGAATTTCAGGTTTTAGTTTCTGGGACAAATAGCATCATATGGTGCATTCTATAACACATCAGTCTTAAAACAGTGCTTACAAAATCTTTGGGTGCCCACCACCAAATTAAGCTTTGCAAAAAGGCACTGGTTATGCACAATGTTATAGTTATTGTTCTGTTCAGACTGTATTTACCAGCATATAATACCAACACATAATTTGCAGGACAGAGTTAGTACATGAATCAACTCTGTTGCAGTCAGTGGGGAGAATACCTCATGTCCAGCCTCAATAACAAACAGAATGTTGAAATATGGATACCACATTTAGAAATTTGGAAATATATTGATTATACAAACACTCATGAAACTGAGCATGAAGTGTGATTATCCAAATTGGCAACACAATACAGAATCAATTCCAAAAATTGCAACAAACTCAAAAGCACTGGTAGCTGTAAAATATTTATTAGTAATGCACGTTATGAGTCTATTTTTTAGCATTGCTTCAAGTCATTTTCAACTTAAGTCTGTAGGATTTTACAGATATTTAGAATGTGTGTATATATCAATGGGGCTAAATCGGAAATGGAATTGAAAAAGGTTCTAGACAATCAGAAATTATTAGAGTAAGGAAAAGAGTGAGTTGCAGGCCTGTTAGGTTTTATTTTATTGTATTGCAGCAGGCAAAAATGTGGGCACAATAGAGAGGCCCAGCAAGTCTAATCCCAACCTCATTTGAATTTCACAGGAAGAGCACTTACCCCTCTGAGCAGTAAACAAGTACTGCAAGACAATAGATACCTCCTTTTGGCATTTGCAGTTTCAAGAAAAGCGCTTTTTTTGACTCACCCAATGGTCATTTCTAAACCTGGTCATTTTTTACCGTATCACTGTTTCTTGTCGCTGAATATTGGTTATTGGGTTTAGGTTTCTGCATTTAGAGAAACAGTTCCATGCATTTGCTTGTACTTCTTTATAAATAAAATAAAATAAAATGATAACTTTCGGGTTAGCATCATGATGAATGGAATGGATAGAAGGGACCAGGTATTACATGGTTTAAGACAGAGGTGGTTTTGTGATGTATGAAACGTGGTATAACCCATTAGCAGAGATATTAGCGCTTGCTACATTAGATTTTGTCATTCTATGGCACTGTAATTTTCAAGTCGACTGCCATCAAATCAGGGAAACCCATTCCATTAATGTATGAAAGACTGAAATGTCTCTGAAAGGATCCAGAAGGCACAATACTGGTCATTATACTCATACCATATACACAAACATGTACCTATGCATTATAGGTAGGCAGCCACTGGAAGCTTGAGCCAGGCTCAAACCTGAAGCCTGGTTTTGGCTCAGCTCTAGGTCATTTGAAGCCTTAAGCCCATAACGAGCTTCTGCTTCACTCCCTCTACCAAAGAAGTGGTGTTACGGCCAGAGCTGCTGACTATGGAACTCGGGAACCAGGCTCGAGTCTCGGATCAACATCATCTGATTCCGAGCAAATCACTTAGGGGCATATTAGCAAGGGCTGGCGATATAATTATCGCCACTTTAGCGTCTGTTTTTGGGTGAAAAGCGGTGATAATTATATCGCAATATCATCAAGGACACGCTAACACGTGTTTCCTTGATGTAGAGCCCGTTTTTTCACAGGCTCGCCTCGCATCGCTAATGAGATGCAAAAGAGGCGTGGCTGTGAAAACAACACATGTTAATATCGTGAAGGCAGCTTTGCGATATTAACAAGGAGGTGCAGCGATAAAAAAAATCGCGCTACCTCAGCCTTAACTCAGGAATTTAACACCTGTTAAATTCCTGACTAAGGCATACTTTTAATAGGATATGGATTATGCTGATAGGACCACAGGGTCCTATCAGCAATGTTATCCCTGTTTTCAATGGAACATCGCTGGAAAACCAGCAATGTTCCATTGAAAACACCGCTATCGCTGAAATATTATCGCCATAGCGCTATGCGTTGTAAATATAGCGTTATCATGGTGATAATATTCAGTGATGGCTGGCGATCATTTTTCTATCGCTATGAACGGCCAGCGATGATTATCGCTGGCCGTTGATAATATGCTCCTCTATTTCCTCATTTCTATAAACAATGCATGTGACCTTGTGTAATGTAAGTGCTAGTCATGTAAATCGCTCCAATTACCTTGGGTGATTTTGCCTTATATTTATATATGCAAAAACATGCACAAAGAGGTCAAAACAAATCCTTAACATAAGGAAATATTTGTACAGAGTGAAACCAAAAATATTTTATTTTACCCAAAAACTTTTTTCTTCAATATCGCATATAAAAGAACTTTTAAATATGTGAGCTCAGAATACCTGTTGTACAAAATATACATTTTAATAAATACTTCTCATTCCAGTGCTACAATGAGGCCTAATAAAGTCAAAACATCCACATGTTACAGAAATACATTTTTTCAACTTTATTGTGGTTTGTCGTATAATTTACAAAACGCATAGTTTCAGGACTCGGCTCGTGTCCAGGCTCTAAGATCCGAGCCAGGTCCTTCGCTCAGTTCTGGCTCTGCTCTCCTTGTTATTTTGCTGGCTCGCCCATCATTAGTATGCATGCACACAAACACACATGTGCATGAATAGAAAGGCTGCCAGAACAGTCTTCGATAACACCAAGTAAGGCTGCAATATTCCTTTGTGTTTTACTTTCAATTTAAAGGAGATGCGTGATATGGATGGTCTCACATCACTGCTAAAATAAAACAAATGGCTAAGAATTATAGAATTACATTATAATGTCTTACACGTTTTGTTAAATTTCATTGAGAAGGCAAAAATCCTTTACCCTGATGCTTAAATTCTTTGTTGTGATGTGACCAGCTGATTTCACACACATTTAGCTTGCTTTGTGTTGTTTCTTTTTAAATACCGATATCTTGATTAGGCAGAAAAATCAGTGGCGGGATGGGAGCGGGGCCCATTCGAAGACACGATGAACGGTGCATGAGCTGTGAGCGGCCTCTAGAGGAGAGGTCAGATTAGCTTTGTATGTGTAATTGTATTTGGCTGCCAGGCCCAGCCCAGTCCACAGAACCACAGAAGCTGATGGTGGAGGAGGGCGGCACTAAAGCCCTCTTAGCCCAATGGGTACTGCGCGCCTGGGAACCATTACCTTATATCATTAGAAAAGCAATGGGTATACCTATGCATTCTGGTCGAGCAGAATCTTGTTAACAGGTCCAGTTACATTCTCTCTTAGCCAGAAGCAAGGCTGTGGAGTCTTGTGTACTAACCCCAGCGGGTTTACCACTGGGACCGGTGCTACTTGTGTGTCAATCATTTCTGACAGATCCTTAAATGCCTGTGCCCACAATTTGTACCACGTGAAGCCCCCAAGCAAGATATAGAAAGTAAGCTTCAGGATAATCAGGATGTAGGAAGCTGCGGGTTCCTAAGGCTGCCAGAATGTGACAGATTATGTATAAAAACGTGTTATAAAATGCTCTATACCAGCTGAAACCTTCTGAGTTTGCTGGGAGCAGTAGCCACACTAGGCATCTGTTAGGTGCTTGTTCAGTGTCTCCTCTCATTTCATCCTGGCCGTAAAACGGGTTCCTGAGCTTATTCTCATTCACTTTAGGTACATTTTGGAAACTAAGGGGCATATTTACAAAGCCCCTGTGGCATTTTTACCCCGCCAAAAAGTGACACTACGGAGGCACAGTGTGCTGGTCCATATTTGCAAGGCCTTGCAAAGCCACCCTGCAGGACTTTTCATGGCCTTGTAAATATGGAGTAAGACAATGCCTTACTCTGCATGTTAAGGGTGTTCCATTAGTGTTGCTGTGGGTGTTAACATGCAACTCCCACGGTTTTTGACAATGCTCCAGATTTACAACATAGCGTAAACCTGGAACAGCACAAAAACTAATGCTGTCCCGATGCGTTCATCATTTCTCCTCGTTCTTTCCTCTTTCCATGTGTGCTGCATTCTGCAGCACAAATAGAACGATAAAAACGCCTACTTTGATTGTTTTTGTGCAGGAAGGTGTCCCTTCCTGCACAAAAACAATCATTCCAACAACTCCCTGCCTGCGTTGGCACTCGACTGCAGTTTGTGCACCGGCGCTGGCAGAAAGGACAGGAATGCAGCACGTCTTGTAGATTCAGTGCATTCCTGCCTTTTTCTTTTGATGTAGAGCAGCACACCTAGAAGGCTTGCGGCACTGTCCTACGCCAAAATATTGTAATTATGATCCTATGGACCATATTCACAAATAATTGGCATAGGCGAGCACTGCAAGTCATTTGCTGCATTGCCTTTTGTCAATACGAAAGAAATGCACCGTATTTACAAGATACGGTGCATTCCTGTCCTTTTACCCAGTGCCAGAGCAAAAATTGCAGCTGTGCACCAATGTGTCTGTGTTGTTGGCATGATTGTTTTTGTGCAGTAAGGGGCACATCCTACACAAAAACAATCACATCATCTTTCTATGTGTGCTGCAGAAAGCAGCACACATGGAAAGAGGAAAAAACGAGGACAAATGTAAACATTTCTCCTCATTACACCTGCTCTGAGAAGGTTGATGTTTTTGGCGCTGCAGCAGAGTCACGCTATTTTGTAAATCCATGGGTGTTGTGTGGTAACACCCACAGCAACACCCATGGCACACCTCTCTGCTGTAATGTAAGGCAATGCAGCGACTTGCTCTGAGTGGCCTTACACCTTATTTACAAAGCCCTTAAAAGCCATGCAGGATGGCTTTGCATGGCCTTGTAGATATGGGCCTGCACTTTGTGCCACTGAAGCATCACAAAAAGTGGTGCCCCGGAGGCTTTTAAATGTGCTCCTAATCGCTTCACCCTGGGGGTGACAAGATATGAGAGCTATGTTTGCGGGGGTGGGGCTCCCTGGGGATGTCTTTCAAAAGTCCCTTAAGTATCATTTTTAGTCTGTGATGCATGAAAGCATATAGGGGAGTTCTTTCCCCCCTCAGATGAACTCCCCAGGCCACAAGAACTGGCCATTGATAGATCATTGTCCCAATGAGGTAATCCCTAAATTGAAGACTTGCCTTGGGTTTTGTTGATTAGTGAATTTTCAATAAGGGGTAAGTAGGGTGAGTGCAACTGCTGTATACCTGAGTACGTTGCCAAGAAGCACCAAGAACGAATTGTGCTGATGACTGGGTTAATTTTCTTGCAAGGTGTAGGCACTGTCTGGTAGAGCATATTGTGCAAAGGTGTCAAGTTGGGAATGCCTCCTTCACTGGCTATGTGCTTCGGAGACATGGAGGAGTGGTGCTGTAGTATGCATATTGCACCTATTGCACCTATGCACATTTGCAAAACAGGATTGGATCCAGTGGCATAACGGACACCCCCGTAGCCCCGCAGTGCAAGGGTGGGGCACTCTTCTGTATATGAAGGGGGGGCCCCCTCAGCTTGTTTGTCCAGGTTGTGCGTCTTTTGTACACAGATGCAGTTTGCAGCCTGCTTTGAGCTGCTCTGAGCTGTCATGGTCTGACTCAGAAGTGAAGAGAAACAAAATAATAACCTTTGTTTCTCTTTCACTCCGAACCTGCCAGGACCCTTACAAGAGCAGATACCTCACCCCCATCCTCTCAAATCTCCTCACAGAAAGCATCTTCCATACAGCACTGCCTGTCTGAGAGGGGAAGAGGCTGCACAGAATGTATTGGGACAGGGGTAAGGTCGCTATCTTTAATTCCAACAGACAAAAATAGCCATCTGTACACAATTTAACATTCTGCAAAGGCCTCAACATGTTTCTGAAATAGAACTTTATAAGAAATCATCATTATTCATTTGAATATGGCCTTTCTGTCTTTCTCAATCATGGGTCACTAGGGCAGCTTTGGAGCACACTTAGGGTATTTTCTTCTTACATTACCTGTTTGAAGTATGAACTAATAAGGGAAAATATACCAATCTGATTTTTCTAATTGTTGTACCGGCCGGGACACTAAAATACAGCTCATGTCCATATAAAACCAGTTAGGTGGCAACCGTAGGAAGAGGATGTGTGGAACTCCAGAAACATAACCAGGACTCTGCTTAGGGGCAATGGAGGGACAAAATATAGCTAGAATGATAAATGAGTGGTGAAGGATGTGAAGGGGTGATTGTAAATGAGTGATTGTGGTAGGTGAGTGCTAAGGAAGTGGACTCCCTACCCGAAAAGCCTCTCCTACAACACCAGTCTTTTTTCTCAATTACAAGCACAGTTGTGCTTTGCACAGGGATCTTGTTTTGTTAACGGTCTGCCGTAAGGGGACAGGGATAGCATATTTTAAAATAGGTAAATGCAAGCATGGTGTCCTCTGCATATGGATGTATGACGTTACAACGCATGCTATTACAACGCATACCTTTACAACGCATTTATTAAAACGCAAACACTATTACAACGCAATATTTTACAACGAATACTGTTACAACGCAAAACTAAGTAAAATACTTAAAAGTGCTTTTACAACGAAAACCATTACAACGCATACCATTACAACGCAAAAAAATATATTTTTTAATAAAAAGTACAATAAAATCTGGCACGGGATGCAGGGAAATTAGGGGTTTTAGGGTGGGGAAGTGTATTAAAATGTGGAGCAAAACTGTACGTAAATTAAGTGAAATGCATTACAAAATGAATGCGCGAGTATTAAAAATAATACTCGAGTATTAAAATTAATACTCGAGTATTACAATTAATACTCCTATTTTCCCAAAAAATCCGTTTTAACACATTTAAAAGTTTTACACAAATAACGAATAATTAAACAACAGTACATATGCATTTAAATATTGATTATATCAGCAAATAAGTAAATGGATTAAAACAAAAGACACATACACATAGTCGCCATTTTAACCATCTCACTTCTAAAACTTGTCCTACAACACTTTCTATGAAAACAATAGCAAAAGACATGCTCCAAAATGGATGCCAAAACGGAGCAAATGAATGAAAACAATACATCTTTTAATGCTTTTTTAAAATATCATTTTCCACAGCAAATAAAAGTATACTAAAAAACACAACGAACGATGTTTTAAAAAAAATTAATAGTGACACTGACTAAAACTTATAAATACCAGCAAGACACCATTTTGCAGTCAGTTGATTATCAACTACCAGAGAGACCAGACGTAAAAACCTGACCCTCTGACACCTAGACTGTGACCTCGACTGAGAGAACACTGCAATCCTTTGGAGAAGCATTCTATCTTTCCAACTACTAGTAAGTCACTATTTTATTTTAACACCTTGTTTTGTCCTAAATCATGTTTTATTTCCATCCAAACAGTGATGTAAAAATATTTTAAAAATTTTATAAAATGTACTCTAACCAATTTATTTTCTCTGAAGTAACTTTAATATATACCAACTAAAAGCATCTTTTTTTTATTCCTAAAACAGAAATTTGTTTTTCATTGAAAAGCAACAAATCGTTTGCCTAATTTATCATCACCTCAACATACTCGACTCACCTTTGTTATTGTGAAGGTAAATTATTTATTATAATATTTTTTTCTGTAAAAATAATTTGTGAGCATTAGCAACAGTGTAGAATGGTGTAGGGATAAATAATTTTTTTTACACATTTAAGGTGCATCATAAAGGAAAGTGTGTAATGGTGCATTGGTAACAATTACTAAGGTTACTACAGTTAGGTGCAGCAGTAGAGAAAGTGTTTGATGGTGCAGGGGTAACAATTACTATTCTAACTCCAGGAAGATGCAGCAGTAGAGAAAGTGAGGGATGGTGTGGGGGTATCCATTACTACTCTAAGTTCTTAATGGTCCATCATTATTGTAATTTTATTATGTTAAGGGGTACCAATCCTAATTTTTTTTCAAACTCAAGTGTGGTGCAGCTCCATGGAAAGTATGATATGTTATGTAGTTACACTGAAATAAAATGTGAGAATTACAAACACATTTTCACATTTTTGCTTTTTTCACCAACCTTGTCAAAGTTGATTTTTTTTTTTTCATTTTCACAGACAATTGTTTGCAACTTTGTGGAAAAAATCTGTTTTACAAAAAACTCAAACCTCCAGCCAGCAGGCCAAAACCACAGCAGCAGCCAAACCAAGATAAGACACACCAAAAACAAAAGGTATTTTAAATTAACACTGTTATAAATCCAACAATGTAATAGTCCAACCTATTACTATTGTAACTCCAGGAAGGTGAAGCAGTAGTGACAGTGTTGGATGGTGTAGGGGTAATATTTACTATTCTAACTCCAGGAAGGTGCAGCAGTAGGGAAAGTGTTGGATGGTGTAGGGGTAAAATTTACTATTCTAACTCCAGGAAGGTGCAGCAGTAGGGAAAGTGTTGGATGGTGTAGGGGTAAAATTTACTATTCTAACTCCAGGAAGGTGCAGCAGTAGGGAAAGTGTTGGATGGTGTAGGGGTAAAATTTACTATTCTTACTCCTGAAAGGTGCAGCAGTAGGGAAAGTGTTGGATGGTGTAGGGGTAAAATTTACTATTCTATCTCCAGGGGGTGCTTCATTAGGGTAAGTTTTGGATAGTATAGGGGTAAAATTTACTAATCTAACTCCATGGGGTGCAACAGTAGGCAAAGTGTTAGGTAGTTACAGTTATATACAATGTCATCATTTCTTACAATTTTTGCAAACTTTGCATTAGTCACCAACGTTGTCAAAATGTTTTTTTTTTTTCTTATGTTCATTTTCCTAGACATTTTTATTCAACTTTGTGGAAGAAATCTGTTTAACACATAACTCAAAACTGCAGCCAGCAGAGCAAAACCACAGAAGAAGCCTCACCAAGGAAAAAAAGCCAAAAACAAAAGGTATTTTAAATCAACACTGTTATAAATCCAACCATATTTTAGTCATACCTTTTATTTATTTTTTAATGTAAGATCCCACAATGCTTTAAATATGGTTTGTAGTTGGAATAAAATTTAACTATTCTAACTCCAGGAAGGTGCAGCAGTAGGGAAAGTGTTGGATGTTGTAGGGGTAATATTTACTATTCTAACTCCAGGAAAATGCAGCCGTAGGGAAAGTGTAGGATTGTGTAGGGGTATAAATCACTATTCTAACTCCAGGAAGGTGCAGCAGTAGGGAAAGTGTTGGATGGTGTTTCTGTATAATTTACTATTCTAACTCCAGGAAGGTGCAGCAGTAGGGAAAGTGTAGGATTGTGTAGAGGTATAAATCACTATTCTAACTCCAGGAAGGTTCAGCAGTAGGGAAAGTGTTGGATGGTGTTTCTGTATAATTTACTATTCTAACTCCAGGAAGGTGCAGCAGTAGGGAAAGTGTTGGATGGTGTAGGGGTAATATTTACTATTCTAACTCCAGGAAGGTGCAGCAGTAGGGAAAGTGTTGGATGGTGTATGGGTAATATTTACTATTCTAACTCCAGGAAGGTGCAGCAGTAGGGAAAGTGTTGGATGGTGTTTGTGTATCATTTACTATTCTAACTCCTGGAAGGTGCAGCAGTAGGGAAAGTGTTGGACGGTGTATGGATATAATTTACTATTCTAACTCCAGGAAGGTGCAGCAGTAGGGAAAGTGTTGGATGGTGTAGGGGTAATATTTACTATTCTATCTCCAGGAAGGTGCAGCAGTAGGGAAAGTGTTGGATGGTGTAAGGGTAATATTTACTATTCTAACTCCAGGAAGGTGCAGCAGTAGGGAAAGTGTAGGATTGTGTAGGGGTATAAATCACTATTCTAACTCCAGGAAGGTGCAGCAGTAGGAAAAGTGTTGGATGGTGTTTCTGTATAATTTACTATTCTAACTCCAGGAAGGTGCAGCAGTAGGGAAAGTGTTGGATGGTGTTTGTGTATCATTTACTATTCTAACTCCTGGAAGGTGCAGCAGTAGGGAAAGTGTTGGATGGTGTATGGATATAATTTACTATTCTAACTCCAGGAAGGTGCAGCAGTAGGGAAAGTGTTGGATGGTGTAGGGGTAATATTTACTATTCTATCTCCAGGAAGGTGCAGCAGTAGGGAAAGTGTTGGATGGTGTAGGGGTAATATTTACTATTCTAACTCCAGGAAGGTGCAGCAGTAGGGAAAGTGTTGGATGGTGTAGGGGTAATATTTACTATTCTATCTCCAGGAAGGTGCAGCAGTAGGGAAAGTGTTGGATGGTGTAGGGGTAATATTTACTATTCTAACTCCAGGAAGGTGCAGCAGTAGGGAAAGTGTTGGATGGTGTTTCTGTATAATTTACTATTCTAACTCCAGGAAGGTGCAGCAGTAGGGAAAGTGTTAGATGGTGTATGGGTAATATTTACTATTCTATCTCCAGGAAGGTGCAGCAGTAGGGAAAGTGTTGGATGGTGTAGGGGTAATATTTACTATTCTAACTCCAGGAAGGTGCAGCAGTAGGGAAAGTGTTGGATGGTGTTTCTGTATAATTTACTATTCTAACTCCAGGATGGTGCAGCAGTAGGGAAAGTGTTAGATGGTGTATGGGTAATATTTACTATTCTAACTCAAGGAAGGTGCAGCAGTAGGGAAAGTGTTGGATGGTGTTTGTGTATCATTTACTATTCTAACTCCTTGAAGGGGCAGCATTAGGGAAAGTGTTGGATGGTGTATGGATATAATGTAATATTCTAACTCCAGGAAGGTGCAGCAGTAGGGAAAGTGTTGGATGGTGTAGGGGTAACATTAGAGCTAGTGTATTTACTTTTACATCCTAATTTGTTTTTCTTTTCTTCTCTTCACAGATAATGTCTACTTTGGAGGCAGCAAAATACATAAAATCAAAGAAAGGGAAACATGTATTAAACCATGCAGGATACATATATAGTAAGGAAAGAATAAGTTTTCCAAGAAATCATTGGAGGTGTGTGCAATACTACACTACCCATTGCAGTGGCAGAGCGGTTACACTAGATAATTTAGTTGTAAAAACAACAGAACATAACCACTCTGCCTCTGCAATGGAGGTAGAAATTAGAGAAACTGTTAATGAAATGAAAGCTATTGCAAGCACCTCCAATGATTCTACAGGATCCATTTTAAGAGAGGTTGCACAGCATGTCCCCAGTCATCTTGCTAGTAACATGCCTATAATTCCTAATTTGAGAAGAATTATTCAAAGACAAAAGCAGGCAAGTAACATCCAATTATCTACACCCCATACTTTTTCTGACATTAGAATTCCACATGATCTTTCTATTTCTTTTTCTGATGAACCTTTCCTTCTGCATGATAACCAAAACCCTCAGAAACGAATTCTAATTTTTAGTACCCCACGTAACCTAGCAAAGTTAGAAAATAGTGAAATTTGGATGATGGATGGGACGTTTAAAAGTACACCCCATCCTTTCACTCAAATTTACACTATACATGCAAAAATTAACAATAGTGTAATTCTCTTAGTATATAGTTTGCTACCTGATAAGACTTCTGCAACATACTCTGAACTTTTATCAGTTATTAAAAGTAAAACTTCTCAAAGTCCTAGGAAAATAATAATAGATTTTGAATTGAGCATGATCAATGTGATCAATAAAACGTACACGGATACCCAAATTCAGGGATGTTTTTTCCATTTTTCCCAGGCATTTTGGCGTAAATTACAAAAAACATCCCTAGTTGCAGAATATTGTCGAAATAGCAAACTACAGTTTGAATTAAAAAAATTAACAGCACTTTGTTTTGTTCCTCCCGATAGTTTGGACGAGTACTACACTGCATTTATAGAATCTGTTTTTCATACAAGTAATGAAGAGAAATTGGCACCCATCCTAAATTATTTCGAGGACACATGGATTGGGCACCTAAGCAGATCGGGTCGCAGGAGGAAGCCACGTTTCCATGTGGAGTGGTGGAACTGTTACACGAGCTGTTTAGAGGGAGAAGCAAAAACAAACAATGCCATTGAGGGATGGCATAACTCCTTCAACCATACAATTGGCAAACCTCATCCAAATTTCTACTCTTTCTTGGAAACTTTGAAGAAGGAGCAAAGTTTTCAAGAAATGAGACTTGCCCAAACACTTGCAGGTAGTCTAAACCCACGAGTAACTGTCAAAACTAAGGAAATGTCTGAGAGACTATTGGCAATATTACAACAATTTAGGTTGTGTGTGGCTCTAGACTACCTGGAAAATCTTGCTAACATTCTTTCTTTCTAAACATAGTTATGTACTTACTTTCCTGCTTTGCTTCAAATTTAAACATCCTTTAATTACAATTGGCATACAAATATTTTTCAAACTGTTTTTTTCAAAATTACGAGTCGGGCCTCCTAATTTTTTTTTTTTTTTCCACAATCTTCATTTTTTTCAAAACAACCAATGTATCCAAAACAACATTTCCATAATATTTGACCAACTTTCCAAAGATCAATAGCAAGTAATGAAATATTTGAAAACTTCCTACCTTTTCAAATTTTCAGAAGTCAAACAATTTTCCGAAATGCACATTGCTGCATAAACACCAAATTAATAACAATCTTTTTTTTCACAAATTATGGATACGTTTTTTTTTTTTTTTCAAAAAATGAAGATATAAATCATTGTTAAATCTTCTAAATTTTAGTAATAATCATTTTTAATAGTAACTTTAATTACTGTTACAGGTACTTACATTTTTTTATGAATATATCCATTTTCGCGACCCTACATAGGCATACACTAATGACATGAACGTGGACATGCATTTTTACATTTTAAACATCAATTAGTTACTCCGCAATCTCTCCTTATTCTTTTTTTTACTATATATGTATCTTGTTTTAACTTTATATCTATAAATAAATGTAAAAATGTTTCCTACCTGGACGCAGATCAGCTTCCTGCTGCTTCCTCCTCCGATGCTCTTCAAAATGGCGCCTTACGTTTACGTTCACGTCATGACGTCATCGCGTGCATCATTGTTAAAAAAGGACTACTTTATGTAAAATTTCAATAAATATATGTTTAAAATTAATAATAATTTATGTTTCTGTTTTTTAAAATATGTACATTATGTAATAAAAATCAATAAATCAAAAATGTTTTTTATATGTTATTTCAAATAAAAATATATTTAATAAACCGTATTTGTTTTCTGTTATTTATTATTTTTTTTTAATTAAAATATGTTAAATTTACATTATAATTTGTAAATTTGCAAAATGTGTTCCTTACCTCGACACTATTTTCTTTTTCTTTTCAAACTTGCTTTTTGTTCACTTTTCTCTCCTTCTTTTCTTGTTCCGCGGGTTGTATCTTCTTAAGCTGCCAAAATAAATGAAGGACAATTTAGCACATAGACTTCAATGCAAAAGCGTGGGAATTTTTAAAAAGTAAGTTCTATTTTCTTACTTCTATTTTCTATTGGTATAATTTCTTGAAAAAAATTATTTTTAAATTACTCTATTAATATTTTAAATATAATTGTTTTTTTTTATTTTTTTTTAAAGATTATTAATATTTAATATTTAAAACAAGGTGAAAAATACTCAAGTATTATTCTTTTATTATATTACTCTATTTTTTGAATTTTTCTAAATAATAAAATTAAATATACACAATAATTACTCTTTCATATTTTTAAAATATAGTATTTAATTTAATTAGTAAAATATTAATTACATATTTTTTAAATAATCCAAAAGTACTCGTTGTTTTTTAAATACTTTATATTAATAATTTCTTTTTTATTTAGAAACATAAAAATACTCAAGTATTAATCTCTCATAATACTAATCATTTAGTCTATTTTTTTATTTATTTCATTATTCTTAATAAATACTCTTTCATATTTTATAAATACTCAAGTATTAATCTTTTATTAAACTACTCTTTTGTTTAAATTTTACTTAATAAATAATTTAATTATTACACAATAATTACTCTATCATATTTTTTTATATAGTATTTAATATAAATAATAAAATATAAATTAATAGTTTTATTTAATCTCCAAAAGTACTCTTTTTTTTAATACTTTATATTATTTATAACTTTTAAATTTAGAAAGATAAAAATACTCAAGTATTAATCAATCATAATACTACTCTTTTTTTTATTTTATTTATTTAATTAAACTTTTTAAAAAATCATTCATATTTTAAAAATACTCAAGTATTAATCTTTTATAATACTATTCTTTTTTTAACATTTTAAATAATAATTAAATAATTTATATTCAATAATTACTCTTTCATATTTTTCAAATATAGCATTTTTAAAAAATAATGAAATAATTAATATTTATTTGTCAAACATAATTTATCAAAACAATTAAAAAATTAAAAAAATGCGTTGTAATGGTATATGCGTTGTAAAAGTACTTACCATATAAAAGCATGCGTTGTAAGTGCATGCGTTGTAATAGCATTGCGTTGTAAAAGTTGCGTTGTAAAGGTTGTTTCCCTCTGCATATACAATAAACCAAGGGGAGGTGTTGTGTTCAGTGCTTAGTTTGTAAAATAATAAGTCACTATGTCAAATAAAAACCTATAGACCTATAGGAAGAAACTAAAACAACGATTTGCTATAATAAAGGAAGTTTGGGCTCACGAAGGCATTAGTACTATTTTGGACTTGAACAGAAAAAGAAGATCAAACGTTCATTGTACCACTACTTATGAACATTACCATCTAGGTTCATGTACTTTGCAGTGCCTTTGATATATAATACACCATTGTATATTCACCTCCTTAAGGATCTTAAGGTTCTCCCTATCGTTATGTGGATAAGATGATTTTAATGATTTTATGACATTTATAAATAAAAATATACTATTATGTTCCTCATATTGTATTTCCGGATTCTGTTGGGTGCGAGCATTTAGTTCAATTTGAGTGAATGTGAATGTGAGTGAGTCAATGTATGCTTTATAAAGAAACCCAAGGGGATCTTTTTTATTTGACATAGTGTCTTTTGTTGGTGTCCTGTCCCCCTTGGTGTAGTGGGACCCCTCTCGCTTATTTTTGGTGTAAAATAATAAGTGCCAGAGCCCTGACCAAGAGGCCACTGCAGCTTGCACCACCTATCGTCCCTGTTGTCGCTGCCAAAACAACTACTAACCATCTTTCTGGCCAGCAGGTGCTACAGTTCAGATTATTTGAGGTCCACAAATCTAAAGGAATGACTGTGGAGGCAGATATTAGTAATTTTTTAATGTATATTGTATTCATAAAGAACTGTTGTTCTGCTCATCTCTAAATGAGAAGAGCATCGCCACCATGTGGCAGACGGTCCTCAGTGTGGGGTTGACAATTAAGTGCCGGTGCTGAGCACCGTAAACCAATTAAGTGCCAGTGCTGAGCACCGGAAACCAATTAAGTGCCAGTGCTGAGCACCGGAAACCGCCTGGTCAAATTAAGCACTGGTTCTGTGGGTACGTAATATATGTCAATCCATGCAGGTAAATGGAAAAGGTAATTTAATTACAGGTATGTTGAATGTATTACCCAAATCAGCGATTACCCATGCCTGCGTGGACTATCATAGACATCTGCACTATTTTCTCTATGCGTTTTTTTCTAGAATATCAATAGTGGAACTATCTGTAGTGTCCTTAGAAGCTATTTGTAGAGGGGCAAACATCAGGCAATAGTTAAACTGGTGGGGGCAACTTTATGGGATAAAGTAGCCCCTGACATACTTTATAAGGATATTGCAACTCACTGGGGAGTTTCATGACCATATAGCCGAAAGAGGTGAAGGTGGCCCACAATATCCTTATCATTTATGGCAGCAGGTACTTTATTCTTTGTAATACATGTTCATGCCATCACTTCTCCCACAAACCACCCACACCCTTGGTGTGTAGCCACTGATGTAACAATAGCTCCCGCAGCACATGTGGTGGTCAGGGCCCCCAGCTCCAGGATGCCACCTCCAGGACTGTGTACAGGCGGTGAGGTCCCTGTCCTTAAAGCTCATGACTAGGTCCACAGCATGGGGGGCCCCTCTGTGAACTTTGCAGGAGGGCCCCCTCAAGTTTCGTTACGCCACTGATTGGATCTGGCAGTTTGAGACTGCCTTCCTAAAATGGAAGGGCCAGTGTAGCTCACTTAAAACTAGGCTGCTTGCTTGCCCATTTTGAACTGGTTAACAGTGACTGCAATGTGGCAAAGACTTTGGCAGTTGAATGAATGGGAATGTTTTAAAGAAATATAAATATTCTGGATTAAACATAATTTTAATTAGGGGGATTCTGCCAATCATGGCTAAGAGGAGTTTTGTGCAACAGTCTACTCTTCTAGTTAGATAGTCAATGGCTCTGCCATATTTATCCCTCAACAAAGGCCCTGCTTCACAGTATATCTGGACTCCAAGGTATTTAACAGATGTTGTAAACCATTCGAATTGGTTCTCTAATTCGCATCAGCGAGTATTCTGCGTTCGACGAAAATGGCACATTTATCCTAAGTGATTGTTAACCCAGAGATAGCACCAAAATGCAATAACACCCTGATGATGGGAAGACGCGTCAGCATATAGGGAAGCATGGACATGGTGGATGTTAAAATAAAGGCCTCTAAGAGCATGAAGGTGCCATACTATACAGGTAACAGTTTTCATTTTAACAGAGAATGATAATAGGGATAGGCCACATCCCTGATTCATGCTGTGTTGTATATCAATTGGGGGACAGAGTAGATTACTATTCAAAATCTGGCTGTAGGGGGAGCATAAAGAAGCCTCACCCACTGAACGAAAATAGGGCTTATTTCCATACGACTGAGGTGCCGATCACGATCCGGTAAAAAATGTCCCCGTACGACTCGTATCGGGTCTTTTTACCGTACGAATCGTACAAGTGCCGTACGAACTGGCAATCACGATTCGCATGGTAAAAAGTCCATACGAACCGCACTGGGAATCATTCCCCACACGTCCTCGGGTCGGAAAATGTGTCCGACACGTCCTCGGACGATTTACCTTACAAACGTGAAAAACCAAGTCCGACCGAGGAATCACGATCCATCCCGTGCGTCCGAGGTTACAACCGTATGGAAAAAACACCGTCCGCACCGAACTCCTACAGCAACCATGGACACATGTGCCCGCATACGCGCCCAACACTCCCCCCAGCCCCCGTACGTCTGACACGTACCCCCCGTATATGTATACCCCCACCCGTCTAGGTACACCCCAGTACGTTCCAGTCGAACCCCCACCCCAGTACGTGTCATAGCCCCGTCTACCTACACCCCAGTACGTTCCAGTCGTACCCCCACCCCAGTACGTGTCGTACCCCCCATGTACCTACACCCCAGTACGTGCGAGCCACACCCCCACCCCAGTACGTGTCATAGCCCCGTCTACCCACACCCCAGTACGTTCCAGTCGTACCCCCACCCCAGTACGTGTCGTACCACCGTCAATGTACACCCCCCCACCCCAGTACGTGTCGTACCACCGTCCATGTACACCCCCCCACCCCTGTACGTGTCGTACCACCGTCCATGTACACCCCAGTACGTTCCAGTCGTACCCCCGCCCCAGTACGTGTCGTACCCCCCGTGTACCTACACCCCAGTACGTGCGAGCCACACCCCCACCCCAGTACGTGTCATAGCCCCGTCTACCCACACCCCAGTACGTTCCAGTCGTACCCCCACCCCAGTACGTGTCGTACCCCCCGTGTACCTACACCCCAGTACGTGCGAGCCACACCCCCACCCCAGTACGTGTCATAGCCCCGTCTACCCACACCCCAGTACGTTCCAGTCGTACCCCCACCCCAGTACGTGTCGTACCACCGTCAATGTACACCCCCCCACCCCAGTACGTGTCGTACCACCGTCCATGTACACCCCCCACCCCTGTACGTGTCGTACCACCGTCCATGTACACCCCCCCACCCCTGTACGTGTCGTACCACCGTCCATGTACACCCCCCCACCCCTGTACGTGTCGTACCACCGTCCATGTACACCCCAGTACGTTCCAGTTGTACCCCCACCCCAGTACGTGTCGTACCACCGTCAATGTACACCCCCCCACCCCTGTACGTGTCGTACCACCGTCCATGTACACCCCCCCACCCCTGTACGTGTCGTACCACCGTCCATGTACACCCCAGTACGTTCCAGTCGTACCCCCACCCCAGTACGTGTCGTACCACCGTCAATGTACACCCCCCCACCCCAGTACGTGTCGTACCACCGTCAATGTACACCCCCCCACCCCTGTACGTGTCGTACCACCGTCCATGTACACCCCAGTACGTTCCAGTCGTACCCCCACCCCAGTACGTGTCGTACCACCGTCAATGTACACCCCCCCACCCCAGTACGTGTCGTACCACCGTCCATGTACACCCCAGTACGTTCCAGTCGTACCCCCACCCCAGTACGTGTCATACCACCGTCAATGTACACCCCCCCACCCCTGTACGTGTCGTACCACCGTCAATGTACACCCCCCCACCCCTGTACGTGTCGTACCACCGTCCATGTACACCCCAGTACGTTCCAGTCGTACCCCCACCCCAGTACGTGTCGTACCACCGTCAATGTACACCCCCCCCACCCCAGTACGTGTCGTACCACCGTCCATGTACACCCCAGTACGTTCCAGTCGTACCCCCACCCCAGTACGTGTCGTACCACCGTCAATGTACACCCCCCCACCCCTGTACGTGTCGTACCACCGTCCATGTACACCCCCCCACCCCTGTACGTGTCGTACCACCGTCCATGTACACCCCAGTACGTTCCAGTCGTACCCCCACCCCAGTACGTGTCGTACCACCGTCAATGTACACCCCCCCACCCCAGTACGTGTCGTACCACCGTCAATGTACACCCCCCCACCCCTGTACGTGTCGTACCACCGTCCATGTACACCCCAGTACGTTCCAGTCGTACCCCCACCCCAGTACGTGTCGTACCACCGTCAATGTACACCCCCCCACCCCAGTACGTGTCGTACCACCGTCAATGTACACCCCCCACCCCTGTACGTGTCGTACCACCGTCCATGTACACCCCAGTACGTTCCAGTCGTACCCCCACCCCAGTACGTGTCGTACCACCGTCAATGTACACCCCCCCACCCCAGTACGTGTCGTACCACCGTCAATGTACACCCCCCCACCCCAGTACGTGTCGTACCACCGTCCATGTACACCCCCCCACCCCTGTACGTGTCGTACCACCGTCCATGTACACCCCAGTACGTTCCAGTCGTACCCCCACCCCAGTACGTTCCTGGCGCACCCCCAACACAACCTCCTAAGTACGGAGCGCACCCCATGCCCCAACATCACAACCGCATGTACGAGTCGTACAAAGCCACACACAAGGACATAATCGTACAACCAAATGGCCCATGTACACACCGTACACACGCTCAAAACGCACGTACACAACAAGGACAAAACAAAACAACACAAGAATACACCATTCGAAAGGCACACAGCCACTAAACATGGCCAACAACCACTAAAATAACACAATCACTGACCTGCAACTGTCAAAAACAAACAGAGGCCCAATACACCACCACTCCTTATAACACACCCACCCAAAATTCAAACACTGCCACACCCACCCATGGACCAATGAATAGGGCCCACACACACAAACCATGAGCCTTTGCAACAGACTCACTGCTGCCAGACACCACAGAACCAGACTACAAGCTACACCACATCTTACACTTGCACACCTTCACACGACCGCCCTCACAAACACCCTCTCATCACATTCACACACACACACAACCATCCACACCCCCCCCCAACATCCACACCCCCCCCACACCCACACCATCCCCACCCACACCCCTCACCATGCCCACTACCAAGAATCCAAAGTTCAGTCACCGAGAGTTGGAGGTCCTTGTTGATCAAATCCTCAGAGTCGAGCCACAGATCTTTGGAACATTGGTCAGAAGCACCAGCCAGGCAGCCAAAACAGCCATGTGGCAGACCATCGTCGATGCTGTGAATGCTGTTGCGGACACCAGGAGGACCAAGCAGGATTGCCAGAACAGGTGGTACGATCTGCGGAGGAGGGTCAGAGCCAAGAGACAGGAGGAACACGACCAGGCCAACGCCACCGGAGGAGGGCCCTCCCGCAGAGCCGTACAGTACCATCCCTGGGAGGAGAGGGTGATGGCCATACTGCCGGTGGAGGCAGTTGAAGGAGTAGAAGGACTCCGAGACCCGGGTGAGTACACAAACAACGCACCTCACATGGGGGGAACTGCAACCACAACCAAAATTAATAACAGGCACGCAACCACCACAAGCCATCGCATTACTCAACCACACTCCATGAGCAGGCACATGCCACTGCTGCCACCATGCCCCATGCACCCAGCTGGACAATGTCAAGTCACAGGCCACAGAAGACAACAACACATGACACGGTAACCCGGATGGCGGGAGGCTGGGCACCAAGAATCACATAGTGCGACTCCAAAGCAGACAACAATGCCCTCTGCCCATATGGCCTAGGTCACAGCCAGACAAACACTGTGTCCCAACACAGGAATGACTTGCCAGCAAATGGCGGACGCCTTGCATCAACACATGGGGGTGAAGGCACTGTTTTGCACATGCCAGCAGCTAATGAACAGCCAACATTGTGAAAGAGTGGCAGCACACACCACCACAGCAGCAGCGCACAGACACACAGCAGACAAAATGGGTGCCTGGAGATCAGAAACAAACTCACATCAACAGGCCAAGGGCCACTCAAAGATCTGCTAACAGTGTGTGCCCAGGAAGCTGGGTCAAGGTGACAGAGGGTGACACACGGAGGGAGGGAGAGGGGGACACAGAGGGAGGGAGAGGGGGACTGAGAGGGAGGGAGACGGACAGAGGGAGGAGGCTGACACACAGAGGGAGGGAGAGGGGGACAGAGAGGGAGGGAGAGGGGGACAGAGAGGGAGGGAGACACAGGAAGATGGACACAGGGAGGAGGCTGACACACAGAGGGAGGGAGAGGGGGACAGAGAGGGAGGGAGAGGGGGACAGAGAGGGAGGGAGACACAGGAAGATGGACACAGGGAGGAGGCTGACACACAGAGGGAGGGAGAGGGGGACAGAGAGGGAGGGAGAGGGGGACAGAGAAGGAGGGAGACACAGGGAGAGCAAATCAGTCCTTTGGTGTGTGGGAATGTCTGCTCGTCAGCAGGTGGACTGCGTGCATGTAGACAAGGGTGGCCAGTGCCAGAACCCCCCCTCTTCATCATGGCAAAACGCAGGGCCATGTCACAACCTGTACACGAGCACAAGGACAGCCACCTGCATCATATAAGTGTGTGGATCCACTCCATGTGCACATGTACAGTGCTACAAGGAAGGCGCAAATGCATGGCTCGCCACACATGCACACTCCACTGCTGACTGCAGTCACACTTGACGCAGCAAGTAAGACTGTGCCACACATAGTTAAAGGGGCCAAATTGGTGCCCAAGGGACACACACATGCACAAGTGCACTGTGAGTGGAATGCAAGACAGATCCTAATTCCAAGAGGAAATGTGCCAACTTTGTAACGGATGAAACATGGATGTTGCATGGATCAAAATTAACATTTTCTCTCTCACACACAGGTCAACGTTGTGCTGCACCCCCCAACACTGGGGGGGAACACTCACAGGACCCGGATCTGCAGGAGACCGATCCCACCGGCAGCGACCACTCTCACCACTCTGCGGACGACCCCGACCGACCTGGCCCCTCTGGTGTCCAACCACCTGCAGCACCTGCGTCAGGCACAACCGTGCCAACCACCACCCCCACTCCTGCCACATCCCAGGAGACACCCAGGATCCCTGCCCCAACACCACAATGCAGCCAGGCTCGCCAGGAGGGACACGGTGTCCCGGGCACCCAGGAGGAGGCAGGCGACAACGCCAATGCCACCCCTCAGGGGTCCCGGAGACCCGATGTGCCCACAAGTGCAGGCCAGACGCAAGTGGGCAGGGGTGGTGGGAGTGGAGGACGGCGGAGGCGCGAGCCTGACCATTTGGCTGGGGATCCGGTATTTTCCCATGTCCGTAACATCCTGGACTCATACCGGCAGGACACCACGGGCATGGCCCAGGTTGTGTCCGTCCTCGAGGGGATCAAGGTCCAGCAGGCCCAGCAACATGCGGAGCTAATAGCCTGTCTACAGGTACACCAACGGAGGATGGAGGACAGACAGGCTGAGCAAGTGACGGCGTCCCAGGGGATTCACGCTGAACTCCGTCGGATGGCCGACACCATGGCCGACCCTCCCTGTGCCAGAAGGCGGAGAACATCACCACCCACAGGGAGGGATCATGAGGAGGAGGAGGAAACATCCGACGGAGCATCCCAGACGTCGTCACGGCCTGCTGCTGAGGTTCCCCGCAGGAAGCCGGGTCGTCCACGGAAAGGACCGTGAGGGTGGCTGCTACATCACCATCTCCCAGGACACCTGGCCTGGCACCTGGCCCACTGGAGCAACAGCATCACAGCATCAAGAGACATTCTCTGCCACATGGCCCCGCTGGTCACTGGCTGACCAATGTTGACAAAGACTGTGGCATGGACTCTGAGGATTTCCAATGGCAAGGACACCAACTCCCCTACTGAACTTTGGATTCCCTAATCCCGGAAAGCCCCTCACTTTGTCCCCCCCCCCCCCCCAAAAAATAAATCACACTATTAAGAGTAGATGCCTGCTGGTAGCATTATTACCTAACATGTGTCTTGTACAGTCTAAACATGCCTGAGTCATCTGTTCACTTCAACCATCCACACCCTGGGGCCTGAGTCTGGCACAGGACACATGGGTCACAGTTTATTAGGCAAGACAGACATGGAGCACCATACACACCCGTGATGGTCAGAACCAGCTGAGGGGGTGGCCGAACAACCGTGCTGACAGACACATTGAGTACAGCAACAGTCATGCGCAGAGGTCAGGGATCCTGGCCCGTGTCCTGGGGGGCACCCAGGTATGTGTAGACAGGTGGCAGAACCATGTCCTGCAAGCTTGAGTCCGGTGGATGCAGAGAATGGGGTCATGGACAACGTTGGATGCATGGGGATGGCACATGTCACAATACCCACACAGTCATGGACATCATGCACAATACACAGTCTCAGCACACACACACAGCTTGCATCTTGCCACTCGACACATTGACACATAGCCACAATCAGGGAATACCATGCCAGACATGCAGGATGCACCGTGCCAACACACCAGCATTGACTGAGAAGAGGCACCTTGGAGGCATAGGGACACCTTTAATAGTCATGTTTTTGGGATTGCAGAGGCAACTTGAAGTACACATGAACACATCATGTGGAGTAACATGTGGCTCCAACACTGGCACCCCCCTTCTGCAGCACAAATGCGTGATAGCCATGGAACTGGCACACAAGTGTCGGCTAACAGCTAAATACCCACAGCTGCTCACGGAGAGCCTGCCATACACCATACATCCGCTGATGTGGAAGTCCCACGCCATGTCAAGACAATGTTAACCGTATGTGTCCGAGGGCAGTGTCACACACATTGATGCCATCATCACAATCCACTATCCCATCACTGATGACTGACAACCAGGCAGCCCATCTATTCAGGTGTACCCAGCTGCATGTCGTGTCCCATGGGGATGCCACATGTCTGCAGAGGAACCAAACCCCGACCGGGGCAGTGTGCACACATCGTGAACAACTGCCACACCCAATACACCCCAGATGCATCCCTTACCCCATGGAGACTTCCAAACGTGTCCGTGCCTGTAACGCTGAGTCAGCCCACGATGTCATGTCCATGAGGAATAGCAGTGCCACAACAATGCAACCAGCAAACGGCATGCGCAGGTACCTGGGGAAGAGAGACACACAAGAAGTCAGCCACAAAAAGCACAGCCACTTGCATGTGCAGTTACTCGACACATGTATGGTTGACAACATGCTTGGTCACAATTATGACTGGGGAAATACTACCATCACTGCCACCATCACTCCAGTGACACACCCACACACACCTCTGACCCACGTGCCATACATGCAGGTGGAGACACACATCACAACGCATGCCACACGGGGACCAATGCGTGCACACTCAGACCCTGGTACTCACCACTAAGCAAAGAAGTCGCGTATGAGCCGAGTCCGGATGTCCTCTTGCGGCTCCACATCCTCCACATCACTAGCCCCATTGCCAAGCCCTTCGTCCTCCACGGGTGGATGGTCCTCGTCATGTTGATTCAGGATGAGTGGCACAGCTCTTTCAACTGCCATGTTGTGCAGCATGCAGCAGACCATGAAGATCTTGCAGACCTTCGCCGGGGCATAAGGGAGTGCACCGCCGGTCTTGTGGAGGCACCGGAATCGGCTCTTCAGCATGCCAAACATCCTCTCTATCACTCGCCTTGTCCGGCCATGGGCGGTGTTATAGCGGAGCTGGGCCGGCGTGATGGGGTTGCGGAGAGGTGTCAGCAGCCAAGGCATGTTGGGATAGCCAGCGTCCCCTACATGGGAAGCACATGGACATCGTTAGAACTGGTGTAGCGGTCGTGCTGGTCGGCTATACAGAATACAGGACAGACAGACTGTACCCACCAACAACACATGCCCGTTCGTTGCGCAGCTGCATCATCATATCAGGCATCCCGCTACGCCTCATGATGTAGGCATCGTGTGCTGATCCTGGGAAACGAGCACAGACATGTGAAATCACCATATTGGACAGACACACCACAAGGGCATTGATGGAGTGGTAGTGCTTCCGATTGCGGTACGCCACCTCCCGTGCGTGTGGTGGTACCAAACCTACATGTGTCCCATCTATGGACCCAATGACATGGGGCATCCCTCCCAGGGCATAGAATCCACGCTTGACCTCAGTCATCTGTTCAGGGGTTGGGAACTTGATGAAGTCATCCAGGTGAATCAACATGGCCTCCAAGAAATCATGCAGCACACCGCTGAACATGCTCTGGGACATGCCACCAACATGAGCTATGGTATTTTGGAAGGTACCCGTGGCAAGAAAATGTAGGGCAGCCATTACCTTCAGCTGGGGTGTCAGTGCCGTAGGATACCTGTGCTGCGGTTGCAGGTGTGGTGCCAGTCTCGCCGTCAGCTCCAGAATCAACGGTTGGGTGAAGCGGTAGAGCCGGATCCTGTCATTCTCCTGCATGGTGGCCACGTCTGGAATTCTTCGGGCAACAGGAGGCGCTCTGCAGTAATTTGGAAGTGACAAGGAAGAGTGAGTGCACTACGAGAACAACTCATGTCTACTGAGCACATGTAAATCTGGCAATACACACATGCCACATAGGGAGTCAGGCATGTGCTACATGCCCAGGACACGTATGGATGCAAGGTGACACTCCTTCCAAGACCCAGCTACACACGGTGATTGAGAACCTCCCCATGCCATGCCATGGAAATAGCTGTGTCCCAGTGCAAGTGCACTGCCCGACGCAAGACAGGAGTGACATACACCCACACATCAGCAGAAGTGTGATGCCGATTGCAGAGACTGGTAGCGGAACACTTGAGCCACAGGTCACATGACATTACACTAGTCCGGCCCACACACCTTGCCATGAAGGTGCACATGTCATGACTCACCACACATTCCTTGTGAGTTTGCTGACATGGCCTTGTCACGCTACTCCGTGTCCCATGCATACATGTGCACCTGACATCCGATAACACATGTGGCATGGTGTTGGGAACAGTGTGCAATGACAATCTACACACAGCCACATGTTGGTTGCTGCAACGGCTGCAGCTTTTGAGGGTGCTACAACATCAACCTGATGTAAATCCCGGACACATATATGGCATAGTCACATTGTGCACTGTGGGTAGTGACAAGTCATGTGTCATGACCCCTGTACCGGGCATCATGGGACACTTCCGTGTGTTGGTGTCCGTGCCATGCCAGTGACGCTCACCCCAAGTGCGCAGTCCCACATGCACACATGTCAAAGGAGTCAAGGGCATGCCTGGCACACATTGCACCCTCACACAGTACACATGTACACATCTCATCATACATCTGGTGCCTTCTCCACTCAGGAGGCATGTTCCACATCACAGCCTGTGACACCTGTGCCCCACACATGTAGTAATGCACAGACGATGCCTTGATGTCCATTCCTGGACAAGTATGTCCATCCATGGACAAGTATGTCCGCCCTATTCCTACATGTGTGTCGCCTTTCACCACCGTGATGTTTAAATACCGCCTTACTGCTGCTGAGAGGGCCTGTGCATGTTCCCAAATCACTGTGGGAGTGCTGCCGTATGTGTACCCATCGTGATGGCGAGCGTACAGGCATTTGTACGGTCCGTAGCACTACGGGTACGCATACGCGTGCAGACCCATAGTGATAGTGAGCGTAGATGCGTGTGTACGTTCCGTACCACTACGGGTACGCATACGCGTGCAGACCCATAGTGATAGTGAGCGTAGATGCGTGTGTACGGCCCTATCACTATGGGTCTGCACGCGTATGCGTACCCGTAGTGGTACGGACCGTACACTCGCATGTACGCTCTCTATCACTATGGGTCTGCACGCGTATGCGTACCCGTAGTGGTACGGACCGTACACTCGCATCTACGCTCACTATCACTATGGGTCTGCACGCGTATGCGTACCCGTAGTGCTACGGACCGTACACTCGCATGTACGCTCTCTATCACTATGGGTCTGCACGCGTATGCGTACACGTAGTGGTACGGACCGTACACTCGCATGTACGCTCTCTATCACTATGGGTCTGCACGCGTATGCGTACCCGTAGTGGTACGGACCGTACACTCGCATCTACGCACACTATCACTATGGGTCTGCACGCGTATGCGTACCCGTAGTGCTACGGACCGTACACTCGCATGTACGCTCTCTATCACTATGGGTCTGCACGCGTATGCGTACCCGTAGTGGTACGGACTGTACACTCGCATCTACGCTCACTATCACTACGAGTACGCATACGCGTGCAGACCCATAGTGATAGTGAGCGTAGATGCGAGTGTACGGTCCGTACCACTACGGGTACGCATACGCGTGCAGACCCATAGTGATAGTGAGCGTAGATGCGAGTGTACGGTCCGTAACACTTCGGGTACGCATACGCGTGCAGACCCATAGTGATGGAGAGCGGAGGCATGCATGTACGGGCCGTTGCCATGCATTTGGGGTGCCCTAGGGCCCCCAAACGCACCGTACCTGTGTGTGATGCTCCAAATTACATAGGGGACAAGTATTAAGGCCTACATGCATGCTGGTTGTCATGGAGACCAAGTTCAAAATTCGAAATTGTTCTGGAAGGTGCACAGCAGAAGTCAGTTGGAATTCTTCTACTTTGTTGCAATGTGTTTGTGGGGCTGACATCATGCAGGAGAATGAAACCGATAGAGAACCCACAGACTGCTAGCTTTGAAGGGATTGGTGGAAACATAGGATGCAAATGTGAGTGACCAATCACTCTGTACTCCTGTGCATGAGACTGGGCAGAAGGGCACATATAAGGCAGCCAGGTCCCATGAGGGAGCACTTGCCTGCACATCTTTGCATTCGTCGACCCAGCTGCTGCTACTGATTCCCTGGAACCATGTCAAGGGCTGTGGAGAGGACACAGCCATTCACCCTGGAGGAGAACATGGCTCTGCTGGATGTGATCCTCCCACAGTACTCCATGCTGTATGGGCGACCAGGGTATCAGGTGAGTGCATAGGCCACTGCCACAGACTGTCCCTATGTTGTGACTGTGACTTCTGCCATTGCGTCCAGGTGTAACACACATGCCATGTACTGTCGGGGGGGTCCCAGGGGGGGGGTGCCTGATGTCTCCCAGCAGTGCCCTGAGACAGGAGGGGTGGGGGCCTATCACTCCCAGCAGTGCCCTGAGACAGGAGGGGTGGGGGCCTATCACTCCCAGCAGTGCCCTGAGACAGGAGGGGTGGGGGCCTATCACTCCCAGCAGTGCCCTGAGACAGGAGGGGTGGGGGCCTATCACTCCCAGCAGTGCCCTGAGACAGGAGGGGTGGGGGCCTATCACTCCCAGCAGTGCCCTGAGACAGGAGGGGTGTGTGCAGAGTCCTCCCAGCAGTGCCCTGAGACAGGAGGGGTGGGGGCCTATCACTCCCAGCAGTGCCCTGAGACAGGAGGGGTGTGTGCAGAGTCCTCCCAGCAGTGCCCTGAGACAGGAGGGGTGGGGGCCTATCACTCCCAGCAGTGCCCTGAGACAGGAGGGGTGTGTGCAGAGTCCTCCCAGCAGTGCCCTGAGACAGGAGGGGTGGGGGTGATGCACAGTGTGAGCCTTGATCATTGATTGTGACATTGCCATCATTCCACCTGTGTACCCACTGTGGCACGTACTGCTTTTTCCCTCACCAGGGGATGATGTCCCTATGACAAAGGTGCAATGCGTTGGCTGCATGACATGCCTTGTTGTAACCAGCTAATTTGTACCCATATGTCTCTCTGTGACATGTGGCTGGTGTATTGATGTGGTGTCACTTGTTCCTCCTCACAGGTAGGCGCCACTGCCAAGGAGCAGATCTGGCTGACCGCCGTCAGTGCCGTGAGGGGTGTGGATGGTCGGAGGCAGAGCCTGCCCCAGGTGAGAAAACGCTGGCAGGATATCCGGTGCTGGACGCGGAGGATTGCATGGCTCCTGCTGGGGGACTCACCTGAGAGCCACAAGAAACGCGGCCGCCGCCGTCTGAGCCACCTCCACAGGAGTGTGCTGCCGGTGGTCTTTCCAGACCTGGAGAGGCGCTTACAGGCGATGCAGCAGCCGGAAGGGGGTAGGTACATGTGTGTTCGTTGTGTGTCACCGGCATTTGTAAGGGCACAGTAGCATGAATTAACTGGCAGGGTTTAAAGGTGCTGTGCAGATCCTGTTTGCCCCATTATAGCGCTGTGCCCCTGCCACCCTTCCCCTCCTTGCAATGTGTTCCCTGGTCTGTGTGTAGTCACTCCTTCACAAGGTGATGTAGGCTGGCGCTTTGTCCACGAGAACAATGACTGTAGCATCATGTGTGGGGGTGGGGTGTAACAGGTTGTGGGACCTTGCCTGTGCACTGTCAAGTTCACTGCATGTGGGTTCCATGTCAGTTGGCACTGATGCTGACTCCAGACATGGGAGTTGGTCTCTCATGTGTCATGCCTTACAGCGCGCATGTCCTATGTGGTGGCCTGTGACATGATGTGCATGAGTGTGCGATACACATAGTGCAGGGATGGTGACGTGTGTTGCAGTCATTACCATTCAGTAGCATGTAGTTGCGTGCCCACTACTGTCCCCTGGGGCACCTTTTCCTCAGTGGTGTATGTGTCATCATACACGTGGACAATCTCAGTGTCTACAGCGTAGGTTGTGCTCTGTGCCATTGTCCCCTGTCACCATGTATATAGACGTGCTATTTTGTACAGGTGTCCACTGTGCAGCCTGACCTGATTGTCCTTCTACATACTCACAGTTGCCAGTGCCTGTGTGTCTTGTTATACTCATCTGAGGATGGGCACTGGTACCTCATTATTTGTACAGGCGCACCTTGGCTGTTTGGCGTACACTCTTGCTTTTTGCCTGCCCCTGTGTGTATCAGCCAGACTATGAGATGTTGGTGCCACCTGTGTCTCAACAATTTGCCTCGTGTAGGGTCTTGTTGGTGCGGGCAATGCCTATCTGTCAAATCCTGATTTCTACTTGCTGGGTCTGGGCAGTGTGTGATGTGTCTGGACACACACGCAATGTGCAGTGACCGAGTCATGTTGGGCATGTTTTCAGCATTACCTATGCAGCATGTGTCTCAAGTTCATGGATATGGTCCCTGGTCATCGGTATTTTCGCCAACGCTGTGTGGTGCAGATGCAGTGCAGGATTGTCCCCAGGGCCTGGGTGCTATGTCAGACTCCGTTTCCTGTGTTTAGCTATTGTCTCATGCTCTCCATGGTATTTCAGTGGCATGGTGGCTCAACCAACTGTGTGTTTCATGCCCTACATCGGTACCTTGTTTAGTAGATGTTAGGGATCTTCCTTTTCAGGCTATGCAGTGTTACCTATGTCGATTGTACTCATGTGACTGATGTGTACAGCTGTCTGATTAATTTCTGTCTCTCCACCCTGCCCACAGCATCGTCGGGGGACACAGAGGGAGACATGGACACAGGCAAGGCGGAGGGACCGAGCACCAGTGCCAGCCGTGACATCGGGGCTGGCACATCGAGTGAGACAGAGGTGGAGGATAGTGCGGCCGAGGACCTGTCGACTGGCACGTCAGAATACGAAGCTGACAGGTCCGAGGAGGATGTCTCCGAGTGGGCGGTGGCTGCACCAGCAGCTGACAGCGGAACAACACCTCGCACCGCCCCCTCAGTTCCCACCAGCCGCATCCCACTTGCTCGTGTCCCTTCCCAGCGTGCCCGGTCACAGCATGTCTCCTTCCTGCCAGGCACCGCACCCCCTGCCCCTGTCTCCACTGCTGCCGCCAATGCAGAGTCTGTGGACATCCAGCGGCAACTGCAGGTTGGTCAGGCTGCGATCCTTAATGTCCTCCATGCCCACGGCAAAACCCTCACCAACATCGAGGCTTTCTTGGAGGGCATTCATTCATCGCAGGCTGACCAACGCAACTTGCTGAGGTCCATCGACTCCACACTGACTGCAGCAGTGGGTCTCCTGCAGCGCGACCTCCCCCCACCTACCCCTGCCCCATCCACACTTCCCACTCCCATGCCTGTCCCACGTACACCCAGACGTCGGCATGCACCCACATCAACGGACACGGGCACCACACCAGCAGGGAAGGTCCACCGCACTCCTCCTGACACGCACACACAGGGTGAGGTAGGCACACCCACTGGGTCGGGGGGCAAACGTGTGACACGCAGCCATAGTGGGAGTCCGCATTCCACCCAGTCCACTCCCTCCAAATCCCCTCAGCTCTCCTGGCCACATCTCCCCCAAGGACTCCTTCATGGCCGCTCTGTCCCTGAGCCCCACAGTTACACCACCACGCAAGCGGTCAAGGAGGTCCCCGGTCAGGGTGGTTGAGTCTCCCCCCCTGTCTCCACCCTCCCCCGGTGGCACTGCGACCCATCCCTCTGACCCCCCCCCCCTCCTTGGGGCCTGAGGTCCCTTCGGGTGCAGGGGACTCCCTGGATGACCTTGCAAAGGTGTGTAGTGCCATCCTGGCCTCCGCCTTTGGCACTGACCCACCCCCTGTGGTGGAGTCCTCCATCCCTGCACCCACAACGCCGCCCCTTTGCCCTGATGTCCCTGCGGTGCCTGTTGCTTCCCCCCCCCGATGCCCTCACCAGTGTGGAAGACGATGCCATTTGACTGTGCAGGCAAGGTAGGGGACACGCATCCCACTGTGTCCCCCATCCAGCTGAGAATCATTGACTGCCCTATGGGCTTTGTGAAGATTGAACTGCCTGCGATCCACGGACATTGTGCTCATGCTGAATAAAGCTTAATTTTGTTTTCATTATCACACTACTGCTATGCTGGTATTGGTGTTGGTGGGGCTGCTACATGGTTTTTGGTGGTGTGTAAGGGTTTGGGTGTGTGGGATATGTAGTAGTGTACTGCACATTGGTGGGACCCTGGGATCTGTGTGCCATCACAAGGTGTTGGCTAACTTTCTTTGTTCATGTAAGCAGTTACTGCATGGTGCACTTGTCCCAGGGTGTATTCCTTCCTCTGTGTACCCAGCTTTCTTCCCTGCAGGGTGTTCCCAATGTTTAGCGCAGAGCTGTGTCTACATGAGCTGTGTGTGTGACGGAGCCCTTCTACTTTGGCCATGCATGCAGGGCCATGTCTCCACCTGCAACAATCGTGGCATCCTTGATGATCACTGTACTTGTGTGTGGAGTCTGTTGACATGAGTTCATGGGGACATGTTCCCTTGTAGCCAGTATGCATGTGGATAATTCTGGCCTCACACACATGTGTTACACCCCTCCTGTCTCAGGGCACTGGTGGGAGGACTCCACACCCACCCCTCCTGTCTCAGAGCACTGCTGGGAGTGATAGGCACCCACCCCTCCTGTCTCAGGTCACTGCTGGGAGGACTCTGCACACACCCCTCCTGTCTCAGGGCACTGCTGGGAGTGATAGGCCCCCACCCCTCCTGTCTCAGGGCACTGCTGGGAGGACTCTGCACACACCCCTCCTGTCTCAGGGCACTGCTGGGAGTGATAGGCCCCCACCCCTCCTGTCTCAGGGCACTGCTGGGTGGACTCTGCACACACACCTCCGATTTCAGGATATGTACGCTTGGCACATACACGGTGGGGGTACGCTCAATGCATTCGAGGTGAGGGTACGGGTCGAACTTACACTGTTGGGGTGGGGGTACGCTCCGTACATCCGCGGGTGGGGGTACGGGTCGTACTTACACTGTTGGCATGGGGGGTACGCTCCTTGCATATGCGGGTGGGGGTACGGGTCGTACTTACACTGTTGGGCTGGGGGGTACGCTCCTTGCATTCGCGGGTGGCGGTACGGGTCGTACTTACACTGTTGGGCTGGGGGGTACGCTCCTTGCATTCGCGGGTGGGGTACGGGTCGTACTTACACTGTTGGGCTGGGGGGTACGCTCCTTGCATTAGCGGGTGGGGGTACGGGTCGTACTTACACTGTTGGGCTGGGGGGTATGCTCCTTGCATTCGCGGGTGGGGGTACGGGTCGTACTTACACTGTTGGGCTGGGGGGTACGCTCCTTGCATTCGCGGGTGGGGGTACGGGTCGTACTTACACTGTTGGGCTGGGGGGTACGCTCCGTACGTCCGCGGGTGGGGGTACGGGTCGTACTTACACTGTTGGCATGGGGGGTACGCTCCTTGCATTCGCGGGTGGGGGTACGGGTCGTACTTACACTGTTGGGCTGGGGGTACGCTCCGTACGTCCGCGGGTGGGGGTACGGGTCGTACTTACACTGTTGGGCTGGGGGGTACGCTCCTTGCATTCGCGGGTGGGGGTACGGGTCGTACTTACACTGTTGGGCTGGGGGGTACGCTCCTTGCATTCGCGGGTGGGGGTACGGGTCGTACTTACACTGTTGGGCTGGGGGGTACGCTCCGTACGTCCGCGGGTGGGGGTACGGGTCGTACTTACACTGTTGGCATGGGGGGTACGCTCCTTGCATTCGCGGGTGGGGGTACGGGTCGTACTTACACTGTTGGGCTGGGGGGTACGCTCCGTACATCCGCGGGTGGGGGTACGGGTCGTACTTACACTGTTGGCATGGGGGGTACGCTCCTTGCATACGCGGGTGGGGGTACGGGTCGTACTTACACTGTTGGGCTGGGGGGTACGCTCCTTGCATTCGCGGGTGGGGGTACGGGTCGTACTTACACTGTTGGGCTGGGGGGTACGCTCCTTGCATTCGCGGGTGGGGGTACGGGTCGTACTTACACTGTTGGGCTGGGGGGTACGCTCCTTGCATTCGCGGGTGGGGGTACGGGTCGTACTTACACTGTTGGGCTGGGGGGTACGCTCCTTGCATTAGCGGGTGGGGGTACGGGTCGTACTTACACTGTTGGGCTGGGGGGTACGCTCCTTGCATTCGCGGGTGGGGGTACGGGTCGTACTTACACTGTTGGGCTGGGGGGTACGCTCCTTGCATTCGCGGGTGGGGGTACGGGTCGTACTTACACTGTTGGGCTGGGGGGTACGCTCCTTGCATTAGCGGGTGGGGGTACGGGTCGTACTTACACTGTTGGGCTGGGGGGTACGCTCCTTGCATTCGTGGGTGGGGGTTCGAGTCGTACTTACACTGTTGGCATGGGGGGTACGCTCCATGCATACGCGGGTGGGGGTACGGGTTGTACTTACACTGTTGGGCTGGGGAGTGCGCTCCTTGCATACGCGGGTGAGGGTTCGCGTCGTACTTGCACTGTTGGCATGGGGGGTACGCTCCATGCATACGCGGGTGGGGGTACGGGTCGTACTTACACTGTTGGGCTGGGGGGTGCGCTCCTTGCATACGCGGGTGAGGGTTCGCGTCGTACTTGCACTGTTGGCATGGGGGGTACGCTCCATGCATACGCGGGTGGGGGTACGGGTCGTACTTGCACTGTTGGGCTGGGGGGTACGCTCCTTGCATACGGGGTGGGGGTAGGGTCCGTACATATCCGTCCCCACGCTATGTGATGTTTGTGCGGCCCGTACCCAGGCCTTTGCCACGTGGGTGCGATCCGTCCCGCCATTGTTGGGGTGACGTGTGTGGGCGTGGTCCGACTCGTACCCACGCTCTTCAGGCGAGGGTACGGGACGTACCTGTCTGGTTGTGTTGCCGGTTCGCGTGGTGACGGACTTCCGTTGTGGCGGGCGCTGGCTTATCAGGACACGCCCCCACCCCCTCGTGGTGACCAGGGCATGGGAGTCAGGTATGTCCAGGCCATGTGTGGTGTGTGACTTATGTGGTTGTTTTGTGGCCTGCCCTGGTCGTGCCACCCCCACCCCACCCCACTTTCCCCCCTCCCTTAGTTATTCTGACCTTCTGCGGCGTCTGCGTCGTAACCTGTAGAGGAGGTGTACTGCTATGAGGGCAGGGATGACTCGTAGGTTCGGGTCCATGTCTGTCCGTCGCGTACTGGTACTCCTTGCTCGCGTCGTCCTGTCGCGTACGGGTCCTCCTTGATCGCGTCGTCCTGTCGCGTACGGGTCCTCCTTGGTGGCGTCGTCCTGTGTGTCCGTCACGTACTGGTCCTCCTTGTTCGCGTCGTCGTCTGTCCGTCGCGTACTGGTGGTCCTTGTTCGCGTCGTCCTGATTTCCCGGCAGTTTTTGGCTGCCGCAAAATATTCACCGTGCGGGGTGACGTCGGTGCGAATCGTGATTCCTGGGTCGTGAATGGCTGGCTGCGAGCGTCCCGACGTCAGGTCGGCGCTTTCCCGGATCGCATTGGTAGGTTTTTTTTGTTCGGTCGGGCTTTTTTACGATTCGTACGGTAATGGTGTACCCGTGCGAATCGTAATTCCTTGTTTGTAAAAATTGACGACGGGGTACGCGTCGGGCGGAGATTGTGCTCCGTCCGACGGTTCGTACCCGGTTTTTGCAGGATCGTGATCGGCACCTGAGTGTTTGAAACAATCAGCGTCTTTCAAGTAAACTGAATGCCTTATCAGTGTTGAGGAAGACTGCAAAACCATCTATCTCTAAGGTGGTTTAATAAAGCAAAAATCATGCAAAGATTATAGGAGGTTGACCTCTAAGCACAAACCCAACCTGCTCAGGTAGATCTACAGCAGGCATATGAAGAAACAGACTAGTAGCCAGCAATATTAGTATTATTTTATTACCAATATCTATTAATAGTAAGGGTCTTTTAGAACTAAAATTCATGGGATATTTACCTGGCCTTAGTAAGGTATTCAGCAAGGCTTCCCCCAAAGTGCTGAGAAGGGAGCCCAATTGAACGCTCCTTGATTCAGACTGAGCATGTATGGGGCAAGGAGTGTGCTAACGCAGTGGAGTTGGTCACCCTTTCTTACCTTCCAGTGACAAATCTTTTTAGAGTGCCTGTGGAATAAAAGAGTTAGGTTAAGTTTCAATTCAGAATTAGACTACAACCCATTTAGTCACACAGTGAAGCTCAAAGTCATAAAGTAGGATTAAATATGGATTTATTACAAATTCAAAGCCAAAGTGATATAAATCAGTCTCAGAAACATAGTATAACAGTACAAGATTATAAAAAGATGGTAAACATAAAAAAAATATGCCAGCAATTCATCTGCTGTAAGCTCTTTACGCTGCTCAAATCACAGCTCCGATCGCGGACGGGAGGGCACAAGCATGGCAGCATCGGCATCTTGCATCGGCGTCGGGAGGCTATATCATTGGGCACACTGACAATTATATCTTTAACTCCTGTCACCAGGATGGGCTGCACTAGGTACTCATGATGGCCATCCGTAAGCAGTGCCAGAGCCAACTCGGTGAGATAAGTATTAACCTCCAAAGTGATAACCTCCCAGTTTAATTTATAGAATGTCCCATAAAAATACATGAAGGCCTTCATTACTGATCTATGTGAATTAATAGAAAATAGAAACCGAGAAAGCACATTGGAGGAAACCAAATCTTAGAAAAATAATTTTAAGGAAAGACAGTTTTAAGGAAATAAAAAAAATAAGAATTAAAGGAAACATTTTAATGAAAGATAATTTTAAGGAAAAATCAAAAATTACATTAAAATTGGAGTCCTGAGGTAGTGAGAGGTTTCTGGAGTCAGGGATGTTTAGGGGTGATGAGGGTTTTTAGGCGTCAGAGATGTGTAAGCTCTGGTGTAGAAGGGGGTTTTTAGGGTTAAGGAATGGGTGGTGAGGAGCTTTTTGGGTTACTTGAAGGGTGAAATTTAGGATTGATGATGGGTTTTTTATGGTTCAGAGATGAGTGCAGTGTAGGAATGTTGAAAGGTTTTTAGGGTTCACAAATGGCCAGAGTTTAGGGCTTTGAGGAATTTTTAAGGTTGAAAAATGGATTGTGTTTAGGGGTAGTAAATTGTTTTTGGGGTTAAGGGATGGGTGGAAGTTAAGGTGGGGCATGGTTTTAAGGGTTCAGAGATGGGTGGAGTCTAGATGTAGAAAACGATTTTTAGGGATCATGTATGGGTGAAACTTAGGGGTGATTAAGGGTGTTAGGAGTCTGGGGTGGATGGTGTTTCTGGGTGGCGAGGGAGTTTTAGGTGGCCAAGGAGGGGTGGTGTTTAGGGATGTTTAAACTGGTTTACTTTAGAGTTTCAGAGATGGGTCGAGTAAAGGGATGTTGAAGTGTTTAAAGAGGTCAGTGCTGGGTGAGGTTTAGTCATAGAAAGGAGTTTAGGGGTTCAGAAATAGGTGGAGTTTACGTGTCAGAAATGGGTGTAGTTAAGGTGTGGTGAAGATTCTTTAGGGTTTAGTGGTGAGTGAAGTTTAGGGGTAGAAAGGGCATATAGGGCCAGGGAAGTGATGGGTTTAGGAGTCACTGATGAGTAGAGGTTTAGCGTGCTGAGGAGTTTTTAGGGGGTAGAGATAAAGATGGTCAGGGATTACGATGGGATCGGTATTTATGGTATTGAGGGGCCAATGAATTTAAAACATCCTAAGTAATTGTTTGTCAATGTATAAAATAATAATCCAAAGTAATAACCTCTGCTGTAAAGCACTGAAATAAATAACTCTGACAAAAATGTAAGTAAAAACAGCAACCTCTGCATTCGTACCTCAAAAAATAAGCTTGCAAAAGCCCATTTTTAAAATAAGGCATTCTATGAATTGTTTTTTATGAAATGGTAAATGCCATTCATCTTGCAAATTTCCATAATTTCTTTTTTTTTTTTTAAATTAAACTTTCCCTTGTTGTCGTCTGTTGGCTATCTCACAACACCACCCACCGCTCTTACCTGCATGGGCTGCTCCTCGCCCTATTGCAGTACTACAAAATGTACTACAAAGGGCAGTTTGTGAAAATGCCCCATAGTGTCCTTTTGATGTGCTAAACACAAAAGTAAAAGAGAAATTTTCATCCGTGCCAGTCTCCTGTTGCTTCTAAGCTGTCAGCACTTGCACACTGAGGGGCTTGTGTGGAAGTTGCTTTTTTTAATGGAATAGGGCACCAGGAAGATATATCACTTTCCAATTAGATTAAAAAATGTGTATCTTTACGGTAACAAATTAATTCCTTTATTTTCTCCTTCATCGCAAACATATATACCAAAATATCGTCCACCCAACATGTTTCGTTAAGGAAAAATAATTTTTCTGAACTTCCTCAGGCCTCGTCAGTATCTTGGCATCAGTAACAGACTTCCTACTTCAAGGAATTTCCAAATAGATGTATACTCCATGGGGAATGTACTCCCATCAAATCCACCCTTAATATCAAATTTGACGTCCACAGGTTTCTGAATATTCAATAATAAAAAAACAGTTTCTATCTGCGAAGTTGTGGCACCAATCAACCACAGGTACAGGAATTGCAGTGCACGAGTCCATAATTTTCTTTAACATGGAAAGAAGTGCAGTATCTGAGGTCCGCCGTTGGTTCCTTGTGTGGAAGTTGAATGTTGAAGTTACTTGAGTGCATCCAGAGGATTCCTGAGGTGGAGACTCTCCAGACCACAGGTGACTTATCCAGGTCTTCTGTTCTGAGGGTGCTCCAGGTTGCGTGCACCTGAGGGAGTAGAGTGCTTCCACCCTTTTGCTTCACAACTGTCCCTGTGCTGCTGCTGCAAAGTGTTTCCCATGTTTCTCTCCTTCTGGAGACAGGGCTAGCTTTCAGTGCTTCTCCATCCTAAGTTTTAAAATATGCCATTTTATGACTCTATTTATCCTTAAAACACAAAATAAATATTGATAAATACCAATAAGATGGCCAAAAATTAAATATGGATAAATACAGCTGGAATTGTAAAAAAAAATTATATACCATAAAACTGGGAGCCTAATCATGATACACCATTGTTTACTGACAGTGAAATTAATCTCACTTTTTGCGTGTTAGAAAAATCGAAGTGGAAGATGTGCTTGAAGTCATTTTTATTACTTGTGATGGTGTGGTCATCTACAGTGATTTGGAATGCTAATATGATCTATGAATATTCAGTTTTCAGACTATAGACTTTTGCCTGAGTTTGTGATTGTACAGAAAGACAATTTACAAGTGCCTAGCTTTACAGATGATGTACTGCCAAACTAACACGTTTATAAAACATGTTCTTTTCTTTGCCTGCTTTTTGTCTGTTTTTTTCACAGATATCAAAGGCATAGGATGAAAGATTCTCTTTCTCACAAAGGCAACTGGGTGAAAGAAAGACACCTGTGGAATGCACAAGCAATTTGCTGGACCAAGGCAAATTCTCTGGGAGAGCACTGTTGGTCTATGGGTTACTTATCCCCATCTCATTTCCAGCTGTAGCGTCCTTTCCCAAAAGGGTACTAGTCAATGACTACACTACACAAGGGGCTTAGTATAACACGTCTTTATTCTTCTGTGTGCAACCACAAACTCAACATTCTAAACCTCAATTCACTTCACTACACTCTAATGCTTACGTCACAGTTCTTTAGAGTCCATCAGGATCCACAAATGTCCCGTCATTACAAACTCACATGACACTACAGCAGTGTGTAGTAAAAGTCGTAAATAGTAGAGAAATTGTAGCATTAGTTACATTAAAGCAAAGAAAAATCATTCATAGTGATGTAAATCCTGAGCATTTTTCAGTAGATGAATGTTCTCTACCCGTGGAATTTCAGAAACAAGATACAAATACTCACAAAAAAAGTAGTTTGGGGCCTCCAAAGTAAAGGAGTTTACTGCTTACTTCACAATGTTTGCTGTTAACTTCCAGATCTGAATATATTAGTCCTACATGCTCATTTTCTATTATTGCCTGCAGTGAAAGATTCAAGTGCATTAAAGTCATGTAGGTGACCTGCTAGCTGTGAGAATCAAAGAGGCCTAGGGCCATATTTATCAAACTTTCATGCAGCGCAACGCAGTGCAACGCAGCAAGCCACTTTGCTGCACTACATGAAAGGGCTGGAATGTGCCATATTTAACATTAGAAGGCTGCCTAGATGCAATGCAGGTACCCTTGCGTCATGGTGCAAGGGTGCCTGCATTGCAAGCAAGATTGTTTTTGTGCAGGAAATGTCACCTTCCTGTACAAAAACAATCCTGAGAGGCGTTTAGCTCTTGCTATGTGTGCTGCAGAATGCCGTACATGTCCAAAGGGGATAAACAAGGAGAAATAAAGGTACTTCTCCTCCTTATGCCTCTCTTGGGAAGGCGTGGCATTTTGACGCATTCCCAGATTTAAGACTAAGGGTAAACTTGGGAATATACCAAAATCCATGGGTGGATGTGTGGTAAGACCTACGCTCCACCCATAGAAAGCTTCCCTGGGGCATAGTAACACAAGGCAGCAATTTTCTCAGCCTTGCATTACTCCAGATTTATCAAGCCATACAGGGCCATGCAAGTTGGACTTGC
Source organism: Triturus cristatus (assembly GCF_964204655.1). Classification (NCBI taxonomy): domain Eukaryota; kingdom Metazoa; phylum Chordata; class Amphibia; order Caudata; family Salamandridae; genus Triturus; species Triturus cristatus. Next base: position 315,150,674 of record NC_140588.1, on the reverse strand, counting down.
ATGGCCTAATAAATTTGACTTGAGTGTTGACTTTTAGTGTTGCTGCGACCTAATGCGCCCTTATGTGCCCTTGCGTGGCACAAGGGTGACACAAAACTATTATAAATCTGGCACTGGAAACCCATGAGGAGTGAGAAACTTTAGGGAACTATGAGTTTAATGTTCAAAGCACTTCTTTGGTTGCAAACTCTATGGTTTGCAAAATCACATTGTTTCCAACAGTGACACATCAAGTTATAATGTACAAAATCCCTATAATGAGTCAGGAAAGATTTTCCAATTTGTAAAAGGGTTATTGGTACCTTTCCGGACTTCAAGTAGTAAGGGTGTCAAAGGAGCATCCCCTTTCCAGTTGTGATTTTGAAAGGTATGTATCAATGCTTTGTAATTGCAATTGCAATTGCAAACCATTGATTGGATACTTATCTCCAAGTTGATGTGGCTACTCTTTCAAAAAAGGGAAGCTGCCTCTGGGGTTCAGCTTACCTTTTGGGAATCATGTGTGCAGCATCTGTGGAACCAGGCAGTAATCCATGGGACCACTACATGCTGTTCCTAATGTCTTCCAAAACGTGAAACATTTTTTGAAACAGTCCTTTAATGTCCCTTAATAGACACGGGCTGGATTTTAAAAAAAAGAAAACATTTATTTTCCTCATCCACGTTTCAGAATAGATATTAGTATATAAGGCCATATGTTCTGAGATCACTATTATCATTTTTCAAAATCAAATATTGCAAAACATCTCTGAACCCTTGATAAGGTCCAAGCAGTTGAAACACATGTTGGCAGCCATCTTCGTTTTTCAAATGAAAAATTCATGCTAAAACTAATCATATCAAAGAGAATAGAAGTATGTTTTGTACAATTATTCATCATTGACTTAGCAATTGTTCTTAGACTCTCTTCTAGGCGCGGATGTCACAATTACGAATTTGCCAGGTTGGCCAGGCTCTGTAAAATGCTGCATCCAGAAGCCAAATTGCCTTCTTTGAGAAGATCTCACTTTGCAAAGGGAAGCCGACAGCTTGGATGAAGGCTCACTGTTACAAGCATTGAATCCATACCAGTGAGAGCTTTTTACATGATCCTGGTAGATGGAGGGGCTACTGGAGGACTTGGTTAAGGAGTGGAGCTCAAAAGGGTTTCTCTACACATTTGGGGCAAAAAAATTATTTAAAAAAGTTAGACTGACGACGCTTAAGGCAGCACTTACCCTATGGGTAGGAATAAGGAACATACTTGGAATGGGGTACTTTTCGGATGGTGCACCAATATGTGATTCATCAGGTACACCAGAATGCCTGCAAAACCAATTAAGTATTCCACTAAGGAGGGGGGTATAGAACAATGGGGGGATCTCATGCTGATGAAAGAGGTTCCATGGGAATCTAGACGGCAAAGACAGGGGGTTTCCTCTCAAGGTTTAAATACCTGCATTTGCTATCCTGGGGGGAGGCAAACAGGAGAGAGATCGGCGGAATCTGGGAGTTCAAAAAAAAATTACAGAATGATGCCCCTAGAAGGAAGGAAGTTACTGACTGGTACCCGACTCTGGTATTCTCTGAAGACAAGAAGCTGAAAGCACCACATGAGATCTGAGATGGTGTTATTCAGATGACGAAGCTGCAGAGAATGTGGCAACTTTATTTTAAACTACTCTATAGGGTGGTCAAGCCAGCAAATCTGAAAAGGAATAATTTTTTTACGGTCAATAGGCTATATTGGACACCCCACAAATTGGCAAAATTCGTAACAGCCGCAGCCCCAAGATGTCATAGATGTGGTATGTTAAGTGTGGATTATTGGCATGTGTTTTTCGAATGCCCCCTGATACAGGACTTTTGGTCTTCGGTCAAGAAAGTAATAAATGGAATCTTGCGTACTAATATTAAAATGAGCTTAACGTTGATCATTATAGGGCTGGAGGATCAGCCGAACTTGCCTCTATCGGCGAACAGGCGGGCCCTACTGTTCTATCTGATCCTTCTCGCCAGGAGAGAGATCTGTAAAAAATGGATAGATTCTGCACCACCTCAGGGTTTGGACTGGCTCCAAGCGGTTAAAACTATCTGCAAAATGGACATAGGAATTGAGGCTGGCACACATACTAAGATCTGGGATGATTTTTTTAACTGGAATGGTATAATAAGAATTTAGGGGCAGATTATCAAGCACGGCGATAACGGGCTTGAAAATATACCGCAGAGAATTCCAATAGAAGCCCATGTTGACACCAGAACATGGGCTTCTATGGGAATTCTCAATTCAATTCTGCTAAAGCGGCGATAATTTTAATGCCGTTTCTTGATGATATGCCCCTTAACCCCTTGTGTCCTATGATTACCTGCGTGGAAAGAGCAACCAGGAAACTGGTTGGGCAGGAACGCAGGACTATATGTGCTATTGCAAATAGCCTGGGGTGGTACAGGTCGGATGTCAGGCTTGACCGTGCAAACAATGGTGGTATGAGGACTAACAAAAAAAAATCCTGGCAGATGGACAGGTAAGCAGGGCCTTATTTTTTTCATGCTTTCTCCTTCATAACAGTACTTTCCCGCCCATCACGCCTCATGGAATAATTTGATTTCATGATGGGGCCAGCACTGAGATAACATATATCATCAACATTTAGACCGCCTACTAAATGCTGGTCTTAATGTGGATGGTGGATAGGCTATATTTTGGCCACATTATCTGCAGGTAATGGGGGTGACACTGGTGACCATATTTACCTTGATTATGAGGGTCATAGAGGTCCCCTTTATGTTGGTAGACACCATACTGTCCCCTCATGAGTTGTCATACTAATTGTTGGCTACCCCTTGAAACAATGAGTGAGCAGAGCGGAAAACAGTCCTACCAGATAATTTTCACCATGATGACAATGAGTACATTGTGTTATATGTGTCCACTGTGGTTAATTTGTGAAAGAAAGTGTGCTGATACCTCTATTCAAAAGGAAGTGGCCGGTGCAATTGAACATCTTAATGCCGAATCCCAAGTCTGGTAGTCTTTACACTCCCTGCCCCTTGTTATTGCTCTTGTAGGTTCCTGTTTCTGTCTTTGTCATGGTTTGCAGTCTTTCTCTTCTTTCGTGTTTCTGATCTGTGTGTTTTCCCTCTCTTGCATGGGTAAATATGTGATGCAGAAAAATAAGTGCTGGTCCCCAAATATAAGTGCTGGTGTCCCACACCAGCAACCACAGTTTAAATTAAGCACTGTTTGCTCACCAGGGCTGTACAGCCTAGGGAATTACCACCTGCCAACGTTGGCAATTACTTTGATCTACTGATGAATGTCAACTCTGAGGGGTACTTTTTGGAGTGAGTAACAATAGAAAGGTCTACCTATTTCTTGGCCATATATTTGAGTAACTTGTGTCCAGTATTTCCACTTTGCAACTATTTACACCTGAGAAAATGCAGTTGTGGATGGTATTTTTAACCGGGCATTGCTATGAATAGTGGCCAGAGTAGAAAGTTGATGACGGGAGAAAGGTCCAATTTGTGGAGATTTCTTCTAACCTATTCTTGGAGTCCATTTTTCACAGAGGATACTCATTTGTATGCCGCAGCCATTTGCCACCAGCCTACAGTCTGGGGACTTCCTGTACCAGGATTCCTGCCGCACAACAGAAGGGGCGGTAGAAAGTCCTGTGACTCTAACCGAGAACACTATATAGAGCACTGAGAGCCCTCGCAGCACGGGCCTCTCCCAGGCGATGCCTAAGTCAAGGGCAAAACCGTCTCACACCTGTCCTGCACCCTTCAGCGACAGGATGAGGCTTGGCTGGGTCACCACCCTTGGTTCTATGGGTTCTATGGCTGAGCTGTGGTTATGCAGAAGTAAGAACAACTTCCATCAACTTTCTATATTCAGCTGAATTCTATGTATTTGTGCTTGGTTATACTGTCTATGATTTCGATCTAGGGATTTCTACAGGATTTATTTCCACTTTATTTGTGGCTAAAAATCCTGCAGCCTCCACTTGTCTACCTATTCTTCCATCTTGCAGTTTTATTGTTATCATGTTGCCCGGCTTGCTATATGTGCAATATTGTATTGGGTAAGCTGTTAGAGCAGCGGGCCCTTTAGTTGATATACTTGTAGTCTGGACTATTAGCAACTCAAGTGCTTTTTTTTGCTGAATATTAGCTGCCTATAGTTATGGGTAAAAGGAAGTGTTCTGATAAACTTGCTGGTGAACCAATGGGGTAAAGATACATGCTGCTTCTCCCATACTTGCACTCTACAAGCATTTTTACACCCCAATGTTTCTAGTAATCTTGGTGACAAACCGAAAAAGCTACAAGTTGCTCCTTTATTCAAGAAGAGACGGGCACAAACTAAACCACTCCCACCCTCGGCTACTAACCCAAAATAAAGTTGCAATGGAGTATGTTGATGTTTGCTGCTTACTGTGTAATTCATCCCAACTCTCAACTCCTTAACAACCCGTGGCCATATCTTCTAATCATTTTTCTTCTGCGGCCACCATGTTTTGTTGCCTAACAACCCTGGAGCATCTGTTGTCCCCACCCAGCAACCCCCAGAGGCGGAGAACACCAGCGCCTAGATTAGAGGACTTTGCACAATCATTTAATCCTTGAGGGCAGAAATAAAGGGCTTAAGGGATAAGCTCATCCAGTATTCTGAGCATCTGCCAGCAGGTCAGGAAGAGGGCCATAAGGTTCTCCAAAACCAGAGGGCTATCTTCCACTCCGATTCATTGTCCGAATTGCCACCCCCCCCACGCCAGATCACTAAGCATGGCCCCTGCAGGTACCTTGGTTCACTCTGGGGCTCCTGCTGGTGAACTGCAACTGCCCCTGCCAGTAGGCAAGCGACAAAATTCCCTCAGTGCCGGCCTAGACCAATATTTTAATTACGCAAAACACACACTCAAGGGGAGAGTGTGGGGCTTTTCATCTAATCTAGTTAAACCATGTTCATACCCTGCTCCAACTCCTGTTGTTCCGAAAATGTCCCCTCCAGCTGAGGCACTCACCTCTACTCATCCACTGATCACTGCTAACAACCAAAATGATTTTACCCATATAAGGACCATGATGACTGGCATTCCAAAGTTATATCCACACGCCAAGGAAGATGAGGCTACCCTAATAAATAAAGTGACCCACTGGATCAGGGATTTGAGGAAATGTTATAGTGCAATCCATTTTCACATAGTTAGGGCCACTCGATTGCCACATTCAGATATCCTAACCTGCACTAAACTACAGTTTTCCTACCTTTCAATTGTGAATGGTCTATTTCCAGTCTTATTCCCACAAATTCCCAGATACAGTTTAAAACCAGGGTCTTTCCACCTCAGAGTACAGCAACTTCAAAACCTTTCTCCCCTTTCCCAAGAGGACAGACGGGACAGCATAGGGATCTTTACTTGGAAAAAAAGACTATGCCGAGTGCCTTTTTCTACCCAAGTCCCCACTAACTGCCTTGCCCTGTCCCAGCCACACCGTTGGAGGATTCCCCTGATTTAACCTGTCCTATTAACATGAATGCCTGCACACTCCCTTCTTGCTATCATCTGCGCTCCCCACACAATGAATTAATTCTCCCTCATCCGAAAACGCAAACCCTGTCCAAGACCACTTCTAATAACGATTTTATTCTTGTCTATTGGAATATTTCAGAGTTAGGGAATAAGCATGCCAAAGTGATTGGGGGGCCTTTATTGAGATGGATGATATAATTATGTTTCAAGAAACTTGGGAGATCGATTCCTCCATTTGGCAAGGTTTTAAGACATTCTGTTAGAACTGGGGGTCTCTAGTTGTCAGAGGTAGGTACCTTTGACCGAATAGGGACCCTTGCTTCTAAGTCAGGGAAAAGGGATTACACTACTGGATAACCCCTGCTCACCCCCTTGATAGCTTGGCACGAGCAGACAGGCTTATCTCAGAGGCAGGGTATTAAGCATTTGTGAACACATGCAGTAATACGGTGAAAACACTACAGATGGACACCACACAGGTTTTTATAAAAATAAGTATTCTTTATATAGACTTAACACAAGACCACAAACGACAAAAATCCACAATACTGTACTCAAAATAGACTTAAAGACGGTAGAAGTCACTTAATTCAAGTTGATGATAAGTGCACTCCTGGCGGCCATGCGGCGAACTCTGTAACTTTGGAGCCGCGACAAACCCTTCAACAACTTTTCCGGTGATGTGACGGCGGCCTCTGCGGCAGCGACACGCTTCTCCGGTGATGCGCCGGGTAAGAGCATAGACAAAGGCACGCTTCTCTGGCGATGCGACGCAACAGCTGCAACTGCGACACGCTTCTTCTTCGTTGAGTCGTGCTTCTAGCTCCCAGCGACACGCAGGCTTCTGAAGGCAGAATTCCCAGCAAGAAAATTCAGAGGGGAGCTGGTGGAGAAGTCTTTTGTCCCTGAGACTTCAGCAGGAGGCAAGCACACGTTCAAGCCCTTGGAGTAATATTCTGCAAGATGGTGAAAGTTCTTTGAAAGTTCCTTCTCCTCTCCTTGGCACTGAAGACACCACTGTAGGCCAACCCAGCATTAAAGCACACTGGCAGGGGGGCAGTCCAACTTTCACAGCTTCCTTGGTCCTTCTTCTTGGCAAAGGTTCATCTTGTTGTTCCAGAAGTGATCTAAAGTCTTGGGGTTTGGGTCCCCATATTTATACTACTAAATCCTTTCTCCTCTGAAGGCAGAGGGGCCTGTACCTAGTCTAAACCAGTTCTGTGCAGTCCTGGAGCACTTCTCCAGGCCTCCTTCTTTCCTTTGACAGTGTGGGCCAGGGTCATCAGACACACCTCAGGTGGTGGAGCCAGAATTGTGGAAGGCAGGCACAGCCCTATTCACACCCAGGTGCTACTCCTCCCACCACTCTACATGCAGATAGGTCTATTCAGCCCTGTGCTGACTCACCCTGTCTCCTGGAATCTCCCAGCCCCTGTCCCTCACAAAGCCAGACACACAATACACAAGCTAGCAGAGGCAGGCAGGATGGTTAGGTAAGAAAATACCTACTTTCTAAAAGTGGTATTTTCAAACACTGAATGTTAAAAACAACTTTACTAAAAGATGTATTTTATCATTCTGAGTTCAGGCATACTAAACTCGAATTTCTACCATGTTCCCTGGGTCAGTTAGGATTATAAGATGTTGTAATCAAACTGCCCATTCTGGCCTATGGGGACTGGTAACCTTGCAATAGTGAAAAATTAAAATTGTAATTCACTATTAGGACATACCACACACATCAGGGCATGTCCTACCTTATACTTACAATGCACCCTGCCCTTGGGCCTACCTTAGGGGTATCTGATATGAAGAAAAGGGAAGGTTTAGGGACTGGTAAGTGGGTACACTTACCAAGTCAGCATGGCAGTACTAGACTGCACACATGCTCTGCAATGGCAGGTCTGAGACACACTTTACAGGCTCCTTCTGTGGGTGGCACAACCAGTGCTGCAAGCCCACCAGCAGCATTTGATTTACAAGCCGTGGGCACACATGGTGCACTGTACTAGGGTCTGACAAGTAAATCAAATAAGCCAATCATGGAGTCACTAATCCATACATCAATTTACAATAGAGAGCATATGCACTTTAGCACTAATCAGCAGTGGTAAAGTGCCCAGAGTCATAAAACAGCCAACAACAGGTCCGAAAAAATACAGGAGGAAGGCAAAAGGTTCAGGGATGACCCTGCAAAAAGGGCCAAGTCCAACACATTCCATGTGCCAGCCCATAAATCCAAGTCCGGTAGATCCTCAGGTGACCTACCCACTTGGGCTACGATCTCCCTGGGTTGCCACTTAGTCTTGAGGTTTACCCAATGGAAAAATGTAAACCTATTATTTTGAATGTTTACAGCAGGAGTGTTCCTAAGACAGCAGAGTCCCCTTTATTACATCAATTGAGTGTCATTATTAATACAAAGATCAAGAGGAAGGCAGCTGTAATTGTGGCTGGGGATTTCAACTTGTGTTTCAAATTCTCTGCACTTCAAAGGAAAATGTCTAGTGACAAAGACCAATACTGGGGTTTTTGCCCAAAGTTTAGGTCCCTATTTAAAGACCAGTTAGACGTGACATCTTTTGGCATTATTTCCCCTGTCTATTTGCCTCCTGACCTCCTGTTTTGATTGTGTGCTGAACTTTGTTTTGCTGGTTTTAGGAATCTGGCCACTTTTTCACTGCTGACTAGTACTAAAGTGTATGTGCTCCGTGTCTAAAATGTAATGGCATTTGGTTTCTCCATGATTGGCATATTTGATTTACTAAGATGTCCCTAGTATAGTGCGCCACATGTGTGCAGGGCTTGTAAATCAAATGATACTAGTGGGCCTGCAGCACTGATTGTCCTGTTAAAGATTGCAGGGATCTGTTAGCGTGAGCTGAAAGCCATTTTGTTCTTGGCAGCCATTTTAGTTAGCCATGTGCTCGCCATGTGCTGTTTCCCTCTTCCAGAGCATTGCACATGCTCAGAGGGGCCTAGCTAGTAGAATGCACCTGCTCCTATTATAGAACTGTCAGGCTATTCTTACTAATGTGCTCAGTTTGGACTCTCCTCCCACTTTGTTGAGCAAGCAAATCTTGTATACCCATATTAGTCATTTTGCATGCTGGTACATGCCAGGACCTCCCCTTGGTTCTATGCTGACTAATGTAACCTAAGCATATATAAGGTCCCTTTTTTCTGTACTCCTTAGAATGCTTCCTACAGTTCCTGAGGGTACGGTGTGACGTAGTCTCCCTCATCTGAGGTTAATAAAGATATCTTTTATTTTACAGCTTCTGTGCCAATCTCTTCTTTGTTGGTTTAAGAGAACCAGGTGTATCAGTGAGACCCCTGTAAAGGTTTCTATTTTCTACAAATAGCGCCTCCACGTGGACCTCATCAGAGAATGCGGCTATCCAAGGGAGTGGTATTGACAGGAGACAGGAATCTACTGAGGAGGACAGGACAGGACTCTACTAAGGAGGTACTCTGTGCACGGAGATTCTGGAGATTCTCTGTCTCTGCAGCCCAGTATATTTCTGGTCTTCCTGGTTTGATCCTCCAAATGTTTACCGCTCCGGACTGAGAACATTTTTTGGCGTGAGTATTCTAAAAACGACCGTTAGGTCATTCCGAACTTGGCAGTTTAGAATATGGAGACCTATGCTCGGTAAGGTCATTTGTGAGATAGTGAGAGAAGTGCGCCGGCTGCACAGATAAAGTGAGATAAAGTGAAATATATAAAACAGTGAAGTGATATAAAGTTATATAAACGTGAGATATAAAGTGATATAAACGTGAGATATAACGTGATATAACAGTGAGATATAAAGTGATATAACGTGAGATATAAAGTGAGACATAAAAAGTGATAACGTGATACAAAGTGATAAAGTGATAAAGTGATACAGTGATATATAGTGATATGGGAATATAAGGGAGTATATATATGAATTGCAATTTGTGTAGGCAGGTAATGAGGAGACTTTTCTCTACTTTTTATAAAATTTGAACGGCACATTACTTAAGTGCTACTTTGCGTATAATATTGCATATGCTGCAATATTTTTGGCATGCCTGTTTCAAGCGCACATCAAACAATGTGTTGCTTTTTGGAGGTACCATGATGGGATGTGAATAGACTCAGCCGGCTCCCCTAGAGGGAATATCTAAATAGGTTTAGGTATAAAAAACATATTTCTTCCTTGGTTAAAAAGTACCCCATGGAATTAAAATATGTATATAAAAAGGATCCTATTTTGCACACTTTTATAAATAGAGATATGCAGAACATTTGTTTTGTGTTCTGCCAGCCAAATCTAGTGAATTTGGTGTATTTTGGCTTCTTGAAAATGGAACAGTCTTTGGGCTGTTTTTGCGCAGTCTTTTGGGCTACTATTGAGAAGCACTTCTTGTAAATATGACTTACAACTAGTATTTACAAATGGTTCGGTTTAAGTACAGTCTGTGGGCAGTCTTTTTTTTTGTTTCTGTCCTAAGTGTTGATTTGTGAGTTAAATGTGTGTTTAAATGTCTATGTGGTTTGTGGTTTGACATTGGTGGTACTTGTGTGAGTAAATAGTGATTGTGCTTTTTGTGTAAGAATGGCTAGCTTTAAGCGCGCTCTATTGTGTGTTCTGAGTGTATGGCCCCCTTCTGAAAATGTCTGGAATGAGCTCAATGTGGTTTTTTTTGTAGTCATTGTGTTATGCAAAATATCATTAAAATAAAATATATTTTAAAATAATCCAGCAATGACTTATGTAATATATGCTAAATAGCTGCACGCTATCATTAAAATTGACAGAGTAAGACACTATACATGTGTGCAAATTGCCACCATGCTAAAGATAAAATTATAATTCACAATCAATAGGAATAAAATAGGCCACATAGAAAGGAAGAAAAAACGAAATTGTGGACTTTACAATAATTTGGACTAAGATACAAAATGTCACAGCATTTATCCTTATGTATTAGGTATTAAAAGGCATTCACATTATCTGAGTGAGTTGGTTGTTGTTGAACTAAACACACATTACAGAACGATAGATTTGTGCTGGCTTGAAAGGCGTGAGAATTCGATGCCTGCTGATCACAAGTAACAGCTGTGTCAATAGCACATGGCTTTTTTTGACTGCAGGCTGCAGAGGAGAAAATGCTGAGTCACCTAGATTTTAAGTCAGTGTAAACCTAGTATAAAGGCCTGCATTACAGACTGCTATTTTAAAAGTTAGAAATACAGTTTCAATATTTTGGATAACAGAGAAAAGATAAGAAGGGATTTCCTTTCTTAATGCCTTTTTACATAAGCACATCCGTGGTTTTGATGTTAAATAATAACTGTCCTTTAAAAAGTGGGGCAGATTTTTTCATGTTTCAAGTAAGGCTTCTGTGTTTAGCGTTATAAATGAATGTGATAGGAAAGGAATGACGCTTGCTTTTCATATGTGCAACCATCAAAAAGGTTGAAGTTATTAAAAAATAAAAATAAAAAGGGGAATTTTGATTATATGAAAAATAATGTTATTAAAGATAAGTGCATTAAATGTGTTTTTTAATCTTTATAATGCCTAATAATAATACTGTGAACACTAGCATTAACATTTTATTTAAGCAGTGTTTTACAAGCAATAGGGGGAACTAAAATGGAAAATGTCACTTTACTCAGGCGTACAAAGCTCATTTTTATAAGGGTGTACCTTATACATTTCTGATCCCCCATCTCTGGGATATGTAGAGGACATTCTGGGGATGACTAATATGCCCAAAATATGTAGGATATTCATTTTTAAGTGCCTCAAACACCAAAGTCGAAATTGGGCAAAATTGACCTTTTAAAAGCAGTTCTGCAACTCAGAGCATCTTTCAAGCTGCTTTTAGGCTTCAGTAAATGCAAACATTTAAATATAACACAAGTAGCTGACTTCTATACTGCTAGACAAGCACTCCGCACACTGCTTACAAACATAAATAAATATAAAACCCAGCAGAAGAGTTTCTCTTACCTCTGTATTACTGGAAAACAGGAATAACAGGACTGCCTTTCAGCTGTGATTCTTCATAGTGACTTTGAATTGAAAAACCGCATGGAAAACCTTGCACACAAAATAGGACAGCTGGTAAAGGGTTAAAGGTCGAGTTCTACATTTAGAAGCCTAGCAGGGCTCAGAGCAAGGTTTGCTTTGACATTTCGCCCTCTGAAGCTTTTTGAAAGACGAGATGGCAGGGCAGGGAGAGAAAGAGCTTTTGCTTACTTTTTTTGGCAAAAGCAAGATTTTGTGCACTCATATGAACAGAAGGAAATATAATGGTATATGTAAACTCTGATTAAGAGAATGGCTCTGCCATGTATATAGCACTAATGCTTTTAGGGATGAGTTCAGGAGGCAATGGAATTTAGTTTGAAGTCATGTGCCCCCATGTTACACTAGTATACTTGCTAAAGGAATTGATGGTTGGGTATTCATGTTTTTTAGCCAGCTCAATGTGCTATTTACCTCTTATAACTTTGTTTATGCCCAGTTGCTACAAATAGGAGTTGATAGTGTTGACAGAAGTGAAACCTGTTTCAGGTTTGCTACTGTCAAAATGGGGGAAGGAGGCTAGCTCCTCTACAAATTGAGGGTAGGCAAATTTATGTTTTCTCTCTCTTTTTCTCAATTTCTTTTGAGCCTGTCTAAACTGACTATGAAATAGCCATGAGCCATTTAATTGGCTATTCAGTAATACTGTTTTAAACATTGTTCGCATTATACAATGAATACAAAATATATGCTATGTTACTGCCCATCCTGTTTGATGAAAATATGAAAGGATGAGTTGTCTAGATAGCTGTTCCCTTATTTGACCTTTAAAGGGAGCTAGATGTGGGTAGTTTGTGTTCTAAAATTCTCAGGTGATAACACCATTAGTATTAGCTAGTCTGTGTAAATAAACTGACATCCGTATTAGAGCTGATGTTGCATAGTTTGGATTGTGAAAAGTAGAATGCAGGAAAGACCCCATGTGATCCTTAGCAAACATTTTTGAAGAAATTATTGTTTTATGGGAGTTTGTTTGTTCTTCTGGAGAAAATGTACCCATTATGTTGAAGTTTTTAGTTCTTTATGTAATAAGAATCCCTGTTACATTAGCAGTTTTAGATTTTCCTGTTGCTCCGATAACATGAGAGCATGGTCCTAAGTGTACAATGTAGGTGCTTTTATTAAGATAAATCATTTTAAGAAGTGTTTGCAGTCCTGTACAAGTAATATAAAATCTATGAGTAAATGTGTAGAACATTTCCTTTTTTTCTTGAGGGTTTTCAGATTAGTACACAGGAGTACACAGATGTAAGGATTTAGGGTATTTCTGTGTTGTTTTTCTCTTTTCCTCAGAATTTAGTAAATGAACACAGACTTCCTAGGCTGCTTGGGATTGGGTGATGTATTCCTCTTGTCAGTTCACCAAAACGTTCCTTTTATACTTGCCAATAGGTCCAGTCTGCTGTTTTTTTTACTCTCACATAGATGAAAGTGGTTCTTAGGTGCCTTGCAAATATAAGGGGCGTCCCAAGACTAGGAAGTATTCTGAGACTATCCTCTCTGTTGATAGACCATTTCTGTGCCTTGTCTAAAGACCTTTTGTTCTGTCCACAAATAGATATTTGCTGCCTTACAACCATTGCCAGAGGGGCCTGGACATCAGATTCAGCTTGGGGAGTCAGCACCAGTCCAACTTGAAGCCAAAGTGAAGTTAACCAGCACAGGCGTTGCTGGCAACTAGGACCTCAGTGAAGTCGGAAGCCCTGGGATGAATTGTGTACCCCTGCCACTGTCTTCGGCGAAAGACGGGGTCACAAATCAGCAAGGAGAAATCGTGGATCAAGTTTTTATGCCCAGTTAAGAGTCACAGACCGACCAGAACGGCAAGGAGGCTTTGCTTGAGGGGACCCCTTTTGAAACAAGGGTTGCTTCAGAGATCCATCATCATAGTCTTTATTCGAAAGTTCAAATTCATAAAAGACATAAGTATCACAAAATTACAATTCATTAAAAACACAAAATAGATGCAACAGAATCATAAAGTACATCATATAATAAATATTAAAATGCTTCAGAGATCCTAGCATCAAGCCTCTGAATCCTAGTCCCAAAGTGAATGCAAGTTTGCACCTTTGTTTGTTGGTCAAGAGATACCTGGGCACACTGGATGCAATGTGTGGCCCCAACGAATGAGCAGTGCGCCAGCAGAGCAATATAGGAGTTAGGGAAAGACTTGAGTTTAGGGTACAGGTGCTGTGTCTCTGGTGCCTTTTGATTGAAATGAAGAAAACTGGTGCACTGCCAGAGACACTGGACAGAAACGATGAGGGCATTTGCTCTTGGGGGGTGATTGCCCTATCCTGAAAGAAGAAACTTTTCCCATGAAACTGGGCCGTGATTTTTGAGTTGCGAGTTGTGCAGCTCCACCGTGGGAACAACAAGAGCCTGCCTGTGAGGTTTAAAACAGACACAGGGAGAAGACTCCCCTCTGGCTGGTTGTACAGCGGCTTCAATTTCCCAAGGACTTCTTTTTTTTGTTAAAAATGTACCCCTTTAGTCGTCCCATTTTTGAGGAGGAGCAGCCCTTTGCAGCTCTTTGTCCTAATTCCTATTGCCCCGTGTGGTCCTCCTGGTCCCCTGGAGCCTGGATAGTTTTTGTAATAATATGTCTGACTGCTTTAATATTTGCATTAGGAATAATGTTTATTCTGCGAGAGAAAAGTTCATCTGAGCAGTTGACAAATGTTACTTTACCCTTTCCTTGATTATAATGATTGATACTCTAGCCCTCATAAAAAGAACACTGGAAAAGTCTATTGAAAATGTTTTTTACATAGAATTGGACTAGATGGTTCTGGGATTTGCTTTCTGCTTAGGGTTGAAAAATATTGATAGTTCTGTTTGTGATAATAGTCATTACTCTCTCCTGCTATCTGTATGACCCAATGCTCTGTTCCCTTTGTACTCCTGCTTATACCTTATATATGCCCGCTTAACAATATTTAGAATGAGAAATGCCCACCTAGCAATGGATTAGGGTATTGATGAATTTATGAAAATTAATGTGCAAAATATTTTCTATGTTCCTACTGGATCATAGGAATGTCTTTAGCTCATGCTAAAAGGACCATCTGTTAAAGATTGCAGGGATCTGTTAGCATGAGCTGAAAGCCATTTTGTACTTGGCAGACATTTTAGTTAGCCATGTGCTCGCCATGTGCTGTTCCCTCTTCCAGAGCCTTGCACATGCTCAGAGGGGCCTAGCTAGTAGAATGCACCTGTTCCTAGTATAGAACTGTCAGGCTATTCTTACTAATGTGCTCAGTTTGGACTCTCCTCACACTTTGTTGAGCAAGCAAATCTTGTATACCCATATTAGTCATTTTGCATGCTGGTACATGCCAGGAACTCCCCTTGGTTTTATGCTGACTAAGGTAACCTAAGCATATATAAGGTCCCTGTTTTCTGTACTCCTTAGAATGCCTCCTACAGTTCCTAAGGGTACTGTGTGACGTAGTCTCCCTCATCTGAGGATATTAAAGATATCTTTTATATTACAGCTTCTGTGCCAATCTCTTCTTTGTTGGTTTAAGAGAACCAGGTGTATCAGTGAGACCCCTGAGAAGGTTTCTATTTTCTACAGTCCCACCTACATGAGTAGCATTTCATACCTGTCCTAGGCCTGTGTTATGGGTACGAATATATTCACTCATGTGTGTTCCTCTCAGAACATAATGTAAATCCCGATTTCTTGATGACCATATTGAATACATATCATAATAGCTAGTTGGTAGTAAGTATGGTTAAAACCGAAGCATGCACAAGTTCAATGTTTATTTGTCCAATGTTTAACACTGTGTCTGGATTGGTAACGTGAGTAAGCAAAAAGACTTGACATTGACTTCAAAGGCACATGGAACAACATTTAACAACGCCATACTTGCAGCCATACTTGCAGCGCTTGTCTGTGGAAGCTCTGTGTTTTTAATGACCCGTTTTTGTCTTTTACTTTAGTTTGTGTTTGGACACTTATCCCCTGTTTTTAAGCCTGGCCTCGCATACTCACATACTCGCACTGCTGACATCTAACCTGCACTATAATTGCCTGAAAAACACCGCACTTTGCGGGTCCTTTGCCCCCGACTCGTGGCGGCCATATTGGGTGTGGGTGATCCTTCGCGAGCTCTAGTCCCCTTTCTATTTCGCTAGGCGTGCTTATAGGTAGCCATGCTGACGCGCAGCGGTCACGCGCAGCGGTCACGCCGGACTGACGCCGGAGTTACGCCAGAGTTCAGCCCGTCTGTGCCCGTCCGGGCCCAGACGGGCATAGGGCCGGTCCCCCTGCCCGACTCACGGATGCCATCTCCGGCTTTCATCAAGTATACGAGGGATGAGCTCATGCTTTGGCGGCCACCGAAACTCGCCGCATGTAGGTATGTTCACGAGGGAGGGCAGCCGTTCCTGCCCTGCGGGGCTTGTAATACGGGTCTGGTAACGGCCAAAGACAATTGTTTGTTGTCAATGGCCCTGTTGAACTGTCGATCCCTCCCTAGTCATGCGACAGAAATTAACTCCCTCATTCTCGACCACAAGTTGGACGTCTTGTTCTTAACAGAAACCTGGATCTCTTCCAGCTCCGGCCCGGATATGGTCAGAGCACTTCCACCAGGCTTTCTTATATCTCACCTAGATAGACCAGTAGGGCGGGGAGGTGGAATTGCCATCCTTTACAGGGATACGTTAACCTGTAAGGTCCAGGATGGAGGGATGAGCGACTGTGAGAGCTGTCAATTCTCTCTACGGTTGTCACATACCGCTTCCTTGGCAGGCCTCCTTGTCTATCGCCCACCTGGGACCATGGGCAACTTCCTCAACTCTTTTCTTGAAACGGTCGCGCTTCTTGCCTCTTCCACATTCAACTTTGTGGCACTAGGTGACTTTAACATCCATTTTGATGACCCCTCTGACTCTCTGGCAGTAGATCTTCAGGGTGATCTGAAAGCATTCGAGATTAACCTGGTCAATTCAGGTGCAACGCACGGGAAGGGACACTTGCTCGACCCCATTTTTTCGAACTCGGAACGCCTTAAAGTACTGCCCGCGCTGGTTCTGCCCTGGACAGATCATTTTATAGTTCCGGGCCTGTGGCAGTTTGATGTCCCAGTGGTACCTACACCTAGAGTATACACGGTGGAAAGAGCCTGGTCTAGGCTCCCAGTGGATACCTGGGCAGTACACTTGGAGGCGACACGTCCCCCCCCCCCGGGCCTGACCCGCTAGTCGCTGATGCGAACTTAAACACCTGGTTGACCAACTCGCTCGATGCTATCCTCCCTAAGAAAAGACTACTCACCAGGGGTAAGAGAGTGGGCTCAGCTCCCTGGTACACGCCAGAGCTCAGAGCTTTGAGGAAGGGTTGCAAGAGGCAGGGGCGGATCTGGAGGAGGGACTGGGGCGAAGTGAGCCGGAGAGAATACCGGGCAGCACTTAACATCTACAAATCCGCCATCCGGGCAGCGAAATTCAAGTTCTTTCAGGAGAGAATAGGACTCTCTTCTAATTCCTCGAAAGAGTCGTTTAAGGTCATCAGAGAACTTCTGCAAACCCCCGGACCTCCGGTCACTCATGACAACCCGCGTGAAAAATGCTAAAATTTAGCCACTTTCTTTAAATCTAAGATAGAAAACATCTTGGCGTCCCACCCTCGGTTAGCGCAGGAGCAATCCTCCGAATGCAACCCTGGGTCTCAGCCTGGGGTGAGGACAGCAGAGCTGGACTCCTTTGGCCCAGTCACTGTGGACGAGGCTCTTGGGGTCTTGGTGACCCTGAAGAGTGGGTCTCCGAGAGATCCGGTACCGATGAAATATCTGAAGCAGGTAGCTTCTACCATCGGCGGCCCAGTGACAGACCTTTTGAACCTATCCTTCACCCAAGGAGTTGTGCCTCCCAGCTGGAAAGGAGCGGTAGTTACGGTCCTCCTGAAGAAGCCCAGCCTGGACCCCGCTGACCTTGCTAATTTTAGGCCTATCTCCCTGCTTCCCGGCCTTAGCAAGGTGGTGGAGAAACTTGTGAATAGGCGCCTTTCTGGTTTTCTGGAATCCAACTCTCTCTTGGGTGACTCCCAAACGGGATTTCGCCCTGGCCAGGGGACGGACACTGCCCTGCTGGCAGTCGTGGAGAATGCCAGGAGCATTTTGGATTCAGGGGGATCGGTGGCAGTGATCCTCCTGGACCTTAGTGCGGCATTTGACACCGTAGACCATCAGGTGTTACTCCAGCGGCTGTCGGGGGTGGGGGTCTCCGTGTTGGCCCTGAAATGGTTCGGGTCCTTCTTAGAAGATCGGACGTTTGAGGTCTGGGAAGGCCACGAGAAGTCAACATCGGTTCCCCTCCAGTGTGGTGTGCCATAGGGCTCATCGTTGAGCCCCACACTATTTAATATCTACATGGCCCCACTGGAGAGTGTGGTACTGCCACTGGGTATCAAGATCATCAGCTATGCGGATGATACCCAGTTGGTGGTTGGGCTTCCCCAGCCGGCGAACCAACTCGACCTGTTGCACACATGTTTAGCCAGGGTCTTCACCTGGATGTGCAACTCATCACTTAAAATTAACGGTTCAAAAACCGAACTGATGATGCTGGGGAACTCCCCTCCCTCCTTGTCCCCTAGTAGCTGGCCTAGCTGTCTGGGAGCGCCACCTACCCCAAAACAGGAGATTAAGAGCTTGGGGGTTTGGCTGGAGCAGGACCTATCCTTTAAGACACACGCAAAAAAGACCGCAGGCGTGTGTTTCGGCCTGCTCCGGTCAGCCCGGAAGATCCTACCCCTCCTCCCGATGGCCACTGGGAGGTTACTAATCCAGGGTCTCATTATTTCACGGCTGGACTACAGCAATGCGCTGTTTCTGGGGGCTCCAGAATCAACTCTAAACAAATTGCAACAAGTGCAAAATGCTGCCGCCAGGCTTTTGACGGACCTTCCCAGGCGGCAGTCAGCCCGACCTGCGTTGAAGGCGCTCCACTGGCTCCCTGTGAGAGAGAGGGTGAAGTTTAAAGCACTCTGCATGGCTCACAAAATCTTGCAGGGAGAAGGGCCCCCTATCCTGCGGAGTATGGTCCAACCTTATAAGGCCTCTCGCGCCCTCCGCTCAGACCACCAACATCTCTTGCAAGTCGCGAAAGTAAAAAAAGCCAGGACCGGCGGTAGAAGATTTTCCGTCAACGTGGCAGCATTATGGAACTCCCTTCCGCATGCCCTTCGCTCCGAAACTGGCACCTTGCGATTTCGCAAACTTTTAAAGACTCATCTGTTCCCTGCTTAGTGCTCTGCTGGTTTGGTGTGTACTCTGGACGAGCGCTGGGATGCCCAAGGGTAACCACGCGCTATACAAGACTCAATAATAATAATAACGTGCAAGACACGAGTTTGCCGGTAGCAGCATACACGTGTAAACTTCCAAAATGTGAAACACGAGATGCAATGGCTTACGCGAGCGGCCAAGAGTATTTAAACCGCTCGCAGTTTCAATTGTTGCTTAGTCTCGTTGAGGTTCAGCGCTTACCTGACTCCTGCTTCTCTACGGCCGGCGTTGTCCCAACATCCTGTCACCCGGCTTCATCTCCTGCAGGCTGCTCCTGACTTCCCATCCATGATCGCGACTCCTCCCACTTCTGACTCATCAAAGTTTCACCTCCGAACTCCTGTCAAAAAAGAAAGAGAGAAAAGATCAAAAAACAACAATAAGACTGACACGGACAACTTTCTAACAGAGGTAACAGAGTGATCAGGAAGCAATTGGTGAGTCAAAACTATAGCTAATGACTGCAGCATACGCAAAATCAGATGTGTGCATTTGTTCCTAAGGCACAACTCGTTCTTATCACAAGTTAAGAATTTAACGGTGATCATTAAATCGTGATTACATTTTACTCAGACAACAAAAACTCATGTGAACTCTTTTTAAATTAAGGACACCAAAGAAAAGAACTCATTTGATATCTTCAAATATTTACTTGTTTGTTTTATTATTTGAAAACAGGCATTTTGTGTGAATTATGCATATGAGTTTCCAAGTGGAAATGCTAAGGTACATATAATTGGGTAATACAATTAGAGCTGAATCTAATTGGACTGTATGAAGGAATTAATGATAAATTTATGAATGTTTGTGTATTATAGAAAAGACTCAACACTTAAAGAATAAGAAGCTTGAAATAAGAGAGAATCTCATTTATAAAGAAGCATAGTGCTGTATTTTAGGTAAAGACATTTCCAAAATCCAGAAATGCAATAATGTGAACTTAAGAGTAATTCCTTGAGTGGTTTTAGTTATTTATTTCTTCTTTTTTAGTCTAATATCAAGCATCACCCTGCTAAAACATTTCCACTATATATATATGTTGAAGACCCGGAATTGTAAAGTCCAGTCCAATGCAGAAATCTCCAGAAACGCTGTTCCCGGGGTTTGCTAGGACCAGGACATCAAGCTTGTCTTGTTTCTTTCATTCTTTCTCATCCCATCCCCTTTTCCCCCTGGGGTCTTCCAGATAGACAGAGTTTTACTTACATCTGACTTTCTGTCAGCTTCCAGAGAGATTGGGTCAATAGTCGTCGGCAAGCAGAGCAAAAGGAGTGCTGGTGTGTGACTTAATGTGACAGCCTGCCACTGCAGAGCCTGTGTGTGTGGATTTAAACTGCCATGTCGACCTGGTAAGTTCACCTACTTGCCAGGCCCAAACTTTCCCTTTTATTACATGTAAGGCACCCCTCAGGTAGGCCATGTGCAGTGTATTTAAAAGGTAGGACATGTGTTGTTGAGTTTATATATCCTAGTAGGAGAAAACTGCTAAATTTGTTTTTCACTACAGCAAGGCCTATCTCTCCCATAAGTTAGCATTGGAGCTGCCTTTTAACACTTTATACGTGCAATTTCCAATTGGGAGCAGATAGAAAATTGGAGTTTGATGGGTCTATGGACTCACATTTTAAAAACCCATCTTTTAGTAAAGTTGGTTTTTGAATTGTAGGTCTAAAAATGCCACTTTTAGAAAGTTGGCATTTTCTTACTTTAGCCCTTATGTGCCTCTGTCGGTCCCTATAATACACATCTGGGTTGGATGACAGCTTAGTTTTGTGAATTCTCTCTAGATAGTCACACTCAAAGGGAGCTGAGGTATACCCTGCATATCCTGATGGTCCATCACCAGGATGTTGGGTCTTCCTGAGGAAACATGAGAGGGAGGAGCTGACACTTGCACCAGAATAAGTTTGTGCCTGCCCCTAAACAAAGAGCTGCATAACCTGTAGTGTGTCTGGAGCCAGGGCCAGGAAGGGAAGGGTCTTGTGTACAAAGACCTTTCTTTGAAGTCTCCATACTGCAAAGGCTAAAATGAGATCCCGCCAAGTGTGGGCGGGGTCCCCAATACAAGAAGGAGGGGGGAATATAAATAAAATAAGGAATGGTACTTCAAAAGGGATCTCAAATGGCCCAAGCAGGCACAGCTCCCTACCGGTGGGCAATCTCTGGCGATTGCGAGTGAAGTGCTTGGGGAGGAGTTGGTCCAAGTTAGGGGTGGGGGACTAGCTGAGAGGACCCTAGTGTACTTTGGTGTCAGCGAGATGGTCCAGACAACACTATGAAGTATAGGCAGTGGGTGTCTGTCAATGAGAAGAGGGTAAAGGCTCAGACAGACACAGGAGCCAGCATGACAACCATCTGGTGTCATTTTGTGTCTTCAGATCAGGTAGTCCCTAAGGTGATCCACCAAGTAGATGCTGTTGACAGAAATGAGCACTAATGTTTGGTGACTAAGATTCTCTTTGAATGGAAGCGGGTCTCAGGTTCCTTGAGGGTAGCTGTTCAGTCCATCCATGCCTGTGGATTGTCTACTGGGCAACGACCTGGAGCATACCACACTTGAAGATATTGGGATTACCTGACTGGGTGTGCCTGACCACACGGTCTATGGCAGTACGTGAGGGTGGTCAGAAGGACCTGGAGCCTGAAAGAGGGGCTTGGGTCCCTGCCAAGAAGAGGAAGGGCAAGGGGCACAGGAAACCTGCACCTGAAGATCCCACAGTCCTGGAGGATGCTGACCCTGAGCAGGACGCCCCAGAATCTACAGGGAAAGATGTGTCTGAACAGGGGAACCTGCCTTAGCTGACCCTTTGGCAGCAGGAAGTAATTATGCGCAGTGCATAAAGAGTGTCCTACTCTTGTGGAACTTTGAAGGCAGGCCAAAGCCCAGGCATCCGGTGACACCCACGGAACTCACCTGATTTACTGGGAGAATGATCTCCTGTATAGTGAGCATAAGGTTCCTGAATCTGGGGCAGCCCATGTGCTGGTGGTACCACAGCGCTTTAGAACCTTCCTACTGGGTTTGGTCCAAGATGTGCTGGTGGCATGTCATTTGGAGCAGGGCAAGACCTTTGACAGGATTGTCACCCACTTTTACTGACGTAAAATGATGAAGAACTCACATGCATTCTGCAGATCTTATGCTACCTGGCAAGCAAGTGGCAAAACAGGGGAGATATGCAAAGCCCTCCTCCAACCTTTCCCTGTCATGAACACTCCTTTCAAGCGGGTGGGCAGAGACATAGTGAGGGCCTCTGGATATCAAGAAAGCCATGGGAAACAGGTTTGTCCTGGTCTTGGTGGACCATGATGCCCGGTACCCGGAAGCTATCCCTCTGAGGACGGTGACGGAAACTGACCTGGCCGGGGCAATAATGGGGATCTTTACCAGCATGGGATTCCCCAAGGAGGTGGTATCTGATCACAGTACCAACTTCACATCCTTGTACATGAAGGCCATGTGGAAGGCATATGGAGTAACCAACAAGTTCTCCACTCTTTACCACCCCCAAACCAATGGGTTAGCACAAATACTTTACACATTGCCTCTTTAGTTTAGCCTGACTGCGCTGTGCAAAGCTACCAGAGGGTGAGCACAGGCAACGTTAGGGGCTTATTTATGAGATTCCTTTGTCACTTTTGCACCATGTAAAGTAGTACATGCATTTTCTAGCCTCATTTCTTTCCTCTTTCTGACGTGTGCTGGATTCTGCAGCACTCATAGAAAGAGGAAAATGCCTATTAGGATTTTTTGTGCAGGAAGGTGTCCCTTCCTGCACCAAAACAATCCTACATACAATGGAGGCACACTTGCACCATGGTGCAAGGGTGCCTACGTTGGCACTAGGTTGCCGAAATGGCACCAGCATGGGGAGCAAGGACAGGAATACACTCTATCGCATAAATACAGTGCATTTCTGCCCTTTCACTTTGACGTACGGCAGCACAGCAAGATGCCTTGCTGCACTGCCCTATGCCAAAATCAACTATGGGCGTAGTTCGCAGAGTTTTGCTACGCGGAACTTCGCGAAGGTACAAAAAATTCAGCGAAGTTCCATGAGTGGCGGAGTGCAGTGCGAACTGCAGTTTGTGCTGGTTTTCCTGCCGCTTGGGAAGAAATTCTACCCAAGGTGCAACTTGCACTCTCAAACTTACCGTTCGCGATCGCAAGCAGGGAAAAAACTCTGCTGCAAATCGTGAAGCGGAGTTTCCTGCACTCTGCGAGCTCCGTGGAGTGTGGAGTGCAGAAAACTCTGCAAACTCCGAGAACGGATAGAAGCTCACCACCCAGGCCTAGCCAATCCCATAAATGAGTCCCTAAGTGTGTACTTCGGTTACCCTGACTAGGGCTGTAGTTCCTGCTTTGACAGGATGCATACCTCTGCCAACCAGAAACCCAATTTATAACAAGACCCTTTCAAACGTAGCTTTGCAGTTTTTGGATCTCTGTATGTGTTGCCATCTGAGAGCCTGCAATGACAGAACCAAATCTCATGAAGAGAGGCATCTCACTTTTAAAAGGAACTCCTACCAGAGTCATATCGATTATTTCCTTGTGGATGTCGATCTTGAGAAAATATAGTTGATATGGAAGACTTACCTAGGTTTGAGAGTGATCACTTCCCTTTGCTTCTTATGGCAAAGCAGTCAGAGCAAATAGGGTCCCTAGATTGCCCATCCGGGATCTGTCAATTAGTAAGAACCAAAGGACGGTCAGGTGGGTGTGTCTAGCGAACAACGAGGATTTATGCGCCCATTTATACCAGGGCGTGGCTTCCATCTTGCCCTTATTAGCTGACCCAGAGTATTGATCTGATAAGATCATGAAAGTCGATACTAAATGGTTTAGGAAATGAAATGACAGTTCTTTACCAAATCCCCTTCTTATAAGAACTCTACCCCGACAGCAGACCCCATATGATACTATAGGGACTGCAGAGTAGCAAAGAGCCGCCTTCTTATTGCCCTCAAGGGAGGATTCTCACAAAATATCTAATCTGCTAGCCTTGACTATCTACACAAAATCTACTTGAGACACAGCTAACTGGAATTACATATTGACAGGTGTGCGCAGAGAGAACCAGGACGGTTTTTGGCACGTAATTTCACATAGCGCCAAAACAATCAGGATGAAGCCTGAATCCCATATTCTTCGTCAGGGTTGGGTGAATCATTTTAAATCCTTATATATTTCCTCCTTGCCTCACCCCCACTCTAAGATCTATGGTAAGTCTGTCCCTGTGCTGGCTACAACACACTGTTTGTCTTTCCACAATTCTGATCACTCCAAAGTAGAAGGGTTATTTACACTGGTGGAAATCAACTCAGCCGTTATATCATAGAAGCCTGAGAAGGCCCTGGGTTAGATCAAACAACGGCAGACCTTTTCATTTCTGAACCTATCTTTTGGGCACCTTACCTTACTCGTTTTGCCTATGCCGTTATGGTAGGCGCAGATATATCTTAATCATAAAAAGTTGCTGAGATCATTCCTATTTTTAAGAAAGGCTCAAAATCAGACCCCTCAAACTACCAGCCAATCAGTCTCATTGATTCCAGCCAAAAGTTTTTTTGCAAGCTAATACTCAACCGTCTACTTTCCTGGATCGATGAAAATAAGATCTTGACTCCATTCCAGGCCGGATTCCGCACCAAAACCAGTACGGTTGACCAGGTCTTCAGGTTCCAACTAATAAGGTGGAAAGCGGCTGGTCTATACAAGGATACTCTCTATGTCACTTTCATTGATCTCAAGTCGATATTTGATATGGTCCCCAGAGACAAACTTTGGTTTGTTTATATGTAGGGCTTCCTGGTCCTCTTCTTGACATCATCATCCCGCTCCATTGTGACAATTTTGCACAAATTCCCTGTGGAGTCAATGAGAAAACTACTGATCTCTTTGGGGTCGAAAAGGGGGTAAGACAAGGTTGCCCCCACGCTGTTTCTGCTGCCCATTAATGGCTGTATTGATTACCTATTGGCCTGTGACAATGTTTCCCTGGTACTTGGAGGTATCAAAATGCCAGCTCTATTGTTCAAAGGTAAAACCTTATTAGCATCCAAGACTCCCAAAAGCCTTGAGACCCTTTTGAAAAAGTTTAACTCATTTTGTTTGGACCACAGCCTACTGATTATTGTGAGCAAAACCAAATTTATGGCCATTCACCCCATAGAGGATTTAGAGGGGTTATAGCTTTAGAAATGAAAGAGTTTGACAGAGTGCAGGATTTTGACTATCTTGGCATTCATCTATCTAGCACCAACACCTGGGTTAACCAGCTTTCAAAAAGCACTCTCTTATTGAACCACAGGGCGGCTGCTATCTTAAAATTTACAAATATGACCTCCCTCCATCACATTTTCTCCTTCTTTAATTCTGGAGGGCCCAAGCCATAGCATCTGCAACATACGGAGCAGGATTTTGCGGCTATGGTAACCTATATGCCTTGGAAAGGAGCTGAGAACACATTCTTGAGAGAGGCGCTTAAACTCCCCAAAGCTCTCCATTAGTCTTTAAACAAGACTTAGGTATGTGGTCCATAGTCCCCCTAATTCGACTGAAACCAATTTTATATTGTGTGTGAGTTTGGCCTACTCCCAAGATGGCAGACTATAGGGTAGGTCTCAGTGATGTTTTGAAGAGGTCACAGAGTGGGGTGGAGCTTCCGTGGCTGGATTATGTAAACAGTTCCTTCATTCCATGGGCCTGCAAGAGTATTGGTCAGATCCAAACAAAATTACACCATCTGCAATATAAAAAGTTGAAGCTCGCCTGTTGGGAGCATGAGGAGGTAAAATTGCCCAATCAGGCAGGTCTGGGGCACATGACTGACGCTTTAAAGAGTTGAAGCCATTTTTCCCTCCTTTGAGATTTATATGGGCAAGATTGACCCTCCCTTTTACAAAAGCACTTTGCTTAACGTGCAGGTTGGGTACACTTCCCCATGCTACAATCACCCCTAAATGGAAAGTTAGAATTGGGGTAGCAAAACCTCTCCTGCATGCAGTGGGGGTGAAGAAACTGTTGATCACTTATTGCTCTTTTGTCATAATTATTGCAAGCAGCGGAAGCATTGGATTGTTCCCCTATGTCGCCTCTTAGGTGTTCACCAGTACAGGGTAATCTTGAGAATATGCAGAGCAGATACATCCCTTGTCATTATCTTTTCCCTCTCCAGGTACCTTGAGAGTATTTGGACATTTGGCGTAAAATTCTCTCCCTCTCTACCTCAAATGCCCAACTCACCCCCAGCTAGACAATACCCCGGCCCCAGGCCATTAAGAATCCATCTTATAATATTGTACTGTATGGTTTTACTGTACTTATCAGATCAGTGATATGATTATGTGAGTTTGTAAATATATTTTTTAATGAATTGTTTTTAATAATTGTAAAAATGTGATGTATTTGTATTGTATTGTTAATTTGCTACTTCTATGGTCTATGACCGAAATAAAGTATTAAAGAAGATGACAGGAGACGCCTAGCCCACATATGTTACTTTTAAATATCATTGCTGCACTGTTTGTGAAGAGATGTGGAGGAGAGATCTATGTGATTTGAATTAACTGATTCAATCAAGACATACTTCTCTTCCTGATTGCCTTTATTCATACATACCCCTTGAGATGTACACTTTTGATTACATTTGCGAGCTATTCCGGAACAGAACCCTACCTGCAAGAATATATCGACCAGTCGCGGCTGTTACCTCCCACCCACAGTGGGGTAGGAGGGTGGAAAGGGTCCTCTTCCTTATTTGGAGAAACAGGAAGCAGGAAGTGCCAGGGCCCCCACGCTCCCCGCAGTCAATCACAACACTGCAATGCAGCGTTATGATTGGCCTGAGCCCTGTGACACGGCGCTGCGGAGCCGCTACTGATACCGACACCCACAAACCTACAAATGTCCATGCGCTCTTGTGCATTTGGGAACAGGCCGACCCTGGAATCCCCACAAACCCCCCTCTAACTGACTAGAAGTAGGAGAATTTCCGTAAGCAAATTCGTTTTTGAATCAGGCGTTTTGTGTTCAACCGAGAGTAACACCTTTAGAGGTCAGTACATTAAGGATTCCTGTTTTTCCTGCTTAAAACGCTTGTGTAAATAAAAGTGAGCAGAGAATGAGGCATCAATAAGTTGCAGTAATCAGCTGCATGCGGTTAACTCAGTAATTTCTGCTACACGTATGCATTACTTTCTTCTTATGTAGCTTCTGTTTGTAAGCTGCATGCTGATAACTCAGCAATTTCTCTTACACGTATGCATTGCTTCCTTCTTACATAGTTTCTGTTTGCATGAGATAGCAACATAATGGGAATGCCTCACCTTGACGTTCCCATAAATCAGATGTATTTCCATACTTCATCAGACATGAAAATTATTAATTTTGTTTCTGTTTCACTTGTAGTTTATGTAGTTTCTCTTAAAAGCTGAAACATTGAGGCTTTGGGGAAATAATTTTTGTGCGAGATATCAATGAATACGCCAAGGGCACTAAAATTTTGCAGTGAATGATTTGCATCTCATTCAAATAGGCACTGGAATAAACAACGACCCGATTCACAGAAATAACTTAAGTCAAAATCCTAAACTTACTACTTTTGGTATTCACAGATGGCATTTAGTAGTAGTAAAGTTAGGATTTTGTCTTAAATTTGACTTAAGACAGACTTAGACAGACTTACGACAGACTTAAGACAGTCTTAAAACAAACTTAGGACAGACTTAGGACAGACTTAAGACAGGTTTAAGACAAAATCCTAACTTTACTACTACTAAATGTTTTCTGTGAATACCAAAAGTAGTAAGTTTAGGATTTTGTCTTAAGTTAGTTCTGTGAATCGGGCCCGGCACCTTTTTACGTTCACATAAAACCCTGTAGAGAAATGAATGTTGATTGATGCAGTATGGAATTGATTATTGGACTACTGAATATCGACCCCCAGACTATTGTGCTATAAGAATATCGCAGACAGATTATAGAGGGACAAAATATCGAAAGGTAAGTGCATTTAGGGAATTATTGGATTCACTATTCCTAATCCCACATCGAAATTCTTTGAAGATATATAAATCTCTAATGTACATATATGTGGAGTTAGTTATTGAAAATCCAGACTTACTTACCTGTCGATATTTTATGTTCTATATTTTGTCCCCAATATTGTGTTCCGTCGATATTCTGGTGTTCTTCATTCCACAAAAATGGTAATGATATGTGACTTATGCCCTCCTCATGAGTGAACCCTTTGGTTCCATTTTGCAATGAGCCAGGTTTTTTTGTGCCCCTGGAGCAACTGGTACCCACAGTATCAGTTACTCTCGGGTCAGTGAAATACTGCTCTTAACTTGGGCCCTAGTGTACTGGGTTTCAATGTTTATTATGTTTGAAACTTGCTGCCCAAGAACACTATCCAGAATGTTACTATACTATTATCTCCACAATTGTACGTCCTGCCATTAACTACATTTTTGTTTTCTGAGTATTTTTAGCCCGATTAAAACAGTGTCCTCAACATGGAAGCATGCAGTAGTATTACCACTTCTAAAAAAAATGTTGTTGGACTCTACCAAAGCAGAGATTTCGTAGATAATCTCCTTTTTGCCCTTCCCTATCAAATTGTTGGACAAGCACATCAATCTCCAACTATCCACCTACTTCATGTCTCCCAGGCTAGCTTCTGTACACAAGATAGTACAGAATCGTCTTCTTGACAGTAGAAGGAGAAATTAGATGAACATTGGATAGAGGTGGAACTGCAGCAGTCATTTTGTTAGACCTTAGTGCGACGTTCAACACCGTCTCTCAGAGCATCTTACTCAGATGGTTACAGGACTGTGGGATAAGAGATAGGGCCCTGACCTGGCTCCTATCCTTCCTTGAAGGTCGGAGTTTCCAGGTCCTAAACAAAG
The DNA here is from genome assembly GCF_964204655.1 of Triturus cristatus. NCBI lineage: Eukaryota > Metazoa > Chordata > Amphibia > Caudata > Salamandridae > Triturus > Triturus cristatus. The sequence continues at coordinate 315,121,859 of NC_140588.1, read as the reverse complement.
CCCACTTCTCTAAGACCTTTATGATTGACTGTTACATTCCACAGGACTCATCCTTGAATCCTGCTCTTTTTAAATATTTATGTCCCCTCTTTGATGGACCTCATTGAATCCTTCAGCTGTGTACAACTTTCTTATGCCAATTGGCACTTAATTGGTCTTTTCACTTTCTCCTGAATATGACAACTTGGCGGAGTGTCCCAGAACCTGCCTCCTTGCTGTCTCCAATTGAATGGGGAATAATTGTCTTCAGCTAAATGGGGCAAAAGTGGAAGGTTTGGTAATGTGGAATCAACCATCTCTCTGGTCTCCAGCATGATGTCCAGATGAGCTTGTCCCATGCCCTTCCCTGAATCCTGTTGCAAAAGACTTTGGGTTTTGACTTGGCTGTAATTTGAATATGGAACTGCAAACAAACTCGCCGGTTGCTGCTTCTGTCTTCCTCGCAGTTCAAAAAAGATTTGATGGGCCCTACAGGACCAGACTTGGAGAACTATTGTCCAAGCTACGATCATCTGTCACCTGGACTATGGCAATATCCTCTATCTGGGCCCAAACTATTCAAAATGCTGCAGCACAGATGCTACTGCATGTACCAAATAGGGGTCGGAGGAACTTGCAGTGATTTACTCTATGGAGTTTTATAAAAACTCGGCGAGATTCTGTGGAGTCCCGCAAGTGGGCAGAATCAGCACATTGTGGTGATTTTTGTGCCGGAAGCTTGTTCCACCCTGCAAAATCAGGGCAAACGGCACCACATGGTGTACCAGAGAGCACTGCTTCTTTGCTGTCACTTGAGTAGATTTTCTACTCGAGCGGCATCTTTCTCACAGCGAGCAGCAGCTTTCTCATTGTGAATGGTCACGACTGCCCATGACTGCCTGCTTCGAGAAAATCTCACTGGGTGCTGTCCTAGCAGCCGAAAATTGCACTAGGGGGACAATTCTTCCTTGTGCTCACTAACTTAATGTCGATGAGCCACATATGAGAAAAAACTCTGCCACGCAGCGGTTGGTGGAGTTTTGCCTGAACTCCACGTTACAAGCGCAACGCAGAGTGGGCAAAACTCTGCAAACTCCACCGGCAGAGTAGAATTTATTTCCCACCACTAGTCTTTTCAGGAAACAACTCAAAACCTGGCTATTCAAGGGCAGTTGGTACATGGGTGCTGCTGCAATAGTGCTTGGACTCCCTACTTGTGTAGCTATGTCCTCTATTAAAACTTTAACAAAAACCTATTGGCTTAGGACTCTGTAGACTTGAGACTAACTTACAAGGTTACAAATAATGAACTTAACTTTATAAGCTAAATAGCTCATTGTTCTCCTGCGCCTGCCACTGGGACCTGCAGGTAACAGAAGCTCCATAACCTCAAATCTCAGCAGGCACTCTCAGACGTTTTAAAAGGTGAAGAAAGTGAGTACCAGTGAGTTGTGTTTTGTTTCTGCGCAAAAACATATATTGTTGCACACATATGCAATAGTTCTAAAAATTCAGACTCGTTTTGACTAGTCAGTATATTATTTTGGTAGACGTATTATTCAAATCCTAGCTGCAAGAACTTGCATTAAAATACTAATAACAAATTACTAGCAGTCACAATGTTCTGCGGTACACTGGCCATAAGACATATCCTTCATATTTTTCAACTTTTGCTGTGCAAAAATCCCATTCAATGCAGGAAAAAATGGGCTTCTGAGAATGGCTATTACTCTAAAGATGCAAATGTTTGCTGTTAATTGAAAAGGTTACTGGCGCAGCAATACAAAAAAATCACATTCCATGCTGCAGCGCTGTTTTGAAGAGTTGCTTTTATTTTAATATATAGGCCAGGCAATAAAGTCAGTATTTACAAAGTTTCATTGCACAAAGTGTCTAGCTCCAGTAGAGATTATTTCTAATATAAAACTCCTTTCTTACACGCCTTGCAACACAGCAATGATAGACCAGCGAAATGTCTTAAATAATTGCATTTCAATGCACGTAACCGGATGTTGGTTTATGATTCTGTAACTGTTCAATATTTTTATTACGATATCCTCCCTTTTAGTACCTTTTAAGACACGTGTTTACTTTATTTTTTTCAGCTTAATTGGGCTGGGAGAGCTTAAAATGAGTGCTATTGAGAGCACACTCACTTCCTTGGTAACAGCACGCTGTGTGAGTACGTTCGATTTTATTCATTTGTTCATTCAGTTTTTCATTCACTCACCCATCCAGTCATAAACACATTACATTATGGAGAGAGCTTTAATCGTCTTGTTTTTGCTTGTCTCTAGGTTTTTGAGGTCACCTTTTTTTCTGGAAGGTGGCTCCCCAAGAACCCATAAATCAGGGGCAGGCCTATCTTAGGTGCATCATCTCATGCGAGCTATGCTGTTGGTCAGTCAGAGTTACCCTTGCGTTCAAATGAAAGCGCCTGCATACATGAGCGTGTTTTTAATCTTCGGGAACACTCAATAAAAAAGCCATTAATGGAGATCTCGAAACAAGTGCCTGTGTGTGGTATCAAACTTGTTCTGCCTCCAAGTGAAATTCCCTCTGAAAAGCACCCACATTTAATACATGCATAAGAATCCCTGGTGACCTTCTACCCTAGTGACCGTTCACGTTAAACAAGAATTCGCAATGCAATAGGTCTCATATTTATGCGAGTTTAAGCTATTGGCATTGTAAATTTTATTCAGTGGAGGCTCGCAGAGGGAGTGCTGCAGGGCAGTGAGGTGGGGCAGGGGGAGGGGCAGGGTGGGGGTAGTGGACTCGGACATACAAAGGAAGGGAGTAAAGTAAGTAAATAACTAAAACTACTTACCTTGCGCTCACTGCATCGCAAACTCAGCGATGCAGCGAGCGTAAGCTAAATAGTTTTATTGATATATTTACTTACTTTACTCCGTTCCGTCGTATGTCCGAGTCCACTACACCCCACCCTGCCCCTTCCCCGCACCGCCCCACCGCCCAGCACCACTCCCTCTGCGAGCCGCCTCTGCTTTTATTTATGGTTTAAAAACGATCACATAAAAAAAAGACATAGTCATTTGCAATGTCAATAGCTCAAACTCGCATAAATGTGAGACCTATTGCATTGCAAATGCTTTTTTTAATAACGATTTGAGCGAATGTCGTTTGCTTTATGGCTGAACATTTTTGTTTTTCTTGCTGTGTGTAGTATTTTTGGGAAAACCGCTTAAACAAACTAACACCTTTTATTTGACTCTGCACATTCGAGCCCCCTTCAGCCTACCTCCTGAACTGCTGAACAATCAAAACAACAGAGGCCGTTTACGTGGTAAATGAGGTTCAAAGTGGGGAGATTTGCATATCAAAAGAGAGTCGAGGCTTGTGTGCAAAAATACAATGCGATGGACCTAATAGGATACAAAGCGCGGCGACATAGCCCATCATGTCAACGCACCTGTTACTGCTGTGTGCAACATTCAGCTTAGACGTACATTCTTACTGGACCAGCTTTGTCGTTCATCCTTCCGAGTTTGAAATGGGCACTGTGAATTCAGGGTGCTATGCACCCACAGATGAGCTAGTGCAGGATGGTCCTCCGCCGAGAAGGAGTTACAATGTGAAACAATGATGCCACGCTCACCGAAATCCTTCTAGATAGCACTCCCCATTCAAACCAACATCCTTTAAAAGGGGCATTTTAATTTAAAATAAACACAACCTTTACTGCACCACTGTCCCCTACAGGTGCAAACAAACATACAAAAAATATATATAAAAAACATTAACTTTTTACCTTTTACAAAGTCATTCGATTTATAACATATTAAAAACATCAATTGGTGTTTCTTACACAGGTATTCTCAGTCCAGAAGTCTATCTACCCGGTGCTTTTTGATGGCATGTTGCGCATCTCTCTTTACACCCAGCACGCCCTTCACAACCAACGATAGGTCGGCACACTGCTGTGGACACGCGGGGAAAGCAAGCGTTAGGGGCAGCAATGTTCATTCATTGCTTGGCCTCTGTGCGGGAAGCCTGCACTTTGGGCGTGTCTTTAAGTGCTCGATGGGAACGGGGGGGGAGGGCCAGAGGGTTCACACTGAGGAAATGTTTATTTTCTTTTATATGGTGCGCATGTAGTCTGAGTGGACGTCAAATGACTTTAATAAAAGGCACAGTAGGCACTGGAAATTATGTGCATTTAGAGTTGAAACATTTGAATCACAACGCCTTGTCAGGGGTAGTAAGCTTTATATAAATAAATAAATTGCCTTGCACCGTGTGTTCGTCATAGAAGTGCTCTCTGGATAAACAACAGTTGTGAGTGAAGTATTTGGGGGCATATTATCAAGCCAGGCGATAAAATTATCGCTGCTTTAACGGCAGAAAACTGCCGCTAAAACGGTGATAATGGGCTTGATAATATGCTCTATGGAATTCCAATTGAAGCTCAGGTTAGATGTCCTTCACACCTAACATGGGCTTCAATTGGAATTCCATAGAGCATATTATCAAGCCCATTATCGCCGTTTTAGCGGCAGTTTTTATCGCCTGGCTTGATAATATGCCCCTTGGTGACCCCCAGGACTAGGAAGCGATACGGTTGGAAGAGGCGCAATAAAATAAAAATAAAAACATTGATCTGAGAGACTCCTTACCTTTTCCTTGAGAGTCCGGAGGGTGGGTGGCCTTGGAGGGTGGCAGTCACAGACTGGGCCTTATCTGCACACACAGGCCCTTATCCACTGTAGAGGCCCGCTCCCTCTTGCACCAGGGAATTCTGGGCAGGCCTGGCACCGTGGGGTGCTGTGAACTAACCGCTGATAGGAGCTTGCCCCCCTTTACCTCTCCGCCCCCGCCCCCTCGAGAGGAGTGTGCAGACGCACAGGAGGTATTTGTGCCCTGGAGCAGGGGAGCGGAGGCGGCTCTCTAAACCGGCCCTACTTGTTGAGGATGGCCTCGTCTGACCCACCATTCATACCTCCCCTCCGAAGCACCTAGTGACCTCCTACACCCACCCCCATCTTCATGGATTTACACAATTTCAAATAGTGGGCATACTACCCATAGGCGTCAATGAGCTTTACAATATAAAGTGTTGCATCACGTTAAATATGTGCACGAGATTACACAAGTTACTTAAGTGACAGGTTGATAACAAGAACAACATTACAAAATGTTACACAAGTTTCATACACGTACAGGGCCGGACTGGGAACCAAAACCGGCCCTGGCAAAGTGCTTGGCTGCCCCGCCCCCTTCCGTGGGGGGTTGGGGGTGTCACCGAGCTCTTTGCCAGGGCCGATTTTCGGCCGGTTTTGTTACTGGGCCGATTTTGGAGCTATGCTGCAAAAACGGCCCTGTAACAAAAACGGCCCCCAGGGGCCCAAAACCGGCCCCCAACCGTGCGGCGCACCAGGGGGGATTGCCCGGTGCCACTAGGGCCAGTCCGGTCCTGTACACGTACAGAGTTACACAAACTTTACAAACTATAGAAAGCAGGATGAACAAAATAAACCGGGATCCTCTTGCCGACCAAAAATAGCATTTTAGCGCTTAGAAACGGCAACCGAGAAGTAAAAAACAAAAGCATTTGCAATGCAATTGGACTCGCATTTACGCGAGACCTATTGCATTGCGAACAGGAGTATGGTAGTGCCGGTGGGCAGGAGGCAGGGGGGCAAGAAGGCACGAACAACGGGAGTGCAGGCGGAGAGAAGGCACAGATGGGGAGTGGGGAGAAGGCATGGTAAGAAAATTGTGCTCATGCAACACTCGAAGTAAAGGGGCCGGTAACCATGGAAGGATACAAATGACGACATGGCCGTCATAAGAAGGGACTAACAAGCCTACAAATCAATCCGAAGGCAGCATTTAGAAAGGACAAAGACACAAGCAAATGAAAAATATGGGCGGGGGAGTGAGTGTGGCTTCTCTCCCGGACTCTACTACCACAGATCAACCCCAGAGCAGTGCTTGCGTGCTGGCTCCGGGCTCAACCTAAAAGGCGATTTATTAGCAGTTTGAATTTTTCACTTGCTACACAATGGCACATACTCAGAAACCTGCCTCTGAAGATCGAAGTGTCTGTCTGCAGAGCATCAGTGTATATATGTGGATATGCACAGTATACAGGCAGTGACCCAATAGCCTCTAAGTAGAATTACTACATTCTTATGCATCTAAAATAATTGCATTTTAACCTAGAACTGAGTCTATGAAGATGCTTTTTTGAATATGTCGTTATAATAATTGCTTATTCCATGTATATAACAAAAGAACATGAAAAGCAAGCTTTTAAAGGAAAACAAACACACAATAGTTCTTTTAATAACCATGTCAACTCAGATTAGTCCATACCATAGGCAAATCAGACTTGGCCCTGCTACAATAAGAACCGGCCAGTCCGAACTGCCAAGCCAGGTCCTCTCTGAACACAATCAACCCAAGATCAGGTTCCCCATGTTTAAGGCTTTAAAGGAGGCAGAGCACAACGTTTACTGCATTTCCTAGTAGCCAAGTAGTCATACTTAGCTGTCTGCTGTTCTTACAATTGGAGAATAAGTTTCAGTGCACATAAGTAGCAAGAGGGGGTAGACAAACTACTATTCACACTCAATCGCAAAGTCCTCCAGAATTCCTCTTTCCATAAATCTACTAACAGAAAAAACAAGTAGAGTCTCAAGCATTTTACAGCAACAATCCACGTTCACTCCAATGCTCAATACCACAAAGTAATCCAAGTTTAATTCCTCATGGCCAAGTCACCACTTAAAGACATAACTGTGACTGGTGCAGGGTATGAGTTGTATTGGGCTGTGATCGGTGCAGGACAGGTACTAGTACTAGATAATGACTAGCTAATAGTCCAGATTTCCACAGGATCAAAAATGGAGTATGAATCTAACTGCTGAAGGGTGATGTAAGAAGAGGTGCTAGGTGACTACTGTACAATTACAAGTCTGGATAATGAGTACTGCAACACGGTCCCTTGATGGCTGGAACAGGCCTTGTATTTCAAATCTGTGGGTGCAGAAACAACACATGTGCAGTACAAAGAGATGTATATATAAGCAGGTTTGAAGTTAGAAGGGTAGGTGCGCGATTGTACGTAGTAATAGACAGTGAAATGAGAATGATTGGCAATGGTACATGATTGGGTTTGGTGCAGTTAAGGAAACAGGTAGAGTAGAGATTGCTGTAGTGCCACCACTCATTCAGGTCCCCATCTGATGCAGGAGAAGGGTTGGTGCTGGAGAAGGAGTGGTAGCGATCTGTCTGCTCTAGACAAAGTGATCTTTGTGCTCATTTGGTGCCTATCACACATTAGTTCTGAGTTTGCATTTGTATTACAGCTGTCCACAATTTAATAAACACAAGGCATGGTTTAAAGAGATGGGTAGTGAAAACTGTTCAGGTCTCTGCCAAGCTGGAAATGTTTTCAGCATGACATAAATAATTTCACCAGAGGTCTTCCACTGGCACATAATTCACTAGAGATTGTTTTACTTCTTATTCCACAAACTGGAGACATTTATGTTACCACTCAACTATTTATGTCTGTAAGACGTGTCAAACGTTGGATGGTCTTCCCTCAAACGTTTTGCCTCTCCTCCTTCATTTTACTGAATCTATTTTTGTTGGCCTTAGGACTCTGGGCACTTTACCACTGCTAACAGGTTCCAAAGTGCTTTTTCTACCTCCCCTAAAACATGGATAGATTGGCTTACATCTAAGTGGCATATATAATTTACATATAGGTCCCTTGTAAAGTGATATGCCATATACCCAAGGCCTGTAAATTAAATGCTACTGGGGGCCTGAAGTACCTGTTGTGTCAACCACTTAAGTAGCACTGCAAAACATGTCCCAAACCTGCCATTGTATCCTGAATGCAGTTTCAAACTGTCATGTTGGCTTGGCATTTAACCTTCCTTGTCAAACATTAAACTCCCCTTTTGTTACATATTTGTCCCATCTTAGGTAGGCCCTAGGTAGCATGGGCAGGTGCTGTGTAATTAAAATGTTGGGCATGTACTTTTGATTTTTACATGTCCTGGTAGTGAAAAATCCCAAAATTAGTTTTTAACTACTGTGATGCCAACCCCTCCCATGGGATAACCTTGGGGATTCCTTAATATATTTAATTATATGTGATTACCAATTGGGAACAGGTGCCTATGTCATGTTTGGTATCTATGAAATTGTAATGATCAATCCTCTTTTATGGTAAAGTAGGTTTTTATTACAATTTTCAAAATGTCACTTTTAGAAACTCAACATTTCCTGTCCTCAACCCTATTGTGTCTGTAGCCTGTCTTGAGTCACATGACTTGGTGTAGTTGACAGGCTTTGTGAATTCTCCCAGACAGTCACAAAGTCTGTAGAGGGAGTAGGTATGCCTGAGTGGGCCATTGACTGGCAGGATGGGGCAGAGTTGAGCACAGCCTCACTTATCTATACCTGAATAGTCTGTGCTCTGCCTTCACACAAAGGGCCTGACATCCCTGCATTGTAACTTCCGCCAGCTTGGAGTCAGGGCAGGGGAGGCAGGAAATGCCATGCACTTCAAAGTCACTGTCTAGAAGCTTCTCCCACCTTCCAGGATCTCAGACACCAACTTTCAGTATACTTCTAGACCTGTTGATACTGTGCCAGAAAGAAGGACTGTTTTACTGCTACCAGGACTGCCGCTCTGTTGGACTGCTGCTCTAAAGGAACTGCTGCCCTTCTGTGCAGACCTGCTGCCTGCTGCCTATTGCCTAGGGAAGATGAACAGAGCCTGCAACTTCATCTTGAACCCAGGACCACAGAGTGACTCAAGGGGCTAGTCTGCTGGCTTCCTGATCTGAGCCTCAGGGACACAAAAGGCTACCCAAACAGCTCATGGACCCATCTTCAGCGAGTTCCTGACTCCCAATAGTTACCTCTCAGGTCCTGGGCCCCTGTTGGGACTCATGAGTTCTTAATTCAAGCTTTTGGGCTCTTCAGGAACGGGCATGTTGTTCACACAGAGACCGCGCTGTCGGCACTGAAAATGAGCATGAGACACCGCTAGTCCATCTCTTTGCAGAGAAAGCATTAATTACTCACGGGGGACTGCCAACGGGAAGCTCCAACCCGCTCATCTGTACTACGCCGACCACCACCTACAATGCTCCCCTTGCTCCCAGTGACCCTCTACGTTGCAAACGGGACTCTTGGCAAAAAACTTGAGAAGGGGAACCTTCAGTGGGACTAATCTGGGACTGTATCCAACCTGTGCTCCATCGCAAACGGCCTAAGCTTCTTTTATTTAGTAAATTCAACTCTATTTTTGTAACTGGGTGTGGACTCTTTTTGTGTGGTGTTTTCACTGTTTTACTGTTTGAAGTGTTGCACAAATCCTTTACACATTTCCTCCAAGTTAAGCCTAACTGCTCTGTGCAAAGCTACCAGAGGGTTGAGCACAGGTTAATCAGTGGTTTGCTTGTGCCTTACCCTGACAAGGATTAAGGTTTGTGGTTGTTGCTTGACACCATAGTCAACCAGGAACCAAATTTCTCACAATGTAACACTGTTGCAAAAAGGACTCATCCTCATTCAAAGCCATTCCATAAAATGTTTTGGGAAGAACCTACGTTTTTAGCTTTTCCAGCTAAAGTCTCGAGCAGAAATCTGTGCAGACTTTGCATTCGTAAATCCTGATGAGGTTGATAAAATGTGTTCATTACCTTATACACTAGCTAACACAATGCAATCTCATCCTTATAAGTGTTTCAGGAAGAAAACTATCCTCTGTTCATAGTGTAAATCATAATCCATTTACAGTACGAAACGCTAACAAATCCCCTAAAGAACTACGCAAGGATCAAATTTCCAAAACAGATGTATATCAATAAAGAATTACATTTATTTTTGTCTTTGCTTATGTCAAGACAGATTCTAGGCGTTACAAAGGTATGTCAATACATATGTATGAATCTATATCTGTGTATATATGCATGCATGTGCGTATGTATAGAGATTTGGGTATTTCAATCAAATCTACAAATCAATGGAGCACTGGACAGCGGAGGGGAGTACATATATTGAGATTGGTGGATTTTCTAATTAAAACGCATTGGTGGTAAGGTGACAGTAGGAGGAGATCCCAGTGAAGGAGATGAGGGAGAGTGTTGCACATGCCACAACCAGAGCGTGCAGTGATCGTTAGCCTCTATGCCTGCATGAGCATGTGGTTGCCTGGTGCTTAAAAGACAGTCTGTATGAGTGCTCTAATTTGTTTCCACTATTCTTCCCTGCCTTGCTTGTCCTGATAATAGAAACCTGCAAGTGTCAAGATGGCATTTTAGTAGAAAAAGTGCAACCCTTTATTTCTAGATGGACGTATTAAAGTAAATTCCAGTTTAGGGCAGGCTGGTAATACGACTACTGCCAAAAAATGGAAGAATTACAGTTCACTATCACGTATGTGTATTCCCTTGAACTATCATGAGGACATGGGAACCTCTGCTGGCTCCACCATTGCAAATGCCACTAGCAGTGAGGAAACTGTGAAAATATTGATGGGACATGTGCCTAGTGTAAATTGGCCAGTCATTCTCCATTTTCAATGGTTCTTTCGCCTCAGTTAAAGACCACCAAATAGGTGATTTTCCACAAATCTGCACAGTGTTCCATACATGCTGTGCTAAAACTTCCAGGATTCCAGGGACACCAGTTATTGTCATACTGTAAAGGTACCCTGGTATTAAGGGTCCATTTCCAGGAACCACATTTGGAGTCAGCAGCACCAACATGATGAATGATCATAGCGGAATTGTTGTTTTGATTTCTTTCCCCTAAGACAGCTGCCATTCTCTGTCAGTGTGGTTAATGTTTGCCCTGTTCCACATTGATACAATCACCCAGTCGAGTTTAGACCATAACCTTAATATTTTTTATCGAGTTTCAATATTGCCCAAAGCTCACAAACGATTCCTTTTCTTAGAGGTTTTTGACTACCTAAATTCAAATTAGGTCACAAACAAATGTGAAGGTAAAGTTGCATTAATTTTTTATAGAATTAAGAATGTCAATCATTTACTGTTGTAAAAGAAAGTTACTAATATTCGAAAATTCTTTCTGATTCGTAGAAATCCCCCATTTGCAAATTCATATTTAGGAAAAGCATCCCTAGATTGGCCACTAAAAATGTTGGTGAACTGACACTAACTGACACTATTAGAACTGGATTATTAATTAAAATGCCTAAGGATTGGGCCCTTTTTCTTAAGAAAATCATGGATTGGTGATAGGTATGCATTCAACTATGTACTGTACTAGGGGTTCCATTAAACTGACTTCGTGGCACTATGGGCATTTGTGGAATAAGGAGCCCTGGGCTATTGAGGGGCATATTTCCGAGCAGAGTTGCGTCGCTGGTGAAGAAAGCCCTGAATGAGATTTATGAAGCCACACAACACTACTTGGCATGGCCCTTAGTCTCTCCATACATCCAAAGTAAAAGAAGGCAGCACAAATTGCTGCATTGCCTTACTCTCTGCTAGGAAGGCATTCCATGGGCATTGCATGGGTGCTCCCATATAACTCCCATGGCTTTTGAAGCAGGACTCCCCAGAGAGGCGTAACATGGAGAAATACTTTTATTTCTCCTCATTGTTTCCTCTTTCCATATGGGCTGCATACTGCAGCCCACATAGAAGGAGGAATATGCCTCTCAAGATTGTTTTTGTGCTGGAAGGTGCCCCTTCCTGCTAAAAAAACTGACCTGCATGCAACAGAAGTAACCCTGCACCATGGTGCAATGGTGCCTGCATTGGCACTGGGCTACCACAAGAGTTCTACTGCAGGGAGGAAGGAAAGCGCGGTATTGCCTTAAATGCTTTGCATTCCTGTCATGCAGTGCATTGTAGCAAGTTTACTTGCTGTACTGCACTACTTGACTTTTTCATAAATCTGCTCCTGGGCATCACTCAATGGGAGTCTGGCCTTACAGATTGGTCCTTATGGAAATGGTTGTTCTGCAGTATTGTAACAAATGCTAATCTCTGCAAAATGTCTATCTTATAATTAATGCTTCATTTGTAAAATAATGAGTGCTGGTGCCCAAGTCTCTGTTCAGATGCCTGTGCCAAGTGCAACATTCTCCGGGTTGGTACTCTCAAATAAACCTCAGACCTATTTTATCCACTGCCAGACACTCCCTTCCCCTTTATCTCTCTAGCAGGTTCCTGCTTTCTGCCTTTGTGACAGACTCAAATTATGCACTGCCTATAATTGTATTTAGAAACTCTAGGGTGAGGTTTGAGGTAACCCATTTTATAAGCCATATTGAAATAGTGATTGACACTACAAAAGCTAATATCCATTGATTTATGGCTAGTCAGGTAAATGAGTGAACTAAGCCTCTGCCTCTCCACATCCCACACTTCAGTACACTGGAGAGCCAGAGGTTTGGACTGAGGCTCTGTCTCCATGCGTTTCCGCCACAGGACCCGCGACCATTGCTGTTGCCTTGAGTTTGCGGAAAACGCTTCACCGCTCCACACTCTTCGCATATCCATAGGTTCCAACTCTCAATCTACGAGGATGTTGCTCCTCCTCGGTCCCGGCTGGGACCTATCCCTTACCCGGCTAGAGGCACCACCAACGCTCACTGGAGGCACAACCCCCGGCCCGACTCTCTTCCCCGCTCCGTGATTCCGGGCAACTTTTGCATCGTCTCCGCCGGGCTTTTGATTTCCTGACCGATCCCGGTTTCAGGATCCACGACCTCATTGCCGCCGACCAGCTGCTGGTCATCCCCTTCCGTACCTGTGCACAGCAAACTTCCCAGGCACTCGTTACATCGTTTAGTCCTGAAGAGATCCCATCACTTTCATGGGGATCGAAACGTCGTCGACTCACGTCTCTAACTCTAAACTATATTATGTATTTTACTGTTGAGTATGAGATGTTAAATTGATTGTGACTTTCTGTATTTTCATTTTTTCACACACTGAGAAGTTACCTTTTAAGTCACCTGCCTGCGGTAAGGAAATCGGCTGATTTCCCTTTTACCCCGTCATGGTTTGCTCAATCATCCCCTTGCATTTTAAGTGCTTCTAATTTAATGATAATAAATTGCATTTACCTTTCGAATTGAGTACATGGATAATTCCAGTTTTTGATTGTAAAAATTGTGATACTGTACCTATCCTATCTGTATGGGACCACTGTTGCTTTAAATATGCAGTGCATTGTAGCAAGTTTATTGCTGTACTGCACTACTTGACTTTTTCATAAATCTGCTACTGGGCATCACTCAATGGGAGTCTGGCCTTACAGATTGGTAATTAGGGAAATGGTTGTTCTGCACTATTGTAACAAATGCTAATCCCTGCAAAATGTCTATTTTATAATCAATGCTTCATTTGTAAAAGAATGAGTGCTGGTGCCCAAGTTTCTGTTCAGATGCCTGTGCCAAGTGCAACATTCTCCGGGTTGGTACTCTCAAATTAACCTCAGACCTGTTTGATACACTGCCAGACACTCCCTTCCCCTTTATCTCTCTAGTGGGTTCCTGCTTTCTGCTTTTGAGACAGACTCAAATTATGCACTGCCTATAATTGTATTTAGAAACTCTAGGGTGAGGTTTGAGGTAGTCAATCTTATAAGCCAGATTGAAATAGTGATTGACACTACAAAAGCTAATATCCATTGATTTATAGCTAGTCATGTAAATGAGTGAACTAAGCCTCTGCCTCTCCACATCCCACACTTCAGTACACTGGAAAGCCAGAGGTTTGGACTGAGACTACTTTACTGTACTGTTGAAGATAGTCTGTTCAGTAACCACTTGAGTACAGCTTTTGAAACTAATGCAGAGGGATTTTATTACTCTCTGTAGGGCACCAAGCATGACTCCCATATAATCTGTGCTTCTCCAGTTACGAGACTTTCTGAAAAAGGGTGCACAAACCAGTAAAACCCCAATTCAACAGATTTCTACATTACATATGTGCTATAGAAAAAGGTCACCAGAGAAACATGCTCCTAAACAATTTATTAATCCGTAGAACGGTTTTATTTGAGTAACTGAGATTGATGGGATTTCTACTCGGTGGAAAGAATAGAAATAATGCTGTGCATCCCTTTTCTACTCCAAGTGAAAATCATCTATTTTGAAAGCCACTTTCAACACATTGTTAATTGTGCATTTCTATTCCTTCTGTGTTAAGGAAAATACAGAAATCCAACATTACAATGAACTTTGCATAAAACAAATACTGTACAAATTCATTTAGGATTGCTTACTCTAAAGCTAATATAAAATACAAGCACAATGGAGCTAGGGCATTGGGAAATTTCACCCAGTTTGCAGCACTCTTGAACCACGCAACATAGGGCAAGAGTGGCACATACCTTAAGTCATATATTTGAAGTCACACAGAGCCACTTTGCGTGGCTTTGAGTGGCTCCAGAAATATGGAATGCGGCAAAATATATGCCTCCCCAGAAGAGGTGTACAAAGGAGAAATATTTTTTATTTCTCTTTGCTTTTTCCTCTTTCTATGAAAATGTGTGCTGTACTCTGCAGAACATTTGCAGCACACATAGAAAGAGGAAAACGTCTCTCAGGATTATTTTTGTGCTTAACATGCTCCTTCCTGTACAAAAATAATCCTAACTTCAACATAGGTGCACAATAGTGCAACGGTGCTCGCGTTGGGGGTAGGTCACCAAAACGGCCCCTCCTGTCCTTGTCTCATTTATAACATGTGGAGATAACCAGCTCCTGACAGAAAAAAAGAACAGAGGAATACTGGGACCCTAACTCCACCCCCTCCCCCTTGGAGTACATACGCAGTAGTTACCCAGCATTCCGCTTGTTCTTTTTTTCCACCTGTAGACATGAATGGGATGAGGTGCTGCTCCTGCTGGTCTGGGGTGGCGGTTTTCAGGGTTTTCTGTCTGGCTGTCTGGCTGTTCTGGGCGGCATGTGGTATGGTGTGCCTCCCAGCCTGCAGGGTTTGCCGGATGGCTTAGATGTTGCCAACCAGCTCTTTGCCATGCACACTGGCCGGCCCTTTGCAGCTGGAGTGCCGGCCTCCTGGTCGGTTCATGATTGCAGGGTGCATCTACCTGGTGGCCAAGGGGAAGACGCACCACAGTGGATGGATGGTTGCTCAGGGGCTGTCCTGGTGGTGCCCCTGGAGTGCCTGGAGGCTGGTGTGGCATCTTTCCTTCTGCCCTGGTGCTGGTGGTGCTCTCCTGTGCTGGCTTGTAGGTGCATTGTTCTGGCAGATGATGTTGTCAGGAGTGTTTTCCTTCCTACTTTGCAGGATGGAAGCCATTGTGGTCCCCTGGGTGAGTCCCTGGCTTCCAAACGGTGTGTCCTCGAATCGAGGCAGCGTTAAGAGATTTGTGCTTCGAGCGTTTGTATCATGAGCAGTTCTCTTCAGTTGCAATCTGGGCCAGGGTTCTGTGTATGCTTGTGTCCCAGGCCCCTCCCCTGCAAGGGTTTGAATCTCTCAACCGGTGTCTCACTGTGTTGAGGTCCTCTTAAAAAAATATATAACAATGAAAATTATGGTCCTTGTGTGATTGGCAGTCCGTGGGCTGGGCTGAGTTTCCCATGGATTGCCAGCAGACCTGCTTGTTATCTTCCTGGAGCTTTGATGGGGCATTCCTGGGCTAGCTGGTGGTGCAGTTCTTGGGGCTGGAAGTGTTGTTTTGTTCTGCCAGCCCCAGGGTGTGTTCTGCGTGGCTGTTTTTATTCTCCTCCATTTTCTGCTGTGTGATGCTTCTGGGCTAGGCTGTGGTGAAGGGGGGTTTCATGTAGTTTCTTTTTGGTGTCCTCTGTTTTTTGTTTGTGAGGTCTCAGCCGCATGGGTGGCTGGTCCCTCTGAGGTCAGGTTCTGCTCCTTGCAATGTTGGGGTCAACCTGCCATTTGTGATCTTGGCCCAATGTTCCGGATGGGCCTGTCATTTCCTGTATGACCACTCCTGTTCCGCCTGCTTGTCATCATGGTGGGCTTACCAATCCTGCTCCCTCTAGGGCTGTCAGTCAGTCGGCATGAGGGCCCCCCTGTCCTGCCGGTGCGGGTGTTTGTTCTTGCCACTTTGGGTGCTTGCCCGTCTTCCTGTTGGGTTTCTACATGTTTGGCGCTGTGGTTCGAGTCCAGGGTTTGGTGCCTCTAGCTTCTCTGGTCTCTTCTCATCCTGGGTTGTTGTCCCTCCGCTACTACTGTATTTCCCGGGTCGGGGTTTCAACTGGGGGTTCCTTGCCACTTGCTCTCCACCGTCTTGTTGTGTCTAGGGCTGGCTGTCCTGCTGTGGCCTCCTGCAAGCTCTTCCTTGGCTTTTGGTTCTAGTTCCATGCCTGTCCCTCTTCCGGCCTCTGCTTCCTCATTGGGGAGTGTGGATGCATACCCTCCGTAAGCGACGGGGTTTCTGGTCTGGTTGTGGGGCTTTAGCTTTTCTCTCTGTTTTGTTTGGGGCCTAGCTGTTCTGATTTGGACCTTTGCTCATCTGGGCCATTGGGTTGGATGAGCGTTGTCTCCCTGTCTCCTGTTTGTGTGCTTGCTGCTTGGGGGCTCTGGCCGTTGTGGTCTTGCTGCCTTTGGGGTTGCCTTTTGGGTGTCTGCCTGTGGGCCTTCTGGCTTCCTTCCTCTTCCTGGTGCCTTGCTTTCGTGTAGGTCCTCCAGGCCCCCTGGTGGTCCAGCGGTTCTGTGCCTGGTGTCCATGTCGGCCTCCCTGCCCATTGCATTTTGCCTGTGCTCTGCGCGAGCCTTCCCCGGGTGCGGGCTGGGCCATGGGGTCCTCCTGCCGGGCAGGCTGCTTGGCTTCGGCACAGGATTCCCGGCCCCTTTTTGCTGAGTTTTGTCTCTGTGGCCTTGGTTATGGCTGGTTTCTGGGACTTTTCTCTCTGCCCTCAGGGGTCGTGGGCTGGGTTAAGCTGTGGGCCAACCTGCTTCTTTTTCCAGTCCTTGTGGTCCTGGCCTGGTGGTGGTTTCCTGCCATGTTTGTGGCCGGGTGCACTGGGACCTGTGTTTTTTTATACTCCAGTGTCTCTGGGGACCGTCTTAGTGCTTTGTGTTGGCCCTTCTCCGGCTGGTGCTCGGTCCCCCACAGGGTGCTCCCGGTTGGGCTGGCTTGACCATTGTCCTGTGGCCCTTGTCTAGGCTGTTGAGTCTGGCATGTGCAGGCTCTCCTCCGGTGGTCGGTGAGCTTGTATTTCCCCAGTCCTGCATTGTCCCCCTTGGGTAAGCACCCAGGGTGGTGCTTGGGTGGGTCGTCTTTGTTGTGTGTTGTTTGGGATGGGGTCTTCCCTGTTGGTCCTTGTTGGCCTTTGGGTTCCCCTGGTCTTGGTGGCCTTAACGTTTGCCTCGTCCCGCTCTGGATAGTTGCTGGGTCCTGGTCCGGTTCGGTTCGGTTCTGGGTCTGGTGGTGTCTGCCGCTTGGGGTTGTCCCCTGTTGTTGGCCTCTTCCTGGTGGGGTGTTGTGCCTTGATGGGTTGAGGCCTCTGGCTCTTCAACTTCTGTTTCCTGTTCCAGTAGGGTGTATGTGTGTTTCCAGCTGCCTGGTCCTTCTGGTTGTTCTTCGGGTGGCTGGGGTTCAGGTGCTCATTGGACTTGCCTCGATCTGTCTGCACCTGTGCCACTGTGGCACAGGGTTCTGTGGTTGTGTGCCTTAGTCTTAGTCTGCTTACCTGTTCCAGTGCCTCAGCCCCGGCTCCTTCCCCCCGCCAACAGCATGGGTGCTTGGGCGTCCTGTGTCAACGATGGTGCTTGCTGCTGGACTTTCTTGCCTTGTGTCTGGTACTCCTCTGGAACTTCAGGGGTTTTGGTGGCCTCTGTGCTCTCTGGTGGCTGGTTCAGTGTGGTAGGTAGGAGGTTGCTCTTTGGTCCTTGCCTCCTCCATTCATGGGTTGGTTAGTGTGGTCCTGGCCCTTGCTGGTGCTGTGGGTGTGCGCCTTGAACCTGTTGGTGGGTCCTTTCTTCTTTTTTTCGTCTGGTCTGCTGTGGGCTGCACCGGTGCTGTTGGGGTTTGTCCTGTGGTTGTCCCCCTTCCGTTCCTGCTTGGGGTTGGGGATGTTGGGTCTTCTCCTCAGCTCTCTTCTGGGGCTGGTTGTGTGCCTATTTGGCTTTGTTGGCCGTTCCTTCCTTGGTTTGCTTGGCGCCTTCTCTGTGAGTTCTACTGTGGTGTCTATGGAGCAGACTGTTGGCGCTGGGCATGGCGCCTTCTGGCCTGGTGGGCACTCTTGCAGGTTTTTCGTTCCCTGTGGGGTGCTTCTTCGGTTCTGGTCCTCCATCGGCTGGTTGTTATGGGGGCTTGCTTGCTAAAACCCTCTTTTTCCCTTCTGGGGTACGGCCTTTTGGCTGGGGGTCTTTATGATGTGTCCCTTCTTCTGGCCTTGGTTTTTGTTTGTCCTTGCCTTCTCAGGCTAGCTCCCTCCCATTAGGCATTTTTGGGGGGTTGGGGAGATGTGCAGCCTTGAAGCCCTGCTTGCCCCTTTTTTGTGGTTGGCTCCCTTCTTTAGACTGGTGGTGCCTTCTGCTTCTGGGGTCCTGGGTTTCTGGGCCTTGGTTGTGTCCCTGTTGATGTGTCCCAAGCTTTGCATTGATGTCTGCCCGTTTTGGGTATTCTTCCGTCGGTGGCCTCCTCGCTGTCCTTCTGTGGGTGATGGTCTTTGGTGCCTTTTTGGCAGGGACTCCTCCTCCGTTGTAGGTTGGGGTTTTTTCCTGGTGTGGGTTGGCTGCTGTCTGGGTGGCAGCTCACTGGGCTTGCCTTTTTTATTGTTCCTGTTGGATGCTGCCTGTTTCTTCTGGGTGTGCTGTTCTTTTTTGTTTGGATGTGTTGTGGGCTATGTGCTCTTGCCTATTTTTTTCATGTGGTTAATCCATATTCTTCCCTGGGGTTTCTACTGTCTGTGTGGTTTCCTGGGAGTTCTTTGTCAGTTTGTAAGGCCACATGTTATGAATGGGACGAGGACAGGAGGGACCTGTGGGTACTGCCCTATTACTTACTGGTAATCTTCATTACTCCTGGTCCCATTGTCCTCCTCCTATTCATTACGACCCACCATCCCTCCCAGACGACCGGCCTTCCTGTTGGTGGCTTGGTAGTTCAGGCAGAATGCTGGGTAAGTACTGCTTTTGTACTGCGAGTGGGAGGGGTTGGGGTTAGGGTTCCAGCATTCCTCTGTTCTTTTTTCTGTCGGGAGATGGTTACCTCCACATTATGAATGGGACGAGAACAACAGGACCAGGAGTAATGTAGATTACCAGTGAGTAATATAGCATTCATGCACCTTCCCTGTGTAGCGGTCCAACACAGCAAGGTGACACAGAACTCATAAATATGCCCCTTAGATACCAGAAGCACTGCAATGATAACAGACGTATTAAAGGGAAAGATAGCTATTAATTAAGTTGGAATTAGAAAATATAACCCCTCAAGGTTTTGTGTCAACCTCCTCCTCTTTTGTTGACCTTAAAACTAAAAAAGAGGATAAAAGGGCATGTGGCACTGGCATGGGATTGTTGATGGCTTTAGTGCACTTCTCTTGTGACATTCACTTCGGAGGCTAGCCTTTCAATGCATCAGAAAGGGAAACAAAATCAATATTTGTCAATGATAATACAAAAATTACTCCAGATACACTTATTACCATGCACGGGTTATGCATGATTTCCTGTACTACACCCCACCCCCCCATTTTCTTGCAGCAATTATGAACTAAACCCAGTCCTACTTCACACCTACAGCCAATGCTTGATATGCAAAACACTAAGGGCCTCATGTAGGTAGCCAAATACCGGTCGGTAACGGCCGATTTTCGGTAATTATACCGTTACCGACCGGTATTTTGGCTATTGGTATGTAGGGGGTCAATTTCTGGAATCGGAATTTACCGATTCGGTAAAACTACCGAATCGGTAAAATTACCGAATCGGTAACGTTACCGATGTGGTAATTTTACCGATTCGGTAATTTTACCTAATCGGTAAATTCCGATTCCAGAAATGATATGTAGGGGGAGTGTGTGGGTGTGTTTAGGAGTCGGTATTTACCACCAACTTATAGTTGGTGGTAAATAATTAATGTATGTGTGTATGCATTTTGAAGCGCGTAGCAGTGTGCAATGTGGCATACATACATGCCCTTAGGGCATGTATGTGTGCCACATGTGCACACATGGCCGAATCAGGGGTGCAACAGGGTGTCAATGTGACACCCTGCCACCCTTGCATTTTCTCCACCATTACCGAATCGGTATTTACCGATTCGGTAATGAGGCATACCTTCCCATCAATGGGAAGGTATGCCTCATTACCGAATCGGTAAATACCGATTCGGTAATTACCGAATTGTAACGAATCGGTAAA
The DNA here is from genome assembly GCF_964204655.1 of Triturus cristatus. Taxonomy (NCBI): domain Eukaryota; kingdom Metazoa; phylum Chordata; class Amphibia; order Caudata; family Salamandridae; genus Triturus; species Triturus cristatus. Next base: position 315,101,544 of record NC_140588.1, on the reverse strand, counting down.
AAATACCGACTCATTACCTACATACGAGTTACCACTTCTAAAATACCGATTCGGTAACGTTCGGTATTTTAGAAGTGGTAACTGGTATGCTACCTACATGAGGCCCTAAGTGCCAGGCCTAAAGTTTTGCTCAGAGGTTTACGGCCGGTGCTATTGAATGTAAGGGATGTAGAAGACTAAGAATGCATCTCCTTGATTCTCTCTAATACCTTTTTCTTCCACCACCATACACTTCATGCCCCATTATCTGACTCTTACAGGTTCTTTTTCATTGCTGATTTCTTTATTTGTCACTGTCTTACATATTTTACACATTCTTTCCCTCTTTTCTGTTTTACATTCTCTTGCTCTGGATCGAAGCCTGATGAGGAAAAAAGTCTCCCTTAAATAAGTGCTAGTACGCCCCTCCTGCAACCACCGTATCAAATTAAATACTGTGTGCAGTATTCAGCTGGCTTTCCATTTCCTTCATAACAACAAAAATGCAATACAGAGAACCCCACCCGAGCTGTGACCAGCAAAGGGTACGGAGGAGCTGAAATAATCATCCACTGCTCTTGGCTACTGGGCTCCTAGTATACCGGCCCCCTGGGCCATCCACAGACTTTAGGGCAGCCCTCGTGGAGATGGTCAGTGCGTTGGCGGTTCACGCCGCTAACTTTAACGTCACTGGGGATCTGAACCTTCATCTGGACAATCATGAATAAGTCAGGCTCCCCGTCTGATATAGCTCCTCCGTATGTGTTATCTGAGTTAGCAATGGAACTAGCTGATCCCATTACGGAAATATGCAACTTGTCCTTAGCCACTTCCTCCTTTACCGGCTAGGTGGAAGAAGGCTTTTATTAAAACCCTTGCTCAAGAAACCATCTGCAGCTTGTGCCGATCTACAGAATTATAGACCGATCTCGCTTCTTCCGGGCTGCTCTAAAATAATGGAAACGCTGATCAATCGCCAACTTTCAGATCATCTGGAGCAGCATGACCTTCTGGATCCCTCGCAGTCGGGTTTCCGTGCTGGTTACAGCACGGAGTCCGCTCTGGTAGAGGTAACTGATACCATCAGGCTGCTGCTGGACATCGGGACCCCGGTGGTGCTGGTCCTTCTTGATCTGTCAGCAGCCTTTGACACCATCTCTCACAGAATTCTATTGGATAGACTGCGAGAGATTGGTGTCATTGGAAGGGCATTAGAGTGGCAGCAGAGTTTCCTATCGGACAGATCGCAATGTGTTCAACTGGACTCATTTGTCTCGCAGACCTCGGTCGTGGACAAGGGGGTTCCTCAGGGCTCTATTTTAAGCCCCACCCTGTTCAACATCTATGTGTCGTCACTGGCCACCATGATAAAATCTTGTGGGTTCCAAACTATTTCCTATGCAGATGACACTCAGGTGATAATCCCCATAGAGAAGGACCCCACGGTGACCAGAGACAGATTTAAGAGCTGTATGATGAAAATATCCACATGGATGAAAAACAACTATCTGCAGCTTAATTCCAACAAATCGGAGATCTTATTGTTTGGTAAAGAAGCGGATATATGGACAGATGAGTTGTGGCCGGAGGAATTAGGTTCATCTCCCCTCCCCAAAAAATGGGTAAAAAACCTGGGCATCTTAATGGATAATAATTTATCCATGGAAGAACAGGTTAAAACCCTATAGAGTAAATGTTTTGGACTAATACGCATGTTAAGGAAGGTCTTCCTGTGGATTCCGCTCTCCGCGAGAAGGGCTCTTATCCAGGCACTGCTAGTTAGCAGACTGGATTATGGGAATGCTCCCCTAGTGGGGTTGAGGGAAGACCTGCTTTCTAGGCTACAAGTCGTTCAAAACACGGCCGCCTGCCTAGCCTTAAACAAACCTCCATGTACGTCATCCTTGCCACTACTAAGAGATCTACATTGACTACCAATAAGAAAGAGGGCACGCTTCAAACTTCTGTGCCTAGTCTTTAAAGCCCTTTCTGGACAGGGACCTAAATACCTCTTGAAGAAGTTGGAATGGTATACTCCAACGCGACTCTAGTAGCCTAAAGTTTCTCCAAGTACCGAGAATTAAAAAATAGAAGATGGGGGGCCGTGCCTTTTCCTACCTGGCTCCCAAACACTGGAATGCGCTGCCTCTAGAGCTGCGTTCCTGCCCCTCGCTGACTATTTTTAAGAAGCACTTAAAAACCTGGCTATTCAACTGATTCGCTCTGCTTGCAGAAGCCCACCTCCCAGGCGCCGAGAGATCCCCTTGGGGATGATTTGTGCGCCATACAAATAAAAAATAATAATATTAATCCCTGTACGGAGTGAGGATCGGACGACCTCCCTCCAACGCCCATGGCACAAATTGAACTGGGATCAATTTGACGCCTGCCTCTCTGTTACTTGCCCGAGTTTGCCGGACGACCCCAATGAGGCATACAGGGTGTTCTCCGACTGGATTAGACAGCCGTTAGACAGCCTAATTCCTGAGAAATTATCTATTAACCGCAAATCTAAAACTAGACCATGGTATAAAGGCAAACTGGCCGATATGCGCAAGGGCTGTAAGAGGCTGGAACATATATGGAGAAGGGACTTCAATCCCGCCACAAAGGATATCTACCAGGCAGCGATTCAGAGGTACCATAAGGCCATTCAATGGCACGAGCGGCATTTTACGCCAATGAAATCTGCGAGAGTGACAACCCAGCGAAGAACTTTTTCTCGATACACTCTAGCCTTCAATCCCAGCAGACCTGCCGCTGGGCCAACTATCAAGTCCAATGAGTAGTGTGAGGACCTTGCCACCTTCTTTGTTAGGAAGGTGGATAACATCTACAGGTCCTTTCCGACTGCACATAGTAACGAGCAGGTGGCACGGTGTTGTCAAAAGGCTAATACCTTAGATGCCTTTCCGCCAATTCCTGCCAACCAGCTGCCAGCATTGTGCAGTAAAATTAAGTCAGGATTCCCTGCAGACCTGCTCAAACCAGACCAATTTAGGAAAGTGCTTCCTACAATCATATCCTCTTTGGGCCAGGTGATAAACGGGTCCCTTGCCATGGCTACCATGCCCAGGGCATGGAAACAGGCTAAGGTGATACCCCTGCTCAAAAAACCTTCTCTTGACCCGGCTAAACTGGAGGACTACTGCCCTATTTCCTTGCTCCTTCGGGCGGCAAAGATCACAGAGGCATATATCCACTCCCTCCTGTCGGACTTTCTGACCATGAATAACACGCTGGACCCCACCCAGAATGACTTTCGACCAGGTCACAGCATGGAGTCCGCTCTCCTGGCTGTGACATGACATCTCTGGTCAGCACTGGACGCTGGTCGAACATCGGCACTGATTCTATTGGATCTAAGTGCCGTGTTTGACACAGTGTCCCATGCCATACTGTTGCAATGCCCGGAGGAGGTGCGAATTACTGGTCAGACCCTGGAGTGGCTTGCCTCATTACTTTATGAGAGGTCGTTCGTGGTAACAGTCCCCCTGTATGCCTCAGGCAAACACCCCATCAAACAAGGGGTGCCACAGGGTTCCTCCCTCAGCCCCCTGCTATTCAATCTTTACGACCAACCCCTGGCTGCAGTAGCCAAGAGCAGAGTACTGACCATGGTCTCCTATGCCGACGATACACAGTTGGTGGTGGCACTCTCGAACAATGCCAAGTGGGACGCCCTTAAGTTTCAGGGCGACCTAGCGGCAGTCGCCAAGTGGATGACCACCAACTGTCTCCAGCTAAATGCCAACAAGTTGGAGGTATTGTTGGAGGGGAAGGACCATGGTCAGTGGAGTGAACTCTGGTGGCCCGCAAGCCTTGGTAGTACCCCCCCCCCCAAGCAGGTTGTGAAAAATCTGGGGGTGTGGCTGGACTCGTCCCTCAACTTCCGAGTTCAAACCAAAAAGGTGGCAGGGACCTGCTTCGGACTACTACGGGGGCTAAGACCCCTATTGGGTTTCTTTGATGTACCCACACGACAAGTCATTCAGGCGTCTGTAATGTCATGACTGGACTATGCCTGCTCTCTGTATCTGGGGTCCAATAAAGCTGTAATTCTGAGGCTACAAAGGGCACAGAACGCGGCAGCAAGAACCCTTCTTCGTTTGCGCAGGTCCTGCCTGGTGTCTGACGCCATTCGTCGTCTTCACTGGTTGCCCGTGGCCAGGCGAATTGAATTCAAGACTTTATGCATCTCTTTCAAAGCCTTGAAATTGACCACCCCTAATATCCTGGCCAACCTCCTCTAGCCATATGTTCCCTCACGACATCTCCGCTCACAGGGTCAACACCTGGTGGTGGTAAACCAATCCTAAATAATCTGATACACACTGTCAAAGACTGTATGTGAGGTGATTTGTATCCGGAAGAAGAACATTTTTATTGATATAAAAGAACAAAAGAAGGTTTAAAAAAAGGAAAGAAGAAACCAGATGCAAATAAAAATCCCAGACAAAGAAAGATGGCATCCACTGAGCATTCATTGTTAGGAGTAGCTGCGTTTTCAACATAAATGACAAATGTTCCAGTACATGTGCATTCGCCAACAGATTGCTGGTAGCATGCTTCTTTTTAAAGTATATGTTGATAATACGTTTCAAACAAAATGTCAATCCACCGAGAAGTGACAGCTTAAGTATATGAACATGTGTCAATCAACACCCATCCTATGGAACCTGCCGAACAAAACACACAGTATCATATGCAGCAGCAACTATGTAATCTTCACGGATATATTCAGCACAAGCAAGTTCTGGGCACCAAAAACACTTCTTGATATAACACTGCTCCTTTATTAATCGGTGTTCATAGACACCTTGAAGGTTTCTTTTTCATACAATTATTAAATAATCTAAATTCTGAAGACTGTGCCATCATTGTTACACACAGGTCTAATTAAAACAATTCAGTGTGTAAATAAAAACAATATTTTGTAGAGCTCACCAAATACCTGACTAGCCTCCATGACTAGAGTTTTTTGTGAACAAATAATAAAGAATTGTGAAACGTGCCAATATTCTGAATTCTTTCATCACTCACTGGAAAGTCACTTAGGTCCTGATTCATTGTTTAGCGGACAGAGTAAAGGCAGAGCTGGTGGTAGAGGACTTTATGTTTGCCAGGCTGCCTTTACCATGCCCACCAAATTGAGAGATTTCTGTGTCCCCAAAGGATATTGCTATAAATTGGTCGGATGACGGAGCCTGTCCCTGTAAGCCGAGTCTGGTGGCCTTGTGGATTAATGCATCCACCATAGGGGCCTGTGTGCCACCTTGCAGTCACAGGTTCAAATCCTGGTGCGACCATTCAGCCTTTCATCCTTTGAGATTGATAACATGAGTACCATTGAGTTGGGTCACAATAAACATCTGTTATTCAGCGCCAAAATACCCTTGGGTGAAGTTGCACTTTACAAATACACCTCTTGTTGGGAAAGTTTGGCAGATGGCACAGACAAAGAAGGCCCCGGCTGTTCACCTTTTCCAACATTTATTATTTTCCGAAAATAATCTCTCAAAGTGGGAGATTGTTTAGGAAACATAAAATCAAAATAATGGCCCCTACACCATTTTAGTTTATTATCATATGGTGGGAGTCAATATTTGTATTTCCTCTCCCGCACCATCAGGCTTTGCCTGGTGGTGAGAGACAGGAAAAAAATCATATAATTTGTGTGGATGGTGGTATGTGTTTCCTCTGATAGCCCCGTCTCCACTGGGCTACAGGTGGAAGGTTTACACCAACGGAGTACATTTTACTCCATCAGCGTGAGCCTGGTGATCTGCCCAACTCAAAATCTCCCTACCTGAGTTGAATGTAAAGTAGGGGTGCAAAGATACAAATTAAAACATTTGCCAGTGTTGCGTAATTTTCATTGTTCCAAAATTAGCAGATTAGCTGAAGGGACTGAATAGGGAACCTTGTGAAACAGTAGAGAACATTGCCACTGCTGCTCAGGGCCACAATAGTTGGCTGCTAGGGTTTGGTAGCACATTGTTCCTTCCATGTCATTGAAAGTCCTGGCCTTTCCTGTTTCCATCAGTGGGGAATGGTTAGTGTATGGCTACCAAGTAGCAGCTTTTGAAATCTCTCACCACTGCAACTCTGGTACTAAGGGTAGCCCAAAGTAACAACAGAGAAAATCCCCATTAGCCAGTTTACTGCAGACTGAAATCCTGCCCATCTTTGGCGGGAAAAACTGATTGCAGGGAATCTGGTGAGGGGACGATGTACTGTGTCTCAAGCAGAGCCAGGCGAAGTAAGGAAAGTTTAAATTCCATCTTTCCCTGCTTTGTGTATTGTATGGAATCATGCAATGGACTACATGATTCCACACAATATATATTGGTCGTTTACCGATGGAAAGATCACAAGTGTAAATATATGTAAAGACGGCGGCCATCTTATAGTATTGTGGCCATGTATATCTACTGTGGTGTTTTCCAAAGAGACGGGAGTCACATACCCAGCAATAAATATCGATAGAACAACAAGAATTTTTTTGAGAAAAAATGAAATTGACAAATACCACATAATAGCAACTCATCTTAAGAGAACACGCCACCAAATACATCCTAAGTAATACATAGATGGAGACGTACCGTCTAATGCATAAACAGAGAATTAAAATTAAAAGCGACGATGGAGTAATCACAAGTGTGAATATATATAAATAGAGCGTCCATCTTAGAGTATTGCGGCCATATATATCTACTAAGGTGCTTTAAAACGTTGGGAGTCACAAACCCAACCGTAATCACAAATGTGAATATACGAAAAGAGGGCGGCCATCTTACAGTATTGCGGCCATATATGTCAACTAAGGTGTTTTGAAATGACTGGAGTCATATACCCAGCGGTGAATAACCATAGAACAAAATTTGGGAAAAAATAAAGTTAACAAATGCCACATAATGGACCAGTAGGGCCTATAAACCTACAATAATAAAGGGAAGATAAAAAGTCAAATCTCCATGACGAAATCGTCACGTGCTCACATAAACAATGAGGGGTAGCCATCTAGTGACATATTTTAGTCGTTTCTTTAACCCCTTCAGTGCCACGCTCTTTCCCCGCCCTGTGCCGGCTGTTACATTAGCGGGCGGGGTTTATGACGAGCTGGACTCGTCATGGGCACAGCGCAACCGCGGCCCATGACGAGTCCAGCTCGTCATGGGCACTGAAGAGGTTAAACAACGAGAATGGCCATCCTGAAACCATCAAGCACCAAACTTGCGTTCAGGACAAGATAACTGCTTTTGTTTCCATGGTATTGACTATGTACCTATTGCCAATATATTCTTGAGGTTTTATTCATACCTCTATTACTTAAGGTGAGCCTTCCTTGGGTTTATTATAACCCTTGTCTCTTTGCCCTTTAGATTTGTTTACCCCTTGTATTTTACGATAAGGAGAGTGCTGATCAATATGCTTTTAATGAAATTATCATGGAAATGATTGACATTATTCTCTGTAACAACTAATTTCTCTTCGACAAATGCTGGTTTCAACAAATTCTTGGAACTGCAATGGGCCCCAGGTTTGCTCCCTCTTACGCTTCCCTCTTAATGAGGTGGTTTGAGAGGGAGGATGCCTGGGGCAGACATGCCTCCCCCTGGACTAAATACATTGTGTTCTGGGGGAGGTACATTGACGACATTCTTTGTCTTTGGTCATGGTCTTTGGAACAACTTCAAGAGTATTTTATATATATCAATGATAACCAGTATAATGTGAAATTCACAATGGCTTTCGATAGAGAAAAGATCTATTTTTTGGACATAAGGTTCTATGTTAAGGATGGCAGAATACACAGTACCCTTTATAGGAAAGACACGGCCTGTAATGGGATATTGCATGCTGACAGTGCGCATGTTCGGTCGGTTGTCAATAACATCCCATATGGGGAAATGACAAGGATAAGGAAAAATTGCAGTGAAGAGGATGCATACCTCTACAATATCTCAGAATCTAGAATGAGACTTTTACAGAGAAGGTATGATAGAATTGCTGACTTGTTTTTATAGATAAAAATTCGTGCTCACTTGTTGATGTCTTTTCATTTTTTCATTTTTCCTTGGCCTTTCTCTTTTCTTGCTTCGTTTTACTTTAAATAATTCCAAACTGGATACCAGTCAAGTGGTGATATGTTTTTTGTTGTTTCTGTGTATTTTTAAATACATGAATATGTATAAAATGATGTTGCTGTCATTTTTTGGTACTTTTTTCCCATCTTTGTTTGTTTAGGGAGATATGTGGTACGAAACATTTGTTTTGTTGTTTATATATCTATGGAAGTGATGTGGGTTGTTCATATTGTATATATAGGTGTCTGCGCTTTTTTAATGTATGACTATATGTATGTATTTTATGTTATGTGTCATGTGATGTTTTTATATATATGTTTTTTCATAATACATTACAGCCCTGAAGAAGTTCCTGTGGCAAAAGGAACGAAACGCATTGGCTATTTGCTGTTTCTTAAATGATCTTATGAATAAAAGAAGAACTTTGGAAAACACTTGCTCATTTGGACTTATTCTTGGTGAGTGCACCTTCCCTTGTCCGAAAAATCAACTGGAAGAACTGGATCAGGCTTGATAGATATTTACGCTAAAAAAATAGATTTGAGCTCAGCCCTCATTTACAAACACCAGAAACAGAATAGGTTTTCCACTCCATTGAGATCAGAGGTGGTTTATTCGAAACTCAGGGTGTGTGAAATATGCATGAAACGACTACCCAGGCAGCTGCTTCAAGAGCCTTGCTCATGAGTGGGCTGCTGGCTAGCCCATCTCTCACCTTGGTAACGCATGCTCCTGCTGTTTAAAGCTTCTATCCCCGCCACAACTGGTCTTAGCCCCCACATTGCACACACTCTCTCACGCCTTCCCAATGGCCTGCAGAGCAGACACCAGAGTTCATAAGGGTAACAATGTGAACAGCGTGTGCTTCCTAGAAATCACTGTCCTAAGCCTTTCTTGCAGGGCAGTCACAGATTGAATGTTTGCCATAGACCCCAGAGGACCCCCATAAAGCAGGATTGTTGTCCAGTGGTGCACACACCATTGCCTACATGACTTGTTTATTGGGGGTCATCCGAGGTTAAAATTCAGAAGTTGGGGCCTCATCTTCCCTGGAACTGCCTTTTCATCACAAGTCCCTGGGAAACCTTAGAACTGCACTGCCCTGAAGCTCAGCAGGTGTGCACACCAGCAGTGATTGACTTGTGTGCCTGCATTATTTATCAAAGCTTTATGTCTCTTCCAACAGGCTATAGTCATACCTCAAGGTTATTGCTGCGCGTCCCCCCCCTGCCACCCCTGCTTGAGGCGTACCGGACATCTGCTGCTGCAGGAATGTTTCTCCTTCCTAATTACTCTGCATTAGATAATGACGCAGGAGTCTTGCATTAACCCTCAGGGTTCAGGTACAGGCATCACCATCAACTCTCCCTCAGTTGGATGGTGTCACCTTCTCTTGAGCTGCATTAATCGGGGAGTACTCGAGTGGCCCCTTTGTAATGGCAATGTTAAGCACATAATTATTCAGCACAACAGTGTGGAGCAACTTCATTCTGTGAGCTGCTGACTCCTCTTCGAGCGGAGCTGCGTGGAAGGACGTGAGACAGGGCCTGCTCCAGAGAGGGATTCCAGCGGAGGACTGTGGGGTATTCCAGGAGCCTCCCCACTCACTGTGAGGCCCCTGGGCCAGAGCACTAGGAGAGGCAGGCAGACACCTCCACTGTGGCCCACATTAACTGCTGCACAATGTGCTGCTTATGTGGACATTGTGCAGCGTGTTTAAATGTATGTGTTCTCAGAGCGAAGTTGAATGTTTTCAGATAGCAAACCATTACTTACCCTATTTCTGCTCGTATTCCCTACCCTTTTCAGTCCCTCTCAATCAAATTAGGTCCAATGGCAATGTAAGAAATGCAAGTCTCTAAGTTATTGTTGTGTCTTAAAATTGACTGTCTCTCAAATGTATTGCAGTGTTTTTAATTAAATAAATTGTAGTTTAGCATTTTTCAATAAACTTTCTACCAAAGCTATTGCAGCTTTTCTAAATAAACTTTCTTTCACTTTGCCTCTCCCTCTTCTGTTATTCCATTATCTTAGTAACTCCTTTCTCTCATTTCCCTTTATTCTTCCTGTTCACCAGTCAGCTCACTTCTTTCCCACCTCCCTGTATCTTATTCTTTCTCCGCCTCCCTTTCTCTCCCTTCACATTTCCTTTTTTTGGCACTCTCTCAATGGTCTTTCTATATCCCTCCCCACTAATATCTCAATGATCCTTCTTTTTCCTTTTCCTGCATTTCCCAATTTCTTCTCTTTCTCTTTGCTATTGCTACAAAGCATTCTTCATTCAGTTTTCTTTTTGCAACTCTTTGCTGACATCTCCTGTGTGTCACCCCCCCACTCAATACCCACTGCCCCAACCCACAACTACCCAGCTGTGCCTTCAAAGACACACCCTATTGAGAGGCCCACCGGCAAAAGTCTCTGCTGCGACCCAGCACGGTCCAGCAATTCGAGACAATGAAATCATTCCCCAGTGATGTATGTAGCCCCACTAGTGCCAGGCACTGCTAACAGCCGCCCTCCTCCACCTCCCTGCTCCCATATGTAGAGGGTCTCCGTAAGCCAGTGGTATCAAGGAAGAGAAAAGACGGGTCAGGAGCTATGCTAGAGGAATTATTGGGTACCCACTTTGTGGCAGTACCATCAGATCATTACTTAGAAGTAGCATACACCCTTTAATTTTTACATTCTTCAACACTACAATTTTTATCCAGGGTGTCCAATGCCCAGAGTACTCCCTGTCCGCTTCTACCCGCGCACAGTACGCCACACTGTCCACACCCACTCGAAACCTCAGTAAATGATGTTTTGCAGTCTACATTATACATTCACCTGCAGACCCTCACAGATCATCTTATCTCCTATTTCCTGCACACATACACACCCCACACATCACACAGTTTTACATTAGCACTGGATGTGCCAAAGCAATCTACTCCTGCCTCATAGCCTATCCACCCTGAGACTGCACCACCTCCTTACCCCTCCCCCCTCAAGCCGACACCCCCACCTCCCACAATGCCTCAGCAGCACCTCTCTCCTCTGTATACTTCCAAAGAGAAAGAGGGCCCCTTTGCCTGACTCCTGCAGTTAAATACCATCTACCCTGAGGACAAATTTATGTAGATAAATTAACGACTTGGCTGAACCCTGTATCCCACTCCACTGATCAGCAACTTCCCTGCCTTCCTGTATCCCTCTTGTTACCCCTTCCCAGTCCGGGTTCTACTCCCTGGGGGGAAGGCCTCCACTAAGGCCCATGGTCCAGCCATATCCCCCACCCCTTCGGAAGCGGGGCCAAACCAAAGGTCATAGCTTCAAAATAGCAAAGTTCAAATCGGAGACAAGGTGGTGGGTCCAGGTGAGACAACCTGCTCCAACTCCCCCACTCCAGCCCGCTACTACAGACCGCTCATTTTAAAGGGGAAAGGCAAGAAAACTGCACATCTTTTGCACAACTAAAGGAGATAGTGCTCTGAGAGAAGAGATCACAAAGAGCCTGACATGGTGCCAGGCAGTTAGTTACAACACTTAGCATCTTCAATGGATACACCATTCATCCACCCCACAGTCCAGCTCATGACATTTCCAGCTCTACAAATTACATGTTCAGATTTATACATGCATCTAAAACACACACAGTTCCTGATATTTCAATGGGATGTGCTTCTCTAATGAGGCACCAAGTTGCGGTTTAAATACTGCCGGTTCTTACTCCTAACATGAGTCTAAGCATCACTAAAATAAAATATAAGTTAGACTGCAATGAACATATTCAAAATAAAAAATTCTTCAAGGCGAAGCCAGAGGTTTTCTTTTTGGGTCCTTGAAAGTTTTTTAACTGTGTGAGGGAAAAATGTAAATTGTTTTCATAGTTTCAGTAAGAAAACAATATTGTAGCCAAACTCTGTTGAGGAAATGACACAGGGGTACGGAAACTGTTAAATTTGAAAGAAATGTGTCTCAGCTACATGGTATAAATAATATCAGCACTTATATCAGGATTTTTTGGGGTGATAGTGCACACAGACGCGTTTCAGCAACCATCTTTCTCAATGACAGCGGGCACCCGAGATGTCATCAATAAATACAAAATTCATTGGGTACAAATTTCATCGACATCAATGACGGACAAATGCCCACATGATTTTGTTTCGGCCATATTGGAACATGCATTGCAAAACATGGAGCTTATGTAATCCTATTGCTATATCTGCAGAAAACACATTATAACGCCCTGTATGGGCCAATGGCACCAAATAATTAAGATGCTGATGCTGTTACACAACCGTTATGATTTCATTATTGCGCCCTGTATGGGCATAACGAGTGATCACACCTTTGATGCTTCTGATGAAGCAAATTCCCATACCCCATGTGAGCAATGCTGTATGATGTCTCCCCATTACAACAGATGTCCCCATCCAATTACAAATTCCCTGGCTCATTCTTATCTGATGGTGGTATATACGCTTTTATCCTTAACATTCTTGGATTACAGGTGTATTGCAATTTCCTCCCTACTGTTCAACCCAATTGGTATCTTGGTTTCAGTGTCAATAATGTACCTAGATTCTAATCTGCAAAGCTTCAGTTGTCTATCGCCTCCTCGTATGACATTGGGTACATGATCCATACAGAAAAATCTTAACAGATCCCTGATGCTGTCAGGATGGCTTTCAAAATGCCTCGCAACCAGATATGTTGCATCCTTGGTTGCGATAGCCCTACAATGTTCTAAAATTTGCACCTTCGTGGGATGTATGGTGCTCCCAATATACCTTAAACCGCACAGACATACTAAAGAGTGCACAGTGTGGGTCGTATTGCAATTCATGAATTGCCGATTTTCTCGGGTGTCCCAAGACCTGGTACATCATTAGGGGTGGGCGGAATTTGCGAAATTAACTTTCGCAAATTATCGCGAAAATGTTTAAAATTATCGCAAACAAGCGGAAATATCGCGAAGATGCGGAAGTGTTTTTTCCGGCATGTTCGCGAGATTTTCTGCATGGTTGCGGGTCGCCAACTTACCCATGTGGTTGCTTGCGGGCACGGCCATCTTGTTTTGAGTTGTCTCGCGGTGCATGATCGCGAGAAGAAAGACGTGATCGCGCGACACATGACGTCACTGCGGGCGCGAACTGTTGCGAGACAGCGCAAATGGCTAAAAACAATACAACATCTCATGGAGAACGCGACCGGATCAAGAAAACTTGTCGGCGAACGCAGGGATTCAGGTAAGGCGATCGCGCGCGCGCGAGAATGTATTATTTTACAGCGCGAGCAAGAAACAAATTATCGCCAAGCTGCGGAAACCGGAATTTTTGACATTTTCGCGCTCTCCGCGGAACGCGAAAATGTCAACGAACGGACCAAAATTTTCGCCCAGGCCTATACATCATAAGACAAGACTTTGTGACTATTCTTGCAAGTTTTGGCTCTTCCACAGGGAAAGAAGCCCTTAATTTGTTCAAAGCAGGATTGTCTACTCTCTTTCAGGTAATGGCTCTGTACCAGATGATCTTTCAATGAACGTGCCTTCCTAAACTATAATAGGGATGATCCAGGTAGATCTTCCCCTAAGAGGGGGTCAGTTTTCAGGATGTGCCAATTTCTCTGTAGGACATTTCTGATCCCATTTGCATTGTTTGAATAATTGGTGACCATTCTGAAATCTTTTGGATCTGTAACCTTCGTTCTTTCTCTCATGGATTTGGCAGTTTGAGTGTCATTCACGAAATCCAATCTGGATTTCGCATCCGCCTTCTTTTTCGCCTCAGTTAGAATTGCTCTCGGGTACCCTCTAACCATGAATCTCTTTATGCTTTCTGCAGCTGCCACCTGGAAATCGCACTCCCTGGTGCAGTTTCTCTTAATACGTAACAGCTCCCCATAAGGGATGCTGTTTTTTAGTTTGTCGAGGTGGCAACCGCTTGCATGTAATAGGGAATTCCCTGCTGTCGGCTTCCTGTGCAGAGTTGTGCACAGTCTACCTTCTAAGGCAAATACCTTGAGGTCCAGATAGTTCACAAGTACTTTACTAATTTCTCCCGTGAACCTGAGATTCAGATCATTCTCATTAAGCACGTCTACATAATCCTTTAGCTGATTGTTTAGTACCCTTGTATATGATGAATAAATCATCAATATACCTATTCCAGCTGATCACTCTACTGGTCCACTCATCATTGATTTCAGACCAGGCCACCCGCTTCTCCCACCAGCCCATGAATACATTTGCATGGCTGGGTCGAAGCAGGAGCCCATGGCCATGCCCTGTATCTGCTTAAACAGCTGCTCCTGGAACAATTTTTATTTATTGTTCAAACAGAAATCAACAAATTCTGTCAGCATTCTGTTGTGCTCAATGAATTTTAGTGAATGTCCATTCAAAAAGTGGTTAACAGCATCAAGGCCATTCTTGTGTCCAATGCTTGTGTAGAGACTGGAAATGTCGAGTGTAATCATCACAAAATCCGACTCCCATGCCACCCCTTCAATTTGCTTAAAAAATCTTTGATGTCCTGTATATAGGAAACCAATTCGATGACAAACTAAAACAGGAAGTGATCTCCACACATTGACAGGTTCTCAGTGAGGCTTGCTTGTGAAGAGACAAGGGAGACATTAAATATAATAAATATTAAGGGGTCGATTCCGATCCGGGTCGGAAGGGCACCGAACGTGATCCGGCCGGAAAAACAGAAAGCCGTATGTGTATTTTCTGGCCGACTCGTACAGCTGTACAAGCGAGCAAGTACGATGCGAGCTACATGAGATTTACCGACCGAGTCATTTCCGGGTCCGAACCGCTCTGTACGTCTCAGTCGGAAGCTAACCGTGGCGTGCAATGGATGCGATTGACAACAGGGCCAGTACCATGGACGCGTCGGACAGCATATGCGAGCTGGAGTGTCTGGCTCACAAAAGCTCCCGGAGTTGGACTTCGGGGGTCCCCCTGACACCCGCAGCCCTACGACTCGGACACAGGGGGAGACCTATGGGTCTCCCCAACAGAGGTATGCACGGCACGGATTGCCCCGACGTGTACCCACTGTAGAGGGCGCACTTGTTCGAGACGTACCCATTCAGTCAATGGGAGCGCATGTACGCGTCGTACGACTGGCTCTCATTGACTTCTATGGGAGTCCGACCCAACCGAGTCCGACAGCACACGGCCGCATCGTACTCGCTCGGTTGGACTGTAGGGGTCTGGCTCAGTCGGAAAACACTCCGGATCCAACTCAGTCGGAGTGCTTTCCGACCCGGATCGGAATCGGCCCCTATATGTAACGTTAACAAAAAAAAAATAATAATATACATTTTAGTAAAATATAACAAATACACTTAATAAAAAAGATAAACACACACATAATTATTTATCCATATATATTTACTTCAAAACAATTATTAAACTATTATTTTTAATTTATGCTAAAAGTTTTAAATTATATAAAAAATCTACATCAATGATTTAAAATATAAAAAAACTAAAATCTATAATAAATTAAAATATTAAACTATTACAAATATGTAAACTTAAGTTTCACAATACAGTCAGTGCAAGAGTAGGGGAAGTGATGAATAGTCGAGGGGTAAAAATAACTATTTTCACTCTAGTGAGTGCAACGGTAGGGAAAGTGTTTGATAGCGGAAGAGTAAAATTTTGTATTCCCACTCCAGTGTGTGCAAAAGTAGGGAAAGTGTTGGCTAGCGTAGGGGTAAAAATGTTTAATCACACTCCATCAGTAAACAAAATAAATATATATATATATATGTATATTTTTTTTTAAAGATTATAAAAATAAATCAATAATATTTTAAAAATGGAAACAATATATTAAATATATAAAAAGAAAACATATGCTACTTATTACACTTAACAATTACCTACAAATATTATATGAAATTAAATAATACATAAATTAAAATAATATGTATTTTAAACTAGAAAATATTTACAAACAAAAATATTAATTAATATGAATGTATGTATTTTATTTCCTACCCTATACCACCACACCAATAACAACACACTTCAACATTTTAAATAATACTTCCAAAATTAATATAGTTAATTATCAATTCAATAAATATTATAAAAAAATAAATAAACATGAATTAACTACACACACTTTAACACTATAATGTGCACAGCACACATCTAAATTAAACTATAAAATAATAAAACACAATTAAAAACTATTTTTCAATTAAAAACTATTACTATTCACAACTAATTATAAAGTAATTTAAAAGTATTTTACCCTTTACCCCTTTAAAAGTAAAAACAACACACATAAAAATAAAAAATTACCCAAATAAATATAAAATAATTAACATTAATTAACAACGATATATTAATGAATTAAACACAAATTACTTCCCTTCCATTACCCATATACATGCTACAATGCACCTAAAATTAATTACCCAATTGCCATAATACATTCTTAATTAATTTAATTACCGAATAATTACTAGTAAAAAATAAAGGAACGAATTAACATTCATTCATTTCATTTGATAACTTTATTTCGGTCAAAAGACCATAAAAGTGTACATACATACATCCTCAATTACATAGGGACAATAAAACAATAAATAACATTTAAAGTTAAAAATTCTTTTAAAAAAAAGATTAAACTTTAAGTCATCAATATGAGAATAATTAAGTCAAGAACGTTTGTCTCCTTCGCCACATACTGTAGAGATAGCGAGATACAGCAAAAACAATATTTGGATCAGTATCATAGACTAGGGTCCTGCAAGCCTGCTTAAAGTGGCGAAAACCCAGGTTCCTACAAATGGGGATCAGCCAACTTTTCCTAATTAAGTGGTAGGCAGGACAAAAAAACAGAGCATGTTCAACAGTCTCTGTTTTATAATTACAAGCAGGACAGCTTTCCAAATTTCGTGCCTGCCACTTGGAAGAAAAAGACCTAACCGGTAAAGTACCATACCTTAGCTGGATGTACAGTTTGCGAGCAAGTGGGGGTTCTATTTGATCCATGAATTCCTCAAGTTTAGGATCTTGTTTAACCATGAGGAATTCTAAGGTCAGCCTACCCGTAATTGAAGAACTCGAATGTAAAGAAGAGTTTTTCAAGGACACCAAAGAAAGGATTTCCTTCCTTGGTATTGCGAGGCAACTTGCCTCCGGGTTTGCCCACATTTCCGAAAGTCCTAGTAGGGTACAAGCTTTATTAATGTGCAGAAGCCAAGGGATCTTTTTAGATTTAAGTGCAGGCCAGATCTCAGCAAATTCTAATTTAAACGAGGACAGTTCCGGCACTGACCACAGCCTTTTCCAGTACAGAATAGGTCTTGCACTGATGATCTCCTCTATTGGGACCAACCCAAGATCAAACCTAAGGGGGATCAACGGTGTACTGGAGGGAAGCCCTAAAAGAGATCTTAAAAAGGATTGCTCAGCCCTTGAAAGAGACACTGACTGCTTATGTCCCCAGAGTTCGGCCCCGTAGATTGCAGCCACCCTTGCCTGTCTACAGTAGATTTCAAGGGCGGGAGAGACTGGTTTAAAACTCGATCTTTTAAAAACTTTATTCAAACCCCCTGCCAATTGAACAAGCTTGAGCGTTGACTTAGCGATCTGAGAAGTCCAACAAAAATTCTCCGTTAAAGTCACACCCAAATAAACAAAGGTTTTAACTCTCTCGAGGGGAATATCAGATAAAACTGGGTTGGGACGCACCCACTTAGGGGGGTTAAAGATCATATATTTAGTTTTCCCCAGATTTATTTCAAGTCCTCTTGACTCACAGAACTTTGCAAAACCGTTCAACATATTTTGTATGCCCGTAGACGTTCTAGATAGTAACAAAGTATCGTCTGCGAACATCAATGCGGGCACACGTCCTGATGCTAGTCTGGGGGCGTCATTATTTACTATACAATTCAAATGGTCAATGAGACCATTAATGTAAAGGCTGAACAATGTGGGGGCCATGACACACCCTTGGCGAACGCCTTTTTGAACGGGAAAACGATCAGTAAGTTCACCATATTTGCCACATCTTACTTGGGCATAATTATTGGCATGAAGCCTAAGTAAGACAGCCAATATGTAAGATGGAAGGCCCAGGTCTGCCAGGACTTGCCATAGTTTGGTGCGGGGAACTAGATCAAAAGCTGCCCGCAGGTCCACACACACCAGGTAGAGGCTGCCACCCTCAACCAAGGCAGTTTTCCAATACAAGACCTGCAGGTGAAAAATCTGATCTAGAGTGGAAGTACCAGCCCTAAAGCCTCCCTGAAAAGTGGTCAGAATCCCGTTCTCCTCAATCCAGCCAAGGACCCTGTCCAGAAGGACTCTCCCCATTAATTTTTGTGAAGTGTCTATTAGACTAATAGGTCTATAGTTGGAGGGAATCAGTGGGCAACCCTTTTTGAAAACAGGTACTATTTCAGCCCCGAGCCAGGTATAGGGTACTTCACCCCCTGTAAAATGCTATTAAATAGAACAACCAGGTAGGGTGCCCAAATCTTTGGTTGGGCCCTAAATAGATCTCCAGGCAGTTTATCCAAGCCTGGTGCTTTATTTGAAAGCATTTTTCCAATTGCTGATTCCACCACAATCAGAGTAAGGGGTTCGGTAGGGGCATGATCCACTGGGACTAGGGAGAAGTCTAAGATATCAACAGAGAATCTATCAAGATCATGTGTGCCATACAAGTCACAGAAGTGTCTTTCCCAAGTTGAGGCTGCGATATTTGGGGCAGGTACAGAAGAATACCCACTGACTCCAGTTGCAACAATAGACCAAAATAATTTAGTATCCTTACAACAGAGCGCATGGCCCAACTGTTCCCACAGTTCAACCTCCCCTTCTTTCTTAGCATCACTAGTTGCTTTTTTATATAGAGAACGATTTATTCTAATTGCTTCTCTATCCTTGGTTTTTATTACCGACAACAGGGCCTTTTTGGCTAAACGGCACGTTTTATTGAACCATCGAGCTGTTACAGCCCTTGGCTGTGTGGCCCTTTTTACTGGATACAAGATATCCCGTAATGCAATAACCAGTTTTCCGTGGATATCGGTAGGGCTACCCAAAGGTCCAGCTTCCCCCATCTCTTCAATAAATGGAATTATTGTTCCATACAATTCCGCCAACTTACTGTTGGACATTTGGAGTACTGGCCACTTTACTCTCCTTCTACAATTTCTAATTATCAACGGATCGGACGCAAGGTTTTCACCCGGGACCGGATTTTTAAGTCCAAAGCTTCCTGGTTTAAGGGTCAGGACTAAAGCATTGTGGTCACTATCCAGCCTCTCCATGATCACAAAATCATAAAGCCTATCCCAATGTTTAGCTTCAATAAAGATGTAATCAATTATTGAAGCATAGTTTGCTCTATTGGACGTTGCTTTCCCGGGTCTATCTGGCATCACCCTACCATTGCATGCTCGCAGTGATGCAGCTAAAGAAAGAGACTGCATTTGCAAGACAAGGGGAGTCCATACCTTTACTAAAGGGGTAAGTGGATCAGGAATGTTCCATAATAGATCCACGTCATCACGGTCTCCCGTATTTGGATCCAGTAGAGGCTCAAAATGGCAGTTGAAATCCCCACCCAAAATTAGCACAGTAGAGGAGCCAAGTGACTGTAGTAATTTAGACAGTACGGTAATGGCCTCTGATTCAAGGCCCCTCTTAGTAGGTCTTGAGTAGACATTTATCAGAGCAATGCCCGGGCCATTCTCTACTTCCAATAATACAAGTTGTACATCCCGTGAGTCAGTTGTAATATCCTTTGCCTTTACACCCAGATGGGAGCCAACCCATAGGGACAACCCTCCCGAGGGCCTTCCCCTACTACCCTTGCATGCCAAAATATCAAATGTTGCAAAGCCCGGAGCCACACTCTTTTTAAGCATCCAGGTCTCTTGCAGCATGCAAATGTCAAATGAAGTAATAAATTAACTCCACTCCGGATTGGGAAGTTTGTTTTTGAGGCCGGCCACGTTCCATGAGATAATTTTAATACCTTCAACATTAGGGGATTGCTTAGGCGTTTGGGAGTCTGGTAAACCAGCACAACTACTCAATATGGGAGACCCAGCTGCCACCTCCTGATTGGATACACAATTAGGAAGGGTGCATAGAGTAGAGGAGGGGGCGATTGGTTCTGGACTCAGAGTCCCCTTCATAGAACTTTGTCGTTCCATTGAATCAAGTTTATCATTATGTAGTAACCCGGGATTCGTTAATGGGCCAGGCCTTATTTTGTCTAAGGGTAATATGGTCTTTTGCCTCATCTGTCAATCACAACCATCAAGGTTCGAGAGAGCCTGATATCTGTTTGAAACATCGAATGGTGTAAAAGGGACAAGGTGGTCCGGCCTCCTAATATAATTTCCATACTTCCGTGGAAATACTGTGTCCAACCTTTGGAATTTGTCAATGGTCATTTGTTGGGGGTTAGTTTCAGACATTTTGTACTCATTTGTGCGGAAAGCACAAAAGTTAATCAAGGACATGGGCAAAAGGGAAGCCCCGGGGTGTCGGCCTCTACTCACTTGGGGGCATATTAACAAGCCAGGCGATAAAATTATCGCCGCTTTAGCGGCAGAAAACTGCCGCTAAAACGGCGATAATGGGCTTGATAATATGCTCTTTGGAATTCCAAGTGAAGCTCATGTTAGACGCCCTTCACATCTAACATGGGCTTCAATTGGAATTCCATAGAGCATATTATCAATCCCATTATCGCCGTTTTAGCGGCAGAAAACTGCCGCTAAAGCGGCGATAATTTTATCGCCTGGCTTGTTAATATGCCCCTTCATTTCTGGGATAAAAGAAGGTTAGCTCCAAGGGAATAATAGCAGAACCTAGAGTCCCCGCAGGGTAATTAAGAATGTACCTTACCGCTGCGGGGTCCCTAAAATTAACAACAACTGAATCCCCGTTAATATCCTTCGCTCTACTTCCCAGCCAATCCAATCGGCGGACATGAAGTATTTCGCCATTGACGTAATGGGGGAGTGGGCGA
Source organism: Triturus cristatus (assembly GCF_964204655.1). Taxonomy (NCBI): domain Eukaryota; kingdom Metazoa; phylum Chordata; class Amphibia; order Caudata; family Salamandridae; genus Triturus; species Triturus cristatus. Next base: position 315,080,456 of record NC_140588.1, on the reverse strand, counting down.
TTTTGACTCAGCCAATGTACAATCTTATTTTTGAGCTGGAAAAATCCCTCCCTCTTACCATCTGGCAATCTAGGAACTCTCGCCAGCACTACCACATAGGGAACTGCTTCAGGAGGCAATTCAACCCGGGGCTCCCTGCAACTAGTACCCCTGGTGATACTAGGACTCATACACTCATCATTACCCGTATTTTTTGCATCTCGTTTGTCCCCACTCCTCCGAGTTACATTTGGAGCTTGTATAGCCAACTGCCTTGCAGGTCTAGGGGTTAGTATAACCGGCTCTTTAGGGCCAGTGGTCATCTCTTTAGGGCCAGAAATCGTCTTACAGATTCTAGCTGGACCATCTTCCACGATATAGCATGAAGGTTGTTTAGTCATAACGGTAGGGCAGTCCATCAACACTTTATCTCTAGTTTGGCCGAGTTTATTACTAACGGCCAATTCTATATTCCCCAACCTTTCTTCAACCCTCTTTAGCCTCTCAATTATTGGTAATATGAAAGACCTTATAAGGTGTTCAATACTTTCCAGGGGGTCAGTTAAGTGTATTTTCTTAGATGGACTATGATGGGGAATGCCAACTTCTGCTGGGTTTAATACGATATTAGAAACAACCTTAGGAGTTACTACAGGCATTTTATGAATAGGAGCGTCTTGTTTAGTAATCTTGTTACTTTTCCCAAAGTCGGTATGATTAATCCTAGGTCTGCGTACCTCTCCCCCCTTCTTTCTCCTTTTTTTAGGTGGTGGACCAGGAATCTTATGCAACGATGAATTTCTAGTCCTTCTTTTGGAGGTCTCTTTGTTTGTCAAAAGAGGAGTCGGTATCACTTCTGGTCCTGGCAAGGAATCACACGAACAGGAGATAGTGATTGAATGTGTAGAGTCCGAAGGGTTAGATACAAAAGGTGCAGGGGATAGCTCCCGGAGAAGTGCAGGGACATCATCTAAGGAAATCAAGTCCTCGCCAGGGGGATTTACGACTGGCAGGGTAGCTTGTTGTGGTAAATCAATTGATGGCCTTTTTTTCAGGCACTCAATCGACTGGCGACGCTCAGCCCTACGCTCAGCTAGTGTGTCCTCCCTCTCTCGATCCATGATAGTCTTACTGAAGTAATGGTCCAGAGTGCCCTTGGCCAGACCCCCAGGCTTTCCGGAAAACAAGAACTCTTGACTCCCAGCCATAATGTGATAGATAAACAGCCAATCCCCACAGCAGGCCTAGCTCCAAGGAAAAACAGACTGCAAGGAATGGAGGAATATATCCTATCAGTCATATACCAAACACAAAATCAGTCTCAATAAGTCCAATATCACAGGCTGGGGGAATAATACACAAACGAGAGCTGTAACACTTACAGATCTGTAGTTCTGTAGCAGATGTCAGAGGCATTGCCCAGCCCGGCCTCGAACGGTCCTTGACGGGCAAGGATGGGCCCGCCCTTGGCCCGGGCTTCGCCCGGGCGCTGCCCGCGCGCGTCCCGAGCCGCGGGGCGCTCAACAGGCTTAAATGCAGCCCGGGCGCAACGATGACCTCAGCAGTGTGCGCCCGAGGCAAAGGACACTGGGAGTTGTGGTCTCCTGGAGCCGTTTCCCTCACGGCAATGGTGACAGCAGTGGCAGCGGGTATGGAAGGCAAGCGGATGAGGCAGTGAACCAAGCCGTTCCCCTCACGGCAAGCTCGGAGGCAGAGATTTATCACCAGGTCAGTAGCGCGTCCCGTGCCGCGGGGCGCTCAACAGGCTTAAATGCAGCCCGGGTGTAACGATGACCTCAGCAGTGTGCGCCCGAGGCAAAGGACACTGGGAGTTGTGGTCTCCTGGAGCCGTTTCCCTCACGGCAATGGTGATAGCAGTGGCAGCGGGTATGGAAGGCAAGCGGATGAGGCAGTGAACCAAGCCGTTCCCCTCACGGCAAGCTCGGAGGCAGAGATTTATCACCAGGTCAGTAGCGCGTCCCGCGCCGCGGGGTGCTCAACAGGCTTAAATGCAGCCCGGGCGCAACGATGACCTCAGCAGTGTGCGCCCGGGGCAAAGGACACTGGGAGTTGTGGTCTCCTGGAGCCGTTTCCCTCACGGCAATGGTGACAGCAGTGGCAGCGGGTATGGAAGGCAAGCGGATGAGGCAGTGAACCAAGCCGTTCCCCTCACGGCAAGCTCGGAGGCAGAGATTTATCACCAGGTCAGTAACACTCTTTACTCATATAAACCCCAAAACACACACCTAAATTAATTACACAATTACCATAATTAATTAACAATTAATTATTATCATTAATTGACAACCAACTATTAATTCATCAATTAAAAATAAATATCTTCCCACCCTTTACACCTATAAACACCAAAACATGCACCTAAAATTAATTACACAGTTACCATAATTAACTACCAATTAATTAATTAACAACCAATTCCAGTTCACTAACTGAAATTAAGTTACCTCCCACCCTTCACACCTGTAAACACCAAAACTTTCACCTAAAATTAATTACACAATTACCATAATTAATAACAAATTAAATTATTGTTAATTAACAAAAAAAATGTTAATTAATAATACATTATTTTGAACATTTAACACTATATCATCTCAATTAAACAAATATGAATATATAACAAATAATCAATTAAATGTAATATAATCAAATTACTTCCCACTTTATTCCTCTATAAACCCACAACCTGCTACAGAACTAAAAACGCAAAATTCCAATAAAAAACAAAAAATAACTACTAATAAAGTAAAAAATATATTAAAATACAAACAACTCTTATACAAATTAACATACATCAAATACATTTAAAACATATACTAACATACATAACACTAATTTAAAAAAATCCATATTTGAACAACTTTTGCAAACGAGATTAAACAATTCAAGATTCTTAAAATCGATATTACTCAATCCAAAACAGCTTTATTCGACAGAAGTCATAAAAGCGATACAAAACAGGTACAGGTACATAATACACAGATAAATTAACAAAGAGAGAATATAAAATTGATACTATTTAAAATATTTACAGATTTTTAAAAAATGCATATAATACAGAGAAAATCATTGTGCGTAACATCCAAGGCCGCTAACACTTTGCTAGCTAATACTCTTGATTCTTATGACCCATGCCCACCCCAGGAATTTAGCAACGGCCACAACAATTACCGGGTCAGTGCAGGTAGGAAGGAGTCTTACTGCTTCGACACTCCGTCTGGTACCCAATAGTTTACAAACGGGTCTCAACCATACACGCCTCGGGGCCGCATAGGCAGGGCAAACAAAAAACATGTGTACTAGAGTTTCCACCTGGGAATTGCAGAAAAAACATGAATTGCTACTCGTGGACTCCCACCGGGCTGTAAAAGAGTTTAAGGGCAACACTCCCACCCGCATCTGGAAAAATAATTTCCTATCGAGCACTTTGGTAACAAGATCCCAGAAGTGTTCTAACCTTGGGGCAGTTTTAATGCTCAAGAATTCATCAGTTAGCGAAAGGGATTTAGTTTCGTGAAATACCTTGGCGTATACCAACTCCCAATATTTCTCTTTCAAAATTGCTTTAGATGGGAAGGTAGCAGCCAAAGGGTTCTCCCAGAGATTGCTCATCCCTTGAGCCTCAAGGGATTATCTGGTCTCATTAAGCCAAACAATCTTCCGGGAGCCCACCAAAGACATTATATCAAGAAAACCCTCTGCATACTAAGCTAAATCGGGAGTGGTCCATAGGCGACGCCAGTAAACAATGGGTCGAAGCCTGGCTACATCGGCTATTGAGTTCTTGCCAAGGTCATATCTTAAGGGAACAATAGGTGTGCTCTGGGGGAGAGATGTAATACTACGCAAGAACCTGTTTTCCGAGATAGTTAAGGAAGACAGGTTCTCATATCCCCACAGTTCAGCACCGTAAAGAGCCGAACTCACAGCTTTGGCACTGTAGACCTGTAGCACAGGTCTAATAGGCTTAGAAGGAGACTTCCTGAATACGCCAGCTAGTACTCCAGCAAGCTGCCTATGTTTTAGGGTAGACAAATCTCTCTGTAATTTCCACGAGAAATTATTTTGGATGTTAACACCTAGATAATTAAAAGCCTGTACTTGTTCTATAGGATTTTTAAACAAAACAAAATTATTTTTAAAAGATTTATGTGGCCTGAATACCATAAGCTTAGTTTTTTAAATATTTACTTCAAGGCCACGGTCAACACAAAAGGTCACAAAGATATCCAATGAACGCTGGAGCCCGCAAGGTGTTTTAGCAATTAAAAGCGTATCATCTGCGAACATTACAATAGGGACCTTAGTGTTGCCAAGAATGGGTGCATCGAGATGAGCTTTCAAAAGGCGATCCGCTATATCATTAATATATAGGGAAAATAAAGTTGGGGCCATTGCACAACCTTGCCTAACACCTCTTTGGACAGGGAAGTCCTCGGTCGTTGTTCCCTGACCTCCCCATCTAATTCTGACAGAGTTATCTGCGTGCAGCCTCTGGATCAAGGACAACAAGCCGCCGTGAAGCCCTAGATCTTTCAATGTCAACCAGAGTTTGGGACGAGGGACTAAATCGAAGGCGGACCCTTAAGTCCACAAACACCGCATACAGATTCCCCTTACCCAGGACAACCGTCTTCCAATAAAGGAGGATAAAGCGAAACACTTGGTCGATGGTACTAGTGTACTGGCGAAATCCTGCCTGAAATGACGATAAAATATTGTTTGACGCTATCCAGAGGTGGACACGGTTTAGGATCAATCTACCAGTGATCTTCTGGATAGCGTTAATCAAGCGAATGGGCCAATAATTCTCAGGAAGCGAGCGGTCCCCCTTTTTGTACACCGGGATTATTTCCGCAGCTTTCCATGAGCTAGGGATTGGGGCACCCTGAGCCAACGCGTTAGCAATCAACTGTATGTATCTCCCCCATCTAAACTTGTCATACAGGAAGACGTCCGCAGGTACACCATCCGGGCCGGGAGCTTTGCCAGATGCCAATCCAACCAGTGCTAAATCCACCTCTGAATTAGAAAAATCATCTTCAGGTTTAAACAACTGGTGGGACCCCTGACTTTCAGAGGGATCAGTGGGTGAGGCATACTGCGGTTTGAAATACCCGACCCACTTCTCTTGTGGAACATTATTTTGGGGACACTCAGGCTGACCACCAGATCCCCACTTTACAATACTCCAGAATAATTTACTGTTATTCTGTAGGCTTGCTTCAAGAAGGTCCTCCCATTTTTTACCGTCCCAATGGCGTTTAGCCCTAGCCACACAACTCTTATAGATGGTTCTTCTGTGGCGAACCAGGGAAACATCCCCACCCTTCAAAGCATTCCCAAGTAGTAGCCTAGCCTCCCTACATTCCTTGTTATACCAGGAGGCTTGGTGGATAACACCTCTTGGTCCTGATTTCGCTTTGATAAGGAAATGAGACTTCAGACTGGCAAATAAGCTATCATGCGCAGATCTTACATCCCCCAGATTCCCGTTGGAGGCAAAAACTGACTCTATAGCAATGATGGAGCCATCCACCTCATCTAAAATTTTTGATAAGGTGGCAGGGTTCCTCATAAGACCAGACCATCTCAGACGACGCATGTCATTAGATGTCACCACCTCGGGAGGACACAACTCCCCATCCTCTACGGGACGACTATCTACCTTCCACCATCTATGTGATAAACAGAGAGGGTTATGATCACTCTCTGGAAGGGACACTATCTTCATGTCAACGAGGGAGTGCCATAATTTCATGTCAGCCAAGATATAATCGATTCGACTCCTACTCAACCCATTATTAAATGTGCAGGCGCCCTCACGGTCACTAGGCATCCTACCATTCAGGGCCCTCAAGCCCCTCTCCATGCAAAGGGAATTAATCTGAATGGCAACTTCAGGCCACCTTAATAGAGGGGACAACTCCAGGGAAGGGATACCCCAACCTAACTCTTCATTGTCCTGTTGATCCCACTTATTTTCAAGAAGAGGTTCAAACGTAACGTTGAAGTCACCTGCTATGATAATAAAGGTATCAGCTGAGTAGAGATCAAACAGGCGTAAAAGATCGTCAATGACCAAGGATTTAACACCCCTACAGCTCCTTACATACACATTGTATATATCAATTTTACCAAATATTCCAAGCTCTAACCTCAGCAGTTGAATGTCACGATTTCCCGTGTGGAGGAGCTTAGTATTCGAACACAGTTCGCTTCTTAGCCAAATGGTTAAGCCCCCTGATGGACGCCCATGGGACCCCTTGATTGCCGGGATATGGAAATTTAAGTAACCCCCACAAAAGCGTGGCTCTAGGAGCCAGGTCTCCTGGAATATACAAATATCCATTGTATTAATGAATGTGACCCAATCTGCAATAGCCAGCTTAAAGTTTAGGCCAGCAATATTCCAAGAACATAAGGAGCCACCAGTCAGGGAATGGCCAGCAGTTTCAGAGATGGTGAGTTGCGGGTCTGCTAAAAAGCCGTTGAAGGATTGGTCAAGCCTCTGGCACAGTTCCGGGGCAGAAATAGAATGGCAGATGTTAGGAACTACAGGGACTTGGTACACAGTGATAGAATAGGGGTCAATACATGGGCCGGCCATAATAGACTCTTGATACTCAATGTCGACAGCCCTTACGCCTCTGGCCCAATGGCCAGCACCCCCCACATCATGTAGTCAGTCGATATTATCCAGGGAAGAACCAACCACCACCCTGTCACTACATTGACCACACTTAGTCCCCCCAAGGTCGTACGGGGGGTAACTTCGCAGTTAGATAGAAGAGCCTTCCGGGGGACTAGATCTAAACTCCAAGGATAGAAGGTTTTCTGCGAGGTAGTTGCTTTTAAGAGTTAATTCAATGCAATCAACAGGGACCCTAGATGAAGATAGTCTAATGGCTCTGGAGATATCTTCCCTGATGACTGAACGACATCCCCTAACGTGTCTCAACCAATGGATTGCTTTGTTAGTCAGCGACTCAGGAGACTCAGTGCCACTAATTGTAGACAATTTAGGGACATTGGTCATAAAAATTTTATTAGAACAATCGGCGGCTTTACCCTTAGGTTGAACATTACAAGCACCCCGGCCAGCCTGTGACAGCTGATCAAATTTGACAGAGTCGCTTCCCGCCCCCAGCCTCTTTGTACAATTTATTCTAGCCTGCAGAATACTATTGGGATTAGCAGTTGGTCGAACCAAGGATTGGTTCATACCAGCCTTAACAGCATTACTATAGGTAACATTACCTTTGGGACAGGGGTTGGAAAGCCCTGGGCAGACAACCTGTGTACCTAATGGATGTACTGGAGCAGGTGAGGAGGTAATTGTAATAATACCAGGGGCAGGGGATGGAACAACAGGACACAACCCTACTTTGCTAGTCACAGTCTCTATCACTGTTTTCAATAAGCCAATTTCGTCCCTCAAAAATTTGACCATTTTTATAAGATCGTATAAAGTATTATCAGATAACTCACCGGGATTACCTAAGAGGGGTTTGGGGGAACACAACAGAGGTTCAGGTGAAGCCACATTCATAACATCCTGCTCATTCATCAAATGGGAAAACCTATTAAAACAAGGCACGGTAGGAACACTGCACTCAGAGTCGACTACAGGAGACAAAAGAAGGCTATCCCCAACAACCGAACCCTCAGGAACAATCACTTTGCTGGCCCCCTTAGAAACACATAATGTGGGCCTACAACGAAACATTTCCGGCACAATAAGTGCTGGTGTAGGAATGGCATGTCCAGATTCAGCAGAGGAAGAGGCGACAACCTGGCTATCGGTTGCGATGGCTGGTCGCATCCCAGAATTGCCTCGCACTCCCCCACCAAGTCACCAATAAGTGTCAAAGTCCCCTCCGGATCGGGCTGTTTGGCAGCACGACGAGACTTCTTGAGTTTCCGTACTTTAGGCAAAGAGCCATTACCCCCTGTTCCCCCCGAACTCTCAACTAGCTTTCTCTTGCCCATTCAGGAGCAGGAGCAACAACGTAGGGGAGACAACGGGTCACCACAGTATACAGTCACCACACAAGATATCTAGTCACCTTATGAAGAAGTTCCGCTCCTTAACAGCTTGTCGAAAACAACCAAGAGGGGTGGCCCAGCCCGGCCTCTTCTGACCCCTGACGGCCACAGACGGCCTGCCCTTTGCCCGGGCTTAGCCCGGCGCCGCCCGCGCGCGTCCCGTGACGCGGAGGGAGCCTCTCGCTTTTCTCCGCCTCCTGGCGCGAGAGTGGTGCTCGAGAGCCGCTGAGCAGCCTGGGAGCTGTAGTCTCCCCCTTCGGACCGCGCGGTGGAATGGAGCGGCCATGGAGGAGAGACACAGCGTCGGGGCCCCAGGAGCGATGAGAGAAGCAGGTAAGTGCAGGGTCGCGGGCTGGTCGTTACTGGCAGCTCAGAGCAGTCCCCCGCTCCACCGAGGGAGCCTCTCGCTTTTCTCCGCCTCCTGGCGCGAGAGTGGTGGTTGAGAGCCGCTGAGCAGCCTGGGAGCTGTAGTCTCCCCCTTCGGACCGTGCGGTGGAATGGAGCGGCCACGGAGGAGAGACACAGCGTCGGGGCCCCAGGAGCAATGAGGGAAGCAGGTAAGTGCAGGGTCGAGTGGCTGATCGTTACTGGCAGCTCCGAGCAGTCGATATTACTTACCTTAAGTCGATATTTTTGACCACGATATTCTTGCTGTCCATATTTCTGAAGCACAATATTTCTGATTCGATATTTGTGCAACTCGATATTCTGTCTGTACACCCTGGATCAGTGATAGGTTTACCACAATCGTACTCTCTATGTAATTACATGAGTAGAGCCTGAGTGTTTCATCAGTGCACACATGCCCTTCTGTATTTCAATGACTGCATGGGTTGCAAGTGGGTGTTTAGATGGCAGCATAGGTTCTGCGCAAATATCATAATGATTGCATAGTTACAGCCTTGTTAATTGCATAAGTCAATAGTTAGTAAACTAGGTGAATGTATACATAGCTCCTGCATACTTCAATGACTACATCATTTTTGCCTGCCTGATTGCAAGAGTACATGAGTAGTTATGGATAATTGAATAACTCCATGGATAGTGAATCAATGATTTGATGACTGCCTGAGTAGTGGCTGGGTGATTCTATGAGTGCCTGAATACTGCCTGACTGACTGAGAAAGTACCTTCATAGGTGTTAGATACATAACAGTTGTCACTATATCTCTGACTCATTGGTTATCTCCTAATCTCAGTATCAAACTACCTGTTTTATTGTACATATGCTTTTCCTGCGATTTATATGAGAGTGATATTTAGGTATCACACTTGATATATAACTGCATATATGGCCCTCTAGAAACATACTTTGATTTGTTACTGAGCATGCACATGCATCAGTAAGTTCCTAAAACAGAAAACAACATTTTGAGATTTTCGAAGCACAAAACCTTTTGCCAATGGCATACCTACATCATTTCTTAAATACTTCTTCTGCTTCTAAAACATATATTCAACATATTTCAAACTAAATTTACACTTGAAATCAAGCTAGCACAAGAACTCTCGAGGAATTCTACACTATTAATCCATCTCAGTTTAAACAATGCATGTTTAAAGAAAAACACTATCCTTATCGTATACATGACATTTTCATAAGCCTTCCTAAACATATATGCGATTTCTTAATAGAGGCACCTTCAAGCCAGCTTTCCCAAAATACATACATATCTGCATCATTAATCAAATTCAAAATGCCCACTGTATATATAGCTATGTGCAAACACAAAAACCATATCTCACCATTAACCCTAGGCGGACAACTACGCTACGCTCGCGAAGTTTGCGTGGTTTTGTGCTACTTCGCGCTACGCGAATTGCACGTAGCACAGTGCAAAATCGCGTAGCGTAGTTGGCATTTTTTGCTCGCTCGCGGTCCTCAACGTCAAGTTGGTGACCGCGAGCGAGCAAAAATGACATCCTGGCGAGACTTTTTCCTCATTCGCGATCAGCAACATCAAGTTGCAGATCGCGAGCGTGGAAAATAAACCTCCCGTCGAGATTCTCAACGCGGGGAGGTCAGATTTCTCATTGCGAGTGGTCGCGCATGCTCGCGACCGCTCGCGATGAAAAACTACCAGTCCGCTCGAGTAAAAATCTATTTGAGCGGCAGAAAACGACTGCTTGCACTGTGCAAGATGCCGTTTGCAATGATTGCACAGTGCGGACAAGCATCCGGCACTGTGCAATCATCGCAAATAGCATACTACGCAGTTCGAGTTGTGCTACGCGTATCTCGCATAGTGCGAAGTGCACTTCGCGTAGCTACGCGTAGCGCTACTACGCGAACTACACCCAGGGTTTCTCATCATCTAAGCATATGCAAAGTGGTCATATAAGTTAAAAACCACATAAACCAACACTTCCCAATGCATACCTAACAAGTATTACTTCTTTCTAATTCATATACAGGCGGACAGCATGTTCTCATCTTGTATTTCTCAATACAATATTCCTGTTTCATAATGTTACTAAAAGTACAACTCCCAGAATACAAATAACAGATGTATCTATTGTGCACATGATGATTAGACATTTAAAACATTCTTCGTTCCTCATTACAACTTTCCACAAGTCTATCCTCCTATTTTTCAATAAAGTACACAATGTAATAAAGAGGCACTAATTCATTTTTAAGTTACTTCCCAAAACATTTAGCACTAACCTCGTAAACACATGCCCTCTAATACATACAGCTCATCTGCTATATTTTTTCTCATCACTGTGATACTCCTTTCAGTCAAACTCCCATACGTATCTTGATCTCTTGATCTCTAACGTACTTTTTAAAATAATGACAAACTTATATACATAACACATGTAGATTATATTGTTGTTTTAAACCTTTCTACATAGTTTTGACACTGTTAAGATTTGTAAAAAGTAAGCACAAGAATGGTACACCACTCTCATACAAAGCAACTCTAAAATTGCAACTTTCTACTATATCATCATGAGATAAGCAACACATGAAATAATATCTTTCATTTTAGACTACTGCATCTCCAGCTGTGAAAGGTTAGCATCTGTTAACCCTTTCCCTCTCTTTCAAATCCAGGGGCTTGTTAGGATGGCAGGCAGAGGCACATCCGTGGTGCTGGCGGAAAATGTCATTTTCCGCACTCCAGCAGCGGTCCTCGCCCCCGCCATATTACAATGGACAAACATAGCCCATTTTCCGTCCACTGCGGATTGACGTGAACTGCCAGAAAATTGCGCCCACCACCACGGCGGAGGGAGCCAATAGAGACACACCGCCAGGCGGAATGACGTCCCGTCCGCCGTAAAAATCACGATGCCGCAAACAGCCCATCACACCGCAGTGGAGAATCAACCCATCCAGAGACAGCGGAACCATGACAGTGGAGCGCGAAACCAGACTCCCGGTCCCCTCCACCCGGTCATGACTGAACTGAATCCAGCTCTACAAGCCTTTCCGGTGCTGTACCTCATCCACTACCAGCAAGTAATGCTCCGTCATGGATAACACCGCAGGTATGCAAAAACACAACTCAGCACACAACCACAACACACAACTCCTGTGCTGACATGCAGTTCCTGTCCACATCAGGCACTCTGGTGGGGACAGGAGCATATCCCCCAGTGTACCCACACATGTTCCACCTGATAGACACTCACTCCTCCACATCCGGGTCACCCATCAACAGCAAAATCACTGCAATATAGCGGTCACGTCACCACAGCGGTGAAGACGCGGGAAACCCTGTGCACAATGTAGTAGGCAGGGCCGGCGCCAGGCATGGGCAGTCTGGGCAGGTTCCAAGTAATCATGGCCGTAGTGCTCCGCTCCGCCCGCGGAGTGTGCGTAGTGTTGCCTACTTTGCGGTCCGCGAAGTAGGCGTAGCAGACAGGCTACGCACACGCCACGGCGGAGCGGAGTTGCCCACCACCCGCCTCCCTCCCTCCCGCTCACACATTTGTGAGGAAGAAGTCGGTGATAAAGCAGGAAGAGGGAGCCCCGGGACACCGCAGCTCCGGTAAGTCATTTTAATTACTTTCAACATGCTTTTAAATATTGTAAGGGCTTTTAAAAGAGGGCGGGAGGGAGGCGGGTGGCGCGTAGTGGAGCTACGCGGAGTGTGTGTAGATTTGCCCGCACTCCGTGATGCTTCGCGTAGCCCCACTATGCCCACTATGCCCAGGGTTAGTTCCAAGGGCTCCACCTTCACCCTACCCACACTGGGCTTCCCACACCCATGGTTAACATGCTGTGTGCTCCTCCTGTGCCTCCCTGCACAATTAATCTGCCAGGTGTAGCCAGACATTTTAGCCCACACACCAAAGGACAAGGGAGCCTGACTTGGAAGGTGGGGGTGAAGAAGAACACCCTGCACAGAAGCTCTGTGGCTGAACAACCCTCCTACTCACACCCACCTCCCACACATGTGAAGCAAACTGAGCATGATTACACAATGAAGACTCACACTGCCTATGAACATCCACTGAACTGTTCAAACTCCCTGTCAAGTCACACACAAACACCCAACACTGACACCCAGCCACATACTCATACCATAGGTCAGCAGCAATGTAGGACAAGAAATGGGCCAGCCAAAAGTGAAGTGTACAGTTCTGGAAAACCATGGAGCAAGCCACATAGCATCTGTGCATCACATGCAAGAGAAGGAACGTATCACACCACCCTTAGGCCAACAAATCAGACATGGGTGGCACAATGAGTGAAATTAAATCAAAGCGACTTCTGTGCAACAACTCAGGGAGACATCAAGGCAACCCATGCATAGGCACAGGAATGATAGGAAGTGTCTGAAGTCATACAGTGACCAGCCACACATCTGTGTTAACTTACTTGACTTGTGTATGTCATCAGCAGAACACACATGGCTTATTGTCACACTCCCTGATTGTCAAACACAAGTAGGACCTTCACACATGCCCCTCACCCAACCACCTCACGCCTGCAACACTCCACACCTGTGAGAAACACACATAATCGTGCAAATAAGGTCCTGTGAGTTCACTGACAACCATTCACACACCCTCTGCTGCATCCACAAACATCACACTCCCACTCAGGGATGCCTGAACCAATGCTGACACAAACACAACAGTCAAACACAAAGCTCACAAACAACATCCACAGCAATTCCAACAAGCCCAGACATGTGCTGCTAAACAGTGGAAAGGCAATGTGACCCTAGACAGAACAGGAGTACATTGCCACTCAGGGCCAATGTACAGACACCATACCTCAACACAAGCAAGAATTGCATCATTAAAAAACACTCATGAACACCAACTGGGATCAATGGGACAATCAGATAACACAGACAGAGACACCACACCAGTCATCAAGTGAACATGGTGTCACAGTGTACCACAAGCATGTACATACACAATCCTGATAAGTGACAGGCCCAAAATAGGAGGACAAATCACTAGTGTGCACTCAAAACAAGCTCAGGAACAAGAATCCCCCCCCCTTGCTGCATGTGACAGACACACAAGTAATCACACAGCAACAACTGCTCACACATAATGTTATGCAAATAGAACCTCACACACACAAACCATCTTCCAGTAGAAAAAGCCAACACAGGTAAAACACTGCATACATCCACAACAAAAACACAACAGATGCACAGACCAATCCATCACATTGCAAACTCAGCTGGTCATCAGGGGGACGCACACCAGGCAATTACAAGGAAACATACACTGACAGCACTGCATGCACACAAAGCAGTGTGTGCACATCAACCAAACCAGTAGCACACATATCTGAGTGCCACACCATGAACTCCCACAACACAAATCATCACAGCACAAACATAACATCACACTCAGGAAGGGTAGCAGAACCTGAGCAAACACACATACAGCTTACCCATCACCCACAGATGCACAAACCAGGGAAACCAAGATGCAAACAACATGACTAGAGGACTGTGCTGCTCAAACATATGCACTGCACATGACCAACCATGCCAGCAAACCAGTAGAAGAAAATGGCACATAACTAATTTGGAAACTGTCCTGAGTGTCACATTGGTCCTGTACACAGTTTAGCCTCACACAGCATAGTGTCACACTATGAAGTGGTGGGGAGGCTCACACACTGGAAAGCCATGGGGTGGAAGATATGAGATTGAAGTGGTGTGTAAGTTAGTAGTGGACAGGTGAGGAGTGCACAGAACACAAACACATAGAGGAGTTACTCATAATGTGTAGGCATTGGAAGCACATATAGGGGATGGCATCACTCCACATACCACATACCATTATGGAGCCAAAAAAGAGTCAAGTGACAGCAATGCATTTGAAAACTCACAAATAATGTCAGTGTGGCTGAGCAGGTCTGCACAGTGAGCACAAACAATAACAAGACACATGGCTGATCAACAAAACACAACACAGACTTGGAAGTCACACACTCTACATACTCACAACTGGCAGCAACAACAAGTAGGTGCCCCCAGGAGTGCAAGGAAAAGCCATCACACTGCACAGTGCCCAACCTACAGCTCCAACATGTGCCCACAATCTGAAGCACATGGCAGACAACTGAAACAAACAGACACTCTTTACCTGGATCACACATTTGTGTAGTTGGCATTGCAGGGGCACACACATATCAACACTACTAACAATGACAGCCCATTCACACTGTATGACCACTCAAGTTCACATATCCAAATGCAGCCATGTGACTAGGAAGACAGGCCTACACAAGATGACCACACATCAAGACTGCTGTACACACATCAAGAAAGATCACACGGATATGATGGACCCTGGCCACCCCACAAGTAATCCTGTGGATAGGATTCACCTCTGTTGTGGTATTGCAGCATAACATGACATGTGTACGATTTAGCAAACATGACCCTAAAATGATTAGGATAACAGTAGATCATCACAAACACCCATCATTGCACCCTCAAGCCTCAGTGTCAACAAGAACAAAAGTGCCTGTCACCTCTGGCAAACTGAAAAAGTAAAAGAAGCAATTGGCCATGTTAAAGTGGCATACAGAGCATGTGTCATGTGCAACCATACCCATCCAGAACACATTTAATTTAGCAAGAACACTGACAAAGCAGACAACAGGAGTAACTGTCTTTATTACATATTACCCAGATAGGCATCAAAATTATAAAACAGCAAGGCCAGAGGCCAGTCCATAGTTCAAATTATGTACATGTGTGCATGAGAACCTGCACATAGAATGGGCATCCAAAGTGACAAACAGCAAGGCCATTGGCCAGTCCATAGTTCAAAGTATGTACATGTGTGCATGAGTACCTGCACAGGGAATGTGCATCCAAAGTGACCAACAGCAAGGCCATTGGCCAGTCCATAGTTCAAAGTATGTACATGTGTGCATGAGAACCTGCACAGGGAATGGACATTCAAAGTGACAAACAGCAAGGCCATTGGTCAGTCCATAGTTCAAAGTATTTACATGTGTGCATGAGAACCTGCCCAGGGAATGGGTAACTCCATACACTACCATGGGACTCACCACAGCTGGGGGATACAAATGGGTAGTCCAGGCACCGCTGTGGGAGAGATGGGTTTGGGAGGGGGACTTTGCCTCAGACCTGGTTGTCAGTTGAAGTGGGAGGTGGTTGATTGCCGGGGCCAGTCGGAGGACTGGACCTGGGAGAGAGAGGACCAGCTGAGGTAAAGGCATCAGTGGCTTTGTGAGACGGAGGGCTGCTTGGACTGGGTAGCATGGTGGCTGGGAGAGGCGGAAACATGCTGCCGTGAGACATAGTGTGTGAAGGAGAAGGTGGAGGGCTGCCTTTCCACTTCTTGGGGATTTGATAGGTAATAATTGTCTTGGTAGGAGTGGGAAGTGAGGCGAGCACACAGCCTCACTCTCCACCAAAGGTGCATCAGGTGCAGGTGGGTCTCCCTGTGGGGATTTTCTGAATCTGGTGTTACGCTTGGGCTAGCCTTGCCTTTTCCCCTCCATCTCCTGTTGACCAGCTGAACCCCCAACATTGCTCTCCGGTCCCAGCTTCACAGCGGTGTGGGTGGGAGTTGAGGCTGTGGGTGAATCTGCCTTAGAGAGCTGTTTGCGCGGATTCTTTGCAGGCACCAGCTTCACAGCAGGCAGGGCAATGGTGTGTTTGTATTTGGGAGCAGGTTTGGGGATGGGAGTGTCCTTGGATGGGGCTGATTTGGATGTATGTGAGCCTGAGGCCTGCTTCTTGGCCTGATGGCCCTGAGTATCACCTGAAGGGCTTTTGCCTTTGCACTCCTGTGTGCCTGTTTTTTGTTTTGGTGATGGTGTCTGTGCTCCGAGCCGCTTGGAGTGTTGCTGTTGTGTGCTGCATGTTGAGTACTTGGAGCCTGAGGGCTGTGGTGTGTGGTCACTCTCGTCAGATGTTGCCACTGGCAGAGTAGTTGCCAAAGGGACTGGAGCTGGACTCTGAGCCTGTGACAGCTGAATGGCTGCCGTCACTGTGGAGGACAAAGACTAGACAGTTCTGTGTAGCCCACCAACGTCAGAATGAATGCCCTCCATGAAGGCAACTACCTGTGCCAACTTCTTGTCATGATCCTGGAAGGCATGCAGGAGAGTAGTCTGACTCACACACAGCTGGTACAAAAGGTCCACCGCCTAAACACTGAGGGCAGCAGGGGAGACAGGGGCAGGGGCAGCGGTGCCTGGGTGGAAGGACCCTTCTTACTGCTGCGGGTACGGGAAGCACTAGTGGTAGTAGCTGGGAGGGTGGGCACTGGACAATGTGTGGTGGAAGAAGAGGCAGATTTCCCACTCCTTGTGGCCGCCAACATCGAGGAGTCACCGCTGGAGTCAGATGATGTTGAGGTTGGTGTTTCTGGGCATGATTCTTCCGGGGCACTCCTGTACCCCTCCGAGGAGCTGGTCACATCAGCGTCAGTGTGCTCATGTGTAACAGTCTTGCCAGATGCCTCACCACTGGTATCCATCCCCTGTCCATCTGTGCTCTCTGTAGATGCTGCAAAAGACAGAGTTGTAAGTTCAGTATAGTGCCATACTCACAAACATCATATGCAAGCAAAGCACAAAACTCGAATATGATACCCCCATGTTGCACTCCACCCGGTGCGGTCTGAATGTGCAACCTTAATGCAAAACTCAGAAGATGCATGGAAACATGCATAGTTGGCATTAATGACCCAGGTGAGGTTCACACAGCCAAATAGCTGGCCCGTGCCTCCTGGTAACCTGACATACTGATTTCAGAAGCCTACCTACATGCCTGTAGGTAAGATAGATGTACATCTCAACATGTTGTCACAGTCACATACGGAGTCACTTTAAGGGGCCAACACAGATACTAACTCCAGAATGTCCTTATACTATGACCATGAGCTACTGTTGTATACCATGTTGTGCTTTGAAGCACAACGACCGTTGCACATTGGTGTCAGATGTGTAGTTCTCACAATTTCCAAGTCAGGCACTGCACACATCGATGAAAGCACACTAAGATGAGGCACACTGCGGTTCACTTCCCGGTGATCAGTGCACCCATAATACAGCAGATGTCAGGAGGCCACATCTCATCTTGCAATACCAAGGGCCATTATATTAAACACATGAGAAAGTACATGTAGCAAAAATGCATGACAGGTGCACTTAACACTGAGGCCACTTACAAGCCATTGCATCACACTAGAAACATCACAGAGCTCTGCACTGGCTCAAGGTTGGAATACATGCAGTCACTCACACCCAAAGTCACCTTCCGCAGAATACTCACCCCCAACTTGCTGCTGATGGGCCCTCAAACTTTCATCCAGATCTGGCTGTGTCACTGCCAAGATGCGGGCCATTAGTGGTGTCATGCTCCTGCGCACCAACCTTCCAGTCCGAGGGAGTAACCCCAGAGTCATCTCTGCCACGTTTTTGCTCAGCCGGCAGATGTCATTCAACCTCTTGTGCCAGTGTGTGTGCCGTCAGTTGGAGACACCCAGAGCCCGCACCTTGCGTGCAAAGGCCCTCCATAAGGCCTTACGATGGCGGACTTTAAGCTGCAGGCATGGGAGACAAGAAGAGGAAGTTTCAGTGTCACTGGGTTATGTACCACTGTGTCTCAGTACAGGAGCATGCACAAACTTAGAAGTTATACAGATATGTTTAGCTCACTGTGTCATGAAGGTCACATTTAGGGACATGATCTTACATCCTCACGCCCTTCTCATAAGGTCTGTCTTGTGCAATCCACAGGCCTAAGATAGAACATTGATGAATAGGGTGGAATAGGGTGGCAGACAACACATATGTCTCACTCTGTCCATTTATTAATGTGTCCCGGGTCAAATTGGGCAGTATCTGTGCAGGCCAGGGGGACTCACACTGAGGTTAAACGTGGGCCATCAGAACATTCACATACATGTACAATATGAGAGGGCAAACAGTGCCTACACTTGTGGGTCAGTACACATAATGAAAACAAAGGAAGGAGGATGTTTCAGGAGTACACTAATATGATGTGTCTTAGGTACATTTCCACCAAGAGTGTCAGCATCAGGCATTTCAATCTTGTGCATAATGCTTACATATCCATGGTGGCAATATTAAAAATGGACCCACATCCTTCAGTACCCTCTGGACGAAACACATTTTTAATGTCACAAATGATCGTGTGAAAAGCTCATGGATTCTGACATCCATTACCGCAAGCAATGTTTGTTCTGACAGCACAAACACTGCATGTCCCTCCCATCCTAAAATGCAGCCATGGATCTGTTGGAAATAGGCTACAAAATACATTGACATGAAGTCAGCATGCTAGGCAGTGTATCACACAAACTTGCAATCACAGGCACATACTACAGCAGATCAACTTCATGTGTGCACTCTGAACTCGCCAACTTTCACTCTGAAACACTTACCATTACATCAGGAGCACCATATAGCCTCCCATACTGTAAAAAGCACCTCGTCTACCAGGACCTCCAGCTCCTCTGTGGTGAAGGGACTGGCCCTGATGTTCTCAGTTCTCGCCATCACTGGGTCCAGGAGAAAGGTACAGCAGAAGTTGGGAAGGAAGAATGGCAGGCAGCGTTGTCTGGATGCAGTGGAAATGTGTGGCTCACTCCCAGATATATATAGCCCCCTGGGGTTGTTTCAGTGTTACTCAGATGCTGCAATTGGTGTTCCAGATCAGCTTTTTTCAAATGTAACCAATGACCGGCCCGCGGTAGCGGAGCGCGCCTACCGCGATTTTCAAAATTGTATTTCATTACCGTGATTGCGGTTCCCATTGGCTGAATGGCATGGGCATTAGCGGTGTCACACCGCAGGGTCCAGGCAGTCGCTACAGCGAATTGGCATCTTTTTACATTGGTTCCAATGGCTGTGATTGTGGTGGCAGTGCACCCCTACCGCTATTTTCATAATTATATTTCACTACTGCGATTGCGGTTCTCATTGGCTGAATGGTCATTCGCATTGGCACGCCGCAGGGCCCAAGCGGTCGCTATTGTGAATTCGCATCTTTACATTGGTGCCAAAGGCCATGATTGCGGTGGCGGTGCACGCCTACCACGATTTTCAAAGTTGTATTTCACTACCGCGATTGCGGTTCCCATTGGCTGAATGGGCTTGGGCATTGGCGGTGATACACCGCGGGGCCCAGGCAGTCGCTACTGCGAATTGGCATCTTTACATTGATGCCAATGGCCGTGATTGCGGTGACAGTGCACGGTTATTGCACATATGGATACGTTATGCTGTAGCAAAGGCAACGGCCAGTTCTCAGCATTGAACAGTAGACACATACTATGAATCATGCCACCAGATAGTGTAATGCAAGGCTAGTGTGACATTTAACTCACTGATGACTACACATGCCATGTCAGGGCACAGGATTACATGCATTGGCATATACTCCCTCACATGTCAGTTATGATGTTGTTGTGCATGTACACAGATCTGGTGTGTGATGGACTCTCAAATATGTACACATGTCAATGTGAGAGATGGCTAAGCAACCCACAGTAATGAAGGACTGACTACATAATGTGCATATTTCACTGTGTAGATTGATGGACTCATGTTTATACTAGATCTTTATGCACACACTGTGCTCATTGTGTTGGTAATGTGTGCCCTGTCCGACTTACACAAGAAGGTGTGGCAGGTACAGCAGCCACGTAGAAGCCAGCAGTGTTGCTGTTTCAGATATGTGCTGTGTCAACTACTCTCAGGGCTGGTGACACAAGATGTTGGAATGTACCTTTTGGCATTCACATAGTCTGAATCTGTTTTGGGGGTACTCACTATGTTAATACTGGACACGTGTACAACTACTTTAGATCAAGGTGTCTCTACATGTAACTTGTCCTGTAAACTGAAGTTTTAGGCCAGTCATTGTTGGCGCTGTGTCAGACAAAACGTAAGATGTTGGACACATCTCATTGGGAAAATGAATTGACATGTGTCCCCTTTCATCTCACCTAGGAGGCGACCAAATGTGCATCGTCCATTCACATTGCTTGCGGACATGGGGGATGAGTACATCATATGGAAATTCTGTTTGGATCGACCTACCCTTCAGGACCTATGTGCTCAGTTGGAGCCCCATCTGAGGCCTCGCATAACCTATCCAACTGCTTTGACACCAACATGTAAGGTGATGGCTGCCCTGCATTTCTCTGCAACTGGTTTGTTTCAGTACACGGTGGCCAGCACAGGTTGGATGTCTCAACCAATGTTCAGCATGGTACTGCTTGATGTCCTGTCCACTATGATGACCTACAAGGACAGCTACATCAATTTTCCCAGGAGACATGAATTGGCAGCTGTGAAGGGTGATTTTTATGTTCTTGGCCACATCCCTAATGTTGTTGGTACCATTGACTGCACACATGTTGGCCTGGTTCCACCACAGGCACGTGAGCACATCTACAAGAACAGGACTCATTTCCATTCCATTAATGTGCAAGTGGTATGCCAAGCGGATATGATAATCTCCCATGTCTGTGCCAAATTTCAGGATCTGCCCATGACTCGTACATAATGCGTAAAAGAATTGTACCATGGCTGATGGCAAATCTGCATCCGGACCGTGCATGCATTGTGGGTGAGTACGCAGAGTCAAGTAGCATGCTGTATGTGTGACATGCTGTCCTCTGCCACAGTTATATTGCAAAATTGGTCTGTGTATCTCACACCTAGGTGTCTCTGCATATCCCATCCAGCCTTGGTTGTTGAGCCCACTGAGGAATCCCAGGATCGTAGTTGCAAGCTGCATGCTCCACAACCTGGCCTTGTGCAAAGAGATCCCCCTGATCCTTGACGATGATGAGCAGCAGATGCCCCCGCCTGCAAACCCACACATGTTCAGTGAGGAGGATAGTGGAGAGGAGGAAGGTGTCGACCTGCATCAACAGCTCATCAACCGCTACTTCCCTTGAGTGTGAGTGACATTGTACAACAGTGTCATTGTCTGCTGTCTTTGATGGTAGTGAAAAGGCCTAGGGGACCTTTTTAACTCCTGCCTGTTGCTGGTTCTGTGCTTATGGCTGATGTTTGTGGCACAGTGTAGTCATGACCAGCCACATGACGTCTATGTTGGTGTTGTTTCTCACTGTAATGTGTGCTGGTTTGTGTAGCTTGGTGACTAGTGTTGTGTACTGGCTGTGATGCCATCACCTGACAAGTAAATGTTGTTCTCTTGTGTCTTTCTAGGTCCCTTCACCCTCTCAATGCCTCGTCACAATCAGAGCTGGAATCAACATTGTACATCCTGTGATAAACATGGAGTTGACACAAAGACATTGGTGTGTAAGGAGTGTTTATTCACAAAGAGTGTTTGTGACAGACCAGTGATGTTTGAGAAAATGGTGCTAGGTGAATTAATGAGTTGTCAGTGATGGTAAACGAGACAATAGAGAAGTCACCACATTGATGAGGTGACAGAGTCCAACATACACCTGCCATCAACATGGCAGTGTGGGTAAGGATAGTCAACAAAGTCAATGTCAAGGTAAAGAGAGGTGCCATCATGGCTGGCTCTTTGACTTGTGTTTGGCTGGTGCTTTGCCACGTGATCCTCCCGTTGTGTTTCTCGGACGGCCCCTTTTGCGTTTTCCAGGAGGGGCCTCTGCTGCGGGCTCAGCGGGGTCTGAGGAGTCATCCAGTTCCAGCTCACCCCTCTCTGTGGCAGATGAGGTGGTGTGAGTATCAACCTGTGGGCCACTGGAGGGAAGTTGAGCTGTTCTTAGGGCCACAAGACTGTCCCTCAGAACCCCCACAAGCTGGCCCCACGAGGTCCACGATTTGGCCCATACATGTGTCCAAGGACCTCACCAGCAGGCAGAGCTCACGCAAATCTTCCAGACACTGGCCTATGTGTCCCTGGGTTTGTTCATATGCCCCAAGGACTCTGGCGATGTTAGCCAGGGCTTCGGTCCCAGAGTCCTGTCGATTTTGTCAACCAGTTGCCCTCCCACCTGCCATGCTATCCCGGACCTGTGGCATTACCACTCGACGCACCCGCAGACTCTCCCTGCTCTCCTCTGATTGTGGGGTGGTGTTGGTATCCTCTGAGGCAGGGAGAGTGTTGCAGGCAGCACTGGTGGTGGTTGAGGCACCACATGTTGTTGCAGCAGGGGTCAGCGTGATTGTTGTTGCTGAGGTGGTGTGGAAAGTGGGGGCCTGGGACGTGGTACGCCCTGGCAGTTCTCATGGGCCAAGTTCGGGCTCCACATCCAATGAACTTGGGGAGTTTGCACCTGAGAGTCCATGTTCCAGGGCGGAGACTGGCTCTGCAGGTCGGTGATGTCATCTGCAGCAGTCAATTGTTGATCTCCTGTTGAACAGTACACTGGTGTCAGATGTTTGGATGTTACTTGTGATATACCACACAGTTTACATTGCAATCACATGGTATGGCTGCAAGAAACTGAGCATCATGACATGATGTTGATGTACATACATTACTTGTCCATGGTGTGAGATGTCAATAGATCCCATGTTCCACGAGCAGATTGTGTCATTACAAGGACATGTCCTCCTCATCTGACAACTAGCAGCACAACAACTTTATGTGAAGCATCTTTTTGGTTTGCTCTTCATGGCAGATGTTACATCTGAGCATGAACTAGCCATTGTAATCTAAAGCATACCTTTGCCATACGATGTCACAACTGACCAGGCATGTTTTGTGTTCATATGGGCCTTGATGCTCTGCCCCCATGGCACTTACCCATAGCATTCAGTGTTGTGCATGATTGTGCCCTGAATTTCTTCAACATGTGATTTGGTGAGTCAAACTGAACTTTCTATGACAGTTACATACACATTTCTGTCTGCACACTGGAAGTGGCTATTGAATCTATGCCAAGTTGGCTGACATGTGAGGGCTAGTGTGGTCATATGGCTCCATGCTTTTTGAGAGTAATTGCAGGGTGCATGCACTGTCTACCTAACTGTTCTGTTCTTTTCTTGAGGGGAATAGCTGCCACATTTTTGGTGGGTGTGTTCCATACTGTTCTGCTGTGGGACAAGAGGGCCTGGTGGGAGTTGTAGTGCTGGCTTTCCACACACAAACATCCCTTCCTATTAAGATGGCTACCTACCTGTTAGGTGAAGGTGAGCAATGCAATGGCTGCAAAATGGTTGGGGGGAGTGTTCCATCCTGCCCTGCTGTGGGACAAGAGGGCCTGGTGGGGGTTGCAGTGCAGTATTCCCACCCACAAACACCCCTCCCTGTTGAGATGGCTACCTACCTGTTAGTTTGTTGAGTGAAATGCAATGGCTGCCACATGGTTGTGGGTGTGGGGAGTGCTTCATCCTACTCAGCTGTGGGATGGGGGGGCCTGGTAGGAGTTGTAGTGCAGTCTTCCCACCCACAAAGACCCCTCCCAGTTGAGATGGCTACCTACCTGTTAGTTTGATAAGTGAAATGCAATGGCTGTCACATGGTTGTGGGTGTGGAGAGTGCTCCATCATGCTGAGCTGTGGGACGGGGGGCCTGGTGGGAGTTGTAGTGCTGGCTTCCTACCGACATACACCCTCCCTGTTAAGATGGCTGCCTCCCTGTGAAGTGGAGCAAAGGAAGGGAATGGGATACACATGGCTCTTGGATGGGAGAGTGCTCCATCCTGCTCAGGGGTAGGACAAGAGAGCATAAGATGGCTACCTACCTGTGAGTTTAATGGGGCGAGCCTGCTCCTGAGGGTACCGATTAGGTGAATGGTGGGAGAGACCACAACTTCAAAGTTGGTGATGTAAAGGCTCTCCCCCTCCCAGGATCAGATATTTGAGCGATCAAACTGATTTATGTTTTAACCATTGAGAGGACCCATATTACGGTCAGTCCTTTTTGGCATACATAGTGTTCCTTAGTGAGAACATTGAAAATGCTCTAACACGTGGTGATTTTTTACCACACATTTTCACTTTCACGTTAATTGAGAGGTCCTGAAGAAAACCCCATTTATTTTTTTGAGCAGGCTGAAGCATGTCGACCATCATTGGATAGTAATTGGGTACACATAGTATCCTTTATCCACTCTAGTTTTTAAATATACCCAGGATCACCAAGAATAAATTCAACAGGTAGAATCCGGAGGTATTTTTAGATTCACTTTCACTTCATCACATTCACCCAACACCTCAAACCTGCTCCACTCTAAACAGGTGTCGTAGCACAGCTGAGTAGCATTCGGCTACTCAGATGGGACCCGATGATGAAGCATGATACCAACCAGGTTGGTGTGTGAGGGTTTTCTTAAAAAACCATTGAGGTGCCAGACATTATCGTGTCAGACAGTCATCTGAGGTGGCTGTCTTATTTGGTTGATAATTGCAATGCAATGGATGCCACATTGTTGTGGGTGTGGGGAGTGCTCCATTATGCTGAGCTGTGGGACAAGGGGGCCTGGTGGGAGTTGTAGTGCAGGCTTCCTACCCACAAACCCCCCTCCCTTTGAAGACAGCTGCCTACCTGTTAGATGAAGGTTAGCAATGCAATGTCTGCCACATGCTTCTGGCAGGAGGATTGCTCCATCCTGCTCAGCTTTGGGACAAGTGGGCATGGTGGGAGTTGTAGTGCAGGCTTCCCATCCACAAACCCCCTTCCTGTTAAGATGGCTGCCTACCTGTTAGGTAAAGGTGAGCACTGCAATGTCTGCCATGTGCTTCTGGCTGAGAGGGGAAGTGCTCCATCCTGCTCAGCTTTGGGACAAGGGAGCATGGTGGGAGTTGTAGTGCAGGCTTCCAAAGCACAAACACCCCTCCCTGTTAAGATGGCAACCTACCTGTTAGTTTGATGAGGGAATGTAATAGCTGCCAATTGCTTCGGGGGGAAGTGCTCCATCCGGGTGAGGTTTGGGACAAGGGTGCCTGGTGGGAGTTGTAGTGCAGGCTTCCAACCCACAAACCCCTCTACCTGTTAAGATGGCTGCCTACCTGTTAGGTGTAAGTGAGCAATGAAATGTCTGGCACATGCTTTTGGCTGGAGGGAAGTGCTCCATCCTGCTCAGCTTTGGGACAAGGGGGCATGGAGGGAGCTGTAGTGCAGGGTTCCAAAGCACAAACACCCCTCCCTGTTAAGATGGGTACCTACCTGTTAGTTTGATGAGGGGAATTTAACGGCTGCCACTTGCTTCTGGGGGGGGATTGGATTGATCCATCCTGCTGAGCTTTGGGACAGGGTGAACAAACCGTGTTACCCGTGGGTCTGAGCGGCTACAAAGAGCTCTGGAGCAACTTTAACACAAGCAAAAAATGCCTCAAACTAGCACAGGGGAGTCCTTACTTAAGGACGGAATCCCATCACCCACGGAGTGGCATGCTTCATCACCTGCGATCTCCTCCTGGCTATAACTCCTAGTACAGCCAAGGGCTACATCCCCCTCACTGTGAGGGAGGAGCTCAGGGATGTTTTAGATACTACTCTCTCCTAGGATCTACTAATATCCACAAGATGTAAAGCTAAGAATGGTATCTGAGTGATGGGCACAGTGCAAAGAGAAGAGTGAAGTGTGAGTTAAGACAAACTACCGAGAGAGAAAAACACTTGTATTGTTTATCTCTTGGTGTCAGGGTTAAAAGCTCCTTTGGGACAGGGTGCCTTGTGGGAGTTGTA
Organism: Triturus cristatus; assembly: GCF_964204655.1. Lineage (NCBI taxonomy): Eukaryota > Metazoa > Chordata > Amphibia > Caudata > Salamandridae > Triturus > Triturus cristatus. The sequence goes on along the minus strand of NC_140588.1, from coordinate 315,054,321 downwards.
GTGCTGGCGGCCTGTACACCTGCCCCCATGGTAATATTGCTAGCTACCTTTGGGGTGAATCAGAGGGAGTGAATGTTGGAAATGTGAGACATGTGTTGGGGAGAGTGTGGTGCACATACATGCATTTAGACCTAGGAGGTGTAGCTTTGTAGTTGTGCAAGATACTAAATAGCAGTGTGATGGTAGACATTTGTTGGTACTTACTAGCCTCCACTCCCCGGCTATTCCTGTGAGACTCTCTGGATGCAGTGTGGCAAGCACCTTCTCCTCCCATACGGTGAATATTCGTATTGGAATGGGAGGGCCACCACCAGTCAGCTGAGCCAGCTTAAGGTTCTTGTTGTTTCTCTCTTTAACCTTGCTCTTGAGGTCATTCCACCGCTTCCTGATCTCCTTTTGGGAGTGTGGGATGGTCCCTACTGCATTGACCTTGTTGACTATCCCTGCCCACGTTTGATTTCTGGTGGCTAATGGTGTCTGTTGGACCAGGTTTCCAAACAAATGTGGTTCTACTCTGATTACCTTATCTACCATCACTGACAACTCATTGTCAGTGGATTTGGGCATTTTCTTCTGTGACATGGTGTGTGATGTGCAAATGGGTTAAAGGTGCAGGTGTGAAGGTGGTGGTGTTGATGTGTGTGGTGTGTGTGTGTTGTGATGGTGTGATTAGCCTCTCCTTTGTGCTGTGGGGTTGGGCCCTTCAGTAGTGGAGTAGTACAAAGGATTCTGATCAGGGAAGAGGCTGGTTTTATGCTCAGCTATGTGGGTGGATCAAAATGGTGTATACCTGTTAGGTGTGTTGTGTGGGTTGACCTAGAATTTGGATCTTTTAGTTGCCATGGGGATGTGTCATTGGGGTGTCTTAGGTGTTTTTTTAGGCTGAGCCAGGTTCTTGGCCACACTTGGTAGCCTTGTTGTGTGTTTTTATGTTGGCCACCATTACTGTTCCGGAGCGATAGTGGCGGTGGGTATGCAACCGCCCTTCTGCCGGCTCTCCCATTCATCAAAGGTTGCGATCACGGTGGTCGGAAACAGCAGATCGTTCTGCTGTCACCGCAATTGTATCCTAATTTCACGTGCGGTCAATCCACTGACTGGGCGGCGGTTTTGGGTCTTTCCGCAGCGAATCCAACAGTCACGAACGGATTTTCACATGCTCCGCACGCTACCGGCGGTCTTTTGTGGCATCGGTCTGCCACGGTCAGATTTTTCTGGCAGTTCAGCATAATCTGACCGCCGGTTTTTCCACGGTACTTCCAGATGGTTAATTTCCGCTACCATGGCAGTCAGAATGGTTTTCTGACCGCCATCCTAATCTACCCCAGGTTCCTGTTGGCGTGTTTTCGTGATTTTTTTGCAATCATCGCAGAAAAATCGCGAAAAAAACCCGTAGTTCAAACCTATATCTAGCTTCATTTTTCTGAAATGTAAATACTACACAACAGTTTATTACATAGTCCTGAGTTGGAAATTAAAACTAGCTATTACTTACATTGTGTCATTATTCATCAAATTAAAAAAAAATATTCTGTCTCTTTAACACCCTTGCCCCCCAATACAGACTTAGAGCAGAATACCTAACAACTAAGTGGAACCAGTAGGTCACATTCTAGAAGGAGCATGCTACTTACATATAAGATACAGCAGTTGTGGTTTACTCCACAGATTCAAAAGCATATCAGTGTCTGTATTACATTTCTTTTTTTAAACAACAGCCAATAATAAGACTTCTTCTTGAGCCATCCAACCCATATCTATATATATTTATTTTCATTTTCAAACATCTTCATTTTAACTTATTTTCTGTTAGAAAACTACCTCATTCGTCTGCAGCCTTCTCCTGACTACTATTGATCCTTCACTTCAAATGTTTTGAGTATGGATTGTGGGCCACAGCTATATCTATTGGGCTAAAGAGGATGCACAATAGAGAGGTATTGACAGGGACTTGGGTTTGCCAAATGTGCAGATTACTTAATTTGGCCAGAGAGGGTTAAAGTTTCATCAGTTGCTGGTGTTGGTTAAATCCATTGCGGAAATCCAATCTCCTCACCTCATGATTGTGCACTGTGGTGGCAATGACCTAGGCACATTGACTGTGGCAGGGCTGGAAATCCTAATGAAAGACACTTTTGCAGAACTGATGTCACCTTTCCCTCACACTGTTTTGGTATACTCTAATACAACCAAAGACATAAATGGAAGTGGTCAAATCAAATCTGTCCACAGATTGACAAAGCCAGGAAACATGTTAATAAAACTGTTTCTGCATTCTTCAGAGACCATCGTATAGGCTTTAGCTATAACAACAATCTGTGTTTTGACATGCATGGAATTTAAAGAAATGATGGAGTACACTTTACACAGGAAGGCAACAGGGTGTTTCTAAGTAAACTAAAACTTTGCATCAGGTCTTATGGTGGCAGCCGTATACATACAACCAACACAACGGCTCTTGTCAGAGCCGGTCAAGTTCCCAAAAAATTGTGAAGTGTTTTTCAAAAGGGTTTTTTTCTTCAGTTTTTGTGAATCTTCGCGTTGACGTCGCGATCCCAGCGGACATGTCGTGAAAATGGAAAACAAAAGCAGACATTCAATGGCCACCAACACATCCAAAAAGAGTAGTACAAAAATCCATTCTGAACATTGCCCTACATACATTACTATATACATACTTCTTTCAAATCATATTTAAACTAATATTTTTGCACTAAGTTTCTTTGAAAACCATCTTTCAGACCTATTTCCCATTATTGTGATTATTCAGAATGTTGCAGTGGCGTTATTACCCGCAACGATTGTGCCTTTCCCATAAAGTGAAAACACATATATGCACACACATTACAGTATTCTATGCACTAGAGGTTTATTACTGTACACTTCAAACTCAAGTTTTCTACTGTATTTCTGAACAACCATTTCTAAAACCTATTTTCTGTTTTCGCGGCAAGGCCGGAGATCGCAATGACGTCGGTTATCAGGATCCCTGCAGGTACGTCACGAAAGCAGAAAGCAAAAGCAGGAATTCAATAGCCACCACCGCATAAAAAAATTATAACTATATAATAAATTCTAACCATCACAGTAGATAACTCACTATATAAGTAACTCTAGAAAAGCATTCATCAATAGCTCTATAACAATGCATATTGATGATTCATTGATATTCCTTAAATATTTTCACCTATTTTCCCAACAACATTGATAATCGTGATGTCCCAGCGATGGTACACGGGAGCCGCGCTGGTAGTCGTGGCATCATTGTGATATCACACACTATTAAAAAAATCAGTTTTGGACATATATATTCTGTCACTAACACCTCCAATTCTCAACCATGGGGTCAGAGTATCTCCACCCTGACCCCTTATGTGGACTTTCACACAGATTTTCAGCCCGGTAACCGTTCCCGAGCAATAAAATGGCAGCAGCAGACATATCATTATAATTTTAAACTTGATTTTCTCAAAAACTACTGAACGGATTTACACCAAATAAGGAAAAGGTACTTCCTTGAACTGACATCTACCTACCCTGCCAAATTTGGTGTAAGTCCATTCAGCGGTTCGGGCTGTAGAGATGGCTAAATGTTCCTATTGGAACTAACATTACAAACACAAACTTATTTCGTGCTCCAAATTCGCTGTCCCCATTCCACAAATCACCCTAAACTTTCCCAATCAATAGCACCCACTGTGACACTTTTTAGCAAAATTTCATGCAGATTGGTCAAACATTGCCAAAGTTATAGACAAGTCAAGAAATGCTTTTCCTATGGAAACTATGTCCTAACTATAACCACCTACTTATGACCGCAAGTAGGATATATATATATATATATATATATATATATATATATATATATATATATATATATATATATATATATATTATCTACTGGCGGTCGCCAGTAGATAGTTATAGTTAGGACCTATTTTCCATAGGAAATCCGCAACATTCTATTCCCAATAAGTCTGGCGCCGGTTGACGAACCTTCGCGAAAGTTTCCCAACTTTTGGCCAGCTCCGCTCCGCTCCTACCCTGAAAGTTTTGTGTTGATTCGTCAAGCGGGGACCGAGAAAAAAGGGGGGTCCAAAAATGCATTTTCCCCATGCAATTTCCCATAGGATCTGTTGTCGCAGCTACAGCCTGAACTGCTGAACGGAATTACACCATATTTGGCAAAGAGGTAGTCCTCAGTTCAGACTCGTGCCTTTTCCATAAATGGTGTGAATCCGTTCAGTAGTTCCTGAGAAAATTAGAGTTAAATGTACATACATATCTTTGGCCGGGGAGGATCCGCGGACCCTACCCGCACCGTAAGCGCGCTGAATGCTAATTGGCTGTCGAGTGTCTGTCTACATTCGAAACCAGGAACTGTTGGTGGCCATTTTCTGCCTAGGTAGAAGCGAGGCTGAAGAAGCAAGGGGAATAAGTGTGTAAAACACATAAAGGGGGCAGAGTGGAAATACTCTGACCCTCTAGAGGTGCTTAGGGCGTCACAGAAGGACCCCCTGGGGCCCCCTTTTTTAAAAAAAAAACGGCGAAATGCGCGCACGGTGCACGCATCCTATCGCGTTTGGTGCCCGGATCCTCTCACGTTGGGTGCGCGGATCCAAGGAAAAAAAAATGAAAAAAGACAAGAAATCATTGGTTGTATGACAACTTTCTACACTGAAAGGTAGGGTGTATATTTCTGTTTTTTAAAGGCATGATTCTTATTGGTTAACAAAAACTAATTGTAAGGAACATTATATATGATAAGCTGATATGTTGAAAAGTCAAGCACACTAGCTGTCTTCTTTAGCAACATTGTGTGTTGAACTTGTGACCTGTGTGCTCAGTGCAGAGTTCCATGACCAGTTTCTATGGTAACAGGCATAAGGCAGATTGGGGGAAGGGTTGAAATGTATTTCATTTGGAAAGGGTTGAAATGTTTAACCAATAGAAATGTGTGTTTGCTTTTGAATTTATGTGTGAAGGATTGTGATTTGATGTTTACATGTATATGTGTGGAAAATGAAAGGGAAACTTTTCCATTCTTTGTTTTTGCTGAGAGGTGCACAGTGCAGAGATTCTGTAAAAGAAAATCTGGTGTGTGACTGACATACTTCTTAATCTACAAAACAACTTGAAAGGTGAGTTATTTAATTGTGAGGGGATGTATGTAGACTATTTTGATTTTAATCAGACTAATGTATTTCTCCTGCTAAAGTGTAGGGAGTACTTTTTTTTCTCTACAATCTTATTGACAGTGTGTGTGCATGTAGAAACCATTCTGTGATAAGCATTTGTGTTTTCATGTGTTTGCAGACAGATAACTGTGCTGTTTTTATATGTTGGTAGAATTAGAAACCAGTCATTGTTTATGAATTTGTGAAATGAGTTATGTTTCTATATTAAAATGTAGTACTACTTCTAGATGAAGAAATGTGTTTCGGTATAGTTCAAGGGATGGTGTTGTTTGTCTAGAATCACACAGTGAGTATGTGTGCATTTGGGAACCACTGTGAGAGAAGCATTTGGTAACATCGTGTGTTTGCTGACAGATAACTGTTTTAAAACCTGTCATGTTGTCTCAAGTTTTAGTAGCATTAGAAGCCAGTCTTTGCTTATGCATTGATAAAATGATTCATGCTTTGACACTAATGTGCTGTACTTTAATATGTAGATTGTGTATAGTCTCCTTACCCCTTGCACAGTAGTGAATGAGTTTTGGTAAGCTGCTAGGGATAGTGTTGCTTGTCTAGAATCACACTGTGAGTCTGTGTGCATTTGGGAACCACTGTGAGAGAAGTATGTGGTAACACCGTGTATTTGCTGACAGATAACTTTTTTAAAACCTGTCATGTTGTCTCAAGTTTTAGTAGCATTAGAAGCCAGTCTTTGCATATGCTTTGATTAAATGAGTCAGGCTTTGACACAAAAGTGCAGTCCTGAAATATGTAGATTGTGTGCAGATCCCTTACCACTTCCACTGTAGTGGATGAGTTTTGGTAAACTCCTAGGGATAGTTGTGCTTTTTTTTTTTCCTCATTTGCCAATACCTCCATCTACCCACGAGAGCCAACCACCAGACGTCTGCCTTAGAATGATTTTGACGGTCTATCCGCCATATCGTATTCCAGGCAGGATTTGTTGAATAAGGCGGGAGACTACCTCATTAGGCAGAAAAACGGAGAAGCACCAGTCAGTAGTAACAAGACCCAGAGCTTACATGCGAGGGGGACCGCTTCCCAGGATCTTCTGGAGCCTAGTTGACATAATCATCGGACCCCGGGGAAAAAAAAAAAAAAAAAAAAACCCCGGTATCCTAGCTCCAATTTATTAGGAGATCCCAGAAAGACAAATTCTTATTGGAGCATGATCTGGCCAAATCAGTCTTGGAAGTTTCATACAATGATGTCAGCCAAGCTGTGTGTGATGGGGCTTTGGCTTCTACCCAAACTTTGCACAGTAGTGAATGAGTTTTGGTAAGCTGCTAGGGATAGTGTTGCTTGTCTAGAACCACACTGTGAGTCTGTGTGCATTTGGGAACCACTGTGAGAGAAGTATGTGGTAACACCGTGTATTTGCTGACAGATAACTTTTTGAAAACCTGTCATGTTGTCTCAAGTTTTAGTAGCATTAGAAGCCAGTCTTTGCTTATGCTTTGATTAAATGAGTCAGGCTTTGACACAAAAGTGCAGTCCTGAAATATGTAGATTGTGTGCAGATCCCTTACCACTTCCACTGTAGTGGATGAGTTTTGGTAAACTCCTAGGGATAGTTGTGCTTGTCTAGAATCACACTGTGAGTTAGTGTGCATTTGGGAACCACTGTGAGAGAAGCATTTGGTAACATTGTATATTTGGTGACAGATAACTCTTTTAAAACCTGTCATGTTGTCAAGTTTTAGTAGCATTAGAAGCCAGTCTTTGCTTATGCATTGATAAAATGATTCATACTTTGACATTAATGTGCAGTACTTTAATATGAAGATTGTGTGCAGTTCCCTTATCACTTCCACAGTAGTGAATGATTTTTGGTAAACTCTTAGGTATAGTGGTTGTTGTCTAGAATCACACTGTGAGTCTGTGTGCATTTGGGAACCACTGTGAGAGAAGCATTTGGTAACATCGTGTATTTTCTGCCAGATAACTCTTTTAAAACCTGTCATGTTGTCAAGTTTTAGTAGCATTAGAAGCCAGTCTTTGCTTATGCGTTGATTAAATGAGTCATGCTTTGACACTAATGTGCTGTAGTTAAATATGTAGATTGTTTGCAGTGCCCTCACCTCTTCTAGACTAGTGAATGAGTTGAACTGCTAGGGATAGTGTTGCTTGTCTAAAATCACACTGTGAGTCTGTGTACATTTGGGTAAGGATTGTGATAGAAGCATTTGGTAACATGGTATATTTGCTGACAGATAACTGTTTTAAAATCGGTCATGTTGTCAAGTTTTAGTAGCTTTAGAAGCTATTCTTTGCTTATGCATTGATAAAACGAGTCAGGGTTTGACACTAAAGTGCAGTACCATGTATTATTCTCTTCACTGTGCCAGAACTGAAAATTTAAAAGTTTTACCCAGGAACTGTCGTAGCAGTAGTCTGATGATTTATTCAGTTTCCAAGTACTCATGTTGTGAACCATACATTACCACATAGACTGCTTCAAATGTCTATGCAGTATGCATGCAGTCTTCTAACATACTATACACTTGTCTTTCGCATCTTAAATTCCCTAGTCAGTATCCATACAGTCCAGCAAACATCCTGTCACTCCCTTTGCACTCCTCTAGTGACCCATTCAGTACCAAGTACTAATCCATTCACTGTGTCAAAAGCCAACCACTTATAAATTCACCCAGGCACTCTCTTTCCTGTACTCTAATCATTCCGTCAGTTCCCAAGTACTCATGCAGTGAGCCAGGCCTTAGCACATAGACTGCTTCAAATGCCAATTCACAATGCATGCAGGTCTCTAACCACCTACACAGTTGTCTTTCACACATTCAATTCCCCAGTCAGTATTCATACACTTCTAGAAAACACCCTGTCACTCACCCAGTGTGTCTCCTTATAGTACTGTAATCATTCAGTCAGTTAGCATGTAGTCTTTTAGTGAGGTAGGCTTTAGGGCATTAACTGCTTCAAAGTAGTATGCACTATGCATGTAGTGTTTTAACCATCGTCACACTTGTGGTTCAGGGCTATAGTTTCTTAGTCAGTTTTTATATAAAATGTGTTTGTACAGTAATGGAATAGTATAAATTTGAAAGTTATTAATATACATTTATTTGTGATTCTTTTTTACAGATACAGAACAGGATTGTTTCTCATCCGTTTGCACTCTTCTCGTGCAAGATTGTTTGGATGAAGGGTCCTTCGGTGTTTCATCATACTTGCTGTGCCGTACGAGTATTTCTTGTTAGGATCCCCTTGCAACAGAACTCTTTTGCAAATCTTGCACGTGACCAAGGTGGCATTGATCTTTGTTTGCCCCTCGGGAAAAGTAAATAATTTCCACACCACTGAAGGAAAACGTTGTGGGCGTGGTGCGTCCTCCAAAAATTCATCCTTAGATTCGGTGAATATTTTAAAGCGACAACATTTACAGTTTTTGTAAGTTAAACTTATAACATTTTGTTAGCTGTAAGCATTTTATATATCTGTGATTTGTATCTTGTGGTATTTTGTTGAGAATAGCATGTTGGTTTTTTTTTAACAATCTTTTTGATTGTTTTTTTTTTGCCCGCTGTTAAGTGATGAGTATGATTGAAATCACTATTTTTAGTGAAATTTAATATATTCTGAGAACAGCAAAAAAGGCAAACAAATTACTTTGTGGAAATTATGCTGTGTTGTAAAAAATGTATTATTACATGTTATACATTTTTTTCCTTTTCTTTCACAGATCCAAATTTAAAAATAAGCAATTTATATGAATTTAGATTGCAATGAAAATCTGAAAAACATGTATACCATTTTTTATTGCTATTACTGTGAAGGTAAGTTTAACTAAGTCTCAATATGCAGAATGAGGAGGTCTGCAAGAAGCTACAAAGTTGAAACACGTTTCTAAAAACACTATGTAGTTTTGAAATCTGACCATAATCAGATATCATGTGACCTGCAAAAAAAGAGATTTGAGGGGTTCATAATATTTCCCATTGTAGATATTGAAGGACCTCAATTATTTCAATCATTCTTCTTTGAACATCTTTGCAGACAAAACTCTGTGCTTACCTTCTATCATTCGCAAGGAATTTTTAAACTGGAAATATGTCACTTTTGTAACATAGTTATTGGGCAAGATACTCTTTCATATTTACAAAGAGAGGAAAAGGCACTCTGTGCACTTTTTATACTCCATGTAAATACAACCTCATTATGCACACCAGTTTGCGTTGAAAGGGTGTTCTATAAGTGTTGTTGTGCATGATTGCACTGAATACTCATAGAACAAGACACATGTCTAGATTTGTCAGAAATCATAAATCTCGATTTGTGTGTGAATGCTGCACCATTCTAAAATTGGTGAAGGAAAGCACAACAAGGAGAATTGTTTTCATTTCTCCACATTTTTATATCTTCAATGCATGCTACAATACTCAGCATACATTGAAGGAGAAAAATGCCTTTACTGATTGTTTTTGTGCAGGAAGGTGTGTCTTCCTGCACAAAAACAAACAGCTCATGACACAGATATCCTTGCACTATGGCGCAAGGGTGCCTGTGTCACCACATGGCTGCAGTTTAAGCAGTCGTGAGAGAGAAGCATAGATTTGCAACATATTTATGTACATATGTTGCTTACCTGTGCTTCGGAAGTACTACAGCACAGTGTAGTTAAAGAGGTTACTGTGTGATGCTGCAGCACTTCCTCATAGTTCTGCACTTATACATTCACCATACGCTAATGCATTCATTCACTCAATTACGTACTACACTTACATTCATCTAAACTTTCACACACTAACAAAGAAATGTAGCTCTTTTTTTAAACCAGGAAAGTTAGTTCTTACAAGAACTTATTTTTTTCTTCTTTCTTCTTTTATATATTTTTTGGAATTTTCTGAACCATTTTTAAGTTTTATTTTGGTTTTTCTGCAAAAAAAAACCCCCAAAAAACAGGAGGAACCAAACAATGAATTTCAGGAAAAATAAAAAAACAAAAAAAACTAGCAAATGTGACATTCTTGACGGCGGCCGATCAGATCGATCGACTGCTCACCGTAACACAAAGTCGCATTGCACTTAGTGCAGAGCACTTTTAAATATTGAAATTGAGGACGGATGTCCCAGTTTTTGGCTGATGGATGCACTCTTGAAGTGCTCGGCTGCGATGAGGTGGAAGGCGCAGGAGCAGGAGGTTTCTCATCCGTTTGCACTATTCTCATGCAAGATTGTTCGGATGAAGGGTCCTTAGGTGCTTCATCATACTCGCTGCGCTGCACGAGTATTTCTTGTTAGGATCCCCTCGCGACAGCACTCTTTTGCAAATCTTGCACGTGACCAAGGTGGCATTGGTCTTTGTTTGCCCCTCGGGAAAAGTAAAAAATTTCCACACCACTGAAGAAAAACGTGGTGTGCGTGGTGTCTCCTCCAAAAATTCATCCTCAGATGTATGAGGAGATGCAGGTGATGCCTGCTGCCCTGAAGCCATTTTTGGTAGAAAAAAGTTAGAGCTACGTGTAAACTTAGTCTAAAAAAATCTTCTTCTCTGCAAAGAGATGCTCCTCCAAAGAAGGTCAAAGGAGAATTATTGAATTGGGTGGGGTTTTTCAATAGTTAGAAGAGGGAGTGCAATGAACCAATCAAATCTCTTTTTTTGCAGGTCAAATGGGATCCGCGCACCCTGCGCATACGCAGCACGCACCCAGCACGCATCCGCGAAATTGAATTAAAAAGAAATATAGGATTAGATGTACAAATATATTACTTTTAAGACTAGTTCAGAGTTTGTTTTCAATTAATATTCACATGAAATACATATATATGTTTTTTTAAATGTTAAATATTTCGCGGGATCCGCGTACCTACCGCGTCATAGACACATGACACATCGCAGAAGCGCGTAAACATTGCGTTATGTACATCGAACGTGTCACGTATATGCTGGGAGTCGCGTACCGGTCGCATTGCGATCGCGCACAAAATACGTACCCAATGCATACCATGCGCGGATGCTATCGCATAGGGATCAAGAACGGTGCGCATAGGGTGCGCGGATCCAAAAACATGGAAAAAAAATATAAAATAAAGTTTTGAACTTATAGTTAAAAAAATATTTTGAAAAATATAAAAAAATATGTTTGAAAACCCCCATTAAATTCAAATGATATTTTTTAATTTTTAAAAGAATTAATTGAAAAAATAAGTTTAAAAAATGGTGATAAAAAAGTATTTAAAAAAAACATAATTAATGAAATTGACACACTGAATTTGAAAAACATAGAAATCCAATCAAAATCATTAAACATGATATCTTTAGAGATAAGTTATAGATAGGAATTAGCATTTAAAAAACCTTTGAAATTCACTGAAAAAACCATAGGTTTCATGCACGTTATAGTTAGGAATTGGCATTTAAAAAACCTTTGAAATTCACTGAAAAAAACAAAGGTTTCAGGGCCGTTATAGTTAGGAATTGGCATTTAAAAGACCTTAGAAATTCACTGAAAAAACCATAGGTTTCAGGGGCGTTATAGTTAGGAATTGGCATTTAAAGAACCTTAGAAATTCACTGAAAAAACCATAGGTTTCAGGGGCGTTATAGTTAGCTGGACATTTCCCTTGTACAAAACCCTAGAAATTCCCCTGTTATGGTTAGTTCAGCTAACTATAACTCGCGCCCCCGCAATGCACTGCTGATGATGTCACATATTACATCACTCATGACATGGTCAGTGACATCACTGATGACATCACTGATGACATCTCAAATGACATCACTGATGACATCACTGATGACGTCATCCATGTGATAAATTAGTGCATCTTCTCACACCCTAATATAACCTTTGATACACCGACTCAAAATTTCAGACGGCCATTTTGAAAACCATAGATACTCCAATAGCAATAACTACATACCCACTCATCGACTCTTAGGTCTACATACACCTCTACTCACTCACCTGTACAGTCACTCATACTTACAGTCACTCCGTACAAGACTATCATATGCATTTATACACCTATATAGACACTCAGACACCGCCAATCATCCATTGAGGTACTGACACACCTAGTCAGTTGTGCAAATAATTAAACACAGTCCAATTTACTCACCTATACAGTTAAACACACTCAAGTTCAATAACTCATAAAAACCCTAACAAATTCTGACACTCTTATACAATTACTAATACAAGCACACACTCATCCATACAGCCACTCCCGCAATCACACACTCTAACATAGAGATAGTTATATACTCTTACACACATATACACTGCGTTTCACATATGTAGTTACTGACACATGTACAACTGAGATATACATTCAATCACTAACACACTCATACATACACTCACCCAACCATACAGTCCATCACAGTTGCACTGTTAAAACCATGCACCCATAGAATCACCCACTCACACATCTATGCACAGAGTCACACACACCCTACCAACCCAAACACTCAGGCACCCATACAGATACTCAGACAACCAACCAATAACCCATATAGACACTCATATAGCTATTCACAAAACCATTCAGCCACTTATACACCAACACACAGACACATACAGACATTCACACAGTTTAGTCACTAGTCTGCAGTAAGATACATTTAATGACTCACTTATAGAGTCAGTTACGCACCTAGAAAATCACCCATTCACACACTTATACACCCACTCATTCTTCCATAGGCCTTTCACTATAAATATATAAAACATATTTAAACTTTTCAGAAAAACACACATTCACTGGATGATGTCATCAGTGATGTCATCAGTGATGTCATTTGAGATGTCATCAGTGATGTCATCAGTGATGTCACTGACCATGTCATGAGTAATGTAATATGTGACGTCATCAGCAGTGCATTGCGGGGGCGCGAGTTATAGTTAGCTGAACTAACTATAACAGGGGAATTTCTAGGGTTTTGTACGAGGGAAATGTCCAGCTAACTATAACGCCCCTGAAACCTATGTTTTTTTCAGTGAATTTCTAAGGTTTTTTAAATGCCAATTCCTAACTATAACGCACCTGAAACCTTTGGTTTTTTCAGTGAATATATATATATACATATATATATCCATACAGACATACAGATTTCACACGCACGAAATTCAGCAGTTATTGTTCGCTGACCTAACTATAACTTGTGTCCAAGCAATGCACTGCTTATGGCTTCACATATTGCATCACTCATGACATGTTCAGTGACATCACTGATAACGTCTTAAATGACATCACTGATGAAATCATCTAATGACTCTGAGTGTTTTTAAAAAGTTTATGAGCCGGTATCTTACCTGAGGAGATTGCTGATTGCTGCCAGTGTGACCGGGGGAACAAGACTACAGCCCCCAGCTTTCCAAGCGGCACGCACGCTGTAAATGTCCATTCTTCAGCCAGGAGGTCGCTGAAGTACCGGCCCAGGTTCCCTCAGCACCGTAGCCTGTACCTTACCTGAGGAGATTGCTGATTGCCCCCAGTGTGACCGGGGGAGCGAGACTACAGCCCCCAGCCTTCCAAGCAGCGCTCACGCTGCAAACATCCATTCTTCGTGCCAGTAGGTGCATAAGTACCAGTCAGGGCTTCCGTCTGCACCCGTCCACGGCAGGTTGTGGGTGGGCTGGGCCAGGTCCCTTGGCTTTACTGTCCGGAGAGGAATGGTCATTGGGATATTAATACCTGCACCTTCTTTGAGAACAACTAAGAAGAATCACGAAGGGAGTGAGCGGAGAGAGAAGTAAGCCCATTTTTGTTGTGCCTCCCTGTGTTTTTCCTTCCTCTTTTAAAAAAAAACCTAACTAATAAAAAGTAATAGAGTTCCTTAAGTAATATGGGTAAATGGAAGGCGGGGGTGTCAAGCCATTGACTGAGTAGCCCGCCAAACGGACTACTATAGATACCTGTTTAGCACGTGCTGTTAGGGCCCTGAACACAGAAATTGATTTGGCAGAATGGCGTATGTCGCTCACTAGAACTGGCCAAACTGGAGAGGCTCAATTGGTAACATCTACTGAAGGGACACCTGGTACAGGTAGCATCCATGATATTCAAAGTGTTGTGTGCTCAAGTGAGGCTTCAGGACAAACACTGACAGTAACTGTAGCAGATCAGGGCCTCACTCCTGATGATCCAGGATCATTAACAACAAAATACAAAAACATCCAAAACTGCCCATAAGCCTGCTGCTAAACATTAAAGGAAGACACAAGATGATACATCAATTGTCTCAGGAGCCCTGGAGGAAATTATCCTGTGGGGGGTGGGGGGACAAGGGATTGGCTCGACCACTACAGAGAATTATATATGGGCCCCTTTTTGGGACAAACTAACAACCGCTGTCAGCAGTTTATTAAGCCCACTCAGAGAAAGATTGTCTAAGATGGAGGAGGCTCTGAAAAAGGTTGTTAATCTGAGCCAAATGCAATTGGACCAGAGGGTCCAAATAACAACCATTGGCATGAGCAGTAATATAGGTTGTATATCCCCTCACGTCGAAATTTTACACCACCGGATACAAGAGGGGTTGATGAAAAGAAATGCACAAGCGTCTTTAAGCCAACTCAATAGGAATGATGCTCCAGACAAAAACCAAACAATTATAAACGAAGAAACCTACAATAACATTGAATCCACACCACAAGAGCTAGTCACTGTTAACTTGCCACCTGCTAGCTGCCCATATGTGGCAGTATTAGTTAATGTCCCCCATTTGAAGCCAGGGGTCATGGAAACAACGAAATGTTTGAAAAACAAGGTGGTTCACTGGCTAAATTCCAGGCACTAATTCACCCCAAATGGAGCGCAGGAAATTCTGTTTACCAGAAGAGTGGGATGGATTGGTCTATTGGAAAAAGATCTGCCTGGTGACTGTGTAATAATTAACTTTAGTAGCCAGAGAGCTGCTAGTAGTATTCATAAAATGACAGTTGCATCAACTATAGATAGACAGGTAATGGGTGTACTCCCACTAGGGTTCTTTTACCATCACTTGAGTGGATTAGGGCAATGTCCAACACCCAGGGATGGAGGAACACCATATGTTCACTACCACAATATGTCCGGGATTTTACTATGCCCAATAGATATGACATGTTGAGCAGAGTAATTGATAATGATTGACTTAATCAAGCCCATGATGAGGATCTTAAGAGCTTTCAGAGAGGGTCTCCCAAATTGTCTCATACAGTTAGTCAGTCAAGCAAGCTAGGGCCTAGGGATGGCCCATACATAAGAGAAGCATCCTCTTTGGGGGGATAAGGTGAAGCCATGGCAGCCGAGGTAGTGGAGGCATACGAGGCTCCCGATAAAATTCTCCTTGGAGTCAATACAATAGATACTGAGCCAATAGAATAACCCCCTAGGGAAGGGTTACAGTTTGCAACCTAGAATATGAATGGACTGACAAATAAGTTGAGAATATTGATTGGGTCAAAACTATATCCGGCTATGATGTTATAGGTCTACAGGACACTTTATGCATAAACCCTGTATACATAGATGGTAATTCCTCCTATTTCCTACCACCCATCGGGTCACAAGCAGGCCGAGTAAAAGGGGGTCTACAGCCACTTATTTCTAATAAAATTCCTGTTATGGTTAAAAAATCTAAAACAGTGGGACCCCATGCACAGATTCTATGGCTACGTAAAAAGGAAGGGAAAGATCTGTTTTTAGTACATTTTTATAATAATATTTTTGATTCGACACGTTTTAACGTGGTAACAGCCCTTGACCAGGCCCTTGAAATATTTTTAGCTTCAACTAGCACTGATTATGTTTTTTTTGTGGGTACAGGATTTTAAATACAGGCATGTGATATGCCCAAAAACCAGGCATGCAACCTCACCTACGCTGATGGGGAGGGAAACGATCACTTTTGCTACAATGTGTATGGAGAAGCTTTAAACTGGATGACTTCAAAATATGACCTCCACCTACTCAGGAGGGGATGCAGACAAAATGATGACTAATTTCCAACTTTTACAGGGAGAAATATATTTTCTACCATTGATCATATACTAGTGACTACCCCGGATACATCTAGGTGTGGCAATCTTATCGTTGTCCCCTCCATACTTAGGGATCATTTCTTACTTACTTTATCCTTTTTCTTTTGGGCCACAAAGAGTGAAGTATATGATTTAGGTAACCAAATAAACCCTTTCAGGACAAATGGTATTAGAATAAAGTGGACAGGTGTCGACCCACTCATGATATTGCAGCAAATATTAACATATAACCAGCGAGAGATAGCTTACTGTCTTCCGGATGAGATTTCCCCAAATACAGTAACTACAAACTTTAACTGTATTACTACCGATATTAAATCACTCTTAACTAGGCAGATCGGTACACGAGCCAATATGAAAAAGGGATGGTTTGATGGCACTTGCACCAACGCATTACAGGTGCTAAGGTACGCACTGTCTAAAACACCACCAGATATACTGGCTATTAAATCCCTACGACAAGAGTATAAACTAGCCTTATCTGCCTGGAAAAAGAAATTACAGGAAGAAGCTTGGGAAAATGTGATTATCTTTTCAAAAACTATGAACAGTAAACTTTTCTGGGACACAATCAATGCTCAATTCTTAAAGAATGATGATATCCCGGAGTTTTTCTTCTTTATTTCGACCGATAAACGGGTGACACACTTCACTGGGATTTTCAGTAATAACGGGGAGACGTTGGAGGGGCCTGATCAGGAGTTATATGGAGGGAGGCCCCACGCCCTGGAGATTACTTGTGAAGAAGTTGTCCAGGCCACCCAGGAGAGTCCTGGGGAATGGGCACCAGGCCCTGATGGCGTCCCAGTTGATGATTTTAAATCAGTACCAAAATAATGGGGACTTATTTAAACTAGAGTGTTTAACTCAGCCGTAATTGACACAACACCACAGACATGGGGCGAATCCATTATCGTACCAATATATAAGAAAGGGGACAAAACTGGTCCAAAAAATTATCATCCCATCTCCCCTTAGATACTGCCTTAAAAGTTATGAGTTGGGTTTTATTAAAGAGGCTGAAGGAATGGGCTGATGATCACTCTATTTTAACCCCTTTACAGTACGGGTTTATAAAACGCCTGTGGACAATTGAACAATGCATTAGTTTGGAGCTACTCATCAGCAAGTATACCAGGGCAAAGACGGGCACTATATATCTATGCTTTGCCGATCTTAATAGTGCATTTGATTTAGTTGACCATAACTTACTCAGGCAAACCCTGACCTCCATGGGAGCACCTAGTGCGATTGTTGGCTTCCTCTCCCGCCTATATGAGAGCCTAACCAGTCAAGTCCGCTTTGGTCCCAAGGGTGAATGCTCATCTACATTTAAAGTAGGGAAGGGTATATGACAAGGATGTGTGTTAGCACCAATGTTATTTTCTCTTTTCAATAACAAGGTCGAAAACCATATGCAACAAATACAGGCTGATGCTATGAGGGTGGCTGGTCGTCCGATACTCATATTGTTATAAGTGGACAACGCAGTACTATTGGTATGGACCCCGTTAGGCCTCCAAAGATTGATGGATGGTTTCTCAGATTTTATGAAACAAGGGAGAATGGTAATTAATACATCGAAAACATTCACCATGATTTGAGGGAGCAAACAGAAATTTTGTAAAACCTTTTTTATTGACAGCAACCCAATATGCACAGTGAACTTAATCTGCTACCTTGGTATCTTATTTTCAGGAAATGGCACATGGACCCA
Source organism: Triturus cristatus (assembly GCF_964204655.1). Classification (NCBI taxonomy): domain Eukaryota; kingdom Metazoa; phylum Chordata; class Amphibia; order Caudata; family Salamandridae; genus Triturus; species Triturus cristatus. Next base: position 315,036,418 of record NC_140588.1, on the reverse strand, counting down.
ACATATGGTAAATATGAGAGCTAAAATGAGTAGGGCCAATGAAGAGATTTTAAAATTTGCCGCTAAATTAGGAAATCAACCAATCAAAGAGATGGTAACTATTTATAAAGCCAACAAAGTAAACACCGCCCTTTATGGGGCAGGGCTTTGGAATTACACCAATAGTATGGCCCTGAAAATAGAAAATTGCTTTTTAAAACGCCTGTTTTTGCCACCATCAGTATCAAACACCATCGTACATCATGAGGTGCGGCTTCAATTTTTAGTGGATACCCTGATGGAAGGGCCATTGTTACAGTGGGCATCAATCTGGAGAAGTGAAGAGATGTCCTTTACTTGGTCAATTATTTTAACCTGGATGACTGTGCTTATCTTACAATTTATCAAAAGACACACAGCTTGGCAGTTCGGGCTGGACTGTTCCCTTGAGGCACAGGGTCAAGACTGATTTGCATATGGCTGGGTTCAAACTGGAATGGCATTGTGAGCAAAAAAGCGATGGATTTAGGCCCAGATCTCTGTACAGGGGTGAATGTATGACATTGTTCTGCATTCTGTCCATCAACTTTTGTTTTTGCATTTGTCACCCCGAGTGGGACAGGTATGCTCAGACGTGAGACCTGTGCTCTTCATGCCACTGGAATCAAGCTATCCTGGCTGAAGAGGGTTGAAACCCCGAAACCGGTCCTATGATGCTTCTTTCCAGTCCAGGGAGGACCTGGCTTGGCAGTTCGGGCTGGACTGTGCCCATGAGGCACAGGGTCAAGACTGATTTGCATATGGCTGGGTTCAAACTGGAATGGCATGGTGAGCAAAAAAACAATGGATTTAGGCCCAAATCTCTGTACTGGGGTGAATATATGACATTGTTCTGCATTCTGTCCATCAACTGTTGTTTTTGCATTTGTCACCCCGAGTGGGACGGGTATGCTCAGATGTGAATCCCGTGCTCTCCATGCAACTGGAATCAAGCTATCCTGGCTGAAGAGAGATGAAACCCCGAAACCGGTCCTAGGATGATTGTTTCCAGTCCAGGGAGGACCTGGCTTGGCAGTTCGGGCTGGACTGTTCCCATGGGGCACAGGGTCAAGACTGATTTGCATATGGCTGGGTTCAAACTGGAATGGCATGGTAAGCAAAAAAACAATGGATTTAGGCCCAGATCTCTGTACTGGGGTGAATGTATGACAATGTTCTGCATTCTGTCCATCAACTGTTGTTTTTGCATTTCTCTACCCGAGTGGGATGGGTATGCTCAGATGTGAGTCCTGTGCTCTCCATGCCACTGGAATCAAACTATCCTGGCTGAAGAGGGGTGAAACCCCAAAACCGGTCCTAGGATGCTTGTTTCCAGTCCAGGGAGGACCTGGCTTGGCAGTTCGGGCTGGACTGTTCCCATGAGAAACAGGGTTTAAGACTGATTTGCATATGGCTGGGTTCAAACTGGAATGGCATGTGTAGCAAAAAATTGATGGTTTTAATTACAGATCTCTGTAATGGGGTGAATGTATGACATTGTTCTGCATTCTGTCCATCAACTGTTGTATTTGCATTTGTCACCCCGAGTGGGATGGGTATGCTCAGACGTGAGTCCTGTGCTCTCCATGCCACTGGAATCAAGCTATCCTGGCTGAAGAGGGGTGAAACTCCGAAACCGGTCCTAGGATGCTTGTTTTTAGTCCAGGGAGGACCTGGCTTGGCAGTTTGGGCTGGACTGTTCCCATGAGGCGCAGGGTCAAGACTGATTTGCATATGGCTGGGTTCAAACTGGAATGGCATGGTGAGCAAAAAAACGATGGATTTAGGCCCAGATCTCTGTACTGGGGTGAATGTATGACATTGTTCTGCATTCTGTCCATCAACTGTTGTTTTTGCATTTATCTTACATTAATGTCACATTGGGGAACTTGTTTAATACATCTGTGTGTTCGGATCCTACGAAAATGTTGTCCTTCACTAAGAAAGAGATTAAAGACTCATTCCTGTTACAAAGGCAGAATCACATAGCAAAATTGGAGTCAAATAAACTGACCCTGGCCTTCTATAAATCCTTTATGCTAGAGGTGGGAACCAACAGTTATTTGTCACACAAGACCTATGTACAGCATCGTTTTGTGTTACTGAGATTGAGATGTGGCTTTGCAGACTATTTGGTTCTTTTCCCCAAAATGAAATCACACCCCTCAGATCTAGTACCATGTCCATGTGACAATAAGAGCAAACAAAGTGTTGAAAATTGAAACAGCGATCTGATTAAGCATTCACTGAAGACATGAACTCCCCTCTTCTTGGAACGGGTTTCTCTTCTTATGTTGTCTAATGTCCGGACTCCATTTTGTATTGTCATGTTTCCACGTGCTGTACACGAGAAGAGTCCTACCTTCTCGTCAGTTGCTCTTGTAATCTGCCTAGTAACAGTCTATAAATAGCTCCTTTGTCCGTCTGGCGCATGCCCAGATTTGACCACATCTGTTATCAGTTAATCCTCGCTTGACCATGTTTTCGCGGGCTCAGGAAATTGGTTACTCCGCCCACATATTGGTTCTGTATCGAAAATGTCCATAAAAGGTAAAGATGTTTGCCTCATGATGTATCCACCCACTTATGAGCCCCTCTGTTGTGTATAAAAGGGGACCGTGTACGCAAGTTCTTTGTGCTACTCTATGCAATACTGAAGGGTGTTGTATGGATTGTAGGACCACCCTTAAGGGTTAATAAACTTTGTCTTTGTACTTTGCAGTTTCCGTGCCAACTTCCTTGTAGATTCCATTGCAGGAGAGCGAACCCTTGTGTCCTGCGGGCCTAGCTGGGGCCTGTATTCATCAATTGGCGCCCGTCACGTGGGGCTCATCGGCGACTCGGATGCTCGAAGGACTGGTCGTGACGAAGGTGAGGAATTTGGCCGGGGATGTGATCACTGCCAGAGGCACTTTAGTCCTGGCATCCCGAGGTTTTCTTCCTTCCCTTCCGAACTGACCATCTGGGTGGCGCCGGTCCTCGACTGAGACCTCTTCTGTCGGTTCTGCCGTGACAGCCGTTTGGGCGAATTTTGGAGCTTGGCAGTTGGAATCTGGACACTCTTGATTGGTAAGAACCGTTGTACGGTACTTGCTCCGAGTTTTTGAAGCCTGGGTTGGCTATTTGAGTTTGATTTGTGATGACCGGTCATATCTTGTATTGATTGATGTGAGAATATATGCGTTGCAACACATATAGGCAGGTAATGTGGAGATATTTCTCCGGAGTTGTGTAAATTTGAACGGCACAAAGTTTTAAGTGCCATTTTTTGATAATACTGCATATTTTGCATTATTTCTGAGCATGCCTGCTTTTAGCGCACTCCGTAAGTGGTGCTGCTGCTTTGGAAACCGGTTAAACCTCGAGGAATCTGCTCCAGCCCCCCCAGAGGGGACTCCTAATAGGGATATGTATGTGAAGCATGGTCTTTCCTCTATAATGTACAGCACAGTATGGAGGAAATACACCAAAAAGGATCCTGAGTTACGATGGCCTTTGTATGGATCGTTTGATATGCGTAAGATTGAGTATGTGGAACAGTGTATGTGTAAACGGCGTGCTCGTCAAGATATGTTCGAGTGTGTGCGATTATGGGTGAAGGAAGTGCGTGAGCAAGAAAAATGTGAGAAAGTGCTGTTTGATAAAGAGCAACGGAAGAATGATCATGTGCGAGCGCAGGAAGCGAAGCGTCGGGAGGAAAGAGAACAGACGGAGAGACAAGAGAAAGAGCGTAGGCTGCAAGTGTCGGGTCAATATGCTGTTCGGCAGCCTCTTTATCCTGTCCTTACTAATCTTGATGATGATTTTTTCCTATTAGATCGTTCCCCGCCACCTTATGTAGGTGCGTCTGCTCCGACAGTTCAGGATTCCGGATCGGGTAAAGATAGGATAGACACGCGATCCATGTTATCTCTTGAGCGCTCGAGTGAGCTTCGGAAAATTTCTTAACGTGCAGTTTCAAATAAGCTGTCTTCTGCAGAGTTATTACCGATTCTGGAAGGATGGCAGGATAGGGAGAAATTGTATTTTGCTGCCGTTTTCTCTGATGAAGTGGTTGCTGCCTTTCGCAAATATTCTGATGCTTTTGAGCCGCAGGAGATAGTGTCGGATTCTAGAGCACTACGTAATGGTACTTTCTCTCCCTCTCAGGTGCCTGATGCGGTCCGACGTCTGTTTGCGCTACGGGATGAGATGCTTCGACTGCGGGACAAAGCGCGCCGGAACAAGGAGGAGGAGAGCTTGACCTTGCAGGCGGACGACCAGCAGCTGTCTTCCTCCCAGTCAGATAAGGGCGAACTAGTGCATGCTAAACCCATGCGAGAGGCGGCACCTTTGTATGTTCCTCCTAAAGGAGCGTGAACTAGTGCGGATATTACTTCTGCCGATGCTAAGGGATATTTTGTGTACAATTGGGTTTATACTCCCTGGCATAGGGCTGATGTTATGGCATTAAAGAATGCATTGCCTGATCCCCGCAAGAATCCAGCGGCCTTTTACGAAGAAGTCGAAGGGGCCTTGAATTCTTGTACTATGAACTTAGCAGATATAGATCTGTTCTTTGGGCTTATTTTACCACCGGATATGTGGCGATCTGTACGGAAGGTGGATGATCAAGCTGCTTTTAAGGCTCGGTGGTCTGAGATTGAGGATGAGGATAAGGAGAGGAAGCCCGCGCAGAAACCGCCTCAGATTATCTTAGATCTCCCCGCTGCTATTTTGACCAAGTTGAAAACAATTATTCCCCCTAAAAAGATTGACTGGAACATGTTAGCCTCGTGTAAACAGAAAGCTGATGAATCAGTTGCAGATTTCTTTACGCGCTTTGAGGAGACATTTCATGATTTTAGTGGTCAGTCACTTACGGATGATACGGGTCGACACCTTTTTGCCGACAAATATGTGGCGAATTTATTACCGGAAATAGCAGCTCGTTTAAAAGCGAGTGAAAGTTCTTGGTCCACCGCGTCTCCGACATCCCTCCTGACTATAGCTCAGTATTATGAGCGTCAGGAACAAGAAGCGAAGGGGAAGGAGGAGAAGAATTCGAAAGATTTGAAAACGAAGGTGATGTTAGCGCAAGTGTTTGGTCCGCCCCGTCGGGGTGTCAATAGAGGTAGGGGAGGATTCTATGGTCCCCCTTCGGGTCGCTCAGATTTAAATAGGAATCAATGTGCGTATTGTAAACAATCGGGTCATTGGGCCAGAGATTGTCCGGCGTTGTATGCATCTCGTCAGGGTCATAATCAAGGTGCACCGAGAGGTAGAGGGGGTTTCCCGAATCTCAGAGGGAATTTTAATGATCGTGCTCGTTTTGAACCTACCGTGCAGCAGCGAGATAGACCTAATGTCTTTGATCGACAGCACCAGTATCAAGTGTCAGGGACGGACCGCTCTGGGTACCATGATTCGCAGCATGCATAGGAATGCGTTGGATGGGGGTTAGAATCAGTTGAAGTGCCGGTTGATCAGAAGGGTCCTTATGTCTCAGCGAAGGTTTTGGGTTCTACTGATCGGTTCCTAGTAGATACAGGAGCGACTCGTAGTGCGCTGTCTAAACAATTGGTTCCGAGGGCTCCCCCATCTGGCTTAATGGTTACATCGGTAGGGTTTGATGGTACACTCTCTCGAAGCCCTCTTTCTCGACCCCTTGCATTCCAGGTTGATCCCTTTTCTGCACCCTGTCCGTTTTTGCTTGCCCCGAACATGCCTGACAACATTATGGGTCTGGATATGCTCAAGCATTTCAGAGCTACGATCCGCTGCTCCCCCGCTGGAGTACGTGTGATATTAAACGATAATCACCCTTTGACAGAACGGATGTGTGTGGTAACAGAGGATACTGTGTTAGCTTCTCTCCCTCGTACTTTGTGGGCCATTTCGGATACCGATGTGGGACAGATGGTGATTCCGCCTGTCCATATTAGTGTCCAGGAGGGGCGGTGTTACCACGCCTCCCTCAGTATCGTATTTCCCAGGAGGGGGAGGAGGCCCTCATAGAGATTGTGCAGGATTTGATTAAGGTGGGAGTAGTGGAGGAAGTTCCCTACAATGTCTGTAACAGTCCGATTTTACCCATCTTGAAGAAAGATACGGATGCCAGAGTTTATCGGTTTATCATTGATTTGAGGGAGGTGAACAAGATCGTGATACCTCAGTATCCAGTGGTTTCTGATATCACGACGTTGCTCACTTTGGTCCCGCCAACGGCGACCACGTTTTTGGTTATTGATTTGAAAAATGCCTTCTTTTCGATCCCTATTCATCCTGATAGCCGATACCTTTTTGGTTTCACTCTGAATAATAGGTCTTATCGATTTTGTAGAGTCCCTCAGGGCTACACAGAAAGCCCTAGCATTTACAGTCAAGCATTAAAAAGGCAATTGGACTCCTTTGTTTTGCCTGAGGGTGTCGCCCTTATACAATATGTCGATGACATCTTGTTGGCGGCTGACACTCCTGAGCTGTGTGAGAAGAGTACGTTATCCTTGCTTTCCTTTTTGGCATTTCACAATCACAAAGTATCGAGGAAGAAATTGCAATTCTGTAGACCAAAGGTGACTTATGTGGGTCACCTTTTGTCTAAGGAGGGGCGTGCACTCACACCAGATCGTATTCAAGCAATTTTGGACACGCCAGTGCCTTCCACACAGAAGGACGTGCGTGCATTTTTGGGTCTTGTTTCTTTTTGTAGGCAATGGATATTAGGGTTTTCACACATAGCCAAGCCATTATTAGCCCTTTTGACAAAAGACTCACCCATTCCGCTTCCCTGGTCAAATGAGTGTGACATTGCCTTCCAGCAATTGCGACAGGCCCTTTGTTCACCACCAGTGTTAGGGACCCCTGATTATACAAAACCCTTTTCGTTGTATGTGCATGAGAAAGATGGATGTGCATTATCAGTTTTAGTGCAGATGCTCGGCGACAAGCAGCGCCCTTGTGCATATTTTTCGGCTGTACTTGATCCTGTTGCCCGAGCATTGCCTGGTTGTTTTCGCTCGGTTGCGGCGACAGCTGTGTCAATACGCCAAAGCGAGGGAATTGTGTTATCTCACAAACTGTTGGTATTAGTCCCCCATGCTGTTGATGCCCTGCTTAATCAGACAAAAACGCAGCATTTGACCAGTGCCCGTTTAACGGGATATGAGTTGACGCTTTTGGCTCCTCATATTACGTTAAAGAGGTGTGTAACGTTAAATCCGGCTACATTGTTGCCGTTCCCGGAAACTCAGTCTGAAGCACGAAAAGCACATGATTGTATTCTTGTGACTGAGGAACAGACAAAGGGTCGTATTGATCTCCAAGATACGCCCTTTCCAGATGTAGATGGAGAATTGTGGGTGGACGGATCATGCCTGAAGCTACCAGATGGTACGACTTCAGCAGCGTATGCAATTACCACACTGCAAACAATAGTGGAGACAGCATGCATACCACAGAAATCAGCTCAAGCAGCGGAACTTATAGCATTAACACGAGCATGTGAGCTCAGTACAGGATTGTGTGTGAATGTTTATACAGATAGTCACTATGCCTTCGGAGTAGCGCACGATTTCGGCCTGCTCTGGAAGGAGAGAGGGTTTCTAACGTCGCATGGAGTACAGATAATGCATGGAGAGTTAGTTCACAACCTTTTGACTGCATTGACATATCCGAGGAAGATTGCTATAATCAAATGTAGTGCCCATAAGAAAGTGGTTGATAAAGTTGGAGAAGGGAATGCTTTGGCAGACCGGGTGGCACGGGAGACTGCAATGCAGCCTGGTGCTACTGCTATGTATGTAGTGAAGTCGCAGGTAGAAAGATGGCACGATGCAAAGAGAGAAGTGCTGGAAATACAGAGGACCGCTTCTGACAAAGAACGGGAGCAGTGGTCCAATGATGGAGAATTGGATGATGAGGGTTGTTGGAGAAATAAGCAGATGGATAGATGGAAGTTACCCACAGCTTTTGTACAACCTATGGTTCAGATGGCACATGGGCTAGCACATGTTGGAGCTACCGCAATTGTAAAATTGCTTACTCAAGTCTGGGAGCATCCAGAGATTGCTAGCACGGCAAAGCGGGTAGTGCAGACCTGTATGATTTGTCTGAGGTATAACCCAGGAAAGGGTACTCGAACTCCAGCAGGAGGATCTGTGACACCTACTGCACCCTTTGAGGTTTTGCAGATGGATTACATTCAGCTTGAGCGCTGTAACAATTTGAAGTATGTTCTAGTAGTGGTTTGTGCCTTCAGTAAATGGGTTGAGGCATACCCTACGAAGGATAATACTGCAATGACTACAGCCAAGATGCTATTGAAGGGGTTCTTCCCTCGATATGGCGTTTGTAGACTGCTGTGGAGTGATAACGGACCTCACTTTATAGCGGATGTTATAAAGTATGTTCTGAAGGGTCTAGGCATTACCCAGAAGTTTCATGCAGTGTTTCACCCTCAGTCTGCAGGACTGGTTGAGAAGTATAATGGTACGCTGAATCTCAAGATCGCTAAGATCCAAGCTTCGACTTCTTTGACTTGGCCAGATGCTTTACCGCTGGCATTATTGTCAATTAGATCGATACCACATTCTCGAACCGGTCTCACGCCTTATGAGATCGTTTTTGGACGCCCAATGAATATTTGGGGTCCACCAAGGCCTAAGGCTGTGTATGATGTACCTTGTGTAATGATGAATGATTATCTGGCACAGTTAACGGATAACTTGGTTTCTATTCATCAACAGGTCCGAGAGGCGCTCCCTGATCGGTCCACAGGCGAAGGACATAGTCTCCGACCTAGAGACTATGTTATGCTGAAGATTTTTGAAAGGACGAACAGCTTGGAGCCGAGATGGGTTGGTCCTGAGCAAGTCCTACTTGCAACGAGGACGGCTGTGCGGGTTTCCAACCGAAAGAATTGGATCCATTCCCTGCACTGTCGCAAAGTGCCGCCCGGATTGGTGGAGCCTGCTGTATTGACCGACCATCGAGAAATTCTGACTGCAGAGAAAGGCCGTGCTGTGGAACCGAACGACACTGAGGGGCTCTTTCCGGACCACGTGATTCCTGGAGGAAGACGATATCATCTCAGACCAAGGAAGTGAATTCTTCAGTATCAGGACAGGTTGTCAGAACGGCCCTTAGGTTAGTGAAACGGAGAGCCGATGTGTCAAGGGGGGGGATCAGCCCTGCTTTAGTGTAGCGACACCCGTCTTGGCCCGCTGGTGAAGAAATCAACCGCTGCCTAAGGGGAAGAGTTCTGACAACCTTTTAGTTTCAGGAAGATATTGATTTTTCATTCTAAAATGGAGAAAAAGAAAATCCTTTGTGCAACAGGTTTTATTCTTACAGTAGCTATTGTTGGGATAACCACATGGTTTGTGGAGGATGTGACTCCTGCTCGAGAGTTGCTTGTTTTGACTACTCCAGTGCCTGAGGAGCACTATTTTTATACCCTTCCGTATCAAGAGTTGAAGCATCGCCAGTCTTACTTGAATAACACTTTCATCCAGATGTTGCATCATACCCATGTTGCCACGAATGCTACGAACTGTTGGATATGTGGCATGATGCCAGCTCACCAGAAGAAAGGAGGAACTCCGTTCATACCTCTTCCTTTTTCTCATAATGGCTCTTGTAGAGCATGGTACACTTTGCTTTTTGCCACACGGAAACCTACAGTGGGACGGTTACTCTTCAGACTTAATAGGGAATGTCATCAAGATAAGGATGGTTATCCCCAAGCGAATGGGACAATTTGGGAATGGGAAGAGTATCGACCAGACAATGAATCGATTCCCTATATTTTCACGAACACTAGAGACACTGTGGGGAAGGACCGATTTGTGATTCAAGTGGCACAGGCTCAAGCGGACCTGTGCGTCCAGAGTGTGGGCTATATTCCTGTTGGTGTTAGCGATTGTGTAACCATCCTGAATATTGATGGGTTGAATAACAGTACCTTCTTAGCATCCCATAATACATACTTCGTATGTGGGAATAAGGGTTATTATCGTTTGCCAGCCGGTTGGTCTGGGGTATGTTATGTAGCATTCTTATTACCTCCTGTATTCTTGGCACCTGCATCTTATCATAAAGATTTGAAGTTGTTGAATAATGTGACTGTAAATAGGTATAAACGTACTCTATCCATTGATGACGTCGACCAGACCGATACTAGTCTGCAGCAGTATATTGATTTTAATTTAGGATTGTTCTTCTTTGTTGGAGCTGCCCTAAATAGTAGGAAAGTTCGAAGGTTAACAAGAGTTGTAGAGGCTGTGACAAATCAAACCGCTGCTGCTCTTGGGAATCTTACGGAAGAATTATAAATTACTAGAATTGTTGCATTACAGAATCGTATGGTGTTAGATGTTATGTTAGCTGACCGAGGTGGAGCATGTAAAATTATCAGAAGTAGTTGTTGTGTGTTTATTCCTGACCACACGCCATCGGTCTATAATGCTATTAACAAGTTACATAAAATTGCATCTGAAATCCATACAGAAAATGGCACTTGGACCTTTTCTGGATGGTTTTGGGCATTGATCACCACATGGGGATGGAAGGTTTTAACTGGTCTCTGTATTATCGTAGCAATTTTGTTTTCCTGTTGCATTTGTATCCAATGTGGTCCTTTACTCTGTTCCCTATGTGTGTCACTCTGTATTCCTGATAAGAAAGCCAATGTCACTTACCAGAAACATTTGACTAAAGAAATAGAAGAAATGATGAAAATTTACATATACGATGATTATTTTCATAAACCGGATGTCTTCAGTAAATGCTGAAAGGGTCGTCTGTTGAAAATTGAAACAGCGATCTGATTAAGCATTCACTGAAGACATGAACTCCCCTCTTCTTGGAACGGGTTTCTCTTCTTATGTTGTCTAATGTCCGGACTCCATTTTGTATTGTCATGTTTCCACGTGCTGTACACGAGAAGAGTCCTACCTTCTCGTCAGTTGCTCTTGTAATCTGCCTAGTAACAGTCTATAAATAGCTCCTTTGTCCGTCTGGCGCATGCCCAAATTTGACCACATCTGTTATCAGTTAATCCTCACTTGACCATGTATTCGCGGGCTCAGGAAATTGGTTACTCCGCCCACATATTGGTTCTGTATCGAAAATGTCCATAAAAGGTAAAGATGTTTGCCTCATGATGTATCCACCCACTTATGAGCCCCTCTGTTGTGTATAAAAGGGGACCGTGTACGCAAGTTCTTTGTGCTACTCTATGCAATACTGAAGGGTGTTGTATGGATTGTAGGACCACCCTTAAGGGTTAATAAACTTTGTCTTTGTACTTTGCAGTTTCCGTGCCAACTTCCTTGTAGATTCCATTGCCGGAGAGCGAACGCTTGTGTCCTGCGGGCCTAGCTGGGGCCTGTATTCATCAATAGCACATCGCACTTTCTATTATTCTGTAAGTTTTATTGTAATTTTAGATGTTTTTAACTTAAGCCTCTGTTTGTTGCCCACAATATTAGGTCCCATAAAACAGCAATGACATTTTTGGTTATATTAGCGGATCCGCTAACATGCTATAATGTTGCCTTGTTCATCCTGAAATCAACTAATACAAGGAAAGTATTCTGTTATAATTTAGAAATGAAGTGTTCTAATTTACTGGTATTTTAAATGATGTGCTAATTTTATTTTATTGTATGTACTTTTATGGCTGTTTTACTTTTTAAATAGCCGAATGAAGATTTGAAATGAATGAGTGTTAAATGAATATACCAATGTGTATTGGTGAATCAGTATAAGTTCAGATACCAAAGATCTAGCACTGCCCGGCCGGGTTGAGTTACTGCGTGAAGGTTTCAGGATAGCGATGAACCTATAAGCAACGAATGTGCTGTTTGAAAGGGATCAAAAGTATAAACTATATACACCCTTACGACTAATTGGGAGCTGGTACATGAGCCCATGGCTCTCACTAGTCATTCTTGATTGAATGGTAGATGTCCAGGGAGGTGATTGCTGACCTCGGTTGCCCTGACGAATTTGCCGCTAATATACAAAGGCAATGAAACATGTTGGCCATCCTTGCAGTGGTTTACAACATGACGTGTTTTTAATGCTGGGCAAACTCACATTTTGGATTAAAAAGTCACAAGTATGTGTGTGAGTTTACCTCAATTTTATTAGAGACTTCTCTTGCCTCATTTTTCACGGGGTCTTTATTTTATGTTTTGTCTCTACACCTTTCTTTCACTGGACACACACTTTTTTCTATATGAGAAGGTTATCGATGATGACAGGAATGTGGGCAAGCTGGTGAGACCTGCCAGTAGCTCCTCTGGTGGTGCGCATGTACGATACTTTCTAATTTCTCCACACATTTTTTCTGTGTGGTACACATACACTTAATTAAAGTGGGTATGGTGTATATTGAGTGACTTGACTGACTATTTTCTTTTCCATTCTTGTTTTAAAATATTAATAAAGTGGGCACAGAGGATTAAGTTAGACTGTATAAATGAGCATCTGAGTTTGGGTGGAGATAAAAATATCCCCCTATACCAAACCTATATATAAAAATGTATGAGGGTGCCTGGCAGTGCCAGATGTTTGGTGTTTGAATATATGATGATTGGAAGGTGATCTGGCACGTATTTTCCCTCTTCAGCTCCTTTTTGAAAGCAGAATCAGTATAAGTGCCTGTATTGATGATTCAGTGGGTACATGACTGACTGTATAAGTAAGTGATTAGGTGTCTCAGTGAATGTATGGGTGAGTGACTGGTTGTGTGAATGTCTGTATCAGTTTGTCAGTCACTGTCTAAGTGGTTAAATGGGTTTGTGAGTGGGTATGTGAGTTTCTGTGTGGGTGTGTGAGTGGGTAGGTAAGTTTGTGTATGGGCGTTTGAGTGGGTATGTGAGTTTTTGTATGGGTGAGTGATTGGTTTATGAGTATGTATATGGGTGTATGAGTGTCTGTGTGGGTAGGTGAGAGGGTGTTTGAGTGCCTGCATGGACGAGTGAGTCAATGGGAGTATGTGTTAGTGAGCATGTAAGAGAAGGGTTGTATAAGTGACTGAGTGTGCGTATAGCTGTGTTGGTGAGTGAGTGGATGTGTCAGTGGTATATGGGTGAGTAACTGCATATGTGGGAGGCAGTATAGGTGAGTGTTAGAGTATATGAGCGATTGTATGTGTGAATACTTGTGAAAGTGGATGTATGGATGAGTGTGTGCTTGTGTCAGTGACTGCATAGGTGAGTGAGTATGTGTTTGTATCTGTATGAATAAAGGAGTTGGTATATGTATAAATGTGTAGGTGAGTAAATGGCTGTGTGATTGACTTTATAGTTCAGTGAGTAGGTATGTGAGTAGCTCCATGAGTGACTGTATGTGAGTGGCTGTATGGGTGTATGAGTGGATATATCAGTGACTGTATTAGTGAGTGAGTTGGTGCATGAGTGGCTGTATGGGTAACTGAGTGGATGTGTGTGCAGAGCTATGACTCAGTGAGTGGGGGTGTAAGCACTGGTATGGGTGTGTCAATGGTTTTGAGAATGCTAATGTAGAAGTTGGAGTAGGTGTATAAAAAGCTATATTAGGGTGTGACAGAGATTATGTGGATGATGTCATCAGTGATATCATTTGAGATGTCATCAGTGATGTCACTGACCATGTCATGAGTGATGTAGTATGTGAGGTCATAAGCAGGTTACTATAACTGCTGAATTTCACTGGTTTTGTACAAGTGAAATCTGACCCTAACTATAATTTTCCTGTAACCTTTGTTTTCTTTCAGTTAATTTCTAAGATTTTTTTAATCCTATTTTCTAACTATAATGACCCTGTAACCTTTGTTTTTTTCAGTGAATTTCTATGTTTTTTTAAGTAGCAATGGTGATTGCAGAGTGGTGGAGAAAGGAGGCAGGCTGCTCTCAGGACTCCCGCTGTGTAGGATTTACAGAAAGTACCAGGAGGGCTTCCTGGACCCTAAGGTCTCTTAGCATCCTAGAGAACTTCATTCCCTAACCAGTAGTGTTTGCAGAGTTGTGCTGAAAGGATGTGTGGCCTCCGAAGACCTCTTAGGAAACTGACTGTGTGGGATTTGCTGGAGAATAGAAGGGGTACTTGTTGCCTAACGACCCTCAATAGCCAAGGGAACTTCATCCCCCAACTAGCACTGTGCTAGTTGGCATGTTTGCAGAGTGGTGGAAAAACAACGTCCTTCATGATCGCACAGGAAGTGCCTGCGTGATTCTATGAGTGCCATCGACAAGTACATTCTGCGAATACGGGATGTTTTTGACAAAGTGTAAAACACATTATATAGACATATTTTACATAACGTTTCAGTGAAGCTATTGAGTAAGATACTCATTTAACTTTCCCCTTTGCATACATTAGTCGAAAAAATAACTACATGAAAAATGCATTTTCCTTCTTCACAGCAACACCGAAGGTCACAATGTCACCAGTAGTCACAAATACAAATGACAAAATGTAATACAGATATTTAAACATATTTTACACATGGTTTGAGTCTAGTGACATAATTGGCTAACTTTATTTTAACAACATATTTAACAAACAAAAAAAATAATAACTCTCAATTTCTGAACTCACTAATAAAACATAACTACAAAACACCCATAAAACTACCCATTCTTACCAAAATTCAACAGGAATCAAAAACTGCTCCAAAACTAGTACAATGCACACTGTGTGAAAAGATCCACTCCAGAGGAACGAATAAAAAATATTCACATGGGATGACGTCCATGGTCTATCATCTTAAAACCAAATACAGAAAACATCTCTAACTGGAAACCAAATAGAGGGAAGCTGGAGGATCATCTACATCAGTGGCACAAGCAACAATTTCCACCCAGAAAGTCCTTAGAGAGGTGCTGACTACTGCAGCAGATATGGCACCAGAGTTTTCTATAATGGCGATGTACAAAACCACAAAAAAAAAATCTAAACTAAAACAGAAGATCATGTCACTGAGAAATAAAGGAATATTATTAAATATTACACTTTTCAGCAAGAAAATAACATGCCCATTTATCTATCTTGAACATTTTTAAGAGGAGCTCACAGTGAGCAGATTTGCGCAATGCACAATATGTCACATGACATTGTCAAGAGGTACTGTAAGAAATGGAAGTCACTAGTTGGCAATGGTTTGCACATTTGTCAAAGTAGAGACCCTTGCTTCTAGTCAGGGTAAGGCAGTTACGCCCTTTGACAACCCCTATTATCTCCCTTGGCAGCTTGGCACGAGCAGACAGGCTTATCTCTGAGGCAGTGTGTAAAGCATTTGTGCACACATACAGTAATACAGTGAAAAAACTACAAATGGACACCACACCAGTTTAGAAAAATGAGTATTCTTTATCGAAACTAAAAAAGACCAAAGCAACAAAAATCCAAAATACTTATACTAAGATATCCTCAAAATTAGGTCATTCAAATAAATAAATCTTGTAGCAAGAAATAACTTCGTGTGAGTGTCTGAAAAGTTTCAGCACTCTCTCCATCTTCTCCTTGTTTTTGCTGTTATGACATTGTGACTGATGAAAATCCCAAAGTACGGCTCAAACTGCGAGGTGTGTGGTGTCGGGCGCGGAGTCACACAGACACCCACAGAACAGTACCTTGGAAAACGATGAAAGAAAAGACTGTACATGGCATTGAGGAGGTGATGCTTCATTGGCAACGGGCGTCGTCGGATCCTTAGGACCACAGGGGAGTTGATGCATCAGTCTTTATGACCCCAGGGAGTTGAGGCCTCGGTTCCTTACTGCAATGATGGAGCGGCGAGGCCTCTGGTCCTTACTGTTGTCAGGGAGGTGATGTTGTGGTGACTGCGAGGCGTCAATTCCTTACGATCGTGTGGTGTCGATGGATTCAGAAAGTCATCCACATCCAGTATCTGGGAGGTTGTGGCTGCGATGCAAGTTGGTGCAGTGCGTTGTGAGTGTTACGAGCGGTGCCCTCAGCTCCAGTGCAGGCAGTGGCCTCGGTGGCGGTGTCAGAGTCGATACTGTGCGGCAGCGGTGGGGTTGCTGTGCAAGTCACAGCAAAGCCTTGGTCCTCTCAATGGCAGAAACAGCTACTGCAGGCCAACCCCAGGCAGCACACAGCAAAGGGAAAGTACTTCTCCTTCTGTTTGCCTAGCTCTTCTTCTTGACAGAGGTTCCTCTGAGTCCAGAAGTATTCTAAATTTTTGGGGTCTGGGCCCTAATATTTATACTGAATTTTGTATTTGTTCTCTTGTGGCAGAAAGGCTTTGTGCTCAGTCCAAACCAGTCCTCTCTGGTCCAGCTTCCTGCCAGGAGGTGGAGACAGCATTGTGTAAGGCAGACTATGCCTATTCAGGTGGAAGGAAATCTCCTCCTCCTACTCTAAATGCAGGCCAGGTCTATTCAGCCCAGCCCTAACGCATTCAGGAAAGGCAGGTCACATATCAACATCACCCCAGTGGCTGTCTGAGAGAATACACATCCCCGGCCCCTCTCACTCCAAAGCCAGGCAGTCAATCTACAAACCAGCAGAGGCACCCAGGATGGCTAAGCAAGAACATATCCACTTTCTAAAAGGGGTATTTTCAAAAACACAATATAAAAATCATCTTTATTAAAAGGTGCATTTTTGTATTCTGAGATCAGGCATACTAAAGTCCATCATTCTATCTTGTCCCAATAGGAAGTTATACTTATAAGATGTTATATATAAACTCCCATTCTATACTATGGGACAGATAGCCTTTAAATAGTGAAAAATCAGAGCATGTCACATACATCAGTACATGTCCTACCTTTCACATACACTGCCTACAGGAGTACCTTGGGCCTACCTTAGGAGTGTCTTTCATTTAAGAAAAGAGAAGATTAGGGCATGGAAGTAGAAACTGTGTGCAGACACTGCAGTGGCAGGTCTGAGACCCCTTTTGAAAGGCTGCTTCTGTGGGTGACACAATCAGCGCTGTAGGCCCACTAGCAGCATTTCACTTACCGGCCCGGGTTGTCGTAAATAAAGTATTACGCACTCATAATTTCTATAGGTATCAATAGGATCATGCATAAAGCAAGAGGCTGAGTCCGTGGTATCAGGTTCAAAAGGGCTTTATTCCAATAACTCGAGTTATAGGGAGAATAGTTCCATCACCACAAGAGATCAGGAAGGGTCTTCTGGCACTTTATTCACAGAGTAAAGTATATATACATTCAATATTATACGTAAGCAGGAGCGCTTCAGGCAGAGCAAGAGAGAATGAGATAAGAGCATGTGGGCGTGTAAGTAGGCGTGAAGGTGGGCGTCCATGTGGGCGTCCACTTGATGAGTCATAGGTGAGTGTCATAGGTGGGTGGGTACCTGGAGGGGATTGCGTGATCAGCTGGAACTTTACTGGAACTTTGCCTTACTTGTGCTCAACTCGAGCATGACGTGTAACTGACGTGGGGAAGGGCTGCTGTGCAATCGGGGAGTCTGGAAGTGAGACCTTCAGTGTCAGGACGACCAGTACATCTTGTATTATCTGATATCTAAAGTCCGGAGCAGGGACTGATTTGTGACATAGGTTGCCCATCACCAAGAGCCAATGTGGCATCTATTTCTTCATTCACTGCGTAGGCCTTACATGGGGGCTATGGGCTTTTCACTGACGTGAGCTTTGCAATCACACAAAAAGAGACAGAAAGGCTCTCTCCTTTTGCAGACGGGTTATGTTTATTCCTCCTTCTCCAGGCAGGAATGTGGTTCAGTAGGAGTAAGCAGATAACCGTGCTCAATACTGTCTCGGCACCTCGGACAGGGCCCCTTTGGCTGAGGCCCAAGTGTGCAAGGCCAAAGATATGCAGCTGCAGCTCTCAGAGCGTCTGAGGCCTAAAACCTCTTTTCGGCTCTGGCTGAGCCACAAAAACGGGCTTTCATGAAAATGACACGAGTGCAAGAAAACATGATGCAAAACGTGTAGGCCTCAATGCAGATTTGTCGTTTCTCTCATGGGAGACTGGATGATGGCAGGCCACGTTATAGCATAAGCATCATGATAGACAGGCCATGGAGGGGAAATGCATGGGATACATGCATGTGTACATAAAGCGTTGGGGGGCACATAGGGGACACATAGGTCTCATAACTTTTATTTCCTCATTCCCTCCTTGTCCTCTAGTGGACCCTTCATGTCACATCTATTCTCATGAGACAGTCGATCTGTTCTTGCAGCATTATTTTTCCATTTTCAATGCTCTGTAAATGGGGATGTGGAACATATGCAGTAGCACACAGACCGCAAACGGCCGGGCCACACTGCAGACATAGACAACAACTGAATATCATTAGTAGTATTAATCCACAGACGGTCAACACTTTCCATCCCCATGCCGATATTATTCCCCAGAGCCAACTGGACCAAGTCCACGTGCCTGGGTCTTGATGTATGCTTTGGGCAATCTTGTGGAGCCTTGTTATTCCTCTGTATACAGACGGTGCGTTATTGGGGATGAAAACGCAACAGCTGGAGCCGATGATCCTACAAGCCCCGCCCCTATCCGCCAGGATGACGTCAAGAACAAGACGATTCTGAAGAACGACCATTCTCATAGCAGACTGTTCCTGGGTCAAGTTCCCCAGGGCTGATGCAGTCACATTTGCAACTGTTTCTAGAATCCTTGTTAACCTGCGGATAAGTTTACTATTCTGGACGGGACCTATGAAGAAAAAAAATCCTTTGTTGAAATCTGTATATTGCTCCCAAGCTGTCTCAGTCTGGTCAATGCCGGAGGCATCGAGCCCTCGTCTGTGTCTGATAAGTGCTAGTTGGAGATCTTGATGATAGTTCGATGGGGCCAAGAAAACAGGTGGTAAAAGAAATGATATGTAGCACGTCCCACCCCAGTCTAAGGGCAGTTGCACATAGGCTGTCTGGCCACAAATAAAGTAGGTGTGTCGTGATGCTCTGAAATAGGACTTTCCTTTGTCTTTAAACACTATTATAGTATTACACTTGCTGTGCCCCAAATGTACTGAGCCTTCTTTTCTGACACACAAGTTCCCTTTTACTGGCAGGACTGTAATTGAGGATGGACCTAAATTGTGTATGGGCTTGACATTCAACACTATAAAGTCGAGGGTCGCATTTCCTTGCAGATACTCTTCATTTTCTCGATCTGTACCTTTCCTTTGGGGAAGACCTTCTTCATCTGGGAAACATGCTTCATTCATGACTTTATTCAAGTTACCCCATACCCAGTCACCCCTACACTCCTTGTCTTGACATTCTTTGGCATCACCGTTGATGGATGTCATTAAGGCAAACCATGCTCCGCAAGAACCATTATGGGAGAACGGAAAAGGGAAAAGAGGCAACACTCCCTTCACCTTCTGATACGGGGGAAGTCGGCCACAGACCCAGCAGTCTGTAGCATTGCTAGTCTGATGTGAATGGTGCAGCATCTGAATAAAGGTATTGTTGCGTAAGGCAAGTCGATATGATAGCTCATGGGATGGCAGATCACTAAATGTGTGCTTTATGGTATCATTAATGGAGGAGTGTAAGAGTGAGGAAATAGGAGGAAAAATAGCATGTAGTATTAAGCTGATACATATTATCGTGATGCACAGAAGAGATAGAAAAATCAAAGTCACTATACATCTACCACGTAATATTTTACAGTATTTGCTTTTCATCTTGCTCTTTTTATCATTATTATTGTCCGAGATCTTATGCAAGCCAGAATACATGTTCAACCACTTCACCACCTAGTGGACTTAATTGATCAAACGGGTTCTGACTTTTTAGATCTAAGTTTAGCTTTGTACTCC
Source organism: Triturus cristatus (assembly GCF_964204655.1). Taxonomy (NCBI): domain Eukaryota; kingdom Metazoa; phylum Chordata; class Amphibia; order Caudata; family Salamandridae; genus Triturus; species Triturus cristatus. The sequence continues at coordinate 315,016,627 of NC_140588.1, read as the reverse complement.
TGCTGGGGAGTCTCCTCTAGTAAAGGGGGCTCAAAGTCTGAAAAGTTTGTGTCCTTTTTAAAAGAATCGTTATTCCCGAAGTAGCGTTTACAATGATGAAGATGAACCCATCCTTTCCGTCCTTCGACTTTAACAGCTGTCCTCGTGGTTAATAACACTAACTTCGGCGCCTTCCACCTCGGTTCAAGAGGACTCGTTCTGTCAAAGTTCCTTATTAAAACATAATCCCCAGGAGCGATGGAGTGTTCCTTGACCTGGGTGTTGTCAGGGAAGGCGGCAGCAACCTGCGAACGACAAGAGAGTAGTGCAGACATCAAGGAAGCCAGGTAATCTGTCAGCATGTTACTATCAACATCAGTAATCTTTTTAGGCATTGGAGTGCGCCACATATTCGGTGGTCTACCAAAGACCACTTCATAGGGAGATAAGCCTGTTCTAGAATGGGCTACCATTTGCATGTAAAAGAGGGCAACCAGCAGGGCTAGCATCCAATCTACACCTTTGTCTGCGCAAATCTTTGCTAGTTTTATCTTTAAGGTCTGATTGTGTCTTTCTACAAGGCCTGCTGCCTCAGGATGTCGTACGCAGTGGAACTTCCAGGTATACCCTAACAGGAGGGACACCTGTTTCATGAGTTCAGAGGAGAAAGGCTGACCGTTGTCGGAATATACGACACGCGGTAATCCATAACGTGGGAAAAACTCTCGCACCAATTGTCTGGCGGTAGTTACAGCAGTATAATCAGGGACTGGATAAGCTTCTGTCCACCTTGTCCGCGAACATACTACTACCAGGACATATTTGTAACCTCTACATCTGTCCATTTGGATATAATCCATCTGGAGGACTTCAAAAGGGTGGTCAGGTGGATGGAATCCACCTTGTTCCATCGGAATGCCTTTACCTGGATTGAATTGGCAACAGATCATACATGTTCTGACCTTTTGTTTCGCTGCTGCACGCAGGTGCTTGTTGAACCATATATTCTGTAAGCTGTCTAGCATTGCTTTCTCTCCTAAGTGTGCAGGACTATGTGCCGTATTTATGATCACTTGTACCATCGAATCAGGAAGAAACCATGTTGCTTTGCCCTTAGTCATCCAACCCTGATCAGTCAGTACCCCTTCTTGTTCCGACCATTTCTTTAATTTGTCTAGAGAAGCATGTGTCTGTATGTCTTGTACATCCCTGGAAGGATCCCTTACTGTCATGGCTTTGGTCATTGATGGTATCTGTGAGTTTGTCATGTCTAGTGGGGTCTGAGCTGTCTGTTTAGCAGTTCGGTCTGCCAGATCATTGCCTTGAGAAATGGTATCTGTTGCTTTCGTATGTGCTTTGCATTTCAGGATAGCTATGGCTGTCGGTAAATGTATTGCTTCCAGAAGGGCTTGAATAAGGGGGCCATGCTGGATCTTGGCCCCGTGGGAGGTCAAGAAACCTCTTTCTCTCCACAGTACTCCGAAATCATGAACTACCCCGAATGCGTATTGTGAATCGGTGTAAATGTTTACTCTCAAGTGCTTAGCTCTTATGCACGCTTGTGTCAGGGCGATGAGCTCTGCTGCTTGTGCTGACAGTATGTCTATTCTTTTAGTCTCTATGATTTCAGTAGCAGTGGTCACTGCATACGCTGCCACTAATTCTCCCGCCCCCGTCCTCATGCATGAGCCGTCAACATAGAGTGTTAGGTCAGGGTCTGGAAGTGCAACGTCTGTCAAGTCTTGTCTTGGCTTGGTCACGGTATGTATTACTTCAACGCAGTCATGTGGGGAAACGTTTTCTGTACTGGAGGGCAAAAGAGTAGCAGGATTCAGTATGTTGCATCGTCTGATCTCTATGTGTGGTTGAAATAACGTCAGCTCATAACCTGTCAGTCTCGCTACAGTCAGGTGTTGGGTTTGTGTCCGGTTCAAGAGAACCTCCACTGCGTGCGGTACTTGTACTGTCAGGGGGTGGCCCAGCACTATTGAGTCACTTTGTCTTATGGCTAAGGCCGTTGCTGCAACAGATTTTAAGCACGCAGGCAAAGCCTGTGCTACTGGGTCCAATGTACTAGAAAAATAAGCACAGGGCTTGTGTTTTCCTGCATGATCTTGTGTTAGGACAGATAGTGCTGTTCCATCCCGCTCTGTCACAAAAAGCATAAAAGATTTGTTGGAATCAGGGATCGCTAAAACTGGTGCTTGACATAAAGCTCTTTTTAATTCTTCAAATGCCACAGTGTGTTCTTGTGTCCAAGGGAGGACATTAGTAGAAGCTACCTCCTGTGTCGTCAACTGTATTAGGGGCTTGGCTATGTAAGCATACTGGGGGATCCACTGCCTGCAATATGAAGTGAGGCCAATGAATGCACGTACCTCCTTTTGTGTCTTGGGCTGTGAAAGGCCAGAAATCAATTGAATACGTTCTGGTGTCAGTCGCCTACCCTCCTTGGATAGCAAGTGCCCAAGGTATGCCACTTGCTGTTCACAGAATTGTAACTTCGAAGGGGACACTTTGTGCCCCTTGTCAGCCAGAAAATGTAAAACCGTGAGTGATGCATCTTCGCAGTCAGTTTCTGATCTTGCAGTGATGAGAATGTCATCTACGTACTGTATCAGTGCTGTAGTGGTAGGCATATGAATACTGTCCAGTTGTCGTTTAAGTGCCTGACTGTAGATGCTAGGACTCTCTGTGAAGCCCTGTGGTGCTCTTGTGAATCTGAAGCTACGGCCTTTTAAACTGAAACCAAAAAGATATTGGCTGTCTGGATGTATTGGGATACTGAAAAATGCGTTCTTCAGATCGATAACTGTAAAGAACGTAGCCTGCGCATCAATAGCAGTCAATAATGAAGAAATGTCCGGGACCACAGGGTACTGTGGCACTACACATTTGTTTAATTCTCGCAGGTCCACAACTAATCTATAGACAGGCGATGCATTGGGATCAGTTCGCTTAAGAATAGGAAGAACAGGTGAGTTGCATATGTTTGAATCTGTCTTCACCACCACCCCTTGTGCAATGAGTTCATCGATTATTTTCAGTAACCCTACTTCAGCCTCAGGTGGGATTTTGTATTGTCTAATCCGTGGCAACACTACTCCTTCTTTGAGGGTGACCTGGTGTGGTGTAATGTTCATGAAACCTACGTCAGTCGGGCCTTGTGCCCATAGGTGCTGTGGTACATTTTGGAGCCTGATGTCAATATCTTTCATTACAAAATGTCCCTTGAAATCACGTAAATACAGTCGCACTCCTTCTGGCGAGCAACAGATAATTGCTCCCAGTTCCTTTAATGTCTTTATACCAAGTAAGTTTTCTGGACATGATTTAGTAAGCAGTAAGTCTGTTGTATGTATTAGTGGACCAACTTCTAAAGAGACTGGTTCTGAAACCTCATTAATAATAGGCTTTCCTGAAAAACCCAGGGATATGTTCTTTGAGCCCGAGAGGGGTGCCCCTGGAACCTCGGAATGACTGATGGTAGTTCTACTCGCCCCAGTGTCAATCAAAAACTTTTTATCTTGTCCTAGTAAACGTGCATGTACATAGGGACCCTCTTGGTCCACAGGAACTGGAATAAGGGGCAAGTCGAATTCCCTCTCTGGATAGTTAGTTTGAGTGTGCTCATACATTTGTGTTGTGGCGTGGGCTGGTGCAGGTGCATGGACAGGCGGTGGCGGCGGTGGAAACGTATCTGATGTCTGATGTGTGTTATTTTCCTTGGGAGGATAAGGACGTGGCTTTGTTTTACCTATAGCTATATTGTGTTTCAGGACTGCACATTCATTTACGAAGTGGCCTGGCTTCTTGCAATAATTACAGGTCCCACTAGTTTGTTTCGTACTATTCTTGTTCGTGTTTGTGTTAGTGTTTGCCGGTGCCGATTGGGCCACCAGCATCTTCATTTTTGTATCCTTCATGCGTCTCTTTTCCTGGTCGTGTTCCTCTCTAATTCTATTCTGGTGATATTGTAACATTTGTAACATCTGTGAAGGGCTGTTTGCTTGCCAAGTACTCTCAACCTTAAGTACCCTATACTTTACCTCTGGTAGGGAATTTTCTACTACTTTGCTCACGAAAAGATGGGGATATGAATCGCTACCGGGCTTAAGGCCACTATTGATAGTAAAACATTTCTCAAACCTAGAGTAAAAATCGCTTGTGTCCTCGTCTGGTTTCTGTTTACAGGCTGAAATAGCATCCCAGTCTTCTTTTTTAGTAACTAATAATCTAGGCAAAACTTGTACAAGCAGTTCAGGTAAATCTTTAGCTCGGGGACCCAGACCAACCCCCGGGCCTCTTTCTTCTTCCTCTGTTTCCAACAGATCCCAGCTAATCTTTTTCTCTCCCACCTCCCAGTCCTTTTCTTTCAGCTTCTCGTAAATACCAGCAGGCAATAGTACTTTCAATAACTTTAGAATGTCAGCATATGTATATTCTCCTAAGCGGAGAATGTCTTTTAGTTCTCGGTGAAAACCCCCCGGGTCTTTATCATGGGAGGGCAACATCTTTTTCATTTCCAGTATCTCTAATTTCGACAAGGGGGTGTAGACATACACCCGTTGCAGCACATTGTTTGCATCTTTTACAGGATGAACCTCTCGTAGGGGGTTCAGCTTGTCGTATAACTGTCCCTTATCCTGTGGTGGAGCGGGAAGCAGGGACCTAGTCACGTATACTATATATTTGTGTCGCTGATCCAGGATGACATTAATCAATTCAGTACCCATGTTCATCCACCTGTCTAGTATTATGTCGTCCAGCAACTTATACAATAGACCAGGACCAGAATATTGACTCTCATACAACGTAATCAAATGTTGGACCATGTAAACACCAGCTATGCGCTGTTCGTTTGGTGGGAGGCTCAAGAACGTCTGTGCTACGATATCATTATTATATGTATCATATTGGGATACCCACAGGGTGGCTGACCGTGCTAATTCATTTTCGGTCGGGGTGAGGGGCTTATCGTTACCTAACCATTTATTCACCGCTTTTTCGGTGATTTGGAATAAACTTTCAACTTTCTTTTATAGCCGTTCCCTGTTTACGGTGATTGAGGCCCTTGGGCCTCTCGAACCGTCGGGCATGGCCCACATATAGTACTCTGTCTTTGTCCCCTGCTTCGTCATCAGAGGATGACTCAGCCTTTTCGTTCGGTCCTGCTTTGTGTGAGGCTATTATTGCCTTTCGGATTTTGGTCAACATGTGGTCTGTCTGTCCTGATTTATCATGCTGACCGGCATCTATGCGATCACTCCAACCAATATAACAACGGTCTACGTCCCCGTCACCTTCGTCTTTTTCCCTGATCAGACAGTTAATTAGGAAGCGAAGGATATAGTTCTTAATAATTACTTTTCTATTTTGTATGGCTTCTGCTATGCACTCAGGACCTTCCCCTGTTCTTATGAATGTGTACATTTTCTTTAGGTGTTTATCCATATCTGGTAATTTTTCCAAATCTGCGACTGCTCGTCTAAGCCTTAGTGAAAACACGAGCATTCTGCCCTTTCCTGGATCTGGATCATATATACATTCGGAGATGTCTACTTTTACTGTCGGCCCCCCTCCTGATGCTGTCCCGGATCCCTCCTCGCCGTCCTCGAGCTCCTGGAGCTGGGCTTGTGTTGGGGGTGCAGGGAAAGATCCGTCAACGTATGCTGGTGGGGATTCCTCTAGGTAGGTGTTAATAAACGCTTCGGATGCTGTTGGTTTTATTTTTCGGGGTACTTGTGGTGGCACTCTAACGGGTCTTTCTACTGGGGCCACTCTTGCTAGTTCCTCTGAAAGGACGGGATAAATACCAGCAACGACAGTATTTCTTTCTCTTTCAGCCTGTTCTCTTTCTACCCGCTCCCCTTCCTCCTGTAACTTCTTTTCTTTGACTTTTTCAGACTCCTGTCTACTTCTCTCTGCTTTGTGGAACTCTTTCTCTGTTCTTCTATGTGACTCCTTGCGCCAAAACTCAATGGCATCCTTCTGAGCAGGTCTACATTTTCTCTTCCATAGCTCTTCCTCTACCTTCATAATGCATTCCGCGTCCCACGTTCCCGTGATAGGCCATCTATATTTTGTCTCTAAATCCTTCGTGTAATCCACCCATAGTTCTAAAAACAACACGGCATCTAAACCATGCTTACAGTACATGAAATGTCCAGGTGTGTCTCTAGGCGGAATGTTAACTGGTTCCTCTAGTACACCTTTTCTGGTACATATCTTGCGTAGTTTCGAAAACAACGGCATGTTGGAATGTAACCGAAAAAAAAAAATCACAGTGAACCAAAAACAAACATCACAATGAAACAAACTTACATACAAACCTGACACATTCAAACCTAACTGAACCTGACTAAGACAATAACATTCATATAGTTAAATCGGTGCACCTGAATACTTGACTTGAATACTTGATGCATGCTCTTGAATACTTGAAAACATACCGGTCTCACAAGTGAGACACGTCTTTACCGTGTTCATTAAATGAACCCGTCTTTATGCAACTCCCATGAAAAACTCACCGGGAAGCAGAACTTGAAGGCCTCGGACACTTGACGCTGCGCAGGGAATGGCGTATCTTTGGTGGATCTCTAGAAACCTCAGACACAGCTCTCTCGCAGGGTGGGCTCTGGGTCGGGACGATCCGCAATCCTCATCGCCTCGTATGGATGCCTGGTCGCAGTCCGTCTCCTTCGTTGGCCTGAGGGAGTTGGCGGGAAAACCCGCGACGTGCGCACTTGAAGTCCGTCACGGCTGTGGAAGGGGGCAAAACTGGACCTTCATCTCCGGCGCGTGGGGAAAGAGATTTGTCCCTGTTCGGGCGCCATTAAATGTCGTAAATAAAGTATTACGCACTCATAATTTCTATAGGTATCAATAGGATCATGCATAAAGCAAGAGGCTGAGTCCGTGGTATCAGGTTCAAAAGGGCTTTATTCCAATAACTCGAGTTATAGGGAGAATAGTTCCATCACCACAAGGGATCAGGAAGGGTCTTCTGGCACTTTATTCACAGAGTACAGTATATATACATTCAATATTATACGTAAGCAGGAGCGCTTCAGGCAGAGCAAGAGAGAATGAGATAAGAGCATGTGAGCGTGTAAGTAGGCGTGAAGGTGGGCGTCCATGTGGGCTTCCACTTGATGAGTCATAGGTGAGTGTCATAGGTGGGTGGGTACCTGGAGGGGGTTGCGTGATCAGCTGGAACTTTACTGGAACTTTGCCTTACTTGTGCTCAACTCGAGCATGACGTGTAACTGACGTGGGGAAGGGCTGCTGTGCAATCGGGGAGTCTGGAAGTGAGACCTTCAGTGTTAGGACGACCAGTACATCTTGTATTATCTGATATCTAAAGTCCGGAGCAGGGACTGATTTGTGACATAGGTTGCCCATCACCAAGAGCCAATGTGGCATCTATTTCTTCATTCACTGCGTAGGCCTTACATGGGGGCTATGGGCTTTTCACTGACGTGAGCTTTGCAATCACACAAAAAGAGACAGAAAGGCTAGGCTCTCTCCTTTTGCAGACGGGTTATGTTTATTCCTCCTTCTCCAGGCAGGAATGTGGTTCAGTAGGAGTAAGCAGATAACCGTGCTCAATACTGTCTCGGCACCTCGGACAGGGCCCCTTTGGCTGAGGCCCAAGTGTGCAAGGCTAAAGATATGCAGCTGCAGCTCTCAGAGCGTCTGAGGCCTAAAACCTCTTTTCGGATCTGGCTGAGCCACAAAAACGGTCTTTCATGAAAATGACACGAGTGCAAGAAAACATGATGCAAAACGTGTAGGCCTCAATGCAGATTTGTCGTTTCTCTCATGGGAGACTGGATGATGGCAGGCCACGTTATAGCATAAGCATCATGATAGACAGGCCATGGAGGGGAAATGCATGGGATACATGCATGTGTACATAAAGCGTTGGGGGGCACATAGGGGACACATAGGTCTCATAACTTTTATTTCCTCAGGGTCACAGACTGTGCACTGTACTAGGGACTTAGTAGTAAGTCAAACTAGCCAATTATTAAAACACCATTCCATAATAACAATTTAGACATGGAGCATATGCACTTTAGCACTGAGCAGCAGTGGTAAAGTGCCCAGAGTCCTAAAACCAACAAAACAGTGTAAACAACAGGAGACCAAAGAGCAAAACAACTGGAGATAAAACTCACTGAAAAAGCAAGGTCTAACAGGTACAAATAAAACATATTTTTGCAGGACTACATCCATGCTTTACCATCTAAAAACGTACCAAAGCAATAGTGTAAACACAGCAAGAAGGCAACGCAAGGCTGCAGGACCCTGCACGTCAATATCAGTCACATTAACACTGGAGCAGAGAGTCTCTTCAGAGGCCCAATCTCAACTTCAAAATCTGGCTCCACAGTTTTCCCAGATGGCATCATACTGCATGGATTGTGGAGTTTTAGTCCGTGCTGGAGAGCAGTCCATAAGATCTCTTTCACAATGCACTAAAATCATTAATGTAAATGTTTGTTTCTGCTCTGTTGTTGTGCCGACTGTCCCCCAGAGTGTCTGCCTTTTTCCCCTGTGTATGATCGCGTCCCCTTTTGCTTTTTTGTATCCCAGAGTGCCTGCTTTCCCCGTGTGATCGCGCTCCCCTTGCCTTCTGTATCCCTGAGTGCCTGCTTTCCCCGTTGTGATCGCGCTCCCCTTGCTTTTTGTATCCCTGAGTGCCTGCTGCCCCTCGTGCCCCCGCCGTCCCCCTCCGTCCTTCCGCCGCTTTTTGTCGTTTTTTTCTCGCTTTTCCGGCTTTTGTACCCCTTCTAGGTACTTTTCCACTTTTTCGGGCCTCCTCGCCTCCCCGAGGCCCTTCGCCGCTTTTCCCGCTCTTTTTCCCCCCTACCCGCCCTCCTCCCGCCTCCCAGCTGTCCCCGCCTCCCCGGCTACCCCTTATATGGCGGCCGCTGCGAGGCAGTGGTAGCGACCTTTGACCCCAGGGTAGGTCGCTCCCCTCCCCTCGCGGCGCCACCAGATCCTCTGTGCCTGCCTTCTGCTCTGTTGTTGTGCCGACTGTCCCCCAGAGTGTCTGCCTTTTTCCCCTGTGTAAGATCGCGTCCCCTTTTGCTTTTTTGTATCCCAGAGTGCCTGCTTTCCCCGTGTGATCGCGCTCCCCTTGCCTTCTGTATCCCTGAGTGCCTGCTTTCCCCGTTGTGATCGCGCTCCCCTTGCTTTTTGTATCCCTGAGTGCCTGTTGCCCCTCGTGCCCCCGCCGTCCCCCTCCGTCCTTCCGCCGCTTTTTGTTGTTTGTTTCTCGCTTTTCCGGCTTTTGTACCCCTTCTAGGTACTTTTCCGCTTTTTCGGGCCTCCTCGCCTCCCCGAGGCCCTTCGCCGCTTTTCCCGCTCTTTTTCCCCCCTACCCGCCCTCCTCCCGCCTCCCAGCTGTCCCCGCCTCCCCGGCTACCCCTTATATGGCGGCCGCTGCGAGGCAGTGGTAGCGACCTTTGACCCCAGGGTAGGTCGCTCCCCTCCCCTCGCGGCGCCACCCGATCCTCTGTGCCTGCCTTCTGCTCTGTTGTTGTGCCGACTGTCCCCCAGAGTGTCTGCCTTTTTCCCCTGTGTATGATCGCGTCCCCTTTTGCTTTTTTGTATCCCAGAGTGCCTGCTTTCCCCGTGTGATCGCGCTCCCCTTGCCTTCTGTATCCCTGAGTGCCTGCTTTCCCCGTTGTGATCGAGCTCCCCTTGCTTTTTGTATCCCTGAGTGCCTGCTGCCTCTCGTGCCCCCGCCGTCCCCCTCCGTCCTTCCGCCGCTTTTTGTTGTTTTTTTCTCGCTTTTCCGGCTTTTGTACCCCTTCTAGGTACTTTTCCGCTTTTTCGGGCCTCCTCGCCTCGCCGAGGCCCTTCGCCGCTTTTCCCGCTCTTTTTCCCCCCTACCCGCCCTCCTCCCGCCTCCCAGCTGTCCCCGCCTCCCCGGCTACCCCTTATATGGCGACCGCTGCGAGGCCGCGCAGCGGACGCCCGCAGCGGGCGCGCTGCTGGCGCGCCAAAGGCGCGCCTAAGGCAAGCCCATCTGCGCCCGTCCGCGCCTAGACCGCGCCCAGCACCCGAACCTCTGGTCCCCGCGCCCCCCGCCTGACCTACAACTCCGCCTTCCTCGCCAACCTCAACCCCGGCCGCACGCCGGGCTGCTACTGCGCCACCCCGAAACTTACCCACGGACCCTTCACCTGCAGCAACTGCCGCTTCACCTGCCTCCAAACCCACTCCGCTCCCGCCAAGAACTACTCCCCCGGAAACAACCTCCACTGCATCCTGGTCAACACCCGATCCATCCACAGGCACGCCATCGAACTGTGGAACCTCATCAACTCTACGAACCCGGACATCGCCTTCCTCACCGAGACCTGGATGAACCCCTCCTCGGCACCCGACATCGCCATAGCCATCCCCGACAGCTACAAAATCATCCGGAAAGACCGCACCAACCGCATCGGAGGAGGCATCGCCATCGCACACAAAAACTCCATCCGCATCTCGACCGACACCGACAACTCACTCCCCGACGCCGAACACCTCCACTTCTTGATCCACAGCGACCCCAAAACCACCCTCAGAGGCACCCTCATGTACAGACCACCAGGACCTCGCACCAAGTTCAGCGAAGACATCGCAGACTTCGTCAACCCTCACGCACTCTCATCCACCGACTACATCCTCCTAGGAGACCTCAACTTTCACCTGGAGAACCTCACCGACAACAACACCACCGCCTTACTGGACAACCTCGCCAACCTGGGACTGAATCAGCTAGTCAACACCCCCACCCACGACGCCGGACACACGCTCGACCCCATCTTCTCCTCCAGCAAACACATCACCTTCAGCCACACCACCGAACTCACCTGGTCGGACCACAGCTGCGTCCACTTCATCTTCAAGAAGACCACCATGCCCCACCACACCCAGCAACCACCAAGAAGACACTGGAATCGTATCACCACGGAACAGCTCGCATCAACCCTCTCCCAGAACCAACCCACCAGCACCACCGACCCCAACGTAGCCGCCAACAACCTCACAAACTGGATCTCCGACTGCGCCAACCTCCTGGCCCCCCTGAAGACTCAAGCCAGCACCAACAACCACAAGAAAAACTCCTGGTTCACCCCCGACCTCAAGAACTCCAAGAAAGAATGCCGCGCCCGCGAGAAGACGTGGCGCCTTAACCAGACCGAAGAGAACATGTCAGCTCTCAAGGACGCCACCCGCCAACACCACCAACACCTCCGCGCTGCACGAAAAACAGCCTACCAGAACAGACTTGACAACAACGCCCACAACAGCAAGGAACTATTTGGCATCGTCAAAGAGCTCTCCAACCCGGAAGCAGAAAACAACTCCATCCCTCCCTCACAGGACCTCTGCGACTCCCTCGCAACCTTCTTCCACCACAAGATCACCGACATATACAACAGCTTCCCGACCGCCGACACGAGCCCCCCTCCGGAACCCGCCACCGACACCACCACCATCCTCACCTGGAACCCTACCACCACCGAGGAGACCACCCGCATAATGAACTCGATCCACTCCGGATCCCCATCGGACCCCTGCCCGCACCACATCTACAACAAGGACGACGACATCATCGCACCGCACCTCCGAGACGTCATCAACGCCTCCCTCACCGCCGCCACCTTCCCAGAGAGCTGGAAACACGCAGAGCTCAACGCCCTCTTAAAGAAACCTACAGCAGACCCCACCGAACTCAAAAACTTCTGGCCCATCTCTCTCCTGCCGTTCCCCGCCAAAGTGATTGAGAAAATCGTCAACGCTCAACTCACCAACGCCCTGGAAACCAACGACTCCCTCGACCCCACACAGTTCGGTTTCAGGGCCAACCACAGCACCGAAACTGCCCTGATCGCAGCAACGGACGACATCAGAGCCCTGACCGACAAGGGAGAGACCGTGGCCCTCATACTCCTGGACCTCTCTGCAGCCTTCGACACGGTCTGCCACCGCACCCTGATACGCCGCCTCAGCAATGCCGGCATCAGAAGCAAGGCCCTGGAATGGATCGTCTCCTTCCTCTCCGGAAGGACTCAGAGAGTCCGTCTTCCCCCCTTCAGATCCACAGCCACGGAGATCATCTGCGGCGTACCTCAAGGATCCTCCCTCAGCCCCACTCTCTTCAACGTCTACATGACCCCCCTGGCGAACATCGCACGCAAACACAGACTCGACCTTATATCATACGCCGACGACACCCAGCTCATCTTATCCCTCACTAACAACCCCACATCAGCTAGGACCAGACTACATGAAGGAATGAAGGAAGTGGCGAACTGGATGACAGACAGCCGTCTGAAACTGAACACAGACAAAACGGAGGTCCTCATCCTCGGCCCCACTCCCACTGCATGGGATGACTCCTGGTGGCCCCCTGCCCTAGGCAGCACTCCCCAACCCACCGACCACGCGCGCAACCTCGGCTTCATCCTGGACTCTTCCCTCACCATGACCAGACAGGTGAACTCGGTGACCTCGGCATGTTTCAACACCCTCCGCATGCTCCGCAAGATCTTCCGCTGGATCCCCACCGACACCAGGAAGACCGTCACCCACGCCCTCATCACCAGCCGCTTGGACTACGGGAACACCCTGTACGCCGGCATCACCACCAAGCTGCAGAGGAAACTCCAACGGATCCAGAACGCTGCCGCAAGACTCATCCTGGTCATCCCTCGCCACCACCACATCTCCGGACACCTGAAAAAACTCCATTGGCTACCCGTCAACAAGCGGATCACCTTCCGACTACTCACCCACGCACACAAAGCCCTTCACAACCTCGGACCCAAACTCATCAACAACCGCGTCTCCTTCTACACTCCCCCGCGCACTCTGCGCTCCACCGGACAGGCCCTGGCAGCCGTACCCCGCATCCGCAAAGCCACCGCCGGAGGAAGATCCTTCTCTTTTCTAGCAGTGAAGACCTGGAACTCTCTGCCCAGCCACCTTCGCGCCATACCTGACCACCTCTCCTTCAGAAGGCAGCTCAAGACCTGGCTCTTCGAGCACTGACCCCCCCCACCTCCCAGCGCCTTGAGACCCTTGATGGGTGAGTAGCGCGCTTTATAAATGCGATTGATTGATTGATTGATTGATTTGTTTTTGGCCCTTCATAATTGTTTTTACATTAGCAGGCCTTTTATTATCTTACAAAATGAAATGGGTATCAAATGGCTATGTTACATATAACTTACCATATGAACAAGTCAAGGAATTCCTCTGTAAATAAATACACAGCTAACTTTTTAGTTGTCATTATTTACGTTTTCACTTTTTAAATACAAGTGAACAATCCGTGTTTAAATCTTCTAGTGAGTGCATCAACAACATATACAGATATACTCTGGTTTTTTAGTCCACACTGTGAAAAATGTAGTAATTTCTTCTTCAAAACTATTACCTGTAATATCTGTGTCCCTTTCTACAATTTCTCCTCTAAACAACTCTTTATTTTACCTAGAATCCTGCTGAGGACCAAAGAAACAAAACTGCACCTCATCACAAATCATCCAGAATCTGCCACAGTACCATACAAAAGTGTTCTATTCATTTCGCCTAAACACAAAACAAGCGTTTTCACAAAGTACAGCCTCCTAACTAAAGTTTGCATTGTTGAGTGGTGTGCAACTAACATCCTGAAATGATGAAAAGTGCTTAGGCACACGTTGCTTGAGAAACAAGCTAGTGAGTGTCCCTGCAAATGTGTATGCTTTTTAACCTTGCAAGTATCAAATCCTTGCAAAGTACATATTTTCTGTTTTAAACTTTGTCCTGAAAAGATATGTAGAAATCACCTTAATATATCAATAAATTGCTGTCAAATACCAAAAACAAACACTACTACAATTCCATTTCTATACAGGTGCCTGACTCCTGTAGGTATCACCACCTCTTTTGCACTAGGAATGCCATACTTCATTTCATAACATTGTCCTCTGTAATCAATAGCATGAACTAATCTATTATCCTGGGGATAGCTTACTTCATTAAAGAAAGATTCTGTACTGGAAGAATGTATGCATTCTCCACTAAAAACTGTACAAAAGTTACTTCTATTTACTAATCTTTTCTTCTGGTTTTGTCTCCTCAAGTACAACACCATTTTGTCAAAAGTCTTCATTCTATTTATAATCAAAATACAAATGATAACCTTCAAAGCAAAGGCCTTATCAACTACTCTCTCAACTTGTTCTTTCTGTTTCACTGCATGTCTTGTACTTCCAAACTTCTTACTATTTCTCAGTAGATTTATAGCTACTCTAGTATGAAATATCCTAGCTCTGATTTCCTTAAACTGCTTCTGTCTCCTGGTTAAGTTGTATACATCTTTGTTACATTCTTTCCTGTTTTTGCTACATAGATTTTGTCCATTGTTTTTCTTTCTCATAGTTTGAATTTTATTTTAATTATTTCATAATATTTAGAAATGTCCACATATATTTTAAGAAATGAGTCTGTCCTCTTTCCAATAGTTATTTTCCCAATCACCACTTCTTCTTCATTTAGCCCCTTTTGGGTATAAATACTGTACTTGCTTCTGTTATTTTTCCCTCTGAGCTTTTGTATGCAATCGGTCTGTAACTATGCAGATAATGTTCTGTAAAAATATCTATATATATTTTTCTAGCCAATGTACCAGCTACTTTATTACTGGCTTACACATAATACAAAAATAGTTTTTCTGATATGTTGCAGTTTTAAATGTACAAATCAACCTACATAACTACAAGCACTTACTTCAATATACAGATCCCAAACCAAAACACAAAGCTTAATTTCTTGCTTACCTTTTAATATCATAGCACCCTCTCCTATAACACAGCTGCACCATACCTCAGTTCTCACATATGCATGAGAAAAGACCACTTTATCCCTTATGTACTCAATTTTAAAATAAACATCAACCAAAGTGTAAAAGTACATACAGTGTCTCAATACGGTAAATCCAAAAACACAACATAAGACCTATTTCTGTGCCTTTCTACAACTGTTTGACTTGTACATTTAGTGTTTCAATACTTTTCTATTTAGATGTGTCAGATTAAAATTTCGGGAAACACACCAATGGAAATTTTCAACAGTACTAACATCTTAAAAACATCCCGTCTGCTAGATATAGTTTATCTGATAAATTTCTTTTCAGATAACTGTGATACTCTTTTTAATCAAACTCCCATATACATCTTCATTTCTAATGTACATTCTTTATATAATTAAAATGTTATATACATACCAGTGAATTGAGCTTGTAGATTATATTGTTCTTTTAGCTCTTTCTGGATAGCTTTGGCACTGTTAAGATTTGTAAAAACTAAGCACAAGAATGGTACACCTCTCTCATAGAAAGCAACTGTAAAATTGGAACCTCTTCAACTTTCCACTCCATTATCATGATAAAAGTAGCAAATTAAATTATTTCTTTCATTTCAGACTACTCTAGCTCCACTTGTGAATGGTTAGCATCTGTAAACCCTTTCCCTCTCTTTCAACACGAGGTTCCTGTCAGCGCGTGTATACGATTTATTTGTGTTAATCGTGGAGAAATCACAAGCAAAAACAGAAAGTCAAATCCACATCTAGCTTCATTTTTTATAAATTCAAATACTACACAACAGTTTATTACATAGTCCTTAATTGGAAATTAAATTGTGTCATCACTCCTCAACTTAAAAAAAAATGTCTGTGTCAATCACACCCTTCCCCCCCTCACTCTTATCTCAGTGTACCTAGCAACCCAGTGGATCCAGTAGGTCACAAATTCACAGCACATTCGACAAGGAACATGCTACTTCCAAATGAAATACAGCATGCATTCAGTGACCACCAACACATCTAATAATAAAATGTAAAAATACCCATTCTGAATGATGCGCTACACATATTACTATATACATACTTCTTTCAAAGCATATTTAAACTCATATTTTTTTACTAAGTTTCTTTAAAACTATTTTCACAGTTATTAGGTGCATTGCAACATCGTCGATCGCACCTTTTCCATAAAGTGAAAACACTTAAATGCACGCATATTTTACACAGATGGGGTTTATTATTGTACACTTCAAACTCATGTTTTTCTAATATTTTTCTATAACAACCATCTCAAAAAACCTATTTTCCATCTCCGTGGTAAGATCGGAGATTGTGATGACGTCGCTAATTAGAAAGCAAATGCAGGAATTCCATAGCCACCACCACCACATTAAAAATTGTAACTATCTAATTAATTCTAACCATCACATTAGATAGCTCACTATATAAATAACTCTACAAAAACATTGACAAAGGCCTGTGAGGCCGAAATGTATTTTTCAGTATCATGGTGGTGTAATAAAATGCTTTTGAAATCACACTCCTGAGTGCACTGCGCTTTTGTGAAGGATTTCTTTTGATTTGTTCAAGGAATCACCTCCATGATTAAACGGCACCCATTACCCACTAGAGCGGCACAATTGGTGACTTTTGGAAACATATATATGTATATAAATATATAAATATATATATATATATATGAAGGTTAGAATTCACCAATTATGTCATTTCAGATGTCGCTTTGATGTTATCAGTGATGTCTTAGAATAGAATGATGTAATATGTGAGGTAACAAGTAATGTGCAGCAAGAGCGCAAGCACAAGTTATTAGAGAGAGAGTCAAGATTGGCAAATTTGTAGTTATAAATAGTAAATCTAAACTTGCCTGTATATACTCACCCATGATAACAATGTGGTACTTCATCTTGTTGAAGCCCGATATTTTTAATTTCACTATTCTTATGTACAACCTTAGTCTTCTACAGTATAGGTCAGAATATACCAGATATTTCTTCAGCATGTACCAGTAATGATTTTTGAACCAGTCGATCAAATATGTTTAGTTTGATAACTTACTTCTAGTTTCTTAGATGTGCATTTCAGCTAAAATCGAAGGTTATATTACTGATTGAGGCGGGATTGGAGCCTCACTGCTAGAGAAACATTCTATTTACTTCTGCCATGGAATAATTAGATTTAGAAGCCTGTTCTAAGAATCATGGTTGACATTTTTTGAAACATTGGACCATCCTTGCTAAAATTTATTGCTACGATCAATATGGAGCAAAGCTAAATCTATGCAGCACCATGTTTCCTCCATCTGTGGTTGGCAGACAAAAGTCCCCAGAACAGCCCTTGGATTTTAATCCTTTGCTCTCTGTATTTTGAGCATACACGTTTTCTATTTTGCAAAGATATGTTTGCTTCTAAACTTAACAGTTTGAAATCGATTTATCTTTTTATTAACTCTAAATAAATTTAGCAATTTCTTAGTGAATGCTTGTTTGTCCTTTTTGTGTACTGGGTTGTGTTCAGATTCCTGACTGTGTACACCGGCGGGGCTGGCTCAGGTAACAGTGGTGGGGCAGTGAGACGAGGTGGGGGTAGGGTTTGGTGGGTTGTGGGGGAAGTGGACAGACCACAGGATAGGGAAAGTAAAATAAAATAAACACTTACCTGGCGTTCACCACATTGCTGGCTCGGGAAAGCGGTGAGCCCAAGGTAAGTGGTTTTATTAATTTTTTATTTTACTTTACCAATCCATTGTCAGTCTACTTCAATCCACACGACCCACCTGTCCGCCAGATGTACCGCACCACCGCTATTACCAGTACCAGCACCTCCTGTGTGTTTCATGTGGCCACAGAGAAGTTGCGTGGAGATCCATTAATGAATTCTCCCCCATATGGTTTGACTGGTGTGTGAAACCAACAGTAGACTTCTGCAGGATTTGTCATTTGTGCTCTGCCAAAATTTGTCAGAATTTACAAGCAATCATTTTCTGCAGTAGAAATAACTGCCGAGTGACAAAGATAGAGGGGTGGGGGGGGGCAGTGCAACTGGCTTACACGCTTTGTTCATCCTGTGACTGGAAAATGAGTATGAAAGTTTGACCCCTCTTTTTATCAGTTTCAAACAGCCAGTCTCCCAGAGGTGACTGTACATCAACTTAAGTCTGCACAACTTGCTGCAGAAATGCAAATGAAGATTTTCCAATATGTTATCAGAATTCCAGGATACCAGTAGGATTTGCTGTATTCATTTGGCTGCAGAAGGATGTCCCAGTAAGCCGATTGCATTGCACAGTAGACCTTAGGGATTACGTAGCAGTGACACAGGAATACTCACTCACCACACAAATCATGATATCGGCTCAAGTAACATCCTCACAACCACCTTAACTTATACTACCCACAACTTCATCAGGATCAACCTAACAGTGTTCTCATAGTGGGATGGCCCTTGAGTATGTGTGTGGTGATCAACCTTTGCGTACTATTATGAACCAAACATCCCTCATTATAATTTGTCCTTGCCCATGGCATCCTTGCTGATTTTCAGAAATGGTGCTCTCTCAACTGTTTTCAATAATCGGAATACCAATCGCCACTAGTGGAATTTGCTATTATTATTTTGTCCACATGCTCCTTATAAACTGAATACCCTCCACAATCCCCCACTGGTAATTATTATCTTTGATTCAGTTCTTGAATGAATGAATGAATGAATGAATGAATGAATGAATGAATGAATGAATGAATGAATGAATGAGCAATGATTTCTAAAGGGCGCTGCTACCCTAAGGGTGTCCTAGTTCTGAATTTATTAACTGGGTCTGACTCTGTAATGGAGGTCAGAATAACGAGAAAAGTCATTTTTTTTAGATTTTCTGAAAGTGATTTGATCCTGTTGAAGGCAGAAGACTATTCTAAGATTCTTCTACCAGAAATAAAAAAGACCAGCATCCTGCTACACTCTTTATAAACTTACAAACAGTAACTACATGCTTTGGGTTTGACTGCAGTTGTTTGGGTAATAATAGTGTTAAAATTTGGCTTGTAAATAATGATGGGTTGTGACATTCATTGCATAATCAACCAGCAACGAATTAAAAAAAATATTTCTTTAAGAGTCCAGCATAATGTCAGCGCAGAACCAGCTGAGCTTGTACAGTCAGTAGTCTCTTCAAACTACTTAGACCTTCATTACGAATTAGCCAGACTTTCCAGCGGAGAAACCAGAGAGCCAGAATTTCTGCTGCAACAATCTTGCTATTCCAAGCTGTGTCTATAAAATGGAGAAAAACAGCTCACAACAGGATTGACCAAGTGTTTTACCATGCAATCGTTCATCATTTCTGAGAAAAAATCCTTTTCGCTTTCTGCCTGCTCGTATGCAAAAGTGTTGCTGAGAGGTTATGTGTGTAGGCAACTTGGGTTTAGGGCAGATTCGTACCTGTCTGAGGGGAGAATTGTAAACACCCCCCAAACTGCTGCTCCTAGCCCCTAGCCCCTACCCAGCAGCAAATATCCCAGGCCCGGTGTCTCCAGGTAAAGAGTTAGCAGGTGCTGAGTTTTAGGACCTGATAGTCCTGGGCCCTGACATACTTGTAGCTTTTAATATTATTATTTCATCCAGAGTTTGCACTCTGGATGACATAAAACAATCATACTGAGGGCCATAGTGGATTACCAATGCATAAGGAGTGGCCATAGTGAGACTGCAACAACATAAATAAGTGTATCACAGTTTAAGGAATTGATACTTTTCTTTGCCATTTAAGGAAGTACAAGCAAGATAATGTTTTTTTATTGAAATTCAAAGTTGCAATAAAAACATCAAATCATGATATTCATACACCAGCAATGAAGGAATTGATACTTTTCTTTGCCATTTAAGGAAGTACAAGCAAAATAATGTTTTTTTATTGAAATTCAAAGTTGCAATAAAAACATCAAATCATGATATTCATACACCAGCAATGTATATACATATACAAATAGCATTTCATCACAGCATAAATCCATAAACAAAACTACATTAAAAGCTCCAGATTTTCAATAATGCAAATTACATATCTAGACATCTCTTCTTCCTAGTTAAACATTCTACCTCTTCAACCTACCCCGAGGCTTCTTTCCATAAACTGCCCCCACAATTTATAAAATGTCCTAATCCCCCACGGTGAAGAGAATACAGCCATTTCTTATTTCTTACTTGCTTCATATTTACCACCCATTTCCCTACTGTGGGGATTGACTGTGTTCTCCACCTTTGAAGAAATAACGATTTGGCCACTGCCATTGCAACATATTGTAATTCTGTACATTTGGCAGCTAATCAAATAGCAGGGTTGTATCCCAAATCTGTACACCAAATATTAGGGGCTGATTTAGTCAGCCAGACCCTCTCAAAGTACTGTAATATTTCTTCCCAAAACTCTTAAATAGAGACACATAGGCCAATTACATTTGCAACAGCCCCCGAATTGTTTCGAAAGCAGTGACCAGACCAGCTGGTGTTAAACTGTGCTAAAAATTGCAGAGTTCTATAGAGAAGTCACTTACTAAAAATAACATTCTGCCACAATTGGCTCCTCTTAAAACCTTAAAATTTAGTGTATTCATGTCATCCCACATCTTTTTCGTTCATTCCAACCAGTCATACTTTTCCTATTTTTCAATAGCTTTTTGGCAAAGATCAGGTCCCTGCGTAGAGGAAAACAGTCTTTTCCATTCTCCTGGTCGCTTATGGTTGAGAGTTCTACTAATGCTGTTACCACTTTTAGACTTCTCCAAATCTACCCAGACTCTAAATTGTTAAATAGACTAACCTATATTCTAAAGGAGCTAAGAATCAGAAAATCACTTGGGACAAGTTCAAAAATATCCAGCATGTGTATCCACCTCTTTCCACTCAAAAAGTCAGCTACCTTCTTAAACCCAACTCTCTCCCATTTTTGTACTATATTGGGACAAACTTAGCACCTGAATCCCCGGCTAGTTCTGACAATGATGTAACAGTAATAATATAGGCGATAGTGTACCTCCTCTAGAGATCCACGCACTTCCTAAAAAAACACTCCAAGCATTTGTAGCAAACGTTTAAGGTAATTTTGTCAATTTTAATATGTCACATATATCATACTCATTAAGGATCAACTGCATAAAATCGTTTTTAAAAATATCGCCTACTCTGAGTTTTGCATTGAAACTGGACGTATAAGCAAAATAGTAGTCCTTTAATTTGGAAAGCATCAAACCACCCTTCTCCAGTTCTTCATATAAAGTGCTTATGGATAATCTGGCAGTTTTATTCTGACAAATAAATGATCTGAACATAGACTCTACTTTCATTAAAAAAAAGTTGTAAAAGCACATGGGGAGCCTGAGTAAATAAATTACACAATGTAAGAATCAACATTTTTTTAGGCAACCCTCCATAATATAGTTAAAGGGAGCGAGTTCCATTGTGCGAACATATCTTATATTTTTAAAAGCAAAGGGGCAAAATGAAGATCATATAAATCCTTAGTCTTTAACAAGAATCTGATACCCAGGTACTTCTTTGGCTGCACATTCACACAGAACACTATATCTGGGAGTAGTCTAACTGAATAACATCCATTTAAGATAATTTCAGTTTTGTTTTCTTCCTGTTGATTTTATTGCCCCCCAACTCATCATATGACACAAAAGTCTTGAAAGCCTTCTCCTGTGAGCCTTCATTAGTATCAAGAATCAACATAATATCATTGGCATATCATTGTATTTTCCCCATCTGTACAAGGGGAGGATGGATATCACCATTCTTTCTAATTACAATTGCCAACGGATCGATAAAGAAGACAAATAGAGCCAGTGATAAGGGGCACTGTGCCGGATCCCAAAATAAACGTATAATTTAAAAACCTCTGTAGAATTAATTATGATATTGCCTTCCGCCTTCCGATACATCTTATATATCAACCCAGTGATCTGGGATGGAACCCCAGATTTTGCTAGGATACTAAAAAGTGTTTTCCAGACCACAAGCTCAAATGCTTTTTCTACATCTAATGGAAGAACTATGGCCGGTGTATTATTAACTTAACAATAGTTCAGCGCTTCAGCTAAGGGATGTCTAGTTATGCCAGAGTGGCCGTCCAGCAATAAAGCCATTCTCATCTGGATGGATCAGTTTTAAAGATACCGCCAAGAAGCAGTCTGGGCCACCTCTTTTAGTTTTTCTTTAGAAAAAGGTCCGACAATGTGTTCCACATCTTCCTCTGATAAAGTAGGAATATTAAGATCCACCAACAAGTTCCCCAAAGCATCTTTTTTAACACTTGATTTCGACTTAGTCTGTCTATAATGCTCAAGCATAATTTTATCCACTTTCCCCTGTTCCTTTCGACTAACCCCAGAAATCAGGCATTTCAGAGTGTGTACTGTGTTAATTGCAGCTTGTTCTCGTGCCTGCAAAGCTAAAAATCTCCCTGTGAAATTACTCTCCTCATAATCCTTTTCCATAGAGGCACGATTCAATGCACCACACTTAGTATAACACCAATCACTTAATGCTTGATTGGTCTTATCCAAGGGCCTCCTATTTACCATTGATGGATGCCTTAGAAATGTATCTTGACTATCTTGAACTGTCTTTTCCAAAGTTTGCTTTCGTTGTCTAGCACTTCTGATTTTGACCGCGTCCTTCACTATCACAAGCCCCCTTATAAAGACTTTTAAAGCATCCCACACTGGGGCGTGGCTTGGACGCCGAGGGAAGATGGCGGATCTCCGATAGCTCCGCTCGGACGCGGTGCTATGTAGCTGCGTGGAAGGCTTCCCAGCGAGCTGCGGTTGCTGTCTCCATAAGAATTCGTCAGCGGAGCATGTCGTGATTCGGAATTGCCCTTCGTTGGCGATTTATATCACTCCTACCACCCGGAGACGTGGCGGTTTGATTTCCTGAGGTAATACTGGGCGGCCGCCATTTTGTGTCGCGGCGCCCGTATCTCATTCCTGCAGCACCGCGCACGTATCTCCTGGATTCAGTTATGCTTTGATGCTTTAATGCCTCATTTTTCTTCGAGAGGGAGTCTGTTCTAAGATTTGCAGTTGCCACTATCCCCTGGCCATGCTTGTTCTGTGCCGTTTTTCTCTCAGGAGAAGGTTTCATAAACTTTTTCTTCTTCAGAAGCCGTGATTAACCCCTATGTTCCTGTACTTTCAGAGCTACAGGCTGGATATGGTACGGCTTTATTTGTTCTAAGGTGATGCTGTAATGGCTATATGAGACTCTTCGTCAAATTTTACAACGTATGAGAGAATTCTGCATACTCTTTCCCGCCAAGAAGGTGTCAAGTCACAGTGCCAAGATGTCTAGTGACTCCCATCCTCCAAGTAAACCGTCTTTTTCTGGCGCAAAGCCTAAAAGGCAGAAGAATGACCCGCCTTCACCTATTCTTTCGTCACAAAGCCCAGTACTAGATAATATACTTGAGGAAGTGCGTGGTCTTCAACCCTTTATGGTCGCCACAAATGAAAAGCTGCAGCAAATAGAGGACCGATGGATTGTCATGGAAGGTAGGGTGACTGAGTTAGAACAGCGCGTCAGTGACGCTCAAGATGTTGCCACAAAAATACCGTTATTGGAACAAGAGATTCACAAGCTAAAGCTTCATACTGAGGACTTGGAGAATCGTAACCGAAGGAATAACCTCCGTCTTTTTGGTTTGCCAGAGAATATTGAGGGTCCTGATATGTTGCTTTTCCTCCGAAAATTCCTTCAAGATCTCTTGGGCCTTCAGTTATCTTCACCCTTGAATATACAGAGAGCTCACCGCTTAGGTCGCCTTCAACCGAATTCTACCAAACCACGTGGTATTATCATGCTTTTTCTGGAGTTCACAGAACTTATGACTGTACTTAAAGCAGCTAAACTTAAACGTCACCTATCATGGTCAGGCCACAATATCTTTATCTTACAGGATGTCTCTAATCCTGACCAACGCTCGACGCAAAGAATTCCTTGCACTGCGTCCACAAATGAGACACTTGAACGTCCAATATGGTATACTTCATCCCTCCATCTGCAAGATCACGCACGATGGCCAGACAAGGTCCTTTGATGATCCGGGAAAATTGAAACTGTTCCTCAATAGTATCTCCTCTCAGAATATGGACACGAATCATTGAGTACTTTTTCTTATTGCTGCTTTAGTGTGGTGTTCTCAACAGCTTTTTTCTGGTTACCTTAGATATTTCTTATATATAGTTTTTCGTAAGCTCTATTGCTTATTGCATGTTTGTTAATCACGTTTCTTCTTCTTCGTTATTGGCTCTTACCTGTTCAATTCTTTCTTCTTTCCCTCATATCGCCTTTTCTTTGCTCCTTTCTTACAATTACCAGGTTT
This sequence comes from Triturus cristatus, assembly GCF_964204655.1. Classification (NCBI taxonomy): domain Eukaryota; kingdom Metazoa; phylum Chordata; class Amphibia; order Caudata; family Salamandridae; genus Triturus; species Triturus cristatus. Next base: position 314,992,392 of record NC_140588.1, on the reverse strand, counting down.
ATTCCTGCTTCCAATCTTATCCATGTGGTATGTACCGCTGTCTTCTCTCCGGTCTCATCACGCTCCAACTTCACTTTTTTATTGATGTCTTTCAGGTCTGGACTCTTCTCCTTGACCTGTTTTTCTTCTCTACTTTCCTATACTCTCTACGTCTGCTTACCTTCTTTCCCTCCCCTGCTCTTTCTCACACTTTCTTACTTCAGTCTTTCTTTGGTTGGTGCGTCATTCTTTTCCTCTTTCGAGATTTCCCATGTTTCCTCTTTGTTTTTTTCTCTTAATTTTTCCTCGGTTGTGGCGCTTTTAGACCTCTCTCTATTTATTCCATTGCCAAGGGCTTGTTGATTTTTCTTAGTAATGTGGTTTTATGTTTTGTTGTTTCTTTTTGTAATTTCTATGCGCATTTTGTTTTCCAGTGTCGTCTTGTCTTTGAAGTATTTCTACACCATGTGTATCTCATTCCCCTGACCCTCGCGTGTGTGTAATTTTTTTACGTGGAACGTCCGTGGTCTTGGAAATCCTGTTAAAAGACAAAAGGTAATTTCTCACTTATCTAAACTCAACTCTCAAATTTCCTTTCTTCAAGAAACTCACTGTAATGATGTTGAGTCGCTGAAATTAAGAAGGCAGTGGGTAGGCCAAGTTGTTTTTTCTCCTGCAGTTAACAAAAAAGGGGGGTTGCCATATTGTTTCACAAAACTTTGTCTGTGCAAATAATTTCTTCTCAAAATGATGATGCAGGTCGATGGGTAATGGCCAAGATTGTTTTATACAATAAAACGTTAGTTTTGTTAAATATTTATGGCCCTGTGAAACCGGATCCAAAATTCTGGAATGATATCAAAATTCTCCTCTCAACTGCTGACTGTCCTAATATTATTGTAGCAGGCGACTTTAATCAATGGTTGGATCCTTTTTCGGATCGCTTATCTAAGTATAAATTTCAACCGGATAAGACCCATAAATCCTTTCAATCGGCCATTGCCGCTCGCCCTATGTATGATGTCTGGAGAACTTGTAATCCTGATTTATTGGAATATACGTTCTTTTCTAATGTACACCAAACCCGATCCAGAATTGATTATATCTTGGTTAGCAAACCCCTTCTTCCATCTATCCAAAAATCTGATATTGCCTCTATTTTTATCTCGGATCATGCCCCTGTTTATGCTGTTTTTGACCTTTCACTTACCTCCACCAAGTTTAATCGTTGGAAGTTTAACACTCACCTGTTATCGGATACAGTTTATCTTACAGAAGCCACGTCCTTTATTAATGAATTTTTTACCTTTAACAACCCATCAGACACTTCCATTCCTAACAACTGGGATGCTTTTAAGGCGGCTCTCCGTGCTTTTACTATTTCTTTTGTGTCCCGGAAAAAGAAGGCCAATGTGAAAAAGTATGAGGACCAATTACAACAGTTGAAATAATTAGAGCATGACTATTTCTCCTCCAAAAATGCAGACGCACTAAAGAATTTAATTGCAGCTAAATCCAACCTTAACAAAATTGCGACTGTTGATGCCTGCAATGTTTTACTTAGAATAAAGTCTAAATTTCACGGAGGGCAAAATAAAGCAGGTAGAATGCTAGCGAATTACTTAAAAATTCGCTCTGAACGTAAGACCATTGGTCCGATCATGGATGAATCCACTAATAATCTGGTGTCTTCTGATGAAGAAATTGCGGCGGTCTTTCATGACTACTATCGGTCTCTTTATTCAGATGATACATTTCCATCCTCTCATAACCTTGATAATTTCTTTTCTGGGCTCCCTGCTCCTCCGTCTCTGAATGCTGAGTTTTCCGCCTTAGAGGCGGATATTACTTTACAAGAGATACTTACTGCCCTACAAGCTTTAAAGAAGTCAAAAGCCCCTGGCCCGGACGGATTACCGGTGGAGTTTTATTGTACTTTCCAATCTTTGTTTGCCCCTAAATTATTGCAGCTGTTTAATTCCTTTATTACTGACGCGAAAGCATCTGGCTCCTTTATGGATGCCTTGATTGTCATTATTCCTAAGCCTGATAAGGACCACTCTTTTTGTAAAAATTTTCGCCCAATCTCCCTAATCAATTATGACTGCAAGATCTTCGCTAAGATTATTGCGTCACGGCTTGATACTATCATACCCCTACTGATCAAGACTGACCAGGTGGGTTTTGTCAAAGGTAGATTGGCTTCCGATAATGCTAGAATGTTCATGAACATCCTGTCCCATGGTAAAAATTATAAAGACCCTCTGGCTGCTTTGTCTCTAGATGCTGAAAAAGCATTCGATCGTATAAATTGGCAGTTTATGTTTCATACACTCCAAGGTTTGGATTTGGCCCTAATTTTATTTCTTTTATTAAACTGTTATACTCATGTCCGAGGGCTAGTATTTTTGTTAATAACCAATTTTCTCAATTTTTCCCCCTATCTAGAGGCACCAGACAAGGTTGTCCTCTTTCCCCATTACTCTTTATCCTATGCTTGGAACCCTTCCTTGAGCGTATTAGAACCAACCCCAAAATGAAAGGTTTCACCTCTGCGTCTGTTGAAACTAAACTGTCTGCCTACGCGGATGATATATTGGTATACATGTCCAGTCCAAGTGAATCCCTTCCCCCTTTTTTAGAGGAAGTCCGCCTTTACTCTTCCATTTCTGGGTACAAACTTAACCTATCTAAAACGGAGGTTCTTCCTTTAAATTCGATATGTTATCAATTTATGTTTGCTGATACTGCCTTTGCATGGTGTCCCTCCAAAATTAAATACCTTGGTATTTGGTTTGCCTCCAATATAGCGGATACTATTAAATTCACTTTTAACGCACTAATGATTAAATTGAAATCTCTTCTCCTCGTGTGGTCCCCCTTATTTTTATCATGGTGGGGTAGACTAGATACTATTAAAATGATGGTTACTCCTCATATCCTTTATACGGTTTCTATGCTCCCTGTCAAAATCCCTAATACATTTTTTTCCCAATTAAACTCTCTATGTATCAAATTTTTATGGAACAATAAACACTCCTGCATTGCTTTGAATAAACTTATTCGTCCCAAGGAAGAGGGGGGAGTGCGTTTTCCCAATTTTAAATTGTACCACTCTGCCTTCTTGATTAAACAATCTTTCTCATTGGCCTTCGATTTTGGGGATATGCCTATACCTCGATGGATTATCTTTGAGCGTTCGCTTTTAAAAGAGTTTCAGTTTCAACATGTTACATTTATGTCCAACTGCACCTTTTTGTCTAAAAGCCCTGTATTAAAATACTCCCGTGAATTGCTGTGCAATATATTTCTTAAAGACCTATCTCCTATCCAATGTTTTTTAACTTCTACCATATGGTATAATAAATTTCTTAAATATAAAGGTAGATCTTTTTACTACAAATACTGGAAGGAAAAGGAGATTTTTTTTGTGCATCAGTTTTTGAATGGGTTTTCTATCATCTCCTTCCAAGAATTACAAACACGATATCAGCTACCTGACTCCTTTTACAAGGAATATATTATTATCTCTAATGCTATACAAACCCAATTAGCTACTTACTCTCTCCCATCAGATTCACCCCCTTTAATACCCTCTTCACCATTATATTCTCTATTCCCGGCGCATAAACTTAAAGCTGCCACTGTTTATAAGTTATTGTTATCTAATGCTAATGTTCGCTCTAAATCCAACATTGAAAGTGCATGGGAAATGGACCTATCCTTCTCTCTTTCTGTTGATAGTTGGGACAAACTATGGTCGAAATTATTTAAAGTTTCGGCTGCAGCCAGGATAACCCAATCTCTGTTTTTTCTGTATCATAGAGCCATTATTACTCCTGTTGCTATTTGTAAGTTTTCCCCTACATCCTCTCCTCTTTGCTGGTCCTGCTCTAGCGAAACTGGTACATTAGTTCATCAGCTATATGAATGTGCATCTGTTCTATCTTTCTGGAATTCAATTTGGAATGTATGCATGTTAGTTTTCAACTTTAATGCTACCTTAACTTTTGTAAATATCTTTTTAGGTTCTTTAGCTCCTGATATGGAAACTACTTTACCTAGCTCTAGGTTATTTGATCTTTTTATTGCATTAGCATTTAAAGTTATCCTGTCTGCATGGAAAGACAATTCTAAACTGTTGTCAATTACTTGGTGGAATTTTATTTGTGACGAACATAGGATTGCTTCCGTTTCCTCCTCTTCTGTTTCCCAAAAAATCAAAGTTGATCTTCTTTGGCTCCCTTTTACTACTTATCTTTCCTCGCACCCTCCCATGTGATAATTCATTTTCTTTTCTCTCTGGTTTTCTCTTTTCTCTTTCTCTCTCTTCTCTTCCTTCTTTCCTCTTTTCCTCCCCCCTTTCCCTCCTATCCTATTTCCCAGTGCCCTTTCCTTAATTACCCTATTATTGATCCTTTTTTGTCTGCCCAGTTATTGTAAACAATTTCGTTTATATATTATTTCTTTATGGCACTATATTGGAATATTCGTTTATTGTATCATTTGTTTTTTCTCACTCTGAAAATTCAATAAAAACTTCTTAAACAAAAAAAAAAAAGCATCCCACACTATGCTTGAGGGAGCAGCCCCATGTTTCCTATTTAGAAATTCCTTTATCTCCTCTTTGCATATCCAGACCAAGCCTTCCTCCTTTAAGAACTGTTTATTAAAACTCATCACCTTATCCATGGAGTATGTTTCTCCACTAATACCTCCAGGGCAATCATTGTGTGATCTGGAAAGCCATAATTAGGGAGTGTTCGCTGACCCTTAAAAACCAGGTTTTTCAAAAGTAAAAAAAAGTCAATACAAGAAGAGCTATGAAGTCAACCAGAAAAACATGTATATTTTTTTTTGCTGGAAAGGCCTCCTTCCAAGGATCAATAAAAGCCAGGGTTCTTTGATAATTTTAAAGAACCTTCGCGGCTTGGATCTTTAACTGCTTTTTCAAATTTACTGAGGAGTATATTCTAGGGTTCTGCAACAAGTTGAAGTCACCTCCAATAACAATTTGCCCTGGGACTTGCAATGATGACCGAAAACGTTTTCGTAGGCCCCTGCATTATCTTCCACTGGGGCATACCAACTCACAAACGTGAGTTACCTAGACAGCATCAAACAGTTCACACAGCACCAAGGTCCAAATTTATCACTAGCAAAATACTGTACTTCAGCTTCTAGTCTCTTTGCCAAATAATAGCGGTACCATGATGTGCAGTTCGGACAGACGAGAAGCCTCAATAGTCAGCCCAGTTCTTAAACATAGAAAATTCCAAAAGCTTCTGGCTGTAATATGCGTTCCCTGCAATAAAGCCACCAAAGGGTTCTCGGCTATATCCCAGGATTCTTTTGCACACTATTTCTTCTTATTGTTAAGGCCGTTGACATTAAAAGAGGTCACCTTCAAAATACTATTAAGCATCACCTCCACTTTCTTTTCCCAGTCGATCAACTGAGTACATCAAGAAAAGTACAAAATGTGTATAAAGTGTTAATATGCTAAAAGTAACCAGAGCGAAACAGTGTATATCTACAACCCCTGCCAGCGCTTAGCCGACATTTAAAGTGCAACCGTTTTCTAAAGTGCAACTCAAATTATCGATTACCCTAGTCTACAATCTCCTGTCAAAATTAAAGTGCAGGCGTGCCTCACCTTACCGACTATCAGCCAATGATGTGCACACTTTCTAAAGTGCACATTCATCTCGTGATTCATAACTCAATCAAAGTGCCCATGTGCCTGAACTTTTCCCTTTGCCAACTACCCAGTCCATGCACATTACCCTGCTGTTACACGGAAATGAAATCCACCCAACATAGTCATCCCCAATCTTTGAGTTCAACACTCTAAGCAGGTGTATGTTCCTATTTAGATCTCTTTTTTTATCAAACCTATTACACCCTCCTTTCCCCCCTAACCACCACCTGTCAGTTCAACCCTTCCTACCCCAGGAACCCATACACAGCAGGGTTTCCCTCCTCCACCCTGAGAATACAGGCACTGTGTCTCCATGCCAAGGCCACCGACCCCTCCCCTACAACCCCACCCCTCAAAAAGACATCATAAGTGCCACCTGACAACTAAGACAGTGACTCTAGAAATGTAGTGGCATCCAATACATTACCAAATACTTGGACGGAACCCTTGTACAACACTATAAGCTTAGAAAACGGAATTAATGTGGCTTGCTCCCCTGCTGACTGAAACTTTGGAATCAAAGTTCTGAATTCCTTCTGCCTCCAGGCTGATTCAATAATCATGCGTGAAAACATTCAGAATTTGGAGTACTCTGCCTTATAGGCTTTCTCTTTTATTGCCTTGGTCAAAATCCTTTCTTTGATTCTACAATCAGCAAAGTTGACTATCATAGTCCAGGGTCACTTGGCCTGACTGATAATATGAGCCTGGACATGATGGGCTTGGGTAATTGTTAGGTTCCGGTCAAATTCAGGAATCACAGAGAATTTCTTTTTTTTAAATCTTTTTATTGATATTTGTAAGCATTCAAACATTGTTACATGGAATCACAGGGAATTGGAGGAGATTGTCTACCAGTTTGACACACCTGACAACATCTTCGCTATGTTCCAGGATTCCTGTGATCCGGAGATTGGAGCGCCTTGCATAATTCTCCATCCGTCCTTGCTTTTCTTTCAGCCATCCAACCTCTTTATGAAGATGCTGATGTTTTTTTCCAGGCTATATATCTTGTCCTCACAGAAGGATACGCTTTGCTCCATTTCACTCAATCAGGAGGAGAGCCCCCCACCAATCGCACATAGACTGAGTCCAGGCATTCACGCAATTCCTCGGTCATTTTCATCTGCGTAGCTTTAATAGCTTTCATTTCTGCTAGAAGCTCAACAAGCATAGAAGTCAGTCCTGGGGGAGCCGCAGTGCATCTTATTTTGAACATCCAGAAAACTGCACTCCCCTGGTTCCACTGCTGAAGGCCCCAGCTACACTGCATCTGCTTTACTCTGGTTACTACGAACCACTTCACCATGCAAATTACAATTTAGCTCCTCCGCTGCACCTGGGCTCTGGAAACTCCGAAGAGCCGGGTCACTCTGACTACCAGCTTCAATCTTGCATTCTTAGGGTTGCTCTTGCTAGTTTGAACTAAGAGTTACAGACCCCCACGCCCGATGTTTTACAGAGGCGCACCCTTTACTTTTTTCCCATCTCTTTCCTGTGGCAGACTCAGTTTTCCTTGTTGAGCCCCTTACTTCTCCACTTGCCCCTCCCACCCTTCGGCATCTCGCACGTACAGTTCTGACAAAATACTTCTACATCCTGCACAGGGAACTACTCCAAATCCTTCAGCCCAGCCGGAGTCCCACCTTCCTCAGAACTTTCTTGTGGTCACAAATCCTAATCCTCATTCTCCCACCGGTACCCCTACACCTCCAGCCTCAATCATTCTGAGAGATGAGGCACTGGAGGGGCAATCTGGGGTACTTGTTGGGGTACTCACGAGGGTATTGTTGCTACAACTGTCCAACAACGCTTTCCTGCACTCCATTTGAATTTGAGGGGCCTGGCTCATTACTGATCCTTTAGTCCCCCTCGCCAATCTCTTCAGGGGACCCCCAGGTTCGGTGGCCAAACACTTCTTTCTCTCCGCAGAGAATTTCGCAGAGCGAACTAACTTGGGGATTTTTGCAGGCAGTTCTTAAACTGCCCAACCAATTGGGCGACAAAAGGAGGCGGGAAGGGGCAAAGACATTCTCCAGTCTCCAGTCTATACTCAGTCAGTCTCACCAGGCAACAGTCCGTAACCTGGAGGTTATGATGGACGAAGACCTCCAGTTGCAATCTCAGGCGAATAAAACTATCGGCACCTGCATTGCTTTGTTGAGAGCTCTTCGTCAAATTCTTCCGCTTCTCCCTAATGAGGCAAGGCCCCTGGTGGTCCAGAGTGTGATCCTGAGTAGACTGGAATATTGTAATTCACTGTACCTGGGTGCTCCCCTCTATACTGTACAGGGATTGCAAAGAATACAGTCTGCTGCAGCCAAACTGACCCTCAGGAGACAGCGTGATTCATCTGTAACACTGGCATTAAGGGATCTCCATTGGCTTCCTGTCAAACAAAGGATTAAGTTTAAGTCATTGGTCACGCTCTATAAAGCATTACATAATACTGGCCCGCTACCATTGCGTGAAAGATTTTCTTGGTACGAACCAAATAGACTCCTCCGGTCCACCAGTCAAAGCCTGGCAGTTCGTGCCAGAGTAAAACTCACCAAGATGGGAGGTAGGGCTTTTAGCACGGCAGCAGCCCGCCTCTGGAATCAGATTCCCCAAGAGCTGCGTCAGGCTAAAACGTTGCTGAGTTTCAGGAAAGATCTTAAGACATGGCTTTTTGGCCTAGAATAGTTGGCCTCCTTCTTGACCATCGAGTACTCGTTTTGTACTGTCCCATGTTATCATAGTCTCTCAGCTCCAGGATACCCGTAGGGTGGCAGATAGCATTATACAAAAGATTATACAATACAATACAATACAATACAATTGTGCCTCACTTTTATAATGCCCGCGCGAGAGACCAGACGGGTTGAAAAATGAAAGGCAGAGCTTGCCCCAAACATTACGCTGACCTCCTATTGCTTTTTGAAGAGCTGGCAGAACATACCGTCATTACACAGAGGCCATTTGATAGATGCAGTGTCTTGCCCAGCCAGCCAGCACTGGAAAGATAAACGCCTAACATCTACCCAAAATCCAATGGACAACGGAATAAAGTAGGAGCCCCACTGTGCAATGTCAGAGCCGCCTACTCACGCCAGCATTTAGTGGCCTTTTCGTCATTTTCAGCATTCCAGGTGACATTTACGTCAGTATTCTCCTTGCTGCTCATCCCTGCATTCGGCACTATGGCTCAGAGGGGTGGGACAAAAACCAGAGATCAGCCACATGGAGACCTACTACATGTGGGAAGAGTCATCCCAACCCCTACAAGCAAGATAATGAGACCTTTTATGGTCTGTTGTGACAGTACAGCTGTTTTCAGACAATTATGTGGGAACACTAGGAGAGGGACTTTGGCTCCACCCACATGCTGGGAGCCAGGAGCACAGGTGAACCGAAGGGCAGTCTGTGGGTCTATATAGCAGTAGCCGAGACATGGAGGTGAATGGTGAGGGTCTGATGCAAAAAAAGAGAGCTTTAATATTCCCAATGGGATTCAATCTCTCTGAGATGATCTCCCATCCGTCTCTAAGGACAACTGCAATTCCACCCCGGTTCTTTTCTCCCCTCGGTTGGCACGCACTATCCGAAAACTGGGGGAGATGGCTAACATTAGTTCAGGGTTTTAATCTTCCTTTAGCCAGGCTTTCTAGGAACATTAAGTCCCAACCGTTCGTATCTAAGGAAAGCCAGGTATCGTCCGCATGCTTTGGGAGGGATCTACAATTAATTAGGCAGCTCTAGCTGCCAGCTAATTGTTAGTGCTGGGACCTGGGGTGCTTCCTCTGAACAACCCTGCCTCGTTCCCCAGTTTAAAATTGCACACATTACAGCAGACATAAGGTCAACTTTGGCCATATCTAGGCAGTTGCTTGTGTTCAAGGCCAATAGTGATTCCTTTGACCAGGAAATCGCATGATCGCTGTGGATTTGGGCAGCGTTGCTGGTGCTGGACGTGGTCCGGACTGCGCATCCAGTTCATGGCTCTCATTTTAAGTGTTTTGGCCAAGGCTGCCCAGGGGGCCACATAGGGGACCCTCAACAGGGTGGCCGCCTTAGTGCCACAGGAAGGCACTGGAGTCTGCCGACTAGGCTCCCTGGGCGTGGGACCAGGGGGATTTCCGTCCGTCCACTTCCGGTAGTGGGAGGGGGACAGGGGTACATATACTGTCCCCCGCCCACTGGGCAGTCTCTTGACCGCTGCCCGTCTCGCCTGAAGGCTTACTGATTACAATTTTCCACTACAGATGAAATACTTTGTGCCCTGGCAAGTTTAGATCATCCTTCATTCTCATTCTTTGAGTTCTTGATGGCTCCTTCAGCTGCAAACCCGGATAAGAAACCTGAGACTAGATGTGACTCACTGCAGAACTGATGCATCTTATCTTCCCCTGAAGTTCCAGGTGTAATTCACACCTACTTATTGGAACAATTTATGCTGAAAACACATTTTTTACCTACCTGTCACCTACTTATTGGAAAACTCTTTGTGAATGAGACCCCCTTAGTGGCAGATTGTGTGCATATTGAGTGCATGTGCACATAGTGCATGTGTGCCTCATACTTGACAGCTAAGGTGGGTGTCTAGTAAGTATATTTACTGAGAACAGTGGAATCCGTTTTGGATGTCCCCTTGCTTTACATTACATAAGCTTTTCCATGGATGAGAATTGCTTTCATTCTTATGTTTGAAGGGTGAAGAACCAGACACTGAAGAGAGAGAGAGGAAGGAATGAGGTCTGCGTTTAATATTTGTCGAAGGACCTTTTAGCAAGGGATTGCTGTTTTAATTTTTCTGAGCACTGAGGAAAATAAAATATCATGAGGCCTATGTGTCCCTGTGTGTTCCCCCACACTCATGCGCACATACATGTCACCTATGTATTTCCCCACCATGGCCTGTCTATCATGATGCTTATGCTATAACGTGGCCTGCCATAATCCAGTCTCCCATGAGAGAAACGACAAATCTGCTCTGAGGCCTACACGTTTTGCATCATGTTTTCCCGCATTTCCATTATTGTGGCCCAGCCAGAGCCGAAAAGAGGCTTCAGGCCTCAGAACGCTCTGAAAGCTGTAGCTGCGTATCCTTGGCCTTGCACACTTGGGCCTCAGCCAAAGGGGCCCTGTCCGAGACAGTATTGAGCACGGTTATCTGCTTACTCCTACCGAAACCACATTCCTGCCTGGAGAAGGAGGGATAAACATGACCCATCTGCAAAGGAGAAAGCCCAGCCTTTCTGTCTCTTTTTGTGTGATTACAAAGCTCACGTCAGTGAAAAGCCCATAGCCCCCATGTAAGACTTCAGCAGTAAACGAAGAAATAAATGCCACATTGGCTCTTGGTGATGGGCAACCTATGTCACGAACCAGTCCCTGCTCCAGACTTTAGATATCAGATAATACAAGATGTGCTGGTCGCCCTGACACTGAAGGCCTCACTGAAGGCCTAACTTCCAGACTCCCCGGTTGCATAGCAACCCTTTCACACGTCAGTTACACGTCATGCTCGAGTTGAGCACAAGTAAGGCAAAGTTCCAGTAAAGTTCCAGCTGATCACGCAACCCCCTCTAGGCATCCACCCACCTATGACACTTACCTATTATCATCGAGTGGACGCCCACCTTCACGCCTACTTACACACCCACATGCTCTTATCTCATTCTCTCTTGCTCCGCCTGAAGCACTCTTGCTTACGTATATTATTACAAACATATATATACTGTACTCTGTGAATAAAGTTAGAGAATACCTTTTTGAGAATCCTGGTCCTGATCCCTTGTGGTGATGGAACTATTCTCCCTATAACTCGAGTTATTTGAATAAAGCCCTTTTGAACCTGATACCACGGACTCAGCCTCTTGCTTCATGCATGACCATATTGATATATAGAAATTCAGAACGCGTAATAATTTATTTACGACATTAATGGCGCCCGAACAGGGACTAATCTCCTTCCCCATGCGCCGGAGATGAAGGTCCAGTTTTGCCCCCTTCCACAGCCGTGACGGACTTCGAGTGTACACGTCGCGGGTTTTCCCGCCAACTCCCTCAGGCCAACGAAGGAGACGGACTGCGACCAGGCATCCATACGAGGCGGTGAGGATTGCGGATCGTCCCGACCCAGAGCCCACCTGCGAGAGAGCTGTGTCTGAGGTTTCTAGAGATCCACCTAAGATACGCCATTCCCTGCGCAGTGTCAAGTGTCCGAGGCCTTCAAGTTCAAGTTCAAGTTCTGCTTCCCGGTGAGTTTCTCATGGGGGTTGCAATAATGACGGGTTCATTTAATGAACACGGTAAAGACGTGTCTCACTTGTGAGACCGGTATGTTCAAGAGCATGCATTCAAGGATTAATGTTTCAAGATTTAGAGTCCAAGTTTTCAGGTGCACCGATATAACTGTATGAATGTTATTGTCTTAGTAAGGTTCAGTTAGGTTTGAATGTGTCAGGTTTGTGTGTAAGTTTGTTTCATTGTGATTTTTGTTTTTTTTTGTTCATTGTGATTTTTGTTTTCGGTTACATTCCAACATGCCGTTATTTTCAAAACTGCGTAAGATAGGTACCAGGAAAGGTGTACTAGAGGAACCAGTTAACATTCCGCCTAGAGACACACCTGGACATTTCATGTACTGTAAGCATGGTTTAGATGCCGTGTTGTTTTTAGAACTTTGGGTGGATTACACGAAGGATTTAGAGACAAAGTATAAATGGCCCATTACGGGAACATGGGATGCGGAATGCATCATGAAGGTAGAGGAAGAGATATGTGGATATCCCAATATGATATATATAATAATGATATCGTAGCCCAAACGTTCTTGAGCCTCCCACCAAACGAACAGCGCATAGCTGGTGTTTACATGGTCCAACATTTGATCACGTTATATGAGAGTCAATATTCTGGTCCTGGTCTATTGTATAAGTTGCTGGACGACATAATACTAGACAGGTGGATGAACATGGGTGCTGAACTGATTAATGTCATTCTGGATCAGCGACACAAGTATATAGTATACGTGACTAGATCCCTGCTTCCCGCTCCACCCCAGGTTAAGGAACAGTCGTACGACAAGCTGAACCCCCTACGAGAGGTTCATCCTGTAAAGGATGCAAACAATGACCTGCAACGGGTGTATGTCTACACCCCCTTGTCGAAATTAGAGATACTGGAAATGAAGAAAATGTTACCATCCCATGATAAAGTCCCGGGGGGTTTTCACCGAGAACTAAAGGACATTCTTCGCTTAGGAGAATATACATATGCTGACATTCTAAAGTTATTAAAAGTACTATTGCCTGCTGGTATTTACGAGAAACTGAAAGGACAAGACTGGGAGGTGGGAGAGAAAAGGCTCAGTTGGGATCTGTTGGAAAGAGAGGAAGTGGGAAGAGGCCCGGGGGTTGGTCTGGGTCCCCGAGCTAAAGACCTACCTGAACTCCTTGTACAAGTTTTGCCTAGATTACTAATTACCAAGAAGGAAGACTGGGATGCTATTTCGGCCTGTAAACAGAAACCAGACGAGGACACTAGCGATTTTTACTCTAGGTTTGAGAAATGTTTCACTATCAATAGTGGTCTTAAGCCCGGTAGTGATTCATATCCCCATCTTTTCGTGAGCAAACTCGTAGAAAATTCCCTACCAGAAGTGAAGTATAGGGTACTGAAGGTTGAGAGTACTTGGCAAGCAAACAGCCCTTCACAAATGTTACAGATGTTACAATACCACCAGAACAGAATTAGAGAGGAACACGAACAGGACAAGAGACGCATGAGAGACACAAAGATGAAGATGCTGGTGTCCCAATCGACCCCGGCAAACACAAACACGAACAAGAATAGCACGAAACAAAATAATGGGACCTGTAATTATTGCAAGAAGCCAGGCCACTTCGTAAATGAATGTGCAGTCCTGAAACACAATATAGCGATAGGTAAAACTAAGCCACGTCCTTATCCTCCCAAAGAAAATACCACACATCAGACATCAGATACATTTCCACCGCCGCCGCCGCCTGTCCATGCACCTGCACCAGCCCACGCCACAGCACAAATGTGTGAGCACGCTCAGACTAACTACCCAGAATACCAAGCATATTCGTGAAGAAGCCCAGAGAGGGAATTCGACTTGCCCCTTATTCCAGTTCCTGTGGACCAAGCGGGTCCCTATGTGCATGCACGTTTACTAGGAAAGAATAAAAAGTTTTTGATTGACACCGGGGCAAGTAGAACTACCATCAGTCATTCTGAGGTTCCAGGGGCACCCCTCTCGGGCTCAAAGAGTATATCCCTGGGCTTTTCAGGAAAGCCTATTATCAATGAGGTTTCAGAACCAGTCTCTTTAGGAGTTGGTCCACTAATACATACAACAGACTTACTGCTTACTAAATCATGTCCAGAAAACTTACTTGGCATAAAAACATTAAAGGAACTGGGAGCAGTTATCTGTTGCTCGCCAGAAGGAGTGCGACTGTATTTACGTGATTTCAAGGGACATTTTGTTATGAAAGATATTGACATCAGGCTTCAAAATGTACCACAGCACCTATGGGCACAAGGCCCGACTGACGTAGGTTTCATGAACATTACACCATACCAGGTCACCCTCAAGGAAGGAGTGGTGCTGCCACGGATTCGACAATATAAAATTCCACCTGAAGCTGAAGTAGGGTTGCTGAAAATTATCGATGAACTCATCGCACAAGGGGTGGTGATAGAGACAGAGTCAAACATATGCAATTCACCTGTTCTTCCTATTCTTAAAAGAACTGATCCCAATGCATCACCTGTCTATAGATTAGTTGTGGACCTGCGAGAATTAAACCAATGTGTGGTGCCACAGTACCCTGTGGTCCCGGACATTTCTTCATTATTGACTGCCATTGATGCGAAGGCTACGTTCTTTACAGTTATCGATCTGAAGAACGCCTTTTTCAGTATCCCAATACATCCGGACAGCCAATATCTTTTCGGTTTCAGTTTAAAAGGCCGCAGCTTCAGATTCACAAGAGCACCACAGGGCTTCACGGAAAGTCCTAGCATCTACAGTCAGGTGCTCAAAAGACAACTAGACAGTATTCATATGCCTACCACTACAGCACTGATACAGTATGTAGATGACATTCTCATTACTGCACGATCGGAAACTGACTGTGAAAATGCATCACTCACTGTTTTACATTTCCTGGCTGACAAGGGGCACAAGGTGTCCCCTTCGAAGTTGCAATTCTGTGAACAGCAAGTGGCGTACCTTGGGCACTTGCTATCCAAGGAGGGTAGGCGACTGACACCGGAACGTATTCAATTGATTTCTGGCCTTTCACAGCCCAAGACACAAAAGGAGGTACGTGCATTCATTGGCCTCACTTCATATTGCAGGCAGTGGATTCCCCAGTATGCTCACATAGCCAAGCCCCTAATACAGTTGACGACACAGGAGGTAGCTTCTACTAAAGTCCTCCCTTGGACACAAGAACACACTGTGGCATTTGAAGAATTAAAAAGAGCTTTATGTCAAGCACCAGTTTTAGCGATCCCTGATTACAACAAATCTTTTATGCTTTTTGTGACAGAGCGGGATGGAACGGCACTATCTGTCCTCACACAAGATCATGCAGGAAAACACAAGCCCTGTGCTTATTTCTCTAGTACATTGGACCCAGTAGCACAGGCTTTGCCTGCGTGCCTAAAATCTGTTGCGGCAACAGCCTTAGCCATAAGACAAAGTGACTCGATAGTGCTAGGCCACCCCCTGACAGTACAAATACCACACGCAGTAGAGGTTCTCTTGAACCGAACACAAACACAACACCTGACTGTAGCGAGACTGACAGGTTATGAGCTGACGTTATTTCAACCACACATAGAGATCAGACGATGCAATATACTGAATCCTGCTACTCTTTTGCCCTCCAGTACAGAAAACGTTTCCCCACATGACTGTGTTGAAGTGATACATACCGTGACAAAACCAAGACAAGACTTGACAGATGTTGCACTCCCAGACCCTGACCTAACACTCTATGTTGACGGTTCATGTATGAGGACGGGGGCGGGAGAATTAGTGGCAGCATATGCAGTGACCACTGCTACTGAAATCATAGAGACTAAAAGAATAGACATACTGTCAGCACAAGCAGCAGAGCTCATCGCTCTGATACAAGCGTGCATAAGAGCTAAGCACCTGAGAGTAAACATTTACACTGACTCACAATACGCATATGGGGTAGTTCATGACTTCGGTGTCCTATGGAGGGAAAGAGGTTTCTTGACTTCTCACGGGGCCAAGATACAGCATGGCCCCCTTATTCAAGCCCTTCTGGAAGCAATACATTTACCAACAGCCATAGCTATCCTGAAATGCAAAGCACATACTAAAGCCACAGATACCATTTCTCAAGGCAATGATCTGGCAGACCGAACAGCTAAACAGACAGCTCAGACCCCACTAGACATGACGAAATCACAGGTACCATTAATGTCCAAAGCCATGACAGTTAGGGATCCTTCCAAGGACGTACAAGACATTCAGACACATGCTACTCTAGACGAATTAAAGAAATGGTCGGAACAAGGAGGGGTACTGACTGATCAGGGTTGGATGACTAAGGGCAAAGAAACATGGTTTCTTCCTGATTCGATGGTACAAGTGATCATAAATACCGCCCATAGTCCTGCACACTTAGGAGAGAAAGCAATGCTAGACAGCTTACAGAATATATTGTTCAACAAGCACCTGCGTGCAGCAGCGAAACAAAAGGTCAGAACATGTATGATCTGTTGCCAATTCAATCCAGGTAAAGGCATTCCAATGGAACAAGGTGGTTTCCATCCACCTGACCATCCTTTTGAAGTCCTCCAAATGGATTATATCCAAATGGACAGATGCAGAGGTTACAAATATGTCCTGGTAGTGTATGTTCCCTATCAAGATGGACAGAGGCCTATCCAGTCCCTGATTATACTGCTGTAACTACCGCCAGACAACTGGTGCGAGAGTTTTTCCCACGTTATGGATTACCGTGTGTCGTATATTCCGACAACGGTCAGCCTTTCTCCTCTGAACTCATGAAACAGGTGTCCCTTCTGTTAGGGTATACCTGGAAGTTCCATTGTGTACGACATCCTGAGGCAGCAGGCCTTGTAGAAAGACATAATCAGACCTTAAAGATAAAAGTAGCAAAGATTTGCGCAGACAAAGTTGTGGATTGGATGGTAGCCCTGCCGGTTGCCCTCTTTTACATGCGAATGGTAGCCCATTCTAGAACAGGCTTATCTCCCTATGAAGTGGTCTTTGGTAGACCACCGAATATGTGGGGCACTCCAATGCCTAAAAAGATCACTGATGTTGATAGTAACATGCTGACAGATTACCTGGCTTCCTTGATGTCTGCACTACTCTCTTGTCGTTCGCAGGTTGCTGCCGCCTTCCCTGACAACACCCAGGTCAAGGAACATTCCCTCGCTCCTGGGGACTATGTTCTCATAAGGAACTTTGACAGAACGAGCCCTCTTGAGCCAAGGTGGAAAACGCCCAAATTGGTATTATTGACCACGAGGACCGCTGTTAAAGTCGAAGGACGGAAAGGATGGGTTCATCTTCATCATTGTAAACGCTACTTTGGATATAACGATTCGTTTAAAAAAGACATAAAGACTTCAGACTTTGAGCCCCCTTTACTAGAGGAGACTCCCCAGCAGGAGTACAAAACTAAACTTAGATCTAAAAAGTCAGAACCCGTTTGATCAATTAAGTCCACTAGGTGGTGAAGCGGTTGAACATGTATTCTGGCTTGCATAAGATCTTGGATACCGCGGATGAGAAAAAGAGCAAGATGAAAAGCAAATACTGTAAAATATTACGTGGTAGATGTATAGTGACTTTGATATTTTTATTTCTTCTGTGCATCACGATGATATGTATCAGCTTAATACTACATGCTATTTTTCCTCCTATTGCCTCACTCTTACACTCTACCAATGATACCATAAAGCACACATTTAGTGATCTGCCATCCCATGAGCTATCATATCGACTTGCCTTACGCAACAATACCTTTATTCAGATGCTGCACCATTCACATCAGACTAGCAATGCTACAGACTGCTGGGTCTGTGGCCGACTTCCCCCGTATCAGAAGGTGAAGGGAGTGTTGCCTCTTTTCCCTTTTCCATTCTCCCATAATGGTTCTTGCGGAGCATGGTTTGCCTTAATGACATCCATCAACGGTGATGCCAAAGAATGTCAAGACAAGGAGTGTAGGGGCGACTGGGTATGGGGTAACTTGAATAAAGTCATGAATAAAGCATGTTTCCCAGATGAAGAAGGTCTTCCCCAAAGGAAAGGTACCGATCTAGAAAATGAAGAGTATCTGCAAGGAAATGCGACCCTTGACTTTATAGTGTTGAATATCAAGCCCATACACAATTTAGGTCCATCCTCAATCACAGTCCTGCCAGTAAAAGGGAACTTGTGTGTCAGAAAAGAAGGCTCTGTACATTTGGGGCACAGCGAGTGTAACACTATACTAGTGTTTAAAGACAAAGGAAAATCTTACTTCAGAGCATCACGACACACCTACTTTGTTTGTGGCCAGACAGCCTATGTACAACTGCCCTTAGACTGGGGTGGGACGTGCTATATATCATTTCTTCTACCACCCGTTTTCTTGGCCCCATCGAACTATCATCAAAATCTTCAACTAGCACTTATCAGACACAGACGAGGGCTCGATGCCTCTGGCATTGACCAGACTGAAACAGCTTGGGAGCAATATACAGATTTCAACAAAGGATTCTTTTTCTTCATAGGTCCCGTCCAGAATAGTAAACTTATCCGCAGACTAACAAGGATTCTAGAAACAGTTGCTAATGAGACTGCATCAGCCCTGGGGAACCTGACCCAGGAACAGTCTGCTATGAGAATGGTCGTTCTTCAGAATCGTCTTGTTCTTGACGTCATCCTAGCGGATAGGGGCGGGGCCTGTAGGGTCATCGGTTCCAGCTGTTGCGTTTTCATACCTAATAATGCACCGTCTGTATACAAAGCAATAACAAGGCTCCACAAGATTGCCCAAAGCATACACCAAGACCCAGGCACGTGGACTTGGTCCAGTTGGCTCTGGGAAATAATATCAGCATGGGGATGGAAAGTGTTGACAGTCTGTGGACTAATACTACTGATGATATTCAGTTGTTGCCTATGTCTGCAGTGTGGCCCGGCCATTTGCGGCCTGTGTGCTACTGCATGTGTTCCACATCCCCATTTACAGAGCATTGAAAATGGTAAAATAATGCTGCAAGAACAGATTGACTGTCTCATGAGAATAGATATGACATGAGGGTCCACTAGGGGACAAGGAGGGAATGAGGAAAATAAAATATCACGAGGCCTTTGTGTCCCCGTGTGTTCCCCCACACTCATGCGCACATACATGTCACCTATGTATTTCCCCTCCATGGCCTGTCTATCATGATGCTTATGCTATAACGTGGCCTGCCATAATCCAGTCTCCCATGAGAGAAACGACAAATCCGCTCTGAGGCCTACATGTTTTGCATCATGTTTTCCCGCATTTCCATTATTGTGGCCCAGCCAGAGCCGAAAAGAGGCTTCAGGCCTCAGAACGCTCTGAAAGCTGTAGCTGCGTATCCTTGGCCTTGCACACTTGGGCCTCAGCCAAAGGGGCCCTGTCCGAGACAGTATTGAGCACGGTTATCTGCTTACTCCTGCCGAAACCACATTCCTGCCTGGAGAAGGAGGGATAAACATGACCCATCTGCAAAGGAGAAAGCCCAGCCTTTCTGTCTCTTTTTGTGTGATTACAAAGCTCACGTCAGTGAAAAGCCCATAGCCCCCATGTAAGACTTCAGCAGTAAACGAAGAAATAAATGCCACATTGGCTCTTGGTGATGGGCAACCTATGTCACGAACCAGTCCCTGCTCCAGACTTTAGATATCAGATAATACAAGATGTGCTGGTCGCCCTGACACTGAAGGCCTCACTGAAGGCCTAACTTCCAGACTCCCCGGTTGCATAGCAACCCTTTCACACATCAGTTACACGTCATGCTCGAGTTGAGCACAAGTAAGGCAAAGTTCCAGTAAAGTTCCAGCTGATCACGCAACCCCCTCTAGGCATCCACCCACCTATGACACTTACCTATTATCATCGAGTGGACACCCACCTTCACGCCTACTTACACACCCACATGCTCTTATCTCATTCTCTCTTGCTCCGCCTGAAGCACTCTTGCTTACGTATATTATTACAAACATATATATAATGTACTCTGTGAATAAAGTTAGAGAATACCTTTTTGAGAATCCTGGTCCTGATCCCTTGTGGTGATGGAACTATTCTCCCTATAACTCGAGTTATTTGAATAAAGCCCTTTTGAACCTGATACCACGGACTCAGCCTCTTGCTTCATGCATGACCATATTGATACATAGAAATTCAGAACGCGTAATAATTTATTTACGACAGCACTTCCACTTGTTGGATGAAAGTGTTTGGAAGCTTATTTCCCTAGGAAAGCAGACCAACGGAGTGTAAGTATTGGTGTTATGGGCCCCACCAATGAATGTACATGAGTGAATTTGATGTTGAGGTATTTGGTCTGTGGAGAAGGGGAATTTGATGTTCCACGCTGCAACACTAGCACATTGCGTGCATTTTGGTCCATTTAAGAAACAGGTTTGTTGACCCTCTAGGGCTGTTTTTTGTCTCTCTTACTGCCCCTATCAGACCATGCCCCCAGGTCAATCTTTCCCTTGATCTGCTCTATCACCTCGATGGGTGAGTGTTGTCATCTGCTTGGCCAAAGTTGTGTACCTTTCTCATCACCTGCTTGGCAGGGACCATTTCACGCCACAACAGCACCCCGTAATGGCAGCCAAAAAGACTTGCTGTATTGGAAACTAAACCCTCTATAGTGCTTGTTGCACACCAATAGTGTCTCAACTAGTGCACTTCCCATGCTGGGAACAGTTTTATAGTGATCTGCCTCTTGTGAGTGTTGTGTTGCTTGTAGCCCCCGACCCGTGTCCTATATGGCGTGTATTATATGAGTATGCTGCCCAGTCCATATGTCTTTTGCATTCTAGGACTTGTATTTCTGCGTATATAATAGGCAGATCAAAGCTACCCGTGTATCCCAGGCAACTGCAAATGACATCTCAGCCCATGCCTGACATGCACAGCCTTCTGGTGAATGACATGCTCCTAACCGGCTATGTCTCATGATTTGTGTGGCCCAAAGTGTTAAACTGCAGCCTCGAAAGTGATGTAAGAGTTACATAAGTGAGAGTGGAATATCATGGCTATATTAATCCTTCCTTGAGTTCATAGGATATAGTTTGCAAAAAGATACTGCAAACACCAGCACTACAATGCATGACACATTCAGGGCATTATAACAACTGGCGGCAGACTAGGTACATTGTGATTTTGTAATGGAAGGGTTAGGTTCCGGGTTTAGACTTCACAAATTTCAGGACCTGGCATAGAGTAAAGTGTAGGTTTGTGCACATGCGGTCAAGGATGGCTGTCAACACTTTGAACTGGGTTAACACCAAGACTGGGTTTGCATGCTTGTGAGGCGCGTTGAAAACATTTTAAACATATTTGGTAAATGTGATGGGTGTGGTTTCAGAGCTCCAAGACATTTAAACAGACTTTCGTAAATGGTCTGTGCACAAATGCTATTTCATCACATTAAATCATGCCCTACTGGCTTTGGTAATACTGGTAAAAGTGGCAAACAATAATTGCCTTTTGTATAAAATGCGTATTGAAGATAAATAATTGAACCTAATAAACAGCATGATGATTGATTACTTTTCAGAAGTAAAACATTCTCTCTTGCAGTCCAGAGGAATCACTTCCTAGAAGCCGGAATGATGTACCAAATAGCCAATAACATGAGCATATTCCCATGCGTTGAACCAAAGCCCACTCTGCATTTCAAAGAATTGGCAACAATAGGTCTTTCAGACAGGTACACTGTCAAACCAGACAGGTCCCAGTGGTAATTCATCTTTCTTAGTCCTTTAGGCAGTGCTGCAGCTGCATCTCTGTTCACAGCAGTAATTCCTCATTATTTGTCCTATAGCCAGTGCTGATAGCTGCTTCTCTGGTCCAAGTGGTAATTCCTCATTCTTAGTCCTCTATGCAGTGCCACAGCTGCTTCTCTGGTCCCAGTGGTAATTCCTCCTTCTAAGTCCTCTAAGCAGTGTTGCTAGCTGCTACTATGGTCCAATCAGTAATTCCTCATTCTAAGTCCTCTAGTCAGTGCTGCTACTTTGTCTCTGGTCCCAGTGGTAATCACTCATTCTAAGCCCTCTAGGCAGTGCTGCAGCTATGTCTCTGTTCATACATCCGCTACACTCCAAACCAAAACACATGGGTGCCAATTACGAATCGGTAAAAAAAAATTCCGTACGACTCGTATCCGGTCTTTTTACCGTACGAATCGTACAAGTGCCGTACAAACTGGCAATCACGATTCGCATGGTAAAAAGCCCATACGAGTCGCATTGGGAATAATTCCCCACACGTCCTCGGGTCGGAAAAAGTGTCCGACACGTCCTCGGACGATTTACCGTACAAACGTGAAAAGCGAAGTCCGACCGGGGAATCACGATCCGTCCCGGGCGTCCGAATGTACAACCGTATGGTTAAAAGACCGTCCGCACCGAACTCCTATAGCAACCATGGAGACGTCCAAACAGGTGCCCGGTACGCGCCGTACCCCCCCCCCAGCCCCCGCATGTACGCGCCGTACCCCCCCCAGCCCCCGCATGTACACGCCGTACCCCCCCAGCCCCCGCATGTACGCGCCGTACACCCCCAGCCCCCGCATGTACGTGCCGTACCCCCCCAGCCCCCGCACATACGTGCCGTACCCCCCGTGTATGTACACCCATATACGTGTCGAACCCCCCCGTGTATGTACACCCGAGTACGTGTCGAACTGTACGTGTCGAACCCCCCGTGTATGTACACCCGTGTACGTTTGAGTCGTACCCCCACCTGTGTATGTACGGTGCGTACCCCAAGCGCATAGCGCTGGGGGTACGCACCGTACATACACGGGTGGGGGTATGACTCGAACGTACTTGGGTGTACATGCACGGGGGTTCGACACGTACAGTTCGACACGTACTCGGGTGTACATACACGGGGGGGTTCGACACGTACAGTTCGACACGTACTCAGGTGTACATACACGGGGGGGTTCGACACGTACAGTTCGACACGTACTCGGGTGTACATTAACGGGGGGTACGGCGCGTACGTGCGGGGGCTGGGGGGGGGTACGGCGCGTACATGCGGGGGCTGGGGGGGTACGGCGCTTACCGGGCCACCTACTCTGGTCGTTTCGCGCCGTACTTCGCATTTCCGGCACTTTTTGGGTGCCGTAAAAATATTGCCGTCCGGACTGCTGTCGGTTCGAATCGTACTTCCTGGGTCGTGAAACGCTGCCTGGAAGCGTCCCGACGTCACGTCGCAGCATTCCCGGATCACATTCGTATGCATATTTTCGGCGGTCGGTGTTTTTTACGATTCGTACGGAAATGGTGTTTCCGTGCGAATCGTAATTCCATGTTTGTAATGTTTTACAACCGGGTACGAGTCGGACGGAGAATACGCTCCGACCGACGGTTCGTACCCGGTTTTTACCGGATCGTAATCGGCACCATAGATAAAACACATTGTCATGTACAACGCCAATAGCACTAACTCTAACAAATGCAGACCTATTACATTTCAAATGCTAGTTAATATAGGTGGGTAACCCAACAAAAAAAAAAGGGAGTACTGATTCAAGGGTCAACGTTGGCCTTTGAAGCAGAGTGATGAAAATGTTTGGCATGCAAATCATCTATCAAACAAAAAAATATAATAGATCTTTAAAATATCAAAAAGGTTTTTTTAATCATGCGGAAGCATTTCATTTTACATCAGATTTTATCATTGCATTGGGAGGCATTAATTAAAAATGATTTTTATTTTTATTTTAACTTAGAAACATTCCTGCCCACTTATTTGGTGACAATACAATCAGTGAACTATGAGGCATGTTAGTTGTCATTTGCACCTTATATGTGGCCTATATTATTATTATAGATGGAAAAACAGTCTATTAAATCAAACACAAAAGAGGTTTTTATACAACACACATCTGGGAATTTGCATAATTCAAGGCGCTGTCAAAAGCAATAATGAAGAAAAAGGATGCACAGTGAAATAAAATGGTTGTCTACGATCACACAATTTGGTCAAATATGGATGCCTGGATTGATCCCAGGTTTTTTGGTTTCACATTGTGCAATTCAACCACTAAATATCTCTTCTCTCACCCGTGTTTCCCTCAAAGGTAACTGTTTGTCTTTAATTCTTGGTACATGAGGTTAGAGTGGGGCTGGCAAGCAGAAGCCACATGAAGGCTTGAATGATTTTGAGCTTCAAGGTCAATGAGGACCTCAACCTAAGCCGATGACAGGCATTGTCTCAGTAAAAGGGCTTGTGCCTTGATGACACCAGTGCTTTGTGCAAACTTTTCTCCCAAGTAGGTGAGGAAATCTAAACTGGGCTGGCTGGTTGCCGCTGGACTATTGGCTCATCCTGTTCTTTTTTTATTTTTTTTATGGAACATTTTATGAGTCAAAGATATAAATCAGACAGAGCATATGAGTACATAAATATTGCAACCGTAATGCATAATATATAATCTTGTACATGGAGGAATACTTAAGGGAAAGGAAAAATAAAAGGAAGGGAAAGGAAAGGAAAGGGAACAAAAATAAAGGGGAGAAAACAAGCAACAACCCTAACATAGGGGGGAAACTAGTACAGCAGCTGAAATCGCATGGATCAACAAACAAAGTCCAGTGCCAACCACAATATTTATCTCATTGTAGACACCAGGGGGGAAAATGTAGAATACTCAACAAAGTTTGTTATTACCCAGAAGGGCCAACCGTCATGGCCCCAGGACTTATCGGGCCGTACCGGTCAACGGGAAAATCATGCAATAGAACTTAGTGCAACCCTAAGGCTCAATTGTATTCATATCTAATGGGTCTTGTAAGCGAATCCAAGCCTGAAAGGGACCCCACATTTCCCGGGGTCTAGAGGCCATCTGCATGAGCTCCCAGAATGTATTGAGTTGTACCTGGCAATGTGTGACATCTTTAATCCAAGACTGGATCTTCAGAACTCCTGCCCTTCCCCAGGGCATGGCAACATGTCTCTTCGCTAACAGTCACAACATCGCAAGCAAGCACCTAATGTCAGGTGGGATACATTTCGTGTACCCTAGGATACCCAGGAGCGGTGATGGCTCAAACGCGACTCGAGTATTCCGCTAATTGAAGCAAAGAATTCTAGCCAGTAATGTGCTATCTTGTGGCAGTACCAAGCCATGTGGAGGAAGGGAGCCTGGGGCGAGCAGCGTCTCCAGCATCTGGGATCTTCACGCAGACACATCCGGAGAAGCTGTGCGGGCATTCTATAATATTTATGCAAGAACTTAAAGTGAATCAAGTGGAGTTTATAATTTGGAGAGAGCATCTCCAGCTGTCAACAGCAAGATTTTCAATGTTCTTTGGTAAGAGGCGTTGGTAACTCTTCCTTTCAACTTGCTAAGGCCTTGGGTTGTACGATCGGGAAAATGAGTTGCATACAATTGTATAATCGTGTGATCAGCTTACGCTGTGATGCATTATTTAGTATGTGCTCTAGGGCAATTAATGTGGGTGGAGGGGCGGGGAAGGAGTTATGTAATTTGCGACAGGTAGCCCTTATACGGTAGTATAGGAGCATGTCAAAAAAATGTGAAGTGACACCCCCTGTCGCCACTAGAATGTATCCCCTGGGTACAAATAGGCAAATGTCTTCCAACCGAGTATTTCAGCTCTAAGTACCTCACCAAGATTGGCCAATGCTGGTATCTCGTGGTAATTTGTGAGAGGGGCAGAAGGGGCATACAGCAACTCCTGCTCTGCTCTCATGCGCAACCCATCCAAACCCACCGGAACATATCAGTAGTGTCAATTTAATTTCTGGGTCTTTTGAGTTTGGAGAATACTGCCACATTTAGTGG
This sequence comes from Triturus cristatus, assembly GCF_964204655.1. Lineage (NCBI taxonomy): Eukaryota > Metazoa > Chordata > Amphibia > Caudata > Salamandridae > Triturus > Triturus cristatus. Next base: position 314,966,603 of record NC_140588.1, on the reverse strand, counting down.
AATGAGTGCTGATCTGTCCAGCTCAATAGCTTCGTGCGGCTGAAAGGGGGGGGGGACACCCAATGATGTAGGAATTGGGATTGTGCACAATAGGCACACAAGGAGATATCAGGTGCTCACAGCCCTCCCTGACTCAAAGGCAGAGTAAGCAGTTCCCATGAGATTCGTGCCTGCCTCCCAGCCCATACTAGTTTTATCATCAGGTATTTTACCGTTTTTAGGAATGATTGTGTGAGGAGGAAGGGGAGGTTGACAAAGAGATGTAAAGGTTTGGGCAGCACGATCATCTTGGCTATATCGATTCTAAGGAGAGGGGTGGACGGGACCAAGTATTGAATTTCCCTTCCAGCCAGCTAATCATGCATCCAAAGTTCATCTCTCAGAGCCACTACATGTCGCGACTTAGCCAGATCCCCAGGTATTTAACTGGACCCTCAGCCCATTTGAGTGGATAGTCAAGTGAACATGGGACTGTTGTAAATTGCAACTTCGATGTGATTAAGCATTTACTAAAGACATGAATTCTCCTGGCTTACACATGTCTCTTTTGTTATGTTGACTGAAGTCTGGACTCCATTTTGTATTGTCATGTCTCCACGTGTGCAACACGAGGAGAGTCTTATCTTTGTGTTAGTTGCTCTTGTAATCTGCCTAGTAACAGTCTATAAATAGTTCCTTTTGTCCGTCTGGCGCATGCCCAGACTTGACCACATCTGTTATCAGTTAGTCCTTGCTTGACCATGTTTTCGCGGGCTTAAGGAGTATGTCAGCTCCGCCCACATATTGATCTTGTATTGAAAATGTCCATAAAAGGTAACATTCTTCGTCTCATGTCGTATCCTCCCACTTATGAGCCCCTCTGTTGTGTATAAAAGGGGACCGTGTACGAAAGTTCTTTGTGCTACTCTATGCAATACTGAAGGGTATTGTATGGATTGTAGGACCACCCTTAAGGGTTAATAAACTCTGTCTTTGTACTTTGCAGTTTCCGTGCCAACTTCCTTATAGATTCCTTTACAGGAGAGCGAACCCTTGTGTCCTGCGGGCCTAGCTGGGGCCTGTATTCATCAATTGGCGCCCGTCACGTGGGGCTCATCGGCGACTCGGATGCTCGAAGGATTGGTCGCGACGAAGGTGAGGAATTTGGCCGGGGATGTGATCACTGCCAAAGGCATTTTTAGTCCTGGCATCCCGAGGTTTTCTTCCTTCCCTTCCGACCTGACCATCTGGGTGGCGCCGGTCCTCGACTGAGACCTCTTCTGTCGGTCCTGCCGTGACAGCCGTTTGGGCGAATTTTGGAGCTTGGCAGTTGGAATCTGGACTCTTGATTGGTAAGAACCGTTGTACGGTACTTGCTCCGAGTTTTTGAAGCCTGGTTTGGCTATTTGAGTTTGATTTGTGATGACCGGTCATATCTTGTATTGATTATTGTGAGAATATATGCGTTGCAACACATATAGGCAGGTAATGTGGAGATATTTCTCCGGAACTGTGTAACTTTGAACAGCACAACGTTTAAGTGCCATTTTTTTGATAATATTGCATATTCTGCATTATTTTTGAGCATGCCTGCTTTTAGAGCACTCCGTAAGTGGTGCTGCTGCTTTGGAAACCGGTTAAACCTCGAGGAATCTGCTCCAGCTCCCCCAGAGGGGACTCCTAATAGGGATATGTATGTGAAGCATGGTCTTTCCTCCATAATGTACAGCACAGTATGGAGGAAATATACCAAAAAGGATCCTGAGTTACGGTGGCCGTTGTATGGGTCGTTTGATATACGTAAGATTGAGTATGTGGAACAGTGTATGTGTAAACGGCGTGCTCGTCAAGACATGTTTGAATGTGTGCGATTATGGGTGAAGGAAGTGCGTGAGCGAGAGAAACGCGAGAAAGCGCTGTTTGATAAAGAGCAACGAAAGAATGATCATGTGAGAGCGCAGGAAGCAAAGCGTCGGGAGGAAAGAGAACAGACGGAGAAGCAAGAGAAAGAACGCAGGTTACAAGTCTCGGGTCAATATGCTGTTCGTCAGCCACTCTATCCTGTCCTTAATAATCATGACGATGATTTTTATTTATTAGATCGTTCTCCGCCTCCTTATGTTGGTGCGTCTGCCCCGAGGCCACAAGATTCTGGATCGGGTTCGAGTAAGGTAGACACGCGGTCCATGTTATCGGCTGAGCGAATGGGTGAGCTTCGACAGTTTTCCTATCGTGCATGTAAGGGCAAGTTATCCCTTGCTGAGCTGTTGGATTCTTGGGAGTCGTGGCAGGATAGAGAAAGGTTGTATTTCTTGGGACACTTTTCTGATGAAGTGATTTCTGCCTTTCGGAAATATTCCAGTGTCTTTGAACCTGACGATGTGGTATTAGATGCTAAAGCATTGCGTAATGGTGTTTTCTCTCCCTCTAAGGCGCCTGAGGCGGTTCGGCGACTGTTTGCGTTGCGGGATGCGGCGAAAGACCTTAAAGAGAAAGCACGCCAACAACTCGAGGAGGAGAAGCGGTCGGATTCGCGTACCGGAGACGGCCATTCATCCACCTCTCAATCAGATAAGAGCGATCTAGTGCATGCTAAACCAATGCGAGAGGCGGCGCCTTTGTATGTTCCTCCTAAAGGAACGGGGACTAGCTCGGATATTACCTCTGCCGATGCTAAGGGATATTTTGTGTATAATTGGGTTTATACTCCCTGGCACAGGGCTGACGTCATGGCATTAAAGAATGCGTTGCCTGATCCCCGCAAAAATCCAGCGGCCTTTTACGAAGAAGTCGAGGGGGCCTTGAATTCTTGTATTATGACCCTAGCAGATATAGATTTGTTCTTTGGGCTTATTCTACCACCAGATATGTGGCGATCTGTGCGGAAGGTGGATGATGCTGCCGCTTTTAAGGCTCGATGTCTGAGCTTGAGGATGAGGATAGGGAGAGAAAGCCCGCGCAGAAACCACCTCAGATTATCTTAGATCTCCCTGCTGCTATTCTGACTAAGTTGAAGACAATCATTCCCCCTAAAAAGATTGACTGGAATATGCTAGCCTCGTGCAAGCAGAAAGTCGATGAATCAGTTGCAGATTTCTTTACGCGCTTTGAGGAGACGTTTCATGATTTTAGTGGTCAGTCTCTTACGGATGACACGGGTCGACACCTTTTTGCTGATAAATATGTGGCGAATTTATTACCGGCGATTGCAGCTCGCCTAAAAGCGAGCGAAAGTTCTTGGTCCACTGCGACCCCGACAGCCCTCCTGACTATAGCTCAGTACTATGAGCGCCAGGAGCAGGAAGCGAAGGTTCAGGAGGAGAAGAAATCGAAGGACTTAAAAACAAAGGTGATGCTAGCACAAGTATATGGTCCGCCCCGACGGGGTGTAAATAGAGGTAGAGGAGGATTTTATGGTCCTCCCTCGGGCCGATCTGATCTGAATAGGAATCAATGTGCGTATTGTAAGCAATCGGGACACTGGGCCAGAGATTGCCCAGCATTGCATGCTTCGCGTCAGGGACACAGTCAGGGACACAATCAGGGTGGCCCGAGAGGTAGAGGGGGTTTCTCGAATTTTAGAGGGAATTCTAATGATCACGCTCGTTTTGACCCTGCCGGGCAGCAACGAGATAGGTCTAATGTTTTCGATCGACAAAATCAGTATCAAGTGTCGGGGATTGACCGTTCTGGGTACCCTGATTCTCAGCATGCATAGAAATGCGTTGGATGGGGGTTAGAATCAGTTGAGGTGCCGGTTGATCAGAAGGGTCCTTACGTATCAGCTGAGGTTTTGGGTTCTACTGATCAGTTCCTAGTGGATACAGGAGCGACTCGTAGTGCGCTGTCTAAACAATTGGTTCCGAGGGCTCCCCCATCTGGCTTAATGGTTACATCGGTAGGGTTTGATGGTACACTCTCCCGAAGCCCTCTTTCGCGGCCCCTCACATTTCAGGTTGATTCTTTTTCTGCACCCTGTCCGTTTTTGCTTGCCCCGAACACGCCGGACAATATTATGGGCCTTGATATGCTGAAGCACTTCAGAGCTACGATCCGCTGTTCCCCTGCTGGAGTGCGGGTGATATTGAATGACAATTACCCCCTGTCTGAACGGATGTGTGTGGTTACAGAAGATGCTGTGTTAGCTACCCTCCCTTGTGCTCTGTGGGCCACCTCGGATACTGATGTGGGACAGATGGTGATTCCGCCTGTTCACATTAGTGTCCAGGAGGGGGCGGTGTTACCACGCCTTCCACAGTATCGTATTTCGCAGGAGGGGGAAGAGGCTCTTATACAGATTGTGCAGGATTTGATTAAGGTGGGAGTTGTGGAAGAAGTTCCCTATAACGTTTGTAATAGCCCGATTCTACCCATTTTGAAAAAGGATACGGATGCCAAAGTCTATCGGTTTATCATTGATTTGAGAGAAGTGAACAAGATCGTGATACCCCAGTACCCAGTGGTCTCTGATATCACAACGTTGCTTACTTTGGTCCCGCCTACGGCGACCACGTTTTCAGTTATTGATTTGAAAAATGCCTTCTTTTCAATTCCCATTCATCCCGATAGTCGATACCTTTTTGGTTTCACTCTAAATAATAGGTCTTACCGATTTTGTAGAATCCCTCAGGGCTACACGGAAAGCCCTAGCATTTACAGTCAAGCTTTGAAAAGACAATTGGACTCCTTTGTTCTGCCCGAGGGTGTCGCCCTCATTCAATATGTCGATGACATCTTGCTGGCGGCCGACACTCCGGAGTTGTGTGAAACGAGTACGTTGTCTTTGCTTTCCTTTCTGGCATCCCACAATCACAAAGTCTCTCGGAAAAAGTTGCAATTCTGTAGACCAAAGGTGACTTATCTGGGTCACCTTTTGTCTAAGGAGGGACGTGCACTCACACCAGATCGTGTCCAAGTGATTCTGGACACACCGACGCCGTCCACGCAGAAGGACGTGCGCGCATTTTTGGGTCTTGTTTCTTTTTGTAGGCAGTGGATATTAGGGTTTTCGCACATAGCCAAGCCATTGTTAGCCCTTTTGACAAAAGATACACCTATCCCGCTTCCTTGGACGAATGAGTGTGACACTGCCTTTCAGAAACTGCGACAGGCCCTCTGTTCAGCACCAGTGTTAGGGACTCCTGATTATACCAAGCCTTTTTCGCTGTATGTGCATGAGAAAGATGGATGTGCATTATCGGTTTTAGTGCAGATGCACGGCGACAAGCAGCGCCCTTGTGCATATTTTTCGGCTGTACTTGATCCTGTTGCCCGAGCATTGCCTGGTTGTTTTCGCTCGGTTGCGGCAACAGCTGTGTCAATACGCCAGAGCGAGGGAATTGTGTTATCTCATAAGCTGTTGGTATTAGTCCCCCATGCTGTTGATGCCCTGCTTAATCAGACAAAGACGCAGCATTTGACCAGTGCCCGTTTAACGGGATATGAGCTGACGCTTTTGGCTCCTCATATTACGTTGAAGAGGTGCGTGACGTTAAATCCTGCCACATTGTTGCCATACCCCGAGACTCGGTCTGAGGCACGAGAAGCACATGATTGTATCCTTGTGACCGAGGAACAAACAAAGGGTCGTATTGATCTCCAGGATACGGCCTTTTCAGATGTAGATGGAGAACTGTGGGTGGATGGGTCATGCCTGAAGCTACCAGATGGTACGACTTCAGCAGCGTATGCGATTACCACATTGCAAACAATAGTGGAGACAGCGCGCATACCACAGAAATCAGCTCAAGCAGCGGAACTGATAGCATTAACACGAGCGTGTGAGCTCAGTACAGGATTGTGTGTGAATGTTTATACAGATAGCCGCTATGCCTTCGGAGTAGCGCACGATTTCGGCCTGCTCTGGAAGGAAAGAGGGTTCTTAACGTCGCATGGAGTACAAATAATGCATGGGGAGTTAGTTCATAATCTTTTAACTGCATTGACATATCCGAAGAAAATTGCCATCGTTAAATGTAGCGCCCATAGGAAAGTAGTCGATAAAGTTGGAGAAGGGAATGCGTTAGCAGACCGGGTGGCGCGGGAGACTGCGATGCAGCCTGGTGCTACTGCCATGTATGTAGTGAAGTCGCAAGTAGAAAGATGGCATGATGCGAAGGAAGAAGTGCGAGAAATACAGAGGACCGCTTCTGACAAAGAACGGGAGAATTGGTCCAGTGAGGGAGAATTGGGTGATGAGGGCTGCTGGAGAAATAAGCAGATGGATAGATGGAAATTACCCACGGCTTTTGTACAACCTATGGTTCAGATGGCACATGGGCTAGCACATGTTGGAGCTTCCGCAATTGTAAAATTGCTTACTCAAGTTTGGGAGCATCCAGAGATTGCTAGCACGGCAAAGAGGGTGGTGCAGACCTGTATGATTTGCCTGAGGTACAACCCAGGAAAGGGTACTCGGACCCCAGCAGGAGGGTTTGTAACACCTACTGCACCCTTTGAGGTTTTGCAGATGGATTACATCCAGCTTGAGCGTTGTAACAATTTGAAGTATGTTCTCGTAGTGGTGTGTGCCTTTAGCAAATGGGTTGAGGCATACCCTACGAAGGACAATACTGCAATGACTACCGCTAAGATGCTGTTGAAGGAGTTCTTCCCTCGATATGGCGTTTGTAGACTTCTGTGGAGTGATAACGGACCCCACTTTATAGCGGATGTTATAAAGTATGTTTTGAAGGGTCTAGGCATCACCCAGAAGTTCCACGCAGTATTCCACCCTCAATCTGCAGGACTAGTCGAGAAGTATAATGGTACACTGAAGCTCAAGATCGCTAAAATTCAAGCTTCAACGTCTTTGACTTGGCCAGATGCTTTACCGCTGGCATTGTTGTCAATTAGGTCGGTACCGCACTCTCGAATCGGTCTTACACCGTATGAGATTGTCTTTGGACGTCCAATGAATATTTGGGGTCCACCAAAACCTAAGACTGTGTATGATGTACCTTGTGTAATGATGAATGATTATCTGGCACAGTTAACGGATAACTTGGTTTCCATTCATCAACAGGTCCGGGAGGCGCTCCCCGATCGGTCCACCGGCGAAGGACATAGTCTCCGGCCTGGAGACTATGTCATGCTGAAAATCTTTGACAGGACGAACAGCCTGGAGCCGAGATGGGTTGGTCCTGAGCAAGTCTTACTGGCAACGAGAACGGCTGTGCGAGTGTCCAACAGAAAGAATTGGATCCATTCCCTGCACTGCCGCAAAGTACCGCCCGGATTGGTGGAGCCTGCTGTATTGACCGATCAACGAGAGATTCTGACCACAGAGAAAGGCCGTGCTGTGGAATCGAACGACGCTGAGGAGCTCTTTCCGGACCACGCGGCTCCTGGAGGAAAGCGATATCATCTGAGGCCAAGAAAGTGAATCTTTCAGTATCGGGACATGTTGTCAGAACGGCCCTTGGGTTAGTGAAACGGAGAGCCAATGAGGCAAGGGGGGGGATCAGCCCTGCATTAGCGTAGCGACACCCGTCTTGGCCCGTTGGTGAAGAAATCGACCGCTGCCCAAGGGGAAGAGTTCTGACAAACCTTTTAGTTTCAGGAAGATATTGATTCTCTATTCTGACATGGAGAAAAAGAAGATCCTTTGTGCGACAGGTTTTATGCTCACAGTAGCTATTGTTGGGATAACCACATGGTTTGTGGAGGATGTGACTCCTGCTCGAGAGTTGCTTGTGTTGACCACTCCAGTGCCTGCGGAGCACTATTTCTATACCCTTCCGTATCAAGAATTGAAGCATCGTCAGTCCTATTTGAATAACACTTTCATCCAGATGTTACATCATACCCATGTTGCCACCAATGCTACGAACTGTTGGATATGTGGTATGATGCCAGCTCATCAGAAGAAAGGAGGAACGCCATTCATACCTTTTCCTTTCTCTCATAATGGCTCTTGTAGAGCATGGTACACTTTGCTTTTTGCCACTCGGAAACCCACAGTGGGACGATTACTCTTCAGACTCAATAAAGAATGTCATCAGGATAAAGATGGATATCCGCAAGCGAATGGGACAATTTGGGAATGGGAAGAGTATCGACCAGGCAATGAATCGATTCCATATGTTTTCACGAACACTAGAGACACTGTGGGAAAAGACAAATTTGTGATCCAAGTGGCACAAGCTCAAGCGGACCTGTGTGTCCAAAGTGTGGGTTATATTCCTGTTGGTGTTAGCGATTGTATTACCATATTAAACATCGATGGGTTGAATAACAGTACCTTCTTAGCATCCCATAATACGTACTTTGTATGCGGAAACAAAGGTTATTACCGTTTGCCAGCCGGTTGGTCCGGAGTATGTTATGTATCATTTTTGTTGCCTCCTGTATTTCTGGCACCTGCATCCTATCATAAGGATTTAAAGTTGTTAAATAATGTGACTGTAAATAGGTATAAACGTACTCTGTCAATTGACGACGTGGACCAGACTGACACCAGTTTGCAGCAGTATATTGATTTCAATTTAGGATTGTTTTTCTTCGTTGGAGCTGCCCTAAATAGTAGGAAAGTTCGAAGATTAACACGAGTGGTAGAGGCTGTGACAAACCAAACCGCTGCTGCTCTTGGGAATCTTACGGAAGAATTACAGATTACCAGAATTGTTGCATTGCAGAATCGTATTGTGTTAGATGTTATGCTAGCTGATCGAGGTGGAGCTTGTAAAATTATCGGAAGTAGTTGCTGTGTGTTTATTCCTGACCACACACCTTCAGTCTATAATGCAATTAATAGGTTGCATAAAATTGCAGCTGAAATCCATACAGAAAACGGCACTTGGTCCTTTTCTGGATGGTTCTGGGCATTGATCACTGCCTGGGGTTGGAAGGTTTTAACTGGTCTCTGTATAATTATAGCAGTTCTGTTTTCTTGTTGTATCTGTGTTCAATGTGGTCCCTTGCTCTGTTCCTTATGTGTCTCATTCTGTATCCCCGATAAGAAAGCTATTGCCAATGTCACTTATCAGAAACGTTTAGCTAAGGAAGTAGAAGAGATGATGATAATTGATATATATGATGATTATTCTAACAAGCCGGATGTCTTCAGTAAATGCTGAAAGGGTCGTCTGTTGTAAATTGCAACTTCGATGTGATTAAGCATTTACTAAAGACATGAATTCTCCTGGCTTACACATGTCTCTTTTGTTATGTTGACTGAAGTCTGGACTCCATTTTGTATTGTCATGTCTCCACGTGTGCAACACGAGGAGAGTCTTATCTTTGTGTTAGTTGCTCTTGTAATCTGCCTAGTAACAGTCTATAAATAGTTCCTTTTGTCCGTCTGGCGCATGCCCAGACTTGACCACATCTGTTATCAGTTAGTCCTTGCTTGACCATGTTTTCGCGGGCTTAAGGAGTATGTCAGCTCCTCCCACATATTGATCTTGTATTGAAAATGTCCATAAAAGGTAACATTCTTCGTCTCATGTCGTATCCTCCCACTTATGAGCCCCTCTGTTGTGTATAAAAGGGGACCGTGTACGAAAGTTCTTTGTGCTACTCTATGCAATACTGAAGGGTATTGTATGGATTGTAGGACCACCCTTAAGGGTTAATAAACTCTGTCTTTGTACTTTGCAGTTTCCGTGCCAACTTCCTTATAGATTCCTTTACAGGAGAGCGAACCCTTGTGTCCTGCGGGCCTAGCTGGGGCCTGTATTCATCAGGACTGTGCAATCTCTCAAAGGGAACATCAAGGATTTGGACCAGTTTATTTGGATCCCAGAAAGCCCACCAAATCTGGTCATTACGCCGAGTATAGGGAGTGTGTTTACTACGGGTCATATATATAAAGCGTGATATTGTCCGCGCATAGTGAGATCAGCAAGCCTCTAGATGAGAACCCCACCCCTCTAGTGGCATGATGCCGTTGGATGCGAGCGGCCAAGGGTTCCATAGCTATGGCGAAGAGAAGTGGGTATAGAGGACACCCTTGCCTTGTGCCCCTAGTGATGGGAAAGCTCTCTGACAGGAGACCATTTACCCAGAGTCTAGCAGTGGGACCAGAGTAAAGGAGTTTTATTTGATTTATGAATGCCGGACTGAAGCCGAATCTAGGTAATATAGTAAATCGGTATGTCCATTCGAGGGAATTGAATGCTTTAGTTGCATCTAGGAAAACCGCCACTGCTGGTGTCTGGGGGTTTAAGTAATGAAGTAAAGCGAAAAAGGTTCTCAGATTATGTGCTGTTGACCTACCAGGTATAAAGCCGGATTGATCTGGGCTGGCTACCAGGGGTAGTAGGGGCTGTAGTCTTAGGGCTAGTAGTTTGGCATACATTTTGTTATCTACATTTATGAGAGACAAAGGACGATAGGAGTCTCGGCTTGTTGGGTCTTTATCAGGCTTTAAGAGTGTTAATATTACTGCTTCTCGCATCGTGGGTGGGGGGGTGACCCATGTAGATTGATTCCTGGTAAACCTCTAATAAGTGTGGGGCTAATAAAGTACTGTATGTTCTATAAAAAGAGGTTTTCAGGCCATCCAGGCCTAGGGCCTTATCATTGGGAAGACTAGTAATGACCTGTATTATATCTTCAACTGTATAGGGTTCATCTAAGTATTCCCTGTGTGCCCTACCCAGCCAGAGCAGCTTCAGTAATTCTAAATAGGTATGTACCTCATTATTTATATCCGGGACAGTAGAGGTATATGTTAGCATAAAATTCAGATAGGAGATTCAGTATCTGTTGTGATCCTGTAATGGGTTCTCTATGCTCATCCTTAAGCTCTGTAATGATAGCATAGTTTCTCAGAGGTCTAAGCATGGATGCCAGAGTTCTCCCAGGGCAATCGCCCTTCCCGTATCTTCTAGCAGTATTGTATTTCCCCATAAACTTTACCTACCGATTTGCTTCCTCTGTATAGTCCGAAAGGAGTGCTCTAAGTGATGCCAAGTGGTCCCCTTTGCCCATATTATATAAACTAATCTCCCCCTCTTGATTTGTGACTCAAGAGTTTGGAGTTTCTGTCTGATAGATTTGAATACACCTGCTTGTTTGGCAATACAGCATTCCCTTATTACCACATTAACGGCCTCCCATAGTGTTCCCGCCGAGGTGACCGAGCCATTGTTTTCTGCAAAGTAGTCACTTATATCTTTCCTGATTTCCTCACGGAAGGCCGAATCTAGTAGGGCCAGGGGAGGGAGCCTCCATGTAAAAGAACATCTATTTGGCGACGGGGTTTCTAGCTGCAACAGACAGTGGGCATGGTCAGGAAGGTTTCTGGGCAAAAGACACACATCTGATGTCCATGTCGCAATATCCCGGGAAACCACACAGTAGTCTAGTCTAGACCAGGCGTTACGAAGTGCGGTGATGCTGGTTCTCAGTGGGCTATCTTGGTTCCGATGCCTCCATATGTCCACTAGATCATTTGAATAAATAAGAAAATTAAGATATTCGCTAGCACGGGGATGAAGTCACTGCGACACCCCTCTTCTATCTAGGGAATCATTCAAAATGGCATTAAAGTCACCTCCCCAAATGACAGTTTTACATCCCAGGCCTGCTATATGAGCACATACATTGTGGAAGAACTCTGGTTCGTCCGTGTTGGGACCGTAGATAGCTGCAAACACCACCTCCATGCCACACAATGAGCCTTTAAGAATGATGAATCTCCCTTCAGTGTCTAAGTGTGTATGTGTGGTGTTCCATTCCAGACCCTTGCACGTGAGTATAGCCACCCCTCTTGCATAATTAGAGTAACCAGTGGTGTAAACCTCCCCCCAATATCTATAGTGAAGCTTATTATTGGATGTGCCAGACAGATGGGTCTCCTGCAGAAAACAGCCATCAATCTTGTGACATATCAAATATGCTTGAATGAGCCTGGCCTTTCTGTGGTCATTTAGACCTCTGATATTCCATGTTAAGAACCTAAAGGCTGCCATGTTACTTTAATGCATTGTGTCCAGTTTTTCATTTGTACCTACGTGTCCGAGACCCGGATCTCAACCTTCATCGTAAGTTCAGAAGCGAGCCCAATCTGGGAACAAATCTGAGTATGCCTTTCCCTGCCTTCATAGATAATAGGATAAAACATGTCTAGTGGTTTACACACATTTCTTGAATTTTTAACAGTATTTTGCTGCACTGTAACCCCAAACACTAGCCCCCACCCACACCGACCCCCAATTAGGTTGAGCATTAGCATCCCTCCCCCCCACAAACTTCAAACAGACTCCCAACATATGCTAAAAAGAACAGTTATAGAAGATTTCCCAAAGGGCGAGGTGTCTCTGGCATACAGCCTGACCGGAGGCCAAGTGGCTGAGAGTTTTAATGAGAGCCGTGTTGTGATTACCCATTTCCTTTTTTTTGACAATGTGAATTGGACAATGGAAGGTGCAGACGCCAATGGAATCTTTAGTACATGATGTCCGTGTCCCCCATCTCGCAACTTACCACTTTTCCCAGGGATCCGATCCGTGGAAATACACAAAAATGTCAACCATTGTCACTGAGGGTCGCCTTTGATCTTCCTGAAGTTTTTGGCGAGCGTTTGTTACCAGCCACATGTCTGGCAAACTTCAGACCCAATTTTGCATCTGTTTAAAGGTGGTGACTGCCTTCATGTGTTACCTTGAGCTTGGCGGGGTACAGACGAGCATAGGTGATACCCGCTTGACGAAGATACGTGTGGCCAGGATGAATTCTCTTCTTGCAGACTGGACCGCCGGGGGGAAATCTGGGAAAAAGGAGATCTGGTTATCCTGGTGTGTTATCTGGCCCCTCTTTCTTGCTGCATGAAGAATTCCGTCTTGATCACAAAAGTTGAGCAAGCGAGCTAGGATGGGTCGCGGGGTGCCGCCCACTGAAGGTCTCGGGGCTAGGGATCTGTGAGCTCTCTATACAATAAACATGGCAGAAAGAGAAGACCCAAAAATGTCCCTCAATAGGGTTTCAACAAAATCCTCTACTTTGCCTGTAGCCGTGGTGTCTGGTATGCCTGTAATGCGAGTGTTACTTCGGTGGGAACGAACCTCCAAGTCCTCATTTTTAGCCTTAAGGACTCTCTCCATATTTAGCAATTGTTCTCTGGATTCCGCCTGAAACTCGTGCACATCTGTTGCTCGGTTTTCTAATTTATCAATGCGCAGTTCATGAGTGTCCAATTGTTTTTTATCCTGGTCTAGCCTGTCTGTGAGCGTATCTATCTTATTGTCAATTGTTTTGAGGCTAGACTTTACCTCCAGAAGAATGGAGCGCAGATCATCGCCCCCCTCGGCAGCCCCATCTCTGTGCTCAACCTTGGGGTCCTGTTCAGAACCAGTGTGTCTTGTTAACCTTATGTTTTCAAACTGCAGTTTGGAATGTTTATTATCTGTTCTCTCCATGTTTCTGGCAATGATCACCCTCGTACTCCTCCCTGCAGTGGGATGAATAATATGGGGGTATAGTCGCGCTAAGCCGCCTTTTCCTAGGCCTGGCACAGGGGGAGTTCCCGACCTGATTGCTGTACCCCAGCTCACTGTTGTCACTAGGGCAGCAAGTAGGCACTAGGAGGGGTGCGTTCAACAATCCTTGCCCAGCTGTTATTACTTTGGATGCCAACACCTCTGCATAAGCTACCCTGAGGTGCCGGGGTAGATCTTCAAGTTGGGGCCCAGGAGCAAAGCCAAATCCAAATGTTCCCCCCATGCGGACGCAGTACATGGTAGAGGGCCATGTCCCCACGTCCGGGATGGACAGGAGTCCAAGGGGGGGAAATTGTAAAATGGGGGTGTTGGACTTGGCCCTTTTTGCAGGGTCACCCTAAAACTTTTTGCCTTCTTGCTGTATTTTTTCTGACCTGTTGTTGGTGGTTTTATGATTCTGCGCACTTTACCACTGCTGATCAGTGCTAAAGTGCATATGCTCTCCCTGTAAATTGTTGTTATGGATTAGTGATTCAATGATTGGCTTATTTGATTCACTTGCCAGACCCTAGTATAGTGCACTATGTGTGCCCAGGGCTTGTAAATCGAATGCTGCTGGTGGGCTTGCAGCACTGATTGTGCCACCTATAGCAGCTTGTAGAATGTGGCTCAGGCCTGCCATTGCAGAGGCTGTGTGCAGTCTGGGACTGCCATGTCGACTTGGCAAGTGCACACATTTGCCAGTACCCAAACCTTCCCTTTTCTGCATGTTAGTCACCTGTAAGGTAGAGGCCCAATGTAACCCTGTGGTCAGGGTGCATTGTATGTGAAAGGTAGGACATGTCATGATGTGTGTGGCATGTCCTGATAGTGAAATACTGGCAATTTCGTTTTTCACTATTGCAAGGCTATCTGTTTCCCATAGGCCAGAATGGGCTGTTTGTTTATAACATCTTATAAACATAACTGACCAGATAGGAAAATAAAGTTTAGTATGCCTGAACTCAGAATGTTAAGATGCATCTTTTAGTGAGGGTGATTTTTACATTCTGTGTTTGAAAATACCACTTTTAGGAAGTAGGTATTTTCTTGCCTAACCATCCAGTGTGCCTCTGCTAGGTTTGTGTATTGCATGTCTGGCTTTTGGATGACAGGGGGCTGGAGAGGGCTGTGGCTACAGAAGTCTGATGAGTCAGGGCTGGGCTGAATAGACCTGGGTTGAATTTGGAGTAGGGGGAGGAGATTTCCTTTTCACCTGAATGGGCCTGGTCTGCCTTCAATACTGCTGTCTCCACCTCCTGCCAGGAAGCTGCACCAGTGAAGACAGAACTGGCTTGGGCTGGGAACAGACACTCTCTGCCTTCAGAGAACAAAGGATTTATGTGTATAAAAAGTGGGGCCCGGACCCCAGACTTTCAGAATCAGATCACTTCTGGGAAATCAAGAGCAAACCTTTGCCAAGGAGAAGAGCCAGAGAAGCTGAGGACGAATACTGCCCCTGTGGTGTTTGCCTGCAGTGGCTGCTTGCTGCCAATGAAAGGAGAAGAAGGGCTTTGCAGTTTTGCTTTGTCACCTGCTTGAAGAAAAGATCTTCAAGGGCTTGAAACTGAGCTTGCCTCCTGTTTTGAAGTCTCAGGAACACAAAGACTTCACCCATTCTGTCTCTCTGCATCTGGAACTGCTGTTACAGAAGGAAATTGCAACACTGACGCCGGCGAGCGACAACATAACCTGCACAAAAAGCCGTGAGAGCGACATAGGCCAGATGGCCGCTGACGTGCCGCATCGACTCCGAAGCCGACTTCATCATCATGGGGGTGATCCTCAACGTGGGTGACTGTGAATCCATCAACATCGCAATATCATAAGGAACAGTGGTTTCAGTGCCAACGTGACGTCATCTCCCCAATGCAATAAGGAACCTTCATCTCGCCTCCCCTGCGTTGCAGTAAGGAACAGAGGCTGCACCTCCCCTGGGGTCGAAAGGAGCCGATACTTTGCTTTCATCAACTCCAAGGTATGGTTCTTTGTGGGCTCCGCGCCGCACACCTCGCGGTTTGCGCCGTACTTTGGGATTTTCACCGGTCCCGACGTTGTTATAGCTCCCAGTGGAGTTATTTGTTGCTACAAGCTTTATTTTAGTAAATAACCTATGTTTGAGAATATCTTAATACCTGTACTGTGGATTTTTGTTGTTTGGTCTTGTTTTAAAATAGAGAAAGATTATCTATTTTCCTAAAACTGGTGTGGTGCCCATTTGTAGTGTTTTCACTGTATTACTGTATGTGTTCACAAATGCTTTATGCACTGCCTCTGAGATAAGCCTGTCTGCTCGAGCCAAGCTACCAAGGGGGAGAGCAGGGGTTATTTTAGGAGTGTATCCCCCTTTCCTTGACTAGAAGCAAGGGCCTCTATTTGGACAAAGGGACCCAACTCTGCCAACTAGAGACCCCCATTTCGAACAGGCTGCTCGCGGTGAGACGAGGGATCCCCTCCCCAACTCAAGAGATGTCAGATTGCCAGAAAAGTGACGTCCGCTGGTATGTCCCGACTCATATATCCAACCCGGTCACGCACCGGGTGCAGGGGAGCCCCCCGACAAGAAGAGGCCTCAACCACAGGCCCCAGAGCAGCGTGAGGGACGGCAACTCTGCATCGCATCTGTAACAGCCGGGGCCACCCAGCTCTCGTCTCCCACACACCACCCAGGCTGGGACGCGCACTCGATCCCAGGATCTGGTTTTCCGCCACTCACACCCTCCATGGAGTGGAACCCCGCCTCACCGGTCAGGTTGGAAAGAAGCAGGTGAGGATCATACACCGTCAGGCACAGGCTATGCGTGTCGACACACATGCCGATCCTGCCTCACCAGCGGCCCTCGTCTAGCTTATCAGGGCCCGCTAGGCCCGGCCTGCAGCTAGCAGATTTCCAGGGCCTGCAGCCTACAAAGCGGGCTCACAGAGCGCCGGATGTGTTGGGCAATCAACTATTAATGAATAAAGGGGTTTATGCGCCCAGATGTATAAGAATTTTGGGTGGATGATGACAGGCGCCAACTTCCGTTTAATACAATGTGGAGCACAGAGAAGTAGACTAAAATAAAAACCCTGGCAGTTTAGACTTTCCCTAAGCAGGGGCAATACTTCATTCCTCTGGACTAACCAAATTTTGATTTGTTTTAAGTGTGTGCCTTGAACATTCCTTAAAGGCTTTGTGTGGGGGAAGTAGGATGAATTGAATTAAGCTACTCAAATGTTTAGGGCTGAATTTAGGGTTTGGGGAATGCGGTTAAAATGTAGAGATATCAATGCTTTGTGAAGAGGGTGAAAGAGACATCTGCTGATTTTTGTATGATGTCCTTCATCCTGTCCTTCATCCGTCAAACTCTAAATCCAGCGCTTGGTTCTGAAAACTGTCAGTGTACCGTTTGTGACATAAATCCTACACCGTACAACTTCTGTAGAATTGTATCTGATCTGTGGGTCCTTTCTAGCTGCTGTTTTTTACAAGAAATAATCCTACACCAATGCACTTTTGTATTTTGTTGCTCCGAATAAAAAAATATGAATTACTGTTTCCCATATGTTTATTGATTTAGAAGTATCAAGAATTCACAAACCCTTCCAGGAGTACTTCTTTAAAGATTTTGGTAGTCGATGGTTAATAGTACAGATGTCTTAACTGAGCTGGGGAAAATGCCTCTGTATGTCTGCAGTTGCACTTTATATTTTCATTAATATCTTTCCCTGCAGGATACTATGGGCCTCCTTAATGACGAAATGGCGCAGGGCAGTGCTGCAAGTCTTCTTGTTGCACTGCCCTACGCCAATGTTCAAGGGCAGGAATGCACTGTATTTAAGTCCTTTCCCCCTGCACTGGAGCACAATTTGCTTCCTAGCGCCAATGTAGGCACCCTGGCACCATGGAGCAAGGGTGTTTCCATTGCAGGCAGGATTGTTTTTACGCATGAAGGGGAATCTTCCTGCACAAAAACAATCCCGAGAGGCATTTTCTTTCCTCTTTCCATGTGTGCTGCAGAAAGAGGACAAAAAACGAGGAGAAATAAAAATATTTCCCCTTGTTACGCGTGCTCCGGGGCAAGGTTTAGGTGCTGCCCCAGGTTTACGTGATTAAATAAATCTGGGGCAGCATCAAAATCCATGGGTGCTGCGTGAGAAAACCCATTACAATGACTAAGAAACGCCTCCTTGATGCAGATTACGGCAACGCAATGACTTGCGCTGGCTTCTCTTACTCCAAGCCTATGAGACCATGCAAATTCAAGCAGAGTGGCTTTGCGTTGCCTCATAAATATGACTAGAGGGCTTGCGCCGCTGAAGCGTCAGAAAAAGAGAAACCCCAGAGGCACAAGCTTCTCATATATAAGCCCCTAAGTTTCTTCCCATCGATAATTCTTGTCCCATTGTCCCCTACTAATTTTATGGGTTAATCCATTTTCGGTCCTAACCTGGATGTAAACAAACAGATTTACTCATGCCCTTGTATGTAAAAACCTGCAACGGTTATCAGGGTTGGAATTGGTGGTTGAGAGGTTTGTCATACCTTTCATAGGAGATTTAACCATATGTCCTATAACACTATACTGGGGAAATCTTGTGCTTGTATAAACTGCTTGTAGTGGTAAATCAAGTCATTTGAACTGACCCAAGTGCATGAGTTTTCGAGCCAGCCCTGTGGGTCGAGACATCCAAGAAAAGTCATCTCAATTAGCAATTGGTTGAGAAATATTCCAGTTCCCCTTTTTGTGCTATCATAGTCCTGTGGTAAAGGAATCACTTACCTGCTTACAGCAGCAAAAAAGCCCAACTATATACAACCAATCCTCCATTTTACGAGGGCTTCCAAAATGCATCTCCCCTGCACTGCCAATAGGCAGCCAAGGATTTTATTTCTGCGCAGGTGAAGTTTTTTGTATTCTCTATTGAAATGTTCTTTCGTTTTCTATTTACATTCATATATCAAATAATTGTGTGGTACAATTTGTAACATTGCTGGAGGAGTTGGACAAACACAACTGTTCTTTCAAACTCGCATTCATTCATTGCAGGTTCAGAAGTTATTATATTTGACTGTGTATTTCAGAAGCCCGGGCCCTTTGAGTATTTGTTTGGCATGCTTCTCGATGGTTTTTTTTGTAACATCGAGTCCTTGAGACCTCGTGTGGTGTGTTTTGTGATGCTGAATCGTGTGTTGTTTGTTGGATGCATGGGTGAAAAAAAAGGGATTACAAAAAGAAGCCGGAATTTCTCTCCCTTTGACAAGTTTCATTTGTATGCCCTTGCAGGCTGAGCCTGCCTTCTGTAGGAGGTAAGTTAAGTATACAAGGTTACTGAGAAATGGCTGTGAAAGGGTCAAAGACCTCTGGAAAGATGTATGCTGTATTTGTAATGAGATTTGTAGAGAATACAATTGTTTATGGATTTCAGTTTTACAATTCCATCGAGCACGAAAGGCAAAAGAGACAAGCAAATGTAGATTGCATTTGACCCAGCTCAAGTTCCCACAAATGAAGTAGAGCAACCTATATCTTACCCAATTGAAAGACATTAGGTCTCCATTTAGGACAAAATTAGGAATATTGGTCTTTCTAGCATGTCTTCAAGAAACGATCTTCTATTTTTTCACTTAATTTTGATTTGATTGGTTTATTAGTAAAACGTGACATGTGAGTGTATTTGTATGTTTTATGTGATGCCAGGATGCAGCTATTTGGTTAATTTGGGGCACAAAGCATGACTCCAGTTCAGATGGAAGTCGTTGTAGTAGTTGGCAGAGTGCCATGGCCCCAAATCACAGAGATTTTGCTATGGGTAGATGCCATTTACTATTTTAGTACTCTTGACAACTCCTAAATTCAAGAAGTGTGGCATGAATATCCCTATCTCACTTTGACTTACTCCTGCAATTCAATAGTAAAGCCAGGACTACTGCAAGAGTAAGTCAAGGCAAACATCTTTGTGAATCAGGCCCCACGTGTGGAATTGGAGTGGCATCGGTGGTTGTTTGGCTAAATCCTAAAATATTTACAAGCCTCTTGCGCCATCGGTGTGTGATTATTTGACAATCTGACAAACCGGCGGTGCAGTGTGGTGGTCCTTATTTATAAGGCCACGTAAAGCCACAATGCGTGGCTTTTTGTAGCCTTGTAAAAACGGCCCCTTTTCATGCAGCACTTTGCGTGAAAGGGGCATGCCATGGGTGTTGCTGAGGGTGTTCCCACGCAACAGTCATGGATTCTACCACCTTCCCAGGTGTACAGCATTTCATATTCCTGAGAATGTGTCAGAATCATACGCCTCCCTGAGGGGAAGCAGAAGGAGGCACAACGAGGAGAAATACTTTCATTTCTCCTCATTTTTCCTCTTTCTATGTGTGCTGCATTTTTCAGCACATGTAGAAGGAGGAATACACTTCTTGTGATTGCTTTTGTGCAGGAAGGTGTCCCTCCCTGCACAAAACCAATAATCCCCACAGTGCAGGCACCCTTTTACCACGGTGCCTGCATTGGGGCATGGCAGCCATTTATCCAGGGCTGGGGAAAGCTCAGAGATACGTCATATTATTGTAAATATAATGCTTCCCTGTGCTTTGAAAGTGACGCAGCACTAGGGCACACAATTGTTATCAGTAGCGAGTAGGAGATTTACAGGTAACAGCTAGATACGGTTCACTTAGATCATATAGCTGTTGTGGCTGGCCTGTGTTCTGGTTTTTAGGAGGTGTGTATCTGCATTTATTCAGGGCCACTCAAATTATGCGGCAGGGGTGCCTTTCATTCCAAATTAGTTTTATAATTTTGGTTTATTTTAAAAAAAAACTTAAATGCACCATTACAAGGGTGGAAAAATTTGATGCTTAGAGCCCCAGTTTGAGCCAGTAACATAGAAAGGAGAAAATAGACACAAAAACAAAAACAGAATGTCAGATTCCAAGACGATAGAATGGAACAAAAACAATAAAATATTTAACAATGTGTTGGCAATTTTAATATCTCTAAAGTTTATAAAATGTTTAGGCATGGGAACTAATTAGCATATTTTATGGCATCATTGAAGTGATGTCATAATGCCTTGACATCGATAGCAAAACAGGAAAAGACATAAGATGTTGCTGGCACCTCAGCTTCAATGCCAAGGCTACAATAGGCAGGCATGCTGTGGGCATACAGAAGCAACTGACCAAGCCAGACATGGCAGATTCGGGCTAATCGCACCAAAATGGGCAGGATCACATGGATGCCACCATTAAGGTAGGACAGATGGATGGTGTAGGCAGTGTACCACAGGCACAAAAGATCACCCAACACCAGTGCAACACCACCCAGGACAGGTCCATAGTTGTAAAATGTATACATGCACAGATGAGGCCCTCCGAATGTGCTGAGTTTGAAAGCACTAGAAGAGGTAGATAATATAGTGGGGCATATTTTTAAAACTAGTCTTTCTCTCCTTTGTTTTTGAAAAATAATTACAGCAAAAGTGATGTTACCAAAGGAAGATCCAGGGCTCGATATGGTCACTAAAATTGCCCCTCGCTTGCAAATATGTTAGAACTCCAATGGACACAACAGGAATTGATCCCATCAGAGAGACAACTTTTGCCATCCTTGCATTTGCACTGCAGCGCTTCGTTTCCAGCCATGCTTTAATTGCCGAACCGTTCAGTGCTTCTGCTGTGAAAATGTAGAGGTGGACTCCATAGGGAATATATGGAGTAGACTGGGCCAGTCACTTTAAAATCTATCTTGCATGAAGAATAGGAACTAAAAACAGTGAACTTGTTTGGTTACCTGTTGCAAAACAAAAACAATTGCAGTGAAGGTTCCTTCAAAACCCATGTGTTTCTTCATTCAGCACTCGATGTTCAACTACAGTTCAGAATTAGACTGCAACACAGTACACAAGTACGTCAGGCAATTCAGCCCCCTTGGCGACCTTCATTTGGGCAAAGACACTATAGTTCTCTGAATGTTCCTCTTTTCAAATAAAGCTATTGATTGCTCTGTTGACACTATAGAAGAAAGAGTCATGGATTAGTAATGGAAGAATACTTTGAAAGGATAAAGCCCTTCAACTACTGAACACAGATAATTGGGTTAGGATTAAGGTAGGGGGTGGTTCCCATCTATTAAGGTAAATTAAAACCAAGCAAGGGCTGGAACAGGGATGTGTTTTGGCCCAACCTTGTTTTACTTGTTTCTTGCAGAGTTTACGTCCCTACTGAACAATGTGTACTATCACTCCCCCACCCAAGCTAGGGGGATTTCAATGATCGAATCTACTATATGCGAATGGCTTAGTCCTAATAAATAGAACTAAGGTCAGTTTATAGCACTTGTTCAATTCAACTCTTGAATATTCTGGAAAAGACGCACTTATGTCAATAGAAAAAAACCATTAACAGTGCATGAAAGAAACGGCACAGAAGCTTACTTGGATCCTGGGCGGTGAAGGAATTGGATAGAAAAAGCATCAAGTACCTTGGAGTTTACTTCAATGGCAATGGAAATTACAGTGGCCACCTAGAGGAAATAGGGAAAAAGGGCAGTGTGTTTGCATTCATCTTGAAGTCTCCCTATAACAAACTTAAAGGACCCCTGCTCACTCTCATCCTGCAGTTAGCACGAGCTAAAATCCTACCCTCCTTAACTCCCAAATATTTAAAGGAAAAGGTTGTACTATAGAAACTGATATTGATCTGCTGTGCTCTGGGTGCCCTCTTTAGAGATTGCTATTGGGAGGACTTTGAATTTTTTAACACTGCACAAAGAATCAGGGTGTGTCAGAAACATGAGTATGTCATCAGCAAATTACGCTACATTGTGCATTATTATCCTTTTATCATTCCTTTTAATGATACAGATTTGGATGTGAAAGAGTCCATGAAGGACGCAAAAGGGAGCATGGAGAGGCTGCATCTCTGAAGGCCATTCTTTATCAGAAGAAACCAAGAATAGTGTGAAGACTAAATATTGAAGTCAAAATATCTAGCGTACTAAATATCGATGACAGAATATCGAAAGAAAGATATTGACAGGTAGTATGTCTAGATTTTCTGTACCTAACTCCAAATATATATAAACACTTGGGGCTTATTTACAAGCCCCTTGCGCCGTCGGTGCTTCATAGTGCGTGACACACCGTCGACTCAACCTGCTGCGTGTTATTTACATGCACACTTAAACCCACCCTACTTGGCTTTACCTGTGCTTGTAAATATCGCCCCTTTTTATGCAACACTTTGCACGTTAGGGGCGTGACATGAGAGTTGCTGTGGGTGTTCACTGATACATTTCAAGATTTATGAGAAATCATAAACCTTGGAAATGCGTCAGAATGCTACACCACCCCAGGGGTGGCGTAGCGAGGCACAACGAGGACAAATATTTTCATTTCTCCAAGTTTTTTTCCTCTTTCAATGCATGCTGCCTTCTACAGCATGCATTGGAAAAGGAAATCACCTCAATTGATTGTTTTTTTGTGCAGGAAGGTGCCCATTTCTGCACAAAAACAATTTGCCCATTATGCAGGCATCCTTGCACCATGGTGCAAGGGTGCCTGCGCCGGTGCATGGCAGCTGTATGTGCGCCAGCACAGGGAAGAGCACAGAGATGCAACATATTGTTGTAAATATGTCTCATCTCATGCTTCTAAACTAACGCAGCACTGTGCAGCAAAATGACTTGTGGCACTGCGCTGCGTTAGTTTCTCGTAAATAGGGGCCTAGGTACAATATCTTCAAGATAGGCAGGAATATTAAATCTGTACTTCCCTATATGCACTCACCTTTCGATATGTTGTCCCTTGATATTCTGTCCCCAATATTCTTGTACATCAATATTCTTCATGTTGATCTTAAGTAATGAAATCACATGAATAGTTTCACCATTTCCCAATACATTAGCAACAAGCTTGTCTTGTATGGTTTTTCAGGGGATACAACTCTCCTTCATCAGGAAAAACAAAACCCTCTTAAACGAATTGTTCAGCAGCCAAGAGGTGTTTCTGCTTCACCGCATATGCAAGCAAAGTTCTGTGAGCATCAGATCATTTCCACTGGTCTCTCTTCTGCTTCACAATGATGTCCAACTACTGCTCTCTCACTTTTCACATGCCCTGTCATTACTCGCCTCAAATGTACAGAAAATGTTAACTGCTCTAAAATTAAAATATAAATCGAAAGCTAAACAATGCGATATATTTAATTATGCACGCATTTTCTTTAAAATGATTGATTACTTTATTATTTTGAAAAATGTGGCTGAAAACTGACAGCATCTTAAAAAGGTGGATTTTTCAGCAAACATCTCAGTACAGCCTACTTTGAGCAAGAGAATGATAACAGACTAAAGCAGCAAAATTCTTCTCCCAAATCATTTGTTTCAGGGAGAATTGCCCATTAACTTGGCAAACAAACTGTGCAGTGTCAAGGAGATGAAAAGCTGTGATCTTCGCACACCTTCACAGATGGAATTTCACTGCTGCACAGCCATTTGCAATACCTTACAACCAGTGCTTGATTTGTAAAAGAATGAGTGCCCATGCTTTTAATCCAGAGGCAGCGACCTAAATCGACATCATGGCTCTTCCATCCACTATCAGACAATCCCTGCCCTTTTATCTCACTAATGCAGGTTCCTGATTCCTCACTTTACAACAGGTTTTCCGTCTGTCTCTTCCTACTTCTTAACTCCTGGGGCCGTATTACGTGTTAGCATTGTTTGCGTCTGGCGCACCTTTGAAAAGGTGCCCCTGTGCACAAGGCCAATGTTCCCCATTATGGTGAATGCGCTGCCCTAGGGGCAGCTGCAAACTTGCGCTGCCCTGGGGGCAGCACATTCATGGGAAAACACAGAGCAGCTGCTCCATGCTTTCACAGTGCAGACGGCACCCGTCTGCACTTTCAAAGCGGATTAGAGATCCCCTTGCAGGCGGGTACAGTAAGTGACTACCCACCTGCAAGGGTATGTCTGGGGGGTCCAGGGGACCCCCTTTACTCCCTGCAGGGGGCTACTCTCAGGGGGCGCACTGACAGTGCACCATATTTAAAAAGGTGCACTGTCAGTGAACCTTCTGAGGGCTCCTTTGACTCTGCGCCCGCGTCTGTAATATGGCGCGGGCGCAAAGTCAAAGGAATTCCCTCATTTGCATTAGGCACCCCCCTATGCAAATGAGGGAACACCCTCTGTTGATAGCGCTTGCACTTTGAGTGCGCCAGCTTTATCGGTATTATAAAAGGGGACGCACAAGCGTCTGCGACCCTTTCTATAATACCAAAGTGCACCTGGGTGCGCAATCGGGCGTAATCGTCCGTTGCGCCCCGAAAGCACTTTATGTAATATGGCCCCTAGTGTGTTTTTTCCTTTTTCGCTCCCGGTTAATGTCTGAGGAGGAAAAATAAGTGGCAGTCCCCGAAAATGAGTGCTTGTGGGCCCCACCGGCAAAAGCAGGCCTGCCTACAATGCATTTTAGAGGTCATCCTGCTATAGGTTCAAGTGACCTCTGTCACAAAACTGCCAATTATCTCACTCATCTCTGATTGACCAGGAGCAGCTTCGGGTCACAAAATATCCCTTATTTGGGCCTTATATGTCACAGACACCCAAGGCTAGATGAACTATCTTATTCATGGAAACTGCAAACTGCTGTTAACGCTAGTCAGATATATTGTAGGGCACAATGTATACCCCAAAATATAAGAGACTAACGTTGTGCTTTCACAGAAGTTCTGGCCAAGCTCCTCCACAGAATAAAAATGCTACATGTAAAGGCAATGTGCACATCACTCAAAACCAAAATCTAGCAATCATTTACCTGTAATGCATGCATGCACAGACACACCAAGAAGCTGTACAGAGAATGACAGCTGCAGGCACCCTATTAATGTGGACACCTGCAGCTCAGCAAATCCCCCCCCCCCCCAAAAAGAAATGGAACACTCTGCGGTCTGCATCTCCCAGCTTGAGTTATGTCCTTGCACACTTGCACGTGAGTGTACAATCAGCGCATGCTAGACACAAGCATCACTTAACAGAAAGGCCAAACACTTGACATGGAAGTGAACGACTCATTTTAAACAAACCTGTGCCATTTAAATGTGAGGAAAATGGGAAAACAGAAGACTCAAAAGAAGATTAGCAGCACAAAAAACTGCACTGTAAATCCACAGATGGCACACACAGTAGCTGACTCAATAAATATCATATCTGCTGGGAGGATAGGGACTACTAGCAAGCAGTCAACAAGGCAGAGGCAAACAACGATACACCAATTTATAACACAGTGCCAGTAAAGACTTACAGGAGGGTACCATAGATGAAAATACCAGCAACACTAACTACAGAATTACATTCTGAGAAGCACAGCTAGCTTCCCCCAAGAAAGGAAGAAAAAAACAGAAACAAGGCAGCAAGATGCCGAATTTCAGTATGTATAAAGTGCTCATCTTTAATAGTCAGGTCACACTTGAAGCTCCTCTCCTATTTCAGAAGCCTGGTGAACCGTGAAGAGGTGCAAGAAGAAGGGAATGTGCAGATAATTTATAAACAACCAAACCACAATGCTAGCGGTAGCCCTCTAGAGCAGCACCGGATTTAAAATAACTCAATATAAATGTTGGTGATATAGTTCATTCACCCTAAGTGTGCAAATTTGGTTGACACCCGCCAGCACAATATCGTTCCAGTGACTGGAAAATACACATACAAAAACAACACCAAATGCACCACTTGAACAATGTAAATTAAATAAAGTCCGAGTTCTTAAGTTGTTATTCGTTTTCTCAAAAAAGATTCTTCTTTATTTTACAGTCAGTTTTGCAATTAAAAAACAATTTTCCAAAACAGCCAAAGCAGCCGACGCGTTTCGTCCACCTCTGGACTTCTTCAGGGCAAGGAAAAATAATGAGGGATAAATGATATCTTCACGTCCTAGTTATCTTGTTTCGGTTCCCTCACAGTTTCAGGTATCCAAAATGTCGCAGTTAGAAGTACATGTTTTTTACGTCTAGTAGGCAGCCAAAAATCAGAGTGGCGAAGTATTAAAATGAAGAACCCAAATCAGGCTTTGACAAAAGTAAAAGTGGTCTGTATCGAAACTTCATTCAAATTGTAGGGCAGCTATAACGTAGTAGAGATACCCGAGTCCGTATCCCGGAGGAGAGGTCAAAATCCACCTGTCCTGTCAAGCAGCTGCTCGACAGGACAGGTGAATTTTGACCTCTCCTCCGGGATACGGACTCGGGTATCTCTACTACGTTATAGCTGCCCTACAATTTGAATGAAGTTTCGATACAGACCACTTTTACTTTTGTCAAAGCCTGATTTGGGTTCTTCATTTTAATACTTCGCCACTCTGATTTTTGGCTGTCTACTAGACGTAAAAAATATGTACTTCTAACTGCGACATTTTGGATACCTGAAACTGTGAGGGAACCGAAACAAGATAACTAGGACGTGAAGACATCATTTATCCCTCATTATTTTTCCTTGCCCTGAAGAAGTCCAGAGGTGGACGAAACGCGTCGGCTGCTTTGGCTGTTTTGGAAAATTGTTTTTTAATTGCAAAACTGACTGTAAAATAAAGAAGAATCTTTTTTGAGAAAACGAATAACAACTTAAGAACTCGGACTTTATTTAATTTACATTGTTCAAGTGGTGCATTTGGTGTTGTTTTTGTAAATGTGCAGATAATTATGTGATGAAACACAGCACAGTTAGCTGGTACCGTACTGTAAGATCAAGTGCCACCAGATCAAACTCCCAGTCATGTGGTTCTTAGTGTGAGGATTGTATGACCATTGGGCCAGATTCACAAATATTTTGCTAGGGGTAGGTGTGACTCAGCTTGCAGTACTCCTATTTCACCCAGAATGCCCAGAATGGTGCCCACAGGACCAGAAGACTACCACACCCAGTGCCACCAAGCCGCACCAAAGACACAGCAGCAGAACTGACCAAGAGCATTCCAAAACAGACAACTGAAGGAATGCTCAACAACGCCGAAAGGCCACACAACCATACCCAGAAGAGAGCCAAGGGGCAGCAGGGGAAGACCCAAACCCCCCGCCCCAACCAGGAAACCAAGAGCGACAAGGCCAACAACAGGACAAACCCCATCACACTTGAAGCTCCTCCCCTATTTCAGAAGCCTGGTGAACCGTGAAGAGGTGCAAGCAGAAAGGAATGTGCAGATAATTCTGTGATGAAACACAGCACAGTTAGCTGGTACCGCACTGTAAGATGAAGTGCCACCAGATCAGACTCCCAGTCATGTGGTTCCTAGTGTGAGGATTGCATGACCATTGGGCCTGATTCACAAATATTTTGCTAGGGGTAGGTGTGACTCAGCTTGCAGTACTCCTATTTCACCAACAAATTTAAACAGTAAATCAGAAGTACTCCTGGTCTATTACATACTTAGTCCTGGAATTCAGGAGTAGCCAGGCGTAGTACTAATCGCAGCAAAATATTTGTAAATGTGTCACGATGTGCCTCATCGTGTTTAGCCGGTACAGGGATTCTGGCCCACAAGTCTTCCGGCTCGAACAAGAGTCACCACAAGAGATGTCCTTTCTTACATTTGCTTTACGTGTGATGCCCAGGAAAAGACAAAATGCCAGTTTCAATCAAAAGAGGAAGTAGGGCCTTGTGACCCCTTCGCCAAGCCTTAAAATCCCCTAGGGACCCAACCTTGGGGCTAAAATCTAAGGGGGGGGGGGACCAGAGCAGACCAAGCACCCCACAGGGCACAAAAAGCCCAGAGTGGTGCTCACAGGGCCAGAAGACTACCACACCCAGTGCCACCAAGCCGCCCCAAAGACACAGCAGCAGAACTGACCGAGAGCGTTCCAAGACAGACAACTGAAGGAATGCTCAACAATGCCGAAAGGCCACACAACCAACCCCAGAAGAGAGCCTAGGGGCAGCAGGGGAAGACCCAAACCCTCCGCCCCAACCAGGAAACCAAGAGCGACAAGGCCGACAACAGGACAAACCCCATTACTACCGGGAAGGCCCACAGCAGACCAGCCCAAACAAAAGAAGAGAGAGCTCGCCAACCGGGCCAAGGCACACACTCAGAGAACCATCCAAGGGCAGGACCACACAGACCAAACCAGAAAGGGAGGACGTATCAACCAAAGAGCAAGCCCCCACCAACCTGACTGACCCAGACAACCAGTGAGCTCAGAGGACACCACTGCCACTAAAACCCCAGATTAGGAGTAGGCCCCATGACAAGAACGTCCAGCACCAACCAGCAGCGCCAACGCAGGATGACTGCAAAGGCACCCAGACTTGGAGGAGGAGCCGGAGATGTGGCACAGGGACAGGCCAACAGGCCAAGACCAAGGCATTCACACAGAATGCAGGGGACACTGGGACACAACCACCGGAACTCTGGCCAGCTAAGGCACTGCAGCAGCCAGAAGAAGGCTAGCCCGATAAACAACAAAACACCAGCTGCAAAAAGATCAACCTGGAGGACCAGGCAGCCAGAAACACATACCCCACCTGGACAGGAAAAAGCAGGGGGAGAGCCATAGGCCAGAACTCAGCGAAGTCACCCCAGTCAGCAAGGCAGTCAAACAGCTCCAGAGAAGACAAACCCACTGGTCACTGAAGATGAGCCATACACCAAACAACACAAACAGCGATCAGCCACCGCCCACCCCAGACCCCCGACCCAACAACCGAGACAAGGGACAAGGGACACCTGGCCAACGACCCTAAACCGGGATGTAGGAAACCCCCAACTGAGAACCAACTGACCAACCGGCCCAGAGGGCAAAGGACAACACCCAGGAACCAATTACAAGCAAGTCCCAACACCAGCCACAGAAGGGCCAGGGCTAAGCCCCAAGACAGCCCCAGAGCTACCTGAGATGCAGACAGCCACTGGCCCCAGAGGCTCAGGTCAAAAACAGGCAGCATGCCAGGACCCCAAGGTCAGGGGAGACAAGCAGGGCGGCCCACAGCCCAACCCTGTTGATGTGGCTGCAGGCACCCAAGAATTCTACAGACAGACCCACAAACCCACCAGCAGAGCAGGAGGCCACCAACACGGCGCCCTCAAAGGACCAAAAGAGAAACCCAGGGCCGAACAGCCACCCACCAGAAACACTCCAGCCCCTGAGTGCAGAGATTAAAGCCACCAGAATCAGCCCCAACCAAGGCCACAGAGGCACCATACAGCAAAAAGTGGCTGAGAAGCCAGGGTAGGAGCCAAGCATCCCGCATGAGTACGCCAACTTCCTGGCCCAGCCCGCACCTGTGGAACACAGAGGCAGAGGAAAAGCCAAAGGGAGGGGCAGGAAGGCTGACCCGGTCCCCAGACGCACAAGGCATAGATCTGCCGGACCACAGGGGGCCTGGAGTAACCACACCCAAGAAGAGGAAGGGAAGCCAGAAAGGCTCACAGGCAGACACCCAAAAGACGTTCCCTAAGGCACCAAAGCTCCAAAGGCCAGTGCTGGACACACTCCCTGGAAGCAAGCCCGCCCGAACCAGGAATCACCAAACCAGGAGACAGGGGCAGAGAATGCACAACCAACACAAACATGCCAATGAGGGCCTAAACATGAACAGCAAGGCCATAAAACACATAGGCAGACCCCAGAGCCCAACAGCCAGACCTGAAGTCCCTTGGTGACACCACAACCCAAGGAAGACCGAGTCCAGGGGGGCACAAAGCCACACGACCCACAGAGGGATCAGAGGCCAGAAGGGGGACGTGCCAGAAACTGGACCCATGCAGAACCAACAACAGTAGGGCAACCAAAAGCCCAGGAAGAGTCCCAAGTCTCTCCACCAACAAGAGATAGGACAACCAGCACCCAACCAGCAGATACTACCGCCCCACTGGAAAGCCGGCCATGGCAAGAAACCCGGCCCCAGACAAAACAAGATGTCAAAGAACACCAAGTAAGGGACCACCAAACAAAACCAAGGCACTCAACGACACAGAGCCGCTGGTGGAGGGACATAAACCCAGGAGGAGGAGGGACCGGAGACACAAGATGCATACACCCAGCCCCCAACCCACAGCACCAAGCCCAGGGAAAAACAGCAGGAAGGCAGGAAAGACATCAAACCATCCCACCGACAACCAAGCACTCCAGGGGCACCCCCAGCACAGCCTCCGTGCTGCCAGCAACAACTGGGCAGCCAAAGTAAGGCCAAAGAGAACGCTTGCACAGTAAATGGGAAGATGCGGAGCACACCCACAAAAGTCACTGAGGAAAGGCAGAGAAAAACTGCTACACTGTACTCACCACAGGACCGGTATATATGCTCCACCAGTCACAGTGATTGGGCAGCCGGCAAGCGACCACACCAGTGCCAGGCACTCAAGGGGCACCTCCAGGACAGTCCCCGAGAAGCCATCCAGTCTCCACAGAGCGTCTTCCACCCGACTCATCCACCAGGAAGATGTGCCCCAGCACCCCAGGCCCAACCAGAAGGGCCGGCGCACCACCCACAAAGGGCCGGCTGACAAAATCCATGCCTCCCAGCAAGCCCAGCTGGCCTGAAGACACACAAGACCAAACCCATCCGGAACAACCCAGCAGACAGACAGGGACCTCAGAAAACCGCCACACCTGAGCACAGGAGCACTCCAGCAACTTGTCACATTCCTATCGACAGACAGAAAAAAGAACAGGCGGAATACTGGGTAAGTACTGGTTATGTTCTCCAGGTTGAAGGGGGTGGGGGGGGTAGGGATCCCAGCATTCTTCTGTTCTATTTTCTGTTGGGGAGATTGTTATCTCCATACATAAGGAATGGGGTGAGAACTAGAGGGACCTGAGGGTAATGAGGCTATTGCGAAAAAAATGTAAATGTTGATTGGGGTTTACCGTCAGTGATATTCTTTGACATCCCTTCAATTGTACAGCAATTGACTTGTTACATTATTGCCAAATTCTAAAGGGGGGTTGCAGCAATAA
The DNA here is from genome assembly GCF_964204655.1 of Triturus cristatus. NCBI lineage: Eukaryota > Metazoa > Chordata > Amphibia > Caudata > Salamandridae > Triturus > Triturus cristatus. The sequence goes on along the minus strand of NC_140588.1, from coordinate 314,935,271 downwards.
CTATTTATGCTGCATTTCAACTTATGTGACTGCCTGCTAATCAGTACCATGTCTAGATTTCACAGAGATTTATCATACCTTTGATGTTAAAGTTAATAAACAGGATTCTACCAAAGGGTTTGTTGTGTTCTGAATAGGTCACTGAGTTCTTGAAGTGAAAATGGAAAAGTATAGGTACTCACTATGACAATGACCTTTTCTACTGAGAAATGTTATACACTCCATATTAGGAACTCATTGCAAGCTGGATGGAAAGATTAGAGCACTTACCACGTGTGGTAAATATGTCCTGATCTGAGATTTCAACTTCAAAGTAGGTATAACATGTGGAATCAGTATTTGACACACTGAATTCCACATCTTTTGAATATTTACAGGCCTTTTCCCACCAAATACATTTCAATTGGTTTGACTGAACATAATTTATTGGGGAAAAAGTGTGAGAGTGATATATTTATAACACAACTCAAAATTCTGACACCTATCGAAGTTCTTGCTTTCAGTATGCAGCCATTAGTTTGTAATAACGACTTAAAAGTATTGCATACCTGATGTTACTACTCTCTCATTCAAATTGAAGAAATGTAGGTACTTAGTACCGCACAATACTAGCTCATTAAAAGTACTGAGGCGACTGCAAAATAGTAATCTATTGAATGCCGGATCATGCTCTTTTCTGTATGTAGAATTTGATCAATGTCCCTCGCGGCTTCCTGTGACAACCCAACTGTCTTTAAAAATAGAACGTTAAATCCAATCAGAAGTACAATATCGGACATCATTTTCAGGAACAGGAAAACTGTGATGAAAGCATGATTGACTGTCGCAAAACAGGATCCTCATTAAGACCCTGGGCACTTCTCAATTCACCCTCTTATAGTCAATTATCTGTGTGCAAATGACATGCCATTTCAGCTAACAAGCTGGCAAAGGGGGTACTTTGCCCATGCAAACGAATCATTAATACAACCTCATTTGCATGCATGACGCCACTCCCCCAGGCGAATGAGGGAATTTGGAACCTTAATTCACATCTAGTACTTGGGAATTCACCCATTTGGCATTCTAGGAAATCTTTTACCCAATGTACCCCTATACATCTTCCGATCGTCAGATATTTAAAGCTGTTTGGTTTTCAGTGCCCACCTTAAACTGCTGCCATATTGGCAGTAGCTTGCTAGATGTATTTTGATTTGTCTTAACACAGGGATACAAAAAGCGCCATTCCAATGTTGTCTATTTATTGTTGTGAAAATGTGAAATGTTCATGAAATGTTATTTATGGGTTCATGCCAGGCCATTTCAGGACCAGACAATAAAACAAAAATTCTAACTACAGCAAAATAAATTAAATTAGAATTGTAAACTTCCTCAACCCTGTCTCACAGGATGAATTTGAGTCTTGTACATATAAAACCTGTAAATAAATGTGCATGCCACATAAGAGATGTCGTTCCACTAAAGCTTCAAGGAAAATGATTTCCTCTTTTCATATTCCTAGCACGCTGTCTGCTCTTCAAAAAAACCTGCTTTATTGCAGGGCTAGGTTAGGGCTTTGCTATTCATCTTCAAATCACTGGAGAGGAAATGAACCTCTTCAAGCTATCTCTGATCAAATGTTCTGAAAGGGTGGAGGCTTAAGGAGTACAGTGAACTCTGGCTTGCAACTTATTTTCCAAGCCACTTCCAATGTGACTTAAAAGATAAGTTTGTGATGTACAGCAGCCCTTTATGTTTTCTATGGGTGATTGGAGACAACTTGACCGGTGAAGATGTTTGAACGTGGTGAAGGGTGAACGGAGAGTCATAGAGAAATGCCTTTTCAAATTGAAGCCGGTTGCCATATTACCCGAAAATAAATGTTATTTCTGACAAAGCTGACCGCTGCCAATGTGTTCATTCACTTCCTCTGCTAGGAAGTGCTCGAGTGCAACCTGTAAAATAATAAAAGCATATTTTTCCCCTTTCTAGATCGGTGGTTTTCATCTGTTCTCATGTTCTAAAAATAAGCACGACTGCTTTCTTTAAAACTTAATTTAATCAATTAGGGCTTTCTGGTAGTTTTCTAATTAGGAAACAGTAGGGCGGTATTCTCATGTCTTAATGTAATTGAAAGCTTCTTTGAAATTAATTATAGAAAAATGAAGAAAAATAAGAAATGATTGATATATACAGCTCTTGTATATGAAATATTTGGATTTTTTTGATCTTTTAGAGTTAAAGTTTCTAGTCCTGGGCAAAGTTTTTTTATCAAACTGGCGATATCTTCAAATTTTGTGTTATATTAAATTCACAAAATTCCATATTAGGCAATTGTGCATGATTTTTGCTTGAAGGAGAGTCGTTCACAGAGAAAATATCTCCCTGAGGGATATCTACTGATCTAATCAATCTGCTGCTGGTAACTCTCGAGACGTTTTTATGCAAGGTATGCCCACGTGTAAAGAAAAGTCACACAAGATACAATCAAAGCGCATTTTGCCTTATAAGCGTCATTTTGTATAATTTCATGAATTTTTCATTAGCACAGTATTGGACACCCTTAGTAAAGCAAGACGAAGGCCAATCTACATCTCAGCAGAGGGAAGCCCCTTGTGCCTATACCTGGACCTTCACAGCAATGCTACTGATGGCAGTGGCAGGGACCCTCTGCCACTTACTACCTCTGCTATGCCCACAGGATCCCCACATAGCAAAATGGGAGTTATCTGGATAGTTGAAGGCTGCACCAGGTATATTGTTTCGGCACGCTCTGTAAAAGCCACAATACAATCAGTGGCATCAACCTGCTTCCTTCATTTCTGTGGGGAACAGTACAGCGAGCAACATGTCTGCTTCCCCCATTAGCAGGTTATGCCACATAGAGTCTGCAGGGGCAGATGTCATGGTGTGGGACACTTCTTATTTATTGGGTGACATGGAGAACAAAGACAGAAAGTGAACTTAGCTTCAAACCTCCTACCAGACATCAGCAGCATGGGGAAGGCTCTAGTAATGCCAGAGGTCCATGATTTAGGGCTCAGTTCAGAGGTAGGATATTGGAATTGGGAGGTAGGACAGGGGCTTCTGGCTCGCAACCTCGGCCATAGAGCACCAGATGCTTGAACCCCCTAGACATCTGCAGACCTGGAGCTAAGGGTAATATGCCCCATTATTATCCAGTGCTTCTCCATTCATGGAGCATTGCAGAGGAGTTAAAGCGTCTGTTACCCCACAGTATAGAGCAGGCTCAAGATTAACATAGAAACAGCACACAATGCACTGTCTCCCAAATGAATGACATTCTGAAAAGAATCCACTATACATTAGGTGGACATTCAGTCTGTTTCCACTCACGCAGGGACACCAAAGCATGTCGAGGTTGCTTTCTGTCTGGGATGTCCCAGGTCACGGTGAACTGCATTTTAGTACCACGATTTGCAAGTGGGAATGCCAGATAGCTCGGATTTCTGGACTAGGTTTCTGTTCCCTTTCAGACACTCTTTCCACACAATGCAGTATCTGGAAACATAGAATGAGAATTAACTCACATGTGTGTGGTAGACACAGGCATTGGAACCTATGTAGAAGAGGAAGATGGCACCAGAGAGATTTTGCACAGAGGACAAAGACAGAGGCATTTTGTGCTCTTTGTATCTGGTTATGGACTTTGTATCTGGTTATGGGGTGGTAATTTCTGGATCGCTGGAGGTAGCGATACTGCATAAAGCTCACAGACCCAGACAGAGGTTGCTGGTAACATCTCAAGTAGTTGCTGATGCTTGTCTACACTTCGCTCCAGTTTACACCCAGCCTTTTCTACTCCTGCACATTTTTATGTTTTTCCTTCTTAATTTCCCCAGGAACCCCTACAGCCTTTTTATTCTCAGCCATCTTCAGCGGTGGTTCAGAGGAGGTGCGGTGCTCAGATACTTAGCTTTGGATCTCCGGACACCGGCATGCTTCGACAGCAATAGCCTTGCTCCTCTGGACACATTCTCCTTTGAGATCCAGTAATTGGCACCCTGCTGCTTTTCAGAAACTGCAAAAAACGTGTTTCTTAGACAAGCTTATTCATGTGCTTGATTTAGATTTCTTCTTATAGTCTTGTTTTTCTTTATAAATCTTACAATTCATTTGCATTTCTTTTCTGCTTCAAGTCAATTAGTATACTTTTGTTTAAAATTTGTGTGATTTATTCGCTGTGGCACTACTTTTGGAATGTTACAAATAAATATAATTCATACACAGAACAGATGTCAATTGTCTGCTTTGTTCTCTAAGTAAGGTGATATCATATCATCACAATGACACGCCAACCAATGACCAAGTGTGTTTACTGAGATGCCCTCATTAAAAAGGGGTGTACATCTGTCCCACAATTTACTTGGAAGTCCCTAGTAAACTGGTACTGCCAGTACTCAAAGCCTGTAAATTATCGCCTCCTCCTCGTTTATGCTGCCCTGCTACTCACCCCAATACTTCCTTTTTTCATTTGCAGCCTCCTTCTCGAGATAGCCTGCTGACTATAATGCTGCTCGTTTCCTGCAAAGGCTTCTAGTGCTCCTGGGCTGCTGGGTTTGGAGGTTAAGGGGGATTTTGCAGGACTCTGACCTACCTGCCATTTTAAGGTTCCTCTCACCTCTTCCCGACACAGGACCTTATTCCCAAACTGGCAGTCCTTCCTCTCTTGTATTGTTTCCCCACTGTACGAGAAACTGTCATAGGACTGTCCACAGGATGTTCACTAAAACTAAAAATGGACTCAATGAGCAATCACAAGATTGGTACCAGAGCCCCTAAGAAGTGGCCATCTTGTGACAGAATTAATCTGATCTCTACTCTATACTGAACAACTTTACTATATCTTTCTCACTGCCAATCAGGTACCAGCCCTATCATACATATTTCAATCTATGAGCTACATTTTCCTTATTCCCTCCACACCTTCACCTTCAGATCTTTAATCAATGACTAAAACTCCTTGTGCGTAGGATGCAGGTCTGCAGCCTGGAATGATTCTTAGCAGGTCAACTGTGAACCCTCATTCAGTTCTCCCATCGCAGTTGCATGGAAATAATAAAGGACGCATTACTCAAAATTACAACTTGAACGCCTAGCCTATTCATTTACCTCATTCCTCTATTGGGTTTTAGCTCGCCTCTCTGAATTGGATCCTAATTCCCTACGAGCATTTGACACAAAACTGGAATTAGCTGCCACAATGCTAAAAAAATTATACATCCTCAATATCTAACTAAAAATGCATCCAAGAGCTTAAAACACAAACTACTCAAATCTCACCCAGAAACTCTAATCTCCAACTCCTATTTCTGCTTGAAAAAAGGAGCTATAATAAGTGATTTTATCCTCTACACAAAAAGATGACCGCAATGAAGAAAAGCCCTGTACTTGTTGCTCTTGATTACCACATCTAGAAAACCCCACATGGACTAAGACTCTTGGTAGCTCCTTCTCCCACCTACAGAGCAGATGCCGCCATGTCCATATATAACAATGGGACTATCCTGATCCAGTCTTCAGACCACACCCTAGAATTATCAGATAAAAATTTCTCTAGCATCAAAAATGCGGTGACAAGCAATAATCTGTCCCCTCCCATGGTCGTCCTAGTTCTTCAGATTACCCACAGGAACCCCAAGCAGTGTCCTCGCATATCTTTGCCACGTCCAGTGCTCCACATTCTCACTCCCTCTCACCTCCATGGTGAGTAACATATATAACACTAAACCTTTACCTCCTTTCATGGGGTCTGAGTGCTTCTCTTGAAACCGCCAAACTGAAATTCGCCCATGCTTCACCTCTAGCGCCTGGACACAGAGATACAGAGCAATGGAAATAACACCATTACCCTGATTCTTACTTTGACCTTCAAACGCACCAGCATAGATAATAATAATATCAATAATATCCTCTCTATGGGCCTCATGTAGGTAGCCGAATACCGGTCGGTAACGGCCGATTTTCGGTAATTATACCGTTACCGACCGGTATTTTGGCTTTTGAGATGTAGGGGGCTCATTTCTGCATTCGGTAATTTACCGAATCGGTAAAATTACCGAATCGGTAATTTTACCGATTCTGTAAATTCCGAATACAGAAATGAGATGTAGGGGGAGTGTGTGTGTGTGTTTTGGAGTCGGTATTTACCACCAACTATTAGTTGGTGGTAAATAATGAATGGATGTGTTTAAGCGTTTTAAAGCGCTTAGAAGTGTGCAATGTGGCAGACATACATGCCCTTAGGGCATGTATGTGTGCCACATGTGCACACATGGCCGTCTCAGGGGTGCAACAGGGTGTCAATGTGACACCCTGCCACCCTTGCATGTGTTCCCCCCATTACCGAATCGGTATTTACCGATTCGGTAATGAGGCATACCTTCCCATCAATGGGAAGGTATGCCTCATTACCGAATCGGTAAATACCGATTCGGTAATTACCGAATTATTCCGAATCAGTAATATTTACCGACCAATTACCTACATATCATTTACCACTTCATAAATACCGAATCGGTAAAATTCGGTATTTATGAAGTGGTAAATGTGTCCCTACCTACATATGGCCCTATGACACTCCCCATGGCCCAATATAGGATAACCTCAGAGTCTGACCTCACAAACCTGACCAGCAACGTGACCCATACGACCCCAGCTCTCTCACTCAGCCAGCTTTTGAGTTCTCCACCTCCCCCCTCTAGCCTTACCCCATCTCCAACCAGTCCTCCCACTCTGGTGGCTTGGATGACCAGTGGTATGCCAACACCACAGTGTGGGGACCCCCCTCCTCCCAGCCCCCTGATCCAAACCATGACCATTCATTCTCACACCTCACTTGAATCCAGACCTGGTGAGATTACACTGGACTTACAACAATTTAAGGCAGACTTACAAAGCCTAATAAGCATCACCTAATATCATTCAAACAATCTGTGGCCCAACAGGACACCTGGAAGGACTAGTCGCAATCATGCCCAATCTACTAACTACCCCACTAGGCAACCTTCACACCCCCAACCAACATGATCTCTATAATCACGACTTCCCCTCACCTGAGTTGGTGAACTATACCCTACCCCAATGGCCCATTAGGTACAAAGATCCACTTTCTGAAAGAAACATTCACTCCTTCCTCCTTTCAGATAATTCCACAATGTCTGACAACACAGATATCCTGGAACGATTGCAAACAATTCCTGCGAACACACACAGAGAACCTAGACCCAACTCCAGAGCTGTAAACAACTCCAACCTAATGTGGGTTACCATCACACAGACTACCTCAGTGGGCACCATATCTTGCCTGAAATGCATGCTAATCAATTGCAGATCAACAAAGGCATGCAGCGGACATCGTTGACCTCATCCTTACACATGAAATTGACCTCTTAAATCTGACTGAAACATGCCTAAACAATTCCTCTGCACCTATCCTTGACTAACTAGTACCTCCCAGCCCAATATCATAAGATTAGTTAGATCCCACAGACCCGGGGGAGGTATCTCGTCCCTTAGTGAAACAGTCACAAACTGTAACTGTTGCTCTGTCCTCATGCGAATACCTATGCATCATTATTGGAAATAACAACAGGCCGTTATGCAAACTGGATGTGATCTACCATCAACCAGGAGATAACCTCTCATTTTTAGAACCAATTATGAAAATTATCTCAATCATCACAGGCTAACACTGCACCCAGATCTTCATTGGTGATATTATCCTCCACTGGAAAGACCAGAATAACACTGCAGAGAACAGCTTTAAAACCTTCCTGCATGATCTCAACGTGATCCAAATCAGTGACAGTCCTACCCACAACAAGCATGCAATATTGGAAGTAATCATTGTTAAGGTCAACTCTATAGTCCCCTGTGACTGGGCAGACCCCCCCTGCATCACCTTCGTCATCACAGAACTTGTGATAACAAATAAGGCTCAACAAAAAAAAACTAAGCACTGGGAAAGGAACCACAGAAATATAAACCCGAATGATCTGACATCAATCAGCAATAACATCTTGAATCCTCTGGTAGAAATGTCAGATGTCCATTACCTTACAGAACATTGCAACAATTCCATGATGAACGTTCTACACTCAATTGCACCCTTACAGCTAAAAATAACGCCCACCAAAGACTCTAAACCATGGTACAATGGTAGCCTTCATTCAGAAATACACAATCTGGGACTTGCTGAAAATTCAAGGACATTCACTCCCTCCCTCGAACACCTTAAGTACCTGATATCGCTCAGAAATGTCTATAGCAAACACATTAGAAACTCGAAAGCGAGTTTCTTCAGAAACCAACAAGATAAAGCTAGAAACAGGCCCAAAAAACAGTTTCGAGCTTTTCAAACAGCAATCGAATAGCCAACCCAATCCTTCCTCAATAGGGTCCAGTCCGCAGTCAAATTGCGAGGATTTGCCTCCTTCTTCCTGGAAAAATAAAATAAAATTGACAGTGATTTGCTGACAGCAATGTAGCACCTTCCGGTCATACCACATCTCAGCCTCCCCCTTCCTTGATCACTGAGCACCCACATATCACTTGTCATACCCATAAAAACAACACCTCGTGGAACAAATACAAATCCTTTGAGGAAAGCAACATTAATAAAACTCTTACAGCACTGAAACCTTCAAACCACATCAACACCCACCGCCATCACATTTCTTCAATCAGGACCTAAAAAACATCCCCCCAATCACCAACATTCCGACCCTGTTGAAACTCTTTGAGAAATGTGCCCATGCCCAATTATGCAACCACATAGAACAATTCTTACTTTTAGACCAATTCCGATCTGACTTCCGACAGAGCCATAGCATTGAATTATCTCAAATGCATATAGTAGATGATGCGCTAAAAATGCCGGATCAAAATTAATACTGCCTTCTAATCCTCCTCAATCTCGCATCAGCTTTTGACAAGGTTAAATATGACAGCCTTCTAGACTTACTGAAATGTAGGATGGGGCTATCACGGTCCATCCTAAATTGATTCACCTTGGACCAACGCTCTCACCCACCCTCTTTAAACTGTTCATGGAACATCTAGCTGAAATTCTGAAATTATTTAACATCCACTATCACATGTATGCTGATGACGCCCAACTGTACTTGAAAATCTATTCCCCCGAAGATATCCGGTCTCTTAACATAACTCTATTAAAAACTCAAAACTGGCTGACATAAAACCACCTCAAACTAAACACTCTAAAAATGGAATGACTCCTCTTCGCCCCAAACAGTCATCAGATATTGCAGAATGAATGAAGCTATTAATAGCTCTTAACTGCTTACCACACATTATAGATTCCACAAGATCACTAGGAATAGTGCTAGACAAGAACTTGAACATGCAGGAGCACATCAGTTCTGCAACTAAAGGAGCTAACTTCCAAATTAATATCTTAATGAAAATAAAACCCTTCTTCCCCCTCAACGACTTCAAATCAGTTGTTTAAGTCCTAGTGATTTCCAGGTTGTACTATGGAAGTGCAACCCTCAGCAGCCTACCTAGATCAAAATTGGCTCCACTAAAGGTCTTTCTTAACTCTGCTGCTGGGTTCATCACAGGATTTAAAAATATGCAACCACCTCCCTCCTGACCTAAAATCTCTAAATTGGCTCCCACATGAGGCAAGGATTGAGCTAAATATTGCCTGCATGACCCACAAATCCCTACATTTCAACACTTCAAGGTACGTAACAGAAAAACTGGAGCAATTGGGCAGCAGCAGATGTTCTAGACGCTCTACCACCTTTTTGCTGAAACCACAGTAATTTTACAAGAAGAAAATGTACAACTGAACCTTCTCGGGATTTGCCTAGAGAATTTGGAACTCCCTACCCCCTGAAATCAGATTGAACCTCTCAACTGCATCATTTAAAAAGGAAGTTAAAGTGCTTCCAAATATAAAATTATTGCTCTAGAGCTCATTAACTCTACTTGCCCAGCCCCAATAGTGTACGTTGTCTACACCCATGTAAATTATTCACCTGTTATGGTCTTGTTTATTGAGTTGGTGGACTTGACAATGTGGTGGTCTCTTCCCTCAATGTGGGACCTACCATACCCTGTTCTGGATTATTTTTCTGTTTGTTTTACCTTTTTCTTCTTTCTTGACCTCATGTAAAGCACTCTCAAGCCCTCATGGGTCATGTTTGCCCTATAGAAAGCTTTATTAACAACATAAAACAAATAAAATAAATATGCTATTAGTGGGCCTGCAGCACTGATTGGGCCTATCATTGCTGCCTGTGTGCAGTTTTAAATTGTCATTTTGACCTGGCAAATAACCTTTATGTGAGGCCTCTACCTTCCTTTTGAATACATAGTAGTCACCTCTAAGTTAGGCCCCAAACAGCCCTTAAAGCAGGGTGCAGTGTATTTAAAAGCTGGGCATGTACTTTCATGTTTTACTTGTCCTGGTACTAAAAACTCTTATATTAATTTTTCACTACTGCAAGTCTTCCCTCTCCCATAGGTTAAAATTGGGTTACCTTATAACATTTAACTGCAGGGTGGAGATTCCACCTCAAGTGCAAAGTTTCCACCCCGAGTGCGGAACCCATTTGTAACTTTACTACACGTAAATACCTTTGTCAATCGAGCCCATATCTTCTAAGTTAAGCATGACTGCTCTTCTGCCAAGTTACCAGAGGGTTAAGTATAGGTCAATTTAGTGACATTTTGTGGTTCATCCTGCCAGGGTTTGCGACTGTTGCTTGAGTTGGGTTTCACCCCCCTCAACCAACAACTCAATTTCTAACAGTGGGATTCACTAATCCAACTCCAATTACAGAAACATTAGGGAAACTGCATACATTAGAGGTTGAGATATAATATTCAAGCACCAGTCCCACAAAAATTGGAAAAGTGCATGAAAAAAGGAGGCAATGCTTACTGTTTCAATACCAACAAAAACAAAAATGGGGAAAGTGCATTAATGATATGGGTGACATTTACTTAGCTGTTTCCAGCCTCTCATACATTGGGAAATATGTGTAAGCTAGAGTTGGAAGTTAGATGTACTAATTTAACTTCAGTGAAACTAAAATTGAGAATTGTACATAAATGAAAAGGGCAATATTTACTACTCTAACTCTAGTCTCACAAACACTGAGGAAAGTACATTCTTTTGGAGGACAGGGAAAGATTTACTATTCTAACTCTCTAACTCCAGCTCACCTAAAAGTGAGGAAAATGCATGAAAAAATTATGCGATCGCGGTTCTAGCTACAACCTCACAAACATTGGGAAAAAACACTTAAATTGGATATGATAATAACTATTTTTACTCGAGCACAAAGAAAATTGGGGAAGTGCATAACAATGGATCTGATTTACTATTATAACTTCAATAGACTTAACATTGTGGAAAATACATCATTTGTGGGCAGCACATGAGTTTCATTATTTTAACTCCTGTTCCACATAATGGGGAAGTGCATAATTAAAAGAGGTTTTGTATACTAGTCTAACTCCAATCCCACAAACACTGGGTGAAATGTATAGTCTTTGTGATGATATCTATAATTCTAACTTCAAACCAAGTAAGTGGGAAAATATATAAATTCTGTTGTGCTTTTATTATTTGTGGATCAAATAGACTAACATTTTATTTCAGAACAAACGCCATAACTATGTTTGCAATAAATTAACGAGAAACCCAAACCACAAATTTTAAATAACACATACAATAGTTTTAAATATACATTTTTTAAATTTCAAAATGTACACCCCCCTAAAATCTACCCCATTTTTGTAATTTGAAATTAAACTTTCAGAGACCAAAATATATAAAAACATATTTTTTTCTATTGGAAAATCAAAACATACAATTTAAAATAATTACATTTATATAATAAAGAACACTCTCCACTTAAATGAACACCCCAAAATGCACCACATTTTAAAAACATAAAACACCAAATAACATAATTACCTTTCCATCCACAAAAAATAGAATTCTTAACATTCACTGAACATTAAACACATGGCTACTCCATAAACCCCATAAACTCATTGTAAATTGTGTACCTCCAAATGAATGAGTTTATTTTTATTTTTTTTAAAGTAACACATATTTCAAGTCGGTTATAAATGTAATGAAACATTAATCATTTTAATTTATTATTAAGTAACAAAAATAAAAATATCAATACTAAATAACACAATATTTAACTAAGCAATAGATTATATCAGATAATACTTTATTTCGGCCCTAAGACACAGCCATAAAAGGACAATATAGATACTAAAATGTCATTAAAACAATTGTCAGGGCCTCAGTTGTGCAACAAATTTAAAACCAGCAAAAACAAACAATATAAAAACATTTCGGAAAATCGATAGCCAAAAGAAACTAGGGTAAAAGAGTTGTACCGTGGAGATTAACACCCTGGGGCGACCCAACAGGCAGATGCACCTCTAAAAGCATTTAGGTAGATGTAACTTATGATATCAGTCTGTTAAAAAATCATTTGTTTTGTTTTGGCAATAGCACACTTTAAAAATGAACAAATGCTACAAAAAAAGTGTGGGGGGATTTAACTGTGGCTGGTACAATAGTACCTCAGAACATCTTCTGATGCCACATACTCTAATTATTGACTACAAACCTTTTATCGTACACCAGCTAGTACTTACAAATGAATATGAAGTGGAGCAAACTCTGGGGCAAGGACTCATCACAAGAACAGAGTAATATGTTACTGAAATCAAATTGACCGAGAGAAAAGCTCAACTGTTCCCTCGCATTACTAAACCTGAATCTAGTTAAAAGGACTCGTTCCCAGGTGGCATCCACCTATGAAATATATATGGCTGCATATTGGGTGTAGTTCGCAAATTCACATATCCCCTTACGGACATTTAGGCACGTTTGCCTTCCTCTCTAAGCTTCCTTTTCCTGGCTTGGAATGCTTTTACAATCCTGGTTCTGTCAGCCTTGGAAATAGAACAGAGCTCCAGTCGCCCCGGATCATACATTACAAGATATTGCCTCTTTCACAAGCAAGACAATCAATGATTACCTTCCAATGGAGACCTGGGTGCGGGTTCGCGCAGACAGCACACTATAAAACCAGAGGGGCTAGCTTGATACAGTCTTCTACATACTTAACCCCAAGCTCCTGATGAACTATAGAGAGGGCACAAGCCAGGAGTACACACAGGAGACAGCGCAGGACGCTACTCTTCAGTCTGCAGGACGGTGGTGTTGGTATATACCCAGATACCGCTCAATTAGTAAGAAGGGGGAGTCACCTGCTTCTGATCATTCCCAACAGGAGGGCCATGGGCTTTCTGCCAATATGCTAAGCTGTTGATGTAGCCAGCGGCATTAGCAAACATTAGGGAGGAATTATACTTGCAGGGTGCCCAGTTTCTCCTGACCATATCCAAGTATGAAAAACCCTTGAGGAATATGCTCTTCAGCTTTACAGATTCGGGGCCACAAAACATAGTGTACATTTTTGAGCGATTCAAGACTAAACCTGGGGATTCTGAAAAACTCCTGAAATAGAGTGTTTAGACTCTTGTGTGTCCTTCCCAATAAGACACTGTCATCGCTTAAAGTAATGCCCTACATTGAGAGCAGAGAGAGCTGCCTCAAGACCATTAATATACAACTGAAATAGAATTTGGGCCAGTACACATCACTGGCATATGCCCTTCTCCAACGGGAAGCTGGAGGTGTACTCGCCTGCAAGGCCATACCTAACAGATGCTGACAGACTGAAGTGCAAGGCCTGCAAATATTGGACAAGCCCTAGATCCACCCCAGATCACTCAACAATGTCCATAACTTGAATCTATTTAAAATATCATTATTTACAATTGTTTGTCCATGGTATTATGGACCAATTATATTCATGTACCATACCCTAGTTACATTACCATGCCAGAACTGCATTAAATGTTTGTAATCTAGTTTCAATCTAACCCTAAAAATGGCCCTGCTGAAATTTGCCTATCTGCTCCCTTTGAAAACAACGTATATTGTATTGAGTCTAATACAATATATATAATATATTATTGACCGATTAGGCCAATGAATCATTCCCTGGTTCATATTCTGACTAGATGACCAGGAACCACAGGTAATCAGTTCTGCGTCTAGAGCCCTTAATGCTTTTGACTTCAAATTCAGCTTCATCCTTTAGAATCACAGAAGCGGCTTGTATTGTGATTTATTGTGTGCTGGCTTTAAAAGAGAAGTAAGAAAGACTGAATGTGCTCTCATACTGCTTGGCAACTAGAGTTTGTAACTAACTGAAATCACATTTTTAACTTCAGTAAATGAACAGAAATACTAGGGATGAAGAGTACTGCTTTTTTAAAACAATGTTTTTGGGTGAAAGCAAAATATTTTCTTCTACCTAATAACTCGAACCAGGCTGTCTTTTGACATCAGCAAATATTTTATAAACTATTTTAGCTTTCAGCAGGTTAGCCTTAACTCTTTAATGTTTTAGACCTGCGGTGAAGGTCATGTTGAACACCTTGTACTGTAATAATGTTTTTTAGGAACCTCATGGCAGATAGTGTGGATTACAGCCATAATTTGCATAAAATTGTGTGAAGTGGATGAAAGTTTCACTCAAATTGTTATAAACAATCTCTGTGAGCCAAAGAGTTGCCACCCAATTCCCTGGTGTATCGCATAAGTAGCATCTGAGCTATTGCTTTAAGGACTAACTCTTTCAATTTAGCCACGAGATTGTGCATGGGAAGTGGTAGAGTTCCCTGGCTTTATGTGCAAAGATTTACACTAGGCTTTTCACAACCTGGAAGTAAATTGGGTTTCCCTCTCTGAAACTATAGTAGTGGGTTGGCCATGGAACCGCACTACATGTTGCTGAAGAGTGCGGGTTGATTCCAGGGCTCTTAACATGCCGTTGCATGAAATGCAAGGAGCCATTTTTTAAAAACTGTGTACCGCATCTAGAATCACTGCGTAACCTTCATCTTTTGACAGACCTTAAAGGAAATCTATTGAAATCTCTTCAAAAGGTTGGTTTGGATTGGGTGAAGGCATTAAATACGCTATAGGTTTTGAGCGATCCACCTTGACTCCTGCACAAACATCGCAGTTCTTAACATATTCAATTACCTCTTGTAGGAAGCTGGCTTTTTATATAGTATACCAAAATGAGGTATACTATGCACAAAGTCCAGAAGGCCCTTAGTAGATCACAGGGCTTAAATTAATAATCCCAAATGCTTTCTTTTGTGGTAGTGTGGACGAGCAGTTTAGGCTTATCAGAGGGTAGTGTTAATGCATTTGTTTAACACAAATAGCCAATAAATGAGGCACACACCCAAGAAGACAATTGAGACCTATTTAGAAAAATAACAGGTTTTTTAATATGTATTTTAACACCAAGAACTTCATAATTGGGTAAGTACTTTTCATTTAAAATATTTGCAGCTGAGTAAAATTGGCACTTAAATGCATTTTTATCCGGAAATGCTTTGCTCTGGAGAAAGAAACATATACTGCATACAAGTATTTGCAAATGAATCCCGAAGGTCCCCTGTAGGACATAAGGAGCTAGGGGTCCAAGGTACAAAGTAACACCAGCAGTTCAAGTTTACCTGCCCTGGAGTAGCCAGGTGCAGAGGTGCTAGATGGGCTGGTAGCCTTGCGTGCTACACCATAAAAAAGAGGGGGGCACCTAGAAACGGGCTGCGGAGGGGGACTTGTGGACCAGTCCATCAGCTCCCAAAAGGGGCTTGGTTCGTGGGGGTCCTGGAGGCAGGTGAGCACAGTCGGTTGTCATGGATCCATGCTGGGGAGCCCAGGTGCAGAGGGTTTTGGTCGGCAGGTGCCCATTTGTCAAAGGCACCCATGGTTCTTGGTTAGACATGCAAAAAGGGACAAAACAGGACAGCTGGACCACTGTCTGTGCTGGCCTCTGTGGTGCTGATGTCCCTCATGGGTTGGTCGGTCTTTGCAGTGTTGGAGTTGCTATTGGACTCAAACAGCTGCCTGGGATCTTCACACTTGGTAGGGAGATGGATATGACCTCTTGGAGCATGGTGTCCTCCTCCTGAGCAGCTGCTACATTGTTGGTCCCAGTGAACAGCAGAACCATGAAACGGACATTGCAGTCTGGCCTGTAGGGTACAGGGAAGTGGCTCCTCCACTTGAAGGTAGATGTTGACAGCTTGGCAAAGTGCTGGAGGCCCACCGAGGCTTTTTGGAGGATACCCAGTTCAGGGACGAGTCAGGTTGTCTCAATTGTTGGGACAAGGGCAGGTAGGCAGCAGGGCTTGGCGTCAAAGTCAATCAGCAGTTCGCAGTTCTCACTTCTTCAGCTCTTCATGGTCCTATTATTTCTTCAATCAGATGAATCCGAGTTCCTGGTGTAAGGTGGTGGCCACCTAAATACTCAATTTAGGAACATTATGGGGAGTGAAGGGCAGTAGCCAATGGGCCACTTACCTTTAAAGTCACTACACTCCCAATATGACCACTTCCTGTGGGGAGTGAGCATAACCCTGTCCCAGAATTACTATCTCCAACAAAATCAAAATAATGGAACCCTTCTTTCGTGGGGCACATCAGGCAGCCAACCTTAGGGGTGTGACTGGCCAGGTAGCGCACCATGTTTCCCACCTGTCCTGGTGCCAAATGGGCCTCGGGCAGGGTATGACATCTTCTAGGTCTGGGGAAGCCGGCGTCACATGTCAAATGCGGCAGAGGCTTTGAGGTCTCTGGCCTTGGTATGCAGATTCACTAGCCATCCTGCTTTAGGAGGTGTACACGTCCTGCCAGAGCAGGCACTGTTTCTGACCTCTGAGAGCTCAGACTGTCATCTCCAGGGGGTCAGAAACTCATCTGTGGTAAGAGGCTGGAAGATACCATTCAGCCAGCATAAAAAAAGGCTGGTGGGTTTTCAGGGGATACCTCTGAGAGGCATGTTTTAGTAAATCAACTGCTGTCATCAGTACGGATTTATTAAGACCAGGTGTTTGATGATATGTCCTCACATGTAATAAAATGCACCCTGCCTTAGGACTGTTTGGCCTGCTGTAGGGGTGACTTACATATATTGCATGCAATGTCTGTGGACATGGCACAAAGGGTGTGTCTCAATGTCATGTTTTCACTTCTGTCTGCACCATTTTATGCGGCCTGCAATGGCATTCTGCATGAGTTTGGTGGCGAGTCCCTTAGGGTGGCATAACACATGCTGCAGCCCATAGGGACCCTCTTTAGTACCTCTTTAGGCCCTCTTTCCTACCCATGCCCTCTTCAGTACACATGCCATACCCATTTACCAAGGACTTACAGAGATGCTGAAGGTCTTGGCAATTGGGAAACAATTGAACAATTATGTTGTTTTAGGGAAAGACCACTGGCAATGGGGTCTTGGTTAGCAGGAACCCAGTGTACTTCAGTCAAAATTGAATCAAATACTTGGCAAAAAGTGGGGGTGACCATGTCAAAATGGGACACTTTCCTACACATCTCTACACCAAGTAGACCACCAAAAGGTTTGCAACAACACTTCCAGAGTTTTCTCATGGCTGGGATGCCCAATTAGCCTAGAATCATCATCACGTCAATAGTAACTACAGAAGGTAGTATTGCTGGGCACATAAATTAGATTCTCAGGTTAATGGGATCACATTAGTTAAAGATGTTGGTACTCGATCCAAGAAGTTCTCAAAGCCTATAGTCCCTATCAGTTTTTCTTCTAGAATTGTACTTAGTGTTTTAGCTGTCTTACTTGCAACTTTAAATGCCTAGGCAATTTCATTCTTTCTGTCCCCAACTACTGCCCAATAGGTAATACAGAAGCCAGCTTCAATAAAGAAAAGGATCCAGCATAGTTGCCGAGGTGTAAGTGATCAAGCAGAGCAAAATACTATAAATTATGGTGAATAGTGTTGGTTGCCCGTATTCCGTTTCATAAAGAACGTGGCATGACAGTTCGAATAAGACTGTTCCCATTGAGCAGGTTTAACACAGATTTGTACATGGCTGGGTTTAATCTCAGTTGGCACATTGGGCAAAAAACAGTGGGTCAGAATGCTGTTCCTTGATATCATTGATGAAAATTTGAATAAAGCTTAGACATTGCACAGACCAAAGGGCATAATGTTGTATTCAAATAGCCCACACCCAGTTCTAAAGGGCTTCTTCCACTCATCCCTTTCCTGTATGCAAATCAAGTGATATGTGCCTCGTAAATGCAGCTTTGTGTAAATAGTAGCTGTATTTACTTGATCTACAAAGAAGGAGATGAGAGGAGGACGTTATACATTTTTTACTGTAACATTTTTCGATGCAAGGTGGGATATTCAAGCCCTCAGCTCTCCATTTGCTTCAGGAACAGAAAGCAAGGGAGATGCTGCTGGTGTTTTTGATTGTTGAATAAATCTAACACTTGTAAATGTCTGTTGCCCCTTCTGTTGAAGCGTAAATGCAGGTACATGAAGGCATAGCCCTGTGTGCCAGATCTGTTTAGCAGCCACATGCTCTAGGGGGTGGCAAAGTTTCAGCTTTCTTTTCATTAAACACTTTACAAAACGCCTGATAGACCTCTGGCAGTTCTACTTCCTTCTGAGATGCAGCAGTAATCACAAAGGCCAACACAGAAACAGCTGAAGTAGAAGGGTCTTGTTCAAACACATATTATCACATTATTCCAATGAAAATCTTACACTTTGTATAGCACAATCAATCCAAGGGCTCTGCAACACCAACCGAGGCATTCTGGAGATTATCTTTGAACTGTAGGGTAACTATAGTGCCAAATAGCATGACTTCCTCTGGTTTTTGGGGATTTTCGTCGCATTCCACCTAAATCTCTTCTGTGTAATGCATGATTGGATCAGATGTTAGGACAGTGCCATCTACGGATGGCCCAACCTCTGATCTACTTTTAAGCTTCCTATAAGCTACTTCTTGACCATATTTGATGTCAAAGGAATGATGACTACGGCCTCCAATTTCATTTTGTCAGACTGAATTATTTTAATGTTCAGGATCAAATTTGGCATAGATGTCTTATGTGTATTAGCTATTTCCTGGCCAGGTTTCCACCAAAGAGACAAAGTGCCATATTATCAAGAACGGCGATAACATTATCGCCGCTTCAGCGGCAGGAAACTGCCGCTAAAGCGGCGATAAGGGGCTTGTTAATATGCCCTAGAGAATTCCAATAGAAGCCCAGGTTCTGGTGTGAAGGTCCACAAACCTGGGCTACTATGGGAATTCTCTAGGGCATATTATCAAGCCCCTTATCGCCGCTTTAGCGGCAGTTTCCTGCCGCTAAAGCAGCGATAATGTTATCGCCGTATGTGATAATATGGCCCACAAAGTCTTACTATTTCTTGTTTCTTGTTTTCCCTTAGACATAGAGTCCCTTTAAGCTCCCCTGTCCATATTTGCTGTTGTTCATTAGTGAAAATTGTTTCTTCTTCTTCTCAGTACGAATTAAAATCCTAACCATGTTTTCCTTTTTGTCACCCTTAGGATCAGACTACTGATGATCTATTCAAAAGGTTGTCTCAGGGGGTTGGTCTATGGGTGTGTTTGTGCTAGAACACATTTTATCACAGCACGAAACCCATGATAAAAAATGGGCGCTCGCTTCTCCTCAGGCCAAGCTGCCTCACTTACTAATCTAAGGAACAGTCTAAGCGACAAAATCCCCATGTAAATTTTAAAAAATGAGAAATGACACCCAGGACTGTGTACCTGGGAAGACTGTTCGCAACGCCATAAAATTTAAATGCACCTGTATTAAGAAGACTTACACCTTATTAGCGTCCCTATGAACCTTTCTGGTAAAGAAGGCCTATCAGGTGGAAGAGGAATGTCAGCATCTGCTGCAAGCTTACTTGATACTAGAGTTGCAAACAGTAATGTAGAAGGAACTTGTGTATGCAACTTAGAAACTTTCTCAGCCAGTACACTTGTCTCTGTGTGAGCAGCGACTGAGCCTTGCTGCATACTCATCATCATTTCACATAGATCATCGAGAATGGCCATTCTGAGAGATACTCTCCGGTGGGGTCTGGGGGGTTTTAATACGTGGGCTTGTTGTTTTGTGAGACCTGATGCCCCAGGGACAGTACTCTCTCAGAATCCCACCTTTCTGCAGCACCTTCTCTAAGAAATAACTCACTAGAATATCGATGAGGTCAAACAAGGAGAAAGTATGTTTGGGAGGGTATTGCAGTAAGAGAGATCTGAAAAGAGATGACAATCCAGATGAGTCAAAGTGGATGACACATTTCTTTAACTGTACACTGAACAGTACACGTTCTTATCTTCTCACCTGTAAATAAAGAAATGTTAATGCACAGCTCTCTCTTGCACATGCTCTATTCCACACCTGTGAAATCTATGCAAATGTATTTATACTAGGCAACTTCTTAAAGAGGGAGATTGCCGTATGTTAATTCAATAGCTTACTGTTATCAGTTCACAATGACTACTGCCTCTCCAGAACACCTTTTCACAATTTCAAAGTTTCTGCTTGACTGCTGAATTCAACTCCTAACACCTTGTGATCTTTCTGGGACAAAAGCTTCCCGGACCCCCTACCTTCAATTAAACAGGACGGGGCATAGATCGCTGAACAAGGTCTCTTTCATTTGGAATGAGTTTTCCTGAATTGGCCTCAAACAACCTGACACCTAGTCAACATTTAGAAAGCCTAAAATATATACTGGGGTTGATATGAGCATGTATTTTGAATGAACGAGTCAAGAAAACATATTCTGCCCATGCTTTAACTGAAAAAGAGGGTTTCTGCCTAAACATTTACTAAACAAAGACATCCTGGTACAATAGACTTCCTGCTACATCATTGACTGCCCAGTGAACCACACTGTGATCTTAAAGTATTTCCTGGCCCTGTTCTTCCCCCATCCTAACCCCCCAGCCTTACCTCAAACTACTATCAACTGATAGCAAAAAGACACCCTTCTTTGGTTCTCACACTTAACCACAAAATAAAGATAGCAAGAGGGGCAACTCAAAAATCAACCAGGGAGTTATAAGGGAGTCTACGCAGAACTTAGCATAGAAGAGTGTTAAGGGCACCAGAAGCTTGTGTCCCAAACACTGGTACTACAGACATCTGAGCAGGCCATTGCTGTATTGTATTCCCTAATTCTCCACTGAATTGATGAAGCATTCAAATGTCCTGCATGTGTACAATGCTTAGCACAAATGGTTTCTCTATATAAGAGATGTCTACAAGCATTAATGCAGCCTCATGTAGCACTACAGCAAGGGAGGCAGACTGCTTCACTCAAGCTGGGAGGCCTAATGCTCTGGACCGACTGACCCATATCCTTAGAGCACTCATCACAAGTTTATGGGAGTGCAGACAATGATGCTATAGAACTGCTCAGCTCCCACAAAATGCAGACAGAACCTGTGGTATAACAAATACGCCATCTTGAACCCAAACTGAGCGGCTATCAAAGGATATTTCAGAGCCCAGCAAAATGCATACTTTAAATGTCTTTGAAAAGATACACAGGCTGTGTTGACTTGTTCCCATCCTCCCAGAGTGTGTAGTGTAAGAGTGTGCTTCAACAGTATATCGATTGAATGAATATGCCAGGAGTGTGCTGCAGTACTGAATGTGCAGTCCTGCATGCAGACCAGAATTGTTAGTGAAGTGTGTGTGCAGTGTAAACGTGTGCCTGGTGTTGTTTGCTTTAGGCCTGCTCATGTGTGTGCCCCTTGTTAAAAGATTCCAGCAAATTTAATATGGATGAATAGAGAAAGGCGACCAGATGTTGAGGGGGAAATTGATACATAAAGCTAAGATAAAAAGGTGAGGACTGACACGAAAACAGGCAAACAAGAGGTAGAGACTGAAGAGAGTAAGAGCAGGACAGGGATGTCATGAGGTTAGTAGGCCCTGTGCACAAATGCTTCCATTTTACATGTTGACGTTTAAAGTTGACATCTTATTAAGCAGTGACTTTTAGCACACATTTGTCTTGGGTCACATGACTGGTTTTAACTAGCAGTTAGACTTAATGAATTTGTCCGAGAAATTCACACAATAGAGGGATCAGGTGTGCCTAAATGGGCCATTTGCTGGAAGGATGGGAGCGTAGCTGGGCAAAGCCCCCTCTTTCAAATTAATACACTTTGCCTTGCCATCACATAAAACTCTTATCACCTCTACATTGTCACTGCAGCCATTTTGGACCCAGGGCTGTGGGATTAGGACAATGTAGAAGCTTCTCCCACTTTCCAGAGGAAGGGCTCTAAGTATAAAAATAAGACTCTCAGAACCACCATTTCTGGACCTGTTGAAAGGACTTTCAGAGGAATGTCTGCTACTGTGACCAGCAAGGACTGTGTTGCTGCCTGGAGCCTGCATTAAACCTTCAGATGACAGCCCTGCTGTTTGAGCCTTGCAACTTACCTTAACCCAATATAACCAGAGTGACTACAAGGCCCAGTTTGCAGGAATTCTGCTCAAAGCCACAAGGACACAAAGGGCTCCCACCATCTTTAAACTGCACCTGGACCCAGCCTAGGTGAGTCCTGTACCCCTAAGTGGTGTCCCACCAGTCCTGGACCCTTGATGTGGTGCTAAATGTGTCCAGATGACAAAAAACTAAAACTGGGGGATTAAAGGTTTTCAGCCAAAAATCACCCTGAAAACAGAGGGGAGACAGGCACCAACCTGCTAATTTTTCTGCCCAAGGTGCATCGCAAGTCAGCCTTACTCAGCGTTTGCTCCTGCTGCATTCTTTTGCACAGCAGCAAAGCCTGTTCAGCTGTCCTTCGTCAAAGGGATATCCCAGCCCCTGGAACTGTCTACTGATACAGTCATCTGCCTCGTCCTACAGGAGACTTTCAACTTTCAAGAAAGAGAAGTCAGAACATAGAAATCTTCACTGCGGCTTCAACCCAAGGCTCCCTGATGACACCTCTCCCTTCTCAAACACCTCCTGCAGCCTTGTCCCTTCTGAGTTTTACCTTCTTAGAACATTTTTCTCAAGATTTCTTTCAAGTCCGAAGGTAAGCGCTGACCTTACCCCATCCACTTCTTGTAACCGAACCACGGCCTTGCACAACTAGATGCTTATGATTGGCACTTTGATCTTTTAGAAGCTAGCTTTTACTAAAAATCATAACTCTGGTTCTAATGATTGGATTTTTGTCGTTTTGAGGTCAAATCATTTAACACATTTGCTCTATTTTTCTAAATTGAGGGGGAATTTTCCTTGTATTGTGTGTTGACTCTATTACTGTTTGTGTGCTGCATAAATACTTAATGTCTTGCCTTTAAGTTAAGCCTGCTTGCTTTTTGTGCCAAGCTACTCAGGTTTAAGCACAGGTGGTTCATTTTTTTATTTTTTGTGGTTCACTCTGCAAGGGAATGTGTATGATGCTTGACTATAGGACTCAAACGCAAGCCAACCAGTAACCCAATACCTCACAATATCACATACAATGAGAGTGTAGTTTTTATAACACTTTCCTAGTAAAAGCTACAGATTTAAGGTTTTCGTACAGTTAATGTAGCAAGGTTATCTCTTGAAGCACATACTGCAATGAAAAACGTGTACACTAAAATCGCTTAGCGGGCCCTACTTATGACCCAGTCGTGGATGCAGTGAGCGCAAGTGTTTTAAAAAAAAAATAATAATAATTTTACCTATCCCGTCATCTGTCGACTTCCCCCACCCTGCCACACCGCTCTTACCTGTGCCGGACGCCACTGGGAAGCGCAGGGTGGTGGTATGGTAATGACCATGTAAAATTATGTTTATTAGGAAAGGCAGATTTAATACTTTCACTCAAGGTAATTTGCAGCAGTAAGTTTGAGTACAACGTGTACCGTCTGTTTAACACATTTTACACTCTCAATAAGAGGTATTGCTATGACAGTGAATGTAAGGAAGATTTACTCAAGATGTTAATGCAAATGGTGGTGCCCCAAGGTTATTTGCATGTCAAATTCTCAACAAAAGTCTACCATCTGTAAATTGCCATCTATTTACCATCTGCCACAATATAAATCACAACTGGCTTTCCGTGTTCACTCTTTTCCCTGGCACAACCTTAGCTAACTAGACAATGTCAGAATGGCTTGTCAGTTTCATCACCCATTAATGTTCACTCAAGACACCCAAATGACTTTTCTGCAGGTCCAGCAGTTTCTTTTATGCGTCTGTTTGTTTTTTCTTTCCCACGTTGTCCTCAACAGGCATACAGTGTGGCCTGCTTCCCTTCCTCAAGGATTTCTTTAAACTCGAACAAGTTGTCTATTTTACTCAACTTATGATGTAATGAATGTATGTGCGCCAAGTTTAAGTGAGCCAAGGTCAACCATATTGTGAGATTGTGCATCAATCTACTTTATCTCCAGGTGATGGAGTCAGAGCAGTACTTCTTCTGCTGTTGCTTTGCAGGGCATTAAGGGCTTTCCCCAATATTGGTGCCCTCATTTGTGGTGGGTACATGCTAGAGAGATACTTCTGCTCACTGGGCCTCCCCGTTGCATGTTGGGAGTCAATGTCATGAGACAAGCATGAAGACAGCCATTCCTGTAATTGAATAGCAAAACATAACCAATGTTGGAAAAGGCAGAGGGGGCCTGATTGACAGGAGGTTGAAAATGTAAATCTGTCTACATCCTGTGTGTCATGAGAATACCAAGCAAATCCACAGTTGAAAGAAAATGTTCAGGTTAGTGAAAAAAATCACCAAATGCCAATGGCAAAGTCTAGATTAAGAGTAATGAGAGCTTCAAAGACATTTCAATGCATATGGTTGTTTTATTTATAGATATACAATGTACCCCTGGGGAAGGGACAATACGTTTTGAAATGCATTGGTCTAATACTGAACAAGTAAACTTGGACATGAAAATGTGAACAAAAAAATATGATGAAGAATAGCAAAGGAATAAATACTGGCTAAAGGTTGGTAATAGAACGTGTGTGGTAGAACCATGCGCAAGTGCCTGCGGCGTTGAAAGCTAAAAGGGGATAACAAACAGATGGTTAACTATAGTGTGATAATCTCAAGCACTGCGGTGAAGCTACTATTATTAGTTTAATAATTAGTGCAATTGGTTTTCCTTCACCTTCGGAGTGAGAAAAGAGAGCCATAGCTCCGGAAAACAATTATAAACATGAGCATGTCAGAACAGGAGCTTTGCGTTTTTTATGAGAAGTTTTGCTTTTAAAGTCAGTTCAACAGATGTTCTGGTGAATCAATAAGCTAGAACCAAGAACATAAAATGGCAGCATAAGCAGCCATTGACAATGTAGCTCAATGCCATCGCAAAACAGTACATTTTGTTATTTTTCGGGCTAATTATCACCTATGAAAGGAGTTGGAAAAAGTAAAAAAAAGGCAAGCGGGTGACGGGAAGGGTGCACTTTATATGGAATAATAATACCCCCGACCATGCGAAGAGCAGATATTGCAAGTCACCTCAGCAGTTCATATCATTACCTCTAAAAAGACACTCACGTTCAGATTTGTTGAGGCTATGTGTTACCACAACGTGAGAAAAAACAAGGCACAGAAGCACATTGGTGTTTACTTTTCAGTACAAAACTTATTTTGCACTGGAAATGTGTCCCTTTCTCAGCACAAAAAGTGTTTTGTGTTTCTTTTATCAAGGGGTGTTACTGGGGTGTCACTTGGGCAGACCAGCCCAAACAACAGTATGTTTTGACTTATCCACTAAAATAGCCACAGAGGGCTTTACATTAAAAATAAATGTCTCCTTGAAGCAGGAGATAACAATTGGACAGTGGCGTAGCTAGCTGTTGTGCCGCCCGTGGCGGTCACTGCGTTTGCTACCTGGTGGCCACATGAAGAGCGGGGGGATGCTGGCGAGTCCCACGACGGCTGACCCGCATGGCCATAGGAAGGAGTGGTTGGGGGGGAGGCCACAGACCCCAAAACTCATGCCGCCTGAGGTAGACTGCCCCCGTTGCTACGCCACTGCAATGGGAGAAGTTCTCATTTCTCAAAACAGAAACACATTGCAAGTGTGATAAAGTGCACAGCACACATCTAGTGCATGGGATGCTTCTGAATTTGTCTAGACATAGCAGTTTGTATTGGAAGGGTATGTTTCCAGTATACCTCCTATACTAGACTGTGTACATTTACCTCTTCACCACGGTGCTAGGCTGTGCATGGCACAAGGAAGCCTGATTAGAGCACCAATGCATGGGTTTCAGGAAAACAGGCAATATTAGGAGATATGGCGATGTGCTGTGTTTTCCCCGCAGCACAATGCAGCACAGCAGATTTGGTTGCTGCGCTGCGTTGCATCAAAAATGAGTAGATATTCCCCTCAGTATTCTGCCATCTGTCATATATGGTCAAAGACCTCCTCAGTGACTTGCAACAGCAAGACAATATAAGGCTGGGGGTGCTTTATCCTAGGTGTTGATCACCTTGTCTTGATACCAAACTCTGAATTCCTAGACATAGGCCTAAAAATGACAGCATAATAAAGAATATTCATCTCCACAGTTAATGACAAATCCATGTTGTCAATATTAAACTCTCTAGACAGCACTTGTGGGGCAGTCACCTCACCCTTTGGAAATGGGATCTCAGCTGTTATTGAGTCCTCCTTAGACACCCTAATGGAGAGATGACAATGATGAGAGATGTTTTAATGTATTATCAGATCATTTATTCTCCCTTGGCTCTTGGATAAAGATTTTTGTGCAGTACATTTTCTTGTTTTCTGACAATTCTGTAAAAAGCAACTTAATGTGCTAGACAGGCTGTTCGAAGGAAGAAACATCAGATTGTTTGCAGCGATGATTAAGAATTTCTCTAGTCTGCGAGAAATACATTTTGGCGCTACTGGCAGAGCTACATGAGATGACGAATCTCTATGTAAATACTCACCAGCCTGCACACAATAATTATGGTGCTGACAGAACAAACAGAAGAATTGTGTGCCAAGTTAACAAATCTGTATATGATGGGGTTTGTTTAACTCCCACGGCTTGTGTATATCAAAAACACCATATGGAACTGTTCGTTAGAACTGTGTGAGTGAGGCCTGTCTGATGATTCACAGAAGTTCTTCATGAAATATAATTTTAGAAATCTGTACTATGGATGATAAAAGCAGAGACGTGTTGTTAAGTGTGGAGAGGCCCCGTCTCCACACCTTTTTGCAGACCTGAGGAGTGTCTGTCAGGTTGAGAAAACGTCCACCTGACACATACTCTTTAGGTTCATGTCAGACAGGCAGCTGGTATGCATGCACTGCATGTGCAGGTGCCTGGCTACCTGAGCTGAACTTCACAAGGCTGAGGATTTCACAACCCTTTGGGCATGAACTCTTCAGCCCAGCAAAGCACTTCAAGGTCCTCTCCCTCATGATGAGGGGGGTGTCACTGATAGACCTGAACCTGGGTGCTTCAGTGTTAAGCGCTAAGGTACCCAGGGCTGAGACCTTGTCGCAGAGTAGGGTGGTGTTAACAACTCTCACTGACGGGGGTGCTAGAGGGCGCCTGGCAAGATGGCCGCACTTTAGTGAGGATCTGCCCAGCTGAGCGCCAATCAGCCTACTATCTGCCTGTAAATAGCTGCATCTGAGCCCCTAAAGTAGCTGACCTGCCTTGTGAAGTCTTCTGGAACTCACTGCGCCAGTTTTGGGCTGCTGGAGGAAACGATAGCGCATCAAACGCCCTGCTGACCGATCCTGGTTGCGCCTTCACAAAATGGCGGCTGCCGCTGGACCCTGAGTGCAGACCTTTCCTGTTGTCATAGGCGCACTTGTGCCCGGACGCCGTTCGCTGCAGAGCCCGCGAGGAGTGCGGCGCTGCCTGGCAATTACTGGAGACGATCGCAGAGCGGATGGCTGTGGGGCGGTGTGCTGGTCTCTGCGTGGTATGAGGGGTCTCCGGTCGAGCAGCGGTGTGCTGACGCTTGCGGAGCCTGCTTCACAGAAGTGGACTGCGAGACGGCCCTGGTGTGCAGAGTGCTGCCTGCGCTGGTTGCGGTGAGTGGGGAGCGGTTCGTCCCTGGCCAGTGGCTGCGGAGGCAGGTGCGGGCCGGGGAGTGGGCCGTGGCCTTCGAGCTGTGACTGGGGTGGGTGCTCAGTGCTGTGGCTGCCGACTCGGGCTGCCTTGCCGATACTTGCCACACCGCTGAGGCTGGACTATTGGTGCTGGAGG
Organism: Triturus cristatus; assembly: GCF_964204655.1. Lineage (NCBI taxonomy): Eukaryota > Metazoa > Chordata > Amphibia > Caudata > Salamandridae > Triturus > Triturus cristatus. Next base: position 314,907,086 of record NC_140588.1, on the reverse strand, counting down.
TGGCTGCGTGGTGAGCACTGGAGTGCGACTGCCCTGCTTTATTATTCAGCGCCTTGCCTGTCTGGGTCCGGGTGCCGATTCCGGCCAGAGTGCTCCGGATCTCCTGGGGGGGTCGTGGCTGCCGTCAGCTGATGCCTGCCTGGCTTGAGCCCTTCGGACTGCTTCAGACTCGCTGTCGTTGGGTTGCTAGGTCGCTGGCATCCGCCCTGTACCTGCTGACTTTGCCTTATGCCCTAACAGGCCCAAGGTATATGCGGACTTGCCTTCCCATGCAGGAGTAGGGCTATCCTGCACTGCGACACGCCTCAGCCTGCTGGGGTACCTTGGCAGCTAATTCTTGAAGTGCTGCCCTACACTATGCTTATGGAACTGAGACCCTGACGTCTCGCTATACTGTTTCATCGTGGCTGATACTCTGTGGGGCATATCGCATGGAACGGAGCAAGTGCGAAACTAGGTATCAGGCTGTGTGGTACGCTTAGGAGCACCCCGAGGTAATAATTTTGCCTGTAGCTCATATCCCATTTTATATTAGGGGCACCCATTACAGTACCTTCATGGTAGTGAGGCTAGATTGCTGCCAAGAAGGGGAGGACTGAAAAGACCTGAAGAACCAGAACCTTTTGGACCTGGTGGCGCAGGGTACGCCTTAATCTTCTGGGTCCACCTGCTTAGCTGCACAGAGACACGGGACACTCTGTCGGCATTAGAAGATCAGGTTTATTTAGCTGCAGCTAGTACAGTTATCCCAGAAGTACACAAGGTAGGTTCTCAGGAGACTGCCACTTCACTCTGTGGCGCACAAACTTATATACCCTATAGGTAACATATACATTAACCAGATACACTCCCAGAACATATATGAAAGAGCCAATAGGAAAAGTTGAAAAACAGGACAGAACCAATAGGAGAGATTTGAAAACAAAGTGTCAGATGACTCGAAGAAACCTCTCCTCCAACTATGTTTGTCACCCCTCCCTCAAACTAATTCATTAATGGATTCGTAACTAACTTGCAGGTGGCGAGATACGTTTGTGTGTATTGGAGGACAGTTGTGAAACGAGAGAATGCTAGCAGAAGACAGTGAAGGCCAGACGATAAGATAAAGTCAGAAAAGAATAGTGTGAACCAACAGATAGTTGAGACAGGGATTAGGGAAAACCAGACAGGGATTAGTGTACTCGGCCAGTCCTAACACCAGCTCTGCAAATAGAGGCAGAAAGGTTGTTTTTAACATGAAGCTGCAGAAAAAGCAGAATAGACTTTGTTCGCCGTGCTGCCTGAGTGATGGCAACACAAAATGGCGGCGGAGCACAAAATGGCGGGTCGATTCGATCGCGATCGGAAATCGAAGTTCCTCAGACCCTCCTTTTGCCAGAACTCAGGCAAGATAGACTCATGTTAATTTGAGTCAATGTCGATAACCATAAGGTCATCGAGCTGTTGCTGTAACATCATTCTTATATTTTCTGTTACTTGTGGTTTGGGTTTAGGGATGCACATAGTAGCACATAGGTCACAGATGGCGGGACCACAGTGCATACAAAGGCAACAAGAGAAAATAATGGTCAAAATTATTCCAAGAAATGTCAACGCTTACCAACCCCATTTGGACAGTAGTCCCCAAAACCACTCCGTAAAAGACCAATCTCCTTCGTCCTGATGAATAGACTCAGAGATTATGTGCAACTTGGAGATAGCTTGGTATACTGTCGGAGCGTCATTTGGTATGAAAATACAGCAACTTGACCCGATCAATTTGCACACTCCACCACGATCTGCGAGAACAAAATCTAAGGGAACTCGATTTTTTAAGGTCATAAGACGGTCCGCCTGTAGTTCTGCCGTGATATTACTTAAGGCTCCTACAGTGATGTCTATTGTAGTTTCTACGACACGAACCAGTTGCCTTATATTTCTGATGTTAGCCATTGGACCCCAAAAAGGAAGAAATCCTTTAAGGAAATCTCCTCCCTCTTGTCCTGCTGTGTCCTTCGAATCAATAATCCCTCTGCCGTATCTATTTCGATGATGATTTGCGGAAGCGGTGTAAGTAGGAGGGAGAAGGAAAGCTATGTAGCAAGTACCAGAGAAACCTGTTGGCAACCACGTATAAGCCCGATTATAACAAATGAAATATGTGCCCTGAGACGGCACTAGAGGAGGTGAGTTTTGAGAGGAGTAAACATACGTGTGGGAACAGCAATTTCTCTGTATAGTGTCAGAAGAGTGATCGTTAATTTGCAGACAGAAATTTCCCTGATGAGGAATCGTCCAAATTGGTGGAGATTTTCTTTGGTTGACCTTATCATTAAGGCTAGTGACGTAATGGGTGACATTCCAGTTTGTATATGCTTTTCTTTCATCAACGGAAATCTTACTATTTTCCATGATTTTAGCCATAGCTACCATTCCCTTAATTAATGAGCTATGACTAAAATCTGGACCACCAATATACGAACTAATAGATCGTTTGAACTTGCTTTGGTAGGCATTGGAGAAGATAACAAAATAAGCCCAAGCAGAACCCTCATAAGAAAACGGAAGAACTAAAATGTGGCATAAGTCCACACACTCAACGGTCAGTTGTATTGACCACTAACTGGTGTTGGTGTAACAATTGGACAAAGGAATTATTATAATATTCAGTTCTTCTAATGAGTTCATGTTGAGGAAGGGTATGAAAGAGATGTGGAGAGACAGTAGAAGAAGACGAAGAGGAAGAAGGAGAGACAACTTTTTGCTGCAAAGCATAAATAATCCAACCTATAAACGCCAAAGCAATACACAATAATATAATAATACATAAGGTTATATTAAAACGACTGTACATTAATTTACAGGATTCTTTCTTCATTTCATCCCTTCTCTCTCTTTTCCCTAGTGTAGTTTCCATCTTTCTAATGGATGCTCACGGCAATCTTCCTCGATCGCTCAATCACGATTGTCTGCCGTCCTATGACACTGCAAGTCCTGCAGGCCTATTGCCACTACTCAGGTCGCAATCAAGACTCCTACCGTGACCCTGCAACCGGGACAGAATACTACACAAGAGAGAAATTTTAAGAGTTCTTTGTTCTAGGTCTTAGATTGTAGTGTTCTTTGTTTTGTACAGTCTAGTCGTGTAACAATGTTCGAGGATTAGTCGTATTCAAGCGACGATGTGCTGGTATTGCTTCCTGCAGAATGTCGTCGTCCTCTTTCTCAGACAGTGTCTCATTCAGGCGTGCATCACTAAAGGGCATGAATCGTGGAACCTTTTCACTTTCAAAGTCACCAATGCCCCTGCGCACCCATTGATCGTAAGGTAAGGGCAAAGGCACTTTCTTACAATGCATGCCGAGAATCCAATTTTCCTTTCCTTCGACTTTAACTGCTGTTCTCATGGTGAGCAAAACCATTCGGGGCTCTCTCCACCTCGGTTCCAAATTTCTCGTCCTTTGGAAATTCTTGGTACAGACCCAGTCACCTGGTCGGATGGAATGACCTGGGTCGGTGGAAGCCTCTGGTAAAGCACTCTGAACCTGTTGATGGAGAACACACAATTTAGTCGTAAGATCATGCAAGTAGTCAATCAACATTGGATATGGCAAGTCTGAGTATTTCTTAGGGCGAGGGACTCACCATACATTAGCCGGGTGTCCAAATATCACTTTGTAAGGGCTAAGTCCCAAACAAGAGTGTACTGCAGTTCTGGTGGACAGCAGAGCCAATGGCAAAGCATCGGGCCAATTGAGTCCTGTACTAGCCTGAACTTTCGCTAGTTTTAACTTTAATGTTCCGTTGTAGCATTCTACTAAACCCGCTGACTGTGGATGATTTGCCGCATGGAACTTTTGCTTGATACCAAGACCCGCACAAACTTTTTGCATGACTTGGCCAACAAATTCGCTCCCATTGTCACTCCAGACAATGCGCGGCAAACCAAACCCGGGGAAGAACTCTTTTAATAGAACTTTAGCTGTGGATAAGGCTGTGTTGTCTTTTAAAGGGTATGCTTCTATCCATTTTGAAAAGGCACATACTACCACCAGAACGTATTTAAGGTTGTGGCATCGCTCCATATGCAACACCTCAAATGGATATGTTGGAGGAGCAAAGTGACCTGCTGGAGTTGGGGTTCCCTTTCCTGGATTGTACATTATACAAACAATACAATGTTTCACTATATTGTCTGCACATTTTGGGATTTGTTCGTTTTGCCACACTGGAGCCAGAAGTTTGCATATACCCTTTGCACTTAAGTGGGCTGGACCATGCGCCATAGTAACCACTGGAAGTACATAGGCATTTGGTAACAGCCAACGTTGGTGTTCAGATAATTCCACCCAACAACCCATCTCATCCAACATTCCTGTACTTTCTTTCCACTTGTTTAACTCTTTCTCTGAAGCCTCTTTCTGAATCGCTCTTACACTTTCCACTGTGTCCTCATACATTCCTCTCTCTTTAACCCAATTCGTAGGACCCGCCACATACATTCGACTTGTTACATCTCTCGCTGTCTTTTTCGCTACTTCATCTGCAAATGCATTTACTCGGCCAACATCATCTGTAATCCTTTTGTGTGCACTACACTTCACAATCGCTATTTGGGTGGGTAAGGCAAGCGATTCAAGGAGATCAGTCACTAGCTGACCATGTTGTATTTTGGTGCCATGTGAAGTCAGAAAACCCCTTTCCTTCCAAAGACGCCCAAAGTTGAACGCTACACCAAAAGCATACTGACTGTCGGTGTACACGTTAACTCTCTTCCCTTTTGACAATACACATGCTCTCGTTAAAGCTATCAATTCTGCTGCTTGAGCTGAATTGTGTCTGATGCGTGCTGTTTCCACAACTGTATGTAATGTAGTTACAGCATAGGCTGATACTGTATCTCCATTAGGCATTTTAAAGCAAGAACCATCTACCCATAGAGTTCCATCAGGATTCTCTAGCGGTGTGTCTTTCAAGTCAATTCTTCCTTTTGTCTCTTCCTCGGTACGGAAGAAACAGTCATGTTGCTCCTCAACACTTTTCTCATCTGGAAGGAGCAACAGAGTAGCTGGATTCAGGGTATTACATCGTTTGATGTGTACATGACTAGCCAAAAGTGTCAGCTCATATCCAGTTAAACGAGCACTCGTAAGATGCTGCGTTTTTGTTCTGTTTTGTAAGGAATCCACTGCATGTGGTACCATGACAATGAGAGTGTTATCCAACACCACTCCAGCAGACTGTCGAATAGAAATTGCTGCTGCTGCCGCTGTCGCTTTAAGACAACTAGGCAATGCTTTAGCTACGGGATCTAACATAGCCAAAAAATAGGCACATGGCCGCTTTTTGTCCCCAAATTGCTGTGTTAAAACTGACAACGCACAACCTTCTCTCTCGTGAACATAGAGCGTAAAAGGCTTACTGTAATTAGGAGTACCCAATACAGGAGCAGAACACAGAGCAGTACGTAAGTCGGTAAAACTCTTTTGGCACTCATCAGTCCATGGAAGGGGCTGAGGCGTATCTTTCAGAGTAAGTGTCAACAAGGGCTTGGCCAACAGAGAGAAGTTAGGGATCCATTGCCTACAATAAGAAGTAATACCCAGAAAGGCACGTACTTCCCTTTGTGTGGATGGCACAGACATTTGCGTAATCGCCTGAATTTGTTCTGGTGTTAATCGCCGTCCCTCCTTTGATAGGAGATGACCCAAGTAGGTAACCTCTCGACAGACATATTGTAATTTAGAAGGTGATACCTAATGATTCAGATTAAACAAATGGCGTAACAATGCAACAGTGACATTTTTACAAATATCTTCTGAATCAGCGGCGACTAACAAGTCATCCATGTATTGGATAAGAGCTGCACCAGACGGCAAATGATAAGTATCAAGATGACATTTTAAAGCTTGGCTGTAAATAGAGGGACTTTCACAATAGCCCTGAGGTGCGCGCTTAAACCGGAAACTTCGGACCTCCAAGAGAGAAGCCAAAAATGTCCCTACTCTCTTCTGCAATGGGAATGCTAAAGAAGGCATTCTTTAGATCGATAACAGAGAACCAAGTCGCTGTGGAAGGTATCATTGTCAATAGAGCAGTGATATCTGGAACAACAGGAAATTGTGGTACAACAATTTTGTTTACCTCCCGTAGATCAATTACGAAACGATATACAGGTGGCTGAGAAGGATCAGTGCATTTAAGAACAGGAAGAATAGGACTATTGCATGTGTTACCTTTTGTTTCTTCAACCACACCCTTCTGGATCAAATCATGAATGATTTCTAAAAGCGCTTTTTCACCTTCAGTTGAAATCCTATACTGCGGGATAAGCGGTAATTCAACATTGGGCTTGAGAGTGACAACATAAGGTGGAATCTCAAGACAACCCACATCATTTGGACCCGTGGCCCAAAGCGTTGCTGGAAGAGAAAGTAATTCAGGTGGAAACTGATCTTTGGACAAATACATTGGGGAAATCAATTTCTGTCCTAAAGTAAGATGTACACCAGAAGGAGAACAATATATCGTAGCATGCATTCTTTTCAATAGGTCTAGACCCAACAGAGTCTCACCACAACCATTCGTCAACAGAAGTGGAGCTTCCAAATCATAAGGGCCAATTGAAATAGGCAAAGGGCAAGAAACTGGATTGCGAACAGGGGCGCCAGAAAATCCTACAGAAACATTCGTTAAGCCAGACAAAGGTGCCCCAGGGAGTTTAGAATGAATGATAGAACTTCTCATCGCCCCAGTATCTAGAAGAAATGGATCTGAAACACCCATTGCAGTGACGTTAACATAAGGACCACTCTGGTCTAATGGAACCGACACAACTCCCTTACTTTGTCCATGGCTGTCCTAGTTAGCATGAAGACTTTCATTTCCGTTTTCAATATAATGGTCTTCATTGTAGTACTGAGTAGACCTAACATTCTGCTGATCAAAGTAGTTCATGGCATTTGGAGAAGGAAGGACACGCTGTTCTTGAGTCAACACACCTCGACCTCTACCTCTATTTGTTGACTGGAGGCCAGCACGACCTCGTGGAGCAGATAATGCTCCATTGCACTGCAATAAAACCGGACAACTATTCTTAAAATGACCTTCCTCTCTACAATAGGCACATTGATTAGGTCCTAACAAAGGTCGCGGAATGTATGGCTCAGGCTTTTGATACAACCTCTGAAACTGCGGAGGCTGTTGTGACTGAGGCTGAGCATAGCGAGGAGGATAAGCTTGTTGCAAGAGAACCTTCGTTTTTAGTTCTTTTGTCTTTTTCTCTTGTTTTTCTTTTTCCTCCTTATCTCTGTTTTCATAATATTGTGCAGTAGCCAATATCTGGGCAGAAGAAGAAACAGCCCATGAACTTTCAGAATCTTTCAATTTATATGACAGCTCGGGAAGCAAATTAAATACGAATTTGTCCACAAATAATCGCTGGCCACCTTCTGTAGCCATATCTTGACCACTGTGATCGATAAATGTCTCCTCAAAACGAGTAAAGAAATCAGAGACACTTTAATCTTTCTTTTGTTTGCATGCTGCTAATTTATCCCAATTAACTCTTAATGCAGGCATCATAGTTTTCATTAATGTAATAATCCTACCAGGGAGTTCTGAAATCAATGCTTCAGGCTTTGCACCACCCACTTGGCCTCTGTCTGTGGTAGTTATAGCATCCCAAGTAGCACCTAGTTCCTGGGCGTGATCCTCTTTACGAATCTTAGCCCATATTGTCTGTGGGACTACATTTCCCATTAACATATCGATATCAGCTAGGTTCATGATGCAAGCATCAACTGTCTGTGATAATTCTTTATAATAACTAGGCCTGGGCAAAAATTTCGTTCCGTTCGCGGAAATTGCGATAATTTGACATTTTTGCGTTCCGCGGAGAGCGCGAAAATTTCAAAAATTCCGGTTTCCGCAGCTTGGCGATAATTTGTTTCTTGCTCGCGCTGTAAAATAATACATTCTCGCGCGCGCGCGATCGCCTTACCTGAATCCCTGCGTTCGCCGACAAGTTTTCTTGATCCGGTCGCGTTCTCCATGAGATGTTGTATTGTTTTTAGCCATTTGCGCTGTCTCGCGACAGTTCGCGCCCGCAGTGACGTCATGCGTCGCGCGATCACGTCTTTCTTCTCACGATCATGCACCGCGAGAACAACTCAAAACAAGATGGCCGCGCCCGCAAGCAACCACATGGGTAAGTTGGCGACCCGCAACCATGCAGAAAATCTCGCGAACATGCCGGAAAAAAACTTCCGCATCTTCGCGATATTTCTGCTTGTTTGCGATAATTTTAAACATTCTCGCGATAATTTGCGAAGGTTAATTCCGCAAATTCCGCCCACCCCTAATAATAACCCGCAGGGTTTTTACGAGGATCTGGTAGAGTCTGATTAAGGGCCAAAACTTCAGATCTCTTCCAGGGGACATGTACCCATATACGTTGAAAATGTGCAGGAATAGCTGGATTAGCACCTACTCCCACAACCTCTTCCTTCCATACCGGAGGAACCTCTCTCATGGGTTAATTTTTCAGTGTTAGCCTAACCGACGGATCAGAATTAAGGGAAACCTGAGAGAACAATAAGGATCTGTAAGAAATAAGTGTCCTTACAGCTTTCTCAACCTTAGAACCCACAACAAGTCCTTTATCAAAATCAGTCTGAACATCTAACAGATCTTGTGGGATCGGACTCGAATTCACTTCTTCCCATTCTTTAATGAGGGTATCGCACATCGCATTAAAAACATATCTTTGCGTAGGCGCATTCCATTGTGAGAAGGTAGGCATAATATCAAGCACACTGTATTGAGGACCCTTTTTGACCCATTTACGTGCAAGAGAGTCCAACCTTTCTCGTTCTTTCAAAATCTGGGAACTGACTACGAGACTGTCTTCGAACAAAAGCCGGAGACACATTTAAAGCTCCAAAGAAAGGAGATAAAATATCAGTGACAGTGTCTGTGAGACGCTTACGCACAGACGGTGAATTGGACATAAGAATTGGAGACAAAGTATTAGGAGAACTGACAGAAGGAGAACCGATATTTGCAGGAGGAGCAGAAGGCAAAGGAGATCTAAGATCAGGAGATGAGGGCAAAGAAGTTGAAGTTAACGGTAAAACCGGCAGAGGCGGTAATACTGGAGGAGGCAAATGCGGAAGAGCCGGAACAGGCGGAGGTACCGCTGGCGGCTGAACAGGCTGTAACAATTGGGGTGCATTGGCACTTTGTGCATAGGGCGGAGGCAACCTCAATAAATGGGACATTAGGGGATCTTCTTCTATTTCTTTTTTGTTTTCAGAAGGGGAAACAGGCAACACCGGATAGCATTTATCTATCGCCATGCGATGCTGTCTTTCTGAAATTTCAGTCGCATTATCAATTTCAGCATCTTTGAATTGTTGGGCAGCCTGTAAAATTGTCATACCCTGTGCTTTTCTATCTCATTTTGCTTGCTTAATTTCTTTCTGTTTGGCTTCCTTACGCCAAAGGCGGAAAAAGTCAAACATTGCCGGACGGGCTTTTCTTTTGAATAGAACTGTTTCTAAATTATCTAGCACATCGGGATTAAAACTACCATTTTCTGGCCATTTTAGAACACCATCTTTCTTTGTGTATCAGGTCCATGCCTCGTTAAAGGCAATGGGGCCAATACCATGTTTCGAATAGAGCTCATATGAGGGAGTTCCAACCGAAGGAATCGGACAAGAGTCCTCAAGTCGGGAATCCCTATAACAACCAAAGCAACAAAATTTTCCAAACTTAGTCAGACCAGGCATCTCGTGATGTCACCGGACTGTTCACAAACTTCAAGGGGGTAAAACTCAGTTTACGCAGCACAAATGCACTTACCCTCGGCTTCGGCTATTGCAATAGTCGAATCTACGGACCACAAAGGACAAAAATTGTGGACGCGACCCACGAAGATACTTAACTAAGGACGTCTTCTCACAACAACAGAGGCACGTCTATCGTCTCGCCTTACCATACATCATCAAAGGAAGGGCAAAGGCAGGGCAGCAGTCAGGGCAGCGGTTGTTAGTAGCCGTCAGGAAGGAGTAACCACGCTGCAAAAGACCTTCGGAACACTTTCGACATACAGGGGTCGCTTAACAGGTTCGCGAACCCCCTGGAATTTTCTTGCGGGGTTCCTCACGACCTTCGGGCAGAACTGGTACCACTGAAGCCGCCCGTTGGGCACCAATTGAAGAACCAGAACCTTTTGGACCTGGCGGCGCAGGGTACGCCTTAATCTTCTGGGTCCACCTGCTTAGCTGCACAGAGACACGGGACACTCTGTCGGCGTTAGGAGATCAGGTTTATTTAGCTGCAGCTAGTACAGTTATCCCAGAAGTACACAAGGTAGGTTCTCAGGAGACTGCCACTTCACTCTGTGGTGCACAAACTTATATACCCTATAGGTAACATATACATTAACCAAATACACTCCCAGAACATATAAGAAAGAGCCAATAGGAAAAGTTGAAAAACAGGACAGAACCAATAGGAGAGATTTGAAAACAAAGTGTCAGATGACTCGAAGAAACCTCTCCTCCAACTATGTTTGTCAACCCTCCCTCAAACTAATTCATTAATGGATTCGTAACTAACTTGCAGGTGTCGAGATACGTTTGTGTGTATTGGAGGACAGTTGTGAAACGAGAGAATGCTAGCAGAAGACAGTGAAGGCCAGATGATAAGATAAAGTCAGAAAAGAATAGTGTGAACCAACAGATAGTTGAGACAGGGATTAGGAAAAACCAGACAGGGATTAGTGTACTCGGCCAGTCCTAACACCAGCTTTGCAAATAGAGGCAGAAAGGTTGTTTTTAACATGAAGCTGCAGAAAAAGCAGAATAGACTGTGTACGCCGTGCTGCCTGAGTGATGGCAACACAAAATGGCGGCGGAGCACAAAATGGCGGGTCGATTCGATCGCGATCGGAAATCGAAGTTCCTCAGACCCAACCTCGCCTCACGTTTGAGGTGTGAAAATCATCTAAGACCCCGCACAAAGCTACCTCCGACTTCGAAGCAGATGCCCAGGATGGGGGTCCATCCACAATAGAGACAACGCTGTTGGCCATGCAGCGCAGTCTTCAGTCCATAGAAGGCACCATGGCTGCAATTAATCAACGCCTCGACCATATGTCGTTCCAAATCGAAAAGCAGGGCACCCGTGTCAGAGAAATGGAGCAACGGGTTTCTGCAGCGGAGGAGGGGATGAGTGAGGTAGCAGGGAAAACACTCAATATGGAAAAAGTTCTCTCCCTCATCCAGGCCAAGAATGAGGATTTAGAAGCCCGCTCCGGCCGCAATAACATTCGAACTACGGGGCTGCCGGAATCAACGAACGTGGGCAGAATGGAGACCTTCATTGAGAACTTGATTAAGGATATTTTTGGTACTGAACTGCTCTCCGCCATGTTTATTATCGAGCGGGCCCACCGCTCCCTTGCGACTGGGCCAGTCTCAGGAGCTCCCCCACGCCCTGTTATAGCACCTGTTTTGAATTACAGGGACCGAGACACCATCCTGCGCATGGCCAGAGATAAAGAAACCATCGACCATCAAGGCAATACCCTCTCTTTCTTTCCTGATTTTACTGTAACCGTGCAAGCTGCACGTAGGAAATTTGGGGTGGTGAAAAGGTTTTTGCAATCTGAAGGTGTGCCATATGCTATGTTATACCCAGCCCGCTGAAGAAAGGTCCGGATGGGGACTCCAAGATCTTCACCAACCCTAAGGCAGCGATGGAACATGCAAAACATCTCAAGAGAAGGCAGCACGAATCCCAGACTCTATCCGAACCCCAAGAACAGTAGGGATGCTGGGAGCACACTGATATTTTGGCTTACTGCTTGGCTCCTCTGGTAGCTTTGTCTTTACATTGTTATATGCTTTGCCTTTCATGCATTCCATGTTTATCACCCCAGTGCAGGTGGACACTATAATGACTTTTTGATTTTGCACTGCGGTGCCTCCTTAACACTGGGCTCTATATTATATTTCGACCAGGCATATGTGGTGTGTTGCTCAACCACCCTGTACTAGTTAGGAGGTTAGTGGCACTCTGAAGCCCCCTATGGGAATACCCCTTGTACAACCTTCATTGGTTTTCTTTGGTTTAAGTTGGGGTGGGGATAGTTGGGATGGCTTTGGCGAGTTGGGGACGCTGAAGTGGGTGGGGAGCTGGGGGATGGGGGAAGCTGGGGGATCTGGTGTGAGGGGGGTGGTGTTGGAGGGGGGGTCCAGCACTTTCAGTTTAGTTTTTTGGCGTATTCACCTTTTTCCTTGCAGGAGCAGGCACAAACCTTTTTATTCATCTAATTGGCAGGTTTAAAAAGAATCTCCTAATCCTAAGAGTAGTAAAGTGCGACTGTTAACCTGGAATATCCTTGGTCTCAACACCCCCAGAAAGATTCGCTCTGTGTTTGCTGCTCTGGACAGAATGGATGTCCAGATAGCTCTATTACAGGAAACCCACCTCACAAAACTGCCTGAAAGAAATGTTGGAAATCGGTGGGCGGGGGTGCGTGTGATGTCCTCGTATTCCAGCTATGCAAGAGGGGTAATGATACTGATCAAACAAGAGGTCCCATTTTCGGTTATTCGCACGGACACAGATGACTCCGGCTGTATTGCGCTTTTACATGGGCAACTGGGTGGAGCGAGTGTGTTAATGGTGAACGTGTACGGCCCGAATATCGACGATCCAGCCTTCTTTTCTGATGTGTGGCGCCACATTACTAGCTTCCCGGAAGCAGAGATACTTTGGGGCGGCAATTTTAATGTGTGCCTGGATAAGACTGTGGACCGCATGGGTAGTGCGACTACGCAGCCCAAGCAGGCATCGGAGGTACTGCTGGGACTGATGGATGCTGGTCGGTTGTGGGATGTGTGGCGATTGCGGCACTCTGTGGCGTGTGAGAGTACTTTTCTTTCCTCCGTTCATGGGACCTGGTCTCGCCTGGATTTCTGGTTGGTCACTGAAGCTGTGTGTACCTGGGTGGTGGATGTCCGTCATATGGCTCGGATGCTCTCGGACCATTCTCCTGTGCTCCTGAAACTGCAGGTTCCTGCGTGCCAGCGGCCTCCATTCACCTGGCAACTGCAGCCATCCTCTGTATCAGACCCTATTTTTAAACATGACATTGGGGAAGCTATGCATAACTTTTTCAAGGAGAATGAGGGTTCGGTTGATAGCGCGGGCGTCCTCTGGGAAGCATTTAAAGTGACCATTAGGGGGGTGTGCATGGGGGCGCAGGTGGGCGTTTTGAGGGATCTGAGGCGTAGGATTCATAAATTGGCTGCAGAAATTTCCACTCTAGAACGGTCCTACGATCTGGACCCTTCCCCATCAACACTCTCAGCAATCCGGGATTTGGTTACCGAACACAACGAGACAGTCGATCAGGAGATTGCCCAGGGGTCTCAAAGCAGCAAGGCTCATAATTATGGCGAGGGGGGCAGACCTAGTCGCTCTCTGGCTCATAAGCTGGCTGATCCCGATGGCCAGGACTACATCAAAGAGATACTTGATGAGGCGGGGGAGGCACATTACACCACCGCGGACATTAGCGGGACCATATTAGACTTCTATGCCACCTTGTATGCAACCAGAACTGAGGTGCCGCAGGACGAGATCTATGAATATCAAGATGATATTGCTCTTGGGTGGCTGTCCCCGGGTCATAGGGAATATCTTATGCAGCCCTTTGATGAAGAGGATGTCAAACTTGCTATTATGACCCTCCCCACCTGCAAGGCTGCGGGATTGGATGGGCTCCCTAGTGAATTTTATAAGTCTTACGTGGACGCACTGGCCACTAGACTGCTTGAGGTTTTCACGGAAGCGTACGACACGGGTCGCCTTCTGGCCTCCCTAAGAAAATCCCTCTTGGTTATGCCGTTGAAGCCCGACAAAGCACCTAACCACTGCAACCCCTACAGGCCCCTCTCAATTATTAATATTGACGCTAAAATCATGGCCAAGATGATTGCTATGCGTGTACAGCCCTTGATTCCCCTGTTGGTGCTTCCCGACCAGTCGGGGTTCGTGCCCTCCAGGTCCACCACACACAATTTACGTACACTATTTGCAACACTGCACTATTTTGACTGCGACTTTCAGGCCGTTGCTGTGCTGCTTGATGCAGCAAAAGCGTTTGATTCCCTCGAATGGGATTACATGTTTACAGTCCTACTGAGAATGGGTTTGATTCTTCCTCCAGTGGATAAGAGTTCTGTACTTCGAACCTGTTGCCAGGGTCTGTGTCAATGGCTGGGTGTCATCGGCCTTTCCCATTGGTAGGGGCACACGGCAGGGTTGCCCCTTGTCGCCGTTGCTCTTTGCCCTGGCTTTGGAGCCTCTTGCTTGCAAGCTCTGCCAGATGCATGCGTCAACAGCACTGCGGTTCCAGCAGCGCCCACTTATAGTTTCACTTTACACAAACAATATGCTTTTATACATCCGTGAACCCGCAACCTACCTCTCCGAATTGCTTCGAGAATATGTGAAATTCAAGCGCTTCTCAGGCTTAGGGATCAATTGGGCTAAATCAACTGTTTTCCCTCTGACGGCTGGTACTCACAAGATTCCATTGGATATTCCGCTTTCCTGGACCCAGGACCCAGTGAAATACTTGGGTATCTGGCTGCATATGGATCCTGAGCAGGTAATATCCATGATCTATGGCCACACCATCTCCCACCTTACAGACAGGGCTGCACGCTGGGCTCGGCTACCTCTCTCACTTGTAGATCGCATTGCCGTGATCAAAATTTCTATTTTACCTAAACTGTTGTTCCTATTCGTAAACATTCCTATTTGCTTGAATCTCTCCCTTTTCAAAACACTGCAGGCTGCCCTGCTGTCGTTCGTTTGGGGGGGGAAGCCTCGATGTTGCTGGAATACATTTGTGTAACCATTTGACCGCGTTGGCTTTGAGGCACCCGACATGCATCTTTATTATTTGTGCGCCCAAGCGCAAATCGTGCACTATTGGTTTTATCCACAGCGGTTCTTGCCACACACAGCGATAGAGGCAGATGCTATCCTCCCACTCCGGCTTGTAGCGGCTGCTCTTTCGGGTGGTGACGGAGGCCCTCGGACAGAGATTAATCCAGTGCTATGTACCGCCTGGGCCTGGCGTGCCCTTGCCCAAAGAGCACAGCTTGGTTACCTTTATGCTACAAAACTGCCTGTTGCGGCTCACACGGATATCTACACTGCGCAGGAGCGTCTGGCCCTGCACTCATTGCAAGCGGTCGAGGTTGTACAGATGGTCGACCTATACAAGCTGGGCCAATTCCGATCCCTACAGGACATTCAGGCAGGTCGGACTTCCAGCCCGCTGCTGTGTTTCACATATGTCAGGGTGTGACAGGCGGTCAGGGCAGTCTACCCCAGTTATCCAGCAGAACTACGGCCATTGCATGCACTACAGGCAATGCTGTCTGGGGAGGAACATAAGGGGTTGATCACTAGATTATATACTGCGTCCAAGCGTGAGATTGACCTAGAAGAATACCCTTCATACCTTAAATGGAACGCAACCTTGGGGCACACCTTGCCGCTCGATCATTGGCAGTTCTGTTGTAAACTGATAGGACGCCTCACCGCCAATTGTAATTTACGCATTATTCATTTCAAATTTCTACATCAGTGGTATTACACACCACTGCAATTAAGCAAATATGGTCTGCAGGATGCTGGGAGCACACTGATATTTTGGCTTACTGCTTGGCTCCTCTGGTAGCTTTGTCTTTACATTGTTATATGCTTTGCCTTTCATGCATTCCATGTTTATCACCCCAGTGCAGGTGGACACTATAATGACTTTTTGATTTTGCACTGCGGTGCCTCCTTAACACTCTATGTTATATTTCGACCAGGCATATGTGGTGTGTTGCTCAACCACCCCGTACTAGTTAGGAGGTTAGTGGCACTCTGAAGCCCCCTATGGGAATACCCCTTGTTCAACCTTCATTGGTTTTCTTTGGTTTAAGTAGGGGTGGGGATAGTTGGGATGGCTTTGGCGAGTTGGGGACGCTGAAGTGGGTGGGGGGCTGGGGGATGGGGAAAGCTGGGGGATCTGGTGTGAGGGGGGTGGTGTTGGAGGGGGGTCCAGCACTTTCAGTTTTGTTTTTTGGCGTATTCACCTTTTTCCTTGCAGGAGCAGGCACAAACCTTTTTATTCATCTAATTGGCAGGTTTAAAAAGAATCTCCTAATCCTAAGAGTAGTAAAGTGCGACTGTTAACCTGGAATATCCTTGGTCTCAACACCCCCAGAAAGATTCGCTCTGTGTTTGCTGCTCTGGACAGAATGGATGTCCAGATAGCTCTATTACAGGAAACCCACCTCACAAAACTGCCTGAAAGAAATGTTGGAAATCAGTGGGCGGGGGTGCGTGTGATGTCCTCGTATTCCAGCTATGCAAGAGGGGTAATGATACTGATCAAACGAGAGGTCCCATTTTCGGTTATTCGCACAGACACAGATGACTCCGGCTGTATTGTGCTTTTACATGGGCAACTGGGTGGAGCGAGTGTGTTACTGGTGATAAGGGGTTGATCACTAGATTATATACTGCGTCCAAGCGTGAGATTGACCTAGAAGAACACCCTTCATACCTTAAATGGAACGCAACCTTGGGGCACACCTTGCCGCTCGATCATTGGCAGTTCTGTTGTAAACTGATAGGACGCCTCACCGCCAATTGTAATTTACACATTATTCATTTCAAATTTCTACATCAGTGGTATTACACACCACTGCAATTAAGCAAATATGGTCTGCAGGACACTGCTTGTTGCGTGAGGTGTGGTCATGCTGAGGCCGATTTTCTGCATCTATCGTGGCAGTGTGCGGGGGTGGCTGCCTTCTGGGTTAAAGTAGTGGCTGTGCTGACAGAGGTGGTGATGGAGCGAGTGCGTTGTGTGCCTGAGGTATGCCTGTTGGGAGATGTGAAATCCCTGAAGCCGTGTAACAGATGGTCTGTTGCAGTGGCGACCTTATTAGCTAAGTGAGCTGTGGCACAATGCTGGGGTGGTAAAACCTCCCTACGGTCCGAAAATGGGTTCAGGATGTGACCTATTGCTGGGAACAACTGGAGACCTATGCAGAGGACCTTCCTGAGTCCTCTCATCCTAAAGACTTCTGGGCCCCACTTACCATGTATCTTTTGAGTCATCCCAATTTGTAATGTGTCCTGCTTCTGGCATATTTGTTTTCTCTTCCTACCCTTGGGTCTGTGCCTTGCTGGGGAGTATTGTAATTTGTTTGATGAGACATGTTATCATATTTGCCTGTCACTAAATGTTCGAGTGCCTTTGTTTCTATGATTTTGCATCTATTCAAGTGTCAGGTGGGTTTGGGGGTCGGGGGTAGTTGGTTCTCTGAGCTGCTGTTTCTGTTTGTATCAGTTCTTTTGCTGAATCTATATCTCAAAATGCTTGTGTTACTTTATACTACGAGGATACTGATGGCTCCTCATTGGAGTGTGTGAATTTTACTTGCAAGCTTTTCAATAAACAAATTTAACCAAAAAAAACAACTCTCACTGACCCCATCCCACTTGAGGATGAGTAAGAGACCGCTAATGAGAGGAGTCAGCAATCCCAACCCATCAGGACCCCTGGAGGCTTTCCTCCCACCAACCTGCAGCCAGTAAGTTTCTTATTTTTAAATGTTTGGTGTGTGCATGCCTGTTTGTATGAATGTATGTTTATTTGGGCATGCTATGAATGGGTGTGTGTGCTTGTGAATGGTGGGTGTTGGACCTTGCTCTTTCTGCAGTGTCACGCCCAAACATTTTACCTTCCTCCTTATCTTTTTGCTGAACTATTTTTTGTTGGCTTCAGGACTATTGGCACTTTACCCCTTCTAACCAGTGCTAAAGTGCATATGCTCTATCCCTAAAACATGATAAGATTGGCTTATTCACAATTGTCATATTTCATTTACTTATAAGACTCTAGTAAAGTGCACAACATGTACCCAGGGTCTGTACATTACATGCTACTAGTGTGCCGGCAGGACCGATTGTGCCGCCCATGAAAGTAGTTCTTTAAACATGTCTCAGACCTGCCATTGCAGAGAATGTGTGTGCAGTTTTAAACTGCCATGTCGACCTGGCAAGTTAACCCTCTTGCCAGGCCCAAACCTTCCTTTTAATATATAACTCACCCCTAAGGTAGGCCCTAGACAGCCCAAAGAACAGAGTGCAGTGCATTTAAAAGGTAGCATACGTAATTTTAAGTTTTACATATCCTGGTAGTGAAAAAATATTAAATTCATTTTTTACTACTGCAAGGCTTATCTGTAGCTCTCCTATAGGTTGAGATAGGTATAACCTTATTACATGCTATAAGTGTAATTTCCAATTGGAAAAATATAAATATTTCGAGTTTGGTGTCTGGACTCACACTTTGAAATCACGACTTATGGTAAAGTTGCATTTTAAGTTGCAAGTCTTAAAATGCCACAGTTAGAATATTGCCATTGTTTTACTTTAACCGTTCTATGCTTTCTGCCTGTCTCTGCATTCACGTCTGGGTTGGATGACAGCTGGCCTTTGTGCATTCCTCTAGACTGTCACACACAAAGGGAGAAAAGGTGTTCCTGATGGGCCATCCACATCCTGATGGGCCATTAACAACCTGATGGATCATTCTGGTCAGGATAGGAGGGAGGAGCTGACAATTGTAACTGAATGGGCTATGCCTGTCTCCACACACATAGATGTATATCCCCCTGTAGTGAGTCTGGAGCCAGAGCAGGAAGGGCAGGGACTTTATGCACTTCAGATGCATCTCTTTGAAGATGCCCCCACTTACACCACCAACACAGTACACTTCTGGACCTGAGGACAGTCTGACAGGAAGAAGGACTGCTGTGCTGCTGAAAGGAATGCCACTCTGCACTCTGCTAGCCTCTGTGGAAATCCTGCTCTGCTGTGCCTGCCCTGCTGCTTGCTGCCCTACTTGCTTGAGAGTGAGAAGGACCTGTATCGGTACATCCTTAAGAACTTAAGTGACTCCAATTGCTTGCTGGCTTGCCTCTTTTCTAAAGTCTCTGGGATATCAGAGACTTCTAACAACTCTCCTGCAACTTTTGGACTCTGCTAACTGCAAGTTTACCCTCCCAAGTGGTGCCAATCCATTCCTGGGCCTTTGGAAGTGTTTTTTCTGAAGTTTAGCAGAAAATCCCACACATTGCTCTCATTGCGCAGGTCAGAACTGACACATCTTGCCTCGACATCGATGTAATGCCGCCGAGGATGAAATATTGCACCGCTGGAGGCACGGCTCAAGAAATATGCATCACCTTCATTGAGAAGGGTTCAATGGTGATGCATCTCAAACTGCGCAGGTCAAAACCAACACATCACCTGCATCTGAAGGGATCAATACCGATGCATTTCCTCCTCTGCTCCTTGAATTGGGACTTCGACATCAACACATTCCTTTATCAAAGGTACTTTTAAAGTGAGACAATGTTGGTCCCTGTATCCTACTCCTGCTCCATCGCGGCGGGTCCAAACTTTCAGATTCTACCAAGCAAAGCCCGACCGGATAGCCCTGGATGGTGCTTTGATGTTTCTAAGCACTATCTTGTTAGATATTCTTTTAAAATTCATAACTCCAGTTCTATTTATTGGATTTTTGTTCTTTTGGTCTTGTTTTGTTCATTAAATAAAGCTGTAAGTTACTAACCTGGTGTGGATAATTTTTGTGTGGTGTTTTCACTGTTGTGTTGCACAAATACTTTACAGATTGCCTTTAAGTTAAGCACAGGTTAATTTGAGATGTGTATGTGACTTATCCTTACCAGGATTGAGGTCCTTACTTGGACAGGGTGCATACCTCTGCCAACTAGAGATCGTGGGGCATATTTGCAATGCCCCTGAGGCACATTAACGCTGCCAGAGCATGACTTTTTTGATGCTCCAGAGGGGCCGTGTGCCTGTCAATATTTACAGGGCCACGTAAAGTTACCCTATGTGGGGTGTTCCCATGCAGCACCCATGAAATCGGGAAACAACCTTTACAACGCTGTCATTACATCGCACTACATTTACAACGCAGTCATTACATCGCAACATCCTTTACAACGCATGTCACTACAACGCAGCTATTACGTTGCATGTCACTACAACGCATGACACTACAACGCATGTCACTACAATGCAGGCATTACATCGCATGTCATTACAACGCATACCATTACAACACATAGTACCCCTACACTATCCAACACTTACCCTACTCTTGCACCCCCTGGAGTTAGAATAGTAATTTTTACCCCTACACTATCCAATACTTACCCTACTGATGCACCCCCTGGAGTTAGAATAGTAATTTTTGCCCCTACACAATCCAACACTTACCCTACTGTTGCACCCCCTGGAGTTGAAATAGTAATTTTTACCTCTACACTATCCAACACTTACCCTACTGATGCACCCCCTGGAGTTAGAATATTAATTTTTACCCCTACTCTATCCAACACTTACTTTAAATGCAATGTAATGGTATGCGTTGTAATGTTATGCGTTGTAAAGGTATAATGTGATGTAATGGAATGCGTTGTAAATGTAGTTTAACAAAATTTGTTGTAATGGCAGGCGATGTAAATGTATGCATTGTAAAGGATGTTGCGATGTAAAAACTGCGTTGTAAAGGCATGCGTTGTAAATGTATGCATTGTAACGTCATACATTCATGAAATCTAATGCATTTCCAGAGTTACAAGGATTCATAAACCTGAGAATGAGTCAGATTCCTACGCCTCCCCAGGGGAAGATTACAAATGGCGCAACTAGGAGAAATACCTTTATTAATTTTTTGCTCTTTCTATGTGGACTTAATTCTGCAGTACACGTAGAAGGAGGAAAACACCATCAATGATTGTTTTTATTCAGGAAGGAGTCCATTCCTGCACATAATCAATCATCCCTGCAACGCAGACACCCTTGCACCATAGTGCAAGGGTGCCTGCATTGGCGCTAAGCAGCCAAATGTGCGCCAGGGCAGAGGAAAGCACAGGGATGCATCGTATTACTGTAACTATGATTTATCCCTTCACGTTTATAATGACGCAGCTTCGGTGCAGCACGATGGCTGGCGGTGCTGCACTGAATCATTTTTTAGTTAATATGAATGCATGGAGGTGAGTGTACATGTAGATGGGTGAGTGTATGTGTGTTTGTATTATGTGGTCCGCCCCCTCCCCATGTTTTCAAATCACCAGCCGCACTGGATGATATCTTCTTTGGTGAGCATCATTCAGATTTTATAAGGAGTGGGGTAGGTATTTGAAATAATGCTCTCTTGAACCCCTATTTACAGTCTAGTGCAAAATCGAGATGCAAAATGACTCTTTCGCAAGCACAATTTTCATTGCTATTTTTCTCAGTTCTGCAAGTGGTTTTTACAAAAGAACAGAAAATGGTGAATGATGGACTGCATCTAATTTTGTCAAATTTACCTGATTCACAAATATTTTTCTATGACCTAGTATAGATTTTTCTATGACCTACTATTGGGGTACTCCTGGTTCAATCCAAAATTCCAGAAGTAAGCAGTAGTATTCCAGGACTATACTTGGCTTAATTCAGTTATTTAAGAGTAAATCGCGAATACGGCAAGTACTGCAAAGTCTTTGCAAAATGGACCTTTTACTGTTATATGTTTACTGGTTATGCACTCACAGTTATCACCATTGAAAAGCTATTGATATGTGCAGATGCAAACCACGAGTGGGTAAAATTTAGGTAAAGCTCTACTTCGGTAAAATACAAATACCTCTTTCTATTATCTCTTGACTTCTTCCTTCTTAGTGCCAGGTTATTCATTTGGAAGCATTTAGAGACAGAGGGCCTTATTCACAAATGTAAACTAACACTTTTGTTTAAGTTTGTAATTGTTTGCTATTCACAAATGTATTTCACTAGTATTATCTTTACAGCTGCGGAGTATCCACGCATAAAAAGATTGGACTGTCCTATGTTTTGCTGTGCAGACACTCTGTAGTTGTAAAGAAACTGCTAGTGAAACACCCGTATGAAAAGCAAATAATAGAAAACGTACTCAATAGTGTGAGGGCATGACTTGTAAAGGTAAACCTACACTTTTGTGTAAGTTTACAAATGTTTGCTATATACAAAGTTATTTTACAAGTAGTATCTTAACGGCCACTGAGTCTCCACACATAACAAGATAGGAGAGTGCTATCTTTTTATTTGCGGAGACTCAGCAGTCTTAAATATACTACTAGTAGAATACCTTTGTGAATAGCAAACAATCGGAAACTTACATAAAAATGAAACTTTTCCTTTGTGAATCAGGTCCAGAAAGGATTGACACAAAACATTTTTGACAGGCACTAAGGCAGTTATTGGTGAAAACAACTGCTGCCACTAGGTTGTGAAAGCAAATTTCTGCTGGTGTCAGCCGCGGTCCGTGGAGGGAGTTCCATGGGGCGGAAAGGCGGGGCGGGGAGGGGCAGGGTGGGGGGTACTAAACTCCGGAATATGGATAATTGGAGGTAAGTAAACAATTAAATAAATAAACCGAATTTTGTAGCGCGCGCTACATCGCATTTTGTGATGCAGCGCGCGCTACGAAATTCGTTTTATTTATTTAATTGTTTACTTACCTCCAATTATCCATATTCCGGTGTTTAGTACCCCCACCCTGCCCCTCCCCCGCCCCGCCTTTCCGCCCCACGGTCCTCCCTCCACGGACCGCGGCTGGTTGGTGTTAGTGTGTGACCAGAGTTTATGTACATATTTGTTGTGCTGCATTTTGTAGTTGTGCTAATATGTTCTTTTTTGTTCTGTTGTGTGTTTGCACTGCATTATAAAGAGTGCGGTATTTTTGTATCATACTCTGGGCCATGTTTTAAAAAAATACACACACTGCAGTGCAGCCCCCAAAGAGGCTGAGCTGCATTGCGTGATAGGGAGGGAGCAGTAGAGCACCATATCAACAAGGATATGGTTCTCTCCTCCCCTCTTCCTAGCACCAGCACTGATTTTAGTTGTCGTGCGCCATGCACACGCCTTAGTACCATAGCGCTAAGGTGTGTGGGTGAGTCTAGCATAGGTTTTGTGCAGGAACGATGCCCTTTCTGTGCAAAATATCATGTCTAGATGTGGTACTTTAAAATTTGGGACCGCGTAGGAGGCAGGGCCCTACCCCTGTCTATCCCGGTATTAGCGAACCGCGAATGGTCAATGCGGTATGTACAAGTGCTTCGTGTAACGTTTTAGCTATAAATGCACTATGTATACGATATTATACATCACTACGTGGGTTCCATCTTAGAGCGGTGGCCATCTTATGGTTGCCCTCACATAGGCTACATATTATGAAGCAAATACGAGCCTTTAGAGCACATGTGCCTTCCTTTGACTTCTCTATGACCTGGGCAGCTTGGCTCTGCTGCCCCAGGTTAGTCCGGTCTCACGAGTTCCCCGTCCTCTGGCCACCTGTGATTAGCATCAGGGCTTGACACACCATAAAGCCTTTACATTAAACACGAGCCTCCAGCTAATCTCTTTCACACCTAACTGTTCCTGCTTTATGGCTTGTTTCCCAAACAGGAGATGCTCATGTTTATTGGGGCCTATCGATATCTGATGAGGGATCTGAACCTCGCTGGGTAAATAATTGCGGGCTGGCTGAACTGAAATGTGGGCTTGTAATCATGACTCTGCTTGTTCTTTGAAGTAAAATATGTGAATGACCAACTGCAAGAGAAGGGCGGTGTTGCCCAGAGCGTAATATTCTGTATAAAACAGAAGACTGGTTTTTGTTCTGGAGACTGCCTCATTCAGTTGCTAAGGCTTCTGTGCGACGTAGTCTCACTCATTTAATGTCTAATAAAGATGTCTTTTTCATATTTCAGCTTCTTTTGCCAAGTTCTTTGTTACATTACCATGAGAGCGTCTTTTATAATACTACAGCAACAGGATAACCCGAAGTCATAGGGTGCTATCCCTGGCACCGCTGGGGTCCTAAAATCCCCGGTACTTCAGTTGGCGCCCGACAGCGAGGCATCAATATAAGTGACTATCTGGAGGAGCGATCTTGTCAGAGGTCAGAAATCTACTGGGGAGAACAGGACAGAAATCCACTAAGCAGGTACCGAGGTTCTGGGGGATTCTTTGTCTCTGCAGCCCAGTATATCTCTGATCTTTCTGACTTTGACTCTCCAAAAGATGTCACTCCCGATTAGAACCCTTTTTGGCGTGAGTATTATAAAAGACGTTTTGTTATGAAGAACTTGACAGTTAGAATTTGGATAACCTTTTGATTAATAAAAGTAAGAGTTAAGTATAAGTGGGTCACTCCCACTCCTTTGGTTCTTTGGGTCTTTGATTTGGTTATCGCAATTACCAAAGCCGAGGGGTTGGTTTCTTGGTTTTTAATTTGGTCATTGCAATTACCATAGCCAAGGGTCTCGTATATTTGCGAGTGTATTGATAGAGATAACCCCTTGAAGTTTGAAGTTAGATTAGTGAGCTTTAAGATGCCTGATATTAGCAAGTTTGAAATGTAGAAATTTGTGTTGGCCAACTTTTGGTTTGTATGGGTCTGGATATGCGAATTGCAATTTGTGTAGGCAGGTAATGAGGAGATATTTCTCCATTTGGTTTAGTTGCATGCCTGTTTGTAAGCTCACATGGAAAAATGTGTTGCTTTTTTGGACGGTACCATAGTTAAAATCGGTTAGATTTGAAAACATATTTCTTCCTTGGTGATTTTGTATCCCCAGGGAATTAAAATATGACATAATGCAAAACAAGGATCCTTCGTTCTGCGCAGTTTCATGCATAAAGATATGCAGAACGATTTTGTGTGGTGTTCTGCTAGGCAAAGCTAGTGAATTGAGCGCACTCACTACTTCTTGGACATACATCTGTCTGTTGGGCTGTTTATGCAGCCTTTTGGAATACTATTGAGAAGCGTTTCTTGTAAATATGACTTACAACTAGTATTTGCAAATGGTTTGGTTCAAGTATAGTCTGTGAGCTGTTCTTTCTTTCTGTCATGCGTATTGATTTGCAAGTCAACTGTGTGTTTAAATGTCTATGTGGTTTTCTCATTAGTGCAACTTCTGTAAGTAAATTGCGACGGCGCTATTCATGAAAAATGGCTAAAGCGCGCTGTATTGTCTGTTTGATTCCCCTTTCCGTTTATGTCTGAAATGAGCTCAATATGTGTTTGTGGGTCTTCTGATGTTTTCAGTCTGTTAAGCAAAATGTTGGTTAATTAATGTTAAGTAGAAACTTAGGAAAAATCCAGAAATGAACAATGTGATGTGCTAAAATAGCTATGTGTTGCTATTTAATTTATAGACTGAGCAGTTGTGCACATATACAAAACTGCCGTTAAATGCTTCAAGGATAAAATTAGAACCACATTCAATAGATATAAATAAGGCCCCAAAAACGAAATTATCTATTTTTGCAAAAGTACATAAATTTACAGCATTTTCCTTAGATGCATTGTATTAGATGTTCACAGGCAAACTTTTCAGCTGCAGTATATTTGATAGGAATGTTCATTCAGCCAGCACTTTCCCAGTTAAACACGGGTGGAATTTTGCATAACCGTCCTTTTAAATGAAAGTGGCGCAAAAATGTGACGCGTTTCAAATTGGGCTTATGCGCTTAGGCTTGTGAGTTAAATGTGTCCAAAATGATAGGCAAGGGATGCAGCTTGTTTTTTATACATGGAATTATCACAAAAACGAATAATTGGGATTTTTTAAAAGAAAATTATTAATCATGGAAAAATTATTTTAAAAAAATAAGTGCTTTTCAAAATCGTTTTTTGATATTTATAAAGCTTAATACTCATACTATGGCCTCCTAGCCTTAAAATTTGATTTGAGTTGTGTTGCATCACTAAAATGGCAAGCATTCGTGTGTACAATTTTCCCTTGGCGCAGGCGCAAACAAGCTCATTTTTATAAAGTATAAGTTATTATTTCCAATGCCTGACTCATGGGTTATGTAATAGACATTCTGGTAATGCATATTATGCAAGAAAATTGTAGGATACTCATTTTTTAATGCCAAAAAAAAATCTAAGTCGAATTTGGGTAAAAGCGCTGTTTTAACTGCATTTTCTTTCATTCAGAGTACTTTTTAAAGTGTCTCAGGCTTCAGTAAATACATACATTTAGGTTTGATATATATTTACAGGTTGTGCCTTCTTATGATTCAATGAGTTAATATGCCAGTACAACGGCTTGTTTTAATATCAGGGTTGAAGGGTCTAACTTCAGCTGGGCCTACTGAGAAGTTCATTAATTTAAAGTTGATGAAATGTGTACCATTGCATAGGATTGCAACAAGCATTTATTCTAAAAACTGGTATGTGCGTTATTAAGTTTTGTGAATTATTCACAGTACATGTAGTTTAACAATCTGGGAATAGGGATAATTTTTTTAGCGCCTAAAAAGGAGAAATTATTTTTCAAAATATCGTGAATTATTGCAAGTTAGGAGGAATTAGGAAGGCCTTCTGGCTTTGACAAATTCAGAGTGGCAGAAGCTGGGAGCTGGGAGAGCTGCAGAGGCTGGCTCGGTCATGCTGCTGAGATGCTATCTTTAGTTTTCCCGTAAACAATGGAGTTGACATTTATGACCTTTTAAATTAGGGCCTTGCCTCTGTGGAATGCAGAATGACCTTGCTACACGGGCCTCTAAAGGTATGGTTTCTGGTTTCTCCATAACAACATCACTAAAACTAAAGAACTTAATTCCAAAGGGAAAATATAGCAAAGGGGTTTCTTTGAAAGCCCAAACATCATGTTGAATGCTTTACAGAACTGATACATTTGTGTCTCGCTCTAAAAAAAAAAAAAAAAAAAAATAGAATGATGCCTGATATTAGCTCTTATTTAACAGAAAACGAAGTGTTGCATTACGTCTTAGACAGAAAATAAGATTCTAAAATTTTTTAAGGCTACATGCTAAGTGTGAACGAATTGACAATTAAGACTTATTTTTCACAGTGGAAATTGTAGGTGCCAAATTAATATGGAGTGTCAGTGTAACGATTTTTATTTTTAGAAAGGTAAAAACTAAAGTGGCTGGATGTTGCAAGGACTGACAAGAGGGTAACAGTTAAGTAATGGAAATTTATTTTTGTGTATTTGGTTCTATCATGAATTGTTCTTGCTGGTCCTGTATGTTAGAAGAGAGACAGTAAAGTTATATTTGACAGCAGATTTCCATTGCCTGGTGATCTACTGTCAAAAAGGAGGGTAAGGATTTTAAACCTGACAAATTAAACAGGCCCAAATATTGGGTTTTGGGCTGCAGTTTTACAGTGCATAAAGTACATGACATGGTGTTTGTGTGTCACCGCTTATTACATATGCTATTGTTTTGTCTATGCTTTTTGTGCTTGATATACAGCAAGTATATCTGATGGCTTGACGTTTTGTGCGTTTTTATTATTTTTTGTGCATGTTTTTGTTGTTTTTGTTGCTGCTTTTGATACTATTACAAGTTTACCTGTGTTGTGAGGGGATGGTCATGACGATGCCCATCGCTACGCAACAGTTGGTTGAACTTGTTCTGGTTACTAAATTCCACAGATAATGATATTTCATGCTGTGAACATGAGAGACAACACTTCACCAGTGCATGTCTATTTGGCTATAATGGGGTAGTGAAGGAAAAAAGAGATATACAGGATCAAAGTGTGTCACCTGCAGTTAGTCACGTTACTGCCCCCTTCCCTTAAGGAACAGGCAGCCCTACATTTATGTATCCTTGATTGGACCTAAAGATGAAATTATAGATCTGTGACTCAAGGTGGCCTAATTTCTATATTACATTAGTTAATGATGTTTTGCTTCCTAAGTAGCATATGGCTCTTGTTCCTTAAAAGAAAACCAGGTTTTCATTTTTCCCTGAAGAAGGAACTGGAATATTACCTAGGAGTACCGTATATGGTGTAGTCGCCAGCGGTAGAGTTAAAATTTGTGTAACTTTTGCCTTTTGTGTATCACCCGTACTCTTGGTGTAGCGTCACATGCCTGACTATCACCCAAGTAAATTCTTGTCCTTCCTATAGATTTTTATTTTTTATTGCTTTTGTTTCTTCCCTGCCCATTGTCGCATTATGCTTAGTGATTGGGGATTTTAGTTGTGTCCTAGTTCCAATTCCCTTTTCCGTATTCCTTTCACCAGTCAGCCCATTTATTATTGTAGGTGTATTGTTCAGGTACACACTTCCAGACTACAGTGATGTACCAGGGACCCCCATATTATGTACAATTCCCTTTTGCATGACCAGACTGGTTTCCAAGAATTTTCCTTAGGCCTGCTTCAATGTTTTTCAGCCTGACTGTCAGAGTAGCGATAGACTGGCTAACTGACTCAATATTATAGTAAGACAAGTTTTCCATCTCAAAGGGAGATATCTTGCGTTTACTTTTTGAAGATGACAAATTTTCAATGTCTATTTTTAATGTGGTTTTTACCCTTTTGTTCCTGAAGCTCTAATTTTTGGTGGGATCAGATGTGTTCTAATCATGCAAATATCAGGACCCTCTAGTTCTTGTCTTTTGTTTGCATATTTGACTATTAGCCTGTGTATTGCATAGTGCACCTGATGTGTAAGGTTTCTACATGCCCATGATAATCAGGACCGTGTGATTTCTCTATTGAGATGTTCTAGATAAGAAATTTAGGAACACCTAGATGTAATCATTGAGAGAAAAAAAATGTGTTTGCCCCTTTACACAATGCCACCATATGTGAAGACATCCATGTAGATAGAATTCTCGTGTAGTTATCTACCCTTAGATGATGGAGGCTCTCACACGGAAACCCAATTGAAAAGATTAGAGACGCTGTTTTACCTACTGCCTTTATATTTGTATTGCTTTTTGAGAATGACAGTGTATTCTAGACCACAATTGTCCCATGGCGTGTGGCCACTCCTTTGAAAGACCGCAGGCCACCTGTTTGCAGTCCCCTTGTTATACAATGAACTGTTTAAAGCATCGCACTTGCTTCATCAGAAGGCGTTCAACATCAGAAAAGAAGGAGGAGCTGGTTTTGCCACAGAACCAGAATTTCAGTGCACAAGAGCGCCTGTCATGTGCTGGTAACCTCTGACAGTGTGCAGTCCTTTGAGCCCCTTGGCCTGAGTTTTTGGCCACACACCCCCCTCTTTTCCCTTTGCTCCAATGGAAGTGCAGTGCACCGGCGACTTCAAGATTGACAAAAGGCACCAATTCTAGGGCCATGGAAGAACAGCCTGAGCGTCCTCTGACACCGAATGATGAGTGTTGGATCCTGAGAATGGTCCCGGGTCTGCACAAGATGATCTGTGCCCATGACCAATGAAGAGCATATTATTGTAGTGTCTGCCGCAGAGGAAAGATACAGGTGCACTGCCTTGAGAATTTGAGACTCTCAAGTGAGCTGTGGGTGTTTGCCAGGAGGGCACTCCAACTAAGCAGTACTTTTCTCATGAAAGGCTTTAATGAAGAGGCCCATGCAAAAGAAAACAACAGAAGAAGATTTGATGGACAATAGAAGCCTGCCAGAGAGGCTTTTTGAACGGACTCTGGGCATAGGTGGTTTCACAAGAGGTTTCCGTGTGATTGTATAGAGTAGGTGTTAAGGAGACAGATTGTTTTGCTGGCATTGTTTTAAAGTACTATTATGTTTAGTATAACCAGAATAAAGTCCATTTTCTGTGGAAAGAGTACCCCCTTTTCACCTTGGAGCATTGATGAGGGTCACCACTGTTTCACCTGAACATACAAAACAAATCACTGAATTGCACAGGAGCCCTAATAAATGTTACTAGATAATTTTGGGATTTGCTTTTTGCTTAGGGTTGTGAAAAACTATTATTTAATTTGCAATAGTGGTTACTACTTTCTCCCGTTGTTTATATGTTCTTAATAACGTGTTTTCTAGTGTCTTTTCAAGCATGACATTGTCATTTATGGGTGGGCTTGTTTTTCTCTACTCAATTGACTTCTGCACCCGCTTCCCAACCTATGTCTTTTCCTACCACTGCTTCTTTGTACTCTTTTCACCCTATCCTGAACATGGGCAGGTTAAAAGATTAGAATTCGTAAGCAATTCTTTTGTACAGCTTCTGCATCAACATTAGTTAGTAGTGAACATCACTAATTATTGGGTGTGTGATCTTATGCCGCCTACTACAGACAGAGGTATTCCTTATTTTGTCCCGCCATATGTGGCCTTTGTGCTACTACATGTGTAAGGAAACATGTATCAGAAAACGAGCTAAGTAATAGGATGATGCTACAGCAACATCTCCATGACTTCATGAATAATGACCTAGACTCGGATTGATGAGAGTATAGTTATTGCCTATGTAAGGGCAAAAGGAGGGTCTGTGGTACTTTAAAATTTGGGACCGCGTAGGAGGCAGGGCCCTACCCCTGTCTATCCCGGTATTAGCGAACCGCGAATGGTCAATGCGGTATGTACAAGTGCTTCGTGTAACGTTTTAGCTATAAATGCACTATGTATACAATATTATACATCACTACGTGGGTTCCATCTTAGAGCGGTGGCCATCTTATGGTTGCCCTCACATAGGCTACATATTATGAAGCAAATACGAGCCTTTAGAGCACATGTGCCTTCCTTTGACTTCTCTATGACCTAGGCAGCTTGGCTCTGCTGCCCCAGGTCAGTCCGGTCTCACGAGTTCCCCGTCCTCTGGCCACCTGTGATTAGCATCAGGGCTTGACACACCATAAAGCCTTTACATTAAACACGAGCCTCCAGCTAATCTCTTTCACACCTGACTGTTCCTGCTTTATGGCTTGTTTCCCAAACAGGAGATGCTCATGTTTATTGGGGCCTATCGATATCTGATGAGGGATCTGAGCCTCGCTGGGTAAATAATTGCGGGCTGGCTGAACTGAAATGTGGGATTGTAATCATGACTCTGCTTGTTCTTTGAAGTAAAATATGTGAATGACCAACTGCAAGAGAAGGGCGGTGTTGCCCAGAGCGTAATATTCTGTATAAAACAGAAGACTGGTTTTTGTTCTGGAGACTGCCTCATTCAGTTGCTAAGGCTTCTGTGCGACGTAGTCTCACTCATTTAATGTCTAATAAAGATGTCTTTTTCATATTTCAGCTTCTTTTGCCAAGTTCTTTGTTACATTACCATGAGAGCGTCTTTTATAATACTACAGCAACAGGATAACCCGAAGTCATAGGGTGCTATCCCTGGCACCGCTGGGGTCCTAAAATCCCTGGTACTTCATAGACAAGTTTAAAAGCTTTCCTCACTTTTTATGTGTACTGCACAGTGCCGCACACATGAAAAGTCGGAAAAGAAAGGAGAAATAAAAACATTTATCCTGTTAGCGCCTCCTTGGAGGTGGTGTTAACGTTTGGCTCTAAACTATGTCTGCAATACTGTGTAGATAGGGTTTTGCGTCAGAAGACATAGGTGGTTGCATGGCAACCCGCATGTACCACTCATGTAATAATCTCCTTGCGCTAAGTAAGCAAAGCAGGACTTTGCCCTGCTTTGCGCAAGTTTTAGGGTACTTACCAGCGCAAAACAAGTTTTACTCTTGAAAGTAAATTCCCCCAAAATCATTTTGTGCTGGTGAGCATCACTTTTGTAGCACTAACTTAGCGCAATATGTTGGAAAATCTGCCCCTCTATTTGTTGTTTTCCATTCTGTTTTGACTTTGTTGATTGTTTTATGTTTAATTATGGTGTTATGTCATTGTGTTATGTTCTGTTGCTTAAATCATAGATGTTAACAAATGCTGCTTCATTTCCAGTCAAAATCAGGAACTTGCATTTAAGGTGTGTATGACAAGCAAGCATTTAAAAAATGTATAATGTGGTAGAATAACCCTTCCCTAGTTTTTCAATAATTGTATGCGCCGGTCAGGTCAACACCGTCATTTCTTCAATTAGCACTGCCACTGCTCGCTTAATGTTTTTTGTGCCTTGCAACTTTGCTGTTCCTTGTGTAAAGCGCTCTGATACCTTCGGGTCTAGTCAGCGCTATATAAAACTCTATAAAAAAAAAATAATAATGTTATTCAACTAAGGGATTCTTATTTCATAGAACTACTTATCATTAAAATCAGTACATTGAATCTTCTAGGTAAAGTAATAGTTGTACTAATAAGGAAAGCAGGGGTATGTACCACTAGCATGTTCTATAGAATAAGGAATCACCCGAAGTTGCAGAATGACCTGCATAGTTACCATTCATTAGGAAGGTCACAATAGGCCACCCCTTGTGATTGACGGAAATAACAGAGATGATGGTCTGCGAAGGTGCATCCTTGTCATTGCATTTCCAAATAGATGTCTTTGTTTTAAAGCAGCCTGATTCCATTTAAGAAAACAGGCTGCTTTTTATTTTTTTAACAAAAATGGTTTTTGCAATTTAGAAGGAATACTCAAAACATGCCCCTTATAATTTGCGATTCAGTAATCATTTCTAAACCCACTTTGCGATTTGAATCAAGTTTTCTGGCTGGAGCTGTTTTCCACAGACTGGGAGGGCCTGGAACCGCAATAACAGTTTACACATCTGGCCTTAACTCCATAGTATTAAGTGATGTGTGCCAGATTATTGATTTTGGCCCAGATTTATCAATATTTGATGCAGTGCAATGCAGCAAGACAACTTGATTTGCTGCATCAAATAGAGAGGGCAATAATGCACCACATTTACCTAGACATGGCGACTTCCTGCTCTCTCACTGCTCTGGTGCACTATGTGCTGCATAGCGCCAGCACAGACACCCTTGTGCCATGGTGCTAGTGTGTCTGCATTACAAGCATGACACCTTCCTGCACAAAAACAATACATAGAAGCTTTTTTTTCTTTCTGGGTGTGCAGCATAATTCAGCACACTTAGAAAGAGGAAACAAATGAGAAAAAGAAAGATATTTCTTCTCACTTCGCATCTATCAGAGACATTTACTTGTCTTGATGAATCTGGAAATGTGCCAAAATACATGGGTGAATGCCTGAGAACACCCACTCTATATCCATGTAATGCCTTTCTAGCACAGAGTAACGCAAGGCAGTGACTTGCACTACCTTGCGTTATACCAGATTTACCACGCCACACAGGGCCAGGCAAGGTGGCTTTGCATGACATGGTAAATCTGACTTAAGGATTGCGTTGCCCTTACATCACCCTGCCTGATGCTAAGGCAATGCAATTCTTTGATAAATCTGGGCCTTACTCTCTAGATTGCAGTATCTCACGCTGGATTAGTACACTTCAAAAGCAGAAGGGTGGATAAACATGGCTATGATTTGTTCATTAAATGCATTTGTAGATGTAATAATGTTGAAGAATGATGGTATAAGTGGAATGTAATGGTTTAGTGTTCCCAATTCTTGTGGGGAGTAGTATTCTAGAGCACAACATGGTGATCAATGGAACTAAGGATTGAGTAATGTGTGGTTGGCTAGTGTTCCGAAAATGCATTAAGGTGAGTTAGTGTAGCTATAATACATCACCATGTGTTTGTTAACATCCCAAGAGCTCAGCAAAGTGTGATTAGGGAGATTCTTCCATACATAGAATACAGATGGAAGAGTGCTCAGATGTTACAGTGGGAGTGTAGTGTCCATCCTAGTATCGGGTGCAATATGATAGGTTTGTGTCAGTAGGGTACATGAAGTGGGGCACTCAAGTTTTTACACAGTTCAGTTTAGTGTATTACTGCTCCTAGAAGGGAATGCCATGGGTTAGTTTGTCTAGGATGCAGGGCAGTGCTGTGAATTACTGCCACTAGGATCCAGTCCTGTGTAGTATGTTACTGTCACTAGTATGTGGTGCAATGTGGTATGAACATGTCCTTTGCATGAAAAGAAGTTGGCTAGTGTCCCTTATATGCAGTGCAGTGTGGTGGGTTACTGTTCATCGATAACGTGCAGTGTAGTTTGGTATGCTGTGTAGTTTAGTATACCCAGAGTGATACAACTTGTATTGATTTAATCACAGTGCAGTGTGACGCTGATCGGGAAAGGAATGTTTTGTCTTGTAATATATCTAGAGTGCAGTGTTGTGCTTCAGTGTCCTCAGTGTGTGGGTCAATTTGGTTGTTTGGATTCTATTATGCATGAAGAATGCACTTTAATGACCGCAAAGTTCAGTGCAGTGAGTTATTATTCTTAGAATACAATACAGTGGATTTGCTCCCATAGCATGCAGTACTGTGTTGTTTATTGGCAAACATAATGTGCAATGCAACAAATTAAAGTTTTCAAGATGCAGAGCAGTGGTTTAGCCGCTCTGGAAACCAATGTAGTGTGCAGGTTCTGTGAGAAGGATGCAGTGTTCTGTAACTGGTTAGTATCTGCAGAGTCTCACATCACATTGTAAGTTGTATTCTTGGGATGAACTTGAATTGGTTTGCATCGCAGTGTGGTAGACTAGTGCATGCTGCTTGGTATCCTTATAATGCCTGCCCTGCTTCTTCACCTGAACCCAGGACTACCAGAGTAACTCCAAGGGCTACTTTGCTAGCCTCCTGTTAAGAGCCACAGGGACATAACATGCTCTCACCATCTTGAACCCACACCTGTACCCAGCCTGCGTGAGTCCCTCCAAGTGATGTCCCATCAGTTATGGACCCTTTGTTGTGATGATAAAGGTGCCCAGATAGCTCAAATCCAAAACGTTTTACTTCAAAATTTCTTCTAAAGAGGTGTGGCCTGCCAAGATGGCGAAGCAGACGTAACCCGCTGTGTCTCCGCTGCATGCATTAGCAAAGTTAGGGAAAAATTAGACATAATGCCCAGCTGCTGGCCTCAACTGTCATGATCGCCTGAGGAGACATTTCTGCTATGCCCGAGGTGTTTTTTGAGCCCCACTGCCGGCTGATGGAGATGGATCTGGCCAATACAGCTATGTGCATGATGATGGCAGGCCCGGGCCCTGAGTGGTGAGCTGGAGCCTATTATCCCACGCGAGCCCAAGGGCTTCAACGTGATGCCACTGTGGCACTGGTGGAGCCTGTGACCTTAAGCGACCAGACGAAGTGCCAGTAAGTGCGGTGGCATGGGGCTCGAGGTGATCTTCTGTGCCTGTGACGGGGCCTATACCATTGATGACCTCCTCTGTGGGCAGCCAGTAGCTGACTTGGATGCGGCGAGATGGAGTTGCGACGGTGACAGGGACATGAAGTGAGGTACCTCAGTACTCTGATATTGTTATTACTGTAGCATACCGAGGGACCGAGGGACTCGTATGGCTTGGGGCACAGTCAGGCTGCCCGCGAACAGTGTGTGACCTTAAGATGGCGCAGGTGAGAAATGGCTAGTGGCTGCGCAGGGCTGCTACCAACGCTTGGAAAAGTGACCTCAGTGGTGGGGGAGCCACCAAGTTGAAGTGGCTGCTGGGGGAGATAGAGAGCCTACCACTAACACCGGCTTCTATTACATGACTTGCCTGACCCCAAAATGGCAGAAACGGAGGCCTCACGGCCCTACTGCTCTCGCCCTACAATCAGCCACTGCTTCATTGTGAGCTTTTCAAGCCATCCAGTGCAGACACCTATAGAACTCTGTTGCGTTGCCCAATCCTTCTTCCACTGAAGATGGCGCTATGAACCCAACAACTAAATATGCATTGCTGAGTCAGGGCCCTTTGGATCTCAGCCGCCTGTACGTTTTCAACAGGCTGAGAACACCCTGCGGCTTATACCTGAAACATGCTCAGGACTGAGGAAGTCTAATTTTCTCTACTGGAATGTAGGCGGAACCTGCAGAAACTGTGCTGCTACCTAATATCATCCTGAAGAGATTCTTGGGCAAGAGTCTGGCAACCTGACAAGAACGCCGGGTCCTCTAATTCTTGCTGGGGGTGACTGCAGAGCTGAAGCTGTGGGCCGCAGGACTTCTGCAAGGTCCTGGCTGGATTCTTGGGGTGCAGATGTGACGGAGGTGACTCCACTCCACCGGGGCTCCTGGAGATCTCTTGGCCTTACAGCGCACTCCTCCATATAGCACGAAGCACAAGCTTCTGACACACTGCAAAAGGACACGGAGCCACCACTTCTCTGCTATTAAATACCACAGACCTTAGGCCTCCATAAAGACAACAAACAAACCGGGTCTCCAGCTATTTCCCACCTGCAGAAGCAAAGGCATTATGCAGGAAGAACCAGAAACGCCGCCATGGCGCTCACAAGGGACGATCTGCTGTCTTCCCTCCGGGACTTCAAAAAGGAACTTCGAGAATAATTGAAAGCTGACCTAACCTCCTCGCTCGATACCTTGAGGACTGACCTCAATGTTAAGCTGGCAAAGCTGCAACAAGATATAGATTCAGTTGGCATCAGGGTGCTGGACCTGGAAATTAAGTCTACTGAATTTGACACTTGAACTACAACAAACGCAAAGTATCCAGAACCATCAAGCTCAAAATTAGACTTACATGGCGTACTCCGCTCAAATGCGGGAAAGGAGGCAACTCCTTTGTGTTAATTAACCCTCACACACCCTATTGGTGTCATGCTTCATCATAGGGTTCACCCTGACTCCTAAAGGTCAGGGTGGGCTCGACCGTGTTTCAGGGAGTGCTTAGAAGATGTAGGCCAGGGGGTCTAAAGATAAAAATCCTACTGCGTTCCCTAGGTATCCCTTTATTCGTGGGGACGTAGCAGATATTAATATAAAAATATACAAGGAGTCATTTGGAGATAATGGTCCTATGACCCTAAAGATGTGCCACTGCCAACATGTTTCAGCCCTTGTTTAGTGGCCTGTTCAGCTCAGGGCTTTCGCCTGTAAGGAAAAGGTGAAAGGAAAGAGAAAACGAACAATTTTTTGCATTTCATTACATCATATTTTGCAAATTTACGCACTCCCAATGTGCTCAGTTTGCTTTCATTCCTTTCATTCTGTGAACTGTGACCATGTGAATGAGCTGATCTTGGGTCTACTTAACACTAAACTGTCATTGGCAGTATGCGTCCAGTGCTAGCATTCAACTTTCACTCGTAAACTGTGAGCAGCTTATTTCAAGTTTAAAGCAGAAGCAAACCCCAGTTGTTCAACTCCACTACATGTTTGTTTTAGTGGAACTATGTATATATATATACACCACGAATCACTCTACTTTTTAATGTACTGCCCATCATCATTTCTGCCAAAGGTATATCGGGATATGCCCTTACCCGATTGTGGTGGAAAAAACGATTCTCACGGAGATCGGGAAGGGGTAGCCTTATAGTCAAACACTGTTGAGAAGTAACATGCCTCAGCGTTAACAATAAATGCCTCCGTAACTGAATGGACATTTTTACCTTGGTTCTGTAGTTTCTCACACAGATGGAGCTTACCACTCCAAAGCTCCTGCCCCTCTTGTAACCTATCCGGCTCCCGCATCTCCCGGCATTGGCATTTTGCATGCATGGCAAGCGGATTTAAATAGAACGGCTGCTTTGTGTCAGCATCCTCAATGGGGGTGCGGCTTCGACATGGACGTCTGCATGTGGAGTCCATTCCTGCATGCTCCCCGCTTGAATTACAAATCCCACTAGGATCATCGGATTTGTAGTATTTCAGTGAGTTGGACCTCGTATAAACAATACTGGTGTGGTATAACATTGAGGGACTCGGCCATTCCTAACGGATCATGGGGCTTATAGTTAGCCAATATAGGATGACACTTTGTTAGAGTCCTGAGTTGAAAAAGACATTTACATGAATGTATATAGGGTTATCATCTCAACCAATATGCCCATATAGGTGATAGTTGATCACTTCAACTACCCAACTGGTAGAAACCATGCAGATGCTGCATATGCAGTTCCAAGCATTGATCATGAAACATGAAGACTTGGGTAACAGGTCACAGTGCAATGACATGTGAATCTGCAACCTGGCAGAGGGAGCAGAATGCCCTCATCTGGAGGCCTTCATTGTAGGCCTATTTGCAGAGCTCCTGGGAGAGATGGCACTGAAGATAAAGCTAGGTAGAGTCCACCTTGTTGGTTTGAAATCATCGGGTGACAGTAAGCGAGCCCAAAACGTCCTTATTAAACTCCACTCCTTCAAAACCAAAGAAGGCATTCTTTTTGCAGCATGTGGGGTGGAGACAATTTCTTTTCAGGGTGTGACATGTGCATTATTCCAGGACATAGCCCCTGCCACGCTAGCTAGACACCAAGAATTAAGTGACAGACAATCTTAGGGAAGACCAGATTAGATTGACATATCCCTTTCGCCTTGCTTTTAATCTACAGGATAAGTGGTGCCACTTAACAGAGTTTTTGAAGCCATCACGCTCTTGGGCATCCTGACCTCAGAAGAACGGATGGATGATGGAGCCATACTCAAGAGAACACTAACCGATCCCCGATTGCTGACACTTGACTCTCTCAATGTTACCCTTGTAATCATAAAAAACATTGACTCATGGCATGAGGCTCTTGGGGCTGAGGGATGACACTGTTTTTTCCTAACTCTCTTACCCAAGATCGACTCTCATGGGATGATCTATGAAAAGCTATTAGGGAATACTTTCAGCTCAACATGCTCACTGATATGGTACACTTCAATACCTGCGACGCCTTTCAGGCAGTATTGAGGGGGCAGTGTATCTCCATAATAGCTATGCTCAATAGGCAAAGGGCAAAAGACCGCATTGCCCTTGAAACCGAACTACAGACTCTTAAAAATGTGCACAAGGACATACTTAAGCACAAATTAAGGACATACTGGGCTACCCAATACCAGACTCAAATGGGTTTGCACTCCTGGGATTAGAGGATGACACCATCAAGAGACAGACACAGCAACAAAGCCATTATCTGACTTCCGAGGTGCCACAAAGACAGCTATCGCAGCAGCATGGAAAAAAACAGAAGCTCCAGCAATCATGCAATGGCACGCCCGCCTTTATCAGGCCCTCACTATGAAAAAGAATGTCTTAAATCTTTACAGATGATTTCCAAAACTTAAAATTCAACTGGGACCCACGGGTGTCGTATCTGTCCAAAGGCCTCCCACTAGCGGCCTGCACCACACATACGAGGGTGTTGCACTTTTTCCAATTCTAATCCTAGGATGGACCCTGTTCTTTTTGCCTCCTCTGATTCCTCTTCCACCCCTGAAGCCAGACACCAGCTTCCACTGCTTCCTGCCTGCACACAGATGCAAGATCATATGTATAACTCACTGGACCTCACTGATTTCTGCTTTTGTTATAAAGTGTTGTTTTCTTTGTTTGTAATGAATGTATCACCATGGATGTCCTCACTGTGCTACAAACTGTGTTCTCTTAAGGTGCTACTAACTGCAATGTGGGTTACTACTATGGTTGACACATGTTTTGCTTTAATACCTCCTAAGAAATTCATAAAAACGTTTTAAATAACATTTTATCCTAAGTGAGAAGGTAAGCACCGCCCAGGCCAAATCACTTCTTGTATCTGACCTGTGCTCCATGGCAGTCGGCCATATTTTTCAACTTTGATTGGGTCTTTGACTAGAGGTCCATGGTTGGGGCTTTGATCTTTTAGCCGCTAGTTTGTATTAAAAACTTTTAAAATTCAGAACTCCGGTTCTACCAATTGGATTTTTGTCATGTTTGCGTCAAATAATTTATTAAAGTTTACTCTATTTGTCTAATTGGTATAGACTTTTCTTGTGTTGTTTTTTCACTTTATTACTGTTTGTATGCTGCATAAATACTTCACTAATTGCTTCAAACTCAAGCCTGACTGCTTTTGTGCCAAGCTACCTGAGGGATAAGCACTGTCAGCTCTGATAGCTTTGTACGTAGGTCGGATGGTACCTCGGAGTTGGTTCGATACAAACAAGGGGTCCACCTCTTGATCGTCTAAATTCTGGATGCTCTCATAGCACAGAATGTTGATCTGATCAAGCGAGGGAAGGAAAGGATTGGGACAGCGGGGAGAGAGACCTGTAGAGAGAGCATCCAATTAGAACAAACTAGACATAAGACGTATATCAAGTGTGAGTATATCTCTTCTACTCTATACCATAATTAGTACCTGTAAAAAGAAATAACAATGCTGTGTCTTGCTAGCGATTTGAGAATGGTAGTGACTCTCTTTTCTTGAGTCCAACAACCCTAGTGCCATGCAGTGTATCTGATAAAACAAAAAAAGAGATAAGTATGATAATAGACTGTACTGAAAAGAATAATGATTAAGCGAGTTCGATCAGGAGGTCGTCGGTTCTCATACAATGTAGCCAAGCTATGGTACCGATTGCCTGATCATATCCGCTTGGAACCTAACTATTTTAGCTTTAGGAAACAGCTGAAGATCTTCCTTTTTCCATGAGGAGTGTTCTCAACACGGCTTCGGCTTCTGGATAATCACCCCCAAACAGAATTCCTTGCACGCCGTTTCCTTCACGGCAGACCGACACACACACAAAGGCACTCAAAACAGTGATGTCGCTTTTGTCACGGCTTAGGTGCAGAAGCTCGGGCCGTTACCATCATGAACAAACAGCATCCAGAATGTCAAGGATTAGGTAATGAAACTTCAGCGGTAGAGAATTACCCCCGATCCACTAGACTTTAACTAAAGAAACAAAACTCTGGAGCCGAAGCACCCTTACCACACCAACAAGGACTTGGAACAACGAGGAACGTGCGTCTTCTCCAGGATGCGGGAGGAATAACTGACGTAGGTCCTCTGCCTGGGCTTCCCTAAATTCCCTCCCCGCCGCCGGAAACACGTCATCGCGTGTTCTGGAAGTGACGCACAGCTTGATGGGGATTGTAGTTCTAGACAACGGACTGAGTCAGGATCGAACCTGACAACGTTCACTGCAGCCTCCGTATAACAGTACATCCCTCCCAAGAGGAACGTTGTCAGGATTTAGGTTTAGCGGGATTTAATGTGTGGAACCTTTTCACCAGCCTTGGCGCATGTATGCCAGTAGCTGGTTCCCAAGAGTTTTCCTCAGGTCCATAGCCCTTCCATTAGACCAGATACCACCCTCTGTTCTCTCTTTTCTTTGAGTCTACTATAGCATGTACCTCATATTCCTGTTCTTGATTTACCCATACCGGAGCTGTGGGCTTCCGCACAGGAGTATAGGCAGGCTAAACCAAAGATACATGGAACACGGGATATATCCTCATATGTTTGGGCAATGCAAGTTTCACCGCAACAGGGTTTACCACCTTGATGATCTCGTAAGGTCT
This sequence comes from Triturus cristatus, assembly GCF_964204655.1. Lineage (NCBI taxonomy): Eukaryota > Metazoa > Chordata > Amphibia > Caudata > Salamandridae > Triturus > Triturus cristatus. The sequence goes on along the minus strand of NC_140588.1, from coordinate 314,865,866 downwards.
GATATATCGTGGATTGAAAATACTGTATTTTCTGAAATGCATATTCCTTGTTGACAGCCAAACCCCATCTCCTACCGTATACTGAGTTTCAGGTCTTCGATGTTGATCAGCCTGCTTTTTGTACCTGACCTTAGCTTCTTTGATATTGTTTTGTGTGATTTTCAAAACCTTTTGTATGTGTTTCACCCTTGTCTGTACTTCCGGTACTCTTTGTCCTTCTCCTGGATGTAACAAAGGTAAGAAACGAGGATGGAAACAATAAGTGACAAAAAACGGTGCTAACTTAGTGGTGCAATGTTGTGTGCTATTATAAGCTACATCTGCTATCTATAGCCATTCAACCCAGGCTTCTGTATTGCTTTGTACATAGCATTTCAAATATTGTTTCAGTGTCAGATTAAACCTTTTGGTTTGTCCATCTGTCTGAGGATGGAAACTCGTAGACGTGTTGGAAGAGATTTGTAAGGCAGAGCACCACACCTTCCAAAACTGTGCCGTTAATTGTGTTTCTCTGTCAGAAATGATGTTTCTAGGAAGGCCATTCAACCTTACTATAGGTTTGAGTAACAGCTGTGCTACTTGTTCCGATGTTGGAGTGTTAGTTCAAGCGATAAAATGGTCCAAATAGTTAAGCTATCAATCACCACAAGAATATTCCTGTAACCCTTGTCTCTAGGCAACCCTACTATGAAATCTGATGAGATTTGCTCCCAAGGTATTACAGGAGTGGGTAATGGACGGAGCAGTCCATACGGTCTTCCTCTGTCGGGTTTCATTTGCATACATATGTCTTACTGACAGATTATATTTAGCACATCTTTCTGAACATAGGTAAGGGTGGGCGTAGTTAGCGAAGTAGCACTTCGCGAAGCTACGCAAAGTGAAGTTCGCACTACGCGAACTGCGTAGTAACATGTTCGTACTGTGCAAGATGTTGTTTTCAATGATTGCACAGTGCAGACAAGCAACCGGCACTGTGCAATCATTGAAAATGGCATCTTGCACAGTGCGAGCTGTAGTTTTCTGCTGCTCGAGTAGATTTTTACTCGAGCGGCAGCTTTCTCAACGCGAACTGGTAGTTTCTCATCGCGAGCGGTCGCGAGCATACGCGACCCCTCGCAATGAGAAACCTGACCTCCTCGCGTTGGGAATCTCGCCGGGAGGTTTATTTTCCATGCTCGCGATCGCGAACAAGGAAAAAGTCTCGCCGGGATGTCATTTTGCTTGCTCGCGGTCGCCAACTTGACGTTGAGGACCGCGAGCAAGCAAAAAATGACAGCAGCACTACGCAACACTACGCTACGCGTGTTCGCACTGTGCTACGTGCAGTTCGCGTAGTGCGAAGTAGCGCGAACTTCGCAAACTACGCGAGCGTAGCGTAGTGCTTCGCCCAGGCCTAAACATAGGGCCATCAGAATTGTCTTTGTATGCGTTCCTTTATTTTTTCTACTCTGTTATGCCCTGCAGTTGGCGCCGAATGGCACCATTTTGTGACTTAATTCTGAATTTCTTTAGTAGGAACTAATAGTCGATTTCCTTTCATAGGCAGTCCTTTTCTCATCTTCAAGTCTTTATTATCGGCCAACCACTTTCTCCACATCAGGCCCTTTATGGCTTTAGCTAACTTAGCTAAGAACTGATCTGTTTGCAACACACTCAAGGCCTTCTGGGGATGGATAATGGAATGAATGATTTATTCTTGTGGTGCGTATGTAGTTTCTTGTCTTGTGAGGGCATCAGCCTTTCGATTTTCAGTCCCTGGCCTATAGGTGAGTATGAAATGGAATTCTTCAAAGAACAACATCCACCTTAATTGCCGTGGGGATAAGAGACGAGCAGATGTCATGAATTGTAAATTCATGTGATCTGTGTAGACCGTGGTCTTGTGTTTTGCTCCCATGAGATAATGTCTCCATTCCTTGAAAGAGTCTCTTATAGCCAGGAGCTCTTTTTCTGCGATGGTGTAATTGATTTCAGACTCGCTCAACTTTCTGGACATGAAAGCTATGGGATGCAATAGGCCGTTCTCTGAATCTCTTTGAGAGAGAACCGCTCCTATACCTACTTCTGAAGAGTCTGCTTCCACCAAGTAAGGTCTTTCTGGATCAGGGTGAGCTAGAATGGGAGCTGAAGTAAAAGCCTCTTCCAAGTGATTGAAGGCTTGATTGGCTTCTGAGGTCCAACTAAATTGTACCTTTTTTTCTGAGCAGCTTGGTTATAGAGGCAGCCACATCAGAAAACTGATTGATTAACCTGAGATAAAAATTTACGAAGCCCAGAAAACTGGACATCGCACACATTCACAGAGATAGGTCAGTTCTGTACTGCTGTGATCTTTCTATCAGCCATTGTTTGTACTTGAGCTGACAACAGGACCCCTAAGAACTCCACTTGAGCAACATGAAACTCACATTTGCTATTAACACCCTCCCTAAATGCTGACTGTGAACTTCAGGGTTTGATGAATAAACCAGAATGCTGTCAATGTAGTCTATGGCAAATAAATCCAAGAATTCCCTCACTACGTCATTGAGGAACTATTGAAATGCAGCAGGGGCATTACAAAGGCCAAAGTGCATCACCTGATACTCGAGCAATCCGTATCTGGTGCGAAAAGCGGTCTTTCACTCATCCCCTTGTCTCATGCAGACAAGATGATAAGCTCCTCTGAGATCTAACTTGGTGAATATTACTGCCTTCTTTACCTGGTCTAAGAGTACTGAAATCAAGAGGATAACTGTTTTTCACAGTAACTTTATTTAATGCACAAAAGTCTATACAAGTTCTTAACCCTCCATTCGCATCAGGAATGAAGAAGAGTGGAGAAGCTGCTGGAGATTTGGAAGGTTGTATGAACCCATTAGCATGATACGTATCCAAATACTCCCGTAGGTGTTCATTTTCTGTTTCTGATAAAGCCCCTAGGGACCAAGTCAATTTGACAATCATACTGACGATGTGGAGGGAGTGTCTCGGCATGTGTTTCACTGAACACATCCATTTATTCATTGTATATATCAGGCAATTCAATCTCCTTTTCGGCACCTGTAGTAGTGGCATGACCAATAGGCAGGTATTGAACTGGACTTACCGAACAAACCCGGCTACTTTGATCACAGAAAGGAGAGTTGAATAGAATGCTTCTGGCTATCCAATCAATGTCAGGGTTATGTTTTGTTAACCACGGCAATCTCAAAATCAACCCATACAATGGTGCCTTGATGACATTAAAAGACATAACTTCTCTATGGTCGTTCTGACAGATAACTTCAAGTTCAGAGGTTTGAAAACAAATGGGACCTGAAGCAAGGTCTATACCATCTACAGTCAGGACTGGTACAGTTTGGTCTTTAGCAACCTGCTGAATTCCCAATCTGTGAACCAGGTCGCAATCGATAAATATCCCAGTAGCCCCCGAGTCTAGGAGCGCATGTACGATTTGAGGGACAGAGTTAACGATTAACTGGATTTCAACATAAAAGTGATCTTTCTTCACTATTACAGAAGGTATTTCTTCATGGCCCTCAGCATTTCCTTCCCTAATCCCTGGGCCTTTCAGTTTTCTTATTTTTGTACCGCTATGGTAGCCACTCTTACATAACTGCCTTCTTTATTCTTGGGCTTGGATAAGCAATCCTTCACAAAATGCCCTTTCTTCCCACAATACATGCAAATACCCTGTTTCCTTCTCTGCTCCCTTTCCACCTGTGTGAGAGAAGCCCTCACTGTTCCTATTTCCATTGGTTCAGATATGGAACCAGATGACACCACCGGATAGCGAGATCTTTTGTATTTAGGAGGAGGATGATCATACCTCTTCCTATCCCCTCTTCTCTCATTTAATCGACTATCTAATCGCATGGCTAAGTCAACTAGATCTGTGGACGTCTTCGGTTGGGGAGCTATTTGGGCTATCACATATTATAACTCATCTTTGAGTCCGTGATGAAAGATGGCGGCCTTTTCTCCTCTGGCCAATTAGTTTCCACCACCAGCCTCTGAAAGGAACTGCCCATTGAGCCGCATCTCCTGCCAAAATAAGAGATCAGAAAGGTTACTCTTGCTTGATTAGTGTTAAATATTTTAGGGCGACAAGTGAAGTGTAGCAGCATTTGGGTAAGAAATACCTGCACCTTGTTTCCATCTCCATGAAAACGTTCGGGGGCTGCTAAAGGAATGGGTATTGGTATCTCAACCATCATGGGTGTGGTTTGAAAAGAAGATGGGCCTCCAGCCCATGAAAACCCCCTTCAGCTCTACTCCCTCTTACCTTAAGCGAGTTTTTTTTGCATTCTCTCTACCCTTTCCTGTAAGGCTGCTGTCTCAGCTCGTGAAGCCGCTAATTCAGTCGGCACTACCTGCAAGGCAGCAAGCACGTCAACTAGGGTGGCCATTCTGTGCCTCGAACAAACTGGGAAGGATGTATATATAAGGCCAGTTATTCTGTCAGCTCTGATTGCTTCATACGTAGGTTGGATGGTACCTCGGAGTTGGTTTGATGCAAACAACGGGTCCACCTCTTGATCGTCTCAGTTCTGGATGGTCTTATAGCACAGAATGTTGATCTGATCAAGCGAGGGAAGGAAAGGATGGGGACAGCGGGGAGGGAGACCTGTGGAGAGAAGATACAATTAGAACAAACTAGACATAAGATATATATCAAGTGTGCATATATCTCTACTACTCTATACCATAATTAGTACCTGTAAAAGAAAATACCAATGCTGCATCTTCCTAGCAACTTGAGAATGGTAGTGACTCTCTTTTCTTGAGTCCAACAACCCTTGTGCCATGCAGTGTCTCTGATAAAACAAAAAGAGAGATAAGATTGATAATAGACTGTACTGAAAAGAATAAACTCCACAAACGCTGTCGAAAAGATTCCCAACCTTTGATGTGCTTGGTAATGCTTCACAGGGGTAATCCTCACTATATCCATATGCCCCCTGTTTCTACAAGATAATGAAAAGATAGGGAATCAATGAAGGCATGTTTCACTAACCCGAATACCAATCAGCAATTATTGCAGCAAAGATCATTGAGCCAGAAATTTCAGATAATGTAAGTGAAGCAATAACATAGTAAAAAGCAATGGTCAGCTATCACAGTTTGCTGCCGCTTTTCATAAATGACCAAAATAGCAGGATGGACTCCATTCAAAATACTGCAGTTTCTCAAAACGGCTCAGTGACCGCATATTTCAGAAATAACCACACAGGTGATGTTTCTTAACACGTTTCCGGCGTGTGGATTATTGCCCCCAAATAGAATTCCTTGCATGCCGTTTCCTTCACGGCAGACCGATACACACAAACGCACTCAAAACAGTGATGTTGTTTTTGTCACGGCTTAGGTGCAGAAGTTCGGGTCGTTACCATCACGGCCGTGTGAGCTGCACCAATGGCGAACAAACAGTATCCAGAATGTCAAGGATTAGCTAATGAAACTTCGGCAGTAGAGAATCATCCCTGAGCCACAAGACTTCAATTAAAGCAACAAAACTCTGGTGCCGAATCACCCTTGCCACACCAACAAGGACTTGGAACAACGAGGAATGCCCGTCTTCTCCAGGATGCGGAGGAATAACCAACGTAGTATCCTCTGCCCATGCTTCCCTAAATTCCCGCCCGCCGCCGGAAACACATCATCATGTTTTCCGGAAGTGGCGCACAGCTTGATGGGGATTGTAGTTCTGGACAACGGACTGAGTCAGGATCGATCCTGACAATGTTCACCGCAGCCCCCATATAACAAACACAGGTTAATTTTGTGAATTTTGTAGGTCTCCCTGACAGTAATTACAGCTGTTGCTTGAATGGGGGTCATTCCCCCTCAACGAGCAACCGAATTTCTCTCAGACACATGTTGAGTTTTTCTCTTTAGGCGATAGCACTGTGTTTTAGGATAGTTCTCTTAGAGTGCTGTGTAGTGTGGTGTGTTGGGATTCGATTGATGTGGTGTAAGTCAGTGTAATACTTGTCTGTTCAATGTGGTATACATTTGTCTCTAGGGACTAGTACCAGACCCCTAGGATACAATGCAGGTGGTTAAAGTCTACAAAATGCAGTGTCTGGGATAGTGCCTCCCACTAGAAATTAATGAAGAGTGGTGGGTAACTAATATTATGATACATAGCCTGATGCTTTATGTTGAATTAACACTCTTTAGATGACGTGTTTGTTAATGTTTAAAGGATGCAGCTCTATGTTGGGGGTTAGATCTTCAAGGCTGAAGAGCCTAGTGTTCTGTTAACACCCTTTAGTATCCTCAGGTCATGTTAATATGTTCCCTTTCATCCTGTACCTAGCTGCTCAGCCAGTGTGAGTGTTCCATGTAGAATGTTGGTGTGAGTGACATGAATGGAATGCTTGGGTGGCTGGTGTGTGACTGTACCAGTTGGAAGATTGGCTGAGCAGCTAGGAGGCTGCTCCTGGTGGGGCTTGTTCTAGCTTGCTGTAACTTCTACTTATGGACTTAATAAGCTACATAAAATCATCTCGGCTATGTCTACTTCATCACCTGAACATGTGGGGCCAGCCCACTACACACCCCTAGAATGCAAATCACTCAAATATGACTTGAGTTGCTGCCTTTAAGATGTTGTTAATTGGAATATGTTACTATCCAAGGACGCAATGCAGGTGCTTGTTTAGTGATGTAAAGATGGATTGTATTCTGGTGGGTGAGTTTTCTTATGATGCTGTGCTGTGTGGGAGTCAGGATCTCTGGAAAAAGTGTCTGTATAGTGTAGTTAGTGAGATGTGCTACTTTCACTGGGGCATGGTGCATTATAGTTCATCATCCTCATATGATCAAAACTGTTGTAGTGGGTGCTTCTCAAAGGCAAGGAAATGTAGCGGTTTAGAATCACTAACATAATATATCAATTTGTAAAGTTAAGGATCTTTCCTTGTGGCATCTTGGTGCTGAAAAACAGATGTTTAAAGTGGCCCAACTTGAGACCACTTATTTTATCAACTTCGGAAGGATGAAAGACTGACCACACCTGCCAAGATTTGAAAATGTGACCATGAGGTCAAACAAAGATCCCTTCGAAAGGATGCATTAATCCACTGTGCGACCAAATCTAGCCTGAGATGTACCAATTTGTATTTCTGTGATACGAACAAGTGCTCCAAGGTTATTTCATAAGAATTCAGGCACTAGATACTGGAGCCAGACATTCAAAATTATTGAAAAAAATATAATGTGGCATCAATTAAATGGTGATAATACATATTTTAACGATGAAACATCCAAAATCATCATGTGAGCCATTGCATTAGCATTTCATGAATGAACATTAGTATGATCCCCCGGACACCTTTTTCTCACAGATATTGTGTATGCAGTTGCAATCTGTTGCTGTACATGGGTCATGTAAGCACCTAGAGCTAATATTGTTTTCAGCCAAATCAAAAATTTGCCAGTTTCAAACGCATGATCCTCCTGTTGACTATGAACTAAACTGGCCACAGCTCAACTTAGCTTTGTGCAGACATGCACAAACATTCCTATCCGCCTTCAGTTGAGGCTGGCAGCATTAAAATATGGTGGGGTGCGATCCAAAAAACTCACCATATATGTTGTACTGCACTTGCTGGCCCCTGTCCGGTGTGTCTCTCCTCGGTGGGATCGGGATCGTAGAGTCAAGAGCAGGAAAGGGAAGGACTTACTTTTTGTTCGTGGAACAGACATCCAACCAATCCTGGAGCTGCTCTCATGCTGTTTTCAGCTTCAGAGCAGCTCCAGGATTGGTTGGAGCAAGCTAACCCGGGACTTATTTCGAGGCTGGTGGCCTGTGCCAGCAATTCCCAGGCTGTTTTACAGCCCTTGAATTGCTAGGTCTATAGTGCACATGTTGGATAGGACAGCTGTAGACAGCCGGCCAATCTGACATGCATACTTTTGGCCAGTACAGTCATCCTGCATTTGGAAGATTCAGCCCCGCCCCCACCCTCACGGTGTACACAGAGCTCAGTGGCAAAATAAAATAGCATTGATATGCCATTTTACTTATTAGGGTTTGCCTGCTGCTCTCTCAGCAGGTGGAGCGAGGCTCCTCCGCAATTTAGGAGGAACCACCCCTGTTCACCATAATATATTGGGATTACCTTTCTACAAAGTAGGCCAAACATCATGCACTTTGTCAGGTTCCTTAATGAAATGTTATATGAGGTTCTACAGCATGACCGGATTTTAAATCATCATATGAACTCAGATGGTACCGGGCTTCCATGCACTTAGAGACCTTTTGGGTATTAAGCGCTCAACAAATATAAATTAACATAACATAACATAACATAAGAGTAGAAGCCATTCATTCTGAAATGGCTTTTAATTATTAAACCCCCTCATCTCCGAAGCAGTATATTCTGAGAATACAGCTTAATTGTATGCAAAGTGACACCTTCTTCGTATTCTCTTTGTGCACCTTGACTATTGTTGGATGTAGAGCAAGGGTGCTTACATTTGTCATTGGAAGACCCTTCACATTGTTATCAATAAACTGCTGCCACATTCACATGAAGTACCCCTCATGTTGAAGGTTGTGTAAAAATCCTGAATGCAGAAATACCCCAGTGGTAATATCCAGAAAATATGCCAGGGACTCCTATTTGTAACATGGTAGAATCGACTACATACCTTATAAAACAGAAAAGTATTTTACCAAATTGTAGTATTACGATTCTGGTGTCCTGTTTATTTTAAATATTGGAACAGGTTATACAGGATGGGGCGATGCCAAAACCAAAAATACAGCGCACCTTAAAATACCCCCAATGCAGAAAGGTGGAAGGAGACCAACATAGGCAGTATTGCCTCAAAGAAATATCACTACCCATAAGCAGTCAGTAAATTAGGAGTCTGTACTATGAAAGGCCAAGAACACTCCTTCCACGTGACCTTAGCCGCTGAGAAGATCCTGTCTAGGAGGAAATCCCACTACAACTCCTAGTTGCATGACAGCAGGAGGAAGAGGAAGATCACCCAAGACATTCTCAGAGGAGGAGGAAGAGGAGGACAAGGCAGTAAAGCCCAGACCAGATCTTCACTAGAATTCCAGACCATATTGTCTGAATGTATATGTTTGACATGCACAGCAAATAAAACTTCTCTTGTTTAATGAGAATGGATTAACTCCCAATCATCAAAGAAGCCTATTTATCACTAATACTTTCAATGTTTTTTGATATTTAATGTGCGCGCCATAGTATCCTCCCAGAATGACGTCACACTAGGACATGGCATCGGACTCTCATCATTTTTATGCATTGCCACTGAGTGGATGAATGCCCTAATGCGCCATATTGCCACACAGTTTTCCCTGTGGCTGTCCATTCATTGCAAAGGCCATGACGAGTTTCTTTGCTCTTGCATATTTTCCACATTTGACAGATGCAATAGATTGTATTCATGTCTAACAGGAGAATGACACATAATACGAATGCCTTAATGGTCTGGAATGCAGCCCTCTTGTTCAGTTTCTGGGATCAGCTCACGATTCGTACTACTTAGTCAGCAGCTGCATATCAACATCATGAAACATCATGAAGGCAAGAGTATTTTGCTTCTCGGTATGCACAAATATAGTGATTGGAAGGTACACACCTTCATACATGCTCTGCATCATACATACACCTTAATCATGGAAGTAACTGCTCTTACTATGAGGCAATGTAGTCTTACCTGTTACCATCATGACTGCACACCACATAATATTCCTTTGTCATATTGCAATGGACATACAGGCAAGTCCTAATTATTCAGTCTCCTCTTTGCTGATTCTTCACAGGTGAATCTGGCTTCTTTTCATGGATGTGGATGTTGACAGAACTTCACCAGCCAGTGAAGCAATAGGAAACACAATACAATGAGGCACATAGCCCATCCAGAAACACTATGGGAAAAGCTTATGATGTCCTCAAGTGAAGAATCCGATGGTTGCACATAATCGATGGGCGCAGCAATAGGGATCTGAAAATGTGAATAGGATCATGATGTTATCTGCAATGTTACTAATCATATGAAAGAGGCAACAGTAGCCCCTTAGGGGTAAATTAGAATGCTGTTAGGAATTCCAGTTACAGGGGTGGGGCTAGGGGTCAGCCAAGATGACTGCTTGAAGCAGAGCTCTCTCTCTCGCCTGCCCCATTTTGTACAGCAAAGCATGTCCAAATGTGCTCGGAGAACCTGTGTCAGGGAAGCCCTGAGCTGTGCACAATTGCCGACCCCTAAGCAGACACCTGACTTAGTGCTGAACAGGACACCATTGCTGCATTTTCAAGGCCTACACAAGAGATATTCCAATTGCGCCACTGCCCAGACGAGAGCACTCTGCCAGGGGTCAGAGGCGGGGGAACTGACCTGAACTTGGCTATGGAATAGTTCTTGGTGCTCCCACTGGGTCCCCAGGTACCATGTTGGGGTGGTGAGGTGGTCAGAAGGCCCTCAAGAGAGGTGAACTGATATGTAGTCCAACACCTAATAAACACTACTGATGTCCTCTGAACCTGAAAATGGATATATGGGAACTTGGCTTTAAGGGCTTGAATTGCCTCATTCTTATTGTTGTGGAGCTTCCTCCCTGTGGGCAGCTACTTCACTGGGCTTATGCTGCAATGACAATCACTGTTGGGAGAGGTGCCACACCCTGCTACTGAGACGCCATAACAGAAGGCTGTATTTCTGCATTGCTGGAGTGTCCCTGACAATAACTTCTAACTTTGCTGCCTTGCCTATATTGCTATTTTGACGAGTGACTGTTTGTGGGGCCCGCGTATCCTCCTTAATGGCCAGCCTGACAACCCAATAGCTACTAGGTGATACTGTTTGCCCATTGGATGGTATTTCTCCTTTTTCATCTGTACATGGTGAGCTGGAGAGATGCATGGACTAGTCATCAATGAAATTATTATTAAAGTTGGATACTGGTGAGCACTGAAGAGGATCTGCTCCGACTGCCTGACCAATTTGGATTGCAACTGCCTGAACTACTCAGCATTTGATACTGTTCATCATACATTAGCCTTGAGGGTATACTAAAAAAATAAGGGAAGTTGTATCACTGTTTTATGAAGAAGGTGACTCACACAAAAGCTATGGTAATTAACATCATATTAACCAATGTAGAATACAACACACTGATCTTCCAAAAAACACCTATATAGGTAAAACTGAACAGTCCATTTCGTCCCGTTGGTTGAATTTTTGGGTAGAAGCAGTTTCTCATAACTCTTTGTAATTGGGAGGGCTTACAGACCTCTGGACCCTAAACTACCAGTCGAAGCCCCTCCCAGGCCAGTCACTGAATGGCTACTGTACTACGAAGACCATGATACTGCATTGTGACTGGCATTGGAAAAAAGCCCATTGACCAATCAAGGCTTGAACATCTCCATCAATCCGTACTTTATATTAGCTGTGCAAGATGCCTCCAAAGAATTCACTGAAACTAAGAGCTAGAAATATTAAACACACCATGCTTTACCCAGCTCACCTACGAATTCAGCTGCACATCTACACTAATCCTAAAGAGGCATTGAAATTTACCAAAAAAAGCAGACAAATCTAACTCGAGGCTTACAACCAGACCAATCACTAAAGACCATCAGCTTACCACTGCCGCGGGATCGAGCCCTGACCGGAAAGCTGCATGTGATGTCTTGATGTGAAGCATGCCTGGACCATGAATGCACATCTTGGCACATTATTTAGAAGGAATGCTTCTCTGTTAAAAGGATGCAATTCTAATTTGAAGGCTTTGCGCTAACTGTGTTAAAATTCTTAGATATCCTTATACGGTATGTCTAAGGCTCTGACAACGTGCCCAATGTTTCATTTTAAGGATGTTTGTGAATTTCTGGGTCATGCAGTGACAGTTGAGAGTATTCAGTGTGGGTGGGGAGAGGGTGTAAATGAGATGCTTTGTTTTTTCTATTGTAGAGTTATATATGCTGCAATTCTTAAAAATGAGACAAGTTGACTCAACTTTCTTAACCCTCCGATCAACATAGTCTCTGGTGTTCGAGATAAGCAAGATTAAAGTGATCACATGGAACATGCACAGTTTGGGTAGGCACAACATTAAACTTGAGTTCTTGCAGGAGACACACTTAGGGACCACCGATACTAGTGTATTTGCTCACTCTTGGGGGCAGGCTAAGTATTTGGCCTCCTACAGCACTTACTCTACGTGTGTCACTATATTAATAAAAAGCATCCCGGCATTTTGAACTGCTGTTCATCCATAGAGATACAGAGGGAAGATTTCTACATGTAAAAGATATACTAAAAAGCACTTATGTAACATTGATAAAATCCTATGTCCCCAAAATTGACAGTCCAAAATTATGTCAGGAATTACTATCGCTAAGCGAACAGAGTAGAGGACTTAATATAAATTGGTGGGAGTTCAATTTAACCTCATGCCCCATGATTGATTTTTCTTTCTTTTTCTTTTCTTGGAGTAGTTCATCAATACAATAATACATAATATATAATTAATAATAAATTATTGCACCAACAAAATAATGCATATTTGCACAATACAAGTCGTTTAGCGAATGTAAAATTTCTAAGCCATAATTATCATACTCAATCCCCCAGGTACATCTCAAGTACATAAAATATGAGAAAAATGTATAACCCTCCCATTTTATTGCATTCATATCTCAACACCATCTAAGAAACGGAACAATAAAAACACCTATTTAATCAAGCGATTCCCATAATTTCTTAAACTTTCTGTTCGACCCGGACCTTAGAGCATATTTTTTTTCAGACTCTTTAATCTTATTTAATTTGCAATGTTAGTGTTGAAAGTTTGGGATTTCATCTGTTTGCCACCTTTGAAGAATAAGAGATTGTGCTAGTAACATCACTACATATATTCGTTTTTTTTGTAATAGATCTACTGTTAAATCAGGTGACTATCAAACAACAGCAGTCTGTAATATGCAACGGCTGCTGGCCTTTCAGTTTATTAACACAGTACTGATTGATTTCTCCCCAAAATCTACTTAACCTTGGACAACTCCATACAATGTGTGTCCAGTTTCCACCTCCTTCCAGACTGCAGTGGAAACAGTTAGCAGGAATCTGGGGATTTATTTTGTGGAGAAAGTCGGGGGTTCTATATAAGAGCCATTTAGTGTAATATTGCATCCGTCTTAAATTGTCCGGTTTCAGTAGGGAGAAGTTGAATTCGTTAATCTGATCCCAGGCTACAGCTGATATCTGAAGCCCTTCTTTTAGTTGCCATTTTGTTTGTGCTTTCATATAAGGATTAACTACTTTATAACTGCAGAATAGCGAAGCCTAACTGCCGACTGTTTTATGAGTTTGAGGATTTCATATCTGCTCCGCTAACTCCCTTGATTCAATTTCTGCAACAAATGTTTAATCCTAATAAAAGACCATTGCATCGTTTTTTTGCAGTGTTTAATATTGGGCTCTATTCCAATTTTTCCAATTTGCATCTAAAAAATCCCCTATTTTGGCATAGCCCTGATTCATCCATTTGAGCATTTCAGTCTTGTCTAGCAGTGGATCTTCCCTTATATAAATGTCTGATAGTAGTGTTCCTGCATTAATATTGGGGATCGCATAGCAGCGTATTCCATTGTAGTGTTTTATACCTACGTTTTTTTGTGGGTTTTTGTTAAGCGCATAAAATCAGTAATCTCATATTCTTGATAATTTTTTTTTTTTTTAAATGATTATGCCTATTTATATTTAATGACTTAGTTGATCTTTACGTAGTATGTGCAAAATTCACAGAAAAATATTCTTTTAAATCAGGAAGGGCTATACCTTCATTACTTGGTCTTGATTAAATAACTATAGCAAGTTTTATTGCGTTGGGAATAGCTAAAAATAGAAAATTACACAAGGGTAAAGTCAACATACGAATAAGAGCAGCCCAACCTTATTTTGAAATGGGTATTTCATTCCATTTATCAAACAGTCCCTTAATCCTATTTATTAGAGGGACATAGTTTAAAACATATAAGTCATTGACATTTACGGAAACATATACACCCAGGTACCTCTTGGGCCTAGCATTGACCAGTGGGCGAAGTTCAGTTAACAGTGTATCCAAATCAGTACTACAGATCAGGATTTCTGTCTTAGATTTATTTATTTTACACCGTCCTATTTGCTGATAATCATGGAAAATATCAAATATTCGATTTTGAACTGCTGAGTTAGGTTTTAAAAATAAAGCGACTTCCTCCGCGTATAACTTGATATTAGACATCCCCGGACACGGGGTTGTCGAGCTACTAATGGAATCGATTGCAATAGCCAGGGGTTATAAAACAAGCAAAGAGTAACGGTGACAATGGACAACCTTGTCTTGTGCCTCTGATAACTTTACAATTGGCAATCTAATTTGCATTGATAATGATTTGCACCGATGCCCCTTTGTGGAGCTTAGAGATTATATGAACAAAATTGGCATGATACCAAATTCTTTTATGATATAAAAAAGACTTTCCCAGCAGACCAGATCGAAAACCTTCTCAGCATCTAATAACATTATGTGTGCCGGAATTTTGTTTTGGCTAAAATAATCTAAGGCTTCGACTAGAAAACTGGCATTAAAAGATAGTTGTCGCTCTACAATAAAACCACACTAGTCTGCTTCTATAATTGACTCTAGGCATTTATTTATTCTATTTGCCAGTAATTTAGCTATAATTTTATAATCTGTGTTTAAGAGGCTTATGGGCCTGTAGGAGTTCACATCCTCCTTATCTTTACCCTTTTTAAAAAAACTAACTACTACTGCCTTTCGGATGGAGCTCTGTATTTCTCCCCCCAGTAAGATATAATTAGCTGAGACTAGTAGTTCGGGGTTTATTAATGCGCTAACTTTCTTTGAAAATTCCACAGGTAGCCCATCTGCACCACATGCTTTACATTGGCCAAGGATTGCACTGTATCTTCAACTTCTTTTAACATAACCCATGCCCCATGATTGATACTAGCAATCACAATAGTGTGGACCACCTAAGAGCTGCAAAAGTATTGAGGCAAATAATAGGAATGGATGGAATGTGAGATGTGTGGAGAGAAAAGCAATAGTGGTAAAGGGTTTAGCCTTACTACTTTACTGTCCAAAATACCCATTACATTATTTATTGTTGCCTGTCCTCTGTGGAAGTTCTCCCATTAATTGCAGATATAACTTTCTCTGACCACTCCCCAATAGTGTTTGTGCTTGAGCTCCCTAGAGACAATCACACATATTGACTCTGGCGTTCCCATAATGGGACGATAAGAGACCCAGTCTTCCTGAAAGATCTACAAGATGACATCACTGACATTTTGAAGATCATAATAGGCCTTTGCACACTTTGCTGCTGTGTAGGAAACATTTAAAGTATATACTCGGGGATCCACACTGGGCAATTACATTGTAGTCTTAAAATCATTATGGACATGACTGGCACACAAAGAAACCAGACTTAGGCAACTGGAAAAAAAAGCTGTTAATCAAACCACAGTCATCAAGCACTGTTGGAGCTGAACAAGACTACACAAGAAGTTAGAGACCTTATTGACAGTGGAATGTGTTATATTGGCAAGCTTGATACTGGAGAAATACTTGGGCCTAGGCTGCCATTGCATGTGAGTTTCAGTCATATTACTCAGCCTTATGCACAAGCAACAGATCTACCACTGACTCTGACATACATTGCTACTTGGAAGATATTGTTCTTGCTTGGAATGAGGGTCAACCCTCATTTCATGGTCGGGAAGGAAGATGGCGGATTAACGCCACCGCGTCTTGCAGCACCGTAAGGTCCCCGGCTGGGTATCCTAATACGGCGATCTGAGGCACAAGACACTCGGCACAAGACAAACGTGGGATTACTCACTTAACCACCGGCGATGGTTTAGATGTTGTGTAGCTTCTCTCACGCTGACCCAGATTCTGCCAGATTCTGCCGTAGATGCTCAGACCTGGCTGCAGTCTCAGGCGGCACTGGCGGACCTCGAGGAGGGTCTGCTGGCGAGTTTGCTGGTCAACCAGCTCCTGTTGCTCCTATGGATTGGGGCTCTACTGGTCACGCCTTCCCATATGAGAGACAGAACCAAGGAGGGATATGACACCGCCGCAGAACACGGCGAAAACAGCCCACGCTACCCAGATAGCGAGCTTGCAAGCCCCTCTGCAGGGAGAGGACAACGTGAAGAATGGAACCAAAGCTGCTCCGACAAGAGCCGGTAGACCTGTGTTGCGGCTTCTAGAGGCAGGTAAAGCGGCCAAACTGATTTCAGAGGGGGAACTCCGTGTTCAAATGGCGGATGCAATTGCAATTGCATCGATACTTTATAGCGCGACTCTTAAAGAAACTTTGGAGTCTGATCTTGAGAACAAGCTAACGCTATTGTCTGAGGACTCTGCGGAGCGCGCAGAAGAGGACCCCGAAGCTGGTGATGAGCTGCCTGTGTCTTTGGTAATACAAAATGATGACATTATAGAAGTGCCTGCTGTGCCTACTGTGAGGGCTAGGGGCATTAATGAGCATGGATCGGAGATTAATGGGGAGAGCCCCTGTAGCATCTCCCATAGCTGTGATGTGTTTAGCCCTGAGGCCGATGGGTCTAAGAGTATTCAAGAGGGCCAAGGCAACGCTTCTGGACAATTTGAGGGGAGCGCTAAAAAAAAAAGAAAATTCTTAAATATACCCGGTGCTGCGTCGGAGGCTGTGACCTCAAGGAAGAATCAAGGAGGCTCACAAAAATCCCCTAATACTTCAATGGGGAACCGAAAAAAGAATAACAGCAGAAAAGATCTTAGAACTACTATGCCACGCAAGAGATATATTGACCCTCAAGGCGCTAGCTGGTATAATAGCTCTGGAGCTCGCCAAGGAGGTGGCTTGGAGAACAGCCCACTCAGAAAATGGGTTCAGGCAAAAAGAGAGGTCAAGGCACTGATTTCTTGCCTGCCTGACTCTGGCTTGGTAAGGGGTCAATGCACGGGGAGCACAGCCAGTAACGAAAATAATGAGGTTACCGGTGAGCAAGTGATATCTCCAACCTATCCCCTAATTAACTCTGCGGGATACATTAATCAGAACAGCTTAGAAAGCCCGTCCGGACCCAGTGAAGAATTAGCCAATAAAATACAGATCGCTTCATTGGATGCTCAGCCTGAGACCTAAGAACAGCTTACTGCTAAAGAGTCGTCACTGGCAGTAATATTGCAGGCACTGCAAGAACAACAGCGAAAATCCCAGGACTACCATGCTCAGATTAGAGCGAACTATCTCAGCATCAAGCTATCATTGGATGAGGTGACGGGTACCGTGGCTAGTATCACGAAAGATATGGCTGAGCTACAAAGCACGGTAGCAGAGACAGAGGAGTCAGTTACCTTTATTGCGCAAACTATGCAGTCACACGACTTACAGCTCCAGGCTTGCCAAACTAAAATTGAGGACCTGGAAAACAGGCAAAGGAGAAATAATTTAAGATTATTTGGGAGGGTAAGGAGGATGCCGATCCCCGAGCATTTGTGGTCCAACTACTTCAAAAGGCATTTCCGGATCTGTCGGACTGGGACTGGGATTGTCAAGTCCAAAAAGCACACAGGCTCCCCATAACTACACAGAGGCTCAATGCCCAGTATCCTCGCCCCATTTTGATCTTTTTTGGGAATGTTTTGCTGAGACAAGCATTGTCTTTCAAGGCTCGCCCCATCTCACCAGTAGCAGTTCATTCCCTATCAATATTTTTTAGATCTGATTTAAGCCGAGCTACAATGGAAAAAAGATGGAAAATTAGACAACTCATTGATCCACTTAAAGCGACAGGGGCTCAAGTGTTTCTACAAGAACCGGCCAGATTGAAAGTTATTAAAGATGGGCAGCCATTATTTTTTGTTTCGGATCTGGAGGCTAAGCTGGCACTAAGCAAATGGCTGATGGCATGAACATTTGGCGGGACTGCCTGGTTTATGATGAATCTTACAACGTTGCACTTTCGAATGTCGTTACTTTGTTTTTGTGTCTCGCTAAAAGTGGCTGGGGAAGGGCAGATTAAAATTATATAGAGACCCGGCCTGGGTGACTTTGGGGGTAGTAAGGATTTAAGTCTGCTCATATCCCTTTTTCTTTTTTTTCTGGTCATGAGGGGCCAGCTGGGGCCTGGCTTTATGGTGCACTGAGACGTAAGCTTCCTTATTTAGCGGCAGCTGTTGGGGGAGGGTGATCCCTTCTTTAGGAAACAGGGAGGGGATGAATAGGTTGTTTTGAGGGGGTAAGGGTACTCTAGGGAGGGAGTGGGGGATAAAGAGGGAAAAGTCAAAAAGAAGGTTTACAGCTCTATGTTAGGTGGTGGGAATTCAGCGGTTATTACTATTTCTGTTCTGAGGTTTTGCAATTTAATTAAATGGGTGTGGCACTGATCAGGTGTCTATCTTGGAATGTGTCTGGATTGAATAGGGGATCTAAAAGACAAATAGTGCGGGAGGAACTCAGGGCAAATAAACCTCATTTAGTACTTTTAACACAAACACAATTAGCATATAAAGTCCGGGGTTTTCTCGACCAATTGGGATTTCAGAATATAATATGTACCTGTCAAAATGTGTCAATCAGAGGGGCTGCCATTTTGGTGTCTAAAACATTAGATTGTCAAGTCCACAATGTATTAGCAAATCAAAGAGGGAGGTCGGCCATTGCTCAAATCGAGATCAATACTGTGAGATATGTTTTTTGTGTTTTATATGGTCCCAATGTTGATGATCCGACAATATTCGATGATTTTTGTTTAGAATTAGTGGGATGGCAGGGGGTGGTTGTTCTGATGGGAGATTTTAATTGTGTTATTAATTATGGTATGGACTCCACTAGCCGGCCATTTGCCCTGAGAATGACGAAGGTGAGAGCTTCTATTTTAGAACTAGGGCAATTACACTCGCTGCAGGATGCATGGCGCTATCTGTATCCAACTACATCGGGATATATGTACTATTCTGTGCCACATCGGCAGTACTCGAGGATTGATATGGCCTGGGTTTCAGACACTATCTTCACGGGGCAGATATGGAGATCTGTCCCAGGATTACATCTGACCACAACCCCATAATTTTTTCTTTCCTGGCAAATCCCATTCCCAGAATAGCTCGCTTATTTACCTTTCCACGGTATTTGGTTACGGATTCTGAGTATTCGGTTTTTATTTTTAGAAACATTTCAGAATTCCTTACAGATAATATAGGGTCTGCCCCACTTTGGGTCGTATGGGATGCTATGAAAGCATTTATTAGTGGAGTCACTCAGCAGTTCGTCCGGCAACAGAATAGAGAACGGGAGAGACAAACTAAGGATGCTTATCAAAAGCTTATCAGCTGTGAGCTTCAGCATGCCGAGGCTGTTGGACTGCAAAAGTTAGACCAAGATTCTTGTATGCTTCCCTTCTGGAGCAGAGGGCAGTGATAAATAGGGCATTAACAGAGAAGGAAGAGGCTAAGCATAAGACATTACAATATGAATATGGGGACAGAATAGGGAAAGTTTTAGCTCATCAGCTTCTGGATAGTCGCCTTAAAACTAAGATTAAGGCTATTAAAGGCGAGGGTGGTGTTATTTATAGATGCCCCCAGGAGATAGCGGATCAGTTTTCTATTTTTTATCAGCAACTGTATTCCCCAGATCCAGCACAAGACTTGATTGATATGCAGAGCTATCTACAAGGGAGTAATCTGCCGACTCTGACAGAGGAAGACTCTCTGTTATTAGAGCAGGAGATTACAGTGGAGGAGGAAGTTTTGGAAGCGATTGTGGGGTTATCATCTGGAAAGGCGACTGGGGATGATGCCCTCCGGGCAGAGCTTTACAAGTGCTGCAAAAGCCTCCTGGCCCCGGTCCTCCGAGATGTAATCTATCAAGTTGGGATTACAGGATGAGTTCCAGATTCATGGAATATGGCCAACATCATTTTTTTTCTAAAAAAAGATAAAGCTCCAGAGGGACGTGCATCGTACCGCCCAATATCTCTAATAAAGGCAGATGCAAAGGTGTTTGCTAAGATATTGGCCACCTGGTTAGCCCCAATGATGGCCAGCCTGGTTCCTCCCCAGCAGCATGGGTTTATTCATGGGAGAGATACCACTGCCCATGTTAATACGGCAATAGCCGCATTTGATGCTGCGGGTAAGTTAAAAACTGAACTGGGCATGGTCTTATTGGATGTAGAAAAGGCATTTGACTGGGTGGCCTGGGAATATCTCTGGGCAACACTCATCACATTTGGGGTTAAGGAAACTTTTCGGAAGCTGGTCGAGGCTATGTATTACAACCCGAGGGGCAGAATACAGTATTCAAACGTTCAAACCATCCCTTTTCCCATTCATTGCGGTACGAGGCAGGGCTGTCCCCTTTCCCCTCTTTTATTTGCTCTTTATATAGAGCCATTTATTCGGGCTAATAATCTGATTTGTCCACTGAATATTGGACAGCGCCCTCTCAAACTTATGGCATATGCCGATGATATAGCTATTTTCACTGAAAAACCAAGGGAGGCTATAGAAAACATTAATATGGAGGCAAAGAGGTTTGCATGTTTTTCTGGCTATAAGGTGAATAGTAACAAAACTCAAGTCCTTCTTAACTTCCAGTCGGAACACCCGGTTGAAGGGGTCTGCTCGAAGGTTACATATCTGGGGGTACAAATTTCATCTAAAATTGAGCTCATACACTCATTAAATTACGATTCTCTACCAACCATTGTTACTAAACAACTGAAGCTGTGGCATAAGCTTCCATTAAGCATCTTAGGCAGATGTAATGTTATAAAGATGAAGATACTTCCCAAGTTCCTTTATCTTTTTAGGTCAATACCGTTACGAATTCCCAATGTGTTTTTTAAGAAGCTGGATGGGGTTCGGGCATCTTCATCTGGGGTTATAAGAAATCAAGACGCGCCATTGGATTGATGAAGCTCCCATATAATCAGGGTGGTTTAGACCTCCCTCATTTTAAGCTTTATTTTTGGGCTGCTTTTGTTGCCCTCTTACGAAGGCTCCTGAACCCCGAGGAAATGGATTTCTGGCATTGGTTGGTCCTTGAGGGAGAGAGCCAGATGTTTTTATATCGAATTAATGACCCTAATTATTTTAAACGTGTACGGTTCAAGTCCATTAGAGATTGTGTACATATTTGGCAGGGCATTGAAACTAGATTTCTCTATCTTTTGTACATGGTAAACTTCCTCTTTCGGGTAATCCAATGTTGCCTAGAATATTTCAGGATGGTATGGCCTGTCAGTGGGCTGGTTATGGGGTGTACTCTCTCAAGCAACTATAGCCGTTTGGAGTTTCTCTGGGTTAGATATGTGGGAGTGTATATATGCTCAGAACCGGCGGGCCACCATTAGCAAGGCGTATCAAATTCTTTGAAAAACCAAAACAGTTCAAAGAAGGGGGTCCAAGGGAATGTTTAAAGACCACAAAAAGATTTATTCCCCAGCCAATATATCAGAAACAGTATGAAATCTTTGGGTCTATACAAAATCATCAAAATCGTATGATAAAATGCTCCTGAATCATAATAAGTCTATCAACACAAAATCATAGGCAAAACCTCACAGCAAACGCTGTGGGCAAATCCCTTTACAGGACGAAATCCCTCACTCACCATAGGTGACATGCTTCATCATTTGGGATTCTCCTCCCAAAGGAAACACCTAGTTCCTTTGGGGGTTACAACCCACTCTCTACAAGGGAGGAGCTCAGGGATGTTTTCAGTTATTGGTGGAATATTCTAAATTCACAAGTGATGAGTAAAGACAGTGTGAGTGAGGGTGCAGCGCAATAATTGGAAAGTAAATGTGAGAAATGTGCGGTTAAAATTGTCTAGGGAGTGTCAACAATGTACTTTATTCTAATGCATCCACTGCCAGGGTTAAAAAACAGTGCACCCGCGGTATAGATATGAACCGCTCAGGTGGAATGAGACATAGTGGTCAACATGTTTCAGCCTAAGGCCTGACCGTGGGCATGGCTTTCATCAGGACCTCTAGTGGTGCTGCTGCGTCAATGTGTGGGTGATACAAACACCAAAACAATGATATATGAACAGGAACTCAATTTAGTCAGTCTGTTCCTCTTAAAGAAAATTACCTGCAGACTGCTGGGTACACAACCCACCTCAACCTGGCGACAGCTCAGGAAGGGGGCACCGCTCTCTCCGTCGGTTCTCCAGGCTTGAAATGAGCTTTTAACCGCACATTTCTCACATTTACTTTCCAATTTTTGTGCTGCGCCCTCACTCACACTGTCTTTGCTCATCACTTGTGGATTTAGAATATTCCACCAATACTGGAAAACATCCCTGAGCTCCTCCCTCGTAGAGAGGGGGTTGCAGCCCCCAAAGGAACTAGGTGTTTCCTTTGGGAGGAGAATCCCAAATGATGAAGCATGTCACCTATGGTGAGTGAGGGATTTCGTCCTGTAAAGGGATTTGCCCACAGCGTTTGCTGTGAGGTTTTGCCTATGATTTTGTGTTGATAGACTTATTATGATTCAGGAGTATTTTATCATACGATTTTGATGCTTTTGTATAGACCCAAAGATTTCATACTGTTTCTGGTATCAAATTCTTTGCCAGAGTAGAGCAGAGGGCTGTGAGAAATTGGCCTCCAGGTGGAGTGAGAATCTGGGGGAAAATATTGCTATAGAAAACATCAAGATAGCCTTGGATACTATTGCCCGTTCTGTACACTCTGTGAATCTACGGTTGCAGCAACTTCGGACACTTTGTTTTCTTTATTATACCCCTGAGAGGATTGCCAGATGGTCTCAAGGCGGGCTGGATGGGGAGGGATTCATGGAGGGACTCGTCAGAACTGCCATAAATGTGGGTTATATACGGCCGGCATTGTTCATATGTTTGTTATATGTCCTGCCTTAAGGTTGTTTTGGGATAAGATATTAGCAGCAATTAAATGTAGACTTGGTGGTGATGTCATGTTGTCGACAACTGAAAGGATGTTAGGGTACAAGGAAGACTGCGGTCGGAATAGGCCAATATTGACAATTATGCTGGGTGCTGCCCGGTTGGCGATAGCTAGAGCTTGAATCTCTCCCAAACCCCCTACCGAGATCGAATGGTCCTAATTCCTAAAGAAACTGGGGAAAGGGAAAAAGCGCTGGCTAAAGCAAGGGGTATTCAGGCTCTGTGAAAGTATAGGACCATATGGGGCTGTTTAGAAGAGTCATAAAATACATGTTAAAAGTTTATTGATTGTCATATGTGTATATGGTTCCGAAATACTTTAGGAGAGTTCCCATCTTTTTGTCTGTTTGCTTTTGTTTTTTGCCTTTGCTTTTTTTGATTATGCTTCTTTGTTTGTATGACTGTAATTCTTCTTGAAAATATTTTCAAAAAAAGAAAGAAAAAGGAATGAGGGTCGACCCCAAAAATTCTTGCTTGAGCCTATTGATGCATGGGTGATAATGGTGGTCATTAATGGTTTAGCAGGTGGTAAGACTCCAGCCTTTTAAAATGTTATTAACCCCACAGGTGACTGCCCTATATCAGGAGGCAGTAGAAACTGAACAACTCCACCCGACCACTAAGGAGGCGGTCATCAGAATGATATTAAAACCAGACAAAGATGGATACTCAATTTAGATGGTAAGATCCTAGCGCATGTCATAGCAAACATATTGGCTTATTGATGTCCAGCTTGATTTTACCAGTGCGATTGGGCTTTAACCCAGGCAGAGCTACTTTTAATAACTTAAGTGCCTTTTTTGCAGTTATGCTGCAAGTCAGACTGGAAATAAATGGTAATTCTGTCATCTTAGATGCCGAAAAGGCACTTGATTCCCTTTAATGGCCATTTCTATTCCAGTGCGAATCAGCCCTCCTTTTAAAATACTGAACCTAATTAAACTACTATATACCAACCCCCTGTCTAGGATATTCATCAATGGCTGTATCTCAGACCTGTTTCCAAATCGTAGAGGTACGCGGCAGGGCTACCCCTTGTCACTTCTCTTCGTTGCCGTTGCCTTGGAACCACTGACGATCTGGCTGAGAAGGAAACCTTCTCATAGAGGGCTGGCTTTTCAGAATGAATGCATAATACTGTAATTATATGCCAACAATATTATGTTACTTGAAAAAGACCTGGATACACATCTTTCTCCCCTCATGGTTGAAATTGTTTGATATTGGGAAGTGTCAGGTGCACACATTAACTGAACCACATCGTAAATGTTTCCAATAACTGCTGCAGCCCACAAGCTGACGAGGGATCTTCCATTGCGCTGTTTTGACGGCTCAATCAGGTACTTCGGGATCTTGCTTGATAGAGATAGACACCAAATAATGATAGATAATAATCACCCTGTATTTACCATTCTACGTGATCAATTGAGAGATAGATAACACTTCCACTATGCACTTTTTAAGATGATAGTTCTACCCAGGTTTCTGTATTTGATTCAAAGTAGCCCTGTTCCGTTGAACCAGACATTTGTTCTCAAATTGAAAACAGCTCTGGCCAGACTACTCTGAGCAGGTTGTAACTTGAGACTGAGATGGGAGACACTCATGTTACCCTATGACCGGGAAGGATTTGCAGTTCTGGACTTGGAGAGGTATTGCCATGTAGCACAATAACACTACACTGCACTTTGATTTAGTCTAACACATAGTGCTCCTCATGTTCCTATAGAAAGGCACCAGGTATTGACAGGCAAGTCGTGCACCTGTATAACCACAAAGCTCCCTAAGCTGGTGCACATGATAAAGACTGTCTGCTGCTCTACTTGGTGACTATAGCACATGGCTGCTAAGGCCGGGCTCACACTGCATATTCCCCTCTTGAATCACCTATGCATTCTCACGATGCTTGACAGTGGTGTGACGAATTGCCAGAGAGAGGTTACGCTGCAAAAGTTAGGTCAACTATTTGCTGATGGGACATTTGGCTAGTTTAAAGGCGACCGAGCTAGCACACCATTGGATGGATTTGATTTTATGAGTCTTCGACATACAGCGTCATCAACTTGGACCGCCTCCTGCCAGAACTCCCAGAGTTTTACCTGCTTACCCAACTAATTCAAAAACCAGAACAAAGTGATTGGGCTTCAACATTGCACACTCTGTAAACGAGTTCTCACACACACACACAATAGAGCCTTGGAGAAATGAAGGATAGGCATTGCGCTTAATGTGAGCTTGGATAAATTGATACCTATTAATTACAGGCACAATCGGCTTCATTTTAAGTTTATTAATGGACTGTAATGCTCCTCACAACATTTGGATCGGAATGATTTAGAGAAATCTACACAATGCCCTGGATGTCTATGTGACTCTATGTGTCGGTTTTTATTAGCTAGCCTAGGGGTGCTCACTAGTTAGTAGGTATTTGGAATACAAGTAATTCCATAGAACAAATACTTTAATATTGACTGAGCCCCGCTGACGGAGTTGCTGTAGTACACCAAACAACTCCCGAAGCTGATTAAATGGCTGGTGGGAGTGCTACTCCTATTAGCAAAAAATATATTGGCCTGTTGCTGGATGAGAGGTCCCTCTCCCACAGTCATGGTTTGGTTGACAGTTGGAGAGCTCTCTAAAGGAAGAGCTGAGAGCTATGAGGTGCTGCAGGCTCCCCAGTTCTGCCCCGCGTGATATATCGGTACCTTTGAGGGCCTATCTCATTTCGAAAACAGTGATTGACACGGTTGACTAGAGCTGTCTGTCCAAACCATGATTTTGAAATGTTATTGCTGGCATGCATGTCTGTTTTGAGACTTGCACCACCTCTGTTTGACCTCCAATGTAATACTGCTCCCTGTGCCTTTCTTTTGGGCTGCGACTGGTTTTGTTACATTTGTAACCTACTGAGCAGGTTGACCACCACCTACTTACTAGATACCTCTACGTGTTTGTTGTTTTGTTCTTTGTGTGGTAAAATACCTTTGGCAAAAAAAAAATCCATTTACAGGTAATGTACTCCTAATCAACAGAAATGAAACAACGTAATATGCTACTCACGAAAATAATTAATTGAATACTACTAGTACTAATAATTCCCAGTGTAAAAAAGGGAGTCAGTGCATTAACAAGAAATAGAGAAATGTTGTTACGTAACACATGTCCAAAGGTCAAGAACACAGTGGACAGACAATGGGGCTACTGTGCCAAAGTGGAGTGATGACGCTGGGCTCTCGTAGAAAAGGGCTAATTGTGAATAAACACTATAGAGCCTCATCACAAGAGAATTTTGTCTAAAAATATGATTGATGGCCATTCAGTTGGACAGATATCACAGTGAGTGTCTGGTTGTCAGAAGAAGCGTTGAAGTTAGGTAACATTGCTCAATGATGTTATGCTTTCACCAGGACAGAGGCTCGTCACCAATAATGAGTAGCAACCTGTAAAGTCCCAAAAGGCCAAATGCAACCCATGGAAGTGGAATGTGCTGGTCAGATTGTATATACAAAATATTTTCTTACATAAGAATGGGCAAGAACTGAGAATACAGGAGATTAGTAAAGGAAAATTAAATAATTAAAAAATAAATTGGGACCAATAAAACCATCGGAAAACATGCCACCACCGCCAAGTGAATTAAAAGAGTACTTTAGAAAAGTACTGCAGGACTTACAAAGTTTGGGAGAGGAACCATTTGTGATAAATATAAATGTGGGAGTTAGAAATCATTATAAGTTTCACAATATATAACTATTGTGCATTGAGAATGTAAATTATATCCCACTTACCCATGAGAAATGTTGCAAAGGAAACCAATTTGACATGGAATGTTCTTGCCTTAGGCAAGTATGGGATTGCCAAACGACATGCAGTAGAACACAAATCTGGAAACTATGATAAAAAAGCCAATGGCTTAACATGTAGATAATATGTCAATGGAAACTATTCTCAGTGTTTATAGGTAAAATATAAACATGATATGCGTCACCTCCATCTCTACCTCGAACAGACTTCTGTCAACTTTCTGATTTTCCGACGACCTCCAGCCAACAGCCATTCTTATAAAGGATTCACATTCTTCTATAAAGTCTATAGCCCTAACATACTCCTGTCAACAATCCTCATTCTAATCTCCTACTCAATCCAAACATATCAGTTTCCTAAAGGCCCATATCTGACCTGCACAAAAATTGTATTTATGGCTTTTAACAATCACCTTTCTCCTAAATAACCTTGTCAATGACCCACATTCTCCTACATCACTTAACTCCAATAAGATACTGTTAACAACCCCCATTCTTGTACCCCATCCCTAACCAGAGCATACCCCTATTAACATTTCCAATTTTCCTACAACCTTCCTAACCCTAAAATAGCCCTGTCAAAAGCAACATTCCTACCTCCTTCTTCACTCCAACTTTTCTTTCCAAAATGCTGTTTCTCCTTACCCCTCCAAAGCTCCTACCTACCCCCAAATCAATCTTTAATCTCCTATCCCCCTGCCACCCCTAACATGCAGGCATCTGCACCCTTCACTTCTTCTTTAGTTGGCGTCTTTGAAGGGTGACTGGCAGCCCTGTGAATCCAAAATATAACCTGCATCCATCTGTACTACCCTGCTATGACTCAGACACAGGGAATAAGGTGTAAGCAAGTACTGCTCTCCGCCATGCATCCTGCCACTCTAGGATGCTTATTAAAGTGCATGGACATCATTTAGGGGTTGCCACCGTGGCTTTCCCTTTGCTACCCCTAGCACCGCCTTTGCGACCCCTGGCCTCAGAGGTGGCAAATTCAGTGCCAGCAACAATGGAGCAGCTGGGGATCCACTCTCTTTATTGTCTGTCAATTGTCTATTACACTAATAGTTAATAAATAAAATATAATTATCACTAATAATAATGTCATGAAAAATGGAGCACAATAAGCTGGAATTTGCCCTTCCATGGCAGCTGAGGTAAGTAAAAAATCTTTTTAAATGCATGATGTGTGCATGCTTGTGGAAGAGAGTGTGTTTGTGTGTGAGAAAGCGTACATGTGTGAATTTGTGTGTATATTAAATACGCATACTGCGTGTGTGAGTGAAAATAGAGATTAAAAGTAGGCCGGGGTAAATTCCGTTCAGCTCGCGGAATTTGCGGAATTTGGCCAATTCCGTGTTCCGCGGAGAACGCGGAATTGCCAAACATTCCACGATCCGCGGCGCTGCGGAATTTTTACCTTGTTCGCGCTATCAAAATGTGGGTTCGCCCGCGCGGGAGCGACTTACCGGGATCCCTGCGTTCGCCGACGAGTTTTCCTATCTGTTCGCGTGCGCCATGAGATTTTGGTAGCCGGCCGTGCGATCCCACGAGAGTGTGCGATCGCGAACACGTCATTCGGACAAGCCCACATTCGCGAACAGGAAACACGCATCGCGAGCGGGCAGGACAAGTGAAAGAAGATGGCCGCGTCAATTGGCGACCGCATTGGCAAGTTCACAAGATATTGCCCCCTGAGCACGCAAACAGCGTTCGCGAACAGGAAAAACGCATCACAAAAGGGCGGAACCAGCAATTCCGCGTCTTCGCGGAACTCTGCATGCTCGCGGAGATTTTTGACCATTTCACGGAGCTTTGAGTAGCGCGACTACGCAAATTCCGCCCACCCCTATTTAAAAGGCATGTTATGTCACTTCCGCTACACCTGGCATTTCAGTTAATTGACGTCCATGTTAAAGTGCTGAAATTTCCTTTAGCAAGTGTTTTTTGCAAGTTCCATCAAGAAATGAGATCTTTTATGATGGAAACCCTTTCTAATGTTATGGTATCAAAGAGAGCACTCCCCTCTGATGAGGTTGATACTTACCGTAGATACCATGAATTGCCTTCTTCTACGCCCATCAAAAAAAATATCCAAAATCAGGAAAAAGATAAGACACGTTCTGAAACAGCAGAATTTATCATTAAGGGAACTTGCCAGATTACTCGGTCTCATTTCTTCCTCTATCCAAGCTATCTTTCCAGGCCCCCTGAATTATCGAGCTCTTCAAAGAGTAAAAGCGAGGGCCCTACGATCAGGCCTCTGGTATGGGGATCGCATTTCCCTGGATCAGGAAGCAATATTAGAGCTAACCTGGTGGCTAGAGAACTTAGATGCTTGGAACGGGAAAGCAATTTTTGGGTCAACACCGGAATTTGTCTTAGAATCCGATGCGAACCTTCATGGCTGTGTAGCCTGTTTCCTAGATCAGAACACGGGCGGTGTTTGGTCTCAAGAAGAATCTTCTCACCACATAAACTACCTAGAACTGACTGCCGGTCTTTATGCTCTGATGAGTTTCAGACATTCTCTTCAAGGCACATCTGTCATTCTAAAGATGAACAATATGTCCGCGGTTGCCTATATAAACCACCTGGGTGGAACAAACTCTGCAGACCTCTCAAATCTAGCCAAGAAACTTTGGATGTTCTGCCTGGAACACAATATCTCCCTAAGGACCGAATATCTCCCAGGGAAAACAAACACTTGTGCAGATTGGAACTCGAGGTTTCTCATAGACCACAGCGATTGGAAGCTCAACGTCTCTGTCTTCAATTCTCTCAACAATATATGGGGCCCTCTGGAAATAGATCTCCTTGCCAGCAGATTGACTTTCCAGCTGGAGAATTATTACAGCTGGATGCCAGACCCGGGTGCTCTAGCAGTAAACGCCTTTCTTCAGTGCTGGAAGGGGACCAACGCGTATGCCTTCCCCCTTTTGCAATGATCCAGAGAGTTCTTCAGAAAGTGAGACATCAACGTTGTTCAATTGTTCTAGTCACTCCCTTCTGGTCATCTCAAGCTTGGTTCCTCACCACCCTGGAGCTGATTTACGACCTTCCCTTCCTAATTCCTTCCCTAGTGCATCTTCTTACAAATGTAGATGGACAAAATCACCCTCTAGTTCAAACAGGGAATTCGAACCTTCTTGCCTGGAGAGTGTCAGGAGATCCAATGATCTCACAGGACTTTCGTCTACAGCTTCAACTCTCCTCGGAGAGTCTTGGGCCCCTGGTACACACTACCGGTACAACAACATGTGGAAATTATGGGTACGTTGGAGCTTGGAAAGGAATCTGGATTCCGTGGAAGCACCTATCGTTGACATAGTTAATTTCCTTGTAGAACAATTGAAAGAGGCCTTAGTTACAGATCTATCAATTGTTATAGGCCGGCTATCTCCATGGGACATGCTCTTGTCAATGGTAAAACAGTAGGTAAAAACGCCGTTATTTGTAGAGTCCTCAACAGTATTAGACTCAGGAGACCTCCTAAACCTAGATATCAATCTCTCTGGGATGTTAAGTTGATTCTTGATCTTTTCTCTAGCTGGCCTGATAATATTTATTTGAATAGGAAAAAACTATCCATCAAACTTGCTACACTGCTTTGCCTAGTATCTTTTCGTAGGGTCTCTGATGTTAAAGCTCTAGAAATCTCGAATAGATCCTGCAACATGTTTGGAGTCAATTTTGATTTGTTTAAAAGAACTAAGACTATGTCTGATTCTATATTTTATCCATGTTTTGATTTGTGCAAGAAACTTTGTGTTGTGGATTGTATGAAAGAGTACGATTGCAGAATGAATGCTCTTCGTCCTTTAGGTGTGAATCAGTTACTTATTTCCTTCGTCAAACCTCACAAACCTATTACTTCTGCTTCTATTGCTAGGTGGGTTAACATTCTTATGAATTTAGCAGGTATTGATTTAAAAATCTTCAAAGCTCATTCGATCAGAGGTGCTATGGCCAGTAAGTCCTTCTGGTCCGGAGGTAAGTTGGATGATATTCTTAAGGCGCCGATTGGTCTAATGCTAGAACTTTTGCTCAGCATTATTGTAAACAAATTACTCATATGACTGATGTAGTCTTACAAAGCTACCAACATGGTAGCCTCCGGTCTTGTAATGATATTGCGATTCTCCTATTACCATAACTAGAGAATCTGGATTTCATTAAAGACACGGAGGCTAACATTATCCCTCCCTCCGTTTTCCCTTGGATATTTAAAGCCTACAATATGTTCTTTTACTCTAACATTTCTGATGTACTTACTGTTATTGCTTCCTTCTCGTTTTACTGGAAGTTTTCTTATTTTATAAATGCTTGTCTTATTATACTTTTGTTTAATGACTTTGTTTGCCTCCTCATTTCTTATTCTGGTTATTTGTATCTTTCTCTCTTTTTTCAGATAATCTCTCTTAACTTCAGGATTTTGACCTTCGGTTCATCATCACTCTTCCTTTCCTCCTTTTGCTGATGGTTTGAACAAATTGTTTCAACTCGGGACATATCCTGTTCTACACCACATTTAAAAGAGGCTGATTGTTATGGGCTCATGCCTTTTATTTGCTGTTAAATTTCTATTCCGGAACCTTTTTGCTTTATGATGTATGCGGCTGCTTTACAGGAAAGAGACTTTGTGACTTCGGCACGTGAATTGAGGACGGATACGTAAATCGAAAAAGGGATACCACGAAGATTTGTAAAAACGTGAATTCCACCCGTGGCTGTCTTGGGGAAAACAGATTTGAACATCGATATTGATGAGATAGAAATTTCACTGTGACTCCAGAAAGGGATACAATACAAAGGCATACGGGGCACATGTGTAGACAAATAGCGAATGGACAATGGCCCCTATATATATAAGGAGAAAATAGAAGGTGCTATCTTTTGGAAACGGGCATGTCTTTACACAGGGTATTATTGTGGTTGCTGCTTTGTGTAATATCAGGAGGTATCTTACTCCAGTATCAGACTTGTACACAGAAATCCCAGGGTTTGAGAACCTTTGATGTGATGAGTGGCGGGTCCTGATGAAGGTGGCTTCTACGTCTCTTTACGCCACCGGAACGCGTTGACCGAGTCCTCTTTTAATCCTACTAATTTATTATTAGTCCCTTTTAGGGTTACAGAGACTGTAACCAAATTGAATGCGTTAACTGGGATAGCTACATAGATTTATATATGAGATGTGTATGGTATTGGGATGTATGAATGAGTAGTATGAGTGATTTGTGTTCTCTACCTGGGTTTTGCTTACAAAAATAATTTTGTATCAGAGATTTGATGTAAATAATGGAAATGTATAATTTTGATAATGTTATAAATGAATAATGATATAAAAAAAAGGATAATTTCAAAACAAAATAAATAAAAGTAAAGAAATAAACTATAGTGGTAAATTGACTTCTTTTCTCAATAGCCCATGTTTCTTTACATGTTTTAAATAGCAGTTTGAAAAATACAAGAAATAATATACAGGTCGTGAGGGAGCTTTATTTGTTGGAGTGCGGCTGCTTGGGACTGCATTAAAAGAAATATGCAAAATGTTAGCCTCTGTGTCTTAAATGAAATCCAGATTCTCTAGTCATGGTAATAGGAGAATCGCAATTGACGTCCATGTTAAAGTACTGAAATTTCCTTTAACAAGTGTTTTTTGCAAGCTAACATAACATTAGCAGGACTGTGCCTGCCACTGTGTAAACAGTCATCTGCAAATGCATGTCCACCGCCAATTGGCACTTGTTTTGTCGATCCAATGCCTGACCTCTGTTTTGTCTATATTTCTTGTGTATTGCAGCAGAAATATCATGAATTGCAATTATGTGTTCTACATTGTCTCCCGGAGGGACCTTTCTGTCTTCACCAGGGCATTTTGGTTCAGGGCCATTTTCTAAATGCTTTCTTTGAAAGGCTGCTAACATTTCTGCCGTAGTAATATGTGCAGAGGTAAAAGCAGACTAGAGAAGGGGCTTACTATGCAGTGCAAGGGCAATGTGCTGGTCTGAGCTACTCCAGATGTACATAGAGGGGCTACATCGAGGTGAACTGTTCTTTCTTTTTCCTGTGGTCCCACTACATATACAATATAGGTAGGTGATGTATCACCTTCCTCGTCACTAAAAAGGCTGCTCCATGTTTCACCTGAAACACAAGATCGGTGGTGTTCAGAGATGGAAATGTAGCATATGCATGAATGCACATTTCATTGACGGTGGTACTTATGCAGTGTGTGCTATACACATAAATGGTAATTCTGAACATCTCAGGAATTTTGCAAAGGGCTATCGGGGAATACCATTTAATTTGTCTCTGTCATGCACCAATCAAATTTTGTTGTGAGTTACAATAAAGATTAATTAGAATCCCACATGCTTCCAAATATGTTTCCAAAGTTTCTGGAAGTCTTTTATTCGCCAGGTGTTTCATGTTATCAGTGAGCAGGTCTAGTATTTCCACCAAATGTTCTTCAAAACTCTACAAACAAATAGATACAAATATTATAATAATGTTTGCTGGGTCTGCCATTTCAGACATGGTTATGGCAACATTCCCATGTGGATCATTGTTTCAAATGCTTATTCCAGCAAATATTTGCATCACACAGTGTGAAAAAGCCATTTAACGAATTAGGATCTCGATTTTCACCATTTCAGTGTTCCAGAATTTTTTCAGAGTGTCATGAAAAAAAGATAAAAAATTATTTCAGTATCAAAAGGCCAGAGATATATCCATTAAATGAGTGGCGTGCAGGATTACAAACATGCCATATTGCGATTAGTAAACATATTACCCGTGGTACCTGAAAGACAATTAAAACATGAGTGCCTGCTATACGGGCTGGCCCTTCGCCAACTGCTCAGATTAACACGCTTTCTGCCTTTGGTCTTGGTCGACACAGTTGTTCCTTTAACCAGCACCTATTGTCAGAGACGCTTTGCTATGTTTGTGGTATGGGTGGAAGAACTGCATTCTGAAGAGACGATCATAATCATTGGCCACATCTTGGCCAGAAATGTTATCTAATCCTTCATGTTTGATAGCTATTTCGAAATATCCCAGGTCAACGATAGAATAGCCCCGCTTTCTTCTGGTTGTGTGCAGAGTGGTGTATAAAGATGGATTAGGGTACCCCTCAAATCAAAGGTTGAAGGTACTTGGTTAATTTCTATGATTTCGTGAAGGTGCAAATATCCTTCCACAAATGTGTGATATTCTCTAGGTACACATTCAGTATTTTACAAATGGCTATCTGGTAAATTTTGAAAATATCTAGGGTTTATATGTCGAGCTAATTTCCTTCCTCGAGCCTTTTCTGTAAATAGTAAGATGAGTTATATGTTTAGTGCCTGGTCATAGAATTCTCCCACTGAATCAGATGACAATGATTTCGTAATGTTCTGGATCTGCACCAGGCACACTCTCATTGGGTGTGCTCAGTGCAGACTGCAACTGTGCACCAGATATATATATATATTTTGTAGCAATTATTTTTGTTGACATGAATAGCATTTGATAAGGTTAAGGTATTAAAGTTCATATCGATGAATATAAAAATATATTCTGGATAGTGTTAAGAGTAGTATTATGGTCAAGTTACGGCTAATTACATAATGTAATTTCATTAAAATAAGTCTTATGTGTTACTTTCATTTCATTTCATACCAATTAATCATGAATTAGGATAAAGGATACTTAATTTCCCAGCACAAGCATACACTTCAGAATCAGTTGTTGCACTCAAGAGAGCACAGCAGTGTTGGGTTGCAAAGCTGCCTATTCTTTTTTTTTTTTTCTACAAATATACCAAAAAAGCAAAAAAAGAGCATCAGGCACAATCCAGGTAAAGGACCATCACCTACCCACAACACTTGTTTACATTTCACCATCATGCAGCCTACAGGTGAAACTCCTTGGCAAGTAATAGTCCCATTCCCACCCAATGGCTCTACACAATAGACATTCCAACAAGGCCAAATAGGAACATTTAGGAATATCCCAACATAAACTACCCACCAATCCACCTCAGTCACACTCAGGCTCCATCCTCCATGGCAGACTGATCAGACTCTGGCATTTTCCAACAAGTCAAGAATGTCCAGCATTCTCCAAGGGCCACCACCACGCCAGAGCCATGTATCACCATGGATGCCCACAACATGCCAATTTTCACCACTGCCTTCCCAGGCTGCCACCAGTGTGCAGACCCTGTGCCATTAATTGCCACAAGATAGCAAAAGGTTTAACCACCATGTGAGGGCCTGTTATTCCACAATGGGTTGGCAATGTGAATCCTCCCAAAAAAGCAACAAGCTGCCAAGAATTACCATCATTCCGCTCTAGCCACCACCTCACTGGGTGTGAACTACAACACGCCATGGATGGCAAACGAGCCACCAAGCACTACCCACCACCAATTGGGGACCAGCACTAACCCTGGGCGTAGTTCGCGTAGTCGCGCTACGTATAGCTACGCGTAGTGCGGTAGGGAAATGCTGTTCGCAATGATTGCACAGTGCCGGATGCTTGTCCGCACTGTGCAATCATTGCAAACCGCATCATGCAAAGTGCAAGCGGTCGTTTTCTGCCGCTCGAGTAGATTTGTACTCGAGCGGCAGCTTTCTCAACGTGGACTGGTAGTTTCTCATCGTGAGCGGTCGCGAGCAAACGCGGCCACTCGCAATGAGAAACCTGACCTCCCCGCGTTGAGAATCTCGCCGGGAGGTTTATTTTCCACGCTCGCAATCGGCAACTTGATGTTGCCGATCACGAACGAGGAAAAAGTCTCACCAGGATGTTGATTTTGCTCGCTTGCGGTTGCCAACTTCATGTTGGGGACCGCGAGCAAGCAAAAAATGCCCGCCACGCTACGCGTTTTTGCACTGTGCTACGAGCGATTCGCGTAGCTCGTAGTTGCGCAAACTCCGCACACTCCGCGAGCGTAGCGTAGTTTTCCGCCCAGGCCTAACCAGCACCCTACCACACAGTAGGAAACGGCATGCTCTTTGTCTGACTCTCCTTTTCTATCTCAGGATAGACTTGTTCTTTAACAAATTAAGACTGGAGGATTTTTACCATCAGCTCTAGAAGGTTCCTTTAGGTCCGCTCACCGAGGTTGATTGTGGATACGACTCCTTCTGTGAGTGGATATCTGGTGCCCTGGACTCTCTGATTCCTATGTGTTCGTCCAAGTGTCACCGGAAGGAGCCGAGCCCTTGGTTTGACACTTCCTTGGCATCTTTTAAGAGGGCCTGTAGACAGGCCGAAAGATTATGGAGGAAGTCGTACGACCCAGATCTGAAAATATGTTATCTGGCCAAGGTCAAGATTTATCACAGGGCAGTGTGTCAAACTCGCGCTTCCTTTTATGCTCAACAGTTTCATAACTCTGCCAATCCATCGAAACTTATTTTTAAAGTATTAAAGGACTTGGTGGCGAAGAGAGCAACTGCAGTGGAAATATGCTCGGACTCACATTGTGAGGGTTTGGCCTCTTTCTTCCATGAAAAAGTGCAAGCCTTCTATCGCACTTTCCCAACGGGTTCCCTGATGCTAGAGCAGGTTGGTCGCACCTTAGGTGAGGGGGAATGTCTTTCCATCTTACCCCCCTTATCTCTGGAGGTGTTTGACTTTCTCAGCGCCAAAATCAAGTCTGGATCTCCGGCAGACCCGCTGAAACCGACCCAACTCAAGACCCTGGCACCGGTTTGCCGTACCCCGGTGCTGTCCTTGATCAACCTGTCTCTCTCTTCTGGAGTGGTTCCCGTTAGATGGAAGCAGGCAGTAGTCACGCCAATTCTGAAGAAGGCGACCTTTAACCCCCTTAAACCTGAAAGCTACCGCCCTATCTCCCTTCTCCCTTGGGCCACGAAAATAGCGGAGGCCCATGTGAACGCCACTCTTACAGACCATCTTGGTAGGCTTAACATTCTCGACCCCACCCAGAATGGGTTCCGTGCGGGTCACAGCACGGAGACGGCCCTTCTCTCGATGGTCGAGCATCTGCGTTCCGTGCTGGATTCCGGTCGGACGGCGGCACTACTGTTATTAGATCTTAGTGCTGCCTTCGACACGGTCCCGCACGGGATTCTGATTCGGCGTCTTGAGGAGGTGGGCGTTTCTGGCTCCGCCTTACACTGGTTTTGTTCCTTCCTTACGGATAGGTCATTCCAGGTGGCGATCCCGCCCGGTAAGTCGTCATCCTACCCGCTAGACCAGGGAGTCCCATTGGGGTCTTCACTGAGTCCCACCCTTTTCAATCTGTATGTGAGACCGTTGGCTGCGGTCGTCAAGCGGTGGGGCCTGACCATGGTCTCTTACGCAGATGACACGCAGCTGGCGGTCACACTGAGTGGGGACCCACACCTGGAGGCTCCCCGGTTCTGTGATGGTCTGCGGGAAGTGGCTAACTGGATGAATTCCAACTGTCTCCAGTTGAACACCAAGAAGACGGAGATTATGGTGGTTGGTAAACAGGTGGCTTTGTGGGATGACAAATGGTGGCCTTCGGAGTTGGGTGTCACTCCCCTCCCAGCGGCAGAGATGAAGAACTTGGGGGTGTGGTTGGATCCTTCTCTGAGTTTCATCTGTCATACCAAGAAGGTGGCGGCTTCTTGTTATGGCATTATCAGAGGAATTCGACCCATCCTCAAGTTCTTTGATGCACCCACAAGACAGCTGGTGGTCCAAGCATCAGTGCTGTCCAGGCTGGACTATGCCAGCTCCCTACTGGCGGGGATAAACCAGTCAGAATTTCTGCGGCTCCAGCGGGTTCAAAACGCTGCGGCCCGATTAGTGACAGGTCTGCCTAGGCGATGCTCGGTGTCCAATACTCTGCGCTCTCTCCACTGGCTCCCTGTGCAGCAGAGGATTAGATTTAAGGTTCTCTGCTTTGCATTTAAAATCCTAAAGGGTACTCCCCCACAAATCTTGGAGAAATTGCTGATCCCCTATGTCCCCTCTCGCACTCTTAGATCGCTAGGCCAGAACTTAGCAGTGGTCCCGCGTTTTAAGTTGAGCAGAATTGGTGGCCGCTCCTTTCGAGTCCTGGCAGCGAGTTGGTGGAATTCTCTTCCTCCACAAATCCGGGCCATCGATGAGCTCCTTCAGTTTAGACGGGCTATCAAGACCTTTTTATTTGTTTAGCTCATCTGTTGTGTCTCGTCTCCTTTTGTCTGCTTTTAGTGCTGTGTTGTGTTCACCTTCTCAAAGTGCCAGGACGCCCCTTTGCTGGGGCAGCTGTGCGTGGTATAAATAAAAATAACAAAATAACATAACATAACATGATCAACAAATGTCACCACAAAGATGCCCACAGCCAGGACCACTGTGCCTGGGCTAGCAACCCACCAGGGCGGGCAGTGGGCGCAACACCCACACACTTCTCATACATTTTTTTATTGGTTAGAGAAAAAATATATACATGTAACATAATTCATTCATTTCTGAAAAAAGTCCACATAATCTTAAATACATTTTGATTAAATACATTACTATAATTTTCATAAATACTCCTCAGCTAATAAATTAAGTACTAGTCCATATATTGCATTACATTTCTTGATTCTTTCCATCTTTTACTTTATTCTAAATTCTTTCATTTTCAAGACCTCCAATAAACTGCAAAACTTTTCATATGTACCTGATCTTAAAGCATATTTACTTTCAATTTCTTTACTTATTCACAATTTTAATTGCCGTTGCCTGAATGTTGGAATTAATTTTGATCTCCAATTTTGCAAAATAATCGTTCTTGCAATAAATACAAGAATATAAATCTTTTTTCTTTGCAAAAGATCCATTTTTATATCCGGCGAATAACCCAGTATTGCAGGTTGAGTGTCTATGGATTGCGATAATTCTAAAACGCTTAGACAATATAGTTCTATCTCACTTCAAAATACTCTAAAACCCAGGCAACTCCAGATTGTATGGACCGATGTCCCCACCCCCCTCTTGATTACATCAGACACAATCTGCTGAGATCCCCAGGTTTTTTTTCTTGTAAAAACACGTGTTCTATATTCACCTACAATTTGCCCCTGTTATCACAGTAAAATTAAATTCATTCATTTTTTTCATACATTAAGGGAAATATCAATATTTTCAGTAGTAAGCCACTCATTTTGTGCTTTCTCGTATACCATAGTAGTCCTGTCAGATCTTAAAGATGAAACCCAACTACTAATTGATCGTTTCATTTTTGCTTCCAGCAAGTCCTGTGCTAACTCCTGGCTTGCTTGTATTTTATATACATCCAAGTTCCTTATAAAACCAACAGTTAATATAAAATACCACTATAGTATATCCTTGTGTTGCCTAATCCCGGGTTCTACATCTTCCCATTCCTGCCATGAGTCTCAAATTAAGGAATCTGAAATTGAATTATAACCATTACTCTCCCATTATAGAGCGACATTCTTTTCTAAAAGTGGTCCATCGCCCACATAAACATCTGTTAAATGAGTCACAAAGTTAATCATTGGAACTGCGCCGTGTTGAAATATCTGTGTCTTCTGCTTTATGTACCACTGTAAAGTCTTATATCTGACTTATTTAGGAGCTTTAGTAATGCATAAAAAATCAGTAATATCATAATCTTGAAAACATATATCTAGAAAAAAATTATCATATCCATGGCTATTCAATGACTTAGTGAATCTGAAACTGCTGTGTGCAAAACTCACAAAATATAAAGTTTTTAAATTAGGGAGAGATAACCCCCTTCTTCCAGAAGTCTATATAAAGTCTCAAGTGCTAAACGAGATGCTTTATTTGCCTGAATAAAGGTTGAAAACATACTCTCTGTCATCTTAAAAAATGTAAACAGCAAACTAAAAGGAATTGCGTCAAACAGAAAATGATATAAAGGTAAAACCGACATCCAGATTAAAGCAACACAACCCATTATAGAAAGGGGAAGATCATCACATCTAGCAAATAATGACTTCACCTTGCTTAAAATTCAGTTGAAATAAATTATCAATATTCTCTGTGAAATATACCCCCAGATATCGCTTAAGCTTTGAGTTAATTAATTATTGTAATTCATGTAGTAAAGTGTCTTGCGTAAAATTAATTAGCAAAATCTCTGTTTTGGACTTTTCTTGATATGTTTGAAAAATTGAGAAATCTCTTTTCTTATTTTCTAATACTGGCATAAAAAAACCGATATCATCTGCCTAGAGTTTAATAGGTGTCATGCCCCTTACAGGCAGTTCGTTTTTTGTACGTACTGCGATGGCTAGAGGCTCTATAAAGAAAGCAAAAAGTATAGGTGATCGGGGCACCCTTGTCTTGTTCACCCAGTTTACTGGATCAAAAGCCTTTTCCGCATCAAAAAACAAACATCACTTGTGCAGGAATATTCTTCTGTGTAAGAAAATCGATGGCTTCTGCTAAATAAAAACTGTATTAAAAAATAACTGCCTGCCAGGTATAAAACCGCACTGGTCTGACTGTATTAGCGTCCCCATAACTTGACTTATCTGATTGGCTAAAAGTTTATTGATGATCTTATAATATGCATTTAAAAGTCTCATAGGTCAATAGGAATTGATTTCCTCTTTATTCTTTCCTGTTTTTTAAAACAGACTACGGTTGCCAAATGGAATGAAGCCGGAATCTCTCCCCCTTTCCAATACATGGTTAGGCAATTTTAATAGTTCTGGGTTTAGTACTGGCACAATTTGTTTATACAATTCTCCTGGAAAGCCGGCTTCCTCACAGGCCTTTCCATAAGCTAGTGTCTTCACCACTGTTTCTATCTCAGTAAAGATTAATTTTGCCACTAGGGTATGAATTTGGTCTGGCGTTAGTTTGGGAATATCTAATGTATCCAAAAAGTGAGTAAGCATTTCCAGGTTCTCCTGTTGTTCAGTGCTATATATAGATTTATAATGCTTAAAAAATCACTCCTTAATCGGTTGTGAATCTTTAATAATCTATTTTGTTACTGAATCTTTTATTCATATTATCTTATTTTCCTCTTGACAATTTCTTGTCTGCCGGGCCAAAAACTTTCCCCTGTATTCACTTTCTTCAAATACCTTTTCTAGGTATGCATAATTGTCTTTATAACCCCGTGCATAATAATATTCTTGTATACTAGATCTAGCCTTCTTAAATGCTGCTTTATTTATTCTTGTAGGAGAGCTTAGCATCTCTTTACTTGCCAGATTTAATACTCTCCTCAATTCTATCCTAAGTGTTGCACTTTCTTTTGCTTTGCTATCTCCTTAGATGTAATATATCCCTGTATGGTGGCTTTGTAGGCTTCCCATATATTTTCAATACTAGCTGAGTTATTGTTTAATTCAAAATAGTTAACTATCTTGTTCAATATTCCATTACGTCATCCCTCATCCTCGAGATTTACTTTATTAAAAGCCCACCTTCCCTTCGGCCTTTCTACTTTAATACCTGTTATTTCCATTTTTACTGCACTGTGATCAGAAAATGTGTTTTGAATATGAGAGTATTCCTTTCATTGCAAGTTTTTTGTAGAGAGACAGAAGTCCAATCCGGCTGCTGACTTTTGTCTGCCCGAATAACATGAAAATGTGTTTTGATCTGGAAACTTCTCCCTTTAAAGGTCTACTAAGTCTAACCTTCTCTTGAATTCTAATACGGCATATGTTACCCTTGGTTTATTCTGCCTGCATCTACCTGTAGACAAACCAACCTCTGGATGTTATAGGAAGTTAAAATCACCCTCTATGATCAAAAAACCTAGTAAATCATTCAGGGCCTGATGTAAGCCTTTATTTGGGATCGGATCATCACTTAGTGGGGCATATATTGTGGCTATTGTTAGTCTAGTATCATTAAGGAAGCCACTAATAGGAGCCCATCTCCCATTTATCTGTTTGGGAGAAGGTTACCTGTAAAGGATAATGTTTATTTATGTAGATTGCAACACCCCTATGCACTGTATTTGTGGATGACAATCCCTGATGCTCTTGCCATTTTCTAAACATTCAACGTGTTGGTTCCTTTTTAGGTCGAGCCTAGACAGCGCATGCGCTGTTGCAAGACCTGTAGTAAACAGTATTCGGAGTGTAATCCCGCCTGCCGCTTGGCATTGGCTCACTCCTCCATTGCTCAGCTTTCCTGTGTCTTTATTGGTTAACTACTGTTTAGTTACGCTATAGGTCTGTTTCTGTTTCATTCAGGTACTATAAAAAATGTTTTGTACCTTTTGAAAAAAGATATTCCCGTGTTTTTGATATCATTTTCTCATTTATTGAGTGTTAACATTTCTGTTAATTTGATAAATGCATTGATTGTTCAAAAGTTCAGGACCATTTTGGGTTGAACTACCAAATAACTATGTGTATAGCATACCAGAGTAAGAATTTCTAAACAAAATCCCTTGTAGGCACCTCTTACTTATTACTGATTTTGATTGCCCAAGCCTCCAAGGGTATATTGGGTTTCCCCACGTTCTTATCCTAGATTTTAAACTCAGCAGAGCCTAGCAGTGCCAGTTCGTTTTTACATTTTAACAGCGGTCCAGTCCTTTCACTGTAGCAAGTAAAGGGGAGAATGATTCGGGGATTCTTGGAAATGCGAGCTTGGAGGTGTGATGGGGTGAAAGTTGCACACCAGCGGCGGGGTCACTGGGGCACGTGACGGGCAGGCATTGTGCTTCTATACCTAGAAATAGTCCAATTGCCAAACTCACAGAAATGCACAGAGATATCAATCTATCTAATACGCATTGACACTTCGCCAGGGACAGTAAGCGCTAAATAAATGCAAACAAAATACGTACATTTGAGTGGCTTTTAACCGCTATGATACATGACACCCATCTGGGTTACTTATGTCAACAAGCATTTGCAATGCAATAGGTCTCTCAATTACGCAAGTTTGAGCTATTGGCATTCTAAACGACAATGCCTTTTTTGTTTTCTTTTTCTTTTTAAAAACATAAATAAAAGGCATTGTCATTTACAATACCAATAGCTTAAACTCGTATAAATGCAAGACCTATTACATTGAAAAAGCTTGTTTTCTATGTAATGTGTTTCCTGAAGAAGAACAAAATGCAAAAAATGCCCTCTCA
Source organism: Triturus cristatus (assembly GCF_964204655.1). Taxonomy (NCBI): domain Eukaryota; kingdom Metazoa; phylum Chordata; class Amphibia; order Caudata; family Salamandridae; genus Triturus; species Triturus cristatus. Next base: position 314,823,012 of record NC_140588.1, on the reverse strand, counting down.
GCCATGTGTCTATCGCCCTAGGCTTAACTCCTTCAGCTTTTAGCTCATACAGCAGTACTATCCGGATTGATTCTCTATTTTGTCCTATCTTCAAATATTACTGTTATATCTAAAATTATCTCTATAGCCTCATTTTTCTCAAATGGGGAAATCCTGTTCTTGCTTATTTTATCCAAGCGCCTTTTATCTCCTAAAGTGTCATGTGCATATAACGCCATCATGACTTAACATTTTATTACTACATCTATTACTGCATCCATTTATCTTACATATCTATCTTTTCGCACATTACTATGCTAAGTTTATCCTTTCTATCCATTATACCAAATATATGTATGAAGGGCAATCCAGAGAATCTTGTGCTCACCCTACCCACGGCTTAAAAATATATCTTAATTTATTAAATTCTGCAGAAATGCCAGCACTTCTTCTAAATCTGCGAATACACGGAGCGGTCTTTTGCAAGAACTGAGCTGAGATTGCTGTATAATTGATTCTTGAGCACTCCTTTCTTTAAGCATATCAATCATTTTAACAAACTACCTTCATCTGCAAGTAGAAATCGTTGACATGTCTGAGAAGGTCTTAAATTGCAGAGTCTTTTGAGTGGATAGTGTTTTCTTTGGTATGGCATTAGATAATATAGATTACTGAATGCGATAGTGCCCAAAGTTGACTAAAATTGTTTGTGGATATCTGGCATTAGGATGTCGTTGCGCTGGTACTCTATGAGCACTTGTGATTGTTAAGTCCCCATTCAACTCAGAAATTGCTTTTTTTATTTGAGTATCCATCCAATCACGTATATTTAGATCCGCACTTCCCTCTGAGACCCCAACTATTCGTAGGTTTGATTGTCTATTATAGTTTTCCATATCCGCAACTTTAGTTTCAAATGAGCTTTTGATTTTCTCCAATTGTTTAATTTCTTTTTGTATAACCTGTATGCTGTCTTCTAATACTTCGATTCGATTTTCTGCTTCTATCAATCTTTCTAGAAACATTGCAATATTTTCTTCTATTTTCATCAGTCGGTTGTGTAGTGCTGTGATTTCCTGCATTTCAGTAGCCTTGAATCTCCTATTTCTATCAGAAGTGTTTCGAGCGTGCTTTTAATTGATAACTCCGAATCTCTAAAGCTTATTGGATGACTACTGGACCTGTCTATTCCTCGTATACCTTCTCCTAACGGAGTTATTTGTGGTGGGCCTCTCTCTAAGTCTTCATTACTGTAGGCCTGCTTAGCTGCAATTGGTGTTGCCTTAAATAATTGCTGCCCATTATTGCCTGACAATTGCGCCCCTATTGTCGAATTTGCATTACTCTGCTTACATAATAGCGGATACTGCTTGCATCCCACTATAGTTGGAGAGGTTGTTTTTCCAACTTACTGGTTCCTATTCTCTCACAATACTATCAATCCGTTCTTCTGCGTTTTACGACTCCTCCAACCCTGAAGCGGAACCAGTAATTTGCAAGTCCAAAATATCACCACCAGTTTCATTTTTTGATCCTTTTTTGTGTTGCATTTTATTTTTGAGGTCCTTATTCTTTCCAGCCTGTAACAACGGTTGGACTTTTAGATCCATTCTATGTTGGACCACCCTTGGTGGATGAGCTGCAGTGGCAGCTGACGGATGCCCCCCCCCCCTTTGGGGTCGGGCTAGAGTGGCTAAATAATCCAGCATTGTGACTCGCAGACCCGCTCAGAAGTTGTTTGAAACATGCCTGTTCCTGCCTGCATGGGCGTCCGCAGGGGGGGGGGCAAGGAGGGGCGCTTGCCCCCCCTGGAGTGCTCCTCTTTGCCCCCCCTGCAGCCAACCATGCTTTTACAGACGCCTTTTGTCCGTAATTACGGGCCCTGCAGGGAGCAGAGGTATTCCCTGTCAGAGGCCTCAACTCCCTGATGGGGCGCCTCGCACTCCTCCTCGCAGCCCCTCCCGCCCATTGTCATTCTGTCTGTGGCTGATTATCACAAACAGAATGACAATGGCCAGTTCGAGCTGCGCGCCACAAGCAGGAGTGGTTAGGTCTGGACACAAAGACCTCTTTTTAACACTCTGTAGCTTGAGAGCAAGGGGTCTTCTGAATGAAGTTCTGGGGGGAGTCGATGCATTATTCTCTCAAGTCAAAAATTGGGGTTGCAGCATAGCCCGGATTTCAGATCCCACTAAAACGTACACAGACACGTGTCAATAACATATCTATCTGCCAGTATGCACCCTATCATGTCTGGCAGGACGTCCCGACCCTGTGTTTCACTACCTCATATCACCCTGCACCTCACTCCCCATGCTCACTGCCTCATATCCCCCTGTACCCCACTCCCCGTGCTCAGGGCTGGCTCTAGGGTGGTGCGACCGGTGCCACCGCACCGGGTGCTGACTTCGTGTAGGGGGCCCTAATATGATTATTTTAAAAGCACCTGCTTCTTTCCTGGACTCCTAGAAATTTTCAGCCACCAATAAAAATTTAGACTGCAGTGATTAATGCACTTCCTTAGAGAGAGAGAGGGAGAGATCAAAGTTTTGTGGAATGGAAGTTTCTACTCATCCTAAGGTAGCGCAGAGGGTTACTATGCTTGCTGCAAAGAACGTGCAGCTCACAAAGTGCGTATAATGTAATGTAAATAGGTCAGTGGGTCACACTTGTCAGAGACACCATATTGTTGATAACTCTTTATGAGTTAAAATCCTAATGTGGAACAATGAGCAAGTAACTGTTATCAAAGATGCATGCAAACTGGGCTAGGGCGTTATGATTTCCCCTCAGTTTTTCATTATCCTAATGTGGCAAAATGGGTTAATTTGGGTAGAAATCAATTCTTATTAATAAAGAGAACCCCCCATCCATGGTGCTAGGTTTTAAATTCTAGGTTTCTGATTCTCCTGACCAAGCACTCTTAAACTATCCTGCCTACCTGTACGGATGACCTGTGACTCCTACACCTTCTTGTCCTCTTATGTAACATTTCCTATGCACTGATTTACACACTTATGATTGATTGTCTCTATGTAATCTGTGTGATGTAAAGTGTTCTGACACCTTACACTGATAGGAGCAGCGCTATAAAATGAATTAAATGCACCTGAGACTGAATGGTTACGGAGGCTTGAGGGGCGCTGTGAAAGGATGGTTATGAAGAACCTGTAGTGGAGGTGGTCATTGGGGGTGCCAAAAAGCATTGTCGCACTGGGCGCCACGAGCACTAAAGCCGGCCCTGCCCGCGCTCACTGCCTTATATCCCTCTGTACCCCACACCTTGCGCTAACTGCCACAACATATCCCTCTGTACCCCGCACCTTGTGCTCACTGCCACAACATATCCCTCTGTACCCCGCACTTCGCGCTCACTGCCACATATCCCTCTGTATCCCACTCCTCACACTCACTGCCTGATCGCTCATTTTACCCTGCCATTCATCTTCTAAGTGTTCTCTCCCCTTCCACTCGTTCTACCTCTGTTCACCCCCTTACTTCTTTTAGTGCCTTACTTCTTTCTCAATATCTCTACTTCTTTTCCTCTTCAGTAACATCTGTGACACATCTCTGCACTTCCTTTATATCAACGCACCCCTCTACCTCACCTGTCTACCTCAGTCTTTATTATTCCCTCTTCCTCAGCTGTCTCTACCTGTCTATGACACACCTCTCCCTCTCTCTACCTGGCCCCCTCTCGTTCTACGACTGCGTTATTCTCCCCTCTCCAGCTTTGATTTACCTGTCTCTGCTCCTGAATCTTTTTCTTCTACACCTCACTTCTTTGTCTACCCTTCACCCCTCGCTACCCTTCTGTTTGCCTCACTACGGTCTTTACCCGACCCACCTTCAGTGCCTCTTCCCATTTCGCCTCACTCCCTCACAGCGCTCTCCTAGCATGCATCTGTTTCTCCCCTCACCACCATGCCTGCCTCTACCCCTCCTTACCTTTCTAACCAGCCTAACTTTCTACCTTCCTGTTATTCCTGGTAGTGAACCTTTCATTTAACCCTTCGGTTGTATTACCTACGCATTCAAATTGAGTAGGTCATTGCTGTGCTCCCAACCTGACATTGAGACCCAGTCCCCTAGCCTCTCAACATGCCCAGATATAACAACAAGCATTGGCATAGCCAATTGGTCTCGCCTTTGGGACCTGCTGCAGAACTAAATACTTATACTGCCGGCATCATACTTACCCAGCGCCAAGACGCCTCGGCAAAAGTGCGCTTTATAAGTTCTTCAGTCAGTGAGTCAGTCATAAGGTCCCAAAGGTGAGACCTATTGGCTATGCCAGTGCTTGTTTTTCTCAGGTTGGCTCGAACATTACCCGATCCTGATTGTCTGCCATTTTAGCCCCGCCTCTATTGATTAACATTAGCCACGCCCCTTCATTTGCCAGGTTCGCCCCCCCCCCCTGGAAAAATTTCCGCGGATGCCCATGCCTGCCAGTCTTCCGAGAGCAGTCAGGGCACAGTCACAGCAGCGTAGGACTGCACCGCGCTTCAGGAGCGTGGTTTGAGACCAGTGCCCCCTGAAAAAAAAAGATGCACTGAGTGTCAGTTCTAGGTGGAGCTTCACCCAAAAGCAAGAGCGTGTTCGCCCCTGCATCAGTAAAATGGAGCAAAGGCATCAGTGCACTGAAAAGCGACAGCATCTGTGCTCCCTTCTGTACCACGGAAGTTCCCTGAAGGCATAAAAGTAGGACACAATCACCCATTGTGCCTCCAGAACTTGCCCACTAACATCCCCTTTATTTATTATCCCGTTTTATATGTTAGCTTTGTACAGATTTACCTTTTCACCCCTAATATTTAGCTATGCTTCACTTCTTCAAACTGAGACCCTGTGACTAGAAGCCCATTCGGGTCTTTCCAGGCCAATTCCAATTTAAAAATGACAAAAAATGCATTATCAAATATGGTCGACATCAGTAGTTCATTCTGCATTGCACATTGTTTTAGATTGTAAATCTTCTATTTGAAAATGCATGATCAGTGTTTGCTTTGTGAACTTCCGCTTATGTTTTTATCATTGTGTGAGCTATTTGAAAAAACATTTTTTAAAACATTTGCTATTTCTTTTATGATCTCATGAAAGCTCTACATGGTCAACATGGCCGAGAAGAAGGCGTAATTGTGCCTGCTGTTCACCCATTTGTGCTTAGAATTCCTTTAAGTTGTGGGAGTATGTGTGGTTTCAGTGGAACAATGTGGAATTGAAGGACTGAAGTTAGTATGGAATTTGCATTCTGTGCACCACACACTTAAAATGCAAACAGCGTATTCATTGCAGGGATTTTGGAAAATGCGAAAGGTATTCGTTGCTCATTGAGACTCACGCTGATTTAAAGCTGGCGACACACGGTGCCTGGCTTTGAGTTTCTTGGAATGCATGGCATTTTATTGGTCGATTGATATGCATTTGCATGGCCTTTCAGCTGCACAATGGACATCATTAGTTGAAATCACTTTCTGCAACGTGTAATTGAACCTTCTTCGCCGCGCGTGACTATGGTTATGGAAATGGTACTTTGAATAATGTGCCTTGGTCAACAGCTGGCCTCAGAAAGAGTGGATCCGACACACCATGTGCGTTTATTAATCATTCGGTTCCCTCTGTTGAAAATGCCTTATTTTGCATTGTTGATTCTTCCTAACATAAGGCTCAAAATATAGTATACATTTATCATAGATTTGTGTGATCTGGTAGGATGCGACAAACTAAAACACAATGATCAATCAGCAATTAAAAATGCAGCAGCAGGTGCGAAGTTGTTTCACTTCTACAGTCAAACAGGTCTGGATTACCAAGTAGGCACCGGCCTGTGGGCCCCACCCGTTTAGGGGCCCCGCCACAACGGATCAAAATGATATTGATTTGATCTTAAGAGAAAATTACAATCAAGCTTTCTTAAATATTGTTTCCAAAAGGTAGAAAGAAATTAATCAAGTCAAAGAAACGAAAACTTTACATTGAAGCCTCTACAGAGAAAATAATATATTAATATAATGTAGTGGTTTATTAAAATTGTTGGTTGGTAAAATTTAGAATGTATCAGGAGGTAATTTGCGAGGGGGCCCCTGAAATTTCAACTGCCTGGGGGCCTGCACAGGGGTTTGTCCGGAGCTGCAGCCAAAACACCACCATCAGTTAAAGTTGAAAGTTTGGCATACTGGAGAACAAGGATGGTCGCTATGAACATCTATTCACTAAAAGTCAAGTGCAGCAGGAGTGACATCAGGTGCGCTTGGACCCGTGATGACATCACAGGAAGTGACAACACACAATGTCATGTTACATTTGTCTCTAATCACATTACAGAAAGTGGCATCACTGAAGTAAAATAAGTTAACAATGAAATTGGTTCACTGTTAATAAGATAACCAGGCATTTAGATGTTTGTTATTTCACATATACTAAATACGCTGCCCCCATATGTCAGAGATGCAGCCATCTTATTATAAGCAGACATTTAATCCAAGCCATTCTAAACTCAAGAAACACCCTAAACCCAAAACTCCCCCAAATGTTAGGCAGAGCTCCAAATGCAATACCCAGTCAAAAATTCAATTAGAAAATGGCAAAAAAGGAAACTAGAGACAATATATTACTGGCGAGGGCGAGGCCTGCTGGTGGAGAACCTAGACTCAGGGGCTTATTTTTAAGCCCCTTGCACTGCCGGTGAGTCTTTTTTTGTGATGCAATGAGTGTTGCTGGGGTGGTTCCCAGCAAGATCCATTGCTTTTTGTAGGATGGCAGATGTTCGAGAAATTGTAAGCCTGAGGCAGCGCCAAAAACTTACGACTCCCCAGGAGAGGCGTACGGTAGGCACAACGAGGATAAATATCTTATTTTCTCATTGTTTTTCCCTTTTCTATGTGTGCTACATTCTGAAATTCTGGTTTCCCTTCCTGCACAAAAATAATCACTCCCGCAACACAGGCAGCCGGGCACCATGGTGTAAAGGTGCCTGCGTAGGCGCTCGGCAGCCCATTATGCGCCAGTGCAGGGGAAAGGAGAGGAATGCGCCGTATCTGATAGATATGGTGCATTCCTGCCCTTTACTTTTGCTGTAGGGCAGCGCAGAAGGAAGGCCTGTGGTGCTGCTCTACAGCAAAATCTCATAAATGAGGCCCTGAGCCTTCAATACTCTCCTAATACTGGGTCAAACTCCAAGCATTTAATCCTATTTTAGTGATAGGCAGCCATTTTCCTGTCCTGCTAGAATGCGGGGAGTAGTTAATTGTCCTCTTTACTGATGAAGCAGCCACACATTTCCACCATCATGCAAATGTTTTTATTCAGTACACTCATTACTCTTACAAATAGCTTTTACATTACCTGGAGAGATATTACAAGCCTTTTGGAAGGCATCATTATGAAATGTCACTCTGCACCTCTATTCCAAAAGTCCACAGCTTTTCTCAAAATCATTAACAAACTGAACAAGCAGTCCATGGAGTGACCTTTGCTAAGTCTTAGACATGGACATCACCCAGGGACCTAGGGGCGACCCAAACCTAGGGGTGGGTGGAATTAGACATAACTTGGAATTTTTAACTAATTTCGCCGTTCTGCCAGCTGAATTAAATTAAATCATCACTGTGGAATTGTTTGCAACAGGGCTGTTCAATATCCTGAGGCTTAAGGACAAGACAAGCAGGGAGTGAGAGATTGCCTTACAGTCTCAGAGTGAGCAAGGCCCAGTGGCATAGCAATGAGGGCTGGGGGTTCTGCCCAAGGCAGCTAGTGCACCAAGCACAAGGCCCCAGACTGCCCTCCCCTAGATCGAGGTGAGCAGGGCCGGCTTTAGCGCTGGTGGCGCCTGGTGCGAGAATTATTTTTGGCACCCCCTCACCCGATGACCGCCTCCTCGATTCTCTCACTACCACCAGGCGTAAGGGCCCCTCATCTCTCCAATCATAGGTTATTGCTAAAAAGTCCCCCCTCCCATGAGGTGGGCGCCCCTCCACAGGTCAGCGCCCAGTGTGGCTGCACCAGTCGCACTGCCCTGAAGCTGGCCCTGCAGGTGGGTATTTGAGCACTCCCCCGTGGGCGGTGGACATCAGTGACAGAGTTTAACCTAGCAGTGGATGGCTTTCTTTAGCTTAGCACTGTTTCAATGAAAGCATCGTTTTTCCAGGTTGTAAAATAGTGAAATCTCATGGATATATTTATCATTTATTCTTTGACCTATCTGAAAGAGGTTGTTTTTTTTAAGTAAATGTAGATTTTGATGCATTTGGCCACCCTGAGATAATACAAGAAAGGGGATCCCCAGCAAATTTGATGGAACGAATACTGCATTAACTGTTTTTATTTCCTCCATTAAGAAAAACATGTTAAAGAAATAAAAAGAAATGTGCAAGTTCAGGACATGGACTGTGCAAAAAATCTCTTTGCTTTCGATTTAGTAGACGATAATGTTCATCCATGCCTAATAAAAATGTAGGCCACGTATACGGTCCAATTGATAAACCACTTACCTAGGCTAGGGGTGTATGAATGTTGTCTGTAAATGTTTAAAATCTATCACTTAGTAAATGCCTCTGCCCACTCTGCCCCTTCGCGGAACTCTGTGGAATTATTTCAGCGGAATGCCACAGAATGAAACTCTGCCAATTCCGCCCACCCCTACCTAAAGCCAGCAAGGAGCAACATATAGAAAGCCCCTCTCCCTAGCTTTATCCTCCTCCAGGCACTCTGTAGTAGAAGTATTGCCACATAAATAAACTCTGGCCCTCGTTATGAGTGGACCACTACATTTTGATCTATTCACAAACGCATGGTACCTGTAATATTAACAGGTGCGATATATATCGGACCATTCGTTACATTCAGCAGGAGAACCCTACTGTAATCTAACAAGGTGAAAAGGCCCAGTATTCACCAGATATGCAGATTTCTATTCGAAAAGCACCAACATCTGCATTTACTTGCTAAAAGGTTGGAATGTGAGATAATTATTGCAGTCAGTAAAATTCAAACACATCAGTGTTGGATTTTATCCATGCGATAATTATCTCAGCAAAATAGTGGGCCATTCGTAATGAGTGCCTTTGCTACTCAGCATAACTTGGGGGCATATTATCAAGCCAGGCGATAAAATTATCGCCGCTTTAGCGGCAGAAAACTGCTGCTAAAACGGCGATAATGGGCTTGATAATATGCTCTATGGAATTCCAATTGAAGCCCATGTTAGATGTGAAGGACATCTAACCTGAGCTTCAATTGGAATTCCATAGAGCATATTATCAAGCCCATTAAGCCGTTTTAGCAGCAGTTTTCTGCCGCTAAAGCAGCGATAATTTTATCACCTGGCTTGATAATATGCCCCTAAACACCTTGGAGTTTACGTTAAACTCCTATTACATAAGGTGCCTACTCCACTGTAGTTTACTCACATGAGACCCCAGTCCCACTGAGTTCTGCACAATTCATTGCAGAGACACAGACTGCCTAAGCAAGAAATGCAACACAAATTTCAATCTTTCCACCCAGTCAGTATCCTTGGGTGGCAGATCTGGCCCAATGAATTGAAGAGACAGCAGTATCTGGTCACCACACGGCCAGGTTGCATGAAATGAACTAACTGAAGGCTTGACATACAATGTGCATTCACATGTTCTAAAACAGCATAAACCCCATGCACTCATAGTCTGACTCCAGCAAACACTGAAAAGAAAATTGCATCAAACAAGAGTACTTTAACATGAGGTGGATGAAAAATTAAAGAACACTTTTTGAGCATGCATTTATTGTGCTGAAAGGACTCTGAAATATTATTGGAATGCCTTCAACACCTTTCATGAAGGCACAGAAAATTATTATTTAAAAAGAACTACATAGATATTGCATTACAGAAAACACTGAGACATTCATAAAGGTACCAACAAAATTAATATGGTATTCATTTGAAAGAAAGCAAGCTTTCTAAAATAGACTGGGGATCAGTTTTAATGGTAGTGCATTTTGAGAAATTTGAAATGAAGTGAAATTTAGATTTGCAGAGTGCTCTACTAACCAAATGTGTCTAAGGGCTGAAACACGGAGAAAAGAAGAGAGACAAAAGAAGAAAGAACCTCTGAACACAGAGTAGATGGGAAATTCAGGCGTAAAAACCTACTGGTGGAAAAGCCAGGTTTTTAAGGATTTACGGAAAGCAAGCAGACATGATTCTTTCTTGAGAGCCAACAGTATATAATTCCAGAGTCTAGCTGTGCAAGCTATAAACCTTCTGCCTCACCATTTAGCTCTTGTGACCTTGAGTATTACAAGATTGGATGTAAAGGAGGAGTGCAAAGATCTTTTAGGGACACACCACTGGAACTGTTGCCTAAGGAAATCTGGACTTGAGTTACGGAGTGCCTTAAATGTGATGCACAGAGACTTGAACTCAACCCGTTTTTTGAACGGAAGCCAGTGAAGTACAGTAGGAACATGAGAAACTGATTGATATTTAGGTGTTGCCAAAAGCAGCTGATCGGCCGCGTTCTGGACGACCTGTGGTTTATTTAGAAATAATTTCTGAATGTTAGAGGATAGAGCGCTATAATAGTCTATTTTGGCAAAGAAGATATCAACAATTTATGTAGATCCAGAGGAATAAAGGGAACATTTTCCCTGACGGTCTTGAGCATGAAAAAGCAAGAGGAAGTGATGAAGTTTACGTGTCCTTCAAAGGAGAGTATGTTGTCAAAGTAAACCCCAAGATTTGTAACTTTAGTAAAAGGGGTAGAGAGCACCCCCAACTTCTGCGGCTACCATTTGGGGGACCAGAACAATGTGTCCCTGCCAAATTTTGTATGCAATTGCTTCATATTCAAGCGTGGCCAGTAGCGGCTCAAAGGAGGCTTTGAGATAATCCCTATAGATAATTGCTAGTCCACCCCCCTTCTCCCTATGCGATCTAGACTAAATATGGCAAGTCCGGGAGAAGTTGCAACAATTAGATCTGAGTCATCTGATGCATCTACCCAGGTTTCAGTAATGAAAGCCAGGTCCAGTGCATGAGCGTCCAAAAAGTCAGAGAAAACAGATGCGTTGTTATTCAGAGACTGCGCATTAACAGGTGTGCCTCTGATTGCCCTAGGTAAAATAGACTTTAACCTTGGATGTAGGAGAGCTTAGTGTGGAAATCCTAGAGTTGGTCAGACGTACCTGTTATCTGAATCTGGAAAGTGTAGACCAGTCCCATAACTGCCAATTCAAAAGTAACATTTTACAGCCTAACCCAAGCAACACAAGCAGCAGGTGGCATGCAGATGGAGAAGGACTCCCTGGGGGGCACGTCTATGTATGAGCTGTGTTGGACTTGGCACTTTCTGCAGGGTCCTCTGCAAAAGGTTTGCTTTTATTCTCCTAACCAGTTCTAAAGTGCTTGTGCTCTCTCCTTAAAGCATGGTAGAATTGGCTTATACCAATTTGCTTTATATAATTTACTTGTAAGTCCCTGGTAAAATGGCACTACCTGTGCCAAAGACATGTAAATTAAATGCTAAAAGAGGGCCCCAGCACTGATTGTGCCACCCTCTTTAGTAGCCCTTTAAACATGTCTAATACCTGCCACTGTAGCCTGTGTGTACAGTTTGAAACTGCCATTTCAACCTGGCAAATTAGTTCTTTTGCCAGGCCCAAACTTTTCCTTTCTAATACAAATAGGTCACCCCTATGGTAGGCCCTAAACTGCCACGAGGGTAGGGTGTAGTACATTTAAAAAGTTGGACATGTACTTTTAAGTTTTACATGTCTGGTAGTGAAAAACTCCTCAATGTACTTTTCACTACAGCAAGGCCTACCTCACCTATAGGATAACATTGGAGTTACATTCTTACATTTAATAGGCTGTAACTTCTAAATGGGACCGGGTCTACTTTGGTGTCTAAAGAATTGTAATTAAAAGCCTTCTTTAATGGTAAAGTTCGATTTTTAATCATAATTCTGAAAATTCCACTTCTAGAAAGTTAAAGACACACAAATGATGGACGTAATGCAGAACAAACCAATTATTCACCCCCCAGTTAAGAGATCTAGGTTACATCCATTGTTCTTTTGCTCACCATGCCACCCCAGTTTAGACGCAGCCATATGCAAATCAGACTTGACCCTGCTGCCCATGGAAACAGTCCAGCCCAAACTGCCAAATCAGGTCCTACCTGAACCATAAACAAACATCCTTGGACTGGTTGCGTGGTATTACCCCTCATCAGCCATGCTAGGTTGAATCCAGTGGCACATTGAGCCCAGGATCCACGTCAGGGCATAACCGGCACACTTATGGTGAGAAAGTAAAAGACACGCAAATGATTGATGGAATGCAGAACAAATCAAACATTCACCCTCGGTCACGTGATCTGGGTTAAATCCATTGTTATTTTGCTCATGATACTACTCCAGTTTAGACCCAGGCATATGAAAATCAGCCTTGACTCTGCCCCCCATGGAAACAGTCCAGCCCGAACTCCCAAGCCAGGTCCTCCCTGGAAAAGAAACAAGCATCCTAGGACCTGTTTCGGGGATCACCACTCATCAGACAGACTAGCTTGAATCCAGTGGCACAGTGAGCCCGAGCCCCACATCTGGGCATATCCAGCACACTTAGGGTGAGAAAGTAAAAGACACACAAATGATAGACGGAATGCGGAACATATCAAACATTCAGCCCCAGTCAAGAGATCTGGGTTAAATCAATTGCTCTTTTGCTCACCATGCCACCCCACATTAGACCCAGCCATATGCACATCTGTCTTGACCAATAAATGCTTCACGCAAAGCGAGTCATGCTTTTCCCAAATGACCTAGCCTGGCAGTTCAGGCCAGACTGTTCTCATGGGGAGCAGAGTCAAGACTGATTTGGACATGACTGGGTTTAAACTGGAATGGCGTGGGGAGCAAGAAAACAATGGATTTACACCCAGATCTCTGTACTGGGGTGAATGTTTGACATTGTTCAGCATTCTGTCCATCTATTGTCCTTTTTGCATTTGTCACCCCAAGTGGGACGTGTATGTCCGAGCATGGGTCTCCATGCCACTGGAGTCAACCTACCCTGGCTGATGAGGTGTGATACTCCTATATCAGTCCTAGGATTCTTGTCTCCAGACCAGGGAGGACCAGGCCTCACAGTTCAGTCTGGACTGTTCTGCTGGGGAGCAGGGTCAAGACTGATTTGCATATGGCTAGATTTAAACTGGAAGGGCATGGGGAGCATAAAAAAGTGATGTATTTAGGCCCAGATCTCTGTACCGGGGGTGAATGTTTGACATTACTCAGCATTTGCCCATCAATTGTTCATTATACTTTTAGAAAATTGCCATTTTCGTGTCCTAACCATTTGGTGCCTGGCGCCCAATCCAGGGTCACAAGACTAGGTCTAGCTGGCAGTTGGGTTTGTTTATCGCTCCCAGACAGTAAAGCAAAGGGAAGATGGGTGTTGGCAGGATGGGGCACTCTGAGTTAACTGGGGTAAGACGCTGTCACTTACCACACATGCACATTGCAAAGGCTATGCCTCTGCACTCTCACAAAGGGGCTGTCACTAGTCTATTGTGACCCCAGATAAGCTGGGGCCTGGACAGGGAGGAAGGGGATGCCTGACATCTCGAGGGGATGGAATCCTCTGGAAGCTTCTCCCTCTTCAAAGAAGGCACCTAGTATAAATATTGGACCTCAGACCAAACTCTTCAGTACACTTCTGGACCTATGGATCGTCTGCCAGGAAGATGGACTGCTGTGCAGCTGAAAGGACTGCCACTCTGTTGGACTGCTGCTCTGAAGGATTGCTGTCCTGCTGTGCAGACCTGCTGCCCTCTTGCCTGGGTGAGAAAGACTAAGATTGTATATGTTGAACCCAGGTGCCCAAAGTGACTCCAAGGGCTAGTTGGCTGGCCTCCTGACTTGAGACTCCAACAACCCGTGACCCGACCACCTTGATTCTGCCACCTGTGAGTCTACCATGCCGAGTGGTGCCACCCAAGTCGTGGACCATTGGAAGTGGGCTTAGGCTGCTCTGACAGCCTCTGGGGACCCATTGAATCAGTGCTTCTCTTCTGTTGCACACTGTGACCGCAAGCAGAACCGATGCATTGTTACTATGTGAATCGACCGAGTCACAAAGACCCACATCACCCTCGCAGCGCGTAACCACCTTGGAACCACCGCTGTGTGACACATCTACAGCGCAGACCCTCGCATCCCTTGTTGACAGCAGCCTTGGCCACAAAACAAGACTGCTCACTGCAGCCCTGCAGCTCCTCAGAACCGATGCACCACCTCAACTGTGCGATGCATCCTTGACACTGTACTTTGCATTGCAAGTCCTCATCAATGGGATCCGCGATGACAACCCAGGACCTCTCATTGCAGCCTCCTCGCATCTCAGAACCAACGCATAATCTCCTCTGTGCAATGCATCTTTGACGCAGACCCTTGCAAAGTTTCGCAAACCAGGATTGAATTTACTTTGTTCAGTGGGCCTAATAGGGTCATTGTAGACAGCCCGTGCTCCATCGCAGTTAGTCTGAACTTGGGACTTTGTCCCGGTCCAGTGTGACCATATAACCAGAGTTGGCTCTCTGTGTATTTTGGCACTGTTTCATTGAAATATTTAACATTGTGTATCTCCGGTTCTACTGATTGGATTTTTGTTGTTTTGCTCTTGTTTTATTTTATGCGGTGATTTAACTTTCTTACTGTTTGAAGTATTGCACAAATACTTTACACATTTACCGTTGAATTAAGCCTGACTGCTCTGTGCCAAGCTACCAGAGAGATGAGCACAGGTTAATTTAGGGTTGGCTTGTGCCTCACCCTGACAAGGACTGTGGTCACTGCTTGACCAGGGCCACAACCCAGTCAACCAACAACCGAGTTTCTTACATGCTGCATCGAATCCTTTGTCCTTAGTGGTACAGTGAAGATTTGCCATTTCTGCCCAATAAATACATAACCTCATTCAACATTCTTCCCATACATGGTCAAAGATGTATATTTCATTTGCACTCACTATGCTTTTTTAATCAAGGTACATAAAAGTACAAAATGCAGACAAAAGTATCAATGTGCCCACAGCATACTCAACACTCACCTACTGCCAGTCATCACAGACACTATTCACCTGCCGGACACTATTCAAAATAGGTCCATTCATGCATTGAGCTTGAATGGCTGGCACGTGCTATTTGCAAGTTTCTTCTGCTGCTTGTCCTGCTGATGTAAGAGGAAGGAAAAGCATCACCTCCCCTTCCTCCCCTAGACCTTTGGTAGTCAACAGGAGGCTTCTGGTGGGATAGGTGACAGGTAAGTGGCTGATAGATCTCACCATGCTGCTCTCTAGCTAAAGAGCTGTGGAAGGGGAAAGAAGCAGTAACTAAAGAATGCAAACACGCATCTAGGAAAGAGCCATATTTGGTTTTTGTGTCTTGTGCGTCCCAAGGACCATTGAGCCAGGGGTCGCAAGAACAGTGTCAGGGGCCATTAAGGGCAAGCCAGGGATCACACGTGTGACCCCTAGTAATGCCCAGTTGACATCCATGCAGACACCACTTCTGTCCAACGTTTATATCTATCCCCGTGCAACATTCTGATTGACTGTTTTTGTTCCGCCTCTCTACTTAAATCAAGGTATTAAACTTCACTCCTTCAGCACATTGCATATTGCATTATTCCACTGACAGTGTTACATTACTAGAAATATCTAAGAATTTGCATTGGGGGGTTAGGATAGCACTCTGCCATAATGCAAGTGGACTGGTGTTTACAGACCCCAAATTAATTGAAAACATCATACACAGTTTTACCTGGTGAGGATCCCCATCCAGTGTATCCTTGTGCTGACGATGTAGCGGGCAGAGTCACACACTGCCACACCAACCCCTTCTAGTTGTTGGAGGGAGCAGATAATGCTCCCCCCCCATCCATACCACAGCCTCACCTCACCCTGCAGCTCCCACCCCTGTCCCTAGTCCCACAATCAACAACTTCCCCCAAAGTGACATTTACCACCTGCTCAAGGAAGGTGGTAAATGTCAACAGATTTGTCCCCAGAATTGGGGAAGCTTAGTGGAAAAGGACTTGGTAATTCGGTGTAGGCACGGATATTTCCATGTATTTATTTATAATGTATTCGCAATTTCTCCTATAGCCCCAACCCTTAATTCTTTACATTTAAAAAAAAAATAATTAACAATGTCTTTTTCCGTTGATTAACTTGAGTAAAAAAAATACATAAAAAATTAAGTATCCCTTATCCTAATTTTTGTTTTGTTTGTATTAAATAAAATTAGACAGTTAACCTATAATTGATTTCGATAAATCATGAAGTAATTATTGGTAATCTTAGCCCAATGCTACCGATAACGAGTTCCCTACCATATTTTTATTTAATTCATTGAAATAGTATTTACATTAAACCATACCCAAACGCCAACCCGAATCCTAACTTTAAATGAGAGTAATTTAAATTGAAATAAGCCGCTACAGCCATATGCCTTAATTAATTCAATGTGGTGCAATTGTAAATGTATTAACATAGTAATCCTAAATCTTAATGTAATTAATTTAAATAGTATCCAACTTATTTTTCATAAAAGGTAAACCTAACCTCCTCCTAATGCCATCCATAACTCTATCACTAAATTAGTTTCATTGAAATAAAGAAACCTAACTGTGAATTAAAAAAAGAAAAAACAGCAATACATTTAATATATTTAACTTATTCTAATGCCTAATCACTTTGCGTGCATTAAAATGAATTGCAACTGAATAATTTACCATAATCATTTATTCATCGGAATTAAAGTAAAAAAAGTTAAAGAACGCAACCTTTATTTAATTAACTGAATTCAATTATTTCGATATTAAATTAAAAGGTACTAAATATACTTAGTGCAGAATTTTCTGTAGTGCACTGGTAACATGAATGCAGTGCCATCCATAGAGTGGGGAATATACGGAATGTATCTTTCAAACAATGCCGGTTTTCGGCCCAGTATGGAAATTAAAAGGCGTACACTTTGAGGTTGTTTGGTTATGAGGCCTACAAAGGTAACGTCAAAAAGGCTTGCTTTATGAAAATGTACTAAATCTATGCCCAACATGATAGATTATTTGCAGGAATGTATAGCTCTGATGGTACTTGCAATTTTTAAATTGAGACATCTTTCATGTGCTTCAAAAGCAGTGTGATAAATGGAATTCTTGATTTAACCTCAGCCACTGACAATCCCTTGGGCCATATCCCAATCTATCCTTTTTGCCCACCATGCCATCTCAGTTTGGATCCAGACATAGGTAAATTAATCATGGCCCAACTCCAATGGGAACAGTCCAGTTTAAAATGCCAGGCCAGGTCCTCCTGGAAACAGGACATAAGCAACCCAGCACTGGTTTTGCCTGTATTAGTGCTCATCAGCCAGGTATAACTTGGTTTCTGGGGCACAGTGAGCATGGGACCCACGTCTGGGCATACCCGTCACACATAGAGCATCAAAAACAAGGTGATGGATGGAATTCCTAAATGAATCTCAACCACTGGCAATTGCTCAGGGCTGCATCCCAATCCTTATTTTTTTGCATAGCAAGGCATAAAGGGCCATATGTATGAGCCAACTTGAGCATAAACTTTTAGTGAATCCAATGGTTCTTTGCAAACCGACATAGGGGCATATTATCAAGAAACGGCGTTAAAATTATCGCCGCTTTAGCGGTAGAAAACTGCAGCTAAAGTGATAAAGTGGTGATAATAGGCTTGATAATATGCCCTTGAGAATTCCCATAGAAGCCCATGTTCTGGGGTCAACATGGGCTTCTATTGGAATTCTCTGCAGCATATTATCAAGCCCATTATCGCCGCTAAAGCGGCGATAATTTTAACGCCGTGATTGATAATATGCCCCTTATTTACTAATAGGTCAGATCACAATATGCCAAATTGTAGTGTGTCACAAATCTACCATCCTTATTGCATAGTAAGGTGGTAAGTCGCAAACAGTGACCCACTACTATTCGTTGCTATGGTGGTCTGGTGGGACAGCAGACCACCAAGTCTGTGAAATCTTTTAAGTGAAGATTTTAATTTGAATGTAGACAATTTTCTTTAAAAAAAATTTAAAAAAGAGGATGCATTTAAAAATAAATAAAAGTTTTGCACGCATTTTTTACGACTAAACAATGGTCCTTGAAATCACTGCCTACTTCTAAAAATGTTTTGTCAAAATTCACAAAGGGGAAGGCACCCCTTAGCGATTAGTTTAGATTAATGTTATACAATTAATTTTTGGTTGCAAAACATTAATACATCCCATTGAGAATCACTATTTGGAAAGAACACACTAAACATGCCCCTTTCAAATAGTGTTCAAGTTTGTACTCACAATTTGGGTTTTGTACATCTCAAAAGATCATACTGTGGTGACAAATACTCTTATTTTGCAAATCAGAGCATTTCAACAGCAAAATCGCTATGTACATTTGGGCCATTTCTCTTTGAACTTTTTTTCACTTGGAAATGCGAATAGCCCATAGTAAATTTGCATCATACTTTATCATAAAAACAACACATGGAGAAGCATTAATTGCAGACACAGCTGGAATTATATATAAAAAAAGACAATAGATAAAGGGGAGCATAACTGAGGGCATATCTGAAGAGTACTAGCTGTGTGTATACCTGATTGAACATAAAACAGTTTGATGTATAATGACATTTACTTATCTGGGATTTTTTTGCATACATATGGCACCGGTCACATAGCTATGTAAGTCAGTAAAGCTTAAAGCTGGACAAAACATTCTGCATTCCTTTCAATACCATCTGCAGTGTAAAAATGCCCTGATCTATATATGTATACATGTATGTTTGTGGTATTTGTATAGCGTGAACCTAGCCAAAAGGCAGTAGAGAGCTGTATAGAGTCAAAGGCAAGCATACAGTCAACAAGTGATAGGAGATATAGCTGGTTATTGTGTTTTTACCATATTGTAATGTGGTGTTCTTGAAAGAGGTGCATCTTCAATGGAAAACATAATTTACAATGCAGTTTTAACCACTCATTGCCTTTCACATGCAGCTTTTACCATGCATGCATTTACCACATGTGAGAAATTGGGATGTTGGTTGACTGGGGTGTGAGCCCTGGTCAAGTAACAACCAAAATCCCTTGCAAGGTGATCCACATGTCACTAAATTAGGCTGTGCTTAACCCTGCATAGCTTGACACAAAAAAGCAGTGCTGCCATTGAGCCGGTCACTACACAGCACATCGTTGCTGAGGACAGAGATCTCCATTGCTGTGTCTCGCCATAGCTCGGACTGTAACATATTAGTATATTGAAGCAACACCTCGGCGCATTGAAGTGTGGCCCATCTGCACCACAATCCAACTACCCAACAGCCGATCCAGGCAAGGAGCAGCATGCTCCAGCGCCCACTATGGTTTATAGAAACCTTAACTGCAAGCGTCCAAACCAAAAGCAACATCATTGACGCTGGTCTTCATTGTCAGTTTCCACTCTGACCTGCCATATGTGATACCCCTATGTCCTCAATTGGGGCGCTAAAAACCAGACAAATGTTATAAATTTAGTCCTGAAGATGATCCCGTTAATCAATGAGCTTGGGATCGAAACGTCGACTTTTTAAAAAATAGTGCCACAAATATCCATTGTGCTTACTCGTTGTGGTCTCTATTTTGTCAAACTTGCTACAACTCCATTTATGCCTGCAAGTTGCTACAGCTCTCAGTCTTTGCCTGTAACTGTTGTTTGTCCTAAACTGTCTGCATTGTTATCTCCTTTTTTTCCCCCGCACGTTCCCCATGTTGTAGGGTGCAGGATTGTGCCCCACGATAAATGTAGTGTTTTCATTATCCTTGACCATATCCTTGAGTATCTGAAAAATAAAAAATCCCCTGTCCGGCTGGACATCGGATGTGTATAGTAACCCATTATGGTCTATATTTAATTTTATGTAAAATTTAGTGTCTGCTCAGGACCATTGTTTTCTACATATATAATTGATACCCGTGGTCCTTAGCCATTTTTCGGGTTCCCTTGTTTGTATAAAATACAAAAAAGCAGTCAGGCTTAACTTAAAGGCAATGTGTAAAGTTTTTATGTAGCACACAAACAGTAATTTAATGAAAACACAACATAAGAAAAATCCCACAGTAATTTAGAAAAGTTGAGTCAATTTTAATCAATTATCTGACACCAAAATCCAGTTAAAACAACCGGAGTTATGATTTTTTTTTTAAGTATTTAGTAAAAAGTAGCACCTAGAAGATCAAAGCGACAACCAGAGAAGCAAGACTGGGTCAAAGCAAAAAAAAAAGGCAGACAGCGATGGAGCACAGGTCGGCTACAAGAAGTGAATTGGGACCAGTCAGCACTTACCCTCGAACTCAGAAGAAAGTCTGAGAAAAAGTGTTTGAGAAGGTAAAGTTTAGTGGGGAAAGGCTGCAGGAGGAGTTCGAAGAGGCAGCATCATTTTTGAATGGCCTTGGTTAGAAGCCCCAGGTAAGTGTTCTAAGTTCAAACTTAGTCATTGAAATGGAAGTCGAAAATCTCCAGCAGAGGGGTGTAGCTGAAGACAGTTCAATGAGGTCTGAAACCCTTTTGTGAAGGACCACTGAAAAGGATTTGCTGCTGCGGCGAAGAACATAGTAGAAGAAGCCACAAAGTAAACCCGACTGGCAATGCACTTCGGGCAGATAGGCGAGCAGGTTAGTCCAGGTCTCCTCCTGGTTCTCAGAGCAGTTTTTGTCCAAATGTTTTAGAAGTTCTCGTTTTTCAGATTTGGACATCTAAGCAACTTTCACACCATGACAAAGGGCCAGGACTGGTGGTACACATCTTGGGGCTCCAGGACTCACTTAGGCCCGGTCCATGTGTGGGTTCAAGATGGTTGGAGCCATTTAGCTCCCTGTGGCTCTAAACAGGAGGCCATCAAACTAGCCCTCGGAGTCACTCTGGTAGTCCTTGGTAGAGGTCAAGATGTAGTGCTAAAAAGCAAGGGCAGCCTCGAGGATTCAAAGCAAACACAAGGACATGATGGACGGAGCACTGAAACTTTTCAGGCACTCACCCCCAGTCACAGATCTGGGTTGAATCCATCATCTTTCTTTAGCTCACTTTGCCACCCCAGTTCAGACCAAGCCATATGCAAATCAGTCTTGACCCTGTTCCTCATGGGAACAATCCAGCCCGAACTGCCAAGCCAGGTCTTCCCTGGACAGGAAACAAGCATCCTGGACCAGTTTCAGGGTAACACCCCTCATCAGCCAGGCTAGCTTGAATCCAGTGGCAAAGTGGGGAAGGAACCTACGTCTGAGCATACTGATTTGCATATGGCTGGGTCTAAACTGGGGTGGCGAAGTGAGCTAAAGAACAATGATGGATTAAACCCAGGTCTGTGACTGGGAATGAGTGTCTAAAAAGTTTCAGTGCTCTGTCCATCATCTCCTTGTGTTTGCTTTGTTCGCCCTAAGTTGGCAGTGTATGCCCAGATGTAGGTTCTTTGCTTACTTTGCCACTGGATACAACCATACTCATCGACAAACCTCCTGCAATATTCTGTGAGGGCTTGGAAGGCCCTCTCCTCAGTCTAAGTGTTTGGGGGCTCCTAGACCAGAATAGTCTCATTCTTGGCCTTGAGAGGCTGCAACTTACCCCCACCCACAAGATGTCCCAAGTAGACCACAGAACCCTGCCCTTTCTGGCCTTGATAGTCAGGCCTACATGTTGCAGGGCTTGAAGCACTTCCTGTAGGTGAAAAAGGTGGTCCTTCCGGCTGCTACAGAAGAAAGCTATGTCATCCAAGTATGCAGCATTGAAGACATACTTACCAGCCAAGAATTGGTTTATGTGCCTCTGGAAGGTGGGAGGGGCATTTGAAAGCCCAAGGGCATCTCTTTATACTGAAAGTGGCCCTATTGAGTGTAAAAGGTTGACCTCTATTCAGCCCCTTCTGTTAGGGCAATCTGCCAGTACTCTGAAGTTAAATCAAAAGTGCTTAGGAACCTGGCAGCTCTAAATCTTTCCATAAGGTCATCAGGTCTCAGTATGGGGCGAGCCACAGCCTTAGTAACTGAGTTGATCCCCCTGTAGTCCATGCAGAGCAAGAGCCTGGCATGGTCTCCGGTGGGGCAGCTTTTGGTATCAGCACCAGTGGGCTGGATCAAAAGCTATTGGAGTGCTCAGTCACCCCTAGTTCCAACAGCCTGAGATGTCTGAGCTAAGCAGTCATCAAATTTCTGTATACATTACCACAAATGCCTGAGAGTTGTAAAGCATTGTGAGTCACGTGTTTGACATCAAATCTAAGTAAGGCCAGCATCAACCCATGTATATGCTTTCTGGTTAATTGATATTGGCGTTCATAACCTCAGCACTCAACTCTAATCATTATTCATCACTGTTCGAGGTCTCCCTCCCCACAGTACCCTCCCTAAAAACCTTACCCCATCCCAGAATCGGTGCTGCCAAAAGGAGGGAATTGGAGGGTACTGCTCCTGAGGAATTCAGTTCTGACAGAGCTTAGCTATAATGTCACTGTAACCTTTCTTTTTTTTGCAGTGAATGTCTAAGGCTTTTTTAATGTTATTTGCTAACTATAACATCCCTGTAACCGTTGGCATTTTTAGTGAATTTCTATGGTTGTTAAAGTTATTGCCTAACTATAGCGTCCCTGTAATCTTTGGTTTCTTAAGTGAATTTCTATAGGTTAAAAAAAAATGTATTTCCTTACTGTAGCCTGCAACTTTGAGAGTGAGTGTGTGAGTGAGTGCATGAGTATCTCAGTGGATGTGGGAATAAGTGTGTGAGTGTCTCAGTGGGTGTGTGTGTCTGAGTGCGTTTAGGAATGGCTTCATAAGTGTCTCACTTGGTGGGTACATGAGTGTTTGAGTGTGTCTACGAGTGGGTGCATGAGTGTCTGAGTGGGTCTATGAGTGGGTGTGGGAGTGTCTGACTGGGTTTTTGAGCACATCCATGAGTGTGTGAGTCAGTCTGTAAGTGAGTACATGAGTGTCTGAGTAGGTCTGTAAGTGGATACATGAGTCTCTTAGTGGGTTTGTGAGTGGGTGTGTCTGGGTGGGTCTGTTAGTCAGTACGTGAGTCTCTATGTAGGTCTGTTAGTGGGTGTGAGAGAGTCTGAGTAGTTCTATGAGTCGGTGCATAAGTGCCTGAGTAGTTTTGTGAGTGGGTTTGATAGTGTCAGAGTGAATCTGTGAGTGGGTATATGAGTGTCTCAGTGGGTCTATGAGTGCACGTGATAGCATCTGAGTAGGCCTGTGAATGGGTATGTGGGTGGGTATGTGAGTGGGTGTGTATATCTGAGTAGGTCTGTGAGTGGGTATGTCAGTGTCTGATTGGGTCTGTCAGTGGCTGTATGAGTGCCTGAGTGTGTGAGTAGGTGTCTAAGTGTCTCTGTGGGTGTTTCATTAGCTGGTTCAGTGACTGGGTCACAACGGAATTGCACCTGCTCCTTTATCCAAAAAGAGTTTACAGTTTTGCACAAAATATATACCCAAGTGGAGTACTTTATACGGGTTAAATACTGAGTGCTACCTACTTGTGTAAATGTCCAGTATGTATTCTACACTACAGCTGCGTAATTAAGAACAAGAAAATGTCACCAGTGTCCTTGTGTGCGTCTTGGCAATAAAGATTGTTCCTCGTGCATTTTTAATCCGGAAATTTGTGATAACATGAATCTTCCCATGGAGAAGATGATGAGAGTACAAAGAGGTAAATCGCCACCAAACAAGGGTCCTTTCTCTTAACTATATGAAGTAAGTGCTTCTTTGTTTGGTGGACGTGTCCTCATATTCCTCAGCATATAGAATGTGTCATTAAAATCGGTGGGTAAAACATTGAGGGGCCATTGGGTAAGCTGCCCATCCTCCTGGCAAAAGGCAAGAAGACAATTGCATACTTTTAAGGTGGACTTGGCGAGGTCAAATGGGCAGAGCTTCAGGTAATTTTCCATATTTGTATACTTGTAGTCATTTAAAGGGCAAACCATGGACTCTGCTCTCACCAGGTAAGGACACAAAAGTACCCACTCATCACAATCACTATACATTGCACTCCAATATATCAACGATGCATTCACCTCCATGTAGCATTTCAGATCATCTTTCAATGTGGAATTGCCAATAAAACACTCTTGCATTGCCTTTATGCTCAGGAGCTCAGGATATTTGTCCTTTACAGAAGTAGAGCTTCAGTTGGAGCACCTGCAATGTTTATATATGTGAGTATTTCCCATTTAATTTCTGTAAAAATGTATCAGGTCCTCATGCCAGTTCATCTTGCGACAGTTCTCCTGTCCAGCTTGCCCGCAGTTTGCCACCATCTGCTGCCTATCTACCTGCTGCTCTCTGTATATGCCTCTTCTGCTCGTTTCTTGCTCTGTTTTGCTTTTCTGCTAATTTTTCTGCCATCTATTTTGCCTTTTTCTGCTTGCTTTTCTGCCCTGTTTTGCCTTTCAGCTCGTTTCTCAGCCATCTGTCTAGACTTTCTCTGCCTTCTGTTTTGCCTTCACTGCTCATTTTTCTGCCCTGTGTTTTACCCTCTTCTGCTCCTTTTTGCCTTTTCTGCCCGCTGTTTTGCCTTTTTCTGTGGGTTTTTTAGGCCTCCATTTTGCCTTTCTGTTCGTTTTTCTGCCCTGCCCTGTTCTTTACTCTCTGTTTTGCCTCTCCTGCTAATTTTCTGCCCTCAATTTTGCCCTCTTCTGCTCTGTTTTGCCTTCACTGGTCATTTTTCTGCCCTCTGTTTTGCCCTCTTCTGCTCTGTTTTGCCTTTTCCTGCTCATTTTTCTATCCTCTGTTTTGCCTTTTCTGCTAATTTTTCTGCCGTCTGTCTTGCCCTCTACTGCTCTGTTTTGCCTTTTCCTGCTCATTTAACTTCTCTCTGTATAGCCTTTTCTGCTAGTTTTCTCCTCTGTTTTGCCTTTTCTGCTTTTGTGTCACTGTAGCCAGGCTAAAATTCAAAGTTGGAAAGGTACAGCAGAAAGGATAAGGGCATGCTTTGTAAAGGCAACCATACTTGCTGTTGTCATTTGCAACATTCTGGAGTGAACTTTTGACCTGACAGTTAAGTTAAATATTGCATGAGCTGTTGCTATGGAAACTGGCATTAAACAAAAGGGGTGAAGATGTCAGTTGAAAAGTGTTATTCTCTATGACCAATGGAAACTCATTTTTCAATTTGAAAAACACTGGGAAGCAATGCCATTTGTGGCTTATGTGTATATGTATGAAAAATAGAGGGAAACTTTTCCAATACTGGTTTGATTTTGGAAAGTGTGGTGTTCTATATTGACTGTGTGTTAAACAAAATCCTGTCTGAGTGTGTGAGATTTTGTCAGTCAACAGATTTATTTCAAAGGTGAGTTGTATATTTTTGAGGTTTATTTAAAATAGATTTGACATTTAACTGTGTTGTTTGAATTACATTATTAAATGTACAGATGTATATTGGGATCATTTATATTGTATTTGAAGTTTGTTTAAAAAACAGTATGTACAGTAATATATATATATATATTTTTAAGTGTGTTGAAAGGTATAGTTGAATGATGCCTCTTATTTATTATTAATTGGCTAAATATGCACTACGAATGAGTATTTTCTAAAATGTGCATATAAGGTGTAGTTTATTAGGCATGATTATTTCTTCTCTGTAAAAAGCTATAGTTTAATAATATTGCATTATTATAGATAGTTTGGTAAAATGAGGTACAACTGTGCTGTTTCCAAGATGATCATAAAAGGTGTTAATAATTACGATTCTGTTATTAGTTTGTACAGTTTGTGCGGTTTTAGAAATCCTCATTAAAAAGGTGTTGTTTATTACTCTTCTTCATTAAGTCTGTTGAGAGGTACAGTTTGATGATGCTGCATATATCTAGATTTAATGGACAATATGTAGCTCAAAAGAAAACCAGTACATTTTACTCTTTCTGGTATGTAGTAGTTATATACTTAAGTAGATAGTATGTTATGACTCATGTATTTGTTTAGATTGTATTTATATAGTTGTATGTACATTTACTGAATTAATGAGAGGTGCCTGACAGATTAGAGGAGTTCTATATTGTCCAATCTCGAAGTTAGGCATTACGACATGCAGTGCTACAGTGAAATGTGCACAATCTATGCAGTCCCCTAACCCCCTGCAGACTACTGATTCACTCCTTCAATAATCCAGGTAGTACTCATGCAGTGCCCCAAATCACACTGTCACTCTCTGCCCACTCTTGTAATCATCCTAACAGAAACATGTCCTTATGTAATCACTGTGCCAAAACACAAGCACTTATAAACTCACCCTCCTGCCAACTACCAGCACTCTAACTATCCAGTCACTATCCATGCACTTGTACAATAACTCAGGCATTAAGACACGCAGTGCTACAGTCAAATGTGCACAATCTTTGCAGTCCCCTAACCCCCTGCAGACTACTGATTCACTCCTGCAATAACCCAGGTGGTACTCATGCAGTGCCCCAATCACACTGTCACTCTCTGTCCACTCTTGTAATCATCCTGACAGAACCATGTCCTTATCTAATCTCTGTGCCAAAACACAAACACTTATCAACTCACCCTGCTGTCAACTACCAGCACTCTAACTATCCAGTCACTATCCATGCACTTGTACAATAACTCAGGCATTAAGACGCGCAGTGCTACAGTCAAATGTGCACAATGTATGCAGTCTCCTAACCCCCTGAAGAATACTGATTCTCTCCTGCAATAACCCAGGTAGTAGGCATGCAGTCCAGCAATCACACTGTCACTCTCTATCCACTCCTGTAATCATCCTGACAGAAACATGTCCTTATCTAATCTCTGTGCCAAAGCACAAGCACTTATAAACTCACCCTGCTGTCAACTACCAGCACTCTAACTATCCAGTCACTATCCATGCACTTGTACAATAACTCAGGCATTAAGACGCGCAGTGCTGCAGTCAAATGTGCACAATCTATGCAGTCTCCTAACCCCCTGAAGAATACTGATTCTCTCCTGCAATAACCCAGGTAGTAGGCATGCAGTCCAGCAATCACACTGTCACTCTCTATCCACTCCTGTAATCATCCTGACAGAAACATGTCCTTATCTAATCTCTGTGCCAAAGCACAAGCACTTATAAACTCACCCTGCTGTCAACTACCAGCACTCTAACTATCCAGTCACTATCCATGCAGTTGTACAATAAATCAGGCATTAAGACGCGCAGTGCTGCAGTCAAATGTGCACAATCTATGCAGTCCCGTAACCCCCTGCAGACTATTTATTCACGCCTGCAATAACCCAGGTAGTAGGCATGCAGTCCAGCAATCACACTCTCACTCTCTTTCCACTCCTGTAATCATCCTGACAGAAAAATGTCCTTATGTAATCACTGTGCCGAAACACAAGCACTTATAAACTCACCCTCCTGTCAACTACCAGCACTCTAACTATCCAGTCAGTATTTATGCACTTGTAGAATGACTTAGGCATTAAGACACACAGTGCTACAGTCAAATGTGCACAACCTATGCAGTCCCCTAACCCCCTGCAGACTACTGATTCACTCCTGCAATAACCCAGGTAGTACTCATGCAGTGCCCCAATCACACTGTCACTCTCTGTCCACTCTTGTAATCTCCTATCACCCATCGAGCACTATCTACTTATTCTGTCACTCTGCCAATAGCTAAGCACTTATAAATTCACCATGCACTCTGTTTGCAGCACAGTAATAACTTTAGTTACTAGTTATATACTTATGGAATGGCCTAGCCAGTAAGACAAGTACAGATACAATATTCTGTGCAGTATGCATGCACACCTCTAACCAGCTACATACTATTGATACACTCTTCTAAATACCCAGTTAGTACCCATGCACTTTAGGAATCCTCCTTTCTGTTCCGTGCACTTCTCCAATCACCCCTCCAGCACTATCTACTTATGCTATTACTCCGTCAATACCTAAGCACTTATAAATTCATCATGCACTCTGTTTGCAGCACTGTAATCATTCCAATTACTAGTCATGTACTTATCGAATGGCCTAGCCACTAACACAAGTACGCCTACAATATTCTGTGCACTATGCATGCAGAGCTCTAACCAGGTACATACTATTGAAACACTCTTGCAAATACCCAGTTAGTACTCATGCAGTCTAGGAATCCTCTTGTCTGTCCCATGCACTTCTCCTATCATTCATCCAGCACTATATACTTTTCATATCACTCCGCCAATAGCTAAGCACTTTTAAATTCAGCATGCACTCTGTTTACAGCACTGTAATCATTCTAGTTACTAGTTATGTACCTATGGAATGGCCTAGCCAGTAACACGAGTACAGCTACAATATTCTGTGCAGTATGCATGCACACCTCTAAACAGCTACATACTATTGATACACTCTTCTATATACCCAGTTAGTACCCATGCAGTCTAGGAATCCTCCTGTCTGTTCCACATTCTTCTCCAATCACCCATTCAGCACTATCTACTTATCCTATCAGTCCGCCAATACCTAAGCACTTATAGACTCACCCTGCTCTGAACTTGCAGCACTGTAAGTATCCAGTCACTATCCATATACTTGTACAGTGACTCAAGCATTAACACATGCAGTGCTACATTCAAAGGTGCACAATCTATGCAGTCCCCTAACCCCCTCCACACTACTGATTCACTTCTGCAATTACCCAAGTAATAGCCATGCAGTCCAGCAATCACACTGTCACTCTCTGTCCATTCCTTCAATCATCCTGACAGAACCATGTCCTTATCTAATCACTGCACCAAAACACAAACACTTATAAACTCAATCTGCTCTTAACTTGCAGCACTGTAAGTATCCAGCCACTATTCATGTATTTGTACAATCACTCAAACACTAAGACATGCAGTGCTGCAATCAAATGTGCCACATGTATACAGTTGCCTAAGCACCTCCAATCTAATATCCTCATTGTGCGTTAGAAATGCACTTGTGCAATCATGCAGGCGCTACTGATGCATTCATATAATCACCATACACTACGAATGCATTCTTTCAATCAATCATGCTCTACAGATATACTCAAGGAAACTTTCAGACATTACCATGCAATTATTTTTCTTTTTTTAACCAGAAAAGGTAGTTCTGAGAAGAACTCTTTTTTTTCTTTTATTTATTTGTTTGTGTTTTTTAAACAATTTTGAATTTTTTGGAGTGTTTTGTTAAAAACTGAAAAAAAAGGAACGGAGTAAACAGTTCACTTTTGGAATGAAATGTCATTCCAAAATCAATAAAAAAAAAAAGAATTAACAACGGTGGTTTCGCTGTGCTGCACAAACAGCATCCACCGACTGCTCGCCGTAACAAATCACTTTCTCGCACCTATGTAGTGCTGCTGCAGGAAGGCAAATTCAGGCCTAATGTCCAAAGGAGGTACAGATGTTGATGCTCCTGAAGTGCTTGATACACCTGGTGCTGGATTCTTTGATGCTCGTTTTAGCTCTTCCCAATCAAGATACTGGGGGTGAATGGTGCAGAGATGTTTATACATACTTGCTGTGCCGCAAGAAATATTTTTAGCGCTGCCTCTAGACAGGACCCTCTCACACAGCAAGCACGTGACTTTCCTCACATTCACCTTCTTTTCTCCAACAGGAAAAGTAAAACATTTCCAAACCACAGATTGAGGCCTCTGCTTTGTTGGTGCCTCCTCCAAGACTTCTTCATCTGAAGAAACATGAACTTCCTGCTGTCCTGTTGCCATTGCTCCTATAAAGTTTTTAAGCAACACCAAAAAAAAACCAAAGAAGTTCTGCAAGGAGAAGTGATGTCTCTCATAAGCTGCTCCAAGCAGAATGATTAAAATGGGTGGGGTCCTTCAACTGTTACAGTGGGAAATGTTATGAACCAATCAAATGCTTTTTCTTAAGGTCACATGAGAGTCGCGCACCTAGCGTGCACGGAGAACGCACCCAACGCAACTTCGCAAAAATATATTTAACAATAATATACGTTTATTACAAGTACAAATATATTATTTTTATAAACAGTTTAGATAATCTCTTGCCCTGATATGTACATTAAAGTTACATACATATAGTTTTACAATATAAAAACTTTTACAAGAGTCGCGCACCCAGCGTACCCCAGCACGTATATGACGTCACGCGGGTCCTGCCACCGCGCAGACGTCGCGTACCGTAATGCTCACATGATGCGAATACACAAGAGCAGGCGTCGTGCACCTGTAGCATACCAATCGCGCACATGACTTGATGTTATACATATATGACATAACATGAAGCCACTCACCCGTTGGAAACCGTACGCGGCTCCTTCACAACTTTTCCAATATGGCGACTGAAATATGCACACCCGCCATGTTAGATGTGCGTTGAGTGCGCGGCTCCAATATTTATTTGAAAAATATATATATTTAAAAAGACAAAGGATATTACATAATTAATATTAAAATAAATAAAATAATAATTATACAATATTACAGTTTCAAAAAAGAATAAAAAAAAATTAAATTTTTCAGAAAAGCATATAATATTGTATAATAAAAACTCAAGAAATTCATTAAAAAAACATAGGGAAAAGGACCATTATACTTAAAACTTAGCATGTTAAAAACCTTGGAAATTCACTGAAAAAAAACATAGGTTTCAGGGACGTTATAGTTAGAAATTAGCATTTAAAAAATATTGATATACACTAAAAAAACATAGGTTTCAGGCCAGTTATAGTCAGAAATTAGCATTTAATAAACCATAGAAATTCACTGAAAAAACCATAGGTTTCAGGGACGTTCTAGTGAGTTGGAAATTTCACTCGTACAAAACCATAGAAATTCCCCGTTATAGTTAGTTGAACTAACTGTAACTCTCGCCCCCGCCATGCACTGCTGATTACATCACATATTACATCATTTATGACATGGTCAGTGACATCACTGATGACATCACTGATGACATCTCAAATGACATCACTGATGACATCATCCACGGGAAAATCTGATACACCTCATCATCCCCTAATATTATCTTTGAAACACCCACTCTAAAATACACACTACCAATTTTGAAACCATCACCACACCAATACCAGTTACTACATACGTACTCACTGATTCCTAGGTCTACACACACATCTACCCATTCACCCATACAGTCCCTCATACGTGCAGTCACTCATCTATACAACACTATTCACTTATACACTTATACAGACACTAACACACCGCAACTCATCCATGGAGTTACTCTCACACCTCGTCAGTCATGCAGAGAATCAATCACATTTGTATTTATTCACCTATACAGCTATACACATACTACCTCACTTATTCATACAGATACTAATGCATACTTACTCTCTTATAGAATCACTGATACAAGTACACACTCATCCATACAACCACTCTCACAATCCCTCACTCTCACATATAGTTACTTATATACACCATCACTCACATATACTGCCTTTTACATATGAAGTTACTTGAACATATACCACTGAGACATCCAATATTTCACCAACACACCTATACACACACTCACCCATCCATACAGCTGTTTCCACATGCACTCTTGAACCCACACACCCATTGAATCAACCACTTACACATCTATGCACGGAGTCACGCACCTCCCACCCACCCACACACACTCAGTCTGCTATATAAATAATCAGGCAATCAATCATTAATCCATACAGACACTCACATAGCTACTGACCAACACATGCAGCAGCTTACACAACAACAGACATACTGATACAGACATTCAGACAGTTTAGTCACTAACCCATGCATTCAGTAAGACACATTTAATCACTCACTTATACAGTCAGTCACGCACCTACTAAATCCTCCATCCAGACACTTATACACCCGCTCATTCTTCAATACACCTTGGCATATATATATATAAAACATATTTAAAGTTTACAGAAAGACAGAGTCACTGGATTTTGTCATCAGTGATGTCATCAGTGATGTCATTTGAGATGTCATCAGTGATGTCATCAGTGATGTCACTGACCATGTCATGAATGATGTAATATGTGACGTTATCAGAAGTTCATGGCGGGGGCACGATTTATAGTTAGTTCAACTAACTATAACGGGGGAATTTCTATGATTTGGTATGAGTGAAATGTCCAAATAACTATAACGTCCCTGAAAACTATGGTTTTTTCAGTGAATATATATATATATATATATATATATATATATATATATATATATTGTCCAACAATTGCCCTGCAGCTACGAGAGGACACTCAACAGCGTTCTGCCATCTGGCATTAGGATGCAGCTTGCTTTCCTGTTCCATCTTTAAAATACTTCTGCAGACGCATTTCAAGACCACAGGCCTCTTCTTCATGGGCTTCTGCACGCAACACGAATGAGTCTTGCATACATTAATTTACGGATTCATTTATTTCCATACTGGCTCCCAGTGGACGTATACTCAATGCACTTTCCTTTGGTGCATGATGGGGCATGGAGTCCTTAATGCGAGCGATATTATTCACTTTACTAAGTTCAAATGTCTGTGTATTGAGCATCTTTTCCATTTTACCTATAGTAGTTGATGGAACATTAAAGCAAACTAATTAGCATATGGAAAGCTGTGCCGTTCGCTCTCAAATAGTTCAAAACCATAGCCTCTCGAAGCTGGTAATTGTGTACCTCCCCAGCTGGCTCCTCTCCACGGTTGAGTGACCTCTTGTAGCTGCAGGGTGTTTGTTTTATATTATTTATATATATAAACATATATATTTTTTCAAACAAAGTGCCCAAAGCAACGAGAGGGCACTCGACAGTGCTCTGCCATCCGGCGTCTTGATGCAGTCTGCTTCCCTGCTCCAATAATATTAATTCTGCCGACGCGTTTCAAGGCCTGAAGCCTCTTCATCCTGGGCTGCTGTGAACATCACACTGAGGCTCGCATTTTTGGAATTTCCGGCTTTATTTCTTCTCACACTCGC
Organism: Triturus cristatus; assembly: GCF_964204655.1. Taxonomy (NCBI): domain Eukaryota; kingdom Metazoa; phylum Chordata; class Amphibia; order Caudata; family Salamandridae; genus Triturus; species Triturus cristatus. The sequence continues at coordinate 314,790,021 of NC_140588.1, read as the reverse complement.
ACCAAGTGGGCGTGTGTTACATTGGTGCATGATGGGATATGAAGTTTGCCAATGCGAGCGGTCATCATTCACTTTGGTAAGTTCAATGTCTGTTCACCTTTTAACAGCATTTTATAATCCTTTAGTAGGCATCGGAGCATTGCTGCAGACTAATTAGCATATAGAGTACTGTGCTCTCATGGTCTCGAACAGTTCGAACCAAAGCCTCTACCTGCTGGCAACAACACTTCTTTGCCAGCTGGGATGGTGCTCCTCTCCACGGCAGGGCTGCCGTGACATAATTTTTCAAACAAAGTGCCCAAAGCAACGAGAGGGCACTCGACAGTGCTCTGCCATCCGGCGTCTTGATGCAGTCTGCTTCCCTGCTCCAATATTATTAATTCTGCCGACGTATTTCAAGGCCTGAAGCCTCTTCATCCTGGGCTGCTGTGAACATCACACTGAGGCTCGCATTTTTGCAATTTTCGGCTTTATTTCTTCACACACTCGCACCAAGTGGGCGTGTGTTACATTGGAGCATGATGAGATATGAAGTTTGCCAATGCGAGCGGTCATCATTCACTTTGGTAAGTTCAATGTCTGTTCACCTTTTAAAAGCATTTTATAATCCTTTAGTAGGCATCGGAGCATTGCTGCAGACTAATTAGCATATAGAGTACTGTGCTCTCATGGTCTCGAACAGTTCGAACCAAAGCCTCTACCTGCTGGCAACAACACTTCTTTGCCAGCTGGGATGGTGCTCCTCTCCACGGCAGAGCTGCCGTGACGTAATTTTTCAAACAAAGTGCCCAAAGCAACAAGAGGGCCCTCGACAGTGCTCTGTCATCCGGCGTCTTGATGCAGTCTGCTTCCCTGCTCCAATATTATTAATTCTGCCGACGCGTTTCAAGGCCTCAAGCCTCTTCATCCTGGGCTACTGTGAACATCACACTGAGGCTCGCATTTTTGCAATTTCCGGCTTTATTTCTTCACACACTCGCACCAAGTGGGCGTGTGTTACATTGGTGCATGATGGGATATGAAGTTTGCCAATGCGAGCGGTCATCATTCACTTTGGTAAGTTCAATGTCTGTTCACCTTTCAAAAGCATTTTATAATCCTTAAGTAGGCATCGGAGCATTGCTGCAGACTAATTAGCATATAGAGTACTGTGCTCTCATGGTCTCGAACAGTTCGAACCAAAGCCTCTACCTGCTGGCAATAACACTTCTTTGCCAGCTGGGATGGTGCTCCTCTCCACGGCAGGGCTGCCGTGACGTAATTTTTCAAACAAAGTGCCCAAAGCAACGAGAGGGCACTCGACAGTGCTTCGCCATCCGGCGTCTTGATGCAGTCTGCTTCCCTGCTCCAATATTATTAATTCTGCCGACGCGTTTCAAGGCCTGAAGCCTCTTCATCCTGGGCAGCTGTGAACATCACACTGAGGCTCGCATTTTTGCAATTTCCGGCTTTATTTCTTCACACACTCGCACCAAGTGGGCGTGTGTTACATTGGTGCATGATGGGATATGAAGTTTGCCAATGCGAGCGGTCATCATTCACTTTGGTAAGTTCAATGTCTGTTCACCTTTTAAAAGCATTTTATAATCCTTTAGTAGGCATCGGAGCATTGCTGCAGACTAATTAGCATATAGAGTACTGTGCTCCCATGGTCTCGAACAGTTTGAACCAAAGCCTCTACCTGCTGGCAACAACACTTCTTTGCCAGCTGGGATGGTGCTCCTCTCCACGGCAGGGCTGCCGTGACGTAATTTTTCAAACAAAGTGCCCAAAGCAACGAGAGGGCACTCGACAGTGCTCTGCCATCCGGCGTCTTGATGCAGTCTGCTTCCCTGCTCCAATATTATTAATTCTGCCGACGCGTTTCAAGGCCTGAAGCCTCTTCATCCTGGGCTGCTGTGAACATCACACTGAGGCTCGCATTTTTGCAATTTCCGGCTTTATTTCTTCACACACTCGCACCAAGTGGGCGTGTGTTACATTGGTGCATGATGGGATATGAAGTTTGCCAATGCGAGCGGTCATCATTCACTTTGGTAAGTTCAATGTCTGTTCACCTTTTAAAAGCATTTTATAATCCTTTAGTAGGCATCGGAGCATTGCTGCAGACTAATTAGCATATAGAGTACTGTGCTCTCATGGTCTCGAACAGTTCGAACCAAAGCCTCTACCTGCTGGCAACAACACTTCTTTGCCAGCTGGGATGGTGCTCCTCTCCACGGCAGGGCTGCCGTGACGTAATTTTTCAAACAAAGTGCCCAAAGCAACGAGAGGGCACTCGACAGTGCTCTGCCATCCGGCGTCTTGATGCAGTCTGCTTCCCTGCTCCAATATTATTCATTCTGCCGACGCGTTTCAAGGCCTGAAGCCTCTTCATCCTGGGCTGCTGTGAACATCACACTGAGGCTCGCATTTTTGCAATTTCCGGCTTTATTTCTTCACACACTCGCACCAAGTGGGCCTGTGTTACATTGGTGCATGATGGGATATGAAGTTTGCCAATGCGAGCGGTCATCATTCACTTTGGTAAGTTCAATGTCTGTTCACCTTTTAAAAGCATTTTATAATCCTTTAGTAGGCATCGGAGCATTGCTGCAGACTAATTAGCATATAGAGTTCTGTGCTCTCATGGTCTCGAACAGTTCGAACCAAAGCCTCTACCTGCTGGCAACAACACTTCTTTGCCAGCTGGGATGGTGCTCCTCTCCACGGCAGGGCTGCCGTGACGTAATTTTTCAAACAAAGTGCCCAAAGCAACAAGAGGGCCCTCGACAGTGCTCTGTCATCCGGCGTCTTGATGCAGTCTGCTTCCCTGCTCCAATATTATTAATTCTGCCGACGCGTTTCAAGGCCTCAAGCCTCTTCATCCTGGGCTGCTGTGAACATCACACTGAGGCTCGCATTTTTGCAATTTCCGGCTTTATTTCTTCACACACTCGCACCAAGTGGGCGTGTGTTACATTGGTGCATGATGGGATATGAAGTTTGCCAATGCGAGCGGTCATCATTCACTTTGGTAAGTTCAATGTCTGTTCACCTTTTAAAAGCATTTTATAATCCTTTAGTAGGCATCGGAGCATTGCTGCAGACTAATTAGCATATAGAGTACTGTGCTCTCATGGTCTCGAACAGTTCGAACCAAAGCCTCTACCTGCTGGCAACAACACTTCTTTGCCAGCTGGGATGGTGCTCCTCTCCACGGCAGGGCTGCCGTGACGTAATTTTTCAAACAAAGTGCCCAAAGCAACGAGAGGGCACTCGACAGTGCTTCGCCATCCGGCGTCTTGATGCAGTCTGCTTCCCTGCTCCAATATTATTAATTCTGCCGACGCGTTTCAAGGCCTGAAGCCTCTTCATCCTGGGCAGCTGTGAACATCACACTGAGGCTCGCATTTTTGCAATTTCCGGCTTTATTTCTTCACACACTCGCACCAAGTGGGCGTGTGTTACATTGGTGCATGATGGGATATGAAGTTTGCCAATGCGAGCGGTCATCATTCACTTTGGTAAGTTCAATGTCTGTTCACCTTTTAAAAGCATTTTATAATCCTTTAGTAGGCATCGGAGCATTGCTGCAGACTAATTAGCATATAGAGTACTGTGCTCCCATGGTCTCGAACAGTTCGAACCAAAGCCTCTACCTGCTGGCAACAACACTTCTTTGCCAGCTGGGATGGTGCTCCTCTCCACGGCAGGGCTGCCGTGACGTAATTTTTCAAACAAAGTGCCCAAAGCAACGAGAGGGCACTCGACAGTGCTCTGCCATCCGGCGTCTTGATGCAGTCTGCTTCCCTGCTCCAATATTATTAATTCTGCCGACGCGTTTCAAGGCCTGAAGCCTCTTCATCCTGGGCTGCTGTGAACATCACACTGAGGCTCGCATTTTTGCAATTTCCGGCTTTATTTCTTCACACACTCGCACCAAGTGGGCGTGTGTTACATTGGTGCATGATGGGATATGAAGTTTGCCAATGCGAGCGGTCATCATTCACTTTGGTAAGTTCAATGTCTGTTCACCTTTTAAAAGCATTTTATAATCCTTTAGTAGGCATCGGAGCATTGCTGCAGACTAATTAGCATATAGAGTACTGTGCTCTCATGGTCTCGAACAGTTCGAACCAAAGCCTCTACCTGCTGGCAACAACACTTCTTTGCCAGCTGGGATGGTGCTCCTCTCCACGGCAGGGCTGCTGTGACGTAATTTTTCAAACAAAGTGCCCAAAGCAACGAGAGGGCACTCGACAGTGCTCTGCCATCCGGCGTCTTGATGCAGTCTGCTTCCCTGCTCCAATATTATTAATTCTGCTGACGCGTTTCAAGGCCTGAAGCCTCTTCATCCTGGGCTGCTGTGAACATCACACTGAGGCTCGCATTTTTGCAATTTCCGGCTTTATTTCTTCACACACTCGCACCAAGTGGGCGTGTGTTACATTGGTGCATGATGGGATATGAAGTTTGCCAATGCGAGCGGTCATCATTCACTTTGGTAAGTTCAATGTCTGTTCACCTTTTAAAAGCATTTTATAATCCGTTAGTAGGCATCGGAGCATTGCTGCAGACTAATTAGCATATAGAGTACTGTGCTCTCATGGTCTCGAACAGTTCGAACCAAAGCCTCTACCTGCTGGCAACAACACTTCTTTGCCAGCTGGGATGGTGCTCCTCTCCACGGCAGGGCTGCTGTGACGTAATTTTTCAAACAAAGTGCCCAAAGCAACGAGAGGGCACTCGACAGTGCTCTGCCATCCGGCGTCTTGATGCAGTCTGCTTCCCTGCTCCAATATTATTAATTCTGCCGACGCGTTTCAAGGCCTGAAGCCTCTTCATCCTGGGCTGCTGTGAACATCACACTGAGGCTCGCATTTTTGCAATTTCTGGCTTTATTTCTTCACACACTCGCACCAAGTGGGCGTGTGTTACATTGGTGCATGATGGGATATGAAGTTTGCCAATGCGAGCGGTCGTCATTCACTTTGGTAAGTTCAATGTCTGTTCACCTTTTAAAAGCATTTTATAATCCTTTAGTAGGCATCGGAGCATTGCTGCAGACTAATTAGCATATAGAGTACTGTGCTCTCATGGTCTCGAACAGTTCGAACCAAAGCCTCTACCTGCTGGCAACAACACTTCTTTGCCAGCTGGGATGGTGCTCCTCTCCACGGCAGGGCTGCCGTGACGTAATTTTTCAAACAAAGTGCCCAAAGCAACGAGAGGGCACTCGACAGTGCTCTGCCATCCGGCGTCATGATGCAGTCTGCTTCCCTGCTCCAATATTATTAATTCTGCCGACGCGTTTCAAGGCCTGAAGCCTCTTCATCCTGGGCTGCTGTGAACATCACACTGAGGCTCGCATTTTTGCAATTTCCGGCTTTATTTCTTCACACACTCGCACCAAGTTTGCGTTTGTTGCATTGGTGCATGATGGGATATGAAGTTTGCCAATGCGAGCGGTCATCATTCACTTTGGTAAGTGAAATGTCTGTTCACCTTTTAAAAGCATTTTATAATCCTTTAGTAGGCATCGGAGCATGACCTCCTCTGTAAGCCCCTAGTAAATACTAGGGCAGGAGATTAAAACTACCTCTTAAAATGTGCCACAGGGAGTGTTTGCACACGTCACCTCAGGCCCTGTCCCCTCACTTCCCCACTGTGTAAACACTTCCTGTGGCCGTTTGTAGTTGGGAGATTAAGTTCATTTGAATCCTGAGGGTCCCTAGGGTCCAACTAGCCCACTAGTACCACCAGTAAGCGCCACAGAGCAGCGTGGCAGAGAGGTGTAAAAAGTGGCACGGCCTAGACCACCTCTCTGCAACGCAGCGCAGTGGCGCTTACTGGAAGCACCTGGTGGGCTAGTTGGCCCCCAGGGGCCCTCAGGATTGAACGGGAATTATTTCCCCAACTTAAAATGCGCCACAGGGCGTGTTTGCACACGTCACCTCAGGCCCCGTCCCCTCCCTTCACCACTGTGTAAACGCGCCCTGTGGCCGTTTTTTAAGTTGGGAGATTAAGTCCCCTTGAATCCTGAGGATCCCTAGGGGCAAAATAGCCCACTAGGTACGTCCAGTAAGCGCCATTGCAGAGAGGTGTAAAAAGGGGCACGGCCTGCACCACCTCTCTGCAACGCAGAGCAGTGGCGCTTACTGGAAGCACCTGGTGGGCTAGTTGGCCCCCAGGGTCCCTCAGGATTGAAAGGGAATTATTTCCCCAACTTAAAATGCGCCACAGGGCGTGTTTGCACACGTCACCTCAGGCCCCGTCCCCTCCCTTCACCAGTGTGTAAACGCGCCCTGTGGCCGTTCTAAGTTGAGAGATTAGTCCCCTTGAATCCTAAGGGTCCCTAGGGTCAAATTAGCCCACTAGGTACCTCCAGTAAGCGCCACAGAGCTGCGTTGCATAGAGGTGTAAAAAGGGTCGTGGCCTCAGAACACCTGTCTGCAACGTAGCTCCCTGGCGCATACTGGAGATACCTGTTGGGCTAGTTGGCCCTCAGGGACCCTCAGTATTGAAGGGGAATTAATTCCCCAACTTTCAACTAGCCAGGGGGCGCGTTTGCAGAGTGCTGCAAGGAGGGGGCGTGGCCTCCGGCGCGATGCCGTTCTTTTATTTCTTTTATTTTTTTAAGAAGGAGGGCTGTGCGGCCCCCTTTCTTTTTCTAATTTACTGGCCCTGGGGACCTCATCCCCCAGGGCCTGCACCCTAATTGTTTTTGTTGAAAAAAATAAATTTGGCCCTCCCAAGGCCTTAATCGGCCCCGGGGACCCAAACCCCCCGGTCAGGGCCTTTTTTTTTAAATTCTTTAGGAGGGGGCTGTGTTGCCCCCCTCCTCAGGCCACTTATGGCCCCTGGGACCCAATCCCCCGGGGCCGGCCTTTGTTTTTTATTATTTAAAAAAATATATATATTTATAGACACACCTAGGATATGCTGGACAAACCGTATGTACCTATCACCATGAGGATTTGCGTGATATTCATTAAAAGGCGACTATGCATAGAATGAATCCACATGGAATGTATTTACACCGCTAGTGAAGTGCTGACGTGTCTGACACCCTATCGTGCCTAATCTCGGCGCCCCCGCCGGTGGGTACTCTCCAAGTAGACACCCTTGTCGTTTATTTATACAAACATGTGTAGCTATTGACGGGCACATTTAATATACACGCACACCAAGCCATTCAAAGGGGATTCGACAAAAATTCAACCAAACTATGCAAGAAACCCCCCTCACGGTTAATAAAACACACATCCACCGCCGGATGTGTAATACTTTTTATTTTACTCTCTGGAAAGGAGACAAACCTCACTTGAGAGTCACAGCATGCTCCTGGCTGAGCCCAATGCTGTGTTACACCCACCAGTGCCCGCCGAGTGCCTCACACCTCTGTGTTGTATTCCACCAGCTAGTGCGTATGCTATGACACTCTGTAGCCCATGTGCACTGTAACACCACCCCGAGAATATGTCATGCCACACTTGCCTTCGCACGGGTGATATTGCCCCATCTAACATGCCTTCCTTGATGCCTATGTTATAACGCACAGCGCTATGCCATACATATTACAATCTGGGATCCATATCTTTGTCACAGTGCATATGCAACATTACACTCCCCAGCACATATTTTATATTACTACTTTAGAGACTAGTTAGGTTACACAACACTGCCCTGTGCATATTACACTCCAAGGCGCATAACGCATAGCACACGCTAGTGCCTGTGCTATCTCACGCTCTCCAATAAATCTGTCATTGCGCACAATGTATTGCATATTATATTTCACGCCCCGGTTCATCTTATATCACACTTTTTGGTGCATAGTTTATACCATATACTATATCTAGTTTTCATTTTCAATCGTGCTCTCAGGACTATGTTCTATATAACACTGCGTCCACCTACCCTTTTCACTGGCATTACATTTTGCAATGGGGGGTGGAGGGTCAGGGGGTGTTTCTGCCAAGTGAGCCCGGGGTCACAGTCACAAACGACATCTTCTTCCTGAATAAAAGTGAGATTATGCTGCATACTTGTTCATATTTTAAGTAGTTCGCACAGACACAAATTTTAAAAACAATAAAGTTCCTAATACCCACCTTTTCTGAACAGTTAGCTTGCTGCCCCATCCACCTCCTCCCTATCCTCTGTTGTCTGAATCCATGGACTAGCCTCCTCCCTCCTGCAATGCATGGTCTGATGTGCTGCCACTGTCCTCCATTTAGCATGATGTACCAGTCCACTCCTCCTGCCCTCCATTGCCCAATTCTATGGCCCATCATTGACCACCTGCTTAGCCTCTAAGCTTAGCTTGCTGCCCCTATTCTCCTTCCCCCTGCCCTCCAATGTCTTTGTGCATGCCCCTGCTCCATCCTTTTTGCCCACCATGTTCCATGGACCTGCCACTCCTATCTACTCTGAGTGTTCTGTTGAGCTGCCACTCCCCTCCCACCTGCCTAGTATTGTCAGATGACTGTAACCTGTCCCTGCCACCTCCACCCTGCCTGTCCACATGCCATGCCCCTATCCCCTTCCTCCTGTCATCCATGGTCCATTTTACTGCCACACCCTTCTGCCCTCCCTGGTCTGTTGTGCTGCAACTGCTCCTCCTGCCTGCCCTGCGCGGTCTGTTGTGAGGCCCATTCCCCTGAACTCTCTTGTCTGTGCCCAGGTCCTGACCCTCCCTTCTATCCTCCATGGTCCTTTGTGCATGCCCCTGCACCCTCCTTCTTGCCCATCATAGCCATTGTGCTGCCACTAACCCTCCCGCTTGCCATGCATGGTCTTTTGTGCTGCCATGGCCCCTCCCACCTTCCCTCTGTGGTCAGCTAGCTGGCCCTGACCCCCTCCCACCTTCCCTCCATGGTCTGTGTGTATGCCATCATAGTCTCATTGTTGCTCTCCATGGTGTGTCTTGTTTCTAGTGCCCAACCTGCCTGATCTTCATGGTCATCTTGCTGCTCCTGCCCTGCCCCCTTGCCCCCAGCCCTCTGTTTCCATGCGCAGACCCCTATTCCCTCCCTCCTGGCTTGTCTGTTCCATTGCAATGCCCCTGATCCGTCCCTCCTGCCCTTTATGGACTGTTATGCTGCAGCTTTCTCTCCTGTCTGTCCATTATGGTCAGCTAGCTACCATTGCCTCTTTCCCCTCTGTTCTCTGTTGTCCATGTGCATGGTCCTGTCCCCTCCCTATTGCTTTCTATGCGTTGTTGTGCTGCACTCCCGTCCCGCATGCCCTGTGTGGTGTATTGTGCTGCTGCAAACCCTGATGCCTGCCCTGTAGAGTCAGTTTGGTGCACCTCTCCATGTCCCTCCTGTCCTCTGTTATCCGAGTCCATGTCCCTACCCCAATTCCTCCTGCCTACCATGATCCAATGTACCATACTTGTGAACATTTTGAACTTGGTAAGAGGGAGATTTTGAAAAACAACTGGGGTATTGATTTTCCCCTTTGAGTTACATTGAAAAAGAGGAGATTGTAGACAGGAGACAGGTCAAATAAAGCCCATTTGAGCTTAAAAACATTGGACGTTTACTGGCTGAAACGGGTCTGTTGGCAGCGGGGTGTAACCTAATGGAAGTATATGCTAGGTTACACCTTTGTAGGAGGAGTAAATAACATATGATGTGCTGTATGGACACATTTAAAGGATTGATTGTGTTGTTGTGGCAGTAAACAACAAATCTTTTCCACTTTGCAGCATAGCATGCCCTAGTAGTAGGGCGTCTAGCTTCCCTGATAATGTTCATGCAATCAGGGAGAAGGTTAAGGTATCCAAATTCTAGGACCTCAGGAGCCAGATCGCAAGGTTGAGCTGAGCTGGGTCCGGGTGCCTGATCTCTCCATGGTTCTGGGTTAGGAGGCATGGTGAGAGGTGTAGCTTTTGGTGTGGTACTACTGAGAGTTCCAGCAATGTGGTGTACCACGGTTGTCTGGCCCATGTTGGAGCTACTAGGATCAGTGTTAGGGAATGCTGTTTTAGCTTTCGCACCACTAATGGAATTAGTGGGAGAGGTGGAAAAGCGTATGCAAATTTGTTTGCCCAGTTCATCCATATCGCATTGCCTTTGGACAATGGGTGTGGATATCTGGCGGCGAAGCTTGGGCATTTTTTGTTTTCGTGGGTAGCGAATAGGTCTATGTGTGGATGCCCCCACTTCTGAAAGAACGGGTGAAGAACTTGTGGGTGAAGTTCCCACTCGTGGATCTGCTGCATCTGTCTGCTGAGCAGATCTGCCACAGTGTTTTGGACTCCTGGGACGTGTTGGGCCAGGAGAAAGATTTTTTGTGGAATTGCCCATCTCCACATGCTCTGTGCTAGCTGAGAGAGCTGTGGAGAGTGTGTGCCCCCCTGCTTTTGAATGTAGTACATGGCAGTCATGTTGTCTGTACGAATGAGGTGTAGACTTTGCAACTGGGTAACCAGGTTGGAGTTTCTGCTTCAGCTCAACATTATGTGATTCTGGTCAAATCACTTAATCTCCCCATGTCTACAACCAAAATGAATTTGATCTTGTGTGATGTATCCAATGCTCATGTAAAGCACTCCAATACCTGACAAGTCTGCACTATATAAAACTGCAAATACACAAAAAATAAGTGTTTTGCACACTTCTGTCATTGGGCTACATGTGGGCTACATCTGGGTGATATTTGTGCTGCAGTTGGGCTCTTTTTTCTCTGGTGGCCATCTTGGGAGATTTATTTGTTATGAAGTTTCCTAATCTCCTCATTTACTGCAGTCTCCTCAGTAGGAAATGCGTTCAGTTTTTTACTTTGATTCCACCAAGAAGGTATTCAGATATGTCACACATTTGCCATACATTCTGAATGTTAGCACTCTAATTGATCATTAGATCACTGTAGTTAAGCTACTGCTCACCACGGAAGTCTGCTGCTGGTATTAAAAGTGCATGTTTCACTCTTCATATCAGAATTTTTTAATGAAATAGAAGAGGATTTGAGAAATCACTCAAAATGTGCCCTAATTTTTCTTTCTTCAGCACTAATCATAATTTCTATGGCAAAATGAACCCCCTCATTGTGTTCCTTTTTAAATTAAATGTTTTAAGTGTTACCAGTTTATTGCAATCAAGATGGCTTCAGGTGTGCCATACTTTTGTCATAAGTAAGACAGTAAGCGCTCTAGTTGTTCTTAAGAACACTCTGGGACATTCTGTCATTGGGCTGTACTTGGGCTACATCTGGGTGATATTTGGGCTACATTTGGGCTCTTTTGTCTCTGGTGGCCATCTTGGGAGATTTATGTGTTATGAAGTTTCCTAATTTCCTCATTTACTGCAGTCTCCTCAGTGGGAATACTTTCAGTTTTTTATTTTGGTTCCATCAAGAAGGCATTCAGATGTGTCACACATTTGCCATAAATTCTGAATGTTAGCACTCTAGCTGCTCATTAGATCACTGTAGTAAAACTACTACTCACCAGGGAAGTCTGCTGCTGGTATTCAAAGTGCATGTTTCAGTCTGCATGCCAGAATTTGTTTATGAAATAGAAGAGGATTTGAGAAGTCAAAATGTGCCCTAATTTTTCTTTCTGCAGAACTAATTTCTATGGCAAAATGAACCCCCTCATTTTGTTCCTTTTTAAATTAAATGTTTTAAGTGTTACCACTTTATTCCAATCAAGATGGCTTCAGGTGTGCCATACTTCTGTCATAAGTAAGACTGTTAGCGCTCTAGTTGTTCGTTAGAACACTCTGGGACATTCTGTCATTGGGCTATACTTGGGCTACATCTGGGTGATATTTGGGCTACAGTTGGGCTCTTTTGTCTCTGGTGGCCATTTTGGGAGACTTATTTGTTATGATGTTTCCTAATTTCCTAATTTACTAAAGTCTCCTCAGTAGGAAATACTTTCAGTTTTTTACTTTGATTCCATCAAGAAGGCATTCAGATGTGTCACACATTTGCCATCAATTCAGAATGTTAGCACTCTAGTTGCTTATTAGATCACTGTAGTAAAGCTATTGCTCACCAGGGAAGTCTGCTGCTGGTATTGAAAGTGCATGTTTCAGTCTGCATGTCAGAATTTGTTAATGAAATAGAAGAGGATTTGAGAAGTCACTCAAAATGTGCCCTAATTTTTCTTTCTGCAGCACTAATTATACTTTCTATGGCAAAATGAACCCCCTCATTTTGTTTCTTTTTAAATTAAATGTTTTAAGAGTTACCACTTTATTCCAACCAAGATGGCTTCAGGTGTGCCATACGTTTGTCATACGTAGGACTGTTAGCGCTCTAGTTGTTCTTTAGAACACTCTGGGGAGCTGCAGTAGAACACAAAGGAATCAACTGACAGTCTCTGCCCTTGTTGGATGTACATGTTTTACTGAGAATGTCAGACTTCATTCTCACATGACTGAGAAAGATAATGTGAATTTACAGAAAATATGCTCTCAGTTTAGCTTATAGATCACCTTCCACACCTCTGTGGGAAAAGCATGAGAAAATAGTTTTCTCTCAAACATGATTCATGATATCACAGCAGAAGGCTTTTTCACATGGTAAAATCACCTTAGAACACACCACAATTCCTAAAATGAGTATGGTACCATCAACAAATGATTTATATGTAACTAAAGTCTTAAAACCTTCTATTAACTGCAATGCTTTTTAATGAGGTGCTATCATGTATATTGGTCCCAAGATGGATGCCAACACTTTTTGGATGAAGTGCTGACAGCCAATCAGATCTCACGATGAGATGTGTGGTTAGGCTCCGCCCAGATATATATGTGATTTTACTTTTGATTTTCTCAGGAACTACTGAACGGATTTACACCATTTAAGCAAAAGGCACGAGTCTGAACTGAGGACTACCTCGTTGCCAAATTTGGTGTAATTCCGTTCAGCACTTCGGGCTGTAGCTGCGTCAACAGGTCCTATGGGAAAATGCATGGGGAAAACACGTTTTGGGATCCCCCTTTTTTCTCGGCCCCCGCTTCACGAATTACCGTGAAATTTTCAGGATAGGAGCGGACTGGAGCTGGCCAAAAGTTTGGAAAATTTCGCGAAGATTCATCAATCGACTCCAACGTTATTCCAAATAGAATGTTGCGGATTTCCTATGGAAAATAGGTCCTAACTATAACTACCTACTGGCCGCTGCATATATATATATACATTACCTACTGGCCGTCGCCAGTAGGTAGTTATAGTTAGGACCTATTTTCCATAGGAAATCCGCAACATTCTATTCCCAGTAAGTCTGGCGCCGGTTGACGAATCTTCGTGAAATTTTCCAAACTTTTGGTCAGCTCCGGTCCACTCCTATCCTGAAAGTTTCTTGGTGATTTGTCAATTGGGGGCTGAGAAAAAAGGGGGGTCCCAAAACGCATTTTCCCCATGCAATTTCCCTTAGGACCTGTTGACGCAGCTACAGCCCGAACTGCTGAATGGAATTACACCAAATTTGGCAAAGAGGTAGTCCTCAGTTCAGACTCGTGCCTTTTGCATAAATGGTGTAAATCTGTTCAGTAATTCCTGAGAAAATTAGAGTAAAAAAGATAGATATATCTATGGCCTCAGAGGATCCGCGCACCCTAAGCGCACCCTAAGCGCACCCTCCTGAACTGAGCGCGCACCCTCCCGATCACGCACTGAATGCTAATTGGCTGTCAAGTGCCTGTCTACATTCGAAGTCAGGAACTGTTGGCAGCCATTTTGTGCCTCGGTAGAAGCGAGGCTGAAGAAGTAAGGGGAATAAGTGTTTAAAACGTATAAAGGGGGCAGGGTAGTAATACTCTGACCCTCTAGTGTTGCTTAGGGGGTCCCAGAAGGAGCCCCTGGGGCCCCCTTTTTAAATTTTTTTAAACAGCGAAATGCGCGCAGGGTTTGCGGCTCCTAATGCGTTGGGTGCGCGGGTCCCAAAAAAATGGGAAAAAAATAAAAAATAAAGTTTTGAAAATATAGTTTCAAAAATATTTGAAAAAATATAAAACTATATTTTAAAACATCAACACATTTTTTAAAAACGGCGAAATGCGCGCAGGGTGTGCAGTTCCTAACGCGTTGAGTGTGCGGGTCCCAAAAAAAATGGGGAAAAAAATACAAAATAAAGTTTTGAAAATAAAGTTTAAAAAATATTTTAAAAAATATAAAACTCTATTTTTAAACATTAACAATTTTTTTTTAAACACCAATAAAAACAAATATTTTTTAATTTTTAAAAGAATTAATTGAAAAAATAAGTTAAAAAAAGGTGATAAAAAAGTATTTTAAAAAAACATAATTAAAGGAATTGACACACTGAAATTGAAACATTTAGAAATTCAATGAAAATCATTAAACGTCATAGCTTTAGAGATAAATTATAGATAGGAATTAGCATTTAAAAATCCTTTGAAATTCACTGAAAAAAACATAGGTTTCATGCACGTTATAGTTAGGAATTGGCATTTAAAAAAACTTAGAAATTCACTGAAAAAACCATAGGTTTCAGGGGTGTTATAGTTAGCTAGACATTTCCCTCGTACAAAACCCTAGAAATTCCCCCGTTATAGTTAGTTCAGCTAACTATAACTCGCGCGCCCCCGCAATGCACTGCTGATGACGTCACATATTACATCACTCATGACATGGTCAGTGACATCACTGATGACATCACTGATGACATCTCAAATGACATCACTGATGACATCACTGATGACATCATCCATGTAATAAATTAGTGCATCTTCTCACACCCTAATATAATCTTTGATACGTCGACTCAAAATTTCAGACGGCCATTCTCAAAACCATAGATACTCCAATACCAATAACTACATACACACTCATTGACTCTTAGGTCTACACACACCTCCACTCAGTCACCTGTAGAGTCACTCACACTTACAGTCCCTCAGTACAGGACTATCATATGCATTTATACACCTATATAGACACTCAGACACCGCCAATCATCCATAGACATACTCACACACCTATTCAATCATGCAAATATTTAATCACACTCCAATTTACTCACCTATACAGTTATACACACACAAGTTCACGTACTCATAAAAATACTACCACATTCTTACGCTCTTATACAATTACTGATACAAGCACACACTCATCCATACAGCAACTCTCACAATCACACACTCTCACGTATACCCAGTTATATACTCTTACACACATATTCCCTGCCTTTCACATATGTAGTTACTCACACATGTACCACTGAGATATACATTCAATCACTAACACACCCATCACAGATGCACTCTTAAAACCATGCACCCATAGAATCACCCACTCACACATCTATGCACAGAGTCACACACACCCTACCCACACAAACACTCAGGCACCCATACAGATACTCAGACAACCAATCAATAACCCATATAGACACTCATATAGCTATTCACAAAACCATGCAGCCACTTATACACCAACAGACAGACAGATACAGACATTCACACAGTTTAGTAACTAGTCTGCAGTAAGATACATTTAATGACTCACTTATAGAGTCAGTCACACACCTAGAAAATCACAAACACCCTACCCACACAAACACTCAGGCACCCATACAGATACTCAGACAACCAATCAATAACCCATATAGACACTCATATAGCTATTCACAAAACCATGCAGCCACTTATACACCAACAGACAGACAGATACAGACATTCACACAGTTTAGTCACTAGTCTGCAGTAAGATACATTTAATGACTCACTTATAGAGTCAGTCACACACCTAGAAAATCCTCCATTCACACACTTATACACCCACTCATTCTTCCATAGGTCTTTCCCTATATATATTAAACATATTAAAACTCTACAGAAACACAGACTCACTGGATGACGTCATCAGTGATGTCATCAGTGATGTTATTTGAGATGTCATCAGTGACGTCATCAGTGATGTCACTGACCATGTCATGAGTGATGTAATATATGAGGTCATAGGCGGAGCATTGCCAAGGCATAAGTTATAGTTAGCTCAGGTAACTATCATTGCTAAATGTCGATGGTTTTCTACTAGGGAAATCTGAACCGAACTATAACGTTGCTGTAACTGTTGGTTTTTATAGTGTATTACTATGGTTTTTAATAATATTTCCCAAATATAATGTTACTGTAACCTTTGGCTTTTTAAGTGAAATTGTATATTTAATACAAATTTATATCCTAGCTGTAACCAATACACTTTGACACTGAGTGTGTGAGTGAGTGCACAAGTATCTTGGTAGGTCTGCATGTGGGAGTGAGTGTGTCTGAGTGAATATGTCAATGGGGTGTGAATGTCTGAGTGGCTTTCTGAGTCAGTGCTTAAGTGTCTGAGTGGGTGTCTGAGTCTTTGCATGAGTGTCTGAGTGGGTCTCTGAGTGAGTGTATAAGAGTGTGAGTGGCTCTGTGCAAATCACAAGGGTAGAGGAGCACAGTAACTATACATAATACTTGACAAGAACCTTTATCTTATTAGTCACAAAGCACATTTGAGGAAGCAAAATAGAGACTTCTATTATAAAAAGAAGACAAAGAGCAACTTCTTTCTTTAGAAAGGTCTGTATCCTTATTCTTTTCTTTTATTCATGAATTTTCATGACAATGTACATGTATACCAAGGTACAGCCTACTTGTTTCATCCCAACCTCATTGGACTTCTTCAGGGCTGTTTAAAAGATATACACATAAAACGTAACCTTAGTAAAAACAACAAGAAGTACTGGGTTAGTAATTCATAAGATACACCTGACCATTACATTAAAAATACACCCCAAACAGGGTCTAATCCACAGTATATATCCAGAGCATGAATTCCAATAAGTATGTGTAAAACAAATGTTATTTCTGAGTAATGTATTCAGTGCAGCCACAATTGTAATAACACTGAGTTTTTGTTCCTGTGTATGTTCTTGTTCCCTGTATACAAAATACCTTATCTATACTAAACACAAGTTAACTAACAGGAACTCTGGTGACTGCATTCTGTTGCCTGTTGACATCATCTACAGAACCACATACACGCTCACTCACACCCCTATACAACCTCTCATACACCCACTCACACACCTACACAAACACTTACATACCCATTCACAGACCCACACAAGTACTCAAATAACCACACACTCACCCTTAGCACCACACACACCCACACACTGACAGACCCACTCACACAACCACTCACCCACCCATACAGCTACTCATACAACCAGTCACTTACCCATACAGCTATTTGCACATCCACTTACAAACCCATACAACCACTCACACATGCAGTCACATACCCATACAAACACTCACACACCCGCTCATATACCCACACAACCACTCACACCCACTCAAGCACTCACATACTCACTCATACCCCTACAACTCACACACCCACTCACACATCCATACAACCACTCACACACCCAGCCAAACACTCATACAACTGCTTACAGACCCATTTACAAACCCATACAACCATGAGCACACTCACTCACATACCCATACAACCACACACACACCCTCACAACCACTCACAAACCCACTCACATATTCATACAACCACTCACATGCCCACACACTACTCATACACTCACTCACACACACAAACAGGCAAATAGACAACCACTCAAATTGATACAGACCGTCACAGAGTGACCAAGGTGACATATGTTAGAAATAGTATCACTCATTAGTAGTACACCTCGTTTACTATTTTAACTTTTGGAGTAGCTTAGTATATATGTTCAGTAATCATAAACTTTTAGAAAACACCTATACTCACTGGATGTCATGAGTGATGTAATATGTGAGGTCATAAGTAGTACAGTGCAGGGGGTATAAGTTATGGTCAGCTTACATAACTCTAACTGCTGAATTTCTATGGTTTTGTATGAGTGAAATCTGAGTCTAACTTTAACATTCCTGTAACTTTTGATTTTTCTCAGTGAATATATACTTACCTGAGTAAGGCAGATGTGTGATAAATGCATGTTTTGTAAAAATAAAATGCATGGTAAAGGCATACGTAGTAAAAACATGCATTGTTACGTCATACAACCGTCTTAAAGTCTTCTCCAAACTGAAGCAGCATTGAGGCAGTGCTTAAGGATACAAGGTTGTTGTGTCATGTCATGGATGAAAAGATGGAAAAGACCTGCTGCACTGTTTTTCATTTTTTTAAAAAAATCTTAGTCTCCAATCTAATGGTGGCTTGGCTGTAGGTGAACCACCAGATATGTTTGTTTATGGCCCTGTGATATGAGACAGAAAGGAGTCAGCTGGCAACACAACATTGTATGCTGCTAGATTCCACCCAAAATATTTGACAGCAAGCATCCCGGTTGGAGAGATGATACAAATTAGGCAGAGGTCCAGCCATGAAAAAGAGGTACTTGTATGTAAACAAGAGAAGATAGCTAGATTCAGAACAGGTGTATGCGAGAGATATACTAGAAAGAACTAAGGTACTTGTTAACCAGAGTAAAAGGAAATCCCTGTTGATTTCCAATAAGACTAAGGAACTGGGAAAGAATGCTAACTCAGTCATGAGACTGATTACAAAAGACAAAAACCAGGATAAGGCCCTGAGAACACTCTTTTGCAAGCATTGGCATTTAATAAAAGGGATTCAGTAATAGGATGTTTGATCCCAAGCAATTTTTCCATTACTTCTCGAAGAACATATTCTATGCGAGATACCTTAATGAAAAGCTGTCCTGCGGTGGCAGTTCGTAATAACACATGGCTACAACAAGCTAAAGGGTTTCACAAGTGCAGCAAGTGCAAAGCTTGTCATATAGGAGTTAGGACCACTGAATATTTGATCCATTCCACGATAGACCCTGCAATATTGGTGGAGCCTGCAACTGCAAACAAAATATCTAGTATATGCCTTGACCTGCAGTTACAACCTTAGATATGTGGGTAGCACAAACACTTCAGCTGCACAAAAGAAACATAGCAATTATGTCATACAGCTATTTTATTTTGTAATTGATGCAGTGCCGGGCCACTCTAGGGGTGGCAATCATGAGCAAACCCTGAGGCAATTAGAAATGATGTATATTCTTAATCTTGATAGCAAAATATTTAAGGGTCTGAATGCCGAGGAAGAGTTACACACTTGTTTTTTACGATGGCCTTCCCCCAAAATGGAAGTAGAGGGTGTAGCATTACTGGAATTAATGTATTTATTTGGTGTATCTACTGGAAACATGTTGGGTAGACTGAAGCCTATTTGGTCCAAATTGGTGAAAATAAATTATTTCATAATGAAATGCTATTTTTAGCCAATGGAAGAAAATGCTTAATTTAGCGCAGGTATTATAAGCCCACTTGGGCATAATTGATGGAAACAAGTAGGGTATAGTGTGATATAATTTTCATACACGTAATGAATTAACTAATGAAGTTAGATAATTTAGAATGATGAACAGTAAAATAAGTTTATTTAGTGTTCATTGCATGTATATGTAAATGGATACTTTCAAAGAATTGGATAGCGGGAAAAAGTTTTCAAAGAATTGGATAGTGTAAAAAAGTTTGCAAGTCAACATGCTGTTGCAGCAGTATATTTTCAATTTCTATTCATTATGTGCATTGTACTTATGGCGCAGAAAATGGCGCCATGAATATTGTGATCAAGGGAGAGTTTGTTGGCTGAAACACATTACAGCAGACTGAGCACAATGATTAAATAAAATACATTTGGGCATTCGGATGGTGTCTCCAGTTGTTCCTTTTTGGATTTATGAAAGTTGCTTGACTTACATTTTTTTTGTTTAAGAAAGCTTTATTTAAATAATTACAATTTAGACAATATTAAAAAGAAATGCAAGGAAAAAGAGTAAAATACAGCAAAGAGCAATGATAAACAGGAAAATAGTGCACTGTAAATTAATAGACAGATTGTAAAAAATATACAAAACAATACATTAAAGATATAGAAATTTATATTTTATAGTTTTGTAAGGTGGGAGTGAAAGAAAAAGGAAGAAAAGGAAAAAGAAAGAAAAGGAAATAAAGGAAAAAAGAACAGAGTTAAAATTATATAACCTTATTTGTAACTAAGTATTGGTTTGGTTGTTATACAGCAAATACAAATAGCATAGTTGCAGTTCTAAACAAAATATAAGGCAAATTTATGGAGGCTTGAATGTAATAGCACTGTTCTGAAGCCGACCAGGCTTTCTGGTTAAATATGTGGTGAGAGGTAATGAAAATAGATCCTTTATAATAAGTTGTTATGTAGAAGTAGAAGATGCTCTGTTGAGTCTGTGATGATGACAACACAAATTCCACCATCCAGTAGAAGTAACCATCATAGCATTCTTCCAGTAGGATGTAATGATTTGGAACGCAATGATAAGTCCACAAATGTACCCAATTTGCAAGTGCAGTCCAGATATGAGAGGTGCTTTCCAAAAACATAAGTTGAGTATTAAACGGAAAAGAAATTGAACAAATTGTTGAGATTGTTTTGCATACCTTTAGCCAAAAATATTTAATTGAGGGGCAATTAAAAAACATATTCATGTGTGTGCCAGTCCAGCATGTATTCGGTGTATTTGAATTATATTTGTGAGGAGAAGTTAGGGTTAAAAACAACATATTATAGAAACAATATAGGGTTTGCTTAGTGTTGGCAGTACAAGATGTGTGGTAAATTTTGTATGAAATTAAAGTCCAAGTTGATAAGGGGAACAAGCAGTTTTGTTCTGGTTTCCACAATAACTAAGTGTTTTGATTTTGGACAAATGGGTAGTGTGTGTAGGGAAAATATTCGTATATGTAAGATGCTTTGAAAGATAGAGAAAGATTAATCTGTTCAGTAGGTGGAGGAGGAGTATGAGAATGTACCAGTTGAAGTGTAGATATGCATTTCTTGAGAACCTTTCATAGAGAGTCATATTTAAGAATGGAAGCAGAGGAGAGTCCATATTTACCTTGAAGGTCAGAACGGGACGGGAAGATCAAGCCCTGCAATAACTGATTAACCTGACTTATGTCTTTAGCCACCCAGACTATCCAAAAAGCTGTGGGGTTAGACGATTGAATGGGTTTGTTAAGCCAGATGGACTATTCTAGAAACACTTGCAATGGTGTTGAAGGTCAAGTAAGGATGGCAAATACCAATAATATAAAATGTTTAATAGTGGGAGAGTAGAAAGACTAGGAGGATGAGAGAAGTGAGCCAGAGAATGAAAAGAGAAAGGTGATACAATGGAATCTTCAAATTTGCACCAGACAGCAGAGGGTGTATTAGTATCAGCATCTAAATGAGTCAAAGTTTGTTTCAATACAAAGAATTATATTGCCGAAAATTGGGAAAATTAACCCCACCGACCCTCTAGGCTTACATAATGAAAGTAGGGAAATATGTGCTTTTCTTCCGTTCCATATGAATTTGAGAAGCAATCCATCAAAGGACTTGTAGAACCTGAGAGGGAGCTTCACTGGCAGTGTTGATAAATAAAAATTGATGACTGGTAGCATCATAATTTTGATGGTGTTCAATTTGCCCCACCGGTACATACATAAAGGAGACCATTTTTCATTAAACATGTATTTTAAACAATACTTATTTACTGGATGAACCTCAGATTTTGTGAAATTCAATCTATAATCAGACTAGTTGGAATAGGTTGTTAAAAGGTCTTCAAAGGCTTGGATGGATGTTTGTGGATGTGAGACAAAAAGAGCATCATTCGCATAGGGATTGAATTTACCTTCAGGTTTTTGTCTGTTTAAAACCCTGAAAAGAGGGTGAATGACAGAAAGTATGAAGAAAAGGTTCCAAGGACAATATAAAAAGTAAAGGTGACAACGGATAACCTCATTAAGCACCCCATGAAAGGGAAAGTAAGAGGACTGAATGCCATTCATAAATACAGAGTTTTGTTTGGGACGAGTAAAGAAATCTGATGTATTTTAAAATACCAGGACCAAAACCCTGTATAAAACACCAGTGGGCACAATCGAAAGCTTTTTCAGCATCTAATAATATGGTGGCCATAGGTATACTCTTTGAAGTAGGATGTAAGATGTTCAAAAAAGCTCTAGAATTATCAGCCAAATATCTGCCCTTCACAAAACTGGTTTGTTCAAGACCAAACAGATCTGGAAAAAATTGAATGATTCAAAGGGCAAACATTTTACAATCTAAATTAATGAGAGAAATGGGCCTGTAAATAGCACAAAATGAAGGATATTAGTCTTTTTTAGGGCTTAGGCATAACATAGCTTCCAGAAAGGTACTGTGAGTCTTATTGTAAGAGCGAAAATATTGATATAAAGTAGGCAGTTGTGGAAGGAAAATATGTGTAGAATTCAATAGAAGAACTGTTTGGTCCAGGGCCTCTGTCTTTGGGTAGCTTATCAAGGCCTGTTTTAATTCAGAAAGAGACATCTTTATCCAGGGAAGAAATGTTGTCATCTTTGAAGTTTTTGGTACCATTGTTATCAGTAATTTTGGACTTTTGTGATTTGAGTTTTAGGTAATTAGCAAGCAAGTTACTGGGCTTGCTGCACCCTCCATAAAAGTTTGAGTTCATCTTTAGTAATACACCAGAAGTGGCTTCTTTCAATCTTTTATTGAAGTCCAGCTTTCCATGAACGAGGAGCTTCAATGTAGGGTTATCCTTAGATGTTGAATATTGGTGTCAAGTTCTTTAATGGAGGTAAGTAAAAGTGCCGATTCTTTACGAGCTTTTTCCTTGTTATTATCAGCAACATAATCAATAATGAATCCTCTAGCGGTTGCCTTAAAAGCGTCCAAAATGAAATAAAACAGAAGATCAGAAGTAATGTTAGAGGCAAAGAAGTTCTTTAAGGAAGAGTCCAAACTTTTCTACAAAAACATTTATTTTTAGCAAACAATTAGTGAAATGCCATCTACTACACCTGAAAGATTCAGGCAACAATTTGAAATAAATTATAACCGGTCCAAAATTAATATAGAGCAAATTTCATTGTTGGCTAATGTGGAGTTTAAATGAGATGTGAAAATAATGTCATCTAGTCTAGATGTGGCTTGGTGTGCAGGAGAGTAGAAGGTATATTCCAGAGTAGTCAGGTTGTAGATCCTCCAAGCATCTACAAGTCCTGTAGAGAGGATTGATTGTTTAAATGTTTTTTGCATTTTGTTGTGGACATATATAACTAGGGATTTCTATCAATAAAGGGATCCATAAGTTGATTACAATCCCCACCAACTGTAAAATTTTTGTTACTGAAGAACAGTATTGTCATGGACATTCATTCCCAAAATTGAACATCAGCACATGTAGGGCCATAATGTTAGGAATGGAGATTTGAGTGTGATGAATAGTGAGATAAATAGGTAGCCATACACACTCTGTATCTTTTCTTCCTTCTCAACCACCAAAGGAAATGATTTGTAAACCAATATGACATTCTTATTCTTGTTTTGACTAGCAGAAGAACAGTATAGATGACCTTCCTAATTCTTTCACAATTAGTTAATGTCAGCACCTGAGAGGCGAGTGTCCTCTAACAGAGCAAATTTACATTGTAATCAAGATTAATGCAGACTTTTAACAGTCCAGGACAAAACACAATGACTATTTGTCATATAGAAAAGTTATACCCATGTGTATTGAACTTATTTAGAAGAGTTAAACAGAACCAGCAATAGCCAAAAAAAGAGTGAGTTAGGCTTAGTAACGCAAGAAGAAACAAAATTATTGGAAAAAATAGGAAAAAAGAATACAGGGAGGGCAGGAGAGTAGGACAAAAGCTGATAAATAAAGAAAAGATGGTAAGAAGCCAAAAAGGCTTTAACCATGATGAACAGCAAGAAATAAAGTGTAACTGCAATGTGAGCAAGACTCCTGACCTTCTGGTCAGAATATTACTCTCCCGGTATGCAGCTTCACCGTGAGTGCCTCTTCCCCCAGCACCCACCACTGACCGCAGTTCGAGGCCCTGTGCCTCGCTCTGCTCCTGTCTCCTCATTAGCCTACTCCTCTTCTGCCCTGCTTTTTCCTGCCCATTTGCCTTTATTTTGATCCTTTTTGACATTATTTTTAGCCTTTCTCCTTTTTTCCTCTTTGTAGCCTCTTTTCACCTTTTCACAGTTTTTCCATACGCTGCTGCCCGCGTGGCCCCTACCCCTCCCGCGTGTTCATGCTCCCGCCTTGCAGCTGTCCTGCCCTCCCGCCGACCCCTTCTAAATGGCAGCCGCAGTGCACTAAAGCGGGCAAGACCCCATGCCTTCTGGTCAGGATATTGCTCTCCCAGCACCCAGCTCCACCGTGAGTGCCTCTGCTCCCAGCATCCACCGCTGACCGCAGTTTGATGCCCTGTGCCTCGCTCTGCTCCTGTCTCCTCATTAGCCTACTCCTCTTCTGCCCTGCTTTTTCCTGCCCATTTGCGTTTATTTTGATCCTTTTTGACATTATTTTTAGCCTTTCTCCTTTTTTCCTCTTTGTAGCCTCTTTTCACCTTTTCACTGTTTTTCCATACGCTGCTGCCCGCGTGGCCCCTACCCCTCCCGCGTGTTCACGCTCCCGCCTTGCAGCTGTCCTGCCCTCCCGCCGACCCCTTCTAAATGGCAGCCACAGTGCACTAAAGCGGGCAAGACCCCATGCCTTCTGGTCAGGATATTGCTCTCCCAGCACCCAGCTCCACCGTGAGTGCCTCTGCTCCCAGCATCCACCGCTGACCGCAGTTTGATGCCCTGTGCCTCACTACGCTCCTGTTTCCTCGTTAGCCTGCTCCTCTTCTGCACTGCTTTTTCCTGCCCATTTGCCTTTATTTTTATCCTTTTTGCCTTTATTTTAAGTCTTTTTCCTTTTCCCCTTTGTAGCCTCTTTTTCCTTTTTTCCACTGTTTTTCCTGTTCCTCCTCCTGCGTGTTCCACATCCCAAATTCCAGCTGTCCCACCCTCCCCCCGACCCCTACTTAATGTTGGCTGCTGTGCGGGCATGTAACGGACGCGAGCAGTGGTCACACAGCTGGCATGCCAAAGGCACGCTAAAGGCAAGCATGTCTGCGCCTGACCCCGACCAGTGACAGGGACCCTGGTCCTCCGACCCGCCAGCGCTACAGCCCCCCAGCCAATCACACACTCAACGCTGCCAAGAACAACAATTGCCCGTTTTTTTCACCTATCGACACCCACGGACCCTTCACCTGCCAACACTGCCGCCACTCCTTCTCCTTCACTGAGACCCAGGACCCACCTCCACCCTCTAGAAAGAACTCCATTGCACCCCAAACCCTGCAATGCATCCTCAACATCCACTCCCTCCACTGACATGCAGCAGAAATCTGGGACTCACTCAACAGCGCCACCCCCAAAATCACATTCCTCACAGAAACCTGGATGAATGCTGCCTCGGGACCTGACATCGCCATCCCCAAATGTTACAAGATCACTCAGAAGGACCACACCAACCTCCTTGGAAGAGACATTGCCATCACCCACAAGTCCAACCTCCGAATGAGCACCTACACCGACGGGTCCACAGACCTGATGGAACCCCCCTTTCCCCCCTGCCCCCCACATTGTTCCTGCACTCCTATGATATTTCCTCTCTGGTTTAAATTGACTTGCCCTTTAGCTTTTAACTACCTATCTTCTCTTTGTTAAAACCACCAACATGCTCTTTCCCTGGGCTTAGAAAACATGTATCTAGTCCAGTGCCTTCTTTCAGTACATGCCCAGATCTTTTTCACTGTATTTAAAGTTATTGATCCATTAATTCATGAAAGGACCCCCATGCCCCCTCCCCCCCAAAGAAATGCCAGCAAGGACCCCCTCGCCACCCACCCCCCAAAATAAATGCCACTGTGAGGTTTGGGGTTTGTGGTAAATCGGCTGTAGCCCCTGCCTCTGCTGTTCACTGCTCTTCAGAATCTGGCTTTGTCCTGTTTGGCGTGCTGGCTTGACAGGCGAGAACAGCTGATTCTCTGGAAGGTGGCCAACATCAAAGGCAGAGTACAAACTTTTTTACTTCATTTCACCTTTAGAAATTCTCATGGTCCACTACCAACTAAACCTACTCATTTGATACCAATACCATATTTCTAGATTATTGCATAAATACAATAAATGTTTTTGTATTATTGCCATAATAGTGACTGGCGATGGATTTCTTCTTTATGTCCTTTTGTGGAGCCTCCAGTATGAGCTCCTGCATCCTCCCTGCCCTGCCAGCAGCAGCCATCAACCGGGCAGACACTGCCTTGGTCTCTGCTCTTTTATTAATCTACACCCTGTTCACAGACGTAGTCACATTGCTGTGACAAAAGTATTTTTTTTTTTTATTAAAGGGCGAATTTAGAAAGGAAGTCCCAGTACTGTATATTCTAGGTAGTTCTACTTTTGTAGGATGTTGAGGGAAAATTGCAAGATATTGTTTTTACCCCAATTACTTTTAAATACCTGCTCCTGATCAGAGAACCCTAGAAATAATCGGGTTTCAACAAACCCAAAGGTTTGACTGGCTTAAAACAGACAATCTACGTTGAACAATAATTAGCCCGTCAGGACATAGTAGGGGTTCCCCTCGTAAGCAGCTCTTCGTCCTGGGGCGTAGTGAGGCTGAGATGTTAACGGCAGGGCCAGGCCAGGCCAGGCCAGGCCTTTGCCTGACTTTAACATGGCGCTTAGGAAGAGCTTTCAGCACCACTCTAGGAGACTTCAGCCTGCAAGGGTCTGATGAGGGGAAGGTTTTCTGCATAATTCTCTATGGCCTATCCCCCATCAAGAGTTTTGATTGCTAGAACGATGGAGGACTCAGCAATCCCAGGCCTGCCTACCCCAACTGCCTAACTTTTAGATGGCCTGAAGAAGCAGCGGGAATACCCTAGGGGCCCCTGAGAATTCTAGGTGATGTAACTATGTAACAATGTTCTGAAGCAAAGTCCTATCTCATGTAAAGTGCTCTGATACCTCCGGGTCTAGCCACCACTATATAAAACTTTTCAAATAAATAAATAAGATTGAGACCAACCTGACCACCACCATCTGAGGCACCCCCCTCTACAGACCCCCTGGACCCCGCACAACTTTCACCGACTCATCACCAACCTCATCTACCCGCAAGCCATCTCCTCCACCGGCTACACCTTGATAGGAGACCTCAACTTCCACCTCGACAACCTCCAAGAACATAACTCCACCTCCCTCCTGGACAACCTCCTCAACATCGGACTCAAACAAATCGTACCAGAACCCACACACTCAGCAGGACACACTTTCGACCCCATCTTTACAGCAGGAAACTCCATAACCTTCAGCGACACCTCCAAACTCCCATGGACGGACCATCGTTGCATCCACTTCACCTTCAAAACTAACATCTCCTGCAATTGTCTATGCCAGCTCCAGTGCAGGAATTGGAACAAGATCTCGGATGACCAACTCTCTGCCTCCCTCAGCTGCTCTGCTCTCACCACCTCGGATGATGACCCAACCATCACCGCCCGCACCCTACACAAATGGATTACTGACTGTGCCAACACCATCGCCCCCTCAAGAAAACTTCCAACCCACATGCAAGAGAGCCAGCTGGTTCTCCACCGAACTACGAGATTTTAGATGAACCTGCAGATGCCTCAAAAAGCTATGGAGGAACTCCAAAACCACAGCAGACCTCGACAACTTCAAAGCAGCCACTGCCACCCACCACAAGCTCATCAGATACTCAAGGAAGAAAGCACTACAGGGCAGAATCTCCACCCATGCACACCACAGCAAGGAACTCTTCAGAATCATCAAAGAGTTTGCCAAACCCAACAGTGAGACAACAGACATCCCACCCTCCCAGGACCTCTGAAACAGACTCAGCGCCTTCTTCCATCACAAAAGCAAGACCATCTATGACAACTTCGATGACGACAACCTACACACGGAGCCCAAACCCACCATCCCCTACATCACACAGCAGACACTTGACAGCTGGACCGCCCTCACCTTTGCAGTCACCCTGAAGACTATGAAGTCTACCCACTCCAGGGCCCCACGGAACCCCTACCCCCCCACCTTTTTTACCACAGAGCCGCATACTTCATTGCCCCAGAGCTTCAATGAATCATCAATGGCTCCTTCGAGAACCACTCCTTCCCCGATGACTGGAAACATGCTGAGATGAACCCTCGCCTGAAAAAACCCTTGGCAGACCCCACCTACCTCAAGAAACTCAGACTGATCTCCTTACTCCCAGACCCGACGAAAGTCATTGAAATAGCCATCAACAGCCAGCTCACCTCCTTCATAGAAGAGAACAACATCCTCGACTCCTCCCAATCAGGCTTCAGAAAAACCACAGCACCAAAACCACCCTTCTCACTGTGACAGACGACATCCGCTCCCTCCTTGACAGAGGAGAGACTGGGGCCCTCCTCCTCCTGGACCTCTCCGCAGTCTTTGACACAGTCTCACACCGCACCCTAGCCTGCAGACTCCATGATCCAGGGATCTGGAACAAGGCCCTATAAATTGATCCGCTCATTCCTCTCCAGCAGAACACAGTGGGTCCGACTCCAACCCTTCCTCTCGGACCCCACAACAACCACCTGCGGAGTCCCCCAAGGATCCTCCATCAGCCCCACCCTGTTCAACATCTACATGGCATTATTCGCACCCATCGTCAAATCCCCCGGACCCAACATCATATCATATGAAGATGACACCCAACTCATCCTCTCCCTATCCAATGAACCAACTGACACCCTACTCACCCAATCCCTACCCAACGAACCCAACCTCTCCAGACACAACTTTCAGGAAGGAATGGAAGCTGTCACCAGGTGGATGAAGAACAGCTGCCTACAACTAAACACGGACAAGACCGAAGTACTTATCATGGGCCCACACCCAAGTGCCTGGAACGACACCTGGTGGCTCCCTGCCCTTGGGAAACTCACCCACCCCCAAAGACCACACATGCAACCTTGGAAACATCCTGGACTTCAAACTAAAAATGGACAGCCAAATCAACGCCGTCACTTTCTCCTGTGTTCACACCCTCCATCTCCTACGAAAGACCTTCAACTGGATCCCCCTCGAGCCCAGGGTAACCATCACCCACGCCCTCATCAGCAGCAGACTGGACTACGGTAATGCACTCTATGTCGGGATCAACAAGAACCTCACCCGCAAACTCCAGAACATCCAGAATGCCTCTGCCAGACTAGTCCTCAACCTACCACGTCACTGCCAATACCTGCAGACACTACACTGGCTCCCAGTCGAGAAGAGAATCACCTTCAAACTTCTCAGCCATGCCCACAAGGCCCTCCACAATACCGGAGCTGCCTACATGAACCACCGCCTCTCATTCCACACACCCCAAAGATCCCTGCACTTGGCCCAGCTCTCCCTTGCTACGATACCGCAATTCAAGAATACCAGAACAGGAGGGCGTTCCTTCTCCTTCCTCGTGGCCAAGGTATGGAACACCCTCCTAACCTCCGATAGAAATCAGCACTCCCCAAATTATTGAAGGACCTCAAGACCTGGCTCTTCGGTGAATCTCTGTGAACATCCAGGAACAGCGAGCGCCCCCTGCCACAGCGCCTTGAGACCCTTTTGGGTGAGTAGTTGCGCTTTACAAATCCCCTGATTGATTGATTGATGATGGAGTGGTGTAACACAAAAAAGAAAAAAGCAGACAGCCAACAGGGAATCACCTGGGAGCCAGCAGAGAGACGTCTGTCGACAAGTATATATCAACACATACAAATAAAACATTGAATGAAAAAATTGGATATAGACTAGGACAACATAATAAGAAAACTAGGAGCACTTACCAACATGTGGGGAACAGGGTGTAAATAATTGGTCTTAATGAGGGTACATATGTAAGTGAGATATCCAGGACAAAAAATGTGGGGACATATTATCAAGGAAGGCGATAATATTATCGCCGCTTTAGCGGCAGGAAACTGCCTCTAAAGCGGCGATAATGGGCTTGATGATATGCCCTTGTGAATTCCCATAGAAGTCCAGGTTCATATTACAACAAGTTTTGTTGTAATATGAATTTTAAGAAAGATGATCATGTTAGGGCCCTCCACACCTTGAGGAATTCCATAAATACTAAGGTGGTTGCGCCTGTTGCGGTTCTCCAGATCTTCTGTTTGCTGTTTTAGAAAATAAATGTCTTTAGACATCACTTGCCATATCTTGGCCATCGCTTGGCTATTGTTCCACTTTGTTTGAATTAAATCCTCTGAAGTGTGGCATTAGTTTACATCACAAAGAGCTTTAAATGTCTTATTCCATCCATCAAATCCTCGAGTGTCAGAAGTGGTGGAGATTTTGGTGGAGAAGTTGGGTCCTTCTTTTGCATTTTATTAGCATTGGTGTTGGAGTCCTTATGAAGTAAAGGCATTTCCACAGACGAAGATGGAACATAGAGGGTGGAGGAAGTAGCAGAGTCCATGCCTGAAAACATAGAAATGTACTGACGGACACCAAAATGAGAGTAAGTTCACAAATTAATCCCCAGTGTGTCAAGAAAGACATGAGAAAATAATTCCCAGCTGCAGATTACATATAGATTTAAGCATTGGAGTGAAATTATGCAGAGAATTACCAAGACGAAGGAAGACGGACAGAAATAACACTCCCTTCTTCACAGGTGTTGCAAAGATCATCCAAGCATAGAATAAACCATGTCTGATCTGCAACGTAAACCAAATCTTCACTTGAGGTTTAAAGCAGAGGGGATCAGTCATAGGAAGCAGCAGAGTCCATGCCTGAAAACATAGAAATGTATTGATGAGGACCAAAATGAAAGTAAGTTCACAAATTAACCCCCGGTCTATCAAGGAAGATGTGAAAAAACATCTCCCAGCAGCCAATTACATCTAGATTAAAACATTGAAGAGAAAATATGTAGAAAATTACCAATATCTAAGGAGGACACCAAAAACATAAGTGTGTTGATAACTCTCCATTTTTCACTGGTATTGCAAAGACCAACCAATTTGTATAGTATTCCATGTCTGAACCGCAACGTAAGCAAATCCTTTGTTGACATAAAAAGTAGAGGGGGTCAGTCAGAAAGGTCCTTCAACAAGTTCCTCTGTGTGACCATGCTCGCACGGGAGTTGGAAGAGCATTGGTGGTCGGATGCAAGCTCCATAATGGCGGCCCAGTCTAAGGGTAAGAGTCCGGGAGAGAAAATGAAGTCAATTGACCAAGAAATGCTCTAAAAAGAATACCTCCTCACTCCCACCATATTCCGTCGCCCCCAAGGCACACTTTGAATAAAAAAAAAGTGAGATGGGCTAAGGGAATATATATATTACCTATGCACTATAATAGTTTGAGGTCTGTATGAGCTGCACCTGCACTTTTGGCCCTTACTGCCTTTATAATATTTTATGCACGGCACTTTGCTACTTTACGCGTATTTGCACTTTTTTGAAGGTCCTTCTACTTCTATCATGCAAATCTGTTTATACTTATGTATAAAATATTGCGTATTTTATGTAATAGGTCCTCTTATATAACATGTAAATTTTAAAAATTGTTTTATGTGTTTGTGTGCTTATATGGTTGTACTTTTCCAACCGAATAAAGCTTTTTGAATTGATACCTATCAACGTCGCAAATATTGGTGAAAATATAAAAAAATAAATCAGTGAATCATTAATATGCATTGTTATTAGGATATTGCTAAATGTTTTTATAGAGTTATTTTTATAGTGAGTTATGTACTGTGATGGATAGAATTAATTATATAGATATAATTTTTAAATGTGGTGGTGGCAATGGAATTCTTGCTGTTGCTTTCTGCTTTCCGCTTTCACAACGTAACCGCGGGGCTCGCGATAACCAACCTCATTGCGATCTCCAGCCTCATCGTGAAAACAGACAATAGGTCTTATAGATGGTTGTTCTAGATCTAAACTAGAAAAACATATGTTTGAAGTGTACAGTAATAAAACCCTAGTGTGTAAAATAATGATATATGTGTACATAAACGTATTTTCACTTTATGGAAAAGGCCTGATCGTCACGGGTAGCGGCAATGTTGTGATGCCTGGAAAAAACACAAAAATGGAAGATAGGTCTGAAAGATGGTTTTTAAAGAAACGTAGTCCAAAAATATGAGTTTAAACATGTTTTGAAAGAAGTATGTATATAGCAATATGTGTAGTGCAATGTTTAGAATCGATTTTTTGCATATTATTTTTGGATGTGTTGGTGGTCATTGAATGTCTGCTTTTGTTTCTGTTTTCGCAACATGTCTGGGGGAATCGCAATTTACAACGTCATCGTGGTCTGCGGAGTTATCATGAAAAGATAAAATAGATTTTAGAGATGGGTTTTTAGAAACTATCTAGAAAAACATGACTTTAGAGAATACCCTAAGAAACCCCTAGTGTGTAAAATACTGTAATATGTGTGGTTATACATGTTTTCGACTTAATGGAAAAGGCGCAATCGTCGTGGTTAACAACATCATTGTGACGTCCTGAATAACCTCAAAAATGGAAAATAGGTCTGCAAGATGTATTATAAAGAAACTTAGTACAAAAATATGAGTTTAAACATGCTTTTAAAGAAATATGTATTTAGTAATATGTGTAGTGCAATGTCCAGAATGGATTTCATCAGTGAATTCACTGACCATGTCATGAGTGATGTAAAGAGGCGTGAGTTATAGTTAGCTCAGCTAATTATAACTGCTGAATTTTATCCTTGTAACCTTTGGTTTTTTCACTGATTTGCTAAGGTTTTTTGAATTATATTTCCTAACTATAATGCCCCTGTAACCTTGGTATATATTTATACTGTTAGACCTGGCATCCTTGGTGTGGTTTCCCCTAACATTTTGCCTTCTGACCTCCTGTTTTGCTGAATTTAGTATTCTAGACACTTTACCACTGCTAACCAGTGTTAAAGTGCATAGGCATTGTACTAAAAAACATGGTACCATTGGCTTAGCCACAACTGGCATATTTAATTTACTTATAAATCCCTAGTAAAGTGCACTCTTTGTGCCCAGGGCCTTTAAATGTAATGCTACTAGTGGGTGTGCAGCACTGATTGTGCCACCCACTGTAGACACATGTGTGTACAGTTTAAACTGCCATTTCGACCTGGCAAGTGAACCAACTTACCAGGCCCAAACCTACCCTTTTAATTCATATAAGTCACCCCTAAGCTAAGCTCTAGGCAGCCTTGTAGGCAGCGTACAGTGTATTTAAAAGGTAGGACTTGCACTTTTGAGTTTTACATGTCCTGGTAGTGAATAATTGTTAGATCTGTTTTTGACTACTGCTAGGCCTATCTCACTCAGAGGTTAACACTGGGAATGCCTTGAAACATCTTTTAAGTGTAATTTCTAATTGGGAAAAGATAGACATTTGGAGTTTTGTGTCTCTGGACTCGCAATTGAAAATCACAACTTCTGGTGAAGTCAGATTTTAAAATATAAGTCTGAAAATACCACTTTAAGAAAGTTCTCTTAAGGTGGTTCACACACTCCAGTTTATTCGAAATTTATATTGTGTAGTGAGTTTATTAGGTTTGCATATGATTTAAAACGTACAGTAGGGTATCACTTTCCGATCGACAAGCATATCCAATTATGAACAGTGTAGTGCTCCCCACATGGGGAAAACTCCCCTGGATGCACTGCAAAGTATTCTCAAGGAAAGTTAATCCATTTAATCCTAATTCAAAAAATCTATCGGACTTCAGTTGATTATGGTTATCTAATATTAATTCATGAATTTTGTTTGACTGATCCATAATGAAATTATAGCATTCCATATTCAAATTAGTCAGTGACTCCGTTCATTAAGCATTTCTCATGTTTAGGATAATCCCAATGCACTTCGGGCTGGCGTCACCCTTCATCAGGGGATAACGATTCTGAAAGGAAAAGTGGTGAAGTAAAAATTAGTTTCCTGTTCAGTCAACAACGTAGTATCCATCACCTTGTGCTACTGGCGATGTGAAAAATGTTCAATACAGTGAAAGAAAATAAAATAAAAAGGATGGTAATAAAGTATGAATGATACGGATCTCCATTTAGTTGATCATGCTATATCACGGGTGATTGATGTCAAACCATTAAGCTGTTTGCACAATATGCAATCGTACTGAAAGCTCTTCATGTCCTCATGCGTGAGAATATGAACATATGACATATGAGGTCATTAGTACGATAAACATTCCAAACGTTGCGGTGAGGGCTTTGAAAAACTCTCAATAAAAACAAAGTTGATAAAAAAAATTACCATCGTGTTCTCAGTGTAAACAATTCCACTTGTTATCCCAAAAACGTAGAAATATAACATGCATTTCTAACAACTCCAATCATGTGTTTGTTAAACTGAGAATGGTCCTGTAAAAACAAGTAAAGTATGTGCTTAAAATGTGACTCTGCAAAAACCACGGAGGACGTTAGTAAATTGCAAAACCTAAAAATGTTAGTATGAAATATCTAATGACTCCCCAGCTCTTACTGTCAAGTCGTGTGTTCAAGATTTCTCTCCGCTTTCTAGTCATCCGTCATAGAGGCGGACGAGACCAGCTCATTGAAAGTACTCAAATTGAACAAACATAACTGACTTACTCTTGAACTGATTGGGGGGTCCATCTTGGAGTGGAGTAGCTATTCTAATAACGTCCTGAACCAGAGCATAAATCTAGAAGAAGGTGTATCAGACTCAAACAAAATAATAAAATTCCACATAAAATGTCACAAAAAATAATATACATAGATCTCAATGGAAAAAATAATAAACATATACATTTTTCTTATTGGAAAAAAGAGAAACATATAAATTAACTGAGCTGAAACAAAACTATTTAAAAATCATCAAGGGCATAGACCATATATGAGAGATCACAAATAACAACTAAACTCCACGCAATTGTTCAATCCATTCGGCATGTTTGTGTTCATTTTGTTTTATCCAATCTCTCTATAAGAGATATTTGTGGTTATCTCTGTCTTCCCTGGCATCAACAGACTCTAGTACCATACATTCTAATCAGCAAATATTATGGTTGAGAGTTCAGAAATGAGAAACTAAAACTGATTTCAGGTTTTTGGGGCCCGATTCACAGAACTAACTTAAGACAAAATCCTAAACTTACTACTTTTGGTATTCACAGAAGGCGTTTAGTAGTAGTAAAGTTAGGATTTTGTCTTAAGTCTGTCTTAAGTCTGTCCTAAGTTTGTCTTAAGTCTATCTTAAGGCTGTCTTAAGTCTGTCTTAAGTCAAACCTAAGACAAAATCCTAACTTCACTACCACTAAATGCCTTCTGTGCATACCAAAAGTAGTAGGACAGACTTAAGACAGACTTAAGACAGACCTAAGACAAACTTAAGACAGACAAGACAGACTTAAGATAAAATTAAGACAAACTTAGGACAGACTTAAGACAGACTTAAGACAAAATACTAACTTTACTACTACTAAATGCCTTCTGTGAATACCAAAAGTAGTAAGTTGTTTAGGATTTTGTCTTAAGTTAGTTCTGTGAATCGGGCCCCCCGTTATTATGTTGCTCTTGTGTTCATTTAATCCGATTTAGATTTTTCTTTCAGTGTTCCCAATGTATACTAGACCACAAGGACATTTTAACAGATATATTAATTTTTTTGTGTCACAACCAGCAGTAGTTTTGAGTTAGATTTTTGTCCCCTTACATGGATGAGTGATGAAGTTGCCTTTAATTATGTTATTGCAATTATTACAATTCAAACATGGGATAGTTCCTGTGTGATTAAGGTTTTCTTCAAAAGTTCTTTTGATTGATATATATTCCTTGATATTCTTACTCGCTCGTATGCAAAGAGGGGAGGATCTGAACCTATACCTTTAAAGTCTGGTTCGGTTTGCACCGTTGGCCAATATTTCAAAAGGATCTTCTTGAATTGAAGGTTACATGTGGAATATCTAGATACCATGATCATTCTGTTGGTTTTGTCATGTTTGCTTGTGGAGGTAAACAGTTATTTTCGTGTTTCAGTAGATGAACATTCAAATGCCTTCAATAACACTTTCGACGGACAACCTTTGTCTCGTAATTTTTTCAACCATGTCTGATGTACGTGTTTCCAATATGTCGGGTTTTGACACAATTCTTTTGACTCTCAAAAGTTGTGAGTAAGGTAAATGTTTTTTTAATGAATGTTGATGAAAACTGTTGTAATGCAGTAAGTTGTTACAAGCAGTGTTCTTTCTGTATATATCTATTTCCAGTTAATTGTCAACCTTAGAGATAAGAACATTCAAAAAGGTTGTGTTGTCTTCACTGATGTTGTAAGTAAATTGTACCCTGTCTTTGATGGAATTTAGTTATTCGATGGCTAATATCAACTCTTGCTTTGATCTTTTCCATAGGGTGAAGATATCATCACTATATCTCACAAAAAAAACCAAAATGTTTCTCCAAGTGTCATTTGTAAGGATGTGATCAATTTCAATCTTGTGCATGAAGAGGTTTGCGTAACATGGGGCAGCACATTACCCATGGAAGTGCCCATGAGTTATAAAAAGAATTTGTTCTCCCAACATAAAAATAACTGTGGCATTAGGTGTATTGTAAAAGTTCCATTAAGAAAACTTTCAAATCTTCTTCCAAGCCAGAATTAGTCAAAAAATGCTCTACTGCTTCTAATCCCAAATTGTGGGTAATTGACGAGTATAGTGCTTTGACCTCTATAGTACACAAGAGAATATGGTTATCCAGATCTTGATTGATGGCTGCAATTTTTTGTAGAAATTCATTAATGCAGGTAGTCCTGTTCTGTACTAACGGTTGAAGGTGCTGATCCAAGTATTTACACACTAGTTCATTAACAAATCCTCATGTAGACACAATGAGCCTAAACAAAGGTATGATGGGATTTTTGTGAATTTCTGGTAGCTTTGAAATGCTAGGGTTTCTTGAATGATCCTGAATGAGATAATGCCTGTCTTCTTCAGTGATGGTACCATTGTTCACTGCTTTGTCCAGAATGCCACTTTGCTAACTGCTTTGCTGTGCTGTCCTGCAGATTGCTGGGCTGTAGGAGGGACTGCCACTTAGCTACCTGCTTTGCTGTGTTGGCTGGCAGCCTGCTGCATGCTGCTGGGAGTTTAACTAAGGGTGGGCGCTTTGCTCCGCTCCGTGCACAGAGTGTGCGTAGTACTGCCCACTTCGCGCTGCGCAAAGTAGGCGTAGCAGGGGCAGACTACGCACACCCCGCGGCGGAGCAGAGTTGCCCGCCACCCGCCTCCCTCCTGCCCTCATTGTACAATTACTATAATCATTAGATAAAGAAAAAATTACTTACCTGAGCTGCTGCGTCCCGGGGCTCCATCTGATGTTTCCTGGATAGCTTCCTCCTCACGAATGCGCATGCGCGGGAGTCCGCGCATGCGCATTTCTCCTGAGAAATGCGCATGTGCGGGCGCCCGCGCATGCGCATTCGTGAGGAAGAAGCTATCCGGGAAAAATCAAGATGGAGTCCCGGGACGCGGCAGCTCAGGTAAGTAGTTTTTTCTTTATCTAATGATTATAGTACATGTAAAATGAGGGCGGGAGGGAGGCGGGCGGCGCGTAGTGGGGCTACGCGAAGTGTGCGGGTGGGCGTAGATTTGCCCCCACTCCGTAATACTTCACGTAGCCTCACTACGCCCAGGGTTGAGTTTAACCCAAGTTTCTCAAAGGGCTTGCTGACTTTCCCCCTGTTCTGGAAGTCTCAAGGACATCAAAGACTTCCTTGAACTCTGTCTCAGCTGCTGGACTCTGCCATCTGTAAGTCATCCCTTGCCAGCGGTGCCTCCACCGTCCTGGGCCGCAGAAGTGGGTTCTAAAGCTGTTTTGCTCCAGAATAGATGCATCATCACCTCTGTACCGGTCAGAGCCAAAGTAGTGCCCTTCGCCACCAATGCAATGCCGATCTGAAAATATCTCTTTGGGCTCAACGGCGATGCCGGTCCCAAATGCGAGGTTTGACGATGACGCAGCACCGATCTGAGGTCCCATCTGTGAGGCTCAACAACGACGCAGCACCTGCATCGTAAGGAATGCAATGACGATGTGGGACCCGACTGCAAGGATCGACTTTGACTCATCGACCGACTACATGAATTGGAAAGGACCCATTGAGTCTTTAACACAGACGCTTGCTCCAGCTATGGGACTTTTTCAGCGGGCCATGCGTAGGTCCTATAGACAGCCTGCCCTCCATCGCAGTCAGCCTGAACTTTGAAATAACCCCAGTCTACCCGGGTCTAGCACAACCTCAAGTAACCTTTTAGTGTTATTGACTTCTAAGCCCTGGTTTTGGATTTAATCTTTAAAAATTCACGCACACACAAATCTATTTCAATAAATATATATATTTCAATAACCATATTCATACTTACTTTCATGGTAAAGGTAGATGTGTGGTAAAAGCATGCGTTGTAAAAACTATGTGGTAAAGGCATACATGGTAAAAGCATGTGTTTCTAACATAATTAGAACAGTGTACAACCATCTTCAAAGACTTTTCCACATGCACAGTGCTTATGGATCAGGGTTGTTGTTTCAAGTTCTGAGTAAATAGATGGAAAAGAATCCCAGAATTTTGCATAACGGAAGGTGCACTCAGAGTTAAGTCCCAATTAATACATATATTCCGAAAAAAGTTTATCTTCCTTTATTTCAGAACTAGCAGACAGCCAACGCGTTTCGTTCCCTTACCACAGGAACTTATTCAGGACATATTAGTAACTAGGTGGATTAGACCATTCCATATGGTTTAAACATGGGGCAAGCTATTCAAAATTCAGTTTGACGTATGGAATATTGAAATTAGCGTCTTCAAATACGAAGGTGTGAATGTAACCCCTCAGGGAAAATGAATGTTGTTTATAAAGAAGTAATCCCTCAGACGAATAACAATCCATATAAAACTATGAAATCTTTGAATCCCAGAGTAACGGGCGGCGTGATAACCGGCAGCAACACGGTTCCGGAATTTAAGTGCTTAACTGTGGTTCATCGTTGGTGTTGCTTGGTTTGTATAAATAGATGGAAAAGTCCTGCTGCATTGTTTGTTTTCTTTTTTAAATGTCATGGTCTCCACTCTGATGGCGGCTTAGCTGTGGGTGAGCCACCTGAGATTTTGCAGTATGGCCCTCTGATATGAGCATTTAGTGGAACTACATTCCGTGGACTGAATTAAGGCTCAGAATTTGAAGCAGGCCTTGAACATCTCTTCATCCATCACATTAGAAACTGTTTCATTGGGAAAGAAATTATTACAATAGTACACTAAAGCAAATATACTTAGCAAATTTATATGAACTAACTTTCTGTCCATGATAAGCAATCACAGATAATGTTGGGGAACCAGCAGTATCTGGTTTAATAAATCTCTGTATTATTTGCCTTGTAAATCCTTTTACAAAATAGGAGCAGTAGCAGCCTGTCTCAATAAAGTAAACCTTGACGCTTTGAACATTAAGTTTCAGTGAATGCCAAGTCACTTGGATTCAGCTGGGACACCAACCTCTCCATTAATACATTGCCTAAAACACAAAGACAACCTGGTTGAAGCTCTCTCTTCTAAATAACATGAAACGGAGCGTGGCTGAGATAGTAGGCCGTTAAGAAATGTTCTTTGTCTCTCCGTCCCACCACCGGCACTACCTACTTTTAATGCTCACACAGGGCACTCTGAGCCATCAGGCGCTCCTCTCTGTGAAGGTTTGCACCACATCAGGGAGGAGATGGCAAGATGGCCCGGTAATGTGCAGTGGCTATGACTGGCTTCATGCAGCATGCTGCCTGAGCAAAATGACGGTGAGGTGATTGCGTTCCTGTGGAGCCCATCCATGCCTGAGGCCCACACTACATTTGCGGCACGCCACGACACTCAAGACTACAATCATTGCACCTGTCAACTCGCGGATGGTGTGAGATTCAAAACTGCTCCCCCATCAGAGAGATTCTGAAAAGCACAGTACCTTGATGAGATCCAGGGCCTGGGAGACCAGGTGCTGAGTTGGCATGCTGGATGCAGCCCTCGTGCCGATGAAGGAGACCTCATTACCCTGCCTGGCATCAAGTTCTGGCCACCTGCCTCTAGGTACCACCAAAGTTTGAGGCTGCCGTGGAGCACCTGAGAGCTCCATATGCCAAAGGACCTGTGTCGCTGGCTCACAGGTACCCTCACGCTGCACCTCCCACTGCCTACTTGGGAGGAACGGCCCTGGTGTGGCTTGACCGGTCTGACTGTCCATCTCCTGGACTGCCATGAAAGTAGTGGCCCCGCCACATCTTCCTTTTCAGTAGATGGGGTGTACCTTACAACACCTACACTCCAAAACCTGCTGCGAGACGGCCCATGGCCTGGGCAGCATTCTCCCTGGGGCCCGTTCTGAACAACACGTGGGCTGATCACAATAACCCACTGAGAGGTGAGGTCCCATAACCATTTCTGGACTGCAGCCAGAGAGCTGGCGGAGCAAGGGTGGTAATCTTCTCTTGAACCCACAAGACCATGTCAGTCTTCATGGCCCAGCAACACTGTTGAACAGATTGAACAGCTTCAACAGTATATCATCATTCTCTGAGATCAACAGATAGACCTGCAAGCACAGGTGGAGGATTTGAAAAATCGCTTGAGGTATAACAACATCTGCATCAAAGGAGTACCAACCGGGGTAAGGGGCAAGGATGTGGGGGTGTACGCTAGGGACCTGTTAAGAGCAATCTTGGAGTACCCGTCTGAAATGGGCATTCAGCTAGACAGAGCACACAGAGTGTGTCTCCCAAGGCCAGACTCCGCACCCTCAGTGGACATCTTGGTGTGCATCCATGATTCTAGCTCATGAAGCGCATTCTCTGTGCGGCCAGAGACTGCCACCCAGTGCACTTTCAAGTACACAATCCGATGCTGTACCAGGACGTGGCAGCCTCATCGCCTTAGAAGACATGGAATTTCACCCAATCACTGCTTTCCTCCATAGTAAAGGTATATCATAAGCTTGGGGACACCCCTTCCAGGTGATCTGTCGCTTTGATGGAAGGCTCCACCAACTCTGCTCCCTCAAAGAAGTCTGCCAAGTACTTAACATTGAAGATTCTTCTGCCGTAGAACCACAGTCTGCTTGTTGCAACCGGAAGATCCACAGATACTCAGAATAATTGGTGTACAGGCCTTCCCCAGTTGGGCTTTCAATGGACCCAGAGAACATGGCATTGGAGCGATGAGCAGTGCAGCAGACCCTCTCTGGTAACGCTGCTGATGTTGACAGCACATGAATGATACTTGTTTAGAGGGAAAACCACAGACTGTGGCTTAGTCTGACCGATGTCACCTGCTCTCACACCGACACTACAGGCCTCGACTATCTGGTTGGGGGATTAGGACGCCCATCCACAGGAATTCCACAGCATATCTTGAATGCCTTTGTAATGCATGACACTGTAAAGATCATTACCCTTAACCCCTTCGGTGCTCATGACGAGCTGTACTCGCCATGGCACACAGTGGGCGTGTGCTCATGACGAGTCCAGCTCGTCATTTCACCCACCAACAGGGGAAGCGGTGGCGCTCCCCCTGTGGGATGCCGATCTGGGTATTTTTACTGGGGATGGCAGGGAAAACCGTTCCCCTGCCTCCCACCGCCCCCGTACACGTCATCAATGACGTCAGTGCACAAGGCGTGCTGACGTCATTGGAGGTTTCCCTTTCTTCCCCGACGCGCTGAAAGCCATTTGCTTTCAGCACGTCGGGGAAGAAAGAGGTGAGTTTTGGCTCTGGAGAGGGGTGGATTCAAACAAAAGAGGCATCGGGGGAAAGGAAAGGGTTTTCCTTTCCGACGATGCCTCTTTTGTGCATTCCTGCTGCACGATCGTGCGATCGTGCAGCAGGAATGCCCACTAGACACAGGGATTTTTTTTTTATATAGGGCGAGTGAGTTTTGTTGTTTGGGGGGAGCGGCCCCTTAGGCAAGGGTCGCTCCCCTTATGGGGGTAATCATTTTGGCTTTGTCTGCTCCCATCGCAAACTTAAAAAAAAAAAAACTTCTCACTGGACCACCAGGGAGTATTTTGTGGGGGAGGCCGCTTGGGCAAGGGTCACTTTCCTTTGGTGGCTATGTTTTTGGCTGTCTGCCCCCATGGGGGCCAGATTTTGACCTTATTTAATCTAGGGTCCACTAGGCAACCAGAGATTTATTTGTGGAGAGTGACCCCTTGGGCAAGGGTCGCTCTCCTTTGGGGGCAATATCTGTGGCTGTGTCTGCCCCCCAGGGGGCCATATTGCCATGTTTTTTTTAAAATTAGGCCCACTAGACCACCAGGGATTTATTTGTGGGGAGTGGCCCCTTGGGCAAGGGTCGCTCCCCTTTGGGAGCATTAATTTGTCCGTTTCTGCCCCCCTGGGTGAGCAGATCGGCTGATTATTTTTTGTATGGCCACTAGGCCACCAGGGATTTATTTGTGGGGAGTGGCCCCTTGGGCAAGGGTCACTCCCCCTTGGGGGCATTGTTTGTGGCTGTCTGCCCCCATGGGGGGGAAGAGTTTGCCATTTTTTTTATATTGGGACCACCAGACCACCAGGGATTTTTTTATGGAGAGTGACTCCTTGGGCAAGGGTCGCTCTCCTTTGGGGGCAATATTTGTGTCTGTGTCTGCCCCCCAGGGGGCCAGATCGCCATGTTTTTTTTAAAATGGGTCCACTAGACCACCAGGGATTTGTTTGTGGGGAGTGGCCTCTTGGGCAAGGGTTGATCCCCTTTGGGGAGCATTAATTTGGCCATTTCTGCCACCGAGGGGCAGATCGGTTGATTTGTTTTTTCGTAGGGCCACTAGGGTTTTTTTTGTGTTGGTGAGCGGCCCCTTGGACAAGTGTTGCTCCCCTTTATGGGAGGATGATTGTGGCCATTTCTGCCCTCTTTGGGTGGCAGAATAGCAGCATGTTTGTAGGCCCATCTGCCCCCAAGGGGGGCAGAAGCCACTAGACACCAGTTTTTTTTTATTTTTGTGTTGTGGAGTGGCCTCAAGGGCAAGGGTTGCTCCCCTTTTATGGGGGTGAATATTTTATTGATACTCTTAGGCCCACCTACCCCTTAGCTTGGCTGGTGGATTGTGTGTGGACTGGTGCATTACTTGCTTATGTGATTGTAATGTTTTTTTCTCCTTTTTATTCTAGTGTAAAGCTTTTGATTCCTGTTTGTGGTTTCGACAGTGGTTGTTCTGCAGTTTTGCGTAGTTGCATTTTTTGGGCAAGAAAAACATTTTTATTGTATTTACTCCAAATGAGTATTATTGTCATGTATGAATGGATTTTTTTGTAAGTGGTGTCATAATGGTAGCATATTTAGTTAGTGTTTTGAGCATGAAATTCTTTGCGATGTGTTTTGCATTGTCTTATGTGTAATTTTCTTTTCTCTTTCTTTTTTAGTGGCATATTGTTGATCCATACTGTGTCTGTGCAGAGTAGGTGGTGGTGAGTTTAGCTGCTTCTGGCAAGTGAGTGGTATCATTTTGGAGTATATAGGTATGTCTGATAAAGGTGCATTTTGTTTATTACTTATTTTACAAAGTGTTTGTTGTTGTGGACTTGTTTGACAAGTTACATTTATTAGTAAGCATTATGGCTAGACGTAGAATGACTGCTCAGCAGGTGGTTGGTATGCTTCTTGAATCTTCCTCTGAGCAGGATTATGAGACTGACAGTGCGTCTGAGGGAGAGGAGGGAGGGGAAGATTCAGGCAGTGAGTTTTCTCTCCACAAGGAAACATCGGATGATGAAGGTACTCTCAGTGCAGATTAAGCTACTCTTGGTGTAGATGAAGCTACTCTCAGTGCAGATGAAATGCCTGTTTTAGAGGAGGATACTGCTGTGCCGATGGTGCAAGAGGCATCTGGATTGCAGCCTGAGGCTGCTAGGCTTCCTACTGGAAGTGCTGGACTCTGGGTTGATCCAAACATGGTGCAGCCAGTGTTGCCCGCCTTTAGTGGTGATGCAGGGTGTAGAGTGGATTGTGAACATTTTTTGCCTATACAGTTCTTTTAGTTGTTTATGGGTGATGTATTTTTGGGTGAAATTGTTGAGCAGACTAATTTGTATGCTGAACAGTTTTGGAGGGACAACAGTGACAAACTTAGGCCCCACTCTAGAGCTACCCTTTGGACTCCCACAAAAATGGGTTTGATAAGGAA
Source organism: Triturus cristatus (assembly GCF_964204655.1). NCBI lineage: Eukaryota > Metazoa > Chordata > Amphibia > Caudata > Salamandridae > Triturus > Triturus cristatus. The sequence goes on along the minus strand of NC_140588.1, from coordinate 314,745,902 downwards.
GCCGTCCATGGCTTCATATTGGTCAACCAGTCCCTTGATGGCAACGGCCATGTTTCCTGCAGTTATGACTCGTGATCGGTATTTAATTTTGCTACGGATGCTGCATTTTGTTGATAATTCTTTGGCATTGCCACAAGATCACCCTGACTGTGACTTTTTAAGATTCGGCCTGTTCTTGATCACTTTGTAGGTCGATTTTCAGAGATCTATACTCCAGGAAAAGAAATATCTATTGATGAGTCTTTGGTCTTGTTCAAGGGCCGTTTGGTTTTTAGGCAGTACATCCCTAGCAAGAGGGCACACTATGGAATTAAGCTGTATATGTTGTCTGAGAGTAGGACAGGATATGTTTTTAATTTCCATGTGTACACTGGTAGGGATTCCACTATTGACCCCCCTGGTTGTCCGTCCACTTTTGGAGTTTCAGGGAAAATTGTGTGGGATCTTGCTAGAGAACTGTTTAACAGAGGCCACCATTTGTACCTTGATACCTTCTACACTGCTGTGCAATTGTTTAAGGAATTGTTCAAAGTGGACACTTTTGCTTGTGGCACAATCCGCTCTAACCATAAATGTTATCCAAAAGAGCTTGTTTGCAAAAAACATCAGAGGGGATAGTGCAGTTCCTTGCGTAGTGATGACCTACTAGCTGTGAAATTTGTGGACAGGAGGGATGTGTACATGCTGACTACCATCCATGATGAGAGTACTTCACCTGTGGCTGTTTGGCGTCAGATTGCAAACCTGTGTGCATTTCAGACTACAATAAGCACATGGGTGGTGTTGATAGAGTAGATCAGAGGTTGGAACCTTACACTGCTATTCGTAAGGCTTACTTTTGGTATAAGAATCCATCTCTTCAATTGAGCAACTTTCAATGCTTTTGTTGTGTTCAAGGAGTGTTCTCCTGCGTCAAAGTTGACTTTTGTTCAGTTTCAGCAGTCTGTGATAGGCAGCCTTGTTGTTGTGGAACAGGCAAGTGTTCCTAGAGTTGGAGTGGTGGAGGATGTGGCTCGATTGAAAGATCACCACTTTCCTGATTACATTCCTCCCACATCATCAAAAGACTTTCCCACTTGGAGATGTAGAATCTGTTGGTGAAGAGGTACACGGAAGGAGACTCGTATTTTCTGCCCCGAGTGTCCTTCTAACCCTGGTCTGTGTGTGAAGGCTCGTTTTAGAGCGTACCACACGCAAAATAATTTTTGGGAACATCCATGAGTGGTAAAGTGAACTGCCTGGTCTTTATTGTTTAAAATGTTTTATTCTGATTCAAGGTTGGCATTAGTGCAATGTATTTAGTTTCAGATTTTGTGTTAGTAGATTTGTATCTATTTGCAATTTGTTTGTGTTTTCTTTTTTGTATTTAAAAAATCCTAAATGTGATGGCGTTGTGTGTAGGCTGGTGCTTGGCTGGTGGTGTGTGTGGACTGGCACTTGGCTGGCGGTGTGCGTGGACTGGTGCTTGGCTGGCGGTGTGCGTGGACTGGTGCTTGGCTGACGGTGTGCGTGGATTGGCGCTTGGCTGGTGGTGTGCGTGGATTGGCTGTTGGCTGGCAGTTTGCGTGGACTGGCACTTGACTGGTGGTGTTCGTGGACTGGCACTTGGCCGGTGGTGTGCGTGGACTGGTGCTTGGCTGACAGTGTGCATGGACTGGCACTTGGCTGGCAGTGTGTGTGGACTGGCGCTTGGCTGGTGTGTGCATAGATTGGCGCTTGGCTGGCGGTGTGCGTGGACTGGTGCTTGGCTGGCGGTGTGCGTGGACTTGCACTCGGCTGGCGATGTGTGAGTAGTGACTTGCTGCTGGTCACTACACACACTACTAGCTGAGCGCCACTCCACGCAATCCATCAGCTTGTGTGGGTGCTCTGTCAGGAATGTGGGCGTGTGAAAGTGATGGACCCTTGAGTGGCGCTGTCTGCTGGTGTGAGTGTTGTAATGTGATGGGCCCACGGTTGGTGGTGTGAATGGTTTTGTATGTGTCACACATATGAAAGGTGTATGAATGGCCTGTAGAGAGGTTGGTGCCTTGTCGTGGCTTTACAGCTCACGAGCTGTGAGTAAATGGTTCAGTTTCTCGTGCTTTCAATTATTAACAGTGCATTTCATTTTTGTGAAATCACTTGCTAATACAATTGTATATACTGAACCATCACTCACTCTCGTGCCAAATCCAACCAGTATGTGTGTGTGCTTGAGGATTAGATGGCTGTGCAGTAATATTTGTCTTTTTTGTCTTTCTGAAGCAGGTTGTACCTTGTCCCTTTTTGTGAATGTTGTAATGTTTTGGTTTTGTGCCTGGTGGTGTGAATGGTCTTGTGTGTATCACGTATGAAAGGTGTGAAAATGGCCTGTAAAGCAGTTGGTGCCTTGCCGTGGCTTTACAGTTCACGAGCTATGAGTCACTGGTTCAGTTTTGTGTCCATTTAATTATTGACAGTGCATTTCATTTTTGTGAAATCTCTTGTTAATAACATTTTATATACTGAACCATCACTCGCCCTCGTGCCAAATCCAACCAGTATGTGTGTGTGTTTGAGGAATAGATGGCTGTGCAGGAATCTTTGTCTTTATAGTCTCTCTGCCAAGGTGTACATTCCATCTAAGAATAACCTACCAACTGTAGATATTGTCGTAAACCCATGGGAGTACATGGTGATGTCTCTCTTGTGAATCCCAACAAGTTATTTTATCCACAATGTCCTGCAAACCTCAAAATGTCTGGCACATTTTCCTTGCTATATTGTGCCAAAATGTTCACGCTGTAGAAATAAACAACTAATTATCTCAAAACGACCTGGTTTTGCAATGTGGGGTCCCATGGGTTTTTGGCCCAGTGCTCGGCGGCCATCTAGGGAAACCTACCAAACCCACACATTTCTGAAAACTAGACAACCGGGGGCTTCAAGGGAGGTATGGTTTGCATGGATCCCCCAACGTTACCTTACCCAGAATCCCCTGCAAACCTCAATGTTAGCTGAAAAAATCACCTTTTTCGCACATTTTTGTGTGGGAAAATTGTGGCATCACCGGGCTCACAAAAATTTCCTATCACCCAGTGTTCCCCCAGGTCTCCTGATAAAAATGGTGCCTCACTTGTGTGGGAGGCCCGCGACAGGCAAGGGCCCAAAACGTAGTGAGGCGACATCAAAATTGCTTATCTCAAAACCAACTGGTTTTGCAAGAGGATCACCTGGATTTTTGGCCCCGTGCTTGGCGCCCATATTGGGAAACCTACCAAACCCACACATTTCTGAAAACTAGACTCCCTGGGGCTTCCAGGGAGGTATGGTTTTCGTGGATCCCCCAACATTTCCTTACCCAGAATCCCCTGCAAACCTCAAATGTAGCTGAAAAAATCACTTTTTTCACTCATTTTTGTGTGGGAAAGTTGTGGCATCACCGGGCTGACACAATTTTCCTACCAGCCAGTGCTCCCCCGGGTCTCCCAATGAAAACAGTGCCTCAGTCGTGTGGGAGGCACAAGTACCCGCGACAGGCAAGGGCCCAAAACTTATTGAGGTGACATCATTTTGATGTCTCCTCACGACATTTTGTGTGAAAAATGTGTTTTTTTAAGCTACAATTGAGGTTTGCAGGGGATTCTGGGTAAGGAAACTTTCTGGGATCCACGCAAACCATACCTCCCTGGAATCCCCTGCGTGTCTAGTTTTCAGAAATCTGTAGGTTTGGTGGGTTTCCCTAGGTGGCCGCCGAGCACGGGGCCAAAAACCCAGGTGAGCCGCCTTGCAAAACCAGGTTGTTTTGTGATAGGTAATTTTGATGTCAGCTCACTACGTTTTGGGCCCTTGCCTGTTGCGGGTACTTGTGCCTCCCACACGAGTGAGGCACCGTTGTTATTGGGAGACCTGGGGAACACTGGGTGGTAGGAAATTTTTGTCAGCACGGTGATGCCACAACTTTGCCACACAAAAATGTGTGAAAAAAGTGATTTTTTCAACTAAAATTGAGGTTTGCAGGGGATTCCGGGTAAGGATACGTTGGGGGATCCATGCAAGCCATACCTCCCTGGAATCCCCTCGGAGTCTAGTTTTCAAAAATATATGGGTTTGGTAGATTTCCCTAGGTGGCCGCCGAGCACGGGACCAAAAACCCAGGTGACCCCCCTTGCAAAACCAGGTTGTTTTGTGGTAGGGAATTTTGATGTCGCCTCACTACGTTTTGGGCCCTTGCCTGTCGCGGGTACTTGGGTCTCCCACATGAGTGAGGCATCATTTTTATAGAGAGACCCGGGGGAATGCTAGGTGGTAGGAAATTTGTGTCAGCCCGGTGATGCCACAACTTTCCCACACAAAAATGTGAGAAAAAAGTGATTTTTTTCAGCTACAATAGAGGTTTGCAGGGGATTCTGGGTAAGGAAATGTTGGGGGATCCACCCAAGCCATACCTCCAAGGAATCTCACAGGTGTATAGTTTTTTAGAAATGTGTGGGTTTGGTAGGTTTCCGTAGGTGCTGGCAGAGCTAGGGTTAAAAAACTACAGCTAGGCACTTTACCAAAAAAGAGTCGTTTTTCCCTGCAAAATTGAGGTATGTTCACGTTGCGTTTTGCGCCATTTCCTGTCACGGGCACTAGGCTGACCCACACAAGTGAGGTACCATTTTTCTTGGAAAACGTTGGGGAACGTGGGGTGGGTGTAAATTTGTGGATCCACACAGATTCCAGATTTTTCCATCACAGAAGTGTGGGGAAAATGTATTTTTTTTGCCACTTTTTTAGGTTTGCAAGGAAATCTGGGTAACAGAACCTGGTGGGAGGCAGTCAAGTCACCCCATCCTGGATTCCCCAGGGAGTCTAGTTTTCAAAAATGTATAGGTTTGCTAGGTTTCCCTAGATGCCGTCAGAGCTATGGTTCAAAAACTACATCTAGGCACTTTGCCAAAAAAGGGTCATTTTTCACTGAGAAATTGAGGTGTGTCCATGTTGCGTTTTGCGCCGTTTCATGTCACGGGCACTAGTCCGACCCACACAAGTGAGGTACCATTTTTCTCTGCAGACTTTGGGGAATGCGGGGTGGGTGGAAATTTGTGGATCCATGCAGATTCCAGAACTTTCCACCACAGAAATATGGGGAAAATGTGGGTTTTTTTGCCAATTTTCTAGGTTTGCAAGGAATTCTGGGTAACAGAACCTGGTGGGAGGCAGTCAAGTCACACCATCCTGTATTCCCCTGGGTGTCTTGTTTTCAAAATTTTATAGGCCACCATAGCTATGCTTCAAAAACTACAGCTAGGCACTTTGCCAAAAAGGGGTCATTTTTCACTGCGAAATTGAGGTGTGTCCACGTTGTGTTTTGCACCGTTTCCTGTCGCGGGCACTAATCCGACCCGCAAAAGTGAGGTACCATTTTTCTTGTAAGGCTTTGGGGAACGCGGGGTGGGTGTAAATTTGTGGATCCACGCAGATTTCAGAACTTTCCACCACAGAAATGTGGGGAAAATGTGTTTTATTTGACAATTTTTTAGGTTTGCAAGGGATTCTGGGTAACAGAACCTGGTGGGAGGCAGTCAAGTCACCCCATCCTGGATTACCATGGGTGTCTAGGTTTTAAAAATGTATAGGTTTGCTAGGTTTCCATAGGTGTCAACAGAGCTAGGGTTAAAAAACTACAGCTAGGCACTTCGCCAAAAAAGGGTAATTTTTCACTGCGAAATTGAGGTGTGACCACGTTGCATTTTGCGCCGTTTCCTGTTGTGGGCACTAGGTCGTCCCACATAAGTGAGATACCATTTTTCTTGTAAGACTTTGGGGAACGTGGGGTGGGTGGAAATGTGTGGATCCACGCAGATTCCAGAATAATTGCTCTATACCCGGTACAGAATAAAAAGCCATTGCAAATTGCTGCTCAGTTCTTTACTCTGGGTTCGTCGAGTTCTTGGTGAACCTACAAGTCCTATATATCCCCACAACTAGAAAGGTCCAGCGGATGTAACGGTAAATTGCTTTCAAAGAGCTGTCATAATTAGAAGAAGTTACAGGTGAAAACATTGACACAAAGGGCTGATTTTTTCCAACTAATTTTCAATTTAACCTGTATTTAACTGTTAGTTTCTATAAAGAAACCTTGAAGGATATACAAAAACGGCCCCATGCTGAATTCAGAATTTTGTCTACTTTTCTAAAATGTATAGCTTTCCAGGATCCATTATTGCTTTCATACCCATTTCTACCATTAACTGGAAGGAGGTTGAAAGCACAAAAAATAGCAAAAATAGGCTATGGCCCAGAAAAATGCCAAAACTGTGTAAAAAATGTTGTTTTTTTGCCAAAAGTCTGTAATTCCCTAAAAGCTGGGAAAATTTCAGCCCTACAAATCTTGTTTTGATACCATTTGCAGGGAAAAACCCAGACGCTTTCATTTGCAGCCCTTTTTTCCCCTTTTTCCTCCAAAAACCAAAATGTAGCTGTATTTTGTTACACCTCAAGGGTAATTCACAAACCCTGGGTACCTTTAGAATCCCCATGATGTTGGAAGAAAAGGACGCATATTTGGCATGGATACCTTATGTGGTCAAAAAGTTACAGGGGCCTAAGCGCGCACTACCCCAAATATTTTAAAAAAGGCTTAGCACAGGGGGGTAAGGCCTAGCAGCGAAGGGGTTGATGTAAAGGAACTGAATCATCATACTAAACACAAGGCTATAATATCTTACATAAAACAGTCTAAAGCAAACACGTGCATCCTCCAGGAGACTCATTTAACTCCCAGTGATTGGCATAGAATGCGCTTCTGCGTCTATCTGCAACAATACTTTTCTTCTACTCCATCTAAAACTGAAGGGGTGGCCACGTTAGTGTCCCACTTATTCCGTGGCTGTCTGGGCCCCAAGTTGGCCTAAATCAAGGGCAGTCTGCTATCTCACTCAGTGACCATAGGAAACTGCACCTTCACTTTAGTGACCATTTATGCCCCTAGTGACGGCCAGGAGCGATTCATACACCGCATGGTAGCAGAGGTCATGTCCACTCTTGGTTAGACTTTAATTGAAGTAGAAAATCAAGCAAGTGTAAGTGATAAAGAATAAAGGTTTTATTTTCCAGCGGCTGGGAGACTGATCGACCCAGGTAGGATTGCCACCTCCCTCTCAAATTGGGTGCAACAGGTAGCCCTTTATATAGTGTATTTTTGCTGACTCATACATACTAATCATGTGACCAATAACGTACAAATGTGTCATATTTGAGCAACATTACACAACTAATGCCAAGCCTCCCACCCTCCTGTGTTTATTGGTGCATCTGACTATGTGTCATTTGTGCTGTCTGGCAACGTGTTATTTGGTTTGTGCAATCTGACTATGTGTCAATTTCCAAAACCTCTGTGCAAGCAGAACGCGTGATCCGACTACGTGTTATTTGATTTGTGCAATCTGACGATGTGTCCTATTTTTAAAACCCCAGCACAAGCAGAACGTGTGATCCTGTTGCAACATATTTTGATTATCCCTGTGTCTTATCTTCCCCTACTAAATTGACCTCAAAGCTAATTGGCTGCGTGCATCCCACCTCTCTGTTCCTACCCTCACACAATCATTCTCCAGAGGGACTGTCAATAGTGGTTTGTTCGTTGTACTAGAGACTTCTTGATTTGTTTGTTTTATTGATTACTGGCTACCATCAGTATGTATCAAAGGTTGCATCTGTTCTTTCTCTGAGCTCATCTACTGTAATTCATTAACTCGAAGCACTGGGCACATATTGCTGTCTAATCACATATAATTCTCTGTAGGTGCAGATGAGGTTTTTCAGTGGCACTCTCTAGGAGTCCCCCTCCTCAATGTCTATAGTAGCACTTTCTATACAAACATCCCCCCCTTTTTTTTTGATTTCAAAAGAATTTTATTATTTTAAAAGCGCAAATATGAAGCATAAGATACAAGCCAAAGTGATACAATTGATATCGGACAATAAGGTAATAGATACATTAATGTAGAATTAATAATAGGAGAACAAATCATTGTCATACATTAATTTACAGACATCAGATAAATAAATTACTTAAGAAGGGAAGACCCAAAATGATAACTGGCAAAGATATATATCAAAAGTATCACCCACAGATGGCAAATTAGGGAGAAGAGGAAAGAGAAGAAAGGAAAAAAGAAAAGACGGAAAGAGTAGGAAAGAGAGGAGGAAAGAAAAAGAGAGACAGAGAGAAGAAAAGGAAGAGGAGAGGATTTCCAGAGGAATCACCCAACACACAAGACAACACTAACCAGACAAATCAAAGGGATATTGCTCCACCAACCCTTCAGATGCCAACTCCATGTACGAGTCTAAGGCTTTCCAAACACCAGAGGAAATAGAAGGAGAAAGATGAGCATGGTCCACTGACGTATGAGCACTTCGTAGAAAGGAAACCCAAGCCCACCAAGTATGGTAAGAGACGGACGAAAAAGATTTCCACTCCATGAGAATTACTTTGACTGCAATAGTTAACAAGAGGTCCAACAACTGTAACTCCATGGGATCTAAGGGCAAAGGGACTGGGGCCGCCAACGGACCCAAAAGAATTAATGGAAAAGACAGATGGAATTTGATGTTAAAGATGAGCATGAGGTGTTTGTGAACTAAATCCCAGAAGGGTTGGAGAAGGGAACAATCAAGGAACATATGTTGAAAATCGCCTGGTAGAAGCCCACAGCTCCAGCACAAATTGTCTTCTTTGAGATTGAGTGAATATAGACGAATGGGAGTCCAATGAAGAAGATTAATAGAGAAAAATTTAGACTGTGTTAGAGAGGGGGCAATTTTGTTACGAAGAGAAAATTTACCAATATCTTGCCAGGTATCAGAAGAGATATGAGCAGTAACACTATGATCAAAATGATGTACCCATTTTTGCTGTGTGACAGTTTGAGAAGGGAGTGTAGAGGACGATAAAAATTTGTAAATCCGAGACGCAACATGACCAGTCCTGATCCAAAGCTGAAAAAGCGTAATCATAGGGGAAGAAGGATGAAGGTGGACTTTAGCAAGTGCAACCTTAATCTTAATAAAAGTATAAAAATCCAAATTAGATAGAGAGAATTGTTGAGCAAGGGATGAGAAAGGGGAAGGATCATTGTTGGAATCATAGAGATGTTTAACAAGTGAGACACCTTTCCCAGCCCAGTAAGACATCAACTCAGGGTCAATATTAATTTTGATTTTAGAATTGCGCCAAATAGACGACCATCTAGTTTTATGTAATGGAATCGCTACTCTCTTATCCACCTTACGAACCGCAGCATTAGTGTCTAAAATAATAGAGCGAGAGAATGGAATAGAAAGGGTGTTTGTGGTTAAAAAAGATGCAGTCGGCAGTGGGGAGGCCAATTCCTGTTCTATTGTCAACCATGCTGGAACATGAATAGCTGGAGAAGAAAACCAAAGGGCACCCTGGGACGCCAGAAAAGCAGTTTGATACTTCCCCCAATCAGGAAAATTACAGCCTCCCATATCATAAGATTTCCGTAAAAATTTATAAGCAATCCTAGCCCTTCTATCATTCCATAAAAATTTAGAAGTAAGCAAATCAAGTTCATGAAAGAAGGAATCAGAAAGCCTTACTGGAAGCATAGAGGAAACAAAATTAATAATAGGAGTAATCATCATTTTAAGAGTCTGGATACGGCCCCACCAAGAAATATGTTTCGGGGACCAATTTTCTAAAAGACGTCTCACCTTAAGAATAGTTTGGGCTTCGTTATAAGTAGCCGTAGCATCTAGGGTGGAACAAAAATAGATACCCAGATATTTTAGCTGTTTAGATTGCCATTTAAAGCCAGCCGAACCCATATGAGAGGAGAAGCAGTAAGCATTTAAAGGAAACATCTCTGTCTTATCTTTGTTCAGAGTGTAACCTGAAACTTTTGAAAAGAGAGCAATCGTATCCGAAATAGCAGGGATGGCCAGTTCAATATCATCAGAAAAAATGAGAACATCATCTGCATCTGCAGCTGTTTTTATCTGATGAGACCCAAAAGAGAATCCCTTAATATCTGGATGCGAGTCAATCATTCTAAGGAGAGGATCAATGGACAACAAAAATAAGAGAGGGGACAAAGGACACCCTTGTCTAGTGCCCTGACAAAGGTTAAAAAAAGAAGACGTAGCACCATTCACCCGTATATTAGCCCTAGGTCGGGAATAAAGAGACATAACCATACGAATAAAGGAATCACCAAGATTATGTGCACATAGAACAGCTCTTAAAAAAGGCCAAGATACCTTATCAAAGGCCTTTTCAGCTTCAAGGGCCAAGGCAGCCGCCGGAAGATTAGATCGCTTAGCGGCACCAAGAATATGACAAAAAGTACGAATATTATCCCGTGCAAGTCGTCCTTTTACGAAACCTGTTTGGGAGGGATGAACCAATTGAGAAATAAAGGACTCTAAGCGTTTAGCTAAAATTTTAGCAAAGATCTTGGCTTCCATGTTAAGAAGGGAAATGGGACGGAAATTTTTGGGATCTGCATGATCCTTCCCTTCTTTGGGGATAACTACAATAGTAGCATCAGCCGCGGAACCAGACACAGAACCATCCTTAATAAAAGCATCAAAAACGGATTGGAGTTTCGGGACAAGCACAGGAATAAAGGTTTTATAAAACGCAATAGGATAACCATCAGGACCAGGAGCTTTACCAGACCGAGTAGCTTTAATCGCGAAAATGATTTCATCAGAAGTAATCGGGCAATTTAATGATTGATTATCTTCCTCCGAAACGACTTTCAAAGGAACCGACTTCAAGAACTCCTGACATTGTTCAAAAGAAGCTTGGGCCGATGGGGTATATAAATTATTATAGAAATCACGGAAAACCTCAAGGATTTCTGCAGTTTGAAATTTTTTCATACCAGACTGGTCAGTAATAGAAGAAATTTGGAAGGTATTACAAGAAGATTCCTGGAACTTTAAAGTGGCTGCAAGAATCTTGCCCGCACGATTCTTTAACAGCAGTCTCTTAGATTTCTGAGCCTGCAGGCCAATATGAGCTCTCTTAGTGACTATAGTACTGTATGAATACTTTAAGTTCTTAATAGACTGGAGGCAGGTCTTGTCCTGAGAATGTCGAAAAAGGTATTCCTGACGTTTGATCTCATCTGCTAAGTCCGTGAGTTCCTTTTTAATGGCTGCGTTTCTCCTTGACATACATTTAATGACCTGACCACGGAAAGTACATTTAAAAGAGTCCCAGAGAACAACAGGGGAACTGACTGACCCAACATTCTCAATAAAAAAAGTCTCAATGTCATTGGAAAACTCTCGCACCAAGGACTCATCGTGTAAAATTTCTGTGTTGAGTCTCCACGAACGAGCTCGTGCCCTAGGGACAAAGGACGTAAGAGTAAATGTCACTGCAGCGTGATCAGAAACTAAAATAGGGTGAATAAGCGGGGAGGAAGAAAATTGAACCAGAGAAGAGTGAACCAAAAGATAATCAATGCGTGAAAAGGACGAATGAGGGGAAGAAAAAAAGGAAAAATCACTACCAGTGGGATTATGAAGACGCCAAACATCCTGAAGATGGGTAAGAGAGCACATATTAGTCATTTGTTTGTGAGCTTTAGGGGGACGAAAGTTAAAGGCAGAATTCCTATCCAAGATGAGGTCCATTGGCAAGTTAAAATCACCACCTACAATAAGATTGCCAGAGTGAGGGGTATCTTCGAGCTTTTTGGTGATCGCATTCCAAAAGAACGGGTCATCCTTGTTGGGGGCATAAATATTCATGACAAATAAGACAGCATTACCATTGGACACCTTAGATAGTAACCAACGTCCCTCTGTATCCTGTTCAGAGGAAACGATAGATAACCCAGAGTGTTTAGAAACTAAGGTAATTACCCCATTCCTTTTACCACAAGCATCCGAACAAGCAACATCAAAGACCCACTCTTTCTTCAAGAACAACGCCTCCTTGGCAGAGAGCTTTGTCTCCTGAAAAAGGACGAGATCCGAAGAAAGAGATTTACAGTAGTCCAAAATCTTTGACCTTTTGACTGGATGATTTAACCCTTTAACATTAAGGGAGAGTATATTTAGTCCAGACATAGAACCATTATCAGGAAAAAAAGATATTCCCTATGTGACAAATGGAGCGCAACAACCAGGAGAGCTAACCAGCAGACATCAACAGCCAACACAAAACAGGGTGAGACCAAAGAGGAAATCCGAAAAGAAAAAAGGAAAGAGGAGGAAAAAGAAAGCAAAAGAAAACAGAAAAAGAGAGAGAGAAGGGCCAATCCGGTAGGTCTGAAAAAGACCAAATTCATACAAGGGGGGACATGGGAAAAAGAGCGAGGGGCCAACAGGAGAAATAACAACAACAGCATAAAAAGCCCCAGAACAGTGCATAGCTGATTATACATTTTAAAAGAAAAACTATATAAAAACTAAGAGCTGGAATCAATTATAACTTTTAGAAAATAAAGCGAAATGAGAGACTATAAAGGCAACATGTTTGACCAAATTAATATATATATAACAATTAAAATGAATCATAGAGAGCGGTAAGAGCAGGAGAGAGAGAAAAAGGAAGCACGTTCAGGCAATAAGAGCTGATGGAAAGTGAACTAAAAGATAACATTACTATTAGGTAGAACCAGCCCAAAACGGACTCCATCAAGAGAAAGAGGACCATAATGCAGAGAAAAGAAGAAATACAATCTAAAGCATACTATATGATACAATATGGAACAATAAGTGAAACATACTAAAAAACGGTATATAACATCCTATCAATATAGCAGTCCGTGAATCCCTATGGCAGCTAAATAAGAGATCTAATACTACATATAAATATGTAAAATCTATATACAAACTTATAGACAACTGGCCATGAGTAAATAAAGCCATATACACCCAAACTGGCAAAATAAGTATACTTGCCTAAGTAAGTGGGCATGTAGGTAAGAGAGGCATAGATCTATCAATTACAAAGCATCTATAAAAAACTAGCCTACTCGAAAAAGACAATTAATAACACAATGTACTGAAATCGCTCAATGAAAAAATCAATAAAGAAGGTATAACTAACAACTATATGAATGACCCATATTAACTCTAAATATAGTCATAAATAAATACCTAGTAAACAGATATAATTAAAACACCTAGACAAACCATACAGCAACACGTTGATAACGCAAATAAAAAGACAATGACCAACTCCATAAAATACGAGATAACAAAAAACAACCATGAAGCAAAAAGACCGACCACAAAAGGATAGGTTAACCAAATTTCACCACAAAAGTCGACGCACATACCAAAGACAAACAACGGGAAAGGAAAAGGACCATGACCTAATACGTCGAGAAACAAACTGGGGAGGCAAGGATTAACAGGACGACACGCGATCAGGAGTGAAGGGAAGCCAACATGAGATGCTACGACAAAAAATTAAAGGGTTTATACAATAAAACTAACAACACTAAAGACCAAAACACCATAACGATAATAGGGGAGCACCAAGAGACGACAGAAATACGTCAAAACCAATGGACAAAAAGACCACCGCGCAGATCTAAAAGCAGCTAGACTAATAGATCTGACAGAGACAAAAAACAATGGATTATGTATAGCCGCATCAGGTGCCAGAAGAACCAGGAACATGTGAAGCCCCCGTTTGAAGATCCATCTGCAATTCCATTTGATTATCCAAAAACGAGGCCAAATCCGCAGGTTCGTCGAAAATTCTGACACGACCTTTGAAAGTAATGCGGAATTTTGAGGGACCAGCAAAGGAGAAGGGGATATTCATCTCAGACAAACGCTTCCGAAGATTAAGGAAGCCCTTTCTCCTTATCACCGTGTCCCTGGCAAAGTCTTGAGAAATTGAGATACGATGGCCATTCCAAGAGACAGCTCTAACCTTCCGCATATGAGCCAAGATCTGCTCTGTATGTTGATGACGCAGCGGTTTAAAAATTATCGCTCTTGGTTGCGTAGCAGACTTGGGGCGAAAGGAGGGGACACGGTGTGCCCGTTCCAGTTCAAAATCTTTATGGAAAGAAATTTGTAGTGTAGATGGAATCCATTGATAAAGAAACTCAATCATGGAAGATGCATCTTTCTCAACATCCTCTGGAAGACTAAAAATACGCAGATTGGATCTGCGATTACGATCCTCTTGTTCAGTGAGGTCTTTCCTCAATGCTGCCATGGAACTCTCTATCTGCATGAGAGATCTAGAGTGCTTTTGCATGGTATCCTCTGCGCCACTAATCCGTGCTTCTGTACCTGAAACACGAAGGGAAAGGGCCTTGAAATCATTCCTGATGGCTAACACCTCCACCTGCAATAAATCTGTATTAGTCTTAGTAGACTGCGCAATTTCATAGACCTCATTAAGGCGCGTCAGGATGGACTCAAGAGTCGAATTAGTGTCTTTAGGAGCAGGCTCAGGTGTTGGGGAATCCTGTTTGGACCTCTTAAGAGATGCTTTAGATTCCTTAACGTCCTTAGCATTCGGTGAAGGGGCCATATTCTCAGCCATAGGGCAAACCACCTCAATAGGAACAAAATACACCTCCTCAGATATAGTGATAGCAAGAAATGCCAGGGGCTGTAAAACACTCAATGTGCAAGATGAAAAATGGACAGGAAGAAATAATGTACTTGCATCAAAAAACGCCGAACAGAGAATATGGCAGGCGATCCCAGTCAAAAAAAAACACCTCACAAAAAATATCATGTGCTGCAGGCGCAAGTAGGCACTCACCGACTATGAAAATAACCAAAATCAAGCCCAGAGCAAAGAAGCCTCACCTAAGGAAGTGGCAGTGCGTCTGACGAATAATATGGTAGCAAAAACCTCAACAAATTCACACAAGGGGCAGCACTGCAATAGGCGGCAGGAAAAAACAAAATAAACTCAAGAAAGGTGAAAAAAACGTCACCAGCTCCTGTATGCCTCCACTCCTGACAGGATAATCCAGTAGCGTCGTCGTGTAGAAGCGAGAGTAAAACTCCCTCACAGAAGAAACAAAATGGCGGCCGCTCGTGAAAACATGAAGCGCCACCTTAGAATGCCAATAAGTGAACTCTGGCCACTTTCCACCTCTAGAAAACTCCCTCGTAGCATACACGGCAGTTTCCCATGCAATATTCCATCTTCGGCGCTGAGCGGGGCATTCCTCAGCGTCAGCAATGTCTCCGTCAGCCCTCGCTCTTCACGGAGCTCAAGCGCGAACCGCCATCTCGCCGCGGCGCGCAAGCCACGCCCCCAAACATTCCCCCCTTTAGTTGATTCTTCAGCTATCTCAGATGTTGTCCTTTCTAGGGGTGGGCGGAATTTGCGAAAGCGACTTTCGCAAATTATCGCGAAAATGTTAAAAGTCTCCGCAAACAAGCAGAAATATCGCGAAGATGCGGAAGTTTTTTTCCCGCCCGTTCGCGATATTTTCTGCATGGTTGCGGGTCGCTAACTTACCCCTGCGGTTGCTCGCGGGCGCGGCCATCTTGTTTTCAGTTGTCTCGCGGTGCATGATCGCGAGAAGAAAGACGTGATCGCGCGACGCATGACGTCACTGCGGACACGAACTGTCGCGAGACAGCGCAAATGGCTAAAACAATACAACATCTCATGGAGAACGCGACCGGATCGGGAAAACTTGTCGGCGAACGCGGGGATTCAGGTAAGGCGATCGCGCGCGCGCGAGAATGTATTATTTTACAGCGCGAGCAAGAACCAAATTATCGTAAAGCTGCGGAATGCGGAAATTTTAACATTTCCGCGCTCTCCGCAGAACGCGGAAATGCCAAATTATCGCAAATTCCGCGAACGGAACGGAAATTTTGCCCAGGCCTAGTCCTTTCTTCTTACACCTTGGACCAAGGACTTGGAAACTGCCTTTTAACATACATTGCCTTTCCCAATTTTATGACTGCGTTTTTACAGTAATTTAACATTAATTGGAAGATACAACACATAACAAGCAGCACCACTATTATTGGAAGTAAGGATTTAAACCAGTTTGAGAACCATCCATGTGGGGCGTCATGCATAGTCTGTTGCAAGTTATGTAAAGTCTGTATGGCTTTAGTTAGAGACACATTTTTGGCATCATTTCCTAGTACAAATGTACAGCATGCATTTCATATTCTTGCACAAACGCTACCATCGATAGCTGTGAGAAAATCCAACACATATCTGTTTTGTGTTACCATCATTCTCATGGTTTTTAGTTCTTCTTTATGTGAGTTGAAGACATCTTCAGTACTGTTCATCATTTTTAAAAGTTACCACCTTGTGATCTGCAACCACCTTGCATTTGCTTTAATTTGCAAGGTTAAAAGGTAGTTGCTCCTCCTGCTTTCACTTGGCTTTCAATAAAAAGTCAGAAGTCTTGTGGGTTATTTTTGTTAATGTTCCATCCAAAATGCTCTATTTCTCTTCTTGTTCTTTTTGTTAATCTTTTTGCTCATTGCGTGGTTGTGGAATGCTGAAATATCCTTCCCTGGAATTTTTAGCACCAGGGATATGCAGGGTCACCAAGGAACATACTCCGTGCCATCCAGGTAGCAGTTGGGCTAGACTTTTTCTCCACACTACCAGTAGTAATCCATTAGTACGGAGGTGCCTTGTAAGCATCCTAGATTTTTAGTGATGCTGCGGTTATGATTGATCCCCACTGGAACTATACCATTGCCCTTAAAACATAAAGAAATTTCTGTTAATTTAATCACTTTTATATTTTTAGGAGTAGGGCTAACAGTGATGTAACTAGAGGCATATGCATTACGAATGGGCTTACACCCTTTTGTGTTTGTACAGTTGAGCCCCTCCTCCCACAGGGATCTTCCTTGGCAAGAAATTATGAGATTGTGACTCCACCTCTCCTGTGAATAATGGCTCCATTTATTAGCATTGTTGGTCTTATTTCACCCCCATCTTGGGTAGTCTCGGGAATGTCTTTGTAAATATTACATCTAAGATTGGGATGGTGTACTGCTAACTTTCCCACTGTATCATATATTGTTTGAGGAGCTCATGTCTTTTCTAACTTCCTAAAACCTGTCCTCTTCTTTCCATATCTTCTAGTTTTTCATGTGTCATGGATCTGTTTGTTATGATTTTTAGTAAACTATTACTTGTTTCAAAGGCAGAGGTGTTCGTGAATCTGTTTGTTGCTTGAAATAAATAGGGTTGTTACTCCACAGGCAAGTAGGTGTATCAAGCAAAGGGAGATATTTGGGTCTACCTCTTTTGTTAAGTATAGAATTGGGGTGGACTTTGAATGAGGTATTAGTGAGCACACGTAACATGATGTATTTGTGGTCTGCTCGCCAATGTTTTTCATATGTGCATACCATGCGTTATCCTTTAATCCTGTATGCAGTTTCTTATCCTTAGTGTAAGTGTTTGAGTGTACGCTATTCATTTCTCTAATTTCCCTATGTGTATGCTTGTTCATCCTATCATTTTTACTATTACTATCACCATCATTGTAGCTCATTAGTTCTTCAGGTGAACAAATATAATATATACACACACACAACTCAGCCATGAATAACAGAAAAATGATAAAATAATACATATCTTGCATCTCTTTGTGGTGAAACAAAGTCCAAATGTCATGTTAGAGGGGAGGATGTCTCGGTTGTTTCTCCTTTCTTCGGGCTTTCCCCTTTTATTTCCTTGACATCTCCTGGTATTAAGCCTTGTTTGTCCATTGTATGTGGGTCAGGTGAATCAATTGTGTCCTGTTTTTGACTGTCAGCGCTTTGTCCGTTGATTTAGTGACTGTGTAAGGCCCTTCAAACTTAGGGTCTTGCCACTTCCTGATGACCTTCTTGATGTTCACCATGTCTCCTGGTTGTGGGAGCGAGTCTGCCTCTGCGGGATTGTAGGTTCTCTTTTCTTGGTACCGTAAAACTTGTTTAGAAAACAATTCTGTTGCCTTTGTTAGTTGAGACAAATAGTCATACAATTATTTTCCTAGTAACTCGATACTTGTTTCATTATCTGTTTTTCACTGGATGGAGGATGCTGCATTTTAATAGTCCTCCCTGTCACTATCTGATAAAGTGTGGGGTGATGATCCGTACTTGGTGTATTTTATAGTGAGAATAATGCAATGGGAAGTCAGTGTAACCATTTGTTGTTTAAAGTTGCTGATATTTTGCAGATTTTGGGGCAGATTTACAGCTTCTGGCGCATCTCTGCAAATGAGCAGGGATGTATCAGAACAGATGTGTCACGCAATCCCCCCCTTGCGCCACCACGGATGCGTCGCATTTACAATACGGTGCACCATGGTGCAAGGAGGGGCAGATGCGTGACGCATCTTGTAGTGTATGGGTGGCGCATTGCTGGAGTCCCGTCACAAGCACAACGCAACTCATGCAATGCACAGGGGCCACCCACACTTAAAGTGGCGCGTCACTCCTTACGCCTGCTTCAAGCAGGCGTAAGGATTTGACGCAGTAGCGTCGTAAAACTGACTCAGTGAAATCTTGTAGATTTCACTGCGTCAGCTTTACGGGGCTTTCCTGCGAGGAAACGCCCACCCTGCAACAAAACGCTCACATGAAACCTGACGCAGGTTTCATGTGGCGCAGGGCTTTACAACGTGACGCATCTGCCTAGATGCATCATGTTGTAAATAAATCGCACCATGGCGCATGGTTTAAGCCACCGCTGCATCACAAAAGTGATGCAACGGCGGCGTAAAAGTGTTGCAAAGGGCTTTTAAATCTGCCCTTCTATTAGAAGGCCATTTAGGCATTCTACAATTCCATTACTTTGTGGGTGATAAGCTGAAGTTAGTTTATGCTTAACTCCTAACATTTCTGTGATATGCTTGAAGATAGAATTTGCAAAATTAATTCTGTTATCTGATCCTATTTCTTATGGGACTCCCCATCTTGGTATAACCTCTTTCACTAGGAAGTTAGCAGCTGATTTTGCATCAAAATGTACACATGGGCCTGCTTCTATCCATCTTGAGAATGGACAGACTACAACTAATAGATACCTGTAGTTGTTGCACTTAACTAACATATCTACATATTCAATGTATGAAGCTTGAAAAGGACTCTGTGGGCATGGTATTGTTGATGCATTCACTTTTAGAGTTGGTTTGGGGGAATATTTATGGCAGGTTTGGCACTCACTTAAATACAAAGTCACCATGTCATGTAAATATGGTATGAACCATTCAGATTGCAACTCATTTCACATTGGAGTACTGGCGATGTGTGCAGGGCGATGTATTTGATTTAAAGCAATGAACAATAGCTGTTGGGGCAACACCGGTTTGCCTGTTGTGCTTTGACTGAATATCCAGTCAGTGCTAGATTGTTGACATCCTCTGTGTTTCCAGGGATTTTTCTCAAACTCAGGTGCTGCCTCTTGCAGATCTTTGAGCTGTAGCTGGGAAGTCTCGACATATGGTATTGTTCTGGATATGTTTATCTCATTTGTCTTATTTTCTTCATTCTCCTCTTTTTGTCCTGCATAGAAAATATAGTGTGCTGGTAGTATGCCTCTAGCTACATCTTTAGCTACTCAGGGGCATATTATCAAGAAACGGTGTTACAATTATCGCCAGAAAACTGCCACTAAAGCGGCGATAATGGGCTTGATAATATGCTCTAGAGAATTCCAATAGAAGCCCATGTTCTGGTGTGAACATGGGCTTCTATTGGAATTCTCAAGGGCATATTATCAAGTCCGTTATCGCCGCTTTAGCTGCAGTTTTCTGCCGCTAAAGCGGTGATAATAGTAACGCCATGCTTGATAATATGCCCCTTGGTCTGCTAATTCATTTTCTCTGGACACAAAGTCCTGTGTTCCTGTGTGTGCTCAACATTTCACTACTAACACTCTAGTTGGTATTTCTAGTACTTTAATGATGAGTTATAAAATATCTCTATGTGGTACTGGAGTGCCATCACATTTGAGCAACCCCCTTTTTTCCACCTAGAGACACTGTGGTGGTGACATAAGCTGAATTTGAATATACTGCAATATTATCTTCCTTCCCATGTCCCTGAGCAGTCAGCAGAGATATGAGCTCTTCTGCCTGTGCTGAATAACGAGAGGGCAGTGTTATTTGCTCTATTAACAAGAAGATATCACTGTGCATTTTACCCTCCACTACTACTGCACCAGTATTTCGTATTCCTGTTTCTTGGTCAATTGTGGATGAGCCATCAACAAAGTATATTGTGCTGTCGGATATTGGCTTTTCTTCTGCCTTTAAAGCCTCATCAGGGGTAAATGTGATGCAGTCATGTACTTTATCTCCTTCCTGGACTGGTTGTGCTATGAATGTTGTGGGATTTACAGTGTCACATCTCACTATTATCAATGAAGGTAACAATAATATTATTTCAGAAACTGAAACTCGTTGTGTGGGTAATGTGCCTTTTGCTTTCTCTATAAGGGCAAACACTGCATTTTCCACATATAAAGTAAGAGAAGTGGCCATCACAATTGGTGTGCTTTTTTCAACACCCAAAGCAGCGGTTGCAAGTGCTTCTTTGCATGGAAAGTGTCCTTTCATTATTGGGTCTAATAATGCAGACGCCAATAGGTGATTGGCTTATGACTCAAAGGATATTTTTGTGTTAGTACTGCTGCCACAGTTGTACCCTTATTATGGCAGAAATGGTAGAGTTCCTTATTGTAATCTGGTATACCAAGCACAGGGGCGACACTTCTGTCTTCTTTTAGTTTCTTAAATATTGCTGTCATTTCATCTGTCCAGTGTATTTTTTCTTTTGTTTGTTTTGCTTCTTTCATTCCCTGCAATAATGGTGCTACCAGTGAGCTGTGATCAATCACCCACTGTCTGACATAATTACAGAGGCCTAAGAGTTGTTGCATCTCTTTCACAGTTTTAGGCTCTGTCTTTTTCCTGATAGGTCCTGATCTCTCTTGTACTTTATCCTTGTCAACTCTCTACCCTCTTTATGCTAAGATGGTTAACAAATTGGTGGCATCTTTTCTGCACTGTTCTTCTGACCTGCTACTTATTAAGATGTCTTCTGCATATTGCAGCAGCACACTGTCACACTGGAAGTTTGAAAGGTCATTTTTGACTACCCTGTTAAATATACTAGGGGACTCACAGTACCCCTGTGGCAGACGAGTATACAAATACAGGGTTCCTCTATAGGCAAATGTTGTTAGGTATTGACTTTCGGGGTGTAGGGGGAAACTATAGAAAGCATTTTTCAAATCAATCACTGAGAAATGGTTCACATCAGCTGGGATGTTTGTCAATATTATTGACAAATTCGGCAACATGGTGAACTCGGGTACCACTATATAAGTGGGTGAAAAATCCTATACCATCCTCCAAGTACCCCCCTTTGATTTCTTTACTTGGGTATATAGGAGTGTTGCAGGGTGAAACTCCTGGATATAGTACCTCCTGCTGCACCAATGCTGTAATAGTGGGTGCTATCTCCTCATCTGCTTCTTTTGACAACAGATACTGCTTAACCCTAGGTAAAAGTACTCCTGCCTTTATGGTAATTTTCACTGGTGCTACTGTCTGTATCAAACCTATATCATATGGTCCTGTTGTCCACAACTGTGGTGGTACTTTTGCATGGTCTTTCATAGAGTTGAAACTTGGCCTGAGTGTATATGTTCTTATCTCTAACACTACCTAAATCGCTACTCCATTTTCAAACACTACGATGGAAGTTGCTGGCTTATTGTCGTCAAACAGTTGCTCATCAAGTAGGTCGTGTAATCTTAGTCTGGGGTTCATGAATATTACACATGCCCATGTTGTTTGGTGCTTGTCAGTGGCCAAAAGTATACCTTGTGTGGGAGTTATTTCAATTCCATCTATGGTTATCAAGAGAGGTGTGTCCTGCAACTGCTGTGATTGGGGTGTTCTTTGGCATCTGAACAAGAACTATTTTGGTATTTCTACTAATATTCCCTTCAGTTGGGGTGCATTTGCTAATATTGCATATACGGCCCTTATAAATCCTCTTTCATCAGTAGGTCTCGCTCAGTATTGTTTTTTGATCTCTGCTCTCATAAGTAACATCATTGCTCTATTTTCTGAAATCCCTGGAGTTCTGCAGACCATTGTGCCATCAGAGCCAAAATGTATTGTCATATTTAGTTTGGACATCAAATCCCTTACTAAGTGATTAGCTGGAGATGATGGTGAGTATAACAGTTTTCCATCTACTAAAGCTCCTCCTATTTCCATCTCAACTGTTTCTGTAAATGGAACCCTATGTACTGCCCCAGAGAATCCCTATGTGTCCATAGCTGTATTTGAAAATTGGGTTCTTCCTTCTTTGATGCATTATTTTGTTGTCCCTGTATCTACTAGAAAGGTAAAACCTGGATTTTCACAGCCCCTGATGCACTCTGCAATGCACTCATATAAATCACTTCTCCACCGTTGTTTACCCTGGCTACCCAAAAATCCTTTCAGCGCCAAGATGCTCCCCATAATGCTAGCTGTGCTCTACAAATGTCTGTTAACATAACATAAAATAAGATATGGAATTTTGTTTATGGCAACTGTCATAGTGGGTTCCTCATCTGATCTGTGTGTTACCGATAAAACTAGACACATTGGAATACTCTGTTGGCAACCTTCATTGTATGTACTGTTGTTTCCCATTGTCTCTCCATAGAATGTTTTTTTTCCTGCCATCACTACCATTCCTCCTTGTCTTTGCTGTTTTAAGGGGTTGTTCTGTTGCTGCTGGATTTGTGGACCCTGATTCAGATAACCCTGGAATGTATTTTGCTGGGGTGGGCTCATGATGTGTTGTCCTTGTATCAAGTTATTTTGCAGGGGTGTGTTCTGTATCTGTTGTCCCTGCACCTGTATCTGCATTGCTTGTGTCTGCATATCTGCTTTCTTGTACATTTACTCTCTTTCCATATGGTCCATTTTATGACAATGGAAGCCTCAACTTCTCAGCCAATGCTGTTTTTTAGTCCTTTTTTCTCCACCTGTGGCCATGGGATATAGTTTAGCTGACCTGCTCCTTTCTGAATTAATGGTAACTGCATTATTTTTACTATTTATTGTATAAGTGTCCATATCATTATTTCCTTCCCTGCCGTGAATTATTTGTTGAATTTGGCATTTAGATTGTCATATTGAATAGTTTTCCGAAACTGTTAGACATTTTTGCATATAATCATAATCCACGTCTGGGTCCGCCTCCCCACCTCTGATTCATCGTTCTGCTATTGCCATGCCGTCTGGGTCAAATGATCCTTCCCTGGGCCAAGGTCTCCTCTGTAGAGCCTATCCTTCTGTCCATCCAGCTAAATAATCACAGAAGGGGTTTCTGTATATATCTCCTTCTTTTTCAAATATTCTTTGTTTATGTGTGAGATCTCTACTTCTTACTCTATCTTTATTCCTCACAATCAATGCAGCAGTATTTGCAGCTGAGCTCATACTTCTAGTAGTCATTCCTTGTCTTCTTACTTGCTTTCCTAAAATGACCGTAACCTGTCAGCTGTTCTATTGAAGTTTGCGGTTCTCATCCTTGGTGCTGTATTGCCTCTGTTTTCTTCTACTGTATCAGTATATGATATTTGTGTTGTTGGTGGCATACTATTAACATGTATATTCCCTGACATGAGTGGATGTGGGGATGCGGGCATCAAGGAATAATGTGACAGTGCTTGTGTTTCTAAGTATAAGGTGCCCTGTTCTCCACCTTCCAATTTTAGGTCCAGCCCACACATTTCTTTGAGCTAAACCTGTTCCTTGTGTCTGTATCCCTTTTGGGCTCTGTTTAATAGTTGTAGGATTTTGTACATCTGGTGGGTTTTCATATCCTGCTGCTGGGGGCAGGAGATTTGGATATATTCTTACATATGCAGGGAGGAGGGGGGTGGTGAGCCCTGCCTCTGTGTCTTTAATCTTATCTTCAAGGGAGCTTTTAATTGGCAGCTCCTCTTGATTTTCAGAGCTGTTTTAAAATATAGACCATAAGCTAAGAATTAACTCTCTTTTATTTAATTTCTTTACTTTATATTTAGCCCTGATAAATGTTAATGTTTGTGCTACTAGCTCTTTGTCAAATGAACCATCTTTTGGCCATGACTGTGATTTTTTGCAGTTTCCCTGTGCCATTCTTTTTTTTTTTTTTAAACCTTTTTATTAACATACATCAGCTTATTGATTGCAATATAGAGGAAGTAGTAAATCAGGCATCAAGGAGACAATAGGTAAAATCAGTTAATGCAATATATCACTTGGAAGATCTAGGGGGAAGGGGGGGGGTCATCATAACTGACAGTGAGGGGCGGTTGACATATATCCCCCCGATAGGAATTCCACAAACCCAATATGCGGGTCCACTTCTTAGGGCAACCCCGAGCCACTTACACTGTCTTTTCTCTAAACATGGACCAATCCAGGTCTTTCTTCCAGTTTCCCACTGTAGGAGGATGCTCCCCATAACTGTGCAATGTTTCTCTTAGCGAGCATAAGCCCCAGAGTGACCCACTGTGTCAGGTAAACATTCAAATCTGTTGGTTCCAAAATATTCAATAAACATCTACGTGCTTCAAGGCCAAGTTGGGTGGAGAGAACTGTGTTGATGGTGTCATGTATCTTACGCCAGTGGGGTTGAATGATATCGCATTCCCAAATAATGTGCAGAAAAGTACCCACCTGGCCACATCCCCGTCTACAATACCCCCGTCTACTTTACCCATCCGCACCAGCTGGGGTACCATCACGTATACCCTATGGAGGATTTTAAGTTGTACTAGTCGGAGTCGCGCTGGCATCGCCAAAACTCTGGGTGAGGAAATGGCCTCCTGCCATTCTTCGTCATCCGTCTCTATACCGTCCCCTGACCATTTTTCCCGGAGTGAGTGAAGAGGGTCTGGCATATTATTTATTAATTTTTTATATATCAGAGAGATAGTTTTATCAGGGAGGTGTCCATCTAGTACCCTATCCTCCAATGGGGAAGGCTCGGGAAGTGTGGTACCAAGCGTCAAATGGGAGCGTGTCAGATCTGCGTGTAACAAAAGTCTTCTGTGTCAGCTAGTTCGAATTGTTGTTGCAGGTCGGTGAATGGTTTGACATCCGACTTTTCCCATAAATCACCTATACGTGAGATACCAATTAGGTCCCACTTGTCAAACCCCTTGGATTTACATAGGCTACCCAGCAGCTCTGAATTCCATAATGGAGTCGCAAGCGTAAGTCTGCGATCCCAGCCAAGGCATTTAGTGGCAGTGTGCCAAATGTGTACTGAGTGTTTGGTGGGGCCCCTGAGTTTAGAGTGCTGAGGTTTGGAGTAAAGGGCTCTATTTTAGTTCCCACTGGAGAGAATCCATCTGTCCATGATAAAGCCTGGATCTCCCGGCCGGGCGTAGGTGCCATGGTTGATGGCAGCGAGTGGGCCGCCCAGTAATAC
The DNA here is from genome assembly GCF_964204655.1 of Triturus cristatus. Lineage (NCBI taxonomy): Eukaryota > Metazoa > Chordata > Amphibia > Caudata > Salamandridae > Triturus > Triturus cristatus. Next base: position 314,720,504 of record NC_140588.1, on the reverse strand, counting down.
TTTTTAATATCAGGGAGGCTAATGCCCCCATCGTACCAATTTAGAGTGAGTTTACTGAAAGCAATACAAGGCTTTCCATCCCACAGCAAGTCCCACTGAAGGCCCTCTACCTCCCTGAAATAAGATGACGGAACAGGATCTAGGGATTTCTGCAGGGCATACAAAAACCGAGGCAAGGACATCATTTTAAAAAGAGCCGCTTTACCCAGTAGGGAAAGGGGGAGAGACTTTGAATTATTTACATCTTTCCTAAATCTGGTCAGAGGTGGGAGCAGGTCCTGAGTGTACCGGAGTGACGAATCTAAGGAGAGAAAGATCCCGAGATACTTAAAGCCCTCCGTACGTATTTGTATAGGGCACCCCTGCGGTGGGGTAGGCGGTTCTCCCGCTAGAACAAACAGCAGGGATTTACTCCAATTGAAAGAATACCCAGAAAATCTACCAAAGATGGCCAGGATATCCAAGACGACAATCAGGGACCGTCTCGGGGAGGACAGATAAAGTAGGATATCATCCGCATAGAGTGAGATGTGGTCTTCCCACTCTGGGGACCAACGCAGGCCCTGTACTACCGGGTCTCTGCTTATCCAAGCTGCTAATGGCTCCAATGCCAAGGCAAACAGGAGGGGGGACAACGGACATCCCTGCCAGGTCCCCCGGCTAAGGTCAAAAGTGGCCGACTTCTTATTGTTAACCACCACTTGTGCCAGAGGTTTAGCATATAGAAGCTGTACCCATTGAATATATTTTGGGCCAAACCCCATTTTTCCCAAAACTGCCCAGAGATATGGCCATTCAATGGTGTCAAAGGCCATTGTTGCGTCAATGGAGACTATTATAGCTGGTTCTTGGATGGAGGCTGCTCTGTCTAGTATCCCATGCACCCTACGCAAATTAAGAGCTGTGTTGCGATGAGGAATAAAACCAGATTGGTCTGGGTGGACTAGAGTCCCAATAACAGTGACCAGATGGTTAGCCAGGAGCTTAGCCAGAATCTTGGGCTCGGCATTCAAGAGAGTAACCGGTCTATATGTCGCACAGTCAGTTTTGGGTTTCTCTTCCTTGTGGATGGTCATTATAGTGGCCGTCCTCTGATCAGCCGGAAGGATCCCCCTGTTTCTGGATTCCTCAAACATGGACCAAAGATATGGGGCCAGTTTGTCCGGCTGAAGTTTGTACAGTTCGATCAGAAGACCGTTAGGACCGGAGGCCTTCCCTGAGTTTAAGGACCTGATCGCTTTCGCTATTTCTTCATTGGATATGTCGCTATCTAGAAAATTACAGGCCTCTATCGGGAGCTTGGGCAGTGTTATGTCAGCTAATAGGTCACGGGAGTCCTCTACAGAATAAGGAGCGATGGAAGAACAAACAATGCGGAAATGGTCCGCAAACATGTCCACAATGCCTTGCAGATCCGTGAGAGGGCTGCCTCCCCTCCCCATGAAGTTCTGGTACTAGCCTGCTCACCCATTTTTTTTTGTCCAGGCACGCTAGTAATTTCCCTGCTTTATCTCCCAGATCATATAACCATCCTTGCGTGGCTCTCCGCAGGGTTTTGGCCTGTTCAGTCGCGAATGCCCTATATTACTGCTGTCGGAGCTTAAGATAGTGAAGCTTGTCTGGCGTGACCTCTGATTCCAGGTCAGTCTCTAGTCGGCAAATCTCAGCCTCAATGGCGGCTATCTCTTTCTGGTGTTCTTTCTTTGTTCCGGAGATCAAAGATAAGGCTTGACCCCATAGCATCTGCGAGGAGTCCACTGATCCATCATTGTCAGTAAAGTAATTATCTATGGCTGCGAGAAGTTCCTTGCGAATTTTAGGATTCCAGAGATACCATGGGTTGATAGGGGCCAACCTTCCCACCTGTTTGTAGTTAAGAACTAAGCGAAGCCAAACCAGTCAGAGATACCCCTGACCAGGTGTTTAATCTCGTGAATATGTGTGACCTGAGATGCAGGGACCAAAAAGTAGTCTATGCGTGAAAGGCTCCCATGGGCCCCCGAATGAAAGGTGTGCTGGGTGATAGGCCTGCCACCCATCCACCAGCCCCATGGTCTCAAGGAATACAGGAAGCCAACACACTGTTGTACCCATCGCCTGGGGGGGTTGACGATCTAGCTCGCCCAAGACCACCGAGTTTAAGTCACCCCTAAGTATTAGCAGGCCCTCTGTAATAGCAAGCAAAATAGTCCCTAGGTCCCTGAAGGTGGTGGCTTGTAAGCCAGGCGGTATGTAAACCGACAGAAGTGTGATGGGGTGCCCCTCCCATGTGCCCTAGACCCCAATGTACCTACCCCGGTCATCTGTCCAGGTGGCCTATACCACTAGTGGGAAAGATTTCCTCATCATGATGCCCACTCCTCGCGAGCTGGAAGTGAATCCCGCATGAGCCAACATGGTGTAACCCCCTCTATGCATGGCTTTGTATGCATTTCCGATGAGATGTGTTTCTTGAAGCAATACGAAATCAGGGGCCTGACTCTTGATGTATTGGAGGACAACACTGTGTTTGATTTTATCCCCCAACCCATTCCAGCTTAGAATTTTAATCCCTCTGTCCCCCTGTGTAGCCATGATGGGTTAGAAAATGTCCCTACTTCTTCTAAGAGAGTTGCAGTACACGTTGCTGATGCAATAATTACAACAAAAACCAAACAACACGCCACCTCCCAACTACCTCCCACCCCGCTGCCCTGCATTCTGGGCTTAGAACTGCCCATTTGAAACTTGCAGATTGCCTGTCGCCCTCGTATGGAACTAAAAGTAGAAGTTCCCAACAGGTTCAAGTGTACTTCCCCAAGTAAGTAAATATATCAAGTCCATAGGAGTCCACCACTGCAAAGGACCAGAAACAAGGTAAACCCCCTCCAGAGCCCACCCCGTTCCTGGCCCCATTTACTCAGTTCAGGTTCAGCTGCAGGCTTCATCTCCTCCTCAGGAAGGCGGATTGACTTCACCCACCCTGTTGTTGCGGTCGTTCGGGCTTCTAACACCCCGGTGTTCAATCCAATCTGCCACTGCTTCCAGTTGTTCGAAGAACCAAGCTCTCCCCTCTGCTTCGACCCAGAGACGTGCTGGGAATAACATTGAATATTTCAGGCCCCTTTCCCTGAGATCTCGGTTCACTGCGAGGAACGATCTCCTCTGCCTTTGTAACCTCTGTGTGAAGTCTGGGAAAAAGGTTATGTCAGCATTTTCGTAGTGAAGGGGGACCCCCATCCTGGAGTTCTGGAGGATAATATCTCTTTCTCGAAAGTTCAGGACTCTAGCTAACAGCGGCCGCGGGGGAGTGCCCAGCTTGGGACAGCCGCCCGGGACCCTATGAGCTCTTTCAATAACAAAGAATTTGCTGAGGCCTTTAGGTTGCAAATGTTTCAGGATAAGTTCTTCAACAAAGAGGTCAGGGAACTGTCCCTCCGACCTTTCCGGAACTCCCAAAATGCGCAGGTTGTTGCACCGAAGGCGGCCTTCATAGTCGTCCAGCTTTAATTCTTGTAAATTTACAGAAATCTTGTAATTTGCGGACTTCTCCTTGGAGCTGTGTGACATCCCCGACGAGACTGGTGGCACCGATTTCCACCTGTTTGACTTTCTCGTTCAGTTTAGCTAGATCAGCCCTGATGAGATTCACGTCAATTGCCATGGTGTCCATTTTGTGCTCTAAGGAGGTTTTGACTCCGGTAATGGCGACCATGACATCCTTCAGTGACAATTCCTGCTCCTCTTCTCCCAGGTCGCCTAGAGAGGCGTTTCTTGACAGTCGGTTCGATAGCGTGTCCTTGGGTATAGTGTAGCAGTCAAGTTTGTTGGTTTGCGCCGCCTTGAGATCCCGGGCCCCTGAGGCCTTGCCGCGGTCCATTGCACCGCCAACCGTCGACACCGACCCCTGCCTGGGACAAACCAGGCAAGTGGTGGTCGCTGCACCTCACCGCATTCCCACGTTCGGCGATCCTGAGTGTTTTTCTGACCCCAATGTCCAGATGCAGGGTGAACCAACCCTATTTCTGTCCCTCCCAGGGACGCCTGCCGCTGTTCGACTTGGCCACCGTCAATTGATGTAAACTGGCGCTCAGATCTGGGCGTCCCCAGACCAGACAGGCCCTTCCTTGCGGATCGCGGGTGCCCGGCCCTGTCACAGCACTGTCTGCCGGGGGGGGCCTCTCACACCTCTCCCAGAGACGATGGTCCTCCAGGTCCCGCTTCGCCACGGGAAACAATCCGCCAAGCTACGTCACTTCCTTGGCTTCCGGCATGACTGTGGGTACCGGCTCCAACTCGGGGAGTAGGCCCCGATCCGCAGATCCCCTCAACTATGGTCCCTGACATGCGCCGCGGGCGGGGGGAGCAGAACGAGGTGCCACTAGGTCCCCAATGCACAACACTGTTATCAGCAGAGTTTCCGCCAATAGAGTGAGGATGGCGCTCAGGTCCGGGTCCCTCCTGCCCAACCGGAGCCCCCTCACCGGATTTCTGCTGGCGCTGGGTCTCGACGTGTCCCGATCCGCGCGAGGAGATCTCGCACTCCTCCCTCGATGGCGATCACCCCCAGGGTCCCGCGTCACCGCGGGAAACTGTCGGCGCGGCCGAGTCACTCCCTCGGCCTTCAGCGGCACTGTGGGTCCCGGCTCCCTCTCAGCAAGCAGGCCTCACCCTGCCGGTCTCCGCAACTTTGGCCCCAGACGTTGGCTGCGAGCCGGGGTGGCAGGGACAGTCCGTGCTACTTCTCCGATGCACAGAACAACCTTCGGGAAGGTCAGATAAAGGATGCGGATAGACGTGGGGAAGATTAGGGTGACGGAGCTTCACTCTACGCGGCCATCATGGTTCGATGCTTGGCCACGCCCCCCTACAATAATTCCCCTGTGCCATTCTTAGTTATATTTGTTTATTCTTTTCTTGTTGCTTGGAAATATCTTTAGCATGTGTTCTAGGGAAGGCCCCATTTTAAAAAATCTGAATGTATATCTTTTTCAATAGAATTGCATGAATCATTCATTTTCCAATTCATCTTGCATGCCTGTAATATGTGTTCCAATCTACCTATTTATTATTTGGTTGCTGACTGTCCTTCTATCTTCTTGGCTGTTTTAGTTCTCTTTAGAGCCTTTATTTATGTATCTCAATATACGTGCTTATTAATTCTAAACTACATCTGATATGTAATATCTGCAGGGTGGTATCATGAGTTTTCCGGTCTTCAATCAGCTCAATCCTTTAGATGCACCTTCTCTTCAGATCTTTCAGACCTTAGAATGAGGTTTTTGGTCTACACATTTAGACCTATTTCTTCTCTCATATCTGCTTTCCTCACTGGCCTGCGGTGTGGAGCTCACTTATGCATACCTTTGATGCCTTGTGCACGTTTCTACCATAGCATTTTACTTTATCGCAACCTTACTTCAATAGTTAAAATTCGAAGAGTCCCCATTGGCCTCACCTTCTGACAGTAGCCACATCAGGGGAGAACTACCCATGAGAACAGACAGGCTTTTGATCAAACATGCATCTGCTTACCACTTTTAGAAAAATGAGCAGTCCTATTCCCAATGGACAGTCTCCTGTCTGTCGGTTGCCTTCGGCGAGGAGCTGGAACCCCTCCTGGCTGGCTTGCCAGAATGGTGGTTAGACCTTAATTGAGGTAGAAAAACAAGCAACTGTAAGTGATAAAGTATAAAGGTTTTATTTTGCAGTGGCTGGGAGAGTTTTGAACTCAGGTAGGATTGCCAACCCAACTCTCAAATTGGCTACAACAGGTAGCCCTTTATATGGTGTATTTTTGTTAAATCATACATACTAATCATGTGACTGACAATGGACATTATGGCATATTTGAGCAACACTACAAAACTAAAGCTAAGCCTCCCACCCTCCTGCATTGCTAGGCGCCGCCATCTGACTATGTGTTATTTGTGCCATCTGACTATGTGTTATTTGGTTTATGCAATCTGACAATGTGTCTATTTCTAAAACTCCAGTGTAAGCAGAACAGGTGATCTCACTATGTGTTATTTGATTGTACAATCTGGCTATTTATTTATTTATTTATTTATTTTAGAGTTTGTAGAGCGCGTAGTCACCACGAGGGTATCCCAGCGCTAGAACCTTGTTGCTCAGGAGGGGGAGCGGCTAGGTAAGAGACCGGATTAGGGGAAGAGGAGAGTTTTGAGGGTTTTTCTGAACCGAAGTAAATCGGGCTCTGTTCTGACGTTCAGAGGGAGTGCGTTCCACTTGAGTCCGGTGTTTACCGAGAAGCGGCGGCCCCCTATCCGGGCCTTTTTCACCATGGGGATCGTGATAAGGTTTCCGTGCTCTGAGCGAAGCGCTCTCGTGGGTCTGTAGGGGGTGATCCAGTTGTTTAGTATGGGGGGGCCGGTGTTATGGAGAGCCTTATGGGCCAGGCAGAGGGCCTTGAAAGTGACCCTTTCTTTGATCGGGAGCCAGTGTAGCTTCCTAAGAGCGGGTTTGGCCGATGATCTGGCCGGGGTGCTAGTTAGGAGTCTGGCGGCGGCGTTCTGAGCCTTTTGCAGAGTTTGGAAAGTGGATTCCGGGGCGCCCAGGTAGATGGCGTTGCTATAATCCAACCTGGATAGGATTAAGCCCCGGATCAGCATAAGGCGCGACTGGAAGGGTAGGAGAGGGATTACTTTCCTGCAGGATTTAAGTAACCCGTAGCAGGTTCCGGCCGTCTTTCTGGCCTGGGTCCGGAAGGTAAGGTCGGTCTCCAGCCACACGCCAAGGCTCTTGACCTCCTTTTTGGGAGTGGGAGGATCGCCCATGCAGGCGGGCCAGAAGTTGGAAGGGATGTTAGTGGTTTTTTGTCCGAGGACCAGGATCTCTGTCTTGGAGCCATTAAGCTTCAAGGCGGAGTCGCTCATCCACTGGTATACGCTGGTAAGGCAGTCGTGGAGGTTGGAGGGCTCGAGTTTGGGGTGGGAAAGAGTGACCACCAGTTGCGTGTCGTCGGCGTAACTGACGATGGTGACTCCGAAGGGTGAGACAAGTTCCTCCAGTGGGGCCATATAAACGTTGAATAATGTAGGGCTCAGGGAAGAGCCCTGTGGCACACCGCACTGGAGGGAGATGGAAGAGGAGCGGCTTTCGCCTTCCCATACTTGATAGGAGCGTCGGGAGAGAAAGGACGAGAGCCACTTCAGGGCTTTGCCCTTAACTCCAACAGTCCCGAGGCGGTGGATTAGAACCTGGTGGCTGACCGTATCAAAGGCCGCACTTAGGTCTAGGAGGACCACTGCCACTGATCCTCCTGAGTCGATGATTTCCCTGGTTCTTTCCACTGCCACAAGGAGTGCAGTGTCTGTGCCTTGGCCAGGTCTGAAGCCAGTCTGCGAGTTGTTGAGAAGATGGTTTGACTCGAGATATTGCGACAACTTTTTGTTAACTAATTTTTCAGCGACTTTGCCTATCCAGGGGAGAAGTGAAATGGGTCTGTAGTTGGAGAGGTTAGTGGGGTCAAGCGACGGTTTCTTGAGAAGCGCTTTGACTACGGCTTCCTTCCAGGTGGAAGGGACCACTCCGTGTTCCAGTGAGATATTGATCAGGGCAGTCAGTTGAGGGACTATGGTCTGCATGATAATTTTTGCGAAACGTATGGGGACCGGGTCGCTAGGGGCTCCGCTCTTGGTTGAGGCCAATGTGGTTCTTACTTCTTCTTCCGAGACCGGGCCGAGCGACTCTAGAAGGGGTTTGTCTACGGGAGGCGTCTGCTCCTTGGCTCTTTCTGAGATGTTGGAGTTGGCAGGTGGGAGGGAAGAGAGTATTTTTTTTATTTTTTCATCAAAGAAGGAGGCCAACATGGCGCATTTTTCCTCGGCTTCTTTGGGGTCCAGGGGTTTCTGGGGGGGGGCAGGGACACGGAGGAGTTCTTTAAAAATGGAGAAGGTCTCCTTGGATGAGCAGGCAGAGTTTTTTATCTTTTCCTCGAAATAAGTCCTTTTAGCGTCATGAAGGGCTTGTTTGTAAGCTTTCATGGAGCAGAGGTAGACGCTTTTCTCTTCAGCTGTTTTGTGTTTTCTCCATAGGCGTTCTGTCTTTTTACAATGCTTTTTGAGAGAGGCAAGGGCGGGTGTGTACCAGGGGGAGGGACTAATTCTTTTCATGTGTTTTAGCGAGCTCGTCAATGGAATGGAGCTGTCTAGAGGTTGGACTAGCCAATCCATGAGTTCTCTGTCCGCGGTATTAGGGTCCGTGGACAAAGGGGAGATGGTATTGCGTAGTTTGGCTTCCCATTCCTCTGGAACTAATTTATGCCATCGTCTGGTTTGTACCCTAGTTTTATAAGAAGGCCCTGGAGATGTGTCGAGTGGCCAGTGCATGGGAATCAGCATGTGGTCTGTCCAGGGCAGGGGGGTGGGGTCCTGGGCGTACAGGTTCGCAATGTTAGAGAAGATGGGGTCTAGGAGTTGGCCCTTCTCGTGGGTGGCTTTAGGATTTTGCAGGAGGAGGTCAGCTGTGGTGAGATCTGCAAGCAGGTTTGCTGCGGTGTTATTCGTGGGGTCCAGGAAATGAATATTAAAGTCCCCTAAGAGGAGGAAATTGGAGACCGAGATGGACTTGAGTAGGATATGGTCAATCAGAGTGCTAGTAAATTCCCCTAGGGATCCTGGGGGTCGGTACACAAGTATTCCGGAAAGGGAGGTGGAAGGAGAGATCTGGATTGTGAAGTAGCAGTTCTCACAGTCTTTAACAGAACCGGTCTCGATTCTGCATTTGAGGTGATCTTTGAAGAGTATGGCTAGACCTCCGCCTCTACCGATTGGCCTATTTAGGCAACATATTTGGTAGCCGGGGGGAGTTGCATTGGCCACATCGAAGTCGTTGTGCGGGGTTAGCCAAGTTTCTGTCAAAAATAGCAGATCTAGCCGCGAGTCCTGGACAAGGATGTTGATTTCATGGGCATGCTTTACCATGCTATGTGCCCTATTTGTAAAACCTCAGCACAAGCAGAACGCATAATCCTGTTGCAACGTATTTTGATCATCCCAGTGTCTTATCTTTGCCTACTAAATGGACCTGAAAGATGATTGGTTGAGTGCATCCAACCTCTCTGTTCCTCCACTCACACAATCATCCTCCGGAGGAACTGTCACTACAGGTTTGTTTTTATTGTACTAGAGACATGATTTGTTTGTTTTATTGATTACTGGCTACCCTCAGTATGTATCAAAGGCTGCATCTGTTCTCATTCTGAGTTCATCTACTGTAATTCAATAACTCAAACAATTAGGCAAATACAGCTGTCTAATCATGTAAATTTTTGTGTGGGTGCAGGTGAGGTTTTTCAGTGGCACTCTCTCAGAGTCACCCTCCTCCCTGTCTACATTATCACTTTCCATTCTAACACCACCCAGGACCAGTTGGTGCTTGTGGACAGGACCTTAACTTAGTCTTTGACAATAGACTGGATAGATCCACCCAACAATATGAACAAACAGGGGTGTTTTCACAGGAGGGCCCACTTTGGTTACAGGACATGGGGTTGGGTGAACTCTGGCACGACCATCAACCACAAACTCGGAACTACACATTATATTCTCATACCCTCAAACCATATGCCTGTATAGACTATTTCCTAAGCACCAGAAACCTCTGATCCCTGGTTGTGAATGCTGAAATAGAACCCTACTCCCTGCCAGACCACGCAGTGATTTTTCTCACAATAGGCTTCCCTGTTGCATGCCGCCCCTCTGGGTCATGGCAGATGCTTGTACCTCTCCTGAACCAGCCTGAGGTTGTCACTCACATCACCCAGGCACTGGTGAACTTCCTAGAGCTCAATGACACCTCCATCTCTACTTTCTGGGGCCTAAATGATGTGATCAGAGGAGAGCTATTAACGATATCTGCAAACGATAATAAACTCTGCCGGAAGAAAAGAGAGCAACCGGGCCAGCGAGTAGGGGAACTCGAATGCATGCACCAGTGTACGGGGTAACAAGAATTTGGCACCAGCTGAAATTGGCGTGTAAGCAACTGGCGGGCCTCGACCTGCATAGAACAGAATACACTGCCCTCAGACTTAGTCACTCCTTCTACATTGGAGGTGATAAATTTGTGTGACTTCAGGCTAATCGATTGAGGGCACAACAACAGGCAATGATCCTTAACAGTTTCTGATGGCTCCGAACTCAGGGGCAATAGTTCCATTGCCTCTGCCTGACAGGACTTTTATGAGGGCTTTACACGGCCCAGATTCTGCCTCTGAATGCACTGAATCTATATCCCCAGAAGGCCTGCATCGCTAGGGTTACGCAAGAACAGGTGGTTACCTTAGATCAGCCGATCCGGTTCGAGAAAGTCATCACCGCAATTGCCCAAGAAAAGCCCCTTAAATCTCCAGGGCCAGATGGCTTTCCTGTCATTTTCTATAAAACCATCTGCATTCAGTTAGCTCAAAATTAATCTGACTCCTCAATTGTATCCAGGGTCTGGATACTGTATCGCGTTCCATGCTGGAGGCAGCCATAGTGGTCATAACAAAGCCTGGGAAAGATAAGCTGCAGAGTGTGTTCTAATCACCCCATATCCCTCTTGAATGTAGATATTAAATTCTTTACCACTATTCTACCCACCCGTCTTAACCCCCTTATGCCGGGCCTGGTTTCTCCGAAGTAGACCAGCTTTGTGTCACATCGCCAGTGCAGCAATTACACAAAATGCCTCAGACATCTGATTGATAAGACCTAGCATTCTAACCGGGAGTAAATGCTCTTGGCCATAGATGCAGTGAATGCATTCAAACAGGTCCACTGGCCCTACTTGGAAGCCACACTCCATCATTTTGACTTCGGTGAAAGATTCTACACGTGGGTTCTTAGTAACTATGGCCGCCAGTGTGCATCCATTCTTGTAAAGGGCCAAGCCTCAAATCCATTCCCCATCTACAGGGGCCCAAAACAGGGGTGCCCACTTTCACCCCTGCTGTTCGCCCTCTATGTGGAACCCATGGTCCAATGTATACGTGACAACCATGCCTTTAAGGAGGCACCTTTTTGGGGTGAGAAGCATACTATTAGCCTTTATGCAGACAATGTCAGTGTGGCCCTGGACGAGCCAATTGTGTCACTCCCGGACTTTTTGGCAGAACTAGAGGCCTTTAGACATGCTGCTGGGTTCCACGCTAATGTCCATAAATCCCAGGCACTCAATCTATCAATGTCCCCAACTACAGAGGCTGCAATTGCTCAACAACATCCTATCCAATGGGTGACATCGTCTCTTTGCTACTTAGGGATTCAATTGCCCCCCCCACAGTTAAAGCAACCACACTCTACAACTACAAATCTGTCCATACACAAAGTACACCTTATGTGTGTGGATGGCGCCCATATTGCCTCTCTTGGCTTGGGCTGATTGCTGCACTGAAGATGTTGGTATTGCCAAAAATTCAATTTTGATTTCAGGCTCCTCCGGTAGAAAAACCCTCTCCCCCCCAGATTCATTCAAACCCTTCAGCAGGATAATAATTACTTTGTATGGGCCGGGAATTGTCCCCAGCTGGGGAAGGACCAGACCTACAGACCCCTGAGAGAAGGAGGCCCCGGTATACTGAACCTTCTACTACACTTCTCCCAGGTAGCACATTTCCGATTCCTAGTTGAATGGTCTGAAGGGGAGTCTGAAAAGCACTACTGGCTGTTTATGGACTGGGCAGTTGCAGGTCTGCATTTGCAGAAGGTCCCTTTTTTACATAAGACAGTCCAATCACAGAGCCCCTACTTATCCCTGTCACTTAATCTGTGATGGAGATCTAGGATCAGGTGATTGAGCGGAGATCCTTGACCTAATTTCCCTCTCCCTGACAACGATTATCGGCAATGCAGACTTCGCTGCCGGCCTTGATCTTGTGGCATTTCAACACTGGCACAGAGTCGGGGGTTAATCCGTTGGTCATGTATTTGATGAGAATGCCCCCCTGACCTGTTCTCAACTCCGAGCTGACTACGAGCTTCCTGAAACAGAGAGCTGAGATACTTCCAAATCAGGCATTGGATGATACAGCCAACAGTTCGCCCAGGAGTGCAACATTCTCTCACTCCATTTAAAAAATGTCTGTGGCGAAAAAATCAGACAAACGCCTAGTTACTGAATTGTATGGCCTTCTGTGGCAGCCGGCTCCACAGATTAACTCAGCATGACAGAGGCTTTGGTAACTGGAACTTGGATTACAGCTGATAAATGAGAGTGGGAAGACATATATTACTGGGCAAGATAAACAGCCTTAACATGGCTAGTGTAGAAACCACCACCAAACAGCTACCTTCTGGCACCTCACACAGTGCACATTCACAAGGGTAAGCTCATAAGTAATGCTGACTGTTGATGTGGCTTTGGCTCCCCCCGGATCCTCTTACATATGCTTTGTGACTGCCCAAAACGTACTACTTATCAGGCTATGCTTTAGATGACATCGATACACATACATACACAGCTACCCAGCTTCCCTGCTTACACTATGATGGGACTACCCAATGTCCTTACTTCCCCCCTCAAATACTGTAGTGGCCGACAGATAGGACTGGCACTTGGTGTAGCCTTGCAGATAATTCTATCTTATTGCGGCACTGGAGATGGAGAACCTTACAGTATCTCTCACTGCAGAGGGAGACTCATGCAGTGAATTATGACATTCCTACATTGCACTAGTCTCAGCTGAGTCCCGGGAACTCACTTGCCCTAAGTACCTCCATCTACTTAGATTAACAATTCTTGTTGCTGACACTTGCTCTACGGAGTTTCCTAAGCGATGCCGGATGACACAAGTTGTGCTATGGTACTTCTTCTTTTCTGAATTTGCAAGTTTAAAGGGATGGGAGAGGGTGGGGGGTGGTTGTTTGTTCGTTTAGGGTAGTTTGTTCATTTTTCCGAGAGACACTGCAGGTGGTGTTGTGGGCCCGCACTATTGCTTCATGATGTTATCTTATCAAAGATTTGAACCATAAATAACATGAAACACTTTCTTCCAGAACGAGATTTCAAAATTGCTATTCAAGCCCTTGTTCTATTGTATCTGGATGGGGGTATCACCCTGCTTCATGGCCTCTGAGACTCAACATGGGTACCCCCTATGGACATCCTACACACAGCAGAGGTCTCATCCAGGGCCTGAGGAAATATGATCACATCGCATCCATCCTGATGAAGGAATGACATTGGCTCCTCTGACTGACCCCCACCATCTTCAAAATCAGCTGTATCATTTACAAAGTAATCATGACCAGTCACTCACTTATTTAGCAGGCATGCTTACCATCTCTGGTGGTTCTTTGCACACTTTCAGTCAGGCCACTATCAGACTGCAGACTAAAAAGTGTAAAAAAGAAAAAAACAAGGCTACAGGCCTTTTGCGTCTATGCATCGAGGATCTGTAAATCATTGCTTTATGCATCAGGCCCATGCCAACACTGCTATAATTTAGAAAAGAATTGAAGACATAATTCTCTAAAGAAACCATATCACAGTTCAGTAGCAATCCAATAATCAGCTACCCTTCCTATAACTTTTTGACTTTATATTTTTCTCTGACCCAGGACAGCACTCTACTGCCTTTTGGCTAGGTTCACACGATAGAAATACCATATAAATATTTACAGGCATACATACATAAATTCATAAAAATAGGACTGCATCATTCTATGTGAGGGACCGTAACATGGCTAGTGTAGAAACCAGCACCTAAATAGCTACCTACTGGCACCCCACACGGTGCACCTCCACAAGGGTAACCCCATGAGCAATGCTGACTGTTGACATGGCTTTGCCTGCACCCGGATCCTCTTACACTTGCCTTCTGACTGCCCAAAACTTACTACTTATCAGGCTAAGCTTTAGACGACATCGACCCACACATACATACACAGCTACCCTGCTTTCCTGCTTACACTATTTTGGGGCTACCCAATGTTCTTATGTAAATAACAATGATGGATTCAACCTAGATCTGTGACTGGGGTGAGTGTCCAAAAGGTTTCAGTGCTCTGTCCATCATCTCTTTGTGTTGTCATAATTTTAAAACACTTTAGAATATCTTCCCTGGGGAACTTAAATGAGATTTTCCCTGTCCTGGAGGTTACTGCATCATGAGGTCCCAGGATGCTTGTTTCTGGTCCAGGGAGGATCTGGCCTGGCTGGGTCAAGACTGATCTGCATATGGCTCAGTCTAAACTGGAATGACCTGGGGTGCAAAAAAAGGATGGATTTAATCCTGATACGTGAATGGGGGTGAATGTTTGATTAATTCAGCATTCCGTCCATCATCTGTTCTTTTTGCATTTGTAGCCGCAAGTGGGAAGGTTATGCCCAAACGTGGGTCCTGTGCTCGCTATGCCACTGGATTGAATCTAGCCTGGCTGGTGAGCTGTGTTACACCAAAACCAGTCCTAGGATGCTTGTTTCTGGCCCAGGGGAGGACCTGACCTGGCAGTTCAGGCTGGACTGTTCCCATGGGGAACAGGGTCAAGACCGATTTGCATATAGCTGGGTCTAAAGACTGGAATGGAATGGCATGGCGTGCAGTAAAACAATGGATTAAACCCTAATCCATGACATGGGGGAATGTTCGATTAATTCAGCATTCTGTCCATCATCTGGTCTTTTTGCACATGCTTTTCCACAATGCAGGGATTTATTTCGAAATGCATCACATTTTCCTTAAAGGAATGCATTTAAAAAAAGAAAAATTAAATGTTTATGTTTCATTTTTTAAGAGTAGGCAGTGGTCTGTTGAACTTCTGCCTGCTCTTAAAAAATGTTTTCGCTGCCAATCACAAAGGGGTCCCCTAAGGACCCCTTCCTGTTTGCAACTTGCTTTCCACCTATTTGAAGTAGGCAGTAAACTGGGATTGTTTTGTAACCGCATTCCGGTTGCCAAACAATGGTCCATCCCCTGAAACTCACTATTAAGAAGGGACGCCCTTGGCATGCCCCTTCCTAACAGTATCTTGGAAACCCTATTTTGTGAGTCAGTAACAGGTTACCAACTTGAAAATAGGGTTGATACATGCTACCGGCTTTTTTAGCAGTTGCGAAAGGCCCGATTTGCTGTTTGCCATAGCTAAGAATGGTTGAACATTTGGCCCCGGATCTATGCTGAGCAATAGAACTAATGAATGTGTATTTATTAAAATAAAATACTGGCACCTGTGTGTGCATAGTATAAATTATGAAGTAGAGACTAAAAACACAGGGAAAACAATCCTCTTCTGTAGATCTTACTGTTGCGGCCGTGGCACTTGATACGTCTGCCTGAACTTTCTGTACTGTTGAAGAAATGACTTACACTGACCTGTGGCACTTGCTTGAGTGCCTGAAGTAACTGTGCCAACGCATTAATGGTACTTGCCCGTATGTGCCTAAACAGTCTGTGCCCCTGAAGAAGAGACCAGTGAAGCTGTGGCATTCCCTCACATACTGCTCAATGGACTGCTACTGTGGCTAGTCACCTCCACTTGTCTATTGTGAGCCTGTGTGGACTATGCTGCTGAAAGTGAAAGCTGCTAATTCAAAGTATTTTCTAACAAATGCTGAAGCAACAGGGTATCTGCCCGAGGCACTTTCCCCAAATAGGTTTGATCAAATCCAGCACTGATGCTTCATTCCAGTGAAACTCAAATGACTGACCTCAATACTTAACCATCCAAAAGGTAATTGGGCCACTTGCGTCTAAAGGGCCCATATGTGTTCGATGGGAGTGGCCAAGAAGAGGGCTGCCATCTGGAAGCAACTGCATACCATTACTGCTTCTAGCACTCTGCCGTGCAGCCTGGCTTGCCCTCCAGGAGCGGGCCAACCGCCTTCCTAACTGCTGTTGGAGCACCTTCACTTAGTGAGGGAGTATCATGGACTGAAACGTGGGCGGCCAATGCGAGGCCTAAAAAGGTGCAGAACAAGGGTGAGAGACTGAAGTCTATTATTGCTCAAAGACTATGGGGAGAGTACTGCACGTAACAATTACCCACACCAGAGTACAACAACTTGATAGGGACAGAATTAGGAGGAGGGGACAGCCTTACCTGGAATTATTACCCTCTCACCTTTCACCCTGTTTTTTTCTATTTTTTCTATTGTGTGATTGGGCTTTGGCATGTAATAAAGTACCTGTCATTTGTTACAGATGCACTGGACTGGATTAACACAATATTGTTCTCTTGGGTGTCTGTTGAGCGCTAAGCCTGTTGTACCCCCACACTAGCCTCCAGGAGAAGCCTGTGACTACTCGCCATCACTACTACTAAGAGTCCAGCGCCGAAAGGGTTGTACTTGGCCTAGTTCGTGGAGCCATAGTAGGTCAGACTGCTGGACTTCCGAGGCAAATGACCCCTGCCCCCACAGCTCTAGCCAAGTAACCCTTGCTTGTCCCCTGGCCCTCCTAATGAGATTTGCCAGGTGGTGTGCAACAAAAGGAAACACGGCAAAAAAACAAGAAGGAAAATAAGCTATTAGGGAAACATCCTTTAGTACAAAGCCGGAATCGCGCTGTGCCTTTACAGTACTGGCAAAAGAATGAACGCATTGTTAGCACACATTCATTTAGCATGCAAGCAGTTACAACAATTTACGTGAGGGGGCACATTGGTGGAATGGTGTTGGATTTAAAGTACACCTTCCCTACTGTTGCGCAGACTGGAGTTGAAATAGTAAGTGATACTAATCCAAGTAAGTGATACTAATCCAAAGTCCAGCACCCCCTTAAGGCAGGTTGTTGTGACGACTTGTGTGCAAAAAGAGCATGTCGTAAAGACGCATTCGTTCTAATGCCGGCCTTGAAAAGGCATGCACAAAACACTCGCCTGATTCCGTCATACAATCGTACTAGTAAGTAGCATACCGGTAAAAAAAGCTCATGTGTTTGAATGAGCTTGAAAAGCAGGGTATGAAGCAAGACAGACCTCACCTGGAGCATTAGGCCATTCAGATGTATTTCATAACCTTGTACACTGTCCTTCTAGTGGTTCTTTTAAGCAGAAGAGTGGAGTGGAGAGTCTCTTTAAATTTAAAGCAGATTGCCCATTTTAAAATTCGCATTGTGGGCAATGAAGCTTAAGTAACTTCTGAAGTGTTGCACAGTTTTAAAAGGTCATTACAAAGCATCATTAATTCTCTTGAGTTCAACTCACTACCTGTGAAGCGAAAATTCTTCCAAGACATTTTGTTTTCTTTGGACTGTTAAGGTGTTCTATTAATAAGTAATGTGTGATATCCTAAACGTGCACTGAATATGATGCTACAATACTGCTGAACAGCTTACTAAAATAAAATAAAATGTGACGACTTAAATTAACGGGTGGTGTGCAATTCTTCCTATAAAACATTCACAACCCTTATCCTCTAAGGCCATGTTAATCTCTTACATTTGAATTTTAAAAAAATGATAGTGTTCATTTAAGACAGTTTCTTTTCACTATTCATTTCTGTCATGTAAAGAACTCCAGTCTTGTCTGAGTACTCAATGAGGAACCGTAGTTTCTGACAGCTAAAAATGCCATTGACTGTCCAGAATTAGACTTGGAGGGAGGAGTGGCAATATGTAAATTATCATGGAAATGCTGTTTCTGTAACCACTTGGTGGCAGAAAAGAACGGACTCTGCTCTGCACAGTTAAGAAGAACAAGTGAAAAGAGGTAATTGAACTGATCTGAGCCATGAAGGAGAGGCCTCTATTCAGGAAGGCACCCAGGGATTTCAAGTGATTGTGGTGCACCCTCAGCCAAAGCCCGGAGAAAGTGACAGCCCCGTGCATTTGTTTGGCCACTGTGAAAAGCTCCTGGTGGCACTTGACTCTGAAAGTGGGAGCTTATCCAGTATGGAAGTGGAAAAAGTACGGGCATGCCAATCATAAGGGACAATCAATTGAGCATCATTTGCATAAGTGACAGCCTCACAGCCAAAGGATCTAGTTGTGCTAGATGTCTACCAAATGGAATGGGGGGCAAGGTAAGATCCCACAGGAATGCCAAAATGTAGGTAGAAACTGCTTAAGTGGAATTCAATTTCCATTGCCTCCATTTTGGTGAGGACCAATATCATTCTCTAATCAGTGCATTGAATTTGTCAGCTGGTGTAACATTTTATGTTCGCACATTGGGTAGCTCCCATGCTTTGTTTTAGAGATTACTTTCAGGGGTAATGCATAAAATGAATGCACTTGATAACAAAATGTTGTCCAGGGCAAGCTGTGCCTAAGTAGGATGCCTTTGCATATCTATGAAAGAGTTCATTCACGTTTTCGAGAGGGATCATATAAGGTTAGTCCATGCTTGGCTGGATCCTAATTTGGTCCTTCTGTTGGGTATAAGGCGTGTGGGACACCACTGGTCCACTGTAATATGCTTTGCATGCCGTTGTATGGAGTATTGGGGCCGTATCATGATATGCAGTGTTGTCTCAGTGCAGAGTCGAGCTACTGTTTTTATGAGTCTGCAGTTTGTAAAATTTATTAATTTAATCAGATATTTCCATACGTTAGCGTTTAATTTTCAAACAGTAAAGCCAGGAAACAAAGGGCAGATTTTGCCTCTTTCTTTTTCAGCATGGTGCTGCCTAAATAATGAGGTAATTTGGAGATGTATTGAGTGAAATGAATTCACTTTATTTACTGGTGGAGCATAAAGTAGGAGCTTGTTGTGTGCTGAGCAAGCGCAGCCCATCATGGTAGGTGTGAAGAAGACGGGGATGAAAACGACCGGAAGCCCCCAACAGACAGCAGCGGACGGAAAGAGGTTAGCGGTCTTGCTGCAGCCAAGGCTGGCCGGAAAGAGCCCCTGACATCATCGACGGAGGAGGAGAAAGAAGGCGGAAGTACGAAGTTGAGTGTGGCGGCAAGCGGAGAGGAGAGGATCAGTGTGATGGCAAGCGGAGAGGAGAGGAGCAGTGTGGCGGCAAGCGGAGAGGAGAGGGGCTGTGTGGCAACAAGCGGAAAGGAGAGGAGCAGTGTGGCGGCAAGCGGAGAGGAGAGCAAGAAAGTTGTTTTGTACAACGCAAGCAAGCCCGGCGGCCAGCAAGGGAAGGAGGACGCCCCGGGTTCCTTCGCCACGGCCCTGGAAATGGGTCATGGCTCAAGGCAAGTTCCTTTGCAAGGGTCATTCTGGTGGGGGTGGTGGAGAGGCACCGGGGATTGAGATACACATGTGTTTTCTTTTTTCTATAACACACCACGTCGGTTCTTTTTCCCCCATGCTTCCCTTCCTCTTACTACCCGGGCGGCATCTGGTGATGGTGGCATGATTTTAGCGAACATGGAGAACATAATAGTAATCCTGGCCATATTTCTGTTTCCTTACCCCCTGAGCTACAGACCGTGGGAGTCTTCGGAGAACACCCAGAACCCCAAGCCTGAAGCAGAGCGCATTAAGAACTGGAAACAGTGTTTTGCAAACCTGCCGATCTCATATTCTGCATGACAACTGTACCTGTTCATACTGAAGCCAAGAAGGGAACTGTCGCTAGCCATTATTGCTGAAATCAAGAGAGGAATAGTACTAAAATAAACACCTTGCTACTGAAAAACCTTACATATTGTCTTGATCCCATCTGTGCAAACACCACAAAGTGGTGTCAGAAGTGGGATAGACCAGGTGACATGTCGACTCATGACACAGCCCATAATTATGGAGGGCGTCATTGCCCAGCTAGCTGAAGGGCAACAACACCTACAACTGGTAATGAAGCAGCACTCCCAAACTGCCCAAACAGATCGGGAGGTGCTCCAAGAAGCCCTAAAGGAGCAGGCCAACCTTATCACCCATAACCAACAGGTCCAAGACACAGCGATCTTACGACTCACA
Organism: Triturus cristatus; assembly: GCF_964204655.1. NCBI lineage: Eukaryota > Metazoa > Chordata > Amphibia > Caudata > Salamandridae > Triturus > Triturus cristatus. The sequence continues at coordinate 314,700,708 of NC_140588.1, read as the reverse complement.
GACACTGTAGTAAGTGCAAGGGTGAAACCGAATATCCCAGGATCTGTTCTTCAAAAATATCAAGAAGGGGAAGACCCGGACAACTTTTTTATCAACTTTGAAAGGGTGGCAACCACAGCAGCCTGGCCCCAAGAGATGTGGGGCCAGTACATAGGCCCTTTGTTGTCAGGTGAACTCCAGGCGGCTTATCAAGCAGCCAACCCAGCTTGAAACACCCCTTACGAGGATATAAAAACGGCCATCCTGGAAAGCCTAGGTTGTGACCAGGAGTACTACAGGGCAAAGTTTAGGAAAGAAAAATGGACACCAGGAGATAATCCCCGCACCCTTTATTATAGGATACGGGACATAGGTAACCACTGGTTAATGCCTCACAGGTCCAGTTTAGAGGAACTTACCGAGAACGTGTATATGGAACAATTTTTGGAGGCTTTGCCTCCCAACACCAGGTCATGGGTTAAGCAACACCCGAACCTCACCTCTGCCACTGCGATTGACCTGGTATGCGCCTTCCATAGGTCCCCGGATTTCAGGGCCAATGCACCCAAACCACCCTATAACCCCTCACGGAATGCAGGATGACCAGAACCCCGAACTCCAGTATTTCCCCGCATGCCACAAAAGACCCCGCCCTCTTCCCCGACACCCATCAATCAAGGCCCGCAGTGCTATCACTGTGCTGAGTGGGGACATATCGCCAGACCATGTCCCCACAGAGCCCCTACCGCTGAACCCATGGAAATAGGCTATTCCAAAGGGCGAATATATGTGACAGGGGGGGCACACCAACAGTATATGAAGGAAGTCCTCTTAAACGGGAAAAAGAGCAGGCACTCCTGGACACCGGGTGTCATGTGACAGTCGTAGACGATTCCCTAATACCCAGACCACAAATGCGAGAAAATGAACAAGTGAGCGTTACATGCGTACATGGGGACATGGGGACACCAAATCGTACCCGGTAGCGGAGGTTCTGTTAAACGTGAATAATGATCCCCATTTACGAAAAGTAGGTGTCATGCCATCCCTTCCTGAGGCTATTATCATAGGGACAGACCATCCAAGATTTCGACAATATCTGGAAGACACTAAGGAGACCCCTAGTGCCTGGTTAAAGGAGGCACCCTTTCAAGGCAGTGAAATCGAAAACACACAAGGAAAGGATAAGAAAAGCAGACAAGACAGATGAAGGGAGAAATGGAACTTTACAAGGACACAGTACCCCTGTCCTGCCTTTCCTCTCTCTCTCTCAGAGACAACAAAACAACCCGCTTAGCTTTCGTATGGCTCAGAGAGAGGATAATACCTTCTCCCATGCTTGGGAACATGTTCAAGAGCAAGAACCGGAGCAGGCAGGACCCTATTTTCAGGTAAAAAGGGGACTGTTATACAGAAAGGTGAAGGGGGCTACACACACTACCACACAACTGCTCGTTCCCTCTTCCTTCCGTACACACGTGTTACACCTGGCGCACAATCAGGTAGGGGGGGGGGTCATTACGGCAAGGAGAACACCCTGAAATACCTTTTGAAAAATTTCTATTGGCCAGGGGTATACAGGGATGTAGCTAAACACTGTGCTGCATGCAGGAGATGTCAATATGTGAACCAGAGTGGGGCAAAAAGAGCACCTCTTTACCCATTACCGATAATCGATGTGCCATTTAAGAGGGTAGGGATGGACCTGGTAGGGCCCTTGCCCCCTTCAGCTAGAAGACATAGATACATCCTCGTTATAGTAGATTATGCAAGCAGGTATCCTGAGGCTTTCCCTCTAACGAGTATGACTACTCCCACCATAGCCCAGGCCATGATATCACTGTTCTCAAGGGTGGGGTTCCCATCCGAAATCTTAACAGACCAGGGGACCCCGTTTATGTCCCGTCTTATGGCACAAATATGCACAGTGTTAGGGATTGACAGTATTCGCACGACATTATACCACCCCCAAACCGATGGTATGGTGGAGCGGTATAACAAGACAATTAAGACCATGCTTCGTAAGATCATCTCGGAGTTAGGGAAAGATTGGGACCACAAATTACCCCTTGTTCTCTTCGCCATAAGAGCACACGAGCAGAGTTCCACGGGGTTCTCTCCCTTTGAACTTCTTTTTGGGAGAAAGCCCCGCTCTCTACTGGACATGACAGCAGAACAATGGGAGGAGGAAGACGAAGAAGCGAAACCCTTGTTGAAATATGCAGCAGATCTTAAAGCTACAATCACTCACCTATGGGGCTTCGTACATGAAAACATGAAAGACGCCCAGAGGAGACAGAAAGCGTATTATGATAGAAGCAGTAGCAATCTCCGTTTTTGTATAGATTTTAGACAAGTAAACGCCATAACCAAATTTGACACCTATCCCATGCCACGCATAGACGAGTTAATTGAAAAACTAGGGAAAGCCCGATATATGTCGACCCTTGACCTAACCAAGGGCTATTGGCAGATCCCCTTGTCCCCTCAAGCCAAAGAAAAGACTGCTTTTTCGACACCCTCTGGTCTCTATCACTTCAGGGTACTTCCTTTCGGTTTGCATGGGGCCCCTGCTACATTTCAGCATTTGATGGATAGGATTCTACAGCCACATGACAGGTATGCTGCTGCATACTTAGATGACATAGTCATATTTAGCCCCTCATGGGAAGACCATCTACGCCACTTACACTCCGTATTCACTGCTATTCAAAAAGCAGGGCTCACTGCAAATCCCAGGAAATCCTTGCTCTGCACAGATACCATTCGCTATCTGGGATATACAATTCAGGAGGGGCTCATAAAGCCCCAGATGGACAAGGTAGAGGCGAGTAAAGCAATCCCTACCCCTAAAACCAAACGGGAGGTACGTTCCTTCTTAGGCTTTATCGGTTACTACCGTCGATTCATTCCAGGTTTCTCCTCTTTAGCCAGCCCCCTTACCGATCTCTTAACAAAAAAACATCTCCCTCATAGGACCACTTGGAACCCAGAACACGAAAACAACATTCTTGCCCTGAAAAAAGCTATATGTGGGGCACCAGTGCTACATTGTCCCGATTTCGATAAAACGTTTATCTTGCAGACTGATGCCTCAGGGTTAGGGCTGGGAGCCGTGTTATCTCAGCCAGATATAAATAACAATCTCTGACCACTCCTCTTTATCAGTAGAAAGCTCTTTCCACGAGAGACCCACTATTCCACCATCGAAAAGGAATGCCTAGCCATCAAATGGGCCATCGAAGCCCTACAATATTACCTGTTAGGACGCACCTTCCTTGTACTCACCGACCACGCCCCTCTCACCTGGCTGGCACACAACGAAGACACCAACCCACGGATACTAAGGTGGTTCTTAGCTTTGCAACTTTTTTCATTCCAGACCATCCACGTACCAGGGGCAAAACAAGTGTCCGCCGATTATCTGTCATGTCACCCCTCCTCTGAATGGCCACAATATCCATTCTTGAGGGGGGGGATGTGTGAAGAACACGGGGATGAAAACGACTGGAAGCCCCCAACAGACAGCAGCGGATGGAAAGAGGTTAGTGGTCTAGCTGCATCCAAGGCCACCTGTAAAGAGTGCCTGACATCATCGATGGAGGAGGAGAAAGAAGGCAGAAGGACGAAGCTGAGTGTGGCGGCAAGCGAAGAGGAGAGGAGCAGTGTGACGGCAAGTGGAGAGAAGAGGAGCAGTTTGGCGGCAAGCGAAGAGGAGAGGAGCAGTGTGGCGGCAAGTGGAGAGGAGCAGTGTGCGGCAAGCGGAGAGGAGAGGAGCAGTGTGGCGACAAGCGGAGAGGAGAGGAGCAGTGTGGTGGCAAGCGGAGAGGAGAGCAAGAGAGTTGTGTTGTACAACGCGAGCAAGCCTGGCGGCCATCAAGGGAAGGAGAACGCCCCGGGTTCCTTCGCTATGCCCCTGGACATGGGTCGTGGCTCAAGGCAAGTTCCTTTGCAAGGGTCATTCTGGTGGGGGTGGTGGAGAGGCACCGGGGATTGAGATACACGTGTGTTTTCTTTTTTTTATAACACACCACGTCGGTCCTTTTCCCTCACACTTCCCTTCCCCTCACTACCCGGGCGGCATCTGGTGATGGTGGCACGATTTTAGCGAACAGGGAGAACATAATAGTAATCCTGGCCATATTTCTGTTTCCTTCCCCCTGAGCTACGGACCGTGGGAGTCTTTGGAGAACACCCAGAACCCCAAGCCTGAAGCAGAGCGCATTAAGAACTGGAAACAGTGTTTTGCAAACCTGCCGATCTCATGTCCTGCATGACAACTGTACCTGTTCATACTGAAGCCAAGAAGGGAAATGTCGCTAGCCATTATCGCTGAAATCAAGAGAGGAATAGCACTAAAATAAACACCTTGCTACTGAAAATGCTTACGTATTGTCTTGATCCCTTCTGTGCAAATGTCACAATAGGTCTCTGATGTTTATTTGGCGATGGTCGTTTTTCAACTGCTGGAGTTCTATTAGGGCTGATGTTGTCATGATGGAGAAGCAATGTTTTTATTTTATTTTAACATGATTGTGTGGTGGTGGAATGATTAATCTGCTGCTACATACATGCTTTCAGTCTAAACACATTCTAGAGATTGTCTGTGCTTTAGCAAAGAACAATTTTGGGAGTATACACTTACATTGGCTTTAGCAATATACCATGATTTATCTCACCAATGGTTTATTATGAAATAGTTTATCGTTTTTGCCAACTCATTGAGAAAACTTTGCGAATTTCGAATTGAAACCTGATGCTATAATTGCAATGTGAATATTTTTTGTATTTTATGAAATTGCTCAATACTCCTTGTCACTGAACCATGACAGATTATAGTGTACTCTCTGGTGACGACATTTAAATCCCATGATTAGGATTAGCAAAATCAAATAGTATCTAATTCTCCGTATATTTTGAGATTGTATTACTGGGTGACAGAATTTCACTTCCATTGCTAAAAGGTATTGTAAAAAAGGAGCGGAATTTACATTTTAGTTCTCAAACTTGTATTTGTCATTGGAAAATGATTCGAGACATTCATGCTGGTGTAGTGTCTTGCGAGTTAAAATTAATGTAACCCTTTTGACTCCTGAGGTACTCTATAGAGCAGTGACGTAAGTGTTAGAGCAGAATGCATTGAAGGCTGGTTTAGAATGTTGATTTTGTAGTTACATGCAGATGAATAAAGACATGTAAAACTAAGTTCAGTGTGTGGCGTAGTAATTGGCAGGTACTCCGGCTGGGGAAGACTCTACAGATGTGTGCTTTTCAATTATGTTTAATGTGTGCAGAAATGATAAACTGAATGAGAAATTGCAGGATCATTTTCAAACAAGTGGTATGGAATGCCTCACTCAGAGTGACAAACATGCATTCCTAGATTTCTAAGGCAAAAAGGCAACAAATGTTCTAACAGCACAAGCAAGGCAAACATGTAATTGCCTTGCGCTGTAGGTATGCTATCTGTGTGTAATTCTCTCTTCTCAAGGTGTTTCCCCACTTTTAATCTTTTTAACCTTCTACGGTTTGGAACTCTGCTGTGGTTGGAAATGTGAAATAATAGCCTTGCGTGTACATTAACTCTAAGTATGTAAAATTGGTTTGGTTGCAGCAATTCACATAAAAACGCAAGTGTTTATGTAGTTTTTCATGAAAAACACCCCTCAACGTCTTGGGATATTTTATTACGGTCATTAAAGTATATGATTTTTATGTTGTATTCCAGTGAGTAAAATTGGAATTATTGAGGATCATTACAACTCCTGAGCTACAGAGAAATTTGATGGGCACCTGCTAGTGTCCCAGTAGTCTCATGTTCAGTGCCAGAAACTAAGGGATTCTTGGAAAAAGGGATACATTTTGGAGCAGGTCAGCTCAGGATTTGCCTAACTCTGCCAGGAAGTTCATGAATTCCCTTTTGTGGATGTTGCTTTAAGAAAGGCTTTGTTTACAGTCTATGGGCCTGATTTACAGCTTAGGTACGGGTTACTCTGCCACAAATGTGAAGGATATCAATTTCACCTTTTTGCAAGTGTAATACATCCTATGGAACTTGTAATGACGTAGATAGGATACCTATTACATTTGTGAAAGAGTAGCCCATCCACATAACTGTAAAACAGACCCTATGTGTCTCCAGTCATCTGCCTGCATGGTTTTGTATCAGTTGGTTTAACAAGGAGGTGTTGGTTACAATACTTTTCAAGTAGACTGGGATGAATTTGCTGGATCTGTGTGCGGCCGGCGATGTGCTATGGCTTAAATTGATGTATTCATCACTCAGATAGATGTTTTCATCACTTATTCATCAGGTTGAAGTTCTGCTGTAGGGGAACATGGAGAAATTCTGGCATACTTATGCCACTCTTCCAGGGATATATATGGGTCATAATTTATTGCTGTGAGTAGTGTAAACTGTAAGAATATTTTTTTAGGATTGCCTTAGAGAAACCAACCGATAAATGTGAGTCCAAGGACCCTGCTCAGTTGAATATTTGAGAGTTCAACACTAGATGAGGATGGCTACGGAGAACCACGCCTCCGGATAGCCACAGGTGACCCGCGGCACCGCCCCGGTAATGGCGGCTCCTACTTGGCCGGTGTTCCAGTGAAGGTTGTGGTCTGGGGTATGTGCCGAGACAAGGCGAAGCGTCATGGTTGCGGATATTTTCATTGCTGAAAGCGCTTCCTCTACGGTGCTCGAGGTGCGGCGGTAGTGGAAGCTGATTTTGCTGATTTTGGGGGCAGACGGCGGGGTGTGTCCACTCCGGAGTGCTGATGCCACGTGAAGCTTAGGGAAATATCAGACGGTAAATCCTTGGATATCGCGGAGAGCCCTCCGGAGCAGTGAATGGCGGTTCTGCTGTCCTGGCGGCGTCGCTGAGGAGGTGAGGTGGAGGCGGACATTAGCTTCCCAAAATTGTGGCTTTTTTCTGTGGTTGCCTCGCTGCTGCCTCACTGTTCTGCTGTGCTGGCTCTTGCGTTTCTCTGCTTATGGCTTGGTTTGCTTGGCTGCAGTGAGAGACTGAGGAAGATTGCTGCTGATTACTGTCTTTCGCCTCAAGTTATGAAATCACTGCCGGTCCCCCCCCCCCGCCTGTAAAGCCTTCAACTGGTTGCTAGAAACGGAAAAAACATATTAATTAATAAGAGGCATTTGCAGGGAAGGCTTCTTGAACATATCGGGGGAACAAATAGAACAAATAGAACGCTTTGTGGAGCTTTGACGGAAGGACACATCTGATGGAGCCGAAGACCTAAAGGGTAATTAGGTGTTAAGGGGGCCTCTCGTGACGGTGTTGGGAGCTGTAAATAAAGGCAAACAAAGGCAAGGTAAAGCAGCAAAAGCCTACAGAAAAAAAAGAAGAAAAAAATAGAGACACATTACAGCCAGAGATATTTAAGAACAGAAAAGGCTGAGAAATGGGTAAACCTCTGAAACATGTAAATGTTGCTGCCAAAGCTGACTCCGCTGCCCGTCTTAAAGCCAAAACATGACTAGCCCAGGCAAAAGAAGCGGCCCGGTTGGCCCAGCTGGCTAGTAAGGAGAATAACACCAACTCGTATTGGTCTTGATAGCTCCCTTGAGAGCTCGGAAGAAGACCTGCTTCCAGTTACATCTCCGGAACAGACAGAATTATGGATCGATAAAACAAATATGAGTGAAACCGCAGTCATGTTAACCGACCCCAACAAGACAATCCGCAGGCAGAGGTTTTTAGGAGAAAAAAAAGAGGCAAAGCAATTTTCTCTATTTCTGAAGAAAGCTACCCTACAACCACCTTCCCTAAGTCCAAGCTCCAGTCTAGCCCCAAAATTTTCTAAAGACTCATCAGAAATACCAGCACTGCCAGTATCAGTTTTAGTCTTGGCATCTAACAATCAGTAGAAATCACAATGTAATTTGGAACCTGATCGTATGGCAGTTTTGGAGGCTTGTATGGGTCAAGATCCTAGTCATGTTGGGGCAACTTCATTAATTGTATCAATGGAAACGATCGCTCCCAGCACAAGTGAGTCCCGACCACAGGAATCATTAGACAAAAGTAGAGAGATCGCCATAAAAATCTCTGTAGACACGACAGCCCCTCAATCTAAGCTACAACCCCTTTCGCCATCGCAGGATCTGACACTGCCAGGTGGCCAGTCGCCTCATGAGGATAGGATGGTCAGAAATAAGTCTCCTGGTGCCGATAGAGCACAAAATGATCCTAGCCAAACTATGGAGACAGCTGGTTACTATCAATTGGATATTAAAAATATGCTGAACTTAATAGTGGATGAAGTTCGCAAAATGAAGAGAACTCAGAAAGCCGAAATTGCCTCTCTGCACCAACGGCTAAGGAAAATCGAAGAGGCAATGTCATGCTTTCCTATCAAACTTCAGGAGGCGGAAGCCAGAATCTCAGTACTAGACGATCAGATGAGCAGGGTAATCGGTGAAGTAAAAGAGGCAGTAAAAAATAAGAGCTATCTGGAAAACAAACTGGAGGATATTGAAAATCATTCTCGGAGATCCAACCTTCGGATAGTTGGGGTCCCTGAAGGTATTGAAGGCCCTAAAACCTTGCAATGGGTCAACTCTTTTATTAAGCAGAAAGTTCTCCCAGAGTTTGAAGGAGATCTTACTATTACTAGGGCTCATTGAGTTCCAGCCCATCCTTTCTCCAACTGTACGATGCCGCGAACAATATTGTTACATTTTGCAGATTTCCGAGTGAAGGAAAGAATATTGACAAAATCTATTCAGCAGAGACAGTTTCCAGTAAATGAAACTATTACATTTCGTATTTTTTCTGATATGACTGCTGATGCTGCGCGCAGAAGGAAAGAGTTTGTTAAGATCCTCCATTTGTTTAAAGCTAATGGTGCCCAAGCATCAATCGACCAGCAATCTAAGTTGAGAGTTTTAGTCAAGGGAAAGTTTTTTATGTTCTCGGATCTGGAAGAAGCCCAGGCACTATTAAAAGAGATCTTGCAAGGATCTCGGGCCTAAAGGAGTAGTTAGATGCAGATTTGTCAGACGAGGGAGGGGGGGAAGGGTAAAAAGAGGAAGGGGGGAGATTTTGCAAGGATTTCGTGCTTAAAAGTATGGTCCAAATGTTGATTCGAGATATGGTAACGATAGGAGTCTTTCTTCCTTTAATCGCAAGGTGCACTTGCTAGCTTGCCATTCTCTGACTACGACAAAGCATTGCTGGGGTCACTGGGGTCAGCGGGGTCACTTAGGGTGTAATTCCATGACACCCATGAGGTTAGAGGGGAGGGACGGAATGTGGTTAGCGTGGTTGGTAGGGTTTTTTTCACATTTCGAGGGGTGGGGTTTCTTTTTTAGGGGTGGGAAGGGTGGGGACGGGATAGGGTTTATTGCAGAAAAAAGAGCAAGAGCAAAAGGTACAGTTAACATACAACGTAAAGCTTCAATAAAAAGATCTTAAAATAGAAACCAGCAAATGTAAGATCCTATCAGTTAATGTTAATGGAATTTTAAATTCTAAGAAGTATGGTGCTCTTATTAGATGGTTGAAATCATTTAATCCCCATGTGTTGTTTTTACAGGAGACACATTTAAAATGTAATTCCCCTAAATTATTGATACCTAGGTTCTTTTCTAATGTATTTTTTGCATCTGCAGGCCTAGCCATGAAAGGAGTGGCCATTTATTTCTCCAGAAAACTCCCTTGGGAATTTTTGCAAATACACAGGGATGTACATGGGAGATGGATATGGGTGGTTACTAGGCTACTGGGGAAGATCTTGAACTTTATAAACTATTACGGTCCTGTGTTGGATTAATGAGCTTTTGATAGGAGCCCCCGGACAGGTTATTTGTGGAGGGGACTTCAATTTTATTCAGGACCTAAAAAAAGATACTTCTAACAAAAACAATAAACAAAAAGTTAGTGGAAGCCATCAGACAAGAATACCTACTGATAGATCCATGGCGGGAAATTAATCCGGATAAAGAATTTTATACTTGCTATTCATATCGCTTTCGGACCACGGCACAAATTGATTTTTTTCTTACATCTAGATCCCTCCAGATCTTAAAGGCTGATATTGGATGCAATCCTTTTTCTGACCATGCTTATGTTGCGTTAGAAATGATGCTCGGCGGAGGGAGTAGGGAACGGCCTAGGTGGCAGCTGGACCGGCTCCTCCTACAGGATCAGGACTGGGTGAAAGATTTTAGAGAATGGATCTCTGAATATTTTAAGTTCAATGAGAACACAGCAGAGCCCTTCTCAGTTTGGGGTGGGTTTAAGGCGGCGGCTCATGGCCAAATAATTGCCTTTACGGCCACCCAATCAAACACCCAGAGGTTTAAGATAGCTGAATTACAAGCGGAAGTTGAAAAAGAATGTGCTCTTCAACTTCAGTTGCTTCCTAATCAACTTGAGCAGGCAAGAATGGCATTGAGGGACTTTTTTGTTCTAGAGTAGATCTGTAGTTCACAAATATTTCAACAAAGAGTCTATGAGGAAAGCCAGCTAATCTGTAAATTTCTGGCCAATTCAACCAGAAAAAAACAAGAAGCAGCCATTATATCGAAAGTGCTCGACCCTCAGACTGGTCAAGTCGTAGCTGATAGCGCCGAGATCCCCCAGATCTTCTTGCCACATTTCCACCAACTTTATTTGACTGAATACCTTGTGGAGGAAGAGCTGATCAAGGAATATTTCATGAATATGAATATTCCTAAACTTTCAGATAATCAGATCAGTATAGTGGGATCCGACGTGGAATCAGCTAAGATCATGGCTGCCATCAGAGCAACAGTTGGGGCGAAAGCATGTGGACAGGATGGCTTCCCTATTGAATTTTATAAAGTTTTTTTAGGGGAATTGATTATTCCCCTGAAGAAATTATTTAACTATATAAAAGAGGGAGGCTTGGTTCCAACATGTTTTAAACAAACAATAATTGTATCCTTGTTAAAAAAGATAAAAACCAGGCGGATGTTAACTCATACAGGCCCATTAGTCTTCTGAATTCAGATTATAAGATTCTAATGAAAGTGTGGGCAGGGCGCTTTTTGTTTGCCGCCCAAGAGACAATTCATAGTGATCAGACTGGTTTTATTGGGGGTAGATCTATGACGGCAAACACGCTGTTTTTAATACATGCCTTGGATTATTTTAATACAAATTTTATCCCGGCAAGTATTGTTATGGTCGATGCAGAGAAGGCTTTCGACTTAGTGAATTGGCGAACCCTGTTTTTTGCCCTCTGGCTGTTTGGCTTCCCAGCCCAGGTTGTTAACATGCTCGGCAATATCTACCAGGGGGCCACGGCCCAGGTAGTTATAAACTCGAAACAAGCAGGGACTATAAAAATAAAGCGTGGGACCAGGCAGGGTTGTTCGCTTTTGCCCTAGCTTTTTACTTTTTTTATAGAGCCTCTCGCAATTAAAATACGAAACAATGCTGCTACACCTATTTTCGGCATGCCTAAGTGTAAACTTTTCGCAGATGACATAATTTTATACTTGACCCCGGACAAAGATAACCTCGAAACGGTTTTAAGGGAATTTAAGAAGTTTGAGTTAATCGGCGGTTATAAAATAAATGCAAATAAAACCGAAGTTCTTGCCCTTAATACAAATGTAAATTATTTTCCATCTTGTTTGGGAATGCAAGCAACTAAGCCAGATCCAATTAGATATCTCGGGATATATGTGACTAGTCAGTACCAACAGCTATATAAACTGAATTTTTTTCCGAACGAAGGAGAAAATCAAGAAAATCTTGGAACAATGGCTGATACTCCCCCTATCAATAGTGGGTAGAGTTTCGTTAATTAGAATGTCTATTCTCCCGTTGCTAATATTTCTCGTTTCTAATGTCCCAATCAAGATAAATATATCCTTTTTTAGAGAATTAGAAACCTTATTTAGAGAATTTTTATGGGGAAAGAATGTACCAAGGGTCAAATTGACAGTGGTCCAATTACCCATTGCACAAGGGGGGTTAGCTTTGCCTCATTTAAGAACTTATTACGAGGCAGCTTGTCTAGACTTAGTGTCCGGACTGATGGGATCTAAATGTACTAAAGATAGCTTCTTTTTAGATAGAATGATTCAAGAATCGGATCCGCAAACCCGAGTGTTTTTAAAAACTTCCAAACTTCCTAAAAAAACAAGGTATAAGACTTTGAAGGATCTTGTTTTTAGACTTCAGTCTTTTTTTAAAAAGACAGGCTCTTCCGGTCTCCAATATTTAAAATTGAGAGAAGCTTCTAGCTTTGGCCTCCAGTTTCGATTAAGACATATCAATAATTGGGAAAGCTGTGGACTATGAGCTAAGACATTTCATGATTCAAAACAGTGTGATTTCCTGGTCAGAGGTAATGGGTAGGGCGGAAAGCCATCTGAAAACCTCTTTCTTTGAATATTTGCAAATTGCTCACTTTCTAAAAAACACGAGTGGCATCTTTGACGCTCCAAATCAGCTGGCGGTAGCACTTTATGGGGCAAGAGTGAGTGGTGTGGGGAACTGGTACTGGTTGCTATATAAACAGGGTCAAACCTCTGTGCTAGAGAGCCACTTTGTTAAAATAGATCGTAAGACAGGATGTACTCTTTGATTGAATGACTGGGAGGTTCTATGTCATCTAGGAAGTAAATCGTTGCATGCTGCAAATTTTAAAAGGATGTCCTTCCTATCACGGTGGCTTTCCTACTTAACTTCGGCTGCTCTAAAAAAAAGATTTCCAGGAGTTGAGAATAAGTGCTTCCGTTGCCAGGCTGATGGGGAAGGCGGATGGCACCATATCTTTTTTGCATGTCCACGGTTGAGGCCCTTTTGGGAGGCAATTTTTGCAGATATAAAGCTAACATTCGGGAAGACTGTTTTGCTGGAGGCCGAGGCAGCTTTATTTGGACTTTGCGGGGACAGAATGATGTTAACAGGGGCCGAGAACGTTTTTTTATTCATTTCTTGTACGGTAGCCCGTTCTTTAATTCTTCAGAATTGGAAATCTAGTGAAGCCCCCTCCCATTTGAAATGGTTCAGCAATATGAAGAGGTCTCGAAAATTTGAAGAAGCTTATGCTAGACGGGTCGGGCCACTAGAAACTTTGAAAAAAATTGGAGGTTTTTTATGGATTTAGAAAAGTTAAAAGAGGGACTTTAACACTTATTTTATATTTTGATGCTGTAGCTGTTTGGTAATGTATTTTAGAAGCTTTTGCACTTTTTTCACCGTTGCACTTTATTAGATGATCGGTTTATGGTTATTATTGATTAATGAGGGTAACAGCTGTTTCAGCCATATTGTTTTTAAAAAATTGATCTTGATGTTGGAACGACAGCTGCTATTTGTAATAAAAATGCACTTGCACTTTAATTGATATTGCACTTTAGAAGCACCTGCAACCATGTTGGTTGCTGCACCTTAGCCTACATAGTGTGCACATTGCTAACTTTTGATGATGATGCTACTTGCTGCTACAGCTTCATTTGCTCTAAAATTCTATGATGAAATTAGAAGTTATCGTATCTGTTTCACAAAAATATTTTTTTTAATGATCTTAAGTAGATTATGCATTTTATGTACCTAATGCCTTGCTCAAAAAAAGAAAAGAAAAAAAAAAACTAGATGAGGAAAGTACAGAAAGTAGAGGCCACAGATATCCCTGAGGAAATACATGTGAAGTACCCTAGCCCTCCACTAAAAGAATCTTTCTAGAAGAAAGTTTCTTCAGTTTAAAAATCACACAACCTCCTGACCAGCCCAATGGAATAAAGGAAACCTGTCTACTGGAAGGTGTGTATCTGGTGTAAGACTGTCCTATGATAAGAGGATGCCACTGACAAGTATAGAAATCTTAATTAGCTGGAGAAATACTGGGGAGACAGATCTTTAAAGACTTTCTTATTGCTTGAGCACGGCTATCAAAGCCTATGGGAAAACATGTTAGTTATGTTTGTTAGATACTAGTACTTATTTTACTGTATTTAGTGTTACTGATTAGCTGTTGGCAGGGCAGAACCTGCATAGGTCTGATTGAAAGCAATATAGGTCTAGATAGAGGTTCTTTATTGTATTTTCCTCTTGTTCTTTCCCCCTTCCTCTTAGACCTCAAAGTTCTTTTAGGGGGAGCCTTTTTCTTTATAAAACTCCTGGCAGTAACCATTGTCACAGGTGAAGGCATCCCGACGATATACCAGAATGGACAGGATGTATAAATACGTGTGCGCACCTCCTTGAAAACGATTTAACGAATCTGAATAAAATCCAAAAGCTGTGGATTCCACAGTGTTTCAACATTAGCTTGTCGCCAATTTGTAATGACAGATGGAAGACAGAATAAGTTTTGAAACAAGTATGTTCCAATTTGAAACACCAAGGCAGGAGTTTCCAAGGTACACAGCAGATCTGCTATCTTCTCCAACACTCAACTCTCACAAACGATCCAATACTGAATCCAAACTGTAGAGGAGCCCCTAAGAAAACCAGGCATACACTTTGAAAACAAACACTAAAACACTAAGGCATAAAGCATGAGAGCGTATGTATATAGCAAATATATAAATACCAAAACAGCACCTCTGCGTATTCATTCTCTCTGGGCTCCTCCTTTTTAGGATTAGAGTAGAGGGAGGGTCCAGTCACGATTACACTCCAGTAATAGGCAATAACAGTGTATGGTGAAACAGGCAGCATCCACCCAAACCAGATCACCAGTTGCACACAGGAGGCAACCTCTTACCACCGAATCAAGGGAGTATAAGGCTAAACTCAAGATGCCATGTTCTCATTTTCAGATTGGTAATTTTCCAGTTCAACAATTTGTCCCCAGATCTTGCAGCCCCCTCCCTGGTATACTAGAAAAATCCATGTCACTGAGACTCTACTTTCTTTACGATAATGTACTGCATTCTAGGAGTTGTAATCTTGGGTCAGGTCAATTCAACCTTTTGAACAAGCACAAATGAGAACAAGGTTTTATAAAGCATAAGCCAGGACTAGAAAAATGATGTCTTGGTGGAGGCATTGTTTCAGCGCTTCACTATACTGCCCCCTGTGCCCACTCAGATTGTGTTGCCTTGCTTTGATCTCTCACTGGATTTCCCCTGCTTCCTCTTCATTCCATACTATCTAGATCTTATACTGTCCGGTAAACTTGTCAATAATTTCAGCAGAGATGTCAGATTAAGGTACTGTGAGGAAAGGGCATGTTAGGAGTGTTTGCATCTCCAGTATTGGTTACATCCCTTGCATTCTGGTCTTTGTAGTTGTGTTTTGCCTGTATTACAAGCAGGAAAAGGGGTAATTTGGGTGGTGTGGCTGAGACATAAATGCGGATGGGCTTCTTTTTTTCTAAAGTGAAAAAAATATATTCCAAAGCCTTATGAAGCGTTCTACAAAGACGCTGCTAGATATAATATGTGCTCTGAAACATGGCCTAGAGGAGTTTCTGGAGGTTTGCGGCAATTGGCTAGATTTGCCACAATGCAAGCTGTTTAGGAAATTGTTTGCTCTTCTAAACTCAACTTGTCAGTCCCATATACTACGTCAATAGAATGCACAAATTCAAACAATTGAATTGGAATCAAATTTGCTTTTTGTAATGGCTGTTGGTATACTTTGACCCATTTTTCTTTTTCTCTATTTTTAATTATAAATTATTCTTGTTCTTGAAAAATGCACTGTCTTGCAGTAGATCATTGCCACAGTGAAGTCACATAATTTTGTACTAGAAACCATGTTGCTCTCAAGCATGTGCTCAGCCTTCTAACAACAATCTAATTCTTGGTCTCATAAAGATGGTGAAGTTCACCTTTGTGTTTGGAACATGTGTTTGGGACATCTGATTTTTGGTGCTAGTTCTATGTGAGCATTTACAATGTTGGTTTGAACAGTGCTCTCATTGACCTTAGGTACAGAGAATTTGTCAAAATGCATTAAACATTGGAAATGACCAGAGTTTAGGGTATGCAAAAATATAACTGACCTATTTGGTGGCAATTAAAATGTTCTTAATTTGTTTTTGTTGAACACTACAAGACATCAGAGAGTCTTGTCGTTTGCCTTGTATAAATGTATGGTGTCCAATGTTAATAACTGGCATGGGGCTCATCAACGCCTTTTGTATGAGAGCACGTACCAAATCACTGCTCACAGTTTCATCTCATTGGAATTCGATAATTCAATAGTATTATCTACCTCCTCGTCAATCTTATAATGGATCTTGTGTGTGTAGGACTGTCTCAGTGTACTCTGCTACCAATCTGGGGGTTCTGTAACCAAGTCAACGAATAGTAATGTTATCTCCTGTACACAAATCACAAAAACGCCCAAAATAAATAAAAATGTGGATGGTAAGGTGCACCATTTTCTTCTTTCACCCAGCCACATAAATACATTTTTTTTTAAGTCATAGGGATGGCTACAGATTGTGCACGCTATGCTGCTTAATTTGCCTTTCAGGAAACATTTTCTTTGCTTGCCACATGATTTTGTCAGTCCTGCCAAATAATTGGGTCCTTCATTGACGCATAATTCCAGTGGCCGCCTTGTAGCCTGTTTTGTGATATTGTTTGCATTAGTTTTACCTAGTTACAGCACCTCCTTAGACATTGTATGCCAAGCATATTTTTTCAGGACACACATTTCTTTGGGTGTCTAATTATGTACTATTGCATCACAGCATTATTGTATATATGCCACAAAAAGTCCATCTGCTTTAACCACATGC
This sequence comes from Triturus cristatus, assembly GCF_964204655.1. Lineage (NCBI taxonomy): Eukaryota > Metazoa > Chordata > Amphibia > Caudata > Salamandridae > Triturus > Triturus cristatus. The sequence continues at coordinate 314,684,025 of NC_140588.1, read as the reverse complement.
TCTTGATAGTCAACAGCTGTATGTGCTACTAATCTTCCCTACAAAGAAAGAGTACAGGCAGTTAATGGTGTGGCAGGTTTTAAATGAAGCAATTAGTGATGTTTGTGGCGTTTTTAATTAAAATTTTAACACATAAATGTTGAAATATATAATGTGTGGAATATCATTAAGCAAGCAGACGTTGAAAAAAACATTTGGGCAGAAAATATAATAGAATGATAGCCTAAAAGATTGTTGCCCAGCAACAAATACCCTTTATTTATCACCTTCGATGAGTACTAAAAATCCTGTGTCTCAAATGAAATTGCTTATTTTTATCCTGTTTATCAACAGTTTTATTTAGTTATTCGTACATTTATCTTGTAGATCTATGAAGAAATTCATCTGCAGCAATAATGTATTGGCTGGATCTGAATGAGAACAACGTCTGGATGTTTACTTGCATCATGAACTGCTAACCGCTCAGAATAGTAAAGTAACACCAGTCTCATCACGTTTTCCTGCTAAAATATTTATCAATCATTCTGGATCTGTATGCACTTGTATGCACTTTTAATGCATTGCTTAACAAAATGACAGAAAATATAAGCATCAACATTAAAAACGAAAACCTTCTGGTCCTAGCAGTGTTTAATTTAGGCCGGTGGCTTCAGGTGGGGCGTACCTACACCAATTTTTGGAGACCGGCACTTAGTTTACCTCACTAGACTTTGACCCAGAGCAAGACAGAAAAAAAATACAAAAGGAGGAAAGAAAGAAGAGGAGGAAGGAAAATCAGCGGGATAGAAGTGGGATGTAAAAAGAACCTGTAGGAGTAAATTAAAATTTGATACTTGTATAGCACACTACTCACCCGCAATGGTCTCAAGGCACTTGTACGAATACCGCTGTGGAACCCATCCTGGCTTTCCCTGTGAGGCGTCCACTCCTGGGCACCCCCAAGGTGGAGGCCAGGCATCCTTAGTGTTGTGGGGGCTGTTGTGGAGATTAAGCAAGCTATTGCCCAGAGTTGCAGAGTGGGACTCCATGATTGGAATAGGCACTGAGGCGAGAATTATCAGGTTTGTGGAATTTTTTAGCCCAAGACCCGCTGAGGTAGGGAATTGAACCCTGGTCCTGGGCTAGATTTCTGCATCAGGGTCTGCTGCTCTAATCATTGAGCCACACTCCTCCACTCTAGGAGTGAGATAAAGCGGCAGGAACTGTCTGTTGGTTGATTAAACAGAGATTACCAGCCTTGGTATCAGCACCCTGAGCATCAGTAGTACAGGATGAAGGGTTCTGAGCAAAACTTTGGACCCCGGAGCTTACTTTTTACAAATTAAGCACTAAGCCTTACAGAGGGTTATTATCACAAAGGCTCTCATTACTAGGGGCGGGTGGAACTCGCGGAGTTTCACTCTGTGGATTTCCAGGGAGTTAAAAGACTCTGTCAGATTCCATGAAGTTCCACTATTTCTATTGGAGAAGCTGGATGCAGGGAAGCTGAGAGGGAATTGCTGGAAGGAGGGAGAGCATTTTATGTTGTACAGTATTTGCAATCTGGATGCTTTGGGATTGGGGTTATTTTTGCAATGCAGTTATAGGTAGATGCTGCAGAATTCTCCAATTCTGCAATATTTATTTCAGGTTTTGATTACAGCCTAAATATTTGGGATATACTTTTTGTGCACTTGGGTTTTCGGCTTTCACGTACGAGTAACAATGGCCACTGGTGGGATTAGTAGGTACTATTTGTTAAGCACATGTAAATGCTGTTTAGTATGCATCTATGGGAACACTCCTGTTCGAGATAATTTTGTGTTTATGATTCCGTGTTAGTTAATAACTATTGAGAATACTTTAGACTTTGAGGTTAAGGGCCTGTAGTGAGCTGGCTTTTTGTTTTCATTTCGTTTTAGAGACCCCTGGTGAACGGTCGTGCATGACCCGAAATGCATTGGGGTGATTAAGTGATTTCCATTTCCATCACAAAGATGTAAGATTAAGCATCTGTAAGAAGGATGATGAATGATGAAAGAGACATCGGGCACAGTGCTTCTCATCACTCTGCTGGTTCTCATTTCTTCTGGGGAACTCCTGTGGATCTACCGGTTGCTTGTCCGCTGCGTCGCTGCAGATGCATGACTTTGCTGCCCTGGTGGCCCTGCCGATTAACGCTTGCCTTTCCGGACCTTTCTGCGATTTCCTGTCTTCCTGCGGTGCCTCTCTGGGGCTGCAGCTGAGACGTGTGGATCTTGCATCCCTAACGGAGTTTCCTGGAGAGTGCCGCAATGCCGATGCCCTTTCTTACTGAGCTTGTTTTCCCCTTTCGGTTTGTTGCCCCCTCCTGACCCCGCAGCTGCCTTTCCCTTCCGGAGCTAGAGCCTGTGCTGACTTCTCCCCGCACTATCGATGACTTGCGAGGGATCTACGACATCCAGCCTTTCCACCTTCCAGTTATGCCGCTGGCCGCGTCCCACGCAGGGGGACATTAGCAGGTCAGCCTTCTAGTGGCCGCCCGTCGGAGCCTGCCCCCCCCTGGTTCCACCTATCTCAGGATGCCGCACCTTGGGAGGGGAGGCCCCCCCTATCATTGGCCCTGCCGGGGGTGGCGGGCCACTGGGCGGGCGGGGCCAGGCCTATTTATGCCTCCCGCCCTTGCAATTCGCCCTCTGCTTCCTGTGCGCTCCTTCCCGCGCGAGATGTGCCCCCCTTTCACGCCGTTCGCATAGTCGCTCCGGTCGTCGTCTAGCCGGCGTGTATCATCAACTAACTGGTGAGTCTTGCTGCACCCACTCTGCCCCGGCCCCGTCCCTGGGCAGTACCAGGTTGACGGGGCCCTGTGGCTCGGAGTTGCCACGGGCGGAGGGGGCGCAAGATCGTTTCATTGGGGCTCGGCGCTGGCGATTTGCAGCGCTGGTTTGCATCGCGGGGTGATGGCAGAGCTGATAGTAAATTGGTTAGCGGGAGTGATAGCGGGATCGCTGCCCGCAATTTCAATGCGAAAATGCATTAAATATGGAGCTCACCGATCGCCTTTTTTCTGGGAGGGGGGGCCGGGGGCTACTGCGGGTCTGGCCTTGTGGCCGCACGCCCATCCGCATTGCTGCCCCTCACGCGAAGAGGAGTATATCCACCTTCACGTCGTGTGCTGCCTCAGCGCTGACCGGGGATCCTCTTGCTGCCCTTCACGTCGGGCCTCAAGTTGTATAGGTGTGTCGCTCCTCATGGTTTCGGTGATTGGCTAGAAACCTTCCCCCCCCAAGAGTTCGGCACAGTTCGCGATTTGGATGGGAGGGTCAGATCCGTGGATGCGTCGCGGAGGGGATGTGGCGCCTCGGCCAGCCTGCTGACTTTTGTGCTGAGGGCCGGGGTTCGCGCCTCGGGGTCGCGTCCACTTTCTGTGATTCTAGGGCTAATCATGTGGTTTCTGCAGACCTGAAGTGCAATGCAGGTGCGGTGCTCGTATGGAGCGCCCCGCTGCCGTCGGGCTGGTACGCGCTATATAGGTTTGAGCGCCAATGGTCCTTGCGGTGTCCGCCACGGTTCGGCGCCCGTAAACGCAAAGGTCAACTCCCACAGTGGGGCACGGCCATATTTTGAACGGCACCATGCCCGGCTGGCTCGGTTTACGTAGGACCTATTACTGGCGGTGCATTGTTTGGGTCCCTGCGCTCACGTTTGACAGGGTGTTGTGTTGGGTGTACTTGGAGCGGTGTGGTTATCGCTCATGGAATCATCTCGGAGCACGCAGAATAATTACCGCTACAGAGGGCAGATAGCGCCCCGGCCTCTTATCTGGTCTATTAACCAGTATGTATAACTTCACGGGTCATTCTAGAGGTGTGCAGTTCTCCTGGGAGTGGCTGTCTGGCTGAAACCTCATGTGACCCCAACAATGCGAGTGATTAAGATGAACAGGAATATGCCTGTAATAATGAGCTGACCGCTGCAAAACTCGGCTGCCCTCCCCATCCTACAGCATTTAGCACAGATAGGTGACACTTGCATCGTTGCTGGGCTGTTCACCCTGCGGCTGCACGCTGTCGCAAGGGCCGTTGGTCTCATTGTCTGTGACGGGGTGCGCGGCGTTGTCATTGGTCTCCCGCCAAGTGAGGGGTGAGTCACCCCCCCTCCCCCCCAAGCCTCTGCGGGGAGATGCTGTCCAGCCATGGCTGACTTGTGATTGTGAGGGGGGGGGAAATGGAGCTCCCCTGGTACTGTCTGGCTCCCTCTGTCTCGCGGCGATGAGAAGGTTGGATCTAGGGGTTGGATAATGGGAGCACCTGCTCATGTCCTGCTACGGTTATGAAATTTTGTTGTTTGGGGGCTCGGAATGTGACAATGTACTTCGGTTCCAAGCCACTCTGGGGGCAGGCAGCGTTAGCGGGCTACGAGAGAATACTGGCGGTCTGAGCTGTAAGGATGTAGCGTTGAGGCTAGAGCGGTGGACTTCCAAGCTGGGGAACCAGGTTCGAGCCTGGGCAACGGCGCTCAGCATCCTGTAAGTTTGGGCAGAACGCTTAATCTCCCTGTACCCAATAAAAAATGAATGTGTTCATCGGTAATGGTGCGCATGAGCGCTCTGATACCTATTTTTCTGGTGTGATGCAATTACGGGCTATTTAAGGCGCTCCAGACCTTCGTGCGATTTCGCGCTATATAAATAGGCAACAAAAAACAATTAAGATTAGTTTTGGGGCCCGGCGCCTCTGGGTGCAGGCCTAGACCTCGGCAGCTGTGTAGCGGGGAGGTTGGTCGAAGGGGTGCGCGAGCCTGCATGGGACCTGGGGTTTGAGTCTCGGCAACGACACCGAGCACCCTGTGCAAATCACTTAATATCCCTGTGCCGAACAATCAAGATATGGTGTCCGCAACGGGGCGACGTAAAGTGCCCTGAGACCCGATTTACGCTCGTTGCCCGACCATATAGGTAGTTCTCCCCCCCCTTTTTTGCAGCGATCCCATACCATCCTCTTTCATGCTGCATTTCGCCTTCATAATCCAACGCATGCGCTTACCGATGTTAAACGTGGACATAATGCCGTATTGCTTGTCGCATGGTACGTTTCACCGTTAAATAATTTAATGAGTTCCCATCCCTGGGATGCCGCCGCGTCCACTCTCAAAGGCGCTGTGACTGCCCCGAATGTGCGACCACTTGGTGGGGCAGCGGAGGAGACTTGTGGTATGCCTACTTTCTGTGTCTATCGTGTGGCGCTATAGTTGGTTTCCTTGAACCCTTGCGAATTGTTGGGTTGAGTGCGCGTGTGAAGCGGTGTATAGTAGGTGTGGCCTGGGCCGGAGGACTCGAAGTGTAAGAGTCTCGTGTCGTCCCTACTGGTGGGCGTGTAGTTTAGGGTTGCTTGGTGTGGTAAGGCACAAGCTCAGTCAATTTCGTGCCAAGTTAACCCTTTTGCAACATTAATCAATGTTCTAGTGGTGTATGCTTTGCGGTGTGTATGCAGTCTAGGATGAACGTTATAGCTCACTGTTGAAAAGTACGACTTTAAGTTCCAAATGGGAAGTAACAAAGGGATGCGTCTTGTAGGGAACAGTGACCTACTGACCTATTTACATCAGGCGCACTCTGTAGTCTGTTTGGGACACGTCCGTTGCAGCAGGCAACTTAAACAGTAGCTTGTTTAGTGGCCGAGGGCGGCGTAAGGCTAGGGCAGCCGACCTTTCAATTTGAGATGACCTTTTTGAGCCCGATGTTCGTTTATTCAAAGGAATATATCCTGGGTAATGTAACTGGTGCCCATGTAAAGCGCTCGGCGCTTGCGCTATATATAAGCCTGAAACGTGAACTCCCTTGTAATTGCATCCTCAGTGAAGTATATCTGAGGCAGTCTCTTCAGACTAAATAGACTGCTGGAAAGTGTCAGTGGGGGCCCGCTTATAACTCCTCAAATGACTCAAGCTTCTATTGAGTTCCCTCCTTCCATTTTGATTGTGATTACCCCTCATCGACCATTGGGGGGGGGACGATGTTACACGTCGGCTCAGGGAAATCTGCGAGGCTTGTTAGTGTTGCTCTTTGGGCCCTTTGCGCTTGCTGTGGATTGTGATTAGGCAGTAGTCAGGCAACCTCGCACGCAGCCGGCTTCTCTGGAATTTGCACGTCCATGGGTCATCTTGAAAGTTACGCAGGGTCAGGCCTGGTTAGTACTTGGATGGGAGGCCCAAAGGGGAACACCAGGATGATGCTATTTTGGAAACAGATTTTATAGGTATTATACTGGCTCTTGTCTATTTGGCGGCAATGCGCGTAGATCAGAGTGGGCGTTTCACCTGGCAAAGGTGCTTGTTTGTTTCCAGTCCTTTGGCCTTTCTTTGCAGTATGCAGATGCTTCCACCCAGGCGCACCCTTTTCCTGTCGCTGGTTTGTGATGGTGCTGTCACTCTTGCACAGGGAAGTTTGTGGCAGGGGGCACAAAGGAGCAAATGAATATGCTGCCGAATCCTGCATTTTCACGCAGCATGATTTGCCTATTTGGAATATGCTCTGCGAGATTCTCGGGCCTGTTTTTGCGCGAAGGGTGGTGCATTTTGCTGTGGAGGTGCTTGCTCCACGCCCTCTACTGAGAAGGCCATCTCAGGGAAGCCGCTTCTGGTGGCCATGGTCCACTTAGTGTTAAAGTGCGGTAAATTTTTGTTAGGTGTCACAATTTGTTGACCTTTTGTGCAGTGTGTGACTCATCGAGTCTACATATACATTGTTAAACTTGATGGGTTTTACTCTTATCCAAGGACAATCTTCAGCCTTCCCACACTATTAGAGATCCGTCAATGGCTCTTGGCCGGCAAGGAGGTGTGATTTCTAGGTTATTGCCTGCGTTGGGCCAGGCAGGCCGTCCTATTGTGGGAGTTCTTGTATGGCCACGTGCAACATCTATCAGTGTCCACTGCTTTACCCGCCTCTTGTGTAAGTCCCCAAGCTTTCCTTTGATTCCTGGCTTCATGTTGAAAATGCATGACTTTATATTTCAAAGGTACTCTTTTGCGGGCCACCCGCCAATTTACTAAGGAAGTAGGCCCAGGCTTATTTTATGACGGTGACAGATGCTATCACAGTTGTTTGATAGCCACCAGGGCCAGATTACATTTAAGTGCATTGTGTTCTGGGAAAGAAGGATCGGGTCCATTTTAGTAAGCAAAAGATGCCCTGGGTGAATGATATCTGAGAGCTGTACTCCTTCAAAAGGACATTGCCAAATAGGCAAGCCAAGGGCACATCAAGTGGTCATGGTGCATAATCTCGAAAGTCATTTTGTTCTGGAATCAATAGCTCTCGGGGCCATGCAACTGAGCTATAATGGGGGAATTGTTTCACTATATGCAAGTAGCAGCACTGATTAACCAATAGAGGGTTTGTTGCATGTTGTGCCCAGTGTGTAGTAAATATAGGGATACAAGGACGTGCTTAGTATGGTACGTAACTGGAGCTCATTACTGCTACTACTGTCATTGTTATTAAACACAACTATTACTCGTGGTACTGCTATGTGCATCCACACAATAGGTACTCCAGGAAGCATGTCCCCCATTACACACATCTCCAGACAGGACTGCCCCTCCTCCCCCCCCCGTCCAATTCTCAGAGCAATAGGGGTCCAAATACTTGTGGGGTGGCAGGCTTGGAAAGAGGTTGGTGGCGAGCTCCTACATCATTCGGTAGAAGGATTTCGTAGAGTCTTGGGGCAGGTCACCGGCCGCTTCCTCTCGCAGTGTTTGTTCTTTTAGGCGTGGTCGGGCCAAGTGACGAAGAGCAATAAAGATTGTAGCGTGGGTAGATAGTGGTACCTATCGGGGACTGGAGGTTGGTCTCGATGGCATGCCGCCATGCAAGGGGACCATGGACCCAGGTCACGTACATCAGGCAGTGACAGGTGAACTGGGACCATATGTACTAGAACAGACATGAGTGGTTCCCACCACGGTTAGCCAGATGGAAGCGGTCATCTTTATTCTCACTGGATACCCTTACTCCATCGCTCCTATTGTAAGCTGAGGATGCCTGTTGACGCTGTTAGACCTGCTATTAGTTATTACATTCACCTGCGTGCCTTGGCATGGTTTGTCTCGCAGTTGGGCCAGCTTGGGGTTACTGGCGAATTGTTGGCTCTAGGGCTGAAGCGGGCGCTACTAGAACAGGGCAAGATTGATTAGGCCAGGCAGCATGACAAAGGTCCTTTCGGCACTGGCTGAACGGTGCAGGCTCTGCGAAGTAGTGCCATTGCTGAACATAGATTTGTCAACATTCTGCTAGGAAATGATTAGCAGCAGGAAGGTATTGAACCATAGTAAGCAATTGGTTGTGGGTTCGTGCTCTACAGGAGCAAGGGAATTGCTTTCTGTTCCATCAGGCTACGGGTACCGTCTATAGCACCTGAAAGTTTATAGCTGCTATTTTCACCTGGGGGCTGGCAATGTCCGCTAACTTTGCGGCCAGACACTGAATAGGCAAAGACAGACTTGCGTTGGTGCTACGGGCACTCAGCAGTAGTTGCGGAGTATCATCACACCCTGGTATCTGTCTGTGATAAATTGCAAGGTTGTGTCTACACTCGAACAGGCCCCTAGGGCAGCTGGGGCGGGAGTGTGCCAGTGCCCGGAAGGTGCGGGTTGCCTGGTTAGGGCTGCCTGTTGGGATGGAGCACTATACGGATAGCCGCAAGAGCGGGTTTGCAGGCAGAGAAGGCTGAATTGATACTTTTATGGTAGGGTGCCAGTTGCTTCAGTTATGCGCGTGTTCCTTGGCAGTGTCAGGAACATCCAGAATGCAATGCTGGTGGACAGCCTGTTGTCCTGCTTTTCAGAGGTGTCTTAAGCTCAGGCATGGCCAAGCATGGGTCTGAGGCCGGTGTCTGCCCTGGGGATTCGGGTTAACAGGCAGGTGTAGCAGCAGAACTTAGAGGGGCAGGGGTTGGACCCCTGGTTTCAAGGGCGAGCCGGGTCAGCTCACTTAGTAGCCTGTCCTTTAGTTCGACAATACAGGTACATTTTAGTGAGTAACGATAAGGGGTGAACTTCTCCCGCCCTCGAGCACTGCCCGGCAACTATGCAGGCTGTGGAAGTGGCCTTCCCACGGGGGCGATTGGGTCCATATGTTTGGGGAAAACTCCTGGGAGGCATATTTGGGCTGCAAAGTAGCAGGAGTACCACTGGCATTCCCAGTATTAACATAGTGAGGCATTTATGCTTTGGTTCCCCCCTGGGTCACGCTGTCCTGTCTGCTCGCTGGTATGCGGGCAGAACTTTGGGAGGGCTAGGCTTCACATAGGGTGCTGACTGTCGGAAGGTGATGGTCATACTCCGACTAGGGCTAGACTCAGATAACTGAGGTAAGAGGAAGTAGAGCGGGTTGTCAACTCTTCCCTCCACCCGCGGGCACTTCCTGGCATGTGTGGCTTGTCATAGGTATTGTTCTTCAGCCATGCAAAGGTAACATTGGACCAACGCCTATTTTAGGTTTCGGGTCACTTCAGTCAAAATCCACGGGGAGTTTTGATAGTATGGGGGTACTTGCCTGAGGGGGCATGCCGGCTCCGGGCCTGCATGGGCTAAGACTGCTTTGGCTGGATCTGGGGAAGCCCGGTTATCGGTTGCAAATTATTGCCGTTGTTTACGGGTTTCAGAACAGGATCCATAATTTAGCCCACTAAAGCTAGCTCGCATGGGCAGGGCACCTATAACAGCGAAGGGAGGAAGGAGGGGCTCTGGCAGCGACGGGAGCCTCCCCAGAGCTGTGGTGGAGTTACAGGGCGATCTGGAGGCAGAAGGGTACAGTAAGGGTACCTCTGCGACAGTCGGTACAGTAAGGGTACCCCTCTCCGGCACAGTAAGGGTGCCCGAGCCAAGGTTCTGGGAAGACCGCAACGGCACCCCGTTAGTCCTTCGGGCGGTTGGGTGGCCTGACCAACCGGGGGTGTGCCATAACACACTCCGCCCCCCGTGAAAAGCGGGCGGGAGTATTAGACAGATCACGTGATCCAAAGGAGGATCTGAAAAGTATGTGCCGCGCTGTCGGGCATCGACCCACCGTGCGTGCTGGCTCGTAAGGCGGGCGGAGCAGCGAGGGGCTGCTTGCCCTGGATCGCCCATAAGATAACCCACTCTATCGTCATACTTATGTTGTATGAAATAAACCTGCAGCAGTTCTTCACCCATAACAAATGTGTCAGTGTAAACCTTGGGTGACGTCTGTGCATGCGTGTTGAGTGGAGCGGATGACGGTGCGGTCACTATGCCGCTGGCCGCGTCCCACGCAGGGGGACATTAGCAGGTCAGCCTTCTAGTGGCCGCCCGTCGGAGCCTGCCCCCCCCCGGTTCCACCTATCTCAGGTTGCCGCGCCTTGGGAGGGGAGGCCCCCCCTATCATTGGCACTGCTGGGGGTGGCGGGCCACTGGGCGGGCGGGGCCAGGCCCATTTATGCCTCCTGCCCTTGCAATTCGCCCTCTGCTTCCTGTGCGCTCCTTCCCGCGCGAGATCCCCCCCCTTTCCGCTTACCCTGCGCGGCGTAGGCAGCGCACTACTGGAATGTTATAATGTTTTTTTTCTTGTGTTGCAGGCGGAGTTACAGGGCGATCTGGAGGCAGAAGGGTACAGTAAGGGTACCTCTGTGACAGTCGGTACAGTAAGGGTACCCCTGTCCGGCACAGTAAGGGGGCCCGAGCCAAGGTCCGGGAGCCAAAGGAGGTTCTGGGAAGACCACGACGGCGCCCCGTTAGTCCTTCGGGCGGTTGGGGGGTCTGACCAACCGGGGGTGTGCCATAACACGCTCCGCCCCCCGTGAAAAGGGGGCGGGAGTATTAGACAGATCACGTGATCCAAAGGAGGATCTGAAAAGTATGTGCCGCGCTGTCGGGCATCGACCCACCGTGCGTGCTGGCTCTTAAGGCGGGCGGAGCAGCGAGGGGCTGCTTGCCCTGGATCGCCCGTAAGATAACCCACTCTATCGTCATACTTATGTTGTATGAAATAAACCTGCAGCAGTTCTTCACCCATAACAAATGTGTCAGTGTAATCCTTGGGTGACGTCTGTGCATGCGTGTTGAGTGGAGCGGATGACGGTGCGGTCACTATGGTGACTTGTCCTCCCCATTCAGCCCTGTTCCTGGGGTAGGTGTTCTATCTGATTTTTCGGTCGGATTTGTTTTGCCCCCAAGCCCGCCATTTTGTTGTGAGGTTTTTGCCTCCATTACCTGAACCCTCCATCTTGCGTCTGCGATTGACTCACTGACTGATCCTCGCTGCTGGTCAGCGCCTTTTTACCCCATTTGGACCATCGCCCTCAGTCTACCCCCCCTATTTGAATCTTTTCCACCCCACTATCATGGAATTATCTCGGTGAGGCACCTTTTTCGTCTTTATTTGCGATCCAATGCTATGAGGTGACCGGCCTTGAAGTGGGTAATCATGGGAATCACCACCGGTTAATTAAATATCTGGCTTTTTTTTGGTGTTCCCAGCCAGTACTTTTCTTCATGGCCTGCTCCATTGGTCTTGTTTTCTTTGTTATGTAATTGCCCTAGTAACCGATGCATCTGTAATTTGATCTATAATTTTTAACACTGATCAACCTCATGTAATGCGCTCCCTTTTCTTTTTCCCCCTTTACCCTCTTTGCTCCATTGGTCTTGTTTTTCATGTAATCTAATTGCTCTTGTAATTGATGTAACAGTTAACTGATGTAACGCTGTAACACTGTTTTAAACCTTGTGTAAAGCGCTCTGATACCTTTGGGTTTAGCCAGCGCTATATAAAACTCTTCAAAAAAATAAATAATGAAAAACTAATACGAATGTGAGATTCATTCATGAACATTGAATGGATTGGATTTAATTTGGATGAAAAACGTGTCAGTTTTAAAGCTAAGTGAGCCCGCCAGCTAGGTAGCGGTTCTTCCAGACCTAGCATTCTTGCAATTGAGATTTTTTGAGCTCCTGCAGACACAGCACTAACGATTGGGATGCACATGGAATAAGAGAAATTTGAAAACAGAATATTTGAAACCACAAAAACTTTGAGGTTTAACACCTTCAGTGCGGCGCGGATTTCCACGCTGTGCTGAAGGTTCTGTGCGCGGGCGGGGCCATGACGGAGCGGTTCCGTCATGCGCACAGCTCAACCGACGCGCATGACGGAACCGCTCCGTCATGCGCATCGAAGGGGTTTTAAAGAAAGAGTGCACTAAAATGAATAATGCCTATGTCAAGATGATGGTTCTTTCTTTTTTTCTTTCTTTGAGTGACATTTTCTCCACTGAACATGGCATGTAAAAAGCTCGCGCTCCAAAGGAAGTGACTAGTATCACCTCCGGCAAAACGACTACCAATATGTCACATGTTCACAAATATATTCTTCAAGAATGGTTTAATGTGGCATACCTGTTCTAACTAGTACCAAGAAGAAGAACTAAAAAGTGTTGAATCAACCATTGTGCCACCATTAGGTGTTCTTGGTACTTAAAAAGTCTCTTCTTTCTGACAGTGCTGTGATGGAGGACGTTTTGGGTAGCAAGTAAAAGTCACATTAAATAGCAATGTTGGATGCCAAACAGAAATATGTTATACCTCTTGACACAGAAGAGGAGCTTGTTTTTTGTTTTAAAAAATGGATTGGTGCTCAGGAAAATAAACGTATCCATCTCTACCAGTTTCTTCCTCATTCTCACCAAATTAATGATCACTAACCTTACAAGGACTCTTTTCAGATCACGACATTGACCAGGAATGGGCCTCTCAGGGGAAAACAAGGAGATATGGCAAAGAGCATTTCAATGATGACCAGTTGTCCTATTGATGAGGGCGTTCCTACTATGACTGCACATGGGATTGGTTAGAGGCAGGAGAGGCCACTCTGGTGTAGCCTGCCAGCCCAGTTAGATTTATAATTGTGTCAAGGAAAACATATTATTCACCTAAATGTGTGCTTGTAAAGGCAGTAACACAACCTTTGGAAAAAGTATCTAGGGGGCATATTATCAAGACAGGTGATAAAATTATCGCCGCTTTAGCGGCAGAAAACTGCCGCCTAAACGGCGATAATGGGCTTGATAATATGCTCTATGGAATTCCAAGTTAAGCTCAGGTTAGATGTCCTTCACATCTAACATGGGCTTCAATTGGAATTCCATAGAGCATATTATCAAGCCCATTATCGCTGTTTTAGCGGCAGTTTTCTGCTGCTAAAGCAGTGATAATTTTATCGCCTGTCTTGATAATATGCCCCTAACTTACTAATTACCAGAGAACGACTGGCACCACATCCACATTGAAATCTTCATCATCAGCGGTGGGGGAGATTTACTAAATTCTAGCGCAACGCAGATCAACAATTAAAGTTGTGCTAAAGAAAGGGGTGTGACTACACCTTATGTACTTAGATATGGTGCTGCTGCTCTCTGTGTCACTGCTGATGCTCTTATAGGCTGCCTGCCGCCACACCCACACCTTTGTACCATAGTGTTAAAGTATATCTGTGTGATGTCTTTCATAGGATTTGTATTGGTGCGGTATACTTCTAGTCTGAAAGCTATGTTAAGACATACTTTAATACAATTCAAACATTGAATGTGTGCAGGAAAGTGCAGCTCACATGCAAACTTTGAAATATTTGGAGAAACAAAAACATTTCTCCAAGTTAATGCTTGTCTGAAGGAGGTATATTGGGGCATATCATCAACAACGGGCGATAAATATCGCCAAACGCGTCTAGCGCGTTTCTCAATATTGCCGTATATCGCCAGATCACATCGCCTGTTTAGCGGCGTATTTGCAACGATTTGCCAACAGGCGAATGTGAATCCGGCGATATATGGCGATTTCCATCAATATTGCCTGAAAACCAGCCATATCTGGACAGCGCTGTTGAAAATGTTGATGATAGGGAGAAGTGGATGTAACCTTACAATCCACCTCCCATTATGCACATAGCTTAGTCAACAATTTTGCAGACGTTAGTTTTCTGCTATGTCCGCGGTTAGCGCGGCTTTTTCCATCGCTACGCGTTGTCTTGGCCGGCTTGTTAATACCGCGATGTGCGGTTATCGAGCATTTTCAAGGTACGCCTACTTTGCGTCTCATTAGTGATGCAAAGCAGGGCGATACCAAAACGGCTGCTAACAAGCGCTAGTGCATGTTAGTGCCAGTCAGTTAATAGGGCGATGTAATTTTTGCCGCTTTTTTGGCTTTTAAAGCCAAAAAAGTGGCGAACGGTCCTTGATAATATGCCCCATTGTTTGGTACAGATCCCGGGCCATAAATGTTAGTAGAAAATAATTTGGATCAAAAACGTTAAGTTGTAGCATGGGAACGCCCACGCCCAACCCATGGGATATCAGCCTGATGCAAAGTAACACAAATGAGAGCAAATCACTACATTGCGTTACTTTGACAACTTTCTGAAAAATAAATAACAAATGCACAGTTTACACCAGTTTGCTTCACTTTTTGTGACTTTGCCCTTTGTGTTAAAACATCTGGCACGAAGTAAGCAGAACTAAAGTCTTGCCACATTTGAAGGAAAATATGCACCTATGGGAAGCACACCTCGAGAAGCAGCAAAGTTCTGTGTCTGATTGTTCAGCCTCAGAATCCACAGTGTCTTTGGTCAGTTTACAGTACTGTGCTGCATTACCTTTGGTTACAAACCAAAGCCAATCGCCATTTATAAATGATACCCTGGAATTTGTGTTGGCTCTGTATTAAAAAAGCAAAACAATCCCAACGCTAAATCTTTGAAAATCTGGGCTCACATGTGCCTCACTTCCCTTTTGGTTAACTTCATAATACATGAACCAAGGCAAAAACCACGCAATTCATTCTTGCGCTCTCCTCTCTCAATGTCTCTCTTTTCTCCTTTCTGTGTCTTTACTCACATTTTGGGTGTAGTTTGTAAAGAATGCTTTTTTTCCTTCTCACAGCTCTCCAATTCCTGGACTAGTTGCTTGTGCCATTTAACATTGACAAAAACGTCTTTCCTCTTATATTCATTATTTGCATGCACTAAAATTCTTACTCTCCAACTGGGTGTTCTGAACTACTGTTCAGCTCGCCTGTTTGACCTTCTACCTCTTTCCTGTACCCTTCACAACCCTCTCCAATTTATGTATGACTGAGCTATCAGTGTGATCTTTACACTTCCATAATCTGCACGTTTCCCCTTCCCTTGCCTCCCTTCACTGGTTTTCTTTCAATTCTCATCTAAAATTGCATTCTCTTTGCTTTGTGCCTCGGTGTTATTTTTACTCTTCTTCTCAGCAACTCTTGTCTAATTTGCATCGCTCATACACAATCCTCTTATTTTCATTGCCTTTTCCCTTTCCGTACGTACATTTTGTTCCAGTTATTTTTGTGTTTGGGTCTCTCGTAAATGAATTGCCTCCCCTCCTCAACCCAACCTGTTTTCCTCTTGACGTCATAGGAGTATTTTTCTATAACTGCTCAGACAATATATGCACACTGTTTTAGTGAAAGTGTAATGAGGCAATTATTTTCAATACGCATAACGTCCCCACGGTTGACAAGATCGTGGCAATATTGGGTGTTTGAAAGGGTGAAACCTCACGGTGTGAGTTACCAGTTTTATTGCTACTGCCACTGGCAGTAACATTGTCTTCACTATGACAAATGGCAAATACTTACATGTGCTTCCTTTTGCCAGTCTCCTGAACCTGCGTAGCTCCCAAACACAATGGAATGCAGGACCCTTAATACACTGTGGGGCAGATTTACAACTTCTGGCGCATCTCTGCTAATAAGCAGGGATGCGCCAGAAGAGTTGCGACGCATCTGCCCACCCGTGCGCCACCACTGATGCGCCGCGCACCATGGCGCACGGATGGGCAGATGCATGTCGCATCCCCCGGCGGAAAGGCGGCGCATTGCTGGAGTCACGTCGCAAGCGCAATGCAGCTCCAGCAAGGCTCGGGGTGCACCTATTCCTAACATGCTGCGTCAATCCTTACACCTGCTCAAGCAGGCGCAGGATTTTGACGCAGCATGGCCGTAAAAGTGATTGAGTGAAATCTTGTAGATTTCAAAAAGCCACTTTTCGGAGGCGTTCCTGCGCTGGAACGCCCACATGTGGCGCAGGGCTCTACAACGTGACGCATCTCCCTAGATGCGTCACGTTGTAAATATGGCACAACATGGCGCATGATGTACGCCGCCGCTGCGTCACAGAAGTGGGCAACGGCGGTGTAAATGTGTCTCAAGGGGCTTGTAAATCTGCCCCATAGGGTGCACTTTTTCTGTTGCACCACTGTGCACCTTTAAATAGGTGTGCCATCAGCAGACAGGGAAAGTGCACCCATTTACAGAGAATACACTGACCTCTGCTCACCTACGAACTCATGCTGCCCTGCAAGCAGTTCCTTCAATTGAAATACAGAGCAGCTGCTTCAAAGCAGCTCCATGTTTCACAGTGCAGGAGGCAGCCCATTTGCACTTTGAGGAGGAATTAGAGATCCCTTTGCAGGCTGGTGCAGTGAGCGACTGCAACTGCCTGCAGGAGGATGTCTGGGGGGTCCACAGGACTCCCTTTCCCCTGTCTAGATAGCTGCCCTGAAGGGGCATACTGACAGTGCACCACCTTTTTGTGGAGCATTTTCAGTTCACCTCCTGACAGCTTTTTTGTCTTTTCGCCCATATCCATAATAGGCAAAATAACAATTGATGGACAGAATGCAGAACAATGTCATACATTCACCCCAGTACAGAGGTCTGGGCCTAAATCCATCGTTTTGTTTGCTCACCATGCCATTCCAGTTTGAACCCAGCCATATGCAAATCGGTCTTGACCCGGTGCCCAATGGGAACAGTCCAGCCTGATCTGCCAGGCCAGGTCCTCCCTGGACTGGAAACAAGCATCCTAGGATCGGTTTCAGGGTTTTACTCCTCTTCAGCCAGGATAGCTTGACTCCAGTGGCATGGACAGCACGGTACCCATGTCTGGGATACCCGTCTCACTCGGGGTGACAAATGCAAAAACAACAATTGATGGACAGAATGCAGAACAATGTCATTCATTCACCCAAGTACAGAGATCTGGGCCTAAATCCATCGAGTTTTTGCTCACCATGCCATTCCAGTTTGAACCCAGCCATATGAAATTCAGTCTTGACCCTGTGACCAAAAGGAATAGTCCAGCACCAGTCCCAGGATGCTTTTTTCTGGTCCAGGGAGGACCTGGCTTGGCAGTTCAGTCTGGACTGTTCCCATGAGGCACAGGGTCAAGACTGATTTGCATATGGCTGGGTCTAAACTGGGTTGGCTCGGTGAGCAAACGAACAATGGATTTAACCCAGATCTCTTGCCTGGGGGTGAATGTTTGATTTATTCAGCATTCCGTCCATCATTTGTTTGCGTAGCACATATCCATAATATGGCACGGGCACAAAGGCAAAGCGAGGCACAACAGAAAAGAGGATACAAAGAGTTGAGGAAGCTGTAGAGATGTTCATGGTTTTCTATCGCAGTTACTCAATGCACTTAGAATAGTAGTTTGAAATGATAAAATGAGGGTGCAAAACAACATGGCAACATGGATTAACAACACCTACTGGCATGGCACCTGGTACCCACAACTCCAGCGCAAGACCTCGAGGTGTTTTAGATTCTTGGCTACACTGGTCACATGCCAGTTTTTGAATGCATTTTTTTGCACCCCACCAGAGTCCTTTCTTATCCAGAGCAAGACTGCCTGATTTTCACCTCACCACTAGAACATTTGGAAATGAACAAAATATGGTAAGGCACTATCTCATCTGAGATGCTGATGGTTCATGTTAGGGCCATGTACAAAGTAGTGGGAATATGTAATAATATCTACATAACAGCAGTCAGTAAAAAAAAATGAGAGTAATAGAAATATATATTACATGAATGTGAAGGGGCAGATCAGAATGCAGGATAGGAGTAAGTGTATAGGTATCAACGATGAATGTCAGGCATTAAGGAAACATCCAAGAACTTGTATGTTGCACACCTAGCACTCGTTGCTGTACCATGTATTTCCAACTATGTCCTGCAGAGCTAGAGTGAGATATTCCATTTATGGTCAGTGTAATATTTGAGAGTCAGAAACATGTGAAGAATTATACTTGTAAAATTTGACATTTTTCAGTTCTCTTCCACAAAAAATAATATTGCAAATGCAGAGTGCACTTTTTTTCTCTGAAGCATTTCTACAGAATCTTTTATTGAGTAAAATATAGAATTGTGCAGAATATACGGTTGCAAAATCCTAAATTGTGCATCTGGAAAATTGAAATGTTTTCCATTGAGCTTTACACAGGTCGTAGCTATTGAGGCTGCCTTGTATATATTGCAACCCATACTCTTACACCTATTACTTTCAATACTTCAGCCTACGCTTAAAGTATGCTTTTTGACTGCCCCTTGCTAATGCTTCGATGACTAGCTTGTCTAACTTAGCTCCTGAGTCAATGGCTTTACCTCCTATTCTTGTGATTGTCCCACCTCTAGAGTATTTTCTTCTTACCATGTTTTTACTGGATGAGTTATATCTTTCCACTGCGGATGTCAGGGAACAATCTTTCCTTTTCCAGGGTCTCAGAGCATTTGACACTGCACACTCGATGGGACTGAACAGCCCAACCACTTTCCTCCTCGTATGGTATTAAACTGGCATCCAGCAATGTCTCTGCTGTAGGAGCTGCAGTACACAGCTGCAGCACACTTAGAAAGAGAAGAAACGCCTCTATGCATTGTTGTTGTGCAGGATTGTGTCCCTCTCTGCATAAAACAATCCTCCCTCACTGATAGAGCTAATTTGTCTTTTAGACTGGAGTGCCTAAAGGACAAATAAGCTCTACCAATAAGGAATGTGGGAATAGAGTATTGTGGTGTAGTTGCTCAGGACCTTAAGCTTCTTTCCAGGGAAGACATAAACAAGCTGCTTTGGGTGGGGGGAGCTATCAAAATTCCAGAACTTGCAAATGAATATCTGGGAGTAAAGTCAAAGAATCATACTTGGGCACTGGGAATTACTTGGAAGAACAACTTGTTTGAAATCCTCTGGGAAGGAAGGAAGTTTCAATTTGGATGAAGAGCTCGTGCTGGCAGAAGGGCTATGGCGAGAATGCCTGCCGAGGGAGAAGTTACAGAATATGTGGCAAGTATCGATGTGCACTTTATTTTCCATTGTTAAATCTGCTTTTTGTAAGAAGAAACCATTCCTTCTCACAGAGCATATATGACACCAGAGAGATTGTCGTAGATGGGGAACAGAAGAGCTGCCAAATGAGCTAAGTGTGGTTTAGAAATGGTGGCCGACATCCAGATGTTTATACAATGTCCTAGAGTTCTGAGGGTTCGGGATGAAGCGAGTAAGACCGTTGAAAGCATTTTGGGGGTACATGGGAAGGTAAGCCTTTCAGTGATTATCTTTGAAGTGGTTGGGAAGCTTACTGGGAATACTAGGGGCTGTCTTTTCTATTCTATGTTGCTGGCGAGAAGGGAAATATGTTGGAAGTGGGTGGATGGTCTCCCCCCTCAACATGCAGAGTGGCTAGACGCCCTAATCTAAATGTCCAAAATTTATTTAATGGGGAATACATACAAAAAGAAAATATTTTGGAGATTGCTAATGGAGTGGGCAGCGACATAAGTGGGGTAGGAGTAGGAACCCCAAGAGCATATATTTGTTCCAATGATTACACTTGTACAGCTCTCCTGGCTGCGTTTTTAATGTGGCTTCTTGAATTAGACAATATGAGAGAGACACTGCCTCCTGGACATTTGTCTACCCACATAACTGACCTTGGACAAGAATCGAAAATAAAGGTTTGGGTGATACGTATTGGAGTCTGCGGTTAATGAGGACAAAAAAACATTCCTGCTGCAAAGAGGGCACCCTTGCACCATGATGCAAGGGTGCCTGCATTGGGACTAGGCAGCAATGAGTGCGCTAACACAAGGAGAGAGCAGGAATGCACCATATTTTGATAGATATGGGTGAACCATATACAGAGAATTACTCTCAGTCGATTTTTGTATGCATTTCCCGGTACATCAGGTGTTTTTGAGAGGGGGTAGTGCTTAATTTGGGCTGGTGCTAGCTGGACTAGCACACAGGCACCAATTTTTGGAAACCAGCATTTTTTTGCCTCTTCAGTGTTGACCGCAAGTAAGAGGGAGAAAAACACCAATGGGAAAGAAGGAGGAAGAGAAAGACAGTAAAACTGACACAACAGGAGAAAGCAGGGACCAGCAAAAGAGAGATGAAGGGGCAGCAGTGTCTGGGAGTGCATTAAAGAGGCCTGAGGTTAATTCCACATTACACAGCCTTGGTATTAAGTGTACCGATTTTTAATAACACAGCTGGAGCAGAGCTATGGGCAGTGCACTCCTTCTTTTACAAATTAAGCCCTGAGTGGGGGTATACTATTCCTCCCCTAGTCACTTACAGATGATGGCTTTGCAAGCGGGTGGATTCTGTATGTAGACCGAAAAACTGGCAGGTTCCTGTGGGCAGACTGTGGGACCTGTAAATTCTATGGGAGAAGGGTTATTAGCGTTTTTTTAAATCTGGGGTTAAGACGTACCTGCAGTCCTGTGGGTTAGGGCCTGCTCTGCTCCTTGGCCCTTGGATGGAACTCCCTGACATGGCTTCCAGTGTGTGCCATCTTTAAGCTCCACTAGGGCGGGTGGTGGGAAGGGTTGGAACTAAGATGAACCAGCACTTTTATGGCCTTCTTGGAGGGGGAGGGCTATCACTTGTCTAATGGTCTGTAACATTCTTCTAACTAATTCAATCTTGGACTGGTTTTTTATGTTCCACCTGCTAGATCTAAAATGAAGGCACAGTCTTATTTGTGTTTCCTGTTCCTAGTCTCTCATGGCAGTGGTCATGTGATTTCTCTGTCATTTCCTTTTTCAGTCTGTAAGCTATGTAAGGACTGCCTTTCTTTCCTTTCACAGGGGTTTCAATGCAGCTATAAAATGTTCAGCCAGTTCTATGCTCCCTAGCCTCTATTGTTTTCCCCATATTATTCTCATTGGATTCTTCCTAGGATTTCCCAGGACTCAGCCAGCCTTCTACCTCTTCTCACAATTCATTTTCGCTGTCTTCTAAGGCTCTTGTTTTTGTACTGCTGGCTTTTCCTCCGGTATTCTGCCACCCTTCCTCTGAACCCCTATCTTTCACATTTCTGATTGGAAGTGGAAAGGCACTTTGATTTCAAGATAGATTCGTCCTTACCTCGAAGAGAATGGACGCAGTCTAGGACCCTTCACCACGCCTGGGTCCATGACATTACCCAAGGAGTATCTCAGAAGTTGCATCACATTCTTGATACACAAAATTAGAATTTGCATATACATCAGTGATCCCAACATCCATTTTAATATAGGTGATGGCTCGGGGGAATTTCATAATTTGGCTGAAACTGGTCTAACATTTAGATTATGCAAAATGTTCTCTGCATGAACCACAACAGACAAAGATTCTGCTCATCTCCTGGTCACCTTGATAGTCTCATTGGGTCTTTCCCCAGTGATGGTAAAGAATGTATGAATCTTCTTTTTTTCTGCTTCTCAGCACCCTCTCCATCACCTCAAATGCAAATGAAGTTGCCAAAAATGCATTCAACCTCGGTTAGCAGGGGTTCCTCCTCTTTGACAATCACCATAGCAAGTGTAGCAGTCACCCATACTAGTTCAATTGAATCAAAATCAGAGTTTCAAAAGAACCACTATTTAAATGTCAAAGGTTTCAAAGTCATGCTGCATGATGACTAGTCAGCCGGAGACACCAAGATCAGATCACACTGGGCATTGTAATGACTGCGTTGCAATGGATGTTTCCCCACACGTAATTAAGCCATCATATGGTCTCTCAATAAAAGAGAGAACCAACCTGGACATCCAATATCTAGTCCACAAAATGTCTCTTGGCTGGACATCAAAGCACCTCTCCAATGTACTTCAGTGCCACCAGCCATCCAGACTTACACAACTGCTTTCAATCAGCTATGTCAGATGCAAGATGGTTTGTGGCAGCAGACGAATTTGCTTAATGCAGAAGCCTATGCCTGGTGCATGTCTTGAAACCCACTGCAGCATTCTATGTACAGTGCAGACAGCTGTGTGCAGTGCAGCCCACTTTGGCCAGTATAGCCTCTGTAGTCAGTGCAACCGATTACTGCCTGTGCACCACTCCATGCTCAGTGTAGCACTCCATGCTCAGTGCCGCCTCTATCTCTACCCAATGCAGCCAGCTATACCAAGTGCAACACCTCTTTCCAAGTGAATCCCACTAAGTTTACTGTAACCTCTATGTTCTCTGTAGCTTACATGTGTAGTGCAGCAACTAATGGCCAATGAACCTACTAATGGCTGATAGAGCTCACTATAGCCAGACCAGCCTCCTACTATCAGTAAAGACAGTAATTTTCATTATAGCCCCATATAATCAGTGTTGCGCCGTATATAAAGTATAGGTACTCTGCCAGTGTTGGACTGGCTTTTCAGACACTGTGAAACAGTCAGATGTTCCAGGTTGGAAATTACTGTGTTTGGGTCATTCTTTTGGTCATGTCATGGCCCATGGGACCAAAACCCCAAGAACCCACTCACTGGCTCTTTCATGCCATCCACTCTGGCAGTGCCAGACTGCCAGAGTGCCCAAGAGGCATGTCAAGCACTGTACTCTGCATTGTGCAATGCAACCCTCAGCGCACAATCCAGCCTAGTGGCCGTACGAACTTTGCTGCAAATATGGTCCAACAGTGCAGGCTCTGAATTGCAGTATTAGTCGATTTGTAAAGCACAATAACTTCTTCCCACAGCATATCCCATCTTTTATCACTCAACCTGAGAGGTTGATAGAATATGAAGTGCTTCCCCCAGAAGGGAAAGTAGGTTATCAGTGGCAGCACGTTTCTATGAGGTCCTCAGTAAAAAGGCAGCCCTCCCTCTGGAGTTACACCCATAAAGGACAGGTTTCTTGATGCCCATGTGGCAATAGGGATGACTAGTTTACAATTGACAGGGCTTTTATTTTTTCCTGTTTCCAGAAGATGGAGACCCACCATTAGTCTATCAAGGCTTCCATTCAATCCTGAGGGTCTAGAAGTGAGGCATGGAGTAGGAACTACAGAAACTAGGAAAGCTATATAGTTTCTGTTCCTGGCACTGTCTTTGCGAACTTTAAGGCAAGAGTAAGCTAGGAGTACTAGCTTGCAAGCCAGGGGTTGCAGCTGCTACCATTGGTATTTTGTAAATCACATCCATATGAACAATGGGTTTCCTGTGAAAGAGAAACTGGTAAGTGATTAATATGTTCACTTTGGGACTGAGCCCTTCAATAATATACCACATTAAACAAGCTAAGGGCTTCACTTCATGTTGCTTGGGAATCCCACATCAGTTATTCCGCTCCCAAAAATACTGATTCCACAGGTGTTTTGGCAGAAAGAAATACAGCAGTGTTCCATTTTTTTCTGGAGGGTGCTCTGAGAAATTGTGAATGAATGAACAATTTACTGTAAGATTACTTAAAATCATTACAATAAAAACAGGGATAGAATGCATTTGTATTTATTTTACACATAGATTAGTTAGAAATGTGTAAAAAAGACTGAGTCTATGAGTTGAGGGACTTCTACATGATCAACACGAACTTTACAAATGATTAGCTCAATTGGGTTTTTGTACCATCATGGCATGCAATTAACGCTTATCTCAATTCTTTGGTCTCAAAGCTAGAACGCATGGTTATGAGAAATTGTGAATTACTGCAGGAATCAGTATTACCAAATTCCATACCTGCAGAGTTCCATATTTTAGGGCCATTTACACTTATGGAGCCTTTTACTTTTTTAGGTCATGTCTACAATGCAGAGCAATCTGTCTGTTTGTGAAAAGACCAGTTGTCATCTTTCGGTGGGCTTAGAGTATGTCCATTACTTACCATTAATTGGCTTTATAGTCATTTCATTTGTATGCTTTTTTTTGTTAGCTTGTTTGGGCTTTCCTACTCTTTCTTGTGTTTCTCTCTCCCCTGGAGAAGAGCCTTATTATTTATGTCCTTCCACTACTTAATTTTCAGTCACTACATATTTCTTTTCGATTAGGCACTCCATGGGAGTGCATGTGTTTTCCATCTGTCTCCCTTGTATACTTCTCTTCGCCTCTTTGCAGCTCTCCATGTTGATCTCTCTCCTCCTTGTTCTTCTACCCACCAGCTACACATTGTTCTCTATTGCAGAAGTGCTTCTCTTCCCCCCAGGCTCCATGTTGTTCTTCCTCGTGCCCTATACTTCTCTCCTACCCTCCATGTTGCTTATGGTCCTGCCGTCTGTATTGTTACCCCCACCCCTGCATTCCTTGTAGGTTCTGTCCCCTGTCATCCATGTTGCTTCTGCCCATCCTGCCATCCATATTGTCTCCTCTCACCTGCTTTTGTGCTATATTTTTATTTACACAGTGCAATAATAATTTCCTAGGCAATTAGTGTATCTAGTAAAATAATATCAAATGAGTGTCCAATTAGTGTAGCCAACACAGTACTTAAAAATATCACAGTCATTTTTATTATTAATAGATTCTCACAGAATCAGAGAAAAATATATGGTTTAAAAAAACAAAAACACAGTTCAACAATACATTTATACATAATATAAACATTCAATATAATGATATTATTCAATTTACAAATAAAAACATATCAGTGGCCATATAATTATCTTCTACGCGCGTTTCGGCGAAAAGTACGCCTTCGTCAGGAAAAGCCACAATTCCTGTGAATTAAAAAAGCAAATACTTAAAATAATGTTACATGAATGATTGTTTTCCTTTTATGACTTTTACAACAGATTTTGGCTATAGGACCTAATGGACACTGGAACACAATTATAAATGAGAACGAAAGTTTAAAGATAAAAGATAACAAGTACATACAATAACATTGTGCATATCGTTGATATATATCTATCTAATGGATGCAGATAGAAATAATGGAAGCTCAGAATGGGTAACTGAGAAGGGAAAAGGGGAAAGAAAAGATAGCGAGAAAAGTACAAGATGTGAAAGAGAAAGAACTCGAGTGTATGAGTAATTAGACATCTGTGAGAATCTATCAATAATAAAAATTACTGTGACATTTTTAAGTACTGTGTTGGCTACACTAATTGGACACTCATTTGATATTATTTTACTAGATACACTAATTGCCTAGGAAATTATTATTTCACTGTGTTTTACCCTGTCCTAGGAATTACATTTCCTTTCCTCATATTCAGGGGGTCCCTGTTATTTTACGCACTGTATTTTTATTTAACAATCCAACTTGAATCAATAAATACATTAAAAAAACACCTGCATTATTTTGTAGGCATGTGCTTGGATGGCTGAAGCTTCATATTGCCTTATTTTTGGGATCCTACTTTAGCCATGCTGCACAGCATTGGGGACGCTGTAGAGCATCATTAAAAACCATTGAAAAAGCCAATATGCCCCAAATGCTAGACCTGTTGCCTTTACCAATGTTTGTTTCTAACACAGGCCCGGTCTAACAAGCAGTTTACATATGGGTTCTTGTTTTGTTATATATTAGGATGATAAATTGTATTGCATTCACTAGCATAGCCTATCTTATTCCCTGCAGGTGGACGAGGCAGAAAATTAGTTGACACCACTCTACTATGTTGCTAACCAATGAGAAGTCAAGAAGAGGGCACCCAATAAGCAGGCTCTTGACAAAAAAGTGGCAGTAAGGTAAGAAGTGTGTCACTACCACATGAGGAAGCACATTCTCCCTCTTCTGTGTTCCTGAAAAGTAGCCAACGTGGTGTGCCCGTTCCGGGCAGGAAGAAGTTGGTATAACCTTTGGAACAACAATGGTGTCACCACCAGTAACAGGCTGATGTCTCTCAGTGTAGCAGTGCCTTCCCAGGTAACTGAAAAGGAACCAGAGTCTGCTACACCTAACCTTCCTGAGATAGAAGCAGAGCAGGAAGTGCGGCTTGCAGCATAGCAGGATGGTGTGCCTGCTGTTGCATCATACACATTATCTTCAGCATCTCCTCCTCCAGGAAAAAGAAGGCAAACAACCTCATATTATCAAAGCCCTTCCATGGGAGACAAGGCAAAGAGATGGTTTAAGAAAACATAGCTTGCAATTAAGAAAATTAACCAGTCATTGTTCATGTTGCTAGTGGCACTGAGGAAGTTCAAATCCCTTCTATTCAACTGGCTACGGTACCACTTCCATTTTTACCCACTGACCCGCAACTGAGGAAATGTAAGTATTGCCTGTACATGTGTAGAAGTAAAATGCCATGGCTTAGTTGAGTTTGGCTAATGGCAGAATGCCACAGCCTAGCTGTGTCTGATAATGGAACCATTGATACATTGAAAAGACCAGGTGACAAACCGATCCCTCAGAAACTCCACGCTACAAGAGGAACTATATGTCAGAAGTGCTATTAGTTGAAACCTCTCTGTAAAGAAAGAATAAATCCAATTTAAATCTGACTCTGCAATACTTGTTCTTGAAAGTAGTTTATTAGGTTTATTAGGAAGCCATGATAAATTAATGAGAATTATATATCTGAGCACATCCACATTTTTAATGCTTGCTGCTAAAATAATGAACTAGAAGATTACCCAGAGCATTCCCCAGTGACTGAGATTTCACCCATTGTTTTGGTTTCCTTAGTGCTTATTGATATCCGGTTTTGTTTGAATAATGCAAATCTCAGATTACATATACGCCCATACAAAGCTACCAAATCACAGGATAAGACCAGCATCCTAAGGTCATCAAGCCCCGAAACCTTCCTATACAACTGAAAGACTGTTTGGAATTAATGGAGGCCATCTGTGGATTATTGGAAAGTCCTGATTTGCACAGCAGTTTTGTTCTGCAGTATTTTAGCCGCCACATAGAGAAAGGAAAAAGTGGGTAATATGCCAGATCTAGAACGTACACTGGGGGAGATAGTTCTACTTTCCTGAGCTTGAAATGAAGTTCATTAGAACTAAGGATTTGTTCATGATGTTTTTGAAATGTTGTCTCTGAAGGTGGTCATTCCTCACTCAGGCTCATGAGACGTCTTTCACTGTTCGGTTCACTGTTCCGTTCAGGATGAAAGTCCTATAGAGGGCATACATAGGGGGGCGTGGCTTGCGCGCAACCAAGATGGCCGCGCTGTTCTGAGCTCCGGCGGATCGCGGAGGCGGTCTTTCGGCTCCTGATGCCTTAATCTCATCTTTCTGCTCTCCGGATGGCAGATATTATTAGTGGAACATCGCGGGACCCGTCTTGATGAATTTCAGCTGCGTTGGGTCGCTCTTGGTCATGCGAGCGCCTCTAAGGTTTTCTCCTGACGGGTGCTACACAAAATGGCGGCGCATGAGGATTTCCAGTGAAATGTTGCCGTTCTGGAACAGTTGAACTATGGTGACCTTGTGCGCTTTATCTCCCCACCGTTTATGAGGTATGGTGCCTGAACATGACTTTGCTCTCGCCTTCTGAGAGGTTTTTTATAGAGGCGCTGCATTATTTCGTGTTTGTTTTGAGAAATTCTTACCACTGGTCTTAGTCATATTTATCCAGCTAAATTTCAATGGGCGCTGCTTTTTAATGTTTGCCTGTTCAAACACTGGTTGTGTCTTTGTACCCAGGATGCTGGTCGGACCACCATAATATGCATATTCTGCGACCCACAGTGGTCTTGCTGTAACCTACCTGACTTTTTGTGGCAAATGTGACTTGTTAATACGTGTTGGAGGCTGCTGATAAAGTCATGTGATGGGCCCTGTGTATTTCTTTTCTAAGAGCAACGTTTCAGGATTAATCTCAATGTGGAGTTTTTTGTCTCTGGTACCTACATATTATATGTTTTGCCGGCAGGAAAGCTTCAATTTCATTTGAATAAGGCACAACGCTTTCTGCTCTCCTTTACTTCATCATCACTGAAAGGATTTTTTCTTGATATATGGTGAACACTTCCTGATTCTCAACGTTACCTGAGGAAATGTTATTGTGAATGTGGCTGGACCTTGCAGAGGATGACATGAATACCTGTAACTCTTGATACATTATTATAGCGTTGCTGAGGGGGCGGGACTAACGCCCGATAAGAATGGCGGCGTCGGAATGAAACTCCCGGAACCAGCACGATGAACTTGCGCGCACAGGCTACTTGATATGTAGCTAACAGGAGGAATACTTCGCTGAATATCGCGCATCTTCAAGACTCTGCGTTTGCCGCCCCTCAGGACAGTAAATGTCGATTTTGCAAGGTGTTTCCTGTATTTTCGTCATTGACCTGTTGCTTTCGTTCAACTGACTCTTAATCTCTTCATGGGAAAGCTCCGAAATTTAAAGCTGGCTGCTTCCTCTCAACTACCTGTGGACTCCGATTCGGATCCTCCTCCTCAGGACATGGTAGACGCCACGCCACCTAAATCAGATTTAATATGAGGAGCCATCCCAAAAGCACGCAACAAAGGAAAGCTGCCATCCTCTCTAGCTTCCTCTAAGCGCCTGAAGAAGGATCCACCATCCCCAGGGAGTACCTCCTCATCCGCTTCCATGGATCTCATCCTGGAAGAACTTTGTGCGTTCAAACCCTTTATGGAAGCTGCCACAAAGAACATGCAGGCTATGCAGGAAAAATGGTCATCTCTGGAGTCACGTGTTCAAACTTTAGAAAACTCCACAGACTCTTTGCAATCCTCTTGTTCCCATATTCCGTCAATGGAGGCGGAGATACTTCTACTTAAACGTCAGACGGAGGATTTGGAAAATAGGAATCGTAGGAACAACCTACGCCTATATGGTCTTCCAGAACTTACAGAGGGGTCAAACCCCACTGTCTTCTTCCAATCCTTTCTCGCCAAGATCTTAGATGCTCCAGCCTTAACTTCCGTTAACATCCAAAGGGCTCATCGCCTTGGTCCGAGGGTCACTAGTAAGCCTAGAGGTGTCATTATGTTATTCCTGCAATTCACTGACCTCCTACAGGTCCTTTCAGCTGCCAAGCTCAAGAAGCAAATTATGTGGGAAGGTCATCGCCTCTATCTTTCACAAGATGTCTCCAGGGCCACTGCGGAGCGAAGGAAGAAGTTCTTGGACATGTGACCTCAAATACGGGCCCTGAATGCTAGATATGGATTGCTACGTCCTTATCTCTTCAAGGTCACATATAAAGACAGAACAATCACGTATGATGATCCTGCAGCCTTGCAGGCGTTTCTCCAATGGCAAGGCCCAGATGTTATGGATGTATCCAGACCTGGTTGACAAGACCTGCTACTTCTTCTGGAACTTGTTGCGTTATGATTCTGTTGTCTCCCTATTATTGCTGATGTTGTGAATTCCCTATTGTCTCTTTTTCCGACGGCTGTTTCACTCTCATGTGTCCCCTCTGTGGTTCAATTGTAGTTAGATTTTTCCTGTTTTCCTGCGACAAGTCTTTTCCTTTAATTGTATATTTCTCTTGACTCTACAGGCATCTTCTACCCGGATGTGCCATGCTACTTTTTATCCGCTGCATTTTTTGGATCCATGGTATTTGAGGTTTGTTGTCTGCTCTGGATGTTGCCGTCGCTGTCTCCCGGCGTCACCACCCCACCCTCGTTCTTGATTTTTTCATTTCGTAAGTATGTTTTTCAGTCGTTCGTTTCGAACATGTACTGTCTTCTTGTTGGTTTTTGTTTCTGTCCTTTTTTATACACTTGATCTCTTACCATTTGCTCTTTCCTCTCTTTTTTCACTTTCTTTTACCTCCCATTTCCCCTTCTTGTTCCTTCCTTTCCCTGGATTCAGTATTATATTAGTAGTGGTTCCTTCCTTCTTTTCTTTTCCTTTTCTTTCCTCTTTACTCTCTCTCCTTCTGCCCTCTCTCCTTCATCAATTCGTTACTGTTCTCTCAGTTTTCACAAGTTATTTTTTCTGTAATAATAAGCATGTTGCTGTTAGCTGTTTTTCTTCGCTGATCCATTCCGTGTTACATCGTGGAACGTTAAGGGTTTAAACAACCCCATTAAAAGGCAAAGGGTTTAATCACATTTAGCGAGACTTAAGTCTGATGTTGCCCTCCTTCAGGAGACTCATCTCTCTGACACGGAGGCTCTGAAACTCAAGCTTTGTTGGGTGGGTCATGTTTTTTGCTCCCCCACAGTTTCCAAGAAAAATGGTGTTGTGATTTTATTACATAAAAAGTTAAATGTTTCCTCAATTTCTTATGAATGTGATGCTGATGGTCGTTGGGTTATTGTTACACTGCTTATAGATAATATTCCTATTATTCTTTTTAATGTGTATGCCCCAACTGGGATTGACAGATTATTTTGGCCCTTTATTTCAACTAAGTTGTCCTCCCTTTCTGGAGATTATATACTCTTCGGGGGAGACTGTAACCAAGTTGTTGATCCCTTCCTCGATCGTCATTCCAATGTTAAATTTGTCCCCTCTAGGATGCACTCTCAATTTGTTAACACTTTTCACAATAATGCCTTGGTGGATATCTGGAGATTGTGTAATCCTGATTTTAGAGAATACAGTTTTTACTCCCCTCCACATCAATCACAATCCCGCATTGATCATATCTTTCTTAGTAAATCCCTATCCCAACATGCTATACGCTCTGACATTGGTTCCATCCTAATCTCGGACCATGCTCCCATTCATGTGGACCTAGACCTACTTCCTTTTTCCCCTCACTCTGGCAGATGGCGTTTCAACAATGCTTTGCTTTTGGAATTTACTGCCTTTGCTACCGAATTTTTCCTTCTCAATCATACCCCAGACTCCTCTTTTGTTACTGTTTGGGATTCTTTTAAAGCAGCCTCTAGGGCTTTTATTATTAATTTTGTAGCCCGATGAAAGAAACTTCGAGAAGCCAAGTCCGAACGCATTTTAGCTAATATTAAGAATTCTGAGATTTCTCTTAAAAAGCTTATTGATGCCACAATTTCCTTCAATAAGTTTACAACTGATGCTGCCTCTAATCTTTTACTAAAATGTAATTCCAGGTACTATGGAGGTAAGAACAAAATGGGGAAACTTTTGGCCAATTACTTAAAGATCAGAAGGGAGCGTACAAAGATTGAGTTCATTAAGACTTCCACTGGGAACTCTTGCTTTAAAGATAAAGACATACTTTCTGAGTTTGTTAAATTCTATGACAATCTTTATACCCCTGAACACATCCCGGAGACTACGGATCTTCTTTCATATTTTCATACGTTTCCCTCCCCCCGGCTTCTCACGTTGATTTTACTGCCCTAGAACGGGACATTTCGATTTCTGAAATATCCCATGCTGTTTCTAAATTGCGGCACGGTAAGTCTCCAGGCCCGGATGGTTTCACTATTGAATTTTATAGCCACTTCGCCTCTCTACTTCTCCTCAAACTGTTACTATTATTCCAATCCTTCCTTGCAGTGGGTTCTTCCAGCGGCTCCTTCCAACAGGCTTTAATCTGTTTGATTCCCAAAGAGGATAAAGACCACTCGCTATGCAAAAATTACAGACCGATTTCCCTGGTCAATACTAGGCCTGGGCGAAAATTTCGTTCCGTTCGCGGAAATTGCGATAATTTGACATTTTCGCGTTCTGCGGAGAGCGTGAAAATGTCAAAATTTCCGGTTTCCGCAGCTTGGCGATAATTTGTTTCTTGCTCGCGCTGTAAAATAATGCATTCCCGCGCGCGCGATCGCCTTACCTGAATCCCTGCGTTCGCCGACAAGTTTTCTTGATCCGGTCGCGTTCTCCATGAGATGTTGTATTGTTTTTAGCCATTTGCGCTGTCTCGCGACAGTCCGCGCCCGCAGTGACGTCATGCGTCACGCGATCATGTCTTTCTTCTCGCGATCATGCACTGCGAGACAACTCGAAACAAGATGGCCGCGCCCGCAAGCAACCACATGGGTAAGTTGGCGACCCGCAACCATGCAGAAAATCTCGCGAACATGCGGGAAAAATACTTCTGCATTTTCGCGATATTTCCGCTTGTTTGCGATAATTTTAAACATTTTCGCGATAATTTGCGAAAGTTAATTTCGCAAATTCCGCCCACCCCTAGTCAATACGCATTATAAAATTCTGGCAAAAATGTTGGCATTGAGCATGGATCCCCTTTTACCTGATCTCATTAGCCCTGAACAATCAGGATTTGTCAAGGGCCGTCTCTCATCTGACAACTCCCGTGTTTTACTTAATATACTTAGCAAGGCTTTCTCTCTGTCGCTTCCCTTTGCGGCTATTTCTTTAGACGCGGAGAAGGCCTTTGACAGGATTGGGTGGGATTTTATGTTTCAGGCCCTACGCTGGATCGGCTTTTCTTCCAAATTCATCTCTATTATTTCTTTACTCTATTCTAATCCCCAGGCTTCTATTTTTGTCAACGGGATGACCTCGGACTATTTCTCGTTACACAGGGGAGTGTGACAAGGCTGTCCTCTATCCCCCCTACTTTTTGTTTTAGCCTTGGAACCCTTTCTTACCAGAATTCGTCTGGACAACAGTATTTCTGGCATTAAATTTGGTTCGCATCAGGTTAAGCTCTCGGTCTATGCAGACAATATTCTCTTTTACTGCTTTGATCCTGTTTTCTCTATTCCCTCTTTTCTCCAGCAGGTATCTTCCTTCTCCGCGGTCTCTGGTTATCGCCTAAATGCTGATAAGTGCGAGATTCTACCTTTAAACCCTATTTGTCATAAGCATCTTTTTTCCCAAACGGGTTTCTCATGGCAACCATCTAAGATCAAATATCTGGGTGTTTGGTTCGCTCCTCTCCTGTCTGACACGCTCAAATTTAATTTTGATTATGTCTTCAAGAAGATGGACACGGCTATTCAACGTTGGAACCCGCTTTTTCTGTCCTGGTGGGGTCGGCTCAATTCTATAAAAATGATGTTATCCCCTCTTCTTCTTTATACCATTTCCATGCTCCCAGTACACATTCCAGTTTCCTTCTTTAAACGGATTGATTCCTTGTTGCTGAAATTCTTATGGAATGGCAAACGGTCTCGGATAGCTTTGGCTTCATTGCGCAAGGATAAGGCCCAGTCTGGTGTGCGCTTTCCAGACTTCAGAGAATATCATCGAGCTTTCTCTTTGAAACAATCGACCCGTTGGTTCTCTTCTGATCTTCCGCACTATCCACCCGTCTGGTTAAGTATGGAATCTTCCTTCTGTCCCCCTTTACCTTTCGCGAGTTCTTATCCTTCACGTCTTCTTTAGATCGCTTTCGTACGCCTGTTATTTCTCATTCCTGTACTCTCCTTCTCCCTTACATACTATCATCTTATCCCTCCCTTCTTTCCACTCACGAACAACCGATATGGCACAACTCTCTTTTCAAAATTCGTAATCGCACCATCTTTTGGAAAACGTGGCATTCTCGAGGATTGTGCTGGATCGCTCAATTAATTTCCCAAGATACTCCTCTCTCATTCCAGGAGATTCAATCCTCTTTCTCACTCCCCTCTTCTGCTCGATCGCAATACCATGCCCTTCTCCCAGTCTTGATCTTATATCTTCGCTCCTTGGCACCATCTACCGATATTCCTTTGGACCGCAAAGCTATTTCTTTATTATTGGAGACGTCTCCCTCAGCCTCTGCTATTTATAACTCTTTCTGTTACTCCACTGACAGACTAAAATCTAAAATCGAGAATGCATGGGAATTGGATCTTTCTCAGGATTGGCCAATACCTTTTTGGGACAAAATTTGGGCTAAGCTTCATAAAACCTCTAGAGCTGCTAATACTACCCAAACCTTATATTTTATTTATAACAGAACTTTATGTACTCCACATGCTTTATCCCGTTTTTCACCTGATACATCCCCTATTTATTGGTCTTGTCCCTGTCCCGTTGCAGATCTCAAGCACATGATGTTTGAATGCCCTCATATCTCCAAGTTCTGGCACCTAGTTTGGACGCAAATACAAAAGATATTCCAACTTCAAATTCCCTTCTCCCCTGCGCAAGTTTTTCTAGGTTCCCTTTCACCGAAACTCCCGCAATCTCCTTTGCCATTATCTATTACTTGACCTTCTAGTTGCTGTGGCTTTCCATACCATTACTTCTAATTGGAAACTGGCTGCAGATATCTCCTACCACTCGTGGTGGAACGCAGTTTGCTTCCATCATCGCCTTGATACTAATTACGTATCTCCCATTTCTCTAGCAATTAAACGCAACCTGATTTGGCTCCCTTTGGTATCCTATCTCTCCTCCTTTGCCCCAGCACACGCCTCTCCAGACCCTGACACAATGGAGGTGCGTAAGCCACCATGATTTTCTTGTTTCTTTACTGCCTTTTTGCTATGATATTACGTTCTGCTAAATTATATGGTATTTTTCATTCCTATACGTAAGTTCTGTTCATGTAAACTTCATGCTTGTTATATTTGCTTTTCTTGAGAGTTTTATTGAACTGCTTATTTTTTGTATATGCTCATTATGATGATTATACCCCGTTCCCCTCCCTTTTCCTTCCCTTCTTTATTTCTTCATGAAACTCAAACTTAAAAAAAAAAGAGGGCATACATGAATGTTTTGTATTTCATAGGCCATTGGGTGAGAAAGGCAGTCTGTCTATTTTGATAGGACAGGAATTGACATGTTTCTACCAGTTTAATGAGATCAATATAGGTGGAATCATTAAATGGCTTGCTTTATTAATTGGAACACTTTTTTCTGATTATTTCATGAGACTTGTTCTAGAGAATGCTAAAGCCACTTTAAACGTACTACTCACTTGGGGGCATATCAACAACAACCGGCGATAATTATCGCTAAGCGCACTTAGAGCTAGGATAATTATCGCCGGCTAGCGTGGATTTTTATCGCTGACATAGCGTGCTATTAGCAACGCTTATCTCAAAAGCGATAAAAATCCTCACACTAACTGCCTAACGTGAGGTTATCGCTGGAAACCCAGCGATAATCTCATGTTAGCTTATTGATAGGGACTCACAAACTTAGCCATGATATCCACCTTCCATAGGATATCATGGCTAAGTCAGTCCTAAAGCAGGCGTAAGGAAAGTAGCGATAACAGGGGTTATCGCTACTTTTCCTGCCGCTATGCTGCATAGCGTGGGGCTTGATGATAGGAGAAATGTCGCTTAGCGACATTTCTCCTATCATGTCAGGTCAGGAACGCCCACTTTGCATCTCATTAGAGATGCAAAGCTGGGCGTTAGGAATCCCCACGCTAAAGCAAGGTATCACGCGTTAGCGTGACCTTGCTAATTAGGCGATAAAATTATCGCTGCTTTTCGGCCGAAAACGGCCGCTAAAGCGGCAATAATTTATTATCGCCTCCTTGTAAATATGCCCCTTAGAGAGTTTACAATGAGGTGGTGAGATCAGTCAACTTTTCAATGTATGTAGTAGTAGGCAATATGAAACATAACGATTTGGACAAGGACAACTGTAGAAAGTGAATTGGAATTTACAGGAAAAGTAGGTAGATTCATAAGTGGACATGCTTAAAATGTCTGTAAAAGGGCAGCTCACCCATCTTCAGTTTGTTTGTGCTCTTCTCATGAGTTTTTACTGAACACATGAGTTCCTTTGGAGTAACTGGAACAAAATTTACAGAGCTGCAGTTAATGCTGTGCAGTGCTGCAAGATAAAAAATCTACAAGTTCAATAAATGAAAGCTTGTCAGGCAGAGATAGTCAGAGATACAAAAGAAAGACAATACCACAATGTGAAAAAGAAGCAATCACTTTTATATCATAATTAAATATTGAAATGAATATCACCAAGTTTGTACTGTTAAAGGCACAAACGTGGCATTGTGAAGTGATGGCACGGCGTTCTAGTGACAAAAAAGTACAAACATTAAAGAATAAGACGATATTACGAAATTTCGTCTAAACATGACAGATTTCCTCTGATTCTCTCTAGCAGTCTGCTCCACCAGCCACAACTCTGTATTGTTAATATTTATGTGCGTTTTTACTCTTCGCTGCGCACAGATTATTAATGTTGCCACACTGTCGCCAGATATGAATACAGTGAGTGTATCTCTGTTTATATATTTCGTTATAATTACTCCAAACGAACCTTCGTTCTATATCATGTTTTGGCCATGTTCTTAGAGATACAGGGCTGTCGCTTTTACAACTTATACTCATCATGACTTGTGGAATAACTATTTGGCACTACCAGGTAATACTAAAAGACATTTAAGAGAGCTAAATCTCCACGAGAAAGAGACGTTCTAGATTTTAAAAAAGTGATTGACTTGGCAATATTGCTACAACAGCTTCCGACAGAATCACAGCTGTTGAGTAATCATTTAAAAAAAGAATTAAAGACATTTGATATTATAAGAGCTGGAATTTCAAAGAACAATGCTGCAATTGTTGGCAGATTCATGCTCGTTTGATGTTTTTCACTTGTGTGGATTATTTTGCATTGGGTAGATGTAATTAAAGGAATGATTGAGACAGATTACTTGAAGAAAACTCTGCTGATTAAAGGCGGAGGACAGAACTAATTGGGGAGTGTGGCAGAGTAGAATGTATAAAATGATAGACTTAATAACAGTCAGGGCCAGAGAGAGCAAACAACCATTAGATTTTTTTTTTTTTTTTTAAAGATTTTTATTGAGTTTTCCACCACCAGAATCCAGAGGACTAGCAATACACACAATAACATCATAATATGATCCAACCATTAAAAAATACACAGTAGGAGAAGCCCACTCTGCTAGGTCCCCGCCGTATATTCCCCACCCACCACCCTCTCTACCCCCACCCCCTCAGTCAGTGTGCCCACAGCAACCCCTCATCAACCTCTGCCAATCAGGCCCCAGAAACGGAGGCATCCCAACACTGGACAAACGGGAAAACCCTATTATTGTGCTCATGAAAAAGAAAAAAAAAAAAAAAAGGGGGGGCCCGCAGCGACCTCCCTCTGCACCCCCTGTTGCCACCCAGACTCCTCAACAGCTGTCAATGTAGGGTGCAGGTACCGAATCCTCCATGAGTGTACCTAAGTAGCCCCGTCCTGCATGGACTCCCCAGTAGCCCCCGCCGACCCTGTCCCAGGTTCCACCCTCCGGTCCATATCTACAGAGTCCCCGTCCTCCACATTCCTCGTTTCCCAAGATCGCAGCTCTTCCACCAACACCCC
This sequence comes from Triturus cristatus, assembly GCF_964204655.1. Lineage (NCBI taxonomy): Eukaryota > Metazoa > Chordata > Amphibia > Caudata > Salamandridae > Triturus > Triturus cristatus. The sequence goes on along the minus strand of NC_140588.1, from coordinate 314,646,896 downwards.
CCACGTCCTCGCCACTTCCAGCGCCTTATCATTAGCTGCTCGTCTGGCCATCTGAAGCCGAAGCGTCGCTTCGCTTCCTGCCCAAGCCAAGAAACTCCCCCTCCATCTCCGAAAACTCGGACCGGGCCTGGCCTTCCAATGCAGAGTGAGCTCCCTCTTCGCCAGTATCAGACCCAAATCGCAAAACTTGCTCGTAATTTTGGTACTGGGAGAGTGCGGAAACCACAACAAAAGGCAAGTCCCCATCTCCGCTTCCAATTCACGTTCAGTCACCTGATTCAGGCACGCCACCACATCCGCCCAATACGAGCCCAGTCCCCGGCAGGACCAAAACATATGACCAAAATCAGCCCCCTCCACCCCGCACCGTGGACACGCGACTGAGAGCCTCCGAAATACCGCAGAATTTTGACCGGGGTTAAGTAAGCCCTATGAAGAGTGTAAAATTGGATCAACTGAAATCTAGCATTGCGAATGCCCTTCCAGGCCCGCCGCAAAAGCTGCGCCCACGTCGACTCGGGAATGGGCCTATCAAGATCCCCCTCCCATTTACCCCGCAAGACATCCAGAGGTGCCAACCTCTCCGTGGACAGCCGCCTGTAGAGACAAGTGATGGTCTTGACTGTACCCGCCGCCATAGTGACGTACTGACAGCCCTGAGAAGTTGGGGGCTCCGACAGCCCCATCTTCCATTGTGTCTGGATCCCACATACCAAGGCGGAATGCAAAAGATAGTCCCCCCTCGGCAGGTCATACGCCCCCTGCAAGTCCTGGAACGACAACAAGACGCCATCCCTGTATAAGTCCCCAATCATGTGGACCCCACACTCTTCCCAATGAGCCAGCGCCGACCAACCCCCGCCATGCGGGAGGGCCGTGCACATACCCAGGGGTATCTTTGGGGCATCACAAAGCCTGCCCTTTTCTGGCTACGGATCCAGCATAGCCGGAGCGTGCGTTCCTCGATGGTAAGCTGGTCCAGTCTGAGCCTCTGCCTAAGCACAATGAATGACAGCACATGGCGTGGGATGACCCTATCTTGCGGGCCCTCGGGGCCTCGAAACTCACGCGCCACGGCCTGTGTCAGCCACTGTAGCTGTGCCGCCAAGTAGTACCATTCAAATTCTGGGGCTGCCAGCCATCCCTCCTCCGGCGGCCCCATCAGCGTCGACAGCGCCACTTGTCGCCTCCCAGTTCCCCAAATAAACCCTGTCATCAATGTCCGGAGCGTCCTGAAAAAGGTGACCGGGATCCATATCGGCAGAGTACGGAAATAATAGAGCAGGCGCGGCAGCGTTATCATCTTCAACAGCGCTACCCGTCCAGCAACCGAGAGAGGAAGTGTGTGCCAGAACGCCATACTACCCCTGAGCCCCCTCAGCGCGCCCCCCACATTCCCCTCAAAAAGGTCATTGGGGGTGTGGAATATACGAACGCCCAGGTACGGCAGGCAGACAGGCTCCCACCGCAGGTCAGCCAACTCTGAAGGCTGTTGCGTTCCCGGGGACAAAGGGAACAGGCAGGTCTTAGTCCAATTCGCCCGCAACCCCGACAAGCGACCAAATTCCTCTAGTAGGGTTTTGGCATCCCGGAGGGAAGCCCCCGTATCGGCCAGGTATAACAGGAGGTCATCCGCATATAACGAAATGTGATGTAGTCTCCTCGCCACCAAACACCCCCGTAGTACCGCCCTTGCCGGGCATGGGCCGCCAAGGGCTCCACTGCTAGTGCGAACAACAGCGGGGAGAGAGAGCAACCCTGACGTGTGCCCCTCCCCACCTGACATGCCGCCGAGATAGTGCGTCCCGTACGAACCCTAGCCGTAGCGGAGCTATACAACAGCTCGGTCCAGTGCACAAAATTATCGCCTAGGCCAAACACCCGCAATACCCGGAACAGATACGGCCACTCCACACTGTCGAACGCCTTTTCAATGTCCACCGACAGCACCACGGCGTCTGACCTACCCTCCACCTCGTCTCCCATTACCCTCACCAACCGCCGGATGCACGTACAAACAACCATTAGAAATGCAGAATGAGATTTCTAAGAAATAGGGAAAAATAAACTTCAGTTCAGTGCCCAATTTGAGCTGGTGGTTTCCAGTGCTGGGTACCAGCAATTAATTGTGAACACTGGCACTTATAAGAGTTTGCTATGTGGTGGCGCTGTTTGTTTAATTTAGAAATGAGCACAGCATCAGCTGTTTAGTAATTGAATCTACATTAAAAATGACTAATACCTGCCGCCAAAGCAATTCTTATAGCTATGAGACCTGGAATTTCTGAATTGTAACACTTGCTGGAGTGTTATTGTTAGAAGTTGTGTTGGTAGTGTGATTGGCAGGACTAGCAGGGGCAAAGGGTGGTGCAAACTGCCGCTCTCCCAACGAGAGCCATGGCACTTTTCCTTTTGCAAATGAAGTGCTTCTACAGCCTCTCGTCGAAGGGGTGAAAGGCAGGGGCGGCTCCTCTGCTAAGGCGGGGGCAGTGACGGCCCGTGTAGGGCGTTTTACCGGGGCGGTGATGTGGCGCAGAGGAGGGGCAGGGTGGGGGGTTGCAAAATGCGGCATACGGCCGAGTTCAGGTAAGTTCCGAAAAAAATTAATAAAACAAATTTCGTTGCGCGCGCTGCATCGCCAAATGCGATGCAGCGCGTGCAACAGAATTCTTTTTATTAATTTTTTTCGTAACTTACCTGAAATCGCCCGTTTGCCGCATTTTGCAACCCCCCACCCTGCCCCTCCTCTGCGCCACATCACCGCCCCGGTAAAACGCCCTACACGGGCCGTCACTGGGCGGGGGGCATCCCCCCACTGGTCTTTGAGTAAGAAAAGTAAAATGATAATAACATCGTTATTATCATTTTATCTTGTGCAGGTTTGGAGCTGGGTTAGGGTGGGGCGGGGCTGGAGGCACAGGGGGAGGAGTGGTGTATACAATCCAAGTGCCCAGGACTGCTTGGGCACTGCTTTTTTCCCAACAGGCTGGTTGGGAACACACCCAGGCTCCCAGTCCCCATCTGAGTGCCGATCCATGGCAATCAGATCAATCACAACGCTGCATTGCAACATTGTGATTGGCTTAGGGGAGGCAATCACAACACTGCATTGCAAGGTTGTGATTGGCTATGGGGAGCCTGGATGCTTCCTGGTTCCGAGACTCACCGGAGAAGTGGAGGAGTGACGCTGCCGGCGGAAGAGTTCAGTGGTATTATTTTTGTCCCCTCCTCACCCCCACCCACTCCCACCCCACCCATCCACCCTCATTCCCTGCCAGCCCCTACTGGTAGAAGGTTATAGATATGCCAAACCAAATGTAGTAAGAAGCAGGTTATGACTGACAAAATTATAACAGAGAAAACTTGCTTGCTCTTCTCTGTTTTGAAGGTCTTAAAAATGTTGGTCAGTTAGTTTGAAAAATATTGGGGCAGATCTATGTCGGAGATGCGCCACTTTTACGCCGCCGTTGCGTCACTTTTGTGATGCAGCGGCGGTGTAAACCCTGCGCCACGTTGCGCCATATTTACATCTGAGTCACTTTTCAGGGGCGTTCCTGCGACGATGTAACGCCCTGCGCCACGTAAAACCTGCGTCAGGTTTCACGTGGTCGTGTCGACATAGGGGGGGGCGTTCCGTCGCAGGAACGGCCATGAAAAGTGACTCAGTCAAATCTATAAGATTTGACTGAGTCACTTTCCCAACGCTGATGCGCCAAAACCCTGCGCCTGCTTGAAGCAGGCGTAAGGCTTGACGCACCATGTTAGGGATAGGGTTGGTTGGAACAGTGCTGGAGTTGCGTCGCACTTGCGACGCAACTGAAGCACTGCGCCAACCTTACGCCATTGGATGCGTCACGCATCTGTTTATTCCTGCGCCATGATGCGCCGCATTATAAATGCGGCGCATCATGTGTGGCGCAAGGGTAAACTTGCGTGACGCATCATTCCTGGCGCATCCTTGCTGATTTGCAGGGATGCGCCAGGCAACATAAATCTGCCCCATTGTGTTTTAAGTACTCCTAAAAATACGCACTGACCCTTAAACCACCTCATGCCCTTGATTCTCATGTAATGTATTTTAACAAGATATGACAGTGTGAATTTTGGGAAATCTGAAGTTCACACTCCCCCAATCATACCGACCAAGCTACGCCTCTGTATGCATGCGCTTACACACTCCACAGATGAAGGCAGCCTATGGGAGGGTGGACATGGAGAAGGAATTCGCACGCTTAGAGATGAGGACAGAGGTATTAGTATCATTATGATAGTGAAAATCATTCTTGGAGCTGGAAGTTCCCCATTAAACCGCATATTGAGACTTGAGTCTCGGAATGGCTATTCTGCTGAGGAAATAGTGCTCAATTTCAGCTCATAACACTGAGACCAAATGGATCAGTTTAGTAATGTTTGGATAAAATTCTTTGAATTGGAAGATTGCTGAATACTCCTTTAGACCGACGTCAATTATGTTGTGTGTATGTTGAATTCCTTTCTAAAGTCTGTATTGGGTGTGTGCGTGGTATGCCTGATGCCAATATTTAAATACAATGCACAGTTTAGTTTCAAACTGATAATGTGTCTCTTTGTCACTTCTTATGGTGTAAATGTAATAATTTGTACTGAACACTGCCAAGTTTACACATGCATTTTGTGTATTGCTAAGCTTGATAAGATCATTTGTACGTAATTAAATTGCAACATATGTTTACCAGAAGTTGTAATTATGAAAAATTGACAGGAAAAGAGCTATATAGAATCTACAAGCCAGATGTGCTTTCTCAGTCTTCTGACAAGGTCAGCCTTCAACAGTTGACTTTCAAAGAGATAGCTACCCTTTGCTAATTAAATACTACCACAACTCATGTGTCTCTAATTAATGGTTTGCAGCCGCAGTTATGGAAACAAACGATTGCTTCAATTTATTGTGACTAGCAATTAGGAAGGAAGACCCCTTTCACGATGCCTCATAATTCTGATTAATAATGTGTCACTTACCCCTTTAGATTAGTCTAGTACTTGACAAAACACCTCTTTGCTGTTGAAAACCCTGTGATTTTGCAAAAAAACATTTGTAACCAGGTCCTATATTCCTGACAAGTATGCAAAAATGAAGCCAGGTGTTTTAAAATGTCAAGCATCGTGTAGTGGGAAACCATTCACGATGTGTGATTAATGTAATTAATAAATCTGTGTTTTAAAAAAGGCTCATTTAATTTGGAAATGGACAAGCTGCAGTACCTCTGAATCACCAGATGCCGGTTTGCAAATCCAGATTTTGTAAATTACAAATCCAGTTTCATAAATGTAGGGTTCTTATTGCGCCTTGAGACCCTCTGGGTATGTAGCGCGCTATATAAATTTATTGACTTGACTTGACTTGACATAGTTGAATAAAACCCAAACTGCATTAGTTGAATAGAGTACAAAAGTGGAACACCACAACAGGTGGAATCAAGCATTTCTCCTTCCCTCAAGAAAGATGGCTGCCAAGGCGTTTGGACTATCGCAAAGGAAAATGCCACTTGAAACATCTCCATTTACCTTACAGGTCAAATAATAGAGAACCTTTCAAATGCAAGAACCAACTGACATATAATTCTTTTTTGGCAAAATAGTTTGAATTTACCCTAAAAAGAGACTTTCCGGTGAACAAACTCATGCAATATGTATTAATGTCATTGTAGAACCCTATATTTGGAGTTAAGTGAAGTGTAGCAAACTAGCCATCTCGTTTATGTGAGAGTCTATGGCACGGGATCAACTTTGTATAATGCCATCTATAAGGCTGCATTTGTATTTCGTTTTACTCCATTGCCGTGAGGATTCTTTCAGAATAAGAGCAGCTAGGAACTAGCAGGTGTACCCAATTATTTGCGGCCCATGAAGAATTATAGACATGTGAAAATATAAACAATGCTTTGCTTTAGAGTTCTGAGCTGACGTCACGTGTTTTCCTGTGCAAAACCGAAGTCAGTAGCACGTGTGTGAGGAGGAAGGTGTAGGGAATCACAGAATACATGCTACATGCCAAAAAGCGCATTAGTTATTGAATCAGACCTTTAACGTTATATTTTGTGGCGTGGGTCACCTTCGGACGTGTTTTTATCCGGTAAACCACAGTAAACAGTAGAAACAGCTTCGAATCTCACCAACCGGTGACTCTGGCCACATCATAAAAACAACTGCAAAAATTGCGGTTTTTTACTCGTGTTGCACACGTTAAAACACAACAGGTTAGAGGCGAGGTACTTATTCATTGTAGGACGCATATAATTACATCTTTCAGTATTTTAGATGAGAAGGATGTTTCCACACAGCTTTGCGAGCAGCCACTGTATTTATGTGTTCTGTACATTTTCGATCTCCCACACTGTACTTGGCGAGAGCATGTCAGGAATACAAATCTTCAGCGGGTGCACTTACTGTGATCTTTACCAACGATGACACGAGCTAATCAGTGCAGTCAACGGTACATAAAGAGATGAAATGCTTGATAGCCTCATTATTGGACATGCACATCAAAGGGTAATCATGTGACCAGGGATGAATGCATATGATTGTTTGGATTCACATCTACGTTCAGATGGCTGAAGTGGAAAAGGAAGGAAGCCAGAAGTAAACCAGAGCTGACAGAGACTTGCCTGATAATGTCGCTGTAAAGGTAAACACAAACAGATGCCAACATACACACGCACACACACGCACGCACACACACACACACACACACACACACACACACACACACACGCACACGTGCAAACACACACTCACACAGGCGCACGCACACGCACACACACACACACACTCAGCCACAGTGTGGCTATAACTTAAATCACAATTTCCAAAGGAAGACCGATTTTTGTTAAGCAAATAACTTTGGTACTATTTGAGGAATCTTCCCAAAAAGTCTCAAACAACCTACATCCACCCCAGCTCCATCCTGGAAAGCTGTGAGGTGATCAAGAAGGGGTCCGGAAAAGGGGGTGGGGGTCTGAAACGTCTTTTCCCAAGCCAATTCCCATAAGTAATACAGAAAAAGACGTCTCAACAGAATTACACCAAATTTGCCAGAAAGTTAGATCATTACTCTGAAAGATGGTTTTAGTTATTTGATGTAAATAAGGTGACCCATTTTTGAGAAATTAACCTTTAAATTATAGTGGTATCTTTAAGGTTGCTCCAGTTGGCATACCGCAGTATTCCTGGAACCTCGCAAATTTTGAAAATATAGGATTTTGATTGGATAGTAGGGCTTTTCCCTGGCACCCCCTCTGTCCCATGGAATCCAGTGCAGCCTCCCCCATTAGTGCCTTGCAATTCCTGTGTGACATGGTACAAGAAAACTATGCAAGCTTCACTGAGTGCAGTACTGCCGGTTGTCACTTGAGCTCTATTACCATGGAAGTACCATGGCAATAAAAACAGAATAAAAATAAAGGAAATGTAGGGTGGGGGTCTGAAGAGTTTTGGCTGCCTGTGGGGAGGTTGGGTGGGCAGGTTTTGCAGCCAATCTCATGCCGTGCATTGCTGAATGCTGTGTGTCACAGAGAGTTGACCCTTCCATGTTCAGTGAGAAAGTTGGATAAATATGACAAAAAAAACTGGGAATTCACTGCAAAAACCAAAGGTTAAAGTGATATTAAAGTTAGGTATGGTAATAGGACCTTAATTTATGTCAATAAATATTAGAAATTCACTGAAAATTCCAAAGCTTAAAGTGATGTAATAGATAGGTAAATTAATAAGATTTTTTGCTTTTGTTCGAATAAATCCTAGAAATTCATTGAAAAAAAAAAGGTTAAAGTGATCTTGTATTTATGTCTTGTAGTAATATAGAAGGTAACATTTAAAAACAAAACAAAAAAAAACCACTGAAATTCATCAGTTATACTTTAATGAGCTAACTATAACTAACGACCCCACCGTGTACTGTTTATAATCTCACATAATACATCACTGACTAAATTACATAATTGATGCATCACTGATGACATCTCAAATAACATCATTGATGACATCTCTGATATCTGATATCACAATTTGCAATCAGCTTTTCTTAATGAAAGGTATTCAGCAAGGTATACGTAAAACCCAGTCAGCAATACCATCTGTAGTACTAATTGGGTATTCTTTTATATTAAGCAAAGCAAGCAGAACATGGAGCATATCTGTGAACTCATTCACATTGCTTTTTTTCTACTCGTATTAAGGTTTGCTAAAAATCTAATGGCTCTCTAGATCTTCATGACATCACCGACACATTAAACCTTGTCTGTTGAATAGCTCATCTAATGCAGAATTTTAATTCAATGAATTTACTTCTAAAAAAGCCAGTTTTAAGGCATGAACCAATAGGTTCTATATAACAAAACTCCGTCACATACAAAAACACCTTACACGTATTCCGGACAGTAGCAGAATGGTGTACGCCACTTTAACAACTCTTATAATCATAGTGAGATTTGAACCCTTAGTGGATCACAAATACTTTATAGATGTTACTATTATGTATTTTTCAGAACTTTCACTGAATATTTGGAAAGAAATAGCTGCACTTTATAAATCTCCAATTTTTATAGACATTCTCTATAACACTAGAAAACAACTGTATAACGCCAACATGTACAAAGACATCCAGAAATCAATAATGTCTTAAAAGGGAAAGCTTTAGTTTTTGTTGATACATTTTGGGTTGCAGGGCTTTTAATTAAGACACAACCTATTTGAAATGTACCTTTGCAAATCACAATAGTTGCACTCAGTCTCTATCTTACTTTAATGAAGCACTGCTTGTACTGAAAACGTCAGTGGTAGCTAAAGTGTGCCTCATATAACGTTTCCCATACTGAATGAGACTAGTCAACAGTAATACTCTGTTTCTTTTTAAGGCCCAGGAGCTCGGAGGAGGTCATCATTTATCTGATCAATTATGTCATTTGAAATGGGATTAGTAATGTCATTAATGATGTCATTTAACTTTTTATGAGTGATGTAGAATCTGAGGTCATAGGCAGTGCATGGTGGGAGCGCAAATAATAGTTAGCAAATAGAAAATGAGGTGGCTTAGTGTGTATAGAAATAAATAAACAAATATATATATTGTATAGTGCTGGGCACTCGCTATACCAAATGTAGCTTATTTTGATGCAATAAATCTGCACTTTAAATTCTACAAGCACGTTGTGGTCCGTGCGAGGCACTGCTGCTTTTCTGTATTGCATTCCTTCCATTAAATCTGAGGCGTAAGCAACTTACCTTTGTGGGCTCCCTCTTTGCAGTCAACTTTTGTTGGATATATATATATATAGATGTATATCAGAAAACAGTGTGCCCATGCACAGGAGCGCACTCAGGCAGTGCTTGACTGTGGCAAGTCTATTAGGGAAAGCAGCAGCAGTTGAAAGTTAATATCGCCTTATTGAAATGCCTAAATTCCCCGACGCGTTTCGGGCGGAACGCCCTTCTTCATGGTGAGGCTTGACAACGTGCAGTTGCGCACAACTTGTAGCAATTTATACCCTGGATGGGTCGATTAGGTGATTATGCCCCTGTGTGTTCTGGGAATTGTAGTGCGCAGAATCAAACGGCCACAATCTTTAAGCTGCATATTAAAAGGCATCTTGCCCTGGATGAGCCTTTCCTTTTGCTGCCGTAAATCATCATCCCAGCGCTGTCCCATAGAATTTGGCAAATGCCGAGTCCCGCAGCCCCCTTACGATCCTAGGGGTGGTGCAGCTCCCCACGGCTGGGCGGCCATGCATAACATCAGAAAACAGTGTGCCCATGCACAGGAGCGCACTCAGGCAGAGCTTGACTGTGGCAAGTCTATTAGGGAAAGCAGCAGCAGTTGAAAGTTAATATCGCCTTATTGAAATGCCTAAATTCACCGTCGCGTTTCGGGCGGAACGCCCTTCTTCATGGTGAGGCTTGACAACGTGCAGTTGCGCACAACTTGTAGCAATTTATACCCTGGATGGGTCGATCAGGTGATTATGCCCCTGTGTGTTCTTGGAATTGTAGTGCGCAGAATCAAACGGCCACAATCTTTAAGCTGCATATTAAAAGGCATCTTGCCCTGGATGAGCCTTTCCTTTTGCTGCCGTAAATCATCATCCCAGCGCTGTCCCATAGAATTCGGCAAATGCCGAGTCCCGCAGCCCCCTTACTATCCCTGGGGTGGTGCAGCTCCCCACGGCTGGGCGGCCGTGCATAACATCAGAAAACAGTGTGCCCATGCACAGGAGCGCACTCAGGCAGTGCTTGACTGTGGCAAGTCTATTAGGGAAAGCAGCAGCAGTTGAAAGTTAATATCGCCTTATTGAAATGCCTAAATTCACCGACGCGTTTCGGGCGGAACGCCCTTCTTCATGGTGAGGCTTGACAACGTGCAGTTGCGCACAACTTGTAGCAATTTATACCCTGGATGGGTCGATCAGGTGATTATGCCCCTGTGTGTTCTGGGAATTGTAGTGCGCAGAATCAAACGGCCACAATCTTTAAGCTGCATATTAAAAGGCATCTTGCCCTGGATGAGCCTTTCCTTTTGCTGCCGTAAATCATCATCCCAGCGCTGTCCCATAGAATTCGGCAAATGCCGAGTCCCGCAGCCCCCTTACGATCCTTGGGGTGGTGCAGCTCCCCACGGCTGGGCGGCCGTGCATAACATCAGAAAACAGTGTGCCCATGCACAGGAGCGCACTCAGGCAGTGCTTGACTGTGGCAAGTCTATTAGGGAAAGCAGCAGCAGTTGAAAGTTAATATCGCCTTATTGAAATGCCTAATTTCACCGACGCGTTTCGGGCGGAACGCCCTTCTTCATGGTGAGGCTTGACAACGTGCAGTTGCGCACAACTTGTAGCAATTTATACCCTGGATGGGTCGATCAGGTGATTATGCCCCTGCGTGTTCTGGGAATTGTAGTGCGCAGAATCAAACGGCCACAATCTTTAAGCTGCATATTAAAAGGCATCTTGCCCTGGATGAGCCTTTCCTTTTGCTGCCGTAAATCATCATCCCAGCGCTGTCCCATAGAATTCGGCAAATGCCGAGTCCCGCAGCCCCCTTACGATCCTTGGGGTGCAGCAGCTCCCCACGGCTGGGCGGCCGTGCATAACATCAGAAAACAGTGTGCCCATGCACAGGAGCGCACTCAGGCAGTGCTTGACTGTGGCAAGTCTATTAGGGAAAGCAACAGCAGTTGAAAGTTAATATCGCCTTATTGAAATGCCTAAATTCACCGACGCGTTTTGGGCGGAACGCCCTTCTTCATGGTGAGGCTTGACAACGTGCAGTTGCGCACAACTTGTAGCAATTTATACCCTGGATGGGGCGATCAGGTGATTATGCCCCTGTGTGTTCTGGGAATTGTAGTGCGCAGAATCAAACGGCCACAAGCTTTAAGCTGCATATTAAAAGGCATCTTGCCCTGGATGAGCCTTTCCTTTTGCTGCCGTAAATCATCATCCCAGCGCTGTCCCATAGAATTCGGCAAATGCCGAGTCCCGCAGCCCCCTTACGATCCTTGGGGTGGTGCAGCTCCCCACGGCTGGGCGGCCGTGCATAACATCAGAAAACAGTGTGCCCATGCACAGGAGCGCACTCAGGCAGTGCTTGACTGTGGCAAGTCTATTAGGGAAAGCAGCAGCAGTTGAAAGTTAATATCGCCTTATTGAAATGCCTAATTTCACCGACGCGTTTCGGGCGGAACGCCCTTCTTCATGGTGAGGCTTGACAACGTGCAGTTGCGCACAACTTGTAGCAATTTATACCCTGGATGGGTCGATCAGGTGATTATGCCCCTGCGTGTTCTGGGAATTGTAGTGCGCAGAATCAAACGGCCACAATCTTTAAGCTGCATATTAAAAGGCATCTTGCCCTGGATGAGCCTTTCCTTTTGCTGCCGTAAATCATCATCCCAGCGCTGTCCCATAGAATTCGGCAAATGCCGAGTCCCGCAGCCCCCTTACGATCCTTGGGGTGCAGCAGCTCCCCACGGCTGGGCGGCCGTGCATAACATCAGAAAACAGTGTGCCCATGCACAGGAGCGCACTCAGGCAGTGCTTGACTGTGGCAAGTCTATTAGGGAAAGCAACAGCAGTTGAAAGTTAATATCGCCTTATTGAAATGCCTAAATTCACCGACGCGTTTTGGGCGGAACGCCCTTCTTCATGGTGAGGCTTGACAACGTGCAGTTGCGCACAACTTGTAGCAATTTATACCCTGGATGGGGCGATCAGGTGATTATGCCCCTGTGTGTTCTGGGAATTGTAGTGCGCAGAATCAAACGGCCACAAGCTTTAAGCTGCATATTAAAAGGCATCTTGCCCTGCATGAGCCTTTCCTTTTGCTGCCGTAAATCATCATCCCAGCGCTGTCCCATAGAATTCGGCAAATGCCGAGTCCCGCAGCCCCCTTACGATCCTTGGGGTGGTGCAGCTCCCCACGGCTGGGCGGCCGTGCATAACATCAGAAAACAGTGTGCCCATGCACAGGAGCGCACTCAGGCAGTGCTTGACTGTGGCAAGTCTATTAGGGAAAGCAGCAGCAGTTGAAAGTTAATATCGCCTTATTGAAATGCCTAATTTCACCGACGCGTTTCGGGCGGAACGCCCTTCTTCATGGTGAGGCTTGACAACGTGCAGTTGCGCACAACTTGTAGCAATTTATACCCTGGATGGGTCGATCAGGTGATTATGCCCCTGCGTGTTCTGGGAATTGTAGTGCGCAGAATCAAACGGCCACAATCTTTAAGCTGCATATTAAAAGGCATCTTGCCCTGGATGAGCCTTTCCTTTTGCTGCCGTAAATCATCATCCCAGCGCTGTCCCATAGAATTCGGCAAATGCCGAGTCCCGCAGCCCCCTTACGATCCTTGGGGTGCAGCAGCTCCCCACGGCTGGGCGGCCGTGCATAACATCAGAAAACAGTGTGCCCATGCACAGGAGCGCACTCAGGCAGTGCTTGACTGTGGCAAGTCTATTAGGGAAAGCAACAGCAGTTGAAAGTTAATATCGCCTTATTGAAATGCCTAAATTCACCGACGCGTTTTGGGCGGAACGCCCTTCTTCATGGTGAGGCTTGACAACGTGCAGTTGCGCACAACTTGTAGCAATTTATACCCTGGATGGGGCGATCAGGTGATTATGCCCCTGTGTGTTCTGGGAATTGTAGTGCGCAGAATCAAACGGCCACAAGCTTTAAGCTGCATATTAAAAGGCATCTTGCCCTGGATGAGCCTTTCCTTTTGCTGCCGTAAATCATCATCCCAGCGCTGTCCCATAGAATTCGGCAAATGCCGAGTCCCGCAGCCCCCTTACGATCCTTGGGGTGGTGCAGCTCCCCACGGCTGGGCGGCCGTGCATAACATCAGAAAACAGTGTGCCCATGCACAGGAGCGCACTCAGGCAGTGCTTGACTGTGGCAAGTCTATTAGGGAAAGCAGCAGCAGTTGAAAGTTAATATCGCCTTATTGAAATGCCTAAATTCACCGACGCGTTTCGGGCGGAACGCCCTTCTTCATGGTGAGGCTTGACAACGTGCAGTTGCGCACAACTTGTAGCAATTTATGGGACAGCGCTGGGATGATGATTTACGGCAGCAAAAGGAAAGGTTCATCCAGGGCAAGATGCCTTTTAATATGCAGCTTAAAGATTGTGGCCGTCTGATTCTGCGCACTACAATTCCCAGAACACACAGGGGCATAATCACCTGATCGACCCATCCAGGGTATAAATTGCTACAAGTTGTGCGCAACAGCAGGTTGTCAAGCCTCACCATGAAGAAGGGCAGATATATATATATATATATATATATATATATATATATATATATATATATATATATATATATTATCTACTGGCGGTCGCCAGTAGATAGTTATAGTTAGGACCATGTTTCCATAGGAAATCCGCAACATTCTATTTGGAATAACTTTGGCGCCGGTCGACGAATCCTCGCGAAATTTTCAAAACTAATGGGGCGCTACGCTCTGCTCCTACCCTGAAAGTCTCGGGGGGATTCGTCAAGCGGGGGCTGAGAAAAAAGGGGGGTCCCAAAATGCGTTTTCCGCATGCATTTTTCCATAGGACCTTTAGACACAGCTACAGCCCGAACGGCTGAACAGAGTTACTTGAAATTTGGCAGAGAGGTAGTCTACAGGTCAAGGAAGTGCCTTTTGTAGGTCTGGTGTAAATCTGTTCAGTAGTTCCTGAGAAAATAGCATTTAAATCAATATATATATCTGTGGCAGCGCTCCGTGCGCTTACCGTGCGCTTACGGTAAGCTTAACGTACGCGTACGGTGCCGTGCGCGAGCGAGATTCTGATTGGCTGTTAGATCTTAGTAAACATTCGAATCGGTCGAAACCAGGAAGTGTCGGCCGCCATTTTCTCTCTCGCACTCTGAGGGGGGGAGGAAAAACAAAGTTGGATAACATGAAAAGGGGCAGACTAGACAGCTCCTAACCACCTAGCCTATGTTAGGGTGTCCCAAAAGAACCCCCAAGGCCAAAAATTCAATTTTTTTTTTTTTTTTAAACGGGGAATGCGCTTACCGTACGCGTACGGTCAAAAAAAAAAAAAAAAATCCACATATTCCCCACCCCGTGTGCAAAAGGTGCCCGTATGGCACCTTTTGTGCATGGAATATATAGTAATTGAACATTTAATAGATAACCTTTCACAACGAAGCGCATAATATGTCCTCCGTGTGCGGACGGTGCGCGAAGCGAATCGTGCGTACATGGCCCATCCAGCGTAACGTGGGCACGCGGTGCACGTAGTGCACCGTGTGCCCACCGTGCGTGCACGGCACTAACTGCGTAAAGTGGGCGCGCGGTGCGTGAAGCGCACCGCGTGCTCACTGTGCGCGCACGGTGCGCGAAGCGCACCGTGCGCGCACGGAACGAACTGCGTGAAGTGGGCGCGCACGCCACGAACGGCGTAAAGTAACTTAGCATTTAAAAAACCGTACAAATTCACTGAAAAAACCGTAGGTTTCACACACGTTATAGTTAGGAATTAGCATTTAAAAAACCTTGCAAATTCACTGAAAAAACCATAGGTTTCACACATGTTATAGTTAGCTGGACATTTCACTCGTGAAAAACCATTGAAATTCCCCCGTTATAGTTAGTGCAGGCAACTATAACTCACGCGACCGCAATCCTCTGCTGATGCTAATACTGTATTTAGACACTTATTTGCCCATGTCTTCTTCCATTAAATTTTAGCTATACATATATTACAAATAATTTTTTTTCATAAAGACACATATGTCATCAGCAGACGATTGCGGTCGCGTGAGTTATAGTTGCCTGCACTAACTATAACGGGGGAATTTCAATGGTTTTTCACGAGTGAAATGTCCAGCTAACTATAACATGTGTGAAACCTATGGTTTTTTCAGTGAATATATATATATATATATATATATATATATATATATATATATATATATATATATATATATTACCACCAATCCCGCCTCCTAATAAGAAAGCAGGTCTGACACAGCTGGGGAACTTCAAACAGCCAGGCTTTATTATTCACCTTCCAGCACCAAAATTGTAGCGTGATGGGCATCAGTCTTGCACCTGGGACGCGTTTCGGCGGTTGCCTTCTTCCTGCCAGTAATGCGTTTGACTGCCAATGTTTTTAAAATTTCGCGGGAGTTTGTTAATATACAACATCAAGGAGTCTCATTGGAGCAGCTTCATTTTCATAGAAAGAGGACTTGGAAAGTTCGTCAGGTGGGTACCTTTCTTCTTTCTCCCCTTGGTTGTATCCCAGAATGCCGTCCCTGCTCATAGAAACCGCTGATCCAAAACATTCGTGGGTAAAAGTAAGTACCTTGCCCAAGCTTAATGTTAAGCTACGATGTAGTCGTCTATGTCAAGTCCCGGCTTTTTCCATCTGAGCAGGATTGAAGGTGGAAATGCCCAGCTAGAATGTTGTCCCCTACAGCAGCGATCCGCTGCTCTCTCCCCAATTCCAAATTCACTCCAGGTTGGGGGGGCGATGCGCCATGCCTACCAGCATCAAACAAAGAGTTTGTCGGCCGTCACGGAGCTCCAAAGCGAGAGGCGTGCCAGAATTGCGGAGCCGACCTCCGAACAAACACTACCACCAATCCCGCCTCCTAATAATAAAGCAGGTCTGACACAGCTGGGGAACTTCAAACAGCCAGGCTTTATAATTCACCTTCCAGCACCAAAATTGTAGCGTGATGGGCATCAGTCTTGCGCCTGGGACGCGTTTCGGCGGTTGCCTTCTTCCTGCCAGTAATGCGTTTGACTGCCAATATATTTAAAATTTCGCGGGAGTTTGTTAATATACAACATCAAGGAGTCTCATTGGAGCAGCTTCATTTTCATAGAAAGAGGACTTGGAAAGTTCGTCAGGTGGGTACCTTTCTTCTTTCTCCCCTTGGTTGTATCCCAGAATGCCGTCCCTGCTCATAGAAACCGCTGATCCAAAACATTCGTGGGTAAAAGTAAGTACCTTGCCCAAGCTTAATGTTAAGCTACGACGTAGTCGTCTATGTCAAGTCCCGGCTTTTATATATATATATATTCACCATCAAATTTCAATCACGCAGCACTCTCCTGGGGTTTGTTTTTCCAATTGCTTTATTAACAAGCCATCAACTCCTTCACCTATGCGTTTGGACCAGCAGGTCTTGGTCCCGGTGTATAGCATTAGTCCATCTATGCTTTCACCTTTTTATACCAATAGCCCATTGTGCCTATTATGGGAATGGTAGTTTAAAATGCAAATTCATATATAACGAACAATAAATCTAAACAGTTGGTCATCAATGTCGATATATATTATTCCTTCAATTGTAATTGACATGATCCAGCTCATTTGTGTGTACATATGAGCACGCAGTGAACAATGTTATTCTCAATTGGTCAAACATAATACTTGATGAGTAAACTGGACATCTTATCTCAGTGAAAGGTCCTCTCATATATGTTGACTATGTGTGTGCACGATATGGTATATATGACTCAGTGTCCGTTGACACACAGCTAAATTAATGGCTCAGTGTCCACCAGCGCTTGCCGGTATGTGTGATTTCCAACAGTATCATGCATTCTTCACACTTATCGCGGCTCAGGGACCACTGAGTTTTAGTGTTCACTGTATTCCTACACAAGCACTCTGGGTCATTGATAATCTTCGTTATCATACACCATAAACTGTGTTCAGACATTTATTATGGGATTTTGTCTCCTTCACGATGTTTCATGTTCAGAAATTCCCTTTTCTCCATTGGTTGACACTGGTGCAGTTTGTTCATGCACATAGTCTCAGAATGACGTCATTTCTGTTTTCCTCTCTTTATAAGTGTGTACACATTTCCTCATCCCTGTTCAGTCCTGTTGGGATCTTTGTTTTGAATCTAATAATCAGTCTTGATTCCAGGCGTCTTAGCTTTAAAGTCCTGTTGACCCTCCTTCATGTGCTGGCACATTTGCAAGTCCAGAGTATGTCATGTCTTGCCATGTTTTTCCTTCATGCGTCATCATATGTATGGCAATCGCATATGTTCCATCCTTGTTTTGGGTTGCCCTGGTGTGCTAAAAGATCTGTTTTTTTAAGGGGCATATTGTGCTCCCTATGTAGTGTTTACACATACACACGCTATCAAATACACCCCATATGTAGAGTCACAAGTAATGGTTTCGTTGATGTTGAATATCTTGCCTTGTGGGTCAGTATCCTTTTTTCTGTTCTTGCCAATTCTGCAGGCTCTACAATGGGTCCATTTGCTAAAACCCTTTCGCATTCCTTACAGCCATGATTCAGATTTCTTCGATACGAAATGGCTGTTGACCAGTTTATCAGATAACGATGGTGCCTTTCTAAATGTTATTTGGGGTTGGTTACCCACTTCTTTCCCATTGTCTGGGTCTTTGGTTAGGATGATCCAATATTTATTCAAAGCTTTGCGAATTTTTCTTTGCTGTACGTCATGACCATTCGTATAGGTTCTTTTGTCTGTTCTCCTTTAGTTTTATCTTGTTTGTTTACCAAGGTGAGTCATCTTGATCTGTTTTCTCCACGCTTGATGTCATTATATTGATAGCCTCTATGTAAAAATCTTTGTTTGGTCTCCTTGAATTTCAGATTCATTTCTTTGGTCTCAGAGCAGTTTCTTTTCATCCTAATAAATTTATCATATGGTATGTTTTTCTTTAAGAATTCTGGATGAAAGCTCTTTCTGTGGAGCACACTTTTGCTGTGTTTTTCCGGAACACTGTTGTTTCTATTTTGTCCAAGTTGACATACACTTTTGTGTCCTCTACTGTTTTTGTATTTTTCACTATGGTTTAATAAAATTGCACATACTTGAAAAGCATCTGAACGTGGTGCGGTGATCCTTCATTGACTCTAACTCGGACAGAGGAACGGAGGAATTTCAAATATATATATATATATATATATATATATACAGTTTTCACATTGTCCAAAACAAGGCTCACTCACATTGGATTAAAATGACTTTGCAACCAACCAGATTCTACGTGTATCTTCAATTTTAATCTTTGCCCAACGCGTTTCAGATACTCCAATCCTTGTTCACGGGCTGAGGATACAAGAACAATAAAGTCAATCTCAGGGACTCTCTTTAAATACCCACATGATTTTTCAATTATGCTCAGGTGAGCGCCTGATAGTTCGTAATGCAGTATGGGATAAGTAGTCCATCATGTATCGCCAAACTTACAATCCATAATTCAGAAACCCTGATAAGTTGAGAAGGCACTCAGAATGCAAGGTAGGTTAAATTCGCAATCCAATGTCCTGCCGGGCTCCGTATTCAAAGGGCCCCAGGTACGCCACTACAATCACGGCGGAGGTGCGCCTCGACGGCTGGACGGCCGCCAAAATACACAGTTTTCACATTGTCCAAAACAAGGCTCACTCACATTGGATTAAAATGACTTTGGAACCAACCAGATTCTGCGTGTATCTTCAATTTTAATCTTTGCCCAACGCGTTTCAGATACTCCAATCCTTGTTCACGGGCTGAGGATACAAGAACAATAAAGTCAATCTCAGGGACTCTCTTTAAATACCCACATGATTTTTCAATTATGCTCAGGTGAGCGCCTGATAGTTCGTAATGCAGTATGGGATAAGTAGTCCATCATGTATCGCATGTGAGTGAGCCTTGTTTTGGACAATGTGAAAACTGTGTATTTTGGCGGCCGTCCAGCCGTCGAGGCGCACCTCCGCCGTGATTGTAGTGGCGTACCTGGGGCCCTTTGAATACGGAGCCCGGCAGGACATTGGATTGCGAATTTAACCTACCTTGCATTCTGAGTGCCTTCTCAACTTATCAGGGTTTCTGAATTATGGATTGTAAGTTAGGCGATACATGATGGACTACTTATCCCATACTGCATTACGAACTATCAGGCGCTCACCTGAGCATAATTGAAAAATCATGTGGGTATTTAAAGAGAGTCCCTGAGATTGACTTTATTGTTCTTGTATCCTCAGCCCGTGAACAAGGATTGGAGTATCTGAAACGCGTTGGGCAAAGATTAAAATTGAAGATACACGCAGAATCTGGTTGGTTGCAAAGTCATTTTAATCCAATGTGAGTGAGCCTTGTTTTGGACAATGTGAAAACTGTGTATTTTGGCGGCCGTCCAGCCGTCGAGGCGCACCTCCGCCGTGATTGTAGTGGCGTACCTGGGGCCCTTTGAATACGGAGCCCGGCAGGACATTGGATTGCGAATTTAACCTACCTTGCATTCTGAGTGCCTTCTCAACTTATCAGGGTTTCTGAATTATGGATTGTAAGTTTGCCGATACATGATGGACTACTTATCCCATACTGCATTACGAACTATCAGGCGCTCACCTGAGCATAATTGAAAAATCATGTGGGTATTTAAAGAGAGTCCCTGAGATTGACTTTATTGTTCTTGTATCCTCAGCCCGTAAACAAGGATTGGAGTATCTGAAACGCGTTGGGCAAAGATTAAAATTGAAGATACACGCAGAATCTGGTTGGTTGCAAAGTCATTTTAATCCAATGTGAGTGAGCCTTGTTTTGGACAATGTGAAAACTGTATATATATATATATATATATATATATATATATATATTCACAGAAAAAAACATAGATTTCAGGCATGATATAGTTAGGAATTACCATTTAAAAAAACCTTTGAAATTCACTGAAAAAACCATAGGTTTCAGGCCTGATATAGTTAGGAATTAGCATTTAAAACACCTTTGAAATTCACAGAAAAAAACATAGGTTTCAGGCCTGATATAGTTAGGAATTAGCATTTAAAAAACCTTAGAAATTCACTGAAAAAACAATAGCTTTTAGGGGTGTTATAGTTAGCTGGACATTTCACTCGAACAAAACCATTGAAATTCCTCCGATATAGTTAGTTGTACTAACTACATCTAGCGCGCCCGCAATCCACTGCTGATGATGTCACATATTACATCATTCATGACATGGTCAGTGACATCACTGATGACATCACTGATGACATCATCCAGTGAATGTGGTTTGGTTCATTATTTAAATATGTATAATATATATAGCAATTTGCATTGAAAATGAGTGTATATATATATATATATATATATATTAATTTCTGGATGGAGAATTTAGTAGCAGTGTGATTGACTGTTTACTTGACTAATTTATAGTGTCTCCCTAAATATATTGGATAGTGACTAAACTGTGTGAATATCTGTATCACTTTGTCAGTTGTTGTGTAAACTGCTGCACCAGTTGGTTACTAGCTACGTGAAAATCTATATTAGTTATAGATTAGTTAACTGAGTATTTTTATGGGAGAGTGAATGTGTGTGTGGTTCAGTGAGGGGTGTGTGACAGCCCAAAGATGTGTGAATAGTTGATTCAGTAGGTATATGAAGTTAAAACTACATGTTATAACAGTTGTTTGGGTGAGTGAATATCTTTATGGGTGTCGTGATGAGCCAGTATATGTCTCAATGGTACTTGTCCAACAAACTAGAAAAATAAAAGCCAGTGTATGTGTCAGTTGTTGTATATAAATAAGTATACATAAGACTCAGTGATTGTATGAGTGACTGTATGGATAACTGTATACTTGTAATAGTGTTTTTATAACACACTAAGTATGAGTTATTATCTATATGAATAGATGAAGTGGTGTTTTAAAAGTGTATAGCTAAGTAAAAGTAAGTATGATCCATTGTTTGCATAAGTGAGTAGGATGACTTCATAAGTGATTAGGATGTGTGCTGGTGTGTAATGTCGATATAGGTGTATAAGTATATTTGATAGTGTTCTATTGATCATTGACAGCATGTATGAGTGAATCTATAGGTAAGTGATCAGATGTGTGTATAGATCTATGAATCACTGAGTGAGTGTTTAAAAACTTGTATTGGTGTGTCAATGGTTTTAAATGTGGCACTCTGTATTTTACAGTGAGTGATGAAAGGTTATACTAGTGTATGATGAGGTGTATCTGATTGTCACGTGGATGATGTCATCAGTGATGTCATCAGTGATGTCATTTGAGATGTCATCAGTGTAGTTCGGCTGATTTCAGAGGAATATTTGTACAATGGTGAAGGAAGGGGGCGGGGCCTGAGGTGACGTGTGTAAACATGCCCTGTGGCGCGTTTTAAGTTGGGGAATTAATTCCTCTTCAATGCTGTGGTCCCAACTAGGACATTGTTCCATGTTGGCGGTGAAAACAAAATAAGTGAACACCTGCTCAACAAAAGAAGGAGTAAAAAGACAGAGAGGAGAGAAAGAGAGTGTAGAGGGGAGGGGAGGTAGAAGGGAAGTAGGGGTGAAGGTGAAAAGAGGCAGAGAGAACTATCCCCAGTATCAAGGATCCAATCCCGAAGGGGAGGACTCAATATGGCCTCTTGTTGGCCCTCACACACCCCGAAGGATGTCTTGCTTCATCATTGGGCTTGTTATTGCTCCTCGTTGGGGAGCAATAACAAGCCCAATGATGAAGCAAGTCACAGGGGATAGTTCTCTCTGCCTCTTTTCACCTTCACCCCTACTTCCCTTCTACCTCCCCTCTACACTCTCTTTCTCTCCTCTCTGTCTTTTTACTCCTTCTTTTGTTGAGCAGGTGTTCACTTATTTTGTTTTCACCGCCAACATGGAACAATGTCCTCATTGATTTAACTGTCACTAGTGGAGCACGGACATTGGACCATAAACAGCTCCTGGTCCCCCTCTTCTTTGTTGATTTTGTGGTCCCAACTAGCCCATCAGGTACCTCCAGTATGCGCCAGGGAGCTGTGTTGCAGAGAGGTGTTCAGAGGTCACGCCCCTTTTTACAACACTCTGCAACGCAGCTCCGTGGCACTCACTGGAGGTACTTGGTGGGCTAGTTGGCCCCTAGGGGACCTCTGGATTAAAGAGGAATTAATTCCCCAACTTAAAACGTGCCACAGGGCGTGTTTGCACACATATCCCACCAGGCCCCGCCCCCTACCTTCACCACTGTGCAAATGTGCTCCGTGGCGTGTTTTAAGTTGGGGGATTAAGTCCCCTTGAATCCTGAGGTCCCCTGGCGGCCAACTAGCAGACCAGGTACCTCCAGTATGCGCCAGGGAGCTGCTTTGCAGAGAGGTGTTCAGAGGCCACGCCCCTTTTTACACCTCTCTGCAACGCAGCTCCGTGGCACTTAGTGGAGGTACCTGGTGGGCTTTTTGGCCCCTAGGAGACCTCTGGATTGAAGAGGAATGAATTCCCCAACTTAAAACGCGCCACAGGGCGTGTTTGCACACATATCACATCAGGCCCCGCCCCCTACCTCCACCACTGTGCAAATGCGCCCCGTGGCGCGTTTTAAGTTGGGAGATTAAGTCCCCTTGAATCAACTAGGCCACCAGGTACCTCCAGTAAGTGCCACGGAGCTGCGTTGCAGAGAGGTGTAAAAAGGGGCGTGGCCTCATTACACCTCTCTGCAACACAGCCCCCTGGCGCATACTGGAGGTTCCTGGTGGGCTAGTTGGACCCCAGGGACCCCCAGTATTCAAGGCGAATTAGTTCCCCCTCTGCAAATGCATCAGGGGGCGCGTTTGCAGAGTGGTGTAAGGAGGGGGCGTGGCCTACGGCCCGATCCCGTCTTTTATCTATTTTTTTTTTTTTTTTAGAAGGGGGGCTGTGTAGCCCCCCTTCTTTTTCTAATTTATTGGCCCTGGGGACCCCATCCCCCAGGGCCTGC
This sequence comes from Triturus cristatus, assembly GCF_964204655.1. Classification (NCBI taxonomy): domain Eukaryota; kingdom Metazoa; phylum Chordata; class Amphibia; order Caudata; family Salamandridae; genus Triturus; species Triturus cristatus. The sequence continues at coordinate 314,623,662 of NC_140588.1, read as the reverse complement.
CCCAATTGTTTTTTTTTTCTTTCTTTAGATTGGGAAGGGGACCGCGTGGCCCCCCTCCCGAGGCCATATTTTGCCCCAGGGACCCAATCCCCCGGGGCCGGCCATTGAGTTTTTTTTTTAATAAATGGGGAGGGGGCCACGTGGCCCCCCTCCCAGGCCACTTATGGGCCCAGGGACCCTATCCCCCGGGGCCTGGCCACCTCGTTGGGGACCGTGATGGGGTCCCAATCCCCCCACGATCCCAGTCGGCTCCCCGCTTCCTGCGGGAGCCGGCATTGCTTTTCCACATAGGGAGCAGCTAACATGCTGCTCCCAATGTGGAAAAGCAATCTGCTTTGCTTCATTGAAGCAAGAGCAGGTTTCCCTGCTCTCGCTTCAATGAAGCAAAGCAGTTTGCAATGGCAGGGTGGGAGCCGCGAGGCTCCCACCCTGCCATTGCAAACAGCAGTGTCCCGGGGGTGGGCACCCCGGGACACTGCAGGACCCGGCCCTGGGGGGTGGCGGTCCCCAGGGCCTGTACCAGGCTCCAGGAGGAGGGCCGCGCGGCCCCCCTCACACATATTAAAGTTGCCCTGGGGGGTGGCGGTCCACGGGGCTGGGGTGGCCTGAGAGCCCCCCACCTATTTTAAAATTGCCCTGGGGTGGCAGTCCCCGGGGCTGGGGGGCCTGAGAGTCCCCCCACCCATTGTTAAGAAGCCCCAGGGGTGGCCGTGAGCCCCCCCGCCTATTTTATGCACGTTTGCATGTAAAGATTTGAAATGTGGCAACTGGACAGAAAATTAGGCCGGTGAATAAATGCTGCTAATAATGAATTTTAAACTGCACGTGGCACTTTATTTTTGCATTGAAGCAAGAGAAAAATTAAAAGACTTTGTGGGTCTAAAATAACTCTATTAAGCAAAAATGGAATGGATGCCACAACACAGCAAGCTTCTCGAAGCAGTAATAATGCATTGTGGGACTTGTTGCTACATGACAAACCAAGATGGAGCAGGTACATTTTGTTGCTGGCCAACTCAGTTGCGAAAGGAGCCCCCATACCAGATTCGTAGAAAGGGACAGAAATAATACCCATTTACAAGAAGGGAGACAAAACACAACCAGGCAATTATAGGCCCATCAGCCTGATAGACTCCCTACAAAAAATAATGGGTAGACTAATTCTTAACAAGATCCAGGAGTGGATTGATGAGAAGTGCATTTTATCCCCCCTGCAGGCAGGTTTTCGAGCATACACCAGCACCATTGACCAGGTGTTCCGCTTCACATTGTTTTATTGGAAAACGGTGGCCCTGGCCAATGGCAGCCTGTACGCTGCCTTTGTTGATTTAAAATCAGCATTGGATCTTGTTCTATGTTGCAAACTATGGGCAATCTTGCACGAAATAGGGATCCCTCCTAACTTACTCACACTACTTGTGAGATTGCATGAAGAAAACTATGCTAAAATTTGTTGGGGTTGCCAGGGCATGGTTACCGGACCCTTCCCAGTAGAGAGAGGTGTACGCCAGGGTTGTGTGCTGGCACGACCCTATTCTCCCTATTCATCAATGGTATTGTAAATTACATGGAAGTTGAGCCCACTGATGCCCCGTCACTTGCTGGCAATAAAATACCAATTGTAATGTTCGCGGACGACACGTTGATCATTTCAAAGACCCCAAGTGGCCTGCAGAGGGCCCTGATAATTTTTGAAGAGTTTTGTACCACTCGTGGTCTGGAAGTCAACGTGTTGAAAACGAAATTCATGTCTTTTAACCCCCATAGAAATTTTAAAAGTAAAATAGTAATGAACAACCGTCCATTGGAGCAAGTAAAAGCATTTACTTACCTGGAGGTTATCATCCAAAGTGATCTAAAATGGAAGCAGCAAATTGACCTAGCAACACTCAAGCATCGACAATTGTCTGGAGTGCTAAACCAGGAGTTGAATACCTCTCTGACTAAACCAATTAGCCCAGTGCTCCAGGTATACAATATGAAGGTGGTTAACTCCGCACTTTATGGAGCAGAGCTCTGGGAGCATGAAAACCTGTCCAATCTTAAGACTGCTAAAAATAGGTTTATGCACAACATCACATCGCTCCCCCAAAGTACACCACTGTGTCCTCTATTGTATGATCTAGGAAGAAAGCCCTTGGCTAAGGTGGCCAAACTACGCCCCTTATTATACTGGCACAGGCTTTGGACCACACCAGAATTAAATCACTATGCCGCGGGCTTCCTGGACATATTAAGGGTTGACACATTTCACAAAATAAGATGGTTGAGAGAAACTAGAGATGCCCTAGTAAGTATAGGTATGAGGACATTATGGGAAGAACCAGACAAAGCTAGCTTCCCTTCAAAAAAGATCCTGAAAAAAAAATATTGGGAGATGATCACACACAAAATATTAAGCAATAGTTTGTCATCGACTCTAACAGTAAACTTTCTGGAAGTCCAACTGACCCCGAGCCTAGAACCATTGTGGGACATATTAGCTAAACCACACAGCAGGAAATTATATTTTCAGTTCAGGGTGGGTTCACTGCCCACTAGAGCTCTTACAGCTAGGTGGTCTAAATCATGTGACAATATGTGTCCTCTATGTCAGACCCAAGAGGAGTCTGTGGCACATTTGCTGTTTGTCTGCCCAGCTTATGCCGCTCCTCGTCAGGCATGGCTTGTGCCAATTTGTAAACTACTTGAAACCAGAAGGAGTGAAGAAGCAGGAAGAATTTTACGTACAAATACTTCTTTACCAATTTTTACAGCTGTAGCAAAATTTCTAGGCTGGTCATGGGCCATAAGGTCACACTCTCTTTTCACCTAACAAATGCTATTTTTGCACCTGTATATGGAGTTCCATAACTACACTTTGACCAAAATGTCTCTAGCTCTGCAATGCTGGCCCCATATGCTAGAACCAAAGCTTAGTACTTTGCAGCAGAGTTTTTAATTGGTGCCTGCTTTTAATGGTTGTTCTTAGTGAAAGCTATCAACGCTTTTTTATCATTATTTTATGGCTTTTAAAATAATATTATGAAGATCCAATTGTATTTTTTAACAAGTCTTTCAACCATGTTTAACTACTTTGTATATTGATGTTGAATTATCTTTTTTAGTAAACACATTTTGTACATCGCTTTTATGACTAACTGTGGAATAAAGCTTGTTTGACTGTCTGAAAAGTGAGTCTGGAATATGTCTCTTTGGAATAGCATGTGATCAAGTCGCTGAGATGACCGAAACGTGTTATGCAAAGCTGATGCAAAACTGACAGTGTAAAATAAAGGATTAAGTTTACCGCATTTGAAGTCTGCTTTGGTTGTGATGTGGAGAACAGAACTTGTGGAAATATATATATAGCCAGGAGTACCCAGCCATATGACTGACACCCGCAGTAAGCCGACAGTTGACATCCGGCGGCAGGTGAGAGGTGGTGAAGAGACAGCGAGAGCGAAAAGGACCCAAAAAACAACGGAACGGAAGGACTCCAGTGGAGAAGAGCCGGGACATTGGTTATTATAATCCTGACATCGGTCTCTAATGGTTATTATTACCGAACTGTATTATGAACATTAAAGTGAACGTCACAGTACCACAAACTCCAAGGGGAATGGCAGTCCTCTCATTGCCCGCAATTCAACCAATCAGGCCACATATTTGTTTAAATGTTCTCTCGCTGTGTCAGAGAAAGTATGGCTTTTACCGCACTGATGAAGGCGAATGCTGAAACGCGTATGAGAAGAAATAAAGCCTCTTTGAAATACCTCCTGAGTGCACCTACTCCATTCGTAGTTGGTGTGTATCAGAGCAGGTTTACACCCCCTGCAAACTTGGATGCACCCGCCGTGTGTTCGGCAGCCCTGATGGAAGCGATGTTGGAATTTATTTGGGCTGCCAGAATCGCCGCCACAAGGCCCACTACGGACATATCTACTGGAACACCCTTTCGATGCTGCAGGGGAGTCATGAGATTTTACACGCTTTGTACTTTGGCGCATGGTATACCCCCCTGTGGAGAGGGCTCTGCTAGGTGTCCCCCCTCCCTCTCCTGTCCTTGGTGCCCCGAGGCAGACCCCCCTTAGTTTCCTGAGCACGTGGCTGTTTGTCATAGCAACTCTACACATTATCCCCCCATTTTTTCTTTTTGTGTATCTTCATATCGCTTGCTGGCCATGTATATTTGCCTTTACTGTTATCTGCCATTTGCTATTTCTGTAATAGTGGTTTATTTGATGTATGTGCCTTGGTAAAGCTCATCAAACGGAGGCAATATTAATGTAACTGCTGATGCATTGTTCTTATGTCATTGACGGAATTTCAATAAACAAAAAAACAAAAACAAAAAACAAAAAAAAAGACATAAGATGACATGCTCAGGCTGAAGTCTGTGTGAAAAGCCAGGTCTTCTAGGCCTTACAGAAGCGAAAGTGTGACACCTGACCAGAGAGATCTTCAGGGAGGGAGTTCCACAGCTTAGCAGCAGCAGTAGAGGAAGCCATTCCTCCCCATCTAGCCATTTTAAACCTCGGTACTGTTAGTAGATTCTTACTTGCTGACCTGAGCTGCCTGGACGGAACAGAACGCTGAAATATTGCTTTAATAGCCTCAGGGCCTAGGCCATATTAGGCATTATGGGTCAGGCATAGAGTTTTAAAAAGAATTCTATGGTCCAGAGGAAGCCAGTGCAGCGTGATGAGGGAAGCCAAGACTGTGTTGTATTTTGGAAGATCCATCCCCAGCCTGATTGCAGCATTCTGCACCAGCTGCAAACGCCGCACCAGGCCTTTGTTAATGCCCAGATAAAGGGCATTACAATAGTCAAGTTTGGACATTACTAGGGCAACAACAGCCTGTTTTCATGAGGCAAACTAGAGGAACTGGGAACTTTTTCTAAGGATCCTAATGATCCCAAAACAGGTGGACACTACTAATCTGTAAGCTCAAAGAAAGAGCATTGTCCACTATGACCCCTAAATTTTTCCCATGGAATACAGGGCAGGTACAGCTGTCATTGGACCAGATGTCAAGTTGGTTACCAAATATCAAGACCTCAGTCTTTTCCCCGTTGAATTTCAGAAAGTTTTCCACCATCCAGGAAGAGACTGCCTGCATACAATTTTTAAAGTTCGTGGCGGAATCGCTAATACTGTGAGTAATGGACACCATTATTTGGGTGTCGTCAGCATAAGACAACACCTCCAGCCCAAAGGATCTCACAAACTTAGCCAGCGGGGCAACATAGATATTAAAAAGTGTCGGACTTAATGAAGAGCCCTGTGGAACTCCACATGACAAGGAATTTGAAGCCGAGTAGAATTGGCCCATTTTCACACACCTTAGACGTTCAGCCTCAATACACAGATAGCGGTGACCTCAGCCTTTAAGTAACTGTTGCAGCTCTGTGTGGGGAGCTCCCTGAACTGTTGACGCATGTTGAAGTCCACGGCGCAGTATCCTGCCCTCCCACTTAGCAACATCACCATTTCAGCAAGATGGGCAGGTAAAGCACAATTACGGGAACTGCAACCTCATGGCCATTGACGGGTCTGGCTCAATCCATGGAATCAAAACTAGACACTGTGCTCCAAGCGGTGACACAGATCAGCGAGGCGCTGACACAGACTCGCACGTCACTTGAATGTCGAATAGATATGGTCATGGCAGACTTCACGCTCCTCCACGCCGACCACCGACAACTGTCAGGGAGAGTCAAAGAACTAGCTGCGGATGTAAAGGAAATTGCCCCAATAGCTAAAGAAGTGACCACGGAGGTTCGTCATCTCACTTCCAGGCTACAGTTCTTGGAACGGCATATGGACGATACAGAGGGCCGCTCTCGGAAGAATAATGTGCGTGTAGTGGGGCTACCAGAGGGCACGGAAGGTGGAGATAGCTTATACTGAGTCCTGGTTGCGCTCCCTGATGCTGGAGGGTACACTCTTTGCTTTCTTTGCAATGGAGAGGGCGCACAGAGTGCCGTCGAAGTGTCTGCTGCCGGGAGCAGGACCAAGAAGTTTCCTGTTCCGTCTCATGAACTTCAAGGACAGAGATGCAGTGCTCCGTGAAGCCAGAAAAATGGAGGCAATCACAGTGGACAACTCACAAGTTCTCCTTTCCCCAGACTACGCCTTGGGAGTACAAAGACAAAGGAGCGCTTTCCTCACAGTCAAAGGAAGCATGCAGGAATTACATTTGAAATGCTCTCTCATATTCTGGTCCGGCTGCACGTAGTGGCTATTGGAGCCATGCACTTTTTCAACATGGCAGAAGATGCATGGGACTGGCTTGAAACTAAGGGGCACCACACCTCCCCAAGCCAGAGATATAACAACGCAGAGTCACAAGCAAGAGCCCGCAGGTATCGTCGCGGTAGGCGCCGGACAGGCACAACAGACTCCCAAGTACACTCGGCGGCACCTCCCAATCATAAACAAGTGCTGTGAGAACGGAGAGGTGCACTGCAAGCAGCAGCGGACTTAAGAAACCGACAGAACAGCAGAGATGCAGATGCTTCCTCTGAACAGTCGCTAAGTGAGGACAGCTCGCAGGCCAGGTGGCCAATACATGAAGACCAGCTATCGCTCCCTGATGTGACTCCCCAGACGGCAGACGATTTGATGTAGAAATTAAATGTGTCTCGTGGATACACAAGTATAAGAATGTAACATTGTCTACACTTGTGACACACATGTTCCATACACATGTAAACTCTTACTGCGCATCGGCGACCCAGCCGCATAAAAGATCTGGCACAGATGGGACCCCATTTCACTCTGCAAGAAACAAGCGAATAACACGAAATACGGCATAAGTGCACATACAGCAGTGTACACCATGGGCCTAGACTCGCAAGGCCTGACATCTACACAACTTGCTCCCAACCTACCCCCATTTTTCCCCCAATAGGTTTGAAGTGGCGCATGTAGCCGTGAATCACCGTATGGTGCTGTTACTTGTTTGAGCAGACACACGTTGTCTCTCTGCTCTTTCCCAGTTGTACCCCCTGAACTTGTTGTTCGCATCCTTAGTTAAAGTTAGTGCACTCGCACATCCTTGGATCCCACATCCATGTTCTGGTAGTACACAGCACGTATCGTGTCATCACCTCATACCTTGCATCGCACATCGAGTGCATGACATACTGCTTCCAAACCATGCCACATGCCGCCCACCAACGTAGTCACTTGGAATGTCAGGGGTATCCACACGCCAGCAAGCAGGTATGCAATATATGCCTATCTTAAACGTCACACTGCACACATAGCATTTCTACGAGAAACGCACATCTCGCAGCTGGAAATCTGCAAACTGCAGCAGAGATGGAGAGGCCACATACTGGCCACCTGCTATTCGGCTTACGCACGGGGGGCTTTGATTTGGGTACAACCGAGTACCCATTTTGAATCAGAGGAGATCGTAATAGACAAATACGGTAGGTACGTGTTCGCTAAGGGCCGCCTCAATGGCCAATGCGTAATGGTAGGCTCCGTATACGCCCGAACATGGAACAAGGCCCATTTTGGCACACACTCACAAACTTGCTATCACACTGGTGTGATGTTCCTTGCTTGCTTGGAGGTGACTTCAATTCAGTCTTAGACACAACACATGACAGATCATTCCCACCACTCCCACAAACAGCGGCAACTTCTAACACTAGACATTTAGGCGAATGGCTGCGTCACTGGAACTTGGCAGATGTATGGAGAACCCTCAACCCACAAGCGCGACTATACTCATATTACTCACATACACACAGGCTGCATGTCTGTATCGACCGCTTTGTTGCAAGCGCACCACTACTTGAGAAGTGTATTAAACGGATTATCTAGGCAATACACATTTGGATCATAACCCACACATTATAACAGTGGAGGGGGAGGATGTCGGTCCCATAAAAAGTATGTGGAGGCTTCAACCTCTGGTGCTGGAGTATCCCCCGTTTGGAACAGCAGTAGTCACAGCGTTAGAGGAGTACTTTGTGAATAATAAGGGGTCAGTCAGAGACACGAGGGTCCAGTGGGATGCCTGTAAGGTCAGGGGACAGTGCATAGGACTGAGTTGGAGTATTAGGGAACAACTAGACGGCAAGGTTAAATGCATAGAGGTTGACCTGACTCGGCTTGAAGCCAACCTGGCACAGGGTAGAGAAAGACAGCCATACATAGACGAGCGGCACCTACAACACGCTGCCAAGCTACAGCGTCTGTGCTGTTTGCAAATTATGCACACACTCATGCAGCTGCAGACATAGCGGGCGGATTACTGGCTAGCATGATCCGGCAGGAACATGCGCATACACCAAAACTGAGACTGCGACCTGCGTCTAGACCTGTACTCACCACGCAACAAGACATTCATGATAAGTTCACTACACACCACACCAGAGTCTACCAGTCAGCACATCATGCAACACATACAGACATGGATTAATTTCTCACTCCCCTAACTCTGCGTCACATCACAACAGAGCAGCGAAGGCCTGGTTTCACTCAGTCCTATGTTGGGCACAGGCGGAGAGCATAACACTCCGTCGTGAAGATGTGATTGGGCTACGGAAGCAGCCACTGGTGCCAGCATTGTACGCAATCTTATTAGATTTTCACGCAGCAGAGCAGGGACCGGAGTCGGCAGCAGACACAAATGCGAGCGATGAAGAGCAGACAGCAACACAGCTGGCACCTAACTAGGTCTTATAGGACACAGTGATAACAAACCTGGTCATTGGCAGACCCAGACAGTTAGCAGTACATGCTATATATGCGAAGGGGGGTGGCTGGTAAAATTCAATGGCATATGACTTTATTCATCGTGTTGGTTGGGTTGATGCATATTCATAATGTACGTGATTCAATCAGTCCATCACCGCTTGCTATTCAACATAATTGTTCATGTTGATTACAGTTGAGCTTTTCTCTTCTAACCCTTATTTGTTTCCTTTTGAGCATTAAGGCATTATGCCATTTATTTGCATACTGGACTCGCAACATAGCGCCAATGGCCAAATAATAATAATAATAAAAATACATTTAAAAAATCAAAAAAACACACAAAAAAAAAAAAACAGACACCTCACTACCTCACTGAATACCCCAACGACAATCAGTTACTTGACCCCACTCAGTCTGGTTTCAGACCTAACCTCAGCATGGAAACTGCCCTCATTGCAGCCACGGATGACAACCCCATGACTCTGGACAAAGGAGACATGACATCCCTCATTGGCCTGGACCTCTGCAGAGCATTTGACACAGCCTTCCACCCCATCCTCATCCAACAACTTTACAACATTGGATTCCAAGGACAGGCCCGGCAAAGGATCTACTCCTCCCTGACTGGAAGGACTGAGTCAGTCAGCCAGGCAGCATGCACCTCAGACACACATGACCTCATTTGCGGAGTTTCACAAGGATCTTCCCTGAGCCTCACCCTCTTCAACACATACATGATCCCTCTAGCCAGCATCATCCATTCCCACAACATTAATGTCCTCTACTAATGCCAACAACTCACAGCTCATTCTGTCTGTCATGGACAAGCCGTCAAGTACCTGGATCAAATTCAATACCTGCATGTTAGAAATGGGGGTCTCTAGTTAGCAGGTTGTTACCCTGTCCAAGTAGAGACCCTTCTTTACTAGTCAGGAAAAGGGGGAAACACTTCTAAAATAACCCCTGCTCACCCCCTTGGTACTTGGAACGAGCAGTCAGGCTTGTCTCAGAGACAGTGTGTAAAGCATTTGCATATAATCAACAGTAATACATTGAAAATACTACAAAAGGGGACCACATCCCTTTTAGAAAAATATCCAATATTTTATCTGTGTAAATAAAACAAGAACAAAACCGATAAAAATCCACCATACTGTTCTTAGAAATATCAATAAACAAAAATAGACTTAAAATACAGTTCCTTGAAGTCAATAGCTCCATCTGAGGCTATCACGGTGCCATGAACAACAAATCCAAACAGTTCTGGCTGACCACTGCATCGCTGGCCAGTTATAGTGTATGGAAGACATGCAAACAGTACCTTTAGAGATGCAGGTTGTCAGTGACCTTGTGATGAGCCTTAAAGAGCCCGCATCGGCAGGCATTGGTTCCGGAGGTTGGCGCAGGAGTCTCCGGGCCCTTGAAGTCACACATTTTGCAGATTGAACTTCGTGCGGTTGAAGTTAGGAGCACTAGCGTTGGCTGGTGTTGGGGCTGCGGTGCAAAGTACAGCTGTGCATCATGTGATGCCCTCAAATCGCAGTGCAGGCAGTAGCTCTGTGACAGCGTCCAGCTACGTTAGTGAGACCAGGGCTGCGCTGCGAATTGGTGCGGTGCACTTTGCAGTGCAAGCAGATCACGGTGCAGGTAGCGTCGTCATCATTACTGAAGCACTGTCATCAGCTGACAAACTGGAGACGAAGGTGCTGGCATCGGTAGGCCAAGACTGCAATGTAGGATGGGGCAGTGCGTCATGTAACTTACGAGCAGTGCCCTCGAACCATGGTGCAAGCAGCAGCATTGAGGTCCTACTAGGGCAGTGATATAAAGTGAGGCGGTGTGGAGAGCGATTCCCACAGGTGGCAGTGCAAGCAACGGCTCAGTGGCAGCGTCGGACATCATCATTGGTGAGACCAGGGTTGTAGTGTGAAGTGCAGCAGTGCCCTCTCCAGTGCCTTCAGGACACGGAGCCAGCAGCGGCGTCGTTGACGACATCGGGTTGCTTTTTCTTCTGTTGGAGCACAAAACACACAGTCCCAGTGCAGGTAGCAGATGAACTTGAAGTCTTTCCTGTTTCTGAGAGGTCTTGAACAGGGGGCAAGCTCTACCTCGAGCCCTTGGAGAAACTAAAGCAAGGAAGTTGCAGAAAAGTTGAGTCCAGTCCTTTCTCTACCCAAGACAGAAGCAGGCACTGCAGCCCAACCCAGCAAAGCACACCACAAAGTGGTAGTTCCTCCTCACAGCTTCTCCAGCTCTTCTTCTTGGCAGGTTTTTTGATCCCAAACAGTTCTAAAGTTCTGGGGTCTGGGTTCCATTTATGTTGGAGGGAGGCCCACCGGGGAGTCAGGGGGATCACTCCGGGGCACCTTCCTACCGCAAAGTTATAGCCGAGCGCCGCTGAGAAGCCTCCTAGGGGAGGTCTTTCTCCTGTGATCGTACTAGGCCCAGTAACACCACCACACAGGACTCCGTATCAGTTGCTTATCTAGGTACTTTATCAATAGTAGCACATTTGAAATATTTACAGGGGGATCAAGAGATCCAGAAAGAGTCTCAGTGTCTTTGTAGGGACAGGGTAGCGGGACAGTCTTAGTACCAGCCTGGTACGGGGAAGCTCTGCGCCAGACCTTGCGTTAGGCCGAAGGTGGCTCCGGGGACCGGAGCAGCAGGTGCTGGTCTCAAAGCAGCTCGGACGTGGAGAGCCGTGACGGTGTCTGCAGGGCTCGGGTGGTAGTTCCGCTTGGGTCGAGCCGCGACACAGTCAGCAGGGCTCCGGTGGTAGGTCCGCTTCGGTCGAGCCGCGACGAGGTCAGCTCGGCTCTGATGGCAAGTTCAACAAGGTCGGGCCGCGACAGCGTCAGCAGGGCCCCAAAGGTTCGTGAAGGTCTTTAAGCACGGTGGAACCGCGACGTAGTCAGCAGGGCTCAGAGCGTGGTTCCAGGATGAGTCTTTCTCCGTAGGTTCAGCCGCGATCCGATCAGCAGGGCTCTTGACTCCGGGATACAACTGCTGTCTTGTTGCAGGGTCGCCCCAGATATAGGTCTGGAGCCCTTTGATGTCCGGACCCTTGCGCCCGGGGGGCGGAGAGGCCGGGTCGGGAGCGGCCAGACGCCCAGCAGGAGAGGCGCCAGGCCCAGGAGAGCTGTGGGGCGATCGCACCTAGGTGTGGGAGGACGGTTGGGGGTCCCATCGATACTGCCCTCCGCCGGGAGTGGGGAAGTGTTCACGTGGTACCCCCTGGCCAGTGGTTGGCGCCTTGATGTCGGGGCTTGCTGGGACCGAGGCCGGGTTGAGCGGGGTCACGTAGGCTGGTGTGCAGAGTCACGTACAATCCAAAATGGAGGAGCCCCGAGGTGCAGGGGACCTCATGCGGCTTAGCGAGGGGGAACAGGACCACGCCACGAGGCCGGCTCCAACAATTTACCTTTGTTCTCTTGTGGCAAAAAGTCTCTCAGCTCAGTCCAAACCATTACTGTGCTCTCTGGTCCATCTTCTAGGCAGGAGGTAGAGACAGCATTGTGCACAGGGCCTATTCAGGTTCAAGGAAATCTCCTCCCACTACTCTAAATCAGTCCAGGTCTGTTGAGCTCAGCTCTGAGTCATCCAGGAAAGGCAGGACACACCTCAACCCACCCAGTGGCTGTCTACAGTAAATGCACATCCCCAACTCCTGTCACTCTAAAACCAGACAGTCAATAGACAAACCAGCAGAGGGACACAGAATGGTTAAACAAGACAATGGCAACTTTCTAAAAGTGGCATTTTCCAACACACAATTTGAAAACTATATCCCATAAAAGATGTGTTATTAAATTCTGAGTTCTGAGAGCCTAAACTCCATTTCTCTATCTTGGCCCAATATCAAATTATACTTGTCTTATGTTACAAGGCAACATTCATGTTAGCCTATGGAACCGATAGCCCTTCAATAGTGAAAAATGAAATTGGCAGTATTTCACTATCAGGACATATCACATACATCAGGACATGTCCTACCTTTCACATACACTGCACCCTGCCCATGGGGGTACCTTGGGCCTACCTGAGGGGGTGCCTTACATGTAAGAAAAGGGAAGGTTAGGGCCTGGCAAGTGGGGACACTTCGCAAACAGTTAGAGTGGTATCAGTTCCTAAAGGGAGAAGAAGAGTGCTTCTGCAGTCCAGATAGGTACTGCGAGTCGGGGTAGGTGTCTCCAAGATAAGGTATGAGTGTGCAGGGTGGTGGAGTGATACTCATGTGCGTGTTGAAATGACCCGTTGGTACCCTTGTATGTTTTTTCGGGGGTCCTCTGGGTCAGGTTAAAATATAACAGGAATGGAGGCGCAGTTTATGCAAAAATGAGAGGGGAAAGAAATGAAAGTTCTCACGCTGCTCTCAACTCGTATGTAGGTGTAGAATAAAGTGTTATAAATGATGGGTGGTCAACATGTTTCGCGCTATCTGTTGTTCCCTAGTGGATCCCTTAGCGCTTCATCAGGACCGTGATATAAAGAAAATAAAGGGGAAATCAGGGAAGAAGGCACCCTATATTCCCTCTGAACCGTTAGTCAGGTAAGTATAACAGGTACTGTTAATGGGCACGTCTTATTCGTGTCCAAAGTGGGGACACTTGCCAGGTCGACATGGCAGTAAAAGCTGTGCGCAGACACTGCAGTGGCAGGTCTGAGACACCTTTGAAAGGCTGCTTGTGTAGGTGGCACAGTCAGTGCTGCAGGCCCACTAGCAGCATTTGAATTACAGGCCGTGTACACACAGTGCACTACACTAGGGAGTTAGCAGTAAATCAACTAGGTCAAACATGGAAACATCAATCCACAAACCAAATTTACAGTAGTAGCACTTGCACTTTAACACTGAACAGCAGTGAGATAGTGAGGAGAGGCACAAAACCAGCAAAACAAAGTCCAACGTACCATTAAAAACAGGAGGACGAAAGAATGGGGAAACATGCCAAAATATGCCATGTCTAACACTGCATGACTAAAAACATCCACTGGACGAAGACCAACTGTCTAAATCTGAACACCGACAAGACTAAAACTGCGATCTTTGGGGAGACCACATCCACCTGATGGTCAACAGAGCTAGGACTGTCACCCCCTCCCACCATCTGTGGCAAGAACCTCTGGATCATTATCGACAGTAAACTAGGCATGACCAACCAAGTCAATGCAGTCACCGCCTCGTGCTTCCATGCACTGAAAACGCTAAGGAAGATTTTCAAATGGCTCCCAATCAGCATCCTGAAAACAGTCATGCACACCCTGGTCACAAGCAATCTGGACCACAGGAATACCCCTATCCCAGGATCAATAAACAACCCACCAGAAGGCTGCAGACCATTCAGAACTCACCAGCCAGAATCACTCTTAACCTCCCACGCTACACTCACATCATACCACACCTGAAGGAGCTCCCCTGGCTCCCCATTTCCAAAACTAGCACAATTCAAACTCCTCTCCTACACTTTCAAGGAACTACATAACACTGGCTCAGCATACCTCAACAATCGCATCTGCTTTCACAATTTTCTTCAAGACACCTCCACTCATCCAGACTCCTATTTGCACACATCCCATGCTTACAGAAAGCCAAAACCGGTTGTTGAGCCTTCTCCTACATTGCTCCCAAAGCGTGGAACGACATGCAACTCCACATAGGAGCCTCCTTCTCACTTCTTGATTTCCGCAAGAAGCTGAACACCTGGCTTTTCCAGTAGTACCACTAGGCCATGGGTGTGGCAAGAGTCAAATGCAAAAGGCTTCAACATTACTTTATGGGCTTGCCCAGAATACTGAACATTAACAGTGATTTGATTTGACCTCATTCTAGGTAATAATCCTTGGTGTCTTGGTATCTTCCAACGTTGTTTGCATTTTTAAATAAAATTATGGATCTGCTCTGTTGGCATCTGAATGTGTTAGTAAATTACAAAGCCTTGCATTTTTATGGAGACTTTTGATAGCAATTGGATTAGGAGTATTTGAGAATGTCCATAGGGCAGAGATGTCCGAAAGGTATCTTATAGGGAAAAATAAAAAGATTATTTAACTAAAAAATAAATACTAAATATATGTTTATGTTAAATATTAATGCCAATTCATTTTTGTATTTATTTTTAACTGAATAACAAAAAAACAATTGATAGCACAAATAATAATAAAATAAAACTTTAGTAAATGGAATGATATGAAATTAAATTAAAATACTTTTTCAGAAGTTTAAGTTAAAAAATAAATTTAATCTATAGAAAAATATTGTTTAACGTGGATGAATAATTATTAAAAGTGATATATATAATTGATTAAAATCAAATCAGTTATATTTTAATGCAAATTTTTCATAATTTTAAAAAGTGTATTCAAATATTTTGTAAATAAGTAAGAAATATGTACTATGTTATATGTTTTTAACATGAAATTGTATTTAGTTATATGTTTTACTATTTTAAATACCTTAAGTTAATATTATTTATTGTGGGGGTTTATGTTAATTCTCTACCTCCAATATTTTCTATGGGAAGGTGTTGCAGTACAATTGGTTGGCCTTTTGTGGTGCTGGGTTTCTTACAGTTTTTTTTAGAAGAAACATACCCTCAAATTTTGTGAATAAGCAGTATATAGCAAATTAACTCAAAAGTGTAAGTTACCTTTGGAATCAGGTGTATTGTTTTTGCTTTTTGTATGCAATTTTGGATTTTAAATTGAGTAACACTTGGGTACTTTTAATAATTTCGATTTATGATGATAAACATAATACATATAAAACACAATTGATATTGTTTATTTATTTATTTTATATTTTTTCAAAGCATGGCGCTGCCATAAATTGGGTGTTACTAAGCTTAACCAGTAAGATGCCTTAGGAATAGGTATCACCTTGCAAAGAACCAAAACATATATTAATTAGCCACATCCATGCTCATGACGGCTCCCGGCCGTCATGAGTCACGGTAGTCATGTGCTCATGACGGCCGGGAGCAGTCCGACTGACACCAAGGGAAACTACTTTATGTGTGGATGCTCTTTGTGAAATGGAAGCATGCTGTAACTCAAAATGAAGGCAGCAAATGGGTGAAGTGGGATGACCCACTGCCTCATGATGCATGCTACATTGGGTGTAAGAAAAATGTGAATGACACTACAGCAGACTAATGGATGGTAAAAGGGGCTAGGGATCATACTGTCTAACATACCACACACATAGTTGGCCCTGATGCATTGTGGTAAATGCTGTGATTGATAACACTCACTGCAGTTGAAAGTCCTTAGTATTCATCATTAGTGGTGCAGCAAATGCTGTGTATCTCTAGACACGTGTTTCAGGATACCTCTCCTTGTTGGGGGTGCAGGCAATGCTGCTCATTGTCATCACAGGTTTCTGTGCCACTCCCAGAGCACAAGCGCATCGCAGAGATTGTCAGCTCAGCAACTCAACAAGGAGCCAATTACAAAAAGGCAGCGAGAGCACACTGCCTGGCATACCAGTCACACAATTCACACTGATACATTGTGGTAATTGTAGTGCATTATATCCCACACCTTAAATAAAAGCCTTCACTATTCACCTTGTTGGTGCAGCACTGCTATGTATCTCTAGACATGTTTCAAGAGACTTGCCCTTAGAATTAACTATATCACATTCATAATTTTAACACAATTAAAAGGTCTGGCTAACACCAGATCCGAAAAAGCCGATCGGTCTGGCTTGTCTGCCTGCATTTTGCTTTTGTTAATGCTTTCTTTGTGAAAATGTTTGCAAATCATTACTGCAAATAGATAGAGTGGGTTGAAACGATCAATTGAGAGACTTGCAAACACAGAGTGAGAGCTGGCTACATAGATAGAGGGATAGATAGATATATAGATAGATAGACAGACAGACAGACAGACAGACAGACAGACAGACAGACAGACAGACAGACAGATAGATAGATAGATAGATAGATAGATAGATAGATAGATAGATAGATAGATAGATAGATAGATAGATAGATAGATAGATAGATAGATAGATAGATACATCTCGCTCCGTGCTCTATGTGTTTCCCACCACTAGTAAAGCAAGCAAGATCTAAGTGAATGTTCTCCCTCTGTACCTAGCAAATGTTTTTATCATATAGTTTCATCTGAACGCTGTAGATTCCCATGCTTTTTACTGTTTTTAAAGGTTTTTATTAACCATACAATAAAACTGACTTACTCCATTCTTTAGTATGAGACACAGTTACTAATAAGACCGAGAACATTTATAGTTCTGAAGCCCTGATATAATTTTAAGCGCACGTCATAGGCGCCGAAACTAGTTGACTACAGTCCTGGTTCAGCCTCTTCAGGTGATTATACCCTTCTATGTAGTCTCACAAAAGGCCATTGTGAAAAGGCACACAGAAACCAGAGGGCATATCAACAACAACCGGCGATAATTATCGCTCAGCGCTCTTAGCGTGAGAATAATTATCGCCGGCTAGCGTGAATTTTTATCGCTGAGATAGCGTGCTATTAGCAACGCTTATCTCAATAGCGATAAAAATCCTCACGCTAACAGGCTAACGTGAGATTATCGCTGGAAACCCAGCGATAATCACACGTTACCTTGTTGATAGGGACAGGCAAACTTAGCCATGATATCCTCCTTCCATAGGATATCATGGCTAAGTCTGAAAATTAGCAGACGTAAAAAAGCAGCGTTAACCGCGGTTAGCGCTGCTTTTTTTGTCTCTAACAGGGTTAGCGACATTCTTGATAATAGGAGAAATGTCGCTTAGCGACATTTCTCCTATTATTTTACTCTGGAACGCCCCCTTTGCATCTCATTAGAGATGCAAGGGGAAGCGTAGAGTAAAAGGGTGCTAACATGCAAATTTGCGTGTTAGCACCCTGTTGTTGATAGGGTGCTAGTTTTATCTCTGCTTTTTTGGCTTTTAAAGCCAAAAAAGTAGAGATAAAGCCCTTGTTGATATGCCCCCAGATTCTTTTACAAAACCTTCTCTGAATATTGCATTGATGCCAACCGGTGCTACTCTGCTTCCAGATCTATTGCTGTGGTGTTTCAGCTTTGTGATGTATGCTTTTATCTGCCTTTCTTGCTATGGTCCTCTGAGGAGCAGTTTCAAGAGAGAAGCGAAGCAGATGAAATTGAATGAGTCTGCGTGTAGACGGATGAACTCCGATCACCGCTCATCCTGTAACTATACTTAATCTAAATAACCTTTTATGCTTTTCTCTGATGGCATTTTCAAAAGGCTCTCCAGTAGTAAATGAATGTACATGTCAGGATGGATTTGCCAGACAAATCAAGCCCTGCTGACAACTGCATCTATTCAGTACTTCATATTTCAGTTTGGAGGACAATTTTAGTGATTGGGTCATTAACATTTAGAAGCTTTGTAGTGACTGTTTTCAATATTGCGTTTTCCTTTCTGCATTCCCATCCCCAGATGAAAAGTTTTGACTACTTGTCTGCATATCTCTTTAAGGCAAGGGGGGAGGAAGCGAAATTCCTCCGAGATCAGCCTTTTTTTCTGGATTACGACCTCCTTTAATATTAACAATTTATCATTCATAGTTCAAGCATAAATGCGCTGTCAGATCAAATCTGCATATTGTTTAGTCCACGCATGACTGTGAATGAAAGGACACATCCTCAATTCAGTAGGGAGGATACGCTACCTATTCAAGTCCAAACATACTGTAAAGTGAGACAGAGCTGGGCAATGGATTGTGAGTTTCCATCTCCGCATGTGCGTGTAGAGGACCTAAAAAAAAGGATTGAGGAGCAGAGTAAGGAGTGACAATGGGGGGGAAGCTGGTGGCACATAGGGCCTTATAAATAGTTAGGGGAAACTAAATGAATCCATGGTTTTTGCGTTAATTCCGTCCTGCCTGATTAGTAGTGGCAAGGATTTTCCGCACCTAGGGTCATATTTAGCGGAATTGTGGGGCAGGGCAGTGCAGCAAGTTACCTTCACATGACAGGGAAAGGACAGGAATACATTGTATTTATCCAATATGGCACATTTCTGTCCTTTCCCACTGCGCTGGCGCTGTTTCGGCAGCCTAGCGCCAATGCAGGTACCTTTGCACAGTGGTACAAGGGTGCTTGTTTTGTAGGTAGGATCGATTTTTTGCAAGAGGGGGCACCTTCCTGCACAAAACAAGCCATGGAGGTGTTTTACATAGAAAGAGATAAAAACCTAAGCCTCACCTAGGAAGACGTATCTTTTTGGGACATTCCCAGGTTTATCAGGTTTGGTAAATGTGGAGATGCATCACAAACCATGGGATTTGCGTGGGAACACCCACCAAAATGCCTTCCTTGAGTAATGCAATGCACCGATTTGCACTGTGGTGCATTACTCCATAATTTGAAGCCATTCAAAGCCACGTTGCGTGGCTTTGAATGGCTTCAGAAATTTGACTTAGAGTTTTGAGTCATGCTCTTACCATAGTGCGTGGTGCAAGCATAATTCAAAGCCCTCAAAAATATGCCCCCTAGATTTACAGATTGTGGAAGATGCCGACTTGATTGCTCTGTCCTCAATAGACAGCCAGCACAGTCACATGTGCTTTCCCCCCGCTACAAATAAAACATTGTGCTTCCTTCCCCTAAATCCCCACACACTCACTCACTCCTCACCTCAGCACTGGCCCCTCATACATTTACCACGTGCTCAGAACAGATAGTAAATTTATGCAGGAAAATGGCATAGGATGGTGAATTCGGTGTGATTTTATGACTAGAAAAAATATCCCCACTCAGTAATTTCCCATTCCATTGGCTTAAACTCATAATTGCAAAGTACTGTGGTGATTTTATCGCACAGTAACAGCAAATTTGCCTGCGTATTTCGTGTGTGGTAAATCTGCGCCAATTCATAATTAGCACCTCAGCAGTGGCAAGTATCTCTATGTGAAATGTTAGAGCCGGACAGTCGCTGTCCATGCCGGTAACAACGGTGGGGCGGTGGGGCCGCGTGCGGGGGGATTCCGAGGGACAATGCAGAGGGAAAATGTATTATTTATTTAATTTTCCCTCTGCATCGTCCCTCGAAATCCCCCCACGTGGCCCACCGCCCCACCGTTGTTACCTGCACGGACCGCGGCTGGAGCTGGAAATGCAAGAGAGTTCCTATTTCAAAGACATATTGTGCCTCAAATAGATAAGTGTATTTCTATGAAAAAGGGTCTTTTATATTCTCTATATCTTCAAGATGCCACCCTTCACTTTAAATGTAACCAGCTGGTGTTCCATACATTAAATAGTGATTGGGTACGAATAGTAGGAAGTAAAATTACAAGTTAAAATACTGAGGGGCAGAACTACTAAAATCACATGCAACGCAGTGCAGAAGGCAAAAAAGTAGTGCTGCTTTGCAAAAGAAGATGAAAGCAGGAGAGCACCATATTTTGTAGAAATGTAGCACTCTAAACCCCTCTGCCTAGTGCTGGTGCTGAAATTAGCTGCCATGCACCATGCACACACCTTTGCACCTTAGTAAAATGTTGTCTGTGTGAGCCTAGCATAGGTTTTGTACTGGATGGATAGCCTTCCTTTACAAAATACTACACTCAGACTAACTTTAAACTGTTTCCCACTTTGTATGTGTGCTGCACGGTGCAGCTCACATACCAAGTCGGAAAAAGAAGGAGAAATAAAGCATTTCTCCTTCATAGCGTCTACTTGAAATGGGCGCTATTCTCTGATGCTAAACCCTGTCTACTTTTTTAAGTAAATAGGGCTTAGCACCAGAAAGCTTGGGTGGTTGCATGGGAATTTCACAAATACCACACATGGTACGCCCTGTTGGTGCTAAGTAATGCAATGCAGCGTTATGCGCTGCTTTGTGTTGCTCTCAAGTGATTTTCCACCACTAAAAGGATTAGTGCTGGAAAGTATATAGTGTTACTTTTGTAATGCAAACAGAGTGTAAAATCTTAGGAGCATTTTTACACGCTCCTTCCGCCTCCAGGGTGTCATTTTTTTTATTGACGCTCTGTTGGCACGGTGTGTTGGCCCATATTTACAACGCCCAGCAAAGCCAGCCTGTGTGGCTTTTCATGGACTTGTAAATATGGTCCCCTTTCATGCATAATTCTGCATGAAAGGGGCATTCTATGGGTGTTGCTGTGGGTTTTCCATTGCAACACCTATGGATTTTCACACATTCCCAGATTTACAAGGTTTCAGAAACCTGGGAATGCGTTGGATTCTAATGATTTCCCAGGGGAGGCGTGAATGTGGCGCAACAAGGAGACATTCCTTTATTTCTTCTGATTTTTTCCTTCTTCTATGTATGCTGCATTCTGCAGCACACATAGAAGGAGGAAAACGCCATCAATTGTTGTTTTTGCGCAGGAAGGTTTCCCTTCATAAAGAAAAAAGAATCATCCCTGAAAGGGGGTGTTGGAAACGCCCACTCCCACTCCGCAGGGTGGTGGTGGACTCCCCGAACACACTGTGGTAGCTTGGCTCGAGTGGTCAGGAAACGGGCGCAGTGCTAAGCATACAATATACCCATACAATAACCATGCGTGCATCCGTTCCAAAAACGACTCTACACCGTAAAAATTATGAAAATATGCTTCTTTATCTTTTTCTCTTAGTTGCTGATTGGAAAAATAAATAGGTCAATCACAATATACAAGTTTCAATTAGTGCAGGTCAAATAAATATTGGCTGTTTGATGAAATAAATAGGGGTGATCATAAATAACAGGGCATAAATACAAGTGCAATATATACAGACAATTAAATACTTTGAGGCAATAAATACTGTACCAATAAATATTGTACACCAACAAGTCCTGTGGACCTATAAATATAGTGCAGCAATAAATAGATAAAAATTCAATAAATACAGTATCCCCAATAAATAATTACAAGTATACAGCACCCCTCATATAATCAGATGACACTTCACTTCTTAAGGGCTGATTTGGCCCAGGCACAGCTTGTAGGGTTGTGGAAGGCTTGAGGGGGGGGCTACTCCCTGGCTGGGACAAGGCTGAGGCCTAAACTGAGGTAGATCAAAGGGGGGAATACCAGTGCCCTGGCTTTCTCTCTCCACACGACCTCTCTAGGTTAGTCCCAGTTCACCCCTTGCACAGTCAGGTTGGTTTCAGCACCTCCCTAGCCCCTTAGAGCAGTCTCTCAGGTCTCCACAGGGCCTTAGGCGCCCTCTACTCCACTTACTGCCCTTTTTCTGATGTTCCGACGCCGCTGAAGTCGTGTCGACGCCGTGAGGCGGTTCCGGTTCGGTCTCGGCGGCCTCGGCACAATGTCAGTTCTTTGACGACGCCGGCAGGCGGTTCCGGTCCGATGTCGGTGGCCTCGGTTCGATCTCGACCTCCGATTCGACGACGTCGGGCAGTCTCTTCACGATGTCGACTTCGGGCGGCTCCGGTCCGATGGCGCTCTCGACTCCGATGACGTCGGCCGGCCTGGCCTCGATGTCAACTTCCGGCGACTCCGGGGTGCGATCCTCACCCCCGACCTCCGGTGCTCCTCCTCTCAGGTTCCGGGCGACTCCGGAGTGCGATCCTCACTCCCGACCTCCGGTGCTCCTCTACCTCGGTCTCCGACGACTCCGGAGGGCGGACTTCACTCCTCCGATGACGCCGCTCGCTCGACCCCGGTTCACTTCCTCCTCGACCTCTGGTATTCCTCACGACCTCTGTCGGCGCCCTCTCACGACCTCAGGCGGCTCCGGGTACGACGTCTGCTACCTCAGTCAGCGCCGCTTCTCCACCTCGGGCTCCAGGTCTTCAGGCTACTCGACGCCGGACTCCAGGGAAACCAGTTCTCAGGTCAGAATCTTGCTGTTTTCTTGGTTCTAAGGCCTGTTCCTGCTGTCCAGGTCCTTAGGATGGTTTTCTTCTGTCTTCTTCCCACACAGGGCTATAGGCTGGGATCCATCAGTAGGGACAAGTATCAAGGGTGGGTTTATGGACCCCACTCCAGGCACAAGTTTCCACCCCTGCTGCTTCACTCCTTCCTCCTTCACTGTTGTGCTCCTCTCTCTTCACCAGTCAGGTGCCAACTGCCAGCTCCAACTGCCAACTGCCTCTCTTATCCTCCCAACATTCTAAACCGCCTCCAACGGTCACAGGGTTCTGGAAGCTCCTGGAATGTTCTGGAAGGTGCTGGTAGGTTCCAGTGGATGCTGGTGATGTCACAGGTGGCCACCATTTTGTGCTCCAGGCCCTCAGACAGAAGTTTCAGGGGTAGCTAAAATGGCTCCCTGAATCTGTATCAACATGAAAAATGAAAACAACTGAGGGAAAAAGGGCCAAGTCCTACACAACCCCCTTCCAGCCAAAAGCCAGGGTAGACCGATCAATGCCTTGATGGTCTTCCCTGCTTGGGGCGAGAAAAGGTGGACGCAGGCCCGCAACGGCAGGAGCACCCGCAAGTTCTCCTCCGCTCTGGAACCCAATGGTTCCCTAACAAACCTCCCTGGACCAACAAAACCACCCCACGGGGGCTCCCTAGCTAGTTGTGGCCAGGACCGGCCCCTGGGCCATCCAGATGTCTCTGGCCCGGGTGATCTCGCGGAGTGGGGGGCAGTAGCCCCAGGCCTGTAGTGCCCATTGACCACTCCGGTCCTCCTCCTTGCAGTCCTAAACTGCCTCTGGTCCTTCTTCCTGGGGTTCACACCCTTAGGCTGACCAGCCTTCCGGGGCGAGGCTCTCCTCCCCCTAACTCTCCTTCTGGGGTTCCTCATCCTACCCTGCGAGGCACCCTCAGACCAACACTTCCTCCTCAGTCTAGGGCCTTGACCCCTCAACTGATCCTTCAACCTAGGGTCTAGACCCTTAGGCTGAGTCGGTGCCCGAGGCGAGACCTTCCTCCCTCTGCACCCCCTTCCAGATTTCAGCACCCTCCTACCGGGAAAAGTACCCCTGGAAGTCAATTTCGGGGGGACCCGGTTAACCGAGGCCCCACCCGCCAGGTCAGGCAACCCCTGAGCCTGGCATCCCAGCCCAGGACCTAAACCCTGAAACTGAGCCAACCCCAGAACCTCAGGCGCGCTGGTTACAGTCGCCCTGGGTCCTCCTGACACTAGGGGCTCCCTTGCACTGGATGGCACTTCGGGACAGCCTAGGCTCCCAACCTGGGGCTCCCTTGCGGAACTCTCCAGGCCCTGAGACTTCGGTTGGGGCACCTCGGGACACCTCCCCGTCTCACGCCTTCCTACAGATAGGTCGTGAGGCCCTACAACCCTCTCTCCCTGGGACCTAGCTGGGCTATCTGCCACTTCTCTCACCTCGCTGGGTTGGAAGATCCCTGCACTACCCCCTTCAGGTTCACACCCCAATGCCTCCTCAGACACCCTGGTGATGTCTTCCTGGGGTAAATATACTTCTAGCTCCTGTGAAGCTTCTGGTATGCTGCCACCAGTGTCCTCGCTGGACACACTCATCTGGAGGGCACGCAGCTTCATCTCCTTCATCCAAACCTCGTGCGCCATCCTTTTCTCCTCCATCTCCTTCTCCAGCCTTGCTAAGTCCCATGCGAGCTGTCTTTTCTCCCTCCGGTCTGTTAACTTCCTGACTTGGGCCACAGTGTACGTTTTTAGATTTTCTGGTACAAACTCCATCTTGCCCACTCAGGTTAGAGGACAGGTTTTGTGCAGTAACAATGCAGGGGGGGTACCTTTAATAATACCTCCTCCCACCACCAGAGTAAATTTGGAAAAAACAAAAACCCACAATTAGGAAGGCCGCTTTGAGAAAACTCCCGGTGTAGGCCTATGGACTACCCACAGTTATTGTTGAGTATACGTAGGCACAGCTCGATCCCACCGCTGCCACCAATTTATGTTGGAAACGCCCACTCCCACTCCGCAGGGTGGTGGTGGACTCCCCGAACACACTGTGGTAGCTTGGCTCGAGTGGTCAGGAAACGGGCGCAGTGCTAAGCATACAATATACCCATACAATAACCATGCGTGCATCCGTTCCAAAAACGACTCTACACCGTAAAAATTATGAAAATATGCTTCTTTATCTTTTTCTCTTAGTTGCTGATTGGAAAAATAAATAGGTCAATCACAATATACAAGTTTCAATTAGTGCAGGTCAAATAAATATTGGCTGTTTGATGAAATAAATAGGGGTGATCATAAATAACAGGGCATAAATACAAGTGCAATATATACAGACAATTAAATACTTTGAGGCAATAAATACTGTACCAATAAATATTGTACACCAACAAGTCCTGTGGACCTATAAATATAGTGCAGCAATAAATAGATAAAAATTCAATAAATACAGTATCCCCAATAAATAATTACAAGTATACAGCACCCCTCATATAATCAGATGACACTTCACTTCTTAAGGGCTGATTTGGCCCAGGCACAGCTTGTAGGGTTGTGGAAGGCTTGAGGGGGGGGCTACTCCCTGGCTGGGACAAGGCTGAGGCCTAAACTGAGGTAGATCAAAGGGGGGAATACCAGTGCCCTGGCTTTCTCTCTCCACACGACCTCTCTAGGTTAGTCCCAGTTCACCCCTTGCACAGTCAGGTTGGTTTCAGCACCTCCCTAGCCCCTTAGAGCAGTCTCTCAGGTCTCCACAGGGCCTTAGGCGCCCTCTACTCCACTTACTGCCCTTTTTCTGATGTTCCGACGCCGCTGAAGTCGTGTCGACGCCGTGAGGCGGTTCCGGTTCGGTCTCGGCGGCCTCGGCACAATGTCAGTTCTTTGACGACGCCGGCAGGCGGTTCCGGTCCGATGTCGGTGGCCTCGGTTCGATCTCGACCTCCGATTCGACGACGTCGGGCAGTCTCTTCACGATGTCGACTTCGGGCGGCTCCGGTCCGATGGCGCTCTCGACTCCGATGACGTCGGCCGGCCTGGCCTCGATGTCAACTTCCGGCGACTCCGGGGTGCGATCCTCACCCCCGACCTCCGGTGCTCCTCCTCTAAGGTTCCGGGCGACTCCGGAGTGCGATCCTCACTCCCGACCTCCGGTGCTCCTCTACCTCGGTCTCCGACGACTCCGGAGGGCGGACTTCACTCCTCCGATGACGCCGCTCGCTCGACCCCGGTTCACTTCCTCCTCGACCTCTGGTATTCCTCACGACCTCTGTCGGCGCCCTCTCACGACCTCAGGCGGCTCCGGGTACGACGTCTGCTACCTCAGTCAGCGCCGCTTCTCCACCTCGGGCTCCAGGTCTTCAGGCTACTCGACGCCGGACTCCAGGGAAACCAGTTCTCAGGTCAGAATCTTGCTGTTTTCTTGGTTCTAAGGCCTGTTCCTGCTGTCCAGGTCCTTAGGATGGTTTTCTTCTGTCTTCTTCCCACACAGGGCTATAGGCTGGGATCCATCAGTAGGGACAAGTATCAAGGGTGGGTTTATGGACCCCACTCCAGGCACAAGTTTCCACCCCTGCTGCTTCACTCCTTCCTCCTTCACTGTTGTGCTCCTCTCTCTTCACCAGTCAGGTGCCAACTGCCAGCTCCAACTGCCAACTGCCTCTCTTATCCTCCCAACATTCTAAACCGCCTCCAACGGTCACAGGGTTCTGGAAGCTCCTGGAATGTTCTGGAAGGTGCTGGTAGGTTCCAGTGGATGCTGGTGATGTCACAGGTGGCCACCATTTTGTGCTCCAGGCCCTCAGACAGAAGTTTCAGGGGTAGCTAAAATGGCTCCCTGAATCTGTATCAACATGAAAAATGAAAACAACTGAGGGAAAAAGGGCCAAGTCCTACAGGGGGCCTTCAGAGATGCTAGGCAGCCTATTGTGCACCAACACAGAGGTAAGCACTGGGAAGCATTGTATTGTTGTAAATACAATGGATCCCTGCACTTTCCTAATGATGCAGCTCGGCTCAGGAAGATGGCTTGCAGTGCTGCGCTGCATCATTATCTGGCAAATATGCCCTTTAGTAAGTAGACCCCTGAGAGTAATAAGTCAATTATAATATATATCAAATTGACCAAAGGTCTAGTTACCAGAGTTATTTGCCGAAGTAGCATGTATGTGCTTAAATACCATGATTTAAAAGCACAACTCTAGGTCGGTAAAAGAAAAAATTGCAAATTCTAATCTGTAGATGGATTCCCTCTCAGTTATAATTCTACACATACAGCAGACTTTTCATTCTTAGTAAGGGCAGGGAATCTGTGAGCCTCCTTTGAAAACTGGTTAGTCACAAATGGTTGACAAGAATAATCCCACCTTGGATGAGATCTGAGATTTACTTGTGTCAAGGACTTGAGCAAGTGCATATCAAAGTCAGAATAGTGAGAATTTAAGTCACAAAATT
Organism: Triturus cristatus; assembly: GCF_964204655.1. Taxonomy (NCBI): domain Eukaryota; kingdom Metazoa; phylum Chordata; class Amphibia; order Caudata; family Salamandridae; genus Triturus; species Triturus cristatus. Next base: position 314,596,683 of record NC_140588.1, on the reverse strand, counting down.
GTTGGGGGTTCAGGGAAATGCCATTCTCCACAAAGTATTTTAAAATAGATACAAAAATCTAAGAGCCTGATTCTGAGTTTGGCATCCTGGAGCGAGTGCCTGCAGACAGGGGGCACATCATGTGCCCCCCTGCATGCTTCCAATGGTCCTGAGGTACGTTTCCTCACCACCGCACTTTTAATGGTGGGCTCAGGAAACTCCTAATATGCTTGGTGGTGCTGCAGCGGCCCTGCCAAGCATATTAGGGCCTCTGACCACCGTGGGATCCATGATCCCTGGTAGTTGGCCCAATGGCAGCTTTAGAGCCGTATTCGCAATACGGCAGGAGGACCACCATTCTGTAATTCCAGGGACTACCACCATGGGTTTGGTGGCCCGATGGACCGTTGAATTTTAAGCAGGCCCCTAATTCATTCTTTTAGACAGAAATTTGAAATTGATGCTTAGCCAATATGTGAACATTTATGCTTATGAGTAGTCTAGAACATCTGCTATTCACAAGTTTCCAGAAGTCTCATGGACATTTTGTAACTTCCCTTAAAGTCAGAAATGTTGAAAAATGGTAGGTATAAGCCTGTGAATGTAAGGTTATCCCTTTACAGCTGGAACTTTAATGAATTTTATCTTCAAAGAACGTAACCACTCCTAAGGGTTTAGGAGTTTACAATTATAGAGAGCACATAAGATATACCTCAAAACTATTTGCTGTAGACTGAAAAGTGGTGTTATAGTTATAGGGTTTCTGCCACTGGAGTGGCATGCAATACCTGTCTGATTTGGTGGAAGCATCAGTTTGTGTGAAAGGCTGTCATGTCTGGTATAGTACAAGCCACAGCTAGCCTGGCAGGATGCGTTATCGATTTGGTTCAAGCTTGTGCTTCCATGTACAGATGCCTTGACCACATTTTCTACAAGCATGAGCTTGTGTACATGGATGATAGAGGGCACAGCTGTAGTGTGACCTTTTGGAAAACTTCAGATTTGTGCATGATTTTCTGAGAAGTGTTCTGAATATGCTGCTGTGTGCCAACTTATATCGTGAATAGGAGCAATTTGCTTAAAGCAACACACCTTGGAATACAATTCTCTCCTCTAGTTCCTTCGTTTGGATATGTTGCAATGTAATGCTTTTGTCCTACCCGGAATAAGCTGTCATTTGTCGGCATGGTTGCATTATCTGATTTGTCACATGCCAGATTTGTGTGCTTGATTGCCGTCTCTCTGATTTGAGGCAGGACAGAGCTTGCAAGCCTTATGGACTAGTGTTAATTGATGCAAGTGCAGCTTGGGTGATTAGATCTATTTGGGAATGTTGAAATAGTTCCACATAACACGGATTGCTGTATTGAGACAAGCATGTCACAACAGCTTAATCTACATCCATTTGCAGCGTAGAAGCTGCCACAGGGGGAGAATGTTATGTTCTATGATTCTGTATTGGAGTGTGTGCATGCCATTGTCAGTGGTTTTTTTTTGTCCTCATCTCACCAATAAGCTTCTGCAGATCTTAAAAAGCCGTCATTCTCCCGCTGGGCGCCCTGCGGCTTACTGCACTTGCTTAGGTCGACCCGACCGGCCCCAATTGATGAAGGCTTGGTGTAATCATAGGACCATTAGGAAATCCAACCCAAATTATATTATTCTCAAGTCTCATCCCCAACTCATAAGGGGCTGCCAGATGTTTATCGAGCTATCCCCAGTTCCACCCTGATCTAGACTTTAAGCCTTTCTTCTCTCTTCTCTCTTCGGTGAGGGTCTTTCCACTTCATACAGATCTCTCTCCGGGTCAGTAACACCAAGTATAGCAGCAACCCACTATGAGTCTGTGATGAAAACAGACTAAATGAACCATCGTCCCCAAAAAACACCAATGATAGATTAACCTTGATGTTAACTTTAAAAATGCCACAGAGAGTATCTCCTACCCCCTTCCAATAAGTTCTTAATTCAAGGCACTCATAAAAAATATGGATGTCGTTAGCGTTAGGTGTCATACACCTGGGGCATTTTGGGATAGGCAATGGAGCAAACTTGGCTATCCTGGCTGGCGTATAATAAAGTCTGTTGCTGACAAAAAAGTGATTCTTCTTTAGACTGGCTGGTTTAATAAATGTATAAAGTAATTTCAGAGAGGGCTCAAACAGGTCAACAATATTGGGCTCAAAGGGTGGTTGGTTCAAGACCAAAGATTGAGGTGGGAGTTCCATGTTTCCTGCTTCTAGGAACGTCCTATACCAAATAGAGATCTTTTTCTTTTTTGGCTGTACTGATTGAAGAAAACACGATGTTTCCCAGTCTCCCCTTATACCCCCCTTTTCTGCTTCAAACCAAGATTTAAGTTGCACATACTTAAACTTAGAAAAACCAGAGCCTATCTTAGCTCTTAGTAACTGCGAAGGGTGGATTCCTTCTGCGCCCAACAAATCAGACCAGATGATAATGCCCGCTCTCTTGATTGGTGCAGCCAGACTGTCTTTAAGACAAAGTGGTGTCTCGGGGGAATCCTATATAGGTGCAAAATCTTAATAATATCTGATTCCGCATCTACATCTCTCTTTATACCAGGTTTCCAGGGCGGCCTTGAGGACCTTCAGGTGTAATCGTTTAAAATACCTCGGGCCCCAAATGTATATAAAAAGCCTTCTCTGCCTCCTCCGCACTCCATCATAGCCATCTCGCCCAGCAGCCTACCCCACGATTTCTCCTCTGGTTTGGAGAGTAGCATCCGAACAGCTTCAAATTGGAATGCCACTGAGTACCATCTAATCTCTGGGAGAGCCAACCCCCTTTGGTAAGCCTACACCTCAGCTTCTTCCAAGAGAGCCTTACTGCTTTGTCTCCCCAAATAAAGCTTACTTACTTTGAATCTTGCAAATACTCATACTGGGGAAGATCAAGGAGACTGCATTAAACAAGTAGGTCAGCTTGGGGAGGATAACCATCTTCACCAAGTTAACCTTCCCGTAGATTGTCAGAGGAAGATTCCTCCATCTACCAAAGAGGCGATCAATTTCCTTGGTGGTTTTATTCAAATTGATCAGGGGAATTTTATCCAGTTCTTTAACAATATAAATACTCAAATATTTTAGCTCTTTGCTAGTAGCACCTTCCCATTGATCAATGTTCCAACACATCACCTCCGTTTTGGAAGAATTGGTTAAGTAACCTAAAATAGAGCCAAATTCTTCCAGAAGGTCTTCGACCTGTGGGATAGCCACCCCCGGATTACTGGTGTAAAGTATTATATCGTCTGCATACAGGGCTAGCATACATTGATAAAGTTGGGATTTGAAGGGATAAATTGAGTCGTCCAGTCTAATGGCTTGCGCTAATGGCTCTATGTAGATATTAAACAACAGAGGGGATATAGGAAAGCCCTGTCGTGTTCTCCTCTGCATATTAAAACTGGAGGTCAGCATACTGTTCAACAGGATCTTGCAAAGGCTCCCTGGTAGCATTTTCTCAGAGTTTGAATGAAAATGGGGCCAAAGCCCATTGCCCCTAATACCTCCCAGAGATACACCCAAAGGACCCTACCGAATGCCTTGGCAGCATCTAAGGCAACTACTGCTAAGGGGTCTGATCTTACCACGGCTAAGTCAATGTTGCCTATCAACAGTTATGTATGCTCCTGGATATATCTCCCTGTTACAAAGCCCTTCTGATCGATGTTAACCAGGTTAGGGACCAGTTTGGCCAATCTCCCTGCCAGAACGCCCATAAAGATCTTATAATCGGCATTCAGCAGGGAGATCGGGCGATAAGAATCAGCTTTTAGTGGGTCCTTTCCTGGCTTTAATATCAGTACAATGGTGGCTTCCTTCCAGGATCTGGGGACCTGGCCTGTTGGACTATATACTGAATTGAACAAAATACCCAGTACCGGGGTCAATTCATCTGATTGGAGTTTGTAAACTTCATTCGGGAGTGCATCGATTCCTGATGCTTTATTGTTTTTAGATATTTTTATTTGATTTTTAATCTCTTCTGGGGTGAAGGGGGCATCAAGGAGATCACGGCTAGCTTCAGTTAAAGTTGACAAAAATTTACCCCTTAACCAGGTTTGTATTTGTTCTGAGGAGGGGGCCAAGTTCTCTTTATTAAGATCCGAAAAGAGAGAGAGGAGGCACGTTTGCATGTCCTCTACCCTACTTGATTTTCCCCGGTTGTTATTTATTATCAATTTGTTAATGTTATTCTTTGAACGGTCAACTCTAGCTTTCCAGGCCAGTAAAGCGCCGGTCTTCTCCCCATACTCAAAGTTTTGCATTCTCTTTACGAGCCATTGCACCCTGCACTTCTGGTCCAGTTTATCCCTGTACTCGTGCCTAGCTCCCTCCAGATCTCCCTGGACTTGCCATTGTCAGTGTTCTTACTTGTGATATAGTTATGAGTTGCTGTGGAATGGTATGGACTGTAAACTGACCCAGAGCTGTGTTGCTGTTTCCTGTTATTGCAATTGTATTTATATAGTGCTTGCCAACCATGACGAGGCTTTGAAGCGCTTTTCAATGATTGTCACCCGACTTCGGAGTCTGAAGGTGGATTAGTGGTGGATTAGTAAGGAGAGCTATAAATTGTTATTCAAAGCGGTGGGTGTGGTAGACATGTGGGTCTATTAGTTAGATGAATAGGATAGAGGATGGATAGAGGAGGGAAGAGTCTAGAAAGAATTATTCAGGAGTTCATAGTAGTAAATGAGGTATGGGATGAGTCAGAGAGGGGAGGTAAGGGATATTTTGGAGGAGGATTTGGATGAGTCATGAAGTGGTGATTTGATGAGGTTTATTTTTGTTTTCTCTGCAATGGGAGGAAAATATATAAATATGTAGATTCATGACCAGACATAGGAGGTCTGCATACATATAGATTTTAACATGATACACATATGGGGGACAAAATCAGAAGTTATAAAATTGTGCTGGATAAAATCCCACATATACAAGCATTAAGCAATATTTAAAAGCTCAGCCTTTCTGTTTTTGCTGTAAATTCAGTTTTTTTTAAATCTGTCCCCCAACATTTCACTAGTGAAGCACTTACAGATACAATTGCTATAATCATATGTGCACCTTATAGCAGATATGTTATTATAGAAAAGCAAATCCATAAGCATACACTCTTCATCTTATATGCCATTGATGTATTGCTCTACTTATATATGAATGTAATAAAGTTATACATATATGTGTATAGCTATATAATATTTTCACTTATGTATTTATTTTTTAATATTTATATGTAATTATTGTCTTTCCTCTGGTAAACAAAATCTATAGAGAGAGAAACACACCCATATTATGCTTTGTTTTTTCCCCATTAATTAATTACTATTATTTGATATTATTATTTAATTATTTAGATTCTATGTATAATATCTGCACATATTTTCTGTACAATCATAATTATATTTAGTGATATGAGTGATCATATTAAATATAGATCCATAAGCATGTAGTGAAATACTTATGTCATTTCTACAATGACCTAGATACATTTTAAGCACAAATATAAGGAGTGAATATGTTTTAAACAGTATGTAATAAATACATATGTACATCTGTTAAGCATAAATATAAGAGAGCACATATATATATATAAATATATATACCATATGACGCTGCCCTACAATTGAGGCGCCACACATCAGCGTTATTCAACCTTTTTTATTCACTCAGGTGTCAGGGAAAACGGCATCTTCAGGCAGCAATTGACGAACACCAAACGCGTTTCAGGCTTTCTCAGCCCTTGGTCACTGGTTGCATCAGGAGGCAAGCTGCTTGATTTCGCGCCGTGTTTGCAGCGCTTGATATTCACTTACGTCACAGTGGGCGTGGCTATGTTGCATTGTGGTCATCATAGTTTAAAACTTGAGTAGTTTGCCTCAATACCTCCTTTCCAATTTTAAAATCCTTTAGTAGGTTCGCTGATACTGGAGACCACCGTGTCCCATCCAATATTGCCCAAGAGTTCGGTCACGCTGTTCCTTCTCATGCTGCTTTGCTTTGCACACAGCATCAAGGAGCCGCTCTTCCGCGGCGGGGCGTCTCGCGACCCGAGCCGGGCCGCTACATACTCCATATGACGCTGCCCTACAATTGAGGCGCCACACATCAGCGTTATTCAACCTTTTTTATTCACTCAGGTGTCAGGGAAAACGGCATCTTCAGGCAGCAATTGACGAACACCAAACGCGTTTCAGGCTTTCTCAGCCCATGGTCACTGGTTGCATCAGGAGGCAAGCTGCTTGATTTCGCGCCGTGTTTGCAGCGCTTGATATTCACTTACGTCACAGTGGGCGTGGCTATGTTGCATTGTGGTCATCATAGTTTAAAACTTGAGTAGTTTGCCTCAATACCTCCTTTCCAATTTTAAAATCCTTTAGTAGGTTCGCTGATACTGGAGACCACCGTGTCCCATCCAATATTGCCCAAGAGTTCGGTCACGCTGTTCCTTCTCATGCTGCTTTGCTTTGCACACAGCATCAAGGAGCCGCTCTTCCACGGCGGGGCGTCTCGCGACCCGAGCCGGGCCGCTACATACTCCATATGACGCTGCCCTACAATTGAGGCGCCACACATCAGCGTTATTCAACCTTTTTTATTCACTCAGGTGTCAGGGAAAACGGCATCTTCAGGCAGCAATTGACGAACACCAAACGCGTTTCAGGCTTTCTCAGCCCTTGGTCACTGGTTGCATCAGGAGGCAAGCTGCTTGATTTCGCGCCGTGTTTGCAGCGCTTGATATTCACTTACGTCACAGTGGGCGTGGCTATGTTGCATTGTGGTCATCATAGTTTAAAACTTGAGTAGTTTGCGTCAATATCTCCTTTCCAATTTTAAAATCCTTTAGTAGGTTCGCTGATACTGGAGACCACCGTGTCCCATCCAATATTGGCCAAGAGTTCGGTCACGCTGTTCCTTCTCATGCTGCTTTGCTTTGCACACAGCATCAAGGAGCCGCTCTTCCGCGGCGGGGCGTCTCGCGTCTCGCGACCCGAGCCGGGCCGCTACATACTCCATATGACGCTGCCCTACAATTAGGGCAGCGTCATATGGAGTATGTAGCGGCCCGGGTCGCGAGACGCCCCGCCGCGGAAGAGCGGCTCCTTGATGCTGTGTGCAAAGCAAAGCAGCATGAGAAGGAACAGCGTGACCGAACTCTTGGGCAATATTGGATGGGACACGGTGGTCTCCAGTATCAGCGAACCTACTAAAGGATTTTAAAATTGGAAAGGAGGTATTGAGGCAAACTACTCAAGTTTTAAACTATGATGACCACAATGCAACATAGCCACACCCACTGTGACGTAAGTGAATATCAAGCGCTGCAAACACGGCGCGAAATCAAGCAGCTTGCCTCCTGATGCAACCAGTGACCAAGGGCTGAGAAAGCCTGAAACGCGTTTGGTGTTCGTCAATTGCTGCCTGAAGATGCCGTTTTCCCTGACACCTGAGTGAATAAAAAAGGTTGAATAACGCTGATGTGTGGCGCCTCAATTGTAGGGCAGCGTCATATGGAGTATGTAGCGGCCCGGCTCGGGTCGCGAGACGCCCCGCCGCGGAAGAGCGGCTCCTTGATGCTGTGTGCAAAGCAAAGCAGCATGAGAAGGAACAGCGTGACCGAACTCTTGGGCAATATTGGATGGGACACGGTGGTCTCCAGTATCAGCGAACCTACTAAAGGATTTTAAAATTGGAAAGGAGGTATTGAGGCAAACTACTCAAGTTGTAAACTATGATGACCACAATGCAACATAGCCACGCCCACTGTGATGTAAGTGAATATCAAGCGCTGCAAACACGGCGCGAAATCAAGCAGCTTGCCTCCTGATGCAACCAGTGACTAAGGGCTGAGAAAGCCTGAAACGCGTTTGGTGTTCGTCAATTGCTGCCTGAAGATGCCGTTTTCCCTGACACCTGAGTGAATAAAAAAGGTTGAATAACGCTGATGTGTGGCGCCTCAATTGTAGGGCAGCGTCATATGGAGTATGTAGCGGCCTGGCTCGGGTCGCGAGACGCCCCGCCGCGGAAGAGCGGCTCCTTGATGCTGTGTGCAAAGCAAAGCAGCATGAGAAGGAACAGCGTGACCGAACTCTTAGGCAATATTGGATGGGACACGTTGGTCTCCAGTATCAGCGAACCTACTAAAGGATTTTAAAATTGGAAAGGAGGTATTGAGGCAAACTACTCAAGTTTTAAACTATGATGACCACAATGCAACATAGCCACGCCCACTGTGACGTAAGTGAATATCAAGCGCTGCAAACACGGCGCGAAATCAAGCAGCTTGCCTCCTGATGCAACCAGTGACCAAGGGCTGAGAAAGCCTGAAACGCGTTTGGTGTTCGTCAATTGCTGCCTGAAGATGCCGTTTTCCCTGACACCTGAGTGAATAAAAAAGGTTGAATAACGCTGATGTGTGGCGCCTCAATTGTAGGGCAGTGTCATATGGAGTATGTAGCGGCCCGGCTCGGTTCGCGAGACGCCCCGCCGCGGAAGAGCGGCTCCTTGATGCTGTGTGCAAAGCAAAGCAGCATGAGAAGGAACAGCGTGACCGAACTCTTGGGCAATATTGGATGGGACACGGTGGTCTCCAGTATCAGCGAACCTACTAAAGGATTTTAAAATTGGAAAGGAGGTATTGAGGCAAACTACTCAAGTTTTAAACTATGATGACCACAATGCAACATAACCACGCCCACTGTGACGTAAGTGAATATCAAGCGCTGCAAACACGGCGCGAAATCAAGCAGCTTGCCTCCTGATGCAACCAGTGACCAAGGGCTGAGAAAGCCTGAAACGCGTTTGGTGTTCGTCAATTGCTGCCTGAAGATGCCGTTTTCCCTGACACCTGAGTGAATAAAAAAGGTTGAATAACGCTAATGTGTGGCGCCTCAATTGTAGGGCAGCGTCATATGGAGTATGTAGCGGCCCGGTTCGGGTCGCGAGACGCCCCGCCGCGGAAGAGCGGCTCCTTGATGCTGTGTGCAAAGCAAAGCAGCATGAGAAGGAACAGCGTGACCGAACTCTTGGGCAATATTAGATGGGACACGGTGGTCTCCAGTATCAGCGAACCTACTAAAGGATTTTAAAATTGGAAAGGAGGTATTGAGGCAAACTACTCAAGTTTTAAACTATGATGACCACAATGCAACATAGCCACGCCCACTGTGACATAAGTGAATATCAAGCGCTGCAAACACGGCGCGAAATCAAGCAGCTTGCCTCCTGATGCAACCAGTGACCAAGGGCTGAGAAAGCCTGAAACGCGTTTGGTGTTCGTCAATTGCTGCCTGAAGATGCCGTTTTCCCTGACACCTGAGTGAATAAAAAAGGTTGAATAACGCTGATGTGTGGCGCCTCAATCGTAGGGCAGCGTCATATGGAATATAAATATATATATATTCAGTGAAAAAACCATAGGTTTCACACATGTTATAGTTAGCTGGACATTTTACTGATAAAAAACCAATGAAATTCCCCCGTTATAGTTACTGTAGGCAACTATAACTCACGCGACCGTAATCCTCTGCTGATGCTAATACTGTATTTAGACACTTATTTGCCCATGTCTTCTTCCATTAAATTTTAGCTATACATATATTACAAATATTTTTTTTTCATAAAGACACATATGTCATCAGCAGAGGATTACGGTCGCGTGAGTTATAGTTGCCTACAGTAACTATAACGGGGGAATTTCATTGGTTTTTTATCAGTAAAATGTCCAGCTAACTATAACATGTGTGAAACCTATGGTTTTTTCAGTGAATTTGCAAGGTTTTTTAAATGCTAATTCCTAACTATAACGTGTGTGAAACCTATGGTTTTTTCAGTGAATTTGTACGTTTTTTTAAATGCTAAGTTACTTTACGCCATTTGTGGCGTGCGCGCCCACTTAACGCAGTTCGTTCCGTGCGCGCACGGTGCGCTTCGCGCACCGTGCGCGCACAGTGAGCACGCGGTGCGCTTCCGCACCGCGTGTCCACGTTACGCTAGATGGGCCCTGAACGCACGATGCGCTTCGCGCACCGTGCGCACATGGAGGAAACATATGATGAGCATCGTTGTGACAGGTAAAATATATGTTTTGTAATGTCTTTATAAGCCATGCACAACTGGTGCCGTTCGGGCACCAGTTGCACACGGGGTGGGGAGAATGTGGATATTTCTTTTTTTTTTAAGATTGGCTACCGTACGCGTACGGTAAGCGTAATCGGCGAAATTTTCGAAAAAATTAAAATTGCTTTTTTTCACTTGGGGGATCGTTGAGGACTCCCTCGACATGGCTAGGTGCTTGGGAGCTGTCTAAACAGCCCCTTTACATGTTTTTTCACTTTGTTTTTCAACCCCTGTCAGAGTCCGAGAGAGAAAATGGCGGCCGCCGCTTCCTGGTTTAGACCGATTCGAATGTTTACTAAGATCTAACGGCCAATCAGAATCGCGCTCGCGCACGTCACCGTACGCGTACGGTAAGCGCACCGTAAGCGCACCGTAAGCTGGCTCAGATATATATATTGATTTAAAGGCTATTTTCTCAGAATCTACTGAACAGATTTACACCAAACCTACAAAAGGCACTTCCTTGACCTGGGGACTACCTCTCTGCCAAATTTTATTAAATTCTGTTCAGCCGTTCGGGCTGTAGCCCTGTCTAAAGGTCCTATGGAAAAATGCATGGGAAAAACGCGTTTTGGGACCCCCCTTTTATCTCAGCCCCGCTTGACGAATCCCCCCGAGACTTTCAGGGTAGGAGCGGAGCGTAGCGCCTCACCTATTTTGAAAAATTCGCGAGGATTCGTCGACCGGCGCCAAAGTTATTCAAAATAGAATGTTGCGGATTTCCTATGGAAACGTGGTCCTAACTATAACTACCTACTGGCGACCGCCAGTAGGTAATACATATATATATATATATATATATATATATATATATATATATATATATATATATATATATATATATATATATATATATATATGTATATATATATTGTACAAAGAGATTCACATATCTGAATCCATGCATCTAATCAAATTATACATGTTTTCAAACACACGCATATGCACCATTGGTGTCTTGTGCATACTATTGCTGTATATTTGCATTTTGAATATGGTGGTCATGTGGGGAAAAACCAGCTCTTGAGTAATCTTCTGAAGATAAGATGGTTATGTCTGGGAACAATGAATTCCATAGTTTGGCTGTTTGAACAGAGAAATATGTTCCACCCATGATTTGTTTCTAGTATTCTGGGATTTGAGGTAGGGAGCCAACATGGAGCAGATATTTCATTTTTGGATGGATTTTGTGATTTTCATTCTGATGAAAAGTGGTCTGGTCCCAAGCATTGCTTAATGGATGATTCAAAGCTGCTTTAAAGTGGCTCTTCTGGCAACCGGTAACCAATGTAGGGCCCTTAAGGCGGGGGAGATGGTGGCTTGTGGATTTATATGTAGGAATAGCCTGGCAGCAAAGTTTTGACTTTGTAGCAGACTTTTCATAATTGATAGAGGTGATCCATGCTAGAGGCCAAAGTTTTAATCAAGTTTGGACAATACAAGAGAGATAGTGGCTTGGACCTGTGTGGAAATCCTAGATTGGGGAAGATGCATTGCAGAGTTTTCCTTGTAATGAAGCTTCATATTGCTATTGTATCCACTTGAGCTTACATTGATTGCTTAGAATGCATGTTAATTCCTAAGTTTCCTACTTCCTTGGATTCTTTGGAAGGTGATCCCAGATCATCTGAACAGGCAGAGAGTGGGTCATCATTTTCTTCAAGCGCCACGTGTGAGTATTTCAGTTCTGGATGCATGCAGTTTGTGATGCTCTATGTAATCCACTGATCAACAGCTTGGCGACAAATGAAGATTTTTCAGTTTTCAATGTCTTTTGGGCTTTTCAGTTTAAGAACTATTTGTGCACAGTTATAGCAGGTGAGCTGAAATGTGTTGATCCTTGCCAGTAATGGCTTCATGCAGATGTTGAAAAGCATGGTTGAGAGGAAAGAGCCTTGAGGGTCGCCTGCTCTTATGATGTAGGGTTTGGATGAGAAAGGAGGAGTGTGAATGACATTTGTTCAGGTTTGAAGTTAGGATGTGACACGTTCAAGAGCATTCCCTTCCATTATGGATTTGCAAGTCTTTGGATTAGTGTGTCATGATCAACTAATTAAAATGAAGCAGTGCAGTGACCCTGTTGTAATCTACTGTGTTTTTAAGGTAATTCCAGATGGCAGTAAGGACAGATTCTGTGCCTCTTTATGGATGGACACCTGTTTGGAAGTCAGAAAGTATGGAGTTATCTTCAATAAATTGAGACATCTGGGTAAATGCTGCTCTTTCTAGTAGTTTGCAAGGGAATGCATCATTTGCAATAGGTCTGTAGTTGTTTGTGTTTTGAGGATCCAGGTTTGTTTTTTCAATAATGGACATATGTATGTAATTTATAAGTCTTCAACAAAATCTCCCGTTATCAAGGAAAGATTAATGATTGTTCTGATTGGGATGGTGGCAGAGTATGTTAAAAGGTTGTTCTTCAAGTTTTTTGGTAGACAAGAGTTAGAGGGGTAGATGGCTGCCTTCTTGTTATTGTCTCTTATGTTATTCTCACTTAATATAGCACATAGACTCACATCATTATTTATTTCTCAGCACTCGGTAACCCAGAGCAAGTCAACTGATTAAAACAGCCACATCTTCAAGAGTTTTTTTGAGCTTGACAAAATCAGAGCAAGAGCTAATACAAAACAGAAGTTTGTTCCAGACACAAGGGGCAAGGTAGTAAAAGGATCTACCACCATATCTAAAGGTACAAATATGGGGCACGTTAAGCAGGACTTTGTTCTTAGATCTAAGATTTCTGGTGGGAAGGTAGTGGCTTAGTTTCCTCTGTAAGTAGTTAGGAACTTTACCCATCAGAGACTTGTGAGTCAGACAACATAACTTGAAGACAGAATGTTCCCTGACCAGCAGCCAATGTAGGGGTCTCAACATGGGAGCCAAAAGGGAGCCCGAAGGTAGGTTGCATACCAAGCATTCAGTGGTGTTCTATACCACCTGTAGCTTGGAGCTTGCACAGCTGTGAGTCATTGACAACTGCTAGCAGGGTGTTACCATAGTCTAAACAGCTAATGATTAGGGCTTGGACAAGAGTCTTCCTTGCAGAGAACAGAAGCCAGGGGAACACTTTCCTAAGGTTCAAGGGGGCCACCAGTCCACTGACCAGAGCTGCTTAGCTTTACCAAACAGCAGTATTTCTGTTTTGTCTCCATTCAATTAAAGGCAATTATTCAACATCCAGGCAGCGAGCCTACTAATACAATCTGTAAATCGATGCTTTACCTTTTCAATGTACTGACCCACTGTAATAACCAGCTGGGTGTCATCAGTGTATGCTATTACATCAAATCCACATGTCATAAGGGACCCCTTGTTGATAGGCATGGCATGTGACTTAAAAGGGCCTAACAAGACCATCTGTGTCTGACTTTCCATAAAGTCGACAAGTCCAAGTAAGGCTTTACCATAAATGTCTCTCTCGTGCAGTCTGCAAATAAGTATTGAATGAGAGACCATGTTGAAAGCAGCTGACAGATCCAGCAGCACAAGCATGGTAGGAGTGCCAGAATTGTGGGCTAGTCGGATGGTATCAGAGTCAGAGACTGCCATCACCGCGGTCTCAGTGCTTTGAAAAGCTCTGAAACTGGATTGAGATGGATCAAGGACATCATGAACTGTCATGGACGCCATGAGCTGTTGATATTAACTAACAATGAGAGAAGGGATATGGGGCAATAATTGGAAAGGTTCCTTGGGTCTGCATTGGATTTTTGTCAACTGGGAGAGACCAACACAGCTTTCCAAGCCAATGGGAATGTGGACGTTTCCAAGGATAGATTAAAGAAAGACACAATGAAAGGTGCAATCTGGTTTACCAAACGGGCAGTAATTCTAGGGGAATGCAGGTCGGATAGAGAACCTGATTTTGCATTTTCAAGCATATTCTGAATAGAGTGTAAGGTAACCAGTTCAAACCTGTCCAAATTGAATGTAGTGTTAGGGGAAGGCAAGTTAAAGCTAGCTCAGAAATCTAATTGCCTGGGATAGTTATCAAAATGTTGATGTTATATTTATTTTCTCCTCAAAGAAGTCAGCCAGAGAGTCAGATAAGTCTTGGGAAGCCGGGATGGCGTGGCAACATGCTCAAGGCCTAGTAAAATCATTAAGCATGTTATAAAGTTTTTTAGATAAAATTGCCAGCTTGCTCGATTTTATTAGTAATAAAGATTTTACAAGCCAGTATCGTTTTCTTGTTGTGCTTAGTGAGCATTGTCTTATAAGCTTCTTTATCGTTGGGAATTTTGGACTGAACCAATCTTTTTCAAAGTTTTTTACAGAAGCTTTTATGCTTCTTAGCTCTGCTGAGTATCATAGATCGTGAGGTCTGAAGGAGATGGAGCTATTTGTTTAAGAGGTGCAATCCTGTCAAAACGCTAAAGAAAGAGAGTTATGGTAGTCAGAAAATGCTGCATTAATATGGAAGCCCCGCGACGCATCCAATGTGTAAAACATTTCAGAAAAGGAGTCCGGTGAGGCAGACTTTCAATGTCTCAAGGCTCTTTTGTTGGTTATGAAAGACTTCACGATTACGACAGCCTTAGGGATCTGGAATTTGATTAAATGAGGGTTGGTCCAAGTGAGGAGAAGGGGAACATCCCTCTCCAATTATGGGGAATTAGTAAAAATGAGGTCTAAAGTGTGACCAGCCTTATGAGTGAGGCCCACCACTCTCTGATGAAGATCTAACAGTTCCATGTTGGCTAGGAGTTGGGCTACCTCCGGTTTTAAAATGTCTTTCCCATGAAAGTTGAAATCTCTCGAAAGGAGAAAGTTGTTAGATGCCAGTATACAACGAGTAATATTTTCAGCTAACAGATGGCTGAACTCTCTCTTTGACCCAGGCGGGCGGTAGATTAGTGTTCAATTTTGAAAATACACAGTTCACCCCAGTCACTTAAAAATGAATAAATCAGATGGACCTTTACAGAATCTGGAAAGGGAATGGCAACACCATCTCCCGGCCTGGTTTCTCTGTCCTTTCTAACCAGGTGGTAATTATCAGGAAGTGCTAATGGACTACAAGGGAGATCTGTTACATTCAACCAAGGATAGGCCCGGAGAGAAGGAATATAGAAGGTCCCAGATTTTTGTACAAAGTTTGGCCATAGACCTAATGGTACACAGAAGGCCTTTATGCCTCTTGGAGAGAAACTATGTCCTCTGGATCTGAACTTGAAGGGTGTAGTCAGAAAATACAGAGACTTTGGCATTGTCCACCACAAAAGGGCCATGCACATGGGCCTGCTGCAACAGGAGTTGGGCAGCCACTGGGCGAGGTGGCGCACAGGGCAAGACAGCTGCACCAATACCCGATGCGCCTGTTTTAGGGCATAGAATCCAGGCAGGTCCCCCAGGACTACAACCTCTTCTAGCCAATTGTGAGAAGTTGGCCTGGTATATTCTGGCCACTAATTAAGGTGGGCACCTTGCACCAGTCCAAACAACCCTTATGGTGATTTAAGAGGTCAAAGATAACCTTAGAAAGCTATTAAAGCAGTAGCTGTGGAGAGCAGCATTTAGGCTTAGTCTTGAAGGAATGTTAAGCAGCTTGTTTTAACAGAATGCAACCTTATTGTATTGGTTGAATGAAAGGAGAACCAGATAGTAGTTATAAAATATATGTATTTATTATTATAACACACTCTAAATACTTCACAGTATCTGCTACACTCAGATAAACACAAAGCACACAATACTGTAGCACAGAAACAATCATAAGTAGCACTAATACGCAATGGGCTCCAGGGGGAGACCAAACCATATACTAAAATAGTAGTATAAGAACCACAACTTGAGTCAAGACAGTGTCCAGAGGATGTAGAATCGCTGGGACCCCAAGGAACCACCCAAGGTGAGTAAGTGGCGACCCCACGGAGGACGGGTGCAGCGTGGTAACACAACCGCAGGTGCCGTACAATTCTACGGGAAAGTCATGTTGCACTTTTACAGTTTAATGACCCTTCACAGTGGATTAGGAGGAAGCCCTTTGGAGCATAGGAGGTTGGAGAACCACCCCACCAATAACAGAATTACAAAGCAACAGACCTCGAAGCACTCGGTGTGAAGAGGCCAAAGTTCTTTGGTGTAAATGGTGCTGGAGGTTCAGGCTACTTGGACCCCAGTGCACTTGTTTTGGGAACGCCAACAATCATATGCACTTTCAAAGGTACGCAGTGCACAGGGGTACAGGTATTGCAAACTTCATGAGGGATTCTGACCTCAATCTTGGTGAGAGGGCAGCTCAGACCTCGAGGGATGTGGATCCCACCTCCTGTGTTGCTGGAGCCTTCGGAGTCTGCAGGAGCTCAGGATCAGGCTGGTCAGTTGCGTTACAGTGCCTGCGACTACAGGGGAGTGACTCCTTCACTCCAAGGGAGATATCTTCAGTTGTCCTTGATGCTCCACAGGTCCTGCATGGAGACTGTATGGTGCAGAGGCACAGACAATGCTTCAGACTGAGAGGCAGATGAAGTTGGGCCCAAACAAAGTCCAGCGAAGTCCAGAGTGTTCAGACATTCAAAGTTCAGTGGTTTCTGGTTCAGAATCTTGTCCATGTCGAATCTAGGGTCCTAAAGCCAGGAAAGCCCTTTTGTGCCCACGGGAGAGGGTTGGACAGATTCAGGGAACCCTCCCAGGGGAGGGACTGGACAGTGGGGAGGTTACTCCCATGTCCTTTGTCCAGTTTCACGCCAGAGCAGGAACCAATGGCTCCCAGGACTGGTTTTACCTGGACTATGCACAGGGACTCCAAATGTGCCCCTCATGCAGACTTTTTGTCACTGGCAAGTGCACCCACCCAGGCCTAATACACTAAAATCCCATTTGGGAGGTGGTTACACCTCCCTGTGACAGGATGCCTATTGTTCTGCCTTCCCCTGCTCGAGCTTGGCTCATCAGCAGGAGGGCAGAAATGTGTCTCTGGTCGGCAGCAACCCTTTTGGGCTTCCCGGGACTAGAAGGCTTGTACCGGGAACATCAGGGACCTCACAAAGTTCCTTTCTGAGGGGTGGAATCATACCTCCCACACCAGTTACCGGTGTGGGGGTATGAATCCACAATATTTGATACCAAACACAATAGGGTTTCTTTCAGCCATTTTAGAGTTGGTCATTACGCAGTCGCATAATGCCACTCTATATGTCGTAAATGGCTGCAGCACTAACAACCTGGAAGAATGGACTCCATAGGCTGCAGGGGTGTCCTGCTCATGCAGTGGCACCCTCTCAGTTAGAACCATGCATCCTGCCTTCAGGATTGTCAAGGCCTACTATAGGGGTAACTTATAGGTTTTAAGTGTAGTGACCCTTAGATATAGTAAACTTATATCTTAAGTAAGTGGTGCACGCACCAACCTACAAAGGCTGCAATGGCAGGCCTGTAGATCCATTTTGCATGGCCTCTAATGGGTGGCATAATACATGCTTCAGCCCATGGGAGGCCTATGGGCTACCTATGCACTCGGTACATGGGTACCATACGCTAGGGTCTGACAAGGGTACCCAGAATCCAATCTGGAGTGTACATAAGTACATGACATATCATTTTAGAGAGAAAGCAGAGAGACTGGGGTCCTGATTAGCAGGATCCCAGTCAGACTAGTCAAAAACGGTGTAACATGAAGCAAAAAGTGGGTGTAACCATTAGAAGCCCGATCCTACTTTCCTTCACCACCCCCAATGTAAGGAGATGAGACTAACCTTGCCCAGTTGAGTCTTCATTTTCTAAGTGGAAATATCTGGAGAGTCCATCTGCATTGGCATGGTTACTCCCAGGTTTATGTTCCACTGTATAGTCCATTCCCTGTAGGGAGATGGACCACCTCAAACGTTTGGTGTTTTCACCCCTCATCTGTTTTAGCAATAGAAGGGGCTTATGGTCTGTCTGAACAATGAAGTGAGTGCCACACAAGTATGGCCTCTGCTTCTTCAGGGCCCAGACAACAGCAAAGGTTTCCCACTCTATAGCTTTCCAACTTTTCTCTCTGGGAGTCAACCTTCTGCTGATAAAAGCTACTGGTTGATCCTGACCCTCTGCATTAAGTTGTGACAACACAGCCCCTACCCCAACTCAGATGCATCTGTTTGGACAATAAATTGCTTGGAGTAGTCTTGACTCTGCAGAATGGGAGCAGTGCACATGGCCTTCTTGAGATCAGCAAATGCCTTCTGACAGCTAACTGTCCACTGAACCTTCTTGGGTATTCTCTTTGATGTGAGATCATTCACTGGAGTCACTATAGACCCATATCCTTTAACAAATCTCATATAATACCCAGTCAGGCCCAAGAAAGCTCTGACCTGGGTCTGGGTAGTTGGAGCAACGCAGTCCATGATGGTCTGGATTTTGCTCTGTATTGGTTGAACTTGGCTTCAACCTACATTGTGGCCCAAGTACGCAACCCTGCTCTGCCCAATTTGGCACTCTGTAGCCTTTATAGTGAGGTCTGTTATTTGCAGAGCCTCCAATACATTCTTCATGTGGACCAGGTGATCATCCCAGGTGGAGCTAAAGACAGCTATATCATCATGATATGCTGCACTATAGGCTTCCAGGCCTGTAAGGACTTTATTCACCAGCCTTTGGAATGTGGCAGGTGCATTCTTCAAACCAAAGGGAATTACAATAAATTGACAATGCCCACTAGGGGTTGAATTTGCTGTTTTTGTCTTGGCATTCTCAGCTAGCCTGATTTGCCAATAACCAGCAGTGAGGTCAAATGTGCTCAAAAACTTGGCTGAGGTCAAAGTATCAATAAGCTCATCTGCCCTTGGAATTGGATGAGCATCAGTCCTAGTAACTGCATTGAGTCCCCTGTAGTCAACACAAAACCTCATCTCTCTCTTACCACCCTGGGTGTGAGGTTTCTTTTGGTACCAAGACCACTGGACTAGCCCAAAGGCTATCTGAGGGCTCAATTACTCCCAACTCTAGCATCTTTTGGACCTCAGTAGTGATGCAATCTCTGACATGGTCAGGCTGCCTGTAAATCTTATTTGTAACAGGTAGATGTTCATTTGTGTCCACTTCATGGATACGCCAGGTGGTTTGACTAGGAGTCAGAGAGAACATGTGTCTTTATTGATTGAGTACCTTCCTACAATCAATTTGTTGCTGGTCAGTGAGGCTGCCTGCCAAAGCTACACCATCAACTGATCCATCATCAGGGTTCTGTGAGAGGAGGTCAGGGAGTGGGCCACTCTCCTTCTCCTGTCTCTGATCAGTTGCCATGAGCAAGCCCTTGTCAGCCCTGTCAATGTATGGCTTGAGCCTGTTCTCATGAAGCACCCTGTGGGGGCTCCTGGGAGTACCAAGGTCCACCAAGTAGGTGACCTCTCCCTTCTGCTCAAGAATGGTATGGGGTCTACTCCATTTATCTTGGAGAGCAGATTGGGCCATAGGCTCCAACACCCGCACCTTCTGTCCTGGCTGATTAACAGTCAGTACAGCCGTTTGGTCATGCCAAGCTTTTGGCAATTCGTAACTTGCCTGAATGTTTTCACTTGCCTTCTTCATGTACTCAGCAACCCTGGAGCGGAGACCAAGTACATAGTCCACTATGTCTTGTTTGGGAGGTTTAAGAGGTAACTCACATCCCTCCTTCACCAAACACAAGGGACCCCTAACGGGATGCCCAAACAAAAGTTCAAAAGGGCTGTAGCCATCCCCCTTTTGTGGGACCTCTCTGTAGGCAAAGAAGAAGGCATGGCAACAGGACATCCCATTTTCATCTAAGCTTTTCTGGGAGGCCCATGATCATGCCCTTGAGGGTTTTGTTGAACCTTTCAAATAACCCATTGCATTGTGGGTGCTAGGGTGTGGTGAACTTGTAGGTCACTCCACACTCCTTCCACATTGCAGTGACATAACTTGACATGAAGTTTGTATCTCTGTCAGTTAAGACCTCCTTAGGGAAACCCACTCACGACAAAATTCCCAGGAGGGCCCTGGCCACCACAGGAGCTGTGGTGGTTCTAAGGGGTATTGCCTCTGGATACCTAGTGGCATGGTCCACCACCACTAGTATTTGACTGTGCCCAGATGCAGTAGGAGGGTTCAAGGGACGGATTATATCAATCCCAACCCTCTCAAAGGAAACCCCCCCATAGGTAGTGGTATGAGGAGGGCCTTTGTGGTACCACCTGACTTACCACTGACTTGACAGGGAGTACAGAAGTCACTAAACTTCTTTGTGTCATGTTTTGACATGTGAGGCCACAATCCTGTCCCAAGTCTTATTTTGGCCTAGGTGTCCTGCCAAAGGTATGTCATGGGCTAGGGTGAGTAGGAAGCCTCTAAACTTCAGAGGTATGACCAACCTCCTGGTGACACCAGGCTTGGGGTCTGTACCCTCTGAGTATAGAAGTCCCTCATTCCAATAGATCTTGTGAGATCCACTGACACTCCCAGCAGCCTCAGCAGCAGCTTGCTGTCCGAGGGGTTCAAGAGAGGGGCAGGTTTGCTGCTCCAAACTCAAGTCTGCCCTGGAAGTGCCCCCTGTCTCCAAGAACTCAACCTGATCAGGTTCCAGTTCCTCTGAAACAGTTCCTTCACAGGGACTGAGATCATCTCCCTCAAGAGATTGCTCTTCACTCTGAGTCTTGGGGGAAGAGACAGCCTTACCCCTCCTACTCCTTCTGTTGGGAGGCACTTGGTCCATTGTTCCAGGATCCAAGGCCTGTTCAGTGTTAGCCAGTTTGGCCTGTGACCTGGTCGCAGCATACACATCTGCAGTGATGCCCAGCATTGCTGCATGAGTGCTTAACTCTACCTCAGCCCAAGCTGAAGTTTCCAAATCATTGCCCAACAAACACTCCACTGGAAGGTCTGAGCTAACCACAACTTTCTTAGGGCCAGTTATCCCTCCCCAGCTGAAATTAACAACTGTCAAGGAATGATCAGTCCTGACATTGTTAGCATTGGTTACTTGGTATATTTCTCCAAGTATGATTTGGTCAGGGCCCACAAGATTCTCTGTCACCATAGTGACACTTCCACCTGTGTCCCTGTATGCCATGGCCTCCTTACCATTGATCAAAGGCTGTTGTCTGTATTTGCCCAGGTTACTGAGACTAACAAATAAGGTGGCAAGATCCATGCCACCATCACAGACTAGTACAGCCTGAGCTGAAGTTCTGACTAGGCTAGATCCCATCTCAGACCACAAGGTTAACCCTACTAATCCCTTGTTCCCTATACCACCACCTGTACTTGTGCTATGGGGCGCAGTTGCCTTAGGGGCAGTGGTGGTAGGAAGATTTTCCTTGGAATTTGGACAATCAGCATCTCTTGTCCAATGTGTATTCTGTTTACAGAGATAACGCCAATGTTTCTTTTTGCCTTTACATTTTCTGGATTGTGACTCTCCCCTAGATGCAGGTTTTTGGGGCCCTGATGAAGACTTTTGATCTTTACATTTGTCCCCACCCTTATCTGAAGTTTTAGCATCTTGCTTCTTCTGGTACCACCATTTTGTTGTGGTTTTTCTGCTTCACTCTGGTTCTGATCCACTTATCTGCCTTCTTTTCCGATTCTTGGGGAGAAGTCAGATAAGAGTCAACCAGGTACTAATGCAACAACTGATTTTTGCAATTGTTAAGGATCTTCACCCTCATAATCAAATTGTACAATCCTTTAAAATCATTCACTTTGCTGACAAGCAACCAGCCTTCCAAAGCCTTAATGGCACTATCCACAAAGTCTACCCAATCCTGATTCTGTGTCTTCTGGGTGTCTCTGAACTTAATCCTGTACTGTACAGTGGTTAAGCCAAACCCATCAATGAGAGCACTCTTCAAGATTGAATAGTTGTCAACATCCTCTTCTCTAACAGTGAGGAGCTTATCTCTACCTTTGTCAGCAAAGGAGAGCCACAAGATAGCCACCCACTGCTCTTGAGGGACCCTCTGAACTTTACAGGCCCTTTCTAAAGCAGTTATCCATTCATGGATTTCATCGCCAACATGGTTGGGAGGGACAATCTTGCTCAGGTTCCTATGGTCAAATGAATGTTCTTTAACTCTAGGGACACTGTTGCTGCCATCATGGGACTCTAGTCCCAACTTTTTTCTAGCTCTCTGGACTTCTAGGGACTCTTTATCCAGGGTCAATTGCTCTTGCCTGAGCCTAAGCGTAGCTTTCTCAAGTTCAAGAATTTGGTATTCCCTATCAAAACAGTGGTCCCTTTTACTAGATACAGAGGTCCCTACAGACTGTCTTGAGTGATCAGACTCTGCAGAGGGAGATCTAGATGGCCTTGGTAAACTCTGAACTTTTCCAGGAGGGTGAAGTGGGGGCCTTCTTGGCCTTCTCCATCACCTTCCTGAAGATCTGAGTTGTCCAGGTGGGACCCATCTTGTTCCTCCTGGCAAGGGTTTGAGTCTAGGTCATAAAAGGTGTCACCTCCTGACCTGTCCTCATTTCCTGTCCCACGCATTCTGTCCTGTTCTTCTGACTAGGGGTGGGCGGAATTTGCATAGTCGCGCTATGCAAAGCTCCGCGAAACGGTAAAAAATCTCTGAAAGCACGCAGAAATTCCGTGAACACGTGGAATTGCTTGTTCTCGATGCTTTTTTCCTGTTCGCGAACGCTGTCTGCGCGCTCGAGAGGAAATATCTTGCGAACACACATTTTGAGAACGCAAACAAGCAAAAAATACCGCGAAGCCACGGAACGCAGAATTTTGGGCAATTCCGCATTTTTGCAGAACGCGAAATTACCCAAATTCCACGAGCGGAACGGAATTTACCACCCAGGCCTACTTCTGACCAAGGGGTCTTCCTAAGGTAATCTAACAGTAACTTCTCAATTAGACGTTGAGTGTTGGCACTTCTCCCTTTCTTCACCTTTCTAGAAGCACACAGGGCTTTCAATTCTTGGAATAAAAGCTCAGTGTACCTAGAGGGCACTGGCATCTCCTCTCCTTTAGTAGACATACTAAGTGTGGTGAGGTGTTGCACCTACCTAACCTAGTGGGAACTGAACTCTCTGAGGTTGGAGAAAGGGTGTGCTAAACCCTTGAATTACCCAGCCCTCGGTTCAATAACATGTACTAAGCTAGTATTATATGTACCTAGTACTTAGTGGTTTTCAGTTATTCGATACAAAGATTTATCTGGTAAAACAATGCAGGCTTCAATCCCAACTGCTGCACACCAATGTGAGAAGCTGGCTTGGTATATGCTGTCCACTAATTAAGTTGGGCACCTTGCACCAGTCCAAACAACCCTTATGGTGATTTAAGAGGTCAAAGATAACCTTAAAAAGCTATTAAAGTGGTAGCTGTGGCAAGCAGCCTTTAGGCTTAGTCTTGAAGGAATGTTACACAGCTTGTTTTGACAGAATGCAACCTTATTGTATTGGTTGAATGAAAGGAGAACCACATAGTAGTTATAAAGAAATGTATTTATTTTTATAACACACTCTAAATACTTCACAGTATCTGCTACACACAGATAAACACAAAGCACACAATACTGTAGCACAGAAACAATAATAAGTAGCACTAATACACAGTGAGCTCCAGGGGGAGACCAAACCATACTCTAAAATAGTGGTATAAGAACCATGACTCGAGTCAAGGCAGTGTCCAGAGGATGTAGAATCGCTGAGTCGCGCTTTGTACTTTTACAGTTTAAGGACCCTTCCCAGTGGATTATGAGGAAGCCCTTCGGATCATAGGAGGATGGAGAGCCATCCCACCCGTGGATACTGTAGTACCAGAGTTACCTATCCCAGGGAAGCCGGGTGCATAGAGCTGAAATGGTGTTGGAAACCACCATCGATCTCAATGGAGGACTTCAAGGAAGAGCCACTGCAGGGACGAAGAAAAGTGTCAGTTGGAATCCAAAAGGTGGATTTGGGATTAAGAGTATCTGAAAGCAGAGGGGACAAAGTCTGGGTCACTCAGGAGTGACCAGGGGCTCGGTAGAAGAATGCCCACCGATGACGGGTGCTTCAGGTGCGTTGAGGGGGTTCTTGTCTCTGCAGCCCCCTGGACCAGGAGACATCTAAGACAACCAGGAGCAACAAAGTCTGGAGCAACCAGGGGAGTCCAAGACAAGCAGTGTTGTCCCTCAATAGGACCCGCAGGCTGGAGGCATAGGAGTCGCAGGGGACCTCGAGTAGAATTACAAAGCAACAGCCCACGGAGCACTCGGTGCAAAAAGGCCAAAGTTCTTTGGAGGAAATAGTGCCAGAGGTTGTGGCTACTAGGAGCCCAGTGCATTTGTTTTGGGAATGCCAACAAGCCTATGCATTTGCAAGAGTATGTGGTGCACAGGGGTACAGGTATTTCAGCACCCACAAGGCATTCTGACCTCAAACTTGGTGAGATGGTAGCTCAGACCTCAACGGATGAGTAACCCAGATCCTGTGTTGCTGGAGCCTTCGGAGTCCACAGGAGCTCAGGATCAGCAGACCAGTCAGTTGCATTGTGGAGGCTGCGACTGTAGGGGAATGACTCCTTCACTCCAAGGGAGATGTCTTCGGTTGTCCTTGATGCTCCACAGGTCCTGCATGGAGCCTGTATGGTGCACCGGCACAGACAATGTTTCAGACTTAGACGGAGACACAATGGGGCCCAAAGAAAGTCCAGCGAAGTCCAGAATGTCCAGACGGTCGAAGTTCAGTGGTTTCTGGTTCAGAATCTTATTTATGTCGAATCTTGGGTCCTACTGCCAGGTAAGCCCTTTTGTACCCACGGTAGAGGGTTGGACAGATTCAGGGGACCCTCCCAGGGGAGGATCTGGACAGTGGGAAGGTTACTTACATGTCCTTTGTCCAGTTTCACGCCAGAGCAGGAGCTAATGGCTCCCAGGACTGTTTGAACTGGACTATGCACAGGGACACCAAATGTGCCTCTCATGCAGACTTTCGGTCACTGGCAAGCGCACCCACCCAGGCCTAATACACTAAAATCCTGTCTGGGAGGTGGTCGCACCTGTCTGTGACAGGATGCCCATTGTTCTGCCTTCCCCTTCTCGAACTTGGCTCTGAAGCAGGAGGACAGAATTGTGTCTCTGGTCGGCAGCAAACCTTTTGGGCTGCTTGATACTAGAAGGCTGGTACAAGGAACACCAGGGACATCACAAAGCTCTTTTCTGCGGTGTGGAATCATACCTCCCACACCGGTTACTGGTTTGGGGGTTTGACTCCACAATGTTGGATACCAAACACAATAGGGTTTCTTTCAGCCGTTTTAGAGTTGGTCATTACGCAGTCGCATAATGCCACTCTATATGTCGTAAATGGCTGTAGCACTAACAACGCGGGAGAATGGGCTCCATAGGCTGAAAAGGTGACCTGCTCGTGCAGTGGCACCCTCTCTCTTAGCAGCAAGCACCCTGCCTTCAGGATTGTGAAGGTCTGCTATAGGAGTGACTTATAGGTTTTAAGTGCAGTGACCCATAGATATATAATAGATATATATCTGAAGCGAGTGGTGCATGCACCAACTTACACAGGCTGCAATGGCAGGCCTGTAGATCAATTTTGCATGGCCTCTCATGGGTGGCATAAAACATGCTTCAGCCCATGGGAGGCCTCTGGGGTACCTATGCCTTGGGTACATGGGTACCATACACTAGGGACTGACAAGGCTACCCCAGTATCCAATCTGGAGTGTACCTAAGTACATGACATAACATTTTAGGGAGCAAGCAGATAGAATGGGGTCCTGATTAGAAGGATCCCAGTCAGACTAGTCAAAAACAGTGTAACATGAAGTAAAAAGTGGGGGATAACCATAAGCAGCAGATCCTACTTTTCTACACCAATCCTCCAGGAAAGCCAACATAAAGTCACCTTCAACTCGCTACGGAAGTCCCGAAATTCAGTCATTGTTCGGACGCCTGATCTTCCTGATCATCAAGCCAGGCAGACAAGAGCCACATCTATGCCTCCAATACAATAAGATGGTGGTCAGCAGACGGAACAGGTGGAGCAAAGGAACATATAGTGCCCTCCAGCGTATTGATCCTCTCCGAAAGTTTCTGGGAATCCAATCATTCCCCAGAACCATTGATCGTGGACACAAGTGATTCTCCAAATTACTGTCAATATACAACGTATCACTTCCGTTCGCACACTGCTTGATCACCTCCTAGGAGGTACCTGTGGATGCATCCTCCTTGGTCATCTGAGTGTGCCCCATGGCAACCCCAAATGAGAAGGAGGGAGCACTGGAAAGATGACCAGTCAGGCACAACTGCCCAACAGCAGTCCTATTGCAGTATGATCCACCTGCGGCATCCATACAACAGTCAGGGAGTCCCCAGGCAATCGCAGCACAGTTCACAAGCCAGGATTCCAAGGTTCTAGGGGACAATAACATTCTCATTACTATCACCACCATGTCCATATCACAGAAACCAGGAGCGAGGAGGCCACGAGAGAAAGTACCACTAACTGTAGAGCGACTAGTCCCAGTAGGCTGCCCAGTAAATCCCACAGACACCAGAAGGGCACAGAAGAGCAGAGTCAGTGATCCTCCAGGCATCTAATAGCATAAATATAATAGGCCAACCTGGGCAGTTCAGATGCAGTCTGTAGTCACAACTAGCAGCGCAAGTGTCCACTTGTTCTGAAAGTGGTCACCCAGCTCCACAGTGGGCCACAGCAAATTCACTCTCCCAGGGTCACTCCGAGTGCCCCCTGCCACCCAAAAGCAGAAAATCAGAGTGGGCCCCCCGTGGTATCTCCCGCTGTCAGTGAAGAGTGGAGGGGCTGTGTAAAAGCCCTGCAGTATGAAAGAAGCAGCAAAATGGTCCCTGTGGTCCCCACACAGAATCCACATATGTAAGGACCCACCGCAGGTGTACTCACATCCTCCTCATAAGGCAAACTGCCCCCCGGAGCGGTGCTCCACTTGGGGGCCGGATCCTCCAGGCACACGGCCCCCTCAATGCCAGCAGGCCATCTTGTGCAATTCAGTGGGCTGGCCCCCAGTGAATCCAGAATTCCCTCTGGGGCCTAAAGGCATGCAACACTCCTCCGGACCCGGTGGGGACCCTGTAGCCACTGTCAGGCTGTGTGGGCAGCTGCATTGTCTCTGCTCAAAGAACGAGGCCATTATCTCGAGCTGTGCCAAGTGCTAATCACTGTCTTTCACACCTGCTCTCTGGCACTTCCTATCCATCTGGAAGCCGCCGGGGTCTCCACCAGGACCACGATTGCCTGGGAGCGCCTTTTCAAGAGGCGCTGGATTCGTGTGGCGGCTGCTAGTGGCAGAGCAGAATGGAGCTTGCACTGGCCGCATGCTCAGATCATGGCGGCTAGCTCCACCCCAATGGTAAATATTTTATTGATCTAAAACATTATTATTTAAATTAAATATCTGTATAATAGGTTTGGGGTTTATTTAACCCCTTGTGTGCCCCGCCCTTTCCAAGCCCTGTGCCGGGCGTTTCATTAGCGGGCGGGGCTCATGACGAGATAGTCTCGTCATGGGCACAGCGCAACCGCGGCCCATGACGAGACCATCTCGTCATGGGCACTCAAGGGGTTAAAGTAATTGTTTTATCTGAAAAGTGTTTTTTAGTGTATTATTAATGATTATTTAATTGTTGGGTGAATCAATATTATTGACATATTCTATGTTTATTCAAAGGTAAAGATATTTTGGTTGCAGATATTTTTGATTTTGATATGTTTAAAAATCTATATTTTTAACAACAATATTTGTGTTATTGATATTTGTGTTTTGTATAGTTAAGTATTCGGAGTAGATATTTTTGTTATCGCCATTTAATTTCTGATATTTTGGTGTTTTTATATTTGTTGAATCAATATTATTGTGGTAAATAATTTAATTACCGGGACTTAATTTGATACAGAACATATTAAAAATAGCTCAATAAATAAGAGGCAGAATCCGTGGTATAAGAGGTTAGGAATGGGCTTTATTCCAATGGACGATTCGAATCGTGGCCTCCAAGTTCCATCACCACGGAGGTTCAGGAAGTGAAGTACATACATTATTGATAATTAATCACTTTTATACAATAGGCATTACAGTGAAGCAAATGCGAGAGGCGTAACAATTGATAAGGAAGATAACATTATACATGCGTAATGAAAATGGGCGTGATTGAGCGTAACAAAGGAACGTCATCAGGTGTGATGTCATAATAGGGTGGTTCCATGAAAGGATTTCGCAATGTCAGCAGAAATACTTGGCAGAAATGCGCGCGCAGCAGCATGACGTATGATTGACGTGCGACTAGGGGGTGAAGGGGACTTGACATTTAGCTCTACATGTGGCGACAGATGTCTGGAGGGTCAAGTCAACCTAATCCCAAATCATATCTAACATCCTATGTTTAAAGAACTATGTTATCCAAAAGAGAGGTCTCTTAGAGTAGAATCTTATTCTATACTGACTATACTGACTGTTAGTGCGTGTACAAGCGTCTAAGTGTCTACACTAGATGCGAGGGCAGAAGTCTTCCATGGTAATAGGGCTATGAATTATTTGCACAAAGACAGAGAAGCCGGGCCTTTGCTCGGTAGCTGGAAGAATGTTTACTTAAACTACTAGACAGGAATGCATTGGGCAGGGAGCGGAGCAGATAATTTCGAAGGTGAAATACAGTTTCTTGGCAGGCAGCAAGCTGATGTCAGGCACCGTGAGCCGCGCAGAGAAATGAGACAAAGTTCATGGTCACAGATGCAGGCTCAGACTGGAGCTTTCAGAGGCAGAAGGCAGAAAAAGGCTTGATGGCAGAATCAGGGCCTACTCGCCTGAACTGTAAAATGGCATAAGTGAACCATATAAAGGCGGTGGCCTTTCGTACTTAGGAATGGAATATCCGACCCATTCATGGCGGATCTGAAAGAGGACATGTTAACGGTGGACGCACATGTATTTGCGTCTTCATAACTGGAACTGGAGGAAACATACATGTACTTGTAACATGCACATAGAACTGTTGGGGTCCAAGATAGGGGACATAACTGACCAGAAAAATCCATATTTCCACATTCCCTCCTTGTCCCCTACTTGCCCGTCAAGAGATATCAATCTTCATTAATCCATTGATCTGTTCATATAGCATCATTTGTTCTTCTTTCTTCTTCCGGGATCTTGAACGAAAATCTTGATGTGGAATACACGATGTGGCACACAGACCACAAATCGCTGGTCCACATTGCAGGCATAAGCAGCAACTGAATAGTATGAGAAGGCCAATACCTAGGAAGGATAGAACTCTCCATCCCCAGGCTGATAACACGCTCCAAAACCACCCGGACCAAGTCCAAGTGCCTGGATTCTGGTGTATCTGGCTCACAATCTTATGAAGGCGAGTTATAGCTTTATATACAGATGGTGAATTTTCTGGTATGAATACGCAGCAGCTTGATCCGATGACCCTACAAGCTCCGCCCCTATCGGCCAGGATGACGTCAAGGACAAGACGATTTTGAAGCACAACAATCCGCATAGCAGACTGCTCTTCTGTTAAATTGCCTAAGGCGGAAATAGTTTCGTTCACTACTGCTTCAAGGGTTCTAGTTAATCTACGTATCAGCTTACTATTAGTAACGGTACCTATATAGGGAAAGAGACCTTTATTGAAATCTGTGTATTTTTCCCATGCTGTTTCAGTGTAATCGACTATTGGGAGATCTCTCCTTTCTCTATTGTGTACTAAATGAGTATTTCTGTGATAGTCGGGAGGAGCTAGAAAAACAGGTGGCAAAAGGAATCCAATGTAGCAGGTACCATCCCAATCTAGAGGCAAACGTACATATGCCGTCTGACCACATATAAAATAGGAATGGCGGGAAGCTCTAAATGTCGACTTGCCTTGATCACTGAATTCTATTACAGTGGTGCATCTACTATGGCCCATATTTATGGAACCATTCTTTCTTACACATAATTCACCTTTTACTGGAAATACTGACATGGCGGGCAAAATTGGAGTAGCTTCGGATTCGATATTTAGGATCATAAGATTAGGCGTAAAATTACCTAATCCATATACTTCATTCTCTAGATCAGTTCCTGTTCTTTTGGGAAGTCCCTCCTTGTTGGGGTGGCAGACTTTAAGTAAAACTAAGTTCAGATTTCCCCATACCCAGTTGTCTTGATAAACTGCAGAATTTGAATCTAAGGAATTAATTAAACTAAACCATGCTCCACAGGAGCCGTTGTGTGTGAACGGGTATGGAAAAAGAGGTAGAATTCCTTTATAGTTCTGATAGGGAGGGAGTCGGCCACATATCCAACAATTTGTAGCATTGCTAACCTGATGGGAATGATGTAACATACTAATAAAAGTGTTATTGCGCAGCGCAAATCTATAAGACAATTCATGCGGAGGTAATTCACTAAAAGAATGTTCAGCAGTAATATTATAAACATGTCTAGAAATAGGATAATATATGTGCAACAATATACTTGCAATAATTATTAAAAGACTTAAGAAAAACAAAATTAATAACGTCACTGTGCAATGACTACGCAGTGATTTACAGTATGCATGTCGTTTCATCATTTTTCGTGTTTTTTCTCTATTCAGATCTAAGGGATGCATGTCAGAGACAAATTCAACCGCTTCACCTTGGAGAGGACTTAAACAATCAAATTGCCCGACTGGTTAGATCTGAGTTTTAGTTTGTATTGTTCGTGACTACTTGATTCAACCAAAGGAAGTTTTGAGTCAATGGGTGAAGACACACGAGGTGTGGTTTTTACATCCGATGGTAGTCCATAAAATTTCTTGATATGACTTGAATGTACCCAGCCCTTTCTGCCTTCGATCTTCACGGCTGTCCTTGTGGTGAGCAAGACCAATTGCGGCGACCTCCACCTAGGATCCAGCTGCGTCTTTCGATCAAAGTTCCTCACCAAGACCAGGTCCCCCGGAACTACGTCATGGGGTTTCACCTCAGTGTTGTCAGGAAAAGCTGCAGCTACCTGTGAACGACAAGATTGTAGTGCAGACATCAAGGAAGCCAAATAATCTGTCAGCATATTACAGTCAATATCAGTTATTTTACGTGGTATAGGCGTCCCCCACATATTTGGTGGTCTGCCAAAGATCACCTCATACGGGGATAGCCCTGTTCGAGAGTGTGCTACCATTCTCATGTAAAAGAGTGCAACTGGTAATGCTACTACCCAGTCGACACCTTTCTCCCTGCATATTTTGGACAATCTAATTTTCAGGGTCTGATTATGTCTTTCCACGAGACCTGCTGCCTCGGGGTGTCGGACACAGTGGAATTTCCACTGATAGCCTAACAAAAGTGAAACGTGTTTCATTAGTTCGGATGAGAACGGCTGGCCGTTATCTGAGTAGACAGCACGTGGTAAACCGTATCGTGGGAAGAATTCTCGAACTAACTGTTTGGCAGTAGTCGGGGCAGTGTAATCTGAAACCGGGTATGCCTCTGTCCAACGGGAAAGAGCACAGACAACTACGAGAACATATTTGAATCCTCGACATCGTTCCATCTGGATATAATCCATCTGGAGGATTTCAAAAGGGTGATCAGGAGGCTGAAATCCACCCTGCTCTACGGGAATGCTTTTTCCTGGGTTGAACTGACAACAGATCATACAGGTGCGAACTTTTTGTTTGGCTGCTGCTCGTAAATGTTTGTTGAACCAAATGTGTTGAATGCTGTCTAGCATAGCTTTCTCTCCTAGATGCGCTGGACTATGGACAGTGTTAATAATGACTTGGACCATTGAATCAGGAAGGAACCACACAGATTTTTCCTTCGTCATCCATCCTTGATCCGTTTGGATCCCTCCTAATTCAGTCCATTTCCTTATTTCGTCTGGAGTAGCATGTGTCTGTATGTCTATTACATCAAGAGCGGGATCCTTAACCATCATGCAATGTGTTGGTGTCTGGACTATTGTCTTTGTCATGTCGGATGTTTGAGTTTGAGCAGTCTGTTTAGCTGTTCTGTCAGCTAGATCATTGCCTTGAGAAATGATATCAGTAACTTTCGTATGAGCTTTACATTTCATAATTGATATTGCAGTGGGTAGATGTATTGCATCTAATAAGGCATGAATGAGGGGTCCGTGCTGAATGTGGGCACCGTGAGAAGTTAAATAACCTCTCTCTCGCCACAGCACGCCGAAGTCATGTACAACTCCGAATGCATAACGTGAATCAGTGTATATGTTGACTTTTCTATTTGTGGCTTGAATACAGGCCTGTGTCAGAGCGACGAGCTCTGCTGCTTGAGCAGACAAGGTATTTATACACTTGGTTTCAATAATTTTAGTGTCTGTTGTGACTGCATAAGCGGCCACTAACTCTCCTGTACCTGTTCTCATACATGAACCATCTACATACAACGTCAGGTCTGGATCTGACAAGGGGACATCTGTCAAGTCTTGTCTGGGTTTCGTCGTTATTGTAATAACTTCAATACAGTCATGAGCTAGTGGGTCTGTTCCGATTACAGGTAAAAGTGTGGCAGGATTCAATGTGTTACAACGTCTGATTTCTATATGTGGCTGAAACAATGTTAATTCGTAACCTGTAAGTCTTGCTATGGTCAAGTGTTGTGTTTGCGTTCGGTTCAAGAGAACCTCTACTGCATGTGGTACTTGTACTGTCAATGGATGTCCTAACACTATGGCATCGCTTTGTCTGATTGCTAAAGCTGTCGCTGCCACTGATTTCAGGCACGCAGGCAGAGCCTGAGCTACGGGATCTAATGTACTAGAAAAATAGGCACATGGTTTGTGTGATCCTGCTTGTTCCTGAGTGAGTACGGACAAGGCAGTACCTTCTCGTTCTGTAACAAAGAGTGTAAAATGTTTTCTGTAACATGGTGTTGCTAAAACAGGTGCTTGGCATAGAGCTTTCTTTAAGCTTTCAAAAGCTAGTGTGTGTTCCTGAGTCCAAGGGAGGACAGTCGATGTGGCTGCCTCCTGTGTTGTCAATTGAATGAGTGGTTTTGCTAGAAATGCATACTGAGGGATCCACTGCCTACAATATGAAGTGAGGCCTATGAAAGCCCGCACCTCCTTTTGTGTCTTGGGTATTGGCATATTTGCAATTAGCTGAATGCGGTCGGGTGTAAGCTGCCTTCCCTCCTTGGACAGCGAGTGTCCAAGATAAACAACTCGCTGGACACAGAATTGCAGCTTAGAAGGGGACACCTTGTGCCCCTTTTCGGCTAGAAATTGTAAAACCGTCAGTGATGCTTTTTCACATTCAGGTTCGCTTCGGGCGGTGATCAGCAGATCATCGACATATTGAAGCAGAGCAGTGTTGACTGGCATGTGTATACTGTCAAGTTCTCGTTTCAGTGCTTGGCTATAGATGCTGGGGCTTTCTGTAAATCCTTGAGGTGCGCGTGTGAATTTAAAGCTTCGTCCATTTAAACTAAATCCGAACAAGTATTGACTTTCTGGATCTATTGGGACGCTGAAAAAGGCATTCTTGAGATCAATTACAGTAAAGAATGTTGCTTCGGAATCAATAGCTGTCAGTAATGAAGAGATGTCTGGAACTACGGGGTATTGTGGTATAATACATTTATTTAATTCGCGCAGATCAATAACCAATCGATATACTGGGGGAGCCTTTGGATCAGTTCGTTTAAGAATCGGAATTATCGGTGAATTACATACATTGGAGTCGGTCTCCACAACCACTCCTTGGCCAATAAGCTCGTCAATGATTTGCAGTAAAGCCATTACAGCATCTGGTGGTAACTTGTATTGTCGCATTCGTGGTAGTACCACTCCTGCCTTTAGTGTGACTCGATATGGTGTAATGTTCATGCAACCAACATCTGTAGGGCCTTGTGCCCATAAATGTGTGGGTAAAGTCTGCAGTCGGGAATCCATGTCTCGAGACACATAGTGCCCTTTGAAATCACGTAAAAACAATCTTACTCCTTCCGGAGAACAACATATTATAGCTCCTAGAGCTTTCAGTGTTTTTATACCTAACAAGTTTTCTGGACATGATTTTGTAAGCAATAAATCTGTAGTTCTGGTCAAGGGTCCTATCGTAAGTGGAAGAGGCTGTGACACCTCATTAACAATAGGTTTTCCTGAAAAACCAAGGGAAATATTCTGTGAGCCTGAGAGGGGTGCCCCTGGAACTTCACTACGTTTTATAGTTGTTCGACTTGCCCCTGTATCAAGTAAAAATTTTCTATCTTGGCCTAATAGTTCACTATGTACATAAGGTCCTTCTTGGTCTACAGGGACCTCGATAAGGGGTAAGTCAACTTCCCTCTCTAGGCTGGTTCATGCATATCGTTGATAATCAGGATAGTCATACTGTGCGGTCTGGTACAGCTGTCGTGTCGTGGTTTGTGTGGCAGCAGCAGGCAACGCTGGTGCGGCTGGCACAAACTGTATAGACTGTTGTGGAGCTGGCATGGACTGTGCATGCTGCGGTGCTCCTTGTTCATTCTGATCCTGTCTAGGTGGCCGTGGTCTTTCTTTTGTAATACCTGTGGCGATATTACGCTTCAGGACTGGGCAATCGTGTATATAATGTCCTGGCTGTTTACAATAGTTGCATGTCCCTTTTACAGGTCATGCTGACTCACCGGAATGTGTCGTACCCTTTTTATGTCCTTCAGCTGGAACTGTCTGAGAGACTAGCATTTTCATTTTCGTGTCTTTCATGCGTCTTTGTTCATGTTCTTGTTCCTCTCTAATTCTATTGTAATGGTACTGTAACATTTGTAACATTTGTGATGGGGTATTACCTTGCCAGGTACTCTCGAATTTTAATACTCTATTCTTCACTTGGGGCAAGGAATTTTCAACTAATTTTGTCACAAACAGATTTGGGTATGACTCGCTACTTGCTTTTATACCACTATTTATACCAAAACATTTTTCGAATCGGGCATAGAAATCACTAGTGTCTTCATCTTGCTTTTGTTTACAGGCTGAGATTGCACCCCAGTCTTCCTTTTTCGTGGTTAATTAACGTGGCAGTATCTGTACTAGTAAACCTGGTAGTGCTTTAATTTTGTCCCCAAGCCCCGAACCTGGACCTCGGGCCTTCTCTTCATTTTCTAATGCTGTCCAATCTATCTTTTGGTCTCCTACCTCCCACTCTTTTTCCTTGAGTTTTTCATAAATGCCAGCAGGCATTAATACCTTTAATATTGTCATAATGTCGGGATAGGTATACTCTCCCATGAGTAACATGTCTTTAATTTCTCGGTGGAAACCCGCTGGGTCTTTGTCATGACTGGGCACCACTTTCTTCATTTCTAACAATTCTATTTTCGATATGGGCGTATATACATATACACGTTTAAACTGATTGTCCTCGCCCTTTATTGGGTGTACTTCTCGTAAGGGGTTCTGTCTGTCCATGTAATACGTCGTTCTTTCCTTGATGGGCAGTGAGACATGTTCTGGACATACAAAAAGAACGTACTGCTTTCTGGATTCTAGTATTTCCTTAATTAACTTAGTACCTGAACCTCTCCATCTATTCGTGAGTAATTCAGTCAATATATCAGGTAAGGGACCAGGATCTGAATGTTGGCTTTTATATAGTATAAGAAGTTGTTGAATCATATAAATCCCAGCTAAACGCTGTTCATCTGGGGTGAGGTTCAAAAATGTGTGTGCTACTGTATCATCACCATATTTTCCGGGACTGTCAACCCAATGAACGGCTGACCTGGCTAATTCTTGTTCATCCATAGAATCGAGTAAATGATAACCCCTTCGTTCTCGCAGTAATTTGTCAGCGGCTTGGAACGAATGCTCGGGGGACCTCATATTTATTATAGGTGTTTGGAAATTCCTATTATTATCTGGACATATCGGACGTATCGGGTCCGTAAAACATCTAGTACTATTACAAGATCTTCCTCTACCTACATAGGCTATAGTTTCTGACTGTCCTGTGGACAGTCCTGATCCTTCCTCCTCCTCGTTTTGTTCAAACTGGTCTACCGCTAATCTCTCTTCGTGTAGGCGTTCTATTTCTTTACGGATCTTTCTGCACATGGCTATTATACATTTTTGCCTATCATGTCTCCCTTCTGATATATTCTGGCTCCATCTGGTAAGAGTTTCCATTGTTTCCGGGTCTACCCCCGGTCGGTCTTGATTTCTGATCACACAATTTATGAGGAAACGTAACAGTTCCCCCTGTATCTCCACTTTCTGGTATTCCATAGCTCTGTTAATACTTTCAGAATCTCGCCCTGTTTGGACAAAATGATATATATTATCTAGATGCATAGTCATTCCTGGTAACTTCCCTAAATACACCGCAGCTCGTCTGATACGTAATGATGCCATGATCATTTCGTCCTCTTTGCCGGGCACAGGGTCATATCTACAATCTATAAGAAGTTCCTTAAGCGTGCGGGAATTTATGAGTTTGGGGGTACGTGGATGTGCTGACTCTTGAAAGGTAAGTTTATTTACTCTGGGTGGCGTAGAAAAAATGTTGGTAGCACCCCCAGTAGCCCCGTCTGGAGTATCGGGCGTGAAAGGATTCGTAGAACGCGATACAGCAACTATAGGTGTGGACACAGCTATAGAAGTAGCTGTAGGAACAGATGTGGAAACGGACGTGCTTGCCGGAATTTGTGTCAGGTTTTGTTGTTGTAAAGATACAGATACAGGATCTTGGCGTTGAACCTCCCCGGCCGACGGTCTATGTGGGGCGGGGTTAGCATACTCGGGAGCTGCGTCATCTAAATATGAGGAAAGAAAAACATCTTCTGCGGTTCTAGGATGCCCCTTAGGATGTACTTTTATTGGAAATAATGGGGGTGGCAAGTCTTTTGGTATCCCCGGAGTAGCCTTAGGTAATCCCTCGGCCAGAAGGGGATACATACCCTTCATAAGGGCATTTCTTTGTCTGTCTACTTGTTCTGATTTCACTCGTGTACCTTCTTCAATTAATAGATTTTCTCGGACTTTATTTGAATTCTCTTTACTCTTTTCTTCCTGTCTACGTGCTTTTTCTGTACGTCTATACGATTCTTTACGCCATAACTCAATGGTGTCTTTCTGTGACTGTCTGGCTTTCCTCTTCCATAACTCTTCCTCTACTTTTACGATGCAATCTGCATCCCAGGTCCCAGCTGCGGGCCACCTCTGACTTTCTTGTAATTTCTTAGTGTAGTCTACCCATAGATCAAGAAATAATATAGCGTCTAAGCCGTGTTTATGATACATGAAGTACCCTGGAGTGTCCCTAGGAGGAATGGGAACAGCTTCTTCGAGTACCCCTTTTCTAGTTGTGATCTGTCTTAGTTTCGAAAAGAGCGGCATATTGAGAACTGGTCTGATACTTGATCTTGAACAAACTTAATACAATAAACCACGATAATGAACAGTCATTCACACCACAATATGCAGGACGTATTAATACATTTAACATTTAACATTTAAATGAGCAACGATGATGATGACGATCTAAGAAAACTTAATCACTAAATATAATACTCGGCATTAACTGAATTATTCTGAATTTATATACTTGATATACTAGATATACTGCTAAACAGTACAGATACACTGCTAAAACAGTGCAGACCGGATTTGTGTACCCAAACCCGTCTGGACCGGCACAACTTATGTGCACGCCAGAACGCCTCCCCAGTAATGGTACTCACCGGGTAGCTCGGAACGGAAGGCCTCGGAACGGAACTGAACTGAACTGGACCGGACTGGACTTGACTCGAAAACTTCGGACACTTCGGGACATCGGAAACCTGGTGGGCCTCTGTATACCTCGGATCTTGCTCTCTCAGCTAGGCTCTGGTCGGGATACTTCGCACTTCTCACCGCCTCGTCTGGGTGTTGATCGCAGCCTCAGTCGCCCCCGCTTGACCGGAGGGAGATACAGGAAATCCTGCTGGTACGCGTTGTTGTCCGTCCAGCTGTGGCAGGAGACCGGGCCTGCAACGCACCGCCGGCGCGTGAGATGAGAAAGTGTCCCTGTTCGGGCGCCATTTATGTGGTAAATAATTTAATTACTGGGACTTAATTTGATACAGAACATAATAAAAATAGCTCAATAAATAAGAGGCAGAATCCGTGGTATAAGAGGTTAGGAATGGGCTTTATTCCAATGGACGATTCGAATCGTGGCCTCCAAGTTCCATCACCACGGAGGTTCAGGAAGTGAAGTACATACATTATTGATAATTAATCACTTTTATACAATAGGCATTACAGTGAAGCAAATGCGAGAGGCGTAACAATTGATAAGGAAGATAACATTATACATGCGTAATGAAAATGGGCGTGATTGAGCGTAACAAAGGAACGTCATCAGGTGTGATGTCATAATAGGGTGGTTCCATGAAAGGATTTCGCAATGTCAGCAGAAATACTTGGCAGAAATGCGCGCGCAGCAGCATGACGTATGATTGACGTGCGACTAGGGGGTGAAGGGGACTTGACATTTAGCTCTACATGTGGCGACAGATGTCTGGAGGGTCAAGTCAACCTAATCCCAAATCATATCTAACATCCTATGTTTAAAGAACTATGTTATCCAAAAGAGAGGTCTCTTAGAGTAGAATCTTATTCTATACTGACTATACTGACTGTTAGTGCGTGTACAAGCGTCTAAGTGTCTACACTAGATGCGAGGGCAGAAGTCTTCCATGGTAATAGGGCTATGAATTATTTGCACAAAGACAGAGAAGCCGGGCCTTTGCTCGGTAGCTGGAAGAATGTTTACTTAAACTACTAGACAGGAATGCATTGGGCAGGGAGCGGAGCAGATAATTTCGAAGGTGAAATACAGTTTCTTGGCAGGCAGCAAGCTGATGTCAGGCACCGTGAGCCGCGCAGAGAAATGAGACAAAGTTCATGGTCACAGATGCAGGCTCAGACTGGAGCTTTCAGAGGCAGAAGGCAGAAAAAGGCTTGATGGCAGAATCAGGGCCTACTCGCCTGAACTGTAAAATGGCATAAGTGAACCATATAAAGGCGGTGGCCTTTCGTACTTAGGAATGGAATATCCGACCCATTCATGGCGGATCTGAAAGAGGACATGTTAACGGTGGACGCACATGTATTTGCGTCTTCATAACTGGAACTGGAGGAAACATACATGTACTTGTAACATGCACATAGAACTGTTGGGGTCCAAGATAGGGGACATAACTGACCAGAAAAATCCATATTTCCACATTATGCCAGTGATCCATAATAAGGTAACCTAATGTTAAACTACGGGAGAGGTAGGCCTCACAGTAGTGAAAACTTAAATTAGGAGTTTTTCAAAACCAGGACATGTAAAACCTAAAAGGTCCTACCCAATATTTTAAATACATTGCACCCTGCCCTAAGGGCTGTTTTGGGCCTACTAAGGGGGTTACTTATATGTATTAAAAAGGCAGGTTTAGGCCTGGCAGAAGGTTTATTTTGCCAGCTCGAATAGACAGGCAAAAATTGCACACATGCTGCAATGGCAGATCCGAGACGTTTTTTTTAGGGGTATTGAAGTGGGTGACACAATAAGTGCTGCAGGCCCACTAGTAGCATTTAATTTACAGGCCAAGGAAACATGTAGTACCACTTTACTATGGCCCTAGGAGTAAATTAAGGATGCCAATGGGTGTAAGCCAACTTTAATAAGTTTAAAGGAGTGAGCACAAGCACTTCAGCACTGGTTATCGGTGGTAAAGTGAACAGAGTCCTGAAGCCAAAGAAAACAAAGTTTAGCAAACAAGAATGGAGAAGAGTTTGGGGGAAACCACACCACAGGATGTCAGGTCTACAGTTATTAATTTTGATTTGAAGGAAACAACAGCTTCAGAGTCATGTATAAAAGAAAGAAACGTCTTTTGGAAAATTCGATGGGCATAGATCAACAGCGCATTTTTGATTGTCTTCTGGCCTGAACACCTCAGTCAGTTTAAGAGTATAATGAATGTTAGGCGGTAGTGGCAAGGTTCGAAATACACTTTAATGTCTAGATGAGTTTAGATGTGAAAAGATAACTTTTTTGAGCAACTTGGTGGGGAGTGCCTTGACTTATATGTTGCAGCACTGACAGTGATGGCTACTAAATGCAAGACACCTTTGATGTCTGATGCTATTGACTTTGCAAATAGAACATAGAGTTGTCAGAAACCCCTTGTAACACATGGTGATGGCATGGTGTGCAGTTTATTCCAATTAGTCTTAACAAATCGGGAAAGGGGAAAGGAGGCTAGAAGTAAGGCACAATTGGACAGCCAATTAAAGATGTTTTATAACTGCGGGTCTACTGTCATGTGGCAAGGGAAAGTTGTGTGCTGCTTCAAAATTATGTGCAATATTTGTGGTAAATTGGGACTTTTTCTTGTGTACGTCGCGGAGTTATAAAACATGTAATGCAGTGGAGTACACGGAACAATGTGACAATCTCATTGTTCAGGTGGTGTTTGAGGAGACAGTAGAGGAGTTATTAATGGATTGAGGTTCACACATTACTACTCCTTGGGACAAAAAGTATGAGCGTGCGTAAAGTAGGAATGTCATTGACATGACACCGCGGGTTCAAAGTGGCAGTAAGTTTGAAGTGATCTTCAGTTTAAGAGCGGCAGCATTTGCGGTACCGTCTATGTTGCCGAAAATAAGGGACATGTTATCTAGACAGGCGATAAAATTATCTCCGCTTTAGCAGCAGAAAACTGCTGCTAAAACGGCGATAATGGGCTTGATAATATGCTCTATGGAATTCCAATTGAAGCCCAGGTTAGATGTGAAGGACATCTAACCTGGCCTTCAATTGGAATTCCATAGAGCATATTATCAAGCCCATTATCGCTGTTTTAGTGGCAGTTTTCTGTCGCTAAAGCGGCGATAATTTTATCGCCTGTCTTGATAATACGCCCCTTAATTCGTTGGTATGGTGACATCAAAGTCTGTCCTGTATGGTATTCATAATGGTTGATTGGAGAAAATTCAGTCCGGGAAAACTTCCTATTGTGTCAGCTGACTTTAAAGGCCAGGTGTACAAAGCAACTTTGCAACAACAAAAAATCTGAGGTTTGGTAAACCCATTTTGCAAGTTGGAAAAGTCCTTCTGACTCACAAGGGGGCATGTCATCAAGGGCTGGTGACATAATTATCGCCGCTTTTGCGGCCATTTTCGGCCGAAAAGCGGCAATAATTATATCGCATTATTTGTAAGGATACGCTAGCGCGTTTCCTTGATTCAGTTCCCGTTTTGTTCACGCCTCGCTTTGCACCTCTAATGAGATGCAAAGGAGGCGTGCCTAACAAAACACCATGGGAAAATATCGCTACCCCAGCTTCGTGATATCATCAACGAGGGGTAGCGGTATTTTAAATCCCGTTAACTATGCCTTAACGCAGGAATTTAACATCTGTTAAATCCCTGACTAAGGCATAGCTAACATGGGAGGTGGATTATAGTGATACCACCACACGGTCGTATCACCAACGCTATCTCCGTTTAGGGTGCAACATCGCTGGTTTTCCAGCGATGTTGGCCCATTTCCCTGGAATATTATCGCCCTGGAGTAACGCGTTGTTAATACCGCGTTACCAGGGCAATAAATTCCTGCGATAGATGGCGATAAATAAATGAGCGCTAAGCGCGCTTTGCGTTTTTTTATCGCCGTCCTAGTAAATATGCCCCAAGGTTTTGCAATCCACTCCGAATCGCAATTAGGAGGGGTTTGAAAGGGGCATGCCCTTTCAATTGAGAGTTTCAATGGTTGTTACCCATGATTTGCGGCCACAATTTGGGGTATAAATCTTTGACTGCTTAACAACACCTCAAAGGAGGTGCCACAAATTAGCAAAGGGGAAGGTCAAGGGTCCCCTTCCCCTGTGTGAATCTTGGCGAGCATTCTTGGGGACAGAAGGCAGTGGTTCATGGGGACCAGTGCCTTCACCTCTCACGATATTCCCAAACAGGCAATATTTTTTTCCATAAAAGCAGCACTTATGCCTTTAAGCAATGTCGCCTACGATTAAAAAAAGTTGGGAATGCCAACAACGGGATGGTGGTCGGATATTTCATGCAGACCACCTCTTTCTTTGTGGCCAATAGCAGGGAGTCACAAATAAGCGATCTATCAAATAATTATTCATTCGGCAGGTGGTTCTGAGGCACACTGTAACTGTAGAATGTGTAACCTAACCTACTAGTAAATAGATTGCATTGCTAAATCAGAAACATGTTGCAAGAAACTGATGACAATTTATAACCACTTTTTGTGACCTGTCTCTCAATACATTCAACTCTAAGTAATGTGTTGGAAGTGCTATGGATTGACTGCATGGTACAAAAACAACAATCTACATTTGGAATATTTTGGACAAACAATAGAGCAAAAAAAACAGGCATGGATGTGTTGAGTTACTATAGAGGTCTCTGTCACAAAAAGTGCTAGCGTTGTTTTTCTTGGGCCTATGACAATTTTATGCTAAAATGTTTTACTCATTTTGCCAGTATTATCAAGCCCTTATATGTGTATATTTTTTTATCGTGGAATACATTAGTTTATTTTCTATTATTACACAGACGGCTTTGCAAGCCCTTGTTCTGTAATCTTCTATCGTAGACTGACCAGCATGCCTTGAATGCCAATGGATATGACATTAGGTATGATTTAACACTGGTAGGGCACCATGTTTAATATATTGTGTTTTTTTGTCTTACAAGACAAGGATGTTGGCCCAGGCAATAGTTTCTGTGGTGAGTTGCAGCAGGAGTGCTGTGCCAGAATAACTGATTCTTAGAAAGTCAATTAGGTTCGTAGAAGTGTTCATTCTACATGCATGCCTATTTTGAAAAAATTGATTTTGTGTTAATTTATCCTTATTTCTGTTTTACATTTCTTGTGGGTAGTTTATTTGCCAAGTGTGTTTTTTCTTCTGTGTGTGTGTGTGTGGATTGGTTGTTTGTTGGATAAAAGGCGAGTTGTGTCCTAAAAGTCTGGTCTGGAACATTTGCATATCAAGGTATGTGTTCTGGAGTAGTTTTGATTCTCTGTGTAACTCAGTGACAGTCAGAGCTCTAAACTGACCAGAGGTATGCTGTTATCTTACTGCACTTGTGGGTTACCATAAAAGACTTTCTAACTTATCTCCTCGTGTTATGCATGCTCCTTAACAGACATGTTTTGAGGGAACAAATCAGACTAGTGGGCAGAACAGCCACAGTCTATATATTTTTTCTGGAATGCAAGATGCTATGTCAGTGTTGGACCCCGCTCAAGAAGCCACGGAGGAGGCATGGGCTATAACCGTGGGGGGTGAGGCCTTTTGCCACTGCTGACTCAGGTCTGCTTTACTATGGCTACAAACTAGGAAAAGTACAACCATTTCTGCACTTGATTCCTAGTGGTAGAGAAGGGAGAATTCAGAATTCTTTAGGGAGGTTAGTGTGGGGGGAGCTTATGCTCAAGATTCAATACCACCCCCCACAGAATCACAATAAGGTCAATGTCCAGCCCATTGCTTTTCTTTGTAGAAAAAACAAGTACTTTGTTACACAAAAATAATTGAATTCTGAGTCTTTCCGGCAATAGTATCAATTGGTCCAAATCAGTGGTTTTCCCTCTGATGGGAGGGAAGCCTAGGCTCCCATCCGACTGTGTAGCTGAGGTGGTACACAATAGCTTCAAGTATCTGGATATCCATGTCACTAGAGACCCACAAGAATTTCTTCACTGAATGTGGCCCCACAGCTTGATCGGCTAAGGGAAGATGTAGCCCACTGGTGATGCTTACCTCTCTTGTTAATGAGGAGGGCATCTCTCTTTAAAACGGATATTGTATGTGTTTCAGAACACCCCATTTAAGCTCCCTCGGAAGCCTTCTGGAGAATACATCATGAAGTCCCTATATAATTATGCCAGGGCTCGACTTCACGTATTGCACTGCGCAAACTACAAAGGGAAGTATATGAGGGAGGTCTGGGGGTTCCTGATATTAACTTATACTATTGGGCGACACAATTACATGTGGTTAACAACTTGGCCTTCTATGGTCAACAGGAACCGGCCTATCGAATGGATTGATCAGGGGATGATATGAAGAAATCCAGTACAGAAAGGTAAGAGAACGGAGCCTACCGACACATACTCAGATCGTAGTTAATGCTTGCAGGGAGGCCCCACACTTTTTAGGATGGACCGGCAGGTTAACGGACTGAACTCCACTATGGCATAGTGATTCGTCGAGTGAGGTGGGCGGCTTGGTAGGGTTTGCTGATGGAAACTAATTGGGATAGAGCATCTGGGGGATATATAGAGAGAGCAGGCCCTGATGTCCTTTGCCGACCTTTGCCAAGAATCCGACCTGG
Organism: Triturus cristatus; assembly: GCF_964204655.1. NCBI lineage: Eukaryota > Metazoa > Chordata > Amphibia > Caudata > Salamandridae > Triturus > Triturus cristatus. The sequence goes on along the minus strand of NC_140588.1, from coordinate 314,552,291 downwards.
CAGATGCAGAGCATTTCAAATATATGCAATTGGGGCACACCCTCCAAAAACATATCATGGTGGGGAAGCAGCAGCCCAAGGTGTCTCCCCTGGAGGTCCGGCTGCTGGCAGATCCAATACCAGATAAGTGTATTTCTAACATCTATAAAAAAACTGCTTAATAACTCCCCTAACCTGCTTTTGAAGTTGAGAGAAGCATGGGTGGAGAACCTGGGGGGAATAGAGGACGAAGCATGAATAGACACAATAGATACCAGAGGGAGGTCGCTATTAGCACACAATTCCACTTGATGTACATGCGGATTCGTCATAGGTCCTAGTATTCATGGACAGTCCTATGTAAGATCTGAAGGCTGGCGACACCACTGTGCCTACAGGGGTGCAAACAAGGGGGTTCATTTTCCATATTCTTTGGGAATGCCTGAAGATCCAAGACTATTGAACACAAATAGCAGAGGTAATGGCCCAGGTGACAGCTCGATTGGGCCCACTGGATGCCAACTAGCTCCTCTTAAATATCAATGGTGAAGAATCATGGCCTAAATTTCAAAACATTTGGCTCACACTAACGGCTGGGTTGGCCAAGCATAATATAGCAAGGGCGTGGGCCAGAGAGGCCCCCTCTGACCAAGAGCTAATGGATATCTGACATGGATTGGTGTCAAAGAGCAGAACCGGTGGTGTACCAAAGTAGGGGATGCCTCAAGAAATGGGAGCCGGTGTGGGGGGACTGGCGGGCTTTTCAAGGTTTCTAAGAGGAGGGTTGTGAGAGGCTTAGAGGATGTGGACACCTGTGGGATTACCTCTCCTGCCCCCTGTTCGGGTGGCGACAGATCAAACAACTGAAAGATCAAACTGGGGAGAAGATGTGGTCTGATTTGGCCGGCTTCGGAGCTGGGAAACAAAGGTTTGAGCCTTGGGGTCGCATCCACATCCTGTGATTCTGGGCAAATCACCTAATCTCCCCGTGCCTACCAAAAAATAATAATAATAATAATAATTGTGCCCTTGTGTAACATAACTGATGCACATGTAAAGCGCTCCAATACCTTCTGGTCGTGTTCGCGCTATATAAATCTGATTTTCTTTTTTTTTTTTAAACTGATGAGTGGGCTGTAAAAGCCCTGAAACGTAAAAGAGTAAAAGACATTAAGTTTGTATGTATTGGACATTGTTACAAAAGCTCATCTGTGAAATGCTGATTGTAGCTAATTGTGCTGTATATTCTGTATGATACAAATGTTAATGAAAAGAATAAAAAAAAGAAAGTATTGAATTCTACTACAAACATAATAATGCACAAATACCTGGTTAATGGGTGTGAGTCTGTGTGCTCTAGGGGCCTCTGCCATCTAAGTTCTACCTGTCTCTAGCACCCCCCCCCCCCCCCGTTTCACTGAGTTCCCCCTTCCAGGTTCAGAGTTTCAGGTAGGCCTACGGATGGAGCTCCTACTTCCCCCTGGTTTGTATTAGCAACCACTCTCTTGGGTCAAGGCCAGTTCAGTCTCTCACCAAGTTCATGGCAGTACCTCTGGCCTGCATTTGACCCACCCATTTCAGATGGATGCCCTGTATGAAATGCTTAACATGGTTCCTTTTTTATGCAGCACCTAATTTGAGCAGGTGCCTGCCGGCGGGGCTTACCGGCACTAATTTTTGTGGACAGCACTTATTTTTCCTCATCTTACATTTACAGAGAGCAAGAGAGGCAAAAACACACAAGCGAGAAAAAAGGAGGAAGAGAAAAACGAAAAAACTGTCCCAAAAGGAGAAAGCGGAACCTGCAACAGTGAGCTAAAGAGGCAAGAGTGTCTGGTAGTGGATTACTTACTATAAACACCATTGATCCTATTGTCCAAGAAATGTTAGGGTGAAATAACATGCATAAGTGGAGTGTGCAACTGCCACAGCCAACCACTACTGTGCAAGTTCAAATGCTGTAAACAGTAGGGCTTAGCCATCGGGATGGTTGGGCTTCAGCTAACCCCCACTGTGCACTTCGAATTGTTGTGTGCAGAAGGGGTTGCGCAAATGAAAGACTATACGCAGAGTCAGATGAAATGTATCATCAAATAAACAGGAAACAGTCATTGAAAAACGTACGTTTTTTCCCCAAAAGACAATATAGTAACTTTTAAAAATCTTACAAATTCCTTGGGAAACCATTGTTAAAGTATGTGATCTCACCGGTGACATCACCAATGATGTCGTTTAAGATATCTTCAATGATACCATATCTGAAGTCATGGGCCTTGTCAGGTGCATGAGTTATTGTTTGCCTAGCTGACCATAGCTAGACAACTTCAGGAATTTGCAGGTTTTGTTTTGGTGCCATAACCTCGCAATAAGGGTCCCGTTAGAAGTATTATGGAATTCCATTTGGAGATGTCAAATATCAGGTGGCAAGAATTACTGACAGCGGGAGCAATCTTTGCATGAAATCCTGAATTTATGATTCTGACCACATGGGATGTTTAGCAACTGTGAGAAACTTGTTTTTTTGTCATCATGGGATTCTCGATGGGTCTTGACAAAAGAAAATTAACACCTTCTTCGGCCATGTGTTAAATCTTGGTGAGGGCTCGTGTGTGGAGCATGATGGGAGGCAGGGGTGTGAGTAGGATGGGGAAAGGCAAATATATCTCCTAGCAGGGCAGACTATTACATGATTGCCCTGTGCCTTGGAGGTAGCATTGAGCAGGGCTTCTGAGAAAAGTCGGGACTGAAATGCAGCCCTTTCCCAAAGTCATTTTATCAGCAGAATTTCTCGCAGGTCAAATTAAGCCTGGTGCTACCACAACGGGTTTAGGAACCCCGGGCAACATATAACTGTGAATTAGGGAATTCCACATGAGAGTTTTGCACCACACTACTCGTTCTCCTCAATTAGTTTTTCAGGAAATTGTAGAGTTTTTTTTTTTAGACATGCGTTAATGTTTTAGGAACAAATAAAATCATAACTTTCCCTTCACACACACAAACATACACAGTTTGTAATCAGCTTCTCATTTATGTCTTCCTCAAGAATAACATTAAATCCTCTACGAGGGCTGTAAAACCTCAAAGCACAAGCCAGATTCCACAGAATATTATGCATCTGCGAGTAATTTATTTTGCAGATCAGTAAGTGATAACATCCATGCTCTGAAACTGCCCTAGTTAAGTATGAAGCGCACTTTCCAGAACATAATAACATATCCTAACATGTCTTGTCTGACATTGCAAACCATTTATCATCCTAATGAGGATATTCTAGTGATTTAACCGAAATGAAAGGCTGCTCGTTCACAGCCGGAGTCCACAACTGTGAAATTTGCTCCTCTTTTCCAGGACAATGATACTAGGCAATTTTTCTTTATGAAATTCCGAGAACGTTTTTCTCTTCTTGAGTATGTAAATTTTAACTTCGGCTTCCTAAGCACCTCTCATCTATCCTCTGAAATCGGATTTATTGTAGAACACATTTGGATGAAATTCAGGGAACGTGTTATTGTGTAGGGACCAGGATGAAATGTAGGGAAGGTGTGACTGCGAAGGTGCCTGTGTCTTTGTAGATAGTTGCATCCATGCTTACGTATGGGTATGTATGTCACACGCCCGTGTTTAATGTTATGTCTCTGTGCATTTGATTCTGCACTTGTTTTGTGTTTTTTTCATGTCGAAGTATGCCTTTGGCATGGTACCCCGGTGGGTCTTAGAGCTGTCTCAATAAGGGCATTCCTTAATGTGTCTGCAGAGAGGTTAGCCTGGCCCATTAGGCAAATAAATTACTGAGGGGCATATTATCAAGCCAGGCGATAAAATTATAAATTAGAAAACTGCCGCTAAAACGTAGATAATGGGCTTGATAACATGCTCTATGGAATTCCAATTGAAGCCCATGTTAGCTGTCCTTCACATATAACATGGGCTTCAATTGGAATTCCATAGAGCATATTATCAAGCCCATTATCGCCGTTTTAGCGGCAGTTGTCTGCCGCTAAAGCGGCGATAATTTTATCGCCCGGCTTGATAATATGCCCCCAGGTTTTTTGCTTACATTTTATTCATATTATCCAGATTATAATTTAAATTTCACATACATACTTAGTTTTTATTTGAAAGATCAGCTTACTTGTGTGCATAGTTTGTCAATTTAGACTCTGGGCCTGATTCACTAAGTGAAACTTACACGTTTGTGTAAGTTTACACTTTTTAAGTATTCACAAAACTGCACTTCAATAGTACGTTGCCGAGAACTCTGCATCTAAAAAGATAAGCAGTTTTGTAAAAAGCACACCCTTTTTACCAAAGTGCACAAAATTAAAAGAATGCAAACTTCTCCTTTTATTGGCCTATGGCTGACCACTGGGAAAACAAAAAGAGGGTCAAGAGGCAGGCGTGTTTGTTTATTTACCCCTCACCTGCCTGCAGTTTCGCATCCTCCATCCTGCCTGCTTCATCCTTCATCTGGGGCCTGGAGGAGAGAGTAGACTGCCTTGTACTCAGGGCCCGGCTATTCGAAGCACATCACTAGAGGAGAAACCGGGAGACTGAAATTAGCCAGACTGAAGAGCAGGTATGTTTCTTCCCACCAATTAACTGCAGTTTCAGTTTCTGTCTCCACCAGCCTGGCCAGTGCCCTGTTCCCCATCCAATTGTTGAAAATGAGGCACACAGCGCCTCTGATGGGTCACACCAATTAGAGATCAGACTCACCACCAATTGGGCACATGGTGGGACCTGGGGCAAAACATGATTGAAAATTGGGCTCTTCACCAATGTGGCAAGCAGCAGGCCTTGTGATCCACAAATTATTTACATTTGGGCCTGCCACCCATGGGGCATTGGTTGGCCCTGAGAGGAAAAAATAGTTTAAAGGGGTGCCCGCCTCCCATGGGTCCTATGGCCATCGCTTGAGGATAAAAGTAATGAACATTGAATCTGCCACCCATGGGTCATACAGTGGGCCACAGGGGCACTGAAATAAACATTATCCCCTTCAGTGCCCCACCCTTTCCCCGCCCTGTGCCGGGCCTTTCATTAGCGGGCGGGGTTCATGATGAGATAGTCTCGTCATGGGCACAGCGCAACCGCGCTCCATGACGAGACCATCTCGTCATGGGCACTGAAGGAGTTAAAATTGGGTTGTGTATGGGTCTCTATTTACCACTCCACCACACAGAGTACCACTACCCCTCCACCAACCTACCAACAGGCACCCATGGACCCATAGCAGGGTTCAGTCATGTTTCCCAGGTAAAAACCGCAATGCCCCCTCCACCCACCACCACCCAAAAGAAAGTCTCACCCACTGCAGGCCAAGTGACTCCCACCCACCCACAGCACCAGGGCCACTCCAATCCCTACCACCCAAAAGTATGTTGGGCCCAACACCCAAGATGCCTGCAGTGGTCTACCAGTCATCCCTCCCCACCAAAAGCACCAGGGCTCCCACCACCAAAAAAAAGTTTGGCCCATAGCAGGCCCAGTCACTCTCACCCACCCAAAGCACCTGAGCTATTCCACCATCTAACAGTGGTTTGAGCCCACAGTGGGCTCCAGTCACCAGTTCCCCACTCAAAGCACTAGTTCCTCCTCTATTAATCCCCACCAGAAAGTAAGTTGGACTAAACAGCTGTTGCAGTCACTTCCATCCACCCGCAGCACTAGTACTACACTTCCCTTCTCCACCCAAAACTATGTTGAGCTCACCATCTATGGGGCTTGTGGTGCTGCCCCAGTCACTCCTACTCAAACCCAGACTAGAACTTGTGCCCCCTCTACCCCAACCCCCAAAATGTATATTGGGCACACCACCCAAGATTAGATGATGGAGGCAGACTCTAGTGTTTGGGGATAGTGATGGTGGCAGAGTAAGACAAGTATGTTGGGGAGAGTGGTATGGTAGAGGGAAGTGGTTTTGTGGAAGCAGGCAGGGTGGGGGTGTAGTGTTTTCAGGATAGGTGGCAGTGTAGGGGACAGTGTTTTAGGGGTAAGGTTGGTGGGTAGAGGGTAGTAATTCAGTAGAAGGGATGTAGGATTAAGGAGTACCGGTGAGTGTTTGTTGGGAAGGGGAAGTGTTTTTTCTTTTGGAAGGGGCTGTGGTTTGGAAGTAGGCTGGCAGGGTAGGTAAGTGTTCTGCAGTAGGGTGACAGGTAAAGGACTAGTCTGTTCTAACTCCTTTTTCTTTTTTCTTTTATAGAGTCTTAGAGAGATGAATCTGCCAGTTCATGAGCTGTTGGGCTCTCTGGTAACTAGAATACGAGCTTGCTGGAATGACAATGGCTCACGTCAGTCTGCAGTTCTGTACCATTTTGGGTAAGTGGTACATATGCCAATATCCAGAACCTTATGGTCTGGATTCATATTTTTGAAGTGCCACTTTTATTTGGTGGAAGTAACATGGGTGCCCCCCCTCCCCCCCACAAAGTTTGCATCATTGCAATCCTACACAATTGTTGCGAGAATGAAAATGGGACCACTCTCACAGAAGCAATCCAACTTCAACGCATGCTTTTGTGCTGGAGTTCAGGAATCAAGATTACTTTTACAGCATTCTGCCAAAATTCATTTGAAATATAAATGAATAAGCTGACTTCCTATAACTTGGATAAAAATGATTTCTTGTTTTCCTTCGCAGGTGATTGTTCCATTTGTATTCTTTATTTATGTATTTATTCCAAAATGTCCATGTTTCTATTCTTTGAAGCCATCATCCTTCAATTGTGATTGTGTGTCAGTGTTTATTTTTGTATTTTGTAGCAGGTGCTTTGGAGCAGACTTTGATGCTAAATTAGATTATTTTACTCTACAGTTTCCCATTTGTGTTTGGTTACTGTAGAATAGACTTTGAATTTTGAAATCATCTTCCTTCTAAACATTGTTATCAGATCTTGGAACACTGAGTATACATACAGACCAGTCTAACAATGGTGCAACAACTCAAAAACGTTCCTAAACCCATCCAGCATCAGCCCTATTGGACATTAAATGTGTATATTTAACCTCTGCTTGTGCAACTTTGTTTCAAAAGGTATCAGGTTTCCCTTGCTTTGCAGCACACTGAGCCAGTGTGATTTTTTCACAGTATTTGCTCAACCTCACCTGAGAAAAATGTCATGTTTTTTGTTGCGGTTTTGTTTCAGTTGCATAATTTATTTTAGGTGCAGGTTTTTTTAAAAATAACATTTTCCTTACAGTTTCAAATGTTTCTTCTCTTTTTTAATTGTATTTTTTTTCTTCCGGAACAGGATAGGCCTAACTTTTGATGAGTGGAGTCTCCTCAGTTGTAAAGTTATTATTAAATTAGAGTTTTGTGAATACCAATAAAGAGAGAAACTTGCACAAATGTGTAAACTTGCCATTGTGCATCAGGCCCTATGTCAGTGGTTTAATATCTGCACTGCACTGAACATTCAACTGAGCAAAAGCAACCACCCTCTATTGCTCAAATTCCTTGATGAGCAAATACGAAATGATGGAGCAAGTCCAGGAACTCATCAGCTTCAAGAACATTATCTCACAGAAAGATATATAGGAGCTAAGGTTGACCTGAGAAGCAATTGCGAGTTTGGAAGATCAATGTCATATCTGACGAGACACCAGATGTCAAAGGTCATTCTTTACAGAATGATTAATTTGCAGGGGTCTCATCCAGTGGCTAGGAAGGGGTGTGCGGTGGGTGTGGGCCATCCCTGGTATCATCACTGAGGGCGGTGACGAAATAGCAAAAATATGTGTTTTAAACTCATATTTTTGCCATTTTGTGAAGCCGGGGGTGTCAAGAAATCTTCTACACCTGGTACTACCTGACCTTGCTAGGCCACTGGTCTCATCACAAGTTGCCCTCAAATCCACACCCACCTAGCAGACACAGTGTTCCTCTTGCAGTGCAAATATGGGATTTTCTAGTGTAGTGTCCTCACAGATTACATTACATTTCAGAATGGTATTTCCATCAATACAGACAATGTTACATACATGTTCAAGGCATACAACACTGTGTTGAGGAATCTATGTGCCAATTCAATACATAACATCTGATTGGTACTCATCATGAACCTTGTTAGGGAGTAATTCCTCAAGCCTTTTGAAGATCTGAATTCTGTCCTGCTTCCCTTCCATGAATCTTCCACAAGGCTGGTACCAAAAAGAGAAGATACCTTAAGGAGACTCCTGGAGCTAAACCAACAATGGCACCTGACCTTTGCAGTATTCCAGTGGAAATCTTGGCTTACTACTGGCCAGTACCACTGCAAGCACTTTGAGGCATATGCTGGGTTTGTTGAATATGTGACACAACTCAGCAAGTGTCCCCCAGATTCCCTTTCTGAGCAATCTGAGCAGCAACAACAAGAATTGTGTTAAATTTCCGTTGGACATTGTGGCAGACAACACATTTGAAAACATTTCTAGACTGATGGACCTATTCCAGAGGCAGACACCAGTGACACAGAACATGTATGATTATCTGGATGACCTCCATATGAACTTCACAAAACAATCAGTATTCACTCTGGAGTCATTGACACAATTTCTTGAGACTACTGAAGGGGTAAAATAAACTCTGGTTCAGAAAAAATCAAGAAAGATCCCAGCTCAATTAAGCATTTCAAAACGCCCTTTGGCTGGACTGTTCCAATGGGGAGCAGGGTCAAGACTGATTTATATATGGCCGGATCCAAACTATGGGGCTCATTAGGATGGCGGACAGAGGCTCGCCGTGGCGGAAAATTTAGGTACTCTGTGATCCTCGCGTCCACCATATTACAATGGGCAAACATAGCCCATTTTCCATCCGCTGCTGAGTTGCGTGAACCGCCAGATATTTCCATCCGCAACCGCGGCAGAGGGAGCCAATAGAGAAACACTGCCGTGCGGAATGACGTCCCGACCGCCGTACAAATCACGATGCCACACACAGCCCATCACACTGCAGTGGAGATTCTAGCCACCCGGAGACGGCAGAAGCACTACTGCGGAGAGCGGAACTCGAATCCCGGTCCCCTCCACGTGGTCCTGACCGCTATGGATCCAGCTCTTCAAGCCCTTCCGCTGCTGTATCTCATCCACTACCAGCAAATAAGAAATCACTGTGGACAACGCCACAGGTATGCAAAAACACAACTCCGCAGACAACCACAACACACAACTCCTGTGCTGACATACGGTTCCTGTCCACATCGGACACTCTGGTGGGGACAGGAACATATCCCCCAGTGTACTCACACATGTCCTACCTGTTTGAAACCCACACCTCCGCATTGGGGTCACTAATCAACCGCAAAATCACTGAAAACTTCCGGGAAAGTCACCGCAGTGGTGAAGACGCTGGAAAACCTGTGCACAATGTAGTAGGCAGGGCCTGCGCCAGGCATGGGCAGTCTGCCCAGATTCACTGGGCTCCACCCTCACCCTTCCCACAGTACGCATCACACACCCATTTGGGAACATACTGTGTGCCCCTCCTGTGCCCCCCTGCTCAATTAATCAGCCAGGTGTAGCCAGACCTCGCACTTCACACATCAAAGGACAAGCGAGATTGACACCTACCTTCCACTCATGTGAATCAAACTGAATACAATTACAAAATGAAGACTCACACTGCATATGAACATCCACAGAACTGTTCACACTGCATGTCAAGTCCCTCAGAAAGACCCCACACTGACACTCTGCCACATACCCATACCATAGGTCAGCAGCAATGGAGGACAATAAATGGGCTAGCCTAAAGGGAAGTGGACAGTGCTGGAAAGCCATGGAGCAAGCCACATAGCATGGGTACATCACATGCAAGAGAAGGAACATATCACACCACCCTTAGACCCTCAAATCAGACATGGGTGGCACAGTGAGTGAAATTAAACCAAAGTGACCTCTGTGCAACAACTTAGGTATACATCAAGGCAAGCCATGCATAGGCACAGGAATGATATGAAGTGTCAGAAGTCACACAGTGACCAGCCACACATCTGTGTCAACTTACTTGGCATGTGTATGTCATCAGCACAACACACATGGCTCCTTGTCACACTCCCCGACTGTCAAATACAAGTAGGACCTTCACAGATGACCCTCACCTACCCACCTCACACCTGCAACACTCAACACCTGTGTGAAACACACATAATGGTGCAAATGATGTCCTGTGAGTTCACTGACAACCAATCACACTCCCTGTGGTGAAAATACTAGACTAACAATCAGGGATGCCTGAACCAATGCTGACACAAAACCAGTAACCAAACACAAATCTCACAAACAACATCCACAGAAGTCCAAGAAGCCCAGCCATGTGCAGCCAAATAGTGGAAAGGCAATGTGACCCTAGACAGAACAAGAATACACAACATTGTCACTCTGGACAAATGCACAGACACCATACCCCAACGCAAACAAGAATTGCCTCCTCAAAAAACAATCATGAACAATAACTGGGATCAAGGGGACAAATCAGCTAACACATACATACACACCACACCAGTCATCAAGTGAACATGGTGTCATAGTGTACCACAAGCATGCACAGGCACAATTATGACAAGTGACAGGCCCAAAATAGGACGACAAACCACTAGTGTGCACTCAAAACAAGTTCATGAACATGAATCCACATTGCTGCATGTGACATACACACAAGGAATACACACTACACATGTAACACACATATGAATGTATCCCAATGCACAAACTACTCACACGCAATGCCATGCAAATAGAACAACACACACATTGCACCTGTCAGCAGAAAGAGCCAAGACAGGTCAAACACTGCATACATCCACAAGAACAACACAACAGAGGTGCATACCAATTCATCACATAGCAAATTCAGCTGGACATCAGGTGGATGCACACCAAGCAAGTACAAGGCAACATACACTGACAGCACTGCATGCACACCAAGCAGTACGTGCCCAACTACAAAACCAGTAGCACACATATCTGAGTGCCACACAGGGAACTCCCACAACATAAATCATCACAGCACAAACATAACATCACACTCAGGAAGGGCAGCAGTACCTCAGCAAACACACATACACCTTAACCTTCACCCACAGATGTACATCTTATGGAAACCCAGATGCAAACAACATGACTAGAGGACTGTGATGCTCAAACACATGCACTGCACATGAGCAACCATGACTGCAAACCAGTAGAAGAAAATATCCTAAAACTAATTGTGAAACTGTCCTGATTGACATATTGGTCCGTACACAGATCATCCACACACAGCATAGTGTCACACTATGAAGTGGTGGGGAGGCTCACACACTGGCAAGGCATGGGGTGGAAGACATGAGATTAAGTGGTGTGTACTTCAATAGTGGACAGGTTAGGAGCATACAGTCCACAAACACATAGAGGAGTAACTCACAATGTGTACGCATCAGAAGCACATATAGTGGACTGTATGACTCCACATACTATACTGGAGCCATAAATGGGTCAAGTGACAGCAATGCAAGAGAAAACTCACAAAAAATGTCAGTATGGCTGAGCAGGTCTGCACAGTGAGCACAAACAGAAACAAGACACATGGCTGATCAACAAAACGCAACACAGACTTAGCAGTCACAGCCTCTGCATACTCCCAACTGGCAGCAACAACAAGTAGGTGTCCCCCAGGAGTGCAAGGACACACCACACACTGCACAGTGCCCGACCTACAACTCCTACATGTCCCCACAATCTGAAGCACATGGCTGACAATTTATACAAACAGGCACTCATTACCTGGATCATACATGTGTGTAGTTTGCATTGCAGGGGCACACACACATCAACACTACTGACAATGACAGCTCATTCACACTGTATGACTACTCAAGTTCACATATTCAAATGTACCCATGTGACTATGAAGACAGGCCTACACAAGATGACCACACATCAACAGTGCTATTCACTCATCAAGAAAGACCACACGGATATGATGGACCCTGGCCACCCCGCAAGTAATCCTGTGGATATAATTTGCTTCTGTTGTGGTATTGAATCATAACATGACATGCATACAATTTAGCAACCCTGGCCATAGAATGATTAGGATAACAGTAGATCATCACAAACAACCATAATTGCACCCTCAAGCCTCAGAATTAACAAGAACAAAAGTGCCTGTCACCTCTGGCAAACTCTGAAAAAGTAGAACAAGCAATTGGCAATCTTAAAGTGGCATACGGAGCATGTGTCACATGCAACCATACCCATGCATAAAACATTTCAGTGAGCAAGGACATTGACAAAGCAGACAGCAGAAGTAACCGTCTCTGTTACATAAGACCCAGATAGCCATCACGAGTACAAAACAGCAAGGCCATTGGCCAGTCCAAATTCAAAGTATGTACACGTGTGCATGAGAAACTGCACAGGGAATGGGCATCCAAAGTAACGGACAGCAAGGCCATTGGCCAGAACAAATTCAATGTATGTACATGCATGCATGAGAAACTGCACAGGGAATGGGCATCCAAAGTGACAAACAGCAAGGCCATTGCCCAGTACAAATTCAAAGTATGTGCATGTGTGCATGAGAAACTGCACAGGGAATGGGCATCCAAAGTGACAAACAGCAAGGCCATTGGCCAGTCCAAATTCAAAGTATGTGCATGTGTGCATAAGAAACTGCACAGGGAATGGACATCCAAAGTGACAAACAGCAAGGCCATTGGCCAGTCCATAGTTCCGGTGTGCAAAAGTGTGCATGAGAAACTGCACAGGGAATGGGTATCCAAAGTGACAAACAGCAAGGCCATTGCCCTGTCCAAATTCAAAGTATGTACATTTGTGCATGAGAAACTGCAGAGGGAATGGACATCCAAAGTGGCAAACAGCAAGGCCATTGGCCAGTCCAAATTCAAAGTATGTGCATGTGTGCATGAGAAACTGCACAGGGAATGGGCATCCAAAGTGACAAACAGCAAGGCCATTGGCCAGTCCATAGTTCCGGTGTGCACATGTGTGCATGAGAAACTGCACAGGGAATGGCTAACACCGTCCACTGCCATGGGAATCACCCCAGCACAAATGGGCAGTCCAGGCACCGCTGTGGGAGAGATGGGGTTGGAAGGGGGACTTTGCCTCAAATATGCCTGTCAGTTGAACTGAGAGGTGTCTGATTGTCGGGGCCAGTTGGAGGACTGCACCTGGGAGAGAGAGCACCAGCTGAGGTAGAGGCAACAGTGGCTGTGGGAGCCTGAGGGCTGCTTGGACCAGGTGGCGTGGTGGCACGGAGAGGCGGTGTCATGCTGCTGTGAGACACAGTGTGTGAGGGTGAATGTTGAGGGCCGGGTCTCAACTTCTTAGGGATTCGATAGCCAACAATTGTCTTGGTGGGAGTGGGAAGTGGGGTGGGCACAACAGCCTCACTCTCCACCAAAGGTGTATCAGGTGCAGGTGCCTCTCCCTGTGGGGATTTGCTGGATCTGGTAGTACGCTTGGGGTGTCCCTGCCTTTTCCCCTCCATCCCCTTTTGTCCAGGTAAACCCCCCACTTTGCTCTCCTGTCCCAGCTTCACAGGGGTGTGGGTGGGAGTTGACATTGTGGGTGAATCTACCTTAGAGAGGTGTTTGTGCTGAGTCTTTGCAGGCACCAGGTTCACAGCAGACAGGGCATCTGTTTGTTTGTCTTTGGGAGCAGGTGTGGGGATGGAAGTGCTCTTGGATGGAGGTGATGTGGGTGAAATTGAGCTTAAGGCCTGTTCTTGGCCTTTTGCCCCTGAGTGTCAAGTGAAGGGCTTTTGCATTTGCACTCATGTGTGCCTGTTTTGTGTTGTGGGGATGGTGTCTGTGCTCTGGGCTGCTTGGAGCGCTGCTGTTGTGTGCTGCGTGTGGAGGACTTGGCGCCCGAGGGCTTTGGCATGTGGGCACTCTCGTCAGGTGGTGCCATTGGCTGGGTGGTTGCTGAAGGGACTGGAGCTGTACTGGGTGCCTGTGACAGCTGAATGGCTGCTGTCACTGTGGAGGACAAAGACTGGACAGTTCTGTGGAGCCCACCCATGTTAGAATGAATACCCTTCATGAAGGCAACTACCTGTGCCAACTTCTTGTCATGATCCTGGAAGGCATTCAGGAGAGCAGCCTGACCCACACACAGCTGGCACAAAAGGTCCACCCCCTCCACACTGAGGGCAGCAGGGGAGACAGGGGCAGGGGCAGCGTTGCCTGGGCACACTCTACCCTTCCTAGGGCTGTGGGCACGGACAGCACTAGTGGTAGCAGCTGGGAGGGTGGGCACTGGACGATGTGTGGTGGAAGAAGAGGCAGATTTCGAACACCCTGTGCCCGCCAACATTGAGGAGTCACCGCTGGAGTCAGATGAATTTGAGGTTGGTGTTTCTGGGCATGATTCTTCCAGGGCACTCCTGTCCCCCTCTGAGGCGCTGGTCACATCAGTGTCAGTGAGCTCATGTGTAGCGGTCATGCCAGTAGCTTCACCACTGGTGTCCGTCCCCTGTCCTTCTGTGCCCTCAGTAGATGCTGTAATAGACCAAGACTTAGGTTCAGTATAGTGCCATACTCACAAATATTATATGCAAGCAAAGCACAAAACTAGAAAATTATACCCCCATGTTGCCCACCACCATGCGCAGTCTGCATGTGCAACCTTTATGCAATCCTCAGAAGATGCATGGAAACATGCATAGTTGACATTAATGACCCATGTGATGTTGACACAGCCAAATAGCTGGCCCGTGCCTCCTTGTAACCTAAAATACTAATCTCTGTAAGCATACCTACGTGCCTGTAGGTGAGATAGATATACATCTCAACATGTTGTCTCTGTCACATATGGAGTCACTTTAAGGGAACAACACAGATACTGACTCCCAAATGTCCTTTTGCAATGGCCATGAGCTACTGATATCCACTATGTTGTGCTTTGAAGCACATTGGTGTCAGAAGTGTAGTTCTCATAATTTCCAAGTTAAGCACTGCACACATCTACAAAAGCACACTAAGATTATGCAAACTGCTGTTCACTGCCCGATGATGTCTATGACACCCATAATGCAGCAGATGTCAGAGGGCCACATCTCATCTTGCAATGTCAAGGGTCATTGTATTAAACACATGAGAAGGTACATGTAGAGAAAATGCATGACTGCTGCACTCAACACATAGGCCACTTACAAGCCATTGCAGCACACTAGAAACATCACTGAGCTCCGCACTGGCTCACAGTTGGGATACATGCAGTCACTCACACTCAAAGTAGCAGAATACTCACCCCCAACTTGCTACTGATGGTGCCCTCAAACGTCCATCCAGCTCTGGCTGTGTCACTGCCAAGATGCGGGCCATTAGTGGTGTCATGCTCCTGCGCGCCAACTTTCCAGTCCGTGGGAGCATCCCCAGCATCATCTCTGCCACGTTTTTCCTCAGCTGGAAAATGTCATTCCACCTCTTGTGACAGTGTGTGAGCTGTCGGTTGGAGACACCCAGAGCCCGCACCTTGCATGAAATGGCTCTCCTTATTGCCTTCCGCTGGTGGACTTTAAGCTGCAGGCATGGGAGACAAGAAGAGGAAGTTTCAGTGACACTGTGTTATGTACCACTGTGTGTCAGTACAGGAGCATGAAAAAACATAGCACACCAATACATAAATGTTGCGCAGAGGCCATACAGCATGACAAGTAGTACCTTTGCATCAAATAATCTCATTGAAATGTATACATGTATGATGATGGACACAGTACCTGGCCATCTCATACACATGCAGGGTGCCAGCACAGAAACCAATGTGAAGAAGGCCCTCATCTGTGATGCAGTATGTGAGTGAGCAATACATACATAGATTTGAAATGATGTGTCGGGGCAGACTCACTGTGTCCAACACTACACACCCCTCAATGTCCTTGGCCAGTGAATGGCTACCTGTGTCATGGAGGTCACATTTAGGGACAGGATCTTACATTCTCACACTCTTCTCACAAGTTGTAGGCCTGTTTTGTGCAATCCTCAGGCAGAAGATAGCTCATTGAAAAATAGGGTTGTGGACAACACATATGTTTCACTCAGTCCATTTACTGATGGGTCCTTTTAAAATTGGGCAGCTTCTGTGCAGGCCAGGGTGACTCACACTGAGGTTAAATGAGGGCCATCTGAAAATTCACATGCATATACAATATGAGAGGGCAAACAGTGCCTGCACATGCGAGACAGAACACATAATGAAAACAATGGAAGGATGATATCTCCAAATTACATTTATCTGATGTGTCTTAGGTGAATTACCACCAAGAGTGTTACACTCAGGCATTTTAATCTTGTGCATAATGCACACATATCGATGGGGGCAATATGAAAAATGTACACACATTCTTCAGTACCCTCTGGATGAAACACATTTGTAATGTCACAAATGAGCATGTAAAAACCTCAAGGACTATGACATCACAGAGCACAGGCAATGTTTGTTCAGACTACGACTGTCTAAACCAGCAGTGTCACTGTATAGCTGCAACAACACTGCATGTCCCTCCCATCCTTAAATGCAGCCATAGATCTGTGGAAATAAGGCTACACCACATTGACATGAAGTCAACATGCTAGGCAGTGTATCACACATTTACATTACCCAGTCTCAGACCAACGTTTGTATTTTTATTGCTGAAGAAGGGCTGTAGAAATGTCCATGTTGCCATCCTCCCCAAATACTCAAGTGCAATATTTACTAGGCCATGTATGGAGCATGGTATATGAAAAATGAGGTTGCATGCACACGAACTTGCACTCACGGGCACATTCTAATGCAGAGCAACATCATGTGAGCACTCTTTACACTCTCAAACTTTCACTCTGAAACACTTATCAGTACATCTGGAGCACCATATAGCCTCCCATACTGTGAAAACACCTTTTCCACCAGGACCTCCAGCTCTTCTGTGGTGAAGGGACGGGTTCTGATGTTCTCAGTTCTCAGTTTTTGTTCTGTCCAGGAGACATGAACAGCAGTAGTTGGGGATGAAGAATGGCAGGCAGCAGCATCTGGATGCAGTGGAAATGTGAGGCTCTCTCACAGACATGTATATCCCCCTGGGGTTGTTTCAGTGGTACTCAGCTGCTGCAATTGGTGTTCCAGGTCAGATTTTTTCAAATGTAACCAATGACCGGGACCGAGGTGGCGGTGCACACCTACCGCGATTTTCAAATGTGTATTACACTACCGAGATCGCGGTTCCCATTGGCTGGTAGGGCATGGGCATTGGTGGTGTCACACCACGGGGCCCAGGAGGTCGCTACCGCAATCGTGCATCTTTCAATTGGACCCAATGACCTGACCGTGGTAGCGGAGCACACCTATCGCGGGTTTCAAATGTGTATTTCACTACCACGATCGCGGTTCCCATTCGCTGGTTGGCGCATGGGCTCTGGCGGTGACACACTGCGGGGCCCAGGCAGTCGCTACCGCAAATTGGCATTTTTCAATTGGTGCCAATGATGGTGCTTACAGCACCTATGGACACATCTTGGTGTAGCAATGGCAATGGCCAGTTCTCATCATTGAACAGTAGACGCTTACAATGAATTATGCCACCAGATTGTTAAATTCCATGCTAATGTGACATTGAACTCACTGATGACTAGACATGCCATGTCAGTGCACAGGATTACATGCTTTGGTATGTACTCCCTCACATGTGAAATATGATATTTGTGTGCATGTACACAGATCTGTTGTGTAATGGACTCTCAAATTTGTAAACATGTCAATGTGTGAGATGGCTAATCAACCCACAGTAATGATGGACTGACTACATAATATGCCTATTTCACTGTGTAGATTGCTGAACTCATTTTGATAGTTGATCTTTATACACACAATGTGCTCACTGTGTTATTAATGTGTGTTCTGTCCGACTCAGCCAAGAAGGTGTCGCAGGTACAGCAGCTACGTAGAAGCCAGCAGTGTTGCTGTTTCTAACATGTGCTGTGTCAACTACTCTCAGGGCTGCTGACACAAGATGTCGGAATGTACAATCTTACATTCACATAGTCTGAATCTGTTTTGGGGGTACTCAATATGTACATACTGAACACGTATACAACTACTTGAGATCAAGGTGTCTCTGCATGTGACTTGTGCTGTAAGCTGTTGTTTCAGTCCAGTCCTTGTTGGCGCTGTGTCAGTCAAGACGTAAGATGTTGGACACATCTCATAGGGGAATTTAATTGACATGTGTCCCCTTTTATTTTATGTAGGAGACGACCAAATGTGCATCGTCCATTCACATTGTTGGCAACATGGAGGATGAGGACATCATATGTAAATTCCATTTGAATTGACCTACCCTTCAAGACCTCTGTGGTCAGTTGGAGCCCCATCTGAGGCCTCGCAGAATCTATCCAACAGCTTTGACACCAACATGTACGGTGATGGTGGCCCTGTATTTCTTTGCAACTGGTTTGTTCCAGTACACGGTGTCCAGCGCAGGTGGGATGTCTCAACCAATGTTCAGCATGGTGCTACGTGATGTCCTGTCCGCAATGATAACATACAAGGACCACCACATCCATTTTCCCAGGAAACATGAATTGGCAGCTGTGAAGGGTGATTTCTATGACCTTGCCCACATCCTTAATTTTGTGGGCGCTATTGACTGCACACATGTTGGCCTGATTTCACCACAGGCATGGAAGCACATATACAGGAACAGGAAGCATTTCCATTCCATTAATGTGCAAGTGGTATGCCAAGCGGATGTGATTGTCTCCCATGTCTGTGCCAGATTTCTAGGATAAGCACATGACTCCTACATACTGCGTAACAACATCGTACCACAGCTGATGGCAAATCTTTGGTATTCACAGAAGGCACTTACTCATTTTGGTATTCACAGAAGGCACTTACTCATTTCGGTATTCACAGAAGTTAGGAGTCCTAACTATAGGACTCCTAAATGCCTTCTGTGAATACCGAAAGTCTTAAAATTAGGATGTTTCTCAATTTAGTAGTAGTAAAGTTAAGACTCCTAACTTTAGGACTCCTAAATGCCTTCTATGAATACCGAAATGCTTAAAATTAGGATTTTTCTCAATTTAGTAGTAGTAAAGTTAGGACACCTAACTTTAGGACTCCTAAACTGAGAAGAATCCTAATTTTAAGACTTTCGGTATTCACAGAAGGCATTTAGGAGTCCTAAAGTTAGGACTCCTAACTTCTGTGAATACCGAAGTGAGTAAGTGTCTTCTGTGAATACCAAAATGAGTAAGTGCCTTCTGTGAATACGAAAATGGTAGTAAGTTTAGGATTTTGTCTTAAATTATTTCTGTGAATCGGGCCCTTCGTGTGGTGGAGCATACTTTTGGTCTTCTGAAGTCTAGGTTCCAGTATCTGGACAAGAGCGGAGGTGCACTACTCTATTCTCCCCAAAAGGTGTGGCAGATCTTAGTTGCATGCTGCATGCTCCACTACCTGGCCTTGCACAATGAGATCCCCTTGCTCCTGGACAATGATGAGCAGCAGATGCCCCCGCCTGCAAATCCACACATGTCCAGTGACGACGATAGTTGCGAGGAGGAAGGTGTCGACCTGCGTCAACAGCTCATCAACAACTACTTCCCTTGGGTGTGAGTGACATTGAACAACAGTAACATTATCTGCTGTCTTTGATGGTAGTGACAAGGCCTAGAAAAGCTTTTTGACTGATGCCTGTTGTTGGCTCTGTGCTGATGGCTGATGTTTGTGGCACAGGGTAGTTATGACCAGCCACATGATGTCTATGTTGATATTGTTTCTCATTGTAATGTGTGCTGGTTTGTGTACCTTGATAACTAGTGTGGTGTACTGGCTGTGATGCCATCACCTGACAAGTAAGTGTCGCTCTCTTGTGTCTTTCTAGGTCCCTTCAGCCTCTCAATGCCTCTTCACAATCAGAGCTCCTGGTACATTGGAATCTGAGTCAACATTGTACAAACTGTGATAAACATGGAGCTGACACAAAGACATAGGTATGTGAAGAGTGTTTATTTACAATGAGTATTTGTGACAGGCAAGTGATGTTTTACAAAATGGTGCTAAGTGAATTAATGAGTTCTCAGTGATGGTAAATGAGACAATAGAGTAGTCACCAGATTGATGTAGTGACACAGTCCAACAGACACCTACCATTAACATGGCAGTGTGGGTAAGGATAGTCAACAAAGTCAATGTCAAGGGGAACAGAGGTGCCATCATGGCTGGCTATGCAACTAGCATTTGGATGGTTCGTTGCCACGTGATCCTCCCTTGGTGTTTCTCAGACCACCACTTTTGCATTCTGCAGGGGGGCCACTGCAGCGGGCTCACCAGTATCTGAGGAGTCATCCTGTTGCAGCTTACCTCTCTCTGTGGCCGCAGCTGAGGTAGTGGGAGTATCATCCTGCAGGCCACTGGAGGGGGGTTGAGCTGTCCTTTGGGCCGCATGACTATCCCTCAGAACACCCACGAGCTGGCCCATGACTCCATGAGGTCCACAATTTGGTTGATACGTGTGTCCATGGACCTCAGCAGCAGGCGGAGCTCACGCACTTTTTCCAAAACCTGGCCCACGTGTCCCTGGGTTTGCTCGTATGCCCCAAGAACTCAGGCGATGTTGGCAAGGGATTAGGTTCCAGTGTCCTCTCAAATGTGTCCCCCAGTTGCCTTCTCACCTGCCCTGCTGTCCCGGACCAGTGTCGTTGCCACTCAACACACCCGCAGACTCTCCCTGCTGTCCTTTGATTGTGGGGTAGGGTTGGTAACCACTGAGGCAGGGAGAGTGTTGCAGACAGCAACAGTGGTGGTGGTAGTGGTGGTGGCTGAGGCCGCACAGGTTGTTGCAGCAGGGGTCAGCGCTTTTGTTGTTGCTGAGGTGGTGATGGTGGGGACAGTGGGGGCCTGGGACGTGGTGCACCCTGGCAGTCTGGATGGGCCAGGTTCTTGCTCTTCATCCAAGAAACATAGGGAGTCTTCATCCGAGAGTCCATGTTATGGGGGGGAGACTGGCTCTGCAGGTCAGTGTTATCTTCTGCAGCAGCTAATTGTGGATCTCCTGTTGAACAGAGATGAAATGGTCATTGAAGTACACCCCACAAGCTTGCTGTTAGACGTTTGGATGTTACATGTGATACACCACAGTTTAGATTGATATCACTTTGTATGGCTGCAATGTACTGCGAATCATCACATGATGTGGAGGTACCTAAATTACTTATCCATTGTGTGACATATAAATAGATACCATGTTCCATGGACAGATTGTGTGATTACAAGGACATGTCGTCATCTATTGACTTTCAGCACATCAACTGTATGTGATGCGTCTTTTTGGTTTGCTTTGCATAGAAGACATTTCATCTGAGCAAGAACTAGCTATTGTAATCTTATGCATACCTTTGTCATATCATGTACTTTACTTTCTTTTACCAACTGACCAGGTATGTTTTGTGTTCATATGGGCCTTCATTCTCTGACACCATGGCACTTATACATAGCATTCAGTGCTGTGCATGATTGTGCCCTGAATTTCTTCAACATGTGACTTGGTGAGCCACAGTTTGTTTTCAGTGACTGTTACGTGCCCTTAGCTGTCTGAACACTGGAAGTGGCTATTGGATCTATGCCAAGTTGGGTGACATGTGAGGGCTTATGTGGGTATATGGCTCCATGCTTTTTGAGAGGAATGGCAGGGTGCATGCACTGTCTACCTAACTGTTCTGTAACACGGTTGAGGGGAATTGCTGCCACATGGTTCTAGGTGTGGGTGTGTACCATCCTGCTGAGCTGTGGGACAAGGGAGCCTGGTGAGAGTTGTAGTGCTGGCTTCCCACCCACAAATACTCCTCTCCTCCTCTCTGTTAGGATGGCTGCCTCCCTGTGAAGTGGATCAGAGAAAGTTAATAAGCTACACATGGCTTTTGGATGGGGAGTATTCCATCCTGCTCAGGGGTGGGACAAGAGAGCATAACATGGCTACCTACCTGTAAGTTTGAAGAGAGCAATGCAATGTCTGTCACATGGTTGTGGGTGTGGGGAGTGTTCCATCCTGCTGAGCTGTGGGACCAGGGGGCCTGGTGGGAGTTGTAGTGCTGTCTTCCCACCCACAAACACCCCTCCCTCTTAAGATGGCTACCTACCTGTAAGTTTGAAGAGAGCAATGCAATGTCTGTCACATGGTTGTGGGTGTGGGGAGTGTTCCATCCTGCTGAGATGTGGGAAAAGGGGGCCTGGTGGGAGTTGGAGTGTGGGGTTCACACCCACAAACAGCCCTCCCTGTTAGGGTGGCTGCCTCCCTGTGAAGTGGAGCAGAGGAAGGGATTAGGCTACACATGGCTCATGGATGAGGGAGTGTTCCATCCTGCTCAGGGGTGGAACAAGAGAGCATAAGATGGCTACCTACCTGTAAGTTTGAAGAGAGTAATGCAATGTCTGTCACGTGGTTGTGGGTGTGGGGAGTGTTCCGTCCTGCTGAGCTATGGAACAAGGGGGCCTGATGGGAGTTGTAGTGCTGGCTTCCCACCCACACAAACCCCTCACTGTTACAATGGCTTCCTCCCTGTGAAGTGAAGCAGAGAAAGGGAATAGGCTACACATGGCTCTTGCATGGGGGAGTGTTCCATCCTGTTCAGGGGTGGGACAAGAGAGCATAAGATGGCTACCTACCTGTAAGTTTGAAGAGAGCAATGCAATGTCTGTCACATGGTTGTGGGTGTGGGGAGTGTTCCATCCTGCTGAGATGTGGGACAAGGGGTCCTGGTGGGAGTTGGAGTGTGGGCTTCACGCCCACAAACAGCCCTCCCTGTTAGGGTTGCTGCCTCCCTGTGAAGTGGAGCAGAGGAAGGGATTAGGCTACACATGGCTCATGGATGGGGGAGTGTTCCATCCTGCTCAGGGGTGGGACAAGAGAGCATAAGATGGCTACCTACCTGTAAGTTTGAAGAGAGTAATGCAATGTCTGTCACGTGGTTGTGGGTGTGGGGAGTGTTCCGTCCTGCTGAGCTATGGAACAAGGGGTCCTGGTGGGAGTTGTAGTGCTGGCTTCCCACCCACAAACACCCCTCCCTGTTAGGATGGCTGCCTCCCTCAGAAGTGGATGAGAGGAAGGGAATAGGCTACACATGGCTCTTGGATGGGGGAGTGTTCCATCCTGCTCGGGGTGGGACAAGAGAGCATAAGATGGCTACCTACCTGTAAGTTTGAAGAGAGCAATGTAATGTCTGTCACATGGTTGTGTGTGTGGAAAGTGTTCCATCCTGCTGAGCTGTGGGACAAGGGGGCCTGGTGGGAGTTGTAATGTTGGCTCCCCACCGTCAAACACCCCTCACTGTTAGAACGGCTTCCTCCCTGTGAATTGAAGCAGAGAAAGGGAATAGGCTACACATGGCTCTTGCATGGGGGAGTGTTCCATCCTGTTCAGGGGTGGGACAAGAGAGCATAAGATGGCTACCTACCTGTAAGTTTGAAGAGAGCAATGCAATGTCTGTCACATGGTTGTGGATGTGGGGAGTGTTCCATCCTGCTGAGCTGTGGGACAAAGGGGGCTGATGGGAATTGTAGTGCTGGCTGCCTGTACACATGCCCCCCTTGGAATGTTGCTAGCTACCTTTGGGGTGATTCAGAGGGAGTATATGTTATGGGCATAGGAAGTTACCTTAGTAGTTGTGCAAGACAGTACATAGCAGTGTAATGGTAGACATTTTTTGGGTGCGTGGGGTTGGTCCCTACTGCATTGACCTTGTTGACTAACCTTGCCCACATTTGATTTTTGTTGTGGCTAATGGTGTCTGTTGGACCATGCTTCTAAACAAATGTTGTACTACTCTGATTACCCCATCTACCATCACTGATAACTCATTGTCAGTGAATTTGGGCATTTTCTTCTGTGACATGGTTTGTGATGTGCACATATGTGAAAAGTGCAGTTGGGAAGGTAGTGGTGGTGATGTGTGTGGTGTGTGTGTGGTTGTGAGGTTGTGATGTGTGCAGATTTTCCTCTCCTTTGTGCTGTGGTGTTGGACCCTTCAGTTGTGGAGTTGTGCAAAGAATTCTGGTCAAGGAAGGGGGTGGTTTTAAACTCAGCAACGTGGGTGGGGCAAAATGGAGTATTCATGTCAGTTGTGTTTTGTGGGTTGACATGGGATTTGTATTTTTTAGTTGCCATGGGGATGTGTCATTGGGGTGTGTTAGGTGTTTTTTGAGGCTGAGCCAGATTAATAGCCACACTTGGTAGCCTTGTTAAGTGGTTGCTTTTGACCACCATTACTCTTCCGGAGCGACTGCGGCGGCCAGAATGCAACAGCCCTTCCACTGGCTCTCCCATTCATCAATTGTTGCGATCGCGGCGGTCGGAAACAACTAATCGTTCCGCTGTCACAGTAATTGTATTCTAATTTCACGTGCGGTCAATCCACTGACTGTGCAGCGGTTTTGGGTCTAAGACAGAACAAAGTTAGCGGTATCCCTCTAGGACAGCACCGGATTTAGAATTAACCCATCCTATCTAGTGGTGATATTTTCATTCACCATGAGTGTGCAAACTTGATTAACACCCGCCAACACAGTGTTATTTCAAGTACTGGAATGAAAGTAAAGAACAACAGCACAAGTTGCACCACTCAAAATGTCCAATATAGTGTAAATCAATCCATATCCATGAGGTTTCTTTTCAGAGCAATCTTATTTATTTCAATTGTTATATACACATTAAAACATCCAAAAACAGCCAAAGCAGCCGACGCGTTTCGTCCACCTCGGGACTTCTTCAGGGCTGCAACAAATTTTACAGATTTTGGGTCTTTCCGCATCAAATCCGACCACGACGGACGGATTTTCACCTGCTCTGGATGGTCCTGACAGACTTTTGTAGAATCCGTCAGATTTGTCTGGTGGTTCATCCTAATCTGACCTCCGGTTTTCCCGCGGTACATGCGGACGGTTAATTTCTGCTACTAGGGCGGTCGGAATGCTTTTCCGACCACCATCCTAATCGACCCCTAGGTTGGCAAGGTGAGCAAAAGTAAGATGGATCTAACCCAGATCTTTTGACTAGGGGTGAGTGTTTAAAAAATGTTTTAGCATTCGATCTGTCATCTTGTTGTGTTTGCAGGTTTGCCTTAAGTGGCTGAGGGTATGCCCAGACATGGGCCCCTTGCTCGCTGTGCCACTGGATTCAAGCTAGCCTGTCTGATGAGGGGTGATACCTCAAAACCCGTCCCAGGATGCTTGTTTCCAGTGCAGGGAAGACATGGCCAGGCAATTCGGACTGGTCTGTTCCCATGGGGAGCAGGGTCAAAACTGATTTGCATATGGCAGGGCCCAAACTGTGATGGCATAGTGAGTAAAAGAATGATGGATTTAACCCAGATCTCTTGACTGGGGATGAGTGTTTGAAAGGTTTCAGCACTCCGGCCATCATCTTGTTCTGTTTCCTAAAAAAGGTGGACAAGTACATGGGTAGGTCCAACCAGGCAGTAATAAGCCCATCTTTTCACTATTGCATGACTGTACATTTTATCACAGAACAAGAGCGCATGTTGGGCAATCTCTTGTTTGCGCAAAGTTCCTAATTAGAAGCTTTGCCTCTACTTTGAACCAGCAGCTATCCATGCAGGTAACAGCAGGTGGGGCTAGGTGGGGGGGGGGGGGATTTTGAGGGATGATGCAAATGGAAAAATAAATAAATAATTAATTTTCCCTCTACATCGTCCCTCGAAATCCTCCCCACGGGGCCCCACCGCTTTTACCTGCACAGACGGCAGCTGCTTTGAACATGACGACCCAGAAGAATTTCAGACATCAATTTTGGGAATAATTTTAAGTGACCTCTTTTGATGCAGGATGGCTGACAGCATTTCAATCCTTCTTTAGGTGGCAGCTCTGTACATGACCGTGTGACTAATTCTGCATAAGCCAAAAGGAGCAACAGCATCAATAAAGTTAATTTGTCAGCCAGATGTTAGTACCTCACAGAGCATTCCATCCATGAGTTATTGTTTTTGCACCACAATGAGCAGCAGAATATTGAACTAGATGTGGGCTGCTCAGAAGAATTAACAAACAACAGCCGACATAAATGTCTTGGCAGAAATATCATATTCCGGTATACCTTACAAAAATAAGTTTCCTTTGTTGGTGCTTAAAGAATTGTACAATAAAGGCTTGCAGAAATACGAAAACAAAATCATATTTGTGCAGCAAAATGTGCATTTTGGTTCCACAAAATGTGCCATTCTATGTAGCGATATCCTGTGTAGTCTGTGTAGAAAGCTTGAATTTCCCTATTCAAATCACTGTTATTATATTAATGTGTTAATAAATGCAAATGAAGACTTGAACTCTCAGAATACATTAATTTGTTAAATGTACCTGGAACAGCCTACCTGAAAATTTTAATATTTTTGTACTTTGCTTTAAAACAAATACACTGCCTATTGCCACTCCACAAGATGAGAAACTAAAATAAACACTACAAATATTCATTTGAGTTCTTTTACCGTGCTAAACATACATTTAGTGTTCACCAGTATCTTATTTCCATGTTCCTGCTTACACATAAATTAAATGTTTTTCCTATTTGCCAACACAAACAGCAAGATCTACACAAGATCTATTTAATTATTTTACCAAGCTCAGCTACCCACATCTGATTATTGTTCTTGATGATAATTGCTTCCTTGCAATAAATTAATATAATGTGAGAGCGGATGCACTACAGAAAGCAATGCTTTTAAAATGAGGATTTGTTGCTATCTTCCAGCCAGGCACTGGTAAGTATCACATTGCTATCACAACACATGTATGAGTCAAAGTGCTGTCTGAACAAATGAAACTTTTTTTTTCGAGATCCATTATCTACCTGAAAAAAGATAAGAAATTGTATTAATAGGAAGGCATAAAAACAAGAGCCTAAATATACATGTATATATGCAGAGACAAAATGGGAACCAGGCACTAAAATCACACTAAAATCACACAAATTAATAAAGCATCAAAGCACAGCAAAATACAGCTGAAACACTGGGCACCACATCGCACACAGTATATGTACAATACATATTTGTTTGTGAAATATATCTGATCTTGATTGCAGCAGCTGCTCTTGACCATTTCAAGGATAGCACTAAAGATGCAATGAATGGTAAAATATGTAGGGAAAGAAAAGATGGAGGATAAGTTAGTTTTGCAACAATTGACACCGAGACAACTAGTAAGTAAGTCTGGGTAGTAGTGTCTGAAGTGAAAAGCAATGCAGTCAGACTGTGGAATGGCCAGTTGTGCATGTGTCCCACGTGACGAAGGTGAAACCAGGAATGCAGGAATGGATCAATGAGGGAGCGAGTCTTTGAGTCAATGTCGGAATGATATTCTCAGAACTAAACAAAGCCGGATCTAAACGGTAATTTTGTTCTGTTGATGTTCTTTTCCGTCGACACAGCACCAGAACAGATGACTGTTGGAGAAACGGGAAGGCATGAAATATGAATTGAAGTTTCTCTCTTCACGTATTTATAGTTTTTTTCTAATATCCTCAAAGTATTGTGTAGCTTGTGTACAGTTACTAATATTCTTGGCGTTATATTTCGAGAATTGTGCACATTTGGTGTAAATTGTTTTCACTTGGGGCTGTGCACTATTGCCCTGAAGGGGAAGATGTTTGGTATCCTGCTGGGCCTGTGCCCTCATTCAGCTGAGGCCCGTGCAGGTAAGAGCGGTGGGGAGGGGTGGGGGAATTGTTTTTTTTTTTTTTAGCGTCTGTTGAAATACCCCCCTGTAGACTGGACTCTGCACCTACTTTCCAAGAAACTTCACTGTTGCATTTTTTTTATTGCAATTGCATTTCAGTTCAAGTTTACAAACATCACATTTGTTAATAAAAGGCAAATCGGTCTCATTTAACCACTAATGTCTGGTCTTCACCTACACAGGAATGTCCAAAGGCATTAGTTACTACAGCTTGAATCTTCATACATGCTGCCATGAGCCCGGTCCTAATAAATGTATTGAGTGGAGTACCCTTACAAGCCTACAGACAGTGTAGACCATTCTAGGTTATTGTTGTCCTACCGTACACCAAAGGGGGGGGGGGGCTGGGGTGCAATTGAACAGCTACATTTATACTTATAGCTAGCCCTTCCAAAATTAAACCTGAGCAAAGAGTTACAGCTCACCTAGGGGCATATTATCAAGGGCCTTATGTCCGCTTTTTTGGCTTAAAAAGCCAAAGAAGCGGAGATAATGTTTTCGCCCTACTTACAAGGCAGTGCTAACATGCATTAGCGCATGTTAGCAGCCTTTTTACCTACGCCTCGCTTTGTATCTCTAATGAGATGCAAAGTGGGCGTTTCCTACTAACACAACACAGGAATCAAGGAGTTACAGCACTACTCCCTATCAACAAGCTGGCAATACCTACGTTAGAATCCGCGCTAACCACAGATAACGCCGATAGCTAACGTCTGCTAAAAAGCAGACTTAGCTATACATATTATGGGAGGTGGATTCTATGGCTAAATCCACATCTCCCTATTAGCAAGGCTTGCCTTACCGCTTCCGTTGTATCGCTGGATTTCCAGCGATGTGCGCGGATTTCACCGCTATCGCCGGATTTAATATCGACGTGGAGATATGCGTTGTAAATTACGCGATATCTCGGCGATTAAATCCGGCGATAGCCAGCGTTATGCTAAACCCGCTCAGCGATGTTTATCGCTATTCTTTGTTGATATGCTCCCAAAGGAGTCTCATTTGTGTTATGTGATGAACTTCGTCAAAACTTCATCTGTGTTCCCTGAGGAGTTTGACTGTCATATTCTAGTAGAAGAAAACAAAAAAGTGATGGTGGAATGCTTGAATCATTCTCAACCATTGGCAATTGCTCCAGCAGCATTCCAGTCCATGGTTTTGTTGCCCACCAATGCTGTCTTAGACAGGAACCCCAAAACCGGTCCCAGGATGCTTGTTTCCGGTTCAGGGAAGACCTGGCTTGGCAGTTCGGGCTCAACTTTTCCCATGAGGCACAGGGTCAAGACTGATTTGCATATAGCTGGGTCTGAATTGAGGTGGCGAATGGAGCTAAGGACTGATGATGGATTCAACGCACATCTGTGACTGGGGGTGAGTGTCTGAAAACTTTCAGCTCTCCATCCATGATTTCCTTGTGTTTGCTTTAGACAGGAACCAGCCATATACAAATCAGCTTTTGTTCTCCTCCAATAGAAACAGTGTAGCCCAAGCTGCTGGGCCAGAGCCCCTCTGAACCAGAGCACCTTCATCCCCAGACCGATTTCAGCCTATTCTAGCAAAGGTCTAATTTATCTCTATGTCGGCACCTTGGATGTAAGATTTGCAAAGCTGCTGCCAAAGTCCCTTCAAAAACTTTAATGTTTTGTTGTGCCACATGGACCTTCTGCCTAAGGGTGAGTAAGAGCACAACAGGAGGAACCAGTGTCCAGGCCTCATTTCTATATCATTTGTTCTCTCCAAGTGGACAGAATGAATGTTAGTCCATAACCCAGCTAAACCTCAGTTCTTTATAACTCAGTATCACACTCTTGTGAGCAAAACGAATATGTAGAACAAGTGCTGTTCACTCAAACAATTGAGAGCATTTAAAGTTTGCAGGTCAGGAAACTCTTGCTAATCATTACTGAAATAAGGAAGTCTTCAGTCACTGGTTACTCAGATACTGCTGACACATCTCTTGGGGTAGGGGTTCAGATATCTATCCAAAATAGTTGTTCCACCAGTCCAGGGGCAGGCAAATCATGGGGTCCAGTGAAACCCACAGTGACAGTCCCTATGACAGACTTGACTCCTCTTGACCTCTCATTGTAAGAATCTGCCCTTTTGGTTTACATTCTTAATCACATCTTTGGTCACTCTACCTCATTTAGGAGAAAACATAGAGCGCACCTACCTGACTGGTGAAACTCTAGTTTGAATTTGTTAAACAGAGGAAAAGACTACTCATGGAAAAAATGAAGTTAAAAATAGTCCTAGAAAACTGGGATAGAAGAAAAGGAAATGACACAAAAATCAAGCAATGTGAAAAAGATACAAGTAATGAAAACGTTAGGGAAAGAGGTACCATGGTTAAGTTAGGGGTAACAGTACTACGATATAGGAGGTGTAATCGTACAAGTTAAAGAGGAGCAAAAAGGGACTAGTGTATAGATACGGGCAGTGGTACTAGCGCAGTAACAGGTTATAAACACTAGGGTGGAGGTAAGGGAGAGATGCTAGGTTATAGATATGTTTACGCAGGTATGTGCAGATGTTTTGGCCCTAGAATAGAGGAAACTATACTAAGATATAGGACAGAGGGAGGGACTTGTGTTGAGGCCATCATAGCAACACTAGGATATAGGTATGAGCAGAGGTACATGTGCATTGGTTAGTTAGAGCTACTAAGTGATTGGAAAGGGTTATAGATGATGGGGCATAGGCTTGAGAAGACGTGTTTCCTGGACTCCCCCGCCCCCAGCCTGACTCCAGCTCACCGGCCTCGTGGAATTATTTGTACTGTTGAGGGTGGATCGTTTTAATTAGGTATTATTTCGCTCCCCTGATGAAGGGTTGACCCCACGAAATTCATTGGCGTCACATTATGAACGTACCCTGACACGACTGTGGTGCCGGCAGCTGACAGAAAGGGCGTGTCTGGTCAGCGGAGCAGCCAAGTGGAGGAGCAGCGGAAGAGCAGCGGAGCAGTGCGGGGAGCGAGTGAGTGAGCGGCAGAGCCACCGTAACACAGCCAGTACCTCAGAGGCCCCCCTGACAGTGAGGGGGTGGGTGGTTGCAGAGAGCGTGGTATTTGCCCGAGATCAGTCTGAGCTCCCGCGGCGAGCGTGGCTGCCATTAGTCGGCGGCCGCAGCGGGAGCGTGCCCTTGGCAGATCGCCGAGGCGGCATGATTCGATCGGGTGTAGTCTGCGATTCTGCCCTGCGTGCCCTGTTTGCCTTCTACCTGCCTTCCGCTTCTGCTTTTCCCCGCATCTCCCTTGGGCTCATTTTCCTGCTCCCGCCTGCTCTCACCGCAGTCACCAACAGCTGTTCACCTTAGCCACTGCCATCACCGCAGCCGCCGCCACTACCACAGTTTCTGCTGCTACTGTTGCCATCAACAAGGTGTCCAGCCCCACCGGCAGCTGCTGTCCACTCCAACCTCCAAGCCTCCCAGCAATCACTGCCACCACCACCGCCATTACTGCACAGTTACTGCACCAACTACACCAAGGAGCCTAAGGTGCTACCCAAGTGGGGAAATCAACCAGCCGTCCCCAATCGTTTCAAGCCTGCACTGCCCCGCGGAGCTACCATCCCTGGGTTAGCCTTCTGAGCTTTCTGAGCTTTTGAGTTGCTCGATCAGTGAGGGGTTTGCGAGGGGGGTCAGTGGCTCCCGGTCTATTCCCCATCCCCCACCAATAACACCCTCCAGCCACTAGCGATGAGGTCAGGCAGAAACAGGAGAGCCCCACATAACCCTCCTAAAAAATGCATCAAGATGAGGGCTACTGACGCTGCAGCATCGGCCATATCCCCAATTGCAAAACTAGCAAAATTATTAAAACCACAACCGGGTACTGTCTCAGACTCAGCTCCCGAGCTTCAACTCCAGCAGTTTCCATCTCAAGTGCAGCTTCCCCATGACGCTCTCGCCCAGCAAACAACTTGTGGCAATTCAACTCGTGGTGTCGGCGTGCTCCAGGAGAGCCCAAGCCATGAAGACTCGAAACCGAGACCTCCAGCTATCGCAGCTTCTTCATCAAACAAAATGTCATTAAGGGACTACTTTAAAGCTCTGCACCCGCATCAAAGTCCAGATCAAGCTCACTCGACATCCTTTTGACCTCCGATTCAAACGCCTGAGCCCCTGCCTCACACCAAACACTGGTCCAGCCCATGATCCATGTGTCCGCAGGCGAGACAGGCCCCGTTAATCGCTACTAGGCTTTTCAATAAGGGCCGACCTCCAAATAAAAGAAGCTCCTGAGGCCCCGCCATCACCTCAGGCTCTTGACCAGGCTCTCAACCCGTTCTCCTTTGACCTGCAAGATGATAACTCTCAGGCACTGGCTTCCCCCTCATCTTCATTGGACGTGAGGCGACCTTGCCAAATCTTCACTCTGTTCAGATGCCCAGCCAGTTTTCTCCTTTACCAACCAAGACCATAACCCTTAAGGACCATCCAGTAGCAACTATCAAAGTCCTTACCCCACAAGTTGCAACCCAGGCAAACGTTAATCTAAGCAATCTCTAACATCATCCCCAATCTTCTCATCATTATTAACAGTCAACCGTCGCCAACATAAGACCAATACAGACGGGGGCCACAACACCATGCCCAACACCCTGTTCAACTTGTCTTTTTTTCACCAAAGAATTCAACAGGTCATCTGTTAGCCCCTCATCACCAGACTTAAACAAGCTCTGGTCACAACTCCTCCAAACCCTTCGATCTACGGTGTCAGCATTGACTTACCACTCAGACAAAATGGATCAGCAGGTGGACCTTTTAAACACCCTTGCTGTATACACCACTGGGATTGATTGAAAACTGGTGGCGCTAAACTCACTGATAATAAAAGTCCAATCTCAAGTACAACTAGTTCAATCAGTATGCTGTTGCTCTCCCATTATTAACTCTCTATCCTCACTGCCCCAATTCCTGTCATCAGTACTAACAGAAATCCAGAAGATTCCAGCACCCAGGCTCCCTGACCCCATGCCCCCGGCCCCCGCGCAGGGTGAACACTTGGAGCTTGAGCACACGACTTATAAAAGACCAGCCGTCTTTTCATCATCATCTAAGGCTACAGAAGTCTCCAGTGCAACTACTGACGCAACTGATGGTCAACCATCTCAGCAATTCACCCATCGGCTCTCAAAACTGGAAAAAAAAGACTCCGGAAATCCTGTAATAGGCACACAGATGAGCCCAAAAAAACAATCTGCAAATATTTCACAAATAATAAACCTGTGACAGCACAGGGCTCCAGCACAACGCTCAGTGTCCCTACCAACCTGTTACAAGTAGCTCAGTCTCCAACACCTCAAAAAGCACACCCAAAAGTGAAAAGTTCATCAGAACTAGAGTTGCCTCAAGCTCCAAGGCATTGTCCGCAACTAATTACTCAGGAAAAATCGCAAATATTGGGAACAGGCACCCACAAGGCAACGAAGGCTCAACAATTGCTAACATGTTAGCCACAACTACGGCTCTGCAAAAGCGTTCACTAGCTACAGAAACTTCTTCCCCACCTCAAGTGATGATCAGCAGTTCAGGCCCACATCATGCACTTAACCTCAGCAAAGGCTTGGACTCACAGTATCTGGCAATTTCATCCAGCCATCCACCTCTGGCGCTCACGCGCAAAACAGTTCCTACTTCAGCATCAATTAATCAAGTCAGCGAGCAAGCCCCTCCTTGCACGTCATTTCTGTCCCTCAACGAACATCAGATGCAAAGTTTAAGCCAAATAAGTCCTCAAGTGCTGAAACCCATAATCCAGCCTCCGACAGCAACAAGACCAAATGACTGCTTACACCTGAGTATGTCTCCCAAGACCCGCATGACATATTAAACCGCGGGAACATAATCAGGCTCTTCAAATCAAACCTGTATCTATGTACGCTGGAATCAAAAGACATAATCGCCATCGAATTCAAACCCAGTAACGACACCCAAACAGGAGAATCGATCCTAATTACATTAGCATCCACAGCCATAAGGGAACTGGTTCAATCAAAAGCCGACCAATTTAAAAACAGGGGAATAATTAAACCAACGATTCGAGCTCCCCGCTACCCTTCAATACTCGCATGCATCCAGGCTCCAGCTTCTAGTACAAGTCCTGCTCCTTTCTCCGTTTTGAAGTCAGCCAGAAGCCGCTCTCCAGTTGGCAACTTTAAGCGCAGTGATGAACAGCAAGCCACCAGAAGTGCAGACTGGTCATGGCTGCCAGCAGCCCTATCCTGGAATCGGATCGATTGAAATAACATAGAACAAGGTTTAATAATATGCTCCTGGAATATTAATAGTCTTTTGTCGAAATCCCAATCACCAGATGTACTCGGATTTTTAAAAAAACACAACATTATTCTTCTCCAGGAAACTTGATTAGCAACCAGCACCCCAATCGAAGGGTACCTATAATTCACGTCTCCCGCTATAACACACAGCAAGTTTTGCAGACTGTGTGGCGGACTTTCCATCTATGCATCTGCTAGACTGTCTGCAAGCATCAAACAGCTAAAATTTGAAGATGACTGGGTCGCTGGCATTGTGGTAGAAAATTCTACCTCAGATAGCCTGCTACTACTATTAAATGTTTACATCTCTCCGTGCATCACTGAAAAAAAAATCAAACTGGATCGCCTGATCTGAATTTTATGCACATACGGTAGTATACCTTGTTTAATTTCTGGAGATTTTAATACAAACCTCTTCCACAATCAGTTCGAGGACCTAGAGATCATTCTTCCAGCGGTTCCCCTACACCTTGCCACACAAATATTACCATCGGGACTTAGACCCTCCAAATTGGGCGAATACGCTGTCCTCCAATTCAGCAGAATAGTTATATTGTAATAAACGATCGCTCACCCACAGACACTCCTCCGGCCTGGACTAGAACTAACGGCTGGACCTATGCATTTCTGAATTTCACATTAGGAAACAGTGAAATGCTCTTCTTAATCGAGTGCCATTACATCGCAGCACATGGGGAGAGAGACCCTCGACCCCAAATAATAACCTTATCACCCAATATTTCCCATCACCAGGCAATTGGTCACATGCTATCAGACTGTCATATAGAGAACCTAAGGAGAATGAAATGGACGTCCTGCGCTGCCTCCACTATTGGGGAGAACTAAAAAAAGACGTACTCTTCATCGGTGGCTGGGAGGTTCTTGTAAACAGATTAATTAATGAATTCCCGTACAAATCTCACACCTGTCAAGACACACCACAACCTTGCATCTCACCGGCAACAAAAAAGCTAAAATCCCAAAGAAATTTGGCCCTACGCTGGGCCAGAAAAAGCCTAGGAAATGCATCTATATTGAATCTCAATCAGCAAGCTCAAAAAGCTTTTAAGTCATCTGTACACAGAGACAAACAATCAGCGTCAGACCAGTTCTGGTTGAAATTAGTCCACGCTAACAAGAAGCCCAACACAAAGTTATTCTGGTCTCTCGTGAATAGCGGCCCACTAGGAGGCAGAGGACACAGCAGCGCAAATATAAGTGCCGACGATTGGTCCCAGTTTCTATCCAATCACTTCAGTGAACATCCAAGCTGGATTGACCATCCCAGCCCCCATCCAACATCTAAATCTGGGTCAGCACCCATTAAAGCCCATTGCACAGGTAACACCGGGTCCATCGTCCTGGTCGAAAACACTCCGGATGAATCTTTAGTCGAGAGACTGGAGGCACGAACTGATCCAACACTAGAGCCGCTGACGACACCAGGAGTGTTGAGAAACACCATCACCCGGATAATCAGGAAAGGCAGGTCAGATGGTGCTTCTGGCCCCAACGGACTACCCCAGGCCTTGTTCAAATCAGATGCAATGTTGTGGTCAGGCCAACTCGCACCCCTGTTTTTACATTGCAGGCTCAACCATAACATCCCGGAATCCTTGAAAGGCGCTATCATCCACCCCATCTATAAAAGTGGCAAAATAAACAACCCAAAAAACTATAGAATGTTAGCCCTCCTTGAAATCGAATCTAAATACTATGCCAGTATTTTACTGGAAGAGCTGTCAGCCTGGGTTGAATCAACACAGCGCCTCCCCTTTAATCAGACTGGCTTTGTGGCCAACTCAGGCACAACCAGCAACCTACTGACTCTAACCGTTTTGATGGAGAAGGCAGCAGTCCGCCATATCCAACATTACTGCTGCTTCATCGACTTCAAAGCAGCTTTTGACCGGATGCCATGCGGCCGCCTATGGCAAAAAATAGAGTGCTGGGGCATACCCCCGGCTCTCCTTAAAGCCATAATCCAACTCCACTCATGAACTTGGTTTAGAATAAAGTTGGGCGAAGGCTCTCATGTCTCAAAAAAAATCCAAACAGCAAGCGGTGTAAAACAGGGATGCGTGTTGGCTCCCCTTCTTTT
This sequence comes from Triturus cristatus, assembly GCF_964204655.1. Taxonomy (NCBI): domain Eukaryota; kingdom Metazoa; phylum Chordata; class Amphibia; order Caudata; family Salamandridae; genus Triturus; species Triturus cristatus. The sequence continues at coordinate 314,516,207 of NC_140588.1, read as the reverse complement.
TAACCTGTTCATCTTGGACCTTTTCTCGACACTTGACAAGGTTAATACCCACCCGCCTCAACTAGATGGAACCCGCAGCAGCAACCTTTTATACGCTGATGACCTTGTGTTACTTAGCCACACAAAGGTAGGCCTGCAGAGGCTACTCGACGAACTACTTCCCTACACAATAAACAACGCCCTTGAACTGAATTTGTCAATAACAAAAATAATTCATTTTGGCAAATGGAAGCAGCAGAAAGGTGGGTGGTTCTTTAACAGTAAAAGCATCAACACCGTGCCACACTATAAATACCTGGGAATTTTCCTTGACTCCAGAGGCTCCTTCAACAAGCAAAAAAAAGCTGTTAAGGCCAAAGCACTGTCGCTTGAGGTCGCCTCAGCAAAACTCTCAAAGCAGCTACTTGGGCCAAGCCTATCTCCACTGGTCAAGGTGATGAAGTCTAAAATCACCAACTCTCTATCATATGGACATGAGATTATGATGGGCGCAACAAGCATCTTATTAAACAAATTAACCACCAGAATCTTTAAACGAGCATGGCGCCTGCCCAGGTCCTCATCCCCAGCACAAGTTAGATTAGAACTCAGCATACTAGATCATAATTAGGGCTCCCGGTTTTATGGTATTTATTTTTTTGACATTTCCGTCTGTATTTATCCATATTTATTTTTGGGCCATTTTATCTGTATTTATCCACATTTATTTTTGTCGCAAGCAAAAGAAGACGCTGCAGCCAGTATTTTTCCACATTTATTTAAATGGGCACTGCACACTTGCACTCAGTTGTAATAGGTTTAGATATATTTATATATTCATAAATTAAGTAAACAATATATTCATCTGAAAACTTTGCCAAAATAATTCAAAGAGAACATAGTTCTTCATATTACCCAACAGTGCAATATTCTAACACTGTTCACCAGTGTAACTTTACTATTCTGAACCCCACTGCCTCTTTCTCACAATGTTCATTGTGGCAGCTTCTTAAACTGCCCATCACTTGCAACTACACACTTTACCCCCACTGCCCGTTCTTCATACTGCCCACTTGGGGAGATCCTCACATGCCCCCAATTTCCAGTCCCTCATGCTGTCTATCAGTGGCAGCATCTCACACTGCCCGGCAGGGTCGGTTGTCACATTGTTTACGTATGCCAGTAGCTGACACTGCCCATCAGACTCCATGCCCATATAGTCCTAGGACTCTTTGCTGTGACTAGAAGCTGTAAGACCATGTTTGTGCCAGCTGTGCATGAGTGAAGTGGGGGAACGCAGGAAGAAGTGGGGTGTAAGGCTGAGAGTGGATTCGGCGGGTTAGTGTAGAGTACGCGCAAGGGCGGAGGCAGGGAGTACACGTGAGGTTGAATTGTAAAGTTGAGAAAAGAGATTGTGTGAAAAGGTGAGAGTGTGGGGGGGGGGGTGCAGATTGGAGTAAATGAGAATTAAGACTTAAAATGCTATGCAAAAACCGGGAAAGACCAGACAAAGCTAATACTAAAGGCTTTAGTCCTACATCTATGTTTGACCTGTTCCGATTTTTGCTTCCCAAAATCTAGGCGCCCTATTCTTTGTACATCTTTAGAGCAGAGAGATGCTGTTGTATAACTTGCATGAATGTCAATGGGACGTGAAGCTGGGGTCTTTTACTGCAGCAATTAATCCTCGGCAGGAAGCCGTTACAACTGAACAATAGAATTAGTAGTCATGTTTTGTTTTTCCAGTCAACGAACAAGGCATGCTGGGATTTGTTGGCCTATATGATATCACGGGACGCAGAACTACTGACATTCTACGCCGCTAGTTCACAGCTAAGTATCAGCATAAACCACTTTCACTCTCCCTTTCTGCCGCTTAACGAATAGTTTCTCTGTCAATATTTTCTTTCATTGGACTTTCGATATGTGCATTAGTTTAAAGTCAAAGTCACAGTTCCGACTGCCATCCTGGTTAGAGGAATCCTTTGGAAATGACTGTTTGGTGATTTACAGAAAAAGGAAAAGTAAATTGGGAGAATTTGACCGTAATAACGAGCGCCATTTGTTGCTCCGTGTATGTCTACCAGGCGCGCAATGCCCATTGGGCTCAACAGGCTTCATTCCCCCCCCCCCCCCCTTCCTCGTCGTGTGTGTCAGCCCAGGCTGAAACGGCTTCCCGGGCGGGCGCACACACAGTTTTTGTGCTGCCAGCCGCACCCAAGTACTTCACAGGTCATTAAAAGACCATTCACTTTTAATGAGGCTTTGTTGTTTCTTTTCACCCCTTCGGCTTGAAGAATTAGCCCCCCAAAAATGTTTTGGCTATAGTTGCGCCTCTGCCCAGAAGTGATACAGGGGGGGGGGTAGGGGTAGGGGGGAGAGCATGCCGGATGGGGGTGTCTACCCAGGCTCCCCCCAGGGGTCCTGATGTATGACCTCTGAAGGGAGAGAACCAAATACAGTGCTAAGAGTCGGCGCCTTTCATGTGCAGAGAGCAGCCTGCATTCCTCTATGCATCGGATCAGGCAACCCTGAGCTGAAGCACTTTGTCTGGTTTGCCAGTATTTTTCCGTTTATATTTATAAATACAGACGAAGGAAAAAATATTTTCCGTCTGCATTTATAAGTAAGAATCCGTTTAAACGGAAAACCGGGAGCCTTAATCATAATGGCGTTAAGGCAGGAGCATTTATTAAGCTCTGCAACAGACTGCGTAACTTCCTGTAAGGCAGTCTGGAGGCCAAACTTTGGAATAAAATATCGACCAGCACATCTAGTCAAAAATATCGGCACCACCTGGCCCACTCCCTACAGCTACTCTGAGTTACAGAATACTGGGGTACAAACTCATCACAAGAGTAATTAAAGATCGTTATCAAGGGAAGCGTCAGGCTCTGGTCTTTTCATTCGAACAGGGCAAAACTATCTAGAAGAAAACATGCCTGGGCTGTTATCTCCGATCTCAAACTGGGGGTTGAGGCATCGTACTTATCAAGCACATTCTCATTTTTCTGGAAGCTTAAGTTTATGGCCCTAAGGTTGGGCGATTGGTCTTTTTGAAAGCATCTGCCACAATGGCAGCGCCCCTGTGTCAGTATCGAATGCAGGGAGTGCGGCTACCACTCCAAAAGCATGGATTGATTGATTGATTGATTGATGTACTTATAGAGCGCAGCTATCACCCTACGGGCATCTTGGCGCTTGCATTGGGAACCCGTCCTGGTTTTTCCCTGTAAGATAACCCGTACTGGGCATCCCCAAGGTGAAAGCCAGGCATCCCGCCGCGGGGGGCCGTTGTGGAGATTAAGCAGGCTTGTTGCCCAGAGCTGCATAGTATGAACTCGTGCTTAGAGTGGGCACCGAAGCGAGAATTATCAAGTCCGTGGACGATTGGGCTCAGGAGCACATAACCTGCTCATGCCCCGCTTTTCTCAACGACAGAAGGATTTTATTGCGGGAGGAGTGGAACAAACTAGGGCCCCGCACTTGTTATCAGGCCATAATAGCTGCTATGAACCCAGAAAACACAAAGTTGAACATCCGGTTCACTAAATTTGTTAGCAGAGCAGCTAAATCGCTGAGGAAAGACATGATAGCAAATCTTCCACCGGTTGGCCACGCCATCTCATCGCATTAAAACAATTTTGCGACCTCCGGCTTATCCAGCGTGGCCCACCAGAGCATTGTTTTCAGCTTTCAAAATAATTTTAATGTTCACTCGTCTCCCGTATAGACTTTTAAAGCTATGCTGCGACTGTTTTGTTACCCAAAACCTTGAACTATACAGACAACAATCTCAACATTTGGACATTTTTAAATATAACCCATTTTTAATTACGATTATTGCACTGTTTTTGTATCGACTTGGGTTCTTTTTTAAACTTTGTTCTGTGTACACATGAGCTACATGGTTTTAACATTTTGTTAAGGTTTTTAGTACACAAACAATACACTTTGAATTGAATTGAATTGAGTAGACGTACTAATGTAGAGGCAGAGGTGCAAGGCTAAGGAGGACCTGGTGTACTAACTTTTAGGTAGGGTAGGTGTGCTAGAGTATAGTAAGGAATATGTGTACTGGGGTATAGGCAGGGGAAAAGAACAGGAGTAATGAAATTAATGCACAGTTAAAGGAAGAAAGGGGAACTAACATCAAAAAAAGATGGCTGCCAAAAGGAGAGCAAAGAGGGGAAGAGAGTACACAGGACATGGGAAAAAAAGGAGAAGGAACAATAAGGCTAAAGGGGGTTGTTCCTACTCCCTCGTCCCATGAATGCAATGGATTAATGGATACAGGAGCCATTTCAGAGGTAAAAAGGCCACCAGTCCAGCAACAATTTCTAGAGTTGTCAGGCCAGCCATGGCTGGAGTACCAGCTGTGGTGTCTCTCCTGCCATGTATCGGTCAGTCTGCCAAACTGTAAATAACCCCAATGTCTGTCTAGATTTTGAGAACATTGCAGTAAACAGTCCTAAAATTCAGACCCATAATGTGATCAAAAACAGCCTCCATACCGCAATTTTGTTCAAACGCATTAGCAAATCTCTGTTTGCAAAAGCATATGAGAAGAGAAGAACTCTAATGCCATACTGTATGTCAGAGGGGTGACTTGCAGGTAACACAAACACACACACACCCACACACCAGAGTCCGCAGAAGCACTCGGACAAACTTCTCTAAACGTATACATTAATATTAATTATTATAAGGTTCCTTTTTTTGTCTCATAACTGTGCCACGCCCTCCCCCACCTCTCAGAGATACTGATGCTGGTGGTAGAGGTAATACTATGGGTGGAGCTAGAAGGGGATTATGAGATGTACCCTGAGGGTCCACTCAGAAAGTGGAACTTAACCTGCAGCACGATTGAAATCTGAGGGTTATTCCTCATTTTTACTGGAGTTTCACTAGCTGACTCTGACTGCTTTCAGCAACCACAGTTGCAGGATGAAAAACAACAGGTCTGCGGAGTTACAGTAGACCTTGTCATTCTTACGGGTCTAGTAACGGTACTATTGGTCCCGTCAGAATGTCCTGTTCATTCCTAATGAGGTCCTAACACCTCTCTTTCTAACCATGTCTTTGCAGTCCACAGTAAGTCTCCCAGCCGCACTCCCCCAGCTCTCACCTCCACCACTGATGGAACCTGGAGGTCAAAACCTCGCCACACAATGTGGCCATTGCTGAAGAAAAAGACTTTGGGCAGATTTACAAGCCCCTTGCGCCACTTTTGCGTCACATTCCCGTGCTAAAAGTGACGCAAAAGTGGCGCAATGGGCTTGTAAATCTGCCCCTTTGATTCACAAAGGTATACGAGTAGGTGTGACTTCCTGAATTTAGTATTAAGCGAGTAGGACTACAAAAGCAAGTATTTTTTTCATCATACATGCAAAGGTTTCTAGTAAGTGCGAACTCTCCAGTGAGTGCACTCCATCAATTACAGCTGCTGACGGGAGACCCACGTCAACCACCCGTTTGCAAACATCTGCAAACACGTTAGCGAAAAGGACAGAATGCATCAAACACCGGTGCGAAGTAATGTACTGCTGTCCAGATGTGTGGGGAGAATTCAGAACACATCTCAACACGTGCACTTTATCAAACCGCATATTACAGATAAAAAGCCTAAAACGAATTCAGGGATCTGTCGACAACACATTCCTAATTTATTCGGTGAATCAAAGTTTCTGCACCCGGTTATAAAGTTAAAAACAACATGCAAGAGTTATCGACAATAACATGTCAGCACGGACTACAGTTGCAATTGCTTCAAAATCCCACTTGAGTGGTAGAGGAGCAAACCTGATTGAAGTGGGAATAGATACAGGAGCTACAACACACGGCCGGCAGCAGCCAAGGCTTTCGCGGCATTTGTTATTCGCCTCAGGTCAAAACCCTTTTTTGAAAACAGCTTGTTAGCTTAAGGCTGGAGCTCCAAGAATGCAGTGATGATAAATAAACTATCAATTCAAGGATGCGCGTGGCTCCTCCGAAAGGCATACACTGAATAGAAATGCTGGTGCCAGGCAGGTTTTATGAGCGGTCCCTCTGCCTGACTAAAACACCCCGAGATCTTGCTGCCTTTTGGGGCTGGCCCAACAGAGCAGACATGTCTGGATATGAGTTGATGCTGTTTTGTACCATGTATCAAATTCAAGCCAGCTAATTTTATCCATGAAGGCTATCCATTTTGTTTTTATCTTCGTCCTTATGCTGCTAGCACACTAATCATATTCACAGTCCATTGACTTACAATACACATACCGTTTGCTGAAAACATGCTATAGGCACGCGAAGCTGAAATATTAGTTATTTCTCTGTTTCTCTCGCTCTCTCTTCGCCGTTTAACTGGTTATCTCTCCTCAACAACACTTCATAAAATGCTTGTTCATAATTTTTAAATTTGTGATTATTCTTTGCTGTGCCTTCTTCAGGGAGGCGTGGCTTTGGCACAATCCCAGGTGTATTCACCTTAGGAAATCTGGGATTGCGTCAAAATCCATGTGTGGATGCATAGGAACTCATGCCCGATGCAAAGTGATGCAAGGCAGACCTATGCTCTGCCTTGCCTACTTTGGGGCAGATCTATATAGGAGATGCGCCAATTTTATGCCGCCGTTGCGCCACTTTTGTGACGCAGCGGCGGTGTAAACCCTGCGCCACGTTGCGCCATATTTACATCGTGACGCATCTATGGAGATGCGTCACGATGTAAAGCCCTGCGCCACGTAAAACCTGCGTCAGGTTTCACGTGAGCGTGTCGACAGAGGGGGGGGCGTTCCGTCGCAGGAACGCCCCTGAAAAGTGACTCAGTCAAATCTATAAGATTTGACTGAGTCACTTTCCCAACGCTGATGCGCCAAAACCCTGCGCCTGCTTGAAGCAGGCGTAAGGCTTGACGCACCATGTTAGGGATAGGGTAGGTTGGAACAGTGCTGGAGTTGCGTCGCGCTTGCAATGCAACTGAAGCACTGCGCCAACCTTACGCCATCGGATGCGTCACGCATCTGTTTATTCCTGCGCCATGATGCGCCGCATTGTAAATGTGGCGCATCATGTGTGGCGCAAGGGTAAACTTGCGTGATGCATCATTCCTGGCGCATCCTTGCTGATTTGCAGGGATGCGCCAGGAAACATAAATCTGCCCCTTTGTATTTACCAAACCATGCAATGTGGCTTTGCAAGGCTTAGTAAATGTCAAAAAGGATTTTTCATCGGGACTGCCCCAGAAAAGTGACGCAACCCTGACACAAAATCTTGGTAAATCTGGGCCTTAGTACTATGACATGCTTCTCCTAGAGATGGTCTTGGTTTCATTTCTCGGCAAGGCTTGAGTGAATGTTCCTGATAGGGGTGAATCCATAATCACTGGCAAATTTGCAGCCTTCTTTTGGGTAAACATCTGGAGTGCTCCTGCAGAGGATAATAGTGTGCTATTGATGTGGGATTACTACACATGAAAAGTAGTTTGAGTCTGTATCAACAGGGGTGGGCCCGGCCTGATCACACTGTGTGTATCTGTTACGTAATATAGTGGAATTCATGGCAGATGTTGTTTACAACTATTTTAGTTCCTCTATACTCTCTTTCATAGAAGCTAGACGTATCCCACTGTGTCGGTTAATGGGGGTTATCAGCACAGAGAGTGCTACACCATAAACAAGTGTTTTCTTTGCACTTTCCATCTTGAGGGCACTGGTCCAAGGACTATACAAGGGGGTTGTTCTTGATCTGCAGTTCTTCAAAAGTTTACTCTAGGAGTAATGCTTTGTAGTTTTGTTGTTAATGTGGGTTTCGTCAGGTAGGTGATTGTATTCATCCCTATTAATTGTCATTGCATTCATCTGATCAGCTGTGGGGATACTGGCATGATACACAATTGTGTCCATGTCTAGGATACACAACCTATAGTACCATGTTTCTGAAAGTGTGGTGAGCAGCTGTATTTGTGCCAAATATATTCGCGCTGCACACGATGGCCACATTATCACTACCCCTTTTCTCTTCTGGCACCGGGAGATTAAGTGGTTTCCCTAGAATCACAGCGTGCGGGCGCGACATGCGCCAATAATTCAAACCCCCCCCCCACCCCGAAGCCAGATTACGCTGCAAGCTCCCATTTCAGCTGCATGCTCACCAAACAATTTTCACACGGGCGGAAAGGCAGCCCCCCACATCACGGCCGGCCGGCACAGCCTCTCCCTTCGCATTCAACGCTCTTCTCGCTGACGTGCCCGACACCGGCTCTGGCCATCTCGCGAGTCCAGCGACGGAAACCTCCATCGACGATGCCACCAATGAGCCCTTGCCGCTCAAACTCTTCGTCGCCAGCCTGCTCCCGAATCATTGAGCTATAGCTCCTGGTCCTGAAAAAAAGAAAACAAACAAATAGTTAGCAGCCTCCCAGGGGCTGCATCTGAATGCGTGCGAGCGCGGGACCAAGAGACCGCGTCTCGCGCTCCCCGACCTTTTATGCTAACACTGAGGGGCAGGCCAGTTCTAACTGGCCTGTCCCCCGCCGCCCCCTTGACCCGGAAGCACCTTAATTGCTTCCGGGCCAAGGGTACCCTGCCGCCACCCAATCCCAGCCGAGGCGCGCCCACCGCGTCACACTGACGCGGTAAACGCGCCGGGCCGGGTGGACAGGCGAGGGGGGGATAGGGGGTCGGTGCCCCGCCATATCCGCAGCGGGGCCGATACCGGCCCCGGCTTTCTAATTTATCAATGGATGAAATTTCAAGTGTGCTTACATACGTCAGTGCTGGGGCAGATGTGTCACTTAAATTAGTTCCACTGATATTACAGCTGGTTTATGTGTATGCAATATTCAACAATGTGTGGTATGTTATATCAATGTTTAACATCTATCATTAGTGGTGTATATGTTGGATTCAACTGCCAGCATCATTGGAATTTGCTTCATTCAGAGGTTAATTTAGAAAATAATGAGTGCCGGTGCCCAAATCTCTGCTCAGAAGAATAGGATTGGTGCTATTAAATTTCAATGCCCTAAATACCAAGGCTGCCCATCTCAACCCTCCTAATCTACTATAAGAAACTCCCTGCTCTTTTATCTCACTCTTGTACGTTCCTGCTTTCTTCTTGACGCTTGATCAGTATTTCTCGTCCTTCTTCTTTCCCTTTTATGTGTTTTGCCCTCTCATGCTCTCAGGAATTATCCCACGAGGAGAAATAAGTGCTGGTCTAAAAAAATGAGTGCTGGTGGCTGCCGTTGGAAACCACTGACCCAAATTTAGCACTGGATTGGCTTCATTCAGTCTGTCAAATCACTTTATTCGATGCTTAATTTTTTTAAGATCATAAAAGTGCAAAATGCACAATATACAGTTAAAAAGAGGAAAATACAGCTTTCAGGATAAAAGTAGTAACAGTAATTTGAGGACAGATATTAAATTTAAAAACAGGATTAAAATACATATTTCGTAATTCATGAAGCAGAGTGGTCCAGCGGTGTAGTCTTCCATGAAAGAAGTAGATAGAAAGCCACTGTATAACATACTAATTCATTGGGTAGTGATTGTAAAAAATACAGAGCTGGAAGACATTGAGTAAAATGATATTGACGCATCAGCGGTCAGATAAATATTTTGTGGTTCACTTTATAAAATTTACAGAAGAATATGATATGTAAATGTGATTGGGCAGAGGAACCAGCACACGGACAGGTCGGCAGGTCAACTAAGGAATAGGTGCCAGCCGGATAGGAAAACATAGAAGGAATAAGTGTTAGAACTGGGGCTCTCTAGTTGGCAATGGATTGCACCTTTGTCCAAATAGGGACCCTTCCTTTTAGTCAGAGTAAGGGGGCTACACTCCTAAAATAACCCCTGCTCAACCCTGTGGTAGCTTGGCACGAGCAGGAAGGCTTATCTCAGTGGCAGTGTGTAAAGCATTTGTGAACACACACAGTAGTACAGTGAAAACACTACAGATGGACACAACACAGGTTTTACAAAAATAGGAATTTTTTATATAGAATTAACACAAAATCCAAATGACAAAAATCCTAAATACAGTATTAAGAAAATGACTTTAAGATGGTAGAAATAACTCAGTTCACTTTAGATGGTAAATGCGACACTTTTCCCACAAAGTACCTTTGGATGCGTCACGCAAGATAAACAAAAGGTTCGCAGGGAGAACGATACGTCGGTTCCTTGCTTCGGGGGAGGCGATGCGTCTGTTCTTCAGTGCTTGCGCAAAGTAGGCGATGCGTCTGTTTCTTACCGGAGAGGAGGTGATGCGACGATCTCGATGTGCAGCCCGGTTGCGATGCGACAAAGTGGTGCCTTGCTGCGAAGCGAAAGTCCGGTGAGATGCGAGAAGATGGCGCCTTTGATGCGATGCGACGACGTGAAGACGATGCGTGCACGCCTGGCGGCCGTGAGATGACTCTGTAACTTTGGAGCCACGACAGGCCCTGCGACAAGCGTACTCCGGTGATGCGATGGCGATCCTTGCGGTTGCGACACGCTTTTCCGGTGATGCGACGACACACAGCTGCGACGGAGACAAGTTTCTCCGGTGATGCGACGGCGACCCTTGCGGTGGCGAAACGCTTCTCTGATGATGCAACAGCTGAGGATGCGACACGCTTCTTTGCGTTGAGTTGCGCTTCCAGCTCCCAACAACACGCAGGCTTCTGCAAAAAGAATTCCCAGCAAGGAAATTCAGGGGGAAGCTGGTGGTGAAGTCTTGTATCCCTGAGACTTCAGCAGGAGAAAAGCACCGTTCAAGCCCTTGGAGATTCTTCTTCAAGATGATGAAAGTTGCAAATAAAAGTCTTTCTCCTTTCCTTGGCAATAAAGAAACCACTGCAGGCCAACCCCAGCAATTACAACTGGCACAGGGGAAGTCAAAAACTCCTACAGATTCTCTGGTTCTTCTCCTTGGCAAAAGGTCTGCCTTGATGTCCAGAAGTGATCTAAAGTTCTGGGGTGTGGGCCCCCCGTTTTATACACACAAATCCTCTGTCTCTGAAGGCAGAGAGTGTCTGTACCTAGTCCAAACCAGTTCTGGGTGCATTCTGCCAGTGCACAACTTCTTCCTTTGTCAGTGTGGGCCAGGGTCATCAGACGCACCACAGGAGGCAGAGCCAGCATTGTGGAAGGCAGGCACAGCCCTATTCAGGCCCAGGTGCTACTCCTCCCACCACTCCCAATGCAGATAGGTATATTCAGCCTAGTGCTGACTCACCCTGCCTTCTGGAGCCACCCCAGCCCCTGTCACTCACAAACCAGACATGTAATACACAACCTAGCAGAAGCAGGCTGGATGGTTAGGCAAGAAAATACCTACTTTCTAAAAGTGGTATTTTCAAACAGAGAATGTTAAAACCAACTTCACTAAATGATGTATTTTATCATACTGAGTTCAGGCATACTAAATGCATTTTTCTACCATGTTCCCTGGGTCAGTTAGGATTATAAGATGTTATAATCAAACTGCCCATTCTGGCCTAAGGGGACAGGTAGCCTTGCAATAGTGAAAGACGAAATTGGCTGTAATTCACTATCAGGACATGCCACACACACCAGGGCATGTCCTACCGTTCACATACAATACACCCTGCCCTAGGGCCTACCTTAGGGGGGGCTAACATGTAGAAAAGGGAATGTTTAGGGACTGGTAAGTGGGTGCACTTCCCAAGTCGATATGGCAGTACTAGATTTCACACAGGCTCTGCAATGGCAGGCCTGAGACACACTTTACAAGCTGCTTCTGTGGTTGGCACAACCAGTGCTACAAGCCCACTAACAGCATTTGATCTACAGGCCCTGGGCACACCTGTTGCACTGTACTAGGGTCTGATAGGTAAATCAAATAAGCCAGTTATGGAGTCACTAATCCAGTACAATAATATACAATAGGAAGCACTTGCACTGAGGCACTGAATAGCAGTGGCAGATTGCCCAAAGCATCTAACCAGCAAAAACATATCAAAAACAGAGGAAACAAAAGCGAAAAATGGAACGGAGACTCACCCCAATGGTACCAGGTCTAACAATAAGGTTAAGACGAAACCGTACTTCATTCATTTTCATGGGTTTATAACTGCTTGTGAATATGTGTGTGTGTATGAGTGTGTGTGTGTGTGCGCATGTGTGTGTGTATGTGTCTTTTTCTCTTCTTTCTTTCCCAGAGCAACTTGCAATTCACCTGGGCCTTCTAACATGCACTGTCACAGACCCTTGAAACACATGAACCTGATACTACTGCAGGTTCACTTCTCATTAAGCTTTGAATTTCTGGTAGTAATAAAGCTGAACAACCAAGACGTTTCCTTATACATCAGGTCTGGTTCAGTTTTGCACTGGTATCACTCACAATACATATAATGGCCAAGCCATGTTATACTTAAAAAACACAAACCCCTTTTATTATCAATTAGTGGTGTGCTCATTAGCTCTTTATATCATTTCTAAAGCTTCTGCATTACTGAGAAATTACTCTGTAATTCTATTATTGTAAACAGGGGAGACATGCATGGAAATCTGGGAAACAACAGTGACATGGGCCTGTAGGCAATCACCGAGACTGCTCAGTGAGCACAGAGTTTTAGTTTGTACAAGTATCTTACAGCCTCTAGTATGCTCTTCATGGGTGTTTGAGATCAATTGTAGAATCCTTACTGGCCAGGTAGAGGCATAGGATCATGATTGTCACCTCACGATTCAGCAGTGGGAATGCGAGGGTTCATTAAAGTCACTTGGCCTTTTCAGCAGATGCCAGCTCCTCTCAGGTGCTTATGTTGTTGGGAAACAGTTTCTGGTGGAATGCCTAGCAGATTTCAATTCACCACTGCAGCATATAATTTTGAGGTGACTGAGGGAGCTACGGATGAATAAGAAGTGTTCTCCGGTTCTTACTGTTCTCAGTACATGGTAATAGGTCACAGTCAGTTGCTCTTAGTAGATTCAAAGGCTTACAGCAGGTAATGGGCCTCCAAGATGAAAGCATCACACACAATTGCCTCAATCCTTTGAAAGGACATTTAGGGTGAACATGTTGCTCAAGTGGCAGGGGCTCTCAGTGATGATGCACCACTCAATCATGGTGCAATGATAGGGTCATATATGTTGGCCTCGTCGCTGCATAAATTTCCTTGCTTCTATGTGCCCTGATCAGGAAAATCACTTTCTTCAGGATGGGCTGTCTCCAGTCTCCATCTGACTCAGCTTCACAAAGTACTTCATGTCACAATAGGATGCAGCTGGATCTGGAGTTCTGGTGGTGCAAAGTTGCTTGCCTTTGCTATAGACTGGCTTCCTATTTCTCCAGTAGAGGCATGCATCATGCATCTTGTCCTCAGGACTAAGGATATAATCCTTACTGGTCACAGGGCAAAAATCAAAGATTCACCCTCTGACCTTCTTCAAGTGAAAGGTGAACATAGGAATGTGATGGGGCCAGCTTTACTGTGTGCTGTGTAGAGGGACGAAATTCATCTGTCCAACACATTTCAAACTTAGCCTCAAACCTTTAAGGGGAAACTGACCAGCTTAGAGTTCATGAACATTTTATTGTGCCACAGCTTCATGACTATCAGCATATGGTGAACCTATCGCTCAGTTTGTGTAGTCCTTCAAGCAAACACATGATGTGGAGATATAACAGGTAGCCCTTCTTCTCTGCAGAAGATATATTGATTCGGTCATGACATTTGACCACATTATTCATTGTTCATGTATTGCTCTTGTCAGGCCATAGACTGACCAGCTGGAACTAACTTGATTCATAACGCACAAGCTACCTATTTCATTCCTGCTCTTTTGTCTAGGATGAATGAATCAAGTGCTACAGTTGCTCTTGGCTTTACAAAGAATACCATACTCGGTGCGCACCTCCTACAATCAGTGAAAAGGCGAGGGGGTGCTCTGAGAACCAGCCAGGACATACTACATTGATTTACCATAGGAGCTAGTAGGAATCAGCTTCAAATGGGATTAAATAAAAATGGTTTAATGCCAATCCTATAATAATTTGCAACCATTGTTAGAAGTGATAGAACCTGGTTATGGTGGATGTGGTAGCGTAATGCAACAAGGCATGTATATGGAGTGTGTGTAAGCATGCTGTTCCACAACTTAATTCAATGGGTTTGTTTATTGCAAGACCAGCACAATTTCAATTACTCCAGCATAATCTTGGGTTTTCTAACATTTCATGTTAGTGTTGCCCAAGTATATACAATTTCGCCACAGTGCATAATTTAGAAGACGTTCGGGTAGCACAATCTATGGCAGGAGCATGGGAACAGCACAAATTAACAAAATGCTGGCAGCTGTTGTTTGTATCTTTTTTACACAGTTTTGGGATCTTTACTTGCAATTTGCATTGATTTTGTCATATGTTTGTTTTCTAAATTGATTTCATCATCACAATTTCCTGTTGGTCTCCTATTTTGCTACATTTCTATGCTCAATCGGAGTATTTTAATTTTAGCATATAAACTTATCATTTTATCTGACCTCTTACTAAGTTGTTTCAATGTATACCCCCATGTGTGTGCTGCTTCGGCTTTTGTGAGCAAGTAAATTACCACTGGAATGAAGAAGCCAATCAAATGTGTTGTGTGTACTTGGCCTTATGATGGAATGGAATAATTTGAGACAAAGGGTGTTTCAAGTACAGAACTGATTGTTATTTGTGAAGCAGTTTATGATGTATAATATATTTTCCCAAAAAGTTAATCCAATGAAAACAAGCTTTCTCTTAAAATACCTACATATCTGGAATCACAAAGAGATTGATTGTTTCCTTACAAAAGGTATGTGCATAGCCAAGCTTTTAAGCCACATCTTGTAGCTAGCTCAGTGTTTAAGTCTCATCTGGCCTGAAATGTCATGTAAACCAAGTTACCAAATGGCTAATTTACGATACCTCGTGAATTCCAAAAATTGCAGGGGTAACCTGCTACTGTCCAACTATCATACATCCTCCACATCCACGTCCAAAGTCACTCAACCACTTTCCATGCAAAATGGATTCTCATAACACAGATGTTTTCATTATATTGCCACAATAAAAAATGCTCTGCACTGGTTTCAAGATGGTAAATGAAATTTTCTAAAAATCTCTAGTAGCATAAGAGCTATGAGAAGCCAGCCTGTTCTAAGGATAAAATAAAACTCAAATCAAATATAGCATAGTTCTTCTTGATCAACACAACCTGTAGCTCCAACGTTTTAATCACAATACATTTTTTACGTCCATTACCATAAGACAAAATGTTGAATCCTATTAGAGACAATGGTGCAGCACTGAAAATACCTTAATTGGAAGAACAAGCCACAGTGAATACCCAGTTCCATAATTATTGTGGTTGTTGGAATATTCAAGCAGCCTGAGGGGCTTCCAGAAGTAGAGGCTGACTGGACGAATGTAGAGAGTGCTAGGTGGGTATCAGGATGGACTCACCTTCTACCATCTTTTCACATTCCTTCAGAACGGCCTTTCACAAGGTCACTGGGAAAAGACAAGCATTCCAACATCCCCCCCAAACAGAAGTACTCTTGACCACAGTAGCAATGACATGGAGATTTCCATCACTAATGAATCTGAAAGATGACATTGACATTCACTATTTCATCATGATTCTGCTAGGCCAGGTCATGATAATGGGGCTGTGGCAACATTGCGATACACAGAGTGGGAAGATCAGCACCATAGGACATCCATTGGCATACGAGTTTCAGGGGTAAGCCTACAAGGAGTAGGTAAATAGATCTTATTGCCAATGATGGCCTATGCCAATGAGAATTCTGCATAGTCTGTGTTGATGACCAACAGTGGACTTGGATGAGATCACTTAAGGGAAGACCACCGAGAAGTTATTTTCAAACTGCAATCACAAATGGTCAAAGGGATAAGGAAACAGGAATTGGGATACAGAGAAAGGGATGAGGATAATTGGATTTTGTTTAGTTAAGGGAGGGGAGTTGGGTTCAATCTCTCTTTTCCTCACTACTTAAAAATTGTTTGAATGGCCAGCACCTCCCGAAACAAAAAAATACACCACAATAAAATTCCATTTATTCAATTTGTTCATTTTTCATCTTCTAAAGCGTTAAAAATATCTCTAACATGATGCAATTGGATCCTTTTACCAGCAATAGTTATTTTTTCCTAAGCTAGACTCAAAGTTCTTCTCACAGGAACTGACCTCTTTCTCTGCTTTGTGTGAGTGTAAGGAACAAAGAAACTCTACTACATCCAGACATTCATTGAGGATGCAGAAGAACAGCCTATTAGCCCCTCACAAAATGGATGCCATGTTCATGAATACAGCATATGAACATTGTGTTCAATCGCTGCATAGCTGCACTATCCATTTGGAGTCTGCCATGTGTAAATTGGGATTTGTGTATATAAATATAGTCCTAGGAACGAAAAGTCTGCAGAAAATGTAGTTTTGTCCACAAGCACATAGATGTTGAGTAGCATTGATAGTGACTACAGTTTCATACATACCTGAAAGGCAAATGGACAGGATAGCAGAAAATAAAGTGGTTTGCTCATGTTCATACTTATTCCATTTTTAATTGTTGTACAAGATCATTAATAGTATTGATGATTCTATATGTTTCTTTTTATTATAAGTGCACATATTTTAAGTCAACTGCCACTATTATTGTTCTTCTTCTTATATTTCCTTATTTTATTTCTACTTTGCCCTTTTGTGTTCCCCTTTTTTATGATGATGATGATTATTATTATAAAGATGTTATCACTAAAAAACCTCTTATTATTATTATTTTTTTTTTTATATATATATATATTCACTGAAAAAAACATAGGTTTCAGGCACGTTATAGTTAGGAATTAGCATTTACAAAACCTTAGAAATTCACTGAAAAAACCATAGGTTTCAGGGGCGTTATAGTTAGCTGGACTTTTCACTCGTACAAAACTATTGAAATTCCCCCATTATAGTTAGTTCAGCTAACTATAACTTGCACGCCCGCAATGCACTGCTGATGACGTCACATATTACATCACTCATGACATGGTCAGTGACATCACTCATGACATCACTGATGACATCTCAAAATACATCACTGATGACATCATCCTTGTGATAGAGTGGCAGACTTCCTCTCCCCCTAATATAACCTTGGATACACACATTCAAAAATAGAAACTAAAATGTTCAAAACAATGGACATACCAATACCAGTGCCACCTCCACCCTGCCTGTCCACATGCCATGCCCCTATCCCCTTCCTCCTGTCCTCCGTGGTCCATTTTACTGCCACACCCTTCTGCCCTCCCTGGTCTGTTGTGCTGCAACTGCTCCTCCTGCCTGCCCCGCGCGGTCTGTTGTGAGGCCCCTTCCTCTGAACTCTCTTGTCTGTGCCCAGGTCCTGACCCTCCCTTCTATCCTCCATGGTCCTTTGTGCATGCCCCTGCACCCTCCTTCTTGCCCATCATAGCCTTTGTGCTGACACTAACCCTCCCGCTTGCCATGCATGGTCTTCTGTGCTGCCATGGCCCCTCCCACCTTCCCTGCATGGTCAGCTAGCTGCCCCATACCCCCTCCCACCTTCCCTCCATGGTCTGTGTGTATGCCATCATAGTCTCACTGTAGCTCTCTATGGTGTGTCTTGTTTCTAGTGCCCATCATGCCTGACCTCCATGGTCATCTTGCTGCTCCTGCCCTGCCCCCTTGCCCCCAGCCCTCTGTTTCCATGTGCAGACCCCTATTCCCTCCCTCCTGGCTTGTCTGTTCCATTGTAATGCCCCTGATCCGTCCCTCCTGCCCTTTATGGTCTGTTATGCTGCAGCTTTCTCTCCTGTCTGACCATTATGGTCAGCTAGCTACCATTGCCTCATTCCCCTCTGTTCTCTGTTGTCCATGTGCATGGTCCTGTCCCCTCCCTATTGATTTCTATGGATTGTTGTGCTGCTCTCCTGTCCCGCATGCCCTGTGTGGTGTATTGTGCTGCTGCAAACCCTGATGCCTGCCCTGTAGGGTCAGTTTGGTGCACCTCTCCATGTCCCTCCTGTCCTCTGTTATCCGAGTCCATGTCCCTACCCCAATTCCTCCTGCCTACCATGATCCAATGTACCATACTTGCGAACATTTTGAACTTGGTAAGAGGGAGATTTTGAAAAAAAACTGGGGTATTGATTTTCCCCTTTGAGTTACATTGAAAAAGAGGAGATTGTAGACAGGAGGCAGATCAAATAAAGCCCATTTGAGCTTAAAAACATTGGACGTTTCCTGGCTGAAACGGGTCTGTTGGCATGTATGGTTGTACTACCACTGCCTCTTCCTTCTGCCCATAATGGTCTATTATATTGCCACAGCGTCTCTTGCCAGTCCTGTATTGTTGGTTTGTTGCCCTGCCCCCCTTTCCACTGCCCTCCATAGTCTGTTATGCTGCCACTGCCCTTCCTGCCTGCCCAGTGTGGTCAAATTGTTGCCTCTGCACTCTCCTACCTGCCTTCGATTTTCAGAGTCCATGCCCCTGGCCTCTGCCTCTCAACAGTATCCCAATGAACAACTAGATTGCTAACATTCTATATTTATTACAAAAGTGTGGAACGCCTGACGTCATCTTGATGTAATCAAAACTGTAATACCTCGAGCAATTCGTTTAGAAATTACATATATGAGAGGGTTTTATTTGCATCAAATTATGGTTAGTGCTCTAAAAAACTAAAATGAGGACATATTTTCTGAGTTTTCAAATAGCGACAAAGAACTTTTAAATTATTTGTAATCTTTATGTTTTTTTATCCAGTTGACCACTTGATTAAATGTTGCACCTAGGGGAGAGGATGTGGTGTTACTTCCAGAGCTACAGACTTTGCAACTGGGGAACCAGGTTGGAGTTTCTGCTTCAGCTCAACATTCTGTGATTCTGGTCAAATCACTTAATCTCCCCATGTCTACAACCAAAATGAATTTGATCTTGTGTGATGTAACCAATGCTCATGTAAAGCACTCCAATACCTGACAAGTCTGCACTATATAAAACTGCAAATACACAAAAAATAAGTGTTTTGCACACTTCTGTCATTGGGCTACATGTGGGCTAAATCTGGGTGACATTTGTGCTGCATTTGGGCTCTTTTGTCTCTGGTGGCCATCTTGGGAGATTTATTTGCTATGAAGTTTCCTAATTTCCTCATTTACTGCAGTCTCCTCAGTAGGAAATGCTTTCAGTTTTTTACTTTGATTCCATCAAGAAGGTATTTGAGAAGTCACTCAAAATGTGCCCTAATTTTTCTTTCTTCAGCACTAATCATAATTCTATGGCAAAATGAACCCCCTCATTGTGTTCCTTATTAAATTAAATGTTTTAAGTGTTACCAGTTTATTCCAATCAAGATGGCTTCAGGTGTGCCATACTTTTGTCATAAGTAGGACAGTAAGCACTCTAGTTGTTCTTAAGAACACTCTGGGACATTCTGTCATTGGGCTATACTTGGGCTAAATCTGGGTGATATTTGTGCTACATTTGGGCTCTTTTGTCTCTGATGGCCATTTTGGGAGACTTATTTGTTATGAAGTTTCACAATTTCCTCATTTACTACAGTCTCCTCAGTAGGAAATAATTTCAGTTTTTTTACTTTGATTCCATCAAGAAGGCATTCATATGTGTAACACATTTGCCATAAATGCAGAATGTTAGCACTCTAGTTGCTTATTAGATCACTGTAGTAAAGCTACTGCTCACCAGGGAAGCCTGCTGCTTTTATAGAAAGTGCATGTCAGAATTTGTTTAGGAAATAGAAGAAGATTTGAGAAGTCACTCAAAATGTGCCCTAATTTTTCTTTCTGCAGCACTAATCATACTTTCTATGGCAAAATGAACCCCCTCATTTTGTTCCTTTAAAATTAAATGTTTTAAGAGTTACCACTTTATTCCAATCAAGATGGCTTCAGGTGTGCAATACGTTTGTCATAAGTAGGACTGTTAGCGCTCTAGTTGTTCTTTAGAACACTCTGGGAAGCTGCAGTAGAACACAAAGGAATCAACTGACAGTCTCTGCCCTTTTTGGATGTACATGTTTTACTGAGAATGTCAGACTTCATTCTCACATGACTGAGAAAGATAATGTGAATTTACAGAAAATATGCTCTCAGTTTAGCTTATAGATCACCTTCCAAACCTCTGTGGGAAAAGCATGAGAAAATAGTTTTCTCTCAAACATGATTCATGATATCACAGCAGAAGGCTTTTTCACATGGTAAAATCACCTTAGAACACACCACAATTCCTAAAATTAGTATGGTACCATCAACACATGATTTATAATGTAACTAAAGTCTTAAAACCTTCTATTAACTGCAATGCTTTTTAATGAGGTGCTATCATGTATATTGGTCCGAAGATGGCTGCTAACACTTCTTGGATGAAGTACTGACAGCCAATCAGATCTTACGATGAGATGTGTGGTTAGGCTCCGCCCAGATATATCTATCTTTTTAGCTCTAATTTCCTCAGGAACTGCTGAACGGATTTACACCATTTGAGCAAAAGGCACGAGTCTGAACTGAGGACTACCTCTTTGCTAAATTTGGTGTAATTCCGTTCAGCAGTTCGGGCTGCAGCTGCGTCAACAGGTCCTATGGGAAAATGCATGGGGAAAATGCGTTTTGGGACCCCCCTTTTTTCTCGGCCCCCGCTTGATGAATCACCATGAAACTTTCAGGTTAGGAGCGGACCAGAGCTGACCAAAAGTTTGGAAATTTTCGCGAAGATTCGTCAATCGGTGCCAACGTTATTCCAAATAGAATGTTGCGGATTTCCTATGGAAAACAGGTCCTAACTGTAACTACCTACTGGCGACTGCCAGTAGGTAATTGTTCTTGTAGGTATTATTGTAAATGTGTTGTTAGTTTTTATTACTGTTAGTGTTATATTAGTAGGACTGTCATAGTAGTAGTAGCAGTAGTAGTAGTACTAGTAGTAGTAGTAGTAGTAGTAGTAGCAGTAGTACAAGAAATAGTAGTGGTTAGCAATGCAATGATTCAGATGCTGTTGCACACATTTAACTTTACGTGGATGACTTTTTTAAAAAATAACCAAAGTTTTGGACTGGTGTGTCTGATTCTTGGTTTTATCTTTATATGTTTAATGATGAAGTGTTAACAATTCATTCACTTTTTATAGTTGATGTGAACTACACATTTTTAGCCACTTGAAGGCTTTTGCTTAAAAGCATGTTGAAAGGAAAGACGATGATCTACTACTGTTAGGACAGTTTCACACTGATTTCAAGGAAGGGAACTCATATAATGTGCTTTTAGTGGAGCTATCTTTTTACTGGGAAAGAAAAAACTGTTTGTCCAGTTGACCTTTCTAATGATAGAAAACTGTAAGTAAGGATTTAACATTGTGTACTAACCTTTTTGTTCTCACCACTGATTTTAATTTCCAAATCGAAATAATGCTTAAAATGTTACGGTTCCTGCTATGAATTTATTCTCTGAAAACATTGCATGATCACCCTTCCCTCTGCTTTTCTAATTGCTCATTTGCTGTGAATTTGTTTTCACATCTCAAAGTTTTTCTATATGCTTGATATTTGTTGCTCAGCTTGCTTAAAAGTCAAAAATCTACTTCTTTGAGTTCTCATACTTGAATAGATTTATCACTTATATGGTTGCACCAACACATCAACACAAAAACACCTTAAAAAGTTTATGTTGCCTATAGATGTTCCTTATGCCTGCAGACTCTCTTATTTATGTTTTTGCTTGAGGTGCAAATGCACCTGTAACTTATGTTTCTGTTATTCTCGACAGGGAAAATGTGTTAATCTATGCAGAAAACACTTTCCCTGCACCTACAATATATTGTTGGCTTTTTCAAAAAGAAATTTATACACTGGGGAAAAGATTGACTAACCTTTCAGGCAACACAATGCATCAAGGAAACTTGATGTGCTGTGTTGCGTGAAACGGAGAAAGCAGAAATGATACACAACTACTAAGATATGGGGCACTTCAGCTCCCAACTGGTGCTAATGCAAGGGTGTCTGTGTTATGGGAAGGATTGTTTTTGTGCAGGAAGGAATTCTCTCCTGCAACAAAATAAAATCCTTAGAGACAAATTCTTCTTTCTATGAATGCAGCACAAATGGAAAGAGGAAAAAGAAGGGAGAAATAAAGATATTTCTACTTGTTATGCTTTTCTGTGGTAGGCACACCATTTTGGCTCAATCCTAGGTTTACTGCCTTTAGTAAATATGGTACTGCACCAAATTCCATGGGTGGATTCACCAGCATGCCCATGCTCCATTCATGGAACACCTATCACAACAAAATGTAATGTAACGCAGCACAAACCACTGCTTTGTGTTACAGTTCTTTACAAAGTAAAGCAAGGTGACTCAAATCGACCCTTGAATGGATTTGCAAATCCCTTTAAGGACTTGTGTTGCCTTGCGATTACTTGCGTCATGCAAGGACGATGCAATTCCTTAGTAAATGTTTATGACTAACACCAAAAAGTTTGCTTTGATAGGGTGCCCACAAATATTCCTATTTGTTTGAATTCATGAATTTATATGAATATGTACTAAAAAGTAAAATAGAAACTGAATTGGTCTGACTGAAGATCTTGACTATTTTGAGAGTTATACCTTCCTTAAATTTATTGGAGAAGCATATGCTGTTTGATAACACTAAAAGCAAGACTTGGTCAGGGGCAGCTCCTCCGTTGTAGTGTAGTTCCTATATCCCTGAATGGCTCTGCACATTGGAATAATATACACTATAGCTTTGACATAGGACTGAGGCCAGTATGTCTCTATCGAGTACGTTAAACTTAATTACTTGAGTAACTCAGAGGTCACTAGAAACTTCTCGAATATACAAGAAGTGATTAGTTTCTGACAACCGCATAAACATGACAACTTTGTTTCCCTTAGAGCCGGAACAATCTCAGAACCGTGGAAACAATAGATAACAGTTTCACTCAATCAATCGTGCATGCTTCGATTCTACAGAGTTGCACAGAAATAGAGAGACGGGCGTTTCAATTAAAAGGGTTTATTGAACAGTCTTATTTCTCATGCAAGAGTTATGAACTGCTCCAATCGTAAGACAGGCTGCGAAGTACAATATGTACAGAGTTAGCAGTAAGATAAAATAATACTGCAATAGCATGGTTTGTAGCTATGACATATATTTATAAAATACATACATAAATAACACAGGCTAAAATGTGGATACTCATCTGATGCTTCTAAATAGTTCTACCCCAGTGTACCTAACCTAAGTGTAGTATGAGGTAAGAAGTAGGTGTTGTTTTCTAAAGTATAGCTAGCTATAGCTATTGTTTTCGTTTTACCAAGAGTTGCCAAAAGTTTCTCTAAGTTCTAGTCGGCTCCATACCTTAGAATGTGTGAGGTTGGAATCTCTTTCCGGGACTCGACATCTAATACCCTGCAAGGGGAGTCAGAAACACTGAAGCTGGATTCTCTGCGAGGAGGGTGACAGCGTCTGGTCAGTGCCTCAGGCTGGAACTCGATTTCCTTCCAAACTTGCCGTGGTGAACCGCAAGGAGGCAGTCGAGCTCGACCGTACCGGAACTGTGGTTTGCCAAGGCAAGTGCAGGTATATTTATACCTTGAGGGTGTTTAGGAATGCCTGTATTGAAGTGAAAGTTGGGCATCAGAACATCATGAATGAACCCCTAAGGAATAGATGTTCATGCATACTAAATGAGTTCTTGGCGAAATCAATATCCAAGCAAGGGAAATTCCTAAAGGCTTAAGAGTCTGGTTTTCCAAGAACTTGTTGTGACGTGGATTGACGGATGTAGGAGACCATGCCTGTATTTGGTTATCATGGACAATGCCTAAATAAGGGCTGGATTTTCTATGCCTAAATAAGGGCAATATGAATTGTACCTATAAAAGGGCATAAATCAGGAAACCTATATACAGAATCTAAATCTACACACAACACCCACTCCAGTTTCGTATGAACGACACTACTAAATCCTAAACATACTAAACATGTCTAAAAGAGAATGTCGCATGATAATCAAAAACATGCTAAAACATATCTAAAAACATGTGTCCTAAAAATGCATTACAGACCCATTGCTATGCATAGGGTGCTGCACATATTGAAAAGCAATGTTTCATTCTAAGTATATGCGTGCATTGAAAATGCCAAGAAGTATGAACCATAAATATATACATATGATGAAATGACTTGTTAATACAGAAGAAAAAGGGCCAACACCTTTTCATATCAGGTTAACACAAATCAATTTTTGATGTGACAAGGTGGCATAATGTCCCTGGAAGATTTTCAAAGAATTCTGTTCTCTATGAATAGCTCTACTATAAGCAGAGTACTGTGCCAAAAAATGAAAAGTACAAATTTGGAAAAAATAAATAATCATAGGAAAAAAGTTCCAAAGTTAGTCCCCTGTCTAAAAAGAACAAAGGCCAAATTCAGAGTCCCATCGGAACACTGTGTGCCTGAATCAAAAGTCAGTGTGTGTATCTGGAGAAAACATGAAATCTTCCAATTCTGTAGACAAAAAGTCATCTACCGTTGTAGGTGAAAGTTGGAATACCTCGTTTAGAATATTAACTGCAGAGAGATGTAAACTATCGCCTTCAGCATTGGTTGCATCAGCAATGTTCAAATCGGATGTTACCTGCGTGCCTGTTGTTTTCTCTCGTACCTCAGCAGTAGCAATTTGCGTCTGTGAGATCTCAATAAATGTCGTCATCAGGATTGGTAGCCGCTGGGGACAACACAGAGCATGGGCCCTTACTGGGTCCAGCAGAGGATCGATATCCGTTGGCATGACTGATGGGAGTGTAAGACAGATGTCTAGCACGCATTCTTCACCGCAGAGCAGGCAGCGTAGAACAGGTAAGATGCAATCTTGCCAGATTGGTCTAAATGGCAGAAACCATGTGGTGTTTAAATCTCATAGACGAGGTAAACACAAAATGTGGACGATGCGCTCACGACACTTCATCTCCAATAGAGCTCTCGCTATGGTGCCTGGAGTGACGCTGGCGATGAGGCTTGCCATATCGTAGCAGAAGGAGCAAAAATAGGATCCCTGTAATGAGGCCGCCTAACACAGAGTGCACGAAGTTTGGAAAAATCTGAAGACTGCTTGAAAAGGTGCTAACAGTCTTGCACACACGTTCTTAAATACATGTATAATACCGCTCGTATCAGACATGTTTAAGATACGACCTAACATTTCTGAGAAATGTACAGGGCAGTTTGTATACAAAAGGGTATGTATCTCCGCAGAAGTCCTTGCGACTTGGAGATCATAGGTTTCTCTGGCCGAGGTCAGTGGCACTGTTTTTTGTAAAAGAATGGCTTTCATTCTGCTTAGAGTATCAATTTGTATAGAAGAGATGTTCAGTGAAGGCCACAAAGGCGGCTCCCTGACTGTGTCTATTTGTGGAAACAAGACTTGCATAATGACCCTGGATGTAACCGCAACACGATATGGAATACCTGCCAACATGCCACAGCAGCTGTGATCATTCAATATAATGTAACTCCCATTTGAAAGTTGACCGAAGATTGGATTAATCACTGCTGGCGGTGAACCGTGCAGGTGGCAGGATAAGTTTGTAGTGGAACCGTCACAGGCCCCATGTAAGTTAATACCCTGACAAAGGAGAGAACCGCTTAGTGCGTGTTCACAGTTTTCACCGCTAAGAAACACTTCACGTCCCCCACTCCAACATCTGTGTGTGTAAGGTAAATCAAAAACACATGAGCTCCACACTGTGTGGAGGAGGGAACAAGAGGCACGGGGTTTTAGGAGCTAGCAGCCTCCATCTATGAATGTTTAACCACAAAAGAGCTGCTCCTAAAGTGATAACCACTATAAGGTTTGAGTTATATTGTGAGTGGGGACATCTCACAAAAAGTAACGGACTGGTCTCACACACCACCTGGTGTCATGCTTCATCATTGACCAGTCCTCGCCCTCTAAAACCTTGGTTTGATAGAGGGCGGGCATACACCTGACGACAGGGATGCACTTCTAACCTAAGTGGGGGCCTGTGTATGAGTGATTGAGATTAAAAATCATTATAGTTATCCTCATTGTGTTTTTTAATGTGAAAGGTAACTATATGATGTTTAAAAGCAGGTGACGGTATGTGGGGGAATTAGTGTCCCCTAACCGTTGTGTTTAGAGGTCGACATGTTTCTGCCGTCTTGTCCCAGGAGGGTCCAAGGCATTCATCAGGACCTAAATATGTAAATGGGGGCTCCGTTCTTACCAAAAGTGGCAAGAGTGTACCACTGTGTGGGCGTGATCACTGTCACACTCCACAATTGGATGGCTCCTAGATTCAAGCCCTAAAAACCAAAGCTACTGGCCCCATGGGAGGAGGGGATGGGAAACCCCTGTTTGTCAGAACTGCCTCAAGGAAAGTTTCCTGCGTGGATCCTAGGTGACTGCTCCTGTTCCTTCCCAGTGTAGCCAAGACGGCAGAAACATGTTGACCTCTAAACACAACGGTTAGGGGAAGTGCATCCCTGTTGTCAGGTGTATGCCCGCCCTCTATCAAACCAAGGTTTTAGAGGACGAGGACTGGTCAATGATGAAGCATGACACCAGGTTGTGTGTGAGACCAGTCTGTTACTTTTTGTGAGATGTCCCCACTCACAATATAACTCAAATCTTATTGTGTAAGGTAAATCCCAGGATGTCTTGATGTACTCTTTACCCAACCTTTCATATTTGCCTGCTGGTATATTTTTTAGGCAATACTGAAATGGAAAGTCGTAACAGGCAGAGTAATCTTACCATGTATGATCCACTCAGTAGCTGGTTTTTCTGCCAATGTGAATGGTAATTTCTCCAGTTTTTCAATGCTCAGCACCGTATAGTCTGCTCCCTTTTGTGCCAGTTGGATCTGTCTTTCAGTGAGATTGAAGTCTGCAAACAGTGACGTAATATTGATTAAACGTCAAGGCACATAGCCTGCACGCAAGTTTTGTAGCGTCCAGCCCGATAGCATAATAGAAATTGCTGAGACTGACCATGTTGCAACATGACCAAGTCTCGTTCCATGATGTCTATGACAGAAGACACAATGCTGTCCAATGAATATATTCTGGATGAAAGAGTCGTTAACCCATTGTCTACTACAGAGATATCTCTAAATTATTATGATCAATTTCTCGTATTCGTTATGCAGTCTCTGCTTGGGTAACCTTCCATGCTTCATTATAAGCAGCGTAGATACCGGCATATATGAAACATTTTTGACGCGGTTTTCTTGGTCCTAGCAAGAATTCCCTAAGTTCTGCGCCTTCTTGAAGTAAAGTTAAGTGTTGTTTAACATCCTTCAGTGTAGCTTTCTGTAGCCAATCAAGGCAAAGTTTCCCTACACTGTATGTTGTTACTACCCCTGGATTCTGTCTTTGACCATAGCGTGGGTCTGGCCTATTGATAGTGAAACCCTGTGTTTTGTTCAGGAATCGATCTTGACAGTTATTCGTGTCTGTGGGCCAGAGCAACCATTGTTTCCATTCTGGATCTGATCTGTTGTGATGCAAAATATTATGTACGTCAACCTCCCCCTGTGTAGTGCTATTACTTGCTGGTATAGGTATGGTCGCTGTGTTCATGTCTTTGATCCTGGCTAATCCAAGGCAAGACATTTGCTGGACAGTCATTCAAAAACATAATTTGCTCAGGGGTGATACAGGCAGTAAACAAAGCTTCTACCCCCTGTACCCTATCTAGACAGTTGTGCAATAAAGGCTTCAGAATAAATCTGTTTCATATTGGTTAACATATTTTTCGTTCCTGTCTTGTTCACATTTTTAAAGAAAAACGTTTCTGGATTAGACAAATTGTACCCTGAAAAATATGAAAATTTCATTGCAAAACTTTTTGAGCTACCCTTTGGAGGTGTAGGACAATGTTCCCATTGGTTATACTTAAATACATTTCTAGGTGTTGCAGATTTATGCAAGAAATGATGACCATAGTGGTTATAACAATACATTTGTTCATAGTCTGATGAACGCTCTAAATGTTCATGATTTGTGAATACTGTAGACATCTCTAGTTCAGACATCATGTTACTAACAGTCTCGAAGTCCCAATCATCAGAAAAGGTACTAGAGATAATAAAGTCACTTAATGAAATCTTAAATAAGTGTGGAATCTTCAAATGTTCCGACGGCCCAAAATGTAATATTCATTACTGTCCCAAACTATACTATCTGGTATAGGAACGGCTGTGATGTTCACTGCTGACAAGTCTCCTGCTTCACGATGGGATGATTTGTGTGGCTGGATAAGTAAGTTCACTCTTTTACTTGCTGTGTCCATTTGAATATATCTTCCATTTATCAGCATACCCAGAGTTATTACCAGAGCTAACCAAAGTAGAAAGAAGAATATTCCCAAAACAATCCATAGTTCAATCCATGGTGAAACCAGATAAGTCTTTTTCAGGAGATGAAAAAAGTCTGTTGCTTGTTCCTTGAAAGTTCTTTGCGCTGGCGTCATTTCAGGTTCGCTGGGATCCTCTGGAATCGTATCAAAGTTCACGAAATAGCCAGAGGCAGATCTGTCAATGGTCGAATTGCATCAGGACCTGTTGAATTTGCTGGAACCAGTTGATCACTTGTTACTTCGTTGTAGACGTGTATCAGGACGAACTGTTATTTGGATTTCAAGAGGGGCAAGTTCCATAGCTTTGTTGCTTAGTCCTTTACTTCTCACTGCAGAATCTTCAAAGGTGATGAGTCTCTCAGTTTGAACCTCTTGGATTGTAGCTAGAGGAGTGCGTCTGCTACATTGGCGGAGTCCACTTGGCCTACTGCTTAGTATCGGCCACATAGTGTGGTTTGATCAGGTCGATGGACACAAATCTTTTCTCCTTTTTACCAGCAAGGGGCGGCAAAAGTACTGTTCTTGATCTGTGGATTGCTAGGACAGGTACTGGTTGTCTGTAAGAAGGCCCAAATTCCTTCTGGTCCGCGATCTTTTCTCTGACTAGATCACCAAGCTTTGGGATCCAGACAGGCCTTGCTGGGATGGCCAGTTTTTCCTCAGTGATGGTTGGCTTCAGGAGCATGTTGCTTTGTTTTGTTCTTAGTTCATTTAAGTCCTGTAAAACAGCCAAACGATCTTTGATATCCAATTTCTTATTTTCCATCACTGTGCCTTGCATATCAGGGTCCGGTACCAACATTCTAGTTTCAAATAGAACTTCATATGGAGTGACACTTCTTGGCAAGTTATTAAGTGCGCGCTGGACCCCATAAAGGTGTTTGACCCAACCATCACCCAAACCTAATACCTTAGCTGTTATAGACTGCCTTATGTCCCGTTTTTTTTCTTTCCACAACAGAATTTCCCTCAGGATGGAATGGAGAAGAATACCGCAATGCTACGCCCAAACTGGCCATGGCTTCTTTGTAAGCTCGAGAGCTAAACGCAGGACCCTGGTCAGAATGTAGTGTGCCAATCGCGTATGGGCCGATAAAGACTCGCAAATCTTTTATAACAGTTCGAGTGTCAGCCGAGCACTGAGGTCACATCCATAGGAACCTTGATTTAGTGTTTGTGGGACTGCATTTGTCCAAGAGGACACCTGCACGTAGATAGTCTAATGCTGTCTAATAATGGTGTCTGAACTGGGCCTGCTATGTTGTAGTCAGGTATCTGGTGGCGTTCTGTACTGCGATCTCTATTGCAGTCTACGCAGTTATTGATGAAGATATGAATCAGTGTATTCATTCCTGGCCACCAGTACATCTCTTTTAGTTCTAAAATTGTTTTAGAGATCCCCTAATGTGTCAGACCCTGTCCCAGGTGTGCTTCATAAATTAAAGCTGCTCTTCGTTCCATGTTTGGTATTACCCTATCCCCCACTCCAGGGATTTGAGCAAACGGAACGCTGTTCGCATCACTTATATATGAGTATTTGAGTGGAAACTTTTTAGGTAATGCTGCACCGCTGCCTTTGCTTGAAGCATTGACAGCCAGCATTATTTCACTGTCTATTTTCGTTTTTGAACGAGTGATTGCAGCTATGGAAGCCGTTTGCACAGTCTCTTTTGCAGTTTCATCAGCCAATGAATTCCCTTCAACGTGAACGCCATCACGTTGATGACTCAGCGTGTGTATCACATGAGTGTTTTGTAGTCCATTTCGTAACTGAACTACTTGTTCCCAAAGCATTTTATGCTTGATTGTGCCACCTTTTGCATCTTTGAAACCATTTCTGTAAATATTCATTGTAAGATTGAACACAGTAAAAATAATCACACACTATGAGTGTGGGGAATTTGCGATCCGTGTTTTCAAGTGCCATCTTGTAAGCTTGTAGTTCAGCTCACTGAGCTGTACAATCTCCTAGAGATTGCGTTTTAGTGACCATTGGTCTGAATTTGCCATTGCGCATACGACCTTGAACAATCGCGCAAGCTGCACTGTAAGCTTGTTTACTCTCCGTAGCGGGTTGTGCAGATCCGTCAGTATAAATGATAAATTCGCACTGATCAAGAGGGAGAATTTCAGTAGGCAGAGGACATTCGTGTTCGTATTGCAGGAATGCTTGTGTTTTCAAATAAGGATCCAAAATATATTCAACATCAGTTGCAGCAAGAGAATTAACCCATTGTATCCATCTCGGATGTAAAGCTTTTACATTCGGTATGCTAGCTTTAGTAACTGCCTCTAAGGCTGGTACAGGAGTCTCGGCCATTATGCGTTTCCCCTGTGCTAGGGATCTTTCTGTTGCTACAGTGGATTGAACTGCTGTCAGAATCTTTTTTGTAGAAGTGAATTTCATTTTTGCTTGTGTATACAAGTGTGATTTGTATGCAATTGGTACTTTTTCACCTTCGTTAAAAGTTAAGCAGGTGAATCCGCATTGACCCGAAATGATTCGGATCACTAAGTTGCGTACGCAGTTTAGAATGTATGTTCTTACAAAATTTAGGAATCCTAGAATCAGCTGTAAGTTCTTCAGCGTTTTTGGAGGTTGGAGCAGCGCACACTTTTTTAAAAAGTTGGCTGCCAGGCATTTGCCTTCACTTGAAAGTTCATATCCTAGGAAAAGGACGTTGAGATGGGCAATTCTGGACTTTTTAAAGTTGAATTTGTAACCCTCAGAGGCGAAGCCCAATATAATGGTGTTCACCCTGTTCAAGTGTCTGTCCAGGTCATCGTCTGTCAGATATATATCATCGACATACGACAATGCCTCGTCATCATAAATTTGTAGTAACTCTGTTACTCTTGCTGAGAATAACCCCGGGCTGTTTTTGAACCCCTGTGGGAGTCGACAAAATTGATCTGGGTCCCCATTATTGAGAAAATAGTCAAATATCTACTTTCAGGTGCAATCTTTTGAGGTAAACAACGTTTACCTCAAAACTTTTTCACCGCAGGGAATCACAACGCGGTCGTCGAAACGACCGCATTGTGATTCCGCATACCATTACTCCGCAAGTCGGAACAATGACTTGCGGAGGGGGGGAGGTGTTGGATTTAAAATCCAACACCTTCCCTAGTGTCCTCACAGACTGGAATTGGAATAGTAAATTATACTATTCCAACATCCAGCGCCCCTCCTCCGCAAGTCGTTGTTCCGACTTGCGGAGTAATCGTATGCGGAATCACATGTGATTCCCTGCGGGGAAAAAGGCTGCGGAATAACATCATAGATTCATATTTTGACAAAAGAAACCATTTGAAATGTCTAATGTGGTTTTGTACTTTTTACGCACAATGTTATTCATTAATGCTGTACTGTGTGCATTTTGCACTGCAAATGTTTTACAACGTGAGTTTAGGTGTCTGTAATCCAAAACTAGACGATATGTATTGTCTGGTTTGGAAACAGGAAACAAAGGATTGTTCATTGATGAGGTGCATGTTTCAATCACCCCTTGGTATTCAAGTTGATCTAAGATCTCCCTGACTTGTTTTTTAGCTTCTTGCTTAACTGGGTACTGCCTTTGTTCAGTTGGTTGATTTTTTAACTGGATTTTGTGGTGAGGTGAGTCCTCATCCCATCCTACATGATTTTTGTATAATACTGGGGCTTGGGCCACTGCCCATTTCCTGGCATAAGTATATTTTAAATGTATTGGAACATCGTTGGAGAAGGCTGGCATAATGATGTCTTCACTATGTGGGGACTCCCTGACAAATTCTGGTGGCCAGTCTCGTTCTGCTAGAAGTATATCATAACCCCTTGAAAGATGCCCCCAAAAGAGTGCTTTCACTTTTCTTGGTATGTCTCCCTCCATCCGGAGTGTTATTTCAAATAACCTATGCGGAGAACTAACCCTGGTGTCTGCAGTTTCAACTTGAATGTCCTCATTCATGTCCACTGTCTCCAGAAGCCCCTTCAGGTTCTGGCGAGCTACTGTAACTTCTGCTGCACTGTCCAACATTGTCTGAGCCCATTCTCCGTTCTTGAGTTGCGTTCTTAGAATCCTCGGCATGTCTGATCTTCAGACCTGCTACCTTCTTCTTGGAGAATTGAGGTTTTTGTTTGTTTTTCTGAACGTGTTGATCGTCTTTGGACTTCATGTGTTCTTCTTTGTTCTCTGAACATCCTCTTCTTTCGGATGTCTGTGATGATATCTGAAAGGTACGAGAGGAACGTGTCTCAGTATCTTGATATCTGTCAGGTTTTCTCAAATTATCCCTATTCCTGAGGTTGTACCTCCTTTCAGAGGGCTCCTTTTGAGGAGACCTACCTCGGGTTTAAAAACGCTTCTCTTTGGAATGCTGTTTGCTATTTTCCCACTTCTTTTTTCAGACAGTTGTGGTTTAACTGTATATTTCTATGAGCTTTTGTATGTTATTAAGTAATTCCTCGTCCGACATTGATTCAATGTCACGGTCAGGTGTGTAGCCGGCTAAAGTCTGCCATGTTGCTACTGGTCTACCTAGTGGACGGAGCCTGGTAATGCGATTGTAATGTTTTAGGGCTCCTTTAAAACAGAGCTCATGCTCTTTGTATGTCAGTGGAATTTCAATATCCTCAAAAGGAATGTATTTCTCAGGTGGATCATCTTCTTTATAGAAGTGAAACATGTGTGTTACTGGATTTGATTCTGGGAATACTATCCATGAATAGAATACCTCTGTCTGGTGAGATTCATGTGTCTCTATCACAAAAATTGCTCTACCACCTCTTGGTGTTAGGCCATGTTTTATAAGTTTTAGAGTGATGGCTCTCCTTAAATTTGGATGGATGATTATAGCATCCACGTCAGTTTCTTGAAAACCTGTACGATTAAAAGCTGCTGTGTCAGCCACAGCTCCACCAGTATCGGTGTTTGTGCCGTTTTCGGTCATTGTTTAATGAAAGTTTACAGCAAGTTTCAAGGGAACAAAGATAAGGTGCACTGTATCCTTCAATGTTGAACAAACCAAACAGCTAAAACATAGGGGGCCCGATTCACAGAACTAACTTAAGACAAAATCCTAAACTTACTACCATTTTCGTATTCACAGATGGCACTTACTCATTTTGGTATTCACAGAAGACACTTACTCACTTCGGTATTCACAGAAGTTAGGAGTCCGACAGGCATTTCAATAAAAAGGGTTTATTGAACAGTCTTATTTCTCATGCAAGAGGTATGAACTGCTACAATCGTAAGACAGGCTGCGAAGTACAATATGTACAGAGTTAGCAGTAAGATAAAATAATACTGCAATAGCATGGTTTATAGCTATGACATATATTTATAAACTACATACATAAATAACACAGGCCAAAATGTGGATACTCATCTGATGCTTCTAAATAGTTCTACCTCAGTCTGCCCAACCTAAGTGTAGTACGAGGTAAGAAGCAGGTGTTGTTTTCTAAAGTATAGCTAGCTACAGCTATAGTTTTAGTTTTGCCAAGATTTGCCAACATTTTCTCTAAGTTATAGTCTGCTCCATACCTTAGAATGTGTGAGGTTGGAATTTCTTTTTGGGACTCGATATCTAACATCCCGCAAGGGGAGTCAGAAACACTGGAGGTGGATACTCTGCGAGGAGGATGACAACGTCTGGTCAGTGCATCAGGCTGGAACTCGATTTCCTTCCGAACTTGCCGTGGTGAACCGCAAGTAGGCAGTCGAGCTGGACCGTACCGGAACCGTGGTTTGCCAGGGCAAGTGCAGGTATATTTATACCTTGAAGGTGTTTAGGAATGCCTGTATTGACGTAAAAGTTGGGCATCGGAACGTCATTAATGAACCCCTAAGGAATAGATGTTCATACATACTAAATGAGTTCTTGGCGAAATCAATATCCAAGCAAGGGAAATTCCTAAAGGCTTAAGAGTCTGGTTTTCCAAGAACTCGTTGTGATGTGGATTGACGGATGTAGGAGACCATGCCTGTATTTGGTTAGCATGGACAATGCCTAAATAAGGGCTGGATTTTCTATGCCTAAATGAGAGCAATATGAATTGTACCCATATAAGGGCATAAATCAGGAAACCTATATTATACGGAATCTAAAACTACACACAACACCATAAAGGCGGATGAACATCGCTCCACTGGTCAGTCACAGAAAAATAAAATGATAATAAAATATAATTTTAGTTTTCTGTGAATGACTCTGGCTGAGGCATTTGTGTGTAGGGCGGGGTTGGCTAGGCAATAACAGGGAGGAGTGGTGGGCACTTATAAGTGCGCATGTCAGTTTGTAACAGCCGTCTTAAGGCCTGGCAAACAGACATGCACACTTCTATTTCTCTAGCCCGGCTGTGTTGCACAGACAGGTTGGAGAAAAGTCGCAGTCTCCTATGCACAGTCTGAGGGACGGACCAGGCTGTTCAGACCAATCCTGGCACTGCTCTAATAGCATGAGAGCAGTGACTGGATTGAGTGTGGACACTGTGCTTTCCCAGTGACTGCCAGGAGAGAAGCACCTAGGAAACTGTTGGCATCAGCGGGAGAGACAGGTAAGGTTTTTTATATCATCTTCTCCTAAATACCCCGTACCCCCGCCTCCCCCACTTTTGTTTTGCTGTGGCCTTCTCTGGACTTGGTGGTTGCTTACCTTAGTTCTGCAGGTAACCTTTCCCCTTCCCAGCAGCTCCTCCATTCTCACTTGTATAACTAAATATATAATACTGTAATATACTTTTTTGGCTGGGTCTAAACTGGGATGGCATTGTAAGGAAAAGATCGATGGGTTGGGATGCTACCTAAGAGCAATTGCCAGTGGCTAGACAGATTGCAAGCATTCCTCTCATCACCTTTTGTGTGTTTCAGGACAGAGGACATATTCATGAAGTCAAAGTTGTTGCAACTGCCCCTGCCCTTAGAAGTCATGGGAACTGAAACATCAGAGGTCTGTAGTCACTGGTGAATACCAAATTCCTTGAAATTAATATCCTATTTAAGGCGTTGTTGCATGGGACATGCTTGAAATGTGTTAAAGTTGACTCTTACGTATCTACTCTGCCACAGGATACAGTATGAGAGCCTCTTTTTGTGCCCAACTAAAAAGTGGTACTATCATCTTTAAGATTATGTATTCCCTTGGTAGAGCTAATATTAAAAAGATTACAGTAGAAATGAATCAGTAATAAAACAAAAGATTTCGGAACCCTGAGTAACAGCATTCGGTAAAGAGAAGTAGAATGGATTTCATCTTCTACTACTTTTGTCAACTTAAGTGAAATTAAAGTGGCCAGGGTTCCTTTCGCTAATCCTGTGTTTGATGGGCTAGCTGAACTACAAAAGGTGGGGAAAACATTGAAATTAAACCTGTCTAATTTGAGCAGGTGGTTTCCAGTGCTCAACACCGGCGCTCGTGACAATCTGCCACAAGATGCAACTCTCTGGCTAATCTTGAGAGGACCACAACAATGGTTAATTATTAATTCAATAGCCATTAAAAATGATGATTACCTGCCACCTAAGCCATTTTTCATAGGTTTAGGGGCCTGAAATGGTCCGAGTTGTCACACATGTAGAAGAAGTGTGATGGTTAATGGTTGTGTAGGTACTGTTATTGGCAGTGCTGGCAGGGGCAATGTGTGGTGCAAGCTGCAGTGGCCTCCTGAAGAGAGCCCTGGCACTTTATTGTTTTTACAAATTAAACACTATCCAAAACGCACGTTTCTTGACAACAGATTGTCATAATCTTGCACTACAGACAAGCAGTCCGGGTTCTTTAAATTAAAGCGAGACCCTTCCACATTCCCAGAGAGCACTTGTACACGGTGGCTAGCTACAGGGACGTTTGTAAATACTTTCGGGCAATTTTTAGTGAATCACAGTTTCACAGAAATCTGTGAAAGGTTCCACTCGTGCTGCCCTAGCTATAGTTCCAGATTAGTGATATCACAGGAGGAAATTTGATTTATTTTGTTTGTGTTGAAATTGAAGAGAGGCTTTAAAATGGATGTATTTTCAACAACAAATACAATGTGGATGGCAAAGTGCAATACACAGATATGGTTTAAATGTATTAAAAAATAAACAATTTTGTAAACAAAATCCTGATATATTCAATGGTGTCGTTACATGTGCTGCCCAACACATTATTTACTTGTAATTGAACTTGCGAAAGTCCTGTCCCTGGCAAAAAAGTCTCTACTTGACAATTAGACAATTTTACCCACTGACAACTTGCGGCAGACGTGTCCGGTGGGAGGCTCTTCACAGGCTGTATCTCACAGCTCATAACCTCATCCAAGAGGTGCTACAGTGGGTGCAATGTGCAAGAATGGGTCACCACAGGTTTCTTGGCGTTCCTGATTCTCGCCTGATAGATGACTATAGCCAACCAAAACTAAAATAACTGGAGAAAAAAATCCAGAAAAGTGAAAGATTTACATTTTATCAAACAGAACGTCTCCTCACAGGATCTGGTAGGATGAAGTCAGGATTAGCTCGCCTAAAGTTGAATCAGCGGCAAGTAGTCAATGCCCAGTGTGATTGTCATGCTTCATTACAAACTATGGAGCATATTTACAAGGAATTAACGGCAACAGAAAGTCACTTTTCTCAACGTTTTGTTGGCGTAAACTCCTTCGCCTAATTTACAAGGTGACGTTAAGCCACTTAACGTGGCTTAGCGATGCCTTGTAAATAATGCCCAAAACCGGTCCTAGGATGCTTGTTTCTGTCCTGGGAGGACCTGGCATGGCAGTTCGGGCTGGACTGTTCCCATGAGGCACAGGGTCAAGACTGATTTGCATATGGCTCGGTTCAAACTGGAATGGCATGGTGAGCAAAAAAATGATGGATTGAGGCCCAGATATCTGTACTGGGGTGAATGTATGACATTGTTCTGCATTCTGTCCATCAACTGTTGTTTTTTGTATTTGTCACCCCGAGTGGGACGGGTATGCTCAGACGTGAGTCCCGTGCTCTCCATGCCACTGGAATCAAGCTATCCTGGCTGAAGAGGGGTGAAACCCTGAAATCGGTCCTAGGATGCTTGTTTCCAGTCCAGGGAGGACCTGGCTTGGCAGTTCGGGCTGGACTGTTCCCATGAGGCACAGGGTCAAGACTGATTTGCATATGGCTCGGTTCAAACTAGAATGGCATGGTGAGCAAAAAAACAATGGATCTAGGCCCAGATCTCTGTACTGTGGTGAATGTATGACATTGTTCTGCATTCTGACTGGAGACCTTTTACGAAAGAAAATAATGCATTTATTTATCATAAAACATGCATTTTTGCAAGCATACAATCAAACAGATATATTATCAAATCTTTAACTCTCAACATAGGCGCCGATCACGATCCTGTAAAAACCGGGTACGAACCGTCGGACGGAGCATATTCTCCGTCCGACGCGTACCCGGTCGTCAAAATCTACCAACATGGAATTACGATTCGCACGGAAACACCATTTCCGTACGATTCGTAAAAAACCCCGACCAAACAAAATAAACATCCAAATGCGATCCGGGAAAGCGCCGACCTGACGTCGGGACGCTCGCAGCCTGCCATTCACGAACCAGGAATTACGATTCGCACCGACGTCATCCCGCACGGTGAATATTTTCCGGCTGCCAAAAACTGCCGGGAAATCAGGACGACGCGAACAAGGAGTACCAGTACGCGACGGACAGACAGGACGACGCGAACAAGGAGTACCAGTACGCGACGGACAGACAGGACGACGCGAACAAGGAGTACCAGTACGCGACGGACAGACAGGACGACGCGAACAAGGAGTACCCATACGCGACGGACAGACCTGGACCCGAACCTACGTGTCATCCCGGCCCTCATAGCAGTCGACCTCCTCTACAGGTTACGACGCAGACGCCGCAGAAGGTCAGAACAACTAAGGGAGGGGGGAAAGGGGGGGAAAGGGGGGGGGGCAGGACCAGGGGCAGGCCACAAAACCCCCACCATAGTCACACAGCACACATGCCCTGGACATACCTGACTCCCAGGCCCTGGTCACTACGAGGGGGTGGGGCCGTGTCCAGCCAAGCCAGCGACCGCCACAACGGAAGTCCTTGACGACGCGAACCTGCAACACAACCAGACAGGTACGTCCCGTACCCACGCCTTAAGAGCGTGGGTACGAGTCGTACCACGCCCACACCTACGTCACCCCAACAATGGCGGGACGGCTCGTACCCACGTGGCAAAGGCCTGGGGACGGCCCGCACAAGCATCACATAGCGTGGGGACGGATATGTACGGACCGTACCCCCACCCCGTATGCATGGAGCGGACCCCCAACCCCAACAGTGCAAGTACGACACGTACCCCCACCCGCGGACGTATGGAGCGTACCCCCACCCCAACAGTGTAAGTACGACCCGTACCCCCACCCGCGGACGTATGGAGCGTACCCCCACCCCAACAGTGTAAGTACGACCCGTACCCCCACCCGCGGACGTATGGAGCGTACCCCCACCCCAACAGTGTAAGTACGACCCGAGGCCTCACCCACGGACCAATGGAGCGTACCCCCACCCCAACAGTGTAAGTACGACACGTACCCTCACCTCGAAGGCATGGAGCGTACCCCCCACCCCAACAGTGTAAGTACGACACGTACCCTCACCTCGAAGGCATGGAGCGTACCCCCCACCCCAACAGTGTAAGTACGACCCGTAACCCCACCCGCGGACGTATGGAGCGTACCCCCACCCCAACAGTGTAAGTACGACACGTGGCCTCACCCGCGGACGAATGGAGCGTACCCCCACCCCAACAGTGTAAGTACGACACGTACCCTCACCTCGAAGGCAGGGAGCGTACCCCCCACCCCAACAGTGTAAGTACGACACGTACCCCCACCTCAAATGCATGGAGCGTACCCACATCCGTGTATGGAATGAGCGTACATATTGTGAAATAGGAGAGGTGTGTGCAGAGTCCTCCCAGCAGTGCCCAGAGACAGGAGGGGTGTGTGCAGAGTCCTCCCAGCAGTGCCCAGACACAGGAGGGGTGTGTGCAGAGTCCTCCCAGCAGTGCCCAGACACAGGAGGGGTGGGTGCCTTTCACTCCCAGCAGTGCCCTGAGACAGGAGGGGTGTGTGCAGAGTCCTCCCAGCAGTGCCCAGACACAGGAGGGGTGGGTGCCTATCACTCCAGGCAGTGCCCTGAGACAGGAGGGGTGTGTGCAGAGTCCTCCCAGCAGTGCCCAGACACAGGAGGGGTGTGTGCAGAGTCCTCCCAGCAGTGCCCAGACACAGGAGGGGTGGGTGCCTATCACTCCCAGCAGTGCCCAGAGACAGGAGGGGTGTGTGCAGAGTCCTCCCAGCAGTGCCCAGAGACAGGAGGGGTGTGTGCAGAGTCCTCCCAGCAGTGCCCAGAGACAGGAGGGGTGTGTGCAGAGTCCTCCCAGCAGTGCCCAGACACAGGAGGGGTGGGTGCCTATCACTCCCAGCAGTGCCCAGAGACAGGAGGGGTGTGTGCAGAGTCCTCCCAGCAGTGCCCAGAGACAGGAGGGGTGTGTGCAGAGTTCTCCCAGCAGTGCCCAGAGACAGGAGGGGTGTGTGCAGAGTCCTCCCAGCAGTGCCCAGAGACAGGAGGGGTGGGTGCCTATCACTCCCAGCAGTGCCCAGAGACAGGAGGGGTGTGTGCAGAGTCCTCCCAGCAGTGCCCAGACACAGGAGGGGTGTGTGCAGAGTCCTCCCAGCAGTGCCCAGACACAGGAGGGGTGGGTGCAGAGTCCTCCCAGCAGTGCCCAGAGACAGGAGGGGTGGGTGCCTATCACTCCCAGCAGTGCCCTGAGACAGGAGGGGTGTGTGCAGAGTCCTCCCAGCAGTGCCCAGACACAGGAGGGGTGGGTGCCTATCACTCCCAGCAGTGCCCAGAGACAGGAGGCGTGTGTGCAGAGTCCTCCCAGCAGTGCCCAGAGACAGGAGGGGTGTGTGCAGAGTCCTCCCAGCAGTGCCCAGAGACAGGAGGGGTGTGTGCAGAGTCCTCCCAGCAGTGCCCAGAGACAGGAGGGGTGGGTGCCTATCACTCCCAGCAGTGCCCAGAGACAGGAGGGGTGTGTGCAGAGTCCTCCCAGCAGTGCCCAGACACAGGAGGGGTGGGTGCACAGTCCTCCCAGCAGTGCCCAGAGACAGGAGGGGTGGGTGCCTATCACTCCCAGCAGTGCCCTGAGACAGGAGGGGTGTGTGCAGAGTCCTCCCAGCAGTGCCCAGACACAGGAGGGGTGGGTGCCTATCACTCCCAGCAGTGCCCAGAGACAGGAGGGGTGTGTGCAGAGTCCTCCCAGCAGTGCCCAGACACAGGAGGGGTGTGTGCAGAGTCCTCCCAGCAGTGCCCAGACACAGGAGCGGTGGGTGCAGAGTCCTCCCAGCAGTGCCCAGAGACAGGAGGGGTGGGTGCCTATCACTCCCAGCAGTGCCC
This sequence comes from Triturus cristatus, assembly GCF_964204655.1. Classification (NCBI taxonomy): domain Eukaryota; kingdom Metazoa; phylum Chordata; class Amphibia; order Caudata; family Salamandridae; genus Triturus; species Triturus cristatus. The sequence continues at coordinate 314,475,394 of NC_140588.1, read as the reverse complement.
TGAGACAGGAGGGGTGTGTGCAGAGTCCTCAAAGCAGTGCCCAGACACAGGAGGGGTGTGTGCAGAGTCCTCCCAGCAGTGCCCAGACACAGGAGGGGTGGGTGCCTATCACTCCCAGCAGTGCCCAGAGACAGGAGGGGTGTGTGCAGAGTCCTCCCAGCAGTGCCCAGAGACAGGAGGGGTGTGTGCAGAGTCCTCCCAGCAGTGCCCAGAGACAGGAGGGGTGTGTGCAGAGTCCTCCCAGCAGTGCCCAGAGACAGAAGGGGTGGGTGCCTATCACTCCCAGCAGTGCCCAGAGACAGGAGGGGTGTGTGCAGAGTCCTCCCAGCAGTGCCCAGACACAGGAGGGGTGTGTGCAGAGTCCTCCCAGCAGTGCCCAGACACAGGAGGGGTGGGTGCAGAGTCCTCCCAGCAGTGCCCAGAGACAGGAGGGGTGGGTGCCTATCACTCCCAGCAGTGCCCTGAGACAGGAGGGGTGTGTGCAGAGTCCTCCCAGCAGTGCCCAGAGACAGGAGGGGTGGGTGCCTATCGCTCCCAGCAGTGCCCAGAGACAGGAGGGGTGTGTGCAGAGTCCTCCCAGCAGTGCCCAGACACAGGAGGGGTGTGTGCAGAGTCCTCCCAGCAGTGCCCTGACACAGGAGGGGTGGGTGCAGAGTCCTCCCAGCAGTGCCCAGAGACAGGAGGGGTGGGTGCCTATCACTTCCAGCAGTGCCCTGAGACAGGAGGGGTGTGTGCAGAGTCCTCCCAGCAGTGCCCAGACACAGGAGGGGTGGCTGCCTATCACTCCCAGCAGTGCCCAGAGACAGGAGGGTTGTGTGCAGAGTCCTCCCAGCAGTGCCCAGAGACAGGAGGGGTGTGTGCAGAGTCCTCCCAGCAGTGCCCAGAGACAGGAGGGGTGGGTGCCTATCACTCCCAGCAGTGCCCAGAGACAGGAGGGGTGTGTGCAGAGTCCTCCCAGCAGTGCCCAGACACAGGAGGGGTGTGTGCAGAGTCCTCCCAGCAGTGCCCAGAGACAGGAGGGGTGTGTGCAGAGTCCTCCCAGCAGTGCCCAGAGACAGGAGGGGTGGGTGCCTATCACTCCCAGCAGTGCCCTGAGACAGAAGGGGTGTGTGCAGAGTCCTCCCAGCAGTGCCCAGACACAGGAGGGGTGGGTGCCTATCACTCCCAGCAGTGCCCAGAGACACGAGGGGTGTGTGCAGAGTCCTCCCAGCAGTGCCCAGACACAGGAGGGGTGTGTGCAGAGTCCTCCCAGCAGTGCCCAGACACAGGAGGGGTGGGTGCAGAGTCCTCCCAGCAGTGCCCAGAGACAGGAGGGGTGGGTGCCCATCACTCCCAGCAGTGCCCATGGAACGCAAAGGGTGGAGTAGCCACAGATACCATGCCCACAAATGTCAGTCAGGTGCACAAAGACCCTGCAGTACATGTACCACATGTGTGCGAGGCTGGGAGTATACGCATGCATAGGGCCAAAAAGAAAACATGTCCACATGAAGTCATGTCAATAGTCCACATACACAAGTACAATGACTACCAAGGATGCCACGAATGATGCAGGCGGAGAATGGCTCAGCATGCATGTGCAAAGGTGAAGGACTACGTCACACACCCAGCTAATGGACACACAGCTCTGCGCTAAAGTCAGGGGACACCCTGCAGGGAAGAAGTCAGGGTACACAGAGGAAGGAATACACCTTGGGACAATTGCAACATGCAGCAACTGCTTACATGAATGGAGAAAGGTAGCTAACACCGTGTGATGGCACACAGATCCCAGGGTCCCCCCTATGAGCAGCACACTACTACATTTCCCACACACCCAACACATGACCAACACCCACAACCATGTAGCAGCCCCACCAACAGCAATGCCAGCAAAGCAGGAGTGTTCCAAGGGCAAAAAATAAATAGCTTTATTCAGCATGAGCAAAAAACTAGTATGAAGTAAGTCCAATATTAACAAAGCCCATAGGGCAGTCCAGGAGTCCCAGCTGGATGGGGGACACAGTGGGATGCGTGTCCCCTAGCTTGCCTGCACAGTTACAAGCCGTTGTCTTCCACAGGGGTCAGGGCATCATGTTGGGGGGAAGGAACAGGCACCGCAGGGACAGGAGGGCGAAGGGTAGGCGACGTGGGTGCAGGGATGGAGGACTCCACCACAGGGGGTGGGGCAGGGCCAAAGGTGGATTCTAGGAGCGCGCTGCACACCTCGGCAAGGTCCTCCAGGGACTCCCCTGCACCCGAAGGAACCACAGGCCCCAAGGAGGGGGGGGGGTCAGAGGGATGGGTCGCAGCGCCACTGGGGGAGGGTGTGGACAGGGGGGGGGACTCAAGCACCCTGACCGTGGACTTCCTTGACCGCTTGCGGGGTGGTGTCACTGTGGGGCTCAGGGACAGAGCGGCCATGAAGGAGTCTTTGGGGGAGATGTGGCCAGGAGAGCTGTGGGGAGGGGATTTGGAGGGAGTGGATTGGGTGGAATGCGGACTCCCACTCTGGCTGCGTGTCACACGTTTGCCCCCCAACCCAGTGGGTGTGCCTACTTCACCCTGTGTGTGCGTGTCAGGAGGTGTGCGGCGGACCTTCCCTGCTGGTGTGGTGCCTGTGTCTGTTGTGGTGGGTGCATGCTTACGTCTGGGTGTATGTGGGACAGGCATGGGAGTGGGAAGTGTGGAAGGAGCAGGGGTAGGGGGTGGGACGTAGCGCTGCAGGAGACCCACTGCTGCAGTCAGTGTGGAGTCTATGGACCTCAGCAAGTTGCGTTGGTCAGCCTGCGATTAATGAATGCCCTCCAAGTATGCCTCCATGTTGTTGAGGACCTGGCTGTGGGCATGGAGGACATTAAGGATCGCAGTCTGACCAATCTGCAACTGCCGCTGGATGTCCACAGACTCAGCATTGGCGGCAGCAGTGGAGACAGGGGCAGGGGGTGCGGTGCCTGGCAGGAAGGAGACATGTGGTGACCGGGCACGTTGGGAAGGGACACGAGCACGTGGGAGGCGGCTGATGCCAATGGAGGGGGCGGTGCCAGATGTAGGGCTGCTGTCAGATGGTGGTGCAGCCACCGCCCACTCGGAGAGATCATCCTCGGACCCGTCAGCTTCATACTCTGTTGTGCCAGTCGACAGGTCCCCGGGTTCACACTCCTCCGCCTCAGTCCCACTCGAAGTGCCAGCCCCGATGTCACCGCTGGCACTGGTGCTCGGTCCCTCCGCGCCGTCTGTGTCCATGTCTCCCTCCGTGTCCCCCGACGATGCTGTGGGCAGGGTGAAGAGACAGAAATTAATCATACACCTGTATACATATGTCACATGAGTCAAATCTACTTAGGTTACAGTGCATAGCCTGAAACAAAGGAAGAGTTACAACTACAAAACAAGGTACATATGTAGGCCCTGCAAGACACAGTTGTGTGACCCACCATGCCATGGAAAAACTATGGAGAGCATGACACAATAGCAAATGAGATGACATGGAATTTTGACTGAGGAGCAAGGCCCTGGGGACAATACAGCACTGCATCTGCACCACACAGCGTGGCAGGAAATTGGGATGAGCAGGGACCATATCCAGGAACTAGAGGCACATGCAGCATAGGTAATACTGATCACATGCCCACCCTGACTGGCACACTGCACCTTGAGTGTATGTCCAGACAAACATCACACACTGGCCAGTCCGAGCAAGGAGATTACAGGTCTTGACATGTAGGCCATGGCCGCACCACCCACCCCCTACATGAGACAAATCTGTGGAGACACAGGAAGCACTTACATCTCTTAGTCTGGGTGAAATACACATGGGATGCAATAATTCAAAATTGCACACCAAATACCCAAGGTGCGCCTGTCCAAATAATCATGTACAAATGGGCATCATCAGATGATTGCTACAAGACACACAGGCAATGGCCACCGTGAGTATGTACTTGGAAAATCAGGTCAGGCTGGACAGTGGACACTTGTAATACATCTCACGTCAATAAACATGGTGCCAGGGGACAATGGCACAGAGCACAACCTATGCTGTAGACACAGAGATTGTCGACATTCTCGGATTACACACATGATACCTAGGAAAAGATGCCCCTGGGGACAGTAGTGGCCACACAACTCCATGCTCCTGAATGGGAATGACTGCAACACACGCTAACATCCCTGCACTATGCGTAACGCACACTCATGCACATCATGTCACAGGCCACCACATGGGACATGCCTGCTGGAAGGCCTGCCACTCGAGAGATTAACTCCCATGTCTGGACTCAGCATTAGTGCCAACTGACATGGAACCCACAACTCCAGAACTGGACAGGGCACAGGCAAGGTCACAAAACCTGTTACACACCACCCCCACACATGATGCTGCAGGCATTGTACACTTGTAGAAGGTGTCAGGCTACATAACCTTGTGATGGAGTGACTACACACAGACCAGGGAACACATTGCAAGGAGGGGAAGGGAGGCAGGAGAGCACTGCAATACTGTGGGGAACAGGATCTGCACAGCACCATAAACCCTGGAAGTGTATCCATGGAACAGTGCACTTACAAATGCTGGTGAAACACAACAAACACACACATGTACCTACCCCCTTCCGGCTGCTGCATCTCCTGTAGACGCCTGTCCAAGTCTGGAAAGACCACCGCCAGCACACGTTTCTGGATGTGGGAGAGACGGCGGCGCCCGCGGTTCTTATGGCTCTCAGGTGAGTCCCCCAGCAGGACCCGTGCGATCCTCCGCGTCCAGCACCGGATATCCTGCCAGCGTTTCCTCACCTGGGACAGGTGCCGCCTCCGACCATCCGCACTCCTCACGGCGCTGACGGCGTCCAGCCATATCTGCTCCTTGGCAGAGGCATCTACCTGTGAGGATGAACAAGTGACACTACATCAATACACCTGGCACATGTTACAGGGACACAGATTAGAACACATTTGCTGTTTACAACAAGGCATAGTGTGCATCCAACGCATTGCACCTTTGTCATAGGGACATGATCCTCTGGGGGAAGGCCAAAAGCAGTACATGCCATTGAAAGGACACAGGTGGAATGAGGGCAACTACACAATCAATGAGCCAGGCTCACACTGTGCATCACACCCACCCCTCCTGTCTCTGGGCACTGCTGGGAGGGCCCTGCACCCACCCCTCCTGTCTCAGGGCACTGCTGGGAGTGATAGGAACCCACCCCTCCTGTCTCTGGGCACTGCTGGGAGGGCCCTGCACCCACCCCTCCTGTCTCAGGGCACTGCTGGGAGTGATAGGAACCCACCCCTCCTGTCTCAGGGCACTGCTGGGAGGGCCCTGCACCCACCCCTCCTGTCTCAGGGCACTGCTGGGAGTGATAGGAACCCACCCCTCCTGTCTCAGGGCACTGCTGGGAGTGATAGGAACCCACCCCTCCTGTCTCAGGGCACTGCTGGGAGTGAAAGGAACCCACACCTCCTGTCTCTGGGCACTGCTGGGAGGGCCCTGCACCCACCCCTCCTGTCTCAGGGCACTGCTGGGAGTGATAGGAACCCACCCCTCCTGTCTCTGGGCACTGCTGGGAGGGCCCTGCACCCACCCCTCCTGTCTCTGGGCACTGCTGGGAGGGCCCTGCACCCACCCCTCCTGTCTCAGGGCACTGCTGGGAGTGATAGGAACCCACCCCTCCTGTCTATGGGCACTGCTGGGAGGGCCCTGCACCCACCCCTCCTGTCTCAGGGCACTGCTGGGAGTGATAGGAACCCACCCCTCCTGTCTCAGGGCACTGCTGGGAGTGATAGGAACCCACCCCTCCTGTCTCAGGGCACTGCTGGGAGACATCAGGCATTCCCCCCCTGGGACCCCCCCTACAGTACATAGCATGTGTGTCACACCTGGACACAATGGCAGAAGTCACAGTCACAAAAAAGGGACACAGTCTGTGCCAGTGGACACTGAACTCACCTGATAACCTGGTCGCCCATACAGCATGGGGTACCGTGGGAGGATCACATCCACCAAAGCCATTTTCTCCTCCAGGGTGAATGGCTGTGACCTCTCCACAGCCCTTGACATGGTTCCAGGGAATCAGTAGCAGCAGCTGGGTCGTGGAATACAGAGATGTGCAGGCAAGTGCTCCCTCATGGGACCTGGCTGCCTTATATCTGCCTTGCTGGCCCATCTCATGCACAGGAGTACAGAGTGATTGGTCACTCACATTTGCATCCTATGTTTCCTCCAATCCCTTCAAACCTAGCAGTCTGTGGGTTCTCAATCTGTTTTTTTCTCCTGCATGATGTCAGCCCCACAAACACATTGCAACAAAGTAGATTCATTCCAACTGACTTCTGCTGTGCACCTTCCTGAACAAATTCAAAATATGAACTTGGTCTCCATGACAACCAGCATGCATGTAGGCCTTAATACTTGTCCCTCATGTGTCCCCTATGTAATTTGGAGCTTCACACACAGGTACGGTGCGTTCCGGGGCCCTAGGGCACCCCAAATGCATAGCAACGGCCCGTACACGCGTGCCTACGTTCACTATCACTATGGGTGTCCTCGCGTCTGCGTACTCGTAGTGGTACGAGCCGTACACACGCCTGTACGCTCCCTATCACTATGGGTGTCCTCGCGTATCACTATGGGTGTCCTCGCGTATGCGTACTCGTAGTGGTACGGGCCGTACACACGCCTGTACGCTCACTATCACTACGTGTACGCATACGCGAGGACACCCATAGTGATAGGGAGAGTACAGGCGTGTGTACGGCCCGTACCACTACGTGTACGCATACGCGAGGACACCCATAGTGATAGGGAGAGTACAGGTGTGGGTACGGCCCGTACCACTACGAGTACGCATACGCGAGGACACCCATAGTGATAGGGAGCGTACAGGCGTGTGTACGGCCCGTACCACTATGGGTGTTCTTGCGTATGCGTACTCGTAGTGGTACGGACCGTACACATGCCTGTACGCTCGCCATCACGATGGGTACACATACGGCAGCACTCCCATAGTGATATGGGAACGTACACAGTCCCTCTTAGCAGCAGTACGGCGGTTTTCACACATCACAGTGGTGACAGGCAGCACACAGGAAGGAATAGGGCGGACATACTTGTCCATGGATGGACATACTTGTCCATGAATGGACATCAAGGCATTGTCTGTGCATTACTACATGTGTGGGGCACAGGTGTGACAGGCTGTGATGTGGCACATTACTCCTGAGTCGAGAAGGCACCAGATGTATGATGAGATGTGTACAGATGTAATGTGTGACGGTGCAATGTGTGCCAGGCATGCCCTTGACTCCTTGGACATGTGTGCATGTCGTACTGCACACTTGGGATGACCGACACTGGCATGGCACGGACACCAACACACGGAAGTGTCCCCTGATGCCCGGTACAGGGGTTACCACACCTGACTTGTCACTACCCACGGTGCACGATGTGACTATGTCATGTATGTGTGGGGGCTTCCCATTTGGTTGATGTTGGAGCACCCTCAAAAGCTGCAGCTGTTGCAGCAACCAACATGTGTCTGTGTGTAGATTGACATTGCACACTGTTCCGCACACCATGCCACATGTGGTTTCGGGTGTGAGGTGCGCATGTATGCATGGGACACGGAGTAGCGTGACAAGGACATGTCTGCATCCTCTCAATGAATGTGTGGTGAGTCATGACATGTGCACCTTCATGGCAAGGTGTGTGGGCTGTCCTAGTGTAATGTCATGTGACCTGTGGCTTTAGTGTTCCGCTACCAGTCTCTGCAATTGGCCTCCTACTTCTGCTGATGTGTGGGTGTATGTCACTCCTGTCTTGCGTCTGGCTGTTCACTTGCACTGGGACACAGCGAATCCCATGGCATGGCATGGGGAGGTTCTCAATCTCCGTGTGTAGCTGGGTCTTGGTAGGAGTGTCACCTGGCAGCCATACGTGTCCAGGGCATGTGGCACATACCTCACTCCGTATGTAGCATATGTGTATAGACAGATTAACATGTGCTCAGTACAAATGATTTGTTGTTGTGGTGCACTCACTCTTCCTTGTCACTTCCAAATTACTGCAGAGCGCCGCCTCTTCCCCGAGCAATGCCGGACTTGGCTGCCATGCGGGAGAATGATCGGATCCGGTGCTACCGCTTCCCACGACGGTTGATTCTGGAGTTGACGGCGAGACTGGCACCACACCTGCAACCGCTGCACAGGTATCCTACGGCACTGACACCCAAGCTGAAGGTAATGGCAGCCCTACATGTTCGAGCCAAGGGTACCTTTCAAAATACCATAGCTCATGTTGTTGACATTTCCCAGAGCATGTTCTGCTGTGTGCTGCATGATTTCTTAGAGGCCATGTTGATTCACCTGGATGACTTCATCAAGTTCCCAACCCCTGAACAGTTGACTGGGGTCAAGCGTGGATTCTATGCCCTGGGAGGGATGCCCCATGTCATTGGGTCCATAGATGGGACACATGTAGCTTTGGTACCACCACACGCACGGGAGGTAGCGTACCGCAATCGGAAGCACTACCACTCCATCAATGCCCTTGTGGTGTGTCTGTCCAACATAGTGATTTCACATGTCTGTGCTCGTTTTCCAGGATCAGCACACGATGCCTACATCATGAGGCGTAGCAGGATGCCTGAAATGATGATGCAGCTGCGCAACGAACGAGCATGTGTTGTTGGTGGGTACAGTCTGTCTGTCCTGTATTTTGCATAGCCTACCAGCACGACCGCTTCACCACTTCTAACGATGTCCATGTGCTTCCCATGTAGGGGACGCTGGCTATCCCAACATGCCATGGCTGCTCACACCTCTCCGCAACCCCATCACGCCGGCCCAGCTCCGCTACAACACCGCCCATGGCCGGACAAGGCGAGTGATAGAGAGGACGTTTGGCCTGCTGAAGAGCCGATTTCGGTGCCTCCACAAGACCGGCGGCGCGCTCCCATATGCCCCTGCGAAGGTCTGCAAAATCTTCATGGTCTGCTGCATGCTGCACAACATGGCAGTTGAGAAAGCTGTGCCACTCATCCTGGATCAACATGACGAGGACCATCCACCCGTGGAGGACGAAGGGCTTGGCAATGGGGCTAGTGATGTGGAGGATGTGGAGCCGCAAGAGGACATCCGGACTAGGCTCATACGCGACTTCTTTGCTTAGTGGTGAGTACCAGTGTCTGAGTGTGCACACATTGCTCCACGTGTGGCATGTGTTGTGATGTGTGTCTCCACCTGCATGTATGGCACGTGAGTCAGATGTGTGTGTGGGTGTGTCACTGGAGTGATGGTGGCAGTGATGGTTGTATTTCCACAGTCATAATTGTGACCTAGCATGTTGTCATCCATACATGTGTCGAGTACATGCACATGCAAGTGGCTGTGCTTTTTGTGGCTGACTTCTTGTGTGTCTCTCATCCCCAGGTACTTGCGCATGCCGTCTGCTGGTTGCATTGTTGTGGCACTGCTATTCCTCATGGACACGTCATCGTGTGCTGACTCAGCGTTACACGCACGGACAAGTTTGGAAGTCTCCTTAGGGTAAGGGATGCGTCAGGGGTGTATTGGGTGTGGCAGTTGTTCACGATGTATGCACACTGCCCCTGTCGATGTTTGGTTCCTCTGCAGCCATGTAGCATCACCATGGGACACGACATGCAGCTGTGTACACCTGAATAGATGGTCTGACTGGTTGACAGTCATCAGTGATGGGATAGTGGATTGTGATGATGGCATCAATGTGTGTAACACTGCCCTCTGACACATACGGTTTGCATTGGCTTGACATGGTGTGGGACTTCTACATCAGCGGATCAATGGTGTATGGCAGTCTCTCCGTGAGCAGCTGTGGGTGTTTAGCTGTTGGCCGACAATTGTGTGCCAGTTCCATGGCTATCACGCATTTGTGCTGCAGAAGGGGGGTGCCAGTGTTGGACCCACATGTTACTCCACATGAGGTGTTCATGTGTACTTCAAGTTGCCTCTGCAATCCCGAATACATGACTAATAAAGGTGTCCCTATGCCTCCAAGGTGCCTCTTCTCAGTCAATGCTGGTGTGTTGCCACGGTGCATCCAGCATGTCTGGCAGGGTTTCCCCTGATAGTGGCTATGTGTCTATGTGTCGAGTAGCAAGATGCAAGCTGTGTGTGTGGGCTGAGACTGTGTATTATGCATGATGTCCATGACTGTGTGGGTATTGTGACATGTGTCATCTCCATGCATCCAACGTTGGCCAGGCCCCCATTCTCTGCATCCACCGGACTCAAGCTTGCAGGACATGGTTCTGCCACCTGTCTACACATACCTGGGTGCCCCCCAGGACACTGGACTGGATCCCTGACCTCTGCGCATGACTGTTGCTGTACTCAATGTGTCTGTCAGCACGGTTGTGCGGCCACCCCCTCAGCTGGTTGGGCCCATCACGGGTGTGTATGGTGCTCCATGTCTGTCTTGCCTAATACACTGTGGCCCATGTGTCCTGTGCCAGACTCAGGCCCCAGGGTGTGGATGGTTGAAGTCAAAAGAGAACTCAGGCATGTTTAGACTTTACAAGACACATGTAAGGTAATAATGCAACCAGCAGGCATCTTCTCTTAATGGTGTGAATTTTTATTTTTGTGGGTGGGGGGGTGGGGGGGGGTATGACGTGAGGGGCTTTCCGGGAGTTTGGAATCCAAAGTTCAGTAGGGGAGTTGGTGTCCTTGCCATTGAAAATCCTCAGAGTCCATGCCACAGTCTTTGTCCACATTGGTCAGACAGTGACCAGCAAGGCCATGTGGCAGAGAATGTCTCGTGATGCTGTGATGCTGTTGCTCCAGTGGGCCAGGTGCCAGGCCAGGTGTCCTGGGAGATGGTGATGTAGCGCCGACCCTCACGGTCCTTTCCGTGGACGACCCGGCCTCCTGCGGGGACCCTCAGAAGCAGGCCGTGACGATGTTTGGGATGCTCCATCGGATGTTTCCTCCTCCTCCTGATCCCTCCCTGTGGGTGGTGATGTTCTACGCCTTCTGGCACAGGGAGGGTTGCCCATGTTGTCGGCCTTCCGACGGAGTGTATCGTGAATCCCCTGGAACACCGTCACTTGCTCAGCCTGTCTGTCCTCCATCCTCCGTTGGTGTTGCAGTAGACAGGCATGTTGCTGGGCCTGCTGGGTCTTTATCTCATCGAGGGTCCCCTTGATCTCATTGAGGGTGGACACAACCTGGGCCATGCCCGTGGTGTCCTGCCGGTATGTGTCCAGGATGTTACGGACATGGGAATATACCGGTTCCCCAGCCAACTGGTCAGGCTGGTGCCTCCGCCGTCCTCCACTCCCACCACCTCTGCCCACTTGCACCTGGCCTGCCCTTGTGGGCACATCGGGTCTCCGGGACCCCTGAGGGGTGGCATTGGCGTTGTCGCCTGCCTCCTCCTGGGTGCCCGGGACACCGTGTCCCTCCTGGCCAGCCTGGCTGCTTTGTGGTGGTGGGGCAGGGATCCTGGGTGTCTCCTGGGATGTGGCAGGAGTGGGGGTGGTGGTTGGCCCCGTTGTACCTGATGCAGGTGCTGCAGGTGGTTGGATACCAGAGGTGCCAGGTTGGTCGGGGTCGTCCACAGAGTGGTGCGAGTCGTCGCTGCCGGTGGGATCGGGCTCCCGCAGATCCGGGTCCTGTGAGTCTTCCCCCCAGTGTTGGGGGGTGAACCACGACGTTGACCTGTGTGTGAGAGAGACAATGTTAATTTTGGTCCATGCAACATCCATGTTTCATCAGTTTCAACGTTGGCACATTTCCTCTTGCAATTAGGATCTGTCTTGCATTCCACTCACAGTGCACTTGTGCATGGGTGTGTCCCTTGGGCACCACTTTGGCCCCTTTAACTATGTGTGGCACAGTCTTACTTGCTGCGTCAAGTGTGACTGCAGTCAGCAGTGGAGTGGGCAGGTGTGGCGAGCCATGCATTGGTGCCTTCCATGTAGCACTGTACATGTGCACATGGAGTGGATCCACACACTTATATAATGCAGGTAGCTGTCGTTGTGCTCGTGAACAGGTTGTGACATGGCCCTGTGTTTTGCCATGGGGAAGAGGGGGGGTTCTGGCACTGGCCACCCTTGGCTACATGCACGCAGTCTACCTGCTGACGAGCAGACATTCCCACACACCACACGGCTGATTTGCTCTCCCTGTGTCTCCCTCCCTCTCTGTCCCCCTCTCCCTCCCTCCATGTGTCAGCCTCCTCCCTCTGTCCGTGTCCCTGTGTCTCCCTCCCTCTCTGTCCCCCTCTCCCTTCCTCCGTGTGTCAGCCTCCTCCCTCTGTCCGTGTCCCTGTGTCTCCCTCCCTCTCTGTCCCCCTCTCCCTCCCTCCGTGTGTCAGCCTCCTCCCTCTGTCTGTGTCCCTGTGTCTTCCTCCCTCTCTGTCCCCCTCTCCCTCCCTCCGTGTGTCAGCCTCCTCCCTCTGTCCGTGTCCCTGTGTCTCCCTCCCTCTCTGTCCCCCTCTCCCTCCCTCCGTGTGTCAGCCTCCTCCCTCTGTCCGTGTCCCTGTGTCTCCCTCCCTCTCTGTCCCCCTCTCCCTCCCTCCGTGTGTCAGCCTCCTCCCTCTGTCCATGTCCCTGTGTCTCCCTCCCTCTCTGTCCCCCTCTCCCTCCCTCTCTATCCCCCTCTCCCTCCCTCTGTGTGTCACCCTCTGTCACCTCAGCCCAGCTTCCTGGGCACACACTGTTAGCAGATCTTTGAATGGCCCTTGGCTTGTTGATGTGAGTTTGTTTCTGATCTCCAGGCACCCATTGGGTGTAGTGTGTGTCTCTGCGCTGCTGCTGTGGTGGTTTGTGCTGCCACTCTTTCACAATGTTGGCTGTTCATTAGCTGCTGTCATGTGCAAAACAGTGCCTTCACCCCCATGTGTTGATGCAAGGCGTCCGCCATTTGCTGGCGAGTCTTTCCTGTGTGGGGACACAGTGTTTGTATGGCTGTGACCTAGGCCATATGGGCAGAGGGCATTGTTGTCTGCTTCTGAGTTGCACTATGTGAATTTTGGGGCCCACCCTCCCGCCATCCGGGTTACCGTGTCATGTGTTGGTGTCTTCTGTGGCCTGTGACTTGACATTGTCCAGCTGGATGCATGGGGCATGGTGGCGGCAGTGGCATGTGCGTATTCATGGAGTGTGGTTGAGTCATGCGATAGCTTGGGGTGGTTGCGTGCCTGTTAGTGATTTTGGTTGTGGATGACGTTCTCCCCATGTGAGGTGCGTTGTTTGTGTACTCACCCGGGTCTCGGAGTCCTCCTAATCCTTCGACTGCCTCCACCGGCTGTATGGCCATCACCCTCTCCTCCCAGGGCTGGTAGTGTACGAGTCTGCGGGAGGGCCCTCCTCCAGTGGCGTTGGCCTGGTTGTGTTCCTCCAGCCTCTTGGCTCGGACCCTCCTCCGCAGATCGTACCACCTGGCTTGGCATTCATGCCTGGTCCTTCTGGTGTCCGCAACAGCATTCACAGCATCGACGATGGTCTGCCACATGGCTGTTTTTGCTGCAATGCTGGTCTGTCTGACCAATGTTCCAAAGAGCTGTGGCTCGACTCTGAGGATTTCATCAACAAGGACCTCCAACTCTCGGTTACTGAACTTTGGATTCTTGTTAGTGGGCATGGTGAGGGGTGTGGGTGTGGATGGTGGGGGGTGTGTGTGGATGGTTGTGGGTGTGTGGGTGTGGTTGTGCAGGTGTGTGTGTGTGTGAATGTGATGAGGGGGTGTTTGTGAAGGTGGTTGTGTGAAGGTGTGCAAGTGTAAGGTGTGGTGAAGCTTGTAGTATGGTTCTGTGGTGTCTGGCAGCAGTGAGTCTGTTGCAAAGGCTCATGGTTTGTGTGTGTGGGCCCTTTTTATTGGTCCATTGGTGGGTGTGGCTGTGTTTGAAGTTTGGGTGGGTGTGTTATAAGGAGTGGTGGTGTTTTGGGCCTCTGTTTGTTTTTGGCAGTTGCAGGTCAGTGAATGTGTTTTTTTAGTGTTTGTTGGACATGTTTAGTGTCTTTGTGCCATTCGAATGGTGTATTCTTGTGTTGTTTTGGTTTGTCCTGGTTGTGTACGTGCGTTTTTAGCGTGTGTACGGTGTGTACATGGGCCATTTGGTTGTACGGTGCTGTCCTTGTGTGTGGCTTGGTACGACTCGTACATGCGGTTGTGATGTTGGGGCCTGGGGTGCGCTCCGTACTTAGGAGGTTGTGGTGGGGGTGCGACTCTGACGTACACGGGTGTACATACAGGGCGGTACGACACGTACTGGGGTGTACATACATGGGGGTAGGACACGTACAGGGGTGGGGGTATGACTCTAACGTACAGGGGTGTACATACACGGGGGTAGGACACGTACAGGGGTGGGGGTACGACTCGAACGTACAGGGGTGTACATGCACGGTAGTACGACACGTACAGGGGTGGGGGTACGACTCGAACATACAGGGGTGTACATGCACGGTAGTACGACACGTACAGGGGTGGGGGTACGACTTGAACGTACTGGGGTGTACATACACGGTGATATGACACGTACAGGGGTGGGGGTACGACGCAAACGTACTGGGGTGTACATACACGGGGGTATGACACGTACAGGGGTGGGGGTACGACTTGAACGTACTGGGGTGTACATACACGGTGGTACGACATGTACAGGGGTGGGGGTACGACGTGAACGTACAGGGGTGTACATACACGGGGGTAGGACACGTACAGGGGTGGGGGTATGACTCTAACGTACAGGGGTGTACATACACGGGGGTACGACACGTACACGGGTGGGGGTACGACTCTAACGTACAGGGGTGTACATACACGGGGGTAGGACACGTACTGGGGTGGGGGTACGACTTGAACGTACTGGGGTGTACATACATGGTGGTACGACACATACAGGGGTGGGGGTACGACGCGAACGTACAGGGGTGTACATACACGGGGGTAGGACACGTACAGGGGTGTACATACATGAGGGTAGGACACGTACAGGGGTGGGGGTACGACTCGAACGTACTGGGGTGTACATACACGGGGGTACGACACGTACAGGGGTGGGGGTATGACTTGAACGTACTGGGGTGTACATACACGGTGGTACGACACGTACAGGGGTGGGGGTACGACTCGAACGTACAGGGGTGTACATACACGGGGGTAGGACACGTACAGGGGTGGGGGTACGACTCGAACGTACTGGGGTGTACATACACGGGGGTAGGACACGTACAGGGGTGGGGGTACGACTCTAACGTACAGGGGTGTACATACACGGGGTAGGACACGTACAGGGGTGGGGGTACGACTCGAACGTACAGGGGTGTACATACACGGGGTAGGACACGTACAGGGGTGGGGGTACGACTCTAACGTACAGGGGTGTACATACACGGGGGTACGACACGTACACGGGTGGGGGTACGACTCTAACGTACAGGGGTGTACATACACGGGGGTAGGACACGTACAGGGGTGTACATACACGGGGGTAGGACACGTACAGGGGTGGGGGTACGACTCGAACGTACTGGGGTGTACATACACGGGGGTACGACACGTACAGGGGTGGGGGTACGACTTGAACATACTGGGGTGTACATACACGGGGGTAGGACACGTACAGGGGTGGGGGTATGACTCGTACGTACAGGGGTGTACATACACGGGGGTAGGACACGTACAGGGGTGGGGGTACGACGCGAACGTACTGGGGTGTACATACACGGTGGTACGACCCGTACAGGGGTGGGGGTATGACGCGAACGTACAGGGGTGTACATACACGGGGGTAGGACACGTACAGGGGTGGGGGTATGACTCGAACGTACAGGGGTGTACATGCACGGTAGTACGACACGTACAGGGGTGGGTGTACGACTCGAACGTACAGTGGTGTACATACACGGGGGTACGACACATACACGGGTGGGGTTATGACTCGAACGTACTGGGGTGTACATACACGGGGGTAGGACACGTACAGGGGTGGGGGTACGACTTGAACGTACAGGGGTGTACATGCACGGTAGTACGACACGTACAGGGGTGGGGGTACGACTCGAGCGTACAGGGGTGTACATACACGGGGGTACGACACGTACACGGGTGGGGGTACGACTCGAACGTACTGGGGTGTACATACACGGGGGTAGGACACGTACAGGGGTGGGGGTACGACTCGAACGTACAGGGGTGTACATACACGGGTGGGGGTTCGACACGTACACGGGTGTACATACAGGGGGGGGTGTGTACATTAACGGGGAGTGCGACTCGAACGTATGGGTGCTGGGGGGAGTGTTGGGAGCGTATGCGGGGACATGTCTCCATGGTTGCAATGGGAGTTCGGTGCGGACGGTGCTTTTACCATACGGTTGTGAGATCGGACGCACGGGTTGGATCGTGATTCCTCGGTCGGAGTTCACTTTTCACATTTGTACGGTAAATCGTACGAGGACGTGTCGGACACATTTTCCGACCCGAGGACATGTGGGGAAATATTCCGAATGCGGTTCGTATGGACTTTTTACCATGCGAATCGTGATTGCCAGTTTGTACGACACTTGTACGATTCGTACGGTAAAAAGACCGGATACGAGTCGTACGGGGAATTTTTTTGCCGGATCGTAATTGGCACCATAGTAGTGCGAAAAAAAAACACGCAGGTTATTAGTAACACACTATTTTCAAGGGTCATAGGATCAGATGGGGTGTTTGTATTAAAAAAAACTCTTTTGTAGGAAAAAAATGTAACTTTAAAAAGTACATAGTTTGAAATGGCCTCCTTCCTCTGCTTGAATAAACACCCATTTCATACCAAAAATGTCACAAGTATTTTTTGCTTTTAATCTGATGTCTTTTCTGTAGGTGAAAATGTAAAAAATATGTAATTAAAATACATATGTAATCTCATTAGATTTAACAATAACATCCATAATTCGTACTTTAGTCCAGAAATAAAAATATAAAAATCAAGACTGAAGTATGTCTAAAATGCAAATTACCAAACAGCTGTTTTGATTAAGGTAGCCTTTGCAAGAATAAACGGAAGTCCAGAGGAAAGTCTGTTTATGTCATTTGATTACAATTTGAACATCTGTGCACACTAAAACTTAAGGAAAGCAAACCATTGATAATTTCCGTAATTTCCACCGTGGCCTCCTGCATCTGCCCTGATTTGTTTGGACTCTGTAAGAGTTTTCTTTAGATCTGCTTTCATCAGACCCCATTGCTCATCAGCATCAATGCATTTCAGCTACATTATCATTTCTTGATAGTAATACAAACCATGCAGCCCCAGGGAACATGAAAGCAAGCCTGATAGGATATCATTTTTAAGATCAAAATACGATTTCCCTCGGCTGCTATGTTTTAACATTTTAAGATGCTCAAGAACTTTTTGGGTCCATAAAACACCAGCAGGATCAACCTCATTGAACTCAAGAGGAAAATATGTGGGAAGAAGATGAGACGCCAATCCTTTTCTAGTATCTGGAACACTTTCTTCCATCCAGTATCGGTACCCTCCATCATTCCTAATTATCAGGATTGGACAACAAACCCATCTCTTCCAGTAGCTCCTCATCCTTGTATAACCCTCTGTTAACACATGGATACTGGGATTACCAGTGCAAGCTAGTATTCCCCTTATCCTATACCCTCCCTCATTTCCCTCCTCAGTAATCGTCTCCTCTGTTCCTCTATTCTACACCGCTCCACTGCTTCTTATCTAGCTTTGGGCTTTATAAATCCCAATACATGCACACATTGTTTAAATACTTTTTTTTCAGTCTTTTCTGAAACCCATACAAATACGAAGAATTTGAAGAATGGGCATATCACATTACATATTGCATGCGGATCAGGGGGAATAGTCTGGCATTTTGAACCAACACATTTCCATTTTTAGGACCTGTAGACAAGCATCACTTTTGCACCTCTTTATTCTTTTTGTGTTGCTTTAGATAAGGAACCCAGGGGCATATTTACTAGTAAAGTGGTGAAGCTTGTCATAAGCCAAGAAGGCTAATGACACACTGCGTCACTTTAGAAACTCAAGGCTGCACCATATTTACAAGAATATGGTGCACCCTGCATTTCCCCCTGCGCTGGCACTAAAATTACCTGCCTAGCGCCAACGCAGGCACCCTTGCACCATAGTGCAAGGTTGCCTGTGGTGCAGGGAAAGATTGCTTATGTGCAGGAATGTGTCCCTTCCTGCACATAAACAATCTTTAAATGGCGTTTTGTAACTTTTATGTGTGCTGCTCAATGCAGCACACATAGAAGTTGCAAAACATCATTAAAAAAAAAAATTATTGTTTGTGTGCAGGTAGGGGCACCTTCCTGCACATAAACAATCATTGACGTTTTGCTGTTTCTATGTTTGCTGCACAACGCAGCCCACATAGAAACAGCAGAAAGGAGGAGAAATGAAACATTTCTACTCGTTTTGCCAGGGTAAGACCGGATTTTCCCTGGTCTTAATTTTGGCGCTGCCCCATATGTACACCACCCTTGTAAATATGGGGCTGCATCAAAATCAATGGGTGTGGCGTTGGAACCCCCACAGCAGCACCCATTGCCCTCCTCTTTCACACTAAGTATAGTGTGAAAGGATGCCTTATTTACAAGGCAGCGTTAAGACATGTTAAGTGGCTTAACGCTGCTTTGTTAATAAGGCGAAGCCCCTATCGCCACCACAACATCCTGAAAAGTGACGTTGTGGTGGCGATAGGGGCTTGTAAATATGCCTCCCAATTGCTTTGCACCTGGCTTTCTATCCCTCTTGACCTTCTCCATTTTTTCTTCATTTTAAACCTTCAGCTACCTCCCTATGCCACACCTTTATTATCTGAAGTATGCTTGGACTCAACATACATATGGTTTTGTTGTCTAGACTTATCTGGGTAGTGTGGCCTACCAGTCCTAGGGGCTTATTCACAAAAGAATGTCTGAGTATCAGAAGTACTATGACATCTTTTACGTCCTCTTACTTGTGTAAATAGGCCCTTGAAACAATCAACTTCCTAGTGCAAAGAGGACACCAGAGAACTAAAGGAACATCTGTATCATGTTCGGTTGTGTCCTCCTGGTGCCAAACATTCTTTGTTGACTGTACACCAATAAATAGCTGTCGGTCACAACTAAGTAACATTGCTTCTCTGAGGAAGCACGGTTATGTGCCTTAATGTAGCAAAAGAAAGGCATGTTTTACCACACTAAGAGGCATATTTACGGGAATGGTGGCACAGGTTACCCTGCTGTGGTGCCCTGCACCACAGGGAAAGTGCAGGCATGCACTGTATTCATTGAACATGGTTGATTCCTGTCCTTTCCCTCTGCCCCGATGCAGTTAGGGCAGCCTAGTGCCAATGCAGGCACCCTTGCACGATGGGGATTGTTTTGTAGACAGGGGTACCTTCCTGCACAAAAACAATCCACAGAAGCGTTTTCTTCTTTCTATGTGTGCTGCAGAATACAGCACACATAGAAAGAGGAAAAACAAGGCTAAATAAAGATATTTATCCTTGTTATGCCTCACCCATGGAGGCATAAGATTTGATGCATTCTTAGGTTTGCAAGTCCTTTTAAAACTACAAATGCATCAAAAAACCATGGGAGTTTGTGGGAATACCCACTGCAACGCCCATGGAACACCTCACTTGCACAGAGTAAGGCAACGCAGCAATTTGTGCTGTGTTGCCTTACTCTGAAATTATGAAGCCATTCAAAGCTGCACAATGTAGCTTTGTGTGGCTTCATAAACCTTACTGCGAGACTTGTGTCATGCATGTACCACTATGCCCAGTGCAAACGTTACACAAGCCTCTCATAAATATGCCCCGTAGGGTGCAGTATTTCCTATGTCAATTCTCCAAGGTTTTCAGGGGAAGCTAAACTTGACCCCGTGCTGTTGAGCATAGAGTAAGAAGCATTTGTAATTACACTTCAAACACAACTGAGAACATTTTGTTTGCATACATTTTTAATTATATTCCACAGGTAATTACCCAACATTAGGCAGCAGATGCAGTTTAGGCTGAAGGATCTACTTTCAAGACATCACCTCTCAATTAAACTCTCCCTGGGTAACTTTAATATAAATTCTTGAATATTAATATAACTGTGGTCCAATCTGATATTATATTGTAGGTATAAAGTCCCCATCTGCATCTTTTATGCAGGCTTCAACGTCTCCCTGTGCTCTTCTCTGTCTCACCCCACCTAGTAGCACTTTTCTGGCTCTAAATGGGTAGGCAGAGAGGGCTGATCGGGAAGTTTCTGACCACAAAATGCTTTCTCATATGTAGAAATGCCAATTTATGATTCGGTACCTTGTTACCGAATTGCATTTTTAGGTTGACGATTTGGTATTTAGAAGGGGCTTGTCCCTTCCAAATACCGAATTGAAGTACTTTATCTGAATGCTTTGTGACAGAATTATGGTTGCAAACAATTCATTTTGTACCGGCTACTGAAAGGTAGTGGTATTCATACTCAAAAGGAAAGAGTTCCCCACACAACCACTTCCCATATGAGAATGTAAAAAATGTTTTATTGTAAGGGCAGGCAGTAGTTCCACAAACCACTGCCTAATTTAAAAAAAAATGTTAATTGAAAGTTTAATTGTTTTTAGTTTTAGATGCATCCCATTTTCCTTTAAGAAAAACTGACTGTCTTAAAAAAAAGCTTTATTTAAAACCAATCACAGACATGGTGATCTGCTAGCCCAAGCAAGCCACCATCCCTGTGATGGCAATCATTCCGAATGGGTCACAAAGTGCATCCTACCTAATTAATATTCATGAGGCAGGTTAATTTGTGACCCATTAGGAATCGCTATTGAAAACTGCAATTTTTTCTTACATTATGAATTGCGATTTCCTAATTGGGATTGTTTTGCTCCTCTGTAGCTTATTTAGTCCAGGCACCATTACCATACCAATATGGGGCAGACTGAGGTTTGTTTTTTCTTATACCTGGTCAGCAAGCACTCATACTCTGTACAGCTGTTCCTGTGCTCCGACTTACATTAGCTATCTTTCACACAATATCTAATAACTACGCTGTTTTAATAGTTTCTTGGTCAAAAACCACTGTTAATCTTCTTAGCACCGGGATGCCCTGTTCAACTCTTGAGTGCACAGCACCTGGAATTTTTCACTCATCCATTCAGCTAGAACCGACAAATGCATATTGACTGGCTATTTGGTATTTGGCAATGATACCCCTCTAGCAATTAGCAGTCAGACTTTAACTGGGTGCTGGCAATAACACACATTTACTGGCAACCTGTAATGATGTGCTTAATACAAACTGGCTATAATATGTTCTCTGTGAAAAGGATGTGATTAATGTTTTGTGGAAATTGACAATGCCATGCTAGCTGGCAATTGGCAATGATGTGCTTCCTAGGAACTGCCAACGTAGTGCTGGCTGGGACTGAAAATAGAGTGGGAACTGTGAATTGGGGGCCATGTGATATCTGGCAGTGGCTAGGATGTGTTTACTGATACCTGTCAACCATGTACAAACTGGGGGCATCTTTATCAAAATGTAACACAGCGCAGGGAGCCACCTTACTGCGCTACATTACAGGGAAAGGACAGGAATGTGCTGTATTTATCACAATACAGCACACTCCAGCCTTTTCCTAGTGCTCCTGCACAATGGGCTGCCTAGTGCCAACACAGGCACCCTTGCACCATGGTGCAAGGGTACCTCTGTTGCATGCAGAATGTTTTTTTTGCATGATGGGACACCTTCCTGCTCAAAAACAATCCCCTTTATGCATATTCTTTTTTTATGCATGCTGGAGAATGCAGCATGCATAGAAAGAGGAAAAACTTAGGAGAAATAAAGATAGTTCTCCTTGTTACTGCTCACCCGGGAAGGCACAGCAAATGTTATCATTCCCAGGTCTACCAGTAATCACAAATCTAAGTATGTGTCAAAATCCATAAATATTGCCCTGGGAAGTGACAGTGCTCTAAGGAACAAATAGGACTGTTCTAACTGAAAACTGCCAATGATATACTAATTAGAAACTTGATGCCTTATTAGAGTTTGGCCAACAGAGAACAACATTGCAAAGATGGCTGAATACCCTGTCTGCCATTCCCTAGGTCTTCCTGCCTCATTTAGAAACTGGCAAATCTTACGTTTTCCAATGATGCAGCCACCATAAACATGGAAAACGTCCTCTGAGAGACTGTCAGTAGTACCACCATACAGAAACCACATCTGTCTTTCCTGTAATATTTGACATTATTCAGTAGGAACCAGGCACTTATTCAGTTTTTTCATTCACATACTCTTGTAATACGGTTTAATATATGGGCAACAGCAACATTACAACAGGGAACATTTCAGTAAATGTATTATTTATATATTCAACCCAGTTATTTGTCAATCACAGAAGACCCATAAAAACATTCATGTGCAGCAGAGCCTCTGTGCAGAAACCACAGCTTTGGTAATGCTTGAAACTCTCTCCAGGCACCATAAAAAATTAGAGTGTGTCCATAACCAGAAATTACTGTGGCATTTATAAGGGGCCCTCTGCTTTCCTGATAGCCTCCGAAAATGATGGCAATACTTTTTTGATATCCCGGTATTCACAGGGTACCGCTCAAGTAATGTGCACATTTTTAAACTGCTTAAATTACAACCAATATTTTGCAACCAGTGAATTCTACATTTGGCTCTTAGGAACTTCTAAGGATTTTGGAAGGACAGCAAAATCCAGAGCTCGAGAACAAGTCAAACAGCTGTACAGCAAGCAATGGTGGAAAGGACTATAAGTAGGATCCTGCACATAGTGATGGGGGCTTGATACAGATTAGATATTTTGATAATTGTCAAGTATTATATTCTCCAGTCACCATTGGTGAACCATATAATGTACTTAGCCCAAACACTATCGAATATAACCTAATTTATAAAGTTATACATCCATTGGTAGAGCTAATGAAACCTGATAAGTCACCCTTAAGAACTTTGAGTGAAGTAAATGTGTCAATACAATTTAAAAGGCAAATAAGCTACAAGGCCTATAAGGGGTCTGTTGGCTCTTTAAATAGTAAATATTCTTAGGTCAGTGTCTAACATTTAATGTAATGCAAATGTATAGGACTGAGCAATTATTGAATAGTTGTACAAATATTACTTTAGAAATCATTCAGAAAAAGTACTACATAAATTAATGGATATAAGAGGTTTCACGTATGGATTTCATTAAAAATGTATAGAGGAGCTAGTGTAAAGCAGTGTCTGAATTTAAACGTCATCATTGGCAAATATGTGCAGATGACCATGGACTTGTTTGTCTTCCCTTTATGAACTGTACATTCATTTGGGAGATCCAAGTTTTGGTTAATCATGGTTGACTGTAAGCATTTTGCTACTCACTAGACACCACCAAAGTAAGACCATTGGGTTCTGAGCTCATGTTTGGAAAAACCCAAAAGCTAATGTACACACTGAATAATTCAAGATGTTTTCACCCACTCATCATCAGACCACATACGCTTGCTGAAATACATCAAAAACATGATGTATATATTGACCATGGCAAATTATTGTGCATGTTCAACAAATATGGAAGTACAAGGAACAAGAAATGCTGCAGATGCACACAAATCTAAAGAATCAACGAGGAAGGATCAGAATAAATGCTCATTTAAAATGTGTTCCATCAGAAAGTGGAAGTGATCACCTTCTACATGCCACTTGAGACAAGGTACAGGTGTAAGATATAAAGCAAGCAGTAATACAATCCATATTTCGATTTGTTAATTCATCTATTGACAATTCAATGTAATATTTCGGCTTTGTCTTTTTGTCTTCACAATTTATCATGTTTAAGCAAATATTTCTCATCTCCTGCTTTTAAACAATGCAGACCAAGGGCTGTATTACATATACGGTGCATTTTCTCTATTTGCCCATGGCGCACCTTTACATAGGTGAGCTGTGTGCAAACAGGGAAAGTGTGCCGTATTACCATGAATGCATTGCCCCCAGGGCAGCTGCAAACATGTGCTGCCCTGGGGGCAGCATTTTCAAGTAAAATAAGGATTGCCTGCTTCAAAGCTGCTCTGTGTTTCACTGTGCAGGCAGCACCTGCCTGCAATTTTTATTTGAATCCCCTTGCAAGCGGCTGCAGTGAGTGACTGCACTCAACTGCAAGGGGATGCCTGGTGGGTCCATCTGATCCCCGCTCGCCCCTTCAGAGGGCTACCTTTAGAAGTTTCACTGAAAGTGTCCCACCTTTATGTGGGGCACTTTCATTGCACTGCCTAAAGGCATATTTTCCTTTGCACCGATGTGCATAATAGGGCGCGGGCAAAGAGGCGAAGTGATTCCCCCATTTGCATGGGGCTATGCCCCCACGCCCAAGGGAACGCCCTCTGATGATATCCGTAATGCTACAAGTGCACCAGTGCTACCTGTACTACAGAAGGGCCGCAAAAGCTTATGCTGCCCCTTCTGTATCACCAAACTGCCCCGGGTGTGCACAAAGCAGGCACACATGCCCATTGAGCCCCGGGACATTCTGCGTAATATACCCCAGGTTTTATTAATATGTGTTTAATGTTGGACTTTAGAGACCTTCTTATTACTGCAAACAGTAAGCTTTTTCCCTTGGCTATGAAGTCATCGTTAAGAATAAGCACTATCAAATGTGAGAGTTTTGTTGTGCATCATTAATTAGGATATTAGGAATGAGGTCTGCAAAACTTGGTCTCCTAAGACTTATTCCTAATGGGAGTAGTTGGAGCCTAGTTCAATGGAGATTGTGTCTAGGGGGAATGTAGATATGGTATAACCCAGATCAAAAAGTTCCAATAAACACATAAATGTATGGTCAGAGCTGTGAGAAAACCTACTTTAACAATATTTCCAAAAATATATAAATGTACTTACAATACAAAATGGCGAAGTTGGACATGGCCCTTTTTGCAGGGTTATCCCAAAGCTTTTGCCCTCCTCCTACTAATTTGTCTGACCTTGTTTCTGTTGGCCTTAGGACTTTGAGCACTTTACCACTGCTAACCAGTGCTAAAGTGCATGTGCTCTCTCCTCTAAACATGGTATAATTGGTTTACACCTGTTTGGTATATTTGATTACCCTGTAGGTCCCTTGTAAAGTGGTATACCATGACTCCTGTCCAGCCCAAAGGTACAGACAATGGGCTGCAGGACTAGTTTCAGGATACCACCCCGAACTGGTGAAAGGTGGAGTGGAGAAAGGATGTAATGCACCTGAGGCTACAGCCCCCCACTCTGAGAAGCCACAGAGGACAGAGACCCCTGAATGGCCTGTGGCCAGGTCCTTACCCTGACAGCAGTCAGTCAGTGGTCTCTGGTCGTTGCTGTCCTTGTGAACAGAATTTTCCCTTGGATGGGGACAGAAGTTAGACACCCGGAGAAGAATGGGCCACAGCACATTGTTGGCCATGGTGGTACTATCTGCCTACTGCGATGCATCTGTGACATCTACACATGCGGGGTCCATGGGTGAGGAGAAGGATTGCCCATGGGTTAGCATAGTGGCCCCTGAGAACATAGACAGAGGGATCCAACTGAGTTCAGGGAGTCATAGAATTGGCAAGTACCCCTGCAGTAGTGGGCCATGGTCCATGTGCTATCGCCCAAAGCAGGCAAGTCTGTCAAGGTATTGATAAGTCTACCCTGACTTGAAGCTGGGGGGTGGGTGATGCTGAAAATGGCCCTTTTTGCAGGGTTACCCCAACATTTTTCCCTTCCTCCTCCTCCTATTTTTCTGACCTCGTTTTTGTTGACTTTAGGATTCTGGGCACTTTACCACTGGTAACCCAGTGATAAAGTACATGAGCTCTCTCCTCTAAACATGGTATAATTGGTTTACACCTGTTTGGCATATCTGATTTACTTGAAAGTCTCTTGTGAAGTAGTATACAATATACCCAGGGCCTGTAAATTAAAGGCTACTAGTGGGCCTGCAACACTGATTGTGCCACCCACAGAAGTTGCCCTCTAACCATGGGTCAGGCCTGCAACTGCAGGGCTTTTGTGTGCCATTTGCTGCCACTTTGACTTGGCATTTAAAACTACTTACCAAGTCTTAGACACCCCATTTATTACACATAAGTCACCACTAAGGTAGGCCCTGGGAAGCCCTATCAACAGGGTGCCGTGTAAGAAAAAGGAAGGACATGTACTTTTAGATTTTGCATGTCCTGTCATTGACAAACACTCTATTTCCTTTTTCACTGCTGTGAGGCCTACTCCTTTCATAGTTTAGCATTGGGAATGCTCTTATACACTTTTAGGCAGTAATTCCTGATCAGACAGGAGTAGCTTTTCTATTTTTGAAATTTTTAAAATGGCAAATATAAATTCTCCTTACTGGTGAAGGTGGATTTCAAATTACTGCTTTAGAAATGCCACTTTCAGAAAGTAGAAGGGAAAACTAGGACAAAAGTCTTAGACAGAAAGTACACTACTTCAAAACACTCAATGAGTGTCTAATACATAATATACTCAGTTAAACTAGTTCATATCCATAAATACAGCTTTAACAAAATCAAAAGCAACACTTCAGTTAGTCACAGTATCCCAATAAATGTCCTCCACATCATCACTCTGGTGCTTCGTCGTTGTTTGTTTATTCAAACTTAGAATTTTCCAAAAATGTTCATTGTCTTTCAAATGTCAATCATAAGTAACAAGCATGGGTAACACAAATCCCAATATATTTCGGGTATAAAAGCCACCCTTCTTCAGGGGAACCTCCATGCCAAACACTACCAACTGTAGTTGGACTGAAGTCCCAAAGTACTGCATTATGTCTGATCAGGTGTCAAAGTGGAGTTGAGCCAATGGTACTGGTGCTGGTTTTTGAATGTCAATACTTCATGGACACGTGTGAGTCCCCCAGCTCACAGGGTCGACTTGCGCTGTGACACTAATTTCGGTCTCCCAATACGCTGTGCTTTCCAACAGTGAATCGGCTCCTATTTTATGAATCTCAACCCCAATAGCTTCTCGCTAAACTCCACAATTGTACTTGAACTGGGAACACATGAGAAGTTCTCCCGTACAGCCGGACCACCGCCAGTCGGTTACTCCTACGCGTGATACGAGTATCTATCGATAAACCAAAATGCAGGCTAAACTTTCCCCTCTGTGCCTCGTCTTTACTCCGATAACAGATAACATCTCTTCCTATTTGGCTAACTCACAATCAAACCGGAAATTGTACAGCTAGCAGAGTCAATTCAAAACTTAAATAACTTAAATAGTAAAAGTCGGTGTGCAAGTCAGGCAGATTCCCTACTCAGCTCACCCATAACAGTAGTTCCTCAGACAGCCCTGTTTAAGTCTATGGTGAGGGATACACTGGGCTTCTAGGCACTGTTTCCCAGTCAGTGGACTCTTCCAGCGTGGAGGTTCTGGAAGAGCCTTCAGGCTTGTTCCAGAAAATGGGTTAGGAATCAGCATGAACCCCTAACTTGCTTTCACAAATATGGTTCATGAAAAATTAAATGAGCAGAGCTGTTATTTGCTGGGCACACATACTCTGATGATCAGCACCAATATTTAAAAAATATTAACATGTTGTTAGGAAACATCCAAAATATGCAAAACATTAACTCAAGTCACAGCACTTAAGTTACATGGAATGTCATGTTGACCAATATGGAGCTCTACACATCTAAAACTAGTATACGGCGACTAACCAGGGATTGAATAGAGGCAGTTATGGTGGTACTGCCTTGACAGCATAGGAGGAAGGAAGGATAAAGTTTAATGGAGAGTCTCCACTCTCAAGGTACTTCAAAGTTGTGTAGGCGAGCACAAGGTAAGTTGTTTTCTTTTTTTTAATTTAACTTTAACTCCTCATTGTCAGTCAGCTACCCCAGTCCCCACTCCATTGCCCCACTGTTCTTACCTGCACGGGTGGCACCTGGTGCAAACATGTGCGCATTTTACACTACAATAAGCACATGACTGGTGTAGATGGAGTAGATCAGAGTTTGGAGCCTTGCAGTGCTGTTCATAATTCATACATTTAGTATAAAATGTTGTCTTTCAATCAGTTTCATTTTACAACCTTCAATGCTTTTGTTGTATTCAAGGATTGTTCTCCAGATTCAAAGATAACTTTTGTTCAGTTTCAGCAGACTGTGATAGGTAGCCTAGTTTTATTGGAGTAGGCAAGTGTTTCTAGAGTTGGAGTGGTGAAGGATGTGGCTAGATTGAAAGATCGCCGCTTTCCTGATTACATTCCTCCCATGCCCAAAAAGATTTTCCCTGTAGGAGATGTAGAGTCTCTGCCTGAAGAGGCGTGAGGAAGGAGAGCCGTATGTACTGCCCTGAGTGTCCTTCTAAGCCTGGGCTATGTGTTTTAAATTGTAACCCACAGAGCTGAAATTTGGGAGCAACCGTGAATATAAAAGTTAACTGACTGGTCTATATCGTTTTCTAATTTTTGTTCAGTTTCACGGTTGGCAGTACTTTGATGTATTTAGTTAGACCAGTTGCATTTGAGGTCATAGCTGTTTTTTTATCTCATTCAAATTGGTTTTTGGTTTATTTTGTTACAAGAAATGTGTTGGTGGTGTACGTGGACTGGTGCTTGGCTGGTGGCGTGCATGGGTGATGATTGACTGGTGATGTGCATGGATGGCTCTTGGCTGGTGGTGTAAGTGGACTGGCACTTGTCTGTCAGTGTGCGTGGACTGGCACTTGGCTGGTGGTGTGCGTGGACTGCTGCTTGGCTGGTGGTGTGTGTGGACTGGTGCTTGGTTGTCGTGGACTGGTGCTTGGTTGGTAGTGTGTGAGCTGGCATTTGGCTGACAGTGTTTATGTAGTGACTTGCTGCTGGTCACTACACACACATTGCCAGCCAAATGCTAGTCCACACACTCTGTCAGCCACCAGCTGATGTGATTGCTGTGTCAGTGATGTGGGAGTATGAAAGTGATGGGCCCTTGAATTGCACTGTTTCCTGATGTGAGTGTTGTAATGTGCTGGGCCCGTGGCTGGCGTTGTGAATTGTTTTGTGTGTGTCATGCATGACAGGTGTGTGAATGGCCGTGTAAAGCAGTTGGTGCTTGGTTGCAGCTTCACAGCTCATGAGCTGTGAGCCATTGGTTCAGTTTTTTAACTTTCAATTATTAACAGTGTATTTCATTTCAGTGAAATCTTTTGTTAATGAACTGTACATTTGTTAACTTTTCCTTTACCCTCAAGTAAAATACAACCAGTATGTTTTTGTGATTGAGGAATAGATGTTTGTGCAGTAACATTAGTTTTTTCTGTCATTCTCTGCCAGGGTGTACATTGTCTGTAGGGGAAATCTACCAAGTTTCATAAACTTGACACCCAGGGGAGTCCAGGGTGGTGCGGCTTGCATGGATTCCCCAACGTTTTCTTACCCAGAATCCCCTGCAAACCTCAAATATAGATCGAAAGTCAAATTTTTCACATATTTCTGTGTGGGAAAGTTGTGGATTCCCTGAACCGGCAAAAATTTCCTAGGACCCAGCCTTACCTCAAATCTCACGATACAAATGCTGCCCCTTTTGAACCCTCTTTTGTTGCCCCTCAATTTTTTATTTTATTTGTTTTTTGGCTGACTATGCTTTGGGCACCCACCCAAATAACGTACCATTTTTATAGGGAGACTGAGGGAAACGCTGGGTTTAAGGAAACTTGTGATGGCGCAGTGATTCCAAACAGGAATGTGAGGAAAATGTAACTGCTTAGCTAAATTTTTGTCTGTAGGGGATTCTGGGTAACAAAATGATGGGAGCGCCAAGGAAGAAGGCCCACCTTGGATAGTACTAGCTGTCTCGCTTTCGAAAATGTACAGGTTGGCTAGGTTTCCCTACGTGCCGGCTGAGCTTACCACACCTCCATGGACTCCTACAGTAAATACCTACACAGATGAGCATATTAAATAGAAAAACATATATAGAATGTATTGAGACTTCAGGATATGTTTATCAGTCTCAGCGATAAAGTACAGTCCTGTTTATGTAGAACTCGTTATTTATCTGAACTAATAATTCCTCACCCTAGCGAAACAGTTCCCTAATTAGATACCTCAAGAAATGAAGGATGATTCTGGCTTTAAATGTCAGCAAAGTTCTTTTGGCTTTGATACTCTTTCCTTGTTCCAAAGCACATATAGATGTCAAGTAGAGTAAGTTGCACCCCATGGTTTGCCGTTTGCTACCTATGCTGCTGACCTTGCTAATGATGGGGCATATTGACAAGGCTAGCTTAAGTTGACCAAAGTGATGCAGTACTCAAAGTAGTTCTGTCACAGACACCTTGTAGGTGTATTCATGAAGCCCTCACCCACCAACCTAGTTGGTGGCATGCTTCATCATCGGGCCCACCCAGTGACACCTAGTATGTCCCGGGTGTGCTACGACGCCTGATTACAGCGGAGCTGGTATATTGCTGAGAGTGCAGTGAGGTTGGGTGAATTGTGATTTAAAACGGCTTGGTGGTGGTCCCAGTACCCAAGGGTAAATTAAATTTTAATAACTGGGCCGACACCAGCGGTTAAAAGTAAGGCTACAGGACGTGTAAGGGTGGAGAGTTACTGCCCCCTGCGTCCTTCAGATGGTCGACATGTTTCAGCCAGTGCCTTAGAGTATTCTGGCTTTCCTCAGGACCGTTTTTAAAAGGGTGTGGTGAAAATAAAACAGACTTAGTGTTGTGGTACAGACTATGTGATACACTCACTAAGGCGTTTTTCTATGTGTGAGAGGGGGATTCCCTTCTCATGCATACGCTTTGGGTTATTAGCCAAGGCTTCCTGGAGGGAAGCGGTAAGGGGATGACCAGTCTTTCTGGTCTGTGCCAAGCCTTAGTGAGTGTATCACATAGTCTGTACCACAACACTAAGTCTGTTTTATTTTCACCACACCCTTTTAAAAACGGTCCTGAGGAAAGCCAGAATACTCTAAGGCACTGGCTGAAACATGTCGACCATCTGAAGGACGCAGGGGGCAGTAGCTCTCCACCCTTACACGTCCTGTAGCCTTACTTTTAACCGCTGGTGTCGGCCCAGTTATTAAAATTTAATTTACCCTTGGGTACTGGGACCACCACCAAGCCGTTTTAAATCACAATTCACCCAACCTCACTGCACTCTCAGCAATATACCAGCTCCGCTGTAATCAGGCGTCGTAGCACACCCGGGACATACTAGGTGTCACTGGGTGGGCCCGATGATGAAGCATGCCACCAACTAGGTTGGTGGGTGAGGGCTTCATGAATACACCTACAAGGTGTCTGTGACAGAACTACTTTGAGTACTGCATCACTTTGGTCAACTTAAGCTAGTCTTCTTTGTTTAATCACATATAAATCCCTCGGGGACATGGACTAGCTTTCTAGTCCTCTCTCTCCCTCTTGTTACACGCATATTGACAAGGAACAGGGAAAATTAATGCTAAGGGCGCTTAGCGTTAATTTTTTTAACGCCCGCTATCGCTGGATAATATCACCTGGTTATCGTGTTATTAACAACTCTAACCGCCTAGGCGATAAAAAACCAGTGATGGCGGCATTTTGGGAGGTTATCGCTGGTAATGCAGTGATAAAACTACAAGGATAGGGATATCCTTGTTGATAGCCCATGGTGGACTTAGCCATGTAATCCACCTCCCATTGGATTACATGGCTAAGTCTGAAAATTATCAGACATAAAAAAGCAGCGTTAACCATGGTTAGCGCTGCTTTTTTTGTCTCTAATAGGGTTAGCGTGAAGCTTGATAATAGGAGAAATGTCGCTAAGCGACATTTCTCCTATTATTTTGCTCTGGAACGCCCACTTTGCATCCGATTAGATATGCAAAGGGAAGCGTAGTGAAAAAGGGTGCTAACATGCGATTTTGCATGTTAGCACCCTGTTGTTGATAGGACGATATTTTTATCTACGCTTCTTTGGCTTTTAAAGCCAAAAAAGCGGAGATAAAGCCCTTGTTAATATGCCCCAAAGTTGTATAAATTCATATGGGACTAGGAAAGAAAATCGGCACAAGCACCAAAATAAAAGTGGACCCCGTGGCACCATTAGTTAATCAGATAGGTAAAATAAAGTGTCCCACATTTGCAACTATGGTGGAGGAGTGTCGCCCCACTGCTTTCAAGCAGTGTGAGAAGAGGATACATAAATTGATAATAACTTTGAGTTATTAATATTTTATGTTTGTGCTGCTTTGCGGTGGGTTTTGTACTCTGCTCTTGGAGCAGGGGAGAAGAAGTTTACCCAATCCTAAGTGCGCAATGACTGTTTGGTCGGCCGTCTGGGGCTGCCCAAACCAGTCATGCACACTTTTCCCGTTCTCCATGCAGGCTGCATTACAGCCTCTATGGAGAACATGCCCAGACCCCCATTCCCTGGTTGAGTGTCAATCCAGGACGCTCAAAACCAATCACAATAGTCGGGGGAGCCTGGGTGACTACCAATCACAATGCTGCATTGCAGCCGTGTGATTGGTCAGTGGGGCCTGGCTGTGCTTCCTGTTACTCGAGGAGAGCAGGAGCAGAGACGGGGACCGGTGGGAAGGTAAGTTAATTTTTTATTATGCGCATCCTCACATGACCCCCCTCCCGCACCTACCCCCACCAACGAGCCGTGCCGGCTGCACTGAAATTATGGGAGACTGGGTACATTTGTGCTTCCTGCATGTAATGTTTGTAGGTAACATCAGGGAAATCAACAGACAAACCCACTCCACCACACTATAAAACAGATCCACAAATAGCAAAAAAAATCCAAAGCCAAAAAACGGCAGATGCACTGACTTGTCAGACCAGCTCTTCTGGCACTGCCAGATTGCCTTACAGGTCCAGTCAGACCCCGGAGCAATAGGAACACAAGGTAAACAGGGATTTAATCGTCTTTATATTTGTCTTTAGTTTGCACACTCTTCCTCCCATCTGCTAGCACGTAAGAAGCATGTGAGGGCTGAGGGCAGGAGAGGGCGTCAACCCTTTGATGTCATTGAAGCGGGAATGTCATGTCACTTCCGCTACCTCTAGTATTATAGTGAAGAAATGGCGATTAAAACATGCGCCATCACTCCATTACTTCCTCTTTTGAACAGAGAAGATCCCATGACAGAGAAGGGGAGCAGAGGTGCCTCATCTGAGCTGAAGCGCCTCATAACTGTGCAGTGTCTGCAGGAGACTAACATGTATGATGCATCAGCTGTCCTCTTCCCGGAGCTCAAGCAGGCCTTAACGCTACTTTGAACATGCCCATTTAACACATTATATTGACACAGGTCACCCATGAAGTGGTGCACAACACTGGCACTGATGTTTAGGGCCCATTTAGTCAAGGCATCTCTCGGGCTTGGCATTTATCATTTTCTTTAAATATAGCATCCCACTTTCATGAATTTTATGAAACTGTTTTTATGGAAATGTTAAATTTGATATATTCGATCATTGGGTTGTGACAGTAAATAATGCATACATTCCACTGGATGCCAGGGATGCGGCAAATGATTCATGGTGAAGGGAACGCGGTAGATTCCTGCCCAGGAGAGAAAAGTCAGAGAGGAGCTGAGGAGTTACAGAGTGACATTTAAAGGGAAGGGAAAGAGAACGTGATAAATGGTGGCTGAGAGGTGCAGGGTGGTGCGGATTGAAATGCTATCATAGGAAGCCCAGTTAAGTGTTTATTGTCAGCAGAAACCGCACGTGATGGACTGGTGCCATATTGATGCCACTTTAATGCCACTCTATGCCCTCTTCTCATCACCTTCTACGACCATCTTTTATCCAGATCCACGTTCGCTCCCAGTTAACCTTTTTCATATAAAGTGATACACAGTGGTGAAATGTGTATGCTTATTCTCTGCAGATCTGCCTTATTTCAGCTAATAGTTACTGCTAACAGCCCTCTAAATTTTCTCCAACATTATTTACATTTTTATTTGGTGCAAGAAATGTATCACTCTAGTATCCTTGCTAGGCCTGGGCGAAATTTCAATTATGCCAGAGTAATCAGAATAATTTCGGTAATTCAGCGTTACTCTTTGACGTGGAATTACCATTACTAACGAGATTACGCCTGATCGGGTAACTAAGAGTCCTGCTTTAGAGAGCACATTTGAAACGTGCGAGGAGTGACTGCCTGCTGTGCTGTCAATGTCCTGTTGCATTTAGTGTTATTTTTTAAAGCAAAACGCTTTCTTGTGTCCATTTTGGATGCAAGGTGGCATTTATATACTTAGAAAATAGTGCTAAATGTTATATCACTGTTCTTGCATAATTCCATTTAAACTTTTGGAATTTTTGGTAATTGCACGTGACTATGCGATACGTAGTTATGCGAGCTATGGCAACCCCTAAGCGTAGCGTAGATGATATATTCAGGTTTGGAACATCAAACACTTTGTTACATGACATACAGAGCAGAGACCTAGCACATTAGCAAAATATATTGCATTGGTATTCATTACATATCAAAATAACTCCCACAGGATCGCTCAAGGATGCTGTTATTGTGTTTCTACATTAAGGCTGGGTCTACTGTGTAGAGTCTGTTGGGTCATTTCCCTCCCAGATGATGATGATGATGATGATGAGATGATGATGATGATGATAATGAGGAGCTAGGATGACAAATGCAGGACCATAGATGTGGCCCAGACCCACTCCGTGCTGACCTACATTTTTAGCTAAAATTCAAAAAGGGGCTAAGGTTTTCTCAAATGTGTTAATTTTGTCTTTTACCATTGCCAACAGTTTTTCAGTAGCATAAATATTGCATAGTTAGCCACCACATGTTTAAAGGTGGGCGGGTTGGTTTTTGTCCATACATGAGCTAAGGTGATGTGGGCTGCAAGCAACAAGTGCATCAGGAGTTTGCCTGGGTGTGCGGGGTGGGAGGAGGTGGACAAGAGGTATCCAGTTCATCACCCATGTCACCCAAGTATAGCGTAAAGGGGTTCATGGGCAGCTCGATAGCTGTGATTAGCTACATTTGTTCCACAACTTCCTTTCAGAATAACTGGACCCGCCCACAAGTCCACCATTGTATGACCCATTGTTCCCCTCTTCCCGTATTCTCTCCAGCATTCCCTGATGAACCAACAGGCTGGAGTGCAATACCACCACAAAATAATCTGATAGCCATCCACTTTGTGTTGTGTGCAAATACATGCTTTTGCTGCATGGCATCACATGTTTAGCCATGAGTCCTCCGTTATTTGTATTCTCAACGCGGTGTCCCAAGTGTTAAACTTTCTATAAATGGTTTGATGCCCCCCCCCCCTCCAAGAACCCACTTTTTAGGAAATACTCAGGAGCGGTGAGGTCCCTCAGTGCAGCTTCTTTCTAATTCGTCCCTTATAACATACATTGCTAAGTGTTGCCACTAGGACTATAAAACAGCTTCTAAAGCCTGATCCTGTATACCTGAAAGTCAGGGTTGTAAAGAATCGGGGCAGGATTATAGTCACTCCTCTGCCTCGTGCTGATCCCATCCATTGTTTCAGAGTAATTGTTGTATGGTATAAGAGGCTTTCCATGCTTCGTGATTTAGGGGATAGCCGCGACAGCACATGTAGGGGTAACTTTGCAGGTACCTATTTTGTACTTGGGCCCAAAGTTCCATAGCTTTGTGCTTTATAATGTCCAGTAGAGGTTGAAGCTGTGTCACCCTAACATTGGTTTTGAAGTGGAGGAAGGATAGACCACCTATATGAATAGATTTAAATTTAAAAAAAATATATCCTTGGAGCTTTATTGCCACACATGAATGCAATCAGTTTGCCTCGACTGATTTGTAATGTGGTGAGTGGTACTGTGAGCAGGAGAGTCTGGCACACAAAAAAACAAATGTGGAAGGAAATTAGCTTTATGGGCACAATACACCCGAGGTATGAGATTTCCATTTTACCCTAACGTTAGACATCTTTAAAAAGAGTTTCTCAATGTGGGGATTTGCTAGCTTCATTTAGGTGAGCTTCTGAAGCCGTGGTCTTAACCTCCAAGTATTGTGAAAGGAAGGAAGATACGCAAACCTGTGAGTGCGTGTTGTGAAGATCACCGATTCCGAGACACTTGGGGCACCCAGACCTGTGGATTATGAGTAGTTGATGATAGAGCCCAAAGCTCTATCAAAGATGTGTAGTACCCGAGTTAAATGGGGAAGAGACACTTTGGGGTGTAATAATAATATCATCTTTATTCGGTTTTTTACAATTTTAAAAACCATAAAAGAACACTTTTTGAACGATACAATACACATGTATCAAAAACATAAATATATAATGTTTAAAACCATTCAGGTATCATATAGTCTCAGACCAAGGATTCACATAATTTTGCTTCATCAACCTAGACTAAAATCAGGCTCCATATTACAGGTTATTCCTATGTTTTACAATGCATCTTAAAAAGTTAAGGACATGATAACAGATCAGTTTGGAGTCTAACATTTGAAGACGTAACATCGCCGGGCGACATTGTCTTAGTCCCCATCGCTTTAATACAGGTAGTAACCAAACCTTCCTATGTGAATGATAAAATTTACAAAACAGAATTGTATGTATATTTGACTGTATTGATACTTCATCACAAGGACAAATAGTGGGAATCGAATCCCAACAGTTTCTATCGGGGAAAGAAACTAATCTGTAAAAAAAAAATCTAATCTGAATCTTGTCAGCAACATTCTATGATAGGTGCTAATCTGTAATGTTAAGTATGGTTGAATGAAATAAGTGGTCTGAATCAGATTAGCGTGACGGGCCGATGGTTTTATTGCCACAGAAGTTAACCTTAAGGACTCCAAATGCGTTAACGCCAATTTTTTCAGCGCCCTCTTTGGCATTTCAATAATTTTTTTGGGGTTGAGATAATATTTCTCTAAGCCGAGATCCTTGAAGAAATTTCTTACATAAGATAGCCATTTTATCTTTAGAGGGTGGTCTATGGTCATTGAGTCTATCAAGATTTCCTGCGAAAAGACGTTATTATCGGAAGTCCAAATGCGTCGCCAGAGCAATAGGGGCTGAATTCTTATGAGGTCCTCGAGGTATGGGATTCCGAGCTCCAGGTGGAGAGCGTATACTGAGGTGCTCGTTGGTAAGGCTAAAAGAAATCTCAAAAAATTATTTTCAGCAACCTGAAGAGCACTGACCTCTACGGATCCCCATACTCCAGCTCCGTAGAGGGCAATCGCCTGGCATTTAGCTGTGTAGATTTTTAAAAGCTCCACTGGTGGCCTTTTCCCTAGTCTCTGTGAAAAACTTGTCAGGGACATTATCGCTCTTTTGAACAAGTGACATCTAGCCTCAACTGCTGATCTCCAATTGAGCCCGTCGTCAATCATTAGCCCCAGGTAGCAATACTTAGTAGTCACCTCCAATTTTTGATCTTTGAGATAGATGTTCTTTACTCGCTTTTTGGATCGACCGGCTACCATAACAAAGGTTTTTTTAACATTGACTTGTAGGTCCAGGCCACCCATAAACTCGACATATCTATTTAGGGATTTCTGCAGTTCGCAAGGGGTGCGGGCCAAGATGACCGCGTCGTCCGCATAGAGCAAGGCAGGTATCAAACGCCGTTTTACCCGCGGTAGGTCCAACGCCCCCTCAACATCTCCACCTCCAAACCATTTGTATACAAGGAGAAGAGGAAGGGGGCGAGGACACACCCCTGCCTAACTCCTCGCTCCACTCCGAAAGGCGCGGTCAATTCACCCTTCGAGCCAAAACGCACCCTTGCAGAAGCCCCTGAATATAACTCTCTCATAAAATCTACGAGAGGGGGGTCCACTCCCATACATGTCAGGATGTTCCAAAGTTTTATGTGTGAGACACAGTCAAAAGCAGCGGATAAATCTACATAGACCATGTAAACCGTTTCTTTTTTTGCTTGGCAATATTTTCCCATGATCAAAGTAAGATTAAGGGCCTGCTCCACCGTTCCAAGCCCCTCCCAAAATCCAAATTGAAGATCTGAAATAATATTTCCCTCCACGGCCCACTGCCGAAGTCGTTCAAGCACAACTCTACCAACCACTTTGCTTAACGAGTCCAAGAGGGAAATGGGACGGTAACAGTTAACGTCTTGACGATCTCCTTTTTTAAAGATTGGGACCATAATTGACTTTGTCCAGGAATCAATCAGACCCACTTTTGCCGCTGCAGTACATACTCTAGTGAGGATGGGGGACCAGAGATCCGAATTGAATTTAAACAGGTCTACTGGAACCCCATCAGGGCCGGGAGCCTTTCCACTCTTACTTGCTTTCAGGGGCGCTAAAACTTCAGTGATATCAAAATATATGGAGATGGGATAGTCAACATTTGGGAGAGAATGTTCTGAACCTTTGCTACCGGTTACTGTATCTTTAAAAATCTTGGAAAAATGAGCCACCCACGTATCTTCATCGATGGCCACTTCTATCTTAGGGCTATTTGAATCCAGGAAATATGGTGTTTTGCCAAAAGACCGAACTATTCTTTGCTGCGACACTGGAGTGTAAATCATCCCATAATTTCTTTTTTAGTTCAATAATTCTTTGCTTTCGTGCATTAACATATTGGCACCTCAAGAACTGGATCGTTTCTGGAACTCTATCTGTTTTTTTTTTTAATTCCTTTTTTAGATTGGCTAGGGCCGTGGTGCAGGAGTGATTAAACCAACCTTTGTTGGTTGGGAGTGACCTCCTTGATGTTGTGGTAAGAAGTTCCTTAATCTTCTCTAATATTTGTATGAAATTTGTTAAAATTTCTTCATCAGATAACGATAGATCGAGGCAATTGATTATATTTATAAAAGCCTCTTTTACCAGTTTCCCAGTAATTTCTTCCGGGTTGATCACCTCCCACTTCAATGTATACCCATTTGTCCTGCCTAGCTCCAATTTATTTTGTGCGAGAGTTGTCGCTATGGTGTCCGTTTCAGGTTGAGCTTTCATTCGATGTAGTTCTAATCTAAGAGCAGAATGATCGCTGAAAGTGTTTATTAGTACCTCACAGGACCTCACTCGGGGGGACAAACCTGACGAGAGAAAGATGTAATCTACTGTTGTACTATAGCCCCTACCCACGTACGTTGGTTGTAAAAGATTTGACCCTAGAACTGATTCATTTACTATTTCAAGTTCTAAGTCCAGTAACATATTATTCATGGCAGTCCCCACTTTGCTATGGGTAAAGTGCATAATAGGAGCGTTGTTTTCATCCACAATTCCACATCTGTTTTTCCCGACGTGTGGACATGGATGTATATTTAAATCTCCACCACATATGAAATGGACTGGGCCCTTACCAACTATAGAGTTATTTCTCAATTTCTCCTTAATATTGGCGATAAGAGACAGAAATTGATCATCCTCAAGATTGTTGTACAGATTAAGCAAGAGGATGGGCTCAGGATTATAGTCACTCCTCTGCCTCGTGCTGATCCCATCCATTGTTTCAGAGTAATTGTTGTATGGTATAAGAGGCTTTCCATGCTTCGTGATTTAGGGGATAGCCGCGACAGCACATGTAGGGGTAACTTTGCAGGTACCTATTTTGTACTTGGGCCCAAAGTTCCATAGCCTTGTGCTTTATAATGTCCAGTAGAGGTTGAAGCTGTGTCACCCTAACATTGGTTTTGAAGTGGAGGAAGGATAGACCACCTATATGAATAGATTTAAATTTTTAAAAAATATATCCTTGGAGCTTTATTGCCACACATGAATACAATCAGTTTGCCTCGACTGATTTGTAATGTGGTGAGTGGTACTGTGAGCAGGAGAGTCTGGCACACAAAAAAACAAATGTGGAAGGAAATTAGCTTTATGGGCACAATACACCCGAGGTATGAGATTTCCATTTTACCCTAACGTTAGACATCTTTAAAAAGAGTTTCTCAATGTGGGGATTTGCTAGCTTCATTTAGGTGAGCTTCTGAAGCCGTGGTCTTAACCTCCAAGTATTGTGAAAGGAAGGAGGATACGCAAACCTGTGAGTGCGTGTTGTGAAGATCACCGATTCCGAGACACTTGGGGCACCCAGGCCTGTGGATTATGAGTAGTTGATGATAGAGCCCAAAGCTCTATCAAAGATGTGTAGTACCCGAGTTAAATGGGGAAGAGACACTTTGGGGTGTGTTATAATGCATAGAATATTGTCTGCAAATATTGAGAGTATATAAGTATCAGAGCCTACACCGATGCCGTGAATAGGTGGATTGTTGTTAGTTTTTTGGACCAAGGGCTCCGCGACAAGGGCAGACAGGTGACATCCCTGTCATGCAGCCCTAGAAAGGGCAATG
Organism: Triturus cristatus; assembly: GCF_964204655.1. NCBI lineage: Eukaryota > Metazoa > Chordata > Amphibia > Caudata > Salamandridae > Triturus > Triturus cristatus. The sequence continues at coordinate 314,435,113 of NC_140588.1, read as the reverse complement.
GGAGCAGTCGTAACACCATTCATTTTAGGTAAAGTTTTGGATTGAGGAAAGTTGGCAAAAAATATGATGCCATTTCACGATGCAGACTCCCTTTTCATCTAGTGTTTTCAAACAAAACATTCCACGGACACCTTTTGAATGCCTTCTCCACTGCAAGCAAGAGAAAGAGCATCGGAATCTACGTACTACCGACAATATCATCCAGGTGAAGTATTAAGATGACATTATCCATTGTCTTTTATGCTCTCAATAAAGCCCGATTGAGCCAGGTAGATCAAGGTAGGGCCAATGACCTTCCAACCTCTGTGTTCGAATTTCAGTATAAATTTTAACATCAAGTTTAATTAATGATCTGGGCCAATATGGTCAACATTTCTTTGCGTCTTCATTTCATTTTAATATAAGGATTGCTTCTGATTCGATCATATCTTTAGAGACTGTTTGGATGTCAAGAAGAGGTTAAAACATTCAATAATGGCTGAATTAATATGTCTTTAAAAGCCTTATAGAATGTGGCCATGAAGCCATCAGGGCTTGATGCTTTATTGTTATAGCTTGATTAACCTTGTTAGGTCAAGTATGTTCATTAATGAGATCCACTGTCTCTGGTTTTAGTGGTTGGACTATCACATTGGTATTTGGATTGAATTCACTTTTGCCCCATCGTGCTAGGGTGCGTGCCTGGGTCTAGCAGAGGTTTTGTACAGGAAGGGACTCCTTCTTGTACAAAATACTATACCTAGGCACACTTGAAAGCTTTTTAAGGTCGAGCCTAGCGCTGCGCGCATGCGCTGCCTATGGGAGGCTTCTTGTAAGCCCTCCCAACTCCCTAGAGCTTTTCCCGTGTGTTTTTTTTACGCCCACACATTTGATTGGCCATTGCGTAAAGCTTTCACAAAAGAAAGCACGCAAATGGCCAAAGGCGTGGTTATGTCCCGCCTTTTCTTTAAATGTTCCCTCTCATAGCCTATGTGTCTCTGGAGCGAGTGCAGTCATCAGCGGCGGATAGTGTGCCAGCTGCATGGCAGGCTGCATTCCAGTATTAGGTTACTTGTACTAATTTCCCCAGCACGGGCGTTATGGCTTTCACGACCGCGCTGGTTTCTTGTTCTTCCTACCTCCTGCTGTCTCTTTCTCAGGGTCCAGCCTTCCCCCCTCTGCTCTGTCTGAAGGGGTGGGCTGGGTGCATGCCCTCTCACGCATAATGCCCGCACAAGGAGTGACACGCAGCCCACTTGTTGCATACCTCTCTGTCCTATGTACTGTAGTGTTGGAATAACTCACGGCCCAGACGGAGTCTACAGACACAGAGTATGTTCAACGTAACAGCAGGCAGCACGTGAGTGTGTGCCTGCTATGTGCAGGGCGGTGTGCGCTCCTCTACTGTGAAACTGCACAGTGCTGCTGATTCCTGCTTCAGTGCACAAGGGGAGACACACCAGGCTCGGTCCGGTCATGCTGTGACCGCACTTGCAGCCCAAAAGCAGACGTGCCTGGCACCCGTGCTGCACAGAAGTGCTCCCTCCACCGCTGCTCCAGTTAGCGTGCGGTGTACGGACAGCCGCAGGAAGGCTGCTCTGGATTGACGGGCCAGGTAAAGCTTCGGGTGACTATGGGATCCCTGGCAACTTTTATTCCATATGCCTGCTTAGGCCAGGGGCCTAATCCGATTGAAATGAAATGCCCTGCTGCAACCCCAGACAACACAATAGCAAAGCGCCGGCCATTACTCCTCACTGATGTCTGCCAAGGCGTGGCGCTATTACCACATCCTACAGAGGTGCCATCGTGGGATCTAAGCAAGTGAAAACAGTCCCCCCCTCGTGGAATCGACTCAGCAACCCCGTGGCTGGTTGGAGTGCTGCTTGATTGGTGCATCAGGTGCAGTGGCACAGGGGCCCAGAGGGAGCCCCTGAACGCTGATTCTTGCTATTTCACAGTTTAACCAGGAGACCCATTTCCTTGCTTGCACTAGAGCCCATGACACGCTGGCAGGAGTCATGGTATGGAGTATAGTGACCACCCCGACTCTTGTCTCTTCTAGCATGTCTGTTTCCCGTCTAGATACGCCGCTTGGTCCATTCAAATGATCGAAACCGAGACACCTGCACCGGTGAATCATGGCCTCTATTGCGCCAGTGACATCAGCACTCTTTAGTACTAATAATGCCGGTGCACCACTATGTTTACAGCACGGACCCTTCCCTGTCCCAGCTGTCACTGGCCTAACTCCTTCAACTGGCCCTCCGCTCGCCTACTATTACAGGCAGGTGGTCCTCTGCATAGTGCTTGTGTACAGCTTAGAGGGCAGTGCAGGGAACAGGCAGCACTTTGGCACTAGAGGAACAAGCATTTGCAATGCAATAGGTCTCGCATTTATGCGAGTTTGAGCTATTGACATTGCAAATAACAATGCCTTTTATTTTTGTTTTCGTTTTTAAAACATAAATAAGAGGCATTGTCATTTACAATGCCAATAGCTTAAACTTGCGTAAATGCGAGACCTGTTGCATTGCAAATACTTGTTCTTCTTTGTATGTGTGCTGCACAGTGCTGCATGCATGCAAAGTCCAAAAATAAAGGAGAAATAAAAACATTTCTCCTTTTAATGACTGCTTTACAGCGGTGTTATTTTTGGCTCTAACCCTCCTTACTAATGCTAGTAGATAGGTTTTAGCATCAGAAAGCATGGGAGGTGTGAACGCCCATGTACCACCCATGTAATGCCCCCTTGATGCAAGGTATTGCAAAGCAGCATTTTCCCACTGTTTTGCGTTACTTTTCCCTATAAACCAACGCTAATACTAATTAGCGTTGGTTTGCTAATCCCCACATAGGTTTAGCGTCGGGTTAGTGTTACAAAAGTAACGCTAACCCGATGCTAAACCTTTGTGAATCTAGGCCAAAGTATCATATAAGGGAGAAACGACAAGCGTTGGCAATAGCATGAAAAAAGTGGTGAGGTTTCGCCATAATATACTCACTGTTAGATGAGTTTGAGATATTGACCCTCCTAACTATGCTGTCCAGCCTAACCTAGAGAAGTGGAAGAAGCAATGATTTATTGGGCAAGCTCAAACTAAACCCCATTTGTAAATGTTAACTCACCAAAGTCAGGTTGTTGGAATCAGAGTATGATACACGCAAAAGTGACACCCTCATCTTCACAATGTGGCTTCTCCTCATTGCTGGAGGACCAAACCAAATGACTGAAACTTTGCCTTACTGTTTTTTATCATTTCACTGTGTCCCGGGAGCTAAATGGGTCTTTGTGGATGAAGCACTACTACTTTAGGGCAATTGTCTGTTTGCAGCTACAGGTATGCTGCCTGGTTCTTACATAACTGAATGACTAAATGCGTTTTATAAATCTATTGAATTTAACCTAGTCAAATAATGTATTCAGGACGTTCTGATATGGGGCCCTCTGGTCCATGTGCTGATAAGTGACTGTAACTGTAAAACTGTTTTTATTTTTTTGTAAACTGGGAATTAGTTCTGCTCATTGTTTTCAGAGCTTTGTCTGAATAAACATTCCTTGAAAATGATAAAGAGGACTATAGTCTGCTATTATGCCTGGTTTATAGAATTGATATAGTGCCTTGTGTGGCCCTGGAGCACAGAGTGGTATTTGACTAAATTGTTGGAGCCCAGCCTACTATACATGACTAGACGATTGCAAATTCATAGAATGACTTACAGTCTCATGTGTAAGATCCAGGGGTGAGCTCCTGGATTGCTACTGCAAACTATTCCCTAGACAAGTGCATGACAAAGATGCAAAAGAATTACATAGTTTATGTTAGTGATTTTTGACATATTCCTTTTCCCGTCAGATTCTAGGTTGATCATCAGGCATTGGTACAACAGGTGATTATTCTATGTGAAATGTTCGGAATCCATAATAGGAAAGGAACTTTTTAGGTCAAGCCTGTGCAGCGCATGCCCTGCTCTGTGAGGCATGCTGTATTCATGTGGATACTTAAAGCTCCACCCACTCCCCACCCGTATTTTTTATTTGCTTGTATCACTGTCCTTGGTAAATGCTGGCTTCTGATTTGTTAATAGCCTTGTTATTCATTCCTTAGTACCACCTTGTCTTCATTTGTAACCTCCCATGATGACCGGCACTTTTACTTTTGTTGTTACACGGAAGGTGTTATTTACATCCTATTTTTTTTAATGAGTTTCTCCTACTGCAGGCACGACATGCTTTGCATGCACCACTCACGGGATGGTGTTTGCACAATGTGAGCCGCTTCTTGTATTTTTCTGTGCTTAAGCTCCCGTTGCCATCAGTTAAGACCCCCGTGCCATCCTCTCCCCCACCACCACCACTTCCCACCCAACGCTGGCTGTTAGTTTCAGTGCTTTGGTGCCATCGCTGCTGATTCCCATTTATTTTGCAAACACGCTCCGCTGCTGAGACATTGGCAGTATGGATCAGTACTTTTGTTCTCTGTTATGGTCACAGACCTTCTACTCTTTGCTTGCACCCTCGCAGGACGCTGCTTGCACAATGTTTGCCGCTTCTTGCATTTTTCTGTGCTTAAGCACAGGCTGCCATCACTTACGATCCTGTGCCATCCCCGCCATCTCTGGTGACTGTTGCTGTGTAACCCGTTGACATCAGTGTACCTTTCAAGGTAAGGGTACTTTAACACTGTTCCTATACACAGCAGGCTTAGAATCATTAGTGACTCTGAGCATCACTGTAATGACCATATTTAATTTAATTTAATTTAATTGTGGGTTTATATAGCGCTAGAATCGACTCCCGGAGGAGTATCTCCGCGCTTCGACCGCTGGGGAACCCATCCTGGCTCACCCTGAGAGATGGTCCCTAATGGGTATCTCTAAGGTGCGACCAAGCATCCCCGGCGGTCTGGGGGGGCCGTTGTGAAGATGAGGCAAGCGAATGCCCAGAGTTGCCGAGTGTGGTCCCTGACTGGAGTAGGCACCGAAGCGAGAATTATCGAGCCCGCTGACCCTGGTCCACGACCCTGCCGCGTCGGGAATCAAACCCTGGTCCCGGGCCGTCCTCTGCTTACGGGTCTGCCGCCTCTAACCAGTGAGCCACACCTCTCCATAGCAGCACTGTCTTCTAGTTTTGTGTCGAACCCTCACTTCCAGTAGTTCACACACTGGCTGAGATATCGGTAGATATCGGTAGTGCAGAAGCTGTGCACATTTTTTAGACAGCTCCCACTAGTTGCAGAAGAATTAGCTTTTGTCCCCGATTCACTAACCCTGTCGCAAAAAACAGAGGGTAGTCAATAAAAGTTCCTGGGTTCCCCTTTCAGCGGCACTCAGCCATTTGAAATGGTGCCTATTGTAGGCTTGGAGGGCTCCCAAACTTTTGGTTACTGTACGCACATGTTATTATTTGCGCAAGCAAGGTATAAATGTTCAACTAAGCCTTCCTAAATGACGAACCCACGTTTTCAGGTCTCGCCTCCCAGCCAGCTGGTTGAAAAAGACCAAAAGTGATCTTGCCAAAACTTATAGTAGGCTTAAAATCCGCCCATCGGTTACCATTGGTTTGTTTTATTGTCACTCTCATTTAGTTCCTTTTTATTTGACAGCTGATCTTCCTCTTCTTTTGTTTGTCCTGCCCCTATAGTTTAACCTTTTTACTGACCTTTGGCTTGCTTGAATTCTTCCACTGATCACTTTTAAGGAACGACTTGCTTCTTCTTCTTTCAGCATTCCATGAGCATGCATGTGCTTTGTAGATCTCCCCTTCGTATTTGTCTTCCTTCCCCCAAACAGCTGTCCCCTTCAGCTTCTTGTTACTGTCTCCTTCGTGCTGCTTTTCTCTTCCTCTCCCCACCTAGCTTTATTTTGATTTTTTCTCCTACCTGTTGCTTCTCACCAACTATTCCTCCATTTCTCTCCTACCCTTTGCAGGTATTTACCTTTTTTCCATTTTTGGAGGGCCTGGTAGCTATCTTTTGCTATATGATGCTCTACTAACAAAAATGCCCTTTCAAGCATGTAACTTTTTTTTAGGTCGAGCCTGGGCAGCGCAAGTGCTGCTTTGTGAGGAATGCTGTATTAAGGTATGGAATAGAAGCTATGCCCATCTCCTGCCCAACTTTTCAATTGGCTTCTATTACTCTCATTTTGAAAACTGTGCTTTTTATTCGAGAATAGGATTAGTAGTCCCTCCTTGGTACCGCCTTGTCTGCATTTGTAACCTCCCATAAGGACTGGACTTTTTGCTTGTGTTGTTACACGGTCTGCTTTATGTAGTCGGTGAGCGCTATTTTCTCTAATGATCTTCCCAATTCCACCCACGACATCGCTGCACTCTGCCCACTTTTATATTGTTATTAGTAATGTATTTATTTAATTTACAGCGCAGTCCGCTTTAACTATAGCGGCCGTGCCTATTTATTTATTTAATTTACGGCACGGTCTGCATTCACTTTAATGGCTGCACTTATTTATTTATTTAATTTACAGCGCAGTCCGCATTCACTTTAGCGGCCACGCTTTAAAAAAAATTCAATTTACAGCACGACTGCTAAAGTGAAAACGGCCACGCTACAGAACCTTTATCTATTTATTTTTTATTTTTTGGGTGAAAGTGCCCCATACCATGCTTTCACTTTAATATTAGTCGTGCCCCTTTCTTTAGACGCTGCTCACTGTAACCTGAATACGGCGAGCAGCATCAAAAGAAAGGGGCATGGCCACCATTAAAGTGGGCTCGCATTTGCGAGAGTTTGAGCTATTGGCTTTTGAAATGACAATGCCTTTTATATATGTGTTGCTTTTAAAAACCCATACATAAAAGCCATTGTAATTTACAATGCCAATAGATTAAACTCTTGCAAATCCGAGACCTATTGCATGAAAATGCTTGCTCTATTTGTTAAGTGGTGCACTGTCAGGATATGGTGTGGAATGCACTTATATCTATGAGTTGTTCTGACATGGCATGGGCCAAAGATCCTGAACTTGCATGTCTTCCGTAGTAGATGAGGCTGCAGAGGTGCATTGGGTGTGAATGCTGTTTGGACAGAAGCCTCGTATTGCAGACAAATGTGCTACAGTAAACACCTGAGTAAAGGCATGAAGGACTGCATGTCCCATGGTGCCACAGGGCACTTAAAAGACTTGCAAATAGTGGTGGTCATCTTGCATGCAGAGAGTAGAAGTTAATCATGGTCTACAGCATTCTTGCTAGGCCATTATGATATCTAGTTGCTGTAGCCAGAATCTGCTGTTAAGCTTTTGTAACATTTTATTTTGAGAAGCTGGTGAAAGACCAGACTAGTTTCTTTAGAACCAGGGAAATATTCTTGCATTACACTTGTAATGGTTAGAGAGCTACACATTGCTCATTTTCATTAGGAGTAATCCATTAGGATTAAGAATTCTATTGTTGCTGGTATTAGGCTATAAATCACAACAACAACCTGAGGTATTATCGTGATATCTTTTTATTGGTTTGGACAATAAACAGAAATTGGTGAATATAGTTTAAAGGCTTTCCAAATGGATACTTCATACTCTCAGTGCTCCACAAGGTTTTCTTCTGATGACCTTTAGAAGGAAAACGTGGACTCTTGGGAAAACAGAACAACCTGAGAACCAGCTTATGTATGGCAAAAACCATTCACTGTCACCCTGTGCTGTCCTTTCCACCTCAGATTCACCCAGGGCTGAACATCGGGTACTTTCTCATGTTAGTCACCCACATTCGGTTTTCCCATAATGCTTCACCAGTGCTCCAGAGTGCTTAAGTCCTTCAACACATAGCAAGCTCTTCCCACTTCTTTGCCCACCCGATAATCATGAATGTATTCACTTGCCTGTGGCCATGCCCCAGGGGTAGGGCTGTGGCATTTGGCACCACAGCGCCTCCCTCCTTCAGATTATCGGGTGTAGGTGTTACCAACTTGACTCCTGGTCCAATGTCTGATCTCCTGTCTTCCTGTCGGCCCTCCTCTGAATTCTCGTCTGCTGTCTCTCTTTTTGGCCTCGCGGGCCCCGGCGTACTCTCTTCTGACTACGACTTCACCACAGCCCTTACGGCTCTCAGCATCCACCTCTCTCTTCCTTTCTGTTGGCCTCTCACATCAAATACCCTGCAAGGCTGTTGCTTCTGGTTTCCTGCAGGCGGGCCAGCTACTACCATGTTTACTTCTTCTTGGCTTGTCTTTATGGTGTCAGCCAAATTGGATTCCTTTAAAGGTTCACAGGGCTCCCGGTCAAATTTCTTTTGTCATTTCCACAAGAAGGTCATTGTAGAGATTTTGTAAGAGAAGTGAATGGAGTCACGCTGGAATAAAAGTTGTTAAGCAAGTATCATTTGAAGATATTGATTGTATCAAATATATGTTTACAAAGAGTATAGGAAATCCATAAGATATTGTTGAAGGCTTATCATAATAAAGTTACATTGCATGTAATAGGCACTACATAACGTTATTGGACAGGATTGGAGGTAGTTCTTTTAAGCAAACAACGTATTATAACTGAGAATGTTGTCCACAGTTACCATATTGTCTTTATTTATAATACAGCTTAGGATAAAGATTGATAATCCTTCCGTTATAGAAAATAGGAAACACAGACGGTGTCAGCAGGTATATCACAAACAATGTCTGAAGTTAATTTCCAAAGCCATCACTATATTCATAGCCGAACAAAAATATTCTTTTGCTTTTTTGTATAAGTGGTCCTGCAGTGCAGATTAGGTTCAGCTGCTCAACCAGGCTATGTGAATATATCCAGCTTCTCTGTTTCTCTCTCTTGCCTGATCTTTCCCAGATCCTACTTCCAATCTACAAGGAAATAGTGTAAGTGTGTGTGTTTGGAGAGGTGTGAAAGCTTTCATCACTACTGTGGCATTTGAACTGCATGGGCAGTTCTTATTGACATTCATTTCAAGTGGTTATAGGCATTTCACAGGTGCACTTCAAGCAGGCACTGGCTTAGAATACAGACATCTAATGCTACAGGTTCTTCTGGTTTTAGGATGATCTGGATATCATTAGCATAGGTATAACAGAAATGATTGAAGCGTTCAATGAAATCTTCAAGAATGCTCTGATTGGCCTTCAAGAGAATGGGAGCAATTGGAGAGCAGTGAGGGTTGTTTGCACCAGGGCTAAAAATGGTCTGGAATTTAAAGAGGAAGACAATCTGATGTCTCATATGAAGGCCTGAGGATGTCCATTCCAGAGTTTATTCAATGCGTGCAGTAGTGCTAGATGGTGCATTCAGTCAAAGACTGCAGTTAGGTTTTTAAAAATATTCTTCCTATAGTTCTCTTGTAACTGAGTGGAAAAAATGCACAACAGCAACTGTTAACTAGAGGTAGTCTAAGATGGCAGTAAATGAAGTTTCTGTGCTGTGGCCAGGGCAGACCCATGTTTGGCAGTAACAAAGGATGCTATTGTGTTTGAGAAAGGCAAATATTTGCAGATGGCTTGCCTAAGAATGTTAAGATGTCTTTTGAAATGAATCCTCAAGGGAGCCAGGAAGGTATATAGCTTCTCTTCAGTTGTCAAATGTGTCCATCATTATTGATCTGAAAGAATTGAGCACGGTTATGTAGTTGGAATGAGTTGTCTTGGGGAAGAGATAAGATACTGGTTAGTCTTAGTGGGTTTTAGAAGAAAAGAAGTTGTAAAGGTCAAAAGTATGCAATATGTAATGTGGCAATAGTGAATGGCAAAGGGTTTGAGACTGGATAAATCAAATTGAGATGTGCTCTAGTTTTCGGAATCAATTGAATGATTTTGTTAATTAGTCTAGATGTATCAGTGGGTTTGTGATATGGGTAGTGTACTGCTGTCTCTTTTCTTCTTTTATATCTTAGCTTGGTATGGTGTGCAGTGGTGTCGGAGGAATAGTTTGTCTTCCTCTGTGTACTGTTTACTCCAGCATTTACTAGCACTTTAATTCTTTGGAGAATCAGCGAATGTTGTACCTAATTCAGTGTATTTATAAATTTTTAGTTGGGATCAAGAAATTTAGGACAATTGATAAAATGTTGCACTGATGTCATTGGTTCACACAAACCAGTATGTGTAGGGTGGAGTTACATTATCCTAAGATCAAGATTAGTACATGGTCTTACATGATTCTCCATATTTGGGGCCTCATGTAGGTAGCCAAATACCGGTCGGTAACGGCCGATTTTCGGTAATTATACCGTTACCGACCGGTATTTTGGCCATTGGTATGTAGGGGTACAAATTTTGCTTTCGGAATTTACCGAATCGGTAAAATTACCGATTCGGTAAAAATACCGAATCGGTAATGTTACCGAATCGGTAACTTTTCCGAATCGGTAATTTTACCGATTCGGTAAATTCCGAAAGCAAAATCAAGATGTAGGGGGAGTGTGTGTGTGTGTTTAAGAGTCGGTATTTACCACCAACTTATAGTTGGTGGTAAATAATGAATGTATGTGTAAATGCATTTTTACGCGCGTAGCAGTGTGCAATGTGGCATACATACATGCCCTTAGGGCATGTATGTGTGCCACATGTGCACACATGGCCGAATCAGGGGTGCAACAGGGTGTCAATGTGACACCCTGCCACCCTTGTATGTGTTCCCCCCATTACCGAATCGGTATTTACCGATTCGGTAATGAGGCATACCTTCCCCTCAATGGGAAGGTATGCCTCATTACCGAATCGGTAAATACCGATTCGGTAATTACCGACTAGTAACGATTCGGTGAAAAATACCGACTCATTACCTACATACCAGTTACCACTTCTAAAATACCGATTCGGTATCGTTCGGTATTTTAGAAGTGGTAACTGGTATGCTACCTACATGAGGCCCTTGGTGTTGATGTGGCTGGTGATTGCGGAGGAAACTGATGGTTTGTTTGGGTTTTTATGCCCAATGAATCCTTTGACAGCTATGGCTCTGTATGGTGTGAATGCTGCATCTAAAGTATGTCCATCAGAGTGTTTGGGTCTGATTACTAGCTGATATTTAGCAGTTCTAGGTTTGAAAGGAGAGATTAAGCATGGGCAGATTGGCCATTGAGATCTCATAGGATATATGTGGGACAGTAACAAAGGTGGTGTTACAAATAGTGAAACCCTTCTGTGAATGTAGGTTTGAAAGGGGTCTGTAGATCACTATTATCGAAAGCACAGTCGTGCAATATAATGAGAACCTTACTCGTGCAAATGCATCCTCAGTAGCAGAGAATTCTGTTATACTAATGGGTATGGTGCTCTTGTAGACAATGGACACTCCTGCATCCGTTTCATCATGTTTACATTATGAAGAGGGTATCTATGTAAGAATTCATGATTAGGAGAGAGGGTTTGTGGTGTGAGGGTAAAAGGAGAGGCAGTAGAACTTTGATCGGGGGGAGAATTAATGATGATAAAAATAAAATGGGTAGCCAGAGAGGGGAAGTGGACAGGTGAGGAAAAGCACTTGGTGTAGGGGTGTCATGATGAGATAAGAAAAGGCATTCATTAAGATAGTAGTCTGCTGAATCAAGAGTGACTGTACAGTATGTGCATGACAGGATTGAGAGTAAAAGGATGGAGTTGGAGAACCGGAATTTGTAAATATTAATGAAGGAGAGTCAGGATTGCATAGTATGAGGAGCAGATGTGGTGGAAATGTGTGATGTCAGAGTTGAGGGGCATGAGAGGTAACAAAAGCTGAATTTTCAGAGAGATGGGTGAGATGAGTGATGAGAACACAGTGGTCAGCAGGAGTTTTAGGAGCAAACGATGGGGTGCAGATTTGGACATGAGATGATTGGGACGGTGAGGTGTGTTGTTGATTGGGGTGAGGGAAAGAGTTAGATGATAGGTGAGAGATGATGGAAGAGGACTCAGTCGAAGACATCGCAAACGTCCTCTTCCGACATAGGACTTAGGACTTAGGATACAGGAGGAGTGGCGATCAAGAGAAGAGTTTGTTGAAGAAAAGAGGTCCACCGATAGTGAAGGACGATATTGGAGTTCTAAGCGAAGAAGGAAAAAAAAGCGAGAAAACTTAATGACAGAGCAGAGGAGGAAAGGTTAAGGATGGAGGAGGAAGAGGAAAAGCTAGCAAAAGAAGGACGAAAAATAACAGAGAGCTATCCAAAAAATTGAAGAGGCAATTATGAATTGTGCGTGGGATGGGGATTCTGTCCAGGAAACGGGTGACATGCAAGAACCATAAATTTAGGTCTGGTAATTAAGAGTGCTCAACTAAGGAGATCAGGCGACACAGCTTTTGAGATAGAGTGGAGGTGGAAAAGGATATCATTTGCTTGTCAATCATAGTATACATAGCCTTAACTCAAACTTAATGAAATGCAAATATTTATGAACCAGCGAAGAGACTCATAAATATGCATGAGCCATTTGTAGGAATGTTTAGTCGGCCTACATTAAAGATATAATTAATATTAAGTATGGTGATGTTTGTTTCATCAGGTGGCTTGTAAGTATGCTAATTATTTCTGTCATCTTGCACAATTCATTACATTTTTCTCTATAAAAGAAAAAGACCTGAACGTGAAGTAAGTAAAGGGCGAGTGCTACGCCTCTATTGCTCCCAAAATATGCATATATACATGTTTACATAAAACAAAATTGCAGCTAGTGAAATGCATTTCCCCAGTGACAAAATGCCTCTGAGGATTCATTTTGGCGACTTATGTTTACAGAGTTAAGTATTTATAGCAACTGTCATTTATCGGTTTCTGGAGCACAAATATTACCTGTTGACCCGTGTTTATTGTGTATTCCATTCATTATGCATTGCCAGGTTACCTCACAGCACAAACATGGCAACTTCACTGGTGCAGAATGAATGACCGGTGAATTGATGCGATCTGTTTAGGTTTCTTGGTCGCTGTAAATATTGAGCAAAATGTGTTTGTCAAAGACAGCCACAGACAAAAAGGGAGTTCTGTTTTATTTGCTCTGCTTCCGACAATTACAAATTACTGTCAATTTGAAGCCACACCATCTGCTTCCGTGAACACAGCCCTCACTCCGCTTCCTAAATCACTCAGACTGTTTCCAATTCCCCTTATTTACCGTGTGCTGTGGTTCAAATTTCTCATTGCCAGATGCTGAGCAATGTTATGCTTTCTGTTGCAGAACAGAAGATTGGATCAAGTTTATCAGCATGAGCTTTCTTTAAAAAAAAAAACAGATGGGGAAATGTAGCTTTTCCGATTAAATTGTGTTTCTAGCTGATGAGCTCATATGAGCAGAGGTTGACTCCAGTGTGGAACTCTGAAAGTAGGCTTTACCAGAATAGGAGGTGGTTTCTTGACTCTACAGAGGCTTTCTATATCCTCGGACTACCTCAGTAATCAAAATTAGTTTTATTTCACACAGAATGGACTCAGGTAAAGGCGTTTTCTAGGAGCTTTAATTGTCACAGTACCTAAGGTCTTTTATGGACTAGAAAGAGAAGAAATGAAGTGAATCCTCACTCAGGTGATAGGCAGTTTACTTGCACCCAAACTGAAATGAACACTAGAAAATGCGGGAGCATGGAGCTGCAACAAATTTGGCAGCACCACGCTCCGACATTTTCAAAACACTGGGATGCGCCATGTTCACAAGAATATGGCGCACCCCATGTCTTCCCTAGTACTGGCACTAAAGTTAGCTGCCTAGCACCAATGCAGGCACCCTAGTGCAAGGCTGCCTGCATTGCAGGGAATGATTGTTTATGTGCAGGAATGTGTCCCTTCCTGCACATAAACAATCAATAATGGAGACTTGTTACTTCTATGTGTGCAGAATGCAGCACACATAGATGTAGCGAATAGTCATTATTTAATGATTGTTAATGTGCAGGCAGGGACATCTTTCAGCACATAAACATTCATTAATGGTATTTTGCTCTTTCTAGGTGTGCTGCAGAATGTAGCACAAAGTGAAAAAGCAAAAACAAGGCTCTTGCATGGATTCATTTTTGGAGCTGCCTCAGATTTACACCTCCTCATAAGGCTGGAGAAGCATCAAAAGCAATGGATGTTGCGGTGGAACACCCACAACAACACCCATTGCACACCCCTTTCACACTAAGTTATGCATGTAAGGTGGCGTTTGGCTTAACACTTTTTTGTAAATCTGGAGAAGGCATCGTGCCACCAGAACATTGCTAAAAGTGGCGTTCTGCCGGCAATATCCCCTTGTAAATATGCCCCGAACACTCTCTTACCATCCATAAATGCAACTTTTAAGTTCATTCTTAGGTCCACACTACTCAACTCCTAGTACAACTCCCTCTCCTGGGTGAGGCATTTCCCGCTTCTGTTTTCCAAGTAGTCAGTGCAACACTACCACCCCCACCCCCTATACCAGGTAAAGTTTCATTTGTTCTTTGAATTGTTGAAGACTGAGTTCATTTTTATTACATTTCTGGTGCTGCCCCTTAGTTGGGTATCACTCTATGCTGTGGGGGTAAATGACCCTAAAACAAAACACAGATGCAACATAAATGAATGATAAGTGAATATTATTATTTTTAGTTTGCAGCCAACACATGAGTTTCCTACCTCCTGGGTGACGACTCATTTCATGAGTAATGACCGTGTGCAAGAAGCATGTGTCAGAGTAATGGACACAGTACTGGTCAGTAATTAGGCCATGAACACCGGCTGCTGTCTACTCTAAAACAAGAATAGAATTCATGTTACAGTTCTTTCTCGTCAAGTTGAAGACTACATCTTGAGTCATTGATGTTCCACCGCAAAAGCAACAAATCATCCCAATATCACTACTACAAGCATACAGTAAATCTATAGTGCAAATGTGCATTTTTTCATTTCTATGGCAAGAAAGGGACTTTTATTTCACATTTCACATGCTCTATACCTGAAAAAAAATAATGGTTCATCAACATTCATACCCATTTACAAGTGCTTCCAGTGTTTAACTCTGTCTTCTTCAAATGTACTTACATCTTTGACAGTGAAAAGATTTAATAAGCATTTTCAGATGGCTCAAATGAGCTGCAGCTGCAAAAAAAATTAATTGGACTGTGTAATACAATCCTGTACAAGCAGAAATTGAGCAAATGGGTAATCATAAAAAGGTACACAAAAACACTGCAATATTAAAGAATTAATTAAACAACAGAGATTTATTTTTTGCGTTTGGATTGTTTTATAGTGCTCATGCCACCATAAGGCCACTGCAGAGTACTCTATCAAGAAGACTTCACATTCTAAAGCACACTGATAACTGTGAGTTGATTAAAATTTCCCCATCTTGCAATGGTGAGAAGACCATTCTAAGGGGCTCATTACGATGGCAGGCCGACCTGAGTCTGCCCGCCATCGTTGCGGTGGTTGGGACCTCCGGCCAGACATGTGGCGGTCCCACCACTGGAATTACAATGCGCCCACCATCCTGGTGATTTAACATTGCAGACGGTGCTGTTGGCTGTAACACTGTACGCACTGTTAAAATGTTATGCAGTGCTTTTCCCTGCCACACAATGCAGGGAAATGCAGAGAGGTACCATGGGGACCCCCCTAGTGCATCAACACCTCCCCTCAAGACAAGGGGGGCCCGCAACGGGCCCCCAAACCCAATTCCCGCCAGCCTTTCCTTGGCGGTTTCCCCGCCATTGAAAAGCTGGCTGAGGCCAGCATTGTGATCTGGTGGACGGAGCCTGCTAGGCACTGCCACCATGACCCTGGTACTGTCCGCTCCACCAGGCAATCATGACGATTGCCTGTGGCGGAAGCGTGGCTGGCGGTCTTTGCGCCCGCCATGCGTGCGGAACTATTCCCCCACCATTGTAATGTGGCGGGGGAAATTGGCAATCAGATGGCGGAGGGCCCGCCATGGCACGGCTGGTGGTGGCGGGCCTTCCGCTATCCTAATGACCCCCTAAGTTTGTTTTTTAGATGTAGGTGGAGGGAGAGGGAGCCTTTTGCTTTGAAGCGTTGTGATTTAATGATATCCCAATTAAGTATTGAGATTTTATTCCTTCACTGACATTAAAAGCAATTTATCTTCTGATGTTAATTGTTAACATCAAAGCAAGTACTCATGCAATGCTTTATGCACTCTGAAGACTTTCCATTCGTGTTACTTCTGATGTGGTTGAAATTTTTATTGATGAAGAAAATATGTCCGGCACATGGGGCCTATATACACTGTACAAATCCTGTGGGATATTCACAGATATTCTCGTGGAATTCGCTTGCAGACAGGCTCAAATAATAAATTCATTCTGTTCACAGATGCAAAGTTTACCTATCAATTCTAGATAACTCAATGATAATTTAATGACACAGCATTTCGAAACACTGTGCATGCACGCGCTTCATTGTTTTCTTCTCAATGTTGTTGTATGTATTTCATTGTAAAAAAAAAGATTCTTGACAAATGTATCCAAATTTATATCAAGATTGTTTTCGTTTTTTTTTCTTCCGACGGACTAATTCATGTTACATATTACAAATTTAGGGAGCCTTAAAAAGTGTTGCTCACTTAAAAGGGAACACGCCACTATTTTCTAAAAAGTAACCTTGTATTTGGATAATCAACACTATGTCCTTCTGTACAAGGTCCTCCAGAAGACAGAAGTGAAAACAGAACAGTTCACATGAGGGATGACCAAAGACAAAAATATTTATTTATAAACAACTATAGGTGTCAAAAAGACCTGTTTGCCATCTTTTCATAGAAAAATCAATACATGTCCTATATCAGCGTTCTGAAAATCATATATTGGATCAGATGGCAATCCAAGATAAGGTACATTGTCAGCGTTTTGATCATTTGGCTAATTGGTGCAGGGTTTTCATCAGAACAGTGGAGAGTGCAACCTCCATTCAAACCTGGAATAAAAGTTGAATTTTCCAAAATTCAACAGAAGAAAAATACTTTTTTCATAGATTAGGAAGCACAAAGTTTAAAGATACCTCGCAGCACCTACGCTCATTATCAATGAAACGGTAATGTCAGATGAGTATCCTTGCTTCTTAATATTGGAATATGGTCAAAAGTTAGTCCTTTCTGCATCAATATTTATTTTTTAGAATTAATTAATGTTTAATTACATGCAGAAGAATTAGTCTTTAACTTGTAATTTGTAGTTCCTGGCCTAAAATGGCCATCAGAGAAATATCTGAAAGAATCAGCATGTCAGTAGCTGAAAATAGGACCAATTGAGTATGATTGGGAATCGGTGAATATGCCTGTCATTGATTACTGTTGCCTGTTAGGGGAAACACGTAGACACTGAATGTAAGTGCACTCACTGTGAGTTGGCTTAATGGAGATGATCAAAGGTGGGGCATCTGCGCAGGTAACGCACATTATATAGAAAAATGGTGTGAGAAGCTGCACCAATTCTAATTTGTGTGTCAGGAGTTTAACTTTGATGTTTGTCAGAAAGTGAGGAGGAGGGTAGCTCGCCCGACACACAGATCTGAAGAGTGTAAGAATGCTTGGCAAGAGGTTAGTAAGGGAATCATTGTGTCGAATTGTAAAGTAATTGTTAGTAGAGAGTGATAATGTATAAAGGACATCTATCTATCTATCTATCTATCTATCTATCTATCTATCTATCTATCTATCTATCTATCTATCTATCTATCTATCTATCTATCTATCTATCTATCTATCTATCTATCTATCTATCTATCTATCTATCTATCTATCTATCTATCTATCTATCTATCTATCTATATATATCTATATATATCTATCTATATATATATTCACTGAAATAGTTATAGTTAGCTGGACTTTTCACTCGTACAAAACCATTGAAATTCCCCCGTTATAGTTAGTTCAGCTAACTATAACTCGCGCGCCCGCAATTGATTGTTTAAAAGACTAAGTATGTGTACGTTTCTGTAGAAGTAAGTGTGGTGGTGTGTGTATAACTGTATATGCAAGTAAATGGATGTTTGATTCTTTATTAGCATGAGTGACTGTGTGTGAGTAACTCTATGGATGAGTGGCGTTGTGTAACAGGATGTATAGGTGTATGAGTACATATGATGAGTGAGTACATGTATGAGTGACTGTATAGGACTGTTGGTGAATGAGTGGATGTGTATGTGGATCTTAGAATTACTGAATAGGTTGTTGTAACTGGTATTGGTATGTCCATAGTTTTGAAAATTTTAGTTTCTATTTTTGAATGTGTGTATCAAAGGTTATATTAGGGGGAGAGGAGGTCTGCCACTCTATCACAAGGATGATGTCATTAGTGATGTCATTTGAGATGTCATGAGTGATGTCATGAGTGATGTCACTGACCATGTCATGAGTGAGGTAATATGTGATGTCATCAGCAGTGCATTGCGGGCGCGCGAGTTAAAGTTAGCTGATCTAACTATAAGGGGGGAATTTAAATGGTTTTGTATGAGTGAAAAGCCCAGCTAACTATAACGCCCCTGAAAACTATGTTTTTTTCAGTGAATTTCTAAGGTTTTTTAAATGCTAATTGCTAACTATAACGTGCCTGAAACCTATGGTTTTTTCAGTGAATTTCAAAGGTTTTTTAAATGCTAATTTCTAGCTATGGCTACAGAGATAGGGCATGTGAAGAAAGAAGAAAAAACGCACAGAAAGAAAACAAAGAAATGCAGAAAGAAGCAACAGAAGTCCTCAAAGACGGAGAAAAGTGCAGGAAGAAGGATAACGTGCAGAAAGAACAAACAGAAGAGCAGAAAGAAGCCTTGTTGCAAAATCATTCTGTACCCTCAACTTTTTCAGACGGATACTGGTGGTAACTGAGTATGACTAACCAGTCCTAGAGCCAGTGCTATGTTAAAAGTCACTCAGAATACAGTAAAAACCCCTACATACACTAGGGAACAGTATGCGTTGGGGTCCCCCCGTGATTAGCATGACCTCCTCTGTAAGCCCCTAGTATATAATAGGGCAGGGGATTAAAACTACCTCATAAAACGTGCCATAGGGCGTTTTTGCACACAACACCTCAGGCCCCGTCCCCTCCCTTCCCCACTGTGTAAACACGCCCTGTGGCCATTTTAAGTTGGGAGATTAAGTCCCCTTGAATCCTCAGGGTCCCTAGGGTCCAACTAGACCACTAGCTACCTCCAGTAAGCGCCACAGAGCTGCGTTGCAGAGAGATGTAAAAAGGGGCATGGCCTAGACCACCTCTCTGCAACGCAGCGCAGTGGCGCTTACTGGAAGCACCTGGTGGGCTAGTTGGCCCCCAGGGTCCCTCAGGATTGAAGGGGAATTATTTCCCCAACTTAAAACGCGCCACTGGGCTTGTTTGCACACGTTAACTCAGGCCCCGTCCCCTCCCTTCACCACTGTGTAAACACGCCCAGTGGCCATTTTTAGTTGGGAGATTAGGTTCATTTGGATCCTGAGGGTCCCGAGGGCCCAACTAGCCCACTAGGTACCTCCAGTAAGCGCCACAGAGCTGCGTTGCAGAGAGGTGTAAAAAGTGGCACGGCCTGGACCACCTCTCTGCAACGCAGCTCAGTGGCGCTTACTGGAAGCACCGGATGGGCTAGTTAGCCCCCAGGTGCCCTCAGGATTGAAGGGGAATTATTTTCCCAACTTAAAATGCGCCATAGGGCGTGTTTGCACATGTCACCTCAGGCCCAGTCCCCTCCCTTCCCCACTGTGTAAACATGCCCTGTGGCCGTTTTTTAAGTTGGGAGATTAAGTCCCCTTGAATCCTGAGGATCCCAAGGGGCAAAACAGCCCACTAGGTACGTCCAGTAAGCGCCATTGCAGAGAGGTGTAAAAAGGAGCACGGCCTGCACCATCTCTCTGCAACGCAGAGCAGTGGCGCTTGCTGGAAGCACCTGGTGGGCTAGTTGGCCCCCAGGGTCCCTCAGGATTGAAAGGGAATTATTTCCCCAACTTAAAAAGCGCCACAGGGCGTGTTTGCACACGTCACCTCAGGCCCCGTCCCCTCCCTTCACCACTGTGTAAACGCGCCCTGTGGCCGTTCTAAGTTTAGAGATTAAGTCCCCTTGAATCCTAAGGGTTCCTAGGGTCAAACTATCCCACTAGGTACCTCCAGTAAGCGCCACAGAGCTGTGTTGCATAGAGGTGTAAAAAGGGGTGTGACCTCAGAACACCTGTCTGCAATGCAGATCCCTGGGGCATACTGGAGATACCTGTTGGGCTAGTTGGCCCTCAGGGACCCTCAGTATTGAAGGGGAATTAATTCCCCAACTTACAACTAGCCAGGGGGCGCGTTTGCAGAGTGCTGCAAGGAGGGGGTGTGGCATCCGGCAAGATGCTGGTCTTTTATTTATTTTATTTTTTTAAGAAGGAGGGCTGTGTGCCCCCCCTTCTTTTTCTAATTTATAGGCCCTGGGGACCCCATCCCCCAGGGCCTGCACCCTAATTGTTTTTGTTGAAAAAAATTAATTTGGCCCTCCCAAGGCCTTAATCGGCCCAGGGGACCTCAACCCCTGGGTCATGGCCTTTATTTTTTTTTATTCTTTAGGAGGACGGCTGCATTGCCCCCCTCCTCAGGCCACTTATGGCCCCGGGGACCCCATCCCCCGGGGCCGGCCTTTGTTTTTTATTATTTAAAAAAATATATATTTATAGAAACACCTAGGACATGCTGGACAAACCGTATGTACCAATCACCATGACGATTTGCGTGATATTCATTAAAAGGCGACTATGCATACAATGAATCCATGTGGAATGTATTTACACCGCTAGTGAAGCTCTGACATGTCTGACGCCCTACCGTGCCTAATCCTGGCGCCCCCGCCGGTGGGTACTCTCCAAGTAGACACCCTTGCCCTTTATTTATACAAACATGGGTAGCTATTGACGAGCACATTTAATACATACGCACACCAAGCCATTCAAAGGGGATTAGACAAAAATGAGACCAAACTATGTAAGAAACCCCCCTCACGGTTAATAAAACACACATCCACCGTCGGATGTGTAATACTTTTTATTTTACTCTCTGGAATGGAGACGAACCTCACTTGAGAGTCACAGCGTGCTACTGGCTGAGCCCAATGCTGTGTTACACCCACCAGTGCCCGCCGAGTACCACACACCTCTGTGTTGTATTCCACCAGCTAGTGCGTATGCTATGACACTCTCTAGCCCATGTGCACTGTAACACCACCCCGTGAATATGTCATGCCACACTTGCCTTCGCACTTGTTATATTGCCTCATCTAATGTGCCTTCCTCGATGCCTATGTTATAACGCACAGCGCTATGCCATACATATTACAATCTGGGATCCATATCTTTGTCACAGTGCATATGCAACGTTACACTCCCCAGCACACATTTTATATTACAACTTTAGAGACTAGTTAGGTTACACAACACTGCCCTGTGCATATTACACTCCAAGGCGCATATCGCATAGCACGCGCTAGTGCCTGTGCTATCTCGCGCTCTCCAATGAATCTGTCATTGCGCACAATGTATTGCATATTATATTTCACGCCCGGTTCATCTTATATGACACTTTTTGGTGCATAGTTTATACCATATACTATATCTAGTTTTCATTTTCAATTGTGCTCTCAGGACTATGTTCTATATAACACTGCGTCCACCTACCCTTTTCACGGGCATTCCATTTTCCGATGGGGGGTGGAGGGTCAGGGGGTGTTTCTGCCAAGTAAGCCCGCAGTCACAGTCACAAACGTCCTCTTCTTTCTGAATAAAAGTGAGATTATGCTGCATACTTGTTCATATTTTAAGTAGTTCGCACAGACACACATTTTAAAAACAGTAAAGTTCCTAATACCCACCTTCTCTGAACAGTTAGCTTGCTGCCCCATCCACCACCTCCCTATCCTCTGTTGTCTGAATCCATGGACTAGCCTCCTCCCTCCTGCCATGCATGGTCTGATGTGCTGCCACTGCCTTCCATTTAGCATGATGTACCAGTCCACTCCTCCTGCCCTCCATTGCCCAATTCTATGGCCCATCATTGACCTCCTGCTTAGCGTCTGTGCTTAGCTTGCTGCCCCTATTCTCCTTCCCCCTGCCTTCCGATGTCTTTGTGCATGCCCCTGCTTCATCCTTTTTGCCCACCATGTTCCATGGACTTGCCACTCCTATCTACTCTGAGTGTTCTGTTGAGCTGCCACTCCCCTCCCACCTGCCTAGCATTGTCAGGTGACTGTAACCTGTCCCTGCCACCTCCACCCTGCCTGTCCACATGCCATGCCCCTATCCCCTTCCTCCTGTCCTCCATGGACCATTTTACTGTCACATCCTTCTGCCCTCCCTGGTCTGTTGTGCTGCAACTGCTCCTCCTGCCTGCCCCGCGCGGTCTGTTGTGAGAACCCTTCCCCTGAACTCTCTTGTCTGTGCCCAGGTCCTGACCCTCCCTTCTATCCTCCATGGTCCTTTGTGCATGCCCCTGCACCCTCCTTCTTGCCCATCATAGCCATTGTGCTGCCACTAACCCTCCCGCTTGCCATGCATGGTGTTCTGTGCTGCCTGCCATGGCCCCTCCCACCTTCCCTGTGTGGTCAGCTAGCTGCCCCTGACCCCCTCCCACCTTCCCTCCATGGTCTGTGTGTATTGCATCATAGTCTCATTGTTGCTCTCCATGGTGTGTCTTGTTTCTAGTGCCCATCCTGCCTGACCTCCATGGTCATCCTGCTGCTCCTGCCCTGCCCCCTTGCCCCCAGCCCTCTGTTTCCATGTGCAGACCCCTATCCCCTCCCTCCTGGCTTGTCTGTTCCATTGTAATGCCCCTGATCCGTCCCTCTTGCCCTTTATGGTCTGTTATGCTGCAGCTTTCTTTCGTGTCTGTCTATTATGGTCAGCTCGCTACCATTGCCTCGTTCCCCTCTGTTCTCTGTTGTCCATGTGCATGGTCCTGTCCCCTCCCTATTGCTTTCTATGGATTGTTGTGCTGCACTCCCATCCCGCATGCCCTGTGTGGTGTATTGTGCTGCTGCAAACCCTGATGCCTGCCCTGTAGGGTCAGTTTGGTGCACCTCTCCATGTCCCTCCTGTCCTCTGTTATCCGAGTCCATGTCCCTACACCAATTCCTCCTGCCTACCATGATCCAATGTACCATACTTGCGAACATTTTGCACTTGGTAAGAGGGAAATTTTGAAAAAAAACGGGGGTATTGATTTTCCCCTTTGAGTTACATTGAAAAAGAGGAGATTGTAGACAGGAGAAAGATCAAATAAAGCCCATTTTAGCTTAAAAACATTGGACCTTTCCTGGCTGAAACGGGTCTGTTGGCATGTATGGTTGTACTACCACTGCCTCTTCCTTCTGCCCACAATAGTCTATTATATTGCCACAGCCTCTCTTGCCAGTCCTGTATTGTTGGTATGTTGCCCCTGCCCCCCTTTCCACTGCCCTCCCTAGTCTGTTGTGCTGCCACTGCCCTTCCTGCCTGCCCAGTGTGGTCAAATTGTTGCCTCTGCACTCACCTACCTGCCTTCAATTTTCAGACTCTGTGCCCATGGCCTCTGCCTCTCAACAGTATCCCAATGAACAACTAGATTGCTTACATTCTATATTTATTACAAAAGTGTGGAACGCCTGACGTCATCTTGATGTAATCAAAACTGTAATACCTAGAGCATTTCCTTTAGAAATTACATATATGAGATATTGCATACAAATTATGGTTAGTGCTCTAAAAAACAAAAATGAGGACATATTTTCTGAGTTTTCAAATAGTGACAAAGAACTTTTAAATTATTTGTAATCTTTATGTTTTTTTATCCCGTTGACCACCTGATTAACTGTTGCATCTAGGGGAGAGGATGTGGTGTTACTTCCAGAGGTGCAGACTTTGCAACTGTGGAACCAGGTTGGAGTTTCTGCTTCAGCTCAACATTCTGTGATTCTGGTCAAATCACCTAATCTCCCCATATCTACTGCCAAAATGAATTTGATCTTGTGTGATGTAACCAATGCTCATGTAAATCACTCCAATACCTGACAAGTCTACACTATATAAAACTGCAAATACACAAAAAATAAGTGTTTTGCACACTTCTGTCATTGGGCTACATGTGGGCTACATCTGGGTAATATTTGTGCTGCATTTGGGCTATTTTGTCTCTGCTGGCAATCTTGGGAGATTTGTTTGTTATGAAGTTTCCTAATTTCCTCATTTACTGCAGTCTCCTCAGTAGGAAATACTTTCAGTTTTTTATTTTGGTTCCATCAAGAAGGCATTCAGATGTGTCACACATTTGCCATAAATTCTGAATGTTAGCACTCTAGTTGCTCATTAGATCACTGTAGTAAAGCTACTGCTCACCAGGGAAGTCTGCTGCTGGTATTCAAAGTGCATGTTTCAGTCTGCATGTCAGAATTGTTTTATAAAATAGAAGAGGATTTGAGAAGTCAAAATGTGCCCTAATTTTTCTTTCTGCAGCACTAATCATAATTTCTATGGCAAAATGAACCCCCTCATTTTGTTCCTTTGTAAATTAAATGTTTTAAGTGTTACCACTTTATTCCAATCAAGATGGCTTCAGGTGTGCCATACTTTTGTCATAAGTAAGACTGTTAGCGCTCTAGTTGTTCGTTCGAACACTCTGGGACATTCTGTCATTGGGCTATACTTGGGCTACATCTGGGTGATATTTGGGCTACATTTGGGCTCTTTTGTCTCTGGTGGCCATTTTGGAAGACTTATTTGTTATGAAGTTTCCTAATTTCCTCATTTACTACAGTCTCCTCAGTAGGAAATACTTTCAGTTTTTTACTTTGATTCCATCAAGAAGGCATTCAGATGTGTCACACATTTGCCATAAATTCAGAATGTTAGCACTCTAGTTGCTTATTAGATCACTGTAGTAAAGCTACTGCTCACCAGGGAAGTCTGCTGCTGTTATTGAAAGTGCATGTTTCAGTCTGCATGTCAGAATTTTTTAATTAAATAGAAGAGGATTTGAGAAATCACTCAAAATGTGCCATAATTTTTCTTTCTGCAGCACTAATCATGCTTTCTATGGCAAAATTAACCCCCTCATTTTTAAATTAAATGTTTTAAGAGTTACCACTTTATTCCAATCAAGATGGCTTCAGGTGTGCAATACGTTTGTCATAAATAGGACTGTTAGCGCTCTAGTTGTTCTTTAGAACACTCTGGGAAGCTGCAGTAGAACACAAAGGAATCAACTGACAGTCTCTGCCCTTGTTGGATGTACATGTTTTACTGAGAATGTCAGACTTCATTCTCACATGACTGAGAAAGATAATGTGAATTTACAGAAAATATGCTCTCAGTTTAGCTTATAGATCACCTTCCAAACCTCTGTGGGAAAAGCATGAGAAAATAGTTTTCTCTCAAACTTGATTCATGATATCACAGTAGAAGGCTTTTACATATGGTAAAATCACCTTAGAACACACCACAATTCCTAAAATGAGTATGGTACCATCAACAAATGATTTATAATGTAACTAAAGTCTTAAAACCTTCTATTAACTGCAATGCTTTTTAATGATGTGCTATCATGTATATTGGCCCCAAGATGGCTGCCAACACTTCTTGGATGAAGTACTGACAGCCAATCAGATCTCACGATGAGATGTGTGGTTAGGCTCCGCCCAGCTATATCTTTCTTTTTAACTCTAATTTTCTCAGGAACTACTGAACAGATTTACACCATTTAAGCAAAAGGCACGAGACTGAGGACTACCTCTTTGCCAAATTTGGTGTAATTCCGTTCAGCAGTTTTGGCTGTATCTGTGTCAACAGGTACTATGGGAAAAAGCATGGGGAAGATGTGTTTTGGGACCCCCCTTTTTTCTCGGTCCCCGCTTGATGAATCACCGTGAAATTTTCAGGATAGGAACAGACCAGAGCTGGCAAAAAGTTTGGAAAATGTCGCGAAGATTCATCAATCGTCGCCAACGTTATTCCAAATAGAATGTTGCGGATTTCCTATGGAAAATAGGTCCTAACTATAACTACCTACTGGCGACTGCCAGTAGGTAATATCTATATATATATATATATATATATATATATATGTATATATATATATATATATATATATATATATAGAGAGAGAGAGAGAGAGAGAGAGAGAGAGAGAGAGAGAGAGACAGAGAGATAGTCTTTGGCTCTGTGAGAGTTTGGGGTTACACAGATGAAAGGAGTCCTGAAATTTGATAAGAAGTTGTTTCAAATATACCTTGTCTGAAGGTGGTGGATATTAATGAGAAACACTTTCAGCTATACTAATATCAAATTCAAAATGGTAGTTAGGTTCTTCTCCAAGTGATGATAAGCAAAAAACAGTTGATAGTAACATGACAGGTTTCCCAGAGGAGGACTCAGGGACCTAGAAAGAGAGTCATGTGACTGTGTATGCTTTTTTCAAATGAAAATTAAGGGGCTCCTTATGATGACGGACTACCGTCCGCCATCGTGCCGGGACTTGCGACCGGACACCTAAAATGCAGCGGTCCCGCACATGAGATTACGATGCAACCACCACTGTGGCGGTCGCATCGTGTATCTCTGACATTGTAGCAGGTGCTGCTAGCTGCAGCACCCGCTGCAATGTCCGGAATACACTGTTTGCATTTCCCTGCAATACGTGACAGGCACCACACGGTGCCTGCCACCTGGTGCAGGGAAATGTAGGGGTACCCCCCAGTGCACACCCATCTCCCCCAACACAAGGGAGACCCGCAACAGGCCCCCAAATGCAATCACCTCCAGCCTGTGAATGGGGGTTGAACTGCCATACACAGGCTGACCGGGATGTAGCATCCTAATCATGCGGACGGTGCCTGCTAGGCACCGCCACCATTTTAGAGATGTTTGGTGGATCCGCCAGGCAATCGTAATGATTGCCTGTGGCGGACCAATGGCGGATGGACTTTGCATCTGCCAGCACACCTCCAGCCATTGTAATGTGGCAGGCGGAGAAGTTCTTCGAGAGGGAGGGGAGGTTTCACTGCCACCGGCAAGCTGCCAGTGGTGGTTTCACCGCCATCGTAATCACTCCCTAAGTCCCAGTGGCATTTCGCTACACTAAAAAAGGTGAAAATCACTGCTAATGTAGCACAGATTGGGGTGACAGATTGAGTTGGTTGTGGTTTAAGATTTGGGGTGTCCAATGCACTGTACATTAAGGGTTTTCTGAGTTCAGGATAGGTGGATCACCTTTAAAAAAGGACATGAATGTAGTAAGGGATTTTAAGTATGCGTGGTGTCATCTCCTTTCTTTGTAGATGGTTTTCCTTGAGGAAGAGCAATTTTAGAAAATGCATTGAGACAGTACAACCATGAATGTTGGAACCACACAGCGGAAGAATAAATAGGAAAGGACCTTGATAAACATTGGGAGAAATGCGCCAAGAATCTCGATTTTACAATGAAATATATACAAACAATATTCAAAAGAAAATATTGAAATGGATAAATGCAAAGCTTTTCTAAAAGCTGTCTCATTATGTTGTCTTGAATAGAGAAATTATTATTCCGTCTTTGAGCCTGTCTGTGTGTGCATGCAAGGCGTAGATATGTGGTGAATATATCCCCGTATTTGGAAATTTAGCATCACTGCTTCGATTAAGTTCTACTCAAAAGGTTCGCTGATTGTTTTCAAACAAAGAAAACACAGTCAGAACAAAGTATAATTTCCTCTTCTTTCACAGATTGAATCAATGTAGTTTCGAAAACTGGTTAAAATCTGCCTTTCAATCTGCATTATGGAGCATCCATGACAGGAAAACCCCTGTGCTACAATAGCACCAGGAGATCACTTCGAGGTGAAAGTTGGAAAGCTACAAAAACACATTCAATATATTGGATATTGTTTTGATGAGCTACTTTGTTCATTGCTAATGAATTGGGACATAATGACCATCAGAGAAGTGGTTTAGTAAGTTTAGTAACATACAGTTCTTGAACAAAGCCATCAGCAGTAACGCTGTAAAATTTTCTACTTCAAATGCCATAGCTAATAGTGTCACTTGATTGGGTCTTGGTGCAAAAATTCATAGCGAGGCTGAGGTTTGAGAAGAAGCACCAATTATTCAAACCAGGACAGTAGTTATGTAGTATACATAGAGAACGCAACCATTCCGGGACTGATTCACAAAGGGCCTCCGCACTCGTTGCAAGGCCCTACAGCAGTGAGGATGTCTGCTCAGGGTCGGACTGGGAACGCAAACCAGCCCAGGCAATTGAGTCGGCCCGGACTCGGAGGAGGGGGGGTGTAGTTGCATGTAAAACACTGCAGCTGCATTTGTTACAGGGGCAGATATTGCAAAACAGGGCGCCAGTAACAAAAACGGCCCCCAGGGGTCGAAAACCAGCCCTCAGCCTGGCGGCCCACCTGGCAAATGCCCAGAGCCCGCTATGGCTAGTCTGCACACTCCGGGCGAAATCTCCACCTAGTGCGGAGACTCCCCCGCGACCATTGTGAATCACGTCCTCAGTGTGAATTTTTGAGCTGCATGTAGATAAACTTACTATACCACTGAAGCCCTCTGAATGCACTGCACTAAAATACTATGGCTAGAAATGAAAATCTTAAAAATATTAGAAAGACATCATCAGATCCAAGGGCATTTTATTTTTCAATCCCTGGATGCCTGCTCTGTGTCCTCCAGCGGACAAGCAAGCATGTGGCATAGAGGGTTTTAATATTCATTCTTATCTTCAAAAAGTGTATTTTTCGTTTTTAGGCTTTGAGTGTACCAGGAAAGCATGAGCCTGCAAAAGGAGGTCCGGTTCTTGACAGCAACCATAAAGAAATGGCACCAGCAGATGCAGTAAATTCACTTTCCCTTCTTCATGGGCAGTTTTATTGCTGTTATGATGTACAGACTTCTTAGAGCGGTGTCTCTGTAATGCACGCGAACCCTTGCACTGCATGTTCGCAAAGACTTGCTATTTATCTCGGTTTCATATACGGATACGTCCTTGAGAACTGTGACAACCGGTTTCAAAAACATGTTTGGTCAAACGATTGAAAGCAGAAATGTCACGGTGTTCCACGTCTATGCACTTCTTTCATGAACAAAACCTGAAAAATGTACAAAATGAACAGTCTACCTCGCTTTTTGGACGGTCCATTTAAACACGATAGTAATAAAAACAAGCCTTTACAATGCAATGGGTCTCGCAATGACATTGTTTTGAGCTATTGGCATTGAAAATGTTATTGTTTTTTTTTCTCTCTTCGTGAAGCATTTATCAAGTAATGGCGTTGTAAATGACAATGTCTTTTACCCCCTGTTGACCCCCGCAATGCTCATCAGCATGTGCCCGTCACTGTTTGCTGCCCACCCAACAAATCCAGAATGGGCAGCTGTTTCTCCCAGTGGAGCTATTTCACGAAACTCGCTTAAAAGGCCATTAAGATTGTATTTTAAGTGCGCGTTTACTGTATATTTGGACAAGTGGCTCAGCTATCATTAGTGCAGAGTGGAGGGGGCAGTGAAGTGCGCACCTCATCCAAATAATAGCAGTTTTTTGTTATCTTATATTTTCTACTGCCAAACAATGGTTTCGGGACATTTTCTGTGCTTACGGTAGAACCCAGCTCTAATTAAGCACTGGTTGGTGAGAAGAAGGAAGATGAGGAGGGTTTGTGTTCAGGTGATGACTGAGCGCACCATTATCTTTGTAAAGAGAAACGTCACAAGTACAAACGCACTCGGTGTCAAGTTCTGTGAGAATCCAGCTCGAGCCAGTGAGCAGAGCCTCTTTCCGAAACCGAGGCACACGTCGCAGGGTGACGGTGCAGAAAATGTGAAGTACACCTAACTGGAAGCTTCCATGAGAACCCAACTTCCAGCAAATACTGTACTGATCACTCTGTTACTCTGTTTCTAAACTGTTCTAAAAAACACAAAAACAAAATCTTAGTTAGGCCCCTGAAGAGCAGAACATACTCCATTCTACACTACAAAGCACGCTCCCTTTCAGGCATGAACATCCACGTTACATAACACAGCAATAAAAACCAGCAAACGGAACGAAAGTGAAGGGAAACAAGGATTACCATGCTGACGGAATTTAGCGCTACAGAATAATTGGCAACATAACGAAAGTACAGTTTTTATAACGCGAGAGCCTCTTAGAAGGTAGGCTATTCAGCAGACACGTGGACTTCAGCAGTGGAAGTTTATGGCTGGCTGTGAATTGGGTGAGGGGGCCAGAAAGGATGACAAAAATGGAGCACAGCGCTATAAATCCGGCCATACCGGTAATTTACACAAGTCAAGACTTTCCTCACGAGTGCTGGCCCATTAATGTTCCTGGGGTGGGGTGGGGTGTGTCTCCCAAGGGAAAGCACAGGCCCTACTGGCCAGTATACACCAAGAACAGACGGGGCAGTGGCGGCCTGTCATGCATTCACCCACCAGACTTTAAGAACAGCCATAAATCCAGTGGAGCAGAGTAGAGGGATCCATGGGACCGGTCCCCCAACGCTGAAAGAGTGCGCTGTTCACACACAGCAGACTGAAAAACATATAGAGCACACATACAACAGACACCAACCCAAACAGCAGTTACACCACACACACCAGACACCAACCGACCCACTTACCCAATAAACAGACACCCACCCATCCACTCAGCAGACACACCAAATGCACACAGTAGACAGACACTCTCTGCCCAGTGATTTCACACATCCCAGCCAATCTGTTCTGCGGCCTGGAGGGGCCACCCTCCCCTCTGCCAGAGCTGTGTGTGAGGTGCCTAGGAAGAGCCCACGGCCTGTTGTCATGGCAGGGCTCCGAGGTTGACAGAAAAACAAATTGCTTGGGGTGCAGGAAATCACAAGGGCCATTTGCATAAGTGGGCGATGGTTAAAATTCATTCTTATAAAAGGACTTTGGAGTCCGGTGCCCAAGAGCACACCGTGCTGCATGTGGAGCCGAGACTCCGGACACTGCACCACTGCTCACTGCCAACGCACAGTTAATGTAGGGAAAACATCTACAAGTGACAGTAACACAGAGGAACCCCTTCCACCGCCCGGGGGGCCGCTTCCCAGAACTCCAACATCCCCCAGTTTAATGGGTCGGAGATCGAAGGTTGGAGAGGACAGAAAAACAAATGACTCGGGGTGCAGGAAATCACGAGGGCCATTTGCATAAGCGGGCAATGGTTAAAATTTCACTCTTATATAAGGACTTTGGTGGTGGTCTTGTCTTTGTAAAGGCAGGGGAGCTTATAAACTCCCATGGAAAGAGGAGAGACAGAAAGACAGGCAGGCTGTGAGGAAGGTAGGAGGAAGCCTGTGAGGGAGGGCGCCATTTGCAAGGAACAGAAGGCATGTGTGTGTGACCACCCGCCGCCGCCTGTGTGCACACGCCACCGCCTTTGTGTACCCACGCGCACGCTATCCCAGTGTCTCCCCCATATTGCCGAACTGATGACTTTACACCCTGTGAGCAAAACATTTTTTTTGCACATGCCCTTTATTATATTAGCCACACAACTGGCGTTATCCTTTCAATCCCCTTTTCGTTGCTGTACTGTCCCTCACATTTTTGCTGTGGATGCACTGTGATGGATGCATTCCCTAGAATCAACAGAAGGCAGAATGAAACAGCAAACCGCTAATATTCATTCTATTGTGAATAATTATAACTGACAATGTTCTACTCTGAAAATGTGATACTGTGATAAACATTACAAAAGGGTCAATGAACAGTGGTCTTCGGAATATCCCGGTGACCCCGCCCTCCCCTGCAGCCTCCTAGGCGCTATCTCCCGCCCTATCTCCCCACATCTTTCCGTAATTTTCCATCTCAAACGTCATCAACTTCCTCATCTTTAGCGTGTTTCATGCTGTCCTTGTGCTGGCATTTCACCCTTCACCCCCCTCACACACCATTGTAACCTCCTTCAGCGCTGTGCACCCCTTCACACACTCGCACATAGCTGACCATCGCTGCGTACTCTCTTCAGAGAGGCCAGGTATTGGATGGGCGTCTCTCCTGGACTCTTATGACCCGCAGCCAAACACCTGAAGTGCCCTCAGCCTTGCTCCCGAGCACCCAATCGTGGCCCCTAGACACCCACAGGCTGCACTCACAGAAGCCATCACTTCACAGCGCCCCCTGTACAGGGCGATGCGCTGGATGAAACCAATACAGACGCACAACATCCGGAGAAAGAGCCACTCAGAGGTACTGCAGACACTTACTGGAAGGTTTTACACTGTCGAGAGTGTGTCTGCCCGTCCACAGAGAGCCGTTCAAAGGCAGTGCATTATGACTGCTGGGTCTGAGACCTGGCAGGACCCGCCCACCTAAAGCCCTGCTAATGAGGCCGAGTAAGGCGGCTCTAAGGAGGGAGAGACAGGAAGAAGGGTGAAGGAAGGGGGCCACTGCTCTACCTGCCCCTTCCTCCTCGCAGCGCTATATAAATCAGGTAAGCACTGTGCAGGGGTGGAGGGGGCATGTTTATAGCACCTCTACTCTTCCCAGATAGCCACACACCAGTGTGCTGAGCCCAAAAAACAACCACCCTCTCCGAATGGCGTCCAAATTGCCACCACGCCACCTCCCTACACCTGTGCATATCCGACCCGCATCAACAACGCCCACCCACACACCTCAAAGCCACCCTATTATAAGTTTGACCGATCACACAAAAGCAGGTGCGTGCTGTGAAGCTCCATGAGCAATCCGTGGGTCCCAGGCCCGAATTTCATGTGGACTCTCAGCGCGCTACCATCCTTTGCTGCAGTGACTCTTGTGGCCACAAACCATAAGCTATATTCCTTGCATCCTGCGCCCAAGGCCGGGCTCCACACTTTCTCCCCCCGCCTGGCGAAATGCGCTCCTCCCCGGGACAGTCTCCCTCCCTCTCATTGCTGTCCGCTGCAATCCAAATCCGGACGCCCAACTAATACTCAATCCCGTTTCCAATTTCACTCACCCACATTCACGAACCCAGGATACAACGCCTCGCCACAAATACCACCCCCACCTGTGCCAAGCAACAGAACCCAAAGACTCCCCCCGAAAGCTGCGAATCGACTGTGGCCTGCCATCGAAATGCACCCCACGAACCCCCCATCCCCCATTCGCCACCCCCTCACGCGCTCCTAACAGACGCCACTGTCCAAAGCCACAAACCGTGTTCTACCACTCACCTCACACCACACATGAGTTTCTGTCTCCCCCTTGCCCGACTCGACGGTGTTGAAGCACTATACATGAGCACTGGTTGCGTCACACCAGGACAAATTCAGGATATTAAATCCCTTGGAGGCGAGGGGATGCCTACACTCTCGGTTTCGGGTCCAAGCCGCTTCTTTGCAACAGCACTCGCTTGCCCCCTCCAACCCCGATTTTTCTTGGCAGCAAAACATCACCAGGTAGCTTCGAACATTTGCTGTGTTTATGGCACTGGCATTGCTCACTCCCAATGCAGTCCCGTTCCTCTAATTGTTCCTTTGAAAGGAAATGGGCCGATCCGAAGAAGAACGATATGCTCAGGATTGCGGTGCCAGCGGAGAGTGTAGAGCTGCTCCCTGACTCTTCTCCATATGCGTGCGGGCTGTAGCCAATAGGCACATTGTTTTAGCTTTGCCCCCTCTATCAAAAGCCTGGGTTATCTGTTTACGTCCTTTCATTGAATTTCTCTCTGTTGCAGTCATTTACCCCCTCTGTGAGCTATTCCAGGCGTGTGATCCATCACTACAGGCCCAATCAGAGAGCCGGAGTGGCGCGTGCTGCAGGCATGAAGGCAGCATGAGGGAGCTTCAGCTTGCTGAACTCTCCCTGAACCTTCCCTTAACACGCCCCATCAGATAAGAGAAAAGACATAAAACTGAAGGAAGCCGTAGACTCGGTGTCCCAAGGGCGTGCACAGAAAAGCCACAGGGCGGTAACCAAAAACCCTGCAGAGCAATCACAAGACAGGGTTTTAAATAAATATTGATGTTGCCCAATAGAAAGCATGGGCAGGATTACAAGTCCTTTTCCTAAAATCCCTCTACCCCAAAATGTCTCGCTCCACGAGCAACGCATGCGCTGCAAGCTAGGCGAGACCTAAAAATGAAGAATATTATCGTGTTTTTCGAGCTGTACAATATAACTAGCTTATTCTATTGCTGGGCGTATGGGGCTGAGTCATTTGCGTTATACCGTTATGGGACAAAGCAAAAACTATGAAATTTGTACAGATCTGTTTGTTCAAAAGTCAGTCAAAATGCTAGTGCAAATTTATAATGCAGAAGATTTAAATAACAGGGAAGAGTTAGGTTTTCATTCCCCCCCCCCCCTCCAAATATTTAGAATATTAGATCTTTCCAAAAGTTAGCCAAGCAGCTTATTTGGATTTGGCATTCCATTGTCCGCTTTTAGAAAGGAAAAGCACCTACTTGGCATAAACATGGTGGAACACTGACAGAGGATTGGTACAAAATCCTGTCATGCTAGTGTTCAGGGCCTATTGTGGAAACACGGATTTCTTATAATACAAGCAGATTGATCATGAATTATCCAATGCAACTGAGCACTCATGAAAATCAGTCAATGACAAAAATACACATCATTATATAAAAGATGCGTTGCGCCAATGATGACATCACCCATGCAAACCCTAATAGAGTGTTTTGCGTAAAGAAAAGGCAAGCAGGCGATGTCTTGCATGAGATTAGCTCGTGTGGCATACTGTTGGGCTAGGCCTGTTCCCTACATGCTACACTGGTGTCTTTCCCTGTCCTGAGTATTCAACTGCAAATATATCTGACATCCTGTCTCTTGTTTTGGCCCAGGCAACACATTAACATAGCATGTTTACAAAGGCCTAACTATGGTAACTATGTGAGGTCCTGGACCTGTCCTCTGACCAGAAGGGGTTCTCATTGTTGCCAGTGTACTACTATCCCTGTCCTGTGTTTGGCACATAACGCATGAGTGGTAACATAACATGCTTTTAGAAGACATCTTTAGTGTGACAAGACATTTTTATTTGTGTCAGTAAAAGAGAGGCTACTAGGCGACTTGTGTAAAGTTGCAATATTATGTGTATGCTTATGACATTGAGCTGGCATCCCATGTGCATATCAA
Organism: Triturus cristatus; assembly: GCF_964204655.1. NCBI lineage: Eukaryota > Metazoa > Chordata > Amphibia > Caudata > Salamandridae > Triturus > Triturus cristatus. The sequence continues at coordinate 314,400,132 of NC_140588.1, read as the reverse complement.
GCACATGCTTACATGTAGTGTGTCTAACACTCGTGAGCAACAAGTGTAGCCATGAAGTGTTTGTTTGAGTGAGTCTGAGTAATAGAGGACAGTAATATTCACTTGGGAGCCAATGGTGTGGCATAGAAAGACGGAAGGTAAGGACTGTGTGATCCAAACACTAAAGTGAAGAGGTTGGAGCCAGGGTTACTTTTAGAAACTCTGGGAGGTCCTTTGTTAGCAAAGAACTGTTAATTAGTCTTCCTGAATACAGTCATTTGATGGATGGAAGGGGTGACGAGTGAGAATGCAGTCTCTGTTGTGAGAAGTGAAACCTGCCCCTTTCTTGATCCATAATAACTCCTTCAGTTGGACTGATGACAACCAGTTGCAGAAACCTTACACCTCTTTGTGCTTCTGTTGTTGGTGCTCCAGGTTGGAGACAGCCCCAGTGCTACCTGCTGTGAGAAGCATCACTCTACACACAGAATATCTGGAGAGCAGCCAGAAGAGGACACTTGAAAGAAGTTCTACAGTTTTAGACTGTCTAGAAGTTGAGTATAAAAGTAGGAACCAAACCAGTCACTTTGATCCATTGCCATGTCTATTATGACCAAGGAAGGGAGTGATCTTCATAGTACACAAAGAGCCATTCATAGTACTCATGTTTGCCTGCCAGCTAGTCCCCTAGACATAAATGGACTTATGTGTGCAGGAGGAGATATGGATCTGCCCTGTAGCACCTTGAAGCCTACCTGCTCTGAAGGAGGAAAAACTACCTACTAAAATAGATGCCTAGCATGTTGCCAAGACTATAAACATTCAAAGACAGCTGGTTGTATTAGAGTGACCTATGGAGGAACTGTGTGCCAAATGGGCACCTGTGGTCTCTCATCCTGGTTCCTTGTGAAAACTGCAACTGGCATGATCATTGTAAGCCCAGTCAAGCCTGCATCTGCATTATAGGCCCAGATAGGTAATATAATTGCAGTGATCAATGGAGACCCAGTCAGGCTGCAAATCCATGATTACTGTGCACCTAATCAGGGCTGCTACTACATGCTCCTCATAGATCTGGATAGGGGTTACCACTGCTCCTTCTGGCCTTCTTGCTGGAGCTCAAACACACATGATGGTGCCCCAGCAAGGTGCCAGCCACTGTTTGGATTTTCTCTTAGAAATTACCCGGAAACGTCTGGCTTCTTGCTAGGCAACAGAATTGTATGTCGCAGGTATGCATAGCATTTGTAGTTTGTTCAAAAGTCCTTGATTCCCAGGGTCAGCAATGGAACTGCAGTTTACAATGGGCTTTCACAGTGTACTAACTATGCTTTACTTGATAAAGAAACTCTAGTGCAAATGATTTAGGGGTGAAGACATCATTTGAACCGTTCAGGATTACGCTGCAAAATAAATCACAATTCAACACTTTGAACCAGTTTGCATCACATTTGAGCTGCAAACCCAGAGTGTCATTAAATTTTGGTCATCGTGCTTAGTGTGTTCTACCAGCCAGTCAGGGGATGGGCGGCTTTGCATGCACCAATAGATTCCTTAAGTCATACAGAATTAGAAAATATGTTGGGGCCGATTACGATGTCATTAGGAAAGGTTCCGGATGGGATTCGTTTCCGACCAAATCGTACAGATTTCCCAATGACCGATTGAGATGCCCGGAAACTAGATGGGAAGTCTGAATCGATTCCAAAAGGCATTTGGACAGTCCGAGTCTTTCAGAGCCGAATCATAGAGATCTATGGACACAGTTTCCGGTCAAGGGAAAACGATGACCGATTCCGACAGCCGTTACGATTCGGTTTGCCTGAGACAAAACAGCTGTCAGAATCGGTCGTGGGGGCCTGTTGCGGGCCCCCCTTCACCTGGAGGGATACAAATGTAGCCCGTGTGGGTACCCAAGGGACCCCTCTTCCCAACCATGCACAATAAGGCAGGCACCAGGAGGAGCCCCATTGAAGTAAATGCGAGTCCGACCGAACGATTTTGAGAAGCATCGTATTCGGCTGTCCGGACTCGCAGGACCTGATTAGTTTGGAAACGAGTCTGGAACTGATTCGTTCGGGACAGTTTCCTAACGAGATCATAATTGGCCCCTTAGTTGTTACACTTTTCATATAGTTCTGAGTTTGACATCTGTCACAAATTAAATGTGCACCATAAATAGTGAGTTTACCCTTATTTAGTGATCTGCACTGATATTACATAACTATATGTGCAAACCTTATTGGCTAGGGAAAGCCACACATATTTGGCATTACTGAACTCCAGACATTTCACACACCATTTTCACAGTTAGTGGTCAAGGATGTATAATTGAACATTTGAGAACAACTACAAAATATTGAGGACATTTGTTGAAAAGGAAAACAATCTCCACTTTTTAAATATTTTTACCAAATCTTCAAACTGCAATGAGACATTTAAGTAGGCTTTGCACCAATATATATACCTGAATGTGCCGAAAAACACATAGCGGCCTGATCACAAACTGCATTTTGTACTATACTTCGTAATTTGAGAATAGTACGACTAACGTACTGCAAAATGATATTCACAGACCTATGTGCAGAAGTTCCAACTCCCCCTCTCAATTTTTTTTCTGTGAAGGGGTTTCTGCCTGACTGAGGAATCACTGCACATGTAAGTATACATTTTCATAGTAAATGTGGGAAGGACGAAGGGGAGTGCCTGTAAAATAGTGAATACTCACTAGCAAATGCACTCCTAAAGTTCCTACAGCCAAAAAAGGTATAAAAAACAGCGGTAAATGTACTCCAGCTTAGAGCTGGTGTACACCTGACATCACACTGGGCCAACCACTCGTACTGCAACACCCTTTAGAAAATTAAAGGGACTTAAAATAAAGTTCCATAGGAAATAATGTGAATTAAATTAAATGACATTTAAATAGTTAAAAATATAAATACATTTAGTTTAAATGTAAAAACAGTATCTAAAAATACATTTCTATTTTACTTGAACATTTTTTTGTTAAAAAATTTAATTAAAAAAATATTGTAATACACATTTAAAAAATGTCTAATTCAATTACCTATAATTAATTCTATACATCAGTTTTAATAATGTTAATACATAATGAAAATATATATTTTTAGTTCAGATTGGATTTTTTATAATTTAAATTTTAAAAAAATAATTAAAATTGTATTTAGTATACTCAAAGTAGTTACAATTTAAATTTAGATTAAGTTATTAATGTTGTAACATGTTATATTGTTCTACAATTAAAATGTAACAAATATATATTTGTTAGAGTTTTTGTGCAGTTTACGTTTTTGTGCATTATTAACAAAGAGCAGAATGTGGATTTACTCTAGGATTTACATGTGCTCATTGACATGCTGAAATTGCATTTGAAACAAATTTTCTATGACTTGTTAAAGTACCTTTTCCTGGCTTATCTTAACTAGACCTCAGTTAGGCCTCGACAACACTTTGTTCGAAATGGGTGTAACCGTGTAGATGTTCACTGTTCATTATTTCTGCAGTACAGAGTCAAGCAGAGTTATGTTTGTTTATTTCCATTGACGTTGTTCTTGCTGTTCTCAAAGAAAACTTTCCAGCATGGACATCGTAATGCAGCAGGTTGCTGAGGCCCTCCGGCTACATGGCTGTTCTGCATTAATTGAAGCCTGCTGTTGTTCTTGCAACTAGTTTGTCCAGCCATCACACGATGAGGGTACCATAGAGTGGACAGAATCAATATTCATGTAATAGGATAGTGCTCAGATGGTTTGGCAATGTGACGTTTAATATATCTGCACTTTTGCTAAAAGTCTAATTCTTTTGTTCACACAATGACTATTTTGCAGAAAGTAATGTTTTCCAATGCAAGTAAACTTCATTATAGACCCCAGGTTTTGGGTGTGAGCCAGAAGAGCTTTCCTTAAGATTTTACAATGCTACTATGGATGCTGCCTGCCCATTTTTTACTGATTTTGCTCTTCATTTGGGACTTTGAATTTTTCAGATTTTTCACATTTTTTCGCATTGCCCTATTTACCAACAGTCTTCATGCCAATGACTTCATGCATGTGCATTTTCAATTTTGAGAAGATCTCTGTCATAGCCACTACCTTTCTCGTTTACATAATTATGTTTGTCACATTATTCATTGTTTTGTATTAATTTGTATCTTCATTTGTTATGCATTGTATCGGTTTTGTGAATTATCTACATTATGTTGTATTCTTTGTACCATTTATGACATAAATTTTGCGCTTCATATCAAATAAAATGTATACATGAATTTATTTAGGATGTGTGCACTGAGTTCCCATTTGTAAATGGTTTTGCTGTTAGAAATAGCTATTGAATGATGTCCCTTGACTACCTAGGGTGTTTGAATTCAAATCATTTTCAATTACTGTACTGCACCTTTTCTAATTTTTGTAATAAATCTTTAACATTTCTATTCTTGCTCTAGAACTCAAATATTAAGTTTGTCCTTTCTTAATTGGCTACATTCAGACATGCCATAAGGTGCATTATCTTGGGGGCACACTCCCTCATGAAATTGAGGTTTATCACTGTCTCCAATTCATCCACCAGTGGACGTGCTATTGAGGTGATATTTTGCAGTGTACAATTTAAGAGTTCTCCCACTCGCGTATTTAACATTAACATTTTACTTTAAAATATTTTAGGTACAATGGGGGTGTAGTGGTGTACAAACCACACCTCTATGAACATATGTACATGTGGTTATTGTATAATGAGCAACAAAACATTTTTTGGTTGGTGCTCTGTCGTTATCCAACACACTGCTACCGGAGGTGCAAATCACACTGGACCATAGGATCCACTGTGTATATTGAAAAAAAAGATACAGTAGCACTCAAGTAGAAGTCCAAGAAAAGTAAGAATATATAAAGTAAGGATTCGTATAGGTGGTTCAGATTGGATGGTTTATTGAGACGTGAAGAATTCTGTAATCCTCAGTGCATACATTATTGCAAGAACAGATGGCATGCGCTTCATCATGAAAGTGACTTTTCTAAGGCTAATACTGGATAGGATTAGGTTCAAGATTAATCTACGCAAGGCTTCAGAGGCATCCATGCAAGGCTTCAGATGTTGAAACCCATAATAAGGTGTTTCGTCTGAGATATAAGCCCATGCAGGGGATGACTGCTGGCAGTAATACATGCCTGAAACTGTAGGCGTAGAAATAGTAGATTATGTGACTGATGTAATGGGTAATCCCATTTTAGGTGAAGATCTGCTGTTTCGAGCATATAAGCAAGGCCCCTTGAAGGAATGGTATTCTGTATGTGGTCAGGGTCTGCAAGATCAAAGTCGCACTAAAATAAAAGGAAGTCCAGAGGCGAAACCCCCAATGTATCCACTAATAAGTAAAAAGTCAGTGGGCTGTGTGGAGATTCACCATGTAGATGGAAACAGGTTTATGTCATGGAGCTGTACCTAGAATTTAAAAGTGAGGGGGTAGCCCAGCAGAGTAGTGGTTACCCACAAGAGGTGAACAGGGTATATGCAGGTAACAGGACAATGAAATGACACCCCTGTTTGATTGCGTTCGGTAAATGTAAGGAAAAATACTGCCAGGTATCGGATTCTTGGTTCTGCAACAATGTATCTGTGGGGGCCTAAAAGACCGTGTGAAAGGTAAAATGGTTCAAGTCGTAATGTAACATATAGTTTTTGGCAGAGACCTGGTTATGCTCCTACCTCAAGAATGGACCTTGTTAATGGAGAACTGCATCTAGATATTGGGACGCCATTCTCCAGCAGGAAGGTCCATTTTTGAAGTCGGAGCTTAACAACTTCACTGCCAGCAACTCTATGTTACCTTCCAACTCAACCATTTTAACTTTCACATTGTCCTCTAGGTAGTAGCTCAACAAGGTCTCTCACAATAACTATATGTTACATTACGACTTGGTGGTAGAGACCTCCATCTTCATGTGAAAATCACTGGACTGGATTCACAAAAGTAGACTTATATTTTTGATCATGTTTGCTATTGTAGCAAACTTCGTGTTGAATTTTACTAATAGTAATTTTACGATTGCGGAGAATTAGCTCTTGTGTTGGAAACTTTGCACATAAAAAGATAGACATGTGCAATATTTTTATGTGGGGAGGTATCCACCAGAACTTCCTCTCTATTGATTCTCTTCAGTAGTGTGAGGGATACTTGACTTGATTTCTGTACTTTATAAGTATTCTCTGCATTTGGCGTTAAGGTTTTTGAAACTCTTGTTTAAAATAATTTGGCAAACAGCTATCATATGTAGGCACGAAGTTGACATGTAAAAGTATGCCCTTAATAAAAATCCGACTGTTAAGAGAAATTCTGACAGCTGAGCATGGGCAGTAAATCAGGCTCATAAATTGGCATCTATTAATATAAGTAAATCATTGTTAAATGGGGTGTAAGTATATTGTTCAATGTCAAATGAATGATTAGCGCATTTTCTTTTACATTATTTTGGGACTTTGTCTTTAAAGAAATCTTTTACAGAATGTGCATCTCTTCCACTTTGGCTTGTTCTTTCTGCAGATAATGATTACTGTTTGGCACAGACATCTGTATTGGTAGAATGGATTTGTTTCAAATCAGTTATCCCTATTTTGATCGATGTATTTTCTGCTGAATTAAAAATGCAGGCTTTTTTTATTTGTATAACACTGTAGCTGTTTTTGTTTAAATTTTAACTTAGTATCAGTCTTGAGATCTATGTGAGTTAGGTTCTTGACACTTATTTATTGTAATGTTGAATTCACAACTTAATAATGTAAAAAAAATAATTACTTGCTCATTTGAGAACTGTAAAAGGGTTAAATAATATATGTGATTTGGATTTGTGCTGACGACTTAATTTCCAAGCTGCAGGGGACACTGTGCAGGTAGCATGGTTCAGTGAATTAAACACTCGTCTCTGAACTAGGCAGTAATCTGCATATCACACGTTTATATTCCAGCAAAGCTGACTCAGCCTACATTCTTCAATAGTCAGTGAATTATGTATAATTAAACTGAGTAAAGTAATAGCAATAGGGCTATGAGACACAATGAAAGAGCCCTATGCAGCGCTATATAAAACATTAATTATTTCTTTTGTGAAACAACTTGGCATAATGAATGTTTTAGACATGCAGCATCATTCGGCATCCCCTGTGCATTTATAAAAACTGTTTCATTGTATTCAGTAACTAACTTGCTTTCTCCTACAGGTTACAATTGGCATTTACAATTCCACATTAGTATTTTTGGCAAACATATTTGAGGTTATCGTGTGGTGATTTCCATTTGAAAGAGTGCTAATAAATCAAGAATGAAAATGTTTCTGTACAGAATAGATTGTTTTGGTATGTTCGTTATAAATAGGGTTCCCAGTTTTCCATTTTTACTGATTTTTACAGATAAATACAGACAGAAAACTATTTATTTTCCTGTCCATATTAATTTTTAAATACAGAAAAATACAGTAAACAGATCTTCTTTGGATGATTTTTTTCTACTGTCATTCATGAGTGCCAGGTCAGAAGGTGTACAGACTGAGAGGTAGGGGAGACGAAAAAAGACAATAGATTCACTAATTAAGCTTAATTAAGTGCAGATCTACAGTTATTTATACTATTACACAAGGCAAATGTTTTCAGATAATGCTTTTGCACTGTATACTGCTGAAACCTTTTGGACATTCAAATGCAAGTATACGTCTATAAGTCAAATACATTTAGAAAAATGCTCATTGCAGCTTTATTTATACAGAAAGCACAAAATAAAAATGGAGAAATACAGAAATAATTCGTAAAAATAAATATGGATAAATACAGACGGAAATGTTGAAAAAATAAATACTATAAAACCGGGAGCCTTAGTTATAAATAATACTCTTCCAACATGGTAGGCTTTATTGACAAATAGTGGGAAAGCACAATTAAGTGTAAGTTAAAAAGCAATTCCCTTGAAAATGAAGTGCCTTACAATTGCAAAAGGTCAGGGGGTAAGTGGTGTCTGGATACATCTCCACCTCTTCAAACAGCACTATAGTTCAGCGGCGGCCGGCACAAGTAAACACGGTGGGCGATGGGGCGGGGGGCGGGGCTGGATGGTAGGGGGTAAGTCGGCAGATGCTGGAATAGGTAAAATGAAATAAATAAATAATACCTATTCGGTCATCTGTCCGCTTCCCCCCTGCCGTGCCCTTCCCTGCTCACCACCTGCCCACGCTCACTTTAGACGGCTGCCGCTGCTGTAGTTGTGACGCAGTGGTGGACTGGAAATCAAAATCATCCCTGTATTTCGGGCAGGGGTATGAGGAGTTGCAAAGGTCCATAGAAAACTGTGAGTTTAAGTGGCTCTCCTTTTAACTTTTATGTGAAGAATGAACACTTTTATAGCATTTTATGTCACACATATCCACATTTGCAATAATAAAATAGTTCCTGTATCAGATACACTTTGCAGAAGTCACTGGGATTCGAGTCACAAAGATCTTGTTGCGGAATATCCTTGTAGTACTCCTGCCATATTTCCTTTTTCCAGTAGCAAGCTGGGAGTGAACAGAAAGTACTTCTGGCTCACTCCTGTAATTCAGGAGTAAATTGTGGGAAATACAGGAGTAAATCACACTAACTCATAGCAGCATTTTTGGCAAAACAAGTGTTTGAGTCTTTCTTGTGTGCAGTAGAATTGTTCATAGGACAGCTGTACTAAAGGTAACAAAATATTTTGCACATATTTTCCAGCCTGAATGGGCTTGATTAAAGTGACAATGGCCTCGTTTTGTGTTGAAAATTATTTTGCTTTGTGGGGATAAACTTTGTTAAGTTGAAGGTCATCATAAACTGGTAACATATTCAAATGTGACAAAGCAAGAAAGTCAAAAGCTTCTGAAAATTGTGCACCTGAAAAAACTATTTGCACAACCCTAATTTGAGCTCCCTCTGAACAGACAGAAAATGAATCAGTCAGACATTGCTCCTGGTAAATTGTGCAACAAACCATTAGCCTATTTTACGGTCATGCCACCTTTCTCTCAGAAATACATTCAATCTCGATGCAAGTTCACCGCTAAGGTTAAACCTCCAGAATCCCTAGCAGATCTTGTGCCAGGCTGGTTTAGGGGAGAAAATCCCATCTATCTGTGCCGCTGAAATTGGATATATGACAGAAGATCTGCTCTCCTAAGCACTCAAAAACACAATCAACAACCCTCTATTAAAAGAAACTTACATGAAGTCAGAAAACTACATATGAACTTCTTAGTGAGTTAGTATTCTGTCTATGTAGATAGCTCATCATGCGATCCACACAGCTCAAAATAAGGGGTGGGCGTAACTGGTGTCATTCCCTCTAGAGTAATTAAAAGTGATTCCCAGAAAAATGCTTGTAATTATGCATACCCATGTGAGAAGCATAACCCAGCATTTAAGGGCCTCATGTAGGTGGGCTTGCATTTACCACTTCATAAATACCGAATCATACCGATTCGGTATTTATGAAGTGGTAAATGCAATGTAGGTAATGAGTCGGTAAATATTACCGATTCGGAAAAATTCGGTAATTACCGAATCGGTATTTACCGATTCGGTAATGAGGCATACCTTCCCATTGATGGGAAGGTATGCCTCATTACCGAATCGGTAAATACCGATTCGGTAATGGGGGAGCACATGCAAGGGTGGCAGGGTGTCACATTGACACCCTGTTGCACCCCTGATTCGGCCATGTGTGCACATGTGGCACACATACATGCCCTGAGGGCATGTGTGTCTGCCACATTGCACACATCTACGGGCAAAATATTGCATTTACACACATATTCGTCATTTACCACCAACTATTAGTTGGTGGTAAATAACGAATCCCCACACACACCACACAGTCCCCCTACATTTCATTTCTGTATTCAGAATTTACCTAATCGGTAAAATTACCGAATCGGTAATATTACCGAATCGGTAATTTTACCGATTCGGTAAATTCCGAATACAGAAATTCTCCCCCTACATCTCAAAAGCCAAAATACCGGTCGGTAACGGTATGATTACCGAAAATCGGCCGTTACCGACCGGTATTTGGCTACCTACATGAGGCCCTTAGTGCTATATTCTGCGAAATGAACTCCCATGTCCAAAATGGGCCAGAGGATGCAATTTGCCGTAAGAAAATAGTCCTAAATGCTACAGGACGAGAACAGCAGAAGTCAGCATCCACTCTCTCTGAGTTCATTGTTCCTATGCTCCAGAGGTAGAACCTTTGCTCCTAAGTAGTGGCGGCTGGCATGGCTTGCAGGTGGTGTGGAAGGCACAGAGGTGCTGTTGGGGGGTGTTTGTGGGCAATGAAAAAATAAATAACCACTTACCTTGCTGCCGGGTCCCGGATCTCTGCTCCTGCTCTCCTAATCTTGACTTGCGGAACAGGAAGTATAGCCAGGCTCCCCTGACCAATCACAATGCTGCAATGCAGTGTTGTGATTGGTAAGCACCCAGGCTCCCCTGGCCAATCACAATGCAGCAATGAGGAGTTGTGATTGGTCTGAGCGTCCTGTTTCAATGCTCAGCCAGGGCATGGGTGCCTGGGCATGTTCTCCATGCAGTCTGTAATGCAGCCTGCATGGAGAACGGAGAAAGTGTGCATGACTGGTTTGGGTGGCCCGAGAGGGCCGGCAAAACAGTCATGTGTGCTTAGGAGTGAGCAAACCACTCTTCCCCTACCCTGCTCTGAGAGCAGTGCAGCCCCACCTGCCCATCAACTAAGCAGCACAGAAACATAAAATGATCATAATTTAAAGGTATTATCATTTTGTTTCCTTTAGGTTGCACTGCAGTGAGGTGACGCCCCTCTGCCATAGCAGATGAGACGCCACTACTCTTAATTGCTATAATAATGACAATAATTCATATTTGTAAAGCGTGAACATATCTGTCAGGTTCACTTCATCCTCGGGGTCGGAATGATGCTCAAATATGTTCACCTCTTGATATAATCAAGTCTGAATTGCTATACCAGCACAGATCAATGAAGCGATCAAGTGAGGGAAGGAAAGGATGGGGACAGCAGGGAGGGAGACCTACACAAGACACAAAAGAAACAGACCATGAGTACACTATGTATCTTTCTTCCCCTCTCTCTCTCTCTTACACTCATGTATATAGCTTACACATACATGATTACCTGTAAAGAAAAATAACTGTATGGTGGTGCACACCAGGAACCCACACACACACACTTCAATATATGATGTGATTTATTTGGTTTGTAGATGCCATCTAGGGACGGTGTGGTAAATATTTCATTATGCCTGAAATAACAATAAATCATATAGATATACCCTAGTTACTACCAGCTATGCCTTTCTACAATGAAAACAGCAATAGAATCAATACTAGAGTGATCAACGTTGAGCTTTACCTCTACCCACCGTGAATCGACTGAACAACGCTTCACAAGGACTGTTAGAGGTAGTATCACTTCTCTACTACAGTTCGCTGTTAGAAAGGTGATAGACAAATAAAGAAAACCAGGTTGAGTCACCATGAAAGTAAAAGCGCCAGATGATAAATATGATAATCAATTAGTGTTATGCATGATGTACTTCGCTGTTACCCATAATCATTTAGGATGTTTGTACATTGTTTATCAAGGTCATTTCTTGTTCCTTTTCCCGCTTGAGGGATTAGCCAATACTCGCCAATGGGAAAAGATATCATATATTTAAGTACTTTCACAATCAACGGAGTCCCTTCTACCTGCAATTGACCACACATGTGTGTCACTCCAACAGGGAGGAACTCTGTTGCAAAATAGGTTCACCAAAATATGCAGCCGCAATAATGTGATATAGACCTCTTCATTTGAAGTATCGAGAAACCATCTGCCCCAGAACGAGTATAGCGAAGTGTTACCAACTCATCGAGTATGTAATGCTAAATCTTTGATGTTGATCAGAGTATCCATCAAAGGTGGTGCAACCGCACCCTTACCAGCCTTGAATGGTTCGAGAACAACAGGGGAAACCTCCAAGTGCACCGGAGCCAGGACTCGGAATAGGAGACGGAAGTCTAATTAAATACTTTCCGGTTTGCTGCTATGTCGTCGCATCCTGCTAGGTGCTCTGGGAGCGGTAATTCCTTCCTGACATCGGACCCTCCGTGCCCGGCGGCAGTGATTTCTGAGATCTGTCAGTGTTCCTGGAGTTGGAGACTCACGCTCCCACTGATTTCTGACAATAGCACTCTCAAGAGTCTCAAGGTCTGGAGTCATCGTGGAAATTAAGTGAGCTATTGCCTAGTGTCACATGATGCTGAGCTGCTGCCAGTGATAGAACCGTGTTCCCTGCGCTCCGGAGTCAGCCGCTCTGACCACTGTGCCACACCTCTCCAGCTCAAGCTGGCATAATTGCATAATTTCAGTAATTTTGCATCACAAGAGTAATGTGTAATTACCTAAATGACTCTGATTACTCCGGAAAAATAAAATTTCTCCCAGACCTACACAAAACATTGTGGCTTGGATACAACAATAAAAGCTACCTTGGAAATATTTCAACACACAAAAAAATCCTTGACAGAACAGGAACAAAACAAATCTACTACTGTTTTCAGGAGGGGAGGCTACTTCAAATGTAGGTGCATATCTACAAAATTATCAGTAGGTGTCCCCATCCTGGAACCCCCAGAGCTCTGTTCAAACAAGGAAGATTACTCTCAAATAAAATGACAACACCATTTTGAGAAAATCTTTTTATGGTGGAGATTCAAGTTTTGCAATGAAGGATCACTAGCTCTAGGCATGAGTCATGGGATATGTTCCACAGCCCAAGGTCAGAAACAGAAGAACAATCTTGACGGTTGGGGTGCAAGAACTTCCAGCTGGCATCTGGTTTCCTTGGCAAAAGTTACAGATATCCATGCCTCCACATTCACTTGTTCTCCTGGAGGGTCAGCATCCCAATGTCCAGAGTGGCTAGTTAGTATCATAATCATCCTTCTAAAGCATCAGTCTTATTACCATTCTTATGGCTTCAGGGAAGCAGGAAATAGTGAGTGGGAGTAAATTTTGTGATGAGATATAAATGACGGAAGTGGAACATATTTTTGAATAATGGAGATTGAAGTGGGTGTTGACTCAAATGCATGAATTGCATTTCTGCTCTGACATTGCCTCTTCAAGAGGCCCTCTCTGTGACTGGCAAAACGGAGAAAGTGGGAGGAGAGAGGGGGGTCCTTTACTAATAGAAGATGTTTTGCTCTAGAAAACGGACTTATGGGAATAAAAGGTTACCAGATGGTTTAATTAATTTACTGTTGTGAGGACTTTTGATATCAAAAAATGTTAGTGGAAGCAGTGGCGTAACAAAAGTTTAAGGGCCCCCCTACAATGTACACTGAGGGACCCGCTCTAGATTTAATACGAAGCGCTCAGCCCTAAGTACTGTCCTGAGGGGGCCCTCTGTAGCTCAGGGGCATACCCCGCACCGTGGGGGATGCGGGGGCCTGTGTTATGGCCCTAATTGGTAGCGAAATACCTTTAAAGCAACAGGCACTTTTTGACTGCGTCGATATGAGTCCTGTCATGTATCCTGCTGAGCTCTCTACTGTATAATCCCACTTCCTTGCCATTAACCCAGTCCAACTGAGGTGATGGAGGAGCACAAGTTTACAACCAGTATGGATATCTTTTATTGGAAACAAATCATTTCTAATAATAATTTCAGAGAGCAGCAAACGTTTGTCATGTTTTCCTGGTTTGCAAGCCCAATGCGTAAAAATATATCTCGCTGGTATCGATGCTAATGCCACTTCTTTGAAACACCATGCACCCTAGTCATACTACACACATCTCAAACTAACACCTAGCAAAGTTCAAAACGCCAAAGCAGGTGGTAAATAAACTACCATTCTGGAGAATTAAAAAAATGCAGGTAAACATTTGTCACCCCATTTAGAGAGGACGTGTCCTAGAAGTTCAAATGAACTGATAGTTTAGTAGTGGAGTAAGACCATTTGCATACGGGTGGGTCACATAGTGGAGCTAAAAACAACTTTCAGTTCACTCAGAGGATTTAGGGGCATATCAACAAGGGCTTTATCTCTGCTGTTTTGGCTTTAAAAGCCAAAAAAGCAGAGATAAAACTAGCGCCCTATCAGCAACAGGGTGCTAACACGCAAATTCTCATGTTAGCAACCTTTTACTCTACGCTTCACCTTGCATCTCTAATGAGATGCAAAGGGGGCGTTCCAGAGTAAAATAATAGGAGAAATGTCACTAAGCGACATTTCTCCTATTATCAAGGATATCGCTAACCCTGTTAGAGATAAAAAAAAAAGCAGCGCTACCCGCGGTTAACGCTGCTTTTTTACGTCTGGTATTTTTCTGACTTAGCCATGATATCCTATGTAAGGTGGATATCATGGCTAAGTATGTCTATCCCTATCAGCAAGCTATCGCCAAACCTTGTGGGATTATCGCTGTATTTCCGGCGATAATCTCACAATTGGCAGCTTGCGCTCTGAATTTTATCGCTTTGGAGATAAGCGTTGCTGATAGCACGCTATCTCCGGGATAAAATTCAGAGTTGGCCGGCGATTATTATCCTCACGCTAAGACCGCTGAGCGATAATTATCGCCGGCCCTTGCTGATATGCCCCTTTTTTCCTGTAACTTATAAAGCAAAGTTGTAAGTGTTCCTATCTCATATTTTATATTTCTGCGATTGATACCCATGCAATGAAGGCGGTTACTCCTCCTTCATAAGCGTAGGTCCCAAGGGCAAATGAAACAATATTGTAACATAATGTGATTTTTCATTATCAAAGTTGTAATGATCTCCTTTAAATGTGTCTTTAAAAGGAGGAGATTTACAGCATTAAACCCTCACATGTACATGTATGTGCTTTTAGAAGAGATACTTAAAATTACATTAAAATTCAAGGAGTTAACTACAGTTTTGACTTAGTAGGTACCTTGGACTGGATACCAAAAGATTTTTACGTGTCTTGAATTTGTACAACTCTTCGATTACTCCTGGGATTTATTAGTAAGGCACGATTACAACAAGAGTAAGCCACGCATACTAATAGCGAAATCGGTTCCCTAAAGTTGCTTTTCTCAAATCTGTCAGCAAGCTAAATAATAAAGGGAATTTTCTTGGCTATGATGACATAAAATGAGAAGGAGTTTATTATATCCTGGTAAACGCTCACTTATAATTTTGGATGTTTAGCATCTAAATGTATATATTGCTAATAAATACAACTATCACGTTAAAGTTATTTGTAATTTTAGGCACTTTGTTAGACTTTATTGTCTAAATAAAGTATTTTTATTATTGAATTGAATTGCTAATAAATACAAGTCTAAAGATGACATATATGTAAACGTTGAAAAATTTGTTATGAACCAGATTGACAGCTTATTTTATAATTACGTATTTTACACTTATTGGAAACAAAAAACTATTGTTACTGAAAGATCCGCAGTTCTAGCTAGCGGTCTGATACCTGAATTGCAAGACCATGGGCTTGTAAATATTGTGCTGCAATATAGTCAAACAACAACAATAATAAGAGCCACAATATTGTGGTTAAGTACATTAGTTTTGATATTATTCGAAAAGATCATATATTGTTGTATTTAATATAGTTTGCATTGATATTGTAATGTGTATGTTTGTTATTCAAGTTTTATATTAACTCCCTAACTGCCACTGCTTCACCTCCAGTGCTGAGCCCTTTTATGTCCATTCGGGGTATTAATCTCTTAGGCCTCCTTAACTTTTTTCCACATAGGGTATCCAAATATGCATCCTTTTTCCAATATCCTGGTAATTCTAGAAGTGCCCAGGGTTTGTGGCTTCCGCTGGAGGGGACCAACAAAATAGCAAAAATATAGGTACATTTTGAGTTTTGGGGAAAAATAGGAAAACAGTGCTATGCAAAAATGTGCCTGTGTTTTTCCTAACTAAAGGTTTGCAGTGCTGAATTCCCCATCTTCTCAGGTTCCAGTAACACGCAGAGACAAAACACAAAATCTATGTTTCTTGCCAGAGATTTGGAATTTTTCAAAGAGATAGCCAATATTTCCTAATTTGTGTGCGTTCAACCTACTTCTAGTTTGTTGTGGAAACCGTTGTGAATCCCATGCAATAGATTTATGAATAGTGGACAAAATTCTGAATTCAGGAAGAGATAATTTGTGCATCTCCCTTAAGGTTTTACTAAAGAAACTGACTGATAAAATAAAAAAATATTGAAAATAAGTAAGAAAAAAGAGTAATTCATGACAGAATTTTAATCTGTGACTTCATGTCATGAGATTCAAATTTCAAAAGCAATATACCATTATGTCCGCTTACCCCTTTTGGTGGTGATACAGGGTTTGTAGGTTGTCTAAATACCCAGGGCACAAAGAGCCAATCACTGTGCTGCACCTTACAATGGTTTTTCACTGCGTACCGAGTATGGAGCAATTCATATGATAAAAGATAAAGAGGAAAAATTTGGTATCAAGGAAAACTATGTATTTTTAAAATGAACAACAGATACGGAGTTTAGGTGCAGTGTTCAAGTTAAAGTTCAAATAACTTTATTCGATTGTAAACCTTACAATCATAAAAGCACGATTCATAAACATACAATTAAAATCAGACCATCCATTTCATTTATACAGCAGGAATTTACATAATCAATATAAGACAAAAGTAACAGGCAGAACAAAGCATGTTTAAGAATATAAATAGTTATGACAGGGTTAAAAAGATTAAAAATACATAACAACAATAACAACATAGTTAACCCTCCATGCTTTTCCTGAAGGTAATTGCTAATTTCAAAAAGCTGCATACAAATAAGGTGCAGTCACTATTCAGGAGTTGAAGGTAATAAAGTGCTGGTTTGATCTGTGTAAATTTCAGTTCTTTCAGGCATGGTTTTAAAAATAGCCTCCGAGGTACTATATAATAAGGAGAAATAAATAAAAAGTGTGCAAGATCTTGCGGAGACTTCCCGTCGCAGCCGCAAGCTGGCAACACTTGGCCTCGATGAGCCCCACTCGGGACCGCTAGTAAGTAATGAAACAAGTCAAAACGGAACCTTGTTAATAGGTAACGTTCGTAGCTAGACATAGGCCATGATAAATATGGTTCCATTTGTAGACAGGTTTTAAGTAAGACATGTTTCCTAACACTGTCTTTCTGGAACTCAACCTCTTCCCAGGCAAAATTCCGGGTTATCATAAATATATTTTTCACAAAAAGGGCATCTATTTTAGTAATGGAATTTGGGGTTAGAAACAGTTCCGGCCGACCTATTTCAGTAAAACAGTCTTTAATGTACTTCAACCACGGAACCTTGAGCCTACCATCCCATGTTAAAGCTTCTTTTAGTATATCATGGGTGAGAGGTATATCATTATTTAACCAGCAGTTCAACCAGCATAATAGGGGGTTTACTGCTATTCTGTCACTAAGGTGGGGCACACCTAACTCCTCGTGTACCGAGAAGTTTCCGGTTCCCCTTGGGAGCCTCAGTATCTTCTTCAGAAAATTATTTTCTGTAACCTCCAGGTCTCGCGTCTGGCTGTAGCCCCAGAGCTCGCTTCCGTAGCAAGCAACGGCAACACTTTTAGCCTGGTATAGTTTAAGTAAGGCAGCCACCGGGCTATTGCCCATTTTTCTCGCGAAGCCAAGTATGGCTGCGTTAACGCGGGTTACCTCGCCCTTCTTCTTGAGAACAGCAGGGCCCCAAGATAATTGGTGATCAAGAAGAACCCCGAGGTATGAAAAGGTTTTGGTGGTTGGAATTTTTTCCCCATTTATGTTGAAGAGATTAGGTTTTCGCGACCCTAGGCCTATCTTCATAGCATAGGACTTAGAATTGTTAATACTTAGGCCTCGAGACTCCATAAAATCAAAGAAAGAATTTAAAAGTATCTGGAGGCCGATTGCTGTCCTTGAGATAAGGACAGCATCGTCCGCGTATAGCAGAACTGGAATGCCTTTTCGGCCTACAAAGGGGTAATCCGCTCTAGTTCTTAACAAGTATTCCTCCAACTCGTTGATATACAGGTTGAAGAGGAAAGTAGCCAGGATACACCCCTGTCGAACACCCCGATTAATTCTGATATCCCCCGTCACTTTCAGGTCTTGGGTGTATCGGACATTTGCTCTTGTGTCGGAGTGCAAGTCAGCCAGTAGATTAATTAAGTTCTGCTCAACGCCCATCTTTGACAAAATGTCCCATAGTTTGCCTCTGTCCACACAATCGAATGCGGACGATAAGTCCATAAAAGCCATATGGATGGTTCCCTGTCGGGCCAGGGTGTATTTACCTATAATCAGATACAAGTTCAGACACTGAGTTACTGTCGAGTGACCAGGTCTGAAGCCGTATTGTATTGGGGATATAACTTTATTCTCGTTTGCCCATGCTGTTAACCTATTCAGAATTACGCCCCCTACCACTTTGGCTACAGAGTTAATTAAAGATATTGGCCTGTAGCATAACGGGCTGCTACGATCGCCCTTTTTAAACACGGGCACAATAGTAGAGAGCCCCCACGACTTTGGACATCCGTGGGCCACAGCTGCATTTATTACAGCCGTAAGCACAGGGGCCCATAATGAGGTACAAGATTTAAAAAGATCCGGGTGGCAAGCCATCCGGACCTGGAGCCTTATTTCCGGTTAACCCTTGAATGCCCTTTTCTACTTCGTTTACTGAAAAACACAAAGAATTCTCCTTAGAAGTTAAAACATCATTTTCTGCCTGTTGTTCATTGCTTTTAAAAATTACGCTGAAGTGAGTGACCCAATCCTCCTCAGGGATATTTGTACCAAGTGCACTATCACTGGGAATATCGAACAGGGGTTTATTAACAATTTCCCAGAATTTACTGCTATTGCCCAGGACTGATGGGTCAAGCAAAGACTCCCAGGTACAAGCCTTAATTTCATTTTTCCTCTTAACAAGTGATTTCTTATAAATCAGTTGCAGGTTTTTAATTTGACCTGGATCTCTAGGTTTAATTTTTAACGCCTTTTTCAGATCTCTGCTTGCTTTAGAACATGTGTGGTCAAACCATTTAGGGTTATTTCTAGCATGTCCCTTCACTGGAACTAGTAGCATGGATCCTACTGAAGACACCACGACCTCAAAAATAGCTAAAATTTGCTCCGGTGACGTAAATGGTAACACACAAACCGCAAGTTCCTCACCACATGACTTATTAATTTCAGTGTATAGGTTTTCATGATTTACCAAATGCCATTTCAATCGGCGTTTGCCATTTATACATTTTAGAATTCCTCGGTCTTCACAATTCATTCGCTGTTCAAAAAACCCTCCACCCAATCTAATGGTTAGGGGATTATGATCACTGTAGATATTCATTTGGATGGTGAATCCAGAAGCCTGATTTGCAAGGTCGGCAGATAACAATAAACGGTCTATAAAAGATCCCTGACCTGATCCTTTAAATGTTGGAACATCAAAGACCTTGGACTCAGGCACCATGGACATGGCTACAGATAAATTATTTTCATTCAGCAGATCGTTAAGACAAAGTCCACGCCTAGAGTGGTCAAAATGGAAACCATTCATACTATTACACCCCAGGGATCCCATAGAAGTAACTCGTGGATTACCACATGGGTGTACATTAAAATCACCTACAATCAATAAGTTACGTGACAGTGTACCTGCTCCTTCTCTCAACATCTCTTTCAGAGGCAGTGTATTACATTCCCCTTGACTGTTTATAGCATTATAAAAATTAATTAGTGTCAGGGCATGTTTACCTCTCTTCAATTCGAGCACTTGGATATTCCGATTTACATGATACCGGTTACTTATTTGGCAGGAAAGTGCCAGGTTAATAAAAATGACCAGGCCCCCCTTAGCTCTTCCACTAGTTGAGGGGGCTGCTGGACTAAAAAAGCTTTGGTAGCCCTCAATGAAAACATTATTATCTTCCATCCATGTATCTTGGAGGCATATAACTGCATATTTCTTGACAAATGCCAACCAGGCAGAATCACATATTTTATCAGCCAAGCCTGCTACATTCCAGGACACTAAACTTGCATTACAAACATCACCGTGGTCTATTCCAGTGGCGGCTTCTGTAGTTATAGGTTTTGGAAGCCAATTTTGTTCTACGTGTGTGTCTCCCATGTTTACTATTGTAGAGGAACTTGGTTCTATATGGACTGGTGGAAGAATAAGGGCCTCGGGCAAATCATGCAATATACTAATGTGCTCGTGTGATACGGAACTGTCCGTTAGAGAGTCTGCATCTGGTTCTATCTGGTTGTTAGTAACTAATTCATCAGTTGAAAGGGGAACAGTTGCTGCTTGTGTAGACCTAATTTCCCCATGCCCAAAATTATTTTGTATGTAACCAGTATATGTTGGTAGGGCTGGAGCAGCATGTAGTCAATCAACCCCCTCCAAACCATCCTGCTCATGAAAAACATCGAACCTATTTGAAGTAGGTACATTGTAGTAGGTGTTAGGGTATTTTGGTTGGGGGTGATCACGATAATGATACAACCCATGTGGGGCCTCCCATCTATCATGATAGGTTACTGGGTGGTTGTCCTGTCTGGCCTCCCAGGATGTATCTCTCCTATACTGTCTTTGATCTCCTACAGTATAATGACCGTAGTTCCTTGATGTTACTCCATTATGATCATAAGTTTTCTCCTGCTCTAAAGTGGGGTATAGATACACTTTGTTTAAACTGTGAGCACTTGAGGGATAGAAATAACTTAGATCCATGGTACGGATCAAGCTATTAATCAGGCCATCCTTCCATCTAGTTATGTGGCTTGCTACACGATTATCCTTGAAGTTGACCACAATACAGTCACCCTCGGTGGATTTGAATCTATCACCCACCCAATCAACCCTCCTGACATTTGTTATTTTACCACTAATGTGGGGAGGGATCGGTCTATGGGCGGTTAACCAATGGCTCACTTTATTTTTCAAATCCCCATAACTCTCTATCTTGCCCACTTCTAATTGCGGTACACCTATCATTACTATGGTGTATAGGTGGGATTCAGGAGGGAGATTAATGTGAATGGGTTTTTTAAATTGTGTCAACTTGGGTGTTTGCACTAGACGTGTGGCAATGGCTGTATTTTCTATTAATATAGGCCTTTCAGGCTCAGCTTGGTCATCAAGTGAGGCAGGGAGTAAACCTTCCGCAGCCCATTCACTCTCATCGCTACCAGTTGCAGAACTATCTGGGATAGTGGGCAGGGTCGACGCTACTATTGGTTCATTATTTATACATGTGGGCGTGTTTAGATCATTATGATCTATGACGCCCAAGAGAGAAGTAAATGCCAAATTAGAACAATCAATTTCTGCGTTATTCTTGGATCGTGTCTTTTTAATGTTAATTTGATTTCGTTTGCCATTAGCCAGTAAAAAACTGTCCTTCTGTGTAGGTGCAGTAAGAATTTTTAACATGCTCATAGTATCCTTTTTTTGAGACTTCTCAAACTTCGCTAAAGTTTGCTCTAAACCAATGATTTTTTCACTAATGGGCTGAAAAAGTGATCTGACTAGCTGTGCCATTTCTGTCAAATATAATTTATCTAAAGTACTTACACTTTCAGTCTGACATGTCTGGTCTATGTAAGTTTTGGTGTTCTCTGGCTGTGTTTCATTGGGCAAAAATACGCCCTGATTTGTAGAAGTGGTAATCATATTAGGTGTTCTGATGAGTGGTTTAGCCAGTCTAAAATTTAACCAAACATCCTTTGCTGAGGGCTTATGATTACCCAGGGGTCTGTATGTTTTCCTTACAATAGATTTGTTTTTTTTCCCAAAACGCCGTTTCATCTTTTTTGGGGAGGGCGGTTTATCAGCTACTATTTTATTTGCGAGGGGTGAACTTTCAGCAAATACTTCCCCTGGGGAATGTGATGACATAGTTCCTGGTTGAAGCGGACACAAATTATCCCCGGAATTAGAGACAAACAAAGGGCTTCTTTCTATACTTTTCAATAAAATGGGTGAGCCTAGTGATGCATTTTTCCTACTACTTTTGCCACTAGGTAACCCTGAAAAGGATTGCAGCAAAAGTGATTCTTCCATATTAATAGAGGACTCCACAGTGTTATTATTAGCGGTGGTGTGCATTAAGAGATTGGGAAAACTCATATTTGGGGTCAGTGAAAGACGCCTCTCTGTATTTTGTATTGCATCTGCAACTACACCTATGGTCTTTTGTAGCATCAGGTCTATGGCTGTCAGTGACGGTATTGGTGTAGATGGAACAGTTTTGTTTCTAGTCGACGATCTTTCTTGCTTTAGTCATCATGAGTCCGAGGAGACAACTATAACACTAAATGTTTATAGGACTGCGATTAGAAACTATGACAAACCACGCATACAATATTACAACCAACCGAGACACTAGTACTGTCAATATGAGTTTTTACCCAGGATAGTGGAGATGTTAAGGGGGTGGCCCGTCCCGTCACCTTCTGTCCCCTGAGGGCAACAGAGGGCCCGCCCTTTGCCCTGGCTTAGCCCGGCGCGTCCCGCGCGCGATCCTGCAACGCGGGGAGTATAGCCGCTTTTAAAGCGCCTCCTGGCACGAGTGTTGCTGGCGCTGTTTCCGGGGTTGGCCTGACGGGGAAGCTGGGGGTTGTAGTTCAAGTCAGACCCCTCCCTCCTCACTGCGGCTGCAAAGATCCTGGAAGCGGCGGCGGGAGGGTCACACAGGCAGGGAGCTGCACGAGACACCAAACAGCAAATTACGGGTATGCGCTGCAATTAATAGATCCAACAGGCTAACACCCGCTCCACCGGGAGTATAGCCGCTTTTAAAGCGCCTCCTGGCGCGAGTGTTGCTGGCGCTGTTTCCGGGGTTGGCCTGACGGGGAAGCTGGGGGTTGTAGTTCAAGTCAGACCCCTCCCTCCTCACTGCGGCCGCAAAGATCCTGGAAGCGGCGGCGGGAGGGTCACACAGGCAGGGAGCTGCACGGGACACCAAACAGCAAATTACGGGTATGCGCTGCAATTAATAGGTCCAACAGGTGCAGTGGTTATTTGGACATCTCTGAATTTGTGGATACCCATACTAGCATGTGATTCAGAGGGGACTTTTCAAAATGTCTTCGTTGTTGCACACTGGCTTATATTTGAAAGGCACAAATGCAGAGAGATCCGATTGATAATAATAAATGGTCTACTATTCTGTGCTTTCACATGTCTCTTGATAAAAATGGTACCACACTTGTGTGAATAGGCTTTATGCCCATGAAAGGAAAAGGCCCATATTGCAGCATGGACACATCATATTTTTCCACTGAAAACTGTCCCTTTTAATTGTAATGTGGGTAGCTGTGGATTTTGGGCCCTAGCTCAGCCAACACCGATGGACACTTAGAAAACCTAGACTTTTTGGGAAACAAGACACTGGTAGGAATCCATGCTGGTGCGACTTGCGTGGCATTCACCAGATGATTCTCCTACCCAGAAACCCTAGCAAACCTCAAGCTATCACTAAAAACATATATTTTCCTCATATTTATGTGACAGAAATTTCTGGAATCTGTGGCGAGACACAAATTTCCCACCACCCATCATTTCCCCCAGTCTACTAATAAAATGGTACCTCAAATGTGTGGGTAGGCCTAGTACCCACAACAGGAAAGGTCTGAAACCCCTACATCGACACATCACATTGTTTCAATGATAGCTGACCCTTCTTTTGCACTGTGAGTAGCTATCAATTCTGGGCCCTAGCTCAGCTAGCACCTAGGGAAACCTAGCAAACCTCAACATTTTGGAAAACTAGACACCAGGGGAAATCCAGGGTGGGGTGACTTGCAAGACTCTCACCAGGTATGCTTACCCAGAAGCCCTTGACAACTTCAAACTTTAGCTAAAAAAACACTTTCCTCATATTTCTATGATGAAAAGTTCTGGAAACTGAGGAGAGCTACAAACTTCCTACCACTCAGAGTTCCCACATGTCTTCCAATAACAACAGTGCCCCACTTGTGTGGAAGTGCCAACAGACTAGGACACAAAAGTCCTTAAAGGATTATGTTGAGATATCAGCGATAGGGGAAGCTGCAGTTTTTGGGGCAGAGATCGGCCACCACCCATGGAAACCTCCCAACCACAGACATTTTTGAAGACTAGAAACCCAGGGGAATCCAGGGCAATGAGCGTTGTATTGATCCCAGAAGGTTTTCTTGGCCGCAATGCCCTGCAGTTTGGTGACTGTAATGCACCTGTCATATGGTGAATAGAACACCTACCACATTCTGGCAGTGGATAAATGTGTCGCTCAGACAATTGGCAAGTCTATGATTGCTTCAAGTAGAAGAAACTATTTGTAAGGCTTCTTGCCTAGTGAAGTAGTGACCCATGGAAAGTGTGTATCCAAGCACAGCCATTGAAAGGTATATATTAGAGCAGCTCCACATTAGTCAATTTCCCAATAACTCACTTTTGTATGATACCATGTAAAGCAAGTGGGAAAACATAGGAATGGCTGAGATCGGCACTGGGGACAGTAACAGCGAGTCTCCTGCCTCTTTCCTTGCTTAGAGCAGACTCTGCAATGATAACCTGGTCAAGTCTTTCCCGCAGTTACAGGAATGCAGTTATCATAATACCAATCTGGGAGCCTTGCCACATTCTCTGCAGCAAATGAAGAGGAGGCTACAACTTCTTCAGTAGTAAGACATTCAATGACAGTCAACTGAAAGACATCGATCTTCCTTTGGTGGACTGGGGTAAACAACATTCTCATTGTATGTTGCCAACTGGATCAGGTGGTTAAACAGCTTCTTAAACCATGCACAATTTTTTTATGACTTGCATTGTTTGGCTGAAAAACCTGGTTATTCCGATTCACTCTGCCCATGTACTTGTTGTAATCAAGTATACAGGGGGGCTTGTGAAGTTCGGTCAACTGACCCCATGCCATGACCATTGAAGGGCTCTCATTATAGATTGTGGTGACAGGTACACATCCTGTCTATCAGAGAATTTGACTTCAATCAGTTTGTTGGAACACAATGCACTACTCTTGGATTTTTGGAGGTTCTTTCCAACAAGCTCCTGGGTTAATCCTTTGTGTGACAGTGAATTGTACCAAATGCCACGGTGCCAGCTTTCTACAGCTTGTTGAATGGCTCTATTCTTGTATATAAGTTGTCTACATAAAGTACAATATACAGTTTGAGAAAAAAAGAAGACATCTTTTCTCGACTTGTAGATTTATTTTTCAGTACTTTGGCCTCTTATGGGTTCTTTTGAACTTTAGCCAACATGTGTTTCGTCATTTGGAGAAGTATCCCTATGACTTCATCAAGGCTATTCAACTCAGATGTCCTTCCTAATCAATCATCAAATTCGGTTATACAATCTGATCAGGAATATCGTGTAAGTAGCTGACTGTACCCAATGTAGTAAATGACGCTGGTCCGTAAGGTATCACCAATGGTACCGTTCTGTTATTACAAAAGCACCGGGGGAATCCTCCCACAACATATGTACCACACTATGTTCAATAAAGTGTATGTCACTGAGTCTGTAGTGTATCGCCAACTGCACCACTCCATTATCACAAAAAACACGGAGAGTAATCTCGAATGTATATTTAGATCACTCGTGTCCGAGGACGTTATACAATTTAATATTTTTTATACTAAATATATGTCATTGTTATATTGAATTGTTTGGATTTTGTGTTGTTATTATTTTATGTGATGGATTGAATTTTACTGTATCTATTTTGGCTGGTGATAGTTAATTTTTAAAAAAAAATTATTATTATATCAGCCTTTATTAATGTTGGTATTTTAAATAGTTGTTTGACTGACCTAATAAAATTGTATAGTTATTATTTTTAAAAAAAAAGAAAAATTGGTATGTTGGTTAATAGCCTGTTGAACTTTATGAGGACTTTGGTAGTTTAAGATTTATTTTATAGCATGCTTTGGCAATCATTTCTAAGTAGTGTAGTCCTATGTTACTTATGAAAAGTGTAACTTTAAATTGTAACACTTTGTACATGCTTTTAGTGTATTTGGTAAGTTAAGGGCCAATTTGACTGAGAGATTGCTCGAGTCTTAGGGACTTATTATGAGTCCCTCAAGGTAGCGTAGAAGTGGCGGTCCATCGTCCGCCACATTACGACTTCTAAAGTCGATCCGGTGGTGGACTGCTGGCTGCACCAGGTAAAAGTTGTTTCCTGGCAGTGGCACAGGAGCACCTCAACACAATATGCTGAGCAGGGTCTGGTGCAGTCCCGCTCAGCATATTATGAGTTCCTGGACCACCAGCCTATTCATGGTGGAGCCTCGCCATGAAAAGGCTGGCGGTGCAGGAACAAAGGGGGCCCTACAGTGCCCCCATGGCCCCCCTCGCCATGGGGATAAATTCAGGGGGACACAACATGTGCCCCCTGTCTGTACTCCCACAAAGTCCCAGCACGGCATGGACGTCCACGTCCATGCCATTCTGGAACTTTTTTGAAATTCCCATTGCGGTACCTGTTTTCCAGGCACCGCCATGGGAATAGCAAAGAACCACTGACCGTATTACGAGTTGTGCATTTCCAACTCTTAATACGTTTGGCGGTCCTTGGGTAGTTTTGCACGGGTTTGGCGCAGCAGAGGTGGCATTGCGCCGGCTCCTCTGTGCCAAATTCGGAATCAGGCCTTTGATTCTTGGTAGCTTTACTCTTTTTGTAATGCTTCAATTGGTAGAGTCTAGGTTGAGCTCTGCTTCATTTGGTTTGGGAGGCATTGTGCCATTCATCCACTGCATTGTTTGTTTTGGACTCCTGTGCCAAGGTGCTGTCGTAGACATTCCAGATGGTATTTGGGATTCGGGTTGATGTCTGTATCCTGAGCGATGCATTCTGCCAACACAAGTGTAAAAAGTGTCCATTAGGGGATTATGTTTGTCTTCATGTTGTTGGTAGAAAGGCCTATCTATTAGTAGATTGTACTGGTTGGCTACCCTCTGGATAGGGACATAGGCTAGTGCTATAATTATTTTGTTTTCAAAGGCAAATTGTCAGTTTGTGGAATATTCTACAATTAGTGTAGATTTTTGGAGATGTTTCCAAATACTTTGATTGAAATGAGTAGCAGGCTTGTATTGCTGTGTGGGTGGTATATATGGTTAGAATTGTTTGAATCATGGCTTACTGAACGTCTATGGTTATGTTTTGGGGGTAATAGTTAATTGTTGCATGTTTTATATGGTTTAAAAGCTTGCAATAAGTCCTGCTTTGTTTATTTGGTAGTGGGGCATATATAAAAGGGATATGATTGTTTTGATATTCAGCATGTATGGTGTATATCTAAATGGTTTGGGACACCTTTTAAAGGTCCTCTCCATCATCCTGGTTTGACATTGGCTAAGTTTTAGTTTACTGTAGGGAATAATAGAATTTGTTTCTCATTATTTAGGTTTTAAAGTCAAAGGAAGGGTTCCACACTATGTGTAATGGTAAATTTTGCAGGTATGTCTCTCTCTTGGTATCTTCGAGGGGCAGGTGTTGTCGTACGGTTCATACTTTCGCAGTAAACTGTGCTTTTGTTGAACAACATAAACATCAAAACTGTGCAAGACTGAGACCACACACACCATCTAGATATGTTGGCCTGAGTTCTGGCTAGCTCACAGTGTACCATCTCTATCCCTAACCTAGCAAGGTAACAGGTAGTATGTGCAATCTCAAACCATAACAACCCTGGCTTACCAAGGAAATTGTGGAAACCGATCCAGAACACTTTAGTTTGATAACTCATGCATGCCCAAAGGGAGACACAAGAAATACTCAAATTGGCATTTCAAATATTTATTGAAGCAATAAGATTCTTGTGTAAAATATGTGTGCTGCAATTATCAATAAATGGAAACAAAACAGAATAATCAGCATTATGAGAATGGTAAAGAAAATGAACAATTCATCAATTGTGTAGTTACAAAGAATATATGCTTGCATATAAGTAGAATTATATTTGTGCTCCTACCCAGCTGGGCACCATCGTTCTCAGGAGGTAAACAGGATTTAGCTGGGCTAGAAATCAGCATGGGGTGACCTCAACAGTGCAAAAACCAAAGGAAATGATGGACGAAGTGTTGAACATTGCAAGCACCCACCCCCAGTCAACTGATCTGGGTTTAATCCATCACCGTTCTTTAGCCCACTCTGCCACCCCAGTTCAGACATGGCCATATGGAAATCAGTCTGACCCTGTGCCTCATGGGAAAAGTCTAGCCTGATATGCCAAGCCATGTCTTCCCTGGACCAGAAACAAGCTTCCTAGGACCGGTTTCTGGCATTTCAGCCGTCTTCAGCCAGGCTGCTTGAATCCAGTGGCAAAGTGAGCAGGGGACTCACGTCTGAGCATACCCTGCCAACTTATGGCGAACAAGCAAAAACCAAAGGAAATGATGGACCTCAACAGTGTCAGATAAATGCTCCTCTCACTACAGAAAAGAGTGATGTTGTTTATATACTAAACTTTACCCATGTCGCCATGCTTAAAGTGCCAGTCAGGGCGCCATTATTGATTCTATCCTGACAAAGCTGTTGCCAAGGGAACAATACCAAACTTCAACATTTTTTGCACAGTGAACTTCAACTTTCATACAGAATGTTCAGGGCTTTGATAATATGCCTAAGAAGAAATGTAAATGTAAGCAAAAGCCATTTCAGAGAATATAATGCTTACCAGCATGCCAGCAGAAGTGTGTCAAATGTCAACGTTCAAGAAAGATGTCACCTTTAAACGTGAACATGTAAAATGGTGGTGTATTCATCTGGGCTTCATGTGACCACAAAACACCCTCTCCTTCGACATAAGGTGACTAAAAAACTTCCTAAAAATGTATGCAAAAAAATTGGTTTAATATTAAACCTAAAATCATAAAAGCCTTGTGCTACTTTAATAACAAAAGCATAGACAAAGCCAAATTGTATTAAAAATGCAATAGAAAAAGGGTAAGTAAAAAGACTTCATTCTAAAAGGAATTTAGTGAATACAAAAATCTCCACTGCTCAGAACTGCCAGATCGTTTAAATGTTTTGAGGTGTAGACAAAACATTGCTATTTCTAGCTTCTGCAGACGATTGTACCATTGGCACCCCTCTCACCAGTTCCAGGGAACCAACATGTTCATATCCCATCCCTTCAGCAGCCGCTGAAGGAGTGACAGCCAGTAGTGCATCTGCAGAGGAAGAGCCAGGACTCAAGACACCAGGAGCCAAAGCATACCAGGAAGGCTCATAATATGCATTTTGAAGCAATGGCAATTGCGCAGTGCACCTGTACAAGTGAGTCTTTAGGGGACCCATTAGCAGTGCAATGTCCATAGATTGGACCGGTTGCATCCCAAGCATATATTGAGAGCACACTCGATAGTGCCCAGCTGACAAAGGAACACAGGCTGCACGCAGTGTAGCCAGACCGGTTGAAAGGACAAGAACCGGTTGTCATTCAGTTCTTGCAGCAAGGGTGTGCAAAAGGACAGCATCAATCTCTCACGACTCAGTAGCACATGTGGTAGTGCCATTCCCAGAGCAAATAGAATAACATCAGTGTCCCAACAGCTAGTAATAGTACAAGCGGTAAGCCTCCAAAAATGCTTCCCACTGCAAATTGTATGGAATAACTCTGAAGACCTTCTGAAAGGTTCTACCCGATCGAGAGCCAATTGTTTTAAACAAGTGAGATATCCCCGCAGTATTGGAAATGTTAAAAATGTGGTGCACCAGCTTCTCAAAATGGTGTGGGAGATTGGTGCGAAGTAGCGACTGT
This sequence comes from Triturus cristatus, assembly GCF_964204655.1. Lineage (NCBI taxonomy): Eukaryota > Metazoa > Chordata > Amphibia > Caudata > Salamandridae > Triturus > Triturus cristatus. Next base: position 314,370,319 of record NC_140588.1, on the reverse strand, counting down.
ATCTCAGAGAAAGACCTTACAACTTGAAGGTCAAACATCTTTTCTGCCACTTCCTTCTGAAACAATAAGGCTTTCAATTTTCTTAAAGCATTAAAGTTCAGACTCAAAATTCTTATCGAAGGCCAAATTCCTCATCCCTAACTTTAAGGGCAGATGGAAATAGCACTTGTGTACATCAGGTCATGTCCGCAGAAACCATCTGCATTCCCAATTTCATCCCACAGCAACCTTGACTATTCAACATCAAATAACTCCCATTAAAGAGCAATCTGAACATCAGATGAATCACAGCAACCTGGGAACCTTTCAGATAACATCACACGTTCGCCTTGGACACATTATATGCACTGTGGAGTGTAGCTTCCCTGCAAATTAAAGAATGGCCTAAAGTACTCTCACACTCTGTAGCACTAAGAAAAACCTCAGTTGCACCATTCCTCCAATGATAAGTGAAAGGCATGATTCATGCCACATGCAAAAATCCTTCTCAAAGCACTTCATATCTACCTACTTGATGGTGGTGTAAGCAGTATTTAAAGTGATATGTTGAATTTGGAAGAAAAATAAATCTGTGTATTATCCAATCTGCTGATGGTAATTTTTCTAATTTTTCTATGAGTAACATAGGGTATGCTGTGTCCTTTTTAGCCATAGTGGTCTGTTTGTTTGCTAAATTGTATGATGAAAACAAACTAGTGGCATTTAAGTTTTTCCATGGAACGTGACCAATGCATAGCATCTATAGAGTCAACTTAGTAGCATGATTAACCTAAGCTGTGATTGCCCATATTGCATAGAGGACATGCTACTCTGTATGATGTCAATAGCAAATGACACATTGTTACCCAGAGAATATTTCCTAGTGGAAAATGTAGCCATACCTTTGTCAGCTATGGCTGGAGCCTTTAATAAATTTGCTCAACAATTTCAGTATTCTCGCAGCAGCTTCCTCCTGTGAAATTTTTCACCCTTCATTGTATACTGCATACAGAAAGCGCTTTTGAATTGGCTTTCTAGGACATAACAAATAATCCTATAGGTTCATGTCATCAGAAAGAAGAGACAAGTGTAGTTTCACCTCAGACAACGTTGAATGTTTTAGCCATCCTCAGCAAAACTTTCCAACGCTGTATGTTGTGACCACTCCTGCATGTCGTGTCTGCATGTAACTTGGGTCTGGACTATTTACTTGGAACACTTTCATGTTGCCAAGAAAAAGTGCCACACTACCCATCCCTCTGGATTGGAACATGAAGAATTATAGGTCTCATTTCTAAGCATTTTGTCAAGCATGTCCTACGTGTAATTTGTAAATAGCTGCCAATTCGCAAAGCTTGCAAAGGTGGAGATTTTTGGTGTATTTAGATCCTCTATGTTGACCAAACCGAGACAGGACTTCTGCTGCACAGGTTTGTTCAGGAGAATAAGTTGGTGTGGTATAAGGCATGCTCTAAATAAAGCTTCATTCTCCTGACCCTGCAAATGTCTAGTTTCCCGTATAGATTTTAAATCAATATTGTCTGTCCAAAAGTCCTACCCTCGTGTCGACAATTGGGAAACGAAAAATGCAGAGTAAATTAACTTTGTGTCAGTTAGCATATTTTTCTGTGCCACTGTAGGTGTAAGTTTGAAATAATATGACTTTGGGTCTGCTGTTTTGTGTCCGGAAAAATATGCACATTTCTGTGCAAATGTCTTTGAACTACCCTGTGGTGGTGAAGGGAAGTGTTCCCATTGGGTGTAATTAAATACTGCATGTGGATTACTTGCTTTATGTAAATAACAATGAACATAATGGTGAAAAGAGAAGATTTAATCATAATTAGATGTTCTATCCGACATTTCATCACTATTAAAAAACTGTTTAATGCTCTAAATCAGCAAGCATTTCATGTGCCATGTTCATGTCCCAATCATCAGAGATAGTACCAGGAGTGATAATATCATTAAAAGATATGAAATACGTATGAAGCTTGTAAAGTAGGAGTAATGATATCATTAAAGGATATGAAATATGTATGGGGCTTGTAAAGTTTCTGTTGGTCCAACCTTATCATAGGGTACCTTATCCCAACCAATTCCATCAGGAATTGGAAGAGCTGAAAGGTTTCCCCGGAAAAGGTCTCTTGGCACTTTGTGTGATGACGAATGGGGTTTCGAAATCTTGTTTACATCTTCAACAGCAGAGTGATCTAGGAGATAGTGTCCATTCAGAAGCAAGCAAAAGACAGTCACACAACCAATCCAAATGAGGAGCAAAAGCAACACAATTGTAATCCAAATGTGTATCAATGGTGGGATAAGGTATGTCTTTTTGAGCCAAATAACAAAACTTCACATGGTCCGTGGTGGACTCATGAAGCTGTGTAGAACTGATAGCTGACTCCAATAGCAGTAAGTTGTACACACCATCATTGTCTGATTGCAGAGTTCAGATCTGTTTATTCGAGTTTGACGATGTAACTGGAAGTAGTGACACTTCAGTGTTAACTGTCCCCAGCCGGTGAGAAGAAGCTCCATTGTTGGTCAAAGCTTGTAATAGGACTTCCTGTAAGGTAGTGGGAGGAGGCAGGTCCCAGGAGCCCCCTAGGCCTACTATGTAGAACAGACCACATGATGTCGATTTGATGAGCTCAATAGACACAAATTGCTTGTGTTTGCTATTGGCAAGGGGTGGTATAAGTACAGTTCTGGTACCATCAATATTTAGGACAGGCACAGGCGCTCTGGTCCCAATTACTTCTTGCAGATTATTTTCTCCCCACTAAATCCCCGATCCTTGAAACCCAACCAGGAGTTGCTGGTGCTTTTTGGTTGGACATTGCTCTGAGCATCTCTGAAGTTATTCAAGTTCCTGAAAACATCCAAACATCTACTGATTTCAAAAAGTGTTTTCGTCACCACTGTACTCAGACTGTTAAGGTCTGGAACCCACATTTTAACCCCAAACAGGACTTCCTAGGGAGTCCAACCACCCAACGATCTTCTAGGCAGATTGTTTAAGGCTCTCTGGACCCCATACAGGTGGTGAACCCAGCTACGACCTGAAACTATGACTCCATCTGTTAAAGACTGCTTTAAGACATGGTTTTCCCTCTCCTCTGCCATGTTTCCCTCGGAATGATAAGGGGAGGAGCAATGCACAGTCACACCCAATTTTTCCATGGTGTCTCTGTTAGCCCTAGAAGCAAACTCTGAACCCTGGTTCAAATGGTATGTGGCTAGTGCATGTGTGCCGATAAAGACTTGCAAATCCTTTATAATAGTTCAAGCATCAGCTGATGGTTGTGGCCATGCCCATGAGATCAAACCAGGTATCCACTGCAAACATGATGCATTTGTAAGACCCATCTGAGGGTAAATGTCCGAGATCAAAAGAGGTCTCTGCAGTGGATGAGCTGTGGTGGACACTTTGATTTACTGGAAAATGCCACATTAAGAACATAGGATGTTATTTATAATAGGCCGCACTCCCAGAGCATCACTTTCATTTAAGCTCAGTGGTGCAAAACTATCAATCTTATCTGTGAAGTGACCCAAAGCCACCCTGCATGGCTTTGCATGGCCTCATAGATAAGGAGTAAAGCAAGGAAGAGCAAAATGCTATGTTGCCTTACTTTGCCTCAAGGAGCTGTTCCATGGGCATTGTGGTGGGTGTTCCAATGCAACACCCATGGATTCTGACGCTGCCCCAGATTTACAAAATCACGTAAACCTGAAGCAATGCCAAAACCCTATCTCTCCCCAGAGAAGGCGTAGTAATGTTTTCATTTCTTCTAATTGTATCCTCTTTCAATGCGTGCTGCATTCTAAATCAGTGCTAGGCAGCAAATTGTGCACCAGTGCAGGGAGAATGGACAGGAATGCACTGAATTTAAAAAATACAGTGCTTTTCTGCTCTTTTGCATTGGTGTAGGGCTGTGCAGCAAGAAGATTTGTGGCGTGGCCCATTTCCAATTCCTCATAAATTTGCCCCATAGTCTTTAGTCTGTTTGTAAAGACCTGGCCACCAATAGCACTGCTGCAATACTGAAATTGTAGCCATCACCCTTGCATGACCAGATGCTAGCCTCTCATGTGCTGATAGGATCAGTCCAACAATTACGTATTTCTCTCTCCTCCCATGAGCAAATGGAATGTTTTGTGCGCTCAACTGGTAGGAGAATTTTAGTGGAAAACCTTTTGGTAAGTGGTGCCATTGCGTTCAGCATTGATAGCAGTCATGATGTCTACATATATTCTCATACTGGAATTAGTTATTGCAGTGACTGCAACAGTTTGCACTGTTGCTTTTGCGGCCTTGCCAGCCATTGAATTCCCTGCAACGTGTATTCCTAAACATTGGTGGCTCAGTGTGCAAATGGCACGAGCCTGTGGCAAACTTGCTTGAAGTTTAGCCACTTGTCCTCAAGCATCTTATACTTGATTGGGTACCCTTTGGTATCTCTGAATCCATTCTGGCTCCTGTAGTGTAAATAATCATTGGAAGATTAGACACAATAATATGAATCGCACACTATAAGTGTGGGGAGCTCAGGATAAGTACTCTCAAGCGCCAGAATAGAGCTTTCAGTTTAGCCAGATGTGCAGTGCAATCACCAAGTGACTGCTTGTATGTCTTTTAAGGTTGGAATTGTCCACCCCTCATCTTACCCTTCACTGCAGTGCAAGCAGAAGAGTATTGGTGTGTTTTCCCTCCTGCAGGCTGTGCAGCAACATCAGTGTAAATTATAAAATCATGCTGATCTAGAGACACTTTTCATTAGGCAGAGGATATTCGTATTGAAGGTATGCTTGGGTTTGTAGTGTAGAGGCAATTATGTAGTCTACATCTGATGCTGTGGGTGAGTTCGTCTATTGTATCCATCTTGGATGTAAAGCTTTCACGTTGGGATCACTGGCCTTTGTAACACCTCTAAGACTGGATTCGGGGTCACAATAATTATTTGTTTTCCCTGAGACAATGATCTTTCTTTCACTACAGCTATCTGTACGGCCGTTAGGATCTCTGTTCAAAATGCATTTCTGCATGGATATATAAATGCAATTTATATGCAATTGGTACCGTGTCTGCTTCATTTAATGTGACATATGTGTATCCTGATGTACCCGTAAATAGTTTGTGTTGTTTACAAGTGTGTAAGTGTTTTGAAGCTAACATGTCAGCTTGTACTGAATGTAAAATCTGTGTGTTCAGATGTCCACTGTGTGCTTGAAATGTCTGGATGAATCAACTCAAGTCATAAAGTGGTTTTGTCCACTGTGCATAATCTTGTATGTAGATTCTGTCTAAATGTAAAACAATTAATATTGATTAGAGTTTTTTCAATGTGTTTGGAGGTTGTAGAAGCACACACTTCTCTAAGAAAGGTGTCATCAGGCTGTTGCTTTCACTTCACAGCTTGTATCCCAAGAACAGGACACTGTGATAGTCAATCTTTGATTTTCTGATATTAAATTTGTAGCCCCTTGTGAGCAAATCCTAAAATTCTATGATCTACTCTAGTCAAGTGTGTTGTTAAGTCATCATCCCTAAAGTATATGTCATCAACAAAGGACAATGCTTGGTCATCAAATTCTTGTGAATGCTCTGTTACATGGGCTCAAAACATCCCTTTGCTATTCTTAAACCCTTGTGGCAATCAACATAACTGTTTTTGAAAATGCTAAATTCATCAAGTCCCTGCTTTCAGGCACTATGTTTGGCAGAAAAACCTATTTAAAATTTCTAATAGGTTTTGTAGTTTTTGCACACTATATTGTTCTTAAGTGCCACGCTATGCGTGTTTTGTACAGCAAATGTGCATGTAGCAGTGTTCAAGTTTCTGTAATCAAACATTAAATAATTTGAATGGCTTGCTTTCATTACTAGAAATAAGGGATTATTCATTTGTAAGGTGCAACTTTCTATTACACTTGATATTCAAGTTGTGTGAGGATCTATCTAACTTGTTTTTTAGCCTCATGTTGAATGGGTTATTGTCTTTTTGGTTTTAGGCTGAACCTTACTGGCACGATATGGTAAGGGGGTCCTTCATCCCAACTAACGTGTTTGCAGTATGGCGCCTTAGTTTGTGCTGATGCTCACTCCTTAGCATATGTGTGTTTCTGAAACGAGGTTGAAACGAGGTAGGGAAAGGCTGGTAAAATGATTGTTTCTCCTTGTGAGAAATCTATTAAAAAACTCTGGTGGACAGTCTTTTTCCGCCAAGACAATGTCGTAGCCAAATGGTAAGCTTTCCCAAAAGAGCTATCATCCTCCATCTGGAGTGGAAACTCATATAATTGACTATGGACACTTAGGGGCTCATTAGGATGGCGGACGGAGGCACATCTGAGGTGCTGGCGGAAAATGTCCTTTTCCGCAATCCAGCAGTGGTAATTGCGTCCGCCATATAGCCCATTTTCCGTCCGCTGCGGAGTTACGTGAACCACCAGAAATTTCTGCCCGCCACTGCGGCGGAGGGAGCCAATAGAGACTGCCGTGCGGAACGACATCCTGTCTGCCATACAAATCATGATGCCGCAAACGGCCCTTCACACTGCAGCAGAGAATCCACTCACCCGGAGATGGCGGAGGCACTACAGCGGAGAGCGGAACTCGACTCCCGGTCCCCTCCACGAGTTCCTGACCGCTATGGATCCAGCTCTTCAAGCCTTTCCGCTGCTGTACCTCATCCACTACCAGCAAATAAGACACCGTCATGGACAACGCCGCAGGTAGGCAAATACACAACTCCGCATACAACCACAACACACAACTCTTGTGCTGACATACGGTTCCTGTCCTCATCAGACACTCTGGTGGGGACAGCTACATATCCCTCAGTGTACCCACACATGTCCTACCTGTTAGAAAACCACACCTCCGCATCCGCGTCACCTATCAACCGTGAAATCACTACCATCTCCTGGGAAAGTCACAGCAGCGGTGAAGATGCGGAAAAACCTGTGCACAATGTAATAGGCTGGGCCGGTGCCAGGCATGGGCAGTACACCCAGATTCACAGGGCTCCACCTTCACCCTTCTCACAGTACGTATCACACACCCATTTGGGCACATGCTGTGTGCCCTTCTGTGCCCCCCTGCACAATTAATCAGCCAGATGTAGCCAGACCTCACACCTCAAAAATCAAAGGGAGATTGACTGGGAAAGTGGGGGTGAAGAGGAACACCCTGCACTGAAGCTCAGGGGCTGGACAACCCTCCTCCTCAGACCTACCTTCCACTCATGTGAATCAAACTGAGTATAATTAAAAAATGAAGACTCACACTGCATATGAACATCCACTGAACTGTTCACACTGCTTGCCAAGTCCCTCAGATTGACTCCACACTGACACTCTGCCACATACTCATACCATAGGTAAGCAGCAAAGGAGGACAATAAATGGGCTAGCCCAAAGTGAAGTGGACAGTGCTGGAAAGCCATGGAGCAAGCCACATAGCATGTGAACATCACATGCAAGAGGAGGAACATACCACCCCACCCTTAGGCCCTCAAATCAGACATGGGTGGCACAGTGAGTGAAATTAAACTACAGTGCCCTCTGTGCAACAACTCAGGGATACATCAAGCCAAGCCATGCAGAGGCACAGGAATGATAGGAAGTGTCAGAAGTCATACAGTGACCAGCCACACATCTGTGTCAACTTACTTGACATGTGTATGTCATCAGCACAACACACATGGCTCATTGTCACACTCTCTAACTGTCAAACACAAGCAGGACCTTCACACATACCCCTCCTCTACCCACCTCACACCTGCAACACTCAACACCTGTGAGAAACACACATAATGGTACACATGATGTCCTGTGAGTTCATTGACAACCAATCACACACCCCGTGGTGCATCCACAAATATCAGACTCACACTCAGGGATGCCTGAAGCAATGCTGACAAAAAAACAATAGTCAAACACAAGTCTCACAAACAACATCCACAGAAGTCCAACAACCCCAGCCATGTGCAGCCAAACAGTGGAAAGGCAGTGTAACCCTAGACAGAGGAGGAATACACAACATTGTCACTCTGGACAAATGCACAGACACCATACCCCAACACAAACAAGAATTGCATCATCAAAAACAATCATGAACAATAACTGGGATGAAGGGGACAAATCAGCTAACACACACATACACACCATAACATAGCATAACATAACATAACAGGTGTATTTGTAAAGCGCTCAATTACCCATAGGTGTCCTGGCGCTGAATAACGAATGTTTATTGTTACTCAACTCTATGGTACTCATTTATCGACCTCAGATGGATGAAAGGCTGAGTGGACCCACCGGTATTTGAACCTGTGACCATGAGGTCGAACACATGAGATTGAAGTGCTGTGTACATCAGTAGTGGATAGTTGAGGAGTTTACAGTCCACAAACACATAGAGGAGTAACTCACAATGTGTAGGCATCAGAAGCATCTATAGGGGATGGTATGACTCCACATACCACATACCATACTGGAGCCAAAAATGGGTCGAGTGACAGCAATGCATGAGAAAACTCACAAATAATGTCAGTGTGGCTCAGCAGGTCTGCACAGTGAGCACAAACAGAAACAAGACACATTGCTGAGCAAAAAACATAACACAGGCTTGGCAGTCACACACACTGCATACTCACAACTGGCAGCAACAACAAGTAGTTGTCCCCCAGGAGTGCAAGGACACACCGACACACTGCACAGTGCTCAACCTACAACTCCTACATGTGCCCACAATATGAAGTACATGGCTGACAATCTAAACAAACTGCCACTCATTGCCTGGATCATACATGTGTGTAGTTGGCATTGCAGGGGCACACACACATCAACACTACTGACAATGATAGCCCATTCACACTGTATGACTACTCAAGTTCATATATTCAAATGTACCCATGTGACTATGAAGACAGGCCTAGACAAGATGACTGCACATCAACACTGCTGTTCACAAATAAAGAAAGATCACACAGATATGATGGACCCTGGTCACCCCGCAAGTAATCCTGTGGATAGAATTCACTTCTGTTATGGTATTGCATCCTAACATGACATGTGTAAAATTTAGCAAAGCTGAGCATAGAACGACTGGGATAAGAGTAGATCATCACGAACAACCACCATTGCACCATCAAGCCTCAGAGTCAAGAAGAACAAAAGTGCCTGTCACCTCTGGCAAACTCTGAAAAAGTAAAACAAGCAATTGGCAATGTGAAAGTGGCATATAGAGCATGTGGCACATGAAACCATACCCATACATAAAACATTTTATTTAGCAAGGACATTGACAAAGCAGACAACAGGAGTAACTGTCTTTATTACATAATACCCAGATAGGCATCAAAAGTAAAAAACAGCAAGGCCATTGGCCAGTCCAAATTCAAAGTATGTACATATGTTCATACAAAGTATGTTCAAAGAATGAATTCACCTCTAAGAAGGCTCTACTGCCATCCTCTGGGTCCGCACCATCTCTTGACCTCTTAGAAAAGTGCAAACCCTACTGCCTGAACACAAAGGACAATGCTTCATAGGGCACCTTTGCTCCCTTCAGTGAAAAAGACATCAACAAGATTCTTCAACCCATCTAACCATTTCAGCGACCCGTTGCCCCCGGCCATCTTCAAAGAAATCAAGAATGTCCTCATCCCCACCTGGACAAAGATTTTAAATGTTTCACTGTCACAAGGCACGATCCCAGATTGCCTTGTGACTCAGGTATCACCTACACTAAAAAAACTAACGCAGATAGAGCTGACCTCAATAACTTCCACCCTATATCCAACATCCCCACCCTAGCCAAACTCCTACAAAAATGCGCCCAATCCCAACTCTGTGCTCACATTGAGAATTTCCAACTGCTAGACCAGCATCAATCTGGCTTTCGGAGGGGACACAGCACTGAATCGGCTCTCACTCACGTCATGGATGACATTTTAGAAATGCTTGACCAAAATAAATCCTGCCTCCTTGACCTTTCCTCTGCCTTCGACACAGTCAATCACGTCAACCTCCTATGCATTCTGAAGAACAGGATGGGTTTCTCTGGTCAGGTGTTACAATGGTTCTCGTCCTTCCTTAACAGTACTCATGGGGGTCCCCCAGGGGTCCGCCCTATCTCCTATACTCTTCAACCTATTCTTGGAACCATTAGCTAATGAACTAAATTCCACGAACACTCTCTTCCATATGTATGCGGACGATACGCAACTTTATTTGAAAATCTCTTCCCCGGACAACATCATCTCACTCAACACTACCCCAACGTATACTCAAAACTGGTTAACTGAGAACCATCTCCTGCTCAACACCTCCAAAACAGAATTCCTTCTCATCTCTCCTCCGAACCACACCCCCAAGCTAGATCTTTGGTTGAATCACCTCACTGCTTTCAACTACTCCCCTTTCATTATAGACTCAGACAAATTTCTCGGAATCACCCTGGACAAGCACCTAAATATGAAGAATCATATCAGCAATGTGTGTAAGAGAGCTAATCACTTGATGAGGAAACTCAGAAATATCAAACCATTCCTTCCACTAACTGATTTCAAGCAGGTGGTCCAAGCGCTTGTTCTGCCGAGGCTAGACTATGGCAGCGTTACACTTTGTGGCCTCCCCAAATACACCCTCACTCCACTAAGTGCATCACGGAACACCACAGCTAGACTGGTTACAGGTACCAACCGAAATGCGCACATATCTCCAGTCCTAAAATTGCTTAAACTGTTGCCCTACGGACCTCGAATTCAGTTAAAGATTGCCGTTCTGGCGCAAAAGCCCTACATTTCAAAACTTCCAGGTACCTAGCGCAAAAGCTTGAATTATCCTGTGGTGGTAGAGCCTCAAGAAGCGCTAACACTTTCCTCTTGAAATCACACATCTTTAGCAAAAAGAGAACCTGCCACTGAGTCTTCTCCGGCGCTGCCCCGAAGATATGGATCTCTCTTCCACGATTGCTTTCGAACTTACCTTAATTAGGTTAGGATCATCTGCTCTAAATCATTGATCCTACAACCATTAGACCCTCAGTTGGTGCTGCTCTTCTTTACCTTATTCTGTACCTCCCTCGTAGCCCGCTATGTACATGTTGATTGTATTACTCGCCTTTTACCCCTTTGTCTTGTGATCATGTTCTTGTTTGTTATTCCCACTTGATGTCGATATTGTAGTTATTACCTTCCTTCCATCCTTTTGTAAAGGGCTCTGATATCCTTCGGGATCTAGTTCGCGCTATATAAAATTTTATAAAATAAAAATATATATATAAACGTGTGTGCTTGAGAAACTGCACAGGGAATGGACATCCAAAGTGACAAACAGCAAGGCCATTGGACAGTACAAATTCAAAGTATGTACATGTGTGCATGAGAAACTGCACAGGGAATGGGCATCCAAAGTGACAAACAGCAAGGCCATTGGCCAGTCCAAATTCAAAGTATGTACATGTGTTCATGAGAAACTGCACAGGGAATGGGCATCCAAAGTGACAAACAGCAAGGCCATTGGCCAGTCTATAGTTAAGGGGTGCACATGTGTGCATGAGAAAGTGCACAGGGAATGGGTAACACCATATAATGCTATGGCAATCACCACAGCTCTGGGGATACAAATGGGCTGTCCAGGCACCGCTGTCGGAGAGATGGGTTTAGGAGGGGAACTTTGCCTCAGACTTGGCTGTCAGTTGATTGTCGGGGCCAGTTGGAGGACTGGACCTGGAAGAGAGAAGACCAGCTGAGGTAGAGGCATCAGTGGCTGTGTAAGCCTGAGGGCTGCTTTGACCGGGTAGCATAGTGGCATGGGGAGGTTGAGACATGATGCTGTGAGACAGTGTGTGAGGGTGAATGCGGAGGGCTGTGTCTCCACTTCTTGGGGATTCGAAAGGCAAGAATTGTCTTGGCAGGACACAACAGCCTCACTCTCCACCAAAGGTGTATCAGGTGCAGGTAGCTCTCCCTGCGGAGATTTGCTGGATCTGGTGGTACGCTTGGGGTGGCCTTGCCTTTTCCCCTCTATCCCCTGTTGTCCCGGTAAACCCCCCACTGTCCCAGCTTCACAGGGGTGTGGGTGGGAGTTGACGTTGTGGGTGACTCTGCCTTAGAGGGCTGTTTGTGCTGACACTTTGCAGGCACTAGCTTCACAGCAGACAAGGCAACTGTTTGTTCGTCTTTGGGAGCAGGTCTGGGGATGGGAGTGCCCTTGGATGGGGGTAATTTGGATGAATGTGATCTTGAGGCCTGCTTCTTTGCCTGATGCCCCTGAGTGTCACATGAAGGGCTTTTGCCTTTGCACTCCTGTGTGCCTGTTTTGTCTTTTGGGGATGGTGTCTGTGCTCTGGGTCACTTGGAGTGCTGCTGTTGTGTGCTGCGTGTGGAGTATTTGGCGCCTTGACATTAATGTTTTCCCCGTGTTGGTCTTCCATTCTTGTTATGTTTCCTCTAATTGAAATGATGATACATACAGCCCTACTTGAAAATTGATGAAATTATATCTATATATGAAATAAGACTTTGATATACTAGTTTCAAGATATTAGGATGATTGGTTTTGAATTTTTCACATCACTGTTTAATTAGATTGTGCACTTAAAACACAATTCTGTTGTTTAATTTGTTGTAAATTATATGTACATAAATATTCTCTGTATATAGACATTATTGTCTTTTCTCTGCTCTAAATAGGAAACAAAGAATCCTTTAAAAAAAAAACGTTTAAAACAAAGATATAAATAAAGTACCAGATCAAATAAAAGTAACACGTTTGGTCTAGCGCTAATTTAAAAACGCAGAAACGAAACAGGTCCTGGCCTACTCCCCTGCTATATATTTGTCAGGAAGAGGCCACAATAAATCAGCGATGATATCTGTGGCGAAAATACTTCATATAAGTGGTTCTTCCTTCTTGATATAGATTGAGCCGCTTTATAGCATGCAAAGATAGCAGTTTGTTTGCAATTAAACCCAAGAAATCAGGGCAGAGAATGAAAAGATTCACTGATTGAAGATCCCTGAGGTTCCACAGCAGAGATTAGTTATCTTATATATATAGATAAGGGAATTAATAAAAGAAGGTGAAAAAAATATATATGTGACGTGAATAGTATTAGGTACAACAGCCACCACCAAGAATGCTTAGATTAGAGATTTACTCTGACTTAAACCCTATGGGCCCGATTCACTGAACTAATTTAAGACAAAATCCTAAACTTACTACTTTTGGTATTCACAGAAGTTAGGATTTTGTCTTAAGTTTGTCTTCAGACAAACTTAAGACAGACTTAAGACAGACTTAAGCCAAACTTAAGACAGACTTAAGACAGACTTAAGACAGACTTAAATTAGGATTTTGTCTTAAGTTTGTCTTAAGTCTGTCTTAAGTTTGTCTTAAGTCTGTCTTAAGTCTGCCTTAAGTCTGTCTTAAGTCTGTCTTAAGTTTGTCTTAAGTCTGTCTTAAGTCTGTCTTAAGTCTGTCTTAAGTTTGTCTTAAGACAAACTTAAGACAAAATCCTAACTTCTCTGAATACCAAGGGCCCGATTCACAGAATTAACTTAAGACAAAATCCTAAACTTACTACCATTTTGGTATTCACAGAATGCACTTACTACTTTTGGTATTCACAGAATGCACTTACTACTTTTGGGATTCACAGAATGGATTTACGACTACTAACTTTACATCCGCACTCGGGCCGGAAATTCCGGCCCGGAGGCGGAGCTTCCGGGCCAGAGGTGGGGATTCTGGCCAGTGGCGGAGATTTAGCCATGGCCAAAATCTCCACCTCTGGGCCGGAAGCTCCGCCTCCGGGCCGGAATTTCCGGACCGAGTGCGGACGTAAAGTTAGTAGTCGTAAATCCATTCTGTGAATACCAAAAGTAGTAAGTGCATTCTGTGAATACCAAAAGTAGTAAGTGCATTCTGTGAATACCAAAATGGTAGTAAGTTTAGGATTTTGTCTTAAGTTAGTTCTGTGAATCGGGCCCCAAAAGTAGTAAGTTTAGGATTTTGTCTTAAGTTAGTTCTGTGAATCGGCCCCTATGTTTCATTAGTGATGAAGATGCTTTAAGTCAAATTGTAAATTTAAAAACATTACCCTGTTCTTATCATAAAAGACGACCAGGCTCTGTCTCTGGATTATGCAGCTCGATCTCTAGTTAGGGCTACAGTCTTTCAACTACAAAAGGATGCGTAACCTTTGGTAATAACTGCTTTTTATTTTAATCATGTTTTTATATGTTTTAGCAGTAATATTTACCTTCAAGGGCTAAACTCATGTATGGAGATATATTCCATGTTTACATGGAGAACATGGTACTTTTGACGATAGGTTCTTTATGGTGTACATCCATCAAGGGTTAATGCAAAGACGGATTATGCAGCTCGACCCTAGTTAGGGCTACAGTCTTTCAACTACAAAAAGGAAGCGTAACCTTTGTTAATAACTGCTATATATTTTCATCATGTTTTTATATGTTTTTGTTTATTAGCAGTAATATGTACCTTCAAGGGCTAAACTCATGTATAGAGATACATTCCATGTTTACATGGAGTACACGTACTTTAGACAATAGGTTCTTTATGGTGTACGTCCATCAAGGGTTACTGTGAAGACGGGAGAAAAGAAAATCTTTTGACTTACTTTATTGACAATGTATGAATGGCCATTATAGAAGATTATAAACAATTGAAAAATATTTGGCTTTAGAATTGACCTTGTGGAGCATATGTTGACTTAAATGACTTTCTCTGATTTTTAGTGCTTGATTCTTAACTTTATGTTTGAGCAGATTCTATGGTATGTTATAACCAAATCCATATCACTTCATTCTTAGCCTAAGACTTGAGTGAGTTCTGTAATATGATGTTCACTCTACTGCATTTTTTGTAACCTTTTTTATAATATTGCTCTTTCTGTATGTGAAGACAGAACTCATAATAAAAAGGAGTGTATGTGATATACTTACATCACGTTGGTGCAGACTGTGCCCAAATGAAATGATTCTGAAAGGTAGAGAGATAAAAACGACAATTTTAAATCTCTATCATATATGACCTATGTTGGAAGACGGATATTGAAATCATATTAATAATGTCAATGAATGGGCTCGCAATCTATATTGGGTTAGTAGGGTAGATCTAATGCAGTCTAAGTAGCCATTAAAATCAGATTACGTTCAGATCATACACGGTGAATGATTATCAAGGCTTAGGATACACATTACTCTTTTCTAAAAGACACTGGGCACACAAATAATATACATCAACTAATGGCACGACAAACCATGGAGTTGGTAGTTGATAGTTGATACTCACTCAACTTTTACGTGCTAAAGTGAATTTTAACAGGGTTAACAGACCTGCTGTATGTTGGATAAATAGATATTATCAGACGTCTGCGAGGTCATTATTGTCGCATTAAGGACACTGAACATGAAAATAATAATAGCCAGTGGGTAAATGCACAACACACCAGGGAAGTATTTGGTTGTTACTCAATCAACCTGTGCGCGCTGGGGTTAATTTGAACAAAGATAAATAAGCAACTATATGTTGAGTAAATGGATGTTAGAGCAGCAGTCGTAAAGACCCGATCTCGGGATTTATCCGTTCCGTTGTTCTCAATGTTTACAGATATCGCCATTATTACTGTCTTGTGACTGAGATGTAAAATGTCATAGGTCTGTATCTCAAAACTTTATTTCTCATATAGCCGACTATGCAGCTAATAAATGAACGGATAGTAATAACTTACGTTTTGGATGGTACTGATGAGCCGGATAGGGGATTCTTTCCTCACACTGATACTTCGGTGTGTGGACTAACCGGAAGTAAAGAACTTCTGCATTATAGCTGATTTAGAACTGTCACATGGTGTGATACGGCCAATCAAACGCGATTACAACTCAAATTTTATTGAATCGCGAACGACTTACATTCATGAGTCGTTTACGATAAAAGAGGGTCTACAGTTTACATCTAAGGAGAATTTACAATTTGCACATAAAGTGCAATATTAATATATTTAAATGTGGCCCCATAAAGACATGAAAATCGCTATCTTTTGGAAGATTGTGAACACAGGCTTGCCACAAGTTATCCTCAGTGTACATGGTCAGTAAGAAATATAAAAAGACATGACCATATAATACATAGGTGCTGGCTATTAATATCTTTATGGAAAAATCAAGAGTTACGGCAATGCGCAACTGTGGCAGGACTATTTTCAATTGTGATACAAGTACCTATAGAGAATAGCACCCCTGGTTTGCTGAGGCAGAATTGTCTAGAATATATATCTATTGTATTTTATACTGCATAAATAACCTGTGATGGTCATGTAATTATACAAGATGTTAAGTGGATTTAGTAAAATAGAATAGTGTACTCTTATCTTAGTGATGGTAGTGCATGATAGTAAAAATGGGGCTGTGTAGGTCCAGAAGGTGCTAAAATAAGGAAAAACAGGGTCAGTGGTGCAGGCAAAAGATTAACTGGTATTATAACGTATTGCCTTTTCCCACGGGATTTCTTAATTTAAGCCTTGTGTAAATGTGTCTAGGGTAAAGATCCAAAACACTTCTCTACTTTCCCTTATTGCTTCTGAATTTGTGCCTGCCTTGTCATTGTTTTGTTCTAGGATAAGCCAGTCAATTTGTTTATGGCTATGTCCAGCTTCTAAATAGTGCTTGACAAGAGGAGCACTAGTCTTTTTTGTATGTATGGCTGAACGATGTTCATTCAATCGGGTTGCTAGAGTTCTAGATGTTTCCCCTACATATCCCATTTTACAGGGACATAATAAGAGATAATAATGTTTTTGGTCTTACAATTGGTGAACGATTTCAAGATTATTGTGTGAGCATTGAAATCAAATGACTTTGTTATTATTGCATTGTCACAAGCTTTACATTGTGAACATTTGTTATTGCTTACTAATGGGATTGAATCATTCAAAGTCACTTGTATTAACGATTTCTTATTGGTCATACGGGAGTGAAAAATTTGATCATTCAAATTTGTGTTCCGCCTGTGGGCGAACATCGGGCGGGGTAATATGTCATGCTCATCCTAGTTGACATTTAAAATGTGCCAATTTGCACACACTGCTTGGCGTACTTTCTCGTTTGCTGTCAAATGTCTCGTGACACATACCAACTTAGGTTTATCTTTGGGTGGATGGTTATCTAATAGATGATCTCTGTCATAGTATCTTGCACGTTTGAATGCTTCACGTACCAGCCTCTTTGGGTATCCATGTGATATAAACTTAGATCTCATCATTTCTGATCTGTTATCATAATCAGCTATATTGGTGCAGTTTCTCCGGAGTCGGAAAAACTAGCCAAAAGGGATACTTTCTTTTGTTAATTAGGTTGGAAACTGTTGAAATGTAATAAAGTGTTTCTCACCGTTGGTTTAACATAAAGATCCACCCCAAGGGCTTGATCTTGTTCCTTGATTTCAATGTCCCGGAATTCAATTGTACTTTGACTAGTCTGAGCAGTAAATTTTAAATTATGGTCACACAGGTTGATCCATAGTAGGAGTTCAGTTAATGTATTTGGTTCGTTTGTCCAGATGAAAAATATATCATCTATATAACAAGCCCAATTTTTTATTAACTCATAAATAGGGGCTATTTTGTTATATATGAAGATACTTTTGAAATGAGCCATATATATATTAGCTACAGTGGGAGTGCAAGACACTCCCATGGTGACTCCCTTAACTTGTCGGTAAAGGTTAACGTTGAAATCGGACAGCAGTCTATTTGAAATTGTTCGATGAACCAGTATACTGCCTTAAGGGCCCCTTCCTGTGGTATATTGCTATAAAGGGACTCAACTTCCAAGTGACCAATGTTTCTCTAGACCTATTAAATAACAATCCTTCTACTGTTCGTATTATCATTTTGGTGTCTCTAATGTACGATGTGGTTTTAGGTATGTGTGGGCATAGGATACGGTCTATATATTTTGAGATGGGCTCAGTTACTGAACCTATTGTGGTCACAATAGGACGATAAGGGGGATCAAGACTGTTTTTGTGGATCTTTGGTACACCATAGATTACTGCCATTCTGGGGTGTTCAATGTTAAGGAAATGAAATTCTTTTTGGCAAATTATACCAGATTTGAATGCTCTCTTTGTTAAATTAGAGATTTTCCTTTGAACTCTGATAGTGGGATCTATTTTAACAGGTAGGTAGAAGTTGGTATCACTTAAAAGGATATGCATGGTCTGAATGTATTTATCTGTGTCTAAAACCACAATACCCCCCCCTTTTGTCACAATTTTTTATTGTTACTTCTAAGTTGTTTCTAAGAGCAACTAGTGCTTTAAGTTTTTCTTGGTCCAAATTAGTGGAGGGACGAAAGGTATGTTTTAAAGATGTTTTAAGGCTTTTCAAGACAGTAATTTAAAAGATTTCCACTTCAGGCCCTAATTGATCAAGACTGGGTGTAAAAGTAGATGTAGGACAAAGTCCTGAATGATTTTCTGATTTTGAACTGTATCTTGATGAGGTTGTCTAATACCAGAAAAGCATTTTTTAAATTGTATGTCCTGATGCAGTTCAAAAATATTGATAATTGTGTGTGGTACATAAGAGAGACCTTTAGACAAAAGTGAAACCGTGGATTGTTGTAACAATTGTTTTGATAAATTAAAAATCTGTATCTCTTTTACGGCCTCCAATATTGAGCATTCTTTGTGACTAAGTACTGCTGATTGTTCTGTTGGTAGTTGCCCGATTGAAAGTATTGCGATATCTTGGCTGATATCTCGGTCTCCAAGAGCCTCGTCGTGCCTGTCATCTTCCTAAACAAGGTTGTCCTGAAGGTTGATTTCCTGAATAGGTAGCTCTATTTCCTTCAGGGTTGTACCGATGGGAAGTATCTTTGTTGTCGGAGTCAGAGGTATCTGAGAAGGTAGTAACCTTTTTCGTGGGTCGTTGATAACCTCCTGACTCTGGTTCTAGGTATTCTCCCTGATTGTAAAAATGTTCATTCAGGTAAGGGTAGGTCCTCTCTTTAGTAGTGAGCCTTATGTCTTTTTTTAGTTTGTCCATTTTTCTTTTAATTAGATAATCAGAGTATGATGTAACCTCTCTGTTGATGTCCTCTAGTTTTTTCCTATCATTCTCTAATGCATCATTTTGTTTGATCTTTTCTTCTAGAACTGTGAGTTCTGATAGCAGTGTTTGAACTTGCTCTTTAGCAGTTTCTAATATTAAAATCATGAACTCTTGAGAACATCGATTTGCAATTAGGGACCATTTTTCAAGGAACAGCCGTACCTGAACAAAAAGGACAGGGATATTTGTACCCTGAGCCCTTGAGGGATGATGCCTTCCTTTAGATAGTCCAACATGAGCTGTCCATGTAGTTCTGTTCTGCGAATCTTTTCTCTTTTGAAACAGTGTGTTTAAATCATCATTGGTAGCTGTATCACTGCTACTTGCCTGATTGTTAAATGTAGATTGATTTCCTACAAGGAGAGCGTATTGCTCATTCGTAAATCTGAATGTCTGCATTGCTTCCATAATGTGAAGAAATATGAAACAGAAACAGAGAATGTGATGCTAAAAAGAAGCCTGTGTGGTGTAAGCACAATTGTGTATAGAGAATACCAGCCACCAAGATCACAGACAGCTGCCTACCAACTGGCTAGCTGTTCAAAGTGAAGTGCCGCCCTGAAGTTAAATGTAAACAATAAAATTATTAAGTTTTATTAACAAAGGTTACGCTCGACGGAGGAACATGGCGGCCGTAATGTGAGCGGTCGCGGAAGTGCTCCTTGATCTCCCCTGAGATGGGCAGACAATCGGGAGAGATCCGACTATCTGCCAACGGGAACTACGTAATGTATCCTAGTGACTGACCTGGTTTTCGTTATTGCCGGGGATGAGACGGGACTCCTGCCGCTCTCCCTTTCCCCCCGCGGCTGAGGCATTCGCGCTGGACTCCCAGAGCGGGGGCGGAGCAGTCATCGAGGGCCCGCGCTGGAAGTGGGAGGCGGCGGCAGCAGTTCGCGGAAGCGGTGTCCTGCACTCGCTGCTCCGGAGATCGCTGTGGGGAGGATCTGTTCAGTGCCTGGGAATCAGCTATTTGGCGCCGTTGAAGGTAGGGGGGACCCGGTCAGCGCGTATTGCCTGGACCGAGGCCTCCGAGGGGTTTCTTTTTTTAGTGCTGGGTTTTCCCCCTCTCCTCGGCGGAAAGCCAAAGACCCACATAGAGTCTGGTGAAGTGTGCACCCGAGATCAGGGGTTGCCCAGAGGGCGATTCTGCTGCTTGGAAAAAGGAGGTGTTTGCTCCTTAGACTGTATGGAGGAAAGTGACATCTTATATGAGGGTGTTTCTCCCCCCAAAATAAATCGATACACACTCCGAGCAAGAGCGGCACACTTAGCTGCGAACAGAGATATTATTCACTTTTCTCAGAGGGCTCCACCCCCCCAGGCAGTTGCATCAGGCCCAAAAGGAAGTCACCAGACAGCCCCGGGGCAGCATAACCAGGCAACAATAGATCAAGAACTATCCAGGGAGCCATTTTTTGCTAAGCAGTTGCAAGTGAAGCCAAGAGCCCAGGAAAGAAGGAGAAAAAAAACGGTAATTAAAACTAAAATTACCCCATCGCTGAAAACTTTCTACCAGGTCATTTCATTAATATCTTCAGCTAAATCGCCTCAACTGCCGAACATCATGCCCAGTCCAGTACAGGGGGGTAGGACGGTTCCTCCTTTAAACGACAGGCCTGATCCATCCCCAGTTTCTCCTCAGTTGTCCCCAAAACCAAGGCCTAAGGAGAAGCTGGGAAGATCAGCCAAGAGTAAGGCAGCTAAGTCGCCTAAAACAAGTGTTCAAAAATGTCAAACTCCCGAACAAGCCACACCGAGCCCACTACCTGCCAACAGTATCCCTGCTGTTATGGTAGAGCAGGATACCCATCCAGAGATTGACCTCTCCAATAGGTTCTCTGTGTTAGAGGACCAAGAGGGGGTGGTCCATAATGCGGTTCAAAATGAGGATCGATCAGGAGACGATACAGAGCAAGGAACCATCCAGGGAGACCCCTCCTCCTTAGCTGCCCCAGTATCAAATACACGGAATCTAGCCGATCTGTTATTGGCCATGAAAGATGAAATGTCATCAAGGTTTTCTACCTCAGAGTTAAATCAAGCCGAGATGGCTACGAGATTTACAGTCTCTGAGACAAATCAGGCAGCTATTCGGGCTTCTTGTGAGGTGTTAGCTAAGAAAATGGAAGAGATCACAGCAAGAACTGAGACACTCGAGGAGGAAATGCCAAAGCTGAAAGACTCCTTAGAGGCCGCTACAGCGAGGTTAGATTCCCTGTCCATCCAGAACAGAGAGTTGAAGGAGGACCTGGAACGGCTTGAGAACCACTCAAGGCGAAACAATTTAAAATTCTTGAATGTCCCTGAGGCGATAGAAAGAGACGATCTAAAGGGCTTTGTAATTAAACTGTTAAAGGATACAGTTCTTAAGAGCCAGCCGAACATCGACCTGAATCATGAAATTCAAAGGATCCATAGAGACCCCTTCAAAAGAAAGATAGAGAAACAAAAACCGCGCAAGATTTTGGTAAATTTTCTATCATACTCAATCAAGGAGCTTATTCTTACTGCAGCACTAAAGGAAGGGACTATCTCCTCGCCTTCTACTGATTTTCCGGCCTTTTCCTTTACTATAAGATCCAACATCTCCCACATAACTGCTACAAGACAGTGGGAGATGGGGAAGAGACTGGAAGAAATAAATAGCCTAGGGGCAAAAGCACAGCTAAGGTTTCCAGCCACCCTCCGAGTAATGTGGAATAACCAGATGCATTTGCTAAGATCTCTGGGAGAGGTCGATATATTTATTGCCAAAATTTGACAAGAAAAAAAGGGTGGGTAACTAGTGCGATATTCAGGCCTTAAGTTTAGGGTCTGTCTCGCGATATAAGTAACACTAGGATATCAAAGAATTTTTGTCAGGGGAGATCACGAGGGAGCTATACCCAAAGAGGCTTAGCCTAATGGAAGGGTGGGTTCCTCAAGGGTTGGGAAGAGAGAGCGAGGGGAAGGGGCACTCAGGGGAGGTTATAGGAGTAGGGGGGGAGGGTTCACTGGGTGGGGAGCAGATAGGGAAAAAAATCATTAAAAAAATGCCTCACCTCACGAAATCAAACACTTTACTATCAGATAAGGTATTAAGAAAGATTATGCATCATCTGGTAATATATGGCCACAATAGGTAGGGCGAATGACTGCCGTAAAATCCATTACATTTCTTGGAATTTAAATGGTCTGAGATGTGAACGAAGACGAAGGCTGATTTTAAAGTATTTAGAGCTTGCCCCAGCACAGATATGTTTACTGCAGGAGACACATTTAAATTCAGTGGAATTTCAAGCACTTTTTTCAAAAATCTCTTGGGTACAGTGTTTTTGTGCTTCACAACAAGCAATAAACTCCCGGGGGGTAGCTCTTGTTGTCAAAAAGGGGGTTCCCTGTAAGATTAAGTCTGTCCAGACGGACCATTCAGGCAGATGGGTAACCGCCCTCCTGGATCTAGGGGGAGTCGAAATAACATGCTCATCTTACTATGGCCCGAACCTAGATGATCCATCATATCTGGTTAAACTACAGGGGAGCCTAATTTTAGCAACCCCTCCGCTGATAGTAGGAGGTGACTTTAACATAAAGCTTGACCCTGTAAAAGATAGCTCTAAGTTAAGTCATATTACAACAACTCCCAAATCATGTAGAGTCATGAAAAACTTAATATTAAACTTGAATTTAGCTGACTTGTGGAGACTTAAGGAAGGAGACACCCAGGGATACACTTATTACAGTAAAAAATACGGTCACTCCTCACGGATCAATTACATATTGGTGAATAAAGAAGCATTAAACAACGCTACTAGTATAACGATACTACCAACTCACCTATCAGACCACGCACCCCTATTAGCAGTCTATGTAGCATGTGTTAATCGTCCTCGGGCAAGATGGACATTGAATAGAGCAATGCTAGCAGATGTTGAGATAATCCAATCTATAAGTAAGTCCTCTTTAGAGTTTTTTTCCTTTAACCTGGGATCAATTTCCATTGACCAAGTATGGGACGCCTATAAAGCTAACTTGAGAGGCGTATTACAAGTACAAATAGGCTATGCTCTTGAGGAGAAGATCGGTACTCTGGAGATTGAAAGGAGGAATGCCACATTTGGAGACATAGGGGAATTAATTAGGATAAACGGCAATTTAGAGGAGGCCAGGAAAAATCTTAGAACTTTTTTAGATCAAAAATGTAAAGCAAAATGGCAGGCCAGAAACATGGAGATGTTTGAATATGGAGAGAAAGCAGGGGTAATCCTGGCCTGGAAGGCCAGGCTAGATAGGGCGAAGAATGATATTAACGAACTTGTAATAGATAGCAGTGGAACTAAATCTAACAATTCGGAGGAAATACAGCAGGCTTTAATAACATTATTTTCAGAATTGTATACAGAAGATCTTAAACCCACACAAGACCAGATATCACAATGGTTAGTGGATATATCTTTACCAATCTTAACGGAGGCCTCTAGGGAAGCTCTGGACGCCCCTATCACTATAGAAGAGATATTGGCCCAAATAAAGCGTGCAAAAATCAAAAAAGCTGCAGGGCTTGATGCCCTTCCTAACGAAGTATACAAATTATTACAAGACGATCTTCTTCCAGTCCTACACAGGCTATTCAATTCAATATACTGTTCAAATGGGGCAATGCCTAGATCATGGAGCGAGGCCACGATAATGTTAATCTTAAAACCAGGGAAAGACCCTTTATTGGCAGACTCCTATCGCCCAATCTCCCTGCTAAATGCAGACTGCAAAATATTTATGGGGATATTAGCAGGAAGATTGGCGAAACTGGCACCTAGCCTAATTAATTCCGATCAGAAGGGCTTTATACAGGGGAGGGTAATTCAAGATCAAACCCAACTGCTGATTGGCAATATCAATCTAGCGGAGGCTAGAACTGATCCATTAGCCGTGGTGGCAGTTGATGCCGCCAAGGCATTTGATCGAGTGTGTTGGAGATATCTTTGGGGTGTCTTAGAGGCAATGGGAATTGGCCCAGTTTTTGTGAGGAAAATCAAGCATTGTTATCTGGGAGCTTCAGCTAGAATTCTCTTGAACGGCTCACTTACCCCTAGCTTTCCAATTCAGAGAGGGACCAGGCAGGGATGTCCCTTGTCTCCCCTTTTGTTTAATCTCTATATAGAGCCCGTAGCTCAAACAATTAGACTGGACAAAGCTATCATCCCATTTAGATCATTAGGATATGAATGCAAACTGGCACTCTATGCCGATGACGTGATAGTCTATACTAGCAATCCAGAACATACAATCCCACATTTGGTCTCTATTCTGAAGGAATTTGGCAAGGTTTGAGGCTAAAGCGTCAACTCAGACAAAACTGAAATAATGTGTTGGAACACCAGATACATGAGAGGCCCCATAAGCAAGGAGTTAAGGTACTTGGGTATTAAAATAGTTAAAGACCTAAATAAGATTCCTTCTCTAAATCTTGGGAAAATCGAAAAAGAAATAGACTATCTCTTTGCTAAATGGAAGAACCTCCCCTTGACAATATATGGTAGGGATAACCTTGTCAAAATGTCTGTACTCTCTAAATTGACATACTTATTTAATGCAATCCCCTTAACATTCCCTGGAAAAACTATAACCAAGATACAGGGTAAAATAGGTAGCTTTATATGGGGTCATAAAAATGCCAGAATGTCATGGAAAAAGCTTAGGAGGAAGCTCCTTAAGGGAGGACTAGCCTTACCTGACTTAAACTGGTATCTGATGGCCTCTCAGTTTAAAGGGATAAGAATGCTATTATCTCACCCCGAACGAACATCCTGGGGGAGAGTACTAGGAGAAATGGTTACGGCTGAAGGTGCCAACAGCCAAGACGGGTTTTTGTATAAATTTGGTACTCCAAGGTTTTTTAAAAAGGTTCGGCTAAAGGTATTGAAATCAGCTTTACAAACCTGGTATAATTTAAGGAGGATATGGGGGATTGGATATTTCTCGGATTTTGCTCCAATATGGGACTCGCCTGGGACACCGCCCTTTATGTGTGATAGTCTGGCGATTCCGATTAAAAATTCAGGTATGGAGTGATGGCTAGATCTGGTGGACTCAGAGGGCATTCTCCCGTGGGCAGTACTATCAGCCAAAATAGGCCCTGCCTTTTCAAGGTTTAAATATCTTCAATTAAATAGCTGGTATGAGTCGGAAAAAGGGGATATAGGAGGAAAAGGGGAATTAGAACAACTATTTCAAGATCCGTCCCCAAAGAAGAAAGAAATAGCCTTATGGTATGCCCAAATCCAAGACGCTGAGGAAGCCAAGATCCCCTCCCCTATTTCAGTTTGGAATGACTCACCACTGGCCGCCCAAATTGAGGAACTACTCTATCCATCATTAAAGACGCTGTATAAATACATAAAGCCTGCTCCCTTGAAAAAAAATCATTTTTATGTAATAAACAGGCTATACTATACTCCGGCTAAAATAGCCAAATTTGCTCCTACCCCTCCTCCAAGGTGCCCAAGATGTAGTCTTACAAATGCAAACGACATACATATCTTTTTTCAGTGTCCGGTGTTAACCACATTTTGGAAAGGAGTGGGAGAAGTGTTGACATCTATTCTAGAGGTGGATATAGTAGTAGATCTTTCTTTGGTGTTCTTTGGTAAAAATGATTCTACTGGCGGTGTATCTTCACAGAAGCATATGGCCTTCATATTATATTTAATCATCTTGGCAAGGAGAGAAATATGTATCAAGTGGAAAGACAAAACTCCCCCTGGTAATGAAGATTGGCTTAGAGCCGCCCTTAAATCGGCACGATTAGATCAAGACACCGGAGTAGACAACCAACCCAGTACTTGGCAACCATTGATACGTTGGGCACAACAAAGGTATTTGATCTGATGGATTAAGGCAATACCCCCAAAAAATTGTTCCTTTTCCCCATGGTCCTATGATTACACCAGTCCTCCAACACGGGAGGAAGGCCATGGGGCCTAGACAGAAACAGTGAGCCAAAGAGGACCTCAGGAATCGAGAACAAAACCTGGCTTGTTAAATGTGTGGAAGTTTTTGGTGAGAGGAGGACAAAAAAAACCAAAAAAAAAACCAAAGGTTACGCTTTTTTTTTATAGTTGAAAGACTGTGGCCCTGACTAGAGATCGAGCTGCATAATCCAGAGACGCAGCCTGGTCATCTTTTATGATGAGAACAGGGTAATGTTTTTAAATTTACAATTTGACTTAAAGCATTTTTTTCACTAATGACACATAGGGTTTAAGTCCTGGTGAATCTCTAATCTAAGCATTCTTGGTGGTGGCTGTTGTACCTAATACTAGTCACGTCACATATACATTTTTTTCACCTTCTTTTATTAATTCCCTTATCTATATATATAAGATAATTAATCTCTGCCTGTGGAACCTCAGGGATCTTCAATCAGTGAATCTTTTCATTCTCTGCCCTGATTTCTTCGGTTGATTGCAAACAAAATGCTATCTTTGCATGCTATAAAGAGGCTCAATCTAGATCAATAAGGAAGAACCACTTATATGAAGTATTTTCTCCACAGATATCATCGCTGATTTATTGTGGCCTCTTCCTGACAAAGGCACCTCCTAGTGCCGAAACGCGAGTAGAACACAACCGTCAATTGTATTTGTGCCACACTGTTCTCTCATGATCATGGACATTGGATATTAATTGTTATTATCATTTATGTTATCAAATTGCTGTTTTTAATTGAGTTCAATTTTGTGAGAAGTATGACTGCAGATATGAATAAAATAAAATGAATTGTTTATTTTATTGCTAAAATTATCATTAATAAAATATATTTTGTACTTTCCTAAGAAAAATAGTAACTGTTGGTTCTTTCCTTCTCCAATCATTTTTGTTTGTTTGTTAATTAATTTGTGATGTTATTGTATTATAAATGTTGCCTTAAGTCTTTACATTGATTTACTGAGCCCTGCGTTAAGGAACTTCACCCCAATCGCAGGGGGCCTCTATCTTTACATTTGCATAGGCGGTGTCACACCACGGGGCCCAGGCGGTCATTACCGCAATCGTGCATCTTTCAATTGTACACAATGACCGGCCCCGCGGTAGCGGAGCACGCCGCCTGCGATTTTCAAATGTGTATTTCACTACCATGATTGCGGATCCCATTGGCTGCAAGGGCATGGGCATTGGCGGTGTCACACTGCAGGGAACAGGCGGTCGCTACCACGAACTGGCATTTTTCAATTGGTGCCAATGACCGTGATTGCAGTGGCGGTGCACGCTTACGGCACCTATGGACACATCATGCTGTATCAATGGAAAAGGCCAGTTCTCATCATTGAACAGTACACACTTACAATGTATTATGCCACCTGATTGCTAAACTCAATGCTACTGTGACATTGAACTCACTGATGCCTACACATGCCATGTCAGTGCACAGGATCACATGCATTGGCATGTACTCCCTAACATTTCACATATGATATTTGTGTGCATGTAAATAGACCTGTTGTGTAATGTACTCTCATATTTGTAAACATGTCAATGTGTGAGATGGCTGATCAACCCACAGTAATGATGGACTGACTACATAATGTGCTTATTTCACTGTGTCAATTGCTGAACTCATTTCGATAGTTGATCTTTATACACACACTGTGCTCATTCTATAGAAAATGTGTGCTCTGTCCGACATACGCAAGAAGGTGTGGCAGGTAAAGCAGCTACGTAGAAGCCAGCAGTGTTGCTGTTTCAAACATGTGCTGTGTCAACTACCCTCAGGGCTGGTGACACAAGATGTCAGAATGTACCATTTTACATTCACATAGTCTGAATCTGTTTGGGGGTACTCAGCATGTACATAATGAACATGTGTACAACTATTTGAGATCCAGGTGTCTCTGCATGTGACTCGTGCTGTAAGCTGTTGTTTCAGTTCAGTCATTGTTGGCGCTGTGTCGGTCAAGACGTAAGATGTTGGACACATCTCATAGGGGAATGCAATTGACGTGTGTCCCCTTTATTTTATGTAGGAGATGACCTAAATATGTATTGTCCATTCACATTGCTGGCGGACATGGAAGATGAGGACATCATACGTAAATTCCGTTTACATCGACATACCCTTCAAGACCTATGTGGTCAGTTGGAGCCCCATCTGAGGCCTCGCAGAACCTATGTGACTGCTTTGACACCAACATGTAAGGTGATGGCGGCCCTGCATTTCTTTGCAACTGGTTCGTTCCAGTACACGGTGTCCAGCGCAGGTGGGATGGCTCAACCAATGTTCAGCAAGGTGCCACCTGATGTCCTTTCCGCAATGATGACATACAAGGACCGCTACATCCATTTTCCCAGGAAACATGAATTGGCAGCTGTGAAGGGTCATTTTTATGACCTTGCCCACATCCCTTATGTTGTTGGCGCCATTGACTGCACACATGTAGGCCTGGTTCCACCACAGGCACGTGAGCACATATACAGGCACAGGAAGCATTTCCAATCCATTAATCCATTAGTGGTATGCCAAGCAGATATGATTATCTCCCATGTATGTGCCATATTTCCAGGATCAGCACATGACTCCTACATACTGCGTAACAGCATCGTCCCACAGCTGATGGTAAATCAGCATCCGGAGCGTCCGAGGATTGTTGGTGAGTACGCAGAGTCAAGTAGTGTCTGTATGTGTGACATGCTGTCCTCAGCTACTGTTATGTTACAAAATTGGTCTGTGTATCTCACACCTATGTGACTCTGCATATCCCAAACGGCCTTGGTTGCTGAGCCCAACGAGGAATCCCAGGACCCCTGGTGAAGTCCGCTACAATGATGCACATGGGAGGGCACTTTGTGTGGTGGAGCATACTTTTGGTCTTCTAAAGTCTAGATTCCGGTGTCTGGACAAGAGTGGAGGTGCACCACTCTACTCTCCCCAAAAAGGTGTGTCAGATCGTAGTTGCATGCTACATGCTCCACAACCTGGGCTTGCGCAAAGAGATCCACCTGCTCCTGGATGATGATGAGCAGCAGATGACTCCCACTGCATACCCACACATGACCAGTGACGAGAATAGTAGAGAGGAGGAAGGTGTCGACCTGCGTCAACAGCTCAACAACTACTTCCCTTGAGTGTGAGTGACATTGTACAACAGTGACATTGTCTGCTGTCTTTGATGGTATTGACAAGGCCTAGATGAGCTTTTTGACTGCTACCTGTTGTTGGCTCTGTGCTGATGGCTGATGTGTGTGGCACAGGGTATTTATGACCAGCCACATGATGTCTATGTTGATATTGTTTCTCATTGCAATGTTTGTTGGTTTGTGTACCCTGATAACTAGAGTTGTGTACTGGCTCTGATGCCATCAACTGACAAGTAAATGTCGTTCTCTTGTGTCTTTCCAGGTCCCTTTAGCCTCTCAATGCCTCGTCACAATCAGAGCTTCTGGTACATTGGAATCAGAGTCAACATTGTACATACTGTGATAAACATGGAGCTGACACAAAGACATAAGTGTGTAAAGAGTGTTTATTTACAATGAGTATTTGTGACAGACAAGTGATGTTTTCCAAAACAGGTGCTAAGTGAATTAATGAGTTGTCAGTGACGGTAAATGAGACAATGTAGTAGTCACCACACTGATGTAGTGACCCAGTCCAACAGACACCTGCCATCGACATGGCAGTGTGGGTAAGGATAGTCAACAAAGTCAATGTGAAGGGGAACAGAGGTGCCATCATGGCTGGCTCTGTGACTGGCGTTTGGATGGTGCTTTGCGACGTGTTCCTCCCGTGGTGTTTCTCGGATGCACCTTTTGCATTTTCCGGGGGGGCCACTGCTGCGGGCTCAGCGGTGGCTGAGGAGTCATCCTGTTGCAGCTCACCCCTCTCTGTGTCTGCAGCTGAGGTGGTGGGACTATCATCCTGCGGGCCACTGGAGGGGGGTTGAGCTGTCCTTTGGGCCACCTGACTGACCCTCACAACACCCACGAGCTGGCACTTGGGGTCCACGATTTGGCCCATACGGGTGTCCATGAACCTCAGCAGGAGGCGGAGCTCACACATTTCTTCCCAAACCTGGCCCATGTGTCCCTAGATTTGTTCATATGCTACAAGAACTAGGGCTTCGGTCCCAGTGTCCCCTCAAATTTGTCCCCCAGTTGCCCTCCCACCTGCCCTGCTGTTCCGGGCCTGTGACATTGCCACTCGATGCACCCTCAGACTCTCCCTGCCCTCCTCTGATTGTGTGATGGTGTTGGTAACCACTGAGGCAGGGAGAGTGTTGCAAACAGCACTGGTGGTGGTAGTGGTTGAGGCCGCACAGGTCGTTGTATCAGGGGTCAGCTTGGTTGTTGTTGCTGAGGTGGTGGTGGGGACAGTGGGGGCCTGGGACGTAGTGCGCCCTGGCAGTCCAGATGGGCCAGGTTCGGGCTCCTCATCCGAGAAACATCGTGAGTCTGCATCCGAGAGTCCATGTTCTGGGGGGAGACTGGCTCTGCAGGTCGTGTTGTCTTCTGCAGCAGTCAATTGTTGATCTCCTGTTGAATAGAGGTGAAAAGGCCATTGAAGTGCACCCCACAAGCTTAGTGTTAGAAGTTTGGATGTTACATGTGATACACCACACAGTTTACATTGATATCACTTTGCATGGCTGCAAGGTACTGAGCATCATGACATGATGTGGAGGTACATACATTACTTGTCCATGGGGTGACATGTAAATAGATACCATGTGCCACGTACAGATTGTGTGATTACAAGGACATGTCGTCATCTAACGATCTAATGATCTATCCTGGCTGAAGAGGAATGAAACCCCGAAACCGGTCCTAGGATGCTTGTTTCCAGTCCAGGGAGGACCTGGCTTGGCAGTTCGGGCTGGACTGTTCCCATGAGGCACAGGGTCAAGACTGATTTGCATATGGCTGGGTTCAAACTGGAATGCCATGCTGAGCAAATTAACGATGGATTTAGGCCGAGATCTCTGTACTGGGGTGAATGTATGACATTATTCTGCATTTTGTCCATCAACTGTTGTTTTTGGATTTGTCACCCCGAGTGGGACGGGTATGCCCAGACATGGGTCCAGTGCTCTCCATGCCACTGGAATCAAGCTATCCTGGCTGATGAGGGGTGAAAACCAGAAACCGGTCCTAGGATGCTTGTTTCCAGTCCAGAGAAGACCTGGATTGGCAGTTCGGGCTGGACTGTTCCCATGAGGCACTGGGTCAAGACTGATTTGCATATGGCTGGATTAAAACTGGAATGGCATGGTGAGCAAAATAACGATGGATTTAGGCCCAGATCTCTGTACTGGGGTGAATGTATGACATTGTTCTGCATTCTGTCCATCAACTGTTTTTTTGCAGTCATCTAACAACTTGCAGCACATCAACTTTATGTGATGCGTCTTTTTGGTTTGCTCTGCATGGAAGACGTTACATCTGAGCAAGAACTAGCCATTGTAATCTTATGCATACCTTTGTCATATCATGTACTTTACTTTCCTTTTCCAACTGACCATGCAAGTTTTGTGTTCATATGAACCTTCATGCTCTGCCACCATGCACTTACACATAGCATTCAGTGCTGTGCATGATTTTGCCCTGAATTTCTTCAACATGTGACTTGGTGGTTCAAACTTTAATTTCTGTGACTCTTAGATAGCTTAGCTATCTGCACACTGGAAGTGGCTATTGGATCTATGCCAAGTTGGGTGACATGTGAGGGCTGGTGTGGTCGTATGGCTCCATGCTTTTTGAGAGGGATAGCAGGGTGCATGTACTGTCTACCTACCTGTTCTGTGACAAAGTTGAGAGGAACTACTGCCACATGGTTGTGGGTGTGGGGGGTGTCCCATCCTGCTGAGCTGTGGAACAAGGTGGCCTGGTGGGAGTTGTAGTGTTGGCTTTCCAGTCACAAACACCCATCCCTGTTAAGATGGCTACCTACCAGTTAGGTGAAGGTGAGCAATGCAATAGCAGCCACATGGTTGTGGGGGGAGTGTTCCATCCTGCTCAGGGGTGGGACAAGAGAGCAAGAGAACGCTAGCTACCTGTAAGTTTGGAGAGGGCAATGCAATGGCTGCCACATGGTTGTGGGTGGGGGGAGTGTTCCATCCTGCTCAAGGGTGGGACAAGAGAGCATGATAAGGCTACCTACCTGTACGTTTGAAGAGAGCAATGCAATGGCTGCCACATGGTTTTGGGTATGGAGGGTGTTCCATCCTGCTGAGCTGTGGGGCAAGGGTGCCTGGTGGGATATGTAGTGCTGGGTTCCCTCCCACAAACACCCCTCCCTGTTAGGATGGCTGCTTCCCTGTGAAGTGGAGCAGAGGAAGGGAAAAGGTTACACATGGTTCTTGGGTGGGGGAGTGTTCCATCCTGCACAGGGGTGGGACAAGAGAGCATAAGATGACTACCTACCTGTATGTTTGTGGAGAGCAATGCAATGGCTGTCACATGGTTGTAGATGGGGGAGTAGTCCATCTTGCTCAGCTGTGGGACAAGGGGGTCTGGT
The DNA here is from genome assembly GCF_964204655.1 of Triturus cristatus. Taxonomy (NCBI): domain Eukaryota; kingdom Metazoa; phylum Chordata; class Amphibia; order Caudata; family Salamandridae; genus Triturus; species Triturus cristatus. The sequence continues at coordinate 314,337,686 of NC_140588.1, read as the reverse complement.
GGGAGTTGTAGTGCTGGCTTCCCACCCACAAATACCCCACCCCGTTAGGATGGCTGCCTCCCTGTAAGTTTGTGGAGAGCACTGCAATGGCTGTCACATGGTTGTGGGTGAGGGGAGTGGTCCATCCTGCTCATCTGTGCGACAAGGGGGCCTGGTGGGAGTTGTAGTGCTGGCTTCCCACCCACAAACACCCCTCCCTGTTAGGATGGCTGCGTCCCTGTGAAGTGGAGCAGAGGAAGGGAATAGGTTACACATGACTCTTGGATGGGGGAGTGTTCTATCTTGCTCAGGGTGGGACAAGAGAGCATGAGATAGCTACCTTTCTGTAAGTTTGAAGAGAGCAATGCAACGGCTGTCACATGGTTGTGGGTGTGGGAGTGGCCCATCTTGCTACGCTGTGGAACAAGTGGGCCTGGTGGGAGTTGTAGTGCTGGCTTCCCACCCACAAACACCCCTTCCTGTTAAGATGGCTACCTACCTGTAAGTTTGAAGAGAGCAATGGAATGGCTGTCACATGGTTCTGGGTGTGGGGGTGTTTCATTCTGCTGAGCTGTGGGACAAGGGTGCCTGGTGGGAGTTGTAGTGCTGCCTTCCCACCCACAAACACCCCTCCCTGTTAGGATGGCTGCCTCCCGGTGAAGTGGAACAGAGAAAGGGAATAGGTTACACATGGCTCTTGGATGGGGGAGTGTTCCATCCTGCTCAGGGGTGGGACAAGAGAGCATAAGACGGCTACCTACCTATAAGTTTGAAGAAAGCAGTGCAATTGCTGTCACATGGTTGTGGGTGGGGGAGTGGTCCATCCTGCTCAGCTGTGGGACAAGGCGGCCTGGTGGGAGTTGTAGTGCTGGCTTCCCACCCACAAACACCACCTCCTTGTTAAGATGGCCATCTACCTGTAAGTTTAGGGGGAGCAATGTAATGGCTGTCACATGGTTGTGGGTGGGGGGAGTGGTCCATCCTGCTCATCTGTGGGGCACAGGGGCCTGGTGGGAGTTGTAGTGCTGGCTTCCCACCCACAAACACCCCTCCCTGTTAGGATGGCTGCCTCCCTGTGAAGTGGAGCAGAGGAAGAGAATAGGTTACACATGACTTTTGGATGGGGAGTGTTCCATCCTGCTCAGGGGTGGGACACGAGAGCATAAGATGGCTACCTACCTGTACGTTTGAAGAGAGAAATGCAATGGCTGTCACATGTTTGTGGGTGGGGGAGTGGTCCATCTTGCTCAGCCATGGGACAAGGGGGCCTGGTGGGAGTTGTAGTGCTGGCTTCCCACCCACAAACACCACCTCCCTGTTAAGATGTCTACCTACCTGTTAGGTGAAGGTGAGCAATGCAATGGCTGTCTCAAGCTCCTGGCTGGGGGGTGCTCTATCCTGCTGGGATTTGGGACAAGGGTGCCTGGTGGGAGTTGTAGTGCAGGCTTCCCACCCACAAACACAGCCTCTCTTTTAAGATGGCTACCTACCTGTTAGGTGAAGTTGAGCAATGCAATGTGTGCCACATGCTTCTGGCTGAGGGGGAGTGCTCCATCCTGCTGAGCTTTAGGAAAGGGGGCCTCATGGGAGTTGTAGTGCTGGCTGCTCACCCACAAACACCGCTCCATGTTAAGATGTCACCTACCTGTAAGTTTGAAGAGAGCAATGCAATGGCTGACACATGGTTGTGGGTGTGTGGGGGGAGTGTTCCATCCTGCTCAGCGTTGGGACAAGGAGGCCTCGTGGGAGTTGTAGTGCTGGCTGCCTGTACACATGCCCCCATGTAAATATTGCTAGCTACCTTTGAGGTGAATCAGAGGGAGTAAATGTTAGATCTGTGAGACATGTGTCGGGGAGAGTGTAGTGCACATGAGTGCATTTGGTCCTAGGTGTTGTAGCTTTGTAGTTGTGCTAGACAGTACATAGCAGTGTAATGTGAGACATTTGTTGGTACTTAACAGCCTCCACACCACTGTGAGACTCTCTGGATGCAATATGGCAAGCACCTTCTCCTCCCATTCGGTGCATGTTAGTGGTGGAATGGGAGGGCCACCGCCAGTTCTCTGAGCCAGCTCATGGTTATTGTTGGCACACTCTTTCATCCTGGTCTTGATGTCATGCCACCTCCTCCTGATCTCCTTCTGGGTGCGTGGGGTAGTCCCTACTGCATTGACTTTGTTGACTATCCTTGCCCACATTTGATTTTTAGTGGCTTGTGGTGTCTGTTGGAACAGGCTTCCAAACAAATGTGGTTCTACTCTGATTACCTCATCTACCATCACTGACAACTCATTATCAGTGAATTTGGGCATTTTCTTCTGTGACATGGTGTGTGATGTGCAAATGTCTGAAACGTGGAGTAGTGAAGGTGGTGTGTGTGTGGTTGTGATGGTGTGATGTGTGCAGATTTGCCTCTTCTTAGTGCTGTGGGGTTGAGCCCTTCAGTTGTGGATTGGTGCAAAGGATTCTGGGCAGGGAAGGGGCTGGTTTTATACTCAGCTATGTGGGAGGGTCAAAATGCAGTATTCATTTCAGGTGTGTTGTGTGGGTTGACCTGGGATTTGTATTTTTTACTTGCCATGGGGATGTTTCATTGGGGTGTGTTAGGTGTTTTTTGAGGCTGAGCCAGATTTATGGCCACACTTGGTAGCCTTGTTGTATGGTTGCTTTCGACCGCCATTACTCCTCTGGAGCTACCACGACAGAATACAACAGCCCTTCCGCCGCCTCTCCCATTCATCAATTGTTGCGATCGCGGCAGAAAAAAATGATCGTTCCGCTGTCACCGCAATCGTATCCTAATTTCACATGCGGTCAATCCACTGGCCTTTGCGGTGGTTTTGGGTCTTTCCACATCAAATCTGCCCTCCGCGGATGTATTATCACCTGCTCTGGACACTCCCGGCAGACTTTCGTGGAATCAGTCCGCCACGGTCTGATTTCTCTGGCACTTCATTCTAAACTGACCGACGGTTTTCCTGCGGTAGATGCGGGCGGTTAATTTCCGCAACCATGGCGGTCGGAATGCTTTTCTGACCGCCATCCTAATCGACCCCTGAATCTCTGGTTAGTAGTGTTTTATAAAGCGCTCGTTCACCGGATTGGTTTCTTGGCGCTGGATCTAGGAAATGGCAGAAAGATGGATAGTTCAATTGTAAGCCTGACAATACAACCAAGTTTTAAGCAGTTTTCTGAATTTAAGTATGGCAGTAGTAGACCTGATTTCCAGATGGATAGAATTCCATAGCTTAGGGGCCAGGGTACCAAACCTGGCACCTCCTTGTTGCTTTAATTTGAAAGTGGGGATTGATAGTAGCTGAGGATGAACTGATCGAAGGTTTCGTGAGGGGGTGTATCTAGAAATGAGACCGTCTATGAATCCAGGACCCTGACCATGCAGTGACTTGTATACCATTACAACCTGTACCAGCGCGGTTTGAGTTAGCAATCTGCTTATCTTTCAGATTTTTTGCAGCTGGTAAGTACAAGATGATATAACCCACTTGCCTTTTTAGGGACAGGTTGTTTGGTATCATAACTCCAAGGCTCTTGGCAGAAGAGGACGGAGTGGGAGATGGGCCCAGTTCTCCTGGCCAGTAGTGAGAGCCCCAGAATTTCTGGCTGCCGCCTGTCATGAGTAATTCAGTCTTTCCTGGGTTTAGTTTTAGATGATTTCTGTCCATCCAGTGACTAATAAACCGCATAGTTGAGACCGAGACTGAGAGGGGTGAATTATTGACGGTGAAGAGTAGCTGCAGGTCATCAGCATAGTTGAAAGTAACTGTTGTTCTTTCTTTCAGTAACCTGATCAGTGGTAGGAGATAAAGGTTGGATAAAAGTGGAGAGAGCGAAGATCCTTGTGGCACCCCGCACATGGTACTTTGCTTAGGAGCCATAAACTGAGCCAGACGAACAGCCTGGGAGCGATCCTCCAGAAGGGAGCAAATCCAGCTTAAAGCTGGCCCCTGGATGCCCGCATCCTTGACACGGTCCACCAAGATACCATGGTCGACCGTGTCAAAAGCCACGGACAAGTCCAGCAGCACCAGGGCCTGAGGAGTCCTCTTGTCGGCCTTCTCCCGTAGGGCGTCCATTACTGTAGTAATGACTGTCTCCGTGGAGTGGCCGGCACGGAAATCCGCTTGGTGAGGATCAAGAAAGTTAGTTTGTTCCAGAAAACTGGACAAACACTTTGCCACATGAGCCTCCAACAACTTAGCCAGATATGGGAGCAGGGAAATAGGTCGATAGTTGGACAGTGTCAGGGGATCGGCTCCCGGTTTCTTCAAGAGAGAGATCACAGTAGCTTCTTTAAAAGAGAAGAGTCATTTAGCAGGGCAAGGGCAGGGCCTGGAAGGGCAGTAAAAACATCCTTTAAGACATGTGGAGGGCAGTGATCGGTGGGAGAACCAGAGCTGACTTTAAGCAGAAGGCTATGAAAGGTCTTAAAATCGATGGAGGAGAAAGTGTCCAAGGAATATGAGTTTTTATATGTGGAGTGGGAAACTTCTTGGGCTATATGAGTAGGAATGCTAGCCTTGATACGGGAGATTTTCTCAATAAAAAAGTTGTTCAATTTATCACATAAGTTTTGTGAAAACGTGGGCTTACATAATACTCTGTCTGGATTAGACAGTTCCTCTACGATGTTAAATATTTCTTTAGATTGGTTGGTGGAGGTAAGAATTCTAGATGAGAAGTGAACAGCGTTTGCATTTAGGATGCATTTTTTATATTCTCTCATAGCCGTTTGATAGGATACTTTATCTTTTGATGAGTAGCTCACCCTCCACTTCCTCTCCATTTGGTGGAGCGTAAGTTTTTGAGTTTTTAGTTCAGGAGAGAACCACCTCTGAGCCTCGAAACGGTGGGTTAATTTTGCTTTTTTCAAAGGTGCATGTTTGTTACTAGTCCAGTAGCCAAGCTGAAATATTTTCCTCTTGGGTGTTAATGTTGTGAGTATACTTAGGTATTGTGTTTGCTAGAGTGCTACTGAAGTCAGTCATTTCAATAGCATTCCATTTACGTACCCAACCCGCCCCCTTTAGTTTGTGTTTTGTTCCTGATGGGGGCCTCTAAAGTAAATGCTATCAAGTAATGATCTGACCAGATACAAGGTGCTACAAATAGGTCAGATACTACCAAATTATTGGACCAGATTTGGTCCAAGGTATGTCCCTTGACATGCGTAGCTGATGATACTTGTTGAGCGAAGTTCAAATTATTCAGCAATTCAGTCAGCTCAACAGATTGTGGCACTCCCTGAGTATCGTTTGCCCAGTAATTAAAGTCGCATATCAATAGAATTCTCGCGTGATCAATTGCCAGGTTGGCGACTTGTTCACCCAAGGAGTACGGAAATAAGGGCATATGCTGTGGAGGTCTGTAAAGAAGAATACATACTAACGGGGCCACGTCTGATTCCAATTTGATTACTGTATTATCAACTGCAAGGAGACAAAGTGGGGTAAGGGCGCTAAATTTAAACTCTCGGCGTATGATGGCTGCGACTCCCCCACCTATTTTACATTGAGGGCGGTTAGTGTGGAGGATATAGTACTCGTTTGGCAATGCTGTCAATATGTCAGGAGAGGAGTCAAGGGTAAGCCATGTTTCCGTAAGTAGAAGAATATCAGTTTTTTCAAGATCCAGAAGGGTGAAAATGTCGAGTTGGTGCTTAACCAGGGATCGCGTGTTCAAGTACTACATCGAAAGCTTTGAACACTTATATTTTTGTTGGTGTTCTGCACTCTGATGTAAGGGTTTGTTAACCTCCGGAAAGGAGTTCCGTGGTAGCCAGATTGAGTGATTCACCAGATTCATGCTAGTATCTAGGTTTAGTGCCAAAGAGGTGGAGTGAAGCTTTCTGAGTTCTAAGGAGGAGTATGTACAAGTTTGAGCATAGTGACTGGGCCCTGGGCTTTGGCACGTTGCGGGCACGCCGCAGGTGCACCTGCTGCGCGCGTCCGCTGCGCTCCTGATCTCTCGCCTGCATTTGTGCCGTAAGCATGTCTGAAACTCCTCCCCCTGCTCTTCACTATTGGTCTGGTGTTTCCACCTGGATGTAGTCACCTGCTGCTAGACTCTCCATAAGATTCCGGTGAACTATTGTGACTTCTGCCGTGCTCTCCAGCATGGTCAGAGCCCACTCGCCATTCAGAAGGTGAGTCCTCAATATCTGTGGCATGTGTGGCTTTAATCCCAGATGCTTTCTTCTTTTTAAAATGCGCCTTTGACTGCGCAGGTGTGTCTTCCTTTTTTATTATGAAATCAAAAGTGTGTAGTAAGTCCTTCGGTTTCACGTACTCCTCTGATCTGTGCCCTGATCATGCTCTTCTCTCCGAGCGTTTTTCGGATAACTCCTGAAAGGAACAAGAAAGATGTGTATCAGTATCCTGATACCTATGAGGCTGTTTAATTGAATCACGGTTGTGCAGATTGTAGGGCTTTTCAGTGGACTCCTGTTGAGGAGATCCAAAAGTGCTTTAGTCCTTTCTTTATTTTCCTTATCATCACACTTCTTTTTGGAAGACTCAGGTGGTTGCTTCGAGTTATCTTTTTCCGAATTGCTCTTAATTTGTGGTTTATTAGGTCTGGCTCCCAAATTATCTCTGCCTATAGATGTATAGTATTCCTCAATAATTTTAGGGAATTTGTGCTCCTGTTCTACTGGAGCAACCTGCGCGAGTCGCTGGCATATAGCCAAAGCTGCTGCTTCCCCTTTATATTACTTAGTATTATTGAGGATTTCATGGCAAAAATACCTATTAGTCTCATCCCCAAATTCATGGCAGGGGCTACCCCGTACTCATTCTGAATCTCGTTAAGCACCTCAGGCAAAACAGCTAATGGTACCACATGTTCGGGTATAGACTGCAGCAAATACTGTGCCTTAAGTGGCTTAGTCTTCCACCGGGGAAGCCATCCCCAATTCCAGAAGGGAATTGCATCCCATGTGATGGGAACTTTACCCATTATTGCATTATTGGTTACTGGCCAAATTTCAGGCATAGCCAATTGTGGATGTACAGCCTGAGCAGCCCTTCGTGGGTGCTGTAATGGTTCCCATAACGAATTGTACTAGACATCTGTAGTTTACAATTAATTCTTTGCATAATTCTCGTAGCTCTACGTCTGCAATGTTTGCTCCATATGGTTATAGTGTGTAACTGGCTAAGACTGGCCACATTGCTCCTTCATTGCTTTGAGGGCCTATTCTGACATTTTGCAATGTATGTGATAGGGCACCTAGGAACCAATTCATGTGTTCCTTATAAGTGACTGGGATTTCTAATTCCTCATATGCTCTATATTGATTTGGCACTGCCACTTCAGTGTATGTGTTAAAATTCAACTAATTGTCATTTACTGCAGGGAATGCGACCCATGAATGGAATAACTCTATCTTGTATGCTTTGTGAGCCTCTACCATGAAGGTAAAATCCCCTTCCGTTAGCAGGAGTGTGGGCTGTAATAACCTTTGTGTAAATGCATGTCTGCAATTCATTGGAAGAACCACTTGTGCTGGATTAGCCATTGTAATATTTGGAATATAGGGAATTCAGTAGTAGTAGTCTGCTTTACACTGATGTCACTGTGAACTAGTATGCCTCTGAAGGGAATGGCTTTCATGGTAATTCATCTTTTACTATTAAGTAGTAAACTTACATGTGTGAAGATCGCTCAACAGAAAATATAGGAGAGGCAGGAAGGAAATTTCCACCTGAAGGTTTGTGAGTTGCATTTTGCACTTCTTCAGTAGTACTACTACAGTGCAGTCTACACACTACAAAATGCAGTTTGTAATTCAGGTCCTTGGTGCCTAATTGAAGAACTGATAGGCGCCAACAAAAAGAGAGTATGCATTAGGAACAAAAAAGATAAGGTGATAGCCTAATGTTTAGTGTATTGCTTTGCCTTTTAAAATTAAAATCACATTTTGAAAACTTCCAACCTTCCCATTAAAAGAAAAATTTAGATTTCTGTAAAAATCTTTGTTTGCGAATTTAATAAAACATTTTGTAATGTGAGAATTTGTTATATTTTTAGTTGTTTCTATATTTTTGGTTCTATATATTCACTGTGAGAAAGCCTTTAATTAATTTATTTATTTATATAGCGCCTTAATCAACCCCAAAGGGGTATCTCTGCGCTTATGGACAGACATGAAGGTGCTGGTGCTATGTGAGGCATATAAAACAAAAATGTTCTCAGGGATTTTCTAAAATAAAGATGGTCCGAGCACAGCCTTAATGCAATCAGGAGCGGATTCCAGTTCCGGGAGGCAAGGTACGAAAAAGCTTTCCCCCCAGGCCTAGACTTATTAATTTGGGGGACTTTGAGAAGAGATTTGGAGCTGTGTGGAAATGTGGATTTTCCTGATCAGTTATGTCCCCTATCTTGGACCCCAACGGTTCTATATGCATGTTACAAGTACATGTATGTTCCCTCCAGTTCCAGTTTCTAAGACGCAAACATATGTGTGTCTACCGTCGACATGTTCTCTGTCAGATCCGCCATCAATGGGCTGGATATTCGATTCCTAAGTATGAAAAGCCACCGACTTTAGATGGCTAAGTTACTCCATTTTTACAGTTCAGGCAAGTAGGCCCGATTCTGTCCTCAAAGCCTTTCCCTGCTCTCTGTCTTTGACAGCTTCAGCTTGAGCTCGCATCTGTATCCATGAACTTTGTCCTACTCCCTGTGCAGCTAACGGTGACTGCCTCGGCCAGTTTTCGCCTGTCTGCCAAGAAGTTGTATTTCACCTTCGAATTATCTATTTTACTCTTCAGCCGATGCATTCCTGTCCAGTGATTTAGGTAAACATTTCCTTTAGCTCACAAGCAAAGGACTCAGCCTTTCCGTCCTCCTGCAAGTGATTCATAGCCCTGTTGCCATGGAAAGTTTTCTGCCCCTCGCATCTCATATAGACACTTAGACGCTTGTACACGCACACAGTCAGTATAGAATAGATTCTGTCCGAGAGTTCTTCCTTGTGGATAACATAGTTCTTTAAACATAGGATGTTAGATATGATTTGGGATTAGGTTGACTTGACCCCAGACTTCTCGTCTCCACATGTAGAGCTAAATGTCAAGTCCCCTTCACCCCCTAGTTGCACGTCAATTACACGTCATGCTGCCGCGCGCGCATCTATGCCAAGTATTATCTTATAGATCCACCTATGTCTGATAATTCTAACCAATCATGTTTCTTTTATTCCCTATTACGCCTAGTTTCGATTATGTCACTGTTTTGTCACTTTTCTTATCAAATGTTACGCCTTCTACATTCGTTTCATTGTAATGCACTTATTATAAAAATACATGTCTGTTAATGAATTATTGTACTTCACTTCCTGAACCCTCGTGGTGACGGAACCTGAGGACCGCGACTCGAGTCGGCCATTTTGAATGGAATAAAGCCCATTAGAAAACCTCTTATACCACGGATTCTGCCTCTTGTTATTTTGAGCTATTTACTTTAATTTAAGATTCCGCATGAAATTCAGTCCGGTAATATTTATTTTATTTACCACATAATGGCGCCCGAACAGGGACACTTTCTCATCTCACGCGCTGGCGGTGCGTTGCAGGCCCGGTCTCCTGCCACAGCTGGACGGACCATAAAACGCGTACCAGCAGGATTTCCTGTAAGCTCCCTCCGGTCAAGCGGGGGCGACTGAGGCTGCGATCAACCCAGACGAGGCGGTGAGAAGTGCGAAGTATCCCGACCAGAGCCTAGCTGAGAGAGCAAGATCCGAGGTATACAGAGGCCCACCAGGTTTTCCGAAATCCCGACGTCCAGAGGGTCCGATGTCCGCAGTTATCGAGTCCTGTCCATTCTCTGAGGCCTTCCGTTTCAAGGAGCTACTCGGTGAGTACCATCGCCGGGGAGGCGTGTTGACGCGCACATAGGTTGTGCCGGTCAAGACGGATTTGGGTACACAAATCCGGTCTGCACTGTTTAGCAGTGTATATGTACTGTTTAGCAGTATATCAAGTATTCCGAAGTATTCAGTTATTGTCAAGAATTCAGCGTGGTGATTAGTTAGGCAGACTGTCATCATTGTCGACCATTGTTATAATGTTTAATGTTTAAAGTTTAAAGTATTCAGAAATGTCTTGCATATTGTGGTATGAATGACTGTTCATTGTTCACTGTTCATTATTGTGTTTCTCGTATTAAGCAAGTTCAAGAGTAAGTATCAGATCAGTTGTGAATATGCCGCTCTTCTCGAAGTTAAGACAGATTACTACCAGAAAAGGGGTGCTTGAAGAAGCAGTTCCTATTCCTCCTAGGGATACTCCAGGGCATTTCATGTACCATAAACATGGCTTAGATGCCATATTGTTTCTTGATCTATGGGTAGATTATACCAAAGGATTACCGGAAAGTCAAAGGTGGCCCATAGCGGGAACCTGGGATGCAGAGTGCATCATGAAAGTGGAGGAAGAGTTATGGAAAAGAAAGGTCAGACAGTCACAGAAAGACGCTGTTGAGTTATGGCGTAAAGAATCTCATAGACGAACAGAAAAAGCACGTAGACAAGAAGAGAGGAGTAAAGAAAGTTCAAATAAAGTTCAAGAAAATCTATTAATTGAGGAAGGTATCCGAGTGAAATCAGAACAAGTGAATAGACAAAGAAATGCTCTTATGAATGGTATGTATCCCCTTCTAGCCGAAGGACTACCTAAGGCTGCTCCAGAGATACCAAAAGACTTGCCACCCCCATTATTTCCAATTAAGGTACATCCAAAGGGGCATCCCAGAACCGCAGATATGACCCAGTGGTTGGTAAAGAGGACGAAATGGTCCTGGCATCATTACGTATCAGGCGAGCCGCAGAATATTTAGCAAGGTTACCAGGGATGACTACGCATCTAGATAACATATATCATTTTGTTCAAACAGGACGAGATCCAGGATGTATTAACAGAGCTATGGAATTCCAGAAAGTAGAGATACAGGGGGAACTGTTACGTTTCCTCATAAACTGTGTAATCAGAAATCAAGATCGTCCGGGGGTAGACCCGAATGCAATGCTTATTCTTACAAGATGGAGTCAGAATATATCAGAAGGGAGACACGATAAGCAAAATTGTATAATAGCCATGTGCCGAAAAATACGTAAAGAAATAGAGCGTATTCATGAAGAGAGATTGGGAACAGACGAGTTTGAGCAAGATGAAGTGTCCGAATCAGGGAATTCCGCAAGACAGTCAGAGACCATAGCTTATGTAGGCAGAGGAAGATCTTGTGAAAATACTAGATGTTTTTCTGATCCCATACACTCCGTATGTCCAAATAATAGCAGAACGTATCCGACGCCTGTAATAAATCTGAAGTCTCCTGAACATTCGTTTCAAGCCGCAGATAAGATACTACGAGAACGAAGAGGTTACCACCTCCTCGATTCTATGGATGAGCAAGAATTAGCCAGATCAGCCGTTCACTGGATTGACAGTCCTGAAAAATACGGTGATGAGACCGTAGCACACACGTTTCTCAACCTCAGTACAGACGAACAACGCTTAGCTGGAATCTATATGATTCAGCAACTTCTCATATTATATAAGAGCCAACATGCTGACCCTGGTCCTTTACCTGATATATTAACGGAACTACTCACAAACAGATGGAGAGGTTCTAGTAATAAGCTAATTAAAGAGATATTAGTGTCACGTAAGCAGTACGTCCTTTTTGTAAGTCCGGATTCTCTCTCGCTGCCCCACAGAGAAAGAACGCCGTACTATATGGATAGACAAAATCCTTTACGAGAAGTGCACCCAATAAAAGGCGAAGACAATGAGTTTCACCGTGTATTTGTTTACACACCCATATCAAAAATGGAATTATTAGAAATGAAGAAAGTAGTACCTAGTCATGACAAAGACCCAGCGGGTTTCCACCGAGAAATTAAAGACATGTTACTGATGGGAGAGTACACCTTTCCTGATATTATGACGATATTAAAGGTGCTTTTGCCTGCTGGCATATATGAAAAACTGAAAGAAAAAGAGTGGGAAGTGGGAGACCAAAAGATAGACTGGACAGCATTAGCAGAGGAAGAAAGGAGCCGAGCTGCAGGTTCAGGGCTCGGGGATAAAGTTAAACTGTTACCAGGTTTACTAGTACAGGTACTGCCACGTTTATTAACTACAAAAAAGGAAGATTGGGGTGCAATCACAGCCTGCAAACAAAAGCAAGATGAAGACACAAGCGATTATTATGCTCGATTTGAAAAATGTTTTGGTATAAATAGTGGTATAAAAGCAAGTAGTGACTCATATCCACATTTATTTGTGACAAAATTGGTGGAAAATGCATTGCCTCCAGTGAAGAATAGAATATTGAAATTCGAGAGTACCTGGCAAAGTAACACTCCGTCGCAAATGCTACAAATGTTACAGTATCATCACAATAGAATTAGGGATGAACAAGAACACGAGCATAGACGCATGAAGGATACAAAAATGAAAATGCTAGTTTCTCAGACAGTACCAGCAGATGGTCACAAAAAGGGTGTGATACATTCTGGTGATTCTGCAGTTCCTGTAAAAGGAACCTGCAATTACTGTAAACAACTAGGCCATTATGTACATGATTGTCAAGTCCTGAAACGTAATATAGCTACAGGTATTGCAAAAGAGAGACCACGATTAGTTAGACAAGATCAGAATGAACAAGGAGCTATGCAGCATGGACAGTCCATGCCAGTTCAGCAACAGTCTATGCCAGCCTCACAGCAACCCATACAGTTTGTGCCAGCTGCACCACCGTTGCCTGCTACTACCACACAAACAACGACACGACAAATGTATCAGACTGCACAGTATGAATACCCTGAGTATCAGCGCTACGCATGAACCAGCCTAGAGAGGGAAGTCGACTTACCGCTTATCGAGATTCCTGTAGATCAAGAAGGACCTTATGTACATAGTGAATTATTAGGTCAAGATAGAAAATTCTTACTCGATACAGGGGCAAGTCGAACAACCATAAAACGTAGTGAAGTTCCAGGGGCACCCCTCTCAGGCTCTCAAAATGTTTCCCTTGGTTTTTCAGGAAAACCTATTGTTAATGAAGTATCACAGCCTCTACCACTTACGTTAGGACCTTTGACACGAACTACAGATTTATTGCTTACTAAATCATGCCCAGAAAATCTGTTAGGAATTAAGACTCTGAAAGCACTAGGAGCCATAATATGTTGTTCTCCGGAAGGAGTAAGGTTGTTTTTACGTGATTTTAAAGGTCACTATGTGTCTAGAGACATGGATCCCCGACTACAGACTTTACCAGTACATCTATGGGCACAAGGCCCTACGGATGTTGGCTGCATGAACATTACACCCTATCGAGTTACATTGAAAGCAGGAGTGGTACTACCACGAATGCGACAATACAAGTTACCGCATGATGCTGTAGTGGCTTTGTTGAAAATCATTGATGAGCTAATTGCCCAGGGAGTAGTTGTAGAAACAGACTCCAATGTATGTAATTCACCGATAATTCCGATTCTTAAACGAACTGATCCTACTGCTCCGCCAGTATACCGATTGGTTATTGATTTGCGTGAACTAAACAAGTGTATTGTACCACAATTCCCTGTGGTCCCTGATATATCATCATTGTTGACAGCAATTGATTCCGAAGCAACATTCTTTACTGTAATCGATCTCAAGAATGCCTTTTTCAGCGTCCCAATAGATCCGGAAAGCCAATACTTGTTCGGATTCAGTTTAAATGGGCGCAGTTTTAAATTCTCACGCGCTCCCCAAGGATTTACAGAAAGCCCCAGCATCTACAGCCAAGCACTGAAACGAGAACTTGACAGTATCCACATGCCAGTCAATACTGCACTGCTTCAATATGTCGATGATCTGCTGATCACCGCAAGAAGCGAGTCAGAATGTGAAAAAGCTTCTCTGACAGTTTTACATTTCCTAGCCGACAAGGGGCACAAGGTGTCCCCTTCTAAGCTGCAATTCTGTGTTCAGCGAGTTATTTATCTTGGTCACTCGCTGTCCAAGGAGGGAAGGCAGCTTACACCAGATCGCATTCAGTTAATTGCTAACATGTCAATACCCCAGACACAAAAGGAGGTGCGAGCTTTCATAGGCCTCACTTCATATTGTAGGCAGTGGATCCCTCAGTACGCATTTCTAGCAAAACCACTTATTCAGTTAACCACACAGGAGGCAGCCACATCGACTGTTCTCCCTTGGACTCAGGAACATACACAAGCTTTTGAAAGCCTAAAGGAAGCTTTATGTCAAGCACCTGTTTTAGCAACGCCATGTTATAGCAAACATTTTACACTCTTTGTTACAGAACGCGAAGGTACTGCCTTGTCAGTACTCACTCAGGATCAAGCAGGATCATGCAAGCCATGTGCTTATTTTTCCAGTACATTAGATCCCGTAGCTCAGGCTTTGCCTGCATGCCTGAAATCAGTGGCAGCGACAGCTTTAGCAATCAGACAAAGCGATGCCATAGTGTTAGGACACCCATTGACAGTTCAAGTACCACATGCAGTAGAGGTTCTTGTGAACCGAACACAAACACAACACTTGACCATAGCAAGACTTACCGGTTATGAACTGACATTGTTTCAACCACACATAGAGATCCGACGGTGTAATACATTGAATCCTGCTACACTATTACCTGTAATTGGAACAGACCCACTAGCTCATGATTGTGTTGAAATCATTGAAATAAAGACGAAACCTAGACAAGACTTGACAGACGTTCCATTGTTAGATCCAGACCTGACGTTGTATGTAGACGGATCATGCATGAGAGCAAGTACAGGAGATTTAGTGGCCGCGTATGCAGTCACAACAGACACTGAAGTTATTGAAACAAATTGTATAGATACTTTGTCAGCCCAAGCAGCAGAACTCATTGCTCTAACGCAAGCCTGTATTCAAGCCACAAATAAGAAAGTTAATGTATACACTGACTCACGTTATGCATTCGGAGTTGTACACGACTTCGGCGTGCTGTGGCGAGAGAGAGGTTATTTAACGTCCCATGGTGCCCACATTCAGCACGGACCCCTCATTCATGCTTTGTTAGACGCAATACATCTACCCACTGCTATATCGATTATGAAATGTAAAGCACACACGAAGGTTACTGATACCATTTCTCAAGGCAATGATTTAGCTGACAGAACAGCTAAACAGACTGCTCAGAATCGCACATTAGACATGACAAAGCCAATAGTTCAGACACCAACACAGTGTATGACAATTAAGGATCCCGCACTTGATGTAATTGACATACAGACACATGCCACAGCAGAAGAAATAAAGAAGTGGACTGAACTAGGAGGGATCCAGACAGATCAAGGGTGGATGACAAAGGAGAAATCTGTATGGTTTCTCCCTGATTCCATGGTTCAAGCCATTATAGCTACAGTTCACAGCCCAGCACATTTAGGAGAGAAGGCTATGCTAGACAGCATTCAGCACATTTGGTTCAACAAACATTTACGAGCAGCAGCTAAACAAAAGGTTCGTACCTGTATGATATGTTGTCAGTTTAATCCAGGAAAGAGTGTTCCCGTAGAGCAGGGTGGATTTCAGCCTCCTGACCATCCTTTTGAAGTCCTCCAGATGGATTATATTCAGATGGAACGTTGTCGAGGATTCAAATATGTTCTCGTAGTTGTCTGCGCTCTCTCCCGTTGGACAGAGGCGTATCCCGTATCAGATTACACTGCCCCGACTACTGCCAAGCAGCTAGTTCGAGAATTCTTCCCACGGTACGGTTTACCACGTGTTGTATATTCAGATAACGGTCAGCCTTTCTCATCCGAATTAATGAAACATGTCTCACTCTTGTTGGGATATCAGTGGAAATTCCACTGTGTCCGACACCCCGAGGCAGCAGGTCTCGTAGAAAGACATAACCAGACACTGAAAATCAGACTGTCCAAAATATGTAGAGAGAAAGGTGTCGACTGGATAGTAGCATTACCAGTTGCACTCTTTTATATGAGAATGGTAGCACACTCTAGAACAGGGCTATCCCCGTATGAGGTGATCTTTGGTAGACCACCGAATATGTGGGGGACGCCTATACCACGCAAAATAACTGACATTGACTGTAACATGCTGACAGATTACTTGGCTTCCTTGATGTCTGCACTACAATCTTCTCGTTCACAGGTAGCTGCAGCCTTTCCCGACAACACTGAGGCGAAACCCCATGACATTGTTCCGGGTAATCTTGTCTTTGTGAGAAATTTCGACAGGAAAAGTCAATTGGAGCCCAGGTGGAAAGCACCGAAGTTGGTCCTGTTGACCACAAGAACAGCCGTGAAGATCGAGGGACGTAAAGGGTGGATTCATTCAAGTCACGTCAAAAAATTCCATGGACTACCTTCAGATATAGACACTGTGCCCTGCACTCCCTCACAGACTGATTCAAAACTTCCTTTTGTTGAAAAGAATGACTCTCAGTGCTATAAATTAAAGCTTAGGCCCAAACAGTCGAGCAATTTGATTGTTTAAGTCCTCTCCAAGGTGAAGCGGTTGAATTGTCTCCGACATGTATCCCTTGGACCTGAGTAGAGAAAATACCCGAGAAATGTTGAAACGACAGGCGTATTGTAAATCACTGCGTAGCCACTGTATTGTGACTTTATTAATTTTGTTTTTCTTGAGTTTTTTAATAGTTACTGCAAGTATATTGTTGCATATGTATTATCCTGATTCTAAACGTGTTTTCAATATAACTGATGAACACTCTTTTAGTGACCTACCGCCACATGAGTTGTCCTATAGACTTGCGCTGCGTAATAACACATTCATTAGTATGTTACATCATTCCCATCAGACTAGTAATGCCACCAATTGTTGGGTGTGTGGCCGACTCCCTCCCTATCAGAATAACAAAGGAGTTCTGCCTTTCTTTCCACATCCGTTCACACACAATGGCTCCTGTGGAGCATGGTTTAGTTTATTAAATTCCATAGACCCAGACACAGCAGTTTATCAACAACATTGGATATGGGGAAATCTGAATCTAGTTTTATTCAAAGTCTGTCACCCTAATAAGGAGGGTCACCCCAGTAGAACAGGAACTGATTTAGAAAATGAAGTGTATAAATTAGGTAATTTTACGCCTAATCTTATGATTTTGAATGTCAAATCCGAAGTTGAACTAATTCTGCCCACTATGTCAGTATTTCCAGTTAAGGGTGAATTATGTGTAAGAAAAGTTGGTTCCATACACATGGGCCATAGCCAATGCGTTACTACAGTAGAATATAGTGATCAAGGTAAATCTTCATTTAGAGCTTCTCGCCATTCTTACTTTATATGTGGTCAGACGGCATATATGCGTCTGCCTCTAGATTGGGATGGTACCTGTTACATAGCATTCCTTTTGCCACCTGTTTTCCTAGCTCCCCCTGATTATTATCGAAATGTTCATTTAGTACACAATAGAGAGCAAAGAGATCTCCCAGTTGTCGATTATACTGAAACAGCATGGGACAAGTATGTAGATTTCAATAAAGGTATCTTTCCCTATATAGGTACAATATCAAATAGTAAGCTGATACGCAGACTCACCAAGACTCTTGAAGCTGTAGTAAACGAGACTATAGCCGCCCTAGGCAATCTGACAGAGGAACAATCAGTGATGAGAATTGTTGTTCTCCAGAATCGTCTTGTCCTTGACGTCATCCTGGCCGATAGGGGCGGAGCTTGCAGGGTCATCGGATCCAGCTGCTGCATATTCATACCAGAAAATTCGCCATCTGTATATAAAGCTATAACACGCCTTCATAAGATTGTAAGCCAGATACACGAGAATCCAGGCACTTGGACGTGGTCCGGGTGGTTTTGGAGTGTGATATCAGCCTGGGGATGGAGAGTTCTATCCTTCCTAGGTATTGGCCTTCTTATGCTTTTCAGTTGTTGTTTATGCCTACAATGTGGACCAGCGATTTGTGGTCTGTGTGCCACATCGTGTATTCCACATCAAGGTTTTCGTTCAAAATACCGGAAGAAGAAGGAAGAAGAAATGATGCTCCATGAGCAAATCAATGGAATGATGAAGATTGATGTCTCGTGAAGGGCAAGAAGGGGACAAGGAGGGAATGTGGAAATGTGGATTTTCCTGATCAGTTATGTCCCCTATCTTGGACCCCAACGGTTCTATATGCATGTTACAAGTACATGTATGTTCCCTCCAGTTCCAGTTTCTAAGACGCAAACATATGTGTGTCTACCGTCGACATGTTCTCTGTCAGATCCGCCATCAATGGGCTGGATATTCGATTCCTAAGTATGAAAAGCCACCGACTTTAGATGGCTAAGTTACTCCATTTTTACAGTTCAGGCAAGTAGGCCCGATTCTGTCCTCAAAGCCTTTCCCTGCTCTCTGTCTTTGACAGCTTCAGCTTGAGCTCGCATCTGTATCCATGAACTTTGTCCTACTCCCTGTGCAGCTAACGGTGACTGCCTCGGCCAGTTTTCGCCTGTCTGCCAAGAAGTTGTATTTCACCTTCGAATTATCTATTTTACTCTTCAGCCGATGCATTCCTGTCCAGTGATTTAGGTAAACATTTCCTTTAGCTCACAAGCAAAGGACTCAGCCTTTCCGTCCTCCTGCAAGTGATTCATAGCCCTGTTGCCATGGAAAGTTTTCTGCCCCTCGCATCTCATATAGACACTTAGACGCTTGTACACGCACACAGTCAGTATAGAATAGATTCTGTCCGAGAGTTCTTCCTTGTGGATAACATAGTTCTTTAAACATAGGATGTTAGATATGATTTGGGATTAGGTTGACTTGACCCCAGACTTCTCGTCTCCACATGTAGAGCTAAATGTCAAGTCCCCTTCACCCCCTAGTTGCACGTCAATTACACGTCATGCTGCCGCGCGCGCATCTATGCTAAGTATTATCTTATAGATCCACCTATGTCTGATAATTCTAACCAATCATGTTTCTTTTATTCCCTATTACGCCTAGTTTCGATTATGTCACTGTTTTGTCACTTTTCTTATCAAATGTTACGCCTTCTACATTCGTTTCATTGTAATGCACTTATTATAAAAATACATGTCTGTTAATGAATTATTGTACTTCACTTCCTGAACCCTCGTGGTGACGGAACCTGAGGACCGCGACTCGAGTCGGCCATTTTGAATGGAATAAAGCCCATTAGAAAACCTCTTATACCACGGATTCTGCCTCTTGTTATTTTGAGCTATTTACTTTAATTTAAGATTCCGCATGAAATTCAGTCCGGTAATATTTATTTTATTTACCACAGCTGGATCGGAGGACTCTAAGAGGGGTATACTAGCAAAGTTTCTCCGTGAGATATGTTGGACCAATGTCAAACACCGCCTTATGCATGATGCAGCAAAACTTGAATTTTATTTGTTTAAGTACTGGCAGCCAATGGAACTGCCGTAGCAGCGGACTCGAGGATGATCTATGACGGGCGTTCAGTACTAACCTTGCTGCTGAATTTTGGACTACCTATAAGTGGTCTAACAAAGCCTCGTTAGCCGAAATCAGTAGAGCATTACAGTAGTCTAAGCGGCTCAGCACTAAAGTCTGGATAAGTGTCTTCCGTGTATGGTCAGGAAGGAAGGGAAACACTCTTCTCAACAGACTCAGCACATGAAAACATGAGCTCACTGTATGGGTCGCTTGCTGCTTCATATTCAGATTTGGCTCAATGCGAACCCCCAGATTTTTCATTGATGCCTTAGGGGCGGGAGAGACACCCAGCTCCCCTGGCCACTACTCTGGTGTCCACAACAATGTGGCCTCTCCGAAGAGCATAATCTTTGTCTTTCTGGCATTTAATTGGAGAAAGTTGGTACACATCCACTGAGATATTGCTAACATGCCAGAGGAGAAGGTGGTCCGGGCTGTTGTGGATGATTTATTGAAAGAGAAGGTAAGCTGGGTATCATCCGCATATGATATTGGCACGAACCATTATGTCCTCATGAGATCGGCCAAGGGAGCAACATAGATATTGAATAGGGTAGGACTTAGACAAGATCGCTGCGGTACTCCCTTGGTCAACTTCTTGATCTTAGACCTGTAAGGTCCCAGGTTAACTGTCTGGGAGCGGTCAGAAAGGAAGCTAGCCATCCACCGCAGGGCCTCTCCCTTTATCCCAGATTCCTCTAGTCTCCTAAGCATAGTCTGGTGGTCGACCGTGTCGAAGGCCGCCGAAAGATCTAACAACACCAAAAGAGTGGATTGCCCTCTGTCTAGTGCTAGCCTGATGGTGTCCGTGACAGCCACTAGGGCTGTCTCTGTACTATGTTTAGGCCTAAAGCCTGATTGTGACACATCCAGTCTATCTGACACTTCGACATGGGCTGACAGATGATTATTGGTGTGTTTTTCCAAGATTATGCTCAGGAGTGGGAGGAGGGATATCGGTCGCAAATTTGACAGATCTTTCAAAGAAGCCTTGGTGTTTTTACATAGTGGGATGACCTGTGCTGCCTTCCATTCAAATGGTAAATGACCTTCCTTTAGCGATGCATTCAAGAGGGAACAAATGGGAGCAGTCAGTTGTTTTGCGAGACCGGCAGATATTTTGGCTGGTATAACATCAAGTGGGGAACCTGATTTAACAGTATATAATAAGGTTTCTACCTCTTCACAAGTCAAGAGGGAAATCTCGTCAAGGATTTCCCCCGCTTGCATGGAAGGTGGTCATAAGTCTTGACCGACTTCGTATTACCCACTACAGTGATCTTATTATAAATCAAATCGATTTTCTGCTCGAAATAATCCGCTATGGTGTCGCTTAAAGCTTGAGATGGAAGTTCTTCCAGATCACACGCTTTGGGGTTCGTGAAGGATTTAAGGATCTAGTACAATGCTTTAGGAGCATTCCCTGTCTGGGCAAGCTGCTGAGCAATAAAGGTTTTCCGGGCAATTTTTATGTTTTTGTGATATTGGGCCAGAGATGTCCTATATGTTTATCTGTCACTAATGTTGTGTGTCCGTCTCCACCGCCTTTCAAGATTTTTACAGTGGCCTTTCCTAATTTGTAATTCAGTGGTAAACCAGGCTGCTTGGAACCATCTAGGCTTGCCCATTGAGGTTTTTAAGGGGGCGAGTTAGTCAATCGCAGCTTTTGCCAAGTCATTGAAGCAGACTAATCCTTCCTCAACCTTTTCATGTTCTCCATCCCATAACGCTGTGAAGGTAGCTGAGAAGGCCTCAGGAGTTATTTTATGCCACTGTCTAAACAGGTGGTTGGAATCAGAGCCAATTTTTCCTGGCCTCTGCATCTTAAAATCAACAAATGAATGGTCTGACCAGCTAACGGGTCGTGGAGATTCACAAATAATGTGGGGCAAATTAGTAAAAACAATATCCAAAGTATGTCCAGCTATATGAGTAGGACCAACATTAATCTTAGTTATATCTAATGCTGCGAGATCGGCTAAAAAAGCCACTGCCTCCGCATTCTCCACGCACTCGCTATGCACATTAAAATCTCCCAGTAAGAGAAAATTTAGGGAGGAGAGAACATACGGTGCTATCAATTATATTATTAAAATATTAATCAGCCAAATCGAGAAATCCGTGATGGGGCTCGGAGGACGATAAACAAGAGCTCCCTTCCAGCTAAGCTGTGGGGTTAGATCAATCCGAAAGACTAAGGGGCATATTATCAAGAATGGCGTTAAAATTATCGCTGCTTTAGCGGCAGGAAACTGCCGCTAAAGCGGCGATAATGGGCTTGATATTATGCCCCTGAGAATTCCAATAGAAGCCCATGTTCACACCA
The DNA here is from genome assembly GCF_964204655.1 of Triturus cristatus. Classification (NCBI taxonomy): domain Eukaryota; kingdom Metazoa; phylum Chordata; class Amphibia; order Caudata; family Salamandridae; genus Triturus; species Triturus cristatus. The sequence goes on along the minus strand of NC_140588.1, from coordinate 314,315,899 downwards.
GAACATGGGCTTCTATTGGAATTCTCTAGGGCATATTATCAAGCCCATTATCGCCGCTTTAGCGGCAGTTTCCTGCCGCTAAAGCGGCGATAATTTTAACGCCGTTCTTGAAAATATGCCCCCCAGATTTCAATTTTTTCATTACTCCGTTGCTCCAGGATGGAGACTGTGACCTGGACACTATAAACAATAGCTATCCCTCCTCCCACTTTGTGCTGTCTATCCAGCCTTTGAATCTTATATCCCTCTGGGAGTGCTATAGTGATGGCAGGAGTGGAGCTAGGTTTTAACCATGTCTCAGTCAGGAAAACTAAATCCGGTTCCTCTGAGTCAAACAGATCCCATATTTCTATTGCATGTTTTGGGAGTGATCTAACGTTGCCAAGAAAGCCTTTCCACTCTTGTTTGGGAGATGTGTGGATTTTGCTTGATTTCCGTCCTACCTCTTTAAGGGTGGAAACAGTCTCCATTGCTATTTTGGCATGGCCGAGTGTAAGGCAACCCCTCGACTTGATGGGTTTCAGGTCCATGTCCAAACTCTGAAACCTACATGCTTGGCAAGCGAAAGGACCCTCTAAATAGCTAAGGTTCTCCAGTTGTTTGTGCCAATTGCACCCAGGTTCCAATTGCCCTCTTAGCTTACACAGGTCACTGCTAGTGTAGACTATCTTGGTGCTTACTTCTTGCTCTGGGATCATAAGGGCAGGGTTCCTGGCTCCTTTGGCGCGCCCGCTGCGCGCATTCACTGCGCGTTCCGCTCTGCATCCGGTTTTGTAGCAGAGGCTGGTCGACTAGACCTCCAACCTCGCTACAACCGGAAGTGGCCTACTCCCGCCAATCAATCGGGCTGATCCCGCGTTGGACCGGGGAGGTCTACAACCAGCAGTAATGCCGGGAAAGTGTCAAAAAAAGGCGATATTATTTACCTAAGATGCCAGCAAGAAATAGGGCTGTATGTTTGCAGGTACATAAATTCTATAAAAAATATTAAAATATGCGCCAACACAGATTTAGGACATTAAAATTCCAAAAGCCTTCTCCTGCAACATCGTTGGCAAACATATTGCATGGGCAGACCACACAGCAACATGTTAGGGGTATACAACATTCCTCCACCAGTTCTTTGCAATCTAAATGTCCAGCAGTGCTTGGCTATGGTAAACAACTTAGGTCAGTGTCTAGTAAAGGCCCAACAGCTACTTTTTTGTGATTACGTATGTGAGTTAACCACTCAGCCTCCTGTAGGGGAGCATTAGCCAGTTATTTCACCACATAATGCAGCTGGAAAACCAGCAAATATATATTTCCTTGGCAAGGACACCTAAGCCACCATCCATGGTCATAATTGCAATTTGTTTAATTTCATGCTATCATATGTCTACCATCATTCCAAATAAGAGCTGCAATAGTATTTATTTAAAGAAGGAAGGCAGAAGCAGAATTATATTTTGGCAAAGTAGTATGACAGCTGTGGCACTAGGGATAATTTTATAAGACCTATCCTGCACACTACTACCTAGACACCATGGAAAGATGCACGGTTTCAACAGCATTGTTCATGTTACCTGCTAACAAATTATCATCTGTGTGATATGCCAGTGCAGTTATCACAGTTCCATCACTTGAGCTATATCTGCTGCAATAGTGCAATGTACACGAGGATATACGTGGCTTACAATGAAAGAGAATGCATTGCATTCGATTATCTTAATCTTCTGGGGGGGTAGTGTCAATCTAATTCTACACTTCAACAGCTCCATTGTCAGGGCAAACAAAATTGGGGAGAAAGTACACTTCTGCTTTATGCCCCATTCCAATGCAAATCATGGGGAGTCCACCTGCCCATCCATACTACTGTAAAGAGGTGAATGTGAATAACTCTACCCACACTATCAACTCAGAATCAAATTTAAAGTGTCTAAAAGTAGCCAAAATGTAGAGCCAGTCGAGAGTGTTAAAATCTTTTATGATATTTCTGGATACCACTGACAAAGTCAAAGGTGCACTCACCATTTCAGACATAACGTGAAACAAGAGACTGATTTAGGTGTTGGCAGAATTCTTCCTCACACTACCATGTCCTTCAACCTGCCAATCATATTATGATGTTAGTCACCAGATTTGAAGTTTCAATACAAAATGCTCCCTTTTGTGGCAAGACCTTTCAACAAAAACCTGGTTATTGTGATAGGGATTATTCATGTGGAGGACTTTTCCTTCATCCTTATTTGGACAACCAGCCAATCAATAAAGCTCTTCTCCACCTTGCTGCTTCCTTGGCATATTTGTAAGGAATTCTCATGGTGGAGGTTTGTTGAGTGGAAGCCTGGGTGTACTTCAACAATTTCATCAGATATTACTAGTTCATTACTGGATGCTACTGCATGAGCAGGTCATCAACTCAGCTGAGGACTAATACATCTGCTTTTGTGATTATCTTTAAACGTTACAGAAGCTGAGTTACCCAGACTCAGATTGGTTTATGATCAATAGCAATTTATTCCAGCTGTCTGTAGCCTCTACCACTCCTGAATGCACCCTACAGTTTCCCACCATGGCTTGCGGTAATTAGTGCTTTCTGTTGGAGGGTCCTCTTCTGACTGTCACTGGACCCTATGGAGCATTTATCCTGGCTGCTTGCAATCGGTGTATGCCAATAACTGCTCCCCTAATGCTCATTTGTGGGCCCTTATTTTGGCTGGCTGTCACCTATGCATAGCATGAGTGACTCATTTGCCACAGGAATTTGCACAGAATATGTCATTTTAGCATCTCTGATTTGTCACCAAAACACAACAGAGGCTGTGTCTCTGGTCCTCTTGCATGAACCCTAGAGAGCACTCAGCTCTCCAAGCTCTAATCAGTGTATGTCCAAGGGCTACCTCCAGACCATAGACTACAACATCTGAAAATCTGGCTGACACTACTAATTTCTAATTTCTAATTATTAATAATATTTCTATGAGCTAGACATTAGAACATAGCCCCTTGGATCTGTGACTTGCTGCATCTGTTGTCTTTCTGTTTGTGGGTTTGCACTCCCAACCAAGATCTTGGAGCCCTGACTGTCTGTAACCAATGCATAAACGAGGACTGCCCCAGTTACTTTAGTAAATTCTAAAGGGAGTGAACTAAGTCTACATTCCTTCTGTACGCGCATGCAGATTACTCCTCATCACTCTTTAATAATAATACCCCTAGCTGCTCTGTTGCAACTCTGGCTAGATTTTATTAAGTACTTATGAACTGACTCTTTGATCATTCCCAATGGGTGTATGTATCATGTAAAAACAGTGTTCTGCATACTATCACTTCTATTTAGACTCCTGGCCTGCTAGTGTCACTGTGTGTACCCAGTGCAAGCAGTTGGATGCTCCTCTGCTCGCTTCTGGGTGGATCCTAAAGGGTATTTTCATGACTGACTATATCCAGTCATCACACATAGCCAATGTTCTCTCACAGATGTGTGGATCCTAAATTCCTTAACTCTGGCAGCCTATAACCAGAGCACTCATAGAATAGTTCCTCCATTAATTCAGGTAGTCCGAAAAGAACAATTACTATATCTGCATTAAATCTTGTGTACCTCTGTTGGTTTCTCCTGATTGCCCCAGTCGGATCTTAAGTTCTCGCAACATTTCTACATAAAATAGATAGCTGCTGGTCTTTTACCTTTCCCCTTACTGAAATAATAAGGTGTTGCCACAATTGCTTATATCCAGCATATGCCATGAGTTCCCCCCCGTCATAAATAACAATACTTTTTTTTCAGAATTCAATGTCATCACAAATACTTACTACAAACAGTTGTAATATGCTGAAGGATAACAAAGGATACTAGGCAGAGTAGAATTATCATATTTGTGAAAAAGAACATAACAGTGGGTAGAACTAGAGCTGGAACACTGAGGATCAAATCTGATTTAGTCTCTTTGTCGCCATATTACCTTTAAGCCTGAGGATGGCAGCCTTTTATTCTTTTATCTGGCAGAGAAGTGCCCAACAATCATATTCTGTAGGGGTTTTCTGATTAGTTCATTCTCTGGCAATGCATAATCGAGCGACAATAATTTCACTGTATATAATGGCAAAGTCTTGTTTGCTGACATCAGGTTTAAAATCCAGCATGGTTTTTGTGATAGTCAGCTGTAGGTTGCATTTTAAATACTGACATTAAAGCTGGGAAATATTTGCCCTATATTGATTTAAATTTTGAGAGCTTGCATACATGTGTATTATGTCTGCAGCCAGCAGCCCACATTTGGGGGACCCGCTCCTGCTATCAGTTTTATTACTAGCCCAGTTGGCTATCCTCTTAAGTGTATAGCACAGCCCATAGACGGTATTAAACTGCTGTGGCTTCAGACTACCTGAGAAAACCAATTAGTAATTCTTTCAAAAATATCTGAAATATCCACTGGATGAATTACATATCCAATTTCGACACTCCATTTATATGCTAGACTCTGTGGACACTCATAATTCTATTGTGTTCTCTAGAAGATAGCTTATCTCCAGCAAAATTAATATATGCCACGAAATCCAAGCTATCTAGGGAGATGTTGCCAGAATTGTTATAGAACAGGTAAATACTTGGGAAATGTGTTTTTGCAGGAGGTTTTTCTTTGACTGTAGTGCAGTAAAGGTGCTGAAACCTTGGTGGGGTTTACAATTGCTTTACTGCCGTGACTTCATTGCAATGGCATAACCTAGCAGCTGAATCATGGTATATAGAGGATAGAGATGGAGTACCGCAGAGAAGAGTATAATAATGTGCAAGGGATATCTCATATTCAATGCAAACATCTCTACAGATTTTATCTGTGATAGTCTTAAAATGTACCCACTTGAAGTATTTGGGATCAGTGTGTCTACTTTGCAAAAGTTTCCATTTTACCCCTATGGTACACTCATGCATTGCCATCAAGGTTGCCGTCTGTGAGAAGACACCTTACTCTATACCCAAAAACCACCCCGAAATATATCTTACAATCTGGGAGTGGCCATCCTCTTCTGTTAGGAGACAGCCTAATAAACTTAACAGCTCGTCTAGCTCTCATGTACTCCTGTATGAAGCTAGAAAGTGTCGCATTTAGCAGCTTGAAAAAAATTATTAGGTACATGTACTGGGATGATGTGGAAGAGATAGATACATTTATGTAGAATATTTATCTTCACTATGTTTGCAGCATCCAATGATGCTCTAGAAAGTCAATTTCAAAGTTGCAGCTTAGTTGCATACTACTGCTGTAACTGCTAGTAACTGAGTTGTACTATAAGGTAGATGAGTATACTGCAACATCATCAGCATAGGTACTGATTTTCATTTACACCCCCTTTGACATAACCAACATTATCTCTAGGTTGTTAATTAGATACCATAGAAAAGACACAAGATACAGGGCAAACAGTAATAAAGATAATGGACACCCCTGAAGGATGCCCCTAGAAATCCTGAACAGCATAGACATGTGTGCTGCTAATGTCATCATGGTCATTGGATGCTGATAAAGGCTCTTCAACCCTTTCAGAATGTTTACCACTAATATCATATTGTGCATTGTTACCCACATATATATACCCATGAGATTCTATCAAGTGCCTTTTTGGTGCCTAAATTAATCATATAGGGCTGCCTCAAAAGAGTATTTGCTGCATCAAATACTGCAAAAGCACCATTCATATGATTAGTGGTATTCCTGCCTGGGATTTACAGGTCTTGTAAGCATATGGCGAGCCAACTTTCTAATATTTTGCATATATTTTGGCATCAGAATTGATTAGGGAGATAGGTAGGTGTGATCCCCTTTCTTCAGCTGGCGCATCCTTCTTCGAAAAAAACACAATATTAGTATTTTTTCAGGAGTTTGGTATATTAACACCTTTATCCATGTTAGAGATGAGCAGCATAAACACAGGTGCTAATATAGAAAAAAATATTTTATAAAGCTCGAAGGGCATGGAATCATCACCTGCAGCATTTCTTAAAGGAAGACACTTTATAGGGTGATGTCATCCTCAAGAGCCTTGGCATGTGTCAAGTTCATGCATGAGATGCTAGCGGTTTGAAGATACCTATTCATATCGTTCTGTAACAGCAGCTGATCACAGCTATAATATTGACGGCTGAAAGCAACAAATTGGTCAAGTATGGCTTGCAGCTGAGAGTGTCTACTCCACTCTCTATCCTTGATACAATTTTATATGCTGAACTTTTTCCAATTTTCTCCCCATATTCACACTGTGCCACCCTACAAACCCTGTATGCAGCCACCGCCTTTTCGCTGCGGATATGGTCGACGCTACTGTGACACTTGAGAACTTTAAAATATATCTTCAGTTTATGAAAATCTTTATCCAATATTGCCTGGGCATGATTCCCTTCCAAACATTATAATTAGTAATAAGTAAATTTGATGTGCTCTACAGTGCTGGACTTTGTATTGTTCTAAAATATATTGCATGGTCACTCCACCTATGTAGGCTTTCAGACCTTCTATCTTGTCTATCGCTCGAGATACAGTTGAAGTCAACTAGTATAATTAGCTACCAAGCCCATTGTGCCAACTCAAATTTTAACAAGCCAAACATCCTTGAGCCATCCGTTTTGAGGCCAGACGCAGCACAAATAGTATACTTTTAATGGTTGAGTTCAATTTGAACAATAGCCCACCTACCACGCTGGTCAGATGCAGTTTGAATGATTTTAAATTCAAAGGGTTGAGGGTTTAAAATAGCAATCCCCCATATTGATGCCTGTTGAGTATCACAGACAATGCATCATACTCCTGTTGCCAAATTAGTAATTGATTTTTATGAGCTAGATGAGTCTCAATCAGGCACAGTATCTAGGGCTTGTAGACCAGTAATTCTTCTTTTTACCACGCATTATTTCAAGAGGCAACTTAAGCCTGACATCTTCCAGGTCATTATTTTAAACTGATACATTGGGCATTCCTATATATTTCCCTTCCAGTGTCAACACTTTAGCCTCATTCATATTTTTTATATATATGCATAGCTTTGTTCTTGCCTCAAGCGTGAATTCCCTGCTAATTAAGCCTAAGAGTAATGAGAAGCTGAGTGACCACACCATTTTATTTTTATCATTTTTCATGACAGGTCCTTCACGAACCACATCCCCAAGTACTTATAGATATTAACAGTCTCAATTTTAACAATATTTAGAAACCAACCAAACTTTAATTTCTTGTTCCCAAATGAAAGCACTTTTGTTTTCTCCAGGTTGACTATTAGTTTTTTCTCATCACAATAATCAGCAAAGACATATAACTTTCTCTGTAAACCAATTTCTGTTAAGTCCATGATCATTAGATCGTCTGCATAGAGGAGACAACTTATATGTGAACCATTCATTTTGGGTCTAAGACTATTAGGTAGATCCAATACTTTTTGGTAAAGCTGCAAAAATTATGGAAAACAATATGAGTGGCAACACGCTGGTTGTTTGAAACCATTTCCAATATCTATTCTCTGTGAGAGAGAACCATTAACTTCCAGTTCCACCTGGGCCCAATTATCTCTATGCAATTCCTGCAAGGACAAAAATAAACCATGTGGGATATCATAGTTTCTTAGTGCTTCCCATAACAGAGCCCGGTCAAGGTATAAAATGCAGAGCGGAAATCCACAATATAGCAATATAACCCTCCATGATGCTCTAGTGACTTTTTAGCTATGGTCCATAAACTAAAGCAGTGATCTGCTGTTGAATGTCCCCACTTAAAACCACCTTGATCTATGGGGATTATTGAACTTGCTTCTGTCCATTCTTTCAATAACCCCGGGAGGATTTTAGAAAAGACTTTCCAAAGCACTTCCAACAGGTTTATCTGCCTATGACCTCCTGGGGAAGATGTTTTACCTTTCTTGTACATGGGTTTGATCACCACCCCCTTTCAACTATCAGGGAAAATGCCAGTGAAGAGAATATTTTGGAGTAATAGATGAAGTAGGCTTGATCACCAGTCAGTATATATTTTTATAATTGCTGCTGGCATGCTATATGGACCAGCTGCTCTTGTACGCTTTAATGATGAGATAGTCTTTTTGATAAGTTCTAATGAAAATTATTCTTTCATTTCATCGTTTATGTTAAGAATAGCTGGTCACGGCGAGATTGATGCATCTTTATTATACATTTCCTCCAGGTATGTGACCCATGCTTCCTTTCCCACCAGGCATTTCAGCTTTCCTACCCTTTTTTCTAGACCATGTTGTACTAGTTCTCAGATTTTTTTTATATTGTTTGACTCCATCATTTCTAGCATGATTTCCCAGCTTTTTTCCTGTTGGCCCGCTTTTTAGTTGCTAAAAAACTTTTAAGCTTTTTCCTTAGATCCATACGTCTGATATAACCCTCTTAGTCTGTGAGTGCCTTATAGACCTTTCTAATTTCCTTATTTGCCCTTTGCATTCTGCATCAAACCAGAGGTTCTATATTTGATTCTCTGACTTATTTCTAATTATCTTATTGTTAAGTACTTTGAGCTCAATCTTTAAACATGCTACCACTTGGTTTATTATTTACTCATATGAAGAAATAAAGTCTGGGGATATCTCATCTTCTTAAACACGATGGGGCAGATTTACAAGGTCTGGCGTATCTCTGCAAATCAGCAGGGATGCGCCAAAACACTTGTGACCCGCAAAACCTCCCGTGCGCCACCACTGATGTGCCGCATTTACAATGCGGCGCGCCGTGGCGCATGGATGGGCAGATGCGTGTGGCATCCCCCGGCTCCAGCAAGGCTCGTGGGAGCCCTATGCCTAACATGCTGCGTCAATCCTTGCGCCTGCTTCAAGCAGGTGCAGGGTTTTGACGCAGCATGGCCGTAAAAGTGAAATCTTGTAGGTTTCACTGCTTCACTTTTACGAGGTGTACCTGCGAGGGAACGCCCACCCTGCGCTGGAACGCCCACATGAAACCTGACGCAGGTTTCATGTGGCGCAGGAGTTTACAACGTGATGCATCTCCCTAGATGCGTCACGTTGTAAATACGGCGCAACATGGCGCATGATTTACGCCGCCGCTGCATCACAGAAGTGACGCAAAGGCGGCGTAAATGTGTCGCAAGGGGCTTGTAAATCTGCCCCCTTATACTTATATTGGAAAGCCTTTAACTGATTTAAGTACTTCTCTGATATTCTAATACTGAAGCGACTCAGTAAGTCGATTTTTAAGGGAAGCACTTGATTTCTTTTGCAGATCATACCTATGTTTAAAGTTGTACACAGGGTATAATGATCACTCCCTTCAATCTGTAGTATCTCAAATTTCTCCACATAACTGTAAGCCCAGGCTTGGACAAACATTTAGTTGGGCAGTTCTGATTGCCATAAAGAAAGGTTTTCCATGCTGGTGAATCTGTTGGTGTTCAACCGTTAAGGCTGACAAGTCATTTGAAACAAGGAAATTTAACAGATGTATCTCTTGTCTGCACCACATGTACAGGAAAACTGGCAACATTTATACTAAATGTCGATAGTAAATCTTCAAACATTTAATTAGTTATCCTAGGGATTCATTTCCGATTAAAGTCACCTAACAATACAAGCAAATGTTGAGGGATAATTAACATATTTTAAACAGATCCTGCTTAAACATTACCAAATTCCCCTCATAACCAGATGGAGTCCGTACTTGCAAGTAAACATTAAGAACAATGATAGAGACACTAGACAAAATCACTCCACCAGCTAGGATCGAATTAGATCTAGTATTCATTTCCCATACTTTAGAGCAGGGGTCTTCAAAGTGTGGGGCGCGACCCCCAGGGGGGCTGTGAAGTGATGGAAAGGGGGTCGCGCATTCCCGGTCACACTTCTGCCCAGGCCCATCAGACAACAAGGGATTCAGCCCCCCTCCTCCCCCGTAGTGTGTCTCAGCTCGAGCTGCTGTGGGCTCCGCTGGGCTGTGTCTGCAGTCTTATCTCCAGCACAGCCTGGCACGCCTGAGTTTTTCACAGGTCGTTAAAGACCATTTGCATGTTTACATAACTTTTGTAAACTGGTTACTGAGGCTTAGTTTTTTTTTCTAGTTCCAGTACCCCCTGGGCCCCAACTCTGCCTTTTCCTTACATTTGTATTTTACATTTACTGCAGTAGTGTGTTAGAATGCATTTCATGAAAAGTAGGGTTGCAAGAAGGAAAATACCAGCCATTTGATGTTTTAAGAGCCTGCAAAGGCCTCCTTTTGACACTAAATGGGATTGTAAATAAAATCATATGCATTCATTCGTAATGTGACTTTACTGTCTTTGTTCCCTTTAATTATCAGTCATGGATCATTGAGGCAGCCCAAGAACACAATTAAAAGTGCTTTCTATTTATATTTGCTGTTCCAAGAATGCACAGATGAGTGCTGAAATATACAGCTTTAGGGACATCAAAATAATGAGCAGGCAACCCTAACCATAGGACTGGAAGTGTGTTGCAGGATCAGCATATTATTTTTTTCCTCCACCCTTGATCCCTGATTAATGTCATAATAGCAATAGTTTAACTTATATCTTTAAACCCTACGCTGCCGTCAATAATATGCTGCGTTACTTCAAGTATCTGGGAATGCATCCTGCATTCAGAGAACTCACTTCTCATTCTCGCACTTCACTTTCATGCTCACCCATGCACTCACATCATTCACCCTCTCACCCTGCACTCACAGTGATCACTCTGCAATCACAATGCACTTGCGTTGTTCACCCTGTACCTCAGCCTGCAGCCACACTACTCATCTGCATCTGACACCTCATTCACCTGCCCCCTCACTGCTCACTCTGCAACTTGCTCAAACAAGCCCATAATTAACCATGCATTAATTCATCCCACTCTGCACTTACATCCGCACCCAAATTCATATGGTCACCTCACTCACCCTGCAGTCACTCCTCTTTCCCTACTCTCACACTGTTGCATCGCTCACCGTGCACTCACATGGGCACTCTTCTCATCCACAGAGTGCAGAGGGTTAATGTGCTTGCTACAAAGAATATGTACCATGTAGATCACAGAAATGAGTGTGAGTAAACTATGATTAGCGCTATAATAAAATGAAATGTTTGTCAGAAAGGAGCTACAGAGAGATGAGGTGCTTTGTTGGTGAGTGGTAGTGAGGGAATTTATGGAGAAGGAGGAAACGGGGGATGGGGCACCAAAAAAGACTGTTGTACCATGTGTGACCAGTGCTATGGCCAGCTCTGCCTGGGAGTGTAGGCCCCCCACGAAGGTTGGGTCTAGTGGCTCCCATGCTTCTGCCTATTACCATTATTATTTACATTTGTAGTGCGCTACTGTTACCAAAAAGTGTGCTGGGGCTAATAGCCATCTGCTGCCTGAAGGCAAATGAACATACAGAAGGGGAAGTAGAACCAGCCAAATGGGGTGACCTACAGAGCATAGAGCCAGGTTTTTATATCTTCCTAAAGGATAATAGATTCTTGGTGGAGCGAAGCAAAGGAGGGTGCACGTTCCATAACTGTGTGGCCTGCACCAAAACAGCAAGACAGACAATTCATGCCTTCCTGAATTAGGGAACAATAAGCAGAGTGGCACAGGCCAAGAGGAGCATACGGGTCCAACCCGTGTGCTCGGTGTGGAGAGATGAGAGGATGAGAAAGGACAGCAAGGGAGTGAGGAATTTGATTGAAGAGGTCAGGGATGAGGAGAAATGTGAAGTGCCGAAGGGAAGTGCGGACACGCAAGAAGTGAGTGTGAGGGAAAGTTGAGGGCACAGAGGAGGGCTACTGTCAAACGGTGAGAGAAGATAGCTGAGAGATGATCTGTGACCTAAAAAGTCATTTTATGCGACTGGGGTGATGGACAGCAGCGATATGGGAAGAGAGGGAGTACTGGGGTGGGTGCTGAGGAGTGATTAATTTGTAATAAAACATGTGCCAGGGACCTCACCAGTAGGCCACTGCAACTTTAATCACCCATCCATTGCCTTGCCTGTGAGGCCAATGACAATACCTATGCAACTACCAACCATAACACTGTACAAGTGGGACTGTTTCAAGCCCCCAAAGCTATAAGAATGGCATGAATGTCAGGAGTTTATCGTTTTTAATGTATATTGAATTAATAAACAGCTGTGCTGCTCATCTATAAATTACACAGGCAGAGCCGCCATGTGGCAGACGGTCATAGTGCCAGTGTGCACAATTAGGTGCCAGTGCGGAGCACCGGAAACCACCTGCTCAAATTAAGCACTGGTGCTGAGGTAACAGGGGAGAGGGACGTTGGTTCAAGAAGGTGTGAAAAAACAAAGGAGAGATGTGAAAGAGGAATGGGGGGACTGGAGAGGTGTAAGATACTAATAGACAACAATTTGAATGGAGAGACTGGAGGTGAATGAGAAGTGCAGATGGGCACGGGAGGTGACGGGGCCAGAGAGGCCATGAGATAAATGCGAGAAACTGTTAGAGATGAGGGCTGTGAAAAGACAGAATGGCAAGAGGTGATTAAGGGTGAAGTGAGAAGTTGAATGGGGAGAGTTCAGAAGTTGTAAAAAGGGGTGAAAGAAAATGGCCTGCAAAGTGAGAGAGGGATCTGGGATTGGGAGAGGAGAGGAGAGAGGGATGGAAGGGAGGGGTGAGAGGAAAGCGGCATGGGTAACTTGCTTAACTCTACACAAGACTGCCAAGGTTTTAAGGGACCCCTGCTGCTCCCGGCCAGAGCCAAGTGAGCTTCTAATGTGGCAGCACGTATTCCTGTGGAGGGCCCATCACAAAAGGTTGATTAGACATCTTTCTGATGTTAATTGCTGTATTTGGTTATAAACTGGTACTGATGAGGTGAAATCTTTCCTCAGTGTTACTGTGTGCAAAAAATGTCAAAATAATGAAGCAATTCTATCCCAAAATAACGCTGCATCACATAACATTATTTACATTTTCTTCCCACACAATTTAGTCGAGCCTGTCGTGTAATTTGGTCCTCACCTGCCTCGTAATTCCAGAAGCCCTGCCTACAGGTTTAGAAATGTTTGTCAGGAGGGGGTCCTTATGAATGAAAATGTTGACAGGGAAGTCTCGGCACCCAAAAGTTTGAAGACCTCTGCTTTAGAGGTAATCTATGTTGATATTAGCATTAACATTCCTCCAGAGTAGTGTCCTGAGGGGTTATTTGAGGCTCCCTGTGAAACTTGCAGGAACCCGTGTATTTATGGATGTTCTGTACACAGCCATGTTTCCTGAAAACACAGGGCCTTATTTCCGCCATTGTGTCACTTCTTTTTATGCTGCGCGGGCGTAAAAAATGCACCACACTGTGCCATATTTACAAAGTGACACATCTAGGCAGATGCGTCACTTTGTAAACCCCTGTGCTACATTATACCTGTTTCAGGTATAATTTATGCAGGATGGGCATTCTGGCTCAGAAAAGGCTCATAGAAGTGTTGCAGTGAAATGTATGAGATTTCATTGCGACACAGCTACGGCCTCACTGTGCCAAATCTTTACGCCTGCTTGAAGCAAGCGTAAAGGGTTACGCAGGCCTTTTGACATGGGGCTTGCCCCATGTGAAATGACACATTGCTAGAGTTGCGTCTGTTTCAAGACACACTCCAACAATGCGCCCTTTTTGCGCCGTCAGATACACCAGGATTCCTGATGTATCTTTCAATCCTTGCGACATGGAGAGCCTCACAGTAAATATGACACGTCCATGGAAGGAGGGAGCACAGAAAAGTGTTGCATTGCTGTTTTATTGCATCAATGCAACATTTTTGTCATAAATGAGGCCCACAGATTTTTGCATGGATCTATTATTTGTTTGAATATTTGCTGTTTCAATACATTTTTGAGACCATGCATGTTTCGGGAAAACAATGTTATTCTGTATGTTGAACACCATGGCTTGTCCATATCACTTAATTTACCCCATTCTTCCTTATCTTCCTATTCCCATCTCAGGAGAGCATACCTATTCTGGTGTAGCTAGTGCCGACCCTCATTATTGAGCACTCCTTGAGGCAAAGACAATTTCAAGGATCCCTCTCTCCCATTTAGTATATGCAGGGTCTTGGGCAGTACACCCAAATGTGTCCAGTCTAACTTGATGTATTTGAAGACCCCCATGTCATTGTAGGAAGCCCACTTTGGGAACATTCTTATATTCAAGCTCTACATCCATTAAGATGTTTATGCCCTTTGTTTTCAGTTTTTTTCTGCATTATGAAGGACACATCTAACTAATGCCGATGTTGGACTTGGCCCTTTTTGCAGGGTCATCCCTAAACTTTTTGCCTTCCTCCTGCATTTTTTCTGACCTATTGTTGACTGTTCTATGACTCTGGGCACTTTACCACTGCTGATTAGTGCTAAAGTCCCTACTGTAAAATGTATATGTTGGTTGGATCCCATGATTGGCTTATTTGGTTTACTGTCAGACCCCAGTAAATACAAATGCTGCTGGTGGGCTAGCAGCACTGGTTGTGCCACCCACAGAAGCGGCCTAGTAAAATGTGTCTAAGGTCTGCCATTGCAGAACCTGAGTGCAGTCTGGTACTGTCATCCTGACTGGGCAAGTGCACCCACTTCCCAGTCCCTAAACCTTCCCTTAACTTCATATTAGTCACCCCTATGGTAGGCCCAAGGGCAGGGTGCATTGTAAGCATAAGGTAGGACAAGCCCTGATGTGTGTGGCATGTCCTAATAGTGAATTACAGCCATATTTGTTTTTCACTATTGTAAGGCTACCTGTTCTCCATAGGCCTGAATGGGCTGTTGGAATTGTTACATTCTATGATCCTAACAGACCCAGGGAACATGGTAGAAATTCGAGTTTAGTATGCCTGAACTCAGAATAATAAAATACATCTTTTAGTAAAGTTTACTTTAATATTCTGTGTTTGCAAATACCACTTTTAGAAAGTTGGTATTTGCTTGCCTGACCATTTCAGCCCTCCTCTGCTATGATGTGTATCTGCCTGTCTGGTTTGTGTGAGTGACAGGGCTGGGGAAACCCAGAGGGGCAGGGCTAGGTAGCATGGTGGTGAATAGAGAGATTGACAGCCAGATGGGTGGGAGGAGTACACCTGGACTCTGAATAGGGCTGTGCTCTGCCACCACAATGCTAGCTCCACCTCCTGTGGAGCGGCTGATGTCTCTGCCCTGCACACTGAATAGAAAGGCAGAGTCATGTCAACAGAGTGCTCAAGAACTGGTTTGGACTGGGCAAAGGCCCCTCTACCCCAGAGGAACAAAGGAATTAGGGGTATAAGTATTGGGACCCTGTTCCCAAGAAATTAGATCCTGCTTGACAAGAAGAACCTCTGCCTGAGGAGAAGGAACGGGGAAAGCTGTAAGGAGTACTGTCCCTGACCTGGTGGATTGGCCTGCAGTGGCTGCCTTGCTGCTGGATGGAGAGGAGAAAGACTACAAAGACTTTATTTTTACTTGTGCTTAAAAGATCTCCAAGGGCTTGTGCTGAGCTTGATCCCTGAACGAAGTCCCAGGACCAGTGGACTTCACCCCCAGCTCCCCAGAGTCTTTTGGAAGTGCCTGCTGCTGTTGTTGGGCCTTCTGAGGGACTATGTGTCGCAAGGAGCTGGGAGCGCAACGCAAGGAGGAGAAGCGTGTCGCCGTCGGAGCTGTTGTCGTCGCATCTCGCAGAGAGTGTCGCCGCTGCAGCATCGCATCGAGCGGAAGCGTCTCGCATCAATCCGGAAGTGTCCCGCAATGCCGAAGAAGCGTGTTGCCATCGCAGCCATCGTCGCTGACGCATTGCACCGCATCAAGAGAAGAGTCTCGCATCGAGGAAGAAGCGTGTGGCCATCGCAGCCATCGTAGTTGTCGCATTGCACCGCATCAAGAAAAGCGCCTCGCATCCATGGAGAAGCTTGCCGCCGTCGGAGCTGCTGTCGTCGCATCACTCAAAGGGGTGTCGCCGCTGCAGCATCGCATCGAGCGGAAGCGTCTCGCAAACGTCGGAGAAGAGTGCCGCTGCCAAGGCCACTGTCGTCGCATCTCGTCAAGGGTGACGCCGCTGTGGCTGACGCATCGATTCGAGTCTTCTCACAACATCGGAGAAGCGTAACGCATCTGGAAGATCCCGTCTTTATTTCTTTTGCACCAAGAACTTCATCGCATCAGCATCGTTGCAACACTTTTGTTGCCCTGCGTGTCGCATCTAAGGTACATTGACTTAAAGTGTCGCATTTAAGAACTTAAGAGAACTAAGCAAACTTCTACCAACTAAAGTAACCGTATTGTGTATTTTTGTCGTTTAATGGTCTTGTGGTAACTCTATATAAAGAATCCTTATTTTTAATATAAAAACCTGTGTGGTGTCCATTTGTAGTGTTGTCACTTGGTTACTGTATGTGTTCACAAATGCTTAACCTATAACGCTCTGAGATAAGCCTTGTCTGCTCGCGCCAAGCTACCTAGAGGGTGAGCAGGGGTTGTTTTAGTAGTGTAACCCTTTACCCTGACTAGAGGAAAGATTCCCTGCTTGTCACAAGTACCTACCTGTGCCAACCAGAGAACCCGGATTCTAATAGCCGAATATAATGAGATACTTGTCACCTCAGAACCTGCTTTACTTTTCAAGAACCCTACCTGCTTTAAGTCATTCAATGATATGGTATGCAGACTAGGACAAAATATCTCAAGTAACCTGGACGTATTTAAAGGGTTTCATTTTCTACACCTTTTGCCACTTGTATTGTCTAGGTCAGGTTCCATAAACACCCATAGGTTGTTTAAATCTATATCTTGAGTTTTTTTTTTTTATACCATACTTCCCCGCATCCAGTTTCCACTTATTTTGATGCTCCTGGCCGCATTAGAGACGGCCTGTGCCTTTAGTTTCGGGTGTTTATGGCTATCGAGTTCATTTCCCTTCCTCCCAAGGCCCCTCCCACTTTGCCCCATGCCATTGCCATTCTGTTTTCTGGTTTTCCTCTGCTCTCTGAACATGTTGGTCCTTACTCTCACTAACCCTGGGCGTAGTTCGCGAAGTAGCACTACGCGAAATTATGCAAAGTGCACTTCGTACTACGCGAGCTATGCGTAGCACTTCGCGAACTGCGTAGTACCCTGTACGCACTGTGCAAGATGCCGTTTTCAATGATTGCACAGTGCGGACAAGCATCCGGCACTGTGCAATCATTGAAAGCGGCATCTTGCACAGTGCGAGCTGTAGTTTTCTGCTGCTCATGTAGATTTTTACTCGAGCGGCAGCTTTCTCAACGCGGACTGGTAGTTTCTCATCGCGAGCGGTCGCGAACATACGCGACCACTCGCAATGAGAAACCTGACCTCCCCGCGTTGAGAATCTCGCCAGGATGTTTATTTTCCATGCTCGCGATCGGCAGCTTGATGTTTCTGATCGCGAACAAGGAAAAAGTCTCGCCGGGATGTCATTTTGCTTGCTCGCGGTCGCCAACTTGATGTTGAGGACCGCGAGCAAGCAAAAAATGACCGCTGTACTACGCAACGCTACGCTACGCATGTTTGCACTGTGCTAGGTGCAATTCGCGTAGTGCGAAGTAGCGCAAACTTCGCAAACTACGCGAGCGTAGTGTAGTGCTTTGCTCAGGCTTAACTCTCACCACATCCCTCCCACTATCAGGAGATGCCTTCCTGGGCTTAGGAGTTGCACTTTTATCTGTGGTACTCAATAAGGGCCAGATGCATCAAGCATTTTCTTCCTCGCAAACGGGCAGATTCGCAGAATTGACCCATTTGAGATTGCAAAAAATGCTTTTGCAATGCATCAAATTCAATTTTGCGATTCAGTAACCTGTTACCGAATCGCAAAATGGGTTTGCGATTCGATATTTGGAAGGGACGTGTTTAGGGCGTCCCTTCCAAATACTGAATTCTAACAGTATGCATGAATGTTTTGTGGCCGTGAATGCAGTCGTAAAACATTCGCATTTTACCACCTACTTCAAGTAGGTGATAAGACATTCGCAAATGGGAAGGGGTCTCCAAGGGACCCCTTCCCCTTTGTGAATGTTTGTTTGTAAAAAAAGCATTTTTAAGAACAGGCAGTGGTCCCAAGCACCACTGCCTGCTCTTAAAAAATGAAAACAAAACTTTTAATTTTTCTTTTTGTAAAGCATCTCGTTTTCCTTTAAGGAGAACGAGCTGCTTTACAAAAACTTTTTTTGCTTTATTTAAAAGCAATCACAGACACGGTGGTCTGCTGACCTCAGCAGGCCACTATCCTTTTGATATTTGCAATTCCTAGAGGGTCGTGAATTGCGACCTACCTCATTAATATTTATGAGGTAGGTGATTTGCGACCCCTTAGGAATCACAGAAATTGTACTGCACACTTTCATGCATGCTGTTTTGCAATTCCCTAATTGCGAATCGCAAAGATTCACAATTAGGGAATCGCAAAACATTTTTGATGCATCTGGCCCCTAAACTATTGTCATGCCTGTTTCTGAGTCTGCACCTGAGTCTGAACCTGTGTCTAAATTATAATCAGGGGCTCTTTTTGTGTTTTTTGTTCTTTTAGTTTTTCCAGGTTTTCTCTCATCACCAATTGTCATCATGCTCTGATCATTACTCTTGTTAGCTATTCCTATGCTTTTCCTAACTCGATCCTAAATTACCCTTCCTTTTTCTATGATTCAACCTGGATCATACTAAAGCAAATGGAAAGCCAGTGGGTTAACATCCCCACCACTTTATTATCATTGGGCATTTTGATATATATACAGTGGCTGTTGAGGATGGTGGTGGTCGATGGTGGGTTCTACTTCCCACTTTCCTATCCTTCTCCTCGAGCCTGACTATGTCCTCCATGCTTTCTACAGATCATACCAACTTCAGCAGGCAGCGATTTATCTGTTGTAATTCTGTAGCTATTGCCTGACAATAGGTTTTCTGTGATTTTAAGGTATCTGTATTCAATACTATGGCTTCAAAAACACCTTGTAGTGTTCATGCATCAAAAGCTATACATCCAGCATGGAGGAGGATGAGCGGGGTGTTATGTCCAAGTCAATATTCAAATTGAGGTGTAAAACTTGGTAGGGGTTAATTAATCTGCTATTAGACTTGGCATCATTGGCGTGGGTTTTCCCTGTATTCTTTTCCTTTGCCTCCTGTATTTTTACAGTGTGATGGATTTCAGAACTGTTTCTAGCTTTTAAGATCATATTTTTTGTACTGTATAGTTGATTTTTTTCATTTTGGTCTTGTTTGATTTAGATAAAGATTACTTATTGTTCTAAACTTGTGTGGTGTCCATTTCTTCTGTTTCCACTGTATTACTTTATGTGTTCACAAATGCTTTACACACTGCCTCTGAGTAATGCTTGTCCGCTCGTGCCAAGACACCAAGGGGTTATTTTAGGAGTGTATCCCTCTTACCTTGACATGGAAGAAGGGTCCCTACTTGGACAAAGGTGCAGACCCTTGCCAACTAGAGACCCCCATTTGCGTTAACTCTTTTGCAGGGAAAGGCAGAGATGACAATCTGGGCTCCAAAAGTTGTATGCTATGCTCCATTATGTTCAAGATCTCTACCATGTTCAGGAAAGAAAGTGATATGTCATTTGTTTTTGGGAAGGAAAGGGAAATCTTTCTATTCTCCTCTAGCTGTTCTACTCCTGAAGTGCCGCCCACAAAGTCTTTTATGGAGTTTACTGGGGTGATGCTTTAGATGTTTCCAGTCCCCTACTTCCCTGTCCCATACTTATTAATTTGTTTGAGTCATTGGATTCCCCTATGGTTGGTTTTTCTAAACCAGCCCCTGTGATTTCAGGCCAAGCTTTGTCAGTTACATTTTGCTGGCCTTTGATCTTCTTTGCCTTTTTTGCCACTGTGAATTTGCTAGTTTTGATCAGCGGCATTCTGACCGCTACAACTGCGTCTGTTATAATGTTCACCTCCTGATCCCTAATGTCTCGACTCTTGACTCCTTTATCTTTTGTTATTCATTATTATTATTGTTATAGCTGCTATGATAGGCGCCGGCACCACCACAGAACCACCTTAACAGAATTTCCTCATCAAAAGTCAATAATAAGCATGA
This sequence comes from Triturus cristatus, assembly GCF_964204655.1. Classification (NCBI taxonomy): domain Eukaryota; kingdom Metazoa; phylum Chordata; class Amphibia; order Caudata; family Salamandridae; genus Triturus; species Triturus cristatus. The sequence continues at coordinate 314,295,874 of NC_140588.1, read as the reverse complement.
TATAGACTGAACAGTTTAGCTGAGTTGTTCAGAGTTCTCAGGAATTAATCCAGGAACTGTTCCAATGTCGTCCTATACTATACCTATGCTGAGTCGATATCAGATAGTCCATCCCGCTTATTAAAAGTTGACTGAAGCCAACTTACACCAACTGGTTTAACTTTTCTAGGGACCTCAGCAAATTAACCACAGCCAAATATCCTCATTTTCAAGACAGAGTGGGATCATTGGGGAACTTGATGCATACAGTCACATGTCAAAACCCTACCAAGAGTGGTTTGACATGGTTACAGCAAGTCCCCCCCTCAGGTGCACCCTTTAAAACTGTACACTCAGGGGCATATTTACAAAAAAATGGCATAGGGCAGATCCGCAAGTCATTTGCAGTGCTGCCCTATGCCAATTTTTAAGGGCAGGAATGCACCGTATTTACAAGATACGGTGCATTCCTGTCCTTTCAGCCAGCGCTACCAGCTGTGCCCCAATGCAGGCACCCTTGCACCATGGTGAAGGGTGTCTGTGTTGTTGGCATGATTGTTTTTGTACAAAAATAATCATTGGAGGCGTTTTTCTCTTTCCATGTGGGCTTCAGAATGCAACACATGAGGAAAGAGGAAAAAGCAGGGAGAAATTTAAACATTTCTCCTCATCACGCCTGCTCTAGGAAGGTGCAAGGTTTTGGAACTGCCCCAGGTTTACGAGACATTGTAAATCTGGGGCAGTGTCAAAGTCCATGGGAGTTGCATGGGAACACCCACAGCAACACCCACGCAAGGCCTCTTTGATGCAGAGTAAGACAAGGCAGCGTGTGTGCTGCTTTGCCTTACTCCATAGCTGCAAGCACATGAAAAGCCATGCAAGGTGGCTTTACATGGCCTTGTAGATATGGCTTAGCCCTGTGGGCCACCGGAATGTTACAAAAAGTGACATTCCGGCAGTGCACAGGGCTTGTAAAAAATCCCCTAAATGTACCCGATGGCTGATAGCAGGCATGGATACTAACTGCTCAAATCTTTTTTAATAAGCTGCCCACTCTGTTCTTCCTGCTTTTAACATTGCCAGAGAGTATCTTCAGCGTCTTTGTCAGTAAAGAAAAACTGAGTTTTTGCCATTGTGCTGTATTTTTAAGCATGGAGGAACACCTGATAACTGTCTGCTCTCAGATGATCAATGATATGGCACAGTTCCAGCTACAGCCCATGGCAGCTTGCAAAAATCAGAATACACCAAAAGGAGACAGAGGCTAGTGGTGTTGTTGGTGTACCCTAACACAAGAGAAAGTTCTCTTTGCCTGTTAGTATTGGACAGGGCCTATTTATTAAAGTGATAGACTTTGCCCGCGAGGACTGGGATTTGACAGTTCTAGTCCCAGTCCAATAACTCAAGAAAAGTTGTCAATATAACCGGACACTATACTGATGGAGATCATGTCCTACCTTATCCTCAGTGATTCCAAGGACTCCAAGGCTGTTCCATCTTTGTTGGTTTTCCAGATCCTCCAGCTTAGAATGCGCATGTAAAATCTTGCCTGTAGTACGGACCATTCTGCTAAAGAGACCTGACCTGAATCTCAATCAGTGAGGGTTTCTAGACCAGGTTTACCACAAGACAAAATAGCAGGTGAAATCTTAGCCAGAGTATCAGTTTTAGATACAACATTATTACTGCTCGTTGCTGCTCCAGTGTGGGAAGCATCCTAGCTGTAAAGTGATGCCACTGTTCATCTACATGCGTCAGCTTGTTCCACAGGAGAAGCCAGAAATGGCTGCTTGCAAGGATCGCTTCCCAGCACAGCGTCAATCAGCAGTTCAGCAACTGGTGATACTGTACCAGCAGCGATGATAGCAGCCTCAGGTTCGGCTCCCATACCTGCTCTGGTAAGTGGCCCTGATTGGGTTGATAGATATTTAAGGACCGGTCAGTCGATTTGTGAGAAAGATGATCGTTCGTCGGTTCTCTCACATTGGCAAACAATGTTCCAGCTTATGTGTTGATACACTTGTTTCTATCAGGCGTCCACCTCGGTCAACACGACTTGTGTTCCCTCTCGTAGTGGACATTATAACAATTCAGCCTGTAATTAATCTTATGGGCACATGCTTTACATTATAACAATTCAGGCTGTAATTAATCTTATGAGCACAAACTTGCTGCAGGAAACAATCTGAAAGGAAAGGACATCATATGTCTACATTTAGAGTGGCTAGTCCTTTTCAAAAGCAGGGGATAGCAGGTAAGCACTCATGGCAGTTTCAACCTGCTGCCATCTTTTTGTCCTGCAACAGAAAGCCATTAATAATAATCAAATTAAAGTGACTGTATTCTAGGGTTGTCCTGCTTTAAAAAATAAAAACTTTTAATTACTTGGTGGTACTTTTTACCTCTTCTATAATCTGGACTGTCCTTTTAACTTTAAAACTATAAACGTTCTTTAGGGTTGCTCACAGATTATGCGAGAATCCCATTACAGAGTTCATAAACATTTACAAAAGTACATGTATCCCTGTAGGAATTTATGGAACAGGCTTATGGGATACAGAAATGTGGAAATCTTGCAACAAGCTGAAAATGGTTTTATTTGCAGATTATTGTCAGTAAAGAGAGGCACCCCCACTTTGTCACGAAGAATTGGATTTAACCTATTTGGAAGATATTATTGGATTGGCGTCATTGTTGCTATGGATAAATAGCTGGGGCAAACAGGAGGCAACCTTAGTTAGACCCTCACACTTGACAGATTTGATCGGATTCCCTGGCTCTCTTACTTGAGAGAAACCTTTGCTTCGATTGTTACTCGTGAGCTGTTTAGCATACTTGGAGTACTCCAACAAAGAAGGAAATTCTTAAATTGCTGACAACAACTGACGATTGTTCGAGCCACATTCTAGCCCATCATTTTTTCCCAGTTTGAAACTCTAGACAGAGACCTGCCATGTCAGGCCTAGGTCCTGCTCCAATATGAACAGTCCAGTTCAGATGCCAGTATTGGTCCTTTACAGACAGGAACACAAGCAACCCCAGATCATCTTTAGTCTACATAGGCGTTGTCAGTGAGGTGAAGTTTGAATCATCTGGTATAGTGAGCACAGGACCCAGGTATACCTTTCACACTTAGGGCATCTACTGCAACAAACATAAATGCAATTTGCATTGGCATGTAACAAAAAGTATTGCAATGCGCTGTCTTGAGTTACTTTGCATTGAGAGGGCGTTCTGTTAGTATTTCATGGGGATTCGGGTACATCCAGACATGAATTTTGATGCAAACTCATATCTACAAAGAATGGTAGACAGGGACTTGTGCTACAATTCTGCCACTCCCTGAGGGTGGTGTAATAAGCAGATACTTTGCAGCACACACAGAAAGAGGACTATGCCTTTCAGCATAGTTTTGTGCAGGATGGCGCACCGACCTGCAGAAAAACTATTCTGACCACAATGCAGACATCATTGCACTATGGCACAATGGTCCTGCATTTGCACATGGCTGTTGAAAGTGCACCAGGCCAAGAAGTGAGCAGAACTGAGCCTCTTCTTTGTAGATCTGGTGCAGTTCTGTTCTCTCCAGTTCGCTCAATGCAGTGCAGCAACCTTACTTGCTGCCCTGCATTGTGTCACCTCTTTGCAAATGTAGGCCTAACAGATTAGCAGGCTGCTAGTCCGCAAATCCTTTCCTGTGCCTTGTGAGGGGTATGAAAGTCAATAACATTGCTACTACAATACAAAAGATTTCAGCATCCTTGCATACCTGAGTGACTGTTCCCTATTTTGACAATTTATATGAGGCAAATCTGGTATCTATTTGCATCACACAGAATGCATTGGGTGATTTATGAACCAAGGAAGGGAAGAAGAGTAGGGCCAACCACAAATCAAAAGCACGCAGCAATTGACCTGCAAATAGTCTCTCTGCCCCAGCAACTCAGCACAGGTGAAATGAAAGGCAAAAGTGACTTGTGGAAGGAGGTCACACGGTATGATCTGCTCTGAGGGTCAACATAGAGGAGCATATTTACCCAGAAACGGCAGAGCGTGGTGCTGCGGCAAATTTTGCAGCACCACACTTCACCATTTCCAAAATGCTGTATTTACAACAATATGGCACACCCCTGTGATTTCCCTAGCACTGGCACTCTTGCGCCATACTGCAAGGGTGCCTGCATTGGAGGGAATTATTGTTTATGTGCAGGGAGGGGTGCCTTCCTGCACATAAACAATCATTTAAGGTGTTTTGTTACTTCTATGTGTGCTGTATTCTGAAACACTCATAGAGGTTCCAAATCATCATTATTTAATGATTGTTTATGCGCAGGAAGGTGTCCCTTCCTGCACATAAACATTACCTGCAATGCAGACACCCTTGCACTTTGGTGCAAAGTGTCTGTGTTGGCGCTAGGCAGGTGAAAGGGTACCATATTTACCAAGTGATGTTAACCCCTGCGCCGCGTGGGTAATTCCCAAACGGTGCGGAGGGGGTGCGCGGTTCCCCCGGTGCTCGTGACGAGCCCAGCTCGTCATGAGGCACAGTGGAGCTGTGCTCATGACGAGCTGAGCTCGTCACGACCCCGCCCACTGATTGATTCTCCCGCACAGGCGGGGAATCAATCGCGCTTGGGCGGGCCGCGGCCGTTATGACGAGCCCAGCTCGTCATGAGCACAGCTCCACTGTGCCTCATGACGAGCTGGACTCGTCATGAGCATGCAAGCAGTTAAGACATAAAAATGGCTTAACGTCACTTTGTAAATATGGTGCAGAACAATACGCCACCAGAACGTCGATAAAAGTGACGTTCCTGTGGTGCAATCCCCTTGTAAATATGCCTCATCGTTTTATGAAAATGCAGAATTTGTAACTGACTAAGGTGTCCAGAGCCCCCCAATATGTGTTGTTACTTAAACATAGACGCTGATGGTTTTTTGGTTCTCCGCCTTCAATGGAATTCAATACTGTGTTAAATGATTTTCAAGATTGTAGTTGAATATAATAGTTTTCTATTGATCAAGATAGTCGTTTAATATTGATCGTTCCCGCTTGTTAAATAGAGTCGCCTGCTGTTGCTCGGCGTTGCCTTTGCTGGGCTTGCCTCTGTTAATATGGGGTAAACATTCTCTCTTCTGATCTCTGTGTTTTTAACTACCACCTGCCTCTTGTGACAGCAGCAGACTCCGTTTGTCTCCGGATGCGCGCGGTTTAGTCTCTCCCTCTGCTCTGTAATATTCCCCATCCTGCTCCTAACGGCGAATGCTAATTTTCATTGAAAACAGCATATGCCCTGCTCAGCCCCCAGGATTCATCCTCATTACGGATTCCACTCTGTTAATTCACGGCTATGCGTTGTTAAATGTGCTTTGAATACTTAACGCACTCACAACTTCTTTGACGCCGATTCTCCACCAAAACAAAGAGAGAGAGCGCATCCTCTCTGTGTATTTTTCCCTCTTCCTTTCGCGTTCTTCAAAATGGCGCTTCAGCGTCTGAATACAGTTTCTCACAGCTTCGCACTTCGCACATATGCAACCCCCATGCAGACTAGGCTGGCGGAACAACTCACAAAGGTTCTGCTATGGGTAAGTTGATTTACTCTTGTAATACTCCTGGCTTTGTACTGAATTCCTGGAGTATGACGTGGCCTACTCCTGGAATTCAATATTAAGCCAGAAATACTCCAAGAGTAAATCTAAGCAAATTCTTAGTGAATCGAACATAGGTGCCCAAAACTAAAAACTCACTAATATTTCAAAGTAGCTAAAAGGTGTCAAGTTGCTTTCTAAATCAAGTAAACAGAAAATAAATATCCCCTAGTCAAGAGTGGTCCAGAGGTTTGGGGCACGTTTGCAGCAGCAAGTGACCCAACAAATACATCCAAGGCAATATTGCTAGAGGCCATCTCTAAGGGTTATTTTTTCCTGAATGAAATTCGTCCAAATGGCAAAATAGGAGGGGGAGTTGCAGCCATTATAAGGAAACCACTTGAGACAAACTTGTTCCTGTTTAATCTAGAAAGGTGTCACAGAATCTCGGCAGTCTTGGTGGTCTAGCGTCCACCACAGTATATGAACGAGTTTCCCATTGATTTTTATGATGCAGTGTGCTCTCTATTGATGAAAAATAGCAAGGTAGTGATATTGGCAGATTTTAACTATTGCGCAGGTGAATTAAGTGCACCTGAAATATGAACAGTTCTTTGAGCTTATTATTAACTCCCTCAATTTAATTCACCATATAAAAGAAACCACGCATTGTAAGGACAATACACTGGATCTGGTCCGGTCCTTGGACTACCTTGTTGAGAAGCATAGTATTGAACCATGTGGCTGGTCTGACCATTATCTTACTTGGCTATCCTTATAAACTCCCTGGATGGAAGATTGACAGCCTCCTAGTCATAAAGGGATATTCCAAAAATGGGATACGGTTGACAGGATACCCATGCAGGAGAGGTTGAATTTAACAAATCCTATATGAAATGATAATCCCAGATGAGGCAGTTCAGGAGTTCAATAAATGGATTGAAAAGGCAGGATATGAGTATGCCTACTGAGCTAAAGTACGCAACTAAAGGATCAGTGTTAACCCCTGTTTTACCGACAAGTTGGCAGGAGCTAAACTACAACTCAGATGTCTTGAAGGCCAACAACGGAAAACAGATCTTACTTCAGCTTGGTGTACCGGCACCAGCACAAGATCATGTTAAGATTATGATGTGCCTTCTTAGTAGAGGGATGAGACATAATCATCTAAAATTAAGCACTGCAAAGACTGAAATTGTGGTGTTGAATCAAAACACCTCAATATGGACGAGTTGCTTTTGGCTCTCAGAAATGGGTATGTTACCACTCACAAAGCCAGCTATAAAAAGTCTTGGTGTGCTAGTTGATTAACATTTTCGTATTAAGCCTCAAGTAAATGCAGTGGTCAAGAAATGAGTATTCATTTTGTAAACTATTACGAAGATTCAACCATTTGTTCTTTTGAAGCTATGAAGACCATTATGGTTGCTGCTATTGATGTAAGATTGATTACACTAATCGCATATATTTTGGTCTTCATGAGTGTGACCTAAAAAGCCTGCAATTAATTAAAAATGCTGCAGTCGGGCTAGTTTTTAGAATTCCTCAAAAAACACACACATTACTCCTTATTTGAAGAGTTTTCATAAACTATGGATTAAACAGTGTATTAAGTTTAAAATCAGTTGCCTGATTTTCAAAGCATTAAAGGGATTGACCCCGGTCTTTTTAAGAGACTAAGGGGGATATTCACAAGGATCTATCGCCGAGTTAACGGTACATTATCGCAGCCAAAGTTGCGATAAACTTATTGCCCCAATAACAAGCTGGTGTTAACAGCCCACAGCACCAGTTTACCCGCGATAGCAGCCGCAAAAAACATCGCCACAGATGACCCGTAACTATTGCTAATGAGATTCAGAGTAGGCGTTCCCGTGCCAAAAGCCACGACAACACCACTCCACAACATTCACAACGACCAGAAAGAACTGCAATAAGAACACAAAACAGGCGATAAGGCGTGTTAGCAGCAGCAAAATAGCACCTGCTCTGACCAGGTGCAAAGCAGACCACAGCCTGCACCACAAAAGGGAGCACAGCCCAGACCCACACCTGAAGAACAACAGATGCACCCGGGCAACTGAACATGCAGCTCGGAGGGCCGAAAGGGCAATAACACCTGCCGCCAACACCCACAGGACATCCCTTCCCCGGCACCCGCCGGACCAAAGACTTGCCACATCAGCTACACCTAAACATGTACAAAATAATCCGCTTGATGTCGCACAATCACAATTGGTGACATGCATGTGTCGTCACAAAAATGAGCATCACACATTCACTTTCGAAGCAACAAATGAAATTTTATTAAAATGAACACTGACATGAAATGAAGACACATGGCGGCACCCCTCGGGGCAATCCGTAGGTCTCAGCCTGCAAGACAAAAATCATGATGAGAAGGTGTGTCCTGCGCACATCAAAGGACAGAGAGAGAGCGAAGGAGAGAGAGAGGAAGAGAGAGATAGGAAGAGAGGGGGAGAGAGAGAGAGAGGTGGAAGAAGAGAGGGGGAGAGAGGGAGAGAAGAAGAGAGGGGGAGAGAGATAGAGAGAAGAAGAGAAGGGGGAGAGAGAGAGAAGAAGAGAGGGGGAGAGAGAGAGTGCCGCCCCTGCGCACCCAGGCCACACTGCTCGCCTGCTGCCACCGGTGTGCCTCCAACCACTTTAGCCGGTATGTAAAGCAGTACACCAGGTCACACATCTGAGACAGAGCCGTCATCTGAAACAGAGTCCAGATACATGATTGGCACAGTACACACACTTGCACAAGACAACATTGCCTGCCTGCCCATGCACACCCAGGCAGATGCACCCCAGCCCCTCCCGCCACCTATGGGAGCATGCCCACCCATGCAAACCCAGGAAGAGGCACCCCAGCCCATCCCGCCACCCATCGGAGCATGCCCGCCCATGCACACCCAGGCCTCACTGCTAACCTTCCACCACTGGCGTGTAGACAGGAGGTCCCACCACGTGCTGCTGCAAGCCACAAGCCACAAGCCCGCGGACATGGCACACTCCACACCATGCAGCCCCGCTCCACAGGCCACCAGGTCTCACGTTTGGTGCTGGGTCTTGATTACTCCATGGCATAGGACATACCAGTGCACCTGGCATCACCACAGGCTGCACACCGAGTCAGCCCAATTGGTGCCACTAACTCTGGGATCCCGGAAGCGATGCCACGTGGCGGTAGGCCCGCGCTGCCCGCTGGCTGTGGCCTACACTGCGGTCCAGCAGGTCACACAAAACCTGAGCTGTCCGGACTGCCGAACGGGGCATCATCGCAGGCTGCACACCCGCTCAGCAGCTTAAGGTGCCACTAACTCAGTGCACCTAAAGCCACCGTACCGTGGCGGGGTGCCTGTGCTGGCCACAAGGCCTCGGGTGCCACTAACCCTGTGCAACCTCAGTCAGCGCCACGTGGTGGTAGGCCCGTGGAGGCCGCAAGGCCTCGGGTGCCACTAACCCTGTGCACAACAACTCATGGGCCCTTTATGATTGAGAACCGTGGAGCGACCGTCATCCAGTCACCATCGGCAGAAGGGAATGTGACGTCATCTGCCCCTTATGTTGGCAGAGTCACATGGCCTGTGATGCCTGTGCCTGATGGATGTGGTGTGCGGGCAAAGCTGCCCTCAGGGAGTGGCTGTGACATGCTGACAACTAGACCAGTGACCTGCACACCACCAGCGAGTACACCTGTGACGGGTAGCAATGAGGACTCCCCTAGGAGCGTAAGCGGAATGGTCTGGCCTGCCGTACGCCAGACCAGCACAGCGCTTGTAACAATGACTCGTGGGCTCTGGGCGTGGTTCAGTCCATGTCCGGACATGGATGTGACTAGTGCGTGTGACCCTGTTGTAGTGGTCACGGGACCCGGTACACAATATGCAATGTAGCACCCTCTGACTGGCATCCCACAGGATGAGCATCATTGACGCAAGGGAAATCACTGTCCCTACATTCATCCACATATTCATTCATGAATGATGAAAGACATGGCACAGCAGTGCGTCACTGGATGTTTATTGCACAGCCAGTGCAGTTCTGCAGCTGGGGCGGTACAGCGCAATGCCGAGCACACTACACAATATGGGCCGGTGGAGGGCCAGCCAGAGTCCATCCTGGGATGACAAGCACTGTGGAAGAGGAAGGGTACAGTCCGCAGTGTGGTCGCTGTGTCATTGGTCATCAAACAGGATATGTTAGTCCATGTCGCTGTCCAAGGTGAGTGCATCGGAATGTATCGGGGGTCAGTGGAAGGTCATGAGGCCATGTGTGGCAACAAGCAGAAACAGGCCAGGTGGCGGAAATGAATGCTAGGGCCTCCTGATCACAAACCCATCCACGTCCTTGTCCCTGGATGTGTACTCTGCCCCACCTGTGGGTGTTGCAGTACCAGCTGTGGCACTGTGTGCCACTGACACATCAGGTGCCGGAATGGATACGTCTGCCGAACTGTGAGGCAATGGCACACCAGGGGGCGGAGATGTGGATGGTGTGGGGGCAGCAGCACTCATCTGCACCACACCTTGTGGCAGCAATGCCATGATGATGATCTGCAGGGCATGGTAGATCCCAGCTACATTTCACTGATGTACAGTGGTGGCTGCCATTCTTTCCTCCTCCATCCGCACCATGTCCTCCATGAGCCTCTGCATGTGTGCCAGCTCACGGCTGGTATCGCTGTCGCCCCTCTGAGCGGACAGGTGTTCTTCTCTCCGCGTCAGGACTCCAGTGATGTCAGTCAGGGCTCTTGGAGTCCATGGAGCGGGCCTAGACACCTATGGATGGCGTCCAGTTTGGTGGCCATGAGGTCGAACCCCACCCGCACCTGCTCAGCCGTCTCCCTCTGGGCCTCCAGCGCACGGCGTTGGAAGGCTGTGTGTTGTTCCAGGGGGTCTAGGGAGACTGCTGGGACCGTAGGTGCCTCCCGCTGGGTGGTTTGGGTGGTGGGTGGAGTCTCCTTGATGCAGCTGGTCAGCCCTGATTCTGGAGGTGAGTCGTGGATGATGTCAATGGTGTCTAGGAGGGCTAGTGTATCGATGCTGGGGTTGTCCTCCTCGTCATCAGTGAAGAGTGACTGGGACTGCTCTGCAATGTGAAGGGGAGATGGTGTATTGCAATGTGTCCACATGTATGTAGCCACATGGTACATGTTGACATTCAGACAGCATGGCATTGTACATTGTGACAGTCTATGGATCTGGACGATGACTCAGAGTCATTGAGGGTGTGCACTGTGCTCTGCTTGATTGTGCATGTGTGCTATCGTGGCCATCTCCACCCATCCCCCTAGTACCTGGTGGTCACTCACCCTGTTGCGGTTGTGTTGTGTCTTGACGAGCAGTGTCCGGTCCCCCGACTCCGACCACAGTATTCACACTGATGACTGTCGACACCAGCTCCTTCATGTCATCCAGCATGAGCTGTGGCGCTGGGCTCCCACCTCCAGTCTGCATTGCTGTCTTCTGGTTGGCTGCGAGTTTCTCCTTGGTCTTCCGCTTGATGTCATTCCATCGCCTCTTGACCTCGTCCATTGTCCTCTTGTGCTCTCCGACCACATTCACCTTGTCCTCGATGTCTCACCATATTCCAGTTTTGGTGCCCAATCACACGTTGGAGGTGACAAACAGTTTTTGATGGTGTTCCATCACCTCCATGACTATGATCCTGTTTGCCTGCAGACTGAACTTCGTCTTCCTCTTCTTCTTGTCCTTGCCCTTCCCTGTCCCCGAGGTCCCGGGCTGGTCATCTGGGGTGCTTGTGGGGTTGCACTCATCCTCTGTGCCTGCTCCACCTGCCTCCATGGTGCTTGGGTGTTGGTCAGTTTGTGTTTGGGTGTTTTTTCTACTTTTATGGTGATTTTTCCCACTTGCCAGGTGTGTGTTGCAGGCCTGGCGCTGCTTATCGCTGATTTCCTCATCGCGCTTTGGCCCATCGCAGTTTTTTTTGTGTTGTGGTTTGTGTTTTTATCTCCTTCATGGTGGTTGTATCGCGGACATTGTCCGCGGTTTAGGCAGACTATCGCATGGTACCGCCTTGTTGTGAATTCCACGTTGACACGGGGTTATTTTACCGCGATAGGCTGTGATGTTGAGAGTTGCGTTAGGCTACTCTTGCGGTAGTTATCACACGTTCTTGTGAATATACCCCTAAATAACCTGGGAAATTCCCTTGTTTAGCCTCTGGAAATTTTGGTGGTTCCTTGATTTAAAAAAATTAGGGCGCGCCAGTGAAGATTTGCTATTTTGGCCCCAAATGACTGGAATCAGCCCACTGTAGAGATTGGCTGTATTTTGGAGTTGGTCATGCTCATAAAAGCTCTAAAGACCTTTCTTTTTAATCAATTAGATAATCTGCTATGCTCCATCATTTATAGCGTCAAGAGACCCTTTGGTGTATGCTGCACTTTATAAACATAACATGCCATAACATTTTAATGGTTAGATGTTTAGGAAGAGAGAAGAAAGATAATAAGTTTGATATACAGGTTCTATTCAGAAGCAATAACACGAGCAGATAATTTATTTTTAGAGTTTTATATAGCGCAAACTAGACCTGAGAATTTGGGTATCAAAGCGCTTTACATGAGCACCAGTTTCATTACAGATGGACACATTAACTTTTGTTAGGCACGGGGAGATTTAGTGATTTGCCCAGAATCACAGGATGTTGAAAGTGGTTGCTGAGACTAGAACCTGGTTCCCCAGCGTCAAGGTCCACCGCTCCAGCCATAAGGCTACATCCTCTCCCCAGTGAATTTGACCTTGATTCGTGAAGATTTGCTGTGGGTTATCTTGCAGTAGTTGTGGCTTACTGTTAGATTTCAAGAGTACTCTAGGCGTAAGCCACAGCAAAATCCAGTGTCAGCACACCTACAAGTTTCTGAATATTGTTTGATCTGTCTGATGGCCATTCGTACTGTTGTATTGTTTTGTACATGCAAACATGCAGAGGTACTTACCTTCTAAAACCTCTGCCAGAACTCTTCACAACTATGCTTGCTACTTTAAAAAGGCTGCTACTAGCATATGACACAATCTGTTTCACATTGCTGCTTAGGCAACATTGAGTCTAAATGGCAACTAAATATTGTTGTCTCAAGGACGAGTTCTATGTAAAATTTTTGCATGCTTTGATAATAGTATCTACCACTTTTTCTTCCTTCAGGGATAATTTTTGTTCTTTTGTAAAGATCTTCGTTGCCAGGTGGATGTAACAAAGGCTGAAATGTATTTAAATAGAAATGAAAACGGAAATGTTCACTTAAAGAACTGTCTTACCTTAAACATTTTTGCGGATCTCACAAAATCTAGAGAGCGTACACTTTGGGACAACTGTCTGCTTCAATGCATTTATTTCTATTGATTCAAAATGAATCCCTATTTATATGTCTCTTCGATTTTAGTATCTCACTAGCATGTGCATAATTGTATTCCTCCTCATACTTTGGGGACTTGATTCATCCTTTTATCTAAAGTATAACATATTATTGAAAACCTAAAGCAAACATACATAAACATAAGTATAAACATTAGTTTCAGAATGAAAATTCTGGTATCAAGCCAAAACACAAAAAGCACACCATGGTTTTAATAAATGTGCACATACCTTTTGACATGCATTTCCGATTCTCCACTTGGCTGCTACCTCAAACAGCATGCCGCAATACTACTTTTATGATCTCAGAACGCTAACTAACAGGTTCTTCCTTTTGGGTTACAGAGAGAGGGCCTGTTTTTTCTTGCTTCCACTAATCTTACATCCTATAACTATTTACATTACAGAAACTTGAAAAATGTTGTTGTTCTTTTAAACCAAATAGTAATAAAATGTCAAGAAACTCTATCCACCGACATTTGTGGCAGACAAATTCAAATGTTATATTTCCACCACATGGCAGTTTCTCACTGACCTTATTTACCTGGTGTCAAGGACACTAACCGTGTTATTTCCTGGATACCACACAGCCACTGCCTCATTATTTAGACAGTGTGGTAAAATTAACTTGCACTTCCAAAAGCAGCAAATTGAGGTAAGAGGACAGTGGAAAACCAAAAGATGTGAAAATGAAGACTCAATGGATATGCTCTTTACAACTCAACATTTCAACTCCTTTCTGATCTTTGTTTCTGGAGCACTATTTTGTACCCTATATTAGAAGAAATAGCCACAAACAATCTGAGTTCTACAACATAATATTGTCACATTTCACTATTCTTATTACATTAGCACATACCAGTACATAATCATCATTTGGCTCTTCACTAATTACCTTCCAATTGGTCAGTAATGTCATCTGTTTATACATGAGCATTTGAGTGTAAATGTGATTTTAGTGGACTATCAGCTCCTACTTCACATCTTATCCACATTTCTTGATTAAAATCAGATCCTTCCATAGAGCCGTCCTTCTAACATCAGGGAGTATTTTGAGGAGCTTCTAAGTTTCACTGAGTTCTGTTCTTCAAATGAAAAGATCCTGAATGAATATGAAAGAATCATAAAGCCTCTTGGTTTGGCAGTCAATAAAGGACTTTACACTACCCACTACCCTTTCTGGCCAGTTCATACTAGTAGAATCTGAGAAGCAATGGCGGGTCTTGAAGGATCTGAAATTTAAAACTCAAAGGTAGGACTTGAGAACAAGACAGAGTTTGTGGATGGTAAAGAAACACAAATGTGAGTGGGGTCTTCCTCTACAGGAAAGTGAAGCCAAGAGCTCTGTAATGATTTGGATGCAGTTTATTAAAACCACACCCGAGCGATATTCTTGCAGGAATCCTGGGGAAGCTACCAACGAGCGCTGGACTGGACTGCACACACAGGAGAGACGGCGATTGCAAACTTTGCTGTGTTTTTCATCTCCAAATAGTGGAAGACTTACATGTGGATCACGGGGAAATGCCAGGATAAGGGGACTTGCTCTGGATCCACACACAGTAATGGACATGATTAAGAATCATAGTTTTCCACAAACGCCCTCTGATCAGCATCTAGGGGCTGATTACAATGGCAGCGAACCTGCCACTGGCAGGCTGCCGGTGGCAGGTTCACCACCATCGTAAGGCCAATTACCGCCCATCAGATTAGGATGGTGGGTGGTGTGCCTGATGGACTGAAAGCTCATCCACCACTGGTCCGACAGAGGCAATCGTTACGATTGCCCATTGGACCGTGCCACATCCACACAATGGTGGCAGTGCCTAGCAGGCTTCGTCCGCCAGATCAGGTTGCTGGATCCCTGCCAGCCTTCCATGGCAGTTCAACTGCCATGAAAAGGCTGGCAGGTATGTACTGTGGGGGCCTGTTGCGTGCCCCCCTTGTGCAGGGGCAGTTAGTGTGTGCAATTGGGGAGCACCATAGGTGCCCCCCTATATTTCCCAGCACCATGTGGCAGGCACCATGTCACGTAGTGCAGGGAAATGTAAACAGTGTTCTTTTAACATTGCAACCAGAAGCACCCGCCACAATGTTAAACATGCCGTTTGCGGCCACCATGGTGGCGGTCGCATCCTAATTTAATTTGCGGGACCCTCGCCATATAGGCGTGAGGTCCCCATCCCCAGGATGATGGGGGACATCGTAATGACCCCCCTAGTCTTTTCTTGAAGTTTGCCCAACATTATATTATATTGCATGAGTGTTTAATAGCATACACCGCATTACTTGAATCGAATAGAGTGAGCCTGCATAGTTTGATGCCTTTACTCATTCCTGAATATTGTAATGTTTATCCCTTAATTACGGTATTAAAATTCAAACTCCCAAGACATGGATATGTTCCAGCGTGCACTCCAGCCACTGCCCTTGCATGTAAGAGTGGTGGGGCCTGGTGGGGGGATTGCGACGGATGGTGATGAGGAAAAATAAAATAAATAATTAATTTTCCCTCGTTGTCTTCTGTCGAAATCCCCCTCCACCCGGCCCCACTGCCCCGTCGCTCCTACCTGCACACTCCGCGGCTGGTGCACTGAAATCATTGTGGTTGCTGAAAGAACTTTGTTTCTGATTTTACTAGTAAGTCTTTAAAGTTTATTTTGCCCGTGAATACTGTCAAAAGGTTTCTATTGCATATTTGTAGCTTTGTGTCAATTGGTAGCATATTCCAGTGAACGATTTACAGACTCAAAGCAATTCTTGCAATGGCTTCAGTTGATTGATTTAGCTCCACCGTGGACTTTGGACACCAGAAAAGCACCTATAATTCAATGCTACTGCTCTGTGGGAAAGTGAGTTATAGGGGAACGATCATACATTCACTTGAAGGACCATCCTTATAATTCAGTTACCAGGGATTTTGGAACAAAATCTTCATGACAAACTTCAGAACCGCCAACACATATCATGGTGTCTTCATCACAAAAGTTTAGTGGGAAAAAAAGGCTAAACTGTATTCCGGAGAGGAAGACTGATTTATACAAAGTTTTTATAAAAAATGGTTCCTTAGGATTTGTTCTTAAAAAAACATTTAGTTTCGAATGAAACAATAAACTACAAACAAGAACACACTTATCATTCAAGCCCCCTCAGCTTTGAAATATTACAAAACCGGGTGATTTATTTAAAAAGACACCAAGCACTGTGCGTGTATTATTCACTATGCATTGACATTTTGCACCCGCATAAGTAAAGTGAAATCAAAGATTTTAAACTGTATGTCCCTGTGATTTTTAATTATGCAACAAACAAATTTCCCTTCTCACTTACACGGTCTTGTCTTTGTTTATATTCGTTAGATCAGTAGGTGCAATAGTTACGCTCGCCACCTTTAGTTTACATGATATTGATCATAACATAAAAATACTCAAAGGAACTAATCCTAGGAAACTATTGTTTAAAAAAACTGTCACTAAAGGGTGCCCAGTCACCAGTGGCATGTACATTAAATAATGGTACGATGAGCATGGTCAGTCCACAATAAGGCTGAATGTCAAGCGACACAAGCCTCCCAAGAAAAAAGTGCATTTGACAAACAAAGGATTCCTATTCCCAGCAGCCTCCAATCATTAAATATAATTAGAAATCAAACCAATTAATGTGCAGTGTCTATGTAGGCCCTTCACCCTGACATATTTAGTGGTGGGCTTAAAATTGGAGCACTCTCTGAGACCCAGTGACCATCTCCTAAGGGTGTTCGTTCACACAGGGCACAGCTGTGCTGCTGCTTTTTAGCAATGGTGCTTGATAAACTATACATTTAACTCCGAATTTCTGCAAATTAACCCGCAACTGCTCAGAAACACCAGTGATTACCTCGCCCAGTTGTGCTTTCGACAGCCCATGACCTAACTTGAAGACTTTCTGAGTTAAATATAGGCACTTTAGGGAATACTGTTATATGAAAAAAGATGCACAACTGTGCCCTGCGTGAACTCAAACCATTACTGTACAGTCACAATTCTTAAACATGCCACAAGGTACTTTCAAATGTCCTGATCCCATGCCTGAGTATCTCATCAATTCTAAAGGAGGATTCAAATATTCCGGTACTTCAGAATGCAATGAAAAAAACCTGGATTGAAGGAGTTACTCGCTCTTGGCAAGCTTGGAAGCTTCATAGGTACTTACTCATTTTCCAGAGCTGGCCCAATTACTGAAGCATGTGACCCAGCGTGAAAGTTGATCAGACTTTACACAACAAAATCTCTGACATGAGAAACAATCTGACAAACAAAACACATGGGCACTTGGAACTTGAAAAAGAAAAACCCATTAATTTTAAAGTTACAAGCACTGTAAAAGTGTGTTCAGATTTTAGAAATAGAAGAATACATATATTAGGTGTCTAATATGCTAACAGCTCGAATTTGAACCAGTTCAAGAACATGATAAAAAGCAAATAACTCCTAAAATATATTTTCCACAATTTTGTGAATTAATCACAAATTAATATCAGTTGACAGCTTAATTGAAGCTTTAGCTATAATCATGTGAATACAATAATGATTCTAAATGTATTTAATTTTAGCAAACTATTCCTATTCCTCTCATTGTAATTCATCATTGACTTTGAAAAAGGTGTGCAATTCTTTAGTGCAACAATGTAGAAAGCTGAAATTTTGTGTGAATAACCTTTAGAACATATATGACTTACATTTTCTAATACGAAAAAAGAATTTATGAGTATCAGCTAAAGTTGCATGTTAGTACTTTGAAAACGTGGTATAGGCCATATTTGCAAATGAACAATTTTATGAATGATATATGGTATTCAAGTGCTTTATCAATGCATTAATTGAATCTTATTTTGCCCATACCCAAAGATTCACTTCTATATATGTATTTTATTTCTTGATTTTAATGCTTTAGACTGACTTATATCTTGAAGTTTGTAAGCACACATCACACTGGGTGAAATAATCTTTCTTCCATTCTCACTAATGTTGCTTTCTGTACTTTCTCATGGATGTTGGCAACAATTGATACATGTTGCTCTACGATGAAATAATATTATTATTGAGACTGATCTGTTAGTTATATGCAAAAAGCTATATATATTTTAGATTTTTATACAGCACAAACTAGACCCGATAAATCTGGTATCGGAGCTCTTTACATGAGCACCAGTTTTGTTACAGATGGACACTCATTTTTGTAAGGCACAGGGTGATTAAGTGATTTGCCCAGAATCACAGAATTTTGAGCATCGTTGCCGAGACTCAAACCCTGTTCCCCAGCTTGGAGGTCGACCGCTCTAGCCATAAGTCTACATATATTCATTAACATTCTACTATGGACTAAGCCTGTGTATTCAGGATGGACAACTGGTTCCCATGATCAACTTGTGAAAGATTTCTGAAATAACTACTTTGTGCAGCTTGTAGCGGATGATGAGTTAATACCTATGTGACGTGGATGGTGTGACAGTTGGTGTCACCTCCGGACTATACGGATATGATTGCTTGAAGAGGAGAGAGAGTCCTCCTCCCATGTCCGGACAGACATTAATTCCCTACCTTTTTCCACGACTGCTTCAGCTCTGAGCTTTCCTGAACTTTCCCTTTCAGAGTTGCCAATGAGGGAGCTAGCTGCGAGAGACCAACTGCTGATGCTGCCACTGCAGTATTAATTGTTATTTTAATCTTATTTCTCCTTTCTGTTATGAACTCAAGCTGACAGACTAGCTAGCTAAACCTATACTTTCTTCTTTCTTTCCTTGCTAATCCTACTGAACTCTGTACGGATGCTAAGAGATTTTTTGAGAACGTTCCTCTGCCCATGTTGGCGGCAGTAACTTTTTGATTAAATAGACTCTCTGAACTCTTTAGCTGAACTACAATTTTTTCAGATGTCATGTTAGGGGAGATTCTTAAACTAATCAGGTGACTTAAAAGTCTATTCTGATTTGTGTATTGATGTGCAGACTTCTACTATTTCTGAGACTTATGCTGAATGTATTGAGTTAAATCCCTAATGTCCTAATTTGCTTAATACAAAATTGATTTGAACTTTATATTATATGAGTCTTCTTAAATTTCTTAATGTTCTTTCTACAGAGATTGTGCATACAAGATTAAAAATTCTAATGTTTAGGAGAGAAAATATTTGGAACTTGGTAGCAGAGTTACTCGTTTGTATGATTTGACCCAACAACTTCTTTAGAAGGTTTGGACTTTCTGATGCAATTATATATATACATATATATATATATATATATATATATATTATCTACTGGCGGTCGCCAGTAGATAGTTATAGTTAGGACCGAGTTCCCATAGGAAATCTGAAAATTCAATTTTGAATAACTTTGGCGCCGGTTGACGAATCCTCGTGAAAGTTTCAAAACTAATGGGGCGCTCCGCTCAGCTCCTACCCTGAAAGTCTCGTGGTGAGTCGTCAAGCGGGGGCTGAGAAAAAAGGGGGGTCCCAAAACACGTTTTCCCCATGCATTTTCCCATAGGACTTTTAGTCGAAGGTACAGCCCGAACGGCTGAACAGAATTCCTTGAAATTTGGCAAAGAGGTAGTCCTCAAATCAGGCATGTGCCTTTTGCATATATGGTGTCAATCTGTTCAGTAGTTCCTGAGAAAATTGCAGTTAAAAGTACATAAATATCTATAAGCGCACTATAACATGCGCGTGCGTAATTCTGATTGGTGGTTAGATGTCAGTCAACATTCGAATCGGTCGAAATCAGGAAGTGTCGGCCGCCATTTTGTGTGTGACAGTGAAAAAGAAAGGTGGAGAACGTGAAAAGGGGGCAGGGTAGAGAGTTTCTGACCCCCTAGCCTTTGTCAGGGGGTCCCTGAAGGACCCGGAAGGGTGAAAAAAACATTTTTTTTTCTTCAAAAAGTCGCGGGGTGCGCGCACGGTGCGCACACGGTGCGCGCATGGTGAAAAACCCTAAAAAAAAAAAAACATTTTAAACGAGCCATTCCATATTACAGGATACAGTCAATCTATAACTATATACATAGGTAGTTTATTGTAAAATAAATATATAAAAAATATAATAATACATACATAAATTAGCATTTAAAAAACCTTACAAATTCACTTAAAAAACCATAGGTTTCACACACGTTATAGTTAGGTGGACATTTCACTCGTAAAAAACCATTGAAATTCCCCCGTTATAGTTAGTTCAGATAACTATAACTCGCGCGACCGCCACTCTATCACAAGGATGATGTCATCAGTGATGTTATGAGTGATATCACTGACCATGTCATGAGTGATGTAATATGTGACCTCATCAGCAGTGGATTGAGTTATAGTTATCTGAACTAACTATAACAGGGGAATTTCAATGGTTTTTTATGAGTGAAATGTCCACCTAACTATAATGTGTGTGAAACCTATGGTTTTTTAAGTGAATATATATATATATATATATATATATATATATATATATATATATCATAGTATTGCGAATAATATACTTGAAGTTGATTTGAAATCTGTTAGTTGGTTACTCATGTATGGTCCTCATGGAGTAGCCAACAGTGACACCTAAGTTACTTCACCCCCTCAATGCGATGAGCAAATTTCATCATTGGACCAACATGGATGAATGGTAAAATAACTCAGTCCAGTAAATGGATTAATAGGTATCATAATGGCCCAGAAAGAGAGAGAGAACTTTTCCGCTGGATCAGAACTTGGTAGCATGTCGGATGGTTTGTCCATTAACGTGACAGATTTAGGGTGCCCTGTTCAGAGATTTTCCTCATTAGAACCCAAACCCAAAATTCCCATGAATAGGCAGATTGAACAATTGCTGGACTAACAGTGTGGTGTCATGCAAAGTCGGAAAAGTTTTGTGCGTGTGGCGCTTAATGCAAAGAAGTTGAAGTGGTTATCGGGTCCATCATGGCCTAAGATCCCGGGATACGAACTTATGTGGTAGTCTCAGTCTAGAAGACACTGAGTGTAGTTGTCTGCTTTGTTGTGGTGTTTGTCGTGAGACGTAGTCAACAACATCTTATGGATAGGGACATTCTTTTGTATGTTTTGTGGTAAGTTGTTGGTATAGTTGATCTCAGTGCACAGGGAATAACAGTATCAATTAGATTGAGATTCATTTGGTTGAGGTTTCACACAAAGTGAATGTTAATTTAGAATATAAAGGAATCATTTTACCTTGTGAGAGTGATAAACTGTATGTATTTAGTGGAGCAGACATACTTAGTTGTTGAATTTCTTGCATTGTATTGTGTATTTGTTTGGAAGAATGTGCTGAGAATTTGTAAAGGAGGGCGAACTGCTGCAAGGAGCGAGAGCTACATGACAGTGTGCTGTGCTGGGATTGGCCAGTTGTTGTAAAGCCATGCTGTAATTGGTTGAATAAGTCATAGAGAGTTGCGCTATTATTGTTTGTGATTGCAGAACAAAGGATTGTGGAGAGAGGTTAATTTCCTGTTATATGGAAAAACATTTGTGAATACTAAATTGAGAGTGAAAGTGACATTGTTCAAAGTAAGATGAATATTAGTACAGGGAGATGTGACTATACCTGTTAGAGTAGGAGAAGATGTACCACCCAAGGGTACGCCAGGGCGGGAAACGTCCATTACAACGCAGTCATTACAATGACGTAGCTTTACAACGCAACTATTACAAAGCAACTGCCTTAACATCACATGCCATTACAATGCATGCCATTACAATGCATGTCACTAAACACATGCCATTACAACAGATACCATTACAACGCACGCTATTACAACGCATGCCATTACAGCGCATTATAAGGTAAGTAATATTGATTCTTTTAGTCTTAGGGTGGGTATGGGTTTTGGGGTACAGGGGAATAGTAATTTTTTACCCCTACACTATCCAACACTTACCCTTCTGTTGCACTCACTGAAGTGGGAATAGTAATGTTTACCGCTACACTTTCGACCACTTAGTAATTTTTACCCCTACACTATCCAATACTTACCCTACTGTTGCACTCACTGGAGTGGAATAGTAATTCTTACCCCTACACTATCCAACACACCCTACCGTTGCCCTAAAAGTATTATGCGTTGTAATGGTATGCGTTGTAATGGTCGTTTTTAAAAATGCGTTGTGATGGCATGCGTTGTAAAATCATGCAATGTAATGGTAGTTGTAATGTAAAGACTGTTAAGCATGAGTTTTAATTGCATGTGTTGTAACATCATATATTCTGCCAGGACACATTGTAATGATAAAGGATTACATCCATTTATTTGGCTTGAACAATGGCATAAAATTACACAACGAGATGAGGTTTTACAGTTTCCTTGTTATGGGACATTTAATTTGAGAATCATGGAGAATTTGAGGAGGAAATTATGTGAAATAAGACCACCTCCTAGACCTGCACCATTTGAAACATTAAATATCTGGGGATTCATGGCCCACCAAAGAGAGAAAGAGAATTGTAAGGGAAAATATAGTATAGCCATAGATACGTATGCAGGAGCTTGGAGAGCAGACATTATTGAGGGAGCGAGAATGTACAGTGGAAGGTTGTGTTATGTCAATAAATTTCTAAAGCGCCTGGCTGCCCCAGCAACGGGGTGTCCCAGTGCTAATTCCAGGATAGACTTCAGAAGGAGAGAGAAGGCTGAGAGATTAGGCTGGGAATAACCAGGTTTCACTGCCTTTCTAAATGACCAGTGATTCTGGATGCTCCTGATGGTCACCGGGAAAGCATTCCAGAGGGCCGGCGCCTTAGCGCGGAACAAGCACCCTCCCGCTCTTGCCCTTCTGACATGAGGAAAGTATGCCAGATGGAGATTAGCTGAACGACATTGTGGGTCATCTGAAGTCTTCTAATAACCATCTTATTAGCACCCAGATACAAGGTGTCACAATAGTTCAGTCTGGAAAGTATAGTGGACTGGATAATGACCTGGTGTGTCTGTGAGTCAAAGAACCCAAGCATGGGTTTGAGCTCTCGTAAAAGTCCAAAACAGGCCCCCAACACTGATTTTGCCTGGGCTTCAAAGGTCAATGTTCTATCGACCCAGACACCCAGATTTTTTACTGCGTCCTTGGGCAGGGGATGACCCTAACAAGGCGGGCCACCACTGATTACCCCATAAATGAATATTTCTGCCTAGAAGAAGAATTTCCAATTTGTTTGCATTTAGCTGCAAACAGTTGGCCATTGGCAATTGGCTACAATTAGCAACAGCCACCATATCATCATGAAATTTAATCAGATTCTGATTAGAGTTGTTAGAGAAGGAAATCACAAGCTGAGTATCATCAGCAAAGGATACTAAAGAAAACCCCCTGGCTTTTGCCACCTCCGCAAGAGGTTGTATGTAAATGTTAAATAGCGTGGAGCTCGAAGCAGATCCATGGGGAACTCTATGACGTATGGTATGCACCTGAGAGCTAAATGGGGAAGAAACAACCTGAAAAGATCTCTCTGATAGAAATGGCGTGAAACAGGTTAGGGCGGCTCCTCCAATACCTATCTCCTGTAAGCGCCACAACAGGATCTCATGCGATATGGTATCAAATGCGGCACTTAGATCGAGTAGGATCAAAGCAGAAGAACTACCTTTATCTAGGGAGCCATGCTAATGCTCACTAACCGCCAGAAGCACGGATTCGGTGCTGTGGCGGGGTCTAAAACCATTCTGAGAGGAATCCAGAATTTTATTGGTCTTCACAAGTTTAGTTAAAATAGTATTGATATGGCCTTCAATAATTTTAGCCAAGAAAGGTAGAAGGGAGATGGGGTGAAAACTTCCTGGTTTAGATGCGTCCAGAGCAGGTTTTGTCAGCAAAGGGATTTTGCTTTGGCATGTTTCCATGGGGCGGGCACTGACGCCATCAACAGCAAAATATTTATCAATTTGCAACAAACAGGTAGAAGGCAGTTTTGAAATTTCAGGAACTGGTCAGGTTTGAATGGATCAACTGCTGAGTCCGATTTAATTTTACAGCTGAAAGTGCAAAGTTTTTCACAAAATAGTAGAGGGAAAGAGTGTAGAGATGGACCAGGGGAACTGATCTGTGCCTCTGGTCTTACATTGCCAGAGACGTGGCAGAGTTGAATGAATGAAATTAAATTTCTATAGCGTGTTACTACCCTGAAGTCTCGTAGCGCTTAGGACAGGACAGGCAGAATCACGGCAAGTTAGTGAGTAGTACTAAAAAGATAAGTTTTAAGGAGTTTACGGAAGGTCTGTAAGTTAGGTTCTATGCGAAGAGTAGATGGAAGAGAATTCCAGAGATTAGCAGCATTCAGGGAAAAGGAAGGTCCGCCCCATCTGGATCTGCGTACTTTCCTTGTGGTAGCAAGGAAAGCGGGGCTGGAACGAAGACTCCTTGAAGGTTGGGAGTGACCAGGGGATGGATAATTGCAGGGCAAGTTTTCCAGATGGCTCTGTGGGCCAGGCACATGGCCTTAAATCGTATTTGGGTCTTGATTGGGAGCCAGTGAAGTTTTCTCATTGCAGGTCTTGCTGATTGTCTCTGAGTTCTCATAAATATTCTCTACCTTTCTCTACTTTTCTAAGGAAGTACTTATGCAGGTCTTCACGCTGAGTATTCGAAGTGATGGTGGACTCGACTGCCGATGCGGGTTTCCTCAGGTCATTCAGAATAGAGAAAATACTTTTGGCACAGTTGCTGCTATATTTATTTTATATGCAAAAAGATCTTCCCTGGACTTCCGAAATAATTTACGGTATGCCTTAATGGCTGATCGATATTGTGGTTTTTAAGGACGGGTCATAGAAGCGTCTCCAGGCATGTTCCAAGACCTTGCAGTTTATTTTCGCAAGGATCAGCGACTCATTAACCAACGGGCTGGGTAGTGTTCTTTTGCTATTAGTAAGTTTAGTGGAGATGCACCAATCGAGAGCATGCGTAAGCCATTCATGAAAAGAGTGTTTGCTACTTCCATATTAGGAGGCAGTTGGGGCCTCCATTTTAGGAGGAGGTCTCAGAAATGATTTGCATCAAGCTTATGCCAGGGGCGTTTCAAAGTAGGGTTATAGCCGACATGCAATTTCGGACCTTCAAAGTGTAGAGTCATAGAGATTAAAAAAAGGTCAGACCAAGCCACAGGGAGAAGGGGTGGACCTTTAACAAGGGTATATTCGGTGCCTAGCTCAATGGGTAGCACTAGGGACATACTGCACCAACTAGCAAGCTGCAAGATCATCTAAGAAATTAATGATCTCATTATCCTGACAAGCATCCACTTGAAGATTGAGATAACCCAGTATGGCGACTAGGTTGGACAAAGCCTCTATAAATACTTTAGAAGGACCAGGAGGGCGGTTGATTAGCAGCCCTGATAGTGTGAGGTTTCAGTTGAGTGTAGTCTCCACTGTGAGACTACACGAGTATCTTTCTTTAAAAATAACTGTGATAACCCCTCTACTGCCCACTCTATTATACTTCTTCATGTCGTTGACTAGGGGAAGAGCAAGCACAGGCTCAACTAGAGAGTCAGGGGTAAGCCAGCTCTCTGTTAGAAAAAGAACATCCAGATCCTCATTTGGTATCAAATTGAACACTTCTGCATAGTGTTTTACTATTGAGGGGCAGTTTAAACTAAGGGATTTATACTCTGAGATGTGGGGGGGAGGTTCTGTAGTAAAGCCTCCCTTACCTGTCTTGAAATCACACAGTTTACAGTGTAAAAAATGTCCCACTGGGACCCAGGCATGATCATTACAAAGGGCTGGGTGAGCTCTGAGGGATAGGAGCGCCTCTTGAGAATAGACCAACCTGTGGGAGTTCAAAAGAGCAGAGTGCCTGGCGCCTGGCGACATCGAGGCAAATCCACGCTGCAGCTTGCAAAAAGTAGCCGGGGGGGCTCAACTAGCTTCTCCTGATCTCGCAAATGATTGGTCAAGACCAACCAATCAGCGATAAGCAATGCCGTAGCAGGAAGCAAAGAGTAAAATTTAAAATACTAAAGTAAAGTCTGAACAGAAAAAAGCAGCAGCAAAATTCACTAAAATAAGGTCAGCAGTTTCAAGGAATACAGGAGAACCTCTGTCTACTTCAACAAAGCAAGGGCTAAAACTAGCAAGTCCGCGCTGCGCATTGCATAAAATAGCCGGGGAGATCCGCTGGCTCCTCCCGATCTCCCGTCTGATTGGTCAAGACCAACCAAACAGCACGTAGCAGTGCGGTAGCAGGAGGCAAAGAGTAAAAATTAAAATACTAAAGGAAGGTCTGAACAGAAATTAGCAGCAGAAAAATTCACAAAAATATGGTCAGCAGTTTCAAGGAATACAGTCAAAACCTCTGTCTACTCAAACAAAGTAAGTGAAGTTAGATTAAATAAGTAAGTAGGTAAGTGAAGGTTGAGTCAAAGTGAATGTGAAGTTAGAGGAAAACGAAAGGAGAGAAAACATTTAGAGACTGACAAGGCGAATGTTGCAACTGATGGAGAGGGTACTGACATAGATGACAATTTCTTAAGTGATTTATTGTTGAATCGTCCAACACCATACAGTGAACCACAAAGTGAGAAATCGACAACTGAGAAGTCAATTGAAATCCCAAATGCACCTACTGTACCTGTAGTTTCAAGTGAATCTACACACTTTACTCCGATAGGGAGAGAAATAATAGCTCCTTTGAACCCATTTCCTTAAAATGCTCCAGATGCTTTAACTGTTCCCGTTACTATTGGTCCTATTAGCGATTTTGCTAACATGTTAGCGATCTTGCTAACATGAAACAAGGAGGAATGAAGTTACAGATTAAGGAAATAATGACACTAATAACAAATGGAGCAAGTTAGACAATTGGGAAGGTAGGTCAAAGAAAAAGGAAATGAAGAAAGTTAGAATGCAGACGTCTCCATTTGTAATCTATGGAGGAGAAGAGGAAGTACGATTGATACCTCGGCAAATGGAACCTGGAGGAGGATATGTGCATGTGCCTTGGACTGGAGCTGATATTTTGTCTTTTACAAATGAGTTCCCGAAACTGAGTGTTAATCCAGTAGCATGAAACAGATAGATTGAGAGGTTTGTGAAAAATTCAAAAGTTCTGTGGACAGATTTGAATACCTTGATTGCAATTGTGGTTCCAGGCAACATATGGCCGGAATGTAAGGTATCCATGGATTGGCCTGATGTAGAGCCATTAAGAGATCCAAAAACAGGAGCCCTTCACCAATGATATTGAATAAATACAACCAGGTGATTACCTATTTGAAAAAAGAGATCTCTCCTAAAATGATAGATTGCTTAAAAACTGACAGAATGACTCAAGCATTAAAAAAAATAGTCCATGCTTATTAAGAAAGATTGTTAAAGGCATTTAGACAGTACAGTGGAAAGGAACATGCGGCTGAAAAAGAGATGGGACATTTTGTCTGTAGATTTGTGTATGGTTTAAGACCTAAGATCTTTTCAATGATTCAGCAACATTTGATCTGTTGGCAAAACAAACCAATCAGTGAGATTTTACAGTAACCAAAGTACTGCTGAGATGAGATTGAAGTGAAAAGCAAAAGGCTAAAGGAGAGATTAATGATTGCATAAATGAAGGAAGTGCAAAAAGAACAGAATCAGTTGGGATTTGGTAATGTGCTTCTACCACAACAAAGATGTAATCAAGTACCAATGATGTAAGGTGTTAATGGTTTTCAGCAACAGAATCTACAGACACAAGATAGAGGGTGTTGTGTTCTGATGGATCCTAGAATGGGTTTTGATGTGTTGGTTTTGAAGTAAACAAATTCTTGTCACATCTTTGGCAAGTTAGGGCATTGGAAGGATGAGTGTTGGTTTAATGTAAATAATAATAATGGAAATCAGACTCAGAATGTAGGGTATGCACATTCTAAGGGAAAGAACATGGTTCAGACTCAACAGACACAGAGACAGAAAGTTCAAAATACTAATGTACCCCAAGCTCCAATGTCACAACAAAATGTTCTGGTTCAAAGATATAACAAGAACTAGTCTCATAATGCAAATCTGAATTCCTTTGGAAATCAAGGAATTGCCCAGCAGTACTCAATGACCCAAACAGATGATTTTGCCTCAGACCTGTCAGCATGATGGGCCTGAGAGGGGAGGAGAACTGCTTGCTTGGTGCTGCCTTAGAGGTAGACCAGAGTGGTCCCTATGTGGATGGAGAGGTGAATGGGAATCCTGTCACCATCCTCACTGATACTGGTGCTACTCGTTCTACTGTAAGAACAGCATAGGTTCCTAACCTATCCCTCTCAGGATAAATAATCCAAGTTGGAAGAGTTACAAATAAACAAGTGTTCATCCCAGTTTCTAAAGCAGTACCTTTGAGAATCAATACAATTTGTGGGGTGTGATTTACGTCCAGTGAATCTACTTGGATGTATTGTTCTGCAAACTTAATTGTTACATGTACTGTAGCCAGATGGTTTTGAATTGCATACAAATGACAAAGATATTGTCTTCAAGCTTGCTAGACAAAGATCTGATATTGGCATGTTTCCCCTTTTACCCAAAAATAACCTTTCCATAAAATTATGAGATACTGTATAAGCCAATGTATGGACTTTTCAGGAAAATACATCAAACGTGTTAAAGGTGTAGTCCATATCCCTGTCAAACCAGAGGCAGACTATCCAAGAATCCCACAATATAATTTGACTCCTTATATTATTGCTGGAATTACTCCTGTGATTGACTCAATGATTGAGCAAGGAATCCTAAAGGATATAATGGGGAGTCCATGTATCTCACCCATTATTGGCTTACAGAAGCCAAAAGGCAAGCATCTGATTGTGCAAGACCTAAGGAAGGTGAATGCTATTGTTTTCCCATGTTGCCCTGTGTCAATGAATCCAGCTGTGATACTATTTTAGATTCCATGTGAGGTCAAATGGTTTTCTGTCATTGACTTGTGTCAGGCATTCTTTTCTGCTCTTTTGCACGAGGATAGCTAGTACCTTTCAGCTTTTCGTTTCGGCAGTCGTGTTTTTGCATGGTTCGAGTCCCACAAGGGTATACGGAAAGCTCCTCAATCTTTAATCAGATTCTCAAAAAGAATCTTGAGTCTCTAATAATGCCTAATCATTCAGTCTTGGTGCAGTATATTGGCGGTCGACCTTTTGATAGCGTCAAATACCAAAGAAACTTGCAAGATTGATACTATTGCGTTTCTGAATCATCTGACTAACTATGAACATAAAGTTTCCCTGACTACATTTTTTCCAGTGAGAAGTCCTGTATTTGGGACATCACATTGAGAAGGAAGCAATGAAAGTATTCCCCCAAAAAATCTTTGCCATTCTGAATATGAGTCCACCCACTGGGCAGAAAGAAGCACCCATGTTTCTGGGAATGCTGGGATATTGGCAACAATGGATTCCCAACTTTTCATTGACAGCTTAACCTCTTCAGAGGTTGACTCACAAAGACGTGTCTGATTCGGAACCTTGGGATGGCATTTGTATGAGTGCCTTCACTGAGCGGCAAGAAAGCCCTTGTCATGCTCTGGCTCTGGGAATGCCTGATTACAACCAGTGCTTTGTGTTGTTTTGCAGTGAAAGAGAAGGCTGCGCTCTTTTAGTGTTGACACAAATGCATAGTAGTGCCTGCAGACTTGTAGCCTACTTTTCTGCTACACTTGATCTTGTTGCAGCCGCATTGCCTGGATGTTTGAAAACAGTTGCATCTGCATGTGTGAGTCTTGAGCAGTATGAAAGCATAGTCATTGGACATGCTCTAACTCTGTTTTGTTCCCCATTCAGTGGAGATACTATTGACCCGTACTCGGACACAGTATCTGACTAATAGTCGGCTGACGAAGAATGAGCAGATTCTTTTGGTTGAGGAAAATGTGACTCTTAGATGAAGCATTATTTTGAAACTTTAACATTAATACCTCTTCCTGGAAATAAAGCAGTGGCTGATGAAGATGAGCATGATCATCTTGATGTGCCTGCATTAAGTTCCAAACCCAGACATGATATACAAGATGTACCTTTGCCTGAATCTGACCATGTGTTGTTTTGCTGATGGATCTTGTTTGCGTGATCGAGAAAGAAATCTAAAGGATGCCTATGATGTATGTGAAGTTGCAGGCATTGTCAAGTTGCTGAATTAGTTGCAAGTTTCTGAGTTAGTTGCTTTGATGAGGGTATTCTGTGTTTCAGACCAGTTGCGAGTAACAATCTTCACTGATAGTTAGTACGGATTTGGCATTGAACATGACTTTGAGCAATTGGGGTCACAGCGTGGGTTCATGACTTCCTCCTGTTTGTCTAGATGGAGAAAGTGTGAGGATCCTACTGCAGTCTATAAATGCCCGCCAAAATAGCTGTGGTTAAATGTGTTGCAGATAGGCAAAGCACAGATGATGTTTTAGTTGGCAATAAATACGCTAATGACATTGCAAAATATTGTTCTTTGAATGCACATGCATTTAATGGAGACCCCATGAATGAAATGTCAGATGTCACTAATTGCAACCTGTTATTTACTGCTGTAGATACTTGGAAGGAAGTTAAATGATTACAAGAAGAAGTGCCAGAAGTTGAACAAAAGGGTTGGATTAGAGCTGGTTGTACCAAAAGGGAGGATGACATGTGGATTTATACTGAAGGTTGACCTGTGTTACCTGATAGTGCATTTCTACCTATGGCTAAATATTACCAAGTTCCTGCACATGTAGGAAAAGATGCAATGATCTGCCTCTTTCAACTGATGTGTTTTATTTCAATATTCTGATTGATGCCTGAGAGTATGTAACATAGAAGTGTGGTGTGTCAACCACAAAATGCTGGTAGGAAAACACAAGTCACACTGAGTCATGTGGGAAGATCGGGAGGTTCCTTCAACCAAATAAAAATGATCTTTATAGAGATGCCTGTTTGCAATGGGTTGAAATATGTGATGGTAGTTGTTTGCATCTTTTCCCGTTGGGTGGAAGCTTACCCAACTAAAAGAAATGACAGTCTTACAGTAGCCAAACTGTTACTACGCAATACATGTGCACTTCGCGCACGAAAAATAAACACATTCAGTAATGAGTTAATGAGTAAAACAAGCACCGTAAAAGTGGGCTTAGATTTTAGAAATAGAGGAAAACATATCTTGGGTGTCTAATATGCCAACAGTTTGAATTTGTACAAGTTCAAGAACATGCTAAAAAGCAAATAACTCATAAAATATATTTGCCACAATTATGGGAATTAATCAGAAATTAATATATGTTGACAGCTTAATTGAAGCTCTAGTTCTAATCGTGTGAATGTAATCATGATTCTGAATGTATTTTGCCTTAGCAAACCATTTCTATTCCTCTTATTGTAATGCATCATTGACTTTAAAAAAGTGGTGTAACTCTTTAGTGCAGTGATGAAGAAAGCTGAAATTTTGTGTGAATTACATTTACAACATAAACAACTTAGATTTTCCACAACAAAAAAATGATTTATGATTATTAGCTAAAATTACATGTGATTACTTTGAAAATGTTGTAATAGGCCATACTTGCAAATGAACAATTTCATGATGTATGGTATTCAAGTGCTTTATTAATGTATTAATTGAATCTCATTTTGCCCATACCGAAAGATTCACTTCTATATATATGTATTTTATTTACTGATTTTAATGCATTAGACTGACTTATCTCTTGGAGCTTGTATGTTCAAATTACACTATGGGAAATGTTGCTCAATGGCAAAATGATAATTTAAAAGAGACCGATCTGTTACTTATCTGCAAAAATCTATATTGAAGAATATTCCACTATGGACTAAACCTGTGTATTCAGGATGGACAACTGGTTCCCATAAGCAACTTGTGAAAGAAATCTGAAATAACGTGTTTGTGCATCTTGTAGCGGATGATGAGCAAATACCTATCTGACATGGATGGCGTGACTGTAGATGTCATCTCCAGACTAGAAAAACTATATGGATGTGATTCCTAGGAGAGGAAAGAGAGTCCTTCTCACATCATTTCCAGACGGACATTCATTCCCTACCTGTTTCCACTGCTGTTCCCACAATGAGCACTCCTGAAACTTTCCTTTGAGAGTGTCCGATGCTGGGGCTAGCTGCGAGAGAACAACTACTGACACTGCTACTGCAGTATTAATTGCTGTTTTGCTCCTATTTCCCCTTTCTGTTATGAACTCAAGCTGACAGACTTGCTAGCTAAGCCCGTACTTTCTTCCCTTGCTAATCCTACTGAACTCTGTACGGATGCTGAGAGACTTTTTGAGAACTTTCGACTGCCTATGTTGGTGGCAGGAACTTTTTGACTAAATAGACTTTCTGAACTCTTTAGATGAACAAAATTGTCCCAGATGTCATGTTAGGGGAGCCTATTGAACTAATCTGTTGACTTGTAAGTCTATTCTGATTTGTATATGATGTGATGTCTTGGACTATTTCAGAGACTTATGCTGAATTTATTGGACTAATTGCCCAATTACCTAATTTGCTTAATACAAAATTGATTTGAACACTATATTGTTTGAGTCTTCTTAAATTTACTAATGTTCTTTCTACAGAGATTGCGCACACAAGATTTAAAATTCTACTGTTTAGTAGAGAAAAATATTTTGTAACTTGGTAGCAGAGTTACTCGTTTGTATTATTTGACCCAATAACTTTTTTAGGAGGTTTGGACTTTCTGATGCCCTTATATATATATGTATATATATATATATATATATATATATATATATATATATATATATATATATATATATATATATATATATATATATATATATATATATATATATATATATATATATTCACTGAAAAAACCATAGGTTTCACACACGTTATAGTTAGGAATTAGCATTTAAAAAACATTGCAAATTCACTGAAAAAACCATAGGTTTCACACATGTTATAGTTAGCTGGACATTTCACTCATAAAAAACCAATGAAATTCCCCCGTTATAGTTAGTGCAGGCAACTATAACTCACGCGACCGCAATCCTCTGTTGATGCTAATACTGTATCTTTAGCTATACATATATTACAAATATTTATTTTTCATAAAGACACATATGTCATCAGTGATGTAATATTTGACATCATCAGCAGAGGATTGCGGTCGCGTGAGTTATAGTTGCCTGCACTAACTATAACGGGGGAATTTCATTGGTTTTTTATGAGTGAAATGTCCAGCTAACTATAACATGTGTGAAACCTATGGTTTTTTCAGTGAATTTGCAAGGTTTTTTAAATGCTAATTCCTAACTATAACGTGTGTGAAACCTATGGTTTTTTCAGTGAATTTGTACGTTTTTTTAAATGCTAAGTTATGTATCTATTTTTTTTTTTTTTTTTAAGGTTTTTCACCGTGCGCATACCGTACGCGCACGGTGCGCTTTGCGCACCGCGCGCCCACGTTATGCAGTTCGCGGAATTTCCCGTTTCTATCGTACGCGCACGCTACGCGTACTCCGCGATTTTTCGCAAAAAAATTAAAGTAATTATTTGGCCCTTGGGGGACCTTCTGGGACCCCCTGACAAAGGCTAGGGGGTCAGGAACTGTCCACCCTGCCCCCTTTTCACGTTCTCCACCTCTGTTTTTTACCCCCTCAGACTGCGAGAGACAAAATGGCGGCCGACACTTCCTGGTTTTGACCGATTCGAATGTTTACTAAGATCTAACAACCAATCAGAATCGCACTCGCGCACGGCAGCGTGCGCGTACGGTAAGTTTTACCGTACGCGCACGGAGCGCGCCTATAGATATATATATGCTTTTAAATGCTATTTTCTCAGGAAATATTGAACAGATTTACACCAGACCTGCAAAAGGCACATCCCTGACCTGAGGACTACCTCTCTGCCAAATTTCAAGTAATTCTGTTCAGCCGTTCGGGCTGTAGCTTGGACTAAAGGTCCTATGGAAAAATGCATGGGGAAAACGTGTTTTGGGACCCCCCCTTTTTCTCAGCCCCAGCTTGACGAATCCCCCCGAGACTTTCAGGGATGGAGTGGAGCGGAGCGCCCCACCTATTTTGAAAATTTCGCGAGGATTCGCCAAAGTTATTCCAAATAGACTGTTGCGGATTTCCTATGGAAACACGATCCTAACTATAACTATCTACTGGCGACCGCCAGTAGATAATATATATATATATATATTTATATATATATATATATATATATATATATATATATATATATATATATATATATATTTATATATTTCTTTTTTTACTGAAAAAAACATAGGTTTCAGGTGCGTTATAGCTAGCTGGACATTTCACTCCTACAAAACCCTAGAAATTCCCCCATTATAGTTAGTTCAGCTAACTATAACTCGCGCGCACGCAATGCACAGCTGATGACTTCACATATTACAACAGTCATGACATGGTCAGTGACATCACCCATGACATCACTGATGACATCTCAAATGACATCACTGATGACATCACTGATGACATCATCCTTGTGATAGAGTGGCAGACCTCCTCTCACCCTAATATAACTTTTGATACACACATTCAAAAATAGAAACTCAAATTTTCAAAACAATGGACATACCAATACCAGTTACAACAACCTATTCAGTAATTCCAAGATCGAGTTACCTCAGGCCCCGTCCACTCCCTTCCCCACTGTGTAAACACACCCTGTGGCCGTTTTAAGTTGGGAGATTAAGTCCCCTTTAATCCTGAGAGTCCCTAGGGTCAAACTAGCCCACTAGGTACCTCCAGTAAGCGCCGTTGCAGAGAGGTGTAAAAAGTGGCATGGCCTGAACCACCTCTCTGCAACGCAGCGCTGTGGCGCTTACTGGAAACACCTGGTGGGCTAGTTGGCCCCCAGGTGCCCTCAGGATTGAAGGGGAATTATTTTCCCAACTTAAAACACACCACAGGGTGTGTTTGCACACGTCACCTCAGGCCCCGTCCTCTCCCTTCACCACTGTGTAAACGCGCCCTGTGTCCATTTTAAGTTGGGAAATTAAGTCCCCTTGAATCCTGAGGGTCCCTAGGCTCCAACTAGCCCACTCGGTACCTCCAGTAAGCGCCACAGAGCTGCGTTGCAGAGAGGTGTAAAAAGGGGCGTGGCCTCTAAACACCTCTCTGCAACAAGGCTCCCTGGCGAATACTGGAGGTACCTGGCGGGCTTTTTAACCCTCAGGGACCCTCAGTATTGAAGAGGAACTAATTCCCCAACTTAAAACACGCCACAGGGCGTGTTTGTACACATGTAACCTCAAGCCCCACCCCCTCCCTTCACCACTGTGCAAACGCACCCCGTGGCATGTTTTAAGTTGGGGGATTAACTCCCCTTGAATCCTGAGGGTCCCTGGGGTGCAACTAGTCCACCAGGTACCTCCATTAAGCACCACAGAGCTGCGTTGCAGAGAGGTGTAAAAAGCGGCCTGGCCTCACATCACCTCTCTGCAACGCAGCTCCCTGGCGCATACTGGAGGTTCTTGGTGGGCTAGTTGGCCCCCAGGAATCCCCAGTATTCAAGGGCAATTAGTTCCCCATCTCCAAACGCGCCAGGGGTGCGTTTTCAGAGTGCTGCAGGCAGGGGGGGGGAGAGCCTGGTGCGATGCCGGTCTTTTAAAAAAAAAAATTTAAGAAGGGGGCTGTGTGGCCCCCCTTCATTTTCTTTTTTATGGGCCCTGTGGACCCCATCCCACAGTGCCTGACCCCTTTTTTTTTATAACAAATTTGGGAAGGGGGCCCCCCTCCCTAGGCCATATTCGGCCCCAGGGACCCCATCCCCCGGTGCATGGACATTTCTTTTCTTTAAAAAAAAATAATATATTTTCTATAATTTGTGAGGGGGGCCGCGTATGGCCCGGGGACCCCATACTCCGGGGCCAGCCCTATCCGTTGGGGACCATTGGGGGGTCCCCTCTCCCCCCACGGTCCCGCCGGCTCCCCGCCTCCTGTAGGAGCCGGCATTGCTTTTCCACATGGGGAGCTGCTAAGATGCAGCTTCCCGTGTGGAAAAGCAATCTGCTTTGGTATTTGGAAGAAAGAGCAGGCTTCCTGCTCTCTCTTCCAAAAACCAAAGCAGAGTTTGCTATGGCAGGGTGGGAGCCGCGAGGCTCCCGCCCTGACATAGCAAACTACAGTGTCTTGGGGGTGGGCACCCAGGGACACTGCAGGAGCTAACCCTGGGGTGTGGCAGTCCCCAGGGCCATGACAAGGCTCCAGGAGGGGGGCTGCACAGCCCCCCTCCCACAATTTACAAAGCCCTGGGGGTTGGTGGTCCCCGAGGCTGGGGTTCCGTCACAGACCCCCTAATTTTAATATTTAGAGCCCCGGGGAAGTTGTGGTCCCTGGGGCGTGTTGGGGGGGCTTGAGCCCCCCCAGGTTATTTATTTTTTTTAAACTAAAATCAAGCCCCGGGGGTGGCAGTCCCCGGGGCTGCGGGGGGGCCAAGAGCCCCCCACACATTACATAAAAAAGCCCCGGGTGGCGGTCCCCGGGGCTGGGGGGCTGTGAGCCCCCCCCACAATTATGTTAGATAAGCCCTGGGGGTAGCGGTCCCCCATTCCAAAACTAATATTGCCCCCGGGATTTGGCTAACCCTGGGGCTGAATATTGACGAAGCGCTGGAGCCCGCGCTTTGTTTATTTTCTCGGCTGGATCCGTGCACCCTGCGCGAATTTTGGAGATTTAAAAATAAAATAAAAAAATGGGGGCACTGGGGTTCCTTGTGGGACCCCCTGAGCAGGCCTAGGGGGTCAGGGTGTTTCTACCCTACCCCCTTTTTGTGTTTTGCGCACTTGTTTCACTGATTTCTTGTGCCTCGGTTCTACCGAGGCACAAGATTGCTGCCAACACTTTCTGGTTTGGAGTGTTGACAGCCAATGAGCATAAAGCTTGTGATCGGGAGGGTGCGCGGATCCTGCGCGGCCATAGATATCGAAATTCTCAGGAACTACTGAACGGATTGACACCATTTAACAAAAAGGGTTCTTTCTGAACCAAGATCTACCTTTTTGCCAAGTTTGGTGTAATTCCGTTCAGCAGTTCGGGCTGTAGCCGTGTCTAAAGTTTCCTATGGGAAATTGCATGGGGAAAACACGTTTTGGGACCGCCCTTTTTTCTCGGCCCCCGCTTGACGAAAACCAAAACTTTCAAGTTAGGAGCCGACCGGAGCAGGCCATAAGTTTTGATGTTTTCGCGAAGATTCGTCAATTGGCGCCAAAGGTTTTGGGAATAGAATGTTGCAAATTTTCTATGGAAAATAGGTCTTAACTATAACTACCTACTGGCATATCATAGTATTACGTATGATATACTTGAAGTTGATTTTAAATCTGAGTTGGTTAGTTATGTATAGTCCTCATTGAGAAGACAGCAGGGACATCTTAGTTCCTTCCCCCCTCAATGCGATGAGCCAGATTCATTGGAGGAGCAACCTTGATGGGTGGTAAAATAACTTAGTCCAGTAAATGAATTACCAGGTATCATACCGACCATGAAAGAGAGACATTCTCCGCTGGTTCACCGACCAGAGTGCTCTTTAATTTGAAAGACAATCTATAAAACTGAAGGGATTATTCATTAAAGGCTGCATGGGTACTCGCATGGTGCTGCACAATTATGCTGTGTGCACCAGGTTTTATAAAGGTACGTGCATTCATTTAATGGTCTGCCTCCCTCAGTGCCACAGCTACACCCGTACCAAACTTTAGCAATTAACCCCAGAGAATTGTGTTCTATCAGCAAGAACACGTTTTAATGCTGCACACATACCTAAATACAAGTACAAATACATATAATTTTCTTCACACAAGCCCAGTTCTACTTGGGAGCTGGACATGCTACCTCGCTGGAGACAAACAAAAGTGCCATCAGTTCAATCAAGAAAAACATATTTATGTTTACCTCTCTAAAATGCAGGAATAGTTATTATGCATGATGTGTTATGATGGACCAAGAACTGTTTAACGACAAATATTTTTAGGATGCAGTAAATTCATTAAATCAGATAACAATCCGTTTTACTGAGGAAGCCAGCCACGTGGGCCAAAAGATAAAGTGTGGTGTTGAGTCCATTTACGCCCCGGGCAGTGTGGGATACACACTAAAAAGCTGAACATATAATTGTTCATTATTACGCTGCCAGGATATCACTGTGAAGCTGCATTGAGACTGTCTGAGACGTAGTTATTTTCATGCACCAAACCCACTCTGACAAAGTGAGGCGTTTTGTGAAAACATCCGCAGATTACCTGCTAAAATCAGAGAGTGTGATTCCAGGAGAACCCCTGGCCCTGCACACACAGTCACTCTACTTTAGCAAAGTGGTTGTGATGCTCTGCAGACATTTGGGAGCGACAGATTGATGATTCACTCTAAATTTCTGCTCTATTCTAAATTGTTGCAAGCATTTAAACTACACGCACAAGGTATCTTAAGGGATGCCAGGAGGGGGACTTGAGTCAACACTGACGCCAATAAGAATCACATAGTCACAGACACTGTAGGCCAGTCCACTAACTAAGGGAAACCGAACACAATAAGCAATTATTTTTCAGCATCAAACAAAAGGTCTAGCAATGACTGAAGTATTAAAATAAGTGATGGATGGAATGCTTAAATTAATCTCAGCCACTGCTAATTAATCGGGCTGCATCCCAGTGCATTTTTATTTTGCTTGTGTTCAGGTTCAGGAAGGACCTTGCCTGGCAGTTCAGGCTGGAGTGTTCCAATTGGTGCAGGGTCAAGAGTGATTTGTATCTGGCCGGGTCCACACTTAGGTGGCATGGTCTGTAAAATACTGATGGACTGTGATACAGCCCAGTGTATTTATCAGTGGCTGTGATCATTTCAACCATTCCAGTGGTTAATTTGTAAAAAAAAAAAAAGTGCTGGGGCTCTCATCAGCCGGCAGCTTGCACCGGACTATTTCTCCTGTTAGCGCAGCATAAAACAGAACCAACTACTAATCGTGAAAGTGGGGAGAGTAAGTGAGATAATGACCAGAGCTGCCAACTTCGGGGCTGGGGAACCAAGTTTGAGTCTTGGCTTCGGCTCAACTTCCTGTGATTGTGGGCAAATCACTTAATCTCTCCATGCCCACGATAAATTATTATGAATGTGTCCTTAACTGGTGCGCATGAAGAGTGCTGGTGTTGATGATTAAGTGCCCGTGCTCAGCACCAAAAACCACTGGCTCAAATTAAGCACTGAACCATTCCAGCCATCACTTTTTTGTATATTTCAGGGATGAGTATGCCCAGGCCTAGGTGCTGTGCGCACTGTGCTATTGGAACAGAGCTATTGCTGACTGATGAACCCTAATATGGGCAAGACTGTTCCTGGGTCTCTAGTGTTTCAGTTCAGGGAGGATCTGCCTTGGCAGTTCGGGCTTAACTGTTCCCACTGGAGCAGGGTCAAGACCTATTTACATATTGCTCCAAACTGGGGTGGCATGATGTGCAAAATGGAAAACAATGGGAACACAACAGTCTGAACCACGAGTGTTCCGACTATGCAAGCTATACCACACATGCCTTAACCAAGCATGCATAAGCGTGTTTAAGGCAGTGCACGGTCTAGCTGCAGGATGACAGAAGCAGGAAGATGCTGCAGTGAAGTAAGTGGGGCTGGTTTTCTTAAGGGCTGGGAAGGGGGTCGGGCCAGGTTTGAGGGCAGTAGAAGGGGTTGGTGTAGTTTAAGGGACAACGCGGGGGTTGGGGTGGGGTAGTGTAAGTTAGGGTGCAGGGTTTTTAGACTTTAGGGCAGTGGGAGGGGAATGGGTAGTTGGGTTTGTTTTTAGGGCGTGGGGGTTGGGGTAGGTTTTAGGGCAGTGGAAGGGGTTAGGGTAGTTAAAGTAACAGCGTGGGCAGTAGGGGGCCGGGTAGTGTAGGGTTTTAGGCCTTAGGGCAGTGGGAGGATAATGAGTAGTTGGGGTAGTTTTTAGGGTTGGGAAGGTGCTGGGCCAGGTTTTAGGGCATTGGAAGGGGTTGGGGTAGTGGAAGTGAGAGCGTATGGGAGCAGGGGTCAGGGTTGTATACGTTAGGGTAAAGGGTTTTAGGCCTTAGGGCAGTGGAAGGGGAATGTGTAGTTGGGTTAGTTTCCGGGGCGGAGGTGGGGTAGGTTTTAGGGCAGTGGAAGGGGTTGGGGTAGTTAATGGAACAGCACAGGGCCAGAGGCCCGGGTAGTGTAAGGTTTTAGGTCTTAGGGCAATGGGAGGGGAATGGGTAGTTAGGCTATTTTTTAGGGCTAGAAGGGGGTCAGGACAGATATTAGGGCAGTGGAAGGAGTTAGGGAAGGTTAAGGGACAGCGCAGGGGTCGCAGGGGAGTCAGGGTAGTGTAAGTTAGGGTGCAGGGTTTTAAGCCTTAGGGCAGTAGGAGGGGAAAGGGTAGTTCGGTTTGTTTGTAGGGCAGGGATTGGGGTAGGATTTAGAGCAGGCAAAGGGGTTGGGGTAATTTAAGGGGCAGGGTAGGGGTGGGGGCATGGTAGTGTAGGGTTGTAGGCCTTAGGGCAGTGGGAGGGGAAAGGGTAGTTAGGGTAGTATTTAGGGTTGGGAGGGGGTCAGAGTATGTGTTAGGGCAGTGGAAGGGGTTGGGATAGTTTAAGGAACAGCGCAGTGGAGGCAGGTGTGTGGGGGTAGTCGGGGGAGCTGGGGTAGTGGCGACCTTAGCTACACATACTTCTTTATCATTCATGCCTATAACACAATCTTTTGTGGTAAAGGCATGCGTGGTAAAGGAATGCATGTTTAAGACGCATTTGTGGTTGGGCTGCGTAGCAGAGGCACATGTGGTAAAACCATTTGTGCTTCTATCATACAACCGTGGAAAATAACAATGGACTGAGATGCGGCCCAGGTTAACTACAAGTGGCTGTAAATTGTTTTTTGGGGAGTTTTATATAGCCCGAACTAGACCCAAAGGTATCAGAGCGCTTTACATGAGCACCAGTTGCATTACAGAAGGAAACATTCATGTTTTTTTGTTAGGCAGGGGGAGATTAAGTGATTTGCCCAGAATCACGGGATGTTGAGGGCCTCTGCCAAGATTCGAACCTGGTTTCCCAGATTGGAGGTCAGCCACCCTAGCTGTTAAGCCAATAATTTAAGCTCTTCTACCATCACTTTTTTGTATTCTTCAGTGTAGCGATAGCACTTTGTAAAGTGAAGACACTTAACTTGAAATTTCTCCAAGTTACGCACACTCTTTACAACGGAAACAGTGAGCAGTGATTACCTCTCCCTGGTGTGTTTTATGTGGCTTTTGCCACTAAGCGGGAGAAATTTTGAGTCAAACATAGACATTTTAGGAAATGCAGTTGTAGAAAAAATGTGTACAGCCGTGCCTTACATGAACGCAAACCATTATGGTGGAATCACAGATTTAAAAAATAAGACACAGTACTTTCAAGTTTCCTGATTCCATGCATGAGTAGGTCACCAAGTCGTAAGGATGGGGTCATATATTTTGGTAC
The DNA here is from genome assembly GCF_964204655.1 of Triturus cristatus. Classification (NCBI taxonomy): domain Eukaryota; kingdom Metazoa; phylum Chordata; class Amphibia; order Caudata; family Salamandridae; genus Triturus; species Triturus cristatus. Next base: position 314,254,484 of record NC_140588.1, on the reverse strand, counting down.
TTGTAGCCTTGAAATTGTAATTGGATGGACATGCTAGATGCCAGCATGAAAACATAAACCTGGATTGAATGAGTTACTCAATCACGCAAACCTGGAAGCTTTATTGGCACTTACTCATTTTTCAGAGCTGCCACAATTTCTGAAGCAGGCCAAAGTGGTCTTCAATTTGAAAGGCACTCTATAAAAATCAGGGGGTTATTTACTAAATATTTTGCGGCTACTCATGCAGCACTGCACAATTTTGCTCTGTGCTCAAGGGCTTTATAAAGGGTTTTAAATTGACTCAATGGTCTGCATTGCTTGGTGCCATAGGAGCACCCGTGCCAAACTCTAGTAATTAACCCCCACAGAGTTGTGCTGTGGCATCAAGAAAGCATGTTTTAATATTGCACACATACTGTTAGACTTAGCACCATTGGTGTGGGTCTCCCTTCTATAGTTTGCTGTTGCCTCATCTGTTTTTTAGCTGGTCTAGATGCTTTGGGTATTTTGCCACTACTATTCAGTGCCAAAGTGCAAGTGCTCCCTTGAGTAAATTGTTGTTATTGATTAGTGACTCCATGATTTGTTATTTGATTTACTTGTCAGACCTTAGTACTGTGCCCCATGTGTGCCCAGGGCCTGTAAATCAAATGCTGCTGGTGGGCTTGCAGCACTGATTGTGCCACCCACAGAAGCAGCCTGGAAACTGTGACTCAGGCCTGCCATTGCAGAGCATGTGTGCAGTCTGGGGCTGCCATGTCGACTTGGCAAGTGCACGCACTTGCCAGTCCCTAAATCTTCTCTTTTCTACATGTTAGTCCCCCCTAAGGTAGGCCCAAGGTGCCAGTGGGCAGGGTGCATTGCATGTGAAAGGTAGGACATGCCCTGATGTGTGTGGCATGTCCTGATAGTGAAATACTGCCAATTTCGTTTTTCACTATTGCAAGGCTATATCTGTTCCCATAGGCCAGAATCGGCAGTTAGTTTATAACATCTTATAAACATAACTGGCCCTAGAAACAAGATGGGAAAATAAAGTTTAGTATGCCTGAACTCAGAATACTAAAGTGCATCTTTTAGTGAGGGTGTTTTTTACATTCTGTGTTTGAAAATACCACTTTTAGAAAGTGGGCATTTTCTTTCCTAACCATCCAGTGTGCCTCTGCTAGGTTTGTGTATTGCCTGGCTTGTGAGTGGCAGGAGCTGGGAGAGGGCAGAGGCTCCGGCAGTCTGATGAGTCAGGGCTGGGTTGAATGGGACCTGGGTTGAATTTAGAGTAGGGGGAGGAGATTTCCTTTCACCTGCCTGGGCCAGGTCTGCTTTCAACAATGCTGTCTTCACCTCCTGCCAGGAAGCTGCACCAGTGAGGACAGAACTGGTTTTGGCTGGGTACAGACACTCTCTGCCTTCAGAGAACAACTAATTTGTGTGTATAAACAGGGGGACCCAGACCCCAGAATTTTAGATCACTTCTGGGAAATCAAGAGGAAACCTTTGCCAAGGAGAAGAGCCGGATAAGCTGGGTAGGAATACTGCCCTTGTGCTTTTTGCTGTCTGGGATTGGCCTGCAGTGGCTGCTTGCTGCCAAGGAAAGGAGAAGAAGGACTTTGCTGTTTGCTTTGTCACCTGCTTGCAGAAAAAGATCCCAAGGGCTTGAAACTGAGCTTGCCTCCTGTCTGAATTCTCAGGGACACAAAGACTTCACCACCAGCTTCCCTGAATTTCCTTGCTTGTAATTCTAACCTGCAAAGAGGTGCCTGATGCTGCTTAGGACCTCTAGAAACTGTTTCTCGCTGGGAGCCGGAAGATCAACGCAACTAGAAAAAGCGTGTTGCATCCGCACCGATTCCCAACGCATCACTGAGCCACGGGGAAGAAGCGTGCCGCATCCGCACTTGGTTCCGACGCCTCGCTGAGCCACCAGGAAGAAGCATGCTGCATTCACACCGGATTCCGGCGCATCGCCGAGAAGACCGTCGCAGCACCTGTCATGCGGCTGCAAAAGATCACGCATCATACCGGACCGCCGCATCGCATCAAGCCGCACTTTTGTCGCATCGCACAAGATCATCACCATGCATCAAGGCACCATATTGTCGCATCGTAACTCAGTAAGAAACAGACGCATTCCCTCCTCTCCGGTAAGGAACAGATGTATCGTCTCCCCTGCGCTACAGTAAGGAACAAACACATCACCTCAACCGAAGCAAGGAACTGACGCATCACCTTCCCTGTGACCCTTTAGTTTATTTTGCATAACGCATCTAAGGTACTTTGTGTCGCATTTACAACTTGCATTGAACTGAACTATTTCTACCATTTGAAAGCCTTATTTTGAATACTGTATTGTGGATTTTTGTCGTTTGGTCTTGTTTTGGTTTAGATAAAGATTACTTATTTTTCTAAACTGGTGTGGTGTCCATTTGTAGTGTTTTCACTGTATTACTGTATGTGTTCACAAATACTTTACACACTGCCTCTGAGATAAGCCTGTCTGCTTGTGCCAAGCTATCAAGGGGGTGAGCAGGGGTTATTTTAGAAGTGTATCCCCCTTACCCTGACTAAAAGCAAGGGTCCCTATTTGGCCAAAGGTACCTATCTCTGCCAACTAGAGATCCCTATTTCTAACACATACCTAAATGCGAGTGCCAGCAAGTCCTAATGTGACAAAGAATTCTTGCCATGCACCCCAGGCTCACCATTTCTATCTTCACACAATGGCCACGTGCCTAGTTGTACTAGAGAGCTGGACATGCTACTTCACTGGAGACAAACAAAAGTGCCATCAGTTCAATCAAGAAAAATATATTTATGTTCACCTCTCTTAAATGTATGTATGGCTATTAAACATAATGTTAGATGATGAACCAAGAATTTTGAAAAGAAAAATATATTTAGGATGCAGTAAATTTGCTAAATTGAATGATAATCAGAAGTACAGAGGGAGTCTAACACACAGGTCAGTATTTAAAGTGTACCATTGAGTCCATTCATGTTGAGGGACAGAGTGGGATAAATACTTGAAAGTGGGCCGTATAATGGTTCAGTATCAATACCACCACAATAGCACTATGGAGCTGCACTGGGACTGTCTGCGACATACTTAATTTCATGCCCCGAACCTGGTCTGACAAAATTTGCCATTTTGTGAAAGAATCAGGGAGTTAGTTACCTGCTAAAATCATAGGTTGTGGAGACAGGAGAACACATGAATGTGCACACACAGTATACTTTGGCAAAGTGGTTATGATGCTCTGCAGTCATTTGGAAATGACAGATGGGTGACATATTCTAAATTTGTAATTTGTTAAAAAAAAATTTACAAACATTTAAACTACGTGCACAAGTCATGCTAAGAGAAGGAAGCTTTCCTTTTGAGGGGGTGGTAAGATGGCGACTTGAGTCAACTCCTGACACAAATAAGAATCCTATTGTAACAGACACTGTAGGATGGGCCACTTATTGAGCAAAAGTGGACACACTTAGCTGGTATTTTTCAGCCTCAAGCAAAAGGTTTAGTGAAAAGATGATAATGCTCATATGGTAATGAGATGAATTTTATATCTACCAACAACACCGGGCTCAAGACAGCAACTGCCGTCCTCAGATCCCAGGAACCCTCTCTTCCACAAGATTCTACCCCCACATTTTAATAAGCCCACACCCAACACACCCCCCGTCTTTCAAATGAAAAACAATATATAACTAAAGGCACTGCTTACTAAGCTATATGACTCAATATATGGGCCTGAAAATTTCAGGCCCATCTCCCTGCTTCCCTGGCCAGCCAAAATCATCGAGGCTCACGTCAATAACATTCTGACCAATTTCCTCCTATCCAACAACATTCTGGATGACTCCCAACACGGATTTAGAGCTGGCCACAGCACTGAGACAGCCCTGCTCAGTGTTACAGAGGACCTCCGTACCATTCTCGACAGCGGTGGAACGGCAGCACTGGTCCTGCTGGACCTCAGTGCTGCCTTCGACACGGTGTCGCACGAGGTCCTTCTGACGAGATTGGAGGAAATTGGTATTACAGGGATAGCTTTAGGATGGTTCAGAGACTTTCTCTCCAACAGGTCTTTCAGAGTCTCCACCCCCCCTTACATCTCGAAGGAGCATAACATCGGACAGGGAGTGCCGCAGGGTTCTTCCCTGAGCCCTACCCTGTTCAATGTCTATGTCCGCCCCCTTGCAGAGGTGGCTAGAAGGAGCGGACTGGCATTGGTATCCTACGCTGACGATACCCAGCTGGTGGTGGCTCTCAATGATAACAGTGGTCTGGAGGCTTATCGCTTTAAACAGACACTCACTGACATCACCAACTGGATGACGGCGAATTTTCTCCAACTCAACGCGGGGAAAACAGAGATACTGCTCCTGGGGAAGAATACCGCGTCCTGGGGTGATAGTTGGTGGCCTGATGTCTTGGGCGAACCTCCTAAGCCTAAGGAATGCGTTAAAAATCTGGGAGTCTGGGTTGACTCGGCACTAAGGTTTACGCACCATACTAAAAAGGTGGCGGCCACCTGCTTCGGCATTCTACGTAACCTCAGACCTATTTTGAGGTTCTTCGACTGCCACACCCGCCAGATAATTGTTCAGGCGACCATCCTTTCGAGACTGGATTATGCCAGTTCTCTTTTATTAGGGGCGAACCTTGCCGAAATCTCCAGACTACAAAGAGTCCAGAACGCGGCTGCCAGGGTGCTGGTAGGTCTTCCTCGCCATTCCTCGACGACTGGAGCCTTGAAAAAATTACACTGGCTCCCGGTGGGCAAAAGGATCCAATTTAAGGCACTATGTTTAGCCTTTAAAATCCTTAAAACCGCCTCTCCCCCAATGCTGTGCCCCCTCCTGTCAGAGTACACTCCTAGGAGGTCGCTTCGATCAGAGGGACAACATCTTGCGACCATTCCTCGCATCAGATTGACCAGAGTAGGCGGCCGATCCTTTAGCTTCCTAGCTGCCAAGTTATGGAATAGTCTTCCGGAAACCATCCGTGGCATGCAGGACCTTTTGACCTTTAGAAAGGCTATCAAAACTCACCTTTTTCAATAACTGCTTCTCTCTCTTTGCGTTCCTTTCTCTCTGCTTCAGGTTTTTTCGCAGCGCCGGGACGCCCCTTGGCTGGGGCAGCCGTGCGCGATATAAGTCTTTATAACATAACATAACATAACAATAACATGGATCTAAGGAAGATAAAACCTTTTTTTTTAAAAGAACACAAAGGATCTTGCTTACAATGGTAAGGATTGTCACAGAGAAAACAATAGAGAGAAATTATATCTTGACATTATAAATAGATGATGAACTAATGACCTATTTAAATTATACATATTCTAAACAGCTACAGCACTTAATCCGTACATTTGTAAGGCAAGAACTTAGTGTGAACAGGCTTAATGTGAGCACATTGGTTTAAAGACCATTGTAAACTTTTGATTAGAACCAACACCCAAACTCTTCTGCACCTGCTCAGACATCGAAGAGGAGCAAGTGAAACCATACTCTTATTCCAAACTTTGCTATTTTCGAACACCGCTACATGATCCTTGACCGCCTTATTCTTAACAGGTGCAAAAAACTTTCAAGGACCTTTTTGCCGGAAGAGGAACATGGCGGCCACTAGTCAGACTCTAGCAGCCGCAGGCGGCAGTCCGGAGGAACCTCTATCGCAGGAGGGCATGTGAGCGAGAGTGTGCGAGCAGAAATGCGCAGAACACAGTGGGGGTAACGTTTACTTTCTGCATTTATCAGGAAAAAAGAAGGCACCTACCGGGCAATGCTCACGGAGCTCGGGTGTGAGCCAGGAAGACGCTGAGTAGCACAGCGCGGAGTGCAGCTGACACACTGGGGAGAGGCAGCAGGGAGCCTCCGGCAGATCTGGTGGGTTGGTTTCAGGGGCAGAGGCAGAACAAGCAGGGTTTGCCTGCATCAGGTGGAGGAGGTGGGGGCTGAGCGGAGAGGCTCGATCAGAGCTGAGGTGCAGACGTGTGGTTTAAGAGAGAGGGGAGGAAGTCCCCTGCATATGGAGAGAGAGACCCTCAAGGAAGGTGAGGCCCCCTCCAGGTATACGCTGAGGACCAGAAATATCAGAGGTAAGAGTTTTCTTCCCATTTCACCAGATGCTCTGCCTGATATAGCACAAGGGGGGAAGACTGTAATTAAAGCGAAAAGAGGGCGACAAAGGGTGTCCTTGCAAAGCAGAGGGACTGGGGTGACCGTGAATAAAACCAGTGAGGGAAGGAATAAAAAGAAAACCTGCCTCCAAACTGCAAGAGTAAAAGTGACTCCTTCACTTAAATCTTTTTTTCGCATACTCCCAAGTATGCAGAAGGATAATGCAGTAAGTCCAAGTTCTAGCCCTGAAGAGTGTATTTGTGAAGATACAATGGTGCGTGATAGTAATTTGGCGAAAGTCAACGATATTGAAGCCATTGCGGGAAAGTGCCCTTCGAGCGTTCTGAGTAACTCGAGTACGTTAGGAGGGGAGAGTAGGGTCTCGCAGCGGGATATAATAACAATCCCAATCAGCAACAAGTATTCAGTCTTAACAGCAGCTGAGGAGTTGGAAGCACTTTCACCACCACAATTACTTGCACCAGCACCAGAATTGAATAGGGATAACCAAAACGGTACAATTAGCCCAGAAGGAAGAGCATTAGAGACAGAGACTTCATTGGCTAGTATCCTATTGGAGCTGAAGAAGGATATTAAAGAGCGTTTCGAGGTATCAGAGGCTAACCAGTTAAGTATACAAGCATCCTGCTCAGTACTGGCTCAGAAGCTGGAAGAGGTTACGACTCGTAAAAATATTCTGGAGGAAGAAGTTAGTGCTGTTAAACAGGATGTTGTGAAAAACACAACTGAGATCTCTAATTTGGGGAAACAGAACCAGATGCTAAGCGACGATATAGAGAGAATTGAGAATCATTCTCGGAGGAATAATATAAGATTCTTAAATATTCCTGAAAATGAAGAAGGGGCAGACATGAAGACTTTTATAATTGACCTTCTTCGGAATTTTGTTTTGAAGGATAAGGCGGAGATAAATCTTGAGAGTGAAATACAGAGGGTGCACAGAGAGCCGTTTCGATGTAACCCACAGATAACCAAACCCAGAAAGATTTTGGTAAATTTCCTTTCCTATAACATCAAGGAGAAGATACTTAGTAGTGCTTTAAAAAATGGCCCATACCTGGTTAATGGCTACTCCTTTCTGGCTAGGTCTGATGTATGTAAGGTCACAGAACAAAAGCAGTGGGAGTTAGGCGGAAAGATGGAAGAGCTTAGAAGGCTGGGAGCGAAAGTGCAGTTAAAATTCCCCGCTATGCTCCGTATAATGTGGAATAATAAAATGTAAAACTACCGCTCAGTGGAGGATGTTGAGGCATTAATAAGTAGAATGAGCAATGAGAATCCGTCAAAGTTAAAAATGGCTCTCTTGCCCTCCAGCATCCTAACAATGTACAAATAAGTAGTGCGTTAATTCCTCCGGATTGTACGCCTATAGGCATTATTATGCCTAGTAATGTAGGGAGGGTTCCTCGGGGGGGCACAGTAGCGGAAGTGAGGGGGGGTGGTGGGGGAGCACGGGTGGGAGCAATGGGGAAAAAAAAGCAAAAAAATAGTTCTTAACACCTTCTATGCAGGATTGTCTTTTCAGAACAGGACTGAAACCAGGAAGAGAATTTATTAAGAAAGATGATTTCGACTAATATCCAGAGTATTAAAATTCTTACTTGGAATGTGAACCGCATGAGGTCTAAACCTAGGCAGAGGCGAATACTTGAGTATCTAAAAAATAGCCAGGCACAGGTAATGGTGTTACAAGAAACGCATCTCATGGCAAATGAGAGTAAGGAATTGTTCGGGAGATGTGGTTGGCTCAAAAATTTTGTCGTTTTAGACCAACTATTTTGCTGCAAGGGAGTGGCTATTCTGATTAAGAGTGGTTGTGGAATAGAAATGAAAGAGTCAAGCACAGACAGTTCAGGTAGGTGGGCCTCAGCCCGAGTAAGGTGGGCTGACATTGATTTCGTATTTATCGGATATTATGGTCCTAATGAGGATTATCCTCAATGTATTGTTGACTTAGAATTGAGGATGGCAGCAATTTTAGTCCCCGTAATTGTAGGTGGTGATTTCAATGTTTTGTTAGGCCCTGTGTTAGATCGGACTACAAGAAGAGAGAGTATATATGTCCCTAGAATGAGGTACGCTCTGAAAAGCATGATATCCAATTTTAACTTAGTTGATGTATGGAGGCATTTGAAGGGTAAGACAAGGGATTACATGTACCATAGCAAAAAACATCACCACTTTTCAAGACTTGATTATTTTCTAGTTGATAGATCATTTTTAGCAAACATTAAGAAGACTGAACATCTCCCTGCTCATATATCAGATCACTCACCAGTAATGGTAACCATACAAGGTCAGAGGCCACAACCACCTAGGAGATGGACTTTAAGACGGGCATTGTTATTAGAAGAGGGGTTGGAGATAGCTTTAAAGGAAGCAGCGACTGAATACTTTGTTAATAACCAAGACACTGCCCCCTCGCATATTGTTTGGGATGCCTTTAAGGCATATATCCGAGGAATTTTAAAAAGCCTAAACTCATTAGAAAATCGGAAAGCTCGTATAGAATTAGAGAACAGTGAAAGGGAGAGCGGGATCTTAGAGGAGGCTTTACATTCCATGAGTTCAGAGGAAGAAAAAGCGAGGACGGAAGAAAGGTTGCATAAGGCACAATTGGAATTTAAAATGAAAATAGAGCAAAAGTGTAAAGCTAAATGGCAAGCGGCGAATATAAAAGAATTTGAATAAGGGGAAAAAGCAGGAGCCTTGCTTGCCTGGAAAGCAAGAGTGGAAAGGTCAAGAAATGACATAAAAGAGCTAAAAAGTGAAACAGGAGAAAAAGCTGGATAGTTGGGACTCTATACAGGAACACATAGTTACAATATTCTCACAGCTATATACGGAAAATGTCACTGCTGACCTTATAAAGACCAGATGTTGGCTTAGTACACTCGATCTTCCGTCACTGAGTGAAGAGAGGAAAGATATTCTAGAAGCCCCAATCACAAAAGAAGAGATAAAAGGAGCAATAAAAAAGTCTAAAAATGGAAAGGTGGCAGGGCTCGATGCTTTCCCGGCAGAAGTATACAAAAACATAGCCGATGAAATATTACCTGCCTGGGAGATGCTGTTTAATCTGATATATAGAGGGGAAGTGCAGGCTCCAGAATCATGGCGTGAAGCCTCTGTAGTTTTAATTTTGAAACCTGCTAAGGACCCCATTAAAGCAGAATCATATAGGCCAATCTCCCTGCTAAATGCTGACTATAAGATCTTCGTCAGCATTTTGGCAGGGAGACTATCTAGAGTAATTTCTCAATTAATACGAGGATCAGAAGGGGGTTATCCCTGGAAGGCAAATGTGTGAGCTAACCCAACAACTAATAGGATGTATTGATATAGCAGCAGAAAGATCTGTCCACTTGGCGGTGGTCACAATGGACGCCGCTAAGGCGTTTGATTGAGTTTGTTGGGAATATTTATGGGTAGTCCTAGAGCATATGGGGTTCGGACCTCATTTTATAATCACATTAAAAACACTATATAACAGCTCTACAGCTAGGATTCTCTTAAATGGAGCCCTTACTAAGAGTTTTAAGATCACTAGAAGGACACGACAGGGCTGCCCAATTTTCCCCCTGCTATTCAATTTATATATCGAGCCATTTGCTCAGGCGCTCCGTCAAGACAACCACGTGAAGGCTTTCTGTATAGGAATGTTCGAGAAAAAAATCTCATTATACACGGTTGATCTAATCATATATACATCAGACCCGGTTATAACGATTCCAATGGTAGAGCAACTGGCAGACGAGTATGGGGCCCTGTCTGGGTACTTGGTAAGCAGAGAAAAAAACGGGATTATGTGCTGGAATATCCCGGATTGGGGAGGGAGTGTACAGATAGAGATTAGATATTTAGGTATTAAAATTCTTAATGCAGTGCAGGACGTCCCACAGCATAATTTGGAAAGAATTACAAAGGAAATTGAATTTTTTTTAGAAAGGTGGAAGAATCTTCCTCTGACGATATATGGAAGGGTTAATTTGATTAAAATGGTCATTCTGCCGAAACTCACATTTCTTTTTAATTGCATACCTTTAACGTTCCCGAGCAGGCTAATAGATAGAGTACAGGGTAAATTGGGCAGTTATGTTAGGGCAGATAGGGGAGCACGCATATCCTGGAAAAAACTTAGACGTAGATTGGCAGAAGGAGGGCTTGCACTACCAGATGTAAAACTATACTGCATGGCATTCCAGTTCAAAAATTGTAGGGTCTTACTATGCACAACAGGGCACAGGGTGTGGGGTGGTTTGTGTGAAGAAATGATTAAAGAGTGGGGAGGTAAGGGATTTCTGTTAAGTTTGGTGCTCAGAAATGTTTCAAAAAAATAAAATTAAAAATGTTGAAGGCAGCTCTGATTTTGTGGTTTAAGATCAGGAACATTTTAGGAATCGGATACTACTCAGGAGAGGCTCTAATATGGGACTCACCTGGTACACCCGAATACTTGCAGGACCAACTGAGTGTCCCACTTAGGAGGGCAGGAATAGAGGTCTGGGGGGACTTGATAGTGATAGATGAAGAGGTCCCATGGGAAGTTTTATGGAGTAAGACAGGGGGATCTCTGTCTCGGTTTAAATATCTCCAGCTGAAGTCTTGGGGGGAAGCGAATAGATGTGAGACTAAGAGGCTTTGGGAGTTTGAAAAAAAATTAAAGAACACAAATATAGTAAAGAAGGAAATAAGTGGATGGTACTATGCACAACTGACTTCCGGGGAGAAAAAAATCAAAGCCCCCTACGAAATATGGGATGAGGCGATGCAGACTCCTGATCCACAAAAAGTATGGCATCTCTTCTTCAAGTTACTTTTACAAAACAGTTAAACCATCAAACTTGAAGAGAAATCATTTCTTTACAGCAAATAGACTATATTGGACGCCACAAAAACTAGCAAAGTTTGTAACTGATGTTCCCCCCAAATGTCGCAGGTGCCGATTGATCAGTGCTAACGATAAGCATATGTTTATGGAATGCCCTCAGTTAGAGGTGTATTGGTTTGAGGTCGGAAGGATAATTAATGAAATCCTTGATACAAACATCGAAGTTAACCTTTTATTAGTAATGCTGGGGGTAACAGATCAGCCATGTAATGACATTACTGGGGATAAACAGGCCTTGCTATTCTATCTAATCCTTCTTGCTAGGCGGGAAATTTGCAAGAAATGGATTGAACCCTCCCCACCGCAAGGGATGGATTGGCTACGAGCAGTAAGAAGAACGGCGAAAATAGATATTGACTTGGAGTCCAATACACAAACACATTCTAAGATATGGGTGGCCTTCCAAAATTGGGATGGAGACATAAGTGTGTAACCCCTTCTGTCCAATGATTACACCTGCGTGGTTTGTGCAGCCAGGACACTGGAAGGGCACGAGCGCAGGAGCTATTTAAATATCGTAAAAGCCTAGGGAGGTACAGATTGGTTGACAGGCTACTATTTTGCATATAATGGTGGTATGAGGACAAAAAAAAAATAAAAGGACCTTTTTGCCACCAGGCAAGGTCTTTTTATCCTTACCCAATCTCCAACTTTAACGGATAACACTGTCACAGGCACTTCAATTGTGATGTACTTGTTTGTAATACACCCGTCATATCCATCACTGGTTAAACTTTGCTCAAATCCATAATTTTCCTGATGTTTTATTCGTTATTGAAACTAGACCCCACCACCTTTCCTGTTAATAAAGAAAGAAAAAAACACCCAAGTATTAATGTGAGGTGTAGTTCTAGTTGACCAGAGCATACACTCGAAGCCTCTTCTCCAATTCAAACCATTCACCAGTGCCAGCTGCAATTTATGTTTAATAGTGTGATTAAATTGTTCAATGGTGTGATTAAATCCTTCCACTAAATCATTACCGCTGGGTTGATACAAATACATTTTGATGTGTTTAAGGCCCACAAACTCCAGAAATTCACTCATTTCCCTAGACACTGTGTCCCACTGTCAGCCACCAATTGCTCAGGATAAACCTCCCTGACAAACACATCCTATAAAAGCACCTTGATCACAGTGGTATTTTCAACAAATTTCACCTCTGGCCACATCAACATGTAATCCCACAAAAGACAAAGCATACCTGGTATTTCCACCTAAAATGGCCAAAGGTCCAGTAATATCAAATGCTAATTTACCCATGGTACATTGTCACACATTACCAATGTAACAGGACTTAGTATCATCACTTGAGTTGTGCCTTTAAGAATGCATGTGTTACATTCCCTGACATATTGTTCAACATCCTTATCCACACTGGGCCACCAAAAGTCACCTTTCACCCTCTGTTTCAATGCACGATTTCCCATGTGGCCTTCAGGGGCAAGGTTCAATACTTTACCACAGATACCACAAGGAGCCACCAGAAGTTCGCAGCTATGCAATACTCTATCCATAATAGATATTTCCCCGACAACTCTCCAGAAAGGAGCAAGGGCATCTTGCATCTCCTCATATGTAGGCCATTTTCCTGATACACATTTTATAACTTCTTGCAACACGACATCACCATTAATCACTTCTTCCCATTCCTCCTCGAGCAGTGCAGTATTCATAACAGTACCTACCGAATACACAAGCTCCATATCATCACAATCCTGATCAACCACATGGAACTCTTCTGGTAAGGGCAATCTAGACAGTCAGCAGAGAAATTACATACGCCAGAAATGTGTTGCAACCTATATTGAAACTCTTGTTATCTATACTGCCTTTAAGCGATATGAGGAGAGGTTCTACCATCACAAGCAGTTTTAAATAAATTCACAAGAGGTCCCTGGATAGTGGCAAAACAAACTAATTTCCCCAAATAAAATTCTTGAAGTACTGGACACTCCACTACATGGCAAAGGTTTTTTTTACATTGAAGAATATGTGTGCTTACCAGCCCGTAAGCTTCTTGAGGCAAATACAATAATTTCTTCACTTCCATTATCTCCTTCTGCTTTGGAACAGCACCCAACCCATGATTAGTGGCATGGGTGGCAATAATGTACAAATCACAGGTGTCAAAAGGTTTAAGTGGACAAGCAGAGACGATTTTCATCTTAATTGTCGCAAAAACATAGTCACACTCACTGCTCGATTCTAATTTTATATTTTTCTTGAGCAATGATCATAGAATATGGTTTTAGCAGCCACATTATTGTCAAACTTGGAGTAATATTCAATGAGTCCCAAAAATGACCTTAACTGGTCCTTATTCTTGATAGCAGGCACCTCCTCAATTGCCTTCACAATTTTGATCTTAAGTTCATTTGCTTTAGCAGATGTATGATGACCCCAATAATCTACCAACATTTGACTAAACTGCCAACCCAGTCTCTCATTTATATCCAACACACTTTTTTAACTCTCAAAATATGTTTGTCTTGATACTTGTCATAGATCATGGATGTCATCCTGAAAACCCAAATTAAATAAATTGCTCATCAGTCGTTGAAATACAGCTGAGACAGACGCCAGAACAAAAGGCATACACACATTAGGGTACACACCCTCAGGAGTTACAAAGAGCTGTTAAGTGTCTTGATTCCAAACATAGTGCAACTTGATGGTAAGCAACAGAGGTGTCAATGGATGTTAAGACTGCCGCTCATTTCATTTATGTTTGGGAGGTGTTGGTAATCTACCCAGATGTTGAAATTCAAATCATGCAAATTCATACATAACCTCAAGGATCTGTACAGTTTACATGCAAAAACGATGGGGGACAACCATTCTGAGCATTCAACAGGTTACATTTACCCCTAGGCACACCATTTTTCTAACTTCGCTTTCAACGCTTTTCTTAAGTGTAATAGTAAATATACAGTTGAGGAAAAGAATATACACGTGTATGATTACATTTGTGAATGGGCCCCAAAGCCTGCGAGTGAAATGCATGCACAACACAAATGTACGTCTTCCTTAGAGAAACTCCTTCCTATTCTGCTCGTTTTACTGCAAACTTAGTGCTAATAATGCATTTGTTATTCAGAAAAATTGAAGAGCCCAATCAAACTAAGGTATGATTGACGAAAAAGGTGACAATGAAAACCACAGTAGGCAAGAAGGAACTGTGCACACAGTAATCACTGAACGCAAAATAAGGTTAAGTCAGGAAAATAGAAATGGAAAATCAGATCCATCAACTCAAACAACAGAAACGCATCAACAAATGTAAAGTGTTAAATGCAAAAACGGAAAATGTCAAGACGTGTAAAATTATGTTTCTCATCCAACACACACTGAAACAAACACCCCGAATAAGAATTAATTCCAAAACACAAGCACACAGATACAGCACACACAAGCATTTATTGAAGTGTACACCAGCAAAAATAGATACATTGAATGACAATCAACTTAACTGGAGAAAAATCACAGTTCATGCCTTCAGAATTTAAACACCTGCAAACTTAAGTTAACACAAAAAGAAGCAACAGTCATGTTCACTCCATGGACCTCTCCACCTGGCTAAACCCACTTAAACAGCTGCCACTAGACACACACCACACACCTTACTCACCATAGCCATACAATGAGTGCCAGACAAAGGTGTTTCAAAAAACTTTGAATACTTCACTTGGAATATCAGTCTGCAAGCAAATCAGCCAAGACTTGTTTGCAGTCAAGATATCAATTTCCAACATTCACCATAGGAAAGCAGTGGAACCAAGAGAGACTTCAAGCATTAAGTGGCTCTCAAAGATAGGCACCGTGATAGCTACATTCATTAAAGAGCAAGGTAAACATTGCATGACCAAGACGAGGGCACGGAAACAGATGCTGGCTGCCATGAACCACCCGGTGACCAAATATCATGCTTGCTGGTCGCCTAGAATCAATACATTAAGGGCCAGGAGTACGACCATTGAATTTTGCGACTCGTAAATTGCGACAATTTGCGAGTCGCAAAATTCAATGTATAACAGTGTCTTGGACACTGTTTGCAATTCCCAATGGGGTTGCAAATTGCATCCCTCATGAATATTAATGAGGCTGTCGTAATTTGCGTCCACATTGGGAATGGCTAGCACTCAAAGGGATAGTGGCCTGCTGGAGTCAGCAGACCACCATTCCTGGTACTGCTTTGTCAAAAAAGCAGTATTTTTTTAAAATGCAGCCTGTTTTCAATTAAGGAAATGGGGATGCATTACAAAAAAAAGAAACTTTTCAGTTTGCTTTTTTTAAGGGCCTGATCTTGAAAAGTGTTTGCGCACCCATTCACAACGGGGAAGGGGTCCACTGGGGACCCCATCCAGTTTGCTCATGGTTTAACACCTACTTGAAGTAGGTGGTAAACGGCGAGTTTTTTGCCATCGCAAATGCGTGCACAAAACACTCATGCATGGCATTTGTGCTCGCTATTAGGAAGGGACGCCCTTGGCACGCCACTTCCTAATTATGAGTCGATAACCCTATTTTGCAAAATAGGATGAGAACGTTGTGAATCTGTTTTTTTGTGGTCGCAAACGGGTCAAATACCCTTTGCAACCACAAAAAACAGTCGTACATCTGTCCCTCTGTGCAGTTTGAGTGCAAGACTTCAGTAAATGCAATTTCCTCGCAAAAAAACCAGCAGACTGGAAATTCAATTTCCTCTTGCAATAACCGCAAACCAAGACTCAGCGGCTATCTTAACTAGACATCAGCACTCCTGATCAGACTTGCATGAGAAGAATCAGAGTTTACAGATTATCCTGAGATTTCCAAACTGTCTCCATTCATCATGGGGATCTTCTGAAGTTCTGTGCCACCTGAGAAAGTGAAAAAATAGAAAACCACGAGCCACCCTTTTGCTAGGTAATTCTATCATGTACAACAATAGGACAGACATAGAAGTGTATTTGTTGAAGGAACCAGGACCAATGGATGCATGCATGATTCTAAAATTCAAAGACCGAAGACGTTAACCGAAGAACATAATCAAGACCATCCAGTCAAACAACCATTGAAGAATAAGTTATGAAACACTTGCTTCAAAGACACAGATTTTTCATAAAGACTCTGTGAACGGAGACAGAAGGAAGAGAGAAGCTGAGCAGCAAGCTCAAGGGAGTTAGTAAGTTCTATGAAAGATGAATACCATGTTAATCGTCTGCATGCTGATGCATGTGATTAAAGGTACAGTGAAAAAATAGTGCAGCCCATACTTAGAATATTATAGTAAGAACTGATAAAATGTTTATTATTTCCTTTTTGCATTTAGAATCATATTAGCCAGTTGAAACAATAGTTGTTCCTGCTAGCACTCTGAAAGCATAACAGAAGGTGACAAAGCGACAATGCTGGACCAGTGGTCTTTGTTTCATTCTCTGTTCCCCTGTGATTGTTGTGTGTACGTGTTGTGGCTCAACGGCATATGAAACATTTAAGGGGTGTGTTGAACCATTCTCATTTATGCTAAATCAGTCAAAAGGAATACGGTTAGGGACAGTTTGTACATGTCAAGACACCGTCATTTAATGGATACCCCGCTCCATCGAGATGTGCATACTCCCAATAAAAAATGATAGGGTTTGATGAGTTGTAATAAACAATTGATGTATCATGCATGTCTATTCTTCACTGCCTTCTCCAAATTCTTCTTGTAAGCGTGCCATTGCAGTGGCTAGACGAATGTAAAGCCATAGGTAATGAAGCTGGTCCCTATGCGCAGTTTAATCACTACTGTTGAAGATTTCAACTGCCTGCCACCAACATCGCCCATGTCTTCATTGGTGTCAGATTAGCCACATACAGCATCCCACAACTGAGGCTAGTTATCACTCTCACAAGCTCTCTGTCATCATCATTCAGAGGGTGTGTGTGCTCCACCGCTATGACATTCAAGTGCCTTTGGTCAGCATACTTTATGGAAGGTCAGGCTGTGCAGACATCCACAAAGTTCTGCTTCATATGTCACACACATACACAGGGTCATATCTTTCTGCCCATCATCATATGAGGACTTGGCTGCATCTTCCTGAACTGGAATGTGTGACACTCAGTGCCTCCATATGGGGATACAGTGTTATATGATGATCCTGTGGCATATGACAGCTCAGACATGGGCACAAATATGACAGTACATGACTTTCATGTATGCTAAGGGTTTGAGTTGGTTTCAGCAGCTACCTGAAATATACTATATGTTCACCTTAAACCTTGCAAACTTCCATCAACCCATCCATATGTGAATCTAAAGTTTCAAAAACACCTCATCTCCTGAGGAGGACAACTGGGATCCATTATTTACCCATTATAGTCAACTTCTACATGTATACCCTTGGTTTCATTGTCACCAACAACAGCATCAAAACTCATCAGTACTTCAATGTTACACAACTTTACCTCAAAATCTTCTAAGCTAATATAATTCAGTTACTCGTATGCTGCCTTAAGTTCATCATCAATTGGATGGTAGGCACCTGCCTATAGCTCAATAGTAGAAGGACAGAATTCCAAATTTTCTCTAGCAGCACCAGCAAAGCATTAATTTAAGCTTATCACACGGAAATGGGGATCAAAGCATTAATGTCTGCACCAGTCTTAGCACCCCACATAGTAGTATAAAGCCAATAAGGTGCAAAGGGCTTAGGACACAATCCCCCTAGGTCCTAACTAGAGAGACAAAAAGGCATTTGTGTACACTCTATGATAATGTATACACAATAGCCCTGCACTCTTTATAGTAGTCACATAGCCATATAAATCATTTTTCTGTTTTACAAATAGTTTTCAATGGATGGTCATATTCCCAAATGCGAGAAGTCGGTCAAATCTTTAAAAATTATTCTTTATTTATGTTCATTAGAAGAGTTCATAACAGCCGCCAACGCATTTCATCCTCAATCGGACTTCTTCAGGGTTGAAATTTAAAAATTCAACATTTTGTCAGTTCAATATATTCCATGTACAAGAAAAAAGTATTGTCGCCGAAGGTTGCACCCGTCTTCATGCAGTCACCTGGTTCGGCAAGGTATCACCAGATTAATTTAAGCTTGGCTATCCAAGACGATCCTATACATCTTCACCCCTATTTGACAGCCAGCAATAAATACCTAGGAGTCACATTTTAACACTGACCTCTCCTTTAAAGAACAAATTGTCAATAAAAACATCATTAACATCATTTATTAGTAATACATTACAACTGTGATCAGTGTTTTAGACCAACCATCATCTGAGCATTCATATAGAACATCGAAGGCTGCTGATAATAGATGCATACTTATTTACAGAGGATATAAAGGTTTGTCATAGGGTTGAAAAAATAGAGAGAATGTGGAAAAATGTTTCATGATTCAGAAAACTTTTAGATTTGATTGGGAAGTGAGTTACTTAATGTTGGAAATGGCCCTTTCTATAGGGTCACACCCAAATGTTTTGCCTTCCTCCTCCCCTTTTTGCTGAATTCGTTTTTGCTGGCTTTAGGAATCTGGGAACTTTACCACTGCTAACCAGTGCTACAGTACATGTGCTCTTTGTGTAAAACATGGTAGCATTGGCTTATCTACAATTGGAATATTTAATTTACTTTTAAGTCCATAGTAAAGTGTCCAGGGCCTGTAAATTTAATGCTACTAGTGGACATGCAGCACTGGTTGTGCCACCCACTTAAGTAGCCCTTTAAACATGCCTCAGGGGTGCCATTGCAGAGCCTGTGTGTGCAGTTCTAAACTGCCATGTCCACCTGGCAAATTAACCCTCTTGCCAGGCCCAAAACAACCTTTTAAATACATAGAGGTCACCCCTATTGTAGGCCTTGGGCAGCCCAAGGACAGGGTGAAGTGTATTTAAAAGGTAGGACATGCACATTTAAGATTTACTTGTTTTACTAGTGAAAAACTCTTAAATTCATTTTTCAGTACTGCAAGGCCTATCTCTCCCATATCATAACATTGAGATTACCTTACTACATTTTATAAGTGTAATTGGACCCCACCCCCCCCCCCCCCCAAGTATGGTGTCTCTAGAATCACAATTAACAATCTCAAGTGATTGTGAAGTTAGATTGTAAATTGCAATTCTGAAAATGCCACTTTTAGAAAGTTGACATTATCTTACTTGAGGCTTTTGGTACCTTCTGCCTGTCTCTGAATACATGTCTGGAGTGGGTGACAGATAGGCTTTGTGCATTTCCTCTAAACAGCTACACTCACTGTGAGCTTAGGTGTGGCTTGATGGGCCTAAATTGCCATATAGTGGCTTGATGGGAGGGCAGAGCTGACCACTGCCTCACTTACATCTTAATAGGCTGTGTCCTGTCCATACCTAAAGGGCTATATACCCCTCTGTAGTGAGTCTGGACCCAGGGAAGAAAGGGCAAGGACTCTGTGCACATCAAAGGCATCTCTGTGAAGTCTCCTGCACTTTAAAGGCAACACTGGGTATAAGTACTGGACCTCTGAAACTACCACTTCAGTACACTTCTGAAACTGTGGATACTCTGCCAGGAAGAAGGACTGTTGTGCTTCTGAAATGACTGTCACCCTGCTGGACTCCTGCTCGGCTGTACTGACCTGCTGCCTGCTGCCCTCTTGCCTGGAAGAGATAAGAACTGGACCTGCATCTCTCCAACCCAGAACCAAAGTGACTCAAAGGGCTTGTCTGCTTGCCTCCTGTTTTTAAAGTCTCAGGGACATCAACAACTTCCAACCGTCCACCTGCGGCACCTGAACTCTGCCATCCGAGAGTCCTGCCATGCTAAGTGGTGCCAATCCAGTTCTGGACCCTTGGAAGTGGATATAAAATGTTGCAACTGCTGAAATCCTCACATCAATGATGTTGCACTGATCAAAACTGGTGTATCACCCTCAACGCTGACGCATCACTGCCAGTCCACGGACATTGCATTGCCCACTACGTGGCGCATCGACTTCAGGTTCTGACGCATCCCCGACTTTGCGCAGCTCGGTGCCTACGCATCACTTTGTGCTGTCCACATCACCTGTAGCCTAGCGCTGAGACAATGACGCAGCGCTTGGATGCTCTTCGCATCTCCACCCTCAACGCATCTTTGACTTTGTGCAGCTCGGAACCGACGCCTTTGTTGGAACGATTAACGACGATGCATCACCTCCTGTGCTCCACACATCATCTTCGAATGTTTCTTCGGACCAAGGCTGGTCCCTGTATCCAACCTGCGTTCCGTCACGGTCGGCCTGTACCTCTGGATTTGACCCAGTCCTGTGCAACCAGATAGCACCGTTGCCACTTTTTTGTTTTAAGCACTATATTTCAGTTTAATCCTTAAAAATGCATACCTCCCGTTATACTAATTGGATTTGTGCCGTTTTGGTCTTATTTTCTTAAAAATATTAAGCTCTATTGTTCTAACTAGGTGTGTTATCTTTTTGTGTGGTGTTTTCACCGCTTTACTGTTTGAAGTGTTACACAAATACTTTATACATTGCCTCTTAGTTAAGCTTGACTGCTCTGTGCCAAGCTACCAGAGAGTAAGCACAAGTTAATTTAGGATGAGTATCTGACTTACCCCGACTAGGACTGTGGTTCCTGCTTGGACAGGGTGCATACCCCTGCCAACCAGAAACACTGGTCTGGTTGATGTGTGGAAGAATATGCAGCTGTTCGGGTATTCCAGGCCTTGCTAGTGTGATGCTTTGCATGCGTCTGTGAGGAGCATGGAGATGGCCTGTTTGTGTAAAATGAGTCAATGGAGGTCTTTGAGACACTTGGGAATGTGATTGCACTGTAGGATTTTGAGAGTGACTCTAGCTGCGTCTATCTGAGGATCTGCAGCCTCTAAGTGAGCTGCGTTGATGCGGTTTAAACCTACCTAAATAGTTAATCTATAGGTTCTCTCAAGCTTGACAATTAAAAAGGTTTTGTTTTAAATTCTACCCTTTTTGTGCTACGATTTAAAATAAATAGTTTTTCTTCTCTGTATCCTTATGGCTGAAGTCGCTATTGCAGCGCATAGTCGTGCACCTCTCAGGTGTCATTTGATGCAGTTCGGGGTGCCTGACGATGGGATGTCTGTTATCTTTGTAGTGAGTGACGATGCGTTGTTTCCCTATGAGCTGTTTTTTTCTTGGGTTACTTTGCCGGAGGTGAATGCAAATGATAAGACGTTTCACACATATACTCCTACGGCAGTCCCAGCTAATTACATGCCAAATAGGACACAGGAAATTCCCATTTCTGCTTGGCAGCATCGTATTTGGTTCAATGGCGCCCTCCCCCACACGGTTGCACCGGTTCGTTTGGGTCTCTTGTCCATTCCAGGGGCCACTTGGCCAGTCTTGGCCGGGTTTACACCACATCCACGTTATTTGCAAGCCCCGCTGGATGACTTACGTCCACTCCATACCGCCTTGATTAAGGTAAATAGGGCTTTAGTGCAATACGTCTCTCGAAATGTGCAGGTGGGGGCACCTGGGGTTGCGGCGCAACCAGCTGGCCCAGCCAGGATTACTATTAGTCCTGTCATGGTTAATTCGGTAATGGGCAAGCGCCCCCAGAATAAGGACGATATGCCTTATTGGCTTGCTGAGAAATTTGACCAGCTGGAGGCAGTTTTTCCGAATTCTACTCCTGTGGATAAACACAGGATCCTTACCATTAGTTTGCAGAAAGACTTGGTCCCTGAGGTTAATGATTGTCAGAACTGGTGTAAAGTATTTGCAGCAGTCTACACAAAGTGCTTTGGCACACCGTCTATGACTGTACTGCCCTCCGTGATCAAGATCAACACAGTCCGGACACGTCGGTTGCGTTAGGAATGAGGCTAGTCGGTGTGTTCGGCGTAGTTGCTGATCTAATCCTTGCTAACGTCATGGAGATATGGTTAACTTTCAAGTGTCGAATGAACTGCGCCTCGTCGCCGACGTCGATAAACCACGAAAGTTACCGAAAATTTTTGCGGAGGCTAATAAGACCATTGACCGCAATAGTTTATGGCTTAAGCCTTTTGCTAAAACGACAGCGCAACAGCAAACTCAGACGGTTACATCTACTAAAGACGACCGTCAAGCTTTTCCTAAACAAAATTGGAAAAATAAGAAACAGGGGAAGCAGCAACAGAAACAGGGGTCTCGGCCTGTGTCACCGGTTCAAGTGACTACTGAACGCACATATGAATAGCGCGATCGCACTAGAATTAGGTCTCCTGATAGATTTCAGGTTCCTGAACAACGTTCTCCTCGTTCTTCACAGGAAACATCGGTCTCACAGTCCGGTGGAGGAGAATGAGGCAAAGGTCTGGGTGCCCAACAAGGATGTGAGCAGCCCCGCCCGGCTGACAGTAAAGGCAAGGAGGAAGAGTTTGCACGTCAGCGACCCCCGTTTCAGAAAAAGAAGGTTGCTGCCCTAACAGCGAGGTATACCACAGATAGTGAGAATGCAGCTTCGGAACCTGACATGGGCACTAACGCTGCTAGACAGCGCGGTGGAAGTTACAATAGTTCGGCAAACACTGCGTCCATATCTGAAGGCGACAGCAACTGATACTTTCATTACTGTAGAAACTACTGACACTATAGTGGCTCCCCCTGACAGACTATATGACATAGTTCTTTTAATAGAAGGTGACATACAACGTACCATTAAAGGGATTTTTTGGAAAAATCTGACCTCTACATATGACATTCTGTTAGTGGAGGCGGACTGGCCCCCAGCTTTCGTTTTGGCAGCTCCCAGAGGGGAGGAGGTAATCCTCTCGTCTTTCGCGCACACTGTGCCGAAGGAGCAAGCTCAGAACTTTGCAGAAGTGTGCGCACAGGTGCTTGCACCGGCGTTGTACCGTACTCAGGTTGGATGGGATAAATTGTCACCTAGCCATGAGATTCGATTATGGTCTATGCCACAGCCACAACCCCAATATCCCATGCGCTGCGAAGCTAGATCTCACATCACAGAAATCCTTGAACAATTGGAATATCAAGGTGTAATTGAAACATGTGTGTCACCTGTGAATAATCCTCTTTTCACTGTAACCAAACCTGATGGGTCCTACCGCCTAGTTTTGGATTACCGGCATTTGAACTCTCATTGTCGGACCTGTGCGGTACAGAATACCCACAGTTCTGCCCTTATTGATAGTCTCATGAGAAAAAGGTTTAAGACCACATTTGACATCTCCAATGGCTTTTATAGCCATAACCTGTCCTCTTTTAGCAGTCAATGGATAGCCTTTACTTCAGGCGGCAAACAGAAACAGTTTAAAAGATTAGCCATGGGCTACAAAAACAGTCCAGGTGTTTTTGCCGCACCTGTAGTCTCTCTGTTGGAGAGCATTGACCCTGATGCGTACTCGTATGTTGATGATATCTATCTCACAGACGACGAATTATGGCCGCATCTGTGTTGCGTTAACTGCGTCATTGTTATGTTTGCGGACTTGGGTTACAGATTCAACTTTGCAAAATCACACATTGCAGAGTATACAGTGTTGTTTTTGGGCTATGAACTCAACAACGAAGATCGAGGTTTAGCACCTCACTTCCTG
Source organism: Triturus cristatus (assembly GCF_964204655.1). NCBI lineage: Eukaryota > Metazoa > Chordata > Amphibia > Caudata > Salamandridae > Triturus > Triturus cristatus. Next base: position 314,230,908 of record NC_140588.1, on the reverse strand, counting down.
GAGAAATGCGCATGTTTGCACGCTCCCACAACCCTGAAAAAAACTGCAATCTTTGCTTGGTTTTTTTAATTTTGGGTGTACTTACATTCCCGATTATACCCAGCGTATCAAGCCGCTGTATGCCTTGGTACAACCAACTTTTACAAATCGAGCTGGCTGCCAGAACATTCAGCTATCCTGCAATCTTTGCAGGCTGATCTTCTTGCTTCTAAATACTTACTGACGCGTGATACCCACACAAACCTGGTAATAAGAATTGTGCCCAGTGCAGTGGGTTTCACGTACTTATCGTTCAATGAGGGCGACACAGTCCCCATTGCTTACAAGTCACACTTGTACACATCGGCTGAAATGTGCTTTTCCACGGTCGAAAAAGTCTTGAGTGCAGTGCAGATGGCGATTTTGAAAGAGAGAGCGCTGTCGCAAGGGAAACGCATGTTGGTTGTCACACCGTATCCTGCCCTAGAGGCAGTAACGAAAGACAGTGTACCAAATTCTAACGCTTTGCATCCGCGTTGGATACAATGGGCCACTTCTTTGATGTCTCTGGATGTCACTTACATCTTTGATGCCTCATTGCAGACTCAGGAGTATTTGCAGTATGAATTTGTTCATCCAGCTCCTCTGTCCTTGCGCCCGCTTGAGGATTACCATTGTGTCATGTACACTGATGGTTCGGCGCAACCCGCAACGGATTCTAAGCATGCTTATTCGGTGGCCTGTGCAATAGTGGCTGGTACTTTCGTGAATGGTGAATTCAAGTCTGATGTCGTGCATACGCAGACATTAGATGATTGTACCGCCCAGTTGGCAGAGCTTCGTGCTCCGATGCTTGCACTGGAGTTTGCTGATCCACGAGTGACTACTCTTACAGTGAGTGACTCTTTTTACTGTGTTCAGTCTTACGACAATTTATTCTTTTGGTCTCAAAATGAGTATCGTGATTCCAAAGGTAGCACAATCAAGCATAAAATGCTTTGGGTTTGAGTCGCAGAACTTAAACGTCTGCTGCTTGTGCATGTAATTCATACTCTTGGGCACCAACGCGTAGGTGTCCACGCTGTTGGCAACAGTTTAGCTGACAAAGCAACGAAAATAGCAGTGGCAACATATCTAGTAGCAGCAGTTACAAGATCCAAAAGTAAGATTGATGATGACATCTTGGCAGCAATTGCTGCAACAGAGAAGGGTGATAATTACTCTCTGGGTTTCCCTTCTAAATACTCTTATTTTGAAATAAAAGGCTTCAGGTTTAGATTCACTTAAATCAGTAAAATATGTAAATTTTATCACTAGAATTTTGGAGCTACCTTCAATGGGAGCTGGACAATGTTCCCATTGCGTATAATTAATGACATTTCTAAAACTATTTGCTTTATGCAGGAAATGATTGCCATAGTGTTGGTAGCAAAACAACTCTCCAGGATTTGCCGTGTCTAAATAGAAATCTTCAGCATCAAAGGCAGCATAATATTTCAAATCAGAAAAAAGAGCCTCACCGGCTTGAACATCCCAATCATCAGAGCGTATGTTTTGTTTCACAACATCCCCCATAGAAAGACGAAGTACATTGGGGACATTAATCACCTCTGTGGGACCATGAATTTGAAATTTCACAGCATCCCATACCATCCCATCTAACACAGGCCAGGCAGTAATATTAACAGAAGTCTGGTCCCTCTTCATGATGTGTGATGAGGAGTGGGGTGGGAATGGTCCATCAATAAACCTAATTGCAAATCTTTCGGTCAAGTAGTGTCCATTCACCAAACGGAAAAAAACGACCACAAATCCAATGGACGGGAACAAAAATATACATATGAGCCCCAGCCAAAATGTAAGTCCAAGGGGGAATTAAAAAATGTCTTTTAAACCAAACAGCAAAAATAGATATTTTTGATGGGGCATTTGATGTTGTAGGGTTAGTGTCAAATGAAAAACGTGACTGGTCAACTGCACTTGATTGTAAACCTAGCTTGCATTCTGAAGGGAAATCCTGTACCAGCATTTACACCCACTTTCACATTATTAGCTAACGGAGGTTATTTGCTTTTAAATAATGAACCATGTTGCGGGATGCTAGTGGGGATTTCATACATTGTAACTGTCTCACAACGAGTAGTCTGTTGTAAGAATGTCCTTTTCCCACCCCCGCATGGGAGACTGGATGTATCCATCTGGCCTTCCATACCAACCTTGAAAGCAGAGTTCAACAAGATGAGCAGAATAAGGGCTCTATTGTCTCAAAAGGAGGTCGCCCTGACTTCCTCCCGTGAAACATTTGTCCTTCACATACCAAAAACCCGCACCGAGGTGCATGCGCTTCTAAATACAGATCTCCCCCTTCATTTCGGTGCTCTGTTTCATACTATTTCAATGCCTCGTCAACAACTGGCTTGGTGCATTTTTTTAAAGTTGTGGGCTCCGGCCTTGTTACCTCCTTCCAAACAATATTTGGTGTGATACCGGCATTTTTTCATTCTATTTTTTCCAGCGTCTTCGGCGGTCTTCCGTTGATTCTCGCCTTGACTGCTGGTGTGCTGCTGTTGGTTTACTTGCTCCGCAATGGCTGCACGATCTGTTATCACACAACAGCCTGCCCCGGCTGCTTCAACAGCGCAACCGGATGCTTGATTACTATGGAATATTACCACTGGCCTCTTTGAGCGTAGCGTATAGATTATCCTTCCGGTTCAGATACTTTACTTGTGTGCAACCTGTTTTCCATTGCCTAGATTGTCCAGTCAAATGGGCTCTGGATTTGTGCCTGTTGAACACGGCGTCTTCTGCCCTGGATTATGATTGACTAATGAGTCCCTTAGTGGCTCATGAGTTGGACTATTCTCGTATCGGGATTATGGCCTGTGGAGCGGCGCATGGAGTCCTAGGGAATTGGGATATATATGCGGCAGCATATGACTTCTTGGCGAGAAGTTATCTTGAAGAACACGCAAGTTGTCCTCTGATGGTGCTAGAGGCTCCGGTTATAGAAGAACATGTATGTTCATTTCCTTTACTTGACTGGATGGCTGACCCTTTTACTGAAAATTATAATGACTTCCTCTTGGAGGCCAGTCAGTCAGTTACTTTTATTCGATTAATAAAAATCAAAAAAAGACATAGCAAACAGATAGTCACATAGAATACAGGACAAAAGTTCATCAATTACAGTAATATTTATAGATAACATTTATCAAGATTAAAAAATTTTAAATGAACATATTTCATGAGTTCAGTTCAAAGTTAAAAGAATAAATATGATACATGAATATATTTTCAATATAAAAAAGACTGATAAAGATAAAAGTTAACTCCAGAGAGAGAAACCACCAGCCCTGCACACCCTACACACCAGGCCAGATCATAATCGAGCTTGGCCGTACATTAACACGCTTCTTGTTTATGTGAACAGCCGCAACTAAAAAGCTTGCTACATAGAATGCAATAGTAGTACTAGGTAAAAGTAGCAAGAACAGGAGTGCTGGCCTCACTTGTAAAAAACCAGCCTCCTTTAGGATGGGTAACAGGTATTTTTTTCTAATTTGTGCGTAGTGTTCGCAAAACATAATAAAATTTAATGTGTCCTGGGCGGAAAAATTATCACAGTCACATGGGATTGCGTTTTCAGGAATAGCCCATGTGGGATAAAAACCAAGCACAAAATGTATCAAATTAAAACGAAATTTGATTAGGAGAGACCGATGAAATGGACGGGTTACAAAGGCCAAATAGGGTTCGAGACCAGGAACAGTTATCAGCGCATAGTTCCTTCTGACTAATGGCTTTTTCAATTCTAAGTCCTCCCTCTCAGCTATAAATAGGGTAACTAATGCAGATTTAATCCCCATAACATCCTTTTTATTAATACGGTCGGGGGAGTTAAATAACTCTGGTCTGCCCACTATTGCCAGTGTCCGTTTAACGTAGGCCAGCCAAGGGATTCTGTGGGCTCTGTCCAGGGCAAGACAATCTTTAAGTATCAGGTGGGTTAAGGAAATGTCCTTGTTGAGCCAGGATTTTAGCCAGCAAATAACGGGTGCCACTTTAATTAGGTCTGCAACATACCCCACACCCAGCTCTGAGTGTATCGTAAAGGTGGGTGTGGACTGGGGGACGGACAGCAAAGATCTTAAAAACATGTTCTCCACCCTCTGAATGGTATCGGTGTTGGTATAGCCCCAAATGGGAGAACCAGAGGCGGCTATGGCCAAAGATTTGGCTTTATAGACATTTAAAATAGCCTCCATTGGTCGCGCTCCCAACCGTTTGGCAAATCCAAGTATAGCTGCGGCCGATCTTGCCACAGAATTTCCTTTTAGTTTTTGTTGCGGGCCCCATGTTCCTTTCTCGTCGAAGATAACCCCCAAATAAGTAAACATGGGGACCCTTTTTACCTCATGGCCTAGGCAAAAAAAAGATTTGGATTTCTTTTTCCTGCTGGCCTGACCGGTAATCATGACCTGGGACTTTTGGCTGTTGATTTTCAGATCTAGAGAGGTCATGAAGTCGCCAAATGAGGCCAGTAGTCTATCGAGGGCCACACCTGAAAGATCCAGGAGAACGGCGTCGTCAGCGTATAGGAGGACTGGGATCTTAGTCTCTCCTGCACGCGGTACGTCCGCCGTTGAATTGGCCAAAGCAGGGTCCAGCGCATTTATATATAGTGTAAAAATGCACCCCTGCCTAACACCCCTCTCTGACTTAAAGCAGCTGGTGCACCTTCCTCCTTGGGTAACTCTCACCGAGGCTAACAAGCCACAGTGCAGGTCCGCCAAGAAGCCAACCAGAGGGGGATCAACCCCCATATCCAGTAGGATTCTCCACAGCTTTGACCTATTAACCAGGTCAAAAGCTGAGGAGAGATCCATAAAGGCCATATACAGAGACCCCTCCTTCGCGATTGTGTATTTACAAATAAGTAAGTGAAGGTTTAAACATTGATCCAGCGTGCTCCTGTTGGCCCTAAAGCCATACTGGGCATTAGATAGTATGCCGCTACCCTCAAGCCACGTGGTCAGCCTGCCCAAGATGACTCTGCCTAAGATTTTAACGGCCGAGTCAATTAAAGAAATAGGCCTATAGCAGGCCGGGTCACCCCTCTGACCTTTTTTAAAAATTGGGATGATAATGGACTTGGCCCAGGACTCAGGGATGGACTTATCTCTAGCAGCGTTAAAGACATTAGTCAATATTTTGGCCCAAAATTTGGGGGCAGACTTGTATAAGTCTGCGGGGACACCATCTGGACCAGGAGCCTTGTTTTTAGTTGTCTCGTTGATAGCTTTTTCCACTTCCTCCTCCCTAAAGGCCACAACTAAACCAACCTGGTTAAAAGATGTCACATTTAAGTGCCCGTATGAGTGCTGAGTATAAATGTTTTCAAAATGAGCTAGCCACCGCTCATCTGGAATACTACATTCCATGGCCCACTTCTCACTACCGGAAAAATATGGGTGATTAATCACTCCCCAAAATTTAGAACTATCCCGCAAAATTTCGGGTGAGTGTAAATCATTCCAACCATCTTCCTTAATTTCATTTTTGCGAGCTGTGATGGCCTGTTTATAATTATTTCTCAAGGATACTATCAGTGGTCTGTTTCTAGGTGTTTCTTTTAGTGCCTTTAAGAGGGCCGAGTGAGCCTTAGTGCAATTTGTGTCAAACCATTTTTTGCCTATTTGGCCACCTGAGTTGCTTTTTACCAAAAGGGCATTGTTTACTTGTAGGCAAATGGTGTTGAAAGCCTCAACTATCCTTGGGTTGGCATTGGCATGATCAAGACATATGCCCACCTCCATTTCAACCTTGGTCAAGACCTCTTGTAGGGAAGTGACCGGGGTCACTTTGGCCCATTTCAATCTCCTTCCCTGGTCTTTTAATAAAAGGTCTGTAGCTCCTGAAATTTTTATATCTTTAAAAGTCAGTGACCCTCCCGGAACAGTCTCTACTATCACGGTATTATGGTCACTGAAAACAGAGTCTTCTACCCTGTAGTTTAAAACCGAAAACAAAATCAAAGAAGAAAGAAAAATGTAATCGATGACTGATCCTGAATCTTTTCCTCTAAATGTAAAAGACCTCTGCCCCTCCATGCAACACCCGGATGCAGAGAGGTTTGAGGAGGCCAAAAGGCTCTCCAAAGCCTCACCTTGTTTGGTATGTTCGAAGTGTGTGGGTGAAGGAATAGGGAAATCCCCCTTCGTCCTCCACAACACACTCCAGGCTGCATGGATGGATATTAAAGTCACCCATCAGGATGACCTCGGGACTATTGTGTGACGCTCTGAATTTATCCAAAACCTCCCCTAGAGATTCTAGATGCTGGTTTGGACTGACACTATCAGGTGAATTATAAAAATTAATGAGTAGCAAAGTGGGAGAATTTGCAACCGCTAGTTCTACGACTAGACAATTTTGGGAGTTGCAGATCCTTTCAAATTCAATGAAACTAAAAGTGCAAGGCCCCCCCTCGCCCTGCCCGCCAGACTATGTATAGCTGGAATATAGAAATGGGCATAACCATCCAAAAAGAAACTGTTCGATGTATCCCAAGTTTCTTGTAATGCTGTAATATCATGTGATTTAACATAGCCAGCCCATATCTCATCCTGACTTTTAGATCTGATGCCCGCGATATTCCAACTTAAAATTTTACATGTAGTCTTCGTACATGACTTATGCGCGGTTATATCAGCCTCTTCTCCACCCTTAGGCCCACTTATAGGGATGTTTGGTATAGGAGACATAGTAAGGAACTGCCCCTCACGCGCCGGTCAGGCTAAAGCTACAGAGTAACATGAGTTGGTAGTATAATCGGGGGAGTGAGTGACGGGCACTGGGTGGGTTCCCCGACTTGCCTGGTCTTGACTAGATCTTGCAGAAATGTTGGAGTTAAAATTATAAAAATACCTCAAATCCTGTACCCTGATATCCGACCCATCACATACAGCTGAATGATCGCAAATAAAACGCACTACGTGTCTATCTTCTGGCAAAAAGAATCTTCCCGTCCATATAGTTCGGGATCGGTCTATTCTTATTTAGCCAGAATATAACTTTGTTTTTGAGTTGTTGGTAGGATTCCAATATGCCGTCTTTTAGTTTGGGGACTCCAGTCAAAACAGCGACATAAGGAGTGGAATCCGGAGGAAGATGAATATGAGCCCTGGGGGGTTTGTTGTTTCTATCCCCAGACTCCTTCATTGCTCCTATATGCCCACCCTTAGTTGCAGTGTTAATACTGGAAATACCCTTTAGGTTAGCCCTTTCTTGACCGAAACCTTGATTGCTGGCATTATCTTTAACCAAAATCTTGGGGGGGGCAGCCTTAGGGTTGTCCTTGGATGACGCATCGTGGTCAGAAAGAGAAGGTGACAAGACAGGAAGAGTAGGATTAACCCTGATGGAATTGCCACTGTCTTTAGTGACTAATTTGATAACATTTTTCAATGAACAAAAGTTATCTAAAATGGTTTGCTCAAGCCGTTCGACCTTTTCATTGACCACTTTTACCCTTTCTATGAGTGGCAATAATAGAGAGTGCATCATTTGCTCAATCTGTGGAATCAGATCACTGTTTTGGGGCTGGTCCAAGGGCCTGATAGTAGTCTCACCCGAGGATGAGTTATCATCAACCTGAGCCTCACCCGTCACAGTAGATAAGTTTTTCGTAATGTTGGAGTGCTTAGCCTGTCTCCCTCCCTGGGTCAGCCCATCTCTTCTCCTCTTGAGATTAGAGGATTTTACAGCTTTTCTGCTGGCCCTAGTCTGAGGGTAGGTTGAAACAGGTTTAAGTAAATTACCTATTGTGGGGACGGCTTCACCCAGGACATCGATCGTGTCACTACGAACCAATGGTGTAATAGTACTATCCCCAGTATTCCCCCGCTGAACTAAGTCACCTGTATCCTGCCCTGCTAAACTTTTAGGGGATTTTGCTAATGCAAGAATTCCCAGAGATGAGCGTCTAGCTTGAATTAACTCTGAGGATAAACGACGCTCAGTGATGGCTAATTCGTGTTCTAATACTGAAACTGCTCTGGTAATAAAATGATCAAGAGTACCAGACACAGACCCACCCCCACCAGTATGCTTCCCTTTGCCTGCCATCATGTGCTGGAAACACTCCAGTGGCGATATGGACTCAGGGCAGTATCAACGGTACAGGGGAACACAAATACGCGGCTGCCTTAATAGTAAACCTCTGGTTTGATACAAATTAGTGGCCCACAGTCCTCAGCAGCAAATGCAATAAATAGGGCACACCTCTACCTTATACGTAGGAGCTCAGCAACATTAGAGGGGTGGCCCAGCCCAGTCAGGTTCGGTCAGGGACGGGCAAGGACGGGCCCGCCCTTGGCCCGGGCTATGCCCGGGCGCCGCCTGGGCGCGTCCCGCGCCGCGAGGCGTCTTTGGGGCTTTTGAGTGGGCTAGGCGCAGCCGGCTGACATTGTCGGCATGCGCCCAGCGCCGAGGCTTCTGGGGGTGGTAGTCCTACAGCCGCGTCCCTCGCGGCGTCGAAAGCGCTACTGCACTCCTGAACTTGTCCCCACGATGGCCGTTCCCCTCACGGCAGGCAGCGAAGCAAGAGAAATGAGGTAAGGTCCACTGGTTACGCATCCCGCGCGGCGAGGCGTCTTTGGGGCTTTCGAGTGGGCTAGGCGCAGCCGGATGACGTCGTCGGCATGCGCCCAGCGCCGAGGCTTCTGGGGGTGGTAGTCCTACAGCCGCGTCCCTCGCGGCGTCGAAAGCGCTACTGCACTCCTGAACTTGCCCCCACGATGGCCGTTCCCCTCATGGCAGGCAGCGAAGCAAGAGAATTGAGGTAAGGTCCACTGGTTACGCGTCCCGCGCGGCGAGGCGTCTTTGGGGCTTTTGAGTGGGCTAGGCGCAGCCGGATGACGTCGTCGGCAAGCGCCCAGCGCCAAGGCTTCTGGGGGTGGTAGTCCTACAGCCGCGTCCCTCGCGGCGTCGAAAGCTCTACTGCACTCCTGAACTTGCCCCCACGATGGCCATTCCCCTCACGGCAGGCAGCGAAGAAAGAGAATTGAGGTAAGGTCCACTGGAGGCAGTTGCAACTTATTGTGCCTACACTTTGATGGATTAAATTGGCAGTTGTCCATCTTCCACATGTCCTAATCCAGATTTTTTAATTTTTGTTTTATTACTCCACATTGGGCTGTGTAACGCCCCTGAGAGACATTTTAATTTTTTTATTTTTTCCCAACAAATTTTTCAAACTTTCACTACCAATTATATGGATTGGCAATATGTGAACTTGGTTCTGTCTCACTCGAACTTGAACTCTGCATTACTACATTTCTTCCCTATTCTGTTCGTGTTCTGATCAAGGGAGGATGTAGTGGAGACAGGGTTTTATGTGCACACATTGCTATGTTAGCATAAGTGCCTTAGAAGTTAAACGCCATCTTGCCACTTTGCAGCTTTTTGCACACGACACTACAGGTAGCTGTTATTACAAGTAAAACTGCTTGCTTGCTTTTTCTTCACATGAGAACTGTCTGTTGTTCACATCCCTAGACGTGCACCGCGACCTTAGTCTGAACACTGTGTGCAGAAGCCGTCAAGGTCAAATAACAATGTATGCTGTTGAATTCAGGTTGATCGGCCCACGCTCTAGACACAACACGCACACAGCTGCAAATATCTGAAACTCGGGTGCCTTTAATATTGCATTTGCATGCACGATTCAGACACTTGGAGAAAACCGTTCCAGACACAGAGAGCAGAGCTGATCCTGTGATGTGATTCACCTAAGCTGATCTTTGAGGTATGGGGTTACCCATTCAAACCTAGAGACCTTCTATTAGTTTATAAAACTAGTTTACTAGCCAAGGGAGGGTGGTTCACAAAGTATTATACGACTTGTATTCCACTATCATTTTTAATATGATTTCTCCCTTCATTTTCTATGGTATTGTAGCAATGCTGATGGTTTTATTTGTAATCATTTGCCTGCTTGTATTAGCCAAAGTACTGCACCTTAGAGCACGTAGTTCAACATACACATTTTAAACGTTTCCTTGTCTCTGATTACTCTTGTTGTGGACTGATATGAGAACAATAATGAAAAGGTGTTTCTGATTCCCACCATTCCTGACAGTACTCTAAGTCACTTGTTCTGGGTTGTCTAATCATTGCTAGCTTCGAGATGATATGAGACACTGATGCTAGTCGGATAGGGGTTCTGGATACTGAGGTGAGTTTTTTGGTACACCACAATTCACTGAGGTCCTGGTTTCCTGTGCATAGTTCTGTGCATGAGCAGAATCCCCGCAACAAAAGCTGCGGAATAATAAGATGGCTGATGCTTTGTAGGATCCTAGGAGGACAGGGATCATCCGGAGATCCTGATTTGGCCACTGATAGAAGTGCAGATATTTGAGTTGGAGATGTAGGGGTAAAGTTTAAAAAAGACGCTTTGACAACGGTTTCCTGTTCTGTATCATTGGTGTTAGATTTATGGTTAGCAAACAGATCATACATTTGATCCACCTTTATTTTAAATGAGTGAGCAAGTGCATTGCAAAAACTTGGTTATAGTTGGCGGAGTCGTCTTTTGTAACTGTAGTCAAGTTCTATATGGTCTTAAAAAGTTCTTTGCTGGAATTACCATCCTTCTCTATTTGCAGTGTGTAGTATTGGCTCTTCTCAGCGATTAGCTTTGTCTTATAGTCTGCCAGCATTGATTTATACTGATCTTTTTCTGGTGCCTCGTAGTTTTTGCGCCAGATTCTTTCTTGCCTCCTACAAGCTTGTTTATCTAGTCTCATGGCTTCAGAGAACCAAGGAGCTGATGGTGTCTTTCTGTTTTTGTTGATCAATGTAACAGGTGCTAATTTCGCGAAGTTGGGCTCAATCCAAGTAGTGTATTTTCTAACTGAGGTCTCTGCTTCTAATTCAAGGTCCGGTTGGCTTTGAGCTAGCTGGCTTTCCAGTAATCTCGGGTCAATTTTATGCCAAGGTCTCCTAATAATCATGGTACTAGATGTATTTGTAGTATTTGATCGGGCAGTTTATATCTAAATAGAATAGCATGGTGATCAGACCAGGTTAGAGGAAGAGTAGATGGATTGGAGATGTACCAATAAAAGTCACCACCGTGGCATACTGGAGGAACAAAGGAAGTAATGGACGGAATCTCACGATGAGAAACGATGCAGCATATGAAGGCATGGCAAGTAGAGGACTCAGAGGGCAACTTGTGGCTTTTTTTTTTAGAGAAAACAGGCCCTGCATAACGCAGGAGCTCAGAGGTCCACCACCATCTTGCTCGGCACAAAATCCATGCCCCCTGATGTTATGTTGATACAGGCAAATAATATTTATTGAATACTGGGTCACACATTATTGTATGAACTTCCTGATGTAATATGAGCGCACTAAGTATGCCACATTCTGAATATTGCTTTGAGTGTCAGATACAAATGTGTCAGTATTTTTCCTGGCTTCCAACAGAAACATCAGGATTCTATAACCGATCTATCTTTCTTCTGCAGTGATCCAATAATTAATTTGCCTAGCTTCTAGTCCTTTGTGTTTGCTATACTCATTTTGAGAATTAAATCAGTCTTCGTTGAACAATAGACTTACGATTAATTACAAAATCTAGGAAGACTTTCAAGTTCATGTTGCATAGTGAAACCTGATAGTCTTAGATAAGGAAACACTAATCATTTTCCTCCGAGTTTCTCTTTTGCTTTTTGTAAGGTGATTTTCCTAAACTACTGCATTTCTCTGCTTTAAAGATGTTTGGATTCACTTTGCTATGAAAAAATATTTATAAAGTACATGGTTTTGGCATGCACCGCAGAAACCTCATTTGTGCTTTGTAAAGCAGGCGACAAGAAACACAGACATCAAAAGAATATTATACTAAAATGTAGTGACCCTTCACATTGGGCTCTCACTCGAATGGGATTTATTTTCAAAACACTATCACAACAGAATATAATCAATGGTACACAGTCACTCTGCTGTAGACGTTTTTTTCATCCCCATGGCTATTGATTTTCAATAAAGATAACCTGCCTGACTCTTCCTGACTGTGTTTTATGTTTCCCCAACATTGAAATGCATTTTGCATAAATATTGATCCTCTTACAAAAAATGCAGGATTTTAGACTGAAAGTTAGTCTGGGACAAAGATTTACAATGTTTTACACATTTTCATAAAACGCACACCCCTGTTGTTTTCTAATAATATTTTTCTTAGGGGATGGTTAACTTCTTAGTGGGTGAGGCCTGGAGACAGAAATTCACGCTGGTTTTGTCTGCTGAACGTCTACGTTCACAGATTCTATTCTCACCCCTGCTTTAATGAATCAATTGCAATTTTTGCACTTTCAAAAGAATGGACATTCTGCAGAAGGAGGATAACAATTACTGTCAATGTGTATGCACTGCATCTTTCCCTGTGGACGTTTTTCTACTATTATATATCACAGGATAAGAGAAAGGGGTCATCAGTCGGGGAAAAAAATGCCTTGCGGAAAATACTTCGAAAATATCATTGTTTGCATAAAGATGTTGCAAAAGCTATGTAGAAGAGTCGCGGAGTTTGATACTCATCAGTTTAACTTGAATACCTCCTGACCTCAGCAGCAAAGGAGCACTCTCAACCAGTGGCGTAGCAAGGTCAGGTGGTACCCGGTGTGGAAAATTTCTTGTCACCCCGGCTTGACAAAATGGCAAAAATATGAGTTTAAAACACATATTCTTGCCATTCTGTCACCTCCCTCAGTGATGACACTCGGGGAGGCCTGCACTCACCGCGCCCCCCTTCCAACGCCACTGCTCTCAACAAATCAATAGGCCTATGAGACGTTTGTTTTCAGCTTTGCTAACAGCAAAGTTCGCAAAGGTTTTTTTTTAAAGTAGAAAATACCTGCAAAGAAGAGGCCGCGTGCCTCAGCTGTAACTCTCCTGCTGTGGCACAGCAGTAGCTTACATTTTTCATTTTGGCATTGCTCTTCACATTTGCTCAATCCCTAAAGGACAAGTAACTGCATTGTGTTTCCCCTCTGCCAATCCCGGGTGGTGCCACTTAGAGCCGCCATTTTAGTTAGCACGTGCTCTAGTGGTTGTGAAGGGCCGAGGCTTTAAAATGCGCGCTGCGCGAGCGCTTGCTGCTCCCAGCATTTGAATCCGTGCTTTTATGTAGCTGGGCTGCATTTTTCCGCAACCTGTTCTTAAAAATACCTGTTTTTAGAAATACCCTTTATTTTTAACTCTATTTTTTTAATCAGTGTGCTTTTTAAATTGTGTGGGGAATTTACCTGGGGGGATTGTATTGTAAAACTGCTGCCTTCTACCACGCGCTTTCTTCGGCCCTCACTTCCGGGTGGTGCCACTTAGAGCCGCCATTTTAGTTAGCGCATGCTCTAGTGGTTGTGAAGGACCGAGGCTTTAAAATGCGAGCTGCGCGAGCGCGCAGCGGATGCACACCACGGGCGCACCGAACGCGCGCCTAAGGCAAGCCCGTCTGCGCCCGTCAGCTTCCCGGAAGCGGCCAGCGCCAGCCATTATGCCTGTGACACTACCCTGAATTTCGTCAAACCCACTCAGTATAACCGTAAGAAACTCTTAGCACTTACCGCATCCTGTAGCAGCTGTGTGAGATGGGATGCTGCATTAAACAGCTCCTACTCTTGTATGAAGTGTGAGCTTGCCTTATCCCTGTCCCCTATTCCTCCTGCAGAACAGCTTAGGGCCGGTAAGGTGCCGGCCACTATTAAGGCAGCACTTATTAATGCTCGTTCAATGTCTAAACATTGTCAGGACATCTTTGAGCTGCTTACAGATGCATCTCTTGACATACTCTTTTTGACAGAAACTTGGCTCACGCAGTCCTCTTGTCCAGTCATTGAATTGGCCATCCCTACTGGCATCAAAATCGCCCGCGATGATCGGAAAAATGGGCGGGGGGTGTGGCAGTTGTGGTCAAAGATGAATAGGAGTGTCTTTTCTCTGAACTTACGGACTCTCCTGATGTTGAAGCTCTGGATTTTTGCATAAAAATTTCCCCCCACTACTGTTTGGGTGGGATTGTGCTGTACCATCCCCCTGGCCCTTTAGGACCTTTCCCTAAGTTGTTGGACACTTGGATCTTACCCAGAGCTCTGCGTTACTCCCATTTTTTGCTCCTCTGGGATTATAATATCCACATGGACAACCTTGATGGGAATGATACGCGTGACTTTTTAGCCTTGTTGCATTCTGCCAAACTTGTTCCATACATTTCCTCTCCGACTCATAGTGGTGGCCATACTCTTGACGTAGTTTGTTCTAGTCTGCCAATGTTGGTGAACCCTCCGCAGCCCGTCACTTGGTCTGATCACTATTTAATTTCCTTTTCCTGAAATATGGCCAAAGGTCCCTCCTCGTCTAGGCCTCGCTGTGCTGCTACCCATAGGGCTCCCCATAAGATCGATCCCGCAGCTCTGTGCACCGCGCTGGACGACTGTCTGCCACATCTCCCGGAGGATTTGGACTTGGCTCTGGGGCAGTTCAATAACTGGATCAAGAAGGTGGTTTGTGATCTTTCGCCTCAGGTCAGACCTCGACGCCTTAATATGCCACAGTCCAAACCCTGGTTTACGCCTTTGCTTAAATCCCAGAATCAGCCGTGCAAAAGGCTGGAAAGAAGATGGAGACAGAACTACAATACATCCGACAAGATGGAATTGAAAAGAGCCCTAAAAATTTACTATGTGGCGATCACTGCAGCAAAACGCTGTTATTATGCTGACCGTATCGCCATGTCGGGCAATAATGCCAAGGCACTATTTAAAATTGTAAAAAGTTATGCTTCTCCCAAAGCTTTGAACAATGCACATACACCTTCTCTTATTTGGTGCGAAGAGCTTTCTGACTTTTTTATGACTAAAGTTAGATCACTTCAACTGCTCTTTAATACACCATCAGCCCAGACCATGCATGTGCCTGCTGATTTCAATTCCGCTGTTGACACTGAAATTACTTTCTCCTCTTTTTCAACCATACCCCTTGAGGAGTCTCTGGCTGCCTTGACCTCCTTAAAGTCTGGTTCCCCTCTTGATCCGTGTCCCGCAATACTTATGGCCCGCACAGCTCAAGTCATTAATCCTCTAGTGAACCAGCTGATTAACACATCTTTAGGGTCGGCCTCAGTCCCTTCCGCATGGAAGCAGGCCATGCTGGTCCCCCTCATTAAAAAGCAGACACTGGATCTTCACATTCCCTCCAGCTATCGGCCTATCTCTCTGCTTCCGGCTGTGGCCAAAGTCTGTGAGGAACTAGTGAACAAACAACTGACCTATATTGAACAACACGGCTTGTTGCACCCTGCTCAATCTGATTTCCGTGCTTCTACCAGCACTGAGTCTGCCTTAGTGGAAATCTCAGAGGCCATCCAGGAGTTGTTCGACACTGGGGGCAGGGCAGTTTTGGTCCTATTGGACCTATCTGCCGCCTTTGATACTGTCCCCCATGTTCTCCTCCTGGCCCGATTGCAAAGGCTTGGTATCATCGGTGCCACATGGGAATGGTTAAAGTCCTTCCTTGACGGTAGAACACAGCAAGTGTGAATCTCCCCTTTCGCATCTACCATCCAAGCTGTGCAAACAGGGGTCCCTCAGGAATCCATACTGAGTCCTCTGTTATTTAATCTATATATGACCCCTCTTATTCAGCTAGCTGAGGACTTTGGCGCTAAAGTAGTAGCATATGCTGATGATACCCAGCTTTTATTCAACTGGAAAAAGCATGAATCTAGTACGGACCACGTTAGAACCTGTCTGTCTGCGGAGTTCAACTGGTTTACTTCGGCCCAGCTGTAATGCAATGAAGATAAAACAGAGATACTGTTTTTTGGGGAATTCCCTTCGCTGTTTTTTCACGACTGCTGGCCCGCCTGTGAAGAACCTGGGAATTTGGTTCGACGAAAAAGTTAGTTTTGGCAATCAGATTTGCAAATTGACAGGTACGTGTTTCGGCATTTTGAAGATGCTCAGAAAATTTCTGCCCTTGTTGCCTCTTTCCGCCAAAGAAACAGTAATAAGGGCCTTGGTCACCTCCCGCCTTGATTATGCCAATGGAATGTATGTAGGTCTCTCTGGCTACCTTATGGATAAGTTGCAGGTGGTGCAGAACGCTGCTGCGTGGTTACTGCTGGGCCTACCCAAACATACTAGCGTGAGGCAACATCTCCGTAATTTGCATTGGCTGCCGTTAAAAGCTAGGGTCTTGTTCAAGGCTTTAGTGACGGCCCATGCAGCACGATATGAATGCGGCCCAATGTTTCTGAGGAAACGTTTCTCGTTTTATGTCCCGGGCAGACACTTGCGTTCTTCAAACACGTGCCTGGCCTCTTTACCCAAAATCCGTCTGAAAACAAAGGGGGGCAGCTCATTGTCTTACTTTGCGGCTAAGTCATGGAACTCTCTCCCCCCGGAGCTCTGTAGCCTTCAAAACCCCTCTCAGTTCAGGTAAAAACTTTAAACTTTCCTATTCAATTAAGCCTGTTTTCCTTCTTTTTTTCTCTGTTCCTCTTTTGTTGGGTTGTGCCGGGACACTCTTCTGAGTAGCTGTGCACGCTACAAATCACCCATAACATAACATAACACTCAGGTGACAGCAGGGCAAAACAATGGCAGTCACTTGGCAGCATAATTTCCTTACTCTGTTCCCTAAAGTTCCACGTTAGGACTTATGGAACTGGAGAGAGGAGATGATGTGGAAATTGTAATTCCGCACTGTGTCATGATTGACACCAGAGGTCTACAAATTACTACTTCCTAATGTCCAATCAATGTTTATTAGACATATTGTTGCATGGATTGGATGAAATGAACTACACAATTCCCAGGTGAATTGGAAGACTTCAGAAATGGCATGTTCACCCATTGAAGATGCCCCAGAAACACATTCTCACTAGTCAGGCTGTGGATCCCACCTACAATCTAAGTACGACCGCAGGAATTATGTGGCAGGGTTGAACAAGTTATGTGGCAAGGAAAGACAAATTATGCGGTATAAGGATTCACATTTTGTGATAGCTTTACTTCATTATTTTATCATTTTGTACATATGGTAACACTGTCTGGGCAAAGATTTCACCTTGTCACCACCAATTTAACATCAAATATTGCAATAAGCAGTTAAAAGATGACGAGTCAACTTTTGTGAATTGCTTTTCACAACGTGGTGATACTTGCTAGTACTACGCGATTAGTAATGTTTGCTCCATTTGAGCTAGAAACAACACAATGTTTTGTTAAAATTTACAGATTATGCAGCAGATGGATTATGTGGCAAATGCAGAAAATCCACAATTATTAAAAAAATTATGCAGCCGCATAGTCACATAATTCCAGTGGTCCTGACATCAATCCATAACATTTGACCTGTACCAGCTACAGAGTCCATTCAAATAGCATTTTTTTATTTAATGAAAATCCAGTCTAATGAGGAAGGTGAATATTTATTTAATATATTGGAACTATAACTTTTAGAAAGTTATCTTTACCCTGCCTGAAGCTGTTTGTGGCTAATTTGCATTAGCTCTCCAGCAACGACCCAGCCTGTATGTGCGCTAAATGAGGTGTTAAAAAGGTGTGAACAGTGCTCAGTGAGCAGAAACAATGGCTTGAGTGTTGGGAGGTGTTTTTTTTACCTTGCCAGAAGACTGGATAATGTAGACGCTGATCGTCATTTCAGGGAAACAAAGCAGAAAGCCTTGGGAGCACCCGAGGCTTCTGGGGGGTAAAGGGACTCCCTCTGGTGCTTGCACCAGAGGGAGTCCCTGTGCCATGTGCGAGAACTGCCTGGGACAGTCCGACGCACATAAGCACCGAAGTGGTTAAGTTATTTCTTCCAAAGAGTAACACAAAGGGGGCTTTGGTGTGGAAAGAATTGGCCATACTGACAGAATAGTCACAAAGGAGTTGTGCCTATCCTCACTTACACTTCAGGGGACTTTGCCTGCAGCACACACAAAGGAACCTTACACCGGGCCTTCCCTGCCTTTTGTCACCCCAGACAGTTTGGAGCCTTGACCTGGGAAAGGAGAAGAGCTTTTCAGACCTAGCTGCATGGGTAGGACTGGGAGTCCCCCACAGAAAAGCTGGCACCAGGTATAAATACTGGTCATCCAGAGTGACTCATCAGAGCACTCCTGGACCTGTGGAAGATTCGGAAGTTGGACTGCCCTGCTGCCAGGGGACTGCCTGACTGTCTGAAGGAGGAAGATTGGACCTGCTTGACTTGCTCCCAGGCTACCCAAAGTTGAAAGGGTCAGTTGGGGGACCACCTGTGTGAACTACAGTGACACAACAAACCTCAGAGGCCTCCCTGCAACTGCCTAGCTGACCTGTTGCAACTATACCTTTCTGAATAAGCAACAGGACCTGCCTGAGCCCTGGCCTCTGCTGGATTGAGTTCTGATTCTCAAGAGATTATCCCCAGGTCCTGGGGGGCTTGGCTTGCAGTAGTGGAAGCTCCTCCTGAAAGAAAAGGTGAAAATCCTAAAGATTGGGCTCCTTGCAACTGTGAATTGGCACATTCACACCACGACTCTTTCTCTAGTGAAGATAGCCAGTGTGAAGCTCTGGTGAAACCAATAATGACTGACCATGGTGACTGGCAAACCAAGCCCTGCGCTTCATGCTACATCAATGACAGCCCGCGATGGCCGCCGACGTGAAGCTACAGCAATTACCGTCTATGGTGCCCAACAAGCATTTTGTCCTACAGCAACAACTATCCATGCCATCTGACATGCTCTTCATGCTACAGTAGAGGCCATCCGCGATGCTCAGCCTCCTTCTCGTGGCCTCCTCCAACATGAATTGAACCCTTTGAACCAGCCTTCAGAAGGTAACTTTTCAGCAGAACTAAGTTGGTCCCTGCATCTGATCCACACTCCATTATGTTCGGGCTGAGCTTGTGAATTTTCCCCAGTCTAGCACGACCAGATGACTATGAGTTGTGTGCTTTTAGGCGTTATTTTGACTAAAACTGTTAAATCGCATTTGTGGTATCCACTGATTAGATTTTTGTTGTTCTGGTTTCATTATATTTATTAATTTTGTTTCACTTTATTACTGTCTGTGTGCTGCAGTAATATTTTACACATGGCCTTCTCAATTAAGCCTGACTGCTTTTGTGGCAAGCTTCCAAAGGGTTAAGCACAAATTAATTTAGGTACCTTTTGCGATTACCTCTGACAAGGATTATGGCTTCCACCCCACTCTATCAATAACCCATTGCTTACAGTCTCCCTTCCTAATGAAATTTCCTACCCATTACAATGTGTCTCTGCCAACTGGGAGTTTGACAAGCATTATTGGCAGATCGTGTTTCCTCCCTTTGTTCATCATTTAAAAATGTTGCCATCTACATAGGATTCAATTGACGTGTTGGTTGGAATAGGACATTTGGGCTGTTGTCCATACTCTAATTCTGTCCACTGTGTAAGACCACTACATTATGCTTAACCTGAACTATCCATATTGTGTCAGAGAAATTGAATTCCTTGTTTAAAAACCTTCTGGTCTCTTCATCAATACTCAATGCCCAACATTCCATCTTTGTGCCTTCACCTCATGAGGTCTATCATGTCTTGACTTTTATATAACTTGATTATTAACAAACCTTTTCACTCATTTCTTTTCTATTTAACCATACGGGTTCTCTCAATTTAACCAGTTAGATGACAACTTCATGCCAGGCAATCTTTCTTTCAATGCAACAAAGGGGGCTACTCATGTGGAACAATTGGGAGTTATGTGGTAAGACCACAAAAATTCTTGAATTGCAATATCAATAAGATCTATTACCAGTTTTTCTGTGAATACAATTTTTCAACATCCTAATTCTGCTTTCAACCATCTCATTGGCTTTAGCACAGTATAATGTAATGCATAAGTGAACTATAGACAATTCTTTCAAGAAATGTTTCACCTCTTCTGGGGTGAATAGCACTCCATTATCAGCAATAAGAAGAGTTTTTGGGCCACATGTATGTACCTTTTTTAAGGTTGCAAATGGCCCGATTCACAGAAAAAGGTTTTTCCAATGTACCAAACCCTATTTTGCAATTTGGTGACGTATAAACGAATTGCGAAATGGGTTAGCGATTCACTATTGGGAAGGGGCATGTTTAGGGCGTCCCTTCCTAATGCTGAATCGTATCGGTAAGTAGGAATGCTCTGTGACCAAAATGTGGAGGCAAAACATTCACATTTTACCCCCTACTTCAAGTAGGTGGTAGCTCATTCCCAAATGGGAAGGTGTTTCCGAGGCTTAAGATTTCATTCTTTCCCAGATGCCACTCATGTGACAATTCAGCAATTTGCAAACAAAGATCACAAGGCAGAATTGGTGTATCACCTTTGAATACATTGTCATCTCCAACCTACCAGAAATTCCTGATCTCATTTGGCATGTCACCACACTTATTCTGCCAACCTTTAAGTATATTCTTCTTCACATCTTTCAACACACAATCCTTCTCCATACTTTCTTCCCATTTATCTTCTACCATTGCTGGTACATTCATCACTTGCACTACACTATTCTTCATGTTCTCTTCTTTTTCCTCTTTGTTTAAAGGCACGTGGGATAAACAATCTCCTGCTACATTGTTTACACCAGGAACAAATTCCTTTTTTTTTTTTTATAAATTTTTATTTCGACATCAAACAGAAGAACAACAAACACAGCATATGCTAACCAAAACAAAACTCTCGATGTCTTATATATTTTCATTTCCCCACCCCCGATTCCCACCCCAACCCTCCACATCCAACCCCCCTCCCTCAGGTCCTAAGGACGTACATTTATGCAGATATACAACAGATATTATATACCCGAAAAAAAGGAAGAAATTTGGTTTAATTAATTAAAGAAATAAAAAAAAAGAAAAAGGGAAAAAGAAGAAAAAAGAAAAATGAGAGTACATTCTGTATCCCCTTATCCAAGAAGGATTTAGAAATAATAAAGCTATTCTACCAACAGAGGGGCCAAATCCTCGTTAAGCCATCTAAATACTGGCGCCCATATGGCAGTCCCTTTCTTTTTTGCTCTGAATCCCCTACGCTTATATACTGCACTCTCCCACCGGTATATGGCTAATAACTTCCCCAACCAAACATGTATTGATGGGGGATCTTTTTCGAGCCATGCACTGGCTAAACATAGCCTGTACACCGCCATAGCTGTAAATAGCAAAATCGGATTTGGTTCTGCCATTTCCTGCTTACTTACCCCCAAAACTATTACTTGAGGTGTAAGATCTACCTCAAATCCCAGCATATTTCTCAAATAATTACCTAACTCAATTACCAAGGGGTCAAGTTTAGGACAGGTGGCGAACATATGCACACTACCGGTGGCTAATAATCCACAACGAGAGCAATGTATACCCGACGTCCCACCCCATCTAAAAATCCGTGCTGGGGTAATGTATAAATTAAGCCAAGTTTTAAAACACTGCACTTGAAGATTGCCTGAAATAAATTCTGTCTGGCTGAACAAAAGTGAATCCTCGCATTCCTCGATGTCTGCTTGATGCGACTCCTGCCAGCGGGTTATATGTTTGTTTATATCATCACCCATTTCTTGATTAAGTAGTTTACATATTGTAGATAAGGTTGGAAAAGCCCCCAGTAGTATTTCCAATAGGGGAACTTTACTACAGTTAACTAACTTTTTGACAAAAAAATCCCTCAATTGTAGGTATTTAAAAAAACTATTGTTCCCGATCCCAAATCTATCCTTAATAGTATCAAATAAGCATACATCCTTATCTTCCATTAAATCCCCGATAAGTCTCACACCTTTATCCACCGATATTTTCATATAGCCATCATGAAATATAGCTGGGAGCAAATCATTATTATCTAAGAGGGAATATCTATGATCTACCAATATCCAGTTTTTTCCTAACTTCAGTCCACACCCTAAATGCTCCAATCAGTACCTTGAATGTAACTCCTCTCTTAAAGTAAGCAAAGTCAATGGGCCCGATTCACAGAACTAACTTAAGACAAAATCCTAAACTTACTACCATTTTGGTATTCACAGAAGGCACTTACTCATTTTGGTATTCACAGAAGGCACTTACTCATTTCGGTATTCACAGAAGTTAGGAGTCCTAACTTTAGGACTCCTAAATGCCTTCTGTGAATACCGAAAGTCTTAAAATTAGGATTTTTCTCAGTTTAGTAGTAGTATAGTTAGGACTCCTAACTTTAGGACTCCTAAATGCCTTCTGTGAATACCGAAAGTCTTAAAATTAGGGTTTTTCTCAATTTAGTAGTCTTAAGTCTAAACTTAGGACTACTAAATTGAGAAAAATCCTAATTTTAAGACTTTCGGTATTGACAGAAGGCATTTAGGAGTCCTAAAGTTAGGAGTCCTAACAATACTACTACTAAACTGAGAAAAATCCTAATTTTAAGGCTTTCGGTATTCACAGAAGGCATTTAAGAGTCCTAAAGTTAGGAGTCCTAAATTTAGGCCTACTAAATTGAGAAAAATCCTAATTTTAAGACTTTCGGTATTCACAGAAGGCATTTAGGAGTCCTAAAGTTAGGACTCCTAACTTCTGTGAATACCAAAATGAGTAAGTGCCTTCTGTGAATACCAAAATGAGTAAGTGCCTTCTGTGAATACCAAAATGGTAGTAAGTTTAGGATTTTGTCTTAAGTTAGTTCTGTGAATCGGGCCCCAAATGTCGCATGAGACAACCGCGGGCCTCTGTCCCAAATATTAACTCATATATGGGAACATTGGCTGTTTCTCTTATTGTCCCACTACGTCTTCCCAATAGCACAGACATCTGCTGAAGTGCCGCAGCCCAATAATATAGTTGGCAATTAGGAACTGACCAGCCTCCGCGATCTCTAGACAAGGTCATATATTTCAAAGCTCTTCGAGGACGTTGCCCAGCCCACAAAAATCTAGTAATCATTTGATTCATCATCAAACACCATGATTTGTTTATCTCCACGGGAATAGCTCTAAAAAAGTATAAAACTTTAGGTAAAAACAACATTTTGATCATGTTACACCTACCTAATAGTGTTAAATAAAGATTATTCATCCTATCAAACTCTACCTTAGATTTCTGAATCAGAGGTTCCAGATTAATATTGACGATTTCATCTACATTAGCACTGATTTTCACCCCTAAATACTTAGCGTTTCCCACTACTCTAGCGTCGTCCAGAACAACTTTCTCATTGTTGACTATTAACGTCTTACTTTCGTTAAGATGGTACCCTGAAATCTTGCCAAATTGATTTGCTTCCTTTTCTATTTCTGTAAGGGCCTCCCTCGGATTTGGTGTTATTATTGCCAAGTCATCCGCGTATGCTATAATCTTGGTGCCCCCACCGATAGTGTATAAAGCTTTAATCATTTGGTTCTCCTCTATTTTCTTTATTAAAGGATCAATGTAGACCGCAAACAATAGAGGAGAACAAGGGCACCCTTGTCGCGTGCCACGGCTAATTTTAATTACTTCAGAAGTAGAGCCCATCATGGCAATTCTGGCAACAGGTTCTTGGTACATACAGCTGATAGCCCCAATATATCCTTTTCCCAGACCCTTTCTTTCCATAATTGCCCATAAAAAAGGCCAGGAGACCCTATCAAAAGCTTTTTCTGCATCTAAAAGTATAAGAGCCATAGGGTCTCCCGTAACCTTAGAGGAATCAAAAAAGGCAATTGTATGCTGAATATGATCTATCGTTCCTCTCCCCGGGACGAAGCCGTGTTGACATGGAGAAACTACTTTCTGAATCACTGAGGCAAGTCTATTAGCTAAAATCTTCGAATAGATTTTTGTGTCACTGTTAACCAACGTTATTGGGCAATATGATCCTAGTTCATTTAGAGGTTTATCTTTCTTCGGAAATACTACAATATTGGCGGATTTCCACGATTCCGGAGCCATCTCACTTAATTGTGCATTTAGAAAGAGCTTGAACATAATATCTATCAACTGTGTTTTAAACTTTTTATAAAACTCCCCTGGTATTAAATCCGTACCCACTGCTTTACCGGAGTCAATCACCTTTGTTATCTCGTCAGTTGAGATTGGTGCTTCTAATCTTCTTCTCTCCTCTGGGGAAATCTTCTCTAAATTTAGCCCAGTAAAAAATTCTCTAAACTCTTGATCCCCTATCTGGATATCATCTGTATACAAATTCTGATAAGATTTTTGAAAAGCAGTGAGAATATCTACAGGGTCCGAAACCATGCCCGCACTGGGATCTTTAATTCAACGATCCGGGCTTGGACCGTTTTTTCACGAGTACGGACTGCTAGCATGTGTCCAACCCTTTCATTACTTTCATACGCCCTGCTCCACCAGGCCATATATCTACCAGCCGACTTTTGAATCGAAATCTCTGTAATTGTTGACCTGATGAGTATGATGCTTGACTGAGCTAACACTGGGTTACCCCCGCCAGAAAGAATCTCAATCAGGTCAACTTCTGCTCTTCCCAGATCATCATATAATTTCTGTAACAGTTTTTTTTCCTTCCATTGCATTTCCCAACCAAACTTAGATGTTTCTCCTCTAATACCAGCCTTTAAAGTATCCCAAACAACACAAATACAAGTACTTCCCAAGTTTTCCTTATTGAACCTAGGGATCCACTTCTCCATATGTAGTATATAATCTTCCTGGCTTAATAAAGCCCTATTAAATGTCCATCGTGACAGTGGAGTTTTTATCTGAATATTTACTTCTAACACCAGCGGGTTATGATCAGACATAACTCTGGGAAATTTGCTTATTTTGCTTCCTTGTAAGAGCTCCTGTGACACAAAAAAATAATCCAGCCGAGCATGTATTTTATGTGGTGCAGAATAATACGTAAAACCTGGATCATTGGCTTCTTGTTTAGCCCAAACATCTACTAACCCATGCAGGAGTTTTAATTGTAAAATAGCTCTTTAGGTTTACGACCATTGTACACTACATCGGGTTGGTTGGAGATCTGACAGCTCATATAAATATTGAAATCCCCACAAATTATAAGGGGCAGAGTCCAGCGCACTAGTTGTATCTTTAGCCACTCATACAGTGCTGGATCATCAAGCACAGATCTGTAAACTGAACAA
Source organism: Triturus cristatus (assembly GCF_964204655.1). Lineage (NCBI taxonomy): Eukaryota > Metazoa > Chordata > Amphibia > Caudata > Salamandridae > Triturus > Triturus cristatus. Next base: position 314,205,768 of record NC_140588.1, on the reverse strand, counting down.
AGTGTAAAAGCACTATTTTCCAAACAGCATTGTATGATTATCCACCTACCCATTTTATCAACATAAGATCGGGGAAATCTGGCTAACCCTTTCCTTGCCAATACGGCCACCCCTCTAGTCCTAGTATCCTGTGTGGTACGAGAAATCAGCTGATAACCTGTCAGATCCAAAAACCCACTCCTACTGGCTTCTATATGTGTCTCCTGCAGGCAAAGAATATCTGCCTGCAGAAATTGAATATCCAAACTGATTCTCCGTCTCTTTTGGGGATTATTCAGTCCACAAATATTAATTGTGGCTATTCTAAATTTCTTCATTGAAAGATATGCTTACCCATCCTCAGAAGTGCCCACCCAATACCAATGTGTGTATAAAAATAAATTTAAACTTCTCCCCTTTCGGACCCCCTCCGCCCCTGACCCCTCCCCAACCCCTACAAAAAGGCAAAAAAGGTCTATGGACCCTTGTGATGCCTCCTGTGTCATGCTGTGCCCCTTGCCGTTCCCTGTCAAAAGAACATAATAAAAAGTCAAAACCATGCAGTAGAATCAGAAAACCCCTGGGAAAAAAGGAAGGGGTAGAACCCTATTTCTGAGAAAGTTCATGCAGATACTCCTGGACCAGTATCTCTGAAGTGAATACTCTACTTGTGCCTTTAAGCCTAACCTTAAGTCTAGCTGGGTTCATTAAAAAGACCTCGCAACCCAGCTTCTGGAAAGGGGTTATTAACTGCTGGAGTCTCCATCTCCTCTCTACGGTAGTATGACAGAAGTCAGGTCGAACAAAGAAGGAGAATCCCTCAGCTGTTCGTCTCGCATCCGGTCTGGCTTTCTCAAATATGGACTGACGCAGCAGAAAATTTCCCAAAAATATAAGTATGGCTCTGGGTTTCTCTTCCTGTCCAGCTCTCTTCTTTAGCATCAAAGGAAATCGATGCACTCTTTGAACCTCCGCTTCCCAGTTCCACTGAGTCAGTTGGGGAAAAGTGCCCTTAAGTAGTCTAATGACAAATCCATCAATGTCATCCCCTTCTGCCTTTTCAGCAATCCCCAGTAAACGGAGATTATTTCGGCGCTGACGATTTTCAAAGTCCTCTAGTTTCCAGATTACAACGGACAACCTACTCTCAATCGACGCTATTTGTTGACCTCTATTATCAGCCCCTGCCTCAAGTTGAATGATACGCTCCTCTAGTGCTGTGGTCCGTTCATTAATTTCAGAGCATGTTTTATTAACCTTGCGTATGGCCCCTTGGAGTTTCTCAGTAGCTAGATGGGCTCTCTTATGTTCATGACGTGCTTCTGTCTGCATTTGTTTTAACGTTAAATAAATTAACTCCATTGATGGGGGCAGCTCCAGATTATTTTGATTTTTAGGTTCCGCTGGTGTTTTAGGGAGATCCGACTGAAAACCAATCTCGTCGTCAGTTTGTATCCCAAAATGAGTAGAGGAGTAATCCCACTTTAGTTGACTGTTATCTGACTCTAAGCTTTTTTCCTTGCCTCTGATACTTCGCCTTTTAGTGCAAACTGGTAGTTGCCTTTGAGTTTCAGGTTTTAAGGGAGGGCTTCAACTATCCTCCCCAGTGAACACATGATCAGTGGCTTCGCTCTCGCTGTTATTGGTAAGTTCTGATTCATCTGTCAGCGAGAAAAATGTATCCCCCTCTGGAGTCCCTATGTGCTTGCTATCCATCTGGGAGGAAACCCTATTCTTTAAATTTAACTCCTGAGAGTTGCAAGTGTCAAGCGTAATTTGATTAGAGGTGTCTCCTTGTATTCCATTATTAACCACCCTCCTTTCTTCTACTACTGTGCTTGTACTCAACAATTTAGCATTCGGGTCATCCAGGCTTAGATCTTTCCTTTCTGTATTAATAAATACTTTAGACATTGTCACTGCCACTGCCACAGAGGATATCTCACTTTTAGCAAGAACTTCCCCAATTGAGTCCCCTATTGTATTTTCCACCATCTAAGGGATATTTCCTGCCTTAGATAAATTATTTTTGCCTTTACCTTTGCTTGTTGACTTTTTCCGAAAGAGTCCACCATTGCGCGCCCTGCAAACATTCCAGGAAGCGTCTGTTGCTTCGGTCTAGTTGTTGTGTCGACGAGACACTGCTTTTCCGAAGGCGTCCTCACGTGTGGCCCCTCCTCGCTCTGGCCGGCGAAGAGAGCAGTGTTCGGAGTTTTCGGATTAGCGTGGACGCGTCGGGCCCATGATGCACCCTTACCGCTGTCCCCAACTGCACCAGAGTCCTTCGGTGGGGCCTTAATCCTCAGCGGCATGCTGCCACCACACCTGAAAGTATCCAGATTATCCCGGAAATGCACCAAAGCCTGCAGAGTCCTCCAGGCCCACTGGGAAATCACCACCTTCACTCCGGCTGCAGCGTGGCAAGCTCCCTTCGCCGCACGGGCGGCTGCTGCGATTAAGGCACCGTCCCCACGCTCCGACCTCATCCGAGCCTGATCCGCTCCCCAGGAGTGTTTATTTCCCTTTCATACAGCCGCCATCTTGCCCTGCTACCCTTCACCACCGTACACTTCTACAGGATTTTTGTCATCTACTCGCTAACTCTTTGTATCTGTTTTACTCTTTCTCTTCCTGCTTTTTCTCCATTTTCTGCCATTCTCTCTCTTGTTACGAGTCAGGAAAAAATTCCAAATTAAATTGTTACCTTTTAAGCCTAAAACCCACTTCGAAATATGCAGAGTGGCTTGTTCCTTACTCTTGTTGAAACAATATATGTGATTAGTTTATGGTCTCTCCAAAGTGTGAACTTAATGCCCCACAAAAAATATCTAGAGTTTAATAGCCCAATAGCACACAAGCTCATCTCTTTCAATTGCCGTGTAATTTTGTTCAGCATCAGTCAGGGAATGTGAAGCAAAGGCAAATGTTTTTTTTTTTCCAACTATGTGGAACAAGGTTGCTTCAGTACCCATCTAACCGATGTCAGTGGTTAAAATCATGTTACGTGTTACATCAAAGTTATCTAATAAAGTTACAGCAATAATAGATTCGTACATTTTCCACAATCATTATTCCAATTGAATTGTGTCTCTTTTTTTTTAATAGCATCCTTAATGGACTAGATTTCTCAAAAAATGTTTTATAAATTTTGCCATATACTCTGCCAACCCTAAAAAGGACTTCAACTCTTCCTTGTTCATCAGTTTAGGGGCATTCTTTACTGCTAAAATCAAACTAATTAGTGGTTTTACACCATCCCTTGAAATGGTATGACCAAAATATTAAACAGAACTCAAGCCAATCTTGCACTTTTCTTTCTTTATACTGATCCCAGCCTTTTCTAATTTCAACAGTACTTCTCTTAGAGTGGTTTTGTGAACAGCTACAGTATTCTGGTTAATAAGAATATGTTCTTGGAGAAACAATGTGCTCCTAACATCCTTCAAAATTGTCTGCATTATCTTTTGGAACACCTCAGCTGCAGATACCACTCTGAAAGGCACCCTTTTAGATGCCCCTACTGGTGTATTAAATGATGTAAGTGACCTAGATTTTGGATGTTATTGTACTTGATGATAAGTCATGGAATACATCTAGGACACTGAAACAAGTGGCTTCCCTCATAGTGCTCAACATCTCATTTATTCTTAATAGTGGGTAGCTTTCAACCCATATGTTAGTATTTAAATCCTGTAGATCGACACATTAGCAAATTCCTTTGTTGTCAGCATTATTAACTATTACTATAAAGGCCTACGATTCTCAGTGAGCCACAGGTTCATTTATTCCATGTTTCATTAATTTATCTAGTTCTTTCTCCAATGGTTCTCTCATTAAATGTCCAACTGGGCATGTTCTGTGGATAAAGCCAATACTCCCCAATTTTATTTCCTACTGAAAATCTTTTAACAACTCCAATTTGTTAGAAAACAACTTAGGGAACTCCTTGCAAATGTGTTCTGCACTTAATGAACTATTCCACTACCAGCTATTGTTCACTATTGTTGATATCTAATTTCATCCCTAACTCTTTCTGATGTCTTCACCCTAGCAAATTTGATCCCTGCTTAGTGATATCCTCACTGTGGATCTTCCCTTGAATGAAATACCCATTCTAATCATCCATTCTAATGGTATCAGATATTTGTTGTACTCTCCTGGATTTATGTCTGGTGATTCTAACACATAATCCATATCACCAAATGTTTACATAACTAATTTATGATTTAAGAAGGTAAATGGAAAACATGAATCTGCAAACATAGTTACATTTTGTTCATCCATATACATTGTGCTTTCAGGATAGCCAAGTTCTGCCTTTTCTGCTTCATCTTTGACTTGTATAACTTTTTTTTTACTTTAATTTTCTATATATTCCACTTTATATATTAGTTTTGCTTTTTCCTCTCTACACATTCTGGCAAAATTCGTTTCTCGTACATTTCCTACTCACAGCATTGCCTACAATATATGTCATACTGTTTGTTAAAAGATTAGAATTTTCACAACTGTACTATTTTAATTTCATTGCCTCTTGTTTGGATACACCTTTTTCTTGTGCGTACACCGTTTTTTATTTGTTTTATGTACATCTTGCATTTTGTTACATGTGAGTACCTCTAACAGAGGGTCTAGGTTTTTAGTTCAAACCTGGGCAGCGCATGCACTGCGAGGCATGCTGTATTGAGGTATGGAATCGAAACTCCACCCATTTCCCGCCCATCTTTTCAATTGGCTCCTGTTACTGTCCAGGCTTATTAGTCCCTCATTGATACCACCTTGTCTGCATTTGTAACTTCCCATAAGGACTGGACTTTTTACTTGTGTTGTTACATGTTCTGCTTTAAGTAGTCAGTAAGCACTATTTTCTTTAATGATCATTCCATATTCCAGCCACGACATCGCAGCACGCCGCCCGTTTTTATATTGTCATTAGTAATGTATTTATTTAATTTACAGCGCGGTCCGCTTTCACTTTAGAGGTCGCGGTAGAGAACCTTTCTTCAATTATTTATTTTTTCTTTTTGGTTGAAAGCACCCCATACTGTGCTTTCACTTTGATTTTGGCCGCGTCCCTTTCTTTAGACGCTGCTCACTGGAACCTGAATACGGCAAGCAGCATCTAAAGAGATGGCCACCAAACACGAGACCTATTGCATTGAAAATGCTTGTTTAGATAGTTATTTCTTTTTTATCTTTATATTGTTGGTACATCTCATTAACTGATCTCTTCTGAATGAATCACAATTTCCTCTAAATTCCCATGTATTAGATAAACCTCTCAACTCTGAAATATATTTAGTTACCTTTCATGTTTGCCTTGAACTCTACTAAATAATTTGGGTATTTCTAATGCTACAATCACATTTTCACAAAAATAGTCTTCTAATTTTTTTATTGTACTCTGATATGCATCTCTCTGTGTGTCGTTTTCTTTACCTTCTTCCCTATCACTTATCAGAGCCAAGACATTTTCATATGCTTTCCACCTTTCATGCCCAGATTGTGTAACAGTATATGATGTTTGTCTACAGCTGAAAACTTTTCCTCCCATTTACTAGTAAATATAATTCAAACCACTTAATAATATTCTTCCATGCAGCAGGAGTTTCCCTACATCATTCAAAAATGGTGGTGGTTGTGACATGCCTGCTGCAGCCATACTTGTTCAATAAATAGTCTTTCCCAGTATTGAAAATGTGCTATAATGTCTTTCATATCATGTGTTTCAACAGTCTTAGCATAAGTAATAGCTAGTAGGAGAACATCAAAACATATAACTAATATCTATACATACGGAAGTCAATAATTATAATGAATACATTGGTTGTTTTTTGTATGTCTGAGGTGTGCATGTCATCAAGTTCCTTGAATTCTTTAGAGTGAGTGTTTACTGTTGATGCTGCTCAATATTATTTTATGGTCTGTGTGTCACCGTAAGGATACGCTTAAGATGGAATTAGTCGCCAATTAGTGTGTGTATCACTGTTGTACACACATGTGCTACATTTGAATAAAACAAGGAATCTTTTATTTTTATTATTTCAAATTTCTTCTTGTGGCCCTAAGTGTTACTTTTTGCATGCAAGTATCATTTAAACAGTTAATAATAGATAATTTCTGCAGAATGTGATCCTAGTTCCACAAGCACATTGATTACTTCTTTTTTAATGTGCCTCCTTTATAATGGCCACCTGAAGGTTTTCCCAATCTTGATGCCTTCTCCCTTCCACACCCTAAAGTAGGAGCAAAGACGGGATTTCAATGAGTAAACTTCCACCATGCGATTGACTGTCCTCACAGCAAATGAGAGGAAGCAGCACTGCTTGATAACTTGAGCAAGCAGAGTCGATAATTTGCTCCCACCTGCTCTACATGAAACCTCCTCATGACGTAGTTGCAGGTGTCTCTTAATTTATCTGCCGGCTTGAAAAAAGGGATGAGTTTATTTTTTTTTAAAGTGAGTATTTATTGTACAACCTCCCTCAGTAGCAATGAATGGCTGAAGAAACTATCTAGATTTGTTTTGCTGATATTCTAGTTTATCTCTTCATTAGCAGCACCTTGTGGTTCAGCAGGGTGAATTAAATCCAGCTAAGATACATTACCAATCACCACGATGGGCTTAACTTGCCTACGGTGGAGTTGGATCTTCTTGTCCTCTGCACATCTCTCAGTCCTCGTTGCCAATATCACAATACTTAGTAAATAAAGAAGAGACTTTAACTGAAGGGAAAAAGTCTTTCTCAATATTTTAAACTGTTTATGTCAAGGAATGCACAGTGACATTTCCAAGGAAAGGGGTAAGGCCATAAAAATATCTATTGATCCAATCACATGATAAAATATAGTATTATAACAGAAACTTTCATCCTTCAGGCAAAAAGAGGCAATTCTGTGAGGAAGAAGCAAATTCTTTCAGGTTCACTATGGTGAAGACAGGATTACAATTCTTTTATACGAGTTGTCACAATTGAGCCTTGAAAACCATAAAAAATATAAAACCACCTAATGACAAGCTAAGCACAGAGAACTTTAAATTTCGATTGACTTTTCACCGTGGAGCCTTTTTCCAAGCATATAGAATGACCCTCACACATCCCTAGGGATGTCTTGCTTCATCATCAGGCAGTTGCTCCTCATCGAGCCAACGCTGCAGTGCCCTACAGGTCCCTCGAATGTTAGTAGAGAATTTACATTTATTTACACTGTTTGATGAGTGCGAGGGATGTCCTAGTGGGGGGGTGAAGTGTTAGTGATGCAGTGGGTTAAAACTGACTAGGGCATATCACTAAAACCTTTAATATATGGATTCCTCTGTCAGGCTAAAAGCTGATATGCTGGTGCTACTGGAGGGGTTGCAATTTGCCCTTGTAGCTTAGTTTGTTTTCCTTATTAGGATCAAACATGAGTCAACATGTTTCAAGCCCCTGTTGGTCAGAAAGATCTGTGGTGCTTCCTCAGGACCTTGAACAACAGTGAGTTGCCTACGATACACTTGGGATGCAGGAGGACAACAAGAAACAGTCTTGTACTGTCCCTTAACTTCTGTTCAAGACGTAGACTCTCTCTTCTTTTCTGTCAGGAACAGTAACCCCTATTTTATGGTTTGAGTTTTATTTCTGGAGCATGGGCACTGGACCTTTTGAGCTCCTAGTCCACTTCTCGCCCTTTTGTGATAGTCAGATAGAATGACCCATCACATTCACATGTCTGAAGAGGGACCCTAGCTCTTGGAATGTAATCAATACCGAAATGACCACCATCTCCAGTGAGAGTAGAGTCCAACATAAATTGATACGAAAACACACAAACCGTCATATATGGAGAGATAGAAAGGAATAAGGCGGTTGCAACAATACTTGAGCACACCCACAGCCCATGCGACTAATGTATACATAATGACACTTACATCATATGGATGGAGATAAGTATCCACAGTGGACTTGCTCAACAATATAGGTCTGCTAAAAACACATTTCAGGCAGTAGATAACTACACCACCATGTACCAGAGTGGTAATAGAACTCTATTAGGGTTGTTTATATTTGTTTTTTTGTATTATTCTTTTACAACAGTTGAATATGAATTGTTTGCGAAGATATATACCTATGTACAGCACACTCAATGCACCATGCCCCTAATCACAACATGAACAATGCCCATTCATTCTGGGACCTTTCATTAAATGTGAAGGGGCTTAATTTCCAATAATTCCCCTTCTAAAAAAGAAGAAAATCCACACCTTCCTTGCATCAAATAGAGCATAAATACTAACTCTTCAGGAAACTCATCTGAAGAAAGTCGATTCCTTCCAGTTGCATTCAATGCACTACACACTCCAATACCATCTGAACACTTCCAAATAAACAAGCAGGATTGCTATGCTTTTATCAAAACATTTCAATATGGTGGTCACAGAAGTTCTGATCGATAAAGAAGAGAGGTATGAAATGAGAAAGGCCAATTCTATTCACAAAATCAGGCACAGGATATAATTTAGAACAAGATGCTTAGAATACACTTGAGATTCAAGGGTTGAGGATCCTTACAAGGACTTCAATACAGTCCTACAACATACACGGAACAGAACCACTTCCTCCTGGTCTACTGCCAGTGAGATCTCAAAAGGAGACAACCAAGACCAAATTAGAGAATTGGGCTGGTTGATGTCTTGAAAGCTGTATATCCACAAGATTAAGACTTCACATTTTACTCTTCTGCCCAAAGGTCCTACTCTAGGATTGACATGATTTCCATCTTGACCATGGTAATGTCTTCAGTGTCAGACATGGGAGTGGGTGTAATCATGGTCCATGGCCATGCACACATATGGTTAATCGTAAACTCATGGCCATCACAGCAGAGAGATAGGAGTTAGAGACTGTGAAAAGCTCTGCTGCTATAGATAAATACAAAACTATGAAAAGATAACAGACACCTCCCCAAGCACATAATGGAACATGTTTAAAGCAGGACTTCGAGGGAAGACGTTCTCTATAGCTGTGTCTGCAACATAGAAAAGGACACTGATACAAAATGGATTGGAAGTAGGCTAAAACAGAGGGAAGGAAAGCTTACGAAATATGAGGCAAGGACAGACACAAAAGCTCTTATGAATGCAAGAGACAAACTTTGCACATTACAAATCAACAGAGCTGAAGGAACACTACTAACCTTAAAAAGTAAGGTGTACGAACTTGGAGAGAAGGCCCAGACCATCTTAGCAAATAAACTAAAAGCCAAACTAAATAAATGAAGAGCAAGTGGCTTAAAGACTTTGCAAGGTAAATTCACTCATGACGCCAAAGAAAAAATCTAGTTTATCTAAAAATTACTGCGCCAATATAAATACGTGTTGTTACTATAGAAAGGGAGATACAAAAATTCTCAGATAATTTGAACTTCCCCAAAATCATTAATGCACAACTCCAAGAATTGGAAGCACCCATTGAGAAAACTAACAGTAGGTCTGTCATTAAAACTATTAAATCAAACAAGGCCCCAGGCCCAGACAAATTCAGTCTGAAATTGTATAATCTCTATGCAATCAAATTAACACATGCACTAAAAGAGATTTTCAGCTTGTTTATTTCCACAGGGAGGATAACACAATCAATGGAAGATGCCACAATAGTGGTGCTTCATAAGCCAGGGAAAGATCACTACGGCTGTTTGGCCCATAGACCATTCATGCTATTGAACTTAGATGTGAACATTTACATGAAGGCACTAGCAATGTGGCTGACCCCAATTCTACCTTATCTACGTGGACCAATCTGGCTTTCTAGCTGGATGGCAAACTTTCAGCAATATAAAACACATAGCCCACCTCATCAAAAATGTGAAACATAAAACCATAAAAGGGTCTTCATTCAGAAAAAGCCTTCAACAGGGTGGACTGTCATTTTCTGATGGCACTGATGAGCCACTTTGGATTGGGAGAAACATTCATATGGATGGTCATGGCAGCTTATCTAAATTCCTAATGCCCAAGTAATGACAGACAAACTTTCTTTGATGTACTTCAGCTGCAGACAGGCACACAATAAGGCTGCCCCCATCACCCTTACTAAATGTATTCTGTGTGTGGGAGGGGATCAGCCTAAAATATCACTTTTTGCTCATGACATACTCCTGTCTCTGTTAGAGCCTGGTCAATCCATACCACCACCACCATACCTCCTTTACGAACTTTGTAAGGTATCAGCACAAAAAATCAATGAAAATAAATCAGAACTCTCACCATTAGGTTATCAGAAAGATATTTCCAGTTTCTCATGGATCACACACCCTTTAAAATCACCCTTGGGCAATATGATACTTGGGAGTAAACCTTACAATCTATCAGGATGTTACCAGGTAACATAGCTCATTTATGAAATGAGAATAAATCAAATCTAGACTAATAGGAGCAACAGTACATTTCGTTTTTAGGCAGCATTGCAGGAGTAAAAATGAATTTATTTCCTAGATTATTTTACTTCTTCCAGGCGTTATGCCTTCACATCGATATCTTCACACTAGAAAAATTCAAAAGGGTAAGGCCTGAATCACAAAGGTCAACTGAGACAAAAGTGTAACTTTACAACTTTCAGTATTCACAAAGGGCATTTACTACTCATAAATGCCCTTTGTGAATACTGAAAGTCATAAAGTTAGCCTTTCGTCTCAGCTTACCTTTGTGAATCGGGCCAATAGTATTTAAATTTCTCAGGCAAGAAAAGCCCAAAGCGTGGCCAAAATGTCATTGCTAACATCTGGAGGTAAAAACAAACTGAGTTTCCCATGTATTGGGATTTACAACAGGGCGGCACCCACTGAGAATAGTGGAAATCTGACGAACACTATTTCCACATGGACAGGGAAGTTATAGGCAGATCCCCATTGGACTTAATTTGGTTATCACCCAAACATAGAGCACAAAATGTATACTGTAGTCAGATCACAAGCACAGCCTTTCTGAAGAGGAACGCTTCTGCTATCAGAAGATCTGACATTGGATGCTTCAGCAACAGCTGAGGAAAACTGCTGCATGACCAGTCACACTGGAGGAAACTACCCATTTACTATGGCACCAAAGGATGTATCTCAACACTGTTCAGATCTTTAACTACAACCCCCCAAACATCTCCTTCATGAGCTTATATGAACAGACAGTAACAAGCCAAACGGAAAGAATGACCTGTTAAGAGAGAGGAAATGATCAGAGGGATACAGATAAGGATAACCTCTCTCTGCATCATATAAAGTCAGCTTTAGAAGTCATTGCAGGGAGGTACTTAAAAACAGATGAGCTCCATTTAAGGTTCTCCCTTCCTGCCACATACAGATGCTGCAGGAAATGTTGAATTAAGGGCAGATCATTGCATCTGTGGTGGGAATGAACCAAGTTACAAAGGTTTAAGGAGGAAGTTTTGGCAGCTTTTAAAGAGCTAATAGGACTCTCCATGCCAAGAGACCCAGATGTGACAATTCTGTGGAAGTGGCCCTTGGGGTGGGAAGGTGCAATGCTGAGCAAATGTAGACTTTCTTACTAACTTTTACGTATAGCACAGATGGTAATTGCTAAACACTGGAAACCAAAAGTAAGTCCAAAATGGCATAGATGGGCTGTGTTGGACTTGGCCCTTTTTGCAGGGTCATCCCTGAACTTTTTTTGTTTGCCTTCCTCCTAGAGTTTTTCTGACCTGTTGGCTGTTTTATGACTCTGGGCACTTTACCACTGCTGACCAGTGCTAAAGTGCATATGCTCTCCCTATTGTAAATTGATGATGAATTTGTGATTCCATGATTGGTTGGGTTGGTTTACCTGTCAGACCCTAGTACAGTGCACCAGGAGTGCCTAGGGCTTGTAATCCAAATACTGCTGATGGACTTGCAGCACTGGTTGTGCCACCCACAGAAGCAGCCTGTAAACATGTGTCTAAGGTCTGCCATTGCAGAGCCTGCGTGCAGTCTGGTACTGTCATGCTGACTGGGCAAGTGCACCCACTTGCCAGTCCCTAAACCTTCCCTTTTCTTCATATCAGACACCCCTATGGTAGGCCCAAGGGCAGGGTGCATTGTAAGGATAAGGTAGGACATGCCCTGGTGTGTGTGGCATGTTCTAATAGTGAATTACAGCCATTTTCGTTTTTCACTATTGCAAGGCTACCTGTTCTCCATAGGCCAGAATGGGCAGTTTGGTTATTACATCTTATAATCCTAACTGACTCAGAGAACATGGTAGAAATTCGAATTTAGTATGCCTGAACTCAGGATGAAAAAATATATCTTTTAGTGAAGTTGGTTTTAACATTCTGAGTTTGAAAATGCCACTTTTAGAAAGTAGGCATTTTCTTGTCTAACTATTCAAACCTGCCTCTGCTAGGCTGTGTATTCCTTTGTCTGGAGTTTGAGTGACAGGGCTGGGGAATTCCGGGAGACAGGGTGAGGTGACCCAGTGGTGTGTAGAGAGATCTGCATCCAGATGGGTGGGAGGAGTTGCACCTGGGACCTGAATAAGGCTGTGCCTGCCTTCCCCAATGCTGGCTCCACCCCCTGGGGAGCGGCTGATGTCTCTGCCCTGCACAGTGAATGAAGAGAAGGAATCCTGTCAACAAAGTGCTCCAGGGCTGTACTTTGCCTTTCACAATGCTGGCTCCACCTCCTGTTTGACGTCTAAACCCTGCACTGTGAAAGGAAAGGAGAAGTCTGGTAAACAGAGTGCTCAGGAACTGGTTTGGACTGGGCAAAGGCCCCTCTGCCTTCAGAGGACAAAGGATTTCTGGGTATAAATATTGGGACCCTGATCCCAAGAATTTAAATCACTTTGGGAAAACAAGAAGAACTTCTGCTGATGGAGGAACCAGAAGAAGCTGAGGAGGAAACTATCCCTGAACCTGGGGGATTGGCCTGCAGTGGTTGCCTTACTGCCAAACAGAGAAGAAAGGAACTTTGTGTGTACTTTTGCTCAACTTGTGAAGGATCTCCAAGGGCTTGGAAAAGAGTTTGCCTCCTGCTGAAGTCTCAGGAACAACAGACTTCACCCCCCAGCTCCCAGAGTTCTTTGGAAGTGCCTGCTGCTGTTGTTGGGCCCTCTGAGGGACTGCGTGTCGCAAGGCACTGGAAGCGCGACTCAAGAAGGAGAAGCGTGCCGCCATCGGAGCTGTTGTCGTCGCATCTCATAAAGTATGTCACCGCTGCAGCATCGCATCGAGTGGAAGCGTCTCGCATCATTCAGGAAGTGTCTTGTAACGCCGAAGAAGCGTGTCGCCATCGCAGCCATCGTAGCTGACGCATTGCACCGCATCAAGAGAAGAGTCTCACATCGAGGACGAAGCGTGTCGCCATCGCAGCCATCGTAGTTGTCGTATTGCACCGCATCAAGAAAAGCGCCTCGCATCCACGGAGAAGCGTGCCGCCGTCGGAGCTACTGTCGTCGCATCGCGTAAAGGGGTGTCGCCGCTGCAACATCGCATCGAGCGGAAGCGTCTCGCAACGTCGGAGAAGAGTGCCACTGCCAAGGCCGCTGTCGTCGCATCTCGTAAAGTGTGTCGCCACTGCAGCTGAAGCATCGAGTCAAGTCTTCTCGCAACATCGGAGAAGCGTGCCGCATCTGGAAGATCTTCACGTCTTTATTTCTTTGCACCAAAAACTTCATCGCATCAACGTCGTTGCAACACTTTCGTTGCCCTGTGTGTCGCATTTAAAAGTTACATTGACTTAACGTGTCTCATTTAAGAACTTAAGAGAACTAAGCAAAATTCTACCATCTAAAGTAACGGTATTGTGTGTTTTTGTCGTTTAATGGTCTTGTGGTAAATCTATATAAAGAATACTTATTTTTGATATAAAACCTGTGTGGTGTCCATCTGTAGTGTTGCCACTTGGTTACTGTATGTGTTCACAAATGCTTTACACACTGCCTCTGAGATAAGCCTGCCTGCTTGTGCCAAGCTACCAAGGGGGTGAGCAGTGGTTATTTTAGGAGTATACCCCCTTACCCTGACTAGAGGAGAGGGTCCCTATTTGTCACAAGTGCATACCTGTGCCAACTAGAGACCCCCGAGTCTAACATTGGTGGTCAGCGGTGAGGATTCTGGACTTGCATTTGTGACTCATGTACAGTGATTGGTGAACACTACTTAGTGAGTGCAGACCATAACACAACCAATACTTGCTGGTAGATTTCTTTTTGGGACTTTCTATTTTTTGAGTACTGCCAAGCTTAACCGTGGTGGAGAAAGCAGCATCCATAGTCTCTGTTGATAATGAGTTGGAATGGGAAGAAGAGAAACTGGAAAGCTACAAAGTACAACAGCAGAAATTCTTTTGCAAAAAATTTAATGTTTGCACTACTGGATGCAAAAACAAGGCAGAGTTCTACAAGGCGCTGAGGGCCTGGGTAGAAGCAAGGAATGCCACTGATGATGATAATGCAGAGGAGCAGCTGGATGGGCCAGTGGGTCCAAGAGGAAGCAGAACCCCTTCCCCTCCCGGTAGCAGTGTTTTTAGTAAAATTCTATCTCCAGAGGAGTTGGCAGATAGAAAAGAGTGTAGGATGTACGAAATGGAGCTGACCAAGCTCAAGTTAAAAGGGCAGTTAGAATTGTAATGGCAGATTAGAAAGTTAGCCCTACAGGAAAAGAAAATGGAAATGGAGCATGAGTTGATTATGAGGAAGCTTGACTTAGAGCTCGAGAGGCTTGAGGCCATGAGTGTCTCAGCCCAGTAACAAGAAATGTATGTAGCTCAGAGATTGAGCTTTGCTGAGTGGGAGGAGGAATCCAGCTCAGATGGTGGCAGCAATATTGAATTTTCTAGTGCTGAGAGAGTAGTACACACACCCAGAGATGTGGCGCCTGACTTGAAGGAGAGGGTTAATTTACACCAGGAGGTTCAAGGATGTGAGGTAGCACCAGTGGTGCGAAGTGTTCTTGAGGTGAATTGGGAAACTGGCACAGGGGTTCATATTCCTAGTGGTGGGAGGGGTTCCCCCATGGTTGAGATCCTGGTGTGTGAGTGTGAAGACCGCCCAGAAGAGTGTGGGTTGTGTGACGGAGACAGTCAGATACTGTCTTGCCAATCTCAGATGAGTGGTGTGGAGTACGTGTGCAAGGCACTGGATGGTGAGGTGAAGGATAGTTTGGTAAACCCTGGTAGGGGCTGTGTAATCCAATTGTGGGAGAGCATATTGTAAGTCCCTGTTTTCCAGAGCCATGCCAACACCTGTGGGAGAGTGAGTTCTCTGACCGCAGGGAGCTCACATTGGAGGCAGACTTTTTGGTGGAGTCCAGAGGGTCTGGAAAGGCATTGGGGAATGATCCCAAGATGAGTGGTTCAGGTATCTTCAAACCCAGTGTGGTGGAAGTGGCTCAGAGTAGCCCAACTAGGTCCTGTAGTAGTGAGAGGGGTGTAGGGCCTCACGTCCTGTCTTTAAGGGGAAGGAGTGAGAATGGGTTATTTCCCGGTAGTGCCCAAACTCAGTCTCAGAACTTGGATGGTTCTTTAAGGGAACACCAGGTGGGGAGCCTAGTCTGTCCTGAGGGGCTGCCCATTGTGCGGTATCCCCTAGTGTCTGGTGAACGGGGAGTGTCTGTAAGCAGGCCTCCCTCAGTTCTGGTGTCTGGCAATACCGCTCCAGTTGGGAGAGTGCAGAAGTCCAGATTGAGGGGTGAGAGGGGGAAAGAGTCCCCAGTGGAAGAAGCAGTGGGTCAGGGGCCAGCCAGAAGGGCTGCGTCACTAGTGAATGACCATGGTGACATCACTTCTGTCCTGGGGGATCTTCGCGCACTGTCAGATGGACAGGGGTCAGGAGATCTGCACCAGGCAGACTGTCACATGACACATGAGTTATGTGTCACCCTCAGGAGGGGCATGCATGCTCCCCGGGAAGACCTGGTGCGCCAGGCGAGCGTTCAACCGCATGGTTTGGTCCCAGGGTTGGGAAGCTATGTTCAGGTTTTGTCTGACCTGGAGGGTGGGACAACTGTAATCAGTGTCCTGACCCATGTTGCTTCTAGGGGTACCACTCCAGTTGGGAGTGTGCAGTACTCTGGAAGGGGGTCCAGAGGGAGGGAGCCTCACCTCTGACCCCGGTGCAGCCTGAGGATTTCTACCCTAGTTTGGAGAGCCAGGTTCAGGTGTTGTCTGACCTGGAGAGAAGGACATCTGTAATCAGTGTCCCTACCAGTCTGTCTTCTTGGTGTACCACTCCAGGTGGGAGAGTACAGCCATCTGGAAGGGGGTGCAGAGGGAGGGTGTCCTCACCTCTGACCCCGGCTCAACTGAAGGGTTTAGACCCTAGGTTGGAGGGCCAGGTTCAGGGTGTCCCCCCTGACCTGGACGCCCAGTTGCAGGATAGAATTCCTGAACTGGTGGGTGAATTGCGCAGGACACCTACCACAGGTGCCCTGGCAATTCTGGAAGGGGGTACCACTCCAAGTGGGAGTATACAGAGCCCCAAGGAGGAGGACCGGGTGTGGGAGAGGCCACCCCAGCCTTTGGTCCAGCCGCCGGTAACAGGCCTGGGGCTGGTGGGTCAGTGCCAGGATGTCATACCTGACCTGACAGGAGGGAGAATGGACAAAGGGTGCCAAGCACCTGGGGCTACTGCCCCCCTCTCCCTGACGCCACAGAGGTTTGAGAGCCCTGAGAGGCATGAGGCCTGGGTCTCATCCCGGACTACTGTCAGTGGCCACTGTGGAATTTTGCTGTCTGTCTGTTGGGACACACCTGTGAGCCAGTTATGGTTAGGTGCTGCACAGGTGGTGTCCACAGGTGAGGAGAAGGGTTCCCCATGGATTGGCTTGGTGGGCCCTAAGATTATGGACAGAGGGATTCCAATAGGTTCAGATTGGCGTAGAACTGGAGTCTGCCCCTGCAGTTGCGGGCCAGGTCCTTGTTCTATCGCCCAAAGCAGGGAAGCCCATCACGGTAGTGATTGGTCTACCCTGCGTTTTGGCTGGAAGGGGGTTGTGTTGGACTTGGCCCTTTTTGCAGGGTCACCCCTGAACTTTTTTTGTTTGCCTTCCTCCTATATTTTTTCTGACCCGTTGGTTGTTTTATGACTCTGGGCACTTTACCACTGCTGACCAGTGCTAAAGTGCATATGCTCTCCCTATTGTAAATTGATGATGAATTTGTGATTCCATGATTGGTTGGGTTGGTTTATCTGTCAGACCCTAGTACAGTGCACCAGGAGTGCCCAGGGTTTGTAATCCAAATACTGCCGGTGGGTTTGCAGCACTGGTTGTGCCACCCATAGAAGCAGCCTATAAACATGTGTCTAAGGTCTGCCATTGCATAGCCTGCGTGCAGTCTGGTACTGTCATGCTGACTGGTCAAGTGCACCCACTTGCCAGTTCCTAAACCTTCCCTTTTCTTCATATCAGACACCCCTATGGTAGGCCCAAGGGCAGGGTGCATTGTAAGGATAAGGTAGGACATGCCCTGGTGTGTGTGGCATGTTCTAATAGTGAATTACAGCCATTTTCGTGTTTCACTATTGCAAGGCTACCTGTTCTCCGTAGGCCAGAATGGGCAGTTTGGTTATTACATCTTATAATCCTAACTGACTCAGAGAATATGGTAGAGATTTGAATTTAGTATGCCTGAACTCAGGATGATAAAATACATATTTTAGTGAAGTTGGTTTTAACATTCTGTGTTTGAAAATGCCACTTTTAGAAAGTAGGCATTTTCTTGTCTAACCATTCAAACCTGCCTCTGCTAGGCTGTGTATTCCTTTGTCTGGAGTTTGAGTGACAGGGCTGGGGAATTCCAGGAGACAGGGTGAGGTGACCCAGTGGTGAGTAGAGAGATCTGCATCCAGATGGGTGGGAGGAGTTGCACCTGGAACCTGAATAAGGCTGTGCCTGCCTTCCAGATTGCTGGCTCCACCCCCTGGGGAGCGGCTGATGTCTCTGCCCTGCACAGTGAATGAAGAGAAGGAATCCTGTCAACAAAGTGCTCCAGGGCTGTACTTTGCCTTCCACAATGCTGGCTCCACCTCCTGTGGAGCGTCTAATGTTTCTGCCCTGCACTGTGAAAGGAAAGGAGAAGTCTGGTAAACAGAGTGCTCAGGAACTGGTTTGGACTGGGCAAAGGCCCCTCTGCCTTCAGAGGACAAAGGATTTCTGGGTATAAATATTGGGACCCTGATCCAAAGAACTTAGATCACTTTGGGAAAACGAGAAGAACCTTTGCTGAGGGAGGAACCAGAAGCTGAGGAGGAAACTGTCCCTGAACCTGGGGGATTGGCCTGTAGTGGTTGCCTTACTGCCAAAGAGAGGAGAAAGGAACTTTGTGTGTACTTTTGCTCAACTTGTGAAGGATCTCCAAGGGCTTGGAAAAGAGCTTGCCTCCTGCTGAAGTCTCAGGAACAACAGACTTCACCCCCCAGATCCCCAGAGTTCTTTGGAAGTGCCTGCTGCTGTTGTTGGGCCTTCTGAGGGACTGCGTGTCACAAGGAGCTGGAAGCGCGACTCAAGAAGGAGAAGCGTGCCGCCGTCGGAGTTGTTGTCGTCGCATCTCGTAAAGTGTGTCGCCACTGCAGCATTGCATCGAGTGGAAGCGTCTCACATCAGCCAGGAAGTGTCTCGCAATGCCGAATAAGCGTGTTGCCATCGCAGCCATCGTAGCTGACTCATTGCACCGCATCAAGAGAAGAGTCTTGCATCGAGGAAGAAGCATGTCGCCATCGCAACCATCGTAGTTGTCGCATTGCACCACATCAAGAAAAGCGCCTCGCATCCATGGAGAAGCGTGCCGCCGTCGGAGCTGCTGTCGTCGCATCGCGTAAAGGGGTGTCGCCGCTGCAACATCGCATCGAGTGAAAGCGTCTCGCAACGTCGGAGAAGAGTGCCGCTGCCAAGGCTGCTGTTGTCGCATCGCAAAAAGTGTGTCGCCGCTGCAGCTGAAGCATCGAGTCGAGTCTTCTCGCAACATCGGGGAAGCGTGCCGCATCTGGAAGATCTTCACGTCTTTATTTCTTTGCACCAAAAACTTCATCGCATCAACATCGTTGCAACACTTCCGTTGCCCTGCGTGTCGCATCTAAAAGGTACATTGACTCAAAGTGTCGCATTTAAGAACTTAAGAGAACTAAGCAAAATTCTACCATCTAAAGTAACAGTATTTTGTGTTTTTGTCGTTTAATGGTCTTGTGGTAAATCTATATAAAGAATACTTATTTTTTATATAAAACCTGTGTGGTGTCCATCTGTAGTATTGTCACTTGGTTACTGTATGTGTTCAAAAATGCTTTACACACTGCCTCTGAGATAAGCCTGCATGCTCGTGCCAAGCTACCAAGGGGGTGAGCAGGGGTTATTTTAGGAGTATACCCCCTTACCCTGACTAGAGGAGAGGGTCCCTATTTGTCACAAGTGCATACCTGTGCCAACTAGAGACCCCCAAGTCTAACAGGCTGGAAAATCAGGTACACAATGACCATAGAACAGGTAAAATACCATGCAGACAGACAACTTTAATGCACATTTGGCACCCAGTCATATTATACATGGAAGGGGAACATAAAGAGTTGACATGTGCACCTAGGTTAAGAGCACTACCGATATTTGATTAATGTTTGTCTCTTTGTTTGCCTGTTATTGCGTAAGAAACAATGGAGAATGTAGAATTAACAAGGACACTGAACATGACCAGAAATTATTTGTGGAATTGTGGGGTGCAAAGCATTCATGGCTTAGTCTGTCACAGGAGGGGGGAGGGAGAATAAATAAGAATCCATTTGATAGATTATTGATGTTATTAAGTTGAATATGTTTTCGTTACTAACTCATACAAATCCAATAAAATACATTTACAAAGAAAAAAGATAAAGTTCCTTTCTGAAGTGGGACTTGGAAACTTTTTTGAAAGTTTTGACTTTCAGACTTTCCCAGAAACCAATACACTTGGGGCCAGATTTATCAAAGGACGGTATAGCCCTTGAGTCATGCAAGGAGACGCCAGGGCAACACAATCCTTTAGTCAGATTTACCAAGCCACCCAAATCCACCAAAAGCCTTCTTGCGTGGCCCTGCTTGGCTTGGTAAGTCTGGAGTAACGCAAGACAGCGCAAGTTGCTGGCTTGAGTTACTCTGCAAAAGGGAAGGTATTACATGGGTGGAGAGTGGTTATTCCCACGCATCCACCCATGTATTTGGCACATTCCTGGATTTACTGTGATAAGTGAACCTGAAAATGCATCAAATTTTTATGCCTTCCTGGTATAGGCACAACGAGGACAAATATCTTTATTTCTCCTCAAATTTTCCTCTTTCTAAGGGGCATATTTTTAAGCCAGGCGATAAAATTATCCCCACTTTAGCGGCAGAAAACTGCCGCTAAAGCGGCGATAATGGGCTTGATAATATGCTCTATGGAATTCCAATTGAAGCCCATGTTAAATGTGAAGGACGTCTAACATGGGCTTCAATTGGAATTCCATAGAGCATATTATCAAGCCCATTATCGCCGTTTTAGCGGCAGTTTTCTGCCGCTAAAGCGGCGATAATTTTATCGCCTGGCTTGATAATATGCCCCTAAGTGTGCTACATTTTGCAGCTACCTTAGAAAGAGGAACACACCTTTTAGGATTCCCTTTGAGCTGGAAGGTGTCCCTTCTTGCACAAAAACAATGCTGCCTGCAATGCAGGCACCCTTGTACCTTGGCAGAAGGTTGCCTGTGCTGGCACTAGGCAGCACACAGTGCACCAGTGTAGATAGAGAGCAGAAATGTGCCATATGTTAGCAAATATGGTCTATTCCTGCTCTCTCCAATTGCCGCAGCACAGCAAGAGGTCTTGCTGCATAGGACAAAGTCAAATATAGCTAAATCTGTGCCTTCATGATTCCGACCCAGTCTCCATCAGAGTCAGCCTGAAATCGCATCTAGGTCCCGGACTACATCTTCTATGGAATACCACTGGTGCTGAGTGCCTTTTAGCACAATTTTTACTTAAAATGTTTTGAAATTCATATCTCCAGTTCCCCATATTGGAATTTTGTTGTTTTGGTGTCATTTTGTTTAGCAAATTCTACTCTAATATCCGAATTCAGTTTGGGATTTTTATTTTTATTCCTTGATGTTTCAATTTATTACTGCTTAGATACTGCAATAATACTTCACACATTTCCTTATAATCTTTTCTTCTCTGTGCCATAGCCACCAGGGGGTCGAGCTTAGGTCAATGTTATGACTTTGACGGTTTGTCATCATGAGGAGTATCATTTTTCCTTTCAGTGGGCAGTCGCCCAACCTAAATAATAATCCTCTTACTTACTTCTTCCTTCTGTTTTCAGATGACTCAACATCGGTGTATTTGAAATATTCTGCTGCATGAATGGAAAGACCCTGAGAAGGTATTTATCCCCAGGCATTGTTCTGAATTTATTAGAACAATTAGTGGAGTTTTAACATCATTTTAAAGTGGACTCTCCTCTGCTGTGGCTATGCTGTGGCTCACTTGTGTTCATTAATTGCTTTGAATATATGGTTCCACTGCAGAAAAAACAGCAGAATCATCTTTCAAATGTGAACTTGTGGCTGTTAAGTGCTTTCCATACTCAAACCCATGCCACATATATTTGTCAGTCCTTGATGAAGGATCTTCAAGACCTGGTTCTTGGATATCATAGAAAAACAGCTTCAATGTTTTCAGTGACACTCTCGAGTCACAGAAATATTTAACTGCTCACATGGAAAGGGGATAGGACACAGAAATGTCTTCAGCTCAAGGGACTCTTTCTAGGGTAGGGCCTATTTAGCCACATTGTGGGGAAATCCATAAAGCAAGTAGAAGCATTGGAAACTGGCATCCCATTTCATTCATGCTCTTCCAGCTTCATGATGTCAGCCCTCTACTAAGCAACCCTTCATCTTGCTGCTTCTGGGGTACATTTGTCATAAGACGGGGTGAAGGAAGAGTGTCTGGATCTGAGTCTTGAGCCCGCAATCATTCTCCTACAGAAAATCAGATTTTCTGACTATGCTAGAACATGGAATCCATAAAATGTATCATCGTAGGGTAAGGAAGGGGTAGTTGAAGGTTTTCCCCAAATACTGGTTGGAAGATGTGTCAGACAAATGGCTACTAAATAATATTAAAGGAGGACATTATAGCAAGGTTATACAGAGCTCTCCTCTGCAAAAAATTTAAAGTTACTCCATTGCCAAAGGATCCACATAAACTCAACAGGGGATGCAATTCCTCATATAAAAAGGAATGGTGGTCTCTGCACAATCATCAGAAAAACAAACTAGAGTTTACTCCATTCTTTACAGGTTCCAAAGCTTTAAGGGGAGTTTTGTCCCATCATTGATGCAAAGAATATGAATACCATTGTAAGAACCACTCCATTCCCTCTCCAGGCATTCTTCCCGGCTGTATCTCAGTGTGAATTCCTGACATCAGTCAATCTCTAGGATGCATATTTCTACTTTCCCATCTAGCCCTTTCACTAACGCTTCTTCCAATTTCTAACTCTGTATGGTCATTTCCAGCTTCAGGTCCATTCCCTCAATCTTAAGTCTGCTCCACATACATATACACATGTCTCGGTGCCACTTGCCACACTATTGCACAAGGAAGTGATACAAGAACATTCATATCTAGATCTTTGGTGTTTTCATACTTAAATCTACCAAAAAGCATTACAAGACACTTTGCAATAATTTTCCTTATTACAAGATCATGGATAGATAATAAATGCAGAAAAGTCATTGTAGGAAGGTGGAATCTGACTGCATGGTTGCCCCCACTTTTTTCCTGGTGTTTTGATTGTGTTTTACTTAGTTTGGCTGGGAACCTGCTCCCCAGCCTATCTGCTTTCTCTTATAAATTGATTCCATGCACTTTAAGTACACTCCAGATTGGATCCTGAGCTACCCCTGTGAGTTCCTAGTATATGGTACACTATGTACCCAGGGCATGGGTACCCCAGAGGCCTACCAGGGGCTGAAACATGTATTATGCCACCCCTGGGAAGCCACCCAAAATGACACCACAGGTCTGCTAATGCAGCCTGGGTAAGGTGGTGCATGCAGCCCTTACTGTGATATAGGATACCTATATCACTATATATTATCTACTGGCGGTCGCCAGTAGATAGTTATAGTTACAACCTAGTTTCCATAGGAAATCTCAAAATTCTATTTTGAATAACTTTGGCGCCGGTTGACGAATCCTTGCGAAATTTTCAAAACTAATGGGGCGCTCCGCTCCGCTCCTACCCTGAAAGTCTCGGGGTGATTCGTCAAGCGGGGGCCGAGGAAAAAGGGGGGTCCCAAAACGCGTTTTCCCCATGCATTTTTCCATAGGACCTTTAGTCGCAGCTACAGCCCGAACGGCTGAACAGAATTACGTGGAATTTGGCAGAGAGGTAGCCATAAGGTCAAGGAAGTGCCTTTTGCAGGTCTGGTGTAAATCTGTTCAGTATTTCCTGAGAAAATAGCATTTAATAGCATATCAATATCTATACGCGCGCACCGTGCGCGCACTGTGCGCGCACCCTTCCGTGCGCGAGCGCAATTCTGATTGGTTGTTAGATGTCGGTAAACATTCGAATCGGTCGAAACCAGGAAGTGTCGGCCGCCATTTTGTCTCTCGCAGTCTGAGGGGGTGAAAAACAAAGGTGGAGAACGTGAAAAGGGGGCAGAGTGGACAGTTCCTGACCCCCTAGCCTTGGTCAGGGGGTCACAGAAGGACCCCCAAGGGCGAAAAAAAAATTTATTTTTTTTTAAAAAATTGCAAGTGCGAACCGTGGTCGCTCGGTGCGCAAAGCGCACCGAGTGCCCACAGAGCGCGGTGCGCGCACGGTGTAAAACATGAAAAAAAAAATAATAATAAAAACATAACTTAGCATTTAAAAAACCGTACAAATTCACTGAAAAAACCATAGGTTTCACACACGTTATAGTTACGAATTAGCATTTTAAAAACCTTGCAAATTCACTTAAAAAACCATAGGTTTCACACATGTTGTAGTTAGCTGGACATTTCACTCGTAAAAAACCAATGAAATTCCCCCATTATAGTTAGTTCAGATAACTATAACTCGCGCGACCGCCACTCTATCACAAGGATGATGTCATCAGTGATGTCATGAGTGATGCCACTGACCATGTCATGAGTGATGTAATATGTGACGTCATGAGCAGTGGATTGCGGGCGCGCGAGTTATAGTTATCTGAACTAACTATAACGGGGGAATTTCATTGGTTTTTTACGAGTGAAATATCCACCTAACTATAACATGTGTGAAACCTATGGTTTTTTAAGTGAATATATATTGGTCCAGTTGAAGGCATTCGCCGAAACGCGTCGACCGTCCCTGTTGTTGTGCACCTGGTAAAGATGGAATAAAACGTTACTGACTGACCTTGCTATTGTATTGGACTTCCTTGTTGCCGTGGATTTCTTGGTGGTGGACGCTACCGAGTTCTTCTTTAAAAATATATATATATATATATATATATATATATATATATATATATATATATATATATATATATATATATATATATATATATATATGATAACCAAGTATCCTGAAACGGTTCCAGATAGAACCCAAAAAGCAGGTACGGACCACAGCGTGGAAGTTGAATTTTCTTTATTTGGTGTGCAGATTAAAGTGCATAGTGCAAAATAATTCGCAAGTGCTCAGCCTGACGCGTTTCGACTGCCCCACGGCAGTCTTGATCACATATATATTCACTGAAAAAACCATAGGTTTCAGGGGTGTTATAGTTAGCTGGACTTTTCACTTGTACAAAACCATTGAAATTCCCCCGTTATAGTTAGTTCAGCTAACTATAACTCGCGCGCCCGCAATGCACTGCTGATGACGTCACATATTACATCACTCATGACATGGTCAGTGACATCACTCATGACATCACTGATGACATCTCAAATGACATCACTGATGACATCATCCAGTGAATGTGTGTTTTTCTGAAAATTAAATATGTTTTATATATGTATATCTCAAGGTCGATGGAAGAATAAATGGGTATATAAGTGTCTAAATGGATGATTTGTTTTTGAAAAATTGATTGTGTAACTGACTGATTAAGTGTATCATAGTGAATACATGGCTTAGTGAGTAATGTTTAAATATGTAAATATCTGTATCAGTCTCTCACTTTGTGTATAAGTGGCTGCATGGGTTGGTGAGTAGCTACATGGGTGTCTATATAGGTTATTAGTTGGTTTTTTGAGTATCAGTCTGAGTGTCTGCATGGTTCGGTGGGGGGTATTACGTAGTGCATAGGTGCATGAATGAGTGACTCACTGTTTGTATGTGTTGAACACAGCATGTGTGCAGGACTGTATGGGTGGATGAGTGTGGGTATGGGTGTGTTAGTGAGTGAATGACTGTCTCAATAGTGTCTTTATGAGTAACTACATATGTTTTAAACTAGTATATGTGACTATTGGTGTATATATGTGAGTATATGTGAGAGTGAGAGATTGAAAGAGTTCCTGTATGAATAAGTATGTGTTTCTATAAGTGATTGTTTAAAAGACTAAGTATGTGTAAGTTTCCGTAGAAGTAAGTATGGTGGTGTGTGTATAACTGTATATGCAAGTAAATGTATGTTTGATTCTTTATTAGCATGAGTGACTATGTGTGTGAGTAACTCTATGGATGAGTGGCATTGTGTAACAGGATGTATAGGTGTATGAGTACATATGATGAGTGAGTACATGTATGAGTGACTGTATAGGACTGTTGGTGAATGAGTGGATGTGTATGTGGATCTTAGAATTACTGAAGAGGTTGTTGTAACTGGTATTGGTATGTCCATTGTTTTGAAAATTTTAGTCTCTATTTTTGAATGTGTGTATCAAAGGTTATATTAGGGTGAGAGGAGGTCTGCCACTCTATCACAAGGATGATGTCATCAGTGATGTCATCAGTGATGTCATTTGAGATGTCATCAGTGATGTCATGAGTGATGTCACTGACCATGTCATGAGTGATGTAATATGTGACGTCATCAGCAGTGCATTGCGGGCGCGCGAGTTATAGTTAGCTGAACTAACTATAACGGGGGAATTTCAATGGTTTTGTACAAGTGAAAAGTCCAGCTAACTATAACACCCCTGAAACCTATGGTTTTTTCAGTGAATTTCTGAGGTTTTTTAAATGCTAATTCCTAACTATAACGTGCCTGAAACCTATGGTTTTTTCTGTGAATTTCAAAGGTTTTTTAAATGCTAATTTCTAACTATGCCTACAGAGATAGGACATGTGAAGAAAGAAGAAAAAATGCACAGAAAGAAACAAAAGAAGTGCAGAAAGAAGCAACAGAAGTCCTCAAATACGAAGATAAGTGCAGGAAGAAGGATAACGTGCAGAAAGAACAAAAAGAAGAGCAGAAAGAAGCCTTGTTGCAAAATCATCCTGTACCCTCAACTTTTTCAGATGGATACTGGTGGTTACTGAGTCTGACTAACCAGTCCTAGAGCCAGTGCTATGTTAAAAGACACTTAGAATACAGTGAAAACACCTACATACACTAGGGAACATTATGCGTTGGGGTCCCCCTGTGATTAGCATGACCTCCTCTGTAAGCCCCTAGTGTATAATAGGGCATGGGGATTAAAACTACCTCTTAAAACAGGCCACAGGGCGTTTTTGCACACGTTAACTCAGGCCCCGTCCCCTCCCTTCACCACTGTGTAAACACGCCCTGTGTCCAATTTTAGTTGGGAGATTAAGTTCATTTGAACCCTGAGGGTCCCTAGGGTCCAACTAGCCCACTAGGTACCTCCAGTAAGTGCCACAGAGCTGCGTTGCAGAGAGGTGTAAAAAGTGGCACGGCCTGGACCACCTCTCTGCAATGCAGCTCAGTGGCGCTTACTGGAAGCACTTGGTGGGCTAGTTAGCCCCCAGGGGCCCTCAGTATTGAAGGGAAATTATATCCCCAATTTAAAACGTGCCATAGTGCGTGTTTGCACACGTCACCTCAGGCCCCGTCCCCTCCCTTCACCACTGTGTAAACGCGCCCTGTGGCTGTTCTAAGTTGAGAGATTAAGTCCCCCTGAATCCTAAGGGTCCCTAGGGTCAAACTAGACCACTAGGTACCTCCAGTAAGCGCCACAGAGCTGCGTTGCAGAGAGGTGTAAAAAGGGGCTTGGCCTCAGAACACCTGGCTGCAGCGCAGCTCCCTGGCGCATACTGGAGATGCCTGTTGGGGGCGCGTTTGCAGAGTGCTGCACGGAGGGGGCATGGCCTCCGGCACGATGCCAGTCTTTTATTTATTTTAGTTTTTTAAGAAGGGGGGCTGTTTGGTTCCCCTTCTTATTCTAATTTATTGGCCCTGATGACCCCATCCCCCAGGGCCAGTCTCCTAATTATATTTTTTTGACCCCAATCCCCAGGGCCGGCCACTGTTTTGTATTATTTTTAAAAAATATATATTTATAGACACACCTAGGACATGCTGGACAAACCGTACGTACCTATCACCATGACGATTTGCGTGATATTCATTAAAAGGCGACTATGCATGCAATGAATCCACGTGGAATGTATTTACACCACTAGTGAAGCTCTGACATGTCTGATGCCCTACCGTGCCTAATCCTGTTAGACACCCTTGTCGTTTATTTATACAAACATGGGTAGCTATTGACGGGCACATTTAATACACATGCACACCAAGCCATTCAAAGGGGATTCGACAAAAATTCGACCAAAACTATGCAAGAAACCCCCCTCACGGTTAATAAAACACACATCCACTGCCGGATGTGTAATACTTTTTATTTTACTCTCTGGAAAGGGGACGAACATCACTTGAGAGTCACAGCGTGCTCCTGACAGAGCCCAATGCTGTGTTACACCCACCATTGCCTGCCGAGTGCCACACACCTCTGTGTTGTATTCCACTAGCTAGTGCATATGCTATGACACTCTCTAGCCCATGTGCACTGTAACACCACCCCGTGAATATGTCATGCCACACTTGTCTTCGCACGGGTTATATTGCCCCATCTAACGTGCCTTTCTCGATGCCTATGTTATAACGCACAGTGCTATGCCATACATATTACAATCTGGGATCCATATCTTTGTCACAGTGCATATGCAACGTTACACTCCCCAGCACATATTTTATATTACAACTTCAGAGACTAGTTAGGTTACACAACACTGCCCTGTGCATATTACACTCCAAGGCGCATATCGCATAGCACGCGCTAGTGCCTGTGCTATCTCGCGCTCTCCAATGAATCTGTCATTGCGCACAATGTATTGCATATTATATTTCACGCCCGGTTCATCTTATATCACACTTTTTGGTGCATAGTTTATACCATACACTATATCTAGTTTTCATTTTCAATCGTGCTCTCAGGACTATGTTCTATATAACACTGTGTTCACCTACCCTTTTCACGGGCATTACATTTTGCGATAGGGGGTGGAGGGTCAGGGGGTGTTTCTGCCAAGTGAGCCCGGAGTCACAGTCACAAACGTCCTCTTCTTCCTGAATAAAAGTGAGATTATGCTGCATACTTGTTCATATTTTAAGTAGTTCGCACAGACACAATGTTTTAAAAACAATAAAGTTCCTAATACCCGCCTTCTCTGAACAGTTAGCTTGCTGCCCCATCCCCTTCCTCCCTATCCTCTGTAGTGTGAATCCATGGACTAGCCTCCTCCCTCCTGCCATGCATGGTCTGATGTGCTGCCACTGCCCTCAATTTAGTATGATGTACCAGTCCACTCCTCCTGCCCTCCATTGCCCAATTCTATGCCCCATCATTGACCTCCTGCTTAAACTCTGTGCTTAGCTTGCTGCCCCTATTCTCCTTCCCCCTGCCCTCCGATGTCTTTGTGCATGCCCCTGCTCCATCCTTTTTGCCCACCATGTCCCATGGACCTGCCACTCCTATCTACTCTGAGTGTTCTGTTGAGCTGCCACTCCCCTCCCACCTGCCTAGCATTGTCAGATGACTGTAACCTGTCCCTGCCACCTCCACCCTGCCTGTCCACATGCCATGCCCCTATCCTCTTCCTCATGTCCTACATGGTCCATTGTACTGCCACACCCTTCTGCCCTCCCTGGTCTGTTGTGCTGCAACTGCTCCTCCTGCCTGCCCCGTGTGGTCTGTTGTGAGGTCCCTTCCCCTGAACTTTCTTGTCTGTGCACAGGTCCTGACCCTTCCTTCTATCCTCCATCGTCCTTTGTGCATGCCCCTCCACCCTCCTTCTTGCCCATCATAGCCATTGTGCTGCCACTAACCCTCCCACTTGCCATGCATGGTCTTCTGTGCTGCCATGGCCCCTCCCACCTTCCCTGTGTGGTCAGTTAGCTGCCCCTGACCCCCTCCCACCTTCCCTCCATGGTCTGTGTGTATGCCATCACAGTCTCACTGTTGCTCTTCATGGTGTGTCTTGCTTCTAGTGCCCATCCTGCCTGACCTCCATGGCTATCTTGCTGCTCCTGCCCTGCCCCCTTGCCCCCAGCCCTACTCCCTCCCTCCTGGCTTGTCTGTTCCATTGTAATGCCCCTGATCCGTCCCTCCTGCCCTTTATGGTCTGTTATACTGCAGCTTTCTCTCCTGTCTGTCCATTATGGTCAGCTAGCTACCATTGCCTCTTGCCCCTCTGTTCTCTGTTGTCCATGTGCATGGTCCTGTCCCCTCCCTCTTGCTTTCTATGGATTGTTGTGCTGCACTCCCGTCCTGCATGCCCTGTGTGGTGTATTGTGCTGCTGCAAACCCTGATGCCTGCCCTGCAGGGTCAGTTTGGTGCACCTCTCCATGTCCCTCCTGTCCTCTGTTATCCAAGTCCATGTCCCTATCCCATTTCGTTCCATGATCCAATGTACCATACTTGCGAACATTTTGAACTTGGTAAGAGGGAGATTTTGAAAAAAAACTGGGGTATTGATTTTCCCCTTTGAGTTACATTGAAAAAGAGGATATTGTAGACAGGAGACAGATCAAATAAAGCCCATTTGAGCTTAAAAACATTGGACGTTTCCTGGCTGAATCGGGTCTGTTGGCATGTATGGTTGTACTACCATTGCCTCTTCCTTCTGCCCACAATGGTCTATTACATTGCCACAGCCTTGAAGGAGGGTAGATTTTGTATCACAGGGGGCCCCTGGCCCGTTCTGTCCACACCTGAAGTATGAGACCCTTGTCCTTGCCCTGCCAGCTGCATTTGTAGGCCGTATTAAATTGACCAGCGGGTCCTGTGTTGCTATATAATTATCCTGAGACATCCTTACCACTCAGCCAGCATAAAACCCCTGTGTAGGCCCTTCTGTTCAATATGTAGGCCTCTTTGTTAAATTGACCATAGCTCTGCAATTTTAGTGTATAGCAGTCTGAAGGCAGGTCTGCGAGGCCTTCTGATCCAAACTAGTAGCCCCCACCCTACCCGAGTGCTCCGTGCTCGGTATCAAAGTTCAACATCCCCCTGAAGCTGTCGACATACAGTAGGCTGCATCCTGGACTGGTACTTGCTTCCTGGGCAGGTGTCCCGCTTTTAAGGAAGTGGCAACCGCAGAGCGTCAAGTTAGGAGAACTGAGGAGATTTTATACATGAATATATTGAATTCCCGTACAATACCCATTATTTTCTGCTTGCTCTATGGAACTTACGATAAGCGATTGGCCTGAGAGACTGACCTTTTCACCCAGTCCATTGTCAGCATTAAGTGGGTAAATGACGAAATGTCTGGTAAAATCTGCAGACAAAGCTTTTGGGTAGCATACGTAGGTAGATGTAGCGTGCAAAGGAGCCCACAAAATGATATAAAAAGGGAGCACCCACAGATATCGACGGACTACCTCGCCGTCTGTATGTAGGTTAACAGGCAGTGCAGGTTTTCCCCAAGAGCTGGGAGCTCTTGTCTTCCTTTGCTTAAAATGTCTTGCTCTGCTTTGCTTGAAGTATCTTATTCTATTTTACCTATATGAAATGTCATGTTATGTTTAACCATTGTTCTCTTTACTTTTGCATTTAAAAGATTTTGTATTGTAATTGCAGGAATGCTTGCTCTAAGAGTAAACGTGAGTGTTCCTAGGTAACATTTTCCTTGGTGTAACTTGTTTCTCATGATGCATTTATAGATGTGTTTTCTCTCTCTCTCTGTCAGTACATTAATTGAGATACAGAGAATATTATGACAGCTGTATGATTATCTGGATTCTGTATTTTGTACTTTATGTCTCTATTCTGCGATTTCTTTGAAGTTGCATCTTCTCATTAAACTGCCATTGTATTCTGCCTCCAATTCCATGTCTCATATGTCTGTTTTCTTCATTTTTGGAGCAAGCGTTCCTAGGCACCCCGGCTCAAATTAAGGTGCCCCTTTTGTCCCTGACTCACTCTCCTGCTCAGTTCTGTGGTGGCTCCCGGGGATCTGGGGACCGCCCCTAGCTTCCTTGACCAGTAATAGATCTTCCCTCCAACAGCCTCTCTTGCAAGTCCTGTATTGTTGGTTTGTTGCCCCTGCCCCCCTTTCCACTGCCCTCCATAGTCTGTTGTGCTTCCACGGCCCTTCCTGCCTGCTCAGTGTGGTTAAATTGTTGCCTTTGCACCCTCCTACCTGCCTTCAATTTTCAGAGTCCGTGCCCCTGGCCTCTGCCTCTCAACAGTATCCTAATGAACAACTAGATTGCTAACATTCTATATTTATTACAAAAGTGTGAAACGCCTGACATCATCTTGATGTAATCAAAACTGTAATACCTAGAGCATTTCCTTTAGAAATTACATATATGAGAGGGTCTTATTGGCATCAAAATTATGGTTAGTGCTCTAAAAGACTAAAATAAGGACATATTTTCTGAGTTTTCAAATAGCGACAAAGCACTTTTAAAATATTTGTTATCTTTATGTTTTTTTATCCAGTTGACCACTTGATTAAATGTTGCACTTAGGGGAGAGGATGTGGTGTTACTTCCAGAACTGCAGACTTTGCAACTGGGGAACCAGGTTGAAGTTTCTGCTTCAGCTCGACATTCTGTGATTCTGGTCAAATCACTTAGTCTCCCCATGTCTACAACCAAAATGAATTTGTTCTTGTGTGATGTAACCAATGCTCATGTAAAGCACTCCAATACCTGACAAGTCTGCACTATATAACACTGCAAAAACACAAAATAATAAGTGTTTTGCACACTTCTGTCATTGGGCTATATTTGGGCTACATCTGGGTGATTTTGGGCTACATTTGGGCTCTTTTGTCTCCGGTGGCCATCTTGGGAGATTTATTTGTTATGAAGTTTCCTAATTTCCTCATGTACTGCAGTCTCCTCAGTAGGAAATGCTTTCAGTTTTTTACTTTGATTCCATCATGAAGGTATTCAGATATGTCACACATTTGCCATAAATTCTGAATGTTAGCACTCTAGTTGCTCATTAGATCACTGTAGTAAAACTACTGCACCATGGAAGTCTGCTCCTGGTATTAAAAGTGCATGTTTCAGTCTGCATGTCAGAATTTTTTAATGAAATAGAAGAGGATTTGAGAAGTCACTCAAAATGTGCCCTCATTTTCTTTCTTCAGCATTAATCATAATTTCTATGGCAAAATGAACCTCCTCATTGTGTTCCTTTTTAAATTAAATGTTTTAAGTGTTACCAGTTTATTCCAATCAAGATGGCTTCAGGTGTGCCTTACTTTTGTCATAATGAAGACAATAAGCGCTCTAGTTGTTTTTAAGAACATTCTGGGACATTCTGTCATTGGGCTATACTTGGGCTACATCTGGGTGATATTTGGGCTACATTTGGGCTCTTTTGTCTCTGGTGGCCATCTTGGGAGACTTATTTGTTATGAAGTTTCCTAATTTCCTCATTTACTGCAGTCTCCTCAGTAGGAAATACTTTCAGTTTTTTACTTTGATTCCATCAAGAAGGCATTCAGATGTGTCACACATTTGCCATAAATTCAGAATGTTAGCACTCTTTTTGCTCATTAGATCACTGTAGTAAAGCTACTGCTCACCAGGGAAAACTGCTGCTGGTATTGAAAGTGCATGTTTCAGTCTGCATGTCAGAATTTTTTAATGAAATAGAAGAGGATTTGAGAAGTCACTCAAAATGTGCCCTAATTTTTCTTTCTGCAGCACTAATCATACTTTTTATGGAAAAATGAACCCCCTCATTTTGTTCCTTTTTAAATTAAATGTTTTAAGAGTTACCACTTTAATCCAAGCAAGATGGCTTCAGGTGTGCCAATACGTTTATCATAAGTAGGACTGTAAGCGCTCTAGTAGTTCTTTGGAACACTCTGGGAAGCTGCAGTAGAACACAAAGGAATCAACTGACAGTCTCTGCCCTTGTTGGATGTACATGTTTTACTGAGAATGTCAGACTTCATTCTCACATGACTGAGAAAGATAATGTGAATTTACAGAAAATAAGCTCTCAGTTTAGCCTATAGATCACCTTCCAAACCTCTGTGGTAAAAGCATGAGAAAATATTTTTCTCTCAATCATGATATCCCAGCAGAAGGCTTTTTCACATGGTGAAATCACCTTAGAACATACCACAATTCCTAAAATGAGTATGGTACCATCAACAAATGATTTATAATGTAACTAAAGTCTTAAAACCTTCTATTAACTGCAATGCTTTTTAATGAGGTGCTATCATGTATATTGGTCCCAAGATGGCTGCCAACACTTCTTGGATGAAGTGCTGACAGCCAATCAGATCTCAGGATGAGATGTGTGGTTAGGCTCCGCCCACATATATATATGCTTTTAAATGCTATTTTCTCAGGAACTACTGAACAGATTTACACCAGACCTGCAAAAGGCACTTCCTTGACCTTATGGCTACCTCTCTGCCAAATTTCAAGTAATTCTGTTCAGCCGTTCGGGCTGTAGCCCTGTCTAAAGGTCCTATGGAAAAATGCATGGGGAAAACGCGTTTTGGGACCCCCCTTTTATCTCGGCCCCCGCTTGACGAATCCCCCCGAGACTTTCAGGGTAGGAGCGGAGCGTAGCGCCCCACCTATTTTGAAAAATGTGCGAGGATTCGTCGACCGGCGCCAAAGTTATTCCAAATAGAATGTTGCGGATTTCCTATGGAAACAGGGTCCTAACTATAACTACCTACTGGCGACCGCCAGTAGGTAATATATACATACACATATGAACCTATAAGTCACTCCCATGGCAGGTCTTATCAATTCTGAAGGCAGAGTGCTTGGTTCATATGTGAGAGGGTGCCCCTGCATGAGCAGAGCCCCTCTGCAGTGTTCGGACACCCTTCTCTGATGCTGTTTGTAGTGCAGCCTGACCAAATACTCTTAAGTGCATTATACCCAAATGGTAAATGCTAACTTTGGACTGGCTGCACGGAAACATGTCATGTTTGGTGTCAACCACCTTGGAATCCTACCCCCACACCAGTATCTGGTGTGGGAGTATGATCCCACCCTTCTAGAGGGAGAGACATGGCAACACTGGTATACCTGGTAGAAACTTAATAGAGCCCTGGCATCACAAAATGGATGCTGCAGACACAAGTCTGGCCTCCTACTGCTGACTGAAACTCCGGCAGGGGAGGCCTGGACAATAGGTTTCCTGTCACAGGGAGGTGTAACCACCTCCCAGACAGGATTATGTGTATTGGGGCTAGGTGGGAGCACTCTCTGAGAGCTTTGAAGTCCTGCACTGGGGGCACATTTGGTGTCCCTGTGCATAGTCCAGCTCAGACCAGTTCAGGGGCTTCCAGCCCCAGCTCTGGCGCGAAACTGGACAAAGGAAATGGGTGTTGCCACCCCTCTTTCCAAACCCTCCCATAGGTGGGGCCCCAGACCTAGTCCAACCCCATCCTTATGTATAAGTAAGGAACCTCTTTAACCAGAACTTTAGATTACCCTGGACGAAACTCTGAAGCCAAATCCTGGACCTTCGACCCTCTGCTCAAAACCAGAGGACTGAAGAAATCTCCCTTGGGGTCAAGGAGTGACTCCCCTGCCTGACTGGCACCAACAAAGCAATTTGCCGGTCTGCATTATCGAAGCTCCCACCGGACTCTGAAGTATTTGCAGCCCAGGAAGAGGATTTCCACACACATCAGTCGCCGACCCGAGTCCCCAGCAAAGCTGAGATCCACAGCCCTCGTGAGTAGCGTGGAATCGGAACTCCTGGTCTCAGTGCACTTTTGCAAGTGCATTGACTTCTCGACATCTCCTGAAGTTGTGCTTGGGCTGACTTATAGCTCCCACCTTGAGCACTGAATCCGCTGAAGATTTTCAGCCTGGTCATTCTGAGTGACCCGTGGGCCACCATTTTGTGTTTGGTCTTGAGGTCACTTTGCAATCTCTGGTCTGTTGACTGGTGGGTCCCTGAGGGGGTAACTTTGAATTTCCTTGGGCTTCCCTGGTTGCCCCAGATGTGCCCCAACTCCCTACCAAGTGGTGAGTCTCTTGCACCGAAGCATCTTTCTCGTTTCTGCGTGGGTTGCTGTTGGCAAGGCTTATTGTGTCCAATCCGGGCACTGATGCTGCAGCACTCAACATCCTTTGTGGGACAGCTCGAATCCAGCTCCTGGTTGTCATTGACACCTACTGGTCCTCATGGCTGAAGAGTCAAGCTCCACCTCTTTCACCTGAAATCACCTAACATCTGTGGGCATCTGTCCATCGCCTTCCTGGTCACTGGCTAGTGACCCAGACTCTGTCCCCTCTGCTTTCAGGTTCTTCTCATCTTCGATCCAGTCTTGGATCTCTTCGGACACTTCGCATCTTCACGACAGCAGCACATCTTCACCAGCTCCCATTGAAATAGACAACGAGACCTGACACCAAAAGACACCTATGCACCCAGGTTCCCTGGGTGAGGTAACACGAGTACTCCAGTGCTCCCGTGGGTGTTAGCCCTAGAACTTCCTAAGTCCAAAAGGGTTTGGTCCTGACTCATTTCTAAGCATCCCTAATCTTTAAAAATCTAACCGTGACTTTCCCCATAGGAGCTAACGGGAGCTCACGGCTGTGTTCACACACTGCACATTGCCCCCGTGGGTCCCCTGTGTCACTACCTTGGGTGGTTCCTTGGGGTCCCAGCGATTCTACAGGCTCTAGGCCTTGTGTCTAGTTAAGTCGTGGTTCTTATACCACTATTTTTGTATATGGTTTGGCTCGTCCCTAGGGCCTGACGTGTATTTGTGCTATTTTACTGTGGTTATTGAAGTGTAACTATTGTGTTTTGACCTCTAGTCTCATAAAGAGACTAGGAGGGTGTGTTTAGTAATACATATATATATTTTATATATATACCTGGTGTGGATATCTTTCATTTAGTGACTCAAGAGATTATAGACTGGTAAAACAAGCTGCTTTACATTACTTCAAGACTTAGCCTGAAGGCTGCTCTCCATAGCTACCTCTAGGATAGCTTTCAATAAAGGTTGTCTTTAACCTATAACCAATAAGGGGTTGTTTGGACTGATACAAGGTGCCCACTATAACTAGTAGACAGCATATATCAGGCCAACTTCTCACAGTCATGTCTTCAGCCATGTCAGCTGCTCAAATTTGTGGGAGGCTTCTTCAAAACATTTGTTGAAAGGGTTTTCCTGTGTCCTCATGGGATTATGAAACTTCAGAATCATCTTTCTTCTCGTATAAGGAATAGGTATGTCCAAGGTTATCTTTGGCTCCAAGTTCAGGGAGACTTGGCAGCATCAGTATTAGTGGTTCCATTGGTAAGCTTCCAAGTGACAACACTGATTTGCCACATTTTCTTTAAATGGCCTTACAGTTTCTTGAATCTAGTGAAAATTACTCCAGTATCCAAGACCATCTCCCAGTCTCTTCAGTGGTGGATTGAGGATCTAGCTCCTCTCTTCTCCTGAGATAGTGACAACAGACCCCAGTATGAAGGGATGGGGGGCTTCAATGGGTCAAATCTCTTGTTAGGGCATGTGGTCCAGTACCGAATCAGGTAGCAGTGTGGGATATAAATACATGGAATTGTTTGGTCACACTCTGGCAGTAGAAGTGCATCAGATATTTGCCTGGGCAGAAACTCACATAATATCCCTAATGACTAGTTATTTCCTCAGGTTTAGCAGTGAGAAAGCAGATAGGGTTAGCATAGCTACCCCCAAGCCACATATTTCCCACTCAAACTTGAATTGTTTCATGACATCTTCATCAGTTCTCTCTAAAGGGTAGATTAATTTGCAAATTCTCTGTACAGTCGAAGTCCTCTATTCTTTTCTAGTGGGAGGGATTAGAGAGCAATGGGGTGCACAGCATGCTATCCTCATGCCTCAGTTTCAGAAGTTTCTGCTTTTAACTTTGCCTACCTTACTTTTGGTTACAATATGTTAATATGAATCAGGAGAAAGAGGGCTTGGGTCATTCAAGTCACAGCCTGACCCAAAATATCATGATTTCCCAGGCGCAGAAATGTTTCAATTACCAGGGATGGTCTCTACTCTCTCTGTGTCTCCTCTCATATGGTCATCTCTCTCGCAGTTGTCTACTACACCTACACCTGATGGTTTAGCTTCGGCGAGGTCTATGTAGAGACAGCTATGGCAATTATGCATTCTCAAAATGCTATTACCTTACACGCCTACAACCATCATTTGGGTTGTTTTATCAAATAGTGTTTTTCCAAAAATCTAGGACCAATATCCTGTGTTCCAATGCATTTACTTAACACCCTTCAGGAAGAATGTGTTATGGAACTTGCAGCTGCTTCTGCATGATCTAACATGATGTCATTGTGTCCCATTAGTAATCCATTGGTGGTCTAGAAATCATGCTTGATCTTGCTACTCCACTCTTGCATATTTCATTAGTCCTAAAGTGCAATCAATTGTTCCTTCTTAGGATTTACCTCTGGTGTATAAGGCTCTTCAGTTACTTCCCTTTGAGTTAATAATGGAGTTACCATTAAAATTCTTTCTGCCACATCTGTGCTTCTTGTAGTGGTTACTTCTGAATGTAGGCTTTGAGAAATAGTTCATCTCTTTGGTTTTGATCTCTTCATTCACTTTCTTCCTGAGGATCTTGTAATACAACTGTCACTTGATTTTCCTCCTAAGATTGTTTTAAATTTCAAACATCACCAAGAAGTTGTCCTCCTATAATTATGCCCTTCCTTGTTAGATGATGAAATTGCTTTCTAATCCTTGGATATTGGAAGGGTAGTTTGAACATTAAGGTGTTGTAAATCTGAATCAATATTTGTCACTTTTGATTAAGAGAGTGTCAAAAGTCGTCATTTTATTTACTACATGGAAGGATAAATATGTGATTTCCATGGTTTATGATTCTCAAACTTTTGTATGACTACAGCAGTAGTGAGTCGTTCTTCTTGTGGTATGACAGCATCCTGCGCTGTTGCTAGAAGTGTACCTCTTTTTGATGACTGTCAGGCAGCTACATGGGCTTCACTTAACACATTCATGAAACACTATAGACACCAGATTGTGAGTTCTGATGCTGCTTCTGTTTCTAATTTTCTTAGTGCCTTAGCAGTGTGGTGTCTGTTGATTTGCTTATAACAAATGATAGCTGTGTGCAGTAATATTTATTTATCATTTATTACATTGATGTCTGTTTGCATTGCTTTCTGTTGGAACTGGGTGTCTCTAGTTGGCAAAGATGTGC
Organism: Triturus cristatus; assembly: GCF_964204655.1. NCBI lineage: Eukaryota > Metazoa > Chordata > Amphibia > Caudata > Salamandridae > Triturus > Triturus cristatus. The sequence continues at coordinate 314,167,174 of NC_140588.1, read as the reverse complement.
ACCTTTGTGCAAATAGGGACTCTTGCTTCTAGTCAGGGTAAGGGGTATACACACTAGATAACTCCTGCTCACCCCCTTAGTAGCTTGGCATGAGCTGACAGGCGTATCCCAAAGGCAATGTGTATTTAAAACATACAGTGACACAGTGATAACACCACAAATGGACACCACACCAGTTTAGAAAAATAAAGTAATGTTTATCTAAAGTCAAAAAGACCAAAATGAGAAAAATCCAACATACAGGTAGTAGAACTCTATAAAAAAAATCAAAAATAAAGCTAGCAGAATACAAATAGCTCCACCTGAGGCTATTCCGCAGTAATAAATCCAAAGTACGGCACTGACCTCCATGTGCATGGCGCCACGCACAGAGTCAAATGGACGCCCAAACAAACAATACTTGGAAACAAAGTTTATAATGATGCACGACGTCATGGAATTGAGGGGTCAGTGCTGAGGTCGAGGCCAGCTCCCTGGCTGCTATGGGGGAGGAAAGGCGTTGTGTCCGCGAGGAGGCAATGTGGTGAATCCAGGACAGGGGAAGCCGGTTGCATTGGCTGTGAGGTGTTGGTTCCGCTGAGGCGATGAGAAGTCGGCGAGTTTGTGGAGTCATCCTCTGTGGTTATCGGCACAACGATAACTGGATATATGCAATAGCATTGACGGAGTCAGTGCAGGCACTGGCGTCGGGCCCGGCCAGCCGTCAGCAGGCATCGATGGGTGTCGGAGCTATGGTGCAGGCCAGGTGGTGTGTCGGACACTTCACGAACAGTTTCTCTGGCCTCGGGGCAGGTCGTGGCATTCCAGCGGCATCGCTGATGGCGTAGGAGACAGTGCTTCCTCCAAGTTGCTTCCAGCTCCCAACAGCAGGAACAGCCTCCAGAGGCCCAAAACTGGAATATGTACCTCCTGGCAGGTCAGAACTCTCAGCAATAGAGTTCAGGGGAACTGGGTGTGAAGGCCTTGTGACCCGGAGACTTCAGAACAGGAGGCCTGCACACACAGGCCCTTGGAGATTCTTCTGCAAACAGGTTTCTCAGCAAAGTTCCAGTCTTTGTCCTTTTTTTGCATTTGTCACCACGACTGGGACGGGTATGCTCAGACGTGAGTCCTGTGCTCTCCATGCCACTGGATTCAAGCTATCCTGGCTGAAGAGGGGTGAAACCCCGAAACCGGTCCTAGGATGCTTGTTTCCAGTCCAGGGAGGACCTGGCTTGGCAGTTCGGGCTGGACTGTTCCCATGAGGCACAGGGTCAAGACTGATTTGCATATGGCTGGGTTCAAACAGAAATGGCATGGTGAGCAAAAAAACGATGGATTTAGGCCCAGATCTCTGTACTGGGGTGAATGTATGACATTGTTCTGCATTCTGTCCATCAACTGTTGTTTTTGCATTTGTCACCCCGAGTGGGTCGGGTATGCTCAGACGTGAGTCCCGTGCTCTCCATGCCACTGGATTCAGGCTATCCTGGCTGAAGAGGGGTGAAACCCCGAAACCGGTCCTAGGATGCTTGTTTCCAGTCCAGGCAGTTCGGACTGGACTGTTCCCAGGAGGCACAGGGTCAAGACTGTTTTGCATATGGCTGGGTTCAAACTGGAATGGCATGGTGAGCAAAAAACGATGGAATTAGGCCCAGATCTCTGTACTGGGGTGAATGTATGATATTGTTCTGCATTCTGTCCATCAACTGTTGTTTTTGCATTTGTCACCCCGAGTGGGACGGGTATGCTCAGACATGAGTCCCGTGCTCTCCATGCCACTGGATTCAAGCTATCCTGGCTGAAGAGGGGTGAAACCCCGAAACCAGTCCTAGGATGCTTGTTTCCAGTCCAGGGAGAACCTGGCTTGGCAGTTCGGGCTGGACTGTCCCATGAGGCACAGGGTCAAGACTGATTTGCATATTGCTGGGTTCAAATTGGAATGGCATGGTGAGCAAAAAAACGATGGATTTAGGCCCAGATCTCTGTATTGGGTTGAATGTATGACATTGTTCTGCATTCTGTCCATCAACTGTTGTTTTTGCATTTGTCACCCCGAGTGGGTCGGGTATGCTCAGACGTGAGTCCCGTGCTCTCCATGCCACTGGATTCAAGTTATCCTGGTTGAAGAGGGGTGAAACCCCGAAACCGGTCCTAGGATGCTTGTTTCCAGTCCAGGGAGGACCTGGCTTGGCAGTTCGGGCTGGACTGTTCCCATGAGTCACAGGGTCAAGACTGATTTGCAAATGGCTGGGTTTAAATGGAATGGCATGGTGAGCAAAAAAACGATGGATTTAGGTCCAGATCTCTGTACTGGGGTGAATGTATGACATTGTTCTGCATTCTGTCCATCAACTGTTGTTTTTGCATTTGTCCTTTCCATGGCAGAAACAGCAACTGCAAGCTAACCCCACACAGCAAAAGGGAAAGTGCTTCGCCTCACAGTTCTCCAGCTCTTCTCCTTGGTAAAGGTTCCACTTGAGTCCAGAAGTGATCTAAAGTTCTAGGGTTTAAGGTCCACTACTTCTACCCCAGTTTGTATTTGTTCTTCTTTGTGAAAGGGTCTCTGAGCCTGGTCCAAACCAGTTGTATCCTCACTGGTTCAGTATGAGTGCAGGGGGTGGAGACAGCATTGTGCACAGGAGACAGGCCCTATTCAGGTGCAAGGAAAACTCCTCCCACTACTCTAAATGCAGCCAAGTTCTATTCATTTCAGCTCTGAGATATCCAGAAATGGCCAGGCACACTCCCCCCCCTCCTTCCCCCAGTGGATGTCTACAGTGAAAGCACATTAACAGCCCCTGTCAAAACCAGACAGTCAATCCACAAACAGGTCGAGGCTCATAGAATGGTTAAACAAGAAAATGGCTACTTGCTAAAATTAAAAAGAGAGCAGATGATGGACAGCATCCTGAATAAATCAAGCATTCACCCCCAGTCAAAGATCTGAGTTAAATATATATTTTTTTGCTTTTCCACTGGATTCAAGCTAGCCTGGCTGATGAGGGGTGTTACCCCAAAGCTGGCCCCAGGATGCTTGTTTCCGGTCCAGTGAAGTTTGTGCTGTTTGCAGTGAAGACCTGACTTGGCAGTTCGGGCTGGACTGTTCCCATAAGGAACAGGGTCAATACTGATTTGATTATGACTGGGTCTGAATTGGGGTGACAAAGTGAGCTAAAGAACGATGATTGATTCAACCCAATCTGTGACTGGAAATGAGTGTTCGAAAAGTTTCAGCGCTCTGTCCATTATCTCCTTGTGTTTGCTTTACTTTCTAAAAGTGGCATTTTCAATCACATAATTTAAAAACTATCTCTACTAAAAGATGTGTTATTAAATTCTGAGTTCAGAGAGCCTAAACTTTATTCCTCTATCTTGTCCCAATGTGAGGCTATACTTGTAAGATGTTACAGAATATCTCCCATGCTATCCTATGGGACAGATAGCCTTTCAATAGTGAAAAACGAAATTGGAAGTATTTCACTACAGGACATGTCACACACACCAGTATATGTCCTACCTTTCACATACATTGCACCCTATCCCCGGAGGTACCTTTGGCCTACCTGAGGGGTGTCTTACATGTAAGAAAAGGGAAGGTTAGGGCCTGGCAAGTGGTCGCACTTGCCAGGTTGAAATGGCAGTTTAAATCTGTGCACAGACACTGCAGTGGCAGGTCTGAGGTACCTTTCCAGGGCTACTCCTCTGGGTGGCACAATCAGTGCTGCAGGCCCACTTGTGCATTTGATTTACAGTCCCTGGCACACTCAGTGCACTTTACTAGGGGCTTACCGGTAAATCAAATATGCCAATCAGGGAGAACCAATTGAAATAACAATTTACACAGGGAGCACTTGCACTTAGACACCGATCAACAGTGGCAAAGTGCCCAAAGCATCTAAGCCTGCAAAACCGAAATCCAGCACAGCATCAAAAATACAGGAGGAGGAGGCTAAGAGTCAGGGCAAACCATGCCAAAGATGCCAAGTCTAACACTTTCTGTATCCTCATTACTTAGGAATAGGACCAGGAAAAGGTACCAATAATCTTCTTTTCTCAGGGTCTTAGTCTTCCTCTTCCTATTCCGTCTTCCCTCCCTTCATCTCTGGGCAATATTGCTGGTTATCTACAGAACATTCCTTTGTTGGGAGACCCTAATATCTCTTCCAGAGGAAGAGGAGGATTTAAAAAAAGCTTTTAGTGATGGACTTTGAGGGGCTTCCGGGGATGGGTCACACTCACTGATCAGGAGTAGTGTGAGGAAGAACAGGATGCAGCACAATGAAGATTTCAGGTAAGTAATCGGGTCATTAGCCATGCTGAACATTCAGAACCAGTTGAAGGTTATTTATTTTCATTTCCAATGCTGTCAAATAGATGTTATTGCCAAGTCCAAATGTTAATGAATTAGGGACTCACCATCCTAGTATGAAGAGGGAGGGGGGGGGTTCAAGAAAAGGTAAGATGCGCCCTAAAACCTTTTGATAGCAAAAACCATATGAACGGAGCTGAATACATGAACATCTTGGGGCCAGTGATGATTTCAAGAGTTTTAACAGTCTTCATGGGGTTTGTTGTGAGCACTCTTGATACTGGCCAGAGACTCAACTACATTGTTTGTGCTTGAGAACACTCCCATTAAAACTACTGGACATATTTATAATGGGATATCGCCACCAGAACATCACAATTAATAAAGTTCTGGTGGTGATATGCCCTCTCCATATTCACAAAGCGGTGTTAAGCCACTTTTTGTGGCTTAACACTGACTTGTAAATAAGGCCCTTTTACAACCATTACTTAGCGTGAAAGGGGTGTGCAATGGGTGTTGCTGTGGGCATTCCACCACAACACCCATTGCTTTTGACACTGTCTCAGATATACAAGGAGGTGTAAATCTAAGGCTGCGCCAAGAACTAATGCAATGCAAAAGCAGGCGTTAGAATGGTGAAACGAAAAATACTTTTATTTCTCCTTTCTTATGCTTTTTGTATGTGTGCTGCATTCTGCAGCACACATAGAAAGAGCAAAATGCCACTAATGATTATTTATGTGCAGAAAGGGTCACCTTCCTGCATATAAACAATTATTCCCTGCAACGCAGGCCCCCCACTATGGTGCAAGGGGTCTGCGTTGGTGCTAAGCAGCTACATGTAGCGAAAGCACATGGGAAAACACACAGGTGTGCTGTATTCTTGTGAATACTGCGCATCTCTGTGTTTTGAAAATATCAGAGCACTGCGCTGCCAAATTTGGTGCAGCTCCACGTGCCGACATTTTCTCGTAGATATACCCCTGTGTTTGCACCCTCATAGGAAAATCGGGTTCCTATGGTTTATTTATTTGATGAATTTTATATAGCGCTGGCTAGACCCGGAGGTATCAGAGCGCTTTACAAGCGTATCAGCAAGAAACAAGTTATTGTACCACGCAGACATGTTAGGTGGGCAGGACAGGAATCTGTGTGCTGTTTGCCGCTTCAAACAAAGTACTCTTTACAGTGTTGTGTAGGAATATCTAAGCTGTCATGTGTATTTATCTGAGGTGGGCAGACCCTAAGAAATCTTATCTTCTCTCTCGGAGGGGCAAATTCCCAGAAACATCATCCACCTACAGATTTGCAATTCTTACCTGGGGTCTCCACCATTACACTACTGGCACCACTACTCTGTGGTAGACTAAAGCAATCGAGCCCATACTGCGTTTGTCAGAGTCAGTGTCCTCATCCCCAGCCACCTCGCTCTCACATGGATGGGCTGTTTGGAATCCTGGCTGTGTCTGGAAAGACAAAGAAAAAAACTTGATCTGTGGAATGGCCAATAATCCCTCAACCTGTCAAACACCACGCGCATTATATTTTCTTCTGACTGTTGTACCCCCAAACCTCTGCTCTAGGGAGCACCCTCAGCGGCAGATTTCCCCACCCACTCTACATCGATGACCCAACCGGCTGACTTCCGAGCCTATGAACTAGATGTACACTACCTGATTTTCGACATATTTACACTAGAGAGATTCAGTTCAAATTATTAACCACGTTACACAAATAGTCAAAACGTCTGTAGTTACCCCCGCCCCTCCCCCCAGCCTCCGAAGGCCCACCGCCCCTACCTGCACCGGCCACGGCTGCCAAATAGTTACAGTTGCCTCGGGGACATGTTGTTACCAATTTACTGGCCATTGCCAACGATTTCGCTTCAATTCAGATATGCACCGACATGAAACCACTCTAATTACATTGCCATTCGCACTGCTTTGCTGCATCACACATGCGCGCGCTTGGCTCCAATTGTACGGTTCCGGGGCCCAGCTTAATTCACTGTCCTGCTTCCCGCTTTCCTGTGCTGGGATATTTTTAGAATTATCTCCCTGTTTAACAGCGTGCGTGCATTTTCAGTGGGATAATTAAAAGAGTGTGGCAGAAGGCTTGTAATCAAGCTTTCCAGCGATAAATAATGAAGTCCCTTTGTGGTTAATTATATGTAAGTCCAACGACTGGTCACGAGCTGAGATAGCGCTAGCGACAACATGATTTACACTTCGGTACATTCTTGTAGACTGTACAATATGCGCTCACATCACATCACTAGCCCACACAGCGCGGCAACCAAAGCTGTTGGGCTGCTTTGTGCATGACGAGAAAGCATCTTACAGCCATAGGGGCAGATTTATGTTTCCTGGCGCATCCCTGCAAATCAGCAGGGATGTGCCAGGAAAGATGCGTCATGAAAGTTTACCCTTGCGCCACAATAGATGCGCCGCATTTACAATGCAGCGCATCGTGGCGCAAGGAGAAACAGATGCGTGACGCATCTGATGGCGGAAGGTTGGCGCATTGCTGGAGTTGCGTCGCAAGCCCAGCAAGGAGCGGGGGTGCCCTATCGTTACAATGCTGCGTCAATCCTTACGCCTGCTTCAAGCAGGCGCAGGGTTTTGACGCAGCATGGCCGGAAAAGTGACTGAGTGAAATCTTGTAGATTTCACTCAGCCACTTTTCGGAGGCGTTCCTGCGCCGGAACGCCCCCCCCTGTGCAGGTACGCCCACATGTGGCGCAAGCTTTACAACGTGACGCATCTCCCTAGATGCGTCACGTTGTAAATGGGGCGCAACATGGCGCAGGGTTTACGCCGCCACTGCTTCACAAAAGTGACGCAACGGCGGCGTAAAAGTGGCGCAAGTCCGATATAAATCTGCCCCAGAGTTTGCAAAAATGGCCTGTCCCTGCTCTCATCTCCTTCGCTGGCACACCAACAGGCTGTGCCTCCCAAACCTTTGCACCACGGTGCAAACTTTTGTATGTGATGTCTAGCAAAGGTTTTGTAGTGGGAGCATTCACTTCCAGTACAAAATCGAGTGCCTTGACAATTTCTAGAATACTCCACAGTGTGACCCTTTAACATTTTACATTAATTAATTGTCAATGATGCCTAGCTATTGAAAACTGTATCATATGCCATATCTTGATCCATTTAAGAATATAGGTTGTAATGGCTATCTTTCCGATTAGGACTTGTATATCAATATGAAAATGATTTCTAAATATTTTGGAATTCCATCTTTTGTTTATCAAGTATAATGTATGAATGTGTATGGGTAAGGACAGTTGTGGATTACTATACTGGTTTGTTTCAGAGCTGTGTATTTTATATATATTTATGGATCTATCTTTTGTGTATATAATTTTGAATACTGATAAAATAATTTTGTTGTTTTTCTAACCTTCGTGTGTTCATGAGCTCTGTTAATCATGAAATATTGTGTTTGTAATTAAAGAGAGTGCTTGCCTGAGGATTTACTTTACAGCTGCTCTTATCCCTGCCTCAGGAATCTTCCATTAGTGTAGGGGTCCACTTTACATGCATACATTTAATTACCTGTAACCTCCAAATAGGAACAGGTAACTCTCTCATGTTTGGTGTCCTTTAAATAGTAATGGACAGTGGCGGCTGGTGACATTTCAAAGTGGTAGGGCGTAAAAGTTCATGATGAATGCCCTATGGCAAGCGAATGTAGTGAGTGAGCCTGACTGTCATAACAAGGGTTCCGGGGATTCTCCCCTGTGAACATTTTGTAAAAGGTGTGGGCAAATGGTGCATTTTCAAGCAAATTTTAGAAAGCAAGAAGGGTCATAAAGCAATTGTGAAACTGTAGTTATGACATCAATAAAAATATTTCATATGAGAATGTCGCTGGTAACTGCCTATTCTGTATAATCAGAGAACTGCTATGCTGACTCACAGGCCTGTTCACGAGAACACAGTGCAACAGTGCATGCTTTCTTTTTCACATTGCCACTAGTGAGGCACAGGGTTGGAAAGCACTGGAGCGGGAAGGTTAGGGCTCTGGAGCTGGCATGAGACTGGGAGCAGTGCTTCCCTGTGACACACCCACGCCAAGGTCCATTTTACCATCCAGTTTCGCGCCTCACCAAACATAAACAGCACAAAACAACATCACAGTCCTGCCTAGGTCAGTACTTTGTACAGTGCTGACATAAATAAACTGAAAACCGAACATTCATACAAAAAGATAGGCAAAAGCTCAATTGGCTTGCTTGCTGCTCAACCCTGTTGTCATAATCATGTAAACATTTTCTTTTCCTGACCTGAGGTTCGCTCCAAATAAATTAAATGAGCAATTGTCATGAAATTAGAACTCCAAGAAATACAGATTGTAACAAACATTTCTCACTTCTCAAGTCATCTGCATTGCTGTATGTCTAAGGGCTTACTAACAACTCTTACTGTCAAAGGAAAACTCACTTTGTTGCTTTTTATCTCATTTCTTTAGGTTTCAAAGTGACTCACAAGTTGTCTCAAATGAAAGCTGCTGTAAATTACTCCCTTCCTCCTACCTCAGACAAGTACCAATTTGAACCGTAAACTTCTTTGATACTTGCCCTGTGTAATTCATATTTTCACACCACCTCCGCTAACCAGCTCTGCCCAAAATGGCCTAGTTGTAGCACTACTTAAGTAGACAGAATATCAACAAAATAATCCTTTCAACCTGCTCTTTCAAAATACTATATCCCCAATTGTAATTGTCTATTGTTTGTAATGAGCAACAAGTGCCAAGCACCAGCTTTTAGGCGCAATATACAATTAAAAAAGGCAGAGAGCTAGAACAAATGGTTGTGTTGTCTGCATTAGGGTGGGTGGCACCGGCGGCGTGTCATTGCAGGCATTGTTAGCACTTCAACGAAGTGAAGGTCTGTTGAAAAAGAAAATTAAGTTATTTCACTTCCTATGCTGTTTTTGGTAGGCGCCAAAGTGCATTTGTTTGCAGCGCATTATAATACATTGGTTGCCATCGGCTTATCTATTATCTACAAAATGAGGCCTGAAAGTTATTCCAGAGAAAGAGAGAGAGTGAAGGGGTGCAATAAAATAAATGGAGGATAGTGCAAGAGTAGAATATACGGCCAGGAAAAGTATGTGTTGGAAGAAAGAACGGGGTGCAGAAGAAAAACATTGGAGGAGGGTAGTAGGAACAACTATGAGGAGGGCTGCAAGAGAAGAAAGTAGAGGTGAAGGGTGACAGCAAGTGTATTTGAAGTGGGGGTGCAGATGGGAAGAAAAGGACACGAGGAGAGAGGGCCTGCCACCTGCGTCAGGTGCTGCATTGGACTGATGCAAAGGGACGGGGGGCTGAGAGGAAAGCAAGCTAGAGTGGGAAGGGCAGTGCTAGGGTAGAAACTGGGAAGGCGAACCAGAAGGACAGCAGCCCCTGAGTGGAGGATAAAAAGATCAGAGGAGCGGTGGTGTGGAAGAAGAGCGTGGAGAAACCTGGCGATAGAAAGAAATGGCAAAATACAGCTAAAGATACACACCAGTGGAACCGCTCCCACAAAGAACTTTAGAGGCGCCCAGCGGAGTTGGAGGATGGTAGTAGGTAGCTATTGTAAGCGGAAGTATTTTGTGGGGGTGGGTTACCTTGACATTTATCTGAAATCTGCACCTTTTAAATGATGAGAAACCGTTTTGAGCAGCTCTGGACAACGTTCATATGGAGCGCCGATCTGTGCTTGATGCCTGTCCCCTCAAGGTTGCAGTCAGAGACTTTGCAGGATAGCACCGCCATGGCACCTTTCTAGACAGCAGCAAGTTCAACTCCAGGTGAGGCGGACGGGGAGCACAACGCGATGGTGAGGGCATTGCTGCCATGCTACTGATGCACAGTCGCGGCTCGCAATTCCCGGGGGCGTAACATAAAAAACTTACCTGATCCCGATCCCGGTCCCGCGCCGCCTCTGCGTCCAGTTCCTGGGCCGGTCCGGTCTCCGGAGCAGGAACAGGTCTGGGCCGGTCCGGAGCAGGAACAACTTCAGACTGCGCGGCCAGTGTCTCACTCTCAGCCAATCCAAGTGCTGCATGAGCAGCGCCAGGATTGGCTAGGGCACAGATACGGCCCGCCCACTAGGAGACCGGGGGCTGCGATGGCCTCTCGGGTTCCCCCCTCCCTCCCTCTGTTCCTGAAGGTATAGTAGTGGCTGACAGTGCGCATGTACGGGCTGGTCATAAAAATGACCAGCCCAAATTCGAACATGCGCACTACGTGCCGCTGTCAGTAACAGTCTGACTGTCACTCAAACCGCGTTGAGTGCTGCCGCAGCCCCGCCTCCACCCCCTTCAGCTGCCGATTGCCATGTGCGCGTGTCCCAGCAGTGCGAGAGTGGAGGAGTTGAGAATTTCTTAATTTGCTTGCACGAATTTAGGGCAATGTGGCTAGTGGGGCAACGCCTCAGCGCCCCCAATGAACGCACCGCCACTGCTTACAGGTCTGTTTTGGTTGTTCCCTGCCTTCATCCTCCTGATAGTTATTCTCACTATAAAAATGCTCACTTAAATAGGAATATCTTCTTTCTTTAGTTGTAAATCTAATATTTTTCTTCAAATTATCAGTCATCCTTTTAAATAAATAGTTAGAGTATGATGACATTTCCTTATCAACTTCATCAAACTTTTTCTTTGCTTCTTCTAATGCATTAGATTTGTTGATATTTTCTTTTAACTCTTTAAGTTCATTTAATGGAGTCAGGACAAATTCTTTGGCTGTTTCCACAATTATCATCATAAAATTCTTAGAGCACTGATTTGACCGTCATTCTAAAAATGTCTTTATTTGTACGAATAATCCTGGTATATTACGAACCTGGAGGCCCTGTGGTATGACCCCAGCCTGGAGATATTCTAACATGAAATGTCCGTGCATTTCTATTTTTTTTCTTTTCTTTTTAATAACAGTAGTTTCTGTATATCATCACCAGTAAGAGGGTGTCTGCTCACTTGGTTATCGAACTTGGTTGTGTTACCCACCAAAGTGGCATACTCCTCATCCGTAAATCCAAAAGTTTGAAGTAAATCCATATTAGTGTTAGAGATATCCTTCAGAAATTATTAAATGTAATCAGGTAACCCAAAGGTAGGCCTTGCAGTACTTAAAAACGAATTTAGTAGTTTTTCAGTTCCATGATATGTAAAACTCAAAAGTGCATGTCCAACATTGTAAATACATTGCACCCTGCCCTCTGGGCTGTCTGTGGCCTAGCTTAGGTGTGACTTATTTGTATTAAAAAGGAAGGGTTGGGCCTGGCAATAGATTAATTTTGCCAGGTCGAAATGGTAGTTTGAAACTGCACATTCTGGCTGAAATGGCAAGCCTGGGACAAGTAATACTTATGTGTGTGGCACAACCAGTGCTGCAAGTCCACTGGTAGCATTTCATTTACAGGCCCTGGGCACAGGCAGTGCCACCTTACTAGAGACATGTAAGTAAATTAAATATGCCAATTGGATATAAGTCAATCTTACCATGTTTTAAGGAGGGAACACACGCACTTTAGCACTCGTTAGCAGTGGCAAAGTTTGTAGTCGTAAGGCCAGCAAAAACTAAGTCAGAAAAACAGGATGTCTGAAGGCATACATTTAGGATAAAAAGCACAACAAGGATGCCACATCTACTAGATACTATGCTTAGACACAAGCGGAGATGGAGCACACTGCCTCTCACCCCAGCACAGTTCACCCCATTGCATTCTGGCAAATGCAGTATGCTTACTTCAAAGTTGCTGTAGTGTTTCACCAAAGTTGGTGCAGGTAGTGCTGTTAGCTCTAAACCCGTGTTTCTCTGTTTAGCCATTTATCAGCAGAGAGCAGAAGTAGAGCAGAGAAAAATCATTTGGGGTTGCTGTGCTGCCCAAGTCTTCACAAGTCACTGTACCACTCCACAGGCATTGAGGTGCATCCCAGGTGAGCTTGTCAGCTTCTTGGCTCAAGGGAGCCTAATAAACACAAGGGGGGAGGGAGCCTGCTGCCTCTCATCCCAACACAGTTCACCCCATTGCATTCTGGTAAATGCAGTATGCTTACTTCAAGGTTGCTGTTGTTTTTGCAGGTAGTGCTGTTATCTCTAGACACATGTTTCTGGGTTTTGCCCTTCATCAGTGGAAAGTAGAAGTAGTAAAGAGCACAGAAAAGTTCTCTGAGGTGCATTCCAGGTGAGCTTGTCAGCTCGTTGGCTCAGGGGTGCCCTTTAAACACTAGAGGGGAGGGAGCACACTGCTTCTCATCCCAGCACAGTTCACCACAATGGTACTGTGGAGCGAACTGAGTGATTGGATGAGAAGCATTGTGCTCCCACCCTTACTGTTTGAAAAGGCTCCCATGAGCTAATGGGCCGATTAGCTCTGGCTAATGCACCTGTGCCCAGTGAGTGGTACAGAGACCCGAGAAGACTTTGGGCAGCATTCCCAGAAACCCCAAAAGAATATATTGCTCTCTACTGAAAAAGACAACTATCCTGAAACACAGGTCTAGAGATCCACAGCATTGGAAAAACTTAAGACTGTCACTGCAGAAGGTGTTATCATGTGCCGCATTTACCATGATGCATTGGGGCGAACTGGATGCTGGGATGTGAGTCAGTGTGCTCCCACCCTCATTTTGCTACTTACTATGTTTAGCTTTCCACTCCTCATCTATTTTCCTTTAATTAATGTAAAATTAGGTTTTCTTTACAGCAAATGTTTGTTTGAAAATCTATTGGTGCTTTGAATTTTTTTGACTGCATCTGTGTTCTGCTGACAATATACAGCCCTATTAGAAAGAGCTTGCTTCATTAAGAAGTTCTCCATAAGTAAATGATTACATTAATTCAGAGATATTTCATTAAGAATTGCCCTATTACTACAATAATTCATTAATTCATATGGATTTGCACAAATAAATAATCTTTGAGCAGGTTTTGTAAGGAAGGTTTATAAACTGATTTAGCTAAAAGCCTTCATTTTTCAAAAACGTGGCTTCCATTTCTTCACAGTTTATGATAACAAGCTATAGTTTTTCATATTGAGTTATTATGTCAAATCTATTAATTCTGGGATGTCTGCATCAAACTAATGTCTCAAACATGAGCCACTTTTCTAATTAGCTGGAGACAGGCACAGCATATTGTTGCAAGTCAGTGTTTGTAGGGTGCTATAGGGTGGGTTAGTATTTGTAAGAGGCTGTTCAATATAGCTGATTAGTATGTAGGACTCAGTACATTGAGAAGATTAGTGTCATTAGGACATAGTGTAACATATCAGGTCAGAGGCCGTACGATGAAGTGCACTGTATTGGCTAGGAGACCCTAGGATGCAGTGATCATTTATTTGAAGAGTAAGAGTTTTTGGTATTGAGGGCACCTTGGTTAATTACTGTCTCTGGGAATCAAAGTAGTCTGTAGGTTGGTGTCCCCAGGGTGTGACACAATGTTATGCATTAGTGTTCGTCTACTACCATGACATATGGTGCATCAATGTAGATAGAGAAACATGTCTTATGGAGAATACATTGATTTAAAAGAAAAAAAAAACCTAAAAGACATCCAATTTTGGAGTCCAGAGGGCATATCGGTGACCTCGCCAGTCCTTGGGAGAGAGATGGGTTCAACCCCTCTCCGCAGTGGGCTGGCACTTCGACATCCATGACTTTACTTCTGTGCCTGTTCCCCCTTCTAAGGCTTTATCACAGTGTAAGACTTGGAGGTCTTTGAATCAAGAACATCCAGAAGGTAAAGAAGTGCATAAAAGCCATAGTTGAAGATGCCTTTTAAAGAAAGAATATGGGGGCATATTATCAAGGACGGCGTTAAAATTATCGCTGGTTTAGCGGCAGAAAACTGCTGCTAAAGCAGCGATAATGGGCTTGATAATATGCCCTGGAGAATTCCCATAGAAGCCCATGTTCACACCAGAACATGGGCTTCTATGGGAATTCACAAGGGCATATTATCAAGCCCATTATCGCCGCTTTAGCGGCAGTTTTCTGCTGCTAAACCGGCGATAATTTTTAACGCCGTCCTTGATAATATGCCCCATGGTTGGTCCTGTACTACGTCTGGCTGGCATACGTGGAGGTGTGCACGGTGAAATAAAGTAACTTATCTAGCGAATCATTGTGGAACACAGAAAGGAAAGGACACTCCACTTTGTGTGCAGCTTGCGTGTTTCAAAACTATCATATTATAAGAAGGTTTAATGGAAAGATACCACACTTCATGTGATAGCTGGATAAGTCAGTCCTGCAGTTTTGACTCTGTGCTCAATATGTTATGCAATGGAATCATTTTTGGATCTGGCTTGTTAGTACAGCTGTCTGCATAACCGTTTGGTAATAATTCTTAAAGATCTACAAAGGGTGGATTTGGCTCCACCTAGAGGACTACACTTTTTCACCACAGCTATTGGTTGCTTGGTATATCATGCTACAAAGTAAGTGCTTCCACTTGACTGCACGAGGAGCTATTTTACATTTGAAAATAACTTTCAGTCATCAGGAAGGTTTTCACAAATACATTTCTATCTCCTGTTTGCATTCTATGAAGAAATTCATTGCTGTTGCTACTTTTTCACTAGCATTCGAAAAACCAGAGGTTCTGGCTTCAAACAGCATTTTTGCACGCAACACATGCAGAAAACATGTGTGCATGCCTGCATTTGCATGTGTTAGGACATTAAAGCCAGACGTGTTGGCTTTGTCAAAGTTTTCCTCATTTAAAAACACAAAGGTGCCGATTACGATCCGGTAAAAAAAATACCCGTACGACTCGTATCCGGTCTTTTTACCGTACGAATCGTACAAGTGCAGTACAAACTGGCAATCACGATTCGCACGGTAAAAAGCCCATACGAGTCGCATTGGGAATAATTCCCCACACGTCCTCGGGTCGGAAAAAGTGTCCGACACGTCCTCGGACGATTTACCGTACAAACGTGAAAAGCGAAGTCCGACCGGGGAATCACGATCCGTCCCGGGCGTCCGAATGTACAACCGTATGGTTAAAAGACCGTCCGCACCGAACTCCTATAGCAACCATGGAGACGTCCAAACAGGTGCCCGGTACGCGCCGTACCCCCCCCAGCCCCCGCATGTATGCGCCGTACCCCCCCAGCCCTCGCATGTACGCGCCGTACCCCCGTGTATGTACACCCGAGTACGTGTCGAACCCCCCCGTGTATGTACACCCGAGTACGTGTCGAACTGTACGTGTCGAACCCCCGTGTATGTACACCCGAGTACGTGTCGAACCCCTCGTGTATGTACACCCGAGTACCGTACATACACGGGTGGGGGTACGACTCGAACATACTCGGGTGTACATACACGGGGGGATTCGACACGTACTCGGGTGTACATACACGGGGGGTTCGACACGGGGGTTCGACACGTACTCGGGTGTACATACACGGGGGGTTCGACACGTACAGTTCGACACGTACTCGGGTGTACATACACGGGGGGTTCGACACGTACAGTTCGACACGTACTCGGGTGTACATACACGGGGGGGTTCGACACGTACTCGGGTGTACATACACGGGGGTTCGACACGTACAGTTCGACACGTACTCGGGTGTACATACACGGGGGGGTTCGACACGTACTCGGGTGTACATACACGGGGGGTACGGCGCGTACATGCGGGGGCTGGGGGGGGGTACGGCGCGTATATGCGGGGGCTGGGGGGGTACGGCGCGTACATGCGGGGGCTGGGGGGGGTACGGCGCGTACCGGGCCACCTACTCTGGTCGTTTCGTGCCGTACTTCGCATTTCCGGCACTTTTTGGGTGCCGTAAAAATATTGCCGTCCGGACTGCTGTCGGTTCGAATCGTAATTCCTGGGTCGTGAAACGCTGCCTGGAAGCGTCCCGACGTCACGTCGCAGCATTCCCGGATCACATTCGTATGCATATTTTCGTCGGTCGGTGTTTTTTACGATTCGTACGGAAATGGTGTTTCCGTGCGAATCGTAATTCCGTGTTTGTAATGTTTTACAACCGGGTACGAGTCGGACGGAGAATACGCTCCGACCGACAGTTCGTACCCGGTTTTTACAGGATCGTGATCGGCACCAAAATCTGCTTAATTTCTTATGTCCATACAAGTAATGCAACATAGCTGGTAGCAACTCTAGGGTGAGGCACAGGTGAAGTGCAGTGTTATGTAACATCAAGACTACATATTTAAGAGTTATTTAGTAACTTTTGCCTTGGTGCACCACATTAGTAGAGTAGAGTGTTACAGAGTGTCATTGAGTGCAGTAGAGTGTTGAAGAGTGCAGTGCTGTAGAGTGGAGTACAGTGTCATAGAGTGGAAGGGCATAGAGTATCGTACAGTGGAGTACAGTGTCATATAGTCCAGTAGAGTGGAGTGGTATAGACTGTTGTGGCATATAATGCTGTAGTGTAGATTGGAGTAGCATAAACTGGAGAGGCGTAGAGTTGATTAGCATCTCATAGAGCACACTATAGTGTCATAGAGTGGAGTGGTGTTATGTACAGTAGAATGGAGTGGTGTGTTATAAAGTGTTGTCTCGAACAGTGTGTTAGAGTGGAGGGGCAGAGAGTAGATTGGAGTAAAATGGGGTGGAGTAGAGTAGCGTGGCATAGAGCTGAGTGGCGTAGAGTTGAGTGGTGTGTTGCCAAGTTTATTGGAGGGGCATAGAGTGGAATTGCGAGCCGTAATGTACAGTGGTGTGGTATGGTTTATGTGTGAGTAGAGTGGAGGAGAAAAAGCCTTTACCACACAGACAAAGGGTGGTAAGTGTATTTTTAGGGCGTTCTTATACTTAAGGGGTAGGTAGGGGTGGGTAATGAAATTGGGTGTTGAGTTTTTTTTTACGATTTATAGGTGGGTAAGGGTATAGGGTGGGGAGAGTGTTTTTAGAGTTTAGGATTGGGTGAGTAAATTGAGTGATGAGGCTATTTTTAAGATTTAGGGGTGCCTAAGGTAATTAGGTGATCAGGGTGTTTTTAGGGTTATGGAGTGGGTAAGGGAATTGGGCAGTAAGGGTGTTTTTAGGGTTTAGGGGTGGGTAAGGGATTTGGGGGGTGAAGTTACAAAAAGGAAGGGTTTAAGGGGTTTCCCTCAAAATAAAATATTTATTTTATGATAATTTAAAAACAATGTGGGGTTTGAGGAGTATGCAGAGCAAAGGTATATGTGTGGTAAAGGTTTCCATGGTAAATGCATGCATTGTTATGTCATACAACCAAATGGAGGGGCGTAAAGATGAGTGGTGTAGTGCAGAGTGCTATGTCGTATAGTGAAGTCGCAAATTGTACACTGGAATGTCATACAGTAGAGTGGAGTATCGTACAGTGGAGTTGCATGGATTTGCATACTGTGGAGTGGTGGGTTGTAGAGTGGACTAGCGGGTTGTAGAGTGAAGTAGTGGGTTGTAGAGTGGAGTGTCAGGGAGTGGAGTGGCGTGTTATACAGTGGAGTGCAGTGGTGTGTTGTACAGTGTCCTAAAGTAGAATAGAGTGACGTAGAGTAGAGGGGGATACCATGCAGCATAGTGTAGTTGAGTGGAATGGCACAGAGTGGAGTGGTATGCTGTAAAGTATAGTTGAGTGCATACTGGAAAGTGGAGTGTCGTGGAGTAGAATGCTGTTGAGTGGAGTGTCGTACAGTGGAGTGTTGTTGAGTGGAGTGTCATCAAGTGGTGTAAGTGTCACTGAGTGAAGTGTCATCGGGTAGAGCGTTGTTGAGTGGCATAGAGTGGAGTAGAGCATTGTACAGTGGAGTGGAATACAGTGTTGTAGAGCGGAGTATTATTGAGTGAAGTGTCGTGGAGTACTGTGGAGGAGACTTTCATCAAGTGCAGTGGTGTGGAGCAGAGTGTCATAGAGTGGAGTCTTGAGTGGAGTGTCATATATTGGAGTACAGTGAAATGGCATAGAGTGGAGTACGGTGTTGTAAAGTGGAGTGTCGTACAGTGGAGTCGAAAGGATTGTCGGTAGATTGAGAGAGAGTGGAGCAGCATAGATCTCATAAAGTGACTGGAATACAGTGATGTAGAGTGGAGTGGAGTACAGTGGAGTAGTGTGTTATAGAGTAGAGTGAAGTAAAGTGGCACAGAGTGCCATAGAGGTAGTTGCATAGAGTGTTGTAGAGTAGAGTAGAGTGTCACAGAATGGCATACAGTGGAGTAGAGTGTTATAGAGTAGAGGAACATTGAGTATCGTAGAGTGGAGTAGAGTGTTGAAGAGTGGAGTGTCATATAGTGGAGTGGTGTGTTATCGAGTGGAGAGGCAATTTATAGTGTGAAGGGGCATGTGGTGAAGTGGAGTGATGTGTCATGTGGCAGTGTGGAGTAGAGTGGCATAGAATAGAGTAGAGGGTTATGAAGAGGTGTAGAGTATAGTGATGTGTCATACAGTAGACTGTATTGGTGTGTTATGGAGTGGTATGTCATAGAATGACTGGGGGCTTAAATTGGAGTGACAGAGTGATGTGGGATGTCATAGAGTGGCATGTCGTAGAGTGGATTGGAGTGGAGTGTTGTAGAGTGGAATGGCGTGCCATATAGCAGAGTGGAATGGCATGTGGCACTGTGTCTTAAAGTTGGGGAACATAGAGAGGAATGTCATAGAGTGAAGAGGGATGTCGTAGAGAGGAATCGCTAGAGTGGAATGGAATTTCATAGAGTGGAGAGGCGTGTGGCAGAGTGGAGGGGCGTGTCATAGAGAATAGTGGCGTGTTCTAGAATGGACTGGTATGGCATGGAGTCTCATAGAGTGGAATGGAGTATCGTAGTGCAGTGGCATGTTGTAGTGTAGAGTGGCATAGATTGGAGTGGTGTGTCAAACAGTAGCGTGGAGTGGTGTATCATAGCGTAGCATGTGGCACAGTGTCTTATAGTGGAGGGGCATAGAAAGGAATGGCATAGAGTGAAGTGGGATGTCGTAGAGTATAGTAGCATAGACTGAAGTGACATATTGTGGAGTGTAGTGTGTTGTGGTAGAGTGGAATTGCATGGCATGGAGTTTCATAGATTGAAGTGCCATGTTGGAGAGTGGAATTGCGTGTGGTAGAGTGGAGTGGCATGCCATAAAGGAGAGTGACATGGAGTGTCATTAAGTGGAGTGAACTGTCATGGAGTGGCGTGGCATGCCAGACAGTATAGTGGATTGGTGTGCCATGTCACATGTCGTGTAAAGAGACATAGCAGAACAATGGGTGAATGGATTTAGATGAAATCTTGCAGGAATGTAGATTTTGGGGTGAAAGGGTCCTTTTTGGTAGTAGATGTAAAGTTGTTCAGTAGTTTTAATATTATAAGGCATGAAAACCTAAAGATACATTGTGCCGCTGTATACCATGGTAATTTTATGGTATATTGTGGTACATCATGATAAAAAAAACTACATGTTACATGATTCACCGTGGCGGTGGCATTCCCATCCACAAAATTGTGGTGGGCGGTGCTCACAGCACCGCCCACCACAATGCTGTGTATGCACGTTGTGCATTGGCATTCACAAGGTGACAGGCACCACGTGGTGCCTGCCACCTTTTCCATGGCAATGTAGAGGGGTACCATAGGTACCCCCATGTGCACTCACCACCCCCAACACTCTGGCGGCCCACAATGAGCCCCCAATAGCAGAAACCGCATTACTTTCCCTCCATGGAAAGGCAAGTCTCCGCAGGCATCATAATATGGATGGCGGTGTCTTGCAGATACCGCCACCATATTGTGGCAGTTTTCTGCCTGGTTGACGAGTCGACCGGCGGAAAAGCGACAGACGGTCCTACCGTCCACCGCGAACCCCCCAACCATCCTAATGTGGCGGGGGTCAATCATGGTAGGATGGCGGGTGGATCGCCCCCGCCGGGCTGGCGGTGGCTACTGCGGGCCCGGCAGGGGCGATCCGCCTGCCATCCTAATAGACCCCTTAGTCTGTATTCTGGTTTCAAGTGGAGATATAATGTAGTAGTGTTTTAGAAGTGCATAGGAAGGAATGAGGAAATCTAGCTAAGGTTGTAAAGGTAGGGAAAACTAGCTTTATTATTTTATATATTTTAAAAAACATTTATAGAGAATCACTGTAGTAACTAGAAAGTACTGTGATACTTATAAAAGTGAAAAAACAACTATGGGCCCTATGTAGGTAAAACCGAAACACCGAGTCCTTAATCGCTATTAAGAACTCGCTATTTCCGATGTAGGAAAAAATTACAGAATCGTTATTACCAATTCGGCAATACTGATTCGGTAATTAGCGATTACGGGAGTTTGAAAAATCGCAAAATCCAGATTCAGCCAATCCTGTACCTCCTGATGACATCACAACCAGGAAGTGGCCACACCCATGCAGCTGCACTGACCCTGAAGCTGTTGGAGAGGCAGGGAGCAGGAGCAAGAGCACATGAGCTGCACAGCTACCACTTACCTAACACAGAGGAACTGCACCATGCCCTCACAGGAGAAGGGGAAGGATGCTGGCGAAAGAAAGCGCAAGCACAGGTTTAGTGAGAGGGAGCTGGAGATCCTCATAGAGGAGGTTGTCAAAGATCAGGACCAGCTCTTTGGCAAGAAATCTCTTCACGTCCCTGAGGCACAAAAAAGGAGGATTTGGCTGAGGATCCAGCAGAAGATCAATGCGATAGGCGTCACACATCGCTCAACAGAGGACCTAAAGAAGCAATGGTATGATCTGAGGAAACGTGCCAAGGAGAGGGTGGGAGACTGGCTGGAACAAGCCAGGAAGACAGGCGGGGGAACCTCAACTGCGCCTGCTCCTAATGCCCTAGAGCAAATGGTTGAGTACAACCTCCAGCCGGAGAGCGTCAGTGGCATCAGGGACGTGGACAGCTCAGCAACAGCATCCAACAGACAAGGTTAGATGCATGCACAGCATGCTGTCTCCCCTCCCTAACCCCAATCCCCCTGCAAGAATCCCACTCCAGAACATGTTTTGTCTAAAATCAGCAATGCATCATGGGAGATGTAATCCCTATCAACTTTTAGCAAATCAGTCAGTCCCCAAAAAGCATAGGCATGTCACACACATCAATAGGTGAGCTAGCGGAGGACAGACAGCTAGATTGTCAGTCATGCCCAGGCTGCAGAAGGGGAGACCGGCAAGGCTTCCAGGGAGGAAATCACAATTGAGGAAGAAGTCATATCACCTGCTGACACCACACCACCATCCCCACCACCATCACCACCACCACCAGCACGATCAAGGAAGTATACAGTGGCTAGCCTCCAGGAGATAGATGGCACAATTGATAGTGACCATGCTGCAAGGCGCAGAGACAGGCAGAAACTTGAAGGGTACACCAAGTCTGTCAACAGGCTGTGCAATGCAACCCATGTGCTCAATCATCGCTCAGTGGCCATGCAACTGGAAATGGCAAAGTGCAGCCGTGAAGTCACTCAGGGCCTGGTAACAGTCACCAGTGCTTTAGAGGTGCTTCAGACAAACCAAATTGCTGCCACCAGTACAGGGGATGGGGCTGAGAGTGAGGAGGCAACCAGTCACAGCAGTATAACACCCCTATTGCCAGAGAACAGGAGACACAGTGTTAGGCATGGTTCTGCTGTAGGACACAGCACTGGTGAGGACAGTGTGCCTGCTGAACGCAGCAGTGGTACGCGTGGGCGCAGGAGATAAGCACTGCCATCACATTCCATTGTGTGATAGGTGACATAA
This sequence comes from Triturus cristatus, assembly GCF_964204655.1. Lineage (NCBI taxonomy): Eukaryota > Metazoa > Chordata > Amphibia > Caudata > Salamandridae > Triturus > Triturus cristatus. The sequence goes on along the minus strand of NC_140588.1, from coordinate 314,145,203 downwards.
CCCATTGGACACAATGATGGGACTAGTGATTTTGCATGGGGGAGTGACTATTCCATGTTGTGCTTGATCAGGCACTGTGAGGCCATCATTGGTGTTACAGTGTGCTGTACAATTGCCTGGTGTAAGGTCAATTAAACACCCTGACACAATTGCATTAACTGGCTTTGTCTCATTACTTACTCAGGAATAATTTTGTGTGATCTCTGACTGTCTCTGTCTCCTATCTGCTGTAGCTGCGCCGCCTGCAGCGCTGTGCTGTGCCTGTGCATCTTACTCCTCCTCATCCTCCTCCTCAGATTCACTGATTTCCACGGGTGTTCCCCTCTTAGTGGCACGGTTATGCAGCATGGCACATGCAGCTATGATTTTACATTAGACCAGGGGCCTGTACTGCCGTGCACCTCCACTTTTGTGGAGGCAGTGGAACCTGCTTTTGAGAAGTCCAAATGTTCGCTCAACCACATTGCGCGTAGATCTATGTGCAACATTATATCGCCTTTCACTTGGGGTGGATGGGTGCAGGTACGGAGTCAGGATGAAAGAACGCACGGCATAGGTGCTGTCACCTAAGTGTGAGAAGAAAGTAAGTTATTCACAGTCAACAATCGCTGCAACAGGTGTATACTTCAGGGGGTATCACATGTATTTGCCTAGCAGGTAGCCTTCTCCAAATATACCCGCAACGAGACGGGTATAGATCCCACTGTTCCTGAATACGTATGAATCTTGCGTGCTCCCTGGGAATTTTGCAACTATGTCGGTGATGATGGAAGAGGCATCACATATAACCTGTACATTTATAGAATGTGTGGATTTGCGATTGCGGTAGATGTACTCAGTCGCAGCAGGAGGGCAGATTGGTATATGTGTCCCGTCAATGCAACCTATGAGGTGCGGGAACTGGGCCTTCTGGTAAAAGTCCATCTTGCTCTTCTGCAGTTCTGCCTGTGTGCTGGGGAATTGGATGTAGTGAGGCATCTTTTGCAACATTGCGTCCAGGAATGTATTGAGAAAACGTGACAGGCAACTCTGTGAGACTCCACCTGCTGCAGCTATTACTCCTTGGTAACTGCCAGATGCCAGGAGTTGCAGGCAACAGAGTACCTGTACATGAGTAGGTATTGCGTGCGCCCTTGGTGTCTGGTGCTCCAGGAATGGGTGCAGGTCCCGTATCAGGTCCAGGATGGTGTTTGGGTGTAGCCTGTACCTCAAATGAACTTCAGCCTCTGTGAGTTGGAATAAGGAGATGCGCAATCTGTAGACGCGTTCCTGTCGCCTCCATATCCTTTGTGCTGCAGCTCGTATCCTTAACCGCCTTGCAATGACGTAGAGGGCCGCCATTGTGTTCAGGATTATGCATTCTGGGGCTGTTTATATGCTGTGCACCTGGTTACCACCTGATTTGAGTCCATGGTAATTCACGACTCTTAATTAGCAATTTCTTAAGGATTCGGTTTTGCGAGTAGCTAAATAGTGAGTCGGTGTGGCGTATTCGCTAAATAAGGAATCGGTAGTTGATTTCCGTTATTTTTAGCGATTCCTTATTTAGCGATTCGGTGTTTTTGCTCCTACATTTCACATGCTTTTTGAGCGATCGCTAAAGCTGAAATTCTGCTAATTTCAGCCTTACCGATCGCTATTTGGCCACCAACATCTGGCCCTATATATGTTAAAGATTAAAAAAACACACTGTACTGCACTATATTTACCATCAGAACTTAGGGGCTCATTATGATGGCGGTGGCGGTCCTTCCGCCATCACATAGTGATTTACCCACCGCCAAATTAGGATGGCAGTGGGTCCCGCGGTGGACTAAAAGTCTGTCTGCCGCTTTTCCGCCAGAGGCAATCACACCGATTGCCTGGTGGACAGAGCAGGGCCACTAATATGGTGGCGGTGCTTAGCAGGCCCCGTCCGCCATATTAGGATGTGGGTTTGAAGAGGCCTGTCCATGGCGGAGATGCCGACATGGAAAGGCTGGCTGGGATTGGGTTTGGGGGCCCGTTGCGGGCCCCCCTTGTGTGTGGGGGGTGTCACTGCACTGGGGGGTACCCATGGTACGCCCTGCATTTCCATGCATCAAGTGGCAGGCACCGCATGGTGCCTGCCACGTGGTGCAGGGAAATGCAGTGCAAACAGCTTTAACATTGCGGTCAGTGTTGCAGCCAGCAGCACCGCCAGCAATGTTAAAGGCTCAGGATGTGCCCGCCAGTATGGCGGGCACATCCTAATCACAGTGGTGGGACCACCGCATGTCTGGCGGGCGGTCCCAAACACCGCTACGGTGGCGGGCAGACTTGCGTAATGAGCCCCTTGGAATGCAGACTAAGTATGGTCTAAACATTATTTTGCACTCACAAAATTAAAAAGATATATATTCATTCCGTAGCTCTAAGGAAAATTTCCCCAACTGCATGAGAGGTGGAATGGCAGCCAAGGGAGTAAACTATATTATGCAGTTCCCAAAGACACAAATAGAGCCATTCATACAAGACAATGATTCAGTGCAAAAAGTCCAAGTTTGTTAACGATAGAGACAACCCATTTTTTGGGGGGGTTTATATAGCGTGAACTCGCCCTGAAGGTATCAGAGCTCTTTACATGAGTACAAGTTGCGTTACAGATGGACACATTCTTTTTTGTTAGGCATATGGAGATTAAGTGATTTGCCCAGACTCACAGGATGATGAGCGTCCCTGATGAGACTCAAACACGGTTCCCCAGCTTTGAAGATCGACTGCTCTAGCCATTAGACCATGACACATTTTGGCCTGACGGCCTTGAACACATGGCTAGCAGTCTCTCAAACCCCATCTTATAAACAAAAAAATTATAAACATATTGAAATGACATATTAGTTCATGAGAATTGGGAGCCATTGGCAAAACATATGTTAAATATAGAGAAAGAACACTATACATTTCTGAAATACAGAGGCCATCTTGGAAAAGTATCACAACAATGGAATAAAATGGAGAAAATTGGGAAAAGGGGAAATAAAAAATGCACTGGAATGGCATATCGGTTTAGTCAAACTAATTCCTTAGTAAAATACATATTTTGAGACTGATACTATTCACACAAGTTTTTTTGAAGGTTTAAATTTCGCCCCATGTCGGGGATCCAGAGTAAACTAAAAGGGCTACTATCAGTAAAACACAACATATACACTGGCTGCAATATGAGCACATGCCTACACTCTTGCAGGCATATATTGATATTTAACTTCAGAGACATTTTTCTATGTCTACAAATATTTTTTGTTTTAATTACTCCAAATATAGCAAGACATTGGTGTATATACATTACAACCTTCTCTATCTTGTTGTAAATGGAATATATATAATTAAAGGTATTTCTGAGTTCTAGGCTAGAACATATACGTCGGGATAGAGTATGTAAATATAATTAGAGAAAAAAGTAACTATAATAGAAGGGTATAACAATATACTTTGACATAGAAAAAAACTAACATGTATGAAATAAATACAGTCTATACAATCATGGGCATGTCTGAACATGTCTCTATTATTACAATCATGCACATATGAAGTGGATGCAGTTAGGGATATATTGCATTTATATCAATAATAAGAAGTATCATGATTATATGTGTGTATGTATTATATTAATGTATGCATACTTAGATCAAGATGTGTGTGTGTGTCTATACACATGTATTTATGTATTTTCTTGTAGTTATATCAAAGAAGGAGAGCAAATCTGTATATAAAAATAAATGTATATATTTTACATTATATAAATATATATAATATTTTTCAGGTTAATGAAAATAATATTAACCGGGTATAAATGCCTGAATTTACATACTTGACAACATGTATTATATGCACTTCAGATATGTTATAACAGTTTTTTTATAATTCTCATTCTGCATTTGAGCAAATAATTTATATGTAGAAACTTTCTTTATACATGTATGTATTTTTTACATATCCATTGATTGGCTGGTATGCACTGTCACTTTAAATAATACGATCAAACAGGTCAACGCTGTCATGTGATCAAGGCAGGTAACTGCCGAAACGCTTTATGGCGGAATTCTGCTAACTATAACTCACGGGCCCGCAATGCACTGCTGATGATGTCACATATTGCATCATTCATGACATGGTCAGTGACATCACTGATGACATCACTGATGACATCTCAAATGACATCACTGATGACATCACTGATGACATCATCCACTAAATTTGTGGTTTAGTTTGAAATTTAAATATGTATTATATATATACCAATCTGTATTGAAGATTGAGTGGATATATAACTGTCTGGATGGAGGATTTAGTAGCTGTCTGACTGTCTTTTTAAGTGAGTAATTAAAAGTGTCTCACTTAATACATGGATTAGTAACTAAACTATGTGAATGTGTGCAGCACTGTCTCTGTTGTTGTATAACATGCTGCATCAGTTGGTCACTAACTACATGAGTGTGTATATTAGTTATTGATTAGTTGGGAGAGTATTTGTATGGGACACTGAGTTTGTGTGTGGTTCGATGGGGTGTGTGTAACTCTATGCATAGATGTGTGAATGGTTGATTGACTAGGTGTATGGGTTTAAGAGTGCTTGTGGAAACAGTTGTTTGGGTGACTGAGTGTATTTATTTGTGTGTTGGTGAGCGAATATATGTTTTAGTTGTACATCTTCAACAAAGTAAAAAAATAAAAGGCATTGTATGTGAGAGTTGGTGTATATAAATAAGTATGTGTAAGAGTCAGTGATTGTGAGAGTAACTATATGAATGAGTGTATAATTGTAATGGTGCTTTTTAACATATTAACGATGAGTTACTATGTGTTTGAATAAATGAGGTGTTGTTGGATAATTGTGTAAGTGAGTAAATTTAAGTGCGATACATTTTTTTCATGAGTGAGTATGATGACTGCATAACCGACTAAGATGACTGCTGATGTGTTAATGTCTATATATGTGTATAAGTTAGGGGTGGGCGGAATTTGCGAAATTCACTTTCGCAAATTATCGCGAAAATGTTAAAAATCTCCGCAAACACGCAGAAATATCGCGAAGATGCCGAAGTTTTTTTCCCGCCCGTTCGCGGTATGATCTGCGTGGTCGCGGCTCACCAACTTACCCATGCGGTTGCTCGCGGGTGCAGCCATCTTGTTTTCACTTGTCTTGCGGTGCATGATCGCGAGAAGAAAGACGTGATCGCGCGATGAATGATGTTACTGCAGGCGCGAACTGTCGCGAGACAGCACAAATGGCTACCAACAATCCAACATCTCGTGGAGAACGCGACCGGATCGGGAAAACTTGTCGGCGAACACGGGGATTCAGGTAAGGCGCACGCAAGAATGTATTATTTTCCAGCGCGAGCAAGCAAAAAATTTCCGGTAAAATGTTGATTGCGGAAATTTTGACATTTTTGCGCTCTCCGCGGAACGCGAAAATATCAAATTATCGCAATTTCCGCGAGCAGAATGGATTTTTAGCCCAGGCCTAGTATAAGTGCATTTGATAGTGTTCTATTAATTAATGACTGCATGTATAGATGATTCTGTTGTTGAATGGGTAGTTGTGTGTGTAGACTTAGGAATCAGTGAGTGGGTATGTAGTAACTGGTATTGGTGTGTCAATGGTTTCAAATATGGTACTCTGTATTTTACAGTGAGTGATGAAAGGTTATACTAGTGTATGATGAGGTGTATCAGATTGTCAAGTGGATGATATCATCAGTGATGTCATTTGAGATGTCATCAGTGATGTCATCAATGATGTCACTGACCATGTCATGAATGATGCAATATGTGACATCATCAGCAGTGCATTGCGGGCACGTGAGTTATAGTTAGCAGAACTAACTATAACGGAGGAATTTCTATGGCTTTGTATGAGTGAAATGGGCAGCTAACTATAACACCCCTGAAACCTATGGTTTTTTCTGTGAATTTCTAAGGTTTTTTAAATGCAAATTTCTAACTATAACGTCTCTGAAACCTATGTTTTTTTTCAGTGAATTTCAAAGGTATTTTAAATGCTAACTTTTAAGTGTGATAGTTATATCTATTTTTTTGTACTGATTTTCTACAGTTTTTTAACTGTTTATTTATAAATATTTTATTCATTAAATAACATTATATATTTTTCTGAAAATTGCAAAAAAAAATGTTTTAATTAAAACTGAAATATTGATTAATTTTCTTATTTTCATTTTTTATTTTAATATATTTATATTATTTTCTTTTAAAACAAAATTCCAATTTTTTTCGGAGTCGCGCACTCAAAGTGTACACATCACGGTGGGTGCGCGCATTCTAGCCGCCATTTTAGAAAAGTCATGAAGGATCCGCGTATGGTGTGCGACGGCTGCGTGTTTTTCAGTTACATCATATACATTTAATATCACGTGATATGCACGATTGGTATGCGACCAGTCTGCGACTCCTGCTCCCGCGCATTCGCGGCACATGCGCATTACGGTATGAGATGTTTGCGCGGTTGCGGGTCCAGCGTGACATCATATACGTGCTGGGGCATGCTGGGTGTGCGACTCCCGCAAAAAAATGTATGTTCCAAAATGATATGTATGTGTCTTTAATATACATATTAAGGCAAGAGATTATGTAAGATATTCATCAAAATAATATATTTGTACTTATAATAAACTTATATTATTTTTAAATATATTTTCGCGAAGTCGGGTGCGTGCATCGTGAGTGCAGAAAACCAGGTCAGCAGAGCTGCTGTAGAGCCAGAGAACCAGGTGAGCAGAGCTGCTCTAGAGCCTAAGAACTCGGTCAGCAGGGGTGCTCTAGAGCCAGAGAACCAGGTCAGCAGAGCTGCTGTAGAGCCAGAGAAACCAGGTCAGCAGAGCTGCTTTAGAGGGAGAGAACCAGGTCAGCAGAGCTGCTTTAGAGCCAGAGAACCAGGTTAGCAGATCTGCTTTAGAGCCAGAGAACCAGGTCAGCAGAGCTACTCTAGAGCCAGAGAACCAAATCAGCAGAGCTGCTGTAGAGCCAGAGAACCAGGTCTGCAGAGCTGCTGCAGATCCAGAGAAACCAGGTCAGTAGAGCTGCTTTAGAGGGAGAGAACCAGGTCAGCAGAGCTGCTCTAGAGCTAGAGAACCATGTCAGCGGAACTGCTTCAGAGCCATAGAACTGGGTCAGCGGAGCTGCTTTAGAGCCAGAGAACCAGGTCAGCAGAGCTGTTGTAGAGCCAGAGATCTAGGTCAGCAGAGCTGCTCTGTAGCATAAGAACTAGGTCAGCAGAGCTGCACTAGAGCCAGAGAACCAGGTCAGCAGACCTACTGTAGAGCCAGAGAAACCAGGTCAGCAGAGCTGCTTTACAGAGAGAGAACCAGGTCAGCAGAGCTGCTTTAGAGCCAGAGAACCAGGTCAGCAGAGCTGTTCTAGCCGACACTGACTGACTGACACTGACTGACTGACACTGACTGATTGACACTGACTGACACAGATTGACTGACACTGACACTGACACTGATTGACTGACACTGACTGACTGACATTGACTGACTGACTGACACTGACTGACACTGATTGACACTGACTGACACTGATTGACTGACACTGACTGAGTGACACTGATTGACTGACACTGACTGACACTGATTGACTGACACTGACTGACTGACACTGACTGACACTGACTGACACTGACTGACTACTCTACTACTGACTCTCTACTACTCTCTACTACTCTCTCTCTACTACTCACTCTCTACTACTCACTCTCTACTACTCACTACTACTCACTCTCTACTACTGTACTATTCTCTACTACTCACTCTCTACTACTCACTCTCAACTACTCCCTCTCTTCTACTCTACTACTCACTCTCTACTACTCACTCGCTACTACTCTCTACTACGCACTCTCTACTACTCACTCTCTACTACTCACGCTCTACTACTCTCTACTACTCACTGTCTACTACTACTCTCTCTACTACTCACTCTCTACTACTCTCTACTATTCACTCTCTACTACTCACTCTCTACTACTCACTCTACTACTTTCTACTACTCTCTACCACTCACTCTCTACTACTCTACAACTCACTCTCTACTACTCTCTACTACTCACTCGCTACTACTCCCTACTGCTCACTCTACTACACTCTCTACTACTCTCCCTCTCTACTACTCTCTACTACTACTCTTCACTCTACTACTCTCTGCTGCTCTCTACCACTCACTCTCTACTACTCTACTACTCTCTCTGTACTACTCACTCTCTACTACTCTCTCTCTACTCACTCTCTACTACTCACCTACTACTCTCTACTACTCACTCTCTACTACTCTCTCTCTACTACTCACTCCCTACTACTCGCTCTCTACTACTCACTCTCCACTACTCACTCTATTCTACTCACTCTCTACTACTCTCTACTACTCACTCTCTACTACTAACTCTCTACTACTCTCTACTACTCTCTCTGCTACTCACTCTCTACTACTCACTCTCTACTACTCTACTACTCTCTACTACTCCCTCTACTACTCACTCTCTACTATTCTCTACTACTCACTCTACTACTCTCTCCTACTCTCTACCACTCACTCTCTACTACTCTACTACTCACTCTCTACTACTCTCTCTCTACTACTCACTCTCTACTACTCACTCTACTACTCTCTACTACTCACTCTATACTACTCTGTACTACTCACTCTGTACTACTCACTCTCTACTACTCTCTACTGCTCACTCTCCACTACTCATTCTCTACTACTCGCTCTCAACTACTCTCTACTACTCACTCTACTACTCACTCTCTGCTACTCGACTACTCTCTCTACTTCTCACTCTCTACTACTCTCTCTCTACTGCTCACTCTCTACTACTCTCTACTACTCACTCTCTACTATACACTCTCTACTACTTGCTCTCTGCTACTCGCTTTCTACTACTCTCTAGTACTCACTCTACTACTCACTCTCTACTACTCTCTACTATGCACTCTCTATTACTCCACTACTCTCTACTACTCACTCTCTACTACTCACTCTCTACTATTCAACTACTCTCTACTACTCTCTCTCTACTACTCACTCTCTACTACTCACTCTCTACTACTCTCTACAACACACTCTCTACTACTCTCTACTACTCACTCTCTACTACTCTCTACTACTCACTCTCTACTACTCTCTACTACTCACTCTCTACTACTCTCTCTCTACTACTCTCTACTACTCACTCTGCTACTCACTCTCTACTACTCTCTAATACTCTCTCTCTGCTACTCACTCTCTACTACTCTCTACTACTCACTCTCTACTACTCTCTACTACTCTCTACTACTCACTCTCTACTACTCTCTACTACTCACTCTCTACTACTCTCTACTACTCTCTACTACTCACTCTACTACTCACTCTCTACTACTCTCTACGACTCACTCTCTAATACTCACTCTCTACTACTCACTCTACTACTCACTCTACTACTCTCTACTACTCACTCTCTGATACTTTCTCTACTACTCTCTACTACTCTCTACTACTCACTCTCTATTACTCGCGCTCTACTCTCTACCTCTCTACCTCTCTCTACCTCTCTCTCTACTTCTCTCTACCTCTCTACCTCTAACTCTTTACCTCTACACCTCTACCTATACACCTCTACCTCTCTACCTCTCTGTACATGCACACATATGCACATATATATGCATATATATGCATCTGCATTTATATATATGTATGTGTATATATATATACATATATAAACATATAAATATAATCTGCATATCTATAGAAATATAAATGCATGCAAACATATACATATACATATATGCATACATATGCATGGTATGTACATGCAAGTTTGAAAAACTCGAATACAAGCAAACCTAAAAAGCCACCTAATTACAAACAGAATTGCTTTAACTTAAATGAGGGCGAGACCTATTGCATTTTCAATGCTTGTTTACTTTGATTCCATCAAGAAGGCATTCAGATGTGTCACGCATTTTCCATAAATTCTGAATGGTAGCACTCTAGTTGCTCATTAGATCACTGTGGTAAAGCTACTGCTCACCAGGGAAGTCTGCTGCTGGTATTCAAAGTGAATGTTTCAGTCTGCATGTCAGAATGTTTTAATGAAATGGAAGAGGATTTGAGAAGTCAAAATGTGCCCTAATCTTTCTTTCTGCAGCACTAATCATAATTTCTATGGCAAAATGAACCCCCTCATTTTGTTTCTTTGCAAATTAAATGTTTTAAGTGTTACCACTTTATTCCAATCAAGATGGCATCAGGTGAGTCATACCTTTGTCATAATTAGACTGTTAGCGCTCTAGTTGTTCTTTAAAACACTCTGGGATATTCTGTCATTGGGCTATACTTGGGCTACATCTCGGTGATATTTGTGCTACATTTGGGCTCTTTTGTCTCTGGTGGCCATTTTGGGAGACTTATTTGTTTTGAAGTTTCCTAATTTCCTCATTTACAACAGTCTCCTCAGTAGGAAATACTGTCAGGTATTTTACTTTCATTCCATCAAGAAGGCATTCAGATGTGTCACACATTTGCCATAAATTTGCAATGTTAGCACTCTAGTTGCTTATTAGATCATTGTAGTAAAGCTACTGCTCACCAGGGAAGTCTGCTGCTGGTATTGAAAGTGCATGTTTCAGTCTGCATGTCAGAATTTTTTAATGAAATAGAAGAGGATTTGAGAAGTCACTCAAAATGTGCCCTCATTTTCTTTTTTCCGCACTAATCATAATTTCCATGGCAAAATGAACCTCCTCATTGTGTTCCTTTTAAATTGAACTACTCACTCTCTACTACTCACTCGCTACTACTTTCTACTACTCACTCTCCACTACTCTCTCTCTACTACTCTCTACTACTCACTCTACTGCTCTCTACTACTCTCTACCACTCACTCTCTACTACTCACTCTCTACTACTCTACTACTCACTCTCTACTACTCTCTACTGCTCTCTCTCTACTACTCACTCTCTACTACTCTCTCTACTACCCACTCTCTACTACTCCCTACTACTCACTCTACTACTCACTCTCTACTACTCTCTACTACTCACTCGCTACAACTCCACTACTCTCTATTAATCACTCTCTACTACTCACTCTGTACTACTCTCTACTACTCTCTACTACTCACTCTCTGCTACTCTCTCTCTAGTACTCACTCTCTACTACTCACTCTCTACTACTCTCTACTACTCACTCTCTACTACTCACTCTCTACTACTCTACTACTCTCTACTACTCACTCTCTACTACTCACTCTCAACTACTCACTCTCTACTACTCTACTACTCTCTACTACTCTCTCTGCTACTCACTCTCTACTACTCTCTACTACTCACTCTCTACTACTCTCTCTCTACTACACACTCTCTACTACTTGCTCTCTACTACGCACTCTACTACTCACTCTCTGCTACTCCCTACTACTCACTCTACTACTCACTCTGTACTACTTTCTACTACTCACTCTCCACTACTCTCTACTAATCACTCTCTACTACTCACTCTGTACTGCTCTATACTACTCACTCTCTACTACTCTCTACTATTCACTCTCTACTACTCTCTCTCTACTACTCACTCTCTACTACTCTCTACTACTCTCTACTACTCTCTCTCTACTACTCTCTACTACTCTCTACTACTCACTCTCTACTACTCTCTACTACTCACTCTCTACTACTCTCTCTCTACTACTCTCTACTACTCACTCTACTACTCATTCTCTACTACTCATCCTCTACTACTCTCTCTCTGCTACTCAGTCGCCACTACTCACTCTCTACTACTCTTCACTACTCACTCTCTAATACTCACTCTCTACTACTCTCTACTACTCACTCTTTACTACTCTCTACTACTCTCTACTTCTCACTATCTACTACTCTCTACTACCCACTCTCTACTACTCACTCTACTACTCTCTCCTACTCACTCTCTGCTACTCTCTCTACTACTCTCTACTACTCTCTACTACTCACTCTCTACTACTCTCTACTACTCTCTACTACTCTCTCTCTACTACTCTCTACTACTCTCTACTACTCACTCTCTACTACTCTCTACTACTCACTCTCTACTACTCTCTCTCTACTACTCTCTACTACTCACTCTACTACTCATTCTCTACTACTCATCCTCTACTACTCTCTCTCTGCTACTCAGTCGCCACTACTCACTCTCTACCACTCACTCTCTACTACTCTACAACTCACTCTCTACTACTCTCTACTACTCACTCGCTACTAAGAAATATAATGTGAATTTACAGAAAATATGCTCTCAGTTTAGCTTATAGATCACCTTCCAAACCTCTGTGGGAAAAGCATGTGAAAATAGTTTTCTCTCAAACATGATTCATGATGTCCCAGCAGAAGGCTTTTTCACATGGTAAAATCACCTTAGAACATACCACAATTCCTAAAATGAGTATGGTACCATCAACAAATGATTTATAATGTAACTAAAGTCTTAAAACCTTCTATTAACTGCAATGCTTTTTAATGATGTGCTATCATGTATATTGGTCCCAAGATGGCTGCCAACACTTCTTGGTTGAAGTGCTGACAGCCAATCAGATCTCACGATGAGATGTGTGGTTAGGCTCCGCCCAGATATATATGTGATTTTACTTTTGATTTTCTCAGCAACTACTGAACGGATTTACACCATTTAAGCAAAAGGCACGACTCTGAACCAAGGTCTACCTTTCTGCCAAATTTGGGGTAATTCCGTCCAGCAGTTCGGGCTGTAGCTGCGTCAACAGGTCCTATGGGAAATTGCATGGGGAAAACACGTTTTGGGACCCCCCTTTTTTCCCAGCCCCCTCTTGACGAATCCCCACAAAACTTTCAGGATAGGAGCGGACCCGAGCTGGCCAAAAGTTTGGAAAATTTTGCGAAGATTCGGCAACCGGCGCCAGACTTATTGGGAATAGAATGTTGCGGATTTCCTATGGAAAATAGGTCCTAACTATAACTACCTACTGGCGCGAGTAGGTAATATATATATATATATATAAATTCTAGTTATGACCTATTTTCCATAGGAAATTCACAACATTCTATTTCCAATAACTTTGGCGCCGGTTAATGAATCTTGGCGAAATTTTCCAAACTCGTGAGATGCTGCGGTCCGCTCCTATGCTGAAAGTTTAGGGGTGATTCGGCAAGCGGGGGCTGAGAAAAAAGGGGGGTCCCAAAAAGTGATTTCCCCATGCAATTTCCCATAGGAAACTTTAGCCACGACTACAGCCCGAACTGCTGAAAGGATTTACACCAAATTTGGCAAAGAGGTAGTTCTTGGTTCAGAACGAACCCTTTTTTTGAATGGTGTAAATCCGTTCCGTAGTTGCTGAGAAAATCAAAAGTAAAAACACATATATATCTATGGCCGCGGAGGATCACGAGCTGTATGTTAATTGGCTGTCAACACGCCAAACCAGGAAGTGTTGACAGCCATCTTGTGCCACGGTTCTACATCTACAGTCATACAAGTGCGCAAAACGCAAAAAGGGGGCAGAGTAGAAACACCCTGACCCCCTAGGTCTGCTTAGGGGGTCCGACAAGGATCCCCAGGGCCAAAAATAATATTTATTTCTTTTTAAAAACAGGAAGTGGGCTCCCGCACTTCGTTAATAATTAGCCCCCGGGTGGGCCAAATCCCGGGGGCAATGTTTCATTTGTCAGCCCCAGGGACCGACACCCCCCGGGGCTTTTCAAAATTATGTGCGGAAGGGCTCACAGCACCCCCAGCCCCGGGGACCGCCACCGGGGCTTAAAAAAACATGGGTGGGGGGCTCAAAGGCCCCCCCAAGCCCAGGGGACCGCCACCCCCGGGGCTTTAAAAATATATTTGTGGGGAGCTCATGACACCCCGCTGCCCGGGGGACTGCCACCTCCCCTGGGCTCTAAATATTAAAATAGGGGGGTCCGTGACTGACCCCCCCAGCCCCAGGGACCACCACCGCTTTGGAAATGTTGGGAGGGGGGCCGCGCGGCCCCCCTCCTTGTGCCCCGTGATGGCCATGGGGACTGCCACCCCCCAGGGCCGGCTTCTGCAGTGTCCCGGGGTGCCTACGCCCGGGACACTGCTGTTTGCAATGGCAGGGTGGGAGCCTCGCGACTCCCGCCCTGCCATAGCAAACTGCTTTGGTTTTTGGAAGAGAGAGCAGGAAAATCTTCCAAAAACCAAAGACGATTGCTTTTCCACAAGGGGAGCTGCATCTTAGCAGCTCCCCATGTGAAAAGCAATGCCGGCTCCCGAGGGACGCGGGGAACCCCCACAGTCCCCAACAGAGAGGGCCAGCCCCGGGGGATGGGGTCCCCAGAGCTATAAGTGGCCTGGGAGGGGGGCCACGCGGCCCCCTCCCTAAAATTTTAATAAAAAAAAAAAATAAAGCCGGCCCTGGGGGATTGGGTCCCCGGGGCCCTAAGTGGCCTTATGAGGGGGTACGCAAACCCCTCCAAAATATATATATTTTTTAAAAGGCCATGTCCTGGGGGAGGGGGTCCCTGGGGCCAATTAAGGCCTAGGGAGGGGGGCCACGCGGCCCCCTTAAAAAAATGTTTTTATTTAAAAAAACATTAGGGGGCAGGCCCTGGGGGATGGGGTCCCCAGGGCCAATAAATTAGAAAAAGAAGGGGGGCCACACAGCCCCCCTTCTTAAAAATAAAATAAAATAAAAGACTGGCATCGCGCCAGAGGCCACGTCCCCTCCTTGCAGCACTCTGCAAACGCGCCCCCTGGCGTGTTGGCAGATGGGGAACGAATTCCCCTTGAATAATGGGGATCCCTGGGGGCCAACTAGCCCACCAGGAACCTCCAGTATGCGCCATGGGGCTGCCCTGCAGAGAGGTGTTCTGAGGCCATGCCCCTTTTTACACCTCTCTGCAACGCAGCTCTGTGGCGCTTAATGGAGGTAGCTGGTGGGCTAGTTGCACCCCAGGGACCCTCAGGATTAAAGGGGAGTTAATCCCCCAACTTAAAACGCGCCACAGGGCATGTTTGCAGACATGTCACCTCAGGCCATGCCCCCTTCCTTCACCATTGTGCAAACTCGCCCTGTGGTGAGTTGTAAGTTTGGGAATTAATTCTCTTTCAATACTGAGGGTCCCTGAGGGGCAACTAGCCCAACGGGTATCCCCAGTATGCACCAGGGAGCGGCATTGCTGACAGGTGTTCAGAGGCAACGCCCCTTTTTACACCTCTCTGCAACGCAGCTCTGTGGCGCTTACTGGAGGTAACTAGTGGGCTAGTTTGACCCTAGGGACCCTTAGGATTCAAGGGGACTTAATCTCTCAACTTAGAACGGCCACAGGGCACATTTACACAGTGGTGAAGGGAGGGGACGTGGCCTGAGGTGACATGTGCAAACACGCCCTGTGGTGCATTTTAAGTTGGGGAAATAATTCCCCTTAAATCCTGAGGGACCATGGGGGCCAACTAGCCCACCAGGTGCTTCCAGTAAGTGCCACTGAGCTGCATTGCAGAGAGGTGGTGCAGGCCATGCCCCTTTTTACACCTCTCTGCAATGAAGTTTACTCCACATACCTAGTGGGCTAATTTGCCCCTAGGGACCCTCAGGATTCAAGGGGACTTAATCTCCCAATTTAAAACAGCCACAGGGCGTGTTTACACAGTGGGGAAGGGAGGGGACGGGGCCTGAGGTGACATGTGCAAACACGCCCTATGGCGCGTTTTAAGTTGGCAAAATAATTCCCCTTCAATCCTGAGGGCCCTGGGGGCTAACTAGCCCACCAGGTGCTTCCAGTAAGCGCCACTGCGCTGCGTTGCAGAGAGGTGGTCCAGGCCGTGCCACTTTTTACACCTCTCTGCAACGCAGATCTGTGGTGCTTACTGGAGGTACCTAGTGCGCTAGTTGGACCCTAGGGACCCTCAGGACTCAAATGAACTTAATCTCCCAACTTAAAACGGCCACAGGATGTGTTTACACAGTGGTGAAGGGAGGGGACGGGGCCTGAGGTGACGTGTGCAAACACGTCCAGTGGTACGTTTTAAGTTGGGGAAATAATTCCCCTTCAATCCTGAGGGCTCGGGGGGGCCAACTAGCCCACCAGGTGCTTCCAGTAAGCACCGCTGCGCTGCGTTGCAGAGAGGTGGTCTAGGCCGTGCCCCTTTTTACACCTCTCTGCAACGCAGCTATGTGGCGCTTACTGGAGTTACCTAGTGGGCTAGTTGGACCCTAGGGACCCTCAGGATTCAAGGGGACTTAATCTCCCAAATTAAAATGGCCACAGTGTGCGTTTACACAGTGGTGAAGGGAGGGGACGGGCCTGAGGTGACGTGTGCAAACGCGCCCTGTGGCGCATTTTAAGTTGGGGAAATAATTCCCCTTCAATCCTGAGGGACCCTGGGGGCCAACTAGCCCACCAGGTGCTTCCAGTAAGCGCCACTGCGCTGCTTTGCAGAGAGGTGGACTAGGCCATGCCCCTTTGTACACCTCTCTGCAACGCAGCTCTGTAGCGCTTACTGGAGGTACCTAGTGGGCTAGTTGGAACCTAGGGACTCTCAGGATTCAAGGGGACTTAATCTCCCAACTTAAAACGGCCACAGAGCGTGTTTGCACAGTGGTGAAGGGAGGGGACGGGGTCTGAGTTATCATGTGCAAACACGCCCTGTGGCGCGTTTTAAGAGATAGCTTTAATCCCCCTGCCCTATTATATACTAGGTGCTTACAGAGGAGGT
Organism: Triturus cristatus; assembly: GCF_964204655.1. NCBI lineage: Eukaryota > Metazoa > Chordata > Amphibia > Caudata > Salamandridae > Triturus > Triturus cristatus. Next base: position 314,128,483 of record NC_140588.1, on the reverse strand, counting down.
CATGCTAATCACAGGGGGACCATAGCGCATAGTGTTCCTTAGTGTATGTAGGTGTTTTCACTGTATTCTAAGTGTCTTTTAAGATAGCACTGGCTCTAGGACTGGTTAGTCAGACTCAGTTACCACCAGTATCCATCTGAAAAAGTTGAGGGTACAGGATGATTTTGCAACAAGGCTTTTTTCTGATCTTCTGTTTTTTCTTTCTGCACGTTTTCCTTCTTCCTGCACTTTTCTTCATCTTTGAGGACTTCTGTTGCTTCATTCTGCATTTCTTTTTTTTCTTTCTGTGCGTTTTTCCCCTTTCTTCACATGTCCTATCTCTGTAGGCATAGTTAGAAATTAGCATTTAAAAAACCTTTGAAATTCACTGAAAAAGCCATAGGTTTCAGGCATGTTATAGTTAAGAATTAGCATTTAAAAAACCTTAGAAATTCACTGAAAAAAACATAGGTTTCAGGGGCGTTATAGTTAGCTGGACATTTCACTTGCACAAAACCATTAAAATTCCCCCGTTATAGTTAGTTCAGCTAACTATAACTCGCGCGCCCGCAATACACTGCTGATGACGTCATATATTACATCACTCATGACATGGTCAGTGACATCACTCATGACATCACTGATGACATCTCAAATGACATTTATATCTAAAGGGATCGCTCTAAAACAATATAAGATTTTGGGCAAAAATATCATTTTAATGACATTACTTCTCCCACTTAGTGTCAAATGTAGGTTATTCATTCTTCGGGAATCTGATTTGATTTTCTGTAATAATGGTGTCAGATTAATATCAACGATATCCTCGGATTTAGAGCATATTTCTATGCCTAAGTATCTAGCACTTGGTACTATCCACTGATCCACTAATGTGATTTTGTCATTAATGGCAATTTGAGTTCTATATTCATTCAAGTGATAACCAGATATATTACCGAACTGCAGTGTTAAGTTATTTATTTCTTCTAGAGCAGAGCGGGGACCAGCGGTTATAATGGCTAAGTCATTGGCATGTGCCAAAATTTTGACATTTCCCCCTTTAGCATGAACAGGTTGAATTCTTTGTTCTTCCATAATCTTCCTGATTAAAGGGTCAATGTAGATGCCAAATAACATTGTAAAGGTTTTTTCAATGGTAATTTCTAACTATGCCTACAGAGGTAGGGGTTGTGCAGAAAGAGGAGGAAAGGCGCAGAAAGAAGCTAGTGAATTGCAGAAAGAGGCAACAGAAGTCCAGAAAGGCAAAGAAAAGTGCAGCAACAAGCAAGAGATATGCAGAAAGAACCAACATAGGTACAGAAAGAGGCCGTGTTTCAAAGCCATCCTGTGCCCCCAACTTTTTGCTGACTGGTACTGATGGTAACTGACTCTGACTAACCAGGTCAGGAGCCAGTGCTATGATGAAAGACACTTAGAATACAGTGAAAATACCTACATTCACTAGGGTACACTTTGGGTTGGGGTATCCCTGGGATTGACATGATCTCCCCTGTAAGGCCCTAGTACATAATAGGGGGATTAAAAATACCTCTAACTCAGAGGTACAGAAAGAGGCAAGAGAGGTGCATAAACAGGCAGGAAAGGTGCATAAACAGGGAAAAGGGGTGCAGAAAGAGGCAAGTGATATGCAGAAAAAAGTAAGAGCAGTGCAGACAGAACCAACAGAGGTGCAAAAAGAGGCAAGAGGGGTGCAGAAAAGGTAGGAGGTGTGCACAAAGAGACAAGAGTGTTACTGAAAGAGGCAGGAGGGGTGCAGAAAGAAAGAAGAAATGTGCAGAAAGAGGCAAGTGAATTGCTGAAAGAAGCAACAAAGGTATAGAAAGAAGAAAGAGGCAGGAGGGGTGCTGAAAGAAGGAGAAGTGCAGAAAGAGGCAAGAGAATTGCTGAAAGAAGCAACAAAGGTGTAGAAAGAAGCGTGAGAAGTGCAGAAAGAGGCAAGTGAGGTGCAGCACAAAGCAAGAGCAGTGCAGAAAGAACCAACAGAGGTGCTGAAACAGGCATGAAGGATGCAGAAAGAGCAAGAGAAGAGCAGAAAGAGGCAACAGGGGTACAGAAAGAGGCAAGAGAGGTACAGAAACAGGCAGGAAAGGTGTAGAAACAGGGAACGGGGTGCAGAAAGAGGTAAGAGAGGCGCAGAAAGAGAAAAGAGGGGTGCAGAAAGAGGCAAGCGAACTGCAGAAAAAAGCAACAGAAGTGCTGAAAGAGGCAAGTGAGGTGCAGAAGGAGGAAAGAGATCTGCATAAAAAAGCAACAGAAGTGCTGAAGGAGGCAAGTGAGTTGCAGAAAGAGGCAGGAAATGTACAGAAACAGGGAACAGAAGTGCAAAAAGAGGCAAGAGAGGTGCAGAAAGAGAAACGAGGGGTGCAGAAAGGGTCAAGAGATCTGCAGAAAAAAGCAACAGAGGTGCTGAAAGAGGCAAGTGAGGTGCAGAAAGAAGCAAGAGAGGTGCTCAAAGAGGCAAGGGAGAAGAGAAAGAGGCAGGAAGGGTGCAGAAAGAAGCAACAGGGTGCCAAAAGAGGCAAGGGAGGAGCAGAAAGAAGCAAGTGAAGTAGAGAAAGAGGCAACAGAGGTGCAGAAAGACGCAAGAGAGGTGCAGAAGAAAGCAAGAGAAGTGCAGAAAGAGGCAAGAGAATTGCTGAAAGAAGCAACAGAGTTGTAGAAAGAAGCAGTGCAGAAAGAGACAAAAGAGAAGTGCAGAAAGAGACAATTGAGGTGCAGAAAGAAGCAAGAGCAGTGCAGAAAGAACCAACAGAGGTGCTGAAAGAGGCAATAGAGGTGCAGAAAGAAGGAAGAGGAGTGCAGAAAGAAGCAACAGAGGTGCTGAAAGAGTCGCGAAGGGTGCAGAAAGAATCAAGAGAAGTGCAGAAAGAAGCAACAGAGGTGCTGCAAGAGGCATGAAGGGTACAGAAAGAGTCAAGAGAAGTGCAGAAAGAAGCAACAGAGGTACAGAAAGAGGCACGAGTGATGCAGAAAGAGGGAAGCGAGGTGTAGAAAGGGGCAAGAGAGTTGATTAAATAGGGAAGAGGGGTGCAAAAAGAGGCAGGAGGGGTGCAGAAAAAATTACCAGAGGTACAGAAAGAGACAAGAGAGGAGCAGAAAGAAGCAAGTGAAGTGCAGAAAGTGGCAACAGCGGTGCAGAAAGACGCAAGAGAAGTGCAGAAAGAAGCAGGAGAAGTGCAGAAAGAGCTAAGAGGATTGCTGAAAGAAGCAACAGAGGTTTAGAAAGAAGCAAACGAAGTGCAGATGGAGGCAAGTGAGGTGCAGAAAGAAGCAAGAGCAGTGCAGAAAGAACCAGCAGAAAGAGGTAGGAGAGGTGCACAAAGAGGCAAGTGCGGTACAGAAAGAGGCAGGAGGGGTGCAAAAAGAAGGAAGAGAAGTGCAGAAAGAGGCAAGAGAATTGCTGAAAGAAGCAATAGGGGTGTAGAAGGAAGCAAGAGTTGCGCAGAAAGAAGCAACAGAGGTGCAAAAGGAGGCACTGGGGTGCAGAAAGAAGGAAGAGAAGTGCAGAAAGAAGCAGCTGAGATGCTGAAAGAGGCACAAAGGGTGCAGAAAGAGGCAAGAGAAGTGCAAAAAGAAGCAACAGAGGTACAGAAAGAGGCAAGAGTGGTGCAGAAAGAGGGAAGATTGGTGTAGAAAGAGGCAAGAGAGTTGCACAAATAGGGAAGAGGGGTGTAGAAAGAGGCAAGAGGGGTGCAGAAAGAAGCAACAGAGGTACAGAAAGAGGCAAGAGGGGTGCAGAAAGAGGGAAGAATGGTGTAGAAAGAGGCAAGAGAGTTGCACAATTAGGGAAGAAGGGTGCAGAAAGAGGCAAAAGGGGTGCAGAAAGAAGCAACAGAGGTACTGAAAAAGGCAAGAGAGGTGCAGAAAGAAGCAAGTGAAGTGCAGAAGGAGGCAACAGAGGAGCAGAAAGACGCAAGAGAGGTGCAGAAACAAGCAAGAGGAGTGCAGAAAGAGGCAAGAGAATTGCTGAAAGAAGCAACTGAGGTTCAGAAAGAAGCAAGAGAAGTGCAGAAAGAGGCAAGTGAGGTGCATAAAGAAGCAAGAGCAGTGCAGAACGAACCAACAGAGGTGCAAAAAGAGGCAAGAGACGTACAGAAAGAGGTAGGAGGGGTACAAAAAGAAGGAAGAGAAGTGCAGAAAGAGGCAAGAGATTGCTGAAAGAAGCAACAGAGGTGTAGACGGAAGCAAGAGTGGTGCAGAACGAAGCAACAGAGGTGCAAAAGGAGGCACTGGGGTGCAGAAAGAAGGAAGAGAAGTGCAGAAAGAAGCAGCAGAGATGCTGAAAGAGGCACAAAGGGTGCAGAAAGAGGCAAGAGAAGTGCAGAAAGACGCAACAGAGGTACAGCAAGAGGCAAGAGTGGTGCAGAAAGAGAGAGGATTGGTGTAGAAAGAGGCAAGAGAGTTGCACAAATAGGGAAGGGGGGTACATAAAGAGGCAAGAGGGGTGCAGAAAGAAGCAACAGAGGTACTAAAAAAGGCAAGAGAGGTGCAGAAAGAAGCAAGTAAAGTGCAGAAAGACGCAAGAGAGGTGCAGAAACAAGCAAGAGAAGTGCAGAAAGAGGCAAGAGAATTGCTGAAAGAAGCAACTGAGGTTCAGAAAGAAGCAAGAGAAGTGCAGAAAGAGGCAAGTGAGGTGCTGAAAAGAAGCAAGAGCAGTGCAGAACGAACCAACAGAGGTGCAAAAAGAGTCAAGAGGGATGCAGAAAGAGGTAGGAGAGGTGCACAAAGTGGCAAGACAGGTTCAGAAAGAGTCAGGAGGGGTGCAAAAAGAAGGAAGAGAAGTGCAGAAAGAGGCAAGAGAATTGCTCAAAGAAGCAACAGAAGTGTAGAAAAAAGAGAAGTGCAGAAAGAAAGAAAGAAGCACACACAGTCACTGGATAATGCCATCAGTAATGTCTTCAGTGATGTCAGTGACCATGTCATGAATGATGTAATATGTGGCAAGAGGGGTGCAGAAAGTGGTAGGAGAGTTGTACAAAGAGGCAAGAGGGGTACAGAAAGAGATAAGACAGGTGCAGAAAGAAGGGAGAGAAGTGCAGAAAGATGCAACAGAGGTGCTGAAAGAGACAAGACGGGTGCAGAAAGAGGCAGGAGAAGTGCAGAAAGAAGCAACAGAGTTGCAGAAAGAGGCAAGTGAGATGCAGAAAGAAGAGAGTGAGGTTCAGAAAGAGGTAAGAGAAGAGCAGAAAGTGGCAAGTGAGGTGCAGAAAGAGTCAAGAGAGGTACAGAAAGAGGCTTGAGAAGTGCAGAAAGAGGCAAGAGAAGTGTAGAAAGAGGCAAGTGAGGTGCATAAGGAAGAGAGTGAGGAGCAGAAAGAGACAAGTGAGGTGTAGAAATAATCAAAAGAGGTACAGAAAGAGGCAAGAGAGGTGCAGAAAGAGGCAAGAGATCTACAGAAAAAGGCAACAGAGATGCTGAAAAAGGCAAGTGAGGTACAGAAAGGGGCAAGAGAAGTACAGAAAGAGGCATGTGAAGTGCAGAAAGAAGACAGTGAGGTACAGGAAGAGGAAGAAATGTGCAGAAAGAAGCATGAGAAATGCAGAAAGAGGCACAGCAAGAAGAGACGTTTGTGCACCATTAGTACCAATTTAAAACCCACATTTAGCAATAAGTAACACATGACCATTCCAGGTTTGTAAAGGGCCTTCCACCATGCTGTAACACATGACGCTGCATTTTTGGGAACATTTGAGCCGTTTGAGCTAAAAACAAGGCTTTTTTTGTTCAAAGCTGCAGATTAGGCAGCAGATAATGGAATATTTGGCAAGTGCAGAAAATGTTTCATTATGTTAAAATTGGTGCAGCCAAACAGTCACATAATTCCAGTGGCCCTGCTCATACCTCCGACTTGGTCCAGGAGTGCTCCTCAGTGGTTCCTTTTTTTGGTGTCTCATTGAGTGTATAGTTTAGCTTCTATGGAAATGAAGAAGACTAAACCTAAGGTTACCACTCTACAACACAGACTACAATACCACATAATTACTCTCCAAAACTCATAATCCCACTCCACATAATTCCTTTACACTAAATACTACATACTTTCTATTCACATAATTTCACTGCAAAACATACCACATAATTCCACGACACACATACATCCACTCTACACCCAAAAATATTAGTAAAAATATTTTACATTTACAACACCAATAGCTTTAACTCTCGCAAATGCGAGACCTATTATATTACAAATGCTTCTTTAACTGGTAGTCGCGTTTGCAGAGTGGTGCAGAAAGGGGGCTGGGCCTCCGAACAGCGTTCAGGAATTCCTCTGCGTAGGATTTACAGGAGGTACCAGGAGGGCTTCTTGGCCCCCAAAGTCCCTCAGGAGTAAAGTGGACTTCCTCCCCCAACCAGTACTGTGCCAGGAGGTGCGTTTGCAGAGTGGTGGAGAAAGGGGTGTGTGTGGCCTCCGAAAACCTCTTAGCAATCTCACTGTGAAGGACTTAGTGGAGGTAATAGGAGAAGTAGTTGGCACCCAAGGACAACCTTGGGGGCTAACTACCCCTCCTATTACCTCCAGTAAGTCCCACACAGTGGGATTGCTAAATTGTCATAACAGGCTGTGCCTCTTTTCCCCACCACTCTGCAAACACACTCCCTGGAGTGCTCTTGGATGGGGATTAAAGTCCCCTTCGCTGCTGGAGGTCCTTATGGGTCAATTAACCTACCTGATACCTCCAGTGTGCCCCAGATAGTGGGATTGCTGATAGGTGGACTCAAGCCACGCCTCCTTTGTCCACCACTCTGCAAACATGCCTCCCAGCATGCTCTTGGTTGGGGGATGAAGCCCCCTTGCCTCGTGAGGGTCCCTGGGGGTCAACGGGCCCACCAGGTACCTTCAGTAAGCCCCACACAGCTCGATTGCTGCGAGTGGTCCAAGGCCATGCCCCCTTTTTACACCACTCTGCAAACGTGCCTCCTGGTGCATTGGTGCTTGGAAGATGAAGTCCACTTGTGTCCTGAGGTCCTCAGGACACAAGAGGACCTCATGACCCCACCAGCAGTGTGCCAAGAGTTATTTGTTGGGCCCTGGGGACCCTATCTGACAGGGCAAGAGCATTTTTTTTTAAATGGGAAAGGAGCTGCGTGGCCTCCCTTCCCTGGGCCACAATTGGCCCCGGGGAGCCCATCCCTTGGGCTTTCCCTCGTTTTTAATTTTCAAAAAATATATTGTACCCGGGTGGGGGGGGGGGCATGTGGGCCCCCTACCCTGGGCCACTTCTGGCCCCGGGTACCCCATCCTGATCCCCATCCCCATCCATTCTGCTTTGCTTCTTGGAAGTGAGAGCAGGTTTCCTGCTCTCGCTTCCAAGAATCAAAGCAGTGTTTGCTATGGCAGGGCGGGAGCCGTGCTCCCGTCCTGCCATAGCAAACAGCAGTGTCCTGGGGTGGGTACCCCGGGACATTGCAGAAGCCGGCCTTGGAGGGTGGCAGTCCCCAGAGCCATCTAGGGCTCCAGGAGGTGGGCCGTGCACCCCCCTCCCATCATTTGCACAGCCCCGGAGAGGTGGTGGTTCCCAGGGGTCCGCAAAGGACCCCCGCGTTTTAATAAACAGTGTCCCGGGGAGGTGGTGGGGCCCGGGGCAGTAAAGGGGGGCTCGAGCCGCGCCACACTTTGTTTTTAGAAGTAGCCCTGTGGAGGTGGCAGTCCCCAGGGCTGCAGGGGGCTGGATGGCCCCCCGCATTTAAATCATGTAGCCCTGGAGAGGTGGTGGTTCCAGACGCTTGGGGGGCCCACGAGGCCCCCCTGCCCTAAATAAATTAAAGCCCTGGGAGGTGGTGGTCCCCGGGGCTTGGGGTGCCCATGACTCCCCTGCCCTCAAATGCAAATGCCCCAGGGAGGTGGCGATCCCTGGGGAAGCGTGGGGGAGGCAGGAGCCCCCCACACATTTTTTTTTAAAACCCTGGGAGGTGGCAGTCTCCGGGTCTGCGGGGGAGCTGTGTGCCCCACATATAATAATCTAAGCCCCGGGGAGGTGGTGGTCCCTGGGGCTGCAGGGGCCCCGCAGGCCTCGCTAATTAATTGGGCATTGCCCCCGGGACCTGGCCCACCTGAGGACTTAAAGAAAACGAAGCGCGGAAGCTCACACTTTATTTATTTTTTCCGGCCCGATTTGCGCACCTAGTGCAGATTTGGCCGATTTAAAAAAATAAATCGCTTTTTTGGGCCCTGGGCGTCCTTGTGGGACCCACTCAGAAGGCCTAGGGGGTCAGGGTGTTTCTACCCTGCCCACCTTTTCTTCATTTTTAACCTTTTTTTGTTAACGTTTTTCTTGTGACTCGGTTACCGAGTCACAAGAGGGCTGTCAACACATTTTGGTTTGGAGTGTTGGCAGCCAATCAGAATTAAGCTCATGCTCGGGAGGGTTCGCGAACCCTCCTCGGTGCTCGGATATCGATATTTTTCTTTTTGGAATTTCTCAGGAACTACTGAATGGATTTACATTATTTTTTTAAAAAGGTCATTTTCTGAACCAAGGGCTACCTTTTTGCCAAATTTGGTGTAATTCTAAACACACAGAAACTCAAGAGCGCAAAATTAAAACAACTAATTCATGAGAAAAAGGAAAAACAAAATCAAATATTGCTAATCTATTATGACTTTTAACTCTAATATTGGGTTCCGGAGTAGGGTGCTACTCACTGCAAAGTGCTTCAACCCCTCGTCAGGGCTAGTAGTAAGTGCTAAATTAATACAATTACAGTTACAAAAGTGCCCTTGCATCAAAAATTCATGTAAAGACACATTTTGTGTTAAAAAAGGTGCGATAAACACAATAGCAAAGAAAAACAGGCTTTCAGATTCTGGTTGGTTTGCCTTGTTCCTATACTCCTGTGCTATAATTTTGCTGCAAATGGCAGCATAATTATGTGATGTTGTGTAATAGCTTAATTTTAGACATTTCTCATAACAGGAAATTCACAAAATTAATTAATTATGCCAACATAATAGAAAGTTTTACTACGGCCTAGTTACTTCCTGACTGATTGATATTCTGCCCATGAGTTGTGATCCTATTTTAGGACCAGATTTCATCTGGTCAAAGCATACATTTGTCAAGTAAATTATTTCGATTAAGAGGAACATTCCCAGCAAACTGATTATCAATAGGGCTTCATTTTGTGTTCAGGAAACGTAAGGGCCTCGCCTACAGGTGGTTCCTCTTTGCAATATCATTCCAAGAGGTTTCAGGTGTGAAGCTGGACTTTTTTGAAACGTGCACACTTCGGGGTTTATAGTTGAATCCATAAAGCTTTGTAAGTTCATGATGAAATAAAAATAATGCATGGCAAGGATACCAAAAATATTTGCAAACGCTCAAAATGGCCTGTGAGCATATATTCAGTATCTATAAAAACTTAAGCAACTAATGCAACTAAAGTGAATCATACCTATCAAGTTGATATTCAGAATTTTTAGAAAATGTTGATTGTTTATTATGCAGAGACATGCAGCACACAGGTAACAGCTATAAGCCATGCATTTCATGTAAAATTTACATTGCGTATCTACTGACAATGCCCTTTTCTATTAAAGGACAAGTGTAACATTTGTAGCATCTTCCCCACCCCGGCAACATGCGAATGAACACACCACACACGGAGTTCCTTAACAGGCACGCATTGAGTCATAACTTTTATAACCACACCTTAACACCTCCCAGTAGATTACAAAATTCCTGTTTTAGAGTCCGCCTAGAACCACAAGGGTCCTAGCACATCTAATCTCAAGACACTACACTATTCCTAGGGCCAAATTAGCAGCACACATAATGCCTTCTCACAATGCATGCCATATGCAGCAGTGTAATACTTGTTACATGGCTTATGGTCAACATTAGTGCAGAGTACTCCACCTGCATGACCTCAAGTCTTGTTCTCTGGATATTATGAGCAAACTATCTATCAGGCATCAATCAATCAAATAATTTGTAAAGCGCACTACCTACCGCAAGGGTTTCAAGGCGCTGAGGGTGGGAGTGAGGGGGGTGCTATTGCTACTGGTCGAACAGCCAGGTCTTGAGTCGTCTCCTGAAGGTTAAAAGATCTTTGGTTTGTCGTAGGTTGAGGGGGAGGGTTTTCCAGGTCTTGGCGGCACGGTGGGAGAAGGATCTGCCTCTGGCTGTGGTTCTACGGATGCATGGGACGGTAGCCAGGGAGAGGTCTGTGGAGCGGAGTTTCCTTTTGAGTACGTAGAAGGAGAGTCGATTGTTGAGATGGGCTGGGCCGGTCTTGTGGAGTACCTTGTGTGTTTAGATCAGGAGCTTGAAGGAGATTCTTTTGTCGACGGGGAGCCAGTGCAGGTTCCTCAGGTGGAGGATGATGTGGTCGCGGCACGGGACATCGAGGATCTGGCGTGCAGAGGCATTCTGGATTCTTTGCAGTCTGTTGATGAGCTTGGTCGGGGCTCCGGCGGAGAGAGCATTTCCGTAGTCGAGTCTGCTGCTGACTAGGGCCTGGGTAACTGTTTTCCTTGTGTCTGTCGGGATCCATCTGTAGATCTTGCGGAGCATATGGAGGGTGTTGAAGCAGGTGGAGGAGACAGCATTGACTTGTTTGGTTCATGGTGAGTTTCGAGTCGAGGATGACTCCCAGGTTGCGTGCGTGGTTGGTAGGTGCGGGGGTGTCCCCAGCGATGCGGGCCACCAGGAGTCATCCCATGCTGAGGGGTTGGGCCCGAGGATGAGGATCTCCGTCTTGTCTGTGTTCAGCTTAAGGCGGCTATCCTCCATCCAGTCGGCGACGGCCTTCATTCCCTGGTGGAGGTTGGATTTGGTGGTGAGGGGGTCCTTGGTGAGGGAGAGGATCAGTTGCGTGTCATCGGTGTAGGAGATTATATTGAGGTCGTGATGTCAGGTGATGCGTGCGAGAGGCGCCATGTAGACGTTGAACAGCTTTGGGCTGTGGGAGGATACCTGCGTGACGCCGCAGATGATCTTGGAGGCTTCGGATCGGAATGGGGGAGGCGGACTCTCTGGGTTCTGCCGGAGAGGAAGGAGGAGGTCCAGTCCAGGGCCTTGTCTCGGATCCCTGCGTCGTGGAGTTGTGTGCATAGTGTGCGGTGGCAGACGGTGTCGAAGGCGGCGGAGGCATGGCTGCAGTCAATGGCCTATAGGCACTATTGAGAGAGGCCAAGGCATGTACACAAAGCCAGTGGGTGGTAAGGAAAGCTGCACTGCTCACAGGGCATGTGGGTACTATGCAGAGTTGTGCTTTGCATGAGCACAGCTGGGAAAATGGGCAACAGGGCATGGTTACTAGCATTCAGGGTAATACGGAGAGATGCTATTCCTGGAAACCATTGTTGCTGAGAGGCTAGAGCACAATACAATGAGTTACAACTACAGAAAGTTAACAGAGTTCCAACAGTGTTGATTACCTTTTGTTCCTGTAGCTGACTTTAAGACTTTTCTTTTCTTCTTCAGTTTTATATAGCAGGATCTCAACTCAAAGGAATTGGAGTGTTTTATATGAGCACCAGTTACAATCACACAAGGAGAGTTTTTGTATTTTTTAGGCAATGGAAGATGAAGTACATTGGCGTAACAAAACTTGAGAGGGCTCCCCCTGCAAAGCACATGGAGGGCCCCCACGGTGGCCCCACTAACCATCTACCACTTTGTCCCACTGCCCAAATATCTGGTATATTTTGATTTGAAACCTCCAACATTTAATGAAAGGCCTTTATAGTGTCTTGCTCAAAAATCTGCTTAATAGGAAAGTGGGAAACACTCTTAGTATATAAACTACACCATTTGTAAAATTATTGTCAAGAGCAGATTATTTAACTGAGACAGCAATCAGAAAAATGCTACGGAGAATTATTGCAAAGAGCGGATTATTTAACTGAGATAGCAATCAGAACAATGCCAAGGAGTGGCCCTCTTGACTTAGGATCTGCCTATAGATGAAGAACAACGAACAACTATTTTGGGTCTGAATTAGAATTTACATTGATGGACAAAAACTTGAAACTTTGAAAGACAAACCAAAACCTGCAATTTCATAGACTCAACTGACAATATACATGAGGTGTACACATGATATAACTCAGTATTTTGCGAAATCCAAGAGAAATAGACTGGTGGATTATCTGCATGCCACACACTCAAGAGATGCGCACCTACTATCATGTCTTTATTAGCAAGCAGGACAAAACAGGCAGGCAAACGAGGCTGAGGATGAAAACTGTTTGGATGCTTCAGAACATTGATGCAGATGTTTGTCTGTTTGAATTTATCATTTTTGTAGTGTAAGCAATGCTAATTACAAGACTTAAGGCATGCATATTACAGACAAGTGCAAGCAACACCATAAATAAAACAGCATGTAGAATAAGAACAAACCATATCAGCAAGTACTTGATGACAGAATCTATACAAAATGTAGCTGCTAAAGCAAAGGAAATGTGTAAATACTTTCAAAGTGCATAATGAAACAGTTTTGAATTTATGATCCTATTTCATCTCTTTCGTTCCCTCTTTGGCCAAATCACTGACAGTGCACAGACACACTCATCCAAAATCTAAATGTGTTTACATGTAATGCTCAGGGATAGTGATGTGTCTTTTCAATATTGTAACACAACAGCTGCTCACTAATATTATTGCAAATAATCTCTGTGACACTCTCCCGTTTCTCATATGTGAGGTCCTGATTTGATCTAAAAAAATATATTTTATGGATGTTGCATGAAACATAAATACAACATTTCTCTACAAAATGTCGGTAATAGACACACATATCACTGATATTGAAAATAAATAAAGGAAAGTGGTATTTAAAACAATGTGTTTAAGAATCATTCAATGCCATCAGGTCAAGACTCTGCAGAACAGAGCTGGTTCTATCAGGGGTCCCCCTGAATGTCTGGGGCCCTGGGCAAGAGGACATCAACTTGGGGGCCCCAAGTTGATGTCATTTAGTTAATACGTGCGTTTGGGCTAGGCACGTCACCAGTGAAAAAGCACGCAGAAGATGAATTCGGACATTAAAGATATGAGGAACATCAGTCAAATAGTAGGTGTGAAACCCTTTATACATGAAGTTGCCCTGGGCAAGAGGCCATGCCTAAAAATGTCTCTGGATGTTATCGGCCTTTAAAGGATGCAACAATTTCCCATCCAGTAATGGCAGTTCAAGGCAGCAAACGGAACCTGGGGAAAGTAAAGTAGGTCCTGGTAATTCATGTTTTTTTCCAGTGCACTTCATTCTCATAAAACAGGTGCTTGCAACCAAGCATGCCCCCCACAAATGCACAAAGGACATATACTGAGGACAGAGACCCTCCAATGGAGCTAGCAGTCAGGCCAGCAACTCCAACAAGCATTGGCATAGCCAATAGGTCTCGCCTTTAGGACCTTATAAGTGTTTAGCCATGCAACAGTTGCATAACTAGATACTTATAAGGTCCCAAAAGCGAGACCTATTGGCTATGCCAAGCGACCGTGCGGCCGCGAAAGTGATCGCGATAGATCGCGATCAAACATCAGAGTGGCCGCGAAAGTGAAAGTAATCACGGCAAAGCACGGCGCGCACGCCCGCGCACATGCACTGTAGCTCTAGGATGGCCTGGTAGCACTTTTTGGAGCCCTCTCAATAAGTCTCGCCAGACCAGTGCATGCGCTGGGTCAGGCGAGACCTAAAAAGGAATCCTCCTCGATCAAGCCAATCTACAATGCCCTCACTTGCAGGACTGCATTCAGGCTCGTAAAATGCATTTATTCCCAATATCCCGCGGTAAGGACAAGGCTTATTAAATGTGGCTGTGTGGTTCGAGTCTCACAATGCAAGCTGGCCAAGGCCTTAAATTAAAGCAGCCCCACTGCAGAGACGTTGAGAACATTCCAACTAGTACACTAAATAAATAGCGAGGGACTACTACTATTCGTCATGTACATCGGTCTCACTCTGTCTCCACTCGAGACTCTGACTCGCCTGACCTGAGGGCTGAGGCCTGCAGCTTCAGCAGACACAGGCGGGCCATGGCTAGCAATTATTAAATTATGCCCTTAGCTCATGGTCCCTCTCAGGGCCTCTCAGACCCACCAGCTGCATCACTCACGTGCAGTTTGAATTGCGTACTGCTGCACGTCACTGTTCCAGCCCTGCCCCAACCTATGCTAGCTTATGCTGCTCCACCCTGACTGAGAATGAAGAAGCTGCAGCGTAGGGGCTGCAGAGGCCTATGTTGGCACCCATGTCTCTGAGACAGACGTTGACTCACCTGAAGCCTGCAGCTTCGGAGGCAGGCACAGGTGGGCAGCAGAAGACCGCAGGCAGCTAGGAATGAATAAATTAAGGCCTTATGGTCCCTCTCAGTCAGTGCTTTGGACGGATCCATGGGCCGCCTCACGTAACGTGCAGTTAATACCACTGAGCCCTGTCCAGCCCCACCCTATGCCCTATCCTGGCGCTGAAGACCACGCATACAGCTGCGTATCGCACACCTTGTAGCCAGTACGTAAGCACCATTTAGGTGAGGCAGTGTAGTGGCAGGGACAGAGGGAGTCGAGGCAGAAGTGCTGACTACAAATATCTTTATTTGAAGTATAAATGCAAAGGCCCACGAGGAGCAGGCGGGGAGACAACCGCCCGTTATGATCTCCGTGCTCTTCTCCCGATACTCTCCCCTCCCCCTGACGTCACAGCCGCCCACGATATCTGATTGGCCACGACGTCAGGAGGCTTGACAAACAGGGAGAAAAGACTGCTCCCTTCTGGTGCAACATAAGTTGAATTACACTCATGTACGACATCTCCCCCCTTAACAATATAAAGAATTAACAAAGTTTCATCTCATGACAAAATCATCGAATCTCTTAGGTGCTCTAATATGCCTTGCCGGCCTACTTGGGGTAACATACTGAGGGTGTTCCACCCAACCAGTGCCAGTATCACCTTGGCCCGAGCTCCACACATTTTGACTGTCACCCCTCACCTGTTTGGGGTTAGTTCCATTCCGCCCCTCGGTACCACCCGTGCCACATCGCATACTCCCACTCTTATCTGCACTGCCACGTCCGGTCCATCCTTGGACAAGGGAATTATCTCCATTCCCATCATCGCAAGCGACCTCATTATCCTGCCATTCCAGCACACTGTCATCGCCCTCGGTCTCACGCACCTGAGCGCCCCTCATAATGATTTCCTCTTGCCCAGGTTTGAGCTTGACTATGTCGTCCTTACTACGCCATCCACCTCCTTCCAAACATACTGCCCCTCTTGTCGCTCCTTGTACACGTACAGGGGTTTGAAATACAGATTCACCCTTCATCACTTTGTGCGGCTTCTTCACCAGTACCCAATCTCCCTGCTCTATTTCTTTTGCTTTGGCTCTGTTCACCACATCAGCGTACCTTTTGTTGCACTCCTGCTTAGCCACAATTCGCTCCTTGACTCTCAACATCTCATCCTGTATAGCCCCATTTTCATCACACACGTCATACCATTTGCTGAATTTGGGGGTAAGCTCGCTCATGCACCTTCTCCCTCTCATCAAATAGAACGGTGTGTGACCTGTGACTTCATTAGGCGTATTATGAAAGGTGTGAACTTTATCTGCTAGAAACGCCTTCACATCCATGTGGGACGCAACTGCCTGTTGAACGCCCTCTTTGAGGAATCTATTCATCCGCTCCGCCTGCCCATTACTCTTCGGACTGTACAATGGAGTCTTCTCTTGCTTGATTCCCAACTTGGCCAGGAACTCTGTCATCTGCCTGGACACCAGCTGAGTGCCATTGTCTGAAACCATAACCTTCGGCTGCCCCTCCATCGCAAAGACTTTCTTAAGCACCTTGATCACCCGCTCCGTGGTAACCTCCCGAACAAACTTGTAGTGAATCCACTTGGAGAAGTAATCAGTGAGAACAATGAGGTGTCTGCAGTCGTCCGGTAGCAGGGTGAACGGACCCGCGAAATCGATGGCAATCTTGCTCCATGGGGCGATCGGGATGTCCACCAGTTGCAGCTCCCCTTTGGCCGTCTTCCAATGCTTGTCGGCTCTCAAGCACTGCTCGCATCGATCTATGAAGCTGCAGACGTCGCTGCACATCCCTGGCCACCAGTAGTATTGTTTAAGAAGATTTTTGGTAGCAGTGCTACCTGGGTGACCCCTGTGGGCAATCCTGATTAGCTTGTCCCTCAGGCCTTCCAGAGGCACAAACAGCTCATGCCTCTTCAAGAAGCCGTTTTCAAGAGTAAGTTCAGCGCTTATCTGCTGGAAACATATGAGCGCTCCGTGCAAGTTCCGGACCGGAGGCCAGTGAGTCGTCATGTGGTCCATCACTCTGCGAATGGTCACGTCTTTTTCCTGGGTTGCCAGCCATTCTTCCTCAGAGATGGATCCATCGCAAATGGCCGTTGCGTCCACCATCGCCACCACACACTCCGTGTCGTCCAGGGAACAGTCCTCCTCTCCGTTCACTGGCATGCGCAATAGGCAATCCGCCCTGCTGTTGAGGCCACCTTTGATGTGTCTGATGACAAAGTGATACTCTTGCAGCTTGGACAGTAAGCGCAGGAGCCTCGAGCTGGCTTTCCCATTGCCGCGGCCTTCACCATCCATCATATATATCAGGGGTTTGTGATCCGTGACAAGTTCGAACGCCTTGCCCCACAGATAGTTCTTCAGTTTTTCCACCGCCCAGACGCACGCGAGCGTCTCACGCTCGATGGTGCTGTAATGTTTCTCGGTGTCGCTCAAAGACCGGGATATAAACGCAATGGTGTTCTCCTTCTTCCCTTGGAATTGGCAAAACACAGCACCGATACCCTTAGCGCTGGCGTCGACCGTGATCACATTCCGTAGGTCCTTGTTGTACGGTTGCAACACTGGAGCCGCAACAATGGCCTGCTTGACGGATTCGAAGGCTGCGCGTTGTTCCGGTGCCCACACGTACTTCGCGTTCTTCCGCAGCAGTTTCCTCAGAGGTTCCACCGTGGTCGGGTATCCCTGCATGAACTTCGAGTAATACTCGCTGAGCCCCAGGAACGATCGTAAGGCGTCCTTATCTCCGGGATATGGAGCATCTTGTATGGCCTTCACCAGATCATCCTTGGGCGCAATACCATCCGGGGTCAGAACGTGCCCCAAGTATTCGACCTTGCTCTCCATGAACTTGCACTTGTCTTTGGAGACCGTCATCCCTTTCTCCCGCAAGACCTCCAATACCTTGCACAGCAGCTCCAGGCGCCCCTTCTCATCTTCCGTGTGGACTAGGATGTCGTCCTGGAATGCTTCGACACCCTCCATATCGCAGAAGAGCAGATCCATCAGCTTCTGGAAGACGCCTGACGCCGATGCAAGGCCGAACGGGAGACGGACGTACCTGTACGCTCCGAACGGGGTGATGAAGGTGGTCAGTTTCTTGGAATCCTTCGTGAGGCGCACCTGGTGGTACGCCGACTTCAAATCTATCAGAGTGAAGAACCTCGACCCTGATGTGGATGACAAAATCTCTTGAATGTTGGGTAGCGGATGGCAGTTCACCTGGATATTTTTGTTTAAGGATCGCAGGTTCACACACAGCCGAATGTCTCCTGTCCTCTTCTTTTTGGACACCACGATCGCGGACACCCATTCTGATGCGCCTGCTTCTTCTATCACTCCTTCTTGCTTCAACTTATCTAGGACAGCCTTCAGCTCCCCCCTGACGGAGAGGGGAACTGCTCTGACCTTATGCTTCATCGGCACCGCACCCTCTTTCAACTGTATGGCGTGCACAAATCCTCTTACACACCCTACCTCGTTTTTAAAAACGGCATCAAATTTGCCAGTGACCTCAGCCAACCCACCCTGCACATCATCTGGCTGGACATAGTTGACCCAGTCATCACGCAGAACTATGGGATCGTCAGCCCCGGGGACTAGCATCACACCCAACTTCGCAAGGTCCTTCCACCCCACAAGGCTCCTCCCTTTCTCCGCCACATAGATCTTCGTTCTCACAGTCCGCCCCCTAAAGGTGAGAGTATCACAGAAGTACCCTTTCATCACTATGTCATGTTCCCCAAAGGCTTTCGGATTCACATCCGTCTCACACAATCGCACACCCTGCCACTTCACATCAAATGTCGTGTCGGAAATCAAGGTAATAGGGGAACCAGAATCAGCCGTAAACGGCAACTCCACGGCACCAATCAGGACGGAGCCGATGGGCCATTTCACTCTGCTATCCTCCGCATCAATGGACAGCACAATGTCCGCATTCGTATCCAAATCGCTATCGCTCACCGAGCTCACTCTCACACTCCCTCCGGCTCTCCTGGTTTTACACACCGCTGCAAAATGGCCTACTTTCTTGCATTTAGTGCAACTTTTGGTTAGAGCCGGGCAAGCCCTGTTGTCCGCCAAGTGATCCCGTGCCCCACACCTAAAGCAAGCGAGCGGTCTCCTGCCTCCCCCTCTATCGCTCGCCGCCTTGTCTGGAGTCTTAGGCGCCTTTTTATGACTGTCCTGGACGTAGAGCACATTCGAAGCCTGGCTCGTGCTCGAAAGCTCCCAAGTGGACACCAAGGAACGTTCTATGGCCTTCGCAATGGCCACCACATCCTTCAGGGAAGGGTTCCTACAAGCCAGCAACCGTTCCTGCACCTTCTTAGAATGGCAGTAGAACACCACCTGGTCCCTGATGTAGGTATCAGTCAGCTCAGCAAATTCACAGTCTTGGGCCAGGATGCGCAAACATGCAATGTACTCGTCGATAGTCTCTCCTTCATCCTGTTTCCGCAACGCAAACTTGTGGCGCCCCACCATGATGTTACCTTCCTCGGAATATTGTAGTTCAAGCCGCTTAACCGCCTCCTGGTACTCATCCAGAGGAGCGAGGACCCCCGGGGGGTTCACATACACCGGTAGGCTGTCGAAAACCTCTTGGCCGGCCTTCCCCAGCAGTCCGAATAAGAGCGCCTTCTTGCGCTCGGCGGCATACCCCTTGCCGTCAATGGAAACTATATAGTTCTCAAATGCGCGCAACCACCCCTTCCACTTCATGCATGGCTTACCAGGGGACTCGAGTAAGAGAGGAGGCACGCATATATTGACAGGCTGCACCATCACCGGAGGATCAGGCACCACAAGCTGGAGCGGGGCCACCGAGGCCGGTATCAGCTGCAACGCTGTACTTGCAACGGCCTGCGCAAGAGAACGCCCCAGCACGAAGGAAAAGGGCCACACCGATGCAGGCAGCAGGCACAGGCTCTTCACCCACCGGGGCACACCAGCGTCGTGGGGTTATCCCGGGCCTCGCAGCACACCGCCCGGGCTCCACGTGTCGACTGGAGCAACAGCGACACACAGGGGACCGCAGCGCCCCACCGGCAGCTCACCGGGAGAGACGCATGTGGTCAGGCAGGGATGAAGCACTCCAGCGCGGACCGCAGGCAGCAGACATCAGTTGCGGAACTCGCCGGCCGGACAGGCAGCACACGGCAGGCACCAGCAGGAAGGAGACGGCGTCAATCAGGGAGTCTCCGCAGGAACACAGGAGGGGACACATCCGCACGACTCAGGAGCGCACGGGGCGTCGGAACTCACTCGTGGGCCGGTAATCAAGTTTTAACCCTCGTCGCCATTTGTAGTGGCAGGGACAGAGGGAGTCGAGGCAGAAGTACTGACTACAAATATCTTTATTTGAAGTATAAATGCAAAGGCCCACGAGGAGCAGGCGGGGAGACAACCGCCCGTTATAATCTCTGCGCTCTTCTCCCGATACTCTCCCCGCCCCCTGACGTCACAGCCGCCCACGATATCTGATTGGCCACGACGTCAGGAGGCTTGACAAACAGGGAGGAAAGACTGCTCCCTTCTGGTGCAACATAAGTTGAATTACACTCATGTACGACAGGCAGCAATACCGATGAGCGTAACTTTAAAACTATGTCCCAGATGGACATCACAGACCCTGCTATCAGCGAGAGTTGTACTAGCAGTACTGTGTGCGGTACAGCACAGAGGAGGCTCCTGGAGCGCGGGGTCCCATGAAATATAGGGACTGCAGGGGCCTGTGTTACGCCCCTGATGCAGTGATTTGCCAAGGATCCCAGCATGTTGAGTCGATACCGAGACTCAAACCTAGTTCCTCACCAGTTCCAAACTTAGTAACTCTGCCCAGTACTCACATCCTCTTCTTTAGAACAGTATGGCAAATGGCAGCTGTTTCCCTTTATTGACATCAGTGCACTGGAGACCTAAGATACAGAAACATCTATGTAGAAAAACAGGGCATTTTTACTGCAGTGTTTTGGTGTATTAAGCATTGGAAAAACCAATAGGTCTGGTTTTGGCTCCATGCTTTAGAGTTTTTCAATTCTTGTTTTGTAATGGATTTTGCAAAATGTCATAGCTGAAGAAGCTGTTGTGCCCTCATCAATCTAAAACCCTTGGCTAAAAAATATTTTTTTACCTCCTCATTACTCCTCGCCTGAAAGGCGTATCTTTCTGTCTCATTCCCAGGTTTACCTTTTCTTGTAAATCTGAGAATGCATCAAAACCCATGATTGTTGCGTGGGAAAACCCATGCAACACCCACGGACTTGCCTTCCTGCCACAAAGAAAAGCAACGCAGCAATTTGCGCTGTGTTACATTACTCGATATTTAAGAAGCCACGCAGATCCATGCAAGGTGGCCATGCATGGCTTTATAAATCTAATTTGTCATTTGCGTCGCTCTTGCACCATGTTGCGTAGTGCAAAAACGACGCAGAGAGGCTCATAAATAGGGCGTACAATTTGCAATAGTGATCCCTGGCACTGAAGGGAAGTATTTTGCCCGTGGGTGTCCTCTCTGTAACAAGGCAGAATGCTATCACTCATAGTGAAGGTAGCAAATCGTTGAAGTTGGCAGCCCATAGCACATTGACCCATAGCTGTATCTTATTGTGAGCGAAAGAAAAATGTGACTGACACAATAAAAGAAGAATTGATGATGATACCTGGCTGAAAGCCCCCATAAATATATTATACATATAATTTTAGTGAAATCAAAAGGTGCTGGCAAACACTGGAGATAACAAAAGACTACAACATGATTAAAGAATGTCCTGCTGTACTTTTAAAAATATGCATATCATAAGAAGGTATATTTGTCATGCATACGCGTATGCAAGCCTCCTAACAATAAAAGGCACAGCTAGCTTCCAAACCCTAGGAGCTCTTTGAGTTACAGAGGTTCTGCGACGAAATTATTGTTGCTGTCCAGCGGTATGCAAATCGTGCTTCCTACTCGGGCTTGTTTTCCTTTGTTCGGTTTTGTGGTGGTATTATACGAGACAAAAGGGTGGCCAGTGGGGTACCATTAAATACCATATCCAGGCATCCAGCAAGGCAGTATTATGTTATTAATGTCAGAATAATTACAGATATTGTTTTCGGTGTCACCTTGATCCCTCTAAACCCACGATTTCAATGCAAGCGTTCATTGTCATGGGGTTGCAAAATGCTAGTTTCTTTTTCAAGGGAATGTAACTGTTGTATGTAGGCGGGGGCTTCCATTTAAACAGGTGTTATTTGTCCGCTCGTCCCTGTGGGAGGGTGATTGCCAGAGCTCAGCTGCGCTGCAGGAAAATACAGTGAGGCGAGTCGGAACATCGAAGACTTTATAGCTATACCACGAGTTGCCTATTGGTTACAAATCTTCTGTGTGTATGTCCAGTAAAGGGAGTTCTTTTCCAGTGTTCTGTGGCTTTCAGAAACAGCTTTTGAAGTTAAAACTCGAAAAACTGATGGCAGCGCTGAAACATCACGTTTACTTGACAAGGGAGGCAAAATTTCAAATATATCTGGAGGTCTTAGTGGGTTTCTCGCCATTATAAGAACAATCACATCTGTCTTAGTAAGAGGGCTTTTACAAACATGACCGAACAAATAACCAAAACCAGCCCAGGCAAAAATGTTCAAACCAGTCGTCCTTCCTGCAGGGGGCTGGGAGCAAAATGGGGACAGTGACGGCTTCCATGTTTGGGTCATGCCTGCCCATCCAGCTCGAAAAGCATGTACAGGGCCTGTAGCCCAATTGAAAATACCTGTGTGACAGAATGCCCAGTCTGGCTCTGGGTACAAAATAAAATTGCGACCACAGAATTCCTTTAATGAAATAGATTGTCGAAAACAATCAACAGCACTATTGTTTTAGCAACAGGTGGTTATTGCTACATGGACTGCAAAATCAACTAAAACTAGTTTTTCGAATCCTTTTAGGAGCTCCCAGCTGACCTGGCAAAACAACAGCAAGTTACACATAACTGAAGAAAACCTGCCAACTGTTTGTTGGAGGATGTGGGGACAAGGCATTGAGCAGTTCTAGATGGACAGACAGTCAAACAGACAATATTGAATAACAGCATGGCATAGTATGCATTGGCAAAGCCAATAGGACTGGCTTTGATCCGCTACTAAGTAGCAAAACCTGTTTCTAAATGGCCCAGTTGACTCAGCAGTACAAGTGCACAAACCTAAAGTCTGGTGATAGGTGTCCTAATGAGTTAGCGTCGCACAGGGGCATTCTCACAGTCTGGTACTAGATGCCTCTGTTCAGTCAGTTGCACAAGGGTGTAGTTGCACAAGCTGCTATTAGACATTTGTCCCTGTTGAGTGAGCATCACAAGGGTGCAGCGCCACGAGCCATTCCTGAATGACCCTGTAGTGTCAGTAGCATAAAGGTGCATGAGCACAATCTAATACTGGATGTCCCTATTGAGTCAGCATCATATGGGTACATTTATACAAGCTGTTGCTATATATCTCTGTTGAGTTAGTAGCACAAGGGTGGAATTC
This sequence comes from Triturus cristatus, assembly GCF_964204655.1. Taxonomy (NCBI): domain Eukaryota; kingdom Metazoa; phylum Chordata; class Amphibia; order Caudata; family Salamandridae; genus Triturus; species Triturus cristatus. The sequence continues at coordinate 314,105,703 of NC_140588.1, read as the reverse complement.
TACAGGCTGGTACTAGATGTCATGGTTGAGTCAGCAGCACAAGGCTGCAGTTTCACAAACAGTTTCTTCATGTTCCTATTAAGTCAGAAACAAGGGTGCTATGCTGCAGACTGCTAATAGATGTCTCTGTTGAATTTGAGCTCCTTCTTTAAATAACCTAAATTGGAAAACATAATGCGCCTAATTCACAAACTGGATTTAGTAGTACATAAAGCAGTGCTACAGAAGTACTACTTACTACAAAATGCAATTCACAAATGTACAGGTGGAAATCTCCAATTTCACCACTTGTCTCCTTTGAATGGGAAGATTGTTCACTACTGTGGGGGGGACAAGAGGAAGTGGTTGGAAAATGTGGTATTAAGGAGGGGTTTAGAGAGGGAGACACCTACCATGTAGGAAAGTGCCCTTTTTATGGTCACACACCACTTTAGGACTTTGAAAGCGCATTGGAGCCTGCTGCCTAAAACTGATATGTGTGAATTGGTAGCCTCAATTGGCAAAGGGCTTTAACTCCCTTAGAAGTCTCCAGTATATGGTACCAGTGTTACCCAGGGCATGGGTGTTAAAAGGGTACCCAGAGCCTGAAGCACTGCTTGTGCCACCTTGAGTGACTCAAGTAAACGTCAGACAAAAGGCCTGCCATTTCAGACTGCAGGAGCAGTGCAAACTTTGCCCTCACCATTTGTGGCAAAGTCAATGCACTATTTCTAATATATGCCAGTCACAGTTAAGGAAGATCTCATAAAATCCAGGAGGCAGGGTGCATTATACTAATGATGTGGAAATGTAAGTGCAAGCTTAAATATCACTATACTGGCCTTTACCATTAAAGGACACTATAAGTGATAGACCGTCCGTAGGATAACATGGGCTTGCACCCAGGCAAGCCAAAGGTTAGCAGCTCCATTATGGTACCACCTAAGTATGTCATGGTCAGTATCAAACATGCCTCATCACCCCTGACACAAATCACATGTTGAGGTAGATGCAGCATGTAACCCGCCTGGTTGCCCCAGCCTTTCCTGTTTTCTGGTTGGCAGCCCATGCTTGCTGCCGCCAATACAGTAATCTGACCCCCTGCCAGGAGGTGTGAACTCTCCCAGCAGTGAGAAACAATGGCCTGGACGGGAAAGAGATCACACCTCCCTCCCTGACAGGCTGGCTAGTGAAGTGACACATCAAGGCGGTGAGCTTCAAAAGCTGCACAGCCTCTGATATGCAACCAGCTTAACTCCCTTCTCCCTGGCACATTTGCACCCAGGAAGGCATGAAAAATAAATAGTCAGGAGGTGTACACCCCCAGAAGGATACCCACACCTCTAGGGTGGGCTACCTGGTTTGTACAGCTGAGGAAGGCTTCTGCCATTTTTAAGAGTGGTAGAATAGTGGGTTCTGGGAAGATAAGGTGGCCTACACCCACTGAATGTGGTCACTTAATCTGCTGAGGCTAGTAGTCCATTGGCCACTTTCACCCACACCCCTAATGCCCCTAAATCTAGAATTTAAGGGCTATCTTTGACATATGAACCTTAATTCTGATCCAACTTGAATCAAAGAGGACAAAGAGGTACCCGAGTCTGTGACTACAGGACTTGGACAAACCAAAAGAGGGAGAATCAGCACCTGTGGCAACACTCCTGGAACTGCACTATTGAGGCTCGTCCTAGGTTAAAGGCCAGATCCCCAAAACAGAGGGATCCCTGTGAAAGCCAAAAGCAACCACATACTCCCCTGGACTAGTGCCACTGGTCCCCTACAAACTGCAGGTAAAACAAATCTCTGGATCTAAAGAATCGCTGCCCATCGGGCCCTCCGAGGGATCGCCCTAATCCAGATGGCCTAGTGCATTGTGGGAACAGTAGTCCTGCACTCCATGAAGTTTCAGGGAGTGACCCTGTTTCCCGGGACCTCCAGATGTCGAAGTACCTATCTGTTGTGCTTACCACTGACAGGCTTGTTGATCACCATTCTGGCAACCGTCCATACAACTTTCTTGCGATGTCAGCAGTGGCCCCATTGAGATTTTGTACCTTGTTTCCCCGCAGCATTGTGTAAGTAGTAAAAGCAGCTCTCCCATGGCTCCCGTTCAGCACCAGTGACAGCCAAGACAACCGGGTTCTACAGGCCAGGTAAAAATGAACTGACTTTTGTAGTTTTGCCCTGGGATCCACATCACCTTTACACTACTTGGGTGCAACGCAACTCAACCTACAAGTGACCTAATGTCACTACCACTTATTCCTATTGTCCGCAATGCAAAAGTTCTGCAGTACTGAAATGCTGTTATTTATGTTTTCTTCTAAAATCCATAACTCCGGGTATATGTATCTGACCATGTTTTTTTTGGTAACTAAATTAAGTTAAAAGGCAGCTTTATTTTTATGAATTGGTGTTGGATTTCTTTCGAGTCGTGTCGGCTACTTATCGGCCATGTTGTTACTCTGAAATGATTAACACATGTTCCTCCAGTAAAGCCTGACTGCTCTTTACTAGACTACCAGGACTGAGCTAAGGATTTATTATTGTGAAACCAAGGTCCATCTTTGGGGTCTCTGGGAGTATTGCATGGTGAATCCTAACCAGCATTACCACATAATACTCCACCTTCCTACACACCCACATTGGTAGTCACAAACTGCACTTCCAACGTTCCTACAGCCAAAAAGGTCCCACAAAGTAGAAAATGTACTACAACTGAGACCTAAAGTAAGTCCTGCACCACACATGGCCAGCCACTGGTACTCCAACACCTTCGCATTGAAAGTAATGGCTACATGAACTTAAACTAGAACTCCATAGGAAATAATGTTAAAATTCATTTATTTTGACATTTATGAAAAACTGTACATTATTTAAGTGATAAGAACATTTTATATAAATACTAAATACATTTGATTTCATCATAAAATAGTTTACATTTTTTTTATTTTTTTTATTTTATTTAGAAAATGTTACATTAATCATCATTACTTCCATTCATAACGTTTTGTAATTTTAATACACAATACAGGAATATAAACATTTTATATTAAGTGGGATTTTTTAATGTGGGATTTTAAATAAAACTTTAAAAATAATGTAATTTAATTTATTATATTGACATTATTAAATATTTAATTCACAATTAAGTTAAGCTGAAGCATTTTTTTGATATTTTGGTCTTCATTTAAAATAAATATATAAAAGTAATTTAACATAAAAGTATTTTTACTATGGATAGTTTAATAAACTTTTTACAATTTCCCTATACTTTACCAAGGGAAAATGTACACACCCATAGCAGCTAGCTGCCCCCTAGTTGTGAGAAGGTACTAGCAGTACCATTACACTGATAAATTTGGCTCCACCTCTTGTTTCAGTGAATTGAGATATGTAAGTCTACATGCTGTAAGTAACTTTACACTTGAATTGGTGACTAACCAAAAGTATTACATTTACCACAAAGTGTAAGAGTAAATTAACACATGTAGATTTAGTCATATGTAAATATATGTACCTTTCTGAATAGATCCAAATATGTTTTATTCCTAAATACTTTAGTTGTGACTAATACAATCTTGATAAACACAAATAAACATGTTTGTAAGCAACTATGCTGGGACAAAACACTTTTAACATGGAGACAGTGCAAACAAGGCCTTGGCAGAAGACCCACACCGCTTTCTACAATATCTGTAAATCCTGGATCACTTTTACAATCTCTTACAAACACTTAATTTTTTATCAAAGTAAAAATCACTACATAATAGTAATAAGAAATAGCAAAACATTTATATGAGATGTCATGCATTTTCTTGTCAGCATACACACTATGGGGCCGATTCACAGAACTAATCCTAAACTTACTACTTTTGGTATTCACAGAAGGCATTTAGTAGCAGGAAAGTTAAGACTCCTAACTTTACTACTACTAAACTGAGACAAAATCCTAATTTTACGACTTTCGGTATTCACAAAAGGCATTTAGTAGTAGTAAAGTTAGGAGTCCTAACTTTACTACTACTAAATGCCTTCTTGGGATTATCTCAGGCCCAGCCCATGAAGAAGGCATAGGGGATGCACTCAAGATGGCATTAAAATGCAAAGCAAAATAGGGCCACCAGACGTCCTTGTCTACCTTAAAGAGGTCCCCAAGGATCTTGTCTAGGCCAGGATCTTAATTAGGGCTAATTCAATCATTGCTTTGTTAATTTCACTAGTGGAAATTGGCCTAACTTCTCGGGCATCAGGCCCAGGCACAGGAGCTCCCAAGGAGATGCCTGCTATAGTACTGCCCTGATAGGAACCATAATCTCATTTTAGAGAGAGATATCCTCCCAGAAACAAGTATTCCAACTGGTTCACACTCAGAGTGATACACACCTGCATCAAGTGAATACAGTATAGATAATTGTTCTACCCAAATAGCTGCAGAAATGTCGCAATCCATTGGAAAATTAATCTCCAAACCTCTATTAGCAAGATTGAGCCAAAAGCAGCAGTGATCTTTCCCTTTGACCTCTGATAACAGGACCTCCCATTTAGCAAATTCTCACTCTTTTTTGGCACTTAGTGCAGTGACTTGTAGAATGACCTGGCTGCATAAATTAAATTAATGTCCCCTTCTCTAATAGCTTGAGTTAGGGTGTACCTCTAAGCTCTACACCTAGACTCAACCAAGAACAGTTCCTAAGGGAGGAGAACAGGGTATTATGGATGTTACTAACTCTCGCCAGGGGATCATAGTGCAGGAAGTTTACTCAAACAGCCTGCACAGCTTCAAATCCAGATGCAACAGCCTCATAACTCTGTTTCTGAATTGCCGAAAAATCAACCATGGAGCTCCATTTTAACCTATGGCAATTGCTAATAGGTATAAGCCTCCTGTAGAAGGGTTCAGCAAAGGAACTTGAAATAGTGCAACCCAGGGATCTCAGAGACAAATCCAGGACATTATGGTTGCTGACCTGTTGGGGAACACCTTAATATCAATCATTATAGACCAGAATCTGATGTCCAACAAAATGTAATCTATGAAGTTAGTGCAGCCCTGGCGATTAAAGGTATGCCTCCCCACTTTATCAGATAACACTCTCCATTACAATCTTGAAGGCCCTTTTTCAAGGTAAAGGCATTTAACTGTAAGGCAGAAGCTGTCCACATCTTGATGGGCGGGAGAGAGACCATACTCCTTTTCAATCCAGAAGTCAGGGTCAATACTGAGTGGCTCAAAATTACAATTGAAACCACCTGCCACAGTTTTAAAATAGCCAGCAGTAAGAGTTATCAGATGGGCATTAATCATGTCAATAATAAGTAGGTCAACGCTGCTACCTCCATGCCTATGGTACATAATTATTTATACTATAAGAATCGTCAGAGGAGAAGTGTAGAGTGACACACAAGACATCTGGGGAGACCAAATCAATAACTTTGGCTGTATACAGCAAGTTAGTTTTAATCCAGATTGCAAGTCTCCCTGAAGGGCTGCCTTTGCCTGTGGAAAATGAAGCCTGGTCAAACTCAACAAATCCAGAGCTGAACTGTGGGGATGTAGCCCAAGTCTTCTGGCAAATATCACATATGTCAACAAACTTGCACCAGTCTTGACAGGATACTTCCCTCATAATGCCACCGAGATTACAGGAGAGAAGCTTTGTAGAAATGATAGTAGGGGCCATAGGGTCAATAGTAGAAGTTAAGCTAAGGGCTTTACAAAATGAGTGGGGGGATCTCAACTATGGAATGAGGTGGAAAGTTGGAAAAGGAGTCCGCTATCACGGCCATATCTATGGCTGGTGCCCTGCCAACTCCAAGGGAAGGTGAGCATCAATTGCTGCTGTCCAAACTGATTAGAGGAAGGAATCTATTTGAGGTGGAGACAAAAAAATCCCCAGATACATCAAATCAAGCTGAGGAAGGCCCACAGCTACCCGGATGAAACAGGTTTATAAAAAAAAGCCTAATGGTGCAATGCTGATGGCTGCTCCCAATTTACTGTCACTGCATCCAGATTGAATTAGGTGATGTGCCACGCCCGGAGATTTACAGTTTATAACAACATAGTCCCCTTCTACGTGCTTTCCTGAGGTACCAATTGAACCAACCCTACTCACAAATAAGATGTCATTATACTCAGAGATGGAAAAGTCAGTATGCGGGGTCAGCCAGTGGTACGCTTCAGTTTTAAGCTGTATAGACAATTCCTCCCCAGGGCAAGGAAGGGGTAGCACTCCAGTTAAGATTGGCACATAAGGGCAGCAGTTAGGAGGGAGATCCAAGCAAGGCTTAATGTGGGAGAGCCAATGCTCTGAAGTAAATTCTTTAGGGTGCAGACAAGGTACAGAACTAATGGGCCTTCCTTGCCCTACTTGGCCTTTGCCACCAAACTGACAACTTTAAGTTTTGAAATTTCTCACCCCCCTGAAAAGACGGGCTCACACTGCTGGCAGTAAACAGCACCCCAAAAGGCTCTAAAGCCCTAGGGCCAGTAGCATAGCCTAAATCTCTAGGTCTGTCCGAGTTAGTAGCAAGTGGCTGATTAGGGAGCATGGTGGGGACTGGATGCACCAAGAAGACTTTGAATTTAGCTGCTAGATCCAACATGGAATCCTCCAAGGAACGCATCCAATCCACCAAGGGCGCAATACATGCAGCCACAACAGATTCTATCTTCCACAGGGCACATTCACTATCAAAATACTGGGCCTCAACATTCCCCACCGATAGAGCTGGAAGATGTCGACTCTGGTTGCAGCGAAATAGATCCACCCAAATTCCTAGATCTGTCAGGGGGATGAATTGCAGACCTATATCTCATAGCTCGACCGTGGACGGTCCCATGTTTGTTTTCCTCTTCTTTTTTGGTAGAGGGACAACAAACACTAGTGTTCAAAGGGTCAGAATCGCTTGGCAAGCTTTCTTCTTTCTAGTATTTTTACTTTGCTTTGTCTAATTTTGTACTTTGGCAGTACCCGTCAGTTAGAGCGGGTCCACCATCTTGCTAAAACGCGCTCCAATAACGGGGAGCAATAAAAAGCAGCGAGCAGGCTTGACTGCACAGCGAGCACCGAAAGTGCACCAAAGGCAAGCCCGTATGCACCTGTACGCACTCAGGCCAGGCTCAGCGCCAGTCACACTGCCGGTGAGAATTTATCCCACCATGCTAAGATCAGCTACACCCGCAACGAAGTGTTATATATCGGCAAGCAGCCTTCTTTTGGTACCACCATTGCTAAAATTCATTTAACCAGCAATGTTGTTGAAGCAGTCTATGAGTTTTTTGAGATGTGGTCTGTTGAATGCGATATCTGTTCTAAAACAAGCAGAGGATCTTAATTTGATGCTAGACTCTGGAGGGTTCGATGTTCTGTTTATCATGGAGACATGGACTACCACAGAGTCTGCAATTGACTTCTACAGAGCCTGCCCAGATGTATTCAAAGGTTTTCATAAACCTCGAGCCATGAGGTAAGGTTGTGGAATTGGAATTTCCATTTAACCCTTCAAACTCTATAGAAAAGAATTGCCAAATTTTCAAATGTGAGATTTTGAAAGTACTCGATAAGCAGATTCTCTTCACGGCCCAAAAACCTCACATACGTCCTTCTGCCCCCCGGTACAACACAGCCTTAAAGGAGGCAAAACTAATATGTAGGCATCTTGAAAGAAAATGGCTGCCAAATTATCTAGATGAAGACAAGATCCGTTTAATGATATCCCTAAATGATTACTAAAATAAAGTTAGGAAAGTAAAAGCTGATTACTCTTGTGGGTTAATTTCGGCTGCCTCTAATAAATGAAATACTTTGCAATCTCACAAATCCTTCCTGTCTCAAGTAAGAGATCACATCATCACAGAAGCTAAGTGATGACTTATCAGACTTTTTTGAAAATAAAATCAAGATGATTTTAAAATATATCCTAAAATGTCTTATGAATTAGAGACTCTAGCCTCCAATACAAGTTGTCCAACTCTTAACAGTGGAATCAGTGAACTTCCCAAACTTCAGAACAAAATACTACAGTCGTCCAACTTCTCTAAAGTGAAGTTAAACAGTTTTTTACCCAATCCCTATAGATGTGTTCAATACACCGTTTAGCTTTATCAGTCTGGATCCTCTCATGACCCCCTTCCTCCAAAGCGATGGAATAGATGGGAAGACGAACTGACATCCTCTGTGCTACAAATTTATAACCAGTCCCTTGAAACCAGTGTGGTGCAAAATGCTAGATATGTCTATAGTCAAGCCACTATTAAAGAAATCCTCAGCTGATCCTAAAATCTTGTCCAACTATAGATCAATTTCTCTCTTTCCATGTCCATTAAATATACTGGAACGACACATTAGCAACATTTTGTCTCAATATTTGGGGGATCACTCATGGTTCATAAGAGACAAAGTCCAGACCAACGCGACCAATGCCAAGGAACTGTTCAACGTCATATAGCAGTTTGCAAAACCCACTAGCGAAGCCACGGACATCGCACCTACCTAGGAACTCTGCGCGAAGCTCAGCTCCTACTTTCATCTGAAGATCAAGACCCTTTACGGCAATTTCAACAAACCAACACAGGACATCACCCCCTACCCACCGCCACCGACAAGCCAACTATCGTGACCTGGGAGCCCTCCACCGTCGAACACATCACTGCGACCATGAAGAAAACCCACTCAGGAGCCCCAATGGACCCCTGCCCACCACACATATTCCACAAGGCCGCCGCCGCTACCGCACCCGAACTAGGACGGTTCATCAACTCCTCCTTCATTTCTGGTGGCTGCCCAGACGACTGGAAGCGGGCGGAGGTGAAACCCCTCCTCAAGAAACCTACGGCAGATCCAACGGACCTGAAAAACTACCGGCCCATCTCTCTCCTTCCCTTTGCGGCCAAAGTCACCGAGAGACTCGTAAACACCCAGCTGACCGCCTTCATCGAAGAGAAATCCATCCTAGATGCCTCCCAGTCTGGATTCTGCAGCAACCACAGCACCGAGACCGAGGTCATGGACAACATCCACATACTACTCGACCAGGGACACACTGTGGCCCTCATCCTTCTAGCCCTCTCCGCAGCTTTCAACACTGTTTCACATCGCACTCTTGCAGCCAGACGACGCAGGGATACAAGGAACCTCCCTCAACTGGATCCAATCCTTCCTCTCTGGCACAACACAGAGGATCAGTCTCCCTCCCTTCCTCTCCGAGCCCACCAATATCAACTGTGGAGTACCCCAAGGATCATCGCTCAGCTCCATGCTCTTCAACATCTACATGGCCCCCCTCGCCACCATCGTCAGACAGCATGGGCTCAGCATAGTATCCCACGCCAATGACACCCAGCTCATCCTCGCCCTCACGAAGAACACCGAAGACACCAGACTCTGTTTCCAGGAAGGAATAAGAGACGTAGCCGCCTGGATGAAAAGCAGCTGCCTGAAGCTCAACTCAGAGAAGACTGAGGTCCTCATCCTCGGACCCTCCAACCCCGCCTGGGACAACACCTGGTGGCCCTCCGCCCTCGGAAACCCACCCACCCCTACAGACCACGCACGAAACCTAGGCATCATCCTTGACTCCTCCCTCTCAATGCACCGGCAGATCAACGCCGTCGCCTCCACCAGTTTTAACTGCCTGCGCATCCTCCATACGACCTTCAAATGGATCCCCCCAACTGCAGAAAAACTGTAACCCAGCAGACTGGACTACGGCAACGCCCTCTACACCGGAATAATCAAAACTCTTCTACAAAGTCTCCACCACATCAAGAACGCTGCTGCCAGACTAGTCTTCGGGACACCCCGTCACGAGCACATCACCCAACACCTACAAGGCCTCCACTGGCTCCCCATCGAGAAGAGGATCACGTTCAAACTCCTCACCCATGCCTACAAGTCCCTCAACAACATCGTACCCAAATACCTCAATGAGAGATTATCATTCCATGTACCCAAAAGGAACCTCCGCTCCGCCGACCTTGCCCTGGCCGAGGTCCCCCGCATCCGCAGAAGCAGAACCGGTGGGAGAGCCTTCTCCTACATTGCAGCCAGGACCTGGAACGAGCTCACCGTGAACATCAGATGATCCCCGACCCTGCACTCGTTCAGGAAGGACCTCAAGACCTGGTTCTTCGACTGACCCGGAGCCGCTCCCCCCCCCCAGCGCCTTGAGACCCTCATGGGTGAGTAGCGCTCTATATAAACCCCTGATTGATTGATTAATTGATTGATGCTTAGAGGAAAAGCAATTTGGCTTTAGACCTGGCCATGGCACTGAGACCGCATTGCTTTGGGCCACTAATGAAATGCGTATGATGACAGACAGTGGGCACTCAGTGATACTTGTCCTCCTTGACCTGTCAGCAGTCTTTGACATGGTGACCCACCACACTCTTCATTCCAGACTATACTTAGAGGTTGGTGGTGGTCTCATGGCAAAATGGCTAAAGTCATATCTACAAGACCGCTGTCAGGCTGTGGGTATGCCCCCTTTCTGCTCTAAATATAGAACAATTCACAATGGCGTTCCCCGGGGATCCTCACTCAGTCCAATTTTGTTTAATGTCTACATCAAGCCATTAATCTCTCTCATCAAATCCTACAAGACCAAGGTTATCAATTATGAAGACACTACTCAACTGATTCTGTCACTTAACAACAATCAGTTGGACTTGATCAGTAATTTTTAAACTTGCATATTATACATTCCTAATTGGATGAGTGTAAATTCCCTCAAGCTAAATGGAGGTAAAACTGAGCTCCTCTGCTGTTCTCCCAGTAAAATCCCAGTATCTGTATTCTCCAACTCTTGGGCTCTGCCCACAGAGACCCCTCTTAGTGTCTCAATGACGGCCTGGAATTTGTGAGCAACGCTAGATGAAAATCTTTCCCTTGAGAAGCATGTGAATGGAGTAGTTGAGTTTTGCCTCACCCTCGTTCGGGGTGTCAGGAAACTGTACCCAATGCTACCTGCCCAAGCAAGATCCCTCATTTCCAGGTGTGCACTACTCAGTAGTTTGTACTATTGTAATGCCCTCCTCCTGGGAGCCCCTAACTACTTTTTAAAGAAATTGGAAGGAGTCCAGTTAGTCACAGCCAAATTAACTTTAAATAGACCTCAGAACTCCTCTACCTATGCTGCTCTTAGAGATCTCCATTGGCTACCTGTTGAACAGAGGATTATCTTCAAATCACTCTATATTGTTTTTAAAGCTCTGCAAAAGAAAGACTCTGCAGGCTAGGCTGAGGAAATACACCCCAGGAAGGTCGCTTCGCTCAGCCACACTCAATTTTGTCCAGGAACAGAGATTTAGCAAAGTGAATCAAAGAAAATGTGCCTTTACTGTTAAAGCGGCATAGTTATGGAATAGGTTACCATCCTAAATTAGATCCCATACTGACTTGCTTCAGTTCAGGAAGGCCCTTAAAAGTTATTTCTTCCCTAACTAACATTCGGAGGAAATTTTGGACTTCCGCTGCTGTACCCTTTCCTCTATTTTCTGCCTTTCATCGATGAGTTTCAGCAACATTAGTGCAAAGATACCATTCTGGTCACAGTGCACTTTATAAATAACTGATACAAATACAAATGACAGTGAGAGGACTTACTCTGTGTACACAATTGAGAGTGGGCTACCGCAGTTAGAAGAGCCCACATCCAGAGCACCAGGGGGTAGGACTGCCAGACTCAATAAAGGATTGCTCTGCCCCTCTCCATGATTAGGGACAAGTGTCTCTCTGCCAAGTCAATTTCCCTTGAAATTAAGCCAACTGCACAAGCTAAAAATTTGTCAAGTGTCATACCAGTCTGTGACTTTGTGGCAGAACCATCTTTATCCCGGATTAAGTTTTTTTTTGTCCATTTTTCCAGCTAGAAGAGCACAGGTAACAGCTGCAAATCGACAAAACAATCATGCCAAGAGACTTACCAGCATTGGTAACATAAACAGTCAAAGGGGCGGCCCAACCTAGCCTCTTCCTGGTGATGACAGGCAAAGAAGGACACGCTCTTAGCCTGGTCTTCACCCGGGTACATGCCTGGACCCGTGCCAGGCCACGACCCGGCTGCGTCCCATGCTGAGGGAGCTAATGACGCTAATAAGCATGTTTTTAACTAGTCTGGCCTGTACGGTATGCGAGGAAAGCTGGGGACATAGTTCCACCCCAGCCAGGGCCACCAGAATGCAGAAGATGCAGGCAAGGAAACTGCCTCAGAGTAAACCTCTGCTGCGGGAAGCCGCTGACATAAATAACTGCATTTCAACTAGTCTGTCCCGTCCTGTATGCAAGAAAAGCTGGGGGACGTAGTCCCACCCCAGCCAGGGCTAACAGAATGCAACAGATGAAAATGCAGGCAAGGAAACTGCCTCAGAAAAGACATGTGCTACGGGAAGCTGCAAGCGGTAATAAGTCTGTTTCAACGAGTCCGGCCCCTCTTTTCTGCAAGGAAAGCTGGGGGGGAGGGGTAGTCCTACGGCAGCCAGGGCCACCAGAATGCAGCAATTGCAAATGAAAAAAAAACCATTGATGGACAGAATGCAGAACAATGTCATACATTCACCACAGTACACTGATCTGGGCCTAAATCCATTGTGTTTTTTGCTTACCATGCCATTCCAGTTTGGACCCAACCAAATGCAAATCAGTCTTGACCCTGTGCCCAATATGAACAGTCCAGCCCAAACTGCCAGGCCAGGTCCTCCCTGGATGGTAATCAAGCCTCCTAGGACCAGTCTTGGGGTTAGACCCCTCATTAGCCAGGATAGCTTTCCTCCAGTGGCATGGAGAGCACGGTCGCAGGATGCTTGTTTCCATTCTAGGGAAGACATGGCTTGGCAATTCGGGCTGGACTGTTCTCATGAGGCACAGGGTCAAGACTGATTTGCATATAGCAGTGTCTGAACTGGGGTATGCTCAGATGGGGATCCCTGCTCACTTTGCCCCTGGATTCAAGCTAGCCTGGCTGATGGGGCTGTTAGCCCGAAACCGGTCCCAGGATGCTTGTTCCTGGTCCAGGGAAGACATGGCTTGGCAGATCGGGCTGGACTGTTCCCATGAGGCACAGGGTCAAGACTGATTTGCATGTAGCTGTGTCTGAACTGGGGTGGTGAAGTGAGCTAAAGAACAATGATGGATTCAACCCAGATCTGTGACTGGGGGTGAGTATCTGAAAAGATTCTGCACTCCAGCCATCATCTCCTTGTGTTTGCTTTGTTCGCCCTAACTTGGCAGGGTATTCCCTGACGTTGGTCCCTTGCTCACTTTGCCACTGGATTCAAGGTAGCCTGGCTGATGAGGGCTGTTAGCCCGAAACCTGGTCCAGGGAAGACATGGCTTTGCAGTTCGGGCAGGACTGATCCCATGAGGCACAAGGTCAAGACCGATTTGTATTTAGCTGCGTCTGAACGGATCACGGACAGAATATCGACAACAGAAATGTCGAACTACAAAAATATTGTGACAAAAATATTGTCAAAAATATTGACCTTCTATCTACATAATGGTAAGTACAAAAATATGGGAAACAATATCTTTGTTAATATTATCGTTGTTAAAAATATCGTTTTTTTAAAAATGTTTAAAAATATTGTAAAATAAATTAAATAATACATATGATTAAAAAAATTGTTACAAATATATATTTTTTTAAATTATAAGTAAGAAATATAATGTAAAAATAAATTAAACATACATATATATAACATATAGGGGCCGATTCCAATCCTGGAAAAAGGCTGTACGAATCGTCGTACGGAGCGTTTTCTCCGTACGACTCGTACCCGGTAAACTGTCCGTACAACCTAGGAAGTACGATTCGTACAGAAAGCCTATTTCCGTATGAATCATACAAAAGACCGTACGGGTAAAAAAAACCTACGATTCTGATCCGGAACAGCCTGTACGCGACGCCCGTACGTATATAAGCAGCGTTTTACAGCCCAGCAAGTACGATTCGTCCCTACGTCACTCCGTACGGCTCTTTTTTTACGGGAGCCAATAACAGCTGTAAAAGCTGAGTCCCCAGGGGTACGAGTTGTACAGGCATACACCCCCCGTGCGTTGCGTATGTACGCACCGTACCCCCAGCGCGTATATTCGCACCATACCCCCAGCGCGTATGTACGCACCGTACCACCAGCACGTATGTACGCACCATTCCCCCAGCGCATACGCACAGGGGGTACGGTGCGTACATACGTGCTGGGGGACGGTGCGTACATACGCGCTGGGGGGCCTTTATGACTCGCACCCCGGGAACAACTTTTCCCGGGAAACGAGTCGTACACACTTCGCTTCGTATCGGGTAAAGTCATTCCCCGTGTACGGGACATTTTCCGTATGAATCATAAATCGGAAAGCCGGTCCGGATCGTACTTGTATGCTCGGACTGTATTTTTACGATTGGTACGGAAAAGTGTCCGGGTACGTCTCGTGCAACTTTTCCCGATACGATTCGTACGGATCGGGCCGATCCGTATGTACCTTTTACCGTACGAATCGTACTTCACGGGTCGAACGTGACTTGTACGATTCGTACGGAAAAAAATACGGATAGGAGTCGTACGGAAAAAAAAATACAGGATCGGAATCGGCCCCATAATATATATATTTACTTAATAATAATAATAATAAATAAATATTTTAATAAACTATAAAATGTTAGAAACATATTAAAATTATAAATACATATATAAATACATACATCTGTAAAACAAAAATAATATATATATATAATGCATTAAAATATATATATTTTTTTTAATTTAAACCACATTTTACACTACATTAACTGCAACAGTAGAGAAAATGTTGGATAGCGAAGGGGATAAAATTACTATTTCCACTCCAGGTAGTGCAACAGTAGGGAAAGTGTAGGATAGCTGAGGGGATTAATTTACTATTCCCACTCCAACGAGTACAAAAGTAGGGAAAGTATTGGATAGTGGAGGGGAATAATTTACTATTCCCACTCCAGCAACTACAAAAGTAGGGAAAGTGTTAGATAGCGGAGGGGAATAATTTACTATTTCCTCTCCAGAAGGTACAACAGCAGAGAAAGTGTTGGTTAGTGGAGGGGAATAATTTACTATTCACACTCCTGGGAGTGCAACAGCAGGGAATGTGTTTGATAGTGTAGGGGTAGAAATTACTATTCCCACCCCAGGGATAGCAACAGTAGGGAAAGTGTTGGATAGCGGAGGGTTCAAAATTACTAATCCCACTCCAGAAAGTGCAACAGTAGGGAAAGTATTGGATAGTGGAGGGGATAAAATTACTATTCCCACTCCAGCAAGTGCAACAGTAGGGAAAGTGTTCGATAGCGTAGGGGTAAAAATTACTATTCTCACTCCAGGGATAGCAACAGTAGGGAAAGTGTTGGATATCATAGGGGTAAACATTACTATTACCACTCCAGAGAGTGCAACACTAGGGAAAATGTTGGATAGTGGAGGGGATAAAATTACTATTCCCACTCCAGCAAGGGCAACAGTAGGGAAAGTGTTGGATAGGGGAGGGGAATATTTTTATATTCCCACTCCAGCAATTGCAACAGTAGGGAAAATGTTGGATGGCATAGGGATTAAAATTTACTATTTCCACTCCAGAGAGTGCAACAGTAGGGAAAGTGTTGGATAGCAGAGGGGATAAAATTACTATTCCCACTCCAGGGAGCGTAACAGTAGGGAAAGTGTTGGATAGCGGGAGGGAATAACGTACTATTCCCACTCCAGGGAGTGCAATAGTAGGGAAAGTGTTGGATAGCGGAGGGGTCAAAATGACTATTCCCACTCCAGCAAGTGCAACAGTAGGGAAAATATATATTTTTTTAAATTATAAGTAAGAAATATAATGTAAAAATACATATATATAACATATATTATATATATATATATAGTTACTTAATAATAATAATAAATAAATATTTTAATAAATTATAAAGGTGCCGATTCCGATCCGTTAAAAATAATTTGCGTACGACCCGTATCCGTATTTTTTTACGTACGAGTCGTACAAGTACCGTACAAACTGCCAAGTACGATTCGTCCGTGAAAAATAACTACGAATAGCGTCGGGAAAAGTCTACGAGAGTGCGTCGGACATTGTTACGTGCAAATCGTAAAACACAAGTCCGAGCGCGCAGGTCCGATCCCGACCGTCCGTCGGAATACACAATTGCACGTAAAATGGCCCGTACGGAGCCAACGCAGTAGCACACATGTACATGGGTAAACTTATGCCCATGTACGAGCCGTACAGCCCCCCCACCCCCAAATATGTCAGCACCGTACACCACCCTGTCCACACTGTACCCCAGCCCCGCAACCGTACGCGCCGTACCCCCATGTACGCGCCGTACCCCTCCCCATGTACGCGTCTTACCCCCCCTGTCTGCACTGTACCCCAGCCCCGCACCTGTACGTGCTGTACCCCCCATGTACGCGCCTCCCCCCTGTACGCGCATAACTCCCGCATGTACGTGCCGTACCTCCGCATGTACGGGCCGTACCCAAGGGCCGCACGTGTACGCACTGTACCCCCACCGCATGTACGTGCCTTACCCCTCCATGTACGCGCCGTACCTCCGCATGTACGCACTGTACCCTAGGGCCGCACCTGTACGCACCGTACCCCCACCGCATGTACGCGCCCTCCCCCACATGTATGTGCCTTACCCCCCCATGTACGCACCGAACCCCCACCACATGTACGCGCCGCACTCCAACATCGTACCCCAGCACCCTCAGCCAGCATCGCGTATGTACGGATCGTACCTACACGAAAAAGACTCTTACAGAACCAGGACACTGTAAAACAGCACAAGGAGGGTCAATTCGACTCGCACAACACCACAAAACACGTCTACATGACAAAATACATTCCAATGACTGACCTGGCACATCCAAACAGGCAAACAGAGGCCCCAAATCACAACCACCTCTTATAACACACCCACCAAAATTCAAACACAGCCACACCCAAAAATGGACCAATCAAAAGGGCCCACACACACAACCCATGAGCCTTTGCAACAGACCCACTGCTGCCAGACCCCACTGAGATACAACTCCACTAAGAAACAACTCCACATTACACATACCTCCACTACACCTTCACTCACACACCTTCACACAACCTCCTCCACAAACATCCCCCTCTTCACATTCACACACACACCGTCACATTCACACCCACACACCCACAGCCATCCACACCCACACCCACACCCCACACCATGCCCACAGACAAGAATCCAAAGTTCACAACGGCGTAGCTGGACCTCCTTGTCAATGAAGTCATCAGAGTCGAGCCACAGCTGTTTGGAACATTGGTCAGACAGACCAGCATAGCTGAAAAATCTGCCATGTGACAGAGGATTGTCGATAAGGTGAATGCTGTTGCGCCCATCCGAAGGACCAGGCATGAATGCCAAGCCAGGTGGTACGATCTGCGCAGGGCGGTCAAGAGGAAAATGAACGAAGAGTATGCCCAGAGTAACATCACTGGAGGTGGGCCGCCCCGCAGACCCGTACACTACCATCCCTGGGAGGAGAAGGTGATGGCCCTGCTACCGCTGGTGGGAGTACATGGAGTGGAAGGAGTCGCGGAGCCTGGTGAGTACACAAACAACGTACGTAACATGGGGGCAATGGGGTCCACACCACATATACACCAAATGCACGCAACGTCCCCCAAGCACTCACCGCACGCAACCACACTCAAAAACCACGCTCATGCCACTAACGTCTCCATGCACCCTTTACAAATCAAGGCAAGGCCATGTCCAAGGCTACAACAACCACAAACACAAGACTGGATGTCCGGGAGGCTGGGAGGGTGGGCCCCACACAACACATTGTGAAAATGAGACACAGACACCAATGCCCTCAGCCCATATGGCATAGGTACATACCCATGCACAATGCACAGGGACTGGCAAAGTACTGACAAGGTAGCTGACACTTGGCCCTGCTGTATGCAGCACACGGCCCTCCTGGGACCACTGTACACTCAAACACCAAATCCACAAGCACAGGTATCTAGCACAGGAACTCACACTCACTGTCATGCCAGCATGCACCATGAGGGGACAGACACATCACCTGCGAGACCCAATGACAACTCACACTACACACAACAGCACGCTCGGTCACAACCACCCCCCCTAACACAAGCACACACCCCCGGGGCAGGCAACGGATTTACACACTCCTACAATGGACATGTGACACAACAAGACCAATCCAGAGCCAAATAAGCATCAGAGCCAACAATCTACAGGTCAAACACTCAGGAGAACATCCCAATCTGTCGCCCGCAACATACCCATCCCCAAGTGGACATTGAGAGGAATGCTATTTATTTATTTATTTATTTATTGTATTTATACAGCGCACTATCACCTTGCAGGCATCCTGGCGCTAAGTATCAAAAACTGTTAAATGTGGGCAGGGACAGCAGAACAAACAACATTGTTCTAGGACCTAGGAAAGAGCCAGGTCTTTAAACTCCTCCTAAATGGAAGGAGGTCATTCATCATTCTTAACTCCAGCGGAAGGGCGTTCCACAGTCTGGCCGCTATCACACTGAAGGCTGTACCTCCAGATCTAGATTTCTTGAATCTAGGTACTGTAACATGTCTGGCAGATTCAGAACGCAGACATCTCCCTGAAATGTACCAAACAAATTTCCTCTGCAACGCAATAGGGCCGATCTCGTGCAAGGCCTTGAACACCAGGCAGAGAGATTTAAATTGGATTCTTTGTCTAATAGGGAGCCAATGCAACTCCGACAAGGCCCGGGACGAGGAAGCATAACTCGGCCACCCTAGCACCAGCTTAGCTGCTGTAGACTGGATGCGCTGCAATCTGTCTAATAGGTCGTTCGAAGAGCCCAGTAGCAGCGCGTTGCAGTAGTCCAGTCTACTTAGTATAGTGCCCTGAACTGCTAGAGCTCGAGCCTGGGAAGGCATTAACGGCAGAATTTTTCGCAGCGTACGAATCATAGCGAAACAGCTTCCTACCAATTGGTTAACCTGAGCTTCCAACGTTAATTTGTTGTTAAATATGACGCCCAGGTTCCGCACCTTCTCCACTGGGCGTAGAGTCTTAGGGTGATCCAAAGGCCAGAAATTCTCCGGTAACAATTGCGGGGCCTTTCCTGCAGAGAAGTAAAGAACCTCAGTTTTACCAGCGTTAAATTGTAGGGAGTTTAATCTCAGCCAATGAGACATCGCCCTCAAACAATCATGAAACGCTTCTAATGAAGTCGCGTCATCATCCTTCAAGGAGAGAATTAGTTGCGTATCATCAGCATAATTTACAGTCATAATATTATATGCCTTAATGATAGCCATCAACGGAAGCATATAAATATTAAAAAGGATCGGGCTAATTGCAGAGCCCTGGGGGACACCATACTCAATCTTAGAGAAGGAAGATTGATAAGGAGGCAGGGCCACTGCTTGACTCCTCCCAGCGAGGAAGGATTGAAGCCAGCAAAGGGCACTCCCGGTCACCCCAATCTCCTCCAGCCTCCTCAACAAAATTGCATGGTTGACCGTATCGAACGCGGCAGACAAGTAAAGCAGAACAAGAGCTACTGACCTGCCCCTGTCTGCTTGCATTCAAAGCTCGTCCAACACGGTCACCAATGCCGTCTCCGTGCCATGCGCTGGCCGAAAACCAAATTGTACCTCCTCCAAGATATTATTTTTCAGAAGATGTTGTGAGAGGTACTTGCCCACCACTCTTTCTACGATTTTAGCCGGAAACGGCAAAAGAGAGATGGGTCTGTAGTTACTAGGGCTTGCTGGATTCAATGTGGACTTCTTCAGCAGAGGCATCACAAGTGCCTGCTTCCACTGCGCAGGAATCACACCACTGGACAGAGACTGATTACAGATCAGCCTAAGTATGGGAGAGATCTCCCCTTCAAATTCCTTCCAGACTCTCGGTGGCAGAGGGTCTTGAGGTGAGCCTGAAATGATCCCTAAAGTAGCTATACCAAACTCTTCTACTGAGAGGATCGGAAATTCAGATAAAAACGTCCCGCAATGCAGGCTCTCCGGGTGGGAAGGAAAAGTTACACCCCCTACCCATGGTCCACTTTCAGCCCTAGAATGTATCGGACTCACCACCTCCTGACAGCAAGAAGTTTCCCCCAAATTTGCAATAATCGTGTTAATTTTGTCATAAAAATAGCTTGCCAGGCTATCACATAATTCTTGCGAAGGGGGAATTTGATTCTTGCCACACTCGGGGCTAGTCAGGGAATTGAGAATTTTAAAAATGCACCTCGGTCGATTCTGAGCCTTTAATATAGTGCTAGAATAGTAGTTAGCCTTAGTCACATTTATTTCTGTCTTATAGCACCCAATCAACCGTTTCCAACTATTTTTATCCTTATCGTTGTAACTCCTCCTCCACTTCCTCTCTGCCTGCTTACACTCAAGTTTCATTTTTTTAAGATTGTCGTTGAACCAAGGTGCAGACGCTCTTCCTACCTTCTTATGCACTTTAAGAGAGACCGTTGAGTCAAGGACAGAGAAAATCTGTCCGCAAAGGGAGGCATAATTCTCCTCCACTTGTCTGCCCTGCAAAAAACAGTCTTTCAGATCAAAGACCGAACCCTGACCTTTGTTTCTTAGAAGGGACTTCCAATCCCTACTAACATAGTTAGTGGCAGAACTCACTGCTTGGGCATTGTCACCAGGCATAGTAACCAAAAATGTAACCAGAAAGTGATCTGTCCAAACCATTGGCAAAATACCCACAACATTAAGAACTTGGTCCCCAGAAAAAATAAGATCAAGTATGTGACCGTCCTTATGAGTAGCCTCAGTCACCCGTTGGTGAAGGCCCAAACCTGTACATGACTGGAGGACATTATTGTAACCGGAGTCCAAAGACCCATTCAGCCACAAATTAAAGTCACCTAGCAGCACTACCCTGGCGTGGGTAGCGGCCAAGTTGGTAATGGCCTCTGACAGTAACTGCTGTTCCCGCAAGCATAACGCCCCTGGAGGTCTATAACCGACTACCCCGGTTAAAATGTAGCCCTTTGCATCTTTAATAACAATTCCAAATAGCTCGAATCCCTCAATTGTGTCAATCTCTAAAGGCACACAATTCAGAGAATCTTTGTAAATTACCCCGACTCCTCCTCCTCTCCCCCTCACTCTTGGTTTGTGTAAGATTTTAAATCCAGGAGGGCAGGCCCAACCTGGCTCCACCCCACACTCAGGGATGGTCCAGGTTTCAGTCATGAATAAAACATCTAACTCTTGGAGTTCCAGTAACAACTGGATTTCTGTGCAATGTTTTGGGAGTGATCTCACATTAAGTAGTCCACAAATGAGGTTCTCTTGTCTCAAAAAGTCCAAAATTGGATGGGCAGTATGTTCCAACATAAAAGTACCCAGCCACTCTGACGCCACTCCCAGCCTGCGCAGCTCCAAACTAGAGTAGCTTACAAGGCTACTGCCTCCACCCAAGTCCAGCTTACCCCCGGCTCGAGCAGCATTGCTGGCGCTGAGCGCGACCTTAGCGCGGACGGGCGCAGACGGGCTTGCCTAAGGCGCGTATTTGGCGTGCCGCCGGCACGTCCGCGCCAGCGTTCCCTATATGCAGCTCGGACCAGGAAAGCTAGAACGCTAACCGGACAAGATGGCGGTGCTACTCACTCGGAAACCGAGCGCAAGGCTGGAGGAAAGGAGCCCAATAAAGGTTCCAGTAATTGCAGTTCTGCCCGATTTTAAAAAGCACACACAGTATACAATACACAATATATTAAAAGATAAAAATGTTATTCCTCATAAGATGATAAAAAGTTTTTCCCCCTATTAAGGTCTTTCACAAAAAGTGCAAATACAAATTTGAGCAATGTTAGCTGCTCCCTGCTGCCTCAACAACACACAGAACAGCCTCGACATTTATTTGAATTCTAGGCACATCCAACTACCTTGAGGAACTGTGTCAACTTGAATATGTATGAAACATAGATGTCGCATGAAACACCATTAACATTGTCTCTCTCTCACACACAGGGCAACGTCGACGATCTACCCCCAACACTGGGGGGGAAAAATCACAGTCCCAGGCTCCTCGTGAAGATGATCCCACCGGCAGCGATGACTCTCACCACTCCGTGGATGACCCCGACCAACCTGGACCCTCTGGTGCCCAAGCCCCTGCAGCACCTGCGTCAGGTACATCTGTGCCAACCACCACCCCCATTCCTGCCACATCCCAGGACACACCCAGGAGCCCTGGGCAGACATCGATCCTGACTGTCCTCCATGGCCACACCAGACTGCTGACCCAGATGGTGTCGTACATGGAGGGCATGTCATCAGCGATGTCTGACCAACGGATGTTGCTGAGGTCCCTGGACTCGTCACCGACGGCAGTAGCGAGTCACCTGCAGCGCTGCGACCCCCCACCCCTGCCCCATCCACAAGCCACACACCCATGCCTGTCCCAAGCACACAAAGACATCCACACACACACACCCCACCAGACAGAAGCAGCATACCACCACGTAAGGGCAAGTGCACACCTCCTGACACGCACACTCAGGGGGAAGCAGGCACACCCACTGGGTCTGGGGCACACAGGCAGGCACACAGCCACAGTCCTCATCCACATGACTCACTCCCCAGTCCCTCCCCTGCCCCAGATTCAGAGAAGGAGGCCTACTTTGCTGGGCTGGGCCTCAGCCCCACTAGTTCACCTGGACGCAAACGGTCAAGGCACTCCACGGGTAGGGGAGTTAAGTCCCCCAGCCCGTCCACCACCTCCCCCAGTAGCGCTGCAACCCATCCCTCCGGCCTCCTCCCCTCCTTGGGGCCTGTTGTTTCTCCGGGTGCAGGGGAGACGCTTGAAGAACTGGCAGAAGTGTGCAGCGCCGAGCGCGCCTCCACCTTTGGCGCTGCCCCACCCCCTGTGGTGGAGTCGTCCGTCCCTGCACCCACCACACCTACCCTTCCCTCTCCTGTCCCTGCGGTGCCTGGTCCTTCCCCACATGATGCCCCCCCCCCAGTCGACGACACAGTCTTGTGATGTGCAGGCAAGCTAGGGGAGACGCATGGCCATGTGTCCCCCACCAAGGACTGATGATATGGACTGGCCACTGGCCTTTGTGAATAGTCTTGTTTACACATTATTATTTTCATGCTGAATAAAGCATTTTCTTTTTCGTTTGAAAAGTCTTGCATTTCAGGTATTGATGTTGATGCTGATGCTACAGGAGTTGGGGTTGTGAGCATGTGTTATGTTTCAGGGAAATGTTGTTGTCTGCTGCTCATGGGGTGGAACCTGGTGTCTGTGTGCCATCACAAGGTCTCTGCAAAGATTCTTTGTCGTGTCGGCTCTTTGTGTTTGGAGACATTGTCCCAAGGAGTGTTCCTTCCTCTGTGGCACCTAACATCTCCCCTGCAGAGAGTTGCACAATTGTTGTGTTGCCCTGTGTCTACATGTCCTTTGTTGGTGATGGATCCCTTCAACTCTGGCCATGCCTGCTCAGCAATGTGTCCGGCTGCATCGTGTGTGCCATCCTTGGTACTCACTGTACTTGTGTATAGAGTATTTTGCCATGCCTTCATGGATAAATTGTCCCTTTTACGCACAATGCATGTGTGTAATCCCAGCCTAGTACACATATGGTACTTGTTCTGCTGGGTATTTGAACACCTGACTCACAATTGTGGCCATTGTATCTGTGGGAACTCCACCCTATTCCTTCCATGACAGACAACATCTTGGTGGCTAGCCCAGCACCTGAACATTCCTATCAGTCCTGGGATGTGCGTGACAGTGTGTGTTCTCTTTGGCTCTCTTAGTTTATTAGGCAGTGACATGACTATAAAGTCTTGTGGCATGATCTCTGTGTGTGTATTGTGCTGCATCTGCCAGGGGTGGGTATGCATGTGTTATTTGTCCTCACACCCACATGTGGTGTGTCATGCAGTGGGGGAAAGACATCCATCCTCCTGGGAGTGGGACACTGCTGTCAGTGATGTGTTGTTATGGCACTATCATCATTGTCCGAAGTTAGGGATACATACATTTACCCATGGAGCTGTGGTCATCTGATAATGATGTACACCTCCCCATGTCTCTGTCCACTGCTGGGAGTCCTCTGCACCCACCCCCATGTCTCTGCCCACTGCTGGGAGTCCTCTGCACCAACCCCTCATATGTGTGGGCACTGCTGGGAGTCCTCTGCACCCACCCCTCATATGTCTGGGCACTGATGGGAGTCCTCTGCACCCACCCCTCATATGTCTGGGCACTGCTGGGAGTCCTCTGCACCCACCCCTCATATGTCTGGGCACTGGTGGGAATCCTCTGCACCCACCCCCATGTCTCTGTCCACTGCTGGGAGTCCTCTGCACCCACCCCCATGTCTTTGTCCACTGCTGGAAATGATAGGAACCCAACCCTCATATGTCTGGGCACTGCTGGGAGTGATGGGTACCCACCCCTCATATGTCTGGGCACTGCTGGGAGTCCTCTGCACCCACCCCTCATATGTCTGGGCACTGCTGGGAGTCCTCTGCACCCACCCCTCATATGTCTGGGCACTGCTGGGAATCCTCTGCACCCACCCCCATGTCTCTGTCCACTGCTGGGAGTCCTCTGCACCCACCCCCATGTCTCTGTCCACTGCTGGGAGTGATAGGCACCCACCCCTCATATGTCTGGGCACTGCTGGAAGTGATGGGTACCCACCCCTCATATGTCTGTCCACTACTGGGAGTCCTCTGCACCCACCCCCATGTCTCTGTCCACTGCTGGGAGTGATAGGCACCCACCCCTCATATGTCTGGGCACTGCTGGGAGTGATGGGTACCCACCCCTCATATGTCTGGGCACTGCTGGGAGTCCTCTGCACCCACCCCTCATATGTCTGGGCACTGCTGGGAGTCCTCTGCACCCACCCCTCATATGTCTGGGCACTGCTGGGAATCCTCTGCAAACACCCCCATGTCTCTGTCCACTGCTGGGAGTCCTCTGCACCCACCCCCATGTCTCTGTCCACTGCTGGGAGTGATAGGCACCCACCCCTCATATGTCTGGGCACTGCTGGGAGTGATGGGCACCCACCCCTCATATGTCTGGGCACTGCTGGGAGTGATAGGCACCCACCCCTCATATGTCTCGGCACTGCTGGGAGTCCTCTGCACCCACCCCTCATATGTCTGGGCACTGCTGGGAGAGATAGGCACCCACCCCTCATCTGTCTGGGCACTGCTGGGAGTCCTCTGCACCCACCCCTCATATGTCTGGGCACTGCTGGGAGTCCTCTGCACCCACCCCTCATATGTCTGGCCACTGCTGGGAGTGATGGGCACCCACCCCTCATATATCTGTCCACTGCTGGGAGTCCTCTGCACCCACCCCTCGTATGTCTGGGCACTGTTGGGAGTCCTCTGCACCCACCCCTCATATGTCTGGGTACTGCTGGGAGTGATGGGCACCCACCCCTCATATCTCTGGGCACTGCTGGGAGTGATAGGCACCCACCCCTCATATGTCTGGGCACTGCTGGGAGTCCTCTGCACCCACCCCTCATATGTCTGGGCACTGCTGGGAGTCCACTGCGCCCACCCCTCATATGTCTGGGCACTGCGGGGAGTGATAGGCACCCACCCCTCATATGTCTGGGCACTGCTGGGAGTGATAGGCACCCACCCCTCATATGTCTGGACACTGTTGGGAGTCCTCTGCACCCACCCCTCATATGTCTGGGCACTGCTGGGAGTGATAGGCACCCACCCCTCATATGTCTGGGCACTGCTGGGAGTCCTCTGCACCCACCCCTCATATGTCTGGGCACTGCTGGGAGTGATAGGCACCCACCCCTCATATGTCTGGGCACTGCTGAAAGTGATGGGCACCCACCCCTCATATGTCTGGGCACTGCTGGGAGTGATAGGCACCCACCCCTCATATGTCTGGGCACTGCTGGGAGTCCTCTGCACCCACCCCTCATATGTCTGGGCACTGCTGGGAGAGATAGGCACCCACACCTCATATGTCTGGACACTGCTGGGTGTCCTCTGCAACCACCCACCCACCCACTTGCGCCCTTGCTGTGGTACATAGGCCTGGGCAAAAATTTCGTTCCGTTCGCGGAAATTGCGATAATTTGACATTTTTGCGTTCCGCGGAGAGCGCGAAGATGTCAAAAATTCCGGTTTCCGCAGCTTGGCGATAATTTGTTTCTTGCTCGCGCTGTAAAATGATACATTCTCGCGCGCGCGCGATCGCCTTACCTGATTCCCTGCGTTCGCCGACAAGTTTTCTTGATCCGGTCGCGTTCTCCATGAGATGTTGTATTGTTTTTAGCCATTTGCGCTGTCTCGCGACAGTTCGCGCCCGCAGTGACGTCATGCGTCGCGCGATCACGTCTTTCTTCTCGCGATCATGCACCGCGAGAACAACTCAAAACAAGATGGCCGCGCCCGCAAGCAGCCACATGGGTAAGTTGGCGACCCGCAACCATGCAGAAAATCGCGCGAACATGCCGGAAAAAAACTTCCGCATCTTCGCGATATTTCTGCTTGTTTGCGATAATTTTAAACATTCTCGCGATAATTTGCGAAGGTTAATTCCGCAAATTCCGCCCACCCCTAGTGGTACACTGCTGTCCTGGGCATACACCACCCCCAATTTACAGCTGATGTGCTGCACCAAGCCGTACACCTACATCCATTGCGTGTGTACGCCTTGTATCCATCATGTAATGGGGCTGTAGGGGTAAGCGTGGAACGGCCCGTACCCACGCTCTGGGAGCGTGGGTACGGTCCGTACTCGCGTACCCCTACATCACCACTACAATGGTGGTACGGCCCGTACCCACGCTCTGGGGGCGTGGGTACGGTCCGTACACGCGTACCCCTACATCACCACTACAATGGTGGTACGGCCCGTACCCACGCTCTGGGGGGCATGGGTACGGGCCGCACCACCATTGTAGTGGTGATGTAGGGGTACGCGTGTATGGACCGTACCCACGCTCTGGGGGCGTGGGTACGGTCCGTACACACGTACCCCTACATCACCACTACAATGGTGGTACGGCCCGTACCCACGCTCTGGGGGGGCGTGGGTATGGGCCGTACCACCATTGTAGTGGTGATGTAGGGGTACGCGTGTACAGACCGTACCCACGCTCTGGGGGCGTGGGTACGGTCCGTACACGCATACCCTACATCACCACTACAATGGTGGTATGGCCCGTACCCACGCTCTTGGGGGCGTGGGTACGGTCCGTACCACCATTGTAGTGGTGATGTAGGGGTACGCGTGTACGGACCGTACCCACGCTCTGGAGGCGTGGGTACGGGCCGTACACGCGTACCGCTACATCACCACTACAATGGTGGGACGGACCGTACCCACGCTCTGAGGGGCGTGGGTACATCCCGTACCACCATTTTGGTGGTGACGGGTACGCGTCCACGTCCACTTCCGTTGTGGCGGGACGTGGGATTGGTGGACACGCCCCCCGAAGTGACCAGACCATGGAGGTAATTAATGTGCAGGATGTATTAGTATTTTGTGAGGTGTGGGTTATGTTTCCTGCCCCTTGCAACCCCCCCCCTTTGCCCCTGGGGCTTGTTCTGACCTTCTGCGGCATCTGCGGCGGTTTCTGAACACGAGGTCGTAGGCTATGAGGGCCGGGATGACGAGTAGGTTGGGGTCCATCGCTGTCCGTCGCGTACCGGTGCTCCTTGTTCGCGTCGTCCTCAATTTCCCGGCAGTTTTTGGCTCCCATAAAAAATGCTACGTGCGGAGTGACGTCGGCATGATTCGTACTTGCTGGTCCGTAAAACGCTGCCTGACTCCGTCCGGACGTCGCGTATGCGCCGTCCAGCCGGTAATTTTTTTTTACGACTCATACGGAAATGGTATTTCTGTGCGAATCGTACTTGCGAGTTTGTAAGGTGTTTTTCCCGGGTACGAGTCGGATGGAGAAAACGCTCCGTACGACCATTTGTACCCGGCTTTTACCGGATCGGAATCGGCACCAAAATGTTAGAAACATATTACAATTATAAATGCATATATAAATACATACATCCGTAAAATTAAAATAAAATATATATATAATGCATTAAAATATTTAGAAAAAAAAAATGTAAACCACATTTTACTCTACATTAACTGCAACAGTAGAGAAAATGTTGGATAGCGAAGGGGATACAATTACTATTTCCACTCCAGGTAGTGCAACAGTAGAGAAAGTGTAGGATAGCTGAGGGGAATAATTTACTATTCCCACTCCAGCGAGTATAAAAGTAGGGAAAGTGTTGGATAGTGGAGGGGAATAATTTACTATTCCCACTCCAGCAACTACAAAAGTAGGGAAAGTGTTAGATAGCGGAGGGGACTAATTTACTATTTTCTCTCCAGCAAGTACAACAGCAGGGAAAGTGTTGGATAGTGGAGGGGAATAATTTACTATTCACACTCCCGGGAGTGCAACAGCAGGGAATATGTTTGATAGCGTAAGTGTAGAAATTACTATTCCCACTCCAGGGATAGCAACAGTAGGGAAAGTGTTGGATAGCGGAGGGTTCAAAATTACTATTCCCACTCCAGAGAGTGCAACAGTAGGGAAAGTATTGGATAGGGGAGGGGATAAAATTACTATTCCCACTCCAGCAAGTGCAACAGTAGGGAAAGTGTTCGATAGCGTAGGGGTAAAAATTACTATTCTCACTCTAGGGATAGCAACAGTAGGGAAAGTGTTGGATAGCGTAGGGGATACAATTACTATTTCCACTCCAGGTAGTGCAATAGTAGTGAAAGTGTAGGATAGCTGAGGGGAATAATTTACTATTCCCACTCCAGCAAGGGCAACAGTAGGGAAAATGTTTGATAGGGGAGGGGAATATTTTACTATTCCCACTCCAGCAATTAGAACAGTAGGGAAATTGTTTGATGGCATAGGGATTAAAATTTACTATTTCCACTCCAGAGAGTGCAACAGTAGGGAGAGTGTTGGATAGCGGAGGGGATAAAATTACTATTCCCACTCCAGGGAGCGCAACAGTAGGGAAAGTGTTGGATAGCGGGAGGGGATATATGCACTATTCCCACTCCAGGGAGTACAACAGTAGGGAAAGTGTTGGATAGCGGAGGGGTCAAAATAACTATTCCCACTCCAGCAAGTGCAACAGTAGGGAAAGTGTTGGATAGCGGAGAGGATAAAATCACTATTTCCACTCCAGGTAGTGCAAGAGTAGGGAAAGTGTAGGATAGCGGAGTGGAATAATTTACTATTCCCACTCCAATGAGTACAACAGTAGGGAAAGTTGTGGATAGCGGAGGGGAATAATTTACTATTCCCACTCCAGCAACTACAAAAGTGGGGAAAGTGTTAGATAGCGGAGGGGACTAATTTACTATTCCCTCTCCAGCAAGTACAGCAGTAGCGAAAGTGTTGGATAGTGGTGGGGAATAATTTACTATTCACACTCCAGGGATAGCAACAGTAGGGAAAGTGTTGGATAGAGTAGGGGTAGAAACTACTATTCCCACTCCAGGGATAGCAACAGTAGGGAAAGTGTTGCATAGCGTAGGGGATAAAATTACTATTCCCACTCCAGCAATTACAACAGTAGGGAAAATGTTGGATGGCATAGGGATTAAAACTTACTATTTCCACTCCAGAGAGTGCAACAGTAGGGAAAGTGTTGGATAGCGGAGGGTATAAAATTACTATTCCCACTCCAGGGAGCGCAACAGTAGGGAAAGTGTTGGATAGCGGAGGGGTCAAAATTACTATTTCCACTGCAGGTAGTGCAACAGTAGGGAAAGTGTAGGATAGCGGAGTGGAATAATTTACTATTCCCACTCCAATGAGTACAACAGTAGGGAAAGTGTTGGATAGCGGAGGGGAATAATTTACTATTCCCACTCCAGCAACTACAAAAGTAGGGAAAGTGTTAGATAGCGGAGGGGACTAATTTACTATTCCCTCTCCAGCAAGTACAACAGTAAGGAAAGTGTTGAATAGTGGCGGGGAATAATTTACTATTCCCACTCCAGGGATAGCAACAGTAGGGAAAGTGTTGGATAGCGTAGGGGTAAAAATTCCTATTCCCACTCCAGAGAGTGCAACAGTAGGGAAAGTATTGGATAGCGGAGGGGATAAAATTACTATTCCCACTCCAGCAAGTGCAACAGTAGGGAAAGTGTTCGATAGCGTAGGGGTAAAAATTACTATTCCCACTCCAGGGATAGCAACAGTAGGGAAAGTGTTGGATAGCGTAGGGGTAAAAATTACTATTCCCACTCCAGTGAGTGCAACAGTAGGGAAAGTGTTGGGTAGGGGAGGGGAATAATTTACTATTCCCACTCCAGCAATTGCAACAGTAGGGAAAATGTTGGATGGCATGGGGATTAAAATTGACTATTTCCACTCCAGAGAGTGCAACAGTAGGGAAAGGGTTGAATAGCAGAGGGGATAAAATTACTATTCCCACTCCAGGGAGCGTAACAGTAGGGAAAGTGTTGGATAGCGGGAGGGGATAAATGTACTATTCCCACTTTAGGGAGTGCAACAGTAGGGAAAGTATTGGATAGGGGAGGGGATAAAATTACTATTCCCACTCCAGCAAGTGCAACAGTAGGGAAAGTGTTCGATAGCGTAGGGGTAAAAATTACTATTCCCACTCCAGGGATAGCAACAGTAGGGAAAGTGTTGGATAGCGTAGGGGTAAAAATTACTATTCCCACTCCAGTGAGTGCAACAGTAGGGAAAGTGTTGGGGAGGGGAATAATTTACTATTCCCACTCCAGCAATTGCAACAGTAGGGAAAATGTTGGATGGCATGGGGATTAAAATTGACTATTTCCACTCCAGAGAGTGCAACAGTAGGGAAAGGGTTGAATAGCAGAGGGGATAAAATTACTATTCCCACTCCAGGGAGCGTAACAGTAGGGAAAGTGTTGGATAGCGGAGGGTTCAAAATTACTATTCCCACTCCAGAGAGTGCAACAGTAGGGAAAGTATTGGATAGGGGAGGGGATAAAATTACTATTCCCACTCCAGCAAGTGCAACAGTAGGGAAAGTGTTCGATAGTGTAGGGGTAAAAATTACTATTCTCACTCTAGGGATAGCAACAGTAGGGAAAGTGTTGGATAGCGTAGGGGATACAATTACTATTTCCACTCCAGGTAGTGCAATAGTAGTGAAAGTGTAGGATAGCTGAGGGGAATAATTTACTATTCCCACTCCAGCAAGGGCAACAGTAGGGAAAATGTTTGATAGGGGAGGGGAATATTTTACTATTCCCACTCCAGCAATTAGAACAGTAGGGAAATTGTTTGATGGCATAGGGATTAAAATTTACTATTTCCACTCCAGAGAGTGCAACAGTAGGGAGAGTGTTGGATAGCGGAGGGGATAAAATTACTATTCCCACTCCAGGGAGCGCAACAGTAGGGAAAGTGTTGGATAGCGGGAGGGGATATATGCACTATTCCCACTCCAGGGAGTACAACAGTAGGGAAAGTGTTGGATAGCGGAGGGGTCAAAATAACTATTCCCACTCCAGCAAGTGCAACAGTAGGGAAAGTGTTGGATAGCGGAGAGGATAAAATCACTATTTCCACTCCAGGTAGTGCAAGAGTAGGGAAAGTGTAGGATAGCGGAGTGGAATAATTTACTATTCCCACTCCAATGAGTACAACAGTAGGGAAAGTTGTGGATAGCGGAGGGGAATAATTTACTATTCCCACTCCAGCAACTACAAAAGTGGGGAAAGTGTTAGATAGCGGAGGGGACTAATTTACTATTCCCTCTCCAGCAAGTACAGCAGTAGCGAAAGTGTTGGATAGTGGTGGGGAATAATTTACTATTCACACTCCAGGGATAGCAACAGTAGGGAAAGTGTTGGATAGAGTAGGGGTAGAAATTACTATTCCCACTCCAGGGATAGCAACAGTAGGGAAAGTGTTGCATAGCGTAGGGGATAAAATTACTATTCCCACTCCAGCAATTACAACAGTAGGGAAAATGTTGGATGGCATAGGGATTAAAACTTACTATTTCCACTCCAGAGAGTGCAACAGTAGGGAAAGTGTTGGATAGCGGAGGGTATAAAATTACTATTCCCACTCCAGGGAGCGCAACAGTAGGGAAAGTGTTGGATAGCGGAGGGGTCAAAATTACTATTTCCACTGCAGGTAGTGCAACAGTAGGGAAAGTGTAGGATAGCGGAGTGGAATAATTTACTATTCCCACTCCAATGAGTACAACAGTAGGGAAAGTGTTGGATAGCGGAGGGGAATAATTTACTATTCCCACTCCAGCAACTACAAAAGTAGGGAAAGTGTTAGATAGCGGAGGGGACTAATTTACTATTCCCTCTCCAGCAAGTACAACAGTAAGGAAAGTGTTGAATAGTGGCGGGGAATAATTTACTATTCCCACTCCAGGGATAGCAACAGTAGGGAAAGTGTTGGATAGCGTAGGGGTAAAAATTCCTATTCCCACTCCAGAGAGTGCAACAGTAGGGAAAGTATTGGATAGCGGAGGGGATAAAATTACTATTCCCACTCCAGCAAGTGCAACAGTAGGGAAAGTGTTCGATAGCGTAGGGGTAAAAATTACTATTCCCACTCCAGGGATAGCAACAGTAGGGAAAGTGTTGGATAGCGTAGGGGTAAAAATTACTATTCCCACTCCAGTGAGTGCAACAGTAGGGAAAGTGTTGGGTAGGGGAGGGGAATAATTTACTATTCCCACTCCAGCAATTGCAACAGTAGGGAAAATGTTGGATGGCATGGGGATTAAAATTGACTATTTCCACTCCAGAGAGTGCAACAGTAGGGAAAGGGTTGAATAGCAGAGGGGATAAAATTACTATTCCCACTCCAGGGAGCGTAACAGTAGGGAAAGTGTTGGATAGCGGGAGGGGATAAATGTACTATTCCCACTTTAGGGAGTGCAACAGTAGGGAAAGTGTTGGATGGCGGAGGGGTCAAAATTACTATTCGCACTCCAGCAAGTGCAACAGTAGGGAAAGTGTTGGATAGAGGAGGGGAATAATTTATTATTCCCACTCCAGGGAGTGCAACAGTAGGAAAAGTGTTGGATAGCGGAGGGTTCAAAATTACAATTCTTACTCCAGCTAGTGCAAAAAGTAGGGAAAGTGTTGCATAACGGTGAGAAATAATTTACTATTCTCACTCCAGGGAGTGCAACAGTAGGGATAGTGTTGGAAAGCGGAGGGGTAAAAATTACTATTTCCACTCCAGCAAATGCAACAGTAGAGAAAGTGTTGGATAGCAGAGGGGAATAATTTACTAATCCCACTCCAGCAAGTGCAACAGTAGGGAAAGGGTTGGATAGCGGAGGGGAATAATTTACTATTCCCACTCCAGCAAATTAATTAGCATTAATTTTACAAACAATTAATTAATTTAAAAAATTTCTCTATAAATGACACCACCGATGTGTTAAAGCATGACAACAGCATGACATCATTAACAGTTAATTACTCAATTAATAACAATTAACAAGCAAATTAAAAACAATTATTAATAAATTAAATCACACAAATAACACTATAAAACAATATTTAAAAAAATTATAAGAAAAATATTTAAAAATGTATTAAACTTAAATTACTTTTAACCCTACTCCCCTGTCAACCCACAACCCACTCCTAAAAAATGACAACATTAACACAGTTATCAATTAATTATTGAATATTAATAACCAATTAATAACTAATTAACAATTAATTATTTACCACAATCAACATTATAAAATATTAAATACATAAATATCACTTAATAAAAAATATGAATTAATTAATTATTATTAAATGGCTTCCCACCCCACTCCCCTGTAAACCCACAACCCGCTCCTAAAAGAATGACAAAATTAACATAATTAACAATTACCTAATAATTATTAACAACCAAGTAATAAATAAATAATATTAAATTAATTTCCACAATTAACAATATAAAATATTAAATACATACATTGTATTTATTAAAACATATTAATTAATTATAATTACATTTTTTCCCACCCTATTCCCCTATAAACCCACAACACGCTATGGAGCTAATACGCAATATGTAATTTAAAAAAAATTAATAACTTCTAAAAATTATTAATACATTTTTTATAATTAAATTACTTCCCACCCTATTCCCCTATAAACCCACAACACGCTACGGAACTAAAACGCAAAATTTACTTTAAAAAATAAATAATAACTTCTAACGTTTTAGCACATATAGTAAAAAATAAATGCAATACTTACACAAAAAAATAGAACGCATACATTTAAAATACACACTAAAATACATAACAGTATCTAAAACAACAATATTTTTAACAACAATATTTTTGCAAATGATATTAATGACTTCGATATTTTAAAAAACTACATTACTTACCTTAAACTGGATATTCTTGACAACAATATTCTGACAGTCGATATTTTTGTATTACGATATTCTGCACTCGATATTAGTGCAAGTCGACATTTACAACTCAATATCATGTCTGTTTACTGTCTGAACTGGGGTGGCGAAGTGAGCTAAAGCCTGATGATGAATTCAACCTAGATCTGTGACTGGGGGTGAGTGTCTGAAAAGTGTCAGCGCTTTATCCCTCATCTCCTTGTGTTTGCAAATGAAGATGCAGGCAGGGAAACTGCCTCAGAACAAACCCTCGATATGCAAAGATAGCAATTGCTTATATTTTTTAATGCTTGTTTTCAAAGGCATAGCAGTAAAATAAGGGGCAAACTGTAAATAGGAGCTTTAGTTGAGAGTGATCACAAAACAGCTGCACAATCTGGCTGTTTTGTGAAGATAATGGTACACACTTGGAGAGCAAGGCTCACTTTGTAAAGGAAACACTGCATGCAAAGCTTTGGCAGACCATCTGAAGACTAGGTCAGGGAATTGGTTAGAGCAGAAAATGTCTCATTGACATTTTATGCTTGAAACAGACTTGTGCAGTATCTCTCAAGCCTTTTTTACATGAAGTTTGCCTCAAGATTTCATGCAACATACTGGCAAACCACCTTATAGTTTGTGCCAGTGGTGTAATTTTTTAGACATTTTTCAAGAAATTCGATTTTGCAGACCCAGAGTCCTCTGTACATTATCTACATATACAAAATCCTTTTCACAATCCCAAACACATCTTACTCACTCTAATAACAAACACACATTCCTTAATGATAGAACACTAGAGAAGGTGTTCAGCTTTTGGTGTCCTATTTTTTGTGTGAAATAGTATGTGCAGAAAGACTACCCTGATGATGGAGGAGTATTAATTTTCCTTTTTAGCATCTAGATATTCTTAGTTGTTAAAGGAATATACCAAATGATGACACTCTCTTCGAAAACGAAACACATCTAAAACCAGATTGAATGGCTCTCCCATGAAGGAAATGGAGAGACGACCGAGCTGCAAGTGACTCAATATCATAAAAATATGTTTATGTAGGACATCATGTGGCTTCAGTGGAAGCCTATACCACATGAGCACAATAAGGACAGTACTCTACATCTATGTGATTGAATGCTTGCATCCCTTGCAATATACGTAGACTGTTAAAGCCTACTGCACTGTTCTTGTGGAATTCATAGCAGCAATATAAAATCAAATGCGGTAAAATACAAATATTACTTGACAATATATGTGCTTAGCATAAAAACAATAGTTGGACCTTTTTATTCGGAATTTCTGACACCTGTAACAGCTGAGTAATGATGTCTCCTGGTAAGATGATAAACAGTCGGGCATCAACCAGCCCTGCTTTTAACCACTGTGCTCACTTTGCTGCCGAGGCGGGCGGAGGCCCACAGCACGGTCCAGTCCAGGACCAATTGTCACTGGTCAGCTGGGCAGTTGCAAGACAAAGGCCTTTTGTAGCTTATTGTATCTCTGTAGCTTTTTCCCCATTTATTAGGACATACCCAGGAGTCATTCCCAGCCTTAGCTCATGCCAGGCATAAATGTGGCATCTCGAGGCACACATGTCAGAATACCAGTGGACATGTGGAAGATCAGAAGTGGACTTAACCTGCTGTCTAAGATCTGAGAAGAGCCCTAGTGGACTGGACCTGCTCTGCATCTTGTACCCAGTTGAAAGGAGTGGACACCAGCGTTTATAAGCCTGAGCTCCAGTTCAAGCTACAGGGATGCAACAAGCTACAAGAGGTCTTTTCCATCAGCTGCCTAGCTGGCCATTGGCAACTGCACCTGGAATGGACCTCACTGTGGGTCTCTGCCTGACAGCCTGTAAGTCTCTACCTGCCTCCCTGAGGTCCGGGGGCTTTAGCAGTGTACTCCTGTGGTGGATTGGAACTAAAGTCAATAGGTAAACATTTTGACCAGGACGAAATTGGTAGGCGTATCGGACTCACACTACATTATGGTCAGCATCAAATTGCACCTAGGGCCCGGTCTACCATGACCATTGACTATCATTGGTGCTTTACGCCTTTTGGCACTATTGCTACTTAGAATATAAAAAAATGATATCTCTGATTCACCTTATTGTATTCTGTCATTTTGGTTTCTTGTTCATTAAATTTTACTCTATTTTCCAAATTTGTTTCAAATGTTTATTGTGTTGCATTTTGAGTATAAATAATGTACACATTTCTATCTGCTCTGTGCCATAGATATCAGAGAGTTGAGCTTACATTAATTTCCCAACTTTGTGGGTTCACCCAGACAAGGGTTGTCATTATTCCTTGAGGTAGGTACTCACCCCCTAAGAATAATCCAGATTGTTTACAATTATACCTTAGTGTTTATGTACTCCCAGAAAAATGAAGTGATGCAGGACCGTTATGATGACCATATACACTTAAGGAGATCAATTGAGCTCATGCGGGACTGCCATAAGGTTATGGAGACTGAGTGAGTATCAAAAAGATGATGCATGGGCCCATGGAATCTGTGTAGGTCAAAAACAGATGGAATGAGATTGTTCATGGACAGCCACGAGGCCTCAGAAGATTGAGGCAATAAAGTGCAGACCAGGGGGAGAAGGAATGTGGTTATCCGTGGCAAACTAGACGTCACTGCACAAGTTGTGTTAAATAAGTGAATGCTATAGCCGGTGAGGTAAAAGTAGGCAAAACTCTAGGGATTGACAAGGATGCCACCCGCCAAAATGGGTTGCCAGGGACCACTTGAAGGAATGGTCATATGATGGGAAAGATGGCTTTGTATCAGCTCAAAGTTGGAAATTGGGGGTTAGCAGAAAAATCTGCATCCATCTTAAGATCTGTCATATACAATGAGATGCATAATGGAAATTCCATTTGGCACCACACAACGGTACGCTATCAGTATGCAGGTGATTCCTAACTTTCTAAAGATGCCAGTGGAAGTAAATAAATCTAAGATACCAATATTAACATTATTCTGCCCATAACATCAGCAAATGCATCACAGCACACAACAGAAAAGAACTCTGAATGAGGATAACTTCTGTATGTGTTTTTTCATCTGGGTGAATGGTGTGAACAACTTTGTGAATTGTACTCTATCGGCATCCATTTTCCCTTACAGAAGTTACATTTACTCAACCACTTGTCATGTCATCCGCCAAAATTATAAGTTCCCGACTTTGGTAAACACTGCCTTGTAAATTTGGAAATCGCTCGATGAGCAGTTTACTGCAATGCATAATTATACAGTGTCTGACGATAATGAGTTAGTGGGAGGACTTCCAATGCCTAGTCAATGCACTCACGGCAGATGTATACAAATTATTTTCTTTGCAAGAGGAAATTTGCTGAAAAGAAACAAGGCAAGACAGATCAGCTTACCTGTGGACTGCATCTTCAGCACTTCTGATCAGGTACAGCAAATTCTGGTATTCATTAAGCTAAAATTCTTGAACAGACATGTAAAGGCGAGAAGGTTTGCCTTCTTACATTTGTCTTGGACCATTGTTACAACCAACAATAGATAAATGTGAAAACAGTAAAATAAAAATATGAAGGACATGAATACCATCTGAGTTTCGGCAGGGTAGATTTGCCATGCTTAGGTCGCTGCTTGTACACATGGGGGCAGATTTATGTTTCCTGGCGCATCCCTGCAAATCAGCAGGGATGTGCCAGGAAAGATCCGTCACGCAGTTTACCCTTGCGCCACCACAGATGCGCCGCATTTACAATGCAGCGCATCGTGGCGCAAGGATAAACAGATGCGTGACGCATCTGACGGCGTAAGGGCGGCGCATTGCTGGAGTCGTGTCGCAAGCACGACGCAACTCCAGCAATGTTTAGGGGCTGCCCATACCTAACATGCTGCGTCATGCCTTATGCCTGCTTCAAGCAAGCGCAAAGTTTTGACGCAGCAGCGTCGGAAAAGTGACTGAGTGAAATCTTGTAGATTTCACTGCGTCACTTTTCCGAGGCTTTTTCCGCTGGAACGCCCACCCTGCATACATTAAACCTGATGCAGGTTTTATGTGGCGCAGGGCTTTACACCGTGACGCATCTCCATAGATGCGTCACGATGTAAATAGGGTGCAACGTGGCGCAGGGTTTACGCCGCCGCTGCGTCACAAAACGGCGGCGTAAAAGTGGCGCAAGTCTAACATAAATCTGCCCCATGGTAGGGAAGCATTTGCCACACTTGGGTTGCTGTTTGTAACCCTGATTGCGAGGGATTGCAACGCTTAAGTGGCTGCTTCATCCCTTAGTGAATTGTATTATAACTTGTGAATTAACTAATCAGACAATTGTGTTTTTAACAGTTGACCGTTTTAGTGGATGTGTGTGTTTGCCTGTTATTAATCAGGGTCAAACAAAAAATCACAGACTTAAATTTTCTTTAATAATTGTGGGAAACATAACATGAAATGGCCTATCATTCGGGTCAAAGTTCATGCAATGTCACCTCCTATAAGTCTAGTATACTCCAGTTACTCTCTAGAAGTTTTTTCTATGACAGGTTGTCCCCTTGTAAAAAATGAACATTACATTGAATTGCTTGTAATGTTCTTTGACTGGAGAGGAATTATGCTAACAATGTTTCCAACATTGTTAGCATTCACAATACAGAGCAAAAAACCTGTCTTTGCAAAATGTTTTTGTTTCTTTTTATTGAATCAAAAATATAAACGTTCAAGTAGAATGGAGACCAAGGACATACAGGAGAGAAACAATGATTAAGACAGATTTTTCTGGGGAACAATATATCTACTCCCACTCTTCGATTGATTTACGGACTGAAACATGAAAAATGATACAACACATTGGAAAGATGAACACGGTAGGCCCAATTCACAGACAAAGCTGTACATCTGCACGACCATGCTCTCTACCTAGCATGAATGGAGATTTATAACTTATTGGACTCCTCCAAAATGTTCAATGTCATACCTGGACACCTGTAAAGGACACAGTTTTCCAAGTGTAGCCCTACAAAAGATTTAAGAATTCAATTTCTCAAGTCTAAATATATACAGGTTTATTTTCATCAAGTGTGCAAAATTGTGCAGATTGTTGTAGCATTATTCAGTGAAATTGCAATACAATTATGCGAAATTATGAACAATTGTGTGAAATGAGTCTCACATTCAACAAATTGCCGTTCAGGTAAAAACTCATGTCAGCAATGTAATTTAGAGTTGATTTGTGGTCGCTTGCATTCAAAACACTGCAGTTCATGTTCAGTTTTGTAGTTTTGCACTCAAATATTACCCGAACGTTCCACTCAGGTAAATAAATTACCTGGAATTTTTGATAACTTCCCATGTTAAAGGAACTGCCACTAACGTTCAAAACACTGCCGTTCATGTTCGGATTTGTAGTTTCACGCTCAAAAATCACATGAACAGTCCCCCTGAGATAAAAAATGCACGTCACATTAAAAAATTACCAGAAAGGTACATCTTGCGTTAACATTTTTCTCTGATATTATGCAATGTGAGATAATGTGGTTATACAAATTTTCCCAAAACTACACTAATTATGTCTGCCATCATTAAATCT
Source organism: Triturus cristatus (assembly GCF_964204655.1). Taxonomy (NCBI): domain Eukaryota; kingdom Metazoa; phylum Chordata; class Amphibia; order Caudata; family Salamandridae; genus Triturus; species Triturus cristatus. The sequence goes on along the minus strand of NC_140588.1, from coordinate 314,065,699 downwards.
TCGCCCGTGCCTAAATTTCATGTCAGAAAAAACATGAAGGTACAAAAGTGCACTTGCTTTTTTCTTTTTCATGAGCAGAGTATTTTTCCCCATGGAGAAACCCATTCTAATACCCTCCCATCCATTTTTAGGTTTCGCCTGACCCAGCGCATGCGCTGGTCTGGCGAGACTTATTGAGTGGGCTCCAAAAAGTGCTACCAGGCCAGCCTAGAGCTACAGTGCATGTGTGCGCGCGCCGCGCTTTACCGCGATTACTTTCGGTTTCACGGCCGCTTTTGGGACCTTATAAATATTTAGTTATGCAACTGGTGCATGGCTAAACACTTATAAGGTCCCAAAGGCGAGACCTATTGGCTATGCCAATGCTTGTTTGGAGTGGTCCTCTTCTCTTCCTGCTCTAGAGAGAGATTAACTCCTGCCCTTGTCAGCATAAATCACTGACCGCTTCTGGGGCAGGGAAAGGCTTGGAAAAGTGTTTGTGAATAATCACAATCATGAACGTTTGCAGGTAAACACACACTTACAGGGCACTCCAGCCATGGAACGGACAGTCTCCTTTCACAGGAAGAGATTTACTTACACAGTAACATGCTTGTAAAAAAAAAATCAGGAGTGCAGACATTACTTTTGTGAATTGCAGAAATTCTTTTGCAGCCATGAAAGAAGCTAAACAACTTTGTAAATCGTGCCCCATACTTGGTGAATTTTCATGCTTATTGGCAAGTACCAGAGTCACAATAACAAGGGCCATTGGAATTATGTGAATCTGTGCCTGTGGTTTGTTTCCGCATAATTATGAATTTGCCGCATATATCACATCATCTTCTGCATAAACTGCAGATTTTAAGAAAATGAAAAAAAATTGTCTCTAGATCAAATCAATCAAAAGTTACTAAAAAGTGGCGACATTTGTTTGCACGCAGTGAAAGGCCCTTCGCAGGTCATATTTTAGTTGCTTAGTTCTGTATTTGTGTGTCAAACTGGTACTACTGAGGTGAAATCTTTGCCCATTCAGTGTTACCTTGTGTAAAAAGGACACAATTATGAAATAATGCTATCAAAATATGTGGCACATTATACTGCATAATTTGCCTTTTCTTGCCACATACTATAGTTAACCTGCCTCATAATTTGGTTCTCCCCTGACACATAATTCCAGTGGACCTTAAAATAACGTAAATTTTGCACTGGTGAAAAAGAGCAAATCCACCATTTTTACTATCAGCCTAAAAGAAAAGTAATACAGCTAAAGGGGTTTGGCCAGTCTTAATAAAAGAGAGATTTTTTTTACAGGAGCAAAAATAAAATTAAAAAGATGTACCTTATTTTTGTTACAAAGTAAGGAATAGTATGCATACAGATTATTCCACTGTGAAATGTGGAGGATGATAAATCAGTTTTCTCCTTTTCTACAACTGCAGCATACTAATTGTTGTTTTGATTGTAAGGTTATTCATGAAGTCGTATTCTTTTTTTGAAAATTAAACTATATTGTAGAGATAAATCAGTTTTCAGATATACCATGTTTTTCAGAACGTTTTCTTTAAGTTTGCTCTATTGAAACATTTATCTAATATGACACTGTTTATTCTTGGAGAGCAAACCCAGAGCGCGTGAAGAATTTTTGTAAAGGTAAAATATTGACTTTTGTTTATATTTTTTTAATCTGCCATAAACGTTAATCCTGGTCTCCTCTTCTAAGGAATGGTGCTGTCAGTAAAAAGATTTATGCCAGTTTGATGTGGTACCAGTCTCACTCCCTTCCGCTTCAGTCTCTACCTTTATACCAGTCATGTTAAGCACACTGGAGTTAACCCACTACAATTTGAAATCATTTTCAATCATATGGCCTTAATTTTTAAATTATTTGCAGCCATCTGAATAACTTAAGTGCGTAAAAAATTTCAAAGGTAAAGCCATTTTCCATATTCACAGAATTTGCAACCACCTTCACAAACCGGATTTGCATTATGTAGATTCTGTTAGTAGGATGTTACGTCCACATTCAGAATATCTGGGCTAAGGAAGGGTTTCTGGACTTTCTGGGGAGGTACACTGGTAAAAGTATGTGAACACCCACACCCTTACTTGTAAGTGTGTGGCTCTTCAGTAACACATTTGAAGTGATTAAAGAACATGAATGATTGAATGAATGAATGAATTTAGGATTTATATAGCGCCTGGTTACTCCGAACGGAACGGCATGGAAACCTAAATATAGTTTCTTGTGACAAAGGAATAAGTAACTGCATTTCCAAGGTGTGGGTTGGAGAGAATACCACAAAAACTGAAAAAGTGGGGGATGTAATAGGAGCTTCTCAACAGGGAAAACAATTCTGTGTAGAAACACAGTTAAAACATATATATGTAAAAGCAAATTTACATTCAATTTAAGCTTGCATAAGTGATCACTTGATACATTTTCACTGCATTACTTAAGCATTTAAATACTTATGAATACCTACAAAATATATTTTCATGGCTAGCCTGGAATTCTTTGAGAATTTACATAAAATGACTGAAATTGGCTCCAAATGTAGGAAGCAAACTTCTAACTTTTTTGTTCAAGTATTTGTGAATCGGGACCATAGTATTTTCAGGGCCAGATTGGCCATTCTGCCATTCTGGCATTTTCCCAGTGGACCGCTGAGTGGGGTCTGTTTTCAGGGAAGGGTGGGTAATCACCCTCCACGCCCTCATTGATCAATTGTAATTGCAACTTCCTCTAATGCAGGGCTGGTTTGAACATTTTAGCCTTGGCTGATTTTGGTTTCCTCTCCGGCCCTGGTTGTTTTTCATGAAAGCACTACAATGTAAATATAAAGGTATGCAACAAAGTGACACATCCACAAACTTTCTGCTGTGCAACCTTTGTAATAGAGAGAGACTCAGTGTATCTGCTTGGCAGCCATTTTGATTTGGGTGTATCCCCAAAGCTTGGCTTTCCTACAAGCATATCAAGAGAGAAGAGCTGAGGGACCAATATCTGAAGTTATTGGATGCATGAGAGCAGAAAAAACGCAAAGTTACACAGCCACTATTTGTAGATTTTCAGTTTGCCTTTTGGCACTTTGGAGACAGCGCTGTTTATTATTTTAGCAGTTTTGCTTACAGTTTCTTAAAATACACCTCAATGTATTCCATCAATGGTCTCAAATAAAACATCTCCCATAATAACCGTGCAATCACTTAATCTTCCTTTTCTATTTTACATTGTCATTTGTCTTTTGTGTGGGGTTTAGAGAATCACTGAAGTGCCAAAACCTCATCACCAATAGTGGTATCACTTGTAAGCTCAAAATGTGCACAGATAGGAAGCAAATATACATTCATCGATTTAATACAGAGTTGGGTCTCATTATACCCAACTACTGTGGAATTCTAGATTAGCCTGCTGGTGGATATCATTCTCTCCCTTCCTCATGCTCTCTAACCAAATTTTAGTGAACCCCTCAAGTATAGAAGAGCCATACATTATGATGATCGATGCTGATACACATGTTCTTGCCAAAACCTACATTTGACCGAAATGTTCAGCTATATTTGTGCAGCTGTATTTGCTTCCTCTCAAAATATTCATTTGAGTGAACTGTTCGAATAATAATTCCACATTTGTAAAGCACGAACATATCGCCCCTAAGGGTATCAAGGAGCTGGGGGAATCTGGCAGATTGAGTAAATTATCGCCCTAGTCACATGATGCGGAGCTGAGCTGCCGCAGGCGCCAGGGATCGGACCGTGAGTCCCTTGCTCCGGAGTCAGCCGCTCTGGCCGTTGCACCTAACCTCTCCTCCCTGTCTACTGTGCAAGTATATTCCCTTATGTTACAAATCCATATTTAGTGAACTGTGCAAATGCACAGGTAATCTAAAAAAATAAGAATTTGTGTAAACTATGCATGCACAGAGTCTCTCTATCCAATTTGTGCCTAAATTCTCTGCATCTCACATTCCTTTGACTAGATAGTCAGTTGACTAATCTGTGAAAGTATATTGTGCAGGCTTACCACGGATGACAACAAGAGACACCTGAATTGATAATAGTTTCAGTCCACCCATTCCCCATCATTAAAACCAAGTGTTTCAACCCACCAATACTTTCCATTTCAATTAAACACAATCATTGCTAATGCAAGTACACCCGCACCAGCAGATCCACACCATTAGCTTCATCGACATCCCCACTCATGGCACTTAAGATACCCATTCAACTCTAACTCACTTCTAAATACTCATCAGGCCACACTCTGTTAAAAACCATCAGCTTATATTGCAGGTCTCCTCACCACATGCACACTTAATATGCGCTTCCTTATTGAGATCTTGCGTACAACACATGACCCTCATATGTGATGGCTATAGCATTTATCACCTGCTCCACCTACATAACATTGGTAGTGATCATTCAGTCATCTACACGCACAGCCTACCATCAGTCCCATTAAATATTTAATGGATCTCCCATTCCTCTCAACCACTGAGTTGAGTGCGTGGTAACCAAAATTGCTATTTTTTTAACATTTTCTATACTGTTTTAACCAGTTTACCGCCTTTTTGCGCTGACCTTTTTAACCCCTTCCCCGCTCATGACGGAACCGCTCCTTCATGAGCCACGGTTGCCGTGTGCTCATGACGGAACGGTTCCGTCATGTCACGGCCGTTGGCGGCCGCTCCGCCTATGCGGCGCTGTTTCCCCGCCTGTGCGGGGGGACAACGCAAATGGGCGGAGTCATGACGGAACCGTTCCGTCATGAGCACAGCTCAACCGTGGCTCATGACGGAGCGGTTCCGTCACGAGCACAGCGCCACCGCGCTGCCCCCCCGCACCCCCCAGCGCTGCGGCGGAATTCCCGCCGCAGCGAAAGGGTTCAACGCATTTATTGTTGCTGAAATTGCTTGTTGCTGCACTTTGTCACTTTCGGGGCTGACAGCTTGTTGTTTGTAGTATCTGGCGGGTCGCAGTCCCCGGTCTGTCACGGCATACTAGTGCCGATTGTTGCGGAGGGACAGACGCGACTCCGCCAACTTTCCTCATTACTTCCGGTTCGGTGGGTATATGCTGGGGGAGGCTCGGCGGCCGTGCAGCTTGAGTTGAGTGCATGGTGACCAAAATTGCTATTTTTTTACATTTTCTATACTGTTTATAACCAGTTTACAGCCTTTTTGCACTGACCTTTTTAAACGCATTTATTGTTGCTGAAATTGCTTGTTGCTGCACTTTGTCACTTTCGGGGATAACAGCTTGTTGTTTGTAGTATCTGGCGGGTCGCAGTCCCCGGTCCGTCACGGCATACTAGTGCCGATTGTTGCGGAGGGACAGACGCAACTCCGCCCACTTTCCTCATTACTTCCGGTTTGGTGGGTATATGCTGGGGGAGGCTCGGAGGCCGCGCAGCGAGCGCGCCGCTGGCGCGCCGAAGGTGCGCCTAAGGCAAGCCCGTCTGCGCCCGTCCGCGTCTGGAGCGCGGCCAGCGCCAGCCATGCTACTGGGATTGCTAGATTGAGCGATTTAAGGTGGCCTCGGGAGCTACTCCTAAACCTCCAGGGTGATGTTTGTTGGAGGGCGCATCAGCTTGACCTAGCTCACTCCCCATTGCCACACTGCTGCAGAGAATGTGGACAGATGCTGTCTCAAAGTAAGGTGGACAGGGCGGGGCTGGCTTCCCAGGGTTCTTTGCCTGATCAGAAGGCCTTAATCAGTTTGGGCTTAGTTAACTGTAGATCGCTACCCAAACATGCTGAGGAGATTTGGTCAACCTTAACTGAAGAGAATTGGGATGCCCTGTTCCTTACAGAAACCTGGCTGAGTGCTGACGCAATGACATCGATCTCACTAGCTACCCCGCCAGGGTTTAAAATGTGCTTTGCTAATCGGGAAGGTGGTAAAAGAGGTGGGGGGGTGGCGATTATCTTTAGAGATACCTGGGAGCTTGTGTCTTCTGCCTCGCTGCTCCTGCATGGTATCGAAGGCTTACATTTTTGCTTCCAGATTAACCCCGCATTTGCCCTAGCCGGCATTCTTATTTATAGACCGCCTGCTTGTGCAGTGACCGCCTTGCAGTCTCTATGTGACCTAATTGCCCAAAAATCAGTGGTCTATTCTAATGTTTTGGTTTTGGGTGATTTTAATTTACATGTAGATGACCCAGATTGCGTCCAAGCGACGCTACTTGTGTCTTCCCTAGAGGGGGCTAACCTCCCACAAGGGGTGCTCTCTCCGACACATATTGCGGGTCATACTTTAGACCTTATTTTTTCGAATATTAAAAATACTGAAATAGGGTCCCCACTTCCATTGACCTGGTCGGACCACTCCTTAATCCCCTTTTCAATTACCCTCCCGGCTGTTAAGCTACTAAAAAGCACCCAGGCGGTGCAAAAATGAGACTGGAAGAAATTGTCTGTGGAATCCCTAAGTCCTCTACTGAGGGAGAGTCATCCTCAGCTGTCTCAGGACCCTAATTTGGACGCAGCTACGCTGCACAAATGGATTGCGGATGCAGTGGAGGCTGTTGCACCAATTAGAATGGGGAAACCCGCAAGATGCTCACCCTCGGCGCCCTGGTTCTCCGCTTCCCTGAAAGAACAAAAAAGTAAATGCAAAAAACTGGAACGGCAATGGAGAGTAGCCTACTGTGATTTAGCCAAAGTGGTTTATAAAAAAGCTATAAAAGAACTTCATAAGGCTCTAAAAGTTGCCAGATGGGATTACCTTGTAGCACGCATTCAGAATGCGGACCACTCTGGCACAGAAGTTTTTAAAGTAGTCCAATCCTTTTTTAAACCTAAGGACAGTGAGTTGGAGGTTACAGCGTCTGTAGGACGTTGTGAGAAAATTGCTAACTATTTTGACGACAAAATCTCTAAAGTTTATGACTCCTGTACTCCCTCCGAGGCCACTGTGAAACTGGAAACTCCAGCAGATGGTGGTGAGAGGGCAACACTCTTAAATTTTACTCAGATTTCGTACCAGGAGGCATTAGCGGAAATATTGAAATGCAGATCTGGTGCACCAGATGATCCCTGCCCCCCAAAGTTCTGGAAAATGTTAGCTCCATGTCTGACCAAGGGCCTTCGCCATGTTTGGAATACCTCTTTAGAGTTTGGCATCTTCCCTGACTCCTGGAAACACGCAACTCTCCTCCCTCTGAGGAAGAAGGTAAATGGTGATCCAGGAGATCTTAGCAATCTGAGGCCTATCTCCCTGCTTCCTGCCCCGGGAAAAATGTTAGAGAAAATGGTTCAACGCCAACTGACCTCTTTTTTAGAGCGAAATTGGGCTCTGCATGACACTCAATCTGGCTTTCGGGCAGGCTTCAGTACTGAGACCGCTATTCTTGAGGTGGCAGAGTCGGTAAAATGGACATTGGATTCAGGAGCATCGGCATTGCTGGTGCTCCTGGACCTATCCGCGGCCTTTGATACTGTAGACCATGTCATCCTGGTCCAGAGATTACAAGATGCGGGTCTTGCCGGGTCGGCGCTAGCATGGGTACAATCTTATCTAAGTGGGCGTTCCCAGAAAGTTGTTTTACAGTCATATGCTTCTAGACCTAAGCAAATTAAACGTGGTGTCCCTCAGGGCTCAGCCCTAAGCCCCCTGCTGTTTAATGTCTACCTAGCTCCGCTTTTCACTCTTATCGCCAACTGGGGTGTCAAGGCGATCTCTTACGCCGACGACACCCAGCTGGTTTTTCCATTTAAGGAGCGGTCGGCAGACACGTTTAAGAATTTCAAGGGCTGCCTACAAGATATAGCACGCTGGATGAATGCTAACAAATTAAAGCTCAATGCCGAAAAAAACAAAGTTTTGTTTTTTGGCAGGGGCTCAGCTCCAGATCCAGTACTGTGGTGGCCATCAGAAATGGGTACACCACCAATACCTGGCTCGTGTGCCAGGAATTTGGGTGTGAAATGGGAGGCGAATTTCTCCTTTTCTGCTCAAATCAAGCAGGTGTCTTCTGGCTGTTTTAGCACATTGAAAAATCTGCGGAGAATCCTCCACTTTTTACCGGAGGATTGCCGGAAATCTATAGTACATGCCACAGTTACGTCCAGGTTAGACTATGCTAATAGTCTATATCTTGGTCTACCCAAATATGCCATAGGACGTCTCCAGATGATTCAGAATGCGGCTGCGAGAATGGTGTTACGAATACCTTTCAAACATCATGTCTCTCCGTATTTACAGAAGCTCCATTGGTTGAAGGTGGAGAAGCGAATCCAATTTAAGGCCATGATTCTGGCGTATCGGGCCCTAAAGGGAAACTGTCCTAACTATCTAAAGCAAAGACTGAGCATATATAAACAAGATCGGGTGTTACGATCAAACTCTCAGATTCTGCTGCAAGCTCCTCGCTTCGTGAAAGCTCGCTTGGGAGGGAGGACTTTCACAGTGGGTGCAGCTTCACTGTCGAACACCCTACCAGAACCCCTGCGAAATGCAAATACTGAATCCAGTTTTAGAAAAATATTGAAAACATGGCTCTTTTAGGCCCTTAGTCTTGCTGGTCGCCACTCAGCTGTCTTCATCGCCGGGACACCCCTATTTGGGGTAGCTGTGCGCTCTATAAAACGCACTAATAATAATAATAATAATTACACCTGCCCATGTTACTTTAATATAATTTATGCTGAATGTTGCAAGATCATGAGTGCTTTCCTCAGTCTCCCCTCCCATCACGCCCTGTGCAGCAATGCCACTCACGCCCTGTACAGCAATGCTACCCTCATACTCTATGGTATGACTTCCTGAACATGCTCACTGTACGTCACTCTTCACTGCACAGAACACCTTTCATTATCGTTCCATCTCACCTCACACCTTTTTGCAAAGTTAAACACCCCCCATCATGACTTCCAGTTTGAACTTTTCCACGGAATCCTTTCAGCATAGTTTAATCCCAGTCTACTCGCTCCCTGCCACTCAGATGAAATTGACACCTCTCTAAAAACACCAAACTCCCCATTGAGGTCATTCAATCATACCCAATTTTTCCTCCACACCAAAAATGTGAAATCCAGACTTTGGGCCTGATTTAGAAGTCGGCAGGTGGATTACTCTGTAAGAATGGTGACAGATATCCTGTCCGCTGATATATAAATTCCATAGGATGCAATGGGATATATGTTTCAGTAGACGGGCTATCCATCATCATTGTGACTGAGTAACCCATCGGCCGAGTTCTACATCAGGCCCTTAATGTACTTTGAATCTCTCCTTAGATACATCTATAAGCTCATTTAAGAAGCTAGGAATTCTTTTCCATTTATTGAGTTCACCGAAAGAACTTCTTGCACAGTTTCCTGTACCTGAGAACACACAATTCAAAAAGCCACATCTGACCAGTTTTCAATTACAATCACTGTGGCTGAAAACAAAAACAACAACTATTTAAATCAGTCGAACACTGTAAATCAACTACTGTTTGCATCATCCAGCACTCAATTAAAAAGGCATCTGACTTCACGCTCAAAATTGAAACCATATACATGGACGTTGATATCTCTAATTCACATTCTCCTCTCATATCCCACCTCAGGACATCACCAATAGCTTCTTTCCAATGACTATCGTACTCACTCCCTTCAACCCCTTAGAAGGAACATCTAATGATGATGACATATGACCTTCTTTCATCATTAAATTCCTCTTCCAGACCACTATTTACCATAGATATTTTAAATGCTTCCTTCCAGACCCAATCCATCCCGTCTGCTCTGAAATTCATACTCTGGAAACCCAGAAGTAGACTCTGACTCTCTCGCTAACTACCATTCCATCTATTGCATCCTAGTCTTATGTATGATCATTCAAAAAGTAGCAGCACTTCACCATATTTCCTAAAAATAGATAATATTTTTAAAATGCTGCCTCAAAACACCACACATTCTAGTCCTATACTGCACTGGGCCCCTCAGGGTTTCACTCTTATTCTTATTATGTTCAACCTTTTGAATCCTAGCAGCCTGGAGGTACGATTTTGTTTTATTAAAACCTCACCTCTCACCAATATAGGGATGACTCACACTCTATCTTAAGGTTCCTTCCACTCATATATACAACTTCCAAAACAATGTCCACATTTCATTTCTTATAGTATGTCCATCACCTAACATAACTAAATACCATAACATTAAATGTGTACTCATCAATAAATGTGGCAAACTGCAAGTTGAAATTAGGAGTTGCCTAAATGAAAGCAACTAGACAATGCCAAGCCTTCCATCTCCAATCATTGACTTCTTCTTTACCCCTTGCCAATCTGTCAAAGAGCTTGCAATAAGCAATCACAGAGAGCATGTTGTCATATCAGCCTCCTGCACAAGATTGAAGCCTCCCCCAGCTTCCACCATCTGCACAACTATGCAAGCCCTCACCCAGAGAGGTAATTACTGGTTGGAATTGACTCCAAACTAATCGCAGAATGAAAATTGAACTTTATCTACCCCATACTCGGAAACCTTTAATGGCTGCTAATTCATGACTGCACCAACTTCAATCTTATATGCAGGACCTATAATGCCATACATACACCCTATTACATAGCTGATATCCTCAACGCAAGTGGATTTTTTGCATATTTCATAGAGCATCAGCAAATTGATTCTGGAGGTGCTGCAACCCAAACAACAAGTATGTCCCTTCTTTGCTTCTGAAATGTGAAAACCTCCTAAGATTGGTGTCATCAACACTTACCTGCAGCAAACAGTGGCTATCCTACATACTCTTATTAAAGCCTCTTCCCAAAATGATCCAAACCCATTTTACACCAGCAAGGAAAATTTAGTTAGTGGTGATAGCTCTGTGAGTGCTGTAATTTACTATGCCTTGTTACAGTGTGTCGACCTTTCATAGTGATGTAACTAGCTCATCGCATGCTGTTGTGAACATCCACTCATCCAGTGATGCTATTCTGACTCACATTAGACAATGCTTATACCCCAGCTCACTGTACAATATCATTCAGATCACAAGGTAAGGCCCAAGCTATAACATGAAGACATTTGACTATAAAGTAGCTTAATATGTGGGTGAGAGTTGGGAAATGCTTGCTAGGTAGTAAAAATCTAAGGCTAGTATTTTCCCCTGTATTCATTTCTGTAGTTGGTAACTTTACATTTATTCTATACAGAATTCATGAGCATTTCTTGACAATAATACACACAAAAGGTACAAGCACTTACCTGCTGATTGTTATTTATCAAACCAATGTATTGATTATCTTAATCTTAACGATTACTACCTAAATTAATGAGAAAACTAAATCACAAATTTTATAATGCAGTTTTGTACAAAATGACCTGTCATAACACCTTAACAAATTCTGTTATCTCCATCCAAATCTATAATGTAACTAGCAATTCTCTCGTTTTTAAATAGATTCATTAGTTCAAATATGTGTTATACTCAAACTACAAATGTGATTTATATTGTAGTTAATTCGCGTTTGAAAATCAAGAGAAAGAGAGCGGGAGAAGAGTGCAGAGAACATACGCACACATCAATAATGAATATGTATTTTCCACCTTATCTTTTTCCTTGCATAAAATCTATTAGTGAAGACGAAATGGCCTTGTCGAGGGGGGCATGTTAATTTAATATTGAATTAAATTAATAAGTGGAATTCTAGGGTGAGAAAGTGCTGCTTATATTGTAATTAACCCACAATTCAAAAATAAATGGATACATCTGTTAATTGGAAACTTGTGTTTACTGATTAAATTAACACACATAATACAGTGTATTATGTTCTACCATTGTCTTTGATGCAAATTATCAACATAAAAAATAAATTAGTTGTTTTTTCTTGATTTTTTGTATCAAGGTTAATTTTAATTGTTTAATTTAGCTATAGTTTAAGTTGGTTATTGTCAATGCAGAATGATTTCTTTGAGTGTGCTATGTATTTTAGCTTGTGTGGCATCCTTTGAAGGTTTCAACCTCACAGTGGACGGATGTCCTTTACTGTACCTATTCATATTGTTTTCTAGACAGCATAGGCATGTAAAGACCCATAATGCAATGGTGTGCACGCATTTACGTTTATGAGAGTGCTGTAAAAAATCTTGAGGTGGCCCACCCACAAAGAACATGGGACCCGCCACCCATGCATAGTGCTGGAGGAGGCACCCTGGAGCTCAAGGGCCGACCACACACACGGTGGCTGTGGAGGCTATTGTTATGCAACTGGTCCATGAGGGTATTATGTAGTCTGTCTTACACATTCTGAATGAGAAAAGTGAGGTACAAAAATAATTCACTGAAATAAACACAAGTTAACATAACGCTATAAATATGTGAAATGTTCAGTAACGTTTTCAACTCTAAAAACAACGGAAATTCACCAGCTTTAGTTATCTCAAGTAATTATTTTTCGTGTCCTAAAGTAACTATAATTCACTACCCCACCATGCACAGTTATCTCATCAATAATTTCACTGCAACTGTTGGGTGCAGTGATATTATCAATGAAGTCATAAAAGATGCCATGAATAATGTAATATATGGGGGAATTAGAAGTGGATGGTGAGTGTGCAAGATATAATTACCTCAGGACATGAGTTATAGCTACTTGAGATAACTATAAAGGTTACTTTCTGTGGTTTTTAGAGTTTGAAACACTATGAGGTCCATTAGGATGGTGGGTGGAAAAACACCCCGACCGCCATGGAAGCGGAAAACAACCGCCCACCGGCACCGTGGGAAAACCGGCAGCCAATTTAGGATTAACCGCCAAAATAATACGACCGCAGCGGAACGAGGCCAAGAAAAACCGCACGTAGCGGGCGGAGATGGCCAAAATCTGCCGCAAGTATAGCGGAAACACCGCACCGGAAATTAGGATATCCCCGATGGTCCCAAGGTACGTACCGCTGTCTCCGACCGCCGCGGTCGCACAATGGGATGGATGGAAGAGCCAGCGGAAGAGCTGAAGCACAGCCACCGTGGTGGATTAACTGTAAAAAATATGGCAGACGAAGCCAAAACCCCACAAGAAGGCCAAAAAGTGCACACAGACAACTAGCCATGACCCCCAAATACACAAAACACACCCCAATGACACAACCACATGGCAAAACAAATAAATACAAATCCCAGGACAACACACCTGTCAGCAACACCCCAATTGGACACACCCACAAAGCTGAGTATAAAACCAGCCCCTTCCCTGACCACAATCCCTTGCAAAACTCCCGGAGAGAAGGGACACATACCACAGCTGACAGGAGAGGCAAAGGACACAAGATCACTTGCCACACCACACACAGTACCACCAACACCTCCACACCAGCACAACTAACCCCCCTGCACAACACACACCATACACAGCACAGCCACAACCACCACTCACACTCCTGCACCCACAATCACTTTGCACACCACACACCATGGCCACACAGAAAATGCCCAAATTCACTGAGAGTGAGTTGAAGGTCATGGTAGATGAGATAGTCAGAGTGGAACTACAGCTTTTTGGTACCCTGGTCCAACAGACACCATTAGCCACAAGGACACAAATGTGGGCAAGGATAGTCCAAAGGGTCAATGCAGTAAGTACCACCCCAAGATCAAAAACGGAGATCATGAAGCGTTGGCATGATCTAAAGAGAGTGGTCAAGGAGAGGAGGAGCAAGAACCGTGAGCTGGCTCAGAGGACTGGCGGTGGCCATTCCATTCCACCAAAACCATTCACACAATGGGAGGAAGAGGTGCTTGCCATACTGCATCCAGAGAGTCTCACAGGAGTAGCCAGGGGAGTGGAGGCTGGTAAGTACAAACAAATGACTACCACCACTCTGATATGTACTGTCTTGCACAACTACAAAGCTACACCATCTAGGACACATACCATCCATTTGCACCACACACTCACAAAAACATATCTCACAGATCCAATATTCACCCACTCTCATTCACCCCAAACGTAGCTACCAACATTACCATGGGGGCATGTGTACAGGCAGACAGCACTACAACTCCCACCAGGACCCATGGCACACAGCATCAGCAAGATGGATCCCTCCCCCCACCCCTCCCAGAAAGATGTGTCAGCCATTACACAACCCACATCAAACTCACAGGTAGGTAGCCATCTTCACAGTGATGGTGTGTGTGGGTGGTAGGCCTGCACTACTACTCCCAACATTCCCTCTGACCCACACCTGAGCAGGACGGAGCACTCTCCCAATCAGAAGCAGTTGGAAACCATTACACAACTGTAGGAAGGTGGAATCTGACTATATGTTTGCCCCACTTTTTGCCTGGTGTTTTGCTGGTTTATGACTTAGTTGGACTGGGATCCTGCTATTCAGGGCCCCAGTTTATCTGCTTTCTCTGTAAAATGGTTTGCATGTACATTAGGTACATATCTAATTTGGATTCTGGAGTGCCTTATACGCCCCTAGTATATGGTATACTATGTACCTAGGGCAAAGGTACCTCAGAGGCCTACCAGGGGCTGAAGCATGTATTATGCCACCCCTGGTAAGCACTCCAAAATGGCACCACAGGTCTGCTACTGCAGCCTGGGTAAGGGTGTGCTTGCACCCCTTACAGTGGTATAGGCTACCTATATCACTACCATTGCACACACATATGAAACCTATAAGTCACCCCTATGGCAGGCCTTAACAATCCTGAAGGCAGAGTGCTTGGTTTTTATGTGAGAGGGTGCCCCTGCATGAGCAGAGCCCCACTGCAGCAGGTTCGGAGTACCTCCTCTGATGCTGTTTGTGGTGCAGCCTGACCATATACTCTTAAGTGCATTATAACCTCGCGGTAAATGCTAACTTTGGGATGGCTGCACGGAAACATGTTGTGTTTGGTGTCAAAAGCTTTGGAATACTACCCCCCGCCAGTTCTGGCGGCGGGGGTAGCATTCCACCCTTCTAGATGGAGAGACATGTTAACACTGGTCTAACCCGGTTGGACTTTCCTGAGCCCTGGCATCACAAAATGGATGCCTCTGCCACAGACACGGGTCTGGCCTCCTGCTGCTGACCGAAACTCCGGCAGGCGAGGCCTGGACAATAGGTTTCCTGTCCCACCTCCCCCAGACAGGCAGATGTGTATTGGGGCTGGGTGGGAGCACTCTCTGGTGCTTTGAAGTCCTGCACTGGGGACACACTTGGTGTCCCTGTGCATAGTCCAATTCAAACCGGTTGCAGGAGCTACCTGCCCCTGCTCTGGCACAAAACTGGACAAAGGAAATGGGTGTAACCACCCCTCTTTCCAAACCCTCCCATAGGTGGGTCCCTAGAGTATGTCCAACCCCCAAACTTAGTATAAGTATGGGAACCCAGTCCTTGCGACTTTAGATTACCCTGGATGAACCTCTGCAACATATATCCTGGGCCTTCGACATTCTACTTTGCTTAGAAGACTGAAGAAATCTCCCTTGGGGTCAAGGAGTGACTCCCCTGCTTGGCAGGCACCAAAGAAGGAACTGACCGGTCTGCATCGCTGAAGCTCCCGCTGGATGCCGAAGTCTTTGCATCACCAGAGGTGGATTTCCAGACTTCCCCAAGGCTACCATGAGAGCACTGCAAAGCTGAGGCCTGTGGCTATCCTGGGTGACGTGGACCCATGACCCCTGGACACCATGAACTTTTGCAGCAACACTATCTTCTGGGTCTTCCTCAAAGTTGTGCTTTTTGCTCTGAGTAGCCCTAGCCTTGAGCACCTCCTGCACCAAAGATTGCTGGCCTCCACTTTACGAGTGATCCGTTGGCCAGTTTCAAGTGCGACTGCTTGAGGCTCCTTTGTGATCGCTAGTGCTTTGGCTAGTAGGTCCCCACAAAGGCAACTCCTCTTCTACTTGGGCTTTTCTGGTTGCTCCAGACGTGCCCTGACTTACCCTTGCTGGGTGAGTCCCTCAGACCTTGCTGGTCTGCACCGCAGTCCGTTCTCTGATTTACAGTGACTTGCCGTTGCCAAGGCTTGTTGGGTTCATTCTGGCAGCCGACACCGCAGCACTCGACAAACTTTGTGGGACAGCTCGAATCCGGCTCGTGGACTTCATCGTCACCTCCTGGACCTTGTGGCTGAAGATTCAAGACACCCATCAACTCACCTGAAGCACCCGACATCTGTGGGCATTGGTCCACCCTACCCTGGTCACTGGCTAGTGACCCAGACTCTGTCCCCTCTGCTTTCAGGTTCCTTCCATCCTAGATCCAGGCTTGGATCTCTTCGGACACTTCTCCTCTTCACAGCAGCAGCAGTTCTTTGCCAGCTTCCATTGCAATCGACGACGCAATCCGACACCAAAAGACACCTATGCACCCGGCTTCCCTGGGTGAGGTAACTCGAGTACTCCGGTGCTCCTGTGGGTGCTAGCCCTAGGGTTTGGTCCTGACTTGATTTTAAGTGTCCCTAATTTTTAAATTTCCAACCGCGATATTACCCATAGAAGCTAACGGGAACCCGCGGTTGTGTTTTCACTCTGCATACACTCCCCGTGGGTCCCCTGTGTCATTACCTTGGGTGGTTCCTTGTGGTCCCAGTGATTCTACAGGCTCTAGGCCTTGTGTCTAGTTCAGTCGTGGTTCTTATACCACTTTTTTGATATATGGTTTTGTACGCCCCTAGGGCCCAAACGTGTATTTGTGCTATTACTGTTGATTGCTAACTTGTAAATAAGTACTTCGAACTCCAGTCTCATAAAGAGACTAGAGGGGTGTGTTTTATCCTAAAAACATATATTTTGAATATATACCTGGTGTGGTTGTCCTTTCATTTGATCATTCAAGAGATTATAGACTGGTAAAACTGCTTTACATTCCTTCAAGACTTAGCCTGAAGGCTGCTCTCCATAGCTACCACTAGGATAGCTTTCAATAAAGGTTGTCTTTAACCTATCACCATAAGGGGTTGTTTGGACTGATACAAGGTGCCCACTAGAACTATTGGACAGCATATATCAGGCCACCTTCTCACAACCACCCTCATCAAACTCACAGGTAGGTAGCCATCTTCCCTGAGAGGGTGTCTGGGTGTGGGGGACCTGCACCACTACCCCGACCATACCCTCTGTCCCACAGCCTACCAAGATGGATCCCTCCCCAACCCCACCCAGAAGCATGTGTCAGCCAGTACACCACCCTCATCAAACTCACAGGTAGGTAGCCATCTTCCCTGGAAGGGTTTCTGGCGGTGGGGGTCCTGCACCACTACTCCCACCGTGCCCCTGTCCCACAGCCTAGCAAGATGGATCCCTCCCCCAGCAGTTGGAAGCCATTACACCACCCTCATCAAACTTACAGGTAGGTAGCCATCTTCACAGTGAGGGTGTGTGTGGGTGGTAGGCCTGCACCACTACTCCCAACATTCCCTCTGTTCCACACCTCAGCAGGATGGAGCACTCCCCCACCCAGGAGCAGTTGGAAGCCATTGCAGTACACCAAACAAACTTACAGGTAAGTAGCCAGTACGTGCACCCACCCATTTTTCACAAATTAAATGGTGCGATATGACAACACCAGCCCTCTCATTGCACAAAGAGGCATACCTACCCCATTGCCAAGCACAGTGTGCACACAGATAAGCTAAGGAAACTGTCACAGCCACCAAGGTGTGACACACCAATGCACAAGTAGAAGAAAGTCAGGGCACAATCATGCACAGCACCACAGCACCTAGTTACATGTGCATCGCCATGGGGCAAGTGCAACAAGGACCATTCGAAAAATATGAAAGCATGTGTGGGGTCACAAATCAAGATGTGCACATGACAGGACAAAGGGATGCAGGAGATGACAATGGCCAGTCCATGGCTAGATGTGACGTCTGCTAGGTCAGACAAATAAACAATGAGTTCTCAATTAAACACATGTTGTGCCAGGCCCTAGATGGCAACAAGCCCCGGTAAACCTCAATTGTGCACAGTTTGCATGTTATGCCTTGACACCTCACAGCATGGACAAGTAATGCCTGTACCACTGCATCATGTCAGGAAGCACAGTACTGCACATAGTCAACAATGTGATGATATGTCAATTGTGCAGTGTACAAAAAGTGAATGACACACAGCTAACACAAAGCTTGCCGGGTGCACTGCAATGACCATTTCACATCTGACCCACAGGCGACCAAGAACTCACTGCAGAGGACAACACCAGCAACCTGCAGAGCCAGTCTCCAACCCCGGTACAAGGACTCTCGGATGTTGACTCCCAGAATTCCATGGACGATGAGCTCGAGGCCAGCCCATCTGGTGGGCCAGGGAGCAACAGGTCCCAGGACCCCATCGTCCCCCCCACCACATCTGCGCCAACAACAACTCCACAGCAGACCCCTGCTGTCACGGCCTGTGCAGCCACCGCCACCACCAGTGCTGCCTGCAACACCCTCCCTGTCTCAGAGGATGACCTGCACACACCACGACGGAGGAGGGCAGGGAGAGGATGCGGGTGCCCACAGTGTTGAGGCAACAGGTCCATGGCAGCAGGGCAGGTGGGAGGGGCAGGGTCACCCAGGGACACCAGGAGGCTGGGACCCACTCCCTGGAACACATCACCAGAGTCCTGGGTGCATACGAACAGACCCAGGGACGAACGGGCCGGTAGGATGAACTGTTGCACAAGCTCATCCTGCTGATGAAGTCCATCGACACCCGCATGGGACAAATCGTGGACCTCTTGGGCCTGTAAGTGGCCATACTGAGGGACAGGCATGCGCCACAGACAACACCTCCACCTCCCTCTGGTGGGCCGCACAATGACAGTTCACCATCCTCCCCTGTGCCACAGAGAGGGGTGAGTCCTCAGACGCCACTGGCCCTGCATTAGCCCCACCCGCCAAACTACGAAGGGGCCATCCTAAGAAGACCCTTGGAGTATCTGGAGGCCAAGCACCTGCCAGATGCCAGTTACAGAGCCAGCCATGATGGCAACCCTCTCCACCACTGCATTGACTTTTTGGACTGTCCTTCCCCACACTGCCTTGTGAATGGCATCTGTCTTTTGGTCTGGGTCACCACAGCAATGTGGTGACTACTTGACTATCTCATCTACCACAACTGTCAACTCACTGCTCCACCCCACCCCCCAATGGAAAGGTACACCCCCTCGCATCTCACCATTGTAAATAAAATATCCTCACACATATTTTGTCGTGTCTGCTCCGTCTTTATTGCAGGATGTACAGTCTTCAAACATGATCACAATGTACCAGGAGCATGGGCTGTATGTAGGCAAGGAGAAGTCGAAGGCACCTAGGGAAACACAACAGAACAACTGTCACTGGTCTGGGTGTGGCATCACAGACATCACACAACCCCTACCATCAGGATAACCCAACATGCACATGTCACAATGGCCACCAAGTGTCAACATACATGTCCTGTTGATGTTCCCAAATGACATGTCCCAGAAACATTTCCAAACATCACTGAGTCTACAACTGGCTGATGCTACAATTCTCACATGCCCCTTCACGACAAAAGCAATATCAAGTTCAAGTTCAAAATATCTTTATTTCGGCCATTCTGGTCATAAAAGTACATTTGTTTAAAAAATCAAAACATTTCATACGGTTTTGTTATACAAGATTAAATAAAGTGCTGGACAGTGCAATGCTTAATAGGTCTCAATAAAAGCATTAATGTATATAAAACCACTCAATTTTTTACAGTAAAAAAGAATAAAAATTGTTTAAAAATGTAAGAATCCAATTAAAACAGACTAGATTTTATTACAGTTTTTCGAACATTCCATATAAACAATAAATATTGGGAAACTGAGTACACAATAGGGAGGCTGGTATCATATTTTAATATCCTATAAGCCTTCCCGCAATGAGTTGTCCCAAGATTCCGGCAGACCTGTTGGAGTCATCGGTGCCTAATCTTCTGGTATGCCGAACAGACAAACAATACATGTTGGTCCGTTTCGGAAATATTCTCACAGACCAGACACCCCTTAGACTGTACACCATCCCAGTTATTTGAAACGGCACGGAGTGGTAATACCCCGTGCCTAAATTGCAAATAAAGTTTCTTGGCTAGGGGGGGCTGGATGATGCCAAGAACAGATTCTAACCTGTAATGGTCCTTGACTTCGAGAAATTGTACAGTCACCCCAGCACTGTGGATCAGGCACCCCCGGTCCTGCCTTCCGCTGCCGCTGTTGTTAGATTTAGCCACCGTGGGGCGAGTGCAGGTAAGAGGTCTTGGCGGGCTCACCAGCCCAGAAGTTGCTTCCCGTGCTGCGGGAGTGCCGGCGAAGATTATGTGCGGTGCCGGGAGGGTAACGTCACCTCCCGCACCGAGAGGACACAGGGCCTGCTAGGGGACTGAGTCCCACCCCAGCGCCGTGGATCAGGCACCCCCGATCCTGCCTTACGCTGCCACGGCTGTTAGATTTAGCCCCCGTGGGGCAAGAGCAGGTAAGAGGTCTTGGCGGGCTGACCAGCCCAGAAGTTGCTTCAGCAATATATCAGACAATGGGTATGTAGCACATTGACACCCACCGTCAAGTGAAGTAGTGGGTGATGAGCTGTTCACGCAGGTCAACACCTTCCTCCTCTCCACTGTCCTCATCACTGGACACGTCTTGGTTTGCAGGCTGGGGCCTTGGGTCCTCACCATCATCCAGGAGCAGGGGAATCTCCTTGCAAATGGCTAGGTTGTCGAGCATGCAGCATGCCACAACAATCTGACACCTTCCTGGGCGAGTATGCCAGTGCACCTACGGTCTTGTCCAGGCAGCGGAAACATGACTTGAGCAGACCAAAAGTATGCTCCGCCACACGACGTGTCCTCCCGTGGGCCTCATTGTAGCGGACTTCAGCCGGGGACCTGGGATTCCGCAGTGGGCTCAGCAACCAGGGACGGTTGGGATATGCAGAGTCACCTAGGTATGACAAACACAAATAGACATTGCAACGTCGCTGAGGCTCAGGGCAGCAGGTCATACACACAGCATGCCACACGACTAGGCATACTCACCCACAATCCATGCACGCTCGGGAAGATTAGCCATCAGCTGGGGCACTATGCTGTTCCGCAGGATGTAGGAGTCATGGGCCAAGCCTGGGAATTTGGCACACATGTGCGAGATGGTCATATCTGCCAGGCACACCACCTGCACATTGATGGAGTGGTAATGCTTGCGATTGCGGTAAATGTGCTCACTTGCCTGTGGTGGCACAAGACCGACATGGGTGCAATCAATGGCCCCAACAACATTGGGGATGTGTCGAAGGGGATAGAAGTCTCCCTTCACAGCTGGCAATTCAGCACCCCTGGGGAAATGGATGTATTTGTCCTTGTATAGCATCATGACGGACAGTACATCACGCAGCACCATGCTGAACATCGGTTGTGCTGTCCACAGTCTCCTGGAATGATCCAGTGGCAAAAAATGCAGGGCTGCCATCACCTTATAAGTAGGGGTGAAAGCTGTTCGATTTGTCCTGAGGGGCTGCAGCAGGGGCTCCAACAGATCACAAAGGGTTTTCAGGGTGGCTCTGTCCAGGCGGCATTTCCATATGATCACAACATCCTCCATGTCCTCCAGCACCGTCAAGTGATGAGTAAAATTTGGCCTCCTCCTATTTGAGATAATAGTGGACACATGTCAATGCAAAACATCATGAGATGTGCACAGCATATCACGTTCTGGATGACACAACGACAACAATGACTGACATCTGTAGTGAATAACAGACCAGGTTACATGAAGTGACACCTTCAGCTACACAAAGGGCACACGTGTCAACTTACACAAGACAAGTACCTCAAACACCACCTTGGTCAATGTGAATGCATATAGGGATATGGCCAGAGTTCACATGGGCACGCCTGGGAGTATAGCATCCAGCATATGTGTAACTAATCCAAACCACTGTCTCATACTTAGCTGTTGTACCTGTCACACCTGAATGCTTCATTACAACCTGGGACACATCCACCACACAATGACCACAGTCGGCGCTGGAATGACGAATGTGTTCATGAGCAGACATGAGAGGCAATGCTAAATAGATCATCATTCATTGAGACAAGCATCGCTGTGATTGTCACTGGACCTCAACACATTGACATGTGTACATATTGTACAGTCCAGAACAACAGTGTCCTGCCTACACCAACATCAAATCCATAAGTGACATGTGAGTGGGTACAGGCAAATCTACGTTACACACACACAAACATGGCATGTGTAGCCATCAGTGGAGTAAATTGAGCATTGACATCGTGTGCACAATGATGTGCCATTGAACATGTGGCACTGTGCACTGTTGATGTTTGACAGATGGCCATCGCCATTGTATGGCACCCAAATTGTGATAGCTACTGCCTGGCCCTGGCGATGTGTCACCAGCACACTCATTCATACAAGTGCGGTAGTGAGAGGCATGGAGACATGTGGAAATGGCGGTTGGCATGCTTTGCCACCTGAATGACGGAGCCTTGTGTCAATGTATGGCACCCAAATCGTGGTAGCTACCGCCTGGCCCTGGCGGTGAGTCACCAGCACACCCATTCACACAAGTACGGTAGTGAGAGGCATGGAGACATGTGGAAATGGCGGTTGGCATGCTCCGCCACCTGAATGGCAGAGCCTCGTGTCAATGTATGGCACCCAAATCGCGGTAGCTACCGCCTGGCCCTGGCGGTGTGTCACCAGCACACCCATTCAAACAAGTGCGGTAGTGAGAGGCATGGAGACATGTGGAAATGGCGGTTGGCATGCTCCGCAGCCTGAATGGCTGAGCCTTGTGTCAATGTATGGCACCCAAATCGCAGTAGCTACTGCCTGGCCCCGGCGGTGTGTCACCAGCACACCCATTCACACAAGTGTGGTATTGAGAGGCATGGAGACATGTGGAAATGGTGGTTGGCATGCTCCGCCACTGAAATCGCGGTAGCGCACCCGGGGTCCCTGTGTTATGTCACCGCCATGGAGCATACCCTTACAGCCAATGGGAGCCATGATTGCGGTGGCATGATGCACTTTTGAAGATCGCGGTAGGCGTGCTCCGCCACCGCGGAGGCAGTCATTGGATGCATTTGAAAGATGCACCATTCCGATAGCGCACCCCGGACCCCTGCGTTGTGTCCCCACCATGGAGCATGCCCTTACAGCCAATGGGAGCCATGATTGCAGTGGCATGGTGCAATTTTGAAGATCGCGGTAGAAGCGCTCCGCCACCGTGGAGGCCGTCATTGGCTGCATTTGAAAGAGGCAGACCTGGACCACCAATTGCTGCAGCTTGGCACCTTTGAAACGACCCTAGGGGGGCTATATATGTGTGGGAGTAAGCCTCACATTTCCACTGCTCCAAGAGTCTGCTGCCTGAGACCCCTCACCTGCTGCTGCCTCCAGGGACTGCTGCCTGAGACCTCTCACCTGCTGCTGCCTCCAGGGACTGCTGCCTGAGAACCCTCACCTGCTGCTGCCTCCAGGGACGGCTGCGTGAGTACCCTCACCTGCTGCTGCCTCCAGAGACTGCTGCCTGAGACCCCTCACCTGCCGCTGCCTCCAGGGAGTGCTGCCTGAGACCCCTCACCTGCTGCTGCCTCCAGGGACTGCTGCCTGAAACCCTCACCACCCAATTCTGCCACTGTTGTCTCATGTTCACAGTGATGGCAAGGACAGAGAAGATCTGTGCCAGTCCCTTCACAAGCTAGGAGCTGGAGGTCCTGGTGAACGAGGTGCCCACACAGTACCCAAGGCTATATGGTGCCCCAAATGTGGTGAGTCTTCAACAGTGGTGGGGTAGGACAGGGGGGCCACACATGTAGTTGGAGTGATGCAGTTGGTGCTTGGGAGTGTGGGGTAGTGTCATGCACTGCCTGACATGCTGTCTCCAGTGGGAGGGTGTGTGTACTCAATGCCCCAGCTTTCCCGCCCTGCACATGTATGTATGAGTGACCTGTGTTGTGTTGTCAGCCATACAGTGAAGGTTGTTCATGCTGTAGTCAGGACAGAGATTGCTTGGCTGGATGGCTGTGTGTGCCCCTGTAGTCCTTCTCAGTGTGAGCCCAGCTGGCCTGCACAGTCCCCGCCTACAAAAAAAAGGACATCTCACTCAACTTACAGAGTATGACATCAGTCTTTTCACATTGCACTTCAGCTATGGGCTATCTCAGCACTGTATTTTGCACACAACTGCCCTTGTGAACGGCATTTTGTATTTGTGTGATCATGTCCCTCAATGGGACCACCATGACACATTCAACTATTCACAGGACAGGGACATTGATGGTTGCGCAGTCTTGGACACAGTGAATCCACCCCCAAACACAAGTTGATATGTGATGTATGTGTTGCTCAAGCCAAAAATGGACTGGAGTGAGGGCAAGCTACATGGGTGTTTCAGTGCTGGCATCCTGCATGTGCATGAGATGTGCAGGGACTGTGTTCCCCCTCACACATGCATGCTTTAACATCAGCTTTTCCCATGCAGGTGTCCCATGTGAGCTGTACTATAGTCTCTGATTGCCTATTTCGTTGGATATGTGATGATTTTATAACTTGCTGCTATACTGATAGATGTCGGTACATGGCACTGTGTCACTGATCATTTCCCACTCTTGTCTCCCATGCTTGCAGCTCAAGGTACACCAGCGTAAGGCCGTGTGGAGGGCCATTGCAGCGAAAGTGCGAGCCCTGGGGTCTCAAACCGATGGCGCACCCACTGCCATAAGAGATGGGACGACATCAGCCGGCTGGCAAAGAATGTGGCGGAGATGACCTTGGGGCTGCTTCCTCGCACTGGGCATCTGGCACGGCGCAGTATGACAGCACTAATGAGGCGCATCTTGGCGGTGACACAGCCTGAGCTGGATGCATGTTTGAAGGAGGATCAGCAGCAAGCCAGGGGTGAGCATTTGGGGAGTCTGAATTTGGCTGGGAGTGGCTGCATGTGTACAGAGCCTGTGCTGGCCTCTGTGATGTTGGTAGTGTGATGCTGTGGCATGTAAGTGGCTGCTGGCCTGGGTGCCTGTGGCATGCATTTGCTCTACCTGTACTTACAAAGGTGGTTTGGATGCTGTGCCTTCACATTACATTCTGAGTTGTGCTCTTCAGGTTTCTTCTGCATTGGTGTAGTCTTGGGAATCCCATGGGAGGGATCGGCCGTGTGCCCAATCTGACTGTGCGTACATCAATGTGTCCATTGCATGCAGCCATATTGGGGAGGCCTACACATCTTACAGCAATGTGCAGCATTATATTGTCCCCAAGGTACGACATGGTGGGTGGCATGGCCTAATGTCCATTGTGGACTGTCATGTTGTAGTCTGGGTCTGTGTTGTCCCCTACTGTTCCATCCAGTTCTGTCATTGGCAACAAGTAGTGTGCCCCCATCATGTCCCTAGGTGTGCTCAGAACTATTTGTGTGTCTGTTTGAACAGAGCCACAAGCAGGGTGTTGTGATGTGTGGTCATCACATGGCTCACTAATGCCTGAGTATCCTGTTTCCACGCACTGCTTGAGTCTATGTAGTGAGTTGGCACAATGTGATTGCACAGGGTGGTGTGCAACATGTAGATTTTGTCAACTTTTGTCATGCATTGCTTGCATATGTTTGTTCTGTTGCTGCCACTGACCTGACCCTACATCTCTCTCTCCCATGCAGCATCACCTATGGTTACGGAGGGACAGGACACGGACACCAGTGGGGGTGAAATTAGCACCACAGCTGCCCAGGAGCCCAGTGACACAGATGTCACCAGCGCCTCAGAGGGGAACAGGAGTCTGATGGAGGAGTCCCAGCCTGAGACGCAAAGCACCACATCATTCGATGCCAGTGGGGATGCATGCATGCTGGAGAGCACAGGGAACAGGGACTCTGCATCGACTTCCACCACACAGCGGCCATTGCCCACCATCCCAGCCACTTCCTCTGGTGTTTCCCATGTCCTCCTCAGTAAGAGTAACCCTGGGCATAGTACTACGCTTCACTTATGGAGCATGCATAGATTGCACTACTACGCACTACGCAAAATGCACATAGCACAGTGCAAAAACTGTGCTACAACACGTAGCATAGCTGCAATATCAACAATACCCACAAATGCTTTGATGAAACAACTTTACATACTAAAAAGCATATATCAAATTCACAAAAGTGAACTGTGAATGACAATATTAGGCAATGAGAGTGGTGATGATTTTGGGGTCCCCCCTAGCCTAGGGGGAGGACCAAGCAGATGCCTTGAACACAAAGAGCATATCATGCTGGTGATCGATTCAGTGGTGGTCCCTTCTTTCTAGGACCACCCCAAGCACAGTTATGGGTAAAAATACAATCCCAACCAAAGGCCCTGCAAAGCATTATGGGACGAGATTAGCAGTGGGCAGTGAATATTATAGTGTCCAGTATCAAAATAATTCTACAAAGAGCTGCAGTTCAACTAGTCGTTACTAGATGTCCCTCACGAGTCAAGTGCAAAAGCATTGAAATTATTATTACATCAAGCTGCAGTTCCACTAGTCGTTACTAGATGTCCCTCACGAGTCAAATGCAAAAGCATTGAAACCCTTGCATGAAGCTTTTGCATTTGACTTGCAAAAAGTGGAAGGGCACCCCTCCACAATCTCCCAGCCACACCGTGACTCCCGTCTGCATGACTCCACCTCCACGTGCCACTACACCACCTGGTCCAAGCAGCCATCCAGCTTGCCAAGCCACTGATAGCTCTACCTCAGCTGTTCTGCTCTCTCCCCAGTCATGTGCCCCGACAGTCCCAGAGACACAGCCAGCTCCCAGTCCTCCTGACAGCCAAGTCTGAGTGTTAGTCACCCTCAGACACCTGTGTCTCACACAGGTGGGCCTGTACTGCACATTGTTGTCCCCTGACTGTGTTGCTGACCATGGAAAGGTACAGGCGCACACATTCCCTGTGCAGCTTCTCATGTACTCAGGTTGCACCCTGGACTGGCCACTGGCCCTGTTGCTCTTTGCTGTGTTGGACCCTTCCCTGTGCAGCTTCTCATGGACTCACTCTGCACTTTGTCCTACCCACTGGCCTTGTCGTTCACTGCTGTGTGCCCCCTGCCCGTGCAGCTTCTCATGGACTCAGTCTGCACTTTGTCCTGGCCACTGGCCTTGTCGTTCACTGCTGTGTTGAACCCTTGCCTGTGCAGCTTCTCATGGACTCAGTCTGCACCCTGGACTGGCCACTTGCCTTGTCGTTCACTGCTGTGTGCCCCCTGCCTGTGCAGCTTCTCATGGACTCAGTCTGCACTTTGTCCTGGCCACTGGCCTTGTCGTTCACTGCTGTGTGCCCCCTGCCGGTGCAGCTTCTCATGGACTCAGTCTGCACTTTGTCCTGGCCACTGGCCTTGTCGTTCACTGCTGTGTGCCCCCTGCCTGTGCAGCTTCTCATGGACTCAGTCTGCACCCTGGACTGGCCACTGGCCTTGTCGTTCACTGCTGTGTGTCCCCTGCCTGTGCAGCTTCTCATGGACTCAGTCTACACTTTGTCCTGGCCACTGGCCTTGTAGTTCACTGCTGTGTTGGACCCTTCCCTGTGCAGCTTTTCATGGACTCAGTCTGCACCCTGGACTGGCCATTGGCCTTGCTGTTCACTGCTGCGTGCCCCCTGCCTGTGCAGCTTCTCATGGACTCAGTCTGCACCCTGGACTGGCCACTGGCCTTGTTGTTCACTGCTGTGTGGCCCCTGCCTGTGCAGCTTCTCATGGACTCAGTCTGTACCCTGGACTGGCCACTGGCCTTGTCGTTCACTGCTGTGTACCCCGTGCCTGTGCAGCTTCTCATGGACTCAGTCTGCACTTTGTCCTGGCTACTGGCCTTGTTGTTCACTGCTGTTTTGGACCCTTCCCTGTGCAGCTTCTCATGGACTCAGTCTGCACCCTGGACTGGCCACTGGCCTTGTAGTTCACTGGTGTGTGCCCACTGCCTGTGCAGCGTCTCATGGACATGCTCTGCATCTTGTACCTTGCTCTTCTCTTCTCATGGTACCTATCTGTGCAATATGTGAATGAAGACAGTTGCTCCTGTTACTGAATAAAGTTATTTTGCTGTGTGTATATGGTTTACTGTGCCACATGGTCTGTGTGGCACTTCAACATGGTCAATGTTTGGGCTCACTTACTCTCTTTTTTTTAGGGGTGACAGGGTCTTCATTTCTTTTTGACCCAGATACTTGTGGTGGCAATGGTGTCAATTTTGAATTGTTAGCAGTAGTCATTTACTTGATTGGTTCATGTTGGCTCTGTTGTACACATGTCAGGGTGGGTCACAGCCAGCACATAGTGGGTTTCTGCACACAGTATTGCAGGCAGGCTGCCCAGGGTCATCATGTAGGTGTGTTCTTTCTTTATGTGTGCCCAGTGGTGTATGTGTGTGGTCATCTTGTGATGGCCAGTTATCCTAGTCCCATGGCTTACTTTCCATTTGTGCTCTTGGATGGCCAGGTAGTGTGCAGTGTGAAGGGGGTGAGTTTGTGGGGAGTGTTGATGTGTGCCTGCCTCTGCAATGTCAACTACACACATCTGTCACCCGGGAGTTGTGTGCTTGTTGTTTTGATTGTTCATCCCTGTCGATGTTGTTGTATGCCCATGTGTGTGTTGTATGTTGTGCACTGTGCAGTGTTTTGGTGTGTCCTTGCAGTTCTGTCTGACTCCTACTTGGACCGGGCATGTCTGTTGTTGTTGTTGTGGCTCTGTGTGTGTTTCTGTTGAGCTATGTGTTTGTCTGTTGTATTTGTTTCCACATTTGTGGTGGCATCCCTGTGTGTGTGTGTGTTTGTGTGTGATGTCTGTGGCTGAGCCCAGGGTGTGTGGTTGTTTGTGTGTGTATTGTCTGTCAAGTATTGCCAGCCTTCAGTGTGTTTGACACTGGTGTTGTGTGCTGCTGGTGTGAGGGGGGTATGTGTATAGATTCTTACTGGTGTTTGTCAGTCCTGAGGTGTGTAGATGGACCCTGTGTGTAGGGCTGCTGGTGTGCTCCTGTGGGGTAGTTGTATGGATGTGTGGCTGTTCCCAGTTTGACTTCAGGGCCTTCCTTTCATCCTTGTGCCTATACGTGGTTTGCCTTGCTGTCTCCTTGTGCTGTTGCACTGTGCTGTCTGTCGTTTGAGTTCACTGACTTTGCCTGCCATGTGTGCTTTGATGGTATGAGGGTGTTGTGCTCCGTTCCTTGTGTTGATGTGATGTACACATGATTGTTGTGTGTCTCCACGGCCTTCCATTTGTGTGCAGCCCACTTTGGTTTGCCTATTTGTTGTGCTCCATTGCTGTTGGCATGTGGGGTGTGTATGTGTGTGTGTGTGTGTCAGTCTGTCGTATGTATGTGTGACTGTGCAGGCTGTGTGTCCATTTGGATATTAATTCCTTGTATGTGTTCATTTGTTGTTTGTCCTCATT
The DNA here is from genome assembly GCF_964204655.1 of Triturus cristatus. NCBI lineage: Eukaryota > Metazoa > Chordata > Amphibia > Caudata > Salamandridae > Triturus > Triturus cristatus. The sequence goes on along the minus strand of NC_140588.1, from coordinate 314,036,354 downwards.
GATATTTCCCTGAGTGTGGTGTTATGTGTTTCCCTGGCCCTTTGCTATTGTGATGTGTGTTGTGTGTTCCTGTGCAGCCACTCCTGCATTGTGTGGCTCCATGATTGTTTGTTGTGTGGTGCAAGGTGTGGATTGCCTTGGCTTGGTGTTGTGCATGGGGTGCAAAGGAGGGGCACATGGCATGTGCCTTCATGGGGTGTGCTAGTGTGTGGTGGGAGTGGATGTGGCCCTGTGGTCTTGGTGCCCTGCCCATACCTGGCACTGGCCCTGCCTTCTGCATTGTGCGCATTTATTTGCTTGTGTTTGGCGCTGCGTTGACGTGACCGGGACATTGCTGCATGGTGGCGGTAGTTGTGTGTCCAGGATGCAGCGGGGTGACTTTGTGGCAGGTGGGTGATGTGTGGGTGCCCTTGTGGATGTATCCCTGTCCCCCCTAGGGTGTCTGATGTGGATTTGGACCCTTTGTCAGGTCGTGTGTTGTGTGTTGTTGTGTACCTGCGACGGTGTCCGTGGCGGTCCATGAGTTCCTGGTGATGTAGCAGGTACAGCACCGGAAAGACGTGTAGAGCTGGGTCCATGGCAGTCGTGACCGGGACTCTGGTTTCGCGCTACGCTGTCGAGCTTCTGCCGTTTCTATTTGGGCGGTGTCTCCGCTGCGGTGCGTCTGCTTGCTTGAGTCATCCTAATTTGTGGAGCGGGGCGGACATCATTCCACATGGTGGTGAGTCTCCATTGGGTCCCACCGCTGCGGTGGCGGGCGCACTTTGATGGCGGTGCGCATCGCACAGTGGTGGTTGGGAATTGGTCTATGTTTGTCCATACTAATATGGCGGGTGTGATGTCCGCTGCTGGCGGGCGGAAAAAAGGCATTTTTCTGCACCGCCAGCGCCGCGGTGGTCCCACCACCCTATATCCTAATGGACCCCTATGTTGTTACTGAATGTTTCACCTAACTATAACGTTACTTTAACCTTTGTCTTTTTCAGTGAATTTCTAGTTTCTTTTTACCATCCAGTAATATGTTATCACCACGCGTAAATCCAACCTACCATACACTCCGCCATTACATTGTCCACAGTTTAGGGCTTATTCCTGTGTTCTGGACCTGCGGCCAACACCCGCATGCAGCCAACCCCAATCAGCACATGACCTTTGGCCATGGATGGTTGGGTTTGGCTACAGGGCCTAAGCAGAATTGGCGAAGAGGGCTGCATGCCACCTTCCTATTTGTAATCACTCAGCCCCAGGGAATAGGGTCCCTAGGCTTTTCTAGGCTTAGGAGCATGGCCCACATGGCCCACAAGCGTGGCCCACATGGCCCACAAGCCCTGGGGATGGGGTCCCCAGGGTTCGTATTAGGCTCAAGGAGGAGGGCCTCTTGACCCCTCACCTTTATTAAAATGGTGACCCCAGGGAATAGGGTCCCCGGGGCCTAATTAGGCTTGGGGGCGGGCAATGCACCCCTCCTACCCCCCAAAAAATGTGTTTCCCCCTCAGACCATGGCCCACCCCAGGGGGTTAATAAAACAAACACGGAATCCGGTACTTGTTTTCTTTGCTATTTTTCAGTGGATCCTCCCTGAATTTTTGGCAAAATAACAAAAAAAAATGTTTTTGACACCAGCAGGGGCCCTACCACCAGGCCTATGGGTTGTCTGTACCCTTTGTGCATTTTTAAGGCTGCCACCAATTCCTACTTGAGGTGGTGGCAGCCAATCAGATCTCAAGATGAGATCTTTTGGCCTCGCGGATCATTTGCAGAGTGATATATATAATTTTTCTGAGAATCAATAGGTCACAAACTACTGAATGTACACCAAATCACAAAAGGCACTCTTTCTGGAACAAAATCGAGCTTTCTGCCAAATTTGGTAAATCTGTTCATTGATTTGGGCAGTGTCTGAATTTCCTATGGAGAAATGAATGAGGAAAAATAATTTGTGGGCCCTTCTTGTTTCTCAGCTCCTGCTTGATGCATCACACCAAAACTTTCCACGCGCAAACCAGTCATAAAGTAGCACTTTCTAGTTCTGTGGTGATTTGTCAAATGGCACCAAAGTGATTAGCAACACAAAAAAGCATTTTCTATGGCAGCACAATCCTAACTATTACTACCCAGTGGCAACCGCCACTGGGTAATTGCAACGTGTAAGAAATTGGGTTTGGTGAGAGGGGTGAGAGCCCTACTGAAATATTAAATACAATCCCTGTCAAGATGAGCCACAAATGTCCCCTCAAAAAATGCTTAACTCTCTAGTAGCTTGGCAAAGGCAGTCAGTCGCATGAGCAGGCTACTCTTGGTGCAAAAAGGTCACTTTGCGGTCATGAGGAACCTCAAACTTTTGTATCTTTTCCTTTTCTTCGGGAGGAGTGCTCTCTGATGCCAGCCACGGGACCAGGACCTTAAAAGCACCTCTCGGGGATCAGGACTTGTCCAGTGAACAAGTGCTGAGGCTACCCTTTAAAGCTCAGGATGGTCGAGTGATCCCCACGAGACAACATACTCAGAAGAGCAAAACTATGCCCTACACCCAAGGCCCTTTTGTCTCCATGTCTGGAAGCAATACTCAAAACACCACTGGAGAGCCATTCTCAGTCATGTACCTCTGGACACCAGCAGAAAGACACATTTGGTGTAGTCAGAAGAATACCAACATTCTAAAAGTTGCATTGTCAGAATAGTACATAAAAATTCAACTTTATCATTAAAGAGGATTTTAATTTACAATTAATTTGAGTGGAAACAGCATTTTTCTATCTGAGCCTAAACTGAAGTTGTCACTTATTAAGCATAATGAGCTGTAGAAGACTTAGCTTTATTGCAGTAAAAAATGTTTTTAGAAGTTTTTCATTTCCAGGACTAGTAAAAATTAAATACATATGTAGTACACTTTTAAACAACATGCATGCTACATTGCTCATGACATCTTCTATAACATCATTGATACTATCCATGCAACATTTGCAATGAAATTATTGATGAGAGAACTGTGCATGGTGGGGCGAGAATTATAGGGGCATATTATCAAGACAGGCGATAAAATTATCGCCACTTTAGCGCCAGAAAACTGCCACTAAAACGGTGATAATGGTCTTGATAATATGCTCTATGGAATTCCAATTGAAGCCCATGTTAAATGTGAAGGACATCTAACATGGGCTTCAATTGGAATTCCAAAGAGCATATTATCAAGCCCATTATCGGCGTTTTAGCGGCAGTTTTCTGGCGCTAAAGCGGCAATAATTTTATCGCCTGGCTTGATAATATGCCCCTAAGTTACCTTAGAATATGAGTTATAGTTACTTGAGATAACTATAATTGGTCAATTTCTATTTTATTAGATTTTCAAAATTTTATGTAATTGCTATACATTTCACCTAATTCTAAAGTTGTGTTAACCCTTGTTTTCTTTTGTGAATTAGGCTTATAACTCACCTTTCCCAAGCACAATAGAGAGACAGCTGGAAAACACATCCACTCCAGCAGAGTGCTTGAAAAGAAAAAGAAAAGATGAGTGCCTTAAAAAGTGAGCAGTGTAGGGACACAGTAATGCTCTATTACTTACCGGTAATCTTCATTACTCCGGGTCCCGTTGTCCTCGTCCCATTCATTACTATGTGGAGATAACCATCTCCCGACAGAAAAAAAGGATCAGAAGAATGCTGGGACACTAACCCCGCCCCTCCCACCGGGAGTACATAAGGGGTACTTACCCAGCATTCCGCCTGAACACCCAAGCCCACAGCAGGAAGGCCGGCCGTCCAGGAGGGAGGGCGGGACGTATGAATGGGACGAGGACAACGGGACCCGGAGTAATGAAGATTACCGGTAAGTAATAGAGCATTACCCCCAGGTCCCTTATGTCCTCCTCCCATTCATTACTATGTGGAGAATACCAAAGCAGAAAAGCCGGCCTTCCCAAACAAAACAGAAGCCAACCCAGGAAACCACACCAAGGCAGTAACCGCAGGAAGCAAAAGGAAGAACCGGCAAAACCCCAGGCAAAGCCCCCGACAAGAGGGAGCCCCACAAACCCAGGACGCACCCAACAAAACAACGGGAGAACATTCAGACGACCAGACCGAACAGCAGGAACACCCCACAGCCAAACAGAGAAGGGGAGAGCATGGACACACAAGCCATCCGAGGCAAGAAGGAAACAACAGCGAGGAGGCTACCCTAAGAGAAAGGCCAAGAGCCACCAGGCCAGCAAGCCAGAACCGGGCAACAGGAGCCAATCCCAGGCACAGAGAACCCATGCCAGCCGAACAAAGGCCCCTAAGAAAAGAAACACCCAGGGGATAAGAGCGCCAGAGAAACGCGAATCCCCAACCAAAAACAATCAAAGCCGTCTCCGGATAAAAAAAGGCAGAGAAGCACACCAAGGGCAGGACCAAACCCTAAGAGAAGGGAAGCAAACGACCGGACCCCAGAGAGACCAGAGGATAAAACCCCGGAACCCCAGAAAAGAGCAGCAGGCCCCAGGTGAAAAAGGCCAGCAGCAGCCAACAGACCACCAGCACCCAGCTGGGATGGCGAGAAAAAGCCCATGGACAGGGAAAGAGGGAAAACCAAGGCAGCGGGGAAGGAAGAACAAACCCGGAAGCCAACCCACCAGGCCCGAGAGACCAGGAAACAAGACACCAAGGGAACCAGCACCTCCAGGAAGCCTGAGCAGCAAGAACCGACAAGGGCAACCAACCAGGACAAAAAGACCCGGAAAAACAAGGAGGAAAAGGGAACAGGAGGAACCACATGAACCCCAGAGCACAGCTCCAGTAAATGCCCCAACCACAACCCGGAGGAAACCGGAACAGGAAGCAACAGCCCGAAGAAGGCACACCCGAACTCCAGAGAAGGAGAGCAACCGGACGGTCAAGCGACCCAGAGAACCCAAGACCAAAGCAAGAGAACCCTAAGGGAGCCAACACCAACAACAGACAAGCCCAACCAGAGACAGGCCAGGCAGAGACGACCCCAAAAAGCCCAAGCAGAAGGCAGGGGCACAAACACAGAGGCCAGCAAGACAGAGGGCCAACAACCCCCAGAGGACCCGAAGGAGCGGGACAGGCACAATCATCACAGCAGGAAACCCCAACCCACAAGGGGAGAGGAAACAGAAAAACAACCAAAGACACAGCCGGGAAGCCAAAGCCGAAGCCAAACAACCCGCACGACCTGAGGACCCGAAGGCCCAACCCAAAGCCGGGGGAAGGCCAAAGAAAGGAAAGCCCCAGCAGAGCACAGGCCAGATAGCAAACAGCCCCGGCATCGCCCAAACGAAACCCAAGAGGAGGCAAGCAGGGAAAACAGGAGCGGGTGACAGACCCAAACCGGCTGAGCCAGAACCAAGAGGCCACAATGTCAGGAACACACCACACCTGCAAGGACCGGAACCCGACAGCAGAGGGACCAGCCCCACCACAGGCAGAAAAGACACCCGCAAAGAAGCGCCAGGCAACCCAACGAACCTCCAAAACAGCCCCAACAGGCAGGCCAGGACCGCAGCAAGAGCGCAACCAGGCAACCCCGAGCTGGTCACACCAAATAGAAACCAGCAGACCAGCCAAGAACAGGAGCCACAGGGAGGAAGGGTGAAGGCAACAGGCAACCACAAGTAGGCACTGCCAAAGGCCAAGCAGAAGCAACCACAAGCCAGCAGACCAGGAGCGACCGAAACACGGCCCCTGGAGCAACATGAGTACCGGGGAAAAAAACAGAGGCACAACACCGGCAAAAAGAACCACCAGAAAGGGCAGGGACAACACCCCCACCCCCCCTACAGCAAACCAAGCTGGAAAAGGACACCACAGGCCAGAAGAGCCCCAGCGGAAGCAGACAGAACCCGGGGAAACCATCCAGGCATCTAACGCCAACCACCCAGCAGCACCACTGATACCAGACGAGATCAGAAGAAGCAGGGACGAAAGGCCGAAGGAAGAAGAACAGCCAATAGCCAAGAGGCCAAACACAAGACACCCCAGGGGAAGCAAAGAGCCACCGAGGAACCAAAGCAGACGAGGCGCCCAGAACACCATGCAGCAGCGAGGCCCAGAGAGGACCAACCAAGGGAACCCAAGCACACCAGCAAGGGAGACAGACCCCGAAGCAGGCCAGACCAGCACCACAGCGCCTGCCAAGAACCAGCAGCTGGGGGAAGCAGAAAAAGAGGAACCCAACCTCATCCAGAAACCCGGGCGACCCCACCCAGGAGAGAAGCCATTCCCAGGGAAAAAAAGGCCAAAGGCAAAAACCCCGGAAGCCAGGACAGCAACATCCAGGCCCAGGACACAGCCAAGGAGCCCCAGCATCAAGCCCGAATGTCAGGGCTAGCAGACAACCAGGGCAAAAAGCAGCACAAACAAGCGTGACCCGCACCCGCTGATAGGGTTCGGGGGGCCGCGTGCCCATCTCCCCGACCGAACCACCTTCGCGCACACCCCTCCCTCTCGGGACCCTGCTGGGGGGAAAGGCGCCCACCCGGAGGGGTGGTGGAAGAACCACACAGAAGCGCAGGCAAAGGCAACATGGAAAGGGACCCTGAGAGGCAGAACAGCAGCAGGATGACAGAGACAACAACCTGGCACCGTAGCCAAAGGCACATCCTCCAGGAGAAGCAACGGGCAGAAACCCGCAGAGGCACTGGGGCACAGAGCACCACCCCAGAGACACAGGGAAGGCCAAGGCCAGGCCAGGGACGAGAAAACCCCAAAGAAAAGGACCAAAGAAGGACCACAGCATACAGGAAGAGAGGTAGCCACAACAAGCACCCCCCCTGTAAACCCGGAACGGGGAAAGCAGAGTACCCACCGGAACACGGAAGGACACAGCCCCCGCAAACCCGGAGAGGAGGCCGGGACACCACCAGGAACAAGGCCCCTACCCCAACAGACAGCCCAAGGCAGCCACGAAGGCAACACCAGAGCAGAGAAGAAAGAGCACTGTCCCGATGGTCAAGGTGAAGAACGCAGAGCAAAGCCACCCAACACGAGAAACAGAACTGCAACACAGACGGAGCCAACGGCACAATGGAGGCAGAACACAGGACCCGAGCAGAGCCCAACAACAAACCCCAGCCCCGCCCGTATGAACCTGCCAAACAAGAGGAAAAGGCAGCCGCCCAAGGAACAGGAAGCAAAAAGACACTGTCTGACCACGGCAACATCGACAGACTCCCTGCCAAATACACATGGAACGCTTCACGAATTGGCGTGCCAACCTAGCGCAGGGGCCATGCAAATCTACTCCATATCAAAACGCAGGAGAAGAAAAACTCGCCACACAAAAAAGCAAATGGAGAGCAGAACGCCACCCGGGAGACCGAGCGAAGAGCAGCAAAACAAAATCCGCTAAACCGGGGACTCTGCGCCGAAAGCGTGTCCCCCCAGGCCAGAATCCATGGAAGACATGAAGCACACAACCGAGTGACAAGGTGCAAAGGCGCGAGTACATGCCTCAAGGCCGCAACCCAGTGTGGCACAAGAGTAAGCACATACATCAGGGATCACACACCTTACATACCACACAGCCATCGCAGTACACAAACATGGGAAACAAGTGACGAGCTCAGAATCACACGATCCCGAAGCAAGGGCACTGACCGGGACAACAAACAAGGGACTCCAGGCCCCAAGTCCAGCAGCACCATGAAGCACTACACCAAAGGAGCCGCCGGAAAAACTGTGCCCCTCAAGCTGTACAGGAGGCAGTATCCAGACCAGCCATTGTGCAGACTCGCACCAACAAGAATAGCGCAGCCCAAGTGACACAGCCCCACACATGACAAGAGAACAACTGCGAGAAAGGAACATGTGAGGGCAGAGGTGGGGACGCAGCCCAGTGGCAGAGCGCAAGCTCTGCAAGGAAGATGCCCCGGGAACAATCCCCGGCATCCCCAGGAGTCCCCATCGCCCATCTCGGCTGTATGAGAAGAAGCCGAACCTGCCACCACGAAGCATGGAAACTGTCAACGACCCAAAGCCACACAGAAAATGCTCCGCAGGCATGAGGCTCAAACCCTGGCAACCCCAGAACATCTGGAAGGGAGGCAGAAAGCCGGGCAAACAGGCAACAGGGAACAAGCAGCGTGAAAGAAAAAAACACCGCTACGCGGGACTCACCCGGAGTGGGGGCCGGAACACCAACAGGAACAAGGCCCCAACTCCAACATCCAGCTCCGAAAACCCCAAAGGGGCATCATGCGCAGTGCGTCCTCCACCCGGCCAAGCCACAGGAAGACGCGCTCAGCGACCCGGAAGCAACCGGGAGGCGGCGCACCAGCTAACCAGGTAACCAGGATTTTCAGCCAGGAACAACCCCGCCTCCCAGCAAGCCCGGCAGGCCAGGAGGCAGACCAACACAAAAAAACCCCGCCCACGAAGCCAGGCAGCCGGGCGGGGAGAGAAGAAGCGCACGCCACCCCAGCCCAGCAGGAGCAGGAGCAGCACTAGCATCCAAGACCAATCTGTCGACAGACAGAAAAAAGAACAGGCGGAATGCTGGGTAAATACCCCTTATGTACTCCCGGTGGGAGGGGTGGGGTTTGTGTCCCAGCATTCTTCTGATCCTTTTTTTCTGTTGGGAGATGGTTATCTCCACATAGTAATGAATGGGACGAGGACATAAGGGACCTGGGGGTAATGAGTCTATGTTAAAGGAAAGGTACAAACAAAGGAAGATGAAGAAAAGCCTACACACTCTAAAGAATAAGAAGTAAGCATATAAGAGGGACAATGAAGCTAACCATCTAGTAGGCCAGATCTTAAAATGTAAGCAAAAATCATGACAAAACACAGGAGTTCAAACCAAGGGCTACAAGATTACCCATATCATACTGAAGGAGCCCAAAATAGAGAAGTGATGGAAATGTGGGGAAAATGGATGAAATGACGGGGAAGGGAGAGAAGTGTAAGAGAAAAAGTAAAAATAAAAAAAGATCGAACATGGGAAGACAAAGAAACTTGAACATAAGTAAGGATGAAATGAAGGGAAAAGGAGTGAAATGAAGGTTACTGGAAGAAAGGATGAAAGGAAGGTGAGGAGGATTAAAGAAATGAAGTGCAAAAGAATGGAACAATGGACAGATGAAGGGTGTGTATAAGTGTAAAACAATGGATGAATGGAAGGATGGAGTGATGGGCGGATGGATAGATGCATGATTGAATGGTTGAAACAATTGGTAAATGAGAGGGAGAAAGTATCAATTAAAGGGGGATAGAATAGTGGACTGATGGAAAACTGAAAAGATAGGTGAGTCAATAGTTAGCTGGATGCATGATTGTGTGAAAAAGGGGATGAATTTAAAGGTAAGTGAATGGACTGGTGCACAGATTTAGTGATATGGTGATAAAATGGTACATTGGCGTATAGGCGAAGAAATGCAAGCGTGGTCGTATGGATGGTACAACAAAATGGTGAAAAGATGGATGGATAGAACGAACCCAGAATGGATGGCTGATATGGTGAAAGGATTGCTGAATGAAAGGGTGAAAGAATAGAAGAGGAAAGGATGGGTGGATGTCAAAATAAACTGATATGCAGAAGGGAAAAATATGGAAAGATAGAAGGATGAAGGCAACATTCCTAGGAAGTCTCTTCACTCATTCAGTGGCATTGGTCAAAGTGAGTGTTATTTAAATTTTTTGGCGACTCTCTTGAGTGGAGTAGTAGGCTTTGTGAGGGTGACAAAAACCCACAATGTATTAAAATGGCTTTGAACATCACAAATGTATTTGCTGCTTACAATGTCAACATTTTGATTCCTTGTGAATCTCAAGGAAAAGGGAGTGCAAATAGGTGTTCTCTCCTTCCTTGTAATTTACAGGGCAATGTGTCAGTGGTTTACCCCTACTTTGGCTTGTGCAGCAGATGTAAAAGGTTACAGCATATTCTTGTCCGGGTGTAAATATTTTCACAGGAGAAGCGTTTAGCAAAGTGACATTTATGGCACTGCAATTCCCTTCACTTGAAAAGACTGAGGTTGCAATATCTGCAATTTCAAGTGCAAATGGAGGTTTTCAGTCGCTAGAAAGCCTCCATCTTTTCATTCAGAGGTGGTCATAAGAATTTGCAGAAGAAATCCTGCCTCCTAAATATCAATTCTGCAAATCTTTGTGACCAGCCTATTCAGGACATGAATAATTGTGACATTGGGCACAGTTCATCCATTTTGCAACTTTGCATTGTAGATCGGCACTGCAAACTCATTAGTAGATAGAACTCCTCTGACCTCTGAACTCTGGTTCAGTTGTGGAATTCACACCAGCTATAATTACCAAGTACCAAAATAAAGAGGTGATTAGTTATAATTCAGTAATCCTTGGACTTCCTTGGTTATGTAGTCATAACTCCTTTTATAAAATAGGCTACAGAAAGAGTTTCCTTAGTTCAGAATATTTCAATAATCATTGTCTAAAGTCAGAAATATGTTGAAGTCGTACCTGCATTAAAGGTTATGATGATAACCCTGGCTTGCCTAATTATATTACCTGACAAACATCAAGATTTTGACAATTTATTTATGAAGCGAAAAGTAAATCAGTTATCTCTCAATCAATCATGCAAATGTGCCATTAATTTAAAACTTAAGGCAGAAGTGTTATTTGGTCAAATGTATTCTATTAGACCTGGGCCCAGTGGCATGGGTTTCCCCTGTATTTTTGCCTTTACCTCCTGTGTTTTTGCTGTGTGTTGGACTTCGTTTTTGCTGGTCTGGATGCTTTGGGCACTTTGCCACTGCTGTTCAGTGCCAAAGTGCAAGTGTTCCCTTTGTAAATTATTGTTATGGGTTAGTGATTCCCTGATTGGCATATTTGATTCACTAGCCAGAGAGGACAGAACTGGTTTTGACTGAGCACAGGGCTTCTCTGCCACCAGAGGACATAGGATTTTGCTGTGTAATAAGAGGGGCCCAGACCCCAGACTTTTAGATCACTTCTGGGAAATCAAGAGGAACCTTTGCCAAGGTGAAGAGCTAGAGAAACTGGAGGAGGAGAACTGCCCTTTGCTGTGTGCTGTCTGGGGTTGGCCTGCAGCAGCTGTTTCTGCCAAGGAAAGGAGAAGGACTTTGCTATGTGCTGTGTCCCCTGCTTGAGGAAGATCTCAAAGGGGTTGAAGTGGAGCTTGCCCCCTGTTCACGAGGTCTCAGGAACATCAAAGACCTCACCAAGCTGCTGGGCACTGTCTCTGGAACCACTGGTTTCAGTTGCCTGGTGAAGAAAATGGTAACCGACTTTTTCACCGAGTCCATTGCAGGATACTGTGTCCTGAAGGCACCGTAGAGAGCACTGCCTCGTTTCGCAACGCAACCCTGGTCTCACCAACTCTGTCAATGAGAAACTGCTTGCAGAGCATCCTGTGGGCATCGCACTCCGCACCACTTCACTACACGCTGCACTGACTTCATCGACTCCTCTGCTGCCCAAATCATACATCAACCAGCTCCGTTGCCGCATCATGACCTGCCAGCACCACATTGAGCACCGTCTCACCCTGCAACGCAAGCCTTGGTCTCACCGACTGCGTCAAGGAGCCGCTGCCTGCATGAGCTGTGAGGATACTGCACACTGCAACACTTCCATCTCACATCGCAACTGCAACGGTTACCCTGGACTGCTCGTACCATCATGTCAGCTGCAACAACAAAAGGTACTGTCTCTGAGTCTGTTGGCGCTTTAGCTAAGCCGTATCGATGTGGTTGACTGGAATTCTTGGACTCTGTCGTATTCAGTATTACAGTAGCCAGAGATGGAGCTACCGAGTCAGAGGAACTGTATTTTCACGTTTTTCCTGCAATTTAAAGATTATTTTGCACAGTAACTATTTTTACGAGTATTGTATGTTGGATTTCTGTCATTTGTGGTCTTGTTGGTTTAGATAAAGTTTGCTTATTTTTCTAAACTAGTGTGGTGTTCATTTGTAGTGTTTTCACTGTGTTGCTGTATGCATGCACAAATGCTGTACACACTGCCTCTGAGATAAGCCTGTTGGCTCGTGCCAAGCTACCAAGGGGGTGAGAAGGGGTTATTTTATAAGTGTATCCCCCTTACCCCGACTAGGAAGAAGGGTCCCTACTTGGACAAAGGTGCAAACCTCTGCCAACTAGAGACCCCCATTTTTAACATACTCCTTATCAGAGCCAGAGAAAAAGGTACTCAGTCAATACCTACTTTAATACTCTTGAGAATGTGTTCATTGTTTCTGAAAACTCCACTGCACATATTCAATATTTTTTGTGACCAAGAACACCAAAGACTTAATCTATATAGATTACAGGGCCATATTTATATCACAATAAAAGAGTTATATTCTTGTACCTTGATTAAGGACAGCTTTTGAGGGAGTACTTTGAGCACAGATGTTTATGAAGTTTAACTTAAGAGGGAAGGCAAACACCTCTTATAAATAAAAAGTGTTGATGAATGACCAACAGTCTTGAGGATTCTATTTTAGCACTGTGAATACAGGATAGTGCCTTCTGGATTAGGTAATCCACCTTCAATTTTTCAAAGATTCATGGACAGCATCTTTTCTGACACACTCAAAATTATTCGCAATCTACCTAGAAAATTCTTGATATCTTCGAGTATTCTTCCTGAACATCATTTTCATGTCCTGGAAGTTTTCAAATGACTTAGGAAATCTCACGCGCTGGCATAAACCTGAAAATGGTCTCTTCTATGTGGTAGAGGTTGAGTACTTGGGATTTGTTCCTAAATGAACTCTATGTAGATTTAAACAAGCTATCTTCTTCTACTGTTAAAGAAAAACAAAGTTTCCTTGGCTTTGACAATTTTTGTCAGCAAATTGGTCAAGAACTATTCTATCTACATTAGTGACATTATTCGGATTCTTAAGGAGGAATAACTGTAGAGCTGAAACAGCCATCCTAGCCTTAAAAATGCTTTAAGATTGCTTCTGTTATTTAACATCCTGATATGAGAAGAACAATTATTTTAGAAAAAATATGCCTCTGAATCTGCCTGAGGAACAGTATTTCTTCAACTGCAGATGGATGATGAAAATGAACATCCTATCTCTTGAAAAGCTGTTTAGATTGAAGACGTTTGTTATAAAGAGCATAATATACATTAAAAGTGCAGCTGATTGTTGTAATCTTCAAGCTTTATGATATGTCCAATCTAGGGATAGTCTGCAAATATAGTGGACCTACTTTTCTCTCTAAATGACTACATTATCACAAGCATAAATGGTGCCTAAAATTAAGCTGTAGAAGCTTTGTCTCAAAATATCCTGGTGATAAGGAGTCATTTTAACTAAATGTATCATTATAGCTGTTACTTCTTTTTGAAGAATGTGAGATTTTCACAGCAGCAGTTTTTTTCAAAAGAATTTCAGAACTTGTGTGTGAATTATGGCTTGCAAAATAGAGGTTACCTCTATTTTTTGCAATCAACTCTATTCTTTTCAGATTTGGAACTGCAAAAAAATGTGTTGCAAATTTGTCATGATATTCACAGTGCAGGACACAGAGGCAAGATAAACACTTTGGGGCCGATTCCGATCCGGGTCGGAAAGCACTCCGACCGAGTCAGATCCGAAGTGTTTTCCGACCGAGCAAGTACGATGCGCACGTATGCTGTCGGACTCAGTTCGGTCGGACTCCCATAGAAGTCAATGGGAGCCAGTTGTACAACGCGTACATGATCTCCCATTGACTGAACGGGTACGTCTCGAACAAGTGCGCCCCCTACAGTGGGTACGCGAAGGTGGCATCCGCACCATACATGCCTGTGTTGGGGAGACCCATAGGTCTCTCCCTGTGTGCGAGCCATACGGCTGCGGGTGTCGGGGGGTCCGATGTGGACCACCGAAATCCGACTCCAGGAGCTTTTGCGAGCCGGACACTCCGGCTTGCACAGGCTGTCCGACGCGTGCATCGTACTGGCTCGGTTGTGAATCGCATCCAGTGCACGCCATGTTTAGCTTACGACCGAGACGTATGGATCGGTCCGGACCCAGAAACGACTCGGTCGGTGAATTTTATGTAGCTCGCATCGTACTGGATCGCTCGTACAGTTGTACGAGTCAGCCGGAAAACACGTGTACGGCTCATAGTTTTTCCAGCCGGATCGCGTTCGGTGCCCTTCCGACCCGAATCGGAATCGGACCCTTAATAGTAAGCTATACGATCTTGCTTAGTGATCAACCATTGTGGAAGATGTTGAACAATATATGAAATCTTGCTCTGTGTGTGCCCAAAACAGGATGATAATTCAAACCCATGTGCATGGTCCTTGGCTCCCTTGCCCAGCATTCTATAGACACAAATTGATTGTTAAACTGCCACCTTAAGAGGGGTAGAAAACTATAATAAGTACAGCTGATACATTTTCTATTTGTTGGGCAAGTTACCTTATGAAAAAGTATATTGCTCTGTTTTTATTTAGTTAATTTATTGTCTCCATGACTTCAATGTCTCAGCAATTTCGGACAGAAGTCCAACATTTATTTCCCAGATTTGGAAGGCGTTTTGATCAACTTTGGGAGTATCTTAAGCTTTCTGAGTTTCACTCTCAAACTAATGCCTTTATAGAGAGTACAAGTCAGACACAGGAGAAGTAGTTGAGCTGTTTCTGTAATGCTAAATGTGATTGTTGGACTTAATTTCTTCCTTGTGTATTATTTGCCCATAAAAATAGTCTACATAGCGCTACCAATATATCCCTTTATTGTATGCATGTTTATCATCGCAGGCTAGGTCCTGAAGTAATCTCTATTTCCGCTTATGCACACTCAGTTTCCGATTTTGTGCAACAATTTCAAAATGTTACAGGAAAAGCTCACAAGTGTTTATAGATATATCAAGAAAAGGTCAAGGTGGGTGCTGACAAACGTTTATAAGATCTAGTTGCCATCTCATATTTTTTGTGGTCAAGAGACTGCATTGTTAAATGTGATATTCACAATTTTTTCGTTACCACTAATATTACACTTGTTTTTGTTAGCTCTCCACTTCATTACAGACTACATCCTGTTTTTCATGTCTCTTCATTGAAACTCTTTGTTCCTGAATATTTTTGGCAAGTTCCACTTCCTGATGAGTTTGGTAGGTATCCCACATTTGAGTTCTCAGCTATTGTTGATTCAGACCTTTTAGTACCTTGTGATGCCATATTTCCACCAGTCTTGAAAATCTGCTTCCTCTTATCCTACTAAACTTGAGGCTTTGGTGGGGAGCAAACTGTCTGGAGCCCTGCAGTCTGTGCCATTTTCTTAGCCCTGTCCCAGCCGTACACTTACCAAGTGATGGCAGGCGAGAGATGTGATTCTCCAGGTTTGTAGCTGCTGTTCTGGAGTACAGTGGTGCCCAAAGAAAGCTCTTGGATATTGTAGTGAATGCTGCTATTGGTCTGTGCTTCCAGGAATGGACACCACAGCAGTGAAGCAGCCGGACCTCATTTCTGAGAATGGGAGTCACCAAGCTTAGACATCTGTGTCCAAAGGAAGGCCTTTTGTGCTGTTGTATTTGGGGAGACCTCAGAACCTAAGCAGAGTATGAGGTTATTTGCTTCCCAGATACAATTGTGGAGGTAGGATTTAGGCTTTGTCCCAATTCAAGATGGCGCCTAACACTTTGTACAGTATTGTTGTTTCCCAAACCTACATGGTGAAATGTTTTCAAGGTCAGATTGGATTGCATTCTGTCCTATATCGGTATACATTGATGTTCAATTGAGGAACTTTGTGGCACAAAGCTTACAGTTACCTTTTCCCATTGGGACTTCCACCTGCTTTGCTTTTTTTTCCCTTCTGTTGTAACCTTCGTACCATCTATTTTTCTTGCAGGTATATTGTGTGATTCGTTCACGTCATCATTCATGCATGGGACACTGTTGAACTCTGAGACTAAAGGGAAATATTTGAGTCAGAAAAATGACTAAAGAGACTGTGATGCTTGGTCACACCATCTCTCCATGTATTGAAAAGCTGCATGCTCTTATATTTATGTGCATTAGTTTCTCTGTTTATTTGGCAATTACCTTTGTGTCATGCTTCACTAAGTATTTGGCTTAGGCCAGTTGCTTCAAAGACGATATGGCGCGACTGTATCACTCTCTCTGCCCAAAAAGCCGAACCCCTCATAATTTTAAGGATCAATGGTGAAGATAAATCGGAGGCAGGAGGTTGGGAAGGACAAAGAAGAACACTGCGGGCCTGATTCACAAAGGAAAAGTTAGACCAAAAGTCTAAGTTTAGACCTGAAGTCTAAGTGTAGACCAAAAGTCTAACTTTACTCCTACTAAATTTAGACTTTTGGTCTAAGTTAGACCAAAAGTCTAACTCTACTAGTACTAAAGTTAGACATTTGATCCAAGTTTTGATCAAAAGTATACCTTAGACCAAAAGTCTAACTTTACTAGTAGGAAAGTTAGACTTTTGGTCTAAGTTAGACTTTTGGTCTAAACCTAGAACAAAAGTCTCACTTTACTAGCAGTACAGTAGACTTTAGGTCTAAACTTAGACTTTTGGTCTAAGTTTACACTTGTGAATCAGGCCCTGCAACTTTTCCTTCCTGATACCTGGTAGGGTTTCAAGTCTTCTTAATGTTTAGCCTCTTTGTTTGGTTATTTATTGTGTGCTGTTAAAGCCAAAACATTAGTATTAATAACAACACCCTTGTCTAATCACATTTGCAATTTTACCCTGCACCAATTAACACTCAGAACAGTACCTGCTTTCCAATTGTCTCTTTGCTTTATAAGAATTGCCAAATTCTTTATTTCAATCTCAGTATTCTCTTTAGTCTTGGTTCATGACACATGTTGTTGTACTATGATACTAATAATCCACTAGCTGGTTTTGCAAAAGGAAAAAAATAATTATATCAAAAAGGTTTTATGCTGTCTTGACCAAAAGTCTAATCAGATCCTTTGTTCTCCTGAAGTGTCTAAAGGGAAACGTTAAAGTACAGTTGAATTTTTCACGATGTGACATTCCATTTAATGTGTTTAAAGTTTTTAAGTTGTCTGTTACATGCACTATGTGGATGTGCAACCTAAAAATCAAACTCACAATACCGGTGGGACATAATATAAAGGACTAAATATTGAAGAAAAATATAAACAGGTAAATACATCTAGATTTTCTGTACCTTGCTCCATATATACATATATTATCTACTAGCGGTCGCCAGTAGATAGTTATAGTTAGGACCGTGTTTCCATAGGAAATCTCAAAATTCTATTTTGAATAACTTTGGCGCCGGTTGACGAATCTTCGCGAAATTTTCAAAACTAATGGGGCGCTCCGCTCAGCTCCTACCCTGAAAGGCTCGGGGGGATTCGTCAAGCGGGGGCCGAGAAAAAAGGGGGGTCCCAAAACGCGTTTTCCCCATGCATTTTCTCATAGGACCTTTAGTCGAAGGTACAGCCCGAACGGCTGAACAGAATTACTTGAAATTTGGCAGAGAGGTAGACCTCAGGTCAGGGATGTGCCTTTTGCATATATGGTGTCAATCTGTTTAGTAGTTCCTGAGAAAATTGCAGTTAAAAGTACATAAATATCTATAGGCGCGCACCGTGCCCGCACCGTGCGCGCACCATAACGTGCGCGAGCGTAATTCTGATTGGTGGTTACATGTCAGTCAACATTCGAATCGGTCAAAATCAGGAAGTGTCGGCCGCCATTAAGTGTGTTTTGTGTGTTTTGTGTGTGACAGTGAAAAAGAAAGGTGGCGAACGTGAAAAGGGGGCAGGGTAGAGAGTTCCTGACCCCCTAGCCTTTGTCAGGGGGTCCCCGGGGTGAAAAAAACAATTTATTATTTTTTTCAAAAAAACGCGGGGTGCGCACACCGTGCGCGCACTGTGCGCACAGTGTGTGCGCACAGTGTGCGCGCACGGTGAAAAACCTTAAAAAAAAAAAACATTTTAAACGAGCCATTCCATATTACATGATACAGTGAATCGATAACTATATACATAGGTAGCTTATTGTAAAATAAATATATAAAAAATATAATAAAACATACATAACTTTTAGCATTTAAAAAACCTTACAAATTCACTTAAAAAACCATAGGTTTCACACATGTTATAGTTAGCTGGACATTTCACTCGTAAAAAACCATTGAAATTCCGAGTTATAGTTAGTTCAGATAACTATAACTCGCGCGACCGCCATTCTATCAGAAGGATGATGTCATCAGTGATGTCATGAGTGATGCCACTGACCATGTCATGAGTGATGTAATATGTGACGTCATGAGCAGTGGATTGCGGGCGCGCGAGTTATAGTTATCTGAACTAACTATAACGGGGGAATTTCAATGGTTTTTTATGAGTGAAATGTCCAGCTAACTATAACATGTGTGAAACCTATGGTTTTTTAAGTGAATATATATATATATATATATATATCAACAATCCTGTTTCACAGAGGAAAAAGGCACGCGCTCAAGACTGTAGGAATAGGGCTTCTTTATTTTCAAAAGTCTACATCGACCCCGCGACTGGAGAGGCGCATTTCGGCTGCGCAGCAGCCTTTCTCAATCTGATTGGCACCATACACATGCAGGTATTTAGGCCCTCCTCACTATTAGGCATAGACATAGAAGAAATGAGTTCAAAAGCTAAAATGCACTAATCACCACATAATGCAACAATAGCCTACATTGCCGTAAATGCTATTTATAAAACTCATTACAGTGCAAACTGGAAATAACTGTCACCTGCCTGTGATAGGGGCATATCATATTACAAAAACCTTAATATGTTCATATATTAATATCCATTCTAAATATGGCGCCAATACTCTCAAAAGTTACCCAAAATAAAATCAAATGAAAAATACACATAAAAAAAAAGGAAGAGATGCGCTGCATACATCTTTTAAGGCAATAAAAAAAGACAACTTTTAACCCCAAATACAATAATATATAACACAGACTTGTCTGTAGAGTTTGAACTGCGACCCTGGTTACTGCTGTGCGGCAAGAGCAATGTCGTTGAAAGTCCGGTATACATCGCACCAAAATGCACGCAGAATGAAATAGGGCACTTAAGCATTGAAATCTAGCATATGTTCTGAGAAAAAAAAACACAAATGTGTACATTACAGGCATAAATATCCACCTCCAAAATATCGCCATTTGCCCGAAAGGGATAGCAAGTGCAGTGACCAGTCTATACTGATCCCACTACTTTGGTGTTTCCCTGGTTGTGGTTAGCTCCAATAGACATATTTGGCCTTGTTTTTAACATTTATATACATGTTTTCAATCTGATTGGCACCATACACATGCAGGTATTTAGGCCCTCCTCACTATTAGGCATAGACATAGAAGAAATGTGTTCAAAAGCTAAAATGCACTAATCACCACATAATGCAATAATAGCCTACATTGCCGTAAATGCTATTTATAAAACTCATTACAGTGCAAACAGGAAATAACTGTCACCTGCCTGTGATAGGGGCATATCATATTACAAAAACCTTAATATGTTCATATATTAATATCCATTCTAAATATGGCGCCAATACTCTCAAAAGTTACCCAAAATAAAATCAAATCAAAAATACACATAAAAAAAAAAGGAAGAGATGCGCTGCATACATCTTTTAAGGCAATAAAAAAAGACAACTTTTAACCCCAAATACAATAATATATAACACAGACTTGTCTGTAGAGTTTGAACTGCGACCCTGGTTACTGCTGTGCGGCAAGAGCAATGTCGTTGAAAGTCCGGTATACATCGCACCAAAATGCACGCAGAATGAAATAGGGCACTTAAGCATTGAAATCTAGCATATGTTCTTGGAAAAAAAAACACATATGTGTACATTACAGGCATAAATATCCACCTCTAAAATATCGCCATTTGCCCGAAAGGGATAGCAAGTCCAGTGACCAGTCTATACTGATCCCACTACTTTGGTGTTTCCCTGGTTGTGGTTAGCTCCAATAGACATATTTGGCCTTGTTTTTAACATTTATATACATGTTTTTGTGCCTCATTATTACCCACAGATTGTTTACGGTTATATACTGTGTTATTAAGGAGCCCCTTCACCTCACAGTTTGTATATAAACCAATCAAAGGAATTCCCGGATGGGACTTGTGACCACCTGATGACCTTTATCTTCTGCGCCCTGACGAAGGAACTGGTGGACTGTAGGTCCGCTCCAAAACGCGCGTCGGCGCTTTGTTTGTTAATTAATTGATATGAAGGATTTTCTTTGTTATGTGTAGACCTATTTTTGTTGTTTAAACTCTAGTATAATTTTTTTTACCAATATATATTTGAAGTACTCTTGTGTTTTCTCTCTTTCCCATTTATGTACTGTCTATTTGTATGTTCTGTTTAGTTGTGTTTTGTGAGGTATTATTTTTTGTATTGCTTATATCTTTGCTCTATGAAGGGTTGGCTCTTCTGATATTCATAAGCAGAAATTGCAGAAATTGTCTAAATTGAATATATATTTTATATAATTGTGTTTCTATATCATTGTTTTCATAAAATAAACCAAAATGAAAATATCTTCTGTGGCATAATGAGGCTTTTAATTATTTAATTATTCTTGGATGTATCACCTATTAAGAATTGAATAGGGGGAGGCTTGTTGTTTGTATTAGTTATTTCCCCTGCCCTCCTCTCACTGTCACTCTATTTTCAGGGGCCCTCTTAAGTTTAGTAATCGTTGAAAGTCCGTTATACATCGCACCAAAATGCACGCAGAATGAAATAGGGCACTTAAGCATTGAAATCTAGCATATGTTCTGGGAAAAAACCCCTCAAATGTGTACATTACAGGCATAAATATCCACCTCCAAAAAATCGCCAGATGCCCAAAAGGGATAGCAAGTCCCATAATGCATTTTGTCCAGTCGTGTGCATGTCGAAGTCTACATTGTCATGTGACATATCCCAGTTTAAAACCAGACTGTACGCTCAAGTGTTTAAACGAAGCACAAATGTTCCATGAATTTCATATGCCGACAGCCAATAAGAACCATCTCAAGTGAAACGGTAAGTCCAAAGTCATATCAAAATGACACGATAAACCCAAAGTCTAAATCCACGGGGAAAGAAGTGCCCAAATGTCTCTATATATCAAGCAGCACAAACTATGACAACATAGTGGGCACGATCAGGGGTCGGAGGGGACCTGTAAACAAAAATTGGTATACCAAAACAGTCCTCACTGCTACTGCGTAGGCATTTGCAGTGTCCAGTCACCAGAGGGACGCCAGTCTGCCGTGAAAGGCATTTCTTGCCAGGAACCCGCAGCAGACCCCATGCTGGCAGTCTATATCTATAGCAGTACACAAGCATTGCACATGCAGCTGGACTAAGGGCATTGAGAAATTTCTTAGGTAGTAGACCATTGAATGTGTACCAACACTCTGAAATGTTATTGCAGATGGCCAAACTATGTCTGGAAAATAATTTCTTTCTCTTTGGTACAGACACCTATAGACATCTCAGAGGGCCGGCAATGGGCACCTGCTTTGCCCCCAGCTATGCAATTCTCCACATGGGCTGGTGAGAGGAGCAGGTGCTCAGTGTCAACTTTGACAAAGAATGGAAGGAGAACATTAGGGTCTGGTATAGATTAATTGATGATTTTTTCACCATATGAAGGGCCCAATTGACAGTGCAGATGTATTTATAACTTCCCTAAATGACAACTCACTTAATTTGGTTTTTACAAGAATGCTCAGTGATTTTAATATACACTTTTTAGATGGGAATTGTTTTATTAGAAATGGCATTTTACACAAAAGAACTTTAAGAAAACCCACGGCGGGTAATTCCATACCGCATTCAGACAGCTTCCACCCGAAGAAATTAAAGCAGATTATTCCATATGCTGAGCAACGTCGTATGAAATAGAATTGCAGTGAGGCTAGCACATTAGTCTTAGCTCAAACAGATCTGACACAGAGATTCATGGAGAGGGGCTAAAGCCAGGCAGTACTCAGTCAAGCACTAGAGAATGTGGATAAATTATCCCGACAACAAATTCTTTTTGAGAAGAAGGAAGAGAAAAAAACAAATGATGCTTCCAAACAAGACATTAGAATGATAACCAAGTACAATGCTTATCATGCAAGGGTGCGAGACTGCATGAATAAGCACTGGTACCTGGTCAAGGGAGATCCCACTTCAAGTAGTCTAGTCTCTCACAAACCTCTAGTCACCTATAGGGGAGCCAAATCTATGAGGCAGGAACTGGTGAACAGTTGCCCGGAGGTAACTGAATGTGGAAACTGGCTTGAGGTCAATCTGGGTTTTAAAAAGTGTTTTAAATGCGAGGCTTGCAAGCAGGGAGTAAACAAGAAAGAAGTTCAGCTGCCTCTCATGAAAAAGCTGTGGAGGTTTCAGTGTTTTTTAAATTGCAAGAGTGACCAAGTGTTGTACGTGCTGCAATGAACGTGCCCCTTGATCTATGTGGGCAGTACAATCCACATGGCCCACATTAGAATTCTACAGCACCTAAGGGCTGTTAAAAATAAAGACCAGTCTTATCCAGTGGCCCCACATATTAACGACATACATGGAGGCAGAGTTGAAGATTTGTCATACTTTGCAGTGGAGTCAGTACCCAAAAGAAGACGGGGTGGAGACCGAGAGGCTAATCTGAGAAAACTTGACTCCCGCTACATATTGATGTTTGATTGCAAAACCCCTAACGGGTTGAACTCTGATTAAGAATTATATGTCCATTTAAGATAAACAATACAAACTTGCAATCTGTGGGTAGAACTCCAACACGTTGAGAGTAGTTTCCACTAAAAATGTCAACAAGCACATACCACTATGAGGAGAAATTCAGGATGCAGTCAACAGTTTTTATGTTTTTTTAAAGATTGGTATATTTTTAGACAACGGTTTGTACCAACAGTATGGAAACATGTTTTGGATCTGATAGAGGACCTGAGGTGAAGTTACCTCAGAACCACTGGTGGTAAGAAAGATTGACTCTTTTAGCTTATGTAAATTAATTTTAATACGTGATAATATAGTCAGTATATGTTTTATTATTCGGAAAGACTCAATAAGGGAATAGTTTTGCACTAGGAGCACTTGCACTTCATTACATCAAAATATTTATAATGCATAATTTGCACAAACATCTATGAATTATCAATTCAAGGAATTGTAATGCCCCTAATAATGAGGAAATTATCCTATAATTGCACTGGCACTTTACGTAACAGTGATTTGCACTAGGCACTAGCACTTTCTCCCTCCAATCCAAATCTAATAGGAATGATGGACAGTACTGTCTATTCTTCATGCAACAATTGTGTATATTAATTACCATGCATGTATATGAGGATAATTCCATCAAAAGGCCACAGACATTACAAGTAGTTCAGCATCAAGCATTAGCACATTAAAATGAAGAGTGCGTAATACTTGCATTTTGAGTTGTTTTGCCTAATAATTTATCGTTAATTGAGACGAAGAGTATTAAGATTAAAAGCACTTGTACTTTCTAAATACCTCTTAACCTGTAGTGTTGCCGGTAGCATGGATTATAGCTATGAGCCTTCAAGGCCAGTTTTTTCATACTGAGAGAGAAAAAGAGTTAATGAAAGCCAGTGACCCTTCCAACTAAATCTATCTCTGTGGTACAATAAGTTTTTTTTTTAAATAAATACACATTTCAGTAAGCCATGCATTATAAGCAAAGAAAATAAATAAAAAAGAGGAAAATTCAGTAAGAATACTGTAAAAAATGTATACAAAAACAAATGGTTATGTACCTGAAAGTTCACGAGTAGACAAAAGAAAAGTAATTGCAGCATATTGTCTATGTCTATGGTATCACATGATGGTAACATTTGAAATAAAAAAAAGTGTCGCATTTTGACTCCGTGAGTGATCAAGGCGGGGGATCCTGCTGAAACACATCATAGCCTGGAAATGAGCAAAGAAAGGATGGATAATATATGATTTGCGGTCAAGCGATTTTTGAGTGCCGGAAGTGGTTTTTGGATACAGTACATATATCTTGATGCAGTACATATATCTTTAAGGTAGGTAGATATTGAGTTAGAAATTGTAAATCTTTACTGGCCTAAAAGCATTTTCCTTTCAATGTTTTATCCCCCTTAATTGTGTGTTTGATATTCTGAAACCATGATATTGTTGGTGTTGATTTTCAGTAGAACAATCCGCTGTGTGTAAGTAAGAAACAATGACTTTTCTGTTGTTTGCAGGGTCACTAGAAATCCAACTGGATGATGTTCTCCTCGGGCGAAGACACTGGACAACTCTATTCCCAGACGGGAATAAGCAGACTCAAGGAAATCCAGAAACATTAAGAAGGGCAGAGCAGGACACAGGCATCCTCTCACCTTGATTCCTGGAAGTAAAAGAAATAGAAACAGCTTTGGAGCATTTTAAATAGGAATGCACTCAAGATGGCTGCCCATTCTTATGCCATCCCATGGTCTTGTTTATTCTCACGGGATCTCAGTGTTTGATGACGCAGAATTGTTAACACAAAGAGAGAAGACATGGGTGTTGAGGGAGGGTGTGACGATGATTTGGGAATATGATATGATATGGCTGTGGGCCTTATTGTGGCATACACTCACAGAACCTGTCTTGCATCCGGTCAGGCTGTTTTTTAAACTTTAAGCTCAACCCTGGGGAGCTCAGGCTCCAAACTGCAAGGCTAAACAAAGGAACTTAGTGTAAATCATTTAATAACAGCACACAAGGGAATAAGAGAGCCACAACATCAATTTATAAACATAGAGCATATTTTAATGACATTTTAGTGTCCTTGATCATCCAAATCTACCAAAGGTTACAGTGCTACAGATTGTTGAAGAAATACATACTTTTTAATGCAACTGCAAATGAGCATTGCTCAACAAAAACTTTACAAACATTTGAATAGTTTGAAAAGGTAAGTTTGAAGGCCCTATCCTGACCTAGGTGACCCAATCTGATAGGGTGGAGTTGTATAATTCCCGTAAGGTTACTTTGGACAGCCACCTGGCCACAAGAGCCTTTTTCAGTCAAGTTACAGACTCTATTAAATGACCGCAGTAGATGACAATAGAGTGGTACTGATGCTGAGGATGCAGGAAGAAAAGTTACTCAATGATGCTCCTGGAGCTGTGTGGTCGACAGGGGTGAAGTCGGATTGATCTTTAGTTCCACAGGTGGGGTGCGGTGACTTTGACCATGGTACTTGATGTTCCATGATGTTCTTTTCGCGACAATAAAAGGCCTGCTGCAGCTAGGCTACCAATATTGTGACACAGCAGACACAGCAAATATACTTTGTAGGGGCTAGTATCCCTCTTGGGCAACAAATCCAGTCTCTGATTGCACAGGTGCAACTTTTGCCTATCTTGGATTTGTCTCTTAGAGTTCCCAGCGGTGGTCAGCTGCGATTCTTCAGAAGTGGACACTGTTGTGCCTGTTTGGGATTCCTCAGCTTTGATTTACCTGGTGCTGTTCCAGGGGGGCATCCGGCTGACTGCCCACCTGGAAGTCACTGCTATGATCTCGGGCTGGGGAACAACTTTTCCCCGTGCCAGGAGCCACGGACACAGTCCAAACTCACTAGCCCTAAGTGCAGCAGGTGCAGTCCTTCTGATGGTGCAGCATCTATTTGTGCAGTTACAAAGCCAGCAGGACACTCGTCTCTCAGTACTCTCTCCAAATTCAACATGGACTGAAGTTGAGGGTGCCACGGGTGCCCATTAAACCCAGGAAAAGTGCCCAGAATAAACAACGTGGACAGTAGCCAGTGGGCTAGTGGGTCCCTTCATCTTTGGTGACAAGGTTCAGATGAAGTGCAACACTTGGCAATCCCAGAGTTCAATATTCTTGCCACTTTCAAGATGTCTGAATCTTTCTTCGGTGATGAGCTTGATCACCCTCCTGAGATATTGGGACACTTAATGGTGACATGCCCATGGTAAAACCAGTTTAATATAGGTTTTCCCTCTCCGGCCCTGTCACCAGCTTGTCTACAGGAACAAAAGGCAACCTGCTCAGGTGTGTTGTCACAGGTGGCCCTTCAAAGGTAACTTCACCTTTGAAGCTCGCCTTTTGGGCTAACAACACAAGCATACTTCCTGGGAGAGGTCACACTTCACTCTCCTGCAACTGCCTTTGTTCCTGGGAGTCATTCACATGTCTCTCCAGGTGTACAGAAAGCCATCTGTGTGTCAGGGCCTTTGCGATGCCACTGGTCTGCTGGGGTACACAGTGGCAACTTTCTAAAAGTTGCCTACCTTTATTAGTGACAATAATCTCGACTTGGGCATCAAGTGGGAAGTAATGCCATGATTAGTTAGATTCTTTACAGTACCAAATTAAGTAGTCCCATTCAGAAGGTAGTAGAAGACACACAATGGATGGACGGAATGCAAAACAAATCAAAACATTCACCCCCAGTCAAGAGATCTGGGTTAAATCCATTATTCTTTTGCGCACTATGCCACCCCAGTCTTGACCCTGTGCCTCGTGGGAACAGTCCAGCCTGGACCGGCAACAAGCATCCTAGGACCGGTTTCAGGGTTTCACCCCTCATCAGCCAGGATAGCTTGATCCCAGTGGCACAGTGAGCCCGGGACGCATGTCTGGGCATCTCCAGCGCACTTAGGGCAAGGAAGCAAAAGACACACAATTGATGGACGGAATGCGGAACAAATAAAAACATTCACCCCCAGCCAAGAGATCTGGGTTAAATCCATCATTCTTTTGCTCACTATGCCACCCGAGTTTAGACCTGGCCATATGCAAATCAGTCTTGACCCTGTGCCTCATGGGAACAGTCCAGCCCGAACTACCAAGCCAGGTCCTCCCTGGACCAGAAACAAGCATCCTAGGACCGGTTTCAGGGTTTCACCCCTCATCAGCCAGGATAGCTTGATTCCAGTGGCACAGTGAGCCCAGGACCCACGTCTGGGCATACCCGGCGCATTTAGGGCGAGGAAGCAAAAGACACACAATTGATGGACGGAATGCAGAACAAATCAAAACATTCACCCCCAGTCAAGAGATATGGGTTAAATCCATCATTCTTTTGCCCATTCAGAAGGTACCCAAGCTAGATTGCCAGCCTGCAACCCAGTGATGGACAATGGTGACACTAACTTTCTGCAGCAAAACAACAATATTAAGTGTTTAGCTGCTAAGGCATATATACACCTATCTGTCTTGCTTAACAATATACGGCTCCCTGTAGCGGGGCTCTATAATCCTCCTTTGGGAAGACTTACATATATTATTACGGAAGTGGTGATTTGCTATTAATGGTAAAGTCAAACTTGCAGTGTGACAACTGCCTTTTCAGTCTGCAGTGGTATGCTGGGAGCCATTTTGTATTTTTTCACACACAGGGTGGCACGAACTGTGCTGTAACCCTGGGTGAACACTCAGCCTTACCCTGGGTACCATATACTAGAGACTCTTCAGTTAGTCAGTACTTGCCAATTGGGGATATCAAATTTGACATACCTTTTAACGGGGCAAAACACTGGCACTAAGGTCTGGACAGCAGGCCTCAGTGCACTCTCAAAGTAAAAAAAAACAACAGCTAGTTGTTCACATTGGGGGGCAGAAAGTGGGGGAAACCTGTAAAACGACTATTTCCTTACAGAGGGCATGTTGGGAGCATCCTGAGATAATGGAGCTCATGTTGGCAATGAATCCCCCCAACACACCATGGGGAATGTAGTGCCCCCTACTGCCAGTTGCATAAGCTGCTGAGACAGCGATACTGAAGAGCTTTGAGATCCAGTAGCACAAAGTGGAGTCACACAAGTTAAGCAAAATGTAACACTTTGACTACTGCAAATTTTAAATCTTGGATGCTACGGTTAGATACCAAAAAATCCTGAACCACAGAATTGTCCCTGTTTGTTCTTTTGAGGCTCAGCCACTGAACATTACTTCAGTTATGTAGAACTTTGCTGGTTAATCAAATATAAGAGCTCCAACCTCCACATTTTATGCACTTGAGTGAATGCCACATTGTTGGAGACAGAGCTAAATCTCCAGTTCATATTATAATTTTCTCTTCTGTGCAGTATTTTGATTGTATCAGAAGTGTGGATGTGCTAGCATGTTAGACTCCTCTTTTTTTGCATCGCATTGTTTGAACGTGCATGTCATTTTTATTTTACAAAACTATTTTGAGATTGTGTGGTTTTGGGCATGCAAGGAGAGGCATATCTGGAAACACCTCTCTCAGTTGTTCATCTTCCTTTAAAATGTGTCAGAATTTGTTGGAAATCTTGTGTAAAGTTTCAAAGCAGTGCTTAATTTGAGCCAGTGGTTTCCGTTGCTGGGCACCGGCACTTAATAGTCAACACCGGTGCTTGTGACAGTGTGCCACAAGGTGGCGCTGTCTAAGATGACCACAACAAATAATTTTACCTTTAAAATGATTATTACCTAATGCCCAAGCCATACCTCCAGCTTTGAGGGCCCGGAACAGTCTGAATTGTCACTGTTGTAACGGTGTGATAGTTAGGTATGTTGTTACTATGACAAGGGCAATGTGTGGTGCAAGCTGCAGTGACCTCCTGACGAGGACCCTGGCACTTGTTTTTTTACAAATTAAGTACTGTTTTTAAGTGTAGGTTTTTAGTGGCACCCTTTTATCACATCACATACAACCGCTGCTATTTCAGAAGTTAAGCATTAATCATTTCCATGATTTCTTCAGACTCCCATATTTGGAGAGAATATGACACTTTACTCTGCATGGTTTACAATGCGTGCCATTACCCCACATTTTTTACATGGCACCAACTTTTACAATGCAGGGCTTTACACCGCAAGTCATTACAACGCCTTGTCCATTACAACACACTTTACTATTCCAACTCCACCGAGGCGTTGTAATGGGGAATGCGTTGTCATGGCTTGCGATGTAGAGCCCAGTGTTGTAAAAGTTGCTGTGAAGTAAAAAATGTGGGGTAATGACATGGGTTGTAACGCAGTCGGTATAGAGGATGTTTACCATTTGGAGACTAAGGCTCTCTTTACAAATGGGCTGATATCCCCAGTGAAGAATATTTCAGTAATTACAGGCCACATGAGAATTACAAATCCTGTGGAAACACAGCAAGTCAAGAGTGTTTCACCCAGACACTTTGTGACTTTGCCTATGCAAAATGTCCAGGTGAAGAACCAAGGTATATCAAGAATAACTACAATATTCCTAATACCCCCATATTACTCATTTCTGAAGGCACCCTCAGGGTGAAACTCATGAATTCTTTGAATATCCCCTTCCCACCACAATTACTGATGCCGCTGGTATTGCTGAAAGCAAGAGGGGAGTGTAATACCTGACTGTTTTCCAGGCCCACTCATAATCGCCACTAAGATTGTGGAAATTAGTGAATTGTCTTGCTTCGCAAATACGAGATGCAGAATTAGCCTTCAGCGAGCTAATTTGCTGTACATAGCATTGTATGTTCAGATGCCTTGTATGCTGCACAATGTGAATGCAATACGAGCCTAATACAAAATTCTAAAGCTGGTGGTACTATTCCACAAAATAATGTAACCCTCCCACAAATTCTCATTGAAATATAGCAGTAGAAAATTGTTTTGCACTTTCTGCAATGTGCTGTAAGTCTCATGTCCTGTGCAAAAGTTTGAACAATCTGGCCACACTAGCCTCCATCAATCGAAATGACAGTTCTAAAAAGCTTTATTGAATCAGATGCATGAAATTTGTTGTGTGATCTCTGTTAACCCCGTGGGTGCGCATGGCAGAATGGTTCAGAGCACAGTCTTTCTAATTTTTGTAACACTAGCCCCCCCCCCAGGTAAATCCAGCATGGGGTGACCTGTGCGGCTCTCAACAGGTTCTGTTACCCAGAATTGCTTGCAAACCTCAAACTTCCACCCACCCAGCATTTCCCCAAGTCTTTCAATAAAAATGGTACCTCACTTGTGTGGGTAGCCTAGTGTCCGTGACAGGAAATGGCCCAAAACGCAAAGTGGACACATCACATTTTTCCAGTGAAAACTGGCCCTTTTTTTTCAATATGCGTATCTGTGGAGCAGCACAATTTAGACTCCACCCATACACGTCACAAAAGCACAATGTTCACGTGCACCTGACTCTATATATGTTGTGTGCTTTTACTTTATTGACATGAAGCAAAGCATATAAACGCATTATTGATATGTATTCACTGTAGAAACTAGAGACACGTGTAGGTTACATTTTAGTTCAACTGTGAAGACATATAATTCTCATTGGCATTTACATTTGTTTTTCCAGTTATATTGCATTTATTACAATCATACATTCAAAATGCAAACTGAAATTCTTAACTTATGTAAGCTTGTCTAAAGGAATGAGGAGATGCTCAAGGTTGCAGTGACTGTTCAAGTTTCTGGGACAGGAAAGCTGAAGGATGTTGCTGATTCCTACTGTGGGGAGGAGAAATCATTAGGGGGCAGATTTATGACGTCTGGCGCATCTCTGCTAATCAGCAGAGATGCGCCAGAAGAGTTGCGATGCATCTGTCCACCCGTGCGCCACCATTGATGCGCCGCATTTATAATGCGGTGCACCGTGGCACTCGGATGGGCAGATGCGTGACGCATCTCCTGTCGGAAAGGCGGCGCATTGCTGGAGTTGCGTCGCAAGCGCGACGCAGCTCCAGCAAGGCTCGGGGGTGCCCTATCATTACAATGCTGCGCCAATCCTTACGCCTGCTTCAAGCAGGCGCAGGGTTTTGATGCAGCATGGGCTCAAAAGTGAATGAGTGAAATCTTGTAGATTTCACTCAGCCACTTTTAGGAGGCGTTCCTGCGACGGAACGCCCCCCCCCTGCACAGGTACGCCTACTGCTGGTGCAGGGCTTTACAACGTGACGCATCTCCCAGATGCGTCACGTTGTAAATACCCCACAGCATGGCGCAGGATTTGCGCCGCCGCTGCGTCACTAAAGTGACGCAACGGCGGCGTAAATGAGGCGCAAGGGGCTCATAAATCTGCCACTAGGTTTCTGGTGATGTGGGGAAAGATATCATTGTTTTTGAAAATGTAGCTCCTGATTAGTCTCGCACCATTAGAGTTCAGCTCAGATCCCTTTTGACTCTGAGGTGTGCAGACCTTTCTGTTTCCTTGCAAGTCAGTAGCTTTATGCTAAACACTTAATCTATTTTTTAGTAGACTTCTACTGGAGTTGTCACTGTGTTGACACCTTCCTGCACTCCTGAATTCCTTTGAGACCTTTTCCAATGACTCATCTGTATCTTATATTCAGAACTTGGGAAGATGACTTTAGAATCTATTCTTCTTTAAGAAGGAGAATCGGAGTTTATTTAAGGAACACCAATTTCTATTTCTCAGAATCTGTATTGCTGTGACTGCGTTCATCGAATGTGTGCTGCTATTGAATCTGAATCTCTTTCGCAGTTTCAGCTTGGCAGTGTAGTTGTGTACCTTTATGATATGTTCTTGTTTTGCGTATACATTGGATTGGTTATTAACTTCTAATAAACACACTTAACTTCATTTACCGATTTCTTGTCCTCTTTGTGTGACCAAATGGGCTACTCAGAAGTTAGATTGTTTTATTGATGATGACTCCCTTGGCCTCTCAGTCAACTAAAAAGATTAATCAGATGAGACATGATAACCACTTTCCTGCATGCCTGCACCAGTTTTCTCCAATGCCTTGGACCTTTTCAAAATATGTAGGTGCTTGAATTGTTCCTGAAGAATGCATTCAACCAGGAGGTCAAACTATAATTACCACAAATGAGCTTTATCTATGTATAGGATAACATTCCTTTCCTAGTGCTTTGACCTCGGAAGTCAAAATAAATTTCCCAATATAAATTCAGCTACTTTAGACCACTGATTCAGAAAATGTTATGCTTTTAAGGTGATAGAACATTTTAGGCTGCATTAACTCTGATGCAATGTTGTTAAGCATTTTGTAAACTAATGTGTAAAATGAGACCCAAGAGGAAAGCTGTCCAAAACTAAACTGAAAATGAAATAATGCAATAATAAACAACCCTGTTTAGCACAAATTTAAGATTTTCATAAAACTGAAGAACATATTTATGAAAACATTATACAGACCAGTAGCCACCTTGCTGCACTGCACGATTGGGAAAGGACAGGAATGCGCTGTACTTAACATTATACAGCACATTCCTGTCATTTCCCGCTGCTGGTGCACAATGTGCGGCCTCACGCCAATGCGTGTACCCTCGCACCATGGTGAAGGGGACCTGCATTGTAAGCAGGATTTGTTTTTTGTGCAGGAAAAGACACCTTCCCTCACAAAACCAATCCCCTGAGGCATTTTTCTCTTTCTTTGTGTTCTGCAGAATGCAGCACACAGAGAAAGAGGAAAAAACGAGTAGAAATAAAGATATTTCTCCATATTACGACCCCCCCTGCGGGTGCATAGCATTTTGACGCATTTCCAGGTCTACCAGTAATGGTAAATTTGGGAAAGCACCAAAATCCGTGGATGGTGCACGGAACACCCACGCTCCACCCATAGAACGTCTCCCTGGGGCAGAGTAATGCAATGCAGCGATTTGCACGGCGTTATGCTACTCTAAATATAACTATCAAGACATGCAGGGCCATTCAAGGTGGCCTTGCGTGGCTTGATAAATATAACTTGCGCCTGGTTGCCTGGCACAGGGGAGACGCAACTCTTTAATAACTATGGGGCATATTATCAAGCCAGGCGATAAAATTATCGCTGCTTTAGCGGCAGAAAACTGCCGCTAAACCGGCGATAATGGGCTTGATAATATGCTCTATGGAATTCCAATTGAAACCCATGTTAGATGTGAAGGACATCTAACCTGAGCTTCAATTGGAATTCCATAGAGCATATTATCAAGGCCATTATCGCCGTTTTAGCGGCAGTTTTCTGCAGCCAAAGCGGCGATAATTTTATCGCCTGGCTTGTTAATATGCCCCCAAGTCACTGAATGTACAACTTCAGTGGTAACATTGGGAAACAGAAAATGCACAAAAGTTATTTTTACAATATATCAAACCTTTGAGCAAACAGAAACTTCTAGAGTGAAAATCGGCCTGTCACAACAAGGCAGAAGGCGAATTTAGAATGTGTGTAAAATTCTTCACATTTCAGATAGTCCCGCCTTTAAAGGAATAAAGATTTTGTTGTGATGAAAGTACAATATTAACTTTTCCGCAGAATATAATCTCAAAGGTTGGTTCTTTCAAAAGAAATGAATATTTCTGTACCGAGGAAAGCATACTCAGGTTTTCACTTTCATCATGGTACTCTGTGATAATAATAGAATTGTGCCAACTGCTGTCATGGAAACATGGAATTTGATGGCAACCGAAAACCGGCATGTCAACGCGGTGTGCACATTTCCGTGCCAAACACAGACACTGGGACTCTACAAGGAATCAATCTTTGCCACTATAGTTATCAGCAGTATCTTCTTTGATAGCTTTATTTCGGTCAGATGACCATAAAAGCACAGGTAAAATATATACAAGCATAAAATACATAAATAATTCAGAATTTGAGATAAAAAGTTATTAAACAACAGTTATCAAAGTGAAAACAATCAAGAGTACAATATACATATACGATCTCTAATAAGAAGTAAAAACATTTATAGGGGTCCTAACGCCTTCAAAATCCGGTTGCGCGTGTGCCAAACATTGGTCAAAAATGTTGCTACTGCGAAAACAATTGGGCCAGAGAGGTCAGTTTTTAAGATTCTGTACATTGGTGCGTATTCCCTGCAACCCATGTTCCTTATCAACGGGAGGAGCCAGTATTTTCGTGCTATTTTATATGCAGGGCAGAAGAAAACCACGTGCAAATCAGTTTCTTCCATGGCGTCACAAGCCGGGCACTGCTTTTGGGTGGAATCCGATGACCAGGTACTTGTAAAAAATCTGAACGGCAATGTGCCGTATCTCCATTGGAGAAACAGCTTCCTGGTGAGTGCGGGGGAGATGGAATCCAGCACCCTCTCCAGTCTATAGACATCCTTGCTCTGCATGAACACAGAAGCTAGGGACCCTTCTGTCTGGGTAGCTTGAGCCCTGTTTATTTTATATTCATGGTAAACCTTAGCCAGGGACCTTTTGGATATTTTCGGTGCGGCTCTCGCCGGGTCATTCCATAGGTCAGGGAGCCCTATTCCCACACAAATGGCTTGGATGTTTTTGATCCAGGGAATACTGAGCGCCATTGGTTCTTTCAAAAGTTCAGCCAATTCCGCCCTATATTCTACTAGATCAATACTACTCCACAGCCTACGCCAAAGTGCTAGAGGTCTCAGGCCTATTTCGTCAGCTAATGGTCGTAGGCCCAGATCTAGCCTCAAGGGGAGGAGCGGAGTGCTGGGAGGGAGTGCGGCTATCTGTCTAATAAACTTGTTTTCCACTAATGACAGACTCTTGCAAGATGTGTGGCCCCATATTTCCGCCCCATACATTATTGCTCCCCGAGCCTGGGCTTTGTATATCTGGATCAATGCCCCCAATGGACGATATGATGAACCCTTCATCATACGAGCAATACCCCCAGTGATCTGCGTGAGTTTGAGGCTTGCCCTGCTCTGGTGGGATCCCCAGGTCATGGTCTCGTTGATGGTCACACCAAGGTATTCAAAAGTAGTCACTCTCTCCAGCCGTCCAACACCCAATTGCGGATTTGGGCGAAGTTTTTGCCTCGGGTTCAGAACCATATATTTGGTTTTTGCCGCGTTAATTTCGAGCCCCCTATCGCTACAGAAGGCCACGAAGGAGTCAAGAATCCTCTGAATACCCATGGGGGTTTTGGATAGCAGCAGGGTGTCGTCCGCAAACATAATTGCGGGCACCCTGTTGCCATTCAATTTCGGGGCGTCAGTGTATTCAGTAGCATTCAAATGGGCGATTACCCCGTTGACAAAGAGGCAGAACAGGGTCGGTGCCAATACACAGCCCTGCCTTACCCCCCGGTCAACGGGGAATCTGTCGGTCAATTCCCCCGCCCTCCCACACCTCACTCGGGCATAGTTGTTGTGATGCAATCTCTGCAAGATCAAGAGGATGTCCGGGGGGACGCCCATCTCTGCCAAGATGCTCCAGAGTTTCCCCCGGGGCACCAAATCAAAAGCGGCACGTAAGTCCACAAAAATTGTGTACAAACTACCGCCCTCGATTTTCGCTACCCGCCAGTAGACCAGATTCAATCTAAAAACCTGGTCCACTGTGGATACCCCCCTCCTGAATCCCGCCTGGTAAGGGCTAAGGGCTCCCACCTCCTCGATCCAGTCCTGTAGCCTATTCAACATCACCCTACCAAACAGCTTCTGCGTCACGTCGATCAAGCTGATTGGTCTATAGTTGGCTGGGAGGAGAGGAGAGCCCTTTTTAAAAATGGGGACCACCTCAGCCCCCAGCCAAGTACTAGGGATCTCCATACCACCAATAACTCCATTGAAGAGGGCGGTAAGATAAGGGGCCCATACAACAGGTTCCTGCTTAAACATATCCCCTGGTAGTCCGTCCAGTCCCGGCGCCTTTCCAGGGGCAAGTCCTGAAATGGCAGCAATCACTCCACCAAGCGTTATCAGCTCCCCTTCGTAGTCCCTGAGGCCTACCTCAACAGCAGCAGGGGATTCTTCCGAGTCAGGGCTATATAAAGTCTGAAAGTGAGTCTGCCATACCCCAGGAGCAATATTGGGCTCTAGTGCCGATTTTAAGTTCCCCGACCCCCCATTCACAATCCTCCAGAACAACCTATGGTCTTGGGTTGCTAGTGCCTTAGTGAGTTTTTCCCACTGTTCTTCCTCCCATTCTGCCTTAGCGTGGGCAGTGAGTTTCTTATAAGCTCGCCTGCTTTGTTTTAGGGTATCCCCACCAAGACCCTCCTTGATTAATTTAAGGAGCTCTGTTTTTGCCCTTCTGCAGGCCAGGTTGTACCATAGTGTTTTTCCTGGGCGCCCCCCTTTTGCCATTCGCGGGCTACAAGTGAGATGGGGTGCCGCAGCTTTTATAAGATCCTCATGGGCTTTGAATAATTTACCCTGGGAGTCTTTACTAAGTGGTTCGACATCCAAGCAACCCACAGTTTCCAAAATGGGAATTATCCCATCATAGAGCCTAGGGAGTTTGTTCTTGCTCGTAGCCAAGTGCTCCCACCTGATCCTTCTGCGGTTGTTGTCAAGGAGAAGTACAGGGGTATTTTCTACCACATTATTCAGAGGAGCTTGGGGGCCAGGATGGGCAAGGTCGAGCTCAAGTGCATTGTGGTCACTATCCGACCTTACCATCACCCTGAAGTCCTGGATTGTCGGCCACTTCACTATTTGAGCCAAGACATAATCCAGGCGGGACTCTCTTCCCAGCCTGTTGTAGGTGGTTTTACTGGGTATGTCAGATTTTGTTCGCCCATTGCAAGCTCTGAGTCCAAACTTCAGGGTGAGGGCTGTGATTTGCACCGCTAAAGGGGTCCATGCCTTTGGAGGTGGGGCTTCCACCATAGGAACTGCCCATTTAACTTCTTCATCAGATGATAACCCATCCAATAGACCAGGGAGTGGCTCAAAGTGAGAATTAAAATCCCCTCCCACGACATAATATGAGTCACTCGATAGGTCAGTTAGAAAATTGTTCATCTATGGTCGGCGATTCCTTTGCATTCCCCATTGGCCTGGAATAAATGTTGATAAACACCAGTTTAACTTGGTTGGGCCATAATAGAGAAATTGCAAGGATGTCCTCAGAGTTGGTCGGCATCCGAGTTGCCACACAACCCAGATGGGATGCAACCCAAGTCGTGAGTCCTCCTGACGGCCGGCCTTTGCCCTCCCATCTCGCTGGAATGGAGAATGACATGTAGCCTTGATGGCCATGTTCCTCTCTGGCCCAGGTCTCCTGGAACATACATACGTCCCCCGACTCGATGTAATTTGCCCAGTCCGAGTCCTCCAGTTTGTTTGCGAGGCCAGCGATATTCCAACAGATTAGCCTCAAAAATCCAGGGGTGTTAGGTGCCGGACCAGGAGAATTAAGAAGTGTAATTCCGGGCTCCACTAAAATTTGGGGTTCTGACGTAGTACCAGCAGTAGGGGCCGGTAAATCAAAGGGTCTACTGTGGTCATTCTCCACCAGTGATGGGTCAATCGGAGTTCCAAAGGCATTGGGAACATTATAGGCCAATAAATTGTCCAAGACCGCCAGATTGTTCAGTGGCCCATCCAATTTAACATCAGTCGAGGCAGGTAGCTTGGGAGAACTGCAAACACCGCAATCCAAAGCCATTGGCTTGTGACTAGAGAGTCAATCAACCCCATCCAAACTGTTCAGGCAATTAAAGCGATTAAAATGGAAGTAGGGCCTGTCCTGCACTTGAAGACTTGGACGTTGTACATGATCCTTGTGTCTATGTCTCTGATCCACCCTCACCCACTCCTCTTGTGTCGGAATATGATGCATATGGGTAGGGGGGAAAAAAAAGGATACTGGCATGGTCTGGATAGTAGAGTCCGGTGACCTGTTTAATCCTTTGCAAATGTGCCGCACAGTGCCCGGGTCCTTAAAGCTTGTCAGGATACAGTCCCCTATTATTGATTTCCTAGTTTTACCTAACCAGGGGACCCTTCTTACCATAATAATCTCATTGTTAAAATGGGACGGTAAGGGTCGATTCCAATTTAGCCATTTAATGACCTTGTATTTTAGTGATTGGTAATCTTCGTTCTCCCCTAGTCTTAAGCGGGGGACGCCTGCTAGGACCACCGTTAGGCTATTAGCCTCTGGCGGCAAGTCTGGTCTCCGTGGACTTGGAGCCGGCCGACCCGGGGAGGGTAGAGGGGTACCACCAACTTCTAGATTGCCGTCAATAGTCCCCGAATGGGAACTTTGAGGGGCCGAGTACCTTGTCTCTCTGGGCCTATTAGATGCATTGCAGCGCGGTGCCAGGTCTAAGACAGCCATTAATGGTTGCAAAGGAGGGGCAGTAGTCGCACTCTGTGGGGAGACTTTGTTATTGCCCTTCGTAGTTCCTTTTTTAGTAAGGTTTCCTGCGGAGGGATAAGGTCCCGTGTTACTGGATTGCTTACTAACTAAGGTGTTCAGATTAGTAAGAGATGTTTCCAATAAAGTGAGCCTGCTCTCTACTTTTATCAAACTATCGCTAATGGGCTGCAGAAGAGAACGCAGTAGCGATTCTATGCTCCCTATAGCTGTAAAAGGGTTAAGTGTGTCAGCCACTGGGGTGTTTAGAATAGTAACTCTAGTTGGACTAGGGGCCTTTGAGAGAAGAGCAGTGGGGACAATCATATTATCCCTCCCGGGTTGGGGTGCAAGTGTGTGTTTTTTGCCGAAATCTAGATGTGACAGTTTGGCTTTCCCCCTGCCCCCCATTGACTTTTTGCTGCGTTTACTCGGTGGGGGCCTGTGCAACTCTACCTCAACTCTTCGTTTAGGCTTGCTTTTCTTAGCTGCATGCGGAGGTGGCGTTTGAGTAACCAGATTAACAGGAGTAGGACAAGTCCCAGCAGGGGTTATATCTAGAGGTTTTCCAGGGACCAACTCAGGGGAAGTGGGGATGTCCCGTAATAAGAGAGGGAAATCCTCAGGGGTCAGAGGTTTTGGACTAAGTGGGGGCGTGCCATCCTCTTGGGTAATGGGATACGGGGCGATCTCTGATAGGGGCGTATTCTTCATGGAATCAATGGAGCGCCGCCGCTCGGCCCTGCGTTTCTCCAATGAGTTTTTCTTACCTACATCTTCTTTGGTAGGTTTGAAGTACTTGTCCAACGTCCCTGCGTTGCAGCCCCCTTCCCTGGCAGTAGATTTGCAGGGTCCTGGAGAGGGCATCCTCCTGGACTGGTTGTGAATAGGAAGAAAGGGGAATAGCCCGGCCCGGCCTCCTTTGGCCCCTGACGGCCACAGACGGCCCGCCCTCTGCCCGGGCTCAGCCCGGCGCCGCCCGCGCCTCCGGGCGCGTTGGCGGCGTCAGCAGCCGCAGGGGTGCTTGGGAGCTGTAGTCTCCCCCCGCTCTCGGCCGCAAATATGGTGATGGCGGCGGCGGGGGAGACAAACAGCGAAGAGTGACCAGGGCTGTAGCGCCAGCAGCGCTGGCGTGACGGTATCCAGGCGGCTCCCTCAGCGGCGACAAGTGGCGAAGTCGGTCAGTTTCCCAGCTCCTCAGTGGTAGGCGCGTGTTTTTGAAGCGCCTCCGGGCGCGTTGGCGGCGTCAGCAGCCGCAGGGGTGCTTGGGAGCTGTAGTCTCCCCCCGCTCTCGGCCGCAAATATGGTGATGGCGGCAGCGGGGGAGACAAACAGCGAAGAGTGACCAGGGCTGTAGCGCCAGCAGCGCTGGCGTGACGGTATCCAGGCGGCTCCCTCAGCGGCGACAAGTGGCGAAGTCGGTCAGTTTCCCAGCAGTATCGGAATTTATTGAATGCTTTTTACCAGCGTCTGTTCTGCACAAATGTTTCAGCATGCATTTGTTTCTCTGCGTGTAACAACATTTCCGAACTGACATCTGAACTGTTATTCACCCAGTTCCTTTCTCCTATTGTAACCTCTGCTTTTGGCATACTCCTCTATTGAAATAAGCATTTTACCATTGGAGCACCCCCTGACTCCTAATAATAAAAAGGGCATTTTAAAGGTTTTCTTTCTTTGTGATTTAAAGTGATTTTGTCGTGGCTCTCAATGACTCGCATTATGTCACTTTCTTGAAGTACCATCCGAGTTTCAGCTATTTCATGTTTCAACTATTCACTATTTTGCTAGTCTGTGTCTAGAATTTTACTAATCAAACATTATCCTCCAGAGCGATGATGTGCAGAGGTGCGGCGGTGCAATGGGGAGCCTGGGAGAAGAAATGCCAGCAGTCTGCCTCCCCCAGTTATGGGTTAGGGCTTGAACTATTTCAGGGACTGGGGTTCAGAGGTTCACCCTCTTTGATGATTCCTTCAACCGCTGAGCAGGCAGGCTAGGGGGTCTTTGAAGAATGCTTTTATTTTGGTAATTGTTTCCAGGTTTATGTAGTAGTCGAGGTTAGAGAGAGTTTAGTATAGCTAATGAGTAGTGGGTTGGGAAGACAATAGTGAGGGATAGTTGAGGGATAGATAAAATGATTTTTCATTGTGGGGTGGTGGCCCTACGGAGCACAGTCACACAGTGAAAGTAGAGTTACACACTCTGGGGCATACTTACAAGGGCATTGCGCCATCGGAGTGTCAATTTGTCGGATGCTCCAGTGGCGCAATGCCCTGCTCCTTATTAACAAGGCGGTGCTAAGCCACTCTGTGTGGCTTAATGTCACCTTATAAAAATGGCCTACCCCACCGCAGTTTTCTGTAGCAAAGGGGTGTGCAATGGGTGTTGCTGTGGGCGTTCCCATGCAAACACCCATTGCTTTTTGACACTGCCCCAAATTTACCAGGATAGGTAAAACTGAGGCAGCCACGGAGGTGTTAAAGTGGTGCAACGAGGATGGATAAACACTTTCATTTCTCCTTGTTTTTTGCTCTTTATATGTGTGCTGCATTCTGCAGCACACATAGAAGGAGCAACATGCCATTAATGATTGATTTTGTGCAGGAAGATGTCCCTTCCTACACAAACACAATCATCCTTGCAATGCAGGCCCCCTTGCACCATTTTGCAAGGGTGCCTGCACTGGCAATAGTCAGCTTTTTTAGCGCCGATGCGAGGGAAAACATATTTTTTTAAATGACACAGCATGGTACAGCTAAATTGCTTGCAGCGCCATTTCATTGTGAATATGCCTCTCTGTGTGTGGACTACAGGGAGGATCTATTAAGCATGGGGCTTTAGGGTAAGCATGGGTGGGCATGAAGTACCCGCAGAGACAGGTGGCTGTGGATTTTGCTTCTTGTTTGCCCCCAAGTCTGTTTTTTTTTGCTTTCTTTCTTTCTTATATATTTGCCTTTTTTATTTATTGTTTTGTGGAACATTAAATGTATTTAAGTTTAGTTTTTCATAATGGCATTGAGGAGAAATCATGATTTACAGAGGAAGATTTGTCAGTCATGGTGGATGGAATTATTAGAGTAGTACCACAATTGTTTGGAGCCCAAGTACAAAATACAACAATAGCTCAGAAAAAGCAAATGTGGTCCTGAATAGTTGACAGAGTGACTGCTGTAGCAAACAACCTCCACGCACAAGAGGGAATTAGGAAGAAGTGTAATGACATCTTGGGGAGAGTGTGTTTCCTGGCCTCCAAGTATCACTGGAATCCCAGAGGACTGGTGGTGGTTCTCCTAGCCCCTCCGTACAACCTTATCCCTGGGAGGAGAAGTTCTTTCTGATCCTATATCCTGAAGGATTGACAGGAGTCCCTGGTGGAGTGGAGACTGGTAAGTTATACTTTTGAAAGTGTCACTAAATCTAAATGTCGTTTTTGCTTTTAATTTAGCTGTTGCTAATGTATTTTACACCTTTTTTAAGCATATAAACGTATATATTTTTTTGCTTTTCCTTAGGAACTTTGTTGCATTATTGTTGTTTGTCTTGTTTTACAAATTTTTCATATATTTAGTCAATATATGTATTTATCTTCATGTTCTTTATTTTTCCTTTTGCCTTGTTTGTTTGTTTGGATGGATTTTGTTGAAGTTAAGTTTACAGGGTTCAATCTACATTAAATATCACATGATGTAATGGTGCTTGTGTTTTTTCACCTGATAACTTATTTCATATATGTATTTCCTACTGTAAATGGCTGCTTCCTCTTACTGCATATTTTACCAGGTATGTTTAACTTGTACTTTTGCGAGTGTTGGTAATGTTTATTTGAAATGACTACAACTACCATGATGCCGTTTTTGTTTTTTGAAAATAATATTGCAATGATATTTTGGTCCTTCTCTATTTTCTTTAATTTGATGCATAATCCACAATTTAGAAATTCTAGTATTTTGTAATTTATTATAGGGCCAGATCACGAGTTTGACGGTGCGGTGGCAGGGCCCCCTTTCTTTCATCTCCACCACTGTTTTAATGGAGGAAAGGCATCCATGAAATCCTTTGGACACCTCTGCTTCCTGTGTCCAAAGGAGCAACACACCAATATTGTACCCCCAGTCCTAGTTGCTGTTGACACAACACCACCACCACCTCCTGTTCAGCTAGGACCCAGTGGGATGGGGCACACTGGGTCAAGGGCACAGTGTAGTGGTGGTAGGGGTTGTGGGAAGGAACATGTGGGACAGCAAATTGAGGCCACTGGGTTCATTGCCATCCAGGCCCCAATCGATCACGTCTTGGTATCGCTCAATCAGTCCCAAGACATGATGGGGCAGGTCCATACAGAGCTCGGGGATATAAAGCAGTTCCAGAGGGAGCACAATGTTCAGATAGAAAATCTCAACTTAAATATAGTCGCCCTGACTGGGGTGCTGTGTGATTGCTTTACCCATATGTGTAGATCTTTTCCAGCAACATCTTCCCCTGTCTGTTGTCCAACGACATCTGGGCCTACTACAGCTGCCTCAGCCACAGAAAGGGAGCTCCTGCCACAAGAGGAAACAACTGCATCCACCTCAGTCCCCGCAACTGATAATCCATCAGTCCCCCTCAGGAGGGGACGTTCATCCGGACCAGCTGGAGAGGAGGGCAAGACCACCACCAACAGATGCAGAACCTAATTTTCTCCAGTGTGTGACTAGCATTCATTCTGTGGACTATTTTCTGGACGCATTTACTTTTGTACGCCAGTTCTATTTTTTACATTAGATTTCACACAATTTTGGCTCTACAATAATAGCTTCATTCACCATGATTACCTTTCTATGTTTTTTTTCTTTATTTCCATCTTGTATTTTTACTATTTTGCTTTGTTGAATGTAATCAAAAAATGCATTTACAAACAGTGGTATTTCTTTTCTCAATTTGTTCAATTATTTTGTTTCATAATAAATGTTAAAAAAAATGTACTTAAAAAATTAGATGTAGGTAATGCTTTTCCCCTTTTTCCCAAAAAATAAAATACAACAATTCAAATTGTACGATTATATTATGTCGGAAAAAAAGAATAGTTTTTCATATTTTTCAAATACATTAGAACACATGCTTTATCCAAACACTTCATGCTATATTTTTGTTTACAGTTCCCGACTTTTCACCCATGGAAGACAGGGATATGATTAAAAAAATCAGGTTAAATCGTCAAATTATTGCGGATTTATGCTTTCAGCAGGTGCCAGCTCTTCTACTTCACAATATAAATCCGATGTCAATGACACCAATAGTGAAATTAATGGCAGTACTCCATTTTATGTCCACAGCATCATTCAAATAGATTGTTTTTGTTGTTGTTGCAGTATCTCGTAGAATGCCACAGCCAACTTTCAGTGGTGTGCTACAAGAAGTTCTTTCTTCAATGATGAGACACATCAACAGCTTCATACAGTTACCACAAATAGTGGATTTTGCCTATGTGATGGTAGATTTGTATGCTTTGGGTAGCTTACCACATATGGTTAGAGCAATTTAAGCAGCAGATATTGTGTTTGTGGCAACTATCAACAGAAAACAGGTCTAATGCAATCTTAAAAAATGCCATTCAACCACTGTGCAAGTTGTATCTGTGCAAGATATGTACATCCAAATTGTGTGTGTATTTTACAGGATCAACCCATGTTCCCTATGTACGTCGCAACATCAGCATATAACTGCAAATGTCACAGCTTGAAATGTCCAAATGAAGATGACATGGTGAAGGAACTTAAAACAGATAAAAACGAAAATAATTTATTTGTATGACATTAAAAAATAGATGAATTACAAATTACACATTTTGAGGACACATTTTCTAAAGACAGTCAAAGATAAACAATGTAAAAAAAAGCACAGTAGAGAATGTGTCAAAACTTAGATCAACAAATATCTTTGCCCTGGATTCACCTTAACTTGCCCTTTCTAAAAAACGTATAGCACAGACTTTTATTCTCATTAGATTCAAAGTTGGTTTTAAATTTAATGAAATAATAAGTGAATATAAACTTACACTCATGTGAAGAAGTTGTTAATAACATCTTGACGTACGTCTATTCCTTCCTCTTCACCATTGTCATCTTCATTTGGCATTTCAACATTCTTACCCGGTGGCGCATCATTGTTTCCTTCCTCTAAAATGTATAGGATGTTCCGTTACAGGGCTATGTTATGTAACATGCAGCATTCACTGGCCTTCGTTTTCTTCCGTGGGCTTCATTGAAGCATGCTTCCCCTTGCGTTGTTGGATTCTTCAGCAGTGCTCACAACCATGGTCGATTAGGATAAGATCAGTCTCCTAAATATAGGAAAAAAGAAAAAAATAGACAAATATTTACATAATATGTTTGATCATTAAACTTGAAATTAACAAAAAGACATATTGAAAGTTTGTACTTACCAAGAAGCCAGGTCCTCTCAGGTCCAAGTTGTGGCATTTGCAGGGGTGCTGCCCTATTCAGTAGTACAAAGGAATCATATGTTGATCCTGGGAAACACACACACAGGCTTGTGATGTACAAATCTGGTAAGCACACAACTTTCACATTGATTGAATGCAAGTTTTTTTTGATTGTGGTAGACTTGTTCTCTGCTGTGTGGTGGCACCAAGGCAATATGTGTGCCATCAATTGCTCCAACCACATATGGTAGGCGACCCAAATCTCCCTTCCTATTGGCAATATCCCAATTTCGTGAAAACTGTATGAAGCTGTTGAAGTGTCTCAACACTTAAGAAATAGCTTCTTGTTGCATACCACTGTAAGTTGGATATGACATTCCACCAGATACTGCAATCGTGTTTTTGA
The DNA here is from genome assembly GCF_964204655.1 of Triturus cristatus. Lineage (NCBI taxonomy): Eukaryota > Metazoa > Chordata > Amphibia > Caudata > Salamandridae > Triturus > Triturus cristatus. The sequence continues at coordinate 313,991,578 of NC_140588.1, read as the reverse complement.
TGATCCCATGGCCACAAGATGGAGTGCTGCAATTATTTTCACTAGTGATGTTATTGCTGTGGGATTCCTATTGTGAGGCCGAAGATCGGGTTCCAGTAGATGACAATCAATAATAGTGTGCCCATTTAATCTGATTTGTTTTAATTATATCCCATTCTTCCATGCTGGGAAGGTCTGGCTCTGGGTTCATAACTTGAGGCTGCCGTCTTCTCACTCTTCCTGGGTTCATATATCTGCCTTTAAAAGTAAAAAAGTGTTATACATTTTGCTAACATATTTTTTAAACAAACCACACATTTCATTTATTTTTCAAAAAATGTACACATTTATTTGTGATTTTATTCAACAAAATTACATTTTTTAGATGTCTATTATTTTTTTAAAGAAATGTGTTATTTACACATTCTTTTCTTTAAATATTTCTTTCATCAAACATTTGTCATCTGAAGAGTAAACAAAACCATGCAGTTATCGCATTTTAACACAGTAATGAACTGCATAATACCTTTTAGGCAAAAAAAATGAATAACATTAACATTTTGTACATGTACACAATCTACCCACCATTTTGAGTGGTATTAACACACTTAACATTCACAAACAAATCATTTAACAATCTAAAATGGCAGAAGCCTGACCTCACCATCAGAACATTTCAATTAAATAAAAGCCGGTGGAAGTTGACCGGGTAGTGGCTGTGAAAATCCGCGACGTACACAGCCATAGACCAATTGTATGAAAGCACTGTACCAAAGCCAATGGATGTGCCGGTTTCGGTTGCCGATCTCGCAATTTGTGTAGATGTATTTGCCGTTAAAAAAAAAGCTAACTTGCCTCCTAACAGTTGCACCAAGAACACCTCAACTTTTGCTGCTGTTTGCTACCTATGGGAGCCACAATGTCAGGCAAAGCAGGAGACAAGGCCCCAAACATCTCGCCAGAGGATCTGGAGATGCTGGTCAATGAGGTCCAGTTCCTTTACAGCAAGCTATATAGCTTAGAAGAGAAACAGGTCATTTTTAAAATGAAAATGTAATTCTGACTAACTTTTTATTTATTTAAACACAGGATAAAATGTTCCTTTTAGTTCCTGAGTGAAGTGTAGTGAATGAAGTGAAGTTTCTGTTTTGACTAATTGCTTCGAAAATTATGGTGTGTATTTTTACACACATTTATATTAGGGCCTTATTTCAACTGCGGATGTCCATTGGACTGCCAGACTGTTGGTCAACCTGCTATATTCTGACTATGGTGGTTGGACTGCCACAGAACTACTGCTGCCTCAAGGTATCTGAGATCCCTGGCAGTCTCGCAGCGGCATGAGGCTAGTAATATTCTAGTGGTGCCGCAGTGGCACCGCAAAGAATATTACTAGTCTCTTCACCGCCATACTTTTCGTGGTGATAAGGAAACAAAGGGGGTCCTGAAAGGCACACTGTTACCTCAGGGCCACAGGGTGCATGTTGTGCACCCCGTATGCATGTACCCCAGATCCTGAAGGGCATGGACTTGACAGCCATGACCTGCAGGAACTGCCTTTGATGCTTCCATTGCGGTGCCTTTTTCATAGGCACCACAGTGGGACTGCCAAAGAACTGCCCACCTGATACAAAAAACATCGTAATCTTACGGGCGGTCTATTTTGTCTTTGGAAGTATGGTAGCAGGGCGGCAGCATGGCTACCCGGCTCCCACAAAGCCAAAGCCAAAATAAGGTCCTTAGACAACACCCCAAAATTTGTATATGTTATGTGTTTGACGCTGTATTTTTGGGTGTGCGCAAATAAATATATATATATATATATATATATATATATGAATATATATATCACCCTTCTGGTAATTTAAGAAATAATGTATTCTTTTGATACAAATCAACATATATAAATGTATACACGTATATATATTTTTAACATACCTAAAAAAAAATGTTTTTTACAATTTTTATATTTCGACAAATATCTCTAAGCCTATATGTCGTCATTGGCCTGGATTAGTAAGATAATGTTAAAACAAGGCCATAACAATGGATTGATAACGTTACTCAGTAGGTTACTACAAATAGTTTTTTCACATACAAAAAAACAAAAAGGTCTAAAAACTATGCTATTTTAACTTGTTTTAAATGCTTATGAGTGATTTCTCACAATTGTGTTACATTAATACAAACAAACAAAAAGTCATACATTCTTTTTTTCTTTTCATTCTTGTTTCCTTATAGGTCAACTCCCATCAGAAGAAGGAGATATGGAAGGCCAGTCCCAAGAAGGTGCTAAACCTGGGGGTCTGCAATCTGTGCAGTATCCACTGCCAAAAGAGCTGGAAGGACCTACAGCGCTGGACCAAGAAGTCATCAGTAGTCCAGCTCAAAAAGTCCTCCTAACCATCAAATTGTGCAACCCTGACCCCCTTATTGGCCTGCATACTTGAAGTGGCCTATCCCCAGCTTCATGGGCAACTGAGAGCAAGACAGCAGAATAAAAGAGATATGTTTTTTTGAGTTTTTCCTTTATATAACTGTTGTTTGTTACAGAAACAAATTTGGCATCAACATAAATGTTGACTCAGGACCAACACACAAGAAGAGTTCTTGAAGGTGTACGATTTGCATACGGTGTGTCATGATGGGTTTTAGATAAATTTGTGGAACATGATACCAATATATATCCGATGACTTTCAAAGGACTGTTTTTAGCAGACACCTGCCTGCCTAAAAAAATTAAACATGAGTTTGTTTGATGTTATAGGGGACAGTTGAACCAAACAAGCCTAAATTAGTACTTGTGTGAGGTGTGATACTCTATCACAATTGTGAAGGATGTTACAATCCCCCTATTACAAGTGATATTACATACAATGTAGTAATGATACAGTGGATGTTCCAAATGTCACATTTGTTAGTTAGTATTATTAACAAACACTTGAAAATATGTGAGCTAAAATGGCTAGAAACATAAGATTAAATGGTTACATTTATGATTTAAAAAATAATAAAATTATGTTTTTAATTAAAAAAGCAATTTTATTTATGTTAAAAATGCCAGATTTGCATGATGTCTCACTCATTCATTCATCTGCATGTAAGCCAGTCTGTTTATTGAAAAATGATTTTGATAGGCATACATTTTTGTAAAAACAGAGAGGAATTCGAATACATTGGTGACAGAGTAACACATACCGAAAACATTAATTTTGTGTCCTTTGTTATGTCCAGATGATAAATCAATAATGAACAAAAATAGATTTCTAAAAGGGACTTATGCAGATAGAATGTTCCTTCACATATATGTTGAAGTATCCCATTTGCAAAACTCAAAATTAGGCAAAAAAGATGACTCATTAGGAAATATTTGAAATGCATCAAAGTTAAAAAAATGTATATTTGCATTTTTGATTTTTTATGTCAAGTATATATATAAGTCAATGTGTTTAAAATGCACTGTGTTCTTGCATCACTTTTTGACTAAACTGAAAGCCAGAATATTTTGTTACACAATAGTAAAACAAATTAAAAATATTTTAAGATATGTTCTCCTTAAGTTGTCAGGGTATGCCCAGACGTGGGTCCCTTGCTCACTTTGCCACTGGACTCAAACTAGCCTGTCTGAAGAGGGGTGCTACCCTGAAACCAGTCCCAGGATGCTTGTTTCCGGTTCAGGGAAGACCTGGCTTGGCAGTTCGGGCTGGACTGTTCCCATGAGGCACAGGGTCAAGACTGATTTGCATATGGCTGGGTCTGAACTAAGGTGGCAAAGTGAGCTAAAGAACGATGATGGATCCAACCCAGATCTGTGACTAGGGGTGAGTGTCTGAACAGATTCAGCACTCCGTCCATTATCTCCTTGTGTTTGCTTTGTTCGCCCTAAGTTGGCAGGATATGCCCAGACGTGGGTCCCTTGCTCATTTTGACACTGGATTCAAGCTAGCCTGGCTGAAGAGGGGTGTTACCCCGAAACCAGTCCCAGGATGCTTGTTTCCAGTTCAGGGAAGACCTGGCTTGGCAGTTCGGACTGGACTGCTCCCATGAGGCACAGGGTCAAGACTGATTTGTATATGGCTGGGTCTGAACTGAGGTGGCAAAGTGAGCTAAAGAACGATGATGGATCCAACCCAGATCTGTGACTGGGGGTGAGTGTCTGAAAAGTTTCAGCACTCTGTCCATCATCTCCTTGTGTTTGCATCCTAATGTGGTTGGCGGGAATCTTCATTACAATGGAGGTGGGACCGCCACTGATGGGCTGTCAATGGTGGTCCCACCGTCATCATAATTAGGCCCATAGTTTGTGCAAGTCGACTGCGTTTCGACCTTTATAACTGGAGGTCATCATCCAGACATAGATAAGAAAAATGTTGGGTAATAGTTTCCTGGAAGGCTTCTTAGGTACGTGGGAGGATTCTGTCAAGACATGCAAATCCCACCATAGACAAATGTACCCTTGTGGATGTGAGCTGTTGACTGTGGCCACAACGTGTGAATTCTCAAGTCTTGAGAGAATTATGACATTATTTTGTAAAGCTCGTCCTTAAATGTATTAAATCATAATCCCCTCAATGGTTCCCATTGAGACATTGTGGCATGTCACTACAATTATCCAGGTCTCTACTGGGACTACGGGTGTCTCCTGTAGTTAACAACTTTCTAAATGCGGTTGTTTCAGAATTATGACTTGAAATCTAAATTTACCATGAAAGATGGTTTTAAATTACAATTAATTTGAGTCCAAACATCACATTTCCACCTGTTCCAAACCAAAAGTTATCATTTATGAATTGTAATAAGGTAACCCAATGTTATCCATTAGAAGAGATAGGCCTTACAGTATTGAAAAATGGATTTAAAGGTTGTTCATTACTAGGAGATGTAAAACTCAAAAACACATGTCCTACTTTTTAAAAATATTACACCCTGTCCTACTTTTTAAATACAATGCACCCTGCCCTAGTGACTTTTATTTATTTATACTAGTTTATTACATTAATCAACATTTCAGTATGTATAAAATGTATGTTATACACTGCCAAAGCTTTGTTGTAGGGTTACGAAAGCCGTTGTAGTCTCTGTATTTGGTTATAGGCAGGAGTGTTGCATGGCATGGAAATGAGTGTCCCCCTAGGTCATAATCAGGGGAAAAGGAGGGTTATACCTGAGTGGCGTTCATGCTGCGATCAACTGGAAGACAGACGATAGGTCAAAGTTCATCGCTTGGGGAGTCGGTTTCTGGGGTCGAGGACATTCCATCCATTACCGAACAGTGGAGAACAGGCAGTCTGCTCATCGTCCAAACCCATTTCAGAATGGTGCCTATTTGTTTTTACTTTTGTGGCGTGTTGTGTAATATTACTGTTCATTTTTGATTTGTATAGACTGGCCACACCATGGTCCACCATATTTGGAGTGGGGCATAGGGTTTGGGTCCAGAATTGTGCCAGTTTTAGATGAGAGGCCAGTAGTAAATGTGTGATGAAATTACCTGAAGGGGTTGTTAATGGGTTTATGAAATTGTCTCCATGAGCCCCCAAGAAGAGGACATGGGGTTCCATTGGGAGCTTCCCTTTCGTTATCACTACTATTTCTTGAATCACCTTCTTCCTGTAGGTTTGAGCCATTGGGCATGTTCACCACATGTGCATTGTGTTTCCTTTCTCCCCACATTCCATCTACCACAGGTCAGATCCACCTGCAATGGCTTTCATCCTGACAGGTGTGTGATACCATCTAGTTAAGGGTTTATATAAAAAAAAAATATGTTACACACATAGATGATTTTGCTGCCCTGCTCCATAGCCATCCTCAAGTATCATTAAATATTCCTTGGCCTAGATCTCTACTCCAAGTGGATGTGAATTGGGGGAATGTTCTTGGGTTAGTGCTATGTATAATGAGAAAGTCTCTTTCTTTGTTTTGTCATAGAACACTTGTTCAAGTTGTGTTTTGTTGTTAAGGGTTTTATTTTGGATTCCCATATCCCCCATCCAGTGTACCACTTGAGGTAGTAAATAGCCATCATGTAGTAACAGTTGGAAATGATCTATACAAGCATCTCTATCCATTAATGTTCCGTGTTTATAAAATCACTCCCAGTAATAATGGGTTGCCATATGTCCAGCGCAAAAATCCTAGGTCGTGTTGGCCTGGGAGGAACTCTGTATTATGAGTAACTGGTGTTGTTGCAAATGGGAAGGAAGTAAGGCATCAAATATAAGCAACCGACTACCAATGTTCCAACAGGACCACCGTAGAGTGGGTTGAGGTGAGAGAATTTGGTCTATTTTTGTGTGGCAGCCTTCCAGCTATTGGCCTCCTTTCTTGAGATCTGCACCGGTTGGATCTGATATGTGAGGGTCCACTCTATTAATATGAAAATGGAAGTCTGTAGGACCAGTTCGATGTATCGCGCCGAGGGCATAGCAGTTGCTCGTTGTTGTGTGGGGAGGGTGACCTGTTAATGTTTCTATGGAGGGTTTTTGTAAATAAAAAGTTAAAACTAAAAACAATGGAAATCAGTGAAATACTAGCAAAGAAATTAGAAATACAGACATTTTGCCGCAAGATCAAATGCTGGACGCATTTGATCTTGTAGCAAAATGTCTGTATTTCGAATGAAGTGATGGGGCAGCCTCCGGGTAATGTTATGCTATTTTTTGTGAATTTGCAGAGTGTCGCTAATCACCCATGAGGGTATCCAGGAGCTGAATAGGGGAGCCCTGAAGGAGAAGGAGGAGATCATGCCTGCTTCACTTGGAAGGGCCACGTCATTTCTGATCTTGTTAATGTGAGGAAGGTGTGCTCTTGCCTGGGAGTAAGATCAAAGATGTCTGGTGTGTTGGTAGAAGTTAAGGCAGTGGTTGAGGTAAGTTGGACCAGTGTAGAGAGCTTTGCAGGTGTGGGTGAGTAGCTTGAACTTACATCTTTCCTGGACTGAGAGTCAGTGGAGAGTGTTAAGTTGCGGAGAGAAGTGGTTATTTTGTTGGATGTTTGAGATGAGTCTGGTAGCATTGTTCAGGGTGGTTTCGGGGCGATGTAGGACATGGGCTGGGATTCTGACATAGAGGGTGTTTCCGTAATCAATCCTACTTGTGATAAGAGCCTGGGTGACCATTCATCTGGTGTTCAGTGGAATCCACTGGAAAGTCTTGTGTAGGATTTGCAGGATGGGGAAGCATGATGAGGAGACAGTGTTGATCTGTCTGCTCATAGAGAGGTTGGTGTCAAGGATGAGCCAGAGGATTTTGGCATAGTCCGCAGGGGTGGGGGCCAAGGTTAAGAGGGCCACCAAGAGGCGTCCCTGGGGAGAAGCTGTTGCCAAAGATTAGGACATTAGTTTTGTCTGTGTTGAGCTGGAGGCAGTGTTTCTCATCCAAGCAGTGATTTTGCTCATTTACTTGGTGAGTTTTGCTTTGGCGGCGCTGGTTTAGTCGATAAGGGAGTAGATGAGCTGTGTGTCATCGGTGTAGGATACAATGTTGATGCCTTAGGCTCTGATGATGTCTGCAAGGGGCGTCATGTAGACATTTAAGAGTGTTGGGCTGAGCAACACTCCATGTGGGAGTCTGCAGATGAGTTTCTTGGGTTCTGAGGTGTAGGGGGAAGTATAACTCATTGAGTTATATCCATGAGGAAGGAGGATATCCACTTGCGGTCCACAGATACCCAAGTACTGAAGCTTTCTGACGAGTGACTGGTGGGAGACCATATCAAAAGCTGGGGAGAGGACGAGGAGGTTGAGTGCAGTCATTTCTTCTCGGTCAAGAATATTTCTGATGTCATCGGTGGCTTCAATGAGGTCTGTTTCTGTGGTCTGATTGGTGTGAAAGCCTGCTTGAGAGCTGTCTAGGAGTTGATGGAGTTCTAGATAGTCTGCAAGTTGGGTACTGATGGATTTCTCAATGACTTTAGCTGGCACAGGGAGGAGCGATATGGGTCTGTAGCTGCTGGGGGTATTGGGGTTCTCTGTTTCTTCAATAGGGCATTGACGTCTGCATTTTTCCAGCAAGACGGAAAGGTGGTGGTGTTTATGGATGTGTTGATGATTGCGATAAGTGCAAGGGAAAGGATGGTTCTTCCAAAGTTTTATATGAAATGGAAGCATGGGTCTGAGGTGGGTTCCTGGGTGGGTGTTATTCATCAGGGTGGGTGTTTCTTCATTTGAGAGGGGCTTCCAGTTGCTTAGCTGCTGTAATGTTTGTGGCCTCCGAGGACTGCTGAAGTGAGAGTCCAGTAGAGCAAGTCAGGAGCAGTATAGTGATTGACACTGATAAGAGGGTGGGGGCTTCGCTGTGGGATACCCCCCTCTATCATTTGGGTACATCTGTACAAAACAGAGACAGGGATATCTGTTGAAGTTGCAAGTTGCATAATCCGTCTTATGAGTGATTCATTGTCCTGACTATGGGCCCTCATCTGACATTTGAGAGTGAACAGACTTCTTCTTGCATAGTCATAGCTTTTGTGTCCATCGTAGTGAGATGCTTTTTTTCGGTACCCTCCATCTGGTTCCTGGCGACACTCCTGAAAGTCCTTTTTCTTGATTTAGAATGTCAGTTGTGTCGGGAGGCGGTGAAATTTCCTGGCTTTTGGTGGGGTTTTCACTGAGATTTGCTTATTGTCTATGGTGAAATAAAATCAAAAGGGATAACCCCAACAGAAGGGAATATTTTTCCTGTCTAAGCGATCACTTCTCAAAAAGTGCATCGGCAATCAAGTGTTGTGACAGAGACATCTTGGAAGATTGTGATCTGTTCTCCTCTGAACTGTATTATTTCTTGGATTTAAGATATAGCTATGATGGATTCCTTGACCTTGTAGAAGTGAACTTGTGTCAGAACATCGGGATCATGATCCGTTTTTGTTGGAAGAGGGAAAAGACTCTATGAGTGTGCTCCAACTGGACATCAGAGTCAACTGGTAGTTGGCAAAACAGGTCTTGGACATAGGACTCCAGTGCCACAATTGGGATATTTTGGTTCAGCCCTCTTATGCAGATATTGTTTTGCTCAATCTATTTTCATAGTCTTCCAGTTTCTCTTCCAGAAGGTTTTGTCATGCCTCTAGTTTCTCCAGCCTGAGATCATGGTCGTCATTATCCTGGGACTGTTTTTTGGAGATGTTTCCACTTGGTCCAGCCTGTGCTCTTCTTTTTGAATGCAGAGGTCTAGATCCACTAAAGCTTTGTGAAAATCTTGGCAAAGGATGGCAATATCATTCTTATACTCTGCTAACAGCAGGGTGAATGTATCTCTTGAGAGTTGAAAAGGGTGTCTGAGACCTCTTGGGGTTGAGCAGATGGCACTACAGGTGGAGTCAAAGGTTTGTCACCTTTTCCCTGCTGGTGAAGCATTTCCTTTTTTGAGGATTTCTTTGGAGCTTTGGATTTGGTAGACGCTATTGTGATTGTCAACGAGTTCCAGATGGTAGCCCTTAAGATTCTCCCTGAAGCCCCCAATGTTCCAAATAATTGTCGGGATCTGGCCACCTGTGGGTCAACTTGGATTGCGTTTCACAAGGCTGATATGTAGAACTACATTTTAGCATAAGGCTGGCAGCCCATAGGACTCCTTAAGGGGAAATGGCACACCAAAAGTAATTGCAGCTGGCATCATGTCACAAGTCTAATGGGCTGGCCGGCCCACCACAGCAGCTGCTTCTCAGTTTCAGTAGTTATTTTAGAGCAACTCCCCCATCTTGAATAGGACTGGGCTGCTGATGCTGGTCAGTCCTGGGCCTCATGTCCTTCCCAGGGCACGGGGCTTGCCTCAGTTCCAGGAGGCGCAGGCCTGGAACAAATGTCCAAGCCACCCTGGTGGTCCTTGGAGTAGCAGTTGGAGCCAGGTAAACCTGATGCCCTGCCGGACCCTGGGCCTGGTGGTGGGCCACAATGTTCACGTTCTAAAGTGTGGTGCTGAAGGGTAATTAAGGACCTAGAGTCTGCCGCTGGCCCCTGTCAGTTGCGTGTGTTGCCTCCCGGGATCTAAAAGAGCCAAGATCTTCCACTTCTTTTGGCTAGTTCTGGCTGCTGCAGCACTTCAGGAGAATTTTACTCTCGAGTCTGCTACGCTCCCTTCACTGGCAATCAAGGGCCATCGTGATTTAGGCAGGGCATCAAGCATTGATCTGAGGCACCATTTTCTGGGTTTTTCTGTGCTTCTCAGTGGTGGGCCAGAAAGCAGCGTGTGATGGGGGCCCCCACCGCAATTTGTTTTTGGTATGGATCTTTAAGTAATTACAAAAGGTGTCCCTGGGATCATGATCCTAGAGCTCAAGAGGGAGATATGTTGTTTTATCCCTGCCGTGGCCAAGTATATTAAGTATGCCAATCAGTAGTAAGCCAATTGTGCCATGTTTAATGGAGAGAACACAAGCACTTTAGCACTGTTTAGCAGTGGTAAAATGCACAGATCCCAATACCAACAAAAAAAGAAATTCAGAAAACAGGAGGGGTGAGGGCAAAAGGTTTGAGGGGAGACCACACCAACGATGTCACAGGTTTAAAGCTGAGGATGCAATTTGGCAGGGCTATTTACATAGTCAGAGTGCTGCCTATCAGATGCCTGATTTCTTGCTCTCTTTTCTAATCCTTTAGCATTTTCTTTCAATAGCCATTGTTAGTTAGGGTTGCCTGATGGGTAGGTACGGATTCGTTCAATGAGTTCCTGTGTGAGGGTGGTGGGTGTTTGTTTCAGTGTTTTCGACACCTTCCAGAAATTGATTGGGGAGCTGGTGGTTCTGAAGGCCCCCTAAGAAGACTAGAGGGCCTTGTATAAAACTTATTTTTCTAAGCATAGAACTTGACATGGTGGGAATGCAGGTGAGGTTGCCAAAGGAGAAGGCCCAGGAGAATATTTATTGTTGGAGGAGGTCTTTGAGGTGAGACTTTTGGAGTTGCATAAGGTGCAGAATTTGTTGGGCCACCTGCATTTTGCATGTAAAAAGGTCTGAGCTGGTAGGCAATTAGGTTTCGCCATGTCGAGGGCCATTTTGTCGCATCACAGGGTTTGGATTCTTTAGGCAGTGAGATAGATATGCAGGCATTCCACCATTTTTTAAGTTTTTCAGGAGTGTCAATTTACACAATATTTTTCAGGTTTTAGATAGTGTCCTTGTATTATGATTTTTCATTGGAGATTTTACTTCATTGTTTACATTTTTGCAGATGTTAATTTTGGGGATTTTTCTGAGTTTATGGTCTTCCACCACAAAAATACAAGTTATATTTTATATCATGTTTTCTGGGTGAGAAATGTTAATGTTTTTGAAGTTGTTTTATGATTATATTGTTTACAATGTGTTATATATTGTATTTATGTATTTATTTGTATCATGTGTTGTATTTTACTTTAAGTTGCCATTTGTGTTGGTTATGGTTCATTTATTTATTTATTATTTTTTAATGAAGTAATTTTTAACTTTCAGTCTCAACGCATTGTGTTCAATGTTAAGTACATAATTAAGACTACATAGTAAAAATTGCTTCAATGTGATTATACAAAAATACATTTTAGAATATGATTATGTTGTTCAAGATTATATTTTGGATTTAGTTTTTTAGTGTGGATTTTTTAGAGCACTGTCTGTGGTATAGAGCCTTTTTATGGTAGTCCTTCATTCATTCAATTGTCTTTATTTTGATTCAAAGAAGTTTTTTGATTCAAAGAATTATAAAAGAGCATGACATTGAAAATTTCGTTAGCATTTTTTTTTTAAACAAAGATCATTTTGCTAAAAGTTAGTTAACAGATTAAATTTTTCAATTAATCAAACGGCTTTTTCCTGCATTACTTATCTTGGTTTTACAGTGTATTTAAAGTGCAAATGCATACTGGAGTAACGCAGTCCGAATAGACAATTTAACTAAAATTATGTTGAAGGAAGGTAAAAAAATGCAATAATACATCTATTGGATACTAAGATATTCTCTTCAAGCCTGTTTAGTTTCATTCAAGTTGTGCTGGAGGGAACAATGACATGTTAGTTGAATTAAAACGTGGTCTGTATTGGGAACCAATAGGTAGAACAAGACTATGATATGACTACATTAATATGTTAACCCTCTCTTTTTCCTTAGATAGCTAGCAGCCAACAAGAATCTTCTAACACCAAATAAATGGGTCATGAGCTGTCTGATTTTAGTATTATTAGAGCTTCTAGGTGTTATCTAATCTTCAGATTCAGGTACAGCGGCTTAGTCTATTTTCTTCGCGGAATTGAGTATACTGGAGAAAAGAACAAAATGTGTGCAATGTCTTCAACACTGCCTCACGTGCATAAAATACACCTGGGATCCCTTCCCATAGCCTGTGGTGTAGACCACTTGGCTAAGAAAGAGTTAATCTGCAACCTCTCGTGTCGAAATTTCAAATAAAGTGTCTTTGCTAACTGGAGTTCAATTTCATCCAGAAATTGTTCGAAACTCGTGACCATTTTAATAGACAAGAATTGCATGGTAAGTCTACCTAATGTGCAGTCTAAAGTGACTTTGTGCAGAATAAAATTCCAATAAATGTGCTTGCTCTTTGAGTCTGGCGTCAGCAGGTTAGGGTTTTCCCAATGCCTACTCAGGCCCAACTCCAGAAGCCATTTTCGCACATTGGGAAACAAGGGGAATGTGTGTTGGACATCAAGTTCCAATAATTCACGCTGTGTCTGCCTGTATAATTTAAATCTTCAGTTGTCCAGATTCTAACCCAGTAGGACAAAGATCTCAATATAGCTAAGTGTTCCAATCTTTTGATGCCAATATCATATGTTAACAGAATCACTGGGGTGTTGTGGGGGAGTGACATCCGCATGTTTTTATTTTCCCCTACTACTAAAGGATTTAGTTTTTCACCACCCCATAATTCATATCCATAAAGGGCAGCAGTTTAGGCCCTGTATTTGTGCCAGTAGATTGTTGTTGCTTTAGTATAGGAATGGAGTTTTGTAATAAAATTGCCCTGGCCATATTTAGGTGTGGTTTCCACGGCAGTTTTGAGTCAAGTGTGATTTCTAGATAGATGAAATTGGCAACACTCTCCAATGACACTTCATCTAAAACTATTTTATTTTTGAAACTTTTATATGGTCTGATGGCCATATAATTCATCTTGGTAGGGTTTCCTTCTCGGCCTTTCTGCCTGAGGCTGTCAAGTAAGCTTTGTAATGCCCTGGGGGTATGGGACAGTAACATTGTGTTGTTGGCAAACAATAAGGCACAAATATGAGTCCCTCCAAGCTTCGGGGAGTCATGGGAAGATTTTTGCAAATGCTGCACCGGGTCATTTACATATAGTGAAAACAGGGTTGGCGCCAAGACGCAACCCTGCTGCACTCCCCTCCTGACGGGAATCTCATCCGTGAGCTCCCCCCTCTGTGCCTTATTGTACTTTGGCAAAATTACCTGCATGAAGCTTTACTATCTGTTTTAGAATCACCTTTGGCACTCCCTGCTGTCCTAACGTTCCCCAAAAAGATCTCTTGGTGTTGAATCAAATGCTGCTTTCAAGTCAATGAAAGCAACATATAGATGTCCGAGTTTCAGCTTAGTATATTTCCAGGCTAAGTTTGAAAGTCTAAAGACTTGATCAATTGTACTTGTTTTTTATCCTAAACCCAGCCTGATAGGGTGAGAGTATATTGTTCTCCAATATCCAGTCATTTGATTTACCCAGAATTTGCACTTTTTGAAGGGTATCTATCTGGCTTATAGGTCTGTAGTTATCTGGATCATCCTTTCTGTCCTTTTTATAGATGGGGACTATCTTTGCCCCCTCCAGGATTCTGGAATAGGTGCCCCTCTCGCTACTGCATTGCTTAAAAGGTTCACATATGGCACCCATATTTCTGGGGCATGTTTCAGAAGGTCCCCTGGATTCTAATCTGGGCCGGGCACTTTTCCTAGTTTAATGACGGGCAAGGCTAATGCAGTTTCTTCAGTACTAAACTGGAGTGGTGGTTTTGTGTAAAGCATGAAGGCCTGCTGTAAAAATAGTGGTATTGGGACAGTGTGTAAAGCATTTGTGAACACATACAGTAACACAGTGAAAACACTACAAATGGACACCACGGCAGTTTAGAAAAATAAGTAATCTTTACTAGACTTAACACAAGGCCACATAACAAAAATCCACAATACTGTAATAAAAATATGACTTTAAAATGGTAGAAATAGCTTGGTTCCGTGTAGATGGTAAAAGCGACACTTTACTCTCAAAGTACCTTGGATGCATCACTTCCTTACTGCAGCACAGGGGAGGTGATGCGTCGGTTGATTACCGGAGAGGAGGTGATGCGTTGGTTTCTTAGTGCGTTCCAGTTACGATGCGACAAGATGGCGCCGCGATGCGACGATCCGGTGCGATGTGACAAAATGGCGTCTTTGAAGCGATAAGACAACGTGGATGCAATGCGTGCGTGCATGCCCGACGGCCGTGCGGCGACTCGGTAGACTCTTGAACCACGACAGGCCCTGCGACACGATTCTCTGGGATGCGACGGCAAACTCTGCAGCGGCGACACGCTTCTCCGGTGATGTGATACACTTCGTCGGTGATGTGACGGAGAACAGCTGCGGCGGCGACATGCTTCTTCGGCGATGCGATGGCAACTGCTGCGATGGCAACACGCTTCTCCTTGTTGTGTCGCGCTCCCAGCGACACGCAGTCTCCAGAGGGCCAAAAACAAGAGCAGGCATCTCACTGAAGGTAGAATTCCCAGCAAGGAAATTCAGGGGGAGCTGGTGGTGAAGTCTTTGTGTCCCTGAGACTTCAGAACAGGAGGCAAGCTCAACTTCAAGCCCTTGGTGATCTTCCTCAAGATAGTATAAGTTCACACAAGGTTCCTTTTCTCCTTTCCTTGGTAATAAAGTAACCACTGCAGGCCAACCCCAAACAGCAATAGCACAGGGGCAGTAATCTTCCTTCAGCTTCTCCGGTTCCTCTCCTTGGCAAAGGGTTCACCTTGATTCCCAGAAGTGATCTAAAGTTCTGGGGTCTGGGTCCCAATATTTATACTGCAAAATCCTTTGTCCTCTGAAGGCAGAGGGTGTCTGTGGCCAGCCAAAACCAGTTCTGTCCTCCCTGGTGCAGCTTCCTGGCAGGAGGTGGAGACAGCATTGTTGAAAGCAGGCCTGGCCCAGGTAGCTGAAAGGAAAACTCCTCCCCCTACTCTCTATTCAACGCAGGTCCTATTCAGCCCTGCCCTGACCCATCAGACTGCTGGAGCCAAGGCCCACTCCAGCCCCCTGTCACTCACAAACCAGACATGGAATAAACAAACCTAGCAGAGGCATGCTGGATGATTAGGCAAAAAAATACCTACTTTCTAAAAGTGGCATTTTCAAAAACAGAATGTAAAAATCACCCACACTAAAAGATGTACTTTAACAGTTCAGGCATAGTAAACTTTATTTTCCTATCTTGTTACTAGGCTCAGTTAGGATTATAAGATGTTACAGTCAAACTGCCCATTCTGGCCTATGGGAACAGATAGCCTTGCAATAGGGAAAAACTAAATTGGCTGTAATTCACTATCAAGACATGCTACACACATCAGGGCATGTCCTACCTTTCACATACAATACACCCTGCCCTTGGGCCTACCATAGGGGTGACTAATATGTAGAAAAGGGAAGGTTTAGGGACTTGCATGTGGGTGCACTTGCCAAGTCGAGATGGCAGTCCGACTGCACGCAGGCTCTGCAATAGCAGGCCAGAGCCACAATTTACAAGCTGCTTCTGTGGGTGGCACAACCAGTTCTGCAAGCCTACCAGCAGCATTTGATCTACAGTCCCTGGGCACACATGGTCTACTGTACTAGGGTCTGACAAGTAAATCAAATAAGCCAATCATGGAGTCACTAATCCATTACAACAATTTACAATAGGGAGCACTTGCACTTTGGCACTGAATAGCAGTGGCAAAGTGCCTAAAGCATCTAGACCAGCAAAAAGATAGCAAAAACACAGGAGGCAACAGTGAAAAATGGAAGGGAGACCCACGCCAATGTTGCAAGGTCTAACAGCTATTATTCTCCAGAAAGAGGACTGGTCCCTAAGTCTGGCGGCAGTAATGAGGTCATCCCAGTTGACATCTTCCCAATTCCTTAGTGCTACCATCTGCACTATTTTGTATTCTGCTTTCTGGTACCTGATCTGAATTATGTTTTTGGCCTTAAGGGCCAATAGGATCCATTGTTTGGCTAAGGAGCAATATTTATTAAACCAGGGATTGGATGATTTGATCTTAGATCTTGATTTGCGGTCTCCCAACTGTGGTTTTGTTAAGGACGCTATTATATTTTCTGCCAAGCAGGAATGGATTTGCATAAAGGGTATAGACTCTAAGCTTGTATCAACATAGGGGACGAGTGCTTCACAGATATTTGCAAGGGGTTCAACTTGATCCACGATGTCGGGACCATTTAACAAATCTTCATTTGTTACTTACTCACAATCGCGGGTGCTTGTTTGCAGAGTTGGTTGAGTAAGTTAAATGGGTGGTAATAAAACTCCCGGATGAGGATAAGCATAATGGGAAGTGGTCATTCTCCTTTCTACTATCTACCTTAAAATCCTGTATATAACCCCAATGTGCTGTGGTTATCATCACATAATCTATCCTTGACTAGGATCTGCCCCTAGCAAAGGTGTTAGAGCATTGGGTATCTGTGGGATACTTGTCATTGCATACCCTTAAACCTCTTTCTATGGTCAAATAGGCTAATTGCATTGCTGCAATGGTGCACAGCACCCTAGCGTTTGTGGCTAAGAAGGGAATCCGCCTGGCCAGCTCTTCGACATCAAAAATAGATTCAGTCCATGACATTGGTTCGTAACAACAGGTGAAATCGTCCCCAATAAGAATAGCTCCATTGGGTTCGATGAATTTGAGGAGCACTTCTTGTGACCGGTGGATAACTGGTGATACTTTTGAGAGCTGCCTCGGTCTTATATACACATTAAATAGATATAGCTGTGTCATGTTTGAGCATTTCAATTTTGGCCCTAGAATATCTCGGGAGGAGGGTCTCATAGATTCTATAGTGATATTTAGGTTTATTTTTATCCATATTGTCAACCCACCCAAAGGTCTCCCTTTCTTTGATGGTAAAGCCTCTATGCTAAATGTCCCTTAACGTAGTTTGTGGGGTGGCTCTCTTAACCAGGTCTCCTGGAAAAGGCAGAGGTCGAAGTTTCTGATGTATTTCTGCCAACCTACTCCCAAGAGTTTTTGGTTGAGCCCAGCTATATGCCAAGATATCACCTTCAGGTTTTTTGGGGCTGGCTCAGCGATCATATTGAAAACATATTCGGGTGTAATTCCACTGCCAGTGCTACTATGTGGGGAAGTATTGTGTACCTGAGTGTCATGTGCGTGAGTGTCATATATGTCAGATATCCTGGCGCTAGTGGAGTACATGCAATATCTGTGTTAGTTGGTATGTTTTTGACCCTTGGATTCACTTTATCCAGCTCGGTCAGTCAGTCTACTTGGTATTAGTTATTAGTTGCCTTTGGACCATGTGAAGAATTATTGCCCTTGTCTAAAATGGTTTTATTCTGTCTGAAACTGATTCTAGACTCAAACAGACAATGTGTGCACAGATTCAATACTATCAGACTGTCTGCAATATATTTTGATTGGAGGGTTAACTTTATATCATCCAGGTCCCCAGACTCTTGGTGGAGGCGTTCGAATTTTATTATGTCGGATCTTATAACGGAAAGACATTGATGTCTACTTCTGATCCAATATATCACTTTGTTTTTTAGTGAATCCTCATCTTCTCTGACACCCTGGTTTAATCTGGGGCGTTTGTCATAGAGACATTGTAGGTGTTCCTCTTGGCCTGGTTTAGATTAATAGGATGTTGAAGTGCGGGGTAGAGTTTTGATGGCTGTAGCTTTCCTTTACCCCCCTGGCCTGTCCTAAGGTTTTGCCATAGTTCTTCAGGTCTTGTGGGGTTGTACCTGTTTGAAATATGGATGTCTTGGAGGATTACATTGGGACCCATGTGTTTAGTTGTAGGAGGTGTTCTAAGCCTCTGTCCTATGTATTGTGGGTGGTTACCATGTCCTAGAGTGGCTGGAAGATGGTTTGTTAGTAACATAGTCAATATTACTTCCACTGACACTTGGAAGAGACCGGTTGAGGCAAACTAGGTGGACGCCTGTTCCGAAGGCTGCCAATCTGATGGGGGTTTGTTTTCTCTTTTTATTTCTTTTTCGTTCTCACTCACGGGGGCACTAATTCAAAGTACTAGATCACCAATTATCCTTTTCAAGGCCATGGCCTCATCTTGCAGAGAGTTTAGATTTTGATACAGTTCTGCGGTGTGTTCATATTTTCCTATTCTCTTGGTCTGGATCTCTTTGTCCTTACTACTATCTGTTATTAGTTTAATGCTTTGAGCCAGCTTTATTGGTCTTAAAAAATCTTGTTCTTGCAATCTTGTTAGAGGTGCATCTCTATTAGAGCAATCTACTGTTCTCATGTCATTGTTAGTATGCCTATCTTAACTAGGTGATAATGTACCAGATGTAAGAGTGTTAGTTCGGGAGGCATCACTCGTCGCATGGATCGTTGCTGGAATTGGGTTCAGTGGGCCTGCCTCACCATGATTATGGTGGATAATGATACTAGATGTGGGAGATTCTGGGCAATTAGGCTTGTCCTGCTTGCTATAGTAAGAGGAGATCTTTTTTGTGCCATTGTTGGTTAGCTCCTTCCCATTAGGCAGTATCGTCTCCACCTCCTCAATTAGACATAAATTGCAGCTAGAGTACAATTGTCTGCTGCGGTTTTATATGATTTAATTGTATTTGGTACTTTACTCTTTCCCTCAACGGAGTCTGCGGCTTTCCTCTTTCTTATTTTCTGGGAATAGTGCAATGAGTTCACTGTCTTATTGTTGGAACTACGCTGGGGGCTAAGGACTAGGGCTGTGGTGAGGGTAAAAGCAGCGTCTATGTTTCTTATGTGACTTAGCAGGGGCATGGGCTAGGCAAACACACTCTCTCAGAGCATAGAAGGCTATCAGGCCCACAGGGGGTTGAAGCAATAGTTCAGTCGACAGCGTCTCAGTATGTCCAGAACACACACATAAGAAGAACTTTTCACCAAAGTCACAATTCCTCATGTGCCTACAACTGTAGACATAAAGTTTACCAATAGTCTTATGTAGATCCCAAATAAAAGTTAGTCACCTACTGGCAAGCATGGAGCATGCGAACACTGCTGATAAGCAAACTCAAGGGAGGAGGCCCTGTCCTGCCTCTTCCTGTCTCTAGCAGGTCTGCTCTTGGGTTTTGCGGGGTAGAGGCAGCACTTTAGGCGTGTTGGTAGTGCTTCCCCCTCGTTTGCAGCTGCTGCAGAAGTCATGAGTTGCACCCTGGGATGTGAGGTCCCACCAGTGCCCGGGATAAGCCAGCGGCAGCACCAGCACAGCACGGTTGGTGTACACTCTGGGACAGAAGACCTACAAAGTTGCACAGAGGATGAATCAAATGCCCCCAGTGAGGTCTCCAGCAGGTCGACACATCTGGGAACCAAACGTCAGAGGTGGGGCCCAGCCCAGCCCAGCCACCCTTGGCCCGGCCGCACCTGCATCCCGGCTTGTGGGAGACCAACCTGATTTTTAAAAGCGAGCGGGGCTCCTCCCCCTCGCAAAAACACAGGTGTTGGCTGGGGGACCGAGTGCCACCATAACAAAGACAGCAGGAAATGTCCGTCGGGACTCAAGGACACCTGTTACAGTTTCCCTGGTAGTCCTTGATTGTTACCAAATAGTCTGACTTTACATTGTAGGAGTTCGCACATTTCTTTGGCATGTTTGACTTTTTATGTTTTAGGTGGCTTATAGATTGTTCTGTTCTTAGTTGATGATAATTTTGTTGTTTTTAGTAGTTCTAGAAATTGGTAGAGTGTATTGAGGATTAATCCTAGTGGCCCTTGGAAGGAATTGTGCAACTCCTTCACTGCCTTCATGCTTTTTACTTGTTGTGATATGGTGCTAATATAAACATTCCACCATATTATATGAAATTTGGGTTGGCATCCGATATCAGAACTGTGCAGTCTCCAACCCAAGTATCTTCAAAATAGTCCATGAGGGGACTGTGTTAATTTCTTTGGTAGTAAGGTGATTGTAATAATAGGTTATAGTGTTCTGCTATTTCAGTTACTGGGGTATAGCTGAGGCAATTATTTTTTAATTTCATCTGCAAATTCTGCATTGGTTGAATACTTAACAATTAGTGTGGCATTTTGGAGGTGTCTCTCTATACTTTGAATAAAGTGGTAATAACATCCATGAATAGCTGTATATGGGTATATTTTTAAAATAGGTGAATTCATTGGTTCCTCAGTGTCAATGACATTTTTGGGTGATAGTAATTTTGAGTTTTCAGTTGTAGTTCAGTTAGTAGTTCCTGGTATGTTGCACTTTATTTGTTTGTTAAAAGTGCTTAGAGGAATGGCATGTTTGTGCTGTGCTCCATGGATTGTACAGATTTGTGTGAATGGCGGAGGGCACACTTTAGACTAATCTTAGTGGGTTTTTGTTGGTTGCATATATTAGTTATTCTCCTTTCATTATTCACGTTGTAATAAAGAAGGAAAGGTCCATTGGTGTGTATTACATTTACATTTTCTGGGATGTTAATATCCTGGAAGATTTTTAGAGCAAAGGGGTGTCTGTGGATGCTTTTCTAGTTCTGGCTATGAGCCACTTTAAATTGGGTTTCACTGAGACTTGACTTGTAGCATATTCAAGAACTTTTGGGTACTAAATGCCTGATTACGATGGCGGTTAGATGAGATGTCCGACCACCATCGCCGCGGGCAAGGGACCACCTGACAATCAGTCAGCAGTCCCACCCGCCCTATCATAATGAGACCACCGTTCATGGGGTCATAAAGTGCCTTTTCCTACTGCACCTTGCGCTGCAGACAAGAAAAAGGGCCGCAGACCCAGCCTGCATTAGTAAAAGGCACTTTGTGCACATCTATGCACCATGTGCCAGGCACCATGTGGTCCCTCGACATGGAGCATAGCTGTGTGGGGAGACCCTACATCAAGGCCACTTAGCAGTGACCCACAGGGAATGGGGCTCTGCTTGAGGCATCACAAATCCTTTTCCGGTTGCATTTCATGGCAGTGGGACCACTATGAAAAGGCAGTTGGAAGGGGACATCCTAATCCCTACGATTGTACCTGTGCAGGCACTGCCCTCACGGTAGGGATAGGAGTCCGATCACCGCCTGAAGGGATCTTTGATCCAGTCAGAGGCAGAGGTCTGCCCTCCAGACTGTTGCAGTCCGACTGTCCACTTCGTAAATTAGCAGTTGGACCCATGACCTTGATCTCGTTGAGACCGCCGCTGAGGGCCTGTTGTTGGAGGTCCCACCGACATCTAAATTAGGCCCTATCTTTTTTTTTATTATTCCTGTAGGCTCCTGTGAACTCACACTAGTTACTTTAGTTCTTGCAATACATTTCTGAATTAAATGTTGGTAATGTGTAGAGCATGATTGCGATCTTTGTAATTTTCTCCAGTTTGACTTTTTGTAGTAGCGCTCTCAATGCAGGCATTAGAGCAGTATTTCATATTTTATATGCTGTACGTATATTCAAAATTATTTCATAATATTTTTCATTTCTACAATTTGATATATGTGGCTCTTTCTGACATTTTATCTGTGGGTTTTAGAATAATAAAATAATGATTTAATTGAAGTAATATTGTTATTATCTAATATCATTATTTAAACATTCAATGCTTATTTTGCAGATATATACTTAACAATTAGATGTTGTGATATTTTTCAAAGATGCTTGTAGAGCTTTTCATTTTTGTAAAAATAATTCTGGACTATGTTTTTGATTTTTCTCTTGAAAAAAAATTAGATGTGTTAATGTTACAATGCTTAACAATGATATATGATTTGTTCTTGGTTCTAGTTTATTTTATGTTCATTTTTAACTCTAAAATGATTATCCTTTTTTCATTCAGTTCTGCGTAACTTGCTTTTTATCTATGTTTGACAAGCTTGCTGTTTCAGACTAAAGTTGTTTTTATTTTAATTTTGTTGTAATTGTTGGTCTAGGTACGTTGATGTTAGCTATTTGCAAGATAGATGAGGGTATGCATTAATTATTTTGTTTAAATAAAAGGTTTGGAGAGCTGTTTAGATATCATTAATATATTTTATAAAAAAACTGTTCCTTTTCTTTGCCGGGGGCTTGTTTGCTTCTTCTTTTTCAGCATCCGATAGAGTGTTGGTTTCTTGCAGTGACAGGTACTAAGGTGTAATTTCAAGCACAGTTTGTGCTTTTTTAAACTTTTTTTGTTTAATCCATATTTGATAAACCCTAGTATTCATGTGTGAAAGATATATATGTGTGTGTATATATATATATATATCAACTCCTCCTTTCGCAACACCAGCCGGTGTTGCTGCAAGACACGGACACAGGTATGCTGGTACAGGTATTTAGCTCAGTTTATTTCCACGCAAACTTCAATCCGGTTCTGACGCGTTTCGACCGACACAGCGGTCTTGATCACATATATATATATTACCTACTGGCGGTCGCCAGTAGGTAGTTATAGTTAGGACCACGTTTCCATAGGAAATCCGCAACATTCTATTTTGAATAACTTTGGCGCCGGTTGACGAATCCTCGCGAATTTTTCAAAATAGGTGGGGCGCTACGCTCCGCTCCTACCCTGAAAGTCTCGGGGGGATTCGTCAAGCGGGGGCTGAGATAAAAGGGGGGTCCCAAAACGCGTTTTTCCCATGCATTTTTCCATAGGACCTTTAGACACAGCTACAGCCCGAACGGCTGAACAGAATTAATTGAAATTTGGCAGAGAGGTAGTCCTCAGGTCAAGGAAGTGCCTTTTGTAGGTTTGGTGTAAATCTGTTCAGTAGATTCTGAGAAAATAACCTTTATATCAATATATATATATGTGGCAGCTTACGGTGCGCTTACCGTACGCGTACGGTGGCGTGCGCGAGCGCGATTCTGAGTGGCCCTTAGATCTTAGTAAACATTCGAATCGGTCGAAACCAGGAAGCGGCGGCCGCC
Organism: Triturus cristatus; assembly: GCF_964204655.1. NCBI lineage: Eukaryota > Metazoa > Chordata > Amphibia > Caudata > Salamandridae > Triturus > Triturus cristatus. Next base: position 313,968,510 of record NC_140588.1, on the reverse strand, counting down.
ATTTTCTCTCTCGCACTCTGACAGGGGGTTGAAAAACAAAGTGCAAATCATGTAAAGGGGCTGTTTAGACAGCTCCCAAGCACCTAGCCATGTCGAGGGAGTCCCCAACGATCCCCCAAGTGAAAAAAGGCAATTTTAATTTATTATAAAATTTCGCCGATTACGCTTACCGTACGCGTACGGTAAGAAATAATAATAAAAAAAAAAAAATATCCACATTCTCCCCACCCCGTGTGCAAAAGGTGCCTGCAGGGCACCTTTTGTGCATGGCTCATCTTAGATAAACAAAACATATATTTTACCTGTCACAACGATGCTCATCATATGACCTCCATGTGCGCACGGTGCATGAAGCGCATCGTGCGTTCATGGCCCATCTAGCGTAACGTGGGCACGCGGTGCGCGAAGCGCACCGCGTGCTCACTGTGCGCGCACGGTGCGCGAAGCGCACCGTGCGCGCACGGAACGAACTGCGTTAAGTGGGCGCGCACGCCACAAATGGCGTAAAGTAACTTAGCATTTAAAAAAACGTACAAATTCACTGAAAAAACCATAGGTTTCACACACGTTATAGTTAGGAATTAGCATTTAAAAAACCTTGCAAATTCACTGAAAAAACCATAGGTTTCACACATGTTATAGTTAGCTGGACATTTTACTGATAAAAAACCAATGAAATTCCCCCGTTATAGTTACTGTAGGCAACTATAACTCACGCGACCGTAATCCTCTGCTGATGACATATGTGTCTTTATGAAAAAAAAATATTTGTAATATATGTATAGCTAAAATTTAATGGAAGAAGACATGGGCAAATAAGTGTCTAAATACAGTATTAGCATCAGCAGAGGATTACGGTCGCGTGAGTTATAGTTGCCTACAGTAACTATAACGGGGGAATTTCATTGTTTTTTTATCAGTAAAATGTCCAGCTAACTATAACATGTGTGAAACCTATGGTTTTTTCAGTGAATATATATATATATATATATATATATATATATATCCAAAACCACGAGTTGCCTCAATGAGTTGCCTAAAGCTGAGGGTTGCAGCGCAGTCAGTTCCAAAATAAATCCATAGCTTGGTGGCTCAACATGTTTCAAACTTAGAGTCCTTGATCACGAGCCCAACAACATGGAACACAGCAGCCAAATGAGGAACACCAGTTACACTTTAATATATGTCCCGTCCCAGTGGGCGTGTTCATGTGCCCCGATGATCATCCCCAGTGCATTCTGGTACAGGTAGTGTCCCACACTATTAAATGTCCCAGTGGACGGTGATGCATACCTCAATAATGTAAAATAAATTCACAGTGGGTTGGTTTAAAATGAAGTACTGAGTAGGCTGCCTGTAATTCACTCCTCCAGCAAGAGCCTTTGATTTCGAGTCGTCCCACAGATATTCGAGCGCCGCGGATCCGCCATATCGGGGCGGTTCGTCCTCGCGGCTGGCATAGCCGCTAAAATTAAAAACCACGAGTTGCCTCAATGAGGACACCCACAAAGAAGGTTTCTCTCTAAAGCGGAGGATTGCAGCGCAGTCAGTTCAAAATTAAATTCATAGCTTGGTGGCTCAACGCGTTTCAAACTTAAAGTCCTTGATCACGAGCCCAACATTATGGAACACAGCAGCCAAATGAGGAACACCTGTTATTTATTATATGTCCCGCCCCAGTGGGCGTGTTCATGTGCCCCGATGATATATATATATATATATATATATATATATATATATATATATATATATATATATATATATATATATATATATATATATATATATATATATATATATATATATATATATATATATTCAACCATCTCCAACTTCCGCTACAGAAATCAGACTCCGACACTTGGGTAAGCTTCACCATCCAGCTTCAGTTTATTTACTTTGCTTAATATATATATATATATCAATTCCACAGTCCAGAAACCATGCGGATCGTGCAGAAATCAGGAACAGACCACTCCGTGAGTAAGATGAAAGAATAAAGTGCTTTAATCCTTAAGTGACAGCAACATGACGCGTTTCGACCGGGGCTCAAATGACATGGGCAAAGACCATAGAGTTTAAATACAGTGAAGTTTGCCACCAATGCTCCACCCACTAAGTAGTAGACAATGAAAAAATACTGACGGTAAAAGACTAGAACCTACAATAGGATTCCAACTGACAAGGAAAGGCAAGCTGCATAGTCAGGACCATTCTAATACAGAAATAAAGATTATTAGAATGTAAGTACATTGAAATAAAAAATATATATATACTGATAAATATATAATAACACAATAATTCTAAACAAAATCATAGAAGGTACTAGACTAATAATGGGCGAGTGCCCAAAGATTGCCTTATGATAAATGAAATCAAAACACATTAATACCTGCCAGTAAATATCATAAAAAGGGGTAAAAATAGTTAGAAGCAAAGCAGTACACTGTAATAAACATCTGTGCAAAAGTGCAATAATAATCGAGTATTAAATCATAATCGATTAAGAAAATATGTAAAGATGGACACCTCAAAAAGGCAACAGTGCAAAAATATCAAATGCAAAAGTGCAATCAATTCTCCAAAATGAATTCCAAATCACTAACACTAATGTTCGAATATATATCAAAATTATGTACATTTTTCTTGAAGCAGACAGTTACAAAAACTTTTCAGTGAGGTCAATTAATCATAATTGTAGACAGAATACATACTATACTGTCATAAAAGAAAGCAGGATCAAGAAATTAGCAATAAATCCTGTTAAATGGATAAAATCAGCAAACCGATACCATATAATAAATCCAATCTCCACCAAATAAATAATTACCCAATCCCTACACCTCTTCTCCACCGAATTAAAACCAGTAAAACCATGAACGGTAAAACCAGCTAAAATTACGATAAAATTAAGGCATAAAAGACCCCAGATAAAAATTCATTACAGCAGAAAAAAGATTTAAAATCCAATCAATATGAAAAATAGCAGTATCAACAAACAACAATTCGTTCATTAAGAAGCTCGAGTAGTGTGAAGGGGCTATAAAAGCGTAATGGGACAGGCCCGCCCCATTAGAGGATCAAATAGTATAAAAATATTTTTATAAATAAAAATATTCTTTAAAAGATCCTATCAAAACCCCAAGAGACTATAAATATAGTAGACCCTATAAACAATTGTAAAGGTCTTCCCCAGTATTGAGACCATTAGGAATCTTAGTATCCAAAAGTAAAATGTAATGGCTTTCCAACTGTCTTAGTTTTCTCTCTCTATCCCCTCCTCTTTTAGAGGGTGAAACTGCGTCAATAACAAAATAACTTAAATCATTAAGATTATTTTGATGAGCTAATTTAAAATGACCCGCCACAGGGTAGCTAGGATCGGAGTTAACAATAGCTCTCAGATGCTGCAAGATACGATTAAAGACTTGGAGCTTGGTGCTCCCGATGTAACGAAGATAGCAAGTACATTGGAGCACATAAACAGCATAATCTGTTTTACATGTAAACAGACCCTTAATCTTGCAAGCATCTTGAGTGAAAGCATCACAATATTCTGAAGTGTTCACTCCAAATTTGCAAGAACTGCAAGAACTACATTTAAAAAAACCTGATCGATTGGACAGCCAATTAGAAGATTTAGTTATTTCTGGACTGGTCTGAACCAAGGCATCCCTCATAGAGGGTGCCCGTCTAAAAGTAATAGCAGGTGTTTCACTGAGTAAGGGTGCAAGCATCCCTCATAGAGGGTGCCCGTCTAAAAGTAATAGCAGGTGTTTCACTGAGTAAGGGTGCAAGAGTAATATCAGTTTTAAGAATGGGCCAATTCAACTTCAAGATATTCCTAACTTTCTTCTCATAACAACTATAAGTAGTGATCACTCTAATTGCCGTGTCTTCTTTATGGGATAATCTATCTCCAACTGGAATGGCAACCTTAGTGTTAGGAACCTGCGAAAACTCATTAGTGGTTATATTCAATTTATTCATTGCGCTTTGTAAATCAGCCCTTTTATAGACACGAGCTAGAAATCTTTCAAAAGATTCATTTAGACAGTTATTGAGATTTGTTTCGCTACTGCAAATTCTATAAATCCTTAAAAACTCCCCATAGGGGATGCTTTTAATGAGGTGTCGGGGATGGGCACTAGAAGCATGCAGAATCGAATTGCCTGCTGTAGACTTTCTGTGTAATCTAGTCCGAATTTTGTTCTCAACGACATAGATTTCAACATCCAGGAATTCTACTCTTTCATTGCTAATTGTAGCTGTGAATTCCAAATTGAGCTTATTAATATTGATGTCAGCAACAAACTTTTCGGCAGTTTTCCTAGATCCATGCCATATTAAAAACACATCATCTATGAAACGCCACATATGGATAATGCCATTTCCTCGGTAATCAGCTCCAGCAAGGACGCGGCCGAGGACATGCTCCTCCCACCAGCCCACGTGTAAACATGCGTAGCTGGGGGAGAAGCAAGCCCCCATAGCCACTCCTCGCAATTGTTGAAAAACCTCATTGTTGAAGAGGAAATAGTTATTACATAGGCACATCTCAATCATTTTAACCAACATCTTACTATGCTCATTGTATCTAATGTCTCTATCGGATAAGTAATGTTGAATAGCATGTAATCCATCTTGATGGTTAATAGAAGTGTAAAGAGAGCAGATGTCCATCACAATAAAATGGTAATCAGAGTTCCAGAGGATGTCCTTCAATTTAGTAAGAAAATGACCAGTATCTTTAATATACGTAGGGAGGGCCTCCATGTAATTATGAAGAAAAAAATCTACATACTTAGATATAGGTTCGAGTAACCCATTCTGAGCAGAGATGATAGGGCGCCCAGGTATAGGAGACACACACTCATGTACTTTAGGTAGAAGGTAAAGGGTAGGGATAAAAGGATGGTAATTTTTCAAAAAAGAGTGCTCTTTTTTGCTAATTAAATCTTGCCCTTTCCAATAAGACAACTGTTTGTAAACCTGGTCTTTAACTTTCTAAAATTCATTAAAGGAGGCCTTTCTGTAACACTGGGAGTCATTGAGCTGTCTTTCAGCTTCTATAATGTAGACGTCACGGGCCATAATACCACATTACCCTTTATCTGCCTTATTTACAATAATGTTGCCGTGGTCATTAATTTTGCGAATGAGATTAGAATACTGGATCTCTGTGTAGCTATGCCGCTTATGATTCAGGGAAATAGAGCGATTCAATCCCTTCAAATCTTCAATCATGCGGTCGCTAAGACATCAATAGCATCTCTAGGCATCATGGGAACAAAGGTGGAACGGGGGCAGAACGGACTCAAAGCTGCACTACTGCTATGAATACCCATTAGGCGTAATTCCTCCTGAGTATTAGAAGGAATATCGTCACTTTGCTCAGATAGAGAATGCAAAGTTTTAAGAGGGGAGACATCAGAAATGCAAATATTCTTACTGGGTTGGGAATCAGAGATAATAATAGTAGCAACACTGTTAACTTTATTTAATTTGAAAAATTTCATTAATTTTAACTTCCGTATGAACTTGAATACATCAATACGCGACTGCACGTATTTAAAGCCATTTTTTGGACAAAACGATAAGCCCAAAGCTAAAAGCTGAGTTTCTGCAGCATTCAAGTCTAAATCAGTGAGATTAATAACAGTTTTAGCGACATTAGTAGTCGTAGTGTTCTTTAGTTTGACTGAGGATTCCCTCTCCCTCTCCTCTTTCTCATTGCGCAGCCTCTGCCTGCTTCTCTATTTGTGGCTTTTGTTGCGTTCCCGCCGTCTTTCATCTGTGGTGGTCCTCTCGGCCTTAATGTATGCCGTCTGTCCTCTATTATAAACCCCAATTCTTCAGATGGGGTGAAGCCACTTAGTGCCGGTTGTAGGCCGGCCCTTTGAATATCGTCATCAGACTAATTACTACTTATCAATGAGCTAAAATAAGTGTCAGATGCTTCTGGATTGTCAATTAGTTGTACTTGGGCAGCAGGTGCTTTAGTTGTCATAGCCTGCCGTTTCACAGATTCAAACTTCTTAGAAAAGGTAAAAATTCGTCCATTTTCATAATCGGCTTTATCTCGCGCTAATTTAAAAAACTTTGCGCGTTTTAATTGTTTCTTCATGTTTGTCCAGGCGTTTTTTATTTCCTCTCTTGCCTTTGATATAGTTTCCTGCTGATCCATTGCATCTAACTCACCATTCAAGGGATCGATCTGACGAACAATATCAATCCTATCAATTTCCGCATATTTGATAAGGATGCAAACCATATTCATTGAGGCTTCCAAATTGTTAGATGCCCATTCTTTCAACATGAGGGGGTTGGGGTTCTCAAAAGATGGAGCAATGAGAACCCTCAACCCCCGTGGCACCCTCCCGGCTTCCTTATATTTTTCTAGGGATTTCTTTTCCCACCACTTCGTAAGCTTTGTTCGGAGCAACTTCTCAATTTTTTAAATTATGATTTAATGTCATTTTTATCCATCACGTCACTGCTTCCTTTATTTATATACTCACACACACACATATATATATACAATGTATTTGTCGAATATAAATTTACACATTTATAATGCAAAAAAAATAATTAAAATAATTAATTTTGATATTGTTATATTTGTTGCTATCATTTTTTTTTATATTAATCATGGTTTAATGTTATTTTATATTTAATTTAAATATATTTTTGTACATATTAAAATAATATATTTAAATTGTTAAAAAAAAATATATTATATGTTTTAATGTGTTACCTTATGTCTAGCGTTTTTAAAAAGTAATAGTGTGTTGTATTCCATCTAATAATATATTTGTCAATTTAAACTTTATGATATTTAGCATGTTAATATTATTGTTTCATGTATCTTCATTTCTGTTCCCGATATATACGTATTTTAGATATTTTTTTACAGCCGAATTGTTTTAGTCAATATCAGTGCTTTTGTTTTTTAACTATAAAGTCTCAATACTTTGGTAGTCGATTTTTTTGTGAGTTTTGTGTATCTCTATATAGTTTTCTTGGATATTCTGCCATAGAAGCATTGGTGTTTCACTTGGCCAACAATGACGTGGTTCAGCTATCAGGCCTTACATATTGAAGCAGATGAAGGAGAATTTACTGAAGAAGCAACGGGTAGGAAAGTGTACTATGTGGACAGAGAGGTAGATTGACTTAGGAGTTGCATTTTTATTGTGTGACACAAGAAATCACAAGGCAATGCAAATTCTTAAAAGGGATTTCAAAGCCACACAAGAGGCTACTTGTGCCACTTTGTAAAAAAAATTGTAATCTAGCACAGCAGCTTGTGCTGTGTTGTGTTACATTTCGTCGTGGTGGATATTCCAATGGTGGAGCATGGACATTCCTGTGCATCCACACATGGAATTCGACGCAGTCCCAGATTTACTTAAGGCAGTAAACATAGGATTGTACCAAAATGGTGCGCCTTCCACTGAGAGGCGTAACGAGGAGAAATATCTTTATTCTCCATTACACTTAGGAAGAGGAAATTGCCTCTTAGGTTTGTTTTTCTGCAGGAAGGTGCACCTTACAGCACAAAAACAATCCTGTCTGTAACCCAGACACCTTTACAGCACTGTGCAAAGGTGCCTGCTTTGGCGTTTGGCAGCACATAGTGCGCCAGCTCTAGGTGACAACAGAAGTGCACCGTAACTTAGTGGGTATGGTGCATTTATATTCTCTCCCTTTCATGCAACAAAATGCGTCAAGTTCCCTTGCTGCTTGCATTACGTGAAATATTAGTAAATATGGCCCTAATATGGAATGGTGCAAACAAGCATGGTGCTGTGGACAAGGAAAGGAGAAAACTAACCAGGGCAATAAGAGTTTTTTTAATCTACCTCTGGTATCAGGTGGTATCACATATATTAGGGAAGAGGAGGCATCTTTGTACCAGGTTGAAGGAGTTTATTTGTCAGCTTTTGGCAATGCATATTACATGTTGGAGTTGCGGGAAATATTGGATCTGTTGTGGATTGAGAAACTGTGGTGTTAAGGTGTATTGCTGGTTTATGCAGTTTTAGTCTATGGTTGGGGCAGGAGAACACCTGTCCATTGTTTAAGGGGTTAGTTTGGGGAGCTCATAAGTCACAGGCAGGCATATCTACCGCTCAGGGATGCAAAACTGAAGTGTTGGGACAGAGGTTTAGGGATTTTGAACAGGCTAGGGTCAGAATGGTTTTTACATGTTTGTGTTTCGTGAGGGAGAGATTGGTGTAGCAATGGAATGGCTGTGAGATGGAAGGTGGAAAAACATATTTTGAATTGCGGGGATTTTTTGAAACTGTTTCAACTTCGAAGAGACTTTAAGGGCTAGGTATTTAGGTATATTATTGTATTATTTGGCTTGGGATTTACTTACTCTATGTTCGTGAGCTAAAACTGCAGACCTGTCCTAATAAAGATAGACTTTTACGCTATCATTTGTGTATGTTCTTAATGTACAGTATTGCCCAATGGTGATGCCTTGAGAGAGCAAAGCCAGAGGTCAATCTCCCCTCTCCCCTATACGATGGCGTAGCAAGGGGGAGGGGGGTGATCATTCCCGGGTGGCACGAATTTGGGAGGCAATGGCCTCCCACTGCTCTTACCTGCAGCTATCGTGGGGCGGCAAAGGCAGGAGCCACCAGCACATCCCGCCCCCTGCTCTTACTTGCGGCTGCCAAGGGCGGTTAAAGTTCTAGCAATGCCACTGCCCCTCTAGTTTCTTCTGAGTTGTGGCACTGGACATGATATAGTGGTCACAGGATAGTTCACAAGTAAGGAAGTGGGGTTAAGACTTGAGCAACTTTAGGGGTTGAGGATCAAGAATTCAGCCTCTTTGCTGACTCATTCGTCAATAAAGAGAGTTTTTGTCCAGCACACCAACACAGTTTACAGGTATAGGGCAGTATTTCTAGTCTCTTTTACTTCATGACTCTTTTGAAGGTTACAGTACACTGGGTGCTAATAAATCAAAGGTTGTGATCATGTAGGCCGGGAGAAGGTTTTTGCTAAGATAAGTAAATTATTGTTGCAAGAATATTCAGTAAAAGTGGTAGTTTAGGGTCTGGTGTGTCGGGATTGTGTGTATCCACCATTCTGCTGGGCAGAAGTGAGCGACAAGGTCAGAAGTTTGGGGATTTTTATTAGGCGAAATTGAAGATGGTTTGAGATGTTTATGGTTCATAAGGGAGAGATAATTTTGAGAGGTTTGTAATTCGTGAGGGAGAGAGTGGTATAACAATGGAATGTTCATGATAAGGAAGATTGAAGAAAGGATACTTTGTGGTATAAGTGAGGTTTTGGGGACCAATCACATTTTGAGGAGGGTAATGGGAGGAGGTCATTTTAAGAATGTTATTGTATTAGTGAGGCTTGAGGTTAGATTATGTATTTATATGCCCTTGGGCTAAAACTGATTGACGTTTCTGACCTTCAACGCTTTACACTTTGCACCCCACCGACATTTTTCTAATCCTGTGATCTTGAATTACAGCAATGGACTTCACACTGTGGGTATGCCCCCCAGAAGGGTAATGCTACTTATCAAGGTGGGCACTATTCTCACGGGGGATCTGAAACCCCACAACACAGAAACATGTAGCTTGCCTTTTTTTCATTTCTGACATGGACATTGAAAGTAGAGTGAACGCCTCTGTAGATAAAAAACACAAAAGAAGCGAATGCCTTTCAATGATAGTGATCAGCTTATTACCATCACTATGTGGGCCAAGTTTGTTTCTCCATTTCTTAAGAGCATCTGTGCTTGTTCTAAGAAAACATCTCTCCTGGAGACTGCTAAATTGGTGGGTCCAGTTATGGGGGTCGAAAGAAATGGGACTCTGATGAGTCGCAGGAAGGTAGATCAAGATGAAGATAATTGGGTTAATTCATTGCAATACAGGGAAACCTAAGGGGTACTCTGTCCTCTGGAAGGCTGGTAATGCTAGGGAAAAGTCAATCACATACAAGATCACCTCACCACAGCACCATCAGTGGATATACAACTCAACCTTTTGAGCACGCAAGGAGGGTGAAAATGGATAGTTTTGATGAGTGATCCAATTAAAAACAATGATATAACTGGATTTGATCGGCAAGGGATGTTTTCATAGCAGGTCTATGGAAGGAATTTTACATGTTTTGGGGGTGAAGATCAATCCCAAGATGGTCTCACCCTCATAATGAGGATGAATTGACAAGTATGTGAGGAGTCTGCAAAAGAAATGAGGGAGAAAGAATGGATGGTGACAGCAATAAGACTGTGGCACTGGCAGGTGCGAGGAGTAGAAATGGGAAGGTGGGCAGTGAAAAGAGACAGGGAAGAGGTTGTGAGTGATGTGCAGTGAGTGATAGGAGAAGGAAAGTGACACTATGGCTCTCAGCATTGACAATCGAGAGATGTTGTGAGAGAGGTGAGCGATGACAGTAGAAGGTAGAAGCTGCATGAGGACAATAGCAGAAGAGATGGACATTGACAGGAATATGGGCAGTGACAGAGGGGGCATTTGTTGATAGATGAGGTGGGCAGTGCTGGGAAAGGTAAACACTGTTAGGTGGAGGGCATTAACAGGAGAACTGGCCAGTGACAGAGGAGGTAGGCAGTCATGTAGAGAGGGTGAGTAGTGGCAGGAAAGGCAGACACTGACTTTTACCTAAGTGAGGGGGTCGTGTATTATCCTTTTGTCTTTCCCAAATGTGGTGCTATGGGATATGTGGTGAGTCCCTTGTAGTGGCTAAGGGGGAGGGAAGTACGTGGTGGTCTTACCTCACCCAAAGGCAGATAGGGTAGGTCATACATTTGTTATGACCCCTTTTTTGTCTAAGGGCAGATGATATATACTGCCCCTGCCTTTCTCAAGGATATGTTTGGTAATTAGTAGCTATCTACCTTTCCGAAGGGTGGACGGAACATTGGTGGTCCTACTGCCTTGTCCGTATGTGAGGGCCTTTACCGTTGCTAGCCATACCACATTCCCCAAGGCAAGGGCATGAGCTTAAACCTGCTGCTCCAGTGTAATGTTCATAATAGTGCACAATTCCCTCAGGCCATCAAGCAAGGTTGGGGCCCAGATAATTCCCTGCTCTTGAGTAAGGAGGGAAATACCAAATCTCCCACACCATTGCCCCACACAGGAGTTTTAAAAAGATTCCCCCACTTTCCCCCTTTGTCAAGGACCAGAAAGTAGGACACATGCAACATCTAGGGGTCGTTTTGCACTTCTAGGGTACAAGCAAAATCTAAGGTGTTCTATGCTATCTGTGCCCAACAGCAAACTTCTTAGTGTGGAAGCTATCCTGAGCCTGATGATAGGGACAGCAAATAGTCATGCTGATGCACTGTTGGGAAATACCAACAGTACCTCAGCTAATGATAGCTGTTCTGGACTTCGGTCATCTGGGATAAATTAGAGTAAAAGAGGGAGAGCAGCAGCCACTGATATGCATATTTTTTATGTGAACATCTAGTGAGATTTGGAAAAATGAGTTGCTTTCTTAAGTGTAAGTGCTGTGGGACAATGTGGAAAGGGGGTAACAAATACATCCTCCTCTGGGGCAAGGTGGGATCAAACGACCTGAATTCATTCCTCATGCCACCACTCACTATATGGTTATGGTGTTTGGTGTCAGAACTACCCTTTTGACCTTTGGCAAGGTGGGTGGCAACAAATACTGCACACCTTGTGCCCGTAGACAAAGTTGGAAGGAAGAGATAACTTCCTGCTATTGGGCAGTGTAGGTTGAAATTAAATTGGTTGGGTGAGGCCACCACAGTCTTCATCATCTGATTGGCAAGGCCTAAGAAAATTATTTCTTTACTACCCTTCCCTGTGTCAAGGCACAGGTGTGTTTTGAACCCCGACTCTTTCTGGCCTCGCACATTGGTGGGGTGAAAGGCCTTGTTTTCAGGAATCTCTCCCCAGATGTAATACAGGGTGAGGGAATAGCTAAAAATATCGGCAATCTAAGTGGCATATTTACAAGCAGGCGATAAAAAATTATCGCCGCTTTTGCGGCCGTTTTCGGCCGAAAAGCGGCGATAATTTTATCGCCTAATTAGCAAGACCACGCTAACGCGTGAAACCTTGTTTTAGCGTCAGGATTCCTAACGCCCAGATTTGCATCTCTAATGAGATGCGAAGTGGGCGTTCCTGACCTAACATGACAGGAGAAATGTCGCTAAGCGACATTTCCCCTATCATCAAGCCCCACGCTATGAAGCATAGCGTCAGGAAAAGTAGCGATAACCCCTGTTATCGCTACTTTCCTTACGCCTGCTTCAGGACTGACTTAGCCATGATATCCTATGGAAGGTGGATATCATGGCTAAGTTTGTGAGTCCCTATCAGCAAGCTAACGCCACATTGTGTGAGATTATCGCTGGGTTTCCAGCGATAATCTCACGTTAGACAGTTAGCGTGAGGATTTTTCTCGCTGAGGAGATAAGCGTTGCTAATAGTACGCTATCTCAGCGATAAAAATCCACGTTACCCAGCGATAATTATCCTCACGCTAAGAGCGCTGAGCGATAATTATCGCCAGGTGTTGCTGATATGGCCCTAAATACTTCCATTTATGCTTAATACATCATCGACCCTCTTGCCGGGGTGTTTCTCACTCTTTTTCTAATTCACCCTGCTGGTGTTAAGTTTCTTTTTATACTAATGGGGCTGTTTTGCACTACGAAGGGCCATACTATCCTGTTTCCTCTCGTTTGACAGGTACAGCATTGTTAAAGGTTTTACAACTCATTTTTGTAATATCCCCCTTTTAATCTGTGAAATCTTGCTGCTCGTGATCAAATGCAAGCTGAACATATTGGGTGCCCTCAACAGTATTGCAGTGTTCCCCACTTTGGGCGGTAGACTGTGTATATCGCAGTCCACCACCTACAGTCAATCCCATCAAGTTGTTTATTTATTTAAAATCAATGTAATAAATATGTGTTTATGTTATCTCCAGAACACCTGATTGGATTGACACGACTGCATGAGCAAAAAATTTATTTTTCTTGGTGGTTCCCTCTTCAAAAAGTGTTCTACATCTGGCGCTGTAAGTTGTGCCACACTGTAGCCGTGATCCAGAGAATTCCTAGCTATGCTTGCTATGGGGTAAAAAACTAGCTGTTGCAGGAAAGGGCCTTGACAGGAGGGTGATATTCAAGAAGCAAAACAAAGGAGCGTATAGAAAAGGAGAGTGCAAAAAGGCTAGATCAGAAAAGTGCAGCACATGTGAAGGCTGGGTCCCATTAGAGCAGTGGGCCAGAGGACAAGGAAGAGCTCAGCAGAGATAAAAGTGAGAAGGAAGTGAAGGATGCACGTCTTGAGGAACAAAAACAGTCAAATGAGCTGAGGGAAGGGAAATGTAAGAAAAAGGTAGAATGAGGAAAAAGAAAGAGGAGAACTGGGGTGAAGAAGGAAGAAAATCAAGCTGAGTTAATTAAAAGAAAGGAGAAGGGCAGTGATGAAGGAAAGGGGGTGGAAAGGAGAGGGAAAGAAAAAAGAAGACAAGAGCTGGTCTGGAGAAAAACAAGTTAGAAAAGGTAGAGTGGGGATATCAGAGAGACACGATTTACATCGAAAGTTGGAAAAAGAAGGACACCACATGAGGGGTGGGAACAACACTCATGGGTGAAGAATGAAGGTGTTTCAGGAAGAAGAACAGAAAAGGCAAAGCTATGAAATAAGAAGAGTTGATGGGAGAAGATGCAAGACGAGCAGGGAAAGAAGTGTAAGGAGTCGAGGAAGACCTGAGGAGAATTCGACGGAAGACGACTGAGGTTTCCGGGTTGGTGGTATAAAACACTAGCATTAATGGAGCGTTTCACAGTTGTGCTGTTTCAAAGCACTGTAAATACCAGCTGGCACTCTAACTCACTTCAAAGGTAATCAATTCATCAACATAAGAAGTCTGACGGAATGAGTCAGCCAGGCTGGGATTTGAATTAATGGCTTGTAGATAAGACTGTGAGACACGTAGTACGTGAGAAGAGCTGAGGAAAAGAGAAAGAGGAAAGGGCAGACTCCTGACTCGAAGGGGATAAGGGACGAGCAAAGTTAAAGTGAAGTGAGCTGGGTGTCAGTAGCCGGATGACTGGAGATGAAAGGTACTACATATTACATATCAAACCAATAACTTTGCAGGTAGAAAGATGGCGCCCTCTCCGTGGAAAAATGCCAGTGGTCACTGTAGCTGCGTAATGGAGGATTGCGGTTACCTTGGAATGACAGTATTTCACAGAAGCGAAATATTTTTGCAGATGAATCTGCATTTGTTTGCCGAATATCTGTTAACCACTTATACTACTACCATTCTCGGTTTCACATGTCTCTGTTGGACAGGTTTGATTATTATCAATTGGAATGTTTGTGTGTTAGCAATGGCCAGGTCAGGATACCATATGCCAGAAGTTTAGGGATGTTCATTTGAAACACTGCCCACGGCATCAAATAATCTTTAGTCAAAAATTATGAATTCTGGACTCCGCAGGCGAATCAGGATGCCATTAGAGTCGAAGGGACATATTATCAAGAGGGGGCGATAAAATTATCGCCGCTTTAGCGTCTGTTTTCGGCCGAAAAGCAGCGATAATTTTATTGCATTATTATCAAGGACATGCTAGTGCGTGTTTCCATGTTTTAGCACCCGTTTTACTCACGCCTCGCACCGCATCGTTAATGAGATGCAAAACTTCATGGGAAAATATCACTAACGCAGCTTCGTGATATTTACAACGAGGCCCGACCGTCGTAGCGATAAAAATAATCGCGCTAACTCGCCATTAACGCAGGAATCTAACGTCTGCTAAATTCCTGACTAAGGCAAACTTAACATTGGAGGTGGATTATAGGGTTAAGGCCACATGGTCGTATCAGCAAGCTTTTCTCCATTTTGCATTGATTCTTGCTGGTTTTTCAGCGATCTTGGCCCATTTCCCCGCTATCGCTGGATTTTATATCGCCAATGAGCTAAGCGCTGTTAATACAGCGTATCATGATGATATAATCCAGCGTTAGCCGGCGATAGAAAAAAACACGCTAAGCGCGTTCAGCGATAATTGCCGCGGCGTCTTGATAATATGCCCCAAAGACTCTTCAACAGTTTTTCAGATCACGTTTATCTGAGAAACGTGATACCAATACGTTTTTTTTTTTACAAAGTTGTCTCCTGTGTTGTGGCCTTTCTGGCAGTTTTAGTGAACGCATTCTTCCATTCTTTTCCTTTCAGTGCCCTTTTTTGCTTTCAATTGTGAAATCTCTTGTAGTCAGACAAAACCATGTGAGACCTTACAATGTCTAACAAGCATCTGCAATGCAATAGGTCTCGCATTTACACAAGTTTAAGCTATTGGCATTGTAAATGACAATTCGTTTTATCTATGTTTTAAAAACCAAAACATAAATAAAAGGCATTGTCATTTACAATGCCAATAGCTCAAACTCGCGTAAAAGAGAGACTTTTGGCATTACAAATGGTTGTTTCTTATGGCGTTATATCCCCAGCTGAGGGGCACCGATAGTGTCCTGGGGGAAGCAGATGGTGTGGCATCAGTGCCATCCCCACGAGAAGCCCTGTGTGGGAAGTTGTGAGACAAGGGCATTTGTGCCAGTGCTGGTAAGTGGAGGCATACCTTGATTGGAGCCCGTGCAGCGCCCCAGATGAAGTCACCAGGCCTCTGGTTCCCGATGGAGCTGACATAGCGCTAGTTCCAGTTCTGCCGAGGTGCTTGTGGCAACCCAGTAAATATGCTGTGCGTGGCAAAAGCCATGTGCAGTATCATGCACACCAGCTCCCAATGCCGGTCTCAGTTGGTTCCCCCGGCCTCATGTGTCATGTGGCTACCTCCAATCGGCCGGGCGATCGTTGTCCCCCCTGCAGCCACCAACACGCAAACTGCGCCTCCGAAGGTGACGGCAGCGCTGGTGCGGTCCACTAGCTTCAAGCGATGAGTAGGGGGTAGGACACGGAGCAGGGTAATGTCAGGCAGTGCTGTCTGGGCCTCTCATTCTCCAGTGTCAAGAGGTCGCCGCAGCCGCCATGTTAAGGATGCGACCAGCACACGCTTACTGTATATCACAAGTTGTGAAAGGAGGCAGAATCCAAAGGAGGTCAGGGTTTGTTCCCGACAGTCACCAGCAATGGCCCTAGCAATGGGTTGTCAAATGCGGGGCCCGCGGAGCGCTCCAACCAGCCCGTGCAATACTAAAACAACAGAGTTCTGAGTAAACGCTGTTACTTGGCCACCCTTAACATTGCTTTGGTAGCATCATTCAGTGCGGTCACACCATTCGCATCGCCCTAACCTGCTCAAGGTTCATGTGACCACAGCGACGGGATCACTGTTGCTCTAGTGTGTGCTGCTTCGTAGGCCTGCCCGCAAGACTGGATATGAACTTCAGTATGGATTGTGGTGGACAGGCCTTCAAGGTTAACCCACAATTGACGCCACTAGGGTACACCTGCTTGTGCTAAGACATCAAGCCTTCTAAGGTCTAGTGGGGCCTTCTAAGGTCTAGCATGGGAATGTACTCCCTCAGTAGAGTGGTCTGGTGGACTGGTCATGAAGGCTGAACCCAGTTCCCCAGTTCCAAATTCGACAGCTCTGGCCATAGTGCCACATCCTCTCCCCCACAGAACACCATACTTCCACACTGAGAGAAACTCGCACTGCCTTCAGCTATAACCTAATTTAAACACTTGGATGTGGCTCAATTCAAATTATGCACTTGAACCTGGGCTTCTGTGGGAATTTACAAAGGCATATTATCAACCCCTTATCGTCGCTTTAGCAGCAGTTTCCTGTTGCTAAAGTGGTGATAATGTTATCGCCGTTGTTTGATAATATAGTCCTACATTATTAGCTACGGGAAAATCGCTTGCATGCACCTGTTTACCCAGGGTGCTGCACCCCAACCCCTTTCCCCGCACTGTGCTCAATTGTAGGTCTTGCACACTGAGGCTTCACTGCTCACCTCCCACCACTGGTGTGTCCCACGACGTGTTGGTGCAAGCTCCTAGTCCGGGTATGTTTGTACGATAGACCAGGTCTCCGGTCGGGGACGGTGTCTTGATACAACGATGGAAGGTGTCAGAATGCCAGGGCATCATTGCAGGGTCAGCTCCCGCTCTGCCCTTCTTGTGGCAATCAATGGAATGTCTGAAAAGGGAGAAATAATTTAATGGTGGAAATGCCTGGAGGTAAATGAAGGTTTATTTCAAGCTTGATAGAAAATAGGAGTTGAGTGCATCCTTCGTTTTTGAAGTACGATCTACCAACTGTTAGTGGTAATCGTGGTTCAAATAGGAGTTGGAGTGCACGAGAATACACAAGGTTAAATAATAATATGTTATGCTAACGTTCACATACAAAGGGACAGAGTGCATGCTAGAAGCATAATGTGCACGTGTAATGCAGTGGCGGGAGGCTGTGTGCATGTACACTTAGTAAGGATCTCACTACAGTGTCCTAAAAGCCAATGCCACGTGTCTGTAGGGCAGCGCTGACCGCTGGCTCAGGCCCATAGTACAGTCCAGCAAGTCTTTAAAATGAGACAGAGATGTGACTGAATGAGGTCAAAGATCACATCATAACACATGGCAATATCGTTTGTTCGGACCTGCGCAGCTAGACTGAAGCACCCCACCCCTCTCACCGCAGCTTGCTCAATTGGAGGCCCTGTGCACCCAGGCCGCTCTGCTTACCTGCTGTCAGTTCGAACAAACACTACTGGCAGCAGTGTTCACAATTCAGACGGAGTCTTGATTGCAGGAGAGTGTACACCTCATGGATCCTTTTCATAGATGACAGGCAGTAGAGCTCACAATTTAGAGCCCGTGTTGATTGCCTGGATGGAGTACACCGGATGGATCCATTTCTTTTTTTTAATTGCGCATTGTTATATGCGAGGTGGATGCAGCAAATCATTTGAAGTAGTGTGGAAGAAGAGGGATGTGTGGCGTCGTGGTTATCCTATTTATACGTGTGCAAAGTGGGCTGGGCTTGCGTACGCCAGGCCAGCGTAGGGGTGTGAATAATTATTCCGGGGACTTGGGCGTTGTTCAGTTCCTGCCTGGCCAGGAAGTGTACTTATGTGTGTTTCTTTTGTAGTTTTGAGTTGACCTCGCAGAGTGTGCAATTTAGGTTAGTGTAGCATGTGTCAGGAGGGCGGAAACTATCGTTAATGAGATGGCATGTGATCTAGGATTTGCAGTCTGCCGTGGCTGATGATGCTCTTTAGACCCAGCAATACCCAGGCCGAAAGGCAGTACAATAATGTGCAAACACACACACCAGGGGCATCGTGTAACACATATTTGTTTTTTGATGGAACGCTTGAGATGCATGGCAATCACACGTGGAAAGCTAATGTACAGAGCATGAATATTGATCTTGATATTGATATATGATCGTTGCATGTTGTTTGTAGTATAAGATATGTGTACAGGAAAAAAAAATTCAAAAAAGCTTTCTAAGCAGAAGAGGTGTCTCTCATCAAACGCTGTAGAGAGAATGAGTAAAATGGGTGGGGTCGTACAAGTGTTACAATGGTAAATGTTATTAACCAACCAAATGCTTTTTTTAAGGTCACATGGCAACCGCGCACAGAACGTTCAAGAAGGCCGCACCCGACGCGATTTGAACAAAATATATTTATCATAATATAAGTTTATTACAGTTAGAAATATATAAATGTTTAAAATAATTTAGATTTTCGTGTGCGCTCATATACTGTTTAAAGTTATTTAGATATACTTTCGAGACAAAAAAACACAAAAAGGGAATGGCGTACCCGGTGCGATACTATACGTCTGTGATGTAACACAGGGCCTGGCAGCATGTACTTGTCAAATACGCAACACGCAGCAGGCGCAACCCCGTACGTACATGACGTAACGCATGGCTTCGTACTGCATTCCCGCCGGATACCAAAGTAGTACCTGGGGTGACTTCATGAGTATATGATGTTATGCGGGACGCAGTGCCACGAACTCGTCGGATACAAAATGCGCATCATTTACGAGTTTAGCAATATGGCGGATAGGATTTGTGTGGTGATAGAGCTTGGTACGCTACCAGTATGGGAGTGCAGTTTTATCCCCCCAAAAAATATATATACATATTTTTTGGGGAAGAGATAAAACATTACATGATTTTTCAAGTTAAAAACAAGAAGTATAATAGAGTTCCAAAATATTTAAAAATATAATAGAAAAAATATAGGTTTTATAAACATTAAAATATAAAATTAACATTTAAAAAACCTTCGAAATTCACTGAAAAAAACATAGGTTTTACAGACGTTATAGTTAGGATTTAGCATTTAAAAAACCTTAGGAATTCACTAAAAAAAACATAGGTTTCAGGGACGTTATTATTAGTTGAACATTTGACTCATATAAAACCAGAGAAATCCACCTGTTATAGTTAGTTGAGCTAACTATAACTCGCGTGCCCGCAATGCACTGCTGATGATGTCACATATTACATCACTCATGACATGGTCAGTGACATCAGTGATGACATCACTGACGACATCTCAAATGACATCACTCATGACATCATTGCGAGTGGTCGCGTATGCTCGCGTCCGCTCGCGATGAGAAACCACCAGTCCGCGTTGAGAAAGCTGCCGCTCGAGTAGAAATCTACTCGAGCGGCAGAAAACGACCGCTTGCACTGTGCAAGATGCAGTTTGCACAGATTGCACGGTGCGGACAAGCATCCGGCACTGTGCAATAAGTGCGAACAGCATCTTGCACAGTGCACTACGCAGTTTGCGAAGCTAGGCGTAGCTCGCATAGTGCTGTCAGGACCCCAAGATTACAGATAGGTTTAATTGCGCATCGAAGACTTAAAGTTTGTACACCCCGAGCAATGGAAGGTACATGGGTGGAGCTGACTCGGAAATGGCGCCAGAAAAGGCCACCAGAACCGAGTAGCTGTTAGCGTTCTAGTGTTTGGCAGAGAACGCGCTGGAATCCTAGGTGAGGCTCGCGCTGCTTAGGAACTGCGCACTTCACCGAGAATTCTAGAGAGTCAGGTGCGCACTTCGGAGCGCGCTGACTAAAAGTGTTTCAGTTTTTGTTTGAAGGCTTTTCAGAATCTACTGAAGGGCTTTCGGAAGTCAGTAGATACAAGTCAGAAATCCAAATTCAATGAAGTAAAGTGACGTTTGAGGAGAACAGCAAATCTCAGTTTGTGAAGATTTCGCACCGAGTCATCAGGGAGAGGAAGCAGCGTCTACAGGAGCATCTGAAGGAAGATAAAGAAAAACGAAGCTAAGTTATCGAGTGTATATTTGTCACGTCAGAGAACTGAAGTAAATTACTGATATCAATAGAGTAATAGAACTTACTGTGAGGAAAGTGGCTTTACTGTAATTCTTCACAGAGGTAACGAGTTGTAACGACAAGTCCTGAAAAAACGAAGAGAGAATTGCAATACATGTTAGAACGCTTGAGCAACTACAAATAATTAGAATAAGATAAAATCATACTTACCACAGAAATAAGTCGTCGAACAGTAGCTAAGAACAGAGAGTAAAATACCACCTCGAAAAGAAGAGAAAACATTAAATACACAGATGAATAATTACAAATAGGAAAAGACCTCAAACTCAGTAAATAGAATACCAAATTAAAATAGATAACACCTAGTTAAAAAGAAAGCAGAAGTTCTTAACAGATAAATGTAAATATATTGCAGGTGTGCAAAAAGAAAAAGAAACTGTGAACTAAGGCAGATACCAAGGAAGATAAAACATAGGAGAGTGAAAAGAAAAATGGGAAAGTAAGTAAGAAGCACAGAGAGGAAGATTCAAATGAGGCAGATAAACCTTGGGTTCTAGCTATTTCCTGTTTAATTGCAGACGAAGAATATAGTTAAGGAATAAAAGCACACACAGAAAAGAAATAAAAGAAATAGAAGAGAAGCTGAGTTCTGGAATTGGCATGGTAAGGAAATAAGGCAATAGGGGTTAAGAGATAAGAGAGGTTAAGGACTAAAAGTTTATGATAACAATAACTCTTGTCTTCAGGTTACCTCTTCAGCAATAGAAGTCTGCTGGACGGACTCCTGAAGGAAGCCGCAGAACAGTCTCTTCTCTTTTTTGTTATTTTATCCATTTTCCCCCTTCCCCCTAGATAGGCACTCTAGAGACTTGTCACACTAAGCTCTGGATTGCTGTCGGGGTGGATTTGGGAACTAGCATCTCTGTTCCTGTGTAAGTAGAGTACCGTAACTAGAGTCTGACAGAGTGAAGTGCCCACGTTGCATTTTACACCCGAACAGAGATGGCTGAGGGAATAGACGTACAAGGTTTAGGAACAATATTAGATACCATACAAAAAGAGTTAAGTCCGAGAGGAAATCCAGAGCCTCAGATTAGAAGTAGGAAATTCTAGAAAAGAAACCGCAGAATTGGCGCAAAGGCTTAGACAACCTTTTGGTTCAGGGTCGGACGCTCAAGCTTCATTGACAGAAGGGACTAATAGGATGACAACTCAGGTGATTCACTCCCTCTCACCTGTCATTCCATTAGCAGCACCCGAGCGTTTTAGTGGGGATCCGCAGAAGGCTCAAATATTCATTACGCAGTGCTCATTACACTTCATGTGCCGCCCTTCCATTTTTCCAGATGCTCAGTCTCGAGTGGCCTTTGTGTTGTCATACTTAAGTGGGGATGCAGCATCCTGGTTTTGCCTCTGATTTCAAAGGACGATCCCATATTGCGGAATTATGAGAACTTCAAAGACGAGTTCCTTCGAATATTTGACAGAAGGTGGATATCCCAAGCCGTAGACAACGAGCTACTCGACCTGAAACAGGGGAACTGCGATGTGGTCTCTTATTTGGCTCAATTCAATAAACTAGTGATGGAAGCCAACTGGCCTGAGAGTAAGAGAGCAGCGGTGTTTTATCGAGGTTTAAGAGATGAGCTAAAGGATGCATTGGCCGGAATACCCAATAGACCCACAGAAATCTCAGCGTTGGTGGATTTAGTGCTGGAAATCGATTTCCGTCATGGGGAATGAAAAGGTGAAAAAAGGAAAGATTTCAAGTCAGTGATTCCACGATTTGATCGAGTAAGGTCGGAAGGAGGACGAAGCAATAAAGGTCAGCAGGGCATCGAACCAATGCAGATTGGTACAATACGGGGTCCTCTTTCCAAAGAAGAGAAGGAAAAGAGAAGAACCAACAACCTATGCATGTACTGTCGATCGGGAGGTCATTTTGTACGTGCGTGTCCAAAGAAACCCAAGGGAAGTTTCAAGCCGAAGGAAAACTAAAGGCACCATCTGTTGGAGGAGTTGAACAGGTGGATGCGATTTTCGATCAGACTCCAAAAGAACATAGGGTGGCCAATACTCTACAGTCTGCAGCGCCACATCTAACTTTATCAATGGAAATCAGATTTCGACACGTGACGCTGAGGGAAGTCTCAGTGATGATCGACTCAGGAGCCACCGGAAACTTTTGCGATCTAAGGTTTGCGAGCAAGGTGGGTATCGAAGCCATCAAAAAGTTAAAAGCTGAGCCCGTTAGGGCTGTGGATGGAACCAATCTGTCCTCAGGTCCAATAATCAGTCACACAGAATTAATTCATCTGATCTCGAATGATGGACATGAGGAGAAGATCCAGTTTAACTTGATCGATGCCCCCCAATTCCAGTTGATCCTTGGGCTTCCCTGGCTTACTGAACATAATCCAACAATCAACTGGAGTACCAGAGCCATTAAGATGGAATCAGATTATTGTTTGGGAAATTGTTTCAGAGGCCCGCTGCAGGAGCAAGAGGTGAATCCTGCACATTCGTTGTGTCAGACGGGAGGATCAATTTGTGTAATCCATGTGCAAGACATACCAGAGGAATATCGAGATTTTGAAGACGTATTCAATGAAGTGGAGGCAGAACAATTACCACCCCACAGACCTTATGATTGTAAAATTGAGATAGAACCCGGTTCAAATCTACCTTGCAGCTGTGTGTATGCCCTTACGGAAAAAGAACACCATCACCTAAAAGAGTATTTGGATAAGTATCTAGCAAACGGCTTCATTCGTCCCTCGCAGTCCCCAGTCTCCTCGCCCCTATTTTTTGTGCCAAAGAAAGAAGGAGATTTGAGGACTTGCATCGAATACTGAGCCATCAATAAGATTACAAAAAAGAACCGTTATCCATTGCCGCTAATATCTGTTTTGCTAGATCAAGTGAAAGGAGCAACAATTTACACGAAGTTGGATCTGAGGGGAGCGTATCATCTGGTGAGAATGAAGGAGGGCGATGAGTGGAAGACAGCCTTCAGAACGAGGTTCGGCCTATTTGAATATCAGGTTATGCCCTATGGGCTATGTAACGCTCCCGCAGCCTTTCAACACCTCACTAACGATGTATTGAAGGAATTCATCGACCAGTGTTCACTGGTGTACATTGATGACATCCTTATCTACTCTGAGAACAAGGAAGAACATCAGGATCAGGTTAGAAGGGTCTTACAGAAGTTGAGAGAAAACAGACTGTTTGTAAAGCTAGAGAAGTGTGCTTTCAGTGTCTCTCAGGTTGAATTTTTGGGCTTTGTAATTTCACCAATGGGCATTCTTATGGACCGCAAGAAGATCGAAGCGGTGATAAATTGGAAGTCCCCCGAGAGCGTCAAAGATGTACAAAGCTTTATTGGTTTTGCCAATTTTTACCGGAGATTCATTGGAGAATTTTCGCATAAGATTTTACCACTCACCCGTCTATTGAAAAAAGGGGTCAAATTTGATTGGACAACTGAAGCTGAAGAAGCCTTCCGATCCCTAAAGGGAAGTTTTACGTCAGCCCCAATCCTACAACATGCAGATCCGACTGAACCATTTTATGTGGAGACCGATGCCTCTGATCAGGCGGTGGGAGGAATTTTGTCCCAACGAAGCAAGCAAACGGGGCAGCTGCATCCAGTCGCCTATAGGTCAAGAAAATTAACTCCAGCAGAAATAAACTATACAATCACAGAGAAGGAGCTATTGGCCATAAAAGACGCATTCAAAGATTGGAGACATCATTTAATGGGGGCACAGCATCAAGTCACAGTATATACAGACCATAGAAATTTAAAATTTCTAAAAACAGCCAGAACCTTAACACCAAGACAATTGCGATGGTCGCTGTACTTTGCTGATTACGATTTCGTCATTACTTATCGACCAGGGGCCCAGAACGGAAAAGCAGATGCCTTGTCTAGGATAGACACAGAAAATCAAAAGACACCTCTAGGAAATCAATCCATTATCCCAAGTGAAAAGATTATTGGAGCAATCACTTCAGTTGATCTTGAACAGGGTATCTCTGACGCAATGGATGAAAAGACCTTGAAAGAGTGGGCGAAGAAGGAAGGAAGAGAGGTTCGTAATCAGTTGCCCTACTTCCAAGGAGCTCTGTATATTCCCACTAAAGAGTTGCAGCAACAGATTATCAAGGAATGCCATGATGCAAAGTTGGCAGGACATAAGGGAGAGGCAAAGACCAGAGAACTGATCCAGCGACACTACTGGTGGCCTGAAATGTCGAAGAGTATTGAGCAATATGTTAAGACTTGTGAGATTTGTGCTCAGGGAAAATCCGAAAGGCAGGCCCCAAAAGGTTTACTTATGCCCCTACCCACTCCACCTTATCCTTGGCACACTGTTACATTAGACCTTATAACTGACTTACCCCTTAGTCAGGACTACAATACCATCTTAGTAGTAGTAGATTCCCTTTCTAAAATGGCTCATTTTACAGCTTTAAAGGGAGTGCCAACAGCTAAGCAGTTGGCGACTCATTTTAGTGCTCAAATTGTGAAAATACATGGAATCCCTAAAATAGCAATCACAGATAGGGGTCCACAGTTCATTTCCCACTTTTGGAAATCTTTCATGGAAGGGTTGGGTACAGAAGTCCGTTTTTCCACCAGTTACCACCCAGAAACTGACGGTCAAACCGAGAGGGTGAACCAGGAACTTGAACAGTATTTGAGATTGTTTCTTTTGAAACAAGAAGGAAATTGGTCGGACTATTTGTGGGCAGCAGAGTTCGCCCATAATAATGCAAAGAATGTTTCCACTGGGTATTCCCCTTTCTTTATGAATTATGGAAGACATCCTAACTCGACCCTCAGGCAAACCGAGATCTCAGTTCCGGCGGTGGAGGAGATCGTAACACAGTTAGATCAGGTACATAAGAGGGCAATTGAAAATCTTGAACTAGCTAAAGAAAAATATAAGAGTTATGCAGACAGAAAGAGACGAGTAAGCCTCTCATTGGAAATAGGAGACAGGGTTTGGTTAAGTACTAAGAATTTGAGATTGAAAGGTAATCGGAAGTTTCAACCGAGATTTATTGGTCCATATCTGGTAGAGGAGAAAATAAATCCGGTGACTTACCGAGTTCAATTGCCACCAAAGTTGAAAATACATCCAGTTTTCCACATATCCCTGTTGAAGAAGGCTCCAGAAAATCTACGAAAAAACCTGCCTCCAAGGCCTCTTCAGCTAGAGACTGGTACTGAATTTGAAGTCAAGGAAATTTTAGACTCCAAAATGCAAAAAGGGAAGTTATACTATTTGGTGGACTGGAAGGGTTATGGGCCCGAGGAAAGTTCTTGGGAACGAGAGGAAGATGTCCATGCTCCAAGATTAGTTAAGGCCTTTCACCTACGATCACCAACTAAACCCCAGAGGAGAGAACCTACCTTGTTGGAGGGTACTGTCAGGACCCCAAGATTACAGATAGGTTTAATTGCGTGTCGAAGACTCAAAGTTTGTACACCCCGAGCAATGGAAGGTACATGGGTGGAGCTGACTCGGAAATGGCGCCAGAAAAGGCCACCAGAACCGAGTAGCTGTTAGCGTTCTAGTGTTTGGCAGAGAACGCGCTGGAATCCTAGGTGAGGCTCGCGCTGCTTAGGAACTGCGCACTTCACCAAGAATTCCAGAGAGTCAGGTGCGCACTTCGGAGCGCGCTGACTAAAAGTGTTTCAGTTTTTGTTTGAAGGCTTTTCAGAATCTACTGAAGGGCTTTCGGAAGTCAGTAGATACAAGTCAGAAATCCGAATTCAATGAAGTAGAGTGACGTTTGAGGAGAACAGCAAATCTCAGTTTGTGAAGATTTCGCACCGAGTCATCAGGGAGAGGAAGCAGCGTCTACAGGAGCATCTGAAGGAAGAAAAAGAAAAACGAAGCTAAGTTATCGAGTGTATATTTGTCACGTCAGAGAACTGAAGTAAATACTGATATCAATAGAGTAATAGAACTTACTGTGAGGAAAGTGGCTTTATTGTAATTCTTCACAGAGGTAACGAGTTGTAAAGGCAAGTCCTGAAAAAACGAAGAGAGAATTGCAATACATGTTAGAACGCTTGAGCAACTACAAATAATTAGAATAAGATAAAATCATACTTACCACAGAAATAAGTCGTCGAACAGTAGCTAAGAACAGAGAGTAAAATACCACCTTGAAAAGAAGAGAACACATTAAATACACAGATGAATAATTACAAATAGGAAAAGACCTCAAACTCAGTAAGTAGAATACCAAATTAAAATAGATAACACCTAGTTAAAAAGAAAGCAGAAGTTCTTAACAGATAAATGTAAATATATTGCAGGTGTGCAAAAAGAAAAAGAAACTGTGAACTAAGGCAGATACCAAGGAAGATAAAACATAGGAGAGTGAAAAGAAAAGTAGGAAAGTAAGTAAGAAGCACAGATAGAAAGATTCATATGAGGGAGATAAACCTTGGGTTCTAGCTATTTCCTTTTTAATTGCAGACGAAGAATATAGTTAAGGAATAAAAGCACACACAGAAAAGAAATAAAAGAAATAGAAGAGAAGCTGAGTTCTGGAATTGGCATGGTAAGGAAATAAAGCAATAGGGGTTAAGAGATAAGAGAGGTTAAGGACTAAAAGTTTATGATAACAATAACTCTTGTCTACAGGTTACCTCTTCAGCAATAGAAGTCTGCTGGACGGACTCCTGAAGGAAGCCGCAGAACAGTCTCTTCTCTCTTTTGTTATTTTATCCATTTTCCCCCTTCCCCCTAGATAGCCACTCTAGAGACTTGTCACACTAAGCTCTGGATTGCTGTCGGGGTGGATTTGGGAACTAGCATCTCTGTTCCTGTGTAAGGAGAGTACCGTAACTAGATTCTGACAAGTGCGAAGTGCACTTCGCGTAGCTAAGCGTAGCGCTACTTCGCAAACTACGCCCAGGGTTACTTTTGACTCTGTTTTTGCTGGTTTAGTGTCTCTGCGCACTTTCTCACTGCTGTTCAGTGTTAAAGTGCAAGTGCTCCTGTTGTAAATTATGTTATGAATTGGTGTTTCCATGATTGGCATATTTGATTTACTGATGGGGCCCTAGTAAAGTGCACTGAGAGTGCCAGGGCTGGTAAATCAAATGCTACCAGTGGGCTTGCAGCACTCGTTGTGCCACCCACAGATGTAGCCCTGAGAAGGTAACTCAGACCTGCCACTGCAGAGTCTGTGTGCAGTTTGTAACTGCCATGTGAACCTGGCAAGTGCACCCACTTGCCAGACCTCAACCTTCCCTTTTTCTACATGTCAGTCACCCCTAAGGTAGGCCCAAGTTTGCCCTGTGGGCTGGGTGCTGTATATGTTGAAGGTAGGACATGTACTGATGTGTGTGACATGTCCTGGTGGTGAATTACAGTGTATTTCATTTTTCACCATTGCAAGGCTGCCTTTTCCCAGAGGACAGAATGGGGAGTTTGTTTATACCATCTTATAACATAACTACCCCTAGGAACAAGGTAGAAAAATAAAGTTTAGTATGTCCAGACTCAGAATGTTAAAATGCATCTTTTAGTGAAGATGATTTTTGTATTCTGTGTTTGAAAATACCACTTTTAGAAAGTAGGTATTTTCTTGCTTAGCCATCCCGTGTGCCTCTGCTGGGGTTGTGGATTGACTGTCTGGCTTTGGGATGACAGGGGCTGGAGAGGGGCAGTGGCTCCAGAGAGCCTGATGGGTCAGGGCTGGGCTGAATAGACTTGGGTTGCATTTAGAGTAGTGGGAGGAGATTTCTTAGCACCTGAATGGGCCTGGTCTGCCTTGCACAATGCCGTCTCCACCCCCTGCCAGGAAGCTGCACCAGTGAGGACACAACTGGTTTGGGACAGACACTCTCTGCCTTCAGAGAACAAAGGATTTGCTGAAATAAATATTGGGGCCCAGACCCCAGAACTTTAGAACTCTTTTGGACCAAGGACACTGCCAGGAAGAAGAGCTGGAGAAGCTGTGAGGAGGAACTAGCACTTTGCTGTCTGCTTTGCTGTGTTGGCCTGCAGTGGCTGCTTCTGTCTTGGGCAGTGAAAGGACTGGACTTGAACTTTCTGCAATCTCTTTTTGTTAGTTTCTCCAAGGGCTTGAGGTAGAGCTTTTCCCCTGCTCAAGAAGTCTCAGGAACAGGAAAGACTTCAAGTTCTTCTGCCCTCAGCACTGGGGACTGTGTGTTTTGTGCTGCAACAGAAGAAAAAGCAACCCGACGCCGTCTACAACGCCGCTGCTGACTCCGTTTCCTGCAGTCACCACAGATGGCACCGCCACAACGCTTCACCGCAAACCTGGTCTCACCTACAACGCCCACTGATGCCGCCACCGAGCTGCTGCTTGCACCGTGACCTGTGGGCACCACACTCCGTAACGCCTCACTGCACACCGTCGCCCTGGTATTCCCGAAGATGCCTCTTCGCGCTGACATTAACGCCGGTGCTTGTACCATAGTTCGATGACGCCGCTCGTAAGTTACACGACGCACCATCCTCTTCCCGCATGGCAGCCTTGATCTACCGATGCGGCACCATTGACTCCAGTTCGACAGCCTATGACAGCGCTTCAGCAATGACAACAACGCTGTTTGCACCGTGACCTCTCAGCACTGCGACGAGCACTGCATCACTTCGCACCGCAGCCCTGATCTCACTGACATCGCTGTATGACTGTCACCAAGCCGCTGCCTGCAACGTGACCTGAGGGTACCGCACGCCGCACCACTGCACTTCGCACTGCATCCCCGACGCCTGCCGACACCGGCACTCCAGATTTCAACCACAAGGACCCGATGCCTGCGGCTGCTGTTTTTTCCTGAGTTCAACGAGAGGTCGCCGACGTCCTGCATTTATAAAGGTACTGTTTTTTGGGTTTTCCCGACACTGTAGCTGGCCCGCGACGCCGCGGTCAGCCAGAAATGTTTGGATTTGCTGTTAGCGACACCGTGATAGTCCCAGACATAGCTATCTACTTTCAGGAACTTCATTTTAAGTTTATTTTGATAACTGAAGATTTCTAAGTACTGTATTGTGGATTTTTTTACTCATTTTTGGTCTTGTCTGAAGTATAATAAAATATTAGATATTTTTCTAAACTGGTGTGGTGTCCTTTTGTAGTGCTTGCATTGTATCACTATTGGTCCTGTGCAAATGCTTTACACACAGCCTCTAGGATAGGCCTGACTGCTCGTGCCAAGCTACCAAGGGGGTGAGCACGGGTTATTTTAGGAGTGTAACTCCCTTATCCTGACTAGGAAGAAGGGTCCCTACTTGGACAAGGTACCTACCTCTGCCAACTAGAGACCCCCATTTCTAACACATCACATATGCTGCTATTATTTACAAGCATCCCACAGTCCGCCACATTTATACACAGTTGGTGTGCTGTTGTATCCTTCAACCATCCACATCCTTCAGTTCAATATAACAATTATCTTATAATGCTGTACTGCCCCTTTGGCATGCTGAATCTTATTTAATGCCCTGCTGTCCACTGCATCCTTCACACATGCCATTATCCTTCTGTCTATTAAAGAACAATATTTAGTGATGCTGCAACCAAGGGCTATCCTATTACCCAGCTTTATTTTATAAACATTATATATTGTGCTGCTGACTTCTACAACAATTCTGTCATCCTGTTGTATGAAAGGAAATATACGCTCTTGTCCTTCCTTATCCCACTGTCTAGGGCTTGCAAAATCTCTTGTATTCAAACAAAACAAAAAAACATCTTAAAAGTGGCTTAAAACCTACCCCTAACTTTCTTGAACATACCATTCATTGATTCCAACGTCACTCTAATTTTCGTGCTTCTGATTGGCCAGCACATCGTCTGCTTTCACTTCCTGCTCTGCTTTGTTGTCCATACCGTGGCAGGGACCTTGTCCCAAGTTCACCTTCCGGTCACTTGACATTGGCTACTGGTCAGTGTTCTCTCTCCTCACAGCTTGTTGCCCCCTTTCTCCCCTGAGTGCTTGCAGAGCTATTTTAAAAAATTTGATTGCATCTTCTTATTAATGCATCCACAAATTCAACATCTTTAAATTACGGGCACATCACTTAATATCCCTGTGCCTGCTTGCATTTATTGGTGGTTGCCGTCCCACTACCACCACTTCCCGCCCGTCACTGCTTGCCCCCGCTGAACTCTCGTTGCTGTACACAGATCCCCTCCACCCCGATCACCTCCTTCTTGATTCTGCTTTTCCCTTTTTCTTTTGCAGTTTTAGACTGTGCAAACACCACCTGAAGGTATTGGAGCACTTAACATGAGCACCAGTTACTTTACTCAAGGACACATTCATTTTTGCAGGCACAGGGAGATAAAGTGATTTGCCCAGAACACAGGCTGTTGAGCCAATGCTGATACTCAAACCCGGTTTCCCATCTCTATGATCTGCAGCTTTGTCCCTCCCCAGAGGGGGCCACATTCTCTTCCTATCCTTTGCCTCAGTTCAGCATTTTGTGATTACAGACAAATCGCTGAATCTCCCCATGCCTAAACGCAACAAGTATTGGTAAAGCCAATAGGTTCTACCTATGCAAAATCTATTGTTTTTGACATGTTTTTTTTTAAGACAGGTTGTATTCTAGTATAAGTTTGTTGATACTGAGTTTTCATCTTGCATGAAGTTGCTCTCTTTAATGTTTGTCCTTTTAAAGGAAGCACCTGATGCTTTCCTCTGAAGCTATCTGGCTCAGTGAATGTGTGATGTCACTTTCACGGGCACCATGAATTATTCTTCATAACTTTTGTGGCCAAGGCTGGGGATCATGGAATTGTAACCGATCACACTGTTTTTGTGATATTGACACAATTTGGGATAACTAAGGCAAGATGAACACTTGTGTTTCTATATTTTTGTGATGTTTGCAAACATCTAACAACTATATGCAGAACAGACACATGCATAACAGGCACCTATATATTTTTTATAACTAATAAGCGGCTGGACAAAAATACACCCCATTTACATGGCTGCCAAATGGCACTTATCACTAGAGTCTGTTTGGTTAAAACCTCCCACATCCAGAAATATTCCAACTGTGTAACACATCAGACTACTTCATAAGAGTAAAGAAAACTGCTTCATGCATAACCTTCGCAAGCCCATATTAAGAGACTAAAAACGTTAAAGTTCTTGTATACTTCTTTGTATTATATTCTGTGATCTATTGTCCAATCATAGAGCCTGATCTACAAAATGCACTTTGAAGTAAATAACACCTTTGAGAATGTTTAATACTTTTCAGTATTCACAAACTGCACTTTTGTAGTAACTTACACTTTTGTTGTAAACTTAGGACCTTATTATGAGTTTGGCGGTGCAGCACCACCAAACCCGTGTGTGAACCGCCCGCCAGATTAGAAGTTTTCTCCTGTAGGGTAGATGGTTATTTGGTGGTTGTATGATAGAACCACGAGTGGATGAACCATGCGTGCCTCTGATTAGGCCACATTACAACGCATGTGTTTATAACGCATGCCATTACAGCGCGGTCATTACAATGACTTGCTGTAGTGGGGCGCTGGATTTTGGAATAGTATAATTTACTATTCTAAATCCAGTCTGTGCAAAAGTGGGGAAGGTGTTGGATTTTAAACACAAAACCAACTGCACCCTACAGTAAGTCTTTGTAATGACTTGCGTTGTAATGGTATGCGATGTAACAACGCAGTAGTTGTAATGACCAGGTTGTAATGGCATGCGATGTATCAACATCGTTGTAAATGATGTTTACTGTGCCTACACCATGCAACCTAAGCAATGAATGCATCTTAACCACACATTGCTTTACCATGCATGCCTTTACCATATCATTTCGTGGTAAAAGCATGAATGGTGGTAAAGGCATGAATGGTAAAGGGCTATGCGTGGCTAAGGTCGCAACCCCTCCTCCCCTACGCTACAAACTCGCCCCTGCCTCCTCCCCGCTCTGAGGTCCAAATAACCCTACCCCCCTCCCAACCCCCATGATGTCCCTAACCCTTAAACACTACCATGACCCCCTCCGACCCACTTGCACTGTCCCTACAACTACCCCAACCACTGCCCTTAGGCAAACCCCTATTTTAAAAAACTACTCGACCCCCCCACCAGCTCTAAAAACTTTCTGCCCTACCCTATTCCCTAAAAACTACCATGACTACACATTTCCCTCCCCTGAGGCCTAAAACCCTGTCCCTTAACCTGACCCAGCCCAACCCTAAACCAGCACTAAAAACTACCCCACCTTCCCCTAAGCCCTAAACACTAACCTGACTGCCCATTCCCCTCCCCCTGCCCTGAGGCCTAAAACCCTAGCCCCTAATTTAAAAAAAACTACCCGACCCCAACCCTAAAATTTACCCTGACCCCCTAGTCCTGAAAACTACCCCTGACTCACCAGCCCAGAAAACGACCTCCCCAGCCCTGAAAACTAACCCAACCCTGAAAACTAGCCCTGAACCACCCCAGCCCTGAAAACTTTGCCGTCCCTCAGACCTTAAAACTACCGCTACATTAGCCCTGAAAACTATCCCGAACCCCCAGCCCTGAAAACTACCTCCAACCCCTCCAGCCCTGAAAACTACCCCTGACCCAACTTCAGCCCACAAAACAACCTCGACCCACCCCCAGCCCACAAAACAACCCCAACCCAACCCTCAACCCACAAACAACCCAACCCACCCCTGCCACAAAACAACCTCCAACCCACACCCAGCCCACAAACAAGCCCTGACCCACCCCAGCCCCCAAAACAAACCCAATCTCCCCAGCCCAGAAAACTACCCATCCCACCCCCAGTCTACATAACAACCCCGGCCCACCCCCCAGCCAACAAAACAACCACCGACTCACCCCCAGCCAAAAAAACAAACCCAGACCCACCCCAGCCCATAAAACTACTCCGACCCCCAGCCTACTAAACTACAACAAAACAACCCCTAACCCACCCCAGCCCAGAACTACACCGAGCCCCACTTACCTCACCACTTCCTGTTAGGTCATCCTGCTTCCATCCAGAGCAGGCAGCAGCTAGACCGCACATTGCCTTAACCACGCATATGCTGTAGTTAGGGCATATGCGTGGTTAAGGCATGCATTGTAGAGCTTGCAGAGTCAGAACACTTGTGGTTTAGACCGTGGTGTACCGACTGTTTCCCTTATTTGGCATTCCCACGGTGGTGCCTATTAAATAGGCACCCCTGTGGAAACGTCAAAATCAGTACCTGGGCGGCATGGACTGCTGCAGTCCATGGCTTGCAGGTACTGGGGTGCACACACTGTTGTGCCCCCCGCATGCACCCAATGGTGCAGAGGCACAAGGGGGCCCTTTGTTTCCTCGTGCCACACTTTTAATGGCAGTCGCACCTCCATGAAAAGTATGATGGTAAGGAAACTCATATTATGCTTGGTGGGGCCGCAGCAGCCCCGCCAATCATATTGCAGCCTCAAGACCACCATGGCACCACCAGGGATCTCTGATCCCTGGTGGTTGTGGTGTTCCCAGGGTGGTATGACTGCCCTGGTCATAATAGAAGACTGCCACCACTGCGGATGTACGGACAAGACAGATTGAAACAATGGGCTGGATTCAAGTGTGAGTGAAGAGAAAGAAGCATATATTTTCAATTCTTATTATAAGCTCTAGCCCTTGTTAGGAAGATCCTGAATATTGACTGTTCATCATCCAGAGGTGCCGGCAGGTAACAAAGACCATAGAGGAGAATACATTATTGCAGAGAGAGCGAATCTATTTGAAACCAAAGGGCTGATTCCACAAAAAAAGGCATTAATCTACTGCCTAATTTGTGAAAGAGTTAGTGCTTAGCCCAGAGTTCTTCACAGATGCCAATTGCTGGGGTTATTGAATGTCAATGTGCTGAATACCAATGCTGCATAGTCATAATTCCACCGCATGCCATTTTCATCCACAACCAGACACTCCCTGCCTCTTTATCTCAACTTGTAGGTTCTTTTTCGTCCATTTTTGTCACTGTTTTTCCATGTTTCCGTTCCTCCTTCTTTCCCCCTTATGTATTTTCCCTCTCTTGCTCTGAGTCAAAGTCTGATGAGGAAACATAAGTGCAGGTGCCCACAAATGAATGTCGATGGGCCCCACCTGGGACCTCTGGCTCACAGTAAGCACTGCATGAATCTGTACCCACAGGCTCAGTATCTTGCACTGCTGCAGATTTACTACTTTCAAGCATTCATAAAGCTTTCCATACATATACTTGGAAATCAGCAGCTGTCAACTTTTGAGAAAAGCTTGCACTCATAAAGTTAGATATTACACTTGCATGTCAGACTTACGCATGCAAAGAGCTTTGTGCAGTCCCTCCTGGTATGAGTCTGTTTTCATTGTTATTGGCCATTGGAATTATGCAACAGGGAGGACCAAATTACGTGACAGGGTATACTAAGTTAGGCAGCAAGAAAGGAAAAAATAAGTGGAGAATGTGGCACATTGTGTTATAGGATTACCGCATTATTTTCTATTGTTTTCACGTTAACATTCTCTGGGTAGAGCTATCACCACATTCGTAACAGTATAACACCTGAATGCTGTGGTAAGCAACTGAAAGGTGACATGTTAACCTTAGTGAAGGGCCTTACACTGTGCAGAAACATGTGCCACAGCATTTTAAGTAACTTTTGATCTGCTTGAACTAGAAACAAAATGTTATTTTGGTAGAATCTGAAAATTATATAGCAGATGAACTATGTGGCAAATGTGGCAAACCCATAATTATGTGGAAAATGCCTCAACTGCTGAGTTGCATAGCACTAATGGCCCTGGTTATAGGTGTTTGAAGCACAGTGCACATTACCTCATGAATCATTGTTATTTTGTTGGTGTTGTGGATCAAGCTAATTTATTGTGATAGTGACAGTAGGGAGGCATCCTTTGATGTTAGCTCCTGCTTGGAAATAAATCCACCTCAACAATGCTAATATGTTGACGGTTAGCACAGGACAAGAATGTGTGTACTGATCAGAAAATGTCATTATGTTTGTGCTTTACAGAGCTTGAATAACCATCACGCATGCTATTGCTATGTTGAAACCACATTATAATGTGATATAACCTTCATGAGTCTAGAAAAGGAATTCCAGTGGCTAGAAGTATAATGAGATTCTTGACAAATGTTCATCTACAAATAGGAGCATTAAAGACTACTTGATGAGATGAGTGCCAGAATTATAAGCGCTTGACAGAGTAATAACGTAAAAGGCACTTAATGTTCAATGCATAAAAACGGCATAAACTGGTGCGCTTCAATCAATTAATGTCATTAGGCAAATATGAATATCAAACCAAGCAACAAAGGGTCCAATTAGGAACCCTTTGATAAATATGGCAGTAAAGGCTGGGGTGGTAATATTAGTATCACAGTCCCTGGCGCTGCGTTAACAGCATTGCTGGTAATTTAGGGGGATAGCCAGCTGGAATGCCCAGTAACTATGTGAATACACATAAACACATGCTTTTCTGGGTGTTCATAATTTATGTTCCAAGTCATGTTTACCCTGAAAACACTTTGCAGGAAAGGGAGGGAAGAGCAACAACCACAAATGTGGCTTCGCTGGGGGGAGGGGGAAGTTGGGTGGGGGGTGTTCTTCGCAGACAAAATCTTTTCTCCCTGAACAAAAAAGTAAACAATAGGTCTGCAAGTACAATGGCGTTTGCTCAGTTATTTTTTTCATGTGAGAATAGACATATTGAGGTTCATGTACTAACGGTTAGTATTCGTAAATCCTCTGATTCAGTAAATTAGAGGGTTTGTGGTTGCCAAATCCCTTTTTAAAATGTACAAAGCACATTTCATGATTTGTAAAAGGCTTTCTGAAACATTACTTGGGTTTAGGCAACCATTACAAATCAGTATTTGGAAGGGCTGTGTTAAGGGTGTCCCTTTTAAATACCAATTCCTTATAGTATGTATTCATGTTTTGCAGCCGAAATCCAGTCACAAAACATTAATATTTTACCACCACCTCAAATGATGTGTTAACCTTCTCCAAATGGGAAGGGCCCCACATTTGCCCCCTTTCCCTTTGCGAATATTTAGAAAAACATTTTTAGAAGTAGGCAGTAGTCTATGAGATCACTGCTTCCCAATAAAACGTGTTTGTAAAACATGTAATTTTTCTTTTTTAAAAGCATCTTGTTTTTTATTTAGGAAAACGGGCTGCATTTTCAAAAAAAGTGGCTGTATTAATAAGCAATTGCAGACATAGTGGTCTGCTGACCCCAGCAGGCCACCATGGCTGTGATTGTAAGGAATCGCAGTGGGTCACAATTTGCAACCCACCTCATTAATATTTGGGAGGTAGGTCGAAGTGTGACTCTACGATTCTTAGGTCGGGTCTCAAAATACAAATGCATTTGTAAAAGTCAATGTGCAAATTGCATCAACTTTTAGCAATTGCATTTTTAGTGCATGAGGCCCAGTATTCTGTCATACAAAAATGTAATCCACAAAACGTTTCCAATATTATGATTGGAAAGCTGTGACCGGCACCGTTTTCTATATGTAGACTGCAACTCTTTTGTGAATTCATCTAAATCCGTAATAGTGTGATTTACAAAAAATGCTCCTTACCATCATATTTGTGTTGTGCTGCCTCCTCAGAATCGTAATTATGAGCAAACCGTTTTATAGCATCAGTTTTATCAATGTCCTTAAGATGCCTGGGAGCTTATCCTTAGCTGGCCATCTTTCCTTATCATTTTGAAGAAAAAGTACAAAAATATTGAAGACTATTCAGTAGTGACTAAAAGTACATTTTGGACATGGTAAAATTCCTTCGAACTTACGTATGTAACATTTAATACAATCCAGCAATAATGGCAGTTAAAATGCTAGTTTAACATTAAAAGGGGCCCTCAGCCAGAAACACACCAGAGAAAAGCAGCAGGTCACACCATAATTGAGGTAGGACCCAATACTTTATGAAGACTTCTAATACAGAACTCAAGAACAACCCCCTTTTACAGGACTTGAATTTTAACCAAGCTATTTAAATCAGTTTCCCTGGTCTACTAAATGTCCACACATCATCTTTGGATTTCACACACTTTCAGAACAGAAAACAGCCTCTACTGCACTAAATCTGGATTTTTCAGACGTCTTGGTTAAGTTGGTGATGTGACGAGCGCAAGGTAAGTGGTTTTCTTTTTTTAAATTTAACTTTACCTCATCTTCGTCTGTCAACTCCCCACCACCCTGCCAGCCACGGCCCGTATAGGGCGTGCCACCGGGCGGTGACGTGGGGCGAGGGAGGGGCAGGGTGGGGGGTTGTAAAATGCAGCATACGGACGATTTCAGGTAAGAAACGAAAAAAATAACTAAAACAAATTTGTTGCGCGCGCTGCACCGCATTTGTCAATTCAGAGCGCGCAACGAAATTCTTTTTTTTTTTCGTTACTTACCTGAAATCGTCCGTATGCGGCATTTTACAGCCCCCCACCCTGCCCTTCCCCCCGCCCCATGTCACCGCCTGGTGGCACGCCCTATACGGGCCGTGGCTGCACGCTGCACCCCGCCCCACTGCTCTTACCTGCATTAGCAGTTCCCGCCATGCAATAGTGTACTTTCACTCTCTCGGACAGTTTACATAGGACTAAAGCATCCACTTAGCTACATGCAACAAATAAAAGAGTATTTATCCTATGTTTCCTCAAGCAACAGATGAAATACATGAAAACAACAAGCATTGGAAAAGCCATTATGTCTGGCATTGGCCACCATCCTTTTGGCCGTTTTGTTTTGTCATGATTGTTGCAAAACTTTATTGTTTGCGAAGCTGCCGGGCCCTCATCAACCTATACAAAAACATTGGCTAGAGGTAAAAATGTTTTGGCACTGAAGGGAATTACTTTGTGTGTGTAAGTTCTCCTTGTGAAATGATTAAATGCACGAACTCAAAGTGAAGTAAGTGAGTGGCTGAAATATGTTGACCCACTGCCCTGTGCTCTATGCTGTAGTCGCTGGGAGAAAAATGTGGATGACACAATAACAGACTAATGGATAAAGAGAGGTGAATGAAAGCCCCTTTATGTAAGTATATTAAACATATAATTAATGTAAAATCATAAGGTCTTGGCTAATAATAAGATACAACTGTAAAGTTGATATAAATATAAAGATTATAACAGTACTTCTTTTCTACTATGTATTATAAGCAAAGGGATGTGCCTCTGTAGACTGTATTAGTGATATCTTGCGATGGGGGCAGATGGTGCCAATGTATGTTCTGATCATTTTCTTAGAAGGACGCAGACCTATCACCCACAGTAGGTGGCTTGCTTCATCACAGGGGTTGCTCCTCACCAGGAAATGAGTTGCTAGTGTGGCTGATTATGAGCCGTTTTTTAGCATGTTTTAGATGTATAGTTCAGGCCCCTTTTACTTAAAATTGCATTAGGTGGGAGGACTACATTTTTTGAAAAAAATATCTTAGTCCATTTATACAAGATTATAATCAGAGGCAGATAGCTTATTTTGTTTATTAGAAAACCTTCCTCATCATTTAATATGGTTGAAATGTTTCAGCCCAAATTACTTAGTCAATCAATCTGAGGGCTTGTTTCAGGGCCCTTGGAAAATCTACTTTTGTGCTACCTCTACTACTTCTACAGTGTATACAATGTATAGAAGCAATAGCCAACGTTCAAATTGAATGCCAAGAAACTACAGGCTTCATCTGCTGTGGAATCAAGTCCTGTAGAATTAAATCAGATGCAATGTTAGACAAACAAGCCCTTAAGAGGCAACTTTTCTCATTTGCCTGACCTCATACAACAATATTATGCAGAGAGGTATCCCACTTAGTGTTGCTTCCAACTATAGAACATTCACCAAACTTGCATTTCACCAGTCATCAGAAGATGGCAAATGCTCTCATGTAGTGATCAATTATTGCTTACTAGTCTAATAATTATGACTCACTAATGCTATTTGGTCTTAGTATTTAAGGAGCCTAGGGTTGATCAGAATGCTGCCCATACTAGGAGCTCTGATTCACTCAAAGAGGTTTAAATTGGAAAAGCCATTCAGTTGGCCAAGTTACCGGCTTGCTCAGAAGTCGGATGTCAAACTGACGTACCTGTTCACTGTTATTGCATTCTGACACCATCATCTTTAGCCTCTACTGTAATTGGAGAAGGATGGAAACGTTGTATTTGACCACATTCATCATCTTGCATCCTCACATGATGAGGCATCTATATGATTGACTCGCTATTTATGAGGGTAAGCTGAATGTGATACTGTATTAAAATAAGGTTCCACAATGTGCCTTTTCCTGTCTGGAATTTGTTGTATAGGCAGCCTCCATATCAGTCAAATTACACATAGAAAGGTCAAGTACAGTTTTCTTTAGCTTTCTAGTGGAGT
This sequence comes from Triturus cristatus, assembly GCF_964204655.1. Lineage (NCBI taxonomy): Eukaryota > Metazoa > Chordata > Amphibia > Caudata > Salamandridae > Triturus > Triturus cristatus. The sequence continues at coordinate 313,928,796 of NC_140588.1, read as the reverse complement.
GGGAATGACCTTTTTAAATCTATGGTTGTTCATCGTGTCTTATCTGTATATGTATATATATTTGGTGTCTTAGGCCATTCCAAGTGGAGGATCCATACTGTATATATTGACAACATAATTGTCTTACACTAATGCACTCAATTCCATTTTTATGATTTAATCCCTTGATGTTTGTTGATAAATCAAATATGCACTCTAGTTCTTAGCTTAGCACATATCTTTATACTATGTCCAGTGCTTATATTTTTCGAAGCAATATCTCAATCATGCCCACTTTAAAGCTTGAACGCATGGCACATTTCTCAAAGTAATATAGTATTGTTTTTTTCAAATCTGTTGAAGTTCACATTCCTCTTCCACTTCCATAATGGCCGGCATAGTAGCAACTTCATATAAATCACCCTCTTTCTTCATTTACATTACACATGGCTTTCTTTTGGATCATGTCCTTCAAGTGACTCAGTAATTTACACAGTTTTTGTTGAGTAATGTGGGGAAAAAAACAATATTGACCTTATTTATGAAATACATTGTTAATTGGTCCATTCGTAATTTGGATTTAAAGCCCTGAAAAAGTTAAATGAAAAGCCACATTATGTGTTGGCTGTTCATCTTCCAGAAGAACCTGATAGTCTTCATGAAAGCATCAAAAACAACACCTTTGGACAGTCTGTATCTGCTTTTCTCTACCATTAAATCAGAAGAATTACGAGTGTCCACTATATGAACGTTGACTTGATTTAAGTAGACCTAAGGAACATTTTTCAAATTACAGACTACGTTCCTTTGCTACATTTGAATGCATCTAATTGTTCCTTCGATATATCTGTATATATTTATTTGATATCGATTTCAATGGAAATATGTTTTTTATGAAAACACTATGGCCCCAATTACGAGTCTGGAGGTCCACAGACTGCCAGACTCGTGGGGGCGTGGCGGTCCCCGACCACCCTAGTTCGATATGGTCGGTGGGACCACCACAGCCCGCCACAGCCAACAGGAAACTAACGTTTCCTGGCGGTGTTGTAGCAGTGAAGTGGCAGTAATATGCTTAGCGGGACCCGCCAAGCATAATACAAGATTCCTCTCTGCCTCGGTTTTCATAGCGGTTCCACCGACCACTTTTATTACAGACCGCACCACCAAAGTCGTAATCGGCCCCTTTATATATTTTAATGTGGAGTGATTCAAATATAATACACAATACTTATTTGTTGTGTAAGCGTTATTTATTGAATAATTGTGAGAGATTAAATGTAATTGTATAATGTTGCTCTTCAACATATAAATTGCATTTTCTAGGGCAATCAGAAACAGGCCGAAAGACTAGAACTTCAGTGTGAAAACTGTAACCAGTCTCCATGTAGGTTCTGCGATCTGGTGTAATAACTTTATTGAACATAATGGTGGTATTTATTGGACATTCTACATAAAAGCCAAACTAATTTGTGAAAGCAAATCTGAGGAAATGGCATGTTATATTTTGAACCCCTTACATTTTAAATGTTTGACTGACCACCATGAAAGGACACGATAAACAGTACTACATTAAATTCATCATAATTGTATTATTCATCAGACAGTTGACCTTCAACTTGCACCTTCATTCTTAACATACTTGAAGATTTCAGGGATTTTCATATCAATGAGAGATTCAAATAAAGGGTTGTCCTTTTGAGCTCAGAGGAATTCATACACATTGAAGTTAAGTGTGACTGAATCTGAGGTATTTTTGTAAAATAAATTGTGTTCAAACATCCACCCTTAAGTTGGACTTGGGATCCAGCAGAAGTTATAATTAGTCACTGCCATAATGAAACATTGCAGTGGTGGATCCTCTATTGGGATGTTAGGGCATAGCACAAAACTGCTGCCTGTCACAACATGGATAATTTAAAGGTGCAAGTGTTTGTCTTCCCTTCCCCAGCTGGGGCACTCTGTTGGCTCAGTTAGTGTCAGTCTAGTGGGGAGGTCCCAATCCTGTTGATTGTCAGGCAGCATGGATAGTCAATGGTTTGTATCAAGTGCACATGTCGGGTACGATAGATCCTTTGCCAAGCTTAGCCCAATACGCATACTTCAAGCCTATCAAACCCACACTTTGTTAAGGAGATGGTAGAATACAGTATAGCCCACCATCTCTTTTGGAGTGCTGGGTTCCTCTTATCCATCCAATACTTGCACTGCTCTAATGCTGTTTACTAAAATGAACTGTAGCAGGACAACATCTAGATTGGTTCTGGTCATTGCAGTTTAGTTTGGCCTGGTTCTACGGGCCGCTACTCACAAGGCAGCACAGGAATGAGAGTATTAAAGGATGTGGCCAGTCACGGTGTGAGTTTATTTTGAAGCCACACATTTATTGGTCATGCTTATGTCCTTCCTCTTGTGCACAGCACCAGTGAATGTATTGTGTTGGAGAGGAGTGGAACAGTGGAATCACTTTGTAACCTTGTCCTCCAAGCTCATAGGCCTGCAGATCATAAGGCTCTGCAAACCAGCCAATCCAGGCCTTCTCTTTGTACTTGGTGTCAACAGTGGATGTGGACCATGACTGTTGATTTCCGTATAAATTTCTAGGTTTCTATTTATTTAACAGATTCTATATGATTCTATGTATTATCTGGTGTATTAGTGACACAGAACTTTTAAAGTTCTACTTTTCTTTTGTAGGGATATCATTCTTCAATGGAGCCCCAGTAAATTTCAAATTTTTTAGTATGTATGTGTTCATTGATTTTCCCTGGATTGGTGTGGCCGTTGATGCAGGGATGCATTTGCAAGGAGGGTACTATTGGTAGATGAGCCACTGAAGGCTGGAGCCAGATGCCAGGCTCTGGTTAGGCCCGCGGTCCGCCTCAAGCTCAAGAAAAGCGAAGCCAAGCCTTTTAGTTGTTTCTGCTTGCCATATGTTAAGAATTAAGGCAAAGCTGTGACCTTTGAGTACAATGGGTGAAAGAAAAAGATACCACGCTAGTGAATGAAGTGTATAATGAGAAACAAGAAAACCTGGGATCAATCACTGATTCCCCGTTTGACCAACTTGTATGATCCTGGGCATTTTTGTATTTCGCTGTGCCTCATTTTTCTTCATTATCACCTCTAACAAATGCTGCTCAGTGCAGGCAATTATTCTGATATATGTTAAAGAAATATACTTTTGAGGAGATTTTATTATATTTTACATGTTGTCTGTTGCACAGTTTACATAACAAACATTTTCATGGCTTAGCTCATGAGTGGGATCTTGGAGCCCAAACACACCTTTAGTTTGGCTTTCCTCTCGCTGTTGATTTATTGGGTTTGTGTTAAAAAAAGGTAATGAATCCAACTCAAAGTGTTTGATAATCTGGGCCTAAATGTGACATTATGATTTGGCACAAAACCAGGTAAATCTACGTAGTAGGCCCTGGTTCGGTGCAGACTTCAGGGTATTTTGGGGCATATTATCAAGCACGACGTTACAATTATCGCAGCTGTAGCGGCAGAAAACTGTTTGTCATGTTAAGTTTTTAACGTATTCTAATGCGGTTTCCACCCCCAATACCATCCAATGCCTGGAGCAGTTGTTTGCTACGTAACTGAACCCTTCTCTGAATAAACGACATTCATGCTGTTACAGTTTGTGAATTGAGAAAGTTTGTATGCTTTTCCAGTGTATGTGAATGTAGTTCCTTCATAGCATACATCGCACGCCTTGCATTGTCCACATTTATGGTGTCCAGTTACAGGTGCCAACCCCAAAAGGTCCCTGAGGTCCGGTTGTTTGGGTGTGTCCAAAAATGCATTTACCACCGAATCCTTGATGTTTTTACCTCTTTTAAAGGCGAATGTCGGGTCTTGCGATGTCTGTAGCTCACTCGCTACCAGGTTCCAGTATTTCTTTACAACTTTCTTTATTTCATTGCTTTTAGTGTTAAATGTAGTCACACAGACTATTTTTTGTTGTTCCTCTGGTTGTTTTTGGTTGGTCTCCAACAGTTGCTCCCTGGGGCAATACCATGCCCGTTTCTTTGCTCGTTTGAGTAGGCCTCTTGGATAACCTCTCTCTCTGAGTCTACTAGGCTCTGATAGAGTTTCCGCAGACACTAGTCTGAATGAAAAATTGGCCAAAATTGAGAGATTGGAAAAGAAGCTAATTAGAGCACGCCTTCACGGGCATGTATTGACAAAATATCTCCAGTCTAACATAATTCCCAAAGGCTTACAAGTACGTAATGAGCCGGCTATATTTATAGATATCCCGAAATTCAGAGAAGGGTTCAGTTACGTAGCAAACAACTGCTCCAGGCATTGGATGGTATTGGGGGTGGAAACCGCATTAGAATACGTTAAAAACTTAACAAAAGAAATAGAGAACCTTAAAAAGGAATTAATTGATGACACCTCTATTTCCAACGCCAGGGAGGCATTAGAAAGAGCCGAAAAGACACTCGCTGACTTCAACACCATCACTCTGAATAGGAAGCTAGATAAGTTATCCAAGGATATAAGGAACTACGACAAGAACATAACTTATCCCTATCTATCGGATGACTATTACCAGCAAGATAGTCAGGGTTTCTTCAGCAATAAAAGCCGACAGGGACCCAGAAGATTTTACACCTTCTCAAATTCCTCTGTGGGAAGTGGCTCAGACACTGAATCTGACGGACCTTCCACAAACCCACAAACCACCCAGGGTGCACGTTTTTTAGGAGAGGGCTACCGTCAACACAACAGGGGCGGAGGGAGAGCTCAGAACTGGGAGAGACCGAGAGGATGGAACAGGGGGAGGAACACCCAGCAAGGTACATCGCGGGTTCGGTTCTACCAACCGGAGACACACGGGGAAATATCCACACGGAGGCAAACTTACAGATGGTAGAGGCCCATACCCCTTTAGTCCAGGTGCCTGACCAATCGGGAACTACTCTACATCCCATACTTGATTTGTATGAAGCCAACAACACGCTTCCCACGATCCAGAAGAGCACCATTTCATCTGATCCTATCATCAACTTATCAAGTCACATCATGTCTCAGGCTGAGAAAGACATACTTGCCAAAGGACTTTCCTTCGTCCCTACAACCATCCCGGATTCTTTCCAGATCAAAATCGAGCTGCAACGCTTCTTTCGCAAAATCAGATTAAAGTACTATTTCAGCAAGAATACCTACAACCCGGTACCTGCTGCCACAGGATTTAGACCCATTTCAACCTTCACCCCAGGGTCACACATGGTGAGTGAAAAAATACTTGCGTATGAGAAGATTGTACTTGAGGAAACTATGCAAATTGTGGCAGAAAGAAAATACATAAAGTACAACATCAGTAAAGAGGAAAGAAGTGCCCTACGATCCTTGAGCGATAATAAAAACATCATTATCAAATCAGCCGATAAGGGTGGGGCAGTGGTACTTCAAAACACAGACGACTATGTTGATGAGCTTGAACGACAGCTCGGAATGGAGGAGAGTTACCAACCGACCCCACGTGACCCGATGCCTCTTCTTAAATCTATGATAGAAAAAGTGACCAAAGGGGGTCTCTTAAATGGATTCCTAAGCCAGCATGAACATGACTTCCTCAACAGCAAGAACCCTCGAACACCGACCATCTACACCTTACCTAAAATACACAAACGATTGGAGAAGCCACCGGGAAGACCCATTGTCTCGGGATGTGGCTCGATCCTGGAGCCACTCAATCAATTTATAGACCATTTTTTACAACCCTTCGTGTCTAAAACGAAATCATACATAAGGGACACGACACATGCCATCCAAATACTGGAAGGACAGGCTTTTGATCCACAGACTCAGCTCTTGGTCACTCTAGACGTGTCCTCCCTGTACACCTCAATTCCTCAAGACACGGCATTGGACATCGTCAGAAACACTTTGGACTCCAGACAAAGACCGCATTGGATCCCCACTGAATTTTTGATCTCTTTACTTGACATTGCCATGAAAAAGAACTACTTCACATTCAAGAAACAATTTTATTATCAGTGCAAAGGCGTGGCCATGGGAGCTACATATGCCCCAAGTCTGGCGAATGTATACATGGACCACTATGAGGAAGAGCATCTATATAGTCTGGACAACCCGTACCTGAATGCTATCGCGGTATGGAAGCGCTATATAGACGACGTGATAATGATTTGGAATGGGGATAACAGTGAACTCAACAATTTCTTTACCTGGCTAAACATGAGATCTACGGATATCCAGTTCACAATGACGAGCAATAACGAATCAATTGATTTTCTTGACCTTACATTCCGCTCACAAGATAATCTGTTATACTGTGATCTGTATCGCAAACCAATGGAAAGAAACTCTTTACTCAAATACCAGTCCCATCACCCACGCAGCCTGCGAGACAACCTCCCTTATGGCCAATTCCTCAGATTGAGGAGGAACTGCACGAGAAGGACAGACTATTTCAGGGAATCTGAAATATTAGTATCCAGACTCAGAGAGAGAGGTTATCCAAGAGGCCTACTCAAACGAGCAAAGAAACGGGCATGGTATTGCCCCAGGGAGCAACTGTTGGAGACCAACCAAAAACAACCAGAGGAACAACAAAAAATAGTCTGTGTGACTACATTTAACACTAAAAGCAATGAAATAAAGAAAGTTGTAAAGAAATACTGGAACCTGGTAGCGAGTGAGCTACAGACATCGCAAGACCCGACATTCGCCTTTAAAAGAGGTAAAAACATCAAGGATTCGGTGGTAAATGCATTTTTGGACACACCCAAACAACCGGACCTCAGGGACCTTTTGGGGTTGGCACCTGTAACTGGACACCATAAATGTGGACAATGCAAGGCGTGCGATGTATGCTATGAAGGAACTACATTCACATACACTGGAAAAGCATACAAACTTTCTCAATTCACAAACTGTAACAGCATGAATGTCGTTTATGCCATCCAATGCCCATGCGGACTTATATATGTGGGACAAACAACTCAGAAAGTGAAAACACGTATTCTGCAACACATGAGCAGGGTAAGGTGCAAAGTACATGGGGCCCCAATAGTAGAGCACTATACCTCACACAATCACTCCCCCAACAACATCACATGGTGGGTACTTGAAAAGATTGTCCCCAGCAGCAGGGGTGGGTCATTAGCGAGATTGTTGAACTACAAAGAGTGTAGATGGATCCATTTGCTTAACTCGGTCCAGAATGGGTTGAATGAGATGGAGGAGATATCTAAGCAAATGGGCCTACTGTGATTACCCCGTAATGTGACTACATAACACTGGCTGAACCATCACACATACTTTAGATTACCTGAGTGTAACAGAATCTTTCCTCCTCCCCACTCTGGCTGAGTTAGAACACCCTAACTCTTTGTCACTCCGTGAATTGGTTTATGTTATGTGCATGATTGCGAATACCGAAAATGGAATATAAATCACCGCAACCTTTAATATTGATTTTACCATGTCTTTCTATACTCCAGTACATTTTACGTATGTAGACAGCATGTCCATGCCGTCTTTTGAATTCAGTGCTCATGTCGATTGATGTATATACCATTACACTCTTTGTTTTGCTTTGTTAATTGTGTTCACTATGTTTCACTTCGAAATCAAAGTTGCCGATATCAAGTGACGGGTTTCCCCTCGCCATACCACACTCACGTCACAGCAATCGGCGCCTTCTGAATCCCTCAGAGAACACACCTTGTTTAAGTAGTTACTATGGCAACGCTTGACGAGGAGATGACACACTTTGTCTTACGGAGTAACCTTGGCAACATTTGACGAGCAATGACGTCCTTTGACGTTTCCCGACTCGCACCAATGGGCACATAGAATCCCCCAGATGACAGCTTTGCAATTCGTCAGCATGGGAATCTGACAACGCAGCGTAAACCATTGCCTAGCAACCACCCGTGCTCGGCGTCCACGCGCACGCCACACTAGGCTTATATGCACATTCACCGCAGGCTTCTTTGCTGATTCACACCAGACGAGCCAGGACCCACCGGCCGGCTCTCCGTTTCTTCAGAACAAGGTAATTAGGAAACGCGAAGAGACCGCGTTTTTTTTTTCCCTGCTTTAGGGCTATTTAACCCTTACCCCATGATTACTTCTTTACAGCAATAATTCGTCTGAAGAAGCCCTTCCCTACCTACACTAATGAGGTAGAAGGATCTGGATTATAGACAGCGCCGCCCAAACAAATAGGTGAGCTTCAGCCGTGCACTACTCTAACCCTTCACACAATATAGATGCCATGGCTTTTCTCACACTGACCTTTTCCATTATTTTATTTATTATCTTCTAGACACCTTCAATATCAAACATTATGATGAAGCCCAAAGTGAATTAACCAGGGTGAGCAATTCAAGCCCCCTTTTTTCGCAAGTCTTTTTTCTAAATCTTTTTTCTAAAAACTTTATATAATACTATGGATATTCACGATGTGTGTAACTACTTCACGGGCCCGTCCATAGGATAAACCATTGGAGTGTACCTAATCCTGACATTTACGCCGGATTTTTACCTACTCCATAGACTTAGACCTCTTAAGGTGAGTCAGCTACCATCCTTAACACATAGATCAACCTCTTTCTAGTGACAACACACCTGACTTAGTCTTCTTTTACTCACAGGCCGTCACGCTTTAATTCAAGTCCTGATGAAGACCCGCACTGACCTATCAAGAGGGCAGTACTAGGGTTGAAACGTCGACTAATTTGTGGACCTTCGTATAGAACCTGTGCCAAAAAAGAACTCTTCCACAGCGCAGTCTTACTATTCGACACATCCTGGCCACTTACGAAAAAATCGCTTTTAAGCTACTGTACATATCACGCACATTGTCACTGAGCACCCATTTCTCACTGTGTCACTTCTGTCAGCACATCATTGCATGACGGCCACTCGTGAAAATATTGATGTATGCATATATGAATGACGCAATTCATATATAAAGAATTTTTTGGTTGCATTTGAACTGTCTTGTGTGTTGCTTAATGTCAAATTAATGTACATTGTGAAAAATGCTTGACTAAACCGTATGTGCAAAGCAATACTTTCACCCAACAGAACCATTGTTACCTTATAAAAATAAATACAAGCTATAACAGACCTCAAATATACTTGAAGTCTTATGAGAGAAGATCCTTGATACTGACATGGTTTTGTCCAGTCCCACAATGGATTGTTGCGAATGTGCAGAGGCTTTAGAGAAGGTGACCAAACTACTATATGATGATGGCTGCTAGAAAGCAGAGATTACATCTCTGCACAATTTAAAGGTGCATTCAGGGTTGGCTTTCATGTTATCATGATATCTAGGTGCCAGTTCATCATCATCTTTCCCTTGACTAAAAATATGTTCAGTGGATACAGAAGAAAGAATAGCTGCTACTTTCCACCTTTCATGATGGCCGGACATTTGCCTCAATGCTTCTTATTCAGTGATATTACTCCTTAGTGTTATAATGAGAGTCCCGTGTCCCATGATGAACCATTTGCTTTCATATTGCGCAGAACATTATGTTATCTGAATTATGTCTATTATTAACGAAATAACAGACTCATGTTTGTGCCTTGTGATAGTGGCACAGTAATTAATGTTGCTGCTAGAATCAATGGGTATGGAATCGCATTACCCTACAATTGTTGGATTTATATCTGTTTGTTGACTTTCTGTCACATATTTCTTTGTTTACTGACTATGGGTGGTATTATGTCTGCATCTATTGATGAACCCTGGTTTGATTTCCTCTCTTTTCACAGGAAAATGTAACTTATTACAACTGATAAAATGTATTTTTTCAAGTTTTTTTTCCGCATCATTAGTATCTGTTGATATGATGTGCTGTGGAATCTTGTCCATGATCATCACATTCTCCATGTACTTCTTCTGGGACATGTTATTCATCACCATCCTAAGATTTATATAACACTTATGGTCATAGGACAGCCAAGTCTACAGTGAGAAAGAAAAGGCAGAAAACTCCTAGGCAATCAGAATAGGATCATCTTGAGTAGCTTTCTGAACTGCAAGAGCTACTCACAGTTGGTCTAGAAGAGTCAGTGATCACTCAGGCAGAACACAAATGTTCACATATTGCAAGTCAGGTGCACTTAGTGACGACCAAGAGATTTTCCCCACTGCAGAGTAAAGTGCAGCTGAATGATACCTATCACTGTTGTCCTTTGACATTTTTCCATAGAATGCCTTGTTTGTTGTGGGCCTGTCACTCCCCATAGCAATGCCAGCACTTAAAGGCATTTTCATTCCATTGGTGAATGATGCCTTTCATTAACCACTTTTCATTTTGCTACATTTGATGGGTCCTCCAGGTAACTCAAGCTATGTTTCACTCATTTGTATGATTTCAGATGCATTGATCCAAACCTGCACCCCACAGGTTCTCATCTTAAAGCAGGCCAACTTCTTGACAACTATATCCTTCTTAGATGCCAGGTTCAGTGAGGAAATATTGCTTCTTCAGGAAGCCTTATTTATTTCCTTTTCTATATTTATTTTGCAGTTTAATATAGTGTCAACTCAGCCAGTGCATTCTATGAGCACCAGATTATGTTAAACAAGGATAGATTCATTTTTGATTTAGGCATGGGAAGATTAAGGCCCTAATTAAATTCCTGGCAGGGTGGCTCATCCTCCACCAGAGCAAAAGAGTAAATTACTCTGTCGCACTGAAGGAGGTACCAACTGCCAGCTCTAGGAATGTCCACTGGCCCATTGGACATTTCTATAATTGACAGGAACTGCTGTGACTTCCGCGCCTATGAATGTATCTTTACTGTCAACATGATCGAGCCTTACAGCAAACTTACCAAGCATTTATTATTTTCAAAAAGAAAATCCCAAAGCAGGATATTCTTTTTGAAAAAAATAAAAAAACACAATGGCACCCTTGCCAGTCGAGTTTCATCCAACTGTGAGGGGGACATTGAGCACTTTTCAGTGCCTATTACTGCCAGGTTTTTCCTGGCTGTGATTGGCATTGAAAAATTGCTATATGTTCATTGATATAAATTAGGTGGGCCGACATATAGCCAAATCTCTGACGGTCCTTACTCTATCGGGTAGTCGGAGAAGTTTGACCACAGTGGACAAGGAGTATTCTCCGCCAAGTTGAATTATGGTCTGCCAGTATTTTCAATCGGATAGGAGGACCATAGTTTTGGTAGAAAGGGAACTCCGTCACTGCTGCGACAGAGTTCCCTTTCCACTAAGATAACATCAGGCCCTAAATGATTTGCCCAGAATCATAGGGTTTTGAGCTGATGCTGGTTCTCTAGTTCCAAACTCAGTGGCTCTTGCCATTATTCCACATCACTGAAATACATCCTAGAGGAACAAGTGTGCAGTTACACAACACTAATACCATAAATACGAGGTGGATGTCTAGAGATTTGCTAGATAATATTTATTTAAATGTATTTATCCAAAATTGCCTTTCTTGGCCTTGTGAAAAGATGAATGTGACTGACCCCAACATCCTAACACAGTCCCATGTGAGATCCATTATATGCCAAGTGCCCATCCAAATGCACCCTGTCGAAAATAGAAATGCACCTTTGAGCAAATAAATGACTTCTCAGCAACTCTTCTGTTGCTGTTTAAGCCTTTCTAATTCACTCAGAGTCTGCCTCCTAATTAGTGAAAAATATGTGTCTCCAGTTATAGGTGCTCTCCCATAATCACAACATTGTCATTTTAAATGAACATGACAAACCTACAGAAAATGCAAGGAAAATATTGTTACTGGTGCACTCCAGACCATCTCTACCCATTCATTATGACACAAAGTAAATAAATGCCCCCTCAACAAAGTGAATAATTTTATTTTTGTGGCAACCACCCACCTGATGTATTCTCATTTTGTCTATATCATCTCATGAACAAATACAGAAATGAATATCCTCATTTTGTCTATATCTTCTCATAAACAAATACAGCAATGAACTACACAAAACAAAGTAAACATATTCAGATATCTCAAAGACATCCAGTTTTCCTCTGCACTCAAAATCCTGTGCTTAAAGAGGAAGAAGGTTAACCTGGAGGCATATATCCATGCACACAATTGGCAGTGAACATAAAACAGGTCCAGTACACATACAGCTTCATATGAGTCTCTCCTCTCCAGAATGACCATCCTTAAAAGACTTTAACAAAAACATTGGGGTCCAATCAACCTTGCCAGACTCCCACTAACCATGCATCAAATCAGCAAATGCACATGTCAATGGCAAATCCCCGCCCCAAAATATGAATATTGATGATACCATTTATTCCCAACACTATCCACATCTAAAGTGGCTAGAATTATGACTAAATCTGTTAGCTTATGCAGATTCAAAAAGGAATAGTGCATAAGAAGTGCTACCCTCTCCACAGTCCCAAACAACCTGTGCCATGTGCATTCAGCTCCTCCAATGCCTGCCCTCCAAAAATGGGAACTATCCATCCCTTGTAAAAATGTCCAAAAAATATTATGATTAGAGGGCTATAAGACCCCCATAACATACACATTATGTCAGCAACTGAATAAATAACAACCTCCTGAAAGTCCCCAAAATTCTTAGGATCGCCAACAATGCCAGAAACCCATTGCCTCTGCAGAATTTAAGTAAATACATAATTCACAATCCGAAAAAATGTAACGTAAATAGTGAGACCCCAACATGCCACATTTCCATCGACTATCCCTCAGATGTCCAACTGAGGGAAAAAAACAATTTGGAAAAAATAAAATGCTTTCAAGAATGCCCCCCCCCTAAGTAACATACTATATACACACAAAATATATTGAAAATAAAAACAGGATATTGACTAGATACAATCACATTTAGATGTGGAAACAGTATACTCATTGCCCCGTTCGTGATGATCACATCTGCCTCATAACTCTCCTCTCTCTATGACCCATTGGAAAAGGAAAAAAAACTTTGAGGGCAATTCGCAAAAACATTAATGAAGACATATATTAATACTTCTAAATTATTATTCTACATAGTCATACATGCAATTCACAATGGTATGGTCCTTGGTCCTATGCCTGCCCTATCTTTCATTTGTGGAGTTCTCCAATGAGAGTGCATAGAACTATGAACATACAGTCTGGCATTTTAGTTGTTAATGTTGGAGTGGCAAAGGGGAGCAAAAAGAAAATGGAGACTATCTACCACAGAGTGGGAGGAGGAAAGGGAAACTTAAGAAGAGGTGCAAGGAGGGGCATGCAAATACAAAAACACATCTACAAACATCAGTTGAAATTCATAAAAGATACACCCACATCTACCAAACAGGATAGAATCTCTCCAGTAAAGTCTTGGAGTACGTCTGACACTACACATAGCCAATCACAGAACTACTGCCACTACTGGGTGCTAATCTCCATCGAAGGTTGCTGAATTGCCTCTAGGCAGATAACTACACTGTGCAAAGGAGTATATTTTACATGAGCAGAGAACTCTACAAATAGATTTACCTTTGTGAATTGTCTCATAGGTATTGAGAGAGGTGTAATATGGGAGAATGAGGTGGCATTCACTGGCTATTGTGAGTTGAAATACACAGGCCATTCAGCATCAAGGGATTAAGGATAGCCTTATATGAAAGATGTGAAATGGAAATTGAGTAATTATTGTAAGACAGAGTTCTAATGCAATAAAAGCTTATATTAGTGTCAAGTGAGCCAGTAGGACAGCATGGTTAACGTTGTATTGGGTCAACTAGAATATGTTCTTGTAATTGCATAGAATGCAAAAAGAAATCATATTTTTAAACAGGGAAAATCAAACAGTGCCTCAGTATATATTTTGTTTGTAAGGTAATTAACAAAGAGTTGTGAGTTCCAGTGTGACTTTCTTTTTTAGTTCCAAAGATTTTAGTTTTATCAAAGGAGTAAGACACAACATAAACAAGCGAGCCACAGTAATATGGATGATTACCAGCATGGCATGATGACTTTAATGTTGAATAAATTAGCTCTCAGAGAAGTGACGTACAAAGTTTCAATCATCTGACATTTGATATATATCACAAAAAAGTTAACATATTATTCAAAATCAACAGTGAGCACCATTTTGCTAGAGAAGGGGAGGGATCGAAGTTGCTGGGGGAAGAACGTAGAGGAGAGGGGGAAGAATCTAGTGGTCAGAGAAAGGAGGAGAAGAGCATTCTTATGACAGCTCAAGAGGAAGAGAAACTTTGGTGATCAGAGCAGCCATTGCATTTTGGCCTTAAAGCTATCAAGGGTACTCCAGATGTTCTGTGATGTTCCAGGATTTCCCAGTGAATTAGACAGATTTGTGTGTGTGCTTCTAATGTATGTAACCTATGTCCACCAATTTTTGGAATGACACACTGTATATGAAAGATCTGGTGGATTGGGGGTTGCATATGGGCCTAAAAAAGTTGAAATCTAGAGTGATAGTCATGTTGAAAATCATATTGGGTTGCTTACCTATGGTATCCCAGTATGAGATGGCCTGGTGAAGAACATATATTCTGGAACTCAGCAGGCCATCTTACTGGACCAGTAAGAGTAGGATTCCATCAACTGTAATTTGGAAAGTTTTGTTAGGGTCCAGTACAAAAAGTGAGATGCATAACATTTAGTTTTGGTTAGTCATGGTAGGGGTTTATTTTTAAGTAGGTTAGAGACAATTTTGGGACAGGGTTTATCTGGGGAAGGGAAAAATATTAGTATCTTGCAAATATTTATGCCGCACTTTCTGAATGGGAGAAGGGGAATTAGATGGGGGTTGCACAAAGTTTTATATATTTCAGACACCACATGTGCCCTAGGTGAAATCAACAAAGGACGTAAAGCATGATTGGGTATTGAAAGGGTCCCAGTTTGGATATTTTTGATTTGATCAATAAAAAATTGTAAAAGTCCATATTGTTAAGGAAGGGGTTTTTCTCCAGGCATACAAAGGTTAGGGGTTTCTTGTCCACAAAAAAGGTCAGAAACCAAGCTAATGGCCTTGTCTGCCCACCTGGTACTTATGGTAACAGAATTACAGTTTTTGTTATCATATTATTCCATAGGGAGAGAGCATAGGACCTATTAATATTAGAGGATAGATTTTTCTCTCTCAATTTCACGACTCTGATATCTTCCAAGAAAATGTGTTTTGAGTGGGGAGAGGTAGGATGAGATATTGTGAATGTCATGATGAGTGGAAAAGGTAATGAGCAATGGAGTTTAACAGTGAGCCATGGAGTGCTAATGAAGGGATCAACGTTTAGCCAATGGGAGCCATAGGCAGACAAAAAGGTAGTCTCATAATCAGACCATATCAGGAGATTACACCCTCCTTTCTCACAAGGTAGTTGACAATTTTTTGAGGGCGAGTCTTGGCTTCATTTTAGAACAAAGAAAGTCAAAGGCAGATTTCAGGTGTGGCACTGAAGAAAATTTGAAACATATTTTTGGGCACTCACCACTGCTAATGGTGTCTTGGGCCAAGATATTCTCTTTGATTCAATGTCCTTCAGGAGGTCCCACCTACAATGAAGATAGTGAGAATAGAGCAAGAGAAGTGAAGAAACAATTACCGTGTTTGACTTTCCATATGCACCACTTGTGCTCCTTTAATGATAAAGTGGTAGTAGAGGACCCCCCTTTGCACATTTTAAGGGGTGGGCTGGAACACATGTATTTGGAGTGGAACATTATATATTTACATTTACTGATAGAATGAAATACTGTGAAGGATACTGAAAGGATATGGTCAGATTATCAGCTATCTACGTTCTAGTCACCACTGGGACATCATTGGCTCTTGTCCTCTCAGCCCCTCATCGCCTTCGATCATTTTCACAATTGTACAATGTGATATGAGCTCAAGAAATATAGGAAAGGTAGGAATGCAGAAAATAAAAAGATTCACTACTTTCTCATGAGTGAAATCTCACTTATGGGTCAAGAAACACATGCAGTCATTTATTAGTAATGCACAGTGTGTTAACATTAAGATGCCACCTCAAACTCTCATATAGTATGGGGCCGGATTTATCAAAGTTTCATGCAACGCAGCAAGATACCTTGATGTGCTACATGAAAGAGAGAGGGAAGGAATGCGTCATATGTAACATTATTTGGAGTATTCCTGTCCTCTCCTTGTGCTGGTGCACAATGTGCTCTCTTACGCCAAAGCAAGCACCCCAGCGTATTGTTGTACTGCAGGAAGGGCTACCGTCCTGCACAAAAACAATCCTCAAAGGCATTTTCCTCTTTCTAAGTGTACTGCAATCTGCTCTTAGAAAGAAGAAACCACGAAGAGAAATAAAGATATTTCTACTTGTTGCACCTCTTTGAAAGGCATACAATTCAGATGCATTCCCACACACGGTAATTCAATACCGCTACTTGCGCTGCCTTTCATTACACTAGATTTACCGAGCCATGCAGGGTGGCCTTGCATAGATTGGTAAATCTGATTCTTGATTTTACATCCCCCTACATTGCCTTGTGTGGCGCCAGAGTGACACAAAACAATGGAAAAACTGCCACTGTGTGTCTGTGTGCCAACTTGTTTTGGGTGTCTTGGGTATGACACATGATCTTGCCTTTACCTAACAGCTGACTACTGGCCATTTCTGTACATGTATTCTGCTAATAAGTATTGACTTTAGAAGATAATCCCTCTCTGATCAGGCTCACCCTCCTTGAAAGTAGACTTTGTTACTCACATTACTGAATTGCGGAATAATTGTTTAAACTCCCAAATGGACAGAGCTGACCTTGTTGCTCAAATTTACTTTGTTCTGATTTTGCCTATGTGTCACTGTCTAAAGTGAATTACTCGATGAAAAATTTGTGTTTAACTTCTTCCACTTCAACATAGTCACAGCCAAATGCTCCAACGAGTGCTTACTTTGTAATTCAAATATACTTGCTCAAAATGGTTTTTCCTCTAACCAGCGGCTCATATTTTTCCTTTCAGTTTAAGTGTAATCCTGCTGCTGACAGAGAAGGAGGAAAATCTGAAGCCTAAAGGTGCAAGTAAAGATGAGACATTTCGGAAGGCCAAGAGGTATATCCTCATCCATACACAACATCTGAGAAGCAGCACCGGATGAACAGACTTGTCTTTTCATAAAAGTGCAAACAAATTCGGAGCCAGGGTGCCGTTGCAATGTAGAGATCTCTTGGAAAAGAGATCTAGTGAGAATTTGTCATTGGAAGGACGCAGGGCATGGAGGTTTTAATCTGAAATTGTCCTGCTGTCATGGTTAGTTTTGAGTCTTTTTTTCTTCCATGCGTGCCGTAATTGGGACCATTGATTCCCGCTCAGACATGTCACCGGTCCAGTTTACCCAGTTGAGTCAGTGGAAATCAAAATATGTTTGAGGCTGGAAGAGCAAAACCACATTGGGTCTAAGGTACAACTCTTAAAAAGTTGCATGTTTTTGTACATTAAATTGTATAGATCTTGTATGGGTGTCAATGATTTTTGTGTGGAGTTATATATACTTGTATCAATGAGTTTCGTTTTAAAGAACATTGACAACTATTTACTAAAAACAATTACAAACAGGAAACAATTGTGAAAATGGGAATTTTGTGCAACTCTGCGGATGGACAAAACAGTTTGCACATGTTGTCCTAGCACAGTCACACCAGTCAGGTAGGACCAAATAAATAAATAAATTAATAAATTAATAAATAAATAACTTTGGAGGTGAGAGCTTACCCCATCTTTTTAGGTCAGAGCAGCAATAAGAAGGATTTGGCTGAAAAGGATATTGACAAGATTTATTTTTGTTCTAGTGCACATTTCCTCCCTGATGAAGGATTTTAATGATATTCTACAAACGTAATTAACAGGTTGTGATTAATTAGCAAGCATATGCCTTAATGAGTAAAGCAGCAGTTTCTGTTACAATTTTAGAAATGCAATGAAAGTTTTTGATGCTTAGAAATAAACTTTGAAGTGATGCTTCCTTGTGTGCTAGACTAAAAAGTAAGACAGGAGCAATATTGAAACATGAAAAATAGCTGGAAGAAAATATGGGAAGATTGACAAAAAGAAACTAAATATATGGTCTCACACATGTTAAAACCCAACAAATTAATTATAGCTCAATGATGAGAAAAGGTAAACCTTTTAACTACATACATCTGCAAGCACTAGCATTTGGAGGATTGAAGTATAGTTCAATCTGTATTTCAGCCGAATTTTCAGCTTCATACCATGGTAGACGGAGACTTGTGTAATGAAAACTTAGCAAGAAAGCAACAGAGCACAACACATAGGCAGGAGATATAGTGTATGCATGAATAAAGAGGGGAAGATGGTAAAGTGATTTACAGCATGAATGAGATGATGGAGAAGGGAGAGGACAAGCGGTCAGTAAGGGAGAAGTTGAGTTCAGAGATAGAAATGGTAAGATTGAGGGAATTCTCTCAGGTACAGGAAGAGGCAACCATAATGTGAGAGGCTAGTCATTTTGTACCATGACCATTGAAGAGGCTGTGCTAAGAGCTAACATGAGACAACCTGGATTGGGAAGGGGAAGATGTCATTCACAGACCCGGGCACCAGGCAAGCTGGAACTATTGTGTTAACCGTGAGGGTTGAGATTGTTTGTCTCTGATGTGTTGGGATCCTTCTTACTATGACTCTGCAGACTGGATCAAGTACACCTTTCATACTTGACTCGCTGAGGTACTGATGGTGAGAAGTCACAAATATCTCAGGGATGTAGGGTTGGGGTACTTCTGCTCTGAACTCAACAAACACATAGCAGCATAATAAATGATTGTCTAACCCAGTGATTGACTGTCAAGAAGAAATTGACTTTAATGTCCACTAGAAATAACTACTCCACACACAAGAATGTATACTAAACATTTTAGTATCATTAAATTACTGTAGCCCTGGACCTTCCAGCTATGGGTCCCAGCCCTTTTTTTATGAACCAGGTGGCTCCCTCTCCAGGTTAATATCCAGCAGGAAAAGGCTGAAGTGCAGATTACTCTGTAATCTTATTAATGTTCTGTGTCTCTTAATTCACTGGTTTAAACGGAATGTGTCTCTCAGTGCACCGTTTCTCACCCATGTGGTTTCTCAGTTCACTGTTTCTTACCCAGCAAGTTTTTCAGCGAGTCAAGGCTTCCATATGGCTGCCTTGCTCTTTATCAGCTCACAGCTCTCCCTCTTCTGGGCTAAGCTTATGCATGCAGTTCTTTGTGAACAGCTCAGAGGGCAAGGATGATGCAGCTCCTCTGATGGTCAGGGATGTGCTAGCTTTTTTTGGTTGGTATGGCAGGTGCCTGACGCAGCCCCTCTTGAGCTGATCAGATCTATATTGAAACAGTCATGCACAGCCTGGCTCAAGCAGGAGGTAATGCATTATGGGCTGGATAGGGATCACGGATCAGGTCATGCCACGGTCTTATTCCGGGAATGATTCTGGATTTGGCTAGAGCAGATCAGGTTGTGCTGCAGAGTCCAGGTTCTCAATTTAAGTGCACCAACTTAAGTTGCACAGCAGATTCACAATTCAGGTGCAGTGGCTCCGGTCATGCAAAAGTGTCATACTTTAGGCACATAGGTTGAGGTCAGGTTGCAACTTCACGATTCCCTCATGGAATCTCACTGGAAAGTTTGGAGCACCCAACATGGACTCACAAAACCCTCTCTCGAGACTTCCTCTTTGCACACCCACTGCACCAGGGTCATACTGCACCTCACTCCTGGAAATTCACTTCAATTGCAAGGTTGGATGGCACGCTCCTTCCCTCTCTTAGTAGGCAGGCTAGCTTCTAGCCATGTCTGTGCAGCTGAGCAGCTCTTCTGCAAGGGGTACATTTAGATACAATACCTTCACATTTGGTAAGCTGGCTTTCAGGCAGATACCAAATTTGGCTGTACAGCAGTCTTCTAAGCAGACAGTAGAGCCCTCCCTCCCTTGGCCTGATAGATGTGGAACCACGAGTGGGTCATTGGATCCCACTTATAGACAGTCAAAACAGGCAGTTGATGTGTATCCATTGTCAGCACTTTCACTTTAGTTGGAGGTGGTTCTATTATCAAGCGTCCCTTCCAGGCTTTGTGTAGAGTGATGCTTCTCATAGCAGGGTAGTCTACAGTTCAGAGTACCCAGAATAGAGGCAAACGAATAATGAGGTTCTGCACCTGGATATCATCAACCACATTAGAGTGTTCAGAGTAGTCAAAAGGCTGTGCCACACCCAGGGGGTCCTCTTCATCTTGCACAACACAGTCCACATTCCCATCCTTCAACCCAACGATCTTCCAAATCGAAATGCTTTGGACAGATTAATTAGCAGATCCTTGCTCTGCAAAAGGCTTATGGAATTTCTAAATGAGCATTGTCTCCTCTCCCTTCACTTAGACTTCAGTGTCTACGTCTCCTCTCCTCTCATGTACATGCAAAGAAAGACCAAAATGGATTTCCATATGACTCAATTTTTATGACACACTTTTATGCACCATGCATGTACCACACAGACCACATACACAGAACACGCACAAATACATTTTGTGCTAAGACCAGGGCAAAGCCATTAAAGTAAAACCTGTGAAAACATTTTTGATTTGATATATCATATCCAATATCTTCATAAAGAGAAATGATTGTATGCAATATATGCAGTAACACAAGGGTACGTGGCTAAGCCAGCCAAGATGGTGGACGCAACTTTGTGAAGTTCTGCTCACCGGCCCGCACATCTGCAACCATCTGAACTTAGTGCCCCCTTGACGGGTGACTGGTGGCCATTGATGAGTCCAAGTTCCCTGTCACCTCCCCCAGTAACAATCTTTACAGCACCTACCAGTCTCTAGCACATCATTTCCGGGCCCAGGGCTTGGGACCTGCCTGGCTCTGATCAGCTCAGAACGGACTGCGGCTCCCCAGGCGAAATACCCGGTGCTGCACCAGGCTCCAGCGACAACTGAGGGTGACCAGAGGCCACAATTGAGGATTGGTGGGGCACCCCTCTTTGACATAATTATACCCCCATCCAACAGCATGATGTGGAGGACTGTTGCGGACCATGGGCCAGTGCCAGTCCGACCTTAACAGACATGAGTCCAGCAATGACCTAGCCCACGGAAACAAGACACGATAAGATACCGAGCTAACCACTGATGATACCAGCAAAGGCCAGGAACTCCAGGTGAGATGTAGTGCCCCCCCCAAGTGAGATGACCCCCTGAGACTTTGCATGCAGTCAGGTTGTACTGTGGCCCTCGGAGGCTCATCGTTGCCAGGATGCACTGTAACCCCAGGCATGGTGCCTTGGGGAGGCCAACAGAGAACAAGGGCCTGGTGAAATGCATTGACAGCGCCCCACTGAGACAGCACTGGTGTGTAGCCGCAATACACTGCAACCCTCAGGGGCCCAAGGTTGGTGGCGCCCCTCTCTCCTTAGTGGGGGTGCCCCATGACCACCTTGGGCAGAGGCAGGTGAGGCTGCTGCCTTCTCCCTCTGGACATCGGCTCCCAGATCAGGGCATGGTGGAGGGCCAATGGTTCCCACAGCAGCCCTTGACACTGAAGCATGGTCCCCGTCTCCAGGGGTTAATCCTGGGGAACAACACCTCCCTCCTCTCCACTCTAGACGGTGCGGGCGAGGGGGAACGCATTAATTGGAGGCGCGGGTTCATGGTGGGTAAGATATTGCTGCACATCTGACGCTGCTCCAGGGGCTGGATCCTTCCTCAAGATACTCTCTGCCGGCACACAATGCTGGCCTTCTCCCCCATTTGGTGTGCTCCAAGGGGATGGAGCAAACTGTGGGGCCTTCTCATAGTTGCGTGACCTTTGCTGGGGTTCCGCTGCCACCCCTACACTCGGGTGAGTCAAAATGCACGCTGCCTTATCCCCTGCCTCTGGTCATTCCTTCTAGTGCCCCCAGCATCCACTGATGGGAAGCCCTCATCCATCCTCTCTCCTTGCACACATGGGCCCCTGAGCAATAGTTTTGCTGCGTGGACTTGGTCAACCCCACCATACCTTAGCTCTTTAAGAATTGATGATTAGTTTGTGCGTACTGTCTGTTGCAATATGTCCCTCCTGTTTGATTCCTTATTAACCCTATCATTGTTCTTTTACCCCTAGTTATTTCCCCTAGACTGCACTAACATGACAGAGCAAGGATATATACCACCCTCACGACGGAAGAGCGACAGGGATGGAATGCTACTTCTAGTAACATCTACCATTCCGGACCCCTTACCCTACCAGCAACACCATGCCACCAATGAATTCTGATGCCTGCCTCCTCATGCGTAACGTGCACAGTATACACACAGTGCTCAAACGATACATAGTCTATTCCTATATAAGACATCAGAAAGACCAAATCATCCTTTTGCAAGAGACACATACTACAAAGGGAGAACTTGAGCACCTAGGTAAGCGAAGGGGGCCATCATCCACGCATCCACATACTCAGCATATGCACGGGGAGTCCTCATTTCGATCAGACCTGGTATTCCTTTCCAGGTGCTAGATGTTATCGTAGACAAGAAGGAACACTACTTGCTAGTTGAAGGCCACCTAGACGGTCGGCCACTGCTCCTCGGATGCATATTACGCACCTAAATCTGATCAGGAACATTTCTGGGATGCCCTCTCCAAGGTCTTAGCCCACAAGACTGCATTCCCTTGGATCCTCTGTGGGGATTATACCTGCGTATTAGACCTCACCCTTGACAGATCCCACGTCCCTTTACCACGTTCTACACCTTATGCACAGACTGCAAGATTTCGGAACTGGACACTTCTCTGGTCTTTATTGGATGCCTGGCCTTCCCACAACCTCACTGCCAAGGTATATTCCTTTTACTCGGCGCACTATCAATTGACCTTGACCGCTTCCTATATTCACCCTCCCTAGTGTCACACATACGTCACGGGACTATCTAAGTCACATAGATTATGACGCACATTTCATTGACCTATAATGGATGGATCCCAGACGACTGATACTAACTTGGCGTCTTCAGCGTGATTGCCTGGAAGACCCTGTCTTCCATGCCGAACAAGGCACCTATATTCAAAACTACTTTGCTGATAATCAGCACAGGGCATTTACTAGCATGATTGAGTGGGATGCATTCAAAGTGAAGCTTAGGGGGGAATGCACACAGCAAAGAGTAGGGTCTGCAGGACGCTTGAAAGGAAAAACACAGCTGCTGAATGACAGCTAGCCAAACAGGGGAGAGCAGCTGACCGCAAACCCGTGTTGACAGTGCAACTCACCACAGCCAAAACATAGCACTCTGAATTGTCAGAGCATCTCCTTCACTTCAATATTACCACCCATGCTGCAAATGTACATAGAGAGGATGACAAGGCCAGGCATCTCCTCACCTGGCTGATACAACAGTATTGCATAATTGCCCCAATCACAGAGATAATATAATCTAGCGGCACCAAGGTCCGCATGCAGTAAGAGATCCTCAAATCCATGTACAATTATTACTCAATAGTCTATAGTGCACCACCAAACTTCCTGGAGGAGCACTCACTAAATTTCTTTGCTGGAATTGATCTGCCCCGAATTTCCACTCATGTCAGTCAAGCCCATGATACTACAATCAGTGCAGAAGATGTGACACAAGCAATTAGAGATCTTGCTAACAACAAAGAGCTTGGGCGCAACAGCCTACCATAGGAAAATTATAGCATCTTCTTGACACTCTTGGCGCCGGTTAGAAATGGGGGTCTTTAGTTGGCAACGGTTTGCATCTGTGTCCAAGTAGGGACCCTTCCTTCAGGTCCCTTAGTAGCTTGGCACGAGCAGTCAGGCTTATCTCACAGGCAATGTGTAAAGCATTTGCACATAACCAACAGTAATACAGTAACAATACTACAAAAGGACCCCACACCAGTTTAGAAAAATATCCAATATTTTTTATATATCCAAAACAAGACCGAAACGATAAAAATCCAACATACGGTACTTAAAAATACATGCTTTAAAATTGCAGAAATATCTCAAAAACACAGTTCTTCCAAGTCAGTAGCCCAGTCCGGTGCTACCCTGATACTGAGAACAACAGAATCCAACAATTCCATCTAAAAGCATCATGGCGGCAGACTCGTAAACAGTACCTTTCTCATTACAGCCAACACGTTGGTGCAATATGGTCATGGCTACCATCGCGGTTGTGATGTGAAGTGAAGCAGTGCAGCGCACGGTGCTCTGAAGGTGCTGTGCAGGCAGTGGCTTGATGATGGTCATCCAGCGGTGTCGGTGAGACCAGGGCTACAATGCGGAGTGAGGTGGCGCTCATTGTGGTGCTCACAGTTCACGGTGCAAGCGACAGAGCCGGTTACCAGGAGCAGCAACGGTCAGCCCAGACTGCGATGTGGGACGAGGCGGTGCATTGTGAAACATGCGAGTGGTGCCCCCAGCCAGGATGCGGTCATGGGTGTCGAAGTCAGCAGTCAGCGATGGCGTCATGAGACCAGGGCGGCGAAGTGAAGTAAGGTGGTGCGGAGTGCGGTGCCTACAGGTCACGGTGCAAGCATCAGCTCGGTGGCGTTGATTGCCTTCATCGGTGAGACCAGGGTTGCGGTGCGATATGCGGCGGTGCCATCTGCCGTGTCTTCAGGACACGGAGCCAGTGACAGAGTCAGGGACAGAGTCGGTTGCTTTTCCCTACCTTTAACATACACAGCACCCTGCTCATAGGGGTACCTTCGACCTACCTTAGGGGTGACTTATATTTGAGAAATGGGAAGATTAGGGCCTGGCAAGTGGGTGCAGTTACCAGGCCGACATGACAGTTACAAACTGCACGCAGACACTGTAGTGGCAGGTCTGAGAACGCTTTGAAAGGCTGCTTGTGCGGGTGGATATATCAGTGCTGCAGGCCCACTAGCAGCCTTTGATTTACAGGCCCTAGCACACACAGTGCATTTTACTAGGGACTTATCAGTAAATCAAACATGCCAATCATGGAGTCACCAATCCATAACAAAATTTACCTGGAGTGTATAGACAAATTAGCACTGAATAGCAGTCGTAAAATGCCCAGAGTCCTAAAATCCACAAAAACAGGGTCAGAAACAGGAGGCCAAAAAGTCTGGGGGTAAACCCGCCAAAAAAGCCAAGTCTAACAGCCTCCCACTTTACCATGATGTATGAGGCAATGCTATCTGCAGGGGAGCTCCCTCACTCATTGCATGAATCCCTTCTGGTCTCTCTATGCAAACTGGGCAGAGACCCCTTGCACTTAACCTCCTATGGCCCAATAGCAATACTGGGCACAGATTACAAAATCCTTGAGAAAATCCTCCCTGACTGATATGCCCGCGTCCTCCCAGAGCTGATCCATGCTGATCAAAATGGTTTTGTCCCTGGACACAGTACATCACAAAATATTCACTGCCTCTTCCATGTTCACTGCCTCTTCCATGTCCAAGACCGCATATGGAACCGGTTCCCACAGGCCGTCTGCCTGATACTGGACCTTGAGAAGGCGTTTGACACACTGACATAGTCATGCCTTTGCCTTGTACTCACTTGTTTTGAAGTGGGCCCCAGATTACCGGCCGTCACCAGGCTACTATATATTGGACCGACCTCTAGAGAGTGACTGGACTGAGCTGTCTCTGCTCTCTTTCCTGGAGCACTGGGGAACCACACGGGTGTCCTTTATTGCCTCTGTTATTCGCTCTCGCGATGGAGTCCCTGGCTATCAGACTGCAGACGGAGGGAAGAGACTGGAATATACCACCCGCAGATATGCTACACTAGGTGTTGTTATATGCAGACGACTTACTGATATATCTCTGGGACATCAACTCGGATCACTCCTCGATATGGACTCCCTTGATTGAGTTCACTGCAGCAATTGGATTGCGTGTGAACTGGGAGAAATCTGCTATATACCTCCTCATCCGGCCCAACCTGCATGCCCTGTCTATCGAGGCGAAACAGCCCTCTGTTGGCAGGGAGTGGTGATCTGGTATATGGAGATACAGAAGTATCATACCCCACTGGACCTGTATGAGGGAAATGTTCCCACTTCCTTGACTGGTATTAGACCCCAAAGACATTTCTGCCAATCTTTCCCTTAAGCCCCTGTAGGTCAGAAAGCCCTTGCTAAAATGGTTCTGTTCCCCCGGCTATTGCATTATTTTGCTAATCTGCCAGTCATCCCACTGTGGCTTTTTTATCAAAGAATTGAATACCCCCTTAGGTAACCTTATCTGGGACACTTCAAGACATCGAGTTGCCTTTTGGAAACTAGTTACCAGTGGACCGCAGGGATCTTGGCGCTCCCTCTTTCGAAGCCTACTTCTTAGCAGCTCATTTATAATGGTTGCCCCAATGGACCACAGGACGTTATATGGGAGTGATTTGCGGTGTTGAGGGAGTCCTTCTCCATCCACAACATGTGGCTTCTTACTACCCAAATCCATGCCATCCTCAGGGCAACCGCTACAAGTGGCGGTGGCCTAAATGTGCATATCTTGCACATGCCGCATAATGAAGAATACTCCAGTGTATTTCCCCCTGTAGGTCTTCCACGCTTCCCTGGTACATATTCGCACTGAGACATATGTGCCTTTGATGGCTCAATCACTTCAAACCATAGGCGATTTATTTGCAGATCAACAGCTCTTTTCATATGACCAGCTGATATCGGATTACAATCTCTCTCCTGTTCAATTTCTGCTCCATAGACAGTTAGCGCACAACTGCCATACTTTTTGGGGCACTACAGACACGGAACGACCCACCCACCCACTAGCGCAGACTATTCTTACAATAGGAGATGGCCGGCATCTCCTTACCTGGCTATACAGAGCCATTTGGGACTTGACAGCCGTCCCCCTGGACTCACTTCTGCTGAAATGGGAGTATGATTATGGCAGAGTGTTACATGACAAGGAATAGACACAAGCCCTGTAATTCCCCTGACAGATTTCTCGAAATGCTTGTTTCAAATTGCCCCACTGACACATCCTGTTGCAAGGCAGCCACAGCTTTTAGCAAGTCACATCGAGAGCCCAGGGGAAGTAAGGATTCAGGGGTAAGTATTCTTTCAAAAATCTACTGGAGTGACACAGTTCTCAATCTGGCCCTCTTCCAGGCAGAACTGACTCTCTTAATTTAAAGTTCCAGCACAGAGAAACAGAGAGGCCAGGTAAGGGGAAGTCTTTTGCTGAAAGGGACAGCAAGGAAAGAGACCTGAAGTGACAGGTAAAGATCGTAGTTGTCAAAATAGAACTCACCCTGTGTATTTCAGTGTTAGTCTTTGTAAATTGAAAATACCTTTTCACTAATAATATCCTGAGACCAGTCTTGGATGTGGCTTGGGAAGTCTATGCTTTCAACTGCTCAAACAAGAACAAATAAACTGAGAATTAGCATATGACCATGACACTGATGTACACAACTACATTGCTTTCATCACCTTTTCCAGTTTTTTTGTTCATGGTTTTATTATAACTCAAAATAAGCCCTTCACATTCATATCCCCTTTCATCCACTGTTCTTTGTAAAAGTCTTATAACACTATCATCCTTGTCTACAACAATAATCAACCATTAATGTTCATGTGTGATGGGCCTTTGTGTTACCAGTAAAGCAATCAGTTGGACTTTCTCAAGTCTCTTTTGGTGTCAACCTAGATTCATGAACTTCACCCTCAGCATTTTAACCAGACAACTCAGACCTCTGCTTAATTGTTCTTTCTCCTAAGGTTTGAAAACACAGTGTGGTGTGCTTTTGTGAGTAAGAGACTGCCTTATAAATTGTTTCTGGAAAGGGTGTACATATACCTTCCCAAATCTGCATTGAACAGGATTGTTGCTGTCACGACTGGCACCTTATCTTCACATCTCTCACCTCTGCTTCCTTCTGCTACTGTTGACAGCAAAATAAAGTTCTTATTCCATGCTGAAAAGACCAAGTCAGAGAACCCAGAAGATAGACCTCTTCACTCGACCAAGATCCTTCAATACGGAGCACGTGAGTCAGGGCGGTCCCATTTTATAGGGAGAGTCACCAAAAGATATCACTGTTCTGGCATTCTGGGAATTGTAATGTGCACTTCCCATAGCAGGTTACTTCAAACATACAGCCTCAAATGATATGAAACAAACCTAATGATTCAAGACTAACAAGGTATAGACCTCTTATATGTATAGTGTTCACCAAGCAAAGTTTCTATAAATATTTGTAAATGTTTGATATTGACAGGAACACGATTGTATACCACACACAGGACATTCCCATCCCAACACACACTTTCTCCATCAGCACATTGCCAGGCGCACACACAGACTGATGCTGAGCATACTTAGGGCCCGATTCACAGAACTAACTTAAGACAAAATCCTAAACTTACTACCATTTTGGTATTCACAGAAGGCACTTAGTCATTTCGGTATTCACAGAAGTTAGGAGTCCTAACTTTAGGACTCCTAAATGCCTTCTGTGAATACCGAAAGCCTTAAAATTAGGATTTTTCTCAGTTTAGTAGTAGTATAGTTAGGACTCCTAACTTTAGGACTCCTAAATGCCTTCTGTGAATACCGAAAGTCTTAAAATTAGGATTTTTCTCAATTTAGTAGTAGTAAAGTTTGGACTCCTAACTTTAGGAGTCCTAAATGCCTTGTGTGAATACCGAAAGCCTTAAAATTAGGATTTATCTCAGTTTAGTAGTAGTAAATTTAGGAGTCCTAACTTTAGGACTCCTAAACTGAGAAAAATCCTAATTTTAAGACTTTTGGTATTCACAGAAGGCATTTAGGAGTCCTAAAGTTTGGACTCCTAACTTCTGTGAATACCGAAGTGAGTAAGTGTCTTCTGTGAATACCAAAATGAGTAAGTGCCTTTTGTGAATACAAAAATGGTAGTAAGTTTAGGATTTTGTCTTAATTAGTTCTGTGAATCGGGCCCATAGTGCCATGGTCGGTTTTGACACATCTGTGCTTGTGGTCACTCAGACGTATTTTCTGTGTGTCATGTGGAGCACTGAGTGGGAAGAGTAGCAGCAGTACCCATGTTTCTGAAAGGCATGCGCCATACCAAAAATAGACTTATTTTCCCTTAAATTAATTCCATTAAATCATGGAAAGGGTGGAACCAAATCTTATAAATAGCACTTTCCAGGAGAGTAGACTGTCCATTCTGAGAATGCAATTTTGCAGAGTCTCTTCCTGTGATGTCCGTTCCTGGTTGAACTATAAATTAAGAATGTTTTAAGAAAGGAAGATGCATCATGATACATTTGGTTTACCTGATTTTTTCTTGTGATCTTCCCCCCTTACTTTTATTTTTGTCCCTGATTTTTCTTCAAGCAGATGTTTTCCTATTGGGATCATCATACCTTCTCTTTTCCCCTTCCAAAGGTCAGGAAGAATGTGGTGCCTTGCTTATTTGTCCAGTGCTTCCTTCATACTTAATCAAGGATTAAAGCTTGACAAATTAGGAGTGTACCCCTTTGTGGGGTCTTCCTCTTAAACGTACCTGGCATCTGTCATGTATATTATTCTGTGCAGAGTAGCGTTGTGGCTACTAGGAGGCTTCACCATTTCCTTGGGCAATCCAGAACTGTATTCAACAGACTTTCTCAGCATCCAAACCTTGATAAATTGCAATGCCAATAACTCCTTAGGTTTTGTAGCACTATGCTCATGTACTGGTAAAGGTAGGAGGACAACCATTGTACTTGAGATTTTGGGGTGAAACAGTCCTTGGTTTTATAGTCTACATACAACTCAATGGTTCCTGGAAGTGCCCATGTTGTTTCTGGGATCCAGATAAAGTAAGAAAGCTTTTTAATTGCCATATGGTATATTTAGCTTTTTTGCTTATCAAGATCAAGTTAAAATGGGTTACCTGATTAGTTGCCTTACTGGATAGCGTTGGCTTGGTAAATTCTGTTAGTAACCAACTTAGATGCTTGTTTACAGCCTTATGATGCCCTCCTACCAGTCTTATTAGAATCTGCTTCAACATTCTGATTTAGGGTACTCTGTTGAAGAGGCTTATTATATGGTATACAGCAAGGGCCATTGGATGTATTAACTTAGGTCACTTGGTTTCATTAGCCGCTGAAACTGCATGAGTTGCAATAACCCAGTAGATATTGTTTTAAATTACGATACTAAAGCAAAACAATATGTAATCACAGCCTCTTACTATTGCTTTTCAACTTAACGATGCATCACATTTGAACTTAGATTAAAACAAAGATGAAAGGAAAGTAATGTTACTTTTTCTAAAATTCCTTCTTCAGGGTCAGTCTGAGATTTTTGTGGACACTGAGTCTAAAGATGAGCCACTACAGGTTGAAGCATTGAGAGGTGTTTGACTGACACTCAGCAAGCACCCTGGAATAAAGCTGGTTTATGTCTATGTTGCGGTGCTGTTGGACATTATGATTCAGGGCTTTCCTAAACGGTCCCTGAAGAATGAAGAAAGATTTCAATCTTCTCCTGAGAAAAGAATGGGCAGTGTTCTAGCCCACTTACATTGGATCTTTTATGAATAATTCTGGAAATCATTTGTTTCTTGTAAAAAAGGGGGTTATTGGTTGAGGGGTGTGGAAGGCCCACTCAGGCAACAACCACAATCCTTGTCAGAGTGAACCACAAAGGTCACTAAATTAACCTGTGTGTAACCCTCTGGTAGCTTGGCACAAAAGCAGGCAGGCTTAACTTAGAGGCAATGTGTAAAGTCTTTATGCAGCATACAAACAGTAATAAAGTAAAACATTTATAAAGTGAAATTTAGAAAAATAGATTAAGATTTAAAAAATAAAAGTGTCATATACAGACAAGGGAACCCAATTGGATCGGTCAGGGGCCTTGGGTACTAGTATTTCATATGAACAGTGGTCCCTCACACGAAGGATAAAGTAAGAAAATGATTATAGAAGTACAACGAGATCTATAATATGTTGTTCAGCCAGCCAGACAGAAAATATATTTAATATTCCAAATATACATAAAGAAAACAAAACAATGGAGTGGAAACACAAACCCTGCAACAGTTAAAACATGAAAAGGGAACTCAGGCATTTCTTGGTGCTTGAAAGAAATCAGAGAATTGCCAAGCATAAATTACGGAAGATACCTTAGCACACATCAGTAATGTATAAAACAGTGTAAAGGTGTTAAGGAGTCGACAACGTTTCAATCCCAAACACAGAGGTACTGGGATCATGATCAAGACTTAGTCATATTGGCCTGAGATCAGTACATGTTAAAGTGAGGAAAGAAGGGGAGGAAAAAAGGAGAGGAAAAATAAGAGAAAAGGAAGGGTGTTAACATTAGGGTTTGGTGTCAAAGTAAAAATAATAATAAAAATAAAAAGAAGGAAACCATCCTGAATAGGAGCACATGAGCAGTCATACTAGCATCGTGAAACTACCCGATCAGAGTAGGCGGTAAACAAGCATATTGACTAACCAAGTGGTTGTGAGTGATGGTGGGTATAGATTGTAAGGGACTTATCTAGGTGAATCTGGCGCAATCATAATACTAACAACTACGCAATGTGAAGAGTTGCGCTAGGGGTTGAACCAGTGAGGCATAAATAGTTTTAAGGAACAATGCTTGTACTAGTGCTTACTGTTTACGAAAAACTGTCGTAGTCCCGGAGGAGACTAAAACGAACTGAAGAGGCAATCGATTTCCAACTTTAAAGCCTACAATAGAGTAATAAGGATGCTTTAGGAGTGGAGCCAGTGTGAAAATGGCTAATAGTGTGAGGAGTGAAGTGGAAGAGTCTTACCATAGTTGCAATAGAAAAATGCCACAATAAGCAAACTGTGGAGAAAGAAAAAGCAATCACGATGGAGGAATTGATGTGCTGCCAAAATGATTAAGTCCTGATGATGATCCCGGTACCTCTGTGTATGGGATCGAAACGTCATCAACTCCTTAACACCTTGACACTGTTTTATGCATTATTGATGTGTGCTTCCTTAATTTATGCTTGACAATTACCTGATTTCTTTCAAGCACCAAGAAACGCCTGAGTTTCCTTTTCATATTTTAACTGTTGTAGGGTTTGTGTTTCCACTCCATTGTTTTGTTTTCTTTATGTGTATTTGGAAAACTAAATATATTTTTTGTCCGGCTGGACAACATATTGATCTCATAATAATTATTTGAAAAGGTTTGCCATCTTGTGAGATGCACTCTCAGGAAGCAAGCAGACTCAGGAACTGAAATGTTAAAACACACTGACCAGCAGTTTAATGCGACACGTTTCAGGCTTACGCCCTTCTTCAAAGCCAACTGCTCTCCAGGACGGCCAAACCTTACTGCCAGCATTTTCCCTCCATTTATTCAAGTCACGCCCCAAGTGGGCCAGCCAAACATTATTGCCAGCATTTTCCCTCCATTTATTCAAGTCACGCCTCAAGTAGCCCACATGGGTAATATTGTGTACTACTGTTCCCAGCAATCATGGCACTTGCCTCTTGGATTCACCTGAGGTAATGGATATAAATGAGGGGATGTTTCCGTTGGTAACTTTCTCATTTCTATCACAGATTGCCTCTGATGAGGGCGTTGGCCCGAAACGCATCAGGCATGGAATTGCTGAGAAAAAGGAATCTAATAAACCACCTTTCTCTGGAAAGATACCGGCTGCGAGTGCATTTCTCCTGGGGGCATCTCCGTTTCTTAACATACAAGCGGCCGGCCCAGTCACGGAATGCACCACCGCAAGATCGAGCTGTGGGGCTACAGCCTGCTTATTGAGGCAGGCAAGGAGTGGCACAGCGGGACTCTAAATGAAAGAAAGTCGTTGTTGTTGGACTCCTTCAGCTAAGTTATGAACTTTGGTTATTATGATGATGACAGCCCACATGGGTACTATTCTGTGCTACGGTTCCCAGAAATCATGGCACTTGCCTCTTGGATTCACCTGAGGTAATGGACATAAATAAGGGGATGTTTCCATTGGTAACTTTGTCATTTCTATCACAGATTGCCTCTGATGAGGGCGTTGCCCCGAAAGGCGTCAGGCATGGAATTGCTGGGAAAAGGGAATCTAATAAACCATCTTTCTCTGGAAAGATACCGACTGCGAGAGCATTTCTCCGTTTCTTAACATCTCATATTACTTCTATAATAATTTTCTTACTTTATCTTCATGTGAAGGACCACTCTTCGTATAAAATTAAAAAATAAAAGGACACCAAAACTAATTAAATCCAAGTCATAAAACCAGAGTTATGGAGTTTTAAAGTTTCTATGTCAAATAGCCCCAAAAGCATAAATGTTAACTGTGGCCCACTGGAAGGTATACCTGGTTGTTCTTGGGGCTGAGATGCAAGGTCCTGCACTGTGCAGCACCAAGATGCATTGGTTCCGATGAGGCCACCGATTAGGAGAGGTGAGGTGCAGCTATGCAAGGTTGTGTTGAGTTGTGCTAGTTTTGAGAGAACCATCAGTCGGACAAGAAAAAGTGTACTCTGATGCCAGCTAATGGTCCAGGAGCTCAGGTGCCTTTTAGGGATCAGCATGGCACAGGAAGGTCTAGTTGGGTCTGGTCAGCTGGGCAGATGTAGAACAGGTCTCTGAAGTTTGTTGTGTCCCTGTAGCTCACACAGGAGGCCAGCTGGCTAGCCCCACTCTGGTGGTCCTGGGTTAAAGAAAACAGGTCCAGTCTCCATTCCTCAGGCATCAAGGTAGCAGGGTAGACCTTCTACCAGCAGGGCACCAGAGCAGTCCTTCTTCTGAGTCTTTCACGGGTCCAGGATTGATCTGATGAGTAGCTCTAGAAGTCCATTATTTATACCTGGTGCCATCATTTGCTAGGAGGGACTACCTGCTTTACCCCCAAATTTGGTTCTGAAAAGCCCTGTCAAGGCTCCAAACTGTCTGGGGATAACAAAAGGCAAGCAGACCTGGTGTTAGATTCGTTTTAGTATGTGTTTGACAAATCCCTTTGAAGTGCACGTGGGACTGGATATAGCCCCACCCAGTGATTCTGCAAGGATGGCTTATGCTGTCGGCACCTAGAATCCCTCTGTATAACTGCCTGGAAGGAAAGCACAAAACCCAGCAGCACAGCCATTCTAAGTCATGTGGCCCAGGACACTGGCAGAAGGTACAAATGGTTGGAACAAGAAAATGCCAACTTTGTAAAAGTGAAAACAAACAAAACAGCCTGTTGCACTCAAAGGTGAACCAGTGAACAATATTAACCATCTGTACTAAAATTAATACCGTGCAGTGTGCACCTTCAGGGGAGGTACCGCCCAGACCTCCTGATTCATAAATTGAAGTGGAACCTAGGAGACTGTCCTAGACATCGGGTGCACTACTAAGAGGTCACTCTATGCGAGTGTTTTAAAATGTAAACCATATAGTTCTCAATTTCAAAGAATAGTTAGCATGTGTATTCCCTAATTAACAATGTAACATAAACTCAAGTTCATACTTAGTGACTAAACAAGATGTCAAAAATTAGTCATTCAGTTATTTATTGACCAAACAAAAACATTAGAATTCTTGGGTGGGGAGATGAAAGGCATTCCTTCATTGTAACTCCCATTGCATTTTGGGCTATGAATCGCAGCCCTTTGTCAGGGGAGTCTATAATCAGGAAAATGTACGGTCACAAAATGAACATTAACAAACAATGATTGTAACAACATATGACATAAATGGCCTAGGAGGAAAGATGTAAAAAGACAATTGTTCCTTACAATAATGGTGTGGAAAGCCATGACTGATGGAAAAAACGAATAACTGAAAACATATGAGATTGTAAACTACATGCATGTTGCCAAAATCATCATGTGCAAAAAAACGTAAATTGTTGTGACACTTGAAGTGATATGAAAAGATAAAAGTATTATCGAAGCAATACGCACTATGGCTTGAACATGTGTTGCATGCTGTGTGTACATGACTACCCATGTGGTTTATACTACATGGGTAAGACAGAAAGGGTATTACGGACTCGCATCACCGAACATAAAAGTTGGATACGTACCAAAACTTTGAGTTCTCCACCGGCAGTTCATTGGCATGAATTTGATCACACCATTGCCCAAATGAGGTATACTGTTTTAGAAGTGGCAAAGTTTCAAGAGGACAGGGACATGTCAAAATGTTTGTTACAATGTGAAACGTTTTGGATACGCTTTCTCGATACCATGACACCTAGGGTTTTAAAGTGACAGACTGGATTTCTCAAGTTTTTTATAACACACATTACACATTTTTAGCTTACCAGGTCAGTGATGTGCAGCACATCACAGCTGCTTTAACTTTCAAATAAGGGTTCACTTACATTAGAGTGGTTACACGGTTTGGGAAAGCTAGGTATAGATGTTTTGTTACAGTTCTTTCTGCTTTTCTCTGTTTTTTATTTGTTACATTACTGCCCAGAGCACCATGTGGACATTTTGATTGAGTTTTTGGATACTTTTGAGATTTGCTTGTTATAGTATTTACTTTTTTGTAATCAATTGACTACTCATGTGTTGTTAACTTTCAGTATGCGCACAGTGAGTGGTAACTAGTCACCTATGTGAGTGATGAGGAGTACGTTTAAGTGGTCTCAATTTTTACACGCTAGGTCCACTCACATTAGCTTTTTTTCAGTTTTTTCTGTTTGATATTTGTGAAACTACAGTTGGTTGTACCAATTGGACATTTTTATTGAGCTTCTGAAGTTTCTTGTATAATTACATGCTCATGACATATGTTTTTCATTACCTGTCAATAGTGTGTTTTTATATATGTTTTTCATGCTTTAATGTCTGACACCTGTAAAATTTTCCATGGCAATAATTATGAGTTTTAAGCAACATGTGTTCTCTAAGTGATTCATTTCTAAATGTCGGGTTGACACCGTTATTTCTGCCGGTACAGGGCACCACTTCTCTGATGTTTTGTTACGTTACTCTTCATCATGACGTTAATTTTCATCATGACGTTATTTTTCAACATGTTTCTAGTAGAGCTTTGGCATCGGTTTTTGACAGCGTTTTTAGGGAGTCAGGCACAATTTTTTTACTTTCGCTAGCAATTAGCGTTTATATTTAAACGACGAATTTACACTGGTCCTTGCTCGCTCGTTTTTTGTGCCCGCCAGCCGTTATCCTCGGAAACTCGGGCGTTCGAAACAGCCCCATATTGGTAAGTCAGTTGCGGGGCCTTCTGGCTTCTGATGTTATTATGCGTTTTATTGAGGGATCGTTAATTAATTTTGTCAGTTAGGTACAAACTGGTACTGCTCCTTTCACTTGTTTTACTTCTCTCACGTATACCTGGGGGGGATCCCCGATGGCTTTCCAGACGGGACTTTAATTTTAGTTCCCTGGTGATTGTGGCACTTTTTATATGACTCGTTCCACGCTTTCAAACGGTGTGTTATATTATCTCGTACCAGCTTGTGGAGAAATTAGTTGTTTGTTCGGCGGGATTACTCTTTTTCTTGTAGTAACACCAGGGGGAGGCTGGTCTATTAGTCAGCGGGAGCAGCGTGGTGTAGTGGGAAACGTCCCTGGAAATGGGGAGTTTTAGACTAACCATATGGTCCTCCTTATATTTTTTAAGGGATTCTGTTATGGGATACTTACCGTTACATCTTTTGGAGATTTGTTCTCTAAGGCCTGATGATTATACAAATTCGTATATTTTCGCCTTTAGGTGGTGAAGATTGAACTCCGTTACACTTTACTAAAAGAAATAAATGAAGGGATATGACCTGGTCAGATTGATATTTTTATGGTGACCCCAGTAAAATGCAACGTTCATGTAAGTATCAAACTCGGTAGCTGATATCTATTGGTAGAAGACTGCAGTGCATTTTTTGCATACATGGGGCTCTGGAGTGTCATTGCACCTCGGAGTATACTTGTTGGTATTACCTCATTTTCACCCCTTCTTATTTGTCAACAGTTCTTATCATCTGTTGGTCTGCAGATAATCTACTTACATATAAGAAAAGGGATTTCTCCATGAACCACCGATCTGATTTTGTCCTCACTCTCTCCGAATAGGATTGATCAGTTTTGTGACTTATATACGGTGGGTATTATTGAATATTCATGTATATATGTGCTCACACAGCAGGAATTGTTGAGATGATGATAATTTGGGATATTTTCGGTAATTTCAATTTTATTACGGCTTCTTTACCTGCTCGAGTTAATGTTTACAGGCTGTGTTGATATGGAACCTCTTGAGTCGGAAAAAAGAAAAAACATAAATTATAACTATATAATACAATACCTTTACATAAAAGTGTAAGATGCAACCTTTGATAACCTACTTGGTCGCCGTTGACGCCTGAATTATTGTTAAGTTTGGTCTAGATTACAATGCGTTGCTGAGTTCTCTCCCTTCTCTTCTCTTCTCCTCTCTCTACTCACACTCTGGCCTTCCTTTACCTCTTCCGTTCGTTTGCCTCCATTGGGCATGTAGGATATTAGCAGAAACTCATGACGAGATGTTGCACAATTCTTTCTCTTTCCCTCTTTCCTTGTAGGATTTATTCATAGGATACAAATGACAAAGATTGTTAAGAATAATGTCATTGCTCTGTGTCTGTTGAATGGCAATCTACGTCATCTATATTGACTAAATATGGTTCTGTTTTATAATGAGGCTATTTAGTCTCTTAGCGGTTGTCTTGATGGAATATATTTATATGTAAATGTATTGATGAAATATGTAATATGTAATGTCTTGGGTCTGTCTATGTATTTATTTGTATATTTATGTGTTTGTATTTAACAGCCCTGAAGAAGTCTGCTTCAAGGACGAAATGCGTCGGCTGTGCTGTTGAGATCAATTGCATTATGATCTTATGTTTTTTAAAATGAAAGAATGAACCACTATATTATCGGAATAAAAAGGAATTGTTTTGAAAAACTTTGATGTGGGGAATGAATTATATCATTGTTCTTCCTGTTTCTCTAACTTGTGGTGCATCTGTGCTTTTGTTTAAAATGTGTTCTCTAAGTGCTTCATTTCCAAATATCAGGTTGACATTGTTATTTCTGCTGGTATAGGGCACATGCTCATGACATATGTTTTAAATTGCCTGTCAATAGTGTGTTTTTTATATATGTTTTTCACGCTTTAATGTCTAACACCTATAAAACTGTCCATGGCATTGATTACGTGTTTTAACCAACATGTGTTCTCTAAATGCTTCATTTCCAAATGTCGGGTTGACACTGTTATTTCTGTTGGGATAGGCCACCACTTCTCTCATGTTCTGTCACGTTGCTTTTCATCGTGGGGTTAATCTTTACCATGACATTATTTTGTAATGTTTGTCTGACACCTGTAAAACTTTTCATGGCATTGATTATGTGTTTTAAGCAACATGTGTTTTCTAAGTGCTTCATTTCTAAATGTCGGGTTGACACCGTTATTTCTGCCGGTACAGGGCACCACTTCTCTGATGTTTTGTTACGTTAGTAGAGCTTTGGCATCGGTTTTTGACAGCGTTTTTAGGGGGTCAGGCACGATTTTTTTACTTTCGCTATTTTCATCACGTCGGGTTTCACGATCGACATTGACTTCCTAGTGAGTCCATACACATCCTGGTTTTGACACGTCCCATTTTTATTTGTTCGCGTCAGTGCAATGCTGACGTCTGTACGCTTGGTTTCCCTCGGATCAGGAGTCTGTCTCTCATTACTGTGGTGGGCTCCTGGGCATTTTCCACTTCCTGACACTTCGTCATAGGTAAACTTTCCTTCTTTTTCGTGTCGACACTCTTCAACACCTTGTCCATTCCCGTTGCACTTTTTTGACATTATTGTTTTCATGCACAGTTTGAAGCCAGTGTTTTGGATTGGCTTCGATCACTGGTGGACATGTGTGGTTTTTCGCAGCAGCTGCAGGTTCATTGAATTTTTACGTGTTACTGAGCATCTCTTGGTTGGTAAGTTTTGCCATCAATGCATGGAGACACAGTTTTCCACACTTGGTTTTTCGCTGGTCTTACTTTCGTACACATTTTTTCCCATGTGCGGTATGGAGCCAGTGCTGTGGTCAGGCTTCGACACTTCATTCAAACAGAGTGTTTTCTAGAGCGGGAGGTACGTACCTTCAGCTCACTCGGTTTATAAGTATCTTTTATTCCTCACTGTTCACTGGTTTCGGTTGTAGTCACATACACGCAGAATGTGACACGTGTTCAAGCCATAGTATGTATTGCTTCGATAATACTTTTATCCTCCCACTTTAGTACTGTCACGTATCACTTCGAGTGTCACAACAATTTACGTTTTTTTTGCACATGATGGTTTTGGCAACGTGCATGTAGTTTACAATCTCATAAGTTTTCAGTTTTTTGTTTTCTCCATCAGTCATGGCTTTCCACACCATTATTGTAAGGAACAGTTGTCTTTTTACATCTTTACTCCTAGGCCATTTATGTTATATGTTGTTACAATCATTGTTTGTTAATGTTCATTTTGTAACAGTACATTGTCCTGATTATAGACTCCCCTGACGAAGGACTGCGATCCATAGCCCGAAATGCATTGGGAGTTACAACGAAGGAATATCTATCGTCTCCCCACCCAAGAATTCTAATGTTTTTGTTTAGTCAATAAATTCCTGAATAAGTAATTGTTGACATCTTGTTAAGTCACTAAGTATGAACTTGAGTTTATGTTACATTGGTAATTAGGGAATACACATGCTAACTTTTCTTTGAAATTGAGAACAATATGGTTTACATTTTAAAACACTCGCATAGCGTGACCTCTTAGTAGTGCACCCGATGTCTAGGACGGTCTCCTACGTTCCACTTCAACATTCTAAAAGTGGCATTTTCTGAATTGTGAGCTAAAATCTGACTTTATCATTAAAGAAGGGTTTAAATTTCAATTAATCTTAGTGTAAACAGCATTTCTCTATCTGCTCCCAATCCAAAGTTAAATGTGACAAGGTAACCCAGTGTTAGTTAATAGGAGAGATAGGCCTTACCTCAGTGATACTCACCGTCGAAACTGGGGTCTAGTTCTGCTCTTTAAAGTATAGTTTACCTTATGTTCCCATGCCTGGGTAAAGAAGCTCCACTGTGGGTACATCTAGAGCATCAAATACCTGGCCTTCACCATGAAATGTGACGCATGGTGAGAATACATGGGTGCAGTAACTGAAAGGGGACGGACAAGGTGTGCACACAGAAGTAAATAGCTTATTATATTACTGTGCATCACAGTGTTAATAAGTATATGTATCCAGATGGCAAGTAAACAATAAAAGTTGTTTAAAAAAAGTAATAAAATGGAGGGTTTAACCTGGCAAAAGGTTTACTTTAGCCAGGTCGAATTGGCAATTTAAAACTGCACTACAGACTACAGGCTTCAGACATGTTTTAAAGGGCTACTGTACTGGGTAGCACAATGAGTGTTGCAAGGCTACTAGCAGCATTTCATTTACAGGCCCCGGGTACTTGCAATACCACTTAATATGGACTTATAAGTAAATTAATTGTGCCAATTAAGTGTACGCAAATTTTGCCACATTTTAGGGAGAGGGCACAAGCACCTTAGCACTAATTACTCATGGTAAAATACACAGAGTCCTAAGACAAACCAAAACAAATTCAGCAAAATAGGAGGGGTGAAGGCAAAAGGTTTGGGAGACTACCACCCAGGGTTGTCAGGTCTAACATTTCTCATTGCAATTGTACTGAAAACAGAAAAGCAAAGGTTGGTTATACCACTGGCTTGTTAGACAGTGGTGCCTATGGGATGTTAATTTGTGAGGATGGACCACAAAGAACAGTATTGCCGTGAGACTTAAGAACACTTGTGCAGCGATGAAAACTGTTGATTTTGTTTTGGAGATCATATTGAGGCATTTACCTTTGGCCTTATGTCTCTCCAAATTGCACTTTAGTGTTTGGAATTCTTTGGTTAAAGAGGCATCATTCGCATGTCAATTGGGCACCTCAACCAATTTCCTTGTCATTGCAGATTTTTCATGACCTTTGTTATGTCTCTAGAAGTTATTAGTCACTGACAAATGAGAAGGGAAATACCATTTGTAAATGTATAGTAGTTAACCTGTCTCCAGTGCCAATGCAGTACTATGCTTTGTTTCTCGTTTTTGGTAGGCCTCAAGTCTGCTCACTTCTTCTTTACAGGGAATATCATTGTACTATGCCAATTGTACATAATGCCTTTATTCATTTTGGATGTATTAGTTTTCTAAATGAGAAAGAAAAAAAAAAGTCTCATTTAAAGGACAAATAACTAAATGGGTTTATTGTGTCATCTTTAGCACAGTGCCGGGACACCTTTATTTTTTGTACCCATGAAAGACCAAGATCCTTGACCTTGTATTGCTCAAGGAGGCTCAAATAATGACATGTTCAAGGATAAATATCCTTTGCTTCTTATAAAAGACATTTTGGAATCAATCCATAAAGTATGAGTCTTGCTAAACTAGAGTTATACAGGAATTAGCAATTGCTGTGTATTAATGAAGATAATTAGTGGAAGGAGGGGTGTTGGACCATTTTGGGGGACTTCTAATATCGTGTGATGCCATTTGTGTTATGGAAAGCTCCTGCCATCTTTCAGTGCTTCATTGATTCAGTATCCTCTGATGTCTTGAATCAGTTTGTTTTTCTGTATTTGGATGATACTTTGATGTTTTCACAGATTAATGTGTAACAGCAAGAGCATTTGAGTCTGATGCTGTGAAGACTCCTGCAACATCATTTTGTATGTAAACCAGAGAACTATGAGTGTGAGAAAGAAGCAGCATATTTTGGAATTTTATTGACTGCCCCTGGTCTTTCAGTTGGTCTGAAGAAGGTATAATCTATTCTGGATTGGTCTTCCCTACAAATGTTACAGCTATTCAAGGATTTACAAACTTTTCTTTACAAACATTTACTGTCAATTACCTAAGAAGTTTGCAGCTATACCTGGCAACATTATTAGAATCCTAAAAAGGAGACTATGAAAAGGGTTTATTTTTGAACAATCAAGGCAAAAGAACTTTTAATACCCTAAAACAGATGATTGCTCAAGCACCTTCCTGGATATTCCTGATACTCCAAAGAAGTTTATTGTGGAACTGGGCTTTCAACTTCTGAAAAAGCAGTTGGACCAGTTTCATTACAGAAGCAGAAAGAGGATAGACAAGAACAGACTATATTGTATCTTACTCACATTCTATCCAGGTTAGAATGGAAT
Source organism: Triturus cristatus (assembly GCF_964204655.1). NCBI lineage: Eukaryota > Metazoa > Chordata > Amphibia > Caudata > Salamandridae > Triturus > Triturus cristatus. The sequence goes on along the minus strand of NC_140588.1, from coordinate 313,886,625 downwards.
TAATTGCCTAAAAAAGAGTTTTTGGCAATGAAGACGGTGAATACAGAACAGAATCATTTTTGGTGAACACTGGAGAAGTATTTTAAATTTAAACCAATGATAGTTATGTGTAGCTTTTGTGACACATTCAATGTAGGAACAGTCCTCAGGCACGATAGGCATTGTTGCATATTTATATAGAGTCATCACTGACTGATAAGCATTCTGTAATTCCTCCTCTCCATGTTGTTGGAATAGGTATATCCTTTATATACATGGTCAAGAACAAATGGATTCAAGGTAGTTAGAAGATCTACATCTAATTTCTCCCTTAGTTCAATTAAATGAACTGAATATTAGTCAACAAGCTATCTGTTTTTTCACAAAATATTTAGAAATGGATGTCATGATAATGTGCTAAGAATCAGTTATTGCAGCTCATAAAGACGTTAAGACTACTTTGTATTTCGAACAACAATCTTCTTTCTGTCCAACAGTTCATTCTGATGTCAAGGAATATATATTTGCTTGTCCTGTTTCTGCTCATCATAAATTCTTACATTTGAAGCCTTTTGAATATTTGCAGTTTTTATCTGTGGCCCTTGATGCTTGACATATGATTTCTACAGGTTTTCTAAAAGATCTTCTGCCCATGTGAAAAAAGTTACAGTAGACTCTTTTTTCAAACATGGCTCATGTTTATCACCTGTTTAAATTACCAACAGTCTGAGTGCTTTGTTACTGATATTTTTCTCCATCATGGATTGTCACGTACAATCATCTATAATAAAGGGTACTCAATATATGTCACAGTTCTGGAAAGCCCTGTGTAAGACTTTAGGAGCTGCACAAGCATTTATTTTGGTTTTCATTCCCAATTTAATGGGGAAACACAGTGAAGTAATTATATTGTGGAACAATAATGATGATCCTACATTTAACACAACTCAAGACAATTGGACTTTTTGTTTGCCAATTGCATAATTCTTTTACAATAACACATCTCTTTGTGCTACAGAAGATTTGTTTTTCTTGTCATGCAATCGTTTTTACATCTTTGTCTTAATCCTTTAGTTCATTCTGGTAGAGAGTATGAGTTAGTTGTGGAAGCATAGACAACTTGCTTCAGAAAGGTTACATCATTCTAAAGTCAACATGAAGAAATATGCTTATAAATCAAGACTAAATTCTGATTCATTTTTAACTCATGAGAAAGTCTGTCTCTCTTCTCTTTTTCTCACAGTTCAGACATTGTACCTGGAAGGTTTATTCTGTTCTTCATTCATCTCAATTGAAGCCATACATTCCATGCTAATCTCAATAATTATAGTCCAGGGACAGCCAGAATATGAGGTTTATGAAATTTGTGATTTCTGGAAGTATCAAGGTGGCCTTCAATTTCTCATCAAAAGGAAGGATTACCATCCCTGTGAGTGCTCCTGGGAAGGTGCTTCTTTTGTTCATGCCCAAACATTAGTTTGCCATTTCTTTCAACAGACCCTTTATAAACCAGACTTCAGGAGTGCGATATACTTTTACAGTTATACTGCGATTGGTGCAGAGGACATTATCAAGCGATCACTTGAGACTGTCTGGGTCAAGCAGGGGAGACGTTATTAGCATGCTATCCATTAGGCTATTGCAAGACGCCACACTCAGACTAATGCTGAGCATTCTCGCCACCAAGTTTGTTATGATACTTCTGCATTCAGTGTGACCCAGAGTGGCTTTCTGCAAGCTGCGTGAAGTGCAAAGTGTGAAAAGCACCAGCGCAACTCCAGATTATGGCGTGGCACACATGATGTTGAAGATGGAATCATTCTATGCATCAACATAATTAGCTTTTAGAAAGGTGCAGAATTTCATTTTATTAAAAGGTCTTTCCAAGATGGTAGTCTGTCAATATCACCTGTTTCAAGCACATATAAAGGAGGATTTATGAGAAGATGTGTTGCAACTCATTTAATTTCCTGATTTTACATCATAGTGTTCACAACTTATTACAAATTTTGTGCATGATTTGTGCTTCAAGCAGGTTGGATTCAGTAGCGGATCCTGCAGGTAAGAGTGGTGGGGTGGGGCGGGTGAGTGTCGACAGACGATGGAATAGGGAAAGTTAAATAAATTCTATTCCATCATCTGTCAACATCCACCCGCCCCACATCGCTTACCTGCAGGAGATGCGCTTGGTTGGATTGTTTTTCCTCTAGGACATTGTCAAGGCTTACCTTCACTCTGTCTCCTTCCTGATGACAGGAGTAGTTGGGTGCCTTGCTAACTTCTCAAGTGCTACCTTCATTGTAAAGGAAGACATACAAGCTTGCCAAAGGAGGGGTTTAAACCTTTGTGGACCCACTGGAGGAGACAATTTACACCTTTCATCTACTCTGTACAGGGTGGTTTTGCAGCTACTGGGAGGAAACACACTGTTCTAGTGCATTCTACTAGGATATTATTCAACAGAGTCCATCCCTTGACAAAGAGTACAGCTGTCTTGCAGGTTTTGGGTGGACTACTCTTCAGATATACATTTTCGGTTAAGAGGAGCAGGGAAAGTATTTCGTAGATTACAAATGGGGCGGCATTGTACACCATTAGGCATAGCATCTGAAGGCTTGGCACGCATTTTGCACTTCCATTTAAAGTGGGGCACTGTCACTGACTGCCTTATAATGAATGCAAAAGACACACAGTTGGCAGTTTGGGCTGGACTGTTCCCATGAGGCTCAAGGTCAGACTGATTTGCATATGGCCATCTCTGAAGTGGGGTGGCCGAGTGAGCTAAAGAATGATGATGGATCAAACCCAGATCAGTTGACTGGGGGTGAGTGCTTGTTATGTTCAACACTCTGTCCATCATCCCCTTTGGTTTTACTTTGTCCGCCCTTAGTTGGCAGGGAATCGCCAGACGTGGGTCCCTTGCTCACTTTGCCACTGGATTCAAGCTAGCCTGACTGATGACGGCTGATTAGCCAGAAACCTGTCCCAGGATGCTTGTTTCTGGTCCAGGTAAGACATGGCTTGGCAGTTCGGGTTGGACTGTTCCCATGAGGCACAGGGTCACACTGATTTACACATGGCCGTGTCTGAACTGGGGTGGCGGAATGAGCTAAAGAATGATGATGGATTAAACCCAGATCAGTTGACTGGGGGTGAGTGCTTGCAATGTTTAACACTCCGTCCATCATCCCCTTTGGTTTTGCCTTATAATGGATGCAGTATGACTTGAAGATGATGAGACATAAAAGAGGCACCACTCCATGTCTCTAAAAATAGGCATTATCCTATCAAACCTTCTGAAGACTTTGATTAAATATGCTGCAGCATGCACAATGCTCCTTGTAGGTGTCAGGTGGGTCTCTCTGATGCAGCTTGCAAAACCTTTCCTCTGTTGAAATGTAACAGGAGCAACACTTGGTCAGTTATTCTGAATGCATCTTCTGGGAGAAACAGCTCCACTTTGTTTTAGAAAGATAATTCAAGGCAGTTTAGGGCTTGACCAAAACATGGCTCCAGGAGTAGCATAGTGTACCAGTGTGGAAACCATGGGATTTGGTGTTGTCGAAAAGTTGGGGTTTGAATTGGAAATGCATTCACTATAGACAGTTCTAGACCTAATGCTGCTTTCTTGGAGAAAAACCTCATCTTATTCATGTTCACATTGAGGTAGGCTGTGAACATTCATTTTGGAATGAAGAGAAAGTATTTGTTACCAGGGTGATTTAGTTGTTAGATATGATCCATGTATCCTTTCATGATATCGTCTGTTGTGGTTATAATCTAGAGAGTCCTTCAGTTTTGGTCTCTGTTAAACTTACTGGCACATGATCTACAGTAAAGCTGCAGTTTATGAAAATGTCAAATAAATTGCAGATAATCCGGGCATTGACCACGTATTGTGGATGTTGAATTCAGTGCTGACTAGTAAGAGTCCCAGGGTTTCCATGTAGATGTTGAAAAGTACCAGTTAGAGGAATGAGTCTTGTAGAGCATTACCATGAAGGGTTGACCTACTCCGGGCAATTATTTTAGTAAGCCTGAAGCGAGTCAAGTGCAAGTCAGATCTACACAGAGAAAATTATTTGTAAATTGGGCATGTGGGGTTACAACATGAGATCAAAGGCTAGTAGGGCCATGTCACTATAGATATAAGCATTTTTTTATTATAAACATCAGCAATCAGGGTAGTGCAAATAACTTCAGTGATCCAATAACCTTAATAAGTCATTAAGCATATGGCCAGGTGCCTCTACTTGGTTAAAGAACCCCATATTGGTGATATTTTATCCCATGAATGCCAATAACTGTATGTCAGGGAGTCTGCATTTAGGAAACTGTTTTACTCATTATGCATGCACCTGATGTGGGTAAGCAGTTAAGAAAATACATTTGAAGATAGTAATAAGATTCTAATATAAATATTGATGGAGTGATGGGTCTTATTGTTGAATTTTGGAAACTTGAACTTAAGAAAACACTCAAGTAGTGCACTTGTACATTCGGCCTGGCACAGTCATTATGTGGTCTCTAGAGATCAGGGAGATCTATCTACATGCATACTGTATAACATACTTGCATAGGTAAAGTAAGAGATGAAAAACAATATGATTCATTTTAAGGCTATAGAAAGGTTGGAGATAAAAAATAGTCACCACATTTATTACATTTCTTTTCTGGGGATATGTTATGTATTTGTAGAGCATATCTATAGGTTTAGTAGTAGATATGGAAAGTAGATATAAGTATACCAATGTATTTCTTTCTTATACAGTGTATGTTTTAGCCAATAAATATGCCAAATTTCAAGAGACATGTTTTGCTTGTATTTGTAATTAAACATGTAAGGATCAAAATGAGAGGTTAACAGGACTCTACAGAAATGTAGAACATGTTGTGTCCATAAAATCCAGAGTGGATAGTGCAAGCATCAATCTCACGGCACAGGGTGAATGTTGCAGGTCATGTTATGTCAATTGCTTAAATACTTCTAAACATCGGTAAACTGAAAAAAAGAAATGTTAGGAACTGATGAAAGCCCACTGCCTGAAGAGCTTTCTCTGCTGTTGATCATATGCCAGACTCTGGGCAATGAGTGAGGTTTATGTTTTCAGCTCCTTCCCAACCGAGAAAAGCTGTGTGCCACCAGAGTCTGAACTTGGTAAATAATAGGTCAAGGCTCCACGTTTAGGCACAATCCATACAGGCCTGGAAATGCTAATGATTTAGGAAAGGGGCGTTTCAATTTACTACATATTTCAAGATTTTTTAGAACTTGACCTCTGCGCACTGTAGCTATTAAGCTATTGCTACAACATCTCTTAGTGTTTTTTATAAAAATTCACTGCATTATTTATCAATCGTCTGTAGAATTTAACACAACAATTTCTTAGTTAAATTCAATCAAACATTTAATCTGTTCCAAATCACAGAAAAATACAAATAAATTCATTCATATTTCGAAGAAATATTGTTGATGCCCTTCAAGAATGCTTTTTGCAATGCCCAATGCATTTCGGGCCAACTTGGCCCTTCCGTAATAAAAAAAGTGATGATAATGCAAATATGCAGACTTTCACCAAATATTTAGTGATCCCATAACATGTTGAACATTTCCTTATTACCATGGGTTAAAATAAACAAAAAAAACATAAATGAAATTACTAAAAATTAACAGAAACCAGTGCTCTCGAGGTGAACCGACTACCACAAACCAAACGTCAACCCAGGTGAGGTTTTAACACCGCTGTATCAAACTTAAGGCCGCTCACAAAGGCTACTTCTCTTGGCGGGCAACCAAGTATTATACTCCTGTAAAAAAAGTTACATCAATCCTTGATCACTGTGACACCTTGAAACCGTAAGAGTGAACCATCGTGCATGCTCATACTCAAAACTAACCTTGTGAGATGCTATCCTCATCTCCTGGATGCCAATACCTACAAAGACCACGAGAGAGAGTTATTCTCCCCATTCAGTTACTAAAATAGATGAACCCAAAAAGAAACACTATCTTTAACCAAATCTTCTTACCTCTATCAATGATTTTTACTGCTGAGGTTCTTCTACGCCAGTACCGATCTTGTTGGAATTTTAATTGAGCAATTGTATGCCGTGCTTTTATCCAATGTAATGCTAGACTGCCTGAATGTGCCCAACAGCCTACTGTTATTGTTGCAGTGTCGGAGAGGAAGCCTGGTCTGTTAGTAACTAAATCTGCAGATAAAATAAAGCCCACTAAAACTGCCAATATTACATCATGTAAAAAGAAGACTTGTCCCATAGCTTCTGGCATCCCTGCCAAAGATAATTCTATTACTCCAGCTACTAAGCCTGTGGCTTCAAGCCTATCTGTGATCCCAAATCCTGAAGTACTTAAGCCTTTAAAGGCTCATACACACCATACAGGCGAGGGATTAAGAGAGGGAAGGGTGAATAATATCAATCTCCCCCCTGCTTGTCAGCCATACGTAGCGTTCTTGACTGGGGTGCCTGTGCTTAGTCCGGGCAAGCGGGAGACCTTCGAGGATCTGTACAACAAGACTCTTTTTTGGCTTAAAGAAAATAGGCCTTTGCCCAAACCCTTGGAGGGACGGATCATCCACGTTAGGAGAGTTGACTGGATCGGTTCTAAACAAAAAACCATAAATGGGGATTGTATTATTGTAAACTTTGATGACCCAAGAGTGGCTAGTTATGTATGTAGTGGGCCCCAGAGGGAGTATAGCCCAACCGCCAGTGGGGGTCAAATTGGTATCCACGACCTTAGTTACTTCAATCCCCCAAACTTGCCTGGGAAGACAGCCGGTTCCTCTGGGTGGGAGGAGGGAGGTGGCAGACAGTTTTATGGACCCCTCCTCCACCCTAGCTCCTATGATAAGCCTCCACACCTGTCACGAGATTGGCCTTCGCAACATTATTGACATATTGCTTGCCCAACATGGGAGACGCACATTGAAGCAACAGAGGAGTTATCAAATAATAATCTAATGACTGGTGTAGGATTGGTGAGGCCTCCCACTTGTACTCTACCCAATCTAAATTCCTCTAGGGAGCAATTGCAATCATCCTTGTCACGTCCTAAAACATTTGCTCTGTCTCTCCCAATTAGGGATGCACTGAAGGAGGTCATTGTACTTAAGGAGACCACGTTGTTGCCGTCCACTAAGGCGACTGCAACTACTGCTAGTGCCCCTCTTGTTAGTAATTTGGAACTAGGGTGCGATGGGGGTGGCAGTGTCCCATTGAAGGTTGTTAGTTGGAATATAGCAGGACTCAGACGGAACATAGGTATACCAGATTGGAATGCTATGATAGAGTCATTTGGGATTTGCTTGTTCCAGGAGACTTGGTCCCTGGAACCTCAACACAAGATGGGCTACTCCACCTATTTTGTCCCTGCTATACGTCCAAAGGGAGGGAAAGGTCGTCCCTCGGGAGGGCTGACAATTTGGGTGAATATCTCCCTGCGATATTCCATCAAATTTATAACTACGAAGTCACCTGATCTCCAAAGGCTAACAGTCAGAGGTCCCTGCGGAGGGAAAGTATTTGAAATTCTCAACATTTAAGTTAGAGGAGCACGGGGGGGTTCACCTACGTTATCCTCAACTGGCATTGATGAGGAACTCAGGAACATTAAAACCGATGCCTTTATCATGCTAGCTGGGGATTTTAACTGTACGTATGAACCCCTTGCTGTGGATGATGTACTGGGTAACAGAGAAGACGACATTAGGAGAGGTATCCCTTCACTGCAAATTCCGCCAATCAGGAGATGGAATCAAGGTGTTATTGATTTTAATGCACTCTGCATGGAGCATGATCTTAGAGCCACTAATGGTAGATCCAACTCTGACCAAATGGGGGCCCACACGTTCAACAGAGTAGGGCATTCCTCACGGATTGACTACATTCTGCTGAACTATTGTTTGTGGCCTTACTTGTTGGATATGGTGGTTTTGCCGTCTACTGACAGTGACCATAATCCGTTGTCCCTATCCCTGTCCCCCTTTTGGTTGGGCCACTCCCCACCCCGAATCCCACACATGTGGAGAGCTACACATGAAGTATGCCCTTCAAATTGTGGCAGGCGCCTAAAATGGAACAATTTTGTTGCCAAGGAGTGTAAGATCCAGGAGGTAAAATCTATAATGACAAACATCCCTCTACGCTTAGACTCTCCCTCTACCAGTGCACGGGAGATCTCATTATTGTTTGACCAAACTACGCACGCACTATTTGAATTATTTTTAGTCCACAATGTGGGGAAAAGACCTAATAAAAGAGGCGCCACAAAGGGCAATGTTGGGTGGTTTACCCCTGTCTGCCGAGATACCAAAAGGGAACTAATTAAGGCGGTCAAATCCAAGAATCAAGCCTTGATTAGAGCTGCGAGGGGCAATCAAAGGAGAGTTATAAATGAGGCTAAAATATCATGGGAGGATCAGTTTTGGCACGATCTAAAGGCTGCTAGCTCACGGAAGGACTCCAAGGGTTTCTGGGACCTACTAAGAGCAAGGGATAAGCCCGTGGACTCATTATTAACATGTAACATACCAGAGGACGCGTGGTTTGCCCACTTCTCCCAGCTCTACATTGTGGCCCCGGGTGTGGAGACATGTCTGACAGAATGTCACCCTATTGTATCCTGTGAACTCATTGAGGAGCAACTGTTCACAGTCAAGGAAGTGGTGGGGGCGATTACATGCCTTGTCCCCAATAAAGCTGCAGGCCCGGATGGCTTGCCAGGGGACTTGCTACGTATCAACCCAGTGGAGTGGGGGAAACTCATCGCTGCCCTACTGAATGCTAGCTTCAGTGGGGCAACTTTCCCGGGTTCATGGAAGGGTGCCGAAGTTGTTCCAATCTTCAAAAAAGGGAGTCGGACAGACCCCGCCAACTATCGCCCCATAAGTCTCTTGGACTCCTCCCAGAAAGTGGCAGGTAAAGTAGTCCTAGGCAGGATATTACAATGGGTTGAGGAAAAAGGCATTCTTTCTGATTTTCAGGCCGGTTTTAGATCAGGTATGGGGGCAATAGAGCAATCCTTCCGGCTTTTGATGCTCTATTGGAAAGTAGTTGTACTGGGCAAAGGCAGTCTGTATCTTGCTTTTATAGATTTGCGGACTGCCTTTGACCTGGTTCCGCGCAACCAACTCTGGAGTGTGCTGAATGATCTGGGCATTCCTCCATACCTCTTAAGTTTACTGGTGAAGTTGCATGCTGACAACTTTGCGCAGATCAGGTGGGGTAATCATATTCAAAAAACAAATCGAATACCTGTAAATAGAGGAGTACGCCAGGGGCGTGTTTTAGCCCCCACTCTGTTTTCTCTGTATGTAAATGGAGTGGTGGAACACTTATCGGAAGTTCCATCAGATGCACCATCCCTGGCCGGTAGAAGAATACCTACTCTTCTATTTGCAGATGATACCCTCCTGATTTCTAAAACTCCGGTAGGCCTGCAGAGCTTGTTATCTAGCTTCAAATCTTTCTGTGATGCAAGGGGGCTAGCTATTAATACTGGGAAAACCAAGTATCTAGTTCTCAACCCTCCGAAAAAGACAGTCAAACCACCAACTCTAGATTCTGTTTCCCTAGAGAGGGTTACTGAGTTTGATTATCTCGGCATCCGCCTCTGTGACTCAATGAGTTGGAAATGTCATCTCCATAAGATGTTGCTGACCCATAAAAGGGTATTGGGTGTTCTTCTTAAGGAACAACGTGCCTCAATCCTAAAACCCATTGCACCAATTCTTGATATTTATAGGGCAAGGGGTGTTAATGCTGCATTATACGGGGCCGAACTCTGGGGGGTTCAAAAGATAGACCAGTTATCTCGCTCAGAAAGCAAGTTCTTTAAAGATCTAATGGGGCTTCCCTATAGCACCCCGACCCTCCCACTGTTATTAGACATGGGGATAAGATCAATCAGTGACCAGGCTAGGCTCCGCCCTCTCCTTTTATGGGCGAGAATCTGGAGAGTCCCAGAGCTGTCTTGCTTCGCGGCTGGCCTAACCGACGTGTTGGAGTCGCCGGGCTGGTCCAAGATTCAATGGCTGAGGGAAGTCAAGCGCCTTCTCCTCAACATAGGCCTCGGCAACGCCTGGGTCAACAGAACTGCCCCCCCAAAATCTGTGTTAAAAAAATTATATTGGAATTGGGTAGCCGATGGCAGATCTAGTGATTCCAAATTGTGCAGGACCTCCCTGGATTTTCTATTAGTAAAAGATATGCCCCTTTGTGAACCATACCTGGACATCGTCACAAAGCGTTGGGATAGGGCATTGTATTTCCAATTCAGGATAGGTTTACTTCCTGTCGGGGAACTTACCTCTAGGTGGCAGGCCTCGGCCCAAACCATTTCTTTGTGCCCATTTTGTGAGCACAGGATAGAGTCAATCCCGCACCTGTTTTTTGAATGTCTGGCCTATGTACTACCCCGCAGTAGGTGGTTAAAACCACTCTGCAAAGAACTTGGGACAAGGCACTTTAAGGAGGCCTTACGTATTTTAAAAAATGACCCACGCCCACTTTTTGCCTGTGGTATAGCCAAGTTCCTGGGCTGGGCCTGGCGCATCAGATCAACTAGGCTTTCGCATCTTGTTTAATCTGTTTTTTAATTGATTTTATTTAATTTATTGGGGTCATTTGTAATATGAATTGTATGACAATGCACTGGCTCCTTTTACTGTTTTATTGTTATATGCTAAAATGTATTGCTTTTTAAGATATTTTTCATATCGAAATAAAGCCTATGATGATGATGATGAATAAGTCATTAAGCATATGGCCAGGTGCCTCTACTTGGTTAAAGAACCCCATATTGGTGATATTTTATCCCATGAATGCCAATAACTGTATGTCAGGGAGTCTGCATTTAGGAAACTGTTTTACTCATTATGCATGCACCTGATGTGGGTAAGCAGTTAAGAAAATACATTTGAAGATAGTAATAAGATTCTAATATAAACATTGATGGAGTGATGGGTCTTATTGTTGAATTTTGGAAACTTCAACTTAAGAAAACACTCAAGTAGTGCACTTGTACATTCGGCCTGGCACAGTCATTATGTGGTCTCTAGAGATCAGGGAGATCTATCTACATGCATACTGTATAACATACTTGCATAGGTAAAGTAAGAGATGAAAAACAATATGATTCATTTTAAGGCTATAGAAATGTTGGAGATAAAAAATAGTCACCACATTTATTACATTTCTTTTCTGGGGATATGTTATGTATTTGTAGAGCATATCTATAGGTTTAGTAGTAGATATGCAAAGTAGATATAAGTATACCAATGTATTTCTTTCTTATACAGTGTATGTTTTAGCCAATATATATGTCAAATTTCAAGAGACATGTTTTGCTTGTATTTGTAATTAAACATGTAAGGATCAAAATGGGAGGTTAACAGGACTCTACAGAAATGTAGAACATGTTGTGTCCATAAAATCCAGAGTGGATAGTGCAAGCATCAATCTCACGGCACAGGGTGAATGTTGCAGGTCATGTTATGTCAATTGCTTAAATACTTCTAAACATTGGTAAACTGAAAAAAAGAAATGTTAGGAACTGATGAAAGCCCACTGCCTGAAGAGCTTTCTCTGCTGTTGATCATATGCCAGACTCTGGGCAATGAGTGAGGTTTATGTTTTCAGCTCCTTCCCAACCGAGAAAAGCTGTGTGCCACCAGAGTCTGAACTTGGTAAATAATAGGTCAAGGCTCCACGTTTGGGCACAATCCATACAGGCCTGGAAATGCTAATGATTTAGGAAAGGGGCGTTTCAATTTACTACATATTTCAAGATTTTTTAGAACTTGACCTCTGCGCACTGTAGCTATTAAGCTATTGCTACAACATCTCTTAGTGTTTTTTATAAAAATTCACTGCATTATTTATCAATCGTCTGTAGAATTTAACACAACAATTTCTTAGTTAAATTCAATCAAACATTTAATCTGTTCCAAATCACAGAAAAATACAAATAAATTCATTCATATTTCGAAGAAATCTTGTTGATGCCCTTCAAGAATGCTTTTTGCAATGCCCAATGCATTTCGGGCCAACTTGGCCCTTCCGTAATAAAAAAAGTGATGATAATGCAAATATGCAGACTTTCACCAAATATTTAGTGATCCCATAACATGTTGAACATTTCCTTATTACCATGGGTTAAAATAAACAAAAAAAACATAAATGAAATTACTAAAAATTAACAGAAACCAGTGCTCTCGAGGTGAACCGACTACCACAAACCAAACGTCAACCCAGGTGAGGTTTTAACACCGCTGTATCAAACTTAAGGCCACTCACAAAGGCTACTTCTCTTGGCGGGCAACCAAGTATTATACTCCTGTAAAAAAAGTTACATCAATCCTTGATCACTGTGACACCTTGAAACCGTAAGAGTGAACCATTGTGCATGCTCATACTCAAAACTAACCTTGTGAGATGCTATCCTCATCTCCTGGATGCCAATACCTACAAAGACCACGAGAGAGAGTTATTCTCCCCATTCAGTTACTAAAATAGATGACCCCAAAAAGAAACACTATCTTTAACCAAATCTTCTTACCTCTATCAATGATTTTTACTGCTGAGGTGCTTCTACGCCAGTACCGATCTTGTTGGAATTTTAATTGAGCAATTGTATGCCGTGCTTTTATCCAATGTAATGCTAGACTGCTTTTGGTATTGCAGTTTCTAATAGTACTTATATGTTCCGATCTGCAGGTCTTTATTTTTCTTTCCGTTTTGCCAATGTAAAGCAATCCGAACGGACACTTTATTCCATAAACCAAATTTTTGGAGTTACAGTCTGCGTTATGCTTTAGTTTTATGGTTTCTCCTGACAATGGCTGTTTGAATACATTTCCACATATTACGTTGTTGTAATGCACACAATTGATAAATGAATTTATTTGTATTTTTCTGTGATTTGGAACAGATTAAATGTTTGATTGAGAATTGAACACTCCAGAAGGGCATCTATGACTGTCTTTCCCTTGGTTGTGCTTTCTCGATTGGTATCTGACTCCTGCGATAGCAATGACAGAACAGAGATCACAATTGACCTTGCCCACGGGCAGGGCAACAGATTCGAATTTCACAAATGAGGAGCAGGTATGAGTGCATCCCATTTAGGGAGCGCCTGTTTCTGGCAAGATTTTGGTGATAAAGTAGAAATTAGAGAGGACGAGGAAAGAAGGAACTTAATCAAAGATCTCTTTAAAGATTGTTATCTATCATGTTCTAAATTTTTATATTATTTATTATTTTGCTAGCCATAATGCTTATATCTGCATTTAAGCTTTTTTCATATATACTGCACAAAAACAGAGCTTTACCATGTTAATAAAGTCTTTTAAAAAATAGTGGGGTTTTCTTGTGTATGTGAATCTTTCAGAGAAAAGCTTTCCAGTAACCCACTAAAATAAAATACATCCCTGACCGTCTCTGACAGTATCCTATAGTTGACCAGTGCATATTATCTAAAAGAAAATTGTAGGAGATGCAAAGGCCACACCCTGCCTGTTTCTCCTTCTCAAACTGGTCAGCTGGTAGAAAACTTTGCTTGCCTAAGGGACAAGAAGAATATTTCAGATTATTGTGCTTCCAAAGGGGCTTATAAAAACGTATACTTAGATGGCATGTTTGTCTGTACTCTTGAACAGTGTCACTTTTCCTTGCTGCTTTCTGAAGAACATACCACTATAACAGTCTTTGACACATCTTTTCTTGTTATCTTTCTTTTTCAGTTTCTTCTTTGTCTATTCACATGACCTCCCCATGTCATCCCAGTGGTTCATTGTGCACCTATGAATTGGATTTGTATTGGCCATTCAAATTCATTTCTGAGGTTTATCGCCAGATGGGGTTTGTGATGTGTTCAATAGTCCCTTATAACATGGCATATGACTTGATGAATAAATAGTTTGCTTAATATTGTTCTCATCGATGTCTTTTTGGTTGACATCAATCATTTCACAATGCCCTTCTCCAGAGGCCACAGTCGAGTCAAACTCTAGTGGGTCAGGTCTAAGTGCCTGTGAAATAATGTGAATTCACTCTGATTTACTGGTGGACCCTTGTATCAGTGAATCTCTGTGTGGCAAAAATGTCAAATGCCGGTGGCGCAGCTGCTGCTAATGATGCATCTTGATTTATGACAGAGAACCTTGAATACTCATTCGTGATTCTGAGTGGGTGCCACCCAGACTATCATTGTCCCTAGACATTCACTACTGGTCCATTTTGATGGTCATGAACTATGGTCACTTTGAGAGAATCAGCATTTTTGGTTGTGCTAGACTCTGTGATTATCATAGCCAATAACAAGTCTTTATCTTTGTAGTATCAAATCAATATCTGTGCCACCTCCTTGACTGACACATGCAGCCCTTGGATCTTAATGACAGTGCTTCATTCACTTGTTTGATTGGTTTAACCACTACATGTTGATGATGTCAAGATATTTTATTGCATTGCTCATGTGTCTTCATCTCTACAGTAGTCTTATTCATGGTAATCTTGTAGAATGGGATCCACAGATATCCGCTATCTGTAGGAAACAATGTTTATTGTGCAAGCGAGTGTCTCATATGACTTCTGTGCTACTTTGCTGGCAGCCATGATTGTCAGCATATCTCAGTTGTCACATAGCAGTAATAGTCTCCTTGTTAAATTACTATGTTGCTGGAGCTGCTAATTTTCTTTGTGTCATGTACAGATGTCTTCCCCACAATCATAAAAAAAAAAAATTTGTATTGTCTCTCATTCTGTTCCGATAAGCGGCACACTATCCACCTTTGAATATGGCTTTCGATGATATTTCGAATATGACTGAATTACGTGCAGACACATTTGCTTTTGTTGAAGATGACGTTTCCAAAATTTATGCACTGATTCAGGAAGAAATCACACCTTCTCTAAACATCAAAAACAAAGATAGCAACATCCGACAATTACTATACCTATCAAGGCGAGAAATCAACCAAAGACTACATGCATCTACCCTCATTAAATACCATCGCGCACAGAGAATTCCCCGAGGATTACGGATTGCCTTGAAACCTCTTCTTTGCAGACACAGTCCAAAATTCGTAGAAAAGTGGTATGCCATCCTAAATAAGTGCTCCCTCGATCTGATTTTGTTGATTATCGAAGAACTCTCGAAGGTGTTGGAAGACTTATCTAAAGATATTTCAACCATCAAATCTGAACTCACCAACATGATGGATCCCAACGATTTCACTAAAATGTTGGAAGACATAAACACACAACTTGA
This sequence comes from Triturus cristatus, assembly GCF_964204655.1. Lineage (NCBI taxonomy): Eukaryota > Metazoa > Chordata > Amphibia > Caudata > Salamandridae > Triturus > Triturus cristatus. The sequence goes on along the minus strand of NC_140588.1, from coordinate 313,871,351 downwards.
CAAATATTCTGTGGAAATTAATGAGAGGAAAATTCGCAAATATAAACGCGACACTATCGATTACAAATTGGGAGAGGTCTACACATGGGCCGAAGTATATGCAAGACGTAGACAGAATCGTCCATCTGATAAAACTGATACAGATACCTCTTCATCTGGAAGTGAAACTAGAACAAGGTCGTCGAATCAACCACCCACGCGACCGCCTCCAACTACAATACATTCGGATGCACCAACTCCTAGCACTTCGGCTTCTTTTTTAGAGGAAACCGGGGACAAAGACGACCCAGGAGGAGTAAAAGAAAAAGACAAGGAAACATCCGAACCGAAGACCATTCCGGCCACCAGCAAACGTCAGAAAGGGAGCAGGAAACCGTAGACGACAACAATTTAGTTATCAACATTTCCTCTTATTCTTTGAATCCGATGGAACTGAAGACTCTACAGAAAGGCACATCTTTCGTACCCACCTGTCACACCACCTCCCTGGAATTGGAAATCAGTTTTTTTAAACTCATGCGCAACCTACGCTTACAAAACTTCTTTGAAAACATAATTCAAATTGATGACACCCAGAGAAGTGATTTTCTAAAAGGCCTCAAATCCCCCAGCACCTACATGGCTCCTGTGAGCCATAAAAGCTTGGACACCTTCGAGACACTGGTAAAAAAGGATTTACAAATGTTACCTTTCACTAAAAAATCCAAACACCGAAATCTTTCGGTTAAGGAGCACAACATCCTTTTGAAACTAGCCAACAACACCAACATAACTTGTCAAAATGCAGACAAGGGAGGAGCACTAGTCATAATGGACACAGAGTATTACGTCCAACAAGTACATAATCATGTATCCAACACTGACACCTACATGAAGTTGACCCAGAATCCCACAGAAGAATTCACATCCATTCTTCAAGCTATTTTACAGAAAGCTCTCAATGATGGCGTGATCCAAGAAAAGGCGTACAAATTTCTGTTGAAAAGCTACCCACGGTCACCTTCTTTATATATGTTACCCAAGGTACATAAGAACATCGAAAAACCTCCTTTTCGACCTATTGTTTCCACCAGAGGCAGTTTACACGAACCCATTGGAAAACTGTTGGATAGATATCTACAACCGTTTGTGTTAAACATGAGTAGCTATGTACGAGACACCACCGATTTCATCAACAAAATAAACAACATCACTCTGGATGATAACAATGAATATTGGTTATGTACAGTGGACGTGACATCCTTGTACACTTCCATTCCACATGACGTAGGCATCTCTGCCATCGAACATACTTTGGTCAATTCCAACTTGGATCCTCAACTACAACTATTCCTACTAGAACTATTGTACTTCACCCTGTATCACAGTTATTTTAAATGGCAAGATCAATGGTACTTACAGCTCACAGGTACATCGATGGGCAATTGTGCCGCTCCGGCATATGCCAATATCTTCATGGAAAAATTTGAAACTGAGAACATTTTGAATAACACCAACTGGCAGAATCACGTCACCATTTTTCTAAGATATATTGATGATATATTCTTTATTTGGCAAGGAGCACATTCTGAACTCATGACAGCACTTAATTCTTTGAATACCATTGATGAAAGAATTCAATTCACCTTTGAAATGCAAGAAGATTCTGCTACATTTCTGGATGTCAAAATCAGTCGGATTCACAACAAGCTGGAGACTACCATACATCGAAAAAAAACGGACCGTAACAACCTGTTACATTTCACCAGCTTTCATCAACCAGCACTCAAAAATCACCTACCATATTCTCAACTACTACGTGTAAAACGGATTGTTTCTCAGACGGATATTTGCACTCAAGAAATGGAAAAGATGCTCAACAAATTTTCCCAGAGAGGATACCCACAACAAATCCTCACGCAAGCAGCACAACGTTGCTCCACTATCTCCCGAAACCAATTGTTGAGAAAATCTGATAAACCCACCAATCGACGAGCAGTTGTAGTTTCTAAATTTTCAACTATGAGCAACCACTACAAAAAGCTAATATTGAGACATTGGCCAATATTGTCCATTGAACCAGATTTCAGAGGGCTATTTAAAGACAAACCTATTTTTGCATTCAACAGAGGCAAAAATCTCAAAGAAATACTCACCAAACCAACCGATATTTCTTGCACGACTTACAAAGGAACGAGACCTTGTTACAATTGCAGTAATTGTAACAATGTGATTACTGGTCCCGTCATCAATCATCCAATGAAAGGTCACAAAATCAACCTTAAAGTGAACGCCACGTGCAACACCATGAACGTTATCTACCTCCTCAAATGTCCCTGTGGATTTGTATACGTTGGCAAAACTGAAAGAAAAATAAAGACCAGGATTCTTGAACACAAGAGCAATATTCGAACCAAGAACATCAAATCCACCATAGCAGTACACTTTTCTGAATTTCATCACAACATCAGCCAGCTCAAATTCATGGTACTTGAAACTGTAGAAGTCAAAGAAGGAAGAGACATTCACAATCTGCTTCTCCGCAGGGAAAATCATTGGATCAAATTGTTGAACTCAATGAAGCCAAACGGACTCAATGACCGCATGGAATTTTTGTGTTACTTGTAAATGCTACTGTTTTTTATGTTATCACTCTCATTTGTGTATTTTGTTTACATTTTAGTTTTCATCATTATTACTCACCTTTTGATAACCATGTTTATAACTACACACACAATAGTCACTGTTTGTCAATTCCTATACAACTTGTCACTGCAATATGGCGCTCGCACTTGCTCGATTTTACAGTCCTCTTTCTATACCCATGAAGCGCGTTATTTAAAAACACCTTAGAAGCGCACTTCTGCGTTCACGTCCATGTCAACCATGAGACATTCAGAGCACTAAGAAAGCACTTCGTGTTTCGTAAGTTTGTTTCACTTTTTTGTTTCTACTCGTTACATTTAATGTCACGCTGTTTGCTACACTGGCACAGTTTGAGCTTTTCCCTTCGTTTTAACATACTTAAACCGGCACCTTTTATCTGCACTGAATTTTTATTTTTCGCTGTTTTACGTTTTCATCAACCTCGTACTTTGTTCACGATCGCTATCACATTTCAGAGCATTTTTCTACAAGAGCACCCTTTATATTTTGTTTCTAAATCTGCACAGCTTCCGAGTGACAGCTTTACATCTTTGTGATTCACCGACGTACTGTCAGTTTTTACGATGCATGTTCCTACCAACTTTATTAAGCTTCACGCATGTGAACACCTTTATCGTTTTTGTATAATGTGAGCTATTTTCGCTTTCAATGACTTCCTGACTCTAGTGTTTTGTTATTATTCATAGATATGTCCCCTGACGAAGGTCCGTCCGGGACCGAAATGCATTGGGCTATTTTCCGAAATGTTTAACGTTTGGATGTAAAACGGATGAATATTCATTTGATATGATTTACTAAACATCAATTGAAAGACCTGACTAAAGCTTCGCTGCATCTTATTTTCCTACAATTTATGAACATCTAATGACTTAACTTGATCAACCCCGGTTTTTAGGGGTCTCGAGCTGTGCACAGGGGGACGTCTCCTAACTCTAGGATACGCTTCATTTGGTTCCCCACAATCATGGCAGAGCAGTGAAGACAATGATGTCTCTAATAATTCGCTGTATTGCATCTCCAGCATTTCTTTTAGCACTAGTTTTAAAAAAAAAATCTAGATGTCATTTACTGGATTAAACATTGCTGTAACCCCCCTTACACAAAGATGGCCACCATCCGACCAAGTAAAGGTAGCCAATGGTGGTAAAAGTACTTACATTCTGGGCACTAATGGGCAACAAACCAAAATTCAGTACTCTCTCTTGGTTCTAGAGAACAAGCCTAGATGGTCACCAATACCTGAATTCTAGGGTTGTAAATGTTCTGGGGGAAAAATCATGGACCAGGTAACCCATTTTGGTGAATACTGTCCCAAACTTGAAGACTCAAAACTTTCAATATGAATAGCATTCCCTACCTTGAGACACCCAAGAATGGAACCTGTGCATCATTTGAAGTTGGCATAGATGGCGCACGGGTTGGACACACCAACCAGGTTCGTATTAGTCAAAGATTTTACCTTCTGACTTTAGTTCTTGAAATCCCAATCCACCAGAGAAGAACACTTCTAAATCCCCTCAGGACCTCAGGGAAAGCACTTAAAGACTCACAGGTCATAAGGCGGAGACCAACAGTAGGGTACAGGTCCAGGTCCAGTTGCCATTGGTCAGCTGGGTAGTTACAATAAAAGGCCTCTTGTAGCCTGTTATGTCCCTGTAGCTTTTTCAGGAGGTGAGCCTTATGACTCTTGGTGTTGACTGCTTTGTCCTGGGTACAGAGTGGAGAGCAGGTCCAATCTTCTAGGCTCTTCTCAGGGCTCAGACAGCTGGTTTAGCCCTCTTCAGATCTTGCATTGGTCCAGGAGAATTATGAAGTGGGTGCCTGGAGATGCCACATATTAGTCAGGCAAGAGCTGGTGAGTGGAAATGACTCTTGGGCCCACCCTAACCAATGTGGTAAATGTTCTTGGGCCAGCCCAACTAACTTTGGGCATTTTCAAGATGGTGAAAGTCTTCGACCACACTAAACCTGGGTTTTGAGGGTTGGAAATGTAAGGACTGCCTGCATTGTACTAAAGCATACATGTTGACAAAGACTATTACAGGCTACTATTTATTTATTTTAGAAACGTATAAAGCACACAGGGGTGTCCCAGTGCTAAGACAGGGGGCAGATGCAAGTACCAGTAGGGGGCTGAGGGCTAGAAAACAGCCAGGTCTTCAGAACACGTCGGAAAATAGTTTCAGACTCGGCCATATGCAGGGAGAGTGGCAGGCTTTTCCAGGTTTTGGCAGAAATCACTGCAAAAGCTCTGCCACCCATTCTGGACCGGCAGAAACTGGGAGTCGCCAAAAGACGGAGATGATTCGATCTGATCAAATATGCTGGTGCCCCCACATAAAGACTATGTGCAGAGTCGAGATGTGAGGTGATCAAGGCATGAATAAGGGTCCGACGAGAATCCAGAGGGAGAAAGTTAAGGATTTTGCTGAGCATGCGCAGTATACCACAACAGGCAGAAGAGATCTGATAAATTTGGGATTTGCAGGATAGCTCATTATCAAACCGGAACCCAAGGTTCCTAGCTGAGTCCACAGGTTTCGGGGTGGGGAGGGGGGGAATTCAACGCAGATTGCCACGAGAGCAATGGAAGAAGTTTATTTTTTTTTTATTAAAAAACAGAACCTCGATTTTGTCTGAGTTGAGCTTAAGCGTATTCAATGGCATGCAGGTGGAGATATTACACAGGCAGCGTCTGAAGTTTGAAAATGCTGCTTCAGAGTGATCTTTAGATGAGAACACCAGTTGTTTATCGTCTGCATAGGAGATCAATCTAAACCCGCAGGATTCTACCAGTGTAGCCAAAGGGGAGAGGTAGACATTGAAGAGGAGTGGGCTCAAAGCAGAGCCCTGGGGAACCCCACAGCCAAGGGTTTCTCCTTGGAGACAAATGGCTGAAGAGAGACTTGTTTGTTGCGGCCGCTAAGGTAGGATCATATCCAGGACAAAGGGGTGCCCTGGATCCTGAGACCATATGCAGTCACAGACTGATGTACATATACACACCCATGAACTCAGTCCAGACAGAGGCAGGCACACCTGCATTCCAACAACACAGCAAGACCTCCCATTCACACCTTTTGTAAGTGCATGAGAAAATTACACTGCTGATGCCAATGCGGTTATATGTGTGTCTATGAATGTTTGTGTTCATCTGTGTGGTATTGGGAGGAGCATGTACTGCTGCTGCTTGTGCTATACCAGTTATGTGTTTGTAAAGGAAGCCTGCAGCCTTTGTATCCTTTTTCCCCCTTTCCATTTGTACTCCTCATACTTTGACTTCTTTCACACCCTGCACTCCCTAAGGAAACAGACAGCCTCACACCCCTTTATACACTACACTCTCTCTGTCATAAATAATGCCATTCATTTAACCTTTTGTATAGTCTAAATGTTTTAACCAAGAATACTAACATAGGACATGGGTATATCTTGACCAGCAGCAGTGCAGCGTCTCAAACAGAAAAACAGGCATTGACAGAGTCAATAGGTTGCATCTTTATAATGCAAGTGCTAAGCTCTTGGCTTTGCTTTTGCTTTCTAGACAACTTGGAAAGGGGACAAATGCTCTGGCCATTGGATGCTCTACCTGACACTGGGAAGCAGATGTATGTACATCTGGGAAAATGTACATCTCCTATCCAGTGAATCTGATTAAATCTTCATCCTTAAATACAGGCTGACGGACTACAGCATCCTGTCCCACCCCCAGCTCCATAAATGCTCAATTTTTGTGCCAAAGCCTGGGCTTTCATGCAACATGTGGAAGAGAGGAGAAAAGTAAAACCAGCGCAATAAAGCTTGGTCTTTATTAAAGCCTGGGAAAAATAGATCTGTTGTCCTTTTAAAGATGAGCTGAGAGAGATGGGGAGCAACATGAAGAGTGTATGTTGGGGATGTAAGGGGGAATCAGTACATAAGAGAGAGGGTAAGAAAACACATGTAGTTTCACGGAGTGCTAAAAGAAAAAGAAAAAAGTTGTTCTGTGATGTGATATAAAGAAACTATGCTTTGTGGGCTTAGGGGGGATACAATATACAATAGGAAGGAAAGCCATTGTCAGAATCCCTTTCAAAGGGCCATAGGACAAGCAGGAGCTACTGGTCCAACCATGGGGGTTGAGGCATTTTACTCCTAAGGTCCTGCCGCCTGCCTTAATATGGGTCCTGAGCAACTGGGCCAAATGCCCCCTTCAAAAAGGGGTATTTATATGCATACACAAAGTAAAATATGGCACACAAAAATAATAAGCAGTCCCCTGCGGTTAGTACTCTAGTGTTCAATAGGCAGGTCTCTGAGTCCCACTTCCCTCTCTCTGATGGTCGTGGTTATTCCCCATCATGATGGAGACATTCAGGTTACTCTCCACTAGTATTCCAAGTCTCAGGTGTCCCAGTCCAACTCTTACCAAGTCAAAAGTGTTCTGGTGCATTAAGCGCTATGAGGCAGAACCAGTTCCCCTGGACCTTTCGGCCCTGTGATCAGTCTTACCTACTCCTTCAAGAGTTGGCACTACCAAAGTCCCATGGAGTGTGCCACATTCACACGGGCTGCAGAAGCTTCTGACGGTGAGTAGCACTCTCTGCTTTTCAGGGACAACGAACCGTTGTCCACGGCACTCCCTCTAATGACACAGTAAGTTCTTCTGAACCTTCTCGCAGGTAGGGAAACGTTCGCTCAGTTCTGAGCTTTCAATCGAGGTTTGGGCATGCTTAGATCAACGAGTTATCCTTTCCTCTCAACATCGGTGAAATCCAGGCATTGATCCTCGTAATTCACAACAGCCCTCTCTGGCATACAGGGTCGCTGACTTTACTTTGCAGCTGGGTCACTGCTCTATCAGTAATGAAGTAACACAAACTTCATGCCACTTCACTGTGGCAGAGGGGTCCCCGACTTCATTCCACACATAATCCAATCGCACAGTAATGCACTGTTCACAGCTGCCCCCTCTGGCATACGGGGTCTCCGACTTTACTCCACACATGGGCGAAGGTCCAATCAGCACGACACGAATGCAGTCTTCCTGGCAGTCTCCTCTTCCATACCTGGTCTTTGACTTTACCCCCCACACGTGCAACTGCTAGCTTCTCAGCAGCCCCCTCTGGCATACAGGGTCACCAACTTCAGTCTGGATATGGGGAAAGCCCAGTTGACACAGCAGTGGTGCAATCTTCATGGCAGCCCCCTCAAGGCTTATGGGGTGGCCGACTTTACCCTGCATTTAGCCGACAGACCAAGCAGCATGACAGCAATACAATCTGGCATACAGGGTTGCCGGCTTCACCCTGCAGATGGGTAATTGCCTGATCAATGCAGTACCGGCTAGCTTCACAGCAGCCCCCTCTGATATACGGGGTTGCTGACTTGAGTCTGCACACGGGTAACAGCCAGCAGCTGCTTTCTCACACCTCGCTATGGAGATCCACTTGCCAGGATCCGCCACTGGAACTAGCTCCCTCTCAGTGCTCTCCTCTTCCTCACAGAGCACACTGGTCTTGGTAAGCAGGTTGGTGCTGGTGCTCCAGGCTCTAGGGCAGATGGTCTCAGATTTCCGCGGGTAATGTCCCCTCACCCAGCTGGGAGACTAGAAAAAGTTAGTCCCCAGCCCTGGTCATAAGTAGAAGTCTTGCAGAGCATCTCCTCTTAACACAGCCCATCTGGCTGCTTGGGAGTTGACAATTTTGGGGGCCATGAGCTCCTCTTATTCTAATGCATTTCCAGACACAAAATGAGATTTAGGCTCAGATTTAGTAAAAAGTCATGCAATGCAATGCAGCAAGGGAAAATGATGTGCTACTTTGTGTGATAGGGAGAGAGCAGAAATGTGCCATATTTACAAATATAGGGTGCATTTCTGCAGTCTCCCTGAACTGGCACAATCTGTGCTGCCTAGCACCAATGCAGGCAACTTTGCACACAGGCTCCTTGAAATATGGGCAATGGTGCCTGTGTTACGAGCAGGATTGTTTTGGTGAAGGAAAGTATACCTGTAAAAGCATATCCCTCTTTCTATGTGTAAATACAGCACACATGGAAAGAGGAAGCAACAAGGAGAAGTACAGATATTTCTCCTTGTTATACCTGGGTCTGAGACACCATTTCAACGCACTCCCAGGTTTACTGACCTTAGTAAATTTGGGACTGCATCAAAATCCACCAGTGGATGCATGAGAACACCCACACTCCACCTGTGGAACACCTATTACATGCAGGGTTACACAAAGCAATGATATGTGCTGCCTTGTGTCACTCTGGATTTACTAAACCACGCAGGGCCATGCAAGATGTCTTTGTGCATTTTAGCAAATCCCAGTTAAGGGCCTGCATTGCCTTGTGTTGCCTTGCATGACGCACAGACAAAGCAAGGCCTTAGTAAATCTGGGACAATTTAGTGTCTGAGGATTTGAAGATTGTGTTGGAGGTGTGCTTCCTTTTGATGTGCTCACTCCTCTGTGCTACCCTTCCTTCAGAAAGCAGTCTGTCACAGCAAGAGCGACTCCAAATCTAATAATCCCACAACATTGGCCATGGGAGTGACTAGAGAATCACACATGAATGTCAGCCACAGTGATATTTGCATCAAAGGTTATCCCAGGGCCCCAGCCCTACTCTTTATGATTCTCCTATCAACCACACCTCCTTCCTAAAATGTGCCCATGCAAATTTCCAGTGATCTCTGAGTAACAAAGAGCACCCTTTGAAGTATACCAAAGAACCTGCCTCTTCCTTCCTTCAGTGTATGTTTCACCATGCTATCAGGAATGCAGCCATCTCCAAATCTGAGGGGAAACCTCTACCTCCTCATGCTCCTCCAGTCAGCCCTGGCTCTCCCAAAATGGGACGCAGAGTCTTCTATTGTGTTGTACCACTCACAGGCACACATACACTCAACACATGCATGCAACCACATGTGCCTCACAGCGCTACATACTAGCTTGATGTCGGCCAAGGTTGAGTTAGGCACACAGCAGTAGAACTTTACATGAGTGGGCCTGTAGACCTCACTCTAGTGACACAGATAAAAAGTCTGTTCACTCCTACTGATCACTACTGGTATCACAGTATGCTGCCTCCACCACACTTGTGCTACTTAACTCTGGTAAAGGCAGTAGGTAGCCTTTCACCATAATGAGGGTAGTGCTTTGGGGGGCCCTCCTGGTTCAACAAGTCTGCAATCTGTGAGACAGCCCTATGTTGTAGTGCACAATGATGACCCGTGTTCACCCATCCATGGGCGGCTCACCCAAAAATTGCCCACAGAGATAGAAAAATAAACCGGTAATAAAGACCATTTATTACCATTTTATTTTTCAAAACCCTGAGCTTCAGGACAGGGACGGGGCTTTCTGATTGCTTCTGCTGCCAGTGAGGCAGCAGAAGAAAGCAGTGAGGGACAGGGCACTTTAAGTTTAAAGTGTGCATCTCTTTTTGGCCGGCCATCTTGTGAAGGCCAGCCAGACATGCGCATTTTAAACCTCTCTAACCCAGCTATCTTAGACAGCTGGGATAGAGACAGCATAGGGCTCCAGTGTCCTCCGGAGCTCCGAAGGAGGCTGCTCCATCCGATCCTGGCGCTTTTTTCATGCTGCATTAAAGCAGCGCCAGGATTGGTTACTGCAGTTTCCTGGGTCCTGGAGCCTGCCTGCCGAAGACCAGAGCGAGGCGGAGGATGTCGCGCCAGAAAGGTAAGTGGAATTATTTTTGTTTGCTTATTTTTGTAGTTTTATTTTTGTACCCCCTGCCCCACCACCCTCCTTACATGCCAGCTGCTACTGCACCCGTGACACAAAAATCAGCACCAGAGATCTTTGCAGCAGAGGCACTGTTCAGGGGTATACCTCTGTCACCAGGCAAGGGACTTTTCTGTCCCGACATCCAGCTAATAAGAAATGAGCAACTGAGATTTACAATAAAGCAAACACTTATAAGAAAATAGCTGACCCTAAGTGCCTTCTACGTATTGGTATTGAACACAATGTGACTTCGACAACTGAGAGGAACATACTGTCTCTAGGTGAGACCTTACTAGTTACAGAACACCTGGCAGCAGTATATTATTCCTCGCACTCCCAGAACAGGCACAAGTGCAGAAGTACAAGATTGCCTGTGTGTGGGAAATAAGCTAGCAAACTGCTGCCTGTTCTTTGCTTTACCTGTGCTAGTGAAAATATATTGTACATCTACCTCATCATAGTATTTTTACTTCGTTTTAATGCATTTTACATGTGCACTTCTGCACACATACATTGCAGCAAGTGCCATGTAGCCAACTCTCAAAATAGAGCAATGCAAGGACCATATAATAATATTTATCCATTTGAACGACATGCCTGCACACCTTTTACTCAATGAATATGGATAACTCTACTGTTTTTCTATGTTTAACTCTACAACTAACAATAAAAAAAATTAGCGCCAATTGATGTGCTACTATTCTTACGTTGCCAACATTCATTATTCTATATATGATGCCTCCACCCCATTAAAGCATTCACCGAAAAGTCTACTAAGCAAAATAATAAGCCACAACTATTGGCAAATGCTCATTTCATAATGTACACATTTAAAAAGCATATGCAACTGCACATTTTACATGGTGATTTACGTGTTTCTTCTTAATGTAAAGTGCACTGCTTCGTTTCACCGCACTTGTGATCTAAAAACAGGAATAAGCCATAGCGACATCTTTATGTCAAACCTCGAATGTTAAATGATGCTAATGCACAGGAGTCTAAAGAGCTTGTCTCTTTCAGATGTATATGTGATCTACAGCAATACAACAGCTCCGTGAGCAGAAGTGGTTAAGATGGCATAAAGCAACATGAAGCCTTCTTAGGGACTTGTAACTTTATACATCTGATTAAATATATATACATACATTTCATAAGCCATTCACTTAGGACTCTCTCCCATGTGTTAACATTGATTTTTGAATGGTGCTGTACTGAGATTTGAGAGCTGCCTTGAGTGTATTATCATCCATTAAAACATTTGCATTCTGGGGAAACCTTCTGTGGAATCAATTAGATGGTCATTTTAAGCAAAATGTGCTTCAAATGGTCTTAGCCAAATCCGCAATGGTGCAGTCGAAATCAAATTAAAGTGTCATGGTTCACTCAGAGTGTGTCAATTCACAGGGAAGGCACAAATCAGTTGCAGAGGATATGCAAATATTCTGAAATGTGATACTGTTGCACCAGAGGATGATTAATAAATGGAACATAATCATATGTAAAGGTTGGAGGGATGTTAAATATGCACTATATATTCAGAGGTGTAAGAGGTAGACCAAGCCCTGGAAGAACTTTGCTGCCCTCAGCTTACTCATGCGAATACCTTTTGCATGTCTTCATGATTCTGACAGCAGTTACCTTTGCATTCTACTAACAGGACGTGACATCTCAAGATGTCTCCGTTGCCGTTCAGTGTGGTCCAATCGGGGTCAGTCTGACTGCTTCATCGCTTTCTATCCACAGGATGGAGAGCAGAGCAGCTGGATTGGTCAATGATTCCTGTACAGTGGCATGATGAAAGTTTAAGGGACCCCTCTGCAATGTACACGGAGGGGCCCGCTCCGGATTTTACCCGGAGTGCTCAGATCTGAGTACTGTGCTGAGGGAGCCCCCTGGAGGGGCCCCCCCGCACCGCGGGTGCCTGTTATATGCCCTGTTCGTGTAGAAGAATCGAGAAAGCGGGGATCAGGATAAAAGAGTACTAAGTAGCATGGTCATCAGTTAAAGATATGAAATCAGTCTCAGGATCCAGGTGACACAGACAACAAAAGATCCAAAATGCCCATATCACTCACTTTCCAAAATTAAATGTACAGCAATAGGTGGGGTGAAAGGTGGTTATGGGCCATGGAGTGATCCTTGGCCACAACATTCAATATCCAGAGACGGTGCCCTAGTGACAGGACGTTAAGTGGGCCAGGTCCCTCCAGGTCTCAGATCTGGTAGTTATTTAAACACGGACATTGAAACGGGACCCACTGTGGCCCTATATTCATGTCCTTAACTTTACTGTCAAAAACACTGATCAATTTCTGAACAATTCATGTAAAAAACAATAAGCTTACCTATGTCAGCAATTACGTTCCTGTTTTTATTTCAGATGATCAACACTCTAGGGAATGCAAGAATAAATAAGCCACTTCGAGGATGTTGTGTTTTTTTATTTTTTTCATGCAGCATATATATCATTCTTTGCGAGAAATCGGATTTTTAGTAGGGGTGGATGGGAGTCTGCCACAAGTAATATTATCACTGTCTTGTTCAGTCCAGTAAAGATTTCAAAATTGAAACCTGAGCTCAACCCCTGGAAGCTTCCTCCCAGAGCAGATAGGCTTATTTTGACAAAATATGTAAAACACTAAGAGGTACAAAAAGGTGAAAATGTCAAAATCACAAAAAAGTTAAAATCCCACTCCAAATTATAAAAATAGGTAGTTTATTGAATGACAAACATTCAATAAGGGGAAACAGAGATATGAATGTATAAAGTTTTAAATAAAAATAAAGTCAAAAAGCATTAGGCGCCAACAGCTGTCATCACTGGCTTCCGGTGCAGGAGAGAATACATTTCAAGGCTCTCTGCATTGTGCATAAGTCTTTGCAAGGAAAAGGCCCACCTATCATTAAAACCGTGGTTAGACCTTACAAGGCTACCAGACAACTTCGCTCAGACGAGCTCCACCTGGCTGAAGTACCCAGAATCAAAAGGGCCAGAACAGGTGGCCGTCTTTTCGCTTACAATGCTACTAAGCTCTGGAACTCCCTACCGCTCTCTATCCGTAAGGAATCCAACCATCTGGCATTCCGGAGGCAACTTAAAACTTGGCTATTCCCTTAAAGCTCCCCACCCCTAGCATCCGCTGCAGCGCTGGGATGCCTCCGGGTAGCCATGCGCTATATAAAAGTATCTTTCATTTCCTTCATTTAATTCCATCTGGTTGCTCTTCACTAGGACCTAGGAGCGAATTAGGGCCCACTATGATGGAGCATGGGTTGGATACAGAAACCAGGTTTGACCCAATGGGAAGTTTCACCTCTTTGACTTATCCGTACTAAGAATTTACATTAGGGTTGCGTCACTTTGTTGGCGTAGCCCCAACGAAAAATCTATTTTGGAATTTACAAAGCCAGGCAAATCCTGATTTGCTTAGATTTCTGTGACTTTATTTAAAAAAAAGTAATGCACAGCAGTGCATTGTGCTGTCTTGCATTACCTTCCATCAGGGAGGTGTTACATGGGTTATACATGGTGTTTCCAGTGCATGCACTCATGCAAATTGAAGCAAACAATATTAACTAAAGTCAGTAAATATTGGTTTGTGCCAGAATGGTGTGCCTACCCGAGACTGGCATAACAAGAAAAAATATCTTAATTTCTCCTTCTTTTCTCCTTGCATGTGTGCTGCATTTCGCATCACACAAACAAAGAGTAATAATCAATCAATCAATCGAGGTTTTTTAAAGCGTGCTACTCACCCGTGAGGGTCTCAAGGCGCTGGGGGTGGGTGGGGTGCAGCTCAGCAAGCCTCAAAGAATGTTTTTTGTGCAGGAAAATATCACTTCCTGCACAAAAAAGATTCTGACCACAACACAGAACTCATTGCATCATGGTGCAAGGGTGCCTGCACTGGTGCTAGGCAGCCAGAAGTGCACCTGCAGTATGAGAGAGCAGAACTGCACCATACCTTAGTAGGTATAGTGCATTTCTAGTCTTTCCCTTTGACGCAGCGCAGCAACTTCCCTTGCAGCATTGCGTTTTGCCAAAGTTTAGGAAATCTGTCCCATAGTCTCTGAAATGGAAGTCAAAAATCCTCAGAGGGGTAGGACAGCAAGCTGTGGCTGTGAAAGGCCCCATGAGGTCAGATAGCCATTGGGCAAAGTCCTGTTAAAGCTTCTGACTTTTGGCGGGAAAGCTCTGAGCAGGAGAATAAAAGATTTGCACCTAAGGGAAGTCCCTTGCAGATTGGGTACTTTTGAGACCTTAACTTTGTGAAGATTTCAATATTCAGACATAGTCATTTTTTTGGAGCTCATATCCTTCCACGAGGCTGGATACCCTCTCCGCAACATCCTGCAGAAACAGATTTGCTGGTATGGAAAAGTTTAGAGCAGGAGCAACTTGAATAGTTGTCCCAGTGGTAAGGTTTTTTATTGGATTGACTTGGCAGGTTTGTCCCAGTCTTCTTGAGGTCTTTGGAGCCTAAATGTGTCTAAGTATCAGGTTTTTCAAGATGATAGGATGAGTACACTTTGACACAGTCAAAAGTTCCAGGACCTCAGGAATAGCACTTGGGAGTAAAGACTTGCTCCACCAGAAGTCACCAGAAGAGTCCAGGGCAAGTCCTGTTGGAACTGGTCAGCTAGGCTCTTCAGGAAAAGTAGCTTCTTGCAGCTCTATGTAGCCCTTTAACTAATAGATAAACCAACTGACCCTCGGAGTCTACTTCTTTTTTCTGAGTACATATGGGAACAGGGCCAGCACTTCACATCTTCTCAGAGGTCTGAACAGCAGGTGCAGTCCTTCTTGTCTTCCACAGGTCCTGTAATATTCTTAAATATGTTCCCAGTGGTGCTACATGTAAGCCTAGTACTAGCTTGTGGATGGGGGAGACTCCTGGCCCTTTCCAGACCAAAAATGGAAAAGGTTTCCAAGGGTAACCCTACCCATGTTTGCAGCAGTTCCTGTTTGCCTTAAAGTAAACAATCCTACACTGCATCTCTCAACCTAATATCCAAAATGACAGAAACCTTCTCCCTTTGTGTAGAGCTTGTGTACTCACCCAGAGGTGTGTCACGATAATGAGCAGTCCCCTCCTCCTTAGTAACCCTAAACCATTCCTAAAGGCTGCTCCCCTCCCACTGGAATTGGTGCCTGCCTGACTAGGATGACAAAGGAAGGGGGTGGTTCAGATGTTAGCTGCACCTGCAGTAACAGGGGAGTCCTCTTATAAGTTAATTGAGTTCCTGTTCACAGCTCAGATGGTTCTCCTGCCAGAGGAACAGAAACACCTCTCCACACCCAAGGCCTTTGTTCTACACTGATAGCAGTTTTCACACCTTATTAACGGGACAGTTTAGCTGCTAGCAGCCAGTTGGAGCTCATGCAAATGGGCCTCCAGAAGTGTGATGCAGAGAAAAAGTAACTTTATAAAAGTACCTGTTCTTTTTTAGTTATTAGAAACTCAATTTTACCATTAGATTTGATCTTTAATAACTATTTACAAGAGTATTTGAATAATCTTTCTCACTGTTTCATGGGAAAAGTTAGCATTGTTAAATGTAATAATGTAACCCAGTGTTTTCCTATGGAACAGCCAGCCTTGCTACAGCAAAAATAGCTTTTGGTGCTTTTTCACTGAAAAGACGGGCAACATTAAATTCCTTTGTGTCTGACTTTTAAATGCCAGCTAGCCTGCCTTAGGGCTTATAAGACTTACTTATGGGTGTCTTCGTTTTTAAAAGGAAGTTTTTGCCCTTTTGAAATTGTTTATTTTGACATCTTGAATTGAAGCTTAAAACTACTGCAGCCAGTTGGTGGCACAATGAATGCTGCAGTCCATTAGTGACATTTAACTTACAGGCCTTGGGTGTATTTTGTGCTATATACTAGAGACTTACAGGTGAGTAAAATGTGCCAATTAAGATTACAACCAATTTAGCCATGTACTAGGGGTCAGATGTGCTTAATTTGTAAAATTGTAAGTGCCAGGGCTCTGACCAGGACCAGGAAGCCACCTGCAGTACCCATCACCCTTGGCATCGCTGCCAAAACCACTACTAACCATCTCTCTTGCATGTGAATGCAACAGTTCAGATTATTCCAGGTCCCCAAAGCTAAAGGAATGCCTGGGGGAGGCAGGTATTAGCAATTTTAATGTACATTGCAGTCCTAAACTACAGTTGTTCTGCTCATCTCTAAATTAGATGAGCAGTGCCATCATGTGGTGGGCTGTTCTAAGTATGGTGTTGACAATTAGGTGCCGGTGCCGAGCGCCGGACACCAATTAAGTGCCGGTGGTGAGCACCGGAAAGTCCCGGCTCAAATTAAGCACTGGGTTAACAGCGATCTAGTACACAAAAAATGGGAGTGATCATGCAGAAGAGACATTTTCCTGGACTCTTGTATAGTGTATACTTTGAGCTGAGTCGCCTGTAGGTGTTTAAAACGGGACACGATTGAGAACTCTTGATTTGAAGCTGAAGACAGTATGAACTTATGACAATGCCTGTCAGTGGGTCAAAAAATGTTTTAAGAAAACATGGTCATCCATTCCTTGCCCTCTCTGCAGAGTGCACCAAGCAATGGTCATCTATTCCAGTTGAAATTGTGATTCTGTGTAAATGTGTGTGAAGAAGGTACACAGTTCTCAAAGTATTAACAAGGCAAAAGGAAAAGAAGATGCAGAGTTTACAGGTGAGTGAATGCATTGTGTGTTTAGTGGTGGTGAAGGCAGTGCTATCAGGCAAGAGTGACAAGTGAGTTCTCATGTGTAAGGAGAAGAGGTGTAGAATATGCAGATGGATGAGAGGTGGAGAGAAAAAGGATGTACATCTCTAACATGGGGTGAATATAACAAGAATGACTGAGACACTCTAAAGACCGCTACTCCTTTCACAGTACTCAGTAATGTTGAATTAACAGCCTCAATTTCAGAATTGAACCATTTGCAATATTATTCACAATAAAATCATTGTTTTTCCTCACTTTGAAGTGGACTTTGGGCAGCTAATGCACAGTATAGTATGTGGGGAATACAGGGTGCATCAGTTGCTCCCAGGTGGAGGGAATATCGCATTTCCATGAGTTGATCTGAGAAGATCCCCATGAGAAATTCAGAATTACGAGGGGAAATGATACCGCAACCAAATTCTATGGTTTTTCAGAATTTACCCATGTAATTTTACCCAGATGTTTTACCTGCTTTTAGTATCAAAAGTGCCAGGGTGAAAAATCCCAGACCCACGGTGACCCAGCAGAACCTACAATTCCGATGAATCACTTGGGGAATTGTAATGAACTACTACATGACATATCATTAAATCATTGCTCACCATTTAATACTGATCTTGGTGGACAATAGAGATCCACTGCTCTGTGATGAAGTCAAGAGTAGTTCTTCTGTGCAGGCTGCAGTGCAGACTAGAGCAAATTATTACGCAAGCAGATCCCTTGAGAGCTGTGGACGCACTCATTCATTTTTAATTACCTCACCAGTTGTGCACTCTGCACACTGTGGCAACAGTGCTGTTTCTCCCACTCATTTACCATGGTGAGAGATGTCCCAGACTTTCAAAGGTGTCAGAGGTACAGAGACAACTGAGTGGCTTGGGCCAAGTTGCCTTGGTACTGGGCAGAGAACCCCAACCGGGCTTTGTGATGGATGCACTCCCTTAGGAATAGCGGATACAGTACCTCCTGGTATGTGCTCTCTGCCACCTCCAAAGGATCTTAAATGCATCTGGTTCCCATATATGTGTCTTAACCCTAGGAAATTGATAAAATGTCAACATAAGAATGTATGTTTGCTAAACATGCTCAGACATTGCCTGGGAAATGTCTTAAGAGTGTGACAGTTAAGGTTTGTTATGTTATGTTGTTAGAAGATTTATACAGCGCATGGCTGCTCCAGCGAAGGGGCATCCCAGTTCAAAACAAACCTCAAGTAACAAGCGTTGCAGGATGGTGAGCATAGGGGCTGTAAGATTAGTTCAGGAAGAGACAGGTTTTTATGGCTTTTCTATAGGCCAGATGGTTATCGATATTCCTGATAGGGAGTTCCAGAGTATAGCTGCCGATGCTTTGAAAGAGCAACCCCCGGCTCGTGCTCTATTGACTCAGGGGATGCATGCTTAGTGCAGATCCGCTGAGCGCAATGTTCATCGTGGTGAATATGGCACTAGCAGGCTGGAGAGAATAGAAGGGGCTTGTTTGGTGAGAATTTTATGAGCAAAGCATAGGGTCTTAAAATATATTCTCTTATCAATTGGCAGCCAATGTAATTTTGGTATGTGTTTAGATGCCGAGCAAAATTTAGGAAGAGCAAGAAGGGATCGTGGTGCTGCATTTTGTACCCTCTGCAAGCGCTGAATCCTGGCTTTATTTGCACCTAAATACAGAGAGTTGCAGTAATCGAGTCTAGATAAAATCATCGCTTGAAAAATGATCTGGCGGGTTGTGGATCAAGGAACCCTAAAAGGAGTGTGATTCCACGAAGAATCCCAAAGCAGGCCCCTGTAACCACTTTTGTTTGTGTTACAAAGGGCAGCAGGCTGTCCACCCAGGCACCCCGATTTTTCACATCTTCCTTTGGACGGGGGTGCGGGCCCAAATGCACCTGGCCACCAGTGTTCTGTCCGCAGATGGCTATCTTTCCCTAGCAGCAAGATCTCAGACTTGTTGGCATTCAGTTGTGGACAATTAGCTGTCGCCCAGTCTGCTGTTGCCCCTCATGTATTCTTTAAATTTGGTGAGGTTATGTTTGCAGTTTTTGGAAAAAGAAATAGCCAATTGGGTGTCATCAGCATAGGATACCAATGACAGCCATCTATTTTTAGGTCTCGCCTGGCGTTAGTAGCGCGCATGCGCTGCACTCGCCAAACGAGTGCCTTTTGTAATCAATACAGATTCCAAACTGACTTAAAGCCACGCCCTTGTTTTCAATTGCCACGCATCATCGTTTATGTTAAACACTGACGCATGATTGAAAACCGGGCTTTCAGGTTACCGCCTTGTCCACTTTAAGGACGGCCCATGTGGACAAGCTCACGCCATCTTGTTTTGTAAATGGAGACGTAGGCGATAAGGACTTTGGAAGCTTGTGGCAATAGCTTTGAATTGACAAGGAAACCAAGCCGTGCTACTTTTTTTTTTTATTCACATTTGTTGACACATGCGGCATGCATCTTGCTGCCAGAGTTACGTACTTTTGTGCTACATCGCCTTAGCTGCGCATGGATAGAAACAAAAGGTAAGCTTTTTTTGAAGCTTTTTTTTTCTTTTTACAGAAGTAACTTTCTATTATGTAATGTTTCTTCAAAGGCACCGCCCGCACGTTTATAACACAGGGTATGAATTTGTAAAAGCACCGTATAAGTTGGTGCGTTGGTATTTATTTCGCACTGGCCTAACTTATGATGTGCTGCCCTCTAGTGGACTCATGACAAGCTTCAGGGCAGCAGCACCTGACTTAGTCAACAACATTTTCAATGCTTGTCTTTACTCTGTCTCTTCTCCTGTCTCTTCCTTCTCGTCTATGTCTCCCTGTTCTCGTTATCTGCCTTTTTCTCGTATCCTTTGCCTCCCAAGCTTCCTATCTACTCCCCCTTTCAACAGCTGTCAATGTCTCCATTCTTTCCCTGCCCTTTCGTGTCCATGTCTCCTCCCTTCAACTTCTCTACTCTTGCTTGTCCGGCGCCGTTGCATCTTTCTTAACCTTCCCCTCTTGCTTGGACTCTCTCTTCCGTGGTCTCCTGTCCCCCCCCTTCGGGATCTCAGCGTTCCCAAGTCTCTGTCTCCCTCTCTCAATAACAACTCCATGCTTGCCCTGCTGGTGGGTCTCCCTCTCCGGGACTCCAGCATATGTCACCTCCCCTCTTCCCGTCCTTCATCAGCTGCCGCTCTCTCGTCCCTGCAATGCTCCATTATCCCCCGCAATGAAAATGCAATAGGTCTCGCCTTTCATTAAGTTAAAACCATTTGCTTTGCTATACAATACCATTAGCAAAGCAAATGGCTTTAACTTAATCAAAGACGAGACCTATTGCATTTTCAATGCTTCTTTGCCACTGTCGCCAACGGTTGTAAGTAAATATTGAAGAGCGTAGGACTCAGCATTGATCCCTGCGGAACTCCGTAATGAATGGCATATTCCCGAGAACAGTAAGGGGGTGCAGTAACTTGAAATGTCCTGCCCTCCAGAAATGATCTAAACCAAGTCAGGACATGTCACCAATCTCCATCTCCTGCAAACGACACAGTAAGATCTCGTGAGATACCGTATCAAATGCAGCGCTGAGGTCGAGGAGAATCAGGGCCGTGGAGTTTCCTTCATCCAAAGTGCTATGTAATTGCTCCATCAATGCCAGTAAGGCGGATTCGGTGTTGTGGCATGTTCTGAAGCCATTTTGTAAGGAGTCCAAAATCTCATTGCTCTCTACGAACTTCGTGAGGATGGAATTCACACAGGATTCAGTGGCTTTTATTCACACAGGATTCAGTGGCTTTAGCCAAAGACGGGAGCTGGGAAATAGGACGGTAGTTTTCCGGTTTGGATGCGTCCAAAGAGGGATTTTTTAATAACAGGGCGACTTTGGCATGCTTCCATACAAGCGCTACTGCCGCCTTGGAGAGAGATAGGTTAATCAACTCCCCACTGACCGGAAGTAGATATTTTTGAAATATTCGGAACTGGTCTAGTTTCATAGGGTCTGCTGGAGAGCCTGATTCGATTTTATTGCATAGGAACTCAACCTCTGTGAGAGCTAGTAAAGGCAAGGAAAGAAGTGACCCTCCTTTACCATTCACATTGTCCTTTTCCCCTTCCGTCTTACTCAAATTATCACTTAAGGCTGGGAAGTTTTTAGAAATATTCTCCACCTTGTTCATGAAGTGGCTGGCCAACATATCACACTGGGTATTAGAAGTGATGGTATGTTCTCCTGCCGATTCATGTCATTGAGAAAGGAGAAAATGGCTTTTGAAGGATTGCTGCTCTCTTAAAAGGTTTTTTTGTGTGTTGGGGCAAATCTTACTAAGCACCTCCCATCATAAGTAAAGGAGGCTGTTGAAACCTGAACATTATGGATATTCTCCTGTTGTTTGGAGAAGATATACATCTTCTGAAGCCACACAAATGAGCAATGGCATGACCAGTTGCATATTTTTCAAAGATATGACCAGTCCAACTGAATGTTTTTAACATCATTAGTCTTTCCTTATGTAGCATCTTGAATCCGAAAGTTTGATACTATAAGTAGTTGCTTTAGCACTTATTGACAGTTGCAGAACATATCTTGATACATATAAGTGTCCGGCCACAAAATATGACTTTTGTATGGTTTTACGGGCACACCAAAATACAACTAGCTATTATGTATACAAAATTCAAGTCCCTTCAAAAACATTATAGCTTCTAAACAAGGTTGTACTTCCAGGCAGGATGTACCTGTTTCATGATTTTACTCTGAGTTTGAAACAAAATGTCAGACTGAAAAGAGTTAATGCCACAGTATGATTGTTAGTAGCACCCCAAATAAAATTCAAATAAACAAAATATCCACAGAAGTCCTTCTCCATGTAAACAAAGTATTCGTTTTTAACTCTCATAGCCCTATGTAGTCTACAGCCCTATGTTCCCCCCTAATTAAATGTCACTACGCTGAATAATTGTTGAGATTTTATTTACTACGATGTCAATACGGCTGGCCCAATAGGTTCACTCTGAGAAATGAGAAAACTTACAAAACATTGTGGGTGTTATTCAAAAAGATTCTGGTATGAGTGCGTGTTACATACTCTTGAGTACTCCTATCTCAATCCTGAATTCCAGGAGGAAGTCAGAAGGACTCTTAACTTACTCATGGTTTAGTCCTTGAATTTAGTAGTAACCAAGAGTACCCTAGGAGTAAATAAAAGCACATTCTTAGTGAATCGGGAATTTTATTTTGTACATATTTGATATGTATCTTAAAATTTTAGCATATTCAACAGAGGCAATAGGCACTTATCATAAACCAATTGGAATCTGTGCCTGGATTGCCGTGGTGCAAGCATTTATAAGCAGATACTTTTCTATATGTCCTAGCTGAGATGGAAAATATCTAAAAAAAAAAAGTCTTATGACATATCCTCAGTGTTTCAGTTCAGTGGCCATGGGTGGCAGATTTCACCTCTTTTTCAGGTAATTAGGTATGATTCACCCTGAATGGTGTTCACATGTCAGTATGAGCGGTGAGATGAACATTAAGATATTGTGATCAACACTCCAAATGGGAAGATTTACTCAACAAAAAAAGAGCAAACCATCAAATAAAAGACTATGCTAAAATAAGTTATCTAACAGGAAAAGTGCTATTACTTTGAGTGGATAACCTTGTTGGTCAGGCACGCCTCGACAAAACAGTTGTACACTGCCAATACTCCTCCTCTAAAGCCAGATTATGCGATGGAAATTATATTCACTACACCAGCCACCTTTTTTCAAAACTTCTACTTATGTGTTTACAAAATTAATTAATTTGAAACCTATGCACGCCTGTCCGGCCTTCTTATATTTATAAACATGGACAGAAGATTATTCCCGCATCGTCTTTCATTATACATTGATGGCATTTAGGAAATGGATCATAAGGAAACATCTCAGGACAACTCTTTAATCGATTTTTGAACCCACATAATGAGGTACTTCAGTAGTTTATTGAACACGTCATCAAGTTAAAATAATTGACCACATATGTTAATAAGTATTGGAAAAATCAATAGATTTGGCTTTGACTGCTTGGAAAAATGTTGGTGTGATGGCGAACTGGTTATTCAAAGACCTATTAATGTGGCTGTTCTTAAGCACAGGTGTAAAATTTCAAGTATGCACAACTAAAAACATCATTCTTATCTGTTGTAACAACGCTTAGAAACCGCGACAGTTTGGTTGGTAGTTATCTTTCAGACCATAGCTCGTTATTGCTATGCCAAGCATGGATTGAGTCTATATTACATCACTGGGCTAAAAAGTGGGTCAATGCACCCATTATGTATGAGGGGCGCACACAGACTGTATGCATTGTTACAGGATTCATGATGTACAACCGATTATATTTGCTGGGGAAGAGCTAAATCTGTATTAAAAGCATACTGTAGTTAAAAATATCCATTCAAACTTGTTAGAAGCAAGAACATAAACCAAAACTTTAAGCCCTCTTGGCAATGCAGCCCTGCCACAATTACCTATTGTTTGTTTTGCAAAAACAAATGCTGTACACAAACACGTCACTACTTTCAGAAACAACCGAATACACAATAACATCCTTTCCAGATATGCCTTTAAAGAAATAAACAATATTGTCCGCTAGTGCTAAGCCGTTTGCAGACTTCTGTTGCCCAGTCAAATCCAGTGGTTAGACAGAATATGGGAATCAGAAATATTGTGGGACAAAATATTGCGTCAAGAATATCGAGGACAAAATAATTTGTGAAGGTAAGTTTCTATAGGTAAGCAAAGTTTTACAATATATAAATTCACATATATGTACCTTGACAATATATATACAATTAAGGTACGTAGATGTGGAGTTAGGAATAGTAAATCTATACTTACCAATTTACACTTACCTTCTCGTTATTTTGGTCCATGATATTTTTGACACAATATTCTGTCCACAGGATATTTCGGTTCCAAAATTCGGTCAGTGATCCATCAAGTCCTATATTATACATCCGTAATGCTGAAGGGTGGAAATATTTGAATGATGGCTTCTATAATACTGATTACTTTTCGTACCCACACAAAATGAATGTGGTGTCTTTTCAGTGCATAAGGGGTGCACAATGCAAATGAGGAACACTTTTGCCTGTGTGCATGCAGTATATACATTGACTTACTGGCAAAAAGACTCACAGGATATGTCACCAAGAAGCAGTGGTATGTTTGTGTGCCCCAAATAGTTTACCCATCAGGAGGGGGCAGATATGGTCCAGAATCCTTCCACCCCAGTCCTCTTCACAAGGAGATGACTTCACAGACTATAAGCACATGTAATGAGGGTCTCTGATCCTCTCAAATGAAATGCTGTGTCTCCCTGCAGTGAAAGACAGAGCAGCAGTTTGAACGGACTATTGTACTACTCAATATCGACCCCCAGAATATCATGGTACAAGAATATCGAGCGACAAAATATTGAAAGGTAAGTGCCCGAGGGGAAGTATAGATTTACTTTTCACAACTCCACATCTAGTGCATGCATGTGAAGCTAGGTATAGAAAATCTAGACTTACTTACCTATCAATATTTATTTTGGATATTTGTCCTGGATATTGTATCCCATCGATTTTCTGAGGTCAATATTCTGGGTGCACACCTGAGCAGATACTTCTGCTGTCTCTTCAACACAGGCCCAAACTTTTTTTTTGTTGATCTTCAGGTAGAAGACATTCATGAAATACATTAAATAAATATAAATATTGCGCGTTCATTTTAAATTAATTTATACCCCGCATAAAATAATACCACCAATAGATGCCACATATATGCCACCCTTCGTTGCAGTTACTTCAAACTAATCATGCCAAATCTCTCCAAACTTTTGTAGAGCACCCACCCTTTCGTCCTCTAAATGCTCATTATGCGCAGACTGTTTCATCTTCTGCCATATATTCAAAGTAGGTACCTCAGAAGACCTCCATTTCTGCAGTTTCAGAAAATTTGCTATCAATATGGCAACAAAGAAAAGTTGTTGCTGATGCACAGTTAACTGGATTGATAGTTGAGCTAGCTCTAAAAAAGAACTTAATAAATCTGAGCCGATCTTAGTTTGTAATCGATCTCTGAAACAGCCAAAGACCTCCCACCAAAACTGATGAAGTGTGTGAGATGTTGAACAGATATGTGGGCAACCGCACTTCTGGCTGCCGCATTTAAAACATGCTGCACAGATAGAGGGGAGCATTTTTTGCAGCCTTGCAGGGGGTGAAATAGAGCAGCCACTTTGAATAAAAAGCCATTCTTTTGAAGTTTGCCCCTCGAATAGCTTTCCAGCCAATTTGATTATAACAAAGCCATGTCTGCCTATTCATCCTGCAGTCTGTAAGAGCCTGGACATTAAACAAAAGGGTGGGATGTACTGCTACGCTTAGCTCCAGGAATAATAAACAATACCATTTCCCTATACCGAGAAGGCCTGTCACAAAATAAACATGAATAATATCCTCCCTATGAGAGTTTTGAGGTTGTTTATAACCAATTAAAAAATGAAGGATTTGTACATAGGAAAATATAATGGGGAATATTTGGACTCATAGTAATAAGCTGCTCCCATGGTATCTCTGTCTCCAATACCATAAAACAACGTAGCCTTACAAACCCTACCTTTTCCCATTACCTTGCAGCTGTGCTCTCCAACTGCAATCCCAACCAGAGGGAATCCCACAAAAGGACCGAAGGATGGACTAAGGGAAGTTGGAATTCCTCTTTGAATTGTACGAATTTGGAAGCCAAAATGAAGGGAAACTTGCATTGCTTGCGTTTGGGTGGGCCAAGGATTTTTAAAAAGACGTGGACTGGAGATCTGCCTCGATTAACATCTGTTGGAGATAAAAAATCATCTCACACGTTGGTGACATTGGCCACCTGAACCAGCCAGCGTAGGAAAGCTGCTTGGTAGTACTTGTTAAGTTTCGCCTGCTATTGTTTTTAATATAAACTTAAAAAGGAATTACACACCACCTCTTCTCTTTCCTGGTTTCTCATTGGTTCCTGTACGGGACACTTACCTTTCCTCCACTTCTATTGCTGTAGCATATTTTCCTGCATTTACCAATGCTTGTTCCTCATCTGCTTCTCTTATAAGTTTCCCACCGCCGAAGTGCTGTTAACATCCACTTTGGTGGAACTATATTTTCATAAGGTTTTGCCTTTTACTATCGACGCATATTTATATAACAATTTATGACCCGGAGAGATTAAGTAATTTGCATAGAATCACAGGATGTTGTGTAGCACCACAGAGACTCGAACAGGATCCCCAGCTCTCGAGTCAGCAGCTCTGGCCACTGCGCCGCATCCACTCCTGTGTTATCTGTCAGAGAGCTTTTTCCTTCTCCAGGATGATGATTGATGATAACAGCTCTTTATTAATTACATAGGTGAAATGATGCAATGCTTGTTTTAAATGCCGAAGGGCTAATCCCCCATCTTCGTAATTCAGCTGCAAAGTTGTCAGCTTGATGTGGGCCTTTTTCCCCTGCCACAAAAAAAAAGACGAAACAACGAATCAATTTTGTTAAAAAAGACTGGGGACTTTTTGTCATAGCAACCCAAGCTCGTGGATTAGGTTCCTGCATTGCATACAAAATATTTTTTGCTGCAATCAGGCCCATTGGTCTGGTTGGCAGCGTGTACTCCAGATGCAAGTGGCTTGAAAGTAAGATGTCAGAATACCATGTGAATAGCCACCACTCTACCTTCACTGGAAACACCATGCTTGAGTCCCTCAAGAGCGCACAAGGTCAAATCTGACCTGGGGCCCCATTTGAAGTGGAGTTGAAGGGTTGACCAACCCTGCTACATGAAACCACACAGCTTATGAAAGGCTACAGATGAGGGCACTGAGGCAAACCGAACTTTGAGTGATTACCCAAAGGTGAGGCATACTCAATTGTGCGGGACAGCTCCACCTGCATCGATCTACAATTCATGCCTCATAAAGCGAAGTGACACACAAAATGAATTGGTTCTGCCAAAGCACCAAGATGGCTTTAGGCAGGCCCCTGCACTTTAGTTGACCAAAAACAACATCACGGCTAATTTTTAAATGTTATCCTTATTATTAGTGTATGGTTTTTATTTTTGCTAAACGAGTTTAAACTCTAGCTGTTAAGTAAATGTTTTATGTTTTTGTAAAGGTTTTAGTTAACCAAACAATAATGATATTTTCTTCTTCTGCACTAGGAACACCATGCTCCCACTGGTAACTCTAAATGTACGGCTGTGGAAAATTCACCACAATTGAAGCGTTGCAGTAAGTAAAACTCTTATGCGAGGAAAAAACACACGTTGTTATTAAATATGTCTAAGCCTCTGGCAATAAACTAATAAAAATAGATCTGTGATCTGCATGCTTGCATACATAAAACAAAAGAAATGAGGCGGGCGCTGCATAGCAAAGCACATATTAACAAGAATTTCATGCACTGATGGATTATATTTGTGATTTTACTATTACTCAGATTCTGAATATGTGACCCGACGACTTAATAAAAACAGCTTTAGAGGAGTTATTACGCAAATCTGCCCCTCAATCCCACCTCGGCTTTTTTACATTATCCTTGTCACTTTCAATATTTCTAGAATTAAAATCCCTTGTTGCCGGGCTTGACCTTCAGGGGTCTATTCGCAGCTGTATTAAATGGCTCATCGGTCCGGGGGGAGAGCGCACCATTTGTGATCGATTTTAAAGCTGAGTAATGCAGCCGGGCTGACAACAGGTTGATAACAGATAAGGAAACAGCCACTTAGGGGGAGATACCAGCTGTGCACTTGCAATACACCTTCATCCCCCCCAACCGTCCGTCTTCCCTCCCACCGCCTCCCCCTGTCCGGCGCATGTACATGGATGTGGCTAGTTGGCGGAATTACGTCGCAGGCGACTAAACAAATAAACGTATGCGTGCTTTCCTAAGGACGTAGAAGCAGAAACGCTCCCTGTCAGATTATTCTCTGAACCATGTATCATAACCAGCTGAAATACGGCGCGTAAAAAACAAGCCCTGGCTCGACTCCATGCCTGCTGGATTTATCACTGACCTGGAATTGTGTAAAACAGAAATATGCAAATGTAATAACATGAGTACAAGGAGCGATAAGGGCAATCCAACCTCCCCTGTTTAGCATTTCCACACACCGTGTGAACACGTCTTTTTTTAAGGCAATACCAAGAAGCGGCGTGTTTACTTGTTACAGGAATGCAGCCGTTGCAGGGGTATTTTCTGGAAGAAGTCAGTGTTTACGCGAGTGCTTCTGGCTGGTTTACTGTGACCTTCTGGTACGCACCGCCTTGAATTCTTTCCTAATGTACTCATCAGCTTTGTATATGGTTGTTGTGCAAACCCGCACCAAGGGTGTCATTGAATATTGCTGGTGGGAGCTGGATATTAGATAAAACAAGCAGAAACAGAACAAAGGTGGGAGGAAATATTTAAAGCATATTTACTATAAGCAGAAGGAAAATGTCTGGTATTCACACCTGGTCATGGAATGGCTGTTGGACCCATGTGTACTGAAGGTGTAAATTTTGCTTTTAGTGTATTACTAACTTTTGCAAAGCATGAGTGTGATGCGTCACTATGCAGTGATATTACATCCGATACGCCAGCATAAACACCACCTAGTAAGCTATAATACGTCTACCAGTCTTAATTCCACTCCTACGTACCGTCCAAAGTAAGTATGGGTGGAGTTAGGAATAGTAAATGTACACTTACTTTACAATGTGGTAGTTGGTCGATATAGTGGAAGCGATATTACTGTAGGGTGTTTTTAACAATAATGCCATTGTATCATTCAAATGCTATGACACATTTAACATGTGAGAAGTTGGACACAACAGAACACAATGCTAAAAGGAGCTCAGTGTCTGGTAGACTAGAGGTCTCTTAAACAATCATGGGGGCAGATTTACAAGCCCCTTGCGAGACATTTACGCCACCGTTGCGTCACTTCTGTGACGCAGCGGCGGCGTAAACCATGCGCCATGCTGGGCCTTATTTACAACGTGACGCATCTAGGGAGATGCGTCACGTTGTAAAGCCCTGCGCTACATTAAACCTGCGTCAGGTTTAATGTATGCAGGGTGGGCGTTCCGTCGGAAAAAGCCCTTCGGAAAAGTGACGCAGTGAAATCTACAAGATTTCACTGAGTCACTTTTCCGACGCTCCTGCGTCAAAACCCTGCGCCTGCTTGAAGCAGGCGTAAGGCATGACGCAGCATGTTCGGTATGGGCAGCCCCTGAGCATTGCTGGAGTTGCGTCATGCTTGCGACCCGACTCCGGCAATGCGCCGCCATTATGCCATCAGATGCGTCACGCGTGACGCATCTGTTTATCCTTGCGCCATGATGCGCTGCACTGTAAATGCGGCGCATCTGTGGTGGCGCAAGGGTAAACTTGCGTGACGCATCTTTCCTGGCGCATCCCTGCTGATTTGCAGGGATGCGCCAGGAAACATAAATCTGCCCCCATGTTTTTAACATCCTCCTGAAGGCCAGCAAGCGGTAGGCCATCGACTTATTGAATTCTTCGGCCTCCCTGCCCCTTCCCTGTTCCTTACCCTTTAATGACGTTTATTTAATGAAATTACAACACAGCCGTTTGTCTCTTGACAGTCTGGTGAGGATATACATCGGCAGCCTGGGTCACATGACTGACTGTAAAGGCCCTGGAAGCACAAGGTACATATGTACCCGGTCCTACAGAGAAAATCTTAAGTGTGGTCCCTATTACTGAAGTATGTGTGGCACCACACAGCAGGGTTGCTTGGAAAATGAGACCCCATCCTTTAATCCTGATTGAAGATCCATGTTGTTAATTTCTTTCCAAAACTCTGCCGTGTCTTTAACGGCCCATATCCCCTGGAGCAATTTGTTCCATGCTGATGGTCCTAAAAAGGAAAAGGACCTTGCGCCAGCTCTGGAGTGCTGAATCCGAGGGATTTTGGCCCAAAAAGTTTTAGCTGAGTGAAGGCGTCTAGACGAAGCATAGGAAATAAACCTTGCTCTAAGGTACCATGCACAAGACTGATGGAGGGCTTTCGGTACCAGGTCTTGAAGAGAATCCTCTTCTTAAGAGGGAGCCAGTGCAATGCCCTCAGATGTATTATTTTAGTGTGATCTCACATTATACAATGCTATGGACTGTACTGTAAAATGGTGATTTTAATTATTGGAATGCAATGATTTGCTTTAGGGAGCAGGAGAGCTTACAATTGTCAGACCTAACACAACTTGTTATGACGCCTACTAATTACCCAGGGGCAGAGTATTCATCTGCCTGAGATATTCATTTAGTGGACATAAGTGGTTAAGCACGAACCTCCATTTTTGATTGGGAAGGCCACAGCCATTTTGTCAGCAGGTGTTTTTTTTGTGGTTCAGTGAGTGTTGAACTTGTGCCTTTTTGCAGGGTCATCCCAGAACTTTTTGCCTTCCTCCTGTATTTTTTTCTGACCTGGTGTTGGTGGTTTTAGGACTCTGGACACTTTAGCACTGCTGTCCAGTGTAAAGTGCGTGTGCTCTCTGTGGTAGACATGGTAAGACTGGTCTACACCTGTTTAGCACATTTAATTTTCCCGAAAGTCCCTTGTATGGTGGTATACCATATACCCAGGGCCTGTAAATTAAATGCTACTGGAGGGCTTGCATCGCTGCTTTCGCCACCCACGAAGTAGCCTTTGAAACCTGTCTCAGGCCTCTGCCACTGCAGGGCCTGCGCGCGCAGTTTAATGCTGTTGTGATGTAGCATATAAAATGGTTGCCACGTCTGCAACTCCCCTTTTACTGCATATCAGTCACCCCTAAGGTAGGCCCTAGCTAGCCGTATGGGCAGGGTGCGGTGTAGGTAAAGTTAGGACTTTTGCCTTAACTGTGTGGCATGTCCTGGTAGTGACAAACAGCCCATTTGGTTTCTCACTGCTGGGAGGCTGTCCTCTCATAGGTTTGCATTGGGGATTCACTGATATGTGTTTCAGTGGTAATTCCTGACATGAGAGGGGTACTGTGACCATGTTTGGTATGTTTGGAATAGTAGTGATAAATCCTGCTTATTGGTGAAAGGTGATTTATTATTACTATTTTAGAAATGCCACTTTTAGAAGTGGGCATTTCTGTGTACTATGTGTCTTTGTGCCCTGCCTGGATGTGTATTGACCGTCTGGTTTTGACTGACAGGGACGAGGGGATGTGCATTCACTCCAGCCAGTCCCCGGGGAGGGGGGGTTGAAGTGTGTCCGGCCCTGTCTGTGTGACTCAGCACTAGGCCGAATAGACATAGCCTGAATTCAGAGTAGCATGAGGAGTTTTCCCTTGCACCCAAATAGGCTGGTCTACATTTGGAGTGGTGGGAGGAGTTTCACCTGCACCTGAATAGGACTGTGCCTGCCTTCCACAATGCTGGCTCCGCCCCCTTGTGGTGTGTGTGGGGCCAATACTTACACTGTGAATGGGGGGTGTTGTGCACTTGTAAATGTATTTTAAAGTGCCTCCAGAACAATGACATTTGGACTATAAGTAAAGGGGCTGTGACCTCATGTTTAAAAGAAGACACTGTGTGGGACGTGTAGCCAAATGCTGCTGGCTCTGAATACTACCAGAGGGCGGCTGGATTGCCAGGAGGAACTGCCTTGGCACAGACCTCAACAACGTGCCCACGCAGACCTGCATCTGATCAATAGCAGTAAGGCTGTGATCGGCCCTTGTGCTTTTCATAATGTGTCCACGGGCTGCCATGCAGTTTGCATGGTGATGCAAATCTGTAAGCTTGCCAGACCTATCATCTCCCAGGGTGCTCCCAGAGTCAAGAGACTGACCATATATTTGTTTTCACTTCATCTCCATTGCAGCATTTCATTTGTGAATCATCCCTTATCAATGGCTGACAATTAATTTCATTTGTGCTGCAAAAGTAAGGAATACAATCCTGCTTGAAAGATCTGATATACCTTTATTGCAAGGTTTGGTGAAAGTTTAATCTTCTTGACAGAGTGACGGCGAAGAATCTCCTGACCTACAATGGTGGGAAAGAGTGTGTGCATTCAACGCATTTCACATCGCGATTTCTACATCAGTCTGCCTGACAGAAAGGAAGAAATTGTGCGTTAACGCAAGAAAGACTTGGCCGTTTTGCAGCCAAGGTGTGTCAAGAGTGCCCCTGGCCCTAATGCAAGCCAAGAAAATGTGCTCCCCGTCCTTTGGTTTGATACTAAACAGGAGCTATAAATGGGGTGCAGTGGGCCCTCCAGACCTCTAGGGCACGGCGCCACTGCACCTTCTGCACTATTGATAGCTATGCCTCTGCTGCCCTTCTTAAGATACTACATAACTATTTCTCATTTTTATCACTAAACGTATTTAATTTAAAGTTAGAGCTGTGCAGCACAAAGAGAGTCGTAGTTCTACATGTAAACAGTTTATCAGTTCGAGAATTACACAGTTAATCCGTTCCAGAATTGAACAGTTTATCAGTTTCATTTACTTTAACAACTTTCGATTGGGGGGCTCGGGACCAGTCAGCCTCTCTGCAATAAATCGAACTCCAACCACACAGCCGACACAATCCTTGACGTCCAAAGATCACTTTAAACGAGTGCTGACAGACGCCTACAAGTGTATAACTTGCACTTACTAAGACCTGGGTAGAGACTGGTGTCCCCAGCAGGCAATTAGTTTGTATACTGCATTTCTTGATGACATTGTTGAACCCTCACATTTTTCTCAGTACCCAGCATAACTCTGACGATTTTTAACGGTGGCTTGCCATATTGGAGGGTTAATGTATTCCTTCTTTTCGATAATAGAAACGGGAGAAAGGGAAACCCGCTGTGAGTGTTTTAGGGTAAGAAACTGGGAAGTGCAAAAAAGAAGGAAGGGGTCGCAGCAAATCATATACATGGACCTCTTTGCTTTCCACTGCCTCATGCTATATCCATGCGGAGTGAAGGCACAACTGGGAAGAAGCCATTTCACGAATACCCAAGCCAATTCCAAAGTCACAGTTTGAGATGATACTTCAGTGCTATCCCACCAACTTCCCGGGCCAGAGGTGTAACGCAAAATTATACCCCCCCCCCATCCACAAAATGCTATGGGGGGCCCTGAGACTCCCTAATCTCATAGATATTAACAGGTTTTGATGGAATACGGGGACTTCTGAATGGTCGCGGCCCTCCTGCGCCACAGGGGTCCCTGTCGTCACCTTCGTGGAACCTGATGCTCCATGGTCATCTGTTTCCCTTCTCTTAATGGGGATCCTGTCACAGAGCAAAGAGTTTTCTCTCATAACATTTCACTCTGAGGAGAAATGAATCCCCTCTCTAATATCTTAATGAGATAAGTGCTGCACACGTTGACAAGCAAAAAATCTGTATGCCATGGGGGACTCATAGAACGTGTGCCACCCAGGAGGGGTGAACTTTTAATGTACCTTCCAAGGCACCCACAGTAAGAGAAATCAAGTTTTTTCAAGGGCAATCAGAGATTTCTCCAGGAGGGTGTAGTCAAAAGTCTAGTTTCTTCTAAAGGTGCTGAGCGAATCCAATGCCCAGATATTGACAGTGCAACTGGTGCTGCGCTGCCAGCAGGCAACTCTGCATGATCAACATTGGAGGATCCAAGGCTAAGACCTGAAACCCATCTGGTACTCCTTTGTAACCTCTAGCATTGCCTCTACTGTGCATGGTCTCAAATGTGATCAAAGCAGTAGCATGAAGCAAAATGTAGCAGGGCTGTAAGAGTCAAGGTTACTTTCTGTGGTGTCCATGTGTGTTGGTCGCTTAGCCACTCAGGAGCAAACAGGAAGTTATTGGTGGTCCATGGGTGGAGAGAGAGAGAGAGACAAAACAGCACTCCTCTGATTTCACTGAGGATCAACTCCTATATCCTTGGCATTTCTCTAAATTTTCTTGCATTCCCTGCACCACACCACATTCAGCGGGCTATTAAAGGCACCATAACACTGGTGCAATCAGGGCCACAGGAAAAGTAACTGGCAAGCATTGTATACCGCAAATAATCAGTAACATAACACTGACCCTCATGAGGATCTTTAGGAACACTCTCAAGGTCATGGGGGTCACGTGAACAGAAACATGGAGTAGAAATTGAACATTAGGCCAAAATCCTGTTTGGTGCTGGCTGGTGTATCTCATAACTCAGAGTATTAGATGAAGAAATAACTTGATAGTGATATGCCCCCATGTAGGTGTGCTGAAGCGCAAGCTGAGGCAGTTGGCCACTTTTCACAAAGGGGTTGGATCATGATGTGCAGTGGCTCAGAGAAGAACTGTTTTAGGACACTGCACTGTCCAATACTCATACACATAACCAGGAGATTCTGCCAGTTAGTGTATGAGCTGCAGATAGCACTGCTCGGAAACAAGAGGCTGATTCTGATCTGTTCTGTCTGCAGCTCATGAACGAACTCGTACAAGTTCCTGGTGACGTGTATTACCTGTATATAGTGCAGTCTCTTAAAAACAGGCGAAGTGTTCTTCTGTGTACCAGAACACACGTTGATGATACTGCCCCAATTCTAGTGAGTGTGAAAGCTCTGTAACACCTTTAAAGGGTAGAAGAGTGGTTCATAACCCGGGACCCACAGATCACTGGGGGTCCACAGTTCATTCTATTTGGGTCTGTGATTGTTTACACAAATAATACTAGCAGACTACTACAGGAAAAAGCAACTTGTAAAATTAAAAAAGACTCTGTAAATGAAAAGAAATTTGAAATTGAAGGCAAAACATTAAGTCAGTATCCATAGCTTGATTCTTGGGAGCAGCGCAAGTACTGAAAACCGCATCTGATATTGACAATCGGTGGCATCAATAGAAGCATCGTCATACACTGACAAGAAGAGCATGTAGTAGGAGCAAAACAAGAGAAAGAATATGCTAGAATATAGCATAACATTTTCACTTTTAGTAATAAGACCACATTTTCAAAAGCTCCAACCTTCTCTTTAACCCCTTCGCCGCAGCGCAAATTCTGCCGCGGCGCTGGGGGGGTGCGGGTTGACCGCGGCGCCGCCATGCTCGTGACGGAACCACGCCGTCATGAGTCACGGATGAGCTGTGCTCATGACGGCGTGGTTCCGTCACGACTCCGCCCACTCGTTATTTCGCCCGCACAGGCGGGGAATCAGTGACGCGTGGCCGGAGCGGCCACAGCATGACGGAACCACGCCGTTATGAGCACACGCCGCCCGTGGCTCACGACGGCGTGGTTCCGTCATGCGCACGCAAGGGGTTAAAATGTAAACGTTGATGTTCAATTTTTTTTTGTTTTTACAAAAATTGATTTATGTATTTGTTTAATGAAGGCTTAAAGTGGAATTCATTGCCAAGCAGTAGTGCGACAGGAGGTGCATTTGCAGAGTGGTAGAGAAAGGGAGTGGGGCCTCCGAAGATCTCTCATCAATCCCGCTGTCTGGGACTTACTGTAGGTAACAGATGGGGTTTGTGGTGCCCAAGGACCCTGAGCATTCCAGGGGACGTCATCCCCCAACCAGCAGTAGTTCTGGAAGTGCGTTTGCAGAGTAGTGAAGAATGGGGGCAGGACCTCCGGGGACTTGCCGGTTCAGCATGAAAAATTACTGGAGGGGGCCGCGTGGCTTCCTTTTCCTGGGTCAATTTGGGCACCACGCCTTTTTCTAATAGGGGTGGGGGGTCACACCTGCGCTGATTTCAGCCCCAGGGACTCCATTCCCCGGGGTCAAGCCTTTTAATTAATTAATTTTTAAACTATAAGGGGAGAGGGCCATGTGGCATCCCCCAGGGCCCAGCCTCTTTTTTTATAAAAAGGGGATGGGGCCACATGGCCCCCCTCCCAAACCAATGTTGGCCCTGGGTACCTCATCCCCAGGGGCGCAGCTTCTAATGTTGGTGCCCTGGTCCCACCCAGGGCACTTACTCACCAAAGATGAGGAACGAGGGGTAGCATGAAGGCCCACACTGTCCTTGTCGGCTCCCTGCCTCCTGCAGGAGCCAGTATTGCTTTTACACATAAGGAGCTGCTAACATGCATCTCTTTGTCTGTAAAAGCAATTGTGCTCCGCTTTGAGCAAGCAAGAGCAAAATGCTCTTGTTTGCTCAAAGTGGAGCTCAGTTTGATATGGTTTGGCGGGAGCGGAAAGCACCTGCAAAACCATAGCAAACATCAGTGCCCCAGGTGTGGGTCCCCTGGGACATAGCAGGAGCTGGCCCTGGTGGGTGGTGGTCTCCATGGCCATCTTTGGCTCCAGAAGGGGGGCTGCGCAGCCATCCTCCAATGCTTACTTTAGCCCCGGGGAGAAGATGGTCCCCGGGGCTTGGGCTCCTCAATGGACCCCTCCATTATATTATTTGAGCCCCGGCAGGGTGGCCGGGGCTGGAGCTGCAGGAGGTCATGCAGGTCACACCCGGAATTTCTATGTTAATTGCCCCAGGGAGGTGGAGGTCCCTGAGGCTGGGGGAGCCTGTGTGGACCCCTGCATTTCTATGTTAAGGACTGTGGGGGGGGGGGGCTCGGCCTCCACCACATTCCTATAGGTCATTGCACCTGGGAGGTGGCATGTCTCCCACATTCCTAGTTCATTGCCCCAGGAAGGAAACGGTCCAGGGGGCTGCAGGGGGCCACATGGCCCCTGCATAGCATTACATATACCCCCTGGACTTGGCCCACCTGGAGGCTTTTTTAAACACAAGCGCAGGAGACCTGTGTTTTCTAAAACAAAATCCTGTGATTTTGCAAATCCGCTGCACCCTCATGGTAAAAAAAAATTTAAAAAAAATTTGGTGCTCATTGGGGTCCCAGTGTGACCCCTAGACCATGGCTTTGGGGTCAGGGTATTCCTTTGTGGTAAATAATTTAATTACCGGGACTTAATTTGATGCAGAAAATCTATAATAATAGCTCAGTAAAATAAGAGGCAGAATCCGTGGTATTAGAGGTTCGGAACGGGCTTTATTCCAAAATCAATTCGAATTGAGGACTCCATATTCCATCACCACGAAGGTTCAGGAAGTGAAGGACCCCACTTTATTGACAAGTAATCATTTATATACAATAGGCATTACAGTGAAACAGATGCCGGAGGCGTAACAGCTGATAACAAAGATAAGAACATACATGCGTAACTAAAGTGGGTGTAACTAAAGAACGTCATCAGGTATGATCTCCTAAATGGGTGGTTCCATGAAAGAATTTCGCAATGTCAGCAGAAATACTTGGCAGAGATGCGCGTGCAGCAGCATGACGTGTGATTGACGTGCAACTAGGGGGTGAAGGGGACTTGACATTTAGCTCTACATGTGGAGACAGAAGTCTGGGGTTATGTCAACCTAATCCCAAATCATATCTAATATCCTATGTTTAAAGAACTGTGTTATCCAGAAGGAAAGGTCTCTTAGGATAGAATCTTATTCTATACTGACTATACTGTCCGTTAGTGCGTGTACAAGCGTCTAAGTGTCTACACTAGATGCGAGGGCAGAAATCTTCCATAGTAATAGGGCTATTAATTACTTGCATGAGGACAGAGAAGCCGGGCCCTTTGCTCGGTAGCTGGGAGAATGTTTACTTAAACTACTAGACAGGAATGTATTGGATAGGGAGCGGAGCAAAGCAGATAATCTTGAAGGTGAAATACAGTTTTTGGCAGGCAACAGGCTGGAGTCAGGCACCGTTAGCCGCGCAGGGAGTAGGACAAAGTTCATGGGTACAGATGCGAGCTCAGACTGGAGCTTTCAGAGGCAGAAGGCAGAAAAGACTTGATGGCAGAATCAGGGCCTACTCGTCTGAACTGTAAAATGGGATAAGTGAACCATATAAAGCCGGTGGCCTTTCATACTTAGGAATGGAATATCCGGCCCATTCATGGCGGATCTGAAAGAGGACATGTTGACGGTGGACGCACATGTGTTTGCGTCTTCATAACTGGAACTGGAGGAAACATACATGTACTTATGGTTTATACATGAAACCGTTGGGGTCCAAGATAGGGGACATAACTGATCATAAAAATCCATATTTCCACATTCCCTCCTTGTCCCCTACTTGCCTTTAAGAGATATCAATCTTCATCAATCCGTTGATCTGTTCATATAGCATCATTTGTTCTTCTTTCTTCTTCCGGAATCTTGAATGAAAACTTGGATGTGGGATACACGAGGTGGCACACAGACCACAAATCGCTGGTCCACATTGTAGGCATAAGCAGCAACTGAATAGTATGAGAAAGCCAATACCTAGGAAGGATAGGACCCTCCATCCAAAGGTAGATAATACACTCCAAAACCAACTGGACCAAGTCCAGGTGCCTGGATTCTGGTGTATCTGGCTTACAATCTTATGAAGGCGAGTTATGGCTTTATATACAGATGGCGAATTTTCTGGTATGAAAATGCAACAATTTGATCCGATGACCCTACAAGCTCCGCCCCTATCGGCCAGGATGACGTCAAGGACAAGACGATTTTGAAGCACAACAATCCGCATAGCAGACTGCTCTTCTGTTAAATTGCCTAAGGCGGAAATAGTTTCGTTCACTACTGCTTCAAGGGTTCTGGTTAATCTACGTATCAGCTTACTATTGGTAACTGTACCTATATAGGGAAAGAGACCTTTATTGAAATCTGTGTATTTTTCCCATGCTGTCTCAGTGTAATCGACTATTGGGAGATCTCTCCGTTCTCTATTGTGTACTAAATGAGTATTTCTATGATAATCAGGAGGAGCTAGGAAAACAGGTGGCAAAAGGAATCCAATGTAGCAGGTACCATCCCAATCTAGAGGCAAACGTATATATGCAGTCTGACCACATACAAAGTAGGAATGGCGAGAAGCTCTAAATGTAGACTTGCCTTGATCACTGAATTCTATTACAGTGGTGCATTTACTGTAGCCCATGTGTATAGAGCCATTCTTTCTTATACATAATTCACCTTTAACTGGAAATACTGACATAGCGGGCAAAATTGGTGCAGGTTCGGATTCGACATTCAGGATCATGAGATTAAGCGTGAAATTACCTAATCCATATACTTCATTTTCTAGATCAGTTCCTGTTCTTTTGGGAAGTCCCTTCTTGTCAGGGTAGCAGACTTTAAGTAAAACTAAGTGCAGGTTTCCCCATACCCAGTTGTCTTGATAAACTGCGGAATTCGAATCTTGGGAATTAATTAGACTAAACCATGCTCCACAGGAGCCATTGTGTGTGAACGGGTATGGGAAGAGAGGCAGAATTCCTTTATAGTTCTGATAGGGAGGGAGTCGGCCACATATCCAACAATTTGTAGCATTGCTAACCTGATGGGAATGATGTAACATACTAATAAAAGTGTTGTTGCGCAGCGCAAATCTATATGACAACTCATGCGGGGGAAGTTCACTAAAAGAATGTTCAGCAGTAATATTATGAACATGTTTAGAAATAGGATAATATATGTGCAACAATATACTTGCAGCTATTATTAAAAGACATAAGAAAAACAAAATTAATAACGTCACTGTGCAATGACTACGCAGTGATTTATAGTACGCATGTTGTTTCATTCGCTTCCTTCGGTGTCTTTCTCTATTCAGGTCTAGGGGATTCATGTCAGGGACAAATTCGACCGATTCACCTTGGAGAGGACTTAAACAATCAAATTGTCTGACTTGGTAGACCTTAATTTTAGTCTGTATTGTTCTTTGTCATTCAGTTCAACCAAAGGAAGCTTTGAGTCAATCGGTGAAGACACGCAAGGTGTGTCATTTACATCGGACGGTAGTCCATGAAATTTCTTGATATGACTTGAATGTATCCAGCCTTTTCGACCTTCGATCTTCACGGCTGTCCTCGTTGTTAACAGTACGAGTTGAGGCGATCTCCACCTAGGATCCAGCTGGGACTTCCGGTCAAAATTCCTCACTAACACCAAATCCCCTGGAATTACGTCATGGGGTTTCACCTCGGTGTTGTCGGGAAAGGCTGCAGCTACCTGTGAATGACAAGATTGTAGTGCAGACATCAAGGAAGCCAAGTAATCTGTCAGCATGTTACAGTCAACATCAGTTATTTTTCGTGGTATAGGCGTCCCCCACATATTTGGTGGTCTACCAAAGACCACCTCATAAGGGGATAGCCCTGTTCGAGAGTGCGCTACCATTCTCATGTAAAAGAGTGCAACTGGTAAGGCTACTACCCAGTCGACACCTTTCTCTCTACATATTTTGGACAATCTAATTTTCAGAGTTTGATTATGTCGTTCCACGAGACCTGCTGCCTCGGGGTGTCGGACACAGTGAAATCTCCACTGATAGCCTAACAAAAGTGAAACGTGTTTCATTAGTTCGGAGGAGAACGGCTGGCCGTTATCTGAGTAGACAGCACGTGGTAAACCGTATCGTGGGAAGAATTCTCGAACCAACTGTTTGGCAGTAGTCGGGGCAGTGTAATCTGAAACCGGGTATGCCTCTGTCCAACGGGAAAGAGCACAGACAACTACGAGAACATATTTGAATCCTCGACATCGTTCCATCTGGATATAATCCATCTGGAGGACTTCAAAAGAGTGATCAGGAGGCTGAAATCCACCCTGTTCTACGGGAATGCTTTTACCTGGGTTAAACTGACAACAGATCATACAGGTACGGACTTTTTGTTTAGCTGCTGCTCGTAAATGTTTGTTGAACCAAATGTGTTGAATGCTGTCTAGCATAGCTTTTTCTCCTAGGTGCGCTGGACTATGTACAGTGTTAATGATAACTTGGACCATTGAATCAGGAAGGAACCACACAGATTTTTCCTTCGTCATCCATCCTTGATCCGTTTGGGTCCCTCCTAATTCAGTCCATTTCTTTATTTCATCTGGTGTAGCATGTGTCTGTATGTCAATTACGTCAAGAGCGGGATCCTTAACCGTCATGCAATGTGTTGGTGTCGGAACTATTGTCTTTGTCATGTCAGACGTGTGGGTTTGAGCAGTCTGTTTAGCTGTTCTGTCAGCTAAATCATTGCCTTGGGAAATGATATCAGTAACTTTCGTATGAGCTTTACATTTCATAATTGATATTGCAGTGGGTAGATGTATTGCATCTAATAAGGCATGAATAAGGGGTCCGTGCTGAATGTGGGTACCGTGAGAAGTTAAATAACCTCTCTCTCGCCACAGCACGCCGAAGTCATGTACAACTCCGAATGCATAACGTGAATCAGTATATATGTTGACTTTTTTATTCGTAGCTTGAATACAGGCTTGTGTCAGAGCGACGAGCTCTGCTACTTGAGCGGACAAGGTATTTATGCGATTTGTTTCAATAACTTCAGTATCTGTTGTGACTGCATACGCGGCCACTAACTCTCCTGTACTTGTTCTCATACATGACCCATCTACATACAACGTCAGGTCTGGATCTGACAATGGGACGTCTGTCAAGTCTTGTCTAGGTTTCGTCGTGATAGTGATAACTTCAATACAATCATGTGCAAGTGGGTCTGTTCCGTTTACTGGTAACAGTGTGGCAGGATTCAATGTACTACAACGTCTGATTTCTATATGTGGCTGAAACAATGTTAATTCGTAACCAGTGAGTCGTGCTATAGTCAAGTGTTGTGTCTGTGTGCGGTTCAAGAGAACCTCTACTGCATGTGGTACTTGTACTGTCAATTGGTGTCCTAACACTATGGCATCGCTTTGTCTAATTGCTAAAGCTGTTGCTGCCACTGATTTCAGGCACGCAGGCAGAGCCTGAGCTACGGGATCTAATGTACTAGAAAAATAAGCACACGGTTTGTGTGATCCTGCTTGTTCCTGAGTGAGTACTGACAAAGCAGTACCTTTGCGTTCTGTAACAAAGAGTGTAAAATGTTTGTAGTAACATGGTGTTGCTAAAACAGGTGCTTGACATAAAGCTTTCTTTAGGCTTTCAAAAGCTTGTGTATGTTCCTGTGTCCAAGGGAGGACAGTTGATGTGGCTGCCTCTTGTGTTGTCAACTGAATGAGTGGTTTTGCTAGAAATGCATACTGAGGGATCCACTGCCTACAATATGAAGTGAGGCCTATAAAAGCCCGCACCTCCTTTTGTGTCTTGGGTATTGGCATGTTAGCAATTAACTGGATGCGATCTGGTGTAAGCTGCCTTCCCTCCTTGGACAGCGAGTGACCAAGGTAAACAACTCGCTGGACACAGAATTGCAGCTTAGAAGGGGACACCTTGTGCCCCTTTTCGGCCAAAAAATGTAAAACCGTCAGTGAGGCTTTTTCACATTCAGGTTCGCTTCTAGCGGTGATCAGCAGATCATCGACATATTGAAGCAGGGCAGTGTTGACTGGCATGTGTATACTGTCAAGTTCTCGTTTCAGTGCTTGGCTATAGATGCTGGGGCTTTCTGTGAATCCTTGGGGTGCGCGTGTGAATTTAAAGCTTCGTCCATTTAAACTAAATCCGAACAAGTATTGGCTTTCCGGATCTATTGGGACGCTGAAAAAGGCATTCTTGAGATCAATTACAGTAAAGAATGTTGCTTCGGAATCAATAGCTGTCAGTAATGAAGAAATGTCTGGAACTACGGGGTATTGTGGTACAATACATTTATTTAATTCGCGCAGATCAATGACCAATCGATATACTGGCGGAGCCTTTGGATCAGTTCGTTTAAGAATCGGAATTATCGGTGAATTACATACATTGGAGTCTGTTTCCACAACCACTCCTTGGGTAATAAGTTCGTCAATGATTTGCAGTAAAGCCACTACAGCATCTGGTGGTAACTTGTATTGTCGCATTCGTGGTAGTACCACTCCTGCCTTTAGTGTGACTCGATATGGTGTAATGTTCATGCAACCAACATCTGTAGGGCCTTGTGCCCATAAATGTGTGGGTAAAGTCTGCAGTCGGTGATCCATGTCTCGGGACACATAGTGCCCTTTGAAATCACGTAAAAACAATCTTACTCCTTCCGGAGAACAACATATTATAGCTCCTAGAGCTTTTAAAGTTTTTATACCTAACAAGTTTTCTGGGCATGATTTAGTAAGCAATAAATCTGTAGTTCGTGTCAAAGGACCAATCGTAA
Source organism: Triturus cristatus (assembly GCF_964204655.1). Lineage (NCBI taxonomy): Eukaryota > Metazoa > Chordata > Amphibia > Caudata > Salamandridae > Triturus > Triturus cristatus. Next base: position 313,828,175 of record NC_140588.1, on the reverse strand, counting down.
GGGGAAGAGGCTGTGATACTTCGTTAACGATAGGTTTTCCTGAAAAGCCAAGGGAAATATTCTGTGAGCCTGAGAGGGGTGCCCCTGGAACTTCACTATGTTTTATTGTTGTTCGGCTTGCCCCTGTATCAAGTAAAAATTTTCTATCTTGGCCTAATAGTTCACTGTGTACATAAGGTCCTTCTTGATCTACAGGGACCTCAATAAGGGGTAAGCCAACTTCCCTCTCTAGGCTGTTTCATGAGTATCGTTGATAATCAGGATAGTCATACTGTGCGGTCTGGTACATCTGTCGTGTCGTTGTTTGTGTGGCAGCAATAGGCTGCGATGGTGGAGCCGGCAGAGACTGTTGCGGAGCTGGCATGGACTGTGCATGCTGCGGGGCTCCTTGTTGGTTCTGATCCTGTCTAGGTGGCCGTGGTCTTTCTTTTGTATTACCTATGGCGATATTATGTTTTAAAACTGGACAATCGTGTACATAATGACCTGGCTGTTTACAATAGTTGCATGTCCCTTTTACAGGGCCTGTTGAAACACTGGACTGTGTCATACCCTTTTTATGACCGTCAGCTGGAACTGTCTGGGAAACTAGCATTTTCATTTTCGTGTCTTTCATGCGTCTTTGTTCATGTTCTTGTTCCTCTCTAATTCTATTGTGATGGTACTGTAGCATTTGTAACATTTGTGACGGAGTGTTACCTTGCCAGGTACTCTCGAATTTCAATACTCTATTCTTAACTTGGGGCAAAGAATTTTCAACTAACTTTGTCACAAACAGATGTGGATACGACTCGCTACTTGCTTTTATTCCACTATTTATACCAAAACATTTTTCGAATCGGGCGTAGAAATCACTAGTGTCCTCGTCTGGTTTTTGTTTACAGGCTGAGATTGCACCCCAGTCTTCCTTTTTCGTAGTTAATAAACGTGGCAGTACCTGTACTAGTAAACCTGGTAGTGTTTTGGTCTTCTCCCCAAGCCCTGCACCTGGACCTCGAGCTTTTTCTTCGTTTTCTAATGCTGTCCAATCTATCTTTTGGTCTCCCACCTCCCAATCCTTTTCCTTGAGTTTTTCATAAATGCCCGCAGGCATTAATACCTTCAATATTGTCATAATGTCGGGGTAGGTATACTCTCCCATGAGCAACATGTCTTTAATTTCTCGGTGGAAACCCGCTGGGTCTTTGTCATGACTGGGTACCACCTTCTTCATTTCCAATAGTTCTATTTTAGATATGGGTGTGTATACAAACACACGTTTAAACTGATTGTCCTCACCTTTTATCGGGTGCACTTCGCGTAAGGGATTCTGTCTATCCATATAGTACGTCGTTCTTTCCTTGATGGGCAGTGAAACATGTTCGGGACATACAAAAAGAATGTACTGCTTTCTGGATTCTAGTATTTCTCTAATTAGCTCAGTACCTGAACCTCTCCATTTATTCGTGAGTAATTTAGTCAATATATCAGGTAAGGGACCAGGGTCGGAGTGTTGGCTTTTATATAATATAAGGAGTTGTTGAATCATATAGATACCAGCTAAACGCTGTTCATCTGGGGCGAGGTTCAAAAACGTGTGTGCTAATGTATCATCACTATATTTTCCGGGACTATCGACCCAATGAACGGCTGACCTGGCTAATTCTTGTTCGTCCATAGAATCGAGTATATGATAACCCCTTCGTTCTCGGAGTAGGTTGTCAGCGGCTTGGAACGAATGTTCGGGGGACCTTATATTTATTATAGGAGTTTGGAAATTTCTGCTATTATCTGGACGTACCGGACGTATCGGATCAGTAAAGCATCTAGTATTATTGCAAGATCTTCCTCTACCTACATAGGCCATGGTTTCTAACTGTCCCGTGGGCAGTTCTAATTCTTCCTCGTCTTCGGTTTGTTCAGGTTCGTCTACTGCTAATCTTTCTTCGTGTATTCGTTCTATTTCTTTGCGGATCTTTCGGCACATAGCTACTATACATGATCGTTTATCATGTCTCCCCTCTGATATATTCTGACTCCATGTGGTAAGAATTTGCATTTCTTTCGGATTTACCCCTGGTTGGTCTTGATTTCTGATCACACAATTTATGAGGAAACGTAACAGTTCCCCCTGTATTTCCACTTTTTGGTACTCCATGGCTCTGTTAATACTCTCAGAATCTCGCCCTGACTGGACAAAGTGATATATGTTTTCTAAGTGTGTAGTCATTCCTGGTAGCTTCCCTAAATATATAGCAGCTCGTCGGATACGTAATGATGCTAGCATCATTTCGTCCCCTTTTCCGGGCACAGGGTCATATCTACAATCTATTAGAAGTTCCTTGAGCGTGTTGGGAGTTACTAGTTTGGGCGTACGTTGGTGGGCTATTTCTTGAAAAGAAAGTTTATTTACTCTGGGTGGCGTGGAAAAAATGTTTGATGTACCTCCGGTAGCCCCACCTGGGGTGCTGGATGTGAAAGGATTCGTCGAACGTGATATAGCAACTATAGGTGTGGATACAGATGTCGAAGCAGATGTGCTTGCCTGAACTTGTGTCGGAGTTTGCTGTTGCGGAGGTACAGACGGAAGAGGGTCTTGGCGTTGAACCCCCTCTGCAGGCGGTCTATGTGGCGCAGCATTAGCATACTCGGGAGCTGCGTCGTCTAAATAAGAGGAAAGAAAAACATCTTCTGCGGTTCTGGGATGCCCTTTGGGATGTACCTTTATCGGAAACAATGGGGGTGGCAAGTCTTTTGGTATTTCCGGAGTAGCCTTGGGTAATCCTTCGGCCAGGAGAGGATACATACCATTCATAAGGGCATTTCGTTGTCTGTCTACTTGTTCTGATTTTACTCGAGTACCTTCTTCAATTAATATATTTTCTCGAACTTTATTTAAATTCTCCTTACTCTTCTCTTCCTGTCTACGTGCTTTTTCTGTACGTCTATACGATTCTTTACGCCATAATTCAATGGCGTCTTTCTGTGATTGTCTAGCTTTCTTTTTCCATAATTCTTCCTCTACTTTCACGATGCAATCTGCATCCCAGGTCCCAGCTGCGGGCCACCTCTGACTTTCTGGTAATTCCTTGGTGTAGTCTACCCATAAATCAAGAAATAATATGGCGTCTAGGCCATGTTTATGATACATAAAGTACCCTGGAGTGTCCCTAGGAGGAATGGGAACAGCTTCTTCGAGTAACCCTTTTCTAGTTTTGATCTGTCTTAATTTCGAAAAGAGCGGCATTTTGAGAACTGATCTGATCTGATACCTAATTTTGAACACGTTTAATACAACGAAACACAATAATGAACAGTCATTCACACCACAATATGCAGAACGTATTTAAAACATTTAACATTTAACATTTAATGAACAACAATGATGGCCGTTCACTAAGCATAATACTCGATACTAACTAGATAATTCTGACTTCATATACTAGACATACTTGATATACTGCTAAACAGTACAGATACACTGCTGAAACAGTGCAGACCGGATTTGTGTACCCAAACCCGTCTTGACCGGCACAACCTATGTGCACGTCAGAACGCCTCCCCGACAATGGTACTCACCGGGTAGCTCGGAACGGAAGGCCTCGGAACTGAACTGAACTGGACTCGGACCGGACTGGACTCGACTCGATACTTCGGAACTTCGGAACTTCGGAACTGGTGGGCCTCTGTATACCTCGGATCTTGCTCTCTCAGCTAGGCTCTGGTCGGGATACTTCGCACTTCTCACCGCCTCGTCTGGGTGTTGATCGCAGCCTCAGTTACCCCCGCTCGGCAGGAGGGAGATACAGGAAATCCTGTGGGTACGCGTTGTTGTCCGTCCAGCTGTGACAGGAGACCGGGCCTGCAACGCACCTCCGGCGCGTGAGATGAGAAAGTGTCCCTATTCGGGCGCCATATATGTGGTAAATAATTTAATTACCGGGACTTAATTTGATGCGGAAAATCTATAATAATAGCTCAGTAAAATAAGAGGCAGAATCCGTGGTATTAGAGGTTCGGAACGGGCTTTATTCCAAAATCAATTCGAATTGAGGACTCCATATTCCATCACCACGAAGGTTCAGGAAGTGAAGGACCCCACTTTATTGACAAGTAATCATTTATATACAATAGGCATTACAGTGAAACAGATGCCGGAGGCGTAACAGCTGATAACAAAGATAAGAACATACATGCGTAACTAAAGTGGGTGTAACTAAAGAACGTCATCAGGTATGATGTCCTAAATGGGTGGTTCCATGAAAGAATTTCGCAATGTCAGCAGAAATACTTGGCAGAGATGCGCGTGCAGCAGCATGACGTGTGATTGACGTGCAACTAGGGGGTGAAGGGGACTTGACATTTAGCTCTACATGTGGAGACAGAAGTCTGGGGTTATGTCAACCTAATCCCAAATCATATCTAATATCCTATGTTTAAAGAACTGTGTTATCCAGAAGGAAAGGTCTCTTAGGATAGAATCTTATTCTATACTGACTATACTGTCCGTTAGTGCGTGTACAAGCGTCTAAGTGTCTACACTAGATGCGAGGGCAGAAATCTTCCATAGTAATAGGGCTATTAATTACTTGCATGAGGACAGAGAAGCCGGGCCCTTTGCTCGGTAGCTGGGAGAATGTTTACTTAAACTACTAGACAGGAATGTATTGGATAGGGAGCGGAGCAAAGCAGATAATCTTGAAGGTGAAATACAGTTTTTGGCAGGCAACAGGCTGGAGTCAGGCACCGTTAGCCGCGCAGGGAGTAGGACAAAGTTCATGGGTACAGATGCGAGCTCAGACTGGAGCTTTCAGAGGCAGAAGGCAGAAAAGACTTGATGGCAGAATCAGGGCCTACTCGTCTGAACTGTAAAATGGGATAAGTGAACCATATAAAGCCGGTGGCCTTTCATACTTAGGAATGGAATATCCGGCCCATTCATGGCGGATCTGAAAGAGGACATGTTGACGGTGGACGCACATGTGTTTGCGTCTTCATAACTGGAACTGGAGGAAACATACATGTACTTATGGTTTATACATGAAACCGTTGGGGTCCAAGATAGGGGACATAACTGATCATAAAAATCCATATTTCCACACCTTCCCTGCCCATTTTTCTATATTTTCACTTTCTGTTTTTTGGGACTCTGAATTTGAGTTCCAAGATGGCTACCAGCACTTTCTGGTTGAAGTGTTGGCTGTAAATTAGAGCTGTTCATTTCCCTGCACAAGCTTGTCTTTTTTTCATCTTTTTTTATATACATAAAAAATTAAAAAGTACAACAAATAAACTTCAAAAAAATGTAAAATATTTCCATTTTAATTATACATAAAAAGTCAACACTTTATAAAAAACATTTTACTTAAAATATCTTTAAAATTACATGCATTTATATATATATATACATTTAAATACACAGACACATAATAATGATATATACTTAAACATTATTAATAAAAAAAAATTTACAATGTAATTTAAGAATATGCGATTCCCACTCCAAATTATACAACAGTAGAAAAGGTGTTGGGATTAGGAGGGGTAACATTTCCTATTTTCACTCCAGTCTGTGCAACAGTAGCGAAAGCAATGGACTGAGGAGGGATAAAAGTTACTATTGCCACTCCAGTCTGTGAAACAGTAGGGAAAGCGTTGGACTCAGGAGGGGTAGCATTTACTATTCCCACTCTAGTAGGTGAAACAGAAGGGAAAGAATTGGACTCAAGAGGAGTAAAACATACTATTACCACTCCAGTCGGTGCAACAGTAGGGACAGCTTTGGACTCGGAAGGGGTCAAATTTACTATTCCCACTACAGTCTGTGCAACAATAGGGAAAGTGTTAAACTCTGAAATATTTAAATTTCAAAGAATGTATCTAAATTTTAACAAAACTAAACAAATTACAAAACTATTACATTTTTTATAATTACTATCAATTAAAACAAATAATATTAATTTCATTAATATATTACACAAATGTTTCGCATCCATAACAGCCAACAATTAAAATGCAATTGAAATTAAAAAGCATAACATAATCAATATATCACAAAATAAATAACACAATTTTTAATAAATGAATACATCTTTTTACATGTATTATTACTTAAATAACTTCCCACCCTCTACCGCTACAAACTAAACAACAAATACCTAAAATATAACTTAACAAATGGAATAATTCACAATTTACATAATTATCAATTAAATAATAATTAACGACAAATTAAGAAATAATTTTTAAAAATTATCTTTTAAATAACTTCCTACCCGGTACCCCTAAAACGCTCAACAACCAACACCTAATATGTATCTTAAATATTATATTAATTACACAATTTACATAATTATTGACCAATTAAACAATTAATACTATTTAAATAATAATTAATAAATTATTTTAATTGACTTCCCACCCTTTATCCCTACAAACACAGCAACTCACAACTGAAATATAATTTTAAAATATCTTAATTACACAATTTACATATTCAAGTATCAATTAAATAATTCATATTAATTAACAATAGTTGTGGTGGAGCGGAGAGTCATGTCAAGAGTGGAGTAGATTTTCATAGAGTGTTGTGGAGGATAGAGTGGAGCAGCATCGAGTGGAGTGGTGTAGAGTGGAGTATGTAATGTGTCTTAGTGCATTGTCATTAAAGACAAAAAAAATTCATTTGAAATGACCATTACATTTGTACATACAGTTTTACTGATAAAACTATGCAGCACACAAACCATAATGTGTGGAAATGGCAACACCCAGTGTTCTGATTTGTTTGGAGCGTATTAAAATATTTGTTTCTACCACTCTTCTGAATTACAAAAAAATTGCTCCATTTGTGCTTTCCTAATTCAGATATATTCTGAAATATTTACAGTTTCTTTAAAGACATTTACATTTTGTAGTGTCCTAGAAAAAATAACTTTTCTTCCCCAGTACCTGGCAAGAATGGCACATAAATTCTCACACTTTGAATTCAGAGAAAGAAAAGTAAATGCCAAGCTCCCTCAAAGACAAAGCCTGACATTTGACCTCTGTCTTTAAATGCCCAGAAAATGTGACAAGATTTAAAGGCCTGTTTACAGAAACTGAGAACTTGTGGAAGAATACAAGGAACGACAGTGAACAAGCTTTGCACCAAAGGAGGGGCGAAGACATGCTGTACAGCCTAAAACAAACAACGCCAGCAAATAGAAAGCCAGAAAATGTAAATTAGAAACTTCAAAGCCAATGGTGAACAATGAGTGGGATACATTTCCAGGGAAGCTTTCAGAATGCCCACAGTAAGGGACTTATTTACAAGCTCCCTGCGCCACAAGTACATCACTTTTCCCATGTTAAAAACGACGCAAAAGTGGCGCAAGGCGCTTTTAAATAAGCCCCTAAGTCTTTTCCCAACCAGGGATCTGCGCTGTCTGGTAGGCTTCGATCTAAAAATCGCTGTTTTAGAATGCTCAGGCGCAGAATACCCGCCAGACTGGTACCATGAGAGGAATACCAATAACAAGACCAGCTCCAGAAAACCACTAAAAGTCATGCACACACAAGCTTTATTGCCGATTTCATCTTTTTGTCTTCATTATTTAACATCTTGGGAAGATGTGTTTTAATCCGAGTCGTATTTTTTCTGAAGCAGCCACCAGAAGGGCCCGACTCTCCTTTTAAGAGCGCTGCTAATCGGCAAAGCGACTGTAATTATTGTGATATCTGATGAACGCCATCCCTTTCCTTTGGAGGCATATTCATCATTTTTAAAACCCGCAGCCTCGCGTACAGTCGGGTTTTATAGAGCCAGCAATCACTTAGCGGGCAGGACACCGGCTTCCCCTCCCATGTCTGCCCTCTAAATATTTTGCTGCTTGCAAATAGAAGGTCAGAGTCAGTTAGAGCCGGAGGAATAACAGAGGGGGCCGTCATCCCTGCGAGAGGAAATCAATGAAAAGCAGCAAAAGATGTAAATGCTCACATCTGTCATAATCCTCTTCCAATCCCGCATCGAATGCTGTAAAAACCCTACTGTGTTTAGCAGCAGTAATCCTCAAGCGTTCACAAACAGCACTTTGCTAGCAATACAAGCACTGCATTATTTTAACATGACAACGTGTAAAGAAGTATTCAGTTAAAGCTAAAAAAATACTTTGGTAAAATATATATTTCACTTACTTATTGATTCTGATATAGACCCAACGCTCAAAATCTCACACTTTGTACTATCATGATAAGAACTAGGGGGCATAGCAGCAACAACCGGCGATAATTATCGCTAAGCGCACTTAGCGCTAGGATAATTATCGCCGGCTAACGTGGATTTTTATCGCTGAGATAGCGTGCTATTAGCAACGCTTATCTCAAAAGCGATAAAAATCCTAGCACTAACCGCCTAACGTGAGATTATCGGTGGAAACCCAGCGATAATCTCACGAAGTGTGGCCTTAGCTTGTTGATAGGGCCTCAAAAACTTAGCAATGATATCCACCTTCCATTGGATATCATGGCTAAGTCAGTCCTGAAGCAGGCGTAAGGAAAGTAGCGATAACAGGGGTTATCGCTACTTTTCCTGCCACTATGCTTCATAGCGTGGGGCTTGATGATAGGAGAAATGTCGCTTAGCGACATTTCTCCAGTCAAGTCAGGTCAGGAACGCCCACTTTGCATCTCATTAAAGATGCAAAGCTGGGCGTTAAGAATTCGTGCGCTAATGCAAGGTTTCACGCGTTAGCGTGACCTTGCTAAATAGGCGATAAAATTATCGCCGCTCTTCGGCCGAAAACGGCTTTAAAAGCGGCGATAATTTTTTATCGCCGCCTTGTTAATATGCCTCCTATGTATGGGTCTGCCGTTTTATTAATATTCTGTGTTTTTTTCTATAGCGCTTGCCTCTGAGATTAAGTGGCATCACAGCGCTGTAAACAACTGGGGATCGACTCACAAAGATTTGTCTGTGACTTACTCCTGTGATATTACAGGAACACTCCTGGAATTCAGGATTAAACTAGAAGTAATTCAGGTTTATTCCTATATTACTCTTGGATTTCAGGAGTAAGTCACAGCCACTCATAGCAAAAACGTTGTGAATCGGACAGTGAGACTTCCTATTACCAAATGCAATGGTACTCAGCGTACCAGCTTACCTTGGCAGTGACTGCTTATCTCACTGAGCTAACCCACCTGCTCAATTTAACTACCATAATGTATCACAGATTGTATTTCTTATAAGGTATATTACAAAAATGATATTATTACTATAACATGGCACAATATTTCTATCCACAAAGGAGATAATTTCATTTTTTTCCCCAGAAACTGATATTTCTGCTGTGATTTTGATCTAAATGTAGCACCTGAGATTTTAGCAGATGAGGAAAAAGTCCCATGCTTGACCTGGTGGAGCTTTAGGGATACTCTGACAAGCTATAATGTACAAGTTCCAATGCCCTTCTTATTTTTACCTCTGCATAAGAGTTATTTAATATATTTGAGTCATGCTGTTGTACCTATTGTACTGTATTTTATTAATCATATATACAGTGTCTGTCAGACAGGACAATCAGGGGTGTCGGGCCCTAGCTGTGGGGGCTCGGTTGTTTTCCTTTGATTTCTCAGGGTCAATCCTTCTATGGGTCTACAAACCGGGCAGCCACTTCAATGTTTGACTCTCAGTAGTAGTGGCGGTGAGCATTTATGAGAAAAACATATAGGAAACCTAATATGTAGTGGACTGACTGGTTAAATAAACATGTACAAACCCATGAAATTATGTCAATCAAAAGTTCATTTTTTATTATTCAATATTTTATATTTAAATGAAAAAAGAGGAGGGTTAACTTATGCATCGAATCAAGGATTTTGTATCATTCTCTCATAGAGGTAATTGTCCATTGGTACAATTCTATCTATACAGTATAGTCAATGATCTATACATACAAAATCATATCAGTTAAGTAGATGTATACACATAACATAGTTACAATAGATATCAAACCAGGGAAAGTAAACAGAAAGAAAAAAATGTTAATTTCTAAAACAGATGTCTTTCATGGCTAAATATAATCTACGCGCGTTTCGGTGTTGTGCCTTCATCAGGTAGCCATGTGTTAATAGTTCCTAAAGAAATAATAAGAACAAAGAAACGGAATTATACAACAACCATGAAGTATATCCAAAGGGGTTACATGTTTGCAGTCCTACTCATTATATATTATATACATTTAAAATGGAAATATACATATTTACAATTGTTACAACGTCACAGGAAACAATAGTACAAAAGAACTATAGAATAAATAGAAAAGATCTACAGCTTTGCAGTGAACAGAACGGAAAAAAGATGCTAAGAGAAACAAAGCAAATGTGCTTAAGCGTGATAGCAAACCAGAATAGAGGTGCACCTCATGAATCAAGAATGCTCAATGTTAGTGAAGATCCCAAATAGTTTTCAAAGTATGGTATATCTGCATACCTTAGTGTATATATATGTGTGCAGCCCCTGTCATGCAATTTCTAATCAACTGATATAGTAGTTTATAGTGATATAATATTTACCTTATGGTAAGGTAACTGGGTCAATTGCACTGTAATCGTTCGCTCTTAATATGAGTCAAGGTCAATAACTGACAGGCAAGATCTAAATGCAAAAAGCCCCCCCCCCCAAAAAAAACATGATTGTTTGTATCAAATCAATGGCATATATGTAACAAGATGTGTTGGAGAGAAAGAAGGAGGACACTCACCCTCTCACAGTGCATGCATAGGGACATGGGTGGATAGTCCCACTCAGAATAACGAAATTCCTGGAAGAATAATAAATGAGGCATTCTGTGACAGATGGTATGTTAAGCGCTGTTTAATCAAAAACGAATCCAGGGTGATATAGGGATACCCTATGTCTTTGCCAAGAAGCTAAGGTATTCGACTAGTTCTCAATATCAAACTTGTAATAAGAGATATATTAGATAACAGAAATTGACCAAATGACAAAATATCCAGAGGTCTATATGTTCCAAATAGTAGTGGCGGTGAGCAGTCACAGGCTTCTCAGGGGAGGTAGCTTGGGGATGAACAAACTCTGCACTCAGTAATCATCTAACAGGGAAATCGCTGAATGTCCAACCCAGTGCTTTATTTTGGTAAAAGAAAAGAGCTATAATCCACACACTTAAAACATAATAGTCACAATTCTCTGACTGGTGCATGGGCTACTGCACCTTGTATTCTCTGCAACCTCGTTCCTCTCTTGAGTTCCTCCAGCCCCATTTGGTAGGCCTAGGTAGGAATCCCTTCTGGGTTTGAGTGTCCCCTCAGCGTGTATCAAGGCTGAGGCACAGATTGCCTCAGAGCTCCGTTCTAGAGATCAGTTCTCAAGTATTCTTTATTATTGTAAAGGAGTCATCACAGCATGGGACTCAAAGTCAATTTTTCAGGATCCATCTGGAACCCACGCCCACATCTCACTTCACTAGTACTTCTGGGAGCAGATGGGTTGGCTCAAGGCTCTACCCATAATCCTGGGAGGGCGACAGCTGGACAACAGCAGGAGCCATGGTCCAAACTCCTCCAAGATGGGTAGTGGCTATGGCAATGATTAACCCTCTTCTGGGTCACTGGTCAGGTGCAGTAGATGGGTGGCCAAGGGCAATTATTACAGTAGAACTAGGACAGCCATTGAAGGGTCTTGGTTGCAGCGTGCATGGCATGCCTCAAGCACATATTTGGCTGTTGGCGGCACAGTTCACATAGGCACAACTTGTGGGTCACAGCACACTCTGTCTCAGGCACAAACATCTCTGTGGTGAGCTCTACCTTTGGCATCAACTTCTTAAAGGCAGCACTCTTAAGTCAGGAACAAACCTCTTGATGGCAGCAGCAATGACCATTTATCACGTTTCTCTCTTGCATGGAGAGACTGCAGCCCTCAAGACATACAGATCATCTCACCAGATTTCTCCTGCATGCACACCCATACAACACGGAGAGTCAAGCTACTCTGGCACTCCAGGTCTGCCAGACATCTGCAGGGTTGGTATGCTTCGTCCCTCTCTCAGCAGCAGGTTGGATTTAAGGCACTTCAAGCCAGAGACTCAGCTTCTTATAGCAAGTCCAGACTCCAGATGATGTTAGTTCACATCTGGGAAGCTGGCTGCCAGTGAGATACTAGATCTAGTTGCAGATTTACCCTATACTGTGTAGAGCACCCCTCCTTTGGTTGATGAAATCTTGGAATTTGAACAACAAATAGCAGTGGCCTCCACTTTTACAGAGGTTAGCCAGAGAGGGCATGTGGATTCTCTTTCTGCATTTGCAGAATCATTTTGGATTGGTTCTCATTTCACCTGTCCTCTTCAAGCTGTTCTCCAACTATAGCCTTTGTGCAGAGTGATGCTCCTCAAAACAGAGTAATCTCCAACCTGGAGTACCCACAGCTGAGCCACAAACAATTAGGAGATTTCTCCACCTGACTCATCAACAGCTCCACTGCTAGTGATCATGAAAGTGATAAAAAATCTGGCCTCACCTAAAGGGCTCTTCTCACCCTGAACAACAGGAACTGCAGTCCCACCCTTCACCCCGACCATCTACTAAATGTCAGTGTTACAAGAAGACTAATCTGTACCCCATCTCATCGAAAGAACCTAACTGAATTTTTAAAAGAATCTGGTCTCCTGATCCCCTAGGTCTCCTCCCTCAAGCTTCAGGTATGTCAGCAATACACATCCATTGCCTGGGAAAACAAATGTAACTCCATCTTGTGCATGGGGGCTGTCTAAGAGCTTTGAAATGAAGCCTGCAGGCCTCTATTACTCAGGCTCACTCATAAACAAACTGTATGCACCACAAAGGACACAAATGTGCATTTCCATAACATGCACTTGGGATCTTAGCACAAGGAGACGGGTTAGCGAATTGAAGCAGAACTTTACATGAGTGGGATAGAAGGTGTAGTTTGACAAATCTTCACAAAATTTTTCCCCCAAAAACGTTTAGCACCTCAGTTTCTTCCTGGAACATTTTGAGGTGATGCGTCATAAAGGGGTCAGTAAAAAGGGAGGGAGTTCCAAAATACAATTTCCCTATCCAATTTCTGTTAGGAATTTTAGACAGCGCTACAGCCAAAACGGCTGAATGGAATTACACCAAAGTTGCCAGAAACTACGTATTTACCTAGAAAGCTTGCTTTTTGTGATTTTGCGCTAAGCTGTTCAATAATTAAAAAAATATATGGTTAAAACTTTATAGATATCTGGACCATTGTGCCGAAAATCATAATTCCAGCTTTCTGATTGGCTGAGGTGTTTTTCTCAAAGTGAGCACTCTGATTGTCTGGCTGCATGAAAAGAAACATTTCAGCAGCCAATACTGGAATTCGGGAGTTGTCCCCTTGTCATGAAAAGGTTTTTTTGACTAGGACATAAAGGAGCAAGGTAGGGATACCCTGACCCTCTCTTTTAGGTCCTTAGTGCCCAAAATGTAAAGAAAATAAATTATGGGGTCTCCACAATCCCTCAGGGTGTCCAGAGGGACTGCACAAATGAATTACTAACAAATAATGTGGGTTGGGCGTCTGTAGGTGTTTTGAGTCCACAGTGTGGGGGTGGTGGATGTAGAGTTTGCCCTCAGTCCAGACACTGTGCCAAAGACAGTGTGTGGGAGGGCTCTGGAAACCCCGCTGGGGGCTTGGGTATCGTAATAAGATCTTACATTGTGTTAAAGAAACCATAGAAATTCACTGAAAAAAGCAAAGGTTATAGTGAGGTACGGTAATATCTTACTTTGCATTTAAAAAAAACTTCAGAAATTCACTGATGAAAATCAAAGGTTAAAGTGACCTTACGCTTAGGTGAAAATGTCAGTTAAAACATGATATTTTAATCTCAAATAAACAGTGAAATTGATCAGTTAAAGCTTTCTGAGCTAACTAGAACTTGTGCCCCATCATATTCTGTTTATGACCTTACAGATTGCATCACTCATTACCTGTTCAATGACATCATTGATGAAATCCCTGATAACATCTCAAACTACATCATTGATAACAACACTGGGACCTTTTCTCCCGCATACCAACATTTAGTAGATACTTTCTATTGCTATTTTTATTTTAATCCGTTTTTTGTATGTTCATGAAGATTACAAGGTTTTTTTAAAGAACTTCAGCCTCTTGCAGGAGAAAAAACTCTGAACACCACTTGTACATATCTGGACTATACCATCATCTTTCTCTCGTTAGATGATATAATTAAGGCTCAGGTACTTCTGGATTTATAGTTTATTTTTTTCTGTTTGTATTAGTATTTAGCCATGGTAATTTTTTTCAGTGAAAATATTAAATTAGAGAGGGTTTATTTTCTCCAAATTTAAATAATAAATATATGACACTGTCGTATCCGTAGGTTCTAGTGTGCAAAGTAGTCACACGCAACAAAACAAAACACGATCTTGAAATCAATAGCACTGTATTATTAACATATGTGCACCCCGGAAGCTATTTGAGCTCCAGTAGGAAATTGGATTCCTTTTTTAGCTCCCTTGGCTGCCATTATTCACGGCTGCTTCAGATTTCATAGAAACACACCCAAATAACTGTGAATTTCTGTATTTTTCTTTTTTTAAATTAATTAAAAAAGTAAACAGAATGTTTGCCAGCTGTAGTGCATTGGAAACAAAATCTTAACATGGAAAACTGGAGTCATATTTATAATTTTCATAAAGGCTGTCCCACCTTAGCAGTACAAGATGCTTTTCTGTGTAATACGTCACCACCAGAATTGGAGCACATTATTATCTGAGCCTCCTTCAGGAAGGGACCAAGGGGCATATTTACAAGCAGGCGATAAACAATTATCGCCGCTTTTGCGGCCGTTTTCAGCCGAAAAGCGGCGATAATTTATCGCCTAATTAGCAAGGCTACGCTAACGTGTGGAACCTTGCTTTAGCATCAGGATTCCTAACGCCCAGCTTTGCATCTCTAATGAGATGCAAAGTGGCCATTCCTGACCCAACATGACAGGAGAAATGTCGCTAAGCGACATTTCTCCTATCATCAAGCCCCACGCTATGAAGCATAGCGTCAGGAAAAGTAGCGATAACCCCTGTTAACGCTACTTTCCTTATGCCTGCTTCAGGACTAACTTAGCCATGATATCCTATGGAAGGTGGATATAATGGCTAAGTTTGTGAGTCCCTATCAGCAAGCTAACGCCACATTGCGTGAGATTGATAATCTCACGTTAGGCTGTTAGCGTGAGGATTTTTATCGCTGAGGAGATAAGCGTTGCTAATAGCACGCTATCTCAGCGATAAAAATCCACGTTACGCGGCGATAATTATCTTCACGCTAAGAGCGCTGAGCGATAATTATCACCGGGTGTTGCTGATATGCCCCCAAGCTCTTTAGCCAAACAATGCACTCTCGTCATCTCCTTCTACATGTTGTGGCAGAAATTATTTTTGGCAACTAGACTGTCACTATTGTTTTGCTTTTTGTATTTTTACGAAGTTTTATATAGTGCAAACTTGACCGGAAGGTATCGGGTATCAGAACGCTTTACATAGCACCAGTTGCATTACATGAGAACACATTCATTTTTTTTGTTAGGAGCGGGGAGATTAAGCGATTTGCCCAGAATCACAGGATGTTCAGCTCATTGCTGACACTCGAACCCGGTTTCCCAGATTCGAGGTCGACCACCCTAGCCCTTGGGCCATTGTGTATTTTATTGGAGAAAACTAGTCCTCGAACCCCGCCCCTTTTGTTAACATGTTCCTATCTCTCTAACCTTACTACACTACCTGTTTGAGCCACCACTTTATACTCCATCAACAACTGTTCTATCCTTGGATTGACTGGACTTGTGCTAGATATTGACTATGCAGGTCGCCTCTGTGCTGCCACATCCCTTCTTTAGTTAGATTGTGCTATAAAACTCAAAGTTTAATTCTTGAAAATGCTAACCACCCACCACCCTCTTCATTTGCTCCACCCTATTCTGTCCCCTGTGGCTAAAAGGGTAAATAAGCCTACCATTCACATACAAGATTCTGTGCTGCTTAATCCGCACCACTCAATATTTCTACATTAGAACTAGGGGTGAGCGGAATTTGCGAAATTCACTTTCGCAAATTATCGCGAAAATGTAAAAAAATCTCCGCAAACACGCGGAAATATCGCGAAGATGCGGAAGTTTTTTTCCCGCCCGTTCACGGTATTTTCTGCGTGGTCGTGGCTCGCCAACTTACCCATGCGGTTGCTCACGGGCGCGGCCATCTTGTTTTCGCGGTGCATGATCGCGAGAAGAAAGACGCTATCACGCGACAAATGACGTTACTGCGGGCGCGAACTGTCGCGAGACAGCGCAAATGGCTACCAACAATCCAACATCTCGTGGAGAACGCGACCGGATCGGGAAAACTTGTCGGCGATCACGGGGATTCAGGTAAGGCGATCGCGCGCACGCGAGAATGTATTATTTTACAGCGCGAGCAAGCAAAAAAATTCCGGTAAAATGCGGATTGCGGAAATTTTGACATTTTCGCACTCTCCACGGAACGCAAAAATGTCAAATTATCGCAATTTCCACGAGCGGAACGGAATTTTAGCCCAGGCCTAATTAGAACCTCATTTCTTTGTAACCACCTCCTTCTTTAAGGATCCTGATTTACACTTCATGCAAAACACTTATTATTATATTTCTGAGGTTTTATATAGAGCGTAGTAGATCCAGGTGGTTGGTAGAGTGTTTTACGCAGAGAAGATATATGCCAGTACAATGTAGACATTGAGCGTGAACGTCATTGTCGCACTTATATTCATTAAAATGTGGAAAATCGAATATTTCATACCTTCGTACACACCACATCCGAACCCCTCGCCCTACTTTTGTCATCATGCCCCCTGCAGCTGCCCCCTGTGGCACGCGGCGCAGCAGAACCCACTCATTACACAAAACCACGTGAACTCTGTCAGACTCCCAGATTTAAGCCGCCGCCTGTGTGGGATCTGAGCATTTACTGTGTGTATCCAAAGTGCGAGCAAGATGCTTTCCCTCATCTTCTGGACTCATCTCTTCCCTGCGGGGCCATCAGCATCACTCGTGACCTGGCAGCTGAAAAAGTCATATGATCTTCTCTGAGACTACAGTGCCCCCAGCCAGCTGCCTGTAAGCACTTGATAACAAATGTGAAACGTTCCTTCCTCCCCTGGGCTGTGTGGTATTCATTTTTTTCCACCACCCCACGGCTCGCCTAATGAATAGATGAATTTTCCAAGGCTTTTAGGCCCTCAAACGTCCACCCCCTTCCCTGTGCAAACGTATCCATTTTATATCAGGACGCCACTGAAAGCAGAGTGGTTCGCCGTAGACCCTCGCGAAGTGCAAATTAAAGCAGTTTATCTGAATAAATACATTTATGAGGGTTTATTTTGCCTGCCTACCTGCTCAGCACTCAGCATGTTAAGTCAATGAATTGTGTCACGTCTTAGGAGTCGCATGCTTGGCTCGCTCGGAGAGACTGAATCACTGACTTTTGCCTCTGACACTTGTGAGCGATGTAGTCATTTGTAATTCATGAAATGCTGCATGTATGCAAGCCCTTTAAGTCATGCCTTTGTAAATGTCATTGATGTTCCGCCTAGAGCATCCATAGTATGTCACTCCCATCCACTCTTTTTTTCAGATGGCCATAACTCAGGGGGAAATTAACCAGACAGTCTGAAATTATCGATTTTACATCGGATTGTTAGCCTGAGCTATTTATTTAATCTGGAACAAAAATAATGTATCCTTCATAAATACCATTGCTGAAAATGAGGACAATATTGTGCCTGATTCACAACAAACATGGCTACCAGTGGATATGGCTTACTCTTGTAGTACTCTTGGCTCCAGTGGTGCTGGGTAACCCTGGGCGGCCAACTACGCTACGCTCGCGTAGTTTGCGCTACTTCACGCTACTTCGCGCTACTTCGCACTACGCAAATTGCACGTAGCACAGTGCAAAAACGCGTAGCATTGCGTAGTTGGCCTTTTTTGCTCGCTCGGGGTCCCCAATGTCAAGTTGGCGACAGCGAGCGAGCACAAAGACATCCCGGCGAAACTTTTTCCTTGTTCGCGATCAGCATCATCAAGTTGGCGATCACGAGCGTGGAAAATAAACCTTCCGGCAAGATTCTCAATGCGGGGAGGTCAGGTTTCTCATTGCGAGTGGTCGCGTATGCTCGCGACCGCTCGCCATGCAAAACTACCAGTCTGCGTTGAGAAAGCTGTCGCTCAAGCAAAATCTACTCAAGCGGCAGAAAACAACAGCTCGCACTGTGCGAGATGCCGTTTTCAATGATTGCACAGTGCGGACAAGCATCCGACACTGTGGAATCATCCCGAACAGCGCACTACACAGTTCGCGTAGTGCTACGCGTAGCTCGGGTAGTGTGAAGTGCACTTCGCATAGCTACGTGTAGCGCTACTACGCAAACTACGCCCAGGCACGGAGCGGGACAGTTTTCAGTGAGGGGGTGCTGTCATCAAAGCTACATCAGTGAACTCATAGGGTTGTATACAACCTAAGGCCCAGATTTACTAAGCCCAGATTTACTAAGCCACGGTAGGGCTTAAGTGATATTTACTAAGTCACGCAAAGCCACCTGAAGTGGCTCTTCGTGGCTTAGTAAATCACCAGTAAAGCAAGGCAACGCAAATCGTGCCTTGCATTACTCTGCATTGGGATGGAGTTCAATGGGTGGAATGTGCGCATTCCCACACATCCACCCACCAACTTTGTCACATTCCCAGGATTACTAAGGGTAGTAAATCTGACAATGCATCAAAATTGTATGCCATCCCAACAAGAGGGATACCTTGGAGAAATGTGTTTATTTCTCCTCACTATTTCCTCTTTTAATGTGGGCTGCATTCTGCAGCTCACAAGGAAAGAGGAAAATGCAACTCTGAGGATTGTTGTTATGGAGGATGGTGTCACTTAGGCACTATGGCGCAAGGGTGCCTGTGTGGGCACTAGGCTGCACACAGAGCAACAGTGCAGAGAACGAGCAGGCATGCACCATACCTTACGCAAATATGGAGAATTCTGCTCATTCCATTTGACGCAGTGCAGTTGTCTTGCTGCATTGCATCAAATTTTAGAAAACCTGGCCCTTAGAGTCACACTAAGACCAATTGCAGAAAATGAGCTAAGCCCACTCAACAAAGAAAATGTTAAGGGTGCAGCATGTAGCTTGTGGCACATTTTACAACACAAAGTCACAAATATATTATTAAAGCATGGTCTGGTAGTGCACTCTCATATACATATAGCACATCTTCCATTGGAATGGGAACCAAATTTGCACGGACATACTTTACTGATAAAACTATAGGGCACTCAAATGATAATGTTTGGAAACAGGGTTTCAGGGAATATTTGTAATTTGTGCATTACCAAGTAAAGTGTCTTGATTTGTTTGGATTCTAATACAATCTTTATTTCCATTACACTTGGTATTACAAATCAATGCTTATTTTGTGCTTCCAGAATTGTGGATATATTTTGATTAATTTGTACAGTTAATTTAAAGGTATTTAGATTTTGCTCTATGTTTGAACAAATTCACCTCCTACAGTCTTTTCTTTCACACCAGCAAGATCGTCACATAGTTCACTTTATAAAATTCTCTCACTTTGCAGTCAGAGAAAGAAGATTAAATAACAATCTCCATGTTGCTGTAAGTCCTGACATTTGACCTCCGCACCCCTGTTTCCATTGCCAGTGGCATAATGCAAAATGATGGGGCCCATGTGCAGAATTTGAAGAGGGGCCCCTGAGTCTCCCATATCTCACAGATATTCATTGGCCTTGACTGAATGGGGAAACCCTGATGGGTTGGGGGAGCCCTGAAGGGATGCAGACCCTCATGCACCACAGGGCCTGCCAGGGCCTACATTACTCATTTCTGAATTTCATGAATAAGCAAGGAATACTCATGACTTACTACCGACTTACAGTATTTGTATTTAGATTTAAAGAGCGCATTAAGCCAGAAAGGTGTCAAATGTGTGCACCGGTCAGAAACAGCTAGAGTACGTCAGCAAGAGCATCATTAAGGTTGAGCGAATAACCAGGTTTTAAGATGTTTGCGAAACATTGAGTAGGAATTCAGGCTCACAACATGTATTGGTAGCGTGTTACATAAGATGGCTGCTGCCACAGAAATACGCGGACGCCCCTTCTAGCCTTCCAGATCTGGGAATTTTCATCCTCCTCAATGCTACAGATCTAAGATGTTTTTTAGGAGATTACCAGTTGAAAGCGTTTTTCAGGTACCATGGGCCCTGCTGCTGAAGATGCTTATAGACCATGCAGAGAGCTATGAAGATCACCTGCTTCCTCACGGGTAGCCAGTGAAGTGTGTGCAATCCCTCCCTAACAGAAAGATGTTTAGGGACATCCATGACCACCCATACAGCTGGATTTTGGATGACCTGAAGTATGTTAAGGAAGTACTTGTTGGCATTTAAATATAGAGGTGTTACAGTAGTCAAGGCGAGAAGTAATAAGAACTATGACCACTTAAACTTTTAATTCCCCAGGTAAGAAAGGAAAAATCTTCTTCAGGATCTTAAAAATGGAGAATCAGGAACCCACCATCCTGTTGATCTGGTAGTCGAAGGTAAGGGTGTTGTAGAAAATCACTTCATTAGTGAACCCCACAGGGGTAGGGAAAGGACTGCAATTCACAGGCCCAGAGCTCAGACCACACAGAATTTTCCACCCCAAAGACCACAGTCTTAGTCTTCTCTGTGTTAATTTAGCCAGTTCTCCATCATCCAGGTGCTGATTTCACCCATACGAGACCTAAACTTGTCTGACACCAGTGCCAAGTTTTCAGGTCTAGAGACAATGATTTGGGTGACATCTGCACAGAACAATACCTGGAATACAAAAGGATGGCACCAATTTTGCCAAAAGGGTAACAAAGATTGAGCAAAGCGGAACTGAGAAAGGATCCCTGCGGGACCCCACAAGGAAGTTGGAAGGGTTTAGCCCTATGTTCCTTACAGCTGACAGTTTGGGTGCTATTCTCCAGAAAGTATCCGAGAAATTCCAACACAGAGTCCCTCTTCCCAGCCTGTTGCAATCTTAGCACCAAACGGGGTGAAAATATCATAGTAAAGGCTGCAGACAGATCAAGCATAACTAGGATAGCCGCACCTCCCCGATCTACCTGGCAAGGATAGAATCTGCTGCAGCGCTCAGTGCCGATTTGGTGCTAGGGCTGCTCCAGAAACCCATTCTAAGATGAGTCCAGAAGATCGTGAACAGTAAGGAACTGAGCTGATTCTTAACTGATGCAATTCCCTAGAATTTTTGCCAGAGTAAGCAGGAGAGAAATTGTGCGAAAGTTTTTCAAGTCTCCAGGATGGGGGATGACAATTGCCTATTTCCAGCAATGTGGAAACACTCCTGACTCAAGAATCGGATTATAAACGTTCCCCAAGAAGACTGCAATTAGGTCTGGCACAAGTTGCAACATTCTGGGAGGACAAGGACCATTTAGAAAACCAGATGTTATGTGTGAAAGGAGAGTTTCTATTTTCAGGGAGAAAATGGGGGAAAACGAGGACAAAATACCACTAGGAGCCTGATTAATGCAGTCACATTCCGTTAGCATGGGAGCCTACCTGTCCTCAATAAAGTAGAATTCTGAAAAGATCTTTGGAATCTTGTTCCTGAAACAGGGTAGCAATGTTATTGCAAAAACCTTTGGTAGCCCTCCAATGCCTGTTGAGCTGGGGGCAAAGCTTGATTTTTCACTACCTTAAAAAGGTAGTTTGTGATATTTGTGGCTGATCTTATTTTATTAATAAAATAAGCCAACTTTGCCATTTAATGGCATTTATATACTTTGGATCATTTCCTTATGTTTATTTTTCTCTTCTGGATTAGGTATCATCCTCCACCTCCGTTCCTGCCAGCAACATTGCCATTGGTGGTCCTTGAGTTCCTCAGAGAAAAACGAAGCCAAGGCTTTCAATCTAGTGATCATCTTATTTTCAATAGGAGCCACCTGATCTATGGCTCTCTTTAACCATTTGTTAAAGTCCTCTACTGTTGGTGCCTGGCAGCTTTAACCTGCTGCCTGGGTCATACTCAGTGCTGCTTCCAAATCATTAATGGAGATTTTACTCTACTTTCTATATCTGATGGTTTTACCCTGTGTAGGCTTCTCGGCCTTCTGCTTAAGCATTTTAAATGGCACCGCTAGCTGTTCTGTCCAACTCACATGAAGACAGTCTTCAACCACCAGAGCCAAATGATTAGAAAAGATACTATCAAGCCTGCGGCCAGCTATGTGAGTAGAGTAGTCGACCAGTTGAGAGAATCCAAAACTGTTCATGAGTTCTAAAGATGTATTAGTGTCATTGCAGTCTTTATCTTTCAGCTGGAAGTTGAAAGCCCCCAAAATAGTACAATTGGGGCATAAAAATTAAGGTTCCAAAACTTAGTCCCAATTCTTGATAAACTGCATTCTCGAGCCTGGAGGGCGATACACAAGTACCCCAGACAATAAGGATGTGTGGCTGATTTTGATTCTAAATAGCCAATCAATCAAACAAACAGCATTTGTAAAGCACAACACTGTCACCCCTAGTGGTATGTGGGCGCTGTCTGTTCATCGAAGAGCCAGGTCTTCAGTCTCTTTCTGAAGTCTGCCAGCAAAGGGTCTGTACGGAGTTGGAGGGGAAGGTTGTTCCACATCTTGGCAGCTATGTAGATGAAGGAGCGGCCACTGCTGCAGCTGCAATGGATGAGGAGGGAGTGTGTGAGGGCAGGTGAAGAAGAGCACAAGTGCCTATAGAGTTGGTGGAAGTTTAGTCGATGGTTGATGTAGGCAGGTCCTAGCTCGTTGAGGGATTTGTAGGCATGCTTATGATCTTGAACTGGCATCTCTTCTGGATGGGGAGCCAGTGGAGGTCTCTCAGGTGAGGGCAATGTGGGTTCGTTTCGGGAGGTCCAGGATGAGTTTGGCTGCAGCATGCTATATGGTGTGGAGTCTTCTGAGGAGCTGGGTGGAGATGCTGGTGTAGAGAGCGTTGCCATAGTTGATGAGGGCCTGAGTGATGGTCTTTCTGGTGCTGGTTGTGATCCATCTGAAGATAATGTGGAGCATGTGGAGTGTTTGGAAGCAGAAGGAGGAGTCTGTGTTGACTTTTTGTTGACTTTTTGTTTCATGGTCAGTTGGCTGTGCAGGATGAAGCCAAGGTTGAGTGCATGGTTCATCGGTGTGGGTGTAGGTCAAAGTTCTGCAGGCCAGCAGCTGTGGTCCCATGCGGAGATGCTCTTCCCGAAGATCAGTACTTCAGTTTTGTCAGAGTTGAGTTGGAGGCAGTTGTCTCTCATCCATTTAGCTCTGTTGGTCATGGCGTCGCAGAATTTAGTTTTGGCATTGGAGGGGTCCTCGGTGAGTGTCATCTGCATAGGAGATTATGCTGAGTCCATGGAATCTGACGACGTATGAGTTGGGGGTCATGTAGATGTTGAACAGGGTGGGGCTGAAGGATGATCCTTGTGGTACGCCACATATTATGTCTTTGGATGTGAAGGGATGCAGTCGGATGCTCTGGGTGCATCCTATAAGGAAGGAGGCGATCAACTTGAGGGCGTCTTGGTGTATGCCTATGTTGTAGTGTCTGTTGATGAGGGTGTTGTGAGAGACACTGTTGAACACTGCAGAGAGGTTGAGGAGATTCAGGTCACAGTTTTCCCATGGTCGAGGAGTGTTCTGATATCATCTGTGGTGGTGATCATCATGGTCTCTGTGCAGTGGTTTGCACGGAATCCTGATTGTGAGGCGTCCAATCGGTGGTTTTGGTCCAGAAAATGGGTGATCCAGTGGTTGATGGCTTTCTTGAGTACTTTGGAGGGTAGGGAAGCAGGAAGATAGGACAATAGGTTCTTAGATCACTGGGGCTGGCAGAGGCTTTCTTTAGGAGGGGTCTGATGTCTGCGTGTTTCTATCTATCCTTGAAGGTTGCAGGAAAGATGGAGGTGTTGGTGATGCTGATGAGTTGTGTGCTGATTGGGTTTGTTTCAAGGTTATAGAGATGGTGGAGGCAGGGTCGATGGGCCCCACCGGAGTGGATGGAAGACATGATGGCTGAGGTGGTTAGGGTGGTGAGCATACACCAGGCAGTAATGGTTTGGCTGATGTTTGCTGGGTGGTTAAGGTCGTTTGGATTGAGGTTTGGAGGTTGAAATTATTGTAGATGTTGGTGATCTTGATGTGGAAGTAGTCAGATAGGCTGTCGCAGAGGTCTTGGGGGGGTTGCTGGTGTTCTCTATGGCTGTCGGAGTATTCTTTGACTATTTTGAAGAATTTCTTTGTGTGGTTGCCCACGGAGTCGATGTGGATGGTGATGGCTGCTTTTTTGGCTTCTGTGGTGTGCCTGTGATAGTTGCTAAGGGTCTGTTTTGTGAGCTGCTCTGTTGGCGGGGTTCTTGGTGGTGCACCATAATTTCTCCAGTTTGTGGCAGTTGCACTTGGTGGTGCTGAGTTCTGGGGTGTACCAGCTAGCATGTTTCAAGGTCTTGTTGGATTTTGTAGGTTTCAGTGGGGCCACTCTGTCGGAGCTGTTGGTGATCCAAGCGTCAAAGTTCTGGACGGCCGTGTTGAGGACTGTTGAGGCCTCAAGTTGGGAGGTGATGTGGGCCTGTGACTACTGAGTTTCAGTGATCTTGTTACAGCTGCGGTGGGAGGAGATCTGACGTTTGGTGATGGTGTGCTGGTCGTCGGCGATGGTGAAGTGTATGAAGGTGTGGTCAGTCCAGGTGAGTTCTGTTCTGTGGCTGAATTTGATTCTCTTGCTGGAGGTGAAAATGGGGTCAAGTGTGTGTCCGGCTTTGTGTGTGGGTCTGAAGACCAGTTGGGTGGGGCTGATGTTCAGGTTCTCCAGGAGGGCGATGGAGTTGGCATCAGTGGGATCGTCCATGTAGAAGTTAAGGTTACCCAGTGGGATGTAGTTATGAAAGTCACTTGCCAGGGGAGTAAAGAGGTTGGCAATGGTGTCGCAGAAAGTTGTTCGGGGTTCCGGGAGTCTGTAGGTGAGGGTACCTCTTATGGTCTTTGCATCAGTTTGCAGTAGGAAGTTGAGGAGTTCCATGAGAGGCTTGGTCGTTGATGGTGCTTCTGATGGTTGCCTTGAAGATGATGGTGATGCCTTGTTTGTTGGCACAGTCTTGGTGTATCATCTTGCATCCTTCTGGAGTGGCGGTGGTGATGTTGGGGTTCGAGAAGAGTTTGAGACACATTTCGGTGATGAAAGCTATGCTTGTGGAGAGGGTGGTGATGGTGTCCCAGTTTTCTGTGGCATTTGCAGAGTGAGCGGGCATTGGGCAGGATACTATGGAGCGGTTGTGGGGTGTTCTTGGTCTTATGGGCAGTAGTGGATCTTTCGTAGGTTGTGTTGCAGGAGAAGTGGCAGTGACAGCTGGTGAAGGGTCCTTTGGTGGATCGTGGTTCTCAGCTGTTGTTTCTGTGTCTGGGGTCCAGGGGTTCCTTGATGGTGTACCGTTGGGTGGCGGGAGGGCCACCTCACTGTTGTAATTCGGCATTTGATCATGAATACTGCAAGTGTATGTCACAGCACAATCTGTATAAATCAGAACTTGCTCTCTGCAGTCCCACTTTTTTCTGTAGAAATAGCCTGGGGCTATATCTTGATCTTGTTCTGCATCCGCATAACATTGCAAAATGTAGCTATCCGCGTGTTTCTTTTGAGAAACAGTGATGTTTACAGTACATATACTAATTTAGTAACTCAGCGAGAACATGAGCTGTAAACAGCATAGCAAACAAAAATAGTGGCAAACACAGGTCCTTGTTTGACAGCTGAGCTGTCTGTAGACTGCAGCTTATGGATTAAGATGTATGGTTACTGATCTTGCTTGAGCATTTAATCAGCCCTGTTTCTTTGAAAATAGAAGCATGGATCCATTCTGTGCTTGTGTTACACAGTCCCAGAAGCACTGGTCATTTACGCGAGACAGCGTTTACAACGCTGGTAATACCACGCGGGTATATAACAACGCAAACTTTACATCGTCCGCGTTTTTACCACGCATGGCATTACATCGCAAGTCGTTTCAACGACTTGCGCTAGATGGCGCGCAACAGCAGGGAATGAGTTGGATTTTAAATCCAACACC
This sequence comes from Triturus cristatus, assembly GCF_964204655.1. Classification (NCBI taxonomy): domain Eukaryota; kingdom Metazoa; phylum Chordata; class Amphibia; order Caudata; family Salamandridae; genus Triturus; species Triturus cristatus. Next base: position 313,801,991 of record NC_140588.1, on the reverse strand, counting down.
TTCCATGCTGTTGCACTAACTGGAGTAGGAATAGTAATTTATACTATTCCTAAATCCAGCGCACCATCTAGCGCAAGTCGTTGAAATGACTTGCGATGTAATGCCATGCGTAGTAACAACGCGGACAATGTAATGACCGCGTTGTTACCTACCGCGTGGTATTTGCTTGCGGTGTAACATCACATATTCGTCATTTACGGACGTATGCTGGAACAACACATGCCATTACCACGCATGCCTTTACAACGCAGTCTTAACATTGCATTGACCACTACCACACAGGTCTGCGCCGCGAACATACATAGAGGTAAATTATAACCAACATTACTGAGAATATTATTATCACGCTTACCATCAGCATGCATCCTGTTGCAATGCAATTTATTAATATATTAAAATCAATCGTTTTGTAGCATGAAAAAGATTACTTATAAAGAACGCAACACTACAAAAAACAAAGCAACACAGTAACATTTTGGTACACATTTTCTACATTAAATAAATATTTTAAAATAACATGTCGACATAGAGCAAACATTTAAAAATGATTAATAAATAACATAACACTATGAAAAAGAAAGCAGCACAGTAACATTTTGGCACACATTTTCTACATGAAATATTTATTTAAAAGGACATGTCGACACAGAGCAAACATCTGAATAAATGTGTTAACATTTTTGGCATGTACACACTAGTCCTTCCTTCATTTCAAGCATATGTATGTACCATGTCCCCAACCAAGATGGCTGCCATGAAGTGTGAAGAAGGACAAACAATTTTTTTTTACACCAAACAAATTAAATATACATTCAATCAGATTGTAAAGCCCATTAAAAAATTGATTCGAAAACATATTTTATTGTGAATTATCGAATACACCATAAAGGCGTATATATTCAGCGGTCTGCCATTTTGTGCTGAGTGGTACACTGACTTCAATCATGATCACACACAGCATTAAGAACAGGAAAGAGAGACCACAGTAGGATAGGATAGGATATGTGTTTGTAGAGCACTCGTATGCCGTGGCGTCTTGGCGCTAAGAAGTGAGTACCTGTGTTAAAGCCCATAGCAGTCGCCTATGTTATAGTAAACAGCCAGGTCTTTAAGGCCTTCCTGAAAACTAGTCTGTTTGGTTGAAGACGCATGGCAGTAGGCAGTGAGTTCCATAACTTTGCTGCACAATGGGAGAAAGCTCTACCACCCCATCTTACCTTCCTAATCCTGTCCAAATGGAGAAGACCTAAAGTACTAGACCTTAGTGATCAAGTGGGGATATAAGGTCTAAACAATGTTTGCATGGCCCTAGCGCCTCCTCCATAAAAGGCTTTATGGACCAGACACAGGGCCTTGAATTCGACTCGACGCTGAATTGGGAGCCAATGCAAGGTTCGAATACCAGCAGAAGTAGGTTTTCCCCTGGGTATGTCAAGGAGTAATCTAGCAGCAGCGTTCTGTAGTGATTGAAGCCTACTCATTTGGGACTTATTTATTCCAAATAGTAGGCCATTACAGTAGTCTAATTTGGAAAGTAAAAGAGCTACTACCACTGACTTCTGTAATTCCTTCCTAATGAAGGGAAAGATCTTCTTTAAGGTTTTAATTAAAAAGAAACAAGAAGAGGTGATACTATTAACTTGGGCAGGGAAAGTTAATTTGCAGTCAAAAATGACTTCCAGATTTCTGATCTTAGATGCAGGGGTGGGACATTCCCCAGCTGTCATTGGCCACCAAGACGCGTCCCATCGAGGTTGCCCCTGGCCAAATTCCATAATTTCTGTCTTGTCAGTATTGATTTTTAGGAAGCTATGGTTCATCCACGTTATAATCTCCTCCAAGCAGTCATGAAACCTGAGAGCCGTATTATCGGGATGCTTGGCCATGAAGATTATAAGCTGAGAGTCATCAGCATATGACGTGAATTCAAAACCATGCTTCCTAATCAAACTGGCCAGTGGCAGCATGTAAATATTGAAAATAGTAGGTGATAATGCAGAACCCTGGGGGACCCCACAAGGCAGATTGAAACTCTCTGATTGCAGACCATCCCAGTCTAGGCTCTGCACTCTCCCATCCAAAAAAGAGGATAGGAGGGACAACGCTGGACCCCCAATACCTACGTCTCGAAGCCGCTGAACCAACACCGTATGGTTTACGGTGTCGAAAGCTGCCGACAAGTCAAGCAGAACCAAGACTGCATTTCCACCTTGATCAATTATTCTGCGGATCTCCTCAGCAACTATGATCAAAGCAGATTCGGTCGAGTGGTTAGATCGAAAACCATGCTGAGTTAAATCCAATATTTCATTGGTGTCGAGGTATTCAGTCAAAGTTCTGTTCATTGATTTTTCCAAGATCTTGGCCATTATAGGCAAACCGGCAATCGGCCGGTAGTTCTTGGGATCTGTTGGGTCTAGCGTAGGCTTTTTAAAAATAGGCCTGTTCATGGCCATTTTCCAGCATGCTGGGAAACTGCCTAACTCCAGAACTTGATTGATCAATGGTGTCAATTCATCACTGATCCTATTTGCAGCCAGGTGTAGTACCGTAGCAGGGCAAGGGTCTTTGGGTGATCCAGATTTTATGGAAAGAAGCAAGTTACAAACTTCCTCTCGGCTGACCATTGGGAAACTAGTTAGTTCCCTCAAAAATGGTCCCACTGTCACCTGTGAATGCTGAACTATATCTGGAAGCCGACAGGCTTCAAAGAGGTTATCATAGATAACTTGTACTTTATTTTGGAAATAAATTGCTAACTTATCACACATGACTTGGTCGGGATGAAAGCTAGTACCTAGTTGGCCATCTAGCTAGAAAAGTATAAACTTGACCAACAACATTCTACAACAATACTAACATTATTTAACAAACAAATATTTATTGAGAAATTTTAAACATTTTACAGACTTTGAGAAAATTCACTACAGGGGACTTTTCAAGTTCAGTTACTAATTGTTCAGCACCGGAAGGTAAAAAAAAAGAAACCTTATTTTAAAGATAATAATGAAAATTGTGTTTTTTTAAATTTTAAAGTATTGCCTACTCAGATCTGATGCTGGACAGCGAGTGGGAGGCAAAATTACTATTCTAACTCTGCTGGGTACTTACCTCAGGAAACATTAAACATTAATACTCAGGTATTAACATTAATACTTGTGTATCAATACACTTTCCCATCATATAGGGATTTACTGAAATATTGGGGGGGCACATACTTTGCATACCATGCAGGAGTGGGAAGAAGGCATGGAATGGCTCATGGGGGCAGAGAAATTGGATGTTACAAACGAGAGGATGCATAAGCATATTTGAGAAAATCTGGGGTCCCTGGGAGGAGGCGAGAAAAGAAAGAGTGTAGGAATTCAAGGGATGTGAAAAACCAGCGGGGAACAGGCCCGGCTCGGGCCAGAAGATGAAGGTAGGGGCTATGGGATGAAATTATGACCTGTAAGCCATTGCGGCCAGATGATGTCTAGTCCATATTTTGGGAAGCTTTTCATGTTGACTGATATATGCTTGCTCGCATTCCAACAACACCTGGGGGAAGGAATGTTATTTTATGTCTTCTTTCAGTAATACTTCAATAAAAAGATAAAAAAATATTTTAAATAAATATTAGTATGATTAAATATCATACATTGTAATGTTAAACATTGGGACTGTATGGTTATTAACTTCTGGAACCTGGCTTTCACAGAGCGCCTAATTCTGCTATACTCTCATCAAGCGTGTGTCCTCCTTAGGAACAACTGTATAACTGCTCTACCACTGGGTTATTTTTATCATAATTTTTCCACGTTTCAGCCTCGTGAGGGGTTTATCTTCTAGGTAGAAGGGTCCAAAGGCCAGAGCCCTGAATTCAATTCTACATCTAACAGATTCAGAGCCCTATCATGGAGGCTTGGAGGAATTGACTGACTGGGGTCTGATGATATGGAATTGGGGGCATGGTGCAAATATTGGCACTGATTTACCAGCCACTGAGGAACAGTCTGATGATGTGGGTCCATTGCCTGTCCCTCAGACATCCCTAATATCCTGGAACATTGCTGGACTGAGCTCCAAACTGGAAGATTCAAACTGACTGAACTTTATTAACAAATATGACATTGTAATGTTGCAGGCAACTTGGGTAATGAGGGAGCTCAATTGGGAAAGGTGTGTGTGTTTATTGTCCAAGCTATACATTATTATCACTAGGGGCCATATGTACAAATAATAGGAAAAGCGATTTCCAAATGGTGATTTTGCTCATATCATTATTTGGAAATCACTATGTTTCATACTTTCGATTCCTAGTGGGTAGCAAATCGACCTACCTCCTGAATGTTAATGACGTAGGTTGCAGTTTGTGACCCATTAGGAATTACAGCTGTGACAGGGATGGTGGCCTGCTGAGGTCTTTTTTAAAACAATAACAAATGGAACGTTTTGTTTTCATTTTTAGAGCAGGCAGGAGTCCTGCTCTTAATTTTTTTCCCCCAACATTCACAAAGAGGAAGGGATCCCCTGGGGACCCCTTCCAATTTGCGAAGTCATCACCATCAACTTTGAGTTGGTGGTAAAGTGTGAATGTTTTGCAACTGCATTTCGGTCACAAAACATTTGCACATACCAATGCAATTCAATATTTGGAAGGGACGCCCTAAAAACTTCCCTTCCAAATACAGAATGGCAATTTGGGCTTTGTACATTCCAAAAGGCATTTTTCTGTTGCAAATGGACCAATTCTGCGAATCAGCCCATTTGTGTCTGGAAAATTGCTTTATACATGTGACCCTATAAGGCTACAAATGATCCAGAACTCAGGATCCAGACTCATTCTCAACATCTCTCACAGAACTCGCATCACAGCACATGTCAGGGAGCTTCACTGGCTTCCGATATGCAAACAAGCTTATTTCAAACTCCTCATACAAACATTCAAAGCACTACACAACTTAGGTCCCGCTTACCTGAATAGTTGCATCTCCTTCCACCAACCACTTAGACACCTTTGCAGGACCCCTACTCGCACATATACCATGCATAAACAAAACCATATCAGGAGGATATGCAGTTGACTAGATTGCAATCAATCTACATTGTGCCACATATTTTCCCAACTTAGAGGAGGCCACCCAAAACACGTGGTGTTGGAATATGCTGGCTGTGAAGGGGACACCAAACAACCAGACATCTCTATATTCTATTTAGGACAATCCTCAAGAAAGAGTTTACTGATATCGGACATCCAGATTTCTGTATGGATGAAGGTATTACATGACCTGGATGGACAATTAATTTAAAGGAATTTGCGTGTGCCCTTTGTAATAACATATCTCATTACTAGCTAATACCTGGACACTTAGGAACTCAGCTGTAGTCCATTCAAGGCAATAACTATGATGTTTTACTCCTTTAGAGATTTCCCCACTTGTTGGATTGAAGAACTAAAGACTAAAATAGGTCCTGAAGAAGATGGTTGAGAATGTGTATATTCCACTGAAACATGCATTGTCTGACTTGTAGGAGCACCCAGCATAAAACGCATCAATGGAACGCTGAGCAGAATGGTCTCCTTGGTGGACAGTTAAAGATTTTATGATCTGGGGATCCATTTGACTTGTACCTAAGTAGGGTATAGGAGTGTAGTATGCACAAGAGAAAGTTACTGGTGAGTCGAGATATCTGTAATGTATCATGGTTTTTCACTTTGCACTCTAAGGGGCAGATTTACAAACCCCTTGCAACACATTTGCGTCACCGTTGCGCTACTTCTGTGACGCACCGGCGTCGTAAGCAATGCGTCACGTTGCGACATACTTACAACGTGACGCATCTAGGGAGATGTGTCACATTGTAAAGCCCAGCATCACATTATACCTGCGTCAGGTATAATGTATGCAGGGTGGGCATTCCGTCGCAAGAAAGCCTTGTAAAAGTGATGCAGTGAAATCTACAAGATTTCACGGAGTCACTTTTACGATGCCGCTGCGCCATCCTTACGCCTGCTTGAAGCAGGCGTAAGGAGTGACGCAGCACAATTAGTATAGGTCGCCCCACAGCATTGCTGGAGTTGTGTCGCGCTTGCAACATGACTACAGCAATGCTATGGGGCGACCTATATTAATTGTGCTGCGTCACTCCTTCTGCCTGCTTCAAGCAGGCGTAAGGATGATGCAGCACAATTAGTATAGGTCGCCCCATAGCATTGCTGGAGTTGCGTTGCGCTTGCGACACAACTCCAGCAATGCGTTGCCTTTACGACAGAAGATGCGACATGCATCTGTCTACCTTTGCGCCACAGTGCGCTGCATTGTAAATGCGACGCATCCGTGGTGGAGCAAGGGTATTTTTGCGTGTCGCATCTTTACTGGCGCATCCCTGCTAATATGCAGAGATGTGCCTGTCTTTGTAAATTTGCGCCTTAGTCTTCTTTTGTGAGATTTAATTATAAGATTTTAAGCACCCCATTTTCTGAAAGCAATGTATATAGAAATGTAGTATTGAAATGTCCATAATTGGCAGTAAATATAATGTGAACAATGAAATACAATGAAAGTCAAAATAGTTTTGGATTACCCCAGGTGGGATTCATTGCTCTGATCAATGTAGAAAGTTGAGCGGGAACTAAATATTGATTGTTGTTGCCTTTTTCTTCGTTTTTTTGCACCTAGAAATTGTTATTTTGGGGGAACCTTGTTATGTACATGTTCACCTATATTGCTCCTAAAGTGTAGAATGGCCACCCAATCAACAACAGAGCCTCCTCCTCTATTTTTGAATTCCTAGCTTTTTAGTTAATGAACCCACCATAGGCAGTGCTAGCCACACACATCTTCTCAAAGGCAGGATATTCCTCGTGGGTGATAGTGCTCTTTAGAAATACACATAAGATAACACTGTATCTTTTTTAAAGTGCAACACAGCATGAATCCTTCTTTTTGTAAATGTGTTCTATCCCCATCCAGGACAATGTTGAACATTACGTGGACTAGAGTATAATTGAAAAAGGGCCAGGATACAACAGACAGTGGTGCTGCAGTGACTTGTAATAATGATGTTGTTATCTGTGTGATGTCCTATGCAAATCCACTTGCCTTCCATAAAATACAAATCTTCATCAGTCCTGGCACTGCCATGTATCTCGGGTATATGCATATTTTTCATAAGACAAGCACGCAGATTAGTAATAGCCAGGAGCGTAGCAAAGATGCCATGGACCCTAGTGCAAACAAGAAAAATGGCCCCTTCAATTCTGTTGGGAGAGTAAAGTACAACAATTTACATAGTTCATTCATCCCTGGTGACACTGAATCTTCTGCAACAGTGGTATCTACATCCCTGATAATAGCATTAGCTCATTCCCATTACAGGAAAATAGAGAAGTGGTTCCTCTAAAAGAAAATGCAAGAAGTGCTGTGCAGATGCGGAGCATTCATCGCTGAAGCAGGAGCACTGACACCAGGGCTTGGAGGCCTGATGGGCCAACTAAACACTTATCATTGCTGCATTTGACTGCTTAAACATAGCCCAAAGGGTCAATATAAAACAGAGTCCAGTGCACACGGGTAAATATGGTGGTTCTAGCGTAAAAACCCCAGTTAATGATTTCTTTCTGCTGAAATTATGGAAATCGACATCAGAAGTAACATAGATAAGGATTTAATATCAATCCAGATCAATACCAAGAGAAACGAACCAGCCGACACGTGTTTCGTCACGACGTGATACAATTGTGACTCTTCAAGGCTGTATGCATGGTGCAACAAGTAGCAATAGCGGTGATGATTCAGACCCGGCACAAAACACGGGTTAACAATGATCAAAAGGGAAAGGGAGGGTAACCTTTCTCTACGTCCATAAGTAAGCAGTGCGTAGATATTCCAAGACGGGTACGTCTGTAATGGAAATCTGTGTTCCAGAATCCTGGTGGTAGGATTCAAATAGTCCGGTCCGGGCTAATGGAGCTCATAGCTAATAGCCCAAAGGGTCCTTTTTTCCTGCACTCGGCCCATACCACACTGGCTTCACTACTGGCGCTGTGTACCAAAGTAAATTCCTTGGGCATTCCAGGATAATGGTAGTGGCAGCATTAACAATAATGCTAACAATCCGAGGTATTTAACTGTTACCTGTCAATACAAACTGAGTTGACAGGAGGGCATGAGGGAAGGAGACATAATGCCTGTCTCTCCAGTGCTTGGTGAGCACTGTGGAAATTATGCTGAAAGAGTTTTTTAAAAAAGCGCTAACATTTGAAGTAAAAAGGAGAAACAGATACCCATTTAGTGGCTGATTTATAAAAGTCAAATTAAAAATAACCTTATATTAATCCAAGCTTTCCCGCTTACCCAAATTGTGTGACCCGAGGCAAATATTTTATTTCAGCAACCCTTAATGTTCTTCAATATCGGCATACAAACATATTTGATTTAATAATTAATAATGATGTCCTATAGGAATGTGGGCCAATTAATGGGTGCATGACAGCTTAGTTGCCTCTTAGTTCACAAACCGCATTGTAATGAGGGTGGGGCAGGAATGGTTTAAAGTTCATGATTAAAAAGTCTCACTTTAAGGAGCTCCTCACAGTGCAAAGATTTAAAGTGACATATTAATACCAAAGCCTCCGTATGTTTAAAAGTAAAGTGCTTCCATATGTTAAAGAAAAGTGCAGCCATTGACCTCTTGGTTTTGCCAGCCGATCCCCACTTGCTGCCTTCAGTTACCTGGCTCCCTGACAAGGCACCTGTCCCTCCTTCACTGCAGCCACGAGTCGACCCTGCTACCTGCATCCGCATGGCTCGCCGTGCCAGAGGTTTTCCTTTGTTTTTAGCAGTAGCTTTGCAAAGGGCTTTGTTTTTTGTGTTAACTGGAGTAAATTAATTTTGTGGTTCTGCTAGTTTTTAGGTTGAGGATAGCGCAGGGCGCATGCGCTGCACTATGATAACGACCTCTTGGAATCACTCTGGACTTTTCACACGCTCGTGCGTGTGTTTTTGTTTGTGCATTATGTTAATTGGCCTTTGTGTGTGTCTTTCTAAAAAAGACAAAACACACAAGATGATGGACGGAATGCTGCACATTGGCAAAACATTCACCCCCAGTCACAGATCAGGGTTTAATCCATCGTTATTTTGCTCACCACGCCACCCCAGTTCAGACATGGCCATATGCAAATCAATCTTGACCCTGTGCCTCATGGGAACAGTCCAGCCCGAACTGCCAAGCCATGTCTTTCCTGGACCGGAATCAAGCATCCTAGGACCGGTTTCAGGGTTTCATCCCTCTTCAGCCAGGATAGCTGGACTCCAGTGGCGTAGTGAGCACAAGACCCACGTCTGGGCATACCCTTCCCACATAGGGTGAACAGCAAAACACACAAGATGATGGACGGAATGTTGCACATTGGCAAAACATTCACCCCCAGTCACAGATCTGGGTTTAATCCATCGTTATTTTGCTCACCACGCCACCCCAGTTCAGACATGGCCATATGCAAATCAGTCTTGACCCTGTGCCTCATGGGAACAGTCCAGCCCGAACTGCCAAGCCATGTCTTTCCTGGACCGGAGTCAAGCATCCTTGGACCGGTTTCGGGGTTTCACCCCTCTTCAGCCAGGATAGCTTGACTCCAGTGGCGTAATGAGCATGGGACCCATGTCTGGGCATATCCTTCCCACATAGGGCGAACAGCAAAACACACAAGATGATTGATAGAATGTTGCACATTGGCAAAACATTCCCCCCCAGTCACAGATCTGGGTTTAATCCATCGTTATTTTGCTCACCACGTCACCCCAGTTCAGACATGGCTATATGCAAATCAGTCTTGACCCTCTGCCTCATGGGAACAGTCCAGCCCAAACTGCCAAGCCATGTCTTTCCTGGACCGGAATCAAGCATCCTAGGACCGGTTTCGGGGTTTCACCCCTCTTCAGCCAGGATAGCTTGACTCCAGTGGCGTAGTGAGCACGGGACCCACGTCTGGGCATACCCTTCCCACATAGGGTGAACAGCAAAACACACAATATGATGGATGGAATGTTGCACATTGGCAAAACATTCCCCCCCAGTCACAGATCTGGGTTTAATCCATCGTTACTTTGCTCACCACGTCACCCCAGTTCAGACATGGCCATATGCAAATCAGTCTTGACCCTCTGCCTCATGGGAATAGTCCAGCCCGAACTGCCAAGCCATGTCTTTCCTGGACCGGAATCAAACATCCTAGGACCGGTTTCGGGGTTTCACCCCTCTTCAGCCAGGATAGCTTGTCTCCAGGGGCTTACTGAGCACGGAACCCACGTCTGGGCATACCCTTCCCACATAGGGCGAACAGCAAAACACACAAGATGATGGACGGAATGTTGCACATTGTCAAAACATTCATGTTCATACATGTTTTTTCATTTCTAAAAAAGACAGCACGCAATTGGGCAAAGGTTGGTGCATGTCCCACCTTTCCCAGTAAATGTATCCGCCCACGGCCTACGGCTTGCAGTTACAAGCAGGGGTGCCGTCTGTTTGTGATTATGTCATAGGCACGCAGAGTACCATCTGTTGTGGATTATGTATCAAAAGCGCAATCGCTTTCACTTTTGCGGCCACGCTTGTTTTCCTAGTTTGGGCGTGCTGCCGCTCCTTCTATGCACCAAATACAAGCACAGGTCGTGTGGATTCGAGCAGTCCTCCACTGGCCGATTGTCTTCTCAGCACTCGTCCCTGCGACCTGCTCCTTTAAATCCTTGTGCCTGTGTCGAGGCGGAGCATGGCCTTGCTCGTATCCTTTCTAGGCCGCGCACCAGTGGCCGCTCGTTTGCCCTGCTGTAGTGCCCAACTCCTGCTCTGCTGTACCAGGCACTCCAGTGGGTGGGGTGCTGCTTCCTCACTTTGATCAGGCACCGGCCGTGTGGATTCGAGCAGACCTCCATCGGCCGGTGGCCTTCTCCCCAGTTATCCCATTCAGCCACGACTGCCTCTTTAAATCTGGTGACTACTGATGGCGCAGGCATGGCGTGCTTCCTCTCTGGGCCGCGTGCCGGTGCCTGCTCCTCCACGGCGCTTTGGTGTCCAGGTCCTGCCGCCTCTGCCATATCTTGATGCCACCAGACACTCTCTCTCAGGACGGCGAAGGCGTCCCGCCCACAGCTGAGCACTCAGGAAAAGTGGAGAGACCTGGCTCTCATATGCACTGCTCCCTAGAACACTCCCTCCCAGGTTTCCACAACTCAGCTCCTGCTGGTCAGCTGCGATACCGGGCACTGGCGGTGCACTCTCTGGTATTCATTTCGGACATAACAAGCACATACCTCGACGACCGCCCACAGGTAATTTTTTAAAATCCTCTCAAAATATTTCAGCATACCGCCCCCAGCTCCACTAGTAGAGGCCGTGTACGGGCGTTGGGCATTGAAGTGTTCCCCCACATCTGTGTTGTTCTTGTGTTTCAGTTACAGTGTGCAAATCAGTGTGCTTTATCCCAGTGCTGGTGGGTTTCAGTTTCCATGTCCTGCTCTCCATGACCACATTATTGTTATGTCCCTGCCTGACTATAGTGACATTTCAGTGTACAGCTTTCTCTGACCAGCAGCAATGTGTTCTTTTTCCTAGATCATTGCATCTCCTGTGTTCCTGACAGTGTATACCCTGCCCCAGGTTACCTGCCTGTCCAAGTATCAGTGTATTCCCTCTCCTTATGTATGCCTCCCCCTCTTCAGATATGCTTGTGTGTCCAGTGTCTGTGTGTCCTTCTGTCTCAGTGTCTGTGAGTCCCTTGTCTCACTGTCAATGTAATTCCACTCTCAGTATCTTAATTTCATGTCGCGTTGTATTCCTTACCTCGGTGCTGGGGTATTCCTTCTATCAATGTCAGTGTCATTCCTGTCTATGTGCTACTTTATTCCCTACCTGTATTCCCTGTCTCGGTATATTCCCTGACTCACTGTGTTCCCTGTCTGTGTCATTGTCTTCCTTATAGCATTGTATTCCCAGTCTCTGCATCAGTGTGCTCTCTGTCACAGTGCCAATGTATCCCCAGTCTTAGTTTATTTTGTAAGTGTCATTGTATTCACAGTTTCAGTGTATTCTACATCACTGTATTCCCAGTTTAGTTTCAGTGTATCCTGTAAGTGTCACTATGTTCCTAGTCTCGATGTATTCAGTGTCACTGTATTCCCTGTCTCAGTGTATTCTGTAAGTGGCAGTGCAGTCCAAGTTTTGGTGTATTCTACGTCACTGTATTCCCAGTCTCAGTGTATCCTGTAAGTATCACTATGTTCCCAGTCTCAGTGGATTCTGTGTCACTGTATTCCCTATATCGGTGTATTCCCTGTCTCGGCCTCAGTGTGCTCTTTGTCACTTCGTCATGGTATTCCCCGTCTCAGTGTATTCTGTAAATGGCATTGCATTCCCAGGTTTGGTGTTGTCTACATCACTGTTTTGCTAGTCACAGGGTATCCTGTAAGTGTCACTATATTCCCAGCTTCAGTGTATTATGTGTCATTGTATTCACTGTCTTGGTGTCATTGTTTATCCTGCATCTGAGTCAGTGTAGTCCGTCTCTCAGTGCCACTGCATTCCCTGACTCAGTGTCAGTGTATTCTCTATCTCGTAGTCCCTGTGTCAGTGTCAATGTGTCTCCTGCCTCATTATATTCCCTGTCTCAGTGTAAGTGTTCTCATTGTCTCAGTGTATCCCACTCTCATTGTCATTGGTTTTCTTGTCCCTCTGTATTCCACTGCATTCCCTGCCTCACTGTGTTCCCCGTGTCAGTGTACCCCCTGTCTCAGTGTCAATTTATTCCATGTCCCACTACATTGTCATCCACATTCAATTTGCAACTTGACTTGGTGTCAATGTATTCCCTGTCTTGGTGTCAGTGTATCTGCTGTCCGAGTGTCAATGTTTTCCCTGGGTCGGTTTATTCCCTGTCTCCGTGTATTGCCTGACTCAGAGTCATTTTCTTCGTTGTGTCAATGTATTCTGTACTCCAGTGCCAATGTTTTCCTATTTCCTGTGTCACTGTATTTACTGCCCCAGTGTCACTGCACTCCCTGTTTCAGTATCGGTGATCTCCGTGCGTCTTTGTGTTCTCTGTCTCAATGCCAGTGTATTTCTATTCCATGTGTCAACGAATTCGGTGACCCAGTCTCACTGTCCCCCTTATCCCATTGTTAATGTGGTCCCTGTGTGTTTTCCATGTCTCAGTGTCAGTGTGTTCCCTGTATCTGTGTTTTCCCTGTCTCAGTGTCAGTCTATTTACTGTGTCTGTGTGTTCCCTGTCTCAGAGTCAGTGTATTCCCTGTGTCTGAGGTTTGCCTGTCTCAGCCCCAATGGGAACAGTTTAGCCCGAACTGCCAGGACTGGAAACATGCATCCTAGGACCGGGTGGATGGATTTAGGCCCAGATCAATGTACTGAGGTGAATGTGTGACATTGTTCTGCATTCTGTCCATCAATCGTTCTTTTCGCATTTGTCACCCAGATTGGGATGGGTATGCCCAGACATGCCACTGGAGTCAAGCTATCCTGGCTGATGAGGGCTGAAAGCCCGAAACCGGTCCTAGGATGCGTGTTTCCAGTCCAGGGAGGACCAGGCCTGGCAGTCCGGGCTGGCCTGCTCCCATTGGGTGCAGGGTCAAGACTGATTTGCATATGGCTGGGTCCAAACTGGAATGGTATGGTGAGCAAAAAAACGATGGATTTAGGCCCAGATCTCTTACTGGGGTGAATGTATGACATTGTTCTACATTCTGTCGGTCAATTGATCTTTTCCCATCCGTACCTGGACAGCGCCAGGAATCCTGGCCCGCAATTCCACTGATACTCTGCAGCAGATCTCCGTACTATAGACCGCAGAATAAACAACAACTGCTGCTTCGCATCACCTCTCTCAACAGCTGGACCTCTCTCCTGCATCCACTGCCAGTTTTCCACCACCCTAGGACCTACCGACATCCCATAAACCACGCCATGCCACCCCTGTCAGTTGAAACCTCCCCAGCAGCCTCCTGATCAATGCCAGATCACTTTGCGAACACGCCACCGAATTCTGGGACACCATCTCTAACCTCGTCTCCGACATGGCCTTCATTACGGAGTCCTGGCTCACCCCGCATGCACGCCAGTCATCATCAAGGCAACACTCATCGGTTACAAGATGAAACACTGTGACTGCACCAACAAACACGAAGGTGGTATCGCCATCATACACAAGGAATCAATCACCTGCACCATCACTGATGATGAAGCCAATTCAATCATGGAACATATGAACTTTCAGCTCAGCGCCAATGACAAAACCACCATCAAAGGCACCCTCGCATACAGACTGCCAGGACCACGAGCCGGTGTCAGCGACCCATCACTGAACTCATCACCCCGCTCACCATCGAATCCAAACACTATGTTTTTTGGGAGACCTCAACTTCGCCCTGGACGACTCCACTGACACCAACTCCACAACCTCCTGGAAAGACTCAACAACATTGGCCTCAAGCAGCTGGTCACTGACCCCACGCACATAGCAGGACACACACAGGACCCCATCTTCATGTCTAGCAACAAAATCAGACACACCTCGAAACTCACCTGGTCGGACCACTCCATGGTGCACTTCATATTCACAGGACCTCCTCCCACCTCCCCCATCCACCATAGCACCCCCTATCACAGCTAGACCAAGGTCACTCAGCATCACACAGTCCAATATCACCACCAATCTGGACAAGGAAGTAGAGAACTTCAATGCTTGGATTACCAGCACCGCCGACGGAGTCCCTCCCATCAAACCAGCCAGAGGGTACAGACCGACCAAAGGAGCAAGCTGGTACACTCCGGAAATCAGATAATTGAAGCGCAGGTGCAAACAACTGGAGAGAGGATGGCATGCCAGCAAGAACCACACCGACTGAGCTACCTTCAAATCAGCCCTCAACGACTACCACCACCAGCTCAAAGCTGCAAAAATGGATGCTCTGACCCTCTGATTCGAGACCAGCACCAACAAAACCAAGGAACTCTCCACCATCCTACTTCACCTCTACACAGCCTTCAACACCATCTCCCACCATACACTCATCAACCAAATGCGCTCGAATGGACTCAAAGATGATGTGCTAAGCTGGAGCGCATCCTTTCTCACGGGGTGTACCCAGAATGTCCACCTCCCTCCCATAACTCACAACCCAGGCACACCATCTGTGGCATACCCCAAAGCTCATCCCTTAGTCCTCCCGTCTTCAACATCTACATAACATCACACGCAGACTTCATCAGATCTCACTACATAAACATCATCTCCTATGCCGATGATACCCAGCTCATCCTTTCGATTTCAGCGACCCCACCTCAATGAAGACCAACTCCCACCACTGTATGAAGAACATTCCAACTGCCTGAAGCTCAACATGTACAAAACTGAAGTTCTGATCTTCAGCAGACACGCCACTCTTTTGAATAACTCCTGGTGGCCGACGGAGCTCGATCCCACACCCACGCCAAAATTCAAACTCACAATCCCAGCATCATCCTGGACAGCGAACTCTCCATGAAATGTCAGTTCCATGCCATCTCCTCAACTTGCTTCCAAACGCTCCGCATGTACCGCAAGGTTTTCAAGTTGGTTCTCATCAGCACCAGAAAAACAGTGAGAAAGGCCCTAATCACCAGCCAACTGGACTACGACAACACACTCTAGTAGGCACCACCACCAAACTCATTCAAAGACTCTAGACGATCCAGAGCACAGCCACCAGACTGATCCTAAACCTGCCCAAGAGGACCCACATCACCCAGCATTTGAAGGATCTCCACTGGCCCCCGTCCAGGAGAGATGCCAATTCAAGCTTCTGACCAATGCCTACAACGCCCTCCACAACCAAGGACCTGCCTACATAAACTACTGTTTGCATTTCCACCGACCTCCTAGGAATCTCCATTCCATACACATTGCCTTTGCACAGATACCACACTTCCACTTCTGCCACTCCAGAGGCCTCTCCTTCTACCACATTGCTGCCAAAGCCTAGAACACCCTTCCACTCGACCTCCTCACGGCACCCTCACTGACCCACTTCAGGAATGGACTCAAGACCTGGCTTTTTGACTGATAACTACAGCACAGCACCTGGATACACTCTAGGGTGATACGCTACACTCTACAAGTACAACTTGATTGACTTGATTGATTTCTGAAGAGACTTTATCGTATTTTAGGTGAGGTTTGCTGCATTTGGATGGCGAACATTTCATTGATCAGCTCACACCGATTCACAAAGGGTGAGCAGGCTGATCTTTTACTTTTTTACAATCGCTCACAGACATATGTTAAGTATGAGCTCTTCACAATCAAGACTGTGAGCTCGGTCTTGTACAGGGAACACTGATTACATATATCAAATCGCATTGGTTGTTGATTTTTCCTATAGGTTCCTATAACCAAAATTGAGTGGGACACCTTGTTGAAAGTCGCCAGGAGGTCTGAAAGTATAAGGTCAGTAGATTCAACCTCATTCAACCCGATTGCTCTATCTTATGTGAAAGGGACAACAGCAGCTTCCCTGACATAGCCTGGATTAAAAATAGACAGCAGTAACCCACTCAGTGTATGCACTTTAATTCATATTTATTAATTTAACCTTTTCTACAAGAATCAATTTGAACAAATGGTAGGCACAGACAGGCCAGCAGGTTGCATATTTTTTAATTCACATGGTTGTGTGCAAAGTATTGAAAACACAGCCAGTTTGGACCCAGAGTGAAACAGTTGTGTTACCGCACAAGGGCAAGCTGAATTGCCAGCTCCGGCAGGCCGCACACATAAATTATTTAATTGTAAAAAAAATACAAACTAAAATACTTCAATGGGGACATGCTTACGAAGCACTGTGATCACTATATATAACGAAGTTCACAAATGGGCTTACCACAGCTCAATCCAGTAGTGTATTGTTTTACATTAGATAGACTAGTGCTAGGGAGTGTACATTATCACTCTCTATTAAGGGAAGAGAGGTTTTCAGCAACTGTGGTGCAGGATCACAGGATTCTGCCTTCCGAGCTTCATACTCTCACACTCTTAAATGACCAAAGAAATTACACAATTCTGCCATCAGAACCTACTAATAAATTAGAAATAGAAATCTGAGAGATTACTATCAGTGCACATGAGCAGGATAGGATAATCAAAAAGAAGAAGCATTCCTAAGTCCGAGTCACCCACTTACTCTGTACTTTTATACACTAAGATCCACAAGCAGCGGATCCTGATCCCAGGTCGCCTTATCTTCCCTGGAATTGGTCTGGTACTTGAACTACTATTTACCATTATGGACTGGTTCTTGCATCCCCTGGCTAAATGCTAGGGCTACATGTGGAAGCCCGTTATACCAGTATTCCATAAGATGAAACCTTGAACACAATAGAAAAACTACTGCATTAAAAAGACCATGGCAATGGACTACTCCCATTGAGTTTATTATGATGCTTGTAACACTGGCATTCATTATTTCGAGTTCTAGGGTACAATTTATGAACAACAGTATGGGACATCAATGAGCAGCATCATTGCCCCTTGCCAGGCATGCTTGTATGATTATAAATCTTAATTAGAGCACATTCGATCTAACAACCCACACGGGGACCATAATAAAATACGGCGCCGTTACATAGACGATATTTCCATCATATGGCATGGTTCAGAAGAACTTTGTGAATTGGCTGAATGTACAAAACACCTGAAATTCACACTAACATTGAGCAACTAAGAACTGCTATTTCTTAATTTGGTAAAAATTGCAGACGAGGGAAAGCTAACGACAAAAATGTACACAAAACCCAAGACAAAAGTACTCTACTGCCCACCCTCTGGCTATCAGAGAAAAAGTACCTTTAGGTCGATTCTTTTGGATTAGACACAATTGTTCTGACTTTACAGACTACAGAGTAGTAGCCAGTTGAGTGACATAGGTTATCCAAAATGTATAATAGAAAAAGCAGAAGAGAGAGCTAGATTTAGCCACAGAGAGACTCTCTTAACAGATAGCAAGAAATGCAAACCACAACAAATAATCTGTGTGAGTACCTACACCGGTATGTCCAAAGGACTAATGAAAATATTAAATAGAAATAGGTGCATATTGAGTTGTAATGGCCTAAATTTTGAAAAACACTAGCATCAGGGGCAGACTTATCCATGCTAGAACCCCGAAGAAAGACAGTGCAGACCAAAACACTATTTGCGGTCTACCACACCTCAGGGGCAATTTCCCATGTGGCCAATGCTCAGTCTGCTCCCTCACTTCACTTACAAAAACTATTGATTTAGGGCTGAAATACCCCAGGGAGCAGAGTAGCCATACGAATTGCAATTCCACTAACATGATCTATTTGATTACTTGTACTTGTTGGCAGAAGTATGTAAGTATAAGAACTTGGAAAGCCAGACTAAGGGTCGCATTACATGTCGGTCGGAAAGCATTCCGACCGACTCCTTTTCAGAATGGGTCCGACTGACTCAGGTTCGGGGATTCCGACCGACCGATTACGATGGTTCCGAACACCGATCGGTCAGAGTCCCATCGACTTCAATAGGTGCCTGTATTCCGACCAACAACACAGGCTCCTATAGAAAAAAGGAATGGTTCAGTGAAACTTTGCACCCTGTGGCAGACACCCCATGGTGCCTTCCACACTGTGTATGGTTGGAAAGAGGGCTCACATGGTTACCCTCATGGCCTCAACCAGAGGCCTCTGAGTGAAGGGGGGCCTGCTACAAGGCACCCAAAGTCAGTTTCCGACAGCCGATCCGTGTCAGATAGACCAAGTCGGAACGGCTGTCGGAATTCTACATTGTAATCAGTCGGTCAGAAACGCGGCCTGTAGAGCTCTACGTTTTGGCTCCAACCAACATGGGCTCTCCAAATGCAGGACGGAACCGATTGGAATGACCGACCGACTACCTTGTACCGTAATCAGTCGGTCGGAAATGTTTCAGAGTCGGTCAGAAACTTAGCTTCCAACATGGGTTCAGTCAAACCGAATGCCACTCTGAGCCTTTCCAGCTGACATCTTAATAAGGCCCTAAGAGGTACTGAGCAGCTAAGCACCATTAGTTGCAATCTTGTGACGAAATGACATATCATTTCTCTCTAGCTGGCCATACTGAAAAAGACTCTCAATAGACAGTAATAGAGAAACTTAGTAACAGTAATAATATTATGATTTTACACAAACGAGAACAAAGATGGGTCTATAAATAAAGAAGTGATAAAATTGGCCTAAATGGCAAAATTTTATGGGCAACCCTGAATTCAAGAAGATAAAACCTGATCTTGCAACCAGGAAGTCATAACCCAGCATAATGGGATTCAGTAATCACTGGAAAATGGACAAACAAGTCCTAGAAGACAGCAGATAGAAATATTATTATGGGGCATTCTATTTAGAGGGATTCACCACAATCAGGGATTGATACAGTCTCGCAGAACACAACCCCATCTACAATGTCTCCCTAACTGGTCCATCATTGATGGAATGCTGAAGTCTTGAGGGATATTTTCCCTGAGATTAACTCAAGAAACTTTAGAGGGCCTTCTGGCGTGTAGGGAATCATCAGCTGTGTGTGTTCCGCAGAAAGAGAAAGTACTTGAAAACTGATGCCTCCCGATATGCGCAAACATGCACGCTGATTAACAGTAGGGAACTACCCTACCCATAATTCTGGGTGGGTATGTGATATCGCATCAGGAAGAGAGAGCTGAGAACAGCAGTATTGACAGTAAATACAATGAGCACATCTCGTCTTGAGCAGAACGATACCTTAGAGAGCATATTATAACTGAGAAACTGAAGACACAGTAACAATATCCCTGATTTTACCATAGAGGGATGTGCCCTTTAGCCTATCCATGTGAAAAGGGGTATCAATAAATACTCCCTCCGGTAAGCACTTCTATGTGCTTTGCCATGATTAGACAGTTACAGTTTGGCACAATCTTACAATTGCCTTGATTTGATCACTAATGTTTTCTTTACAGAAATGTTTGCCACCATATGTGCATCCAAGTGCATGTACTCAGATGTAGTGATGTAATGTCTCTTGTAAAGCGCTCTGACACCTTCGGGTAAAGTACATGCTAGATAAAAATGCATAAATAAATAGACACATTGTATTATTTGTCCATACCTTGATGCACAAAAATACTAAGAGCTTGTGTTTCATGTTTGATGTTGAATGTCTTACACTTATAGCATTAATGTTTTTTGTTGTCACTTCCTCTTGCACGACAGGCATCAATGTATGTTCCGGTGACAGGCAAGAGCACCAGCAATTTTTTTCTTCCTCAGAATCAACCATCTTAGCTAAAGAGACTCTGTAAGATCCCATAGGGACCCTGATCTCTTTAGTCTGCCAGCTACTAACCTATGTGTGGTGCTGCGGAAAGTACATACTGCTTGAGGGTCTTATCAGGGCATTCAAGGCAGTTGCTCCTCTACTATCTGAATGATCTTTCGGCTATATACCAATAAAATGTTTATTTGGGCTTCAGACTTGTCTTTTATGATGATTGCTACAAATCATAAGAGCAGGATGTCCTTGCTGACAGCTATCGGTCATTGCATGTGATGTTCATGGCATAAGGTTCAACTCGTGCAGTTCCGTGCATTAGTGTTGGGCCACAGAATAGCAGCATCCTTTGGAAATGTAACAGAGTCTCATTGTTAAAGATCCTCAATGCTGCCACGTGTACTACTCATATTTACGTGCCATTCCAGAGGTTGATGGCCGGGGATCACATTCCAATAAACTTTGCATCAATGCCTCTTTGGGATCGTAGACTTTTGGGGGCTAAAGCACATTAAACTCAGCCTTTGTGCTTTAGTCCGTGGGCCTCATTTACAAGAAAGTGCCACAGCATGGCACCACAAGCCCTTTGGCTGTGCAACGCTGCGGCACTTTTAAAGCACAGGGATGTTATCTACAAGGATATGATTGATCCCTTTGCTCTCTCCTGCGCCGGTGCACAATTAGCTGCCATGCACCAACGCAGGCACCCATGCACTATGGTGGAAAGATGCCTGCGTCACAGGGATGATTGTTTACATGCAGGAAGGTGTCCCTTTCTGCAAATAAACAATCGGAAATGGCGTTTTTTAACTTCTATTTCTGCTGCATTAGCACACATAGAACTTGCAAAACGTCATTTTTTGAATGATAGTTTATGTGCATGAAGGGACACCTTACTGCACATAAACAATCATCAGAGGTGATTCCCGTGTTCTATGTGTGCTGCAGAATGTACCATGCATAGAAAGAGGTAAAAACTAGGAAAAATGGATACATTTCTCCTTGTTGCGCCTCCCTATGCCTCCCATGAGGAGGCGTAGCATTCAGATGCATTACCAGGTTTACAATCTCTAATAAATCTGGAAATGTGTCAGGTTACATGGGTGTTGCATGGGAACACCCACAGCAACACCCATGGAACGCCCCTTTCAAACAAAGTGCTGCATGCAAAGGGGCCGTATTTACAAGGACAGGAAAAACCAGGCAGGGCGGTTTTTCATATCCTTGTAAATATGCGACAGCAAAATGTGCTGCCGGTGCATCACAAAAAGTGACGGACCGGTGGCGCAGGGGGTTTGTAAAAAGGCCCCTGTGTTTTTATGGTTGTGCATTTCCCGTGATCAAAGCCTAATCACTGCTATGGTGCATCATCATTGACATAAAAAGTGAGTGAGTTGTAAATCCTACCAAAATGCGCAGCAAAGATAACATTCAACAGTGGTAATTTCTCTGAAAATATTTTACAAATTAAGGGTAACCATGGTTTCGTCAAGAACATAAAACCAGAAAATGACCTCATTACCTATTATTAATCTAAATCACTTCAATACCAGCTTTCCGAACCCCACGATCTCTGCATTCCTCCCTCCTGGGCAACTGAATCTTTGCTCTTTGACCATTTTGAGCTCTGCTTGCTATAGAGATTTGAGGAACCAATAACTCTGGGTTTTATAATAATGCCTAATGGGAAGAGACTCCAAAAGTAAAATACAATTGGCTTTAATGGTTTGCAGTGGTGCAATCAATACCTCCTTGGCACTTTTTAACCTTGTGTGAGGAGTAAGAGGTAGTAATGATTACCATACAAATATTCGTGATTTCATGATTTATGACCACAACTGGGACACTGGTCTAGCCCGGCAAGCAACCATCAAAAACTTACAAAATGGTGGGGCAGATTCACATCTGAACGGAGACGCACGCGAAGTGACCCAAGATGGCCGCTTTATTACAGAGATCCACGCCACACGGGACATCGCGGTTGTATTGTCGGCGATTTCAGCACTTATCTCGCCAGAATGTGAATACTTCCTTGCTTCTGAACTTCTTCTCTACTGGTGGATATCTCTGCTGCCCATCATGCTCATGGATAAATAGCAGTTTTCTTCAGGTTACTCTTTAGCTGATTTGCGGCCACCATTTTGTATTTTATTCTACATCTCTTCTCCTCAAAATTTCAACATATTGCACTCTGGAATGCTATTTTTCGATCTTTTTACTACTTTTTTCATCGTTTCTTCGATTGACCAGTATTCTGTATTGGGAGGTCTAATTATCTAACGGAATTTTTTTAAGTTTGTGAAGTAATTTTACCTCAACCTTTTGTGCGTTATTAGACAAGCCTTTTCTTGGTCTCTGGCTGTGTTGTTTCATGGGTAGGACCAAATATTTACTGCACTCCACCAAAAGACAGAAGTCCAACGAACCAGTGTCTTGCTCTACCCACTCTACATCTCTCAATTATTCCTCACAGACTTCTCGGGCATTGGCGCAAAAGGCGTTTTCTAGTCCTACAGCTTTACCGACCATGGCGTCTAAAGCACATCTACCTTTATCTACCGTTAAGAGAATTAAACAAGATCCTCCCTCTCCTCCCAAATCTGTTTCTCCTCTTTCTTTGGATATTGATTTGGAGGAAATACGTGCCCTAAGACCATTCATTGACGAAACAAACTCTCGCCTACAGACCCTGGATAAAAAATGGTTGTCTATGGAATCCCGCCTTACTGTGGTGGAACAACATATTAGCGATGTACAGGATTCATCTTCCAGAATTTCATTTTTGGAGAAAGCGATTCTACAACAAAGAAGGTTGACTCAAGATCTTTAAAATAGAAATTGTCGCAATAACCTGCGCTTATATGGTCTTCCTGAAGAACTTGAAGGTGATAACCCTGTCACGTACTTTACTACTTTCCTTCCACAGTTCTTGGGTCTCCCTGCTTCGACCAAATTAAATATTCAACGAGCACATAGACTGGGCCCACATTTGTCTTCCTCATCAGCTCCATCTAAGCCTCGTGGCGTAGTTCTTTTACTTCTACCGTTCACCGACCTCCAACAAGTTCTAAGTGCAGTTAAATCCAAGTAACAGTTGATTTGGCATGGCAACAAACTGTTCATTTCTCAGGATGTTTCAGCAGTCACCACCAAACGATGAAAAGAATTCCTGGCTCTTCGTCCTGCTTTTCGTTCTTTGGGTGTGCGGTATGGATTATTCCACCCATGACTATTTAAGGTCACCTTTTTAAACAAAAGTTCTGCAGTTGAGGATCCTGCATATCTCTGGAAATTATTTCAGTTACATTCTACTTCCTCGATGGAGATTGCTGGCCCTCCTCCTAACATTTGACTTTATTGTTTCTTCTGTAGTGTTCATATAGTTGATTTTGATTTTATTGTAGTGCGTTATTTGGTTCCATTGTCTTCTTGTTCACATGACTTTCTGATTCCCATTTCAGGTCCTTTGGAACCTATTGTATACCTGCCTCATGTTCCCGCTCCTGTCTATGTTTAATTGACATCCTGGTGTGGTGCGTTGCCCTTTCTTGGGTGTGCTGTTTTTGTTTGTCCATTTCCACTTCTCATTCTTCCCTTTGTTCCCTGTGAAGGTACGTACTACAGTTGTTGATTTTGACATGTGCTGTCTCCTCTTACTCGTATTTTTCCTCCCCTTTTCCTCTTTCCTCTTCAATGTCTATTTCCCTTTCATTCTCCTGGTGTTATTGCATTCTATTTCATCTATGCTTTTCCCTTTACATAAATTTCTTGATATTTCTCATCTCTTTATTTCCTTCCTTCTCCTTGACACCACTGCAGTTTCTATCTCTCCCTCTCCCTTCCTTCTCTCTTCTCTTGCATCATTATTTCACTGTTGAACGCATTGTTCTTTATATATTGTTGATATTTTATATTCAGAGTTATCTCTTGGAATGTGAAAGGTTTTATTAATCCAATCAAAAGACAGAGAATATTATCACATCTTGCCTCTTAACCCTGATTTGGCATTTCTACAAGAAACCCATCTTACAGAACCAGAGGCATTCAAATTTAAAAAGAGTTGGATTGGTTCAGTTTTAGTCTCTCCCACCACATCTAAAAAAAATGGTGTTATAATTTTATGTCATAAAAAATTGAAATGCAAGGGTCTATTGCAAGAGGTAGATACGGAGGGGAGATGGTTATTAGCTAAATTGCCTATGAATAATACCTCTATGACTGTATTTAATTATTATGGCTCTACTCATCCGGACTATTCTTTTTGGCCTACTGCTACACAAAATTGTATTCAGTTAGAGATGATCTCTTTATTCTAGGAGGTGATTGCAATCAGGTTGTTGATCCCTTTATTGATCGCCAATCCCAGGTACGCTTCATTCCTCATAAATCCCATAAACAATTTCTTAATTCTATATCCCAATCAAAACCTTGTGGATGCCTGGAGGCTCGCCCTGAAACTATTGACTTTTCATTTTTCTCTCCACCTCATAATTCTTTTTCTTGACTAAGCTACATCTTTCTTTCACAATCCTTATCTCAAAATCTTATCTCTACCTCTATCAGACCTATTGTTATTTCTGATCACGCTCCGATTGTTGCTGATTTTGACTTGCTCCCTCTGCATCCTAGATCTTCCCGTTGGCATTTTAACAATTCCCTTCTGCTAGACCCTCTTTTCTCTTCTTCATTTACCTCCTTTGATAAACAATTTCTTGAACTGAATACTGATCATAGTACTCCTCCCCATATATTTTGGGATTCATTTAAGGCTACGGCTAGGGGTTTTATCATAGACTTTGTCTAAAAAAAAGAAATGTTTCCTTCAACAACACAAAGCTACACTAGCAAGTATTAAATCCCTAGAGCACACATTTTACACCTCAACATCAGACTCTATCATACAAGAACTTGTTCATGCTAAATTTAATTTTAATAAAGCTACCACTGATAACGCCTCATATATACTTCTCCAGAGCAGCGCTCACTTATATGGCGGACATAATAAAGTGGGTAAACTTCTGACTAATTATCTTAAATCCAGGAAGGATCATACTCTAATTGACTCCATTTACTCCTCAGATGGAAAACTTATCCATAAAGATCAGGACTTCCTCAACGAATATATGTTATTTTATAAAGATGTATACACTCCAGAATCCCCTCCTTCTATTCCTCTTATCCAATATTATCTCAATCACATTCCTACCCCCTCTAATGGTCATCTCAACTTTTCTACACTTGAAACGGATCCATCTCTTAAAGAAATCTCCAATGCCCTAACAGTTCTAAAGAAAGGTAAAACCCCCGGGCCAGATGGCTTTTCAGTCGAATTCTATTTACATTTCTCTATTATATTGCTCCCTAAACTTTTATATATTTTTAATTTATTTTTTCTTTCCGGTAAAACGAACGGTACCTTTCAAGAAGCCACAAACTGTTTGATTCATAAAGAAGGTCGATACCCTATGTTTTGTAAAAATTATCGCCCTATATCCTTGGTCAATGTAGACTATAACATTTTTGCTAAATTACATGCTCTAAGACTAGAGCCACGTATGCCTTACTTGGTTGGTAAGGAGAAGTGTGGGTTTGTCAAGGGTAGACTAACCTTGGATAACTCTCAGCTTTTTCTTAATGTCTTAAACAAAATCCCTCTGCTTTCCACATCCTTAGCGGCAATTTCCGTTGATGCTGAAAAAGCATTCAATACGGTAGATTGGTCCTTTTTATTTGAATCTCTGAATTGGCATGGCTTCGGTCCCAAAATGATCTCTCTTATTTCCTTATTATATTCTGCCCCTAGCGCCTTAGTGTTAGTTAATGGCTGTACATCTTCCTACTTTCTTTTACAAAGTGGAGTCCGTCAAATTTATCCCCTTTCCCATCTTCTCTTTAATCCAGATTTTCCTATGGTGATCACCATTTAAAACTTTCCGCATATTCAGATGACATTTTACTTTTTATTTCCAACCCTGAAGCATCTATTCCTTCCTTACTGCACTAAATTTCTTAATTTCCCCTGGTCTCTGGTTAGAAGATCAATTCGGATAAAACAGACATTCTCCCTCTTACAAAATTTTGTACTCAACATTCCTTTTCTTCAACTGTGTTTTTATGGAACAGATCTAAAATTAAGTACTTAGGAAGCTAGAATATGCTTATCACTTCTTTGGAAAACAAAATCCAATGGAGGTGTTACTTTTACTGATTTTTGTATTTAGCATAAATCCTTTTGCCTCGGTCAAGCCTCTAAATGGCTCCTTTCTGATCCCTCCCCTTTTACGCTTCTATGGTTTACTATTGAACGCTCTTTGCTTCTACCCTTTTCTATACAGGAAGTTCTGGCCTTTTCAGCCAAAACGCCTCAAACTTCTCTTCTCTTGTTCAGGCACATGTGTTCCTTGTTGAAACCTTTGACCCAGCCAAAGATAATTCCAGGGAATCTTTTTTATGTTCACCAATATGGTATAATTCCCTTATTACCATTAATAACAGAACTGTCTTTTGGAAATCCTGGAGACTAACAGGAATAGCTTGGGTCAATGACCTATTTGATGGTTCGATGCCCTGTTCATTTCCTCAATTCCAATCCACCTTTGGCTGTCCCTGTTACTTTTGGCAGAAATTCTCTATTTTAATGGCAGTTATTCTTGACACATTCTATTCTCTTCCATCAATTCCTCTTTCTTCTGGAGAAAACTCTGGGCCATATCAGCAACGGCCAGCGATAATTATCGCTGGCCATGCTTAGCGATAATTTTCTTATCGCTGGCTATCTCTGCGTTTTATCTTGGTGGTAGCGCGTTATCATCAACGCGCTGCTCCAGGGCGATAAAAATTCCAAAGATAGCGATGTTATCGCCGTTTTGCAGGGAACATCGCTGGTTTCCCAGCGATGTTCCCTGCAAAAGGGCGATAACCTTGCTGATACGACCCTGTGGTTGTATCAGCATAATCCACCCCAATGTTAGGGGTGGCTTATTCAGGATTTTAGCAGACGTTAGATTTTGGAGAAAACAGCAGTTTTCTCCAAAAGCTAACGTCTGCTAAAATGCAAGGGCATCCTTGCTGATAGCGCAAAGACGCGTTATTGCTCTCCTGACATGTATTGTATGTCAGGAACTCCCACTTTGCATCTCATTAGAGATACAAAGGTAGGCGTAGTGTAAAAGGGTGCTAACATGCGAATACGCATGTTAGCACCCTCTTGCTGATAGGGCGTTGGTTTTAATCGGATCTAGGATGTGAACGGAGCATCAATTTCTGGGGCAAATTCTGGACCCACTCTCTCAAAATCTCTAGATCTGCCTCTGTCACTCAATCTATGTTCTTCCTTTATCACAGGCTTTTTTTCACCCGTATTTCTATAGCTACTTTTTCCCACTCTATTAACATGAACTTTTGGACATGTGGATTCCCCACAGCTGACCTCATGCACCTTCTCTTTCTTTGCCCTGTTGTTATTTCTTTTTGGAGGAAAATGTGGTCCTATATTTCTCCTTTATTTAATATTCACCTTCCTTTTTCTAATCTCATTCTTTTCTCTGGGAGTTTACTAGAATCTTTGTATCTATCTACTCATAAGCATGGTCTATTTGACCTTATGCTGGCTTTAGCTTTCCAACAAACAGCACTTAATTGGAAAAATTTAACAAAACTCGCCGTCCAGCTCGAGTGGAATAATCTGTGCCATTATCATCGACTAGATATTGCTTTTGCCTCCTCATGTAAGCTATTTGTTAATAGAGATCTATTTTGGTTGCCACTTACATCATATTTAGATAAGAATGTAATAACAAAAAATTCTCGTTTATATTCTGAAAATTTTAAACCTCCGTATTGTTTTAATTTCTCTGTTCTTTTTTCTCTAATGTCTTGTTGGCACACTGTTTTTCTAATTATAATAAGATTGCTTTTTACAATCATTTAAGGTTATGCAATATGCACGTTCCTCAGTTGTAAGAATATTACCTTTCCCCCCTTCTCTCCCCTTATTTTCTCACCCGTATTGCCTTTATAAAATATAAACAGCTTTCTTTGTATTTTTATTGCTAGTTGTACTTTGTATTCCTTTGTTTATTATGCCTTTCTTGTCTTCTCTGGCCTTATGCATCTCCTGATATTATCTAATAAAGCTTTCTAAACACGAGAATCACATCTGAACATATGCAGATGTTTGATGGCGGAGATATGGATTTTTGTGGATGTTTCAGTGAAAGTGGTTATTTTATCCTTTTGAGTCAGAATTAATATCTATAGAGTTGGTTTATAACAGAAAAAAATGGTTAAAGGACAAGTTACACATTTACAAATGTTCCTCAGTATTGTACTTTCTAAGACTATGCTCTTAGCAGTGTAATAGGATAGCAAATATACAGCTCAGGAAATGGCATAACTGTTTTTCTGCAATGATTTTACCATTGAATTTGACAGAGAATGCAGAGGTCCAAAGTGTGGGCTTTCCCGTCTGCAACCAAGTATCCCAGGGCTTGAATGTCTGAGAGAGGTGTTCATTTCATATGCCTTCATCTTGTAAAGGCTCCCGTCAAGCATTATGAATCAATTCTGAGTAATACATTATAAATAACCCTACCCCAGACATTGCAGCAAAGATTATTCATGAATGCCCTCTAGTCTGCAAAAAAATGTCAAGGCGAATGTATGAAATACTTTCATTTAAGACTGTACTGGTCACACCAGCTTCTGATGTTGAATTCAAATTGCACTTCCTAAAGAGACATTCCCACTAACCTTGGCATGAGACAATGCTATCAGAGTTTGCAGTGGCGTCCGAAAATTGTGGCTTTCATAATTTTCAATCCTCTATTTGCAATATGAATATATAGAGAATAGATGCATACCAGTGAATTACGGGGATGCTTTTCACTGAGTGGTTCAAAGTGACATTATATAGACAACAAGAGCAAAGCTTGAGTTGATGATGAAAAACATTCTTTAATTCAGTGTTTACTCATCTATAATTTTATTGTATGTATGGCTACAAAAATCATCTGCCCCCGCTTTCAACTGCTATGCAGGGGCAGAGGAGTAATAAAAAGATATACATACATATATATATTCACTGAAAAAACCATAGGTTTCACACACGTTGTAGTTACGAATTAGCATTTAAAAAACCTTGCAAATTCACTTAAAAAACCATAGGTTTCACACATGTTATAGTTAGCTGGACATTTCACTCGTAAAAAACCAATGAAATTCCCCCGTTATAGTTAGTGCAGGCAACTATAACTCACGAGACCGCAATCCTCTGCTGATGACGTCAGATATTACATCACTGTATTTAGACACTTATTTACCCATGTCTTCTTCCATTAATCTTTATCTATACATATATTACAAATATTTATTTTTCATAAAGACACATATGTCATCAGTGATGTAATATCTGACGTCATCAGCAGAGGATTGCGGTCGCGTGAGTTATAATTGCCTGCACTAACTATAACGGGGGAATTTCATTGTTTTTTTACGAGTAAAATGTCCAGCTAACTATAACATGTGTGAAACCTATGGGTTTTTAAGTGAATGTGCAAGGTTTTTGAAAAGCTAATTCGTAACTATAACGTGTGTGAAACCTATGGTTTTTTCAGTGAATTTGTACAGTTTTTTAAATGCTAAGTTATGTATTTATAATTTTTTTTTTTTTTCAGGTTTTCACCGTGCGCGCAGTGCGTGCCGTGCGCGCGCGGTGCGCGCACCTCGCGATTTAAAAAAAAAAAACTATTGTTTTTTTCTCCCTTGGGGGTCCTTCTGTGACCCCCTGACCAAGGCTAGGGGGTCAGGAACTGTCCACTCTGCCCCCTTTTCACGTTCTCCGCCTTTTTTTTTCACCCCCTCAGACTGCGAGAGACAAAATGGCGGCCGACACTTCCTGGTTTCGACCGATTCGAATGTTTACCGACATCTAACAACCAATCAGAATTGCGCTCATTGGTTTTTTATCAGTAAAATGTCCAGCTAACTATAACATGTGTGAAACCTATGGTTTTGTCAGTGAATTTGCAAGGTTTTTTAAATGCTAATTCCTAACTATAACGTGTGTGAAACCTATGTTTTTTTCAGTGAATTTGTACGGTTTTTTAAATGCTAAGTTACTTTACGCCATTTGTGGCATGCGCGCCCACTTAACGCAGTTCGTTCCGTGCGCGTGCCCACGTTACGCTAGATGGGCCATGAACGCACGATGCGCTTCGCGCACCGTGCGCACATGGAGGACATATGATGAGCATCGTTGTGACAGGTAAAATATATGTTTTGCATTTAATGTAATAAGCCATGAACAAATGGTGCCCTGCTGGCACCATTTGCACACGGGGTGGGGAGAATGTGGATATTTTTTTTTTTTATTATTATTTATTACCGTACGCGTACGGTAAGCGTAATCGGCGAAATTTTCGAAAAAATTAAAATTGCCTTTTTTCACTTGGGGGATCGTTGGGGACACCCTCGACATGGCTAGGTGCTTGGGAGCTGTCTAAACAGCCCCTTTATATGTTTTTGGACTTTGTTTATGCTGCCCCCCTCAGAGTGCGAGTGAGAAAATGGCGGCCGCCGCTTACTGGTTTCGACCGATTCGAATGTTTACTAAGATCTAAGAGCCAATCAGAATCGCGCTCGCGCACGCCACCGTACGCGTACGGTAAGCGCACCGTAAGCGCACCGTAAGCTGGCTCAGATATATATATTGATTTAAAGGCTATTTTCTCAGAATCTACTGAACAGATTTACACCAAACCTACAAAAGGCACTTCCTTGACCTGAGGAATACCTCTCTGCCAAATTTCAAGTAATTCTGTTCAGCCGTTCGGGCTGTAGCTGTGTCTAAAGGTCCTATGGAAAAATGCATGGGAAAAACGCGTTTTGGGACCCCCCTTTTATCTCAGCCCCCGCTTGACGAATCCCCCCGAGACTTTCAGGGTAGGAGCGGAACGTAGCGCCCCACCTATTTTGAAAAATTCGCGAGGATTCGTCAACCGGCGCCAAAGTTATTCAAAATAGAATGTTGCGGATTTCCTATGGAAACGTGGTCCTAACTATAACTACCTACTGGCGACCGCCAGTAGGTAATATATATATATATATATATATATATATATATATTATAAGACATGGCGTCTCCTCTCTGACCTGAATGTGAAAGAACTACCTTACCTGAAACTCTTACCCAACCTCCAGCAACTTTCCTGCCTTCCTTCCCCCTCCTGCAGCGGTGCTTTCTGCTTTCAGTCAAAGCAGACATGCAGCACTGAGCTGACAAGCTCTGTGAAAGACCTGTCAGTCTGGCCTGGAAGGTCTTCCTGCTGTAGGAACAATGGGTAACGAGTTTTTTTATAAACTGTTGCTACGTCATTGTATTGAGTTACCAAATTTAGAATCTGGTGTAAACGATAAAAGGCTTTCTACGGAAGCCATGCGTAACAACTGTATCCACCGTGGATACAGACCAATCACGACCTAATGCGTAAGCTCTAAAACATGTTTGCCAATCCACCAGTAGAAATTAATTCATAAACACATAGCCAAAAACATTTTTAAAAAGCGCATGGTAAGCTCATCAGGCCATGTTCCTGTAAATGTGCATTAATTTATTTAAATTGTTTAGGTTAGTGCTTGCTTTTCCCTTTAAAGCCATTTTTCAGCCTTAAAACCTCTGGAATTGCTTTAATTCTGCATGAAAATGTACCCATGGGTGAGATCGGTGCTGCTTTTTATTTCTGGGATAACAAGTTGCAATTGCAATCTTATTCTTATAGCAGCCACTGCAACCCACACCCTTATGTGATATTAAGCAGTAATTGCTAAATGAAGTTGATGACTCACACATCTAGAAAGCTTTTAAATGTATTAAAAGCAATATAAAGTTGTAAGGATAAACATTCTAAATGTATACCTCTCTATTTGCCTGTCCTATCCTCTTTATCTCTCTCATTTCTAACTTTTCTGTCCTATCCTCCTTACACCTATCTCTCTATCAAAAATCTAGCCAGCAAGGGGGTTACCGCATAAACAGCACTGTACTAATGATCTATGCCAGCTGTGGTTAACCCTGCAGCAGTAATTGTGATTGCAT
This sequence comes from Triturus cristatus, assembly GCF_964204655.1. Taxonomy (NCBI): domain Eukaryota; kingdom Metazoa; phylum Chordata; class Amphibia; order Caudata; family Salamandridae; genus Triturus; species Triturus cristatus. The sequence goes on along the minus strand of NC_140588.1, from coordinate 313,769,559 downwards.
ACAATTTATAAAAATAAAAAATAAAAATCTAAAGTCAATGCAGGAAAGCCTTCTAGTGAAAGTAATCAGAAATAAAGAAATGGCAACGTTAACACCTTCAAAAGATATAAGTCAAATCAACATTATTGCCAGAAGATATAAATAAAAACATCAACAGGGGTGGCCTGCACTTTTGCAACCAACTTAAGCAAAGACGCAGGACCAGATTTTCTGCGCTATCTTTCATGAATAAAAGAAAGCAGAATAACCTCATATCTACTCAAATGTGGCACTGTTTTCCTCTGTGCCTATGCTGGTGCACTTTTGGCTGTCATGTGTCAACACACACAGCCTTCTGCCACAGTGAAAGGGTGTGTATTTTTTTATAAGGAATAGATAAGGAATAGTTTTTGTTCTAGGAGTAGATCCTTCCAGTACAAAAATGATCCTTTAACACTTTTACTGCTTTGCATGTGTGATGTACAATGCAGCACACATGCAAAGCAGTTAAAACAAGGAGAAATTAAACCATTTCTCATAGCACCTGTCTCGAGGAGTCATAGGATTTTAGAAAAAATCCATGTGGACGATTGGTTGTAGATAGGAAGTTGCATCAGAACACATGGGTGGTTCCATCTGAAGGTCCATGCTCTACTCCTGCAACCCCCAGTAATTAAGTGTTGTACGTAAATAAAGTAAAGCAAGCAGTGTAAAGTAGCACATAGCACAGTTTTGCGTTACTTCAAGAAACCTAGAGATAGTAAATCATGACATATCACTTTTAATTGTGTTTACGTTACAAAAGTAAAGCAGCATTAATTCTTAGTAAATCTTGGCCACAGTGTGTGCCAGAGATTTGGCTGTGGTAAAAAGTTGTAAATAAAGGCTAACAAAATGGATACATGAATACAGCAAGCATACATACTCATGAAAATGTTGCAGAACAGGAGGCATCCACGCTAAAGAATGAATTGTATTGTACAGCTAAGAAGATCAGAAATGTGTACAGAGATTCTGTTTCAAACGGATGTGATCGGGAAAGTGATTGTGACAGTCAATGACATGAGTGCATGGTCTGCACATATACCTATTGATGATATCACGTGGGTGCAGCAAAAGCAAAGCAATGTCTGCATAGAAGGGAAGCAGTGGGTACCTACCAAGGCCATTGTTGGTATTTACCACTGACTTGCTTAGCACAGGCTGGGCAGTAAGAAGCTGGACAAATGTTATAAGGGATTCTCAACATCAAAACCATTGTGTCTTTACGGTATATGCGAGGCAAACAGGTCACGAGTTGCCATTAACTACTCTGGGGGATTCTATTGCTTGGATGTGTGGTACTTAAAAGAGTCTTCACCCCCTCCACCTGCTTAAAGTATTAACTTGTACTCGGCAACGTGGTTTTGTTCAGAGTAGGTGGGGGTCTAGATAGGAGGTGATGTGGCCTATTGGCTAGAGCTGTCAACTTTGGATCATGAGGAACCAGGGCCCTAATGCGAGCCCCTGCAGCTCCTGCGTAAACAGGAGACCCCGCCCTTCCAGTACCCGCTTTCCGTTTAAAGCCTGTGAATAGCTTTGACATACAGAAGTTTCAGGGGCGACCCTTCCTTAGTTTTACTGGGGATGGGAGGAATACTTTTGTATGAGGCAACTTTGTGGAACCAGTTTTGAATCTGCACCTCTGCTCAACACGCTGTGATACTGGGCAAATCACTTTTTTTAAGTTCAAAAGATTTTTATTAGACAAATAAAGGTGTCAATACATAAGAAGAACTAAAACATAGCATCAGTATGAGAGGTGGAATAAAACATGGCGATGGAAATAAACATTAAATTAGAAGATAACAAATAATTGAGGCTATATAACAAAAAGCAGTACTGGAAATAATATGCAATAAAATGGATTATAAAAAAAATGCAAAGGAACAAAAAGGTCAATCAAGGAGGCTTAGAGACCTCTTGCTGAATGGGAGGCAAATGAGAGGAACGCTTAGCACAAACATCTAGGTACAAGGTCATAGGAAGGCATAAATCATGTCGCTTTGTAGCAAGACTAAGGGGGTAGATGAAAGCAGTGTCTAGTCTGTGATTGTGACATACATTGTACCACCATGCTCAAAAAGAAATATTAGTGAAATTTTTCCAATTAACAGTAATTTGCTGGAATGCGACAGCTAACAACAAGTCAACAATTTGCGTATTAAAATCAGTATCTGCCCAACAAGGAGAAAGACTCCCTAAAAAAATATTAACAAAAGAGAAGGGGGATGCAGTATGAAATATGGCATTAATTTGGGCCCAAACTTGTTTCCAGAAATTGTGCGTAACAGTACAAGAAAAAAGCATATGAAAAAGAGTAGCCTTAGGTGTCGAACAAGACCAACAAAGATCAGGGACTGAAGAAAACCTCTTATTCAACATATGGGGTGAAAAGAGAAGTCTGTTATAAATAAAAAAAACAGTTTGTGTGAGAGAAGCAGCCCTAGATGACTTGCGGAGCTTGGTCCACAATTTATCCCAAAGAGAGGTGGGCCAAGAGATGGCAAAATCAGACTCCCATTGTTCCTCTACCTTGGATTTTGGCCTAGGAGTGAGAGTCTTGTGAAATGAGTGGTAACTTGAGGAGGCTGTGGGATGGGTACGCAGCAAGGAATGGAGCTGCAAGGTAGGATTGGGAGGGTCAGGCTGGATGATAGAATTAGAGAGATGGGCATAAGTGGACATAACTACGTTCTTAAGCGTGAGATATTTACGGGCAAAAGAATGAGGAAGATTGAAATTTTGGCTAAGAACGGAGAAAGGTAAGAAATCGGAACCAGAAAAGAGTTGAGACACCCAGATCAAACCCTTTTGCCTCCAAGATTTCCAATAAAAGGGCTTGTGATTGATGAGGATACTATTATTATACCAAATAGTGGTATTGAGAAATTCGGCTACAGAGGAAGGAGGGCCTGGGGAAGTGGATAGAAGTAGTTTAGTAGTAAACTTATGGATGGGAGTGGAGATAAACTGGGGCTCACGGGAAAATGAGAGATATTCAGCGAAAGTAAAAGGAGATAAAGAAAGACGTTCAATTACAAACCATAAGGGGGAAGACTCAGCAGGGTCTCGCAACCAAAGGGAAGCTTGCCGCAAAAGGAATGCTTTGTGATAAGTGGGAAAATCTGGAAAGTTGACCCTACCCTCTGATTTGGGAAGTCGCAATCTGAGCAAGGACATACGTGCTTTTTTGCCGGACCAAAGGAATAAAGAGTGAATAGTATTGATTTTCCTAAAAGATTTAGTAGGGATAGGAACTGGAATATTGGAGATGATGTAAAGAACTATTGGGCAGAGCATCATTTTAATTGTGTCGAGGCGACCCCACCAGGAAAGATAAAGCGGGTGCCATCTAGAAGTGAGATCGGACAATTTCTGGGTGCATTTATTAAGGCATAACGATACAGTATCGGGAAGGGAGGGGGTAATGTGCAAACCAAGATATTTGATATGTGAGGGACTCCAAGTAAAATTGGACGCAGCAAAATCAGGTTTAAAAGTAAATTTTGTAAGGGGTAAAATTTCACATTTGTCATTGTTCAACTTATAACCAGAAATTTGGGAGTATTCATGAACTTCAGCCAGAAATGCGGGAATAGAAATGACGGGATTGGACATAAAGAGTAGGATATCATCTGCATAAGCAGCAAGTTTGACGTGTGTTTGGGAAATTTGGAAGCCATGCAAGTTAGGATTTTGACGGAGTTTTGAGAGAAAGGGTTCCAAGGCCAGGTTAAAAAGGAAGGGGGAATGGGGGCAGCCCTGACGGACTCCTCTGCCTAAGTTGAAAAAAGAAGAGACTAGGCCATTAGCGCAAACCGCCGCTCTGGGACTGGAATAAAGGAAGGAAATGAAGGAGATGAAATTAGGACCAAACCCAAACCATTTGAGGGCGGAAAAAAGGAAAGTCCATTCTACTCTATCAAACGCTTTTTCTGCGTCTAAAGCAATTGCTGCTAGCGAATCTTGGAACCGTGGGGATTTGGACAGGACATTAAACAGAAGTCTAGTATTATCTGTGATGAAACGGCCCTTAACAAATCCAGATTGTTCAGGGTCCAACAATTCAGGAAGGAAGGGGTCTAATCTTATGGCAAGGGATTTAGCATGTATCTTGTAATCAATGTTAACCAAAGAGATTGGTCTATAGTTCTTACAATGCTGGGTATCTTTCCCTTCTTTGGGTATAACACAAATGTGGGCGTCTGAGAATGTGCCAGAGGAAGTGCCACTAAGTATGAAAGAATCAATAAGGGAGTGTAGTCTAGTTAATAGTAATTTAGAAAAGTGCAGATAAAATTCAACTGTGAACCCGTCCGGACCCGGGGCTTTGTCCTTCTTGAGTGACTGAAGTGCAGTATGTAATTCACAGTTAGAAATGGGTAATTCAAGAACGGATAAATCAACAGGAAAATTGGGAGGTGCCTGAATGCTGGAAAAAAAGTAGCAAGAGAGTGGGCAGTAGGGTGAGTTTCAGAAGAGTAGAGTGTAGAGTAAAAACGGGAAAATTCCTCTAAAATGTCAACATCCGTATGCTTTAAAACAGAATTAACATCATAGACCGACTCAATGTTCAATTTATTTTGCTTGACTTTTAAGTAATTAGCTAAAACCTTCCCCGCTTTGTTCTTACCCCCGTAAAATTTTGAACTGGATTTCAACAAGTATAACGAAGCATCTTCAGTGGATTGTTTGTTAAATTGCATCTTGGCATCAATGAGAGCAGTCAAACTTTCCTGCGAATGGGAAGTATAAAAAGAATGTTCCAAATTTTTAATCGTAAGAAGAAGATCGCTAGTACGTTTGCGAGCAGTCTTACGTTTTCTAGCCACATGACCAATGATGAAACCCCTGGCTGCAGCCTTGTAAGCGTCCCAAATAGCGTGCTTGGGCAAAGTGGGTGTATCATTAATGGCAAAAAATTCTGTGGTGAATTTAACACAGGAAGTGGTAAATTTGGGATCAAGAAGTAAAGTGTTATTAAAACGCCACCTTTTTGGCCCAGTGGACTTGGGTAAAATGTCAATGTTAATCAAAACAGGAGCGTGATCAGAAAACAAGATGGGGCCAATATCAGCATGGGTGAGGGATTGAGAAATATGATGCGTGATTGTGATTGGTGGGTCGGGGAGTAAAAGGTAAACTCTTTAGAAGTAGGGTTACATAGACGCCAAGCATCAATGAGTTTGTGTTGGGATATTGGTTGAGCAAAGAGCAAAGAGCTTATGAGACTTATTAGGGATAAAGGATGGTTTGGAGTGTCTATCTAAAAAGGGATCAAAGGGTAGATTGCAATCTCCTGCCATAATAAAATTATCATCAATGTATTCAGTAATACGAGTGGCCATTGTGCGCCAAAAGGCGGGGTCACCACCAGTAGGTGCGTAAATATTGAGAAGGGAGATGGGGATACCCTTCGAGGAAAGTTTGACATACAACCATCTACCTTCTGGGTCTGACTCAGAAACCAAGAGCGAATGAGAGAGAGATTTGTGAACTAACACAACTACACCATTTTTCTTACCATCACCAGGAGCAGAAAACACAACACCTACCCATCCCCTTCTGAGCTTAGCAGCTTCAATATCAGACACATGGGTTTCTTGCAAGAAGGCAATGTCTACATTCAGTTTGGCTAAGTGAGAGAGAATTTTTTGTCTCTTGATGGGAGAATGAAGACCTTTAACGTTCCAAGAAGCAATACGTGCTGACATTAAAGATTAGTAGAAGAGTAATGCAAAGAAAAAATAAAACAACAAGAGAAAGCCTCACGGAAAGTAAGAACGTAGGAAAAAGAAAAAAGAAATGAGGATAGAGAAGAGGAAGAATGAACAAGAGAAAGAGGAGTAAAAGAAGACTCAGAGATGTCATAAAAATAGAAAAAAGCCAAGGAAATACTGAGAACGGTGTGAAAATACAGTAAAGTCCAGAGAGACTGGTAAGTAAGGTCCAATGAAAGAAAAAAGTGAACATGAGCAGAAAGGTAAATGAGCGAGCAAGACAAGAGAGGAGAAGGCCAAAGGGAGAGAGATGTGAATGTGGATAAAAGGAGCAGTGAAGTAACAGGGAAATAAAATATGTAAAGAGAAAGAAGCATGACCAAGGGAACCAATAAGCGATGAAGAGAAGAAGGGAGAAAAAGAGAGAAGAAGAAAAAATCAGCGAAGAAGGTAATGACACCAATAAACCTGAAAATATTAAGGGAGAGAACAAAATAAGGAAATACAAAACAAGGACAAACATGTCAAAAAAGGGAAGGAGAGTACTTACAGAGGGTAGCATAGGAAAAATACGATCAGGAACAAGGACAAGCGAAAACGTACGTGGAGGCGAGGGGAGGGAGGTAGGGCCAATTGGAGAAGGCAGGGCACTCGGGGTCAGTGAGACGTCCAACCAGAGAAACAAGACAGAACGCAAAACATTGATCTGTGAAGGAAGAAAAATAACAAGGTTAGGCAACGGCAGACGACAAAGGCACAAAACAAGCAAAGAATAGGACATACCAAGGAACAAAAACTTCAATAACAAAGGCTAAAGTGGAAAACATAAACTCGTCAAGATAACATGCGAACTTAAGAACAGTTGAACTTGAAAAATCAGCAGACATAACACGCTGGAGTATCATAGTACATCTTCAGAAAAAGTCACGGTGGGAAAGAAGAGGAAGGACCAGAAAGCTCCATATCAGCCTGGCCGCAGGAATTCAGGAAACTCCGAAGTCGCGTAGGATCCTCATATTTCGTAGTCTTATTATAGTAGGTGACTTTAAATAGGCAAGGATGGAAAAGACCATATCTGGCACCAATAGAGCGAAGGTCAGGTCTCATGTCCAAGAAGGCCTTGCGACGATTTGCAGTGGTTCTGGCATAATCCTGTGCAAAGAACAAGGTGGAACCCGACCATGTAAGACGAGGAGAGGCTCTAGCTGCTGAGAGAACTTTCAACAGGTCTGTGTATTCTAGAAAATACATTATTACACCTCTAGGCTTCGCTGGCGTGGAAAGAGAAGAGGAAGCTCGACCAAGCCTGTGAGCACGTTGGATATTGAGTGAGGTATCTTCAGGCAAGTGCAAAAGCTTAGGAAGAAAAGACTTAAAATTGATGGGATCACTCCCCTCACAACCTTCCACCAGGCCGTAAAGGCGGAGATTATTGCGTCTGTTTCGGTTTTCAAGGTCCTCCACCTGCTTCTGGAGAGAAGAGATCTGCGCATGCATATGAGTGACCTTGGTTGCAGAGTCCTGAAGAGAGGAGACATCTCGCTCCACCGATGACACTCTTTCATCCATCAAAGCCCAGTTGTCAGTGAGAATCTGCAATTTAGCATTGGTTTCTTCCATGAAGGGGCGCAAGGCCCGTATCTCTTCAAGGAGTAACTCCATCGAAATGGCCGAAGAGGACTTAGGAGGTGAAGGTGGATCTTTTTTTAACCTCTTAGGAGTCATTTTTACTGAAGGCTGTGAAGACTCTAACCATGGATCCCACTCAGCAACTCTGGGCAATAGCTTGCTTAATCTCCACTTACGGCCCCATCAGCGCCGGGGATGCTTGTCTTCACCTTGGAGATGCCCAGTAGGGACCATCTCACAGGGAAAGCCAGGATGGGTTCCCCAGCGGTATACAGCGCCAGGACGCCCCGTTGCTGGGGCAGCTGTGCGCTTTACAAGTATACAGCATTTACATTTATAGGCTTCCATGTTCGGCGTCGTCTCACTAGTAGGGAGAGATTGAGAGGCTTCCAAATTAGCCAGTGCCGTGAACAGCTTGGAGTTTTTAATATAGTTACGTTTTTGAACCTTGCTGGAGCAGTCCGCCATCAACACGCCTGTGAAGTGCAAGCCCACTAAGAACACACTGCCAGACTGGAGATGAAAACAGGCACTTTACGAGATCCAGAAAACGTGGAGAATAAAAGAGGTGCAGTAAAAGAGCTTTGTGTCAGAGGCGCTTTAACAGAAAAATATGCTAGGCCAAAAAAGAAGAGTCATAAATACCAATGAGCCAGGAAACATAAATTGGAGTCTTAAAATGGCCGCCAGGTTTGAGGAGAGCAGAAAATGCCAGTTAAATCAGTGAAAAATGCCATATTCATTAGAAAAAAGTCACCTTGAAATGCAGGCCTGTTTCATCTGTGCCACGAGGAGTGCTGGGAACATTGCAGAACAAACGAGGCAACCGGGAATCCAATGCGCGGTAAAACGCGCTGCTGAGGGGATCGCGGGTGAAAACAAACAAAATGGTGGTCGCGGCCGATGCAGAGCCGCGACCGGAGACGTGAAAGGCAATAAGATCCGAAATAACTCTGCCGCAGCGTCGGAAATGGGCTCAGGACACGCCCGGCATCTTCCGTCAAAGAAGGCTTCCTTCCATTACTCGGAGAAGAAACGCGAACCGCCGGTGAGCTCTGGTGTAGACGGAGCTCCTACACCGACGCCGCCATCCTCCACGGGCGCCTAGCCACGCCCCCCCTGGGCAAATCACTTAATTTGTATATGCCTGAAAAGTAAAAACGTGTTTAATGTTGTTGGTTCTGTTGCACAGTATTCTAATGGCCTTGGGTCAGAATCACATGATAATTTTCTCTAAAAAGGCAGTGTATATTGTTGAAGCCTGCTCTTAAGATCCCATGGAGCCTCATTCAAGGCAGTCAAAGTGTTCTAAAGCACTTTTGCCTTCATGGCAACCACTGAAACGTAATGAGCCAGGAGTATTGTTGAGTGTCTTGCATATTGTTTTTGACAGAGCTGAATTGTCGGGAGCACATTCTAACAAGTTGTACCATTCAGAATGTTATTGGTGCCACTAACGATCCTGGTCAGTTCTTAAATAAATGGATCTATGGAATTCAAGTACAGGCACAAAATGCTGGGGACCTGGTGATGGTGTATGCTGCAGAACATAGCCAAGGACAAGCAATAGCCAGCGGGGGCTCCTCCGTTAAGACGAAGGTGCATCGCTCCACTGCTTCAGAGTTATTATCATTGTATTTGTTCCTGCTGTGGCAGCTTTGTGGGCGAGGCTGCTCTGATGACAGAGGAGTAGGGGGAGGAGTGGTGGCACACTGTAAGTACGCATGACTGTTTGGCTGGCCGTCTCAGGCCGGCCAAACAGTTATGCGTACTTTGCATGTTCTCCACCCAGGCTGTATTACAACCTGGATGGAAAACATGCCTTAGCTCCCAGTCCCTATCTGAGCACCGATCAAATGGCACTCAGACCAATCACAATGCTGCCTTGCTGCGTTGTGGTTGGCTTAGTTCAGCCTGAGTGCTTCCTGTTCCGGGCCGGAGAGAAGACGAGAAGAGATGCAGCAAGGAGGTAACTTCTTATTTTTTTTCTTCGCCCTCTTACCCCCCAACCCCGTCCTCCGCTCCGCCCCGCCACCCTGATCCATGCCAGCCCCCACTGGCAACAGCCCATCCCAGAATATCATGAACTCGTGGCAACAGAAGCACCACTGAAAATACTTGGGGAAAGCTATGTAAGGCGACCAGTTCAACATTACCATGTTCGAAGGGCTACGTAACAAAGGAGGCTTCAATACTCATGGTACCTGCAACTCAGAATATATTGATCTTCCCATCTAGCTAGGGTATAGCAGGCACCTATTAAGTTTCAGTGTGATATTGGGTGGTCTCGAGCATTTACTTCCTCTAATGTTTGCAGAGTGTACTCCCTTTTGGCATGGCATCTCAGTTCTGCCCCCACCTAAGAGAAGTGTCTCATTAGCTATTCTATTATGTGAACATTGTTTTTCTATTACAGCCTTAGGGGACATCTCCCATGCTGTATTTATTTATTTTAGCTGGCTGGAGGAAACCACCTATAGCCCCGTTTTTGTTTTAGAACAGACAGGCATTGTTACAGGAAGGGAAATGCCCCAGTTGATTGTGTTTTTTCAAATTGACAACTTTCCATTCCCCAGGCAAAATACACCAAAAACCTAATTTATAAATCTGGCCTTTTAGGTGCTGCCTGCAGACAGCTTAAGTTCTTTGTTATCAAAAGACTAAGGGGCATATCAACAACAACCGGCGATAATTATCGCTAAGCGCACTTAGTGCTAGGATAATTATCACCGGCTAGCGTTGATTTTTATCGTTGAGATAGCGTGCTATTAGCAACGCTTATCTCACTAGCGATAAAAATCCTCACGCTAAGTGGCTAACGTGAGATTATCGCTGGAAACCCAGCGATAATCTCACGTTAGCTTGTTGATAGGGACAGACAAACTTAGCCATGATATCCTACTTCCATAGGATATCATGGCTAAGTCAGAAAAATACCAGACGTAAAAAAGCAGCGTTAACCGTGGTTAGCGCTGCTTTTTTTTGTCTCTAACAGGGTTAGCGATATTCTTGATAATAGGAGAACTGTTGCTTAGCGACATTTCTCCTATTATTTTACTCTGGAACGCCCCCTTTGCATCTCATTAGAGATGCAAGGGGAAGCGTAGAGTAAAAGGGTGCTAACATGCAAATTTGCATGTTAGCACCCTGTTGTTGATAGGGTGCTAGTTTTATCTCTGCTTTTTTGGCTTTTAAAGCCAAAAAAGCAGAGATAAAGCCCTTGTTAATATGCCCCTTATTGTGGACAATAACGATATTTACAGTGGGTATTGGTTTATCCAATTGCCTACCTTTGGGTACCTTTCATGTCAATCTCATTTGCCCACTTCTTATTCAATGACTTTCCTTCCTCCCTGTATTTGTCCATCCACTGGAGCATTGCTTCTTTACCATCCATAGATTGGATGACTTGCATCTTTTTGCTTTCAGCACTTCATGGGTGTACATGTTTTTTCTTGCTCTCTGTTGCTGTCCCTCCCCTCTCTCATCTGTTCTGATTCCCCTTTCAGGTTCATGCCCCACTCATATACCTGTGCTCTCCTCTCTCAGTTGACTTTTTGTTTTATTACTCCCAAGGCCCTGCACTTACTCTCTTATGTCCCGTTTTTCTTGAATTTACCAATCCAAGATAGACATCTGGCATTTTGAAACGATATTTGTTTTTTAAAATTGCCATGGTACATGCACATTCACTCACACATCATCATTCCGGGGCCAAAAGCCAAAATGGCTGCTGCTTTATGACCTATGCCCACGCATACATCATTGCAAAGCGACCACCATAGCTTCTTGACACATGCATGTCAAGCATTGTCATGCATGCATTAGTATACATCATCACAATGGGGCTTTTTTTGCTGATGCTGTTCATTGTCAGCAATTACCATGTTTTCCTTGCTGTCCAAGCTCGGCACAAAGCATTGGGAAGGCAAAAGTTGAGCCTTATTTAGCTTTGCCAGTGCTTATTTTAAAACTGTACTCTGCTAAGTGGCCTTGCATACTCATGCAACAGTTCAAGCTACACAGTCCTTTTTGGTTGTCTCTGCTGCTGCTGAAAATGTTCATTGCCAAGACAGTACCTTCTCTGCAATGCTGTCAGATAAACGATCATATACAGCTCGGATTTACTCAACCTAGCCACCTTGCCTCTTGTCCTTCATCCAGCTTTACTGCACTAATCAATATGAATTAGCATCATATGCTGTGCTAAATTACTAACATATGCTAAGGGAGTACAGTGGTGTGTCGATGTTCCCTTGGGGATCAGTAGCATGTTTCTGCAATGAGATGATTCACACTTATTCTGCAGGTGTCACTTAAAGAGCTGACTTTGATTTATTATTAGTTCACCTGCATGTGGGCAATGCTGATAGACAAAGGGAATTCGTGCAGACTGTTTACACGGGCCAAATTTTCTGTTGACATGCTGGCTTTGAGATTATGTCTTCCAGTCAGTATCCTAAAAAACATGGTTGTTCATAAGCATTCATGGTGGGACCACGTCTACCACACGTTCATCCATGCGCCTTATCTGCATGCTAATACTGCACATTAACAAGACACATAACAATCATGCAGCATAGCAAGAAGATTGTGCCACTGAGTTCAATCGTTGGCATGTTTTCTGGTCTGCAAGTCCCTAGTTCGAACCCTAGCAGGCCGGTCCAAACTGTATAAAACCGCTATATAGCTACTATCGGCCAGAGATACTAAAATCCGAGCAGTTTGGGAACGAGATTTGGGACACCCTAATGACGATGCACAATGGGCCTTCTATTGTTCACAAATTAAGGAAGTCTCATTGAATAGCAAGCATAAGCTGCTGCACTTCAAGTTCCTGTGGAGGGCTTACATGTCACCAGCGAAACTTCACTCCATTGATCCCTCAAGACCGCACGTGTGCCCCAAATGTGGGTCACAGTATGCAGACTTTGCCCACATGACCTGGAACTGCGTGAAAGTAGCTAACTACTGGAGGGTGGTATATGTCGCCTTGAGCAGGATGACTGACCTGGACCTACAGCCCACACCGCAGGTTGCCCTTCTGCGATATGTTCGGAATATTCCCAAACAACTCCGTTGTTACACCTCAATAGCATTACTATTAGCTAAAAGGGAAATAGCTGTAGCCTGGGGAGCAAGCGTATTCCTACTATTAAAGCATGGCTAAATAGCCTTTTTTACTGCAACACGAATAGTGATCTATTTTCCTCCACATTGCGGGTGACCTCCAGCCCCAAAGACATATGGAGTCCCCTGAAAACCTATTTGTTAGAAACTGACCAGACCTCCTCGCCACATACTCTCTCTGGGATAGTCCCTACTGGGGTGGGTGGAAGTTTCTCCCTTCATACTAAAGTAAAATGGGTCAGACACTTAAATGTATGTTAAATGAGATATTCTATCAAACAGTGGGCTTCCTGTCTATATAGTCGACAACTAATATTGATTGTGGAAAAGTGTTTTTTTCTTTATGCTATGTTATTTTTTTTGTCAATGTGTCACAATGAGACTATGTGCCAGATGATTGCTTGTTTATGAAAATGGTAAATAAAGTTAAAAAAACAAAAACCCTACCAGGCCTGACCGCCATGCATCTTTATTAAGTCAGCAATTTGAATACAATTAGCTTGTTCTCGCCTTGCCCTCTTTCTAAAAAAATTGGCAGAAACCTGTACATACAAGGTCTTAGAGGAAGATTGCACTTTACATATGCTGACGTACAATTCAGGATCAATCAGCCCTGGCTAGGTGAACCCAGAGAGATGGATATTTTATGTGTGATTGAATCTCGATCGGAAACAAGGTAAGGGGGTGGCTTTAATTATTCATAATTGTTTGAAACCTACTAAAATAAAGTTGGATAGGACTGATTTGGTTAATTTTCATACTGAAACCCAGGGTATCTGATACAAATGTAATACATGTGGCTATTATTTTCCACCAACGTGCCCTTTGTATGGTGTGTGCCCTAGGTAAATTGTCTGCTTCTTCATTGGCTCAACTGATACTTGATTCAGCTAAAACATTCATACCTGTGATTTCTACTTGCCAGTAGAAGTGATGGATTGTTGGGTTATGCACCACATGGACTGAGAACATTGGCAATGGACATCACAGATGTGTCTGGATTATGCATTTGATTGTTTCTTCCTAGTAATTGAAAAGAGACAACACATCTAATAGTTATCTTGTTAAACCTTTACCTGGTCTTATTTGAGCTAGAGGTTGGGGATGAAACGAATGAAAGGGTTGGTGAAATCTCCAATCAGTGCAGATTTTGAAAGGAAAGGAAATCGTTCAACTTCAATTCTGTTATATTGAGCTCATCGCATGGACATGCCTCAGACACTGACCCAACAGTATGACTGACAAAATGGTGCGAGTACCCTTGGCTTCATTAAAATCATACGAGTTGGGAGAACAAGGCTATTTGCTTTGAGGCATACCCCTAATCTGGGGAAGTTGAAAAGGAATGCAAGAAGGCTGATTGGGATTGGCACCTGCAGTAAGAGGGGGAAATCAAAGAATGCTGACTCAATCTCCTTTAAAATCTATAAAGCAGAAATAAAAAGTGTTAGATTTGGGGGTCTCTAGTTGGCAGAGGTAGGTACCTTTTTTCCAAATAGGGACCCTTGCGTCTAGTCAGGGTAAGGGGGTACACTCCTAAAATAACCCCTGCTCACCCCCTTGGTAGCTTGGCATGAGCAGACAGGCTTATCTCAGAGGCAGTGTGTATACATTTGTGAACACATACAGTAATCAAGTGACAACACTACAGATGGACACTACACAAGTTGTATATTAAAAATAACTATCTTTTATATAGATTTAACACAAGACCACAAACGACAAAAACCCACAATACTGTACTTTAAAATTGTAGAATTAGCTTAGTTCTCTTTAGATGTTAAAATGCGACACTTTGAGTCAATGTACCTTTGGATGCGTAATGCTATACAATGAAAGTGTTGCAGGGAACGTGATGCATCGGTTCCTTACACGCAGGAACGGTGATGCGTCAGTTTGTTACTGTGCTTCCATGGCAATGCAGCCCGCAACGCCTGATGCGATAAAGATCCGGTGCAATGAAACAAAGATGGCGTCTTCTTGTTGTGACACGATGTGTGCACGCCCGATGGCCGTGCGGAGACTCGACAATTCTTCTGAGCCACGACAGGCCCTGCAACACGTTTCTCTGATGATGGGAGACATCTCGACTCGATGCGACAGCTGCAGCGGTGACACCATTGTTCAGTGATGCGACGATGGTGGCTATAGCGGCGACACTCTTCCTCGATGATGCGAGACACTTCGGCTCGATGCGACAGCTGCAGCGGTGACACCCTTGTTCAGTGATGCGATGACAGCGGCGGTGGCACGCTTCTCTGGTGTTGCGAGACGCTTCGGCTCGATGCGACAGCTGCAGCGGCGACACCCTTGTTCAGTGATGCGACAAAAGCGGCTGCGGGGGAGGCACGCTTCTCCGGTGTTGCGAGACGTTTTGGCTCGATGCGACAGCTACAGCAGCGACACCCTTGTTCAGAGATGCGACGGCAACGTCAGCGGCAGTGGCTGCGGCAGGGACACACTTCTTTGATGTTGCAAGACATTTCTTACGATGCGATGCCACAGCTACAGCGGCGACACCCTTGTTCAGTGATGTGACGGCAGCGGCGGCGACACTCTTCTTCATGAGTCGCGCTTCCAGCTCCTTGTGACATGCAGTCCCTCAGAAGGCCCCAATACAGCAGCAGGCACTTCCAAAGAACTCTTGGGGAGCTGGTGGTTGAAGTCTGTTGTCCCTGAGACTTCAGCAGGAGGCCAGCTCTTTTCTCAAGCCCTTGGAGATCCTTCACAAGTTGAATAAAGTACACAAAGTTCCTTTTCTCGTCTCTTTGGCAGTCAGGCAACCAGGCCAATTCCCCAAGCAGCACTTCAGCATAGGGATAGTCTCTTCTCAGTCTTTCTGGTGCCTCTCCTCAGCAAAGGTTTCTTCTTTTTCCCAAAGTGATCTAAAGTTCTTGGGTTTGGGTCTGTCCTGGAGCACTATGTTTACATGACTCCTTCTTTCCTTTCACAGTGCAGGGCAGAGACATCAGACGCACCACAGGAGGTGGAGCCAGCATTGTGGAGGGAAGGCACAGCCCTATTCAGGTCCCAGGTGCAACTCCTCCCACCCATCTAGCTGCAGATCTTCCTATTCAGCCCTGTGCTGACTCGCCCTGTCTCCTGGAATCCCCCGGCCCCTGTCACTCAAACTCCAGACAAGGAATACACAACCTAGCAGAGGCAGGTTTGGATGGTTAGACAAGAAAATACCTAGGGCCCGATTCACAGAACTACCTTAAGACAAAATCCTAAACTTACTACCATTTTGGTATTCACAGAAGACACTTACTCATTTTGGTATTCACAGAAGGCACTTACTCATTTCAGTATTCACAGAAGTTAGGAGTCCTAACTTTAGGACTCCTAAATGCCTTCTGTGAATACCGAAAGTCTTAAAGTTAGGATTTTTCTCAGTTTAGGAGTAGTAAAGTTAGGACTCCTAACTTTAGGACTCCTAAATGCCTTCTGTGAATACAGAAAGTCTTAAAGTTAGGATTTTTCTCAGTTTAGGAGTAGTAAAGTTAGGACTAATCCTAACTTTAAGACTTTCGGTATTCACAGAAGGCATTTAGGAGTCCTAACTTTAGGACTCCTAACTTCTGTGAATACCGAAATGAGTAAGTGCCTTCTGTGAATACCAAAATGAGTAAGTGCCTTCTGTAAATACCAAAATGGTAGTAAGTTTAGGATTTTGTCTTAAGTTAGTTCTGTGAATCGGGCCCCCACTTTCTAAAAGTGGTATTTTCAAACACAGAATGTTAAAACCAACTTCACTAAAAGATGTATTTTATCATTCTGAGTTCAGGCATACTAAACTCGAATTTCTACCATGTTCCCTAAATCAGTTAGGATTATAAAATGTAATAATCAAACTGCCCATTCTGGCCTATCAATCAACCAATCAATCAATCAGAGACATTTGTAAAGCGCACTACTCACCCGGGGGGTCTCAAGGCGCTAGGGGAGGGGGGGTCCGCTACTGCTCGAACAGCCAGGTCTTGAGCTGCTTTCTGAAGGCGAGGTGGTCCTGGGTCAGGCGGAGGTGGGTCGGGAGGGAGTTCCAGGTCTTGGCGGCCAGGTAGGAGAAGGACCTTCCTCCTGTTGTAGCTCTGCGGATGCGGGGGACGGCGGCGAGGGCGTGGCTGGTCGATCGGAGCTGGCGTGAGGGAGTGTAGAAGTTGATGCGGCTGTTGAGGTATCTCGGGCCTTGGTTGTGTAGGGCTTTGTGTGCGTGGGTGAGGAGACGGAAGGTGATTCTCTTGCTGACCGGGAGCCAGTGCAGATCTCTCAGATGTCCGGAGATGTGGCTGTGTCGGGGGATGTCGAGGATGAGTCTGGCTGGGGCGTTCTGGATTCGCTGGAGTCTCCTCTGGAGCTTGGCGGTGGTTCCGGCGTAGAGGGTGTTGCCGTAGTCCAGTCGGCTGGTGACGAGGGCCTGGGTGACCGTCTTCCTGGTCTCGGTGGGGATCCACCGGAAGATCTTACGTAGCATGCGCAGGATATTGAAGCAGGACGAGGAGACGGCGTTGACTTGTCTGGTCATGGAGAGGGAGGAGTCCAGGATGACGCCCAGGTTGCGTGCGTGGTCTGTTGGTTTGGGTGTGGAGCCTAGGGCGGGCGGCCACCAGGAGTCGTCCCAGGCGGAGGGTGAGGAGCCCAGGATGAGAACTTCCGTCTTGTCTGAGTTCAGTTTCAGGTGGCTGGTCGTCATCCACTCGGCCACGTCTTTCATCCCTTCGAGAAGGTTGGTTCTGGCGGTGGTGGGGTCGTTGGTGAGGGAGAGGATCAGCTGTGTATCGTCGGCGTAGGAGATGATGTTGAGGTTGTGTTGGCGTGCGATGGCTGCAAGGGGGCTCATGTAGACGTTGAAGAGGGTGGGGCTGAGCGAGGAGCCCTGAGGAACGCCGCAGATGACTTCGGTGGCCTCTGACCTGAACGGGGGTAGGCGGACTCTCTGTGTCCTTCCGGCGAGGAAGGAGGTGATCCACTCCAGTGCCTTCTCCTGGATTCCGACGTTGCTGAGGCGCTGCACTAGGGTGCGGTGGCAGACAGTGTTGAATGCTGCGGAGAGGTCTAGGAGGATGAGGGCCGCTGTTTCTCCGTTGTCGAGCAGGGTTCGGATGTCATCGGTGGCAGCGATGAGGGTGGTCCCTATGGGGAACAGGTAGCCTTGCAATAGTGAAAAACAAAAATGGCTGTAATTCACTATTAGGACATGCCACACACATCAGGGCTTGTCCTACCTTATACTTACAATGCACCCTGCCCTTGGGCCCACCATAGGGGTTTCTGATATGAAGAAAAGGGAAGGTTTAGGTACTGGCAAGTGGGTGCACTTACCCAGTCAGCATGGCAGTACCAGACTGCACACAGGTTCTGCAATGGCAAGCCTTAGACACACTTTTACAGGCTGCTTCTGTGGGTGGCACAACCAGTGCTGCAAGCCCCCCAGCAGTATTTGGATTACCAGCCCTGAGCACTCCTGGTGCACTGTACTAGGGTCTGACAGTCAAACCAAACCAGTCAATCATGGAATCACTAATCCACACATCAATTTACAATACGGAGCACTTGCACTGTGGCACTGGACAGCAGTGGCACAGTGCCCAAAGCATCTAACACCAGCAAAAACACATGAGGCAACCGCAAAAAATGGAAGGGAGACCCACGCCAAGGTGCCAGGTCTAACAAAATGTGTAAAATATTTTATTGGAATTGAATAGATAGTAGAAATTCAGATACTTGGGAATTCTTTCCAACTATCAATGAACTCAAAAACCTATTATGTGCCACATCCAGCATCATATGGTTACCTGAGCCTGTTGATTTTCTATTGGATCTTTCAAAAGATAGTAAATATTATGGCTATTCATGGCTGGTTTCCTTAACTGCAGGCACATTAAGCTTCTCCGCTAAGAAAACAATCCAAATGGAGGCTTTCTCAAAACCATTAGAGCACAGTGGTAAAGAATATTGCAGAACAGTTCCTCCCGTACTCTCTCCCACTGAATCAACTTAAAGGTGTAGCCATGCCAATTGTACCTTCTCTAGCCAATATCCTTAATTGATTCATTACGGAAGCCCAGGGTCTATCTGAATTCAAAATGACAGTCATACGACTGCTGTTCAAGAAACTCTACTGCTGACTCCTCTGGCTTAGCAAACTTCCACTGCAATATATCTCTTCTCTGGATCAAGTCAAATATAGAGGAAAGGCCATTAATAGACTATTGGCTAGCTATACAGAGAGACTATTGGCTAGCTATACAGAGAGTGTGGGCTTTTTTTCTCCTTCTGGTTTTAGTCCAAAACGTTGAACAGAAACAGTGCTGGTTGGGGCCAGTTTGGTGACCTCCAAATGCTTTTGAATGAGAGTGCCAGAGTTGACTTGCTCTCTGCCACCTTGGACATGGTGGATCATACCATCTTAAGCAACAGACTGCAAGAAGTGAGCATACAAGACCCAGCTCTTGAATGGATACTGACATGTGTTACTAACACAATTCAGACAGTATCTTGTGAGTCAGTCAGCTTTCCAGCACTTAGCCTGAGAACACTCTGAGGGATCAGCTATTAGTCACATGATATTCAAGCTCTACATGACTCCTCTCACACATAGCTTTTAAATCCATGCCTGACAGAGATAAAGCTTTATAGATGGCAAGCAGAACCTGTCCTTTTAAATGCCTACAGTGATGATGACAAGGTGATTTAACACAATTGCTTTCAAACTGTGATGGGATGGATTCAAGAGACCTCGTTTCAACTCAATAGAGAAAAAGCAGGTGCAGAATTGGTGTTCATCACCTGGGGTTAATCTCTCCACCTTGTTTATAAGGTTCGAAACTTATATTTTATGTGTTTCCTTTAGATCAAGAAGGCAGCCTCAACTTCTGTTCCTAGGGCATTACAGAAGATCATCACATGGAGTCGTGCATGAATTATAGTAACAACTTATATTATGGTAAACACAAACACCGGATCAGTTCCTATTAGAAAATGTGCTTATTTGCATGCTCATCCTATATTTTTTTTTATCTGCCTAGATTACTGACATCTTAACTCTGGATTGTAAGAGTCTGCTAACTAGGCGCCATTGCACGTGCTCTACTCAAAAACATGGGGGCAGATTTACAAGCCCCTTCCGCCACTTTTGCGTCACTTTTCCCATGTTAAAAGTGATGCAAAAGTGGCGCAAGGGGCTTGTAAATCTGCCCCATGGTATTTAATTAGTAAAGACTGACTGTCTTACTTAGCCTTCATGAAAGTCTCTGATAAATGTGTGCCAACCCTGCAAAAACGGTATACAAGTCAAATATCCAAAGGGGATTGCAGCGTGGCCTTATGGCACCCACATGTGAGGTCACAAACATGGCGGACGGACTGACATGCGGCTTTGTAACAGTGCAAATACAAATGCAGTTTCCAAATGTCACATCTATGCAATTCAACATTTTTAGACTTGTCTGACAACGAATAAGACATTTGTGTATGCCTCGAGACCTGTGTGGCCGAGTTGCCTATTATTTACCAAAGGAAAGTTATGCTAATTTGCATATTTTCAGAGTCGACAGCGACACCAAAGGCGTTTACTATGTAAGGCAATAGAAACATTACCATGGAAAAGCCTGCCCAGTGCATCCACAACCTGTGATATCCTGGGCAACGTTCGACTAATTATTGAAAATCACATTATTTGGTCCACTTTGGTTTTTAGCACAAATGTCACAAAGATTTTGAGAAAAGTTGTTAATTGTTGCCCTTAATCAGCAATCAAAACCTGTTTGCCCAGGAAAAGCTGAGTTTCTCTGCAGCCATAGAGCAGTGAGATGATGTGTGAACTTTCAACACAATTAGTGCTCTGCCAGAGACAATGGGGTTCTTGGCTCACTGGCCCATGCTGTGGGGAGGTCATCAGGAAAACAAGGAAATATCATTACAAGTTACTGACACTGCTAGGCATGGCAATCCTGCACTTAGCAGATACGTGTAAAAAAGAAAGAGGGGAGCGTTTCGGGGCTGAAGTACACAAAGACAATTACGGTCTGCTACTCATGCCATACATGCCACAGGAAAAGCATTTCAGTAAATCACCTTACAATATGGCTTTCTTGGAAACAACTGGGTACACCTCTCAAAGGGTGCGGGTTGGAAAATAGGAATTAAAATAAAAAGGATCCTGGGGCAGATCTACAAGGAAGTGCTGCAGCGTGGCACCGCAAGCCCTTTGGCTGCGCCACGCTGGGGCCCTTCCGAAGCACAGAGATGCGACATATTTACAAAAATATGTTGCATCTCTGTGCTTCCCCCTGCGCTGGTTCACAAACTGCAGCCATGCGCTGGCGCAGGCACCCTTGCACCATGGTGCAAGGATGCCTGCATCATGGGGAGATTGTTTTTGTGCAGGAAGGGACACCTTCCTGCACGAAAACAATCACTGCAGGTATTTTCTGCTTTATATGCATGCTGCATGCATTGAAAGTGGAAAAAACGAGGGGAAATGAAAACATTTTTCCTCGTTGCGCCTCGCTACGCCACCTCCAGGGTGGCATAGCATTAAGACGCATCTCCAGATTTACGATTTCTCGTAAATCTGGTGATGTGTCTTGTTCCATAGGTGTTGTTGGGAACACCCACAGCAACACCCATGGAACGCCCCTTCAATACAAAGTGCTGCGTGTGAAGGGGCCGTATTTACAAGGAGAGGAAAAGTCACGCAGCGTGGCTTTTCCTGACCTTGTAAACATGGAGGAGCCCCCGTGCGCCACCAGTACATCACGAAAAGTGACATACTGGTGTTGCAGTGGGCTTGTAAATCTGCCCCCATGTGCTTTCCTTCGCTGAGGAGAATGATGCTCTTAATCAATATGAGCAGACATGGGGGTGGGCTTAGGGGACTGAAAGAGAAGAATTCAGGTGTCCCTCATCATACTCATTTTGAAAAAGCAGAGAGTAAAGTCTATTCGACAGCTGTTCATATAAAGCAAATAAATTCTGGAAAGACTAGACTGAATTGTGCATCAGATATATACTTGTGTAGGTACAAAAAAGTTATAAATCACTGCAGGGTGACTGTTGGAAATGGCCCTTTTTGCAGAGTTACCCCAAATGTTTTGCCGTTCCCCTCTTCTTTTTCTGACTTCGTTTTCACTGGCTTTAGGACGTTGCCACTACTGACCAGTGCTAAAGTGCATGTGCTCTTATTTAAAATGTGATTACAATTGGTATTCCATGGCTGGTATATTTGGTTCACTTGTAAGTCCCTAGTAAAGTGGTATAACATATACCCAGGGGCTGTAAACCAAAAGCTACTAGAGGGCCTGCAGTATTGATTGCCCCTCCCCCCCCCACATAGAAGTAGCTTTTCAAACCTGACTTAGGTCTGCCACTGCAGGGCCTGTGGGCAGTGTTCACTGCCACCTCGGCGTGGCATTTCCTACTACTTGCCAAGTCTTATCCTACGCTTTTATTATGTATCAGTCACCCCATAGGTAGGCTCTAGGTAGCCCTAAGGACAGGGTGCTGTGTAAGTAAAAGATAGGACAAGTATGTTTTTGTATTAAATGTCCCGGTAGTGACAACCACCCAAGTTCATTTTTCAGTACTGTGAGGACTGCTTCTCTCATAAGTTAACATTGGGAATTCCTTAAATACCCTCTTTAAGTGTAATTCCTAATTGCACAGTAGTAGTTGCTTTATGTTTTATATCATTGGATTGGTAATAACAAATTATCTTTGATGATAAAGTTGGATCTAACATTACTAGTTTAGAAATGCCACTTTTAGAAAATGGACATTTCTCTGCTCCTAGCTCTCATGTGTGCCTTACAGCCTGTTTCCAATCTGGGGTGATGTGACAGCTATACGTTCTGCAATTCCTCTAGACAGCCACAAGTACAGGGCACTCAGTTGCATATGCATTGATCTGCATACTGATGGATCTTCCTGGGCAAGAGGGAGGGGAGGAGCTGACACTTACAAATAAATAGGTAGTGGCCTGGCCTTACACAAAACACTGACTCGCCACCCACAGATAGTGTGGTACAGAGAGCTAGACTGAAAATATACTTATCACCACAAAGGCTTTGCTTTGTAGTCACCCCCACTTCAAGGACACATTCGGGCATAAGCATTGGGTCTATGACCTCTTCTAACCAGTTCACTTCTTGGTCCTAAGGAGACTCTGCCAAGAATAGGATCAGTGCTACAGGAGGAAATAGCACTTTGCTAACTGCTTTGATGTGTTGGCCTGCTACTTGCTAGACTACAGGAGGGACTGCCACTTTACTGATCTGCTGTGTTGACCTGATGCCTCTGACCTGCTGGTGAGATGAACTTGACCTGCTCTCTACAACCTTTTGCAACCTACCTAACTCCAAGGGCCTGTTGGCTTCCCACCTGTCCTGGAAATATCAGGGCCATCAGAGATTTCATTCTCACTAACGACCTCTACTAGGCTCTGCTAATCCCGAGTTTGACTCTGGCCCTCAACCAGTCCTGGACCTTCAAGAGTGTCAGTAGCCACTTTTGGGCATGCACATGCATGAGTGAGGTGCACTAATCAAGAACTGTCGTCTCCGCCTGCCTGCTCGAGTGCAGACCATTGTGTTTGTTGACTTTGCTGAAGCAGTAGTGCTGAAGGCAGTCCAGCACAACTCAACGCACTCTGCATGCATCAAGGAAAGACAGGCATCTGAGCTCTGTGACTCCAATAATTACATTGTATCCAGCAAGGGGATAGTCCAGCAATGCCGGCCCGATCCTGAGGCCGATGGCACCACTGTAATCCCCCAAGAAAAGTACTGTGCACACCAGGACTTATGAGGTCCCTGCTGCCCACCAGCACTCTTGCGGTGGCCCCTAATGGAGTGAGTAGATATGTCTCTCACAAACTTGACATTGCACTTTGACTGTAATAACTTTGGAAACATTGCTTCAAGCTGATCTGGGGAGAATGTCTGTTTCCAATCCACGGTGTTGATCGCTGTCATTTCCCCAGTGTAACCTCAAAGAACCTACTGAAAGCGCAAGGCCGCTTTCAGCATTGTACATTCTTGAATTATTAGTAACTTGAGATGCTCTAATTAGATTCTTATTGTTTTCATCTTGTTTTAAAGAGATGCTATTTTCATACCTCACTGTGGAGTCTTTTTGGTGTGTTTTCACTGTGTTACTGCACCCAACTGCTTTACACATTGCCTTTTGTAGGTTAAGACTGACTGCTCTGTGTCACATTGCAGAGGGTGAGCACAGGCTGATTTAAGTGTGTGACTGACTTACTCTGACTAGAATTGCAGTCCCTCCTTGGACAGGATGCATACCTCTGCCAACTAGAGACCCGATTTCTAACAGTGACCATTATAATTTAGGTCTTCCACTACCATGGAATCGAACTTTTGCTGGATCACAGCAGAATCCAAATGTCTGCTGATGGCTAAGGCCTATCACCTAAGAAAGGACTTATGAGTTCAATCTGGTTTTTTTTAAATCATAAGAGCAGAAGGGTATTCTCAGAGTGAGGGAGTCTGCCCACCTGGAAGTCCACATGAACAGGAAGGCAAAGGACATCTTTGCAAGATGAACCAGAAAGCCTTCTAGGCAGAGGGCGTTGTCTCAAGTACTAAATAAAAATAGTAGATGAGAAGCCTATCTGCAATCCGTGGCCTAGTACACTAGGACTTTTCTTGTGAGACTGGGAGCAATTGGAGTCCCATGAATAAGCTATTGTGATGCTTATATGTCCACCAAACCACTTCAAAAGTAACAATGCCCAAATAAAGAAGAATACAAGAGGAACGTGAGGCCAAGTTAATTGGTTCTTTCCTCTTGGAACATATTTAACCTACCATATGTAAATCCAGAAATTAAAACCAATCCTTGGACAGGAGACAAACAAGACCAAATTCTCCACCTCAGAGAACAAATCTGACCCTTTCTGAGTCAGCAATAATTCTTATGCCTTTGCAGCCACTTGTGAAAAGGTTTGCGCATAGCTGCTTGTTCAATAGTACCACTATTAATTTCCACAACTAGGGAAAGTTTAACATGCTGTAGCCAGTCATTCAGGAATGGAGGACCTCCTAGATTCATTGCACACAAATCGGAATACCTGGTAAGAGAACTAGAAAGAAGAGGAGTATTTGTACAGAAGTGATTTATCAAAGGTGATCTGGTGGAATACAAAAGATGAGTGTTAAAAGGTTTAATATCACTTCATGGCCATACACATCAGTGATTCTTTTATCCACTGACATCTACAAATTATTCAGTGCTGGAATGCTGAAGATTATATGCACATTATCCACTAAAGGGACGTTGCGGAGAAGGCCTCCTTGTAGTATTTAGGGATTTACTTTGACTCTCCCTGCCAGTGTCCAATATCAGCTATGGATGGTATAGAAGTAGCTTCACTTTAACCTGGTAGACTACACAGTAGAAACAGCAAACATATAGGCACTCCCATTTCTCTGCTAGACTTATAGCTGAAAATTGCTCTTACCACACCATTCACTGAGGAACCTGCTTTTGCTCTTCCGTCTATAGGGAGCTTTCATATATACCTGCCTTCTAACTTGTATCTCCAGTGGTGGAACAAAGTTACTCCCCCATACTCAACTCTATGTCTGTTTCTTTCCTGAACTTTGAGACTGGAGAACCATGAAGCAAGAGGAAATATTTAAACCGTAAAAGTTTACTCAGAGTCAATAACTGGCATTGCTTCCAATCAACCAAGGAAGAACACTCGACATCTAACAGGTTCTCAATAGTATAAATTCCATCGTGTTGAGGTATGTAAGTATCTATCAGAAATAGTGGTGTTCCAGGTGAGTTTGCCCCACCCACAGAACCTTTTTTGTTTTACCATCAATAGATCCGTCAATCGCCCTGCTCTGAACACAGCATTACAAACAGAGCACATTTAACAGCACCTGTTACTGCCTTTCATTGCTACCTAGTGGTCACTCAAAAAACTCCAGAAGAATTGTAGAAGATACAACATCGATCTTAACAGTCATTGAAGACTACTTCAAACAACCATTGCCAACGCCAATTGGTCTAGCTTGTATATAAAGGTAAGCAAGACCGATTGGCATCACCAATGCTTATTGTGTGTGTTGAAGTGTAGTGTAACTTTTAAATCTTTGTAGGTAACTGTTTGGAAGCTGAAGTAAGGAGGTGTGTTTCAATTCAGCGTGAATGCAAAGGACTGTAAGCAAGAATAATATTTTAGAAGAGCTCACAATTTAATAAAGTGGAATCTTTTCGCAAGTGGTCTTTTCTCCTCTTGAATGCAAAGTGTACTTTTTAATGTGGCAATATACATCAATCATTTCATAAGTAACCCTTGTTTGAGCAGTTGTGCCCTATTACAAATGAGGTGGAGTGAAGGTTGGGACAAGATGCACTCTAACCAAAACATATCACTAAAGATGTACTGTTTAGCCACTGTTATCACTTTTAAAATGAATACCTTAAAATGGATTATGCTAAAAACATTAATAACAAAGATTGAATAATCACAATTTACACATCTCAGATACAAACATTAAGCCCTAGCTGCATTTTGATCAAAATTACTTTTTGAGATAACTGTGCTGTTCAAAAGCTAGAAAATGTAAGAATCACTGAAAGGAAGAATGTCTCCACAAGCAGAGCAGCAGGCATCCCAGCATTATTTTACATTGGTCACCTGCATTTCCCACTGTGACCTTTGCTTTTGGTGAAAGTCTGAAACCCCCAACACGAACAATCCCACCCATTATCTGTCGGTAGCCTCCCTTGGACTCCTGGCTGGGAGAAGATGTTGTGTAGTGTTTGAGGTGCCAACGTGCCCCCAGGCGAAGTACCTAGTAGCCTACATGTGTAAACTGAAGTCTTGAAGCTTGAAGCCATGGGACATCTCTATATATTGGTTTAGAAATTTTAAGGTTTGGAAATATTAACACTATTACTGGCATGACCCTTAATATGTTTGAATTATGAGAAGGGACTCTGAGCATTACAAATGGACCTAACTTAGGTTACAGGTCAATATGTGCGAACATTTGCCATAATGTAAGAATAAAGTTTGGAAGATGGAGTATAAGTCCTGTCAACAGGTAGCAAGCTAATTTCCTACGTTTCCTTCCTTCTTTTCCAATTATTTCAGCTAATCTAGAGGGAATACACCGTTCCTAACCAGACCAGAGGATTCACCTCACCCCCTACATGTTGGCACATGCTCTATCATAAGTCAAACTCTGCTATGATGAAGGATGACTAATCCCAGTCTGATTCGCTGGTGCTTGGGTAACTATCCCCCTTTGTAAACATAACTGGGAGCTTGCAGGTGTCAGCAATGCTGTAAATGCTGATGTATTTGCTGGTTGTTGCCTAAATCTTAATCACTAAGGTAAATTTATATATGAGTAAATCTACTTGTGAAAATTTACTTTTCCACATTGTAGCAAATTTAATACTTTTGGCTAGTCACCAATTACGAGTGTAAATTGGTTTGTGGGGGTACAAAGCAGTTAAGGGCTTACAGGATGAGGAACATAGGATTTGCAGACATATACTCAATGTACTGTCAGGGTCACCTAGCTATTGCATCCATGAGGAAACAGGCTTGCCGTTTGTTGCAGATACTATTAAGCTGCCCCCTCCCTGAGGCTATGGTGTTCCATCTGGTGCAATCAGGAGGCCTTGCTGAATAGGGAAGTTATCCTGGACTGTCTAGGTTGCAGCAAGGGTCTTCGCATTCTGTGGCTCAGGTATGTCAAAGACATGTGTAGCAAGGTGGGCAGACCGGATATCTTTGCCTCGTGTGCCACTTTAGTGCGCAGAAAACAAATTGGCTAAAAGTCACTTTTAAGGGCCTCCTGACTAAGGACAAGGAGGAGTGCAAACTACGGAAACCTGCCACCAGAGAGTACCTGTTCGTCCAAACCACCCTGGGCATGGAGCCTTGCCTGGCTATGGTGCCGAATGAAAGGGACAGGGTAATTTTTACCAGGTTTAGGCTAGGACTGATTGGGTGTCAACTTTCATTCCTGTTTGGCCAGTTCAATCCAAAGGAAATCCTGTTCTGCCTTTGTGATGAGTGCCCTCTGCAAACTCTAGCTTATTTAACCTTTTTTGAAGGTTTTATAATAGTTACACCAGGATGTTTCTTATCTCACTGTTGAGGGACACTCCTCACTCCCATCATATGCCAGCTCTCTTGTATTTACAGTCCCTTCTGAACCCCAAGCTCTTTTATGGGGAGGCCAACTTTTTTACAACAAACAAATGATGGACGGAATGCTGACAATGCATACATTCTCCCCCAGTCAAGAGATCTGGGTTAAATCCATTGTTCTTTTGCCCACTACACCACCCCAGTTCAGACATGGCCCTATGCAAATCAGTCTTGACCCTGTGCCTCATGGGAACAGTCCAGCCCGAACTGCCAAGCCATGTCTTCCCTGGACCGGAATCAAGCATCCTAGGACCGGTTTCTGGCTATCAGCCGTCATCAGCCAGGATAGCTTGACTCCAGTGGCGTAGTGAGCACGGGTCCCACGTCTGGGAATACCCATCCCACTTAGGGCGAAAAGCGTTACAACAAACAAATGATGGACGGAATGCTGACAATGCATACATTCTCCCCCAGTCAAGAGATCTGGATTAAATCCATCGTTCTTTTGCCCACTACACCACCCCAGTTCAGACATGGCCATATGCAAATCAGTCTTGACCCTGTGCCTCATGGGAACAGTCCAGCCCGAACTGCCAAGCCATGTCTTCCCTGGACCGGAATCAAGCATCCTAGGACCGGTTTCTGGCTATCAGCCGTCATCAGCCAGGATAGCTTGACTCCAGTGGCGTAGTGAGCACGGGTCCCACGTCTGGGAATACCCATCCCACTTAGGGCGAAAAACGTTACAACAAACAAATGATGGACGGAATGCTGACAATGCATACATTCTCCCCCAGTCAAGAGATCTGGGTTAAATCCATCGTTCTTTTGCCCACTACACCACCCCAGTTCAGACATGGCCATATGCAAATCAGTCTTGACCCTGTGCCTCATGGGAACAGTCCAGCCCGAACTGCCAAGCCATGTCTTCCCTGGACTGGAATCAAGCATCCTAGGACCGGTTTCTGGCTATCAGCCGTCATCAGCCAGGATAGCTTGACTCCAGTGGCGTAGTGAGCACGGGTCCCACGTCTGGGAATACCCATCCCACATGCTTTACAGTTTAGACAATCCTTACTGTTTTAATTGATTGTTTTTGGTTTTGTTTTATGTATTCCTATTCTTTTTGGCCCACTTTTAGCTCATTATAGACATTGTGTTTTTAACTTTCTTCAGCATTTTATATTTATGGCTATTCTTTTTTATGTGTGTTGTAGAATTACTGGGCCTTACTGTATTTGTATTGCGCCACATGTTCCTTTTATAATGATGAATTTATTCTCTATTTTATGGTGTTACTATGCTTTTATGGTTTGTTCCAAGAACCAAAATCAAGCAAATGAATTGACTGATTGATTGATTGAGTGTAAGTTTACTATAAAGTGTAGAGTTACATGTCTCCACCCCCTGAAACAGAATGTGAGCCAAATTTACGAGTTTAAAGTTACTACTAGTAACTGTTCCACATGTAGGCAGAAGTCTCCATCACCAGGGCAAAGAGATCTGCATGGTAGAGTATAGGAAACTTTTAAAAAGATTATTCAACTTTAAAAACACAGCAAAAATATTTTGTATGATTAACATTGATGTACATTTTTTCCTTTATTGATACTAAATGTAAAATATCTACACAAATTATTTTTTAAAGATGTATTCATAAATTTCCACCAAAAGTAATATGTTCATTTTTATTTATTATGTAGTAAAAATGACTCAAATGTCTGTGTAGAATTAATTGAAATTATTGTAATTTTAAAAGATAATTAAGTTATATTTCTTTCTAAATTAAAAATTGTTATTGAAATATTTGAAGAATTGAAGGCATTGGGATCGGCTGCTGGATAAGGAAATGCCCTTGCACCCTCAAAGCACACAAGGGCTGTGAATGACAGCTCAAGTGTGGCAGGACTAAAGTGAAATCAGGCCAATCACAATTCAGCCTTAGGTGCAAGCTTAAGGGTGATCAGCCTTATATTATTATCTGTCTCCATGTTGCGCTCACACTGCAGTGCTGGTGTCCCCTTGTGTGTGTGTGTTTGGGCCCAGAGCATTTTGATGCCCCTGTCCCCGCTCCCCTCCAGGCCACGTATCACCCACAAGCAGAAGCGCTGTGCCTCTTGTTACTTGAGACTGAACAGCATTCGGGCAGCTCAAGCTTGAGCAGACAGGAAGGCACTTCCCCAGCTGGGGACTCTTGACAGAAACATGTGAGCGTTTTTATACTTGTTTCTTCATTTGTGCAGCAGTTTTAAAAGCACTGCAAAATTCCTTGTATAACTAGCAGTTTTTGGGCAACAATAAAAGTGTCAAGATAACTCTGGTGATTAACGTGCCTGCTTGAGAGAGATGGAGAGTTTTGTCTAGTGGCAGTTTTGACTCATCTAAGGTGGCGCTGATGGTCAATATGCCTGCTGCAAACAACGTGTACCATGCATATCAAAGAAAAGTATTTTATGTGCATAGCTCAGTGGGTTACTTGCTTTGGTCACATAGATTCTTTTGTTACTGTGCAGTTCATAAGTAACAATTGTAATCAAGCACAGTGAGCTATGAACTGCCGTCTAAGAGCAGCATGCAAACTGCATGGTAAAAGTTAGATAGTTATAGTCTTTCCTAGTCTTTCATGATCCTGATACTGCTAAAATGGTTTCTTTAGGTAGAAATACATTCTTATTATTAAAGTCAACTCTAACCACTGTGTTATGTTCTGAATCCTGAGTGTGTGCTTCTTCAGAAAAAGCACTATCAGTATTGATGACATGTGAATCCTACATCTTGTAGTCCCCTTTGCTTTATCTCACATTTTCTATACACGGATTTACACACGTATGATTCATTGTCTCTTTATGTGTGTGATATAAAGTGCTCCGACACCCTACACTGGTATGAGAGGTGCTATAAAACAAATGAAATACATGTGACAGAGGGGCTATGGATAGATGAAAGGCACTGTTGGAGCATGATAGTGAGGGAATCAGTAAAGTGCCCCAACAAAGATTGTTGTATCCTGGTTCACAGTAAGGTCATCATTTACTATGCTTTTAAAACGAATTCAATTGAATATATAATGACAAATGTGATGTAGAATGCACCATTTGTCCCCAAACTTTCTTGGGGGGAAAACTACCCAAACCCCCCTTTGTAGAAGTCAGGCTCACTTCCTGCACTCACTATGCACGTACAGGATTTGTCTGACAAAATATGCCAGGAATCTTTTGGTTCCAAGTCCAGCTTTGGCAGGAGTCTTGTACTGTGAAATAAAAACAAACATTGAAAAGTCAGTAACTGAGATGCAGCACCAACCTTCCCAATAAATGTTTCCATTTATTTCAATAGAATATAATAAAATCTTCAGTAAATTTGTGCATTTGTTTGGTGCGTTCTTGTTTGTGAATTTTTTGCAAATTACGATTTTAATGTTTAAAATTTAAATTGTGCAAATTGCTTGGGGATCCCCGACTTCCAGTAGTGATTCAGTGAGGGTCCTCAGAAGTCAAAAGTTTGAGAACCACTGTCCTATAGTTCTATTTTAAGTCGCCATTATATTCTATGGGAAGGTGTTGCAGTACTGGTGGTTGGCCATGTGCGGTGTTGGACTTACTCCAGGTCTGTGCTGGAGTACAGTTATGTCAGTTTTTGGACCATTTTGGCTGCAGTACTTTTAGAAGTGCAGTTTGTGAATAGGAATAGGCTCACTCTTTTATGGATTTGCACATATCCCTCCATAAACCCCTCCTTAGCTCTCCTTAGACCGCTCTTTACTCCTTGTAAACACCTTCCTTTTTGTAGGAAGTAGTCCCTATTTTCCAGCCACTTTCCCCATCCCTCCCAAATATACTTTTAATTTGTAGACTTAAGTGTGCTGAGATCTCTGCACAGAAATGATAGGAGAGGTGGAGTTAGAGTCATATGGGGTTGTTTGTGAGTAGTACTACTTTACTACTATTAAATATACTCTAAAATACAGTTTGTGAATAGGCCCCAATGCTTGTAAACTTTTAGTTCAGTAAAAAAAAAGTTTAAAGTAATTGAAGGGCTAGCCAGTAAATCTTTTTGGTGTGAAGGATATTCAATCCTCTATTTGAAGGTCACAGGGTGAGGAGGTAGTCTAACGGCTAGAGCAGTCGACCTCGAAGCTGGGGAACCGAGTTTGAGTCTTGGCAGGGACGCTCAACATCCTGTGGTTCTGGGCAAATCATTAAATCTCCCCTTGCCTAACAAAATGAATGTGTCCATCTGTAATGCAACTGGTGCTCATGTAAAGCGCTCTGATCTCTTTGGGTCGAGTTCACGCTATATAAAACTCCCCCCAAAAAATAACAATGTCCATCATGGTAGAGTCTTGTGAACAACAGCCATTTGCCAACTTCAGATACTGTATCCATGTTGTATTGTATCTGTTGTTTCTGCTTGTAGGTTCTTGTACATACGTGCTGAGATTTGTGATCATTGGAGCTTCATGAACCCCACAGGTTTACTATGATTAGATTTTCTCATTCTTTGTACAGTGGGTGCATTTATCAGGGGGCTCTGATTTTAAAATTGCATTTCTTTTACAATAACTCTGATGTGTTCCATTAGCCCCATTTCTTTCTTGAGTTAATCTTTGTACTGATCGCCCATGCCTACCTAGAGAATTAAATATTCTTGAGGGGCCTAATTTTCTGCTGAAGACTGTGTACCTTGAGTTCTGATGACTCTGACCTTTCTTTCATTTAGGGAACTCCACAAACCCAGTAAGTACGCACTCAGCAATACCTGGCGTGTCAATCAAAACTTTCTCTTGCATGCTGACACCCATGTCATAAAGGCCCTCATTCTTGGCACATCGTGAGTATACACATTTGTTGCCTTCTGTGGCAAAACAGAGTAAATTCTTGTCATATAATGGACCTTCCGGGCATTTGATGGTAGTACATGGGCATTTAAGGCAGTATCTGTCAGTAATTAGTACTGGTTAAGACCTGATAAAAATGACAAGCTGATGTTTGAGGCCCAAATACACTTATTAAAAACAAAATACTGCTTGTTCATGAAAATGGTGAACTTCCTTTTTTTTTGAAGGGTGGTGTTTATGTTTACAAAACAAAAAGACTGTATTTTCAAACCAAAACATATATTTGCAGAAGGGCTAAATGGTGCATTCTTTTAAATCACTCTGTAACAAAGATCATTTTTAATCTGAAAACTGGAGGGGTGGCCCCCACCCTGAAGTCCAAATATATCTCCACCTGCAGTAAGCCACCAAGAAGTGTGTTCCCCTTGGTGCTGCATTGTTTGAGAAGAACAGTCATCTTTATGAATATATATTCAAGTCAATAAAAGCTTTATTTCGATTGCCATTATACAATTATAAAAAGCACAGATAAAAATAAAAAGATTTAATCAGAGTTTACACCAAGGATTTGAAACAGTATCCATTAAAAGACAAAACTTTTAGACTTAAAATACATTTCATGATATTAAAAAGTATAGTGAACATTATAAATGACAGTACATCTAAACAATGTCGCCTCTTAAATCCCAATATTCTTCCTTTGACGAAGGACTTGCTTTAAAAACATGGCTATCCTCCAGGCTACGTGTTCATTTTCTACAAGCTGGAGCTTGATAAAAGCTGGGCAACATTGCCTCAGTCCCCAGTTTTTTAAAAGTGGAACTATCTAGGCCTTTCTTGATTCAATGTAAAATTTACAAAATAAGAGAAGGTGAAATGAGGATTGAGCCAATTGGTTATCACAAGGACGTAATTATAGTTCACTTGCCCAATCATTCACTGTTGGGAAAGAAACAAATCTGTGTATGGTTCCCAGTCTAAATCTAATTAATAGGAGCCTATCAAAGACTCCAGGTACAAATATAAAGTATGGCTGTATAATAAAAGTAGTGAGGACCCTCTGATGTTGCAGGACACTTGGCTTCGTGATTTCCCCTGATAATATGAACATGTCCAGGAATTGGAGAGCATCCTTTCTTAGGCTTTTTCTAGTAATTGGCATGAGCGAGTTCGGGTTAGAAAAATATTCCGGATGGCCCAAGTCTTTCATAAACTCTTTCACAAACTTGACCCATGGGATCCTTTGTGTCCCTTCCAGCTTCAGGCTGTCCCGTAGGATCACCCTATTTAATTTGGTCTCCTCTCTTGTCCAGATCCTATGCCAAAGGAAAATAGGCTCTAATTTTATAAGATCGGATATGTATGGGAGGTCCAGCTCAGCATGACAGACATAAGTCGAGGTAGTCATAGAGGCAGACAAGATATATCTTAAAAATGTGTTCTCCACTAGTTGAGTTGAGTGTGTGTCAGCAAAACCCCAAACTCCCGCTCCATATGTGACGGTCGAAACACATTTCGCTTTATATATTAGCAAGAGTTCTTTCGGGGGCTTCCTGCCAAGATATCTTTTTTAAAGCTGGCAAGAGCAGTTGTAGTTCTAATAAGTGGCAGCTTTTTTGCTGAGACCGCTTGGGTCCACGTGTCATTCTGGCTAAACAGAATACCTAGATATGAAAGCCTGTTAGTTGGGGCTATTAAGGACCATCTATGTATTTATCCCTACATTTCTGGTTCCCACGTCCGCATTTCATTATGAAAGTCTTCAAGGTGTTAATTATGAGACCAAGATCCTTCATTAAAGTTAAAAAGTCATTTAAAACCTTCTGGAGACCGATCTGCGTACGGGACATAACAGCGTCGACGGCATATAAAAGAGCAGGTATGGAACGGTTGCCTAATTGGGGGAAATCTTGAGTGTCCTTAAGAAGAGCCTGTCCTAGCCCATTAATATAGAGGTTGAAAGGAAAGGGGGCTAGGACACAACCTTGTCTAACCCCCCTCCTGATAGGGAAGGGGGCAGTGCGCTCTCCTCCCAGGCCAAAGTGGACAAGTGCATAGAGGCGCTTAAGGAAGTGAATAATATTTTCATCAACCCCCAATGATTCTAAAATCTCCCACAGTTTGGCATGTCTCACGCAGTCGAAAGCTGCCGTGAGGTCAACAAAAGCATAAAACAATCTGCCCTTTATTGCCCTTATATACTTCCCCACAAAAACTAGCTAGATTTAAGCTCTGCTCTACAGTCCCTAGTCCTTCTTGGAATCGATATTGTATATCTGATAAAATGTTGTTATCATCTGCCCATACTTGTAGGTGTTCCAAAATAATTCGCCCAACAACTTTGGCCAGGGAATCCAATAAGGAAATGGGCCTGTAGCAGGCGGGATCTTGCCGATCCCCATTTTTAAAAATGGGGACAACAGTGGATTCCACCCAGGTTGATGGAAAAGAAGCTTGACAGCTAGCATTTATTATTTGCGTAATGATGGGTGCCCATAGAGTAATATTTGATTCATACAGCTCAACAGGGATCCCATCATGCCCTGAAGCTTTGCCACCTGCACTTGATGAAAGTGCTTTATTAACTTTGTCTATGCTAAAGTGTAAATCCAGGGTATCATTAATAGGTCCATGGCTATCACTAACTTGGCAATTAGAGATTACTTGCCATTGTATATTTTAGAAAAGTGTTCAATCCATTGGTCCTTGCTTATTGCTATTTCAATTGCTGGACCTCCACCCTCTGATAGGAATGGCCTCTTTACCACTTTCCAGAAAGCAGCTCTAACTTTCATTTGTGCTGCTAAAGTGAGCGACCCCCACGCTTCTTTTCATAGAATTTTTTTTCTCTCTTTGAGTGCCAATTTATAATCGTTTCTAGCCTTCCTGATCTTAATGGTATTTCTAGGGGTGTTATGCAGCTATATATATTCAAAACTGTTGAACAGTTAAATTCATAAATCTAGGACCAGACTGGGTTATATTTTCAATGGCGTGTTCTTTTTTGAGACTTAAGAGTTCAAGTGCAATTGATGCAGCGGAAGGGTTTTTTGCCAATTTTACCATCTGGACCCAAATTAATATCAACCAGTCCCTTACACGCTGCATGAGTTTAAACTAATATCACCAATTCTATTATGCTTCTCTCCTCACAGATGAATCTTTTAGTTGTTAGGGATTGGTGAAAGATTGTCAGTATTCTAAATGAGGAACCATTTCACATTAATAAAAACAGACTATGATTACTTCTCAATAGGCTTTTATCTAAATTAATGTTAATGCTCATCAAGACCAATACAGCTCGAATCATAGATCACCATACAAGAGAAATAACACAATAGTAATTCATAAACACTTGGATAGATGAAGAGACAAAAGAATAAAGACATTTGCAAAATAAGATTCATGCAAATTCAGAATATCATACTAACCTATAGCACAAAATGCTAAAAGTCTGGAAAGCTACTCTCTTGCCGAGAGAATAGCTGGGGCACCCTCAAAGATAAGGAGGAGCAAAGTCAAAGAGTCAGGATTGGCAGAACAAGAGCCAGCCAATTAAGTTAGGAGCCAGCAACACGGCTGTCTCCTCTCGCAAAGTAAATCTTGCAAGCCACTCTCTAAAAAACACATTTCAGCTCTATTAGTTATATCCTAATTAACTAAGGATCCAACCCCCATGTATCATCCAACGAAAAATCCTTTAACCCCAATGGTCAAAACCAGGGGGTGTCTGGTCACTCCACTTTCGGTGTGCCTAACTTTTCAATAGGTCCTTTGTCTTTAGAAAACTTCCATCATCGATCTTCAGCAGAGGAAACCCAGAAATCTCTTCTGCGGCTTGTACATTTCTTCATCTTGCTAATGTATCAATCTCATAACACAAGTGTTCACATACTCTGCTCGGCAAGGAAATTCCATTTCAAAATGTTCATTACTTCCTCCACACAGCCTTGGCCATCATCAGGATCTCATGAAGGACAAAAGACATTTTTCTACAACCTAGATTTTAATAGGCAAATTAAACCTAAAAAGACTCTCGAGGCCTTTTCTGCATAATAGTGAAATGTGCTCTAGAAAGAACAAATACACATGTGATTATGTTTGTCGCTTTACAAAACTCCACTATTAAAGTTTCTTTGCATCAAGTTATATATATTTTCAGATTCTATTATTATTCTTTTTTGGCTGTTATTTCTGCATTATTCATTTACATTGCGGCCTACTATAAAAGTACTAGAAACACTAGTTTCCTTCCAGCACGCACTTGCGCAGTTTTCATCTACCCCTTTTTTTAGTTTTGCATGGTTAATTTTCACACCATGTTGTTAATAATGCACACAATGAGAAGTTTGATCTGAGCAGGTTTTTATTTCGCACAACCCTGCTCCATCACCATGTTCAAAAGAAAATTCATCGATTACATCCCGTTCAATATATTTATGTGTATTTTATATGCCTTATTGTCAGAAAGCACTAAGCTTTACAGTCCACATCCAACTGGAGTGATGAATGTTTCCACAGCTCTTCAAATCCATCAACTATATATGATATCATATTTTCATTAACACCTAAGGGAATGGAATAAGTGAGAAAACAAAGACACTGGATATCACCATTTTTATTGGACATTCAGCTGCCTTCAAGTAGTTTACAAATGGCAGCCTGGGTAATTACCAGTAACAGATTAATTCATGCATTCTACCATCACGTTTTTGTTTTCCTCAGTGTTGCACCCTGAGTGCGAAGGGAATGCTCAGGTGTTGGTTGCAACTGGAAACAAGTTGCACTCTACCAATAAAGCCCAAATAGGGCCAAATTAGCGGGGTTTGTGTAGTACTTTAGGTCTTATGTATAGAAGGTTGAGGATGGAATCTTGCTAGGCAACGATTCCAGACCCAAGGGTGGGGTCTTGGGGAATGAGAGTTAGTGTGGAGACTCGCCTGTGATGGTCATTTGTGGTTCACTATTACATGGCAACTTAATAAATAAAATTATGAAATACTTACATTGGTGTGACCATTAACTACAACAGTTTGCTTGTGTTAGGGTTCAGAGGGGCCCTGACCTTGCAGTTTGTGCTTGACTGAAGCAAGATCAAGGCTGATTTGCATAAGGCTTGTTCGTATCTGAGGTGGCATGATGGGCAAAAAAAGTATGGATTAGAAAGCAGCCTGAGAAATTACCAGTGGCTGATATTAATTCAAACATTCCACCATCATCTTTTTGTTTTCCTCGCTATTTTGTTTTCCCCCGTTCAACTGATAAAGTACATCTAAGTACAAGATAAAGATCTTTGATAATAAGTATGGCTCTTGCTATGGTACATAATCTTTTCTATTACACCTGATATATCTTTAAAATATATCTATGTTTCTGATAGAATAGATAGAATTTTTGAATTTTCAAAGAACTGACATGTAAATGCTACCTACGAAACAGATGTCAAGTTGTACTTTTTTATTAAGTATATATACCTTCTGTTTCATGAGAACACATTTCCTAATTTGAAGATACATTCATGGTTTTGCAATCTGAAAGCAGCAATGTAGCAAACGTGTATTATCTCCAAAAGTATTAAGTGAATCCTGATAATACTTCTCTGTATTCAGTTCAGATTTCTGTCGATCCCACAGTTGATCACAAGCAGTTTCTAAAGGCTTTCCTTAACTTTGACAAAAAAATGTCCTGGGTGCAGCAGCAATGAATCTTGATTGCTTAGCAAGGACATTCTCGACCACGAGAAACGTATACTTGGTAACTTCCAAAGGGCCACCGCCACTCACAAACCTCGTGAGTGTCCTACGGCTTCAAGAGACATGTAGTTTCCAAGGTTGCACTCAGGAGTCTTATAAAGTGCAACACAACCAGTGTAGATGCAAAGCCTCTCTCCAAGTGGTGCCAACACTCTGTGCACATCTCAAGCCTTTCCTTCCTGTGAATGCTCACACCACCTGAAAGTTTGGAGTATCTCACTCCAGCCGCGGTTCATGCAGGTAACAGCGGTGAGGTGGTGGGGCTGTGTAAGGGGGGATTCCAAGGGACAATGCAGAGGGAGAATTAATCATTTATTTAATTTTCTCTTGGCATCGTCCCTCGGAATGCCCCTTACACGGCTCCAACACCCCACCACTGTTATACATGGACTGCGGCTGTCTCAATCATATGCTTGTTGAGCATGAAGAGGTGAGAATGAGCCAGAGATCATAAAATCCATGCCCCAGTACTTTTTGTATCTATCCCTTCATAGAGGCTAAACATTTACCAAGCTGCTCCCATTAAATTCCTCAAATCAAGCAAAAAGTACTGCAGGGAAACATTGCATCAGGTTAATCAGAAATATTGCAATTCGTCGAATTTTCTGTAAAAAGTCACAGGAATACCTACCTGTCAAGTATAAATCATGATAAAATCTTGAAATATGAACAATGGTCCAAAGACCATTCTGTGGATATATAGCGTCTAAATAAACATCCACTGTATGTGTTTCAGACACAGATACCATCAACACCATCATGCTGGGGTGGGCGGGGGGCTGCTTGGGGATCTGTCAGCGTGGTTTGATTGGCTGATAGTTATTCACTTATCAGAAGCTAAGTGCCATTCCCAGCTTATGTCGGGTTATCACCTAGCAGGTGCAGGGTCATTATCTCCTAATCTGCATAAACAACAAAGTGTCTTATGCCTACATTAAATACTCAAAAGGTGATGGAGAAATACTCACAAACTGTCTAAAACACTGGCAATCACTTTGGGTAGCATTTCAATCCATCATTTTCTGGCTGCTGTGCCACTCTGTACAGAGGCCTGCTTATGCAGATCAGTACTGACCCTGCTAATCATGGAAACAGCCCATCCTGAACTGCTAGGCGATGTCCCAATAAGAAGGGAACACAAGCAACCTCAGCTTGGTTTCAGCCTTGTTAGACCATGTGACATACAGCTTGAATCCTGTGGCATAGCAAGCAAGGGACCCAAATCAGGCCTACCCTCAGCCACTCATGACATTACATCGAACACACAAAAGGCAGTGGGAGAATTCTTGCAAATATTTTCAGCAACTGGCACTCACTCTGGGAAGCACTGCATTAACCATTAGGAGTGCAAGGTTGGTGGCAGGGGTGATTCTTTTTCTTGGGCTGAAGTTAATCTCCTGTCTCTCACCACAGTGTACCTCTTGAGAACAGCAAATGGACATGCCAACCACCTGAGTTGACAGTTCCTAATTTGGTGCATTTCTGTATTCATCTGGGTGTTTTCCTTCAGATCTCTTCCAGGTGGCGAACTCTTTCTCTCAGAGGACTACTGTGTTCATCCTTATTTTTTTACAACCACTCCATGCCCTGGTGCTTAGAGGTGAACTCTCATTCGCTATAGTGTCCTCCATGTCTGATTGATGCATTCCTACCAATTGTGCTTCTTTCCCAAGACCATACAGGCTTCAAAACATTGAAGAGGAGATGGTAGATTTGGCTCCAATATGATCTCATTTCTTTGGTTTCTGGTTCTGTTGTAGTTTATTCAGGATATTCCTTGGGGGTTGCCCATGCTGCCCCCCCCCCATCTTACTCTGCTGTCAGTTGCAGTGCTACAGCAGCTTTATCCGGAAATTTGTCGGCTCATCGTGCTGGGCTCCAGAGCATTGGTTGCTACTGACTGTTTCCAATTAACAAGACTGACTGCCCTCAAGTCTGAAGCCCTGTAGGAAGCATGTTCTCAGTTTTAGACCATACACACCTCCCGGAGATGGTATTCTAGGCAGTGTGACTCTTCACATATCCTTTATTTCTTGCAGAATGGATTCCTGCGGTGTCTTGCAATTTCCATTCTCCATGTGAAAGGCAGAAAAAGTTAGGATTTTGTGGAGCCCTGGTCTGATTGGTCCTTCCTTCGACTCACATTGTTTAAGTTTTGCTAGCCCTAAATCCATGGTGCATTCATCTTTGCCTTCTTGTCATCTGTTCCTGCTTCTTCGGACTCTGTAGGTTGCCACATTTGAGCCTCCATGTACTGTTCCTCTGGACCTTCTCTTTGCAAAGTTGCCTTTTCCAGTGTCCATTGCCTGGGCTCAAAGGGTGGGATACTGAGCACTTTGTTGTGTTAAACACATTATCTGGAGTTTTCTGGATTAGGTAGTCCTTTTCCCTGTCCCTCCTACCATCAACATTGCATATACGTTTTCATGTCAGACAAGATCTAGCTTTGCCACTTTTGTTCTGATCGCCAAACATCTACAGATTTTCTGTTGCACTGTGATGACATGTACAGGGTTATCTCTGAATCTTAAACTCATGGCTTCTTTCTTTCAGTTGGTGGCTGTGTTAGTCATGTTTGACTGCTTAGGAAAGGGGGTTAAGTCATAAATTGATACCCTGACTCACTAGATTGAACTGGCTATTTTGAGAGCTTAAACATCTTATGGGGTCACCCTTCCTGACCGTGTTGAAGAACATTCGACCTCTATTATAGCTTCCTCCTAACTGGAATTGTGAGACTTGCAAATGTATGACTTTTGTTGTGCTGTTAAGTGGGTTTTCCTTGACACATTTGTTAAACGTTGTAGGTAAATGATGGGCAGTCCTCACTCTACTGTGTCTGGTGTTAGGTTCATGCTTCTATTTATCACTGATTTTCCTGTTTGTTAATGATTCTTCACAGTTTCATGTGATTCATATTTTGGCTGTAGAATTTGACTGATTAAACATCCTCACATGTTAGGACTTTGATGGAGAAGGCTGATGAGGGGTAATAGCCTAAAAACGTTGCCCAAGTCTGCCATTTGTCATCAAAGTCCTTCGATCTCACTCTCCCTGGGCTCTGCATCCCAGTGTCTCTAGTTTGGTACCTACATGAAGTGATGGATAGGAGGAAGTTATATCTGAGAGCGGCAGATTTATAAAATACATTTTTAAGAGAGGGGGCAGCGTATTGCCTGTCTCCATGGTACGACTGGGCTGGAGTCAAATGTTAATTATGGTTGCAAGATTCACAAAATTTCTCAAAATTTCACTTCATACAATTTTTGGACTATTTTCCAACTGCAGACTGCCTTGCGCAGAAAACACCTTATCAAGACACATTTTGTATCCTGCACGTATCCCATAATGCAAGTTATGCCACGCTATGTACTGAAAGCCACATTTTGTCAAATGATTATAAAATTTCATTAAAAAATGTGCATTTTCACACACCACCCTAAGGATTCCCTTTACAAGTGAGTAACGTGATGATGAAGGCCAGACTAGGGATAATGAAGATTGGTGATGTGTAATCCAGACATTCCTTTAGTACCATAAATGTATTTGCGTGATTTACACCCAGTGTTTAGTCAGACTGGACAGGTAATTTGCTCATAGGCATAAACATGATTATCTGTAGTTGAGGAAAAGTGCTTCTTAATACTGTGGCAGACTGTCAAGTATTAGTGTAGAGAATTCGTTTCCATTAAAATTGGCATAAAACAAACACGTATTTGAAAAAGTGAGCGTTAAAATACACATTTGGCTTCAAATTTTAAAACATTCTGGGAGGAAAAATTCCCCAAAACTCGAAGAGATTCTTGGGCTTGCGCGTTATGCTTTTTAAAGCAACTGACTTGGGGAAAATATTTTATGACAATGAGATTCATTTGTTTTTATCGTGAAATTTGCTCCACATTTCTCCCTGTTTTATTTTGAACATATTAAATGTATCCAGCCTTAATTAAATTATGGTCATACCATTCCCATTAGCAGTAGA
Organism: Triturus cristatus; assembly: GCF_964204655.1. Classification (NCBI taxonomy): domain Eukaryota; kingdom Metazoa; phylum Chordata; class Amphibia; order Caudata; family Salamandridae; genus Triturus; species Triturus cristatus. Next base: position 313,727,345 of record NC_140588.1, on the reverse strand, counting down.
AATCTGATTTTGGAGACATCACAGGTATGTAATGAAATGCAAAGTACCGCAAACAAGGTTAAACAATAGACATGATTTTTATGTACATGATTCTATACAAGTAATTTCTCTTTTTTTCTTCTGCATTTTTATGGCCGGCCACTGCCCTCATTCACAGTCAGTGGATACAACATGTTTAATATCAAGGATTAAAATCCGGCGTACGTAGCATGGACATTTAGGAGCCGGGGGCTGCAAACATGACGTACTTTTCTACATGGCAAAGCACTTTCTATAAATTGTCCATAGCACACGAAATTGACTATCCGCTTAGATGGACATTAACTTTCAGTGTAAAAAGCAGACATTCATGCTCCAGCGGTAACACTCACTGAACACTTTGTAAAGACAAGCTGTACTGTTAATCCTCAATGGATTTTCATTTTCCTTTTAAGCTTCTCCGAACATAAAAATACATATTTTGCCTGCCACGTCCCAGTTCAACTCTCTGATAAATGGATTAAAGCTCACAGTTGATCCATGGCTCCGGCACTTCCAGGGCGGGGTATAGAAACGTTTAAAATGGCGGATCGGGAAGGTGAGGGCCCGACTTGACATAGGCAGGGACGGTCACTCAATGCCACCTTCCATCCTGAGAATCCGGATCGTTTTTAGCATCCATTCACAGAGGAATGCATTAGAGCGTCCATCGGACTGTGAAGTAATGTGTCTGCAGGATGAGCATAAAGCGATCCGCTGCATAAAGAACAGCTTGGGCTTGTGGCTGACACTGAAACATGTCAAAGAAGGCGCTCAGGGGTCTCTGTCTCTACAGGATACAAGCACGCTTTACAGCAACACTCTCTCTTTCCTGACCCACTGTTTTACATCCCTCCCTGACTCTCCCCTCTGTTGTCTCACTTCCACCAACAACTGGCACTCCTCAAGAGGTGGAAATAGAAGCACGCTCAGGGGTTTTTGTGCACTAACTGTTCCAATGGCAATTACTGTGGGGCCGATTCACAGAACTAACTTACGACAAAATCCTAAACGCACCACTTTTGGTATTCACAGAAGGCATTTAATAGTCTTAAATTAGGATTTTGTCTTAAATTAGGATTTTGTCCTAATTTAGGATTTTGTTTTAAATTAGGACAAAATCCTAATTTATCGCTTTAATCGCTTTAAATCCAAAAGTGAAAATTCAGACATCACAGAAGCAGTGCTTAATTTGTGTAAGAAAGCGCGTCATGCCCAAAGCTCTGATGAGAAGCCCGCAGCCTGCGCTGTTAAATCTCAGTGACCGAACGCCAAGGTTGTGATGTCTTGAATCCACTTCATGCGTCTCTGATCAACTGTCAGACACCACCTCCACCTTTATCTCACTCCTGGACGTCCCTACTTTCTCCCTTTTTGACAGTTTTTCTGTTTTTCTCATTCTCATTCCTTCTCCTTAGTGCATTTCCCTCCTTTGTTCTCTGGAAACGTCTGATGAGGAAAGACAAGTGCCAAGGTCAAAAAATGAGTGCTAGTGTCCCCCATACCAACCACCAGCTCAAATTAACCACTGCATAGTAGAACAAACAATTCTCATAAATGTGCTCTTTTCCAGGTTCGGGCAAGTGAGCAATAAACATAAGGGGGCAGATTTACAAGCTCCTTGCGCCACTTTTGCGTCACTTTTAACATGGGAAAAGTGACGCAAAAGTGGCGCAAGGGGCTTGTAAATCTGCCCCAAGGAATATAACATATGCGTAAGCAAGGGTTAGTACCATTGATAGACTTTCCTCTTCCCTGAATCTCACTTTCTCAGGGCTGACATCCATTATGACCACTTCACCACACACCCTTTTCTGATCAAAGTCACCCTTTTCATCACAAAACAAAACCCCAAACACTTGCATTTCTGAATTAAACACTTTAGTTTGCTTACATTTCAGTTAAGTAAAGTTTAAGAAAATTGTAATAAAATATTACCAACGTAAAGAAAAAAAACAGGTCTTTGGTGTCTACCTTGAACCTGTGACAACGAGTAAAACCTAATCGTAACAGAAAGCTATTCACTGTTGTGCACTTTATTTCTACGAAAAGAACTACTGTTATTTGATTTTTTAATGCATAATAGGGTTACCCATGCAGGATGCCTGTTAGGGGTAGGCAAATTTAACCTTAGCCAGTGAAAGCAGCAGTCTTTGCCTCTGATTAGACGTTGAAGCTTTCCACGAGGTGTAGTTAAAGCTGAACGGACTGCCTCCAGGGGCGACTTCCTACCTCTTATATGGTCCTGAAGAAGGTGGTTTTGATAAGAGGTTGCCTGCTGGTAGGTGGCAATCTACCAGCTGCCACTACCTTCAATGGCAATTGTTTTCCGCTGCCGGGAATGATCGCCAAAGATGACCCATTTCTCTTTCATTTAAACTGTGTAAGCTTTACATGTAAACATGCAAATCATCTGACTTTGAAACTGCGCGCAACCCTGTTTTGAAGTCTTTTTTTTTGTTTTCTGTCAAACTCTTGAATCTATTATGTGCAGTAGATGACTATCCCCTGGAATGGCCTTCCATTTGGGGCTGGTATCAAGGTGAAGGATTCCATCTTTTCAAGTTTCAATCAATCAATCAATCAATCAAGGATTTATAAGGCACTTCAAATCTTAAGGCGCTGGAGTTGCTAACTCTCAGGGTGCTTGTCGTCTCTTGAGAAAATGTGGCCATAAAACTTGAGGGTGATTTTGTATGTCACACTTATCTTCATTACCAATGAGGTTCATACCATGCAGAAAACAGCTGAATTTTATACCATATAAAGGTGTTCTTATCTATCTCTTTTTTCGTCCCAGGCTTATGAATGTCATCACTGTAATTTTAACACTGAAATTTGGCTAGCAGTGGTGTATCAGAGCCTATGTAGCGTTAGCAAAGGAAAGTATCTTCCTAAATCCTAGCACAGTTGTGACTACAAATAGAAATGAGCTTAGGAGCACCCTCTATTTGTTATATAGAGCGGAAAGAATTGAAAAGGAATCAAACAAATCTCGTCCATTGCTACATGGCCGCTGAACATCCCGTTCATCCGCTGGCTAATTACCTTACCCTGTCTATGAGCAATTGGGGGGAGGAGCCTTTTATTTTGCCTAAGGGCAGGCACCATCAAACTTGTTCTATGTTTTCCCCTTGGTCACCACTCTGGCCTCAATCACTTACATTGCCCATGCGATGGTCAGAGTGGCCAAGCTATTTTACATTTCTTGTTCTTTTGTAAATACTATTTAAAGTACATTAAGTGGCTTTTAACTACGTATTTTAAAAAGTTTCCGCCCATTAGTCTGGAAAATGCTTATTCGGGACTACTTGCCCTGGATGACAAAGAGCTGGTCTTTCGAACAGGCACCTTTTTGAGAATTGCTGTTCGAGCACGCCAGATGATGTCTAATCCTTGAGCTTTTACATTATTTATCCATGTATTTTTGAACAAATTTGAAAGATTATTGTATACTGTATGTTGCTAACGGATTTTATTATGACTCTCTTGTTTGTATTTCTAATCTGCTGTGTAGCTGTGCTTTTATGGATAAGACGTTATCCGAATAAAGTGTCTTTGAACCTTGAACCTTGCAATGAAGACTTCAGCAGTGGAAGGCGCACAAAAACAGAGGTGCTTGCCTCTGTAGAGACTTGTGGGCTTTGCAAATATGGTAATATTGAACAAAGATTATTCCAGCTTCAAATGATGCTAGCCCTAGCTACAGTTGAGGTTAGGGAAAAATTGCGGGTCATTCAGTTGATGAATCATATCTTGGATACATGAACGGTACTGACCCTCTTACTGTATGGTCTAATTTGGCTGGCACATGTCCACACTTATGCAGGTTTGTCCCCTGGACTATCTTTTAGGCACCGATACAATGGGAGTAATCCAGGAGTGGGTCCTTTCACAAGATTCATGTAGGTCTTGTTCTAGGAGGCTGTTGGTCTTTGCATCCTTTTCTATCTGGGCGGTGGGCTACTGGTTTCACAGATTTTTTAATCATCAATTGAAATTTTCTATTTTCAGTTTTTCAAATCCATTTACCAGTTTTGCAAACAGCTTCTCTATGCCAGTATCTTCTGCGGATGTGACTCACAGTCAGCCGTCTTCACCGAAGGCTCATCTTCACAGAAGACTTGATGCTTAACAAACAACATCCATCAGCAGCAACTTCAAAGACAGACACATCTGAGGCTTGCCTGTTCATTAAACACAGATGCTAGCCTCCCGGGATGTGTGCATTTATCTGATACAGATCAATCTGACCTCGCCTGGCTATTGGTAATCTGAGATGCATATTAATTATGTTTCAGTCCTGATGATGGTCCATTGATTCCTCTCCCAAGATTGAAACATCAACAGTACACAATCAGCCTAATGAGAAATTCAAGTTTGTTTTTCAGTCTTGTTAGATACAGAAACCATGTGTTGTTTGAACTGTTACCCCCCAGACGAAATTCATTTTGTGTTCTAAACATTGGGGCCCATTCTCTTCTTTACTAAATGGTTACTGTGTTTTTATTTTATATGCAAAGTTTTGCACGGAGTAAAGCACCACCCATATCACACTTGCATCTAATGCCTATATATAGAGAATGTTATTGATTGTAACAGTATGCCTTAATTTTGGTTGTTTCCAGTTTTCACTTAATTTAAACTTGCCTTGAATGCAGTATGTTTAACCAAATGTATATAGCAATCGTATATTGAGTTCTTATATTTATTAGAACATTGGAATGTTGGGAGCTCCATTGAAAACAATTGAGCGCTCCGGGCTTATAATGGCTGGTATAAGCCCGGAGCTCTAACATTCCAATGTTTCCTTGTTCACAGCTCTGGCTGTGAACAAAGGCTTCAGGGAGCCTGAGGGGATTTGAATCCCCTCGCGCTCCCTGAAGGCTTTGTTTTATTTGTTAGAACATTCTGCCCTCTAGAAGCAGAATGTTCTAATAGCCTTATAGCCCTTCGTAGCAGGGCTATACCAGCTTTTAAAGTCCCTCTGCTTCGTTAAAGTCCCTCCCCTGCGGCTCGGGCCTTTAACGATGCAGCGGGCCTTTAATAGCCGATATAACCCGCTACGGCGGGCTATAAGGCTATATTAGACACAAAGATGAAATATAACGAGTGTTCCTTAGTACATTCTCATTAGCATCGAGTCCCACTCTACGTTGGTTTGCCACAAGGCTAAAAGTAACCCCAGCACATAAGGGACACTTTGGAGGTATATGAGAATATACGCACATTCGTTGGGCACAACAGACCATTTCCATGTATCTGAGCAAATTCATCATCCATCATCCTTATGGAGAAAACTTTGCTATGGACTGTACATCTTCATAGGCGAGGGTCTATTTCATGAACTGTTAAACCAGATTGGTCGCACACTGCTACACCTACCAGGCGTGTTCCCCCAATGAAAATGGTCCCTGAAGGTCAGCGTCGGCGGATACACCTATGCTCGAGTGTGAATGCAAGTATGCATGGCGTGTGCCATCCCTGGACACGTGTTTCGAGGTAGTTGCCTCTCGTCAGCAGGGAGTAGGAAAATGTGTGGGGTTGCTGTGTAAGCTGCTAAAATCGTTATCAGGTCTAGTACCTCTCGTAGCGCGCAGGTGCGTAACCATGAGTCCGTCGACTCCACCGGCTCAAGGGAGCCTGAATATAAAGTTAAACCAGATTGGTCGCACACTGCTACACCTACCAGGCGTGTTCCCCCAATGAAAATGGTCCCTGAAGGTCAGCGTCGGCGGATACACCTATGCTCGAGTGTGAATGCAAGTATGCGTGGCGTGTGCCATCCCTGGACACGTGTTTCGAGGTAGTTGCCTCTCGTCAGCAGGGAGTAGGAAAATGTGTGGGGTTGCTGTGTAAGCTGCTAAAATCGTTATCAGTGTCTAGTATTTCATGAACTGTGACTTCTCTACTCCTCTGCCTTGATGTGGAAGCATGCTTCAGCTTGTCTGACTTGTGTAGATGAAACCACAATGGTGAGGAATCTGAGGGGCAGATTTAAGTTCCCTGGCGCATCCCTGCAAATCAGCAGGGATGTGCCAGGGAAGATGCATCACGCAAGTTTGGCCTTGCGCCACCGCAAATGCGGCGCATTTACAATGCAGTGCATCGTGGCGCAAGGACAAGCAGATGCGTGACGCATCTGCCGGCGTAAGGTTGGCGCAGTGCTGAAGTTGTGTCGCAAGCGCGATGCAACTCCAGCACTGTTCCAACCTGCCCTATCCCTAACATGGTGCGTCACGCCTTACGCCTGCTTGAAGCAGGCGTAAGGATTTGAGCACCAGCGTTGGAAAAGTAACTGCGTGAAATCTTGTAGATTTCACTGCGTCACTTTTCCGAGGCTTTTTCCGATGTAACGCCCACCCTGCATACATTAAACCTGACGCGGGTTTAATGTGGTGCAGAGCTTTACAACGTGACGCATCTCCCTAGATGCGTCACGTTGTAAATCTGTCACAGCATGGCGCTAGCTTTGCGCCACCGCTGCGTCACAAAAGTGATCCAACGGCGGCGCAAAAGTGGCGCACGGGGCATGTAAATCTGCCCCTCAGTGTTTAGACTCACTGTACCTATTGAACCTGCACATACATTTGAACATGCCCCACCGCAGTAGGAAGAAGGCTGTAGATAAAATGGTGGCTCAGCTTCCGAAGTGGGCGGTGGATTGTCTGAAAGTCCTCGATGTGGCACAAATTGTACTTCGCTCCCTTTTAAGCCTGTGATGAGCTGTGACCAGCAAATTGGAACCCGGCAGTAAGTGCAGCCATGGACAGGGCCATAATGTCTTCTACGCTGCAAGGTTCCTCCAGCAGCTTTTTTCAAAAGCCTGAGGATTCACTGCACCAATATAATGCAACTTTACTGCCTGCTTATAATTGTATTTGCTGATTGTAGCTTTCTGTTGCAGAGCAAGGCTTGATGGTTTTACCTTGGTTCTGGAGTATTGAGGGAAATATATACCATGCTTAGCCAAAATTCTTCTGAGGCATAGTGTCATTTTCATCAAAATCAAAAACAATGTTCCTCGTGAAAGGACTCTCACATGCAACATCAGACCTTTTAGACAGTTCTCACTATTATGCTCACTGTGTTGGTGATACCTTGTATTAGAACATTGGAATGTTGGTAGCTCGATTGAAAACAATGGAGTAGCTCCGGGCTTATAATGGCTGGTATAAACCCGGAGCGCCAACATTCCAATGTGTCTTTGTTCACAGCTGTGGCTGTGAACAAAGGCTTCAGGGAGCCTGAGGGGATTTGAATCCCCTCACTCCCTGAAGGCTTTGTTTTGTTAGAACTTTCTGCCCTCTAGTGGCAGACTGTTCTAATAGCCTTATAGCCCTTCGTAGCAGGGCTATACCGGCTTTTAAAGTCCCTCTGCTTTGTTAAAGTCCCTCGCCTTCGGGTCGGGCCTTTAACGATGCAGCTGGCCTTTAATAGCCGGTATAGCCCGCTACGGCGGGCTATAAGGCTATAATATTGGCTGCAGTGACTCCAACAGCATTTCTAGTGCTGCACTCATCTAGGCACAAAGTTGGTGGTACTCCTTCGGTGAAGGTTCTGGAGCCACATCAGCAGTTGCAGCACTCATGGATTCCTCCTTCATGGGTTTACACACCTTTGGACCTTTGTCTGACATCCTCCTCCATGGATTGCAAAGAGCAGCAGGAAGGGGAAACAGCTCTACCTGAGGAAACAGCAAAGTGGCCCATCACACAGCTGGCATTGGAAGGACCACTGACATCATCTGCTTGCAACAGAATGAGTTTATTTATATAACATGACAACTGCAAATATATCAGCTGTCAGGCTGCAGCGTCATCCGTGGGTGAAAAGAGAAAGTCTTCAGAACATTTGTCATTTCTTGGAAGGTGACAGCGGGAAACTTCAGGAACACGTCTAGATGTCTTAGCTAATGACGCTCTTTCTTCCCCACCCACAGCGTCCTGTCGGCACGTGCTAGTGATTTGCGCACCAGCAGCGTCCGATGTGTGCCTAGTTATGATGCAAAAACTACGGATAGCATCTAAGTAAGCTCAGTATGCTGTTATGACGAGGGCTGAGCGTAATTTGCGTTTAGCATAATTACACAGAATTACCTACAAATTCTTCAAGATTACGTAGAATTAAGCAAGAAGAGCAATTCTGCATTTACAGCTATTTTAAAAAAATGCCACCTTGCATCAAAGTGGGTACGTGGATGCATTTTGCGCTAAGTAATATTGCTAAATGCAACAGGACATGAGTAGCGAGCACATGCAGACACTTTTGCTCGGTAATTGCTTAGTGGTAATTCCGCATCAAAGAGTATCACTGAATTACCAAAATTACTCCAATTTCTCCAGTGTCTTTAAAAACACGCCCAGGCCTAGTTAGGACGCCCGCCACCTCCCCATTCAACAATACCGGAACTGAAGATTGGCGATTCATGGAGTAAGTATATGCCTAACAGCAATGATGAAAGTAGCAAACGAATCAACAAATTAATACGCACAAATGTATTATGTCATTGCGTTAATTATAGAAAGATGCTGACAACTGCAATGAAATAAGACATTCAACCTCAAAAGTAAGAAGAACTTGATCTAATGACTGGGCAGCAAAAATAATGACAGATGGATCTGAGCTGCCAATCTCACCTAATAAGACACGTCCACTTTTCACTGTGGCCCTACCTCTCCTTACCACCATTACACCATCTTGCAACAAACTCAGACATATTTTTGTCTGTTTCAATGCAACCTTTATTGTGCTGCAAGGGTGGAGACAGTTATACCTGCCTCGCATGCGCCTGGTTGTATTGTAGATTTACATTGATTGCTTTGCTGTTTTTCGATTTCATTTCAATTCTTTTTTACGGTGTTTCGATCAGTAGTCAAAGGCACAGTACTTGTTCACGTGGCGGCTGCCGGTTCAGCTTTTTTTGTGCTGAACATGGGCCTGTGTTCTGTTACCGGCCATGTTGAATGGCCCATCCATCCTTCTCTGGTACATTACCCGAGAAACCCTTGTGATTGGGGGATAATAGTTTCACATGCACATTCCAGCCGAGCTCTTTGCATACAAGTGTAACATAATTACCACATTAGTCATATTAAATATGTATCAGAGAGACATTCAGACATTCGTCTGCTGCAGTAGGGCCCTAGCCTTGGTGTGAATGTATGTAGTCGTACAGCAGCAGACATCATTGAACTATTTCTTCTGCAAGGCGATGCGTCATTGCGTAGTACTATGTTACGTGCCAAAGTCACGCGCCAGATAACGAAGCGGAGGAGCATTCAGAAGCTTTCAGGCATTTCCTGTAATGCACACCATTCATAAATGGGCAAATGGCATATGGGCAACGTGCTGCATGCCCCTCGTGCTCGCCTTTTCATTAAACACAGGCAGAAAACAAGCACCAGAGAAGCAAGCTGAGTGTCAAGCCGCTGCCAATCATTTTTTTGAAACCTTGATTGGATTACATTTCCACAGCTGCTTGAGGGAGCGATCAATACGTAACTCTTTCCAGAGTGGGTGCGCGCGAGTGGCGCATTACCATGATGCTGTCCGTTTGCGGCAGCGGTCCAAATATGTTGTTCCAGCAGTGTGCGACAGGCGCAACAAAAACAAAACACATTTCATGAAGAAAAAAAATATATGCATTAAAAAAGATATGGCCACTGCGGCAGCGTTCGCTTTCCTCGCAGGGCAGCACAGCCTCTGCGGCAGAACAAACAGCACTTTTATGAGCTTTCATCCCAGAGCTTTGCTGGGGAGAGCAAAAAAACGAATTGTTAATTACTATATCAGCCAATATTTTTTACGGTTTAATGGCCTAGTCTTAAAACGCCACGGTTAAACGCTGTAATATAATAGAAAGATAGGCCCAGGCAGTTGAGCAGACACATTTAAGGGATGTTATGAAACGTGCTACTGTGACTCTCCAGCAAAGCTACTAATGTATTCACCACCGCAGCAGTATTCAAGGTTCAGCAGGCAGCGTGGCTCGTTTTCTCACTTGGACCATTTCCCCACCGTGTTTAGCGGGCTGAGACTGAGTAGAGGCTCCGCGTGCACGTTACACAGTTGCTGCTCAATGAGAGGCCCGTTTAGCTGCAACAGCTGGCGCTGACTGGCGGGTCCTAAAACCAGGTGCGATACTGCAGCTGCCACCTGTGCCTGCCCTGTTTTGAGAAAAGAGGGGGCATATGTCACTTTTTCTGACGTTCCTGTGGCGATAGGTGCTTCACCTTGTTTACAAGGCAGCGTTATGCCACATAACGTGGCTTAACGCTGCCTTGTAAATAAGGCCCACTTTCACGCTATGCTTACCGCATACCGCGCCGCAACACCCATTGATTTTGATGCTGCCCCCTATTTACAAGGGTGGCATAAAAATTAAGACCAGGGAAAACCTGGTCTTAACTTGGCGAAACGAGGATTAATGCTTTATTGCTCCTTGTTTTTGCTTTTTCCATGTGTGCTGCCTTGTGCAGCACACATGGAAAAAGCAAAACACCGTGGATTGTTTATGTGTAGGAAGGTGTCCCTTCTTGCACATAAACAACCTTTGAAAAAAAAAATATTTTGTGACTTCCAGGTGTGCTGCATTAAGCAGCACACATAGAAGTGATAAAACGGCTTTTAAAGATTGGACATGTGCAGGAAGGAAATCCTTCCTACTCATGAACAATCTTCCCCTGCACGCAGAGTGCAAGGGTGCCTGCGTTGGGGCTAGGCGGCTAAGTGCAGCGCCAGTGCAGGGGGAAATGCAAGCCTGCACAATCTTCTTATAAATATGGTTCCACCCTTTCGTTTCTGAAGTGGCAGAGTGAGGCGTTAAGCAATGATGGCTAATGCCTCACTCTGCCACTTCTTTGTACATATGCTCAGTAGTGTTTATTGGGTGAAGGAGGGTGGCAGGCAACATCCAGGAAGGAGAAATTGATTTGAAATGGGTCAGCGCATATAGGAAAGATGGGACATTCCCTATATGATTGAAACTGACACTGAGGAAATCACATCCGTGGTGCTGGAGCACGTTTCAGAGTGGGGGAGTGGCGGTGCTGCTGCCGCCACCAATGTTAATCACTAATCCATAGGAATTGTGAAAATCCAAGTGTCGCACAAAGGGCAAGTGTAGTAAATGAGTCATGGCCGTTTAGCAGGAGAGTGGTAACGGTGTGGTATGGTATGTAGTTAGTGGTGCACTTTGGAGCACACTGTTGCAAGTGTATAAGTAAAGCATGGACTATATGCGCACGTTAGGACTGCTGGTTTGTTTGATTATCTCATGACATGTCTGCTCAATCTGGTATGAAACGAGCACTTATCTAGCGATTAGTTTTTGAGTTTTGGCATATTTTATCTCTCAGATTCGGTAAATGTGATACTGTTCAGCATCCTGACCTTTGGACATCGTACGGCCTTAGTGAGATGTTTTTATCCCCGTGGGACGGAATTAAAACCACGAGATATGTAGGTATTGGACTCCTCCCCCCCTCCCCCCCTGTTTTTTTTGTGTTTTTTTTGTTGGACAATATTGGTTGAGTGTCTGGTACTCATTAATTTTGTCTTCTGGTTACTCTTGTTGCAGAAGCCGTTTACTCAAAAGACAGAGGTATTTGTCTAACTATTTTGCCTAGCCAATCCCAACCTGGGCAATTTTGGTTTTTCATGCACATGCATGACACTACTTATCAGCACTAATACATGATAGGCTCCTTGTGAATGATATTCGCACTATTCTTATCGGTCACATAAATCTTTAGTTGCTACAATCACCCTCGCTTCTCCAATTGGGTTTTCTCTCTCACCTTCATGGGTTACAATCCCAACCCATTTCTCATATACGATCGTCACTACTCACGTTTGGACACTAATTTCTTGCCTTATTCTACATCTCTACTCAGGGCTATTTAGTCCCTTTTAAATCATTGTATTCTATATTTCGTCTCATTTCTTTTTCTTCGCATGATGGCCTCTCAGTCGCTTTTGTCCGTGATTAATGTTCTCCGGATGTTGTTAGGGGATACATTGATTTGTTTGTACATTGCAGCCTTGAAAAAGTCGCGGGATATCACCCCTTTGCGACGAAACACGTGTCGGCTGCCACTGTCTAAAGAGATCTTTCAGCCTGAAGACACACAGGAAATAAAGAACAAGAAATATTACCTGCATTCCACATACTCTGTACTTATTGTTGTACTCTGATTTCTTATTTGAAAAGTTATTGTTTGAATGAGTGCTGGGGATTTGCAAAGTGCTATGGTATGTAGTTCGTGGTGCACTTTTGAGCACACTGTTGCAAGTGTATAAGTAAAGCATGGACTTTAGCGCACTGTTATTCAGAGACTGCACATTATCCATTCAAATGGGACACATTTTTCACAGGCATGCAGTTTTACTGATAAAACTATATAGCGCACAAACAATCATGTGTGGAAATAGGGTTCAGGTAAATATTTACCAATTGCACATCAGCAAATATAGTGCCTCGATTTGTTTTGATCCAATAAAAATAGTTTGTTTCCATCACACTTCAGAATTACTTTATAGTTATTTTACAGTTATTCAAATGTTACTGTGTGTTAGAAAAGGACTGGCATACTACAGTCATTCCTTTCACAATTTCTGTACCCAAACAAAGATTGTCAGATTGTTCATTTGACAAAATGCCCCAATTTAGCATACAGAGAAAGAACAGTGAACACTAATCCCTGTGTGAAAAGAATAATCAACAGTTTGTTAGAAAACAGCCTGGCATTTGCCACCTGTCTTAGAATGAAAAGAAAATGTGCCAAGAAAAAACAAATTTCAAGGCATCTTTATTGCTCAGTCACCTTCTGAACCCCAGCATGTGTATTTTGATGGTTGTGCAGCACTCCTGCTGGTCTACTTCCGGCGTCTATGGCTAGAGTGATGGCCGGACTGGTCTAGTGCGCAGTGGGAGACGTGCTGTCATTCAGTTCTCTTTATCTCTCATATGTTTGCAAAATTTCCCATCACCCCTCTTCAAACTGATGGGCCTTGCAAACTATGGACCTATATTTATTTTAACATTATATAGTTGATTTTCACCTGTAACATAAAAGGGGTAGAAAGAGACAGACGATATTTGGGCCATCTTAAAAATAGACCAGCAGCTCAGCAAACAGACTTTACCAGCAATCGCGTCAGCGATATGTATATGATATTACCTCCTTATCCCAGTACTTATGCTATGAGTTTAAATCCCCTCCTACAACCACTGTCACTCATTTAGAAAGACAGTGTTGGACTGGCCTGTCGGGTAGTCTGGCACAGCTTGAAAGGGCCAGTGAGTGGACTGTTTTTGGTCGCGTCATTACATTAAAAAAAAACAGACCACACACTGATCCTTTCAAACTGGCCATATGGAAGTGCTAGACTTCCAGATTGCCCAGTATGCCAGTCCAGTGCTCACAAAGCATCTTTCACTCTCTATGACATAACATAAATCAATGCCCAAATGCACCTATTAACTTCGCATATAAACTGTTTCAACCCTTTAACTTACTTTTTTGTGCCTGCTTCTCTTACCTGGCTCCTTTTTTTGCAAATCTATATAGCGCAAACTCGATCGACCCGAAGGTATTGGAGCGCTTTACATGAGCACCGATTACGTTACACAAGGACACATTCATTTTTTGCTAGGCACGGGGAGCTTAAGGGATTTGCCCAGAATCACAGGAAGCTGAGCCGATGTCGAGGCTCAAACCTGGTTCCCCAGCTCCAGAGCCAGCAGCTCTGGCCGTAAGGCCCTTCTCTTTTGGGAGTCGTTGTACTGGGAGCTCTCCCTGTTTACAATTATGTTATAAAGGCACTCGTGGGCCAGTTTGGGATTAATGTGGGAGCAGAGGTATGCATGTAGTGAGTGGCAGCTGCACTCTGACCTTCTACATATGTTGCTTGTAAGTGAGTTCTGAGGATGGGTCCATCTGTATCACTGCCAACAAAAGAAAAAGAAGAATGGCCAAACCTTAAATATATCAATAGGACATTTAGAATTCTCACATTGTTTTCCTTGTTCTCTTCCCTGCAGTCTTCACGAGGAGATAATGAGAAAGTGGATGGTGGTATTACTTTAATAGTGATATGTGAGGCAGTTTTGTATTCAGGCACTTTTCAGCCTGCTATTTGTTTAGCTGCTGCTTTCCTTTATATGCCTCAGCTTTCTACCTTTGGATCTCTGGTGTTGGTAGTTCTTGCAGTAGGTACAGGGTCGCATTCTCAAAAGAGACATAACTCGCCTCCCTACTGTCAATAAATACATTATGCTAATGGAGTTAGGAGTGACATTCATAGGGATGTCAATTCTTTCCCTATGTGTCAGCCATCCTTGCAAGCTTTGGTAAAGTCTCTGAGTGGTGCATGCAACAGGCAGAGTGGAATTCCTTTCTTGCCTCTCACTTTTCCTAACAATTCCCAAGTGTACTTCTCTTGATCTTCTTTAGAATCATCTTTGTGCACCTTCCCTGATTACGGCGAGAAACATACAGAATTATCAGGAGATTTTTTTGCCTCTGGAAAGTATATCCATAAAGACAATATGCAACCTGTGATTGCCCATGTAGTATCTAATCTTCAGCTACCTTATGAAAATGAAAATTCATGCAGTATGGGGCTGGTTTAGGCAATTCCACAGACCTTACATTCCAAAAGTTCCTGTTTTTCTGGTGGTGTAGAATATATTCAAGCAATAAAGGAAGGATCCAGACAGATCATCAGTTGCCTGTTTTATGGGGAAACTGTATCGCTTGGCAAGATGTGATTTGGAGCATCCTATGTCTGATTGATTCTCTGTTTGCAAATTTGCAAATCTCACTGGTCAAAGAGCCCTGATGACAGAAGATGTAGTAATATCATATCCTGCAGATAACAAAGCAGACAGAGTCTTAAAAAGATCCTTCTTTGGATTATGTCTGAGCAAGAGAGCTGAAATCTGCAGCCTATATCACTGTCCTTAGTAAAGGCTTTAAAGTGGTTGGCATCAAGCATCCTAGAGGAAGATTACTCAAAGTTACTTGCACTGATGGAGGTTCAGGCACAATTTCTTCAAGATGTATGTGTTAAGAGCTTCAGCTATGGCATCAAGAAAAGTGGTAGCTGCTCATTATAATCTACATTGAAGGGGATGGAAAGTGGATGCTTCTCAGAAAAATGTTTATTAAGATTGCCTTTTTCTGGCAACAGGTTTTTTGGTGAAGAATTTGAGTCAGTTGTGCACAAATCATTCAAGAATTGAAAGCACATTTAGCCCTTTATGTCATAATCTTTGTACATCAATGTCATATCTTTTGAAAGAGGTAGAGAGCCCTTCGAAAAATATTGACACAAATTCATGACTTTTCATATAATAAGTCTAATTTCCAGACACAAAATATTGATTCATCCCGTACTGTGTCAGGAACCATAGGAAATCGGAGAAAGTGCTTCTGACTATTCTGAGATTTAGAGCCATTAGGGGATCATTTGGCTCTTTTGCTAAACTAATGGAATAAGTTGATTTCAGACAGATGGGTTCTGGACATAGTGTTGAAGTGATACAGGATAGAGTTTTGCTTCATCTCGTTGGGTTTTAATTTCGTTAATAACATGTAGCCCAGAGATCGCATGACGAAGACTCTGATAAACAGCATTTATTCAGTTCTTTTAATAAGAGCAATCATTCTGGTACATCCTCAAGAGACAGTATCTTGTGAATTAGTCAATAGTTTTCCTAGTAATGAAGGCTTCATGAGATTACAAGTTGGTAAGAGACTTGAAGGGTTTCAAAATTAGCACTCTACAATATTTTAGCGCATCAATCTCAAAGGGAGATATATTGAAAAATATCTTCAGAATAGAAATCTTCATATCCAAATTATTCACTCTTGTTCCTCACATTTGCAGTAGGAGACTCCGATTGTCATTTCTGTGTCCTTCCTTTTGGTCTCAAGACTGCTCTTATTGTTTTCACAAAGGGTTTAACAGCAGTGTTAGCTCTTCTCCATTACAAGGGTATCAGCATCTACACTTATTTAGATGATCTTCTTTTTAAACCTTCATCTAGGGAGAGTCAGACTATATTGGACACTTTGGCCCATTTCACAAAGATAAAGTTAGACCAAAAGTATAACATTACTACTTTACAGTATTCACAAAGGTAAACTGCTACTAGTTAAATTACTAGTAGCAAAGTTACTAGTTGTAACTCACCTTTGTGAATGCTGAAAAGTAGTAATGTTAGGCTTTTGTTCTAAGTTAGACTTTTGGGCTAACTTTACCTTTGTGAGTCGAGCCCTATGACTGTAATGCTGACTCTGAAAAATGGCTTTTTGATCAGTCAGTCAAAGTCTCAGCTTCTGCCATCACAGAGATGGAAGTACATAGGGGCTAGGGTTAGGGCAGATGTAGGAAATAGTGATTTTGCTAGGAACATGAAGGATCAAATTGCTGAGACACCTGAAGAATCTATTTTTGAAGCAGAAAGCCTCAGCCAGTTTAAGGCTTCTGATCTGGGGAAATATGGTGAACGTTCAACCATGGGGCGTTTCTGTTTTTAGAGGCTCTCTTTTGTTGTTTCAATTTCTTTATTTTCCATTCTTTTCCAGCTGGAAACCTATCTGTGATTCTTTTAGCACTTATGCACCTGGGTCAAATGCTCTTGCACTTACTACTCCATTGTTCTCCTGCTTGAGAGGAATACAAGACATTAATTCCAGTACGTAACGTCATTCAGATTCAACTGCAGTGGTGGTTGATCTTGTCAACACTAGAGACAGGGACCTGACTTGTTGCTCCAAACCCTAAAGTAATATGATGGATGCCAGTTCAGAAGGTTAGGAAGATACTGTAGGATCTGAAGGAACTCAGGGTCTCTGGTCCACTTGTGGAGAAGACCCACTCTTCCAACTGAAGGGAAATAAACATAGACATGATTAAGGGAGCTGCAGTGGTTGTATGCACACACAGCATGGTCAGAAACGTATATCTGAACCATTAGTTCAGAACAAGACCTCGGGAACTATATCTCTTCACTTTTCAGATTTGATCATGGGCCCAGAAGAATCTGTTGACAATGAAGGCAGCCCTCATACAAGAGACAGAAAAGGTATAAACAGATTACCTAAGTTGCAGATTACCTAAATTGGGTTTTTTCACTTCTCCCAGAGCTTTTCAATAAGACTTCCTGTATTTCAGGAGCTCTGTTACAGATTCAGACATCTAGAAGTGGAACACTTTGTGGATCATCACAACACCCTTCTACCCCAATTCTATCAAAAGTTTCAGAATCCCTCAGCTTAAGGCACAGACACCCTGCCTAGACCTTGGCCAAGGTAACTAAATTAGTTATTTCCCCTGATTCCACTCACTCACAGGTTACTAGTAAAAATTCAGGGGGACAAATCTGAGGTGCCTGTGGCTCTAATTTATTGTTCGAGACGGCCTCGGTTTCCTCAAATCAGGCTTATGGCATTGTCAAGAGAATGCATTTTTTCTCTCCTCCCTTGCACTCTATGTCAATCTCTACTTCGTTTACAAACATGCAATCAGCTGAATATATTGTTTTGGAGGTTAAAAGGTCAGGACATTTGAACTTTGGTTTCTACCTGACAGTTTCTCTCTTAATACAGTTGGCTAGAAGAAATTCCACATAGAAATCACGCAATCATTAATTCAATTCTTTTGTAAGATTGCGTTAAGCAATGCATTTTCTCCAAATGGCTTTTCCCCTGCGAAGATTTTTCAATTTTTACCGAATGGGATTGAAAAAGGGTTTTTATATCAACCTTGAAACAGCAAGGGCCAGCTAATAAAATATTTAAAACTCCTAGAAGTAATCTGTCCGTGATTGATTCACTTTATCATGATTATTCAAGGGAGTTGAATTATTTAAACAAAGGGTAGGGAATGTCTTCCCAACTTTGGATCTGACTCTGATATTAGCTCATTACAAGGTTCTCCTTTTGAACAACTGGAGGAGGTTTCAGAGAAGCTTTTGGCCCTTATGAGTTGTGGCCATTACCACAGCTAAGAAAATTAGTGAGTTGGGCTCTCTTCTTTGTTGACCACCTTACCTAAGAATTATGGAGGACAAAATGGCACTGAGATTGGGTCTTGGATTTATTCTAAAAATTAACTCAGCTTTCTATAGAAAAAAGGAGGAAGATTTGCCAAGTTTGTACCCAAATCCTACTTCAGATTCAGATGTAAGACTGCACCTGTAGAATGTGGTTAACTCAGTTAAGATTTATCTGCACATTTCAGCAAAATATCGGCAATCTGACAATGTGCTCATTATGTTTGATATCCCAAGAATTGGTAGCAAGCCTTCCAGGAAAACTTTGAGTTGTTGAATATAGTTTGTGAATGTTCAATCTTACCAAATTTCAGAAAATGTTTTTCAAAGTTAAATTCAAGCTGCTGTACCAAAGGAATGGCTGCTTCATCAGCACTATGGTCTGGTGTATCCATTGTTGACATCTACCCTGCAGCTACTTAGGTTACCCGTAGACCTTAATTTTTCATAAGAGATTACATTTAGCCAGAGAAAATTTATTGTTATTTAGCCTAAGTATTCTTTAAAAGGATTGGTTCAATTAGTGGTTTACATGCTGTCACATTTCTGTTATGAAGAATGTGGTATTTCATGGATTGCTCTTCAGCTCCTGAGAAGGCCACATCACATGTGTACATCCTCATTGAGTAAGGAATTGGTTGAGGAAGGAGGTGTGGTACAAATGTCTGGATGACTTTCTGGCAAACTTCATTACTGTGATTGTTCATTCCTCATTCCAGTACTTACAACTCTCTGTACCTCAATGTTGCCCTTCATCACTGATCTGTGAGAGATTTTGTAATAAACAGGACTTGGAAGGGGTTGGAATAGTTTATATGGAAGTTGTTGGATGTCTTTGGACATACATAGAGAGTGAAGGAGCTGTCGGGGAAAAAGTAATGATGGTTATAGGTAGAGCCTTCCACTCATAGATTAAGTATTGGGATGAGAAAGAAAGAATTGGAGTAATTGAGATTACCAGTAAGTAATCCAAACACACATCACAGCAACCCTTACATGTCAAAACAGACTGAAAGTAAACCAGCAAGGACAAAATATTATGGAGCCATATGCACAGATTTGTGCATTTCTTTATTTGTTGATTATAATTAAACATACAAATGTAGCTGGGGGTGTCGGTGAGGAGGAGGAGGGTGGAAAGCAAGACAGGTACAAGATGTTATTTGTGGCGAACCTATTTTAAATAATTTGGATTATGTGCTGTATACAACAAATGGAAAATCAGCATCCAACTGAAATTACAATCCCTTTTGCACCTGTTTAACAAGGGGAAAGTTATGGCTAAGCTAGGAAGCCCCAGCATGTTCCATGCAAAAAAAATATAGAGCATGGAGTAGGGCCAGAGGAGCCACGGGGGTCCTGGGACTTGACCAGAGGCCCCTAATGATGTGTGCTCTGGGTGCTTATAGTCATAGTTAATAGAGATAACAATAACTGGTGAATTTCAGTGACTTTTTGAGTGTACTGCGTTACATTGTCCCTGACATTTTCATCTAAGTATAACTTCACTTTGGAGGGATGTGGTCTCACCAAGCTGCAAGATGGCCACTCTCTAGAGAGATCTGCTGGCCTAACTTACAATCCGTACAAATATCCGGCTCTATTAGGGCCACCAGACACTGAAAGATGCCTGCACCAAATTAATTTACACTCAGGATCCAACTGTTGAAGTCTGGGGGTCGACGGTCACTCATGGGGCCCGCCTATGTGTGGCATGTTGCGGCCTATTCAGGGAGGTGTGTTTGGCTTGGTATGAATTCCCAGGGCCGACCTGACGTGCATCATCGTGTGGTGTGGATGCGGCTGCCGGATGTCACCTGTCACCGCCTACTTCTGGCAGCGCTGCCCTGGGTCTGTGCCCTGACTCACCTGCGGATTGGCAGCTGCCTCTGGCCTGGAGACCGCACTGGGTGGGGCGGGCTGCTGTGCTCCGCTATCATGGTGGCTGGCATGTGGCTGGCCGGACACCCTTGAGGTCTGGAGAGACTGGAAGCTGCTGCAGTGGCAGTCAGATCAACACAGACAGGGACAATTTGCCTGTGCCTGACCACAACTGCCGGTGAGTGCATTTGGCATGGGGGACGCCTGTCCCTCAACCCCAGAGGTTGATGATTGGTTGCCCTCCGGCAGGTGCTGAGACTTGTTGACTGCCGTGTCCCTAACTGTGCACCTCCCTGACCCCAAGACGGGTGCGCATACACTCTGTGGGGGACTTCATATGCAACTGCCCTGGCCTTGTGAACCCTGCCACGTGGTGTGCGGATGGGCTATGGGGTTACATCTGATGCCAGTGGGAGCACGCAGCTCGCACAGCACCTGATCAACAGATTTTGGGTCATTGTTCATTACATTATGCAACCTTTGCTCTGCAATTGATGAACTTCTTGGACACCGTGTCACACTGCGGGTACCCAGTCTGACTATTCCTATATTGGGGTGCTGAACCATTATTGGATAGCGGTTGCTCCACTGCCCTGTGGAGATGGGGCCCCAAGCACCTTATGTTTCAACTCCCCCCACATCTGGGGGTCCCTGGTGTTGAGAGCCACACCTGCTCCCTCACCATCATCACCTTGCCTCTGCCCGCACTCCCTGTGGAGGCCCAGTGTCTGCCAGTTGCTGAGCCTGCTCTTGCCTTCTGGGTGGTGGACTGCCCAGAGTGAGGCGGGGCTTTGCAGTTTCCTGATTTGCGGATTCCGACAGTGACTACTGGCTGTTCCCAACAAATCTCATTGCCATCCTGATCGGCAGAATTTGCTTACTTGCTCTCCTCCTCCTCACTGAGATCTTGCTTTTTGCTGCCCATGTTGATTGTGCCCCCTACCACACACTATGGACAAACACAACACAAAGCAGTCCAAACTCTCCTTCGAGAGAAGGCGCCTCACTCGCCACAGGGAACAGGGCCAAGATCCTGCGTCTAGTGTGGTCCGCCCAGAAGAAGAGGACCCACAAGATATTGACCTTCAAGCGATACATACAGGTGTGAAAACAAGTCTTAAAACTTAAGACTCAAAGCTTGTTCTACTCACCAGCTGCCTACACCACATCAAACAATGTGTTGATAAACAAGAAATCAGATTGGACCAGTTGGAAAATAGGGGTTTGAGTACAGCCTGCAGCATGGCCTCGCTGGAAAATCCAAGCTCTAAAAAAGTAACTGTGTCCGAATGTAGAAATCTTCATCAGGCAACGGCGCCAAAAGTATCCGGCTGGTGAGGGACCTCTGTTGGGTGCAAAATTCTAATTTCTCCTGTTATGAGCTTTCCCACCAAAGTCAACAGCTTTTTAGGGACCTCATCTAGTGGCCCATCTTCAGCCACAACCTGTTGCCTTGCCATGCCTGCTGAAGATTTTTTACTTCCATTTCAGAGACTAAGGCCCATATTTATCAAGGTTTTGTGCTGATACAAAACATAAATGAGATTTATCAAGCCACACAAGGGCACCTTGAGTGGCCATGCATGGCTTGATAAATCTAGAGTAATGCAAGGCAGTGCAAATCGCTGCCTCAAATTACTACACTGCAGGGATTGTTGTCGTGGGTGTTCCCACGCATCCACCCATGCATTCTGACACATTCCCAGGGTTAGTAGGTATCATAACAGGGAAGGAGGAGCCAAAAGTAGCTAGACCCCACTCAGCTCCCAGGTATAAGACAACAAAAATCAAATGAGAGTAGGATCTTATATTCTAGAGGAATCCCTTATACAAAAATCTATGGGACTCTCAACAATTATCTTCGGTCAATGACGTATGCTTTGCCACTGACGTACTAGAGTTGGTAGCATCATCATTGGGTCTTTTTCCGCCACCAGGAGATAATCTCTCTTGATTACAGATATTTCGTAGGGATCCACAACAGAATAAGTGATCTTAAATGACCTCTTATCTAGAAATATGAATGTATTAAAAACCTAGATGGGGGTAGGTCAAAAGAAAAAGGATACATATTAGGGATATAAAATGTATCCATCATATCACTCAATAAAGTTAGGTCTACATGTTTCAGCCCACCTGCACCCTCCATGAGTTGGCGGCTTTCGTCAGGACCATTAGTTTTAGGGGGATCCCTTGGTTTTTCTTACGACAGGAGAAACACTGTCCCCTATATTTAAAGTAGTCCAGATCGGATTTGCTCCAGGTATAGAGAGAACACTGTTCTCTGCTGAAATGATGAAAAGACAACATGCAATGTAGACAATTCTGTCCTGGTTCTATGCATATGCATGTAAGCATGATTTCACATTAAGCCTAAATTGTGCCCTTGATGAATACTAGTCAGTTCAAGGGGCGTATCGTCATAATGTAGCTACCTCATGCATGAAAATAATCTGTTAAGTCAGCCTTTCATTGCCTTTACTTTGTATCTCTATTCTCCATCCTCTTGTGTAGAACAGAATTTTCCTTAGCAGCTCTTCAGGAATCAAGATTTAATAGGGCAAAATGTCTAGTCATTAGCCGATACCGGCCCTCTTTCTAGTGCGGTGTTCGTATTTGTGTCATAAATCTTTGTGAATCTGTTTTGGATGGACATATGCTCATTTATGCTTCAGCGTTTGAAACAATAGTGTTTTGTGAATCGATTATTGATAGTTACTCGTTTACTAATAAGATGCACAACTTGTAGTGCCCATACATTTGGAAATACTGCTGGTGATTCAGCAGTTATCTCCCTCAAAAAATGTGGCACTACAGAGTGTTATCCCCATGTTTACAATTATTCATGCATCTACTATGGCAGTTCTGTCGGCATTTTGAATCGTGTGATGTAGTGCACAAGTTTAATAGACCGTAACAAATCACAGTATTGTAACATTCAGAGATGCGCAATTATACAAAGTTGTACCTTTTCTTTATCTAAATGGGTCCCATAGGTTCAGGGGGAGATGGTATGGCTGCTCTCCTTGAAAAGATAAAGGGAATAATGAAATAGATTGTTTTTAGTACGATAGATTTGTACTTAAATATCACTGCTACATTGGACTCTGCATTCGGTAAACTATGGGCCTTCTAGGAGCCTTGTAAATTTAGAAAGGAATTACCTATGAGGCTGCACGTCTGTGTCAGTCTGGTCTCTCCCGTCCTGGATGTCACCAGACTGGACCGCTGGTCAGTGTTGTCAGATTTGTTTTGCTTTCTATAGCCCAAAGCCAACTAAAAAGTAGCCTAAACTAGCCCAATATTGCTACTTTAGGGAAGGAAGGGCAGGGACAGCGTCAAGCAGGCAGTGCATGCATTGGAATTGATGTTGCAGCAGTATGCCAAGTAAATATTTGTCTAATAAAGCGCTTTAACATACTACTTTGCTGTAGCGTTGTATATATATTTATAATCTGGCAACTAGCACAAACCAAACATTTGCCACACAACCGGAAAAATATAGCCCAATTGTGCATGATCTAGCCCAATCTGGCAACACTGCAGCTGGTTCCTTTTTATGCAAGGGATGAGCTGATTGGTCATGATTTTGCCATGGAAAGAGAGGGAGGACTTCGGGATATTAGTTAGATTCTCTCTTATTTTTCATAAGAACTTTCTTCTCCATAATTAACACAGATGGTAGAGGACATACAAGTGAAATGTTGTCACACAGATAATTTTAATTTATCCAAAGCTAAATAGTATGCTTAGTATAGGCATGTTAAATTCTGAGGTTACACTGTGTGCTCCTGAAAGATTGTCATTAAGCCGGATTGTTTCAATTACTGGTGGTATAGTGGGCATCAAATTGAACAGATCTTTCTAGATAATCTCTGTCATATGTCTTTGAGGTAATCAGGGACCACGCTGGAGAAATTAAGTCAACGTAGGTTTATTCAGGTAGCAAGTAAGCAGGTAAACAGGTAGAACAAATCCAAGTATAATGCCACAGCAACCCCACTGGGAGCAGCCTGCTGGCTGCTCAGCCCCATCCATCAACTGTCATCTCTCATTCAGTCACCCAAGCATTCCACTCACAGCCCACACACCAAACATTCCATTCAGAACACTCACACAGGCTGAGCAGCCAGGGACAGGGAAACATGGGAGAGGCAATCCATAACATCAGGATACTACATACCTCTTCCCTAATGAACAGAAGAATGATGTAACGTAAACAAAAAATAAAAGATAAAAAAAGCATTTAACTATAAACATAAAATTACAGCAACAGTAAATAGGGAAAAACAACATCGCAAAGGGACTATAATCAAGATGAATCTAGAGCCCAGACCCAGGGATCGCGAGAAACACGCTTCACTAGAGGGAAAGGAACAGAAGACTATAGAGAAAGACGGATAAACAATAATACCCATCCCCTTCCTCATATGAAGAAAAGAAAATATGAGAAAACGTACAAATGTAACATCTCCATGTAAGGAGTAAAGTCAATGTGGACAGAAGGGACTAGTACCCAACGTCCTGCCCCCACCCTAAGCAAGGGACAACGTGTACGTGAATGAGGACTAGAGGGACTAATACCCAATGTCCTGCTCCCGCCGACCAATAGGGACAACAAGTAAGTTAGAAAATGTTCACTATGTAAAGAATAATGTCATGAGGACAAAAGGGAATTACACCCAATGTCCTGCCCCAACAAATTTCAAGGGACAACCTGTGAAAAGAACATGAAAGCTCTCCAATTTGAGCTAGCAGGCAAAGTGAACCCGTGCAGCACAAGGTGCCTTATGCACGCAGGGACCCACCCCTGCAACAAAAACCCGTGCAGCACAGGGCGTCTTATGCACGCAGGGACCCACCCCTACAAAAAAAACCGCGCAGCGCAAGGCGTCTTATGCACGCAGGGAACCCACCCTTGCAACAAATCAAAGAGACCACCCTCGCGTAAGGGTACAATGCAAATATAGCGTAAAGTGGGACTTAAAAACCCAAACATGTGTGAAAGGGAAAAACAAAACCCAATCATCAACCCCAAAATGAGGTCACTAAATGTAGATATGAGAGAAAACCCCCAAAACTTACCCCCACGTAGGGCCAACCCTCATGTAAGGGATAGTGTGAATACCGTACAAATGCAAACCCAATAGACATTTCAAAGATAATACTGCAAAAGCACGGTAATAATATTATTGTGTCAGCATTTCTACCATTGAATCTGCAACAATCATTTATCAGGGTTGTAGGCAACACCTGTGAGCGAAAATTCACACGAGTAAGTTAGAGAACATTCCATGGAGAAGTGGTCTGCAGTGTCCTGTATCCAACAGCTGCTTCGCCTCGAGAACTTATAGCTAACCAAGTTTTACCAGACACCCTCCTAAAACTGCTTTTATTAGCGAGAGTGTGCACTGACAAAGACAATGCCCAAACAAAGAAAAGTACCTTTGATTTTATGAAGACTTCGTAACAACAGTGTGCACTGAGAAGAGCAATGAAAAGTACCTTCGCTCTCACAAAAACAGACAGCAGGGAAACAGGAAGTGATGAGAAGGCATGCTCGTTCATTCCTCTAAAGACGTTCCAGTCAGTCTTCAAGCTTCAATCAACGTTATTGAAACCGCCGCACTTGTGAAATGGACATGGTTGGCAGATTATTGCAAACTGAACGAGTGAAACAGCATACGCTGCCAACTCCAAGATGGCGGCAAACTGTATAACGCTGTGCAGGGTGGCTAATTGCATCAGCGTGCGCCAAAACGCTTAAGGACAGCTGAGGAGAAATGCGCGTCACAAAGAAGATCATCCATCAGATGAAAGGCACACCACAGAGATGACTGCGTGGGCCCAGGTAAGCGCCTGCAGCACCAGCCTCGCGCAAAGTTCATTTAAAAAAAAAATCAAAATGGTGGTTGGGTAGCGCTGCAGACATGAGGTCTCTGCCTAACCCAACAATGCAAGACAAAAAACATCCTACCTAACTTCACCCGTAGGGGCTCACAAAACATCGTCGCTGAGTAGACAAAGTTCACTTTGAGACATGCCCTCAGTCTGCTTGGCACTGCCATCTGCTGCAAATACGTTGTGTCACCTGTAATCGCTCTTCCAGATATTATGACAGATGAGAAGAGAATGTCTGTGTGATTTTGTCAGCAGAGCTTCATACATGCCTCTAGGCAAGAGCTTGACCCAGTGTATAGGGAGCACAGTTCCGACAAAGGCAGTGAACCGGCAGCCATATGTATAGTTTGTTCTTCTCTGCACAGCGTCCATGAAATAAAGGAAATGTCTTACTGTACATGAAAGGTCACACTGCGCAGCATCCATGACGTGTCTTGTATTAGTGGCTTCTTTAGAGGGAGTACAGCACGCTTGTGTGGGGGCTGTCCGATGTGATGGACACCGGTGGGGCTGCTTTGCCTGCTGTGGCTGTACCAGCTTCACATATTGTCCTTGTAGCATAATGTCTTTAGAGTGACACAGTTGTGTGTCCTCATGTAACTCTTGTTTGTCTTGTTCCTGTCACTTGCGTTAGTCGGTTTCTCAATGTCGTGGCTCCTTCACAGCATGATGTAGGAAGCATCTTGAAGTTTTTCATGTCCACTTGTACCACTGTAGAGCGTGGGGACATCCTCAACTCATCGCCAAAAATAAGTGTAGTAATCAGGGACCATGCTGGAGATATTAAGTCAATGTAGGCTTATTCAGGTAGCAGGTAAGCAGGTAAACAGGTAGAACAAATCCAAGTATAATGCCACAGCAACCCCACCGGAAGCAGCCTGCTGGCTGCTCAGCCCCATCCATCAACTGTCATCCCTCATTCAGTCACCCAAGCATTCCACTAACAGACAACATACCAAACATTCCATTCAGAACACTCACACAGGCTGAGCAGCCAGGGACAGGGAAACATGGGAGAGGCAATCCATAACATCAGGATACTACAGTCTTGTTTACTGTGGGGAGTCGAAGTATATGGAACAGTAGAGAGGGACACTGTGTTATGGATATTTTCATAGGTTAAAACTTTTCTCCCTCAATCCAGGCTTCGGAGGGAGATTGATGTTTCTATTTTGGGAATTTCTGTTTGTAATGATCAATCTGCTCCTTCTACAGACTTTTTGGATTTGAGGTTCAAAATCCTAGGTTGAATTAGCACCTAAAATTCCAGAGGAGTTGATGTTTAGTTTGTTAATTTCTCATTCTGGATGGAGTGTTTTACCTGGAGGTCTTTTTCAATGGCCTCAATCTGAAGTCGGTGAAGTCATCCTTAGCTATTGTTAATGCTGGTGGTATTAGTCTACATCTTCCCTGGAGTTTCGTGGGGTTTTGAAGCTTCTCAAGAGTTTTCAAACAGCGATCATCTAGTTACTTAATTCCAAGGGATATGGTCGTTAAGCCCATGGTTGAAGATCCCAAACAGCAAATCCAACTTTGTTCCTTTTGCAGTAGATTCCTTTTTGCATTAGTGTCAACATAATCCAGGGTCTCCAAGACAACCCATTGGATATCATTTGCGTAGTGTCCTGTGAAGAGGAAATGGTTATCCTTTTTTGTTGTGGAATTTCTGCACCTGATATTACTTCCATGCTCACAGATATGTGTTTGTACCTTCCTGCAAGTCATTCTAATATATCTCAGGTTGCAGGGGCATGTGATCATGTAAATAACATGAGAGCTGTTACAATTAGTGTGTCTCTTTAGTGTCCATTTCAGATTAGTCTTCAAATCTATCAATTTTTGGGCTGTAGTCAGATGGCATACTGAGAAGTTGATGCAGGGATAGTGGCCTTCCACAGGGGCAGAATCCACGCTGAGTGATGGTGTCATGTGTTGCCTTTTGTCTCTTAGGTCGAGTATTTACCAATCTGTCTTTCAGGTTTCTTTCTCTCTTGTAGGCAAACCGTGGTATTTTGCCAATTGAATGTGCCTGTATTGATGATGTTCCAGATCTTGATTCTCCGTTTTAGTTTTTTCTTGTAGTAGTATATCCCCCTGTTGTTTTTTTGCTTGTTTGTAGCATTTATTTACAATGTCTGCTGGATAGTTTCTAGATTCTGATTTACTGGTTAATGCATTTGACTGTTCTTTGAAATCGTTTGAATTGCAACAATTGCATCTAAGGTGTAGATATTAATTGTGAGGTAGGTTCTCTTTTTCTGCCTAAATCCCCTTGTACAGAACCTGTGTGCCCACCCCGGTGGTTTGACCAGGTTTGACCAGGCAAATGACCAATCTCTTTCTCTGTGGTCACTCTAAACTAGTTCTGGGGGCAGCTCCTCTAGGATATCTGCCTGACTGGGGGGAGAAAGAAGGGGTGTCAGCTAGCAATTGCCTGTGACAAAGTATGCCTCTGTGAAGTTAATAAAATTCCTGGACACAGCCCAGATGGCAATCCTGCCAGAGGAACAGAAGACATCCCAATACCCACGGCTTTGATCTGCTCTTCAGCGCTCAGTTGACAGTTGGTGCTCATGCATATTAACATCTAGAGGCTTTAGGCAGGAAAAAGGTAACTTTTTAAAAGTACCCTTTCCAAATATTTATTACAAAATCGACTTCACTAATGAATTGGGACTGTGATAAATATTTTAAGAAAATCAAAGAATGGAATTTGTGGCTGTTTCCTTGTCGAAGATAACATTATTAAATGTAATATTGTATCACAATGCATTCCTAGGGAACAGTCAACCCAGCTACTGTGAAAATAGCTTTATAGCCCTTTTTGCTGCATGGACATGTTAAACATTAGACATTTGTACCTTTATCCCTCACTTACTGTTTGAGGAGGGGAGAGAGATTCCCAATATTATTGTATAGGGGAATCGTAGAACACAGCCTCCCAAATTTACTAATTTACCACCAATAAAGTACCCTACTACTTTCTTGACTCCGTTCAAACCTGTTTCTCCAGAGGGAAAGACAATCCAAAAGGGTTGATTATGGGTCCTCACACACATTATTGGTGCAATGTTCCATCATCCGGTCTCACCTTGGTCCCTATAAACAAGGGTGGGCTCCAACATCTTCCAGAGGGCTCTTTGAATATTGTTCCTAGTGGGGTCTAAATGATTAAAAATACCTAAAGAACACCCCTGGTTTCTCTATGTTCTTGGGTACCTTTGGTATGGTTAAAATAATCTAAATATTGGGATGTTCTTGGACAGGGTTAATATCTTAGTATCCTACCTTATTGTTGACATGTTTCAACCCTCTGAATGGCCTAAAAAGGTTCCAGGCTTTCATCAGGACCAACCTTATGTTTACGGTCCGTCCTAGTGGTAAAAGTCTTGTGAAGTCAGTCAGTGGACGCACATGTATCACAACACTTAATTACAGGCAGGCTGACCTACCTGTCCCAAGGTATTGTCGGTGTATATTAACGCCTGTTGCCATCCCAGGCGATGTGGTTTGGTTAATTAGGAGAAACAAAAACAGAAAAACATCAAAACTTTCATTAGTATAAATGAGGTTTCACTCTGGTACATATAAGAAAAACTAACATACATATGGTATGTACATTTTGCACACTATTGAATGCTGTATAATGCAAGGAAACAAGCTTCCACTGCATCTTTAGATAAAACACAGACATGACAAAACATTTGTGTATCAATGAGGTTTATGAGATTTACTGCAATAGTTGATGCGCATATTTGAATCACTGAACACATGGAAGGTAGTATTGGCCCAACCGATTCACTTTTACATACCACTAATTAGCAAACTCTTACCCTAAATGGTGTATATTAGCACCATATGCTGGTTGGTGGAGGCACATCCCTATTGTAACACTCTAAAACATAGAACATAGTGAACAGAAGTTCTTTGTGTAAAAAGTGAGCAGAATCCAGAAAGTGGTGTCACGTTCTTAAAATGCTGAATGGCTCGATCACTTACAATGCCAAATATATCAGGCACCATACCAACTTTTAGGCCACCGAATCACCTGTGCTATTAGCTGGACAGCAGAGAAAATGCTGCTTTTCTTCATGTCAGTCAGTACTGTGTCTTCGGGGTTTGGAGTGTGCGTATGACGTAATCATGGAAAGTGCAGTTTCTTCACTGTCATAATGATAAAACAAGGGTGAATCTCCTTTCTTGGTTCCTATTGAAATGTCATGTCATGTATGGATGACGGTATCCTCAGAGTGCTTACTGTCATGTTTATTCTGTAGGTTCCTATCCAGCCTTTTCTTTCTGAAACGCCAGGGAGTACATTTGGTGGAGAAAGGGGTCTAAATATCATACCACCGTTCTAGAATATCTGCCCTACTCAAAGAAATTATGGTTGACCTATCCAAATAGTAGCCAAAAATCTGCATTATATTTGCAACTAATTAATCAGATTTCACAGGATTTCATCATTGAAGCTATTTCCATTGGTCTTAAATCTGTACACCCACCTCTGTTCTAATTCAGTTAGGACCTTGATTATCTCTTCCTCTGGATCAACCTGTATATCTTTAAGGATGTTGAAGAGATGTTTCATGTCCTTGAGGTATAATAACGGCATCTTGGACACCAATGGTTTTAGGAACCAGTCAATGAAGATGGACAAGGGTTCTAGTACCGACCCTATACCTGAAACTAAAGGACACTGGAGTTCAATTCTTATGAATTTTGGGAATAGAGTTAAAAATAATGAGTTCTTGGTTCCTCATTATTCAAGAATTTTGCTTCTTTCTTAGTTAACCATTGTTGATCTTTTGCATTCTCAACCATGGTTTTTATCTATTTTTGGTAATTCCTTCCATCACTTAGAAGTTCAATGCATGCCTTACTATAATCCTCAGTTGTATGGATCACTATCGCTCCCCCTTTGTCAACCGGTTTTATTATAACTATGTCATCCCTACACCTAAGGTCATTTAGGGCTCTGTGTTCCTTGGCTATGAGTTTATGAAATTGGACCTCATTACTGTCTAGTTCCTCAATATGCCTTGTAACTGCCTGCCCAAAGACTAAAACTTTAGGTGCCACTGTATTTTCTGGGGGATTTAAAAAGAAAAATTCTTCAAGTAGTGTGTGTTGTGGTCGCTGTTGTATCCATGATGTCTGGAATGGAGGCTTTCATTCTTATTTTTCTAAAGACTTCTGCCAATTCACATCTTAGGCTGAATTTGTCTGTTCTCTTGGTGAGTACAAAGCCTAAACCACTGTTACAGAAACAAATCTCATCTCCTGTGAATTGAAAGTGTGTCAGAGTAACCACTAGCTCTAGGTGTTGGTTATCCCCAGTTGTGGCGTGGCTATTTTTGTTCCCTTGTTTTGCTCCTGGTGACTACCCATTTCTGTTCTTCCCACCTGACTCTCTAATATGGTTTCTTTCCCTTCCAGCCTCCTCACCCTAAAAATGGACAATTGTTTGAGTGGAATGGAGGGTGTGTCACTGTAAGAACTGGCCCATTTGGTGTTGGCCAAAAGTACATATCTGGTAATGAGTGTGGGGGAAGTGGGCTCAAAATTTGGTGCTCCTCCTATGTTACCTTCTGCCCGATCTCTGGTTTATTCTGTTTTTATTGCTTCTTGCTGAAATATCAATGCTCCATCCCTCTGTATTGGAGGATTCCTCACTATCAGATGTCTCTGTCTTTGTCTTTGATTGTTTGCCATCCTTCTGTAATTTAGAGACTTTTGTCTGAGTGACAAAGTCTTTGTAGACTGCAATCTCTTTATTTACTTTGTCTACTTTTTTCTTGTACATTCCAATTTTTACCTGTGTTTTTAAGTGGTCTGATTCAGATCAGCCAATATCTGCTGCATCTCCATGCTATCAGGGACCATTCTTTTTTGAATTGCTTATCATCTAGAAATATCCTCAGGTCATTGCTAACTATAGGGCGAGTGGGTGCCGCGTTTGATCTTAAATAGTCCGTTATCTTGGCCCTCTGTAGTAATGTTCTAACTTTTTCTTTCTTCAGGTTGCTGAGGCTGTCCTACCTCTGTACCTCTCCTAGGGCTTGTGATATATTCCCTTCAGTCAGTAGAGGGGGTTATGATACAATTTGTCCAGGAAGCCTGTCAAAAGGGGTTATTTTGATGGGTCAAATTTACTGTTTAATACTGAACAGCCAAGCTATACATGGTAGGCCTGCAGTAATGTTTGCCCTGACACTGTCACTGTAGTGGATGGCGCAGTGGGCGCCTCAGTTCACTAAGATTATTTCTTACACAGATAATACCCAGATTTTCTTTGCCTTCATGAAAGGGATGCCCCTTGAACAGGCGCCATTCAATCCCGTCTCTCAGCAGTCTTTCGGTGTATGACCTTTAACCATCTGAAGTGCATCAACAAAAAGACAGAGGTGCTCATTTTTGGACACAATGTTGCTCATAATTTGGATATTCACTGGTCTGTAGGGTTGTCTCCACCAGATACCCAAGTAGATTCTTGGGGATCAAATTTGATAACAATATGTCTTTCCACCACCAAATTATCTTGGTGGCTAACCTGTGCTTTTGCATTTTATGTATAGCGAAACAAATTCTGCATTTTCTTTCAGCTCTGGCTAGGATTACAGTGGTAGTGGCTTTGGTTATGTCCAGGTTGGACTATGCCAATGCACTGTATGCTGGCCAGCCAAACTTTCTGCTGAGAAGACTTCAGACTGCTCAAAATGCGGTGGCTAGGCTGGCTCTTGGACTTCCCAGGTGAGAGCACATTACTATTCATTCGCGTAATTTGCACTGGCTACCCGAGGAAAATGCACAGAGTGCTCCATCATTCCGGACCTGATTACTTATCTGCACAGATTGCCTACTATAACCCTATTACAGTCCTCCAATAACCATCTGGGCAGGATCCCAAGAGTTTGTCTGGTCAAAACTAGTGGAAGTTCTTTATCTTTTTTTGGCCCTATGGGCAGCCGCAGAGTGGTTGGCCGGTTGGGGGGGAGGGAGGGGGGGGGGAGGGAATTCAAGAGACAACCACAATGGAAAATTAAATAAATAATCATTTTTCCCTCACGGTCGTCTCTCGAAATCCCCCCCAAGCTGTCCCCAACGCTCTTACCTGCAGCGGCCGTGGCTGCCAATGGGTTGAAACTATCATCCTTTGCATTTGCGACAGATCGATGATGAAGCACTGTTTAAGAAGAAGCTCAAGACATGGCTCTATGTAGTAGATGTCTTCTACCTTTCTCCCTATGACTGTAGTGTTGAGCGCCAGGATGCTCTTTTGAGTAGCCGTGCACATTTAGAAATCTTATTACATTAACATTAAATTGGGGCATTTAATTTACAGACAGTGGGTACACTTTTGTAACTTATACTAGGGGCTTATAGGTAAGTTAATACTCCAATTAGGGGTATGCCAATTTCATCATGTTGAAAGGGGGCCACAGTCACTTTACTACTCGTTAGCAGTGGTACCGTGCACAGAGTTCTACAGCCAGCACAAATATAGGGTCCAGCAAAAGGGGAAAGTCCGGCGTGACAGAGTGAATGAGTTTGTTCAGTATGATGTGGAAATTGCTGGTGTTGAAGTCCAAAAAAGACCCACAACAATAAGAGTCTTGACATTGTTCCCATCCACTAGTATCATCAGTTGGTTAATTATGGCTGGGAAGACTAGCCTGAAAGTGTTGTGCTTTCTCAGAAATATCCAGTTTGTGCATTTACAAAAGAGAAATATGACCATAGCCTGTTTAAATTCCCCCAGTACAATAGCATGTATATGAACGTATTTGTAATCTGTAAAAGTGTGTTTTTAGCATCTTTGCTGAACGCCTTTACATGTATGGGCATGCGTAAGGCAGGGACAGGGTTGTGATCCTGGTATACTGGTGCCCTTTCATGCCTCCGGCAGCCTCAGTCTCTCCCCAGGACATTCTGCACTCTTCAGCTTTAAGAGAGAAGTTCTCCAGGGGAATCAGGCTTAATCAAACAGCCCCGACCCTCATGTTTCCGTGTTCAGCAGGAGACTAGTGCTAATAGAGCAACACAAAAGGTCTGGTTTCAGAGATTGAAGTCCAAAAATGGAGACACTATCTTTAAAACTAAGGAAGGGAGGGAGGCAAGGATGGACATAATGTTTCAGAACACCATGCATGGATGTCTTATGATATACATCTGTTCCAGCCTTGCTTTTCTCACCCTGAGAGTTGTCATGCAGGTGCTTAAAAAAGCTACACCAGCTTAAAATCAGTAATAACCACCGAGAAACCAAAGTAAAGTTCTAATACTTCTGAGTCCTAATATTTTCATCAGTGTAACTTTATTCCTGTTTAAGAAATATGTTTTAATGCAACAGATGTCACAGTGAAGCTTGCTCTGCCGAAAACTAAAATGTCACAAGCCTGGTTCACTTCTGTCCCCTCCCCATTAACTCTCCAAACACCTCCTAAGGCCAGCCTAGTTTATTTTACCAACGATCAAAGAAACTCCCCATCTCGCAGGCCCTATCTTTTTCTTCTTCCCTGCTGTGAACGGCTCCACAAATTAGAGGACGTGTTGTATTGTACCTTCTGTTGGTCTGGGTGTCGCAGATAAAAGTTTTTCAGCATTCATATAGCACTCTGTTTGGGATGACAGTTGAAGCCAGGTACTTGTCCACTGTTGCCACTGGCGAGGCTAGGGGTGAACAGTGGCGGCTCCTCCGCTAGGGCGGAGAAGTATCGCCCCACTGCTTCACAACAGTGAACTAAAGGAAACATAAAACAAGAACTTGTGTTATTATCATTTTATGTTTCCTTCTGCTGCAACTTTGCATTTGGGGCAAGGTTTTAACTTGTGTCTATGTAAAACTCAGCAAGAGACATTTAATTGGCCTCTCGTTAAGCTGATGTTTGAGGCAGGCAATAGAAAGCATTACACACCGCAGACAAAGAAATCAGATAATCTAATGTTGTCGTTGACTGTGTCATTTTCACTTACCCTTTGTTAAGATTTTGAAGTTTGTACCATTTTTCTAACATGCAGTATGAAAATAGTTTTTGCCTATGTCACACTACTAAAGCACTGGTCTCCACGGCCTGTTGAAAACATGAGGTTTTAAGAACATTTTATGATAGTCTAGAGTTAGAATTATCAATTATCTCAGTCTAAAAAAATGTGGCGCTAACCTGCAAAAATATAGATTTCCTTCAATGAGGAAGTTATCCAACCAATAGGACCTTGAAGTGGGACAGCAAATTGTGAATTATGGAAATTGAATAATAATCATGAATTTTCAAAATGGAATTCATACAGTGCAAGCCATGGTTTTCTTCCAACAAATGTTTTTGTTTAACAACAAAGGGAAAAGATAACCGGGGGACCATAAGTCTATTTCCTAATTGTCAAGCTGCAGGGTATCACAAACGAGCATTTTTATATAGAACCTGTTCATGTGTAATGAAATCCTAACCAGAAAATGACAAACCGCAATACAGACACAAACCTCTATGCCCCTTTTCCGTAAGACCATCAATAATGAGCACAAAATGGTATAAAGTCCTAGGGGCTCATTAAGATGGCGGAACGATTGCCACCGTCGGGCCGGTGGTGGCGAGCATTCCACTATCACATTGAGATTTACCCACCGCCATATTAGGATGGTGGTGGGTATCTCCGCGGACGCATAGTCTGTCCGCCGCTTTTCCGCCGGTGGCAATCGCGTCGATTGCCAGGCGGGCGGAGCAGGGCCACTAATATGGTGGCGGTGCCTAGCAGGCACCGTCCGCCATATTAGGATCTGTGTGGCTAGGAGCCTTTCCATGCCAGCAATGCCGCCATGGTAGGTTGGCGGGGATTGGGTTTGGGGGCCCGTTGTGGCCCCCCTTGTTGGGGGGGTGTCCCTGCACTGGGGGGTACCCATGGTACCCTCCTACATTTCCATGCACAAGGCAGCACACACTGAGTGGTGCCTGCCACGTTGTGCATGGAAAATGAACAACACGGTTTTTCAACACCGCGGTGGTGCTGCAGCCAACAGCACCGTCCGCAATGTTAAAACGCAGGATGCAGCCACCACGGTGGCAGTCGCATCCTGATTTCGAGTGCGGGACCGCCGCCTTATAGGAGGGCTGTCCCGTTACCGCTAGGATGGCGGGCGGACTTGAGTCATCCTAATGACCCCCCTAGAGTGTTCACTAAGCACATAGAATGCACCAGCACTAGAAGCCAAGTACGCTGGAGAGCTGCAGGACAAAACACCTTTAGTAACCAGGAATAATAACTAGAAACAGTTTTTGTCTCTGGTGCCTAGTTTGAAAAAGTTTGTTTGTCACGTATTTGAAGTGAAAATTGTTTTAAACTGTGCAACACATTAGAGTTTCCCTCCTGTTATATAATAGCTGGTTCTTTGTTTAGGTTGTCATGTGTATGATTCTATTATGATCAGCACGCACAAGCTGTGCTTTTTAAAAAATCAATAACAAATCCATATTTTCCTATGTGGAGTGTTAAAAGCTTGGGCTGAGAGGGTGTGAAAAGTGGATGACACCTGTCAAATGTATTAATTGAGCAGCAGTCTGCTCATGGGAAGTGTAAATTCCACAGCTTCAATGCAAACAACAACATATCAAGTTGTGCCTCACTTAAGATGAAGCCGGAATGCATTGTGGAATCAGGTGCAAATAGCTGCTATTAGGATCCTGCGAAGGAGAGAATGGCAAGTAGGACCCATGTCAGTGCTCTCCACCCTGCAAGGTCCATACCCCAATACTGAGAGCCAAGAGAGATTGATGTCTCAATGTTTATGATCCTGCCCTAATAAGAAGTCCATTATTATTCCTGCAACCATTTTCGAGGCATTACATGGGGCCAGTGCTTAATTTGTAAAATATGAAGTGCAGGTGCTCAAATGTTTTTTGGAGGCCACACCTACTTTTCTTCGGCTCCACCCACTTCTTCCACTGGCTCCACCCACTATATTAGCTCCACCCACATCCTCAACTGGCACTGCTAAAAGTCAGATGTAATACCCAATCGATCTTACTATGAGGAAGGCTCCCCTGCTGAAATTAAGGTTTTGAGAGGAGGTTCCCCTGCCCTGTGAACATTTTGAAAAAGATTAAACCAAAAGTGCATTAAAAGCTCAATTTTGAAATAAATTAGCTAAAATCACTAATCAATTGAAAGGGACAATTCCAGTGCTGTATGAGCCGATTTCTGGAACGGACAATACCATTATTAACAGATTACAGATTTGGAACAATTTTCTTCTAGATCGCAACACCATAGTTCGAGCTAAATAGATCCGATTCCTCAGTAGACAGTGATGTAAATATTTACACTTAGGTGACGGTCAGTCGGTCCCACCTTAGCCGTCTCGCAGGAGCGGGTGATTATTACGGAGCATTATAGGCTCTTGGAATCTGCAATTCTCATGAGCTCCACCCCCAATGCCGTCGTACCCCCACTGTCACCAGGGCCGGCTTTAGCGCTGGTGGTGCCCTGTGCGACGATGTTTGTTGGCGCCCACCAATGACCACCTCCACCACGGATTCTCTCACTAGCACTCTTTAACAGTGACCAAGTCTCTATAACCACGCTCTCTCAGATGCATTGAATTAGTTCTATAGCGCCACTCATACCAGTGTAGGGTGTCCGAGCACTTTACATCACATGCACATTACACAGAGACAATCAATCATATATGTGTAAATCAGTGTATAGGTAATGTTACATAAGCCAAAGGACTAAAAGTGTAGGAGTCACATGTCATCCATACTGGTAGGCAGGATAGTTTAGGAGTGCTTGGTGTGGAGAAGCACAAACTCAGAGTCAAAAAAGAAACAGCATAGTTGGGAGTTTTCTTTAATAATAATCTATTTCTAGCCAAATTAACCCTTTTTGCAACATTAATCAATGTTCTAATAATGTATACTGTGCAGTGTGTATGCAGTTCTAGGATGAAAGTTAATAGCTCACTATTCTATATTAGGACTTTAAGTTATAAATTGTAAGTAACAAAAGGATGCCTCTTTTGAAAGCAATAACCTGCTGATCTGTTTACATCATACCCACTCTGTAATCTACTTGGTACATTCTTTGCAGCAGGCATATTAACCCTCTGCACTAACTTCAGCGAAGTCAAAACCTCAACTATACAACATGCTGATCTCTCTCCAGGAAGATAATTAATCACACGAGTTTTCTTGACATTTATGTGAGGCCTGGTAATTGCTGGGGTAAAGAAACGCTGCAGCAGGTGCTTCAAAAGCTTAATAAACTTTCAAACACGGAGCCCCCAGGAAGCCAGCACCCGGTAAAGCCGGCCCTGACTGTCACTCTGGGTCAGTTGAGTGCGGTTTGGTCGGTGCTCAGGTAAATTACCCGAGTGCTGCCTGCCATGCCATGGCATGCCGCATGCCATGGATCTCCTGTCGGCAGGTTCGCTGCGGCTCGGCTCCACTCTGCTACAGCCCTGCTCCCACCATACTCCATCGCGTGCTCACCAACACGTCACAGTTGTCACTACAGAGAGCGTCATCCAAACCCTAGAGCTGCAAAGACTCCCGGGGCATACACGGTGCACCCTGTGCTCCCACCCCACATCCCTCTGGCACACTCCAGGCATACATGCAGAGAGCCCTGTGCTTCCACCCCACATCCCTCTGGCACACTCAAGGCACACACGCAGCACCCTATGCTCCCACCACACATCCCTCTGGCACACTCAAGGCACACACGCAGCACCCTATGCTCCCACCACACATCCCTCTGGCACACTCAAGGCACACACGCAGCACCCTATGCTCCCACCCCACATCCCTCTGGCACACTCAAGGCATACACGCAGCACCATATGCTCCCACCACACATCCCTCTGGCACACTCAAGGCACACATGCAGCACCCTATGCTCCCACCCCACATCCCTCTGGCACACTCAAGGCACACACGCAGCACCCTATGCTCCCACCCCACATCCCTCTGGCACACTCAAGGCACACACGCAGCACCCTATGCTCCCACCCCACATCCCTCTGGCACACTCAAGGCACACATGCAGCACCCTATGCTCCCACCCCACATCCCTCTGGCACACTCAAGGCACACACGCAGCACCCTATGCTCCCACCCCACATCCCTCTGGCACACTCAAGGCACACACGCAGCACCCTATGCTCCCACCACACATCCCTCTGGCACACTCAAGGCACACACGCAGCACCCTATGCTCCCACCCCACATCCCTCTGGCACACTCAAGGCATACACGCAGCACCATATGCTCCCACCACACATCCCTCTGGCACACTCAAGGCACACACGCAGCACCCTATGCTCCCACCCCACATCCCTCTGGCACACTCAAGGCATACACGTAGCACCATATGCTCCCACCCCACATCCCTCTGTCGCACTCAGTCAAGGCACACACGCAGCAAAAACATTCAGCTATCCCAACAGGTATGCTCTACAGTGGCTCAACATACCGGCCAAACACTGATATTGGGACGGCTGCTTGCAGGGCGGCTGGAAGACGGGTATTCTTTGCAAACACGTTTCTGCATCTCTGTTTCGCTCCAAACTCAAGCGAAGCCACAAGTTCCTGTGACATGTTCGGAATATCCATACAGGCCTCATGCCAACCACCAAAACTCTTCCTGCATATGTCACTCTATACCCCCATGCTATGCCGCCCATGATCAGCAGAAGGAGCGGCCTGTCAGTCGTAGAGGGCAAGAATATGCATTATGCACAAACCCTCAGTATTTCGCACCTCTTCTCTTGAGTCCGCGCGTCAGCGCAGCTACAAGTCTGGGGCACCGGCTGCACCGCATTCAACACCACATACCCACTGTCTGTCTACCAATCACAGCTGACGTGCTGCGGGCCCTCGCCAGGTGTACCCAGGACCATGCAAATGCCTGTAACCAGAGGCGGCTGCACACTGTGCACAGGTTGATGGCCTGGT
Source organism: Triturus cristatus (assembly GCF_964204655.1). Taxonomy (NCBI): domain Eukaryota; kingdom Metazoa; phylum Chordata; class Amphibia; order Caudata; family Salamandridae; genus Triturus; species Triturus cristatus. The sequence continues at coordinate 313,687,532 of NC_140588.1, read as the reverse complement.
TAAATTGTGGCGATTTCTTCCACGACAAGAACACAAATATACACACAACTCAAACACAAATCTTACCGCGTTACTCGTGGTGGGCCGTGGGCAGTCCATTCTGGCTCAGTGTGGAATAAGTTACTGATTATTTTAGGCGTGGTCCGATCCGAACCGCAGTGTGTGTCCCTCCCGCGACTCCCGGACTGGTTAGCAGTGGGCTGCAGTTGTGCTGGGGCGTGGCGTGGGCATGTGACAAAAAGCTGCCACGCGCTGCGCGTACAGCTGCCCCGCCCCCTATCAGAACAGTCAAGAGTCAACAGAACCGACTCACTGCAACCCACAAATCCAGCCCGCCCCTGGCGCCCCAATAAATCAGTGTGACATGCACGCACGCCGCACGGCCCACTGAGCCCACCCCCCACTCACTGACTGTAAAATTTAAAATTACCGGCGAAAGTGAAACCGTTACCAGGCTGCGGCCTCTGCCGCCATGATCGATGGATCACACACACTACTTACTACGCCACCAACCAAGGCACCAATAATTTATTCTCTTTCGTACCGTGCGGTGCGCAGCACGGCAGCAGCTAAAAATAAAATAATTGAAATGAATCGTTGAAGTAGTGTGAGTTAGTCACTCTGTCTGTCGAATGAATGTCGATGAACTCACACACACAGCCGCACTGAACTTCTCCTGTGACCTGCAGGCTCTGCCAGGCTGCATGACGCACACGCTGATGAGACTGAGAGAGTACAGTGAGTATTTTAATCTATTGGAAAAAAACATCAATGACGCACGTTACGGGCCGGGCGAGATGCGTAGACCCGGCCCTGTCAATTAAGTGCCGGTGCTAAGCACCGGCAAGCACCGGCACAAATTAAGCCCTGCATGGGGCCCTAGATATACTATGCTTTTGCGATGGGGTTGCAGAACTTTTGTGGTGCATCCCAGAAGCAAAAGTTCTTTTTGGCATTTACTAAGTCATGCAAAGCATGATTTACTAAATACAAAGCCATGGAATGCAGCACATAAGGCTGTCTTGCATTAATTTGCATTGGGTAGGCATTACATGTGTGGAGAATGAGAATTCTTGTGCATCCATCCATCTATTTCGACACAAACCCAGATTTACAAAGACTTGTAAACCTGGGTTTGGGGCAAAATGGTGCACCTATCTGTCAGAGGCATAACAAGGGGAAATATCTTTATTTCTCTTTGTTACTTCCTCTTTCCATGTATGCTGTATTATGCATGTGCATCTGAATATGTCTCTAAGGTTTGTTCTTGTATCCCAGCCTACACAGTAATAATTCTGCCTGTAGCACAGGCACCCTTGCACTATACTGCAAGGGTGCCTGCATTGGCACTAGGCAGCACACAGTGCACCAGCATAGGGAGAGAACAGAAGAAATGCTCCATGTCTTTGTAAATATGGAGCATTTCTTCTCTCTGTTTCACGCAGCGCAGCTCAGCAAGTTCCCATGCTGTTTCGCATTGCGTGAAAAAATAGTAAATGTGGCTTCATCTCTTTTGGAGCAGCCCATGGGTGCCCATGAGCTGTCACAGTGCTATGAGAAAGAATGTCCTTCAGGTCGACGTCTTTGAATAAAGATGCTCCTCTCTCTGTTCATTAGCAGAAGAACAAGACATTTTGTACTAAATGGCACAGAGAAAAAAAAATGCATGTGAAGCAAGGACTTAGTTCACATAATGTCTGCATGAATGTACAGGTGAAATTCGTGACGAGAATGAGAGACATTCAAGGTAACAATGCAGTGTACTTTCTTATGCAGGTTTTAAGAGCACAATATCATGACACACGAAGCTTATAAAATATAAGAGAAGTTATATACCGTGTGGGTACATTATTGGGCATGGGCCAAAAGCATCCAAAGGCTGTAAGAGAAAGGTAAAAGGTTAAAAGACAAAGAGGTTATACTGGACAAGTGAAGGAGTATGCTATGTAGGCTGATTGTTAAACATTTTAGTGTATGGAGCTGTGAAATCAAGGAACAATGTGGGATGGATCTCGTGAAGAATAATTGTACTAATGCAACCTTCTCTGTTTTCGATTGTGTGTGAGAAAGTGATGTTCAAGGCCACATGGTCTGGTGCAAAGTTTGTGATAGTACACTTTGTGATAGTCTTGCCTTCATTCCTCACACCTGGACAATGGTATACTGGGGTGATGTGTGCATCTCAAAGAAGCATTGTATCTAATAGATTAAACTATTTAAGTTCAGGGTGGCTTGGATATTGTCTTTTTCATACATTTGACGTGTGCTCTGCTAAACAATGGTGTTTTTTGTACCGAAAGTGCATGCACTTATAGACAGTCTCTATACTAAACCATAACACGCCATAGTGTAACAAAACACACTAATATGACAACATAACAGTACCAAAAAGTGAACAAAATATGAAATAACACAGCAAAACATCTCGATACACCATATCAGCAAACAGCAGAACAGCAAAACACAAAATAACATAACCTATTAAAAACGCAAAACATTAACATAACCCATCAATACTTCAACACAATACAGCAATCCATTAATACAGCACCCTACAAAGAGACTAACCAAAAACAACACTACAAGAATACTGCATAATATGACAACACACCAACACAATACACCGGCTTGTAAAGAAACAGAATCCACCAACATTACACACCAAAAATAGGCAAAACACTAATTTCCCAACAAAATACAACAAAGCAGCAGAACAACAATATCGTTTTGTCACACTGTTATGTTCTGTTGCATTGCTGTGTTTGTTGTATGGCGTTGATGTTCTGCTTTTTAATGCCTTGTTTTGTAGAACTGTTCTGTTTGTTTTTGTGTAATTGTGGTTGTGCTGTGATTGTGCTGTTGCATTGCACAGTTTGTTCTGCAGCTAATGACCATGCTCACGGTCATGTTAGATGATGCTTAGCATGGAACTGCCACAGTTGAAAATGTTAGGAGCCACCACTGTATAGTCAGGTATCAAAACAGAACACTTACAAATCACAAGGCAGTGGCTACATTTCACGGATTTGCACCACTGCATTTTGATTTTGGAAAAGTTTACCATTGACCTCCCAGTACAAAAATATAATTGGCCAGGACCAACAAGTGCATAGCCACGGCTGGTTCAGTTGTCAGTGTGATGTTTTTGCACTGGCCAGTTAGTGATAGCCTTGTTTTTGCACTTGCCAGTAAATGCAAATGTTGGTGCAAAATTGAGCTGCTCTAATTCAATTTAAACACTATATCCCAGTGTTTTGCAGTCAACATTAGGAAATAAATTCTGTCAGGTCCCCCAGTGCTACTGTACAAGTCATTGTTATCACTTTCAAACAGACTTAGAAGGTGAATCAAAAGACTTGTCTCAAAAATTGCATCCTGCAAGCCTGGAGTAAGGTGACAACCAGCAGCGGCCGGCTCAGATAAGGGCGGAGGGGCAGGGCAGTGCGCAGCAGTGGGGAAGCTGACAGACAACGGAATAGATATTATTTATTTAATTATACCTATTCCGTCGTCTGTCGACTTGCCCCCCTTCCACCCCTCCCCGCCCCACCGTGTTTACCTGTGCTGGCTGCTGCTGGTGCCAACTCTAAATCAAACCACAGTTTTTTTAGATATGGATGTCTTGTGAGGAAGAATCAGCCATGGCTAAGTGTTCATCAACTTTCAAAATAAAGATTGAACACATCAGGATCTGTAATACATACTCTGCCCAGGGAGACCAATGGCGTTTGTTCACATAAGTGGCTGTATCATATACTGTGCCCTCGAAGAACAATGGGCATATGCTCTTTTTCTGCACTCTGGGCCACCATAGTATTACAGGCGGGACTGCAGACGCTTGTGCAGCCCTTCTGTAAAATAAATAACGCCAGCACTATCTTAAGGGGATGTTTCCTCATTTGCATGTTGTCATATTCCATATAGGTACCCTATATAGGCGCAGTGCACACGGCAACCTTTCACCTATATCCTTTCGTACATTACATACATATTGGTTTATAGGGACTCACCTTTTACCTAGATACGACACTGCATTCAGAACGCGGGTTTTCCCTAATTCGAATCTCATACATTATGCATGAGGTTTCTTGGAAGCACAGCAGGACTACCATCTCCTGTATAATATCTCTGTATAAAGTTCAGGCCCAACGTCATCCTTTAGGCCGACACAGTAACACAGCAAGGTAGGACCCCTGGGGAGACCTGTGGGTACATATACATCTTGTCTTGCTTAGAAACACAGAGGAGACCGTGACTTCCCGGCAGACACACAGACCAGAGACGCTGAGGATCCTGCATGCAGACACTCCAGCTCGCAGTGGTCTAAACATCCCTCGGGGGGTGTCCAACTCGAGACCAGGACGGGGTCCTATATTCTCTCAGTCTCAGGTAATGAGGTTGACTAGATCCTAGAGGGATTCTTGGCATAACACCTACACAAATGCTAGGTACATTTAGGTACATCTAGTTAGGGAGGCATCGTAGGAGTACATACCTATTATCAAGTATTCTACGTACTTTTATATATTCATGATTACTGCAAAATGGTAGAACTGTACCATCCCTTTACTTTCATAGTACTGCTAATCATATATCTCTGCTACTGTCTAATGGTTTTTTCAGCACATCTATTTTACACTAGAATAACAACTGTTCAATAAATTCTTACAGAAACGCCCAGATTGTTTATTCTGTGTATCTCTGAGACAAACTAAGTGAGCACGAGTGACAGAGCGAAAGGTAGAATATTGTTTCCACGATTCTGAGGGATCAGGGTTGTCATGTTCTGAGGTTGCCAGAAACTATTCTTTCCCCGATAAGAGGAGATTCTAGTGGCACTGTGAGCTAGCCAATACAAACAGGCTAACATATCCGGTGGGGGGGCTCGAAACCAGTCTGCCATAGGTCCCACAGTTTATGTTATCCGAACACACATATCCTGTATAGGGTATAGAGGAACTACACAACAATGTGGGTGGGGCCCCATGTAAATGAGGTAAACACTTTGGCTCAGATTTACTAACGCATTGCTTCGGGTTTGTGTTACTTTTGTAATGCAAACCTGAGACAAACTGTTATGCTGGGATTTATTATCCAATTCAAATTAGGTTTTGCGATGGATAATTTTCCAAAGTGTGCGCAAAGTTGCGCTATGCTTTGCTCCTCCTATATGAACCTACTGACCCCCTGCCCATTCAAAAGGAAAAACATGGCGGTCTACGATTCTCGACTCTATCTCCACAATTTTGGAACTCCCTCCCCACTGAACTGCGCCTAACCCCCTCTTATTCCAAGTTCAGGAAATCTCTTAAAACATGGCTCTTTGCCCTGGCCTACAATAAATTATTTCTCACTGTGATTGTTTTGCATTCGTCTCTGCTTAGCGCCAAGAAACTGCTGGTGAACGTGCGCTCTAGAAATTATTTTAACATAACATAACATAACATAACAAGAGTGCGTTCCCTGGATGGTACATGGGCATTCCGATGGAGACACCCAAGGGTTGTGATGCAAATCCCTACCTACAAACATTCATAGACAGGGATTTGCACCAAAATCTTATGGTTCCTCAGGCCAAGTGTAATGTGGAGAAATATTTTCATTTCTCCTCGTTTTTCTTACTTTTGATGTATTCTGCTTTGTATGGCACACATGCAAAAGTAGGAACATTGTTAAAGGATAGTTTTTATACCTGAACAGTCCCCTTCCAGTACAAAAAAGATTCCATACAGAACGCACCACTGTTGCATTGCGCAAGGGGGATTTAATTGGCGCATGAGTGCCTAAATTACACTAGTGCAGGAAGAGAGGAAAACAGTGCCATATCTTAGTAGATATAGCGCTGTTCGGCTCTCTCCCTTTCACACAAAACAGCACAGCAACATGCATGAACTTTTTGCACATCTGGGCCTAAGTCTCTGCAACTGCGGTGTATTGTGGATGCAGGTGCACAAGCAAAGAAGACATCAGGAGGCTCACTAACTGTATGTCACAAAAGGTGGTGCACATTCAGTGTGCCCTCGAGGGAGCCACTGAAACGGAAAATGGGGTCCCATAGCGATGGGTGTAGTCAATTACTGCAAATAGCCAAAAAGGCTATTGCTGCCGCCCCCCCCGCCTGCCCCCCCCATCGAAGTGTAGGCCTTTTGCCAACTGTGCTGGGAAAGGCAGCCTGACTGCTTTAAAAGCCAGACCGACACTCACTAACACGCTGCCCCCAGGACAGGCATGAGTTTGCGGCTTACCTGGGGGCGGTGCATTATCTGTTTGCTCCCGGTGCATCTAATTAAAGGTGTGCTGCTGAGCAAACAGGGCCAGTGTGCCCTAAGTATAATCTGGCCCCTGGTCTATTAGAATTTTCAGAACAAATGTTGTCCTGCAACAAGGCAGAACAGTAGCTTTGAATATGCTTTTTCCAAAATGCTTAATAAATGTGGCACTGCTACCAAGGTGGGGTGGGGTAAACTTCCCCATAGAACTAATGTGTGCTATGCTTGGATAACATTATTATATGGAGATCATGGAGAAAAGCTTGACTTTTCACTGCCATGACTCACAGTACAATTGAGAATTCCATGTTACAGGCACAGTGTGGGACTATTGTTGTTTCCTTTCTAAGGAATGTGATGCCTTTTTCGCTCTGTAAAATCTCCGGCACTATCAGTGCTGGCGGATACATGATAAAGCACAGCAGAGGCTGGACAGGAGTTTTGGTTGCCAAGGCAAACACAGAATGCGACAATCCAATCATAAAATTAAGATATGATCTTACAAGAATAACACACTGCAAAATCTGTAGAACCCGCCGGATATAACTGTCAAGGCAATCACACCTTTAAAAAGAAACAGGAATCTTCATCCCCCACTGCATCAACAACACCAGAGCAAAGGAAACTAGACTTAAAACCAGCAGACTCCCCACCCCCGCAGTATTTTCATTGTTCTGTACAGCGTAGTCTGGATGGTGTCTTAACCATTAAAAGGGTGTGAGCAGTGCTAATGTAACACCTTAGACAGGGGTAAATGGTTGCTTGCCAAGGGATCTTTAAAAGAATGTGGGGCTTTTGGGTGGAAATATAACAGCATTATTTGCTGACCTATATAAAGTAAACAACAGAACAGAACACAATGACATACACAAGGCATCATAACAAGACATTTAAAATCATTACAGGGAAATTCACAACAAAACAGTGAAAAACAATTCAACACAACCTCAGTAAAACACAAATAATTGAAATAACACACCACAAACAAACAATGGCACAAAAAACGTTCTTGTTGGCGAACGACCTTTACAACTCGGTCGTTACACCACGATACATTTACATCGCGTCATTACAACGCAAGGCGTAACAACGACTTGCGCTGGATGGTGCTATACACTAAGGAATTGTATGATTTACTATTCCAACACCTTCCCTACTGTTACGTAGGCTGGAGTTGGAATAGTAAATCATACTATTTCTAAGTCCAGCGCCCTCCAGCACAAGTCGATGTAACAACTTGCGTTGTAATAACTGTAATGTAACATACCATGATGTAAATCACATATTCGTTCTTGTCACATATTACTACCTCCAGAATCCTGTTTTCATAATATGGTGGTATGGTGTGTTGAGAGCAAGCACGATCTTAACTTATCAACAAGGATGTGAAATAATGCTATTCTACAATGTTTCGTGATCTGGCCCTGTGTCGTAATTTAGCACTCCCATTACTCAGTTTGGGGCAGATTTATCAAGGCTGTGAACCAGTGCAAAGTCACAAAACGTGATGTAAACAACTGAAAAGACTAGGTGGCATATCATCAAGGGCCGGCGTTAAAATTATCGCCGAAAAGTGGCGATAATTTTAACGCCGGCCCTTGATGATTTTATCGCCCTATCAGCATGGACACGCTAACGCGTGAATCCATGCTGTAGCGCCCATTATCTTTTCGCCTCGCATCGCTAATGAGATGCGAGGTAGGCGGTCCCGTGTTAAATACGGCGAAATTAATCGCTAACAGAGGTTCTCCGTGTCAGCAAGGAAATTGCTACCCGGCTTAGCGACATTTAAACTAGCGCTAATCGGCTATATCCCAGGTTTCTTATGCCTGCTAATTTTCTGACTTGGCTATGTTTATCATGGGAGGTGGATTATTATGCTGAGTCCACATCTCCCTATCAGCAATGTTTTTGTCTAACTCCTTTTTTTATCGCAGGTAATCCTGCGACGATGCGCTTTGCTGATAGTGCGCTAACCGGGCGATAGTATCCGGTGATAGATGGCGTTAGGATTTCACACGCTACACGCGGCCAGCGATAATTATCGCTGCAGCTTGGTGATATGCCCCTTGTTCACGAATGTACTTTCCATTGCAAACCCTATTTGTGCTTGAACATTGTCAATAAGCAACATAAAAAGTGCGTTAGGCTCATTTGTGTTACTTTGTATCATGGGGGCATTACATGTGTGGTACGTGTGTCCCTATGTAACCACCAATGGATTTTTACACAAAATCCTGTCGACTAACAAAGAAATACAGGGTTTTACACAAAAACCTCGAGACAAGTATTAAAATGGAGAAATCTTATTATTTTTCCTAACCTTTCCAACATAGTATGTGTGCTGTACTGTACAGTACACATTCAATGTGGGTAAAGTTTTAAAGTCAGTCCAAGCACAGGGTTGTCCACTGGAAGCACACCCTCCTCGCACAATCAAGTGGAGCATTTGCTTCTCTGCTGTGCGCGGCATATTTGTAAATCTTGCCCTTAATGTGCTATCGCCCCAAAAGTACACAGTAACTTGGCCACAGACTTTTTTTGCATCCAGTTCAACGTATTTCTTCCAATGAGGCCTTTTGCCTGAGCTGAAAGTACTCCAACTATAGACTCACACAATACTCTACACTAGCTGGTGAGGTGTTACTTTTGATAAAATTGACAGTAGAGCAGAGGGAATATTTCTCCAGACTACGGGTTATCAAACTGTTTTTTTAATTGCTGTAGCAGAAATGTGGTGAAAAATACCTCATAATTCCCATGATTTGCTGTCATTTAGTTGGTCAAATATTAGCACACATTATGGATTGAACACATTGCCGTTTCATTATTTTTGAATCTCTATCGCTGACTGCACAATTCAATCAATGTACTCCCACTTTAGCGAGCTGCAGTTTCATCAAGCACTACTTATAATCACTAATCGGTGTGCCTTGCAACATTCTGCGTTTTTCTGTTGGCCCTGAAGGTGGCAGCAGAGCAACACTGCAAAGGGATGATGTAAAAGGTGGGCGTAAGAGACATGCTATTGCCCCCTGAGTGGAGGTGTGCCTAATGAGTGGTGTGATTGCTGTCTCAGTGCTTGAGGTTTGTATTGACTAAGGCAGTTGGTGAGAGTATGAGCTTCAGTAAGGAGGGCTCACAGCACACTTCTGGATGTATTCTCATGGGCATGCTCAAGGGGCATGAAAACACTAGGCTTGGTAATCCCCATACCTACTGGGGATTAATCTTTATTGCATGGTTAATACAAAACGAACAAATACGTACATTAACTCAATTCAAAGGTCTCAAATAAACCATAAGTACTTTAAAACATTATAGAAACTTTGTAAACATAATGCCAACTGAGATGTCACCGCATCACCAGATTCACATACATTTTGCGCTGTGGGTGCCTCACTGTTTTTGGCACAGCGAAGAAGCAAGATATATTTCAGCATTTACAAAGCCAAGCAAGCTAGATTGGCGTGACTTTGTAAAAAACAAAAAAGTACTGCATCACTGCAAATAGCGCTGCCTTGCATTACTTTGCATTGGGGAGGCATTACATGGATAGAGCATGGGTGTTCCTGTGCATACACCCATGTATTTTGACCCAAACCCAGATTTACTACAGTCTGTAAACATGGATTTGCATCAAAATAGTGCAGCTGCCCGAGGCTGACATAAAGAGGAGAAATATATTTATTTGTCCTCATTACTTCCTGTTTGCATGTATGCTGCATTCTCACGCACGCATACAAAGAGCAATACACCTCTGAGAATAGTTTTTGGACAAGAATGTATCCCTTCCTGCACAAAAATTAGTCTGACCACAACACAGACACCATTGCATTGCACTGCATGAGTGTCTGCACTGGCGCTAGGTTGCCAAAAGTGTGCAAGGAAAGAGCAGAAGTGTGTCATATCGTAGTAAGGCAGCAGTTCAATGCATGAAAGTTTAGTAAACTTGGGCCTTCACAGAGTCTTGGTTAATAAACAAAGGAGCAGATTTACTAAGTTTTTTTTTGTGTTGAATCACATAGTGGGAGAAATATAGCACAATATCTACTAAGTTGTGGTGATTTTTCCCAGAGTGGCTAAACTTTGGCCTGCCATGTGTCAATGTTCATACTTTGCACTATAGTGCAATGATGTGCGTGTTCTGTCAAGCACAGTTTTTAGACAGGAAGGGGACCATTCCAGTACAAAAACTATGCTTTAATACTTTTTCCACTTAGTATTTCTCATGTAGAGCGCAGCGGACATGCAAAGTAGGAAAACTATGGAGACTTTTACCCCTTCCTACAGTATATTGCTGCCTCAAGCAGGCAAAATTCCTGTTTACAAATGTTAGTAGAGAGAACGTTACCTCCAAACCCCTGGATGGTTACATGGTAATGTCCATGTACCACCCATGTGGCACATGTGTGCCCGCCTGATGCACAGTGGAGCAAAGTATGCTACTTAAAACAACTTTCCAATGCACATCATGATTTGTGCTGAAAAGCAAATCACACTACAACCATTTGAGCTGTGTTTGTGTCACTTTTGTGATGCAAAGCAGCTTGAAATCATAGTAAATCCAGGCCTAAATGCATTTATAGAGTTAGAGAGGGAAACATTTAATATACCTAAGAGAATTTCCAAAACTTTGCAACCTACACTAGCAAACTGCATATCCATAGAGGCATTGGCACCTGTACTCTGACGATCTAATTAATTCTAAGATTGCTTTAATGAAGATCTCAGCAATTTTCTTGTCTCATTCTCAATGGCGGGCAAGCTAATAGTAGGTGCTGACTTGAGTAAGGGCAGCAAGGCCAGAATTTGTGGTTAGTAGAGTCTGATGTGTGTTTCCAAGATTGTCCTGCTCACTCAGATCTGATAAACATTAAATACTTGGGGTCTGATGTACTAAGATTCCTTTTAAGTAATTGTAAATTGCATCAAATAATGATTTGCAATCTTAAAATTCTTATTAGGAATCTATTAAAATCGATTCAGTGGAAGTGGGTGCAATTTGCACACCAACTTCTTCCGAGCGCATTGGTATTTTGTGAACCAACCTATGTATTATTAGGTTGGTTTGCAAAATACTGATTCATAGTGGATGACAATTCACCCTACCTCATTAATATTCATGAGGTAGATCGCAAATTGGTTATAGTCACAGGCACAGCATTTAAAAAAGAAAATGAATAATTTTATAAAAAAAAGAAATTATGAGCAGGCAGTGGTCTCCAGGACCACAGCCTGATTGTAAAAAATGCTTTTGTTGACAAGTTTAGGGAGCCTTTCCCGTTTGCGAATGCTTGCCAGCACTCTTGATTTGTTGGTAAAAACTGTATGATTTGCGACCAGATTTTGGTCACATAACATTTATACATAAGCTACAGAATCGGTATTTGGAAGGGACTCCCTTTACACGCTCCATCCAAATACTGAGGGGCAGATTTACTAGTCTCTTGTGCCACATTTGCGTCATTTTTAACATTGGAAAAGTGACACAAAAGTGGAGCAAGGGGCTTGTAAATCTGCCCCGGAGTCTTTATTTATTCTAAAACACAAATTGCAATTTGATAACTTGTTACTGAATCGCAATTTGGGCTTTGTACATTTAAAAAAGCCATTTTGCAGTTGCAAACGCACAAATGTGACTATTGCCAACGTAAAACCACTTGGTACATCAGGCCCTTGATCTTTAACTTTAGAGTTGTTGCAGCTCTCAGAGTTTATAGCATGTGTAAGTTATAAGAATATAGCACAAATTCTGTGTGCTTTTTTGAGGGAAAGCTTATGAAATAATTTTTTAAAGATTTGTTTCTTGATAGTTTATTACCAACATATCTGCAGTGCTATGGGAGATTTCTGAATTCTCTCCCTCCTGGAACTTAATTTTGAAATAAATATTTAATTATTTTAAATATAAAGTTAAATTAAAATGATTTTTTAAAGATTTTTAAAAATCCTACCTAAAGTAAAATGTTTATATTTACTTATAATGTATTAAAAATACAAGTTATTTATCATATTAACTTAAATACACATATTGTTTTTAAATAAATTAAATGTATTTTTAAATTAAAAGTGTTACCAAATATTGTACCTTCTAATAATAACTATTTTTTATTTATATATATTTCTTCAAAATTAGATTTCTATATATATTTTAAAACTCTACATAAATTGATGTATTTGAGCATTATTTCCTATGTGTTTCTATTTTAAATCCTTACCTCCGTTATTTTTTATGGAAGGGTGTCACAGTAGCAGTGACTAGCTATGTGTGGTGCTAGGCTTACTCCAGGTCTGAGCACATTTACTACTGGTTTGTGGCCTTGCAGCTGTAGCAACGTTGGAAATACAGTTTGTGGTTAGCAGTGGGCATACTTGTATGTGGGTGGGTCCTCAAGCCTCCTCTTAGCTGCCTTACTCCTCCCTAAATGCCTCCCATTCAGTAGTGAGTATTCCCCCTTTTCAAGCCACTTCCAGTCCCTCGCAAATTTACTGGTAAATAGTAAACTTATGCATGTGAAGATCTCACCATATAAATTATAGGAGAGGTGGAGGTGGAGATTTACACCCATAGGCTTATGAATTGCATGTTGTAATATGTAAGTAGTACTACAGTTGTACTACTACTTACATACTACACAATGCTGTTTGTGAATTAGGACATTAGTATTTCACTGGGTACAGGACTATTACTTAATTTTTTCAACAATCAGGCAACTTATTTTAGAGGACCAATTATGCTTACCCATGCATAGGCACACACATATGTCTGCTCCTAGTGGGGAAAGGAACTAAAGGGCTGATTACGATAGCGGGCGGACATTGGAAACATGCTGTCGCGGTTGTAGGAAGCTGGGTTTCTGTTACAGTAACACCCTCCCCCACACTTTATGCCGGACTACTGATGCACTTTGACTTGATGTTCCTTGGGTCTCTGCCAATCAGGTTCCCAGGGCCTGTGTTCTTTCCCAGAACTGTACCTTGCCCCCCCAATCGGCACCTCTCTGGCCACATTTCAGTCCCTTGTAAAAAGCACCATGGGTACCAAGGGCACTGTGGTCAGGGAAGGCCTCTAAGGACTGACTACAACCCACTGCCCTGGCATAGGTCAGCCACCCCTCTAGCTGGGTGCACTATACCAGTGGTGAGGGTACAGGTGCATGAGCCCTTTACCCCTGCAGTGTCTAGACTAATTCTTAGACATTGTAAGTACAGTAATGCCATTAAGACTTTATAGTGCTGGAAGTTTGTCATTCTGAACTCCACAGCACCATTAATGGCTTTACTGAAAACTGGGAAGTTTGGTATCAAACTTCTCAGCACATTAAACTCAAATTGATGCCAGTGTGGAATTTAATGAAAAATGCACTCCAAGGGCATCTTAGAGATGCCCCCTAAAAAATGATCTGCCTCTGGTCCGTTCCCTGACTGGTACACACTAGCCTGTCACCATGAGACATATTTCTGGACCCCTGGGGTGGAAGCCTTTGCTCCCTGATCCCAGAAACAAAGCCTTTCCTGGGCGGAGGTGGTCACACCTCTCCAGGCCAGGAAGAGCCATCTGTGGCAGGGGAGCTTCAAAGGCCTTGCCACCTTTGTAACGCGACCCCTAGCCTCTCCTGCTATCAGGAGCAGGCCCCCTTTCTTTCTCCACTCCTTTTCGGTGGGAATACAGGCGGGAATAATTAGCACAGCCCAGAAGGTGTGTCCACCTCTGCCAATCCCACCCCCCAGGTGGTGGAGGTGAGCTGAAGCCCACTTTTCAGTGCCCGACATCTTGCAGATGGCAGCCACTCTTCAATCAGGATTAGGGATTGTGCCCACTTCCCCACGTGGGGTGAGCACACCAAGGGTGTAGTCACCCTAAGGTCAGTAGCCCATTGGCTACCGACCCGAGACCCCGAAAACACCCCCTAAATACAGTATTTAGGGGGCAGCCTTGAACCAAGCAGAGAGATTCCCGCAACCTATTAAGAAGAGGGACGAAAGAAGACGCCCGGCAGAGGAGACTGCAAAGAACAACTGACTTGGCCCTAGCCCTACCGGCCAGTCTGTTGCTTGCAGAGACACTGCGGCAAAAGTCACCTTGTCCTGTAGCCAGTGACCTCCAAAACCCCTGGGAGGACTGACTGCCTTCAACAAAAACCGTATCTTCTGCGAATAGCAACTCTGTTCAAAAGAATCTCCAAAGCAAGACTTGGAGCCTGCTGAGGAAAAAGAAACCCGATGCTTGGACTACCACTAAACCCATCGCCTACGGCCCGAGTTTGAGTGGCCCACTGGTCCCAGTGAGGTCCTACAGTGCTCCAGAGTCTGAATCCTCCAGGACTCCCCAACATCGCCTGCAGCCTCTGCACGGAGACCCCCCAACCGCGAGTGGCCTGGTAAGGTGCAATGCGCCCTCAAAAGATACCCTTGCATCCAGCCGCCCTGCACCCTGGAGAAGAGAACCCGAGTTGCACCTATGTCCAGAGCCCTTCAACTTACCTGCTCAGCTGTTGGTTTCTCCTGAAAGTCTTCCTGGACCGAGCCTGCAGCCAAAATCCAGAACCAGCAACTCCTATTGAAAACAACAAGGCACATGACGCCAAATCATCACTCTGCACGCGGCCGCCCCTGTGCCACTGTGGGTGCACCTTGTGTGCTAACTCAGATTCCACTTTGCCCTGAGCGTAAGTCTAGGAGCTTTGCTCCCACAACCTTGAGGCCTGCTCGTGAGCAACCACCAACCATAGGCCCCCTTTCCCTATTGGATAACATTGGACCTCAGCACTCTGCACCTGGCCACCCTAGTGCCGTTGAGGGTGCTTTGAGAGTGCATCCACGACCCTGGAGGAACCCTGGTCCTAACCCCAGAATCCCAACTCCAAAACCTAAGTACTTTTCGTCAAACAGATAACACTGTTTTCTCCCATAGGACTGCATTGACTGCTTTTCTGTGAAAAATCTTCTATGTATGGAGTTGGTTTGTATGAAACATTGAAAAACTGCATATGTGAAAAAACTGAATTACTTACCTTTTGACTAGGGAATGTTTCAGTTTGATATCTAGGCATATCAAACTGATTAACAAAAGAAACTTTAAAAGTAATCCAATAAGTAACGTGCACAGTAATCTGTAAAGTATCTAAAAAGTAATTTTTAACTGTTAACTTACCTGTAAATCAACCAACTGCATTTGAACTTGCATTCAACTGCAAATCACTGCATAAGATTTTGCAATGTATTATTTTACTTACCTGCACCAGGCTTGGCTTGGTTCTAGAAATAAAATAATTAAATAATATTTTTGATACAAACACATTGGTCTGAGATTAGTCTTTGAGTGTGTGACATCATTTCTTACCTGAGTGTGTACAACAAATGCTTAACACTACCCTCTGATAAAGCCTTACTGCTCGCCCACACTACCACAAATAGAGAGTAAGATGCTATCTACTTTTACCCTCACCTACCTTTGGGGTTCCACTGGACTCTGTGCACACTATACCTCATTTTGGTATAGTATATACAGAACCAGCTTCCTACAGCAGTCCTGTAAAAGGCATTACAATGTGACCTCCACCACGGCGGACGAAATGCCTGTATTTTGCATTGCGGTAGGTGCTGCTGGCTGCAGAACCCCCAGCAATGCAAATTAGGAACACCTGACATATCCCTGCACTATGTGGCAGGCATCTTGCGGTGCCTGCCACATGGTGCAGGGATATCTAGGGGAACAGTGCCCATATCGTAGGAGGACCACCACGGGACCCCAAACTCCCTTTTCGCCTGCCTTTTCAGGGCAGTTACTTGCCATTGGAAAAAACAGGTGGAAAGGGTCATCATAATCCCTTTGGTGGTGCGTGGTGATATGATTCCCCTCCGATGTTCCAACAGGCTCCTTGAGCCCATCGGAACCTTGGCAGTCGGTCTTTCTGACCGCCAACAAAACACACGCCATTGTAATATGGCAGAGTGAAACCTGCTTACGATGGCGGTGAGACAGGCTGTCGGTGGCGGTCTTACCACATCGTAATCAGGCCCTTTGCGTTTAACGTTGCGACGCTTCTAACACTGCCAGGATCGCGTCCA
This sequence comes from Triturus cristatus, assembly GCF_964204655.1. Taxonomy (NCBI): domain Eukaryota; kingdom Metazoa; phylum Chordata; class Amphibia; order Caudata; family Salamandridae; genus Triturus; species Triturus cristatus. The sequence continues at coordinate 313,671,189 of NC_140588.1, read as the reverse complement.
AACCGTACTCGTGCAAGACCACCTGTGGCTCACATCCACCTGCTCTTTCCATACATTAGTCATAATTTTGACATCACATTGATAGACTCATGGCTAATTTTTAAGCAGTTTCAATACCTTGATAATTATTCACCTACCGGGTCAGAAGTACAACCGGTTTTTAGACTTGTGGCATAACTATCTTTCAATTGGAACGAATACCTGGGAGAAATATTGACCTACCAGGTCGGAATTATAACTGTTTTTTTAGGTCAGGAATACTTGTTTCACGTGACAGTCCTGAAGAAGTTGAGGGTTATCACCCTAACGACGAAACACGTGTTGGTTGGACCTCGGGTTTTTGTTTTGATTTAAAGACAAAAGAAAATCATCAAGAGACATTGCCTCTATCTGTTCTACTATGTCTGGCGAACTTTCGCATCACCTGAATGAGTGTGCATAGGAATCGACTTATGCATTTCGGACCTTTGGGTCCCAACTTTGAGGGTTTAGGGGTTTTTCCCTCACCTGTGGCACCGCAATAATTACTTCTGTTGATTTACTGTACGCCCTAAGCTGAGTGCCACTACTTCCTGTGTTAATTCCTGTGTTAATTAATACCGCCATTTTGTAGTATTAAAATGCACTACTGTTGCCCACAGCGGCTCACAGGGCTCAGAGAATGGGTTGTGCATCCCTTTCATTGTGCTTTTGTTGCTTTGCCTATGGTGACAGACAATGTTTACCAAACAGTTTTATGTAAGACATTTCTTTCTTAGTGGGTGTCTCGAAGAGATCAGTATCATAACACATGATGGAAAATCAAGTCTAATTTGAAAACTCATAAAAAGAGGATGCTACATAGAGTGTGACAAAGCAATATTTAACAATCACTATTGTTTGCTTCAAATCTTGATGTTTTTAATGCTAAATCTGCACATTTTCATGCATTTCAACCATAATTGGGACACACCACATATCAGTCTTATGTAGTGCTGCTGATATTGCTTGCTGTATGCAATGCAACTAATGTTGGTGTCCAACTAGCTTTTAACCTCTTAGCCCAGTTTGCGTGAAGACATCAATTAATCATCATCTTCTTAAAGACCTAGGAGAAGATGCTGGGAAAGGTAACTATAAAGGAAATTAACCAACAAATGCCGCTCCTTGGTTTAGTTATAAATAAAATGTTGATATGTGTATACTTATAGAACTTTAAACACTGTCACAGCAATTGACTTTGCCAATCTTTATTTTTTCCTACATGGAAAATGTGCGTCTAGACCTATATGTGGTGAAATCTTAGAATTATTTTTCTTTGTCTTTAAGAAAATGCATTCCAAGGTAGCTGGTGTGCATTGACATGCTTGGGAGGTGGCCATCTTGGAATGGTTTTTCTAATGGTTTAAGGAACAAATAATTCCAAGCCCCCAGCATCCAAACCAATGGGCACTAGTGGATAAGGGTTGCTACTATTCTAAAAACCCCAGCAGTGCCCAGAGAGAAAGAAGTCCCATATTGGCCACATTATGCAGAAGGCCCGGAAGGTCACAATTCACTGCCTCTTCTGCACCTCAGCGCCTTACTCCGTGGCCAGGGAGATCAGTTTCGGCTGGTGGGTACTCTGTTGGGGATGTGAGAGATGGCATGTAGGTTGGTCAGTAATATTTCCTGCATTGTGCTTCTAGGGCAGAGACAGTATTTGCCAGGGGTTTCAGTCTTACATTTTGTTTTTGTGCCAGTGGAGCTTGGGGAAGTGCTTGGGCTTATGTATGGCTATACTGGCAGTCTTGCACACAGATTCTGATCGAGAGATTTTCTTTTTTTGTTTATTTCATGTGCTACAATTCCAGCAGGGGAATTTTGTTTTGCCTTCCACGGCCAGGACATGCAACAGCTGATTGCAGAGTAGCCCGCCGTTTTCAAGACCTATCACAACATAGGGGCAGATTTACAAGCCCCTTGCACCACTTTTGCGTCACTTTTCCCATGTTAAAAGTGACGCAAAAGTGGGGCAAGGGGCTTGTAAGTCTGACCCATAATGTTTATCTTTAGTGGGTGGTGCCGGTTTGCAGAGCAGTTTAGATCAGACCTAAATACCTGGTTTAGGTGGAAAGCATTTTCAATACTGTTTGTAAATCCACTAAAACACTTTATGTTGCTCAATCAAATGTATGTTTTCTAATAAATTCACAATCACCTTTTATCTCAGCATTCAGTTTTCAGCGAGTACACTATGATCAGTAACTCCTTAATCTTGTCCTGCCAATTTTAGTCTACTGCACTGTGGTAGCTGGGGTGCATAGTTAAACTTCTTTTTCATCACAGGCCTACAGCTCACAGCATGGCATTACCTATAGTTACAAAAACACGAAAAAACACGAAAAAGATTGTCTAGAACCAGTCACTTTCTTAGCAATGGACCACTGAAATATAATTTTCAATAAAATATGGCTCCAAATTAAAAGAAAAGTGTAAAACATCCTTGGCACACGCTTTGTGAAGTAAAAACAAGCATGCACTTTGCTGTAAATGTACCTTAAATAAAATCCAGCTATGTTCCAAATGTAAAAAAAGCAAACTGCACACATAACCTAATGGAAAACGTAGCATGCTGTATAAAGTATACAACGCAGAAAGTACTGGGAAACTTAACTACGAGTTTCAAAGCACTCCTTTTTTTTTACTCTTCGTCACACTTCCAAATGCATTGTTCATTTTAGGTTTTGTAAAGCATATACACCCTTATGCATCAAGCCAAAATCCAGTCGGTAAAATACCGAATCCTTATTAGCTCCCGGTATTAAGTAAAAAATACCCAATCCCAATGCATCAACCCAAAAGCAGAAATCGGTATTTAAGGAATCCTTAAATAGCGATTCTTTAAATAGGGATTCCTTAAATACCGATTCCTTAAATAGCGATTGCATTTAAGGAATCCCAAAGTGAGATTCCTTAAATGCAATGCATCAAAGTTAAAAAATTAGCGATTTCGCTAATAAGGGTAGCAAATTACCATGAAGATGAACTGCATGGTAATTTGCAAAAACTTTGAAAAATGCACTTTTGTGCATTTTTCAAAGTTTCATGTTGCGCACACACATGCCCTTAGAGCATGTGTGTGTGCAACATATGTGCACATATCATTTTCAGGGGTGCAACAGGGTGTCCTTTTGACACCCTGGCACCCTTGAAAGTGCTCCCGCTATTAGCGATTCGGTAATACCGAATCGCTAATACAGAATGGCTTTACATTCATTCCTATGGGCCTCCAAGCCCATAGGAATGAATGGGTAGGTATTCCTTATTACCGATTCGGTATTACCGATTCGGTAATAAGGAATGTTAAGGAATCGCTATTTGAATAGCGATTCCTACATGCATAGCCTTTTGCTATTCCTTATTAGCGATTCCTTATTTTTCGCTAATAAGGAATCGCAAATGCTAATGTTGATGCATATGCCCCATAGCCATTTATACAGACCATTTATGTGTTAAAATAAGCATAATTTTTACTTTGATCTTTCTTTCAGTTCCCAGGCTACATCTTCGGTATTAACTTCTTTTCATTTTTCACATAATTTACTTCAAAAGCTTTGTTTTAAAAAAAGCATTCAAGATATAAAATACATAAAGGTAATCTTAGTTCAATAGAGGTGGTAACCCTTACTCTCTCTGAATCAGCCATTTCTGTTCATGTTTTAGACCCAACCAATGAAGGGTGATTAACAAGGTCAATAGTTCTGCTATTAATTTGCTGACATATGCAAAGAAATGCTTGCATAATTGTTGCTTGCATACGAACGTAAAAGCCAGAGGTATTGGCTGTACTATTGCTTGTTAAGAAAATGCCCCCATTTTAAAAGAAACTTGGGAAACAAATGCACTCAGGGTCATATTTAGAAGCTGCTTCCACCGCTGGTGTGTCACCTTTTGTGACACACCTGTGCCGGAATATGGTGCTCTATATTTACAAAGACACATAAAGCCACCGTGTGTAAATACGGCCCCTTTTCAAGCAGCGCTTTGCCTGAAAGGGGCATTCTATAGGTGTTGCTGTGGGTGGTCCCACACAACCATGGATTCTGATGCATTCCCAGATTTACAATGTTTCCTAAACCTGGGAATGCGTCTGAATCCAATACCTATGGAGGCGTACGGAGGCGTAACAAGGAGAAATACTTTTATTTCTCCTCAATTTTTCCTCTTTCTATGCGTGCATAGAAAGAGGAAAATGCCTTTAATAATTGTTTTTGTGCAGGAATGTGACCCTTCCTGCACAAAAACAATAATCCCTGCAACGCAGGCACCCTTGCACCATGGTGAAAGGGTGCTTGCATTGGCGCATGGCAGCCAATTGTGCGCCAGCACAGGGGAGAGCTCAGGTATACATCTTATTGTAAATAGGACGCATCCCTTTGCTTCAGAAGTAATGCAGCGTGGCACCGTGCTGCGTTACTTCCTTGTAAGTATGGCCCTCAGAATTTAGGGCCATATTATCAAACACGGCGTTAAAATTGTCGCCGTTTTAGCAGCAGAAAACTGCTGCTAAAGCGTCCATAATGGGCTTGATAATATGCCGCAGAGAATTCCCATAGAAGCCCATGTTGACACCAGAACATGGGCTTCTATGTGAATTCTCAAGGGCATATCATCAAGCCCATTATCGCCGCTTTAGCGGCAGTTTTCTGCCGCTAAAGCGGCGATAATTTTAACGCTGTTTCTTGATAATATGCACCTTAGTGCTATCTACATACAATAAGGGAAGAAAAAAGCAGATGGGTCACAAAAGTATATCCTCTGCGATAAAAGAGGAAACCTTAGAAAAAACACATACTGAGCTTAAGGATAATGCTAAGCATTGGCTCTACCAAAACACAGCCAGTTTTTGAACTGCTACGAACCTTTCTCAAAAATATATGTATTTCAGATGTCTCCCCTTTCTTATTTTCGTTAGGGATTTCTACAAACACCTAAATATTCCTGGCTATCCCAATATTCTCCTCATGGAGGGATCCCTCTTCAAACAGAATTCAGCTGTATTGGGTTTCCTATTAGGGACTACCGAGTGTTTTTAGAAAATTATCCATATTATCCGCTCTTTGGCTCATATATGTCATATATTGAGGGCCTCTTTTATAAAAAGTGACGCATCGCTTTGAGAAAACAGCACTGCATCACTTTTCAGTGTGTCCTCCTTGCGACACCAATGATGTGTCATATTTACAGCATGACGCATGATGTTGTAAGGAATTACAGTTATGTCAGTATTTCTGACGTATCTGTAGGCGCAAAAATTATGCGTTGCTGGAGTTGTGACACAACTCCAGCAATGGGTCATTACACATGGGCAAGTCCCATGTTAAATGTGCCTGCATCAGTCTTACACCAGCCATGAGGCAGGCGTAAGATATTGACGTATTTGCGTCCTAGATGTGGCGCAGTGAAATCTTATAGATTTCACTGCGTCACTTCTACGACCCTTTCTTGCGTCGGAACGCTCCCCCCTGTATACATTATATCTTGTGCAGGTATAATGTGGCGCAGGAGTTTACAGAGTTAGATGCATCACTTTGTTAATATGGCGCAACATGGCGCATTTTTTAAGCAGCTGGTGCGTCACGAAAAGTGACTCACAGGCGGCGTAAAAGTGATGCAGGGGCTCATAAATAAGCCCCTGAGTGCTTTTCTAAGGCTGCGACCTACAGCCTTACCCCCTGATTAGGTGGGCTGGACCATGGTACAGCTTTAATTGTAGCTTTAGCTGGATTCCCTTTCTAAAATTATGTTCTCTTTTCTTTGTTGCTCTCTCTCTCTGGCCTTATTTAATCGTTCCGTTTGATCAGACCGGGTTGAAGCACTGTAGACTTTGGCCTCATAACCTGAAATCTTAATTTTGAAACTTATGCTGTCTTTATCGGTCACGAGGCTTCTTTTGTTGTTACTGCCACACTAACATATTTGTATCTAAAAGTAATACCTTTTACTCCTCAGAGGAACCACTGTCCCGTTTGCGTAGTGACTCCCCCAGATTTCTGGCCAGAGTGTTGAGCTGTACCTTTTTTTTTCCATGTAAAGCAGTGGTGCACAGCACATGAAGAACTCAAGAGCAGGGATGCAAAGGACCTAAAGTGACATGTAATGCATCCTCTCAGTAAGTCAATAAATCAGCACCTCTGACATGGGAGAGGCTCACCAAATAATGCAGAAGCACACCCACTTAGCACAGAGCTAGGCAGCTGCAACACAGGGCATCTGCATACAAAGAAGCAGATGCACAAGACAAGCTCCAATAGATGCTCAGCTGTGCTCTGTTGACGTCCACCAACCAAAATGAATTACACATTTCGAAGAACGTGCAAAGCCTGAAGCAAGTTAAACAATTGAATGTAAGGCTGGCCTCACACGAGTGACCTTCTTACCGGCCAGTGTGCTGCAAAGGTATAATAAGCAGTGTAAATTATGGGCTAGGTCTTACAAAGCAGTGGTTGGAAAATCAATTATTTGCACTGCAGTCCAGACTGCTAGATCATCCTTTCAATCACCTTTCTCAGCTGCTTCTTCTGTATCCTGTGTAGAAGGCAGCAGCCTCATGTTCCCCAGAAGCACCTCCAGTACAACCCGCTCCTTCACTGCCATCACTTTCCTGGGAAATGGCCAAAGGACCAGAATTATAATGCCATTCAAGCACTTGTCTTGCCTGAAACCAACAGCCTCCTGCAGCACTCCAGCTTCTGCCTAACCCAACTCCCAGAGCCTTCTGCAGTCTAGCTGAGAGATAGCTGTTTGGAGCAAGACAATCATGCCACCACCTGACCAGCCTCACCACCACCCACTCATATCTAGCAGAGAATGGAGCAGGCAATACATGCTGGCAGTTGCCTGGCAGCCTGACTCTCACAATCTCCTGAAGCGACAAGTCCATCTCTGTGACAGGATTGGTCACATATGCCTGGATTCGCAAGTATAATCCTCCTACTTTGGAGCAGGAGATGCTACTAGCAAAACCCTGAGGCAAAAGGCCCACATGTTAGCCAAAATTTAAATGGAGAGGTGGAGACCTACGTATTATACGGGATCATATACCCCCAATTCCATATATAAATGAATATTGCAATTCACCGTGGAGTTATTGCATCAATTTAGATCTGGAGACTGACCCATCTCCAATCCTGGCTGAGTCACTTCTCCACCTTGGCAGATCCAAAGGCAGAGATGTAAGAGTTTCTACTAGTGTGATACCTACTGTCATGTGTCTGAGTTTGGCCTGGTAGGAATTAGTGCCATTTACCTGTACAGGGTTCTTTCCTAGTGTTGCCTTCACTTTGTCGCATCGACTTTGGACCCACATTTGCATTTGTGACACTTGGGTTAGTTTCTTGGAAACACTGACCTTGCTGTCACAGATAACTTCATGAGAACACTATCACATGACTTTGGCATTGTGTACAAGGCCCTCACATGTGTTATACAAATGTTTTTGTTATTATGCCAATATGGCGATACAGCTTATCCGTGGAATGCAAATAATGGCAGCCTGATCACAATCTCGGCCCAAGGCAAGAATACCCTTTTCTATATATAATCTTTTGTATCTCACGTATAATCAGAGGAGAAAAATTCAGCTGACTTCGAGGGGGCCCTGCATGCTGAGGTTTTTGCCCACCAGCTGATTGACATCTTTGTGAGGGGTGTCCAGTTCATTACCAAGACGGGTTCCTACATTCTTACCCACCAGGTAAAGGGGTTAGACCATCCAGAAGGGGGTTTCTTGGCGGGCATTCATTTACACCTTAGACACGTATGTTAGGGTTTACATCGTAGTAGTACGTTGGACTGTTAAAATAATGAATGTGTATATATAAGTTGTCTAAACAAGATGGTGGAACTCTTTGTTTTGTTCACTGTCTTGACACTCATAACTTTTGTCTGCTTCTGTCTATTGATCATTGCAGCACATATTTTCTGTACTAAAATCACTTTGGTTCAATAAAGATTGAGAAACGTCCCTTCATGTATTCTTTGTGTATTTCTCTGAGTGGAAGGGAGCACAAGTGTCTGAGCGAAAAGGTTTTATGTCTGTCACCATGGTCCCTGTGGGAACAGGGTTGTCATGTTCAGTAGTTGCCGGAACTGTTCGCTCCCTGCCTAGGTTAGGGGGGTTATGGTGAAGAATACAGGCCCCAGCTAGGCCCGCAGAATACAAGGGTTCGCTCTCCTGTAACAAAAGTTAGAAGGAAGTTGGCACGGAAACTGCAAATACAAAGACAGAGTTTATTAACCCTTAAGGGTGGTCCTACAACCCATACAACACTCTTCAGTATTGCATAGAGTAGCACAAAGAAATTGCGTACGCGGTCCCCTTTTATACACAACAGAGGGGCTCATAAGTGGGTGGATACAACATGAGGCAAAGTTCTTTACCTTTTATGGGCATTTTCGATACAGAATCAATATGTGGGCGGAGACGACAATGTCCTGAGCCCGCGAAAACATGGTCAAGCAAGGACTAACTGATAACAGATGTGGTCAAGTCTGGGCATGCGCCAGACAAACAAAGGAGCTATTTATAGACTGTTACTAGGCAGATTACAAGAGCAAGTGACAAGAAGAAAGGACTCTTCTCGTGCAAAGCACGTGGAGGCATGACATTACAAGATGGAGTCCAGACATTAGTCAACATAAGACAAGAAACATGTTTAACGAGAGAGAATTCATGTCTTTAGTGAATGCTTAATCATATCGCCGTTTTAGTTTTCAACAGACGACCCTTTCAGCATTTACTGAAGACATTCGGCTTATTAGGATAATCATCATAGATATCAATTTTCATCATCTCTTCCACCTCTTTGGTTAAATATTTCTGGTGGGTGACATTGGCAATAGCTTTCTTATCAGGAATACAAAATGACACACATAAAGAACAGAGTAAAGGACCACATTGGACACAGATGCAACAGGAAAACAGAACTGCTACAATAATGCAGAGACCAGTTAAAGCTTTCCATCCCCATGTAGTGATCAATGCCCAAAACCATCCAGAAAAGGTCCAAGTACCATTTTCTGTATGAATCTCAGCTGCGATTTTATGCAATTTATTGATAGCGTTGTAAACTGATGGCGTATGATCAGGAATAAACACACAGCAACTACTTCCGATAATTTTACATGCTCCACCTCTATCGGCTAACATAACATCTAACACCATACGATTCTGCAATGCAACAATTCTAGTAATTTGTAGTTCTTCCGTAAGATTCCCAAGAGCAGCAGCGGTTTGATTCGTCACAGCCTCTACAACTCTTGTTAATCTACGAACCTTTCTACTATTTAGGGCAGCTCCAACAAAGAAAAACAATCCTAAGTTAAAATCGATATACTGCTGTAAGATAGTATCAGTTTGATCAACATCATCAATAGATAGAGTACGTTTATACCTATTTACAGTTACATTGTTCAGCAACTTCAAATCTTTATGATAGGATGCAGGTGCTGAGAATACAGGGGGTAATAAAAACGCTACATAACATACTCCGGACCAGCCGGCTGGTAAGCGATAATAACCCTTATTCCCACATACAAAGTATGTATTATGGGAGGCTAAGAAAGTACTATTATTTAATCCATCTATATTCAGAACAATAATACAATCACTAACACCAACAGGAATATGACCCACACTCTGGACACACAGGTCCGCTTGAGCTTGTGCCACTTGAATCACAAAGCGCTCTTTCCCTGCAGTGTCTCTGGTGTTCGTGAAAATATAGGGGATCGATTCATTGTCTGGTCGATATTCTTCCCACTCCCATATTGTCCCATTCGCTTGTGGATAGCCATTTTTATCTTGATGACATTCTCTATTAAGTCTGAAAAGTAATCGTTCCACTGTAGGTTTCCGTGTGGCAAAAAGCAAAGTGTACCATGCTCTACAAGAGCCATTATGAGAGAAAGGAAGGGGTATAAATGGCGTTCCTCCTTTCTTCTGATGAGCTGGCATCATACCACATATCCAACAGTTCGTAGCATTCGTAGCAACATGGGTATGATGCAACATCTGGATAAAAGTGTTATTCAAATAAGACTGACGATGCTTCAATTCTTGATACGGAAGGGTATAGAAGTAGTGCTCCTCAGGCACTGGAGTGGTCAAAACAAGCAACTCACGGGCAGGAGTCACATCCTCAACAAACCATGTGGTTATACCAACAATAACTACAATGAAAATAAAGCTTGTTGCACAAAGAATCTTCTTCTTTTCCATCTTGCAGTAAAAAGTCAGTATCTTCCTGAAACTAAAAGGTTGTCAGAACTCTTCCCCTTAGGCAGACGTTGATTTCTTCACCAGCGGGCCAAGACGGGTGTCACTACACTAATGCAGGGCTGATCCCCCCCCTTGCCTCATTGGCTCTCCGTTTCACTAACCTAAGGGCCGTTCTGACAACGTATCCGGATACGGAAAAATCACTTCCTCGGTCGAAGATGATATCTCCCTCCTCCAGGGATCGCTTGGTCCGGGAAGAGCTCCTCAGTGTCGTTCGGTTCCACAGCACAGCCTTTCTCCGCAGTCAGGATTTCTCGATGGTCGGTCAACACAGCAGGGTCCACCAATCCAGGCGGCACTTTACGACAGTGCAAGGAGTGGATCCAGTTCTTCCGATTGGAAACTCGCACAGCTGTCCTCGTTGCGAGCAAGACTTGCTCAGGACCAACCCATCTCGGTTCCAGACTGTTCGTCCTTTCGAATACCTTTATCATAACCTGATCGCCAGGTCGGAGGTTATGACCTTCACCTGTGGACCGATCAGGGAGCGCTTCTCGAACCTGTTGATGAATAGAAACCAAATTATCCGTTAACTGTGCCAGATAATCACTCATCATTACACAAGGTACATCATACACTAACTGCGGTTTTGGTGGACCCCAAATATTCATTGGGCGTCCAAACACGATCTCGTAGGGTGTGAGACCGGTCCGAGAATGCGGTATCGATCTAATTGACAATAATGCCAGCGGTAAAGCATCTGGCCAAGTCAAAGAAGTTGAAGCTTGGATCTTAGCGATCTTAAGCTTCAGAGTACCGTTATATTTCTCAACCAATCCCGCAGACTGAGGGTGAAACACTGCATGGAACTTCTGTGTAATGCCTAGGCCTTTCAGGACATACTTGATAACATCTGCTATAAAATGAGGTCCGTTATCACTCCACAGCAATCTGCAAACACCATATCGAGGGAAAAACTCCTTCAATAGCATCTTCGCTGTAGTCATTGCAGTATTGTCTTTCGTAGGGTACGCCTCAACCCATTTACTGAAGGCACAAACCACTACTAGAACATACTTCAGATTGTTACAGCGCTCAAGCTGAATGTAATCCATCTGCAAAACCTCAAAGGGTGCAGTAGGCGTTGCAAATCCTCCTGCTGGAGTTTGTGTACCCTTTCCTGGGTTGTACCTTAGGCAAATCATGCAGGTCTGCACTACCCTCTTTGCCGTACTAGCGATCTCCGGATGCTCCCAAACTCGTGTGAGTAATTTGACAATTGCGGAAGCTCCGACATGCGCTAGTCCATGTGCCATCTGAACCATAGGTTGTACGAAGGCTGTGGGTAACTTCCATTTATCCGTCTGCTTACTTCTTCAACACCCTTCATCATCTAATTCTCCATCATTGGACCATTGCTCCCGTTCCTTATCGGAAGCGGTCCTCTGTACCTCCAACACTTCTCTCCTGGCATCGTGCCATTTTTCTGTCTGCGATTTCACAACATACATTGCAGTAGCACCAGGCTGCATCGCAGTCTCTCGCGCCACCCGGTCTGCTAAAGCATTCCCTTCTCCCACTTTATCAACCACCTTCTTATGGGCACTACATTTAACTATAGCAATCTTCTTTGGATATGTTAGTGCAGTCAAAAGGTTGTGAACTAACTCCCCATACATTATCTGGGTTCCATGTGACGTTAGAAACCCTCTCTCCTTCCAGAGTAGGCCGAAGTCGTGCGCTACTCCGAAGGCATAGCGGCTATCTGTATAAACATTCACACACAATCCTGTACTGAGCTCACATGCTCGTGTTAATGCTATCAGTTCCGCTGCCTGAGCTGATTTCTGCGGTATGCGTGCAGTCTCCACTATTGTTTGTAATGTGGTAATTGCATACGCTGCTGAAGTCGTACCATCTGGTAGCTTCAGGCATGATCCGTCCACCCACAGTTCTCCATCTACATCTGTAAAGGGCGTATCCTGGAGATCAATACGACCCTTTGTCTGTTCCTCAGTCACAAGAATACAGTCATGTGTTTTTTGTGCTTCAGACTGAGTTTCCGGAAACGGCAGCAATGTGGCTGGATTTAGCGTTGCGCACCTCTTTAACGTAATATGGGGAGCCAAAAGCGTCAAGTCATATCCCGTTAAACGAGCACTGGTCAAATGCTGCGTCTTTGTTTGATTAAGCAGGGCATCCACAGCATGGGGAACTAATACCAACAATTTGTGAGATAACACAATTCCCTCGCTTTGGCGTATTGACACAGCTGTCGCCGCAACCGAGCGAAAACACCCTGGTAATGCTCGGGCAACAGGATCAAGTACAGCCGAAAAATATGCACAAGGGCGCTGCTTGTCGCCGTGCATCTGCACTAAAACTGATAATGCACATACAGTGAAAAGGGCTTCGTATAATCAGGGGTACCTAACACTGGTGCTGAGCAAAGGGCTTGTCGTAATTGCTGGAAAGCAATTTCACACTCATTTGACCAGGGAAGAGGAATCGGAGTGTCTTTTGTCAAAAGTGCTAATAATGGCTTAGCTATGTGTGAGAACCCCAATATCCATTGCCTACAGAAAGAGGCTAAACCCAAGAATGCACGCACATCCTTCTGTGTGGAAGGTACTGGCGTGTCCAAAATTGCTTGAATACGATCTGGTGTGAGTGCACGCCCCTCCTTAGACAAAAGGTGACCCAAATAAGTCACCTTTGGTCTACAGAATTGCAATTTCTTCCTCGACACTTTGTGATTGTGAGATGCCAAAAAGGAAAGCAAAGATAACGTAGTCTTCTCACACTACTCAGGAGTGTCAGCCGCCAACAAGATGTCATCGACATATTGTATAAGGGCGACACCATCAGGCAGAACAAAGGAATCCAATTGCCTTTTCAATGCTTGACTATAAATACTAGGGCTTTCTGTATAACCCTGAGGGACTCTACAAAATCTATAAGACCTATTATTCAAAGTAAAACCGAAGAGGTATCGGCTATCAGGATGAATAGGAATCGAAAAGAAAGCATTTTTTAAATCAATAACTGAAAACGTGGTCGCCGTTGGCGGAACCAAAGTGAGTAACGTCGTGATATCAGAAACCACTGGGTACTGAGGTATCACTATCTTATTCACTTCTCTTAAGTCAATGATAAAACGATAAACCCTGGTGTCAGTATCTTTCTTCAAAATAGGTAAAATAGGGCTATTGCAGACATTGTAGGGAACTTCCTCCACCACTCCCACCTTAATCAAATCCTGCACAATCTGTATGAGTGCCTCCTCCCCCTCCTGAGAAATACGATACTGAGGGAGGCGAGGTAACACCGCACCCTCCTGGACACTAATGTGGACAGGCGGAATCACCATCTGTCCCACATCAGTATCCGAAGTGGCCCACAAAGAATGAGGGAGGGAAGCCAATGCAGCATCCTCCGCAACCACACACATCCGGTCTGTCAGTGGGTGATTATCGTTTAATATCACACGTACTCCAGTAGGGGAGCAGCGGATCGTAGCTCTGAAGTGCTTAAGCATATCAAGACCCATAATGTTGTCGGGCGTGTTCGGAGCGAGCAAAAACGGACAGGGTGCAGAAAAGTGGTCAACATGGAAGGCAAGGGGTCGGGAAAGAGGGCTTCGAGAGAGTGTACCATCAAACCCTACCGATGTAACCATTAAGCCAGATGGGGGAGCCCTCGGAACCAATTGTTTAGACAGTGCACTACGAGTAGCTCCGGTATCAACTAGGAACCGATCAGTAGAACCCAAAACACTTGCTGAAACATAAGGACCCTTCTGATCAACCGGTACTTCAACTGATTCCAACCCCCATCCAACGCAATCCTATGCATGCTGCGAATCATGGTACCCAGGGCGGTTATTCCCAGACATTTGATACTGATTTTGCCGATCAAATACGTTAGGTCTATCTCGTTGCTGCACGTTAGAGTCAAATCGAGCACGATCATTGGGATTCCCTCTGAAATTCGAAAAACCCCCTCTACCTCTCGGTGGTCCCTGACCACGTCCCTGGCGAGATGCATATAATACCGGACAATCTCTAGCCCAATGACCCGACTGTTTACAATACGCACATTGATTTCTATTAACATCTGACCGAACGGAAGGGGGACCATAGGATCCTCCTCTACCTCTGTCGATACCCCGACGAGGCGGACCATACACTTGTGCTAACATCACCTTAGTTTTCAAATCTTTCGATTTCTTCTCCTCATGCCCCTTCGCTTCTTGTTCCTGACGCTCATAATACTGAGCCATAGTCAGGAGGGATGCCGGAGACGAAGTGGACCAGGAACTTTCACTCGCTTTTAAACGAGCTGCTATTCCTGGCAATAAATTCGCCACGTATTTATCAACAAAAAGATGTCGACCCGTATCATCCGTAAGGGACTGACCACTGAAATCATGAAATGTCTCCTTGAAGCGCGTAAAGAAGTCTGAAACCGATTCATCAACCTTCTGTTTACACGATGCTAACATGTTCCAATCAATCTTTTTAGGGGGGATAATTGTTTTCAATTTAGTCAAAATAGCAGTGGGAAGATCTAAAATAAGCTGGGGTGGTTTTTGCGCGGGTTTTCTCTCCCTATCCACATCCTCAATCTCAGACCATTTGGCCTTAAAAGCGGCTTGATCATCCACCTTCCGCACAGATCGCCACATATCCGGTGGTAAAATAAGCCCAAAGAACAAATCTATATCTGCTAAGGTCATAGTACAAGAATTCAAGGCCCCTTCAACCTCTTCGTAAAAGGCCGCTGGATTCTTGCGGGGGTCAGGCAATGCATTCTTTAAGGCCATAACATCAGCCCTATGCCAGGGAGTATAAACCCAATTATACACAAAATATCCCCTAGCATCGGGGGAAGATATATCTGAACTATTTCCTGCTCCTTTAGGAGGAACATACAAAGGTGCCGCCTCTCGCATCGGTTTAGCATGCACTAGTTCACTCTTATCTGATTGGGAGGTAGATGACTGGTCGCCGACGGTACGTGAATCCGATTGCTCCTTCTCCCCTGCCTTTAGGCGCGCTCTCTCTTGAAGTTCAAACGCCGCGTCCCGCAATGCAAACAGCCATCGGACCGCATCGGGTACCTTAGAGGGAGAAAAAACACCGTTACGTAATGCTTTAGCATCTGAAACTACAGCATCAGGCTCGAAAACATCAGAATATTTCCGAAAGGCATTAATCACTTCATCAGAAAAAGTTGCCGCAAAATACAGCTTCTCTTTATCCCGCCAACCTTCCAAAGAGTCTAACAATTCAGCAAGGGGTAGCTTGCCTTTAAGCGCACGCAAAGAAATTTTCCGAAGCTCACCCATACGATCAACTGATAACATGGACCGCGTGTCTACCTTATCCGAAACCGATCCAGAATCCTGTGATCTCGGGGCGGACGCGCCAACATAAGGGGGCGGAGAGCGATCTAATAAATAAAAATCATCTTCAAGATTAGTAAGGACAGGATAAAGTGGCTGGCGGACGGCATATTGACCTGAGACTTGCAACCTACGCTCTTTCTCTTGTCTCTCCGCCAGTTCTCTTTCTTCCCGACGCTTCGCTTCCTGCGCTCTCACATGATCATTTTTCCGTTGCTCTTTATCAAACAGCGCTTTCTCACGTTTCTCTCGCTCACGCACTTCCTTTACCCATAACCGTACACATTCAAACATGTCTTGCCGAGCACGCCGTTTACACATACACTGTTCCACATACTCAATCTTACGCATATCAAACGAACCATACAAAGGCCATCGCAACTCAGGATCCTTTTTGGTGTATTTCCTCCACACTGTGCTGTACATTATAGAGGAAAGACCATGCTTCACATACATATCCCTATTAGGAGTCCCCTCTGGGGGGGCTGGAGCAGATTCCTCGAGATTTAACCGGTTTCCAAAACAGCAGCACCACTTACGGAGTGCGCTGAAAGCAGGCATGCTCAAAAAATAATGCAAAATATGCAGTATTATCAAAAATGGCACTTAAACTTTGTGCCGTTCAAATTTTCACAGCTCCGGAGAAATATCTCCACATTACCTGCCTATATGTGTTGCAACGCATATATTCTCACAGTAATCAATACAAAATATGACCGGTCATCACAAATCAAACTGAAATAGCCAACCCAGGCTTCAAAACTCGGAGCAAGTACCGTACAACGGTTCTTACCAATCAAGAGTGTCCAGATTCCAACTGCCAAGTTCCAAAATTTGCCCAAACGGCTGTCGCGGCAAAACCGACAGAAGAGGTCTCAGTCGAGGACCGGCGCCACCCAGAAGGTCAGTTCGGAAGGGAAGGAAGAAACCTCGGGATGCCAGGACTAAAACGCCGCTGGCAGTGATCACATCCCCGGCCAAATTCCTCACCTTCGTCACGACCAGTCCTTCGAGCATCCGAGTCGCCGATGAGCCCCACGTTGGGCGCCAATTGAAGAATACAGGCCCCAGCTAGGCCCGCAGAATACAAGGGTTCGCTCTCCTGTAACAAAAGTTAGAAGGAAGTTGGCACGGAAACTGCAAATACAAAGACAGAGTTTATTAACCCTTAAGGGTGGTCCTACAACCCATACAACACTCTTCAGTATTGCGTAGAGTAGCACAAAGAACTTGCGTATGCGGTCCCCTTTTATACACAACAGAGGGGCTCATAAGTGGGTGGATACAACATGAGGCAAAGTTCTTTACCTTTTATGGGCATTTTCGATACAGAATCAATATGTGGGCGGAGACGACAATGTCCTGAGCCCGCGAAAACATGGTCAAGCAAGGACTAACTGATAACAGATGTGGTCAAGTCTGGCCATGCGCCAGACAAACAAAGGAGCTATTTATAGACTGTTACTAGGCAGATTACAAGAGCAAGTGACAAGAAGAAAGGACTCTTCTCATGCAAAGCACGTGGAGGCATGACATTACAAGATGGAGTCCAGACATTAGTCAACATAAGACAAGAAACATGTTTAACGAGAGAGAATTCATGTCTTTAGTGAATGCTTAATCATATCGCCGTTTTAGTTTTCATCAATGGTGGCACTGTGAGCTAGCTGGTCGAAAGCAAGACATATCCTATGTGGATGCGTGGAATCCATCTGGCACTATCCTAAGTTTATGTCATCCGCAAACGTGCAGTTCCTAATGATTAGTGGAAACTACATGACACTACGCCACTAATGGATTTGCTGTAAATGATCTGGCTGTGTAAAGAAGATTGTGTGTATCCTCACTCTTAAAAAAGTCAATGTACAAGTATTAAAAGATGTGGGTCAGATGATGATGTGATGATGTATTTTAAGGATTTAAGAGCTAGATGTACAAAGCATGTTTGCTGTCACAAATGGCCCTACTTGCACATTCCCGCTGGTCCATTAGTATAACACTGTTGCGGGTATCGATACATGGAGGAAAGTTCTCATGAGAACCTTCTATGCCTAAGCTAAAGGATGTTCTCTGTGTTTCAGTGTACAGACAAAGGCTTGCTTAGAAAGCGGAGGCAAACTAGCAATGCACTATGATGAAGCACACATAAATTGTCCAAATCATTATTTAATACATCAAACACAACACATTTCATTATGCCAAAGTGAATCATCTAATATGAGGTAAGGAAGTCAAATGATAGGAGACAGCAGTTCTTAGAGAAGATGCTGGTGCTAGGCAAATGTTCTGAATGAGTGTCTGTTAAGCTATGAGCATGAGTTGAAATTAATAGGCACTTCTAAGGCCTAAACTAAATGCACACAATTAAGCATAATAGATTGGTACAAAAAATGTCTACATTAATATGTAAATATCTACACACTAAAGTACATTTTCCCCACATTCTTAAAGTATTAATAAGCCATTACGTATTTAGTTGTACACTTAAGAAAGATTTATTTTTGTTTCTCAGCATGAGTAAATTTTTCTGTGTGCTATTTTTAAATGAAAACAATTCTGCAGCAGCTGTAAATGCATTCTAAAGGTAAATTTCTAATGTTGTGTGCAAGTCAAATGTCAGTTGTTTTAATTAAAGTTGATCAAATCCCTCCCATATGATGATTCTAATGATCACATAATCTGGTTTCACACACAAATTTGAGTCCTTGAGAGCACTTCTGTCTTCAGATGTGTCTCATCTTTTTCTTTCAATTCCCCTATTCAGTGTACGTGATTTCTTATCATTTTCATTCATTATTCCCATCAATCCCATGTCCTTTTCATATTTCGTTCTCTGGAAATGTCCCTGTCATAGCGCATAAAGTATTTACAGCTCAAAAATAGGGCGGAAAGGAAAATTAAGCGAACGTATTATCATTATTGACATTAGTATTGCATTCATTATACCCCTTCCAGCTGTTGAAAACAAATTTCCAATTGTTCTCAATCCTTTCCCAAAATGTTCATATAAACCTGGTGTTTCCAAGTCATATAATTCACGTTCAAGATCTGATATATTCTTGGCATATCTCTCTATCTTTGTCCACTTTAGTCTGGTATGAATGAACAACAGTGTGTTAATTTTAACATGTGACAGACTCCTCCCTTTTCAGCGAGTAAGAAATATAAAGCAAGACTGTCTTGTAAAACCATAGCCCTAATAGTAATTAATTCAGTGTTAATTAAGAGTAAAGCTCCTGAGGTGCTTGTGGCCATTTTGGCAACTGCAGTTGCCAGCTTTCTGATCTTTTCATCATTCAGTATTATCCTCACAGGTGGTATCACTGCTCCAAATATGTCTCCCACTATGGCAGTTCCTGTTTCTACACTACATTTCTTTTTGTGTGCTGGTACAAATGCTAATTCTT
This sequence comes from Triturus cristatus, assembly GCF_964204655.1. NCBI lineage: Eukaryota > Metazoa > Chordata > Amphibia > Caudata > Salamandridae > Triturus > Triturus cristatus. The sequence continues at coordinate 313,652,132 of NC_140588.1, read as the reverse complement.
CTAGGTCTGAAACATGGTACATTTTTGGATTTGTATGCCTAAATAACAAGTTCCTTACCAATCAGCAGGTAATAGGAAGTAAGCATTCAGTCCACTAATTAAATATACTTCTGGTATTGTGTTGTTGTTTCCCTGTAAAGTTTGCCATGATCTTCCCATCAATTCAAATGTATGTTCATATCCACTGAGCCCAACATGTCTTGTCCTTTTCAATGCTTTACATTTGTAAAAGCAAATTTTCCCCTTGGGTCTGTTGTCTAGTCTGAGTTTTAGATACTGGTGGAGCAATTTGCAAAGTCTATACAGCACGCTCAATTGGCAATGGATCTTCTTCCACTGGAGCAGTTGCTATGATGACCTGAATCGCACTATCACTTATCCGTCCATTTCATCTCCTGAATCAGTATCAGACTCATTCCCTTCTGGCTTAGCCTTGCCTTATTCCCTTCTCTTTCTTTCTCGCAACCTTCTCCCAAGCATTAAATGCCTCATATTGCATAGGTCGAGGCAATGGGTCATTTCGTACAATTTTCCCTTCAAATAATCTAGAAATCCTAGTATTAAATGTTCTATGTCTCTGAAAACTTAAAGCACCATCACCCTCTGTAATTCTCTCCCATAGTTTTAAACATAAACATATATTTAAACCATGCTCAGTGGTCATAACGTAGGTTTAAGTACCATCAGGAGGAGCTTCTCCCCTTATGGAACAGGAAGAGTGACATCTCCTTTACAAATTTCTTAAAATCCTTGAAACGTTTCATAATGACAATTGTATTTTTGAATTTCTCGTTCATAAACACAAATGTTTTGAATCTGTTCTGTATACGTAAAATTTTATTCGGCAATCAAATAACAGGCTCTTTTTAAAAAATTGCTCATTAAATCCAAAAACAAATCTTATTTCGACAATGTCAAATTACAGCTTGGCACACAAAACTTACTCAGCCAATGACAGCGTGAAAGCACACCAACAAACCAATCCCAGCACGAATAACTATGATGCCAACTTCAGACCTCGCGGGAGCTCCCCCTCCTTCACAATTTTCTTTGAATTCACACAACTCCAACAAATATTTCTTAAACCACTTCTTGTTTGCCCTAATAAGAAACATCAATGTATTACAATCACCCAAGAGTATTTTCCCACATGCAAGTGACTTCTCGACCAGTAAAAACTCAGAACAATTAATGCAGTTGCACCCGTTTCTTCAATAGGGTTATTCTAACATTACCAAATATTAATCAACCACAACAGCTTGTCCCTAACGTTACTTATGGAAGTGACGGTACCTCAAATTCTGCATCAACTCCTCCCCCAAACAAGTTTAAACTCTTATGATTATCCCAGTATCTTTTGACTACAATGAACCTGAAATCAACTTCTTCTTCAACAACTTATCCGAATGTTTTTTATTGCTCACTCATACAACCTGTAATAAAAGACACATGCAACCACTACTCTCATAACCACAACATATCTTGCACTGTTAATACGCACACCTTCAAAATCACCACCGCTAGACAGCAACCGCTTCGTCAGCCGAGTTTCCTCACAATTGGAGCAGCAACTGTCAGCAATAAGATTATCTCTACAGTAGCATCGAACTAAAGAAACGATTTAAGAATTACAGTAAGTCACCTTTAGCAGTAGCTGTCGGTTACTATGCAAATGCAGCCTTCAGGAGAAAAGACACAAGGCAAGGATGATGGATCTGTCAGTACAGCATTCGGGCTCCTCCAAAGTTTCATCTACCCTACCTAGCTAGGAACACTCATTATTATAAACGGGGAAACATTTTAAGAACATTATTAGTGAGTCGATCCTTCTATTCCAATGATATTCTTCCATTCGGTGGTGTCGTCAAGCTTCCGGTGCCTCTTCCCTCAATTGTCACTGCAAACATTCATGCTTGTCCAGTTGTATTACACTGTTGCGGATATCGATACATGAATGAAAGTTCTCATGAGAACCTTCTTTACATAAGCTAAAGGATGCTCTACGTGTGTCAGTGTAAGGGCAAAGGCTTGCTTAGAAAGTGGAGGCAAACTAGCAATGTATTCTGATAAAGCACACAGAAAATGTTCAAATCATTATTTCATATATTAAACACAGCACATTTTATGTTGTGTTAAAATGAATTATCTAATCTGAGGTAAGGAAGCAAACTCAGTCACATGATAGGAGTCAGCAATTTTTACACAAGATGCAGGTGCTAAGCAAATGTTCTGAATGAGTCTCTATTAAACTATGAGCAAGAGGCACTTCTAAGGCCTAAACTAAATGTACACGTTTAAGAATAATAGATTGGTACAAACATTTTCTACACTAATATTTCATTATCTCCACACTAAAGTACATTTGCCCTATATTTTAAAAGTATTAATAAGTCATGATGTATTTAGCTGTACATTTAAAAATAATTTATTTTCGTTTACCTGCATGGGCACTTTTTTCTGCGTACCATTTTTAAATTAAACCAGTCTGCGGAAGCTCTAAATACATTCTAAAGGTACAGTTCTAACGTGGTTTGCAAGTTGAATGTCAATTTTTTTTTAAATTAAGCTTTATCACTATTGTTTTGTGACCAAAATGAGGTTGCAAAACATTCGTTCTTTACCAGCAACTGAAAGTTGGTGTTAAACCATTCGCAAATGGGGAGAGAGTCCCCTTAGCACCCCTTCCCCTTTGAGAATGTTTTTAAAAAAAAATTAGAACAGGCACTGGTTCCACAGACCACTGCATACTTTCAAAAAATCAAAATGAAACATTTATTTATATCTTTTAACACACCCCATTCACCATTAAGGAAAACGGGCTGCATTTAATAAAAGAAAGGATTGCTTTAATTAGACGCAATCACAGATATAGCGGTCTCTAGACCCCAACAGGCCACCATGCCTGTGATGGCAGCAAATCTTCGTGGGCCACAATTTGCGAACTACCACATTCATATTCATGATGTAGGTCTATTTCTACCCACTACAAATCGCTATTTAGCGTATAAGGGCTAAATAACACCTTTGCACATTAGTAATAGTGGTTACCAAATAGTGAAGCAGAAAAAAAATCAGAATTTTTGTAATCACTTTTATTACTGTTCGCACATCTAGCCCTAAGCTATTGCCTATCATAAGCAAAAAGGATTTTACAAGTCACTTTAGATTTCCTTAACCCTATTAAGAAACTCGTTTGTGAATTTCACTGGTTTATCCAATTTCGCAGCTGCGCCACTTTACGCATAATTACATTGCACTTCCCGCATACATCATCATCTGCTGCATAGTTGCAGATTAAATGTTTCTTGCTCCTATGGATCTAGCATTACTAGAAATTCTGCCACAAGTGTTTCTATGCCATGGCAGGTCCTTTGCAGAGGTTATCTGGTCAGTTTTCAGTTGCTGAATGTTCTGCATTTAGGTATTAAACTGGTACAAATTTAGAGAAATCTTTGCACATACCGTGTTGATGGATGTAAAGATGAAAATATGCTGAAGTAATTGTGCCAAAGAAACTGTTTAATTGAAGCATAATTTATTCAACATTGCAACATAATTTGGTCCTGCCCCATCACATAATTCCAGTGGCCCTGAATATGAACTGTGGTGACTTCAGTATGTGAAGTAAATTAATATGAGGCAAAGGCAATTAGAAAAAGATTACCTTTCCACTACAATAGTGCAAATAATTTTGCTGCTATTATTTTTCGTAGCATTAGTTTCATCACTATTGGTATTATTATTATGATTAATGTGCCTCAACTCTGGCATTTGCAATGAGGTGTTACGGAACGGCCACTTCCGTCTCTCTCTGCTTTACTCGATAGCTATGTCTGAGGTTCCTCTTGCATTATTTGCAATCTATACATTATTTATGCTGCAAGGCAGAAGGAGCTGAAATTTCATACTAAGTACATTCCCAGCAGTCTAAAGATTTCATTTATTTGCAAAAGTATCATTAGCTGGCATGTGCCTCCCTAATGGAATCGTGAGGGAATTATATTTTTGTTTCACTTTCAAAGCCAGTGCATGTACAAACAAACACACCTAAATAAAGGCCTGATGGACCACTTAGGAGGATGTAGTTTCCTGCAGCCAACTGCTCACCGAGTGAAATCCAATAGGGCTTGGCAGACAAAATACCCTGGGTCTTTTCAGCCTTAAGAAGGGTGGCATATCCGGTTTTCAAGCATCTGCTTCAAAACTCATTGCCATATGGTGTAGGAAATCCTCTCCCAAGGCAAATACGCATCCTATAGGAGCAATGCATTTATAGGAGGCATTTAAACATTTAGGTCTAGATTCACAAACGTGTCAGGCAATGCAGCTCAGCACTCTAAGAGGCTGTGCTGCGTTCTGTACAAGGAGAGAGGAGGAGAGCGCCATATTCACAGACAGGCGTGCAACACCCATTGGGCTCACCGGGCTTCAGCCCCCCCCCGTCATGTGTGTCAGCCCGGCTGAGACAGCCTCGCGGGCTGGCGTCCGTCTAATTGCAGCCACACCTGAGTACTTCACGGGTCTTTAAAAGACCAATTACACGTTAATGAGGCTTTTGTTGCGTTTTCGCCCCTTCTTACAGCCACTCTGCCTATGGCTGGAAAACTTAGCCCCCCGAAATCTTTTTCAGCCCCCCCCCGAAATTTGCCTCTAGTTGCCCGCCTGTTCACAGAGATATGGCACTCTCCTCCCCTTTCTCTAGCGCTGGAGGTGATTTGTGCTGTTGTGTGCCAGGCACACACCGTTAGGGTGCATGCTTGAGTCTACCATAGGTTTTGTACAGAAAGAGTATCTTTCCTGTACAAAATACTGTGATTAGACAAGTTTAAAACCATTTCCCATTTTCTGTGTGTGCTGTAGAGAGCAGCACACATGCAAAGTCAGAAAAGCAATGAGAAATAAAAGCATTTCTCTTTTTAAAGCCTGCTTTTCAACTGCGTTAATTTTTGGCACTAAACCCTGTCTACCAATGTTGGTAGATAGGATCTTGTGTCAAAAAGCATGGGCGGTTGCATGGAAACGCCCATGTACCACCCATGTAATGGGCCCCTTGATGCAAAGTAATGCAAAGCACCGTTTCACGTTAATTTGTGTTACTTTTCCATGCAAACCAACCCAAATAACAATTTGCGCTGGTTTATTAATCCCCAAACAGGTTTGGCATTGGGTGTGCATTAAAGAAATAACGCTTGCCCAACACTACATCTTTGTGATTCTGGGCCTTAATTACCACCTCAAGACTGACTGACTCAAGCTCTTTATTGGTGGTTGCATATTAACGAGGAATGTAGAATCCACACCCTGGCACATGCAGTACATTCAGTTTCTGGTTCACAAAGGCAGGCAGTGCTTTTTTTGTAAAAGAATGAGTACCACTGCTGAAACTCTTCCAAGAAGCCCACAGTCAGTGCAATTAAACATTGGAGCACTGAATACCAAAGATTTGTAGTCTTAGATTTGTATTTTTAACACACTACCAGACACTCCCTGCCACTTTTTCTCACTCTTGCAGGTTCCTGCTTTTTCTTTTTTATGGCGGTTTTTTCATCTTTCTCTCTCTTGTCTTTCAGATCTGCATTTTCCCGTCTCTTGCTCTTGTTAAATACCTGATGTAGAAAAATAAGTGCTGGTCCCCGGAAATAAGTGCTGTAAACCACCGGCTCAAATTTAAAAAGACAGGTTTTAAGAGTCCAATCTCTACTTCAGCTGGATTACTTCCACATTTGGAGTAGGTTTCACGTTTGGAGTAGATTCACTAAGGATATCTATAACACTAGCAGAGTAAACTAAATGAAGAATTTACTCTTTCAGATTTTCCAGAACGATAATTTTCGAATAAGTATATCATGCAAAATTGTGCATGTACACAACTTATTTTTTTCCTCCACATGGAAACAATTTTTTGTTAGCAGAAACTCCTTCCTCTAGAACACTTGTAGATATGGATACCACTTGTAGATACGCTTCAAATATGTAAAACTCTGTGCTTCCAGCGTAGGAAACTACCTGCAAGAGGCACGCGAACACCTACAAACATACGAGTTTGTGCATGATAACCTAGTTCTGCAGGATGCCCCACCATAAAAGGTCTTGATCCTTACCCTAAATTTACAATGTTGCAAGGCTCACCATGCTGATAGGTTGCACAATGTTCCAAGCAAACTTTATGTTCGTCAATTTCCGCCAATCGTGACACACAGATTGGAGATGTGAAATTTACGACTGGACACTGTTTTTCAGCATGCATAAATCTGTTATATTTGTACACATTTTTTTTTGTTAATTGGGCCCTTCCTTCATATACGGTTTCTCACTCAAACCATTGCTTCGCTCCAACCATCCATCCCCTCGCAAACCTCTCACTTCTAACACCAAGAGACACACATACCCAAACACACCTAAACTTTTATCATTGTTACAAATTGAACAAAATAACATTTTGCTGCAACATCAAAACAATGTTACCGGATGAAGTTGGAACTCAGTGATACACCAGGAGCCCTATTACACATAGGGCGCACTTTCCCTGTTTGCACCGCGAAGCACCTTAAAACAGGTGCACCGGGCACAAGTAGGGAAAATGCACCCTATTACATTGAATGTACTGCCACCATGGCAGCCGCAAATCTGTGCTGCCATGGGGGAAGAGCAGTCAAGTGAAAATTGGATTGGTTTTGAAGCAGCTGATCTATGTTTCACTGAGCATTGCAGCACACCTGGACTTTGAAGAGGGGAGAGAGATCCCGTTGCAGGCGGGTGCAGTGAGTGGCTGCACCTGCCTGCAAAGGAATGTCTGGGGGGTCCATAGGATCTTTTTCCACCTCCAGAGATCTGCCATAGAGGTGTGCACTGACAGTGCGCCTCCTGACAGCTTCTTTGGTTCTGAGCCTGCGTCTAGGCGGCAAAGGGACTCCCTCATTAGCATGGAGCCATGCCTTCATGCAAATGAGGGAACACCCTCTGGTGATAGTGCTGGCGCTATATGTGCACCACTGCTATCTGTATTACTGAAAGGGCCACACAAGTGCCTGCAGCCCCTTCTGTAATATCAAGTGCTCCAGTGGTGCGCAAAGCGGGCGCACATGCCCGTTGCGCCCCTGGGGCACTTTCCATAATAAGGCCCCAGTTGCTACAAACGTGCACAACATATGTTGCCAAAATTGTAACAGATTTTAAATTGTATACCCCATCATGCCACAAACTATCCAAAATTAGTCACTGCCATCTGCACACAAGCCAACCCTGAAGAAATATACACAGTTGGAGAAAGTGCTCATCTGCTGGTGCTGCACAAGTACGTGTTACCCACTCTCTAAGAAGGCTTCTTCCACACCGCCCTTCATGAAATTCTAACAATCTCACCAGGGGCGGCTCCTCCATGTGGGCGGAGGAGCGCCGCCCCACTGCTTTCTCGCAGTGCGAGAAGCAGGAACATAAAATGGCAGTATAAATATCATTTTATGTTTCTGCTTCTCACACTGTGAGAAAGCAGAAAGGTTTGATTGGTTGGTCATGCTCTAGGGCAGGGGAGGAGTGCCTTGCCCACTCTGAGGGCACTGACTGTTTGGTTGACCCCAGGGCCAACCAAACCAGTCATACGCACTCTCCCTTTGCTTCATGTATTCTGCATACAGCCTACATGGAGAAAATGGCCTCCCCATAGACACCTGTGTGGTAGGCGTCCCAACCAATCACAATGCTGCCATTGCAGCGTTGTGATTGGCTTAGGGGAGGGAAGGGAGGCTGCCTGCTTCCTGTGTGGAGCAGAGAAGCAGTGGCGACGCAGGACCGAACTAGGCTGGCGAAGGTCAGTTAACTTTTTTTAAATTAATTTAAAATTACCCCCCCCCATGCACCCTCCACCCCCCACCCATGAGTCATGCCGGCCACAACTGAATCTCACTAAAGACATTGGTGGTAATCACATCTGGGTATGCTCCAAGCCTAAGTGAGATTTCGATGTTATGTATGAGTTGGTTGGTATCTGAAGTTTAAGGATTTTACCTGGGATAGAAATATTGGATAATGGTATATTTTTGCACAGGTCAGGCAAGTCTCAGGAGTGTTTTTTTCTGGATGGATTTTGCCTGTGCTTCTTTGAATCAGATAGGGACTTTTCCATATTGCAGTGATTTATAGAAGAGCGAGTGGACAAACTGGTGGAGAGAGGTAGGCTAAATACATATTTTAATTTTGATTTTGGGTGGGGGTCAAAGGGAGTAGATAGCTATTCTTAGGGAAGGGCAGAATTTGCGTAATTCCGTGCAGCATAATCTGTCAGAACTACTCATAAATTCGGCAAGATTCTGCAGAATTACCAGAGAAGAGTAATTCTGCACTTAGCACTATTTTCTTAGCGCAAAAATGCCCCTTCATGACTAAAACAGATACAAGGATTCATTTTACATGACAGAATAGCACTGAATGCAACAGAGCATGACTAGCAAGCGCAAGCAGCAACTCACTAAATTAGAGATTAGATTTAGGATGACTCCCCAAGATGCTATAGGAACCCTCTTCTAGATATACCAGACATCATTCACACATAATTTCTGCCAGATGTTTAGCCTGATTCACAAGATCTTGCTATAATTAATCTGACTTGTCCTTATAGTACTCCTGTAGTCCAGGAACATGTCAGGAGTACTCTTTCTTTCCTAAACCTTAGGGTACTTCTTGAATTCAGGAGTAAGCCAGAAGTTCTATAAGAGTAAGTTAGAGGAAATTCTTTATAGATGAGACTTCTTTTGTCATTCTGCAGCCTTGGAAATTATATTCTGATAGCTTTCCAGGCATAACACATCTTAATTCATAGGGTAAAAGGCACAGGGATTCATTACCTTTTTTCTGTCGGACAGCATGTCGTACTCCTCAAAATTCACACCCAATCTATGAAAAAGGTACAACAGAAAATGATAAGTCAAAATACAAACATTATGCTGGACTCACAAAGAAAGTTTGAAAATTATGGGCAGAGGAGCTCACTCTGGATGAGTTCAAAAGCATTTCTTGGAAGCCTGGAAAGCTGTGCCATCCACAGGTTTACAACCATGCTTCTGAGAAGGTCATGTGATTTTCCCAGAGGGATCCTTTCCCCCCTATGTAATGCCCCCAAAGGGAGAACAGTAGCCCCTGTACAGAAGCACCTCCCCCCCACTATCGTCCTGGAAGGGGATTTAGGACAGCTCTGTGCTGAAGAATTCTTCTGACTCTTTCCAGAGTGGAGAAGGGATGGATCAGAGTTTGGAAATACCCACAGACACAGACGTTTGTGAGGTTCCTTAACTTGCAAGGGAAATCATGGAACACCCATTTTCTCACCCCTTGAATGGGGTTCTACTTCCTTATTTGGCACAAACCACGTAGTGATTATGAGGAAAAAATGAGGTTTGAAATCTCATTTTTTCCTCATATTCATAGACTGATTTCTGTTGCATTAATACTGCAGGTCTGTTCAACTAAAAAATTAGGAAATTGTGAGAAAAAATTGGGATATTGTGCTGTGAAACGCTGGATCTTGGTGCTGCAGTTTTTCCATACATTATTTCCTTCCTGCCTATTTATGGAATCTGAAATGACTTCCAAAGATGTGTGGGACCGCTTTTTCCATAAGGAAAAAATTTAATTTGAAAGAAAAAATGTAAATAAAAATTCCAAATAGCTGTTTTCTTTATCCAAGGCAGTTTATTTTACAACTAGAATACATTAAAATACATACTACCATCATCTCGGCGCAGCCTGTGTAATAAAGCTAGGAGAGGCCTGACCGGGACACTACTAGGATATCACAGTAGCTTCATAGTACAGTGGATTAAAGCATGCAGAAAGTGGTAGTGGGTCATACTTATGATTAGAAAAGGTGTTCTTTATTCCTTATTGCAACCTCCAAAGACTGAGGGTCTTATTTATGATAAGTGTTGCATCTCTGTGACAAAGCAGCGATGCAACATGTGGTGGATTCCCTTGGGCACCGTAACGGCCCGACCTCTCCAACATGGTGGACGAGGTGATCCAAACCGGAAGCAGACTCCGCAGTCTAGACTGCAACACTGGAATCCACATCCCAGCAGCAGCAAACCACGGAGGTGGGGCCGAACAGGCCTTTTTAAAGCTGGAGACTGCTATCACCGGTGGGGCGGAGTGAGGGAGACCCAAGAACATGGATCCAGATGAAGAGGAGAACGAGCCCTGCATCCCATGGAGAAGAGTCTCGGAGACACCACAGACCAGGATCCCGTCTCGAAGCAAGAAGGAAGACAGCAATGTTGTCCGCTCTTGGAGCAGTGCTCCCGAGTCTGGTACTCCAGCAAGGGAAGCGGAGGCTGTGACTTCCCTCCCCGCGGTCCAGGAGGGCCATGGGTTCAGGGAAGTGCCTGGTTTATTTTCCTTTTGGGGCTGGTGGGTGGCCGGCACAGACTAACTTCTCACACAACACTACTTCTCAGTACACCCTCCTTGCAACACCATGGATGTGTCGTATTAACAGTACAGCGCATCATGACGCAAGGAGATACAGAGACAGCTGTATTACTGACGTTTCTGGAGGCGCAAAACTGACGCATTGCTGGAGTGTGTCTGGAAAACAGATGCAACTCCAGCAATTCGTCCTTCCACAAGGGGCAAACCCCATGTGAAAGAGCCTGCTTTACCCTTGCGCCTGCCATGAGGCAGGCCTTCAGTTTTGACGCAATGGCGTCCTAGTAGTGGTGGACTGAAATCTTATAGATTTCAATGTGCCACTTCTACGAGGATTTGATGCGGGGGAACGCCCACCCTGTATACATTATACCTGACGCAGGTATAATGTAGCGCAGGGGTTTACAAAGCGACGCATGTGTCTAGATATGCCACTTCATAAATATGGCGCAACATGGTGCATTATTTACCCCACTGCAGCGTCACAAATAGTGATGCAACAGCAGCGTAAATGTGACGCAGGGCTTCATAAATAAGGCCCTGAGTTTTGATATTGCATGCATCAACCCACAGAGCAGTTTTCATTAAAAGCAAGAAAATGAAAAACGGATATGTAAATAAATAGTTGTGGCTTACTCACTAATCTAAAAATAAGTCTGTGTGCAACTGATGTAGCGAAAAATAAGCTTGGGCTCCTTCTCACTTTGGTATAGGACTAAAAATAGCATGAAAATAAATGAAGAGTAACTGTACAATGCCTGAAGAAGTCAAAAGAGAATCTCCATTATTAACCGTTCCCTTGGACACACTTTCTTGTCCTACTGTCTCTTTACACATGCTGCATTAGGCAGGTACCCTCACAGCCGACAGAAAGCAACAAAGCGAGGCTTCTCGTCCCATTCCTGTTGGACCGACCCAAAATATATATAATAAATTTGGGAAAAAATAGGATTCTAGCTCATGCGCATAGTTCACATAGTCTAGTTGCCCACCCTAGCCACATACTCAACTCAGCGAGTCAGCGCCCAAAAGAGCAGGCCATAAACCTGCCAGAAAACCGCATATGTAGGTTAAAAAAATGCGTTGTTCTATAAATTTAGTGCAAAACCTCTGTCCGCTCATGCAGAACCGTAAATTTCGAATGAGTAGACAATTGGTGAGAAATGACCGCATGTGCAGTAAAATATTCACGAGGGCCTCTGAGCCGAGATCTCCGCACCTATACATGGATTTACGCCTGCCATGAATCCCTTTGTGAATTATTGTAGCCACGAAAAAAGTAAACTTGGTCATAAACTAATGTTAACAATCAAATGTACCCTTGTGAATATGGCCAATCGATTTTGTGCTCCATTAAAAAGCACTGACCACTGCTAAAAGAAACAAAGCAACCTAGAACACATTTAAAGTATGTAATACAATGCTAAATAGGGCCTCTGCTATTTTGACCCATTTCTTTGTAGCAGCTACGAAAATTCGCAAAATTAGAAAATACATTATGGTGACCAACATGTACGCTTAATACTGCAAAGTGAAAGTGAACTAAGTAAGAAGGCCACACCATAAGAAATATGGTATTAAATAGGACGTTAATACAAATTAGCGCGAAATATAGTTTATGTAACACGGTTAAATGTTAATAAATCAGCGGAAACTTGCTATGATATGTTTCACGTCCATTGCCACTCCCTTAATATCAGTGCTTAATTTGAGCCGGTGGTAGCTAGTGGAGCCCACCAGCACTCATTTTTGGAGACCACTACTTATTTTTACTCATCAGATATTTGGCAGAGCAAGAGAGGGAAAAAAGAAAAAAGTGAAAGAAGACTGAAAAAAAAAGTCACCATGATAGAAAACAGGAAACTGCAAGAGTGAGATACACGGGGAGGGAGTGTCTAGCAGTGGATTAAAGAGCCATGAGGTGGAGTCAAGACCACAGCCTTGGCATTCGGACCCCTGATATTTAGAAGCGCCGGCTGCAGGCTTCTGAGCAGAGCTCTGGGCACCAGCACATATTCGTTTCCAAATTAGGTATTGCTTTATTTCCTGTTTTATAAATGATTACACAGTCATGTTTACTGGGGGAGGTATGCAACTTTTACATACCACACAGATGGAGACAGTTTCCACTCAGAGCTGGACTGGGAACCGAAACCAGTCCTGGCAAACAACATGGCTGGCACCCGTGGGGGGGAGAGGGGTGGAACAGGAGGGGGCGGGTGCTAGTGGAAAGCACCACTGCCCTTCTCGCTGCTCCCGCTTTTGTTACAGGAGGCTGAAATTGCAGAACGGACCCCAGGTGTCCAAAGCCGGCCCCCACCCTGGAGGCCCACTTGGGAAATGCCCGGTGCCCACTACAGCCAGTCTGGTGGCCCTTTCCAGTGGCGTAATGCAAAATGATGGAGCTCTCCCTGCAGAAAATGAAGAAGGGACCCTAAGTTTCCATATCTCACACATATTCATTGGCCTTGGGCTGAACAAGGCCACGTGAAGGGCTAGGGGACCTTCCTCATAGGTTGGGGCCCGTATGCCACAAGGCTGCCGGGGCCTGCCTTACGACCCTGGCCCTTTTTAGGCCTCGCCTGACCCAGCGCATGCGCTGGTCTGGCAAGACTTATTGAGAGGGCTCCAGAAAGTGCTACCAGGGCAGCCTAGAGCTACAGTGCATAAGCGCGGACGCGCGCGCCACTTTTACCGTGATTACTTTCACTTTAGCGGTCGCATGGCCGCTTTGATCGCTATCGCGATCACTTTCGCTTTTGCAGCCGCACGGCCGCTTGGCATAGCCAATAGGTCTCGCTTTTGGGACCTTATAAGTGTTTAGTTATGCAACTCGGGGGGTGGCGGAGTAGCCTTAATAGCCCGGACAGATTTCTGCTTCCAGATTCTCCCCTCCTTACCCATTCCTGAGGTAGACTATCTTGTAGCTCGTTCAACTCTCCATCAGGTACCATTCACCTTCGTCTTAATTTATCGTCCTCCCCAGCTAACCCCTTCCTTTCTCCCCAGCATTCAGGCTCTCTTAGCCACCTTGGTGGTTAATAATTCATCGGTACTAGTGCTAGGGGATCTAAACTTTTGGCCCAATGAACCTGCCGAGAGCCCTCAATCCAAAGATTTTACAGATTTCATGATTTCTTTGAACTTCTCACTGCTCACTCATGGCCCCACACATACCCATGGTCACATGTTGGATCAAATCTGGGCGCTAAATATCCCATTCACACCCCCCATAATTTCCCCGTGCTCCTGGTCCGACCATTCTATTATTTCCTTTTCCCTTGCACTGACCGCATTGGTCAAACCTCCTCTTCCTAAAAACATTTGGGTCAGGAAATGGGGTAAAGCGGACATGCCCTCCTTCTGTTCAACTTTGACCAAAACCGCTCCCGACCTTACAGACCTCACTGCTACGTCACAACTGGCCGCCATTGAGAATTGGCTGACTTTGGCAGGCGATGAATTCGCCCCCATGAGGCGACTCACTGTCAAGCGGGCCCATGCAGCCAACCGATGGTTCACCCTAGAGCTAAAAGAACAGAAACTAGCAGCTAGAAGAGCCGAGCGAGCCTGGAGGAAAGACTACAGCCCAGAGCTAAAGACTATATATCTGTCTGTTTTAAAAACTTACAAAGCCAGCATTCTAGCGGCCAAAACTGCATTTTATACCAGCAGGATCATGGCAGCTGAGTCTCGCTCAAAGGAAATTTTTATCGCGGTTCATGAATTAGCATTATCCACTCGAACCACGACTACCATCCCCCCCTCTCAGTCCTTCTGTAACTTGCTCAATGAGTTTTTTATTGATAAAATACTCAAAATCAAACTCAATATTCCACCTCCCTCCCCTGCATTTGTCAATTCCTCCCCTCCCTCCACTGTCCCCAAACTTAACCTTATCCCACCATTAACGGAGGACGCCTTCTTCTCATTACTCCACCGAGTCAAATCTGGTTCTCCCTTAGATTTTGCCCCCGCCCATATCCTCAGGGAAATTTACTTATCTTCCCCCACTCCCCCTCTGACTCTCCTCAATGACTCGCTAAAGAAGGGAAATGTTCCTGATCTACACAAATCAGCGGTTGTTATACCTATTATTAAAAAGCCTGACGCTGATCCCTCCTCCCCCTCCAACTACCGTCCCATTTCCCTACTGCCTTACCTAGCAAAAATTTTGGAAACTCACGTCACAACCACCTTAAGTACTCATGTTGAAACCAATCACTGTCCTTCCCCCCGTCAAGCAGGCTTTCGCCCATTGCACTCCACCGAGAAAGTGGTGATCTCGGTTATGGACGTGCTACGTGAAGGCATTGACACCAACCTTCCGCAAGCCTTGATTTTATTAGATCTGTCCGCCGCCTTTGACACGGTGGATCATTCCATTCTTCTTAGCCGTGTCAGGGCGGCGGGCATAGAAGGCTCTGCCCTCTCGTGGATTGAGTCCTTCCTCACAGGGAGGGCCCAAGCCGTCCATTTGGCCAACTTCACTGCTGACCCTCGCAAAGTGGAGTGCGGAGTTCCCCAAGGCTCATCACTTTCCCCACTTTTATTTAATTTGTACATTTACCCCCTCATTTTTTCGTTACAGCAGATGGAGGTCACGGTGTTTAACTACGCTGATGATCTCCAGCTAATCTTTAATCTCTCCAACTCCCCCTCATCTGCCTCCAATGTTCAGACCGTAATGACCTTCATTCAAGACTGGATGAACTGCAACCACCTCAAACTCAATCCGGACAAGACTGAGTTAGTCCTGACCGGAGGTGGTTGCAGTCCATGGACCTCTGCTCACTGGCCCTTGTCACTTGGTGCTCCCCCTCTTCCTGTCTCTAAGGTCAAAACACTTGGGATTTTTCTTAACACACAACTTTCTATTCACTCACAGGTGGGTTCAGTGGTCTCTGCCTGTTTTTTTTCTTTAAGATTAATTAGGAAAGTATCCCGTTTTTTCTCCCTTCCTGCTTTAAAAATCATTGTGCTGGCCATGGTACTGTCGAGAGTTGACTATGGTAACATCATTTACAATGGAGCTCCAGCATATGCGGTCCATCGTTTGCAGCTCATTCAGAATCAAGCAGCTCGCTTGATTTATGGCCTACCCAAATACCATCGTGCCACTCCCCTGCTTAAAGCTTTGCATTGGCTCCCGGTGAGGGAGCGTGCCCTCTTTAAGCTGGGTTGCCTTACCTTTCAGGCTAGAGCAGGTACAGCCCCTGAATTCATTTGCGCCGCCATAAAACCGTACCTCCCAGGCCGTGAACTTCGCTCTGCCCACAGGGCCTTTCTCAACATTCCTCGCTTTAAGAAAAAGAAATCTGGTGGAGCGAAATTTGCTGTTCTGGCTCCGTTTTTTTGGAATTCTCTCCCTCTTGCTCTCCGATCTTCTCCGTCATACACTCAGTTTCGGAAAGACCTTAAAACCCTGTTATTTGAGCAAGCTTACACTGTTTAGCCCTTCCGCCGACCGCTACTGCATCACTTAAAGCGCCATGAAACCGCATGGTAAACGTGCGCTCAATAAATGTTTTTAAATTCAAATTCAAATTCAAACTGTTGCATGGCTAAACACTTATAAGGTCCCAAAGGCGAGACCTATTGGCTATGCCAATGCTTGTTTACTGTTGCCACAAGCATCTCTTCTCTGGGTTTTCAGGATATTTTACCACCGCTCCAAAGTACTTCTCTGTGCTATGAAAAGACTGGCTATTTACAAAATAAGTTATTTATTGTGCTGCTGGAAGGATCATTGGTCTTGGCACAGGGGTCAGAGCGTCGTTCACCTCCGGGTCACGGCAATATGTGGCACGCACTGAAAGTGACAAGTCGTTTCCGTTTGATGGCCCTCCGCTGATCTATGTGCTGGAGGCGAGTGGAGGGCGTTAAATCATTATTAGAATGATTTGCGATAGGGAATTCCAAGGGAGGTATTAATAGTATCCACAGCAAAATAAAAGCCAACGCTGTTTGACTTACTCAGCAGTGCGTGCAATCTATTCTCAAACACCAGAAAATATCAGCCTTGGGAATCAGGCGATTGGAGGGTCCAACAGAAATGTTGATGGATGCCGCCTCCGCCTCAGTTTGTTGTTTAAAAGTTTGATTTAAGGCGTCTTCTGCGCGTGGATTTGTTTATTTTGCAACTTTAAGGCTCACAGAGATTCGCAAAGCTTTCTCTTATAATTCTTTCCAAAGGTATTGCTTAAAGAAGTCTTATGACCAACATTTTTTCTAACCTAGAACCAAGTTGGAGCCAATAAATACGTCGAGGTGTGTCGTTATGTCAAATTTGGTGTGATTTAGGTAGATTTACATTTTAATTTCAATCAGAAACGCCATGTTCCCTATATGCCAAGGGTAAGCAAAGTGACATTATGCACCCTATACCTAGTGACGACATCATAGATATGACCCCTCGCCCCATCTTTAGCTGTACAGTCACCTCCAATGTGAAATTGAGGAACTAGGGCCAGTAGTGATGTTACACAAAATGATGGGACTCTGCAGAATGTGATGAGGCCCCCTTGAGTCTTCCATATCTCACAGATATTAATTGGCCTTGGGCTGTAAGGGAGCCCCCTGACAGTTTGGGGGCCAACTGGGGGCCCACTGCTACCGAAGGGGCTGCTGGGGCCAGAGTTACACCCCTGTGGGCCAGGGCAAGGAGCAGATCTACAGATAGTACACAGGGTTGTGAGGACCTTTTTTTACTTTCTGTTTCTGCTGTTGTCGTCATGAGCCTTGAAACCAGGTAGAGCAAGGGCCTAACCAGGGCACCAAGAGGCAAGTCAGGAGAATAACCTTGCCACCATGAATCAAAGTCCATGATTTCTTTGTGTTGTGGACATGTGCTGTTCCTCAAAATTGACTTTTCTTCACTGCATTTGGAGACATTCTCAATTCTAATGCAGAGCAGTATTCACAAATGTCAGTGACAGCTTTTCTCTTTATGAAGAAAATGTGCCTGCCTCCTATTGGCAAACTCTCTTGAATTGGCAGTGTCGTGGTGGTTGTGGATGAGAGTGTTTATCTGCTCCGTTTGCAAACTCTCTTGAATTGGTGGTGACATCATGGTGTAGATGACAGTCTTTATCTGTTCCCAATATGGAAGCTCTCTTGAGTTGTCCGTGGCATGATGGTTGTGGGTAAGAGTGTTCATTACGATTACATAAACTACATATTTTTTAGTGGCAGGAAAAACACATTGTCAGAGTCAGTGTGCAAGTAATTCTCAAATATTTTGTTACCAGAGCCTATTGCAATGTTAGAGAAAATTGTTAATGAATTGTTCTTGAGAGGGCGTGGCCAACAAGATGGCCGAACGGCAGCACTAAAAGCGTGCTCTGGCCCCGAAAATAAGATCCTGCCACCCCTGGGTCCCCACGATGCCTGAAACTGTGTTGTCTTATTGTGGTGCATGTGGGGTTGCCAGACCCCCGGGACAATTGAGGTCTGTGCCGCCAATGCAGCTGCGATGTGCAGACAACCCGTTCCCAAGTACTAGAGGCCCAAGTTGTGCTCGGAGCCCCGAGACGAGAAGCAGTGTGCTGGGTGTGAGCGGGGACAGCAGGCCCGATGAGTGGTGTGAGAGGCCCCGCCCCCACCCCGAGTGGAGGCAAACACCGGGGGTGCCTGAGCAGAGAAATCTGGCCCCAATGCGGGCGGCTTGGTGCTGACCGCAGGCGTGACTAGTGTTATGTTCTCCCTGTCAGGGTCTATCTAGGCACTAGCGCACTGCGGGTGTGCTCGCGGGCAAAGAAGACACCATACCCATTTCTTGATTACTCACAGACTGCCTTTCGCAGTCCAGCCCACTTTTATTTATATGCGCGGTCCGCCATCCGGCATGAGCGTGGGGGCCATACATTTCCGGCGCGTGCATCAGTGCCCAACATCTAGCACGCTGACTCATCACATCCCATACCAACTCAGTCCTTGACTGCTTCCCAAGTGTCTCTTAGTTCACTTATTTGCCATGCAAAGTCTCTGAGCCGGGTGCTCGGCTGTGGATTGTCTCTCAGCGCATACTTTTGACTGCCACGGCTGGGTCTGGGTATCGCCCCTGGTTCACTGGGCATGGGCGGCGCCTTCTGGGTACCTTGGGTCGCTTATGGAGTCCTGGACGGTGAGACTTGCCCTGGGTCGCTGCCCTCGGCCCCTCTGGTCTCCATTTGGCTGGTTTCTCGCTCCCCTGGATCCTCAGTTGGTTCGGCTATGGTGGCGGGACTGTCCACCTACTTGAACCACGAGATGTTGCGGGTGACGGTCTCTCCTTCTTTCTCAGCCGTCACCATGGTCCATTTTACATCAGTTACAGTCCAGTACCCTTGTTCATAGCGAGTCCGAAACTTTCCTGCAGGCCTCCGGTCTCTCAGAATTACGGTGTCTCCTTCCTGGAGCTGGCGGGACACGGCCCTCCTTGTCTGACTGGCAGTTAGGTTGTGCTTCTCCCTCCTCCTGAGGGCCCCTTCCTCGTCGAACCGGGGGTGTCCACCCTGGGGCGGTGGGGAGGCCTTCGCGGCGGGATCCATTGAACATTAATGCCCAAGGTGCCTGTCGTGTGGAACTTTGAGGGGTGCTCCGGTATTCCTGAAGGAATTTCTGGAGGTGCTGCTCAGGGTCGGCATGTTTGGCTACGGCGATGCGGAGAGTCTTATTTCTGGTCCTCATAAATCTTTCAATTTCGCCGTTCGCTGGGGGCCATTGCGGGGTGATACGCCTGTGTCGGATGTCATGATGATGTAGGAACTCACGAAACTCGTACCCTTGGAACGGGGGCCCATTGTCACTTCTGATTTCCTCGGGGCATCTAAACATGGTGAATATCTTGTCCAACACTGGGCCCACTTGTGAGAATGCTGTTGAGTTGACGACTTCCACAAGAGGGTACTTGGAGTAGCTTTCGATTATGGGTAAGGTGGCTCTGGCATCAAGGAAACTCCCAAAATCAAGGCTAATCTTTTCCCAGGTATCTCCTGACTGTCTCGATGACACGGGCATCCATTCCTGGAAACCAGACGTTCTCCCACATGCATGCTTTCATCTTCTCCACTCCCTGGTGCTCCCTTGGGCTAGCTCTGTTGCTCGCAGCAGGAGGGATGTTGGGATGACAATTTGCGGCCCTCTCAGTAAGATTCCCGTTTGGGTGATGCTCAACTCGTCCCTGACCCTCCACATGTGCATGAGGCTCTCCTTTTCTGGGCCCGACCACGAAATGGCAGACTGTAGGAACTGACGCCAGTGCCCCCCTTGGACGGCTGCCCAGACCTTGGCGATGACTGAGTACGCTTCTGCGGCGACTGCTATCTTTTCGAGTGTCAGTGCTCGAGGGCACGTGAGAGCTGAGATCATGTGCCTCTGTGGACTCCGAGTCAGGCTCTTCGCTACCATCTCCGTGTGGGTCTGGGTGTCTTGACAGGAAATCGGCGGGGTTTTTGGCACCAGGTCGATATGCTACCTCCATCTCGTATTGTTGGAGTCCAATGGCTCACCGTTTGATCCGTGGTGGCGGGTGGGGTGCGGAGCCTCTGAACAGAGGTACTAGAGGTTGGTGATCCGTGATGATCTTAAACGGGTGGCCGCAGATGTACAGATGGCAGTGCCGGCATTCCCAGTGGATTGCTAGGGCCTCCCTCTCATCTGAGCATAGCGCTTCTCAGTCGGGGAGAGTGCCTTGCTGGCATAGGCTAGGGCGGCCCACTGACCTGGTTCTTGCTCCTGGGTGAGGATAGATCCCAGGCCGACGTGGCTGTCATCCACCAATATCTCTGTTCGCTTGGCCGGGTTGAAGTACACCAGGGTTGTGTGGTCAAAGAGAGCGTTCTGGACTGCTTGGAATGCCCCTTCTTCAGTGGATCCCCACCACCACATGGCGTCAGTGCAAGTGAGGTTTTGGAGGGGCTCGGTGATGGTGGTGAGGTCCGGAATGAAGCGGCCACAATATTTCGCCATCCCAAGGAAACTGCGCACTTCTGCTACTGTTAGTGGCGCCAGCGCATTCCTGATGGCCAGGGATTTCCGAGGGTCAACCTGGATTCCTTCCTGTATGAAAGTGTATCCGAAGAATTCTATCCTTTGCTGGAATAGCAGGCACTTCTCTCTGTGCAGAGTGACCCCATGGTCTTGGAGTCTTTTCAGCGTGGCCCTCAGTTGCTTGTAGTGTTCTTTGGCGGTCTGTGAGTGGATGAGGATGTCGTCACTCACATTTAACACGCCAGGCAGCCCGACCAGGATCTCTTTGACTGTATATTTGAACATTTCGGCGGCTGACGATATGCCAAAATTTAGGCGCTTATATCTTCTGAGTCCTAGATGGGTACTGAACGTGGTGATATACCTGTTTTCTTTGCCAAGCACCAGTTGATGATAACCGGCATTCAGGTCCAATTTTGAAAACCACCTGGACCCATTGAAGTCAGCCCCGATGTCGTCCATCGTTGGTGTTAGGTGGCGTTCACGTCAAATTGCCTTGTTGGGGAGGCGTATGTCTATGCAGAGTCTTATTTTTCCTGGTTGGTGGGGTTTTATGGCCATTACCATGGGGGATACCAATGGTGTAGGCCCCAAGACTTTCTCTATGACCCCTAGGTCCTCTAGTTTTTGCAGCTCTTCTTCCACTATGGGTCTGAGATGGAAAGGGATGGCTTGATGGTCTGGTCTGGTCTATGTGCAGCTTGATTGGAGCTTTCCGTATTCTTCCTTGCCCTGTGAAGAGGTCTTCAAATTAGTCGAGCAGGTCTTTCGTCTGGTCGGCAGGCATGTTCCTTGCGAACGTTAACAGCCCTAAGTACTCTGCTGCATGGCTGCTCAATAGTGTGTCGACCTCATGGTTGATGACGTGGATGTCAATCGTGAATTCGGCGTCCCCGGGTCAGACGGGTATCATCATCTTGCATCGGAGCGGTAGGTGTGAGTCACTCACATACGTGAAGATCTTTGTCTTCGAAGGCTGGAGTTCCGGCTTGGGCCTTAGTTTGTTATACTGCTATCCCCATGACGGTGACTGATGCGCCTGAGTCAATAACTGCACTGACTTCCGACTCCGCTATTAGCACCGTGCACCTGGGCTGAGGTCGCATCCGTCTCTTCAGGGCTTGTGTGAAAGAGACCAGGTAGGTCTCCCCTTCATCATCAGACGAGGTATCATCTGCCTGGTAGACGTTTTGTTCACTCTTCTTTCCCTTATGCGAGAACGATAGCAAGATGCTCGACAGTTGGCGGACTAGCCTTCGCTCTGCTGCGGGCCGTTTCCCTTCCATCCGTTGCGCCTTTCTTCGGCATACTGACGCAAAGTGATTTGCAATGCCACAGTTGGTGCATGTCTTCCCCTGGGCTGGACTGGGGGATGCTCCTCGTACCCACAGTACCCACACTGGCATTTCATGGTTGGAGGTGGGCAAGCTCGTGGTTTGCTGCTCCTCTCTCACCTCCCGACGGAGTCAGCCCTCTCCGTCTTGATGGTGGAGTCCTTCTCTGGATTGCGCATCAGCACAAGATCCATCTCCTCTGCGCGCGCAGCCGCGAGATCATGAGATTGTGCCATCAATAGTACGTCAACCATTGGTATGTTCGGCTGTCGCAGTATGAAGCCTCGGAGGACCTTGCCGCAGATTGCAAGGATCAGTAGGTCTCTGATTTCTTCTGCTGCCCTGTTGCCCGCGAGGTGAGTGCTGGCAAGCTCCCTCAGCCTCGAATGGAAGGCATCCACTGATTTCCCTCCTCTCTGTCTTGCTTGCCGCAATTTGAAGTGCTCAAAGTAAGGATTGAGCTGGGGATCAAAATGCACATTGAGCGGAGGTGTTTGAAGAGCAGGTAGATCTCCTCACCAGCGTAGTGGAGCAACAAGGACCATTTGACAGTGCCATCCATTTCCCTGGTGGCGATAAAGAATTCTCGAGGCGGCCTAGCCAGGTCTGCCACCGTGGTGACGCCGTGGTGAGGGTCAGCCGATTCACTGAATGGCGGTAAGACGCCTACTGGAGGGTGTTGTGGTGTGGCCCTAGCTGGGGGCTGTGCTGCATACCCTTGATCTCCCATGGCTGCAGGTGAGCAGTGGTCCTTGTGAGCCCCAGCGAGGGTGGTATGCCATTACAGGCATCCTGGAGTGCCTGGGCGGGCGCCTTTGATGCAGTAGGGCTTGATGCGGCCTGCGTGGCCTGGCGCAGTTCGTTGCGCGTGACCGGGCCCGCCGAGTAGTGAAGCGGCCATGAGTGCGCACCACGCATCCTGTGCGACTCATAGGTGCATGTGTGGGCGTATTTGTCCTGGCGAGTGGCTGCTGGGTGGTGCCTTAGTGCCTTGGTGAAAGGCCTGCCTGCCTTGTGGTGTTCGACGTGACACGTGCTTCCTGGGCAGATCAGCAACCACCCTTGATTGCACTCAGCAGGGCTGCTGGCGCAGCTCTCCCGCTCAATTAGGCCTGGAGCATGGTTTGATCCCACCCTCGTCGCCAGTGTTATGTTCTCCCTGTCAGGGTCTATCTAGGCGCTAGCGTGCTGTGGGTGTGCTCGCGGGCAATGAAGACACCACACATGTTTCGTGATTACTCGCGGACTGCCTTTCCCATTCCTGCCCACTTTTATTTATATGTGCGCTCCGCCATTCGGCGTGAGAAGGGGGGCCGTACATTTCCAGCGCATGCATCAGTGTCCAACATCTAACATGCTGACTCATCACATCTAGGGCCCTGTGCTGTGCTGATGGAGCCAGCTGGGGCCATTGAGGCCGGTCCGGTGAAGGTGGTGAGTTGCACAGATTCAGTCGGGGAGTTCTATCTCCCTATCCCTCCTTGCAGTGTGGGAGGAGTGGTGAACCCGGCCAGGTCCAGAGAACAGAGGTGAGCAGCGATGTAACAACGTGCCTATGCAAACTGGCTAGCTGAGGATTCTGAGGCTCAGGGCAAAGCAACCCGGCATGAGCCGGATTGCGGACTGCTCGAGCTGGGCTTGAGGATGTGGAGGTGCGTGGTGAGGGGGTCCCCCTTGGGATGCTTGTAGTGCATGGGGGCCTGCTCTGCATGCCTTGGCTGTAAGAGGAGGCCTGGAACTACCAGAACTACACTATAGCCAGTTGGTGCTCTATATTAAAAATATTACCCCGCTGGTCGTAGTGGTTGCTACAAGTGCGATAAGCATTAATTTGCTTCTACTTAGACAATTATCTACAAACACACATTGTTGTGTCCGTTGTGCTCCTTCAGAGAGAAGCCAGAGCAATCGCACATGCTGCAAGAGATTTTAGATCCCAACTCCTTCAAGGGCATTGTCTCCCGGTGAATACAGCCTTAAAAAATGATAGGCAGTCTATTACAGCACTGATGCGTGCCTCTTGCACAGGTGTGGGAAGTAGCCAGCAATGCCCAATTTAAATTGATGCAATTTTACTTTCTTCATTGGGCTTATATGACTCCAAAACACCAGCACAGGGTATACCCGTCACACCCATCGAATTGTGCCAGGTGCGGAGAGACCCCAGCTGACTTCGCTAATGTTGCATGGAAATACGTGGAGTGGGATACAACAGGAGGTTGGCAGAGTGACGAAAGTGGCGATAGAACTTACCACCTGACTTTTGGTGCTAGCACGATGACATATTGCTAAACACTGGGCCAGCCCCAACCCACCGACTCTATTTAAGCGGAGGGCTGACTTTTTGGAGTGGGCAGCTACAGAGAAGTGCACACTTCGGAAGGTATGAGCAGACAAGCATGCAAAAAGGGATTTAGAGTGCTGGACTACCCTGCTAGATGCATTGGGTGGACATGACACAGCCCTGGGGCAAGAATTAGGCTCGACCGCAGCTGGGAGGTGAAATCGCAGTCTCTGGAATGGTTAACTCTGGGACTGGGCTTCCACTTTTGCAGGTAAGGCCATAAAATAATAACGTTTCAGACTAGTGAAACAAAGCTACCTTTTGGAGTGGATTGGAATAAATTAGATTGTGGAAACGCTAATTTCAACAATTCTGCAGTGCTCAGTTGCTCGATCTGCGCTGCTTCAGGCTCTGAAAGGTCATTGGCAGGATAGGCCACCACCCACACCCTATTTCCAGTCGCCAAACAATCTGTTTTATTTCTGTCTGTACCTGGAGAAGATTCCTTTTTGGCATACTATCTTCTGTGCAATCCCTACTGATTACAAGCATTGGCATAGCCAATAGGTCTCGCCTTTGGGACCTTATAAGTGTTTAGCTATGCAACAGTTGATGTTGTTGCAGTAAGGATATTGTGCTGCATAACTAAATACTTATAAGGTCCCACAAGCGAGACCTATTGGCTATGCCAATGTTTGTTTTTTACATATCCAGTGGCCTTTGGCTCCACCCTGTGGAGTATAACAGACACCCATCATGCCTGTTAAGTGGATTTTTTTATCTACCAAAAAGTACTTCCACTGGAATGCATGAGTAACTCTTTTACTTCAGAAAAAGTACATATAATCATCGTATTCCATTCTTCATGTCCTGTATGCATTCTATACAGAAAGCTTTACTTTTTTTGCCACTGCTTTCCTCTCAACATTGGCAGAGCCAATAGGAAAGGCTTTACTATAATAAAAAAAAATGTGCATGCAACACACTTACACAGCATTTTTAAAATGACTGTCCTTCCAATGCGTTGACACTATTAAGCCAGATCTGTTGGCTTTGCCAATGTTTGTTTAAGATGCGATAGTTGATCTCCCTGCTGTATTCTCCAAAAGCTCTCGTGCCTAGTCTGATTCTTTGACTTTATTATTGTAAATATTACAGATTGATTGATTACAGTGGATTTTGAAACTTGTTACACCTGCTGCTGGGAGAGACGTCTTTAAGGCGCTATTTGGAATGTACAACAGCCCTGGCCCTATTGCGGTGGAAAAACTGTCCTTTTACCAGCCTGAACCTTCCACAGCAAAGACCGCAGGCTAGGAGTTTGAGTATATGCTGAGGCAAGAAAACGAAAGAGGGGGGTGGGGCACATGTGCTGTTCCCTGAAACTGGATTTCTGGTGTGTAAACACACTGAGATTAAGGACTATGTGTATCCAGCTCCCGGGAACATCTGCGCATTAGAAAAAGAAATGTGGGGTAAAAAAAAAATGTTTTACGGACAGTAGTCCTAATCCGCAAATTTCGTCAGCCAAATTCTAGTGTGTGTGATTAGACTAACTGTGATTGGGAAAATCCTGGTGGAGGCAGACGTCTTCAAAGGGAGGAACCGGTTCGTTTTCAAATAAAAGGACAGCAAATCGGTACAAAAAATATACACAAAACTGACGGCGGGAGGACAAAAGTGCATCTGTCCAAAATGGACGAGCTTTCTATTCCCAGGATGGGAAAGGGTTATGCCGGGCGAGGGAAAACCTGTTTTACTCTACAAAGTTGGCACCGAAAGCCGAGGAACTGAATCCAGCTTGAATGTGCTGAACAAATCGCCATGAGCGAGCGGCCTACCAAAGCGGGCTCCATGGAGCCCAAACAGCCGACTTCAGGCCGCAGCCTCCTGCTCTCTGCTGAGAAGCTGCCTCGTCGCCCAGATAAGAGGGATTCACAGGGTGGAGGAGCGTCTAAAAGTTACTGAGACTAACAATATGGAATAAAAGTGCAAACGTCTGAAAACATTTGCTAACTCAGTTGAGATGTACTGGGAGAGCGCAAGGCGAGTTGGTGCCATATTTGCAGATTTAAAAAAAAGACGGCAAAAGTGAAAGCAGGGGTGCACGCGCGCGAGCGCGCCGGCAAACGCGCGAGTGGTGCGCACGCAGCACCACCAAAAGTGAAAGTAATCACGCTCCAGATGGTGCCTCGGGCGCTGAATGCTGGCAGCTGTGCACGTTCACGCTCGCGTGAACGCAAGCTTTAGGCCAGCAAAAGCCGGTGGGTAGCACTTTGAAAACCCACTTACTAAATGTCTCGCCTGAGACAGCGCATGCGCTGGCTCAGGCGAGACCTAAAAATGTTTGAAGGAGATGTATTTCGTTTAGTCCATGAGGTACTGAAGTGAAGTAGGTTGTTTTTTCTGCTTATTGTTGTGCTAATATAATAGGACAATGACTTCTCGGATTATGTCACTGAAACACTCCACTCCACTGTTGATGCTGCTCCTAGCAGGAGCTCTTATGTTCTGCTTGACAAAGGGTGGCGCTGGGTACCGAAGACACTTAGTGGCCAGTCGCTCAGCGGTCTCACTGCATCATTCGTGTCTGCTGTCCAGGGTACGAATCGGTTATGTGAGCAGACCACAGTCAGGATATTAATGCTTCTGTGGAAAGTGGCAACAATGAATTGTTATCCTTGGGGATATTCTTCTGGATATCCTGGATAACTGGGTGGGCCATGGCGATAACGTTTTAGAGGTTTGCCTTTCGAAAAACCTTCTTGTGGGAGAGATGTATTACTTGAAAGGCACTGTTTTATGACTACACTTTTCAGCAGACCATGCCAGGCCAGCTTCCTTGATCGGAATGTCACTTGAAGTCTACAACATTATGTTGATTGCTTGTGTATGACTCATTTGGTGATTGTAGATGCTATTCCAGTCTATAAACTGACCCCTGGCATTGTGGCTCAAGATCTGGTCTAAGCAAGAGAACACACTTAGTAAAGACGTCCTAAGAGATTGTCTTTCTCTTGATAGTGTCTCACACATCGGATGGCTCCAGTACATAAGAGTCTGCCTCGACAGGCTAGGATGAGTAGAACTTTTCATGAACCCTGAGCGTACTTGTAAAAGGGATCTTGTCTGGGCCAAGGAGTTCTTTTTAAGAACATGTTGTTGTGAAAGAGAGGGAAAAGAGCTCTGTAAACCCAGTGTACGAAAGTACACTGTACTGAAAACTGTGCCTACCACCGAGCCATATTTCCTAGGGCTTAAAAGTTTTTATGATCGTTTGTTACTGACGAGGTTATGGCTCGACCTCCTTCACTACCTGTTGGCACATCCACATGGCTCCCACAGAGGACAGTGCCTCATGCCCTGTGGCTTCGAAGGTGAGTCTCCTCAAGACATGATGCACTTTTTAATGTATTGTACTTTTTATGCTGTTCCCAGAAAGTTATTCATTATCCCAATTCTTTAAAAAATGGGTTTTAGGAGGGTGAGACCAGCTTTAATTTTTTTACAACTCCTCTCTAGTGACACCGTTTTGTATACTCTTAACTTTTTACAGGTCACCGTCAGACTCAGGGCAAGCTGTGATTAATTTCTGTATTTTAAATTATGTATTTTGTATCCTGTGCTTAGATTACTTGGAACTTACCATATTTGTCAATCTGTAGCCTGAATGTTGGTATACTGATGTTTGTATGACTTTTATGGTTTTATTTTTAAAGCCGAATAAAGTTTATTGATGATGATGATGAACTGACCTTGCATGTCTGCCCTTTCTGGCCACTTCTTTTTTTAGTATAGCCCTTTTGGTTGCATTGGTCTATGTTCTAGGGGCCGGGGTGGATAAGACTTGTCTCTGCCATATCTTGTCTATGTGAGGCACTGTGCCAGACTTCCTCTTTGTCCTTTTCTTTTCCTGACTGTCCTCTGGGAGAGGAAGAAATGTTTGGTTGTAAAATTGCAGAACAGCCTGAATTCTACATTGCCCTACATTTTTGTTTTGGGTTTTAGACGTGGGTGTGTCTCTTTTTTCATTCCACTGTGTGAGGTTGTCCACACCACCCACTGGAAACAATGTGGGCTTTGACTGGCCCCATAGTTGTGGTTTAGATTTGAGGAAGGGGTGGATGTCTTCCTGGTTGAGGATGTGTTTCACAATGTATATTGCTACTTAAGCGACTTCGCAGTAACAGTTACACTCACTCTCTTGTAGCTTTTAAACGTTTTCTGTTATTTAATTTAGATTTCTTGAGAGTTTTGTGATTTAGGCGCCTTAAGAGCTGAGTTTATTCATGGATCTGAAGGACTCACCCCTCTTATGATCTTTTCCAATTGTCTGAAGGTTTTGGTCTTTAGTAAATCAGTGTCAAATGATGGCTTCCATTAATGTGGTATTGACAGAGGTTTTAACCTGTTTGGGTTTTCATCAAACAACAGTAAACAGCCTATAAGATAAAGGTCAACACTTACCATGGATACATAAAGCTACATGTCCCAGCATTCATTGCACAGTTGAGTGAAAAAAAACAGAAGTGACAAACAATTCACTGAAATGGCATGGGGTATACGTTGACCACTATCCTTTATATTACAAAATCGTAGTACCAGGTCACAGGTTCTGTGCGATTAGGACAGATATCCGAACTACAGAACAGCATTAAGACACGTGCC
Organism: Triturus cristatus; assembly: GCF_964204655.1. Lineage (NCBI taxonomy): Eukaryota > Metazoa > Chordata > Amphibia > Caudata > Salamandridae > Triturus > Triturus cristatus. The sequence continues at coordinate 313,623,458 of NC_140588.1, read as the reverse complement.
TCCCACAATTTTGGGATTTTATGTTCTTGTTTGTGGAGTCTGGTGGATTCTTGTGTCACATGCAGAGAGTATGAGTCATGTGCATAGGGTTGGGTGGGCATAGGAACACTTCTGTCAGTGTTGGGCAGTAGCACTGTAAGGGACCATCTGCTATGCCTGACAAAATGTGATGGAGAAAACATGAACATATGTAGCATTTTATGCAACATAGGCAGAGTGATCGGGACTCTTTGAACATTTATCAGGAAGCATGTGGATCTTGATGTAGAGTACATACAAGGAAATGTATAGCATGCTTACAATTATAGGTGGCTGTTGAGATGTCAACAGGCATGTGTTAACAAATGGATTCATGAGAAAAGAGTGCCATGTTATATGATGCATGTAACATTTGCAGAATGATCTGTTTTGCACATAATTTATCATGGACACAGGACATCATGTTTATATGGCAGGTTTACTAACGTTGGCCCTGATGGGTGGTGAATGGCTATGACATGGCCACCAAGAATGAACACATGTGACAGATGCTTGCAAATAGTATAAGCACTGTAGTTGCTTGATGGTATGGCTTTTCTGTTGGCCTGCCGCAGGTATGTATAGTGCCCCTGTTTAGACTTCAAATATTCTTTGGATCTGAGGGTTTTGATATTCTGGAGTGATGGTGAAATTACATAAGAATACCGGAATTCTTACTGCCGGAGTGACATGGCATATATTCAATTGCATGTTAGTCATTTACAAAATCCTCATATCTTTCCTTTGTATAGTTAGGATAAGGGTGACCATGGAAATAATTTAGCTTGGTATCTGGTCAAGGGATGTGCCTTACCCTGATTGCTGATAAACTAAACTAGTACTGTTTCATTTGGTGATACTAAAGAGTCTTACAGTAGCCAGATCCATCAGTGACCACCTTTTCTCAATATAATGCCTCTAATGCAGTGTCTCCCAAACTGTGGGTCACAAGCTGATTTTTGGTAGGTCCCGAAAGTCCTAGCAATACATAAAGATGCCATTAAATTAATTATTTATCTTGTCACATTTGCTGCTCTTGAAAGACAGGGATCAAATGCCAGGCTATGTCTGCTAAATTAAAGACTTTTTTTGTAATTCTGAAGTGTGATGGAAACAAAGATTTTAATTGGGTCTAAACAAATCAAGCCACTTCACTCTGTAATGCATAAATGATAAATATTCATAAAACACGATTCATTTGTGTGCAATATAGTTTCATCAATAAATAGGTATGTCTGTGCAAATTGTATGGTAATTTTAATAGAACATGTGATGTCTGTAAATGACCACAGGATGCTTAGTTACATTAAAACTTCACCTGACTTAGATCCACTATAGATAGAAGCCGCAAAAACAATTCTAATTCAGAAAATTGGAGTGTGGTTCTAAAAGGTTTAGGAAGAACTACTTTAATATGATATCTGTTGTTTCTGTGCTCTAGCATATATATTCAGCAAGTGGTTTCCTGCAAATCTACTCTCTAAGGGTGCAGTACTGATTCTTTTACTTGATCATAGTTTCTTGCATCCACCAAGTAATCACCTGAGTTATGCTTAGGGGATAAGTCAAGTAAAGAGTTCCATTTAAATCAATCCCTGTATGGTGTATAGACTGCTATTATCAATAATTTGCAGATGAACTATGGAAATTACATGTGGTACTTAAAGTCTCCACTGTCAATTCAGACACAAGCAAAACTGCAAATAAAATATTTACTCAGGTACATAACATCCAAAGGTTACCTAAATACTTGCTGTGAGAAGAAAAGATGATCAGAGTTCCGGTTTCAAAATTGGCTTACACAATGCCTTTTAGCCATGTTATACAGCTTCTAACTTCTGTTGCTTTTACCCTATCTGCTATCTGTATTGACACTTTAGTTGCTTACACTCACAACTATACTACTCTACACCACTCTATTCTATGCTACTCCACTCTATGCCATTCCTCTCCATTCTATGCCACTCTACTCCACTCCACTCTATGCCTCTCTATGCCACTCCACTCAACTCTATGTAACACTTTGCCACTCCACTGTATGCCACTGCACTCTATGCCACTTTATGCCATTCTACTCTACGCTACTCCATTGTACTCTGAACCACTCTGCGCCACTCCACTCTACTCTATGCCACTCTACTCTATGCCATTCTACTCTCTGCCACTCCGCTACATGCCACTCTATTGTACACCAATCTACTCTATGCCATGCCATTCTATTTTGTGCCACTCCCCTCCACTCTATGCCACTCCTCTTTACTCTATCTCACTCCACTTCACACAATGCCACTCTAAGGCACTTTACGCAACTCCACTCTTTGCTATGCCACTGTCTCCCACTCTGCACCACTCCAATTTACGCCACTCCACTGTATGCCACTCCACTCTATGCCACTCCACTCTGCTCCACTCTTCACCACTCATCCCCACTCTACTCCATGCCACTCTATGCCACTCTACTTTATGCTTCTCTACTCTACACCACTCCACTATGTTCCACTCTGCACCACTCCACTCTATGTCACTCTACTCTACGCCACTCCATTCCACTCTACTCCACTCTATGCCATTGTACATCACTCTATGCCACTCCACTCTATGTTACTCTACTCTATGCCACTCTACTTTACACCACTCCACTCTCCGCACTCTTCTCTACACCTCTCCACTCTGACACTATATGTCACTCTAGCCACATGACTCCACTCTATGTCACCCTACTCTACTCCACTCATTTCTGCACCACTCCACTCTACACCACTACACTCTACCCTTTGCCACTCTACACCTCTCTATGCCATTCCACTCTATGTCACCTTACTCCACACGACCCTACTCCACCCCACACTCTCCACCCCTTCACTCTACCATACACCAGTCTACTCTAGGTCACTTAACTCTGCGCCTCTCTATTATACGCCACTTCACTGCATGCAACTCCACTCCATGACACTCCACTCCATGCCACTTCACTCTATGCCACTCCACTCTATGCCACTCTATTCCACGCCTCTCTACTCCTCGCCACTCTACTCCATGCCTCTCTGCTCTACATTGCTCCACTCTACTCTATGCCATTCCATTCCACACAAATTCAAAAACAACAATTGATGGACAGAATGCAGAACAATGTCATACATTCACCCCAATACAGAGATCTGGGCCTAAATCCATTGTTTTTTTGCTCACCATGCCATACCAGTTTGGACCCCGCCATACGCAAATCAGTCTTGACCCTGTGCCCAAGGGGAACAGTCCAGCCCAAACTGCTAGGCCAGGTTCTCCCTGAACTGGAAACAAGCATCCTAGGACAGGTTTCGGGCTTTCAGCCCTCATCAGCCAGAATAGCTTGACTCCAGTGCCATGGAGAGCACGGGACCCACGTCTGAGCATACCTGTCCCACTCGGGATGACAAATGCAAAAAGAACAATTGATGGACAGAATGCAGAACAATGTCATACATTCACCCCAGTACAGAGATCTGGGCCTAAGCTATCCTGGCTGAAGAGGGGTGAAACCCCGAAACCGGTCCTAGGATGCTTGTTTCCGGTCCAGGGAGGACCTGGCTTGGCAGTTCGGGCTGGACTGTTCCCTTGAGGCACAGGGTCAAGACTGATTTGCATATGCCAGGTCTAAAGTGGGGTGGCATGGTAAGTAAAAGAATGATGAATTTAACCCAGATCTCATGACTGGGGGTGAATGTTTTGATTTGTTCTGCATTCCATCCATCAATTATGTGTCTTATGCTTTCTCGCCCTAACTGCGCCAGGTATGCCCAGAAATGGGTCCTGGCCTCACTGTGCTACTGAAATCAAGCTATCCTGGCTGAAGAGGGGTGAAACCCCGAAGCCAGTCCTAGGATGCTTGTTTCCGGTCCAGGGAGGACCTGGCTTGGCAGTTCGAGCTGGTCTGTTCCCTTGAGGTACAAGTTCAAGACTGATTTGCATATGTCCAGGTCTAAACTGGGGTGGCATGGTGAGCAAAAGAATGATGGATTCATTTAACCCAGATCTCATGACTGGGGGTGAATGTTTTGATTTGTTCTGCATTCCGTCCATCAATTGTGTGTCTTTTGCTTTCTCGCACTAAGTGCGCCATGTATGCCCAGACGTGGGTCCTGGGCTCACTGTGCCACTGGAATTAAGCTATCCTGGCTGAAGAGGGGTGAAACCCCAAAACCGGTCCTAGGATGCTTGTTTCCGGTCCAGGGAGGACCTGGCTTGGCAGTTCAGGCTGAACTGTTCCCTTGAGGCACAGGGTCAAGACTGATGTGCATATGGCCAGGTCTAAACTGGGGTGGCATGGTGAGCAAAAGAATGATGGATTTAACCCAGATCTCATGACTGGGGGTGAATGTTTTGATTTGTTCTGCATTTCGTCCATCAATTGTGTGTCTTTTGCTTTCTCGTCCTAAGTGCGCTAGGTATGCCCAGACGTGGGTCCTGGGCTCACTGTGCCACTGGAATCAAGCTAATCTGGCTGAAGAGGGGTGAAACCCCGAAACCGGTCCTAGGATGCTTGTTTCTGGTCCAGGGAGGACATGGCTTGGCCTCTCGGGCTGGACTGTTACCTTGAGGCACAGGGTCAAGACTGATTTGCATATGGCCAGGTCTAAACTGGGGTGGCATGGTGAGCAAAAGAATGATGGATTTAACCCAGTCTCATGACTGGGGGTGAATGTTTTGATTTGTTCTTCATTCCATCCATCAATTATGTGTCTTTTGCTTACTCGCCCTAACTGCACCCGGTATGCCCAGACGTGGGTCCTGGGCTCTCTGTGCCACTTGAATCAAGCTTTCCTGGCTGAAGAGGGGTGAAACCCCGAAACCGGTCCTAAGATGCTTGTTTCCAGTACAGGGAGGACCTGGCTTGGTAGTTCGGACTGGACTGTTCCCTTGAGGCACAGGGTCAAGACTGATTTGCAAATGGCCAGGTCTAAACTGGGGTGGCATGGTGAGCAAAAGAATGATGGATTTAACCCAGATTTCAAGACTGGGGGTGAATGTTTTGATTTGCTCTGCATTCCGTCCATCAATTGTGTGTCTTTTGCTTTCTTGCCCTAAGTGCGTCAGGTATGCCTAGACGTTGGTCCTGGGCTCACTTTGCCAATGGAATCAAGCTATCCTGGCTGAAGAGGGGTGAAACCCCGAAACCGGTCCTAGGATGCTTGTTTCCGGTCCAGGGAGGACCTGGCTTGGCAGTTCGGGCTGGACTGTTCCCTTGAGGCACAGGGTCAAGACTGATTTGCATATGCCAGGTCTAAAGTGGGGTGGCATGGTAAGCAAAAGAATGATGAATTTAACCCAGATCTCATGACTGGGGGTGAATGTTTTGATTTGTTCTGCATTCCATCCATCAATTATGTGACTTATGCTTTCTCGCCCTAACTGTGCCAGGTATGCCCAGAAATGGGTCCTGGCCTCACTGTGCTACTGAAATCAAGCTATCCTGGCTGAAGAGGGGTGAAACCCCGAAGCCAGTCCTAGGATGCTTGTTTCCGGCCCAGGGAGGACCTGGCTTGGCAGTTCGAGCTGGTCTGTTCCCTTGAGGTACAAGTTCAAGACTAATTTGCATATGTCCAGGTCTAAACTGGGGTGGCATGGTGAGCAAAAGAATGATGGATTCATTTAACCCAGATCTCATGACTGGGGGTGAATGTTTTGATTTGTTCTGCATTCCGTCCATCAATTGTGTGTCTTTTGCTTTCTCGCACTAAGTGCGCCAGGGAAGCCCAGACGTGGGTCCTGGGCTCACTGTGCCGCTGTAATCAAGCTATCCTGGCTGAAGAGGGGTGAAACCCCAAAACCGGTCCTAGGATGTTGTTTCCGGTCCAGGGAGGACCTGGCTTGGCAGTTCAGGCTGAACTGTTCCCTTGAGGCACAGGGTCAAGACTGATGTGCATATGGCCAGGTCTAAACTGGGGTGTCATGGTGAGCAAAAGAATGATGGATTTAACCCAGATCTCATGACTGGGGGTAAATGTTTCGATTTGTTCTGCATTCCGTCCATCAATTGTGTGTCTTTTGCTTCCATTCCACACAATGCACTCTACACCACTCTACTGTACACCATTCTACTGTATGCCACTTTACAGTACTCTATGACACTCTACATCACACTAAACCACTTAACTCCATACCAGTCTACTCGTTGCTACTCCTCAATGCCTCTCCATTCTATGCTTCGTCACTCTAGTCCAATGATACTCAAAGTGCAGCCCTCCTGACCTTTACCTAAGACCCCTGGTCAACAGCAGCATTGAGCTACTATTTACTCCACTCTGCAATAACATGAAAAAGATGTTAAAGAAACTGGCACGCATTTGTTGAAAGGTTAGTTTAAGTTACAAAAAAGTCATGCACCGCTTAACTTTACACATACCTTAATTTTTAAAGGCATCTTGCAGCAAAACTGTAAAAGTGTAAAAGAGTCTGTTCAAAATTCAAAAAGTATATTTCCTTCACATGCAGAACTGTTTCACCTTAGTACATCAGATTATATCAGTGCATTGAGAAGTATTGTTTTTTTTAGTGATAGTTTTCAAACATGAATTTAGGAACAATCAGTCTTCACCCCACCCTGACAACAATACCAATAGTGAACTAAGAGGCAAGTCACTTGTTATGTGGTCTCTTTGGGTGGCATGTGTTTCTATTATACATGAACAATATTATAGTTTATTAAATCAAACACAGGAGATGGTTTTGTACAGCACACATCTTCAAGTTATGTATTTCGAGGTCCTCTTATGTGATAATGAAGAAAAAGGAGGGGAATTGAAATAAAACAATTGACTAAGATCACAAAATTTGGCTAAGTGGAGAAGGCAAGATTATTCCCATGATTCCGGTTTCACATTGTGTAATTCATACGCTAGATGTATATGCGTCTTTTCCCCTGCACCCAACTTTACTGCCTAGCCCCCTTGCCCCACCCCAACGGCCAACCTGCTGGTATCAATGCAGCCCTTGGTCACATCACAAATAATACTTTGTGGCCCTTGGGAAATGTGTGTGAGTACCCATGCTCTAGTCTATGCCACTGCACACCACTCTATGCCACTCCACTTTACTCCACTCTATGCCACTCAGTGTCACTTCATTCTGCGTCACTTTGCTGAATGCCACTACAGTCAGTGCTGCTCTACTCCATTCCCTCTACTCCACCCCTCTCTATGTTACTCTATTCTACGCAACTCTATTCTATGCCATTCCACCTTACTCCACCATATGCCACTCTATTCTGCTCTACCCTACTTCTTTCTACTCTATGCCACTCTTCTCTACTCTATGTCACTCTACTCTATGCCACTCCGCTCCACAAAATGCCACTCCACTCTATGAACTCTATGAAACTCTATTGCACTCTACTCTTCACCACTCTCCTCTATGCCAATTTGTACCACTCCACTTTACTCTATGCCACTTTAAACCACTCCACTCCACACAATGCTGCTCTACACCACTCTGTGCCATTCCACTCTACGCCACCCTACTCTGTGCCACTATACGCCACTCCACTCTACTCTCTGCCACTATACACCACTGTGCTCTATGCCACCACACTCTATGTGACTCTACACTACTCTATTATATGCTGTTCTACACCAAGGCAGGCTACACTACTCCACACATTGCCACTCTATGGCACTCCATGCCATTCAATTCTATGCCACACTTCATCACTCTACTCTATGTCATTCCACTCCATGCCACTCCACTGAATGCCAAACTACTCTGCACCACTCCCTTACACTCTCCATCACTGTCTGCTACTCTACTCTCTGGCACTCTCCATCACGCCACTTCTCCTAGTCTATGCCACTCTACTCTATGCCACTCTATGCCACTCCACTCTATACCAAACTACTGTACACCACTCGAGTCTATGCCACTCCACTGTACACCACTTTATGCCACTCCAGCCTACACCACTTAACACCACTCCACTCTATCCCACTCCACACAATGCCACTCTATGGCACCCTACACCACTCCATTCTATACCACTCTACTCTACACTACACTACACTACACTACTCTACACTACACACCACTCCATGCCACTCCACTGTACACCACTCTACTCTACGCAACTCTATTCCACTCCATGCCACTCTCCACCACTCTACTCTATTCCATTCTAGTCCATGCCACGCTACTCTATGCAACTTTACTCTATGCCACTCCATCTATGCCACTCTATGCCATTCTGCTCTATTCTTTTCCATTCTATACTATGCTTTTCTACTTTATGTCACTCTACTTTACACCATTTACTTTATGACACTCCACTCTGTGCCACACCACTCTAATTTATGTAATTCTATCCAGCACCACTCCAATCCACTCTATGCCACTCTACTCCACTCTTCTCCATTCTGTTCTACACCACTGTCATTTACACTACTCTACTCTATGCCATGCTGTAGCCATGCTGAACAGTAGCCATGCTGCTGTAAAACATGGCTAAAAGACATTGGAAAAGCCAATAGCTCTCACATAGACGAGACACTTGTGTAAAAAAATCTGCCTCCCATATGGCATCTTTAACAGCATCCTTTGTAAAAGTGTTTGCTGTTCATGATCTCACATGAAATCACTCAATGTTTAGTACAGTGACCAGACTAGATGTAATTTTGCGAGGATGGCTGTAAAGCACTATGCACATTTGCAAGAACAGCCCTAGTTCTAGCTGTTTGTGCACTTCCTGTTTCCTGTGGTAATCTCTGCAATCTGTTCAACTTAGATAAACAATCAACATGCACCTCACATCTTGCCAAAGCATGTCAGCTATTACAATGGCCATCTAGTGTCTGCAGTATGATTCTCAGGCTCTGTTGATCACTCACAGGCACCACAAATGACCGTGTGATACCCACTGCAGCACAACCCCAGGTCTAGACACAATGGGCCATATTCACAAGGAGCTATCGCCAAATTAACTGCACTTTATCGCAGCCAAAGTCGTGATAAATGTACCTCCCTATTCACAAGCTGGCGCTAACAGCCCACAGCACCAGTTTACCCACGATAGCAGCCACAAAAAACATCGCCACAGAGGATCCCCGCAACTATCGCTACTGAGATGCAGAGTAGGAATTCCCGTGCCAAAAACGGCAACAACACCACACATCAACATTCTCAACGACCAGACACATCGGCGATAAGAACACAAAACCGGCAATAAGGAGCGTTAGCACCAGGAAATCTACACCTGCTCTGACCTGGTGTTAAGTCGGAAGGCAGCCAGTACCACAAAAGTGAGACCAGCCCAGGACCACATTGGAAGTGCAACAGATGCCATGGAGCCACACATCATGCGGTCCGGACACCCAAGGGGGCCACAACACCCACGGACACCACCCCCGGACCACCCCTCCCTGGCACCCCCCCCAATAAAGACATGCCACATCAGCTACACAAATACATGTACAAATTATTCTGCATGATGTCGCTCAATCACAACAGTTGAAATGCATGTGTCGACACAGAAATGTGCATCACACATTCCCTTCCGAAGCAACAAAAAAACTTTATTAAAATGAAAAACAAAATCAAATGGAGACACATGACGGCTTCCCGCGGGACAGTCCGTAGGTCACAGCCTGCAAGACAAAAACATGATGAGAAGGTGTGTCCTGCGCACATCAAAGGACAGAGAGAGAGCGAAGGAGAGAGAGAGAGAGAGAGAAGAAGAAGAGAGGGAGAGAGAGGGAGAGAGAGAAGAAGAGAGGGGGAGAGAGAGAGAGAGAAGAAGAGAGGGAAAGAGAGAGAGAGAGAGAGAAGAAGAGTGGGGGGAGAGAGAAAAAGAAGAAGAGAGGGGGAGAGAGAGAGAAGAAGAAGAGAGGGAGAGAGAGAGAAGAAGAAGAAAGGGGGAGCGAGAGAGATAAGAAGAGAGAGAGCCGCCCCTGTGCACCCAGGCCACACAGCTCACCTGCTGCCACCGGTGTGTTTCCAACCACTTGCCGGCATGTAGTGCAGTCCATTAGGTCACACATCTGAGTCAGAGCCATCATCTGAAACAGAGTCCAGATATCCAGATACATGATTGGCAGAGTACACACACTCGCACAAGACAACAGTGCCTGCCTGCCCATACACACCCAGGCAGAGGCATCACAAAGGCACCCGCCGTCCACGGAGCATACCCGCCCATGCACACCCAGGCCTCAATGCTCACCTTCCGCCACCACGTGCCGCTGCAAGCCACAAGCCTGGGGCCAGCGGACATGGCACCCTCCACACCATGCAGCCACGCTCCGCAGGCCACCAGGTCTCAAGTGTGTTGCTGGGTCTTGAATACTCCATGGATGAGGACATACCAGTGCACCCGGCAACATCGCAGGCTGCACACCCGCTCAGTTTTGCTTTGTTCAGCATTACATACATCAATTGTGTGTCTTTTGCACACCCAATCAGCCCAATGGGTGCCACTAAGTCTGTGACCCGGAAGGGAGGCCACGTGGCGGTAGACCCGCGCTGCCTGCTGGCTCTGGCCTACACTGCGGTCCAGCAGGGCACAAGAAACCTGAGTTGCCCGGAACGCCGGGACGGGGCATCATTGCAGGGTGCCCACCCGGTCAGCGGCTTAAGGTGCCACTAACCCTGTGTGAAACAAAACTTTTGTGCCCTTTATGATTGGGAATCGTAGCGTCCGTCATCCAGTCACCACAGGCAGAAGAGAATGTGACGTCGTCGGCCCCTTATGTTGGCGGAGTCACATGGCCTGTGACGCCTGTGCCGGATGGGTGTGGTGTGCGTGCAAACCTGCCCTCAGGGAGTGGCTATGACATGCTGACAACTAGACCAGTGACCTGCACACCACCAGTGAGTACGCCTGTGACTGGTAGCAATGAGGGCCCCCCCTCGGAGCGTAAGCAGAGTGGTCTGGCCTGCCGTACGCCGGACCAGCACAGGGCTTGCCACAATGACACGTGGGCACTGGGCGTTGTTTAGTCCATGTCCAGACAAGGAAGTGAGTGATGCGTGTATCCCAGTTGTAGTGTCCACGGGACCCGGTACACAAAATGCAATATAGCACCCTCTGACTGGCATCCCACAGGATGCGCATCATTGAGGCAAGGGAAATCACTGTCCCTACATTCATCCACACATGCATACATGACTGATGATAGACATGACACAGCAGTGCATCAATGGATGTCTATTGCACATCCAGTGCAGTTATGCAGCTGGAGCGGTTCAGGGCAATGGCCAGCACACTACACAATATGGGCCTGTGTGGAGGGCCAGCCAGAGTCCATCTGGGGATGACAAGTCCTGCTGAAGGGAATGGTACAGTCCGCAGCCTGGTCGCCGTGTCGTTGGGCATCAACCCTGAAGTGGCAGTCCATGTCGCTGTCCAAGGTGAGTGCATCGGAGTGTATCGTGGGTCAGTGGAAGGTCATGAGGCCATGTGCGGGACCAAGCAGACACAGGCCAGGTGGTGGTGATGAATGCTAGTGCCTGGTCCTTCTGACCACAGTCCCATCCACGTCCTTGTCCCCGGGTGTGTGCCCTGCCCCACCTGTGGGTGTTGCAGAACCGGCTGCCGCACTGTGTGCCACTGACACATCTGGGGCCTGAGTGGATCCAGCTGCTGCACTGGGAGGCACTGACACAACAGGGGACGGGGGTGTGGATGGTGTGGGTGCAGCAGCATTCATCAGCGCCACGCCTTAGGCGGCAATGCCATGGTGCAGGTCTGTAGGGCATGATAGATCCCAGCAACATTTCGATGATGTGCAGCAGTGGCTGCCATCCACACCATGTCCTCCATGAGCCTCCGTATGTGTGCCAGCTCATGGCTGGCATTGCTGGAGCCACTCTGAGCAGACAGGTGTTCTTCTCTCCGTGTCATGACTCCAGCGATGTCAGTCAGGGCTCGTTGGAGACCATGGGGTGGACATAGACACCCAAGGGTGGCGTCCAGTTTGGCAGCCATGATGCCGAAGCCCACCCACACCTGCTCAGCCGTCTTCATCTGGCACTCCAGCACACGGCGTTGGAAGGCCATGTGTTGTTCCTGGAGGTCTTGGGAGGGTGCCGGGGCTGTGGATGCCTCCTGCTGGGTGGTTTGAGTGGTGGGTGGGGTCTCATCGATGTAGATGGGCTGCCCTGAGCCTGGAGGTGAGTGGCGGATGAGGTCAATGATGTCTTGGATGGTTTGGGCATCGATGCTGGTGCTGTCCTCCTCGTCATCCATGAAGAGTGGCTGGGACTGCTCTGCAGGAGGTGTTGACGGTGCCCCTCCAATGTGAAGGGGAGATGGTGTATTACAATGTGTCCACATGTGTGTAGATGCATGGTACAGGTTGACATTCAGACAGCATGGCATTGTACATTGTGACATTCTGTAGATCTGGGCGATGACCCACAGTCATTGTGGGTGTGCACTGTGCTCTGCTTGATTGTGCTTGTGTGCCATTGTGCCCTTCTCCACCCGTCCCCCCAGTACCTGGTGGTCACTCACCCTGCTGCGGTTGTGTTTTGTCCTGTCGAGCAGTGTCCGGTCCCCCGATTCCGGCCACAGTCTCCACACTGATGACTGTCATCCAGCTCCAGCTGTGGCGCTGGGCCCCCACCTCCAGTCTGCGTTGCTGCCTTCTGGTTGGGGGAGAGTTTCTCGTTGGTCTTCTGCTTGATGTCATGCCATCGCCTCTTGACCTCGTCCATTGTCCTCTTGTGCTCTCCGACAGCATTCACCTTGGCGACGATGTCCCGCATATTGCAGTTTTGGTGACCAGTGACACTTTGGAGGTGACGAAGAGTTGTTGATGGTGTTCCATCACCTCCGTGACTATGATCCTGTTCGCCTGTGGACTGAACTTCGTCTTCCTCGTCTTCTTGTCCTTGCCCTTCCCTGTCCCTGAGGTCCCAGGCTGGCCGTCCGGGGTGCTTGTGGGGTTGCACTCATCCTCTGCGCCTGCTCCGGCTGCCTCCATGGTGCTTGGTTGTAGGTCAGTTTGTGTGTGGGTGTTTTTCCTGTTTTATGGAGATTTTTCCCACCTGCCAGGTGCGTGTTGCAGGCCTGGCGCTGCTTATCGCTGATTTCCTCATCGCACTTTAGCCCATCGCAGGCTTTTTGGTGTTGTGGTTTGTGTTTTTGTCTCCATCAAAGTGGTTTTATCGCAGACATTGTCCGCGGTTTCGGCAGACTATCGCATGCTACCGCTTTGTTGTGAATGCCGCGTTGTCACAGGGTTATTTTCCCGCGATGGGCTGCGATATAGAAAGCTGCATTACGCTACTCTTGCGGTAGTTATCACACGTTCTTGTGAATATAACCCAATGTCTTTCTGTATACCTCCTGCTACTCTTGAGCCCTGCATGTCAACCCGGCCAAGCACCGAACTGGCCGCTACATAATGAACATCAACTCTGCTTCTTAGAAACCAAAGAGCATAGATGTTGCAGGGATCTTCCAAGCACCCTAGGAATCAAGTATGGGCCCTGGACTCAACCACAACACTCAAGGGCTCAGAGCACCTACATAGAGAAGCACAAGCAAACCAGCAGCTTCAACAGAATGCCATCCTTGTTGCCATTTTGTTGCATTATTTATGCAAAAACAGGTGACCCAGAGGCAAGTTTTTTTATAAATAATTTTTGCAGTATCCTTCTTTCTCATATTCTGGGGAAGCTTGTCTCCCACTAAACTGTCCGTAGTCTTCCATTTGTCACTCTCAAATTCTGCCTAACTTCTGGGACAGGAATTTTTGTTCCACGTCCAAACTCCAGGTCTGTGTGGATTGTAGCCTTATGGATTCTAGGGGCCCTATTACTATATGACAGCTTACCAGAGGCTGACCTGACTAAAACATTCCTCAAGGGACTAACACCTTCATCTATCACTGCAGCTCGGCGAATCCTGCCTAACCCTCTAGAGAATACCTCGTCAACTTCCAGCCCAGAGAGGCCAACTGAGAATGTACTTTCTGAGAGTCAATATTAAATCATCCAATATAAGTGCAACAAACCAATATATGACATGAATTGCCGTATTTTCAATAAACGTGTGTGTGTATGTGTGTGTGTGTGTGTGTATGTGTGTGTGTATTCATATATATGCTCATCTCCCCCAAGCCATTTGCTACATTCCAACAGAGCTGACACCTTAGGCAAGGCTGTTGAAAGAGAGAGGGGCATATTTAAAGATTGGTTGATGCAAGGTGTCTGCCATAGACCGGCAGGTGTCCCACTCTGTCCCAGTCTTAGCTCCCCTGCCTCATTCAAGCACAAGGCGTTAGGTGGGTTCGACAGTGGACCTTGCTGGCTGCAGTACCGGAAGCCGTTTGCTGGTGGCCCGCCCTCCACGTGGCCATTAGCTACACTGAGATGAATACCTTTACCTTGCCTTTTATGGGCAAGCCTTTCCACCTATATTTTTCATGTACACAGCCACCCTGTACAACACGATGGTTCTGAACACGAAAAATGAATAAAAGCTGCCATATGGTGAGGTTAAAAAAAAACTTCTATTTTTTTTTTTTCAGTTTTAGTGGGAAAAAATACTACTGCTTTGAGGGTTAGTTTATAAAATAATGCCTAGCCGGTTTTTGGAGCGCCATGCACATTGTAGGCATGCCCTTCTTTGAGATAATTTTGACACTATGGAATAATTAATACAGGAACATGATACGCGTTTCCTGTATTACAGCATCTGAAACATGGACAAAACCAGCTTCTTTACCTTTTGACTTAAGAGGCAGTCCTAATGATCTGCCACAACCTTCTTCGACCTGGCTGACCTCTATCGGATATTGCAAAGGACATTTAACGCAGATTATGCACCCACACAGCTGCAGTAGGAAACTAAAAATGCCTTGAGTTCTTCAACCATTTCATCTTTGCACTTAGTATGGTAACTTACTTGCCTGACACACTAGTCTGAATTAGAATCCCGCGTGATATATGCGGACAGATTGCTTTGTCAGCAAAAACTATAAAGTACCACAGTACAGGCCTGGCAAGAATAAAAGCTGAACAAACACATCGGTAAATCACTGTAATCATATTTACAATACTTTAAAATTCGAGGCTGTGTAATGTTTATTGCAGCCATTGCGTTGTTGAATTTTCTCTCGTGGGTGCAGTATTTTTGATGTGCCATGTAAGAGCAAATAAGCGAGTGATTAAAATGTTGACTGAGTAAGCGAGTCAGTGAAGAACCGCCAGGGCACCTATCAGGATGCAAGAAAAAAACATATTTTATCGCTTGGTAAGCAAGAGAAAGACAATGCTTTATTTTACATAAAATGTATTTCTTCCATAGACAAAACAGTGGGGCGCGCATTTCACAAGGTAATAGTAATACCGTTTATTAGACTTTACAGTCCATGTAAACAACAATTTAATACATAAAAGATTCAAGTTAAAAGTGTTACAAATCTTTAAAATATCGCCTTCATGACAAAGCAAGCCCAGAAAAAAGGTTAATGGAATAACATAGCACAACTCCACTTCAAGTGTTGGTAATAGAGTTTTCCCTAAACAATGGACCAGAATACATTACCTACTCTTCCGGTTTCCTGAGGCCAGTCCTTACTTAAGTGAAACATTCAACCTCCTGGGAGAGAATACCGTCATCCCACTAACTGGGAAGAAAGACTTTCCCTCCCCCTTGGGTAGTCTCTGTTCCCTATCCTTTGCCGAAAAATAATTGTTATTATTATCCTGATACAAAAATGACTGAGCTGTAATAAGTACTAGTTTGTCATGTCGGAGCTACACAAAAATTTAATAGCATGATAATTAGTAACTGGTATATATAGATTAATGATTCATACACGCCCTGATAAAGTTCAGTCGACACACACATCACTTAAGAACAGTCTAATGACAAATTACGAACTGAAATGTATTCACTGCAGGCTCATAAGTGTACCAATAAAGTTTAGCCAATATGTGCATTAATTAAGGATAGTCTACCCAGTATCAATTAATATAGAAAGATGACAATGTATTTATGTCCATATTTATATGTTGCACTTCATCAGTGACATGCCGTGAGTATCAGTTCTTACTTGTGTTATGTGGAATAATGTTCCTGTCGTCCATAGTGTTCAGTCCATGTTGAATGGAACCACAGCATTGTGTCATCTACACTTCAGTGGGCCCAGCAACAGTTGTAAGTTTCCACTCTGTGCCGTACCTCCAACAGGCCAATAACTTACAACCTAATATCGTTTTCTGAATGATTCATATTATGAAAATGAGAAACCAAAGAGTCTGTCTTTTTGCAACCTGACTCTACTGATGTAGTGCACAATGCTTGTCTCGGTTTTCTGTGTGCTTGGTTATTTGTAGATCAAATTGTAGACACACGGTATTGCGAATTCATGAGTGCAGTTACAAGTTGTGAAATGTTTAATGTGTATCATATTCCATTGCGTAAAAGATTTGGTATTGTATATGCATTGACATAAGTACGCAGGCTACAGTTGGTGGAAGGGCCCACTAACTGGTAATTGGTGGTTAGGTAGGCCTAAAGTTGCAGGCCATAGAAAAGAGTCCTTTATATTTTGTCCATGGTTAAATGGAAACATAGGAGGTGCAAAACTACTTCTTGTGCTTTTTAATTATTTTCACAATTGTGTTGGTGACTGGAGAAAAGGTGTTTAGACAGGCGGTCCTTCTGGGCAAGTAGTGCTGCGCATGGGCAATTTCATGTCTCCTTCATAGGTCTTTCCACTAGGCGTCTAGGGTAACCATTTTTCGGTATGCAGACTTTGGCCTCTGTTAATTATACCAATGGACATATCGTCGCCTGCAGTGGAGTGCTTTATTAAGCAGTGCTGTAGGTGGCAAAATGTATGTGAGGAGAGTGGAGAGGGCAGCGGCGGCAGGGGAAACCCTCCTGTAGAAACAAAAAAACAGCAATCACCGTGACACAAACAACCGACGTCGAGGGTGTCGGTGTTTGTCCAACGGTGAAATGTCCGCAAATCTCTCTATTCTAGATTTTTACAAAAAGTTTCTGTCTCCCTAAAGTATTCATTCTCCATTTGAAGTTTCTGCAGATACACAAAAGCTGTCCCAATGATCCTCCTTCAGAGGCATAGGGGGGGTTGATAGTGTACTATGAGAGTGTACCGAATTCTGTAGATTTAGTTCACAGAGGGGTACTCATCAACCCCAGCCATATGTTTAATGATACATTCTAGAAAATAATTGGCAGTGTTACTGAAGTTCATGGTGAATTTCAAATTTGAATGGGATGTGTTGAGACATTCAAAAAGTGCTTTTAGATAGTTTGCATCACCATTCCAAAGCATAAAGCTATCACCAATGTATGCTGCCACATACGCATGTGTATGAGAAACGGGTTAATGTTGTTAAGTGCTGTATTGCTCTCAAAATCATAAATTTATATAATGGCAAAGTCAGCGCGAATCCTGCATCAATGAAAGTCCCTTCATTTGCAGATAATAAGCTACATCCAATGTTATATAGTATTTGTAGCGTCCTCTCCAGCCTGGGAGCATGTAACAGACCATGCCACACACGGAGTTCTGGTCTGCACGTCTTTATTCTTCAGCATGCAACCATTAACTGAACACACTGCTCCACAAATTTTATTGACCACACCCAGCCACACCTCACAGATTACGTAATTCTTGTAAGGAGTCTGACCAAGGACCACTAGAGGTCTCGTACATACAGACACAGGACATGATATCTCCCCCCCTTGCTAATTAAAAAGTACAAACAAATATGTACACACATACACATTATAATTCCTCAAAAAGTCGTTGAGGTACTTGCACCAGTCTTCCAGATCTAGTTGTATGAGGTTGAGGAGGGGCACCTTCATCTGGCATCTCTGGAGAAATGTTGGATGCTTGACTTGGGCACTCAGGTGGACTTGCCTCACTCATGTGGTCTGGAGCTGACAAACATCGAGGCAAATGCTTAAAGTGTGATGAGTCTCCAGTTATGGATTTTCCAGGTTGTTGGGTAGTTACCATATTTCCTCTCCTCGCCACAACTCTTAGCGGTTGAGCATCAAATTGAGTGTCATTCTTGCATGTTCGCTATTGCTTGACAAGAACTTGGTCTCCTTTCTCGACGACCGTGTCTCGAGCACCCCTGCACTTATCGGCATAAGCCTTCATTTTGCATTTGTAAGAGGTGTCAGTGACACAAATCTCGTCAGGGTCTATTGACTGACTGGTGGTCCATTGTGGTACCTTCATTCCCAGAGTTCTCCCAAACAGCAAGGTGGTAAGACTTTCTCCTTACGTGGAATGAGGAGTGGAACAATAGGCACATAGAGCTGGGCATCAAGCTGACTTGAGGTTGATTCCTTCAAGAACAGCTTGCTGAACCACCCTTATCAAAGTACTCACGAATTGTTCAACAACGCCATTTGCCTCTGGCCAGAGAGGTGTACTTATCTGATGTTTGATGCTCAAATGATTAAAAAAGTCTTTGAACTCTCTGCTATTGAAGGGCAGACAGTTGTCAGATATGAGAATGGAAGAAACACCCCATGCTGCGAAAATGTAATCCAGCCTTTCAATGAATTTGTCATGTGTGGTTGGGGATGTCTTCCACTAGAGGAAAACGTGAGTACTCATTGAAAACTACCATGAGATGATGTCCATTATTGACAGGTTTGAAAAAGTATACCGCAATCCACCCTCAGGCCTGGTTAGGAAGAT
Organism: Triturus cristatus; assembly: GCF_964204655.1. Taxonomy (NCBI): domain Eukaryota; kingdom Metazoa; phylum Chordata; class Amphibia; order Caudata; family Salamandridae; genus Triturus; species Triturus cristatus. The sequence goes on along the minus strand of NC_140588.1, from coordinate 313,604,772 downwards.
GGGACATATTCAGCGGGTGCTGAGTCATCTTGGGAGACACATTCACAGATGACAAGCTTTCAGTTCCCTTTCAACTCGTTCGTCAAATTGTGGGAACCAAACTCGATATCTGAGGGCTGTGTCCATCGGGGCCAGTTCAATAACTTGTTGCCTCAGACTTTCAGGGATAACTATTCTTGCCCCTCTTAGTATGACACCATCATGTGTAGCAGATAGTTATTTCTGAATATTCTTGAATTTTGTGGTACCCAACATCACCTGTAAGAGGTCGAGTATGTTTCCTCCATGATTGCATATTTCATTTCAATGACTTTTTAAAGCTTGAGCATGTCTTTGTCAGTACTGGTAGCTTTCAGAATGGGTTCAATAGAAAGAGCTGCAGTCGCACTTGACTTTAATATGAAATTAATGTAGGTCTCACCTGTTTTGGATATTGTACTGAGATGCTTTAGCGGCACTCGTGAAAAGTAGTCTGCGGGGTTTTGATCCTTCCACGGTTTGTGCACAATAGTGTAATCATACTCCTGCAGATGCAGCCACCACTACTCATCATGAGGGGGCATCTTTGCATTTACAAAACATGGTGAGTAACGGCTGATGATCCATGACAAGGGTGAAATGCTTTACGTACAGAAGCACATGGAAGTGTTCACATGTCCATACTACACCTAAGCTTTCTTTCTCAGGTTGAGAATAAGTATGTTCAGTCTGAGATAGACTCCGGCTAGCATAGGCCACAATGTGTCTCTTAGCATCAGGATGTCTATTGTGTTGAGCAAGGATCGCGCCCAACCGCACCATGCTTGCCTCTATCACAATTTCTGTATGCAATTTCAGATCAAAGTATGCCATTTAAGTTGTATTTTCAGTTGCGGTTTTATTTTCTTGAAACTTCGATCACATTCAGATGACCATTCAAACAGAACCTCTCTCTTTGTTAGTTCTTCTCAGAGTGGCAGTCACAGTATCAAAATCACAAATGTACCTCCAGCAGTAGCTGGCCATGCCTAAGAAGGATTGCAGCATGGTCACATCTGAAGGACAAGTAGATAACAATGCTTGTACCTTTTCGGGGTCAGGAGTTATTTCTTTTTCAGAGAAAATGTGCCCAAGGAATATAAGTCTGTTTTGTGAAGCTCACCTTTGTTTGCATTTAGTATGAGACCTGCATCAGCAAGGAGACGGAATACTTGTGTGAGTGCTTTATCATGTTCCTTTTGTGTAGCCCCAAACACCACTATATCATCACTGTAGTTAAAAGCATGTGTTACCGGCTGAAATATTCAACAAATGACATTTTGAAAGATTTCTGCAGTGGACGACACACCAAAGCGGAGTCCTTTATATGTGAACAAACCAAAATGAGTTGAACAGTAATAAAGTACCTACATTTTTCTTCTAGTTCAAGTTGAGGGCAGCCTTTTTTCAAATCAAGGCAGGAGAAAACTTTGGCACCATTCAGCTGTGTGATCATGTCCGCATTGTGTGGACCTGGATGGCTTTTTCTTTGAATTACTTTTTTTGGCCTGTCCCATATCAACACAAATGCACACTGAACCACCACTGTCCTCTTTGGCACCACCACAACGGGTAAAACCCACAACTTTGAACTAGTAGAGCGCTCTATGAGGTAATTCTTTAACAGTATCTTTAGTTATTTTCAACGGCTTCCTGTAAGTGAAAAGCAATTTGACAGTGTCGCTGTGCAACAGGACTAATGCCTTCATTAGTGTGAAGCTGCACCTTCATTGCCTTAAGTTTCCCAAGACCATGAAACAATGTCGGGAATTGACTCACTATTTCAGAATGAGCATTCAAGTTGTGGTTAATAGAGCTCAGTCCCATGTTAGCAGCAGTATCACAACTTCATAAGCATGCACACTACGACGTACCTTGGTGGACATGAATTGGTGTTTGCACTGTCATTTTCTTGTGCTGCATGGTTGCTACAAAAGATCCTTGACTTTGGAAAGGATAGAAGCTGCCCAGGTGTATACCTTGTTTCTCGAGGGTGTGAGATATGGTATCAGAGATAGTTCATTGTACTTTTCTGCCAATATGATGTTTATCGCAGCACTACTGTCTATAATAGAAGTTGTAGCACAACCATTCACCATGAGCATGATTTAAGGACAATGTCCAAATGAGCTTTGTTGCTTCCTGTTGCAATTCTTTTTAGATTTGTGCTCTTCTTTGCAAGCGGCCAATCCTACATGTACATGTCGGTCTGTGACTGACACCATCATCGCACATTCACCTTCCTCGATGATGACGTTAATGAACCTTTGGAAGATTAAATTGGTAAAGATTAACTCTGTTTCATTTCCACTTGCCTTATTCGATTTTGCCATCTGGCCTTGTGGGAGTTGCTACAGTGCTTCTGGAACTCTCTGGCATCCATCTTCTCGTCTCTCTGTGACACACTTACTTTCTCTTTCGCTTTGCAAACTGTTATGAAATGGTTTTCTTTCCTGCAGCCTTTGCATATCTGTCTGATGGTGAAACATTTTCCTTCATTGGAAAGGAGAATCCAAAGTGGAAACACAATTTCTTTTTCTTCGGAGACATCACTCTGTGGGCCTCTGCCTTGTGTTTCTGTTTTGTTTTCATACTCAATGCTGATTAATTTTTGGTTCTTTCAGCTTATATATCAGCAGCCTGTTGATCAGCACGTTCCTTCGCTCTTGCAAACATGAGCACCTTTCTCCAAACTGAGTGTTTCTGAATGAATTGGAGAGGCAACCATTGATAACTCAAGATATATGGCTTCTTCATCATTGAATTCACTGAACTTGCAGTGTATCAAGCCTCTCAACAAACTCATCCATCATCTCATCAGGTTATTGTTTTGCTTGGTTGAAAATGTACTTTCATAGTCGACATTCGGCATTGGAATGAACTTGGCTTCCAGCGTCTTCTTAATTTGACAGTATGATACTTCATCAGCTTGTGGCATTTTCTTTATCACTTCATTTACTCCATTACCTGCAAGATTCTTTAAGTATATGATGATCCTTTTGCCATCTGGTCTTCTATAGCATCTATGAAATCATGGAAGGTTTCGATCAAGGCAGTTCATCTGGCCCCAATATTTTGCTTTTTGGCGGTATCGAATGGAGTTGGTGGTTTCAGGAACTCAGCTGCACTGTATTTGGCGCTTTTCCCATCCTCCATTTGTTCTAGCATGTGCTGTTCAGATAGTATTTGTCCTTCAGTGTCCCTTGGCCCGGTGGCACCTCTGCAAGCATCAGCCTACTCACTAGTATTCAGGTTGTCACGCTCGAGCTGAGGTCGGCGGACCCCATTTTCCTTCTTCACAGTGAGTAATGATTTCGCTCTGGTTTGCACATCTTTATTCTGCAGCATGCAACTGTTAACTGTACGCACTGCATCACAAACCTTAACGAACAAATCCAGCTACACCCAACAGATTTCGTAATCATTGTGAAGAGTCCGCCAAGGACCACTAGAGGCCTTGTGCATACAAATACAGGACACAACAGTACTTAGTCAGGGCAAGCCTTGAAAGGGATATAAAGACATGTACTGAGCCTCTATTGCAGCTAGGATAACTTTAAAGAACTTGTGTTAAAGCTCAAATCTCATCTTCTTGTGGCATTTTCCTGTACAAGAACTCAATGTCCATGCACACAAACAAATCAGTTTTGATGCTGAAGGGCATATCTTCAACTTGGGTAATGAGGGCATCACTGTACCTGATACAGGTAAGAATGGAGATCCCTATCCCCTTAATAAAGCAGTCTCAGCTGGATACAATAGGCCTGCCTGTCAGCTACCAGAGACTTTTGTGTATGGTAGGAAGAGTGAAGGGAACTGGAGTAAGGGGATGTTGATTATTCAGAATCAAAAAGCTGTTGGTCAAACCCCATCCTCTGTGGCCTTAATGGTAATCTTAGAGAGTTCTTTCCATATATCTTGTATTGGGTTCTTAGTAAGTTTGTGGTAAGAAAGTGGTTGCATAACTTCTGCCTTGTATGTATTGGCATTTTGTATCACTATCCCCACACTTTTATGGTCTGCTTTTATTGCAATCTGGTTGTGGTTTAAAGATCTTTGAGTGCTGGTCTTTCAGCTTTGTTGATGTTGTAAGACACATATTGATGTAGATAGTTTTGCTGACAAGTCCCCTTTAAGATAAGATTTTCAAAGACCAAAACTTCAAGGTCATGGGGGAAGAAGAGAGACTAAAAACAGAAGGTGGCCTAAGTCACATCCTGTTGTGAGTGTTGGCACTAGTATTCTCAGCAAAGTACATTTTAAGTCTGAGCATCCTGAAAAACTGCAGTATTTATGTTTGTAGATTTTATAAAAGTATTTCCTCTCAGTTCAGATTGTGTCATTGTTGCTGTAGTAGTGACCTAACTTGGGTCATCTTCCTCACATATTACAGAATCGCATTCACACACTCATGCTCCTCTAAACAATATGGATAGTCCCTGTATGACATAATTCAGTCAAGAGGGCACTTCTCAGCTGGGAGGCAGCTCAGTTTTGAGACCCAATCGTGGGGCCCATCATATAGCACAACGTCTACTCCTATTGAGCAACATGGTGACATCTCATTCACAATTCCTGCAAACTTTGCAAAACAACCTTTGAGAAGTTTCCAGTGCATAAAGCCAGAAGCTTTGTGCTGGCTAGAGACTTGCACCAGTACTGAACTTGTATAAGAATGATTGCTGGTGCTCAGGGCTCTGCTCAGAAGCCTTTGGCCCATGCAATTAAATATCAGTGCACCGATAACCAAGGTTGCATAGTTCTAAAGCAACCTCATGCCTCTTTAATCAACTACCAGACACAGACACTTCCTGCCGGATTATCACACTTTTGAAGGTCCTTGCTTTCTCCTTTTGTGACAGGTTTGCAGTCTTTCTCTTCCACCATCTTTCAATTTTGTGTGTTTTTCTCTCTTTTGCTCTTCTAAATGTCTGATGTGGAAAACTGAGTGACGGTCCCCAAAAATTAGTGATGGTGGTCCTCACTGGCAAACACCAGCACAAATTAAGTGCTAGTATGCTCCCTGAATATCCACCCCTTGAATATCGATGTGAGAGATTATCGTTGACAAAATATAAAAAAAATCATTTTATAAGTATGTCTAGATTTTCTATACCTAATTCCACATATATGCACCTACGCTGGAACATATGTCTCCAAGATACATAGATGTGGACTTAGAATAGTAAATCTATACTATACCTTTCGATAACTTGTGCTTTGATATTCTGTTCTCAGTATTCTTGTATAACAATATTCTAGGATGTGAGATTCAGTAGTACAATCCTAGCTAGGTTGGAAAATTATGGCAGACACGCTTCATGGTTGAAGACCTGATTTCAATTTCTTGGTGGGAATCTTCTGTTACAGTTTGCATTCTTCTAGGCACACTCAGAAAGCGGTAGAAAGAATTGGCAAAACCTTCTGAGTTATGGACGATTTTCAAAACTGTGTAAATTTTGGAATGGCAGGGTTCAGCCATATTCATTGCCATTTGATGCATTCATGTAAAAAAGCAAGCCTCGTTTGCTTTTAGGGACTACGGTGGTATCATTGTATTGACCATTGCCTGATAGTTATTTGTGCTTAAGGCTTTATACCACAGACTTGTTCAGTTTTATTTATCCTGCTGGAATACGAAGTCTTTCACATACAACCAAAGCAGATATTTGGGTTACTGTCAATCTTGCTGAGAAGAGAGCAGAGAAGAGAAGGGCCCCCCTATTCAGGTGAAGGCATTAAGACAACCTACAAATCAACTGGACTAAGGAAAGGATTGCTCCAGAACAAATTAAAATACCGACTTTGTGCACAGAAAGGACAGAGACTTCCAGATACCAAACAAATCTTCTCGAGGTACCCACATCCGGACTGGGAACTGAAACCAGTCCTGGCAAACAGCTCGGCTGGCCCCCGGCATGGGTTCTAGCTTTTGTTACAGGAGGCCGATATGCTGCAGAACCGGCCCGGTAACAAAAACCGGGGAAACGCCCGGTGCCCACTACGGCCAGTCCGGCCCTGGAGGTACACCACTAGTATATGGGAACCTACAGAGAGGGAAGGCTCAAATCCATAGTTAAGGGGAGATTCCCAGCCTCTTCAAACACTTGATATCGAAGCACGAAGTATCAGTAAACTACACATACTCAGTTCTATTAAGAATTGCATCACAAATATAATCCCTCTGCTCAAGGCCAGCTTTCTCCCTTCTCCTATTCCAGAAAGGGGAGCCCTATGCCATAAAGCTCATGGGTGGGACTCAGCCTCATGAAATGAATAGTCCAGAATCCCCATACCTTTCTGCTCGAACTCTAACCATAATCAATTAAACACGGTTGTTGGAAGGTGGACCCCGAGAAGTCGGCGAGACCACTCAGGGGGGGGGGCCCCCACACTGTACGAAGTAGCCGAGCGCTGCAGAGAAGCCTCCTGGGAGATCCTTCTCCTATTATGTACTAGCACAGTAACACCACCACACAGGACTCAAGGAGGTTGCCTCAAGACGAGCAATTCTTTATCAGCACTTAAAGGTTACGGGATCAATATTTACACGAAAAGGGATCAAGGGATCCACAAAAGTCTCAGTGTCTCTTTAGAAGGGAAGGGGTAGCGGGACAGTCTTTGGCCGGAGCTTGGTACGAGGGTACCTGGGGCCCAGTTCTTATCCTCAAGCTGGAGGGCCTCCGGAACTCGGAGGGGTCGAGCCGCGACGGCGTCAGCAGGGCTCTGGCATTCAGTTCGTGGAGAGCCGCGACCAGGTCAGCAGGGCTCTCAAGATGGTTTCTGCTCAGCTCGAGCCGCGACGTCGTCAGCAGGGCTCCGAGGGAGGTTTCAGCGAGGTTGGGCCGCGACAGCGTCAGCAGGGCCCCGATGTTCCGGGGGGCTTCAAGGTTTCAGCAAGAAGGAGCCGCGACGCAGTCTGCAGGGCTCGTGGTGGTTTCAAGCAAGAGTTCTTCTCCGTAGGGTCGGCCACGATTCAATCAGCAGGGCTCTCGACTCCGGGATACAACCGCCGGTCTGTTGCGGGGTCGCCCCAGATATAGGCCTGGAGCCCTTTGAAGTCCGGACCCTTGCGCCCGGAGGGGCGGAGAGGCGGGGTTGGGAGCGGCCAGACGCCCAGCAGGAGAGGCGCCGGGCCCAGGAGAGATGGAGGCCGATCGCACCTCGGTGTGTGGGGACGGTTGGGGGTCCCATCGATACCGCCCTCTGCCAGGGCGATGAGGTGTTCACGTGATACCCCCTGGCCAGTTCTTGGTGCCTCAATGTCTGGGCCTCGCTGGGGCCGAGGCCGGGTTGAGCGGAGTCAGGTGGACTGGTGTGCAGGGTCACGTGGCAGGCGACAAAATGGTGGAGCCCCGAGGTGTATGCGACCTCGTGCGGCTCGAACGGGTGGCCTGTGGAGGCCAGGGCGGGGAACGGGCCCAACCCCAGGGAAGTCAGGACCACGCCACGAGGCCGGGTCCAACAGGCGTCCCCCCCAGCCGAAGGCAGGGAGAGTCACCCATATTCTTGGGGATTCTCCTCGTCAAGGCGGAAGAAGCGGGACAGGCCGTCAGCGTTGGCGTGGTCATTGCCGGGTCGGTGCTCAACCGAAAAGTCCATCCCTTGCAGGGCAATGGACCATCGCAGCAGCTTGGGATTCTCGCCTCTCATTTGCATTAACCACCGCAAAGGCCGGTGGTCGGTCTGGACCCGAAAGTGGGTACCGAAGAGATAGGGCCGGAGCTTCTTAAGGGCCCACACTACAGCGAAGGCCTCGCGCTCGATGGTGCTCCATCGTTGCTCCCGGGGCAGCAGCCGTCGGCTGATAAAGGCCACTGGGCGGTCGAGTCCCTTCTCATCAACCTGAGACAGGACGGCCCCGATCCCATATTCGGAGGCGTCTGTCTGTACGATAAACTCTTTACTGTAGTCAGGGGCCTGGAGCACAGGGGCAGTGCACATCGCGGCCTTGAGAGTCTCGAAAGCTGATTGGCAGCGGGGAGTCCAGTGCACCTTCTGGGGCTGCTTCTTCGAGGTGAGCTCCGTGAGAGGCCCCACAATGCTCCCATAGTCCCGAATGAACCGCCGGTAGTATCCGGTGAGGCCAAGGAAGGCCCGCACAGCGTTCTGGGTAGTGGGAGGTTCCCATGCCTGGATGGCATCGACTTTTGGCTGGAGGGGGGCCACCTGACCGCTTCCCACCTGATGGCCCAGGTAGGTCACCGATCCTTGGCCGACCTGGCATTTGCTGGCCTTAATCGTGAGCCCAGCCCTTTGGAGGGCGGCCAGGACGGCCTTGAGGTGAACTAGGTGCTCAGCCCAGTGGTTGCTGTACACGGCGATGTCATCCAAATAGGCCGCGCTGAAGGCCTCGAGCCCGGCCAGGACCTTGTTTACGAGTCTCTGAAAAGTGGCCGGGGCATTCTTCATGCCGAAGGGCATCACCCGAAAGTGGTAATGCCCATCAGGGGTAGAAAAGGCGGATCTTTCTCGGGCACCGGGGGTAAGCTGAATCTGCCAGTACCCGGCGGTGAGGTCCAGCGTGCTCAGGTAGCGGGCAGACCCCAAGCGATCGATAAGTTCGTCGGCCCGGGGTATAGGATGGGCGTCCGTCTTGGTCACAGCATTCAGGGCCCGGTAGTCTACACAAAATCGCAGCTCCGGGGGATGGCCGGGGGCTGCGGCCTTTGGTACTAGGACGACAGGGCTGGCCCACGGGCTGTCAGAGGGTTCGATGACCCCGAGGGCCAACATCTTCGCTACTTCGGCCTGGATGCATGCCCGTACTCGGTCGGGTACCCTGTAGGCTCGGTGTCGCACGGGGGGGCTGTCCCCGGTGTCGACGTCGTGGACGCACCAGTGGGTCACCCCCGGGGTGAGGGAGAAGAGGGCTGCGTAGTCCTGCAGCAGTTGTTGACAGTCGATGCGCTGTTCCGGGGTCAGGGAGGAGGCGAGCTGGACACCTTTGATGGATCCGTCGTGGACGTCGTTCTGCAAGAGGTCGGGTAGGGGCTCGGAGTCGTCCTCGCCCCCCTCGTCGGTCGCCAGCAGCAGGCTCAGTTCGGTCCGGGCGAAGTAGGGTTTGAGCCTGTTAGCATGTAGAACCCGGAGGGGGTTCCGGGGGGACTCTAGGTCAACTAGGTAGGTGACGGGGCTCTTCTTTTCCACCACCTTGAAGGGCCCAGTCCACTTGTCCTGGAGGGTGCAGGGCTCAACCGGGGCCATGACCCAGACTCGCTGGCCTGGCTCGAACTCGATGGTAGAGGTGTTCCGATCGTACCACCGCTTCATGTCCTCCTGGCTGGCCTCGAGGTTGGCTTCGGCCATGGCTCGGAACTTGCGTGTCTGGTTTCGTAGGGTCAGGAGGTATCGGTAGACGTCAGGAGGGGCGCCTTGGAGCTTCGTCTCCCAGCCCTCCTTGACCAGGCTGAGCGGTCCGCGGACCGGATGTCCGTACAATAGTTCAAACGGGCTGAACCCCAGGGACTTCTGCGGGACCTCCCGATAGGCGAACAGGAGGCATGGTAGTAGGACATCCCATCTCCGCCGGAGGGGCTCTTCCAAGCCCTGAATCATCCCCTTCAGGGTTCTGTTAAAGCGCTCGACCAGCCCGTTCCCCTGAGGGTGATAGGGGGTTGTGAATTTGTACGTGACCCCGCACTGCTGCCACAGGGACCGCATGTACTTGGAGATGAAGTTTGTGCCCCTGTCGCTCACCACTTCGCGGGGGAATCCCACTCGGGAGAAGATCCCCATCAAGGCCCGGCCTACCACGGGGGCCGTTACAGTTCTTAGCGGGACCGCCTCCGGGTACCTGGTGGCGTGGTCCACGAGGACCAGGATGAAGCGGTGGCCCAGGGCGGTCCGGGGGTCCAGGGGCCCCACGATGTCGATCCCGACCCGTTCGAACGGGGTGCTGACGGCTGGAAAGGGCTGGAGGGGGGCCTTGACCCGACCCCCCGTCTTCCCGCTGGCTTGGCAGGTCCGGCAGGACCGGCAGTGGTTGTCAACGTCTCTCCGCATCCGGGGCCAGTAGAAGTGGGTCACCAGACGGCTGTAAGTTTTGTCTTGCCCTAGGTGTCCGGCGAGGGGCACGTCATGTGCCAGGTTGAGAAGGAACTCCCGGAAGCGGAGGGGGACCACCAACACGCGGCTGGCCCCGAGTTCTGCCACTTTCTGTTCACTGTACAACAGGCCCTCGGCCCAGTAGACCCAGTGGGTGCCGGTCTGGTCCCCGTTGGCTTGTGCGGACGCTTGTTGTCGGACCCCTTCGAGAGAGGGACAGGACTGCTGTTCTTGCTGGAACTGCTCGCGGGTGGGGCCCCCTTCGTGGCGCCATTGTGCAAGTTCTGGTAGGGCGCCGAGGGAAGCAATCTCTTCGGGGGGCGGGTTCAGTAGGTCCAGTGTCGGTGTCCGCCTCCCCCTCGCTGCAGGCGGGGGGTGGTGCGAGCCCCTCGGGCTGGGCGGCACCGGGGGCCAAGGACGAGCGGGGGGCCTGGGCGGTCATGGACCGGGTGATGGCGCAGGCCCATTCGGATAGTCCCAGCATTCGGAGGTGCTCTCGTCGCTCCACTTGAGCCCAGGGGGAACTCTCCAGGTCGTTCCCCAGGAGGCAGTCTACTGGTGCATCGTCGCGGACAGTCACTTTTAGTAGGCCTGTCACCCCTCCCCACTCGAAGGGGACCAGGGCCATCTGGCACAGGCTTTCGCTGTTGTCGGCCGTCCGGACGGGGCACAGCACATTGGGTAGGATCTGTTCGGGGGTCACCAGGTGGCAGCGGACAGCGGTGACACTGGCGCTGGTGTCACGAAGGGCTTCGGCCCGTTGTCCATTGACGGTGACCTGCTGCCGGTACTTCTGGGTGTTGCTTGGGATGGGGGTGCGGGGCACCATTTCTCGGCTGCCCAGGCAGACCAGGGACATGGCCGCCGGTTCCCATTCGGTGGTTCCTCGGTCGAGGGTTTCTTCTTCTTCTTCTCCTTCCCCCAGGGCGGCGGCCGCCAGCTGTCGGGGCGGGGGCCCGCCGGCCCCGCTTCTTCGGTTCAGGGGGCAGACCGGATCGCTGGCATAGTGTCCGGTTTGTTGGCAGCCGTAGCATGTTACTGGGGGCCGTGGTCCGGTTCTGGCTGGGGTCGCCCCTCTTCGGGCTATGCTCGGGGAGAGGGGTTGCTGCAGCGGCCCTCGAGGTGGGCTCCTGGGGGCCGCGGCGGGGGGGGTCCCGGTTCCTGTTCGGCCCTCCCCCTCCACCGCGTTGGCGGGGAGGTCCGGTGGGGTTCCTCTGGTACTCCCCCATCGAGTTCCGGGGGACTCGGGTGTTGACTTATCGATCGGCCTCGACGGCGAGTTTTCGTGGGTCGGTCATCTTGCTGTCGAGGAGGTGTTGCCTTAGCTCCACGAAGCAATTGTTGGAGAGATGTTCCCAAACAATGAGGTCGACCAGCTGCCCGTAGGTGGTGACTTTGCTACCCTTGATCCATCCTTCTAGGGCCCGGCTGAAAAAGTCCACATATTCCACCCAGGTAGTACCCGGGATCTTCTTGCAGTCTCTGAACCGCTGGCGGTACATTTCCGCGGTTAGCCCGTAGCGGGTGAGCAGGGCCTCCTTCATGTGGTCGTAGGAGGTCATCACCTCCTCTGGCAGCTGGAGCAGTGTGTCTCGACCTTCACTCAGGAATCGACCCCACAGGCCGGCGCCCCAGTCCTTTCGGGGCACCCGATGGGAGGTCATGGCCACCTCGTATGCCTTGAACCATTGTTGGATGTCGTCATTCTTATAGTACTCCCTGACGACATCTTTCGGGATATGTACCTTGGCCTCGGCAGGCGGTAGGGTGTCTCTATTACTGGGGGTGTCGGTCCCCCCGTTCTTTGCCTTGATTTCGAGCTCTTTGAGACTTCGCTCGTGCTCAAGGGTCAGTCTTTTTTCCTCCAACTCTCGGTGCCGTCTCTTCTCTTCTATCTCCTCTTGTAGCCGTAGCTGCTCTAGGGCCAGTTTCTTTTCCGCCAGCTGGAGTTCGCCGTCCAGCCGCAGTCGTGCGAGCTCTAGTTCGTGGTTCCGGACCTTCTCCCGCTCTCGTATCTCCTCTTCGGAGAGGCCGGTTTCTAGGCTCTTTCCTCCTCCGGTTGCCGGAGTCGGTGCGGTTGATGTGGCCACCGTCAGGGGCAGGGGACCTTCTTCCTGGGAGTGGCCTGCCTCGGCCTCCAGCCAGGTCCTCAGGGCTTTCTGCATCTCCTCTTTGGTACCTAGGCCGGTGGTTGCAAGGCCTTTGTCCTTGCAGAACTGTTTCAATTCTTTGTGCTTGTATTCCTCCAACCGTTCGGGCTGGAACTCCGTGGTCGCGTTGTTTCCTTGGTTGCTCATGACTTCTGTTTGTCCGGATGGGTAGCTAGTGGGTTACTGGCTGGTACGTACTGCGTTCGGCTCGGATCCCGTCGCTGGCCACCAAATGTTGGAAGGCGGACCCCGAGAAGTCGGCGAGACCACTCGGGGGGGGGGCCCCCACACTGTACGAAGTAGCCGAGCGCTGCAGAGAAGCCTCCTGGGAGATCCTTCTCCTATTATGTACTAGCACAGTAACACCACCACACAGGACACAAGGAGGTTGCCTCAAGACGAGCAATTCTTTATCAGCACTTAAAGGTTACGGGATCAATATTTACACGAAAAGGGATCAAGGGATCCACAAAAGTCTCAGTGTCTCTTTAGAAGGGAAGGGGTAGCGGGACAGTCTTTGGCAGGAGCTTGGTACGAGGGTACCTGGGGCCCAGTTCTTATCCTCAAGCTGGAGGGCCTCCAGAACTCGGAGGGGTCGAGCCGCGACGGCGTCAGCAGGGCTCTGGCGTTCAGTTCGTGGAGAGCCGCGACCAGGTCAGCGGGGCTCTCAAGATGGTTTCTGCTCAGCTTGAGCCGCGACATCGTCAGCAGGGCTCCGAGGGAGGTTTCAGCGAGGTTGGGCCGCGACAGCGTCAGCAGGGCCCCGATGTTCCGGGGGGCTTCAAGGTTTCAGCAAGAAGGAGCCGCGACGCAGTCTGCAGGGCTCGTGGTGGTTTCAAGCAAGAGTTCTTCTCCGTAGGGTCGGCCGCGATTCAATCAGCAGGGCTCTCGACTCCGGGATACAACCGCCGGTCTGTTGCGGGGTCGCCCCAGATATAGGCCTGGAGCCCTTTGAAGTCCGGACCCTTGCGCCCGGAGGGGCGGAGAGGCCGGGTTGGGAGCGGCCAGACGCCCAGCAGGAGAGGCGCCGGGCCCAGGAGAGATGGAGGCCGATCGCACCTCGGTGTGTGGGGACGGTTGGGGGTCCCATCGATACCGCCCTCTGCCAGGGCGATGAGGTGTTCACGTGATACCCCCTGGCCAGTTCTTGGTGCCTCAATGTCTGGGCCTCGCTGGGGCCGAGGCCGGGTTGAGCGGAGTCAGGTGGACTGGTGTGCAGGGTCACGTGGCAGGCGACAAAATGGTGGAGCCCCGAGGTGTATGCGACCTCGTGCGGCTCGAACGGGTGGCCCGTGGAGGCCAGGGCGGGGAACGGGCCCAACCCCAGGGAAGTCAGGACCACGCCACGAGGCCGGGTCCAACAACGGTGCATCTTATTACCAGGAAAGTATTGCTGCCTGCTACAAGACGTACACTCCTTAGCTCACCAAGCAAGTCAAGTTTCTAACACTTAAACCTTGACAGGCCTAACCAGGGATCTATCGTATTGAAGAAATAATTTAAAACATGTCAGCAGTGCACACTTTCAACAACTATGATTGAAAGCAAGGTAGTTAAAACTCACCTGATTTCCTACATGTCTGATGCGATTATATTTGATTTCATTGAAAAACAAACTCATAGAATACCACTTCTGAGAAACCATTTCACGTACATTGTTCAATTAAAATGTTCAAGATGAATGCCATTAATCTTCAAAATGTGTTCTTCCATAATGTGTTTTTCTACAAGCATTGAATAGATGTTTTCAGGGTCGGGCTGGGAATGAAAAGCACTCCTGGCGAAACATCTTCAAATCAGCCCCTCTCCTTCCCTGCTCGATGTCTCTCTTTCCATCCATTATTTCTATCTCTCTGTTTACCATTTCTATGATTCATCCGACCTTTCTTTTTTCTTCTGCTCTTTTTCTTTCATCTGTATTTCTATTTGCTCTGCCTCTCGCTGTCTCTCTTTTTCTCTACATATACCCCCATCGTGCCTGCTGAAATACACCCTGGGGTGAGAGCAACAGTGGTGCAAGACACCAGCCTTCAATACGTATAGCCCTTCCACTCCCCTCCTGTGGAACTGTCCGATGAGGGAAGTGAATAGTACAGACCTAGATCCTTTCTTCGTTGCCACATTTTGTCACTGGAGAATATTTCACTTTAAAAAAACTTCTGTTCTAAAGGAATACATACAGAGCACGCTTCCCCCTTTCTTCTACTTTTTCTATACCAAGTTCCTTCCTCCTCACTCCTCCTCCATTTCACTTCCTTTGTCCTAGTTTTATTTAGCCCCGCCAAACCTGTCCTTATTTTTAAAACTGTGTTTTCCCCTCCCTGTGCACGTCACGATCCCTCTTTAGGTCTCGCCTAGGGAGCGATTGCGCTGTCTTGTTGAGACATGCAGTATATACTGTAGCGTGGAAGCTTTGTTTAAGCTCCCGCCCACTCTCAGTCCATCTTTTGCATTGGCTTAGGTCCTAAATCCAGCCTTACCATTGATTTTAGGCTTGTTAGTACCTCCTACTGACGGCCATGTTCTCAATTATGTCCTTCCATGGCTATTGGCCCCTTAACTATAAACACAATATTGTTCCATGGCTCACCCCCTCCCCTTTCGCAGTCCATGACTTCTCGGGACACTACCCGCCCCGCACTCCCGTTTGTGCCTTTTTGCCTGCCTGTACTCCCTTTTAAAATACAATAGGACTCACGTAAATGCGAGTTCTATTGCATTGCAAATCCTTGTTTTTAAATTAGGGAGCATTAACATGCGTGCGATACCTGGATTTCCCAGCACTGCCTGGAGTCGTGGCGGGAGCCCACTCCGCATGTTGGTGCCTGCTTGGTACAGTGGGAGCCTACCCCGCATTTGCGTGCTGTATGAATCCAGCGGGAGCCTACCCCGCATTGCGATTGCCACGGTGAAACTGCCGCCGAGAGCCGCGAAAAACGGAAGTCAGATGGACTGCCTGACCAAGGGCGGAGCTAGTCCCGTGAAACCTTACTGAGGGTGCCCGAGTCAGCCTGTGGGAGGGCAAGAGCCTACCCCGTCTCCACAAGTAGCAGCGTGAGGCCAAAGCGGCGCCTGGAAGTCAGGCAAGCTTATGCCTGCTTGTAGGTGGGGCGCCCATGTACCGGTAAGAGCCCCACGAGTCGTGTCCTGCCAGGAGAGATGCCGCTGCGCTTCCCCCGCGTTGGAGGAGTCCCAAGAAGGAGATCGGAGGAGGCAGAGAGCAGCAACAAGGAGCCCCGGTGAGTGGGGCTCACAGTGGGCATTGTGGCGCTGATGCTTCATCTTCCCAGCTGCACCGCTGATTCCGGGCAGCTGCAACGCCAGGGCATGTTGTTTTGCTACCTGCTGTAAAGATCACCGTGTAACTTTCAGGCCCCTAAGATGCCTTGGCTGATAGTTCATCTGTTGTATAACTCTCCTGTCTCAGATGAGTGCCTCTATCATAAAACTAGAGACGTGTAAACTTCTGGCCACAGATTGGAACCCGCACAGCATCTCACGGCGCCTTCAGCAGCTCTTTGTGTGACTTCAGTTAACAGGCTTGGTTCTTAGGGAGGGTGCAGCAGGTGTTTGCCAGGTTATTCATGTCTTCTACTTCTTGTCATCTTACTTAATATGGCTCTGTTTTGTGCTAGCTGTGTGGTCGCTCTTCGTGCTGTTCATACATTGTATTCATTGTGCACATCATCTTGAGGAGTACAGTGAGCTACCAATGTGTGTTCGTGTGTGCAATAGCTCAGCTCTTATAGCAGGTGTAGTGGATTATTGTAACTCTCTTCTGGCCGTTCTCCCCAAAACCCATCTCACCCCCTTGAAATGATTCTACACTCAGCTGCGCAGATCGTCTGCCGGCCGAGAGAAAAGACAGCATTACCTCCATGCTGACCACTCTCCAATGGCTGCCAACTGAAGGAGGGGCTGTCTACAAGTAGGCATGAGCTAGAAAACTATGGCAAAAACATGAATACCCAATTAGAAGGATCTTGTTCTGAGGTACATTATTTCATGCTAAGTGCTATTAAGGTCTCCTGTGTCCAGCTTTCCACACACTGCCTGCCACCATCCATACTACCTACCTCCTCCATGTCCTTCTGCCCACACAGAGATTGGTCTGTAGAAATTGTCTACCATGTGCACCCGTAGATAATAATATTTTTTTCAAATCTTGTATTTTGAGTCATATGGCCACAGAAGGCCCCGATTATATATTAAAAACACAGCTTTAGACTATACCATTTCCCGCTAAAAGGCAATATTTCTCTCCATGAGTTCCCATACCTGGAGTATCACGCAGTTTGGTGCTCACTTTCCCTCCATATTAAAGAACAGTACATTTTTCAGCACCCAGGCTAATATGCTGCATTGCTAAATACATATAAGGTCCCAAAGGCGAGACCGATGCATTGCAAATGCTTGTTTTTGTGGTGGTTCCTTCTGTAGCAACAGTCCTCCTTTTAACCATTTCCGTTCTCTGTCTCCTTCTACCTTTACCTCCTTACCTCATTTTTTTGAGATTTAACATAAAAAGTACGTTTTCTAACCAATAACTGTAGGGCAGCAGTGCTTAACCTTTTGACGTCTGCTGACCGCCATTGAATCACTACTGAAAGCCGGGATCCCCAGCCTCAGTAATTTCTATGATTTGACCCTCAAAACAATACACAAAAATACAGAAACAAGTATAGGTAGAACAAATGCACACATTATGACTTATTTTTTTGAATTCACAAACAAAAAAACTATTCAAAAAGTCAAAATTGTAATTTTTATGGGAAGGTTGGAGCTATTCAAAATGTGGTTTTATTTCTAAAAGATGAAGCAATATGCTATACTCTAGCATACCATTTTTTCTTTTTTGGGCTTAAAGTATGCCCTCTTTTTGTCAACACATACCAGTACTTCAGTTGAGGCCAGCAGTTGTCCATACTAGATTCTGTTTACAGTACTTGCACTGCTTCCACAAATTATGCTAAGAATACCAAATTAATTGTTATCCTCCAATTTCAAAATCCAAGTGTTTTAATACTTTTAGTTTTGCATTTGTGTTTTTTATGTATATACACTGTATTATTCTGTGATTTAACTTTGCAAGCAGTTGCAGACCCCCTGAGCAGGTGCTACAGGCCCCCAGGTGTGCGCAGACCACCAATTTAAGAAAGACTGTTCTAAGGTACACGTTTTTTCTTTAATTATTGTGTTTAAAAACAAGAGTTATCTTTTAGTTCATTAATATTAATGTTTAACTGTTATGGGCTTTTATCTATTATTTTCAGACAATCTTTATTCCAATTAATTTGTTTTCCACTAAGTGGGTTTTAGACAATTTAGGTTCTTGGAAATACATTTCTATTATTTGGTTTTCCTATGAATTTACATAATGCAATCTGATTCTCTAGGGCGAGAGCAAAACAAACCCACATGTTGCATTTATTTTCTCTGCCAGAACCTTGAACGGATGCAGGCTTGTTCTTACATCTTCCATTACTAACTATTCATTCATCACCAACATGTACATTAAAGGTACAGAGATGCTTTGAACAAATACCTACTTATTGGACATTAGCTGCAAATCCTTTACATTTAAAGCTGCCACACAAAAGGGGAGTGAATTAGTCCATATTGACACATTATTAGTTCAGCAGTTTTAGCCTCAAAATAAGGCTAGAAAGCAACTTTGTTCAAGTGCAGCGGACTCTATCTGACCTCATGACTAAGGAGTACTGAAGTTCAAAGATACCCACTATATTCTGAAATAAGCTTTATAATCCCACTTCTTGCCCAAAACTAGAAGGCATTCTCTTAAACAACTTACTTCATTCTTCTCCAAGCTGAAACTCAGCAGGTATTATGGTGAACAGTCAACTGACATATTACTTTCTGCAGGTCCACATTAAAAAAGGACTCCAATATTCTATGACTGACTCTGCATCTTCTCAGTCTACAACTGACCTCTTGTTAACCAACTACAACACCCTTGAGAAGAAATCATGAGTAAGGTAGAGGTTGTGAGAAGCTGATACATTTATTTTATACCCTATCCTGCCATGTATTCAAAGATCTAGTCAACAAATCCTTGCACTACTTCACCCTTCATCTGACCAAAAGTCTTCTACTCTTTCATGAACATGTAGGCCACTTTTACACATTATATAATCGATTTATAATTAAATAGGCAGTGACCTTCACATCTGAGCAGACAACATCTCTGTGACCTCTGTTCAATGCATTGCAGAAAGGATGGACTTTTGATTCACCCAAAGTGCCAAGAAAGTGAGGCACAATAGAGACAATGTTTTAGATGTGATTTTCTTAATCCACAAACTTCAAAGCACTCAGTATGATTGCCTCCCCTTTAAAAGTCATATCCTCCTCAGTTCCGATGCAAGCAATGAGGCTTTGTTGCTACTCTGTCTTCTCCTCTGATGAGAAACATAAGTAACATTCAATCAGCTGTCTGTCTTCTAGACTAATATACACCATACCCGAGAGCCGAGCTTCTGTCAACATGGCAGCGACCAATGCCGTTAAACAAATGACATCTGTCAAACACAATCATCCAATAATACTGTTACGATTTTTGCCTACGGAAACCATACTGAATAATACTAAAGAGATGATGGAAACAATCTCAACTGTTAATGAACCAGATGGTGTGCCAGATCCATCACTGCAGAAATAACCACTCCATACTGAGAGCAAAAGAGACATATTTCCAAACATGCATCTCTGATGCCAACAACCTTTCAAAACAACGTGTCAGAATTCACAAGCAAGTGGCAGAGAGCCACACTCAACCCACAAAACTACAGGTTCCTGCAGAATCCCTTTGCTGCAATCTGATGGACTTCTATGATCACCACCCTTCAGGAAAACATCCTGCCAAATTGTCCATGCTGTGGATATATCCCACTGAATAAGCTCACACGCTCAGTATCCTTTTGGGACTTCTTTGGTTTTCCAAGTATGAAGTTATGAAAATCCTGTCTACCCTGAGTAGACCAGTGTAGTGTACTTCTTTATCCATGATGACACTCTTGTGAGCGCATTGTGCATGCACTTCATGGAATCAGATATTATTGTTTAATCTTGGCCCGTGAATGTAGCAGATACCGGCTTAGGGTTCAAATGGCATATGAGATTGTCAGTTGAACGCTGAGCCTTGAGGTCGCTCCATGTTGTGGGTGGAACAAATAAAGAAATCTTAACTTTCCTGAACGTGTGGACCATTTTCATCTTTAATATCTGGTGACGAGCGGAAGTGTACACCCACCGACCATCGTAACCCACGCGGTAAATCCACTTATTGCTGTCTGTCTGACAGAGAGCGTGTGTCTGGGACAAGGTCATTGTAGTTGGTGTGATCTAGTCTCTTTGAGCAGGGAGAGACAGACCAACCCCGGCGATTCCAGGAATAGTGGGCAGGTGCCCTTAGAGTAAAGGAGATGAACAGAGCTGTTCATGACCGCAGAGGAAAGTTTTGGGAGAAGCGTCACAAAGTTACGTGATGCATGATGTCGACACGACCGCCATGTTGCAGTTGGCCATGACTGATTAGAGGTGTTTGAAAGCGATACATCTCGAGGAAATTATATTGTTTTTGAGGAATTAATGGAACATCATGAGACAGCGGTGAGGTTGACATTGGCAATTAACTAGCAGAAAAATCCTGGTTTGCAGTGCCAGCTTGGACATAAAGGTGAGGTGTATTGGTTTAGGATCTGTTCAAAAGAGAACTGCTGTGAATATATATTCTGTCCAGTTACAGAGTGCAGTATACTGAACAATTAGTACAGTTGAAACTGTCAGGGACTGTCCGGGACAGTCTGGGACATAGTCAGGGACTTGAGTAAGGACTGGGTAGAAAACATACCGTGCACAGTAAGAGCAGTACAGCGCTGCCCAGGATCACACAAGGAGTCAAAGGAGAAAAAGGGATCCAAAGGGGAACCCTGTACACGATGGCCAAGACTCAGAAAGGAAGGGCACTCACAAGGCAATTTAGCATTCAGACTAACTACACCCAGGACAGACGTGCAAGACATATATATAATACAACATTAACAATAAAGGAGAGTGTGGGGTAAAGCACTCAGGAGCTCCACATGGTAAGACTGAAGCTCAGTAAGTTCCTTACTCAAAATTGCTGTTACAGATACTGACTGAAAATACCCACATATAGGATATGCATGCACAGGCAGGGTCTGTGGAGCTTATACCTTTAGTGATGTTATAGATATAACTCAAAGACAATACTCACAGTGAACAAGAAACACCACCTAGGTAGTAAGCTGTGTCCACGGATCCTCGCAATCAAACAGGAACACGCAAGGCAGTAACAGCAAGGGGGTAGAACTAAACACAAGCACAATGGACAAGGAGCTAGCAAGGAGGAGTGCTTAACAGGAAAGGAAGGAAATTACAGGGCACACGTGGCAGAGAGCAGGTAACAAACATACAAGGTAACAGAAGCAAGACAGCAGAATAGAAGGACAGCAAACTAGAACTGGAACCAAGGAAATGGGAAGAAAGGCAGGGACTGGAAAAGGATATACAGAAGGGGAGGCTATAAGGGTATACAAGAATAGTGCAGGTTAAGGAATCAAGAAAACAAAGTAGCATAGAAGGCAATGCTGGGGCAGGAACAAGAATTGATGTAAGGCTCAGGAGTCAAGGTAGCACTGCAGACAGTGCTGGTTCAGGAACAGGGAATTACTAAAGCTTCAGGAGTCAAGGTAGGTAGGACTGCAGACAGTGCTGTTTCAGGAACAGGAATTACTAAAGCTTCAGGAGTCAAGGTAGCACTGCAGGCAGTGCTAGTTCAAGGACACAGGAAATAGTTACAGCTCAGGAAACAAGGAGTCAAGATAGCACTGCAAGCAGTGCAGACCAGGAACAAGAAATAGCTGAAGCACAGGAACAGGAACAAAGAATAACTATAGCTCGGGAACTCAAGAAACAAGGTAGCCCTGCAGGCAGTGCTTATTCAGGTACAAGGAATAGCTATAGCTCAGGAACTCAGGAAACAACGTAGCCCTGCAGGCAGTGCTAATTCAGGCACAAGGAATAACTATAGCTCAGGAATCAAGGAATATCAAGAGCTCAGGAAACAAGGATCGGTCTCACCGGAAAACAGCTACAATGACCAACACTGAGCTGAAGGGAACTGGGGCTTAAAAGAGCTCACATTACTCATGTGCATCAGGTGTGAGCAGGCTAGCAGCAGCCAGCCACGGGTGAGCTGAATTCCTTCACCAATCCTTGGCCTGCAGGGGTGGAGACAAAGCAGTGAGCAGGGGATTATAAGTAATGGCGTTTTCAGAATGAGCAGTCTGGCTTCCACAAAACCCGGCATGGATTGGGAATGGATGTCAATTCCTAAATGATGTCCAAATGCCTGAAAGTCAGGATATGCATACAGGGGAGTGTCTGGAAGCATATTAGATTACTGGAAAGCCCCACAATTTGGCCCCCTGGTGGTGGGAACGAGAGCACAGGGAGTGAATCAGGACAGAAACCAATCTCCGCATACCATCTATTTGGACTGAGGGAGAATTGATTTAGTGTCATTTTATTTTTACTTTTCAACCTATTTAAATATGACCAATACCCATTTGATGACACAGCCACTGCAGTTTCTTAGCAAACCTGTCAAACCAGCGATAATGTGGCCAGAGTGGTTTAGACTATTTGAAAACCACTTAGTGGCTATTAAAGCTGTAGGGTATAGCGCTGCGCATATGTTTGCATTTCTATTTGGATGCTTAGGGCAAGCGGCACAAAGAATTTGTTGAGAGTCTTACACCAATTCCGCCACCTCAAGGTCAGTCTGGGGACAGACAATGGAATGTGTATTTAGAAGCAATAGAAAGACTAAAGAAACAATTTGCACATGAACCTAATATTATGCTTGAGAGACATAATTCCTACAAAAGGAAGCAAATGGAAGATGGAAAGTTGGAGGAGTATATTTCGGCTTTGATGGTGCTGGCTACTACGTGCGGTTTTGGTCCATTCTCAGATGACTACATAAGAGACCAGTTTGTTTTTAACTGCGTATCCAGAAAAATCAAAGAAAGACTCCTCAGCTGTAAAAACCTGTCTCTAGCCGAAGTGATTGATTTAGCTACGAGCATTGAAAGGTCCGCAATTTCTACTAAAGCCATGCATGGGGATCCTGAGGGAAATGTTTGCATGGTGATCACTTTGCTTCGGAACCAGGAAGACTACTTATATGCTGGCAACATGAAAGGGAAAACTTCAAAGTTCAGACAGAAAAAGATGTCAAATTTTTGTTTCAGATTCGGTATAAAGAACCATTTTAGCAATTTAGCAGGATGTCCAGCCATCAACAAACGCTGTCTGTCCTGTAAGAAAATGGGGCGTTTTCAGAGCACCTGCAGGAGTAATAAGAATATGTGAGCGTGGGCAGTGTTGAAACAGAAATTGAGACATGTTCTAATTCACTTAGTAATGTTTTGTTAACGATCAATTGTGTAGAGAACTCCAAAGTGGTGAAGGGACCTTTGTCATCAATGACATTACATTGCAAGTCATGGCAGACTCAGGTTCTCCCATAACCATTCTGAGGGACACAACATTTTATGAATTCTTGGGAGAGACGGTTTCTTTGACCAAATCTGATGTGAACCCAAAGGCTTTTGGGGAAAAGGATATAGATATTATGGGGTATTTTGTGTCCAGTGTTCAATGTTTAGAGAGAGAAACTGAAACAAAAGTATAAATAGCAGTCAAAGGAAAGAATATTATTGGATGGAGAGATTTGGCACAAATGGGGCTGTACTTAGTGCAGGGGATGAGAATCCAGTCAAGGGGGGAGATTTACCAGTTTGCAAAGTGGAATGTGCGGATGGGTCAGTCAAAGAGATTCTATCAGACTTTCAATCAGTATTCAGTGAACAAGTGGGGTTAGTAAAGGGCATGGAACACCATATAAAGTTGGTGCTAGGTGCTCAACCAGTAATTCATAAAGTTCACCCCATGTCTCTAAGCATCAAAGGAGAGTTGAAGAACACCCTGCAAGATTTGTGCTCTCAGGGTGTCATATCACCTATGCATTCCTCGCGTTGGGTGGCTCCCAAAGTCGTTGCCTGGAAAAAGTCTGGCGAGATTAGACTTTCCGCTGACTTAGGAGCACTCAACAAGAATATCATTATTGACTGCCACCCACTTCCAAGCACTCACCCCCAGTCAACTGATCTGGGTTTAATCCATCATCATTCTTTAGCTCACTCCGCCACCCCAGTTCAGACATTGCCATATGCAAATCAGTCTGACCCTGTGCCTCATGGGAACAGTCCAGCCCAAACTACCAAGCCATGTCTTCCCTGGACCGGAAACTAGCATCCTGTGACCGGTTTCTGGCTAATCAGCTTTCATCAGCCAGGCTAGCTTCAATCCAGTGGCAAAGTGAGCAAGGGACACCAGTCTGGACATACCCTGACAACTTAGGGCGAACAAAGCAAAAGCAAAGGGGATGATGGACGGAGTGTTGAACATTGCAAGCACTCACCCCAGTCAACTGATCTGGGTTTAATCCATCATCATTCTTTAGCTCACTCCGCCACCCCAGTTCAGACATGGCCATATGAAAATCAGTCTGACCCTGTGCCTCATGGGAAAAGTCCAGCCCGAGCTGCCAAGCCATGTCTTCCCTGGACCGGAAACAGGCATCCTGGGACCGGTTTCTGGCTAATCAGCTGTCATCAGCCAGGCTAGCTTGAATCCAGCGGCAAAGTGAGCAAGGGACCCACGTCTGGACATACCCTGCCAACATAGGGCGAACAAAGCAAAACCAAAGGGGATGATGGACGGAGTGTTGAACATTGCAAGCGCTCACCCCCAGTCAACTGATCTGGGTTTAATCCATCATCATTCTTTAGCTCACTCCGCCACCCCAGTTCAGACATGACCATATGCAAATCAGTCTGACCCTGTGCCTCATGGTAAAAGTCCAGCCCAAACTGCCAAGCCATGTCTTCCCTGGACCGGAAACAAGCATCCTGGGACCGGTTTCTGGCTAATCAGCCGTCATCAGCCAGACTAGCTTGAATCCGGAATGATGATGGATTAAACCCAGATTAGTTGACTGGGGGGAGTGCTTGCATTGTTCAAACTCTCCGTCCATCATCCCCTTTGGTTTTGCTTTGTTCGCCCTAAGTTGGCAGGGTATGCCCAGACGTGGGTCCCTTGCTCACTTTGCCGCTGTATTCAAGCTAGCCTGGCTGATGACGACTGATTAGCCAGAAATTGGTCCCAGGATGCTTGTTTCTGATCCAGGGAAGACATGGCTTGGCAGTTCGGGCTGGACTGTTCCCATGAGGCACAGGGTCAGACTGATTTGCATATGGCCATGTCTGAACTGGGGTGGCAGAGTGAGCTAAAGAATGATGACGGATTAAACCCAGATCAGTTGACTGGGGGTGAGTGCTTGCATTGTTCAACACTCCGTCCATCCTCCCCTTTGGTTTTGCTTTCCCCCATCTTGTTAAACTACCAGCCAATGCCCTATTTTCCAAATATTGCTCACACTTCCCATTTCCATTGACCAAGTGTAAACTGTCAAACTCAAGAGTCCCAATTGGAGCAAAGCTGTAGCAAAACAATCGTAAATTCATGACATCTGGCCACTGACACTACACAGGCCAATGCTAAAGTGATGATAGAAGAAAAATAAAATGCCAAAGGACCAGATGGTGTGCCACATCCATTATTGCACATACAAATAATTCCATACTGATGGCCTAGAAATATATATTTATGACCTCTGATACCAGCAGCATCTGAAAAGAGATATTCTAAATTTTCAGAGTACTGGCAGCGAACCTCTATCAATCCACGATCTCTCCTGTCCTTCAATATCGCTTTGTGACAATCTGAATTGCCTCTATTTAGACATCAAGATCATCATCCTTCAGTCAAACATGTTGTCTATCCTGTGTATTTGCCCCATGTAACAAGCTTACTCCAGTGTGCCCCTTTCTGTGAGTTCTTCCAGTTTGTAAGATGAAATTGGTAACATCCCATTCCGCAATAGCAGAACTTCCTTCTCTGATTCCTTTCATTACCTCCTTTTCTCAATGCCTTTCTCAGCACACGTGATCCTACAGAAGCTTTGGCATATTTCCATCACCACATCCTTAAGATAATTTGGTGAAGACTAAGTGAAATTGTCAAACAACTTTCCTTTTTCTGAACACCCCCAGTATTTTTAAGACAACATAGTCATATATCAAATAAGTGCACACATTGGGGAGCAAGTACCCTTTTTGGTGAATCGATCCAGTGTCTTCCTTGCCATACGAGTGAAAGAAATCTGCAGAACATGAGAGAATTACTCCCTCTATGTTTTTTAGGATAGCCATGCACCTTGACACTATTCAACTTCTCTGTGCCAGGCCTTTAATACCATAACCTTCATGATATTGGTAAATTGAACGCCTGAGGTGGCAGGGGTAGGATAAAGCTTAGTTATGATTTATGGTGTTCCTAAGAAAATGTGTTTTCACATAAAGTGGTTTCCCTTTCTCTCTGTGATCCTGTGCATCCCCTGTGGAGCTCCCTGTGTTCAATGTTCTCATCAAGCTTCTCCATTGTTTAGTTGGTTCTCATGTTGCACATCTTGGCCAACTAAGAGATCAGCTTTCACAAGTATTCCAATGATGGGATGGAAATATCCTCTGCCTGGTAAAGATTGTAACCCTCACCTGAGTGCACAACTGTACTGTTGGCTGGATCCCTATTTCTGTCATAGGCGAATATGAATCATGCATGTGCGCCATGACATAGGCCTGTCACATGGATTGTGGTCCAAAGCACTAACCTCATCTGCCTTCATCAGGAGTTAAGCAGAATGAGTGCGGTGGTGGCAAAATCCAGAGTAGTGATCAGTAGCAATGATTGGGACCCTGTTTCACTTGAGTGAGGCCTACAGGCTCACTCACCTTTTAAATGTTCCGCTGTTGTGTGCTTAACTCACCCATGGCCTAGCTCAAGTAGATGTGAAGTGCTGCGTGGCATAGGAGTAGTGTCATTGCGCTGTCTGTATGTGTGCCTGGGAAGGGTACAGTACAGGGATATAGCAGTACTGTACAGTGCATGTGTGGTTAGTGCATGTACTGGGTGTATGTATGCCAGTAAGGAATACATGACATTAAAGTTGCAGTGCTGTGAAGTGAGTGCACAATGAGAAAATGTGCTGGGTGTATGTGTACTTGCGTGTAGTGTAAGACATGAAAGGTAAAGCATTGTGCAGTGCACATGGTGAGTGTGTGTGTTGACAGTGTGTGTGTGTTTGTAAATATCACACCCCGGTTAAAGATAGAAAAGCTTCAGTGCTGAACAGTGCTTGGAGACTGAGTGTGTGTACTGAATGAGTGTGAACATGTAAGGGTACAATTCATAGAGGTAACAGTGCTGGGCCGAAAGTGTGCCTGCAGTAGTACATTACATTGAGGACTAAGGGTTCCATTTTTGGGAAGCTCAGGTCTGCCTTGGAGTCTGAGTCTAAGTTGGAGAAGAATCTCCCCCCAGGCAGATTTGTGTATTTCTGTATTCCTGTGAACTGGGGGGGACACACACTCAAGGGAAAGGAAGAGACTCCCTTGACAATTCAAAAGCCTGCTCTTTGAAGAGTGATATATCACCAGGAAAGGACTTGCCAAATCTCAGGAAGGGAGATAGGGATGATAAGGGACCCATTAGGAATAGGGCTGGGGGTCTAGGATTACCCTTTTGATACACATATCATTATGGCTGTCATCCAGGTGTGCATCTGGTCACTCTCATGGGTGGTCATGTGAGATAATCAGTTTCGGGATGTTGCCTGCTCTGACAGACTTCTTTCATGAGGAAAGAGGAAAAGAGAAGTGTTCATTTCAAAAGACGCAGAACAACAACAATAAACTATAAAAACTCAGACCCTAAGTCACATTTGGTGCCTGGAAAAGGATTATAAGAAGAGGAGGCTGAATCCCCAGAAATGTGTCATATGCCAAGCAGCCAGACTGATTATGTGAGATGGGAACATTCTGCAAGACTTCTGCCTGTGACTAGGACTGGGGGAAAAGGTCTTCCTGCTAGGAGACGGGACATCATCCAGGGAAACCAAGATCACCTATCCTGGAGCCTGGAGCACCAGAGCCTGTCTGCCTGCCAACACCAATGTATCCTGTGAGGTAGAGGAAAGTGTTGAAGGGAGCGAGGTCCAGTAGGGAGCCCTACCGTGTAGACTCCTTGTGCAAGGTGTAAAGATTCACCTGAGCACCAATCAGGCCGTAGCCCGGGCAAGATTGTTTTTGGTGACCCTATATGCCAGGAGAGGCGTGCTGTAGACTGAGACCAGTATTTAGCACTGTGCTGCTCTTGCTATACCTGTACAGCCATGCTGCAGTGATCTTGTATGCCAGAGGGGAAAACTGGTAAAGTTAGTACTTTGAGGAGTGCCTAGACTTCGGACTGTCTGGGCTGGGGCACTTTTGCTAGAAGAGCCTGCGCCCTTATTATCACAAATTGCGATAACCTCATATGCTAAGTGGGGCTGTTGGTACCAACGTTACCACAGGATCGGGACCACCACCTGAAAGATAGACTGAGGCTACGATCGGCAGTTGAACCTGTACTGTAAGGGAACTGCCCCCGACTCACTACTGAGGACTGCCGGAGACACAGTGCATGTCGTCGCACCCTCACTAGCTCCATCTGGGAAATGACTAAAGGATTCCCCTCCCCTGGGGAAAAAGCCAATTCACTCTTCCAATGCACATTGGCAGCTGCTCAAACAACTGAGAGACCTCTGTCAGAGTTCCACAAGACAGAACATGCGCCGCCTGGTGCTACCATGTGGGCCGCGAGAAGCCCGACTTCTACGAACTGAGTTGGACTTACACGTGTGTGTTGAAGGCACCCATTGCACCACTGAACTCTTCCATGCTGTGAAAGTGAGTAAGAATGTGGAGAATGTTGGTTCTGTAGGGTACAGAATTGATTCTTGGTTTACTGAATACTAACCAATCAAAGACAATACTCAAACCTTTTAGTAATAATCAATGAAAAGGAAAGAGAAGAAAAGACTAAGACCATGAATCAAAAAATACACTGAATCTAAATCAATCAAAATCTGTATTTAAGAATAAATCCATACCTTCTTTTACATTTTATGGTGTCGAGATGACATTAGAAGGCTGTCAAGGTTCATGAACATACAATTTGTTCCAACGGCGCAAGTGATACGGTGAAAAAAAAGGTGAAAAAAAGTGCTAAATGTGAACATGATATACACAGTGTTGTACGAATTCTTGACACTGGTCATTCAAAGGACATCCATCCCTAGGTACATAAAGCTCCGCACAGCTTGGGATTTTAAAATTCCATTTCACGCGGGGCGGAGAGAGTAGGGTCAGTATTACTTTGCCTGTATAGAGATAGAAATAAAATAATAGTTTTTCATATAAAAGCAAGTATTTGGCAGGATGATGATTTTTTGTTTGTAGTGTTTGCACTTTGTTTAATGAGATGTAGTTACTGAACTGTATCTACAGCTCCGCCCTTTCAAGGGAGCCTAGACTGCTGGATCACAGCTACCACTGAGAGTCAAGTGCAGAAGGGGTACTTTGCACAGTAAGTCAAGCCCCGAAACATCAGGAGTAAAAGGCCTCAAACACCACAGTTGGGCCCAGTAACCCCTACATGCCCAATGGCCCTCTGAAGGGGGTTATGACAGCCAACAACAAACAGAAAAATCTAGAAATACCTGATCATTGAAGACATGTATTTCGATTGGACTTACCCATTCATAGATGAATCAGAACAAACTTTTTCCTATGCCTGCTAAAAGGAGGCCTTGATCCTAGACCAAGAACCCCTGAAGATCACCCTGTATTAGGAATGTATCCTTGCCCTCCCTCATAATGAAGGCGAATAAGCATGGGGTTCTCTTTCATTCTACTGACCATTCCTCATGAGATTGCCTTGATTTTAGAAGTGTTTATTACCTCCCTACACTATGACAACTTAATGTTTTTGAATGTCTACATGTGCACATCAAAATGCCAGGAACATACTGCTCACATAGTTTTTTTTCGTAGACAAAGCAATCTCATTGCCCTGCCATGAAACTCCTTTTCTTTTTTATGTGAAAGGATGCAATTTAAAATTCTCTGTTCATGCCCACTGACCACAGACCTTCACAAAACCAGATCAGACTCTGCAACGTGAATGTTCCAAAAAGAGCACTACTGAAATAAGCTGTAGTCCTGGTTTAATGTCAGATTGTACACTGTACAAGTGACAAATGCAATTTAAAATAACTAAAACAAGTACAATGGGGATCCCCAAATTATTAGCAAAGTATATTAATATTTGGAGATGACGGTACGGCAAAGGCTAGCGAGAACAATCTACTTACCATTTAACCAGCAAATGCCATTTGTTAAGTGGAGATTGTGCCAGACCCAGGGGAAAACAATATGGCACCACCTTCCCCCCAGGCTCAACGTTGTCTTTAAACCTTTTTCAATTGCTCCTCATTCCTTGTGTTGCGAGTGAGGATGGCGTACAGGACACTTTTGCTTTGTCACAAACGTGCCACTATTCTGCAGCTTACCTTGTGGCCTACTTAATGACAAGTAGCAGTTAGGATTCAGGGCCTTCAACACAAGCATCCACAGATCAGTAACAGTTGGTGCTGAAATGCAACTAAATGGTGCACAAGTTATCAATAGTTTTAGGCTAAAACGATCAATTAGCCAATCTGAGATTCAAAACTGTGGCCTTTAGGCTACACACTCACCTGTGCATCGATTTATGACCTTATTGAGATATTGTGGGTGCTTAATTTGAGCCTGTGGTTTCTGGTGCTCGGCACCGGCACTTAATTGTCAACCCCGCACTTCTGACAGTCTGCCACATGGGGGTGCTGCTCTTCTAATTTAGAAATGAGCAGAACAACGGTTGTTTATGAATACAATATACAGTAATATACCTGCCTCTTCAGTCATTCCTTCAGCGTTGGAGACCTGGAATAATCTGAACTGTCCTATTTGCAGGCGAGAGACATGGTTAGTAGTTGTTTTGGGATGGCCATTGGCAGCGATGACAGGGGCAGTGGGTGGTGCAACCCGCAGTGGCCTCCGGGTCTGGGGCCTGGCACTTATTATTGTGCAATGTACCGTTGGTTGTAATGGCAAAACAACACACCTGAAGAACACTCAGAATTTAGCTGGGATGGTCACTTGTGAAAAGCTTCAATCAGGGAATTTGCACGAACGCACTCCCAGGGAGGTGTTTGTGCACCACATCCCTCCACCTCAGAACAGCGAGAGCCTGACCTCAACCATCCGTCGGTGATGGCATGAGCTGCTCTTGGTTTAGGTGACGCTCAAGACAGAAACCTACACAGTTCCGGCACCATGTGCTTCTTTTGGTGGTGGCTGTGTGTGAGAACTGTGGCATGGATGAAAGGAAGGATGGAAGATGGACAGGTGGGTAGATGGTATGAATGTCTCTGTGTCGGGGCATGGATGGACAGGTGGATGGATGGATGGGTGGGTGGTTGGATGGATGGATTGTTTGAGTAATGGATACATTGATGGATGGATGGGTAGTTGGGTGGGTGGATGGATGAATGGTTTGGTGTGTGGGTTTGGATGGATGGGTGGGTAGATGGATGGATTGATTAATGGATACATGGATGGATGGATGGATGAATGGGTAGGGGTGGATGGATGGATGGATGGCTTGGTGTGTGGGCATGGGTTTGGATGGATGGATGGATGGATAAATGGGTGGGTGGATGGAGGTGGGTGGATGGATGGATGGATGTATTGATTAATGGATACATGGATGGATGGATGGGTAGGTGGGTGGGTGGATGAATGGATGGCTCGTGTGTGGGCATGGGTTTGGATGGATGGGTTGAGTGCATGGGCATGTCGATGGGTGGATGGATGTTTAAACAGGTACAGGGATGGAGTGGTCAATAGATAAATAGAATATCCAAAGGAAGGATAATGGACGGGAGAAAAGATGAAACGATAAGACTATTGAAAGGCGTAATGGATGGGTCGGTGGATGGGAGGATGAGAGAGATGGCTTAATTGAAGAGCAAAGGGACCTCTTTTAAAGACTGTTGGGCTCACTTGCTTCGTCGCTCTGTGGAGTTTCTGCTATTCGCTTGCAGATTCTTTCTCAGTCCCAGACAGTAGCTGATGGGAGTTCTTCAATATGGTGTCAAATAATTATTTTAATCTCAGCCATCGCTGCTTCATTGTCATTTAATTACAGCAATTTCTTGAAGTGTTTCCGTAGAAAAAAGCTAACAATAGCATTATTTCTCAGGTGTTAAAAAAAGAACATAACTTTTTGTGCCAACATAATATAAATCAAAATGCATTTGGAACATATTTCGACAGAGCTGAGAAGGCATCGTTGTTAATCCCGCATGAGAGGTGCGACCATGGGTGCCACACTTTGCAACCTGCATCTCCACTCAGCGGATGCTCGACAGCTGCCTGCGAATTAATCGGTCATGTAAGCGGACTTTTATCAATTGAGCAGTGCCACAGATCGCTGCTTCTTTCACCCCCTCCAACTTGTGAACCGCTAATTAGGCATTCACCTGACCTGACCTGACCTCGCTGTTTTCATTTTCTAATAATAGTGTGAAAACTGGGAAAAAACAAAAGGGGAGGGGGGGGGGGGCTGTGTAAGTCGAGCAGATACCTTCTGTCACAGATCATCTGCTCTCGCTATCTCTTCCAGACGATATATTACTGCTGAGGACCAAAATGGAATTATTTCGAATTATTTTTTTACAATCTACATTATACTAGCACTATGTACATTTCACTTGCATTTCTATACAAAACAATTAAGCGAAATATCTCATGAAGAGGGGGTTACTTGGGGGCATATCAACAAGGGCTTTATCTCTGCTTTTTTGGCTTTAAAAGCCAAAAAAGCAGAGATAAAACTAGCACCCTTTAAACAACAGGGTGCTAACATGCAAATTTGCATGTTAGCACCCTTTTACTCTACGCTTCCCCTTGCATCTCTAATGAGATGCAAAGGGGGCGTTCCAGAGTAAAATAATAGGAGAAATGTCGCAAAGCGACATTTCTCCTATTATCAAGAATATCGCTAACCCTGTTAGAGACAAACAAAGCAGCGCTAACCGCGGTATTTTTCTGACTTAGCCATGATATCCTATGGAAGGAGGATATCATGGCTAAGTTTGTCTGTCCCTATCAACAAGCTAACGTGAGATTATCGCTGGGGTTCCAGCGATAATCTCGCGTTAGCCACTTAGCGTGAGGATTTTTATCGCTATTGAGATAAGCGTTGCTAATAGCACCCTATCTCAGCGATAAAAATCAACGTTAGCCGGCGATAATTATCCTAGCGCTAAGTGCGCTTAGCGATAATTATCGCCGGTTGTTGTTGATATGCCCCTTGATGACTTATTTTTGATCTGTAAATATCTGCATAGCATCTACAATTTCTCATTCAGGTAACGCCTGCTCACTGGTGAAAATTTTTTTCTTCAAAAGTTTGCACTTAGTAAGCCTAGAAAGTGCGACTGTTTCAGCTTTCCATGTTTACTTATGGAAAGTTTTCACGTAATTTGCTGAGGTGGTATTTTCCGCCATGTGGAAATTCCACTTGAGTGCAATTTTACGGATTGGTATGCAAAACATTTACGTCGTCAACGATTTGCAGGAGCACTGTGGACATTCTTTGTGAAATCTTCACAAACAACAGTAAACCTACAGAGGTAGAACTAATTCCTGTGTGTTTTTTTAATCTGGACAACTGTTCTGCTTATATAGTTCATGTTGCTAGCTGTGAAGGAAGTAGGAGACATGCAAAATTAAGACATAACACCTTTATTGCTACTTTTTGAGGCTGGTGCAATTGACTTGTATATCACATTCGAGTTAATATTTTATAAATCCAATAGCTTTTCTGCTTTTAGGGGATATTTTCACACAAGTAAACTTACAGGGCATGGCTTCAGCGTGCCGAAGATAGCGGTTTGACTCTGAGGCTCTCAGCTGACAAATCTCAAAAGGAAGATGTTTGTAGGTCACAATTGATGCAGAATGTCGACATATGAGTGACGTAACGCATCACAAGCATGTGAAAAGTGCTTTACTTGGCCTATATGGTTCTTAAACCATATTCTCCCACCAGCATGTCACTACTAAGCATGGGTACGTCTTGGCTGCCATTTTGAATGTGCTTTCTGCAAATTCATTTTATCGCAGTGGCATGTGATATTTTGAAGCATCTTGCAGCTCTTGCCATTTTCACATAGGAATAAATTAAGTTATGACTAGACGAAATGAGGGAACTGCAACTTCCACTTATATTGGGGATTACTTCATGCTGTGGTCCTTAAGTAAGTGAGGTACTGATCTGGTAGGAGGTAGAGGTATAGTTTTGCTGCTTTCTATATTTTCACAATATTGAATACAGTAGTCAGGCATACCCATACAATTGTTGTCCTCTCCTTCCTGCTGTGGGTTTACTTCTTCATTTAATGGTCAAACAGAAAAAATTGAAACATCTAAACAACCTAAACGCAATCTCCATGAGTAACCTGTTTACTGTGGTACGCCCTCAGTCATTGGCAAGTGGTGCAATGGCAGACAGCATACCTACATAAATCAGAGGGCCAAGTATCTACTTATGCTAAGTTACTTCATGCCACCAAATTGTCTATATCTTTTATAAAGCTGTCTGGTGGGGTTACTAAAAGACCAAAGAAAGACCCTGCATCACCTATAAACTCCCCACCATCACTCACCTTTGAAGATTTAATGGATGAGATTAAAAACCTCATGCCATTCTTAATGGTACTCAATAATACTCTCCAAAGAATGGAAGAAAGGGGGACGAATCTTGAATCAAACGTTTCAGATATTGTGCAATGTGTTAGTGATGCAGAATACATTATTAATAACATCAATTCAATGTCTACAGAAATACAGAAACAAGCTGAGGATTTGAAAAATAGGAACTGCCGTAACATTCTCCTATAATATTATATTCCAGAAGGAGCAGAAAGCTCTGATATTGTTGCATTTTTGAGGTCCATAATTTTAAAACATGTTGGTCTGTTAGAAAGCTTTGTACCAAATAAACAACATGTTAATTAAATTGGACCCAAATGATCTCATCTGCAGACTAAACTCAATCTGTGAGGCATCATTGTTCTTTTCTTGCAGTTTGCAGACCTCATGTAAGTTTTTTCTGCTGCAAAACAATGCAAACAGATGTTATGGTTTGGTCAGAAAGTCTTTTTATCCCAGGATAAATCCAGGTCTAAAGCAAACTGATGGAAGAAATTCTTGGACATGTGCACGGCCTTAAGATCAATGAACACTCAGTTCAATTTAATACATCCCTGTTTCTTCAAGGTCACTTATAAAGACAAGACTACTACTTTTGGGCATCCAAATCAGCTAAAATAGTTTTTACAGCTGTACTAAAGAGAGATGATGGATACTTGAAAAACATAGCTGTGTTATAATTTAATTTCAACCTTCTTTAGTCTTTTGATTATGTTAATGGTCTTATGTTGCATGGGGGTTTTCTTGGTTATGCTT
Organism: Triturus cristatus; assembly: GCF_964204655.1. Lineage (NCBI taxonomy): Eukaryota > Metazoa > Chordata > Amphibia > Caudata > Salamandridae > Triturus > Triturus cristatus. The sequence goes on along the minus strand of NC_140588.1, from coordinate 313,569,932 downwards.
GTTTCTAAATACAACCAATTGTTCTCTTTTCATTTTTATTCACAGAACCCTTGATGCTGTCTTGCTGCACCACCCCACATCTTTTTTATTTTTCTCTTGCTGTACGTTTATGGGTCTCCCTACATTGTGACCCCTCTCTCACGTCATCTAGGTTGGGTAAATGTATTCTTTTGTAGATTTGTGATGATACTAGTTAATGTTTGTACTGTATGTTTTTCCTTTTTACTATATATAATCATTTTCTAGTCATATCTTCTGAGTTGAAAATTATTTTTCCTTTATCTTCTTATACTTCCATTCTGTGAGCTGGGGCCTACGGTTGGAGTCCATCTTTGCTACAGTGTCTCACCATCTCCACCGATAATGTTGTTCTTTATTTTTTAACTATAGTCTTATGGGTAAGGTCTTGTTGACTTCTTACCATCAATTTGTTCTTTACCATGTTGGCTTTGGTTCCAAATCCTATCTTCTCTTTCCTTTCCCTCTCTTTTCCTTGGTTTGTTTTGTGAACATTCTCACTAAGTATTCTGTTGCACCCTTTATTATTCTCTTTTTCTCTTTATGTTCCTACTGACCAGTAACTTTAATTGTTTCCTATCCACACTTTTATTACTATTGACATGACAAATCTTAATTTTGTGCCATGGAATGTTATGAGTGTGAATAATCTTATTAAACGACAAATATTTATTTCACATTTATCCAAAATACAATGTAATATTGCATTATTACAAGAGACACATTATTTCGAAAAGGACATCAACTTTTACAAGGAAAGTTAGGTTGGCCAAGTACTCAATTTTTCTGCTATAGGGAAATAATCTTATTGTGTGTGTTCATAAAAATATTCAGTTGCATATAGAAAATGCAGAATCTGATAACGAATGCCGTTAGTTATGTCCCAATGTCAAGTTAAATAATGTTAGATTTTCTGTTCTTAATATCCATAGTCCTAATGGGGTGTATTGACCCTTCTAGGAAAAAATCTTCTAAATCGATGTCCCGGGTTCATACTAACCTTATTGTAGGAGAGGGTTATAACCAATTAATATATCCCAAATTAGACAGGTGTTCAATCATTAAATATATCCCTAAGAAGTTACAGAAGACTGTCCAGAAGATTGTTACTGCTAAACGTTTGGTGGATGCTTGGAGAAAATGAAAACCGAATACTGTGGAATACACTTTTCATTCACCAGACCATCATACCAAATCTAGTATTGATTAACATATTCTTAGATATATCTCCTACCCAATCCGTAAAAGATGACCAAATTGGTTCTATTCTAATTTCAGAGTCAAATGTTTATTAAATCCTTATTATGGGATAAAGTTTTATTGCCAAATTTCAGAATTTTGCTACTGAATTTTTAGATTTATCAACTATAAGGATTTTGAAATTCATTTAATTTGGAATTCCTTTAAAGCTACTGCATGTAGATATATTATTAACTATGTTGTTAACAAAAAAAGAAAGTAGGAAAAGAATACTCCAAACTATCACAATTTCCCAAAAAATTAGAGCATAAACACTTTTCCTTTCATAATAATAACACTCTTCCTCACCTTACTCAGGCTAAATTTAAACATAATTTCATATCTATTGATGAAGCTAATGCTATGTTTTTGAAATTTAATGCAAAAGAATACGGTGGTCATAGTAGAACTGGGACATTACTTGCTAATTATCTCAACGGTAAACAGCAACAATCTCATATTGAATCCACAAAAAAAATCTCAGAGCGCAATACATTTCACAAAAACATTGACATCCTGAAGATAAGGCTGAACTATATTAGACATTTTTTCCACTATTAAAGAAATCTGAATCTCTAGTGACATTTTGACACTTCCCAACGACAAAGATGCTAACCCAGATGGTTTCTAGGTCTACTTTTGCCCTAATTTTCACTTATCCTTGCCCCTAAATTATTGTCGATATTTTAATATTTTTTCTCAAAGGAAAAGGTTTGAGATGCCTTTTCAGGAGCCATGTTGTGCCTTATACCTAAAAAAGATAAAGACCTTATATTATCTAAAAATTATTGCCCTAAATATTTAATCAACCCTTATTGTGACATGCTTGCAAAGCTACTAGCTATGTGTATTGAAAATGTTTATCATGTTTTAGTGGGACTAGAACTTCATTTTTTGTTAAAGAGACATATATTACTGATAATTTTAAAACCTTTTTGAAAATCATTCATGGTGCTTCGCAATTAACTGATCCCATAACAGCCATCTCTCTAGGTGCGGAAAACGCTTTTGACAGAGTAAACTAAGATTTGATGTTCAAGGCTTTAAAATGGCATATTTTCTGCTAAACAGTTCTACAAATCATTAATATTTTTTATGCTGCCCATAAAATCTCAGTTTTGTTCAATGGTGCACAACCCTCATATTTTTCACCTAAATGAGGCACACAACAGCATTGTCCCCTCTCTCTATGACTTTTTATAATATTATTGGAACGTTTTCTTGAAAGGATATGTAGGCCAGTTTCCTTTTTTTGTTATACGCCTAATGGAACTGAAATCACATTTATAGCTTATGCACTTGACATACTGTTGTACATGGCTGACTCTGTTTGCCATATTCCTTTCTTTTTTGAGGTTTTAACTTCATATTCTGCTGTATCCAGATATACATTAAATGTGAATAAACCAGAAATAATATCACTTAATAAATATTGTTTTAAGGTGATGTTTACAGACACAGTTTCTACTTGGTATTTTATATTCAAATTGAATTACAACACTATGTTGATTAATTCTAAAACTATTAAACAACAGGTCCCTATTAGAGAGATCGTTATCCCTTTTATATCCTGTTGGGGTCCTCTAGATACAATGAAAATTATGATTTTACATAATATTAATTTTGATTTATCTAATCTTCCAATTGAAATTACAAGTTTTTCTTTACATCCATTGATGGCATGCTTTCATAATGTTTGTGGAATACAAATAGGCCCATATTTCATTTTTTTAGTCTTAGTCATTCTAAAGCCAATGGAATAGTTAATTTTCCAGATTTTATGGAATACCACTCAGCTTTTACAATTAAACAAATGTGGAATGTATTGTCTGCTGCTCTCCCTGCCAAACAAAATATATGGCAAAAACTGGAGTTGTTGCTTATATACCCTTTCATTTTCAAAGACTTTATGCGTTTATATGAAAACATTCTCAAACTCAGCTGTCAATTACTCAAGTTTCCTTGTTCAACCTTTTCTTAGCCATAATCTTTCAGACCACCAAGTTATATTCACTGCCCAATTTGGTACAACCCCAACATTAAACATACTCATTATGTTATATATTGGAGAAGAGGGCAGAAAAGGGAATCATTTACATTGGTCAATTAGTCACTGATTCCCATTTTATGTCCTTTCATAAGTTAAAAAATAGATTTGGGGCTTCTGAGAATTGTGAACATATATATGATTTACTATTGTCAATCATTAAAGTCATATTACTTGCTTCTTTTGAAATGTTATTGAATAGGTATACTACAAAACAGTATCACCATATACCTTTAATGTTTAGGCTACAACTGCTTTTTTATAGAAATAGTTAATGATGTTCCAAATGGACAGCAGCCTTAAAACCTAGGTTGAATTAGCCTAGGATGCACAATTTGGGTGAATATTGTCTATTTTACATGGAATGAGCCATGGTCTAAAATTCCTTGTACATCATAAGCTGCATGTACCACACAAACCTTATATTTATTTTACAACAAATTATTGTTCACCCCTTGTTCTCTCTTTAAAATGAAGTTTCTTCATGAAAATAAATATTGATTTTGCTATGGGGATAATATTGATATTATGCATATGTTTTTTCAATGTCCCCATGTTATATTGTCTTGGCACCAAGTTTGGGGGAAAAGTTAAGACATCTGTTATTTTAACTGTCTTTTTGGTATGGTATAATGCACATTTTTCTGAGTAGTCTTTCCCTTATTTTGTATTCTAATCATCTGGTTGAACAATTTGCAGATCTCTTCATAGCTATTGCTTTACAGGTTATAAATGGAATTAAATGACAAAGGTAACATCACCTTTATTAAATGGTTTACTATAATATGTTGTAATAACAGAATGGACACAGCATATGTAAACAGTAAACACGTGACTGTGGAAAAAAGGAAAGTTATGCTCACCTTTGACTTTCTTTTTATCCAGGAGTGTTGCTCATCAAAATATTCCTGATGAAGTACAGAAACCTCCTTAGTAGCTTTTTTATTCTGGTTTCATTGTACTAACTTGTATTACAATCCCTGGTTTCTGTTTTCATTAATTCTTGAGATGCCACACATATAAATACACTTTGCCAAGGTGCTTTTCTTCTTTCTCTCCTCTTCCTTTTTTCAAATGTTGTCTTTTGTTTGTGTGCTTTGAACTCAAACAAATATGTGAAACGGCCTCTTCTTTACAAATAGAGTTAATGCTGTTCTTTTTTGGATATTTTTTTCTCTGTTTTATAGCATTATGGATTGTGCATCATATATACAATTAACTTGTACAAAAACATTTAAAAAACATGAAAACTCCATATTGGTAGCAAACATTTTATCAATTGCAACCTTCACTTTGCAGTTTATGTGATTGCTTGCAGTTACAATATGATATATGTTGGGAGCAAATCATGCAGCTTAAAACTGCAGATAGAGGAGCATGCGAGGGCTCTGAAGAATGGTGACAGCAGATATCCCATGCCTAACCATTTTAGGATGGAGCATCCTAACGCTTTATGTTTCTGATTTGATGAACTTGACTATGTCATAAATATTACTCATGGTGGTAAAAGGGAACTGATCCTCAGGCACACTGAGACCAAGTGGATCTGCAGTTTTAAAGCAACGTATTTGGGACACATTACTGACAATGAGCTTCATCATTTTTTGGGGTAATACCAAGATGACATGTCTTTTTTTTTTTTTTTTAAATATTTTTATTATCATCATCATAGTAGACACATAGATACAATAAAACAAAAGCATATAAGAATATACATCAACCATATGGTAAATTCAGAAAGAAGGGGAGAAAAAGAATTTTTTTTTTTTTGCATAAATAAATAAATAAAATATGGAGGAGGAAAGCAGCAATCATAGAGTAAACAGATAATCATGAAGGACCATATAAGCACAAATTGAGGTGATCGCCAAAGATCACGAGGGCTCTGAAAAACCTAAAAACTCGAATTTACATAGTCAGAAAGTCAATATAAAATTATATAATCAAAAGGACATTGGTCGCCAAAGTGCTTCTAATTTAACCAGGGAACGAAGTCCCCTTGTATTTGCCAGGGCAGCCTCTAAGCCATAAGTTTCTTTAATTATAACCCAAAAATCCTCAGCCAGAGGAGGTGTGGGGGAAATCCAAGCCCTAGCAATAGCTAATCTAGCGGCCGCCATTAAGATTGAAAAAAGACGTGCTAAACCTGAGTTATTTTCTTTGCATCCCAACATAATTTCAAGATCAGTCAATGGTTGATCCAATCCAAGTTTTGACTGGAGTAACTGTTCGATTTTCTGCCAAAAAACCGTCAGTGATGGGCACGAAATAAACATATGTAACAGATCAGCAGCGTACAATCCGCATTTAGGGCAGTATTTTTTATTCCCCACCATATTACCTTGATCCCATTTAGCAATTCTAGCCGGCGTGTAATATAACATACAAATAGTACGTAGTTGCTGGAGTTGCAAATTGACAGAGTGCACCGAGTCCTTTACATTAGCTAGTGCTTGTTTAATCATACTAGGAGAGACCACTATACCCAGAGTTTGACTCCAGCGTTCGGCTAATTTTACACTACCGTCTAATTTAAAGCTAAATAGATGTATGTACATCATACCTATTAAAGACTTGGTCTTTCCTCCATATATACAATCCCAGACATTTGACTGAATGAACTCAGTTGCGACAAAACTTGTAGTCAAATAGTCTCTTATTTGCAAATATTTGAAAAAAAAGTTTATCGGTAACTTATAAATTATACGCAAATTTTCAAATGATTTAATACCTCTCTCATCATAAATTTCGCCCAAACATGAGATCCCATACTGACTCCAAGATTTGCCAGCCTGATCCTGAAAGATCTCAGGGAGCAATGGATTCCCCCACAATGGAAATTTAGTATGGATTTTTGGTAGTTTACACTTGAGAGACATATCTCTCCATATAGCCACGATATCCCTCAGAGTCTTAAACTTGACTCTCTTAAAATAATTTGGGTCGTTTATTCCATACAAAAACATGTCCCTCTGATTACCTAAAATAAGCTTAAATAATGGATCAGACTGGTCCAAACCCAACAGGCAACGAAAACGACCAGTAAATGAAGCCCAGAAATATATTTTAAAATCCGGGAAACCCAATCCTCCTTGTTCATACGGAGATTTAAGTAACTCGATTGCTCTCCTAGGTTTTTTATAACCCCATAGAAAGCTACTACAGATGCCCTCAAGTTTTTTGAACAAGTTGTTAGGGATTTTCAGCGGAATGGACCGAAACAAATATAGGAATTTGGGGAGTATTTTCATTTTGATTAAGTTAGATCTACCCAGTAATCCCAAAGGAAGCCTATGCCAAAATTTAAACAACTTAGTAGTTGCCTGTAAAAGTGGTAAATAATTAATATCTATAATCTGTTTAACGTTAGCAGTTATTTTTACCCCCAGATAGGTTACAGTTGTGCACGCCCCAGGCGTAACATTTTGGATCCCTACTGTAGTAAGTACTTGAGTTTTATTCACATTCAGCTTGTACCCTGAGACATTGCCATATTTCTCCGCTTCGTCTGTAATCCTAATCACGGCCACTCTTGGGTTAGTAGCATAAACCGCTATGTCGTCAGCGTATGCTGTGAGTTTAAGTTGAAAAGTACCGGATACCAACGGATCAATATATGCACAAGATTGAAGAATACGTAAGAATGGCTCTATATATAGAGCAAAAAGTAGTGGAGACAAAGGACAACCTTGCCTGGTCCCACATAAAATCCTAAATGATACTGATCTAGAACCCATATAAGAAAGATTAGCTTGTGGGTTACAATATAAAGCTTTTACACAGGACTGAAACTGCTTACCTATACCTATCTTTGATAGAAGAGCCCATAAAAATTCCCATCTGACACGATCAAATGCTTTTTCAGCATCTAATAAGATCATACCAAAGTCTATTTTCTTTTGCTCTGCATAGTCGAATGAGCTAATAGCCATATTGATGTGAGCAGTAGTATCCCTCCCTAATATAAATCCGTGTTGACTTTCGGAGACTAAATCCGGCATGAGCGGGGCTAAGCGGATTGCCAAGATCTTAGAAAATATCTTTGCATCCGCATTGATAAGAGAAATTGGCCGGTATGAACCACATTCAGTTGGTGGTTTGCCCTTTTTTAAAAAGAACACAATCTGTGTCCTATTCCATGATGCCGGCACCTCTCCATTAATAGCTACATATTGAATCACACTAGTAAGAGGTAAGAGTATAATCTGTTTGAAAGATTTATAAAACTCTAATGGTATCGAATCAATACCAGCCGCTTTCCCATTAGGCAATGATGATAATGCAGATTCAACCTCTTCTAACAAAACCGTTTCTTCTAATGTGATAATTTTCTCGTTATCTGCAGATTGAAGGCCACAATTATTAATATACCCTAGTATCTCGTCTTGATTAGAGGGCCATGTCAAAGAATATAGCTGTTGATAAAACTGCAAGAATTGGTCTAAGATATCCGATGGTTCCGTATATAATATCCCATTTGTTCCCTTAATGGAATCAATCTTAGTTTTAGCTTTTGCCTCTGCAGTCTGATATGCCAATACATGTCCTACATGCTCCCCATACTCATACTTTTCTAGCCGGTACTTACAGTAATTTGCGGCCATTTTTTCTCTTAAATTTTTTTTTACTGCAACTCTTGCATCAATTAAAGAAGGAAACATACTTTCCTGAGCCTTTAAATCCTTATTTTTAACCACCTTCACATGTTGTCTCTCAATGTTACGCAAATTAAGTAATAAATTCCCCATTTCACTTTTTCGTTTTCTATTCTGTAGGAGAATATATTTCTGTGTAATGCAGCGAACAAACGCTTTCATAGTATCCCATACAATTATTGGGGATGCGGAACCAGTATTTATTTTGAAAAATTCCTCCAATTGCTGTGTGGTACTCGACAGGTATTCATTATCTGTCAACAAATACCTGGGGAAGGAGAATGGCCTAATCTCCTTATCTTCGATTTTAACCTGAAAAGAAAAAATAATAGGGTTGTGGTCGGAGGTCACCCGGGGGCATATTTCCATTTTTGATGCTGTGAGTACGCTATCAGACACCAGGGCCATGTCAATCCTAGAATATGACTTATGAGGAGCCGAATAGTAAGTATAGCCCGGTATTAAAGGATATATATGTCTCCAAGCGTCCTTAATGGACTGAAGCCTCATCATTTGTAGAATTGCTCTACGTGTTTTACACATTCTTAGGTTGCGCCTATTCCCTGTAGAGTCTATATGATAATCTATAACGCAGTTGAAATCCCCCATAATTAATTTTTCCCCCTCCCAATTTAAAAATTCCAAATTGAGGAATTCGAAAATAGCAGGGTCGTCCACATTAGGGCCGTATATGGCGCAGATCACATACTTCTTACGCCCTATATCCAGCTGAGCTATTGCCCATCGCCCCCATTGATCAGCCTGTTTTTTAATGACTTTGCAAACAAACTTTTTATCTTTTAAGATAGCTACCCCTTTAATAGATACAGTTTGAGTGGTACTAATGATAATATCTAACCCCAAATCCACCAATAGATTCCGGTCTTTGTAAGACAAATGTGTTTCTGTTAAAACCACTAATTGAGACTGATACATTCGTAGCTCCTCTCGGACTAGCCTTCGTTTAACTGCACTATTAAGGCCGGCAACATTACAAACCAGACAATTGATCCAATTCATAATTACATTTTGTCTTTTCTGTTAATCCTCCTCCTGCAATAATAGTTATCCAAAAAATTAAGTAGTTATAGCATATGGTTTATTATTTATACCAAGCGTGGCTAAGAAAAATCTTCCCCATTCTTTAAAACCACAGTGCCCCAATGATGACGATTTTCTCCCCCCCTTTAACCTCATACTCCCTCCCTGACCCTCACCGAACATAATTCAGATCTAAGGGTGACACCACACCCCGTCTCTTAGAAGAATCCCCCCCCCTTATTAACAGCTGCCGCTGGAAATGGCAGCGCTACAGAGCCACAGCCCAATAGGTCAACCCAGCCCTCCCTTGTTTCTAATCATAAGACATAATTCACAGTTTCTACAAGTTCTGCACTTCTTTTTGGCTTTCAAAAAAAAAAAAAGAGGTAAGAAAGTGAAAAAAGAAGAAGGGAAGAACCAGAGCCCACAGACACAATAAAGCAGACCCCCCTTCTATCCCTGTTCGGCGGCTTCTGCCCGCCACTTAGCGACTGCCACACTTGTTTCCCTTTCTTCCAAGAAAATATAAGTATGACTACCCTTAAGCACTTTCAGACGTGCAGGCTCTTGTAAAAAGGCCTGAGCGCCAAGAGCTTTTATAGGATCAATAAATTGGCGCAGTCTCCAACGTCTGTCCATTGTAGCCTTACTCAGATCTGATCTGACAAAAAAAGAAAAAGAGTCTACTAAGACTGGGGCATTAGGTCGTGCTTTTGTTGACACTGCTTGTCTTAGTAAGAAGTTCCCAAAATAGATCAGAAAAGGGCGAGGATATTGCCCTCCCTTGTTCCTCTGGGTTAACGGCAGTCTATGGACCCTTTGGAGTTGGGAGTCCCAGTCCCAATCAGAGAGATCAGGGAAAGCTTTTTGAAATAATTTGACCAAGAACCCCCTCGGGTCTGACCCCTCCACTCCTTCTGAAATACCAAAAAGTCTGAGATTCTGTCTTCGCTGGTGATTTTCAATATCCTCCAATTTAATTTGTATATCCGAAATCTGTCCCTCATGTTTTCTGGCAGAGACATCTGTAAGTACTGATAGATGATCTTCGGTTGCGGAAACTCTCTGCTGTAATTCAGTTATATCTTGTGTAAGGCCGCTGATTTTATCAGTCATTTCCCGCAGGGATTGTTGGATTTTATTATTATCCTCTCTGACCTGCGAGTAATGTAGCTGCGCCTCTTGTCTTTGCTCAGCTAAAGACTGTAAAATCAGAGAAAGTGATGGTACCGCTCCCTCTTGACAACCAGCAGTTCCTACCTCAGATAAGACCGTCTCCCGAGTAGCTTGGGTTTCCTTTGAGGAATAAACATCACTGTGACTTAAAAATATCGGCTGTGCTCCTCCTGGAACACCCTGCCCAGAACTAGCTTCTGATATCACACCACCAGAACGAGGTATCGATGAGTTATCCTCGATACAGCTAGCACCCGAGAGTCTTAATGCCATGTTTCGCACGCCACCTTTTGCTTGCACCCACTTCCTAAGGGGGCTGTTATCGGAAATAGCTTTCCCTGTTGAAGGCACAGTATGTAAATGAAGTGTACTTTTCTTAGGTTTATTTTTAACTTTCCCTTTGCCCTTTCTGATGGTCGATAACTTACTCCCCGTCTGTTCTGGATACTCGGCTGGTTCTTCTATATCATCGAATGAGGCAGAATCGTTAACTTCGCTGTTGCCTTCTCCTTCTCCTTCTTGTGTGACACTGCCTTCTGAGATAAGAGTCTGACCCCCACCAGCTATCACAGCCACATTATGCTCCCCAGTTTCTCCACTTTGACTTCTAGTTTGACTCGAGTCAAAAGATGTGGGCAGCTCCGCTACCTCTTCCTCTTCCTCGTGTCTGCTAACCCCCTCATCGTGCTGTACTGATAACAAAGGCTCAATTAGCAAGCCCCCCCCACCTTCTCCACTACTTGCGGCAGGCACACTCACATCGCAGTCATTGTCCGCTACTACCGAAGCAGTATCTGTTGAAGGAGCGGCAATACTGGATGCAACAATGTTACCATCCGAGATCGCGGAGAGTAAAGTCTCCGTAACATTGTTGCCGGACGAACACTTGCCTGCCAGGAGCTCCGGAACTCTCCCTGTTTGTAGGAGATGCGAGAGTGGTTTGCTGGTCGTGATGCCTGGTCTCTCCTTTCCACCAGCACCCGTGAGCAAGCTAACCTCTCCTTTCCCAGCGAGGTTACGGCTGGTGCAGGTGCACCGCGGTGTCACTTTCGGCGGCGCCACACTTTCCCCGCGTTCGAAGTCTGAGACAGCTGCTGCGGCAAGAGGGGTGAGACCAGACCAGTAGAGTGTCGAACAGCCAGGCGAGCGTCTCGGGAGAGAGCAGTAAACAGCCAGCAACCGCTCTAACGATCTCCGCTCAAGTTTCAAAAGGAAAAGCTGCCACATTCGTTCGGCTCAATAGTCGCAGGAGACTTCTCCGCGGTATTTCGCTTAGAGTTTCAGCATTGCGCGTGTTGTTGCAGGGGGTATAGGGAGACCATCAGGGCTGCAGCTCTCCGTGGCGGCTTCAATCCGCCATCTTGGTTCTCCTCCGTCAAAGAGAACCATTAATTTATTGCCCATGGTTTTCACTCTGAATAGTCATAATCTCCTGCGGTGATATTAGGGTGTGAGAAGATGCACTAATTTATCACATGGATGACGTCCTCAGTGATGTCATCAGTGATGTCATTTGAGATGTCATCAGCGATGTCATCAGTGATGTCACTGACCATGTCATGAGTGATGTAATATGTGACGTCATCAGCAGTGCATTGCGTGGGCGTGAGTTATAGTTAGCTGAACGGGGGAATTTCTAGGGTTTTGTACGAGGGAAATGTCCAGCTAACTATAACGCCCCTGAAAACCTATGGTGTTTTTAGTGAATTTCTAAGGTTTTTTAAATGCCAATTCCTAACTATAACGCCCCTGAAACCTTTGGTTTTTTCAGTGAATTTCAAAGGTTTTTTAAATGCCAATTCCTATCTATAACTTATCTCTGAAGATATCATGTTTAATGATTTTGATTGGATTTCTATATTTTTCAAATTCAGTGTGTCAATTTAATTAATTATCTTTTTTTTTAAATACTTTTTTATCACCATTTTTTAAACTTATTTTTTCAACTAATTCTTTTAAAAATTAAAAAATGTTATTTGAACTTAATGTGTTTTTCAAACATATTTTTCAAAATATTTTTTTTAACTATATGTTCAAAACTGTATTTTATATATTTTTTTCAATGTTTTTGGATCCGCGCACCCTATGCGATAGCATCCGCGAATGGTACGAGTTGGGTATGTGTTTAGTGCGCGATCACAATGCGACAGGTACGCGACTCCCAGCCTATACGCGACACGTTCGATGTACGTAACGCGACGTTTACGCGCTTCCGTGATGCGTCATTTGCGTCTATGACGCGGTAGGTGCGCGGATCCCATGAAATATTTAACATTTAAAAAAACATATATATATGTATTTCATGTGAATAGTAATTGAAGACAAACTCTAAACTAGTTTTAAAAGTAATATATTTTTACATCTAATCTATATTTCTTTTTAATTCAATTTCGCGGATGCGCGCTGGGTGCGTACGAGCAGGGTGTGCGGATCCCATGTGACCTGCAAAAAAAGAGATTTGATTAGTTCATTACACTTCCTCTTCTAACTATTGAAAGACCCCACCCATTTCAATCATTCTTCTTTGACCTTCTTTAGAGCACCATCTCTTTGGAGAGAAGAAGATTTTTTAGACTAAGTTTACACTTAGCTCTAACTTTTTTCAACCAAAAATGGCTTCAGGGCAGCAGGCATCACCTGCATCACCGCATACTTCTGAGGATGAATTTTTGCCGGAGGCACCACCCAAAAAACGTTTTTCTTCAGTGGTGTGGAAATGTTTTACTTTTCCCGAGGGGCAGAATAAGACCAATGCCACCTTGGTCACGTGCAAGATTTGTAAAAGAGTCCTATCGAGAGGGGATCCTAACAAGAAATACTCTTGCGGCACGGCAAGTATGATGAAGCATATGAGGACCCTTCATCCGAACAATCTTGCACAAGAAGAGTGCCGACGGATGAGAAATACTCCTGCTCCTGCGCCATCCACCTCATCGCAGCCGAGCACATCAAGAGTGCATCCATCAGCCCAAACCTTGGACATCCGTCCTCAATTTCTGTTTTTAAAAGTGCTCTGCACTAAGTGCAATAAGACTTTGTGCTATGGTGAGCAGTCGATCGATCTAATCTGCCGCCGGCAAGAAAGTCACATTTGCTAGTTTTTTTTGTTTTTTTTTATTGTTCCCTGAAGTTCATTGTTTGGTTTCTCCTGTTTTGTTTTGTTTTTTTTTTTTGCAGAAAAACCAAAAAAAAATTAAAAATTGTCCAGAAAACAAAAAAAAAAATATAAAAGAAGAAAGAAGACAAAAAAAAGTTCTTGTAAGAACTAACTTTCCTGGTTTAAAAAAAGAGCTAAATGTCTTTGTTAGTGTTAGTTTAGATGAATGTATGTGTAGTATGTAATTGACTGTCATCGCAGCCACCGACGACATCCGAGCCCTGCTGGACAACGGTGAAACAGTGGCACTCAGCCTCCTAGACCTCTCCGCAGCATTTGACACTGTCTGCCACTGCACCCTAGTCCAACGCCTCAACGACACCGGCATCCAAGGGACGGCCCTGGAATGGATCACCTCATACCTCTCCGGCAGAACACAGAGAGTACGCCTCCCTCCTTTCCTCTCTGAGGCCACCGGAGTCATCTGCGGCGTCCCGCAAGGATCATCGCTCAGCCCCACTCTCTTCAACATCTACATGAAACCCCTCGCTGCCATCGCACGCCAACACAACCTCAACATCATCTCCTATGCCGATGACACCCAGCTGATTCTCTCCCTCACCAGAGACCCCGACACCGCCAAAACCAGCCTACACGAAGGGATGAAAGACGTCGCCAAATGGATGGACATCAGCCGCCTGAAATTGAACACGGACAAGACAGAAGTCCTCATCCTGGGACCATCGCCCTCCGCATGGGACGACTCCTGGTGGCCCCCGGCCCTAGGCACCGCACCCAAGCCTACGGACCATGCACGCAAATTGGGCGTCATCCTGGACTCCTCCCTATCTATGAACAGACAAGTCAACGCCGTATCCTCAGCCTGCTTCCACAACCTTCGCATGCTCTGCAAGATCTTCCGCTGGATCCCGACCGAGACCAGGAAGACGGTCACCCAGGCCCTCGTCACCAGCAGACTAGACTACGGAAACACCCTCTACGCCGGTACAACAGCCAAGCTTCAGAAAAGACTTCAACGTATCCAGAACGCCTCCGCCCGACTCATCCTGGACGTCCCCCGACGCAGCCACATCTCGAGCCAGCTGAGGGACCTGCACTGGCTCCCCGTCAACAAGAGGATCACGTTCAGACTCCTCACCCATGCACACAAATCCCTCCACGACCTTGGCCCAAGATACCTCAACGACTGCCTGACCTTCTACACGCCCACCCGCCAACTACGATCCGCAAACCTCGCCCTCGCCGTCCTCCCTCGCAGCCGGAGGAAGATCCTTCTCCTACCTGGCGGCTAAGACATGGAACTCCCTGCCCGTCCACCTCCGACTGACCCCGGACCACCTCGCCTTCAGGAGACAGCTCAAGACCTGGCTGTTCGAGCAGTAGCAGACCCCCTCCCTCATGCGCCTTGAGACCCTTCCGGGTGAGTAGTGCGCAATACAAATTTCTTGATTGATTGATTGATTGATTGATTGATTGAATGAATGCATTAGTAGCGTATGGTAAATGTATAAGTGCAGAACTATGAGGAAGTGCTGCAGCATCACACAGTAACCTCTTTAACTGCAGTGTGCTGTAGTACTTCCGAAGCACAGGGATGCAACATATGTACATAAATATGTTGCAAATCTATGCTTCTGTCTGCACGGCTGCTTAAACTGCAACCATGTGGTGACACAGGCACCCTTGCACCATAGTGCAAGGATATCTGTGTCATGTGCTGTTTGTTTTCCTGCAGGAAGACACACCTTCCTGCACAAAAACAATGAGAAAATGCCTTTTTCTTCTTCAATGTATGCTGAACATTTCAGCATGCATTGAAGATATAAAAATGTGGAGAAATTAAAACAATTCTCCTTGTTGTGCTTTCCTACACCAATTTTAGAATGGTGCAGCATTCACACACATATAGAGATTTATGATTTCTGATAAATCTAGACATGTGTCTTGTTCTATGAGTATTAAGTGCAATCATGCACAACAACGCTTATAGAACACCCTTTCAACACAAAGTGGTGTGCATGATGAGGTTATATTTACATGGAGTATAAAAAGTGCACAGAGTGCCTTTTCCTCAATTTGTAAATATGAAAGAGTATCTTGCCCAATAACTATGTTACAAAAAGTGACATATTTTCGTTTTTAAATTTCCTTGTGAATGATAGAAGGTAAGCACAGAGTTTTGTCTGCAAAGATGTTCAAAGAAGAATGATTGAAATGATTGCGGTCCTTCAACAGCTAAAATGGGAAATATTATGAACCCCTCAAATCTCTTTTTTTGCCGGTCACATGATATCTGATTATGGTCAGATTTCAAAACTACATAAACAGAGTGTTTTTAGAAACGTGTTTCAACTTTGTAGCTTCTTGCAGGCCTCTTCATTCTGCAGATTGAGACTTAGTTAAACTTACTTTCACAGTAATAGGAATAAAAAATGGTATATACATTTTTTTCTGTTTTTCATTCAAATATAAATCCATATAAATTGCTTATTTTAAAATTTGGATCTGTGAAAGAAAAGGAAAAAAAAATTATAACATGTAATAATACGTTTTTTACAACACAGCATAATTTCGACAAAGTAATTTTTTTGCCTTTTTTGCTGTTCTCAGAATATATTAAATTGCACTAAAAATAGTGATTTCAATCGTACTCATCACTTAACAATGGGCAAAAAAAACACAATCTCAAAGATTGTTAAAAAAAAAAAACATGCCATTCTCAAAATACAAATCTAAGAAATATAAAATGCACACAGCTAACAAAATGTTTTAACTTTAACTTACAAAAACTGTAAATGATGTCGCTATAAAATATTCACCAAATCTAAAGTTGCATTTTTGGAGGATGCACCACGCCCACAACGTTTTCCTTCAGTGATGTGGAAATTTTCTACTTTTCTCGAGGGGCAAACAAAGACCAATACCACCTATCTCATGCACAAGATTTTCAAAAGAGTTCTGTTACGAGGGGATCCTAACAAAAAATACTCATGCGGCACAGCAAGTATGATGAAACACCTAAGGACCCTTCATCCAAACAATCTTGCACGAGAAGAGTGCAAACAGATGAGAAACACTCCTGTTCTGTATCTGTAAAAAAGAATCACAAATAAATGTATATTAATAACTTTCAAAATTATACTATTCCATTACTGTACAAACACATTTTATATAAATACTGACTAAGAAACTATGGCCCTGAACCACAAGAGTGACGATGGTTAAAACACTACATGCATAGTGCATACTACTTTGAAGCAGTTCATGCCCTAAAGCCTACCTCACTAAAACTCTACATGCTAACTGACTAAATGATTACAGTACTATAAGGAGACACACTGGGTGAGTGACAGGGTGTTTGCTAGAAGTGTATGAATACTAACTAGGGAATTGAAGGTGTGAAACACAACTGTGTAGGTGATTAGTGGACTGCATCCATACTGCATAGGCATTTAAAGCAGTCCATGTGCTAAGGCCTGGCTCACTGCATGACTACTTGGGTACTGACTGAATGATTAGAGTACAGCAAGGAGAGTGCCTAGGTGAATTCATAAGTGCTAGGCTTTTCTCACAGGGAATGGATTCGTATGTGGTACTGAATGGGTCACTAGAGGAGTGCAAAGGCAGTGACAAGATGTTTGCTGGACTGTATGGATACTGACTAGGAAATTGAAAGTGTGAAAAACAAGTGTCTAGGTGGTTAGAAGACGCATGCATAGTGGATAGGGGTTTGAAGCAGTCCATGTGCTAAGGCCTGGCTCAGTGCATGAATACTTAGACACTGACTGAATGATTAGAGTACTGCAAAGATAATATCTTGGTGAATTTATACTTGTTTGAGTTTTCGCACAGTGAATGGATTAGTACATGATGCTGAATGGGTCACTAGAAGACTGCAAAGGGAATGACAGGGTGTTTCCTGGAAGTGTATGGATACTGACTAGGGAATTGAAGGTGTGAAAGACAATTGTGTAGGTGGTTAGAGGACTGCATGCATAGCGGATAGGGGTTTGAAGCAGTCCATATACTAAGGCCTGGGTCACTGGATGAGTACTTGGGTACTGACTGAATGATTAGAGTACTGAAAGGGGAGTGCCTGGGTGAATTTATTATGGTTTGGCGCAGTGAATGGATTAGTACATGATGCTTAATAAGGTCACTAGAGGAGTGCAAGGGGAGTGACAGGGTGTTTGCTGGAAGTGTATGGATACTGACTGGGGAATTGAAGGTGTGAAAGACAAGTGTGTAGGTGGTTAGAGGACTGCATGCATAGTGGATAGGAGTTTGAAGAAGTCCATGACTAAGGCCTGGCTCAGTGCATGAATACTTAGGCAGTGACTGAATCATTAGAGTACCGGAGAGAGAGTGTCTTGGTGAATTTATAAGTGTTTGGGTTTTGGCATAGTGAATGGATTAGTACATGGTGTTGAATGGGTCACTAGAGGACTGCAAAGGGAGTGACAGGGTGTTTCCTGGAAGTGTATGGATACTGACTAGGGAATTGAAGGTGTAAAAGACAAGTGTATAGTATGTTAGAACACTACATGCATACTGCATAGACATTTGAAGCAGTCTATTTGGTATTTAGAAACTGACTAAATAATCAGACTACTTCTAGGACAGTGCTTAGGTAAAACTTTTAAATTTTCAGTTCTGCCACAGTGAAGAGAATAGTACATGATACTGCACCTTAGTGTCAAACCCTGACTCATTTTATCAATGCATAAGCAAAGACTAGCTTCTAATGCTACTAAAATTTGACAACATGACAGGTTTTAAAAGAGTTATCTGCTAAAAAATACACGATGTTACCAAATGCTTCTCTCACAGTGGTTCCCAAATGCACACAGACTCACAGTGTGATTCTAGACAACAACCACTATACCCAGGAGTTTACCAAAACTCATTCACTACTGTGGAAGTGGTAAGGGAGCTAGGCCTGGGCGGTAAATTCCGTTCCGCTCGCGGAATTTGCGGAATTTGCGTAATTTCGCGTTCCGCGGAGAACGCGAAATTGCTAAAAAGTCTGCTTTCCGCGATTTCACGAAATTTTTGCTTGTTCGCGATCTCAAAATGTGTGTTCGCGAGATATTTCTCCCCGAGCACGCAAACAGCAATTGTGAACAGGAAAAAAACATCGCGAACAAGCAATTCCGCGTGTTCGCGGAATTTCTGCGTGTTCGCGGAGATTTTTTACCGTTTCGCGGAGATTTGCGTAACGCAATTCTGCAAATTCCGCCCACCCCTAAAGGGAGCTGCACACAATCTTCATATTTCAGGACTGCACTTGTGTGTCAAAGCCTGACTCATTTAATCAAAGCATAAGCAAAGACTGGCTTCTAACGCTACTAAAACTTGACAACATGACCGGTTTTAAAACAGTTATCTGTCAGCAAATACACGATGTTACCAAATGCTTCTCTCACAATCCTTACCCAAATGCACACAGACTCACAGTGTGATTTTAGACAAGCAACACTATCCTAGGAGTTTACCAAAACTCATTCACTAGTCTAGAAGAGTTAATGGTACTGCACACAATCTACATATTTAAGTACAGCACATCAGTGTCAAAGCATGACTCATTTAATCAACGCATAAGCAAAGACTGGATTCTAATGCTACTAAAACTTCACAACATGACAGGTTTTAAAAAAGTTATCTGTCAGCAAATACATGATGCCACCAAATGCTTCTCTCACAGTGATCCCAAATACACACTAACTCACAGTGTGATTCTAGACAAGCACCACTATCCCTAGGGGTTTACCAAAACTCATTCACTACAGTGCAAGTGGTAAGGGAACTGCACATAATCTACATATTTCAGGACTGCACTTTTCTGTCAAAGCCTGTCTCATTTAATCAAAGCATAAGCCATAACTGTCTTCTAATGCTACTAAAACTTCACAACATGACAGGTTAAAACAGTTATCTGTCAGCAAATACACGATGTTACCAAATGCTTCTCTCACAGTGGTTCCCAAATGCAAACATACTCACTGTCTGATTCTAGACAAACAACACCATCCCTTGCACTATACCAAAACACATTTCTTCATCTAGAAGTAGTACTACATTTTAGTATAGAAACATAACATAACTCATTTCACAAATTCATAAACAATGACTGGTTTCTAATTCTACCAAAATATGAAAACAGCACAGTTATCTGTCTGCAAACACATGAAAAACACAAATGCTTATCACAGAATGGTTTCTACATGCACACACACTGTCAATAAGATTGTAGAGAAAAAAAGTACTCCCTACACTTTAGCAGGAGAAATACATTAGTCTGATTAAAATCAAAATAGTCTACATACTTCCCCTCACAATAAAATAACTCATCTTTCAAGTTATTTTGTAGATTAAGAAGTATATCAGTCACTCACCATATTTTCTTTTACAGAATCTCTGCACTGTGCACCTCTCAGCAAAAACAAAGAATGGAAAAGTTTCCCTTTCATTTTCCACACATATACATGTAAACATAAAAATCACAATCCTTCACACATAAACTCAAAAGCAAACACACATTTCTATTGGTTAAACATTTCAACCCTTTCCAACTGAAATACATTTCAACCCTTCCCCAATCTGCCTTCTGCCTGTTACCATAGAAACAGGTCATGGAACACTGCACTGAGCACACAGGTCAGAAGTTCAGCATACAATGTTCCTACACAAGAGAGGAAGTGTGCTTCACTTTTCAACATATAAGCTAATAAGCTAATCATATATAATGTTCCTTACAATCTGTTTTTTGTTAACTAATAAGAATCATACCTTTAAAAAACAGAAATTTACACCCTACCTTTCAGTGTACAAAGTAGTCATACAACCAATGATTTCTTGTCTTTTTAAAAAATAATTCTGTGGATCCGCGCACCCAACGCGATAGGATGTGCGCACAAAAAAAAAAAAAGGGGGCCCCAGGGGGTCCTTCTGGGACCCCCTAAGCACCTCTAGAGGGTCAGAGTATTTCCACTCTGCCCCCTTTATATGTTTTACACACTTATTCCCCTTGCTTCTTCAGCCTCGCTTCTACCGAGGCAGAAAATGGCCGCCAACAGTTCCTGGTTTCGAATGTAGAAAGACACTCGACAGCCAATTAGCATTCAGCGCGCGATCGGGAGGGTGCGCGCTTGGTTCGGGGAGGGTGTGCTCACGGTGCGGGTAGGGTCCGCGGATCCTCCGCGGCCATAGATATTTATGTACTTTTAACTCTAATTTTCTCAGGAACTACTGAACGGACTCACACCATTTATGCAAAAGTCACGAGTCTGAACTGAGGACTACCTCTTTGCCAAATTTGGTGTCATTCCGTTCAGCGGTTCGGGCTGTAGCTGTGACAACAGGTCCTATGGGAAATTGCATGGGGAAAACGCGTTTTGGGAACCCCCTTTTTTCTCGGCCCCCGCTTAACGAATCACCACGAAATTGTCAGGGTAGGAGCGGAGCGGAGCTGGCCAAAAGTTTGGAAAATGTTGCGAGGATTCTTCAACCTGCGCCAGACTTATTGGGAATAGAATATTGCGGATTTCCTATGGAAAATAGGTCCTAACTATAACTACCTACTGGCGACCGCCAGTAGGTAATATATATATATATATATATATATATATATATATATATATATATATAGATATTATCCTTAGGGGCTAGAAATCTCTTGAGGTTATTTCTGATTGTTTTGGATCTCAGTAGACTGTGCACAAAAAAGTGTTTTTATCTAGACCAGTGTACATTGGGGATTGGTGCTAGGTTGTTTTGTATTTAATGCAATGCCTTAACTTTGTGAGGGATCACCTTGTAGATATTAGCACTATCTTAAGTCCAAGGTTCATTGTATACTATCCCTGTGGACTATTTTAGACATGGGCCTATATGTACACCTCTTGAGTTGTGTATTGATGCCATTTTGGCACACATATTTGGACATCATGCAAATTGTTATGATACTCGTTCCAGCATAGACTTTTTTGCTAATGAGGATTCATCAGGTCCGTCTTTTGTGGGTGCCTAGTGTCCTCCTTTATGCTGGCATTCTTCACATGCTGAAGATCTATGCTGTGCCTTATGGCACATAGTTTGTGGATGCTGGGGGATCACCTCTTTGGTGACATGTATACATTGTAATAAATGTGGAGGCCTTTGTGACCTCTGAGTTTGTGAAACCAGTCGGGATTCTAAACATACAGGGAACCCAGGGGTTTTCTTTGATCCAGAAACCATCTTGCTGGGGTCCTAATGGAAGGTTAGGAGTTGATGGAATTAGTGGTGTTGATCAAAATGTAGTGTAAAGTGGAACTGTGAAGGACTATATCAGGAATTTTGGTCCTTGGAGTTTGTTTCACTAAATATCCTTTAAACTTGATTGTCAATTCATGGTAGGTTTAATTTCTGATAGAATTGTAACATTATTGTGATTAAAGCACCATCCTTTTGGTTACTGCACTCATGTCATACATACTTTGACAGGTGCCTTTCACTGAATGGCAGTAATTACCCTGCACTGGCTTGTTCTTTAATAACCTTGTAGAATCATTCATGTAGTTCGGATCAAGGGCACTTTGCTTTTGTTTTTCTTTTTGTGTTTGTTTAATTTATTTTAGATTTGCCGTTCATTGTCCAAGCGCAAGGGCCATGTGGGCTTTGATGCAAATCACTTATGCTTAATGCACAGATACGATGGTCATCTCAAGATGTCTGCCTCGAAATAGTGAGCATTTATTTGTCATTTAAGGAGAGGTTATATTTGTAAATCATCCCGCACAAGTCCTACCAGCACAGGTTAACCAATTTACAACAGGGAGGTGCAACTGGGATTATAAGTGCAGTTGCTGCCTGTGTGGTTCATTTCCTCAAAGCTTTTCTGTCGCGACGGTAGGCTGGACCAGCAGCTCGGGGCACAGATTCCTGGTAAGCACACTCCATTGAGGGCGTATTCTGTCTTAATTTATATGCCAAGGGGAGGGAGCCTTTGACCTTAGGTGTGGGACATGGCTTCATTGTATTAGCGTTCAATCTCACTCATTCATTTCATTCTCTATGAATCTGAATGCGGTATGGATTACAATGCACAATCTGTGGTATTTGCAGTTTTGGACTAGTGCATTGTGGGACTGAGAGGCTTGACACTGTGTACCATACACTGTTGAGAGGTAATGTTTGGCATATTTTTCTTTTTGATTTGTTTCATTTTCAATCCATTACGTTACTCAATATTACACAGCGTTATTGAGCCGTTTTGTAGTCCCGTGTTCCAGGTAATTTTGTTAGAAATGCAGCCTCAACAAGTGTGTGTGCAATGGAATAATGGTCCACTAAGACATGGGCAAAAGCATAGCCCTAGAGGTTACGATTATATGGACTGCTTCTATAATTAATATAATGTTAGATGTTACACTTGGTAGTCATGTTGTAAACGCACCCGCTTTTTGCTGGCAAACATGGATAAGGTTTCACTTGTTGTGATGTCAAAATGTTATTATGTTACATATGATATGGTGTTTTTTGGCAACATAGTGAAATGAATATATGAATGGATGTAGGATACTTTTTGATACATGTATTTTCATGATGAGGTGGAGCTTCATTGATAGACTCAAACCTGAGTCCTTCTGTTCTAAGCCCTGCCGTACTTTGGGCCGAATGTCCCCCAGTGACCCTTGTTACAGAGTGGGGTGTGGACAGCAACTCCCATTGACCCCCAGCCCACTCTGTGATGAGGTAAGTAAGAGCCCCCTTTAAATGGCTGACCTTTGATAAGGTCAGCCGATCAGAGGGGGTGGCGGAATCTTTCTCCCACCAGGAAACAAGAGAGGCTTCCCTCATGCCACCGAAGATCTCCGCTGCAGTGCAGTAAGTTCTATTTTTTTTACATTGGGTGTGTGTATCTGTGTGAATGCTTGTTTATCTGTGCATGCGTGCATGGTGTGAGTCAGTGTGTGCGTTAATATGTGCTGAGTGTGAGTATGTATGTGCATGTGTGAAGAGAGTGTGTGTGTATGTGCCTGCCTCACCCCTGCTGAACATCAGGGCCGCCACTGTATTTTGGGCTAGACTGTTCCCAATGAAGCAGGATCAAGACTCATCTACATATGGCTGGTTCTGTCTGATGTGGAATAGTAGGCAAAAGAATGATGGACTGGGATGCAGCCCTGAGTAATTTCCCGTGGCTGAGATTAATTCAAGCATTCTATGGATCACTTTTTTGATTTCTTCATAGCTCAATCATCAGCCCGCATATTCCATGCTGAGGCACTATTGTCCAAATTTTGTGGTTAATCCATGTCTGGTGCAAATATTTAAGTTGTAAAAACAAATGTTCATGCCTAATGTTGACCTTTGTCGAGGGATCACCACAAAGATGTGTGCCCTGTAACAAGACAATACAAACCTGTGGAATGTAGCCTAGCATCATGTACACGCTATCTTGCTAATGCCTCTACCGAAGCCTATACATTTCATGGCCCAATACTGTCCCATTACAATCTCATGTCTCAACAATAAATGTCCACATCAATAAAACATATCTATGAACATGTGCGTAGTTGTTGATGCCCTTGTCATGTTTTAACTCACATTTTTACATTTATTATTTATTAGCAATTTGTAGCATTCTGCCACAATATATAACAATACACCCTCACAAGATTGAGAAACTAGCATGGACCTGACACTACATCAAGTCCACCAAATTATAATGACAACTATATCGTGGAACACTACATCAACTTAGACAAGTGACACAAAAATAAACATAATTCAGAGACAATAAATGAATACTAAGGGGTCTATTAAAGTCCACCCGCCATCGCCCAGGGAAATGGGACCACCCGCTAAGGGTGCGGCGGTCCCGCATGGGACAATTAGGATGCGCCTACCACACTGGCGGGCACAGCCCGCATTTTTTGTATTGCGGCGGGCGGTGATGTCAGCAGCACCCGTCGCAATACAAACAAACATTGGCATAGTCAATAGGTCTCGCTTTTGGGACCTTATAAGTATTTAGTTATGCAACTGTTGCATGGCTAAACACTTATAAGGTCCCAGGAAATAAATGAATACTAAGGGGTCTATTAAAGTCCACCCGCCATCGCCCCGGGAAATGGGACCGCCTGCTAAGGGTGCGGCGGTCCCGCAAGGGACAATTAGGATGAGCCCACCACACTGGCGGGCGCAGCCCGCATTTTTTGTATTGCGGCGGGCGGTGCTGTCAGTAGCATCCGTCGCAATACAAACAAGCATTGGCATAGCCAATAGGTCTCGCTTTTGGGACCTTATAAGTATTTAGTTAAGCAACTGTTGCATGGCTAAACACTTATAAAGTCCCAAAGGCGAGACTTATTGGCTATGCCAATGCTTGTTATTGCTAGCAATGCCAACACGGAGGAAGGCAAGGCATATGGGTAGCACAACACTGGTTGCATTATTGTATTTTTTGGGGTTTATTGAGGGGTGGAAGGCAGAAGGCAACACATTTGGAGGGAGGGGGCAGAGGGTAACACAGAGGGAGAGACATCGAATCAAGGGCAGCAAGGGAGGGCTTAGGGAGGGGCTGGGAGCAAGCACACAGACAACAGAGGGTGGGAAAGATGGAGGTACGGAGGTACACTGAAGACAACAGAGTGTGGCAGGAAGGGAGGGGCTTGGGAAGAAGACAGAGAGCGGAGGGTTGGCTATGCCAATGCTTGTTATTGCTAGCGATGCCAACACGGAGGAAGGCAAGGCATATGGGTAGCACAACACTGGTTGCATCATTGCATTCTTTTTGGTTTATTGAGGGGCAGAAGGCAGAAGGCAACACATTTGGAGGGAGGGGGCGGAGGGTAACACAGAGGGAGAGACATTGAATCAAGGGCAAAAAGGGAGGGCTTAGGGAGGGGCTGGGAGCAAGCACACAGACAACAGAGGGTGGGAAAGGCGGAGGTACCAAGGTACACTGAAGACAACAGAGTGTGGCAGGAAGGGAGGGGCTGGGGGCAAGAAGACAGAGAGCGGAGGCTTGGCTATGCCAATGCTTGTTATTGCTAGCGATGCCAACACGGAGGAAGGCAAGGCATACGGGTAGCACAACACTGGTTGCATCATTGCATTTTTTTGGGTTTATTGAGGGGCGGAAGGCAGAAGGCAACACATTTGGAGGGAGGGGGCAGAGCGTAACACAGAGGGAGAGACATCGAATCAAGGGCAACAAGGGAGGGCTTAGGGAGGGGCTGGGAGCAAGCACACAGACAACAGAGGGTGGGAAAGGCGGAGGTACGGAGGTACACTGACGACAACAAAGTGTGGTAGGAAGGGAGGGGCTGGGGGCAAGAAGACAGAGAGCGGAAGAAGGAGCATGGTGGGTGGTAAGTATGGGAGGGAGACAGGTAAAAATAATGAAGGTAGATTATGTGTGCTGGCGTGAGGTCCACACTGATAATCCCTCATCGCGATCGCGATCATTGTAAAAGCGAAAGTGATTGCGATGACACACACTAGGGATGAGCGCGCAGCAGCATGGGGGAGGGGTAT
The DNA here is from genome assembly GCF_964204655.1 of Triturus cristatus. NCBI lineage: Eukaryota > Metazoa > Chordata > Amphibia > Caudata > Salamandridae > Triturus > Triturus cristatus. The sequence continues at coordinate 313,544,113 of NC_140588.1, read as the reverse complement.
GGTGCAGAAGGCTGGCGCAGGATGGCTGGGCGAGAAGGGAGGGTGAATGCGGGTTAGCAGCTGTGCGCGTGCACGCCATCGTGCACTGTAGCTTGTCGCCAGCACAAAAAGGTGGGTAGCACTTTCTAAACCCACCTACTAAATGTCTCGCCAGACCAGCGCATGCGCTGGGTCAGGCGAGACCTAAAAAGGCAGGTGTGCATTTGCATGCACAACGTGGCAGGCACAGTGCGGTGCCTGCCATGTCGTCCATGCAAATGCAGGGGGTACCATAGGTACCCCCATGCGCCCCCCACCCCCCAACATCCTGGGGGTCCCCAATGGGCCCCCAAGTCAGGAAACCGCATGCCTTTGCCGCCATGGAAAGGCTGCTTCTCGCTGCCTTCCTAATATGGATGGCGGTGTCTAGCAGACACCGCCACCATATTAGGCCCCTTTTCCGCCCGGTCACCTGTGTGACCGTCGGAAAACCGGGGACGGTCTTTTCGTCCGCCGGGGTCTCCCCCGCCATACTAATATGGTGGGGGGAAATGGGTGGCGGCGGGGTTTGATGTTGGGCGGATCGCCACTACCAGCATGTCGGTGGCGATCCGTCCTACACCATAATAGACCGCATAGGGTTAGTCAGAAAATAGGTATATATATCTAAAAAGATGTATGGAATTTAAATAAGAAAAAGAAATACATAAATACTTATGGTTAATTGTTAAATAAGTACATAAAGTTAAAAGAAAGTATAAGGCATTAATTCATTAAAAAAAATAAAAAACAAGTGAATAGGCTGACGTGGATCTCCCTGGGTCCACTGTATAGTATTAATTTGGAATTAATAAATACATCTGTAAAAAGAAAGAAGGATACTTTTTATACTACAATTAAAATTATATTTAACAAGAGGATGGAAGAAGATTTCATACAGAATATATTACTTTGATTTTCTACTTTTATTCAGGCAATTTACATTCACTTGAAATACTTTAGAATAATTCAGCACTAGTGTTAGTGCATTTTCATAATGTTTCCATTATACTAACAGTAATAGAATAATTAAAAAAAGAAAAAATATTGAGAGTTAGAAATAAGATTAGTATTAGGGCTCGGCTTCAATTGGATAATTTCCTTTAAAAGTTACAATCAATAAGGGGTTACATTTGAAATTGGGATTAGGGTGATGTTGGGCACAATAAAATAAATACAAAAAGCAATTAAAATGCATGAAAAATTAAGTTAAGTTTTAGTGTTAGCTAAGGATAACAAATTAAGTAATATCCAATACACATACCTTATAAAGGGTTGCTATTTCTGTTAAGAAGAATAACCAATTTAATGATTTTATTAATTTAAAAAAACAACTTAGAATAAAGGCAAAATTGGTCAATAGAGTTGGGTTGTGATAGTAGAACGATGCATTATAAACTTACCTTGATAATGCGGTTGCCCTCGATGTAATTGTAGGTCAATGTAGTGGTAGTGCATGTAGAAACAACCTGTGTAATATCACGTCTACACGTTGTAAATTCCTGAATGCAGCCTGACTGCTCTTGTTTGCATATGTCTTTGAATCTTTGCTTTGTATTTTCTTGATGAATTAAGGTCAAAGAACCTGACACCATTGGGAGGTCGTCCCATATGAAAAGAAATGTCAAATCCCAGTCCACCCCACTGCGGAGAAGGATATTGGCAATTACTGCCTGACCTGCACAGTAAGCGTCAAGGATTTGAGAAGCACAAGGTAGTCAGTACCATTTACTGTTCTTGCATTTGTAATATTTTTCCCTGCTTTGCTAATAAGTGGTTCATATTTTATGTTTAAGCACTACAGGAGTTTGACCAACATTATGACCATGTTGAAACAGTATTACTTGAGGAAGAGAGCTTTTGCTAAACTTTAACCAGTCGTTGTTGGGATGTGTATGTTCCCTGCATGACATACAGGCATGTTCTGTCTATTTCATGTAAAATAGTGATGGCAGCATACCGTGTTTTGTGATCTGTAGTGCTGCCAGTCCTTTCTCTGTGTCAGTTGACAGCATGGTCTACTCACTCCCTTGAATAAAGTTCCTCAGTTATATTAATCACAGAACCTAGCACTGACATCTTTTTTGCATGTTGAGTGTCTGTGCATGTACAGTAAGTACGTGGCTACAGGTGTGTGGAATTTGCGGAATTTACTTTCATGTAATTATGCTACATTTCAGGAAAAATACACAACAATATGCATAATTATGTTATGTTAAATGCAAATCCATCATTTAGCATTATATTTTAGCATGGTGTGTCCTCATCAATTTTTGATGCAAGGACACAATTTCCACTGAAAAATAGCTTGAAAAATGCAACTGCCATGAACATCAGCTGTTGATGTTATTGTAAACAACCAAGTGTCTATTTTTTTGCATTGTTCGGATGCTATAATTTTGCTGTGAATAGCTGTGTAATAATGCAACATGGCCTAATGGTATAAGTTTGCGCAACATGTGCAACTCGAAATTCCTGAAAGTACACCGAAATCATTTACGTTTTGTATGGGCCTGCATGTTATAAACATATTGTATAAGGATCCTATGTCTTGAGTCTTAGTACTGAGGTCATCAGGATCCATTTTGGATCCCTCTGGTTGAAGCATATCCCAAGACAGAGGGTGAGGTTACCTTCCACAGACAGAAGAAGTGTATTGCCTTCATTCCCATAGCTGTAGGATGGAGATCTAGAGTCTGAATTGAGGAGGGTGGAGATAAAGCTGTCTTTAAAAATTCCATTAAGACTTCTTGAGCACTGCCCTTTGCTAGACCGTAGGGATCGGACAGCAGTTTCTGTTCATGTTGAGGAAGATTCTAGGCTGCCCCTGCACCTTTGTCTGTCTCTAATTGCTTGTTCGGTAAGGCTGATGACCGCGATCTCACACTCTATTGTTGGTGCTCATGCTAGGAACCAGCCTATTGCTACATGCTGTGAGAGCCATTACTTTGATCAATGGCTGTCTGGAGAGCAGTATGGAAATTACATTTAAAAGGGAACCAACCCAAACTGGTTCTGAAGTTTTAAGACCTGAATCTGGAAAATGTGTCTAAAAGCAAGATACAAACCACCACACTTTGTTCCAGTCGCAGGTTCTTCTTAACAAATGAAGGGAGAGCTCCACAGAGAACTCAAAGTGCAGCAATGTAACCAGGACTGATGTGTGTCTTAAACCCTGTATACCAGAGGTAAGGGGGCATCCACTGAAGTCAACAGTTTTTGTTCTAGGAGCTAAGCACATGCCTGAAATGCCTAGATGCCTGCCTGCTGAGAAAAGGAAGGATTGTGCCTGGCCTGGAAGAGAGACTGTACAGGTGGAGAGGTCTAGAATGTTTCCAGCAAGATAAGCACCCAGAAGAAGCTTTCATTCCAGAGAGTGATCCAGGAGTGACCAAAGCTGTGCACTGGTTCACTGGTGCCTCAGCACAGTTCGTGAGGAGCTGTAACTAGTCTAAAACTGCAGTAAGGTGTGTAATTCTGAGGCGCAAAATCCAGACAGATGACAGTCACATTATTTTTCATAAAGGCGACCATTGCGCTTGACATTATGTTGTTGTCTGTTGTTTTACTTTTGAGTTCTGAGCTCCTGGCCGTCCATCTACCTCCCTGAGAAGCCTGTGACTGCTTGCTGTTGCTAGCCTCAGAGTCAAGTACGGAAAGGTTTGTACATGGCCAAATCTACAGAGCCTTAGTAGGATGGACACCATTAGCAAATGACCTACACTACCACAGTTAGAACTCAGTTGCATTTGTCTGCCCTTTTACCCCCGAATATAGTCTGAAAGGTGTAAATTTCACAAAATTCCTACCGCCTACATTACCAATGCTAGGTGAGTATGGGATCAGAATATTGTAGTTTGACACCCTTATTGTGTCATAAATATCAACCCATTGTAGTTAATAATTTGAGAGAAGGCATGTTTTAAAGAGTGAAGACCTCAATATGTGATTACTTCCTCATGCCTGCTGTATTTTGTCATGCCGAATGTAGCCACAAACATGTAATCAATGCTATTGTACTATGTCACCCTTGACATCTGTGGTACATGTTCAACAGTAAACTGATTGCCTAATATATCCATCAATTTCAAGTTTGTGAGGCACGGTAGCCAGCTAGTAACAATGGCGGATGTCCAATTATGTGAAGTATGTCTTTATAGAAACTGACAAGATAGTGATGTAAGAAGGCAGGATGTAACATATATCTTGCAAGTGTTATGTTATTTGTTTTCCAAATATAAGTTGGGCTGAACACAGATGAAGTCCACATAGCAACCCCATGAGGGCATGTCTGCTCTTAGAAATGGTGTACCCATACAAGTGCTACAATATATTAATTGAATTATCCAAGCAGCGTGGTTATATTTGATTAAAACCGTGTGCAATTGTTACATCTTGTGCCAAGAGGTTTCTTACACTCCTTTAAGTCTGCTGTGCATGATAATGTTACTGAGCAAAGATAAATGGTCGATTACCTCTTTTGAATGGCCCCCGACTCTGTGCTGCCATCTGTGACACAGCGATTTATTCACTATTACATGAGTTTGAAATGGACATTTCCAATGGGCTCAGGCTGCACAGTGCTTGATATTTGAGCTTGAAATCTTATTGCATGTACATCCAAATTGGTGTTAGCTCAAAAGTAGGCAATTATCATTGATAGGGTGTAAAGACTTTTACATAGTTTTACCAGACTGATCTAAGGGGTTAAAAAGGTGAGAAGATAGAGTTGGTGTCTGGACATGAATGTAGATACCTACCTGACTCCAGAATGACTCTTAAGCATGATGAATTCTGCAGCTGGTCCAGTGAAGCAGCGAATCTGGTGGTTCTGCTGCTTGGAGACAGTGAATGCTGACAAATTTGAGCTGAAGAGGTAGACATATTGATTTCTGTCAAAGCTTACACTTGTAAAGGGACTCCAGACTAAGCATTCCACATGTAAATGTAAGATGCATGATGTGTGTGACAAGGTAGAGAAAAATGATTTTCAGCTATATAAGCACTGTCGGAGGGTTAGAGGCTAATTTTCATTTTTTCATACCCCGATAAAGGATTCTATGGTAGTAGACACTACTCGGACAGTAAAACAGCATGAGCAGACATGAGCAATTTCAGATGTGAATCTCACTGTTGGACGCATTTCTCCAATGACAATTTCCCAAGGCATTGCAAAAGGAATAGTGGGTGGAATGTAAAATTGATTAATTAGTATACTAATATAAAGCCATGGCAGTCTCCCTGCCACAAATATTTGTCCCAGAGATGGACTCCAAAGCAGTCAAAATCTCCCTTAGACACATTACTACTGTTCTGCAAGCAAGGAGGTTAGTGCCATACAAAATACATATGCTACTGACAGACAGTGGGTCTACCTGGGGAAATTGTGTAATAATGGACAATTTCAATATTGTGACAACTCTTATGCCATTTCCCTTACACTGTAAGTCCACAAATTGCCTTTTGCAACTGGCAGGGGCTGCACAAGCATTTTCTTTAACAGGAAACTGCTTTTCAGCATCATTGTAAATTAGGGGTTTTACCAAGTTTTGGCCATTTTCTAACAGTATATCCTGTTACTGTCCACTCTATAGAATGCCTTGACATTGAACATAAACCTGACAGACACATTGTTGGGCTCTATCTACATTCTTAATGTGGATATCACAAAACTCCCTTAAATGTTGTTTACAATGAAATGCGGAATTTGCAACACTGTAACTTTGTTGAAACGACACTCAGAATGAGACATTTGATACACATTATTAAGAGGTTATGATGTGTATTATTAGCATATGTCAGTGACTGAAAACCAAATGGGAAGAGAGTTTAAGGGGAGATATTCAGCATCAAACATTCTGCTGAACACCCACTGTAGGAAGCTGCCTCTGTACATACCATACAAAAGTAAGGTATAGTGTGCACGGAGTCCAGTGGATCACCAGAGGCTTACAGAGGCTAAAGTAGATACAACTAAAAGCTCTATTTATGGTAGTGTGGTCGAGCAGTTAGACTTATCAGAGGGCTGTTTTAAGCATTTATTGTACACACAAATATGATAGCACACATTCAAAGACTAAATCCAGACCAATTGTTTTGTATAAAAAGTTATTTGGTTATTTTATTTCTAGAGGCAAGAAGTACTCAGTTGCAGGTAAATAACAGTAGAATGCTTTACAGTCTTTTTTTATTTTTTTTATTGAAAACCATAAAAACAGACAACATTAATTACAAATATACATCCTAAAAGCTTCATCCATGATCTCTGAAGGAATAAACAAGAACCATCGAAAAAAATGTACTTATAATACTTATTTTGCAGAAGGATTTAAGGCCCTAAATTAGAACTCAAAAAATCTTGTGACAGTATCATCTGATTCCAGTACAGCAGATTGAATTATTATGACACATTTAAAGGGGATACAAGCCCCTATATACTAAATTTACAAAAGACAATCAAAATGCGATGACCAGACCTTCTCAAATTTCTTCAGTCCCCCGATACGTGCCGCATAGATTTGTTCACTTCTTTTTACCTGACCCATTTTCTCAATGCATTCCAGTTTGGTCAGAATTAAATCCGTTTGCCATTTTTGGGGAAGGAGCGATCTGGCGACTGCCATACAGATATAAAAATGGAATCGATATCATGGGGAGGAGTAGATCTGGATAATAACCCCACACAATTAATCGATCATTAAACCCAATTGATAACCAGCATTCTAATTCCAAATATTTAAAAATATAATTCCAGTTCTTCTGGAGCAAGGGGCATTGTAATATTATATGAGACCAGTTAGCTACCGGGTGAGTATGGCACCGGAAGCATTGTCCCGATTGATTAGGATATACTTTGGCTACAAAGAAGGGGTTCTGTATAGTAGCCACTTGTTGAATTATAACATCCTCCTCCAATTGGCCCCTCTGACCAAACTAAAAATCAAATTATTAATTGTGGACCATGTATTTGAAGAAATTTTTAAATCCTCATTTTTGCCCCATTTTGTTATTGCTTTAGCCGCCAAATAAACCCCTTTAATTATGGCTAGGCGCTTCTTCCAGTCCCCCGGCTTTTTCACTACACTATCTTCCAATAGATCAAAAACTAACTGTTTCTGACCAATGATCTGAGGGAGATCTAGATTAGTTAAAAATTTACTAAGGATATTATATGAGCCAAGGAGAAGGAAGTGGCCAGGGGTCAATAGAGACATCTCACTTACGGTCATCCATCTATCATTCCGGATAAAATCATCAAGTTTAAAGAAACTGACCTTGGTCCAATGTTGTATAGTTAAAAACGGATCGCTAACACATGCTGAAACAAAAAGATCCACGGTTGGGGTTGTGGCATTGATAACTGGAATGGAGTACCGTCTAAAAAATGCCTGGTGTTTGTGAAAAAAACTGATAAAACACTTATATCTGACCAATTTTGGAGATCTAACAATTGATAATGGACAGTGAATCTGATTTTCCTTACACATTAAATTCATAAAAAAGTTGATAAAAAGGCCAGACTGTAAGCCCTGCTTGAATCTAGGCATGTATTGTGCAAAATATGCAAAATAGTATTCCTTCAGATTGGGGAGGGCGAGACCGCCATCTTCTATTTTTTCATATAAAGTGCTCAGTGCGATGCGGGGAGTTTTTTATGCCATAAGAATGATGTACACATTGACTCTATTTTAAAAAAAAAATGAATTAACTAACACGCACAGAATTGTTGAAAACAGAAAATTGAACATTGGAAGCACCGACATTTTGATTAGAGCAACCCTGCCGAGAATAGTTAAGGGGAGAGAACTCCATCTTGTAAATAAGTCCTGAACTTTACGTAACAGTGGGACAAAATTCAAATCATATAATTACGAAATAAGTGACGAATAATAAATCCCTTGATACCTCTTGGGATTCAAATTAAAACACGAAAAAATATCGGGGTGTAAAGCCCTAGGTGCACATCCACATAAAATTCATTCAGTTTTCTTTTTATTAATTTTATACCCGCCGAACGACTCATAAAGATCAAAAATCTGGAAGGCTTTTACCTGCGCTTCGTCTTCCGGCTTTATGTTGAGCATGATGTCATCAGCGTATAATTTAATTTTGCTCATAGTTGGAAGCTGAGGGCAAATATCAGCATTATTTCTAATTGCTATCGCAAGAGGCTCAATAAAAAAGGCAAATAGAACCGGGGATAACGGGCATCCCTGCCTAGTTCCCCTTTTAACTGTCACTTGGCCAACCTGAGTGGCATTAAAAATAATATTGGCCTCTGCGTTCGTATATAGCTTTTCAACCAACTCAATAATTTTGGACTAATACCAAATTTTAACAAAATATAAAATAAAGTTTCCCAAATAACCAAGTCAAATGCCTTTTCGGTGTCTAAAAAAAGTACTATTGCGGGTATCTGCCGGGTCTCAAAATAGTCCAGAGCCTCCACTAAAAAATGTGTGTTAGTTCCGAGCTGTCTACCGGCAATAAAACCATTCTGATCAGGATGTATTAAATGTGAAGCAATTCCGTTGAAGAGATTGGCTAAAAGTTTGGTAATTAATTTATAGCCTGAATTTAAAAGCGTTATTGGGCGATATGAATTAGGGTCTTCGCTGTTTTTACCTTTTTTTAGGAAACTGTCTACATTCCCCTTCCTAAAAGAGAGAGGTATAGAACCACCTTCAAGAATTGAATTTGACAATAAAAGAAAAAAGTCCTCAATTACCCTCGCAAATGTTTTTAAAAACTCAGCGGGAAGACCATCCAGCCCACAAGCTTTGCCATTCGAAAGATTTTTAATTACCTCCCCAGCTCTTCTTTTGTGAATGGTCTCGCCATATTCCTATTTTCTAGATCTGTTAAAACAGGTAATTAATTTTCCTAAAGAAATTTCCCCAGAGAGGGCTTATCTATAGAATGATAATGGCCATATATCCTTTCATAATGTTGTACCATAACGTTGCCTACAGCATCCAAGTCCACCATCAGAGAGCCTGAAATAGGGCATCTTAGTGCGAGTATTTGATTACTTGCAGCACTCTCCTTAGCCTGCCATGCCAAGAATCTGCTTTCCTCATAAATTTTTTGCATAGTCTGCTGGAATAGACACCTTTAGCATAATAATTATTGGACAGATTTTGTTTAGCCTTATCCAACTGTCGGCGGTGAGCCACCGAAGGGGAGGAGAGGAAGCTATCAAGCGACAGTTGCACTTTTTGCTCGAGTAAAGACTTCTCTTCTTTCTTAGCCCTCGAATTCTCTGCATCTTTACCAATAGCAAACCAGCGAAAAAACACCTTAAATGAATCCCAGACAACATCCAGTGGAGCTGAGCCATTATTTCGTTAAAAAATTTCCCTAATTTATATTTTAATACTAGATACCCAGTTTTCTTCTGCTGAATATTGATGATTCAGCTGCCATTTTTTAAAAGGTTTTCTATATTCACCGAATTCCAACTCTAAAGTAATTAATGAATGATCGGAAAGCCCATTCTGGAGGGTTTTTTGAGATTTAAAAACCAAACACCTAGAAATAAGAAAAAAATCAACACGAGAAAAAGTGTGAAATCTCCCTGAAAAACAGGTATAAGAAATTCCACTAGGAAATGCAGCCCACCAAGGATCCGCTATATCAAGTGTTGTACTATAGTTTTGAACCATTTTGAGAGATTTTGGCTTTAACTGTCTCTTTGCTTTGGATGAAGAATCGATTTTCGGGTTCATTAACAGATTAAAATCCCCTCCCACTATTAAATCTCCTGAGACTTGAATTAGGGATTGAAAAAATTCCTCATATAGACTAGGTTTATCTTCTACCGGAGCGTATAAACTGGCGAGAGTCAAAGATCTCTGTCCTAACTTACAGGTGACCCAACACCATCTACCGCTTTGATCACTCGCCTCGTTTACTACCTCCACCTGCAGTTTTTTACTAAGAAAAATTGCTGTCCCTCTATGGGCTGCCGAGGATGAGGAAAATCCCCTATATGCTGCCCAAGATTTAAACATTGAAAAATCCTCTAATTTCCCTGCTGATATATGGGTCTCTTGTAGCAGGATAGCGGATGGATTCTCTGTCTTAATCCAGGCTTCGATTGCTCTCATTTTCCTCTTATTAATGAGGCCCTTTACGTTAAACGAAACCACTTATAGAGATTCCTTACTTCCCATTTAATTTCCACAGATTTAGCTCGCAATATGGACCCAATGGCCAACAGGATATCTAGGCTCGCCCATCTAGCTCTCGTCTTACCCTCTAAAATACTGAACAGATGTACCAAATCAAAATCATAATTAGGGTTTTCGTTTTTTCCCCAATGCTCCCTTACCCCCCGTGTCCCAACCCTTGGCCCGTTGTCGCCTGAGCAGATGGCCGCCCCTGCTCAGAGTCCGACAACCTGTCCCGCCCACCCACCCATCTACAGGCACAATGATTTGGTGCCTAGTGCAGCTGAATGGCACCCCCACCTTACCCTCACTTCCTCTTCCTAAACTACAAAAGCAACAGTTAAACCAACTTTTACCATCATTAACCTTCCTTACCCTCCACCCTGTTAACCAAGGACTAGTTTAAAGCCATTAGGGTTTATCAATAGAAATCTGATATACCACTTCCTGCGCCTCTGCGACATTACAAAAGATATGATATTTGCCCTTAATTAGCACCTTCAGCTTGCTCTGCTGAGCTATCATAGCTTGTGCCCCTTGTGCCTTAAACAAATGAAGCATTTTGACAAATTCTATCTGCCTTTTTGCTGCGGAGGCTGACATATCTGAAAAGATGCGACATAAGAGCACTTCTGCTGAGGAGAGCTGTCTCTGCATAATCGCTCTTGATAGATTCTGCTCCTTGACCCTAGAGTCTCAAAAGTTGACCAACATAGTCCAGGGGAACTTGGCGTTAGCAGGGAGATGCGCAGGAACCATGTGAGCTCTCATTATTGTCAGATACCCGCTAAATTCAGGAAGGACATTTTTCTTTATAAAGGAATCCACCCACTGTAGCATCTGCTGGCCCTCTAAGCCCTCCGGGATGCCCAAAATTTGAAGATTTGAACGTCTGGAATGGTTCTCTACCTCCTTCAACTTCAACTATAATGAGGCGCTCTGAGACTGAAAGGTGGACACTTTATGATTCAGAGATGACATTTGATCTTCCAATTGGGAAATCCTGGTTTCGGCCTCCACGAGCCGCACCGGAATCTGAGCCATGGATTCCTCAATCTTCATCAGGCGAGTATTTATTGATGCAATCTCAGCAGACTGGGAAGATTTTAATTCACGGATTTCTTCCAAAATCAAATTAAGGAGGCTCTTAGCGTCCCATTGCATAGAAAAGGAGCCTAAAGGGGGATCAGACTGAGTTAAATTGGGCCTATCCTCCGCCTGGGGGCCCTGGGTAGCCTCTGAATCAGTAGGATCGAGGACCACTGGGAATGTTGAAATAGACATAGACTCCGTGGAGACCTCCAGCATAGAAAGAGGCATGGGCCCTTCCCCTACTAATGGAATTAGAAGCTCTGAAGATGGCGATGAAGGAAGAGGAAAAGGAAGAAGACTGCCAGACTTGAAGATTAACACTATCTGCTGCTAAAAGGTAGTTTCCTTCAATCTCATTTGCTGCATCTGGTTCAGTCAGAGGCCCACCCTGCTTAGTTTTAAAGAAGATAGGATACTTTCTAGCCTCCAAAGACTCAGTCACTGCTTTTCCAGGAGTCAAAGTCTCTTTAGACAAGGCGGCAGGGATTGACGAATCCCCCTTATAGAAACCAACTCACTAGGACTAATGGGACAAACAGAATCCACCGTAACTGCCTCCGGACGATCCTGTTTAGCCGCATCGGCACTTGCCATCCTCGCAATCTCAGATGAGAGAGGAAGATCCTGTCGAAATGCGGCCGCGTAGTTCAACTGAGCTGAGCTAGTATTGGAGATACAACCGGAGTGGTTCCCTTTGTTACTTAACCAAGCTTTCGCATACTGCCTTCCTATCAGCGCTCTTCTGCCAGTAGCCGATATAGATGCTGCCAGAATACTGCTGAAACACTGCAAAATCACTCTATGGGACGTACCTAGCGACCCTCAACCAAGGTGAGCAAGGAGAAATCCCACACTTACCCACTCTTGGTGAGAAACCTGGAGTCCCTGGTGATGTTAAATGATGCTTCTCAAGTCCACAGCAGTCCACAGCTGTCCACAGCAGTCAACGTATAAAGCCCAAGCCAGGCAAGGAAGAAAAAAGGAGCAAAACCGAAATGACTGCAGCACACCACCACCCGGCTCTAAAAAAGCTCAAAACAGTCCTTTTCTCATTAAAGAGAATGCATGTTGCCTCCACAGATAAAAGCCTCAAGCCGTTCAATTGGGAAAAAGTCAGTGGACAGTGAATAGATCAAAAGCCACCGTCCTTCAGGGCTCCGCTGCTCCGAATGCAGCGAGGGCATCAGAAACGGCGATTGCAGCTCCTCACGGCGGCGTATGACGTCAGAGGAAGTGAGGGGGAGTGGTCGCTCTCTCAGCCGATCGGCATCACTCCTACACCCCTCGCCACGTGAAGTAACAGTTGATGTTGGAGCACCCTAATGCTTTACAGCCTTTGAAATACTTTTGTATTGTCAATCAAAAGCAGTAGCAATTAGTACTTGAAAAAGATAGAAAGTTCTATGCAGTAGATGGAATGCAGTGCAATCCTATTAAAGGAAAACAATGTTATTTATTTGCAGGCAAGTGCTCAACTTACAATCCCAGTGTTCGGGCTTTTGGATTTACACTGGGCGAGGGTCAGTTCAAGGTAGGTACTGCACCACCAGTGGGACTGGGTCAGCCGGGTGCAGAGGTCACTGAGCCCAATGTTTGTCAATATAGACTGGGGTACCTCGAAGAGGCACAGTTTGCAGGTAGGTACCTGTGGTTTTTGGGCACAGGCCCGGGGGTTAAGATTAGCATGGGGGAACCATAAAGCTGCACCAAATCGGCACCACCACTAGCAGCATAGGGGCGGCCGGGTGCAGGGTGCAATGTCAGCATTGGATGCCCAATGTGTTTCAATGGGGAATCTCTGTCGCGCAAAGATGCTGCATGCTCAAACCAGGAGGCTGGATGAAGGTGACCACCAGCTGGGCAGGTAAGTTGGAGAATTGAGGGACACCTGGGCTCTGTTAGCTGGGCCCCCAGGGTCAGGCAGAGGATGCAGGGGGGCCCTTTGGTGCTGGGTTTACTTTAACGTAGCCATCGCGGTTGGGGGATCCTTCTGGTTGAGGCTACAGGTGACTTTGTGGGGTCCAGGAGAGATCAGCCACTGATGGAGACGAGGTCAGGATCACTGGGGAGACTTCCCAGAACAGGTGAACCTCGTACTTGGGCCTTGGGTGTCTGGTGCAGAGTGGGCAGGGGTCACGGATCAGTCTGGATTTGGAATCCTTGAAGATGGAGTTTTTCTGTCCTCTGGAGTTTTTCTGTCCTCAGAAGATCTAGTCTTGGCTGAAAAGTGTCAGTCTTCCTGGCTTTTTTGGAAGTCAGTGGCATTGTCTTCTTCGAAGGGTCTTTGAGTAGGAGACAGGCCGGTGGGGCTGGGGCCAAATCGGTAGTCGTCTTCCAATCTCAGCTGCACGGCATCTTCTTCATCTTGGGTCACAGGAATCTGAGGATCACGGTTCAGGGGTGCCCCTAAATACTGAATTTTAGGGTGTTACGGGTACTGACGGATGGTAGCCAGTGGGATACTTGCCGTTAGGGTGACTACACCCTTTGAATATCCCCTCTGGCGAGGGGCATCTCCCTAAACTGATTGGGTCGAATCCTTCCATTCAAGCTGAAGGATTTTCTAGGGAGGGGGTAACCTCAACCCAGGGCACCTTAGGGGTGGTCCTGGCAGAGAGGGAAAAAAACTCTCCTGACTACCAATTTCCCTGCCACCCTTGCTGCCAAAAAGTGGGGCATGGTCAAGGGGCTTGGTATATCAAAGGGAAGGAAGCCTTTGAGGCTCACCGGCCTGAATGCTGTTCCTGCTTGGGGGTAGGTATGAAGCACATCCACCCCAAGCAACCTTTGTCCCTGACCCACGAGAGCACAAGGGCTCCCACCTCACGGGGGGGAACATGTAGTGTGTGGCTAGCTGGGGCAGACCAGTCAGCTGGACACGAGGGAGTTAGTTGTTTTTCAGGAGGCATCTCTACGCTAAGAAGCCCTATGAGTGCATTTTGTAATAAATCCAACACAGTGTGTGTTTATTATGCTGAGGAGTTTGATACCAAACTCCTTAGCATTCAGTAAAGCCATAATGAAGCTGTGGAGTTTGTAATGATAAACTCCAAGCCCCTATACTGAATATGGTCCAACTGCACTTACAAGGTCTGTGAACGGCACAGACATTGTAGTGGCACATTGCTCAGGTGTGCCCTCACCTGTGGTATCGTGCACCCCGCCTTAGGGAGGTGAGGCCTGCTAGAGGGGTGACTTACCTATGCCACAGGCATTGGTTGGTGGACACGGCACACAGGGATGTGTGCCATGTGGACTCTTACGTTATGTCTGCACCACAACACACAGTCTGCAATGGCATGCATGCTGCAGTCCTTAGAGAGCCTCACAAGGCCCTAGGTACCACTGGTACCTGTTACAAGGGACTTATATGTGAGCCAGAGGTGTGCCAATTGTGGAAACAAAGGTACAGTTTTGGGAAAGAACACAGGCACTGGGAACCTGATTGGCAGGGATTCAGTGCACACTCAGTCAAGGAGCATCAAATGTCAGGCAAAAAGTAGAGGATAACCATGCAAAAAGGTGCACTTTCCTACACCCGACAGACATGGATTATAAGCTGTCTGTGCATCATATTCCAGTGGCGCCATGGAAAAAAACAGCACCATTGGTGGTACTGGCATGTGAAAACGATTGCTGCAATACCGGCCCTATAATATAATGCAAAAACCAGCCTATTAGCATTAGACAGTGCTTGTATTGTTTTACAACCTGAAAGCTACAGCTGACATACAAAATATGTTTTTGTGATGGCTGGAAAACCATCCGAATATGCACAGGGTGTGCGGATCTGCCAGAAATGCTGTAGAGAGAGTTGTCTAACTCCCCAGTTACCTGTGGTTATGTTTCCTGTGGGAGTCCATTCTTGTGCAGAGCAGGCCATCGTCCTTCTCAGGAAGTTAACACCTGGGCTGGATTTCCAGCATGGTGGGACCTCAACAGTGCCAGAAAAATGCTCTTCTGTTTAAACCATGGAGTGATGTTGTTTATAAAATAAACATCACCCATGTAACCATACTGGAGATCAAGTCAGGCCGTTATTATTGATTCTGCTGTTGCAGAGTGGACAACAAATATCAACATTTTGCACAGTGAGCTTAGTCCCGGTATAGATTGTTCAAGGCCCTGATAAGATGCCTATGAATAAGTGTAAATATAAGCAAATCTATTTCTTTTTCAGAGAATATTATCCCATACAGGCATGCACACAAATGTGTGTCAAGCGGCAGTGTTTAAGAAAGATGTCAACTTAAAACATGAACATTTAAAATGGTGGTGTTTCCTGCCTGAGGTCTATGTACCCACATGACACCCACTCATTGGACCTAAGGTGACTAAAAAGCTTCCTATAACATATGCTAAAATATAAGTTTAAATGTATCATTAAAACCTAAAATGTTTAAAGCAATGTGCTTTTTAATATTAAAGGCATAAAGAAAGAGAAAAAGATATTTTAAAAAAGCATGGAAAACTGCATATAAAAGCAATTTTGCATGTAAACATTATTGCTGAATTACAAAAAAATCTTCATTGCTCCAAACTGCCAGACTGTTTAAATGTTCAGAGAACCAGATGAAACACCACTGTTCCCAGACAATGTTTCAGTTGGCATCCCTCTCACAAGTTCCAATGAACAAACCTGAACAAATCCATCCACCTCAGCAGCTGCTGAAGGGGTGGCAGTCAATAGTGCATCCGCAGAGGATAAGCCAGGATCCAGAAATCCAGGAACTGAGGCATACGAGGAAGGCTCATAATGTGTTTTGTAGCAACGGCAATCATACAGGGCCACTTTGCAAGTGAGTTTTCAACAGACCTACCATCAGTTTTATGTCTGTAGATTTGACTGGATGCATTCCAAGGCATACATCCAGGGCACAATCAAAAGTGCACTGCAGACAGCGGAACACAGGCTGCACGCAATATAACCAGATAGGCTTAAAAGACGAGAACCAGTTACCATTGAGTTCCTGAAGTAAGGGTGTACCTAAATACTGTATCATCTCTTCACGACCCAGTAGCATATGTGGAAGTGCCATCCCTATTTGGTTATGTGACAGAGCATACATTGAAAAGCAGATAAAATAAAACCAAGATCCCGGCAATGAGGAAGAGGACAAGTGGTAAGCTTCGTAAAAACAATTCCAAGCACAGACTTTATGAAAGATGGAATTACTCTGAAGACAGTCTGGAAGGTACTAACAAACCCAGGTCCAATTGTTTTTAAAAATGTACTACTCCTGCAGTATTTGAGGCACAAGCTCTCTGAAATGGTGTGGGGTGTTAGTGCAATGTTTCTCAGAAGACCTTGCAACTTGAAGGAGACGCTAAGACAAATTTCTTCTGAAACAATAAGGATTTCAGTCTCCTTAAACCATAAAAATTCACATTTAATATTGGAATTGAAGGCCAAATTGTACCTTTCATAAATATGCGGACAGATGGAAAAACCGTCACCAGATGTGGTATTCACAGTTTCATCCCACAACAACCTTGGTCGTTCAACAACAAATAACTCCCATTCGGAAACAATCTGAATGCTGGATGATATACAGCCACCAGGGAACCCTTCAGATAACAGGGCAAGTTTGTCTTGGACGCATTACATGCTCATGAAGTTTTACATCCCTGCAAACTAATGAATGCCCTAAGTGTTTTCACAGTCTGCACTGCTAAGAAAAACCTCAGTACCCCTTATCTACACCTGTAAGTGAAAGGTAGAATCAATGCTCATGTACAAATCTCTCTCCTAGCGCTTCACACCTGCCTTCTTGATAGTGTTTTATGCAGTTCTGATAGTGAAAGTTTGAAATTGGCAGATAAATAAACCTATGTATTATCTAGTCAGCTTATGGTGTCTCTGCTACAGTAAATAGTAGGTTCTACAATTTTCAGTGTGTAACATCGTGTATGTTTCATCTTTTCGTGCCATGGTTTTTAGTAAGAATAGATTTGTGGCATTTAAATGCTTAAATGGAATGCAACCATTGCTCTAAGTCTGCAAAGTCCAACGCAAAACGATGATAGATCTAATCTGTGTTTGTTCATCTTGTAAAAGGGACATGTCACTCTGTATGAAGTCAATCGCAGATGACACAATGTTGCTTAAAGAATATATCCTAGTGGACAATGGAGTCATACCATTATTACCCACTGCTAGAATCTTTTCTAAATTTGCACTGTCAATTTCAAAAATCTGTTCAGCATCTTCCTGTTGTGAAACCGTCCATACTTTATTGTATATTGCATACAAAAGGCGCTATTGACATGGTTTTCTAAGACCTAACAAGAAGTCCTGTAAATCCATGTCATCAGAAAGGAGAGTCAAGTGTTGTTTCCCCTCATCTAATGTTGAATATTTAGTCAATCGACACACAACTTTTCAACACTATATGTTGTTAACACCCCCTGAGTGTTGTCTGCATGTGACATGGCTCCGAGCCCCTTCATGTTGTTAAGAAAAGGTGCATTACATCCGTTATTGTCTAATGGCCACACTAACCAACCCTTTGGACTGGAATGCAAAGAGCTATGTGTATCATTCTTAAGCACGTTGTTGAATGTTTCCTCTGTGTAGTTTGTGAATTGCTGCCAATTCTCAATGTCCAAATGTGGGAATATTTGGTGTGTCTTGCTAGGCCGAGACAGGACATTTGCTTCACAGTTTTGTTCAGGAA
The DNA here is from genome assembly GCF_964204655.1 of Triturus cristatus. NCBI lineage: Eukaryota > Metazoa > Chordata > Amphibia > Caudata > Salamandridae > Triturus > Triturus cristatus. The sequence continues at coordinate 313,526,154 of NC_140588.1, read as the reverse complement.
AATAATTTGCTGTGGTATAAGGCATGCTTTACACAAAGCCTCATTGCCCTGAACTTGCCAGTCGTTACCTGCCCCAACAGATTTTAACTCAACATTGTCTTTCCAAAAGTGATACCCTTGTGTTGACAACTGGGAAATAAAGGCATCCAAATAAATTAGCTGGGGGTCAGTTAGCATATTTTTCTTTGCTGGTGAACGGAGAAGTTTATAGTAATAAGGCTGGGTCTACGGCGCTGTGGCCATAAAAATATGCAAACTTCTGTGCAAATGTCTTGGAGCTACCTACTGGTGATGAATGACAGTGTTCCAATGTGCGTACTTAAAAACTGCATGTGGAGTACTTGCTTTATGTAAGTAATGGTGTCAATAATAGTGAAAACAAAACATTTCATTATAATCAGATGTACCAGTATACACATATCTTAACTTTCAAATACAGTATAATACTCTAAATCATCAAGCATTTGTTTTAAAGTTTAAATATTTTTATTAGTTTCATTTAATAGCCCTTAGTGCAGTAGTGACAGGCATATAATACAGATGATAAATGATGTGCACTACATATACAGTAATTTGCTTTAAAAAAGTACACAGATAATTATAATAGATTAACATATAGCTTAAGAATGAGTTCGGAAAAGCTGGTAATATTACACTTTCCCCTAGTGGACAATTCTTAAAAATTCAGGTGGCCAATCTTTTTCAGCCAACATAATGTCATAGCCTAATGACAAGTTCTCCCAAAAGAGAATGTTGATAGTAGGTGGTATATACCCCTCCATTTGGAGTTGTAATTCATATAATTGACTTAAGACACTTAACTTCTGGTCCGGTGTTTCCACCTGGACGTAGTCAGTTGTTGCTACTGGCGCCAGACACTCCAGAAGATTCTTGAGAACTATTGTGACTTCTACCACACTGTCCAGCAAAGTTCAAGCCCAATCCCCATTCAGAAGCATAGTCCTCAATATTTGTGGCATGTTTAACATTTATCTCAGACACTTTCTTCTTTTTTAAATTGAGGCTTTTGCTGTGGAAATTTTCTTCCCCTTATTATGAAGTCAGAAGAGCGCTGGAAGTTCTTTGGTTTCATGTATTCCTTTAACCTGCACTCTGATCGTCCTCCTCTCTCCGAGCTTTTTTTGCATAGTTCCTGAAAGGAATGATAAAAGCTTGTATTGGTATCCTGATGCCTATCAGGCTGTTCAATTGTTTCACACTTACGCAAATTATAGCGTTCCTTAGAGGATTCCAGTTAAGGAGATCCACCCTGTGTTTTAGTCTTTTCTTAATTTTTTTTATTATCCCAGCGGTTTTTGTTAAACTCTGGTGCCTGTTTCAAGTTATCCTTTTCAAAATTACCCTTTAGTCGGGGTTTATTAGGTCTTGCTCCCAAATTATCTCAACCTATTGAGGAAAAGGTTTCTGCAATAACTTTAGGTAGTTTGCTCTCTCGGTCTACAGTTGCGACCTGCTCAAAGGGTTTTTCATACTGCCAATGCTGCTGCTTCCCCTTTTATATTCCTTAATATAATTAAGGATAATGTAGCAAAATGACCTATTAATTTCATCCCCAAATCCAAGGCCCGGCCTGCCATGTATTCATTTTGAATCTGTTTAAGCACCTCTAGCAAAAGAGCCAATAATGATGTGCCATACATTATGGTATAGATTGCAGCAAATAATGTGCACCATGTGGCATAGTCTTTTACCGGGGGAACCATGCCCAAATGAAGGTATATTATGAGAATTCTATATTTAAATTGTGTTAGTCGTCTGTGTAGTGTAACTACATCTGTGTAGAGTATACGCAGCTCCGGAGCCGTAAGGTTTGCTATATCTGGATAAGGAGTGTAGCCGGCTAGGACTGGACATGTTGCTCCCTCATTATTGAGGGGACAGAGTCTGACATTTATGTGGTAGGGTGTCTAGGGACCAGTTCATGTGTTCCGGATATGTTTATGGGATTTCTAACTCCTCATATGGTCTATAGTTATTTGTTACTGCTACTTCAGTGTATGTGTGAAAATTCCCTGTGTTGGCATTTACTGCTGGGAATGTAGCCCATGAATAGAATACCTTTGTACTATATGCTTTGTGGGCTCCACCACAATGGTAAATCCCCTCCTGTTTGTGGGAGCCCATGTTGTATTAACATTTGTGTTAAAGCATTTCTACAGTTTAGTAGCAAAACCACCTGTCCTGGTTTAGCCATTTAAATGTGTGAGATTCAGAGATGGTAACTATTGTGGGATGATGCTTTTAAATATTCAAGCTTGAACAACCTTCAGTCAGAAATAGGCATTTCCTATTTTGCTGAGGATGATTTATCCCTTTCACCAGGAACATCTACGGTTAATTTGTGAGTAGGGCTTTTGGCACTCAAAAGAAATACTACTTGGAAGACTCATTAAATTAGTTCCCAAGCTAGAACATTTGAGGTGCTATGTCCTACGGTCCCTACTATTTCAGTAAGACTGCGTTTGAACAGCATAAACTTCAAAACTATGTGCGACTGATTCTCTGCATACCATCAGGATATATTTACCTTAGTCCTGGCTAGCTCACAGTGCACCATCTGGACCTCTAAACTTTGGAAGGTGCGAGAATGTGTCTGCAACCTCAGAACTTGTTAACCTTGACTCTCCAAGGAAATTGTGGAAACAGATCTAAACCTTTTTCTTAGTAACTCAGGCATGCCCAAAGGGAAACACAAGAAATACTCAAATTGGCATTTCAAACATTTTTTAAAGCAATAAGATTCTTGTGTAAAAATTGTGCTCTGCAATCAACATTACGAGAATGGTAAAGAAAATAGAACAGCTCAACCATTGTACTGTTACATTGATTGAATAACTACATATAATTATAGCTATACTCCTACCCAGTGCTTCCTAAACTAATATGCATAGGGTGTGAAGATCTGCCAGTATGCTGTAAAGTGATCTAACTCCCCAGGTACCTGTGGCTATGTTTAATCTGGAAGGCCGTTCTTGTGCAAAGCAGGCTGTTGTTCTTCTCAGGAAGGTAACTGGATTCAGCTAAGCTGAAATTCTGGCATGGGGCGACCTTAACAGTGCCAGCAAAATGCTCCTCTGTCTAAAGAAAGGAGATGTAGCTTAGATAATAAACATCACCCATATTACCACTACGGAGCTCTAGTCAGGCTGTTATTGTTGATTCTACCCTTGCAAAGCTGTCGCCAAGCGGACAAAAACAAACATCAACATTTTGCACAGTGAACTTAGTCGGGCTACAGAATATGCATGGCCCTGATAACATGCCTACAAAGAAGTGTAAATGTAAGCAAATCCAATTCACAGAATATTATCTCATACAGGCATGCAAGTAAAAGTGTATCAAGAGTCAATGTTTAAGAAAGATGTCAACTTAAATGTGAACCCTGTATGAGGCCTACGTGACCACACAACAGTTCCAATGAGTCTGCAAAGTTCAGAATTCCAGTTACTGAGATTGTTATTTTGGATATATTTGGGAACATGTTCATTATCGAGGGGTAAATATCTTTTCTAGAAAATCATTTTTGACATGTTTGTGTGGAAATAGGCCTTATGAGGCTGATTTGTTGGAAAGCTGTTTTGATGCTGGGAGACATTTGCAGCAATATGGATGGATGGAAATTGCATTTGGGCAGGTCCTGTCCTGGCTGCATGACCATGGGCTCTGGAATGGAAAAGCCATGAAGCAAATGGGGGGGTGCATATTGTTAATGATGCTTTGTCAATGCCAGAGACTTTGAGCTATCATCCAGGTCGCCACCAGGCACAGCATTTGCCACCTATAACCCAGTGAACTTCTCCTCCACTCATCCTGGCACATTTACTTTATGCCCCCCATGGTGTTCCAATTCCTACATTCATAGTATTGTGCAAAATATTTACATAAAACAATTTTATGCTTTGTCATATAGCTTTAATATTATGTGTGCCACAATTTTTTTTAAGCGAAAAGTCGTACCCTGTCGCATTACAAATACATACAAACCCTGCCTAACCTTTGAGATGTTCATTCAAATTCAAATCAGATATCAGAACTCTCTGTCTCTCTGTACTCACAATATTAGATGTATGTTGTAGGAAACTCGGTTACTGGTTGAGGGGTGAAACCCTACTCAAGCAACAACCACAATTCTTGTCAGGGTGAAATACAAGCAACCCCCAAATTAATCTGATCCTAACCCTCTGGTAGTTTGGCAAAAAGCAGTTAGGCTGAACTTGTAGGCAATTTTTAAAGCATTTATGCAGCACCTCAAACACTTAGAGTGAAAACGATAAAAATGTTAAGTTTTAAAAAGTTATTTGACATCAAAACAATAAAAATCCAATTAGTAGAACCGGAGACATGCAAATATAAACATTTTGGTAACAATAGTGTCTAAAAGCGCTAGGCACCAACTGTGGTCATCTGGTTATGCCAGACCGAACAAGGTCAAAAATTCAGGCCGATTGCAATGGAATACAGACTGGTTACAGGAACCAAGTTAGGCCCGCTGAACAAAGAACCATTAATCCCGGTTGCTGAGTGCTGTGAGATCCCACCTTGAGGCTTTGTCGTGCAGCTGCAGTTCTGATGAGCTGTGGGCTGTGATGTGAGGTCCTGAGTCAATTATGTGTCACGCTTGGTTCTGAGGAGCTGAGGGACTATGATGCAAGGTCCTGCTTTGAGGATGTGCTGTGCAGTGGTTGTTCTGAGGAGCTGCAGGGCTGAGATGCATGGCCCTGCATCGAAGATGCAGTGTGCAGCTGTGGCTCTGAAGAGCTATGGGGTCCTGCATTGGGAATGCATCACGCAGCGGCAGTTCTGATGCAGAGCTGCAAAGAAGTACGTTGTGCTGCATCAGTTTTGCTCAATGACCACAGCTGGGATGGCAAAGCACCTTGAGGCCCATTTCCAAGGGTCCAGGACAAGGGTGGCACCTCTTTGGAGGCAGGACTCCCAGCAGGCAGTGTCCAGACGCAGGGTTCAAGGTGGGTGTAGCCTTTTCTGTTGCTCCGGCTCTGATCAGGATGCCAGCCAACTAGTCCCTGGAGTAACTCTGGTGGTCCTGTGTTCAAGGTGCAGGCCCAGTCCTTGTCACTAAAGTAGCAGGACAGCACAGTACAAGGGCAGTATAGTAGCAGTCCTTCTTGCAGCAGAGCAGCACAGCAGTGCTTCTGAGCCTTCTACGGGTCCAGAGGTGTACTGAAGAGTTGGGTCTGATTGCCCACTATTTATTCCTGGAGCCCACTTTGAAGTTGGAGACATTTCTAAAGCCCTTCCCCCACAGAGGAGTCTGGGATTTCATGCCTCCCTGCCATGACCCCAGCTTGTCTGGGGGCACAAAAGACTAGTGTGAATCCCTTTGTGAGTGTGCTGAGTCAGAGCCTTTGTGATGTGCAAGTGTGGTAGGTGATAGCTCTAGACGCATGGATGGGCTCCATCTTCTGCCCTATATTTAGGAAAGGGGACCTGCCAAAATCCAGCTAATTACTGTTTGATAGACCTACTAGATCTAGAGGCCAAAGCTCAATCACTGTTAACACAGCTATAGGCCTGGACCACGTACAACGATATTCTTCCATTCTTTCAGACAGGATTTTAAGCAACTGCCTCATCTATAGATAACATCACCACACTCGCTGTCTTGAGCCAACAAGCAGGCCAAAAAAAAACGTTACCACTCCTCTGCTGCTTCATCGACTATAGTACCGCCATTGATAAAGTAGACCGTCCCACGCTATGGAGAAAACTAAACACGTAGGGCGTCTCCTTTAAACTATTAGGGGCTAATATCTCCTTGTATTCCTATACATAGGTCTGAGTGAGAACTGGGCCACAAACCGTCCCTTCTAAAATCACCACCCAAGGTGGCCTGAAGCAGGGATGCATCCTTGCACCTCTTCTTTTCAACCTATACACAGCAGACTTGGGCAAAGCTCTGGAGAGGAGCTGACTGGCTCCCCCACAACTAGGCCACTCGAACCTACACATCCTGCAATATGCAAACAACATTGTAATTCTGGCCCACACCAACGTAGGCAAACAGGGGGCACTGAGCAAACTCCAAGCATAAAACGAAGGAAACAATCTCACAATCAACCAAGATAACACTTAAGTCCTGATTTTCGGCCGTTTCAAGAACAATACGTTTTTAACATGGTGCATCAGGACCATGATCATTAAAACAGCAATTAAGTACAATTACTAGGGGTTTGGTTTACTAAGACCTCCAAACCTACTGCTGACATAGCGCCGCTGGAGAAAGCTGCAGCCATCACTTTTGTTCTCACCTGCCTCAACTAGAAATTAAAAAGTGCCTCTGATGCATCAATTCTAAGAGTTATGAGGGCTTCCCTTCTTCCTGCATTGCACTATGGGCACCAGGCATTTCCCAGGGACTGTGCTCCAAGTTTAGAGCATGCACAGTGCTCAGGGTATAAGATAGTACTTCAACTGCCCTGATATCTTTGCAGGTACAGACTCCGCCTGGAGTTTGGACTGTCGAGTCAAAGGCTAACCTGCAAGTCTGACACTTTGAAATACTACATGTGAATACTGAAGGCATCCAGCAACTCACTCAAGGCCTGCTTGAAAGAAACATTTGAGGGCCCAGGGAATCCGTGGTATCTGAAACTACAAGAAGCAATCACATCTTTCCACATTGAAGCACCAGCGTTAAAACTTGATACCATCTCCTTCTTGACCTGGAAAAGGCAATCAACAGGCAATTGCAACTAGCCTTATTTCAGCAGGACACTGCTTCCATAAAGTCCACAGGCATTCTGCTTCCCCTTCCCTGAGCACCTTTTATGTGGTAGGGAAACCTCAACCATATCTCTCAGAGGCCATCTATTGATCAATGTGAAAAGACATCTGGTATATGCATCTACTTGGTCTGCCACTAACTGACTTTAACCTGGCATAGGCCCACCCGATAAAGGAGTGGTCAAGAAAACTACGCAACTTCAAGCATGAATCCTGGTTGTAGCTCCTGTGCTGCTGCTCCACTTTCAATGCATTAGGAGGTCCCTTCTGAAACCAATTTAGTTGATGAAGGGATGTGCACTTGTCTGGAGGCTTCTTTGTGCTTCTCCGGATCTGATGTAAGAACTTTATTGAGATGTGGAAAATTCGTCAATAACTCGGAGCTCATTTTCAACAGCGAACTACAGGCTCCCAGCCAGTTACCCTTTGCCCAAAAGCTCATAACAGACTACAGCACTCAGAAACAGTGAAAAGGAAAATGAGCATGGCTAGTGACTCACAGCCTATTTATTTCTCGATGCACTTTTTGACTCCCATGATCACTCTAAAAAGAACATGTAGAAGTCCCAAAAATTGGGCCCTAAAGTAGCAAGGGGCCCTTCATTTACAAACTGTGCAAACTGTTTTTTATAGGTTTGCTGTCCTTGGTCGTTGCCCCCAAGAGTTAACCTGGGGTGCAGCCACCTCTTTTACCAACTGACGCACTGTTCTTTTACCCTGAGTTCTATACATATACTGTATTTCAGGGGCACTTTCGGCATGAGCATGGGGGGACCACTGTCATTACCCACAGGCACTCCCATCCCACTTGGGGCCGTATTACGAGTGCCCCAGGGGCACAACGGGCATTTGTGCCCGCTTTGCGTGCCCCTGGGCACTTTGGTATCATAGAAGGGGGAGCAGACGCATATGCGTCCCCTTCTATAATACCGATAGCGCTGGCGCACGTAAAGCACCAGCACTACCTCAAAGGGTGTTCCCTCATTTGTATAGGGGCGTGCCCTATGCAAATGAGGGATTCCTTTGACTCTGCACCAGCACCATATTACAGAAACAGGCGCAGAGTCGAAGGAACCCTCAGGAGGCACACTGACAGTACGCCATTTAAAAGGTGGCACACTGTCAGCGTGCCACCTGACAGCAGTCCTCTGCAGGGGGCAAAGGGGGTCCCATGAATCCCCCAGACATCCCCTTGCAGGCGGGTGCAATCACTGACACTGGACATGTGTGAGAGACGCTGTAAACCCCAAGCCCTGTGCTGGTAGGAAAGGCCTTGCTGAGCTGCACACCAATGGAGTGGGGATCCCCAAAATTAAGGAGGTGGCTGAACCCAGCCTGAGTTGTGATTGGCGGTGAGACAGGGGGCCCCCGGGAGGAGTTGATAACCCTTCAACTCTCAGGCCCAAATGACAACTATCCCTGGCCCCCTGCCCTGTACCTTGGACACATGAGACCGCCCCAGAGACTGGGCTTGTGGACCCCATGAATTAAATAAAAGATCCAGAGTGGACACCCACATTGCCCGAGCACCCTAGACAGACAGAGAGGCACACTTGGTACGCACTGACAGCGCAGAAGCATCGTAGTGGCAAGTGAATGCCCCTGGGACCCTGCTGTGAAGTTCCCTCCCACGAACGGTTGCACTTGGGCCAACACGCAAAGCAAACGTGCTCCACGAGAAGGCATGGACAGACATAGGCAAATACAGAATGAAATCGACTGGGCCAGGATCATGAGGTCGCACCCTTGAACCCCCAGTAATTGAATCTGCAATCCCTGCCATTGGAAGATCCAGTGCAGCAGCAACTGACCAAAATCCTGGAGGCCATAGCGGACATCAAAGCAACTCTACAGCAGGATATAAGCACAGCTTCGGTAAGGCTGGGAGTCTTGAGAGTGGAGCACCACAAGTTAACCGATAGCGTGAAAACAGTAGAAACTACCATAGAAGACCTAGCAGAGGCACAAACAGCAGTGGCACTGCAAATGACAGACATGGCCAGCAGGGTAGAAACACTCAAGCGGTGAGCAAAGTATGTGGAAGGACGCAACAGAAGGAATGACCTGCTGGTGGTGGGATTGCCTGAGAAAGTGGAATACAGAGACATGATAAGCTACCTAGAACTATGGCTCCATACAGTGGTTGCTCCAGAAGGTCTGTCAGCCTTCTACACACTAAAGAGGGCACATCGAGTTCCAGGCAGAATGCTATCCCCGGGGCACCCTCTACGTCCTGTAGTGGATAAGCTGTTACATTTCAAAGATAGAGACCTGCCATTGCAGAAGGCATGCACAGACGGCCCCTACACAGTCAACAACTTCAAGGTCTCCATCTTCCCCTGTTATGTTTTGTAATGTACCCCAAAGATAGGCCTGGGTAGTCACCTAACCTTTTACCTAAATTTCCGTGCCATTGTACTACATAACGGGTTTTGGTATTGACCTTTTGCCTAGTTAAGGTGCTGCAAAACTGTTGGGTTGTTTTCCCAGAAAACTAGCCTCATTTATTATGCAAGAGGATTCTCAGAATCACACCAGGATTACAATCTTCTGCATAATAAGTATGTATAAGAGTCATTCCTTCCATCATCCTTGGCCGACATGACACATCAAGGTGGAACTCCTGAGGATACCTTTTGGGTATGCATACACTATATCTTTGCTGGGGCAGGCAGACGAGAAAGACTTCGATGCTGACACACTGACACAAGACGCTGAGGTTCCTGCAAGCAGACACTCCAGCACGCAGTGGTCTGACATCCCTCGGGGGGTGTCTATCTTGAGACCAAGATGGAGTAATTAATTCACTCACACCAGGCAGTGGGGTTTGCGTCATCCTAGGGGGATTCTTGGCTCTACACCTACAAACATGCTAGGTCCACTGAGGTACATTTAGTTAGGGTTGTATGGTAGGAGTACATAATATTACTGTCATGTATTTATATCCTTGCATATATTCATTGTTTTAGCACTACGGTAGAAATCTACCATCCATTTACTCTATTGGTGCTTATAATCATTTATATCTGTTTCGGTCTTATGGTTGCTTCAGCACACCTGTTTTACAATAGAATGTTGCTGGTTCAATAAATGCTTACTGAAAAAGTCCCCACCCTTTTTTCTGAGTATCTCTCTGAGACGAAGTGAGCACGAGTGACCGAGCAAAAAGTAATGTACTGTTTCCATGATCCCTGATGGCACAGGGTTGTCATGTTCAATAGTTGCCAGGAGCCATTCTCTCCTTGGTAAGAGGAGTTTATAGTGGCACTGTGAGATAGCTGGTATACAGGCGAACATACCCGGTGGGGGTGTCTGGAATCAGTGTGGACACCAATCCCATAGTCTATGTTGTTCAAACGCGCAGCTCCTACATAGATTTATAGGAACTACATGACATGGTGCCCAACATTGGTTTGGTTCTTATTTGACGGTCAAATCTGAGCCGTTCAGATGTGCTTTTCTCAGAGACCCCTATTCACATCTACCCAGAGACATCTGGGAAGGGAAAAATCTGCCACAGCTGAGTAGGCATATCCTATGTATTGGCTGTAAGTTTATTCAAGCTTGAAGGATAAATAGTTCCCTATTGTGCATAAACCTTATCTCAGTTTACTTTAAACTTTTTCAACAATGACTGAAGAAGAAAACACTGCGGCCCTACGTGCAAATGCAGTGGGAGAAGGGGAGCAGGAAGGTGCTAGAAACATCTTAGAAAATGTCAGGACTGCCCTTACTTTAAAATTAGCAGACTATGGAGTGACAGCAAGGGCTGGGACAGTAACCTTTGTGATTGAGGCATACGAGTCATACAGGACAGAGTTATTCCATTCATGGGTTAAATTCCCACCAACAGATGCATGCACAAATACATTTCATTCTTACACTGAAGATGAAATACCAGAGGAATACTGTACATATGAGGACATTGAAGTTCCACTCACCTACCAGGAGCACATAAACTGGTTTAAAGGCACCCTCCCATATACAACAGATAAAGTGAGACTCGGTCAACTCGGGAGAGACGGAGCCACTTGGCCGGTTCTAGCGACTTACACACCGCATCCAGACATTGACACAATGACCGCAGCAGACTTACGTCCACTACACAAAGAAATAATAAAACTTTACAGAAATCTGTCACAGTTCATTATGAGAACAGTCATACTTCAGCCAACAAGGGCTACACCAGCAAGACAAATTCAGGGGTCCGCATCTAAAATAACCCCACAAACACTGAATGTAGTTATGGGTAAAATGTCCACTAAACGTGAGAAAATGTCATTCTGATTGCTCAGAAATTAACAGTTAGAGGCATTGTTTCCGCACAAAAGCCCCAAGAAAAACATAGAATGCTAATAATCTGCATGCCAATGGTGATAGCTCCCCAGATAGAGGATTGTACCTCTTGGGGTGCAGTTTTCACTGCCATCTATACCAGAACTCATGGTATCCTTCAATAGCAGTAATACCAGATGTATTAAGACAAATACAGAATGAGTATGGAGCAGAACCTGCTCTGAACTTAGGGATAAAATTGTTAAGAAATGTTGCCCAGGTATCAACTATTATATTAGCAAGCATAAAAGGGGAGGCATCAGCAGTGGCAATACGCCAAACCCTTAGGGATTTCAATCCTATGCAACAGAAGCGTGAATTACCTAAAATTATCAAAGATACATACACCGAATTAGGTAGAGATAATTTGGGGGCTAGAGCATCAAAACCTCAACTCATGGGTGGTCCTGAAAAGGATAACACCCCGCAAGCACCTGATTCTTCCAAGAAGAAATGGGATAGTAAATAACAAAAGAATAGAGAAAATAGATCACAATCAAGGGGTGGGTCTCCTCAACAGGAGCCCTCCGAAAGGAGGTACAACCTGAGGAATCGTGATAACGTTAAAAAACCTGACAGGTATCAGGATACTGATACACGTTCCTCTCGTTCCTTTCAGGGTTCATCAAAAACCTCAGAGAGGGATGGACGGTCAGAACACAGACAAGAAGAACGAACAAAGACCAGAGATACACATCGTACTTCGGACTATATTATCAAAAAAGAAGATAAACAAAAATAAAAACCTCAATTTATAAAGAAGAGGGTAGCAGGTCTTAAAGTAAGAAATGCCAAGGATACTGAGGATTCAACTTCTGAACGGGGAATGGGCTCTGACGATGCAAGACAGCGCAGCAGAAGTAACAATAGCTTGCCAGACCCTGATGGAATTTTTGGTGACAGCGGCATTGAATAAATATATCACGGTGGGGACACTTGACACAAGGGTCAGTGTCCCGCACCCATTATATGAAAGAACACTCAAAATGGAGGGGGACAAACCCAGGAGAATTATAGGTCGCTTTTGGGAGAACCTGACTTATGGCTATAACATCCTTTTGGCTGAAAAAGGTTGCCATCCTGAGCTTGTTATGGAGTGCCCAAAGGGAGAAACAATAATTTTACTGTCCTTTTCTGACCTTGTTCCAGTATCACTAAAACATTCTTAAGCGCAGGAGTGGGAGGTTGCACTTGCTCCAGCATTATATCGCAACCATGTAGAGTGGGATACTGAGTCACCTCACCATGTAATCCCAGTAAAAACAACTTTAACAAAGAGACAGTACCCAACAAAACAAGAAGCGAAAAGAACAAGTCAGGGAGATCTTAGATCAACTTGAATACCAAGGTGTAATAGAAAATTGCACCTCTTCAATGAATAATCCTTTGTTTACCGTAATGAAACCTGACAATTCATGCCGTCTAGTTATAGACTATAGATATCGGAACACATGCACAAAGACATTGTGCAGAAAAAATACAAAACAATACTTGATATCTCATATGTATTATTCTGCAAAAATATAGCACCTGAAAGCAGATATTTGACAGCATTCTCCACCCTAGGCTCTCAGAATCAATTCTGTTGACTGCCCCAAGGGTATAAGAATAGCCCCGGGTTGTTTTCAGCTAGGGTATCAGAGTTACTTCAAAAGTTTGATGAGGAGGCATTGTCCTATGTGGATGATATTTATCTGATGGATGCTGATTTATGGGATAATTTGACCAGGGTGTCAGGAATATCGTAGGCACTACTGTGCTGGGGCAGAAGAAATTCCATAACGTGAGAAAGTTCAGAGTCATAGTAAAACCCTGTATGGTAAATCTCTGGAGAGACTTTAGATAGGACCTTTGCACACTGTAAGATAGCCGCCAAATTCTCAATACTTTTAGACACTCCTTCAGTACACCTGTGAGGTCACTGATTGTTAAGAGGGGTGCGCGCGCTACTCGCGGCGCACTTCAACTGTAGTCTTGTTAGGATCAGGTTCGCTATTCCGTTCCTCCTCACAATTCTTTGTGAGTAGAGCACGGAATTTCCTAAGTTAGTTAGCGTATCAGAGCTCTTTTCCGCGCTTCTGTGAAGCGGTGACAGAAGTTTCGGAGCAGCGCGAGTAAAACCAAACTCGCACCTTGGAGTGAATTGCTTTGGCGTTTCCAGTCAGCTCAAGCCGTCAGTGAACCCGGAACCGCGACGGTGAGAGCTAAGCCGTCAGTGAATTGGGAACCGCGATGGAGGAATTCATTGCTGCGGTTACACAAAAAAACCTTATAACTGAAATTACAGAAAGGCGAAACAAACTGCACACTCTGCTTTTCCCACTTCTGAGTTCCTTGGGATGTTAAGCGCGCAACTAACTCAATTAATGAGTTTGAACCTTTCTACCTACCTCTTGCGTTTTCCCTTTACTCTCCTTCCTCTTTTTCCTTACCCAGTTCCTTTATGCGCGCAACGCTTTTACGCCTTTGAGCAACATACAAAGAGCTACACCAGCAGTCTAAGTTTTCCAAGGACTGACTTTGCATGAGAAGACTTGTTAATAGACTTGTAATATTTGATACTCCCAGCTAGACATCTGAGGTACAGTGTAAGATAACATAATAGTATATGTAGAAATTCAGACTAGCAGTATACCGTAAGCACCATTCTCATTCTGTTCTCTTAGTTCTAGGTATTGGGAGAGACATCGTTACACCTAAGACCTAATTCAGAAGAGAGGCTAAAACTCTTTCATTAACTGGTAGGGAGTTCACACATTACACTGTTAATATTGATTAGATATCTAGGGAGGTTGTTTGTTGTTCATCTTCTGTTCCTCTGTGCTTTAGGTTTCACCTCAATCCTGGGAATAACTAGTGAGGACAACTAGTGAAGACTACCTGGGAGCTGAGAGGGAAGCAGTCACCGAAGGTGTTGTGTCTTCTCTGTCCCATTCCCCTTTCCCCCTCACTGGTGAGCCTGTTCTGTGAAACGCCGGCACGGGCACACCGGCAAGAGGGAATTGGGATTCAGCGTCTATTCTGCTTCCGTGAAGATTTGGTGCTTGACAGATTGAAGTGCCCAAGAAGCTTCTTCACGTGAGCAGAATGACGGAAGGGTTAAATCTAAAGACGTTAGGTGAAATTTTAGAGGGTATCCAGAGGGAGATAGGCGCAGTGAGTGAGGAAAACAAAAATTTGAAACATGAACTGACAGCTTCACGTCAAGAAACTAAAATATTGTCACAAAAGGTGGAGGGGTTAGCTATGGGGAATCCAGCAGTTGCTCCGTCCAAGTCAGCAAATCTGTCACCAGAATCAAACCCACAGGCTGTAGCTCATGTGATCCACTCAGTCTCCCCAATCATTCCATTAGCTCCCCCAGAAAGATTTCACGGGGATCCGCAGAAGGCCCAACTCTTTTTGACGCAGTGCTCATTGCATTTTATGTGCCGAGCCAATTTATTCCCAGATGCTCAGTCTAGGGTGGCATTTATTCTATCCTACTTGGGTGGTGATGCAGCAAATTGGGCAATGCCTTTGGTAGCTAGGAATGATCGTTTTCTTTACGATTTTGAACTATTTAAAACAGAATTTTTGAGAATATTTGATCGAAGGAGAATCTCTCAAGCCACTGACAATGAATTGTTAGAACTCCGTCAGGGCACCAAGGATCTTATCACTTACCTCACTCAATTTAATAAGTTAATTGTGGAGACTAATTGGCCAGAAGAGAAGAGGGCTGCTCTTTTTTATCGGGGATTACGAGATGAGCTCAAAGACACATTAGCTCAAATTCCCCATCGCCCGACTGAATTATCTGCTTTAGTAGATCTGGTAATGGAAATCGACTTTCGCTGGTCAGAGAGGAAAGGTGAAAAGAAGAAAGAATTCAGGATGAGTGTTCCTCGTTTTGACAGAACCAGATCTGAACAAGGAAGAGCTACTGGAACGAGTTCAGAAGGGGAACCAATGCAAATTGGAGCCATTCGAGGTCCACTAAGTAAGGAAGAGAAAGAACAACGTCGGATTAAGAGATTGTGCCTATATTGTGGTGTTGGTGGGCATTTTGTAAAGGAATGTCCCAAATGGCCAAAATTTTCGGTGAAGGGAAACGCCCAAAACCATCAGGAGACGGGGTCGTTCTGATGGCGAAAGAAGAGAAAACGATCCCAGATACTCATCAGATAATTAATACCTTACAGACTTTGACCCCTCATTTAATTTTGCACATGATGGTTAAGTTCCGTAATCAAGAAGTCTCTGGGGTTGCAATTATGATTGATTCAGGAGCCACGGGCAATTTTTGTGATCTCAAATATGCTCAACGTATTGGAATTCAAGCTATTCTTAAAGAAAGAAGTGAACCAGTTTGTGCTGTGGATGGCACCAACTTGTCCTCCGGTCCAATCATCAGCCATACCGAGCCTTTGGAACTCATCTGCTTTGACGGTCATAGGGAGGTTCTTCAATTTAACCTCATAGATGCTCCCCAATTCCAACTTATCTTAGGGTTGCCCTGGTTGGCGATACATAACCCTAACATTGATTGGGAAAACCGAACGATTGAGATGAAGTCCACCTATTGTTCTGAGCATTGTTATCAAACCTCAGACAAAGCTCCAGGACCATCTTTAGCATCTTTATTGTCCTTCGGGGGAGAGTCTATTGGTGTGATTAACTCTGTGGAGATTCCTGCTGCTTATCAAGACTTTCAAGAAGTTTTCAGTGAATATGAAGCTGAACAATTGCCTCCACATCGTCCGTATGACTGTGCCATTGATCTAGAGCCAGGAGCGGTTCTCCCATGTAGTAGAATCTACGCTCTAACAGAAGCGGAAAACAGCCATCTCAAGGAATATTTGGACCGTTACCTGGCGAATGGGTTTATTAGACCCTCACAGTCTCCGGTCTCGTCCCCGCTCTTTTTCATCCCTAAGAAGGAGGGGTCTCTGAGAACGTGTATAGATTACTGTGCATTGAATCGAGTTACTGTCAAGAATCATTACCCCCTCCCCTTGATTTCAGTCCTTTTGGATCAAATTAAGGAAGCTTGAATTTTTACGAAGTTGGTCCTGAGGGGGGCCTATTATCTGGTTCGCATGAAAGAAGGTCATGCGTGGAAGGCCTGCCTTCCGGACTAAGTTTGGATTATTTGAGTATTGCGTGATGCCTTTTGGACTCTGCAATGCTCCCGCTGTGTTTCAGCACTTCATCAACGATATAATGGGAGACTTGCTTGACAAGATTGCTGTGATTTATCTAGATGATATCCTAATTTTCTCTCAAGATCCTCAAGAACATCCAGAGCATGTTAGACTAGTATTAAATCGTCTCCGTACTCATCATCTCTATGTCAAGTTAGAAAAGTGTGTTTTCAGTGCGCCTAGAGTGGAATTTTTGGGATTTGTCTTATCTCCTCAAAGAATCATCATGGACTCCAAGAAGGTAGAAGCAGCGGAGGACTGGCCATCACCAAAAAATGTCAAAGAGATCCAGAGGTTTCTCGGATTTGCTAATTTTTATAGACGTTTCATTCAAGGATTCTCTCAACTAATCGTTCCCATTACTCATCTTCTAAAAAAAGGTGTGAAGTTCCAGTGGTCGAGTGAAGCGGAGCAAGCCTTTGCACAGTTAAAGAAAAGTTTTACCTCTGCCCCAATTCTGTTGCATGCCGATCCTATGGAGCCATTTTTTGTGGAAGCAGACGCTTCCGATCAAGCAATTGGTGGTGTGCTTTCCCAACGCCATAAAATCACCGGGCAGTTACATCCAGTGGCGTATAGGTCTCGAAAGCTGAGTTCGGCTGAAATCAACTATACCATTGCTGAAAAAGAATTGTTCGCAGTTAAGGATGCATTCGAAGACTGGAGACACTATTTGTTGGGAGCCAGACACCATAACTGTGTTTTCTGACCACAAGAACCTTCAATTTTTGAAAACTGCCAAGACATTAACCCCAAGAAAACTCCGTTGGTCACTATATTTCGCTGATTTTGATTTCGTAATCACGTATCGCCCAGGGAATAAGAATGGAAAGGCGGATGCCTTATCCAGAATCCAGACAGAGGAACAAGAGCATTCTGTGGATCCACAGCCAATAATTCCTGAAACTAAGTTTATAGGTACAATCTCCTTTGACAATTTACAGGAAGAAGTTCTAAAGACTCTCTCTCTGGAAGAAATGAGTCGTTGGACATCACAAGGAAGTGGGAGAAAGATACAAAATCATTTACCCTATTTTAAAGAAGCCCTGTATTTGCCAACTAAAGCCCTTCAAGAGAAAGCTTTACAAGAATGTCATGACCAGCCCTTAGCAGGACATAAAGGAATCTCAAAAACCCTAGACTTGGTACAACGCTATTTCTGGTGGCCCGGAATGTGATCACATGTGAAAGACTATGTTCAGACGTGTGAACTCTGTGCTTGAAGTAAATCCAGTCGACAAGTACCTCAGGGATTGTTACAACCTTTGCCTACCCCTTCCCATCCCTGGCATACTGTAACCATGGATTTGATAGTGGAATTACCTTTAAGTCATGGATTTAATACTATTTTGGTTTTTGTAGACACATTTACTAAAATGAGTCACTTTGTCCCATTAACTGGGGTACCCTCTGCACCTGAACTTGCAACTCAGATTGGTGAACATATCGTGAAACTACATGGAATTCCTAAGATTGTAATTTCAGACAGGGGCTCCCAGTTTGTCTCTCATTTTTGGAAGGCCTTTTTACAGGGGTTGGGAGTAGAGATTAGACATTCTACCAGTTATCACCCTGAGACCGATGGTCAAACTGAACGAGTAAATCAAGAATTAGAACAGTACCTTCGGTTGTTTCTTATGGATCAAGGGGGGGGGATTGGTCTAAATTGTTATGGATGGCAGAATTCGCATTTAAAAATGCCAAAAACATGTCAACTGGTTACTCTCCCTTCTATTTGAATTATGGGCGACACCTGAATACTTTTAATATTCACAAAGATTTGGAGGTGCCAGCAGTAGAGGGAGTGATGAGGAATTTAACTTTAATTCATAAATCTGCAGAAACTAATTTGACAAAGGCAAAGAGTATTTATAAAGAAATATGCAGATAAACATCGCAGACCAGCCCCTGAGTATAAAGAGGGTGATCTAGTTTGGTTGTCCTCCTGTAACCTGCATTTAAGAGGGAACAGAAAATTCCAGCCTCGTTTTGTGGGTCCATATCTGATTGATCGAGTTTTAGGACCAGTCACGGTGAAGCTGAAATTACATTCCAATTCAGGTATTCATCCCATCTTTCATGTCTCCCTTTTGAAAAAAGCTGCTCCGGACACAAGATTAGCTACGCCCCCAGCTCCTCTTTTAGTAGATGGTCATCCAGAATATGTAGTTAAGGGGATCTTGTATTCTAAATATACTAAAGGACACCCTTACTACTTAATAGATTGGAAGGGATATGGTCCTGAGGATAGATCTTGGGAACCAGTAGAAAATGTTCATGCCCCTCAATTAAAGAAACGATTTCACTCACAGAATCCTCATAAGCCAGGACCGATAAATCGGTCTTTGAGAGGAGGTACTGTCAGGAATATCGTAGGCGCTACTGTGCTGGGGCAGAAGAAATTCCATAACGTGAGAAAGTTCAGAGTCATAGTAAAACCCTGTATGGTAAATCTCTGGAAAGACTTTAGATAGGACCTTTGCACACTGTAAAATGGCCACCGAATTCTCAATACTTTTAGACACTCCTTCAGTACACCTGTGAGGCCACTGATTGTTAAGAGGGGTGCGCACGCTACCCGCGGTGCACTTCAACTGTAGTCTTGTTAGGATCAGGTTCGCTATTCCGTTCCTCCTCACAATTCTTTGTGAGTAGAGCACGGAATTTCCTAAGTTAGTTAGCGTATCAGAGCTCTTTTCCGCGCTTCTGTGAAGCGGTGACAAAAGTTTCGGAGCAGCGCGAGTAAAACCAAACTCGCACCTTGGAGTGAATTGCTTTGGCGTTTCCAGTCAGCTCAAGCCATCAGTGAACCCGGAACCGCGATGGTGAGAGCTAAGCTGTCAGTGAATTGGGAACCGCGACGGAGGAATTCATTGCTGCGGTTACACGAAAAAACCTTATAACTGAAGTTACAGTAAGGCGAAACAAACTGCACACTCTGCTTTTCCCACTTCTGAGTTCCTTGGGATGTTAAGCGCGCAACTAACTCAATTAATGAGTGTGAACCTTTCTACCTACCTCTTGCGTTTTCCCTTTAATCTCCTTCATCTTTTTCCTTACCCAGTTCCTTTTTGCGCGCAACGCTTTTACGCCTTTGAGCAACATACAAAGAGCTACACCAGCAGTCTAAGTTTTCCAAGGACTGACTTTGCAAGAGAAGGCTTGTTAATAGACTTGTAATATTTGATACTCCCAGCTGGACAACTGAGGTACAGTGTAAGATAACATAATAGTATATGTAGAAATTCAGACTAGCAGTATACAGTAAGCACCATTCTCATTCTGTTCTCTTAGTTCTAGGTATTGGGAGAGACATCGTTACACCTAAGACCTAATTCAGAAGAGAGGCTAAAACTCTTTCATTAACTGATAGGGTTGTTCTCACATTACACTGTTAATATCGATTAGATGTCTAGGGAGGTTGTTTGTTGTTCATCTTCTGTTCCTCTGTGCTTTAGGTTTCACCTCATTCCTGGGAATAACTAGTGAGGACAACTAGTGAAGACTACCTGGGAGCTGAGAGGGAAGCAGTCACCGAAGGAGTTGTCTCTTCTCTGTCACATTCCCCTTTCCCCCTCACTGGTGAGCCTGTTCTGTGAAACGCCAGCACGGGCACACCGGCAGGAGGGCATTGGGATTCAGCGTCTATTCTGCTTCTGTGAAGATTTGGTGCTTGACACCAGGGTGAGCAACATCATTTTGGGAATCGCCTCTGAAAGCTACAAATTCAACTTTAAAAAATCATAAATAGCCCACCTCAATGTCCTATTTTTAGGACAAGTGAAGGAAAAATCCTAGAGCTAACCTTTTAGAGAAGTGTGCTCTGCTCCAACCTCCAAAAACTGTGAAAAAATTACAATCCATATTGGGAGTCCTAAATTTTGGTAAAACATACATTTTGGAATACGCAGAAAAAGTAAAACCTTTTCATGATTTAATCAGACCTGATTGTTCAATTAGACATTGGACACAGGAACACATGGATAACCTTAGTTAATTACAAGCTGATATAATAGCTTCCAAACACATACACACACATGTAAATACCACAAATCTGGTGATCCGTGTAATTACGGGTCAATCTGGGTATACTTATCTGACCTTCAATGAAGGAGAAAAAGTACCCATAGCATACAAATCACACTTGTGCATAAACGCTGAAATGCGCTTTACTTCTATAGAAAAGATTATGTAAGCAGTACAGACTGCTGTAGTGAGAGAAAGAGCACTGGTTCAGTGGAAACAAATAATTGTTGTGACTCCGGTACCAGCCTTAGAGGCTGTTACAAAAGCTAGCATTCCAAACGCAAAAGAGCTACATGCACAATGGAGACAATGGGCTAATTCTCTCACTGTGACATATGTAGACTACAAATGTGATTCTACACTAAAAACAAGCATTTCTGCAGTACGAACAAGAATATCCTCTTCCGAATGAAATAATGCCTCTGGATCAGTATGAATACATTATTTACACTGACGGTTCAGCTTAGCCTGCCATAGAAAGAAAACAGCAATACAGCACAGCTTGTGCAATTGTAAAAGGACGTATGTGGGATGGCAAGTTCCATCCTAGGAGTCTGAAGACGCAGTCCCTAGGAGACTGCATGGCACAGCTGGCAGAATTAAAAGCCCTATTACTGGCACTAATACAGATGTATCGGGAATTCCCCACCCTTATAGTGTGCAATTAATTTTACTGTGTCCAGTCTTACAATGAATATCTACACTATTGAGGTCAGAATGGGTTTAAAGATTCAAAAGGATGCACAATAAATGACAAATTGCTTTAGGAACAAGTGGCAGAGCTGAAAAAAGACTTGCCAAGAGCTCACGTGATACACACGCTGAGTCATCAACTTGATGGCATTCACGTTAAAGGGAATTAATTGGCTGATGAAGCAACCAAGGCGACAGTGTGAACTGCTGCCGTAGCTGCAATCACTTGTTCCAACACGAGAATAGACGGAAGCACAATGATAGTTGTAATTGCTTCACACAAAAACAGCAAAGCCTTGCCAAAAGTCTTTCCACTCAAGTACTCCTACAAGTTAGATGCAAAAAATATTCTGTATGCTCAAACTCCAGGAGTTGGGGATAGAGTCATACCAAACATTGATCACAGATTAGGTTTAAGTCTAGCGGCACACAAGGGTCTGGGTTCTGCACACTCAGGGATTACAGTGACGGTTTCTCTACTAAAACAATGCTCTTGGTGACCAGGTTTAACAAAACAGACAAAAGCATTTGTCCTTAAGTGCAACATCTGTCATCAGATAAAGGGTTCTGCCGTAGCACGTCCGGCACAAACACCATTACTAATATAAGACAGACCTCTCGCTTGTATCTATTTGGACCACTGAAGCCCCTTACAATCTGATGGGGCTAACAAGTACATCTTGGTGGCAGTGGATTCATGCTCTAGATTCCTGTGGGCTGGGGCCGAGCGCTTGGCTGACGCTCGAACTTTTATAAAGGATTTGCGAGTCTTCATAGGGACATATGCAATTGACACACTGTTATGTTATCAGAGTGTATAGCGCGCACAGCTACACAAAAGAGTGTCCCGGCGTGAGCCCAAGAGTCAGCAGAAAAAGGGAAGAAGACAGTAGAGACACAAAAACCTGCTCAGTTAAAAAGGAGAGCTTTAAGTTTCTTCCTAAAATGAATAGGGTTCTGTAAGCTGCGCAGGTCAAAAGGGAGAGAGTTGAAAGTCATGGCTGCTAAATAAGCCAGAGAACTGCCACCCTTTCTTTTCAGACGAAATATGGGTATGGTAGCCATAAGCATGTTAGAGGAATGCAGATGTCTGCAAGGAACGTAAAACTGAAAGCGTTTCCTGAGATAGGTGGGGCCATACTCATAGAGCGCAGCATGAGCCGTTACCTGAGCCTCAAAAGTAACCCTTTCTTCCCCGGTAACCAGTGCAGATTGTGCAGGTGCTGCCTGACACTGGTACGTTTGGGGAGGTCGAAGAGCAAATGGGCAGCAGCATTTTGGACCATCTGAAGTCTGTCCATTAGGTAGCCAGGAAGGCGATATACAGTGCGTTTGCATAGTCAATGCGGGAGGTGACAAGGGCTCTGATGACCGTTTCTTTTGCTGCTAAGGGCAGAGATGTTTTGAGAAGCTTCAGGATGCCAAAACAAGTACCTGTCAGTTTACTGAGTTGGTTGCAGAAAATAAGCTTTTCATCGCACCAAATCCCAGGATTTTTCACTGGGAGACCCAAAGGGGAGGGCCTGGGGGACTCATCATGCCAGAAAGTATGCCAGAACAGAGGGGGGAACTCCTCGAAGAGTAAAATCTCAGTTTTATCTTCATTACAAGTCAGCTGAGCAGACCTAAGCCAATTGAACACTGCCGCCAAGCAAGTTTTAACATGGGCAGTGGATGTCTCATGTTTTTCCCAAGCGAACAGGAGCTGGGCATTGTCGGCATAAGCAACAACTTTAGCTCCCAACTCCTCTGCCAGCTGAATAAGTGGGGTCATGTAAATATTGAACAAAAGTGGTCTCAAAACAGACCCATTACGGGACCCCTGTCAGCAGGGCTTGAGTAGTAGACGTGAAAGGGGGGATCCAAACTTGTTGGGTTCTACCTTCTAAGAAGAATTTCAACCACTCCCTGGCGGCACCCGTAATACCTAGCTTCTGCAAACGGGCTAAGAGGAGTGAATGGGGGACAGAATCAAAAGCGGCAGAAAGATCCAGCAGGACCAATGCTTCACTGCCCCCAGCATCCAAGGTCTCATGGATAGCTTCTGTGATTCCCACCAAGGCTGACTCTGGGCTGTAAAAGGCCCGGATGTCAGATTGATCCAGGTGCAAAAGGCCTTGCTGTTCAATGAAAGAGTTCAACTGCTTATTGACCATTTTCTCACATACTTTGGCAATGGCCGGGAGCAGAGCGATAGGGCGATACGGTAGGTTTGGATCTCGAGTCATCTTTTTAATGAGCGAGATAAGCAGTGCCTATTTCCAGTTTGTTGGAACAGTGGCCAATGGCAATGAGGCGTTGATCAACTGATTCAGGAGAGGATTGATAACAATGGCCGCGCTAGTCATAAGTTTGGCAGGCCAAGGATCATTTGGGGAACCTGATTTAAGTGAGGACAGAGCAGCCAAGGAGTCCGTCAGTGATATGAAGTCAAAGGTGGAAAAAGTGACTTTAGCATGGGCAGACACTTGTTGGTCGGGTGGCACCGAAGTGGTCTGGGCATCCTGGTTGCCGAAAAGCAGTTGAAGCGTCCTGAACTTATTAATAAAAAAAATTGAGAGCTCTTCACACAAAGAAAGAGAAGTGGCATGGGCATTGTTCATAGCTTTCGGGGTCACATAACTTTGAACAATGTTAAACAGTTCTTTACCGTTATTGCAAGACAGGGCAATACGATTCATATAGTATGAGTGTTTGGCTAGTACGATAGCAGCATAATATGATTTTTGGGCTATTTTCAGTGCAGTTTTGGCCTCTGTACTATAGTTCTGTCTCCATTTCCTTTACAGCCTTTTACATTGCTGTTTCTGTAATTTAAGCTGAGGATAGAACCACGGTTTAGACAGAGGCACTTTCTGAGGTCTGGGTCTAACTTACAGAGTAAGATCTGCCACCACCTTCTCAATCCACCTGTTAAAGTGTGAGAGT
This sequence comes from Triturus cristatus, assembly GCF_964204655.1. Lineage (NCBI taxonomy): Eukaryota > Metazoa > Chordata > Amphibia > Caudata > Salamandridae > Triturus > Triturus cristatus. Next base: position 313,502,221 of record NC_140588.1, on the reverse strand, counting down.
GCTAGGTCAAAATCCGCAGGGATCTGAGGCTGGCATTCGACCAGGGCTTTGCAAAAAGTCGCCGGCTCGATTTTATGGGTCGCCTTACCCGTGCCAGCACCACATGGCCTGGATGGATAAATCCCCCTGGTGATATGCCAAGAGAAGGAAATCAGATAATGATCAGACCAAGTTACTCGCAGGGGAGATGCCACCTCCAGTGGCAGACTGGAATAGATGACATCTAGCGTGTGGCCCCCACAATGAGTCGGGACGGTTACATATTGCTGGAGTTGAGTCACATGCAGCACTGATAGAAAGTCGCGAGTATCACTCCCATCCATGTTATCAGTATGTATATTACAGTCACCAATAAGCCAAAAATGTGTGTATAGCAGAGCCCTAGGCATAATCCAATTATTAAGCAAGTTGGGAAAGAGGCTGACAGGGCCAGGGGGTTGGTAGAGCAAGATCCCCACCAAGACATTGGTGGGGAGAGAATTTGACGCAAAGATCAACGGCTTCAATGTCAGGTGAGCCGGTCAATTCATTAAATTAGCACTCCCATTCTTCCCTCACCACCACTGTAACACCCCCCTCGCCCTGATTAGCTATCTGCTCTAGAGATTTTGAACCCTTTAGGGATGGCCATTTCAATAACCGGGCTAGAAAATGGAGTAAGTCATGTTTCAGTTAGAAAAGTTAAGTCGAGGGACTCATCGGCGAGCAGGTCAAAGATGGTTTGGCAGTGTTTAGAAACTGAGCGAGCATTGATAAGCGCTGCCTTGATGGCAGGCGGTTCATGTCTGCCCCTAGACGTATCTATGGTAGGAAAAAAGGGCTGGGAGAGTTCTAACTTACAATTATCACAGGCGTACATTACATTCTGACTGTGGCCCTGCATTTAGCTCTCGGGCTTACAAGGAAGCCTTGGGAAGTTTGAGTATTGCATTGTGGTACTCCTCTCTGTACCATACCGAGGGAAATTCAGTAGTGGCGAGGAAAAACCGGGACTTAAAGCAATCTTTAACACCAAGGTTATTTGATTTGGATGAGAGTTGGGTCAATCACCTATATAGGGTCTAGAGGGCACTTTATAAAATGCCTTATAAAATGCCAAAAAGTTCCTTAGGAGGTATCACCCCTTACAAAGTCCTGTTTGGGATGAGAATGTGGGTACCTGATCTCGATTGTGGCAGAACTTTGGGGATAAAAAATCATTTGACATCAACAAACGTTTGGCTGTTTTGCAGAAACTAAATGAATTCTGGGCATTACAAAGCAACATCCAAGTAAAATGCACAGCCACTGGGGAAGTCAAATCAGTCACGGCAAGACCTGCCTGGATCTCAAAGGTCGAGGATCTGGTCAGAGAAAATATTGTGGAAAAGAAAAAATGTGGGCCATCATACAGAACACCTGTACCTGTCCTGGCTGTCGAAGGCACAAGAACAGTACTTCTTCCGCATCTTACCCGCAAGAAAGAAAAGAGATTTGTCTCCATTGATCTGATCAAACCACACTATGTGACCGATCCTGAATAGCAGGCCATGTGGTTCCTGGGTAGCTGCTGCTGTCCTCTCGCTACCATACAGGAAGTTCAGACAGAAAGACTTGTAACATTCGAAGAGACTTCTATACATAATAATGGGATTACCAATAATGAAATGGAACTTGTTCCTATTGAAACTGAACATCAGAACTCAAATGAAACACAGATATCAATTCAGCCTACCACCAACATCTACATCAATATGTCTCTACAGGAGACATCTGCCAGTTCAACAAACCATGCTGAGCTACCAAACATAGATCGAACTACATCTGGCTTCTTCATTGATTTCGACACTTTTTCTTTGGATCCAAGTGAATCTGAGTCTCTGCCAGCTCCAGTTTCCTGCAAACAACAACTTCATGATTTTTACATGTGTTTTTTTAAAAAGACCTACCTAGTCTCACCATGTCTACAACTCTGGATAATAACTGGAATCCTGTTCCTACTTTTCTGGATAGTTTTAGTGACTGTCTTTTTCTTGCTCGTAAATGGATACTATCTCCCAGAACGCTCCGCATTATCACATGTCAACTTGGTATTGAAACCTCATATGTCATCTCATTGTGAACAAAGAGACCTGTCCTATGTGAACATTACTGCAATTCCAGTTCCTGACGGAATAGTTTGGGACAGAGTTTCATATGATGTATTTGGTCCCACTGAACTTTTAAAAATACTACAAGTATTCAACATTTATTTAAATGATATAATCACCTCCAGTACATACTCTGACGATTGGGATTTTGAAACTGGTAATAATGTGTTGTCTGATTTAGAACTGTCTGCAGCATTTACGAAAAATTAAATGTTCGATGACTCATCTGATTTTGACACAATGTACTGTTGCCAACATTATGGTGATTAATGTTTGTATAAAACAAGTGCACTGTGTAATGTTTTCGCATACCACCAATGGGAACATTGCCCAACACTACCAAAAAGTAGTTCACAAACGTTTGCACAAAAGTTTGCTTATTTTTCTGGGTTTAATACATCAGATCCACGCTCATATTATTATAAGCTTGCCCCTACATCTGCAAAAAAAAGTTTGCTGACTAACACAAAAGATATACTCTGCATCCTTTATTGCCCAACTGTCTGAACAGAGTTTTGACTTATGGAATGACACTATAGACACAAAATCAGTCTGGGGTAGCAAGGAATGGCAGGTTCAGGGAACCGAGGCACTATTTAGAGCATGCCTCATACCACAACAGATTATTTTCCTGAACGACTTCCTGTCTTGGGTTAGCCAAGATTAAGGACTTGAATGCACCTCGTATTCCCTCACCTTCACATGTGGAGGGATGGCAAAATTATACAGACAACAGTGAGGGTACACCAGATGACATTATGCATGGCGTTTCATACAATTCAACAGACCCCAATGGGAAGATATGGCTAGTTTGTCATATCAACACAAATAGGTGTCAGTCAAGATTCAGGGGTATCATGAAGGGTTTAGTATCCATAGACCTGAATTACGCTATTTACAACAAGAACATCCGGGATGGTGACATCATACAGTGTTGGGAAGTTATGCCTAGATTGGCTAAGAACCTCAACACTGTCATAGGTGAAACAACACTTGTCCTTAGTCTCAGATGGCATGGATCTTAGGGATTTTTGCTAGGTCCCCAAAAGCCACATCAGAAACGCTTCCTATACACTGTTTATAATGAAATTTAGAAAATCTCTCAACAGGAAGTTGTGGAGAGATTACGTGAAATTGACAGAATAAACTTAGAAAAGGCTTTGGCTCTGGTTGACAATGGCATGACCACACTAACATCCAGGATTTATTCACTGGGTAACATTGTATCTTCTGCTATCGATATAATGGAACAGAATCTGTCTATTTTACAATACAAACAATCACAGTTACGTTCTATTGTGTCATTAAGCTGGACGCTACAATCGCTGCGCTCTGGTTATGTGCCCTGGTGATATATCAACATTATGGTGCCGATTCCGATCCGTTAAAAATAATTTGCGTACGACCCGTATCCGTATTTTTTTACGTACGAGTCATACAAGTACCGTACAAACGGACAAGTACGATTCGTACGTGAAAAATAACTACAAATAGCATCGGGAAAAGTCTACGAGAGTGCGTTGGAAAGTTATTACGTCCGAATATCGTCGGGAAAAGTGTACGAGAGTGAGGCGGACATTTTTACGTGCAAATCGTAAAACACAAGTCCAAGCGCGCAAGTACGATCCCGACCGTCCGTCCGAATACCCAATCGAACTTAAAAAGGCCCGTACGGAGCCAACGCAGTAGCACACATGTACACGGGTAAACTAATGCCCGTGTACGAGCCGTACAGACCCCCCACCCCAAATATGTCAGCACCGTACACCACCCTGTCCGCACTGTACCCCAGCCCCGCAACTGTATGCGCCGTACCCCCATGTACGCGCCGTACCCCCATGTACGCGCCGTACCACCCCCATGTATGCGCCTTACCCCCCCTATCCGCACTGTACCTCAGCCCTGCACCTGTACGTGCCGTACCCCCATGTAAGCGCATTCCCCCCATGTACGCGCCATACCCCCGCATGTACGCGCCATACCTCTGCATGTATACGCTGTACTCCAGGGCCGCACGTGTATGCACCGTACCCCCACCGCATGTACGTGCCCTCCCCCCATGTACACGCCTTACCCCCCCATGTACGCGCCGTACCTCCGCATGTATGCGCCGTACCCCAGGCCCGCACATGTACGCACCGTACCCCCACCGCATGTACGTGCCTAACCCCCCCATGTACGCGCCGTACCTCCGCATGTACACACCGTACCCCAGGCCCGCACGTGTACGCACCGTACCCCCACCGCATGTACGCGCCGCACTCCAACACCGTACCCCAGCACTCTCACCCAGCATCGCGTATGTACGGATCGTACCTACGCGAAAAAGACTCTTTCAGAACCTGGACACTGTAAAACAGCACAAGGAGGGTCAATTCGACTCGCACAACACCACAAAACACGTCAACATGACAAAATACATCTCAATGACTGACCTGGCACATCCAAACAGGCAAACAGAGGCCCCAAATCACAACCACCTCTTATAACACACCCACCAAAATTCAAACACAGCCACACCCAAAAATGGACCAATAAAAAGGGCCCACACACACAACCCATGAGCATTTGCAACAGACCCACTGCTGCCAGACCCCACAGAGAAACAACTCCACATTACTCATACCTTCACTACACCTTCACTCACACACCTTCACACAACCCCCTCCACAAACATCCCCCTCTTCACATTCACACACACACCGTCACATTCACACCCACACATCCACAACCATCCACACCCACACCCACACCCCACACCATGCCCACAGACAAGAATCCAAAGTTCACAACGGCGGAGCTGGACCTCCTTGTCAACGAAGTCATCAGAGTCGAGCCACAGCTGTTTGGAACATTGGTCAGACAGACCAGCATAGCTGAAAAATCTGCCATGTGGCAGAAGAATGTCGATAAGGTGAATGCTGTTGCGCCCATCCGAAGGACCGGGCATGAATGCCAAGCCAGGTGGTACGATCTGCGCAGGTCGGTCAAGAGGAAAATGAACGAAGAATATGCCCAGAGTAACATCACTGGAGGTGGGCCACCCCGCAGACCCGTACACTACCATCCCTGGGAGGAGAAGGTGATGGCCCTGCTACCGCCGGTGGGGGTACACGGAGTCGAAGGAGTCGCAGAGCCTGGTGAGTACACAAACAACTTATGTAACATGGGGGCAATGGGGTCCACACCACATATACACCAAATGCACGCAACTTCCGCCAAGCACTCACCGCACACAACCACACTCAAAAACCACGCTCATGCCACTAACGTCTCCATGCACCCTTCACAAATCAAGGCAAGGCCATGTCCAAGGCTACAACAACCACAAACACAAGACTGGATGTCAGGGAGGCTGGGAGGGTGGGCCCCACACAACACATTGTGAAAATGAGACGCAGACACTAATGCCCTCAGCCCAAATGGCATAGGTACATACCCATGCACAATGCACAGGGACTGGCAAAGTACTGACAAGGTAGCTGACACTTGGCCCTGCTGTATGCAGCACAAGGCCCTCCTGGGACCACTGTACACTCAAACACCAACTCCACAAGCACAGGTATCTAGCACAGGAACTCACACTCACTGTCATGCCAGCATGCACCATGAGGGGACAGACACATCACCTGGGAGACCCAATGACAACTCACACTACACACAACAGCAGGCCTGGTCACAACCCCCCCCCCCCCCCCTAACACAAGCACACACTCCCGGGGCAGGCAACAGATTTACACACTCCCACAATGGACATGTGACACAACAAGACCAATCCAGAGCCAAATAAGCATCAGAGCCAACAATCTACAGGTCAAACACTCAGGAGAACATCCCAATCTGTCCCCTGCAACATACCCATCCCCAAGTGGACATTGAGAGGAATGCTAGGCACATCCAACTACCTGGAGGAACTGTGTCAACTTGAATATGTATGAAACATAGATGTTGCATGAAACACCATTAACATTGTCTCTCTCTCACACACAGGGCAACGTCGTCGATCTCCCCCCAACACTGGGGGGAAGAATCACAGCCCTGGGCTCTGCGTGAAGACGATCCCACTGGCAGCGAAGACTCTCACCACTCCGTGGATGACCCCGACCAACCTGGACCCTCTGCTGCCCAAGCCCCTGCAGCACCTGCGTCAGGTACATCTGTGCCAACCACCACCCCCATTCCTGCCACGTCCCAGGACACACCCAGGAGCCCTGCTCACACTGAACAACAGAGCCAGTCTGACCAGGAGGGACAAGGTTCTCCGGGCACCCAGGAGGAGGCAGGCAACCCTGCAAATGCCATCGCTCAGGGGTCCCGTAGACGCGATGTGCCCACAAGGGCAGGCCAGGCTCAAGTGGGCAGGGGTGGTGGGAGTGGAGGCAGGCGGAGGTGCGAACCTGACCAGCCAGCTCAGGACACCGGTGTGTCACACATACGCAACATCCTGGACTCATACCGGCGTGACACCAGATGCATCAACCAGGTTGTGTCAAGACTCTTCGAGATACAGGGGACCCTCGATGAGATTAAGAACCTGCAGGTCGAGCATCATGCCAGTCATCAACAACACCAAGGACGGATGGAGGCAAGACTGGCTGAGCTCCTGGCGGTGCACAGGGACATGAGCCAATCACTCCGTCAGATCGCCCAAAGCATGGGCAACCCTCCCTGTGCCACCAGGCGTAGACCAGCACCAGACACAGGGAGGGAGGAGGAGGAGGAGGATTCGTCTGATGGAGCGTCCCAAACATCGTCAAGGCCTGCATCTGAGGGTCCCCGGAGGAAGGTGGGTCGTCCACGGAAAAGACCGTGAGAGTCAGCGGACCATCAACATCTCCCAGGTCACCTGGCCTGGCACCTGGCCCTCTGGCGCAACAGCAGCACCTCATCCAATGACATTCTCTGCCACATGGACTTGCTGGTCACAGTCTGACCAATGATGACCAACACTGTGCCCTGGACTCTGATGACTTCCAGTGCCAAGGATACCATCTTCCCCTGTGAACTTTGGATTCTATTCCCCCGGTAGAGCACCTAATTTCATCTACCAATACACGTACCCCACCGCAAATAAATATATCACTTTGGTCATGAGACGTTCCTGTCATTTTGCATTATTCAACAACATATGTGTGTGGAAATGTCAAACTATGCCTGAGTGTTGAACTAACTCCAGCCATCCATACCCTGGGATCAGAGTCTGGTACAGGACACACATGGGTCACAAGGTATCATTCAATGTAGGCATGGAGCACAACACTCACCTGTGATGGCCTCCTGCTTCTGAGGGGGGGCTTGCTAAACTGTGCGGACAGACCTATTTGGGTGATTATCATCAAGGCGTAGAGGACATGGCTCATGTGGAGGTTCCCAGGGAGGGAGTCCCAGGTATGTGTGGCCAGGTGGGAGAACAATGTCCTGTATGCTGGAGTACGGTGGATGTGAAGAACGGTGGCCAGGGCAAGATTGGATGCACCGAGATGGCCCAACGGGATCTAGGATGACAGACGTACAAGGTTGGTTTGGGCTCGGCGTTATGGACTGCCTCCTGAGTGTGGGTGGGGAGTGTGGAGGTCATCCTGCAGCAGACAGTGATCCATTGCAGCTATCTATGGTGGACGGTGAGGTGGCTGGGGCGCAGGGTGTTGAAGCTGAGGTGTGCAGATGCACCCTGGATGTGGACAAGTTTCCTGGGAGTTTGGATGTACTTGCTCCGTAGAGGGCAGGGCAGTATTTGACACGGATGTTGTCATGGACCTGGGGGATGGTCTGTCTTTTCTTGGAGTGGATCTATCTGTGGATCATGTGCATGATGCAGAGGGCGTTGCAGCATGAGGTACAGATGCTGTGGACTAGCATGGCAAATGTGAGCGAGCCAAACATGATGCACACCATCTTGTGTGTGTGGCCACTGGGTGCTTGTGCAAGGCTCTTGCGGGTGGGACACAAGCACTTGACCCAGCTGGAAGGGGACAATCCTCAGATGATCACCTCAGTCCTGTACAAGTCCAGCCTCAGGTGGCTCGTGTTCAGCCATTCATCAATGGATCTCATGCATACTTGAATGATGGAACTGCCAATGTCTGTGTCTTTGTTGAGGGTGAGGAGCACCTGGCTGTCAATGGCATATGAGCTGATGATGAGGTGCTGTGCGCATGTGATGGTGGAGAGGGGGGTCCTGGACCCTCTGTAGATTGACATACTGAGAGATGATACCTGTGCCATGTCCCAGACGATGACACCATACTACATGCTGAAGCCTTGAGTCCCACTCCCATGCCCTTGCTGGGCTACAGAGCCGGTGGGGAGTATTAGGGACGTGACCTGGTTGGTGTGACAGGGCCTGGAAGGCGGGGCAGCGCAGTGTAGGCAGTTGGAGTTGCACACTCAGCATGCAAAGGTGTCATGTGTGTGCCCAGGGTATGTCTGACAGCAGGCGTTATATGTGCGGATGGACATAGCTCGGAGTGTGGCTGCTACATCAGACTGTAGTGTGATGTGGGTTATGCAAGGACAGGATGGTGGTGCAATGTGCACCTTGCATGTGCTGATGGTCCAGCCTTTGGCACCGCGTGGCGGCAACAGTGGCATAGACAAGCTGTGGACAGCCAAATGAATGGGTGGAGGGAGGAAGTGAGGAGCATCTTGGAGGTGTGTGTGTAGCCAAATCTGGATACTCTGTGGGCCCTTGCTGCAGGGGCCGCAGCAGCAGGCGGCATCTCCTTGCAAAATGCCAGAATTGGCACACAAAGACTAGGATGTCAGAAGGACAACTGCAACAGGCGCGTGTGTAAAGTAAGGAGTGTCCAGTGTCACATGGCACACCCAGAGACAATGCATGCACAATCACCAAAGAAGCATGACACCGGATCAGGAAACTGAAGGCCGACCTGCGCACAGGAGACACACCCTCAGCAGCTGTTGATGGCCCATTGTGTGGACCAACATGCCCAAAAATATACACGACCATGTATTTCATGCCCAATAGGGAGCCTAATCCATGAGCAACTGCATGCATGTTGCTAAACGACACATGGACTCCTATGCATAATCTTCCACAACTATGCCAGATATGCCGCATGCAAAGTGGCAACAGACCTGCATTGACAGAGATGAGGCACCTTGGAGTGTGACCAACACCTTTATTACTCCGCCTCACACTAAGGGAAATGCATCAATTGGAACAGACTCACAGGTCATTTGGCTGACCATGTGTGACCTACACTGGACACCCCCTTCAACACACAGATATGGTAAATCCTACTGAGCTGGCACACAAGTGAAGGGGTTGAGCCTAACACCCCTTGCTGCACACGGAGAGTTTGCAATACCCCATTGAGCCTCATATGGGGATGTCCCACACTATGTCCACCATTAGCATCCCGTATGTTCCTGATTGACGTTATACACACATTGATGCCTTCATCAGAATCCACAAACCATTACAGATGACTGTCAGAAAGGGTGACTATCAATTCATGGGAGCCATGCAACACGTCATGTGCCCCATGGTGAGTCGACATGTATGCATGGTAAAACAACATGCACAGGAGCAGTCCCCACATATCACAAACACGTACCACCCACAAAATGACTTGCTGCACTCCTTACCCCAAATGACTTTTACCATGTCTGTGCATGTAACTCTGATCCAGCACACATTGCAATACTCATGAGGAATAGCAGGAGGGCAATGATGACATGAGCAGACGACAGCCACAGGAACCTGGGGAGGACAGACACACAACAAGTCAGCGAAGAGCTAGTAATCCGCAGACATGTACATGTACTCTACAGGAATGATGTTGTCACCATGCCCTTAATTAATTTGTTGTCCCAGCTAAAAATTGTGGAATGACATCATCACTTGAATGACACATCAGAACACACCTCCAAGTCACTTAGCACACAGTCAGCTCGACACACACCTTGCAACACATGCCACACAAGGCTCAAAGCGTGCACACTCAGACACGGGGACTCACCATCATGAGAAGAAGTTGCGGATGAGCTGACCCCGGATGTCCTCATCCTCATCCTCATCCTCACTTGCCCCGTGCCTGAGCCCTTCATCCTCCACGGGTGGATGATCCTGCCCATCCGGACCAAGGATGAGTGGCACGGCCTTCTCCACTGCCATGTTGTGCAGCATGCAGCACACAATGAAGATTTTGCAGACCTTCACCGGGGCATATGGGAGGGCTCCGCCGGTTTTGTGGAGGCACCGGAATCTGCTCTTCAGGAGTCCAAACATCCTCTCAATCACGCGCCTCGTCTGCCCATGTGTGTCATTGTACCGGTGTTCTGCGGCTGTTCTGGGGTTGCGGAGAGGCGTCATCAGCCATGGCATGTTGGGATAGCCAGAGTCCCCTACATGGAAACATCATGTGAAGAAGTGGGTCAGGAGATGCCGTAAGATACAAAGATAGCGCTAAACACAGGACTAACAGAGTATACCCACCAACAAGACATGCTCATTCCCCGTGCAGCTGCAGCATCATTTCTGGCACCCTGCTATGCCTCATGATGTATGCATCGTGTGCGGACCCTGGAAAACGGAAACAGACATGGGAAATCAGCATGTTAGCAAGACACACCACAAGGGCATTAATGGAGTGGTAATGTTTTCTGTTTCTATAGGCTACCTCCTGTGCCTGTGGTGGTACCAAAGCCACATGTGTCCCATCAATGGCCCCAATTACATGAGGCATCCCTCCCAGGGCATAGAACTCACCCTTGACACCTGTCAACTGCTCACAAGTGGGAAAATGGATGAATTCATCCAGGTGCACAAACATGGCTTCTAAAACATCATGCAGGACATGGCTGAACATTGTCTGGGACATGCCTCCGACATCAGCTATGGTCAATTGAAACGTGCCGGTGGCAAAAAAATGTAGGGCTGCCATCACCTTCATCTTGGGGGTCAGAGCTGTAGGATACCTGTGTTGTGGTTGGAGGTGTGGTGCAAGCCGGCGGGTCAAGTCCTCTATCAACTCTTGCGAGAAGCAGTATCTACGTATGCAGTCATGTTCACGCATGGCTTCCAGGTCTGGCATTCGTCTGGGGAGATGCGGTGCCCTGCAGAGATTTGGAAGGAATAACAAAGAGTGAGTACATTACCACACCAATGTCACTGAGGTGAGCACATGTTCAACAGCTAATACACATCTGCTTAATACAGAGTCTGTGCTGTGCAATACATCCAGGACACGTAGGCCAGCCAGGTGATACGCCTACGAAGAGCCAGCCAGAATAATTGCATGGCAATGTTGACGTGACATGCCATTAATATAGCTGTGGGCCAGTGTAAGTGACAAGCCAGACACATTACATGAGTGACAGAAATCCACATATCAGCATTTGAAGGACGTCATCTCATACAGACAGCTGGCGGGAGTATAGACGCACAGGTCACATGTCATCTGGAAATGGACAGATAACACACATTTCCATGAAGGGGTACATGTCAAAAACTGATGACACAGACATTGAGAGAACGCAGATGTTGCCTCATGTCAGGAAGTCATCTTCGGACCATCATGACACATGTAACGTGTGAGTCCACATGTGGCATGGTGTGCGTCTTTGTGTGTCATGCACATATGCACACAGACACATGTTGGATGCTGCAACAGCAGATGGAGTTGACGGAACAACAACGACATGACACACACATGACATAGTCACATCGTGGCATGCTGGTAGTCACATGTCAGGTGTAATTATCCATGTACCTGGCATCAGGGGACAGTTGCGGGTGTTGCTGACTGTGCCATACCAGTGATGCAGTGCTTGACACGTGTGTCGTACATGCACACATGTGCAAAGTGTGAAGGGGAAGTGTGCCACGTAGTGCCCCATCACACATGACATGTGTAAACAGCTCATCACACATCTATTGTGCCACAACATGAGGAGACATGTGCCACATCACTACCTGACACACCTAGGCCCTGCACATAAAGGACTACACTGACTATGACTTGATGTCCAGCCTTGTGCGAGTCTGACACCTCCATTCCTTTTGTGTGCGCCTTCTATCACCAGTGTAAGCTGTGTAACGCAGTACACACGCTCTGAGGGCATGTGTACGGCCCGTACTCACGCGTGAGTACCTGCCATACATGCATGAGCACGTGCCTATCACTATAGTTGTGTTACTGTAGGTCCGAGTGATACGGCACGTACTCACGCGTGTACGGCCCGTATACGCGTGAGTACGTGCCGTATCATTAGGGCCTACGGTAACACAACTATAGTGATAGGCACGTACTCACGCGTGTACGGCCCGTACACGCGTGAGTACGTGCTGTATTACTAGGGCCTACGGTAACACAACTATAGTGATCGGCACGTACTCACGCGTGTACAGGCGGTACACGCGTGAGTACGGCCCGTATCACTGTAGGGGTACCTGTGAAAATTTAACATCATGTGGTTTGGAAAAAGCAGTTGGCCACATTATACATTGTTGCAAAGTGGTTGTTGACTTGACATGATGCTGCAAAATCGAAAGATGCGAAGGCTGTCACTGGTGTATGTTTAAAGGGATTGGAGGAAACGTAGGATGCAAATGAGTCTGACCAATCACTCTGTACTCCTGTAAATGGAATAGGCCAGCAAGGCAGATATAAGGCAGGCAGAACCCATGAGAGGGCACTTGCCTGCACAACATGTCAGTCGATACCACTGTTGCTGTATTGTCTCCCTCTGGCACCATGTCAAGGACTGTGGAGAGGGCCCAGCCTTTCACCCAGGAGGAGAACAAGGCCCTGCTGGATGTGATCCTCCCACAGTACCCCATGCTGTATGGTCGACCAGGGGAGCAGGTGAGTGCTGACTCCACTACTTTGCCTGTGCACCTTTATTGTGTCTGTCACTTCTGGCATTGTGTCCAGGTGTGACAGACATGCAATGTTGGTTGGAGTGGGTCCCAGGGGGGGTGGATGGCTCATGTCTCTCATGCAGGGCTTGATGTAGTTCATGTGTGCACTCCTCACTTGCATTGTGCTTACTGTGCCATTCACTGCATAGTGCATGGCACATTCAGCCAGTCTAATCCTCTTGGGCATTCTTGTTCTATTGTCCTGCGGTGAGTCAGTGGTCATGCCGGTGTGACAGGTGACTGCACCCAGTTATGTGTGTTAGAGTTGAGTGGAGCTGTGGTGAGAGTGGTGAGTGTCCAAATGATGTGTACGCCCCCTGGACATTGATGTGTGTGAATGTTTCTTGTCATGTGGGTGAGTGTCTATGTGGAGTGTTGCACCACAGCTGCATGGAGGAGGCAACTGCTCAATCCATCTGATGTGTGAAGTAAGCTGTGCTGTGTGTCTGACTTGCTGAGCTAGCCCCACACCTGTGACCCCCTCTGGCAAGTGGCACATGTGCAGAGTGAGGTTTGCATCCGCTGTTGCCAATGGCAGGTGATTGATGTGTGCCTGTGTGTGTCTGTGTACTCTGCTGAGGTTTTGTCAGTGGCCTGGGGCATGTGACTGCTTTGCGGTGCTGTCCATCAGCCGTGTGTTGCTTGGGATGCACAGTGTGTGTCATGATCAGGGATTGTTTCGCACCCCTCATGCCACCTGTGTACTTCCTATGCCATGTAGTGCATTGGTGCGTCCCCAGTGGAAAAAGTCCCTATGACTAAGGTGCTATTACTTGCCAGCATACTATGCCCTGTTCAACACATCTAAGATGTTCAAATGTGTGTCTCTGTGACATGGTGCAGGTGTAGTGATGTTGTCCCACTTTGTCATCCACACAGGTAACCGCCTACCAGAAGGGGAAGATCTGGAAAGATGCCGTCAAGGCCGTGCAATCGGTGGAGGGTCACAGTCGGCGCATGCCACAAGTGAGGAAGAGATGGCAGGACATCCGGTGCTGGACCCGGAGGATCGCCCGGGTCATGCTGAAGGAGGAGGCTCCTCGCAAGCATGGCGGGCGCCGGCGCCTGACCCACCAGATGAAGCGTGTCCTGGCGGTGGTCTTCCCTGACCTGGATAGGCGGATACAGGAGTTACAGCAGCAGGAAGGGGGTAGGTACATGTGTGTTTGTTGTGTGTCGGCAGCTTTTGTAGCTGCTCAGCCGCCTGGATACACTGCCAGGCTATATATGTGCAGTGCATATCCTGTTCCCCCAAGTCAACCTGTGCTGTTCTTCCTCCCTTCCCCTCCTTGACATGTGTTACCTGGTCTGTGTGTTATCACTATTGCACATGGTCATCTAGGCTGCCAGTTTATCAAGGTGCACACTGCTTTCAGCATCATGTGTGGGGGTGGTCTGCCTGTGCCCTGTCCTGTTCAGTCATTTGGGGGTGCATACTTGTTGGCGCTGAGTTTCAACATAGGAGTGTGAGGGTTCAAATGAACAGACTTGCAGCATGCATTACCAATGTTGTGGCCTCAAACATGATGTGCATGAGTGGGATATATGCATAGTGCCAGGACGGTTGCTCCTGTAACAGTCAGCTCATTCCAGGACCATGGAGCAGTGTGCCCACTACAGTCCCCTGACACAGCCTGCCCTCCTACTCATGTGTGTCATCCAACACTGTGCACATTCACTGTGGGTTCAGCATGGCTCTGCCTCTGTGGCATTGTTCCCTGGCCTAGGTAGTATTTTTCACATGTGTGATACATTTGCCCACTGGACAGGGATACACCAGTTTGCTTGTGCATACTCACACTGGGCAGTGCCTGTGTGGCTATTCACAACAATCTGTTGATGTTTGTTTGTGACCAATATGTTTTGGCAGCCCTACAAGTTGATGTTGTGTTAATGAAGCTAGTTTTCAAGCACAGTTATTGTAACCCTGAATAAGAGGTGACACATTGACTCAGGTATGGGTGGGTGTGTGCGGGAGGGGCGTACATGTTCAACCCTGATGTTTCATTGCCAGTTCTGACTTGTGTGTGATGATTCACAGTACAGAAAGTCATCGTGCAGTGCCCCCGTGATGATGACCAGTGCTTAATGTTCGTGCTTCATTGCCTGTGTGAGTTTTTGACAATTATGTATCCTGCTTGTACATTTTTGGCACCTGTGTGTGGTTCAGATGGTACACAGTTGTGACTTTGTGTGCTGACATCTGTGGGTACATTCTGGCTTGCCATGAGGGGGAACCCACAGTACAGCTAGGCTTTTTTGCTAAACAATTGCAGGCCCATTAGCTTATGCATTGTCCTGGGTGTGGACATGTGTGCCACTCCAGATGACAGTCAGTAGGTCATATGTGTAGCCAACTGTGTGATGAGGTGACGGATAGCCATGTGACAAATGACATTATTCAAGTTGTTACTCAGAGAAAATGCCCATTGGCACTCACTACACCTGTCAACATGTCTCAATGTTTCATATGCTTGATCTTGTTGTTTTGTTGTGAAGGACAATGATGTGCCTGCATGACAGATGTCTCCCAAGGAAGTGCACAAGACACCACCTTTACACTTTCCAGGGACACGCTGGCACATTTTAAAGTAAGGCACAGTTTGAACAAAACTTGTTTGGAGTTCATACATATACATGTTCCCACAGTGTGGTAGCATTTGGGTTAGTCCTTGGTTGTTGCTGATACCAACTTACGAGTGTCAAGTCATCCAGACCACCGTGGTGCCATGTATATGTACTTACTGATACGCCATTTCTGCCTAACAGTGGCTGATTTGAATGAGTCTGGCAGCTCAGACAATGACTGTGTACATGTAGTTTGGTGTGCACCTCCTTGTGTGACTTCTGCTATACAGACACATGTGTGTTGTGCCACATTCACACATGCTAGACATGTCCATTGTGTAAAGGGTTGTGATTCTCCAGGAGTCACAATGTCTTTCTTTGGGGTGTCAAAAGTACTCACAGGTCTCTGAGTGTGGGGACACCTTCTGCATTGGCATGTGGTATTTGGCCTTGGGTGCGACAATACTGTTTGGTTCACAGTGAACAAGAGGTGGCATGCCTTCATAGTCTTGCTGTGCTCAACTGATCCCAGACACTAGCTTCTCATTATCTTGTGATTTCAAGTTATTTGCTGTTGTGTCCTAATTTTCATTGTTTCCAAGTGGCATGGTGGGTCAACCAACTGGGGAGTGCAGGGCTTACATATGTGGGGAGTATCCTAGATGTTACTCATGATGCCTTTCCTTATATGCACTGTTGCCTATTTTGTTTGGACTCATGTGTCAGATGTATACAGGTGACTGATTTTTTCCTGTCTCTTCACCTTGCCCACAGCATCATTGGAGGACACCGAGGGAGACACCGGCACGGACGTGGAGGAGGGATCGAGCAGTGGTGCCTCTACTGCTGAGGAGTTGGTGGAATCTAGTGGCATGGAGGGTGAGGCGAGTGAGGCGGAGGACCTGCCCAGTACCAACACTGACTACGAGGCAGACGGGTCCGAGGCTGAGCTCTCAGAGGGGGCGGAGGCTGCTCCCACATCTGAAAGCAGCAGTACATCTCTCGCCGCCCCCTCCATTCCCATCACCGCCCTCCCACTTGCTCGGGTCCCTTCTGTCTGTGCTAGGCAACACCGTGTCTCCTTCGTGCCAGGCACCGCACCCCCTGCCCCTGTCCCCCCTGCTGCCCTCACTGCCGAGTCTGTGGACATTCAGCGGCAGTTGCAAATTGGGCAGACATCGATCCTGACTGTCCTCCATGGCCACACCAGACTGCTGACACAGATGGTGTCGTACATGGAGGGCATGTCATCAGCGATGTCTGACCAACGGATGTTGCTGAGGTCCCTGGACTCGTCACTGACGGCAGTAGTGAGTCACCTGCAGCGCTGCCTCCCCCCCTACCCCTGCCCCATCCACAAGTCCCACACCCATGCCTGTCCCAAGCACACCAAGACATCCACACACACGCACCCCACCAGACACAAGCAGCACACCACCACGTAAGGGCAAGTGCACACCTCCTGACACGCACACTCAGGGGGAAGCAGGCACACCCACTGGGTCTGGGGCACACAGGCAGGCACGCAGCCACAGTCCTTGTCCACATGACTCACTCCCCAGTCCCTCCAATGTCACTCCCCTTGGCTCCCCTGCCCCAGATTTGGAGAAGGAGGCCTACTTTGCTGGGCTGAACCTCAGACCCACTAGTTCAACTGCCGCAAATGGTCAAGGCACTCCACGGGTAGGGGAGTTAAGTCGCCCAGCCCGTCCACCACCTCCCCCAGTAGCGCTGCAACCCATCTCTCCACCTCCCCCCCACCTCCTTGGGGCCTGTTGTTTCTCTGGGTGCAGGGGAGACGCTTGAAGAACTGGCAGAAGTGTGAAGTGCCGAGCTCTCCTCCACCTTTGGCGCTGCCCCACCCCCTGTGGTGGAGTCGTCCGTCCCTGCACCCACCACACCTACCCTTCCCCCTCCTGTCCCTGCGGTGCCTGGTCCTTCCCCACAAGATGCCCCCCCTCCCAGTCGACGACACAGTCTTCTGATGTGCAGGCAAGCTAGGGGAGGCGCATGGCCATGTGTCCCCCCCCAAGGACTGATGATATGGACTGGCCATTGGCCTTTGTGAATAGTCTCGTTTACACATTATTATTTTCATGCTGAATAAAGCATTTTCTTTTTCATTTGAAAAGTCTTGCATTTCAGGTATTGATGTTGATGCTGATGCTACAGGAGTTGTGGTTGTGGGCATGTGTTATGTTTCAGGGAAATGTTCTAGTCTGCTGCTCATGGGGTGGAACCTGGTATCTGCGTGCCATCACAAGGTCTCTGCAAAGATTCTTTGTCGTGTTTGCACAATTGTTGTGTTGCCCTGTGTCTACATTTCCTTTGTTGGGGATGGATCCCTTCAACTTTGGCCATGCCTGCTCAGCAATGTCTCCGGCTGCATCGTCTGTGCCATCCTTGGTACTCACTGTACTTGTGTATTGAGTATTTTGCCATGCCTTCATGGAGAAATTGTCCCTTATCCGCACAATGCATGTGTGTAATCCCAGCCTAGTACACATATGGTACTTGTTCTGCTGGGTATTTGAACACCTGACTCACAATTGTGGCCATTGTATCTGTGGGAACTCCACCCTATTCCTTCCATGACAGACAATGTCTTGGTGGCTGGCCCAGCACCTGAACATTCCTATCAGTCCTGGGATGTGCGTGACAGTGTGTGTTCTCTTTGGCTCTCTTAGTTTATTAGGCAGTGACATGACTATACAGTCTTGTGGCATGATCTCAGTGTGTGTATTGTGCTGCATCTGCCAGGGGTGGGTATGCAGGTGTTATTTGTCCTCACACCCACATGTGGTGTGTCATGCAGTGGGAGAAAGACATCCATCCTCCTGGGAGTGGGACACTGCTGTCAGTGATGTGTTGTTATGGCACTATCATCATTGTCCAAAGTTAGGGATACGTACATACACCCATGGAGTTGTGGTCATCTGATAATGATGTACACCCCCCATGTCTCTGTCGACTGCTGGTATTCCTCTGCGCCCACCCCCATGTCTCTGTCCACTGCTGGGAGTCCTCTGCACCCACCCCCATGTCTCTGTTCACTGCTGGGAGTCCTCTGCACCCACCCTCATGTCTCTGTCTACTGCTGGGAGTCCTCTGCACCCACCCCCATGTCTCTGTCCACTGCTGGGAGTGATGGGCACCCACCCCTCACATGTCCCTGTCCACTGCTGGTATTCCTCTGCACCCACCCCCATATCTCTGTCCACTGCTGGGAGTCCTCTGCACCCACCCCCATGTCTCTGTCCACTGCTGGGAGTGATGGGCACCCACCCCTCACATGTCCCTGTCCACTGCTGGTATTCCTCTGCACCCACCCCCATGTGTCTGTCCACTGCTGGGAGTGATGGGCACCCACCCCTCACATGTCCCTGTCCACTGCTGGTATTCCTCTGCACCCACCCCCATGTCTCTGTCCACTGCTGGGAGTCCTCTGCACCCACCCCCATGTCTCTGTCCACTGCTGGGAGTCCTCTGCACCCACCCCCATGTCTCTGTCCACTGCTGGGAGTGATGGGCACCCACCCCTCACATGTCCCTGTCCACTGCTGGGAGTCATCAGCACCCATCCCCATGTCTCTGTCCACTGCTGGGAGTCATCTGCACCCACCCCCATGTTTCTGTCCACTGCTGGTATTCCTCTGTACCCACCCCCATGTCTGTGTCCACTGCTGGTATTCCTCCGCACCCACCCCCATGTCTCTGTCCACTGCTGGGAGTTATGGGCACCCACCCCTCACATGTCCCTGTCCACTGCTGGTATTCCTCTGCACCCACCCCCATGTTTCTGTCCACTGCTGGGAGTCCTCTGCACCCACCCCCATGTCCCTGTCCACTGCTGGGAGTCCTCTGCACCCACCCCAATGTCTCTGTCCACTGCTGGTAGTCCTCTGCACCCACCCCCATGTCTCTGTCCACTGCTGGTATTCCTCTGCAGACCACCCACCCACCCACTTGCGCCCTTGCTGTGGTACACTGCTGTCCTGGGTATACACCACCCCCAATTTACAGCTGATGTGCTGCACCAAGCCGTACACCTACATCCGTGGCGTGTGTACGCCTTGTATCTATCATGTAATGGGGCTGTAGGGGTATGTGTGGTACGGCCCGTACCCATGCTCTGGGGGCGTGGGTACGGGCCGGACCACCATTGTGGCAGCGACGTAGGGGTATGCGTGGTACGGCCCGTACCCACGCCCCCCAGAGCGTGGGTACGGGCCATACCACCATTGTGGCGGTGAAGTAGGGGTACGCGTGGTACGGCCCGTGCCCATGCTCTGGTGAGCTTGGGTACGGGCCGTACCACCATTGTGGCGGTGACGTAGGGGTACGCATGGTACGGCCCGTGCCCATGCTCTGGGGAGCTTGGGTACGGGCCGTACCACCATTGTGGCGGTGACGTAGGGGTACGCGTGGTACGGCCCGTACCCACGCTCTGGGGAGCGTGGGTACGGGCCGTACCACCATTGTGGCGGTGACGTAGGGGTACGCGTGGTACGGCCCGTACCACCATTGAAGTGGTGATGTAGGGGTACGCGTGTACGGACCGTACCCACGCTCTGAGGGGCGTACGTCCCGTACCACCATTGTGGTGGTGACGGGTACGCGTCCACGTCCACTTCCGTTGTGGCAGGACGTGGGATTGGTGGACACGCCCCCTGAAGTGACCAGACCATGGAGGTCATTTATGTGCAGGATAAATTTGTTTTTTTGTGGGGTGTGGGTTATGTTTCATGCCCCTTGCACCCCCCCCCCCTCTGCCCCTGGGGGTTGTTCTGACCTTCTGCGGCATTGCGTCGGTTTCTGTACAAGAGGTCATTGGCTATGAGGGCCGGGGTGACGCGTAGGTTGGGGTCCATCGCTGTCCGTCGCGTACCGGTGCTCCTTGTTTGTGTCGTCCTCAATTTCCCGGCAGTTTTTGGCTCCCGTAAAAATGCTACGTGCGGCGTGACGTAGGCACGAATCGTACTTGCTGGTCTGTAAAACGCTGCCTGACTCCGTCCGGACGTCGCGTATGCGCCGTCCAGAATCAGATTTGTATGTATTTTTTTGCCGGTCAGTGTTTTGTACGACTCGTATGGAAATGGTATTTCTGTGCGAATCGTACTTGCGAGTTTGTAAGGTGTTTTTCCCGGGTACGAGTCAGACGGAGAATACGCTCCGTACGACCATTTTTACCCGGGTCTTACAGGATCGGGATCGGGATCGGCACCTATGTCTCTTTTCTCTGCATGTAATCTGATTGAAAACCAGACAACAATGGCGAAAAGGGATGCGCATTGAAAAATTAAACCTTTCACCGTGGCAGAGTTACCATCCACAGAGTGGTTAATTCATGGTCATATAACATTGTCAGTAACAACTTTCCAGTTTTAATATTGCCTAGAACACCACCAGGTAGGCAGGTATGAAGCAATGTGTAGGGAATTCATCCATGAATCTTGGGAATTAGTGTATTGATTTAGATGCAGGAATGGGGACACTGAATTGTTTCTCAGCGGTGCAGACCGCGAGAATTCTTTGAGTTGATCTCTAATTTGCCAGGATATTATGTTTTACTGGGCCTGTAATGGTTCAGTAGCTAACTTATCCTGTCATTTGAAAGGTTCCCCAGCTACCGTGAGTAATTCAGTGTTCAGGCTGCTCTCAAATGTGAGTTACTTAATGCTGAATGATCAAGGTTGTTGTCGGATGATCCCAGGCACCGCATATCTTATCACAGTAAATTCATGGGTTACATGTTCTATGCAAGTATTGTTGCCACCGACCCACACAGTCAGGGAGGCACTATTATGGCCTTCGTTGAGTGTTTCCTTAATACGGTTTGATACTCTGAGCTGAATGAAAGACAGGCTTTTACAGAAAGATGCACCGTTAACCCCAGCCCTAGAGACTTTTGATCTTCAGGTTGCAAGGTCCTCTGCAGATATATAAGCACTGTTACAAACTAACTTCCCTTTCCATTTCGGAGCAATGGTACAGCGTATCTTTAACATGTCTGATACGAAGGATATAGTACACCTATTTAAGACCATAGGTTCTGGAATGTTAAGCACCTTTCAGACAGTCTTCTGAGTGATTCCAGCTTTTATACACTCTGTATTTGCAAGTATTTTTGGAGGACTTCCGCTAATCCTGCTACTGGTAGTGGGAATCCTGATTTTATTTTTTCTGCTACACAATGGATTCCCCAGTCACTGAGGAGATGGAAAAAATGCTCTTGGAGTGACAATACCTTGATCTCATGGTACTCCATTTGGGCACACCTCGACTTCGTGAGCTAGGCGAGTCTTGGTTCCTATCATTCCAACCAGTCTGGATTGACTGTGTGTTGCCTGTCCTCCGCTGCTTGTTCTGTGGACAAGAATGCGTGTTAGACCTCTGTCTAGCACTTCCATCGGTTGCGCCACCGGAGGTGGGTGTATTACTAGACCCGCTAATGGCACACATACTGCAGTGTCACCAGCGTATTCCCATGTTGATGTCGGCATTCTTAGAGCCACCACGGGATGCTTCAGCTCCTGTTGGATTGGATACCGGCTCTACTACAGGCACAGAGGCTTTGGATTTTTCAAACGCTTACTCAGCATCGGCTGTGAGAACTGACGAAGATCATCATTGC
The DNA here is from genome assembly GCF_964204655.1 of Triturus cristatus. Taxonomy (NCBI): domain Eukaryota; kingdom Metazoa; phylum Chordata; class Amphibia; order Caudata; family Salamandridae; genus Triturus; species Triturus cristatus. The sequence goes on along the minus strand of NC_140588.1, from coordinate 313,480,002 downwards.
TTGATTGACCTGATTTGTGAGGTGTTACAGGGACCGTTGACTGCAAAGGCAAGCATCAGTGAGGTTGCGTCTTCCACACAGGACACATAAACATTTGGCTCTCCGTGTGCTCTGAAGAATTTGGCTTGTTTCCAAAACAACCGAAATTGGAATTTTAAACAATTTCTTTCCTCATTCTATGCTATTATTGAGCACCATGGCTTTCTAATGCTCTCAGTTGCTCCAACCATATATATGAACATATTTTAAAGGACTTTTAACATATATAATGGATCTATAGAGTTTTTTAGGCACTTTTTATATGCTTTTTAGACATTTCTTTTCCTGAATTTTTTTTAACAATGGTTTACGATTAATTAGCTAAACATTCGCTTTTAGTATATCGTCCAGTCGGATGAGGAGTGGCCGTTATGTTTTGTAATGTACCCCAATATAGGCCTAGGTAGTCACCTAACCTTTCACCTACATTTCCCTTCCATTGTACTACATAACTGTTTTTGGTATTGACTTTTCGCCTAGTTAAGGTGCTGTATAAATGTTGTGTGGTTTTCCCAGAAAACTAGCTTAATTTATTATGCATGAGGATTCTTAGAATCACAGCAGGATTGCCATCTTCTGCATAATAACTATGTATAAGTGTCATCCCTTCCCTCATCCTCGGCTGACATCACACAGCAAGGTAGAACCCCTGAGGGTACCTATGATAGAAATCTACCATCCATTTACTCTGTTGGTGCTTAGAATCATTTATATCTGTTTCTGTCTTATGCTTGTTTCAGCACACCTATTTTACACTAGAATGAGGCTGGTTAAAAACGTCCCCACCGTTTATTCTGTGTATCTTTCTGAGACAAAGTGAGCACGAGTGACTGAGCGAAAAGTACTGTACTGTTTTCACAATTCCTGATAGGAGAGGGTTATCATGTTCAATAGTTTTCAGGAACTATTCTCTCCTTGGTAAGAGGAGTTTACAGTGGCACTGTGAGCTAGCTGGTATACAGGTGAACATACCCAGTGGGGGTGTCTGGAATGAGTCTGGTCACCAATCCCACAATCTATGTTGGCTAAATACGCAGATCCTATATAGATTCATAGTAACTACACAACACTGCAACTACACTTTGGAGGTCTAAAAAAAGAGGACCTCGTATCTGGAAGTGAAGAAGGCCCTGCACAGTGAGGGGCTGCAGTACTCCCTGATGTCCCCTGCACAACTCCGTATCATACTAGATAGGCAAACTCACTACTGCGAAGATCCACAAGCAGCATGGGATTGGCTTGAAGTGTACAGGTTGGGGAGGCCGGCAACTAGAGGAGGAAGGCACCGGGAACAAAATGATGGAGAACCAGATGTGGCCAAACGAAACAGCCAAGCCCTTTCCAGACTGAGAAGGAGAGAGCTGCGGCACTCTAAGCAGTAATGAAATAATGCAAGGTACCAAGACTCCAGCGGAAGGGGAATCACAATTGATAAAGGCAACGGAAGACTCAGACTCACATGGCCCTAGAGATAGCAGTGGAGCCCTGCCGAAGGTCACCCAAATAACCGTGGATGAGATAATTTGACATGGGCTAAGAGACACCATGGGCACTGAAGCCTAACTGTGGGGAGTTGTGCCCGGCCAGTCGCAGGGAGGACTGCCTGGACTAATATGAGAGAAGGGCTGATTCCCACAAGATGAGACACTGCCTTTCTTTATCTATGGCTCCACCCCCCCCCCATGGACCGTTCCTACGCTAGACAATGGTCCACCTTGGAATTTGTTGTCTTGTCTGAGATTTGGGCGGTTGGTCGTTGCTGAACTGCTCTGGGAACTGGGAGTTACTTGTTGGAGAAAGCTGTTCACAGTTTCTAGTTGTTTTCTCTGCAGGATGGGGAATGTTTCTAGCAACTGGGAGTGGACTAAGTGGGAGGGAGGAGGGGTGCAAAACGATGAGCCCAACCACCAAACATGACACATATGCCACACACTATTAAATTCATAACACGGAATATTAGAGGCATGAGCATGATGAGCAAGAGGCACAATATTCACAGCTATTCAAAGTGGAAGGGTGTTCAGATCGCCCTACTCCAAGAAACTCACCTTCTACATGGCGATACAGTGAACCTAAGGAGGAGATTGTGGGGTCAGTAATATGCGACTGGTTACTCAGCCTATGCCAGGGGGGGCCCTGATCTTTGTACGACCATAGCCACCCAGATTGACAAGGAAGGGAGATAAGTTCTGCTTACAGAAAAATTGAATGGCAGTGATGTTACAATTGGCAGCATATATGCTTTGAATCATGATCAACTGGCTTTCTTATGGAAACTCTATGGTCTTATACAAGGGACCTTGATACTAGGGTGAGACTATAACTGTGTCGCCGACATAACATTGGACAGGTCACATCCCACCTGCAGGGGGCCCAAACACACCAAACAACAGCGTTGGAGATTAGTTGACATTTGGAGAGCCCAACATGCAACGGAGAACGAATATTCCTTTTTCTCACCTCTCCAACAACTACACACAAGAGGGCCGTACCTTCTCTGATCACAGCTCCCTATTAATGACCCACTTTTCTCTAGAGCCAAGACTCCCACCGCCTATGGAGATTCAACCCTGGGCTGTTTGAAGATGCCCACTTTAGAGGATTCCTGGTTGCCTGTGTTGAGGACTTCTTTCCGGCCAATGCACACTCTGCCGCCTCGAGACTGGTGGAGTGGGAGGCCTTTAAGGTGGTGGTCTGGGGGCATTGGTTGGGGGCATTGGTTGGGTCAATCTGTAGGAGTCAGAAGGACACTTCAAAGGGAGCTAGAAACACTTGAGGAAAAACTGCGTGAAATAGAGAATGCGCAGGGCACGGGCACAGCAGTGCCGGCAAATTACACGGATAGTAGAGCCAAGCATATGGACTCACTGGAACACTTACAAAGATATGAATACAAAAACTACCTCATGAGGGTCCAGGAAGAAGAGGAAAAAGCTGGCTGTCTACTTGCGGGGCTGATTAAACCAGAGCTACGTGGCACCCAAATTACAAACGTTAGTACAGAAATAGGCATAACTATACATGAGCCAGGGCGATAAACACTTTGTTCCACAAATATTACGAGACACATTACGCGGCAATCAGAGATTTCTTGGCACCCTTGCAACTGGAAACACTGGACATATTGACTCATGAGTTGCTGGGAGGCCCAGTGACTCTAGTGGGGGTCTGCCAAGCTATAGCCTCAAGGGCCACTGGAAAAACGCCAGGCTGGATGGACTTTCGGCAGAATTCTACTTGGCACTCATCTCTCTGATAGCACCCAAACTGGTGACTCTCTATGCAGAGTCCCTGAAACTGGGATGCCTCTCTGAAACAACACAAAGTACACCGGTGATTCCACTCCCCAAGACGATTCAGGAGCCCGAGTGACAGAATACAGGCCCTTATCCATGCAAAACATGGCTTTTAAGATCCTAAGTAAGGTCCTGTCACTCAGACTACTCCCACACATGAGTACCCTAATCCACATGGACCAGAATGGGTTTATTCTGTCCCGGAATACCTCTTTTGATTTGAGAAGACTATACCACCATGACGCGGGAACGCGCCCAAAGAAAGAGATTTTGTCAATAGACCTAGAGAAGGCTTTTGACATAGTGAGCTGGGATTACCTGTTTGAGACCATGGATAGGATGGGATTGGGAGAAGGCTGGACCAAGTGTGTTAAAGTACTGTACACGCAGCCCTCGGCAAGAGTAAAAACGGGCAGCATGGTATACGCCCAATGCGAAATTTCACGTGGAACCGGACAGGGTTCCTGGTGCTGTTTGCCCTGGTGATAGAACCACTAGCTGCACTGTTTCGCCAGGGGGGAGATGGACTGGGATCAGATATAGCTGGGCAGACCTATACCATCTCCCTATATGCTGACGACCTCCTGATTTATTTGAACTGGGCAGTGGCTGGTTCCGACACAGGCATGGCACTCAAGAATAGATTTGCTGACCTGTAAATTTGCGGGTCAACAAGACTAAATCCTACCTGTTCCCTGTGTCTGGCCCTCTGCCTAGGCCCACGGAATTACCAGAAGACCTTACTTGGGCGCAGACTACATTTAAATACCTGGGGATCCAAATCTACCATTCGTTGTGTGACCTGAGGGAGGGCAATTTAGATAGGGCGCTCGAGTTGCTCAAGTTTTTTGTTTTGTTTTGGAACTCCCTGAATCTACCAATCATAGCACGTATATCACTGACCAAAATTGTCATGCTGCCCCGACTTTTATATTTCTTTGTTAATCTCCCTTTAAAGCTGTGACTTACATGTATTAAAAGGAAGGGTCAGGCCTGGTAGAAGGTTTATTTTACCAGTTCGAAATGGCAGCTTAAAACTGCACACACAGGCTGCAATGGCAGGCCTGAAACATATTTAAAGGGCTACTTAAGTGGGTGGTGCAATGAGTGCTACAGAACCACTAGTAATTTAGCCCTTATAATTTCACGACTAGACTACTGCAACGGCTTACTGGCAGGGGCAAAAAAGAGCACTCTCGCGAAACTCCAGAGCGTGCTCAATACAGCTGCTCGACTTGTACTCAAACTACCCCGTAGAGCTTCCATCTCCGCAGCCCTTCGATCCTTACACTGGCTACCTCTCCACAAGAGAATTTTATTCAAGATTCTAATCGTCGCCTTCAGAGCTTTCAATAAATCCGGTCCAAAATACCTCCACAGACGTTTTCCCCACTACACCCCCAGGCGATCTCTCCGTTCGTCCCAGGACAACCTCATCTTGCCTGCAAAGTATAATCTGAAGACGAAGGGAGGTAAAACCCTAAGCTACCTGGCCACCAAAGCATGGAACCATCTGCCCAAACACCTCAGGCAACTAACGCAAGAAAAACCATTCAGAAAGGCTCTGAAGACTTGGATCTTCAGCCTCCCCGATGATCTCACTAAAGCAGCCATCTAATCCCTCTCTGTCCCCAGACCGGTCATCAAGGATTCTCAGCGCCAAGATGCTCCTTCCGGAGCGAACTCCGCGCTTTATAAATACCCCTACAAATACTAGTAAAACTTAATTTACAGGCCCTGGGTTCATGTAGTACCACTTTACTAGGGAATTATAATTATAGTAAATGTGCCAATCGGGTGTAGGCCAATTTCAATATATTTAAGGGAGAGAGCACAAGCACTTTAGCACTGGCTAGTATATGTGAAGTGGACAGCGTCCTAGAAGCTCAAAAACTAAATGGGTTCAGAAAACAGGAGGGTGATGGCAAACAGCTCAGGGATAACCCTGCAGAGTGTGTTTTGTGAAACCATCAAATTTGTAGTCTTAGACCATGACGGATGTTGCAATATTATGCATGTGTAGTAATGTTCTTACAAATCTCAATTTGAGAACTGGAGAGAACATTTATACCCTTGTGCCAAATTCATCAAAATGAGCATAAAACTGATATGTGTAGTTTTGAAAATTCTTCATAATAATCTTCTTTTGTATCTAAGAAAATCAATACAGCTCCTAGACTTCCGCGCAGGTCCTTGATGCCCTACACGTACTTCTGATGACTGCGTGCAGTGCTGACAATCTGCCAGAATAAGTGTGGCCTCCATGTTCATTAGAAGATTTAACATTTTACCTTTTTTTAAATATGAAAAAGACAATTCTTGTACCCCTCAGACATGTGCCTAGTGAGTCAAAAACCCTATTTTGCGAGTGGTTAATAGGTTATCGGGTTTGTACACGGGGCAGACCTATTTTGCGGTTGCATTATCCTTAGGTTGTAAGTGAGTTTTTCTTGTTAATTAACCACAGTAGTAATGCAATTTACAGGTGAAAATGTTTGTAAATCCTGAGAGGCTTATTTATGAGCCCTTGTGTCACTTTTGCGCTGCCAGTGCGTCACTTTTTGTGATGCACCAGTGGCATAAAAAATGAACCATGTTGCGTCATATTTTCAAACTGACGCATCTAGGTAGATGCGTCACTTTGTAAAACCCTGCGCCACATTATACCTGAGCCAGGTATAACGTATGCAGGGTGGGCGTTCCGACGCAAGTAAGCCTCGTAGAAGTGACTTAGTGAAATTTATGAGATTTCACTGCGCCACTTCAAGGACGCAAATGCGTCGATATCTAACACCTGCCACACAGCAGGCATAAGACTGACGCAGGCACATTTGAAATGGGACTTGAACATGTGAAATGATCCATTACTGAAGTTGCGTCACTTTTGTGACACACTCCAGCAATGCTTCATTTTTGCGCCTACAGATACGTCAGGAATACTGACGTATCTGTAACTCCTTGCGACATGATGCGTCATACTGTAAATATGACGCATCCAGCATGTCGCAAGGAGGGCACAATGAAAAGTGACGCATCGCTGTTTTCACACAGGGACGCGTCACTTTTCATAAATGAGGCCCTGATTCTTTTAGTTAGATTTATCCACTTATTTTTAACTGCCAACACTTTTTGCTCAAAGTGAGCACACAAGGCTCTCCAAGTGTTCCTTTCCCTCTCACCACTTCCCTTTTGATTGAGTTTTAATCCTTCCTATTATTTACTGTTTATCTGTAATCTGTTACTTGTATTTTAAAAGAATTGCCTTCATTTCTACATGTGTGTTTTTTAGAAAGCTCAGATGCCGCCAAGGCAGGACTTTTTGCCACACTAGCATTTTCAAGCGGGTTGCAGGCTGGGGGCTGCTTTCACAGCTGGAAGAGCTGCAATGAGCTGCAATGATCCCCCTCTAGTCACAGCTTTCTGCAGCGTGGGATTGGTTTGAACAATTTTGCCGGCCAGGGTTGATTTTAGTTTGTAGTCCGACACAGGTCACCAGTAATTGCTTTGCACGCTCAATAAAAAATAAATGAACACATAAATGTGGGAGCGTAGCTAGGTGGGATTTTGGAGATACATTTGACTGCATATTGTACTACCTCAATTTATTTTTTCAGCTATTGATACAACAGAGTCCAGATAAAATACGTTTCTTATCAGATGTCGGTCAATGGAATTCTGAAAAAGACATTCACTTCTTTTTTCAACTCAAATACATTTTCCATTTAATAGTCAGTCAGTCAATTCAGCATTATTTGCCTTTAAACAAACCATAAAAGCACAGAAATAAAACACGCAATAAAAATCATATCATCAGTAATATAAAAAGGCATGTATCTGATGTAAAAATAATTAGCATGAGAAAAAAGTGTGCATAATCTACACAATGACAGCACTCCATAGATTTTCCTAACAACAATGCCTTTCTGATAAAATTCACCTTTGCCACACGGATTCTAGGGGAACTCAATTGCTTCAGGAACACTAATGTTGATTTATATTGTCTAATGTTAGTGTCCTTCAAAACGGGTACTAAAAAACATTTCCGAATAGACCTAATAAGTGCACAGAAAAGTAAAATATGAGCTGTACTTTGATGTGTAGCATTGTCAAAGGGGCATTTTGACAAGTCTGCAAACTTAGGGGCAGATTTATGTTCCCTGGCGCATCCCTGCAAATCAGCATGGATGCGCCAGGGAAGATGTGTCACGCAAGTTTGCCCTTGCGCCACCGCAGATGCGCCGCATTTACAATGCGGTGCATCGTGGCGCAAGGACAAGCAGATGCGGGACGTATCTGCCGGCGTAAGGTTGGCGCAGTGCTGAAGTTGTGTCGCAAGCGCGACGCAACTCCAGCACTGTTCCAACCTACCCCATCCCTAACATGGTGCGTCAAGCCTTACGCCTGCTTCAAGCAGGCGCAGGGTTTTGATGCATCAGCGTTGGGAAAGAGACTCAGTGAAATCTTATAGATTTCACTGAGTCACTTTTCAGGGGCGTTCCTGCGACAGAACGCCCCCCCCCCTGCATGGAAACACCCACATGAAACCTGACGCAGGTTTCATGTGGCGCAGGGCTTTACACCATGACGCATCTCCATAGATGCATTACGATGTAAATAGGGCGCAACGTGGCGCAGGGTTTACGCCGCCGCTGCGTCACAAAAGTGACGCAACGGCGGCGTAAAAGGGGCGCAATTCCAACATAGATCTGCCCCCAAGTGCCTTAGATGGAAAATGCCACTAAAGAAAGGATCATATTAAAACAAAGCCAAGTTAAAAGGAATACATATTGAGGGTTAGAAGTGAAAAAGAGATAAAATTCTAGCCTTGCTTGTCAATTTAATTCATTGACAATAGATTTCACACTTTGTGGTGTCAAATTAACTCATGCGGGTCTCTTGTTTGCATTTAAAAATGGCATCCAGGGAGTTAAGCCAAGGAGGCTAACACCTTGCTGCGCCACTTCCTTATAAATATGCCCCTTAGTTTTCAAGTGCTTTGTCCCACAAATCACAACAAATGTTTTACCTAGATATTTGTTTTTAGTCCCAGATCCAATTTGAAGCATTTTGGCTGTTCTTGCAATTAGAATCGCATCATCTGCGCACAAGAGTACTGGCACAGAGAGATTGCCAAGATATTGCATATCCTTACCAGCTTTGCACAGGTGCCTATCTAAAAACAAAAAAGGTGCCAACATACAACCTTGGCGGACTCCTCTGGTAAATTTGATACTGGGAGAAAGTTCAACATTTAGGGTCAAATGTACAACCCTTTTTTGTGGCCGCAAATGGGAGATCGGCCCGTAAGCGACCGCAAAAAATGTTCCAGGCATGTACAAATGCTATTTTGCAAGTCACTGACTAGCAAAATAGCATTTGCGACTTTTGCCAATAGGAGGGGGCGTCCCTTCCTAATGGTGAGTCACCATGCCATGCACTGTTATTTTGCGACCTCATTTGCGGTCTCAAAACATTCGCAGTTTACCACCTACTTTAAGTAGGTGGTAAACCATTTGCAAACAGGAAGGGGCCCCCAGGGGACCCTGTCCCCTTTGTGATTGTGTGCGCAAATATTTTTTAAGAGCAGGCAGTTGTCCCAGGGACCACTGCCTGCCCTTAAAAAATGAAACTGAAAAGTTTCATTTTTGTTTTTTAAATGCATCCCTTTAAGGAAAACGGGCTGCATTTAAAAAAGAAAGACCTGCTTTATTTAAAAAGCAGTCCCAGACATGGTGGCCTGCTTATGGTAGTCTGCTGACCCCAGCAGGCCACCATTCCTGGGAGTGCTAGCCATTCTCAATGGGGTCGCAATTTGCACTTGACTCATGAGTATTGATGAGGCATGCAATTTGCGACCCCATTTGGAATCGCAAACAGTGTCCGAGACACTGTTGTTCATTGTATTTTGCGACTCGCAAATTTAGAGTTGCAAAACAATGCATTTTGCGAGTCGCAAAATGCAATAGTCGTACATCTGGCATTTAGTACCATAATGTATCTTAGCTGATGTGTCTTAATGCATGCGATGTAGCAGGTCAATCAATGCATAGTCAATGTCGATCCCCTTCATAATAGCACATCATTTAAAAAAAAAAAAAATAATAATAATTTTTATTTAACACATATTATATTGACACAGCTGTTTGCTCACAACCCGGAGGCCAGCAGCTTTGAGCATACTAGAACTTTGCCGTCATGACACAGCTTTTATGCCTACAACCCATCGGGCCGGCAGCGATGTAGAACATTTGCTTTTCATCATCCATATTGTCTTCTGACGAAGCAGTCACAGCGTATGTCTTAGGTGTGTAGTGTATAAATCTAAACCTATCAACAACCCTCTCCCCCCCTCCCCACCCCTCCTGCCGTACCCGTATGTATTGCACTGTCACCCTGTATGGTGTGTGGTTCATATTGTCGTTATAGTTGAAACAAGCCTCTGCCTCCCATCCTATCTCCCTGCTCGGTCACTCTCCCCACGTCTCCTACGTCCGACACTCAGGTCTGAAATATTTAGTGACTACCCCCAGTCTACAGTATTACCACCCTAACGTCCACGCTTAGTCCATTAGAAGGTCTGACCCCCCCCCCGCATCCAGCCAAGCTGCGAATGGTTTCCAGATATCTAAGGGCCTGGATCTGCTCGGCATTAGTTCCCAGTAATTTGACAACTGGTCCTTGCAATATATTACATTGTTCACCCATGCCGCCACGGTAGGTGCCTGCCGCTTCTTCCAGTGGAGCGCCACCTGCCTTTTATCCAGTAGGAGTAGCATGGGCGTAAGTTTCCGGGATTTCTTCGGGACTTCTGATACATATCCCAAAAGCGCCGTCAGCGGGTTAGCCTGTATCTGGTTATGTGTGATTTGTCCGATATGTCCAAACACTGCCTCCCAGTAGCTCCTGATCGGACCGCAATCCCATGCCATATGTGAGAATGTTGCATCTTGAGCCCCACATCTCCAGCATTTCGTGTCCGGAAGAACTCCCGTTCAGTGCAGCCGGGAGGGCGTCCGGTACAGTCTATGCAGAAAATTAAAATGGATTAACCTTAGTCTGTAATTTGGTGAGAGGTTTTCTAATTGCGAGCAGCAGTACTGCCATTGCTTCTCCGTGATAGAGAGGTTGGAGTCCCCTTCCCACTCCGCCTTGGCTGCACATTCAATTATAGATGACTCTTTTTGCGTTATACTGTAGATTTGCGTGATCAATTTGCGAGGAGAGGGATTAACCAATACATTTTCTAGCGCTGGCAACGTGGGAGGTACCTGCGGGAAGGTCGTATATCTGGCACGGCAACCAGCCCTAATCTGATAATAGAGCAACAGATCCGATGACGTAGGCGTATCGATGTCATACATCTGTTGTAGTGTCAGAAATGTGTTGTTTGGAAACAGATCTCCTCCCCTCTCTAATGCATGCGCCTTAGCTCTTGAGGCGATCGCTTTGTCCATTAACGGAGTGAATAGCCGGTTGCCCCCATAATAGCACAGAATTTAGAACTAATCGCTATGTCAAATGCACAGGAGAGGTCCATTAAAGCCATATGGATAGATGCTCTCCTGGAGTTGACTTATTTCCCAATAATGATATGAGATTAAGGCACTGCTCAACAATGCCTGCACCTGACCAAATTCAGAACTGTACTTCTGACAGTAACCCTACTTAAGTCTTGAAAGTGCGGTCAACAGAGATATGGGCCAATAGCAACTAGGGTGAGTTATTTCACCTTAAGTAAAAAACTGTGACCACTATTGCCTCTCGCCACAAGGGGACTGGAAACCCAACTATAGCAGCTCTTATCACATGCTGCCCAGAGAGATTAATGGTCTTTAAATAAATCAGAAAGAAACCCATCAGAACTTGGGGTCTTCACCTGTGACCTTCTCCTCAGTACAAGCTCAATGTCTTTGAAACTGATAGACTGACTCAGTGTTATTGCTGCCCCCAGTAGAAGCTATTTTCACACTTTCTAAACTACTATCAGAGCCCTCAGGATTAAACATTTTCATAAAATGGGCAATCTAGTTCTGTATATACATAACAGTACGAAATCCCTGGGTCTATACTATTTACCATTAAAGAATGTGTCCATAACTACATAACAAATAAAGATAAACACAGATACCACCATGGAAAAAAAGGTTGGGCATTTCCCTTTTTAGGACGAAATCCCTCACTCACCACAAGGTGACATGCTTCATCATAGGGACTCTCCTCTCAAAGGAAAACCCTAGTTCCTTTGAGGGCTGCACCCTCTCAATGAGAGGGGAGCTCAGGGATAAATAGTATAGACCCAGGGATTTCGTACTGTTATGTAAGTGTAGTTTGGGGAATAAGTCCCGGGTGGTCTTTAAAAGTTTTCCTCAGGACCCTCTTGTTTTCAATCGGTGTTTGTTTGTGAGTCAATCTAGTTCTGTACCACGATGTGGGACTCTATTTGAGGCCTTTGGTAATTTCTGAAATCAGGGCAACTAACCAAGTTCCAGAGAGCAGAGCTATCCTTAAGTGCTCTGTAAGGGGCTGATTACGATGGCGGTGAAATCGCCACCGGCAGCATGCGCGTGGCAGTTTCACCACCATCGTAAAGCACTTCTCCACCTGGCAAATTACAATGGCGGGCGGTGTGCTGGCGGACGCATAGTCTGTACGCCACAGGTCCGCCACAGGCAATCGTTACGATTGCCTGGCAGACCACCCTGCATCAACAATATGGTGGCAGTGCCTAGCAGGCACCATCTGCCATATTTCGATGCTGCCTCCCCATCACCCTTTGTATGGTGGTAAAACCTCCATTCACAGGCTGGCGGGGATTGCATCTGGGGGCCTGTAGCAGGCCCTCCTTGTGTTGGGGGAGGTGGGTATGCACTGGGGGGTACCTAAGGTACCACCCTACAATTCCCTGCACCAGGTGGCAGGCACCGCATGGTGCCTGTCACTTAGTGCAGGGGAATGCAAACAGTATTTCTGACATTGTGGCAGGTGCTGCAGCCACGGTGGCAGTTGCATCGTAATCTTGTGTGAGGTATCACCGCAATCTATGCAGATGGTCCCACGCACTGGCACGATCCGTCCGTCCTCCATTGTAATGACCCCCTAAATCCCCCCATGTCTTCTCTCCAATCTCTGACTCCTAAAGTTAGGAGTCCTAACTGTACTACTCCTAAACTGAGAAAAATCCTAACTTTAAGACTTTTGGTATTCACAGAAGGCATTTAGGAGTCCTAAAGTTAGGACTCCTAACTTCTGTGAATACCGAAATGAGTAAGTGCTTTCTGTGAATACCAAAATGAGTAAGTGCTTTCTGTGAATACCAAAATGGTAGTAAGTTTAGGATTTTGTCTTAAGTTAGTTCTGTGAATCGGGCCCTTTCAATGGAGCTAGAGGGCCTTTTTTGCTGGCATGCGCGATAGCTTTGCTGTGCCCCATTTTGTGTAATCTGGCTTAAGAACATCAATATACGTGCCATGATTAAAACATGAGTACCTTTTAGGTCCTTAATGTCAAACACCTGAGACCAAGAGGGGTGACCCAGACCAGCCTCTTCCGGGCTTTGAGGCGCACTGACGGACCTGCTCTTGGCTTGGACTTCACCCGGGCTGTGCCTAGGCGCATCTTGGGCATGTTTCGTGCTGCAGGGCAGAACAGAGCGCAATATGAACTGATGTGCTCTCCCTCCTCCTGCCCCCCCCCCACCCAGAAGTGCTGGCTTGTGGTCCTGCACCTGCCAGCCTACTTGGCATCTATTTAATAATTATGAGAAGTAAATTAACACATATGCTATATTCTGTTACATGTTATTTTACATGTTATATACTATGCAGTAATATGTTATATTATTTTGTAAGCAGATATATAACTCTTCAGCTACTTGAATAGCACCATAACATTTTCTTGATAAGGATATTCTGGGATTTCCGTCAACTGACTTTGTTTTGAGTGGTCAGCAAAAATCTATTAATTGAAAGCCTAATTTAGAAATGATTTGTGTAGGGCAATGTTTAACTCAAATAAAGCTTTTTGTAGTATGTTTTGTATATGGGTGGGAGAACTGACAGACTTTTCATCTTTTCATGAGTTGTGTGGTTCAACGTCTATTGCCCCTCATGTGCAGATTGTTGTTTAGATCAGCATCTCAACTAGCCATCACCATCAACACATAAATAGCCATAATAATTAAATATCATCTGCCTGAGGGATGGTTTGTTTAAGCTAACTAAATGGGTGTTGCAATGGTGAGGAAAATTGCTGTTATGTTGGCAACAATTTGAAAAGTATGTGGCTTTAGCCCTTTGTTATGCACATGATGGTGTATTTAGAAAGTTGGGGGCTTAGTAACAAGCCCTGTGTACTGCTGGATCATCACTTTTGTGACGTTTCAGTGGTGCACAGGCCTTAGCAATATTTACAAGGCCATTTTAAGCCACTTGCATGTAATGGATTTGCAGATATGGTGTAAGGCAAAGCAGCTCAAGTCGTTGCCGTGCCTTGTTCTGCAGCACACTTGGAATGAGGAAATCGTCACTTGTGATTATTTTTTAGCAGAATGGTGTCCCTTCCTACACAAAAAGAATCATGCCAACAACACTGACACCCTTGCACCATGGTGCAAGGGTGCCTGCATTCATGCACAGCTGCTGATTATGCGTTGGCTGAAAGGACAGGAATGCACCGCATCTTGTAAATACTGTGCATTCCTGCCTTTTTGAATGGGCGTAGAGCAGGGCAGCAAAATGACTTGCAGCGCTGCCCTACGCCTCATTGTAAATATGTACCTTGATATTTAGCGCATCGTTTTAAAAGTGCTATTGGTTATTCGGTAACAGACAATTATATCAGAGGTGAGTTGTTGTATTTGAAGTTCTCTCTACTTTGTACTGATTGGTTGTTATGTGGTGTAATTTGAGTTTGACAGTAGCCACTTATCCACCAAACATGGGCCATGGTACATGCATGTGTGGTATTATATCAAGCAAGGGCAATAGGTATCTTGTCTGTGCTTTAAAAGAAGTGCAAAGTCTAGTATATGCACACAAGGGAAACCCAAAGATCGTAAGGGACCAAGGGTAATGCAAGGTAATGTAAGTTGTAGAGATGAGGTACGTTGTAGAATCATCGGAGTGCAGCTTGTAATCCAGCTAATTATACATTACAAAACAATAAAAGGTTTAGAAATAATAGTGCACTACCAAATGATCAAGTACTATTGCACATACATGCCAAAAAACACACAGACATCCATGCATGCGTACATGTTGCATGTCAATGTTTGCATGGCAAAGCAAAAATAGTCATCCATGCGCTTGCAGTTCAAAACATAATCAATGCTTATAGACCAAAAGACATATAGACACCTGCACACAGAAGCATATATAAACATATATAGAGGTACTGATCACACAGATCTACACAGCACACAGGTCCACATTAAGTAACTTAGTACATCAAAAACCCTTTCATAGGAAAACAATGCAGATGAGAGGACCCATTGAGTGCTCCAAGACCACTGACTCAGAGAATTGATGGAGTCTTGGTAGAGCTTTCACGTTGATGCGCATCTGTGATGTCTGAGATTAGGCCAACCAGCCATGCAAGGAGAAGGAGAAGTGGATTCTAGTGTTCCCTATTCCCAGTCCAAGAGTAATTGAGTCTGTTGAAGGTTGATGGAGTCTTGGTAAAGCCTTTCATGCTGATGCACATCTGCAATGTTTGAGATGAGACCATACAGCCATGGAAGGAGGAGAGGTGCATTCTAGTGTCCCCTAGTCCCAGTCCAAAAGTAATTGAGTCTGTTGAAGGTAGATGGAGTATTGGTAAAGCCTTTCATGCTGATGAACATCTGCAATGTTTGAGATTAGGTCATACAGCCATGCAAGGAGGAGAGGTGGATTCTAGTGTCCCCTATTCCCAGTCGAAAAACATTAGAGGCTGCTGAAGAACCATCAGCGGGTAAAAAGGGAGTCAGTTGAAGCTATTTTTGAGAAAAAGCGGAGGGGTGATGTTCCTGTGGGTAGATAAGAATGCTGGGCAGACATCTTGATCTCATCTCCTCCAGGCAATACCTCATGATCCACATGTCTCTATGTGGCCCCTCACAATTATCTTCCAACTAATGTAAAAAAATGACCTCCCTTGCATGTGTGATGCAGAGGGTGCAAAAGATATCCACGTTCAATGCAGGCAGAATGTGGAATAAGTCCCTGGACTTTAGATGGGCAGAGAGAGGTCAACATGAATTAGAGTCAAGGTGTTGGGATGGACGAAGAAATACCCATGAGTTCCAGGAAGAAGGGTCGCCTGAGGCAAAAGATGAGAGAAAAGCCAAGAACAGATAGAAATTAGGCAATAGACTCAGCCTACCTTTTCTATGACAATCCAGACATATTTGGTATTGGTAAATTCACAACACTTCTAAGTTAACCTTCCATGTTTTTTTCCCTTTTTATGAGAAACCCAGCAAATGAATGAACAATATCGACAACATTTGTCTTTATATCTTCAGAAGGGAAATTTATGTTTACATGTGTTTCACCAAAAAACAGCTCTGATTGTGCTCAAGAACAATGTGCAGTTGAGGAGAGACAAGGAATGCATAAGCAACTTTGTGGGAGGAAATATTAGTAATGTTTGGAGAGCCCACGAAATAAGCTTTGGGAGGTAGAGGGTGAAAGAGGGCGGACCTCTTACCTAGCAGAAGACCCTGGAATTAATTTATCAAAATAGAAAAGAAAACACACCAGGGGGAGACAGGTGACATAGTAAGGGGACAGCAATGATTTTTAAGTTGTGAATGTGTCAATATTTCTGTGAATACATAGCAGTATTGAAAATTCCGAGTAGGTAGGGATGTTGTTTGAAAGTTATGGTTATTGTTTGTCAAAACAGGAAAAGGAAAAAAAAAGGAATCTGATCACAATGTTCAGCCAACTCGGAGAAATAGGTATGCGAGTCGGACTGAACTCAAATATGTATGACAGCAATGCTGATATTAAATATGCTGTTTTTTTGTGGCCACATAATGAACAGATAAAAAAATGATCAATGTACAGACGTCTGCATACACTAGTTAAAAAATATGCTACAGTAACATAATACCAAAATTGTAAAATTCCCTCTAGTTCAAGAAGCACCCTTGCACTGAAGGGTTGAGTGTCTTGCAACATTTACCACAACAATTGAGGAATTAATAGTCAATGCTCTGTTTCTTGCTTAACACTTTGTGTCCCACAACACCAGAAGACACATTTCATGTTTAAATACAAAAGAATATCATAACAAAAGCTGTTTTCATTTCATTTTCATTTCAACAGAGCTTCAGCCAATTATTACTGTATATGTTTGTTTAGGGCACCCCATTATAAAGTCTATCATTTTTACTCTTCCTGGCCTATCTACTGCTGAAATGGAGGACGCCTCAACCCACCAGACCAGTTACGTGCCTTCGCCCTCCGAGCTAATGTAACTGAGAAACTTGTCTCAAAAAGATGGGGCTGCACGGTTACATTAGAACCCATGCATGATGGATGCTGCTTGGGTACATTGGGATCCATTGCCCATCTTCTCCTATGTAATATGTTTTGTACAATCAGATGGCAACCAGTCTCTGGGCCTTCTTTGCTTTTTTTTGGAGCAATTCTCTCTGCTCATGACTATGCACCCGGGCGTTTGACTTTGGAGTAGAGCTTGTCATGCTGGAAGCTTGACATGGTTGCTTATTTTTCCTACAGCCTTCTGTTGCCTCCTGAAGAGGGCCACTAGGGTCCTAGTGGCAAGTGATTCGACCATCAGTTCCAAAGCAGTTAGTAAATCCTGCAGTCTGTGACTTTCTTTTACGAGAGTGGAGGGATGTTGAGATAGTGGTACTCAAGTTCATGGGTCACCTACATCATTTAGCCAAAAGGGACCTGGAAATTTACAGTGTATCATGCTTCATCCTTTTTTGGAATACTTGAGAAGTCATGCTGCGATATCCGCAGAACAGGTAACCCTCACGTTTGCAGTTGGCAAGAAGTCAATTGCTATCTTAAAGCATTCATATGGTGTTTGATGCTGCCATTACATGCTGGTATTGTTGTAGAAAGATTTTTAAATCTTTCTCATCAGCCATGCAGGAGGACGAAGACTATTCTCATTTGCTGGTCCACATAAAGGCCACGGCAACGTTTCTGTCTGATGTGACCTTTAATGGTCTGAGAGCATCAGGGATTGTGGGTTGAGCATTTGTTTCTAGCCATCAAAATCTACATTTGCATTGCTGATCTGTAACAGAAAGCATGTGTAAAATTAAGTAATCCAATTCATAGAGGAGACCCTTTGTAGGAAGAAGTAAGTTTAATCCAGAGATTGAAAAGTCCCATCCATCAACCAGGAGGAGCCAGGTGCAACTGACCGCAAGCATACAAGATTCCATCACCATGGTGCTGATTAAAGGAAAACACAAGCAAGTATAGAACATGCATTGGGAAACATAAGAATAAATGAGACTACTAAATTGTACACTATATTACATACCTTCCCTCCTTAAAACACAGCTTATTTATACATTACAAAATCCTTACATTTTGTGGGTTAATTCTTGTTTCTTGTACTCTTCTCCCTACAAAAGGTGGTAGGGAGACTAGAGCCATCACAAGAAGATTTCACCACAGAACCATTTTTTAAAAGGGAAATGTTTTTGACAACAACAACAACCCTATTGAGATTCCATATACGAGAATCTTCAGTCTTAATTGCATTAGTAAACACTTTGATGACCTTATGAGGTTTCAAAAATAGCCCAGACCCCTTTCGCCCTAGGGGAGGCTTGATCATTACAAAACCACTAACATTTACTACTGTAGTTTTGACAGCTTTCCTGAAATCAAACCTTATTTTTGTGCCACCACTTTACCTTTCTCTTTGAGCTTCCAGAGATCTTCTGAAGATACATTTTCTCTTTGAGATTCTATATCATTCACCCAGAACGGTGCCATAAAGGTGCTGGGATGTCTATCTTTAAGAAGATCAAAAGGGGTGCGACCAGTGGTTGCGTGAGGAGAAAACCTATAGACTTCAACTTTCTTGTTTGCTTCCTTTTTCCAATCAAGCCCATTTTGTTTTGACATAGAAATCGTCTCTTTAAGCACACAAACAAAGCGTTCCACCATGCCATTCGTTTCCGGATGATAAAGTGAACACCGTATATGCTTCATGGAACATTTTTGTAAAAAGTTTTCCATTTCACTTGATACAAATTGTACACTGTTGGCAGTCAATAAACATGCAGGAAGACCTTCTTGTGCAAAGATTTCTTTAAGAAAAGAAATAACATGCTTAGAATCAATGCATTTTGTGAAGTTGACCTCCGGCCACCTTGAGTACATATCGATTAGGACAAACACATATGTCTCAGAGCCATCACTAGCAACTGGACCTAAAATTTCTAGAGCTAATTCTTGCCAGGGACCTTTAGGGGGATTTCTTATGATCATAGGCTGGACCCTAGGTTTGAGACATTTTTCACTAAGGATACAGGGTATACATTATCTAATCGAATGCTCAACTTGAAGATCAATCCCTGGCCACCAATAACTGAGTCTCAGTCTTTCTTTCATCTTGGACATACCTTGATGACCTTGGTGAGCCAGTTCTATCAACTCCCCACGAAAAACCAAAGGAGGAATTAGTTTTGAACCTCTGAAGATGAGACCATCAACTTCAGATAATTAATTCCTGACATTCCAATATTTATCTAAGTCACCATTAGTTTTTTTATTCCACCCTTTTTTGATTAAGGAACCCAGTTCCATAAGAACCTCATCTGTCTTGCATTCCTCTCTCCATCTATCTTCTTTTATCCCATCATGTTCAATGTTACACACCCATTCAGACATCTCATCATACTTTGAATTCACATCATCTTTGTTAGAATGTACCAGTCTCGAGAGAGTATCTGCAATACAGTTTTGTGCACCAGGTAAATACTCAACATGAAAATTTTAAGCTCGGAGAGCCACCACCCATTTAGATATTCTGCTAGAAATAACATCAATACCCTTTTTGTTAAACACCTCACACAAGGGTTTGTGATCTGTCCTTACAATACATTTTGTACCCCAAAGCAAGTTCTTCAATTTCTTTGTAGCCCAATGTACAGCTAGAGCCTCTCTCTCAATTACAGAGTATCTAAGTTCTGCCCCTTTAAGACTCCTGGAGAGGAATAAAATCACATTATTCTTATCACCCTTCTCCTGTTGTAACACTGCTCCGAGACCCTTGATACTCGCATTTGTGATTAACACTGAGTTCAAAGCAGGATCAAAACTCCTAAGTTTTGGGGTCTTCCTCAAATGAGCCTTCAAATTCTTAAATTCCTCTTCACATTCTGATGACCATACGAAATCAACTCCTTTGCACAACAACTTTTGCATGCTGACACTTTTCTCAGCAAACCCCTGTACAAACTTACTATAATATTCGGTCATACCAAGGAATTTCATCAACTCTTCCTTATTGGATGGGGGTGCTAAGTTTTGTATGGCTTCAATCAACTCTTGCTTTGGTTCTATGCCTTTCTCCGAAATGGTATGCCCAAGGTAGTTTATGGAAGATTTCCTAAACTTGCATTTGTCGAATCTCACAGTGAGATTATGTTGGTTAAACCTCTCCAACACTTGCTTCACCCTTAAATCATGTTCTTTGTCATCTCTTCCATAAATCAAAACATCATCCTGATAAATCTTAGCTCCATCTTGACCCTGCAAAACCTTTTCTAATGCCCTTTGGAACACCAAAGCCACTGAAACTAAACCAAAAGGCAATCTTAAGAATCTGAAAGTTCCAAAAGGAGTGATAAAGGCAGTGTAATCTTTCGAATCCTCGTCTAATTTAATCTGATGATATGCTGATTTGAGGTCTACAGTAGTAAAAACCTTCGCATCTTTCAACAACATCAGCATGTCAGAAATTTTAGGAAGAGGGTACCTGTTCACAATAACTTGTTTGTTAAGAGCTCTCAAATCTATGCATAGGCGCAAACTACCGTCATATTTGCGTGCTGCGACTACTGGCGCCAACCATTGGGTCCCTTCAACCTCTTCAATAATCCCATCCGACTTAAGTTTTTCCAACTGTTTTCCCATTTCTTCTCTCACCGAAAAGGATTACACTGTGAACTTTACTAGAGACTGGACCTGCTCCTGGAATTAGTTTGAGTTTATGTGTATAATCCAGAAGACAGCCCAATTCACCACTGAACACCTTAGGAAAGGAATTCTTGAGCTTGGAGATTAAATGATCATCGCTAACATTGCTGTCAATAATATTTACTTTGAAGTTTTACTTTAACAATATGGGGGGATTGCTGTTGGGATCAAGCACAACACCAAGATCTTCTTGATGAAACCAACTCAAAATACTATCGCCCTTGCAAGAGACATAAACCTTACCCGAAGTGAACCTTCTTTTGTACTCTAGCAACCCCACAAAGTAGCCTATAAGTTTGATAGGTTCACCACCATAGGCAAGTGGTTTGATGTCCGCTCTAATAATTTTAACCTTGTCTTTCAAACAAAGAGAATAACATTTTCTACAGATGATTGAAATTTTAGCTCCGGAATCAAATAACATGCAAGTTCCCTTTCCTTCAATCATTACCTCATCTTTCCAATGCTAGAAACCTGTGAGACAATCTGCCCACAATCAAAGTCTGAATCTGAATTATCTTCTGTGCAACAACTTTGAGAAACTAGGTTTACTTTTGCCTTGGTTTTCTTTGTTCTACAAACAGCAGTGTAATGACCAATTTTTTTTTACAATAATTGCACGTGCTTTTCAGTGCAGGACACTTCTGGTCATTTGACAAATGACCAAGATTGCCACATCGAAAACACTTGGGTTGAAAACCACTTTTTTAAAAAGACCGAGAGCTGCTAGGTTCAGGGCTGTATTTAACACCCTTTTTCTTGACATTACCTTTAGTAGAAACCTTCACCTCATGAACCACGTCACTGTTATTCTCACGTTTAGTGATGATCTCAACACATTTCTGGGAATGTTCTATTTGCTTTGCAATTGTGATTACCTCATCTAGAGAGGGTTCATCCTTTTGCCAAATATCAGCCCTAACTTTTTGTATATTGCAGCCTAGCATGAATTGGTCCCTGATTCTTTCCTCAATTAGAGCACCAAACTTACAACTTTCTTAACGCAGTGATGTCGTTCTCCACTGTCTCACCATCATTTTGGTTTCTTCTACCAAAATGCATCTTTCTAGAATCGTGCTTACCTTAGGTAAGTAATGCTTGTGTAATTTTGATATACATATTTCATATTCATTCAAACTAGAATCGTCAATGTCTGGAAGGTGGTCAAAAACTTCCTGGCCTTCAGACCCTAGGCAATGTAACAATAATGCAGTCCTTCTTTCTGCATTTAAATTAGTACCACAAACCTTTGCATATCGCTCGAATACCTTCTTCCACTTTTGCCACTTGATGGGTGGATCACCCGGTGATGACAAAAAGAAAGGAGGTGTGGCAACATTTTGCATGGTGAGACCAGAAAATAAACAAGTGGTTTAACTGTGAAAGCAAGAGGTGGAATATACACCGTAAATAAGATAAAGTACCTTGTTAAAAAACAATGAGTTATTCCCAGTAAACATTTGGTTACTTAAAAATAAAGTAAAGAAAATTGTATGCTATGATGTTGGCTCAAAAAGGAAGAAAGCAAAATAATGCTTGTATAGTAAAAGGTATGAGTTAAATTAAAATGATCCTCCTCTCCTTCCTCTTTTTTTTTTACATGTTGAACTCTTATTCATGCTAGAAAAGAAACCATCAATCTGCAGAGATGACAATGAGTGCGGCAAAATGAGAAAATAAAAGGGAGAACAAACAACAAAACCAACAAACATATAATAAATACCAAATTGTGATAAGCAAAGTCCAGAATCCTGTGAAGTAAATGTTGTAAGCAAAACGATCGTCTAAAACGCGAGGAGCGGGTAAATATGCCCACAAGCACTAGAGCGCAAACAATAAGGAATCCAAGATGGCCGTCAAGTCACGTTTCACGTGACGTAACGTGACGACGTACGTCGTCCCACGGAGGTCAGGAGCGTTGCTGCGGCATAAGAATGGAGGAAGAGAGGAGCTCCAAGACGTTTCGCCGATTGCGGGGAGAGCAGATGTTCCAAGTTGTGGAGCTGATCGCAAGCAGGCGTCGGCAGTTAGGTAATGTTATTGCATGAAAGCAGCAGTTAAAAATAATGTTACTGTTTGAAGATGAGACAGATTCCTCATTCACTTCTACTACTTAGTCATAGCGCAATCCAACAATCAGTATAGCGCGAAAGCAGCACTGACTTAAACTATGCCGTGAACTAATGAAAAATACTTTTGAAAAGACCAACCAGTCACTCGCACCAATTGAGAGCACTGCAGACGAATGAGAAGAAGGGTGTTTCCTCTCCAAACGAATTTCCGTTAGCGCCAAATCAATTATGTGCAGTACATGTGGATAAGGTCAATAGCAATTAAGATGAAAAGTCGAATGAGGTCAAATCCCACAAAGAGATGATCCAAAAGCATTCAAAACGTTACACAGTCACAGAAATGAAGTTACTTGACTTCTCCACATTGCATGTTAACGAAAGTTGCTTATCCTCAAAATGTATTACTCTTACCTTGGTTGTGTATTGGAAAGAACCAAGTCAGAGTACAGAGAGAGATAAGCAGCAAAGAGCCCACATCGAAGCCTCCCAACCCTTCCAAATTTATAAAAATAAATAAAAGGTGAGGCATGTGGCGAATGCTCAATTTCTAATATTAATTTGAAAGACACTCACGTGAAAGAGTCCTTATAGAAAGGTTGATTTAAACTTCAGAGGCATGAAAAGGTGATGTTGGTTTGAAAGTGATGTTGGGACTAGTCCTTTTTCATCTGGAAGCGCAGGGTTTCACCAACTCGTCGCCAGTGTAAAATTAAGTAATCCAATTCATAGAGGAGACCATTGTAGGAAGAAGTAAGTTTAATCCAGAGATTGAAAAGTCCCATCCATCAACCAGGAGGAGCCAGGTGCAACTGACCCAAGCAAGCATATAAGATTCCATCACCATGGTGCTGATTAAAGGAAAACACAAGCAAGTATAGAACATGCATTGGAAAACATAAGAATACATGCGAATACTAAATTGTACACTATATTACAGCATGTCTTTTGAAGATGCTTTTTTCTTGGTCAATGGGTATTTGGTGATGAACTAGAATCTTTCCTTCCGAAATCACTTAAGAAACAGAATCATTCACAAACATTCAAATCATGTGCTGAGCATCTTGACAAGTACAACAAACCGTATGAATGATTTAAGCCTTCTTCAAATCACTCTTGCTTCATTAACATTCCCTGAGATGATTGCAGGCCCCTCCAGAAAAGAATTAACAGTGGTAATAATTATACAGTTTTCCATTGGATAAGGTCAACTTTCTATATTTCTTCACCAGTGGCACCAGTTAGCCCCTGTCCAGTCCTCTGCCACATAAATCCGCCAGGAACTTCTTGATATAAATATATATCCCCAGGATACATAGCTACCTGTTTCCAAAAGACTCTGTCATCAATGATTGCTAAGTTTGTGTAGGATCTCAACGTTGCTGTTCCAGGCTTTGTCTTTGGTCTGAAAGATTTCCTCCAAGCGCTCACCAAACGTTTGGCTCTTCACATGGCAGTTTGTGGTAGTTTGCATAGGATGTAGCCATGCCTCCGATGTAAGCCCCCTCCAAGCTTCTCCAGCATGCCTACTTAATGGTGCGGTTTCTTTGAAATCAAGGATTTATCATAAATCTACTCAAGTCCCACCTCAGACCAAGTCAGAATATGGTCTATGGTGGGGTATTTGTAAAGGGACCCCATGCCGAAGCTTTCTGGCGCAATATCTGATTGAATCATGAAAACAGCTTTTGAAATCAGAAGAGAAATGTTTTCAGATGTCTTCTGAACTTAAGAAAGGTAGATTCAACATGAAAATGCACAGAGATACAGGCCTTGGTGGCTATGGGGAATGCTTTTTCCCCCGTAGGTGGCTGTTTGAATTCTAGGGTCCATGAGTAGATGTTGTTGGAAGGAAAGAAGGGCCTGGTTAGCAATATACTAAGCAAAAGTTTAAGTATGTGGGAAATATGTCAGTATGTTGGCAGACCAGAGCTGAGTGGTCAGCAGTTTTTGACCAAGTTGAAGTTGGTGCTGCTGAATGACATAATGAGGTTGCTGTAGACCAATTTGAATTGAACCAGAACACTGAAGGCAGGCATGTAAAAATGGTTATCACTGAAAGGTGATAGGGGTGCCAGGGTTTTTATTGGACAAAAAACAGGTTTTAGATAGTATTGGGACGGAAAAGTCCCTTGAATGGTAATGAACATGCACCTCTGGTCGCATGCCCCAATTGCAATGATATCTGGATCAGCTGTGCTATTTTTTGTTGTCATAGATGAACACGTATCATGCGTGTGTGCAATGGCTTAGGCCTCTCTCACAGATTGTGGTCTTAATTGGACCTGGAAGAGCATCCAAAGGGCTACTCTCATAGAGGTAAAAGGCTACCACCTTGACTAGGGGTTTAGTGGCACAAGCGCAGTGGTGGCAACATACGTGTAGTGATTAGTAAACAGGCCTTTTCATCTATGACACTAAAGTGAAGCCTACAGGATCACTCATGTAAAGTTCTGCTGCTGTGTGCTTAACTCAGCCGTGCCCTACATCAATTTATTATGTAGCACTGAGCAGCCTGGGTTCTGTTCTATGCATATGCTGAGTGAATGTGTGCTTCTGAGTGTTAAAAAACATAGAAGACATTAGATTTCATTTTGCGAGACCCAGAGGTGACTGGAGGAGCATGAGGAGATATAGGAATTCTCACAGACAGATTTCTGGATTGCTGCATTCATGTGAATTGGGTGAGACAGATAGTGGAGGGAGAAAGTGCCAGACTGTTCAGTACAATTCAAAGGTATTCAGATAGGAAAGGGCGCTGGGCGCATTGGGGAAGAAATGGACTTGATAGGAAATCATAAAGAGTATGGCTGGCACCATGTAGTAATCTTTTGTTGCACATATCACTGTGGCTGACACCCGGGAGTGAACCTCCAGTCTCTATATTGGTATGTGTTGTAGGACTGTAGCTCCTGTTGTGACAGACAGCTTTCTGGAGGAAGGACAGGGCAGAGGGGTGGGGTGGGTGCTTCAAAAGGAAGCAGACATCAAACACAAATTTCAAACACTCAGACTCTAAATCACATCTCGTGTCTGGAAATGGACAATAAGAAAGGGAACTTGAGGCCAGCAAAAATGGTAAACTGTCAAGCAGCCAGTCTGCCTGTATGTAGTGGAGGAAAAGCTCTGCAAGATTTCTGCATGTGACTAGGACTGGGGGCTAAGGTCTACTAGTCTTCCAGCTGGAAGAGGGAATATCACCCAGAGAAATCCAAGACCACCTGACCTCGAGCCTGGAGCACCAGTGCCAGCCTACTTGCCAAGACCATTGTACCTTGTGAGGAAGAGGAGAGCTCTTTGAGTGTTGTCTATTGAGGAAGTCAGGCGAGTGGATCCTCATAGCGAAGTGTGAGGAAACAGCTGATCCACCAACTGGTTTTTCTCCCGTGTGCAGATTCAAATCGGTGACCCTGTATGCCAGAAGGTGTTGCAGTGAAGTTAACTGTGGCTGCACTGATCGGGCTATCACCTCAGTGCAGGGTAAAGTAGGTGACCCTGTTTGCACGAGGGGGCTGCCGTGAAGATTTCCTCGCTTGAGTGCCAATTGGGTTGAAGCCCATGTGCGCAGTGAAGTTGGCAACACCATATACCATAAGGTACTGCTGTGAAGATTGCATTATTGGCATGACGATTGGGCTGTAGCTAGAGGTGGGCGTAAATTGCACTATTGGTATTTTTTGCAAAAATAACGGAGAAAGCTGTGAACAACCAACTCACAGGTTTTATGAATTCTGATGATTTACTTCATCCAACTCAATCTGGTTTTAGGGCCTCTACCTCCAAGGAGTCTGCTCTCCTTCTCCCCACCGAAACTTTGAGATGGTGCACGGATGAAGGGCAAACAGCCGCTCTGGTCTTATTAGACCTAAGTGCGGCCTTTGACACCGTATCGCACAACCTACTCCTTCAGAAGCTTAGGCGATGCGGGGTCGGTGGTATAGCATTACACTGGATGACCTCTTTTCTCTAAGCCCAGGGCTCTCAAGTTGACCAAAACCTGCATATGTGAGATAGCATCTCTCTAATGCAAGGGGTACCAGAGGGCTCAATACTGAGCCCAACTTTCTTCAACCTATATATATGCCCCTTAGTCACAATTGTTCCCTTTGTGTATGATATGCAGCTCATAGTCACCTTATTGCAAGATGTGGATGCTGCTGTGGCCCAATGTTCCCTTTGCCTAGAAGACGTAGCCTCCTAAATGACCTTTAACTGCCTTAAACTAAACAGCAACAAAATAGAGGTAATGATAGTAGGTAAAGCACCTTCTATTTGGTCATCTGCTTGGTGGTCTGAGGTTCTGGGCTAAACACCCACCCTAAAGCTAAAACTAAAAACTTGGGTGTATGGTTTGACCCCAAACTCTTGCTTGAGTGTCAAATAATGAGTGTAGCCAGAAAGTGCTTTGGGACTCTTAGGATCCTGAGGAAACTCCTGGATTTACTACCAATAATGACCAGGAAAACTGTTGTACATGCCCTAGTAACATCTCAAATAGATTATTGTAACATCCTTTACCTTGGGGCCACCAAAAGGAGCTTGATAAAACTCCAATGCATGCAAAATGCGGCTGCACGCTTGGTCCTAAATCTTCCCAGAAGGACATCCACCTCAAAAGCCTAGACTACTCTACACTGGCTCTCAGTGGAGAAGAGGATTATTTACAAGGCAATGTGTTACTGTCATAGAATCCTGATGGACAAGGGCCCTAGATATCTATGATCTATGGTTATACATTACACATCTTCATGGAACTTAAGATCTGCAAGGGTTAACCTCATAAGGGTGTCAAGAGCACAGAGGGCCAGGTTGGAAGCTTGGTCCTTCAATGATCTGGCAGCATAAACTTGGAACTCCTTACCGGCGAACCTGAGAGCAGGACCTACGGAAAGGAACTTCCACAAAGGACTCCTCTCCCCTTTCTCCTTTCTGCTTGGGGTTAGATCTTCAGCGCGGAGAAACACCGGTGGGTGTAACCATGCTCTTTACAAATGGAAATAAGTGAAATATTCTGTGTAGTGGAATTACCCAAAATTCCCTCAAGATTTACTGATATTATGCAAGAAGAATTCTGCATTTAGTGCTATTTTCATAGTGCAAGAATTCACCTTATGTCCTAAATGGACATAAGGACACATTTCGTGCCAATAAATTGCACTAAGTACAAGAGAACATGAAAAGCAAGCGCAAACGTACACTTTGGGGTAGGACTTCCCTCCAACTTATTCCCAGCATTTAGTACTATTTGCTTAGTGCAAAATGCAACTTTGCATCAAAAATGGACGTGAGGCTGCACTTTGAGCCAATGAATAGTGCTAAATGCTTCAGATCATGAATAGAGAGCATAAGGAGCCTCTCAAACTCAGTAATGTGCTCCAGTGGTATGATTTTGTCCCCCCAAATTACTCTTAATTACACGAGCATGCATAATTGCATTATATAATTAATTCTGCATTCAAGAGTATTACGGAATTGCTAAATTTAGTCTGATTACTCTGGCATAATTGAAATTCCTCCAAGGCCTAGCCATAGCCTGTGTGTGAAGTGAAGTCAGTGACCATGTATGCATTAGAGGGCTGCCATAAACATTGCATTATCAATGCCGAACGGGCCATAAACAGTGTGTGGAGTGAAGTCAGCGAACCCATATGCCAGCGGGCAAAGCATGGTAAATGGTTGTTCGAAGGGCCTGCACCCAAACCCAGCTGCAGGTCAAACCCCCCAACCCGAATTAACACCAACCCAATTATGTTTTTTCAATTGCTTTTCTAATCTTGTGGAACTCTTGTGGGAGCAATGCAGCCACGCTGGCTCCTGTGGGACTCCAGTAAAGAGAGAAATATTCCCTTGTTACTACTCTTAGAAAAGCATACAATGTTATGTCAGAAAAGGGTATTCTATATCAAATATTTATTATTCTTTTAAAAAGATTCTTTAAAAAACATGTTTATCTATACAAACATACACAATCGTAAAACATTTCATGTTACATCAAATCACATTGATGAAAAACATCATACAGTACATATCATTTCGATCTCAATCACATATAAACTTCTAGCCCAATTATGTCCAGCATAACATGGAGACAGACAAAATGAAAGATCCAATTACTCTTTTTCAGTACACATCAAAAAAAACCTGAATTACAGCTTGTCACACGTTGATAAATCTGTGCGTCATTGAATCTGTAATGGGACTTTGATTATGCAAATCCACAGCGTCGACGCGTTTTGATGGTTTAAGGGGAGGTGACCATCTTTATCAAGACAAATTAATACTGTCTCCCTCCAAAATACGAGTAATTCCTAAAACAGACAAATAGAAATAATTACTTTCACTGTTCTGGATTGTCTACATTTTTCCCAAAGGGTTTTTTTAGGGATTTTTCCATCTTCATGATGTTATTGATCCTATCCTTAGTTAGTTGTATTCATTTGGCCCTCTGATCTAATTAAGCACATCTTAGTCAAGTTACATGTTTATTTCTTTTGACTTTCAGTTCTACTTATAACCTTTGTAACTCAAACCCCAAATGTATTGCTCCTAGCCTATATTCGGCGATATTCTATGACTTAGTTATAACAGAACAGGTTATTTTTGTTTCACTGTATATTTTTAAATCCAAGCAACTCCTCACCTCGATTGCACGAGACTTTTCTATGTGCTCCCAGTTCTGTAGGTTTTGAGCAAACACCAACTCTCCATCTATTTTTCTCCTGATTTATTCAATGGCGTATTGCCTTTTGTCTACGATAGAGGGAATATGTAGCATACCTTTAATTAACTGCCGTCCTTGTTGATCGGCTGACTAAGTACTGCCCATGTCCCTAATGTTGTTCTAATAGTTACCTTTTCGTCGATATTAGAGGTGTGTATTTTTAGCTTTCTTCTTCCTTAAGTTAAAGGGACCCAATAATCACACCGTAAGGAATTGCATTTAAGTCCTCTTCTTTTTTACAGCGTGTCTAGAGATAGAGAGGGAAGGGTGGGGGGAACATTGTGAGTATATTAAGTCTATGCCCATTCCGCGGTCCTACTTTCAACCATCTGATCGTTTCTGTTCCCTTACCTCAATTGCGCTGTATTCTGTCCGTCGTGTTTGTTATCTGGATCGGAGCAAAATCGTTCTCTTGTTCTAGCATTTCCTATTTATTGGAAGTAATCCTATCTCCTATTGGTTTACTTCTCACACGTGATACATACTCCGGTATAGTCTTACTGTGCTGCGAGGGGATTGGTTGCTAGCTCCACCTGGTGGGTTTCACCTGGTGCATATTCGGATTTAATCTAATTTAGGCGAACGGGGATTGGTTGTAAACGACACATGACTAAACCTATCCCATACGTGTTTTTTTCTCTCTTGTTCCCCTGTCCTAACTTTATTGTTTCTCGCCGCATTTAAACACTTCGTTGCAGCAGTCAAGAAACCCCATATATCATGATCTTTTGTCTCATTGTAATGTTTATTTTACTAATACCTCCTGATACCTAATGTGTATATTTCACCAATGTGCTATAGGCATTCTATGATCACGAAGGGATTCGTTGCTAACAGTACATCCTTATGTGTACCCTCTGCATTTTCTTTTTTATTCTATTGTAAGTTTATTGTCGTCCCCTGCATTTGAACAGTATATCTCTGAATTTAATACCCACAGCCTGGCCTCAACAATTTGCCTCAGCTTCCTTATTTTATACAAATACCCAAGGAGTCGATTTTATTCTAAAGTTTGTCGTCTGCCTACATTGTTCTCCTGAGTATTGTCAATTTCTTTTTGTACCTGTTTTGCAAATAAACAGATTTCTTTCTTTCTTTGGGGGGCATTTTAAATTTAATTTCCAGATACAATGGATAAGGGATCATCACTGCTCCACGAGTAAGAGCTTCATCCAATCCTCTCTGGAGTTTAGGCCTTTCTCTACGGTATTGAGATAACAGATGAACCATTGTTCTCTTTTCTTTCTCATGTATTCAGGGTTGCCTCCTCTCCTATTTGTCATAATCTTTTCCAATACGAACCACTTAAAGTCATTGCAATCATGGTTTCTTTTGACAAAGTGATCTACCAAAGGCGCGTTTTCTTTTTTAGTTCTTATTGCTGATCTATGTTCTAGCAAGCGTACCCGTAGTTCCCTGCCCGTTTCCCCTACATAACCTAGCCCGCATGGGCAGGTTAGGAGGTAAATGATGTTTTTGCTGCGGCAATTATTTAATGTAGCAGCTGTCAGATTTTTTCCGGCAAAAGTAATATTTTTGCCTTCCAAGCATTGTGCACATATTGAGCAAGAACCGCACTTATGGTTGCCCTTTGCTTTGTCGCCTTTCAATGTGTTTTGTCTTTCCACTTCTCCTGGATATGTTCTCACCAGTGCATTTCTGATCGTTTTATTTCGCCTAAATGAGAACAGTGGTTTATTAAGCTGAGTTTCCATGCCATGGTTTAAAATTCCTATTCACAATATTTTTAATTTTATTACTGATGTTGGAAAACTGGGTCACAAATACCACTCTCTCAATAGCTGTACTTTTCTTCTTCTCTTTTTGTATGTCCAATAGACTATCTCTATCATAAAACCTGGCCCTTTTCAAGGAATTTGTGATTAATTTTTTAGGATAGCCTCTCGCTTGTAATTTTATTTTTGTAATCTCTGCGTGATGATAAAAATCTGCAATGCTCGTACAGTTTCTCCGCAGTCTTAAGAACTCCCCGAAGGGTATGTTGTCCTTCTGTGCATGGGGGTGGTTACTTGTATATTCAAGGAGAGTGTTCTTATCAGTCGGTTTTGTGAAGAGTTCCACCTGCAATACACTATTTACCTCTTTAATTTTTATGTCCAGGAAGTCTACACTGGCATCACTGTAGAGAGCTGTGAATTTCAAATTAGGGTCCCCTAAATTTAACCACTCCAAAAATTCAGTTAACTCTGTGCTGGCACCGTTCCATATAAAGATAATGTCATCTATGTAACGGTGCCAGCACGTAATGTTTTCATAAAAAGGGGCAACCTCATTGAAAATATTTCGGCGTTCAAACTCGCCCACATAGAGACAGGCCAGGCTGGGAGCACACGTGGCTCCCATACTGGTCCCTTTGGTTTGTAAATATAGTTCTTCCTTAAATAAAAACATATTATTTTTCAACACCATACGGATACAAGCCATGATAAAGCCTTTGTCACCTCCCTTTAAATTTTCATTATTCAGGACTGTAGAGACAACTTCTATAGTATCTTCCTGGGGTATATTGGCAGGAGTCCTGGGGCCTGCACTGGCTCCTGCTGAACTGCCACAGGATTGTGACACCCCAATGAGAAAACTTTTTTTATTTGGTGCTGACATCCAATCAGAGAGCGAAATCCCACAGGATTCACGGGGAGAGGAACAACTGACAGGGGCAAAAAATCTCCTTCTGCCACTTCGATTGCTCTTTTATTTGAAGTTGTGTACCTACAGGACTGTTGCTAGAATCTCACAACTATCCAGATATGCATACATTTTGAACCATCATTTCTCTAAAACTACTGAATTAATTTATACCAATTCCCAAAAGGTGCACGTTTTGAGTAAAGATATAGCTTTCTGCAAAATTTGGTGTAATTCTGGTTCAGCCATTTTAACTGTAGCACTGTACAGAAATTCCTATGGAAACTGCATGGGAAAACTGCATTTTGGGATCCTTCCCTTTTTTTGGCCCCCAAAAACTTTCCAAGCAAAAACCGAACTGGATGAACATTACGGTTGCAAAGTTTCATGACTTTAGTGGGCCTAAAAGCCATATAATTCAGTGTAATGCATTTGCAATATTTTTAAAAGCATAACCTCATTTGTGTTGTTGGCAAATTAAAACAGGATTTGAGGAGAATAACGTGCCCAGTGTTGTATTCACGAAATATATATTTTCAAGGATATCGTGTGCTTCCTCTGGGAGTAGTTCCTGCCATCTCCTCATGGACAATTTTTTGCTGAAAGTAACACGTGTTTGTCACATGATAGGCTTTATGGACTTGTATTGAGAGAAGTCATGTGTACACTGCCATGAATGTTATATATTTTAGCATTATGAGCTACCAAACTCTTTTCTAGAGAGCGCTTCCATCATTTTAAATGATTATTTTCTTTTAATTATTTGCTTGCTATTTTGCATTAAACCCAAGTTAAGATTTGGTGCTTCCCAATGGTTTGTGTTTTATTTTTAACAGAAGTGCAGACCCTAAAGGATGAATGTGCAAGTGAATGAGATCAGATGATCTAGCTACCTGGCCCATTCATGAGCCCTTCGGGGTGATGGCTGAAGGTCCATTGAACTCAAGTAACTCTTTGGGTGTAAGTGCACAACACCTTCCACCCATACGACCTTTTAGAAGAAACATAACTGAAGGGAGCCCTATCAAATGTGTTGTTTCCTTCCCTACCTCTCTCTATGAGATGAGCTGCTTGCACAAGGCCTGTGTCCTTTTTCCCTTTTAGCCACGTGTGAGTGAACTGTACGAAATGGTGATGGGAGCTGCTCAATCTAATCGTAGCAAGCCTCCACCCAAAGGGACTCCTGCCCATACTGTGCACCAACAATATGAATAAATGCATGTGCAACTATTTATGAGAGCGGTTGGGACTCATCAATGAGGATGGGAAGCCCTTTCAGGAACATGGTACCCTTGATATACAAAGATGGGTTTTGAGGAGATTCTTCCATCCTTTGATGTTGAAGCTTGGCTGCATTTGTTGAATGTATCATGTGCTACAAAATGTTACCTTCATAGGTTTGCTGATATTGAGAGGTGAGACAGCCTCTTTGATAATTTTTATGAGATAATATGTGGTATCAAGTCTGGGTCTTTGGACTTGTTCAGTGATTTCTCTCTAATGCAGCCAAGCTAGGTTGCCCTGCCCTCACCAGTGCTGGGATCATTCACCAGGAGGGAAGCCGGCCTCTGGTCAGAGTTTCGGGTAGATCTTCAGTTTCAAACATTTGCACTGCAGCAACATAGGCTGCTCAATCCAATTTTCACTCTATTGAAACTGAATGTAGCACAGGACTGTGAACTGGAATTTGGTACTAGAGTCTTAACGTGTGCATGAGGGATATGATTTGCATTGTTTTTCGGTGGTTTTTTTTTCTTAACCCCTTCCCCGCTCATGACGGAACCGCTCCGTCATGAGCCACGGTTGCCGTGTGCTCATGACGGAACGGTTCCGTCATGCCACGACCGTTGGCGGCCGCTCCGCCCACGCGGCGCTGTTTCCCCGCCTGTGCGGGGGGACAACGCAACTGGGCGGAGTCATGACGGAACCGTTCCGTCATGAGCACAGCTCAACTGTGGCTCATGACGGAGCGGCTCCGTCATGAGCACAGCGCCACCGCGCTGCCCCCCCCGCACCCCCAGCGCCACGGCGGAATTCCCGCCGCGGCGAAGGGGTTAATGGTGTATTAATAAATATTGGTTATTTATTACATCAGCCATGTGGTGTGTCTATTGGATGCATTGCTGTGCTACATCCAAATGGAGCAAGCAGAGGCGGCTCCTCCATGTGGGTGGAGGAGCATCGTCCCACTGCTTTCTCGCAGTGCGAGAAGCGGAAACATAAACTGGTATTATAATACCATTTTATTTTTCTGCTTCTCACACTGTGAGAAAGCAGAAGGGTTTGGTTAGGGGCGGGCCGGTATCTGGTCCTGCTGTGAGGCAGGGGAGGAGTGGCTTGCCCACTCTGAGGGCACCGACTGGTTGGTCCGCCCCAGGGCCAACCAAACCAATCATACGCTCTCTGCCTTTTCTCCATGTAGACTGCATGTAGCCTACATGGAGAAAATGGCCTCCTCATAGGCACCTGTGTGGTTGGCGTCCCAGCCAATTATAATGCTGCCATTTCAGTGTTGTGATTGGCTTAGAGGCGAGGAAGGAGGCTGCCTGCTTCCTGTGAGAAGCAGAGACGACGGGACCGGACCAAGCCAGCAAAGGTAAGAAACCTAATTTTTTTTTTAATTAACCGCTCCCCCTAGCGTGACCCCCCGCCCCATTCCCCACCTGGGAGTCATGCTGGCCGCAACTGGGAGCCTAACATGGAACTGCGAAGGAGCTGTGACGGTAATGGCGGGATTACTCAACACTAATCATCATTACTCGATTCTTCATTTGCCGTTCCTTTACATACATCCCACCCTCTCTCCTGGTGGTGCTTTGTCTGCAGTCCAAGTTATGAATGGTATGTGCAGGAGAAATCCTTTGACAGGTGGAACAGAATGAATAAAAAGAAAAGACTTTAGTGTGGGGTGTCAGTGCCCTGACGCATAGGCTAAGTACAGAGATAGAGAAGAAAGAATTAGAGTAATGAAAATTACCAACAAGTAATCCAGGCATTACTAGTACTGTGCTATCCTCATTCATGAAATTATTTGCAAAATAAGCTCTGTGAAAAAAAAAACACTTCTCTTTTGGATCGGAATGTGGCATTAAAAATAAATATCTTGTGCAGGCAGACCAGACATGGATGACCATTCATCGTCTGTGTTCTCATTTCCCTCTGTATCATGATAAATTAGTCTTTTTCTGTTTGTGTGACATTGACGTACTCAGATAGACTGTCAGTTTCCAAATTTAGCACAGGGATGTAACACATTTCATGGTGCGAACGTCTTCCTGTTGCAGTCAGAAAAGGACGGGACAAAACACAACAATTATATTTAGATTTGCCATTTTAACAAAACTATCACGGAAATATAGTAGAAAATACTCTTTAGCAACAGAACAAAAATTGATTTCTCTGCTAGTGATAAAATTGTCTTGTCACCTTCCAGATGGAATCCGGAGTGGAACCTTCAGCTATTATTTAAATATTTAGGGGCATATTTACAAGGGCTTTAGCTCCGCTTTTTTGGCTTCCAAAGCCAAAAAAGCGGAGATAAAACCAGCACCCTATTTACATGAGGTTATGCATGTTAGCACCCTTTTTCCCAACGCCTCACTTTGCATCTCCAATGAGATGCAAAGTGGGCGCTACTGGGCATACCCAAGATGGTCTACCTTGCAAATATCGCTGATGTTTACATCGCGATATTTACAAGGCAGCCCACATGATTTTAGCACACATTAGATTTTGGCGAAAACGGCAGTTTTTGGCAAAACCTAACATCTGCTAAAATCCTGACTTAGCCATCCCTAACATAGGGGGTGGATTATGCTGATACAACCCTGTGGGTCGTATCAGCAAGGTTATCGCCCTTTTGCAGGGAACATCGCTGGAAAACCAGCGATGTTCCCTTCAAAAGGGCGATAACCTCGCTATCTCTGGAATTTTTATCGCCCTGGAGTAACGCGTTTGTTAATAACGCGCTACCAGGGCGATAAATACCAGAGATAGCCTGCGATAATATAATTATCGCTAAGCACGGACAGCATTAATTATCGCTGGCTGTTGTTAATATGCCCCTTAGATGGGACAGACAGCAGTCCTGCTCTGGTATTTATTTTGTCAATACCTCTAGTGTTTCCCTGCTATAGTACGTTTTTAACCATGGTTAATACTTGATACTGTCACATGGTCTGTTTATGTCCATGGTTTTATTAAGTAAGTTAGTCCTTTATTTATCTCTTTCCGTCGGCTCCAAATTATACTTTGGCACAATGGAGAAGGCTACACAAAGGCGATAGCACACACAAGTGCCTATTACGGAATTCGCCATTACATTCAGAACAAGCATTTGCAATGCAATAGGTCTCACATTTACAATTTGACAATGCCATTTATTTATATTTTAAAAACAAAAAGAAAAGGCTTTGTTATTTGCAATGTCAATAGCTCAAACTTGCGTAAATGCGAGACCTATTACATTGCAAGTGCTTGTTTAGGGATGAATTTGGTCTAAAGGAGTCACTGCCCACCATCTCCGTTTCATTAATCAACATTTCGTTGAGTTTTCGCTGCAGCCATGGGGTAAGGACAACAGTAGAAACAAATCCAGGCATTCAATAAATGGCTTATCGGTAAGGGTGACCATAGAACTTCTTAGTTTCAGCCTTGAGTCGGAACTGAGGATGGCCGCTGTGCACATAACATGCTGAAGGTACGTTTTATGAGGAGGAGTGTTGTAAACCGTGTTCAGCATTTAGATTTGGTAGGCGCGGCATATATCGAAGGATTATTGCGAAAGCAGAAAGTAGTTAAAGCGTATTTCTGATATGGAGTTATCGATCCTTAATAAATAGATCATGTGTCCCCATAAATCTGACCTCAGTGGTAAATGGGTCATTCACAGTTGTTTTAAAGGAACCCCAGATCAGTGGCCCAAAGTAGCCTGGAGTCCCCGGGGCTGATGGAGTAGCAGCTAGAATGCCAAAGTATTATCGGAGCCTCTGTGCAAGCCTTCTCACGGCCCACTTTAATGCAATCCTTCAAAATGCCACTATTCCGAGCCATGGCCGTCAGTGCCCTTGTGCCCCCTGCATAACAAAGGCGACAACATGAAGCAATCACAGTTGCAGGGGTTGAGGTGACAGTCTTCGCCACATCATTATCTTTACATTTAAAGGATTCGAGCACTACCAAGAAGAGAGTCCATGGCCGCAGGCAGTCACGTCTATATCTGTGGTGTTCAGCACTGCGTCTCATACCGCCGAGAGAAGCGACTCATACTGAAAAATAGGGATTGATACTGCTGTGCTAAAAGGACGGTGGAAATAGTTGGTACATTTGCCGAGAACAACTAGAAATGGGACAGGTAAAGCGAGGGTGTGTGAAACCAGGAGGGATGAAGGGAGATGAACTAAGAGGGGAAGCAGACTACTTAAAGACAAGATAATTGGGGAGAACAAAGGCTGTGTCTTAGCATCTATTTCTCCATCCAAACATGCTTCCGATTAACTTTAATAAAATCACCCACTTTGCAAACACCTTTACAGCCATAAACGAGTGGTGCGCGCGTGCGCCACAGCGAGACATCTGGCGCCCGCCTTTGGCCAATTGCGTCCTGTCTTTGATAAAAAGACGCACGCAAAGGCCAATAGCGTGGGCCAAAACAAAAAGCACACGCACGCGCGTGTGCGATTCTTAGGTTAGTTTTCAAAATCCCCTACATGAAGTCTTCGCCAGAACAGCGCATGCGCGCTGTTACAGGCTCGACCTAATTAAGGTCTCAGTCCATGATAGTCATTTCTGCCGCAGTTTTATCTGGGATCAGGTGTTTGTGGAATGTCAAGTTAAAAACATAGTTGTTGCCTGCAATTCCTCCACTTTTCTCCTTCAGCCTAAGGCTGCTAGAGACAGATTTGAGACTTACCAGATGCCAAAATTACCTTGATTCATCCCAGGATTATTTCTTCCTTTCCCAGTAATAACAATGATGCATATATAATAGTGCATTAAATGAATTACAGTACATTTTGTTTTTGCTTAGCACCAGTACAGCCACCAACATAATTGGGGTTGCAAGTCCTTAATCACTGTTGTAAGGGGCGTTTCCTCATTTTCAAGGCAGCATTCTTCACACCAACAGGTAAAGGCTCCCTGATGGATGTACATGTCCGGTCGTGTGGAGACTTCCCATTGCAATGGTGCGGGACCAAGACGAAACACTTGGGAATCCACCTGCATAGCGATAGAGAGCAAGTGCCACGCCTCAATGATGGTCCTGCAATGGAACGTCTGCAGACACAGACTGGTGTTTGGATCAAGCCACCACAATCAACGGCTGGGCGTATAGCTATTGTAAAAATGGTGGTGCTACCCAGTGTACTTTATCTATTTACAAATATACCCATTCCACTCATGAATGCTTTCTTTAAACCGCTCCACGCGCTTTTAACGAAATTGGTGTGGGGTGATGCAGCCCAGGGTGAACTGGGACACACATACCGTACCTTACGAAAGGGGGGGCTTCAGAGTACCAGACATGCAATTGTATTTTCTGGTGGCGCAATGTGGATATGCATGCCACTGGTACCACCCTAATGTGCGCCTGCGTTACACTATACCTGAAAGGGACTTAGCTTACCCTACTCCGCTGAACACACTTTTAACTAAGGGAATCCCGCGAGACCCACATGACGTTTAAACATTGTCCACTACTTGTTGGGCATGGCAGAATCTCCTCAGGAATGTTGGGGGCGATATTGTATTCACCAGCCTTGCCAATTTCAGCCAACCCTTGGTTGCCACTGACACTAGAAACCCTGGTTCGGCGTACCCTCGCCCGCCTGGAAGTGGACACTGTAGGTGACTTAATTCCAAATAGTCACATAACCACTCCGTCCGAAGATCTTCACTCCTCAACGGCCATCTTTATGGATCAGTTCATACTAGCCCTTATGCAGAACACATTACGAGAGATACTCCCCACTTCCCCCATTGAACCCTCAGAGTTCACACCTCTCACTTTCATCATTAAAGATAAAGACGGAGAGCACGTCATATCTCCCCTGTACAGGGCATGCCTCAAGCTGATACCAACTCATGACACTAAGGTTAGAGACGCCTGGTCAGCAGACGTAGGACAACCACTCACCGATAACATGAGGATATGGTGCACGCAAACCAAACTCGTCTTGTGTAATCACAGGCAAAAGCTGCTCCACTTCAGGATCCTGCGGAAAGCTAACGTCACGCTAGAACAGATGGTTCGGATACATAGTGAAAAAAATTTATTCGGAGCCCAAAATGCAATATGCTAGAGGCACCTTTTATACACGACAGGACGTGCAATATATTATCTGTATATTGGCAGGCTATATTCGATGCAGTTCAGCGAATGACGGGTCTACAGATGGGACCCTCCCTGCTATTGGCGCTGATGGGATATGTGGACATGGTGCCTAAGGGCTGTCCTAGATTTGTGGCGGTAGCAATGCTTTTGGCAAAACGGGAAATAGTTCTCCGTTGGGGCACTTAGACAGAAGCCCACAGTGAGAGGCTGGATTAAAAGTATGATATACTGCAACACCACAAGTGAACTCTATGCGTAACTTCAGCCTACCACATTGCGTCCAAAGGATATATGGCAACCTCTCCGACAAAAAGGGGAAAATAACAGGCAGACTAGCCAGGACAGTCAGAGTACAGGCCAAGATACATAGGAGCAGAGGGACACACTTAGGATTGCATGAGAGAAAATATTCTAAGGATCGCTAGGAATAATGATCATGATGTAGCGCTTAGAAGGTTGAAAATCGT
Source organism: Triturus cristatus (assembly GCF_964204655.1). Lineage (NCBI taxonomy): Eukaryota > Metazoa > Chordata > Amphibia > Caudata > Salamandridae > Triturus > Triturus cristatus. The sequence continues at coordinate 313,440,248 of NC_140588.1, read as the reverse complement.
AGGGGTGCGTTATATTCACTGTTAGTCGGCACCCGCATATAATCAATATGTACTCAGGTATTTCGTGTGCAATGTATTAAAGAATTGTATAATCTATGTCGATTTCAATAGAAGTGTTAGCTATGTACAAGCATATTGTGTATGTATTAGAGAAATGCATAGAGTTTAGTCCTTTGAACCATGTGATGTTAAAAACGTGTAGATTAGAATTCGTGTCTGTAGCCTGTTTAGTTTGACCACACATGAAAGAAAGACGTAAATGTCAATACTGTGATTTAAACCTGCTTGTGTAACCAAAGTAGTGGCCAGAATTCGCATATATCGTTGAGGCGAAAGGCCTGGTATTTTCTTATGTTAGCCAAGGGCAATAGGCCAAAAAGGATTTATTCCAGTAAAGGTTTTAGGCTGTAGTAAATTGCAAGTTAAAAGATGTGAAGTATGTCTGCCTTGCATGATCTCACCCCAGGTGCAAGGACAGTTGCTCGTTAGTAGAGAAGCTCTTTGTTCACAAATTGACTTATGTAGAAAAAGCCAGACATGGGAGTGCATTGGAATGTGCCAATCGTAACTCCTAGTGCGGATGGCGTCTGGGACTCAAGGCCAAGCGATGGACGATGGAACTGGACAGCGCTCTGTGGAAAATTACTGAAAGTCGACCCCACAGAAGAGGAGGCGCAAAGGGCGTGTTCTGAGATTTGGGGTTTTGTATTAGGGACAGCGCCCCGAGGGTGGAGGCAGATCAGAGCGGCCCTGAGCAGAGGAAGGCTAGGCGAAGAGATAGAGGGGGCAACTTAGATCAAGCTCTCTAAGTGAAGACTTCTTAGGAAGTTTCACTCTGACACCTTTTACTCGATTGGGGGTCTTGGGGATTGCTAAGTAGGGATGTCATCTAGTACAGAGTAGGGACAGAGATGGTATGGTCCAGTGTCCCTAATATCGACATTGGCTTGGTAGTTTTCTACCTCATGCTTTTAGAAATTGTGCTTTTAGTTATTTTTAGCCGTATGCGGATTCTTCGTAGAGTAGCATTTGTGTTAGTGCCTATGTACTTGTTGTGCCTCGTATTGAGGACTCTGTATCTTCAAATCTTTATGCTGATAATAAAAGCCAGAGAGCCAAGAGATTAAGTTTCGCGTCCTTGATTATGGCAAATTGTGGACAATAATTTTGATAATTGTGTTTATTCCCTCCACGCTATTGGGCAAGTAAAAAGTTCCATCCGACCAGAGTGGGTTCTAGTAGATAATTGCGAGATACTAAAATGGGCCGGAGCAGTTGGTAGCAGAGGATGGTTACTTCCGATAGCGAGGGACGATTAGATTAGATAAGGATAAGGGATCCTCGAGGCCCAAGAGACGATAAGTGATGCTGAATCATCAGATGGCGAGCAGCAGACGGCAGCGGATGAGCATCGACGGCGAGTAGCAGCGCGGCCGAAAGCAGCAGTTCCAGGAGTGAGTATGAAAAGGAGATGTTGTAGATTGCGGTGTTGATTTGTTGTGTGATGTCTTGCGGAGTTGATGTGTATGTCGTGTGATTGTGAGATCAGGCTGTGAGCGCGCGCAGCCCGGGAATTGTGGTGTAGAAGACACCTGAGATAGATTTTGTTGACCACCCAAAGGAGATCGTGAGGTACCATCGATCACCTGGACCGAGATAGGGGGAGCGAACGTGTGTGTGTATGGCAACTTAACGCTGGTCGTGGGTTGTTGTGTGCGGATCGGAGTGTTAGTAACCTATCAGTGGCGATCTGTCTGGCCGGACGGGGGCAGACGGGCGCCAAACGAGGTCAACAAGGTCGAGAGACTGTGGACGAACAGTCAGAGGCTGTGGACGGACAGCCAGAGAAGTAACTTAATTGGTTATTTCAGTGTATGAATGGGACGAGAGCAAGCGTGAAACGTGTTTGGAGAAGGGAACTGCTGCGAACGGAGGAAGGTGACGTCAGAGGGTGTCGCGCTGTGATAGGCCGGTTGGTGTGAGTCACGCTGTTATTGGAGGATTTAAGAACAAGAAGTAAATAGAGCGTGAGATCGAATTCGCGCATCATGAAGTGTCTCAGGGTTTTGCGAGAATTGTGTAGAGGCGATAAACATGTGGTCGTGCGAGAGGGAGAAGAAGCCCCTCCCGAGGACACCCCAGCACATTACATGGCGAAGAATGTGGGGTTACATACTATAGTTTGGATTGAGAATTGGCACAAGATTACACAAGGTGAAGGGGAATTAGCTTTCCCGAGGTATGGCTCATTTAGACTAGCAGTGCTGTACCAACTGAAGACGGTGATGGGGTCCTTAAGACCCTTGCCAAGACCGGCGCAGTTCGAAGCATTACATGCGTGGATTAGAGCAGCGCATGATAAGGAAAAGGGAAGAAGTCAGGAGAGGATGAGGAAGTCGATTAGGGCATTTCAGGATGCCAAGTGGGACGCAGCGGAGAAAAGATGGAGAGTGCAGACAATTGAGGAAGAGAAATTGTATCCCGTGCTGATAGACTCGACGGGGATAAGGCATGTGAAGGCACAGGAAGAGGAGAGTGACTCCGATGATGGGGTATTGCAAAGACTGTTAGACGGGAGACCACCTCCTTATAATCCGGACGAAGAGGATGATAGGTGGGGTGAGAGGGGAGAAACTAGAAGGGTAACGATCCAACCCGAGACCCGAGTAGAAGGGTTGGTTTCGTTTGAAACAGCGAGTTCACAGGGTCAGTCTGAGGCTAGTGGGAGGATTGAGAGAGAGATGAGGTTACCGGATGCATTGAGGGTACCGGTCACCATTGGACCGATTGTGTCGATATACAGTCCGGAATCAGAGGAAAGAGAGAGGTCAGAACGAGTGGCAGAAAGAACGAGGAGAGAAAGCGGAGAAAGTGGGTTGGAAGGGGCAACGGCCCGACCTCCAAGCCCTGTACAATGGAGTACACCGTTAGCAGCGGTGTCAGATACATCTAGGGGCGAAGAGGACCAGAGATCGGAGAGGCCGAGGACTCTGATGGAGTCGAGATCAGATTTAAGGTCATGGGTACCGTCGGAGAGGCACCTGAACAGGAATGTGGGTCAAGCAGAGAAAACTCGAGATGACTTTAAGAGTTATTCTGCTCCCATAGAAACACCAGAAGAGAGGAGAGGGAAGGAACCGGAATGCGAATATGATGAGGAACGTGGAGCAAGTTGTCAGGTGTTGAAAGGAGCCTTAAAGGCAGGGATGATAGACATAGTAAGGCTCAAGGCAGAGGTAGATGAAATTATATATGGAAGTCTACCTCTTGAGAGGATAGTATCTTACAATCCAGATGAGCTGTTTTTCGTGGCGAAAGATGTGACGCGGAAAGCACGAATGGCACACGAGAAATTGAGGGGATTGGCGAAGGAATATGATGTGGATTTATCCAGGACTAGGGTGTTGCAAGGAAGCCATAGGATGCATTATACTGAGCGAGAGTTGGAGGAGAAGAGGGTTGTTGGATTGAGGTCACATGCCAGAGAACTGGTCCTAGCCATGCGGCCATGGCTGACGCTGGATAAATGGGAAGAGAAATGGTCAAAGAAAAAGACCTCTAGGGGAGCGGAAGGAGGGACCCCGGGTGAAGGGTTGTTACTAGCAAAGACCTTTCCCCTGAGGGAAGTGGCGAATGGAGGGTATGTGCATGTACCATGGAGCAGGGGGGATTTGGCATCATTTACGAATGATTTTCCCAGGCTCAGGGAGAAGCCTGCAGAGTGGTACAAGCAAGTTGAGCGTTTTGTTAAGATTTTGAAGGTATTGTGGATAGACCTGAACACCTTATTTGATATTGTGGTTCCAGGAGATCTGTGGAACGCATGTAAGATTGCTGTTGATTGGCCGGACTATGAGCCTGAGAGGAATATGATTACAAATGGTCCGTCGCCAGCGGTGATGAGGCTGTATGAGAAAGTAATTACCTGGTTGAAATTGAAGGTTTCACCCCAAGACATTGATTGGGTGAAAATAGACAGGACGGTGCAGGAGCCTAAGGAGACAGTACATGAGTTTTATGAGAGGCTTTTGAAGGCTTTTAAGCAATACAGTGGCCTAGATGAGCTGGAAACGAAGGATATGGGACAGTTTGTGTCTAAGTTCGTGCTGGGTTTGAAGCCCGAGGTTAGTCTCATGATACAGCAGCATTTAATCTGTTGGCAGAATAAGCCCGTAGATGAAATCTTGCGGTACGCCAGGTACTGCACAGATGAGATTGAGTCGAAACACAAGAAGATGATGGATAACCTATTGCTCATTCAGATGCAAGCTGCTCAGGGACCGCCGAATGGGGGTCCAGTGGTAAGGAGACAGGGAAACTACCAGACAGGGAATCAGAACGTGCAGGGTCAGGGAAGGCCGAGGCCCGTAGACCCTAGGACAGGCATAGATGTAGCAATACTGAAAAAGACGACAGCTTGTCACCAGTGTCACCAGGTGGGACACTGGAGGCGCGAGTGTCCCTTGAACCCCTATAATCAGCCACAGATAGAGGGAGGAATGGGTCAGGTCCCTGGGGCGGAACAGGTACAGACGGTGACTGTACCGAGAATGATGCAAGGGGGGACCGGCATCTCGCAAGTGCAGGTTCCCCAGCCACCCAGAATACAGAACATACAGCAGGGAGCTCGAACTTATTTACAGATGCCCATGTTTGAAGTAAGCGAGGAGAAAGATGTGGATTTGCTGGCCCAGTTGAGTTTAGGCCAGGACGATGATTGCATACTTAGGGCTATTCTAGAGGTGGATCAGAGAGGACCCTTCGTGGAAGCAGAACTAGACGGACACCCTACTACCTTTTTGGTCGATACGGGGGCTACCAGGTCAACTATAAGATCAGCAGTAGTTCCGGGTGTAGCCCTTTCGGGAGAAAGCATACAAGTGGTTGGAGTAGCGAACAAAAGGCTAGTTAGCCCCTTGACAGAACCGATTCCAGTCAGGATAGGAAACTTTAGGGATCGACATCAGTTCGTGGTGTGCGATTCTAGTCCTGTTTGTTTGTTGGGGAGAGACTTATTGTGCAAGCTCAATTGCACAATTTACTGTACCCCGAAAGGAGTAGAGGTGCAGACAAGGGATGAGGATGCGACCTTTAAGGTTGCAAATCAGCGGGTGTGCGTGGAAATATACCCAGCTTTGACGGTGGAGGAGCTTCCACAGGATTTGAGGGAGTCAGTATCGGCTGACGTGTGGGACCTAAGTGGAGAGGAGATTGGCTTAGTCAGGGGAGTGGAACCAGTGAAGATTCAGGTTAAGCCAAACGTGGAATTCCCGAGAACACCTCAGTATAAATTATCCCCTGAAACGATTGCTGGGATCAAACCTGTGATATGATTAGGCAGGGAATACTGGTGGAGATTATGGGTAGTCCATGTAATTCGCCCATTATGGGATTGCAGAAACCAAGTGGGAAGTTCAGGATAGTGCAGGACCTGCGGAAAATAAATGACATAGTCGTTCCATGTTGTCCAGTGGTACCGAATCCATCTGTGATACTGTTTCAGATCCCATGTGAAGCTGGATGGTTCACGGTGATTGACTTGTGTCAAGCATTTTTTTCGATTCCCCTGCACGAAGAGAGCAGATTTCTTTTTGCATTTAGACTAGAAAATCGGATATTAACTAAGGGTGGGCGTAGTTCGCGAAGTAGCACTTCGCGAAGCTACGCAAAGTGAAGTTCGCACTACGCGAGCTACGCGTAGCACTACGCGAACTGCGTAGTAACATGTTCGCACTGTGCAAGATGTTGTTTTCAATGATTGCACAGTGCGGACAAGCAACCGGCACTGTGCAATCATTGAAAATGGCATCTTGCACAGTGCGAGCTGTAGTTTTCTGCTGCTCGAGTAGATTTTTACTCGAGCGGCAGCTTTCTCAACGCGAACTGGTAGTTTCTCATCGCGAGCGGTCGCGAGCATACGCGACCCCTCGCAATGAGAAACCTGACCTCCTCGCGTTGGGAATCTCGCCGGGAGGTTTATTTTCCATGCTCGCGATCGCGAACAAGGAAAAAGTCTCGCCGGGATGTCATTTTGCTTGCTCGCGGTCGCCAACTTGACGTTGAGAACCGCGAGCAAGCAAAAAATGACCGCAGCACTACGCAACACTACGCTACGCGTGTTCGCACTGTGCTACGTGCAGTTCGCGTAGTGCGAAGTAGCGCGAACTTCGCAAACTACGCGAGCGTAGCGTAGTGCTTCGCCCAGGCCTAATATTAACGTGGTGTCGTATCCCACAGGGGTATACGGAGAGCCCATCGATTTTTAATCAGCTCCTAAAGAAGAATCTCGAAAGTCTTGTGTTGCCGCGAAATTCTGTTTTGGTGCAATACATTGACGACCTGCTTGTTGCGTCAGAAATAGAAGACGCTTGCAGGACTGATACAATTGCGTTGCTGAACTTCTTGGGAGAAAATGGTCACAAGGTGTCTCCAAGCAAGTTGCAATACTGTTTACCTGAGGTACAGTATTTGGGGCACAGAATCGAAAAGGGTAAAAGGAAGGTGTCTCCGGATCGCATTGATGCGATCCTAAGAATGCCAGTTCCCTCGACCCAGAGGGAAGTTAGAATGTTTTTGGGAATGGTGGGCTATTGCCGCCAGTGGATCCCAAACTTTTCCTTTGAAGCGAAGCCTTTACAGCGGCTGACGCGAAAGGATGTAAGTGATCCGGTACCATGGGACAACGACTGTTTGAAATCATTTCTGAGGCTGAGAGAAGCCTTATGTAGCGCTCCTGCGTTGGGAATGCCGGATTACAACAAGGCATTTGCATTGTTCTGCTGTGAAAGAGAAGGTTGCGCATTAGCAGTGTTAACTCAGAATCATGGAGGTGTCCGTAGACCAGTTGCCTATTTCTCAGCTACTTTAGATCCAGTAGCTTCTGCGTTGCCCGGATGTCTCAGATCCGTTGCGGCAACAGGTGTCAGCATCGAGAGATGTGAGAGCATTGTGATGGGTCATCCTCTTACTGTACATGTGCCACATTCTGTTGAATTGTTAATGACTAGGACTAAAACGCAGCACCTCACGAACAATAGGCTGACTCGTTATGAGCAAGTTATCCTTGCCGCCGATAATGTGACATTGAAGAGGTGTGCTGTTTTAAATCCCGCTACACTGTTACCTGTTCCCAAAATAGATGATAATGAAGATTGTGAGGACCACGATTGTCTCGACTTTACGGAACTATGCACCAAACCGAGACCTGACATTGTCGATGAACCACTCCCAGTTTCAGATGAGATTTTCTTTGTGGACGGTTCATGTTTAAGAGACAGTGTCGGTCGACTGAGAGCAGCGTTTGCTGTATGCACCATCACGGGTGTGGTTGAAGCCGCTTGTCTAGAAGGAGTACACTCCGCGCAGGTGGGCGAGCTCATCGCTTTGACTCGTGCCTGTTTGGCAGCTGAGAAGATCCGTGTAACGATTTACACGGACAGCCAATATGGGTTTGGTGTGGTTCATGACTTCGGACAGCTATGGTCCCAGAGAGGGTTTATGACGTCGTCAGGTTCACCCATAAGAAATGGTGACCACGTACGAAAATTGCTTGAGGCATTGCAAGGCCCTGATGAAATTGCCGTTGTTAAATGTGCTGCACATACGAAGGGGAATGATTTTGTTTCGTTGGGTAACAACTATGCTGATGAAGTAGCTCGGTTTTGTGCAGAGCAGGGATGCAATTTTACGGGGACTCACATTGAAGAAACTGAGAAGGAATTGGTGTATGATCAAATGTTAGCAATGGCAGACTCTTGGGAGGAACTGAAACAGCTTCAGGAAGGGGTTTCTGATCAGGAGCGAGACAGTTGGATACGAGCTGGATGTGAGAAAGGAGATGTGGATATATGGGTTTCAAATGATGGACGAGCAGTGTTGCCGGAAGGGTTGTTGAACCCCATGGCGAGGCTGATACATGGTGCTGTGCATCTTGGGAGAGACGCAATGATGAGAGTGTTTCGTCAGACCTGGTACAACCCAAAGTTTCGGGCAGTGGCTGAAACCGTGTGCCAGAGGTGTGTTACGTGTCAACAGATGAATGTAGGAAAGAGGACAGCTGTGACGTTGAGCCACATAGGGAGGTCAGGAGGACCTTTCAATAGGATGCAGCTGGATTTTGTTGAAATGCCGAAGTGTAATGGTTTGAGGTACATATTAGTCATAGTATGTGTCTTTTCCAGGTGGGTGGAGGCATACCCTACACGTAGATGTGACACGCTCACAGTAGCAAAACTACTATTGAGAGAACTCATTCCAAGGTACGGGTTCCCGACGTCCTTTGAATCGGACAGAGGAACGCATTTCCATAGCGAAGTTATGAAGTTGCTTTGTGCTGCCCTGAATATAGATCAGAGACTACATTGTAGCTATAGACCAGAAGCTTCAGGGATAGTGGAGCAGGTGAATGGAACTCTGAAGGCTCGGATGGCGAAAGTATGTTCGTCTACGTCTCTGAAGTGGCCTGATGCATTACCCTTGGTCCTTATGAGCCTCCGAAGTGTGCCTGATAGAAGAACTGGGTTGTCTCCCCATGAAATCCTCATGGGAAGAGTGATGCGTTTGCCTGCAATACCAGCCACTGCTCTGATAAATATCACTGATGTTATGATCCTGGACTATTGTAAAGGCCTTGCTGACGTGGTCCGTTCTGTGTCTCAGCAGGTGCAGACAAAAACGGTTCCAGCTGCGAGTGACTTGTGCCACGACCTGTGTCCAGGCGACTGGGTCCTAGTTCGCAAGCACGTGAGGAAGAGTTGCTTGGATGCAAGGTGGCGCGGCCCATTTCAAGTGATCCTCATCACGAACACAGCAGTTAAGTGTGGAGGTTTACCGAACTGGGTGCATGCTTCCCATACCCGTAGAGTTCCAGCACCCTTAGAAGATACAGCCCCTCTCGAAATCGAAAGTCCAGCTGAGCCGATAGAATCACCTGAGAGGGCCAGTCAAGCTGTAAGGGTTGCTGAAGCGGCTGATGGTGCACTGAATCGAGTTGGGGAAGGACGTGAAGGAAGTACTGACCCAGAAACAGGCGAAGGAGAAAGAGGTGCAGTGGGTAGTACGGAATCGAGTTCTGCCGAAGAGGAGGAGATCAGTGCACAGGGTATCGAAGGGAAGACCGGAGGTGCCACCGAAGCAGAAAGGGTTTGGCCCGCAAGACAGAACCGGGTAAACCTAAGGTCGGTACCGGACACAGATCTTGCACCAGTTTCGGAGGAGCCAGAAGAAGAATCAGGCGACGAGGAGAATCCTCAAGGTGTGAGAAGATCAAAGAGAACAAGAGTGCCAAGTCGGAAGTACGCTTCACCAGAGTGGGCATATCAAGTGACTGATGCCAGGGTTACCGAGCACGGGAAGATTGAGGTCGATGACATTGGTCAACAGTGTCCCGCTCCAGAGAGTGGAAGTGTTGTTGAAAGTTCCGGGATTGGAGATCGAAGGAATTCTGACAATTCATATTCCGAGTCCGCCCTTCCTGAGTGTCATTCGAGGTATGATCTTGGACAATTTGGAGTTCCCGACGTTCACGACTGTGCCAGACCCACAAGAACTGATCATTCTTAAGCTCGAAATATTGCAGGGAGTCCTGGAGCTGTTGGGACCAGCGGTTATGTTGGATTGATTTGGGAGGGTTGCAAGCAGGGAAGAAGATAACCTAGACCCGAGCGGAAGAAGAACAAATTTAGGGATTTTTTCCGTTATAGAACGAAGAAAAGTTAGGGAGGTTTGCCTAAGTTCACGAAAGAGACATTAATGAGAAAGAGACTTACCTTTCCAGAGACTGTATTGGACACTGAGTATATTCCGAAGATGGCAGATCCTGCAAACCCACATCGTAGGGCTAAATGGATAATAGGCACATTGATAGGAGTTGTGATAGTCACCATATTTGCAGTAGTGATAAGTTCGTACATGGTGGCTCACAGGCAAGAGGGAAAGGTTCAGGGAGCACCCACACCTATTACCCCAGAACAGAGAAGTGTCAGTATCAGAGAGCAGGGAACATCGAAATTGAGGGATGATCGCAGACTCCACATGGATTTGACGAGGGGTGATTTTAAGCTTAACGCGTATGCAAAGCTGCTGTATGAGTATGTTGATGCGATGGATGTGAAAGATTGCTATGTGTGTATGCAGTTGCCTGCTTCAGTGGATGAAGGTATCAAGTATCATCATCTCCCATTGACATATGGGATTTCTTGTAGTTTATTGCTCAGTCTATTTTATGACAGGAGGCAGTTCGAGTATTTCTTTTCGAATTTTGATACGGTACTTCCTGAAGTTCCAGCAATAAAGCATTTGAACAAATACGATTATTATAAGAAAGAGGACAGACTCCTGAAGTATTTTAGACCGACTGTGAAGTTGGATACGGCGCATGCTCACAGGAATAACCTGACATGTGCGTTATCTGAGACGGAGAAGAAATTCATTGATCAAGTAGAGGACAGGTATAGAAAGTTGACCCAGACACGACACACCGGAGATAGTCCAGTAGATTGGACAGAGGAGGAGAGGGCTCACAGGTCAAAGGGAAGTTATGGACCAATAGCGTTAGATGAAGTGCAGAGAGGGAATTTGTGTATTGGACGGCCTCAATCGGCCACGGAGAAGGTTGCAGTAGGACATAGCACCTGTTCACAGACTTTCACTCTGGACGCTTCTGTTAAGGGCTTTATGCAAGGTCCAGTAGAAGTGATTCCGACAGTGTATTATGTCTGTGGGAAGAATGCTTATGTCAGGCTACCCGCGAATTGGTATGGCATATGCTATTTGGCTATCATATTCCCGAAGATTTATCACACGGAGGACTTGGAGTTGTTAGAGACGAAGCGACATTCTAGAAGACGGAGGGCTGCAAACGCAGGTGCAGTGATTGGGGACATATACGGAGCAATGATACCTAGTATGGGTGTGGTGTTGAATGACGTGAAGATCAGGAGGTTGGCGACTGTAGTTGATGAGTTGTCTATGAATACGGCGAGGTCGCTGTTGTTGGTGGCTGGAGAGATGTGGTCGATACGAAATATGGTTATGCAGAATCGCCTTGCGTTAGACGTGTTATTAGCCAAAGAAGGCGGAGTCTGCAAATTATTGAAGGTTCAAGAATGCTGCACATATATTCCAGACAACACGAAGGAGATAGGGAAGTACATAGATAACATCACAACTATTCACAAGGAGATTATGGACTTGACGGAGGAGAATGTATGGGAGAAGATTGGAAAAGGATTTGGAAGAGTGGGAACGTGGTTTGCGAATTTGGGAAGAGGATTTCTTGGATCAGTGCTGAAGCCAATTATCATTGCTGTAGTTTGCGTGATTTGTTTGTGGGGATGCGTGAAAGCATGGAAGTGGTATCAAGGAGGCAAGGTTGAGAGAGCTCTTAGGGCAAACGAGAAGAGGGTGGCGAAGCTCCAGGAGCAGCAATATGAGAGTCTTAAAAGAATGGAGGGAATTCGACATGGCGGAGCCATGACTAGTACGGTTTAAAAAAAAGTTCAGAAAAAGGGGATTGTAGTGGTGTGATGACAGATGTCATCAAAGGGGGGAACTGATGTAGCGCTTAGAAGGTTGAAAATCGTAGGGGTGCGTTATATTCACTGTCGGCACCCGCATATAATCAATATGTACTCAGGTATTTCGTGTGCAATGTATTAAAGAATTGTATAATCTATGTCGATTTCAATAGAAGTGTTAGCTATGTACAAGCATATTGTGTATGTATTAGAGAAATGCATAGAGTTTAGTCCTTTGAACCATGTGATGTTAAAAACGTGTAGATTAGAATTCGTGTCTGTAGCCTGTTTAGTTTGACCACACATGAAAGAAAGACGTAAATGTCAATACTGTGATTTAAACCTGCTTGTGTAACCAAAGTAGTGGCCAGAATTCGCATATATCGTTGAGGCGAAAGGCCTGGTATTTTCTTATGTTAGCCAAGGGCAATAGGCCAAAAAGGATTTATTCCAGTAAAGGTTTTAGGCTGTAGTAAATTGCAAGTTAAAAGATGTGAAGTATGTCTGCCTTGCATGATCTCACCCCAGGTGCAAGGACAGTTGCTCGTTAGTAGAGAAGCTCTTTGTTCACAAATTGACTTATGTAGAAAAAGCCAGACATGGGAGTGCATTGGAATGTGCCAATCGTAACTCCTAGTGCGGATGGCGTCTGGGACTCAAGGCCAAGCGATGGACGATGGAACTGGACAGCGCTCTGTGGAAAATTACTGAAAGTCGACCCCGCAGAAGAGGAGGCGCAAAGGGCGTGTTCTGAGATTTGGGGTTTTGTATTAGGGACAGCGCCCCGAGGGTGGAGGCAGATCAGAGCGGCCCTGAGCAGAGGAAGGCTAGGCGAAGAGATAGAGGGGGCAACTTAGATCAAGCTCTCTAAGTGAAGACTTCTTAGGAAGTTTCACTCTGACACCTTTTACTCGATTGGGGGTCTTGGGGATTGCTAAGTAGGGATGTCATCTAGTACAGAGTAGGGACAGAGATGGTATGGTCCAGTGTCCCTAATATCGACATTGGCTTGGTAGTTTTCTACCTCATGCTTTTAGAAATTGTGCTTTTAGTTATTTTTAGCCGTATGCGGATTCTTCGTAGAGTAGCATTTGTGTTAGTGCCTATGTACTTGTTGTGCCTCGTATTGAGGACTCTGTATCTTCAAATCTTTATGCTGATAATAAAAGCCAGAGAGCTAAGAGATTAAGTTTCGCGTCCTTGATTATGGCAAATTGTGGACAATAATTTTGATAATTGTGTTTATTCCCTCCACGCTATTGGGCAAGTAAAAAGTTCCATCCGACCAGAGTGGGTTCTAGTAGATAATTGCGAGATACTAAAATGGGCCGGAGCAGTCAGGCTGAACAAACAACTGCGTATCTTTCTTCATTTTGTATGGGTTTGTTGGCCTGTGATGGCTGAGACTGCGAACAGAAGTTGTTAAATGTGCTGCGTAGCTATTGATGGTGATATAACTAGCTGATGTAAGTGCATACAAATGTATCAAGATGTAATGTATATTGTTTTACTGGAAATGATAAATAAAGAAGAAAAAAAACAAGTAAAGGCTTGATGGCCCTTGTCGATGGCCTAATAAACAATGTTCATCAAGAGCAGTGCCCTCGTCAAAGGCAGGTCTTACCTGAGCACCCACACTTTTAGATGGAGCCTGCGACAGTGTATGCGCTGCTTGTGCTCTCACTTGCGAGACACTATTGTTTACAATAAAGGGCTGGAAGCCCGCCCATTGTTTATCATTTGTGTGCTTCAGTGTCACTCTTTTTTGCAGCCTCCTAATCGGCCAGCGCATGCCAAGCGACACTTCCGTTCCTTTCTCTGCACCATGGGCCAAGCATGGATTGATTCATCTTAATCAGTGCCTGTCTGCTGTCAAATAGTGATTGAGGTATTATTTCTTCTAACCTATCTCCCCCTGCTGCTACCCCGTCTGTTATGGCCTTTCTCCTTCCTCGGTTTGTTTTCCCTATCGCCCTCCCGAGCTGACCATTATTGCTGCTCTATCCCCCTCCCCTCGTGTTGCTTCCACCCCCTGCTACAGTGTTGTAGCAAGGGGGAGGTGGCACGAGTTTTGGGTGCGGTGCCTCACGTGCTCTTAGCGTCAAACACAGGAATCATCACCAGCAACCACCCGCTCTTCCACGCGGCAAAGGCAGGGACCACCACGGGTGGCAACGTGTGTAGCTACGCCAATGCCATGTTTTTTTTAACATAATGCATAACAGAGAAGGCTGCTGTGCAATATGGCCTTAAAAAAGCGTTATGGAACAGTCTGCACTAACTGTTGTTTTTTTCTTGGCTCCGGCTGCTGTGAAAAATGTAATGAAAACATTGACAATGCCAATAGATCTTGTATAGGCGGGACCTATTGGCTTTGTCAAAGCTTATTTTTGCTTTTTGAAAAAAGAAATTTACTTCTTTTCTCAGAGTCCTCTTTACAAGAACATTCTAACAGTGAAGTGAACAGGGAACTGACTGTAGGAGAAGATTAAGAAATTTTACAGAGGAGGATGCAAGGTTCCAGGAAAAACAATCTGTTTTAGAGATATTGAAAACAATCTAAAGGAGTTTATGAAAAAAAATAGATCTTGTAATAAAAACTTTCACTGAAATATCACAGGAGAATTGGGAAAAGAAAGACGGGGAAGATTGTTGGATGAGAATAAGCATCAGGGGATGTTAAATTAAAAGAGAACAACTTCATGGCACGCTTAGAGTGAGGAAAATCTATAAGGGATAAGAAATAAGATATAAAATGCAAATCTGAATGAATCCAGGAAGCACACTACACAGGAAATGTTTTAATGCACTTTTCCAAAATGTGTGGGCCTGGAGCCCAGAAAGCATATCACAGCGATCTTGACACACTAACCCAATCTTAAATCAGAGTGATTACCCACATGTAGTGCATTCAGTTGTAACAATCTGGAAATGCTCATCGGTAGAACCTTAATACTGGTCGCCTGCTACCGAGACACCTGGAACCCAAAATTAATCAAAATCAGAAATGCAGATGACCCAAGTCAGGAATATTAAAATGATACCCACATCTGTTGAAGAAGTATGTGCCATGTTATTTTGACAAAAAAGCAAACTGCTTGAACCAGGACCATCAAAATAAAAGAGGGAGATGGTCTCCCACATCCAATCACAAGGACTCTTTCACTTCCAGTCAATACAATTAAACATACAGCTCTTTTGGAAACATGAAATGCATATGAATTGCATATTGTTAAACCTTATTTTCAGACAATCGGTACTGTTTGGCAGAAAAAGAGGAGTGACTATGAAAGCAGCTGAATAAAATGAGATAAAGGGATACATTTACCGTAACAACGCGATACCAAATTCCATGCCTAACCCCTTGGCTGCTAGGCTTTTTCCCCCTTGAATGCTAAGCCCTTTTTTTCTATTTGCGGTACTTTGCGCTTATTCCCCCATTTTTTTTTTTTACAAATAAGATAACCATGTCAAATTTGAGTCAATTTTTTCACCATCCTATGGATACTAAAAGCTGATTTCCCTGGAGGGGGACAAGAAAATAGTAATTTTTACTCCACAAATTGCATCAATTGAAAGTTTGCAATGCTAGGATTAAAGTCTTTCCAGCTTTCGGGAACAAGCACAGTTGTTTCAAAAAATACCCCAGAGCATGACATAGGGTCAGTCTTCTCAAATCTCAATGATAAGGGCCTACACCAACCTGTAGCTTTTATCTCCAGGAAGTTACTTCCCATAGGAACAGAAGTCAAGTGCTATTGAGAGAGGTCTCTTTGCTGTGGTCTGGGTACTGAAGAAGCTGAGGCCATACTTGTTTGGGACTCACTTCTGGGTTCAGACAGACCACAGGCTCCTCAGGTGGCTCAGCACATGAGTGTTGAGATTCCAAAATTGTTTAGTTTATCCATCTCCATACAGGGAATGGACTTTACAGTGCAATACTATGCTGGGTCAGACTACTCTAATGATGATGTTCTATCCAGGTTCTTTTGCCTTAGTGATGACAACTCCCAGGAGGTTGGGTAGTTCTCCCTACTTTCAGCTGAGGGGAGCTTGTTTTAGACCTGTCTGCCTTAGGGTGGTCTTTCCCCAAACGTTGTGCCTACTTACCATCATTTTTAAGCTGAAATTTGTTTTTATTGGCCTTAGGACTCTGTGCACTTTACCACTGCTGAAAAGTGCTAAAGCGCTTGTGCTCACTCTACTGAACATGGTTACATTGGTTTACCCCTGATTGGCATATTTTACTTTAGGTCCCTATTAGAGTGGTACACTGTTAGACCTGGTATCCTTGGTGTGGTTTCCCCTGATGTTTTGTCTCTGACCTCCTGTTTTTGAGTGTCATTGATTACTTCATTTTTTTGGCCTTTAGTAATTTTGGCACTTTACCACTGCTAACCAGTGCTAAAGTGCATGTGCCCTTTACTTAAAACATGGTAACATTGGTTTTTCCACAATTGGCATATTTGATTTACTTATAAGTCTCCAGTAAAGTGCACTACATGTGCCCAGGGCCTGGTAATCAAATTCTACTAGAGAGTGTGCAGCACTGAGTGTTCCACCCACTTAAGTAATCCTTTAAACATGTCTCAGGCCTACCACTGCAGAGCCTGTGAGTGCAGTTTAAACTGCCATGTCGACTTGGCAAGTTAACCTTCTTGCCAGTCCCAAACCTTCAGTTTTATTTGATATAGGTCCACCCTAAAGTGGGCCCTGGACTGCTCATGGGCAGGGTGCAGTGTATTTTAAAAGTAGGACATGTACTTTTAAGTTTTACATGTCCTGGTAGTGAAATACTCTTACATTTTGTAAGAGTATCCCTCACATAGGATAACATTGGGATTGCCTTATTACATTCTATAAGTGTAATTTCCTTTTGGGAAAAGATGGGACCTCCCCAAATTTGGTGTCCTTGAAATCACAATTTAAATACACAACTTATGGTGAAGTTGATTTTTAAGTTGTGATTGCAACAGGGGTTAGTCCCAAGACGGCTAGAAAGAGCCTCACAAGATTCAACAAGAAATAAAGAACTAACCGTCACTTTTCGATTGCTGTTAACGTTTAACAGACAAGCAAAAAAAGACCATTCACTAAATCATATGGTCTTGAGTATTTATTTACTTCTTACTTGTATCTTTTAGACATGCAGTGCATTTACTTTTTAAGTCAGACCAAAGAAAAAGCATCATAATTCCCATCAATCAACATACATTAAAAATGGCATGTCAAACAAAAAAACAACATGATTGTACACAAATGACATAAATCACAAACATTACTGTGCCAGTCTTATATTCAAAAGGAGCAGCAAACTAGAAACTATTTTTTGTACAAATTATCTGACAATATTTCATTGCTGCTAGACCACAGCAAGAACAGTTGTAACACCTAGTAGGGGTAAACATTTGTGGTGTTTCCTACATAGGATGAATTTAATTAAATACATAATCCCCATGGTGTATGGTGCCGACGCGATTCGTGTCCCATGTGTAGTTGCAGGGATTCTCTTCAGGGCATAGACTGCATAATATCTAAAACGAAAAAGATGGGGGAATATTCAAAACTTTGATTCCTAGACCCTCCAAATGACTATTTTTTTATTTACAATTATGGTTATGGTACCTGATATTGTGTGTTCTTTCGTGAAAGCACAGAATCAGGAAATTCAAACAAGTTGCCAATGACTCCATCTGAACATAGAGAATGCACCGTTAAGTGTACGGTCTACTCGAAAAGCACAAAGCAGCCTCTCTTTTAGATGAAGTTGCAACACAACTTACATTTTGAATTGGTAAGCGGGCGAGCCTAATGGCAGACGCCGTGATTATGCTCTTCACTCGCGGCGATAAATCTCTTCATGACACATTCTGGAAACAATCAGTTTGAGTTCAGAGCACAGTTACGCAGTCATCGGCAGCCCTTGAGACAGATGAAATGCTGACTTTCTTCCACAGGCGTTGGTCCTGGCGTCTTACAGGTCTAAGTCTCAATTAGTTTCACTTCTGGTTTACGAGTGATGTTGCATTCTGGGTATATGAGACTTTTCCTTTGGTCTGACTTACAATGTAAATGCACTGCATGTCTAAAAGATGCCAGTAAGAAGTAAATAAATACTCAAGACCATATGATTTAGTGAATGGTCTTTGTGTTTGTGTCTGTTAAACGTTAACAGCAATCGAAAAGTGATGGTTAGTTCTTTTTTCTTGTTGAAACATTTAGAAAGTTGACATTTTCTTACTGTAACCATTTGGTACCTTCTACCTGTCTCTGGAATATATGTCTGGGGTGAGTCACAGCTGGCTTCCTGCATTCCCTCTAGACAGCCACACACAAAGGAAGGGTAGATGTGACTGAGTGACAATCTGTATGCTGATGAGCCATCCTGAGCAGGATGGGAGAAAGAATATTTCTTACACCTGAAAGGGCTGTGTTCTGGCCCCACACAAAACATTGCATACCCCCCTGTAGTGAGTTTGGAGCCAGGGCAAGAAAAAAAGGGACTTGATGCACATCAAAGCATCTCTTTGAAGTAACCCCCTCTTCAAAGGCCCAACTGAGTATAATATTGGACCTTTGACACCATCAAAAGAGAGCACATCTGGAACTGACGACATTCTCCCAGGAAGAAGGACTGCTGTGCTGTTGGAGGGACTGCCACTTTGCTGAACTGCTTTGCTGTGTTGGCCTGACGCCTCTTGCCTGGGAGTGAGAAGGACTGGACCTGCAACTCTTCATCCCAAAATCAGTATCTTCAAGGGTTTGTTGGGTGGCCTCCTGTTTTCTGAAGTCTCAGGGAGAGCAAAGATTTCTTTCTTCATCCTGCAACCAGCACCGAGGCTCAGTCTGCTGTGGGTCCTGTTCTGCTAAGTGTTGCCAATCCAGTCCAGGGCCCATGGAAGTGAGTAGCAAATGCTGCAACTAAGAAAATCCAAGCATCAACGACGCTGCGCCGATTGGAACCGGTGCATTTCCCTCGACATCGATGCATCACCACTGCTCCATAAACCACGGACACCGCATCACCGACTGCACAGCACATCGTCCCCTGTTTCCAACACATCTCCGACGTTATGCGGCTTGGCACCAATACATCACTTTGTGCTGCTCGCATTGCTGATAGCCCAGAAGATGTTCATTGCATCTTCACTCTAGACACACCTTCAACTTTGCGAAGCTCAGAAACAACGCATCATCTACATCTGCAGGATCTTCCGTGACGCATTGCCTCCTTTGCTCCATACATCACCCTCGGCGTTGACGCATCCAAGGTGCTGTTCAGCGGGTCAAAGCTGGTCCCTGTATCCGACCCACGCTCCATCGAGGTCGGCTAGAACTTTTGGATTGGTCAAGCGCAACCAGATAGCCCGGTTGGCGCTATTTGTTTCTAAGCACTACAAAGCAGTTCATTTCTTAAAAATTCCTATGTTGGCTTCTACGTATCAGATTTTTGTGTTTTGGTCTTATTTTTCTCATAAAAATATATGCTATTTTCCTAAACTGCTCTGAAGTCTTTTGGGGGTGTTTTCACTGTGTTACTGTTTTAAAGTGTTGCACAAATACTTTACACATTGCCTCCTAAGTTAAGCTTGACCGCTCTGTGCTAAGCTCCCAGAGGGTCAGCACAGGTTAATTTAAATTGTGTTTCTGGCTTAACCTGACTAGGATTGTGGTTCCTGCTTTGACAGTGTGCATATGTCTGCCAACCATAAACCCAATTTCTAACATATGCCATATAACCAGGGACTGCAAATTAGATGCTACTAATGGGCCTGAAGCACATACTGTGCCAACCACTTAAGTAGCTCCTTAAAACATGTACCAGGTCTGTCATTGCACCCTGGATGCAGTTTTAAAACTGCCAGTTCGGTTCAACAATATAACCCCTTGCTAATCCTCAAACTTAAAGGTAGGCAAAGGTAGCCCATAGGGCAGCGTGCATTTTTATTAAAAGATTGGAATGCACTTTTAAGTTTGACATGTCCAGGTAGGTAAAAACTCCTAAATTAGTTTTTCACTGCTGTGAAGCCTACCTGCCGCATTGGATAACATTGTGTTGTCTTATTACATTTAATAAGTTTTAAAGTTTGTTTGGGACCAGGTAAGCAGTTCTTGTTTGCTATCTATGAAATTATAATAAACAATCCTCTGTAATGGTAAAGTCGTATTTTTAATTCAACTTTTAAAAATGCTGCATTCAGAAAGTTTGCATTTTCCTGGCCTTCCCCATATGGTGCCGGAGCCTCCCCTGTGTCACATGACTGCAGGTGTAACAGACAGTCAGACATTGTGAATTCCTCCCAGTGACACAATGGGCGCGCCTGAATGGGCCATTTACTGGCAGAATGGGGCAGAGATGGACACAGCCCAAACTGCAACTAAAAAGGCTGTACTCTGCCTTCACACAAAGGGTTTGTCACTTCTACATTGTCCATGAGGCCTGCTGGGAGCCAGGGTAGGGGAGTCAAAAACTTCAGAGCACTTTGAAGACAAAACTCTAGAAACTTCTTCTAACTTCAGTGGAGGCACCAGATATAAAAGTAGGGCCCTGGATCCAGTCTGAGTGAGCCCTGAACCACCAAATGGTGTCCCACCAGCCCTGAACCCTTGCCTGTGGTGCCAAAGGTGCCCAGAAAGTGAAAATTCCAAATGTGGGACTTAGAAAGTTTTTGGCTAATATTCTGCACTGAGAACTGAGGGAAGATGAGGTCCAACTTGCTCGTCGATCTGTTTAAGGTGCATCATCGGTCGGCTTGACTTTGTGGCTGCTCCCGCTATGTTCTTCTCTGCAGCAGCAAATCCTTTTCAGCTGTCATTTCCCAAAGGGGTGTCCGACCTCCTGGAACAGTCTTCAGCTACAGCCTCCTTCCTGCCTCATCCCACTGGAGATTTTCAACTTCCAAAAAGGTTACAAAATCCGAATATAGAAATCTTCACTGAAATTTTTTCCTGAGGCTCCCTGACAATGGCATTCCCTCTTCTGACTCTGCCTGCAGCCTTCTCCTGCCAAAACATCTTCTAAGTCCATATGTAAGTGATGTCAATGCCCAATACATTTCTTGTATCTGAATTGCGCTCCATCTTGGCTGTCCATATTTATCTACTTTGGCCCAGTCTGGCACGACTACATGTCCGCTATTGGCTCTTTCATCTTTTAGGTGTTAGTTTTTACAAAAAACTTTTAAAAAATCATAAATCTGGTTCTACTGATTGGAGTGCTGTCATTTTGGTGTCAAATAATTTATTAAAATGTGCTATGTTTTTATAAATTGGTATGGATTTTTTTTTGTGTTGTGTTTTCATTTTATTACTGCTTGTAAGCTGCATAAATAGTTTACACATTGCCTCTAAGTTCAACCTGACTGGTTTTTGTGCCAAGCTTCACAGGGTTAAGCACAGGGTAATTTAGTTCTTTTTTTTCGTGGTTCACCCTGCCAGGGACTGTTGCTGCTGCTTTACCTGGGCTCACACCTAAGTCAACCAACAACCCAATTTCTCACAAAGAACAATAAGGCTGTCAGTCAAAAACAATTCAAAATCCAGGCACCACAACTTGTTCTCTGGAGAAACGGCTTGAAACACCGCAAAAGAAGGAGAACTTGCACCACATGCATTGTGAACTTCTTATACCCAGTGCCCTTATGTGCAGCATTGTAAGGCTGTAACCTTTGATCCACTCTGTCAACATCACCCATGTACTTGCTGTAGTCAAAGATACAAGTTGGTCTGTAGATTTAATTGCATGACCCTAAATGGTAACCGTTTACATACTCTGTCATATATGCTGGTGAGCATAAGAACATCCCTGCGGTGATGGTATTTATGAGCAAGCAGATCATTGCACCACACAGCACTGCACTTACCCATGGGAACTGTAATCTGGTGTAAAGATTATCAAAATATAAATGGTGACCCTGATGAAAAAGATACTGGGCTAAACCCCACACAATGTTCCAGACACTCCCAAAGACCGTGGGAAATCAGGAGGGTTCATAATGAAATCTTTTCCAGTATAAACTCTAAAATATAAGTCTAGCCAGTGTTACTGTCACGTTAGATATACATCTTATAACTATACCGGGCCCTTTTGCTCAGTAGATACTGTCTAAATATCAGCTATATATTTTTTAAACACAGCGGGTAAAATCCCAGTTTTAGGTCACACATTTGTCTATATTTTTCAAGTGTCAACGGCTTTTTCATCCAATTGTTTTATTGTACGTGAGAGACTTTCTCACCACCAGTATGTGCCTCCTGTATTTCATATTTTTCCTTTAAAATATCCTGTGTCCAGATTAGTTATGCCCATATATATTCTCAGTTCCCCAGGTTCACCCTTGTCCTGATGTGACCCTGTTATCTGAAAAAAAGGGTTGAAACTCCCTCGAAAATTAAAAAAGATAGACTAGTGTGTGGACTAACACTGTAATTTTGCCCCGTGTTTGAAAAATATATGTAAATGTAATTTGGCTGTTTTATGAAGCAATAACTAATAGACCATATCTGCTTATTCTCATTGTCACCTTTTCTGTTTCTTTGATGGTTTTGGTTCTTAAAAATTGGGGTTCGTACTCACTACTCACCTGACTGTTGGTTTTGTGACTCATGATTGATTAATTAATTTCTGAAGGAAAAAAATTCGATTTGGCTGAATCAAATGTATTAGTTTTAGAATACTGGCTGCTGTTCCTTTAAAATCAAATCTGAACAGAATTTCATTTCAGTGAAAAAAAAATTACTGTCATTTATAAGATTACATCTATCCAGGAGTTTCTGTACTATCCTATTTTGTTCCAAGAAAAGGAGTTCCACGTGAATGCTTGTTACAAGTTATACACAGTGGGGCCGATTCACAGAACTAACAAAATCCTAAACTTACTACTTTTGGTATTCACAGAAGTTAGGATTTTGTCTTAAGTTTGTCTTAAGACAAACTTAAGACAGACTTAAGACAGACTTAAGACAGACTTAAGACAAACTTAAGACAGACTTAAGACAGACTTAAGACAAACTTAAGACAGACTTAAGACAGACTTAAGACAAAATCTTAACTTCTGTGAATACCAAAGTAGTAAGTTCAGGATTCTGTCTTAAGTTAGTTCTGTGAATCGGGCCCAAAGTAAACAGCACGCCCCCATGATGGCTGCGTGCTCTGTGTGCGCTGTGTGCTCTGTGTGTGCCACCGTCACAAGATCGCCATGAGAGGGCCCTTTATGGCAGAGGCAGGTCTTCTGCTTCAAGCCAGGGTGGGGACGTGAATTACTCTGGTCCACAAACCAGAGCGATCCCCTATAGTGGTTGCATGAATTGAGGATGACACAAGCTCATCAACAGCACTCAAAAGGTTAAAGAAGGACCGAGGAAATTCGAAGCCATGTAAAAGGCCTCACAGGAAAAAGCAGCTAAGTGGCAAATAACCAGAAACCCGTCCCCTGACTGGCACAAATCGGCGTTTAACACAAACAGGCTGCAAATGTTATTGCTTGTTTTTGTTTTTGACATGAAGAAATTTCTCATATGCTTTCTTGAAGCTCCTGCAGAGTATGCACTCTTGCTCGCTGAAGAGACCCTCAGTTTGGATTTCATAAATAAGAAAATTATTAAATGAATCTCAGATATCGATAACACCATCATCCAGTTCGATTGAGTAAAATTGGTAGACCACGAATGTGGCACTAAAGTATTTGGTTGATAATTGGAAATTCTTAACTGGTATATTGTGAAAAACAGAATATAGAGTCTTATATTCATAGGTGTTTTGTGGTTACAAAGCCTGCAGGTCATAAAATTACATGTTTTGTGAAAACAAAATACCTTTTTTTCCTATTTACAGAGGGTGTTTTATGAGTGTGAAAAGTCTTTAAGACTCTCTAAAGTGCTTCTGCAACCCCCTCTGAACTGCAAATAGGAGGGGGCATGAAAGGGGCATCCAACACCTATTTGTGATTCAGAGATTTATGTATCCAGGGGCGGCTCCTCTACGTGGGCGGAGGAGCATCGCCCAACTGCTTTCTCACAGTGCGTGAAGCAGAAGCATAAAATGGTATAAATACCAATTGATGTTTCTGCTTCTCACACTTCGAGAAAGCAGAAGAACGGTTTGGTTGGTGGCGGACTGGGGGTTTGGGTCAAGGAGGAGGGGCTAGACCAATGTTGTGGGCGCTGACTGTTTGGCCGGCCCCAGGGCCGTC
This sequence comes from Triturus cristatus, assembly GCF_964204655.1. Lineage (NCBI taxonomy): Eukaryota > Metazoa > Chordata > Amphibia > Caudata > Salamandridae > Triturus > Triturus cristatus. The sequence goes on along the minus strand of NC_140588.1, from coordinate 313,416,541 downwards.
CAAACCAGTCATGCACACTCTCCTGTTTTCCCCATGTAAGCTGCATGCAGCTTGCATGGAGAAAACGGCCTCCCCATAGATGCCTGTGCGGTCGGTGTCCTAGCCAATTATAACCCTGCCATTGCAGCGTTGTGATTGGCTTAGGGGAGGAGAGGGAGGCTACCTGCTTCTGCTTCCTGTGAGCAGAGAGAGGAGACGTGGCGGGGGACCAGAGGCAATGGTAAGTTTACATTTTTTAATTAAATTAAGCCCCCGCCCCTCCACCCGCTAGTCATGCCGGCCACGACTGCATTATCAATTGCGGTCCAAAACAGTTGATCAGATAACAAAATCTCAAAGTGGGTGGTGTCTGATTCACAATGGGGAAGCTGTCCTAGTGGGACATCTTTCTCTTAGGGAATTGTGACATTGACCTCAGGAAGTCAGGGCCTGCCTGTTGTCCCGATGTCTTCCCAAACTGAAAACTTTTTTTGAAAACAAACTGCAGCACCTGTCCCTATAATTATAACAGGCTACTTACAAAAAAAATCCCAGGTCATGTCTCATATTAAATATACATATGGGATTGAAAAACAACTTAGCTAAACATCATTAATTAGACAAGTCTCACTTTATGGTCCCTGTGATTGGTTGTAACTACAGTGATGGAGGCCAGCAGACTTCCATCCATTTATTATCATTCCTTCTTTTTTAAAGCAATTTGTGTCCATCAAGGGGAGAGGAGGTGCTTTTAAAAACACAAAAAAACAAAAACATTTGGAAGACACTGCCTGCTCTACCAGAAGCTTCATGATTCAAAAAAAGGGAAAGATATCCTACGGGGACCGGAAGGTGTTAGTATCTTATGTACAGTTTGCGACCACAATTGCGGTCACGAACCTTTGATACATTCCTCCATAAATCGCTTTTTTGAATAGGAAAAATTTCATTTGCGGTCGTAAGCCCTGTGATTTTGCGATTTGCATGCTTTGCGACTGCAAAATACTTGTGAACATCAAGACCAATACTTTTGTTCCACATTATCGTGTCCTATTTAGGTGAGAAAAGTCAAAGGATAATTTTCACTTAAAAGACTTGATGTATTCATGAGTCAGGCACATATGCTATTAAGAGGAATTGGTGTTAAGGCAAACTATACAACTCTGAAGAATGTTTATTGTTTTCCAGTAGTTAAAAGACAACCTTGAATGTATATTAGCAGAAGAGAGAGCATACTTGCACATTAGAAGATAGTTATCATTTCAGAAAAGTAAATGAGAGAATGAAAAAAGTTGCAATAACACTAACGACATAGCTACTATTTCTGTTTCAGTTTGCAGGAACGCCAATTACACATCAACACACAGCGTGTGAGTCAAAGAGACAATCCGAAGGTGTATCATTTCAAAAGAAAAAGTTAGATGATTCTAAATAACGATCAGGCACTGAGGCTATTCATCATGTTTACCTGTGCTAAGCCAAGTTTCTGTACAGGAAGTGATCTCATCTTGTACAAAAACTATGCTTTAAGGCGTTTCCCATTTTGTATGTGTGCAGTATAGTGCATTGCACATGCAAAGAGAGAAAAACAAGGAGAAATGAAAACATTTCTCCTAGTTATACCTATCCTCAAGGAGGCGCAGGATTTTTACACAAATACCTGTCTCCAATTCTTTGTAGACAACGATTTGCGTCAAAACGAATGGGTGGATGAATGGGAATGCCCACACACCAACCATAAAATGCCTCTTTGATGTAAAGTAATGCAAGGCAGCGCATTGCACAGATTTGTGTAATTTTTGGATACTCTTCAATGCAAATCGCGATACACTTCGATGCAAATCGCAATTCGCTTTGGATTGTGAACCCCACCACTACATTTTGTGGCAGGTTTGCGTTAAAAAAATAGAACAGACCTGACGCAAAGTGTTTGCAAATCTGAGCACTTATCTTTAGGTGTCGACTCTGACGAGTAGATATGAGTGCCCACTTGAGTGATGAGTCAGTATGGCAATATCCAATGTCTCTTTTTTTCCTTATCCCAGTCCCCTTTCTCCGAGACTAGGCTTAACTGGCATATTGTTTAGGCTTAACTGGCATATTGTTTCTGTGCCCCGTTGAAACAGAGAAGTGAGAAAACATGAATTACTCCCGTTGGACCTGGGTTACAAGATTATAGCATTCCGACAGCAAGGTGGACTTGCTTTCACAGTTTTTTCCACCCAAATCCAATTCCGCCATAGACAGGATTCAATAAGGAGTGATGGCGCCCCTTGTGCAGCCTTTCTAATTCACTTTGTCACCAAATTTGTTTTACATAGTATATTTTGATAAAGTCCCAAGATTCCTGCATACACCAAAATATTGGCAAATATGTGCAGTCCAGTTGTGACAGCAAGTATTTCTTTGATTGGATCAGAAGGTAAGCCTTCCTGCCCATCACACAATTCGGTAACCATGGCCACATCGTGCCAACCCCCTTGTAGCTTTCATATCAATACGTTTTCCAGCCACACGTCACTAACCCCAATTCCTCTCCTCTCTAATCTTTTATGCACATAATGTGAAAACAAACATTATGCTCTGAAGATAATGGAGTACAATTACTGAATGAAATTTACATTTACATCCAAATTAAGAGAGGGAAATCTATTCAAAATCGAAACATATATATGTGGAATTTCTTAGACTCGGGAAATAATACCCTGAGCTTTCTTGTTCCCTTGGCAAAAGATTGGTCTATGTGCATACCTACTCCTTTCATGCATTTAGCAACTCTCAGTCTTTATTGAAGGCACTAAAGAGAGCCAGAACGCTTCTTGCTGTATGCATCATGTTGCTCGTGCAAGCATTTTGTTCACATCAGAGCTGGCTTTAGGGCTAGTGGTGCCTGGTGTGAGAAATGTTGGCACACCCCATGACCTCCTTTTCCATAGATGACATCACTACCACACTCAAACAGTCTCCCTCATCTCTCCATAGCCCCTCTATCACCTGTATTGTATTTGTTTTGTTGCACTACTTATTCCATTGTAAGGCATCAGTGCCCTTTACATCACACACATTAAACAGAGCCTATTAATCCTATATGTGTAAATCAGTCTATAGGAAATGTTACCTAAAACAATGAGGATTAAAAGATGTTGGAATCTCACGTGGTCCACACCACTGGGCAGTATATTTTAAGAATGGCGTTTGGTCTGGAGGAGCACTAACTCAGGATTTAAAATGTACCAGGGTGGTTGGGGTTAGCTTTACTAACAATCATTTATTTCTACCCAAACCAACCTTTTTTTAGCAACATTTGGATAATGAAAGACTAGGGAAAAAAGATATAACATTCAAAGCCATACCCAGGGCCTGTCTTTAGTATGTGCAAGCTGGGACCACACGCAGGGCGCAGGCCTTTAGAGGGGACAGGAGCTGCCTGCAGCAGTCTTTTCCCGACGTGGATACAATAAATAGTGCATTTAAATATCGTTTCTGGAGGCTGCTGTGGAAAGGTTCTGCATTTTGATAAAATTCCTTCACATGCCTCTCCTTTCTGTTGCCCCTCACCTTACCTCTGCCACGCCCATTTTTTTAACGCAAAGACAGCTAGAAAGGGGGGTGCCACATTTTGTTTTGCCCAGGGCACTCACTGAGCAGAGGCAAGCTCTGCCTGTACCATGCACCTTGCATGCATTTATGTGATAATAGTTCATGGGTGACAGTGCTATAGTAGGATTATAACTTATGAACTGCAAGTAACAAAAGGTTCTCTGTGACAGAAGTAGTAACCTCCAGAGCTATCTACATGAAAGACCTTTGAATGGAGTGGTATGGAGGAAAAGATATAACAATATTTTTGAACAAGGACACTTTTAATTATCCTTTCACATGTGATTAAATTCACTTCTCATTTTCTTTGTATTTGTGCTGAGCATATACAAAAACATAAATTTACAAGCAACACCTCTGTACATATAACAAAACTACGCTACTTTCCTAAACATTAATTTTCAATTGTGGGTCCACCCTTCAATAGAGTGGACAACCCCAGAGGGCATATACATTGCATGAGAAGTATCAATGTTCCCACAAATTCTAAGGCAATGCAAGGTTGTTGAATCCCAACGTAATCAAATTATTTTGGGTCCCTCTGTAAAACCAAAATGTCGACGCGGTCGCGTTTCAGCCAATCAATTCCCTTTGGCCTCTTCAGGACAAGGAAAACAGCAGCAATCTACATTAAAAAAAGAGAAACACTAAACTAACATATAAATTACATAAACACCTATATACTCTCCAATATATATGCAGGTCCTTGTCCCCAAATGTGAAAAACAGACCCCAAAGCCCACCACAAATGAGGATATTCAGATACATCGAATAGAGTGAAGTGATTGTAAGTCAATAATAAGTTTCGTACCAAAGAATATATAGATATATACACCATAAAAAATATATAAATAAATAGTGCTTCAGATCTCCACCACCGTCCAAAATATCACGTATATACACTTCCAGTCAATTTGAAGGTGCCAGTTATTCTAAGAGGGTCCTGTCATGGATATAACAGAGAAACTTGCCCAATGTGGTCACATACTTCTCGACTAACCTTAGGCTGGTCACTCTACTCAGCATACCAGGCGTAAGTACTGTACAATAGCCAGGGGTGGGACGCAGGGGATTCACCCCCTATTCCATCTCTATAGCAGAAATTATGATTTTAAATACCGACTGATCACAACTACATAAATGATCACATCAAAATACTGCCTAAGGCTACATTCTTCGTACCTTTATTGAATAGTCAGCTGGGCCCCCTGTTCGTGTTCTAAAGTCAAGATTTCTTCCGTCGTGATTACACGCTGGTTCGGAAAAACAAACAACAAGCGGAGGCACAATATATGTCAAAAGGCACTGCGGACTCCAAGTATACATTACTCAATTGCGTCTTCTCATCTCATTCTCTTACCTTGCTTCTCTACCCTCTCCTTGATAGCTCTTCCGCATCTATCGGCGCTAACTCTCGCTACGCGAGTTTGTTCAGGAGAGCACTATCTGCAGCATATTTCCCGGTACAGAAAGTAATGAAGGACTAAAGGCCTCCAGTAAATGAGAAGGAATGAATCGGCCATATTGTAATGATTCGTTTATAAAGGCAGTGAATATACCACAATTTGACGAACTATTTTACTAGCTCCTCTCTAAATTAATTAGGTACATCAATATGATGGTTGTATTAAAAAATGTAATGAACTAAAAAATTAAATATACCCTTAAAGAATGCAATATGCATTCTTTAAGGGTATATTTAATTTTTGCATTCTTTAAGGGTATAATTTATATGTTAGTTTAGTGTTTCTCTTTTTTTAATGTAGATTGCTGCTGTTTTCCTTGTCCTGAAGAGGCCAAAAGGAATTGATTGGCTGAAACGCGACCACGTCGACATTTTGGTTTTACAGAGGGACCCAAAATAATTTGATTACTTTGGGATTCAACAACCTTGCATTGCCTTAGAATTTGTGGGAACATTGATACTTCTCATGCAATGTATATGCCCTCTGGGGTTGTCCACACTATTGAAGGGTGGACCCACAATTGAAAATTAATGTTTAGGACAGTAGCGTAGTTTTGTTATATGTACAGAGGTGTTGTTTTGTAAATATATGTTTTTGTATATGCTCAGCACAAATACAAAGAAAATGAGAAGTGAATTGAATCATATGTGAAAGGATAATTAAAAGTGTCCTTGTTCAAAAATATTGTTATATCTTTTCCTACATACCACGTTTCTTTATATATTGTGTTCTCTTTACCCAGGTAATGGTAGGGTAATTGTTGGGTATACCCCTAGCTATCAGAATCTTTGAATGGAGTGGTCATGTTAAACCTCTGCTTTATGATGAGTAAAAATCGCAACTAGACAAAACTCAGATCTCTCTTCAACAGAACATTAGTCACCAGAGTTATCTTGATATGTTTATTGTTGCCTGAAAGCTGCTGGATACACGAACTCTACAGCAGGTGCTTTTAGACTCGTAAGGTATTTCTACATGCAGCGCCTACTGAGGTGAGCGACAGGTGCAGCTGCACCGGTCGCACCTCCCTAGTGCAAATAATGGATTCAGCCTGTGGAAAGGAGACCTTGCTCAGGTCCATGTTTGACTGCTGTGACCTTCGAGGATTGAAAGCCCTTTAATTTGGTTTCATTCTCAATCATTTTAACAGTAACCACCATGGGTATTCATTCTTGCAGCTGCATCAAAACAGAAAATAGATAAGAGACTTTTCCTGATTTTTCATGCCTTTTTCCATTTTTTTTTTATATCGTTCATTTCAAATGTACTATTTGAAAACGCATTGGCAATCACAACAATCACATCCTTTCAATATATTAGACACATAATGAAATTAGATCAAGTATCAAAGGCAAACAGTAAATGCCCACAAACCTTTAAATACGTTAAACAATTTCTGGCACATCTGAGTGATGTTAGCAGTCTCCAAAATAACACTTTAGTTTCCAGTTTCCATCCTGAATGAATGTGCGAGCCTGGTTTTGTTCTGTATGAACTTGTTAATTAAATGGGCCCACGTGACGCTCTAATCCAACCCTGGCTCTCTGCCTAACAGAACGTTGCATGCTGCATTTTTTGAGCCCATACTTATTTAAAGGAAATTTACGAGGCACAATTGTGATAAAAGATTTCTGGAGTCCTTGGTTAGTCAGGGGTTGCTGAGTCTCAAGAGTCATAATTCAGGGCACCTATCACTAATGTCCTGGGGCCAAACTGCTGTTGGACCCAAATTGAGAGATCAGATTCTGAGACTCATAAAGTAGCACTGTAATTCGGAGAGAGCAGCAACACTAAGTTGGAAACTCGGCCAAATTTCTCATAGCGTAAGATAGATTTATCAAGCCACTCGGGCCATGCAAGGTGGCCTTGTGTGGCTTGATAAATCTTACTTTACCATTGCGTCACCCTTGCGCCTTACAAAGAGCTGCAGGGTGACCCAACACTAAAGTAAGATTTATCAAGCCACGCAAGGCCATCTTGCATGGCCCCGAGTAGCTTGATAAATCTAGAGCTCAAGCCATGCGAGGCCAGCTTGCGTGGCCTTGAGTGGCTTCATAAATCTAGAGTAACACAACACCGCACAAATCACTGCATTATATACTCTACCCCGGGAGGCTTTCTATATGTGGAGCATCGGTGTTCTCACACATCCACCAATGGATTTTGTCGCATTACCAGATTTACCATTACTGATAAAACTGGAAATGTGTCAAATTTCTATGCCTCCCCAGGTATGTATGTATGTATGTATGTGGACTTGTAAAGGTGAGACATAAAATGTTGGAATATCTCTATTGTTCCTCGTTTTTTTCTCTTTCTTTGTGTGCTGCATTCTGCAGAACACATTGAAAGAGGCAAATGTATCAGAGGATTTTTTTTCCCAAGAAGGTGTCCCTTCCTGAGCAAAAACAATCCTGTCTACAACGCAGGCGCACCCTTGCACCATGATGCAAGGGTGCCTGCATTAGCCCAAGGCAGCACATTATGCGCCAGCACAAGGAAAAGACAGGAATTCATTGTACAATGTTAAATACAGCACATCTCTGCCCTTTCCCTTTCAATCAGCGCAGCAAGGTGGCTGGCTGTGTTGCATTGCGTGAAAGTTTGATAAATCTGTGTCTCAGTGGCGGCTAGATTTCTAGAAAGTGAGAGAAAACCTGTTTGCTGCAAGGAGCTCATGAATTGTGCTGCTTACTCATGAATGCTAGATTGTTTTGTGGATTATTTGAGTTATTTGGTATGCTAGTGTCTTGTTCAGTTGATACACTAGATTTTTATGTAGAAAGGGAGTGAACTGTTCAAGTCTTGAGTGTGTAATTGTTATTGCACTTGGAAGCATGATGTAAATACCGCCATATTTGCTGAAGAAAGAGAACTGCTTCAGCCTCTAAAGAAATGGAAAAACTGTCTGATTCTTATCTGATTCCCATAGTTTTGTGCAAGGTTTTCAGTGGCAAGAAAACAAAGGGGTTTTACTACATGATTTGTGTGAGCATTCCAGAAGTCATCATAGAGGAAGCAGGGGAATGTCAAAGATGTTTACTCCAAGAATGTGAATGCTGAAGGCACATGTTGTGTTCTTTGAATGACAGCAGGGAAACAAAGAAACAGTAGGATGGTGCAGATTTAAAGGGTTTAGATCCGACTTGTGATTCTCTTGCTCCTGGAGACTCTTTGATTTGTGAAAGCTGGCGAGGTGACAAAATAATACACACAAGCAGAGGTTGAAATAAAAAATCAATATCTCAAGAAAGTCTCTGCGATAGCAGAATGGATGGAATAAGTGGCATTTTGTTTCTGGAAAAACCAAGTAAACATTTTATCTTATGTCATATTTTATTTACAGAGGGCAACATTCGCTGGAATATCTTTGTGCTACCAAAAACAAAACTGCTAATAAAATCAAATACCTATTTGGTTGGTCTGAACATGAAATGTCAGAGTCCTGCGGGGAGAGGAAGACACAGAGAGAAATTACTAGTTGAAAAGTCTAGTGAGGTCAGTAGGGACGGATCCAAGCGCAGGACAGTGGGTAAGGTGTCCAGGCTGTGGTTTCTGCCACAGGAAAAGCTCTGTCACCAAAGGTGATGATTTTTGCCTTTTGCGCATCTGGTAGGCTGAGATGGGCAGAGTAAAAAGTTGTGGTGGTGCGGGAAGTCTGAATATGGCTACGAGGAAGTCTGGGGTGCTTTATAGATAGTCAGCGATTTAAAGAGAATTCTGGGTCGGACTGGCAAGCAGTGGAGAGCCCCGAGGATTGGGCTGGTGGGGTCTCTGCTGGTGCATTCAGAGAGGAGGCGAGAAGCAGCATTTTGGGCCAGGTGAAGTCTCTTCAGAAGTGTGACAGGTGTTCCTAAATACATCCAACTGCTCTAATCCAGCATCTATATCACACTAAAGCATTTACGACTTGGCAAGGTGGTCAGAGTAAATGAATGGCTATATTCTTTTCAAAGTTTTTTGTTGTGGAGAAAGCAAGAGCTCACAACTCTGTCTAAAGAGAGGCTGGTATCTATCTATATAGGTACTGATATTACACACCACTTTCGATAGTTCTGTGTGGGGCGTTGGGGGTAATTACTGCCTGCCTGTCCCTAAATTTGCATACCACAGAGAAAGGCTGTTCCTAAAGTGGGTGGATATCCACCACTGGTTGATGTTTAGGGCGGAAAACAGGGTGGGTATATTCAGGGATGCAGGTGGGAGGCCTTCATTGTGTGCCAGTACGAAAATCAGTTGAGGGTTGTCCACATATATAAATCTATGGCTGGACTTAATGGGGCAGCTGTTTAATAGTGTCAATTAAAATCAAGGGCATGCAACAAGGTTAAAGACACTAAAAAGATGAGGGTATGAGTGGAGTTACAGAAAGGTGACATATTACAGGTGTGGGAAGGCTGTGCAGTTATCCACAGGCTTACAAGGCTGTTGGGAACTCTGCATGTCCTAAATGTGGGGAAAAGGTGGTGTCCGCTAGACTATTCAAAGAAGCTGTAGTAAAGATGGTGGAAAAAATAGCAGAAGACCCAGAAATATTTCTTTACTACAGGTGTCATTTAGTTGTGAGGAATAGCAGAAGAAGGTAAACATGCCAAAATGTTAAGTAGTATTGGATGGATGAAATATTGTGATGCTGGCAAATTCCAGACCACTGTAGATTCTTATAGGGGATGAAAGTTTTGAAGACATTTTTAGTGATGACAACATCAGAAGGAGTTATTATATACTTTTAAGCATATAGAAAAATGAAAATAGACCTATGAGTTAAGGTCAGGGTGAGACTTCATTTTAAGGGCAGGTGTGGAGGGTTTGCAATGTATTTGTGGTGAAGAAGCAGATGATCTGAATGAGTGGAGACAAAAATAAGAATTGTGGCACAAATTGGATCACAGTTATTAAGAGTGCATGACATAAGTGACCGGGTGAAAGCCATGAGGGTATTCTCTCTGAAAATTTCCAAATGTGTTTTCCCCTAGTTTTGAGCATTTATTGTCTTGAAAGAGAGCTATGTTCCTGCTAATCAGAAAGTGGATCATACGCCGCGTTTGATGAGTGAACCTTTGCAGAAGGAACTGTAGAGGGTGATGAAATAAGGATAATTTAATGGGTAGAATCATCTAGGTGATTGGTGAACAGAGTTTGGACAGGAATCCTCTGTCAAATACCTTTGAGGCATAATAAACTCCTTTGGAGAAGGGAAATGTGTATAATGTCACTGATATTTCGGTGGCTTATAACCAGGTGGGAACACATAAGCCTTTCACGATCTTGTTGAGATTTTGCTGCCTGTCGTCATGCAATGTGTCAACTCTTGACAGGTTTGTGGCAGGTAATTTTTTCCAGCACGACATAAAGGTTAACAGAGTGAATGCCAAGGAGCATGATGACGATTTGTATCAAGTGTTGTGAAGGCTGGAAGAAGATGGGTTGACATTGAACAAAGCGAAATGCCTGATCTTAATAGGTTTAGAAACTTATCTGGGAACAAACATATGGGGTGACCGGATAAAGCCAAAGGTGTATTTTGTGGAGGCTGTGGAAGAATGCCCTATCTGCAGGAGATAAGGGACAACCAATATCCTTTTGTGGATTAGCTGAATACTGTTCAAAGTCTGCTAAAGATTTTGAAGGAAAATTTCGGCCTGCTGAGAATATGGTAAAGAAAAATATACTTGCCATAGTAGAGGCAAAGTAAAAATGTTACAATGGATACAGATGTCAGGGAGCACAACCTCAGGGAGAAATACTTGCCAAAACTTAGGAACAGGGCCGCTAGTTGCCTGTTTAGGCTACCAGAGAGAAAGGAAGAAAAAGACTTTCTGAATAAAAGAAGCTGATATGGATCAAACTGTAGGGACTGATGAGGCTATAATGAGATTGAACAAAAAGTTGTGCAATTGCAGCAAAATAAAGCCCGTTTTCTACAATGGTTGCAACATTGTGTGTTGGTGAGGAAGTGTTGAGCACAGGTAAAGTGCGTGTGTGTGGAAAGGAGGTATTATGGCATCCTAAGACGTTCTCCCAAAAAATGGGCAAAGGTTTGCCAAACATATTGGTGGCCTAGTATGGAGGCCCAAATGCAAAAATAAATAACACATTATATGAGGTGTTAAATCATGGGCGACAAGGTGAGGGTAACCAGGAACCCCCCTTTGCTCTTGAGGAAAATCCAACCAGGTTTTGGGTGAAAGTGATCTGCATATTGTGGGGCCAAACAATATAGCACTATTGGGTGATTGGTTCATCCTATTGTTAGTCGACTACTACTTTAATTGGGGGGGTCAAAGTTTGTCAGAACACTAAATATGATAATAGTTCTTGAGTTTTTGAGTGTATTTGCTAGTAAATGGCTACCAAAAAATATCTTCACTGAATGTGGGGTCCAGTTTGTGTGTCATGATGTGGAGAGATTTTTGCCATACCTGGCTGAGTTTGTATATTTATGAACTGTGGCATATCTTCTGCACTTGAATGGAGTGTGAAGGTCTTGAGAGTCAACAGGATGATACAGAAAAGTGTGATGGTGGTGTTTTTGAATGGGATTGTGCCAAAGATCGGTATGGTGGGTATTTTGTTTTACAACCCGTTATGCATAAAGGCCTTTAGGAATCATTAATATTTACACATTTATCATTAAATAATGATTGACTGTGTAGATCACAAGGCAATGGGGCATTTTGATCAGGGTAACATGCAAGTAACAGAACAGAACAATGTATGAAAGTTAGGAATAGTGACTTCCTAATTGTGATTCCCTTGAATATTAATAATATAGGTTGCAATTTGAGACCTATTAGGAATGATAGCAATTAAAGGGATAATAGCCAGCTGAGGGTAGCAGACCACTGTGTCTGTGATTGCTTTTAAATAAAGCATTTTTTTTTTCAAACACAGCCTAGTTTCCATTAAGGAAAACAGGATGCGTTTAAAATGAAAAAAAAATGAAACCTGAAAGTTTCAATTTTTAAAGAGTAGGCAGTGGTCCATGGGACAACTTACTACTTCAAAAAAATATTTTTTCCACCATTCTCAAATGGGAAGTGTCCCTTGGGAAACCTTTCCCATTTGCGAATGGGTTACCACCGACTTTGAGTTGGCAGTAAAGTGCGAATGTTTTTCAACCACATTTTGGTACCAATGCCAATCGGTGTTTGGAAGGGATGCTTTAACCTCTTCTGTGCCCATGACGAGATAGTCTCGTCATGGAGCACGGTCGCGCTGTGCCCATGACGAGACTATCTCGTCATGAACCCCACCCGCGTGTGAAACGCCCGGCACAGGAGGGGGAAAGGGCGTGGCACCGAAGGGGTTAAAAACGCCCCTACCAAATACCGATTCGCAAACCCAAATTGTGATTTGGTAATATGTTAGTGAATCACAATTAGGGCTTTGTGTATTTAAAAATGCCTTTTTGAGTTTACAAACAGCCCGATTAAGCAAATTGGGTTGTTTGCAAACACAAAAAGGCTTTGTACATCAAGCACAATGGTATGGAGGACACCAATTTGGAGTAAGAATCATTCTGATGCAGTAGAAAGAGTAAAGTCCATGAACTTGAAAGTTAAGACTTCAGCCTTAGTAAGGCTGCTTTCTTCAAATCAAACTTTGTAGCGACACTGAAAGGGGAGAATATGATAAACAGTATTCTAAGTTTTGATGTATTTTCAGCTTGAGGGTCATGAGAGAAATGTTTTTCTCTTGAGGAAGGGAAGCTAAGTGTGTTTGGTATATGACTCGTTGTTTTGACTCTACGCTGATGCAAGGACGCAATGACGCAAGGATGAGTGGTCGTAGGAGCTGCAGGAGCCGCAGTAGCCACAAACCGCGAGCCACAGGAGCCGCGGACATTTTGTGTATTATATATATCGGCCAAAACGAGCCGCAGCAGTCCAATACGCCCCGGGATCAGCCGCGGGACTAACCATGACCGCGACTATGCTGAGGGCGATTTACTGCTGACGGCGGCAATAGACTGCTGACTCCTCCGGCGAGTTGTGTGGCAGGAGTGAGTGCTCCCCGGGTGCTGGAAAAGCGGAGAAACGTTGTGCTGTGCAGCTGCTGTGAAAGGCTGAACAGTGAAGCCAGGCAGTGGAAGATGCTGCACGTCGTCCATCGGAGCCAGCACTGAGAGGTGAGGCCGGAGCCTGGAGCAATAGCAGTCTGATAAGTCTGGCACGAGCTGATTAGAGCTGAAGCTGAAAGCCTAAAAGTGTGGGGTGGCTGGTGAGGGGCTTGGGTATCTCTAGCTGGGTATTACCCAGGCAGTCTTGTCGTGCACTGCCTACCAGACTAGTTCCATTCAGGCTGGTTGTAGTATGGCAGCATTATTCTGACGTTGCCACAGTTAATCATACCTAGCTGCCAGCTAACAACTAACAATTCATTTAAAACGGAGTCTGAGAACTGGTTATCAGGATAACAGGCTAACCCTGTACATATACATATACATGGACATCGCGGAAACAGCAGACATACTCTGAAGTCAGCCTTGCGAGCAACCCAAGAACCTGCAGAAATCTAATATTCAACATAAAATTGTAGGATCGGCAGAGAGGAGACTACTGAGTGGAGAGAAAATGAGATCAGGCAAAATTAGGCAGACACCAGGTCAGAAGACCAAAAGCGTAAAGCAAAGCATAATAAAACAGAGTACAAAACAAACTACTAAATCAGGAGACCCGGGTTTTATTCAAAAGAGCCCACTAATTTCTCCAATACTAACAATGTTTAGAAATATAGACAAAGATAGAAAAACAAATTCAAGTTTGAACTCTAGATTCTCCTTCCTTAAAGACCCTGGAACCCTAATCTACTCAACGCCTGTAGAGGTACCAAGCCTCTTGACACCATTAGCGCCTCAGAAGTCAGCTTCATCTACTACCAAAAAAGACTCACAAAAGGACCCTACCCAAGTTACAATTGATACAAACAGCCTAAAGAGTCCACTAAACCTGGCTCAGGACCCGGACCAGGTAGGAACAAACTTGGCAGTCCTAAAGGGGAATTTAAGGAAGACCGCATCGACAGGATAAACAATGGTAAAACAATCTTAAATAAGGAGCAGCTCTCAAAAGAAAAGACAAGCGACTCAAACAACATAATAGAAGAAATAGAAGATATTCCAGATATCAAGACTAGAGCAATTGGTCCATTTCAGTATGGGACAAAAGAGTTCGTAGGAGGAAAAAAAAAAACAATCAACGACAATAAAGTTTAAAACATCTCAAAAAAACCCGACGTATTCTACACCTTAGTACGTAACAAACAATGGGACAACACAAACATTAAAAATAGCAGTACAGGTCCATCATGGTGATCAAGATGACCTCGAAGGTCTGGACGACTCATGGCAGAATGTTCCCAGGCTTTCATCGAACAAAGACTCCTCGCAAATGTCTGTCACCAAACCAAGAACACCGACTGAAGAAACCCACAATGTCAATATACAAAATAATACAGTCATACAAGGCTAAAAAATTTCACAAAATAACAATAACTCCTCCCGGTCCTCTCATAATATTAGCTATTTATTTAACCAAAATCAATTCACCAAACAACAATCAAAATCACAATTAATACAAGGGGAGACATTGAGCGACCAAAGTAGCTTTCTGGAGCTTTTCAAATCATTACTACAAACATTACAGACAACAACAAAGGCTCTCAATATGCAATCAGACAAAATGGAAATTCAAATAAAATTAATGAATATGATAGTGATTCAGGGCGGAATGCAAAATCCCTTCTACTGCCACGGACCAAAAGATCTCACACACGCACATTTTCCATACATTTGCTGGTGGGGCCCATAACACCAACACACACTCACCATCAGTCCGTGCAAGAGGCGATTATCCTTCCAAGCGCTGGATAATGAGGGAGGAAGATACCACTTTACCCTAATGAGCAACAGACCTACAAACCCTTCTCATACTCATTAGGTCCTAGACGCCACATTTGGTATTATCCTCCCAAAACCGGGACGGATCTGTTAGTTACGGCTTTAAGTAAAATACTAACACTCTAATTTACCATTTCATTTAACACATTTCAATGAATAAACAACCCAACTCAATTCTGTAGATGTTCAAATCCAAATGTATATTAATATTGCAGATTAAATCATTCATTTGTTCAAATTGCCATTCATATTTACCTATTCTGGCTAAAGTCGTCCTCTATGTCAAATTTTGCAGTGTCGCAAATCTATGCCCATCAATTTTAGCAGATTAAGTTCATCAGGAATCTGGGCATTCATTCAGTCCGTCAGAGATTTAGGCTAACAGCTGTCCTGGAGTGTCACCGTCCTCTCCGTCAGCATATCATCAGGAAATCGAAAAGCGCAACGACGTCGAATCTAATCACCTCTCTATTCTACCATAATTTATAGTAAAAATCACATTCCAAAGTATCGAATATTATTTTAGAATGTCTCTGATTGGTCAGTTAAATTTGTTCAACAGGATTCCCATGCGCAAAATGTCTCTTTGGATGTAGTTCATAATTTTTCCGGTCCAATGTATCTTTTATTGTTTCTTTCAGGGCATCTGGCTGGCAGCCCAGAGCATCCTTGAGGGGCACAGTCGAGTTAGGGTCACAGGAAGGCCACTGTGCATCTTGTCAGCGCAGCCGCACTTCACCCAAGCCTTGTTCAGCGTTGGCAGTCTGGTTAGGCACCAAAGTCAGCCATCTTTAGGCAGGCCAAAATGGACAACTTAAGCAAAGAGACACAAAAACGTAATTAATACATAGAAATGACTAATTAAATATTATTCCCTCGCTAATACCCATATGTGTGTGTATTTATCTAGAAAAAGCAACACTCATTGCGGGTTATACTTACAAAATAAAGCACGAATCACAATTACATCACTAAAGCAACATATATCATGCAATGTTCTATTTATCTACCATTAGTATGCGTACGGAATTTAGTTTACGTAATTAATTAGGCCATGCAGATGCAAATCCCACGTGTATTTCGGTCATTAATAAGGTTGGTTAGTTATTTTCACATCACTCCAAACCATTAGTACGATTATAATTAATTAATTAATCTAATGACATGCAAAATGGGGTGGGTATACAAAATTTTGCTTAACCCGCTCCAGCAATCCCCCCTTTGGTGATTTTATCACCACACCACCCAAAAATTTTGTTCTGTCTTTACGGAATCTTTAAAATGTTTTCTTGCTCTTAATCATAATTCAGTTTCACCCATTTCTTCTCTTTTTGCAGTTTTATAAATAGTCTCCTTCCATTCTTCTAATGTTATCTCTTCCAAATCTCTATCTTGTTTCTTATCTTTTCTTTTTAAATTTTCTCTTTTTATTCTTTTCTTATTTTTCTTGTTTCTACAGCACATACAACATGATCTTATCATTAAAACTATGCAGATTACACATGTTAATGGAAACAATATTTTACCTATAAGTGTACTACCTATTTTTACTAAGAAATTCTTAATAGCAGCTATTTTCTTTCCAATTCTATCCCAAACACTTTCAACCTCCAGTGGTGCAAGTTCATCATGCAATTCAGTAATATTCTTAATATAAGTTTTCAGATCTTTGCTTTCGTCAGGAATGTAAGTACAACAATGTTGAACTTTCAGCATTCCACAGACTCCACCCTCTTTTGCCAATAAAATATCAAGGGCAAGTCGATTTTGCATTACCATAGAACGCATGGCAACCATTTCAGTATTAACCAATAAAAATCCTCCAGCGGTGCTTGTTGACAAGCGATCCACTACTGTTGACAATTTTCTAATTTTGTTTGCATTCAGAGTTATTCCCAGTGCTGGTATCCTGGTATGCCTGAAAAATATCACCTACAATTTCTGCCCAAGATTCTCTCTTGGTCCTAGCTAAAGGATTACTTAAGCTATGTACACCATCTTCTCCTCTATCCATATGAAAGATTTTTGGAAAGACTAGGCCTACGTAACATGTGCCATACCAATAGTCTGGCAAACGATAATATGCCCTGTTCTCACAAATAAAATATAATCCAGGAAAGGCTGGATCTCTTCCACCTTTGAATCCCCATCCATCCATGATTCGATATGTATCATGGCACTCACTATTACCTAGAAAATAATTATCATACGCCGTTTGATTCCTTCGAATGCAAAATTTCCCTTTCTGAGGCCAATCTAAAGCTATAGTTGGACTAGCTTCTCCTTTCAAATGTTTTTCTTTCTCTATATCCCAGTTTGTTTTCTCCACTTTCCCTTCTGCTGCTTTCTTTTGCATTTTCAATCTTCTTTCCTCAACCATGTCTAGGAATGTCTTTTCCTCCTTCTTCAAACTGCATGTTAAATTGTTTCTAAAAATATACTCTAATGTTAGTTCATTAGTTTCCAAAAAGAATTCACCTAATACCTTAATAGGCTTTACTTTGTTCAATTTGTTATAAGAAGGTACTTGCGCAAAAATGTTATCTACATCTGAAAAATAATATTCTAATTTCCCTGTCTCATAAAACAAACTAGCTATTACACTACATGTTATACCATACGTTGCTGGAAGGTGATGATATGTCACTCCCTCAGAAACAGATGCAGGTAACTGCATACATACGTAGCAGTCCCGTACGTCCATTGTCTTTACATATTCATACAATAATTTGGAAAACACATTATTAGAAAAATCTGTTATTGACCTGTCTTTATGCAAATAATTTGTATCTATTCTAGTTGGAACTACCTTTGGAATTTTCCCTATATTAGTTTTATTCTCACTATGTCCTTCTAAAGTGTCTATAGTAGCCTTAAAGGAAATGACAAGAGCAAAGATGCTCCATAAAAGCATTAATAATCCTGTACAACAACAACACATTTTACACCATCTTTTCATGAATGCACATCTACCTTTACTACTTTCTATGTTAGCCATCTTGTTAAAATGGACAGTGTCTTTTGACTTAGCCTCTTTTACCTCACAACTAGTTTTTCTAACCTAGGTTCTAACACCTATTTGGTTCTACCAGTCACTATTTTTACTTCAATATCTTGTTTTCTTCATCAATAATTTTCTTAACTTATTCAGTTTGGCATCTCATCGTTCTTCACTCTCCTCTCGTCTTCCAAATATGGATTTTTCTGAACTTCCGTTTCTTCTTCTCCAATGTCGGACAAGAGAACTCTCAGGATTTCCGATTCTATTTCATCCTCAACCACTTTCAGTACAGTCTCCTCTGGATTTCCTTGACTATCTGCCTCTTCTCCCTGTTCAGGCAGGGCCACATACGTCCATTCTGGTGACTTTTACTTCTGGTTAGGTTTCCTTGTTCTTCTACTCTCTTTGTCTTTAGTTAATTCGTCTTCTTTTGATTTCTCTTGACTTGTCACTTCATTCACCTGTTCAGCTCTTGGTGAATTCACTTGTGTCAGTCTGTATCATTTCCTTATTTTATTGGGCCAAACATCATCTCTTGCAACTCTTTTTACTTTACTTCCTTTGTCATTCTTTTCATTCCTCCAAGCTCTCTTTCGCATAACTCGACCTTCAGGTATTTCGTTTTCACTCTCTTCAGACTCTGTCTCAACTTGCTTTGTCTTTTCAGCAACTTCCTTTTCCACCACTTGTTTTGTTTTCCCTACTTCTGTCCCTCCTCGGGTCTCCGGCACGCAATCTTCCTGCTGACTACTTGTCCCTTCACCTAACTGGATGTTGCAGTTCCCTACACCTCCTTGGGGGTCTTCCGCAATCTGTCCCTCTCTCTCGGTACCTGTCCCTTGTTCACTTAGATTTGTTACTTCAGGTGGAATTTCTCTCAGTCTCTCATCTGGTACTTCCCTTTCACGTATTTCTTTTGTTGCATCTTCAATACTCTTTCCTCTTTTCTTCCTGTGTTCCTTCTTGGAACCTTGCGCTTCTTGCTCGTTTCCAGAATCACTGGATGCAGAAATCTGCAATCTTCTTCTCAGAGCGACACTTCTGGGGACTAAAGCTGATCTTTGTTCTGTTTCCCCCCTTTCAGAGTTTCCTTGTGTCTTTGACCCTTCGTCGTCTGATTCAGTGCTTGATTCTGATTCATCAAAATATTATTTTCCTGTGCAGTCCACTGGATTTGGAATTCTCAATGTATGACTGGCATGGATCCAGTTTATCAGTCCAGCACACTTCACAGCTGTGGTTGTGGTCAAAATGACTTGTCGTGGTTTTCCCCACCTTGGAACCAGACAATTTATTCTTCTGTGGACTTTTATCCTTACCCAATCACCTGGGCTCAGATCATGGGCTTGCTTCTTTTCAAATGTGGTGGCACCTGGTCCAACCTGATGAAACACAGAATGAACTGCGTCAGCCAGGCCTTTACAGTATTCCAACACCATGTCATCAGAAATTGTCATCAGCTTGTTGACTGGTATAAACACATGTCTCATTGCACGTCCCATAATTATTTCATGAGGACTCAATCCTGTGGTTCTGTATGGAATGGCCCTAATTGTCATGAGTACAAGAGGCAAGACATCAGGCCATTTCATACCTGTAGCCAAACACATTTTCCCTATTCTATTTTTGATAGTACCATTCATCTGTTCAACCACACCAGAAGCCTCTGGTCGGTAGGCACTATGTAGTTTTTGTTGTACATTCAATGCTTCACAAATTAATCCTACAATCTCATTCTGGAAGTGTCCTCCTCGGTCTGACTCAATTGTCACTGGTAACCCGAACCTGGGGATGAATTCTCTCAACAGTAGCTTGGCTACTGTCAACCCATAATTTCTTCTTGTTGGGAATGCTTCCACCCACCTGGAGAATAGGCAGACCACTACCAAAACATACCTCAATCTGTTACAGGGAGGCATCTCAATGAAATCTACATGCATTCTGGTGAAAGGCCCTCCTTCTCGACCTATTGTTCCCAGACTCACTACTGTCTTCCTGCCTGGATTGTACTGCTGACATATTAAGCATCTCTGACAAAGACTCTCTGCCACAAGTCTGAATTTTGCATTGTACCAGGTCTGTTTAAATGACCTGATCATAGCATCCCGTCCAATATGTCCCTGGCCATGATACATCCGGGCCATGGTAGACATCATGCTATCAGGCATAACTGGTCCTCCATCTCGATAGACCCACACATGATCCTTTTCCCTTGGGGCGCATCCTGCTTTTACCCACTGTCTCATTTCCTCATCTCCTGCCTCATCCTGCAATTGTTTTACCTCTTCCCAGGTTCCCAAAATGTTAGTGAACATCAATGAGCAAGAAGACATTTCTCTTTCCTTAGCCCGATTGACCGAAATCTGATTTCGTGCACAATACTGCGCCATGTCGTTTGCATACCTATCCCCAGTGGCAATATAATCACCACCTTGACTATGTGCAGCACATTTTACAACAGCCAATTGTTTAGGCAGCTGCATCGCCTCAAGCAACTTTCCAACCACTTCTGCATTCTTAATGGGAGTTCCACTCAAGGTCAGGAAACCTCTTTGTAGCCATAGTTGGCCAAAGTCATGGACGAATCCGAAGTCATACTGGCTGTCAGTTATCACAGTCACTCTCACACTCTTCCCAATCTTGCATGCTCTAGTCAAAGCCACAAGTTCAGCTACCTGTGCTACTCCTTTCAAATATGAGGCTTCAATTACTGCTGCAACTGTGCATACTGCATACGCTGCACTCAGCACTCCTTCACCTGTTCTCAAACATGATCCATCAACGAACATCACAAAATCACTTTCTGGCAAAGGTACATCTTTTATGTCTGGTCGTGGTTTGGTACAAAAATCAAGTACATCCAGACAATCATGATCAACTTCATCTCTTACCTCCAAAATCTCATTATCAGGCAACAAAGTTGCAGGATTCACATTCACAGATCTTACAAGACTCACATTAGTTACACACGATATGACCTTTTCATACTTAGTCAGCCGACTGTGTGTCATATACTGAGTACGACTCAGCAGAATTGCTACATCATGGGGTACAAACACTTTCAATGGATATCCCATCACAATTCCTTCACTCTGCTCCAAACTTCGACATGTTGCAGCCACTGCTTTCAGACATCCAGGTAAACCTACAGCTACTGGATCTAGCATTGATGAAAAGTATGCAATTGGTCTTCTCAATTTTCCATGTTTCTGGGTCAACACAGAAAGTGTACATCCATTTCTCTCACTGCAATACAACTCAAATTCTTTTTCATAGTCAGGCATGCCTAATGCAGGTGCTTCACACAAACCATCTCTCAATTGTCTCAATGCTGCCAATTCTTCTCTGCTTAATTCAAGGGGATCTTTTACATCACTTCTCGTTAATCGCACCAAAGGCTTTGCAATCAAGGAGAAGTTCCCTATCCACTGACGGCAATACCCTACCATTTCCAAAAACATTCTTACTTCTCTTTGAGTCATGGGAGCTCTCATTCCTTTTATTATTCTGATTCTGTCTATTGTTATTTTCCTTAGTCCTTTCTCAATGCTGTGTCCCAGATACTGCACTTCCTTCTTGCAAAACTGTAGTTTTGCAGGTGACACTTTAAGTCCTCCATCTGCCAAATGATTCAGTAAGGCTATTGTATCTACCTCACAGGCTTCACGTGTTGTTGACGCCACCAAAAGGCCGTCAATAAATTGCACTAATACAGAATTTTCAGGCATTTCTAGACTCTCCAAAGATCAACTGATTGAATATTGAGGGGCTCTCTGTATAACCCTGTGGTATTCGGCACCATGCCAAAATACGCTCACCAAAACTAAATGCAAAAATTTGCTGACTGTCATGGTGCGATGGGATGGAAAAGAAAGCATGACACAGATCAATTACTGTGTACCATTCTGCATCATGGGGAATCTGATACAAAATCACTGATGGATTTGGTACAATTGGACAACATGATACCACAATTTTATTCACCTTTCTCAAATCTTGCACTATCCTGAATTTCCCATTAGCTTTTTCAGTCCCATTATCGGTGAATTACATGGACTACTCATTATTTCTCTCAAGATTCCTTGTCTGATCATTTTCTCTATTATAGGAGTTACACCTTCAATTATTTCAGGTGTCAATCTGTTCTGTGGAACATTTGGATACGTTACTCCTTCTTTTACAGTTATTTTAACTGGATCTACATTTCTAATTAGTCCTACATCCTCTCCAGTGAAATCCCAAACCTCTGCCTTTACAGAGT
This sequence comes from Triturus cristatus, assembly GCF_964204655.1. NCBI lineage: Eukaryota > Metazoa > Chordata > Amphibia > Caudata > Salamandridae > Triturus > Triturus cristatus. The sequence continues at coordinate 313,394,333 of NC_140588.1, read as the reverse complement.
TTCTCAGTTCTTTTGGTAATTCATCAGGGTTGAATACAGCATATGTTTCAGTAACTTCACTTTCTCTGTTAGCTAGGGTCATCTTATACAACACATCATCATCTGGTGTTTCAAAAGCTATTCCATCTGGAGTACAAAATATAGTGCAATTCATTTTGCACAACAGGTCCCTACCTAATAAATTCACAGGACTGGTGTCACACATCACAAATCGGTGCATTTCTGAAAATTTCCCTATGCTAACCTTCACTGGTTCTGTAAGATAGGTCTTAATTTGCCTGTTGGACACACCAACTACTTGGATCGTTTCATCCGAGAGAGGAAGATTCTTTACATCAGCTGATCTAACAGTTGATCGACTAGCACCAGTATCCACTAGGAAAGTAATATTTTCATCATTAACCCTCCCATCTACAAAAGGTCCTGTCTGGTCTACTTCTAGAGTTGCGCCAAGTACGCACTCTTCTTCCTCCCTTCGGCACCGTCAGTAGCTCTCTTCTGTGTCACTCTCATCACGTTGCAGCCAATACTGCGAGACAGCACTAGCGCGCGGCAGTTTATTTACCCGTTCTTCATTGTAGAATCCCGATTCACTACTATACTTCTGTGTGTTTCTGCTCTGTGGAAAAGGCGGCTTTGGCACCTGATTCTGTGGGGGAACAACTTGCTGCTGTTGCTGAGGTTGACCACTCACCTCATGCTGCACCTGTGGGTTCAATGATGGATTTTCATTGTTAGTACTCCGAGGAAACTTACACTCGGATTTCCAATGCCCTATCCTGCCTCAATTATGACACAGAAATTTCTTCTTAGCTTCTTCAATGTTCCCTTTGTACTTCCCATTATTAAATTTTGGCTTGGTCCCTGCTTGTTCCACCAATTGTGCTTCCTGTCTCTCCACTACCTTTACCTGTGCCCACATTGCCTTCTCCTTTAACTTTCGCTGTTTTGCCTCAATTTCATCACTGAAGTATTTAGCATGTCTAAATAATTCATCTATGTTCTTGTTTTGCCAATCTACCGTATGCTGTTTAATCATATCACCAATTTCTGGTCATAGACCATATACAAATCTGTATACAAAGTGGCTCAAATCATTTTCACTCAGATTCTCGTCTCCGCTAAACTGCCTAAAAGCTTCTATTAGCCTCTCATAGTACGCATGTACTGACTCTTTACTTTCCTGGTGTGTTCGATCAATTTTTACCCAGTCTGTTTCTTTAGGGGGCACTTGATTTTTCAGAAATACCATAACCTGCTCATACTTCTTCATTACCTCGGGGTCTGGTGCTCCTGTTTTAGGATCCCTAGGGTATTCCTTGGTTGACCAATTTATCATTAATTTACACTCTGACCATAGGTCTGCTGGTACTATTATATCAAATAGACTATGCAAATCAATCCATAGTACTTTAGACAATTTCACAAATCTGTCTACCTGTCTGTACCACTCGACGGGCTTTTCGCGTAGTCGAGGGAAGTCATTCGTAAATGACAAAATATCCTGTCTCGTCCATGGGACATGTACATATTCTCCTCCTGGAATCTCTCTCATAGGGCACTCTGTCACTACCTTCTCCCTTTCTCTCACAGGAAAGGCTAAATTTGTCTTATCTGAGGCATCATCGCGTTTTCCATACCACCTGCTTCTCCATTTATCCACGTCTCCCCACTTTCTCAGCAAAATGATTATGTCCTTAATTTGACCTATTCGTCCTGTGGTGTTCATGTTCTCAATGTCCTTTTCAGTGAATTCTACTCGATATGGTTTCTGCAAGGCTTTTACCTTTTCAATATCAATACCCATTTAATTTGCTACATCATCTAACCTTTCATGCAAGTTTTTCGCTCTCCAGGTTGCACTTTTACATAGAAATAATAATTCTTAATCCTGATAGGTTTTCAATTTTTCTGTCGGGATTGTCCCTACAATTAACTCTTCCAATACCATATGTAGCTTGGCCACATCTATTGATTGGGATTCTTTGTCTTTCTTCTGCAAGCTTCTTAACCATTCACTTAACTCGTCTGTTGATGGTCCTACTGGTTTTTCTACACTTCCGTGTCCAAAATCATTTTGTGTTTCTGACACTGTCTCAATCATTGTCATACGTCTCTCTGCACAATTCTGATCTACAAATGGATTATTGGTAAAATTTGGTTCCATTACACTCATAGTCTGTCTCCATGAATTCTCATTCTGTCTCACTCTTGGTTGTTCTACAGGGTTACTATTTCTGTAAGGGACTGTCAAACAATGCTCACTGTCCTTCTGTTTTTCAAAAATAGGCATTACTGGACCTATCGTTACTGGAACAGTTACTGCTTCTAGATTCTTGGTCAATTCTCTTATTTTCTCAGTTAATTCCAGAGTTGTTTTTGCTAATTCTACTGAATTTTCTCCATCTGTCCTTCCTTCTGATCTCTTCTCTACTTCTCTGGTACCACTGTTTTTACTCAAACTTTGGGACTCTGGTTCCGATTTTATAATTCGCATTGTTTCTCTCATCGGGGCACTTGGAGTTAACATTTCTGGTTCTGATCTATACGGTGGTGGATTTTTATAGAACATATCATCAAGAACATCATCCTCAGACTCCTTCGCTCCATACCCTCTCGACTCAAAATTATGCCTCTTTTCCACGCACTTTTGACCTTCATTCTCTCCTACAGTTCTTACAGGGAACACACCCTCAGTCATGCTCGCATCTCGCCATCTTTTCATTCGGTCACTATGCGTTTCGTGTCCGTATGGTCTTCCAAACCAGTACCTATATCCTCTACCACTTCTTTGTCTTTCTCGTTCATGCATTTCGTCTTCCCATTCTGTCAAAGCCTCAAACTGTGTCGGTCTAGGTCTTGGTTCCAAATTCATCATCCTTTCCCTCAGGTTTCTTAGAACAGCCAAATTAAATGAACCATGCTCTGGAAAAGCTAATACTCCGTTGTCCTTGGTGTATCTCACCCAGTTATCCAACCAAATACAAGTATGATACCCATATTTCGCAATCAGGGGATGCAGGGGTTTTCGGTGGAGGAAGTAACTGTCCTTCCCTAGTCTTAACTGGTTTGTCTTTCTTAAACCACTTCTTAATTCTCCCTAACCAGGTCTTCTTCTCCTTTTCTGGTGGATCGTAATACATTTTCTTGTCTTTCACACAACGCTAGTCCCTCTTTACAACTGTACCGCTAATCTATCCAATCACAGCGCCACTTCACACTAGCGCACCTATTCAGAGCGTCCACGTCACTGTCACAGTCCTCGAATCCTAGCGCGACCCACACTAACGCACCAATAAGGAGCGTCTACGTCACCCTGTTTCTTCTCCAATCCTAGCGCGGTGTACACTAACGCACCAATCCGGGGCGTTTCACAGTTCTGACCGACTGTCCAATCCCAGCGCGGTCGTTCTGACGTCAGCAGCCGCTGCGGCAGCTCTTGCTCCTGCTTCTGTCTCCCCCTCCTTTACAAATCCGCTCAGTAAGTTTTTGTTTCAATTTTCTACACTTCTGTTAGTAACAACATAGAAACATCGCTAACCAAAGAACAGCAAAAAGACCTTTCTCACGAGAATTCCTTCTGCAGCGCTTACCTCTGCCCTGCTATGGAATCATTACTTCCGTTGATAAAGTAGCACATCCCTCTACTTCACCCTTCTAACAAGCATTAGCTAATTGTTTCTCTAGCATTTAAGACACATAGTTGGAGACCCAATGTTCCTGAGAAATAAACCCAGAGTTTCGCAATCAACCCAAATGCCTTTACATTCACACTTGTTCACACCAGAAAATGTAGTACATTCACACAGAATCTTGTCTTTCCCGAGAACAGCGAACAGTCTGTCCTACTACAGAATTATGACATATGTTAACAAAGCAGCGCTTCCCTCTCCTTTGTCCTTCTAACAAGCTCAGAGAGTACCTATTACCTTTCCAGTGATAATCGTTATCGGAATGCCAGTTGGATCCCTGGTACCTAAGACTAGAACTTCACAGGTAACCTTCGCTATCATACACTCTTCTCTCACACAGAAAACGTCCCTAATGGTAACACACGACGATGCTACCGAATCGAACCCAGACAATGCGCCGTGCAACTTCACTTGCCATACATTTACCCTGTGTACCTACAGGGCAACAACAATTCCGTCTTTCCCAAGAGCAGCGCTTAACTCTGCACTACTACGGAACCATTACAAACTTCCGACTTCCTACATCCCAGAAGCCGTGCAAACAACATTAAACTCAACGTAACGCAACATAGAGTGTTAGTACATAAATCAACACCAATCAATAACCAAAATCAATAAGCAATGTACAAGCAATAATCACTAAACCAAACAATAACAAACCATCATACTGCTACCAGAAAAACTGAAGCAGCGCGGAATGCAAAGCCCCTCCCTACTGCCACGGACCAAAAGATCTCACACACGCACACTATCCATACATTCGCTGGTGGGGCCCATAACACCAACACACACTCACCATCAGTCCTTGAAAGAGGCGATTATCCTTCCAAGCGATAGATAATGAGAGCGGAAGATACCACTTTACCCTAATGAGCAACAGACCTACAAACCCTTCTCATACTCATTAGGCCCTAGACTCCACATTTGGTATTATCCTCCCAAAACCGTGACGGATCTGTTAGTTGCAGCTGTAAGTGAAATACTAATACTCTAATTTACCATTTCATTTAACACATTTCAATGAATAAACAACCCAACTCAATTCTGTAGATGTTCAAATCCAAATTTATATTAATATTGCAGATTAAATCATTCATTTGTTCAAATTGCCATTCATATTTACCTATTCTGGCTAAAGTCGTCCTCTATGTCAAATTTTGCAGTCTCGCAAATCTATGCCCATCAATTTTAGCAGATTAAGTTCATCAGGAATCTGGGCATTCATTCAGTCCGTCAGAGATTTAGGCTAACAGCTGTCCTGCAGTGTCACCGTCCTCTCCGTCAGCATATCATCAGGAAATCGAAAAGCGCGACAAAGTCGAATCTAATCACCTCTCTATTCTACCATAATTTATAGTAAAAATCACATTCCAAAGTATCGAATATTATTTTAGAATGTCTCTGATTGGTCAGTTAAATTTGTTCAACAGGGTTCCCATGCGCAAAATGTCTCTTTAGATGTAGTTCATAATTTTCCCGGTCCAATGTATCTTTTATTGTTTCTTTCAGGGCATCTAGCTGGCAGCCCAGAGCGTCCTTGAGGGGCACAGTCGAGTTAGGGTTACAGGAAGGCCACTGTGCATCTTGTCAGCGCAGGCGCACTTCACCCAAGCCTTGTTCAGCGTTGGCAGTCGGGTTAGGCACCAAAGTCAGCCATCTTTAGGCAGGCCAAAATGGACAACTTAAGCAAAGAGACACAAAAACGTAATTAATACATAGAAATGACTAATTAAATATTATTCCCTCACTAATACCCATATTTGTGTGTATTTATCTAGCAAAAGCAACACTCATTGCGGGTTATACTTACAAAATAAAGCACGAATCACAATTACATCACTAAAGCAACATATATCATGCAATGTTCTATTTATCTACCATTAGTATGCGTACGGAATTTAGTTCAGGTAATTAATTAGGCCATGCAGATGCAAATCCCACGTGTATTTCGGTCATTAATAAGGTTGGTTAGTTATTTTCATATCACTCCAAACCATTAGTACGATTATAATTAATTAATTAATCTAATTAATAAAATTACATGCAAAATGGGGTGGGTATACAAAATTTTGCCTAACCCGCTCCAGCAATAGCACTCCAAATTGCAGGAATACATACAAAACTGGATAATATGAACAATCTAATTACAAGAGTACAATCCAAATATTCAGCCCAGTGGGCTTGTAGCCCGATAATCGTTAAACTGTGCCTCTACCAACGTTATTAGAACAGATAACAATGTTAAATAAACTAAACTTGGTAGCCACAGAATAGAATGCTGAAGAGCATGACAGGCACGTGGTTAACACTTTGCAACTTTCTCAGTCTTTACCAAAAGAAGAACATAAGAAAACCAAAATACCATCTAAACCACAAAAAATGCAAGTTCAACTAAGCCCGGTTTACCTAAAGGCCAAAAATCAAGAGCTGAAACTAGAAAATTTAGGTTTAACAAACCTGGAGGGAAACAAAGCATTGAAGCAGACTCGAAGACAAAAACAAATTGGCATTACAAACAAAACAGCAGGCCACTAAGGTATTTCCAATATTCAGCTCAACTAGGGTGAATAAGGCAGTGACGGATTTGACTAGTTCTACAGCAAGCACAGTTGATACCTTGAGCAGCTATCAAAAGGAAGAAGAGGTGGATTACAATAGCCTAGCTGAATTCAGTTGGATCAAAGAAAGAGGAATAGACACAATTCCAGTAACGGGCGCCGAATGGGTGGGAACCCAGGAGACAACAAATAGAAAAGGAGAAAAATCGCATGGCCCAGAGGAAAAACATGCAGTAGTTAGGCATAGAATGGGAAATAAGTGACTGGCTCAGTCAAATGACGCATGCAGGTCACAGGCCCAGAATATAAAAACGCAAGGCACTGACCCAGACAGAGAAGATGGGAAGAGCAATGATCAGCCAGAAAAAACAGCGAGGAAACAACAAGGCTCCAATTCCCTAGCTCTAAATGGCGCAGATAACAAGATACCAACAAGGCAAGGAGGGCCAAAAAAAGTCCTAGGCACTACAGAAGTCGATGACCTAGGAAACCAAGATCCTAATATAATAAACGAGAAAAATGAGAACTTAAAGCCTCAGTCTTACATACTTCGTAAAACAATAGGGTAGGGCCGCCACCGGAAATTCTTACATCCCAAGTCTTAATTGAAGAGGAAGCAAGCATAAATGAGGGCATGCAATTGAAATCTTTATGGGTAAACAGACGAAAAAGCTATCAAGGACACCTTGGGGAGGAAACAGCAAGTAAAAACAAAAGGAGGCTAAACAAGGAGAGTTTTTCATTGCTAGAGATTCCAGCTCATAATACCGGAAAAAGAAGTATGGCCCAAATGGAAATCTAAGAGTTCAAATTAAAAATAAAAATAAGCTAATTATAGCTGATGATAAGAACGAACATCCTACATCGCTAATAGAGCAAGGGCAAGAACTACCGAAGCAGCAAATCCTCTTAACACCAGAATATGAATCGAAAGGGCGGCATGATTTATAAACAGAGGAAATATACTGAAATTAACAGCAGAAACCCCAGCCCTCAAACACTTGAATTTATTGAACGTATTGGCCGTAGAATTTATCTCAAAAGAAAATCATACAAATATTGAACAAACATTGACTACATGGCAGTCAGAAGAAGAAGTCCAGCTCATTGTGAACTCTAATCTGCAATTTGAAGCTTGGAGTATTAAGCTGTCAAGACCAATTATACCACGCTATCCTGGCCCTTTGAATGTAAACTCTAACTATAATGTGAGTCACGGATCAGGACAAAGAAAAAACAACCAGCAGATGTTACAGTTCTGCAGAGCACAAATGGGAGCAGTTTAATGACATCACAGAGGAGAGAAGTGCAGAAAGAACAGAAGACTGTGATTGAATCAGATCAAGACAGATGGAGTTGGCTTCCAGGAGCGCTAAGAGTAGACAAGGGTAACTGACCAATGGTAAAGCTAGCCGAGAAGCTTGATTCGAGAAACATACATCTGCTCTCATGGAACATCACAGGAGCAAAAAAAAATGGCTTGAAAAAGGCTGCCACCCTCAAAACTGGGAAACATGACCTAATAGTACTTCAGGAGACATAGGCACTGGATGATTTACCCCTGGCTGGGTACATACATTATACTTTACCTGCAGTAAAAACAAAGAATCACGGACGGCTGAAAGGTGATTTGACAGTCTACATATCTACAGCATTGAACATCGAATCGGAACAGATAGTCTCTCCGGGACAAAATATACAACTGATTAAATTTACCTCATGCATTGTCGGCAGATCAAAAACTGTCTTGCTGATCAATACATAGGCACACCCGATAGTAAGGGGAAAAAAAGCCCATAACGCCCAGTTAATTGCTACAATTACAGACATAAGGAGCACATATCCCCTATGGGATATGGTACTGACAGGGGACTTAAACTCCAATCTAATATATACCCCGGATGAAGAAGAGAAGTTAGAAGCGGACAACACATACTGGAATGTCCCACTACAATACGAGCTAAAGAGAACATCTCCGGACAATGTAGGTCAATGCCTGGTAAAAGCTTTAGAGTTTCTTGGATTGAGGGCAATAAACAGCAGAACAACTGACAACTTTCCACCCAAATATACATTCCATGGAGAAAAGACACGATCTAGACTGGACTAAACAGCCATCTCATTATCATTGATGCCATCACTCTCTCATTTTTCCATAGAGTATACAACTAGGAGTGACCATTGTTACCAGCATACATATTTCAGCTTAAAATTAGCCAAACATCAGGCTGATCCTACAATAGAAGGAAGCATCTATACAATTGACCTTAAACGCTTAAAATGGTCATATGAAACTATAGAAGCACTTCAAATCAAACTAGAGAGGCTGATAATGGATTGTGAAATCGAGGCCCCAAATAAAATCCAGTACAAAAGGGGGTGGTGATGGACGGAGCATCAGAACCAATCAAACACTCACACCCAGTCAACAGATCTGGGTTTGATCCATCACCGTTCTTTAGCCCACTCTGCCACCCCAGTTCAGACATGGCCATATGCAAATCAGTCTGACTTTGTGCCTCATGGGAACAGTCCAGCCTGAACTGCCAAGCCATGCCTTCCCTGGAAAGGAAACAAGCTTCCTAGGACCGGTTTCTGGCATTTCAGCCGTCTTCAGCCAGGCTTGCTTGAATCCAGTGGCAAAGTGAGCAAGGGACTCACGTCTGAGCATACCCTGCCAAGTTATGGCGAACAAAGCGGTACAAAAGGGGGTGGTGATGGACGGAGCATCAGAACCAATCAAACACTCACACCCAGTCAACAGATCTGGGTTTGATCCATCACCGTTCTTTAGCCCACTCTGCCACCCCAGTTCAGACATGGCCATATGCAAATCAGTCTGACTTTGTGCCTCATGGGAACAGTCCAGCCTGAACTGCCAAGCCATGCCTTCCCTGGAAAGGAAACAAGCTTCCTAGAACCGGTTTCTGGCATTTCAGCCGTCTTCAGCCAGGCTTGCTTGAATCCAGTGGCAAAGTGAGCAAGGGACTCACGTCTGAGCATACCCTGCCAAGTTATGGCGAACAAAGCGGTACAAAAGGGGGTGGTGATGGACGGAGCATCAGAACCAATCAAACACTCACACCCAGTCAACAGATCTGGGTTTGATCCATCACCGTTCTTTAGCCCACTCTGCCACCCCAGTTCAGACATGGCCATATGCAAATCAGTCTGACTTTGTGCCTCATGGGAACAGTCCAGCCTGAACTGCCAAGCCATGCCTTCCCTGGAAAGGAAACAAGCTTCCTAGGACCGGTTTCTGGCATTTCAGCCGTCTTCAGCCAGGCTTGCTTGAATCCAGTGGCAAAGTGAGCAAGGGACTCACGTCTGAGCATACCCTGCCAAGTTATGGCGAACAAAGCGGTACAAAAGGGGGTGGTGATGGACGGAGCATCAGAACCAATCAAACACTCACACCCAGTCAACAGATCTGGGTTTGATCCATCACCGTTCTTTAGCCCACTCTGCCACCCCAGTTCAGACATGGCCATATGCAAATCAGTCTGACTTTGTGCCTCATGGGAACAGTCCAGCCTGAACTGCCAAGCCATGCCTTCCCTGGAAAGGAAACAAGCTTCCTAGGACCGGTTTCTGGCATTTCAGCCGTCTTCAGCCAGGCTTGCTTGAATCCAGTGGCAAAGTGAGCAAGGGACTCACGTCTGAGCATACCCTGCCAAGTTATGGCGAACAAAGCGGTACAAAAGGGGGTGGTGATGGACGGAGCATCAGAACCAATCAAACACTCACACCCAGTCAACAGATCTGGGTTTGATCCATCACCGTTCTTTAGCCCACTCTGCCACCCCAGTTCAGACATGGCCATATGCAAATCAGTCTGACTTTGTGCCTCATGGGAACAGTCCAGCCTGAACTGCCAAGCCATGCCTTCCCTGGAAAGGAAACAAGCTTCCTAGGACCGGTTTCTGGCATTTCAGCCGTCTTCAGCCAGGCTTGCTTGAATCCAGTGGCAAAGTGAGCAAGGGACTCACGTCTGAGCATACCCTGCCAAGTTATGGCGAACAAAGCGGTACAAAAGGGGGTGGTGATGGACGGAGCATCAGAACCAATCAAACACTCACACCCAGTCAACAGATCTGGGTTTGATCCATCACCGTTCTTTAGCCCACTCTGCCACCCCAGTTCAGACATGGCCATATGCAAATCAGTCTGACTTTGTGCCTCATGGGAACAGTCCAGCCTGAACTGCCAAGCCATGCCTTCCCTGGAAAGGAAACAAGCTTCCTAGGACCGGTTTCTGGCATTTCAGCCGTCTTCAGCCAGGCTTGCTTGAATCCAGTGGCAAAGTGAGCAAATGGGTACATTTCACTTCAGATCTCACAACATTAGTGCCCAGGAAACAATATCAGGCTAAAACAAAATGGAACTATACAAAATCTGACAGAAGTGGTGGGTGACTTGAAACGTGAACTCAAACAAGCCATCAGGAGGCTAAAAATAACATACCTCGACCAAACGGCCTGGGACAACATACGTCAGCTGAGGAAAACTTATCAAAAAAAGTTATGGGAAGAAAAGAGAAATAACAATGATAATTTTGTACCGAATTACTCTGTAGTGCAAAGAAAACCAACTCAAATACATTCTGGGTAATGATAAAGAAATTGCATAGGCCGGTGAACATGCTATCATCAAACATACAAGAACACGAGTGGGCTAAATTTCTAATTACAAAGTTTACATAAATCACAATTCTTGATAGAGCATAGAAGAACCAAGACTTAATGGAGGGAAAAAGAAAATCGGAAAACATCATACAAGAAGGTGGTGATACAAGTAAACTAGGAGAGGACAGCACAAGTAATTCAATAGTGAAGATGGATTCTGGTGCTAACCCAATTGAGGAAAATACTAAACTGCATGGTAAATAAGGCACCAGTTCCCTCAAAGTAAAGATAGACCAGTCCCCTCTTTCGGCTGATGGAATAATACACACAATACAGAAAGGCAGAGGAGACGGTGCTCCAGGACCTAATGGCATTCCTCAAGCCATCATTAAGAACGATCCATCCTTCTGGAGCGAGCATCTATTACTGTTATTTAAAGATATTGAGCTACTAAATTGTATTCCACCTCATTGGCAAGGCTCGATAGTGACACCTATCTTTAAAGGATGAGATAGAACAAATACATCGAACTATAGGCTAATCCCCCTATTAGATATCAAAGCCAAATATCATGCCTCACTCAGTTTGGAAGATCTGAAGGAATGGTCAAACAAGCTTAATCTGATACCAGTCAATCAAACAGGTTTCAGGCAAGGCATAGGGACTATCACAAACATCTTAGCTCTATCACTAATAGCAAACAAATGCAAGCGGAGGAAACAACAACTTCACCTCTGTTATATAGTTCTAAAGGCAGCGTTTGACAGTGTAGACCACGGGTATTCATAGTACGGCCCCCGGGCCGCCAGCGGCCCGGCAAGCCTTCCTTGGCGGCCCGCGGACCTTGCAGGCAACATACCTCTGTTTTTTTATATCGCCGGTTGCAGCAGCATGGAGCTATGGGGGCCGGGCGATTCTTTTAGAAACCATTCACTTGTTAATAAGGCTTTGTTGTATTTCACCTCTTCTTAGCGCCCCTGCATCTCCACTCTGATTGAGTGGAGATGCAGGGGCGCTTTTGAGTGGAGATGCAGGGGCGCAAAGAAGAGGTGAAATTAAACAAAGCCTCATTAACAAGTGAATGGTCTTTAAAAGACCTGTGAAGTACTTGGGTGCGGCGGCTGTGTGTGTTCCAGGGAAGCTGTGCGGGGTGAGGTGACAGGGACAGCAGGGTGAGGTGGGGGGGGGCAGCAGCTAGTGAGAGCAGCGGGTGAGTTTACAGCGGAATGAAGACAGAGTGTGACAGGGACGGAGAGAGAGAGGGAGAGGGGGAAGACAGAGAGCGGGAGACAGAGAGGGAGAGACAGAGAGAGAGGGAGACAGACAAGGAGACAGAGGGAGAGGAAGGGAGAGGGAGGGAGACAGAGTGAGAACAGAGGGAGAGGGAGGGAGGGAGACACAGAGAGAGGGAGACAAACAGAGTGAGTGAGACAGAGGGAGAGAGAGAGATAGAGAGAGGGAGAGAGAGAGGGAGGGAGAGGGAGGGAGACAGGGAGAGGGAAGGAGAGAGAGGGAGAGGGAGGGAGACAGAGAGAGGGAGACAAACAAAGTGAGTGAGACAGAGGGAGGGAGACAGAGAGAGAGGGAGGGAGACAAGAGGGAGGGAAACGGAGGGAGGGAGACGGAGGGAGGGAGAGGGAGGGAGACCGAGAGAGAGGGAGACAAACAGAGTGAGTGAGACAGAGGGAGGGAGGGAGGGAGACAGAGAGAGAGGGAGGGAGGGAGACAAGAGGGAGGGACACAGAGGGAGGGAGACAGAGGGTGGGAGACGAAGGGAGGGGGAGGGAAGGAGACAGAGAGAGAGGGAGACAGAGAGAGAGGGAGGGAGACAGAGAGAGAGGGAGATGGAGTGAGTGAGACAGAGGGAGGGAGGGAGGGAGACAGAGACAGACGAGCGAGACAAACAAGAGAGAAGGAGACAAGAGGGAGGGAGACAAGAGGGAGGGAGACAAGAGGGAGGGAGACACGAGGGAGGGATACAGAGGGAGGGAGACAGAGAGAGAGGGAGGGAGGGAGAGGGTTAGGGAGACACAGAGTGAGGGAGACACAGTGAGGGAGACAGAGTGAGGGAGACACAGAGTGAGGGAGACACAGAGTGAGGGAGACAGAGGGAGGGAGACAGGGAGGGAGACAGAGAGAGAGAGAGAGGGAGGGAGATAGAGAGAAAGAGAGAGAGAGAGAGAGGGAGGGAGACGGAGAGAGGGAGAGGAAAGGAGAGAGAGGGAGAGGGAGGGAGACAGAGAGGGAGACAGAGAGAGAGGGAGACAAACAGAGTGAGTGAGGCAAACAGAGTGAGGGAGACGGAGAGAGAGGGAGACAAACAGAGTGAGTGAGGCAAACAGAGTGAGGGAGACGGAGAGGGAGGGAGACAGAGAGATCGGGAGGGAGACTGAGGGAGGGAGACGGAGGGAGGGAGGGAGACAAGAGGGAGGGAGAGAGAGAGGGAGGGAGACAGAGAGAGGGAGGGAGACAGAGAGAGAGGGAGACACAGAGTTAGTGAGACAGAGGGAGACAGAGACAGAGGAAGGGAGACAGGGAGGGAGACAGAGAGCGAGAGGGAGGGAGACAGAGAGAAACGGAGAGAGAGAGAGAGAGAGGAAGACAGGGAGAGGAAAGGAGAGAGAGGGAGAAGGAGGGAGACAGAGAGAGGGAGGGAGACAGAGAGAGAGGAAGACAAACAGAGTGAGTGAGACACAGGGAGACAGAGGGAGGAAGGGAAACAGAGAGGGAGGGAGACAGAGGGCGGGAGACAGAGGGAGGGAGACAAGAGGGAGGGAGACAGAGGGAGGGAGACAAGAGGGAGGGAGACAAGAGGGAGGGAGACATACAGAGGAACGGAGAGGGAGGGAGGGAGGGACTGAGACAGAGAGAGGGAGGGAGACAGAGAGAGGGAGGGAGACAGAGAGAGGGAGGGACACACAGAGTGAGTGAGACAGAGGGAGACAGAGACAGAGGGAGGGAGACAGGGAGGGAGACAGAGAGAGAGAGGGAGGGAGGGAGAGAGAAAGGGAGACAGAGTGAGGGAGACAGAGGGAGAGAGAGAGAGAGAGATAGAGAGAGAGGGAGACAGAGAGAGGTAGAGCGATAGAGAGAGAGAGTGATAGAGGGAGGAAGGGAGACAGAGCGAGATATATAGATAGATAGATAGATAGATAGATAGATAGATAGATAGATAGATAGATAGATAGATAGATAGATAGATAGATAGATAGATAGATAGATAGATAGATAGATAGATAGATAGATAGATAGATAGATAGATAGATAGATAGATAGATAGATAGATAGATAGATAGATAGATAGATAGATAGATAGATAGATAGATAGATAGATAGATATGTGTGAATGCCGGGTCTGGTGGCTCAGTGGACGAAGGCATACGCTGCAGGGGCCTGTGTTCAACCTCATGGTCACAGGTTTTATTTTTAGCTCTAGCCCCGCCCCCTCCCCCACTGCCCCCGCCCCCACCGGTGCAGCCTTCGGCCACAAACCACACTGTAAATTTGGCCCCCGAGAGAAAGTTTGTGAGTACCCATGGTGTAGACTGTCACCTCCTGTGGAAAAAACTGCGAGCCTGGAAAATTCCGGAGAAGTTGCTACGAGGAATACTGCAATTCTATTCTAAAACATGGATAAGAATTAAGATAGGAGATTATTCTAGACTATCCAGGAAGCTGCCTACAACCAAACGACTAAAACAAGGTTGCGTATTGGCACCACACCTTTTCAAATTGTTTATGTCTGGTCTTGCACAAAGGCTTGATCGTATTAATTCCCATCCTCCGAAAATAGGTAAATTATTACTAACACATCTCTCATATGCCGACGATGTGGTGTTAATGAGTTTAACTAAGATTGGTCTTCAAAGCGCTTTAAACGAGATGTCAGAATATATTTCATTTAACAAACTAGAAGTAAATACATCAAGACCGAAAACAATGTTGATTGGTAATCACCGGAGAAGCAAGCAGAACATCGGGCTCAATGGCAACTAAATAGAGGAAGTAAAAAGTTAGGAATATCTAGGGTCCTATATAGATAATAGACAAAACCATCATGAGCAAAAAACGTACATGTCGCAGAGAACCAGTGCACTTACATTTGCCTTCAGAATACTGGCAAAAAAACTGAATGGAACGTCATACAAACCTCTGCTTGCAGTGATGGCGGCCAAAATGCTGCCAACGCTAACGTATGCCAGTCCGCTCGACATGGCAAAGATTCAAACCTTTTAAACCGACCAATAGTCTCTACTTATAAAAATGTTTTCCAGATACATCGGTCGGCTTCACCGGCCCAGGTTTGACTTGAATTTGGTCTCTTAAACTAAACTATAGCGAGAATGTATACCACAATAAAGCTTTGGTATTGGTTAAAACAGAACACGGTCACCTCATCAATTAACAAAGACCTTTGGACAGAAGTGAATGAGGATAAAAAATCACCATACAACCAATATCTATATAAATCATTGCTAACAACCTGCACGACTGAGTTATGGAATAAAAACTTGCCATATCAGTCTTTCAAACAAGCAATAAACAAGTCAGCAAAACTCCATTCACTACTGGTCGACAAAAATATCTTCAGCTCAAAGTCGCTTGCCTGGATGGCAATTAATAACTATAAGACCCTTGCACCAGCACCTTACTTGAGCATAACATTCTCAATCAACTTGAAGAAACAATTAATGGCTATACGTTTTGGGAAACTACTGTCGATAGCAGACCAGCCAACCTGGGTGCATATAGGGCCTAAATCATGTCGACTTTGCGGCAACTATAAAGAGGATTTTATGCATATAATCTGCACATGCACTAAACTTCACAATGCACAAGTCACTTTACTTAGAAAAACTCTTGATGCCAGAGGTATCAGGACCTGCAGAGCTGCAATAATCTCAGGGCTAGACCCATCGGACCCACAGGCCCTGAAATCTGACTAAATGTCTGACTCCTGTGAAGTAGAGCACGGGACTCAAACTTTTAAACAATAAATCAAGTCCGTTAAAATGGTTGGATCTTTGCCAGTGCAAATAGACAGGGATCTGGACTAATAATTAGAGTATGTCTAATTAATAGTGTGTAATATTTTATCAGCAACATATTGATGTCAAGTGTTAAAAACTGGCAAATTTTATTGATGTTTTAAATGTCTTTAATGTTGTTAAGATTTAACTGACTAAACAATAAAATGTACTTTGACTTTGATTTTGAAGGGAAGCTAAGATTCCTAAAACGCATTAAGTGAAAAGTGGATGATGATCAGCTAAACTAATTGCAAATCTTGCTTTTGAAAATATATAACAATACGTTGTTAAAGACTATTAAATTACCTGAAATGTTAAAAACTTCATAAAGAACGTCTGCCCTCTGTAAACAGGTCAGAATAACATAATTGAAATTATTATAATATTTATGGTCTGGCTTGACAGCACTTATGTTGCCAGACAATGATTTGAGCATCTTTAGAGAGGGGCTTTGGCTCATCCACATTTTGGTAGCCAGAAGTACATGTTTTGATGGGCAGGAGGTTTGTGCTTCCTCAAAAACATGCTTGCCTTTCACACAGCTGTGATCATTTTATTTATTCAGCTGACTGAGTTTGAACTTCAGGGGAACACATATGACATTGGAATGTTATTGAACTGTCTTCGAGAACTAGATACTTTATCTTGTTCTCTGGCAGATGGGAGGAGGGCATTCATTAACTTACATGAATTTTTCAGTCAGGCTTGACAGTGCATTCATAAGACAGACTTTTTGGCATTGCCAGTAGTTGTTATATGGCTTGGGGTGAGAAGTTCAAAAAGTAAAAAGCACACTAATAAACTAGAGGAACCTATAGTGAAACAGGAGTGCAAGAATCAATTATATATATTATTCATTGAAAAAAACAGAGGTTAAAGTAATGTTACAGTTAGGTGAAATATTCAATAACAACATAACATTTTAGACTAAACAATCCCACAGAACTTCACCACTCGTAGTTATCTGAAGTAACTATAACTATAACTCATGCCCTAAGGCAAGTATAACTCGTGCCTCCGCAAAGCACAGTTTTATCATCCATAATTTCTTTGCAAATGTTGCAGCGATATTATCAATGATGTCATAGAGAATGTCATGAGTGCTGTAATATGTGGGGAAATTAGCAGTGCATCACCAATAGTTAGGTCAGAATTTCCATAGTACAGTGCGTTTTTGTACTGTTAATACCTTTGGCACCGTTTGACGTATCTCCATGAAACGTTCCAAAACAGGGCTCTGTTTTGCCTAGTTTGTGCTTTGAAACTTGTGGGGTAATCCATGAAGCAGGGGGAAGAAGAGGGTCCCAAATGCAAAACCTCCATGCTTTTTTCATAGACTTCTTTAAACGGGACTACAGCAAAAACTGTTGAACGGAATTACACCAAATTTGGCAGGCACCTTGAAACTTGTCCGCAGATTATGTTTTTTTTGTGATTTGGTGTAAATCCATTCAGTAAAATAATTATGTTATGTAAGCTTGGTTGTGATAGAGCCTCCTTCTTGCCCCCTGCTCATACATATGACAGAAAAACAATTCTCAGTGAAGCTACATGAAGAAAAATGTGATAGAGAGAATTTATCTTATTTTAACTGAACTGTTCTACAGAGCACCTTCGTTACTGATCAGATCAAGATCATTTCCTATCTCCTACCCCTTTTCCTATGCACTCGATCCTGCCTAATGGTACTACTCTCACACCAGGGCAGTCTGCACTACCATTTTCAGGATCACGTTCTCTGTCCTCAGAACAGTAATGATTATAAAACTCTCTTGACCAGTAACCTGTGATCTTAATCTAATCCATTATCTGATGTTTTGCCGACTCTGACTGTATTTTGCTTTACACCACACCACTCTAATCACCATACATCCTGTTGCTCTTTGATTTGTACATTTGCGTCCAGCTCCCTATCAGACATGGATCTTGTTTCACTTGATGCAATAGACACCTACCTGTAATTCGACGACCTCAATGCCCATAAAATTAAATACCTGTCCAATCTAACAAAAAAGGTCTCCAAGAACTTCAAACACAGACTTCTCAATCTGCACCCAGAAACTCTAACCTCTGACCCCTACTACTGCGCATCTAAAAGAACACAAAAAAGAGCCTAATGGAGAAAAGCCCTCTACTCAACACTCTTGATCTCTACATTCAGGAAAACCTCGCACAGCCTAAGACCATGCGTTGCTCCCTTACCCACCTTCAATGCAAAAATATCCATCTCCATCTATAACAATGGGATAATCCTCATCCAGTCATCAGACCACAACCTAGACAAATTCAACAAATTCTTCACCATCAGCAAACATGCAGTATCTAATAAGGACTCAGCCCTCTCTCTAGATCATCCTAGATCTATAACGACCCGCAAGCACCCCAAATATTGTCCTCGCCCCGGCTAACCATATTAAACGATCCACTCTTATCCCCTACACACTCCACCATAGCAATTAGCCCACACATACCAACTACTCCATACCTCCTGATGGACCACAGTCATTCCCATCGAATCACCAAACCAATAGGTCCCCACAAATCACTGCTACAACAAGGGTCACCGAGTCGCACAGCAATAAAAATATCTCCTCCACCCGACCCCAATTTCAGAAAACAAGCCTAAAACCATCTCCAGCCAAACCTCCCCTCACCATCACTCTCAGACCAGCACCAACCCAACTACACAATCCACAGCACCCCCCTATCTCCCGGCCCTCTGTCCCAAACCATGATGACATGCTCCCATGCCTCAATAGAATCTAAACTTGACAAAATTACACAAGACCTATACCAACTCAAGTCTGACCTACATAGACTAATAAATATCACGTCGGAGCTGACCTATAACGGATGGCTAAAAAGGACTCCAGAAAGTAATAGGCACATCCATCCACAACCCAACACATCCCACTCATGACTACTACAAGATGGCCATCTATACCCTACCACAATACCTCCACAAGTCCTGTCAGGCTTGAGGATCCCCTATCGGCCAACGACATACACTCCCTTCTCCTCACATATTATCCTGCACACCACGAAAACCTAGACAAGTTGACTCCCATACTAACAATTGCCACAGAGAGCCTGGGCCTAACTCCAGAGAAGTAAATAAGTCCAACCTTAAGCATGTCCCCATTGTACCAACAACCTCAGTAGACACCAAACCACACCTGAAATGCATGCTTCCAAATTGCACATCAGCCATGAATCATGCAGTGGACATTGCTCATCTCATCCTTGCCCACAAGCTTGACCTCTTACTCCTAACAGAAGCATGGCTAAATGACTCCTCTGCACCAATCCTAGACATATTAGTCCCACTTAGCTATGACATTATAAGATCAGACAGAGCGAATGAACTGGGTGGAAGCATTACCTGCATACACCACAGTGACCTTCCAATGCATCAGTTGCGAACCGTCGAGTTAGCTGCTTGTGAATACCTTTGCATAAATATTGCGAGTAACAACAATCCACTAAGTAGACTACATGTGATCTACCACCCTCCACGCAACAATCTCTCGTTCATAGAACAAATCATGGAAATCATCACTAACAAGGAAGGACAACACTGCTCCCAGATCTTCCTCAGAGATTTCAACCTCCATTGGGACGATCTCAAAGACCCCAAAGTTAACAGCCTGAAATCCTTTTTTAGTGGACCTTAACCTAAACCAAATCTGTGACAGCCTTACGCACAACCTGGGTGCGTCTCTGGACCTAATCACTGCTAAAGCAAACTCCATTCAACTCCGATCTATCGTCCCATGTGACTGGACAGATCACCACTGCATCACCTTTCTCATCACCGAATCAGTGAAGACACATAAACCACAACTTAAGAAACCCAGACAATGGAAAAGGATCACTTGTGACATAGATCTTAATGACTTGACATCCCTCAGCAATAACATCTTGCCTCCTCCAGCGGACAGGTCAGATGCCCATGACCTTACAAACCACTACAACAACTCCACGACGACCATTCTTGATACAGTTGCGCCCTTACAGTTAAAAAGACTGTCCACTAGAGACTCCAAACCATGGTACAATGGAAGCCTAAATGAAGAAAGATGCAATTTGAGACTAGCCGAACGAGTGTGGAGATCCTCACTATTCCTAGAACACCTGAAGCACCGGCGATCACTGAGGAACACCTCAATAGTCACATCAGTAACTTCAAAGGAAATTTCTTCAGAGTTCAACTAGACTAAGCCACAAATTGTCCAAGAAAACTGCTCAGAATTATTAAACATCAATCTACTCAAAAACCCAACCCCTGCACAACGGTATTCCTTCCGCTGCAACATATTGTCCTCCTTCCTTCTTGAAAAGTCTAAAAAAAATGTAATGTGATCTCAAAACAGCAATTGAGCCCATCTCACTGATACCCCCGAATAGCCCAGACCAGCATATGATTGTTCAGCACCCAGACCTACATGGACTCTCCCTCAAAAACAACGCGTCGAAGGATACTTTCAAAACCTTTGATGAAAATGCCATTCGTAATATGTTAACAATGCTTAAACTGTCAAACCACTTCTGCAACACTCTTCCAGCTAAAATCTCCAATGAGATTACAACCTCTTTACTGCCTCTCTGGACTAAGATGGTAAATGCTTCACTGCTCCAAGGGGCTTTACCAGACTGCCTAAAATCAGGGCAGGAAACCCTGATTGTAAAAAAAACCTACAGCGGATCATACGAACCCCAATAACTTCCGTCCCATCTCCACCATTCCCTCTCTGGCAAAGCTCCTTGAGAAATGTGTACATACCCAGCTATGCAATCACATTGATCAGTTCCACCTTATTGACCAATTCCAATCCTGTTTCCGTCAGGGTCATAGCACGGAAACAGTCCTTACCCACATAGTTGATGACGCACTTAAAAAACTAGATCAGAACAAATCTTGCCTCCTAATCCTCCTAGACCTATCCTCAGCCTTTGACATGGCCAAACATGACAGCCTCCTTGAATTACTTCCATACAGAATGGGATTATCAGAGGTTGTCCTAAATTGGTTCGCCTCATTTCTACACAACAGATCTCGAAAGAATTATGGTTAACCAATCCTTGTCCACTACCACTTCTGTCACTTTAGGGGTCCCTCAGGGGTCCACCTTATCACCTACTCTCTTTAACCTGTTCATCGAGCCTCTAACCAAAATTCAGAAATGTTCTAATGTACAATACCACATGTATGTAGACAACACCCAACTATACCTTAAAAAATCTCCTACCCTGAGGATATCCGTCTATTCAACACAACTCTGCAAAAAAACAAACACTGGCTAACCAGAAACCACCTTACACTCAACTCGCTCAAAACTGAATTCTTCTTATTTGCCCCACCAAAAAGATCCCTCGACATCGAGGATTGGATGAAACACTTAACAGTCTTCAACTGCCTTCCACACATTATAGATTTCACAAGATCATGAGGAATTACACTTGACAAGAATCTCAACATGCAAGAACACATCTGCTCAGGATCACATCGGCTCAGCCACCAGTGATGCAAACTTCCAAATAAGCATTCTAAGAAAAATGAAAACCTTCCTCACCTTAAATCAGCAGTGCAAGCACTCGTTATCCCCAGATTAGACTATGGGAGTGCTACCCTTTTTGGTCTGCTGAGATCCAAGTTGGCTCTACTTAGGGCATCCCTTAAATCTGCTGCAAGGCTCATCACAGGATCAAAAAGGTACAGCCACATCACTCCAGATCTGAAGGCACTAAACTGCTCCCTTATGAGGCAAGGATTCAAATGAAAATTGCTTGCATGATTCACAAAGCCCTACACTTCAATACATCGAAGTACCCAGCTGACAAACTGGGACTGTCCATTGGTGGCAGATCATCTAGAAGCACCAGCACCTTACTGTTGAAACCTCAGAAATTTTGAAAAAAGAAAACCTACAACCGAGCCTTCTCCGGATTGGCCCATAGAATCTGGAACTCACTGCTCCCTGTAATCAGACTGATCCCTTCAATCACTTAATTAAAAAAAAGAAGTCAAACTGCTTTTAATTAACAAATCTCTACCATGAACCCACAAACTCATTCTCTGGATACTAATCTGATGCTGTTCTTCAACCAGGGCTTACATGCTATCTGAGTACTGGTTTATAACTCACTGTCCCACTCCTGATTTGCAACGGACATTGTCAGCGTTTATGTTTCTTAGTTATCTATTTTCTACTTATTGAACTAATCTGTAAAGCACTTTGATACCTTTCTAGGGCCAAGTTCACGCTATATAAAACTTTATAAAAAAAATAAATGGAAGTAGCACTGTGGCTTGCAGATATATGAGTTAAAGTACCCCTTCTGTACATTATATGGGTGTTGTAGATCACAGAGGAGTACCATGACCAATAGTAGCAAATTTGTTCAGTTAATTAAAACCACATAAAACTCCTTCATCTTTTTGATTTGTGCACCATGTGCGGTTGTACCAAAATGTACAGTTGTTATCAGGTACTTCACTAATAATGCGCATGAGGGGAGGACCACACCTGAGTCTCAATCCTAATGACTTGTTAAGCGCAGAGAATTATGCCGAATTAAGGTTCCGATGCATCAAGATGTAACATAACCAGTGCAATTTAGTCAATCACTGTTCACTTTGGGACTTGTGAATGAGTCTCTTTACTACCATATCGAAGAACTTTGTATGTCGGCAGTTTACTTGAGTTGCAGTTGGATTGAAGCATAGCTTCACTGCCTGCCTGCAAGTCCTAATGCCTCTCTGTTTAAAAGTTGGACGAAGTAGATTGCATCTAATGTCTATTAGACGTGGGCAAATACAGATGACAGGCAAAAGATACTCGCTTACCAATCCACAGAGGCGGCACGTATGCTATCCTGATGTCCTTTTCCAAGAGGGTAGATGCAGGAGAATCGGTAAAATTCCAAAACGTAACCTCAAAACATTTTCTTTTGTCTTCATTTAAAAAAACATGTGCTTAAATTGGTTTGTGGTTTAAGAACTATATAGTCATTATGCACTGGCCAGCCATGTGCCCTTTTAGCGAGAATTTCCTTGTCTTCAATGATGGATATTGTTTTTGTTGCTTTTGTTACAACCTTTTTGAAGTTCTGATCGGTTGTAGAGGTGTCCCATAGACTAGTTAGCCCCAGTTTGAAAATTAATTGAGCAGATACTCTCTAGCGGGTGTAACTTCGCGGAGTGTCAATTTGCTCCAGATATGTGAATTTAATGTTCCTGGCTCAGCTCCTCTAACCTTATGGACGTAGGCACAAGGTATTTTATTTCTTACAATATATGGTTACACCATCACCCATCCTACAAACCACTGAATCCTTGGTGGATTGCTCCTTCATGTAAAAGAGATAATACAGTGGTAGAAATGAAGAATAAGAATTTGTAGTGGAAAATTAAACGCACCAAAGTGCAGTTAATAAGTTGTTACAAAAACATACGGCAATCAGTTTTATGTAAACCATAGTAAAACATGCTGTATCTTAGAATGGGCCAGGTGTTTGAATTAATTTGCGACTCCTAAATAGTGATTCTGTAGAATTTGCTATTTGCAAGTTGCATATTGGTATGTAAATACCGTACAATTTCCTAATGGCGATTTCTACTGATTTGCATTTTGTTGTCAGGAAATCTCCATTTAAGAAACCGTCAAATTGCGATTTCCAAATAGGAAATAGCAAGTAAGAAAACAGAGGCCCAAATGCATCTGGTAGCAGTTTGATGTCAGAGCCCAGGCGGATGATAATTACAGGATATGGCCACCAGCCAGAAGCCTAACACACCTTCTGGAAGCAGAAAGTGGCCCTGAAACACTGCTGCCAACACAGGAGAGAATCAGCACACTACACCATGGCTGCAGAGGATGGGAAAGAAGCTGGGAGGAGCAGGAAGAGGAAAACTAAGTGTTCAGAGAGAATTAGATGGAGATCCTAACAGAGGGGTGCATGGAGAACATGGACCAGCTATTTGAGAAGGCCTCCTCAGTCCCTGAGGCCCAGAAGACAACCATCTAGACTGGGATTCTTGAGAAGGTCAACTCCCTGGTGGTGACACAGAGAACTATCCCGGAGATACGTAAGCACTAGCATGACCTGCACTCCTGAACCAAGGAGAAGCTGGCCAGCAGGATGTCATAGGGATGTGGGACTGGAGGCGGTCCATCAAAACATTCCCCACTGATTGCCATGGAAACACTGATTGAGTGGACCCTCGAACTGGTGCATGTCCCTGGAGCTGGGGAAATTTACCCCTCCATCCCATCCGGCACCAGCCATTGTAAATAATCTCCTCTTAGGTGCCATCCAGACCATGATGTTAGGCAATCCACATCACATACATCAGAGCATGAAATACTCAATTGAGGTGCTTGATCCACCCAGGTAATGCATCATGAGAGTTGTAGTGCACTTCATTACAGTGGCGGCTCTTCCGCTAAGGTGGAGGAGCGTAGGCCCATTGAATGTAAAAGGAAAATAAAATGATAACGCAGCGTTAATAAAGTTACATTATTATCATTTTTCTTTCTATAAGTAGCCCGAGCCAGGTTGGGACAGGGTTGGGGCAGGGCAGGGTGCACATGACAGTTTCTCCAGTAGTCTTAGGCCGGCCAAACCATCATGCGCACTTAGCATGCTCTCTGTTTGCACAGCCGGGTGGAGAACAGGCACAGGCTCCTGCTCCCTGTCTGAGCTCCAAACCAGGGCACTCTGACCAATCACGACGCTGCTGTTATGCTGGTGACAGCAGTGTAGTGATTGACTAGGGAAACCTGGGAGCCTGTGTGCTTCCGTGCTTCCTGGAGAAGAAGACGGAGGAGAGACGGCAGTCCTTCAGGTAAGTGAACTTTTAAAAAAAAAATTATCGAGCTTCCCACGCCCTACCACTACATTTCCAAGGTGCATGCCACTGCTTCATTAGCAAGGTGCACTGAGTGCTGATGACCACACCAAAAAAATGTGCATATCACTAACATGTCATACACATGCAGCAGTCACAACATTATAGTGCTAAAACATTAACCATTTAATGACAATAACTATTTACCCATATGTTCCACAGATCACAGCCCAGACGTCTCTGCACATTTGGCAGCTGAAGAGGCTATTGGGAGTGACATTGTACCTGAACCCCCCACACCACCATCACCTCTGCCATCATTTACATCAACACCACGAGTCAGAGAGACACCACCTCCGCACTGCCCACTTTTGATGACAGCAATGGTGACTAGTCAAATGTGTGGGACCCCACCACAGCACAGTCTAGGTCAGTGAGACGACTCACTGAGGCCATGCCAGAAATGGCATATACCCCGTCCATCTATGGTGGCCTGGTGAAGTCCATCCTAAGGACACAGTGCCTGCAGAGTAAGAAGATTTGTGCTGTTAGTAGGGAGAAGCAGTGCTTGACAAAGACAGTTGAGAAGGGGCAGGATCGTTGACAATCCGCTATGGAGCACAAGCACCTGGCACAGTGGATGCGCCACAGGCAGTACATTAGTTGGATAGACACCTTCACCAGGTCCATCAACCTCCTGTCAAATGCCACAGCAAGCCTGGTAAGTGAACATTCAATATTCAGACTGACATTTCCCACTGCTGCCAGGACGATGCTTGTGTGCTGGTGTAAGTCACCGCTGCCCTGGAAAACATTCAAACACACAACCTGTGCCTCCCCACCATCCCCCACCACCTGAGAATGAGGCGAGTTCCAATGTTATCTCTGAACAGGAGCCTTGCACAACTAGTGGTTCATGGAACCATTCCCTCTGGGTCTGACACAGCATCTGTCTCTCGACCCAGTGCAGTGGAAAAACAACTTAACTCAATGGGACAAAAAAAGTAACTCCCTTACAATTCAGTGTTATGAGTTGCCTGCGTTTATTTGGCACATATTTTGCCCTGTTAAATTTATGTTTCCTCAGTTGTGGTAGCTACCTGAATAAACGGTGGTCACTCAGTTGTGCACCAAACACTACCACATGTGTGATGTTTCATATCCATGATGTCAAGCTACTGCTTACCTCAGAAATAGCAGTTTGTAATCTCTGTGCATCGTGCACATCCCTCAGCTGCACGGGTTCCCTCCTGCTGCCTTTGTAGTGGTTGTAGGTCATCTTCTGAGTCAAGTTCAATGTTGATATCGGGCGTTTCCCTCATTACAATGTTGTGGAGGATGGCACAGGTAGCTATGATTTTGCAGTATGTGTGCGGCCAGTAGAGGAGTGCCCGTCGGTCTTGTGGATGACGCTGAAGTGGGACTTTATTATGCCAAATGTCCGCTCAATGAGTGAGCGTGTTGTCTTGTGTGCCCTGTTGTATTGTCTCTCACTTGGTGTCCTTGGGATCAGGTAAGGTGTGAGGAGCCATGGTCATAAGGCATATGCATTGTCATATAAGAGCATGGGAGGGGAAACCATTAGGTCACATCACATCTACTCCTGGCCAACACATTTATTGGGTTTGAGATTCTCTTACCGAGTAGGAACCCATCTCCAAATTCACCCGGTGCCAGTCAGTTGTGTTTTCTACTATGGCAGAACATTTAGGACTCGTGAGTGCTGTCTGGGTATCTGGCCACAAGGTCTGTGATGACTCAGGAGGCGTCACACACCACCTGCACATTCAGTGAGTGTGTTCTCTTCCTCTTCCTGTACATGTATGCTGCAGCTGAAGGGAGGCATATGGCAATATGTATGCCATTGACACAACCAAAGACCCTGTAGTGCTACAATGATTGGGGGATATTGGGGAAATATATGTATTGGTTTAGCTTTTCCAAGCATTACGTTCAGGAATTTGTGGATTATCCTGGAAAAGGCACTTTGTGAGGCCCTCAACCCACCACTGCTATGACTGTCTGCTAACTACCCGATGCTAGGAAGTGTATGCAACACAATACCTGCACATGTGTAGGTATTGCCTTGCTACCAAGTGTTGGGGCTTGTAACTGGGGTCGCAATTCAGCTATCAAATCAAGTAGGACCTGACTACTCAGTCTGTGCTGGGTCTGTGCTGGGTCCCGCTGGTGCCTCGCTGCCGCGCCGGTATTTCTTTATTTTTCCCCTGCATACCCCCTCTATAGCCCAATAACGCTGTTCCCCCTTATTTTATTTTGTATCCTCTGTTGTTGTCAGCTTCATGCTGATTGTGCCCCCTCCGTAGCATTGCGCTGTTCCCCTTACTGTATCACTGTTAGTGTGTGATTGTACTGTGCTGCTGTTTGTATTTCGCCATATTCCCTGCTGCTGTACTTTTTTGCCCACCGGTAATTTTTCCCACCGCAACCCGCCCCCCCTCCCAGCTGGACGTGCCTCCCCCTCACCTACTTAATGGCGACCTCTGCAGCGAGCTAGACCCCTCACCCTTAGTCAGAGATCAGCTCTTTCCCAGCAGCTCCACCTTGCTGTGCTTGGCCTATGGTCCCACCCAGGCAGGGTTCAAGACTGCATCTTGCTGGGTCCTGCTGGTGCCTTGCTGCTGCACCGGTATTTCTTTATTTTTCCCCTGCATCCCCCCTCTATAGCCCAATAACGCAGTTCCCCCTTATTTTATTTTGTATCCTCTGTTGTTGTCAGCGTCAGGCTGATTGTGCCCCCTCCGTAGCATTCTGCTGTTCCCCTTACTGTATCACTGTTATTGTGTGATTGTACTGTAGTCATTGTACACTGTGTTGCTGCTTGTATTTCGCTGTATTCCCTGCTGCTGTTCCTTTTGCCCACTGGTTATTTTTTCTGCCGCAACCTGCCCCCGCCTCCCAGCTGCACGTCCCTCCCCCCTCCCCCCTCCCCTACTTAATATCGGCCACGCGCAGCGGGTGCACCCTGGCGCGCCTAAGGCAAGCCCGTCTGCGCCCGTCCCCGACCGCGACTAGCGCCAGGAACCCTGGAACTCTGAGCCCCGGCCAATATGACTCCGCTGCCCTCCACGCATTCAACCGCAGAAGACACGCAGACTGCCAAAGAGCCGCACCTAACACCACCCGCGGACAGTTCTCCTGCAGACACTGCCAATGATCCTTTACCATCAACGACACCCCCAAGGTGGAAGACGGCCCACTGGACGGCGGACGGTCCACCGAAGCCCTGACCTGCATGGTCCTCAACGTGCGCTCCCTACAAAGACATGCCTCAGAGATCTGGGACCTGATCGACACCCTATTGCACGGCATCGCTTTCTTCACTGAAACTTGGACCAACGCCACCTCCGGCCCCGACATCACCACCGCCATCCCCGACGGATACAAGATCCAGAGAAAGGACTGCCCCCACCGCCCAGGAGGAGGCCTCGCCATCACACACAAGACCTCCCTCCGACTCTCCACCTTCAGCACGACCGACCCCCACACCAACACAGAACACCTCCACTTCCAGATCCAGACCAGCCCCAGGACCATGCTGCGCGGCACCCTCACCTACAGGCCCCCGTGATCTCGCACCCAGGCCGCCACAACCATCGCCGACCTTGTCGCACCCTACACCATCACCTCCACAGACTACATTCTACTCAGAATCCTGAACTTCAACCACAACGACCCCGACTCCACCACCCTCCTATACATCCTCGGACTGAAGCAGCTCGTCACCACCCCCATGCACAGAGCAGTACACACCCTCGACTCCATCTTTGCAGGAGGCACACACATCTGCTTCAGCAACACCACGCAGCTCCTCTGGACGGACCACCACTGCGTACACTTCACCTTCAATACCACCACCGCACCCAAAACCCCCTGCACCCTCCACAAAGGAACTGGAGCAAGATCACAGAGGAACACCTCAACACAACCTTCCGCCAAGACCCCCCCCCAGCGCCACGACCAATGCCAACTCCACAGCCAAAGAAATCCACCGCTGGATCTCCATCTGTGCCGACAAGCTCGCACCCCTAGGCCACCCCGCAAAACAACGCCCACCGAAGGCTCCTGGTTCACCACCGAACTCCAAGAAGCCAGACGCTCCTGCAGACGCCTCGAGAAAACCTGGCGGAACCGTAAAACCACGGAAGACCTGAACAACCACAAGAACGCCCAGAAGGAATACAACCGGCAAATAAGGGACACCAAGTGGACGTTTATCAAGAACGAGGTCCACACCAACTCAACTAACATCAAAGAACTTTTCAACTTCATACAGCAATTCACAAAAACCCCCAGTGAAGCCACAGACGTCACACCATCCCAGGAACTCTGCAACAAGCTCAGCTCCTACTTCCATCTGAAAATCAAGGCCCTCTACGACAACTTCAGCAAACAGACACCGGACATGACCCCCCCTCTCCACCACCGACAATTAGCCGACCGTCACTACCTGGAATCCCGCCACGGTGGAACGCGTCACAGCGACCATGAACAACACCCACTCTGGAGCCCCCATGGACCCCTGCCCTCCACACATCTACCACAGGGCCGCTGCCGCCATCGCACCCGAACTACAACGGACCATTGACGCCTCTTTCAAGTCCGGCATCTTCCCAGACAACTGGAAGCAGGCGGAAGTCAAGCCCCTCCTCAAGAAGCCCACGCCAACCCGACGGACCTGAAAAACAACCGGCCCATCTCCCTGCTCCCCTTCGCTGCCAATGTCACAGAGAGACTCGTAAAAGCTCAGCTGACCACCTTCATCGAAGAGAACTCCATCGCAGCAACCACAGCACTGAGACCCCCCTCCTCGCCGCCACTAATGACATCTGCATGCCACTCGACCAGGGAAACACTGTGGCCCTCATTCTACTAGACCTCTCCGCAGCCTTTGACACCGTCTCACACCGCACGCTCACAGCCAGACTTCACGTCGCAGGGATACGAGGAACCACCCTTAACTGGATCCGATCCTTCCTCTCTGGCAGAACCAAGAGGATCAGACTCCCTCCCTTCCTCTCAGAACCAACAGAGATCAACTGCAGAGTACCCCAAGAATCGTCGCACAGCCCCACGCTCTTCAAATTCTACATGGCACCCCTCGCCGCCATCGTTAGACAGCATGGGCTCGGCATAGTCTCAAACGCCGACGACACCCAGCTCATCCTCTCCCTCACGAAGAACCCTGAAGACACCAGACTCGGCTTCCAGGAAGGAATGAAAGACGTCGCGTGCTGGATGAAAGACAGCTACCTGAAGCTCAACTCGAAGAAGACCGAGGTCCTCATCATAGGACCCTCCAACTCGGCCTGGGACAACACCTGGTGGACCTCTGCCCTTGGGAGTCCACCCACCCCTACAGACCACTCAAGGAACCTCAGCATCATCCTAGACTCCTCCCTTACCATCACCCACCAGATCAACTCCGTCGCCTCCACCAGCTTCAACTGCCTTCGCATCCTCAGAAAGACCTTCAAATGGATAGCCCCGAATGCAGAAATACTGTCACCCACGCACTCATAACCAACAGACTGGACTACAGCAACACCCTCTATGCCAAAATCAACAGAACTCTGCTGCACAAGCTCCAAACCATCCAGAACGCCGCAGCAAGACTCATCCTAGGTACACCACGACACAAACACATGGCCCAACACCTACGAGACCTCCACTGGCTCCCCGTCGAGAAGAGAGTGACCTTCAAACTTTTCACCCATGCCTACAAATCCCTCCAAAACATTGGACCCAAATACCTCAACGAGAGAGTCTCCTTCCACGTACCCAAAAGAAACCACCCCTGGCAGAGACCCCCCGCATCCGCAGAACCAGAGCTGGTGGACGAGCCTTCTCCTACATCTCAGCCAAGACCTGAAACGGGCTCCCAGAAAACATCAGACGCTCCCCGAAGCTGCACACCTTCAGGAAGAACCTCAAGACTTGGCTCTTCAACTGAACCGGAGCTGGCCCCCACCCCCGCCCCAGCACCTTGGGACCCTCACGGGTGAGTAGCGCGCTTTATAAGCCCCCTGATTGATTGATTGATTGATTGTCTATGATCTCCTCCTCTGTCTGGTTAAACCCTTAATATCCTCTCCTGTTTCCTCGTCCTGTCCCTCAGAGCCAGAATCCTCATCATCCTCACCAGAATGTATAATGGCACCATTGTGAAAGAGCCAGATGCATTTTGGGGGTCTTTTTAAAGTTTGGCATGGTTACAACCTGTACTGACTCAGTGGTAATTGCATTTCATACAAGGCCATTTTGTGACTAGTTGCAATTAGGCAATCCTTCATACATGCAGTTGAGATTTGCAAATAGAAAATCGCTATTTGAGATTTCTTATTTTGCCAGTTTCCAAAACGAGATTTCTGCAAGGCAGAAATTGCATTTGGCACCCGCATTTTGACACTCACCGAATGCCAGTTTTGCCTTTCCTAATGGCCCAAAATAGCGACTCGGTCCGTTAAGAAATGCAAAATTGTTTCATACATCTGGCCCAATGAGTAGTAGCATGCAGAGAGGATTCCTTTCCTGTAATTAACTATATTGTGCCAAAAAATAAACATGTTGGTATATATCTTTCCGTTATGATTATTGTCCATTTTAGAAAAACATCATTAAAAAAAAGTGTTTAAATTGTTGATAAATTGATGCTTTGTTACCGGACTTTTACTTTGGCTGCTGGCTATGGCATCAGACATTATGACATCACATCGTAACTGTAAGAAATTATTAAAATGCTATGTCATTTTTTTATTATATGTGACTAGTGATGCAGCGTGGAATTTTAAATCCTCCCTTCGTCACAGATCAAATATCACACTAGCGCATTCACTCAATACATTCACTGGTGGGGCCCATAACACCAACACTCACATTTCATTGATCCGTTCTCACAGGAGAGATAAATCGTCCAAACGCTGACATGAAAGAAATATCTTTTCAACTAAAGAACCTAATTTACCTGAACATGCATTAAGTACCTTTATTAAACTCAGAACATCGAGATATTCCCCTCATTTAGTCGACAGATCAGTTAGTTGATTTTGGATATTTGGTGACTCAATTCTTTAATCTACATTTAATCTGATTCTAGTCTCTTCAAATAAATCACCCAACACATTTGTTTGTTAGAATAATAATTTTGTTTATCTAATCAATTTCAATAAGTCATAAACCAAATCACCGAACATCATATTTACCTAATCTGGCTATTAGTCGTCCTCTAAGTCAATCAAGTCGTGGAAAAGTCTTTAATTCATCAAAGTTAGGCATCAATTCAGTCTTTCAAAGATTCAGGATAACAGCTGTCCAGCAGTGTCACCGTCCTCTCCGTTAGCATAACGTCAGGAAAAAGAAAGTTCGCTCAAAAAGAAGGAAGATTCTAATTTGCTTTGTCTACCCACTTTTCTAATGAAACTAACGTCAAAATGTAACAAAAATCAGTTTTAGAAAGTCCTGATTGGCTGGTTTGGGGTAATTCGGTAAAGTTCTCACATAGTCCGTTAGGTCAAGTCATCACACTTGCTGGTTCCGGTTTTAAAGACAGTCCTTTGTTTTGTGATTTTGGCGAAGCTCCCAGGGTGTCCTTGATGGGTACATCTTGCCTGGGGTCAGGACAAGGCCACTGTTGCTGGCGGTGGAGCAGGCGCACTTCACTCAAAACCTCGTGAAACGGTAGCAGTCACGTCGTGTGTCTCAGTCAGCCATCTTTTCTTAGGCCTCAAATGGTCAACTTAAGTAAAACAAACACAAAACGTAATTAAAACATTGAAATGGCTAATAAAATGTTAACCCTCACTAATCCCCCTATGTGTAAGTAATTATCTAGCATGATAGCAACATTTAAAGCGTTTATATTCACCCAGTGATGTCATCTGGTGCAATTTACAATTACGTCACAAAAGCAACATATATTATGCAATATTCTAATTTTCTACCATTAGTCTGCGTACAAATATTAGTATACAGTTAGTTTAGCCATGCAAATGCAAATCCCACGTGTAATTCTTTCGTTAATATAATTGGTTAGTTATCACTTCAAACAGATTAATAATATTACAATTAATAGATTATTCGGATTAATATGAACATGCAAATGGTATACAAAATGTTGTATTACCCGCTCCAGCACTAGCAATATCACCAAACGACTATGTTAAGGAAAATACAGGCAGGTTTGAATACAGGGTTTTCAGTCTTTAAAGCATTTTATATGGGATTATGTTTCCCCTGCATTTCATTACAAGTTACCAAAGGCCATATAAAGGAATGAGGCCGAAGGCCGAATTCCTTTTCAAGTTCATGGAACTCTGAAGAGACTTTCAAAATATTTTTAATATATGACAGGGGTACTTTATTACTTATAATACTTGGTCATACCATCACACTTCACACAAAATACTCAAATAATTGGTGTGTTTTTCTTTCATGCTGATTGTAGAAAAAAAGAATAAAAGTAGAATCTGTACTGCAAAATCTAACACACCAAAAGCAGTTTGTTTCTGCAGAAAATACGCCAGAATCAGTTTAATGCAAGTCATGTTAAAATGATGTGAAAGTGTAGAGATGTCTTTCTTGCAGTGACCTATGGAATTGAAAAAAAAAATCCATAAATATCTCCTTTCTGTATATCACTTTTTCTTTTCAGAAAACAATATTAGAAGAAGGAAAAATCAGGTCACGTTTCCCATATTTACATGTTGGCGGCAATTATGCCCCATGTCCTCTCATCTTGCCTTCTGGCTCTAACTTCAGGTACTGTGATGTCAGGACTCAACTGTAGTAATATATTACCATTGAACAGCTATTTAATTTCTTTATTACAGGTGAATCGAGATGTCACCAGTGATAAGGAAACTAGAGACAAGCTTTTATAAAGGGATTGCAGCTCCCACATATTAAATCTACTATTTTTGGCTCCTAGCAACTCTCTGCATGCTGCACGGTCAGTGATCTGACATGCTAGCAGTGATACAGTCTGTCAGGCATCACTTTACAGACTGACAAATGCACATATTGAAAAGGATGCTTTGAAAATGTACACATTAGGAAAGATTGCTATGGTCTCAGCCCTGTGTATGTGTCAGAGTTTACACCATACACATCAGGTGAATCTGACTCATATTTTCTACTGTCATATTTCTATTGTATGCATCTGTGTTGATTGTACAGTGACAGTGAAGTACTGGTATTTCAAGTCATGCGGGCATTTAGAGGGTTGTAGTCATTCAGACAGATACGAGCGATAGAATTGTTTTTTTTTACTATCTTGAGTAATCCAGGTGTAGAAATGAGTGACCATGATGATGGAGTGAGATGGTAACACCACGAGTGCCTGTCCTGTTACAATGTCTCTGTGCTTTTGTATTTGCTGTTGTATATTTCAATTCATATCTGTATAGTTTTGTGCTGCGTTCTCCCATTTGTGTTGTTCTTTAGGGATGCCATCTCCCCATCATTCTTGAGATCCTGATGGTTCTCAGGATCATGGAGGCATGGGTTAAACCAAGATAACAATCAATCAAGGGTTTCTATAGCGCACTACTCACCTGTGACGGTCTCAAGGTGCTTGGGGGGGGGGGAGCTCCGGATCAGTCATAGAGCCAGGTATTGAGGTCCTTCCTGATGGTGTGCAGGGTAGGCGAGCATCTGATGTTCACGGGGAGCTCGTTCCAGGTCTTGCCTGCGATGAAGGAAAAAGCTCTCCCGCCCATCCTTTTTTCTGGGGATGAGGGGGACCTCTGCCAGTGCGAGGTCGGCGGAGCAGAGGTTCCTCTTGGGTACGTGGAAGGATACTCTCTCGTTGAGGTATTTGGGTCCGATGTTGTAGAGGGGTTTGTAGGCGTGGGTGAGGAGTTTGAAGGTGACCCTTTTCTCGGCGGGGAGTCAGTGGAGGTCTCGCAGGTGTTGGGTTATGTGTTCGTGACGCGGCGTTCTGAGGACGAGTCTGGTGGCGGTGTTCTGGATGGTCTGGAGTCTGTACAGTAGGGTCTTGTTGATTCCTGTGTACAGGGCATTGCCGTAGTCCAGTTTGCTGGTTATGAGTGTGTGTGTGTGACGGTCTTTCTGCAGCCTGGGGGGATCCACTTGAAGGTTTTGCGGAGGATGCGCTGGCAGTTGCAGCTGGTGGAGGCAACGGCGTTGATCTGGCGGTTCATGAAGAGGGAGGAGTCAAGGATGATGTTGAGGTTGCGTGTGTGGTCAGTGGGAGTAGGTGGGTTCCCGAGGGTGGGGGGCCACCAGGTGTTGTCCCAGGTGGAGTTGCAGGATTTGAGGATGAGGACCTCGGTCTTCTCTGAGTTGAGCTTCAGCCAGCTGTTTTTCATCCAGGCTGCCACGTTCTTCAATCCTTCCTGGAAGCCAAATCTGTTGTCTTCGGGATTCTTCATGAGTGAGAGAATGAGCTGGGTGTCATCGGCGTAGTATACAATTCTGAGCCCAATCTGTCTGACGATGGCGACGAGGGGGGCCATGTAGACGTTGAAGAGCGTGGGGCTGAGTGAAGAGCCTTGGGGTACTCTGCAGTTGATATCGGTGGGTTCGGAGAGGAAGGGCGGGAGTCTGATCCTCTGGGTTCTGCCGGAGAGAAAGGATCGGATCCAGTCGAGGGCGGTTCCTTGTATCCCTGTGTCGTGAAGCCTGGCTGCAAGGGTGCGATGAGAGACGGTGTCGAAGGCTGCGGAGAGGTCCAGTAGGATGAGGGCCGCGGTGTGTCCCTGGTCGAGTAGCATGCGGATGTCGTCCTTGGCTGCGAGGAGGGTGGTCTTGTGCTGTGGTTGCTGCGGAATCCAGACTGGGAGGCATTGAGGATGGAGTTCTCTTCAATGAAGGTGGTCAGCTGGGCGTTCACGAGTTGCTCGGTGACTTTCGCCGCGAACGGGAGGAGAGAGATGGGCCGGTAGTTTTTCAGATCCGTTGGGTCAGCCATGGGTTTCTTAAGTAGGGGTTTAACCTCTGCCCGTTTCCAATCATCTGGGAAGATGCCGGACGTGAGGGAGGTGTTGATGGTCTGTCCCAGTTCGGGTGCGATTGTGGCAGTGGCCCTGTGGAATATGTGCAGTGGGCAGGGTCTGTGGGGGCTCCTGAGTGGGTTTACTGCATGGTGGTTTTGGTGAGTTTGACGGTAGCAGGATTCCATGTCATGATGGTTGGCCTATCAGCAGCGTTGGGGGGCAGGTGTCATCAGGCGTGGGTTCGTTGAAGTTGTCATAGAGGGCCTTGATCTTCAGGTGGAAATATTAGCTGAGCTTGTCGCATAGTTGCTGGGAGGGTGTGACGTCTGTGGCTTCGCTGGGGGGTTTCATGAACTGCTGTAAGACGTTGAACAGTTCCTTGGCGTTGGTAGCGTTGGTCTGGACTTTGTTTCTTATGAAGGTCCGTTTGGTGTCTCTTATGCACTGGTGATTTTCCTTCAGGGCACTCCTGTGGTTGTTCCGTGCTTCTGTTGTTTTATGGTTTCGCCAGGATTTCTCTAGGCGTCTGCAAGAGCATCTGACTTCCTGCAGCTCAGTGGTGAACCAGGCGGCCTTCAGTGGGTGTGGTTTGGTGGGGTGTCGGAGAGGTGCGAGTCTGTTGGTGCAGCGGGAGAACCAGTGGTGAAGTTCTGTGGCTGCGGAGTTGGTGTCAGTTGAGGAGCTGGGGGGTCTTGGAGGAGGGTGGTGAGGAGGAGTTCTTCTGTGACCTTGCTCCAGTTTCTTCGTGGCGGTCGCGGCGGAGGCTTGAGTGCGGTGGTGGTGTTGAAGGTGAAATGGACGCAGTGGTGGTCAGTCCAGGGAGACTGGGTGGTGTGGCTGAACTGGATGTTTGTTCCTCCCGTGAAGATAGGCTCGAGGGTGTGTCCAGCTCTCTGTGTGGGCATGTTGACGAGTTGCTTCAGTCCGAGGTTGGCGAGGTTGGCGATGAGAGCGGTGGTGTCGGGGTCATTGGGGTTGTCGAGGTGGAAGTGCAGGTCTCCAAGTAGAATGTAGTCCATGGAGGTGATGGCGTGGGATGCGGCGAGCTCGGCTTTGGTGGTAGCGGACTGGATGCGAGGTTCCGTGGTCTGTTGATGAGGGTGCCCCGAAGCAAGGTCCTGGGGCTGGCCTGGATGTAGAAGTTCAGGTGTTCTGCGTTGGAGAGGGGGTTGCTCGTACTTGATGTGGAGAGGCGGAGGGAGGTCTTGTGGGCAATTGCGAGGCCTCCTCCTAGGCAGTGGGGGTGGTCCTTTCTCTGGATCTTGCAGCCGTCGGGGATGGCAGTCGCGATATCGGGGCTGAAGGTGGCATTGGTCCAGGTTTCAGTGAAGAAGGCAACGCCGGATGAGATCGTGTCCATCAGGTCCCAGATCTCTACGTTGTGTCGGTGGAGGGAGCGCACGTTGAGGAGGATGCACGTTAGGGTGTCGGTGGTGCGTGCGTCCTGCGGGCCTTTGGCGGTGGTGGGGGTCTTGTCGAGGGTGAAGGATCTGCGGCAGGCTCTGCACGAGAACTGTCCATGGGTGGTGCTTGGAGAGGATCCTACGCAGTCGGTGTATCTTCCGGGGTTGAGTACGTTGAGGATGGCAGAGTCATAACGGAGGGATCTGGGAGAGCCAGGGTTCCTGGCGCTGGTTGCGTTCGGGTCACAGATGGGCGCAGGCGTGCTTGCCTTAGGTGTGCCTTTTGTGCGCCAGCGGTGCGACCGTGCAGCAGTCTGCATTAAATAAGGGAGGCTGAGCTGGAAGGTGGGAAAACGAGCGCGGGTAGAGGGGAGGGGCTGGGACAGCAGAGGCGGGAATGGGAGAGGAAGAAGGCGCGAGGGGCAGGTACATGCAGGGGAGAAAAAAGAAATATCCAGAAGGATAACGGAAAAGAAGAGAGTGGCAAGTGACAAAACAGAACACAATTCACCAGAAGACACAATTAAGCCAAAAACGAAGTCACAGTACTAAGAGGCAGCAGAAAACACAATTAAGCCAAAGCAAAGTCACAGTACTAAGAGGCAGCAGAAGACACAATTATGCTAAAAAGCGAGGTCACAGTACTAAGAGGCAGTAGAAAACGCAAATTAGGCCAAAAACAAATATCACAATGCTTACAGGCAGCAGCCTCGAACACCCAGGGAAGGAGACTCAGCAGCAGAGACGAAGAGCAGGAGCTGTCGGGGAGAGTGCAGCCCTGTGACCGGAGTCAAGGTCTTATGAGCGCTCCCCCGCAACAGTCTGCATTAACTAGGGGAGGGGAGGGAGGCTGAGCTAGGAGGCGGTAAAACGGGCGCAGGTAGAGGGGAGAGGCTAGGACAGCAGAGGCATGAACAGGAAAGGGGGAAGGCGTGAGGGGCAGGTACAGTTAGGGGGAAAAAAAGAAATATCCAAACGGATAACGGAAAAGAAGAGAGTGGCAAGTGGCAAAACAGAACACAATTCACCAGAAGACACAATTAAGCCAAAAACAAAGTCACAGTACTAAGAGGCAGGAGAAAACACAAATAAGCCAAAAACGAAGTCACTGTACTAAGAGGCAGCAGAAAACACAATTAAGCCAAAAACAAAATCACAGTACTAAGAGGCAGCAGAAGACACAATTAAGCCAAAAAACAAAGTCACAGTACTAAGAGGCAGCAGAAAACACAAATTAGGCCAAAAACAAATATCACAATACTTAGAGGCAGCAGCCTCGAACACCCAGGGGAGGTAGCTCGGCAGCAGCGACAAAGAGCAGGAGCTGTCGGGGAGAGGGCAGGCCTGTGACCGGAGTCAAGGACTTACGAGCGCTCCCTCGCAGCGGTCTGCATTAAATAGGGGAGGGGAGGGAGGCTGAACTGGGAGGCGGGAAAACGGGCGCGGGTAGAGGCGAGGGGCTGGGACTGCAGAGGCGGGAACAGAAGAGCGGGAAGGCGCGAGGGGCAGGTACAGTTAGGGGGGGGGGAAGAAATATCCAGAAGGATAACGGAAAAGAAGAGAGTGGCAAGTGGCAAAACAGAACACAGTTCACCAGGAGACACAATTAAAGCAAAAACGAAGTCACAGTACTGAAATGTAGCAGAAGACACAATTAAGCCAAAAAACGAAGTCACAGTACTAAGAGGCAGCAGAAAACACAATTAAGCCAAAAACGAATATCACAATACTAGGAGGCAGCAGAAAACACAAATTAGGCCAAAAACGAATATCACAATACTTAGAGGCAGCAGCCTCGAACACACAGGGCAGGGGGCTCAGCAGCAGCGACGAAGAGCAGGAGCTGTCGGCAGAGTGCAGGCCTGTGACCGGAGTCAATATAACAGGCATAGAGATTGGCTATTGTCAAATTTCTGTAACACACCAGCCATATATAGGTGGTGTGTTGCATTTTGTGACCTCAGAATATCGCTTTACTCTCTCTTGGTGGCATTAATGCAACATGGCCATACAATGTACAATGACCCTACCAAGGTTTGGAAGCCTGCAAATGTGTAACATGCATAGTACCTGCCTAAGGAGATTACTAATCAATCAATCAATCAATCAGGGGTTTCGGAAGCGAAACTACTCACCCACTAGGGTCTCAAGGCGCTACTAAATGAGGGCTGTGCCATCACATGCAGAATGGCCATTGGTACCTGGAATCCACCAGGGAATCCATCACTGTCAGTAGCTTCGCGGGGTGGGATGTTGGCAGTACGGATGCCTATAGCAATGCTCCCCAACGGCTTTCAGCAGATACTGGATTCTATCAAAGTTCAGTCTATATGTGGGAAGAATATAGGCCGGAGTCATGTTCAGGGGTTCCATGCATCTCCTGCTCAGTTTCATGTGTCTCCTTCTGCAAGGTTGCAATGGTCCTTGGGAATGGCCATCTCCTTACTCTTGTTGGTGTGGTCACAATATCTGGATCTGCACTGCATTCAGCATAATGGACAGATTCACTGCTCCCTCCAGAGTGTGAGTTGCAAGTGTGAAGAAGGTGAGTTGTACTGAGCTATTTATAGTCCTTTTTGCACTTGAGCATCTGGGAGTTTACAAACTGCTAACCAGTATTGTTTCTATGATACTGGCGTGTAGTAACATTTGGAGCATATCAAACTTTGAATAAAATTATTATTTGTGCTGTTCACACTACACACATTGCCATTTGGAATTTTTTGATACAAATGCGTGTTTCTGGCTTTTCTGCCAACTGACTTGATTTACCACCTGCTCTTTTGTGTTTCCCTGCCAGCTGGCGTGATTTATCGCCTGCTTCCAGCAGGTGTAACTTTTCCGAGATATTTCTTCTACCTGTGTGTTTTTTTTTACTTTCTCTTCAACTTGGAACAGCGTTCATTATGACGCCCCCAGGTTTTCCACACCCAGTAATACCAGATATATGGAGCATACACGCGAAGTTAGCACTCCGGTGTTACCTGGTGTGGGAAACCTGATTGCTGGGTTATTCCACATATTCCGTGTGCAATTTTATTGCGCCTGGTTGAACCTGTAGTCTGCCGAGGTGTTGCTGCTAAAAACTTGCAGTAACTGGACTCCATCCAAAAACGAATGCGGGCTGTTAAAGTAAAATAGAATGCAGTGTAATAAATGAGAACAAATAACTTAACCGGCCAGATTGTTCACGTGCTTTGGCTAAAAATACCCAGAATTTACTCATTCTTTCGACTACATTAAACAACTTAACATGTGCATCAAGGTAAATGTGTCACCTTGTAAAAATTCCCCTTCTCACCCCCTTCTCACTATACAGTTCCCAGAAAAATAGTATAGATGCCGCTGTGCTCCCCTCCACAACTTCCAACTTCATTCCCCATAAATAGAACAAGCATAGTTCTTTGGATGCAAGGATTCAGCATAGACTTTTGAATTGTCAAAGCACTCAAAGTTATTGGCTTTGTTATGAGCAGGGCTACTGGAATTATGTGCCAGAGGGGGAGACAATTATGTGGCAGGATTGACTATATTATGTGGCAAGAGAAGGAAAATTATATGGCGTAATGCAGCACATTTTGGGATACTATTACTTCATTAATTTATTTTGACTTCTGTTAACACTGTATGGGTAATGGTTTCACCCCATTAGTACCTGTTTAACAACCAAAAACAACAATAAGCAACTGAAAGGTGACCAGTCAATGTTTGTGTAGGGCCTTCCAAAACGCAGAAACAATTGTTGCTGTGTTTTTTGCAACTTTTGAGATATTAACCCATTTTTTTGTTAAAATCTGCAGATTATGCAGCAGATGATGGTTAACCTTGGAAATGCGGCAAATCCATAATTATGTGGAAAACACCAGAGCCAAACAATTGCGCAATTCCAGTGGCCTCTCACACGGAGCATTTCACATTCTAGGATGCACCCCACCTAGTTTATTTCTGTGTAGGTATTTTAAACATGAACTAGTGACAAAAGAAATTCTCAAGCTCAGATAAATTCAGCTATTTGGGACCTGATGTTAATTTTTATCCAGTCATGTTGCATGCAGCACTGTTAACATCCAAGGAGAGTGGGTAGGGATCCCCTATGTGAGGATCAATAGGGGGACAGCAGGTAAACTCAAACATGTTGAGTTCACCATGGGGTCTCAAACCCTCACCCATTATCAGGTGAAATTAAAACTTAAATGTTCGACTTGGCATCTCTTGGCGTGTTTCCCCAGAGTTTTTGCTTTCTGACCTCCCGGTTTTTGCTGGCATAGTGTTTCTGTGCACTTTTCTCACTGCTGATCAGTGGTAAAGTGCACGTGCTCCTGTGGTAAAATGTGTTATGGATTGGTGTTTTCATGATTGGCCTGTTTGATTTATGTGTCAGTCCTTAGTAAAGTGCACTGCGTGTGCCAGGGCCTGTAAATCAAATGCCGTTGGTGGGCTGCAGAAAACAACAGTCTTGGGTTTTGGCTTAATGGCAGCAAGGCCTAGCCTAATAATAGCAAATACCAAACAAATTGCCAGTGCTGCACTTAACTTACAACATTATCTTTTACTGCGTGTATTGATTGAAACAATACCACTGATGACTACTTTTTCAGTCAGATTAAATCAACAGCAAATCCTTGAATTACATTAAATTTTTCTTTGCAACAAATGTTCCATAACCCTAATACCACATCTCATAGTAATATCCACATTATTTTTTTAACATGAATTTTTGAACTTTTTAGACACCTCCTAACGTTATACAACAATATTGACATGTACATCACTAACTTTCTATACACTCATACCCACTCACACCCATTCATATGCTTTATCGCATTAAAACAAACTAAATGATATTGCATACATAAAACAAAAACGGCCATCAACATAGACAGTATTTTGTATTTTTTGAGAAATTTGATCTTTGTTTTTAAGTTTTCACTAATAGATTGGCCGTAAATTATAAGGTCTACGCGTTTCGAATCCCTTTTCTTCCTGGGACCCTCGTCAGGACCAGTATTCACTGCAATTTAAATGCAGTCAGAAAACTCCAAGAGTATTAGGCGTATTAAGCGTCCAACCTCTGCTTGAGGTATCAGCTGGTGGAAAAGACTCAAGTACTTCGTAGCGTGCAACAATCTTTAATGGATCTTGGTCCGTGGACCGGGGTGGCTTCGGTGTTGCCAATTGCACTCGAGCACTTTGTGTCACGGGCGTCCAGAGTGTCTGTGGCGGGCTAACAATCAGCTGCTCTGCTGCAGCACTAGGTTGTGCCACCCACACGAACAGCCCGTAAAAGGTAACTCAGGCCTTCCATCGCAGAGCCCATGTGCGGTCTGATACTGCCATGTCAACTGGCAAGTGCCCACATGTGCCAGTCCCCCACTTTCCCATTTTTTTCATGTCCGCCACCCCTAAGGTGGGTCCCTGGTACCCCTGTGGGCCTGGTGTGGTGTCTGAAATGTAGGACATGCCCTGGTGTGCGTGGCATGTCCTGGTAGCGAATCACGGCCCATTTAGTTTCTCGCTTCTACAAGGCTACCCGTACCCCATAGGACAGAATGTGAGGTTTGTTTATGACATCTTATAAACATAACTGGCCCGGGGAACTAGGTAAGAAAATAAAGGTTAGTATATTTGAACTCAGAATCTAGAGATGCTTCTTTTAGAGAAGGTGAT
The DNA here is from genome assembly GCF_964204655.1 of Triturus cristatus. Classification (NCBI taxonomy): domain Eukaryota; kingdom Metazoa; phylum Chordata; class Amphibia; order Caudata; family Salamandridae; genus Triturus; species Triturus cristatus. The sequence goes on along the minus strand of NC_140588.1, from coordinate 313,351,531 downwards.
TTTTACGTTCTGTGTTTGAAAATACCACTTTTAGAAAGTAGGTATTTTCTTGCTCAGTCATCCTGTGTGCCTCTGCTGGAATGTGGATTGCCTGTCTGGGTTTTGGATTACAGAAGACTGGGGAGCGGGAGTGGCACCAGATAGTCTAGGTGGGTCAGGAAAGGGCTGAATAGACATGGACTGCGATGGGGGAATAGGGAGGATATTTCTTTGCACCTCAAAGGGCCTGGTCTGCCTCCGACAAAGCCGTCTCCACCACCTGCCAGGAAGTCACACCAGAGAAGGCAGAACTGGTTCTGGATGGGAACAGACACTCTCTGCCTAAGAGATCAAATGATTTTGGGATATAAATATTGAGGCCCAGACCCCTGAACTTTAGAACTCTTTTGGACCAAAAAGACTGCCAAGAAGAAGAGAAGAGAAGAGAAGCTGTGAGAAGGAACTACCACTTTGGTGAGTGCTTTGTTGTGTTGGCCTGCAGTGGCTGCTTCTGACTTGGGCAGTGAAAGGACTGGACTGAACTTACTGCAATCTACTTTGTGAGTTTCTCCAAAGGCTTGAGGTGGAGCTTGCCCCCTGTTCAAGAAGTCTCTGGAACAGCTTGAAGCTCCTCTGCCCTCAGCAATGGGGACTGTGTGTTTTGTGCTGCAACAGAAGAAAAGCAACCCGAAGACATCTACAATGCCGCTGCCGACTCCGTGTCCTGAAGGCACCGCGGAGGGCACTGCCGCAATGCCGCACCGCGGCCCTGGTCTCACTGCAGATGCCTGCTGATGCCGCCACCGAGCCGCTGCTCGCACCGCGACCTGTGGGCACCGCACTCCACACCGCCTTGCTTCACGACAACGCCTTGGTATCCCCAACGACGCCGCTCCACGCCAAAATCGACGCCGCTGCTTGCACCATGCTTTAATGGCACCACTTGTAAAGTTACATGCCGCACCGCCATCATCCCACATCGCAGCCTTGGTCTACCCATGCCGGCGCCATCGACTCCAGTTCGGCAGCCGGCGACAGTGCTTCAGCAATGATGACGCCGCTGCGTGCTCCGTGACCTGCCAGCACTGCGATGAGCACCGCATTCACTTCGCACCGAGACCCTGGTCTAACCAAAAACACCATCTGATGCTGCCACCGAGCCGCTGCTTGCACCACGACCTGAGGGCCCGCATGCCACACAGCTGCACTTCGCACCGCAGCACCAGACACCTGCCGACCCCAGCGCTCCTGACTTTAACAGAGAGGAGATCGATCTGCAAAGCGTGTGACTTCAATGGCCCTGAGGACTCCTGCACCAACTTCCGGAAACGACACCTGCTTTCGGAAGTTCAACAAGAGGTCGCCGACGCCCTGCATTTCTAAAAGGGTACTGTTTGTGGGTCTTCCCACACCGTAGCTGGTCCACAACGCTGCAGTCAGCCAGAACTGTTTGAATTTGGTGGATCACGGCGCCGTGAGAGCCCCGGACGGAGCTATCGACATCAAAGAACTATTTTTAAAGCCTATTTTGATAATTGAAGATTTTTAAGTATTGTATTGTGGATTTTTATCGTTTTCGGTCTTGTCTTTAGTATATAAAAATATTGGATATTTTTGTAAACTTGTGTGGTGTCCTTTTGTAGTGCTTACACTGTATTACTGTTGGTTAAGTGCAAAGGCTTTACACACTGCCTCTAAGATAAACCTGATCTGCAAAGCGTGTGACTTCAATGGCCCTGAGGACTCCTGCACCAACTTCCGGAAACGACACCTGCTTTCGGAAGTTCAACAAGAGGTCGCCGACGCCCTGCATTTCTAAAAGGGTACCACACCGTAGCTGGTCCACAACGCTGCAGTCAGCCAGAACTGTTTGAATTTGTTGGATCACGGCGCCGTGAGAGCCCCGGACGGAGCTATCGACATCAAAGAACTATTTTTAAAGCCTATTTTGATAATTGAAGATTTTTAAGTATTGTATTGTGGATTTTTATCGTTTTCGGTCTTGTCTTTAGTATATAAAAATATTGGATATTTTTGTAAACTTGTGTGGTGTCCTTTTGTAGTGCTTACACTGTATTACTGTTGGTTAAGTGCAAAGGCTTTACACACTGCCTCTAAGATAAACCTGAGTGCTCGTTCCAAGCTACCAAGGGGGTGAGCTGGGGTTACATTAGGAGTGTAACTCCCTTATCCTGACTAGAGTGGTGGTGTCTGCCCGACTTTGGCACATGCCCTAGCTGACTGAAAACCCCATTTCTAACATTAAACAACATAAAGCTCTCCTGTTTCATGGCATCATTTGTATGCCTGATGGATAATTTAATTATGCTAGAGTAATTGGGGTAAATTTTATTATTTACGCATTAATCCTGTGAATGGAAATTACCAAAATTATGCAACAACTCCAACTTGAGTAATTACGAGTAAATTGGGGGAAAAAGCCTACCGCACGGGCACAGGAACAACAAACTTAGAGAGTGACTGCTGGCTACTTCTGTTCATGTCCTGTAGCATTTATACCTATTTACATAGTGCAAAATGCATACTCTGGCTCATTTTGGATGCAAGGGCGCATTTTTTTACTAACAGAAAAGTACTAGATGCTGGATTACAGCTCTTACACAATGACACATAGTTTCTAGTAATTTCTCTACAGTTGTGAGTCATTACTCTAGAGAGAAATACGCGAGTTACACCCACCCCATATCATTTGTTGATCACTTACTGGCAATCTTTATTACTCCAATTGCCATTCATCATTCCAGTATTTACTAAGTAAGTTGTTTTCAAACAACATAGATAACATTCAACAACCTCATTGCCCTTCTCCTTCAACCTCTCCCAGGCCTCTCACCATCAGAAGGGACAATAAAGGGGCAGCTGACCAGCAACACATGCTGATATTCTCAAGCACCAGTGCTAGAGGTTGTGACAATGGAAAGAAATGGCAAGACATAAGTACTGGAATGAGGAAGGGGTATTGAAGGCATGAAGAATACTGTTAATAAATAACTTTTCATCTTCTCAGCTCTTCTTTCTCCCAATTCTTACTAAAAGAGGATTTACCAATGCAGGAAGCCAGATCCAAGTGCACAGAACTTCTAAGCAGAGCAAAAAGCATGAGCACTGCAGCACAAGAGGAAACTGCACTTGGAAGAAGAGCTGTAGTCAAAAAGAGACAACAGGGTAGGGACCAAAATGCCTACACAGCTAATCCAAAATGGGAGACAACCAGAGGAGGGCACGCAGACCCCAACCCCTTGATTGGTGGCTAACCAACTCAGATAAAACCAGCAACATGAGCAGACAAAATCAAGCCAAATAGCAGGCAGTGACAACATCAGAGACACAGGCACAAGGACAGACAAGGACCAAAAGGACAAGGCAACAAGAGATAGCAAAGCAGCCAAGCAGGTCGTGGGCCGAACGAAGACCAAAAGGAAGAACTGCACAAGGGTCAAAATCCAGAAGGCACCCAAACAGAGGCACCAGGAAAAATTAGAGAGCAGTGACATGACCCCAGGATGAGCAACAACCCAAATTTGGAGACCATCAGTGCAACCCCATCACCAGACAGAACCCTACAGGAACAAAGCAGTGGATAGAGTACCCTACTGGCAATACAGCTGAACAGCTGACAATAGCCTGAACGGGACCAAGGCTGAACTAATGGAACTGGACGGATACCAATCCCCCATAGGCCCCCCAAAAATGGGCCAAAGAAAGGAAACTAGGAGCTATAAAACAAAACACCCATAGCTCCCAACATGGCTGGCTAGAAGGGAAAACCCAAGAGTCCTAGAAGCCAAAAGGTTGGACCTCGCTGGACAAAGGATCCAGGAACTTGAAGAAAGCACCAAAATCCATGACTGCAGCCTCACTTCAGCCTTACCAAAGACATTTCGCTGGAAGCCAGGCCACCATGACCTAGGAGGTCAGCGAGGTCCTGCACACACCTGAGCTACCAGGATCAGAGTCCATGGCAGTAGCAAGCAGGAGACCAACACACAACCCATGCTGCAAAGAGGAACAGGATGCCTGGCCTTAGGCAAAGGAGCTTCACTCACAACACCAGGGGCCAGGGAAACCTAAAGAGGTGGACATGATAAATGGCGGAAGGCAGGGAACCTTGGAAAGGTATTGCACACCCCACACACCCCACATCTAACCACTGAAGGACAGCTCTGTGCCCCACAGTAATCACCCATAGCTGGGATTGTGGAAGGAGACATCACTCACCCCAGAAGCTTGTGGATCCATAGGTAGACTCCTAGAAGAAAAGAAACCAACACAATCACCCAGATAATAGACCAGCCCAACAGGAAGCAGCCACATCTGCAGACCTGGCCCAGTCATGGCAACAATGCATCGCAGTAAACAACACGTTGAGGATGGAGTGCTGAAACGTTTCAAACACTTATACCCAGTCAAGAGATCTGGGTTAAATTCACTGTTCTTTAGCCCACCATGCCATCCCAGTTTGGACCCAGCCACATGCAAATTAGTCTTGACCCTGTTCCCCATGGAAACAGTCCAACCCAAACTGCCAGGCCAGGTTCTCCCCGGACCGGAAACAAGCATCTTAGGACCGGTCTCAGGGTATCACCCCTCATCAGCCAGGCTAGCTTGAATCCAGTGGCACAGCGAGCAAATAACCCACGCTTGGCATACATAACAAACACTACAACAGTTTGGACGGAAACTCAATCCGAGTCAAGAGATCTGGGTTAAATCCTTCATTATTTTGCTCAAAATGCAACTACAGTTTGGGTTTAGCTGATGAGGGGTAATTAAACCCAGATCTGTGACTGGGGGTGAGTGTTTAAAAAGTTTCAACACTCCGTCCATTTTATTTTGTGATGTTGCTATGTGCACCCTATGTGGCTAAGGGTATGCCTGGACGTGGATCCCTTGATCGCTGCACGGAGTTCCGCAAGTGAATGCCACCATGCACAGGGCAAGAGGGTGAGGGTGCTGCTTCTTTTTGCCACTCGAGTAGAAGTCCTACTAGAGCGGCAGCTTCCTCAATGCAAATGGAATATTTTTCAACGCGAGCGGTAGCGACAATCTGCAACCGCCCTCGTTGAGAAATCTCACTGTTAGGTGGTCTAACATTGGGTTTTCCTCACTCGAGCTCACCAACTTCATTTTGGTGAGCGTGAGTGAGTAAAAAAAACGTTCTGCTACACAGAGCAGTTTTTCAGAACTCCGTGTGCTCTGCGGAGTACGGAGTATGGAATAGTCAGTGAACGTAGCGGAGTTTGCCACCCAAGCCTAGTTGTAGTTAGCTGAAATAACTTTAACTCACACCCTGAAGTAACTATAACATGCACCCTTACCATGCACTGCTTATGACATTACATATTACATCACTCATGGCATGTTCTATAATATCATTGATAATATCACTACAACATCTGAAATGACGTCATTGATGACATCATTGTGCATGGCAGGTGCTTTGACTTTTTTTTTCTTCACACTATTACATTGGTCGCAATTCGGAATGCAATACTTTGTCACGGTGATGATTAAAACAATATATTTCAGTAGAACACCTATACATACATAAAACTACATGAACAGGTTTGATGGTGTAACATGAGAACTTGTATTGTAAGGAATAAATTATCCTCTAACCTACATATTGCAAGTCATGACATAGTTTATAAAGTAACTCAGCCTGCAGCCTGCTCCTCTATTTGATCATTGGACGCCTGCATGACTTGTACTGTCCTTAAAATATACAGTAGGGGGTCACAGACCTTGAGGTGAAATTTAGAGACAGCAACATTATATATCATAAGAAATGGATTGAATAGAGTGCTTTTTAGTTTGAAAGGCTAAAGCAGCGCAGTTCAATATTTGCTGCTTCCCTGTGCTGCTGTCATAGGGATTTCACTTAGAGAACAGTTTCTTTTTTTAATATTTTCTCCCAGGCTTTTGCCGCAGCTGCACTCTACGTGCAATCAATATCTGGATGGCCAAAAATTAAATCATTTAATGGATTTCTGGTTGAGTTGATTTAGGTCACAAGGTTGGCTGCTGCCCCTGGCAGCCAGCGCCATTTCATAGTTCAGTGTTGTCAGAACAATACATGCTACCACTTGGCAGCTATTAGGTGACATGCCATCCCAAAGCGTGCGTTTTTGCTGTGTTGTTTTGTGAAGGTCATGAGCAGACTATGATAGGTATCATCACATTCACGGAGGTCAATCACAAAAGCGTTATGGCTTCTCACAACACAGCCTTCTTAGATGGTCATTTGAGAATGTTGTTTCTTCCCTATTGAAGATAGCGTTATTAATTGCTATTGATGCAATGATCTAAAAAGATATCTGTGTATGTCATTTTATTTAAAGCTTTGCCTAATTTCCCCTTCATGGTATTATAGATGTGCATACCTGCCCTCAGTGTCAACCAATCAGTCATACAGGGTTTTGTATAGCATGGCTACTCACCCGTGAGGGTCTCAAGCCACTGGGGGAGGGGGACTGCCGGTTGGACTGGGTGGAAGATCATTCAAAGAGCCATGTCTTGAGTTACTTCCGGAATTTGGTCAACAGCACAGATTGCCTCAGTTGGAGGGGCAGGGTGTTCCAGGTCTGGGCGGTGTGGTAGGAGGACGCCCTTTCTCAGGTTCTGGTTCTGGTCTAATGGATCCTGGGGACGGAGGCAAGGGTGAGTTAGGAGGATCGGGGTTGTCTGGCAGGTACATGGAATGTGAGGTGGTGGTTCTGGTATGCTGTTCCCACATAGTGTAGAGCTTTGTAGGCATTCATGAGGAGCTTGAAAGTGATTCTCTTGTTGACGGGGAGCCAGCGGAGTTGTCAGAGATGTTGCGTGATGTGGCTGCGGAAGGGGATGTCGAGTACCAGTCTGGCCAGAGCATTTTGGATGTTCTGTAGTTTCTTATGCTGTTACTGGGTGACACCAGCATATAGTGCATTGCCTGCATTGATTTGGTGGTTCATGGTGAGCGATAAGTCCAGTATGTTGTCGAGGTTGCGTGCGTGGTACGTCGGGGTGGGGCAGTTCTCAGAGCAGCTGATCACCAGGAGTCATCCCAAGCTGAAGGGGTGGGTATCAGGATGAGTACTTCGGTCTTGTCTGAGTTGAGCTTGGGGCAGTTGTCTTTCATTCAGGTAGCAGCGACCTTCATGCCACTGTGGAAGTTGGTTCTGGTGGTTGTGGGTTTGTTGGTCAGTGTGAGGATCAGCTGGGCTGATGGCGTGAGAGACGATGTTGAGTCCGTGGCTTCTGACGATGGCTTCGATTGGGGGCCATGTAGACGTTGAAGAGGATGGGGCTGAGGGACAAACCCTCGGACACTCCACAGCAGATCTCTGTGGGTTCTGAGAGGAACAGTGGTAGACTGACTCGCTGGGTCCAGCCGGTGAGCATGGAGTAGATCCGGCTGTAGGTTATCTGTTATGCTCACAGTGTCCAGCGCCATGTGTACTAAGATCTAGACCTCGTGACTGTTCCTGAGAACGAGGTTCTGGCTCTGATGTCCAGAGGAGCACAACAAGTGCAGTCCCTACACATGCAGTTAATGTCAATGTCCTTAGACATATGCATTAGGCATTGCTGGAAGCGTCCCATTTTTATGACTAATAATACTAAACAGACCTTACATCCCTGTGTATGTGACATGTGCTTGATGTGCGTGCTCGAACGTTAAATGGTATGAGGACTCCATGGATATTGTGTGTATTTTGTTTCAGAGACCAGTGGTATCTATTTGGATCCCCTTTTCAAAACACTGGGCAAGATGGAGGTTGTGGTACAATCCTTCTAGACAATGACAGTGAAATGCATGCATTCTAGAGTAGAAGGGTGTAGCCTCACACACTGAAGTGTGGGAAGATTAATACAGGGCTACTTTAGAAAAGCAGTACTGATCTCTGTTAACATAAACCTCCTGAGCATCTCATTTGGAACTCTACCATTGGGCTGATGGTGAGTATGGTTAAGAAGGGGGCTCACTTTTGTTGTGCAGAGAGAATCCTCAAGACAGGATCTAACTTGTCTCTTGTGCTACCCAAGAAAGCTGATGACAGCTAGGTGAAGGTTCTTTATTGTGCTGGCTCCAGAAAATCAATACTGAGATCAACATCTCCTGTCTAGAACACGACTATACAAGTGGGACCCAAAGTATCTCACTTGATTCCATTTTCAACTCCTTTAAGACCAAGGCAGGGAGTACTCCACAGAATACATGATGAACTACTGAAATATAAAATTGGTGTCCATGACAACGGGTCTCCCTGAGGTGAGAGGACATCACCCGAAATCTGCACTATATTGGAAGTGGTGTGTGTCTGCCTTTGTTTCGGGGAGCCTGCCTGGTCTGCTGTTAGAGGGGAAGGAGTGCCTGGCACTGCAGGTAGGTGACTGCCCAAGGGGGAGAATCCCCAAGCTGTAACTGGAGTGTGGGACAGCCCAGAAGTGCCACCTGGATCAAGGGTGTGTAACCAGTGCCAACCCAAACTAGGAGTAGGTAACATGGCTTCCCCATACCTTTCCTGACCAAGCTTTAGATGTCTGCAAAGCTAACAACCTGAGATCATTCCCATTAGAACACTGTGGAGCAGCCTGCCAGGAGAAGCGGAATGAGTTGTGCTGAGTCTGTCGTTAACTAGCAACTCTGTAGGAGGACCTCTGACTAAGACTGGTGAGGACCTACTTGTTTGATTGTCATCACACCTAATACCTGTGTGCTGCATTCCTCAACCTACATAACAACAAGGGGTCATGGACTCCCACCGGTGCTGCTGTGTGAACTGTGAGAAGAGCCACTCTTGCTGCTGTTGACTGTCTGAGGTTTTCAGGCTCAAGATTCATGAGTGCCTGATAATTCAGGTAAACCAGCCACATTAACTCAAACATTGGCTGTGATTCTACTACTAAAATTATTGGGTATATTAATTCTGTACACACTAATGACTTAAGAGAACTTTTGCTTCGCAGTGGGGCACAAACTGAAAGGCAGCAGCCCATGCCATAGTGAGTTTGTTCCTGGGCCATAATCCAACATTTTCATATTTTGTGTGATTTTAATCCCATAACACCCATATTAGAACCCTGTGCCTGATTGACCTTACTTTCTGCTGTATTATATTAGGAAATACAAGTTTTTATTTTATAGCTATAAAGAAAAGCACTGGGCTTCAGAGTATGCATTACCTCTATTGTATAACTGTTTGAGTTCTGAGTCTCTACTACCCACACTGCCTGCATGAGAAGTCTTTGAGTGCTCACCCTTGCTCCCTGGCATTCAAGTGTGGAAAGGTTATACCATGTAACCAGTTTGCAGTTCCATATTAGGTCAGACCCTGGACATCATTGATAAAAGCCCCCAAACTCCTGCTTTAAAGCCTAGTAATCCCTGCGTACCCTGTTATGGATCCTGACAAGAGTATTATGTAATACTGATTGTTTAAGAGTAAATTCTAATCAAGGTACTTTTTACCGGAGGTAGTTGTATGGTATTAACAATCATTGCAACAAGAGCTTAGTTACATAGGGGCAACAATCTCAATGCTCTAAGTAGGCCAAAACCAACTGGGCTTAGTCCTGACAAAGCTAAAACACAGACATTGAGTCCAGGTCCTCTGGGGCACATTCTTCCATTCTTCCTCAACTGACGAAACACTTTACATGCCTTGTCATATGTCAAAGCTGCAACGCAACATCCGTGAAAGGCCCTTTCATGACATATGAAAGAAACATCAGAAACAATACGGGGATATTGTTATCTATGGTGTCCCAGGGCCTATAACACCTATTCATTCCAAATGAATTACCAATTTATCTTCTTTGTACAGTCGACTTTTTAAAGGTTGCCTACTTTTAAAATTACCTTTTTAAGTGTTGTAATACCTATGTCCAGAATTAAAAATTTGAAATATTGGGTTGCCTGATGATTTTGGTTATTCTTTGTCCAGTTAGACTCTACTTATGAATCTGTGAAGAACAGGATTCGATTTCACATGTATTAGAGTGCCCTTGTTAGTTACAAAGACTACCCCACTTGTGTAGCTATTATTAGATATGCTTCTTAATTCACAGCCATTTTAGTGCCGCCCTATCTTTGTCATTTCATTTAAAGCACTGACTACTATTATAAAAAAAACTGCACAAGTTACTCTCTTGCATCAGCCCCTCTTTATACTTAGACATCATTTAGGGGCTCCCAGGGGTCACAGCTGTGACCCCTGCCTTGCTCCACACATCCCTGGCACTGTACGTTTGAGCTCTGTTCTCACAGGTAGCAAGAACAATGTCAAAAACAGTAGTTTAGCAAGGATTTGAGCCTTGTTTACTTCCTTGGCCCCTCAACTATACTGTATGTGGACCCCTGTAAAAAGCTATCTCTGTGGCTTATGCTTCCCCCGCGTATGTGAGAGGAGCAAGAAATGCAGAAGAAATATGAAGAGAGAGGAGGGGATAGAGGGGAAAGACTGAGGTAAACAAGGGAAAATAACAAAAGGAAGAGCAGGAAAAGAACAATAGAAAGAGATGGGTGAGGTTTCGAGAGATAAAGAGGGATGTGTGTGACAGAGAAACAACGAGGAATGAGAGAGACATCAGAGGGGGTGACAGGTGGGAGAGAGAGATCTAGACAGGTGAGAGTAGTAGGTGATAGGCAATTCAGTGAGATCCACAATACATTGATTACACCTTACCTGATGGTTTCCTCGGGTCATTGCTGTTGGAAGTTGGGTTAATGGCTTAGGGGCGTGAAACCCTACTCAAGCAGCAATAACAATGTCTGTTAGGGTAAGGTCACCAGCAAACCCAAAATTAACCTGTGTTCAGCCCTTTGGTAGCTTGGCACAAGAGCAGTCAGGCTTAACTTAGAGGCAATGTGTAAAGTATTCATGCAGCATTTCAAACAGTATTAAAGTGAAAGCATAACCAAGGAAAAGCCCATAGATTTAGAAAAATAGAATAAAATGTAATAAATTATTTGAGACCAATTCAGCAAAAATCCAATTAGTAGAACCAGAGTTTTATAGTTTTAGCTAAAAATAGTGCCTAGAAGCACCAAAAGCCAACCGTGGTTAGCACCGGACTGGGACAAAGTCACAAGTTCAGGCTGTTAATCAATTTCCAGCATCTCCATAAATTGGGAAAAATCTACTATATCGCGATGGAGGGCAGGTCGGATACAGGGACCAAGTTAGACTCGCTGAACGAGAGTACCTTAAATCCTAATTACAGAGTGTTGCGAGATCCCACATTCAGGATGCATTGCAGAGCAGTGGATCTGGGAAGCTGCAAGTCTGCGATGAGAGGTCCTGCATTGTTGCTGGTGATACCCTCGATGAGGGTCTTGGGATACGAAGTCCTGTGCTGAAGACGTGTCATGCAACAGCAATTCTGGAGTCCTTAATTTTCATTGAGAAGGCAGTCGACAAGGGGCTTGCAATGCGAAGGCCTTCATAGAGAATGCATCACGCAGCAGGGATTCCGAGGAGACTGTGGGTTGCAATGCGAAATCCTGTTTCAGGGATGCATCCCGCAGCAGTGGTTTAGAAACCGAGCCTTGAAGAGATGCATCACGCTGCATCGGTTCTGCCCACAGAACAACAGCTGGGCTAGGAGAGCACTTTCAGGGCCACTTCTAAGTGTCCAGAACTGGGGTGGCACCCCTTCGGGGGGTAGGAGTCATAGCAGACAGAGTCCAGGAGGTGGGCCACAGGTAATTAGAGCCTTTTCTGTCCCTGAGGCTCTGATCTGAAGGCCAGCCAACAAGCCCTTGGGATCAGTCTGATGGTCCTGGGTTCAAGATGCAGGTCCAGTTCTTTCACTCAGGCACAAGGGCTGCAGAGTAGCAGTCCTTCTTGCAGAGCAGTACAGCAGTCCTTCTGAGTCTTCTACAGGTCCATAGATGTCCTAAAAATTTGGATCTGAGGGCATGATATTTATACCTGGTGTCCACTTTGAAGTAGGAGAAGATTCTGAATGTTTTAATTCCCAGAGGTTGTTTGAAATGTCCTGCCTGTCTGCCCTGGCCATGACTTGCCTGGGGTCATGATAGACTAGTGTGAAACCCTTTGTGAGTGTGCTCAGGCACAGGCTTTGTGTTATGCAAGGGTGGTAAGTGACAGCTCTTCCCCCTCATCAAGCCAGAGATGGCCCATCTTGCCAACACCTGTGCGCCTTTGTCTCACTGTGTGGGAGCAATATACAAAGACCAACTGCCAGCTACACCTAGTCATGTGACCCAGGAAACAGGCTGCAGGCTTCACATGGTTGGGACAAGAACGTTATAACTTTCTAAGAATGGCATTTTCAGAATTGTGATTGAAAATCCAACTTTACCATTAAAGAGGGTTTTAAATTACAATTCTTCGGACAAAAACATGCTGGTCCTACCTGCGTGAAAAACAAATTAGAGAGTTTTTTACTACCAGGACATGAAAAGTGCATGCCCAACTTTTTAAATACAAGGCATCCTGAACCCCAATTCCTCCTGAACCCAAATTCTCCACTGACTCAATTACCTTCGTAACAAGGGCATTGTTATTCCATTTAGCTCTAAAGTATGCCCATGAGAGTAATCTCTCGGACACAAAAAAAGAGCAAACTTTCAAACAGAGGAGATGAAAGTGGGATTTCTGAAGGAGTTGATGATGAGTAATGATGATCCATTTCCCATGATGGTTGAGTTGTTTAGATATTTATATGAAATAAATTATTGTCAACAGACATTACTCATGTGCTACACTTCTCTATGTCTTTGGATGTCCTACACTGGCAGCAAGAAGCTGATAGAACCACCTTCTAGAAATTATGCATAACTCACAGAGCAATGCACAAAGTTGGCCTAGATTTCCTTCAATTTAAATTGAATTAATGTATTTTATGTTTTTTTGTTTTGGGAGTTCTATTTAGTGCTAACATATCAACTAATGGCCCAACCAGAGCATCATGGCAAGGAAATAATGAGGATACATAGAAGCAGGATAAACTGGAGAATGGTAAACTAGATCAATAGTGAGTAGGATGAGCAGTGAGTGAGGGAATTAATTATGGAAGGTGTAACAAAATAAGATATAAATGCGCGGGGTGGAGTCTTACCATGACCAAGATGTCTGGATCCCTGTGAAGCGCTCTACTGATTCCAGCACATGACCAGCTATTTTCAAGTCCCTGTGAGACCTTGGTCCCCCAAACGGCCTGGCATGTTTAGCTGCAGGTATGATGACTTGGGGGGAGAACATTTCAGGCTTTCTTGACACTTTTCTTCCCAAACTGAGAGGCCTGGTGTTCTCGCCACCATTGAAGTTCCAGAGTATCTACAGGATCCGCCCTAAATCAGACAAAGCTAAAGCAGCCCTGTGGCCAATAATTTCCTCTCTCCTGCAAAACCACAGGTCCAGCATCTCATTGACCTCTGCTCAGCTTCATCTGATTTTACCTTCAGACGCCAGCAGTGATCCAGCCAACTTCATTTTGTAAAGATGATGATTGGATGCTGCAATGAAAAAGTGGGAGGAAAGGGCTGTCTTCAGGCCCTCCAAACCCATTAATAAGGTCAAAGGCTGAGATAAATTCCAGTCGCCTTTGAAGCCCTGAGGAGATTGAGGCCTGCTTTCTCTTTACTTGTTGGGGGTTAGGGGCAGCTTGCCGTGGGCCTGAGCCTCCAGACATGCGGCAGATGCATGGCAGGTAAGAACCATCCTTTTATGTGGGGCTGTACTCTTGTGTGGTCGAGGATGGTTTTGGTCACCCCTTCTGATAGTGTTCCTTCAGATAATTGGTTTGTGAGCCTTTTCTCCTCACCTTACTAACTCAGTATGCCATGTTTTGACTGAGCACCACTCAGCCTTGGGTGTGAGTCGAACAGTTCTCAGGGACAAACTCGAGGGGTGGCGTACTTAGTAGGAAGTTACTTTAGTGCATTATGGACAAAATCTATGTGGATGATGGAGGTTGTTTGTTTTCACCAAGGTCAGCATGATGGTTGGGACAATGGTACTAGATTCTGTGTACACACGCAATAGTGAGAGCTGCGTTCATGACCTTGCTGTTACTACTCATTGCAAAATTCAGCCCCTGTAAAGGGGTATAGGAGGTGACTGGAATCCTGCCCTTGATCAACATATTGACCACATAGGTGATTTCAATAAACCTAATGCCAAGGACCGAGCTGTCCTGACTGATGTTATGACGGACTTTGGCATGACGGGCTTAGTTGGTCAGCTCCATCCAAGGGACAGGAAATACATCTTTGTATTGAGCGTACTTGGTTCATGCTCATGGATTGGCTATAACTTATTGAACCACCATAGACTTGTCATATGACAGGACTATTGTATATTGGAAGGGGGAGTTAGCTGATCATGCTCCAGTGCTGCTAGCCTTGGACCTGGGTCATGTAGCTCTGACGACCACATGCTGGAGACTAAATATGATGCACTATAGGGTACCAACTAATAAACAAAAAATGGCCACCCATTTACATCAATACTTGATGAAATATAAGACTTCGGTCACATCTCCCCTGGTCCTGGGGACTGGGGAGAAGGCTGTAATCCGGAGGGCCCTGAGGGGAGACTAAGCTTTATGCAAACAGGAATCTCTGGATAAGCAAAAACAACTAGAATCAGATGTGCGTGTATGAATAAAAGTTATACAGACCATTCCTCTTCTCCCCTTCTGTGCCAGCTGGAGGGAGACGCTGGACATAAAAGCGCAGTGAACCTCCAAGGCAGAATACGCCCTGCTTTGCTTGAAATTGCAACACTACAAGCAGGGAGAAAAGGCCGGCAGACTGTTGGCACACAGCCTCGCAAGCAGAGAGATGTCCTTGCTACACCGGTGATCAGCGATCAGTCCGATGCACAGATCACACCCTCGGTGCAGATAATGGATGCTTTCGCCCAAAATCTAAGCGCCCTTTATGGAGCAGAAATGCCAGATGTCCTTTCCAGGGAAACTACTTGACGTGGAGATATCAGTAGAGAAGATAGCAGTTGCTATATCAGATGTCCTATAACAAAGCTTTGGGGGATGATGGGTTCCCTACAGAGTTCTACAAATTTAGCAAACAAATAGTGGGATCCCTTCCTCCTAACGTATTTCTGGAGGCCAAAGCACGGAGTGGACTCCCACTGGAATGCAATCAGGCTCTCATCAACATTTTCCTAAAAAGAAGCAAAAACCATCTGCGAACTGCACCAGTTATCGTCTGATCTCGCTCTTCATCATGGGTGTTAAAATATTTGCTACGGTGGTGGCAACCTAGCTAAAGAAAGTCCTACTGAGTTATGTCCAGCATTCTTAGGTGGGTTTTGTGCCAGGCTGTACATACAGGAATCACATTTGGGAGCTGGAAAATCTGTTCTGGCAGGCGCGAGACAACACGGCCAAAAAAATGACCATATCACTCAATGCTGAAAAGGCATTTGGCTGTGTCAAATGAGGATAACTGTCCGCACACTGGAGCTAGCTGGCATTGGCCCAGGGTTCACTGGCAAGGTCCGGTGGCTGTATTCCAATCTCACCGTCCAAATTGATTGTGACAGGTACATGTCCCAAACCTTTCCCATCCAAAGGGGAACGCAACAGGGATGACCAATATACCCACTCCCCTTCCACTTGCGTTGGAGCCACTGGTTGCAGGTATTAAGCAACATGAAGGTGAGAAATATATGCCCACCCCAGACGGGCTGTCAAACTTCTAGTTTAGGCAGATGACAATCTTCTTACCATTGGAGATTTTTCCTCGTCCGTCCCAAGCCTCATGTCACTACTGACTGATTTGTCCACCTTTTCGGGCTACATGATCAACTGTGAGAAAAGTGTAGCCTTTCCCATTACTGCATGCCTCGAAATGCATGAAGACAATTAATTTGGATTTACATGAAAGACTGTGAGGCTTAAGTACCTGAGTATGTTGGTTAATAAAGGCCTGGACTATATGGTTGCTGACAGGGTACAACCTTTGATAGCTAAAAAGGAGAGTAACTTTTTTTGGTGGTATTCCTCACAACTTTCACTCTGGGGCAGGGGCAGGTGGTCAAGATGGTGACAGCCCCTTGATTTAACTATGTCTTTGGCATGATACCACTCCATGGAATGTATGATGTTACAAAGCATACATTTACAATGCATGCCTTTACAACGCAGTTTTTACATTGCAACATCCTTTACAACGCATTCTTTTACATTGCATGCTATTACATCGCATTTTCAGAAACTACCGTTACAACGCATTCCATTACATCGCATTATACATTTACAACGCATACCATTACAATGCATACCATTACATCGCATTTAAGGTAAGTGTTGGATAGTATAGGGGTAATAATTACTATTCTAACTCCAGTGAGTGCAACAGTAGGGTAAGTGTTGGATAGTGTAGGGGTAAAAATTACTATTCTAACTCCAGTGAGTGCAACATTAGGGTAGGTGTTGGATAATGAAGGGGTAAAAATTACTATTCTAACTCCAGTGGGTGCAACAGTAGGGTAAATGTTGGATAGTGTAAAGGTACTATGCGTTGTAATGGTATGCATTGTAATGACTTGCGATGTAATGCCTGCGTTGTAGTGACATGCGTTGTAGTGACATGCGATGTAATGGCTGCATTGTAATGACATGCGATGTAAAGGATGTTGCGATGTAATGACTGCTATGTAAAGGTAGTGCGATGTAATGACTGCATTGTAAAGGTTGTTTCCCCACTCCAAGTCCCTAAAGTGCTCCTCTGCACACTTAACAAAAAGATAAACTCATTTATATTGTTGGCCAGAGGACCCCATCTTAAACCCTCAGAACTGCATTTAGACATGAGAGTAAGGAGACTATGTCTGTCAGATATGCACCTCTACTACCTGGGACACCAATTATCACAATTGGTGCACCTATTGGTGAATATGGAGCAACGGCCAGACAGGTTTTCTTTGGAACAGTCTCTGGTGAAAGCATCACCCAGGCTGGGTATGTTATACATTTTCTAAAAATAAAAATCCGATTGGCCGCACACTGCTAGTCCTACCAGCGTGTTACCCCAAAGAATTGTGGTCCATGAAGTAGCGTCGGCGGGTACGCCTATGCCAAAAGTTTAAAATGAAAATAAGTGTTGCGTTAGCCATCCCTGGACACGTGTTTCGAGGTAGTTGCCTCTCGTCAGCAGGGAGTAGGTATGTGTGTAGGGTTGCTGCGTAGGCTGCCAAAAAATATTCCCAGGTAAAGTACCACTCAAGGCGCGCAGGTGCGAAGCCATGGGCTCGTCAGCCCCACAGGCTCAAGGGAGCCTGAATGTAAACAAAAATCCGATTGGCCGCACTCTGCTAGTCCTACCAGCGTGTTACCCCAAAGAATTGTGGTCCATGAAGTAGCGTCGGCGGGTACGCCTATGCCAAAAGTTTAAAATGAAAATAAGTGTCGCGTTAGCCATCCCTGGACACGTGTTTCGAGGTAGTTGCCTCTCGTCAGCAGGGAGTAGGTATGTGTGTAGGGTTGCTGCGTAGGCTGCCAAAAAATATTCTCAGGTAAAGTACCACTCAAGGCGCGCAGGTGCGTAGCAATTTTATACATTTTCTGTCTACCTTCACTAAAGTCTATGTGGATGACCTGTGGGGACTCTCTGAGTGTTTGGGGTGGATGGCATACTTCCATGAGGGATGTCTTTATGGTCCACTGGTCAACTGGTCAATCAGTTAATCAGTGTTTATATAACGCCGCTTACCACCTGAGAGAGTATCCAGGCACTGGGCTGTGGGTTTCAGTCGAAGAGCCAGGTCTTGAGTCTCTTCCTGAAATCTATCATTAAGGGTGATGTTCGGAGTTGAAAGGCGTTCTAGGATTTGGCGGCGAGATGGAAGAAGGGGCATCCTCCGGTGCAGCATCGACGGATGCGCAGTGTCTGTGCGAGGATGAGGTTGGCAGATCGAAGGTTCCTGGATGATTGGTGGAAGTTCAGTTGGTGATTCATGTATGCAGGTCCTTGGTCGTGGAGGGCTTTGTAGGTGTGGGTCAGTAGTTTGAACTGGCATTTTTTCTGGCTGGATGGGGAGCCAATGGAGGTCTCTAAGGTGCTGAGGGATGTGGGTCCTTTTGGGTAGGCTGAGAATCAGCCTGGCTGCTGCGTTCTGTATCGTCTGGAGACTTCTCAAGAGTTCCCTGGTGGTGCCTGCATATAGTGCATTGTAGTAGTCCAGACAGCTGGTAACGAGGGACTGAATTACTGTTTTTCTGGTGCCGATGGGGAGCCATTTGAAGATTCTGTGGAGCATGTGGAGTGTGTGTAAGCAGGCTGAGGAGATGGCGTTGACCTGTTTCATGAAGAGTTGTCTGTCCAGGATGATGTTTAGGTTGCAGGTGTGGTCTTTTGGTCTGGGGTTAGGCCTGAGGTCCGATGGCCAACAGTTGTCATTCCAGAGGGAGGTGTGTGCAGAAAATCATCACTTGAGTTTTGTCAGTGTTGAGCTTTAGTCAGTTGTCCATCCAGGCCGAGATGTTCTTCATGCAGTTGTGGAAGTTGGAAATCATAGTGGTGGGGTCGGCTGAAAGCGAGAGGACTAGCTGGGTGTTGTCGGTATAGGAGATGATGTTGATGTTGTGGGTTCTGACGATGTCTGCTACTGACGACATGTAGATGTTGAAGAGGGCTGGACAGAGTGATAACCCTTGAGGGACAAGGCAGATGGTGTGCTTTGGAGGTGAGGTGTGAGGTGAAGGGATGGAGGTGGATTCTCTGGGTGTGTCCTGAGAGGAATGATGTCATTCATCTGAGAGCTTCGCCTTCGATTCTGATCTGGTGCAGTCGTCTTATGAGTGTGTGGTGGGAGATGGTGTCGAAAGAAGCAGAGAGGTTGAGAAGGATCAGGGTGGCTGATTCTTCTTTGTTGAGTAGGGTGCAAATATTGTCTGTCTCAGTTAACAGGGCCATCTCTCTGCTGTGGTTGGCTCTGAATCCTTATTGGGTGGGGTCTAGCAGGTTGTTCTTTCTAGGTGATCCGTGAGTTGGAGGTTGATGGCATTTTTTAGGACTTTGTCTGGGAACAGGAGTAGCACAATGGGGTGGTAGTTCTGGAGATCGCTCGGGTCTGCGGAGGGCTCCTTGAGGAGGGATATGACCTCTGTGTGTTTCCAGGCATTTGAATTAGTGGTTGTGGTGATAGAGACATTGAAAATGGTGGTGAATTGGTGGCTGATCTTGTCGCTTCCAAGGTAGAAGAGTCGTGGGGGCATGAGTCACGGGTGCTCCTGAGTGGATGGAGTTTATTAAGGTGGTGGTGTTCAGTGTGCTGAGCTGTTCCCATGTGGTGAAAGGGTAGTCGGTGGCTGTCTTCGTGGGAGTGGGGAGGCTGAGGAAGTAGGCAGGTTGGGGATCGAAGTTACTGTATATGGTGGCTATCTTGTTGTGGAAGTAGTCCGCTAGTGCGTCACATAGTTTCTGTGAGGAGGGGATTGGGTTTCAGTGGGTGATGGGCAGGGAAACTCTCGGACGATGGTGAAAAATTCCTTTGTTTGACTGGTGCTCATCTTGAAGCATTTTGTCAAGGCCTCCTTTTTTGCGGCTTTGAGTTGCCACTGGTAGTTATTGAGGGCAGACTTTAAGGTGGCTTCATCTGTGTTGTTTCTGCTAGTGTGCCCCATCTTTTCTAGTTGTTTGCATCTTCATTTCATTGTGCTGAGTTCTGGGGGGTACCAGCTGGCTCATTTGGTGGATTTGTGCGGATTGTTGGGGGCGACTCGGTCGGCGTAGCTGATGATCCAGGTGTTGAAGTTCTCTACTGCATGATTCAGGTTAGGGGAGACGTCAGGCCGGGTGCTGCTGAGGGTGTCAGTTAATTGGTGCTGTATGACTTAGGTCCAAATGTGGAATGGGCACTGTGGTGGTTGGGGTGGTGCAGGGTGGTCCAGTAATGTGGAAGTATACGATGGAATGGTCGGACCAGGTGAGTTCCATGTTGTGGCTGTGTCTGACTTTGCTGCTGGAGGTGAAGATAGGGTCCAGCGTGTGTTCTGCTCTGTGTGTGGGGTCTGAGACCAGCGGTGTGAGCCAATTTTCTCCATTCATTCCAGGCGGTCCATGGAGGTGGTGTCTGTGTGATCATCTAGATGGAAGTTAAGATCTCCCAGGAAGATGTATTGTTCAGATTCGATAGCAAGCGTGGTGATACATTTGGTGATGGAGTCACTGAGGCTGGTGTGTGGTCTAGGGGGTCTGTATGCAAGGGTGCTTTTGATGATGGTTTTGTAATTTGTGTGGAGTTTGAAGTTTATGTGTATCATGATAGTCGAGGTTTCGTCTTTGATGGTGGTGCAGATGATTGAGTACTTGTGTACGAAGACAATGATGCCTCTGTGTCTGTTGGCTAGGGCCCTGTGCTTCTTCTTGTAGCTGTTGGGTGTTGCGTTGGCAATGTCAGGGGCTAATGCAGGGGTGAGGCAGGTCTCTGTGATGAAGGTCATGTCAGGGGCGAGGGGGAGATGGTGTCCTAGATTTCAGTGTGGAAGAGCGATCTGATGTTGAACAGGAGGCATATGAGTGGTTCCAGGGAAGGTGGCAGCTGTCGTGGAGAGGGTTTCTGCGAGAACGGTTGGTTCTTGAAGGGACGTGAAATAGCAGTGGAGGCAGATGAACGTTCCTGCAATAGAGCCAGGGGATGTGAAGCAGCAGATGTTGTTGTGTCCGGTGTCCAGAGCATTGAGATCATTGATGGAGTGAATTATGGGGTTCGATGGGCCAGGGATCCTGAAGTTGTGTGCCGTCCAGGCACAGATGGGTGCAGACGGGCTTGCCCTTGGCTTGCGTTCAGTACGCCGGTGGTGCAACCATGATGCAGCTTCCATTAAATAGGTCAGAAGGAGGAGGCTTAAAGATCAGAGGAAAGACAATCAGGTGAGCATTGTTGCATGGTTGCTGCATACGGACTGTGGATGAGATACATGAGAAGGGAGATTTTCAATCTTTCTAAGCATTGCGTACAAAATATGTCTTTTCTGACTCGCAGGCCTGGCATTACAGACAGCTACGACCAGGTATGTGAAATGCACTAGACCTTAGTTCCATCCCATTCCAAAATTTCCCTCCACCTGCTCTTTTGGGGACACTCTATGTGCATGGTCGCTAATCTCTATTAGATCTTAATTGATGCTGCCCACACCTTGAATATGTGAGCTGAGGTTAAAGTGTGGTGGCAAGGGAGGTTAAATACCTAATACAAGATAAAGACTGGCCTGACTTCTGAAATCCCATGACCATGCACTGTGAGAGGCCAGGTTGAAGTTTGCATATTTCAAAGGGCCTCATGACTGGTATTGGATCCCCTACAAGTTGAACAGAGCCTGACTCTCACCTCACAATCATTGCGGGGCTGCAGACAACTGGGGTGCAACCATGTACGACATATTATGGTCTTGCCCTCAGCTTCATGGTTACTGGATGGAGGTTTGGCACACGTTACACAACACAAGCCTCTACCCCTTCAGAGAATCTGCGAAACTCGCTATACTACATGACACGATGGACTTTGACGTGGCCACCTTCTTCTGGAGAAGGTGCATGTCAACAGCACTCCTGACGGCACGGGTATGCACACTCCGACATTGTCGCACCCCGAATTTGCTAAGGCATCCTGAATGGACGATGAGTATTTATAAAAAGCAAGACCAATTCCAACTGTTTGAGACATTCTGGGGACAGTTTTTTTTATCTTATAGATGTCTGACTACCAATCCAATTTTGCACTCCACCCTGGCTATAAGGCAGGCCCTGTTAGTTACTCATTTGTTAGAGGAGTCGGATGGAGACCTGAAACGTGTGATTGTATGCATGAGTGGCTCTGTGGTTCCCCCTTCCACAGTCCAGGAATCTGAGAAGGGTATCTGGAATTCATCTGCAGCATAGGTATGTAAGACTAGGTCAACCGCCCACTCCCCCCCACAAATGGTTGGGCTACATGCTTCTAGAGGGGAGTTCAGAAACTGTAGGATTTTGGCTTTTGTTAGTCCACCACTGACACCCAGGTATGACCTACCCACCTTACTCAGCTGGATATGGCATGATTAAACCCCTTCCCAGACCTTTATTATTCTTTGAAATAACAGAGGAGTAAGGCAGGTACAGCAAGAATCAGAGCATTGCTAAAATAATAATTTAACTGAAAAAGCGGGCTAATTAACAGGTGCCATGGTCAGCCAAAAACATATGTATTCGGGACGAGCATGTTGAATGAATGAGTAGTACAAACTAATGTGTATTGCAATGCATAAGAGTGACTCTGAACATAAATAAGCACTATTCTGAAATCCGACTGCCCGAGACCGTGAGCTCGAGCAGATACAAGAACGCGTGCAGACGGCTGTATGAGGGCGGAGAACACTGGACTGATAGAATCACCACACGTTTGGCTGCCTAAGCATGCACCTATGCATTTATTCAGTGCTGTCCTACTGGGACCAGAGGTCCTTGTACCTGCAATATGTTGTAGAAAAACCTAATAAAGAAATGTTACAACAGCAAAAAATAATGAGCCTGAGCTGTGTCTGTGGATGGAAAAGGCTAAAAGTGAGAAAGGCTGTTGCAAACTTCTCCTCAAAGGAAGGTTTATATTTCTTTCCTGAACTGAAGACAGTTGTATTTGCCTTTTAAGGCACTATTAGGATTATTCCAGAAGCGGACGCTGGGGAACTTTATGGTTGAGTCTTTTGAGCGTGTGTAGTACAAAGTGTGATGCATTGCACGATCTTATGTTTTTTGTGAGCCAGTAAGTTGTGGCTAGTTTTTAAAGACAGATAGGGCCTTTTCCGCATAATACCTTGTGCATGATGTACAGTAGTTACATTTGACCCTCTGTTGTAGCAGAATTCAAAGAAGATGCTTCAAGCTGGATGATGTGGAATCACATTTTTAGTTTATGGCAAGTTATATTCTCAGAAGTTTCTGAATTTGGGATTTTTTGAGACTGACATAGATCAGTTTGCTAAAGATGTAGAGAGTGAATGAGAGTTTGGATTTTTCTGAAACAAGATAAGTGAAGGTTGCACTTTTCGAAAAGTGTGATTTTTTGTTTACTGAATGGCATTTCACTCTGAGATATAATTCTAAGATTTTTTAATTCATGTTGTCCAAGATGAGAGTTGCACCAAGATCGCAGAATATATAAGTGGAAGAACTGAGTCAGAATTAGACCCGCTGATGAAGATGAGGACCACGTACCATCTAACTCATTGTCTGAGATCAGCAGTGGTCCACTGCTTCAGGATACCCTCCTAGCTGAGTTGTGTGCTCTACAAATACACATAACATAACATACTTACTAGCAATAGCCACTTCAACAATCATGAATTTGAGTGAAATGACTTACCATACAAGCTTCCAAACTGCAGAACACCCCAATAAAAAATGTGATCCACTCAGGAACACATGGGTTTAAGTAAAATGTTCTAAATTTGGCTCATTCCGTCGCCTACCCAAATCGACTATTCACAAATTTCACACTAATAAGATTGCAAACAATAAAACGCAGCATAATCTCCTCATCCAACTGCACCTAATGGACTTGTGTCCTTTCCACGAATCACCACTCGTTCTCACAAAGAATTAATGAGTGAAGTTTTGTCTAATTCTCATAATATCAAAATGAATTATTGTTACGAAGAATCTCAGCACCCAGTAGCACAACTAATTAAAAAATGTGGCCTTGTTTCATCAGATACATTTCTTATCTTATTATTACTTTTACGCATACCTTTTCCTGCTGGTGCATCTGATTCTCATCTCTTACTAGTTACCCATGACTCTTTGATCTCTCTTCATGTTTATGGATCAAGTTGTTCCCAAAGTATTGTATTCTCCATCAAATGGTATGGATTGATGATCAATCTAATGAACAAAATATGAATGAGTTTATTGCACATGTAATCAATACTAGGTTCAAAAACAATAACATTGGCAAGGCAAACCATGGTAAAATGTCCCATGACCTCAAACCTAAACAAAAAGATCAAATTTGCTAAGCATATCCTGTCTCTCTTCAACACCTATAAAAATCATGGAACATAAACACTGTGCTTCTTTCATGATCTGTGGCCCACACTTACTTCCTCAAGATGGTCTTGCATGGAGATGTGACACTCAGAACTGCCTAACTCTGCATGTCTTCAGAAGCAGGATGAGTTGGCGGTATGTGCACAGTGTGCTGACCAATGGATGAGCCACATAAGACTCAAAGCTCAGGGCAGGGAAACTAGGTGTTTGATGAAGCCGCAGGATTCTCATGAGCCTTGCAAACAGTGGCAACCATCTTCAACTCATTGAGTATATGATTCTTGTGGTCCAAAGCATCTTTGCTATGCAATTAGGATACTCAGTTGCACCCAGCCAGAACCTTGCTGCCAGAGTTTTGAAACTTTGCAGACAGTAGTAGTTATTGGAAATTGACAAAAGAATAGACTAGACTGGATACACAAAAGTATTATAGAAAAATACTTGTCTTTACGGAATTAGATTTTTTGTTTGAAACTATTTTCAGGAGTCATCCCTTGGGTATTAGAGGTCAAATATTTGCATCTTGTGATAACCCTTCTTTTGATATATGTAAGGTTTTAAGGTATTGATACATATGGGACAGTCATTGCTTATTATCAGCAGTGGCGGCTCCTCCGCAATGGCGGAAGATCATCGCCCCACTGGCTGGCTCAGAACCAGCAAATGTAAAATAAAACAATATTCTTGCATTGTTTTATTTCATATTTGCCGGGTCTTAGCCAGCGCCGTTAGGAGGGACGGGCCGAGGCATTGGAGGGGGGAGAAGGAGTGCTAGGTGCACTCCACTCCCTAAGTTCTCATGTGTGTTTGGCCAGCCATCTCAAGATGACCAGAACACACATGCGCCCTTAGGTTTTCTCCAGCCCAGCTGAATTGAGATGCCGTGCTGGAGAAACACCACAGACTCCCTGGTCTGAGCAGAGCGTCTTTCCTGCCCGCTCAGACCAATCCTCGCACCTCTCTGCAGCACGGGGATTGGACAGGGACTCTGTCCCAGGGGTTGCTGGGACCAGAAAGGAAGAGGAGAGGCATCGCAACAAGATGCGACTCTGGAGGCGGCCAATGCCAAAGTAAAGTTTTTTTTCTTTTCATCTTGTATTTCTAACCCCCCCCCGTATGACACCCCCCACGTGACCCCACCCAAATCCCCTTTGTTTTGGCAGCTGCCGCTGATTATCCGGTGCACTCTATGAAATTATTAATGTGAATCACAGAGGGTATTCGTAAAAGAAAAAATTTAGATTTTATTTTTTGAAACATTTATTTATTATTGTTTTAATACAAGAAGATTACAGAACAATTCTTAGCAGCATTCATCAGACATGGTAGAATAAAATAGAAGCAATGGCATCTTCACACAGGTGAGTACACAATATGCAGTACAGTTAGATGAAATGTGAATTCGGTACAACATACGGGCGTACTTACTGCTCTTTACATATCAAGTTAAGGCACATGATTGGCAGAGAAAACACAAGTCACTGGGCTAGCTACAGAAATTCACAAGGGACCATGACAGCGCAGCAGAGTCCGCAACATAATCACGAATGGATTGTGGGATATAACGCACACCACAGTAGATTCATTATAACAATAATGCACATATCAAGAATTAAATTCGGCATGAATTTCTAGCATGTTACACAGTTCTGAAAGGTGAGGACCTTCACTGCACTAGCGTCTCCGGCATGTCAGATGGGGATTCTATCGAGCGTGCGAGAAGGTAGCACTGTAGGAGACTCCATATATTTCTTGGCTTCGAGGCACGGGGCAACGTTTCAGCATACAGAGTCAATTGTTCTAGGCAATATATCAAGTCAACAAGCCACTCCTTGAACTTTGGTGCCCACCCCTACCCCATCTGCAAGTCACTCTACGCTTAGACTAACAATAATGCAATGGCGAGATATTTGCGACATGACTTGGGAATACGTTTAGTGTAGCCTAGCAATACTATTAAAGGTGTGCGCTCTAAAGTAATGGGAACCATCTGGTCTTACGCATCGAAAACTTGGGCCCAGTATTCACTCACTCGTGGGCAATCCCAGGCCAGGTGTAAAAAGTCAGCCCCTGGACTGCCACATCTCGCACAACTGTCTGTAGTTCTCAAATTAAATCGGAACATTTTAACAGGGGTATAATATAGGCGTTGAGGAATTTATAGTGTGTAATAACGTAGCCTAGCACTGACGGATATTTGTTCTGTTTGAAGGCAGCAGTATGTCCATTGGTCGTCAGTTATGTCATACCCTAGTTCCAGATTCCACTTTGCATGAGAAGAGCTGGGAGGCTCCACCTGTTAGGTGCGTATAGTGTGGTATAGCGTAGAGACCAGGTGCCCCAGCGATGCAGTGCGAAGCAGCATATGTAAGGGAGCCAAGGTGGGGGGTTCCTGAGGAAACTTTGGGGTGATAGATCGTATGCCTTGACGGAGCCGGATATAAAGAAATATATCCAGTGAGGAGGGTTGCAGTTGCAGCCCTTGAAAGAGATGTTCAGGGGTTCGAAATTTCCCATTTTGGTAGAGATCTCCCCATGTGGTGATCTTGGTGTGCTCACAGAGTATGAGGAACCGTTTCTTGTAGTAGTGGCATGCGTGGATGATAGGAGAGTGGGAGGAGTGGTGAGTATAACATCGGACATTGAAGGAGAGTCAAAATGCCAGGTGTCTACTGTACATGTAATCGTGGTAGGCGCAGTGTCACGTGTGCGGGGGGTGTGCTAAGCATGACAATCCAAGGGGATGGGGTCTGCTAACCAGTGCTCCACTGCAATCTGTGGCATATATCTAGGGGGGTGGAACCAGTAGAAAGCATAATGGGCCTGCGTGCATGTGTAGTACCGCTCGAAATCCGGTACATCAAAGCCCCCCTGTGCATATGGCTGTGTGAGCACTTTCCATTGTAGTCCTGGTTGTTTGCCCCCCCACATTTGCCTTATAATTTCTGACCAGAGTGTCTGGAAAAAATGTCGACGGGGTGGTATGGGATATTTAAAAAAAAGGTGGAAGAACCACAATTTTAATCAATGCAGCTCGCCCTGCCAAGTATAGCGGCAGGGAGATCCATCGAGTGACATTTTCTGCAATACGATGTATGGCAGTACCATAGTTAAATCGCATCAGCTCATCCCTATCTCTGGATATTCCAATCCCGAGATAGCGTAAGTCCGAGTCACACCATTCCAGTGGGAAGTCCAAGGGGAATCGAGAGGCTGCAGGTGTTAAGGGAAATAGTTGTGACTTCCCCCAATTTATATGAACCCCAGAGAGTTTCCCGAAAACTATATATTCTCACAGGAGTGGGTGTAAGTTATCCTGCGGATTTCTTACATAGAGGGTGATGTCCTCCGCATATAAAGATATGAGGATTTGTCGTAGGTTGCATCGCAGAGCTTTGTCTTGGTGATGCTGCCGCAATTTAGACGCCAAGGGTTCGATTGCAAGTGATTGAGAGTGGGCACCCTTGTTGTGTGCCTCTAGATATGGGGAACGCATCCGACAGATGACCATTGATTAAGACTCTCGCCATCGGGAGCTGATATAGCAGTCTTATCCAGGTCAGGAATAAAGTAGGAAACCCCATACGCTGTAGCACTCCGAGTAGATAATCCCATTCAACAGAGTCGAACGCTTTAGTGGTGTCCAAAAAAAACACCGCCAGCGGCAGTTCAGGAGCAACATTCTGTAAAATGGATAATAGGATACATAGATTCTGTGTGGTCGCTCTGCCCGGGACAAAACCCACCTGATCAGGGAGCACTAACTTTTCCAGTAATAGGGCTAGGCGATTTGCAATAACCTTTGCCAAGATTTTAGTATCGCAGTTAATGAGGGATAACGGCCGATAAGAATCGCAGTGAACAGGTGATTTCCTGGGTTTGAGCAGAGATGTGATAGATGCATCTCTCATGGAAGGGGGAAGTGGGCCAGTCCCGAGCGATTCTTCATATATCTCCTTTAAGATCGGGGCCATCAGGTTTATATAAGTTTTATAGAATTCAGCAGGCAGTCCGTCAAGACCAGGGCCCTTCCCAGACTTCATCTGCATGATGGCCTCTCGGATTTCGTCCAGTTCGAAGGGGGCACATTGAAACTCCCTCTGCCGAATCACCCACCACCCAAGGGCTATGTCCCCTAGAAAGCTGTCTAGCTCAAAATGATCCCTCCGCTGTGAAGTATAAAGTGCTGAATAGTGGGTGGTGAATGTAGAAATTATATCAGCAGTGTCGCGCTGCAATGTCTCTCCAGGACCAGAGATCTCTAGTATACAATTGGAGAAACGTGGTTGGTGTATGGTGTCGGCTAGGGCCTTCCCAGGTCTCTCCCCCTCACTGTATCGCCGGGCCACCCAATATTTCCCTTTAAATTTCGTTTCCCGATCTGCTGTCGTGGTGTACTCCGATAGTTTTTCCTGGAATTCATGATGAATGTCCATACCTCCTCCCATACTCAGTTGTGTCTCTAGGTCCTTAAGTTCTGCTTCTACTTGTCTAAGTGTACCCTGTATGTCCCTGAGTACTCCTGAGCCATTGGAGATACAAAATCCTTAGACTGTCACCTTAAAGGCTTCCCAGATAGTTTCCACAGTATCTACAGAACCTCTATTTCTTTGGAAGAAGTCTTGAATTTCGTCTCCCAATTCGCTGTGATATACCGCATCTAGCAGTGTTAAGATGTGTAACCTCCAAGTGCACCGTGGTTTGTTATACCCAGGTGAGGCAATTGTAAGCTTAACTGGGGAGTGGTCGGAATATGTTCTGGCCATGTGTGTGACATCTTTTATCGAGGGACCTAGTCCATGAGACAATAAACAATAATCTAAACGTGCCCAGGAGGCAGCTTGCGTTGTAAAGTGTGTGCCCTCCCGTGTGAGGGGGTCAAAGTGACGCCAGGCATCCAGTAAACCAGTTTCCGTCTTGATTCCCAGCAGGATGTGGTATGACCTATTATAGTGATGTGGTGTAGGATTCGATCTGTCTTCAGCTGGGTTAAGAGCCACGTTAAAATCCCCGCCCCATATTATATGGTTAGAGCCTATGTCCAAAATGTTCCCCCATAGCACAGTGAAAAACTCAGGAGTGTCAACATTCGGGCCATAACAACTCACCAGGGTCCCCATGCAATAGAGTATCTCCCATTGTGATCAAGTAATGTACCAGCTAAGGCAAACAGAGTCTGTTGTTTCATAAGTATAGCCGAGTATGAGGATAATAGTCGGTGGTCTGCTCACTTATTAGCAAATGCAGTGGGATGTAATGGATTAATATGTGTTTCTTGGAGTAGCGGGATATGTATTTGATGCCAATCTAAGTCCGCCAATAGCTGGTTATGCTTTCGCAGGTCTCCCAGCCCCAGCCCCCGCACATTCCAAGTGACGATCTGTAAGCTCCAATGAGCCGTCAAGTCAGCCATAGGTGCCAAAGGTGTGTGGCAGGGTGTCCCTTGTGAACTGTGTGTAAGAAGCGATGTAATACCATACGTCTGTCTGTCATGCTGCAGCAAAATAGTTAACAATAGACATGGAAGCAATCCCTCTACCCCCCCCCACTCCTCCCACAACATCACCTCAATTGTGCCGGAATGACATTTCCCTCCCTGAGCCCAACAATACTCAAACTGATCAAACCAGGTCAAACAAGACCATCTTAGAAGAGAGTCTTGTGGGGGATCATCCATATGAATGGGACCTCTGGTGGGCCACAGGTACCTCTCATCTCCCAATGCCCGCAGACAGCTGTGTTAGCAGCAGGGGGACACAGGGAGAAACAGTGGGAGGGTGCTCAGCACTATGCCGTGGAGAAAAAGTACAAGTGTCAAGTCATATAAATAGTAGCCCACTGTATAACAAGAATATGCACCAAGAGTAATAGGTACACTTAGCTGATGTTGTCTAGTAGAATGTAGATCAAGCCGCCAATGGGAGTGAAGAATTGTCCCGCTGCATATGGTACGAAGAGACGTAGGGTAGCAGAGTGGCAGCCTAGTTTATAAAGGACTGGGGGCTTCGGAATGTTCCGGCTGTTTCCACAGCTACAAGGGGCCATCGGCCTCAGGAGAATGCATAGTGGAGGAGCGTTCATCGGAATTCCATCTAGGTGAATGTCGGTTGATGCTTTGAGGAACTCTTCAACTTGCTGTGGATTCACAAATATGCTTTGCTTGCCTTGATGGGTGACCCTTATGTGCGCCGGATACAGGAGTGCAAAGTCAATTTGCGCCATACGGAGCTTTTGTTTCACTGTGAGGAACTTGCGGCGAGCCTCCTATACAGCTACAGTGAAGTCGGGATAGATGGTAAATTCCATGCCTTCATATGTCAATGTCTTCTTCTCACTTGCCAACCGGTGTGTCCCGGTCTCGGTAGTTAAGGCTCCGAGCAACAATAGTACGTGGGATGCCGCCCAGAGGAGGGCAAGGGCTGAGAGACCGGTGTACACGCTCCACAGTCAGGTGAGGGGAGAAGGCACCTGCTCCAAAGGTGTCGTGCAGGAGGCATTCGATGAAGTCTTCCATACGACCAGTGTTTGTGGTTTCTGAAATGCCTGTGACGTGTATGTTATTCCTGCGACTTCTAGCTTCAAGGTCTACATTTTTGGAGGCGATTACTTTCAGGAGCTTGTCCATTTGTGTCATTTGCTGATGCATTTGGGACGTAGTGTCTTCCGTGTCTGAGATCCTCCGTTCTGCCTCCTTGATTTGCTCATCATGCTTATCCACCTTCAGCACCAGGAAGTCTAAACGACTGTTCATCGTCTCCATCTTGCCTGACAAGGCCGTGAGACTGTGCTGATTCGCCAGCAGCAATGTTTTTACCTCGTCGTCCGAGGTGGAAGATTGTGCTTGGGATGAGACCTCAGCAGTTTGTGCTTGTCCCTCCGTACATGAACAAGTGACCATCTTCTTTGCATCAAAAACAAGCTTGGATTGCCAGCCCTCTGACTTCCCCATGTTGGCAAGGTGAGGTTGATTGGGCCTTACGTCCTGTAATGTCGTCAGTACTCCGTCTGAGTCAGGCAGTACAGTAATCAGTAAAGAGGGCCCCCGGAACGGATCTGGGTAAGGCACCACCCAAACCGCAAGGAGGATAGAAGTAGTAGGAGGCAGCTGGTTTGTTATGTCGAGACTTTAGCGGAGAGGGCCTGACTAAGGCAGGTGTAGCATCACAGCATGAGTGGGAGCAAAAGTCTATACATCAGGAAAAACGGTCAGTGTCAGGCGTGGACCACCACCAGTGGGATACTCTGCAATCTCGTTGTGGGACAACTCAAGTGCCTCTGTTGCAGTTAAGAGGAGCTACGACGGGTTCAGGTTGCAGCTTCTTGCACCGGTGTGGGCTCCTATAATGTCTGATGTGCCTTGGTGTAAGAGGATCAGATATCTTGTTGCAAACTGCCCTGGGGGTCCGAAGAAGGGAGGGGTGGAGAGGCGGCGAGGACTCGGTGTAGCAGCTCCCCACCACAGATGTAGGTCGCAGGCGGTGGTCACTCACAGCACTGCACAGGACTCAGCCGAGACTGGAGCAGTAGCATGTCCGCTTCTCCCTATAATGTTTGGTAGGGAGTGGCACTCTAGTACGGGTGGGCAGCGAAGGGCAGATAATGGTGAGGGCCTGAGTCCATGGCTATGCTGTCATATGCGAATGTGGTCGCTGCGCGCACCCATCGTGTACGTCTGGTCCAGGTCCGATGTACAGCTGTCTCCACCTCCTCCATGATGTAGCTGCCGAAATAATAGGGAGCTGGAGGTGTGGGGCTCACCATGGTGAGACGTGGGTCCGTTGAAGGGCGCGGAGTAAACAGATCCTCTGCAATGGTGCTAGCCGGCAATCTGGGGCCGCGGATAAAGTTTGTTGATTGATTGATGTTTCACGCCAATGTCCTCTGTTCTTGACCGGCTCAATTGGCAACCCAGTGTCCCCATGGGAAACAGCGTTTACAACGCTGCCATTACATCGCGTTCCTTTTACAAAGCGGTTGTTACAACGACTGCGTTGTTAGAACGCAATACCTTTACATCGCAAGTCATTAGATCGACTTGCTGTATGGGGCGCTCTAACCTAAGAAATAGTATAATTTACTATTCCAACACCTTCCCCACTGTTGCGCACGCTGGAGTTGGAATAGTAAATTATACTATTCCTAACTCCAGTGCGCCCCCTACAGCAAGTCAATCTAATGACTTGCGATGTAATGGTGTCGCATTCTAACAACGTGGTCATTGTGATGACCGCGTTGTAATTAAATGGGATGTAATAGCATGCATAGTAACATGCTATATTATGTCCCTATACCTTCTACAGTGTAGCACTAGGTGGAATGAAGAAAAACTCAAAGCTGAACAAAGAGCCTGCTACCAAAGACGCACTAAAATGAACCAGGTTCCGAAACTGACATTGAGACGCAGTTCATCTGCTCTTTCCTCGTGTGATAAGGACAAGTGAAGCACTGTGCTGATTAGGATATGAGCCATACTGCACTAAATATCTGGGCGTGTCGTAGGTATTAGAGGCTTTTATGAGCCAAGCTAGCACAGAAACAACAAAATAAACAAATATCACTATTATTTTGGCAACAGAAAAAAGAATGCAAGCATGAAGAGAGACAACATGGTATGGTCGTTATTCCCTTTCCTAATTTCTGATACTTATACCTAGCAAGTGAAAGGTCTGGTATTTGTAAGAGGTGAAATACAGCAATACCATACGTGTTGATAAGTGCAATCTGTCCTTCGCTCTCACAGCCCAGTCTGTGGCAGGCTATATCAGCCAGAGTGTCCTGGTAGCTGATCCTCCCTTGAATAAAAGCATTCCCTCTAAGCTCGTAACTATTTGTAGTGTTTCTGCACGAGAACGGTAAGAAGGTGACCTCATGCTACTGATGTGTAAAGAGAAGAATCCCATGGGAACTCATTCAGACTCTACACCTGTGTATATGAAATGCTATTTTGTTCATGCATTCCACACTGTATCACATTAGATATGCAGAAAGATGATCCTAAGGTACCCTGATATAATGTATAAAATCATTTACAATGTGTTATTTGTTGCTTGATAATTGAAAATGCTAATAGGAGTAAATTAGAGCTAATTGTTCTTGAGTGAGCAAACGTCCATTGCATAGATTAGCATTCTTTGTATTTTGAGTTCTTTCATTTTTTTCTCATAGGCTTGATGAGTAGAGGCTCCAAACATCTGTCGGTAATTTCTTTTATTTTATTTTAACACTACTGCCAGTCAACGTGTCTCTTTTCACTAAGGGACTTCTTACGGGCTGTTACAAACTATTATACAGCACAACATACAAATCTCCTGTTGAGGTCACGTATAACATCGTTAATGGTCCCTGATAATCGTTTTTTAGGTCGAGCATTCGAGACCTCTTGTATATACTTTAGTATATATACTTTAGTATGTACTTTAGTATCTACATATATGTGTATGTACTTTGCGGGCTCTGGAGGTTAGCCCTAGGACTTGTCTGCTTCCGCTTATGGAGTTTTTTTTCTGTTCAACTGCCTCTATTTAACTGTCTTGATAGAAAACGACCAACAGAAGTCAGTAAAATACCAGAATTGCTTGCTGCTGAGGGACTTTATTTTTTTAAAAATTTTCTGGCAACTGCCTCTATTAAACTTTCTTGATAGAAAACGACCAGCAGAGGTCAGTAATATACCAGAATCACTTTAGCATTCTCGAGATTCCATTCCATAGAAATTGATTTCCAAGAGCACCAGTAGAAAATAATGTTTTTTCCAAATCTTGTATTTTCAGTGATATGACCCCAAAAAAGGCCCTGCTTTTATGTTAAAAACAGAGCTTTGGACTATACCATTTCCAGCTGAAAGGCAATATTTCTCTCCATGTGTTCCCATACCTGGCGTGTCACGCAGTTTAGTGCATACTTTCCCTCCATGTTAAGGAACAATAGATATTTCAGCACCTAGGCTAATGTGCTGCATAGCTAAATATATACAAGGTCCCAAAGGCGAGACCGATTGCATTGCAAATGCTTGTTTATATAAACTTTTATGTAGAAAAACCGATTCCAATATACACTGTACAAAACGACACAAATGGCATACCTCCTTTGTACACTTAGGGCCCCATTAGGATGTCTGCCCGCCACCCTAGCGGTGTTAGGACCGGCTGCCAGCGGTGCGGCAGTCCCGCACCACCAATTAGGTTGCGACCGCCACCCTGGCGGTCACGTTCCGTATTGTTAACAATGGGGCAGGTGCTGCTGTGAGCAGCACCCGCCGCAATGCCAAAAATACATGTTGATACCAAATGGGATGATGGACGGAGCATTTGAGCAAATCAAACACTCACCCCCAGTAAACTGATCTGGGTTTAATCCATCATCATTCTTTAGCTCACTCCACCACCCCAATTCAGACATTGACATATGCAAATCAATCTGACCCTGTGCCTCATGGGAACAGTCCATCCCGAACTGCCAAGCCATGTCTTCCCTGGTCCGGAAACAAACATCCTGGAACCGGTTTCGGGTTCATAACTCTCATCAGCCAGGCTATCTTGAATCCAGTGGCAAAGTGAGCAAGGGACCCACGTCTGGGCATACCCTGCCAATTTAGGGCGAACAAAGCGATACCAAAGGGATGATGGACAGAGCGTTTGAGCAAAACAAACACTCACCCCCAGTCAACTGATCTGGGTTTAATCCATCATCATACTTTAGCTCACTCCACCACCCCAGTTAAGACATGGCCGTATGCAAATCAGTCTGACCCTGTGCCTCATGGGAACAGTCCAGCCCGAACTGCCATGCCATGTCTTCCCTGGACCGGAAACAAGCATCCTGGGACCGGTTTCGGGTTCATAACACTCATCAGCCAGGCTATCATGAATCCAGTGGCAAAGTGCGCAAGGGACCCACGTCTGGGCATACCCTGCCAACTTAGGGCGCACAAAGCGATACCAAAGGGGATGATGGACGGAGCGTTTGAGCAAATCATACACTCACCCCCAGTCAACTTATCTGTTGTACATTGCCAAAATACATGTTGTGCATTGCCATGCACAACGTGGCAGGCACCGCGTGGTGCCTGCCACCTAGTGCATGGCAATGAGGGGGGTCCCAAGTGCAGCCCCCCACCCCACCAGGGGCCTGCAACGGGCCCCCACAGTAATTTCCGCCAGCCTTTCCATGGCGGCAAAGCCGCCATGGAAAAGCCTTCACATCACACCATCCTAATATGGATGGCGGTGCCTAGGGGCCAATTCCGTCTGGCCGGCAATCATAACGATTGCCGACCGGCAGAAAAGGGGTGAACGGACTTTCCGTCCGCCGCGGTACCCCCCGCCATGGTAATTTGGCAGGGGGTAAATGTGGTTGTGATGGCGGGTGGATCGCCATAATAATCACCTCCTTAGTAAAATGTATTGTGCTCCTTAAATATTATAATCTCATCACCTCATCTTGTTAAATATTGTATCTACAAATTCAAATCAAAAGATCGAGAGCTGGGGGCGTGGTCTCGCGCCGTGAAGAAGATGGCGGCTCGTCTCTGAGCTCCGCTCTAACGCGGAGCCTGTTTGTGGATTTCAGCCTGCTTTCTGCCTCCCGCGAGGTATTCAATGCCGAATACCAACAGATGAAGGGTCGGAGCAGTGATTGAGACCGCTCTGACCGCATTTCCTGCATTCATCGAACCAGCGGCAGCGGCGGTGTTTTCCCCTCAGAGAAATGCGAGCGGCAGTGGCCATTTTATATCAGCCATGTCGCTTCACATCTCGTCAAGGTAAACCGGCGTTTCTATCATTGAACGAGCGGCAACGTTGCATCTTCATTTAGTTCATTTCCTCTTCCTGGAATACTGCATACTTTCCCATTTCAAAAAAAAAGAAGCATTGTTAAGGCTCACTATATTTTGCCTTCTTTCAATCTTGCACCAGCTTGTGATGTTATGCATTTGTTTCTCCTCAAGTTAATATCAACATGCATATCTCTTTTTCTACTTAAAATGTATGGATATTCCACAGTATGATGCTGCTTTCTGCATTTTTTGAGCTTCTGACCTTTTTGTTTTGCAAGTGACTGTTTTGATCTTTTTTACTTCGGTCTTGTCCTAGCCTCTTGTTAACTGAGCATTTGACCTCACATAATGCTATGTCGTTTTTCTCTTGGCTTCATATCAACTAATATTTGAGTGCTGACGGAGGGTGATGCAATTTTATGCCTCCTGGAACATGTTTTTTTTTTTTCTGTGTGCCTCATTAATTAATGATGTGTCTTCACTAAGCATATGGGCAGACTGAAATCCCTATTAAAAATCACCTCTCGCCCTCCACATCATTTCAAGATGGCTAATGAAGCTCCAATTTCGATTAAAGCCTCGTCTTTAGGTACCAAACCAAAGAGAGCCAAAAATGATCCCCCCTTACCCATCTTATCCTCTCAAAACCCAGTTCTTGACATCATTCTGGATGAGATGAGGGAACTTAAGTCTTTTATGTCCACGACTAACGAGAAACTTCAGCAAATAGAAGATAGATGGATTAATATGGAAGCCAAGGTGCTAGATATGGAACAACACATCAGTGATCTACATGATGTCTCTACTAAAATTCAGTTTTTGGAACAGGAAATTCATCGTCTCAAGCTCCACACTGAGGACCTTGAAAATCGTAATAGACGCAACAGCCTACGTCTTTATTGCCTGCTAAAAAAAATTGAAGGTCCGGATTTGCTTATCTTCCTAAAGAAATTCTTGTCAGAACTTTTAGACCTTCCGCCGGAACCTTCATTAAATATTCAACGAGCACATCGACTTGGACGTCTTCAACCTCATGTTTCCAAACCTAGAGGAATCATTATGTTGTTTCTGGAATTTACTGATTTAATGCGAGTCCTTACTGCAGCCAGAGCAAAACGTCACCTTAAATGGCCTGGTCACAACATCTTCTTATCACAAGATCTCTCTAACGCCACTAATGCACGAAGGAAAGAATTTTTGTCTCTTCGACCTCAAATGAGACAATTGAATATTCGATATGGTATCCTTCATCCTTGTTTGTGTAAAATTACTCACGATGGTTCCACACGCTCTTTTGATGATCCTCTTAAACTGAGGTCTTTTCTCCAGACCCTTTCTACAAATTCTGCAACTGGTTCTTCTTATCGTCATTGAGTCCTTGCCTCTTCTCTATATCATATTCACTCAGCTGTTTCATAATTCTACTCTTTTTTACCTTTTTCTCTGTTGTTTCATCTCTCGTCGGTGCTGTTGCACCCCATGCATCAGTTATTGTTGCTTTCGCTTAGATCTGTATGTTTTTCCTTGATCTATCTTTTCTTTCTTTTATGCCTATTCCTTTTTTCTCTTTTTTGTTTTTCCTGTCTATCTGTTCTTTCTATTCGATGTTGTTCAATTTATTGCATGTGTCCATTAGTGCTGTTTGTTGTTCTATAACGTATTTCTTCCATTCATCTCATATGTGGTATTTTTTTCTTTCTAGCTGTTTCCCTGAGGTGTATCAACGGAATGTTTGTGGTCTTGGAAACCCCGTCAAACGTCAAAAGGTACTCTCTCACTTATCTAAACTAAACTCTCAGGTATCTTTTATTCAAGAAACACATTGTAAAGAAGCGGAATCGCTTAAGTTAAAACGACAGTGGGTGGGTCAAGTTGTTTACTCTCCTGCCTCTAGTCAAAAAGGGGGTGTTGCTATATTGTTTCATAAGTCATTATCTGTACAAATTGTATCTACGCAAAATGATGCTGATGGACGATGGGTAATGGCCAGGGTTATTATACAAAACAAAGAACTGGTTTTATTGAATATTTATGGTCTGGTCAGACCAGATCCTGAGTTTTGGAATGACATGAAGATTTTACTTTCCTCCATTGAATGTTCTAATATTATTATTGCTGGTGATTTTAACCAATGGATAGACGCCTTTTCTGACAATCTAAGTGTAAATTTAACCCAGATTAATCCCACAAAGCATTCCAATCGGCCATTGCCTCTCGTTCATTATATGATGTTTGGAAGACTTGTAATGCTGACCCTCTCGAGTTTACTTTTTTTTCTAATGTTCATCAAACACGTTCCAGGATTGATTATATTTTGGTTAGTAAATCCCTACTCCCCTCCATTCAATCATCGGAGATTGGATCTATTTTTATCTCCGACCATGCACCAGTTTTTACTGTTTTGGATCTTTCCTTAAACTGCCTAAAATTCAACCGCTGGAAGCTTAATAACTTTTTATTATCGGATAATGTGTTTATTACAGAAGCCACTGCTTTTATTAATGAATTTTTTCAGTTCATTATTCCCTCTGACACCTCCATTTCCAATAACTGGGATGCCTTCAAGGCTTCTTTTTGTGCCTTCACTATTTCGTATGTTGCAAAGAAAAAGAAAATTTCTCGAAATAAGTATGCAGCTCTACTACAACAGCTCAAATTATTGGAACATAATTATTTCACTGCTAAATTGTCTTTGGCTCTTCATGAGCTGATCAGGGCCAAATCTGAACTTAACAAACTTGCTACAGTCGACGCATGCAATATCCTCCTTAAAATGAAATCTAAGTACCATGGAGGACAAAATAAAGCTGGTAAGATGTTAGCCAATTACTTGAAAATCAAATCTGAACGTAAAAATATTGGACCCATCTTAAATGAATCCACTAAAAGTTTGCGTCCTCAGATGAAGATATTGCTAATATATTTCATGAATATTATCAATCACTCTACTCTGATGACACAAATCCCTCTAATCAAAATCTAGATACTTTCTTCACAGGCCTTCCCACCCCTCCTTCCCTGCCCGATGAATTTGAATCATTAGAGGGAGAGGTTTCTGTTCAAGAAATAACTAATGCCATTAAATCTTTAAAAAAATCAAAAGCACCAGGACCAGGTGGCCTCTCTGTTGAATTTTATTCTACTTTTTCCTCCATCTTTGTTCCCAAACTTTTGTCTCTTTTTAATTCCTTTATTGATGAAGCTAAAGCCTCCGGTTCCTTTATGGACGCCTTAATAATTCTCATACCTAAACCTGATAAAGATTACTTTCTTTGTAAAAACTACCGCCCTATATCATTAATTAACTATGATTGTAAAATGTTTGCTAACATTCTTGCTTCTCGACTTGAAAGTATTATTCCATTTTTGGGTAAGACTGATCAAGTTGGATTTGTTAAGGGCAGGTTGGCTGCAAATAATGCTTGAATGTTTGCAAATGTTATTTCATGTGGGGAAAAGTTTAAATCTCCTCTTGCAGCGCTGTCTCTGGATGCCGAAAAGGCTTTTGATCGTATTAATTGGCAATATATGTTTAGAACTCTCCAATGGTTTGGTTTTGGTCCTACCTTCATTTCCTATATTAAATTGTTATATTCCTGCCCTCGCGCCAGTATTTTTGTAAATAATCATTTCTCCAGATTTTTTCTTTATCTAGAGGTACACGTCAGGGTTGTCCCCTTTCCCCCTGTTATTTGTTTTATGCCTCGAACCCTTCCTTGAACGCATCTGTGTTAATACACATATTTCTGGCTTCACACACAACTCCATCGAAACCAAAATATCAGCATATGCCGATGATATATTAATACATATGTCCAATCCTCACACTTCCCTTCATCCATTTTTGGATGAGGTTCGTTTATATTCCAGTATTTCTGGTTATAAGTTAAACCTCTCTAAAACAGAAGTTTTACCTCTGAACTCTTTATGCTATCAATATATGTTTAATGACACTAATTTCGCATGGTGCCCCACAAAAATTAAATACCTTGGTATTTGGTTCTCCGCTTCTCTGTCTACCACAATTAGGTATACGTTTAATGCACTAATCACTAAAATTCAATCACTCCTTCTTACCTGGACTCCCCTATATCTTTCCTGGTGGGGTAGGTTAGATACTATCAAAATGATGATTGTACCCCATATCCTCTATATATTATCAATGTTGCCTATTCGAATTCCTGTTTCATATTTGTCACAAATTAATTCCATCAGTACAAAATTTTTATGGAATAAGAAACACCCGCAAATTGCACTTACAAAACTGAAACGTCCTAAATCTGAAGGTGGCGTACGTGTTCCTGATTTTAAAGCCTATTACTCGGCTTTTTTGATTAAACAATCCTTTGCTTTATCTTATGATTTTGCTGATATCCCTATACCCAGATGGATTGTTTTTGTATGATCCTCATTAAAGGATTTCTATTTTCATAATGTAATATATATTTCCAACTGTACTTTCATATCCAATAACCCTATTTTAAAATATTCCCACAATTTAATGTATAATATATTCACTAATGGTCTAACTCCATTTCAATGTTTTTTATCCTCTACTATCTGGTATAATACATTTCTCAAATGTAAGGGTAAATCATTCTATTACAAACACTGGAAGGAGAAGGGAATTATTTTTGTGTATCAATTGATTCACCAAAACTCTGTTATTCCCTTCCTTGAATTACAATCTGGCTTTCATTTACCTAGCACATTTCTTAATGAATGCATCTTAATTTCAACCGCTTTACAATCACAATTGGCTTCTCATGACCTTCCCAGTGTCGTACCTTCTCTTACTCCACCTACACCATTAGATAGTTTATTTCGGGTGCACAGACCTAAAGCCGCTCTTTTTTTATAAATTATTGTCATTAACTGTTTTTGAAAGACCTAAATCTCCTATTGAAATTGCATGGGAAACAGACTTGTCTTTTTCACTCTCTATTTCTGTTTGGGACAAATTATGGTCTAAGTTATTTAAAGTTTCTGCTGCGGCTCGTATAACCCAATCTTTATATTTCATTTACAATAGAGCAGTTATTACTCCTGTTTGTATTTCCAAGTTTTCCCCTTCCTCTTCTCCTTTATGCTGGTCTTGTTCTAAATACACCAGTACTTTGACACATCAACTTTATGAATGTTCCAATGTATTGATTTTTTGGAAATCTGTTTGGTCTACTTGCATATAATATTTTATTTGTGAAATTATATTATCATTACAAAATGTTTTTCTAGGTTCCTCCTCACCTGACTTTGATGACTCCACTTCTATTTCTTTATTATTTGACCTATTTATTGCATTAGCATTCAAAGTTATTTTGTCAGCTTGGAAAGACAATTCCAAAGTATCTTCATTGACTTGGTGGAACTTTATTTGCGATGAACATAGAATTGCCAGTGTCTCTTCTCCTATTCTTTCTCAAAAAATCAAATCTGATCTCCTCTGGTTACCATTCACATCTTCTCTTTCTACACATGCTCCTATGCCCTAAATTTCTTTCTATTCTCCTATAAGGTTTTAGAACATTTCATATCTCTTTTCATTTTCTTTCCTCCTCTACTTTCCTTTTCCTTCTTCTTTTTCTTTTTTCATTTTCCCTCTTCTGTTTTCATATTCTGCACTTCCATATTAATTGATTAATCATTGTTTGTAATATGGTTTTTTACTCTGTGATTGTTTTTGCTTTTGTTTGTTCTTCTTGCTAATTCAATAAAAATTCCCACAGGGAGGGCTTTGAAGCTCCAAAGGTGGCAAGGAGTATAGCTGCTAATCCTTGTTTGGGAATGCCTCAACCTGTTTGATCTACTTTATTTTTTATTTATTTATGTATGAAGTTTTATATAGTGCGAATATAACCCACAGGGGTATCAGTGCGCTTTACAGTACATTGTTATCACATATTATACATACAATCGGAAATCACACGTAATACAAATGAGGTAGAAATTGATATAATCGGTGGCAAATAGTCATCATAGAGTTAAAGATTTGGGATGTTAATTTGTTCATTAAATTTTCCCGCGTCTTTTTTGAAGGCGGTAAAAGAGGAGATTCTGCGTACGTCTGGGGGAAGGTTGTTCAAGATCTTCGGTGCGATACCTGAAACAGCTCTGCACCCAGTTCTCTTTTTGTGGAAAGATTGAGGTTTTAGTAGTAGTGAGCTCGAGCTTTGCAAATGTATGCAACCTTCCGACCGCTCTAGCTTTTGTGCTAAATAGCTGGCGATGTTGCTATATAGGGATTCATGTGTCAGACCAGCCTGGTCGCAGCGTTAAGTGAATCCCTGAGCGTTGCTAGCTTGTATTTTGGAAGACCGCATAAAGTGGTGCATCCATAGTCCAGTCTTGGTGGTACTAGAGCTTGAACCGCCATTTTTAAATCAGTCTGTGGGAGGAAGGGTTTAAGTTTCCTTAGGATACTCAACTGATAATTGGCTCCCTTGGTGGCATTGTAGATTTGTACCTGCATATTTAAATGTTTGTCCAGGGTGACTCCCAGGGATTTTGCGGAGTCAATGATGTATGGGGCGCAATCAGAGGAAGTTAGATGCTTTAGCCATAAGTCTATCTTGGGTGTGTGATTGGAAGGGAAGATGAGGAGGAATTAAGTTTTCTTGGTGTTGAGCATGAGGTGGTTGCCATTGAGCCAACTTTTGGTATTATGAAGAATGGCGTTGAGGGAGATGAAGTCATCTTTTGAGGAAATTTTCATATATAGTTGAGTGTCGTCCGCATATAGGTGATATAGAATGTTTGCTGAATTCAGCATATTAGCAAGGGGTTCCATGAGTAGATTAAAAAGGATTGGTGATAGTGCTGATCCCTGTGGAACTCCTAGAGTGACCATGGATGGTTGAGAGAATGATTGCTTCATCTTGATTCTTTGGATTCTGTTGCTTTGGAAGGAGGTGAACCATTGTAACACTGGACCGGTTAGGCCCATCCTTCGTTCAAGTAGGGACAGTAGATTGTCGTGTTTAACCGTGTCGAAAGCGGAAGATAGGTCAAGAAGTATCAATAGGCACGATTCATTATGATCTAACATTTTTAAAATGTCATCCATTATATGGGTGAGTGCTGATTCGGTACTGTGGCCTTGACAGAAGCCGGATTGGTGTTTATCTAGGAGGTTGAAGTTCTCAATGTGGTTGCAAAGTTGAATTTGTACACATTTTTCCAATAATTTCGCCAGAGTGGGGATGTTGGATATAGGGCGATAGTTGTTGAGGTCTGTGGAGAGGGAATTGGCTTTCTTTAGTATAGGTGTGACCTGCCCTATTTTAAGGCAGTCAGGTATGGAACATTGCCTCAGAGAGGCGTTAACAATTTTTGCCCACAGGGGGTAGAATAGAGGTCTTTATCATTTTGAATACAGATGGGGGTAGGGTATCAGAAAAATGATTGACAGGGTTGATCGCTAGCAGGGTGCTATAGATTTTGTGTTCAGGGATGGGTGAGAAGGAGTGCCAGTTGGCATTGTTTTTGGAACTTCGATCGGAAAGCTAAAAAGGTCCTTGATCTGTGTGTAAAGAATAGACTCATGGTGAATAGTTTGTTGGGATTCTTTCTTGGATTGAATGTCATTTTCAATGGTTCTAGTCTTTTGTAGGAAGAATTTGGCAAGTTCGTTGAAGTTAGGGGTAGCCGGGTTTCTTAGCTCCACTACGTTTGGAGAGTTACGCGATTGTTGTTTTACGATTTCGAATAGTTTTTTGTGGCGGTTACTGGCTTGGTTCAGCTGTGTTTTGAAGAAGTCTGCTTTAGCTTTTAAGATTTTTCTGTTGTAAGTATTTCTCAGTGCTCTAAGTTGGTATAGGTGATCAGTGGAGGGTGCTGATTTCCATGCTCGCTCGGCTAGTTTTAACTTACGCCGGTCCGAGTTTAGATTCTCATTGAACCATGGTTTGAAGATTTTGGTGGAGACGTTTTTTTTCTTGGAGGGGCGCTGTGGTATCAAGGATTTCAAGCATAGTAGCATTGTAAAAGACTTTAGGGAACCAATTAAAACCTATGATAAACTAATGCCTTGGCTGTTCCTTGCTGTCTGTGTATAATATACTACTATATGCATAATGCACTGAGAGCATAATACAAAGGCCATAGATAAATGCTAACAATGATGGAGACGGACAAACCGACTGGACCCTCAAGCTGTCTGAATGAGTTTGTAGTGCAATGTAGTATTTCCTCTTGCAATATAAGATTCACATGAGAGGCTTGAAAAATGTCACAGTTTGATTGTATTGCATTAACAACAACATTCCCTTTGGGCTCTACGGGGTCAGAACAGGTCTGTTATATTCACGGCAACAACACACTCAAGGCACATTCTA
Source organism: Triturus cristatus (assembly GCF_964204655.1). Taxonomy (NCBI): domain Eukaryota; kingdom Metazoa; phylum Chordata; class Amphibia; order Caudata; family Salamandridae; genus Triturus; species Triturus cristatus. The sequence continues at coordinate 313,307,418 of NC_140588.1, read as the reverse complement.
GGCAGCTGCCCCAATGCCCTCACATGGAACAACATGACAATAAAATATGTGATTGCATAAGCACATCACTTTGCATTTACAAACACGTCACATGAATCAACAGCACTGCACCCTATATTCTATTGCACCCTGCACCATATGAACCATAACCATAAATAGGGTTAAAGACCGCAAACCCAACAACATCCCTCTCCGTCTACACATTCATACAGCATAGGCCCAAAAAAAGACCATCATTTGAAACCTACTGCTTCAAAATCACATTCCAAAGGCCAAAAATATAACAGTATTTTAAAACTCCTCCCACATCAATAGAACACATTAAACATGTCACCTGAAACCTTTATGTGCACAACGTGGCACCTAGCCATCACGCTGACTGGACGACTAACTGTTGCCATCTCAACGACTCTCCCACACACTCACCACCTCTCACAAAACAGTTTCAGTTACAATGATCCTGCAGAGTGCGCGCACAGACACTCTCTCTCTCTCTCTCTCTCTCTCTCTCTCTCTCTCTCTTTTATTCCTAATGGACCATAAAGACTGTATCTGTATAAGCAGGGTTTAAGTGGGATGAAAAAAGTGTGGGGGAGGGTGTCCCTGAAAGGGTGGAACCTATATAAATAAGAGTGTGGATCACAAATATACACTGAAATTCCCATTGTGTGCCACCCCATCCACACATTTGCATAGAATGAAAAGTGCAAATGGCATACATGACCATGTTTTTTGCACTCATTGTTCAGAAATCGATCATACTTTGTGCCTCCACATTTAGGGACATGAACACAGGGCTGGAATGGGACCCGTTTGAAAGTCCGTTTATACTTATTACCAGGTCCGTGATTGGGAGGGACCCGGACCACTTGAAGCCCTGCATCGAAGGACTGTACATCTTTACCGCCCAGCAAAAACATTAAGGGGGTCATTATGATAGCGGGTGGATCGCCACCGCCCGGCCAGCGGTAGCAATCTGCCCACCATGTTATGTTATGTTATGTTAGGGGCATTTGTATTGCGCACAGCTGCCCCAGCTAAGGGGCGTCCTGGCGCATGACAAGGTAAAAACATAGCAACACCTAACATAAACAGTGAAAAACAACGGAACACAGCATCTGAGGGAACAGTTAAAATAAGAAGGTTTTTATGGCTTTGCGAAACAGAAGGAGATCCTCCATCAGGCGTATCTCCATCGGGAGAGAGTTCCAAAGCAATGCTGCTTTTACCCGAAAGGACCGACCTCCCACGCGACTAAGCCTGAACCTCGGGACCACAGCAAGCGCTTGGCCCAATGATCTCAGGGAGCGGGTGGGAACATAAGAGGACAAAAGGTTCGAAAGAATCCGAGGCGCTAGGCCCTTCAAGATCTTAAAGGCCACACATAACACTTTGAAATTAATTCTAGTTTTAACCGGTAGCCAATGCAAGGAACGAAGAGTACTGGAAACAGAGCAAGACCTGGGCAAGCCAACTATAGCCCTAGCTGCTGCATTTTGGACCCGTTGGAGTCTGATGATTTCAGCCTGGTTCACCCCTACCAGGAGAGAGCTGGCATAGTCTAGGCGAGATATTATAGTTGCCTGAACCACCAGCTGCCTGGTAGGGGGATCAAAGAACTTCAGGACAGATCTTAATCCTCGAAGAACCCCAAAACAGCAGGCAGCAGTTTTCTTCGAGTGCCCCACAAAACTGAGAGTGGGCTCCATCCACACTCCCAAGTTTCTCAGCTCCATGACTGGAATTGGAGCTGGCCCAAGCTCCGGTGGCCACCAGCTATCCCCCCAGAGATCCTTCCCCTTTCCGACAACCATAACCTCGGTCTTCTTAGCGTTGAGCTGGAGACAGTTTGCATTCATCCAGCTCGCCACCGCCCTTAGTCCACTCTGGAACCTGGGGGCATCGAGCTCCGCATCCCCGCTGATGGTGACCGCTAGCTGAGTGTCATCAGCATAGGAGACCATAGTCATGCCCCAATGCTTGACGACATCAGCCAGCGGCCTCACGTAAAGATTGAAAAGCGTGGGACTCAGCGAGGATCCCTGCGGCACCCCCAGGTCCAGAGGATGGAATTTGGACTGATGCGGTGGTATAGCAACGCAGAAGGAGCGGTCGTCGAGGAAAGAATGGAACCACTGTAGAGCAAGTCCACCAATGCCTGTCTCCTCGAGGCGACGCAGAAGGATGCGGTGTGAGACAGTATCGAAGGCGGCGCTCAGATCTAATAATACTAGCGCCGCCGTCTGTCCCGCATCTAGCACCATACGCAGATGTTCAACCATGGTGAGGAGGGCTGTCTCCGTGCTATGCCCAGCACGGAACCCATTCTGGGTATCATCCAAAATATTGGCTCGAGTGAGATGATCTGAGAGAGCCTGGTTGACATAGGCCTCCATAACTTTTGCCGGCCAGGGAAGCAGGGAAATTGGCCGGTAATTCTCCGGTTTGGAAGGGTCCAATGAGGGCTTCTTCAAGATAGGAGATACCACTGCCCGCTTCCACTTAGCTGGAACCCTGCCCGTCGCCAACGAGATGTTAATAAGAGAGCGCACTATGGGGCGTCCCACAAAAGATTGATCTCTAAAAAGGGCAGGTCTCAATGGATCTAGGGGTGACCCAGACTTAATCATGTGTGACACCCTATCAAATTCCTCAGATGAAAGTAAAGGGAGAAACTCCATAGTAGGGAGAACAGGGGTGATATCCAAGGTCCCCGGTGGTGGCCCCGTAAGGGGAAAAGCCCGGTAGATACCCTGCACTTTCTCCAAAAAGAAGGATGCCAAAGCCTCGCAGTGAGAGGTAGAGGCCAGTGCCGGAGAAGAAGTTCTTTTGGCCAAAAGAACTTTGAGGGCCTTAAATATCGATTTAGATGGATTAGAGCTGTTGCGGAACTCTTCCGAGTAGAACGCCGCACGGGCTCTACATATAGCGCGATGGTAAGCCTTAACGGAGGTCAGATATAACGCTTTCTTAGCCTTGTCATAATCCCTCCGCCATTCTCTCTCAGCCCGCCTACAAGCGCCCTTCAAAACACGAAGGGCACTATCATACCAGGGGCTAGATTCTCGAGAGCGGGATTTACTTGCCATGATGGGAATCAATGAGTCAAGCGCCCTGGTAATCCACTGGCAAAACTGATCATAGCCCAATTCAACATTGTCCAGGGATCCCCATGGATCTGTGGCCAAGACCTTGTGAAAGTCCTCTAGTCTAAGTTTGTTCCAATGTCTTCTAAAGACAAATTTAACAGGAAGACTAGCAGGAGTCACCGGCAGAGGGGCTCGAATGGCCACTAAAAAGTGGTCCGTCCACCCCAGGGGTGTTATGGAAGAGACTGTGGCTTCCATAAAGTTAGTAAAACAGGGACCCAGGGTATGCCCTCCTACATGGGTGGAATGTACCACCTTTTGGGACAATTGAAGGGCCTCAAGGTCGGCTAAAATATTATTAACAGCCGGCAAGCTCTTGTTATCAAAATGGAGATTGAGATCTCCCAAGATAAAAAATTGGCACAGCCAATCACAACATGATTCACCCCCCGCCACATTACCATGGCGGGGGTACCGCAGCAGACGGAAAGTCAGTCCGCCGCTTTTTCGCCTGTCAGCAATCGTTACGATTGTCGGCCGGGCGGAACTGGGGCATGATATGGTGGCGATGCCCATATCATGATGCTGGGTATCACAGGTTTTTCCATGGCAAAGGATGCTGTAAAATTGCTTTGGGGGCCTGTTGCGAGCCCCCGGGGAGGTGGGGAGCTGCACTTGGGGGGTACCTATGGTACCCCCCTTCATTGCCATGCACAAGGTGGCTGGCACCGCGCGGTGCCTGCCACGTTGTGCATGGCAATGCACAACATGCCTCTTTGGCATTGCGGCGGGTGCTGCTTACAGCAGCACCCGCTGCAATGTAAAAGATGCGGAATGCAACCGCCACGGTGGCGGCCGCATCCTAATTGGTGGTGGGGGACCGCCGCACCGCTGGCAGCTGGTCCCAGCACAGCTAGGGTGACAGCCGGACTAAAGTCCGCCCGCCATCCTAATGTGGCCCCTAAATGAACAAAAGCAAAGACTGACCATTTTCCCATACCCAAACACATTGACAAGAGAAACCCTTGACTTCAGTAAGCGATAATCCAAAATCCTAAAGGACGTCAACAACATTTAAAGAATAAGGAACTGTAAGCATTTTTGAATTGTGCTATACAAATGTTAGTAGCGTAGGATTAATAGCCAGGTAGCACAGCTCCTAGTATAGGATATGCTTGTTAATAGCTAGCTTCCCACGGTGAGAAGGGTAGTGCTACAAATTCCAGGCATTTGTTGTTTAGGCTGCCCCTTGATGTGTGGCTGGAAAGACAGAAAACTTGAAGTGAAGCCTTTGTAGAAATAGGGAGCTGTAATGAATCCTCGTATCACGGCCCAATTTAGGAGGACATACTGAATACAAGCCTATATTCCCTATTGTTAGCTTAATGTGCTAGCAGAAAATGTAATTAAAACAGAAAAGGTTTCAATATTATCTCAGTGAGCATGTGCACAAATGAGAGCAGATAAATATTAGCTACTAAAGAATACCTGGTAACAGACGTTACCATGTATATTCTTTTGTGATGATTGTGCGGGTATGGTGCTGAAAAATTCGGTGATGCTACATAAACAAATCAAACATTCAACCCCAGTCAAGAGATCTTGGTTAAATCCATCGTTCTTTTGCTCACCATGCCATTCCAAGTTTGGACCCAGCCCTATTCAAATTAGTCATGAGCCTGCTCCTCATGGGAACAGTCCAGCCCGAACTACCAAGCCAGGTCGTCCCTGGGCCGAAAATAAGCAATCTGGCTCTGATTTTGGGGTATCACCCCTCATCAGTCAGGATAGCCTGAATTCTGTGGAATGGCGAGCAAGGAACCCACGTCTGGGCTCACCCATCTCATTAAATGCGAAAAATGTTACACAAACAAATGAAGGACGGTAGGCTAAACAAGTCATGCATTCACCCCCTGTCAAGAGATCTGGGTTAAATACATTGTTCTTCTGCTCACTAACCCACCCCAGTTTGGACTCAGTCATATGCAAATCAGTCTTGACCCACCCCCTCAGGGGAACAGTCCAGCCCGAGCTGCCAAGCCTGGTCCTCAATAGATTAAACCCAGATCAGTGACTGGGGATGAAGGTTTGATTTATTCAGCATTCTGTCCATTATTAGTTCTTTTTGCTTTTGAATAAATTGTTGAGAAATCCCAAAGCACAAAAAATATCTGTTTAATTGACAGCGATGAGGTAATTGATAGGGCTTCATTTGTTTTGCAGGCTGGGACTGGGAATAGAGCAGGGCTAACATAGAACAACAACGAAAATAAGATGTTCTGGCGACAATCTAAGCAGTGTGCAGCGTTTAAGTGCTTGGTTTGACTGCTACCAATTAATAGGTGGGATCTAAAGAATATCAAAAATATTTTTGGAGGGTACACAACTGCAAAGGAAGATTTATTTTACCAGCTGCAAACAGCACTGAGGTCTTCGTGAGTGCCTGGGTAATCACAATTTGACCAGAAACTGGTTGCCAGCTGAATCAGGATTACAAGATCCATGGTAACTCTGCAGATCTGTGGTATGTTGCCGAAGAAGACTCTGTGTGAAATACTAGGGCATAATTAGAAATTCTTTCTAAGTGGACCTTCAGTGAGCAACCTACTTGGTGCAGAGACAGAATATTGAGTACAAAATATCGAGTTGTACAAATATCGAGTCATTAATATCGTGGGTCAGAAATATCGACATCAAAAATATCCTGGTCTAGAATATCGATTTAAGGTAAATAATATCGATTTTAAAAATATTGAAGTGTTTAATATCATTTGCAAAAATATAGTTGTTAAAAATATCGTTTTTTATTGTTATGTATGTTAGTATATATTTTATATGTATGTGCTGTATGTTTTTTTGTATAATAATTGTATGTACTTTTAATGTATGTGTTACATTTTTAGTAGTTATTTTTTATTTTTTATTTTTATTTTGTGCTTTTAGTTCCGTAGTGGGTTTATAGGGGAATAGGGTGGGAAGTAATGTAATTATATTAAGGTGCCGATTCCGATCCTGTAAAACCCGGGTACGAATGGTCGTACGGAGCGTATTCTCCATACGACTCGTACCCGGGAAATCATCCTTACAAAGCAGCAAGTACGAATCGTACAGAAATACCATTTCCGTACGAATCGTACAAAACTACGTGCGGTGAAAAAATACCCACAATTCCGATCCGGGACATCGCGTACGTGACATCCGGACGGAGTCAGGCAGCGTTTTACGGACCAGCAAGTATGATTCGTGCCTATGTCACTCCGCACGTAGCATTTTTTACGGGAGCCATAAACTGCTGGGAAATTGAGGACGACGCAAACAAGGAGCACCGGTATGCGACGGACAGCCATGGACCCCATCCTACGTGCCATCCCACCCTCCTAGCCTACGACCTGGTGCACAGAAACCCACGCCGATGCCGCAGAAGGTCAGAACAACACCCAGGGGCAAAGGGGGGGGCAGGGGCAGCAAACATAACCCCCACCCAAGTAAAAATGTAAATATGTCCGGTACATACATGACCTCCAGGGTCTGGTCACTTCGGGGGGGTGTGTCCATCAACCCCTACGTACCGTCACAACGGAAGTGGACGTGGACGCGTACCCGTCACCACGACAATGGTGGTACGTACCATACCCACGCCCCCACAGCGTGGGTACGGCCCATACCAATATTGGAGTGGTGATGTAGGGGTATGCGCCGTACCCACACCCCCAGAGCGTGGGTACGGGCCGTACCACCATTTGAGTGGTGATGGAGGGGTACGCGCCGTACCCACGCCCCCAGAGCGTGGGTACGGCCCGTACCACCATTGGAGTGGTGATGGAGGCGTACGCGCCGTACCCACGCCCCCAGAGTGTGGGTACGGCCCGTACCACCATTGTAGTGGTGACGTAGGGGTACGCGCAACGGAAGTGGACGCGTACCTGTGACCATGACAATGGTGGTACGGGCCGTACCCACGCCCTCAGAGCGTGGGTACGGCCCGTACCACCATTGGAGTGTGGATGTAGGGGTACGCGTAGTACGGACTGTACACACGCCCCCAGAGCGTGGGTACGGCTCGTACACCCCATGAATGTGGGGGTACGGTCCATCCCACCCGTACCCCTACGGCACCAGTACTGAATGGATACAAGGCGTACACACGTCACGAATGTCGGCTTAGGGCCTGGTGCAGCATATAAGCAGTATATTGGTGTGTGTGTATGCATAGGACAGCAGTGTACTGCACCAAGGGGGCGGGTGGGTGGGTGGGTGGCAGGGTGGCTGCAGAGGACTCCCAGCAGTGGACAGAGACATGTGAGGGGTGGGTGACTATCACTCCCAGCAGTGGACAGACATGTGAGGGGTGGGTGCCTATCACTCCCAGCAGTGCCCAGACATATGAGGGGTGGGTGCACAGGACTCCCAGCAGTGGCCTGCAATATGAGGTGTGGGTGCATATCACTCCCAGCAGTGGACAGACATGTGAGGGGTGGGTGCCTATCACTCCCAGCAGTGCCCAGACATATGAGGGGTGGGTGCAGAGGACTCCCAGCAGTGGACAGAGACATGGGGGTGGGTGCCCAGGACTCCCAGCAGTGGACAGAGACATGTGAGGGGTTGGTGCAGAGGAATACCAGTAGTGGACAGAGACATGGGGGTGGGTGCACAGGACTCCCAGCAGTGGCCTGCAATATGAGGGGTGGGTGCATATCACTCCCAGCAGTGGACAGACATGTGAGGGGTGGGTGCCTATCACTCCCAGCAGTGCCCAGACATATGAGGGGTGGGTGCAGAGGACTCCCAGCAGTGGACAGAGACATGGGGGTGGGTGCCCAGGACTCCCAGCAGTGGACAGAGACATGGGAGTGGGTGCACAGGACTCCCAGCAGTGGCCTGCAATATGAGGGGTGGGTGCATATCACTCCCAGCAGTGGACAGACATGTGAGGGGTGGGTGCCTATCACTCCCAGCAGTGCCCAGACATATGAGGGGTGGGTGCAGACTCCCAGGAGTGGACAGAGACATGTGAGGGGTGGGTGCAGAGGAATACCAGTAGTGGACAGAGACATGGGGGTGGGTGCACAGGACTCCCAGCAGTGGCCTGCAATATGAGGGGTGGGTGCATATCACTCCCAGCAGTGGACAGACATGTGAGGGGTGGGTGCCTATCACTCCCAGCAGTGGACAGACATGTGAGGGGTGGGTGCCTACCACTCCCAGCAGTGCCCAGACATATGAGGGGTGGGTGCAGAGGACTCCCAGCAGTGGACAGAGACATGGGGGTGGGTGCCCAGGACTCCCAGCAGTGGACAGAGACATGTGAGGGGTGGGTGCAGAGGAATACCAGTAGTGGACAGGGACATGGGGGTGGGTGCAGAGGAACACCAGTAGTGGACAGAGACATGGGGGTGGGTGCAGAGGATTCCCAGCATTATCCTGACATATGAGTGGTGGGTGCATCATCCTCAGATGAGCACAACTCCATGTGTTCATGAACGCATCCCCAATGTGCGAAAAATGTTGAGAGTGCCATATCAACACATCACTGACAGCAGTGTCCCACTCCCATGAGGATGGATGTCTTTCCCCCACTGCATGACACACCACATGTGGGTGTGAGGACAAAAGACACATGCATACCCCCCCCCCCCTCCTTGGCGGATGCAGCAAAATACACACACTGAGAACATGTCACAAGACTGCATAGTTATGTGAATGCCTACTAAACTAAGAGAGCCAAAGGGAATACAGTCTGTCACACACATTCCAGGACTGATAGGAATGTACAGGTGCTGGCACAGCCACCAAGTAGTTGTCTCCCATGGAAGGAATAGGGTGGACTTCCCACAGATACAATGACCACAAATGTCAGTCAGGTGACCAAATACCCTGCAGAACAAGTACCAATTGTGTGCTAGGCTGGGAGTACACACATGCATAGTGCGGAAAAGGGACAAGTTCCACATGGAGGCATGGCAACATACTCTATACACAAGTACAGTGACTACCAAGATTGGCACAGACGATGCAGCCGGAGACATTGCTGAGCAGGCATGGGCCTAATTGAAGTGATCCGTCAGCCACCAAGGAAATGTAGACACAGGTCAGCACAACAATAGTGCAACTCCCTGCAGGGAAAATGTCAGGTGCCACAGAGGAAGGAACACTCCTTGGGACAATGTCTCCAAACACAAAGAGCATACACGAGCAAAGAATCTTAGCAGAGACCTTGTGATGGCACGCAGATACCAGGGTGCACCCCATGAGCACCATACTACAACATTTCCCAGACACCTAACACATGATCACCACCCCAACTCATGGAGCATCAGCACCAACATCAATACCTGAAAAGCAATCGTGTTCAAAGGGAAAACAAAATGCTTTATTCAGCAGTAAAAAAAATGTATAAAAGGACACTATGTACAAAGGCCATAGGCCAGTCCAGATGCGATGTCCTGGGGGGGGACACATGTCCACGCATCTCCCCTAGCTTGCCTGCACATTCGAAACCTCTGGTTCATCGACTGGGGTGGGGGCATCATGTGGGGAAGGACCAGGCACCGCAGGGACAGGAGGGGGAAGGGTAGGTGTTGTGGGTGCAGGGACGGACGACTCCACCACAGGGGGTGGGGCAGCGGCAAAGGTGGAGGTTAGTATGGCGCTGCACACGTCGGCAAGCTCTTCCAGTGTCTCCCCTGCACCCGAATGAACCACAGGCCCCAAGGAGGGGGGGTGGGGCGGAGGGATGGGTTGCAGCGCTACTGGGGGAAGTGGTGGACAGGGGGGGGACTCAACTCCCCTACCCGTGGAGTGCCTTGCCCGTTAGCGCGATGGTGAAGCAGTGGGGCTGAGGCCCAGCACAGCCAAGTAGGTCTCCTTCTCAGACTGTGGGGCAGGGGAGCCGAGGGGAGTGACATTGGAGGGACTGGTGAGTGAGGCATGCGGACTCCGACTGTGGCTGCGTGTCTGCCTGTGTGCCCTAGACCCAGTGGGTGTGCCTGCTACCCCCTGAGTGTGCGTGACTGGAGGTGTGCGCCCTTCCCTGTTGGTGTGCTGGCTGTGTCTGGTGTGGTTCCTGCCTGGGAATGTGTGTGTGTGCTTGGGACAGGCATGGGAGTGGGAAGTGTGGATGGTGCTGGGGTAGGTGGGGGGACCAAGCGCTGCAGGAGACCCACTGCTGCCGTCAGTGACGAGTCCATGGACCTCAGCAACATCCGTTGGTCAGACATCGCTGATGACATGCCCTGCATGTACGACACCATCTGTGTCAGCAGTGTGGTGTGGCCATGGAGGACAGTCAGGATCGATGTCTGCCCAACCTGCAACTGCCGTTGAATGTCCACAGACTCGGCAGTGAGGGCAGCAGGGGGGACAGGGGCAGGGGGTGCAGTGACTGGCACGAAGGAGACACGTTGTTGCCCTACACGGACAGAAGGGACCGTAGCAACTGGGAGGGCGGTGATGGGAATGGAGGGGGCGGTGACAGTAGTAGTGCTGCTGCCAGCTGTTGGAGCAGCCTCCGCCCCCTCAGGGAGTTCAGCCTCGGACCCGTCAGCGTCGTAGTCTGTGTTGGTAGTACCCAGGTCCTCCGCCGCACTCCCCTCGCCCTCCGTGCCACTTGATGCTGCCGACTCGCCAGGAGTGGTGGCACTGGTGCTGGATCCCTCCTCCACGTCCATGCAGGTGTCTCCCTCGGTACCCCCGATGATGCTGTGGGCAACGTGAAGAGACTGGAAATAATCAGTCACCTGTGTACATCTGACACATGAGTCCAAACATAATAGGTCACAGTGCATATCATGAAAAGCATCATGAGTAACATCTAGATGACTCCGCACATATGTAAGCCCTGCACTCCCCAGTTGGTTCACCCACCATGCCACCTTAAATAATGAATATCAGGACACAACAGCAAAAAATTGGATAACCAATTATACAGAGAATCTAGTGTCTGTGAACAGTGGAGCACAACCAGACTATGAAGGCATGCCACCCCTTGGTCACTGTGAATGAAACAGTATTGGTGCACCCAATTCCAAATAACAGACGCCAATGCTGAAGGTGTCCCCACACTCATAGACCTGTGAGTACTTTAGAAAAGCCAAATAAATACTTTCTGATCCATTGGGAATCACAACACTTTACACAATTGACAAGGTTGGAATGTGTGAATGTTCCACTTGTGGAACAGAACACACATGTGCATGAATATCAGAAGTCACACAAGGAGGTGCACACAAAACTACATTTACACAGTCATTGTATGAGATGCCAGCCCATTGTGAAGAAGAAATGTGGTATCAGGAAGTACATATACATGGCACCACGGTGGTCCGGATGACTGGACACCGGTAAGTTGGCATCAGCAACAACCAAGGACTAACCCAAATGCAAACACACTGTGGGAACATGGATATGTATAATTCCTGAACAAATTTTGGACAGAACTGTGCCTGTGTTTGAAATGTGCCAGCGTGTTCCCCCAAAGTGTAAAGGTGGTTTCTTGTGCACTTCCTTGGGAGACAACTGTCATGCAGGCACATTATTGCCCTTCACAATAATCAAAGCGAAGCATCGAAACTATTGGGACATGTTGACCAGTGTAGTGAGTGCCAAGGTACAAGACTTCTTGAATGACAACTTAAAACATGCCACCTGTCACATGGCCATCTGTACCATGATGACAAAGTTGGCAACACATCTGACACACTACCTGTCATGTGGATTGGCACACATGTCCAGACACAGGACAATGCATTAGCTAATGGCCCTGAAATAGTGTTGGAATAAGGAGCACCTGCACTGAGGAGACACCCTGATAGGACCGAAGAATGTCCACACAGATGTCAGCACACACAGACCAAACCACATAGCATCGGGAGCACACACCGGTGCCAATGATGGATGAGCTGGAAACATGTATAGTAACTTTTGACACATGCTGCAAAGCACAAACATGACACCCTGCACAACATGTCTGGGTCACTGCACGTTGAGTGTCAGTCCAGACAATTAGCACACACAGGTCAGACCTGGCAAGGAGACATAAGGTTTTGACAAGTATGCCTTTCCTGCACAAACCCCCCATACATGTGACTATGTGATTGAGACAGAGTAAGTAGTTACACCTCTCAATCTGTGTTTACTAAAAGGGGAATCAAGAACTCCTAAATGTACTCAACATCACCTCGTGAGGCTGACCACACATATATCTGTGACAAACAACCATCAACTGATAGTTGTACATAGACACACAGGCACTGCCCAGTGTGAGTATGCACAAGCCTAATGGGGGCACCCTGTACAGTGGACACATGTAGCACAATTTACGTTAATAGAAATTAGGGCAGGGAACAATGCCACAGAGGCCAAACTATGCTGAACACACAGAGACTGGCCACAGTGTGTGATGCCACACATGATTCCTAGGATAAGGTGTCTCATGGGACAGTAGTGGGCACACTGCTCCATGGTCCTGGAATGATCTGACTGTAACTGGAGCAACCGTCCCGGCCCTATGCATATCTCCCACTCATGCACATCATGTCTGAGGCCACTACATTGGTCATGCATGCTGCAAGGGTGTATATTTAAAACCTCACACTCCTATGTGGAGCCTCAGGACAGTGCCAACAATTATGGACCCCCAAATGAGTGGACAGGACAGGGCACAGGCAAGGTACCAACACATGTCACAGACCACCCCCACATATGATGCAAAAAGCATTGTGTACCGTGATGACCTTGCAGCCTAGATGACCATGTGCAATAGTGATTATACACAGACCAGGGAACACATGTCAAGGAGGGGAAGGGAGGAAGAACAGCAGCGGTTGACTAGGGGGAACAGGATATGCACTGCACATATAAACCCTGGCAGTGTATCCATGCAACTGAGCACTTCCAAAAGCTTTTGACACACAACAGACACACATGTACCTACCCCCTTGCTGCTGCTGTTTCTCCTGTAACCGCCTATCCATGTCAGGGAAGACCACCGCCAGGACACGCTTCATTTGGTGGGTCAGGCGCCGGCGCCCGCCGTGTTTTCGTGCTGGTGAGTCCCCCAGCAGGACCCGGGCGATCCTCCTGGTCCAGCACCGGATGTCCTGCCAGCGTTTCCTCACCTGGGCCAGGCGCCGACTGTGACCCTCCACGGAGATCACGGCCCTGACGGCCCGCTTCCATATCTTCCCCTTCTCGTAGGCGGTTACCTGTGAGGATAACAAAGTGAGAATAGATCACTACACCTGCACCATGTCACAGAGACACACATTAGAACATCTTTGATTTGTTGAACAGGGCATAGCATGCTGAAAACTAATAGCACCTTCGTCATAGGGAATTTCGCCTCTGTGTAAGCCCCAATGCACTACATGGCATTGAAAGTACGCAGGTGGCATGAGGGGTGCAACACACTCCCTGATCATGGCACACACTGTACATCACAAGCAACACAAGGCTGATGGACAGTACCTCCAAGCAGTCACATGCCCCAGGCCACTGACCCAACCTCAGCAGAGTACACAGACACACACAGGCACAGATAAATCACCTGCCAGTGGCAACAGCGGATACAAACATCACTCTGCACATGTGCCACTTGCCTGGGGGGTGTCACAGGTGTGGGGCTAGCCCAGCTAGTCAGACACACAGCACAGCTTACTTCTTACATCAGATGGGTTGAGCAGTTGCCTCCTCCATGCAGCTGCGGTGCAACACTCCACATAGACACTCACCCACATGACAAGGAACATTCACACACATCAATGTCCAGGGGGCGTACACATCATTTGGTCACTCTCACCACAGGTCCACTAAACCCACACACATCTGTGGGTACAGTCACCTGTCACACCGGGGGGAACACTGAATCACCTCAGGACTATAGAACAAGAATGGCCAAGAGGAGTAGCCATGCTGAATGTGCCATGCACCATGCAGTGAATGTCACAGTAAGCACAATGCAAGTGAGGAGTGCACACATGAACCACATCATGCTCTGCATGACAGACCTAAGCCATTCCCCACCCCCTGGGACCCACTCTAAAAAACATTGCATGTCTGTCACACCTGGACACAATGCCAGAAGTGCCAGTCACAAAAAGAAGGGGCACAGTAAAAGGTAGCGGAGTCAGCACTCACCTGCACCCCTGGTCTACCATACAGGCTGGGGAACTGTGGGAGGATGACGTCCAGCAATGCCTCATTCTCCTCCTGGGTGAAAGGCTGGGCCCTCTCCACAGTCCTTGACATGGTGCCAGAGGAAGCCAAACATCAGCAGTGGTGTCGATGAAAGATTGTGCAGGCAAGTGCCCTCTCATGGGTTCTGGCTGACTTATATCTGCCTTGCTGGGCTATTTTCTTTACAGGAGTACCAAGTGATTGATCAGACTCATTTGCATCCTACGTTTCCTCCAATCCCTTTGAACATACACCAGTGACAGCATTAGCATGTTTTCAAATTTGCAGCATCATGTCAAGTCAACAACCACTTTGCAACAATGTATAAGCTGGCCAACTGCTTTTTCCAGGCCACATGATGGAAAAATGTGATCTTTAAAGTGGGTATCCATGACAACCAGCATGCATTTAGGCCCTAATACTTGTCCCCTATGTGTCCCATTGTAATTTTCAAATACCCACACCGGTACGGTGCATTTCACACGTAACCCTAGGGCACCACTACTCTAGTGATACGGTCCGTACACGCGTGTGTACGGGCCGTATCACTATGGGAGTGTTGCCGTAGGCGTACGCCATAGTGATACGGCCCGTACACGCATGTGTAGGGGTCCTATCCCCATGGTAGTGTTGCCGTAGACGTACGCCATAGTGATACGGCCCGTACACACGTGTGTAGGGGTCCTATCCCCATGGTAGTGTCGCCGTAGGCGTACGCCATAGTGATACGGCCCGTACACGCGTGTGTACGGGCCGTATCACTATGGGAGTGTTGCCGTAGGCGTACGCCATAGTGATACGGCCCATACACGAGTGTGTAGGGGTCCTATCCCCATGGTAGTGTTGCCGTAGGCGTACGCCATTGTGATACGGCCCATACACGCGTGTGTAGGGGTCCTATCCCCATGGTAGTGTTGCCGTAGGCGTACGCAATAGTGATTCGGACCGTACACGCGTGTGTTGGGGTCCTATCCCCATGGTAGTGTTGCCGTAGGCATACGCCATAGTGATACGACCCGTACACGCATGTGTAGGGGTCCTATCCCCATGGTAGTGTTGCCGTAGGCGTACGCCATAGTGATACGGCCTGTACACGCGTGTGTACGGGCCGTATCACTATGGCGTATCCATGACAACCAGCATGCATTTAGGCCCTAATACTTGTCCCCTATGTGTCCCATTGTAATTTTCAAATACCCACGCCATAGTGATACAGCCCGTACACGCGTGTGTACGGGCCGTATCACTATGGCGTACACCTACGGCAACACTACCATAGGGATAGAACCCCTACACACGCGTGTACGGGCCGTATCACTATGGCGTACACCTACGGCAACACTACCATAGGGATAGGACCAGTGTGTACACGTACGTGTGTACGGTCCGTACACACACGCGTACTCCTACCCAACCCCAATATAGTGATACGACCATACACACGCCCTCAGAGCGTGTGTACGGTGCGTTTCACAGCTTACACTAGTGATAGGAGGCGCACAGGACATGAAAGGAGGTGTCAGACTCGCACAAGGATGGACATCAAGTCATTTTCAGTGCAGTCCTTCATGTGTAGGGCCTAGGTGTGTCAGGCAGTGATGTGGCACATGTCTCCTCATGTTTTAACCCAATAGTCGTGTGATGACCTGTGTACACATGTCATGTGTGATGGGGCACTATGTGGCACACTTCCCCTTCACACCTTTTACATGTGTGCATGTAGTACAAACTTGTCAAGCACTGCATCACTGGCATGGCACAGTCACCAACACCCGCAACTGTCCTCTGATGCCAAGTGCACGGATGATGACACCTGACATCTAACTACCAGCGTGCCACGATGTGACTATGTCATGTGTGTGTCATGTGTACCCATGAGCTTGCTGTTGGTGTTCCGTCAACTGCATCTGCTGTAGCTGCATCCAACATGTGTCTGTGTGTAGATGGCCATGGCACACTATTACGCACACCAGGCCACATGTGGAATCACACGTAACATGTGTCTGTTGCATCAAACAGGGACTTGCGAGCTGAGGACATATCTGCGTAGTCTCAATGTCTGTGTGATCAGTTTTGACATGTACCCCTTCATGGCAAGGTGTGTGGTCTGTCCTTTTTCAATGACATGTGACCTGTGCGTCTAGCTTGCCGCCAGCTGTCTGAATGAGATAGCATCCTTCAAATGCACATATGTGGATGTATGTCACTCCTGTAATGTGTCTGGCTGTTCACTCACACTGGCCCACAGCTACTTTCATGGCATGTCATGTAGACCTTGACAATCCACGTTTGTAGCTGGCTCTTGGTAGGAGTATCACCTGGCTGGCATACGTGTCCAGGATGTATTCCACAGAACAGACTCTGTATGTAGCATATGTGTATTAGCTGTTGAACATGTGCTCAGTTAATTGACATTGGTGTAGTAATGTACTCAATCTTCGTTATTTCTTCCTAATTTCTGCAGGTCACCGCCTCTCCCCGGACCAATGCCAGACTTGGGTGCCATGAGGGAACGTGACTGCATACGCCGTTACAGATTCTCCCAACAGTTAATTGAGGAGCTGACAAACAGGCTGGCACCACACCTCCAACCGTGACACAGTTATCCGACTGCACTGACCCCCAAGATTAAGGTGATGTCAGCCCTATATTTCTTTGCCACCGGTACGTTTCAATTCACCATAGCTGATGTGGGTGGCATGTCCCAGACCATGTTCAGCCGTGTCCTGCATGATGTTTTAGAAGCCATGTTGGAGCACCTGGATGAATTCATCCACTTTCCTAATCGTGAGCAGTTGACAGGTATCAAGGGTGAGTTCTATGCCCTGGGAGGGATGCCCCATGTAATTGGGTCCATTGATGGAACACATGTGGCTTTGGTACCACCACAGGCACAGGAGGTAGCCTATCGAAACCGTAAACATTATCACTCCATTAATGCCCTTGTGGTGTGTCTTGCTAACATGCTGATTTCCCATGTCTGTGCACGTTTTCCAGGGTCAGCACACGATGCCTACATCATGAGGCGTAGCAGGGTGCCAGAAATGATGCTGCGGCTGCACAACGAATGAGCATGTCTTGTTGGTGGGTAGACTCTGTTTGTCCAGTATTTAGCAGTATCTTTGTATGTACGGCATCTCCTGACCCACTTCTTTACATGATGTTTCCATGTAGGGGACTCTGGCTATCCCAACATGCCATGGCTGGTGACGCCTCTCCGCAACCCCAGAACAGCTGCAGATCACCGTTACAACAACGCCCATGGGCAGACCAGGCGAGTGATTGAGAGGAATTTTGGCCTCCTGAAGAGCTGATTCCATTGCCTCCACAAGACAGGCGGGTCCCTCCCATATGCACCGGTGAAGGTCTGTAAAATCTTCCTCGTGTGCTGCATGCTGCACAACATGGCAGTGGAGAAAGCTGTGCCACTCATCCTGGATCCCGATGAGCAGGAACATCCACCCGTGGAGGATGACGGCCTTGGTCACGAGGCAAGTGAGGAGGAGGAGGAGGAGGAGGAGGACATCCGGAGTCAGCTCATACACAACTTCTTCTCATAATGGTGGGTCCCTGGGTCTGAGTGTGCACGCTTGGAGCCTTGTGTGGCATGTGTTGCAATGTGTGTGTCCAGCTGACTGTATGCTAAGTGACTTTGAGGTGTGTCCTGATGTGTCACTCGAGTGCTGATGTCATTCCACACATTTTAGCTGACACACTCAATTGACAATTAGCATGGTGTCAAGCTTATTCATGTACAGTACATGACCATGCATGTGGATGACTATCTTTTTCCTGACTTCTTGTGTGTCTGTCATCCCCAGGTAGTTGCGCATGCTGTGTGCTCGTGGCATCGTTGTGCTCCAGCTATTCCTCATGAGTATTGCAACGTGTGCTGAATCAGCGTTACATGCACGGACATGGTGAAAAGTCTCCTTTGGGTAAGGCTTGCGGCAAGGCATTTTGGGTGTGTTAGTTGTTTGGAATGTGTGGGCATTGCTCCTGTGCAGGTTTGGTTACTATGCATACATGTCGACTCACCATGGGGCACATGACATGTAGCATGACTCACATGAATTGATAGTCACACTTCGTGACAGTCATCTGTTATGGGATTGTGGATTGTGATGAAGGCATCAATGTGTGTACAACTTCCCTCGGAAACATACGGGAGGCTACGGGTGGACATAGTGTGGGACATCCCCATGAGAGGCTCGATGGGGAATTGCAGCCTTTCCGTGTGCAGCAGGGGATGTTTGGCTCACCCCCTTCACTTGTGTGCCAGTCCAATGGATTTACAGCATCTGTGGTGCGAAGGGGGTGTCCAGTGTAGGTCCCACATGTTCATCCAAAAGACCTGTGAGTCTGTTCATATTGATGCATTTCCATAGGTGTGAGCCTGAGTAATAAAGGTGTTCCTCAGCCTCCAAGGTGCCTCATCTCTGTCAATGCAGGTCTCTTGCCACTGTGCATGCGGCATCTCTGGCATGGTTGTCAAGGATTGTGCATATGAGTCTATGTGTAGATTAGCAACCTGCATGCTGTTCTTCATGTATTTGATTCTCTATTGTGCATGAAGGCCATGGCTGTGTATGTGTTTTGGCATGTTGGTCCCCACAACGGGCCCTCAACACCTTCTGGGGTGTGTTTCCTGTGCGCAGCTCGGCCTTCAGTTTCATGATCCGGTGTCAGTCATCTTTGGTGATTGTGCATCCTTTGTCTCTGGGTGTGCCATTGAAAACCGGTCACTCCTTCCTTTACATACACCTGTTGCAGTAGCCCTTTAAGACATCCTAGTCTTTGTGTGGAAATTGTGGCATAGTTCCCAGGACATGCCACCTGATGTTGCAGCCACTGCAGCAAGGCCACACGAAGTTTCATGATTTGGCAACACACACACATCAAAGATGCTCCTCCCTTCCTCCCTCAACCCATTCATTTGGCTGTCATCAGCTTGTCTGTGCCACAGTTGCGGCCACGCGGTGCCAAAGGCTGGACCGTCTGCACATGCAACGTGCACATTGCACGACCCTCAGGTCCTTGCATGACCCACATCACACTACAGTCTGATGTTGCAGCCACCCTCCAAGCAATGTCCATCCACACATCTCCCGCCTGCTCTCAGGCATACACTAAGCGCACACACAACACCTTTGCATGATGAGTGTGCAACTCCGACTGGCTACACAGCGCTGCCATGCCTTCCAGGCCCTGTCACACCCACCAGGTCATGTCCCTCCTACTCCCCACCGGCTCGGTACCCCGGCAAGGCCATGGGAGTGGGACTCAAGGCTTCTGCATGTAGTATGGTGTCGTCGTCAGGCACAGGGCACAGGTATCATCTCTCAGCGTGTCAATCTACAATGTGTCCAGGACCCCCCTCTCCACCATCACATGTGCACACAACCTCATCATCAACTCATATGCCAGTGACAGGCAGGTGCCCCTCACCCTCACCAAGGACGCAGACATTGCCAGTTCCAATATTCAAGATTGCATGAGATCCATTGATGAATGGCAGAACAGTAGCCACCTGAGGCTGGACTTGTACAGGACAGAGGTCAACATCTGAGGATTGTCCCCTTACAGCTGGGTCAACTGCTTGTGTCCCACCCGCAAAAGCCCTGCACAAGCACCCAGTATCCACGCACACAAGATGGTGTGCATCATGGATTGCTTGATCACATTTGCCATGCTAATCACCAGCATCTGTGCCTCAGACTGCAACACCCTCTAAATTATGCACATGATCCCCAGATAGATCCACTCCAAGGAAAGACGGACCATCCCCCAGGTCCACGACAACATCCATGTCAAATACTGCCCTTACCTCTACGGAGCAGCCACATCCAAACTCCCGGGAAACTTGTCCACATCCAGGCTGCATGTGCACACCTCAGCTGCAACATCCCGCGCCCCAGCCACATCACCGTCCAGCAGAGATAGCTGCAATGGATCACTGTGTGCTGCAAGATGACCTTCAGACTCCCCACCCACACTCAGGAGGCAGGCCACAACCCCGACCCAAAACCAACCTTGTACCACTGTCATCCGAGACCCCGTAGTGCCATCTCCGTGCATCCTACCTTGACCTGGCCACCATTCTTCAGATCCACCGTACTCCAGCATGCAGGACATAATTCTCCCACCTGGGAACACATACCTGCGACTCCCTCCCCGGGAACCTCCGAATGAGGCATGACCTCTACGCCTTACTGATACTCTTCCAAATAGGTCTGTCCGCACAGTATTGCAAGCACCCCCTCAGCAGCTTGAGGCCATCACAGGTGAGTATTGTGCTCCATGTCTGCATTGAATGATACATTGTGACCCATGTGTGTTCTGTACCAGACTCAGATCCCAGGGTATGGATGGGTGGAGTTAGTTCAACACTCAGGCATAGTTTGACATTTACAAATGTTGTGGAATAATGCCAAATGACAGCAACATCTCATGACAAAATTAAGTTTTTATTTTTGGTGGGGTAAGTCTTTTGTTAGATGAACTAAGGTGCTCTACCGGGTGCATAGAATCCAAAGTTCATAGGGGGAGATGGCATCCTTGTCAGTTGGAGTCATCAGAGTCCAGACCACAGTGTTGGTCATCATTGGTCAGACTGTGACCAGCAAGTCCATGTGGCAGAGAAAGTCATTGGGTGAGGTGCTGCTGTTGCACCAGAGGGCCAGGTGCCAGGCCAGGTGACCTGGGAGATGTGGATGGTCCGCTGACTCTCACGGTCTTTTCCGTGGACGACCCACCTTCCTGGGGGGACTCTCAGATGCAGGCCTTGACGATGTCTGTGATGCTCCGTCGGACGAATCCTCCTCCTCCTCCCTCCCTGTGGCTGGTGGTGGTCTTCACCTGGTGGCACAGGGAGGGTTGCCCATGTTGTTGGCGATCCGACGGAGTGAACGGCTCATGTCCGTTTGCACCGCCAGGAGCTCAGCCAGTCTTGCCTCCATCCATCCTTGGTGTTGCTGTTGACTGGCATGTTGCTCGGCCTGCAGGTTCTTCATCTCGTCGAGGGTCCCCTTCATCTCTGTGAGGCTCGAAACTACCTGGCTGATGCCCCTGGTGTCACGCCGGTATGTGTCCAGGATGTGGCGTATGTGTGACATACTGGTTCCCTCAGCTGCATGGTCAGGTTCTCGCCTCCGCCTGCCTCCACTCCCACCACCCCTGCCTACACGAGCCTGTCCTGCCTTTGTGGGCACATCGGGTCTACGGGACCCCTGAGGGATGGCATTAGCGGGGTTGTCTGCCTCCTCCTGGGTGCCCGGAGAACCTTGTCCCTCCTGGTCAGACTGGCTCTGTTGTTCAGTGCGAGCAGGGCTCCTGGGTGTCTCCTGGGATGTGGCAGGAATGGGGGTGGGGGTTGGCACAGATGTACCTGACACAGGTGCTGCAGGGGCTTGGGCACCAGAGGGGCCAGGTTGGTCGGGGTCATCCACGGAGTGGTGAGAGTCGTCGCTGCCGGTGGGATCATCTTCACGCTGAGCCTGGGACTGTGATTGTTCCCCCCCCATTGTTGGGGGGAGGTCGATGACGTTGCACTGTGTGTGAGAGAGAGACAATGTTAATGCTGTTTCATGTCACACCAATGTTTCATACATATTCAAGTTGTCACAGTTCCTCCAGGTAGTTGTGTGTGGCTAGCATTCCTCTCAATGACCACTTGGGGATGGGTATGTTGCGGGGGACAGATTGATATGTTCTCCTGAGTGTTTTACCAGTAGATATTTGGCTAGGATGCTTATTTGGCTATGGATTGGTCTTGTTGTGTCACATGTCCATTGTGAGAGTGGGTAAATCCGTTGCCTGCCCCGGGGGTGTGTGCTTGTGGGTGAGGGGGGGTTTGTGACCGGGCCTGCTGTTGGGTGTAGTGTGATTTCTCATTGGGTCTCCCAGGTGATGTGTCTGTCCCCTCATGGTGCATGCTGGCATGACAGTGAGTGTGAGTTCCTGTGCTAGATATCTGAGCTTGTGGAGTTGGTGTTTGAGTGTACAGTGGTCACAGGAGGGCCTTGTGCTGCATACAGCAGGGCCAAGTGTCAGCTACCTTGTCAGTACTTTGCCAGTCCCTGTGCATTGGGCATGGTGCATGTGTATGTACCTAGCCCATATGGGCTGAGGGCATTGGTGTCTGCTTCTGAGTTGCACAATGTGTTGTGTGAGCCCCACCCTCCCAGCATCCCGGACATCCAGTCTTGGGTTTGTGGTTGGTGCGGCCTGGGACATGGCATTGCCTTTATTTGTGAATGGGGCATGGAGACGTTAGTGGCATGAGCGTGGTTTTTGAGTGTGGTTGTGTGCAGTGAGGGCTTGGGGGAAGTTGCGTGCATTTGGTGTATTTGTGGTGTTGATGCCATTCCCCCCATGTTACATGAGTTGTTTGTGTACTCACCAGGCTCTGCGACTCCTTCGACTTCGTGTACTCCCACCGGCGGAAGCATGGCCATCACCTTCTCCTCCCAGGGATGGTAATGTATGGGTCTGCGGGGCAGCCCAACTCCAGTGATGTTACTCTGGGCGTATTCCTCATTCATTTTCCTCTTGACTGCCCTGCGCAGATCGTACCACCTGGCTTGGTATTCATGCCTGGTCCTTCGGATGGGCGCAACAGCATTCACCTTATCGACTATCCTCTGCCACAGGCTTGTTTTTTGGGCTATGCTGGTCTGTCTGACCAATGTACCAAACAGCTGTGGCTCGACTCTGATGACTTCGTTGACAAGGAGGTCCAGCTCCGCCCTTGTGAACTTTGGATTCTTGTCTGTGGGCATGGTGTGGGGTGTGGGTGTGGATGGTTGTGGGTGTGTGGGTGTGAATGTGACGGTGTGTGTGTGAATGTGAAGAGGGGGTGTTTGTGAAGGAGGTTCTGTGAAGGTGTGTAAGTTAAGGTGTAGTTAAGGTGTAAGTAAGGTGCAGTTGTTTGTCTGTGGGGTCTGGCAGCAGTGGGTCTGTTGCAAAGACTCATGGGTTGTGAGTGTGGGTCCTTTTTATTGGTCCATTTGTGGGTGTGGCTGGGTTTGAATTTGTGGTGGGTGTGTTATAAGAGGTGGTTGTGATTCAGGGCCTCTGTTTGCCTGTTTGGATATGCCAGGTCAGTCATTGAGATGTATTTTGTCATGTAGACGTGTTTTGTGGTGTTGTGCGAGTTGAATTGACCCTCCTTGTGCTGGTTTACAGTGTCCTGGTTCTGTACGAGTATTTTTCGCGTAGGTAAGGTCCGTACATACGCGATGCTGGGTGAGGGTGCTGTGGTATGGTGTTGGGGTACGGTGCGTACAGGTACGGGGCTGGGGTAGGAGCCTGGGGTGCGGCACGTACAGGTGGGGTGCTGGGGTGCGGTGTTGGGGTACGGTGTGTACAGGTGCGGGGCTGTGCTACGGTGTTGGGGTACGGTGCGTACAGGTGCGGGGCTGTGCTACGGTGTTGGGGTATGGTGCGTACAGGTGCGGGGCTGGGGTACGGGCCTGCGGTGCAGCGCGTACATGTGGGAGGCTGGAGTACGGTGTTGGGGTACGGTGCGTACAGGTACGGGGCTGGGGTACGGTGTTGGGGTACGGTGTGTACTGGTATGAGGCTGGGGTACGGTGTTGGGGTACGGTGCGTACAGGTGTGGTGCTGGGGTACTGCGTTGGGGTACGGTGCGTACAGGTGCAGGGCTGGGCTACGGTGTTGGGGTACGGTGCGTACAGGTGCGGGGCTGGGGTACGGTGTTGGGGTACGGTGCGTACAGGTGCGGGGCTGGGCTACGGTGTTGGGGTATGGTGCATACAGGTGCGGGGCTGGGCTACGGTGTTGGGGTACGGTGTGTACAGGTACGGGGCTGGGGTACGTGCCTGGGGTGCGGCACGTACAGGTGGGGGGCTGGGGTACGGGACTGGGGTATGGTGCGTACAGGTGCGGGGCTGGGAGACGGGCCTGGGGTGCGGCGCGTACCGGTTCGGGGCTGGGGTACGGTCCTGGGGTACGGTGCGGAGGGGTGGTACGGTGCTGACATACGGGGGTACGGTGCTGACATATGCAGGGGGAGGGGGGGCTGTACGACTCGTATCCGGGCACAAGTTTACCCGTGTACATGTGTGCTACAGCGTTCGCTCCGTACGGGGCCTTTTACATGCGGTTGTGTATTCGGACAGGCGGTACGGATCGTACTTGCGCGCTCGGACTTCTGTTTTACGATTTGCACGTAAAAATGTCCGGCTCCCTATCGTACACTTTTCCCGACGCTATTCGGACAGAAAAATTTCCGGCTCTCTCTCGTACCCTTTTCCCGATGCAATTCGTATGTATTTTTCACGTACGAATCGTACTTCACAGTTTGTACGGTACTTGTACGATTCGTACGTGGAAATATACGGACACGAGTCGTACGCAATTTTTTTTTGCCGGATCGGAATCGGCACCTAAATGTATTAATTCATTTTTATTGATTAATATTTGTTTAATTGATATGTTATAGTGTTAAATGTGTAAAGTAATTTATTATAAATTAATTAATAATTGGTTAATAATTAATTTCAATTAATTAATTGGTAATAATTAAGGTAATTGTGTAATTAATTGTAGGTGTGTATTGTGGTGTTTATAGGTGGGAAGGATGGGAAGTAATGTATTTTTAATTTATGAATTAATAATTGGTTGTTAATTAATCTTAATTAATTAATTGGTGATTACTTTTGGTAAATTTGTAATTATTATTAGGTGTGTGTTGTGGTGTTTATAGGTGTAGAGTGTGGGAAATAGTTTATTTTTAATTGATGAATTAATAATGTACTGTTAATTCATTTTAATAAATTAATTGGTAATTAATTATGGTAATTGTGTAAATAATTTTAGTTGTGTGTTGTGGTTTTTTTAGGAGCAAAGGGTGGGAAGTAATTTGTGTTTATTTAATTATATTTAGTAGTTAATTAATGTTAATTATTTTATATTTATTTTGGGTAATTGTTTATTTTTGTATGTGTTGCTTTTACTTTTAAAGGGGAAAAGAATGGGTAATAAATGCATTTTAAATATTTAATTATTAGTTGTTAATAGTAATAGTTATTCTTTTAAAAATATTATTTAGTTATGTTTTATTACTTTATAGTTTAATTTAGGTGTGTGTTGAGGATATTATAGTGTTAAAGCATGTGTACTCATGAATGTTTTTTTTTATTAATAAGATTTTTTCAATTGATTATTAATTACGTTAATTCTGGAAATAAATGTAATTAAAAATGTTGAAAGTGTTTTGTTATTGGTGTGGTGTTATAGGGTAGAAAATTCAATAAATACATTTATGTTTTAAAAAAATTTTTGGTTTGTTAATATTTGCTACTTTTAAATAATTATTGTTTATACTTGTATTTATTAATTTATTTTATATATTTTTTGTAGGTTTCTGTTATATGTAATTAATATTATAATATGTGTTCTTTTTATATATTTAATATACTTAATTTTGTATTTTTAAAATATTGTTTTATTTATTTTTATGTTTTTTAAAAGTTTGTAATATTTTGTGTTTTTTTCTCAATTGTTTAAGTGTTATTATTATTTTTTGTTTGTTACTCTGCTATCCAGTACTTTCCCTACTGTTGCACTCACTGGAATGGGAATAGTAATTTTTACCCCTCTGCTAGCCAACACTTTCCCTACTGTTGCACTCACTGGAGTGGGAATAGTAATTTTTGCCCCTCTGCTATCCAACACTTTCCCTACTGTTGCACTCACTGGATTTGGAATTGTTAATTTAATAGCTCCATTATCCAACACTTACCCTACTTTTGCACTCACTGCAATTGGGAATAGTCATTTTTACCCCTCCACTATACAACACTTTCCCTACAGTTGCACCCACTGGAGTGGGAATAGTAATTTTTGCCCCTCTGCTATCCAACACTTTCCCTACTGTTGCACTCACTGGAGTGGAGATAGTAATTAGTATCCCTCCGCTATCTAACACTTTCCCTACTGTTGCACTCTTTGGAGTAGACTAGTAATGTTTTTCCTCCTCCGCTATCCAACACTTTCTTACTGTTGCTATCACTAGAGTGGGAATAGTAATTTTTACCCCTCTGCTATTCAACACTTTCCCTACTGTTGCACTCACTGGAGTTGATATAGTAAATGTAATTATTCCGCTATCCAACACTCTCCCTACTGTTGCACTTATTGTGTTGGGAAATGTAAGTTTATTTATTTTTTAATAGTTTAATGTTTTAATTTATTGTAGAATGTTTTATTATTTTAAATTATTGATATATATGTATATATATTGTTATCTAATTTTAAAGTTTAAAAATTAAATAAAGATAATAGTTAATAAATTATTTTTATGTAAATAAATATAAATGTATAAATTATTATGTTTGTGTGTTTATTTTTTTAATAAAGTATATTTGTTATATTTAGTTAACATGTATATAAAATGTAATGTATTTTGTTAAAAATAACAATTTTTTATATATAATATTTTATTTTATATATATTTTTAAATCAATATTTTTTACATCTATATTTTTTGCCTCAATATTTTTGATTCAATATTTTTGTACTTACCTATTAAGGTATTGGAGTCGATTTTTTTGCAGTCGATATTCTTTTTCCGATATTTAGAACATCGATGTTTGTTATATCGATATTCTATCTGTGATCCATCCTACTTGTAAACCCCAGTTACTCTACCCCAATTCTTGTCATCGAATTAATGATGCTCCCCAAGGTCAGACTGGCCTTAGGGAAATCAGGCAGTCCCTGATGGACTGGTCTGACATGTCAGTGTGTCAGCCATTTTTAAGTTTCAGCTTTAGATGTTGCACATGTGCTGTCTAGAACCAAGACCTACCGTATCTATTCTACACCAAGGGCTTGCAGATGCCCACGGACCTGATAATTCTCGCCTCGGTGCCTATTCCAATCATGGAGTCCCACTCTGCAAATCTGGGCAATAGCTTGCTTAATCTCCACAACGGCCCCCACAACGCTAAGGATGCCTGGCCTCCACCTTGGGGGTGCCCAGGAGTGGACGCCTCACAGGGAAAGCCAGGATGGGTTCCACAGCGGTATTCGTACAAGCGCCTTGAGACACTTGCAGGTGAGTAGTGCGCTATACAAGTATCAAATTTACATTTACATTTACATAGGCTTCTCATTTGCTGGCACGATCATCTCTCCACTTTGCTTACTCCTCATTTGTCAAGTGCATGCATACATTATGCCGGTTCTGGTATTTAGCCCTCCCTGAGCGCACTGCCCAACTACTGTTAAACATACACAGCGGACATTGTAGGGCATTGTTTCAACATAATTTTTTTATTTCTTTAAGAGTGCTCCAGTTTTTACTGAGATTTTTTCTTAGCCCTTCCAGCATTTTATTCGATTTGAATAGGGACTGCAGGTCATGGCGGCGGCGTGGTTTTGCCGTTAAAGTGTGTCACACAATTAAACCAACTTTGTGCTGATGGCGTACGTTTGTTTAATTTTTCTACATGCACTGGATTCAGCTTCAATGGAGGGTTTGTCATGGTAGCTGTGGTTATGAAGACACATTCATCCAACATGAGCCTTATTAAAAAGTATTTCTACTTTACTTTGTCCCCACCCATCCAAATCCTCTTTCGTCTCTTTCCCATGCCCATTTTTTTCTCTCCCTCCCACACACACACGTCTCTTTTCATTTTCCCCCTCTGAAATGAAGCACTGGCCGCCTCATAGAGCTTATTTTTTTTACAGGACTGGTTATGCTGTGGCGACAATGAAAAACGTCAGCAGAAACTTCTGCAGAAGGGCACAGGAGAAAGCTCTGTACACACCAGTTTTTCATTCCAGCATCGCACTCCAGTTCATGGCTTGTTAGCCAATTGCTGGAAGGTGGATTATTAGTAGGGGTAGGTATGCACCTACCACCAGCAATAAGGCCACCAACTCAATATAAGGTCCAGAAAAGGTCTCAATAAATTATTCCCTTGCTCAACCCTTGGTGGCTGGCAACGGGCTGGCAGGTTTAACTAAGGAGACAGGTGTGTAAAGCATATAAAACTAGTAATAGATTACATAAGTAAGACACAACACACAATAAAAATCCCTCACCAATTTATAAAAATAGGAAATATTTTTTTCTTTAAAACAACACCACAACAACAAAAATCCAATGTAGGCAACTAGAGATATACATTTATAAAGAATAAACACTTCTTAGTGCTTAAAAACATATAGCGCCAAATTGGGACATCAGGACAAAGTCAAAGTTTGAGGCCAACCGTGATGGAGCCCTGGTCGGATACACTAAGGGGCCGATTGCGATTTCGGCCGCAAAACGTACCGACCGACACGGACCCAGACTGGAGACCGACCGACACGGACCAGCGCCGTACGACCCGTGCAGTACGATGCAATGCATGTGAATTACAACAGACACGTATGGAATACAAGCCGTACGACCGAGCCGTAGGGAAAATAGTGATCTGGCCGGAAAACTGACGTGAGTTTCACCGACCGACACGAACCCGGAATGTACCCAACCGACACGTTCCCGCGATGTCCGATCCGCACAGTACGATGCAATCCGTGTAAAACCAGACCGACTCACACGGAGCCCAAGCCGCATGACCGACACGCACAGAAAACCTGGCCCACAAGTAATAGAGATCTCCGCGACCGACGCGTATGAAACAGAAGAAAGTCAGCGTGAACGAGCCGGAGAAGCCCGCATGAGCCAACATCAGTGTCCCTCTCGGTCAGAAGAACGTCTCCTTCATGCCTAGAAAACCCAAAGGAAAAAAGACAATAAAAGGACCAAACAAGCAATGACAAAGCCAATAAATATAAAAAAAAAGTGGGACAAAGACACACCCACAACAGCACCTATATAAAGGACATCAATCACTACCATGGTCCTTTGCAAACACCATCACACAGCAAACCACAGACACACTCACAACTCACCCATCACACAAATCACACACCATCAGCACCTCACCAAAAGCACTCACACATACAGCTAGCTATACCAACACTAACCCACCCTCACTTGCACCCTCACACACATATCACTCACCACCACCACCCAACACCATGCCCCCAAAGAAGAATCCAAAGTTTACAGATAGTGAGTTAGAAGTGCTGGTAGACGAGATCATCAGAGTAGAGCCACATTTGTTTGGTACATTGGTCCAAAGGACCCCCTTGTCAAAGAAAACCAAGATGTGGGCGAGGATTGTGGACAAGGTGAACGCACAAGCACTAACAAGCCACAAAAAGGACGATATCCAGAACACGTGGTATGAAGTGCGCAGGAGGGTCACAAAACTCATCGAGCATGATCACGCCCTGAGTCAGTGCACCGGCGGTGGCCCTCCTCCAAACCAGTCTACTCCTCCTGGGAGGAGAAGGTGCGGGACATCCTACCACTAGAGAGCGTCCATGGTCTAACAGACATACCAGAGCCTGGTGAGTACACAACCAACATACTCAATATTGTGTGGCAAGGGGACAGTGAAACCATGCACCGCAAGCAAAGCCACAGTAACCAATAGATAATCATCCCAAGATGTGTATGCTAGTCAGACAAACACAATACCTGCCATCTCATAGTGACTTGGAACTGAGTCATGACATGTACCAGCCTACAAACAAATAGGGCAAGGCAGTGGCACAAAGCCAAATAAACACTGCCAGACAGTTTGCCACCACAAACACACTACCTCACAGTGCAGCTGAGTGACAAGAAGGAATAGTGGGGATGCAGGTGAAGTGAGTGTATCCAAAAGCATGATGGGGTTTGTAGTCACAGATAATGTTCCCCCTGAAAATTGGCCCATCAAGACCACTCTGAAACATGCCCACATCACAGGGAGTGGAAAATGACTGACAAGATGGCGGACACTGGGTCCTGCTGTGGGGAGCACAAGACCCTGGTAGGGGTTGTGTGCAAATCAGAAGCAGGACACCACTGACTGACATCCTGAAAGACAACTTGCACGCCCTCCAATGGTGGGATATCTGGCCAGGTGGGAAGGAGGACTGACAGCTCTGACCATACTTACCAGCATGTGGAGACACACACCCCCCTCAAAACAAACTCCACACAACTAACCGGGTACAATGCATTGACCCACACCTCAGTGAAATATCAGCAAAAGATACCCCGTACTGGGTGCTGCTGTGTGAAGCACAGGGGCTCTCTTTGGACTTGTAGCCAAACAAACACCAGGATTTTACAGTCAGCCATCTTGCCATTGCTGTCACAGGGAAGCAGAGTCAAGAGGAAGGAAGTATGGGCATGCTGGGAAGGGGGGTGTAGCCAAGAGCATGATGGGAGTTGCAGTCACAGACAATCCCCACCCTCCCACATGACCCAACAAGCTCACACTGAACAATGATCACCTCACAGGGAGTGGGAAGGGACTGTCAAGATGTCTGACACTGGGCCTGAGAAATGATGTGGCTGACAATCACACATATGCACTGACCAAACAAAACCCAGTCGCACACACAGCCATTGTAACCATATGTTCAAAATCATTGTCTGGGGATGCAGTGTCCAGGGGTGCCCCCTGGATGGGCAGGGGAGGTGTGACTTGCAGATGACAAATGTGGAGAGCCATATATATGGTACATTGCACAAAACACACAGGAATTCACATATACATCATTGGCAGGGGACATCTGACAGTGAATGGAATGGACACACCAATATAGCCGACACCATAGCATGGTCTCATTCACAGGCGGTGCTGTTGTGAGCTGCATTCCACTCCCACATCGTGCTGAAACATAGGCATCCTTCACACAACACACAACACACCACTCACTGACATAGACACTGTAGACACAAGGTCAAACCTGGACAGCATTGGAGGAGACATGCTACTCACAGCAGCCAAACTGCAACACACACACCACCGGCCCTCACTGTCATGAACATTGAAAAGCCACAGTGCTACCTTGCCCAATCCATGTCACCATGGAGAACATTGACAAGTCAAATCACATATGCACGTACAAAACTCAGCACCAGACTCATTAACGATGGTGACATCATCACTTGTATGAAATGAGATGGGAACTAGGAAAACTGGAGGAAAACACTCCCTCCAAAGAGATCACAGGCATACCGGAATGTGACCATGTCACACCAATGTGGCACACAAAGACTAGCAAACTCTGCTACCACACATGCCCCAATAGTACAACATATCCCCAGTGGAATAGCACGTATGTCCTTGTTAAATTTCACATGTGTACAGGGATGACACACCTGTGTCAGCAACGTGATGGCCCTTGAGTAGTAATGGCCATGTACAGACAAATCTATCCATGAGCTGGGCATGCACACACTTCGACATGCACATTGAAATGTTTCATTATGGCTTGGCAATGTGCAACAACAATATCAATCTCTGTCCGTGACAAGCCGGAACAAAGCAGTGTACAGGCAGGCATCCGTTCGTACAGTAGAAAATGTCATGTTTGTGAACCATTGATGCCTGTAGAAACATAACTTACATTGTGTGTCTCTTCCAAACACAGGTGGTGCTGGGGACACAGCACCAAATGAAGAGGATTTCCAGTCCCAGACTCTGGTGGACACTGAGCTCTCTGGTTTGACTCTGTCTCTCTCCTCTTCGATTGACGACAAACAAGCTGGCACCTCCGGTGTGAGTCTTCATGTAGCACCAGCAGCATCAACATCTGCACCCCCTGTACCCATGCCTCCAGCATCTGGAATTCGACAGGGCACCCCCGCCAACATGGACAGACCAAGGCCACAGAACACCCTCAGCACAGGGACACAGGACCCCCCGGAAGCTACAGCCAACACCACCAGCAACACCACCCAAGGGGACCTAGTGTCACCTGTGCGTGCCGCCGCTGGTCCTGCCCATGTGGATAGGGGTGCTGGGAGGGGTGGCAGGCCGAGGGAGCGACTTGCAGAGGGGTCTGGACTGCATGATGTCCCCCAACTGGCACACATCATAGATGCGTACCAGGATAGCACCGGAGGATTAGGCCAGGTAGTGGGGATCCTCAAGGACATACACCAGGAGCAGGCTGCCCACCATACCCACATGGAGGCAAAGTGAGATGCCCTTACTGCGGTGCATCGGGACATACTCCAATGCCTCCACCAGATCACCACAAACATGTCCACACCTCCCTATGTGGCCACAACAACTGTTGCAACACCATCTGCCAGTGCCACAGGGAGGGAGGAGGACTCTGGCGGAGAGTCCCCTGCACCGCAGAGGTCTGCACCTGAGGATCCCCCCCCCAAGAAGAAGAGGGGTCGTCCGAAGAAGGACATGTGAGAGGCAGATGTCCCAGCACATCCCCCAGGGCCTCTAAACCTGTTCTGGACAATGTTCTTTGTGCGCAACCCGTTCACCTTGTCCAAACGCACACAACTCGCCCACATGACATGGAGGGTTCATGTTGGTCCAATGTAGCAGATGACTGTGGACTTTGCTCTGGACATTTCATCTACCAACACTTCCAACTCTAATGTGAACTTTGGATTCAAAACCCAATGTACAGCACCCACCATCCTGTGCACTTTCCTCACACATGTTCGAAAATAAACTCACTAGTACACCATACTTGCCTCTGTTGTGATTCCAAATTGTCATGTGTCACGGAGATGTTGATCTTCTAAACAACACAGTGCATGCCAAATACTACAACAATGTGACCACCGTTAGGTGAGTCATGGTGATGTGACATATGTGAGGTAGACACACTACTCTGGCAACACAACACATACTCACCATAGCCATGTTACTCATCCCACACAATGATGTTGACTTGAAACACATAGGTATGCACAGACACAACACCTATCCACAGTCAGTGGTAACAAGTCCACAGGTGAGGTAAGCAAATGTCACTCAGATGTGGGAAGACAGACAACGCACCTAACAAAGCATAGAACAGGTTCATTACACATCAGCAACATGTTTATTCTAAAATAGTTGCAAGGCAATTGTACGTTACGGTGGACACACGGTCACAGAGTGTCTGAGAATTGAAGTCCAGGGGTGTGTGTCACATCACTTGATGGCAGTTGACTACTCCCACACTGGGGTTGGGTTCTGGGTGTTGGGGGTCAGTGTTGACCCAACAACAGGCAAAGTACCCTGGGAAGGACAGAAACAAGACACAGTCAAAAGCACAGCAGAACAGGAGAGAAATGCAATACACATGCACAAAACATGTCACAAGAAACGTACACAGAAACAAGTTAGCATTACTAACCAATGTTCCCTCCAATTTTTTTCCTCTGTGTGCGGCACTGTAAAGACTTTGTGCGCTGCAGCCAAGGCTATGTGCGCCAGGAACCAGACCACACGTGTGGGTGCAGCCTCTAAAGAAAGGGGCACGGCCAACATTAAAGTGAAAATGCTTATGGGGAGCTTTTACACAAAGTGTAATAAAAAGAAAGAAAGAAAGCTTTTGTAGCGCGGCTGCTGAAGTGAAAGTGGTTGCGCTGTGAATTAAATAAATAAGCTCAGCTGCTAAAGTGAAAGCGGACTGTGCCGTAAATTAAATAAGTAAACATGGCAGCTATAGTTAAAACAGACCGCACTGGAAATGAAAAAATACATGAGTAAATTACGTGATATAAAAGGTGGCGACGTGCTGCGACATCGTGGGTGGAATAGGGAAGATCATTAAAGAAAACAGTGCTCACCCACTAGCTAAAGCAGACCATGTAACACAAGTAAAAAGTCCAGTCGTTATGGGAGGATACAAATGCAGACAAAGTGGTAACAAGGTGGGACTACTAAGCCTATTCACGAATGAAAAGCAACGATTTCGAAAGGACAGTTACAGGAGCCAATTGAAAAGATGGGCGGGAAATGGGCAGAGCTTCTATGCCATACCTCAATACAGCATGCCTCACACAGCAGCACATGCACTGCCCAGGCTCGACCTAAAAATAAACAGGTGCTTGGCCTAAAATGATAAGGCGCTGTGTGAAGAAAATGGGCACACGTGCCAGTTGAGCCCCAAGGGCACTGTATCTAATATGACTCCCAGGTTCCTTTTAAAGGGTGGAGGAGCGTGGCCCCGCCTACGACGACTCGCCCCCAACCTTTAGAACATACCATTGTTGCTACTTTATAATTATCATAGGCAGTCAGGCATGCGAGCGCTGTTCTAGTGGTGAGTGTTGGAGTTTCAGGGTGGGCAGGACTGATGGCAGCAGCCATAAGTTGTACCTCCCAGAACCAAAAGCTATGAATGAGCCAAATACAGATGTCTCTCGGTCTGGGGTTTTTAAGGAGCTACAAAGAATGTGGGCCTTGTTGAACTCTGATGTCGGGCCACTTATTTATTTATTTATTTATACTTATACCCAGCCCTGCCAAGTACCACGCATCAGGCGTGAGAGTAACGCATTTTATTGTGGTGGTGCGCATCACCGCACCAAAATGCGAAGTCACACATTTATAGCGCCTCATGAAGTTGCTGACAAATGGAAGGGAGCTTCGCTATTAGGGTTCATTCAGCAAAGCACAGACCACGCGCTGCTGCAGCAGACCAATGTGTGAAAGACTGCACTACACTGTGCAGAGAAACTGCCCTTTTTGTTCTGCTCCAGCGGTGTTTGTTTGTTTGAAATACATCTCATCTGTTTTGGAAGGGATTCCGGTTGCTCCGGCCAGACTGGGCTGAGATGTGCTCTCACTGACTGCAACACAGGGTACATTTGCCGCCAAAGACAGAACATAATTCATGAAGTGGGCGGCGCGAGCGGGTGGAAATTATGTTTGTAAGTTTAGTAGTTTTGAAGCCACCACTGCCCGCACCGCCGCCTGTGCCTCTGCTCTGCTGTGACCGGACCAAGCTCAGTTTGAGGAGTCATCAGTCCCAACTACCTTTGGATTTTCTCTAGTGCTCTGCAGACAGAACTATATTATAACCACCTTTAATTAACTTACAGCCACCTCGAATGAAAGAAAAAAGATGCATTGTGATTCTCGGGTTCAATCTAGCCACAACCAACCAATGCTTCTTCTTGCTGCATTCTGCCCTCCTCCTTGGCTATAAAGAAATGCAGCCTCCCAGGAATGTTGATGCAGCATAGCTCCTAGCGCTGGCCTTCCAGCTGCTGTGTATCTCGAAGGAAATGGGGAAGAGGGGGTGAGGAGGTGACAGGCAATACTTCCATATATCGAGGGGCGCCGGCAAAATCAGATCTAAAACTGCACAGT
This sequence comes from Triturus cristatus, assembly GCF_964204655.1. Taxonomy (NCBI): domain Eukaryota; kingdom Metazoa; phylum Chordata; class Amphibia; order Caudata; family Salamandridae; genus Triturus; species Triturus cristatus. The sequence goes on along the minus strand of NC_140588.1, from coordinate 313,271,951 downwards.
CGAGTCAGCAAGTTTGTTCTAACACACTGCACACGAAAATCTGCCAACCCAATTCTAGCACACTGCACAGTTAAACCCAGCAGATCCTGCCTAACCGGCTGCTGATAGATCCAGTAAACTGGGCTTTAGCACACTGCATAGTCCAACCAGCAAACCCCCTCTAAACAAACTGTACAGTGAGACCCAGCAAACCCCCGCTTTAACACACTGCACACGTAAATCTACAAACCTCCGTTGTTCAAATGTGTGTAATTTCTCTTATTTGTGTGTTTCCCTCATCTTTGCTTGATTTTTGCTCGCGAGAAAGTGTCCCTCATAGTCATTGAAATGTCACTCATAATTATACTAAAATTATGAAAATGTCACACATAGCAATGTGAAACCTTGGCAGCTATGTATACCTAAAAGAAATGCAGCAATTCCAAAAGCACGATGTGTGTTTTACACGTTGTGCTTTTGAACTTGATGCATGTTTTTTTGTTAATGGAGCGTGGCCGGGGGCTGATTGTGGGCCTTTGCGAAAATATTTCTGTTAATTGCAGCCTATGCCAGTGCTGCGATTAACAGGAATACTTTCACAAAGGCCCACAAACAGCCCACAGCCGCGCTCCATAAGACATGCATCAAGTTCAAAACCACGACGTGTAAAACACACATCGTGCTTTTGGAATTGCTGCATTTCATTTCTTAATAGAGCGTGGCTGCTGGCTGTTTGTGGGTCTTTGTGAAAGTATTCCCGTTAATCGCAGCACTGTCATGGGCTGCAATTAACAGAAATATTTTCCAACAATGGCCCACAATCAGCCCCCAGCCGTGCTCTAACAGATGCAAATGCAGCAAGTCCAGGAGCTCTTATTGCAGAATGCGTGCCCAGGCTGCCAGTAAAAGGAAAGTTACTGGCCACTCCCGGCGACGCGACCGCTCTCTCAGACGATCTGCTGTGTGCGAGCTTCACATAGACACTGCGAGCTCGGGCTGAAAGAAGTGCGCGCGTGCGCACGCGCGCATCCTCCTGGGAACATAGGTACTAACCTATTGTGGAGTACAGACCACCTGAATGGACACATCACTGCACACATCTAGTCCAGTGGCACACAGACACACTCAGAAAGCAACCCAGGAGCCGCAACACATTTCAGCCTAACTCCATACATTGACATTACAACCACATAAACTCACATTCAGGTGAAGAAGTTGTTGATGAGCTGTGTGCGGACGTCACCCTCATCTTCATCATCACTGGCATCGTGGCCCAGGCCGGGATCCTCCACAGGTGGCGGAGGTTGGTCATTGTCATCCTGGATGAGAGGCACCTTCTTCCGCACTGCCATGTTGTGTAGCATGCAAGGATAATTTTGCACACCTTTGCAGGCTCATATGGGAGGGCTCCTCCGGTCTTGTCCAGGCAGCAAAAGCGGCTTTTCAGGAGGCCAAATGTCCGCTCAATCACCCTCCTGCTCCGACCATGTGCCTTATTGTAGCGCATCTCGGCTGGTGTCACAGGGTTCCTGAGGGGTGTCGGCAACCACGGCATGTTGGGGTATCCGGAGTCACCTACACACAAACAATTGAACAATTAGCAGAGTTTTGTAGGAGTGCGGAATACAACATTGCCAAACACATACAATGGTAAACAGTCAGTACACACCGACAAGCCAGGCACGCTGATCTGGCATCTGTGACATCAGCGTTGAAATGCAACTACTCCTCATTATGTAGGCATTGTGCGCAGAACCGGGGAACCGTGCACACACGTGTGATACACATGTCTGCAAGACATACCACCAGAGCATTGATCGAGTGGAAATGTTTCCTGTTCCGGTATGCTTGCTCATGTGCCTGTGGTGGTATCAGGGCCACATGTATACCATCAATAGATCCGATGAAGTTCGGCATCCTCCCCAGTGTATAAAAGGCATCCTTTATTTGAGGGAGTTCAGCTGGGCTAGGGAACTTGATGTCCAAGACATTGCGTAGCACATGGCTAAACATAGTTTGCGACATCCCACCTGCTGTAGCCACAGTGTACTGGAAGGTACCAGTATCAAAGAAGTGCAGGGCTGTCATCACCTTCACCTCTGGGGTCAGTGCTGTAGGGTATGTCCGACCAGGTAGCAGATGTGGCGCCAACTGCTCCGCCAACTCCTCTATCAGGGCCTGGTGAAGGGGTACAGTCGGATGCAGTCGTGTTCCTGTATAGTTGCAAGGTCTGAGAATGGTCGATGGACAGCTGTTGCCCGGCAGAACAGAGATGCACAAAGGAAGATTGTCGGTTCATCCACCCATGTGGCCATGACCAGGCTAAATATCACATGATACATCATGACATTACACAATGTACTGAGGTGTGTGCTGTTGGGAATGGATACATATGTCACCTACATGCCCATCACCTCACATCTCAATTACACATGTCCACATAAGTCCCATGTAGTGCAATTGCCAATCATTGGGCTGTGTCACCCTACCTATGTACTGCTGTGACGTTACATACACATATCACAGTGACAAGTAAGGCCTGATGGCTCCCAGGCCTCACAGACCTTTGCCATGCAGATACCCAGGGTCCCTGTATTGCCACATCGACACTGGCATGACATGGCGTATCACGTACACGCAACAAGGCAAGCGTGAGTCCCACAGTTAGGGGCCACTGTTGTCTCTGCAGGCCCTACATGTACGTCTCTTAGACACACACACACCATCAAGGTTGCTGCACATACCACATGGATGTAGAGACTGTCTCCCATTGGGCACAATTGATCATCCACATCTGAGGCACAACATGCACACAGACTGTGGGTGCACATCAGAATTGTGGCTACAGGTCTCACTGTGACGGACATGCCATCACCCCCTGGACTCAGGGTGTATGTGACATGTCATAAACATATCCAACCTGCAACTGTGTCCATGACTCATGCCCATTACTGTACAGCTGCACATCACAGTGGTAATGTGCACAACACACAAAGGATTCTGCCGCCATGAACATGTGCACAGTCTGGGAGTGGCTGAACAAAAGTGCCACACAACAAACCAAATGTTGCCCCCCAACACACATTGAATGCAGCCTTACATGCCATGGGACACCGTGTGGCCAATGCTGTAGTGTGGTAGGTGTGCACATGTGTCCCTGGCAAGTAATTGTGTGTTGAAGCCGTCAAATAGTCACACCAATGAGCTCCGACGCTGGTGACAAGGCGTACGCGTTGCACGGTTCATGACCGAGCAACGCGTACGCTTTGCCATTGACTGCAATGAGCTCCGACATGGGTGACAATGCGTACGCATTGCACGGTTCATGACCGAGCCGTGCGTACGCTTTGCCATTGACTGCAATGAGCTCCGACGCGGGTCACCATGCGTACGCATTGCACGGTTCATGACCGAGCCGTGCGTACGCTTTGCCATTGACTGCAATGAGCTCTGACGCGGGTGACTATCATGCATGCGCATCGGGCAGGCATGTTCCAAGAGTGGCGTACGCCTTGGCCATTGAATCATATGGAGATGGGTGCATGTGTATTTTCAAAATACGCGTTGTACAGTCAGTTGACCGAGCCGGGTGCACCCATTGGCTCTGGACTGTCATGGAGACGGATGCGGATTCAAAACTTGTACGAGTTGTGCGCTGGAAATTCAGTTGGATGTCTACAACAATGTTGCAATTCCTAGGGTTCTATAAAGGTGAAGATTTGAATGATGCGGAAGACGTGTACGAGTCGTACATTTACATGGATTGGCCAGATTCATAGAATGCAACTGTGTTGGACCTATCACTGGGGACACATGGCACAGAGTCTGCCTCTGCAGCACATATATAAGGCTGGATGGACCCCAGGGAGCTCACTTGCCTGCACTACATGCTACTGGACCACATCCCTGCTACCACTGCTGCTGTCTCTGCATCCTCTGGCTCCTGCTATGGCACGTACTCTGAAGAGGGCCCCAGCTTTCACTGAGGAGGAGAACCAGGCCCTGCTGGACGGGGTCCTTCCATAGTACAGCAAGCTGTATGGGAAACCAGGGGATCAGGTGAGTGTGCAGTCCACTGCCTTCCTAATTATGCATGTTGTCTGACTAGCAGTACTAGCAGTGTGTACACCGGTGGCAAAGCATTCTCACTTCATCCCCCAAAGTGTGTAGGTACATGTAATAGACAGGTGTTCTGCAGCTAAAGTACATTTGTGAAAGCTTAAACTTCCCATGCATTGTTAACATGTCAGACATGCAGGGCATTTGTCCTTTTCCATGGGTGCACTACCTGTGTCACTCATTTCCCTTTGTGATGATGATATGTATATCCAGGGGTGATGGGCAACAGGTCCCCTATGAGTGGAGGTGGCAGGGGTGATGGGCAACAGGTCCCCTATGGGTGGGGGTGGCAGTAGTGATGGGCAACATGAGCCCTATGGTTGGGGGTGGCAGGAGCGATGGGCAACAGGTCCCCTATGAATGGGCATGGCAGTTGTGATGGGCAACAGGTCCGTTAATGTAGATGATAAAAAGGAGGGGGGCTAGAACACAACCCTGTCTAATCCCCCTGCCTACTTTAATGGCTTCGGTGACCTCACCCCTGCCGATCCTGACCTGGGCTTTAAGATCTTTATGAAGGTGCGTCAAGAAATGCACCAAGGGTTCGTCCAATCCATAGGCCAACAGGGTAGACCAGAGCTTTGACCTATTGACAAGGTCAAAAGCAGAGGTCAAATCCATGAAGGCCAAATAGATTGGCGAGGCCCTCGCAATGGTGTATTTGCCCATGATTAGATTAAGATTTAGCCATTGTTCGTTGGTGCCAACTTTGCTTCGAAAACCCAATTTATAGGACTCTAAAATACCGTTTTCCTCAGACCACTCTAGTATCTTGGTATATGGGACTCTACCCAAAATTTTTAAAGTATTATCAATTAGGGAGATGGGCCTATAACAATTGGGTTGGGAACGATCCCCCTTTTGAAAAATCGGGACAATAATGCTTGTGGACCAGGAACTGGGTAGCGGAGTGTGCGTTAAATTGTTAAAAACATTTAAAAGAAGAGGCGCCCAAAAGTCTGGTTTGCATTTAATAAGGTCAATAGGTAGCCCATCTGGTCCAGGGGCTTTGTTACCCACACTCTGTTGGATGGCTTCTCCACCTCAGACAGGGTTATCTATATTCTAGTTAATGGCCCAGGCTCAAAGTAGACCGCCTCTTTTGCGGGAGCAGCATACATTTTTGTGAAGTGGTCTTCCCATGACTCGCTCGCAATGGTGCAGCTAATGGGAGTGAGAAGCTGCCCCGTGGATAGCAAATCCCTCACAGCTGTCCAAAATGTTTCGCCTTTTTTTATGCTAGTGCCTCCCAGCGATTGTTTAGAATTTCCCCTTTCCGATTAGAAATCGCAGCTTTATACCTCAGCCTGGCCAATTTTACTTAAAGACTACACCTTGCGTTAAATGATAGGGCGCTGCACAGTTGTCTATTTGACTCAGAGCACTTATGATCGAACCATCTGGGACCTTTTTTCACAAGGGAAATGGGTTTTAACAAAAGAGTTTTAATAGCTAGGCAGAGTTTCCTTAAATCATGGACAGCCGCAGGGAATGGATCTTGGGCTGATAAACATGAATTTATGAGGTGCATATTGTCCTTTACCACTGTCTCAAACAAACCATTATTATCGATTCCCCTCCTTATCAATCTCAAATTGTGGGTGGAGGGCGTAAATTTCCTGGCCCCACATTCAGAGGTAAACATGGGCCGGGATGCTAGTCTCAACACGGTCTCAACACTGTCTTGATTGGATTGTGTTCCCCTTGACTGACAGCGATAACTTCTGCTTCCATTAAATGGTCTGCAAAGAGGGGAGAAATAAAAACAAAATCTATGGTGGAGGAACACCCCCTTCCTCTGAATGTCGGCACAGGATAAATATTTGCGTGTGTTGCGCACACAATATCCGTGGCGTTGGTGAGGTTATGCATACTCAGAAACAACTCTGCATCCCTGCGACTGGCAGAGCTGGAATTATGAAACCCTAAGCTATGTGGTGTATCTGTTAATTTCACATTAAAGTCACCACCCAAAAGGATACTGTGAGAAAGTGGCTCTGTATATACTGTTCCAAAATAGGTACAGTGTGTACAGAGTCCACAGTCCCCAGAGGTTTGGCAGAGGCTAAAGTTATAAATAACCTTACTCGCTAAAGTGGTAGCTTGGTCGAGCAGTAAGGCAGTATCAGAGGAAAGTGTAAAGCATTTGTTGTACACACTCAGTCAGCAAATGGTCTCACACACTCAATAACTGAACTCTAGGCCAATGGTTTATATAAAAATATATGTTTGTTTTATTTTAGAACCAACAATAGGTATTAAAATATACTTTCTCAGAATGAGATGCTTTAGTTAAATACTTTTGCAATATGCAATAGACTTTTGTAGGAAGTAGATACAGGTTGTTGCAATAGGCAACACAATTTCAAACACAATAATGCATTGAGCTCAATGGAAGTTTTAAGTTATTTGCAATAGATTACTTTCAGGATCACTTTTCTAACTCCAGGACTGGATCCTAGATTCAGTCCTGGGACAGTTCTTAGAAACAAGTGATTAAAGTAGACTTAGTTACTGTTGTGATTTTTAGGCAATATTTTGCTATTTTAAAAGTTGACACAGAAGAAATTTCATAGAAAAACAGTCAATGATTCCCTATGGGAGAAAATTCAAGTTACAGGTATAGTATGTTCTTGTTACTTTTGTATTCCAGTACTTGTCTCTTACGCTCAGTACTGGGACCTCTATCTAAAACAGGTGAGCAATTACGTTTTCACAGTTGGTACGATTTTTAAAGAATATTTGTAGTTTGCAAAAATCGACAGAAGAAATTTCACAGAAAAACAGTCAATGATTTCCTATGAAAGAAAATTGGGTTAATGGTAAGTACGGTTGTGAGTACTTTTTTTAGGGTCAGTGCTGGGCTCCAAGATCCAGCATTGGGATCTCTCCTAATAGCAGGTGAGTATTTTCGTTTTCGTTACTCGGCTGATTTTTGGTGAATATTTTAAGTTTTAGAAACTCCACACTTAGAAGAAATTTCAGAAGAAACCAGTCAATGTTACCCTATGGAAGAAAATTGGGTTATCGGCTTTAGGGTAAGTACTCGACTGGCAGAGTTAAGGTTCTGGGCAAAGACTCAGGGGTCTCCCAGGGTCAGGTAAGTACAGTTGTTACACCCTCAGCGGCACAGGTGCAGCCGGGTGCAGAGCGAGTTAGGCCCAACGTTATCCTATGGGAAGCAGGGGGGCCTTGGTAGGTGGCTGCTGACTAGCAGGCCACGCGGCTGTGGGAGCTGGGCTCCTGGTCACTTGCTCAGGGCAAATGGGGAAGTAGATAGGTGTAGAGGTTACACTGCCAGGGCCACTCGGGCGGCTGGGTGCAGTGTGCTTTTGAGTCTTCATGCGCTCAATGGATTTCAATGGGAAAGCTCCTGGTTGAACAAAGGCTGCAAGCTCGGGGACGAAGATTCTTCAGGTGCCACCACCACTTCGAGAGGTAGGTTGGGTAGTTGGAGGATAGGTAGGTACCCAGGAGTTGGGCACAGGGGGCCGCGGGGCACCTGGGTGCCTTTTGGTTTCGGGAAATCTTACCCCCTGTTGATCGCGGTTGGGGGGGTACCTGGTTCTGAGGCTGCAGGTGTCGTCAGGAGCGTCGATGTGAGTCCTTGGGTGCCGGATTCGGGGTCACAGTCGCCGGGGGGACGTTCCCGGGGTCTTTGTTCACTCCGGCACAGGCCAGGCTTGAGGGGTGCAGAGTGTGCAGAGTTCGCTGTTCCGGGCTGATGCTAGGGGATAGAAGCTGGTTTTGAGCAGAGCCTCTACACATCGGAGTCCCAGTCTTGGTAGAGTCTCAAGGTGGTCAGGTCCTCTGGGGTTTTTGAGGTTGCTGACCACTGAAGGCGCCGGAGTTCCACAGGAGCAGGTTCAAGGATCAACAGGCCGGTAGGGATGGGGCCAAGTCAGTTGGTGTCGTCCTTTTGTTAGCAGCTGCGTGGCGGGTCTTCTGGTTTCTTGATCTTCTTGCTTGTTTTTGAATCGGGATCTAAGGAAGGAAAGTTCAGGGTGCCCCTAAATACTAGATTCAGGGGTGTTACAGGTAGGTAAAGGGCAGGGACCAATGGGTCCCTGCCCTGGGGTGGGTACACCCCCTATCCTGCCACTCTCCTGTGGGAGGGGGTCAGTGGCCTAGTCCTGATTGGGCAGGGCCTCCCATCTTCAAGATGGCGAGTGCCCGGAGATGTGCTTCACTTCGCCTCCCCCACCTGAGGGGTGGAGTTGGCAGGCTGGCACATCCCCTGTCCTTATTTGGGGTTTCCCGCCAGTCTTTCCCGCCAGAGTGGGGGTTAGAACCGGTGGGGGCCAGTTTGCTGGGTACAGCAAGTGGCCTGGGGAAGCTCACAGAGGCGGCATGCCTTTGAAGCTTCCCCCTGCCCATCCTGGGGGAGGAGGCCTAGCACCTCACCCAGGATGTGCATTGTTGCAGGCCCAGGAGAGGCCTGCAACCCCTCTCCTACCCAGGGGTCCAGCAACATGTCTGCTGTGTGGCACCCTAGGCAGCCTCCCAGACCAGACATGGATTGTAGGTTAGGTTTCAGGGGGCATCTCTAAGATGCCCTCTGTGTTGCTTTGGACATTAAATCCCACACTGGCATCAGTGCGGGTTTAATGTGCTGAGAAGTTTGATACCAAACTTCTCAGTCTTCAGTGTTGCCATTATGGTGCTGTGGAGTTCGTGTTTGACGAGCTCCCAGCACCATGTACTCTTAAATGGCAGCACTGCACTTACAGTGCCCATGAATGGACCTGGGTACTGTAGGGGCACAGGGCTCATGCTCCTGTGCCCACACCACTGGCATAGAGCACCCAGCTAGAGGGGTGGCTGATGTATGCCAGGACAGTGTAGGTGGTGGGCATGGCACACAGGGATGTGTGCCATGTCAACTCTCTGTTTGGTCTTGTACCCAGACACAAAGCCTGCCAGGGCAGTGTGTGTGTGTTAGGGTACAGGGCCTCTAAGGGTGGCACAATGAGGGCTGGAGCCCTTAGAAGCCTTCCCTGGTCACAAGGCCCTGGGTACCTAGGGTACCATTTACCAGGGGCTGACATGTGGCCAGGGTTTGCCAATTTGGGGTTTGAGGTTTTTAGTGCAGTTTTTAGGGAAGGAACACAGGCCCTGGGTACCTGATTGGCAGGGACCAAGGGCACACCAAGGAAAAGTGCATCAGGTATCAGGCAAAAAGTGGGGGGGTTACTGCAACAGAAACCCACTCACTTACAGATACCAATAGTTTTGGCTAATTCTGACAATCAAGATTGGAGATAAAATCAAAGAGCTGAATGAAGTCCCCATTGGTGATAGAGTTAAAATCACTATTATAAAAATTAATCAAATAAAAAGAGACTCTCCTTTTATACAATAAAAATTGGAAGTTACGACTGTTAGTTGGTAGAACCCTGACGCCGCCGCCAGCAGCAATGTTAATCCCAATAAATAAACCCCCAAGGGGCAACCAAATTTAGTAGTAAGGGCAACAATATTATTGCAATGGAACCCATTGTAATTCTTGGGTAGCCCAGGTCTCCTGGAACATAACTATGTCTTGTTCCTTTATTAAACGTAGCCAGTCTGGGTCACCAAGCCTCGACTGGAGGCCTGCTACATTCCAGCTCAAAATACTCAAATCTGTGTAAACCTTGGCTTTAGATATGGCTTGCTGATCGTCTAACGTATCAGTGAGAGGGGGGCAACAAAAGCCTAAGGGTTTTCCGAGGGGAAAGGTCGATATTCCAGTAGGCATGATGTCAATCCTGTGTATCCAGATCTGATAAGGCCTGGAACCTTTTGGATACAAGGATGGGGGCAGACATGTTAGCAGTGGGCCTAAATTGCAGTTTATAAAAATAACCCAGAGGGAGCGCACAAATACTGGAGCTTTGGATAAATGTTTGTTCACAGAAACTCATTATGTGGTGAACCATATGGGGCCTGTGAAAGTTGATCACGATACAGTCACCATCGATGTTTTTAGGGGATTGACCAACCCACCCAACTCTGCGGACCATAAGGATCTCGTTCATATCGGATGGGTGAAACATTTTGTGCTTTATTAACCAATCCTCAGTCTTGTTGCGAAGGTCAACCCAAGACTCCCTCTGGTCCCCTGAAAGAGTGGGGACACCGGCCAGAACTAATACATAAGGACAGGTAGCTGGCGGTAGGCTCAGAACATCGGTATTAGGTCTCGAGCAGTTACTCCTCATACTGTCTATTGTATTCCTGCTCAGGTCGATTGGTGTTGCGCCAGAATCTGAACATTCAGGGTGACTGCGCAGACCCAAGGTCCTCGTGTCAAGCTCCCGAGATGGATCCTGTATAATCCCCTGCTCAGGGCTGGGTTTCAGCGCAGGAGGTTCTTTAGATTTGCGGCAAGTTATACAAGAGTTAGCAGATGAAGACTCTTTGTGCATGGTGGGGCTTGGAATTAGCAAAATGCATCTTAAGTTAGCATCTGCTGGCATTGACAAGCCCTCACAAACAAACAAGCCCTCCCCAGCATTAGCGTCAGGATGTAAGGTCGCATTACTACCACTGCTACTTAAATTGTCCATGGCAGTAACCACACGTTCTAACTTTTCCCAAACGAGGGTAAAATTTCTGTCAATCAGTTCTTTAAAGTGGGCAAATGCGGTTTCTAGGGCAGTCTCCACAGCGGTGGCAAGAGCAGCATCCCCAATGATGTCATTCATTGTTGATAGAGAAACAACATCAGTCTGTTGCTAACACAATTGGTTAGTGTTGTTACATGATTAGTTCCATGGTTAGCGGATCTGGGACCCCTTATGCCTTTTGTTTTATGGATGCCAACGCCCTGCTTCCGTTTAGCCGGTGGTTCTCGTCTCAGGGTTTGGCAACCCGTGCTCTGGTGATTATGCTGGACCCGTTAGAAGTAGGCGTAGAAGGTACATCCAGAATAGGCAAAGGGGAGTTTGGAGACAAATTTTGGGGCGTAATGGACAAGTGCATTTGTGGGGTGCCATCCGGATTGGGGATACCTAGTAACGGGCGACTCTGTAGTAGAAGGATCTAAGAAGAGTCTTTGCTCTGTCATTTCAATTTCATGGCTCAGCAATGGTTCTGCCCTAACAATGAATGCATCTATGGTCCCCGCTACTCCTTTGCGCTTGCTCATGATGGATCCGCAAATCGTGTACAGTCAATGGGCAAATACAAATGCGACACTGATACTGATATCAAGGGTGGGAATATGCGCAACAGTACCTGAGAGCAGGGAGGTAAGGTCTTGTACAGGTAACCAGGTGTCAGTGAGGCCCAGCCCAGCCTCTTCCAGGCTCCGACGAGCGTGGAAGAGGCCCGTCCTTGGCCCAAGCTTCCCCTGGGCACGGCCACCTGTGTGCACCTCCTGGCGCTTCGGAAGTGCGTCGGTGCCTCCACTGGCATGTTGAGCTATGGGGTTGGAGTCCCCACCACAGAATGCAGGCTGGCGATGTGGCGATATGGCAGGCAGGCAGGCAACAGCTAACACGGGCTCCCGCGCTGCGGGAGCCCCGGCCGCCTCTTATGCGCCTCCTGGTGCTTCGGAAGTGCGTCAGTGCCTCCCCTGGCACGTTGAGCTATGGGGGTTGGAGTCCCCACCACAGAATGCAGGCTGGCGATGTGGCGATATGGCAGGCAGGCAGGCAACAGCTAACACGGGCTCCCGCGCTGCGGGAGCCCCGGCCGCCTCTTATGCGCCTCCTGGTGCTTCGGAAGTGCGTCAGTGCCTCCCCTGGCACGTTGAGCTATGGGGGTTGGAGTCCCCACCACAGAATGTGGGCTGGCGATGTGGCGATATGGCACGCAGGCAGGCACACAGGAAGGCAGGCATGCAGGCAGGCAGGCAGGCAACAGCTAACATGGGCTCACGGACTGCGGGAGCCCCGGCTGCCTCTTATGCACCTCCTGGTGCTTCCAAAGTGCGTCAGCGCCTCCCCTGGCGCATTGAGCTATGGGGGTTGGAGTCCCCACCATAGAATGCGGGCTGGCGATGTGGCGATATGGCAGGCAGGCAGGCAACAGCTAACACGGGCTCTTGTATTTCTTTTATAGCTTAAATCACTTAAGTAATTTGAGCTTGGAGGTCAGCTTACTCATTTGGTATAGGTCCCCAGATTGCACAACTTATTATATGGGGTTACATTTCAATGGTTGGGTGAGTTATTCGTTACTCACATAAAAAACTTTTTGATCGGTGAATTTCTTTTCAATTATATAAAATTGAATTATAGGGATCAGTGTTTCATACCATTGGCCCTGTGGAACCTTTGTTTGGTATACTGTTTATTCAAATTTTGCAAGTAGGTTCATTTATAACCAACATGTTTTAAGGTTGTTGGGGTATATTGTTTCACCCTTTTCTATTGAAGGTTCTTTGGTTGTATTTTTTGGTGATAGATCCCTTTGACCTGTAGGAACCCTGCTATACTATGGATTTAATTCACACAAGTAAACTCATAAACAGCTAACATGATTTCCAGTTACATCTTTTCACCTTATTCTTCTATAGACCTATTTTGGCTGAATTATTCTTTGTGATGGACTCCTTGGCTAATACTCACTGTTAGTTTATCATGCATGACACTTGGATTTTGTCTTATATTATATCTTCTGAGACTTGGTTAGACGTTTGATTTTGATACCCATTACATTTTGATCTTCCCAAATTTTAAATTTATCTTGCTGGTTTCTCTTAACTTTTGCCTTTGTCCAGATGATGGCGTAATGAATTAATAAGATTGAAATGCGTTTGACGCCTTCCTTGGACAAAAAAAAAAAGAGGAAGCATGCATTGCATTTTTGTTCCTGTTATCTGTGGGGCCTGTTTTGTTTAACTCCTCCCTCTGCCATTGTTTCCATATTTACACTGTAAATTGTATTCTTGGTCATTTGTTCTGTGAAACTTTGTGAGCATCATTTGTGTATTGTATTAATGCTTTCTCTGGAAAAATATGTGTTATAACAAATGCTTTTGTAATAATTAGCATGGTTATCTTTCCATTATTTTCTTTCCTTTTCTCTGTCTCTAAATTACTTTAAGTATAATTTATGTAGCATGTTGTTTCATAAGAAGTAATAACTTGAACGACTGTAGCTGTTATAATATTTATTGGCCCCAGGTTCTGGGTTACAGGGCTGCCCCTGTTTTTTGTAGTAATCATAAAAGTCAGCGTGTAGATGTTTCACAACATAGACAATATGTGCAAAGGGACGTAGAAGTTGAACATACATGTGTAAAGCAGTGGTCAACAGGACCTAACATATATCTGTTAAAGGTGAAAGAAATGTGTATGAGTGTGCCTGCATACATAACATACATAGTCAGTTATGTCTAAGTAACAATGTACAAAATCATTAAATGTTGGTATTTTTTGCATTTTAGGTGACCAAGAATGTGGGATGCAGCCATGACTCATGACCCATTCTACAATCCACAGACAGACACCGAAAAAAGATTTAACTCTTGTAGGAAGCTGGCTCTGTATATACTATACCAAAGTGAGGTATAGTGTGCACAGAGTCCAGTGGAACCCCAAAGGTAGGCAGAGGTAAAGTTAGATAGCACCTCACCCTCTATTTGTGGTAGTGTGTTAGAGAACAGTTAAGCATTTGTTGTACACACTCAGTCAGCAAATTAATTCACACACTCAAAGACTGAACTTCAGACCAATTGTTTTTGTATAAAAATATATGGTTATTTTATTTTCTAGAACCAAGCAAGCCTGGCACATGTAAGCAATAAATACTTTACAGTAGTAATGCAGTTTGTAAACAGTTTGAATTGTAATTGTATATGCACTTTGTTTTGACTTACAGTATGGTTGCAGAGAAATGCAATACTTTGTCAATACAGTACATAGAATTGAATGGGCCTTTCAGTAAAATACGAGGTAAGTTAGTTTTTAGATTACTTTTCTTACTCAGAGTAGTATACCTGGATACTACTCTGGGACATTTCCTGTGAACAGGTAAGTAAAATCTTTTGGTTAAATAGTGATATTTTAAAGAATTTCTTTAGGTTTTCAAAGTTGAGGTTCTGGGGGTAGACACCGGGATTCACTCTTTTTACACCGTCAGCGGCACTAGGGCGGCCAGGTGCAGGGTGTTGAGGCCCAATGTTATTCAATGGGAGATAGGGGGCCACCGGTTGGTGGCTGCTGACGATCAGGCCACTTGGGTGTGGGAGCTAAGCTCCTGGTGTTAGGCTCAGGGCAAAAGGGGATCCTGTTTAGCACAAGAAGTGCACCCGCAGTGGCGCAGGGGCGGCTGGGGGCAGGTTGCTGATTTGGCGTCGGGTGCCCTGTTGTTTTCAACGGGGATTTTTTGTTTTGGTTTTCAGCTGCAGGCTCGGTCCAGGAAATCTTCCAGGAGGACCCAACAGCTGGGCAGGTACGTTGTTGTGCTTGGGGACATAGGTGCATCTCGGGTTCTCTTCTCCAGGGTGCAGGGCAGCTGGATGCAGGGCTGTCTTTGAGGTTGAGTTTCACCTTACCGGCCACTCGCGGTTGGGGGGTCTCTGTGAAGAGGCTGCAGGCAACGTTGGGGAGTCATGGAGGGGTCAACCCACGGTGGAGTCGGACTCTGGAGCCCGGAGGGACCTCGCTGGGACCGGTGGGCCTCTGAAACTCAGGCCATAGGCGATGGGTCCAGTGGTGGTTTCAAGCGTTGGGTTTCTTTTTTCTCAGCAGGCTCGGAGTCTTTCTTTGGTGTTTCTTCTGAACAGAGCCGCTGTTCAAAGGAGATCCGGTCTTTGTTGGAGGCAGTCAGTCCTCTCAGGGGTTCTGGAGGTCACTGGCTGCAGGACAAGATGATTTTTGGTGCAGGATCTCTGTAAACTGTAGACGGGCTGGTAGGGCTGGGGCCAAGTCAGTTGTTCTCTGCAGCCTCCTCTGCTGGACATCTTCTTTTGTCCTTTTTGCTACTTAGGTTGCAGGAATCTGCCTTCTTACTGTATTGTAAGGCGTTTTAGGGGTCTCGAGGTCAGAAGCCAATGGGCGACACCCTGGGTGTGCTGACCCCACATGGGGGAGTGAGCACAATCCCTAATCCTGATTGGGGAGTGCCTGCCATCTGCAAGGTGGCGGGCACTGGAGAGAGGGCTTCACCTCGCCTCCCCCACCTGAGGGGTGGAGTTGGCAGGGGTGGGCACACCTTCTGGGCTGGCTAGTTTTTCCCGCCTGTCTTCCCACCGAAAAGGAGGGGAGACAGGAAGGAGGCCTGCTCCTGATAGAAGGGGAGACTGAGAGTCGCATTACAAATGCTGCCCTGCCACAGATGGCTCTTCCTGGCCAGGGGAGGTGTGAACATCTCCGCTCAGGAAAGGCTTTGTTTCTGGGCACAGGGAGTGAAGGCTCCCACCCTATGGGTCCAGAAACATGTGTAGTGGTGTCAGGTTGGTGTGTTCCAGTCAGGGAACCCACCAGAGGCTGGTCGTTTTTCACGGGCATCTCTAAGATGCCCTCTGTGTGCATTTTTCATTAAATCCCACACTGGCATCAGTGTGGGTTTAATGTGCTGAGAAGTTTGATACGAAACTTCCCAGTTTTAAGTGTAGCCATTATGGTGCTGTGGAGTTTTTAATGACAAAGTCCCAGCACCATCTACTCTTAATGGCAGCACTGCACTTACACTGTCTAAGAATGGACTTAGATACTGTAGGGGTACAGGGCTCATGCACCTGTACCCTCACCACTGGTATAGGGCACCCAGCTAGAGGAGTGACTGATCTATGCCAGGGCAATGGGTTGTGGGCATGGCACACAGATGCGACTCTTCACTTTGTTCTGCACCAAAACATGCAGCCTGCAAAGGCAGTGTGTGTGTGTGTAAAGGTACAGGGCCTCTAAGGGTGGCACAATAAGTGCTGCAGCCCTTAGATTTCTTCCCTGTTCACAGTGCCCTGGGTAACTGCGGTACCATTTACCAGGGGCTGACCTGTGGCTAGAGATGCCAATTGGGTTAGTTTTGGGGAAAGAACACAGGTCCTGGGAACCTTATTGGCAGGGACCCAGGGCACATAAAAGTGCATCAGCAGTCTGGCAACAAAAGTGGGGGGTTACTGCAACAGAAACCTACTTTCCTACAACTCTGCTCTGACAAAGACAAGGAATGTAATCAAGAAGATGTTTGGAGTCCTACAGTCTGGCTTCCGCTGATTGGCTGACTCTTGTACTCGCCTCCTGTGGTGTGCAAAATCATCCTTGTGTGTGCGATATTGCATAATATCTGCTCAAAAACAAATATGTTGTGAGACTATGAGCCACAAAGTCAAGAGTAACTGGAAGAGGATGCAGACAATGAAGCAGACGTAGAGCCTACAATAGTAGGTCAGCAGATACGGGACCAAATAGTGTATAGTTTTATTTGCATAATAAATAGCAAATGATGGTAATACTGACTGAAAATATGTCCAGTTGTCATCCAATAAATGTGATTTTTGTAATTCATCCATTGTTTTCTGTTTGTGTGAATGTCAATGTACATATCTAGTCACCCACATTTTCTTAACTAGATGTAGACCTTAACATGTATGAATCATTATTTCTGACCTGTTATTAAATATGGGGCTATATCTCCAACTAAATACAAATCAATGCAGCAATCCAATGTGATGCAATGCACTGCATGAAAGGGATAGGGAAGGATTGCCACATATCTAGATAGATATGGGTAGTTCCTGTCCTCCCTTTCTTAAGGGGTGAAGTGCAGCACAGCAAGCATACTTGCTGTATTTTGCTGCATAAAAATATGTTTCATGTGGTGCTCAGTGTTTGATGGATTACAAATCTCCCAAAAGCTCAGTCCCTGAGACAATCTAATAAATGTAGTGTGTCACACATATGGAATATCATGCAGAATGGCAGTACTTTGCTGGAAGAAATGTTACAGCAGATACCATCACAGATCATGGGTTACAGCTTTCATGTACAAAAGCCTAGTCTAATGTGTGGATGTCATAATGTCATTTGTAAAGAATGCATTCATGCATGAGTGTAGATCCACAGAACAGCACACATGTAACACCTTAGCAAGGCAGATTGATTTTAAGACTTAATTTGCCCGCACTTGATTCAATACAACTTTACCATGCTTTGCAGAGCAGTGCAAGGAGGCTCAAAGGCCCTTAACAAAACTGATTAAACTGCTGAAGTAGCAATTTGTGGCATTTTTCATATAAGTAAGGCAAGAAAGATGTTCTCCAGCCATCACATCACATCAGAAAGACAGAGATGGGTAATGTGTGTAACATGTAGGTCAAAAAAGCAACTACAAATGGTTGTAGGCATACACTTTTTAATTAAATATGGTACCATAGTATTTATGGGTAGGAAATTGACCCTTTATGGTAAGATTTGTGTACCTCTGGCTTGAGTGCCCAGTTGTAACTTTGTCTGCATCACTAATTCTTGCATGTTCCCATAATGTAACATTGACTATATGTGTGTGCCCTGGCAGAGCCCTGTGTAATGGATATCAGACTGGTTGGACCAAGAGGGCCACCCAAAAACCTACCCTCATTATTGATGTAAGCTACTGCCTTCACGAGGAGTGAACCAGAGCAAATGTGGTGTTGCGGCATACTGTTTAGTGATCAGTAGCAGTGAACATGGCTATTCAACCCTGGGTCACTGGAGTGAGGCACACTCACTCAGTCAGCTCTTCTAAAGTCCTGCTGCAGTGTGTTTCACCCACACTTTCCCAACATCTGGTTGACCTAGAAGTCTGTGTGTGATACAATCATGTGCAGAATGCATGTGCCTGTGCAAGGCATACACATTTCAACCTATGTGTTGTGCAACAGTGTGTACGTGGTCACAGTGTGTGTGCTGGTAGTGTGTGTTCCAAGTGACACACTCTAGTACAGTACAAAGGGACAGTAGTACAGAACAGTGTGCGCAGAGTGAGTATGTGTGCTGAATGTCAGAATGTTGCTGTTACCATGATGCATGTGGATTACAGTACTGATCACTAAATGTGCTGTGACTGTGCACTGAGTGCTGAAGTGCCTGTAGTGCTACATAACATGGAGGAACCTGCCTTTGTTTGTGGGTAAGGTCCTGGCTGCTTGAGGATAACATGAGGACTAGAGAAATCCCACTAGACAGAGTTTGATAGTCCAGCAAACCTGCAAACTGGGAGGGATATACAGTGGAGTATGGGAGAGCCTGCCTGTGTCTGTGCTACCCTAAGTGTGTGTTGAATCAGTGATACTCCACAAGGAAGAGCCTGGACACATCTCAGGAACAAAGAGCTGAATAGGGAACCCAAAAGAGTGGGGCAGAGGGCTCACGATCAACCATTAAAGGATTAAAGGCGCATATGACTGCGTGTGAAATCCAGGTGTGTCCCTGGTAACTCATATGAATTATGATGTGGGAGCAATCAGTTCTTGAGCCCTGCCATGCTGTGCTGCCCTGCTGCCTGCTGTTCCCCTGGCTGGGTGATAAGGACTGCACATTCCTCCTTTGAACCCAGAGACTCCAACGGCAATCTGCTTGGCCTTCTGTCTTAAAAACACATGGACATTATAGATTTTCAGCCACCCAGCTTCAGCACCAGTTGGCATAATTATGAGCCTCCGTTGTATCGCTCTTGCACCACAAAATGTGGTGCAAGAGTGAAGCAAGGCCAAATTGTGATTTGTAAAGCCCTGCAAGGCCACCATGTGCGGCTTTGAGTGGCCTCATCAATCTTGAGTAAAGCAACACCGGCCAAATCACTGTGCTGCGTTACTCTGCCCCAGGGAGGCATCCAATAGGTGTTGCATGGGTGTTCCCTCTCAGCATTCATGGATTTTGATGCATTTAAAGATTTACCAGAATGGTAGATCTGGGAATGCGACAAAAGACCTATGCCTCTCCCTAACTGAGGCATAACGAGGAAAAATTTATTTATTTCTCCTTGTTACTTCCTCTTTCTATGTGCTCTGCATTCTACAGCACATGTAGGAAGAGGAATATACCTCAGGCAATTGTTTTGTGCAGGAAGGTGCCCCTTCCTGCACAAAAACAATCCTCCATACAACTGAGGCACCCTTGCACGATGGTGCAATGCTGCCTGCATTGATGCGAGACTGCCAAAATGGCATCTGCACAGGGACAAAGGTAAGATGGCGCCGTGTTTGGTTAAATATGACACATTCCTCTGTTTTGCTTGTGACACACAAAGCAAGGTTTCTTGCTGCGCTCCATCACTTGGCCATAAATATGGCCCCTGATCTCTGCCATCTGTCCGTCTGCCCTGCCAAGTGCTGTCACCCCTGTCCTGGAACAATGGAAGTGGGCCTAAGGTGTTTGCTGCAACTTCTGCTGTAGATCGTGCGCATCGCCTCAGTTGCACGGGTCAGACTCTGCCCAAGGCCTCTGACACATGGGTCAGAACCCGTTATTACACAGAGCTTACGTAGTTGCAGAAGTGCAACTGTGCAGTGCATCCATCCAGCAATGTACATTTGCGTTGCAATGCGTTAAAAAACAAAATCAACGCAAAGGTCAAAACATTCTAGTTAGACCCAGAACATGATGTAATGAGAGTGAAAGGCTGCACACTATCTGTTAGTTGGAGCCAGCTGTTGATGGTGTTGAAATTGTGTTTGTCGGCGTTTTTGGCAGTTTGTGGTATAGTTGGTGTCTGGTGTGACCCGGTCTTCTCTTTATTGCATACTTTTTTTGTCTTTGTGTAGTAATTTGTATTAGTATGTGTCTTGATATTGTCAGGGGTTTTTGTGCAGGAAGGTGCCCATTCCTGCACAAAAAAAATTCCTCCATACTGTGGAAATGTGGATTTTCCTGATCAGTTATGTCCCCTATCTTGGACCCCAACGGTTCTATATGCATGTTACAAGTACATGTATGTTCCCTCCAGTTCCAGTTTCTAAGACGCAAACATATGTGTGTCTACCGTCGACATGTTCTCTGTCAGATCCGCCATCGATGGGCTGGATATTCGATTCCTAAGTATGAAAGGCCACCGACTTTATATGGCTAAGTTACTACATTTTTACAGTTCAGGCAAGTAGGCCCGATTCTGTCCTCAAAGCCTTTCCCTGCTCTCTGTCTCTGACAGCTTCAGCTTGAGCTCGCATCTGTATCCATGAACTTTGTCCTACTCCCTGTGCAGCTAACGGTGCCTGCCTCGGCCAGTTTTCGCCTGCCTGCCAAGAAGCTGTATTTCACCTTCGAATTATCTATTTTGCTCTCCAGCCGATGCATTCCTGTCTAGTGATTTAGGTAAACATTTCCTTTAGCTCACAAGCAAAGGACTCAGCCTTTCCGTCCTCCTGCAAATGATTCATAGCCCTGTTGCCATGGAAAGTTTTCTGCCCCTCGCATCTCATATAGACACTTAGACGCTTGTACACGCACACACAGTTAGTATAGAATAGATTCTGTCCGAGAGTCCTTCCTTGTGGATAACATAGTTCTCTAAACATAGGATGTTAGATATGATTTGGGATTAGGTTGACTTGACCCCCCAGACTTCTCGTCTCCACATGTAGAGCTAAATGTCAAGTCCCTTCACCCCCTAGTTGCACGTCACTCACACGTCATGCTGCTGCGCGCGCATCTATGCCAAGTATTATCTTATAGATCCACCTATGTCTGATAATCCTAACCAATCATGTTTCTTTTATTCCTTATTACGCCTAGTTTCGATTACGTACCTGTTATGTCACTTTTCTTATCAAATGTTACGCCTTCTACATTCGTTTCATTGTAATGTACTTATTATAAAAATGCATGTCTGTCAATAAAGTATTGTACTTCACTTCCTGAACCCTCGTGGTGACGGAACCTGAAGGCCGCGACTCGAGTCGGCCATTTTGAGTGGAATAAAGCCCATTTAGAAAACCTCTTATACCACGGATTCTGCCTCTTGTTATTTTGAGCTATTTTACTTTATTTTAAGATTCCGTATGAAATTCAGTCCGGTAAAGAAGATTTTATTTACCACATAATGGCGCCCGAAGAGGGACACTTTCTCATCTCACGCGCCGGCGGTGCGTTGCAGGCCCGGTCTCCTGCCACAGCTGGACGGACCATAAACGCGTACCAGCAGGATTTCCTGTAAGCTCCCTCCAGTCAAGCGGGGGCGACTGAGGCTGCGATCAACCCAGACGAGGCGGTGAGAAGTGCGAAGTATACCGACCAGAGCCTAGCTGAGAGAGCAAGATCCGAGGTATACAGAGGCCCACCAGATATTTCGAAATCCCGATGTCCAGAGGGTCCGCTGTCCGCAGTCATCGAGTCCTGTCCATTCTCTGAGGCCTTCCGTTTCAAGGAGCTACTCGGTGAGTACCATCGCCGGGGAGGCGTGTTGACGCGCACATAGGTTGTGCCGGTCAAGACGGATTTGGGTACACAAATCCGGTCTGCACTGTTTAGCAGTGTATATGTACTGTTTAGCAGTATATCAAGTATTCCGAAGTATTCAGTTACTGTCAAGAATTCAGCGTGGTGATTAGTTAGGCAGACTGTCATCATTGTCGGTCATTGTTAAAATATTTAATGTTCAATATTTAAAGTGTTTAAATGTCTTGCATATTGTGGTATGAATGATTGTTCATTGTTCACTGTTCATTATTGTGTTTTTCGTATTAAGTAAATTCAAGAGTAAGTATCAGATCAGTTGTCAATATGCCGCTTTTCTCGAAGTTAAGACAGATTACTACCAGAAAAGGGGTGCTTGAAGAAGCAGTTCCTATTCCTCCTAGGGACACTCCAGGGCATTTTATGTACCATAAGCATGGCTTAGATGCCATATTGTTTCTTGATCTATGGGTAGATTATACCAAGGGATTGCCGGAAAGTCAAAGGTGGCCCGCAGCGGGAACCTGGGATGCAGAGTGCATCATGAAAGTAGAGGAAGAGTTATGGAAAAGAAAGGTCAGACAGTCACAGAAAGACGCTGTTGAGTTATGGCGTAAAGAATCTCATAGACGTACAGAAAAAGCACGTAGACAAGAAGAGAGGAGTAAAGAAAGTTCAAATAAAGTTCAAGAAAATCTATTAATTGAGGAAGGTATCCGAGTGAAATCAGAACAAGTAAATAGACAAAGAAATGCTCTTATGAATGGTATGTATCCCCTTCTAGCCGAAGGACTACCTAAGGCTGCTCCAGAGATGCCAAAAGACTTGCCACCCCCATTATTTCCAATTAAGGTACATCCAAAAGGGCATCCCAGAACCGCAGAAGATGTTTTTCTTTCCTCATATCTAGACGATGCAGCTCCCGAGTATGCTAACGCCACACCACATAGACCGTCTGGCGGAGGGGTTCAACGTCAGGATCAGGTATCTGTACCCGTGCAACAGCAAGTCCCGACGCAAGCGTCGGCAAGCACATCTGTTTCCGCATCTGTCTCCGCAGTCGATTCTACAGGGGTGTCGACGCCCATAGTTGCTGTGTCACGTTCAACGAACCCATTCACACCCGACGCCCCAGATGGGGCCACGGGAGGTGCTAGCAGTACCTTTACACCACCCAGAATAAATAAACTTGTTTTTCAAGAGTCAGCGCATTCTCGTACACCTAAATTCGTAAGTGAACGTACGCTTAAAGAACTCCTTGTAAATTGTAGATATGACCCGGTGGTTGGTAAAGAGGATGAAATGGTCCTGGCATCATTACGTATCAGGCGAGCCGCAGAGTATTTAGCGAGGTTACCAGGGATGATTACGCATCTAGATAACATATATCATTTTGTTCAAACAGGACGAGATCCAGGATGTATTAACAGAGCTATGGAATTCCAGAAAGTAGAAATACAGGGGGAACTGTTACGTTTCCTCATAAACTGTGTGATCAGAAATCAAGACCGCCCGGGGGTAGACCCGAATGCAATGCTTATTCTTACAAGATGGAGTCAGAATATATCAGAAGGGAGACACGATAAGCAAAATTGTATAATAGCCATGTGCCGAAAAATCCGTAAAGAAATAGAACGTATTCATGAAGAAAGATTGGGAACAGACGAGTTTGAGCAAGATGAAGTGTCCGAATCAGGGAATTCCGCAAGACAGCCAGAGACCATAGCCTATGTAGGCAGAGGAGGATCCTGTGATAATGCTAGATGTTTTTCTGATCCCATACACTCTGTATGTCCAAATAATAGCAGAACGTATGCGACGCCTGTAATAAATCTGAAGTCTCCTGAACATTCGTTTCAAGCCGCAGATAAAATACTACGAGAACGAAGGGGTTACCACCTCCTCGATTCCATGGATGAGCAAGAATTAGCCAGATCAGCTGTTCACTGGATTGACAGTCCTGAAAAATACGGTGATGAGACCGTAGCACACACGTTTTTTAATCTCAGTACAGATGAACAACGTTTAGCTGGAATCTATATGATTCAGCAACTCCTCATATTATATAAGAGCCAACATGCTGACCCTGGTCCTTTACCTGATATATTAACGGAACTACTCACAAACAGATGGAGAGGTTCTAGTAACAAGCTAATTAAAGAGATATTAGTGTCACGTAAGCAGTATGTCCTTTTTGTAAGTCCGGATTCTCTCTCGCTGCCCCGCAGAGAAAGAGCGCCGTACTATATGGATAGACAAAATCCCTTACGAGAAGTGCACCCAATAAAAGGCGAAGACAATGAGTTTCACCGTGTATTTGTTTACACACCCATATCAAAAATGGAATTATTAGAAATGAAAAAAGTAGTACCTAGTCATGACAAAGACCCAGCGGGTTTCCACCGAGAAATTAAAGACATGTTACTGATGGGAGAGTACACCTTTCCTGATATTATGACGATATTAAAGGTGCTTTTGCCTGCTGGCATTTATGAAAAACTGAAAGAAAAAGAGTGGGAAGTGGGTGACCAAAAGATAGACTGGACAGCATTAGCAGAGGAAGAAAGGGGCCGAACTGCAGGTTCAGGGCTCGGGGATAAAGTTAAACTGTTACCAGGTTTACTAGTACAGGTACTGCCACGTTTATTAACTACAAAAAAGGAAGATTGGGGTGCAATCACAGCCTGCAAACAAAAGCAAGATGAAGACACAAGCGATTATTATGCTCGATTTGAAAAATGTTTTGGTATAAATAGTGGTATAAAAGCAAGTAGTGACTCATATCCACATTTATTTGTGACAAAATTAGTGGAAAATGCATTGCCTCCAGTAAAGAATAGAATATTGAAATTCGAGAGTACCTGGCAAAGTAACACTCCGTCGCAAATGCTACAAATGTTACAGTATCATCACAATAGAATTAGGGATGAACAAGAACACGAGCATAGACGCATGAAGGATACAAAAATGAAAATGCTAGTTTCTCAGACAGTACCAGCAGATGGTCACAAAAAGGGTGTGACACATTCTGGTGATTCTGCAGTTCCTGTAAAGGGAACCTGCAATTACTGTAAACAACTAGGCCATTATGTACACGATTGTCCAGTCCTGAAACGTAATATAGCTACAGGTATTGCAAAGGAGAGACCACGATTAGTTAGACAAGATCAGAATGAACAAGGAGCTATGCAGCATGGACAGTCCATGCCAGTTCAGCAACAGTCCATGCCAGCCTCACAGCAACCCATACAGTTTGTGCCAGCTGCACCACCGTTGCCTGCTACTGCCACACAAACCACAACACGACAAATGTATCAGACTGCACAGTATGAATATCCTGAGTATCAGCGTTACGCATGAACAAGCCTAGAGAGGGAAGTTGACTTACCGCTTATCGAGATTCCTGTAGATCAAGAAGGACCTTATGTACATAGTGAATTATTAGGTCAAGATAGAAAATTCTTACTCGATACAGGGGCAAGTCGAACAACTATAAAACGTAGTGAAGTTCCAGGGGCACCCCTCTCAGGCTCTCAAAATGTTTCCCTTGGTTTTTCAGGAAAACCTATTGTTAATGAAGTATCACAGCCTCTACCACTTACGATAGGACCTTTGACACGAACTACAGATTTATTGCTTACTAAATCATGCCCAGAAAATCTGTTAGGAATTAAAACTCTGAAAGCACTAGGAGCCATAATATGTTGTTCTCCGGAAGGAGTAAGGTTGTTTTTACGTGATTTTAAAGGTCACTATGTGTCTAGAGACATGGATCCCCGACTACAGACTTTACCAGTACATCTATGGGCACAAGGCCCTACGGATGTTGGCTGCATGAACATTACACCCTATCGAGTCACACTGAAAGCAGGAGTGGTACTACCACGAATGCGACAATACAAGTTACCGCATGATGCTGTAGTGGCTTTGCTGAAAATCATTGATGAGCTGATTGCCCAGGGAGTAGTTGTAGAAACAGACTCCAATGTATGTAATTCACCGATAATTCCGATTCTTAAACGAACTGATCCTACTGCCCCACCAGTGTACCGATTGGTTATTGATTTGCGTGAACTAAACAAGTGCATTGTACCACAATTCCCTGTGGTCCCTGATATATCATCATTGTTGACAGCAATTGATTCCGAAGCAACATTCTTTACTGTAATTGATCTCAAGAATGCCTTTTTCAGCGTCCCAATAGATCCGGAAAGCCAATATTTGTTCGGATTCAGTTTAAATGGGCGCAGCTTTAAATTCTCACGCGCTCCCCAAGGATTCACAGAAAGCCCCAGCATCTACAGCCAAGCACTGAAACGAGAACTTGACAGTATCCACATGCCAGTCAATACTGCACTGCTTCAATATGTCGATGATCTGCTGATCACCGCAAGAAGCGAGCCAGAATGTGAAAAGGCTTCTCTGACAGTTTTACATTTTCTAGCCGACAAGGGGCACAAGGTGTCTCCTTCTAAGCTGCAATTCTGTGTCCAGCGAGTTATTTATCTTGGTCACTCGCTGTCCAAGGAGGGAAGGCAGCTTACACCAGATCGCATCCAGTTAATTGCTAACATGTCAATACCCCAGACACAAAAGGAGGTGCGGGCTTTCATAGGCCTCACTTCATATTGTAGGCAGTGGATCCCTCAGTACGCATTTCTAGCAAAACCACTCATTCAGTTAACCACACAGGAGGCAGCCACATCGACTGTTCTCCCTTGGACTCAGGAACATACACAAGCTTTTGAAAGCCTAAAGGAAGCTTTATGTCAAGCACCTGTTTTAGCAACACCATGTTATAGCAAACATTTTACACTCTTCGTTACAGAACGCGAAGGTACTGCCTTGTCAGTACTCACTCAGGATCAAGCAGGATCACGCAAGCCATGTGCTTATTTTTCCAGTACATTAGATCCCGTAGCTCAGGCTTTGCCTGCATGCCTGAAATCAGTGGCAGCGACAGCTTTAGCAATCAGACAAAGCGATGCCATAGTGTTAGGACATCCATTGACAGTACAAGTACCACATGCAGTAGAGGTTCTTGTGAACCGAACACAAACACAACACTTGACCATAGCAAGACTTACCGGTTATGAACTGACATTGTTTCAACCACACATAGAGATCCGACGGTGTAATACATTGAATCCTGCTACACTATTACCTGTAATTGGAACAGACCCACTAGCTCATGATTGTGTTGAAATCATTGAAATAAAGACGAAACCTAGACAAGACTTGACAGACGTTCCATTGTTAGATCCAGACCTGACGTTGTATGTAGACGGATCGTGCATGAGAACAAGTACAGGAGATTTAGTGGCCGCGTATGCAGTCACAACAGACACTAAAGTTATTGAGACAAATTGTATAGATACTTTGTCAGCCCAAGCAGCAGAACTTATTGCTCTAACGCAAGCCTGTATTCAAGCCACAAATAAGAAAGTTAATGTATACACTGATTCACGTTATGCATTCGGAGTTGTACACGACTTCGGCGTGCTGTGGCGAGAGAGAGGTTATTCAACCTCCCATGGTGCCCACATTCAGCACGGACCCCTCATTCATGCTTTGTTAGACGCAATACATCTACCCACTGCTATATCGATTATGAAATGTAAAGCACACACGAAGGTTACTGATATCATTTCTCAAGGCAATGATTTAGCTGACAGAACAGCTAAACAGACTGCTCAGAATCGCACATTAGACATGACAAAGCCAATAGTTCAGACACCAACACAGTGTATGACAATTAAGGATCCCGCACTTGACGTAATTGACATACAGACACATGCCACAGCAGAAGAAATAAAGAAGTGGACTGAACTAGGAGGGATCCAGACAGATCAAGGATGGATGACGAAGGAGAAATCTGTATGGTTTCTCCCTGATTCCATGGTTCAAGCCATTATAGCTACAGTTCACAGTCCAGCACATTTAGGAGAGAAGGCTATGCTAGACAGCATTCAGCACATTTGGTTCAACAAACATTTACGAGCAGCAGCTAAACAAAAAGTTCGTACCTGTATGATATGTTGTCAGTTTAATCCAGGAAAGGGTGTTCCCGTAGAGCAGGGTGGATTTCAGCCTCCTGACCATCCTTTTGAAGTCCTCCAGATGGATTATATTCAGATGGAACGTTGTCGAGGATTCAAATATGTTCTCGTAGTTGTCTGCGCTCTCTCCCGTTGGACAGAGGCGTATCCCGTATCAGATTACACTGCCCCGACTACTGCCAAGCAGCTAGTTCGAGAATTCTTCCCACGGTACGGTTTACCACGTGTTGTATATTCAGATAACGGCCAGCCTTTCTCATCCGAATTAATGAAACATGTCTCACTTTTGTTGGGATATCAGTGGAAATTCCACTGTGTCCGACACCCCGAGGCAGCAGGTCTCGTGGAACGACATAATCAACTTTTAAAAATCAGATTGTCTAAAATATGTCAGGAAAAAGGTGTGGACTGGATAGTAGCCTTACCAGTTGCGCTATTTTACATGAGAATGGTAGCACACTCTCGAACAGGGCTATCCCCTTATGAGGTGATCTTTGGTAGACCACCGAATATGTGGGGGACGCCTATACCGCGTAAAATAACTGATGTTGACTGTAATATGCTGACAGATTACCTGGCTTCCTTGATGTCTGCACTACAATCTTGTCGTTCACAGGTAGTCGCAGCTTTTCCCGACAACACCGAGGTGAAACCTCATGATGTAATTCCCGGCGATTATGTTCTCGTCAGGAATTTCGATCGGAAAACCCAACTGGAGCCAAGGTGGAGGCTTCCTAAGTTGGTCCTGCTGACGACCAGAACAGCTGTGAAGATCGAAGGGAGAAAAGGCTGGGTGCATTCCAGCCATATCAAGAAATTTCATGGACTTCCTCCTGACACAAACAGTACTCCCCGTGTGTCTTCCCCCATTGACTCAAAGCTACCCTTGGCTGAGGCCAGTAGCACTGAATTCTATAAGCAGAAACTCAGGTCCAGATCCAAACTGTCGGACGATTTGATTGTTTAAGTCCTCTCCAAGGTGAAGCGGTTGAATCTGTCCCGACATGTATCCCTTAGGTCTGAATGATGTAGAGTCCAGAATCATAATGAAACGACATGCTTATTGTAAATTACTGTGTAGCCACTGTATTGTGACTTTATTAATTTTGTTTTCCTTGAGTTTTTTAATAGTTACTGCAAGTATATTGTTGCATATGTATTATCCTGTTTCTAAACGTGCTTTCAATATAACTGATGAACATTCTTTTAGTGACCTACCCCCACATGAGTTGTCCTATAGACTTGCGCTGCGCAATAACACATTCATTAGTATGTTACATCATTCCCATCAGACTAGTAATGCCACCAATTGTTGGGTGTGTGGCCGACTCCCTCCCTATCAGAATAACAAAGGAGTTCTGCCTTTCTTTCCACATCCGTTCACACACAATGGCTCCTGTGGAGCATGGTTTAGTTTATTAAATTCCATAGACCCAGACACAGCAGTTTATCAACAACATTGGATATGGGGAAATCTGAATCTAGTTTTATTCAAAGTCTGTCACCCCAATAAGGAGGGTCACCCCAGTAGAACAGGAACTGATTTAGAAAATGAAGTGTATAAATTAGGTAATTTTACGCCTAATCTTATGATTTTGAATGTCAAATCCGAAGTTGAACTAATTCTGCCCACTATGTCTGTATTTCCAGTTAAGGGTGAATTATGTGTGAGAAAAGTTGGTTCCATACATATGGGCCATAGCCAATGCGTTACTACAGTAGAATATAGTGATCAAGGTAAATCTTCATTTAGAGCTTCTCGCCATTCTTACTTTATATGTGGTCAGACTGCATATATGCGTCTGCCTCTAGATTGGGATGGTACCTGTTACATAGCATTCCTTCTGCCACCTGTTTTCCTAGCTCCCCCTGATTATTATCGAAATGTTCATTTAGTACACAAAAGAGAGCGTAGAGATCTCCCAGTTGTCGATTATACTGAGACGGCATGGGACAAGTATGTAGATTTCAATAAAGGTATCTTTCCCTATATAGGTACCATATCAAATAGTAAGCTGATACGCAGACTCACCGAGACTCTTGAAGCTGTAGTAAACGAGACTATAGCCGCCCTAGGCAATCTGACAGAGGAACAATCAGTGATGAGAATTGTTGTTCTCCAGAATCGTCTTGTCCTTGACGTCATCCTGGCCGATAGGGGCGGAGCTTGCAGGGTCATCGGATCCAGCTGCTGCATATTCATACCAGAAAATTCGCCATCTGTATATAAAGCTATAACACGCCTTCATAAGATTGTAAGCCAGATACACGAAAATCCAGGCACTTGGACGTGGTCCGGGTGGTTTTGGAGTGTGATATCAGCCTGGGGATGGAGAGTTCTATCCTTCCTAGGTATTGGCCTTCTTATGCTCTTCAGTTGTTGTTTATGCCTGCAATGTGGACCAGCGATTTGTGGTCTGTGTGCCACATCATGCATTCCATATCACAGTTCTCGTTCAAAATACCGGAAGAAGAAGGAAGAAGAAATGATGCTCCATGAGCAAATCGATGGAATGATGAAGATTGATATCTCTTAAAAGGGCAAGTAGGGGACAAGGAGGGAATGTGGAAATGTGGATTTTCCTGATCAGTTATGTCCCCTATCTTGGACCCCAACGGTTCTATATGCATGTTACAAGTACATGTATGTTCCCTCCAGTTCCAGTTTCTAAGACGCAAACATATGTGTGTCTACCGTCGACATGTTCTCTGTCAGATCCGCCATCGATGGGCTGGATATTCGATTCCTAAGTATGAAAGGCCACCGACTTTATATGGCTAAGTTACTACATTTTTACAGTTCAGGCAAGTAGGCCCGATTCTGTCCTCAAAGCCTTTCCCTGCTCTCTGTCTCTGACAGCTTCAGCTTGAGCTCGCATCTGTATCCATGAACTTTGTCCTACTCCCTGTGCAGCTAACGGTGCCTGCCTCGGCCAGTTTTCGCCTGCCTGCCAAGAAGCTGTATTTCACCTTCGAATTATCTATTTTGCTCTCCAGCCGATGCATTCCTGTCTAGTGATTTAGGTAAACATTTCCTTTAGCTCACAAGCAAAGGACTCAGCCTTTCCGTCCTCCTGCAAATGATTCATAGCCCTGTTGCCATGGAAAGTTTTCTGCCCCTCGCATCTCATATAGACACTTAGACGCTTGTACACGCACACACAGTTAGTATAGAATAGATTCTGTCCGAGAGTCCTTCCTTGTGGATAACATAGTTCTCTAAACATAGGATGTTAGATATGATTTGGGATTAGGTTGACTTGACCCCCCAGACTTCTCGTCTCCACATGTAGAGCTAAATGTCAAGTCCCTTCACCCCCTAGTTGCACGTCACTCACACGTCATGCTGCTGCGCGCGCATCTATGCCAAGTATTATCTTATAGATCCACCTATGTCTGATAATCCTAACCAATCATGTTTCTTTTATTCCTTATTACGCCTAGTTTCGATTACGTACCTGTTATGTCACTTTTCTTATCAAATGTTACGCCTTCTACATTCGTTTCATTGTAATGTACTTATTATAAAAATGCATGTCTGTCAATAAAGTATTGTACTTCACTTCCTGAACCCTCGTGGTGACGGAACCTGAAGGCCGCGACTCGAGTCGGCCATTTTGAGTGGAATAAAGCCCATTTAGAAAACCTCTTATACCACGGATTCTGCCTCTTGTTATTTTGAGCTATTTTACTTTATTTTAAGATTCCGTATGAAATTCAGTCCGGTAAAGAAGATTTTATTTACCACAATACAAGGAAGGCACCTTTGCACCATGGTGCAAAGGTGCCTAATTTGGAGCTAAGCTACCAAAATGGCACCTGCACAGGCACAAAGGTAGGAAGGCGCCGTATTTGTTTCAATATGGTGTATTCCTGCACTTTCCATGTAATGCAGCACAGCAAGGTGTCTTGCAGCACTGCGCTGCATCACTTGGTTATAAATATGGCCTCTCGACTCAGCCATTGGTCAGTCTACCCTACCAAGTGGTGCCACCCCTGTCTGTCCTGGAACAACAGAAGTGTTGCAGATCGTGCACATTGCTTCTGTTGCGTGGGTTGGAATTTGCACATCACCACTGTTGCATGGGTCAGAACCAGCGTATCGCCCCTGTTGTTTGTGTCGGAAATTGCGCATTACCGCCATTGCTTGAGACTTACCATCGCTGCAGAAGTGCAAATGTGCAGTGCATCCATAACACAATGTACATTTGCATCTCAATGCGTCAGAAAAATCAATGCAAATGTTGAAAATGTGCTGGTTACACCCAGGAAGTGATGCAATTAGTGTGGCAGGCTGCATACTAGGAAGTGTGAAAGTCACTTTCATTCTCTGTAACTGTCTGTGAGTTGGAGCCGGTTGTTTGTGGTGGTGATGAGAGAATGCTTATTGGAGTTTTTGGCTGTTTGTGGTCTAGTTGGTGTCTTGTGTGTCCCTGTCTTCTCTTTATTGTGTACTTTTTGTGTCTTTGTTTAGTAATTTGTATCAGTATTTGTCTTTGCATTATCGGGTGTTTGTAATTTAGGGGGTATTTGTGCATTAGGGGTAGTGAGTTTTTTAAGGGGTGCTTTTTTGTATTTAGTATGTTAAGGAGGGATATGGTGATGTCGGGGAAGGGTAGGGGAAAGAAGTTGTCAGAGGGTTAGGGCGAGGGATTTGTTGCGCTGGTAATGCACTACCTGCCATGCATAGTGGTCTCCGGAGGTCGGGTGAGCCAAGGGTACCCTCCCAAGGACAGAAGAGACCAATGGAAGAGGGTGCAATGCCACTTTTTCCATGTGTACAGAGAGGATCGCACAGTATTCCAGCTGAAGCATTGTTGGTCAGATGTGGAAGTCTGTGAAGCTGATCTGGTGGACCTGCTGGGTTTGGAGGCCCCGTGGGTATGAGTGGCATGGCTATTATGTATATACCAAGTTACATATTTGTCATCAGTACGCACAGCACAGCAACTTACCTTGCTGTGCTGACCCAAAGTGAAAGGGCATGAATGCCTCATCTTCAAACTTTACGGGGCATTCATGTTCTTTCCCATCACAATGCACATTTGGCCTGTGTACTGTCAATGGTTTCACCTTTGTGTCATAGCGCAAGGGGGCCTGAGATGATGCTGGCATATGATGTTAGATATCTCTGACCTAATACCTCCAGCCATGTGGCTAGCTGCATTCCATAATCATGTAATCTTATTTATGTGAGAAGAACGTTGTACCTTTTGATATACACTGGGAAGTCATAGTATTCGTTTTAGAATATGATCTGTGTGCAATAGCACAATTTACAATGCATTGTTGTAGGAAAGTATGATCTGCTTCTTATGGTTACCCCCACGTTTTGCTTGATGTGATGCTGTTTTTCACTAGTCTGACAAGGATCCTGATAATCAGGACTCCGGTCTATCTGCTTTCTCCCTAAACTGTTGTGTTCAGTACCTAAGTACATCCCAGATTGGATACTGGGGTACCCTTGTCAGTCCCTATTATAAGGTACCCATTTACCTAGGGTATAGGTATCCTGAGGGCAGGGTGCCTAGTTCTAAGTGAGAGGGTGCCCCTGCATGAGCAAGACACCCCAGCAGCCTACAGAGTCCATTCTCCTGGATTGTCAGTGAAGTAGCCATATACTAAATAGAGGGGCATTGCGTTATCGTGCGGTGACCATCTCGAAACCGGCTGCATCGAATCCTATCATGTTTTGTGTTAAACATGTTGGAATCATACCCCCACACCATAAACGGTGATTCCAAGCACCAGGAGAGCCCTCTGTTAGGCTCTCAGAGTTCCAGGTACCAGCCTCCGAGTCCCAGACAGCACAAAATGGTTGCAACCATTCAGAGTCACATTTCTGCCTTCCTGCGGCTGAGCCAAGCTTGAGCAGGGGAAGGCAAAGCAATACGTATCCTGTCACAGGGAGGCGTGACCAACTCCCAGACAAGATGTAGTGTATTAGGGCTGGGTGGGAGCGCTTGCCAGTGCCTGAAAGTCTGCATGAGGGGCACATTTGGTGTCCCTGGGCATAGTCAAGTTCAAACCAGTCCTGGGAGCTGTTGGCTTCTGCTCTGGTGCGAAACTGGACAAAGGACATGGGAGTAACCTCCCCCCTATCCAGACCCTCCCCTGGTAGGGTCCTGTTAGACGGACCGGGAGGGTCGGCCGAGGACAAGGGGAGAGGTCTCCGGGGAGAGCCGTCTCCAGCGATCGTACAGATGAATAACTTCCCCCCCACAGACAGACACCACACAAGGAGAAGATTTAGCGTTCTTTATAGGCAATTTCTTACGGTACGATGGAGGGTACAAGGAGGTCTG
The DNA here is from genome assembly GCF_964204655.1 of Triturus cristatus. Taxonomy (NCBI): domain Eukaryota; kingdom Metazoa; phylum Chordata; class Amphibia; order Caudata; family Salamandridae; genus Triturus; species Triturus cristatus. The sequence continues at coordinate 313,238,183 of NC_140588.1, read as the reverse complement.
GACTCAGGGGTCCCCTCGATTCAAGTCTCTCAAGATGGGGAAAGGGGGTAGCGGGACAGTCTGGTTACCAGTCTGGTAGTTGAGGTGGTAGGGTGGATAGCTCACAATCCTCGAGCTCGGTGTTCTAGCTGGGACGGGCCGCGGCAGTGCCAGCAGGTCCCGGTGAAGATGGTTGATACACGGTCCGCGGCAGCGCCAGCAGGTCCCGGAGAGATGGTCGATGCACGGTCCGCGGCAGCGCCAGCAGGTCCCGGTGAGGATGGTCGTTACAACGGGCCGCGGCAGCGCCAGCAGGTCCCGATGAGGATGGATGTTGCAGAATGCCGCGGCAGCGCCAGCAGGCAGGACGATAGTTCACAAGATAGGGCTACGGCAGCGCCAGTAGTCCGTCAAGGCTGAGTTCTCTCGGTGTCTCTCGACTCCAGGATACAACTGCCGTCCTGCTCCGGAGCTGCCCTAGTTATAGGTCTGGCGCCCTTTGATGTCCGGACCCTCGCACTTGGAGGTCGGAGGGTCCGGGATGAAGGTGTCCAGACACCCAGCAGGGGGTGGAGCCAGCGCCTGGGGGAGCTGGAGGCGATCGGCACCTGGCGGGGGAGAGCCCTTGACGCTTCGTTCTCCCATTGACCTGCCAAGTGGTCCGCTCACCTCCTGGGTGGAAGGTGGTGCCGGGATGCCGGGGCCGGCCAGGCCCAGGGTTAGGGTCGGGTGGAGGCCACGCGGCCTCGTGGCGCAGGGCCCAAGATGGCGGCTTGATCCGGCCGGGGGAGCCGGTGGTGGCTCGGTCCCGTGATACATGGAGGTCCGGGGGCAGGAGTTCCGTCGGGAGACGGAGTGCGGGTGATTCGTGTGGGTCACGCCTGGCGGGCCGGGGCTTAGGCCCTGTCATGCGGGGAGGGAGCAAGCCCTTCGTGTGGCCTGTCCAACAGGTCCCCTGAATTTTCCCAACCCTTTCCTTCGGATACTTAAGGGCTTACCTGGGTGTAGGTCCCTAGATTCGTCGTGGGATAAGATTTAGAACTGAAACGTCTGCACTTTTACCATCTGGGCACTCTGGACTTCACTCGACTTCGTTTGTGCCTGACTTTGTCTCCCTTTCAGTCTGCTGCATCATCTGTGCCTGTGCATCATAAAGGAACCTTCCAAGGCCTTTGAAGCATAAAGGACAACAAAAGTAATCTCCCTTGGAATGAAGGAGTCACTCCTCTGCATTCGCAGGCACCGCATTGAAGAAGACTGGTCTGCAGATCCCGAGTTCCTCCAGACTCCGTGGGCTCTGTAACACAGGTGGTAATTTTTCTCAGCTCTCAACGCCTGCTCTACCCACTCGCCACATTTGAGGCCAGTAGTCCTTGTGGGGGTTTCAATAACCAAAACCCTGGGTAACACATCGATTGGCAGTTGCAAAGGCTTGTTGACATCTTTGCAAGAAGATCTTCGGGCTCCAAGTAGCCCCAACCACGAGCACCTCCAGTGACCAGAATCTTTGGCCACACCGCATTGTGTGCATCGTGGCCTGCATCTTTTGGTGAGCTGCTTGAGGTCCTCTCGCGACTCCTGTGCCTTCGGCCTCTGGGTCCTTTTGGGGGTCAACTTTGTTTTCATTGGGCTCCCCTGATTACTCGGGCCTGCCCTGACTTCTCTGCTTGTGGTGAGTCTCCTGGACCTTGCTGGACCCAACAGTGCACATTCTTGATTTCCTGCTTGGGTTGCATTTGCCAAGGCTTGTTGGTGCTCCCGCCAGACACCAACCCCTCAGCACTCGACATCCTTCGTGTGAGAGCTCGTATCCAGGTCCTGATTGTCCTCAGCATTACCTGGTCCTCCAGGCAGAGTCAAGGTCACCGTCATCCTCCCTGAAGCACATGACATCAGAGGGCATCCGTCTTCCAAGTCTCCTGGTCACTCCCGAGTGACATAGACACTGTCCCCTCTGCTTTCAGGTACTCCTCTTCAAGAATCCATGTTTGGATTTCTCCGGACACTTTCTCCTCTTCCAGCAGCAGCACTTTCCTGAAGTCCTCCATTGGGTTTGACTGTGGTTTCCGACGCCACTTCAAACCTATGCACCCGGCTTCCCTGGGATAGGTAACTTGGGTACCACAGTATTCACAGGTGGGGTGGCTCTCCAAACTTCTGTCTTCCATGGGGTTTCCTCAGGGTCCACTGGGATGGGTCCCTAATCTTTAAAATTTCAACCGTGACTTGCACATAGACTTGTATGGAGCACGCAGTCATGTTCACACACTGCACACACTCTCTGTGTGGTCCCTATCTACTTACTTTGGGTGGTTCTGTGGGTCCCCACCAATTCTACGTCTTCTCGACATTGTCCTGCCTCAAGTTGTGTTTCTTATACCACTTTCTTAGTATATGGTTTGGTCTCCCCCTGGGGCCCACTGTGTATTAGTAATATTTACTATGATTTATTTGCTAAAGTACTATGTGCTTTGTGTCTGTCTCCGTGTAGGAGATACTGTAACGTACTAGAGAGTGTTATATAATAAATACATATTTTTATAAATACATTGTGTGGTTCTTTTTCATTTAATCTATACTATAAGATTACATTCTGGTAAAGCAAGCTGTTTTACACTCCCTCAAGACTAAGCCTGAAGGCTGCTCTCCCCAGCTACCACTTGGATAGCTTTCAAGGTTGTTCTGAGACCTCTTAAATCACCATAAGGGTTGTCTGGACTGGTGCAAGGTGCCCACTTACATTAGTCGACATCATTTACCAGGCCAGCCTCTCACAATTGTCTAAATCATTGTTTTGTAGGTGAACATGCGCCTTTCACCCGGGGAGAAGTGGACAGCTTCCAGGATCCTAATGCAACAAGAAAGTGTGATGAGTACATGGTTGTACCTCTGTGTAGTCTGTGTGTGATTCATGATAATTATAACATTGTGATGTATGCGTGGAGGTATCATCACTTGCAAAGAAATGACAGTCAGTACGCCAACACAAAAGAGCGTGTCCACGCAATCATTTAGAATTGACAAGGAGGCACATTATTGTGAATGTAGGGGCAAAATAAGCAGGGCTACTGGAGTTATGCATTTATGCATCTTTGGGGATGTTTGCATATTTATAGTTTTGATGCATTTGACACATGATCCATCATCTGGTGCTTACTCTGCAGGTGTTCAACACAAACAAATGTTGCCCTTCCTCAAATGGTACAGAAGTGAGAAAAGAAATTTCAACAGGTGTTTCTGCAAAGTGGAATGGCCTTAGCAAACCTGGTCTATTCAAGTTTCTGTTTCGTATTGTTATATTTGAGTATTAAACTGGTACAAATGAGGTGCAAGTAGTACCCAGACAGTTTTACCAAGAGTAAACAGGAACGAATAATGAAAATAAATATTATAAAACGTTCCCTGAAGGCTGCAGGGATGTACAGGTGCTACTGTATTGATCCATGGTGTTGTACACAGTTTTACCTCTCTGACTAACTGTTGCACATTGTCAGTGTAGATGTCCACATGGCAGAGTTCTTATCTTATGGCATTGTAGCTGTAAACTGGATGTCAGTCTGCATATCTCAGGTGTGCAACTGTCATGGTTGTTAAACCTATGCTGCTCCAGTAGTCCTCAATGCATGGATACAGTGTCTTGGCATGAGCGTGGGCAGCTGGACAAACACACTAGTATGCACATGGAGTGGCACAGAAATGGCAGCCTGTATCTCCCCCATGTGCCATTTCTGTGGCGCATTCATACAATGTAAGGTGGGAAGTCAAGTTACAGCACTATGTAAAAGTTAAAAAGCAGGAATGCACAGTGTTACAGGATAGGGCGCATTACAGTGCTTACCTACTGATGGGGACACTTTCACTGACTAGCACCAACGCAGCCACTCTTAGATGATGGTGCGAGGGGCTCTGCATTATACACAACATAATTCTTGTCTAGATGAATACTCCTGCATGCATACACACACTCCTGAGATGCATTCACCTTTTTATTTGTGCGCTGATAAATGCAGCCCAGGGAGGATGAGTGTACAGAACAGTGAAAATATAAAGGTTCTCATGGTTTAAGTACACTGGTATCCCAGATGCTTTATGTGAGCTTCCCAAGTTTTTGTATGATAGTGAATTGGTGAAGTGTTCAAAACTAAAGTCTTGCAGGAGGGTAACACACACTCTCCATCTATGTAGTGGCTACCTGATGCAGAGAAATTAAAGTGTGCTACCTTGTGTAACTCCAGATGAATTATGCAATTCAGAATTACAGAAGATGGACTAGTTTCACCTATCACCGTTCACATATATTTTTGGCCAACTTTGCCCCCCATTGAATGATGCAATACCAACGCCACTAGTTTACATATCTGGACCATGTATAAAACTTCCTACTGACACATCCTCATCATGGTCATGAGTGTGACTCATTGTTATGAGTGATATGGTTCTTGCCATATTGTGACTACATATCCATATTGTACACCTACACTGACCTCACTTGGGTCAATTTGGCATGTTGTATTAGGAGTTGTCTTTGTACTGAAGGTGTATTGTCCATATAATTATCTCAAAATTTGGGGGGAGGTCTGGACTGGCATTTATGATTGCATGACAATGTCAGCCAAATTTAAGAAAACATCATGTACATTTGCAAATTGAGATTATATGTGTTTCCTTTTACTTCCTAGATAAATTGTCAGCAGATATGGTAAGGGCCTTTGAGGTCAGAAGGGACCGCTATTGGCACATCCACAATCTAACCAAGGCCTATAGGAAGATGGGTTGCATACATGAAAGGGCAAAGGCCAGGAGAACATGGAAGAGCGGAAGCAAGTCAGAACCTAAAAAATCTGAAGCACCAACACCATCAAAAGGTGGCAAACAACAGCAGCAGATCAGCACACAGGTCACAGCGGGACCATCAAGTGTATCTCAGCAGACAGCCACACAGCAGAGGAGGCCCAGCTGTGCAGGAGCCTCCATTTTCCATTATCAATCGGTCCGACAGATGTGGGGGCTAAACAGGAGGATGGCTGGGATAGAGCAGGAGCAGGTCAAGGGAGAATTTGTTAACCTGCCAGAAGGCCTTGGAACAGGTTTTTTGTAGTTAGTAGGCATAGTGTAGTTAGGGTTAAGTATAGGTGTAGGTATGGTTACGGTAATTAATATTTTAGTTGGTAGTAGTTTTAAGTGTGTTATTCTAATGATAGACTTTTAAGTGGGTGGGGGGGTAATGTTTTGTGTGTTTAATAAAAAAAGAAAAATACCCCAAAAATACATATTTGTTTAGGATTATATGTTCAGATAATATGTGTTTAGGATCTAGTTTATGTTTGCATTGTACTGAGCTGCGTGTTTTAAGGGAGGTGGGGGTTGATGTTTAACTTCTCATGTGTGATTGGTGCTTAAGATAAATTAAGATACTATAGGCTAATGTTACATTTTGTTAGTGTAGGCTAGGTAGTTGTAGGTAGTTTTGATAGTTAACAGTTTTTATACATTAAATATAGTTTCTTTATTCTTTAGTTGGTTATCATTTAATTGGTAAGAGTTGGTACCATTGTGTTGGGTGAGGTGGGTACATGATGTGTCAATTTACCTGAGGTCTTTGTAGGTATAGGTAGCTTTGTCAGGGGCCTATGGACAACTGTAAGTCTCCCAAATTGATCTGATATACAGCACAACACAAGTATTCAACTACTGAAGCACCCTTTGTGAAAGTGTGTGGGTAGGTAGGAATTTAATTGGTATTTTTCATGAGCATGCTGCTTCCTGCCTGCATTGTGGCATTGTGGCATAAACTGCTGCATAGCACTTACAGTAACACCCTTGCACCATTGTGTAAAGAGTTCTGCTTTGTTGTGGGGATTTGTAATGTGCAGGAAATAACACATGGCTGGACAACGTCCATCATAATTTACAATTTCTACTTGCTTTCTGTGTCACATCATGCAGTTCATTTATAATTTGGAAACACAAATGTCTTTCTTCCCATACGTCATTTACCACTCCCCTGGGGAGTTGCAGCTTTTATACAGGCTTACTGGTGTCCCACCGATGGAAAAATTGTATGTGCAAATCTTTTGAAATATGGATGCACTCACACTCAACATATGTAAGGCCTCTCTGTGGCAGAGTATCAGAATACATTTATTTGAGACTGTGTAGTGTTAATCTACACTTATCAGTATACACAGTTGAGGTAAGGATCACTTGCATGTTTTGGGCACAGTTATTCACAGTATTGGCTTGCCCTTCCATATCCTTCTGTTGCACAAGTACAATGCTAAGCCATGTCAACTGTGTGCATAGCTATCTGGCTAGTTGACGACTAACAATCAATACCTTGGTGTTGCTTAGTACGATTTGGGAGACCTGTGATATTTATTTATTTTGAAATAATGTAGTACTTTTGGACATTGCAACATTATTGTTGACATTAGCTACACTATGTTTACCTCACATGCAACACACTTCCAATGTACATGTGGAAATATTGTGTGTACTTTGCCAGTAGGTTCTCGCTGTCTATCAAGTAACTCCATCTTGTTGATACATTATGACATGACATTGATAAATTACACATTGCTAATCAGAACATTGGAATGGATGGAATTAGTAGTTGTGTGCATACAAAGCCACCATGTCCAAATACGTTTAGATCAAACTTCTCTAAAAATCACAAAAGTCACATTGGTGTTTCTATTTCCAATATGTTTGTAGACCTTTGGTGCACAACCATATAAAACTATATATGCTTTATAAAGAAAACAGGTTTATTTTCATGTAAAACTTCCTAACCTCACATCACATAATTTGGGTAGGTTTGGCCTCATAGAGCAGCATATACACATAGTTGAAAGAAAGCTATCTAGAGTCTATTTACAATTAATTTTACACATGGATTTTCTTTTTACATTTGAGTAGTGACTACAAAGATGATGAGAACATTGCCATTAGGGGGTGTTCGTTTGGATTTAGGCCCCAAGTGGATAAAAACACTACTGAACAAACTAAGAGTACTGTCCTGGGTTCAGAAGAGGATGGCATGATGTCCTATACAGGACCGATTAGAAAACTGACCAGGGGGCATTCATAAAATTTAATTGGATGTTCTCCTTCAAATAATGGGGAAATCAACATCTTCCTCGTCTGATGCAGGTTCATCCTCACCTGGAAGTTGTGGTGTATGAATGGGAGGCACACACATGAGAGGCAGAAGATGTGACTCCCATGTTCCCAACAATATTTGTGAGTGCCAGTAAGGCATGGTAGTCCCTGATCAAGGGTTTGCTGCTTTGACAACAAAGCAAATATGTTGCTATTAAGAGCACTCATTATTATGAAGGAGTCTAACTTGCAGTCCAGGATCTGGATGGATGTATTAACACCCCCCAGCTGCCTGACAAATTCACTGGTGTCAGATGTAGAAGGTTGGTGTTGTTGTTCCTTCTGCATCACAACAGCAGCGATGTCAGCTAGAGAATCATCCCAGGGGGGATCTCTTGGCGCGTTGGTGGCACACTGCAGGTTACCCATGACAGTTAGAACATCCATGTTTTAAGCTGTTTCTTAAACAGCACAAGGTTTGCACAGGCTCGGATCTAGTCTGGCAGTCTGTTCCAGTGGAAGTGGGCAAATGAGAGCACGCACGCCCCCCCATTTTAGTTTTACTGATTTTCCGGGGACAGAGCAGTTTCCGATTACTAGATCTCAATTGGCGCATGGGGACGTAGGGTATTAGCTTCTCCATTAGGTACGCAGGGCCAGTCCCTTGAAGTACTTTAAACACTACGGGCCCGATTCACAGAACTAACTTAAGACAAAATCCTAAACTTACTACCATTTTGGTATTCACAGAAGGCACTTACTCCTTTTGGTATTCACAGAAGGCACTTACTCATTTCGATATTCAGAGAAGTTAGAAGTCCTAACTTTAGGACTCCTAAATGCCTTCTGTGAATACCAAAAGTCTTAAAATTAGGATTTTTTTCAATTTAGTAGTAGTAAACTTAAGACTCCTAACTTTAGGACTCCTAAATGCCTTCTGTGAATACCGAAAGCCTTCAAATTAGGATTTTTCTCAGTTTAGTAGTAGTATAGTCAGGACTCCTAACTTTAGGACTCCTAAATGCCTTCTGTGAAAACCGAAAATCTTAAAATTAGGATTTTTCTCAATTTAGTAGTAGTAAACTTCGGACTCCTATCTTTAGGACTCCTAAATGCCTTCTGTGAATACCGAAAGCCTTAAAATTAGGAGTTTTCTCAGTTTAGTAGTAGTAAAGTTAGGAGTCCTAACTTTAGGACTCCTAAACTGAGAAAAATCCTAATTTTAAGACTTTCGGTATTCACAGAAGGCATTTAGGAGTCCTAAAGTTAGGACTCCTAACTTCTGTGAATACCTAAGTGAGTAAGTGTCTTCTGTGAATACCAAAATGAGTAAGTGCCTTCTGTGAATACGAAAATGGTAGTAAGTTTAGGATTTTGTCTTAAGTTAATTCTGTGAATCGGGCCCCCTATACATGAGCTTAAAGACTGCTCTCTTCCTAATGGGAAGCCAGTGCAATTGTCGCAAGAGAGGTAATGACGAGGTGTGTACCGGTTTGTTGAGAGCCAGACGCGCTGCTGTATTTTGAACTACTTGCAACCTTGATGATAGATCTTCCCCCATTCCTACTAATAGTGAATTACCGTAATCTAGTCTACTGACTAGAAGCGCCTGTATTAAGGTCGTTCTGGCCGTAAGGGGAATACACGGAAAGATCTTTCTCAACATCCGCATTAGTCCGAAGCATGTGCCTGAGACCGTCTTCACATAATCCCCCATAGAGAGTTTGTAATCAATAATAATACCCAGGTTCCTTGCCTGCTTTTTTGGACTAGGTGCTTCCTCAAGTTCTATAGGCCACCAGTCCGCAGACCACAGTTCCTCAACCTTCCCAAACAAGAGGATTTCTGTTTTGTTGGAGTTAGGCTGAAGAAAGTTCTTACTCATCCATGTGACTATTTTCAACATACAGGTTTTAAACTTTGCTCTGGTTACCGCGGGATCCATCTCAATGGGGACTATCACCTGAGTGTCGTCCGCATACAAGATCATCTCAAAACCTGAAGATCTAATAATGGCAGCCAAAGGGGCCACATAGATGTTGAACAAGGTAGAACTTAAAATGGACCCCTGGGGGACCCCCTTGTCCACTAACGTGGTCTGCGTCACAAATGTATCCAATTGGACACATTGTGTTCAGTTGGTCAGAAAGCTTTGTAGCCAGGTTAAGGCCATTTCTCTGACACCAATCTCTCATAGCCTATCCAAAAGGATACTATGAGAGATGGTGTTGAAGGCTGCCGACAGGTCAAGGAGCACTAACATTGTAGGGATCCCCTTATCCAATGACATCCATATTGTGTCTGTTACTTCCGACAAGGCAGCTTCAGTGCTATGACCTGCCTGGAAGCCCGACTGGGAGGGATCCAGTAGATTATTCTGCTCCAAATATCCCGAGAGTTGTTTATTAATCAATGTCTCCATGACTTTTGAGCAGCAAGGAAGGGGAGAAATTGGTCTATAATTTTGCAGGTCCCCCGGATCTGTCAGTGCCTTCTTCAGCAGAGGTTTAATGTGCGCCTTCTTCCATTTAATGGGGAATGTGGCCTTGGCCAATGATATGTTACAGACTTCCAAAAGTGAGGAAGATAAGACGGGAGCTTGTTCGGACATAATAAAAGGCAGAGCCACGTCTAACGGCGAGCCTGATTTTGTGTGAATTTGTACAGACTCTACTTGCTCTTTGGTAATAGCTACAAAAGAATCGAGCCTAGGTAGTGAGGTATCAACCCGGGGAGGGACTGCCCCCTTCAATACCTCTACTACACCCAAGGAGCTATAAATGTTGTCGATCTTCTGTTTAAAATGTTTGGCTAGGTCGTCACAAAGCCTTTGCGTAGGTGGGAGGGAGGGACTATTAGCTCTGGGGTTAATGTACTCCTTAAGGTTCTTAAAGAGCTCCTTAGAGGAGCTCTTTGCCTCTGATATTCGAATGTCTAAATGATCTCTTCTTGCTGTATTACAGCTTTTTAAATAGGATCTGTGTGCTGATTTAAAGGCCAGTTTATCACCCGGCAGCTTAGTTTTCCTCCATTTCTTCTCGTTACCTCTACACATGCCCTTTTCCTTCATAAGGCTTTTCCGAGTAGCAGGGGGCTGGAGCAGCCCTTTCCTGAGTTCTCACTACTCTGAGTGGGGCAATGATGTCTAAGGTATCGCTTATGGAAGCCTTCCATCTTTCAAAGGCTGTATCACTCGCAGCACAGTTTTCAAATGAGGGAGTTCTATATGCCTGACTAAACGCTGTATGTGTCACTTTCCTCCATGCTCTGCAAAGATTTTCTCTGCATTGGGGCTGGCTTCCTACTTCTGGCCTTCTAAAATTGAATCTTAGTGCCGGACGATCAGTCCAAGTTAGTGCTAGAGGAGGTTCTACTGTTAGATCATAAATATTCGTAAAGATGGTGTCCAGGGTATGTCCTGCTACATGTGTGGGGTCGTGTATTCTAGTGGAGAGACCTCACGACTCCATGGCCGACAGTGGACACACAGACTCTACATTGGAAAGATCCTCTAAATGATGATTAAAATCCCCGACAAGTAGAAAGTTATCTGCTTGCAGGGTATAAGGGGCATGAATTTCCAATAGTGATGTACAGAACAGTTTTTTGCTTTCTCCCGGGGGATGATAGACTACTGCACATCTGGTCCCCTGAAAAGGCTCCAGCCAAAACACCATTAGTTCAATACTGGGGGTAGAAACCGTGTCCACCATTTTAATGTACTGTGGAGAGCACATGGCTATAGCCAGCCCCCCCCCCTCCCTTTTACCTATCCTATCTAATCTCGTAACTGTGTACTCTGCTGGAAAGGCAATCGCCAGGGCAGGTGTGGAATGGTTTTGCAGCCAGGTCTCGGTAAGGAGACAGATGTCTGGTTTTAGGTCATTTAGCAATTCCCAGATTTCTGCGGCGTGCTTAGGGATGGATCTAGCATTAATATACAAACCCTGAAAAGGAACTGCTCATTCGACCTTCATCTGGTTACTCTCCCTAGTCCTCTACTCTTTTAATACTAGATGACTTGTGGGATAATAGTGAAGGGGGTCTAAATTTTGCTGAATGCGCGTCGCAAACCACCCGCATTGAGAACATTTACAAAATTGGGCCTTCCTATCTACTGAGACATTCCCCTCACACCCCATGCCCAGACCCTTAAATCCAGCAGCAGGTCCATAGAATATGTTGGCAGAGACATTTTGTACCTGTATGAAGAGGGGCAGAGTTTCCGGGCAGCCGGCAGCGTCCAGGCGCTCCCTCAAGAGTGCCCTCTATGGTCTCCATACCCACCCGGACCTCATGAGCCATCTGCTGCTGGATTCTTACCACTCGCCATTGGAAAACATTTTGGGGGTCCTCAGAGTTGGTTGATGCCCGATGTTCTGTATGTGTCGGTTCATCTGGAGACCCAACAACACCATCTACCCTTGCCTCTTCCGGAGAGAAGTTTTCAAAAGATTCCAGGAGGTGTTGGAAGATGTCATCATCCAATGGGGCAGGATGGTGTCCTCAAAGGGTTTGACATCACAGACAGGCTGCTCTCCGGGAGGTGGTGTTTGTCCCTCTGGAAAGATATATGAATATATTTAGAAGATTCCATGATTGATTATGACAAATATGATAACTGTAACATTCAGACAGAGTTTTGCTTCACTTCCAAGTACATAGGAATGTATGGAGTATATGTTTCTGTAAGTGTATATGGACATGTTGTTATAAAGTTGGTCTTCACATGGCAAGACATGTATTTTGTTCACACAACCTCAGTATTCACTACGGGGCATATTTGCGTAAACTTCAGACAACACAATGCAGCTCACCAGCTTGATGACCTGCACTGCCCGAATGGGAGAGTGCAAGAATGGGGCTCATTTTTCAAGTTTGTGCTGTCTGCCTGCACTGTGCAAATTTGGCTTCTTAGCACCACTGCAGAGATCATTCCACTATGCAGCAGAGATGCCGGCATTTGCTCTAGACATCTGTTTTCAGGGCAGCACTGGCCAAGACATGGCAAGTGTTATTTAAATTCATACTATCCTACACTCTGCAATTCACACAGCACTGCACACCAAGCTGACTTACTGTACTGTCTTGCTGCAATTTGTGCATTATTGTACACGAGGGTTAATCTTGCAGGAACCTCCAAAAAAACTACATGGCAAGCCACCTTGCTGCATCACATGCAAAGAGAAGGGCCTGTACAAAGCCTTAATGCAAATTTGACTGGAGAATTAGGTCCTCCTCCGGTCCTCTTGGCTGCCGTAAAGTCCCTGGCCAGTTTTTCTTTTTTCCTGCACTTATAATCATGCAACTTCTTCTTGCACTCCAGAACGGTCCTCTTTGTTTGTGCAACACTGTTGATTTTGTCCACTATGGATTGCCAAATGGACTACTTCCTGCCTAATTTCAATGTTGAGTTGACAAAAAGTAGAAGTTCAATTTTTTGTCACCTGACTTATTAATATCTGGTTCTCCTCCTCACTGAAGTTTGACTTCCTCTTTCTCTCTCCCAGGGCTGCTGTGGAGTCTTCTGGGTTGGGTTTGTTACCCTCATGGCTCCCTGAGGCTCCTTCCATTCTTGTCAGTATTGTGAAGTAGAGCTGGGTTAAATGTGCCACTTTTTCAAGCGCTTCCACGATGCAAAGCACTCCTGCATCACGCAATACTGATTTGCAGCATGAAAAGGTGCTTTACGGCACGCAAATCATTTTTGTGTGATGTAGAGAGTACTTGCGTTGTGGGACCTTGTGCCATTCCGAACACCGTTGTATTGGAATCCTGATGCATCTTCGGTCCTTGTACCATTGTGCGATTTACCATGAATGCGGCGCATCCATGGGGCAAGGAAATGGAGCAACATAGCACATATTTTTCTGACGCAATGTAGCATTCCGTCAGTACTCCTAAATATGCCTCCAAGTGGAAGGGGTTTCAAGAACACCTTAGCAAACTTTAGTCAGAAAATATCTTCACCAGGCGCCTATGTTATGGCTGAGATTACTGCATTGCACACTGTGGCGCCTCATGTGATGGCTGGCGTTTTTACTGGCCGCTTGTTTATCTTGTTGCTGAAAGCTGTACATTTAATTTGTAAGCGATGGTGATTACTTGTGTCAAAATCCTTCCAATGAAACCTTGAAGCCCATGGACATATGAGGTCAAAATTAATTTAAGCACCTCAGGGTGGTACATTTGTTCTCTGACAATTCAAATACAATTAACATCTTAACCCATTCCATTTCCTTAAGCTAATTGTATAGTTTATTTATCTTATTTATTGAGTTTTGTATAGCGCCAACTTACCCAAGGGCATCAGAGTTCACACAAGCAGCACCTACCTGAGATACATTTGGAGTAAATACAGATACATGGTGACAGTATGTGACGAGGTATACAAGGAATTGCATTAGCAGCAAGTACGCAAGAGACACTTGGGGGCAGATTTATGAGCCCCTTGCGCCACTTTTGCGTCACTTTTAACATGGGAAAAGTGACGCAAAAGTGGCGCAAGGGGCTCATAAATCTGCCCCCTGGAGTATATACCATTAGATGTATAAAAAATGGAACTTTGAAATATAACATGATATGTGTATTTGTAAAGCGCTCATTCACCCAGAGGGTATCTTGGCGCTGAATAACAGATGTTAATTGTTCTATTCTAGTATGACCAAAGCTATTCACTTCAGCCAAGGCTGATGACACTGTACTAAGCCACCAATGAGACATGAAAGGGGGAGTATATCCAGGAACAGTGCTCCAGGAGAGTAATGACTGGCCTGGATAGTCAGTCATGTGCCTGCATCAAGAAATCTGCAGAAGCAGAGTGCATCAAGGGAAGAGAAGAGGCCTAGATAAAACCAATCAGGGTCCCAAGGCTGTCGGCCCACAGACACTACCAATCCATGAAGATACCTCCACTATGGAACAGTTTGGACCCAGAGGAGGACAGCAATAATAACCCGGTATTTGTAAAGCGCGAACCATTTCGTGAGAGCCAGGTGCCAATCGCGTTTTGCAGGAAACAGGGAACAGGAACTTGTATTGCTAGTGTTGGGTCTACTGGCATGAGAGGATGAGGTGCACTCTTGACCAGCCATGGTACTGTTCTCTCAGAGGGTCGGATTGAACTACTATTTTAAATTGTCTTCCACATGTCCAGCCATAGTGATTAAAAGGGCAATAAGGTCATGCGAAGTGCATACGTTAGCTCCCATTAGACACTGCACATACATGTGTCGCTCTACAGAAGCCGATATCTGAGACATAAATCTCTGTTGGATTCACAGATGACATCATTGACATCTCGTGTGTGGATGGGGCTCATGCATGGCTGCATTGGTCAGTCCCCTGGAGATGAAATCCTGCCTGAGTCTACAGTGTCTGGCACATTAGATGTACATACTTGATCACTGAATATTCTGTCATCTGAGGAGATCGTTACATGTGTCTATGCAGGAAGGTGGTGGGTGTTAATGGCATGTAGGCATGCGCATTGAAGGACAGAATCAGCTGATTGGTCTCCATCCACCCTCACATGGTCACAGCTGGCTCAATACGCATGGTTCCTAGATGACAATTCTAACTCAATACAAAGCGCCTCGTGCTTTTATCCCTACATTTTGGTGAGGCAATGCATTTCTCATCTGCTCTGCTTGAATGCTTCAGCACCATAACATTCAGTGACCAACTTGTAAGTAATGAGTCAGCCTGCACGCTGTGCCTACTTTTAGTGACTGCATCTCAGTGCAATGCTGTCACTTCTTGCATCTTCTCATGACTGCCAACTACATTCAACTGTTAATCATCCTGCTTGTTAAAGAGTTCACCGACCAGCCCCTGTTCCCATCCCAGTACTGATATCCTGTATATATCTGTGACTAGTGATGCCTCCTTTCTCACAGACAGGCTGCGGATCTTGCCTATGTCTTTGTTAGATTTGGGGGTCTCTAGTTGGCACAGGTAGGTACCTGTGACAAATAGGGACCCTTGGGTCTAGTCAGGGTAAGGGGGCACACTCCTAAAATAACCCCTGCTCACCCCCTTGGTAGCTTGGCACGAGCAGACAGGCTTATCTCAGAGGCAGTGTGTAAAGCATTTGTGACCACATACAGTAATCAAGTGACAACACTACAGATGAACACCACAGAAGTTTTATATAAAAAACAAGTATTCTTTATATAGACTTATCACAAGACTACAAAACGACAAAAATCCACAATACTGTACTTAAAATGGTAGACTTTAGCTTAGTTCCCTTAAGAAGGTAAATGCGACACTCAGAGTTCAATGTATTTTAAGATGCGTAACGCAAGACAACAAAAGTGTTGCAAGGACGGTGATGCGTTGAAGATCCGGTGCAAAGAAACAAAGATAGCGCTTTCTTCTTGATGCAACACACTTCCCAGTGATGCGGCGGCATCTGATGCGATGTCGATCCTCTCCCCTGGCGATGCGAGTTGCTTCCACAACGATGCGAACGCGACAGGCCCTGCGACACTCTTTCCGGTAGTGCGGTGGCATCTGATGCAACGTTGATCCTCTTCTCCGGTGAGGAGCCTTGACAGGCCCTGCGATACACTTCCCGGAGATGCGGCGCTGCCTGATGCGACGTCGATCCTCTTCTCCGGTGATGAGCTGCGACAGGCCCTGCGACACGCTTCCCGGAGATGCGGCGGCATCTGATGCAACTTCGATCCTCTTCTCCGGCGATGCGAGGCGCTTCGTGTTGTGAAGCGGCAGCGGCAGTTCGGCGACACGCTTCTTGTTCATGAGTTTCGCATCCAGCTCCTTGCGACACGCAGTCCCTCAGAAAGCCTCACAAAACAGCAGGCACTTCCAAAGAACTCTTGGGGAGCTGGTGGGTGAAGTCTGTTGTCCCTGAGACTTCAGCAGGAGGCAAGCTCTTTTCCAAGCCTTTGGAGATCCTTCACACGTTGAATAAAGTGCACACAAAGTCCTTTCTCCTTTATTTGGCAGTCAGGCAACCACTTCAGGCCAATCCCCCAAGCAGCACTTCAGCTTAGGGATAGTCTCTCCTCAGTTTCTTCTGATTCCACTCCTCAGCAAAGGTTTCTTCTTGTTTCCCAAAGTGATCTAAAGTTCTTGGGTTTGGGTCCCAATATTTATACCCAGTTTCTCTTTGTTCTCTGAAGGCAGAGAGGCCTTTGCCTAGTCCAAACCAGTTCTGGTCAGTCCTGGAGCACTTTGTTGACAAGACTCCTTCTTTCCTTTCAGAGTGCAGGGCAGAGACATCAGACGCACCACAGGAGGTGGAGCCAGCATTGTGGAGGGAAGGCACAGTCCTATTCAGGTCCCAGGTGCAACTCCCCCCACCCATCTAGATGCGGATCTCTCTATTCAGCCCTGTGCTGACTCACCCTGTCTCCTGGAATTTCCCCAGTCCCTGTCACTCAAACTCCAGACAAGGAATACACAGCCTAGAAGAGGCAGGTTTGGATGGTTAGACAAGAAAATACTTACTTTCTAAAAGTGGTATTTTCAAACACAGAATGTTAAAACCAACGTCACTAAAAGATGTATTTTATCATTCTGAATTCAGGCATACTAAACTCGAATTTCTACCATGTCCCCTGAGTCAGTTAGGATTATAAGATGTAGTAATCAAACTGCCTATTCTGGCCTATGGGGAACAGGTAGCCATGCAATAGTAAAAAACGAAAATGGCTGTAATTCACTATTAGGACATGCCACACACACCAGGGCATGTCCTACCTTATACTTACAATGCACCCTGCCCTCCTGCCCTTGGGCCTACCATAGGGGTGTCTGATATGAAGAAAAGGGAGGGTTTAGGGACTGTCAAGTGGGTGCACTTGCCCAGTCAGCATGGCGGTACCAGACTGCACACAGGCTCTGCAATGGCAAGGCTTTGACACACTTTAACAGGCTGCTTCTGTGGGTCGCACAACCTGTGCTGCAAGCCCACTAGCAGCATTTGGATTACCAGCCCTGGGCACTCCTGGTGTACTGTACTAGGGTCTGACAGGTAAATCAAACCAGCCAATCATGGAATCACTAATCCATACATCAATTTACAATAGGGAGAGCATATGCACTTTAGCACTGATCAGCAGTGGGAAAGTGCCCAGAGTCATAAAACAGCCAACAACAGGTCAGAAAAAATACAGGAGGAAGGCCAAAAGTTTAGGGATGACTGCAAAAAGGGCCAAGTCCAACAGTCTTCAACAGTGTCTATATTATATCTAAAATGATCAGCATCCCACAGTTATACAGTCACATCCACCCACAACTTTCTGTTCAGATTGGTATGTTGTGCCCTTTCTCATGATGTTTGGGTCTGGAATCTTGATTAAGCTGTTGCAGTCCACTATGTCCACCCATGCTGATTTGGCTCCCACCACCCACATCAGCTTATGTGTACACGCGCCCTAACCATCTCCTTGGTTTAGTTTGATGATTGGGCACATGTGATTTAACATGAGATTTTGTTTAGTTAGGGCTATCACTGTAATCATGACTGCCAACCCTATCTCCCAGGTCCTAGGTGAAGCCATGTGAGGATACTGCCAAATGGGTGGCTTCATTTCTGTATGGGTAAAAGGCAACTTCATTTATCTCATCAATGTGCATAGACACTCAGATGGCTAAACATCACTGCCAAATTTCTGAACAACATGATTTCACATGATGAGGCTACAGGGAAAGTACTGTCAGGGGTATTTCATATGACATAAAGTAGCAGCAATGACAGAAGAACAAGAAAATGGCAAAAACATGTTCTCTTTATGGATATGTAGGAACCTACTGCTTTGGGGCTCCTCCCTATTTAACACCATTTAGTGGTACAAGGTCAAGAAATTATATAGGTGTACATGACCACAACAGATGAATGTCTACTTGCTACTCCTTCCATCTAAGTGGAATGCAGATGGGTATGATAGGACATGTGTTTATGATTTTATAATTACTAAACTTTTTCAATCATGTACTGGATCATATTGGAAACGGCACAGGAACTGTTGCTGATTTCATTTGGTGATATCCTGAACACAAAATGCATGTGGGTGTGGAGGTAGCAGTCAATTAACAAATATCTCACACGAAATTTACACTAAGGGCTTGATTTGGAATTTGGCAGACAGGTCACTCAATCACAAACGTGACGAATATCCCATCCACCTTGTTACAAGTGCCTTATATCCTATGGCACCTGTAAGAAGGCGAACAGGATATCGGGTCATGTTTGTGATCGAGTGACCCATATACCAAAAACGAAAATCAGGTTTTTAGTGAACATTTAAGGGCAGATGTTTGTTAATTGACTGATGTTGCTTCATGTAATTTGGGTCATACAACAGTTCAAGTGTTTATGAGGTAATGCATTGACTGCTCTATGATGTACATACTTATACGTCATACAAAGAAGTATCCAGTGTACCTTTATTGCATGTATAGATGCATCATGGGCACAAGTCATAATTTTTAAAGGGTTTTAGTATACATTGGAAAACGTTTCTGGCAGACTTCCGAGCATTAAAGCAGGTGTGTGAGAAGATATTCAGCAGGTGCCTATCCAAGCTTCATTGTATTTCATGTATCTTTCCTCTGTTGCACAGGAGTTTCTCAAGCCCCTGGATGCCTGTCCCGAGTGGCAGTGTTGTCTATTATTAAAATTGACATATTTCAGACTCAAACCCTTTGTCTTCAACATTCATTGAGTGGAATTATTGTTATAAATGAACTGTACCTTGTTGCCTAGATATGTTTCTATGTATGGATTGTTTTTCTTCTTTTTATTGTGCTTTTATGGATATTCTATATTCGAATAAAGATATTTTTAATAGAATTGAGTGGAATTTTAGCAAGCTCATGAAAAGTAGCAGAGTTGAATGCCCCAATAATACCTTCCTATCTACTACTAAAACACAGAGGTTCTACCGGCATGCATGCTCCTATTGGTGTCTTCTTTCACAAACTCCATTTTTAGTCTCGCTTAGGACTGCATGCCTGAGCGGATATTTACAAGAGATATTGTTTACTACAAGGGGCTTGGAGCCCACCCATTGCGTGACATTAGGTGGCTTCATTGTGACTCTTATTTGCTGCCTTCTAGTTAGCCAGCAAGTTCCAGTTTCACTTCCTATTCTTTTATCGTGTGGAGCATGGCCCAATTAATAATTGCTTCATTTTGATTAGTCCTTCTGCTGCTCGTGTTGTGATTCAGGTACTATTTCTTTTTCCTCTTTGTCTGTGCTGGTTCTTCTGTGGTGCTTCTTCCCTCCCACCCCTCATTATACATTGTGCTTGTTGCCTTCCACCTCCAGCCCTCTGCTTCTCATGCTGCTTCTTTCCTTCCACCTCCCACCCTCCCATTGTCTGTGTTGCCCCCAACCCTCCAAACTGGCATAAGGATAAAAGTGATATGACGTGGCCAGGGCTGGTGGAGTCATAGCACCCGTTCTCTGTGTTGTGTCTTCTCTTCCCCCTCCTACCCACCATTGTCTGTGCTGCTTGTTCTCTCCAACCCTTGTGCATATTGCCCGATCCCAAGGCAACCTTATCTGCCATTGTCCATGTTGCCCACTCCCACCAGCCAGAAGAAGAAAAGCACTATGACGTGGCCAGCATTGTGCTTTTTTTCTAACTTTTAGCCATTCTACATAGCAGCTGCGCTGCTCTATAACAGTGCTAACAGACATTGGCAAAGCTAAAAACCCTTGCATAGGCAAGACCTATTGGCAAAGGCAAGACCTATTGGCTATTGCGAGTACCTGTTATTATGTTGACTGGTTAACTGTGGGAGTGGGTGTAGGTGGGTCTTGGCGCATGTGCCTCTGCTTCTGCTATCACATATATCAACAAAGGTGTTGACCAAAGGCTCCTGGTGTTCGACCTTGTTGACTTTTGCATTCTAACTAGTCAGTATTCTTGATTGATAAACCAAGCACTGACAGCTACTGAACGTAAAATTACTTCAAATTATATCATAGTCATTCAACTTAACAAGAGAGATGTAAACCAACTTTGGTGATAGCAATTAAGAGACGTTTTGCAGTTTAATGTACTTTTTTTCCTAAACTGCACAAATACTAAGATGGATTCAGAATATTGCCTGGCCTTTTAGATGTGAGAGTTTGACATGTTTATATTTATCGCAGCCAGAGAAGATGTACTTAGATCATTACATGTCCACGGTAGGAAGTATATCTAGTTATCTTGTGCTAATGGCTCTGGTGTGATCTCTACTAGCACTTCAGTCCAAATGTTTCCTTTTAAAAAAGGCAGGATGAAGGGACAGAACTATAAATAATTATTTAGTCTCTTACAGAAACCCATTAATGGACCTTCTGACTAGGATTTATTTTTCAGAAGGGTACTACTTCCAGCCACACTGTATCCAAAGCTCCATAAGAGGACCAGACATTTGGGTTCAGATGGAGGTCAAAATTTCCTTTCTTCTCTTTGAGAGCTAGTCTAGATACCATCGGCTGTGTGAGGATTGCTCAGATTTGTGAGTTATGCTTTGTTCTTTGGACATTCCTCCATGAAAAATTGCTCTATTGCAAGAAGCTTCATTAGATCTTTTTTTTGTAGCAATACATTTTTCCAGACTTGGAATTTCAGATTAAAGTAAGAAGGTAGATGTAACAGTTTACACAACCATTTCTCTCTTGTGCTATTATTCCTTTTCCATTACTTTAGATCCCGTTCTCTGCTTTCTTCAAATTTGTGACTTTTTGGGGGGGCGTGGACAAGATGTTGGATGGGTAGGATGCACTATCTTGTCCCTCCATCCTGCTGCCTTGAGGCCTTGCCATCTACCCGCATTACCGCCTGCTTTGAGTCCTGAAACTGCCACTTTACATCCCGTTACTCTCCGGGCACCTGGGTAGGCATCTAAAACCTGAAAGTCCCCCCCAGGGTCATAGTAGGAACAAGACTGTGCCATGGCCAACCTCGATAGCAAAAATGGCAGCCACCGTGAAACAAAACTGAGTGCTGGGGTGAAATGCTGACCGGACACCTACCTAACAGCGTCTCCCAGAGTCGTGGTGCCTTCATACTATTGAGGAGAAGTGGCTGCGGTGAGCAGACCTTCTCCGACGGTGCCGCAGCTGCCCTTCAACTAACCTGCAGCCCACCTGCACTCCCCAAAATTGCAGCTCCCGCAAGGCTTCGGTGACGGCATGCCAGAGATGAGGTAGGTGCAGCCTTGAGGGACGACTTGGAGCAGTGCTGGGAGGCAGCTACCAGTGGAGGACAGTGCCCAGCCAGAGACCGCTAAGAAAGCTGTGTGCAAGCTTGGGAGGCATGGATGCATATCATCTGCGAGGGGGCAGAGGTAACCCCTAAGTAGACCCTGCCCCTCCCCAGGCAATCAGGTCTGCTCCACGCACCCCCACCCACTACAAGACTGTGATTGCTAACCCCAAGGCAGAGGTTGCTCAGGAGAGGGGCATTGGAGGAGCCCCCTATTCTTCTGCTGCCACGCTGGAGAATGAGATGAGCGTTGGGGGCCCTGCACACAAATGCAGAGGCTGGTGCCTGGGGGTCCCCAGTCTGGAAAGAGGGTGGCCTGTGATCGACTGCTACTCACATTGGACTGACCCTGAGTGCATTGGTCATGGACGGGTTCACCAAGATGTGTGGACCTCCGTGTAAGACAGTGTTTCCCAAACTGTGGTCAGCAGACCCCCGGGGAGCCGTGACAAATTCCCAGGGGGTCCTCAGGCAGTAATTTTAAAAGCACAACAGAGTACCTTGTAGAATTAGCCGTTTTCCAGCAACGATAAAAGTGTCAAGATAATATCAGTGATTAATGTACCTGCTGGAGAGAGATGAGAGTTTTGTCAAGTGGCAGCTTTGACTTATCTAATGTAGCACAGAAGGTTAATATGCCTACTGTAAAGAACGTGTACCATGCATTTTAAAAAACAGTTTTTTATGTGCATAGGACAGTGGGTTACTGCTTTTGTCATAGAGATTATTTTGTTACTGTGCAGTTCATAAGTGACATTCGTAATCTAGCACAGTGACCTATAAAAGGTCATCAAAGAGCTGCTTGCAAACTGCATGGTACAAGTTAGAAACATATGTTTTTTCCAAGTCTTTCATTATCCTGATGCTGCTAAAAAGGTTTATTTGGGTGGAAATACATTGTTATTGTTAAAGTCAATGCTAACCACTGTGTTATGTTCTGAAACCTGAGTTTGTGCTTCTCCAGACCAAGCACTCTTTAAAAATGCCTACCACTATGAATGACATGCGAATCCTACACCTTGTAGTCGCATTTGCCTTATGTAACATTTTCTATAAACTGATTTACACGTATCAATCATTGTCTCTATGGGGCAGATTTACAAGGAAAGTGACTCAGTGTGTGCTTCATTTGGCTGCGCCGCACTGAGTCACTTTCAAAGCACAGGGATGCGACATATTAACAACATCTCTATGCTTCCCCCTGCGCTGGCGCACAAACTGCTACCATGCGCCTGCACAGGCCCATTTGCACCATGGTGCAAGGATGCCTGCATCGTGGGTAGATTGTTTATATGCAGGAAGGGATCCCTTCCTGCACATAAACAATCAGAAATGGCGTTTTTCAATTTCTAAGTGTGCTGCATTAGCACACATAGAATCTGCAAAACGTCATTGTTTTACTAACTGTTTATGTGCAGGAAGGGACACCTTCCTGTACATAAACAATCACCAGAGGTGATATCCTCTTTGTATGCGTGCTGCAGAATGCAACATGCATAGAAAGAGGAAAAAAACAGGAGAAATGAATACATTTCTCCTCGTTGCGCCTCCCTACGCCTCCCCTGGGGAGGCAGAGCATTCAGACACATTTCCAGATTTACGATTTCTAGTAAATCTGGAAATGTGTCTGGTTTCATGGCTGTTGCGTGGGAACACCCACAGCAACACCCATGGAACACCCCTTTCACGCAAAGTGCTGTGTGCAAACCCAACTGTAATTGAACAGCCCAACAATGTTTAAGGTTGATTCAGACCAGTCAAAACATCTGCAAAAAATACAAAATTATTAAGAAAATACGACATAACCAAGACAGTGAAGCGCCGACACGTAAGGTAAACCAGATAATTTCTTTCAGGGCTGAATAATTATTTACATGTCGGGTGTGAAGCAACAAAGTACGTTGAGGGTCTGTGGACACAAAACCAAAATTAGGGTAATATAAAATACATAAAACTACAGGTACGGATGCAATCCCAACCACAGGTAACCAACGTGAGAACATTAATCCATCACCAAAAAAAACGTGTATTGTAGATAACAATGAAAGTGACATAGTACGAATATCCCTCATTATAGATACCAAAGAATAAAGAATAAAGAAGACCAAAATGAGGAAATTTTGTATCTTCCAGAAATTTAGTAAATATAGAAAATATAGAAAGAGAGAGTGACGCGGTGACCAACCATGTGATGAACCAGAAAGACATATTTTAAAGAGTGTAAAAGAACAATGAAAAGAACGTAAGGAAAACATTTTGTCGTACTTAGGAAACGGGGAGTCTTCCACTCCAAGCGTGTAAGTCCAAAATCTAAACGTAACTTAAAAAACTGGCGTATCCCTCACAGCAGAAGGTAATAGTCGGAGAACCAATTCTTAGCTGAAGAGCACACCTGTTAAATAAGTAAAGGGATATCATCCAGAAAACAGGGTTATGCGATCATAGGTACGAAGTAAAGAAAATGGGTAAATATAGAACTTGCTGCGGAAAAGCATATATGAAAGAAGTGACCTACACATCACAAGAAGTGAACCCACAAACACGAATACAGTTTGTTGGTAAACGCTAGTAACTAATCCCTAAGACAATTTAGAGACTATTGTATCACAACACATGCAGGAAACCGTAATAGTAAATGGTCCCATATACTGAGGAATGCTCTAGCAGAAACAAACTGCCTATCATCCCAAGTCTATCAAAGTCTAAACAGAGGCTGAACACACTAATTTAAACTGCCTTTAAATAAAGAAAAGAAAAAAGAAGAAAAACGCTAGACCAACATATAATTGACTCACCATGTGCGACATCAAATAGTGATAAAGTCGTCAGAAGAGTAATCAAGATGAAATATGATTCCTCCAGAGTCTTTATGTTTCAAGGGGTAATATTATAAAACCTATGCAACAAGACCATGTGTTAAATGACAATATATCGAATAGGCAGGCTCTAAAAAGAGTTCAAGCACTAAATGTAGGCTAGGGCGCGCAGTTCATCAAGAGATAAACGTACCTCAAATATGGGACAAACCCGCACCAGAAGTGAATCCACAAAGATGGATAGTACAGGATAAAGTAATATGTCCTCCCGTATCTCTAAAGGTAAAAAAAACCCACAAAAAACAGAGATAAAGGGATGAATGCCCTATGTAAATTTATCATCATGAAGGGGGGACAGGATGACTAATATGCGATTGACTCACCAAGTTTGGATTAAGGTACAAATGATGCGTGGCGA
This sequence comes from Triturus cristatus, assembly GCF_964204655.1. Taxonomy (NCBI): domain Eukaryota; kingdom Metazoa; phylum Chordata; class Amphibia; order Caudata; family Salamandridae; genus Triturus; species Triturus cristatus. The sequence goes on along the minus strand of NC_140588.1, from coordinate 313,213,631 downwards.
TACGGGTAATCACAGGGTCCTTCAAGAGTATCCAAGACCTAGAGAAGTCAAGTATCTATAAATGTAACAAGCCGTAGAGAATACATAGCAAAGATGATACATAGCAAAGATGAATAGGGGCGATAGATGAATACGCCGACGGCTTACCGCATGTGTCGCCATCCAGTCGTCAAAAAGCGGGGTCCCTCAATCAGGCACCGGCGGTGTAAACGCCCAGACGCAGTTCGCACTGCTGAAATACCGCGCGGAAATAGAGGCGAGATCACAGTTTGTTGGTAAACGCTAGTAACTAATCCCTAAGACAATTTAGAGACTATTGTATCACAACACATGCAGGAAACCGTAATAGTAAATGGTCCCATATACTGAGGAATGCTCTAGCAGAAACAAACTGCCTATCATCCCAAGTCTATCAAAGTCTAAACAGAGGCTGAACACACTAATTTAAACTGCCTTTAAATAAAGAAAAGAAAAAGAAGAAAAACGCTAGACCAACATATAATTGACTCACCATGTGCGACATCAAATAGTGATAAAGTCGTCAGAAGAGTAATCAAGATGAAATATGATTCCTCCAGAGTCTTTATGTTTCAAGGGGTAATATTATAAAACCTATGCAACAAGACCATGTGTTAAATGACAATATATCGAATAGGCAGGCTCTAAAAAGAGTTCAAGCACTAAATGTAGGCTAGGGCGCGCAGTTCATCAAGAGATAAACGTACCTCAAATATGGGACAAACCCGCACCAGAAGTGAATCCACAAAGATGGATAGTACAGGATAAAGTAATATGTCCTCCCGTATCTCTAAAGGTAAAAAAAACCCACAAAAAACAGAGATAAAGGGATGAATGCCCTATGTAAATTTATCATCATGAAGGGGGGACAGGATGACTAATATGCGATTGACTCACCAAGTTTGGATTAAGGTACAAATGATGCGTGGCGATACGGGTAATCACAGGGTCCTTCAAGAGTATCCAAGACCTAGAGAAGTCAAGTATCTATAAATGTAACAAGCCGTAGAGAATACATAGCAAAGATGATACATAGCAAAGATGAATAGGGGCGATAGATGAACACGCCGACGGCATACCGCATGTGTCGCCATCCAGTCGTCAAAAAGCGGGGTCCCTCAATCAGGCACCGGCGGTGTAAACGCCCAGACGCAGTTCGCACTGCTGAAATACCGCGCGGAAATAGAGGCGAGATCACATGGTGCGCGCCGGAGAAGCCCATTCATAAAAATAGAAGACGGATAAAATGAAAGAACTAATGGGAAGCATCACCCAAAAGTTCGGCCATATTAGCAAGGTACTGGATGAGAATAGATACCAATAAAAAGGTCACAGTACAACAGTCAGCACTGATGAAATATCGTGCGGTGAAGAATGAAATCGCATGATACGCGCCGGTGAGGTCCGTTCCTAAAATTAGGAGACAAATAAAATAAAAGAACTAGAGGAAAGCCATACCCAAAAATCGGCCATATGAAGCGAATACTGAATGCAAAATAGAACCAAAAAAGAACTCAAAATGACGCAAAAAATAATAAAAAAAATAAAATAACAGGCAGAATTAGATGAATAGCAATGGATACAGCCAGGGAAAGACAGAACCAGGCTTATCCTGCCTTGGAAATATGGGGCACTAAAATGCGCCACCGGTGTGTCACTGTTTATGGCGCACCCGTGGCGCAAGAGGCTTGTAAATCTGCCCCTCAGATATTCATTGGCCTTGACTGAATGGGGAAACCCTGATGGGTTGGGGGATGTAAAGTGCTCTGACATCCTTCAATGGTATGAGAGATGCTATACAACAAATGAAATACATGTAACAGAGGGGCTATGGAGAGATGAGAGTCACTGTTGGAAGGTGATAATAAGGGAATCATTGAAAAACCCCAACAAAGATTGCCGTATCCTGGTGCATAGTAAGGTCATCACTTACTATTCTTTAAAAGCTGATACAATTGAATATATATTGATACATGTGTTGTAGAATGCGCCATTGTTTCCTACATTTTCTTGGGGGAGAGCCTCCCAAAGTCTCCTTTGTAGTGGTCAGGCTCACTCACTGCACTTGGTGTGCAAAGTATGGGGACTGGTCTGAAAACATTTGCCAGGGCTGCTTTGGGTTTCCAGTCTGGCCCTGTCAGGAGCCTCGTACTGCGAAATAAAACCAACCATTTAAAAGTTAGTCACAAAGATGCAGCACTAACCTTCCTGTTTTTTGCAAATTCTTTCAATAAAAAAATACTAAAATCCTTAGTAATTCAAGTATTTGTTTTGTGTGCACATGTGTGTTTATTGTTTTCGAATAACTGTTTTAATGTTTGAAATTTAAATCATACAAATTGCTTAGGGGCCCCCGGCTTCCAGTGGTGACTCAATGGGGGTCCTCAGGAGTCAAAGGTTTGGGAACCACTGGTGTAAGACATTAGAGGAGGAGGGCTCCCCTGGACTCTGCAGTGCCGCCCGCTGGGGCCCCCTGGGGTCCCACTGACCAAACTTTGCTGGAGATGGTCCTCACTGGATCAACGTGGGTCCTGCTGAACCTAGCTGGAGGGAGTGAACATAGTCCCTTCAGGACTTGGGGGGCGTGACTTTTTCTCCCTACCTTAGTCCACTGGACAGAGCCTGAGGAGCGGTGGCAGGAAGGGGTCTGACTTGAACAAGACGAGTCAGGCGCTGGTGTGCTGGGTGGAGAGCGGGACGCCTTCAACAGAGCCCTACAGCATGACTGTGGGTACTGCTGGTGCCTGGAGTACTGCCAAATGAGCTTAGCTCATAGAAGAGGTAGACCCACTCATCCATCTGCACAACCTACAGGAGTGGGGTGATTGTGGCCTTCCCTCCAGACTGGAGACACAGGCCTAGGCTGGACATGGCCACTGCCTGGCCCAATAAGGAATGATCCCTAAACGAGATGCTGACTAAATCAATGGGAAACATGCCGGGGGACAAACCTCTCCCCACCTGCTCGGAACAGCTCATAGAGGGATATGATAACGGGGGCCCAGTTAGCCGCTCCTTCCTGGAGGCCCTGTTTGTTTCCCTCTAGGAGGACTTCCAAATAGTTAAAAGAGACCTATCACAGGATTTAAAAGAGGACTGTCGAGAGCTGGCAGAGGTGGGGGGCAGGGTATCCATGCTAGAGGGCCACCAATCCAGCCAGGGTGAAGAGATCGAGCAGCTACAACAAAAAGTCATCTGACTCAAAGAGCAGCAGATTGACTTGCAGGCTCATGTGGAAGACCTCGAAAACAGAAAATCGAGGCACAACAATATACTTATTTGGGGGCCCCTACCAACATGCAAATTTTGGAAACGCCGTCTGAAAAGGAGAGGCAACTCACCAGGGTGCATAGAGTGGGTCCCCCATGACTGGAGAACATTCACCAAGCTGACATCTTGGTCTGTGTCCACGATTTTCAGCTAAAGGAGCAGATCCTGCATAAAGCCAGAGACTTACATCCTCTGCAGTTCAGAGGACACATGCTGGTGCTCCCACTCTGCAGAAAAGGCACACCTTCCGACCAGTCACCACCTATCTTCGAGCCAAAAGTGTGACCGACTCTTGGGGGCACTCCTTCTGCATTTTTTTCCAATGATAAGGGGGGGCTCTATCAGATCCACTCACTGAACCAGGTGTGCAAGGTACTACAATTCGACAAGCCTTCTGAAAGAAACCAAAGCCCCATACCTCAAGCACAGAAAGCCTGAAAGAGCCTCCGGTGGTAAGGGGGGGCCGGCCTCCTCCAGAGGTCTCTGACTGGATCCAGAGACTATTGCCATGGAGAGATAAGCAGTATTGAACACACTAACTGGAGATCCTGACAAACAAGAGGGCACCTGAATAAATCTGGAGCTCTTGAACTGTGGATAATGCTGGTGAGATTGGGGGGGACAGGGTGGAGGGCGTAGGGATGGAATGACGGAGAAGGAGTATGGTAAACCCTGGACCCTCACACTGAGGTAATCCATGGGACAAAGTTGGACATGACCAGTACATCAACTCTGTTGTTTTTTTGCTTCGGTTATTGTTTTTTTACTGTATTTTTTGGGGGAGGGGTACTAACTCCTTAGGAGAGGGCACTATACAACAGGTATTCACCAATGCAGGTTTGCCATGTAACAGGTGTTATCTGGGACCACACGGCTAGGCCTTTGGCTGGGGTGAAAGTTTGGAGGATTTTTTCACTTTGCTTACCACAAGATAATCTAAAAGCCCTCCCCCTCAATGATAAAGGGCTTAATAACCTGATCAAGCGCTATGCAATCATCTCATTTTTGGAGCAGTCAGGTGCAGATTTATGTTTTTTGCAGAAGACACATCTGGTTGCTGGCGATTGTCACAGACTCAGGTTCCAAGCCTTCCCACAACAATTTTTCTCCCCAGTGACCAACAAGACAGTGGGAGTCACCCTTCTGGTCTCTTTCTCCTTCTGGGGGAAAGTGGGTGCCAAACTACCAGAGATTAAGGGTAGGCTGCTGATATACAGAGTGAGCGTGGGGGATCATAGCTTCATCATAGGTGCATTCTATGTCCTTAATGAAGGCCCAGAACACTTGCTGAAGTCGCAGACGTTATGTCTGCTCAAGATAAGATATGGCGGTTCAGGAGCCTTCTCCCAGGAGGGAGCACAATAGCTACAGGAGATGAGACTAAGGGACCTCTAAAGAGAACGTCGCCCCCAGATTCTGGCTTATACTTTTTAGTCCCACACCCAAAAGACCTATGCCCGCCTTGATCTTCGCTGAGGGACCACGGTGCTGCAGGCCCCCCTTACAACTATTTAGGTAGAGCCCCTCTTCCTTTACAATCATTCAGCAGTTTCTCTTATACTAGTGCTCCTACCCATGACCATGGAGATTGGGGGAGAGGCTCCTTCAAAGACCGGAAGTGGTCAAGCAAATCACCCAAGCACTCACTAATTATCTAGACATTAAGAACATGGAAGACACTCCCATCTGTCTTCTCTGAGAGGTTCTAAAGTTAGTCATCCTGGGAGGGAGTTTATAGCCATATCTGAGGAAGATAATAAAAGAAGACGTGGGAAATGGGAGCACCTGAGCCAAAAGGTACAGGGGCTTGAGTGTATACACAAGTGCACTAGCACTCCCCAGGTCTGGTGGCAGCTGGAGGCAGTGAGAGCTCAACTGGCGGGACTCGATCTGGATAAGACTGAGTATGCTCTGCTTAGACTTAAACATTTCTTCTATGTAAGGGGCAATAAATGCGGGTGTCTGCTCACCCACAGACTTCGAGCACAGTGACAAGCTACTGATGTGGAGACCCTGCGGACATGGAGCGGCACAGAGATAATGGGAGATGCTCCCATCACCTCTGCCTTACATAACTTTTACTGAAAACTCTACTCGAAACAAGCCCTTCCTACTCATAGTCCAGACCTCTATCTTCAAGATGCACACACCTCACGGCTCACAGAGGATCAAGCTGACTTGCTGGACCACCTGATCCTGATACAGGAGGTGATTTCAGCTATTGCAAGGCAGAAACTCATGAAATCCCAAGGGCCAGATGGATTTCCAGGCCTGTTTTATAAAATATTATAAAACATTCTGTACGCTATGGGCCCCGATTCTGACCTGGCTTTTTAATGGAATATCAGGTCCAACCCCAGTCCCGGCCTCCATGATGGAAGCCTCCATTGTTTTTATTCCCAAACCTCTGAAAGATCTCAAACAATGCTGGTCCCATCGACCAATATCCCTCCTTAATGTGGATATTAAATTATTTACCAGTATTTAGCAACACGCTTAAACCCCCTTGTGTCTGGGCTTACTGACCTGATCAAGTGGGCTTTGTTGTACTTAGGCAATGTAGTGATAACACCAAGCGAATCCTGCCCCTGCTCGACAAGGCCAAATGCTCCAAATAAGAAATAATTCTTCTGGCTATTGATGCCGAAAAAACATTTTACCGGGTGCTCACCTGGATACTCAGCAATTACAGTCAACACCGAGTCACTGTACGGGTGAATGGTCAGAATTTAGCCCCATTTTCCATCCGCAGAGGGGCGAGACAGTGGTGTCCACTTTCACTCCTGCTCTTTGCTCTGTGCCAATGCTCACAAAGTGTGGGACAATCCGTACATCACAGGGGTTGCCTTTGGTGGAGAGGAGCACACAACCTACCTCTATTCTGATGATGTCACCATAGCCATAGACAAACCTGAGGAGGCCCTTCCACCCTTGGTAGGTGAGATGGAGGCATTCAGCGTTGCAGCTGGATTTTGGATGAATATCCAGAAATCGCATGTCCTAAACCTTTCGGTCTCTTTGGAGAAAGAAGCTCTTTAGGCCCAACGCTACCCGATCCAATGACAATCCATCTCTATCTGCTCTTTCGGAATCCAATTAGGCCCGACTGTTCAGGAGTCTGTGACCCTAAACTACCAGACAATTCTTTGGCAAATTCTCAGGGATCAGATGCAATTGAAATTGTACCTGCTCTGATGGCTATGCTGGGTTGCTGCTTTGAAGATGACCGCTCTCCCAAGGATTCTCCTCCTCTTCCAGGTGCTCCCGCTTGAGCCTCCCGCAGGCATCAGTCAGACCTTGCAACGGGGGATGCATCGCTTTGTATGGACGGAGGGAAGGCCTCACATGAACAGAGATCTGAGCTCTCAACCTCTTGTAGAGAAGGGGCTGGGAATCCCCAATGTCGTGCAGTACTACCAAGTTTTGCAGCTACACTATATGGTGGAATGATCCTGGGAGGAATCCGAGAAACCTTGGCTGTTCATGGATCGAGCCATAGCGGCAACTTCTAAATGGAAAATCCCTTTCTGATCTTGCTCACAGAGACCGTGGGGACTTTATTCCTAACCAGTCACTAAAGCTATCCTGACTGTGCGGGACTGCGTGGCTGCCCGCAAGGGTTTAACGTCATTCTCCTCCCCGCTCACGCCGATGGTGGGCAACATTGACTTCATGCCCGGCCTTCAGGTTGCATTCCAGCTCCTGCAGAGCACCGGCTGGCGGTCCGTTGGCCACTTCTTTGATAAAGAGGGCCCTCGCTCCTTTGAACAACTGCAGGCAGACTACAGAGTCCTGGAGTCAGAGAGAAGAGGAGTTGGCCTAACGGCTAGGGCGCTCGACCTTGGACACGGGGAACTGGGTTCGAGACTCGGTAATGACACTGAACATCCTGTGATTCTGGGCAAATCACTTAATCTCCCCGTGCCTAACAAACAAAAAATGAATGTGTGTCCTCATGTAACGTATCTGGTGATATGTAAAGCGCTCTGATACCTGATTGGATTCGGGTCAAGTTCGCGCTATATAAAACTCAGCAACAAAAAAAAAAACGACAGGTTCGGCACTGGGTAATGCACCCCACAGTGCGCCCTGGAGTGCAAAGGCCTCTCACTGAATCTAAAATATGGTTAATTACAAAAACCACGGGTAAACACTTTACTACTGAACTATACAGTCTCCTGAAGCAGGCTTCCCTGGTGCCAAATACCCCAGGGCAGAAACGATGGGAACAAGAACTGGGGCATCAGCTAACAGCAAAGGAATGGGAGGAGGTATATTACAGGGCGTGCCACACAGCGAGTAACATGGCCTACACTGAGACGGCTAACAAAATAGTGTTGTACTGGTATCTTATACTGGTACGATTACATCAGGGCAACCCTACATGAAGTGCCAACTGCTGGAGACACTGTGGGTCCCCTGGGACACTGGTACACCTGCTATGGGAATGCCCTAAACACCAGCAATAATGGGATGGAGTCCTGAACAATGCAAACATAAGGAGATGATGGACTGAGCGCTGAAACTTTTCAGACACTCACCCCCAGTCACAGATCTGGGTTGAATCCATCATCATTCTTTAGCTCACTTCGCCACCTCAGTTCAGACCCAGCTATATGCAAATCAGTTTTGACCCTGTGCCTCATGGGAACATTCCAGCCCGAACTGCCAAGCCAAGTCTTCCCTGAACCAGAAACAAGCATCCTGGGACCGGTTTCTCGGTAACACCCTTCATCATCCAGGCTCGTTGGAATCCAGTGACAACGAGCAAGGGACACACGTCTGGGCATACCCTGCCAACTTAGGGTAAACAAAGCAATCACAAGTAGATGATGGACGGAGTGCTGAAACTTTTACAGACACTTACCCCCAGTCACAGATCTGGGTTGAATCCATCATCATTCTTTAGCTCACTTCGCCACCTCAGTTCAGACCCAGCTATATGCAAATCAATTTTGACCCTGTGCCTCATGGGAACAGTCCAGCCCGAACTGCCAAGCCAAGTCTTCCCTGAACTAGAAACAAGTATCCTGGGACCGGTTTCTGGGTAAGCCAGGCTAGCTTGAATAAAAGTGGCAAAGTGAGCAAGGGACCCACGTCTGGGCATACCCTGCCAACTTAAGGCAAACAAAGCAAACACAAGGAGATGATGGACGGAGCACTGAAACTTTTCAGGCACCCACCCCCAGTCACAGATCTGGGTTGAATCCATCATCATTCCTTAGCTCACTTCTCCACCTCAGTTCAGACCCAGCTATATGCAAATCAGTTTTGACCCTGTGCCTCATGGGAACAGTCCTGAACAATATAACACCCACTTTGACACTCAATTACCTCGATTCCCTGCATACATAGTCTTAGGTCTGTCTAATGTGCTCACATTCCAATTCAAATCATGCAAGGGATGGCACATAAGCCTAGCGCTGGGAGCGGACCTCCAGAATATCCTTACGCACTTGAGCTCAGATAACCCTCTGACGCCTTGTATGGCTCCATTGTTATGACATGTGTTGAGAATGGAGAAACACACTTCAGTCCTAGCTGCCCAGGAAGACTCATACAGAGACCTTTGGTGCCCCTACATAGCTCTCCTCTCAGTGGGGTTCTGAGAATTGACTTGCCCTAAATATCTCCTCCTGCTACACTTGACAGAACTTGATGACCCTTCTTATATAGTTACGCACCATTTAGACTACCCATGGTTATTGCTTATTGACTTGTGATACGGAAACTAATGATGTGAGTGCTCCCAGGTTGGAATAATTTAGCGAAAACTAAATTTATGATCCTTAACCCCCCCCAAGTATACACGTCCGAACCCAGCGCTGAATGGTATTCCCCTCGAGCGGGTAAAGACATTTGGATACTTGGGGATCATATTGCAGGAAGACCTTGGATGGGGGGGTCAAGTCGCTAATTCCACAATAAAATTGTCTCAAACAACAGGAGGAATTTCCAAACTCTTCAGAGGATCGGTCTCCAAGCCAGTAGCACCAGCAATAGAAATTTTCAAAACCCAAGCAAGAGCAGCCTCTATCTATGGAGCAGAACTATGGGGTCACTCCAAGATTTATACCCTAACAAGGACTGAAAACTCCTTTATGAGGAACTTGCTTGGTTTGCCCCCTAGCACCCCCCTGGTACCTATCAGGTTAGATCTGGGGTTGATGCCCATGGAAGAGGTGGTGGCCCTGCGGCCAATAATATATTGGAAGAGACTTTGGTCCAATGCAGAGTTGGGCCCCTACCGAGAAGAATTCAAGGGGGCGCGGGGGTGACCCACTTGTGGGACACCCCCGCGCCGCACGGCCACCAGCTGCTGCGTGTGCCCCTGTGCCTGCCTCTGCCCCAGCGCCGGCCTCGCTGCCGCCTTGAGCGCTCCCCTTGGTTTGCCGATTTCTGTCGGAAATTTGTGCTTGTTTTTTTTTGGTTGCCGTAAGAGCGTTTGTCTACTGTTTTGCCTCTGTTTTTGACCTGCATTGTTGCCTGTACCCAGTGCCCCGTTTTTCTTCGTGTTTTTTTCATTTGTGCCTGTCTCCTTCCTGTGTGCCCGCCTACCTCGCCGCCCTCCGCTCTCCCTCCCCGCTCCCGCCTCCCGCCACCGCCATCAGCCCCGCCCCTTTTCTCTTCTGTTCCCTCCCCGCTCCCGCCTCCCAGCTGCTCCGCCCACCCGCGCACTTGGCCTTTAAATGGCGACCGTGCGACGCAGGTGAGTGTGACCCACTTGTGGGACACCCCCGCGCCGCACGGCCACCAGCTGCTGCGTGTGCCCCTGTGCCTGCCTCTGCCCCAGCGCCGGCCTCGCTGCCGCCTTGAGCGCTCCCCTTGGTTTGCCGATTTCTGTCGGAAATTTGTGCTTGTTTTTTTTTTTGGTTGCCGTAAGAGCGTTTGTCTACTGTTTTGCCTCTGTTTTTGACCTGCATTGTTGCCTGTACCCAGTGCCCCGTTTTTCTTCGTGTTTTTTCATTTGTGCCTGTCTCCTTCCTGTGTGCCCGCCTACCTCGCCGCCCTCCGCTCTCCCTCCCCGCTCCCGCCTCCCGCCACCGCCATCAGCCCCGCCCCTTTTCTCTTCTGTTCCCTCCCCGCTCCCGCCTCCCAGCTGCTCCGCCCACCCGCGCACTTGGCCTTTAAATGGCGACCGTGCGACGCAGGTGAGTGTGACCCACTTGTGGGACACCCCCGCGCCGCACGGCCACCAGCTGCTGCGTGTGCCCCTGTGCCTGCCTCTGCCCCAGCGCCGGCCTCGCTGCCGCCTTGAGCGCTCCCCTTGGTTTGCCGATTTCTGTCGGAAATTTGTGCTTGTTTTTTTTTTGGTTGCCGTAAGAGCGTTTGTCTACTGTTTTGCCTCTGTTTTTGACCTGCATTGTTGCCTGTACCCAGTGCCCCGTTTTTCTTCGTGTTTTTTCATTTGTGCCTGTCTCCTTCCTGTGTGCCCGCCTACCTCGCCGCCCTCCGCTCTCCCTCCCCGCTCCCGCCTCCCGCCACCGCCATCAGCCCCGCCCCTTTTCTCTTCTGTTCCCTCCCCGCTCCCGCCTCCCAGCTGCTCCGCCCACCCGCGCACTTGGCCTTTAAATGGCGACCGTGCGACGCAGGTGAGTGTGACCCACTTGTGGGACACCCCCGCGCCGCACGGCCACCAGCTGCTGCGTGTGCCCCTGTGCCTGCCTCTGCCCCAGCGCCGGCCTCGCTGCCGCCTTGAGCGCTCCCCTTGGTTTGCCGATTTCTGTCGGAAATTTGTGCTTGTTTTTTTTTGGTTGCCGTAAGAGCGTTTGTCTACTGTTTTGCCTCTGTTTTTGACCTGCATTGTTGCCTGTACCCAGTGCCCCGTTTTTCTTCGTGTTTTTTCATTTGTGCCTGTCTCCTTCCTGTGTGCCCGCCTACCTCGCCGCCCTCCGCTCTCCCTCCCCGCTCCCGCCTCCCGCCACCGCCATCAGCCCCGCCCCTTTTCTCTTCTGTTCCCTCCCCGCTCCCGCCTCCCAGCTGCTCCGCCCACCCGCGCACTTCGCCTTTAAATGGCGACCGTGCGAACGCGCAGCGGTCACGCGCAGCGGGCGCGCCGATTGTGCGCCGAAGGCGCGCCAAAGGTAAGCCCGTCTGCGCCCGTCCGCGACCGGATCGCGACCAGCGCCAGGACCCCTGGCCCCCGAAGACCCCGACCGACCCGCCAGACGTACTCCGCCGCCACCCTCTTCGCTCTCAACACCGGCCGACTACCGGAATGCCATCAAGCCACTCCAAGACATACCCACGGACCTTTCAGCTGCCACGCCTGCAAATTCACCTGCATCCGGACCAGCCCCGCACCAGCACCCGCCAAGTCGAACACCAGCAGCACCCACCTCAAGTGCATCCTGCTCAACACCCGCTCCGTCCACAGACACGCCATCGAACTCTGGAACCTTCTAGACACCACAGCCCCTGACGTTGCCTTCCTCACGGAGACCTGGATGAACGCCTCTTCAGCTCCCGACATCGCCATCGCTATCCCAGAGGGCTACAAGGTCGTCCGGAGGGACCGAAACGCCAACCAGATGGGAGGAGGCATCGCCATCATCCACAGGAACACCATCCGTGTCACGACCAGCACCGACAACACCCTGACCAGCGCCGAACACCTGCATTTCCAGATCCACACCAACCCGAACACCACCCTCAGAGGCACCCTGATCTACCGACCCCCTGGACCACGCACGCAATTCAGCGAGGACATCGCCGACTTCGTCAGCCCGCATGCCCTCCCCTCCGCTGACTACATCCTCCTGGGGGACCTCAACTTCCATCTGGAGAACAACAACGACCACAACACCAGCACCCTGCTCGACAACCTCGCCAACCTGGGACTCAAGCAACTGGTGTCCACCCCCACCCACCTCGCCGGACACACACTCGACGCCGTCTTCTCATCCTGCACAGACATCGACTTCAGCCACGCCACAGAGCTTCAATGGACGGACCACAGCTGCGTCCACTTCACCTTCAAGAGAACGACGACCCACCAACACCAGCAACACACCGCCCGCAGAAGCTGGAACAAGATCACAGCAGACCAGCTCGCCACCACCCTGAGCCAACACCCTCCGGCCAGCTCAGCGAACCCCAGCCAGGCCGCCGATAACATCACGAAGTGGATCAGCAACTGCGCGGACGAACTCGCCCCGCTGAGGACCCCGCCTAGCAGACCCGGCAGCAAGAAGGCCCCATGGTTCACCGACGAACTCAAGAGCTCCAAGAAGAACTGCCGAGCCCTCGAGAAAGTCTGGAAAAGGAATCCGACACCGGACAACAGGACCTCCTACAAACTTGCCACCCGGAAACACCACCAGCTGATCCGCGCCGCCAAGAGAACAGCATTCAAGGACCGGTTGGACAACAACGCACACAACAGCAAGGAACTCTTCAACATCGTGAAAGAGCTTTCCAACCCCAACGCAGGAAACAACGACATCACCCCATCGCAAGACCTCTGCAACTCCCTCGCCTCCTACTTCCACAACAAGATCACAGACATACACAGCAGCTTCAACAACCAGCCAACGCACACCACGACCGACCAGCCACCCCCCCCCACCACCACCCTCCACGCCTGGACCCCGATCAGCACCGAAGACACCATCCGCACGATGAACTCAATCCACTCCGGATCACCAACCGACCCCTGCCCTCACCACATCTTCAACAAGGCCGACGCTGTCATCGCACCCCACCTGCGAGACATCATCAACACTTCCTTCGACACCGCCATCTTCCCCGAGAGCTGGAAACACGCCGAACTCAGCGCTCTACTCAAGAAACCAACAGCGGACCCCACCGACCTCAAGAATTACCGCCCCATCTCGCTTCTCCCGTTTCCAGCCAAAGTCATCGAGAAGACCGTCAACAAGCAGATGGCCGCCTTCCTCGAGACGAACGGATCCCTCGACCCCTCACAGTCCGGCTTCCGAGCCAAACACAGCACCGAGACCGCCCTCATCGCCGCCACCGATGACATCCGAGCCCTGATGGACAATGGAGAAACAGCGGCCCTCATCCTCCTAGACCTCTCCGCGGCATTCGACACGGTCTGCCACCGCACCCTGGTACGGCGCCTCAGCAACATCGGAATCCAGGACAAGGCGCTGGAATGGATCATCTCCTTCCTCGACGGAAGAACACAGCGAGTCCGCCTACCACCGTACAAGTCAGAGGCCTCCGAAGTCATCTGCGGCGTCCCCCAAGGATCATCCCTGAGCCCCACCCTCTTCAACGTCTACATGAGCCCCCTCGCGGCCATCGTACGCAAACACCACCTCAGCATCATCTCCTACGCCGACGACACCCAGCTGATCCTCTCCCTGACCAACAACCCCGCCGCCGCCAGAGCCAACCTACACGAAGGGATGAAAGAGGTAGCCGAGTGGATGACGACCAGCCGCCTGAAACTGAACTCGGACAAGACGGAGGTCCTCATCCTGGGCTCCTCTCCCTCCGCCTGGGACGACTCCTGGTGGCCTCCCGCCCTGGGCACCGCACCCAAACCGACAGACCATGCACGAAACCTGGGCTTCATCTTGGACTCCTCCCTCTCCATGACCAGGCAAGTCAGCAGCGTCTCCTCGGCGTGCTTCAACATCCTACGCATGCTACGGAAGATCTTCTGGTGGATCCCCACTGAGACCAGGAAGACCGTCACCCAGGCCCTCGTCACCAGCCGACTGGACTACGGCAACGCCCTCTACGCCGGGACCACCGCCAAGCTCCAGAAGAGACTCCAGCGGATCCAAAACGCCTCAGCCAGACTCATCCTCGACATCCCACGATCCAGCCACATCTCCGGACATCTGAGAGACCTTCACTGGCTCCCCATCAACAAGAGAATCACCTTCCGCCTCCTCACCCACGCACACAAAGCCCTACACGACCAAGGCCCGAGCTACCTCAACAGCCGAGTCAACTTCTACGCTCCCAAACGCCACCTCCGATCAGCCAACCACGCCCTCGCCGCCGTCCCCCGCATCCGAAGAGCGACTACAGGAGGAAGGTCCTTCTCCTACCTGGCCGCCAAGACCTGGAACTGCCTCCCGTCCGACCTGCGCCTGACCCAAGACCACCTCTCCTTCAGGAAGAAGCTGAAGACCTGGCTGTTCGAGCAGTAGCGGCACCCCCCCCCCCCCCAGCGCCTTGAGACCCTATGGGTATGTAGCGCGCTTTATAAGTGTCACTGATTGATTGATTGATTGAAGGGAGTTTGGTCCCAAATTAAAAATAAGAATATTCCTTGGATAAAGTTTGTTAGGGACACTTGTGTCAAAATTGGACTCTCGGTTTTATGGGGCTCTCCGGAGGCCTCATGCCTGGTTGTCTCCAAAGCCAAATTGGCTGAACAATTTAGATATTTTCATCTTCAGCGCCTGTATTCGAACTCTGGTGCTGGGAGGTTGACTGCCCAGTTCCTACAGATTAAAGACAACTACAGGAGTGAGGCATTTTTAGATTTGATTTCCCCGCCGGTTGCTAGGAAGTTGTACTTCCAATTGAGAATAGGCAGTTTACCGCTCAGGTCCTTTACCTCGAGGTGGGATGATAATATGATTACTGCTTGTCCTGCCTGTGGCTTTAGACTAGAGGATGAAAAACATGTCTTCTTTTTCTGCCCAATGTACCACCTGCAAAGAAAACGTTGGGTAATACCCATGTGTAGAAATTTGGGATTTAGAGAATGTGAAAAAGCCTTGAGAGTCTTGAAATACGATACTCATCCCCCAATTGTTTTTGCAGTTTCCCGGTTTTTGAATGCCATGTGGATAAAACGCAGGAAATATTGTAATTAATTCTTGAGCCCTAATTTATTTTTGCAAAAATCATGAAGTCTTGTACAATTAATTGCAGCGCTTTAAAAATCGCATAAATAAATAAATAAATAAATAAATAAATAATTTGATTTAGATGTATTTTAAATAATTGTATGTTTTGTAAAAATTTGTGTCACTTTTATGGCCTTGGTAGCCGAAATAAAGTTTACGATAAGGTTGAGGGGTGCAATGTTGGTCCTTCGTTTACTTATTTTCTTGAGTGCTCTTGATGTGCTGGGACACCCTCGTTTGTCGCTCTGTTGCCTATGCTTTCTTGCAAAATTTCAATAAAGAAAATTGAACCATCAATTTGTGGCATTTTACGTTTTATTTTACTGATTTAAAATATGTTATTGTTTGGTTGATTAGTACTAACACATGCCCCACAATGTTTTCTCAAAGTTGCCTTGCTGCTCAGGCCATGCCATAGTGACTTTACTGAAGCATGCTTATCACTTGGGGCATTATGTCAGAGTGTAAATCAACATGTTGACCTCTCTTGACCCTGTACTCTTAGGTTAATTCAATATCCATTCACATCTGCAATTTAGTTTGGGAACACACTAGGGCACACTGTTGATGTTCATCGGGCAACATCAGATATATCCTCTTAATCTGGGGGCCAGTGTATCAACACTGCAACAAAATATAAATTTGAGGCCATTTCATTTAAACCATACTGCAATTTATTGAAAAACAACCCGTCCAGTTTATGAAAAGTTAGATAAACAATGAAAGTACTTTATGGAAATTCAACTGCTTAGACACTCCCATTGACCTGAGGAGTTCTGAGGCCCGTAATACAACTGCATTGCATGGTGTGTTGAGGTACAAGTGGCTCTAGAAGTTTGGTTTTAGGAGTAGCAGTTAAATCATTGCTCAATAAATGACTGGAGGAGACAGGCTAACATTCACTCCATCCTAGCTTAGCTTGTTGAGTTAGACATGAGACAGAAAATCCATGCCAGAATCCGTTCTGCAAAAATCCACTGTTCATTCCTTGATCATGACTTGTTCTCACCATCAGTGTTACATGATGGGTTCTGAAATCTGCACCTTGGGTGCCTTGTCATCTGATGCCACAACCCGGCTGAGCCATCAGATCCGGTACAATTTCCATTGCATCAGATCCCTTCAAATTTGCCAAATAAGTTTCTGGTAGTTTAGGGTCACAGTCTACTGAACAGTCAGGGCTAATTAGATTCCAAATAGCGGAGAGAGATAGATTGCAATTTGGTTGGATAGCATCGGGCCTAGAGAGCTTCTGTGTCCAAAGAGACTGAAAGGTTTAGGTCATGCAATTCTCTATCGCCAGGGAACCTGCAAAACTCCCCCTTCTTTCATCATTTATGTCACCTCAACCCTCTGTACCTCCGCATAAGCTATTACTTTCCATGCTCATCTCATCCTGCAGGGGCTACCACCTTGTACCCTTACTCTACCCGTATGCAGATGCACCCTCACCTTTAGGTAGAAGAAAGCATTAATGGTATATCCATTGTGCATTGTGGAGATTGATACCACTGGTGTGATGTAGATGAAAGGTGAAAGTACTTGTTGACTGTATTGTGGAGGTGATCTGGGTGGTGGAGCTAACCAATGTGATGGAGAGGGAGTTTAGTGGTGGTAGTGGTGACTAGTAGAAGTAATGGTTTCTTTTGTGTAGGAGGAGCAAGTGGTGTTGATGACATGTGTGATAATGAGAGACACAGTAGTGAGTGGTGATGTGAAGGGATCTTACTGTGGCAATTTGTGGTGTGGTAAAGGTGTAAAAGTGTTTGTTAAGTTAGAGGGAAGCCATAAGTTATAAGGTATAGTGGGGCGAATTGGGGGCATATCTTGGAGAAGAGTGTCATTGTCTAGGTGAGTAAGGAGATGAAGGGTAGTGGTGAGACAATGGTTAAGAGCATGGTTGTCTGCACTATGGTGATATGTTTCACGAGAGTTTTGTGGTGGGGTGTTTTGTGCAATTGTGTGAAAATAAGTATATCATGCACAAGTAGCCTTTTCGATAGAAGTGATGAGGTAGAAGTAAGAAGTGTGATGGTCACAACAAGTGGATGGGATGCCAGTGGTATACTAAATTTAACTGTGTGTTGCAGGTGAACAGTGTGGAGGTGAGCAATATGCTGGAGGTGAACAATAGAAAGGAGGTTAGTGCTATTGTGCTTGCAAGCAGCTCTGATGTGACAACTATCCTAGAGTTGAGTTGTTTGATTAAAATAAGAATTATGGTGGCTGGCTTGTTGAAAATGAACATTAAAGAGAGATGTGTGATGGTATGAGGAGAGTGGTCTGGGGGTCATTAGCTCTGTGAGAGCACCTAGTGTTGTAAAAGTGGATCTAAACAGTGAGGTTGGGATGTTTCCTGATGTGAATCGTAATGTGTAGGATAGTTTAAGATAGGTGATGGGGTGAATTTCAGCTTTACCACTGCACCAGAGCTTTCGGCCCTGCAAGTCTACATTTTTGAGCTGTTGAGCTACAGGTCTATTTGGACTACCCCAGGTGAGATGTGGGGTGTGAGTTCAGTGGTACAGTCTGTGTCCTAGGCAATAAAATTAGTGTTCAATGGAGAGAACCATAGAGTCAAAGTGTCTTAACTATTGATTGTGTTCAGGTGACTGGTGCTGCTTCTGCTCACACTGCACCTGCACTCTCTTAGCAAAGTTAATTGAACACGTTCTTGCAATATAAAGGCCAAAATTATTGCCTCTGTTGGGGGAAGCACTGGGAGTAAGGAGTGAATGTAGGTTAAAAGATAGGAAATGCAAGGGCCAAGGGGGAGCACCAATTGAAAGTAAGTGACAAAGGAATTATGAAAATAGGAGCACAAGTGGTCATGACTGAAGTAATCCAGACAGTGGGGATAAAGTCAAGACCATGCTAAGATCCCCCTGCACACTGTGCAAGATGGAGACAGCAGGTTAAAAGACAGGGGCAGTTCAAAGTGCAGAACGCCGACAGCACATAGTCATACATGCCAAGATTTTAGGGCAGGTAAGTGGGAGATTTTGAAAAATAACTTGGGAGAATGGACTTTTCCCATTGATTAGTATTGAAACAGAGACAATTTTGGGCTGGAGACAGCTAAAATAAAGCCATTTTGGGCTTAAAAAATCAGGAGTCTCCTGCCTGAATCGGGTCTATTCGAATGAACAAGCAAGGCTTGGGTCCGTAGCTCCCTGGACTGGGCCTCTAATATACTGGAAGAACACACAAGATGTCCAGGAAGACTGTTAAATCTAAATCTAGATAAACCTTAGACCATTGATTCTAAAGATCACAAGCTTTATTCAGCTTAATTAAGCTTTAACAAGAAGACATTCAAAATCAATTATACATGTCAATAGAAAGAGAAACACAAAATTAGATTACACATTGTCCTCCAACATTTTAACACATAATCCGACATAAGTACACATAACAAAATCACTTTTGTGAATAAATGCAAAATCACAAACATATCGATAATCATATGTACAAGTCTAAAGCATTTGACCAGTCCTAAGTTTGAATTCAGACACTAGGAATCCAGTTATACTGAAACACCTTGGTGGAGAGTTTACTCGGTTGCACAATCCTGCTCATTGGAGCCAATGAGATAGACAGGCAGTCAGAAAAGAATGAGCATCTCTCTGTTTACATTGTATACCCTTCTAATTGTCCGCCAACCACCCAGTAAATAATTACAATTTTCACACTCATGTCTCTGGAGCCCATGTGCTGATGTCAGGCATAGACATGTAATAGGTAAATATTTTGCTTGCAGGTCAAGTCTTTATTCCCTGCTCAAAGTATTTAAGAAAAGGCATCCTTTAAAGTTAGCAATAGTTAACTAGCCCATTGCATGGATGAAATCTGCATATAAGAATTGACAGACTCTTAGAAACACAGTGGCCTATTCACCAACTCTATTTTGCAGTACTTTTAGTATTACTAAAATAGTACTACTAACATACTACAAAATTCTTTTCACATACCTCTGTGCTGCGTTCTCCATCTGTGCCTCTTCTACCATTTGAGTGCACAGATCTGAGCCCCAACTACAGAGACCTCTGCACATGTAGGTATATGTTTTAGTAGTACATGTGGGAGGGACAAGGGAGTGGTTGCAAAATTGGGAATTTTTAGGAAAAGTGGGGAGAGGCTTTTGTAGGCGTAAGGAGGGGGTTAGGGAGGGTTAGGCAAAGGTTTAGGTTGGGACATGCACCCACCCACAAAAATGTAAGCCCATTGCTTCATAAACTGCCCTCCTACAGTTAACACAGCCAAAAAAGACAGAGTGATGGTGATAAGCAAGCAATTGAGAATAGAGTATTAAGAAGTCTTTTTTACAGAAAGAATGCCAATCTTCTGTCTTCATAAGAAAATTAGGAACAGCACTGCATTTTGGTTAAGTCAATCTTGATACATAATGCTACCTTCTTTCCCGGTACTGCAACTATATTTCTTCGATCACAATTTATTGCTTTTTTGTTTTGCTTGTTTTTGTATTTTTTACTGTATCTACATTTAGATCGAATGGTTTATTCAAATGTTGTTCTTTTTATACAAAATAGCCAATCTGACTGCCATTGTAAATCGACTGTGATGAATATGGTAGACTGTATTTGTATCTAGTTGCACCCTTCCTCCCTCCTGCTTAAGCAAAATCTTGACTATATGGCCAAACTCTCCCAGACCATAAAGGAGACTTGTGAGGCCACCTCTGTGTCACTGATCAAGTAGGCAATGTCCCTTCAACAGAGTACACCAGAAAACTCAACGTTAATATTGTTCCATTGGCCCTTGGAACTGTAAAGAGCAATTCCCAACATGTCTGTGCGTTGATAAGCAATTTATCAAAGGAATAGTTTTTTTCTCATATATTCTTACCTGAGCAGTACAACCTGGTTGATCAGCTGACTCATTCATTGGTTGACCATGCTCACTACACACACGCATACAGCTTTCTTTCCTTGATATGTTATTTTTTGTTTTTGAATAATTAAGAAAATAATGTTTGAGCGAGAGATTATACCACTTTTTCAAGGAATAAACAGACAGTAAAACCACTATAGGCCGTCATGACACTTACTGCATAACAATCGCAGCTGTCCAGGACTATCACTTAATTGCATCACTGCGCACGAGGCACTAAGACTTCCCCATGATTGGAGATGGTGCATTCTTTGCCACCATCTGCTTGCCCTCCCTTGCCGACCTTCATTTTGGAGATGAGTATCAGGATTCATAATCACAAACTGTATTCGAAACTGTGGATCCCTGGCTAAGCTCACAGAATATCTTCAGGCAGTGTTGTTGCACAGTTTTCCATTCTTGTAGCCAAACAGACAGATGCCTGATAGTTTTGCATTGGCCTGCAGCAGATAAAAAGGTAAGCGGGTCTGACTCTGCCTCCTCTGTTCGTCCGTCAACATTCTTAATTCGGATGGTGGAATATAAAAAAGACATGCACAGCTCAAAAATAGCTCAGCCATAGACGCTCCAGGACCTGATGTCAGGAGGTTGTCAGGAGGTTGCTTTCCATCGGCTGGCAATGCATTGAACAGCCACTGGATTTTTTACGTACTGCAAAAGCCGACTGAAAGAAAAGCCTGCAGTGACAGACAACTCCACAGAAATAATAAAAGGCAATGGAACTGTGGGCCAGAAACCCACGGATAATACATTTATGGAAGGCCCTATAGGAATTTCGACAATATGTACCTAGTATAAGCTATGAAAGCCTACTTCCATTGACCAGACGCCAAATGAGCGAATACTAAAAACAAACTTGAACACGTTTATTACGCATGCGCGGTAGGCCCGTGTTCAAGCAAACCCTACTCCTCCCTCTTCCGGGTAGACATCATTGGAATTGACACAGCCAGCTCGCGCCTTTGTTCTAAAATAAACTTGTTGCCTACGTGAGCTCGTGGTGTTGGAGTGTACTGACGGCAGCAGTTTGATGTGGCATCTAGAATGGTGCACGACTATATCCATTTTGTCTTAGGCACGGCACCGTGTGACAGGCGGGCTCGGAGCCTTCAGCTCGGTGAACAGGCAGGCACGTGCCAGGGCACTCTGAAGACACAGATGTGACCTGTGGGCGGATCCTGTCGGAGCGGTGTTTGACAGGAGATGAAGCAGTCACCGGAAGAGCAACTCCTGTATTTTAATTATATCAGATGCAAATGATAAACAGTTGTAGAGAGCAGGTCTAATATATAATCTGGCGGTGACTTTTAGCATTTAAACGATTCCAAATAAGCACCCTGTAGTGTGTGGAAATGTATTTTTTGTGGCAATAGAATGACGAATCACGTGTAGGAGAACTGCAGCGGCTGTTACAGGAAGGTAGGTGTTCAGTAGTTCAGCTGCCTTTATATCTGCTGCCTTTATAGCGTAACAAGCCTCTCCTCCACCCCCCCTCAGGGTCCCTCACCTCTTCAGGGTCCCCCATTCAGGCCAAAGTCAATGAATATCTGTGAGATATGGGAGTCTCAGGGTCCCCTCATCAAATTCTGCAGGTGGACGCCATCATTTTGTGTTCGCCACTGTCTTCTATGTTCATTATTGAGTGACTATTTCTGGCATAGCTATGCGTACAAAGTGATGCAGTGCATGTACTGCGTCCTGAGCACCCTCATAATGTATGTTAATGAGTCTAGACACTTCATTAAAATGATGGGATTTGGCACCTTTGGACAGGTCACCCTGCAGAGTGATGTATAGAGGCGCACAGCAAAAGCCGGCTCCCTCTAGAAGAAATCAACGTTGCATGTGAATTCCAATCAGCCTGTCGTTTTCGAGGTGGTCGGGGTGGCACGTGCGTGGGAAGAAAGGGGGGAAGTAATGAGATGCAAAGTCAAAAATGTGTTTGATCGCTTCCAGTCACCATTCCAATTACAAACGTCAGTCCAAATTCTTGGCATAGTCATCTGGATTTTGTGACAGAATAAAAAAAAATATGCATGAGTGGGTTTAAGGAGCACATCCATGCTGCGAAACCCTGATTAGATTTGTCACCACAGGAAGAGGATCAGTTTAGTTCACCACACTTATCTGGCGGCGGCTCCAGAAACTCGCAGGTCTCATTATAACTACGTAGAATGGTCCAGCAGACAGCAAAAGTGGCATGTGGCCAGGCCTTCAGTAAATAGCAAAGTATGGGACGGGCTAAGATATCAATATTAACAGGTGTATCGGCTAATTTACCCATAGGTGTAAAAGACCTTCTGCACACACTACTTAACTGTGGGACTAATGGCAATTTTCCTTGCTTGATCAATGGCCCATGATACACTTGTTATGCTGCTGATTATTCATACTTATTGTATAGCGCCCTTGAATTCTACATTTCAGGGTTTATATGACGAAAGCATGGCGCCATTCTATGCCTCATTTAAGCTTTGGGTACAACATCCTACTATAGCGTTCTAATATAAGTCCTGAATGCTCATGCATTCTGAACCCTGTGGGCCCGATTCACAGAACTAACTTAAGACAAAATCCTAAACTTACTACCATTTTCGTATTCACAGAAGGCACTTACTCATTTTGGTATTCACAGAAGACACTTACTCACTTCGGTATTCACAGAAGTTAGGAGTCCTAACTTTAGGACTCCTAAATGCCTTCTGTGAATACCGAAAGTCTTAAAATTAGGATTTTTCTCAGTTTAGGAGTCCTAAAGTTAGGACTCCTAACTTTACTACTACTAAACTGTGAAAAATCCTAATTTTAAGGCTTTCGGTATTCACAGAAGGCATTTAGGAGTCCTAAAGTTAGGTGTCCTAACTTTACTACTACTAAATTGAGAAAAATCCTAATTTTAAGACTTTCGGTATTCACAGAAGGCAGTTAGGAGCCCTAAAGTTAGGAGTCCTAACTATACTACTACTAAACTGAGAAAAATCCTAATTTTAAGGCTTTCGGTATTCACAGAAGGCATTTAGGAGTCCTAAAGTTAGGAGTCCTAACTTTACTACTACTAAATTGAGAAAAATCCTAATTTTAAGACTTTCGGCATTCACAGAAGACATTTAGGAGTCCTAAAGTTAGGAGTCCTAACTATACTACTACTAAGCTGAGAAAAATCCTAATTTTAAGGCTTTCGTATTCACAGACGGCATTTAGGAGTCCTAAAGTTAGGGCTCCTAATTTCTGTGAATACCGAAATGAGTAAGTGCCTTCTGTGAATACCAAAATGAGTAAGTGCCTTCTGTGAATACCAAAATGGTAGTAAGTTTAGGATTTTGTCTTAAGTTAGCTCTGTGAATCGGGCCCAGTATTTTGATTATGTCTATTGTCTTTAAACTCACTGTACCTTATAAAATTGTATTCATATATCAAGTTCTCTAAAGTCCATTTGTATCTCAGTTGTGCCATGGGAAAATTGAAATTTATGTTAGGTTCACACCAGCCATTGCGTATGAAATCTTCATTGGTGGAGAAACAGAGGCTTGGATTTCTGCAGCTTGGGCGATGTGAGTGCACTTCAGTGGAAGGGCCACCGCCTTCTCTCAACAATTTAGATAAGCGCAGCATTAAGTGCAAAGCCAAGAAGTGCGCACACGCACCATGCTCATGAAAAAATGACTCTCTAATGCAGTGGTCGAAGTGGGCAGGATCGTCAGGGCACGGCGTGCCCCTACTTCTTTCATTTAACCAATTCCATTCCCCTACTATTTTTAGTTAAATACGCGTCCCAAGGCCAGAACTAGCCAAGGTCTACAAATAAGGCTTGCAGTTCGTGGCAGGTCGGGGAGGCAGGACTGGCAGAGAAGGAAAAGGACTCTGTTTCTTCCTTCCTGCCCCCCCCACCCCCCTCGTGTGGGTCAGCCCAGCTGAGACAGCTTCCCGGGCAGGCACACACATAGCCGCACCGAGCACTTCACAGGTATTTAAAAGACCATTTGCTTGTTAACTAGGCTTTGTTGTTTTTCACCCACTCTTAGAGCTCCTGCATCTCCACTCTCCATATTGCTGGAAGAGTCAGCACCCCCCACCTCCACCAAAATTTTTCATAGCCCGCCCCCCCCAAAATTTGGCTATAGTTGCTCCTCTGCTGCCCAGAGAAGGCAACAATGAAGATGTAATGATAACTACGGTGATTAATTTTCTTCCTAAAGAGGGGTGCAGTGTCCACTTCTCCAGCTGCCCACCACCCCCAGCAGCTGCCCCACCCACTTTCTTACTCTGTCTAACTCTCTTTATGTCTTGCTTCTCCTCACTTATTGAAACTATTCCATTACAAATGCTTGTTTGAGGTAGTATTCCGTCGTAAAACTTTAAATAAGCCCATAGAGTATTTGGCTATACCAGACTTTTTGTTATGTAACACTGTAATTAATCTGTGTCTTGTTTCCCAATCTCAGTGGTTTTAATTAATCAACCTTAGAGGGATGAAAGGCTGTGCTGGCCACAGTGGCACTGGAGTCCATGGGTTTCAACTGCTTTACAGATTTCCTCAATAGAATCATTACCTCACTCTGCTATTGTAATGTTTGTAGCAGGCCAGATGCATAATATAGTAAGCTATCTCAGTGTGTTAAGTGACTTGCCGCAGCGATCTGTGTGTAATCAAAGTCACTGCTTTCTTTCAAGCTCATGGAATAGCACAGTTGGTCAGTGTGTTTGATGGAATGCGCTGTGCGTGATCTGTATGTCACATGGTTGAATCCTAGCAGAGTGCTCTGTGGGATCACGCATTTGTTAGAGATTTAGTGACCACCTGTAGTGCATAGGTTTTTTTACTAATCAGAAAGCGAAGTGTGTTATGCACATGCTGCATTCATCTGCATGTTGTGCCCGTAGCATACATTTGAATCCCTGGAGGTCCAACTTGTGTTTTCATTCTTCTGAAGGCGATCAAACAAGTACCTTTGGGAAGTAATTAACGCAGTATTTAATGCTAAATAAAGGGTACTTACCAATTACTTTTATGTTCTATGCCGTATATATGGGCATTATTGGCTGAATGTTCACATACACTTCAAATATATTAAATATATTGTCCATTCAGGAGACCTGTTTTCCTTACCTGCTCTAGAGGTGAACTGAAGCACATTTTATTTTTGTATGTCAATCAGCATAAATACTGTGTTTGCCTGTTCAGAGGGCTGGAGCACGGAGACACAGCTCTGATGGGCCCTAGCTGACGTGTGCTCTTGTGCTGCAGCCCCGACCTCCCACCCCAACTCCCAGGCTACTTAAGTGTCTAAGATAAAACTGCCACTGTGTGTCCTCGGGTCAGTGGATACAGAGAGGGCTGGGCCAGCTCGCTGCACTACTCCCTTGTGGGCTGGGCAAACTTTGGTCGCGCAGGAGAAAGGGTAGATCTGCCTATGGTGGTGAGAGGGAGTAAGTTGGTGATACACCCTTCCCAGGGCTGTGCGGTGTGGGGCCACCAGCTAGACTCAGCCTCAGAAACATGTCTGCTCCTTTCAGTCAGATCACTGAATGCCCGCCCACTCCCGTTTGTGTAACAGACTAACATATCCACCACTCAAATTAATTTCATATTTCACTATACTAATTCACCACTAAACTTTTATGGGTTCCGGAGTAGCGTGCTAGTCGCCGAAAAAGCGCATCAACACCCCAGTCAGGGGTAGCAAGCACTATATAAATGCAAGCCTTTTTCCCTCTTCTATCCCTACACTATCCTTCTTAATCCAAATAACTGACTAACATATCCACCACTCAAATTACTTTCATATTTCACTATACTAATTCACCGCTAATCCTTTATGGGTCCCGAAGTACCGTGCTACCCGCAGAAAAAGTGCTCAGAAGCCTCGTCAGGGGTAGTACGTCAGGGGTAGTACGCGCTATAAAAAATGCAATTACAATACAATAAAAGATAGAGTGGTCTCAAAATGGCCAGATGGATTTTATTCACCAGAACATATTAGCGCCACTTTACTAAGTTTGCCAGTGAAGGGCTACTTGTTTTCTCGTATTTCTTTGAACAACATTGTTTTCCATGGGTGGGGAAGGGCACCCTTCCTGGAGGTACTGACTCGGGTTGGGTGCGTTATGTTTGCAAGTACATTATGTTTCTAAAATCACTTGCTGACTCCTTACAGCCCTCCAGCAATTTCAGAAACAATAAAAATGTAATGAAAACTCCGGTGAATAATGTTCTTCCTAGAGAGAGATGGAGTTTTGTCAAGGGGAAATTTTGACTCGTGGAAAGGTAGCGCAGAGCGTTATTGTGCCTGCTGCCAAGAACACGTACCATGCAGATCACAAAGTGCACATAATGTAAACAGGTTTATAAGTCAAAATCCTAACATAGAATAGTGAACTGTTAACTGTCATCTAAGAGCTGCAATCAAACTACAAGGTATAAATTAGAGAGTTATGT
Source organism: Triturus cristatus (assembly GCF_964204655.1). Taxonomy (NCBI): domain Eukaryota; kingdom Metazoa; phylum Chordata; class Amphibia; order Caudata; family Salamandridae; genus Triturus; species Triturus cristatus. The sequence continues at coordinate 313,187,156 of NC_140588.1, read as the reverse complement.
TTTTTCCCCCAGTCTTTGATTATCCTAATGTTGCAAAGGGTGTTGATATAGATACATTCAATTCTGATTATTAAAGAGAACCCCAAACCATGGTATTACGTTCTAAATTCAGAGTTTGTGTGTCTCCAGACCAATCACTATTAAACTATACTGCTTACTAGTATAGTGTCATGTGACTCCTACACCTTGTAGCACTTTTTCTTATGTATTTCCTATAGAGTGATTTACACACATATGATTGATTGTCTCTGTAATGTGTGATGGAAAGTGCTCTGACACCCTACACTGGTATCAGTGGCGCTGTAAATCAAATCAAATGCATCTGAGCGAGACAGTGGTTATGGAGACTCGAGGGGCACTGTTGAAGGGTGGTAGTGAGGGAATCCATGGCGGAGGGAGTCATTGGGGGGGCACCAACAAACATTGTCACACAGGGCTCCACTAGCGCTAAAGCCGGCCTTGCCCTTGAGACCAATCCGCTGCAGCCATTGGCCTTGTTTCAGCAGTAGTAGGTGCAACTCACCAGGGGTCGGCAATGCAGGATTTGCACGCACACCAAACTTAGTTCACAAACTTCACGGTCCCTCTGCTTCATGCACAAGCACTTTAAACATGTGCTGCCTGCTTTGGGACCAGTGGAATTATGCAGCAATGGAGGACAACATTATTCTGCAGTGTTGACTAAATTATGCAGCAAAAAAAAGCTGCAGCGTAATGCTCTATATTTTCTGATACTTTATTAGTTTTACATTTTTACACATGCTAACCGTCTGCAAACATTTTGCTTTAGTAGTAGCAGTGCATCATACAAATGCAGCAGTGAGAAGCGTGATCAGTCAACCTTTGCAAAGGGCTGTCCACCTTGCAGAAACACAAGTCACATTTGTTTGTAAATTTTGATCCGTTTGAGCTACAAACTATTTATTAGTTAAATTCGTTAAATTATGCAGCAGATGATGTATTATGTGGCAAATATTGCAGAGCCATAATTGTATGGAAAACATTTGCAAACTAGGATATTTTGCCATTCATGTTTGAACTGCACTTGTGGATTAAGGGAGAAGTGCTGATGACAGAAACTCCATGGCTCGGAGACAAATGGTTTGTGATTCCACTTTTAAGCGTATTTGGGACATTCTGTGATTGGAAACAAATCCCACTCTGTGAATGTATTTTAATGTCAATAACATATTAAATCTTAAATAAACGTGTATCGATTGGCTGAATTAAATAACGTAATAAGCTGTAGCTGGATAGTAAAATGCCAAACAAACACTAAAAATTTGAATGATTTGCTCTTTCTGGCCACACCTCTGACTCCGCCCACTGACTCAATCCTCGGGATGTTCCCGCCCCCCGATCTCCGCCCACAGTTCCCCTACTTCCCCCCCCCCACTTCGACCACTGCTCTAATGTAGACTACACCTAGGACCAGGGCGCTATTTTCCTAGACGCTTTGCACAGTGGCACCCTTGACAAGTGTGTTTTCTCAATAGCACTGCTGCTGCACTTGATGTGCATCAAGGAAGTGTGCACTACACATGTTCACGTTTTAGAAAGCGTCCCATCAGAGCTGGCTTTAGGGCCGTGCGACCAGTGGCCGCACTGGGCGGTGACCTGGATGTCAAATCTCACCTATATTTCCGCAGGAGCGATAGGAATGGAGTGAAGCAAGGTCCCAACTTTCACCCACCACCAAGACCGCCCAACATAAGTCAAAGTTAATTGAGGTGGATTGAGGGAAGAGGGTATCGGAGAAGAAAAAAACACAGGTCCAACTGAGTCAGAGCAGGATGGTACGTGAGCTCAGATATTCTCTATATGGCTCCTGTATATAAAGAAGAGAACAGGGGTCTTCATGTCTGTGTCAATCCCTATATATATATATATCATACAACTGTTCTAACATGAAACCGCACCTACATATTCTAAAATCTGCATAAATCCCCTCTTCCGTTTTGGCCTACACAGGAGTGGTATACAATCTATGAAAAGTAAGGGAGAGCATATGTAGAGGAGGAAGACAGGATATCGATAGAACCATTACTCTTATGTATAAGCATGTGGTTATATGCATACCTAAAAGCTTTTATGTAGCAGGTGACAATTAAGGCCCAATTGCAGACTAGAACTGCAGCAAATGTAGAAAATTCAAAACCTGGAGAAAATATTTATTCAATGTCCTCTTGTATATTCAATTCTAGTAAAAGTAGTAAACACTAAAAAATAACACTAAGGGCCAGATTACGATCGCTCTAGGAAAGCCCTCCGAACAACTCGGATCCGGAGAGCTTTACAAGCAAATTGCGCTGTGCGAGTCTGACCGACGAAGTACGATGCAGCCGTATGCTGACAGACGCGGTTCACTCGGACTCCCATTAAACTCTATGGGAGCCCTTGTACCGACGCGTACACAGGCTCCCATAGCAAAAACGGGTGGGTGGGGAAAAGCGTACACCCTGTGGCGGGCACCCCATGTTGCCAGCCACACTGTGCATGCATGGATCGGGGGGACCCATGAGCACCCCCTGTGACCGATTCAAAGGGGTCTGGGTGAAGGGGGGCCTGCTACGGCCCCCCAAAGTTCGATTCCTACAGCTACGAAATCTTGCTCAAAGATGAAGTACACGGCACACCTGCCGTGCCAAAAACCTTTTTCTGAGGAGACAGTCACGAACTGAATAAACAACTCTAAAATCATCAAGAGGTGTGCCGTGTACTTCATCTTTGAGCAAGATTTCGTACGAGACCCTGTCCTGGTCTCGACGCGGGCACCAGCTGGCTAAGGAGCTCCCACTGTCAAATGGACATTTTGCTCAGTGATTAATTCAGGACAGAGGAGAGCCCAGCGGAAGAAACTGCCGTTCCAAAAACCTTTTTCTGAGGAGACAGTCACGAACTGAATAAACAACTCTAAAATCATCAAGAGGTGTGCCGTGTACTTCATCTTTGAGCAAGATTTCGTACGAGACCCTGTCCTGGTCTCGACGCGGGCACCAGCTGGCTAAGGAGCTCCCACTGTCAAATGGACATTTTGCTCAGTGATATATATATATATATATATATATATATATATATATATATATATATATTATCTACTGGCGGTCGCCAGTAGATAGTTATAGTTAGGACCGTGTTTCCATAGGAAATCTGAAAATTCTATTTTGAATAACTTTGGCGCCGATTGACGAATCCTCGCGAATTTTTCAAAATAGGTGGGGCGCTCTGCTCCGCTCCTACCCTGAAAGTCTCGGGGTATTTAGTCAAGCGGGGGCCGAGAAAAAAGGGGGGTCCCAAAACGCGTTTTCCCCAAGCATTTTTCCATAGGGACCTTTAGTCCAAGGTACAGCCCGAACAGCAGAACAGAATTAGTTGAAATTTGGCAGAGAGGTAGTCCTCAGGTCAGGGATGTGCCTTTTGAATATCTGGAGTCAATCTGTTCAGTAGTTCCTGAGAAAATTTCAGTTAAAAGTACATGTATATCTATAAGCGAGTGCCCACTGCGCGCGCACGGTGCGCGCACGGTGAAAAACCTGAAAAAAAAATATTAATAAATACATAACTTAGCATTTAAAAAACCGTACAAATTCACTTAAAAAACCATTAGTATCACACACGTTATAGTTAGGAATTAGCATTTAAAAAACCTTGCAAATTCACTTAAAAAACCATAGGTTTCACACATGTTATAGTTAGCTGGACATTTCCCTCGTAAAAAACCAATGAAATTCCCCCTTTATAGTTAGTGCAGGCAACTATAACTCACGCGACCGCAATCCTCTGCTGATGACGTCAGATATTACATCACTGTATTTAGACACCTATTTACCCATGTCTTCTTCCATTAATCTTTAGCTATACATATATTACAAATATTTATTTTTCAAAAAGACACATATGTAATCAGTGATGTAATATCTGACGTCATCAGCAGAGGAGTGCGGTCGCGTGAGTTATAGTTGCCTGCACTAACTATAACGGGGGAATTTCATTGGTTTTTTACGAGGGAAATGTCCAGCTAACTATAACGTGTGTGAAACCTTTGGTTTTCTAAGTGAATATATATATATATATATATATATATATATATATATATATATATATATATATATATACTGATTACCGGAAGTTGCCGGAGGTTGCCGTTGCTGTTGCCAGAGGCTGGGGGCTGGAGTCCGCGAGCCGGGAGCCGTTTTTCTATCGCTGCCAGGTCTCTACCGTGCCTCTACCTTGCCTCAAAATTTTGCTCCCCCACAGTAGAGCCGCACCAACTGCCGCACTGTTTGCCGAGACGCGAGCCGCTACCACATATCATCGGTTTCGCTGTGCAGCGGTCTCGCTGTGCAGCGGCTGTGCTTGGTCACGGCTCCCGTGGCATTCCGCCCATACCCCCCATACCGCACCCCTCGCACCGGAGTCAGTTGAGGAAGCGGCAGTGGTGGTGGTGGGTGAGGTGCGGAGCGCGTGGAGCTTGTCACACGTGGAGCTGGTCGTGTGGCGGAGACTAGCACAAAAACACAAAAACACAAAGGTAAAAGGGCACAAAGGCACAGAGTCAAAAAATCCCTCCCCCAATTGAGAGTTAAGTTGAGTTGAGAGTTTCAGACTCCTCGGACTTGGCCATTGTCACTGCCATTTCTGTTGTTGCTGGTTTTACAATGGGAGAGGTGTTTCCCCCCTCCCGCTTTCCGTTTCCCTCCCGTTTCTATCTGGTGAGCGGTGCAGCTAGATTGAGGCAGGAGTTATATCGCCTTCTCCCTGCATGTTGGCTGGCCAAGGTGGGTTTTTGGGGGCTGTTTGGAGGATCAACCACTGGAATTGGAATTGGAAATGACCAGCTGACTGAATATCTATATGATCCGCATGATCTGCATGATCTGTCTGGACTGTCTGGTTGACTGAATTGCTTAACGCCACTTCTGGAGCAAGTTTGTCGTGCTTTCTCTTGCGGAGCACTGGGGGGTTTTTATATTGCCTAAACGCGGTTTTTGGAGCCAATTTGCCGCACTTTGGACTCGCGGAGCACTTGGGGGATATTACCTGTGTGTTCCTGCTGCCTGGTCCCCCCCGCCGTCGTACTCTATACCGCGACCGCAGAGCGGGGGGACTACAGGCCCCACAATCCTTTGTGGCTCCGCCCCCCCCTGACACCAGCGCCCGCGCCCGGAGGCACAGGAAAGGAGTGGCACTTCTCCCGCGACGCGGGATCACGCGCGGGGGGTAAGCACGGGCAAAGGGCGGGCCCTCTGTGGGCCTCAGAGGCTGAAGTAGGCTGGGCTGGGCCTACTAATTTATATTTTTATTTTATTTGTATTGAACTCCTTCATTTGTTTAGTGTTACATATTTCGCGTTGTATTATGACGGTGTAAACATTGTCTCTCTGACCAGGAACTCACCGTAACTTACCTCCAAATATTCAATCTTTTATTGATTAACTGTTATTAACTGTATTCATCGGGGTCACGGTCTCTCCTGCTCTCCACGTATAAGGATGACGGCTAAAAAGTTACGTTCGGGGAGACTATTGGGGGGAAGGTCCTGCATGAAGACAAGATCCAACCCCCTTAGAAACAAGGCTGCCAGTAATTTGTTTTTAAAGGGTCAATGCCAGCTGCTGCAACTGTGGGAAAAACCCAAGGATAAGGAATTGTTAAATGTTGCAAATAAAGCCTTTGACATACCTTCTCCATTTGGCACAGCCCTTATGGTGCTCAAGAAGGTCCTTCCTTTGGTGAATGAAGAATATTCAGGCTCCCTGATTACTGAGGAATCTTGCCCAGCGCCCCCTGAAATGACTGGTGACATTAAGTGTTCTGCTTCCAATTCTGAGGGTGGGCAACAAAATAATGTGTCTGCAAACCATAAAGTGTTTTTATCCAATGATCCCATGGGAGGTCTACAGCCAAAGGTGGACAGTAAGGGGGACTCACAGCTGTCGAGTATTGACCTGGAGCTTTGTGGTCGATACCTAGCTGATGGTACTTTGAAATCATCTGAAGCTATTAAGTCCCCGATCGGCGCTACTCCATCTGGTCTTCTGCTCTATAGCAGTACCCCCTCTTTAAAATCATTAGATATTTCCTCACACTATAACATCTTAAAGAGCCCACTGCTTAATATATCTGGCATTGGTCCCATGGGTCCTCCAGGTTTTGATAAATCGGAAAAACCGATTTCTGAATCCCTGATTGCATTGGAACATTTGCTGGCATCTATTTTACAGTTATTGGGCAAATTTGTGGGAAGCTCTGATTGTATTTTGGAATCAGTCACTCAGATACTAAGGTGCCGATCACGATCCGGCAAAAACCGGGTACGAACCGTCGGACGGAGCATAATCTCCGCCCGACGCGTACCCGGTCGTCAATTTTTACAAACAAGGAATTACGATTCGCACGGGTACACCATTACCGTACGATTCGTAAAAAAGCCCGACCGAACAAAAAACACCTACCAATGCGATCCGGGAAAGCGCCGACCTGACGTCGGGACGCTCGCAGCCAGCCATTCACGACCCAGGAATCACGATTCGCACCGACGTCACCCCGCACGGTGAATATTTTGCGGCAGCCAAAAACTGCCAGGAAATCAGGACGACGCGAACAAGGACCACCAGTACGCGACGGACAGACGACGCCGCGAACAAGGAGGACCAGTACATGACGGACACACAGGACGACGCCACCAAGGAGGACCCGTACGCGACAGGACGACGCGATGCAGGAGGACCCGTACGCGACAGGACGACGCGAGCAAGGAGTACCAGTACGCGACGGACAGACATGGACCCGAACCTACGAGTCATCCCTGCCCTCATAGCAGTACACCTCCTCTACAGGTTACGACGCAGACGCCGCAGAAGGTCAGAATAACTAAGGGAGGGGGGAAAGTGGGGTGGGGTGGGGGTGGCACGACCAGGGCAGGCCACAAAACAACCACATAAGTCACACACCACACATGGCCTGGACATACCTGACTCCCATGCCCTGGTCACCACGAGGGGGTGGGGGCGTGTCCTGATAAGCCAGCGACCGCCACAACGGAAGTCCGTCACCACGCGAACCGGCAACACAACCAGACAGGTACGTCCCGTACCCACGCCTGAAGAGCGTGGGTACGAGTCGGACCACGCCCACACACGTCACCCCAACAATGGCGGGACGGATCGCACACACGTGGCAAAGGCCTGGGTATGGGCCGCACAAACATCACATAGCGTGGGGACGGATATGTACGGACCCTACCCCCACCCCGTATGCAAGGAGCGTACCCCCCAGCCCAACAGTGCAAGTACGACCCGTACCCCCACCCGCGTATGCATGGAGCATACCCCCACCCCAACAGTGTAAGTTCGACCCGTACCCTCACCCGCGTATGCATGCAGCGTACCCCCCATGCCAACAGTGTAAGTACGACTCGAACCCCCACCCACGAATGCAAGGAGCGTACCCCCCAGCCCAACAGTGTAAGTACGACCCGTACCCCCACCCGCGTATGCAAGGAGCGTACCCCCCATGCCAACAGTGTCAGAACGACCCGTACCCCCACCCGCGGACGTACGGAGCGTACCCCCACCCCAACAGTGTAAGTTCGACCCGTACCCTCACCCGCGTATGCATGGAGCGTACCCCCCATGCCAACAGTGTAAGTACGACTCGAACCCCCACCCACGAATGCAAGGAGCGTACCCCCCAGCCCAACAGTGTAAGTACGACCCGTACCCCCACCCGCAAATGCAAGGAGCGTACCCCCCAGCCCAACAGTGTAAGTACGACCCGTACCCCCACCCGCGAATGCAAGGAGCGTACCCCCCAGCCCAACAGTGTAAGTACGACCCGTACCCCCACCCGCAAATGCAAGGAGCGTACCCCCCAGCCCAACAGTGTAAGTACGACCCATACCCCCACCCGCAAATGCAAGGAGCGTACCCCCCAGCCCAACAGTGTAAGTACGACCCGTACCCCCACCCGCGAATGCAAGGAGCGTACCCCCCAGCCCAACAGTGTAAGTACGACCCGTACCCCCACCCGTGAATGCAAGGAGCGTACCCCCATGCCAACAGTGTAAGTACGACCCGTACCCACACCCGCGGACGTACGGAGCGTACCCCCACCACACCAGTGTCAGTAGACTCGTACCCTCACCTCGAATGCATTGAGCGTACCCCCACCGTGTATGTGCCAAGCGCACATATCCTGAAATCGGAGGTGTGTGTGCAGAGTCCACCCAGCAGTGCCCTGAGACAGGAGGGGTGGGTGTGGAGTCCTCCCAGCAGTGCCCTGAGACAGGAGGGGTGGGTGCCTATCACTCCCAGCAGTGCCCTGAGACAGGAGGGGTGGGTGTGGAGTCCTCCCAGCAGTGCCCTGACACAGGAGGGGTGGGTGCAGAGTCCTCCCAGCAGTGCCCTGAGACAGGAGGGGTGGGTGTGGAGTCCTCCCAGCAGTGCCCTGACACAGGAGGGGTGGGTGTGGAGTCCTCCCAGCAGTGCCCTGAGACAGGAGGGGTGGGTGCAGAGTCCTCCCAGCAGTGCCCTGAGACAGGAGGGGTGGGTGTGGAGTCCTCCCAGCAGTGCCCTGAGACAGGAGGGGTGGGTGCAGAGTCCTCCCAGCAGTGCCCTGAGACAGGAGGGGTGGGTGCCCATCACTCCCAGCAGTGCCCTGAGACAGGAGGGGTGTAACACATGTGTGTGAGGCCAGAATTATCCACATGCATACTGGCTACAAGGGAACATGTCCCCATGAACTCATGTCAACAGACTCCACACACAAGTACAGTGATCACCAAGGATGCCACGATTGTCGCAGGTGGAGACATGGCCCTGCATGCATGGCCAAAGTAGAAGGGCTCCGTCACACACACAGCTCATGTAGACACAGCTCTGCGCTAAACATTGGGAACACCCTGCAGGGAAGAAAGCTGGGTACACAGAGGAAGGAATACACCCTGGGACAAGTGCACCATGCAGTAACTGCTTACATGAACAAAGAAAGTTAGCCAACACCTTGTGATGGCACACAGATCACAGGGTCCCACCAATGAGCAGTACACTACTACATATCCCACACACCCAAACCCTTACACACCACCCAAAACCATGTAGCAGCCCCACCAATACCAGCATAGCAGTAGTGTGATAATGAAAACAAAATTAAGCTTTATTCAGCATGAGCACAATGTCCGTGGATCGCAGGCAGTTCAATCTTCACAAAGCCCATAGGGCAGTCAATGATTCTCAGCTGGATGGGGGACACAGTGGGATGCGTGTCCCCTACCTTGCCTGCACAGTCAAATGGCATCGTCTTCCACACTGGTGAGGGCATCAGGGGGGGGGAAGCAACAGGCACCGCAGGGACATCAGGGCAAAGGGGCGGCGTTGTGGGTGCAGGGATGGAGGACTCCACCACAGGGGGTGGGTCAGTGCCAAAGGCGGAGGCCAGGATGGCACTACACACCTTTGCAAGGTCCTCCAGGGAGTCCCCTGCACCCGAAGGGACCTCAGGCCCCAAGGAGGGGGGGGGGTCAGAGGGATGGGTCGCAGCGCCACCGGGGGAGGGTGGAGACAGGGGGGGAGACTCAACCACCCTGACCGGGGACCTCCTTGACCGCTTGCGTGGTGGTGTAACTGTGGGGCTCAGGGACAGAGCAGCCATGAAGGAGTCCTTGGGGGAGATGTGGCCAGGAGAGCTGAGGGGAGGGGATTTGGAGGGAGTGGACTGGGTGGAATGCGGACTCCCACTATGGCTGCGTGTCACACGTTTGCCCCCCGACCCAGTGGGTGTGCCTACCTCACCCTGTGTGTGCGTGTCAGGAGGAGTGCGGTGGACCTTCCCTGCTGGTGTGGTGCCCGTGTCCGTTGATGTGGGTGCATGCCGACGTCTGGGTGTACGTGTGACAGGCATGGGAGTGGGAAGTGTGGATGGGGCAGGGGTAGGTGGGGGGAGGTCGCGCTGCAGGAGACCCACTGCTGCAGTCAGTGTGGAGTCGATGGACCTCAGCAAGTTGCGTTGGTCAGCCTGCGATGAATGAATGCCCTCCAAGAAAGCCTCGATGTTGGTGAGGGTTTTGCCGTGGGCATGGAGGACATTAAGGATCGCAGCCTGACCAACCTGCAGTTGCCGCTGGATGTCCACAGACTCTGCATTGGCGGCAGCAGTGGAGACAGGGGCAGGGGGTGCGGTGCCTGGCAGGAAGGAGACATGCTGTGACCGGGCACGCTGGGAAGGGACACGAGCAAGTGGGAGGCGGCTGGTGGAAACTGAGGGGGCGGTGCGAGGTGTTGTTCCGCTGTCAGCTGCTGGTGCAGCCTCCGCCCACTCGGAGACATCGTCCCCGGACCTGTCAGCTTCGTAGTCTGATGTGCCAGTCGACAGGTCCTCGGCCACACTCTCCTCCGCCTCTGTACCACTCGATGTGCCAGACCCGATGTCACGGCTGGCACTGGTGCTCGGTCCCTCCGCCTGGTCTGTGTCCATGTCTCCCTCTGTGTCCCCCGACGATGCTGTGGGCAGGGTGGAGAGACAGAAATTAATCAGACACCTGTACACATCTGTCACATGAGTCCAATCTACATAGGTAACATTGCATGGCCTGAAAAGGAAGATCCCTAACATCTACTGAACAGGGTACCGATGTAGGGCATGAAACACACAGTTGGTTGAGCCACCATGCCACTGAAATACCATGGAGAGCATGAGACAATAGCTAAACACAGGAAAAGGAGTCTGACATAGCACCCAGGCCCTGGGGACAATCCAGCACTGCATCTGCACCACACAGCGTTGGCGAAAATACCGATGACCAGGGACCATATCCATGAACTTGAGACACATGCTGCATAGGTAATGCTGAAAACATGCACAACATGACTCGGTCACTGCACATTGCGTGTGTGTCCAGACACATCACACACTGCCCAGACCCAGCAAGTGGTAATCAGGATTTAACACATAGGCATTGCCCGCCCCAACAAGACCCTACACGAGGCAAATTGTTGAGACACAGGTGGCACCAACATCTCATAGTCTGGGTGATACACACAGGGGCAGGCAAAAAGCAAGATTGGACGCCAAACAGCCAAGGTGCGCCTGTACAAATAATGAGGTACCAGTGCCCATCCTCAGATGAGTATAACAAGACACACAGGCACTGGCAACTGTGAGTATGAAGAAGGACAATCAGGTCAGGCTGCACAGTGGACACCTGTACAAAATAGCACGTCTATATACATGGTGACAGGGGACAATGGCACAGAGCACAACTTATGCTGTAGACACTGACAGTGGCCACGTTTATGATGACACATACACCACTGAGGAAAAGGTGCCCCAGGGGACAGTAGTGGGCACGCAACTACATGCTACTGAATGGTAATGACTGCAACACACGTCACCATCCCTGCACTATGTGTATCGCACACTCATGCACATCATGTCACAGGCCACTACATGGGACATGCGCGCTGTAAGGCATGACACATGAGAGACCAACTCCCATGTCTGGAGTCAGCATCAGTGCCAACTGACATGGAACCCACATGCAGTGAACTTGACAGTGCACAGGCAATGTCCCACAACCTGTTACACACCACCCCCACACATGATGCTACAGACATTGTTCCCGTGGACAAAGCGCCAGCCTATATTACCCTGTGAAGGAGTGACTACACACAGACCAGGGAACACATTGCAAGGAGGGGAAGGGTGGCAGGGGCACAGCGCTATACTGGGGCAAACAGGATCTGCACAGCACCTTTAAACCCTGCCAGTGAATTCATGCTACTGTGCCCTTACAAATGCCGGTGACACACAACAAACACACATGTACCTACCCCCTTCCGGCTGCTGCATCGCCTGTAAGCGCCTCTCCAGGTCTGGAAAGACCACCGGCAGCACACGCCTGTGGAGGTGGCTCAGACGGCGGCGGCCGCGGTTCTTGTGGCTCTCAGGTGAGTCCCCCAGCAGGAGCCGTGCAATCCTCCGCGTCCAGCACCGGATATCCTGCCAGCGTTTCCTCACCTGGGGCAGGCTCCGCCTCCGACCATCCACACCCCTCACGGCACTGACGGCGGTCAGCCAGATCTGCTCCTTGGCAGTGGCGCCTACCTGTGAGGAGGAACAAGTGACACCACATCAATACACCAGCCACATGTCACAGAGAGACATATGGGTACAAATTAGCTGGTTACAACAAGGCATGTCATGCAGCCAACGCATTGCACCTTTGTCATAGGGACATCATCCCCTGGTGAGGGAAAAAGCACTACGTGCCACAGTGGGTACACAGGTGGAATGATGGCAATGTCACAATCAATGATCAAGGCTCACACTGTGCATCACACCCACCCCTCCTGTCTCAGGGCACTGCTGTGAGTGATAGGCCCCCACCCCTCCTGTCTCAGGGCACTGCTGTGAGTGATAGGCCCCCACCCCTCCTGTCTCAGGGCACTGCTGTGAGTGATAGGCCCCCACCCCTCCTGTCTCAGGGCACTGCTGGGAGGACTCTGCACACACCCCTCCTGGCTCAGGGCACTGCTGTGAGTTCTAGGCCCCCACCCCTCCTGTCTCAGGGCACTGCTGTGAGTGTTAGGCCCCCACCCCTCCTGTCTCAGGGCACTGCTGGGAGGACTCTGCACACACCCCTCCTGGCTCAGGGCACTGCTGTGAGTTCTAGGCCCCCACCCCTCCTGTCTCAGGGCACTGCTGTGAGTGATAGGCCCCCACCCCTCCTGTCTCAGGGCACTGCTGGGAGGACTCTGCACACACCCCTCCTGGCTCAGGGCACTGCTGTGAGTTCTAGGCCCCCACCCCTCCTGTCTCAGGGCACTGCTGTGAGTGATAGGCCCCCACCCCTCCTGTCTCAGGGCACTGCTGGGAGACATCAGGCACCCCCCCCCTGGGACCCCCCGACAGTACATGGCATGTGTGTTACACCTGGACGCAATGGCAGAAGTCACAGTCACCACATAGGGACAGTCTGTGGCAGTGGCCTATGCACTCACCTGATACCCTGGTCGCCCATACAGCATGGAGTACTGTGGGAGGATCACATCCAGCAGAGCCATGTTCTCCTCCAGGGTGAATGGCTGTGTCCTCTCCACAGCCCTTGACATGGTTCCAGGGAATCAGTAGCAGCAGCTGGGTCGACGAATGCAAAGATGTGCAGGCAAGTGCTCCCTCATGGGACCTGGCTGCCTTATATGTGCCCTTCTGCCCAGTCTCATGCACAGGAGTACAGAGAGATTGGTCACTCACATTTGCATCCTATGTTTCCACCAATCCCTACAAACCTAGCAGTCTGTGGGTTCTCTATCGGTTTCATTCTCCTGCATGATGTCAGCCCCACAAACACATTGCAACAAAGTAGACAAATTCCAACTGACTTCTGCTGTGCACCTTCCAGAACAATTTCGAATTTTGAACTTGGTCTCCATGACAACCAGCATGCATGTAGGCCTTAATACTTGTCCCCTATGTAATTTGGAGCATCACACACAGGTACGGTGCATGTGGGGGCCCTAGGGCACCCCAAATGCATGGCAACGGCCCGTACATGCATGCCTACGCTCTCCATCACTATGGGTCTGCACGCGTATGCGTACCCGTAGTGGTACGGACCGTACACTCGCATCTACGCTCTCCATCACTATGGGTCTGCACGCGTATGCGTACTCGTAGTGATAGTGAGCGTAGATGTGAGTGTACGGTCCGTACCACTACGGGTACGCATACGCGTGCAGACCCATAGTGATAGTGAGCGTAGATGTGAGTGTACGGTCCGCACCACTACGGGTACGCATACGCGTGCAGACCCATAGTGATAGTGAGCGTAGATGCGAGTGTACGGTCCGTACCACTACGGGTACGCATACGCGTGCAGACCCATAGTGATAGTGAGCGTAGATGCGAGTGTACGGTCCGTACCACTACGGGTACGCATACGCGTGCAGACCCATAGTGATAGTGAGCGTAGATGCGAGTGTACGGTCCGTACCACTACGGGTACGCATACGCGTGCAGACCCATAGTGATAGTGAGCGTAGATGCGAGTGTACGGTCCGCACCACTACGGGTACGCATACGCGTGCAGACCCATAGTGATAGTGAGCGTAGATGCGAGTGTACGGTCCGTACCACTACGGGTACGCATACGCGTGCAGACCCATAGTGATAGTGAGCGTAGATGCGAGTGTACGGTCCGTACCACTACGGGTACGCATACGCGTGCAGACCCATAGTGATAGTGAGCGTAGATGCGAGTGTACGGTCCGTACCACTACGGGTACGCATACGCGTGCAGACCCATAGTGATAGTGAGCGTAGATGCGAGTGTACGGTCCGTACCACTACGGGTACGCATACGCGTGCAGACCCATAGTGATAGTGAGCGTAGATGCGAGTGTACGGTCCGTACCACTACGGGTACGCATACGCGTGCAGACCCATAGTGATAGTGAGCGTAGATGCGAGTGTACGGTCCGTACCACTACGGGTACGCATACGCGTGCAGACCCATAGTGATAGAGAGCGTAGATGTGAGTGTACGGTCCGTACCACTACGGGTACGCATACGCGTGCAGACCCATAGTGATAGTGAGCGTAGATGCGAGTGTACGGTCCGTACCACTACGGGTACGCATACGCGTGCAGACCCATAGTGATAGTGAGCGTAGATGCGAGTGTACGGTCCGTACCACTACGGGTACGCATACGCGTGCAGACCCATAGTGATAGAGAGCGTAGATGTGAGTGTACGGTCCGTACCACTACGGGTACGCATACGCGTGCAGACCCATAGTGATAGTGAGCGTAGATGTGAGTGTACGGTCCGCACCACTACGGGTACGCATACGCGTGCAGACCCATAGTGATAGGGCCGTACACTCGCATCTACGCTCTCCATCACTATGGGTCTGCACGCGTATGCGTACCCGTAGTGGCACGGACCGTACACTCGCATCTACGCTCGCCATCACGATGGGTACACATACGGCAGCACTCCCACAGTGATTTGGGAACATGCACAGGCCCTCTCAGCAGCAGTACGGCGGATTTTACACATCACTGTGGTGATAGGCGACACACATGTAGGAATAGGGCGGACATACTTGTCCATGGATGGACATACTTGTCCAGGAATGGACATCAAGGCATCGTCTGTGCATTACCACATGTGTGGGGCACAGGTGTCACAGGCTGTGATGTGGAACATGCCTCCTGAGTGGAGAAGGCACCAGATGTATGATGAGATGTGTACATGTGTACTGTGTGAGGGTGCAATGTGTGCCAGGCATGCCCTTGACTCCTTTGACATGTGTGCATGTGGGACTGCGCACTTGGGGTGAGCGTCACTGGCATGGCACGGACACCAACACACGGAAGTGTCCCATGATGCCCGGTACAGGGGTCATGACACATGACTTATCACTACCCACAGTGCACAATGTGACTATGCCATATATGTGTCCGGGATTTACATCAGGTTGATGTTGTAGCACCCTCAAAAGCTGCAGCCGTTGCAGCAACCAACATGTGGCTGTGTGTAGATTGTCATTGCACACTGTTCCCAACACCATGCCACATGTGTTATCGGATGTGAGGTGCACATGTATGCAAGGGACACGGAGTAGCGTGACAAGGCCATGTCAGCAAACTCACAAGGAATGTGTGGTGAGTCATGACATGTGCACCTTCATGGCAAGGTGTGTGGGCTGGACTAGTGTAATGTCATGTGACCTGTGGCTCAAGTGTTCCGCTGCCAGTCTCTGCAATCGGCATCACACTTCTGCTGATGTGTGGGTGTATGTCACTCCTGTCTTGCGTCGGGCAGTGCACTTGCACTGGGACACAGCTATTTCCATGGTGTGGCATGGGGAGGTTCTCAATCACCGTGTGTAGCTGGGTCTTGGAAGGAGTGTCACCTTGCATCCATACGTGTCCTGGGCATGTAGCACATGCCTGACTCCCTATGTGGCATGTGTGTATTGCCAGATTTACATGTGCTCAGTAGACATGAGTTGTTCTCGTAGTGCACTCACTCTTCCTTGTCACTTCCAAATTACTGTTGCCCGAAGAATTCCAGACTTGGCCACCATGCAGGAGAATGACAGGATCCGGCTCTACCGCTTCACCCAACCGTTGATTCTGGAGCTGACGGCGAGACTGGCACCACACCTGCAACCGCAGCACAGGTATCCTACGGCACTGACACCCCAGCTGAAGGTAATGGCTGCCCTACATTTCCTTGCCACGGGTACCTTCCAAAATACCATAGCTCATGTTGGTGGCATGTCCCAGAGCATGTTCAGCGGTGTGCTGCATGATTTCTTGGAGGCCATGTTGATTCACCTGGATGACTTCATCAAGTTCCCAACCCCTGAACAGATGACTGAGGTCAAGCGTGGTTTCTATGCCCTGGGAGGGATGCCCCATGTCATTGGGTCCATAGATGGGACACATGTAGGTTTGGTACCACCACACGCACGGGAGGTGGCGTACCGCAATCGGAAGCACTACCACTCCATCAATGCCCTTGTGGTGTGTCTGTCCAACATGGTGATTACACATGTCTGTGCTCGTTTCCCAGGATCAGCACACGATGCCTACATCATGAGGCGTAGCGGGATGCCTGATATGATGATGCAGCTGCGCAACGAACGAGCATGTGTTGTTGGTGGGTACAGTCTGTCTGTCCTGTATTCTGTTTGGCCGAGCAGCACTACCGCTTCGCCAGTTCTAACGATATCCATGTGCTTTCCATTTAGGGGACGCTGGCTATCCCAACATGCCTTGGCTGCTGACACCTCTCCGCAACCCCATCACGCCGGCCCAGCTCCGCTACAACACCGCCCATGGCCGGACAAGGCGAGTGATAGAGAGGACGTTTGGCATGCTGAAGAGCCGATTCCGGTGCCTCCACAAGACCGGCGGCGCACTCCCATATGCCCCGGCAAAGGTTTGCAAGATCTTCATGGTCTGCTGCATGCTGCACAACATGGCAGTTGAAAGAGCTGTGCCACTCATCCTGAATCAACATGACGAGGACCATCCACCCGTGGAGGACGAAGGGCTTGGCAATGGGGCTAGTGATGTGGAGGATGTGGAGCCGCAAGAGGACATCCGGACTCGGCTCATACGCGACTTCTTTGCTTAGTGGTGAGTACCAGTGTCTGAGTGTGCACGCCTTGGTCCCCGTGTGGCATGTGTTGTGATGCGTGTCTCCACCTGCATGTATGGCACGTGAGTCAGAGGTGTGTGTGGGTGTGTCACTGGAGTGATGGTGGCAGTGATGGTAGTATTTCCCCACTCATAATTGTGACCTAGCATTTTTTCATCCATACATGTGTCGAGTCAATGCACATGCAAGTGGCTGTGCTTTTTGTGGCTGACTTCTTGTGTGTTTCTCTTCCCCAGGTACCTGCGCATGCCGTCTTCTGGTTGCATTGTTGTGGCACTGCTATTCCTCATGGACATGGCATCGTGGGCTGACTCAGCGTTACAGGCACGGACACGTTTGGAAGTCTCCATGGGGTAAGGGATGCATCTGGGGTGTATTGGGTGTGGCAGTTGTTCACGATGTGTGCACACTGCCCCGGTCGGGGTTTGGTTCCTCTGCAGACATGTGGCATCCCCATGGGACACGACATGCAGCTGGGTACACCTGAATAGATGGGCTGCCTGGTTGTCAGTCATCAGTGATGGGATAGTGGATTGTGATGAAGGCATCAATGTGTGTGACACTGCCCTCGGACACATACGGTTAACATTGTCTTGACATGGCGTGGGACTTCCACATCAGCGGATGTATGGTGTATGGCAGTCTCTCCGTGAGCAGCTGTGGGTATTTGGCTGTTAGCCGACACTTGTGTGCCAGTTCCATGGCTATCACGCATTTGTGCTGCAGAAGGGGGGTGCCAGTGTTTGAGCCACATGTTACTCCACATGATGTGTTCATGTGTACTTCAAGTTGCCTCTGCAATCCCAAAAACATGACTATTAAAGGTGTCCCTATGCCTCCAAGGTGCCTCTTCTCAGTCAATGCTGGTGTGTTGGCACGGTGCATCCTGCATGTCTGGCATGGTATTCCCTGATTGTGGCTATGTGTCAATGTGTCGAGTGGCAAGATGCAAGCTGTGTGTGTGTGCTGAGACTGTGTATTGGGCATGATGTCCATGACTGTGTGGGTATTGTGACATGTGCCATCCCCATGCATCCAACGTTGTCCATGACCCCATTCTCTGCATCCACCGGACTCAAGCTTGCAGGACATGGTTCTGCCACCTGTCTACACGTACCTGGGTGCCCCCCAGGACACGGGCCAGGATCCCTGACCTCTGCGCATGACTGTTGCTGTACTCAATGTGTCTGTTAGCACGTTTGTTCGGCCTCCCCCTCAGCTGGTTCTGACCATCACGGGTGTGTATGGTGCTCCATGTCTGTCTTGCCTAAAAACCTGTGACCCATGTGTCCTGTGCCAGACTCAGGCCCCAGGGTGTGGATGGTTGAAGTGAACAGATGACTCAGGCATGTTTAGACTGTACAAGACACATGTTAGGTAATAATGCTACCAGCAGGCATCTACTCTTAATAGTGTGATTTATTATTGGGGGGGGGGGGGGGGACAAAGTGAGGGGCTTTCCGGGATTAGGGAATCCAAAGTTCAGTAGGGGAGTTGGTGTCCTTGCCATTGGAAATCCTCAGAGTCCATGCCACAGTCTTTGTCAACATTGGTCAGCCAGTGACCAGCAGGGCCATGTGGCAGAGAATGTCTCTTGATGCTGTGATGCTGTTGCTCCAGTGGGCCAGGTGCCAGGCCAGGTGTCCTGGGAGATGGTGATGTAGCAGCCACCCTCACGGTCCTTTCCGTGGACGACCCGGCTTCCTGCGGGGAACCTCAGCAGCAGGCCGTGACGAGGTCTGGGATGCTCCGTCGGATGTTTCCTCCTCCTCCTCATGATCCCTCCCTGTGGGTGGTGATGTTCTCCGCCTTCTGGCACAGGGAGGGTCGGCCATGGTGTCGGCCATCCGACGGAGTTCAGCGTGAATCCCCTGGGACGCCGTCACTTGCTCAGCCTGTCTGTCCTCCATCCTCCGTTGGTGTAGCTGTAGACAGGCTATTAGCTCCGCATGTTGCTGGGCCTGCTGGACCTTGATCCCCTCGAGGACGGACACAACCTGGGCCATGCCCGTGGTGTCCTGCCGGTATGAGTCCAGGATGTTACGGACATGGGAAAATACCGGATCCCCAGCCAACTGGTCAGGCTCGCGCCTCCGCCGTCCTCCACTCCCACCACCCCTGCCCACTGGCGTCTGGCCTGCACTTGTGGGCACATCGGGTCTCCGGGACCCCTGAGGGGTGGCATTGGCGTTGTCGCCTGCCTCCTCCTGGGTGCCCGGGACACCGTGTCCCTCCTGGCGAGCCTGGCTGCATTGTGGTGTTGGGGCAGGGATCCTGGGTGTCTCCTGGGATGTGGCAGGAGTGGGGGTGGTGGTTGGCACGGTTGTACCTGATGCAGGTGCTGCAGGTGGTTGGACACCAGAGGGGCCAGGTCGGTCGGGTTCGTCCGCAGAGTGGTGAGAGTGGTCGCTGCCGGTGGGATCGGTCTCCTGCAGATCCGGGTCCTGTGAGTGTTCCCCCCCAGTGTTGGGGGGTGCAGCACGACGTTGACCTGTGTGTGAGAGAGAAAATGTTAATTTGGATCCATGCAACATCCATGTTTCATCCGTTACAAAGTTGGCACATTTCCTCTTGGAATTAGGATCTGTCTTGCATTCCACTCACAGTGCACTTGTGCATGTGTGTGTCCCTTGGGCACCAATTTGGCCCCTTTAACTATGTGTGGCACAGTCTTACTTGCTGCGTCAAGTGTGACTGCAGTCAGCAGTGGAGTGTGCATGTGTGCCGAGCTATGCATTTGCGCCTTCCTTGTAGCACTGTACATGTGCACATGGAGTGGATCCACACACTTATATGATGCAGGTGGCTGTCCTTGTGCTCGTGTACAGGTTGTGACATGGCCCTGCGTTTTGCCATGATGAAGAGGGGGGGTTCTGGCACTGGCCACCCTTGTCTACATGCACGCAGTCCACCTGCTGACGAGCAGACATTCCCACACACCAAAGGACTGATTTGCTCTCCCTGTGTCTCCCTCCTTCTCTGTCCCCCTCTCCCTCCCTCTCTGTCCCCCTCTCCCTCCCTCTGTGTGTCAGCCTCCTCCCTGTGTCCATCTTCCTGTGTCTCCCTCCCTCTCTGTCCCCCTCTCCCTCCCTCTCTGTCCCCCTCTCCCTCCCTCTCTGTCCCCCTCTCCCTCCCTCTGTGTGTCAGCCTCCTCCCTCTGTCCATCTTCCTGTGTCTCCCTCCCTCTCTGTCCCCCTCTCCCTCCCTCTCTGTCCCCCTCTCCCTCCCTCTGTGTGTCAGCCTCCTCCCTCTGTCCGTCTCCCTCCCTCTCAGTCCCCCTCTCCCTCCCTCTGTGTCCCCCTCTCCCTCCCTCCGTGTGTCACCCTCTGTCACCTTGGCCCAGCTTCCTGGGCACACACTGTTAGCAGATCTTTGAGTGGCCCTTGGCCTGTTGATGTGAGTTTGTTTCTGATCTCCAGGCACCCATTTTGTCTGCTGTGTGTCTGTGCGCTGCTGCTGTGGTGGTGTGTGCTGCCACTCTTTCACACTGTTGGCTGTTCATTAGCTGCTGGCATGTGCAAAACAGTGCCTTCACCCCCATGTGTTGATGCAAGGCGTCCGCCATTTGCTGGCAAGTCATTCCTGTGTTGGGACACAGTGTTTGTCTGCCTGTGACCTAGGCCATATGGGCAGAGGGCATTGTTGTCTGCTTTGGAGTCGCACTATGTGATTCTTGGTGCCCAGCCTCCCGACATCCGGGTTACCGTGTCATGTGTTGTTGTCTTCTGTGGCCTGTGACTTGACATTGTCCAGCTGGGTGCATGGGGCATGGTGGCAGCAGTGGCATGTGCCTGCTCATGGAGTGTGGTTGAGTAATGCGATGGCTTGTGGTGGTTGCGTGCCTGTTATTAATTTTGGTTGTGGTTGCAGTTCCCCCCATGTGAGGTGCGTTGTTGTGTACTCACCCGGGTCTCGGAGTCCTTCTACTCCTTCAACTGCCTCCACCGGCAGTATGGCCATCACCCTCTCCTCCCAGGGATGGTACTGTACGGCTCTGCGGGAGGGCCCTCCTCCGGTGGCGTTGGCCTGGTCGTGTTCCTCCTGTCTCTTGGCTCTGACCCTCCTCCGCAGATCGTACCACCTGTTCTGGCAATCCTGCTTGGTCCTCCTGGTGTCCGCAACAGCATTCACAGCATCGACGATGGTCTGCCACATGGCTGTTTTGGCTGCCTGGCTGGTGCTTCTGACCAATGTTCCAAAGATCTGTGGCTCGACTCTGAGGATTTGATCAACAAGGACCTCCAACTCTCGGTGACTGAACTTTGGATTCTTGGTAGTGGGCATGGTGAGGGGTGTGGGTGGGGATGGTGTGGGTGTGGGGGGTGTGTGGATGTTGGGGGGGGGTGTGGATGGTTGTGTGTGTGTGTGAATGTGATGAGAGGGTGTTTGTGAGGGTGGTCGTGTGAAGGTGTGCAAGTGTAAGATGTGGTGTCGCTTGTAGTCTGGTTCTGTGGTGTCTGGCAGCAGTGGGTCTGTTGCAAAGGCTCATGGTTTGTGTGTGTGGGCCCTTTTCATTGGTCCATGGGTGGGTGTGGCAGTGTTTGAATTTTGGGTGGGTGTGTTATAAGGAGTGGTGGTGTATTGGGCCTCTGTTTGTTTTTGACAGTTGCAGGTCAGTGATTGTGTTATTTTAGTGGTTGTTGGCCATGTTTAGTGGCTGTGTGCCTTTCGAATGGTGTATTGTTGAGTTGTTTTGTTTTGTCCTTGTTGTGTACGTGCGTTTTGAGCGTGTGTACGGTGTGTACATGGGCCATTTGGTTGTACGATTTGGTCCTTGTGTGTGGCTTTGTACGACTCGTACATGCGGTTGTGATGTTGGGGCATGGGGTGCGCTCCGTACTTAGGAGGTTGTGTTGGGGGTGCGCCAGGAACGTACTGGGGTGGGGGTACGACTGGAACGTACTGGGGTGTGGGTACGACTGGAACGTACTGGGGTGTGGGTAGACGGGGCTATGACACGTCCTGGGGTGGGGGTGTGGCTCGCACGTACTGGGGTGTAGGTACACGGGGGGTACGACACGTACTGGGGTGTAGGTACACGGGGGGTACGACACGTACAGGGGTGGGGGGGTGTCCATGGACGATGGTACGACACGTACTGGGGTGGGGGGGTGTACATTGACGGTGGTACGACACGTACTGGGGTGGGGGTACGACTGGAACGTACTGGGGTGTGGGTAGACGGGGCTATGACACGTCCTGGGGTGGTGGTGTGGCTCGCACGTACTGGGGTGTAGGTACACGGGGGGTACGACACGTACTGGGGTGTATGTACACGGGGGGTACGACACGTACAGGGGTGGGGGGGTGTCCATGGACGATGGTACGACACGTACTGGGTGGGGGGGTGTACATTGACGGTGGTACGACACGTACTGGGGTGGGGGTACGACTGGAACGTACTGGGGTGTGGGTAGACGGGGGGTACGGCACGTACAGGGGTGGGGGGGTGTACATTGACGGTGGTACGACACGTACTGGGGTGTGGGTACGACTGGAACGTACTGGGGTGTGGGTAGACGGGGCTATGACACGTCCTGGGGTGGGGGTGTGGCTCGCACGTACTGGGGTGTAGGTACACGGGGGGTACGACACGTACAGGGGTGGGGGGGTGTCCATGGACGATGGTACGACACGTACTGGGGTGGGGGGGTGTACATTGACGGTGGTACGACACGTACTGGGGTGGGGGTACGACTGGAACGTACTGGGGTGTGGGTATACGGGGGGTACGACACGTACAGGGGTGGGGGGGTGTACATTGACGGTGGTACGACACGTACTGGGGTGTGGGTACGACTGGAACGTACTGGGGTGTGGGTAGACGGGGCTATGACACGTCCTGGGGTGGGGGTGTGGCTCGCACGTACTGGGGTGTAGGTACACGGGGGGTACGACACGTACAGGGGTGGGGGGGTGTCCATGGACGATGGTACGACACGTACTGGGGTGGGGGGGTGTACATTGACGGTGGTACGACACGTACTGGGGTGGGGGTACGACTGGAACGTACTGGGGTGTGGGTGGACGGGGCTATGACACGTCCTGGGGTGGGGGTGTGGCTCGCACGTACTGGGGTGTAGGTACACGGGGGTACGACACGTACTGGGGTGTAGGTACACGGGGGGTACGACACGTACAGGGGTGGGGGGGTGTCCATGGACGATGGTACGACACGTACTGGGGTGGGGGGGTGTACATTGACGGTGGTACGACACGTACTGGGGTGGGGGTACAACTGGAACGTACTGGGGTGTGGGTAGACGGGGCTATGACACGTCCTGGGGTGGGGGTGTGGCTCGCACGTACTGGGGTGTAGGTACACGGGGGGTACGACACGTACAGGGGTGGGGGGGTGTCCATGGACGATGGTACGACACGTACTGGGGTGGGGGGGTGTACATTGACGGTGGTACGACACGTACTGGGGTGTGGGTACGACTGGAACGTACTGGGGTGTGGGTAGACGGGGCTATGACACGTCCTGGGGTGGGGGTGTGGCTCGCACGTACTGGGGTGTAGGTACACAGGGGGTACGACACGTACTGGGGTGTAGGTACACGGGGGGTACGACACGTACAGGGGTGGGGGGGTGTCCATGGACGATGGTACGACACGTACTGGGGTGGGGGGGTGTACATTGACGGTGGTACGACACGTACTGGGGTGGGGTACGACTGGAACGTACTGGGGTGTGGGTAGACGGGGCTATGACACGTCCTGGGGTGGTGGTGTGGCTCGCACGTACTGGGGTGTAGGTACACGGGGGGTACGACACGTACTGGGGTGTATGTACACGGGGGGTACGACACGTACAGGGGTGGGGGGGTGTCCATGGACGATGGTACGACACGTACTGGGGTGGGGGGGTGTACATTGACGGTGGTACGACACGTACTGGGGTGGGGGTACGACTGGAACGTACTGGGGTGTGGGTAGACGGGGGGTACGACACGTACAGGGGTGGGGGGGTGTACATTGACGGTGGTACGACACGTACTGGGGTGTGGGTACGACTGGAACGTACTGGGGTGTGGGTAGACGGGGCTATGACACGTCCTGGGGTGGGGGTGTGGCTCGCACGTACTGGGGTGTAGGTACACGGGGGGTACGACACGTACTGGGGTGTAGGTACACGGGGGGTACGACACGTACAGGGGTGGGGTGTGTCCATGGACGATGGTACGACACGTACTGGGGTGGGGGGGTGTACATTGACGGTGGTACGACACGTACTGGGGTGGGGGTACAACTGGAACGTACTGGGGTGTGGGTAGACGGGGCTATGACACGTCCTGGGGTGGGGGTGTGGCTCGCATGTACTGGGGTGTAGGTACACGGGGGGTACGACACGTACAGGGGTGGGGGGGTGTCCATGGACGATGGTACGACACGTACTGGGGTGGGGGGGTGTACATTGACGGTGGTACGACACGTACTGGGGTGGGGGTACGACTGGAACGTACTGGGGTGTGGGTGGACGGGGCTATGACACGTCCTGGGGTGGGGGTGTGGCTCGCACGTACTGGGGTGTAGGTACACGGGGGGTACGACACGTACTGGGGTGTAGGTACACGGGGGGTACGACACGTACAGGGGTGGGGGGGTGTCCATGGACGATGGTACGACACGTACTGGGGTGGGGGGGTGTACATTGACGGTGGTACGACACGTACTGGGGTGGGGGTACAACTGGAACGTACTGGGGTGTGGGTAGACGGGGCTATGACACGTCCTGGGGTGGGGGTGTGGCTCGCACGTACTGGGGTGTAGGTACACGGGGGGTACGACACGTACTGGGGTGGGGGTATGACTGGAACGTACTGGGGTGTGGGTAGACGGGGCTATGACACGTCCTGGGGTGGGGGTGTGGCTCGCACGTACTGGGGTGTAGGTACACGGGGGGTACGACACGTACAGGGGTGGGGGGGTGTCCATGGACGATGGTACGACACGTACTGGGGTGGGGGGGTGTACATTGACGGTGGTACGACACGTACTGGGGTGGGGGTACGACTGGAACGTACTGGGGTGTGGGTGGACGGGGCTATGACACGTCCTGGGGTGGGGGTGTGGCTCGCACGTACTGGGGTGTAGGTACACGGGGGGTACGACACGTACTGGGGTGTAGGTACACGGGGGGTACGACACGTACAGGGGTGGGGGGGTGTCCATGGACGATGGTACGACACGTACTGGGGTGGGGGGGTGTACATTGACGGTGGTACGACACGTACTGGGGTGGGGGTACAACTGGAACGTACTGGGGTGTGGGTAGACGGGGCTATGACACGTCCTGGGGTGGGGGTGTGGCTCGCACGTACTGGGGTGTAGGTACACGGGGGGTACGACACGTACAGGGGTGGGGGGGTGTCCATGGACGATGGTACGACACGTACTGGGGTGGGGGGGTGTACATTGACGGTGGTACGACACGTACTGGGGTGGGGGTACGACTGGAACGTACTGGGGTGTGGGTGGACGGGGCTATGACACGTCCTGGGGTGGGGGTGTGGCTTGCACGTACTGGGGTGTAGGTACACGGGGGGCACGACACGTACTGGGGTGTAGGTACACGGGGGTACGACACGTACAGGGGTGGGGGGGTGTCCATGGACGATGGTACGACACGTACTGGGGTGGGGGTACAACTGGAACGTACTGGGGTGTGGGTAGACGGGGCTATGACACGTCCTGGGGTGGGGGTGTGGCTCGCACGTACTGGGGTGTAGGTACACGGGGGGTACGACACGTACTGGGGTGGGGGTACGACTGGAACGTACTGGGGTGTGGGTAGACGGGGCTATGACACGTCCTGGGGTGGTGGTGTGGCTCGCACGTACTGGGGTGTAGGTACACGGGGGGTACGACACGTACTGGGGTGGGGGTACGACTGGAACGTACTGGGGTGTGGGTAGACGGGGCTATGACACGTCCTGGGGTGGTGGTGTGGCTCGCACGTACTGGGGTGTAGGTACACGGGGGGTACGACACGTACTGGGGTGGGGGTACGACTGGAACGTACTGGGGTGTGGGTGGACGGGGCTATGACACGTCCTGGGGTGGGGGTGTGGCTCGCACGTACTGGGGTGTAGGTACACGGGGGGTACGACACGTACAGGGGGGGGGGTGTACATGGACGGTGGTACGACACGTACTGGGGTGGGGGGGTGTACATTGACGGTGGTACGACACGTACTGGGGTGGGGGTACGACTGGAACGTACTGGGGTGTGGGTAGACGGGGCTATGACACGTCCTGGGGTGGGGGTTCGACTGGAACGTACTGGGGTGTACCTAGACGGGTGGGGGTATACATTTACGGGGGGTACGTGTCGGACGTACAGGGGCTGGGGGGAGTGTTGGGCGCGTATGCGGGCACATGTCTCCATGGTTGCTGTAGGAGTTCGGTGCGGACGGTGTTTTTTCCATACGGTTGTAACCTCGGACGCACGGGATGGATCGTGATTCCTAGGTCGGACTTGGTTTTTCACGTTTGTAAGGTAAATCGTCCGAGGACGTGTCGGACACATTTTCCGACCCGGGGACGTGTGGGGAATGATTCCCAGTGCGGTTCGTATGGACTTTTTACCATGCGAATCGTGATTGCCAGTTCGTACGGCACTTGTACGATTCGTACGGTAAAAAGACCCGATACGAGTCGCACGGGGGAATTTTTTACCGGATCGTGATCGGCACCTATGTTTTTTACACTTCTTTAAATGTTTCGGTTTTCATGGATCGTTTTTTAATATTTTTAGCTATTTTCGGGTTTTTCATGGTTTTTCGAAGGATATTTGGTGAATGGCTTATGGATTTAATCGCCAGTTGTATTTTTGCATTTTTTTTTGGGAACCTTTTTTTTATGTTTGGATTGTGTAAGCAGGAAATGGATTTTTCAGACTTTGGAATAAACTTGGTAAGTTAATTTATTATTATTTCTTGTGGGTGGGTATTGTTTAATATTATTGTTTATTTTTATTTTATTACAAATATTATTAATGTGTGTTAATATATTTTTGACAATATGTATAAATATGTTACACACAGTAATTATTTTTGTAATAAGATACATATATTTTATGTGTTTGATATTATTGAAAATGGGTAATTAGTCATTTATTTGTATTTCTACTTTAAAGAAGTGTTTTAGCTATGATGTTTAGGTATTCTAGGCCTTTGGTAGTAGGGTACAATTTTACTTGTTGCTCTAGATATTTATACATTTGTTTAGTTTGTTTTGAGGTTTTTGGAGTTAGCTGAGTTATGGATTGTTCCATTCGGAACTCTTGATAACTCTGTTCTTTTTGTAGGCATGATATAAATCTTTCTAGTGTTGGTTTTGTTCTGCCTGTTGATTGTAGGAAGGCGTTATGCCATCCTTCAACTGCGTTATTAGTTTTGGATTCTCCATTTAAGGTGCTTCTGTATACGTTCCACCAGGGAATTAAGAATTTAGGGTTTCTTCTGTGGCCAGATCTATGTAGTCTGCCCACCCATGTATCTTCGAAATAGTCCAATAGTGAACTTAGTTTTTCTTCATTTTGTTTGTAGAAGGCGCTGTCTATTAAAATGTTGTAATGTTCTGTTACGTCTGTGTCAGGTACATAAGCTAGTGCTATGAGTTTTTTTATTTGATATGCAAAAGATGAATTAGTTGCATATTCAATGCTTAGGGCTGATTTTTGCATGTGTCTCCATAGGCATTGATTAAAATGATAGTAACAGCCTTGTATGGAGGTATGGGGGTGTGTTTTTAATATAGAATTAATCATTGCATGTTCAAAATCTAGGATTATTTTTTGTGGGGAAAAGTCATTTGTTTTTTGTTTTATTATATTTAATAGTTCAGTGTATGTGGAGTTATGTTTGTTTGGTAATAATGTGTAAATTAATGGTATATTGCAATTGTGATATAGGACATGTATTGTATATAGTTGGAAAAAGGGTTTGGGACATATGGTAAAAGTCCCATCCATCATCCAGTTATGTGATTCTTGTAGTTTACAGAGATTATTAGCTGTTCCAAATATTATTATTCTTTTGTCATTGTTTTTATTATCAAAAATGACAAATGGTTCTTTGTTTAAAGTTATACTTTGTTCTGGACTTAGAATAACTTCACTATATGTGTGAGGAATTGGGGTTGAAGTAGTAGTGGTTTTTTTAGTACGTGCTATAGTTCTTTTGAGTGAAGTTACAGATGGCATTTGTGTAGTAGCAGTTTTAGGAATTTTGGGAAGCTGCTCTTTTAAAATTACACTAGTAGGTTTTTGAGAACTTGTGCTAGCTTCCTTTATAGTTTCTAAAGCAGATCTGACTTCGATTTCAGTAATGTTTGGTGGGTGGTTATGTTCTCTAGTGTATAATACTGTTGTTTGTCGTGTTGTAGCACGCCCATAGCACTTATTAGAGTAGTATTTAGTGCATTTCCAGTTAACTTTTAAACCATACACTTTTTCCTGTGTGTAAGTGTATCCCATATAGCATAGTAACATTTTTCCCTTCTGGCTTGTTATGAATTCAGCTCCTTCAGTCATTTTGATGTAGCTTTATCTATGAAAAATATATATTATAGTTATTATATATGATGTTATATTAATTTTCAGTAGAAAAAAACAAGATTTAGTTACTATATACTTACAAAGTTGGTTTTGATGTGTTTGAGTAGAATGCTCTTGATTCTTTATTTGTGGGATTTTCCTCTAGTATTTTCTTTGTCTGGAAAAGAAAAGGAAATGTGTTGTAATAATTGTTTCTATATTTTTATAGGGAATGGTTAGGGGATTTGCAATTGGGATTTAATTAGGGTGGTATTTTAATCTATTAGTTGATTTTTGGTTGTGAAATACTTACTTTTTAGTTGTATCTTTTTTGGTGCTGTTCTGTATTTTCTTAGTTTCTTTTGGAGTTTCCTGTAGTGAAAACATGAAATAGAAAGAAGACATTAATTTATTTATAGTGTATGTATATTGTAATTACAATTTATTCGATTTGAGTCTTCATGAGAATAATATAGTTAACTTACTTTTGATAGTTTTAAACATTTCCTCTATGTTGATTTTCTTATATCTGTAGTTGCAATCCAGTAGATTTTCCTCTTCATTCAATTTCGTTTTTTTGGTTTTGGACTGTGAATGAAGTTGAACTTCTTTTTATAGTGCTTTGGATGTTGTAATATGTGTTTTATTCGTTAGTTTGAATTCGGAGTGTTTTTATTGGTTAGTTCGAATTTTTTTTTTTTTTTCTGGTAGTTAGTTTCCTAATAAGGAAAACGCTAATTAGTGGTTTTGTGGTGTATTATTCTATATGTATTTTTCTAAACATTATATTATGTATTGGATGCATAAATTGATAAAGTATAATTTAATAATATAGTTGTTTAATGTAGGAAGGTTGTTAATAATGTTTTAGTAAAGAGTTAATTATTTAAATCCATTTTTAAATGTAGTAAATATATAATTGTTTAATAATAATTTTGTGTAGAGATAAAAGACATTATTTGGTGTTTATGTTGTTTGATTTTAGGTTTTAATTAAATGTTATATAGTCGATATTAGTAAAATGGAGATATTTTAGTGGTCGATATTTTAGTTTACGATATTTTGTTATGAAGTATATGTATATTACTGAGCATCGATATTTTAGGATTTCGATATTTGTGTTGGCGATATTTTGTGTACCTATATTTCTGTAGTTCGAAATTGTGTGTTCGATATTTTTGTAATGTTTTAAATAAGTATATGATGTCGATAATAATGTGATCGATTTTTTTGTATCGATATATTTGTAGGTCGATTTTTAGTCTTTCGATATTGTGTCAGTGATTCGTGATTACTATAAGCCTCTCTTTACAACCTCCCAATTCCGATTCATGGTCTCTTAACAGTGATGTAGTTAACTTTCATAAGGACTCTGGAAGATGCTTTTGGAACTTTAAAGCCAAGAAGGGCCTGGAGTATATTCTAGGTAAAACAACTCTTGAACTGAATGATTGGCAGGGTTCTGAAATAATTCACTTTGAGAATTTTATGAAGGAGGTCATCCGTGTTGCCAAAAGGTCTAGTTCTTCTGTAAAAAAGATTTATGTTTCTAGACCGATCACCCTCCTAAATAAGGAAATAAATAAATTAGTGCGGGAGCAATGTTTGCGTAGATCTATTGAAATAAATAATAAAATATACCTGTTAAAAAGAAGGAGAAGCAGAATTAGGAAGAAACTTAAAAAAGAAAAAGAAGATTCACTCTGGATAAGTCTACGGGAGGCCGCAGTTCATGGCAAAGTTAGACAATTCTGGTCACTCATTGGGGAGGGTTGTGGAGTAAGAGTTAGCCCCCTCCCTATTCCCATTGCTGAATTGTCATGGGTCAATTTCATTTCCAACCTGTATGCTGGGAACGGCGTAAGGGTAGAATGTAAGGGGTTTACAAAAAGAAGATGAATGTTCTATTGACGCCCCTTCGGAGAAAACCATTGTAATGGCCATTAAGGACATGCATTCCTCTGGAGCAATGGGGCCTGATGAACTTCCCATATCGGTACTGAAGCAGGACCCTGGTTTATGGAGCAAGATTCTTTTTCCTTTATTTAGATCTTGCTTCATTAGCAAAATTGTGCCCTCTTCTTGGAAGGGGAGCATATTGGTTCCATTATTCAAGAAGGGCGATAGGGTAAGCCAATGAATTATCGCCAGATAGCCCTTCTCGATGCCATTGGAAAAGTCTTTTCCAAATGTCTTCTATCGCTAATTACTGATTGGGTTGATGCGAATCAGATATTACCCCTTGAACAAACCGTCTTCCGTAAGGGGCATGGTACATTGGATAACCTCACAGCCCTTCAGGTTATCTCGGATAAATATATAAGAGTTCGGGGAGGAGGAGTGTATGCAGCTTTCATTGATTTCTCCACAGCATTCGACAAAGTTGATCGTCCCTTGCTGTGGAGAAAGCTATCTGACTTGGGCATGCCCCCTCTTCTATTAGATCTGGTGCGGTCTTTACACACGGACACTTGGTGCCGAGTGTTACAAGGTGGAGAAAGGGGTTTATCGCGGGTTATTCCCTCCATTAATGGATTAAAACAGGGTTGTCTACTGGCCCCATTACTGTTCTCCCTGTATATTGCTGACCTTCCAGCTTCGCTTTCATCTTGTGTTGGCCTAGCCCCGGTAGTGGGGGGATCTTTATTTCCTGCCTCCTATATGCAGACGACATCCTTATCCTAGATTTAACACCTAAGGGATTAGCTAATCGTCTGCAGGCTTTACATCTTTTTGCAGAGACCCACTACATGAGGATAAATGCCACAAAAAGCAAAATTATGTGCATTACAGGGAAGAAAAAATCTAAATCAGAGAATTTTGGTTGGTCAG
Organism: Triturus cristatus; assembly: GCF_964204655.1. Classification (NCBI taxonomy): domain Eukaryota; kingdom Metazoa; phylum Chordata; class Amphibia; order Caudata; family Salamandridae; genus Triturus; species Triturus cristatus. Next base: position 313,155,609 of record NC_140588.1, on the reverse strand, counting down.
TTGGTGGTCAGAAATTGGAGGTGGTTAAGACATATACCTTCTTAGGAAAAATAATTTCTGCCAACCTGAGCGAGAAGCCTCATATCGATAATAATTCCCGTAAAGCCCTGTCCCATGGCAAAAGTCTGAGCGCCCTTTATTACGCCACAGGGAGAAGAAACTTTGCTTGTTTACTGGAGGTCTACAGGGCAAAAATTCCATCAACCCTCTTGTACGGAATGGAACTGGTTGACTTAAAGCACTGGGGTTTTTTACAGACGGTAGAAGGAAAATTATTAAGGTCCATAACTTCTCTCAACCCCGCCTGTTCTGTGGCCGCCTGTAGACTTGAATTCGGTCTCCGTAGTAGTTGGGTGCAGGGCCTGTCCGCTCTAGTACGATGGGTTGCCAGCCTAGCTAGAGGAGAAACGGGGACTTTGAGATCCCTTCTCAAGGGGGAATTGTTGGGTAGCCTAAGAGAGTACTCTCTAATTGTTAAGAACTTTAGAAAGGCTGTGGCACTTCTTGAATTGGAAGAGAGTACCCTTTTTACTATTTCCCCTTCCCAGCTAAAATCTCTTTTGAAACAGGCTTCTTGGGCTCTGTGCTTCACGTTGGACAAGAAGTCCATGCTAGTAAAGAGGGGAGGTGATCTCCTTGCAAACACATACTCAATGAAGCTTGCCCAACCCTATGTCACCTGGAATCTACCACATGGTGTTCGGAGATTTTGGTTCCTCCTAAGGCAGGACTTGCTGCCCCTAAATACTCTTTTGGCAAAATGGCATGGGTCCTCTCCCACATGTAACTTTTGTAATATGTCTGCTCAGGATCGTTCTCATGTACTGTTTATATGTCCTGCATTGCGTCCACTTCGTTCGAAGTGGTTAAGATCAATATGCTTGCAATTGGGTATCCTCAATGTGAATTCTTTTTTGCAGGCCTTATATACTCCTCCAAATGAAATGTTTTGCTTCAATATTCTTAACTTTTTTAAAGGTTTTTTAGCTATTTATTGATGAAATATGGAGGTATGTGTCGCTGATTATCTTGTTCAGTGGAAAATGTTGTAGTTGTCATTCTTACTTTGAGAATGTGTATTTGTATTTGTTTTATGTGGACTTCTTCGGAGTGCCAAAACATAATAACATTGAAATTGAACTATATATACATATATATATATATATATATATATATATATATATATATATATATATATATATTACCTACTGGCGGTCGCCAGTAGGTAGTTATAGTTAGGACCCCTTTTCCATAGGAAAACCTCAACATTCTATTTTGAATAACTTTGGCGCCGGTCGATGAATCCTCGCGAATTTCTCAAAATAGGTGGGGCGCTACGCTACGCTCCTACCCTGAAAGTCTCGGGGGGATTCGTCAAGCGGGGGCTGAGATAAAAGGGGGGTCCCAAAACGCGTTTTTCCCATGCATTTTTCCATAGGACCTTTAGAACGAGCTACAGCCCGAACGGCTGAACAGAATTACTAGAAATTTGGCAGAGAGGTAGTCCCTAGGTCAAGGAAGTGCCTTTTGTAGGTTTGGTGTAAATCTGTTCAGTAGATTCTGAGAAAATAGCCTTTAAATCAATATATATATCTGAGCCCGCTTACGGTACGCTTACCGTACGCTTACCGTAAGCGTACGGTGGCGTGCGCGAGCGCGATTCTGATTGGCTCTTAGATCTTAGTAAACATTCGAATCGGCCGAAACCAGGAAGCGGCGGCCGCCATTTTGTCTCTCGCACTGAGTGTTGTTTATCAAACAAGATGGCCAAAAACATGTTACGGGGCTGTTTTGACAACTCCCTCCCACATAGTCATGTTGAGGGAGTCCCCAAACATCCCCCAAGAGCAAAAACGGTTTTATTTTTTTTTCGGCAATTTCGCCTAGTACGCTTACCGTACGCTTACCGTAAGCGTACGGTAAAAAAAAAAAACACTATCCACACTTACCCCACCCCCTGTGCTTTTGGTGGCCGTAGGCCACCAAATGTACAGGGCTTATTAATAGGTAAAAAAAACTAAATTTTGGCAACATGAAATTATAAAATCGAAATAAAAAAAACACTATCCACATTGACCCCACCCCCTGTGCTTTTGGTGGCCGAAGGCCACCAAATGTACAGGGCTTATTAAAGTTGATAAAAACCGTGCACGGAACGAACTGCGTTAAGTGGGCGCGCACGCCTCGAATGGCGTAAAGTAACTTAGCATTTAAAAAACTGTACAAATTCACAGAAAAAACCATAGGTTTCACACACGTTATAGTTAGGAATTAGCATTTAAAAAACCTTGCAAATTCACTGAAAAAACCATAGGTTTCACACATGTTATAGTTAGCGGAAATTTTACTGATAAAAAACCAGTGAAATTGCCCCGTTATAGTTAGTGCTGGCAACTATAACTCACGCGACCGCAATCTTCTGCTGATGACATATGTGTCTTTATGAAAAAAAAATATTTGTAATATATGTATAGCTAAAAATGTATGGAAGAAGACATGGGCAAATAAGTGTCTAAATACAGTATTAGCATCAGCAGAGGATTGCGGTCGCGTGAGTTATAGTTGCCAGCACTAACTATAACGGGGCAATTTCACTGGTTTTTTATCAGTAAAATTTCCGCTAACTATAACATGTGTGAAACCTATGGTTTTTTCAGTGAATATATATATATATATATATATATATATATATATATATATATATATATATATGTATATAATATTATCTACTGCCGGTCGCCAGTAGATAGTTATAGTTAGGACCTAGTTTCCATAGAAATAGGAAAAGCGTTTTTTGTTTTCCCAATAACTTTGGCGCCGGATGACGAATCTTCGCAAAATTTTCAGAACTCGTGGGGCGCTCCGGTCAACTCCTATCCTGATAGTTTCGGGGTGATTCGGTAAGCGGAGGCCGAGAAAAAAGGGGGGTCCCAAAACGTATTTTCTCAATGTTATTTCCCGTAGGAAACTTTAGACACGGCTACAGCTCAAACGGCTTAATGGAATTACACCAAATTTGGCAAAAAGGTAGCACTTGGTTCAGAAAGAGACCTTTTTTAGGTCTCTCCTGAGCGCTAGCGCATGCGCTAGCTCAGGCGAGACCTTTAATAAGCGGGTTTTCAAAGTGCTACCAGAGTGGCCTAAAGCCTGCGTGCATGTGAGCGTGAACGTGCACAGGCCTCTCTTTTCGCGCGCACCACTCGCGTGTTGTTTTTTTTTTGCACGTGCGTGCGCACAAAACTCCCGGGCTTGTTGTTCGCGCTTCTTGTTTTTTTTATTTAAAAATCTCCGTTGTGATCTAAGGCCCATATATATAAATTCCAATTGAATACATGCAAACAATGTTTCACCCTGGTGAACATTGGTAAAATGAGTGTCACCTGACACCAGTCAGGCCTAACAGCTGCTACTTCTGGGATAGTGATTTTGAATTAGAAGTGTGCATTTTAATGTAATCACTGGTACGTGCGTTCAAAGCCGCTGACAGCCTTCTTCAGTTTTAAAAGCTTGTTAAGAAAACACCCAAAATGTTTTGACAAGCGTCAGTATTTTTTTGTATGCAGCCCAAGTTCCCCCTCCCTTTGTCGAGCCATGCTTCATGGGTGTGGACTTCATCCCTGGTATGACTTGCAGTATCCCTGCTTCATGTCAGAGAGCAGCTCATCACTGTGTAACATTGCCCTCACCATGCCTGTTCCCGTCTTCCCTGATGATATCTCTCCTCTGATCCACTACATCACACCCGGTGCTGAGCCCCAAACCTTGCTGACACCTTCTCTGCAGTTGTGCCACACCAAACTTTTCCTTGTCTTCTCCGCAAAATCTCAATATCAAACCTTAGGTGGCCATACAAGTCAGTTTTCAAATATGTAGAAGTTCTTTAATATATTGCATAGTGCTAAACACATTTATTGTAGGGTCTCATTTTGATTGATGTGATAAAAAGAACTCTTCTGTTGACTGGCTGGATGTCACAGCTATCTGAGTGAAATAGAGCTTGATAAGCAGTCTGTGCTTCCCCCGATTTGAGCAGTTAGTTGGTTCACTTCTGTTAATTTATTAACTTAGTTGTCATGGATTGTAGTGGCGAAACAGTTGTATCTACATGCTAAACAAGCAGTGGCATAGACAATAGGTCTCGCCTTTGGGACCTTATAAGTGTTTAGCCATGCAATAGTTAGTGTTGTTGCACCAGGGATGTTGTGCTGCATAACTAAATACCTATAAGGTCCCAAAAGCGAGACCTATTGGCTATGCCAATGCTTGTTTTAAATGGTGTGAATCCGTTCAGTAGTTGCTGAGAAAATCAAAAAATAAAAGTTTTGATATATAGAGGCACAGAGGATCCGCGCACCCTCCCGACCACAAGCTTTATTCTAAGTGGCTGTCAGCACTCCAAACCTTCTACTGAGTCACAAGAAAACAGAAAAACAAATGCGAAAAAAAAGAAAAGGGGGCAGGGTAGAAACACCCTGACCCCTAGGCCTACTCAGAGGGTCACATAAGGACACCCAGGGCCCAAAAAAGCATTTTTTTAAAAAGAAAATCGGCTGAATTCACGCTGGGTGTGCGAATCCCGCTGAAAAAAAAAAAGCAAATGAAGCGCGGGATCCAGAGCTTCATTTAATTGAGGCCCCCGGGAGGGCCAGGTCTCAGGCGCATTTGGAAATAATATATGCGGGGGTCCACAGGGCCCCCGCAGCCCCTGGGACCACCACCCCTCGGGGCTTTGCTGAAATGAGTGCAGGAGGGCACTCGGCCTTCCCGCAGACCCGGGGACCGCCATCCCCCGGGGCTTCTTTTTGAATATGTGGGGGGCAAGCCCCGGGGACCGCCATCCCCAGGGGCTTGTTTTATTAATGTGTGAGGGGGCCTCCAAGGCCCCCCAAGCCCCGGGGACTGCCACCCCCGGGGCTTTTCTTAAATATTTGCAGGGGGCACATGGCCCCCCCGCAGCCCCGGTGACCGCAACCCCCCGGGGCTTGATATATTTTTTAAATAAACTTGTGTAGGGGGCTTGAGTCCCCCCACATGCCCCAGGGACCTCCACCTCCCCGGAGTACTAAAATGTAAATTTGGGGGTCCGTTATGGACCCCCAAGCCCCGGGGACCACCACCTCCCCAGGGCTGTGGATGTGATGGGAGGGGGGCCACACGGCCCCCCTCCTTGGAGCCTGTAATGGCCCTGGGGACCACCACCCCCCAGGGCCGGCTCCTGCATTGTCCCGGGGTGCCCACGCCTGTGACACTGCTGTTTGCTATGGCAGGGCGGGAGCCTCGCGGCTTCCGCACTGCCATAGCAAACTGTGGTTTGGATTTTGGAAGAGAGAGCAGGAAACCTGCTTTCTCTTCCAAAATCCAAACCAGATTGCTTTTCCACACAGGAAGCTGCATGTCAGGAGCTCCCCATGTGGAAAAGCAATGCCGGCTCCTGGAGGAGGCAGGGAGCCGGATGGGATCGTGGGGGCATTGGGGCTCCCCCCACGGTCCCCAACGAGAAACCAGGCCCCAGGGGATGGGGTCCCTGGGGCCAAAAAATGCCTGAGGAGGGGGGCCACGCAGCCCCCCTCCAAATATATTTGAAAAAAAAAACACTGGCCATGCCCCAGGGGATGGGCTCCCTGGGGCTGAATATGGCCCCCTTCCATTTTTAAAATAAAAACAAAAAAAGGGGTCAGGCCCTGGGGGATGGGGGGATGGGGGGATGGGGGGATGGGGTCCCCAGGGCCCATTAAATAGGAAAGGAAAGGGGGCCACACAGCTCCCCTTCTTAAAAATAAATAAAAATACAAGAAAGACCGGCATTGCGGAACCCCGCCCCCTCCCAGCAACACTCTGCAAACGTGCCCTGTGGCGCGTTTTAAGTTGGGGAATTAATTCCCCTTCAACACAGGGGGTCCCTGGGGGCCCTCTAGCCCACCAGGTACTTCCAGTAAACACCACAGGGCTGCGTTGCAGAGAGGTGGTCCAGGCCACACCCCTTTTTACACCTCTCTGCAACACAGCTCTGTGGCGCTTACTGAAGGTACCTGGTGGGCTAGTTGGTCCCCAGGGACCCCCTGTGTTGAAGGGGAATTAATTCCCCAACTTAAAACGCACCACGGGGCGCGTCTGCTCAGTGGTGAAGAAAGGGGGTGGGGCCTGAGGTGACATGTATGCAAACACGCCCTGTGGTGTGTTTTAAGTTGGGGAATTAATTCCTCTTCAATACTAAGGTTCCCTGTGGGCCAACTAGCCCACCAGGTACCTCTAGTAAGCGCCACTGCTCTGCATTGCAGAGAGGTGGTTCAGGCCACACCCCTTTTTACACCTCTGCAATGCAGCTCTGTGGCGCTTACTTGATGTACCTGGTGGGCTAGTTGGGCCCCAGGGACCCTCAGGTTTCAAGGGGACTTAATCTCCCAACTTAAAACGTGCCACGGGGCGTGTTTACACAGTGGTGAAAGGAGGGGGTGGGGCCTGAGGTGACGTGTGTAAACACGCCCTGTGGCGCGTTTTAAGTTGGGGAATTAATTCCCGTTCAATTCTAAGGGCCTCTGGGGGCCAACTAGCCCACCAGGTACCTACAGTAAGCGCCACAGGCCTGCGTTACAGAGAGGTGGTCCATGCCATGCCTCTTTTTACACCTCTCTGCAAAGCAGCTCTTTGGCGCTTGGGAAGTTGACCCCCAAGGATGTTCTCGGGGGCCAACTACCCCTCTTGTTACCTCCAGTAAGTCCCACACAGTGGGATTGCTATGTCGTCTTCGGAGGCCATAGACCCCTTTCTCTACCACTCTGCAAACCTGCCTCGTGGCAGACTACAGAATGGGGGATGAAGTCCAATTTAGTCCTGAGGGAGCTTGGGGGCCAAGAATCCCTCCTAGTACCTCCTGTAAGTCCTATGCAGCAGAATTCCTGAGCAATGGTTGGACGCCCAGCACCCTTTCTTCACCACTCTGCAAACGCGACTACTAGTTAAAGTAGCATATTTCTGCTCCTCTGACTTAGAGGTAGTTTTAATCCCCCTGCCCTATTATGTACTAGGGCCTTACAGAGGAGGTCATGCCAATCACAGCGGCACCCCAATGCATGGTGTTCCCTAGTGTTTGAAGGTGTTTTCACTGTATTCTAAGTGTCCTTTAGCATAGCACTGGCTCTGGGCCTGGTTAGTCAGAGTCAGTTACCACCAGTACCCGTCTGAAAAAGTTGTGGGCACAGGATGATTTTGCAACAAGGCCTCTTTCTGCTCCTCAGTTGGTTCTTTCTGCACATGTCTTGCTTCTTCCAGCACTTTTCTTCATCTTTGTGGACTTCTGTTGCTTCTTTCGGCAATTCTTTTGCTTCTTTCTGTGCGTTTTTTCTTCTTTCTTAACATGTCCTGCCTCTGTAGGCATAGTTAGAAACTAACATTTAAAAAACCTTAGAAATTCACTTCAAAACAATAGGTTTCAGGCACGTTATAGTTAGAAATTAGCATTTAAAAAACATTTGAAATTCACTGAAAAAACCATAGGTTTCAGGCACATTATAGTTAGAAATTAGCATTTAAAAAAACGTTGAAAGTCACTGAATAAACCATAGGTTTCAGGCACGTTATAGTTAGAAATTAGCATTTAAAAAACCTTAGAAATTCACTGAAAAAATCATAGGTTTCAGGGGCGTTATAGTTAGTTGGACATTTCACTCGTACAAAACCAGTGAAATTCCCCTGTTATAGTTAGTTCAGCTAACTATAACTCGCACCTCCGCAATGCACTGCTGATGACGTCATATATTACATCACTCATGACATGGTCAGTGACACCACTGATGACATCACTCATGACATCTCAAATGACATCACTGATGACATCATCCATGTGATAATTTCATGCATCTTCTCACACCCTAATATAACTTTTGATTCACCCACTCTAAATTACAGACTGCCATTCTCAAAACCATAGACACTCCAACACCAATAACTACATACCCAATCACGGATTCTTAGGTCTACACACACATCCACTCACTGACCCGTACAGTCACTCATACTTACAGTCACTTAGTACAGGACTATCATATGCACTCATACACCTCTATAGACACTCACACACAGCCACTCATCCATAGAGGTACTCACACACCTAGTCAGTCATGCAAATAATTATTCACACTACCATTTACTCACCTATACAGTTATACGCACACCAGCTCACTTACTCATACAAATACTACCACATTCTTACGCTCTTATACAATCACTGATACAAGCACACACTCATCCATACAGCCACTCTCACAATCACACACTCTCACTTATAGCCATTTATATACTCTAACTCACATATATACTGCCTTTCACATATGTAGTTACTCACACATGTACCACTGAGATTTACATTCACTCAGTGAATCACCCACTCACACATCTATGCATAGTCACACACACCCCACCCACACAAACACTCAGGCACCCATACAGATACTTAGACAACCAATCAATAACTCATATAGACACTCATGTAGTTATTCGCAAGCCCATGCAGCCGCTTACACACCAACAGACAGACGGATACAGAGATTCAAACAGTTTAGTCACTAACCCATGCATTCAGTAAGATATGTTTAATCACTCACTTATAGAGTCAGTCACGCACCTAGTAAATCATCCATTCAGACACTTATGCACCCACTCATTCTTCAATACGCCTTTCCCTATATATATATTAAACATTTTTAAACTTTAGAGAAACACACAGTCACTGGATGATGTCATCAGTGATGTCATCAGTGATGTCATTTGAGATGTCATCAGTGATGTCATCAGTGATGTCACTGACCACGTCATGAGTGATGTAATATGTGACGTCATCAGCAGTGCATTGCGGGGCGTGAGTTATAGTTTTTTTTTTTTTTTGAAAATTTTTATTGTGCAGAAAGAAGGGTACAAGCACGGGCCTACAACCGCCTGGGCCGGCCGCTAGTAGGTAAAAAGTTCAAACAGTGCAAACACAATGACTGGCCCACCGGGGCTCCGCACCCCACAGAAGATCAGACTGCACATAAAGGAAAATCAGGATACACCCTTTTAACATAAATAACAACTTAAAACAAAAAGCGAGGCAAGAAGACATGAGATGGGCGTCGGACCACAGCAGGGGCACTTCCATACCCGACCACCCGATGGCAGTCAAGAAGAAGGGGAACTAAGAGGTAGGGGGGGGGAGAAACGGGAATACCAAATCTATACTCAGATGTGCCAGATAAGTAAGGAACCATCAAGGATCAGGGGGACAAGGCTACCTCAGACGTTTCCACCAGGGGGGGAGCACAAATACTTCCACGATACACATTCCACTGCCCCCAAATTCTACTCCAAGCCCCGGGTTTACCACGAGCCACATACACAGTCTTTTCCCTGAACATGCACCAGTCCATGTTCTCCTTCCAGACAGACACGGTGGGGGGCCGCTGCGAACCCCAAAGCTGCACTATGTCCCTCTTTGCTATCATGTTCCCCAGGGCCGCCCACCGAGTCTGGGCCGCGTTATAGTCATTGGGCTCCCACACATTCAGAACACAGCGACGCACCTCCGGCAACAGCGTGACCCCGGTGACTCGCCTCATAACCTCATGCACCTGATGCCAGTATTCCACCACCTCGCGGCACTCCCACAGGATGTGGAGAAAGGTGGTACTGAGCCCACAGCCACGCTTACAGAGCCCGTCCTCAGAAAACCCCATCGAGACCAATCGGGGACCCGTCACGTAAACGCGATGGAGAATCTTAAGCTGGACCAAACGGAGACGGGCCGGGATGGCAACCTCCTTAGGAGATGACAGCGCGGACTGCCAGTCCTCGTTGTCCAACTCAACCCCATCCCCCGTCCATGCCTCCCGTAGACGCACCAAGAGGTCAGCCCGATTATTTATCAATTTTTTATAGATCAAAGAGATAGTACTATCGGGAACGTGACCGTCGAGTATGCGGCCCTCGAGGGGCGAAGAAACAGGGACCTTGGTCCCTTCCCCAAAAACCGAGAGCAGGGCATGCCGAACCTGAGCGTAACGGAAAAACTCCCTCTCACTAAGCTCATACTCGCTCCGGAGCGCCGCGAAGGTCTTGACCGCGCCTTTAACCCACAGATCCCCCACTCTGCTAATGCCGATCGTGTCCCAGTGCTCAAAGCCTTTCGTCGTCCAGAGGCTCCCCAGGCGGTCTGAGGCGAACAAGGGAGTAGCACACGTTAAACGCTCACTCCAGCCCATCGCTACATTCGTCGCCTTCCACACCCGTACCGCAATCCTAGTAGGGCCCGTGAGGGTCCTACCAGCCGATCGGGAGTAAAGCGCTCTGTTATAATTACCGCCGGGAAGCAGGAATTTATCCATCTCATACGCCGGGTTCAGACCAGGAGCATTCGTGGCATGGTTAATTGCCGACAGTTGGGAGGCCCAATAGTACCGTCTAATGTCAGGAAGCGCGATGCCCCCGTCATACCAGGGGAGAGTAAGCTTTGCCAGTGCGATACGCGCCCGCCCGTCCCAAACCAGTCTCCTCTGCAGACTCTCCACCTCCCGAAAGTAGGCCACCGGAATGACATCAAAGGAGTTCTGAAGTGCGTAAAGAAATCTGGGAAGGGACATCATTTTAAACAGGGCCGCGCGACCAAGCGGAGACAGGGGCAACTTACACCACCGAGCCGTATCCACCCTCAAACGTCGGAGTGGAGACAGGAGGTTCTGCTCATAGCGGACCGCCGGGTCCAACGAAACATATACCCCCAGGTACTTAAAGCCGGATGAAGACGTTTGGATAGGAAGTAGAGGCGGCAAAAGGGGAAGGCCACCAGAGATAGGGTACACGCAAGATTTGGACCAGTTAATTATCAAACCCGAGTTTCTCCCAAAGGAAGTAAGGACATCAAAGAGAACATTAAGCGACTGTCGCGGCGAGGTGAGGTACAAAAGAATATCATCCGCGTACAGCGAGACCCGATTCTCGAAGACCGGGGCCCACCGGATCCCTCTGATCGAGGGTTCCCAGCGGAGCCAGGTGGCGAGCGGTTCCAAGGCAAGAGCAAAAAGCAGAGGGGACAACGGGCACCCCTGCCTAGTGCCCCTCCCGAGAGCAAAAGGCTGAGAAGCCCGCCCATTGACAACCACCTGAGCCATTGGTCCGGCATAAAGAAGCTTCACCCAGCTAAGAAATCCCTCCCCAAAGCCAAACTTCTCCAAGACAGCCCAGAGGAATGGCCACTCGATGGTATCAAAGGCCATCGTGGCATCTAAGGAAACCAATACGGCTGGTTCAGAAAAGTACTCCGCCCTAGCTAGGACGCCGTGCAGACGCCGCAGATTAAGAGCGGTATTACGGTGGGGGATGAAGCCGCATTGATCCGGATGAATCAGATCACAGATAACGCTCAGCAAGCGGTTGGCGAGGACTTTAGCAAGGATTTTGGGTTCTGCGTTTAAGAGGGAGATAGGCCTATACGAAGCACAGCGGTCACGTGGTTTACCCTCCTTGGGAATCATGACTATAGTCGCCAGACGCTGGTCGGCGGGAAGGGAACCCCTCTCGATCGACTCCTGAAACATACGACGAAGGAAGGGCGCGATTTTATCCGGGCGTAGTTTATATAGTTCGATCGGCAGGCCATTGGGGCCCATGGCTTTGCCCGAGCGAAGGGAGCAAATCGCAGTAGCAATCTCATCGACGGACAAGGGGGCATCCAACTGCTCACGGTCCTCGACGGATAAGCCGGGCAGGGCAATATCCCGTAGCAGAAGACGAGAGTCGTCTTCATCTCTATCAGACACCGGGGAATACACCACCCGGAGGTGATCAGCAAAACACTCCACAATCTCGCCAGGCTCAGTCACACACACTCCATCCGCAACCCGGAGCTCTGGGACCACACGATTCACTCTCTCCTTCCTATCCAGCCAAGCAATCAATTTACCAGCCTTGTCCCCGGCATCATACAACCTACCCTGCTGCTCCCTATACATGGTCTTGGCAGCGTCAGTGACAAGGGACTTGTACTCGAACTGCTTCAGGCTGAGGGCATGTAGCCCATCCGGAGTGACACCCGTCTCCAAGGCCGCCTCCAACCCCAAGATGTCAGTCTCCAGCTTCACCACCGCCTCCATCTTAACCTTCTTAGCCGCCACTATCTGGGATAGGGCCTGCCCACGGAGTACTGCCTTAAAAGCTTCCCACAGGGACACTGCGGACAACACCGACCCATCATTCTCAAGGAAGTATTGGTCAATCGACTTGACCAGGCTATCGCGGATCGTGGGGTTCCGCAGGTACCAAGGGTTAATAGGAGCGATCCGCCCAGCAGACCGCGTCCCAGTGTCAAAAAGCAACCACAGTGGGGAATGATCAGAAATACCCCGGGCCAGGTGCTTAACCTCTCGAATCCGGGCAGTCTGGGCCGCGGGCATAAGAAAGTAATCCAATCTGGAGAGACTCCCATGTGCCCCAGAGTGAAAGGTGTACTGACACTGTGTAGGATGCATTAACCTCCAGCAATCTACCAGACCGAAGGTCTCCAAGAATCCGCCAAGCCACGCCTGGGCAGCAGGGAGGGCCCTGGGCGGGTGGCGATCCCGGTCGCCCGAGACTACCGAATTGAAATCCCCACCCATAAGCAGAAGACTGTCAGGAAGCTCAAGCAGCATTCGACCCAAGTCTGAAAAGGTGGAGTTCTGGAGGCCCGGGGGAACATAGACAGAGACCAAGGAAAGGGACTGCCCCTCCCACCGCCCAGTCAAAGCCACATAGCGCCCTCTATCGTCCGGGACTACCCTGGAGATCTCCAGCGGAAGTGAAGAACGCAGGAGAATGCCTACCCCTCTAGAGCCAGTGGTGAAACCAGAATGGGCAACGAGTCGGTAACCCCCCCTGTTCATGGCATGACAAACGTTACCCACCAGATGCGTCTCCTGTAAAAACACCACATCAGGAGACATACGTCGCAAATACTGCAGCACAACACCCCGTTTGATACGGTCCCCCAATCCATTGACGTTCCATGACATCAACCTCAACCCGTCCCCCCATCCCCTCCAATAGATCAAGGGTCCCCCAGCAGATAGCACAACGCCCGAGACTGGAACAGAACAAAGACCTCGCATTAAAAACAAAACACACAAATCAAAACCCCCCAACCCCCCCCACTTCCAACTCCCCCCACCCTGCACCCCTGCGACCCAAAAAACCACCCCAACTTGCAGTGTGCCTGTCGCCCCACAAACCCCATTCTACGGAAAGACCCCGGAGGAGGAGAGGGACCCGTCCCCGACCGCCCCCCACATAGATCATAATGAAACAAAATGCACAAAAGAAGTTGAACCCAGCCGAACAGTACAAAATGGCAAAGTCAAGGACCAAAGTCACTCCGAGGGAGACCCGCCACCCTCGGTACCAGCAAAGGGCCCAGGCCGGTCCCCTCTGCCCGGCAGCGAGTCAAGCCAGTCACTCACAGTCGCGGGAGAGTCAAAAAAGGTAGTCCGATCGTCGTGTTCCACTCGGAGCCTAGCAGGAAAAAGCATGGAGTACTTGAGACCCAGGTCGCGGAGGCGACGCTTTACCCCCTGGAAGCCCATCCTCTGTTTCTGGACAAGTTGAGTGAAGTCCGGGAAAAAGTTAATAGACGCATTCTCATGGCGGACCGGGCCATGGGCCCGCGAGGCCTGCAAAAATAACATCTCAGTCTCTGTAGTAACAAAGTTTGGCAACAATAGGCCTCGGGGGGGCCCCCGGCCGCGGCCGACCGCCCGGAACTCGATGGGCCCGCTCCACGGCAAAGAACTTACTCAGGCCAGCGGGGGCAAGCTGCTTGAGGATGAGCTCCTCCACCATGAGATCCACCGGGTGGTTGTCGGAGGTCTCCGGGACGCCTATGACGCGGATGTTATTGCGGCGGGCCCGTCCCTCAAAGTCCTCCAGCCGCCGGGCCATCAGATCGTTGGCCGACCTGAGGTCGCCGAGAGTGGCCCGCTGGTCCGACACATCCGCAACCAGGGTGGACGTCCGCACGTCAAGCGATTGAACCCTCTCGTTGGTCTTAGAGAGATCCGCCCGAATCAGTGCGACATCAATAGCCACCGTGTCGATTTTACGGGCCAAGGCCTCGTATTGCGTAGCAATGGTCTCCTTGATGCCGTTAATGGCGCCCATAATGTCCTGCAGGGACAGATCCGAAGAAACGGACGGGCCACCACCAGCGTCGTCCGGGGGGACACCGGCCGCTCCAGGGGACCCTCTTCCTTGAGTATAGCGGTCCATGTTGTTCGTCTGGACCGGTCCCCCGCGGAGGGATGTCTTAGTCTTACGCCCCTCGGGGCCCCCCCTGCCACCCATGAGAACCACGCTCACCAACGGGGACCACCGACCAAGCATCAAGGGGGCACCGGCAACTCAGTCAGGAGCCGCACCAGAGACCGTGATGCGGCCGGGCGAGGAAACCAAAGTCAACAGGCACACTGGTGGCAGGCGGAGACAAAGGCATCCAACAGAGATAAACACCCAGCCGCTCCAAGCAGTTACAATTTCCAGCCCCTCAGGGATCCAAAAGTGAAACCGAAAGTAATGGAGCGGCCACTGGCACAGATCCGCTGCCGCTGTTGTTCAATTACGCCCCGGCTCCACAGTTCACCCTCGCACCGGGCACAGCCATCGATTGGGCCTCGAAAGTACAAACCACCTTAGATCAGGATTCCCAGGTCCGATTTGATTTCTGAAAGAAGGTCAACGTTCAGCCAGAATTCGCCTTCCAGATTCCATCAGCCAAGTCAGGATAAAGTCAGGATAAATTCCGAGGAGCAGCGAGGGTCCGGGGAGCCCTGTGCTCACGCGACCATCTTGGATGCGCGGTAGGCTCCTCCTCCCGCGTGAGTTATAGTTAGCTGAACTAACTATAACGGGGGAATTTCACTGGTTTTGTACTAGTGAAATGTCCAACTAACTATAACGCCCCTGAAACGTATGGTTTTTTTCAGTAAAAATATATATATGTCCACACTAATCCTTCGGATTAAGAAAACTGCACTTGCAGAAACCTCAAACTGGATACCTGGTAAAATAAACTAACTGGAGAAGCTAATTTCTGTGAGTGCGGTTTTCTTAATCCTAATGATTAGTGTAGACATTGATTGATGGCTTGGCACTGCTATGAAACACGCACCGGATTTGAAGTGCCTGTGTCCAAGCGAATTTGAGCCAGGAGAGTGAAATATATATATATATATTACCTACTGGCAGTTGCCAGTAGGTAGATATAGTTAGGACCTATTTTCCATAGGAAATCAGCAACATTCTATTTGGAATAACATTGGCGCTGGTTGATGAATCTTCGCGAAATTTTCCAAACTTTTGGCCAGCTCCAGTCCGCTCCTATCCTGAAAGTTTCACGGTGATTCAACAAGCGGGGGCCAAGAAAAAGGGGGGTCCCAAAACGTGTTTTCCCCATGCATTTTCCCATAGGACCTTTAGCCGCAGCTACAGCCCGAACTGCTGAACGAAATTACACCAAATTTGGCAAAGAGGTAGTCCTCAGTTCAGACTCGTGCCTTTTGCTTAAATGGTGTAAATCCGTTCAGTAGTTCCTGAGAATATTAGAGTTAAAAGTACATATATATCTATGGCCTCTGAGGATCCGCGCACCCTCCCGATCACGAGCTGAATTTTAATTGGCTGACAACACTCTGAATCAGGAAGTGTTGGCAGCCATCTTGTGCCTCGGTAGAACCGAGGCACAAGAAAGCCAAAAAAAACCGACGCAAAACGCTACAAGGGGGCAGGGTAGAAACACCCTGACCCCCTAGGTCTGCTCAGGGGGTCCCACAAAAACGGCAGGATGCGCGGATCCTCCCGATAGAAAAAAAAATCAGCGCAGGCTCCCGTGCTGAATATGCTAATTTGCCCCCGGGGGCATAATAAAAAATAAAGTGTGGGGGTCCCAATCCCCCCCACACTGCCCCGGGGACTGCCACCCCTGGGGCTCAAACATAGTATATGCGGGGGGGCTCATGGCCCACCCGCAGCCCCAGGGACCACCACCCCCCGGGGCTTCTTGAAAATGGGTGGGGGGGGCTCTCAGCCCCCACAGCCCCAGGGACCGCCACCCCCTGGGACTCGAACATGGTATATGCGGGGGGGCTCATGGCCCCCCCGCAGCCCCAGGGAACGCCACCCCCCGGGGCTTCTTGAAAATGGGTGGAGGGGCTCTCAGCCCCCACAGCCCCGGGGACCGCCACCCCCCAGGGCAACTTGTAAATGTGGGAGGGGGGCCACACGGCCCCCCTCCTGGAGCCTTGTATAGGCCCTGGGGACCGCCACCCCCCAGGTCCGGTCTCCTGCAGTGTCCCGGGGTGCCCACCCCCGGGACACTGTAGTTTGTAATGACAGGGCGGGAGCCTCGTGGCTCCCGCCCTGTCATTGCAAACTGCTTAGCTTCATTGAAGCGAGAGCAGGGAAACCTGCTCCCGCTTCAATGAAGCAAAGTGGATTGCTTTTCCACATGGGGAGCAGCATGTTAGCTGCTCCCCATGTGGAAAAGCAATGCTGTCTCCCGCAGGATGCGGGGAGCTGGCTGGGACCGTGGGGGGATTGGGGGCCCCCAATGAGAGGCCAGGCCCCGGGTGATGGGGTCCCCGGGGCCATAAGTGGCCGGGGAGGGGGGCCACGCTGCCCCCTTCCCATTTAAAAATTAAAACATTGGGGGCAGGCCCTGGGGGATGGGGTTCCCAGGGCCAATAAATTAGAAAAAGAAGGGGGGCTGTGTAGCTGAAAAAAAAAAACTAAAAAAAAACTACGGGATCGGGCCGGAGGCCACGCCCACTCCTTACACCACTCTGCAAACGCGCCCCCTGGTGCGTTTGCAGAAGGGGAACTAATTCCCTTGAATACTGGGGGTCCCTGGGGGCCAACTAGCCCACCAGGAACCTCCAGTATGCGCCAGGGGGCTGCGTTGCAGAGAGGTGTAATGAGGCCATGCCCCTTTTTACACCTCTCTGCAACACAGCTCCGTGGTGCTTACTGGAGGTACCTGGTGGCCTAGTTGGCCACCAGGGGACCTCAGGATTCAAGGGGACTTAATCCCCCAACTTAAAACGTGCCATGGGGCGTGTTTGCACAATGGTGAAGGTAGGGGCGGGGCCTGAGGTGATTTCTGTTCAAACACACCCTGTGGCACATTTTAAGTTGGGGAATTCAATCCAGAGGTCCCCTAGGGGCCGACTAGCCCACCAGGTACCTCCGCCAAGCCCCACGGAGCTGTGTTGCAGAGTGTTGTAAAAAGGGCATGGCCTCTGAACACCTCTCTGCAACGCAGCTCCCTGGCGCATACTGGAGGTACCTTGTGGGCTAGTTGACTCCCAGGGAACCGCAGGATTGAAGAGGAATTAATTCCTCAACTTAAAACGTGCCACAGGGCGTGTTTGCACACATCACCTCAGGCCCCGCACCTTTCCTTCACCATTGTACAAATATTCCTCTAAAATCAGCCGAACTACGAATTCCGATTTACTCAACTGTTATCAGGAGAGAACCCAGTGCTGCATCTTTTAGCCCAGCACTGACCCTGAAAAGTAATTCTAAGCGTACTTACCAGTAACTTGTATTTCCTTCCATAGGAATCCATTGTGTGGTTTTCACAAGAAAAGTTCCTAAGTGTCCATTTTTGAAACGTACAAATATTCCTCTAAAATCAGCCGAACTACGAATTCCGATTTACTCACCTGTTATCAGAAGAGAACCCAGGGCTGCATCTTTTAGCCCAGCACAGACCCTGAAAAGTAACTCTAAGCGTACTTACCAGTAACTTGTATTTCCTTCCATAGGAATCCATTGTGTGGTTTTGAGCAGAAAAGTTTCTAAGTGTCTATTTTCACAAAGTAAAAATATTCCTAAAAAATAGTCTGTATGACTTAAACATATTCTTTCAACTGTTTACAGGAGATACGCCAGTGCTGGATCCAGGATCCACCACTGAGTAAGAAAAAGTAACGATAACACTACTTACCTGCTAAGTGAATTTTCTGCCATAGGATAACATTGGTGATTGTATGTGAAAAATGTTCGAAGTGTCAACTTTTAAAATACAATAATATTCCTTAAAAATACCTACTGTAACCAAAACGCTTTTACTCAACTGTTTACAGGAGATGTCCAAGGACTGAATCTAGGATCCAGTCCTGTGATTAGAAAAGTAATCCATAAAGTAACTAATTACATTTGACTAGAAATTCACATTGAGCTCAATGTTGCATTGTGTTTGAAATTGTGTTGCCCATTGCAACAACTGTAACTACTGTACTTAAAAGTCTATTGCCTATTTGCAAAGTATTTAAACTAAAGTAATTCATTCTGAGAAAGTATATTTTGTATTGTAATGTATAATGTAATAAAAAAATGAAATATCTAAAAATAAACAGTTTAAAACATTTAGTAAATCAGTTTAAAAAAAATCAGTACAACAATTAATACATTAAAAATTGTCATTTACAAAACCTTTGAAATTCACTGAAAAAACCATAGGTTTCAGCTCTGATATAGTTAGGAATTAGCATTTAAAAAACATTTGAAATTCACTGAAAAAACCATAGGTTTCAGGCCTGATATAGTTAGGAATTAGCATTTAAAAAACCTTAGAAATTCACTGAAAAACAATAGGTTTTAGGGGTGTTATAGTTAGCTGGACATTTCACTCGAACAAAACCATTGAAATTCCTCCGATATAGTTAGTTGTACTAACTACATCTCACGCGCCCGCATTCCACTGCTGATGATGTCACATATTACATCATTCAGGACATGGTCAGTGACATCACTGATGATATCTCAAATGACATCACTGATGAAATCACTGATGACATCATCCACGTGACAATCAGATACACCTCATCATACACTAGTATAACCTTTCATCACTCACTGTAATATACAGAGTGCCACATTTAAAACCATTGACACACCAATACAAGTTTTTAAACACCCACTCAGTGATTCCTAGATCTATACACACATCTAATCACTTACCTATAGATTCACTCATACATACTGTCAATCATCAATAGAACACTATCAAATATACTTATACACCTATATCAACATTACACACCAGCACACATCCTAATCACTTATGAAGTCATCCTACTCACTTATGCAAACAATGGATCGTACTTACTTTTTCTTAGCTATACACTTATAAAAACACCACTTCATCTATTAATATAGATAATAACTCATACTTAGTGTGTTATAAAAACACTATTACAAGTATACAGTTATCCATACAGTCACTCATACAATCACTGAGTCTTATGTATATTTATTTATATACAACAACTGACACATACACTGGCTTTTATTTTTCTAGTTTGTTGGACATGTAGCATTGAGACATATATTGGCTCATCACCACACCCATAAAGATATTCACTCACCCAAACAACTGTTATAACATGTAGTTTTAACTTCATATACCTACTCAATCAACTATTCACACATCTTTGGGCTGTCACCCCCCCCCCACCGAACCACACACACATTCACTCTCCCATACAAATACTCAGTTAACTAATCTATAACTAATATAGACTTTCACGTAGCTAGTAACCAACTGGTGCAGCAGTTTACACAACAACTGACAAAGTGATACAGATATTCACACAGTTTAGTCACTATCCAATATATTTAGTGAGACACTATAAATTAGTCAAGTAAACAGTCAATCACACTGCTACTAAATCCTCCATCCAGATATTTATATTTATATATCCACTCATTCTTCAATGCAAATTGCTATATGTATATATAATACATATTTATATAACGAACAAAATCACATTCACTGGATGATGTCATCAGTGATGTCATCAGTGATGTCATTTGAGATGTTATCAGTGATGTCACTGACCATGTCATGAATGATGTAATATGTGACATCATCAGCAGTGGATTGCGGGCGCGCGAGATGTAGTTAGTACAACTAACTATATCGGAGGAATTTCAATGGTTTTGTTCGAGTGAAATGTCCAGCTAACTATAGCACCCCTAAAACCTATTGTTTTTTCAGTGAATTTCTAAGGTTTTTTAAATGCTAATTCCTAACTATATCAGGCCTGAAACCTATGATTTTTTCAGTGAATATATATATATATGTGTGTCCTCACTTTTCAAATGTCACATGGTGTAAAAAAATGGTGGAAAAAAATGCAGCCAATTGAAAGCCTCAATGTATAAAATGGGCTCATTTTATTTAACTGACTGTCTGTGAGCAAGGGCGGATGCCCGAAACGCGTCAGATAGGTGAAGACTCGGCTTTGAAATAAATTAACAACAATTGTGCCTTACTTTGGATCTGAGTGGTTTCTATTCTCCGTTGATACGGATTTTTTCGAGACTGCAAGTGTGGGATATATATATATATGTATATATATATATATATTACCTACTGGCGGTCGCCAGTAGGTAGTTATAGTTAGGACCCTCTTACCATAGGAAATCCGCAACATTCTATTTTGAATAACTTTGGCGCCGGTCGACGAATCCTCGCCAAATTTTCAAAATAGGTGGGACGCTGCGCTCCGCTCCTACCCTGAAAGTCTCGGGGGGATTCGTCAAGCGGGGGCTGAGATAAAAGGGGGGTCCCAAAACGCGTTTTTCCCATGCATTTTTCCATAGGACCTTTAGACACAGCTACAGCCCGAACGGCTGAACAGAGTTAAATGAAATTTGGCAGAGAGGTAGTCCTCAGGTCAAGGAAGTGCCTTTTGTAGGTTTGGTGTAAATCTGTTCAGTAGATTCTGAGAAAATAGCCTTTAAATCAATATATATATCTGAGCCAGCTTACGGTGCGCTTACGTTGCGCTTACCGTACGCGTACGGTGACGTGCGCGAGCGCGATTCTGATTGGCTGATAGATCTTAGTAAACATTCGAATCGGTGGAAACCAGGAAGCGGCAGCCGCCATTTCGTGTGTTTCAGTCAGAAAAAAAAGGGAGATAACTTGAAAAGGGGGCAAGGAAGAGAGTTACAGACCCCCTAACATTTGAAAGGGGGACAAAGAAGGACAGAAAAGTACAAAAAAACCATTTATTAATTTTTAAAAAAATCGCGGGGTACGCGTACGGTAAGCTAACCGTACGCGTACGGTAGAAAAAAAAAATCAAATGAAATGAAATACAGATTTAAGTGTTTAGATATTAGGGGGCTCTAAAAAGAGCCGTTGTGTTTATGAAGTGATTTTTTAGTGGTACCTACAAGTAAGTACCGATGCAGAGTCTAAGGTTCAAGAGGAAGACTCTGTTCCCTTCATCATTGAAGTGCACACCATCTCCTCTATAAATGTCTTGCATGTCGTAACGCAAGTTGTTGTGGTAAATGGAACCCATACCATAGTCTCGGAGGAAAGCAGAAACAGATTTGTTGACGTGCTTTCTTGCTTTGTCAATCTGTGGACAGAAATGATTGGACCAGTTCCATTTTTGCCTTTGGCATATGTTAGAAAACACAAAGGCAGTTTTAGGGAAAAGTGAAAACAGTTGTGCAAAGGTCTCCTTCATAAGCATTTCCAGAGCTACCCCAGTCAAAGTGCCTAGGTCATTGCCACCACAGTGCACTATTATGAGGTCAGGGTGTTGGATTTGCATGAAGGTTTTCACCAATGGCATCAATTGGTGCCACTTTAACCCTCTCTGATCAATCCATTTAATGTCTACATTTGGCAAAGCAAGGTCTCTCACCATACCTGTTTTCTCTGCATACTTTTCACTCCAGAAGACATAGCTGTGCCCTACAATCCACACTGTGAACATCTTCAAAGGAGAACTGGATGCACTCAGGAGGTGTAATTCAGTAGAATGGTAAAAAGAAATGAAAGACAGTTTGGAAATGGAGGCATACATATTTTTATTTTTATTTTTTTAAATGATTGGCTGTTTCATACCATTCTACAATAAAAACTAGGCTGTATGTGTAAATTTATAGAAGCATGTTTTGTATTGGTACAGAAAAATGTGTTACCAAAGAACAGTACTATGGATTTGCTGTTAGGTTTGAAAAGTCAAGCACTCCTGCTCTTTGGAAATGAAACATTGTTTGGTGAACTTCTGACCTAACTCTGCACAGCAGTGTTTCAAGAGCTGTTGCTATGGTAGCAGGCAGAAGTCAAGTTGGGGGAAGGGTACTAGGCAGAAGTCAAGTTGGGGAAAGGGTACTTTTGGAAAAGGGTTGGTTTTCAACCAATAGAAATGTGTGATTACATTTGAAAAAAAGGGGGAAGCACTGAGATTTGAAACTTACATGTATATGTGTGGAAAAAGAGAGGGAAAATTTGCCATTATCTGGTTCTGCTGAGAGGAGAGAGGTGTACAGAACAGAGATCCTGGCTCTGATAATCTGCTGTTTGAGTGCCACATTTCTTTCACAACTAACTAATTTTAAAGGTGAGTTTAGAGTTTGAGAGGGGATGTATATGGTAAATTAAGAAATGAATAATAGAATTGGAATTCCTTTTGTTGAAGTTGTGTTTATCATTTTCTGTTTTGGGAGAAATTTAAATGTGAGGAACATGTAAAATAATATGGACTATGTTTTCACCATAAAATAAGGTGTACTGGTATAAATAAGGAATACTTTAAGGGTTTGAGGTTGCACTCAGTAATGCAAATACATTCAGCATCAGTAAGGCTGGTTGCCCTTGCTGGAGTGTAGTCAGTCACCCAGGCTACACATGTTGTTGGTCTCAGAAAGCTGTTTGGTATTGCTCTGGTGATTTTACATTTGCATTAGATGGAAAGGGGGAGGTATTTTTTTCTGCAGAAGCAGACTCTTAGCACACAGCCAGCTGCATATCATGTGGAATCATGCATAGTATTCACAACCGAGTGGGGTTTGAGGTTTCAGTCAGTAATGCAAATACATTCAGCATCACTAAGGCTGGTTGCCCTTGCTGGAGTGTAGTCAGTCACCCAGGTTACACATTTTGCTGGTCTGAAAATGTTGTTTGGACATGTGCTTTTTTAATAATCTGAAAAGTGGATTCATAATGTGTCAGACTGTAAAAGTACTTATCACTTGCCAAAAAAAAGAGTAGTAAGTGTGCTTTCAAATTGGCAAATAAATTTCGTTTTGTGACTAATATGAAAACATGACTCTGTGTGCAAATAGGAATTACAGGCAGAGATTTATTGCGTATTGCTCTGGTGATTTTACATTTGCATTAGATGTAAAGGGGGAGCTATTTGTTTGTGCAGAAGCAGACTCTTAGCACACAGCCAGCTGCTTATCCTGTGGAATCATGCACAGTATTCACAACCGAGTGGGGTTTGAGGTTGCAGTCAGTAATGCAAATACATTCAGCATCACTAAGGCTGGTTGCCCTTGCTGGAGTGTACTCAGTCACCCAGGTTACACATGTTGCTGGTCTGAAAATGTTGTTTGGACATGTGCTTTTTTAAGAATCTGAAAAGTGGATTTAAAATGTGTCAGACTGTAAAAGTATTTATCACTTGCCAAAAAAAAGAGTAGTAAGTGTGGTTACAAATTGGCAAAGAAATTACGTTTTCAGACTAATATGAAAACATGACTCTGTGTGCAAATAGGAATTACAGGCAGAGATTTATTGCGTATTGCTCTGGTGATTTTACATTTGCATTAGATGTAAAGGGGGAGCATTTTTTTTATGCAGAAGCAGACTCTTAGCACACACCCAGCTGCTTATCCTGTGGAATCATGCACAGTATTCACAACCGAGTGGGGTTTGAGGTTGCACTTTGTAATGCAAATACATTCAGCATCACTAAGGCTGGTTGCCCTTGCTGGAGTGTAGTCAGTCATCCAGGTTACACATGTTGCTGGTCTGAAAAAGCAGTTTGGACATGTGCTTTTTTAAGAATCTGAAAAGTGGATTTAAAATGTGTCAGACTGTAAAAGTATTTATCACTTCCCAAAAAAAAGAGTAGTAAGTGTGGTTTCAAATTGGCAAAGAAATTACGTTTTCAGACTAAGATGAAAACATGACTCTGTGTGCAAAGAGGAATTACTGGCAGAGATTTATTGCGTTATGCTCTGGTAATTTTACAGTTGCATTAGATGGAAAGGGGGAGCTATTTTTTTGTGCAGAAGCAGACTCTTAGCACACAGTCCCTTTTTTCCACTTCTCCACAATCACATTTTCAGTTTTTCATTGTAGTCTCTCAAGGACCTTGTAATGTGATAACTGATTTTTAGTGTTTTTAAAAAAAAATAAAAAATTACGCGCACCGTACGCGTACGGTAAAAAAATAAAATAAAAAAAAGTTTAAAAAAATATATTAAAAAAAGTTGAAAGGTAAGGTTGGCTCTTAAAAGAGCCGTTGTGTTCATGCAGGGACAGAGGAAAGAAAGAATGGGAATATTAGTCGGTACGTCAAATGTGCTGATCTATTAAATTGTTCACTAGGGCAACACTGGTCTCCCTATGACAAATTAGATCATGACAAGTGGCGCACCGAATTAAAACCCTCGCAAACCGATGGTTGGTTTCCAGAGGACCAGAAAAAGGAGATGCTCCCCCCACAGATGAAGGGCTCAGCTGACCTGCCGAAGATGGACTCGGCCCTGCAGATGATGGACCAGGCTGAGCTGCTGTGGATGTGCTTGGTTGACTTACTGAAGGGTTACCTTCAGTATGTCGAGCATATGTCCTACCGTGTACATCATGAAGGTGTCTCAACATGGTGTGATTCCCGAAGGAATACTTCTTGTTGGGATTCCCTCTTGAAAGTACACGGTCACAAAGCTTACAAGTCACTAAGGGTGCATTTACCTTTTTCTTGCCCTCTGGAAAAGAAAAATACTCCCATATGAAAGAGCTCTTTTGTTTCCTCCTTCTCCGCCTCAAGGTAGTGCTGCTAGCCTCACTCTCAGAAGAGGTCTGCTGTTCTGCCATCGTATCACAAAGACAACTCAGCTCCTTCTCCTAAGGGATCACAAGCAGAAATGAGGGGAATGGGTGTGGTGTAGGAGAGTTCTAGAACTGAAAGTAGTTAAACCAATCAAAAGTTTTGTTTCTTGATCACATGACCTACCGTGCGCGTACGTTACGCTTACGGTGCGCTTACGGAGCGCTTACGGCAAAAGTACGCATGCGCGTAAAAAAGACACGCGCACGCGCGCATGCGCAAAACAGGCACGCCCCTTCACTTCCGCGTAACATGCGCGTGCAGCGTACGCGTTACGCGCTGCGCACGCGTGACGTACGTCTACGCAAATTGCATAAATGAACGCAAACAGCGTAGAAATCTAACGTTATAAACGCAAGACGTGCGCTTACCGTACGCGCACGTTAAAAAAATACGAAAAAAAGGGGAAAAAAAAAACCAATATGTTATATTAATAAATCTTACCTGTTTAGTTTAAAAAAATGGTAACAATAAAAAATATATTGTAGAATTTTTAAAATTTAACCATAGTCTTTAAAAAAGGATAGAAAATTAAAATAAAAATATGTAAAAAAAATTGAAAAAAAAAAAAAAAAAAGAAAAGGTAAATATAAGAATTAGCATTTAAAAAACCTTGCAAATTCACTGAAAAAACCATGGGTTTCACACACGTTATAGTTAGGAATTAGCATTTAAAAAACCTTAGAAATTCAATGCAAAAACCAAAGGTTTCACACATGTTATAGTTAGCAGGCCATTTCACTCGTAAAAAACCAATGAAATTCCCCCGTTATAGTTAGTTCAGCTAACTATAACTCGCGCGCCCGCAATGCACTACTGATGACGTCACATATTACATCACTCATGACATGGTCACTGACATCACTCATGACATCACTGATGACATCTCAAATGACATCACTGATGACATCACTGATGACATCATCCTTGTGATAGAGTGGCAGACCTCCTCTTCCCCTAATATAACCTTTGATACACACATTCAAAAATAGAGACTAAAATTTTCAAAACAATGGACATACCAATACCAGTTACAACAACCTCTTCAGTAATTCTAAGAAACACATACACATCCACTCATTCACCAACAGTCATATACAGTCACTCATACATGTACTCACTCATCATATGTACTCATACACCTATACATCCTGTTACACAATGCCACTCATCCATAGAGTTACTCACACATACTCACTCATGCTAATAAAGAATCAAACATACATTTACTTGCATATACAGTTATACACAGACCACCACACTTACTTCTACAGAAACTTACACATACTTAGTCTTATAAACAGTCACTTATAGAAACACATACTTATTCATACAGGAGCTCTTTCAATCTCTCACTCTCACATATACTCACTTATATACACCAATAGTCACATATATTAGTTTAATAGATATGTAGTTACTCATAAAGACACTATTGAGACAGTCATTCACTCACTAACACACCCATACACACACTCATCCACCCATACAGTCCTGCACACATGCTGTCTTCAACACATACAAAGAGTGAATCACTCATTCATGCACCTATGCACTACGTAATACCCCCCACCAAACCATGCAGACACTCAGACTGATACTCAAAAAAACAACTAATAACCTATATAGACACCCATGAAGCTAATCACCAACCCATGCAGCCACTTATACACAAAGTGAGAGAATGATACAGATATTTTCATATTTAAACATTACTCAGTAAGCCATGTATTCACTATGATACACTTAATCAGTCAGTTACACAATACATTTTTCAAAAACAAAGCATCCATTTAGACACTTATATACCCATTTATTCTTCCATTGACCTTGAGATATACATATTTAAAACATATTTAATTTTCAGAAAAAAACACATTCACTGGATGATGTCATCAGTGATGTCATCAGTGATGTCATTTGAGATGTCATCAGTGAAGTCATGAGTGATGTCAGTGACCATGTCATGAGTGATGTAATATGTGACGTCATCAGTAGTGCATTGCGGGCGCGCGAGTTATAGTTAGCTGAACTAACTATAACGGGGGAATTTCATTGGTTTTTTACGAGTGAAATGTCCAGCTAACTATAACACGTGTGAAACCTTTGGTTTTTTCATTGAATTTCTAAGGTTTTTTAAATGCTAATTCCTAACTATAACGTGTGTGAAACCAATGGTTTTTTCAGTGAATATATATATATATATATATATATATATATATATATATATATATATATATTCACTGAAAAAACCATAGGTTTCACACACGTTATAGTTAGGAATTAGCATTTAAAAAACCTTGCAAATTCACTGAAAAAACCATAGGTTTCACACATGTTATAGTTAGTGGAAATTTTACTGATAAAAAACCAATGAAATTCCCCCGTTATAGTTAGTGCAGGCAACTATAACTCACGCGACCGCAATCCTCTGCTGATGCTAATACTGTATTTAGACACTTATTTGCCCATGTCTTCTTCCATACATTTTTAGCTATACATATATTACAAATGTTTTTTTTTCATAAAGACACATATGTCATCAGCAGAAGATTGCGGTCGCGTGAGTTATAGTTGCCTGCACTAACTATAACGGGGGAATTTCATTGGTTTTTTATCAGTAAAATTTCCGCTAACTATAACATGTGTGAAACCTATGGTTTTTTCAGTGAATTTGCAAGGTTTTTTAAATGCTAATTCCTAACTATAACGTGTGTGAAACCTATGGTTTTTTCAGTGAATTTGTACGGTTTTTTAAATGCTAAGTTACTTTACGCCATTCGTGGCGTGCGCGCCCACTTTACGCAGTTAGTGCCGTGCACGCACGGTGGGCACGCGGTGCGCTACGCGCACCGCGTGCCCACGTTACGCTAGATGGGCCATGTACGCACGATGCGCTTCGCGCACTGTGCGCACATGGAGGACATATGATGCACTTCGTTTTGAAAGGTAATATTTTCATTTTTCGTATATTTTATAAGCCATGCACAAATGGTGCACTTCGGGCACCATTTGCACACGGGGTGGAGAGAGTGTGGATAATTTTTTTTTTATTATTTTTAAAAAAAATATTTTAGTTTATCTCAGCGGTAATAAGCCATGCACAATTGGTGCCCTTCGGGCACCAATTGCACACGGGGTGGAGAGAGTGTGGATAATTATTATTTTTTTTTTAATTTTTTACCGTACGCGTACGGTAAGCGTAATCGGCAAAATTACCGAAAAAATAAAAATTCCGTTTTTGGCCTTGGGGGATCTTTGGGGACTCCCTCAACATGGCTATGTGTGTGGGAGCTGTCTAAACAGCCCTTTTACATGTTTTTGGGCTTTATATTTTAAAAATCACTCTCAGTGCGAGAGAGAAAATGGCGGCCGCCGCTTCCTGGTTTCGGCCGATTCGAATGTTTACTTAGATCTAAGAGCCAATCAGAATCGCGCTCGCGCACGCCACCGTACGCGTACGGTAAGCGTACCGTAAGCGCACCGTAAGCTGGCTCAGATATATATATTGATTTAAAGGCTATTTTCTCAGAATCTACTGAACAGATTTACACCAAACCTACAAAAGGCACTTCCTTGACCTGAGGACTACCTCTCTGCCAAATTTCTAGTAATTCTGTTCAGCCGTTCGAGCTGTAGCCCTGTCTAAAGGTCCTATGGAAAAATGCATGGGAAAAACGCGTTTTGGGACCCCCCTTTTATCTCAGCCCCCGCTTGACGAATCCCCCCGAGACTTTCAGGGTAGGAGCGGAGCGTAGCGCCCCACCTATTTTGAAAAATTTGCGAGGATTCGTCGACCGGCGCCAAAGTTATTCAAAATAGAATGTTGCGGATTTCCTATGGAATCGTGGTCCTAACTATAACTACCTACTGGCGACCGCCAGTAGGTAATATATATATATATATATATATATATATATATATATATATATATACATGGTGCACTGTGGCGCTTGAGATTTATCAAGGATTCATGAAAGAATTATTGACCAAAAGGAACATTGTCACTAAACTATGGACCGGTTTCACTCAGTCATTCGGTCTTCCTCACCTCCCTTCCATTTGGGGAATTAAAACATCTATTGAGAGAGAAGAAACTACACCCACCCCTTACACTAAGCAACATAAGGATATTACAACCATTGGACTCTGGAGTCCGACGCTTCCTAACAACACAACTATATTAAAAAAAAACGTGGCATTACCACAATTACAAATTACAAAATTTCAAAAGTTAAAAAAACAAATAAATCTTATTTTTGCGGGTTATTGTAGTGCTTGCTTTGGATATATTATCTTTATAACTTTTCACTGTCTTAGACTGCTATAAAAAGCTACAGCTCTGGTGTTCTGCTCATGAATCTGCACTGCCAAAGCAACACGAATTACAGCTACAGCAAGGCTGCACTTTAGACCTGAATGTCCCATTCAGTATGGCCTCATGTTCGTTCACTTGTAGTTACAGCAGATAGATATCGATAGAGAGAGAGAGAGAGAGAGAGAGAGAGCTACATGTGCTGTTATAAGTCGCTGGGTTGTGTTTCACCTTTAGAAACTCCTGACAGGCTCTGATGCATCTTTTGGTAATTGGGAAGAGAGTTTTAATCCTTCAGTCGTACTGCCTGTCTGGGCGTCGAGGAACGTCTGATGACGTGAGTTAGGAAGGTAAAGAGACATAGGTCGCTGCTGCCGGTGATTTGGAATGCGTCATCGACTACTTCGATGTTGACGTCTCGTTGCTGGCTGGAATCTGGATGCAGTGGAGAAGGGTGCTTTTCTACAACAATTGAAGGCCCAGGTCATCCAACCGCTGAGTTTGATATTTAAGGACCTGTAGTTTCTTATGCTCACATGAGCGTGTTACAAAAACAAACAAAAAAAAATGAATAAACTAAAATAAACAACTGGGCCTGGAGGAAGAAATGGGGGTCCTGCAGACGAGTGTGTCATATATGGCAATACAAATAACATGGCAGTAGTGTTGTACGGCAAAGAGCACCGCGGTAAAAATAAAATAGTCTGTGAATGCAAAATTCAGTCACGCAGCATATCAGGGAGCTCGAGAGCATAACAGGTTATGTAAGGATTCAGTTGCAAATAGTCTTGCCGATCACCCATTCAAATCAGGAAGAAAATAGACTGGATGAGATTTACTTGTAATACAAGTAACAAAGGGCTACGTGGAGAGAAAAAATACGAGAGGATAGGAGTTACTGACCTAAAAACACTGAAGTTAAAGGTAAGGAGCAATACAATGATAATAGGGAGCCCAGCATTGAAGAGTCGCTGTTAAATATGCAAAATATAATTGAAGAAAATCAGCGAACTGAGTAAAATGGGCGTTAAATTGAGGACATTGAATGACTTGATTAAAGCTGTGGATAGTAGAGTAGAGCCCTTGAGCACTGACTTTTTGAATCTTGCACGCCACACTTTGCACCCAGAGGCCCAGAGGACCACAATGCCCAGCACGCATTGCGGCAGGAGCCGCGTCAGTTTCATTTGTGCCAGCTGGCACTTAAAGGCAGGTCCAGGCTTCCGCAGCATGGAACGCGCCCGAGCTGGCCCATGGCAAGGGCAGACCCATCTGCGCCCATCAGAGCCCGGAGGAGGCTGGGCTGGGCCTACTCTCTTGGCCCTTGGGTTAATCATTCCTGGATTTCAGTGTACCTGGACCTGGACCGATTATCCTCCTAACTTCACAGCAGCGGCAGCAGTAGAGGTTGAGGTAGAAAATTCACGCATTCCATATCTAATTCAAATTTACTCTCAATCTTAGCTTCTAATCTCAGATTTTTGAGACTTACCCATGGGACATTTTGTCAAGGTATTAGTCTATGTATTAGTAGTAGACTGACCCAGATTCCACATGGGCAGATGTAAGGGACGCAAAGCACCAGCAGGGGTTCTAACCGGCAACCTAGGCTCAGTGACGACTATGGACTCATTTTTGGTGAGGGCTGTATCAGTCCTTGACAAGGAGATCGAACTTGTGAACAGGCACCTTTCTAGATCCCCTGCATCCTCCCTTCAACCCCACCCTACCTGTGTACAAGTATCAGTGGACTGTATTTATGGTGTTGGTAATAAATCTGGGACTCAAGATTCAAATGGACAAATCAGCCCTGTCAGTGGACCAAATGGCCAGTCAGTGCCCCTCACACCAACCATTATGGTTAATAACCCAAGGGGGGACATTGCACATTTGTTTTTAGGGGAAGGGGGTTACACCTGTTGGTCAGCCTGTCATCGGGCCAGCAGTTGGACCCACAACAAAAGGGAGAGCAGGAGGTGCCAAGCTAGTTAGCCAAGGGATGGGCCCGAAAAGGAAGGGCCAGCCACCAGGGGGGAAAGTAAAAGACCAAGAGCAAATCCAACACCCAGGAAGATCATCGCCGATCAAGGTCTGGCTAGAGTGGACTTAAAGTGCACCTTAGAATCTCAACAGGACTCTTTTAGGGAATTATTGAACACCATGTTGGGCCCTATTATTGAGTTTTTAACTTTGATCGAAAATGGTATCTCTGATCTCAAGCGTTGTGTACCGTTAATGGGTACAGTTATTAACCCACATCAATTCCTTCCACAACGGACAGTTCTACTGAGGGCGGCCCAAACATAAACACCATGGATCCCTCTCTACCCCCTCTGAGGCCTTCGAGGGATAATGCTCATCTGTGTCAAGCTTTGCCTCCTCCTGTATCCCACACTGTACCAAATTTAGGCGTGGCCCCACCTCCCAATAGAAGATCATCTATACAGGGTCAGCCGATATCAGAGAACAATGTACGTGGGGAGCATTCTCAGGGGGGAGTAAATCCTCTGCCTGTTATCAATCTGCCAGCAGAATCAAACCCATATGTTGTATTATTGGGGAACATTCCAGCTCTTCCTCTGGGTACCAACAAGAACTTTATCCAATTGAAGAACAAGGTACTCCACTGGTTATCTTGTAACACGGCTTTGGGCATGAGAATAGAAAAAAATATTAACATGGTACGTAGGGTCAATTGGATTGGGAATTCATGTAAGCTGTATAGTGGTGACCGTGTTATCATTAACTTTAATCAATCTCACATTGCAGAAAGGATCTTGTTCTCAACTGCAAGCAACACCCATTCTGGCTTCAAGTCATCCATCATGACCTTACCACTTGGTTTTTTCTATAAACCAGAATAATTCGGGCCGAATTTAATGTCAAATACCCTTAGGGCCCACCAAAAGGACATACGCCATTGTATCCAATTCCTGAGAACCTGATCTCTAACTGGGCCACAAATATAAGCAGAAGGGACCGTGCTGCACCAGGTCGACAGGAGTTTTCTTACTCCCTGCACTGGAACTAACAAATTGTTTTGCACCCCTGGATTCCTTAGATGCTTGTGATTGACTGAGTGGGTCCGCTGTAACGATCCAAGCCCCTCCAACCCCTTCGCTGGAACGTCTAGGGGCAAGTACTGGGTTTGGGTTCACAGGGGTAAACAATAGAAATTTTATATCCTGGAACATTGAGGGACTATCTAATAAGTTCTTCGACCCCTCATGAATCTTGTACATTAAACAATATAGTGTGATTTGTGTACAGGAGACGTGGACTGGTACCAGCTTACCATTGGAGGGCTTTAAGTCCTTCTTTGTTCCGGCCACCCCCTCTCATATGGGAAGATCCAGAGGAGGCCTTGCTATTTATATCTCTTTGGCCGTTGATTGTACTTTGTTGATTTTGCCCACAGAGAGCCCCTGTATACAGGCTATGCTATTACGAAGGGGGGCCCCATAAATTGGGGCTTATTAACTTCTCTAATTCAGTTTCCTGCAGTAATAATGTTTGTAATATCACTACGTTAAGTTCCTTTGTAAAGCAGCATTATAATACCATGTCACGGAATCTTGTGATAGCGGGGGATTTTAATATTCACATTTGTGGTGACCCAAGGGCATCTTGTGTGGCTGATCTTGGGTGTCTTCGGGCTCAGGGAATTCACTTTGAACACTCACCACAAGGGGAGACAATGAATGGCTTTCTGCAGGAATATGATCTGTCATCCCTTATGTGCTTGTCTGATCCCTGTAGTAAGTTCATCATCTTAACCTTTCAAGGCAGGGGTGTTGGTTCTTTTATTGATTTTATTGTGGTAACATCCCCAATATTAGATTTATTCACAGGATTTGCTATACAAGCTAGTGCATTCAGTGATCACAATCTTTTGTGTGCCCATTTGACCGGGACGGTAATGTCGTACATAAAGGGGGCTAAGATGGTGAGACCAACTGACGGTGGGAGGTGGCTAAAATGGACACAGGTATCCCCAGATACATTTTATGAATATTTATCAGACCCTTTTGCTGATGAGTTAGCTAGGTGTACCACATTGTCTGCAGACCCTAGGGAGGTTATTAGTGCCTTTGAAATAATTACTGGCAAAATAAGTGACTTTTCAACCGCTCGGGCTAAGCAGCCCGTTAAGCAGTGCCCTAGATGGTTTGATTAATTATGTTCTGATGCGGCTAAACATTTGCGTATAGCATTAAATATGAGTCCGAGAGACCCTTTATTGGTGAGATTGTGCCGAAAAAAGTATAAATCTGAATTGGCGAGGCATAAATCTGCCCTAACAGATGAAGCATTGAGGGAGTTAATTGAAGCCAGCATGCTGAGGGATAGTTCCAGGTTGTGGAACATAATTAATAGCCCTTTTTGAGCTCAGAGGAGGGTAGTGAAATAGGAGCACATATAACCGAAGAGGAGTGGGTTCTTCACTTTGAAGTTATGTTTGAATGTCCCCCGTAATTAAATTGCCCCCACTACGGATGCCTGGAATACCTGACCTGACTTTCAGTCCTTCTGAGGTTAAGTAGGGGGATAAAGGGATTGTCCAGTAATAAAGCCCGGGACCGGATGGCATCCCAGCTGATCTCTTTTAGTCTGATCCAGCACTCTGGGTGCTGGTTCTTGCCGCCGTTTTAAATGCAGTGGTGAAATCCGATTGCCTCGAGTCTTGGGCACCTTCTACAATTGTGCCGGTTTTTAAAAAGGGTAACAGAGATAGCACTCACTGCTATAAACCGATCTCCCTGTTAGATTCAGTGGTCAAGGTGGTGGGACGAGTGCTCCTGGATAGGTTTACAACCTGGACTGAGGAACATGCGATTTTATCGGATATACAGTATGGGTTCCATCCGGGGCGGTCGACCATGGCCCAGTGTCTCAACCTACCCATGAACCTGAACAAATACATGGTTGCACGTTCTGATACGATTCACCTAGCATTCATGGATCTGTCTTCCATGTTTGATCACGTGAATAGGAACAAACTATGGCAGTCCATGTTGGCCATAGGGGTTGATGAAAATATTGTTTATTTTTTGGAAAGCCTTCATTGCTCATCTAAAGCGCAGGTCAGATTTTTACAAGATCTAAGAGTCTCTCGTACCCTGGCTATTAAAC
The DNA here is from genome assembly GCF_964204655.1 of Triturus cristatus. Taxonomy (NCBI): domain Eukaryota; kingdom Metazoa; phylum Chordata; class Amphibia; order Caudata; family Salamandridae; genus Triturus; species Triturus cristatus. The sequence continues at coordinate 313,121,235 of NC_140588.1, read as the reverse complement.
AAGGTGTACGACAGAGCTGTATTTTGACCCCCTTTTTGTTCAACCTATATATTAACGACTTAGATTCAGTATTACAAGCCACAAGGGTTGATTATCCGCAAGTAGGGCGACGAGGCCTGCCGGTCCTATTATATGCGGATGATGCGGTCCTCATATCTAGAACCGCCAGGAGGCTACAAACCCTGCTTGATTGTTTATCTACTTTTATGAGGAACGAGACCTAACCATATATGACTCCAAATCTTTTGTGATGCAGGTGGGCCTTCATAGCAAAAAGCCCTTCCAGTTCAGGGTAGGGACCGCTCAGGTTCCCCGAACTGATGTTTTCTTATACTTAGGTGTTATCTTGGACGAGAAGTTGAAGTGGGGCCCAATAAAACAAAGGAAGAGGGGTGACCTGGTTCAGCTAATTCTGCCATTCTCAACTTTGCCTCCAAATTAGGCAAAAGACCAATAGCGGCACTCTTAAAGATTTACCAGGCAAAGAGTGTCTCGATCGCATCGTATGGCAGTAAAATTTGGGGACAGATAGCTACGGATGAGTTGCAAGTGGTCGAGAACACATTTCTTAAACGCCTTTTGGTTGTCCCAACTGGAACCTCTAACATGGTGGTACATGAGGAACTGGGGGTCCTGTATCTGGGTGACACCCTGGCCCTCCGACCATTATTCTTCTGGCTTAAAATCTGGAGGAATGATGAATTGATCTTAACCCAGTCGATTCTGAAAGAGTGTATGTCTCTTGATCACTCGCATCACATCCCGTGGCTTAGTTATATAAAAACCAGCTTTGCCAGGCTGGGCAGAGAAGATTTATATTTAAATCCTAATGTGGTCTCTAAAAATGACTTGGGCTGGGTAAAGGAGTCTTTCTGTAACTTAATGAGAGGGGAGAGAGAAGAACAGGAATTGAGTAAACCCAGTGTACAACGATTTTTAATGCTGAAAACCACGCCATCTACTGAACCCTATCTTTTGGGATCATTCAGCGCATATGAACGATTCTTGTTGACTAGGTTCCGCCTGGGTTACTTCCACTTTTTGTTGGCCTTGCCCAGGGGGAGTGGTAGAGGAACGATCTTAGCATCCTGTGGCTGCAACGGCTTGTCTCCTCAGGAATTGCTTCATTTTTTATTTTTCTGCAAGTTCTACACGTCCCCTAGGAAAAACGTCATTGTCCCGATCTGAAGAAGGGCGAATTTCAGGCAGTGTCGCCCAGCTCTCATTTCTCTTCAACTGTTGCATGAAGACTCGGTTTTATTTGTGCTTAATTTCCTCAAATCTGCAGTAAAATGTAGGGCCCTCCTAGATCAGATGATAACTATCTCGTAGGTCACCAAATTATTTTATTTTACTGTCCTCTTCGCGACATTTGTATATAGGATTCTTGGTGGCACCTATTTTATTACCATTACATTGAATTACTAACATGGGATAAAGGGCTTTTTTTTATTGTATTTTACTCTGATTCGGTTTCTGTATTTATGCATTAATCTGTATTATGGTTTTATGTGATTTTATTAACTATAGCTGATACATATATAACTTTTATGGTTTTTATATCTGAGAACCAAATAAAGTTTCTTTGAGTGGAAAAGTACAGAATTGGAGTGTGATGTTGGTAAGTCATGTCTAACATGTTGGCCTAAAGCGGACAAATGTGAAGGACTGTAAGAAAGTGTTTTATCAATTGGGGTGGATGGTAGTCACCATAAGTAATTGGGTCAATAACCTTTTAGGTCCAGTCAAAGGTTTCAGTAATTTAAACCTGAGCTCAACTCCTGATGGCTATGGCACAGAGCATACACGCTTAACCTGTATACAGAATTTAGAAATTCCAAAACACTTAAAAAGTCCAAGACACAACACAATAAAAATCCCACTCCAATGTAGAACAATAGAGTAAATGTTAATGAGCAAATTGACACTGAAATGGCCAAAATCAAATGAGGGGAATGGGAGATATACATTTTGGAAGATTTAATGAAAAATAGTGGCTAATAAAAGCACAAAATGATAATGATTGTCTATGCTTGCGGTAAACCAGGACCTATGCGCAACTGCTGGCCAACCATGATGGAGCATGGGTGGGATGCACCAACCAAGTTCATCCCGGACATGGATTTCACCTTGGAACTTAATCTCTGAAATGGAAGTGGAAATCCTCCAGCCTGACATGGTTGCTGGCTGCATCTTGGGAAGTCCCCTTAAAGTCGGAGAGCCATTAGATGAGGTTCGACTGAAGCCATTAGTTTTGTCAGGAAAGCTACAAGTGGGAAAATTCAACTCTTTGCACCTAGAGAAGTCCTCTGGTTGGCCAGATACTTTTAGCACCGTTGCCTAGTCACTAATTCTATTTTCAGATTTAAACTCTATTTTAGAGCTCAGAATCCTCCAGCGCAACAAGGTTTCAGACTGTCACCAAAAGTGAGTTCCATCAGGCCAGATCATTTCTCGCAAGTATGCACTGAAACAGGTTATTTGCTGTGGCGGAGCATCAAGTGGGAGAAACCTGTTTGGAGGTGAAGACCCAGCAAAGTCTGCTTTGGGCAGTTTGGCTTAGGTGGTTGGTCTCATTTTACTGTAAGTCTACAAATCCCAAAAATGTCTTAACCCAACTTTTCAGAGTTGTTAAGAGAAGTCCAGATAGTCACAGCTAAAGGCCGCAGGACCTCAGGAACAGTATCTGGGGGTCAAGACTCACTCCAGCAGAGGTCACCAAGCAACATCCATTCCAGGTCCTCTTGCTACTAGTCAGCTATGCACTTTGGGGAAAGGGCATTTTCCAGCTCGCTGGGTCCCTGTAACCAGGCAGGAGGTCAGCCAACTGAAACTTGGAGTCCACTTCTTCTGGCCTGGGAACCAGTGGTATCAGGTCTCCTCAAATTTCTCCAACATCCAGTGCAGTCCTCTTTCTGTTCTTCCACAGGTCCAGAGATTTTTCTGAGGAAGATGTTTTGGGTGCCACATTTATGGCTGCCACCAGCTAGTTGATAGGGGTGACTCCTGGCTCCTCCCTGAGCAATGGAGTAAAAGTTCCCAGGGACAACCCTACCCACGTTGGCAGCAGTTTAGTATACCTTGCTACCAAAATCTAAAATAGGGGAACTCTTCCTCTCCTGTGCAGAATCTGTGTGCCCACCCGGAGGCATGGTCAGGGAAAAAAACAGTCCCCTCCTATGTTCTGGGAATAGCTTCTCTCTCACAGAATTTGGTGCCAGCTTGGCTAGGTGAACAAAGGGTCACCTTCTCCAGGTCTCATCTTACATTTACTTGTGAAAGGGCAAGCCTTTTTATATGTGAATGAAGTTCTTATGCCCACCCTAACTGGTCTTCCGGTAAAGGGAGAAATACGCATCCACACACCCAGGCCATTGTTGCTGCCCTGGGATCAGTTTTTACACCTCATTTGGTCAAGGAATCGCTGCACAGTTGTGGCAAAGCTATGCAAATTATGTTCTAGGAGCTTCAGGCAGGAAAAGGGTAATTTTATAAGCCACTTTGTCTAAATACTTATTACAAATCCAACTTTACCATTGAATTGTGGTTGTTATAAATATAAAAGTAGTGGTTGAACTATTTTTTCTAGCTGGTCTCAAATCTGAGATAGCAAAAGTAATATTTTATTATGTATTCTAGTTTTCTCATGGGACAGCCAGAGCTTTCCACAATGAAAATAGCTTTTGGGTCCTTGTTGCTGAAAGGGTTGACAACATTACGTTTCTACATGTTGAACTTTTAAATACCATGCTCCCTATCCTGTGGGATACAAAGTCTACAAAGGGGTGACTTATTAATATTTAAAAGGAATAAAAGATTTCCCCCTATAAAAAAGGTTATTTTGAGAGGCCTGGTTGCATGTTTAAATTGCAATAGACAGGTTAGAATTGTAGGCTTGAAGCCATGGTTTTCTTTTCACGTTATGGAATAGCACAATAAGTGCTGCCATCTACAGGTGATATTGACTTTAATGACATGGGTGTAGTGTCTACACCATATACTATGGCCTTATAGAAGCTTTACATAGGCTACTCGGGGATTAGTTAATTTCCACTCGATTTACAGGTAAGAGCACATACACCAGGCACTGGACTGCAGTGCCCTGTGTGCCGAGTCTAAAAACGAGTAATAAAATTCAGGATAATAACAAAGGCTGACCACGCCAAAGGGGGCATTTTCACACACACACACTCCTTAGCTATAAAGGCAAGGAGTAACACCCGTTCCTATGTTCTCATTGTTCTTTGGCAGAAAAATGTGAATAAGCCCTCTGCATTGGTGGGATCAGTTCCAACCCCACATCCTGCTGCCAAGCCAAATCCCTTTGGGGAGTTGGACTACCTCAACGTTTTCGGGCCTACCCCAAATTTCTGCCTGTTCTGAAAGTGCAGTTGTTCTGCCAAGCTCAACCCCCAACCACTAACCTGGTCACTAGGGAATCCTTCTCATCTGCAGAACCCATCTGGGATAACCGTAACCCTAGCCTACAAACAGAGGCAGCCCCAGAAGGTGAATAATACCACCATGCAAACAAAGTGATGTGGCACATGTAGCCTCCTAGACCAGGCTTCTGTCCCCAAGTTAGGACTAGCTCTGCTCAAAATTCAAGCAACGAACAGAGGCAACTGACATTTGTCTTTATAGGTAACAAGGCCTCAGGGACAGCTTTAGGGCGGTATGACCGGTACAGCTGCACCTGGCATTTAGTGCGCCAGCGCTGTGTTTAGAAATAACTTATGAGTTTAAAAGCACCTGCTTCGTTGTTCTTTGTGTATCCAGCACATTTCAGGCAACAGTAAACATTTCAAAATAACTCTGATGATTAATGTTGCTGCTGGAGAGAGATCGAGTTTTATCCAGTGGCCTTTTTGACTCACCATAAAGTAGCTCAGACGGTTAATATGTCTGCTGCAAAGAACATGTACCATCCAGATCAAAGAACTGTATTTTATGTGGATATCTCTCTGGATTACTACTTTCGCTAAAGAGATCCTTTTGTAACTCACAACTCATAAGTTACAACACTAATGTAGCAAAGTAACCTATGAACTGTCATCAAAGAGCTGCATCCAAACTGCAGGTATAGGTTAGAACATTGTGTTTTTTCTTCCATTCTTTCATTATACTAATGTGCTAAAAAGGGTTTGTTTGGGTAGAAATGCTATTTTATTAATAGAGACAACCCCAACCACTGTGGTATGTTTTAAATCCTGAGTTTTTGTTTCTTTAGGCAAAACACTCTTAAAATATACTGTTTACTAGTATGGATGACATGATTCATACACCTTGCAATCCTCATTATCCTATGTAACATTTCCTATAGTCTGATTTGCACATGTATGATTCATTGTCTCTATATAATATATGTGCGATGTCAAGTGCTCTAGTATGAGTAGTGCTGTAAAGCTAATGAAATGCATTTGAGAGAGGGGCTATGGAGAGTTAATGGACACTGTTGGAGGGTGGTAGTGAGTGTATCCACGGAGAAGGAGGTAACTGGAGGGTGCAAAATACGGGTGTTTCACCGGGCACTACCAGCGCTATGTCGGACCATGCCAGGCCTCTAGCCATCCACTGAGAGGTGGATGCTCCAATCTAGTGCATTGAGTAGGGTTCATTTCCAGGATTTGGCCCAGCAAAGAATCACACACTTGCTCCTTATGTCCCTTTGAACTCTTTCATTTCTCAGAGTGTGGGCTACAACCTCAGGCTGCAGACACCCTCCTTCCACTCTCACTCTTACCATGTTAGGGCCTGTACCCGGAGACTGAGCATGTGTCTGGCAGTCCAGGACTTCTAGGGTGGACAGAGAGTCCCCTAAAGGGTTACACACTCTGTGTCTTATTGGAGTCTGTCTGGCCCAGGTCCTCTGTCTCCTGTGGAAGTGACAGTGCAAGCAACACCTCAAGTGCCAGTCTTGGGGTCCTCTCCTGTCAGAGCATGTCACCTCTGGTACTCCCACTGTGGATGGCATCCCTTGCCTACCCCTTACTCTTCGCCTCAGTTTCTGTACCTATTCTTAGAGTCAGTACCCCCAGAAATTTGGGCTGGAGGTTCGCCCTGGGCTGCCCTCCTTACATGGCGCTTTTGTCACCTGTGGGTGTTTACTGCGAAGGTTGCAGTCTATAGACATGTTGGGGCTAACAATTACATGTATCTAGGCAATTACAGCCTCACATTCTAAGGATACCATATCCTTGAGTGAGAGAACTTATGTTACAGCTGTTATAGCAAACATATTAAAAATGTATAAGCAGAGCACAAACATCACTATCCCATCTTGATAGTGAAACTTTTTTCAAAAAAGCACCTCCATTTTAGAGCTGCTCAGTAGAATGCCAATCTACCACAGTAGATATCTTGGCTAGGGTGAAATCTTAGATCATGTTAGTGCAAAACCTATTTAACATGGGATAAACCAAAAAAAAATACAGATTGTTGTGTATCATACAAATCAAAAGTGAAACCTTCTATTATAGCCATGAAGCAAAGGGATTGTATTGTTTTTGTTTATGTTCCATTGTTTAAAAAACAACAAACATCTTTTTCTTTCGTAACATACACTCAGAATACAATGTGCACACTTTGATTGGGTGTAATTTTACACAAATATACATCCATGTGCTTTTACTTATGAATCATGATGTTATGATAACAATATTTCTAAATTCTCCTACCATACGTAATTCATGTGTCTCTGAGATTGATTCACAAAGGTAAACTTACACTTTTGTATAAGTTTACAATTGTTCGCTATTTACAAAGGTATTTTACTAGTAGTATCTTTACAACTGCAGAGTCTGTGCACATAAAAAGATAGGACAATCCTATATTTATATTTGCAGAGACTCCACAGTCGTAAAGATACTGCATGCAAAATACCTTTGTGAATATCAAACACTCGTTAACTTTCACAGAAGTGTAAGTTTACCTTTGTGAATCAAGCCCCAGGGCTAATCTGAGAAAAATGAATCCTCCACTTTCTGATTTGTGTATTGCTTTCAGTGGTGGCAAGTTTATCAGTGGAGTATCCTTCTGAGATGAGTCATCCGAGTCCTCCTCAATTGGTAGTACGCGCCATACGGTTATACTTGGTAGCATGCTGCATGTAGCTATGTTTTTGCTAGTTGATGACAGGGTTGTGCAATAGCGCCATACCTGAAGCCATCTAAAACATGACATAAGTAAGTAAATAATTGCTGAACAGTAGTTTAACATGGTATAGTGGATCTTCCTGTACACTCAAGGTCTTGGTTGTGGTTTAGTGTTTACTATCAATCAACATGGGCTTCCTCTTAGTATAGAAGATGTTAATAACATGCATAACTTGCTTACCTACCAGCAGTACCGCGTGAATTACACCTGTCAAGCAATCATCCATCTGCAAGCTCTCAATTGTTACCAATATTACTGTGGTGGAAGATGCAGGAATTAAGTGCACATTTAGAGCACGTTGTTCCGTCCTATATTCTGGGTTTCTGATGGTGTCCAAAAATCTATGCATGTCATAGAGAGTATCTATTTATTAAGCCTGGGCTACGTTTGTGTAGTCTGCGAAGATTGCGCTACATCGCAAATTGCACATATCACAGTGCAAACACACGTAGCGTAGTGCAGCGGTCATTTTTTGCTTGCTCCCGGTCCTCAACGGCAAGTCGGCAACCACGAGCAAGCAAAATGACATCCCCGCGAAACTATTTCCTCGTTCGCGATCAGCAACATCAAGTTGCCTATCGCGAGCGTGAAAAATAAACCTCCCGGCGAGATTCTCAACGCGGGGAGGTCACGTTTCTCATTGCGAGTGGTCGCGTATGCTCGCGACCGCTTGCGATGGGAAACTACCAGTCCGCGTTGAGAAAGCTGCAGCTCGAGTAAAAATCTACTCGAGCGGCAGAAAACGACAGCTCGCACTGTGCAAGATGCCGTTTTCAATGATTGCACAGTGCAGACAAGCATCCAGCACTGTGCAATTATCCCCGAACAGGCTACTATGCAGTTCGCATAGTGCTACGCGTAGCGTAGCTCGAGTAGTGCGAAGTGCACTTTGCGTTACTACGTGTAGCGCTACTTCGCGAACTACGCCCAGGGTTACTATTTATTACATTTTGCAAGTTCACCATGTGTCAGAAATCTACTTTCATGTCCTGCAATTCTTCCTGAATGTGTGGGGAAATAATAATAAATGTCACCACCACCTTGAATAACATGGCAGTGAAAAAGTGCTGGTAGCAGAGTGTGAATGCAGTTTCCAAACCCCTCCTGCCACGGCTCTAGTAGGCAGGTGGTTTCCCGAGGTACTCAGAAGATAAGATCTGAATGTGTGCAAACAAAGAGTGAGAGTTTGACACAAAAAAGAGTCCACTGGTCATCCACATTGAGTAGCTAAAGGAGTGCATTGGTTTAACTTTGAATTCCCTACAGAGGGACATTACTTAATAAGGGCTGGACACCCTCAGCCACCAAATGACATGCTTTATCATTAAACCCAACGTAAATATAATTTGGAATCCTGGTGCGGAGGGGCATGATGATGAAGCGAGCCACTTCAGTGGGTGAGGGTGATTGTCCTTTTTATTGTCTGCCTTGGCATCACAGATCTCTCCAGACAATTATGTGAGAATCACTAGGAAGGGGTTTTGACTCCGCCCACATGTTGGGATCCAGGAGTACATATTTTGATAAGGCAGAAGTTGTGTGCTTGCCCTCAAGGCAGCTATGATCATTTTGTTTATTAATCTAGCTGCCTAAGCTCCAACATTCAGGTGCACACACATGATATTACAACGCTGTTAAAGTGCATTAGATAGTTTTTTTCTCTGACAGCAGCACAGATGGAAGAGGGGCAGTCATTATCCTGCATGGATTTTTAGGTCTGACTTGAAAGTGCAACCTTCACCTAACCCTTGAACCTCCACCCATATTATACCGCAGCTCTTTGCTTCCACACAAATGCATATCTGTTCCCCTGCTATGCACTTGTAAGGCTTCACATTCCCGATCAACATTCCTTTAGAGCCAGATGTATTGGCACTGCCAATGCTTGTTTATCCTTCGGTGGGGAATTCCCAGTGAAACAAATGCAAATTTTACCAGTTCACACACTGCCTCTCAATATTGAGGACCGAGTGGAGTATTATGTTAGGGCCTTTGCCTCTGACAGAAATGACTAGGTTTGGGAGGCTGTTTCACCGACACTTTCCATTATTCTAAGCTAAACCTATCCTCCCTCTCCAATTTTGATAAAATAAAAGTAACAATAGCTGTCTATTTGACAGTCACTAATGTAATGGTGTTCATGTAGCCCATGAGACCAAGCAGAATATTTCTGCAGAAATTGTCTCTAAACATACTCTGTATCATTTTGTTCATTATAATTATTACAACCAACATATTCTCTTCTTCTCCTTCTTCCTCTTGCTTTAAACTCCCCTCCCGTCATAAGTTTGAACTGACAAGATATAATACCGTCTAACTTCTATGCATAGTCCAGCCATTGTGGCCCAACATGCACTTCAATGGAGTGAGCTTACACTGGGACAGTCATTAAGTACAGACGAAAAAGCAAATCACATTTATGCACAGGTGCAAAAAAATGAATAATGAAATTTCAACCAATTCATTATTGTTGTTATGTCTTGCATATGGTTGCATACACGAATGGTACACTACAATTTGTGGAGCAAATATGTTTCTCTCATCACTTTGGTCTTCATTACACTTTCACGGGTCAATCAGGCGTGAAAGATGTGTGCGCCTAACATGGGACTCCGAGTAGTGCGAAATTACCGCACTTCTAGGCCTCTTGCTTGCATAAAGGCGGAGTCTGCAAATGGAAAATAAGTTGATAATGGGGAAAATGTGGATTTGAGGTGCATAAAAAATGGCATAAACATATGTTCATGCGGTTCAACCTCAAGAACTCTCAAAGGAGCATTAAACTCCTGCCAGGGTAATAACGCAAGGTTCGGTAATTGAATTACTCCATTCCAATTTTACCGCACAATACTTGTGTGGCTATTCATAATGAGAGCCTTAATAAATGTTCATTGTGCTATACCACTGGTCTCTTGCTTTGCTGTCCTTCCTGTATCTGAAATTGCTTTTTCAGGCTCCACAATCACTTTCAGAATTCACAATCCCATTGTTACGTCTGATGTGAGTCTTTCTGTTGCTTGTCCATATACATTTTTATGTGGTAAACTTGTATGCCTCTGGTTCAGCAGGAGGCAAACTGAGGAAAAGTTATGGCAGCCACAATTATAGAACAGGGCTTACATGCGAACTCCTGCTTTTCCATCTCACTGTGCATCGGTTGGAGTTTACATCTAACATCCATCTCACCTGAGAAAGGCTGGCTCTATACGTTTGTTGTCACACAGAAATGTAATAGATGATCGCTGTGTTCGACTTATGCTGTGGTGTTATAATATACTGTCTTGAGAATATAGTTTCTGCATCCAGATCAGGAAATAAACATCTGTAAAAAAATTACTTCACTCTTCCCAGAGACAAATCGCTGCTATGCCATATATATGGAAAAGAAAACATGACAGACTAGACATGTTGCACATGAATATGATGCATGTACTGCAAGCACCGCAGGCTGGAGAACACAAGATAGTAAAATACACTTGTCACAGAGATATAAAACTATGTTATGATCCAGAATCACACTTGTAAACCAAACCACATAGGTTTCTGCAAACATGTTGTGTGCATCTCCAACTTTCATGTACTTGTCAAAAATTCCCCGTGTTTCTTATATTAATAGTCATTAGTGAACATGGAAATGTAAAAGTTTTATTTTCTGCATGTGGAATGAAATACTAAAGTGCCTTTCCGCTACTCAAAATTATATATTTCTTAATGTGACAAATATTTTTCCCTATGGTGACCTGCCTTTTTCTATGCCACCCGCTGTTTCCGTGATGTATCATTTCCCATTCCTACCCTGAAAAAAAGATCCATTTACTCCTGCCCTTAAGAGAAGTAAGGGCCTGATTTAAAGTTTGGTGGGCGTTCGTCTGTCAGTCTGGTAGAGTTCATTACCTCTGCCAACCTAGCGAGACCACCCCCACCACATTTAGAGATCTCTGGAAAGCCCTGAGGTGCTTTCAATGTCTTCAGGGGAGTCACCATAAAGGTGGCTCCGCTAAACACACTGAAAGTTTTCTGGGCAGCCACCATTTTTAATGTGGCCACTCAGAAAACATTTCTCTTTTGCAAAGACAAACTCCAAAGTTGGAGATTGATTTTGAAAAACAAAACGCTAATGACCCTTCCATCTTGGAGAGTTTCTCACAGGGTGAGGGTAGGGCTTTAAGTGGGCCGGGTCGCACCGGGTCTGAGCACTGGCAGCTTTTAGGTCTCGCCTGACCCAGCGCATTTACTGGTCTGGCAAGACTTTTAGTGTGTGGGTTTTCACAGTGCTGCCACAGGCTTTTGGTGGCCTAGCGCTTGTGTTCATGCGAGCGTGCACGCGCGCAGCCGCCATCTGCCTCCTTTCCAGCGTGATCACTGCTGCGCGCGCATCACTCACGTGCTTCCCACAGAGCAGGTTCCCGCGTGGTAGCGAAAACGCTTTTCTTTCTTTCATGACAACGATCAGCTGTTTCTTACCTTTCCCCTTTAAACTGCGGACGCCATTGCAGCTGCTGCAGAAGTAATACGACGCTTTGTCGTCATAGAGACAGGAAAAGCCTTCCTCGGGTCACTCTCAATAAGTCGTGTGTTTGTGTAGATGGAGGAGGGGTAACAGGGGCTACCTACAGCAAAGGGGGTTTGGAGAATTGTATTGTTGCACTGGAAACAAAACTGTCCATGTGTTGTAGCAAGATCTCTGCTCGACTGGCTGTTCCTGTTTTCAAACAGTTACCTGGGACTGAGTCTCGTGGAAGAAAACAAAGCGATGCAGGAACAACCCTTCACTTTATACAGCGCAGTTGAAAAATCTCTTCGATTTCCGAATTAATCGGATCATTCTTTTTGCACCCTTTGAATGACTGATAAGTTCCTGTGCATGCTACGTCATTTACTTGTTTTGTTGTTTGAGGCCGGGCTGGGGGGGCTTAACGTTTAACGCAGGAGAACCAAGTAAGAATGCATGCGCTTGTGCAAGTGTTTATATTTCTCAAAGTAGCACATGCCTGGTCTGCGTTCCAAAGCTGATAAATCGATTTTAAGAATGACTTTATTAGATTGAGTGCCCAAACTGTTTCCCTAACGTATTAAACCATGATGCGTTGCAAGCCATCTCCTCGCTTTAAAAGTTAAAAATAATGTTTATAGAGGGAAAGACTTGACATTTCTTACTTTTTTGACTTCCTAATTTTTAGATGCCTAAGCAGCTCGACCAATGCAAGCTTTTCCTTTAAGTTTTGTCATTAGTCGTGCTTAATCCATGATCATTTCAGGATTAGTGGTACCAGAATGCAAAGAAGACCGGGCTGGGGAACCACTGATGCATGGAATTTGGAAACTTGAGGCTCCTTTAAATAATTCACACACAAGTGCATGTAACTGGCGTGGGATAATCACATAGCCAAAAGGTCTCGCCTTTGGGACCTTTTTAGTGTTTAGACATGCAACAGTTGATATTGTTGCACCAAGGATATTGTGCTGCATAACTAAATACATATAAGGTCCCAAAAGCGAGACCTATTGGTTATGCCAATGCTTGTTTAAAGGGGGCCTCGAAACGGGTCTCTATCGGGCTCTGTTTTGTGCCCTGGCACAGGCGGTCCGTTGTTTTCCGGACTGCAGTGACAGCAGGCACATCAATGTGCGCTGCTCACACCTCACTAGTGGAGAAGTTACGGCATGATGTAATGCCAAGTGAGTGTTGCAGGGAAAGGGAAATCCCTCATGTGTCTGCTTTTTAAAACACAAGACTCCGAGCACTGTTGTGAGTGAGGGGGCCTTATTGAATAGCGCTCACTGCAAATCGACACTTCTCTTTTTGAAACTCAGGAGCAGCAACATTGTCATGGTGTCACAAGGGCTTTTAGTGGAAGCTTTTTCAATATTATATACAAGCCATAGTTGCTGCTTTTCTGTCTTAGTCAACTAACAACCATTGATGAAGCCAATAGTCCTGACTTGTTGTAGGTATTATTTTACTTGTTGTATCATATATCTGGATGCAATGACAGAAAGAGCTAAATACAAGTCGGGAGGCACTCTATGCTAAGCACAGATTTTTAGGTTATGGGTTTAAAGCCACACCCTTCATTACATTGGCCACGCCCCTTTGAGAGACCCCCCAGTTTTTTCATCCCACTTAAAGCCCTGGGTGAGGGGTTATGGTTAGGTCTCACCTAACCAAACCGTAGTAGCTGTCTGATTGCTAAAGACCTATTGTCAGCTTACAGTGGACTTAGAGCCCGCCCATTGCTTACTATTGGTTGGCTTTATTGTCATTCTAAATTACTTGTTTTGTAGTCGTAGGCTTGTTTGGACTTTCCTTCCTCTTCTTATGTCCCTCGAATGGACAATACTCTCCTTACTTGTGCCCTTACACTACTTACTTTTCAAGCACTATTTTTTCTATTTTCTTAAGCACTCCACAAGAGTGCTTGCATTTTATGGTTGTCTCCCTTGTGTACTCCTCTTCCTCTCTTTATCACCTTCCATGATACTCTTACCCGTTTGCATCTCCCCTTCCTACTTGGTGATGTTCTCGACTTGTGTGCTTCTCCCCGGCATTGTTTACTCACCCTTGTGCTTCTTACCCCAGCTCCATGTTGCTCTCTCTTGCTCTTGTGCTTGTCTTTCCCCACTCTCCATGTTGCTTTCTTTTCATGCAGTGAACTTCTGCCCTCCCTTAATCCTCCTTCGAGCACCCTCTATGGTGCTTTCTTCCACCTGCACCAGACGTGTTGTTTCCAATCTATGCAGCCCTCTCTGTTACTTACCCAACACCTCTCTGCTTCTCCCACAGTCTGTGTTCTGTTATCCACCTCTATTAGTAAATAAAGAGGAGAAAAGATATGTGCATGTGTGATGTGTGTGCCTACAAAATTACATGGCTGGCCAGGTCAAATGCTTTTTTGCTTGTACTACTGAATATCGACCCCAGAATATCATCGTACAAGAATATCAAGGACTGAAAATTAAGGGACAAAACATTGAAAGGTAAGGGCATGTAGAGAGTATATATATTCTATTCCTAACTATATCTATGTACCTTGAAGATATATGTACCGTGTAGGTACACATGCGTGGAGTTAGGTGTGGAAAATCTAGACTTACTTACCTGTCAATATTTGTTTTCCACCATTTTCAATATTGTGTCCCATCAATATTCTGGAGTCAATATTCAGGGTTCACAACTTTATTCTTCTATTTAGCCATTCTGAACAGCACAGGGAATGCTGTGCAGCATCACTAAAAACCAATGGCAAAGCCAATAGGTCGCAACAGTGAGACCTATTAGCTTTGCCAATGCTTGTTATATTTTGGACACATCTTGGAACACTCATGCACACAGCCCAGTAAGCATATTTGCACACAAGGAAATGGATGGTAAAAGCCGTATGTTAGAAAAATGATTTACGAGGTCAACATCCCTATATTCCTCATTCTGTCAATCAGGAAAGAGATTTTACCCTCATAAATAACAATATTTGTGCCCACATGTTTTAGTTAGATGCGCAAATAGCTTTGTGTATCAGGCCCATTGTTCACGAACTTTGAAAGGGGTAATGCCCATTGGTGAAGTGTCTGAGCAAAGTTTGCTGTGTTTTATGTTTATACTTATCCACTCTGTTCCTATAAGAATATCAATTGTCCTTTAGTGATTTATGGTATATAATTCCTTTAGGAGCCTCAAAGTGACTGTTCTTATGGTAAGGGACAACCGGAAATAGTGGGAGGCAGTGCTGAGCAGGTTGTACTCGAGTACAGCCTTGGAAGAAAAACAGAAAAATTGTTTGAGAGTATAAATGCACCATTAATTGTTCTTTCCCTTTCTTTCATTTTTAGCTTGCCACACTATCCTTACTCAATAGCACTAACAACTGTATGTTTGAATAAAACATTTACATTTATAGGATCCCACAAATTTCGTGCATGTATGTTCATTTTGATCTCTGCTTGGCCTATTTGGTAAGTGTATTTCGACTGTGTTCCATTTTCTCTCATCTTCCCAAAAGGGGTGGAGGAGCACTCACAACCTTTTCTCATTTGCCCATAGAAATACATTATTTTTATCTGTAGCGAATCTACCTTTTCTGTACTCTGTACACTTTAAAACTGCTAATATGAAGTAAATTGCCTTTGCTTCCCTTCTGAAATACATGCTGTACATTAGAACTCTGTATTTGTCATATTCAGCTTCCATATGCCCATTGTAAATAGTACCTTCACTACTCCTGTGACATGGAAAGGTAAATGTCATATGTGGGCTGCAGTGTGTATTTACACCACACATATATACAATCTAATTTAATGGTGAAATTAATTTTTAGATAACGTAGGCAGAAAAGTAACTTTAAAAAATGTGTTCATTTCACCTACAGAGCTGGAATACACATCCTTTGTTGAGAGATTTAAAAATCCTAGCTGAGAGGACACTGGCTTACTTCTGAGCCCAGAAAGGGCCAATATTTGTTAACTGAACACTTAAAAAGGATTAACTGTCTGAGAGGGGGAAGAACAGCTGGCAGAACAAAGGGCAGTTTTACTTATGACTTATAGATGCCAAGGAGGACTTCTCCTGTTCATCGCCAGGAACCTCGAATATAGCCAGTCTCCAGGTACAGTAGGAGGGAAAACGGGTTTTGACCCTCTTCGCTGAAAGGAGAGCGCATCTGAATAGAAAAGTGGCTAAGAAGCTCAAGACAGGCCTGTCTGATAACAGCTAGGTTTTGGTGCCACCGCCTCCTCATAGCATTCCTGGACATGGACATATTTCATCTGAAGATAGACCTGCTGGAAGAAGACTCTTAACAACTGACTGCTGCTGGAAGAAGGGAGCCCACACAATAACTCAAATACTTCGACATCTGCTTGCATTCAAGGACTGGAAATGCTCTCCAAGGGTCGAGAGGTTGTCCTCCTGTTTCCCTGCTTCGAGGACACAAAAAACAGAGGCAATCCTGATCCAAAGAAGGCCCAGCTGACCACTAAGGACTTGTCCCTCCACGATACCTGGCTGGAGAGAGTCATGGTGCGTAGAAGCCTGCCCTAGTGAGCTAGGGTCTGCAGGACTGGCAAGGAGGACAATATCCAGAACTCTGAAAAAATTGGGACGTTTGCAATTTCAGTTATCCTTTGGAGGACCAGGACAATGGGCTGAAGTTACCCCAGGGAGTACGCACTGAAAGCAGGCAAGAAATCCAGGGTGTCCCTCTTGGAGCTTTTTGCCATGCTGAAATTTGGTTCAGCGGGACCTTGCAGCAATGTTATCAAGCCTATTCAACCAACAATCAACTCCTGGCAGCTATGAAATCCAATTTTGTCCTGCTTGGACTTTTTGGTGCCAAAACCAATATGTTCAATGGGAAGTCAATGACAGCAACGTATCAAACTTTGAGGGATCTCAGCCGGCCAAAGCCTTGTAAGATAGAAGATTTCGACACCCAAAAAAAACAGATTATGTCAGAAGGTAAAATCTTTGCCCAGTATGACTCGCTTGGTGTAGCCGACCTTCACTTCATCGCAGTCGGACGAAATCATGCCAAGATCTCGGTCAGCCACAAAAAGTGACTCTTGATTGGCGCTTCACATTTTCTGGGCACCTTTTGCCTTAAAATGATAAATGTTCATGCCTCTGGTTCCCCTTCACCTATTTGGATGATCTTGGTGACATTTTACTTATCAAAGCTTTCCTCATTTTTCTTTATTGTTTCTGCAATTTTATTGTATTGTGTTCTTTAGTTTAAAATTGTTGGTACTGCTTGAGCACACACCTCTGGGGATTGCCTGATGCTTGTGCCACAACTACTAAGGGTTGAGCAGAGATTCTACCAGAACTGATTTTGTCCTAACCAGGTTAGGTTTATTGAGTCAGTATTGGTATTCTCCTTCCGAATTAATAACCCTGTTTCTGACTTTGTCCATCACTGCCACACAGCTGAATGCTCACAGAGCAGCGGTGAGGTGCCATCATGGCTTTGTCATAGTGCTATAGGTATAAAATATCATTGGTAGAAGCTTGTGCACATGCATGCCTGACACAATACACACACACACACACACTGTCATATGTCCCGTTTTGTCATTTCCCTATGTTAGCCTGAGCACGTTGCAGACTGCCCTCTGCTTTGCACACGTTACTATACAAACGTATTTTGCTTTGTGCCACACTGTACTTTCACACAGAACCTGCAGTTGTTTTCACGTTCTGTTCTTTCATGGGGTTTAGTCTGCACACTATAGACAAGGTCGAATAACAATGCCCCTTGTTATTACGTTCTGGTCAGGCCTCAGCACCTAGACAAAACACACAAATGCAGCTGTTGTTTGGGAACACGTACATCTTTGTGCCGTGTAGGTCTGCACAAATAGGTAACAACACACTTGGAGAGAGAGCTTTCCAGGTTATAGATCTTGACAGCACCTGAGATATGGAACTTTCATCTGTGCATGCTGTGAAAGAACCAGAGATAGAGGACTGCATTCATTAATGCCAACTCATTGCATAGAACACAAGTGCATATCGGATGGACTCAACCACATCCTCGACCATGCATAGGGATTGTCAGCACATGCTCACCCACTTATAACTAAACCATTGTCCACAAAAGCAGATAAGTCACTGCATATGTCTGCATCCTATTTCTCCTTTGTAGTAAATCCACTCACCTTTATCTTTGTTCAAAGTAGAAATGAACAATAATATTACTGGCTTCCTGGATCACCTCTTATGTAGTGCCTGAATATGATTTTAAAACACAAGATAAATAGCTCTCAGTGCTTTTACAAGTCTAAATGTCCATGAACATATTAAAATAAAGCTGCAGTTTACATACAAAGATATCAAGAGGTACTACTTTTTGATGGAAGTGGACCACAATATATGCTCAATTATTGCTCATGCACAAGAAATGAACCGTAAAATATTGTCAAGTATTCTGAAAAGCGATTGTTAGACCTGGTGTCCTTGGCATGGTTTACCCAGACTTTTTACCCTCTGACCTCCAGTTTTGCTGACTTCATTTTTGCTTGCTTTAGGACTCAGTGCACTTTACCACCGCTAACCAGCACTAAAGTACATATGCTCTATACTCAAAACATGGTCACATTGACTTAACCACAATTGGCATATTTAATTTACTTATAAGTCCCTAGTAAAGTGCACTATATCTGCCCAGGGCCTGTAAATTCAATGCTACTAGTGGACCTGCAGCACTGATTGTGCCAGCCACTCAAGTAGCCCTTTAAACATTGCTCAGGCCTTCCATTGCAGAGCCTGTGTATGCAGTTGTAAAGTGCCATTTAGGTCTGGCAAGTTAACCTGCCTGCCAAGCCAAAACCTTCCTCTTCATTACATGAAAGTCCCATCTAAGGTAAGCTTCAGGACGCCAATTGGTAGGGTGCAGTGTATGTAAAAAGTAGGAGATGTACTGTTAAGTTTTACATGTCCTGTTAGTGAAATACTCTTAAATGTGTTTTTCACGACTACAAGTCCTATCTCGCCCATAGGTTGACATTGGGATTGCCTTAAACACCTTTTAAGTACAATTTTCAATTCTCTAAGCGATGCAGCATCTGAAGGCCTGGCCTCTGTTGGTATGTATTAATCTGTATCTGTTAGGTACAAATTCAGTAATGAAACCCACATGTATTTTAGCCACTTCAAATATGTACTCAGGTATAGGCATTCACAAAGTACTGACCTTTCTAGGGAGCAGTGTCACACTCCACATCTAAGAGCAAATGGAGATCATTTAAGACAATTTAGAACACTCAGTGTTAGGGGTTTAAGTAGGCATTAACTATATAGAGATTGGGTGAAAGAAGGAAGGTAAAAAGCAAAATATCAATGAAGGTTGAAATAGATCAGATATCTGGAACTCTCCTACAATGTTCAGTCTCTCTTTTAAACAGTTAACAGTTTGATATGGCTAATAGTTTATTGTGATTATTATTTTACCTTTTTTCTGCCCATTTTATTTTACTCTGCGCCTTTTATCGTTCATTACCTAGTCAGCATATTTTCAGTTTGCATTGTTCTATCGCTAGTTTTCCTTACTCGCTTTGGGGCATATTTAACAAATAATCATGCAGCGCAACACGGCACAGCAAGTCGCCTTGCTGTACCGCGTGATAGGGAAAGGGCAGGAATGCACCTTACTTCACAACATACAGTACATTCCTGTCATTTCCCAGCTCTGGCGCACAATGTGCTGCCACGCAGGCACTCTTGCACCTTGGTGCAAGGGTGCCTGCATTGTGAGCAGGATTGTTTTTGTTTGGAAAGGGGAACCTTCCTTCACAAAAATAATTCTCAGTTTAATTTTTCTATGTGTGCTGAAGAATGCAGCACACACAGAAAGAGGACGTAACGAGGAGAAATAAAGATATTTTCCTTGTTACACGAGAGAGAACAGGCGAGATTGAGAGCGAGAGCAGTGCAGCAGACAGCGAGAGCTGTGGTTGCGAGCGGCAGCCGTAATCCAAGGCTGAGGCGGGGGGCCAATTGCCTAATTGACCTGACTGACTGGGCAGCAAGTCTGTGTGGTACAGTAAGCCATCGGAGCAGAATAGGTCGACGTGGCTTGCTCCCGCTCACTCCTGCAGCCCATTGTGAACAGCTGCAACGAGCCGCATCCAGCCAAACACCTGAGCCCAGTTTGATCTGCCCCATTCAAGCGAACCAGCAAACCAGACCGAAAGGCAAAGAGGCACTCCATAACACCTGACACAGCCCGTCTTTTGGAGCTTAACCCGGCGCTCAACCCTCCCCAGACCTGTCCATCTCTGACCGTGAGGCTGTGAGTCCCCGAGAGGCGGGCAGCGCGAAGAGCCGCGGAGCCACAAGCAGAGCAGCAGAACAGCGAACGGCGGGGAGTCAGCAAGGAAGTAAGGGAGCCAATAGGAGCCAGCAGGAGCCAGTAGGAGCCAGCAGGAAGTTGTCCGGAGTGGCGCTAGAGCCAGCAGGTTGGCACCGAGGTCTGCAGCACTCCAATAGCAGGTACAAGGCACAGGGTACCAGGAGCGCCGAGGGGGCCAGTGTGTGGTGTGTGGCACACGGTGTGTAGTGTGTTTGGCTCACACTGTTACACTGTTGTGTGACAGCTTTATAGGAGCTTGCAGGAGTGGAGGAGAGGCTAAGCAGGGGGCAAAAAGAGTGTGAGAGTGCGGCCACCATTAGTGGTGGCCGTGGAGTGTAGTGCGCAGGTGCCCCGCTGAGGCGGCCCAACTAGGTTGAGGGTGGCACCTAGCGTGCCCTGCTCTTGCGCCCCCCTGCCACTGCATTGCCCCCCCACCACTACATCTGCCCCTTGTAGCATCCTGTCATCTATCAGCGGCCCCTACCATCCAGCACACCCGCCTATCCGCCAACCCGCTACAATAACATTACTCTGCCCTCTCCCTGCCACTCTCAATCAAGTTACCCAAGTCACCCAAGCTACCTAGGCCAGCCGAAGCAGCAGCAAGCAAGCAAGCAGCAAGTAGAAAGCAGCAAGCAGGCACCCTTCCCCTCCAGTTGCCCTACATCGAACCCCTTGGCAAGCGCGGCGCACAGATCTCTCAGCTGAAGATGGTCAAGTAGGGCCACACAGGCTCAAAAGAGGACTCAAGGGAGCTCCCGCCATGTACAGCCACTGCTTGCCTGCCTGTCCACCCGCCGATCTATCTGCTAATCTCCCGTCCAACTTAATGACACCAACCAACACGCTGGATAGTAGGGAAGTCATTGAGAGTGGCTTTGGAAAAGAAAGAAAACCCGGACAAACAGTGCGCGACCCACGGTCACAGAGCTGGAAATTGATCTACAAATTAAAGTACAAATTACCGTACAAATTAGAGGACAGGGCAGCGAAAGGGAAACACAATTCCAACCATAAACATCCTCGCACACAGCAAGAGAGACAGATGAGAAAGAGCAAGAACAAGCCAAATATCAACATGAGCAAACTTACCAAACTTATCAGCGCAGGCAATAGAACAAAGACGGCAACAAGAAAGCAAGCATGGTTGGCATCCACCCCTCTGCCGCACTCACCAAATTCAAGCCCCAAAATTGACACCAAGCCAATCTGCAAATATTTCATCCCAATAACGCCTTGTCAGGATATACTGGGAAAGAACAAGTTACACAGCAACGCATTAATAAATACAACGCTACAAGGCAACAGGCGCACAAGTCAGTGTCGGAGCCAGGAAACGACCCAGGAAATGAGAAGCCAGGGCAGTGGGAAACCGACGGACGTGGAATTGTACCCCACTGGGAACATCAACTCAGACTCGAACCCACATTGGAATAAGGTGAAAGAAGGGCCAGGGCACGGAGACACGGAAGTGTTTGAAACCTCAACATCTCCCGAGTACTCAGCACGCCAAGAGGAGATGCAAGCCGTATCAGGCCAGACTCAGCGCCAGGAAAAAGCCCAAGACATACAAGGGCAGGGAGACCCAAAAGTCCTTGAAATTTCATCAGCATCAGAGTACTCAGAACCCCTGGGAAAGAGGCATGACCTATCAGGCCTGAGAACTCTGGAAATCTTAGAAATATCTTCCACTCAAGAATCAACAAACAAAGGTAGAGACAACCATTACATGCACGGGGAACTCACGACAGACTCAAGGGCAGAAAGCTGAAACAACCCACACGTTCTGTCCACGTCCCCTTCCCACTCACGCAGCCTATCAGCAATTAAAATGTTCACCTTTACACAAAGCCTACCCTTGATGAAGGAGGACCGGAGAGAAAATAGCCTCTCGGGAGAACAGAATCTCCTCCATTCCACCGCCAAAACTAATTGCACACCCCAGATGGGATGTCACAACCAAAATTCTTTATTGTCTATCAACTCCGCCTTATCAACGGCCATCAACACGCTCACCTGGCAAACGCAAAAATTGGAAATACAAATGGATACCATGCAGGCAATCGCGATAGCCATCATTAACATTGAAGCTAAAATCGACACTCTAACTGGAAAATTTGATTTTTTGAGGTCATTACCGGCCGCCAGGTTGTTTGTGCTTACCGATAGTTGAGAAGCCTACTTCACTACCAGAAATTTTAACATCCATTATCACAGAACTTAAGCAAAGACATCAGACCACCACAGTTCAGTTCCACCAAAGAACACACAAAAGAACATTAAAGGATGCAAATGGAATTAGCAACCCAGCGAGTGTGGCAAGCACCCCCAATGTGCCATCACAAACAGCAACGAGGGATGTGAACCTCTGTGTGGGCAACACATGCCCAGTAGAAAAGATCACCGAGCAGAATAAAACCCAAGGTGGCATACCCATCCTGTGCATGGATACACCTCCGTCATCTTCATAACTGGCAGCAGTGATGCACCAAAGCACATCAAAATATGAGGTACCCTGCACAGGCGAAACCTGGTACAGTAACGTCGGCAGAACAACCAATCTGGAACTCACTACAGAACCCTCCAAAGCACTATCACGGAGAGCAAAGAAACGCTTGAAAAAACAAGCTAAAATGAACAAACAACAGCGTCAGATAAAGGAAATACAGCTGGGCCTGAGATAACCAGTTGGCCCTCGTAGCCCAAAAATACATGCAAAAAGGTTCTCATAATAAAGAACGCGGACCCACAGAAACTCTATTCGATTTTTCAAAAGGAAAGCTGTAGAACCAGGCCGGAAAAATGGCCAGCCAAAAAATACAACAAAACCTAAAATAACTACAAATTTATACACCAATGAGGGACTGTCAGACAAGACAGAAGAGCAGACCCATCATGCGCCGGAAGTGCTATCACAAACAGTCAGCACAGGTACCTCTCCTATGAAGCAGTATCATGATAGTAATAAGAAGGAAGCCCGGCCACACGCTACGGACATGGAAATGCCAGCCCCCCCGCTACCGAACAAAAATGACCTCTGGGGGACCAAAGACATCCACAAAGATATCAGAGTGACTATAACAACAGCACAAGGACCGGCCACGTATTCAACCGACGAATGCCAAAGGGCACAAGGGTAAATGAAAGAAGAGAATAACATCACAATCTTCGCTCCTGAATACACCTCACGGGGAAGCGCCGACATTTTAATCAGGACCAATATTTTACAAATATTTCAACATATTCCTGAGCTCTCCTCGATTGTGACCGAAGACCTCATCCAAGTACAATTTAAGCTATTAGCCAACAATGAAACAAAAGAGTCGTCAATACTAAAATGGAAAAATGACTCCATACCACAAAAAATCATGACAGAAAAAGATTGCTTTGCGAATTGGGAGATCAAGGTACACATTGCTAAAGAGGAAAAATACCCATTTATGTTAAAAGTTGGCACCAACATCAAAAATACAGAGAGCGCACGAAAGTCCTGCTTAAAAGGAACAAACTACGTTGCTCGCACTACAGCTTTCCCCAACTTAAGAATACATCTTTCACCTAATTCAAACAAGGCGCACGTACACAGAAAGTGTAAAAATGGATCTTAAAAGAAATCACAAGGAACGAACACCAATAACCCACCCACCGTTAAGAACAAATTTCTCCTAGCAAACAAAGAAGTGATTCTCACAGCTCTGGTCAGAAGGACACTGTGAAAGTAATTTCATGGAATGTGTATGGGCTAAAAACCACATTACAGAAAATGGAATCAGTTGACTTTCTACAGTCTGGGGATCTGCTATGTCTCTAAGAAACTTGGTTGGTAACCTCAGCAGCCATTCCAGGCTTCACGGAATTTCAGCAGCCGGAAAAAAAGTACAACATATTTGGAAGACCATAGGGGGGACTATCAATATACACACGAATCAGCAGCAACAAAAAAGCAACACCCCTACTCAACACGGGCATGGCTCAAGTTACTCTTTTGCAATGCTTCAAATTGAACGGCTGCCCAATAAAGATTGTACTTGTGAACATCTACTTCAATAGTAATGAATCATCAAGACCCAGTGTCATGAGGGCTCTAGTGGACACACTGTAAGAGCTACTAAGCAGTCAGCCAAACTGCGGGATTATAATCGCCGGGGATTTTAACACTCGAAATTTAGGGACTGCACTGAATGACGCCCTGCCGATGGACACGACAGGAAAGCTAATGAAACATTTCTAAATACATACAGATTAAAACCAATACAAATCCTCAACCCCCTCAAGGCTGTCTTGAATATAGAACTACAGAGAAAATCAAAACCACGATATCTTCATGTGTAATCGCTTCCATGGACAAGTGTCAGAATCTCAGAAATCCATGTTCGAGACGAGTGACCATCTCCCACTGGCCATAGTCTTTGCACTACAAATGGTCAGGCAACAGCTCATTGCCATAGTGGGTCACAATAAGGGGGAAGAAATTCACACCTTACAGAGGAGAGTAAAATGGAATACAATAGATACAACAGCCCTATGGAAGTGGAAAAGCATCTGGCCCAGACTCGGCCACGAATTTATTGCAGGCAATGTTTGCGAAAATTGGATTAAACTGGCGACAGAGGTGTACGAACTTTTGATATGCAGACAAACAAACATCTGGCGAGCCTCAGGAGAAAGGATCTGTTGCCAGCCAGAACCGCGGTGTGCAAAAGTGGGGCAAAGCAAGCGGGCCTTTAGATCAGCCATCCGGACCCACAAGCGAGAGGGAAAGGACAAAACATTCCAAAATCAACTCCAAGCCAGGAAAATACATAGGAAAAACGTATGGGATAGCAAAAGACAACAGCAAGACTCTGAATGGTTGTACATTCATAGCCCGCTGACCCCAAACAAACAGGCATAATTTTGGTCATACATCAATAGGCTTTCAGGGCACGGCCATGAAAGGTGCAATGTGGATTACAGCCACTCATGGATTGCCCATGTGGCTACATTGTATTGCCGCGTGCCAAGTCAGGCTCAACCGAATTAGCAAAACCCAAAGGAAATGATGGACAGAGTGTTGAACATTGCAAGCACTCACCCCCAGTCAACTGATCCGGGTTTAATCCATCACCGTTCTTTAGCCCACTCTGCCACCCCAGTTCAGACATGGCCATATGCAAATCAGTCTGACCCTGTGCCGCATGGAAACAGTCCAGCCCGAACTGCCAAGCCATGTCTTCCCTGGACCGGAAACAAGCTTCCTAGGACCAGTTTCTGGCATTTCAGCCGTCTTCAGCCAGGCTTGCTTGAATCCAGTGGCAAAGTGAGCAAGGGACTCACGTCTGAGCATACCCTGCCAACTTATGGCCAACAAAGCAAAAACCAAAGGAAATGATGGACGGAGTGTTGAACATTGCAAGCACTCACCCCCAGTCAACTGATCTGGGTTTAATCCATCACCGTTCTTTAGCCCACTCTGCCACCCCAGTTCAGACATGGCCATATGCAAATCAGTCTGACCCTGTGCCTCATGGGAACAGTCCAGCCCGAACTGCCAAGCCATATCTTCCCTGGACCGGAAACAAGCAACTGAATTAGCAACATCTCTATAGCACCGATGATTTGCAAAATACTCTCCCTCCACCTATAGAAGATACAGCCGTACAGCCGGTAGCAGGGAAGCTCTCGTATTGCGAAGAAACATCAGCACACCAGGTCGAAGCGAACCGTGTTACACTAATTTTAAAAAGCATCAGAAAGAACGGGGCACCGGGTCCCAACGGCTTACCAGGGCACCTCTTCAAAGAAGACTGTAACTTCTGGGGCACCATAGTTACGCCACTTTATCAGTATTGCCTGATCAACTCAATAGTCCCGGAGACTTGGAAAGGTTCTTTGCTGCAACCCATTCACAAAAAGGGAGACATCGAGGACCCAGTGAACTACAGGCTGATTGCTCTCCTGGATATCGAGGCAAAAGGCTATGCAAGCCTCCTTCTGCAAGATTTGCAGGAATGGGCGGACGATATTGAAATCCTACCAGCTTATCAATCCTGTTTTAGGCCTGGAGAATCAACAATGGATAACATCTTGGCTCTCGCTTACTTAGCAGAACAGTCCACTCAGAAAAAGCAGCTTCCACTCTTTGCATGTTTTGTGGACTACTCCGTGGCATTTGATGGCGTTAACCCGAGCCTGCTGTGGCGGAAACTGCAAAATTGGGGGGTACCACCGATACTGCTAAAAGCAATAATCAGTCTTTACACCGGAACCTGGGTACGATAGAAACTCACGATGAATGCAGCCACTAAAAAGATCTCAACAGATCGAGGGCTGAAACAAGGCTGCATACTGGCGCCCCTCCTTTTTATCTATACACGGCGGACCTCGGCAATACATTATCCAAGGCTAACCTTCTCTCTCCTAAAATTGGCTCGACTAGATTATTTTTAATGCAGTACGTGGACAATATGGTGCTAATGGAGCACACCAAAACAGGCATGCAGCGATTACTGGAAGCACTAAACAAGTACAACAATATTAACGACTTAAGGGCAAATGCGGGAAAGACGAAGGTAGTAATATTTGGGAACTATGCCAATAAAGTAAGACAACATTGGAGACTGGGTATCTTGAAAATAGCAACAACGACCAAATATACTTCCTGGGGGTTTGGCTCACTAGCAATGGGAAACCCACGGCACAAATCGCTTCCATTGAAACAAAAGCTAAGGCAGTTACATATGCCCTTTGCAAACTGAATTCTAAACTAAGCGGCCCATCCACTAAACCCATCAGAAAGGTCATATGTGCCAAGCTGCTACCCTCACTCACAGACGGTCAACCAGCATTCCCGGTGGCTTTTAGTAACATCTTGGAACAAGCCAACTGCCGAGCGTTTAAGCAAATTTTCCAAACACCAACACATGCCCGGAGTGCACTGGTCCGATTGGAATCCGGGCTAAACAATTAACTCGTGGTCCAAAGTCCTGCACACTGCCTGCACTGAATTGCACCTTGACTTGTCCAACTGGCAGGATTTTATTCATCAGCCCGGTACCCTAAAATCGATCTAAAAAAAACAAGTTCGACTACTCTCTAAGGAAGAGGACATGAAGGAGCTGAAGCTCTCCAGCAGCAACATTAGGATCACTGCTACCTCCTACGAGGACCGCCTAAGGAAGCCATACCTTGATACAGCTTTAAACAAGTCTATTTTAAAGCGAATCTTAGCAGTGAGACTCATGGTGCTGCGGATAAAAGACATAAACATGCGCTGGAAATCTTTAGAGGTGGTCAGTACTTGCCGACTTTGCCAACAGTACGAGGAATCCATGGCCCACTTGGTTTGCAAATGCCACTGTTTGGCACACAGGCATGTCACACCCAACTAAAGCCATTGTTTTTGAAATACGGAACACGCACATGCCAAGATGCAATGAAACTTCTTTTTAATTTGGACATTCCAATGGAATTGGCAAGACTTGCGAAATTTGCACACAAGGTGAAAGAAATTTTAGTCAGCGCCTCGCACATCACACTTTTTTTAAATCTCCATGGCTAAAGTGTCAAACAAGTACCTGCACAGTCGCCACAAAATCTTTCTTGGCCCCATACAGATGAGTGAAAATATGCACTTTAGTGAAAAAACTCAAAGTCATCCCTTTAATCTGGGATTACAACTAATTAAAGGCTCTGACAGCTGACCATTTGCACTGTTTTTATTTGTTTTATCATCAAATGCAATATTTTAGATCTATTTTATTCATGCATTAGAACGGTATACATTAATGGTTAAATATGTACCTACCATAACTGAAGTAATTAAGTGCTGGAATATCTCCACTTGATCTTCATTGTAACAATTTAAATTAATTGAAACAATAAAAATGTATTCTTCTTCTTTTTCCTTGTTACACCTCACCTGGGGACGTGTAGTATTTTGACTCATTTCCACGTCTACCACTGAAGTTGAATCTGGGAATATGCCAAAAACCATGGGTGGATGTGTGAGAACATCCATGCTCCACCCATGGAAGGCCTTCCTGGAGCAGAGTTATGCAACGCAGCAATTTGGATTGCGTTGTGTTACTCTAGATTTATCAAGCCATAAAAGGTGGCATTGCGTGGCTTGATAAATGAAACTTAAGAGTTGCGTTGCTCTTGCACCCTGTTGTGTGTCACAAGGGTGATGCAACTCTTTAAAAAATATGCCCCTTTGTACTTTAGTGCATAGTAAAGAGCTCTAAAACCCATGGACCATGTTTGCATTATATAAAAACGCTAAAAATAAGTACAGTATAATAGTTATGTTGGTTATCCATTCAATTTCTTGATGGAAAGTCACGCCCGGTTCTGGAGTTGTTGGATGCTACTCCTGAAGAAGATAATTTTTGGTAGGGTTCAGCTTCAATCATGGCTGGACATTTTGAACAGGCTTACCAACATCACTGTGGAGACGTTCAATACAATTCTAAAAAGAAAACTCCATGCTCTATAAATAATGATATCAAAATAAAGTTAGGAAGCCTTTTTTGAAAAAGTCAAGATTTTTTTTCGTCATTTGCAATTGTACAGCTTGGTGACTTCAGAACTGATCGGTGCTTGTGTAAATGCCGAGTAGGAACTATAATTGTAGGACAAAATTACTAGAAATTTAGGGGCATATGTATCAACATCACCATTTGCGATTCTCAAATAGCGATTTTTAAAGATCGCTATTTGAGAATTGCAAAACGGGATGTCTTTAAAAAATTGCAAACTTTGCGCGATTTCTTAAAATTCCTTAATTGCGATTAGCAAATTGCGAAATCGCAATTAAGGAATACCTGCCCATTCATTTCTATGGGCCAGGAGACCCATAGGAATGAATGGGAAGTAATTCTGAAATAGCGAATCGCAATTTGCTAATAGCTATTTGAGAATAATTTCAAAGGTGCAAGGGTGTCATGATGACACCCTGATGCACCCCTGAAATGAGCATGTGTGTGCATATGGCGCACATACATGCCCTAAGGGCATGTATGAGCGTCACGTGGCACTTTGCAAAATTCAAAAAAGTGCATTTTGAAAGGAAATCGCAAATTACCACCAACTGGAAGTTGGTGGTAATTTGCGATTTCTTAAGGATAATTCGCACAACTTGGGTGCTTTTTACATATCATTTAAGAAATCGCAATTTGCGATTTCTTAAATGCTTACGCAAAATTAAGAAATCGCTAAATTAGCAATTCCTTAATTTTGCGATGGGATTTGGCTCATACATCCCGATTACCGATTTTTTAATCGCAAACGCTGTTATTTTGCAAATCGCAGCGTTTGCGATTAAAAAATCGTTTGATACATATGCCCCTTAGTCATGTTATCAGCGATGTCACTGACCATGTCATGAGTGATGCAATATGTGAGGTTATGAGCAGTGCATTTTAGGCACGTAAGTTATAGTTAGCTCAGGTAACTATAAATGTTGAATTTCACTGGTTTTGTATGAGTGAAATCTGAGCCTAACTATAATGTCCCTGTAACCTTTGTTTTTTTACAGTGATTCTGTAAGGGTTTTTTTTACCTATATTTCCTAACTATAATGCCCCTGTAACCATTGGTTCTCACAGTGAATTTTTATGTGTTTTTAAATTCTATTTCCTAACTATACTGTCCATGTAACTTTTTTCTGTGAATTTCTACCTTTTTTAAGTGTCTGTAAGAGTGTATGAGTGGGTGTGGGACTAGTTTTGAGAGTGTGTGAGTTGCTGTATTGGTATGTGAGTGGGTGTGTGAGTGGTTTTGTAGGTGTGTGAGTGGCTGTATGGATAACTGAGTGTGTATGTGAGTGGCTGTATGGATGAGTGAGAGGGCATGTGAGTGCTGTATGTGTGAGTGAGTGGATGAGTGAGTGGCTCTATGAATGAGTGAGTGGGTGTAAGTGGTTGTATGAGTGAGTGACAGGGTACATGAGTGGCTTTATGAGTTAGATGGTACATGAGTGGCTGTATGTGTTAGGGAATGGGTGTGTGAGTACTTGCATGAGTGAGTGAGTTGGTGTGTGAGTGGTAGTATGAGTGAGTGGCTAGGTGTGTGAGTGGCTATATGGGTGAGTGAGTGGGTGCATGAGTAGCTATATGGGTAAGTGGCTGAATGGGTAAATGATTGGGTGTGTGAGTATCTGTATGAGTGAGTGTGAGGGTGTATTTGTTGTTGTATGAGTGACTGACTGGGTAAATGAGTACCCGCATGGGGGAGTGAGTGGGTGTGTGAGTGGCTCTATGAGTGAGTGAGTGGGTGTGGAAGTGGTTGTATGAGTGAGTGACAGGGTACATGAGTGGCTATATGAGTGAGATGGTACATGAGTGGCTGTATGTGTTAGTGAGTGGATGTGTGATTACCTGTATGAGTGAGTGAGTATGTGTGTGAGTGGTAGTATGAGTGAGTGGCTGGGTGTGTGAGTGGCTATATGGGTGAGTGAGTGGGTGCATGAGTAGCTATATGGGTAAGTGTCTGAATGGGTAAATGATTGGGTGTGTGAGTATCTGTATGAGTGAGTGAGTGGGTGTGTTTGTTGTTGCATGAGTGAGTGAAAGGGTAAATGAGTATCTGTATGGGGGAGTGAGCGGGTGTGTAAGTACCTGTATGAGTCAGTGAGTGGGTATATGAGTGGCTATATTCGTGAATGAGTGGGTGTGTGAGGGTTTGAATGGGTGAATGACAGGGTGCATGAGTGGTTGTATGAGTGAATGATAGTGTGCATGAGTGGCTCTATGGGTGAGTGAGTAGGTACATGAGTGGCTATATGGGTGAGTGAGTGCATAAATGGCAATATGATTGACTGAGTACATGTGTGAGTGGCTGCATGGGTGAGTCAGTGGGTGTCTAAGTAGGTCTTTGGGTGAGTGATTGGCTGTGTAGCTGTATGAATGGGTACCTCAGTTGCTGTATGGGTAAGGAATGGGTATGTGAGCACTTTATGAGTGTGCATGTGAGTGGTTATAAGAATGAGTGACAGGGTACATGAGTGTGTGTATGGGTGAGTGAGTACATGTGGGAGTGCCTGTATTGGTGAGTGCATCAGTGAGTCACTCTATGGGTGAGTGAACGGGTGTGTGAGTGGTTTTTTGAGTGTGTGAGTGACATTATGGGTATGGGGTGGGTATGTGAGTGGCTATGTGGGTCTGTGAGTAGATGCGAGAGTGACAGAATGGGTGTGTGAGTGGGTGTCTAAGGGGCATATTAACAAGCCTCTATTGCCACAACAAAGTCACTTTCAGTGAAGTTGTGATGGTGATAGGGGCTTCGCCTTATTCACAAGGCAGCGTTAAGCAACTTAACATGGCTTAACGCTGCCTTGTAAATAAGGCACCCTTTTACACTGTACTCAGTGTGAAAGGGGTGGGCAATGGGTGTTGCATTGGGTGTTCCACCGCAACACCCATTGATTTTGACGCTGCCGCCTATTTACAAGGATGGCATAAATAGGAAGCAATGCCAAAACTAAGACGAGGGAAAACCTGGTCTTACTCTGCTTAATTTCTCTTAGTGTTTGCTGTTTCCATGTGTGCTGTCTTGTGCAGCAGACTTAAAAACAGCAAATTGCCATTGATTGTGTATGTACAGGAAGGTGACCCTTTCTGCACATAAACAATCCAAAAAGAATTATGTTTTGAAACTTCTATGTGTGCTGCATTAAGCAGCACACATAGAAGTTTCAAAATGCGATGAATGATTATTTATGTGCTATGTGCAGGAAGGAGACCTACCTGCACATAAACAATCATTTCCCCCAACACAGATACCCTTGCACTATGATGCAAGGGTGCCTGCTTTGGCATTAGGCAGCTGAACTCCATGCCAGCGCTAGGGGAAACGCAGGGGTGTGCCACATTCTTGTGAACAAGGCACATCCCTACATTGTCAGAATAGAGAAGTGTGGCATTAGCAATGTTTGCTTATTGCCATGCTTCTCCATTCTGTTGTAAATATGCCCCTAAGTGTCTGTGTTGGTGTGTCGGTAGTTGTGTGAATTACTCAGCCAGAATGAAACATCACCTGCCTCTTCATCCAACAAGAGGCCAGAATTTTGCACAAAATATCTACCCAACTGGAGTAATTTCCACTGGTTAATTAGTAAATACTACCTTGTTGGGAAAATGCCTAGTGCATATTCAATACCACACCTGCGCAATGGACCACAAGGAAATGTCTACAGTGACCTTGTATGTGTTTTGTAAATGTGATTGTTCATTGTGCATCTTTATCCCAAAATCTGTAAAAACAGAGATACACCTCCACCAAACAAGGTACTTCCTCTTAACTATATGAACTGTGTGCTTCTTTGTTTGGTGGAAATGTCCTCATATTTTTCAGCATCAAGAAGTCATCATCAAAATTGGCAGGAAATGTCCTGGGGAACCTTTTGTAAGCTGTCCATCATCCTGGCAAAAGGCGGAAAGACCTTTGCATACCTCTAAGGTGGATGGGGCAGGGCCAAAAGGGGGATGCTTCCAGGGGATTCGCACATTTTCATACTCAAAGTAATTTAGAGAGAACCATGGACTCTGTTCTCACCAGAAGAGGCCAAGAAATAACCCACTTTTCACAGTCACTACAGATTGTGCTCTGATAAATCAATGATGCATTCACCTCCACGAAGCAATTGACATCCTTTTATGATCCGCTGAGACCCGCTAATTACTGGAAGTGGTGGGGGCCACATGATCCCCCTCACTGGGGCAAATTTGGCCCCAGGAACTCCATCCCCCGGGACCTGGCCAAAAATGTATGTTTCCACCCCTGCCCCACATATCGCAACAGAATCAAACCGTAGTTTAAATCAGCGCCTCATCCCCGTGTATGACCTGATCTCCCCCTCGACCACAGAGACAGGAGAATGGCCGTCTCTCAACAGTATGCCTTTATAAGCCACCCAGTCGCCCTAAACCCTGCTGTGCTTTTGAGGCAAACAGGTTTTTCAGACAGCAGGGCAGTCCTTCTACTGAATCTTCCACAGGTCCAAGAGCGTTTTTAGGAGAGGTTCTCAAGGTGCCACTTTTATATCTGGTACCAGCATTTGCTTGGGAGAATTTCCCTGGCCCAACCCCAAAATTGATAGGGAAAGTGTACTATTCCCACTCCAGTGAGTGCAACAGTAGGGAAAGTGTTGGATAGTGTAGGGGTTAAAAAACCTATTCCAACTCTAGAGAGTGCAACAGAAGGGAAAGTGTTCGATAGCATAGGGGTAAAAATTACTATTCCCACTCCAGAGAGTGCAACAGTAGGAAAAGTGTTGGATTGCGTAGGGGTTAAAATTACTATTCCAACTCCAGAGAGTGCAACAGTAGGAAAAGTGTTGGATAGCGTAGGGGTAAAATTACTATTCCCACTCCAGAGAATGCAACAGTAAGTAGTGTTGGATAGCGAAAGGGTTAAAATTACTATTTCCACTCCAGAGAGTGCAACAGTAGGGAAAGTGTTGGATAGCGAAAGGGTAAAAATTACTATTCCCACTCCAGTGAGTGCAGCAGTAGGGAAAGTGTTGGATAGCGTAGGGATAAAAATTACTATTCCCACTCCAGTGAGTGCAACAGTAGGGAAAGTGTTGGATAGCGTAGGGGCTAAAATTACTATTCCTACTCCAGAGAGTGCAACAGTAGGGAAAGTGTTGGATAGTGTAGTGGTAAAAATTACTATTCCCACTCCGTGAGTGCAAAAAGTAGAGAAATAGTTGGATAGTGTAGGGGTAAAAATTACTATTCCCACTCCAGAGAGTGCAACAGTAGGGAAACTATTGGATAGCGTAGGGGTTAAATATTACATACTTATCAATTAAATCATTTTTTAAATTAAATAATGAATTAGTAATAAATTAATAATTTAATTATAAATACCAATAAATTAAAATTAATAATTACTTGAATTACATTAAATTACTTCCCATCCTATTCCCCTATAAACCCACAACCCGCTCCACATAAAAATGAACACAATTAATATAATTATCAATTAACCAATTAATACAACATAATTACCAATTAATACTTAATTAACAATAAAATAATGATAAATACCAATAAACAAAAATTTATATTTACTTAATTATAATAAATTCTTTCCCACCCTATTCCCCTATAAGCACACAAGCTGCTCCTAAACTAAATTAACTCAATTAATATATGTATAAATTAATCAATGAATAAAAAGTAATTACCAATTAATAAACAATAAATTAATTATCAATACTAAAAAATAAAAATGATTAAATAATGTATTATAATTAATTTTCCCTATTCCCCTATAAACCCACAACCTGCTCCAATAAAAAATAACACAATTAATATAATTATCAATCAATCAATTAATACAAATAAATGTCCAATTAATAATTAATTAGTAATAAATTAATAAGCAATACAAATTAATAAAATATAATAATGACTTAATTATAATGAATTACTCCCCACCCTATTCCCCTATAAACCCACAACACGCTACAGAACTAAAATGCAAAATTTTATTAAAAATAATTAATAATTTCTAAAAATTATGATTTAATTTACTATAATTAAATTACTTCCCACCCTATTCCCCTATAAACCCAAATCAAGCTACGGTACTAAAACGCAAAATTTACTTTAAAAAAAAATTACTCACTTGTAAACACTTAATACATATATTTAAAAAAAAATACAAAACAACAAAAAAATGTGGGACACATACATATAAAATAGATACTAAAATACATAACACTAACATAAACATCGATATTATTAGCGATATTTTTGCTAACGATATTACTAACTTCGATAATAACAAAAACGATATTTCTTACCTTCTTGTCGATATTCTGGTCACCGATATTCTTGATGTCGATATTCTGTCCCACGATATTTAAAACTCGATATTTCTGTAGGTTTAAAAAAAAAAACTCAATATTATGTCTGTGAATCCTTCAAGTGGCTACCACTGCACACCAGATGCACTGTGCCACAAGCCCTCATCACCAGCCAACTGCACAATAGCAATGCTCTCTACGTAGGAATTGCCACAGACCTCCTACAGATATTTAAAACCTTACAAAACGCCACAGGCGGACTCGTCCTAAACCTCCTCTGACGAACCCACATCACACCCCACCTCATGCAACTCCATTATCTCCTCATACAGAAGAGATGGCAGTTCAAGCTGCTGACTCATGCACCCAGGGCTTTACACAACCAACGACCCACCTACACTAACCACTGCCTGAACTTCCCACCAAACATTACGAAGATTTAACTCCAGCTCCCTTTCACTTGCTGACACTCCACACATCCACCGAAGCAGAAGTGCAGGATGCTCCTTCTCCTACTTTTCAGGAAAGACCTGGAACAGCCTCCCCTGTGGCTCCAGACTATCACCTCACTGCCAGAAATTTGAAGGACCCTCAAGTTCTGGCTGTTCGAATGAATCTCACAGGACCTGCAAGCGCCTAAATACCCTATCAGGTTATTAGCACCGCTATACAAATCCTGATTGATTGATTGCGAGTTCTAATACCAACAAATACAAATTCAGCAAGAATAGGGAGTGAAGGCAAAAAGTCTGAGTGAATACCACATCAAGGATATCAGATCTAACAGCAATATATTTACCTATATCTATTTACGTGTGTGTGTATGTGTGTATGCATTTATATATATACATATATGTGTGTGTATATATATTTGAGAATATATATATATGTATATGTATATATATGAGTATATAATCAAATGTCAAGCAATAACATAAAACGACTGTAATCCCTGACAAGCTGAAAAAAGCATGTTTTCTCCGCAAGATAAGTTACCTAAGAGAGCCACTTCACTGCCAAGTCTGCAGATACAGCAAATAAATACTGTACAACTTGGCTTGCTTGCTGAAGTGTTTTCTGCTTTCAGTTAATTCTCTGTTGGTTAATAGTTTATCACTAACATCTGTTACCATTGACAGAGGCTGGTTTTATATGGGTGTCTTAACTCAGCAGTAACATGCAAAAATTATTCTTCTCTCAAGCATGTGCTAGGTTTTCTATTACAAATCATCTTGGGGATCAAGGTTGAACATCCACATCAGGGTATTGAGGGTACTATAACACGTTGCTGTTGGTGCAGAGGAATCACTTTTGTGCAATATATATTTGAAATAGAAGAACATGGCAGAATAGCCATGTTGCACTTGACTGTAATCCACGTCCCGCAGGCACTGCAGGTTGGGTAGAGCAGTACAGTAAAATGAAACTACCCAAGGAGAGGGAGGATATGGTTTATAAAACCAGAAACACAAAATTCAAAACCAAAATGGAGGCAGGTAGAGGAATAAAGTGGGGTGGTGCAGAGTGAGAGCAAGAAAAGACCAAGGCGAGCTGCTGTTTGAGTTACAGTCCTAACACATCCACCATGAGCCTAGTCATTTGAAACTTTATAGTTCCCCCAACGCATTGTCTCCATCTGTGCAGGTGAAGAGGACCTTTACTTTCCAAATCTCTCCTAAGCTTGCCTCAACGCATACACAGCATTTCAAACATATTGAGGAATTCTGGGCCATATTATCAAGAACGGCGATAACATTATCGCCGCTTTAGCGGCAGGAAACTGCCGCTAAAGCGGCGATAAGGGGCTTGATAATATGCCCTAGAGAATTCCAATAGAAGCCCAGGTTTGATGTCCTTGACACCAGCACCTGGGCTTCTATTGGAATTCTCTAGGGCATATAATCAAGCCCCTTATCGCCGCTTTAGCTGCAGTATTCTGCCGCTAAAGTGGCGATAATGTTATCGCCGTTCTTGATAATATGGCCTCACGTCTGCAGACGCCTCATTCATGGCCACGGTTTGGTGCTATGCTTCATTGTTAGAAAGTTGGTGTGTTTATTATTCACGAATAAGCTCTTTCAGGTCATTTGGCCAGGAGTGGTATCTATTCATTTACATGAAAGAAACTGTTTCTGAAGCAAATTTCTCTTCTGGCAGTCAATGTTAGCAGGAGCTCCTCGCTGTTCCTTGTGGCATCACAGATTTATGCTCTAGCCACATTGCCTATTATTTATCAATGCAAATCCTTGGAACCAATTTAAAGTTTTTTATTGGGCAAATAAGCTACAAGTGTGAGGAAGGAACTCTTCTTGCCACACTAGTGTAGGGAGGTCTGTTACATTTCAAGATGGCTGTCACAGCAACAGTTGTCTTTATCCTGATGTAGCTCTTCCATTTTGAAATCGACTGGGGGGAAATCCATGAGGTCTGATGGAATAACTGACATGATATGTGTATATGGAAAACACTCCTCTAAATTGGAGGTGCACTACCAGTACTCACATTACAAGTGTCCCTGACATGCTGAGGCTTTTCCTTCCAGCACAGCAGGCCATTGGTGTGCCACTGATGCTGCTCCAAATGATGACAAGTGACTCCACAATATTGTTTATCCTTGTACAGCCCTGCGAAGTGACACACATCTTAGGTCACACTAACACATTCCATAATTTGCACTGCAAGCCTCTGAGATTGTCATGCAATTAAGCTGAATAAAATTAATTGTGTGTTCAGTGTTCGAATATGCTTGCGCTGACGGAAACCTCCGTTTTACCAGGTCGAGCCTGGGCAGTGCATGCGCTGCTCTGCGAGGTATGTGGAATTCAAGTATGGAGTTGAAGCTCCGCCCACTCTCCGCCCATATTTTTTATTGGCTTGTGTCATTGTCATTTGTAAATGCTGGCTTCTGATTCGTTAATAGACTTTTTAGTCCCTCCTTAGTACCACCTTGTCTTCATGTATAACTTCCTATGAGGACTGGTCCTTTTACTTCTGTTATTGCACAGTATGTCTTATTTAGTCTGCAAGCACTAGGTTTGTAATGAGTTTCTCCTACTGCAGGCATGACATGCTTTCCTGCAACATTGGTTGCGCTCAATGTGCGCTTTCACTTCCCAAACAACCCGGGACAATGGCGGCCGCTTCTTTTAAATGAAATAGGTCTAGCATTTACAATAGTTTTAGCTTTTGGCATTGTAACTGACAATACCTTTTATTTTTGTGTTAATTATCAAAACAGATAAATAAAAGACATTGTAATTTACCATGCCAATTGCTTAAACTCTTCCAAATGTGAGACCCATTGCATTGCAAACGCTTGTTCTTTTCTGAGTCCTGGCTGCTGCTTCAGGTCGTTGCAAGGGGACAGGTCTCATTGCTCAGGCAGAAGATTTTGCTGTGAAATCGAAAGGCTGACATACTCTGCACATCACAGCGTGTCCTGCTAGTTTTGTGAGGGAAAGTGCTATCCCACCTGGACAAAAGCATAACAGTGTGCTTCCTGGGCCATAACTGCAGAGCCACCCAGCCTTCCCTAGGAGAATAACACAGTTGATGTGGCACTTTGATGGGCCACCAAGATTCTGATTAACTTTCCCAGCTGCATGTTAAAAGTAAGGGAAATTAAATCTGACAGCCCAGTGATGTGCCACGCCTCCTATGCACCACCCACTACTAGGTGCACATGAAGTCACAGTGCGCAGCCGCACTCACTGACCCAAGCCATTAGCCTTCATCTCAGTCTTCTATATATCAGTTTAAAAAATCTGTTAATTGGCTGCACCATTCCCATACACACCTGATTCATAGAAGCTCAGACCTCAACCACTTTCAGTTTTTTTCTTAATAAATCTCACAAACAAATCCACTGCGATTACAAAAACTATGAGTTCTACTTAACTGATGTTTTACATTTCAAAAGGACTGCCAACTGAAAACAAAAAGGAAAAATAGTATAGCGGTCTGCACCTCTATCAGCAACATTAGCAGTTTTCTGTGCAAACCACACGTGCAAATATCAATGATGCAGCAGGTGCAGTGGCACCGGGACAAAGAGGATTGAGGAACCCACTGAACTCTGATTATTATTGTATTTTTCTAACTAGTCAGCAATGAGGGTCCATTGTCCTTGCTTGCACAAGTGCGCATGACACCTTTGGTACACCACTGGTGCAAACATCGGTTAGTGTTGAGAATGTTTGCTAGTCTCCATACACTGCCAACGGGTCCCTGTGTTATTAAACAGAAACATTAAATATATGGTTTTTTTAAAAAATTGTGAACTTATCCTCCTTTCCAGAACTGTAAATCTTCTTTCCTCCCCCCCCTTCCACACTTGTGCATTATCGTCCTCTCTGCACTCCAAATTCCTCATAACTAAATGCAGTGGGACTTATTTCAAAGCCCAGTTGGTTGTACCATTAGGGGCTATGACGAATATGGCACGTTACAACGCATTCGATACATCTCATGCCATTACAACGCGATTGTTACAATGACCATATTGTTACATCGCATACCATTACAATGCAAGTCGTTACGATGACTTGCTGTAGGGGGCGCTGGATGTTAAAATAGTATAATTTACTTTTCCAACTCTAGTCTGTGCAACAGTAGGGATGGTGTTGCATTTTAAATCCAACACCTTCTGCCCCCTACAGCAAGTTGTTGTAACGACTTGCGTGTAATGGTTTGCGATGTAACAACGCGGTCGTTGTAAAAACTGCTTTGTACTGGCATCCGATGTATCGCATGCGATAAAAAGGATGTTTCCTGGCTATGACGCGTCCTTGCAACCTATCTTGGTATTTTGGAATGGTGGAAAGCAATTCATCACTAAAAGAGTGCTTAGTGCAAGGAGAGACCTGTCACATTATTGTTTAGTTTCTATGGCTGGCTCCCACTAACGTAACAAATACAGCAACTATCCAGGTTTGATTCAGCACTTCAATGACAGCAGTTAGATAATCTAAACATAGCAGTCTTGAAGAGCTAACTGACTACTCTTCACTTGCTGGTTCTCGTGAAACATATGCAGATGGCTACAAAAAGATTTTCATTTACATGTTCTGATTTTATTTCATAGTGGAAAATCTGATTTTATATAGACTCCCAGCTGTACTGTGAATAACAGGTTCAGGATTTCAAAAAAGAATAAGGGTGAAAATGGAGCAGTGCACAGGGTCCCTGGACTGCCTCTATTTTGGAACCAGTTGCATGATGCACAGGCTGAGCCATAGTAAACCATCTGGCTCCAGTCAGGCTTGCCCACCTCTACTATTGTGTTGCAAAAAAGTGGGGCATTTCTGAAATTAACTCATGTTACAGACTTCACTTCTCTGTTCTACTCTTGTTAACTTGTCACACATAAGGCATTGAATTGTCACACATAAGCTTGCTGCAAACCTGAAAATGTCACACATAAACAAACTGAAAACTTGGCAGCTATGTTTGTCAGCAATGCCATTGGGTCCCTCATCCTATTGCCCTCCTCTTGATGGGGTATGATAATGCTAAGAACGATTGATGGGACTTTGCCAGTATTACACCCCTCCTCTAAGGCACCTAATTATCAGAAGCATTGGTTGTTGGGTGATCCCACACTAAGAAATGGGTGAGGTTTCCAAGGAATGCACCACTTGTTTTATGGATTTTTTAAACTTGAAGCTGCCATTCACTCATATGGTGACTTTGGTACAAAACAAACATATCAAAAACTGCAGCTAAAGCATTGATTGTTCACACATGTAGGATTTCAGCAGCTGACATCTGAGTCTTCAACAAAATTGACTATGTCTCCGTTGATGTATACACAATTCATTTTAGTATTTTAATCCCACTTTGCCTGGTATTGATTAAACTTTACTGAGGTTTTTTTGCTCATTTACTTCCATTTATATGTAGAGATGAGGTGCGGCTGCAACGTAGCTCCAACTTGACAATTCCTATCACTCTGTGTGTGGTGAACTCAGCTAGCGACAGAGGATATGGAGACACGGCACTCTGTATAAGATCTGTATGAAACGGGTAACAATATGTACGTGTTGATTGTCAATAAGCAGAAATCCTACATTGTCCTTCAATCTTGGAAACACTTGCTGGACTATTTTACATAATAGTCAATTTACCCTCACTCAAATCTTAGATTTACACATACATCTGGATATAGACACATTATTTCTATGAGGTTTGTACTATGGACATTGCAATATATGGGAAACCTCGATTTTTGAGCAAGTTACATATGGATACCGTATGTGGAAACCACCCGCAAATTGATGTATGCCCTGAGTGAAAAAGTAATTACTACAATACAGTGTATGTGCTGTTGGATGAAAAGATCCAGGAAAGAGGACTCATCAGTCTGTTTAGTTTTACCTTTTTCCACAACTGGCACAGTAACCATCACATATTCGGTATGTATATAGTACTGTGTATAACGAACAATCAATGAACCTCTGCAGTGACAGAATAAGATGCCCTATGGGATGACAAGTGCCAAAAACCTGTGTGGTCATTCAAAGTTTGTCAAACAAGAGTATAAATTCCCTTTGGTAACTAAAAATAAATTAAAATAAAAATAATTTTTCAACCATTCATCTCAATTATACCACAAACCATTCATCTGTGTGTTGCTGGAATCTGGACCAGTGGGATGGTTTTTGTATGGCATAAGATGGACGGTGGATACATCTTCCCCAGATACTGGAAGAGTATTGATTGCATTCCAGTGGCTGTAGGTTGCATACCCAGACACTGAACTAAAGGAGAATAGAAACAGAGTTCTGCTTAGAAATTCACAACAACCTTGTTAGCAAAAGGGTGCTGGTTCGTTCTTCCCGAGTACTGCTATTTGGTGGATGGTAGGGATAAGGGATTGGACTGCTGTTTCAGTTTTTCAAGGTGAGGAAGTTTCTAGACAGGTTCTGTCCTTTTGTGTGTCCCTGATTATTGCTTCAGGTGCAGAGATCTCACACTTCATTGTGCCCTTGTTTTGGAGATTACTGCTTGGAACCAGCATCATTCTTATATGCTGTGAGACCCATCAACTTCAATAAAGGCTGTGTCTGAGGAACAACTAGAGAATGACATTAGACATAGAACCACCTCAAACCATTTCTGAAACCTTAGACAGTGGATCCACAGCCACTGTCTGGAATATGTATATATAAGCGGACCCAAACTACCCCACTTTGTTCCAGTTCCAAGTTCTTCTTCACCAAGGAAGGGAGAGCTTCAGAGAGTACTTGAAGGACTGCTGAACGATCAGTGATCAGGACTTATATCTCCATGACAACCAGTCTCACAGAGGTGAGGGGACATCACCTGAAGTCTGAACTTTCTGCAGAGGGAGAAGATGGTCTGCCCAGAGTCACAAAGCATGATTCTGTAGGAGGGGACACTGTCGAGAAGGAGAAGCACAGCATGTTCCTGGCATGGGGAATAACCAGAGAGAGTAAGTAACTGCATGGGAGCGAAGCCAGGTGCAACCCATATGTAGAAGGGATCACCCGGTCACACTGAATGGAACTGGTGATGAGCGGTTCCAGACTTCTGCAAATAAGAAGCATCATGTGCAATTGGCAGTTCACTGTGAGGGAGAGACTGGTGCTTCCACTGCCGACTTGGAGTCAGAAAGCTCCATCGTGCTGATGTCAGAGCAGTGATCAGTCCCCAGACAACAATTGCCAAAGACCTCCACATGGTTGAGATCAGCTCATAGATCTCACCTTCTGCATCAGTGTTTGGACTACAACCCACACTGGGAAGCCACAACTACTGGAGACAAGAACTACTGTGGCAGCCACTGCGCAGAGATCTTCAAGTTGTCAAGTTTCAAGCAAGGACACCGAGAGGACACAGCTGCTGCCCCAACATCTCAAGAGCCATTTCCTTAAGAGCAGAACTGCAAACATTCAACCTAGACTGCAAAAAGAATTGTGAATGAATAGGAGACTGAGTAGCAGACATAAGATTACTGGATGAGCGTAAGACTTTGAGAGAAAAACCACAAAGAACAGAATGTGAATTGAACTGTGACACCTCTATGCCTTGGGGTAACTTAAGGGTAATACACTTGTGTACTCAGTGCCATGTCCCAATTAATATTATAGGGATTACAGACACTGGGGAACTCATCACTGGGGGAAGGATCTAGTGCCTTAAGGAAAGTCATAAACATGATTTGCTTAATTTTGCTGTATAACATTATGTCATGGTATGTGATTAAAGTACTTTAAAGCTAAACTCTGGTCTCAAAAATATATTATTGTGTCTGTTGGTAGACTGTTCAGCTCTGAGCTCTTGTCCCCTTAAACTTCCTTCCTGAGAAGTGTTTTAATACTTGTCCCCCCTACCCTGTGAGTCAAGTGTGGAAAGGACCCTAGGACACCAGTGGTACATGACCTCAATTACCATGGTTGGTGCCCCATAGCCCATGTTTGCTGTGAAGCCCCCCAAATGAGGTCTGATGCTGCTCAAGCAGATGTTTGCTCAGGGAATGCAATTTAATGGGCCAGTTATAATCAGGATGTTAGTGTCAGGAAAGATCGGGTGTCTAAATTTATAGCCTCCACTGGCTCTGCCATTGGAAACTTCTGATCTAATGGACCATATGCCAGAGGGATGTCATGTCATAGTGATAGTCATACCACCCAATTCAGATTAGACTTCCCAGTACAGGACCGCCATGAAGAACAAAGTGGTCTTGGGCAGGCACATCACTTAATTGACTGATTTAGTGACACAGATTTTAGATTTTTCAAGAATAAAGTCCGTTAAGAGTTTATTCTTGAAAAATCAAACACTTTACCAAGTAGGTGCCTCAAACATGGTGCCCACTCAGGAAAGCAAGATTCACTATCTTCAGTGGAGTTACTGCATCCATTGCAGCAGCCATCCCACTGAAGGCTGGTGAGGATCTGCAAGTATGGCAGGCTGCTCTCCGCTGTGAAGATGGAGACAATGGCCTTCACCCACCTGGTGGCATGATGGACTGTCTGCCATACTGTCAATGACTAAGTATGTGTTTTGTGTGGGTGAGACTAGCTACGGCAATAAACAGGAATACATCAATTTCCTCTGCTCAGGACAGACTAGAGGATGGAGATGTAATTTTATTCAGTGCTATATTGCTTTTCACACCTAGGGCCTGATTTAGAATTTGATGAATGGGTACTTCCTCACACCTTACTAAAAGTGTCATAGCATATAATACACTTGTAATAGGGTGGTTGGGATCTCAATCATATTTGTAACAGAGTAAGCCATACCCCAAAATCTAAAACAGGCCCTTAGAAAGAATTCCTTCTGTGTGCATGTGTATGGTACTGCATTGTGTATGGGGTCTTCAATTGTTTATCCCCCTCAAGCACAGTAACCACAGAGAGGCACCCACAGGCCAATCCCAACGCCATTTCTCCAGGCCAGAATACAAAGGCATGTGACCCATGAACACTTGTAGTAAAATATGACATAAACTTCAGTAAAAAGAGACTTAGCAAAGAAATATGGACTCAAACACCAGAAGCAGCATATATGAGATAAACCATGGAATGGTGCAGGCAAAGAAAACTGGAAGGATGTATATAGACAATAGGCTTGTGCAAAATTTCAATTACGCCGGAATAATCAGTAATTTTAACAATTTTGCATACTTTTCGATGCAAAATTACTGATAACATCGCAATTACGCCTGTTTGCATAATTAAGAGTAATTTGGGAGAAAATTCCCCTACCACAAGAGCACATTTAGTGAGCATGAGTGACATTCTACTATTTATGTTTTGTTGCATTTAGCACTATTGTCAAAGCACAAAATGCATCCTTGTGTCCATTTTGGATGCCAGGGTGCATTTTGCTCCAACAAACTAGTGTTAAATGCTGGGAGTAAGTTGGGGGGAAAATCCTACGACAAGTCAACATTTGGCAAGAGCGAGTGGATGCTCGCGTTCCTATTCATGTTCTAAAATGCATCCCCAAATCCAGTTTG
The DNA here is from genome assembly GCF_964204655.1 of Triturus cristatus. Classification (NCBI taxonomy): domain Eukaryota; kingdom Metazoa; phylum Chordata; class Amphibia; order Caudata; family Salamandridae; genus Triturus; species Triturus cristatus. The sequence goes on along the minus strand of NC_140588.1, from coordinate 313,076,453 downwards.
GATGCAAGAGGACGTTTTTGCAGTAAGAAATTAGCACAAAATGCAGAATGGAGTCTCACTGAATATATTCTGCATGATTATGCAGCATGGAAATAAATTATTTATGTTCACACCTAGTAGACTCTGAAAGAGGCAACAAAATGGATATAGAGCACAGGAAATGAAGGCAATACCCATGGCATATTGTACATTTTGCTGAGGTGTAGAAGTGGACTGGGGGAAGATGTTGTCAGCTTAAAGCTCACTGATTAGATCACTATGAAACTTTTGAGAAACCTCTTCATCATTTTGGCTGATGTGTGAATATGGAGTGAGTGATTTCAAACAATTGGGTATTGAGTTCCTATAGGATATTTATCATTTGTAGGGTTGCCAATAGAGTTGGTGGGGGTAAGAGACTTAACAGTTTTACTGCCAGTTACTGATGGCACTGGTTTCTGCATGCAATACAAAAAGACAATGGACAGAATGCTGAACATTGTCAATCGTCCACCCCCATTCACCCCAGTTTGGACCCAGCCATATGCAAATCAGTCTTGTCCATTCTCCCCATGGGAACAGTCTAGCCCAAACTGCCAGACCAGGTCCTCCCTGGACCGGTAAACAATAATTCTGGGGCCAGTTTTGGTGTATCACCCCTCATCATCCTGCTGTGTTGCTTAGAGTCGATGTGTCGATTTCTTGGTTGCAGGACAAGAATCACCTTCATGGGTCCAGGACTAGGTCTGGCACCACTTGACAGGTCAGGACTCACAGCAGAGAAGCCCAGGTGCTGACAGCAAGATGCAGGAGAAGCCAACCCAAAAGGCATAACCCGGAACTGGTTCCCCCTTCTGGGGTTGAAAACGCTGACCTCTCTTGCTCCCCCTCGGTGAAGGCAATCTACCAGTACCCAGATGTTAGGTCAAATGTGTTGAGGAGCTTGGCAGCTCCATGCCGATCAATGAGCTCTCAGCTCGGGGAATGGGGTATGCATCAGTCTTGGTGCCCACATTGAGCCAACAAGAGTCTACACAGAACCAAAGTTCAGGTGTGACACCGGGTGAAGCAAACTTGGGGACTAAAACCCCTGGACTGGACCAACGACTGTTGGAGGGCTCAATAACCCCTAAGTCCAGCATCTTAGACACTTCCTCTTTGATGCTGTTCCTCACTCTATCAGACAGCCTATACGTTTTGTGCTTGACATGTGGGCTGTCCCCAATATTAATATCATGAGTGCACCAATGGATGACTCCTGGGGTGAGTGAAAACAGAGGAACAAATTGTCCCAACACCTAGCGACAGTATCTCTGCTGTTCTGGAGTTAGTGTAGTGGAGAGGATCACACCCTCCACTGACCCATCCTGCTCTATGGAAGACAGGAGGTCTTCCACCCTGTTATCCATGACCAAGAGAATGGTCAACTCTGATCTCTCAAATTGTGATTTGAGGCGGTTCACGTGTAGGACCTTCATGGGGTTCCTAGGAGTCTGCAAGTTCACCAAATAGGTGACGTCCCTCTTGCATTTCTGCACCTCAAACGGGCCAGGCCCGCGGGCTTGCAGGGCACGGGGTTCTACTGGTACCATCACCTACACCTTTTTGAACAGGCTGAAACTCAACTGGAGTTGTATTCTGAGTGTTCCAATATTTTATGTCCTCCTGGCTAGCTTCCAGATTCTCCTGGGTGAGTTTCCTGTAGCGGGCTGTCTGGTTCCTGAAGACCAGCATGCAACTTCATAAATCCTGGGGTGGCCTCTAGGGAGCTTTCTCCTAGCCTTACGTCACCAAACTGCGAGGTCCTCTCACAGGGTGCCCATGCAGCATTCCAAAATGGCCGAAGCCAACCCCCTTCTGCAATAACTCCCTGTAAGCAAACAACAGGCATGGCAAGAGGACATCCTATTTACATCTCATGGGCTCAGAAAGACCAATATGATGCCCGCAATGTTTGGTTGAACCTTTCAACCAACCCATTGGTCCAGGGGTGGTAAGGGGTAGAGAACTTATACGTTACTCCTTATGCATTCCACATGGCCTTCATGTTCAGAGACATGAAGTTAGTACCGCTGTCAGATACCACCTCTTTGGGGAAACCCACATGGGTAACAATCCCCATCAGTGCTCTGCCTACAGCAGCCGCAGTCACCATCCTCAAAGGGATAGCTTCTGGATACCTGGTGGCATGGTTCACCAAGAACAGGACAAACCTGTGGCCTATAGCTGTTTTGGGGTCCAGAGGCTCCAATATGTCAATGCCCATCCGCTTAAAAGGGGTGCTCACTACAGGAAACGGTTACAGGGGAGCCTTGCATCTTTCCCCAGACTTGCCACTCACCTGGCAGGTAGGATATGACCTGCAGAATGCAGCAGAGGCCTTCCTCATTTAGGTCCAATGGAAGTGGGTGACAAGCATGTCAAAGGTCTTGTCTTGGCCCAAACGACCTACCAGACGCACCTCATGAGCCAGACCCAGTAGGAAAGCTCCAAAGCTCTGGTGTACCGTCAGCACACAGGCTGACCCAGGCTCAGCAACCTTAAGCTCACTATACAGGAGACCATTTTCCTAATGAATCAGGTGAGTTCTAGCTCATACTCCACATTTGCAGGTCCAGCTGATGGCTTGCCAGACTGAGACATGATAGCAAAAACTCAAAAGGTTGCAAAAGAGAAAAAAGGAAGATATAGTATGCCAGTATGTTATGGTCTGAGGTATGGACAAATACAAGTCCTATACTCACCACTGATTACCAATGTTAGGAATGCGGTCTCTAGTTGGCAGTAGTGTGCACGCTGTCCAAGTAGGGACCCACACTCTAGTCAGGGTGAGTGAGGTACACACTAAGTTTACCTGTGCTCACCCTTTGGTAGCTTGGCTCAGAGTAGTCAGACTAAACTAAGGAGGCAAGGTGTAAAACATTTGTGCACACACACAGCAACACAGTGAAAACACCACAAAAGTACTCCACACCAGATTAGAAAAATAGCCAATATTTATCTAAGTAAAACAAGACCAGAACGACAAAAATCCAACATGCACATGCCAGGATATCAGTCCTTCAATATCAAATGCAGTTATAGCACTTAGAAAACATAACTCTCAGTGGGGCTATTTGGTTTCGCATGACCAAGAAAAATCCTCAAGTTCATTTTGACCACAATGGAGCACGGGGCGGCTACAGGAGTCACACGGACTCTGGTACAGTACCTTGGATGCATCGACAAGTCAAAGACGGCATGATGCACAGAGGAGGTGAGGCGTTGTGAAGGCACGTGATGTTCCTTACTTCTATGCAGGTCGCTGGCACGCTGGTGCTCAGGGACGATGCTTTGCACAAAGGAGGTGAGGCCTCACTGTAGCAAAGTGATGCATCAGTTCCTGGAGACCATGCAGGGTCGTTGAGCCACCAATGCCTGAGGACAATGAGGCCGTCAGCGAAGGTGATGCATCGGTGGCAAGTGAGGGATTTTAGGTCCTGAAAGCAATGCAGTGTTGATGATGCATCGAAGTCACAGAGCATTGCATCGATTCCATGGAATCAATGTCGAGCCACCAGGCCGCAGATGATGCGACGGAGTAGTGCATCACGGACTTCGGTGAAGCGGTGCTCGAGACTCATGCAGTGACTGTACTTCAGAGGCACTGCAGCAAAGTCATTGTAAGTGTTGTAAGTCGTGGTCATTGTGTCACATACTCAGCGAGTGGGGACCACGTCTTCAGTGCAGGTAGACGCGATGTGTCGATTTCGCAGGGATGCACCGGTTCCGTCATGATGCATGGAGTTGATGTGTCAATTTCTTGGTTGCAGCACCAGAATCACCTCCAAGGGTCCAGGAATGGGTTTGGCACCACTTGGAAGGTCAGGACTCACAGCAGAGGGACCCAGGTGCTGGTCGCAAGATGCAGGTGAAGTCCTTGATAGCCTTGAGACTTCTAAATGGAGGCAAGCTCACCTCAAGCCCTTAAAGAAACTATAGAAAGCAGAATGCAGAGAACAAAGTCTAATCCTCTCACTCCCAGGCAAGAAGAAGCAGACAGCAGGCCAACAGATCAATGCAAGTAGCGAAGTAGCAGTCCCTCCTGGCAGTCCAACAGCTTTTCTTCCTAGCAGACTGTCCTTCGTCCAGTAGTGTCGTCCTGTAGTGTTCCAAGTATATTGTTTCAGAGGTCTAGTACGTATACCCATTTTAGCCTTTGAAGTAGGGATTTTTCATATAAAGGTCTTTGTAGTGTACAGACCAGGCTGTTACTGGCCTCCTCCCACCACTCTAGCTCAGGAAGACTTGTGATAGGCCATCAGAAAATGATGGGCACATCTCAGCCCCCTTTGTGCGTGACTGTCTAGAGTAACTTCAGAAAGATCAACTGCCATCCAACCCAGATGTGTATTCTAGGGACAGGCAGAGGCACTGAATGGTTAAAGTAAGAAAATGCCATCTTCCTTAAAGTGTCATTTTCAGACCTACAATTTAAAAACCAACTTCACTAAAAGATGTGTTTTTAAATTGTGAGACCAGAGACGCAAAATTCCAATTTTCTATTGGCTCTCAATTGGTAGATACACTTGTAAAGTATTACAAGGCAGCACCAATGCTAACCTATGGGAGAGATAGACCTTGCTGTAGTGAAAAACACATTTAGTAATTTTTCACTACCAGGACATGTAAAACTTGAAAACACATGTCCTACCTTTTAAATACATTGCACCCTGCACAGGGGGCTGCATAGGGCTTTCCTTAGGGGTGCCTTACGTGCAATAAAAGAGAAGGTGTGGGTCTGGCAAGTAGGCAAACTTGCCAGGTTGACCTGGCAGTTTAAAACTGCACACACAGGCTCTGCAGTGGCAGGCCTGAGACATGTTTGAAGGGCGACTCATGTGGGTGGCACAGTCAGTGCTGCAGGCCTACTAATAGCCTTTGATTTGCAGGCCCTGGCACATGTAGTGTACTGTACTAGTGACTTACTAGTAAATCAAATAAGCCAATTATGGAGAAACCAAATGCCATTACATTTTAGACACCTCGCAAATCCACTTTAGCACTGGTCAGCAGTGGTAAAGTGCCCAGAGTCCTAAAACCAGCAAAAACAAAGTTCAGCACACAGTCAAAAACAGGAGGTCAGAAGCAAAAAGACAGAGGAAACCACACCAGAAGATGCCAGGTCTAATAAGACTCAAAGTACAAAATTCGATTGGGAACACAGAGAAAGAAGATCTTCACCAACCAGGAAAACACCAGGAATCACATTGAGTGGAAACACTAGAATCTTCGTCAATTCATATTAACCTCTGCAAGCAGTGCTTCAACTTTCAGACCTTTAGGCAAGGAGAATGGAATCTAATGAGTTCTAAAAGGAATACAACATGCAATCACTTCATCTGATGTCCCTGCCAAATACAGTCTCTATCCTGTATAATCCTTTTTTTAATTCAGGGCTGATGCAAAAACATCCTTTGACATAGCAGCCATGTACTATAGACCCAATTTTGGTATGCCTGTCCTTGAAATAACTCTTCACCTACAGACACTGCTTGACAAGGTAGTGTTTTCAACCTGTGGGTGGACATCCCTAAAAACAGAAAGGAACTGAGCTGGTGCTGAATAGGCACATTGTAATTGGGTGTGACCGGCGTGAACAATGCACCCCATTATGAAAATGTGTGCTGCCAGTAGTGGGCAGTGCAGCATTGAAAGTATGACCAGCAGTTTAAAACTGCTAATCATGTTTTCAATGAAGTGGGAGAAGCTTGAAAGGTGCTGGGAACGACTATATCTGCTTATGGCTGAATACCTGGAGGATCATTGGAATCCCTGTGCCCTTTGCATGCAGTGCACTTGAGCACACTATGGCCCAGATTAGCAAAGATTTTGTTTTGGGGTTGCATCACTATTTTTATGAAGCCCTGATGCTAAATACTTTTCTGTATTTAGAAAGCTTTGAACATGTTGATTTGCATCACTTCTCGTTACTTTGCATCAGGTAGGCATTCCGTGGGTGGTGTATCAATTTTCCAAAGAGATGTAGACATGGGTTTGTGCCAAAATGATGGATCTGGTTGAGGGTGGGATAACGAGGATATATATCTTTATTTCTCCTTGTCATATAGGTTCAAAGGATCGTTTTTGTGCAGGAAGGTACCCTTGCTGGACAAAAACTATTCTGCAAACCGAAAAGGAATGGAACCAGGGTAATATCTCTCCTGCTCTGGGAATATTTTATTGTTTTTAAAAGGACTCTCCCCCACTAGAATACTCTAGTGGCATGCTTCAGTGTTCATGACTGATACCAGGATCTTCAAGTATATATCACAATTTGTGAGAGTACTAGTGATACATGTGGGATAGAGTTACCATTTTCGATTTATTTTTAAGAAATCGGTAGCAGGGTCTTGAAGAAAGCTAGAAGACCCACTCTGGGCATAAGGGGCTGAATCATGTTGATGTTTTGCATGAATGCAGGGGGCTCTTAACTCATCCCTGTTGAGCATCTCTCATGTTTTTAACCTTATGGAAGCACCCGTAAACCCAATAAAAATATGTATCGGGATACTTAAAGTAATTTTAGATTTTCCACAGATTCTCAAAAAAGCTCTTAAGAAGAGCTCTCTCCTTTTTGAGGTTGAGCCCACCCAGAAACACTGGGGGGTATTTTCACAAGAGTGTGTGATAACTACTGCAAGAGTAGCTTAACGCAACTCTCAACATCGCAGCCTTTAGCGGGAAAATTACACCGTGCCAACCAAGTATTCACAACGCGGTGGTAGCATGCGATAGGCACAAGATAACGTGTCGAATGTCAGTGTCAAAATCAATGCCGCGCTGCAAAAATGCGAAACGCGAACGCAAAAACCAGCCATAGGTCTGCAAAACCCACGCGTCTGGCGGGAAAATGCACTATAAAAGGAAGAAAAAAACACCAAAACCAATTCAAACTGCGTAGCACCATGGATGCACCCGGACCGAGTGCAGAGGACAAGTCGAACTCCACAAGCCCCACGGAATACCAGCCATGAACCCTGTGTTCGGGTAAGGGCAAGGAGAAGAGGAAGAGGAAGACGGGGTTCAGTCTGCAGGAAGACCGGATCATCGTCACGGAGGTGATAGAACACCATCAACAACTGTTCGGCACCTCCACTGCAGCACTGGCAACCCAAACGGAAATATGGCAGGCCATCGTCACCAATGTCAATGCAGTCGGAGTGTCGAGGAGGTCAATGGAGGAGGTCAAGAGGCGCTGGCATGAAGTGCACAGCCAAACCAAACAGAAACTCGCTGCCAACAGTAAGGCAGCAATGCGACTGGAGGTGGGAGTCCTGCAACACAGGAGGAGCTGGATGAGCTGGAGGAAATGGTGGCCACAGTCAGCAGTGTGGAGACGGTGGCAGGATTGGGGGGCCTGGACACAGATCGATACGAGCTGACCCAACACCAACAGGGTGAGTAACGACCAAGGACTGGGGGTACGGGGGGAGATGGGCACAATGGCACACATGCCCAATTATGTGTAGCACACTGCACACCCACAATGATCGTGGAACATGTCCCTGATAGCCTTGGCGCACTGCAGCACACATAGAAACATCAAGTAGGCCCCCGTACACAATGGGGCCCCCCTCCCTATCACCAATATCACAACCGACCCATGCACATGTGCTGAATCCAGCAAAGCAGTGGCTGTGTGACCCACACTGACTATGCAAGTGACACTGCATGCCCGATAGCATGGCAGCAGCCCAAAAACATGACATGGCCCACGAATCGACATGGAGGTGGCCCAGTGCGGATCATATCCGTAAAGGAGCAGGTCACACTCTGACATATCCACGTGCACCCACAACCCATGCCATACAATACACGCAGCAGACGAACAATGCACCAGGCCACAAAATCTGTCCGAGAGCAAATATGACCCAAGTCAAAAACAATTCAGCCCCCGAAAAGCACACAATTCAAAGGCACCCCACCTTAAAGGGAGAAGGCTACACGAAATCAGAGCTGCAGTGGCAACTCCCCCACAATGCAGCACACACACATAGCAATCACATAACATCAGCAATGACGGCAATGTGGTACAAAGTGCAAGACTAACACCACAGGACAGGGCTCACAACAGGCTCCGCACGTGCGTAGCAACTGTCCACTCACATCAGGCATTGCCTGACACTGTGTACGGGTACTACCACACATCCGTCATGTAGTCGAAAAACACACTGACTGCCATCAAATAGCCAGCTCCACCAAAACAGTGACAATGTACATTGGCATGCAGTTTGAATGTAAACATCTGCAAATCTTCAACATACATGTGTAACTCTGTTAACCTGCATTTCCCCTTTACGTTGCAGAGAGACAAACAACACCTCCTGCAGAGCACACCACACTTCCCATCATTGATGATGAAGAGGACAACCTGCACATATGTCAAGACAACCTCCAATGGATAATGGACAGCCTCCCACCCCATCCCCAGGAGCAGGGCAGGCCAGCTGCCTCGAGGTGACCCCACCACTTGCACATACCACACAGCAGGAAACACACACCACCACGGCTGTCTCCCAGGACCCCCGACCAATACATGGAGTTCCAACAGCATGTGTGGGGTTGCCAAGTGGAGTTGGCTGACCAGCTGCGGGTGGGTTTCGAGCTTGTGGCAGCCAAACTCGATGCCATACTTGGGTGTCTGTGTCCCATCAGGGACCACGTACATTCCCTATCGGACACCCCTTGTACACACCATGCTCCACCACAGACCTTGGCTGACCTCGCTGGGGACATTAATCGAATACAAGAACTGTCTGGTCAGACAGGCACCAGCGATGACAGCACAGAGTTGGCACAGATGCGGAGGTCAATGGAGACCATGGAGTAGATGCAGGCTGGAAGTGTGGCTGCCACGGCTGGACACCAGCGAGTAGTAGCTGGGAACTTCAATAACCTGCAGTTCATCATCTTGCCATTGCTGCCACTGAGCCTGTCCCAGATGACTGCAGTGGGAACATCGACACACACAGCTCCGACCCCTGATGTGTCAGTGGCACACAGTGATGCAGCCCCATCACCTTCGCAGTCTGGTGTGTCAGTGGTACACAGTGATGCAGCCATTGCCACAGCACACACACCGGACACACCGGACGCAGAACCTGTATCAGGGGAGTAAGATGGGGATGGTAATTACTGTGTGAGGAAGGAGGCAGTAGCATTCATCACCGCCATATGGCCTGTCCCTGTCTGGTTCTGCCCTATGCATCATGCCCTGGGACGATACCTCCCACTGACCCCCAGAACACTCTGCGACATTCACCCGGACCCCGACACGGACTGCCATATCTTCACTGCTTGACAATTACACAGCAATCCTGCACTCCCCCTCTTCGTAATCACTTTTCAATCCCCAAAGGAATCTGGTTGGCCCACCACTGAGCTTCCATGTAATATTGGCTTGGATGTCCATGTACAGCTCCAGCTCCGTCAATCACCTGAATGTGAATAAAACATTCTAAATCACACAGATGTGTCATGATTATCTTCACTCACGTATGGATGTATGACTGGATGTAGGGACAATGTTGCACATGAAGGTACACCCTGGTAACTGACATCTATGCGCATGTGCATCCCTGAGACACATGGCCAATTGGATGACTGTGAAGGTGAGTACCAGCTGGGTCCCCATTGCACATCAACAACAGTCTCACAACCCCCCAACGTAGGCACACATCCATGTATTGAATAGGGCTGTGTGTAGGAATGACCAAATCGGTAGCAGGCCAGGAGTGATATCCTACATCACATGTGACAACAGAACTTCATGTCGCATACCTACTCACACACATCTGAGTGGACACATTCTGTTATGATATATGACATAGCTCCACATGGTCAGAGGTTGGACACCATACTCACATTGCTGAAGTCACGTAAGGGCACAGGTCGGCCAACAACTATCCCAAAACAATATCTGGCTCACAGAGGTGGAGCTGTCAAACGGGAGCCACCCTCATTGCACATGCGTCAGTCAGTGCCTCCCTGTGTAGGGACGATGCTCATTGTGGCACACAAGTAGACAATCTAATCAACACACATCACAGTTAGACACCAGTGGAGTGGCATAGACTTTATTGGCATATGCGTGTCAGTACGGACGAGGCAACGGCCACAACAGGCAGGGACATGCTTAAGACATGGACAACAATCATCACGGATGGCAACGGTCTCAGCTCACCTTGCCTTGCTGGATGAGTCATGTGTTGTTTGGCGTCTGCCCATTGCCCTGTGTGAGGGGGCACGTCTCACTGCCCATGGAACCTGCATAGTGCTCTGCCACCGGAGTGTGCCGATTGTCTGCTCTGCTGACAGTGATAAGGTGAAAGGGTCCGACAGGTTCACATGTTGTTCTACATTGCCATGTGTGTACTCTCCCCCCAGCAGCGTGTCCGAATTGGTAACATTGCCAAACGCCGCTGTGCTGCTCTGACCATGGACCTGCATCACCTTTCACAGGTGTGTGTACACACGCGTAGTTCCACGCACATGCATCCAGAGTCCTAATGAAGGCAGACATGTCCTCTGTTGGGGTGGGATATGTGAGCATTCCCCACGATGCAACAAGTTGTTGCGACCTGTGCTGTGGGTGACAATCAGATGTGGCTGCAGGAACGTAGTTACTCATCCATGAATGCCCGTGCAGCTTCATGTGCAATGTGTTCCAATAGTACGTCGTTGTCGTGTTCAAGGAACACCAGGGTGAGTCAATCCATTAACTGGTCCAGGCAGGTGTGCTCAGCCCACGCCGTTTCACCAATCCGCAACACAGCCCAATAGGGGAGCGCCTGAATGTGGTCACTGCACACGAGGAATTGTGCGATCTCCCATACGCAGTATGTCAAGGCATCCCATGCACGACGGTCTCGGTTACACTCCTGTTCGTGATCCAACAGGGGGCGCAGACACAAGTCATAGTCCAATTCAGCTACGGTTGTGTTGGATAGACAGACATCCATGCAACACTCGAATGTGCATGTTCCGCAGTGGAACCAGGGCTGGACGTAGGCAAGGCAGAAGCTCAGCCGCTAACTGATCTGCAGCACTGCCAGTGGCAGTTTGCACCGTAAATGCAGCATACGTGCATCGTACTGTTCCACGTGACGGGGGTTGTGCATGTGCCCGGGAGGGCCTGCCATTGCGTTGGTGTGTCTCATGGAACCGGCACTCTTCTGCACTGCGGCAGTTGTGTGGAGGATATGCCACAGCTCTGAGCAATGATTTGAATCTGTGTGCAACGTTGGGGAGAATGGGTTGCTGTTTCCGTGAGTGTCAAGGGCATCCCATGCGGGGTACCTCAGGCAGGGGCTTTTGTGTGTGGGGTGTGAATAAGTTGGGTACTTCATTTGCGCAATGCATGGTGTGGAAGTCGTCCCCATCTGCCATGGCATCTCTCTCAGGGTGTTCCAGCCGCGTTCTGGACTAAGGTCAGAGGTGCAGTGTCCTCCCGCCTTCTGCATTGAAACAATGGAGCTTTCATCCCTGATGTTTGTCTGACTACTACTTGCATTTTCGGAATGTGATGTGGCTTTGGCGCTGAGATTGGGACAAGGCCTTGGGCTCATGGTGTACGGATGGCGATGCACACACACATGTTGGCATGTGGAGCCAGGTGCCCGAGAGGCCTTGCGCTGCTTGTGCAATCTCACTCCGTCTCTCTTCCTCGCTCTCTCCCTCTCTTTCCTTTGTTGGGTGCATGGCACACCTTCTTTTCTTGAATTTAGCCTTCCAGGCTGTGTCCTACAGATTGTCCAGTGAGGACCCGCTAGGACTCATCCGAATGGTTGTTTTGGCTTTTGTTTGAATGGTGTTTAGTGTTGGTGATTGCATTGCTGTATGACTGATTCTCCATTTTCTGCCCACGTATGTATGTTGATTTTCCTGCTTGTGAGACATCAGGCAAAATATTTGTTTTGGGATTCGTGGTGTTGGTGTGTAGTTTCTTTATCTGGGGTTGGGCCCGGGGGGGGGGGGTTGCGGGCCTGGGTGTGGTGTCAGTGGGTGTTGTGGCCCTCTTGGGTGTCCGTGCTGCACGTTCAGTTGCTCGGGGTTATCTGTTGTTCTTCATGTGTGGCTATGGGCTGTGCTCCCTTGTCTGGTGCAGGTTATGGTCCAACTTTGCACCTGGTCTGAGCAGGTGTTAATTTCCTGGTGCTAACGTGCCTTATCGCCTGTTTTGTGTTCTTATCGCAGATCTGGCTGGTCGTTGAGAATGTTATGGAGTGATGTTGTCGCTGCTTTTTGCTCGGGAATGTCTACTCTGCATCTCATTAGCGATAGTTGCCGGGGTCATCCTTCGCGATGTTTGTTGCGGATGCTAACGCCGGAAAAGTGGTGCTGTAGGCTGTTTGTGGGAATGGGGCGGTAAATTTATCACGACTTTGGCTGCGCTAAAGTGTTGTTAAATCGGAGATAGCTCCTTGAGAATATGGCCCTAGGTGTTCTGGGTGTGGACTTGATGATAAAGCATGCCTCCAGAGTGTTCAGGTGGGTGGGAGTCCTTTTAAAAACAATAAAAGATTCCCAGATCAGGAAAGGCATTATCCTAGTTTCTTTCTGTTGTGGTTTGTAGATATTTTCATTTGGAAGCTGAGTGGATCCACTCCCAATACTTCTATCTCCACTCTTTTATTATTGTTATTCAAAGACTATCCTGACCACAGCACAGCCACCCTTCCACTTTGGCGCGAGAATGCCTGCATTCGTGCTATGTAGCTCTGCACCGGTGTCAGTAATACTGCATGATCAGTAGGGCAAAAGGCATTCCATCATTTACATGGGGCTACACAAACCATTTGCTCAAAATTACAGATAATGTACCAAAACGGAAAATATCAGCGAATGCAACTTTAGACTAAAACTGTTTTATTTTGAAAGAATAACAGATGGACAAAAGGTTTTTTAGAAGCCTTCTGCAACTTCAGAGGTCAGAAGACCACCTTGTTAGCAGCAACAAAAAGAAGAAACACGGCGAAAGTATGGGGTTCCTCATAGCCACGTTCGAAACTGTGCTCAGACAAGCGCCCTTGGGACAGCCCCCGCCCCTTTGCAACTTCCTTTTTGGGAATCAGGAGGCAGATTTACAAGCCCCTTGCGCCACTTTTGCGTCACTTTTCCCATGTTAAAAGTGACGCAAAAGTGGCGCAAGGGGCTTGTAAATCTGCCCCCAGGTACCATCCCCTTTCATCGGTTCGCAACCGCAAATGTGGTTACACACTATTGATACATAACCATTGTGAATGGCCATTAGAAGTAGCCTCCCCTTTAGCACCCCCTTCTAATTACGATTTGGAATGATTCTCAACAGAAGGCTCACAAAAGGGGTTTAGTACAAAGCTAAACTCCATGTGCATGCACCAACCCTTTGATTTTGTAAATCACAGATTTTGCAAGCCCAAAATAGTTCCCCTCAGGCAATACTGCTGCATAATTTGGACCTCAGCTGTAGTACAATTCCACCCCTCTTCCCCCCTCCCAGTTATAAATTTGCTATCGCCTTACATGTGCAGCGTCATCATGGCTCTGTTTTTAAAATTGTTGTTATTCTGTTTTCTTCGCTCTGTGAAATATTCTTGAATGTATTTCCTCTTCCTAGACCGACTAGGGAACAAACATGCAATCGAAATGAATATATATTAATAACATTGAGAATGCATCAAAAAGACATGCATTCGCTCAAAGAGCAGGTCAGCGTTTATTGCTTCTTTATTAGCATGATTACTATATTGCAAAACTATTACTTTCGCTGAATTGGATTTCCAATTCATAACAGGATGTGATAAAAATCAGCTCTTCTGCGAGGCACAGAATAGTCTGATTTATTTTTAGAAAAATATTGGCACTGGTTGTCAGAAAATAATTCAACTGTTAGAATGTAATACACTTTAGTTGTAGGGAATCATTTCACACACACTCATCCAGAAACACGGTGCACACCGAGGGGCATATTTATGTAGGAGTTGCTTCACCCTTGCACAACGCAATGGGGTTGTTTTGAGTAAGCACCTTGCATGATAATTCAAGCGAATTGCAATGCAGTGCAGATTACTGCATTGTGTTACTCTGCCCCTGGGGATGCATGCACCCACCCTTGAATTTTCATGCATTCCCAGATTTACCATCAGAGGAGTAAAAAGGAGAAATATTGTTATTTCTCCTTGTTACTTCCTCTTTCTATGTCTGCTGCATTTTGCAGCAGACATAGATAGAGGAAAATGCCTCAGGGGATTGTTTTTGTGCAGGAAGGTGAACCTTCTTGCACAAGAACAATCCTGCTTACAATGCAGGCCTCCTTGCCTCATTGCCTGCATTGTTGCTGGGCAGCAGGAAGGGCGCCACAGCAAGGAGAGGACAGGAACGCATTATATTATGTTAAATATGGCACATTCCTGCCTTTTACATTGACCGCAGAGCATCAAGGTGACTTGCTGTGCTGTGTGAAAGCTACATAAATATACCCTTGAGTTTAACAAAACAAAGTAAAACATATTGCCCATATTTACAGGTGTCCCCTCCTGCACAAAAACAATCCTGCTTACTACGCGGGCACCATAGTGCAAGGGTGCCTGAGTTGGTGTTAGGCTGTCAAAAGTGTGCCAGCGCAAGGAAAGGACAGGCATGCATTGTATGATGTTAAATATACTGTATTTCTGCGCTTTCACGCAGCGCAGTGCATGAGGGGGCTGGCTACGATGCACTTCATGAAAGTATGATAAATATGCCCCTTTGTTTTTTAAATTAAACCAAGAAAATAACTTCACAATAGCTGTTAGCTATCAATCAAATAAGCTAACCCAGGTAGGAGATGTGGCATAATGTCCAGATCAACATCCTGTGATTCCGGCTAGATCACGTTATCTCCATTTGCCTTAATACAAAATAATTAACCTGACCTTGTGGAATGTAATCTAGTGCTCATGAAAATAGCTCCTATTCCCTTGAGCTGAGTTTGTGCTCTATAAAACTACAAAAATAAATAAAAGCCAAAATGAATACACTTTTTCAGATACCAAGACAATTCCACTGTAAACATGAACTGATATGCAAATTGAAGGATGGATGTAATTCTTATATTGATGTAACCACACTAACCCCAGCGGTTAACTGGAGGAGGGAACTAGAGGTACAGGGCGCTAGGAGCAGGCCAGCCTCCAACGCAAAATGTTCAACACAAGTGGGGCCACTCCCAGAAAAGTGACCAAAGGTGCTCAAGAATATATTGTGAGTGTGGACATCTCACAAAAAGTGAAGGACTGGCCTCACACACCACCTGGTGTCATGCTTCATCATCGGCCGTCCTCGCCCTCTAAAAACTCAGTTTGATAGAGGGCGGGCATACACCTGACGACAGGGATGCACTTCTAAACTAGGTGAGGGCCCGTGAAGAGAGAGTGAAGTTTAAAAACCATTACAGTTGCCAAATTAATTTTAAAAAGGTAGGCGGTTGTATGATATTAAAAAAGTGGATGGTGACGTGGGGAAATTTATCATCCCCTCACCGTAGTGAATGGGGTCAACATGTTTCTGCCTACTGTCCCTAGGGTTTACGCGGCATTCATCGGGACCTGTATCAAGCGGACTCCATTCTTACCAATTTCGTTGAGAGAAGGTACCCCTGGGTGGGGTGACCTTTGTCACTCTCCACTACACAATAAGCCTGTAAGAAAAAAAGAAAATGTACATGAGAACCATCAGTAGTAGGCTCGGTCACTTAAGTAAATTCATTCAGGACCACAAACACAAGAATTAGCGTGCGTGGCTATATGTGTGTAACAAGTGACAGTCATCTGTGCACACACAATAAAAATGAGAGATGTAATCTCTCACACCTTACCCAAGAGCATCAACCTACGTGCTCCATGGGAGGAGGAAAGGAGGGAAGGCCCCTGTAGTCAGACTCTGGAAAATTAAAAACAATGGTAGCCATGGTAAAGATATACACATTATATACTCTAAATGTAGGCTTAAAGCACAAGATATGGCACAAGATATGTCCTCTCCCAGCTCAGTTATCATTGGGGATTACAGAAGGACACAGTTGGGTGCTATGCCGGAAGGCGCACCTTGATGCAGTAAGGGAGTGCATGGAATGTGTGGTGTGATTGCAGTTTCGCATGCATGAAAAAAGCATATCTTGTGCCTTAAGCCTACATTTAGTGTGTATAATGTGTATATCTTTACCATGGCTACCATTGTTTTTAACTTTCCAGAGTCTGACTACAGGGGCCTTCCCTCCTTTCCTCCTCCCATGGTGCACGTAGGTTGATGCTCTTGGTTAAAGTGTGAGAGATTACATCTCTCATTTTTATTGTGTGTGCACATACCCATCCCACTTAGTGGAAAAGTGTTACAGCAAACAAATGATGGACGGAATGCTGACAATGCAAACATTTTCCCCCAGTCAAAAGATCTGGGAAAAAAGCATCCTGGGACCGGTTTCAGGGTATGTCACCCTTCTTCAGCCAGGCAAGCTTGAATCCAGCACAGTGAGCAAGGGACCCACGTCTGGGCATACCTATCCCACTTAGGGCGAAAAGTGTTACAGCAAACAAATGATGGACAGAATGTTGACAATGCAAACATTATCCTCCAGTCAAAAGATCTGGGTTAAATCCATCGTCCTTTTGCCCACTACGCCACCCCAGTTTGGACCCAGCCATATGCAAATCAGTCTTGACCCCGTGCCCCATGGGAACAGTCCAGACCGAACTGCAAGGCCAGGTCCTCCCTGGACCGGAAACAAGCATCATGGGACCGGTTTCAGGGTATGTCACCCTTCTTCAGCCAGGGTAGCTTGAATCCAGTGGCACAGTGAGCAAGGGACCCACGTCTGGACATTCCCATTCCACTTAGGGCAAAAAGTGTTACAGCAAACAAATGATGGACGGAATGCTGACAATGCAAACATTCTTCCCCAGTCAAAAGATGGATTTAGCCCAGATCCTTGTGACTTGGGGTGAATGTTTGCATTTTCCAGCATTCCGTCCATCAGTTGTTTCTTTTGCACATGTCGCCCTAAGTGGGAAGGGTATGTCCAGACGTGGGTCCCTTGTTCACCACACCACTGGATTCAAGCTAGCATGGCTGATGGAGGGTGATGCCCTGAAACCGGTCCCAGGATGCTTGTTTCCGGTCCAGAGAGGACCTGGCTTGGCAGTTCGGGCTGGACTGTTCCCACAAGGAACAGTGTCAAGACTGTTTTGCATATGGCTGGGTCCAAACTGGGGTGGTGTGGTGAGCAACAGAATGATGGATTTAACCCAGATCCTTGTGACTGGGGGTGAATGTTTGCATTGTCAAGCATTACGTACATCGATTGTTACTTTTGCATAATTTTGAGATGAGTGTTGGGGTTAGCAGTTGTGTTGGTACTGTCATCGGCAGCACTGGAGGAGCAAGGGACAGTGCAATCTGCAGTGGCCTCCTGAGGAGGGCCCTGGTACTTACTTTTTAATTTACAAATTAAGCACTGGATCACCCAGAGATTTAGGCTTTTTTCGAAGGGGCTGGTAACTAAGGGGTAGATTTACTAAGGACTTGCGTTGTCGTGCATGGTGCAAGCCATAGCGAGGCAACGTGCATCCTGAACTGGGATTTGCAAAGCCATCTTGCGTGGCTTTGCATGGTTTAGTAAATACAAAGTAAAGTACATCAGGTAGGTTTTAAATGGGTGGTGCCTGGGAGTTACCATGCATCAACCCATCTATTTTAATGCAAACTCAGGTTTACAAAGACTTGTAAATCTTGAGTTGCACCAAAATGTTGTGCCTACCTAACAGAGGCATAACGAGGAGAAATATCGTCATTTCTCCTTGTTACTTCCTCTTACCATATGTGTGCAATCTGCGGCACAGATACAAAGAAGATTATGCCTTAATGGATTGTTTTTGTGCAGGACAGTGTCCCTTCCTGCACAAAAACAATTCTCCTAGTAACGCAGTAACCCTTGCACTATTATGAAAGGGTGCCTGCATTGGCGCTAGACAGCACACAGTGAACCAGCACTAGCGGAGAGCAGAAATGCTCCATTTCTGCCCTCTCCATCTCACACAATGAAACACAGCAAGTTTTGCTGCATGAAATAATGCTATATCTGCCCCTAAGTTTCCAGCCCCACTGAAGCTTGAATGGCACTCACAATTATGGATCTAGTGACCATTCCAAATGCACTGGGGGCAGTGTGGCCTTCTTTTCACATATCATTGGAATACAGTAGCAAGATCTGCCCATTATTCGCCATGAGTTTTTAGGGAAAGGTTTTTACCTCTGTGTGTTGCTCTTTCCCTTGACCAATAGATCAGTGTTTAGATGAAAAACATCTGTGCGACTTGGAAAGGTTGTCCTATCCTGCCATGTCTTTTTTTCTGCCTAGCCTTTTGTTTTTCAGCCGTGAATACGATGATCATGTTAGGTCCACCGGAGGTGCTCCAACCATCTTCCTTGCTGTTCCGCGTCCGGTGACAAGGGGATAGCCAAGTTGTTCCCTGCTTCTGAGTGAGGATGGTCACAGCCCTCTTACCTCTGGCTATGCAGTGACTGGCCAATTGAAAATTCACACAGCTGACTCCTGGGTGATATTGCCTAGTGGCTCATCCCTAAATAAGAGCCATCCCAGAACTGACGCCCCTCCATTATTTGCCAGACATGTCTCAAGACTATTCATGTTTGTGTGTGTACGTGTACTTGTGTGCATGTGTCTGTGTGAGTCAGAGTGGTATGCGAAGCTTATGGATGCTTGGGGAAGCTGAGGTCCATTCTGATTGTGGTTTCCTTAGGGACAGCTAACTGTTCATATTGGCCGTACTAGTTTCTCTGGCTCCCTTTCTTGGTAACTATTTTACAGACAGGAGTTGCACCGAGAAAGTGTTTCTTGTTTTGCCCCCTAGCATTTGGCAAAGTTGGCGTATAGCACGTCTGGTATATGAAAGCATTTTTTGGAACAAGCAGTCTGATTTTGGTTTACTCTCATGTTTACTACCTTTTGTAATTCTGGGGTTGCACCAATTTCTATGAGTTGCTGTATGGCAATGCCCATGCTTCACATGTAGCAAGTGTAGCAACTCAGCAGAGGCCAGTGTGTTGCATTACATTTCTTTGCAAAGCCACGCAAGGCAGTGCAAATAGCAGCGTACATGACTTTATAAATCTGAGCTTAGCGAGGACAACACAAAGGTTTAGTAAACCCCTCATGTTTTCCCAAAAATAACATGTTAAAATGGATACATATATAGAGGCTCTTTTACTATCTTTTACGATTGATTGTTGAGATGTCATTCAAGTTGTGTCCCCTTCCATCACAGCACAAAGTATAGATCAACAGACCAGCCAATTCCAACCATTGAATGCTTTCACTCTAAACCAAAGATCAGTGCAAAATGTGTACGCAGTCCCCCACTACCAAACATTATGCAGTTTAGTATCCTGCATTTGGGGGCATCACAGGAGTCAGCACGTCCGAAGTGCAATGGATGAGTCTCACCATGGAAGAACCTTTTTTTTTAAGTTTTAAAAACCTTTATTTATTAAAAAGAGTTTACATAAAGTTTATTGTATGATGAGTTAAAAGAAACTTAAGCAAAAACTTTAAAGCATTACAAATAAAAAGCAAAAACAAGTAAAGCAATAAACACATTAATTCATATAGTTCAAAATCTTAATATCAGGATCACTCCAACACAATTCAGAATAAGCTTAAATCACCTGGGGTGATGAGTCAATGCCTTTGAGTGCCAAGAGATACCTGGCTCTCCATAGATCATCTTTTAATCAATTCACAATGTTCCAAAATGTTTGACATGGGGAGCTGGATCAGATAAAAAACAAAAACCACCACCTCTTCAGAAAAGATGACATCTGCATTTATGTATGATAGCCATACCCTCCAAGCACCAGAAAAGGTGGGCACAAGATTACTCTGGCAAGCATCCCTTCCTGACACAAAAATGGTTTCTAGAACGTCTCCTATGTAAAAAGGGATGGGGAGGTTGGCAGCAATGTACCATGGACCATGCTAGGTCGGGATGGATATTAAATAGGTACCTTATAGAAACGTTCCCCCAAATTGCTTTTGATGTCTGATCAGAAAACCCTCTGACTGGTATCTGTAGCTGTTCCCCAGTGACTGCTTTGTGAATACACTTTAGTGAAATCAAACCCAAAGGAATCCCTTTTAAATTGTGCAAAATGGCAGGACTCTGAATGAGGTATGCTGTTGGATACTATGATCTGCATACCAGAAATTTCAACCAAAAACTGGCAAAAAGTACCATTTTCTTTCTCCCTTGTCCTGGCAAACACTCGCCTTTATCAAGTGGCAGAAAAAGATTGCAAGCTGAGACCAATCTGTTATTGCTTTCCTCCCCAAATGAACTGAAAACCCCACCTTTGTACTAGTGTCCGATATTTCCGGGGATAAGGAAAACAACAGCAACATAAAGCAGTTTTGAAAGAAATTCTGTCTTTGCAACAAGGATTTTACCTGTCATAGTGAGTGACTTTAGGTGACCTAGGACCCCAAAATGCTACATGGTGTTTGACCGACATGCTTTCTCACCAACTCTGCAAACGGTCACCCTCTCCAAAAATGACCAAGGGGCATATCATCAAGATGGGCGATAAAATTATTGCCGCTTTAGTGGCAGAAAACTGCCGCTAAAACGGCTTAATGGGCTTGACAAATGCTCTATGGAATTCCAATAGAAGGTCAGGTTAGATGTTCTTCACATCTAACATGGGCTTCAATTGGAATTCCATAGAGCATATTATCAAGCCCAATATCGCTGTTTTAGCGGCAGTTTTCTGCCGCTAAAGCGGCGATAATTTTATCGCCTGGCTTGATAATATGCCCCTACGATGCGATCAAGGTCCAGTCTATTTTATCTTCCTTCTAGTTGACATACACAAACTCACTCTTAGCAAGGTTAATTTCTGATGAGGATGCGAATTAAAATCTACTGCAGTGCCATAAAACCTATCAAATTGAAATGTCAAAGCAAAAAACAAAATATCATCCATATAGACAGAAGTAGTGGCAGAACCAAACATTCCTCCTGGGCCACAAATCCATTTAATCAGACTATTAGCCCTCAGAGTTGCAATGAAGGGTTCAATGGTGAAAGTAAACAAGAGGGGATCAAAGGGCATCATTGCCTTACTCCTGACAAAATGAGAAAAGAGTCAATTAATGTGCCACTGACCATGACTTTCCTCTAACAGTTTGAGTACAATAGGGTAGTCCATGACCTGAGGTTTGGATCAAAATCGATGTGCTTTAAAACCTTAAAAATGAGGGAGTGGTTTAACCTATCTAAGTCATTTCCTGGTCTAGCTCGAGTAGGCACAGAGACAAACCATGGTCTTTCAAATGTGATGGCACGTCTCTAACTAAAAGTGCATTGACAAAAATATTGCATCCTGGTACTGTACATGCTTGTTCAGATTCTATTGCTGTAGAAACTGAAGGCTTCAATTGAGGAAACAAGGTTTTAGACAAGATTTCAAAGTCTATATTAAGCATACTAATTGGATGCCAGGTTTTGATATAATTTCTGCCACCTTTCTTTGTATTTCATAACTTTATTCATCTCCCCCTCAACGAATATGGAAGCTGTTCTTTACTCATAGAATTCTTATAGACTTCAAATAAATCAGAACCTACTGCATCCCAGAAGGTAGCATAGAGCTCTACAGGTAAACCATGTGCACTAGGGACCCTCCACTTGGGAAGGCTTTGCATAGCTCTTTATATGTATTCAATTAAAATAAAATCCCTTTCTAGTTATTCTCTGTCATCTTCAGTAAAAAACTCCAAATGTTGTATGAAACAATCGCAATCACACTGTCAGATGCTTTAGGGTTATAAAGTTCTTTATAAAAACTATGCACACATTATTTGATATCTTCTGTTGGGCAATGCTTGTGAATCCAACTTGGCATCTATAATTCTACTACCAGCTTTACCTTTAAGAAATAAGAATCAAGGGCAAGTCTTAATTTCCTTCAAGTATTGAGTTTTTCTACAGCAAATTAAACCTTTTGCAAAATATTTGTACAATTAGGATATTTTCTGCCTGTACAACACAATGTAAGCTTTTATATCAAACCTGTACTCCAATAGCATCGACAAATTCTGGAGATGGCTTTTTAAATGGTTGATTCTTCATCTTCTATCACTAGCAACTAAAGTTCCCTCATGAAATAAAGGACCTTATACAGACCTTAGTGTCCACCAAATATTCATGTATTGCACTTTTTGAGAGATTAATAATTTTTAGGGATTTCCAATTCTGGTGATGATACTTAAACTTCTGACAGGTAACATTGTCTTTGGGTAAATTAATATTTAGTTTCCCTAGTCCTTTCCCTCTGAGATGTATGCCAGCTATGGATACAGAAACTTTAATGAGGTTATGGTCTGAAAAGAAAACTGTAATGAGCGTTGCTGAAACTATATTTTCAGATGGACTTGCAAAGATAAGATCAATGCAGGACTTTGTGGAAATGTTTTAATTAATCAAAGAATATCCTGAATCGCTAAGGTGTAACACTTGGTAGGTCAAAAAGTTTGCAATGATATTAAGCAATGATTTGGAGCTACTATCAAGGCACACTGAAGAACAAGAAGTTCTGTCTTTAACATCCAGTAAACAGTTACATTACCCT
Organism: Triturus cristatus; assembly: GCF_964204655.1. Classification (NCBI taxonomy): domain Eukaryota; kingdom Metazoa; phylum Chordata; class Amphibia; order Caudata; family Salamandridae; genus Triturus; species Triturus cristatus. Next base: position 313,053,770 of record NC_140588.1, on the reverse strand, counting down.
CCCCGAAACATTTCTATTGCATAAAAGAAGCTGTGGTAGTAAACTAAAAACATTGTCCCTGCATGATAATGAGGTGGCTCAATACACATTAATGAGCCAAATTTCATATCCAACTCATATACCATCCATACATGAAGCTCCCTCATTGGATTCAATATTGTTTCTAGCCTCAATAACAACACCTGTTTGGTTTCCCTCCTCAAATGGAGAATCTTTTCCTGAGGTTTCATGTTTCACAGTACTGACACAGTTACTTATGCCTACCATCCCTCTTAGGGTATAGGCCATCAACCAGGACTCACAAGCCATCTCTGTTCTGGGCTTTTCTTTCAATCTGACTCCAGGTGTAACCCATCTCTTTGCAGTCAGCCTTGAGGCCTAGATGCCTGGTGTTTCTTGTCCTTATTCATTTCCTTTTACCTTGAGAGTTCCATGTGAGGGATTGCCTGTTGGTGTTTGATTATGGCTTGTGGAGGGTGTGCCCTATTCAGGCCCATTGTCTTTTCATGATTTCTTCATGAGCAGGGAGTTGGAAAGTCTGCTGCGATAGGTCATTGTTGCTTTTGGTGTTTGGCTAGTGAATTTGGAGGATTTTCCTCAGCCAGGTGTTAATGAAGATCTGGACGTCGTTGGTGGTGGTGGTCACTGTTATCCTTCAAGTTTCTGCTTTCAGACAGAAGGACATATTTTACATTGCATTTAAATTGCTTGATCTTGGTTTCCAGGTTTAGGTCCTTTAAGCTCCAAATCTTCTTTAGCTGAATGGCCGGTCCCAAGCCGAGCTGCAAAAGGAGGATGGTTATGATTGGGACTAGATACCCCATCATGTGAAAAAGTCCTAGCTACAGCAACATCAACTAAAACACCTCAAGACATCCTGGTTTTGGGGAGAGCAGAATCTTCTTCACGGAGAGCTATGATACCTTGTGGTGAAAGCCAGCAATCGCCGGAAGACACAAAGCCTATCCACCTTCTTCCGACCAAGACCATCACCATTGGGACATGGAATGTGAGGACCATGAATGAGATTAATAAATAGTGAATAATAGTTTATTATTCACTATTAGTGTAATAAAAAGTGGAGAAGCAAGATCTGGACCTTCACTGACATCTGGGGTCCGAAAAATAAAATGGCTATAAATGTATGTTGTGTGCATGCATTTGGGTGAGAGTGAGTTTGTGTGAGAGAGCGTGTATATATGTGAGCATGAATGTTTGCATGTGAGATATTGGGTGTGTGTGTATCAAAATGAGTGAGTAAGTATACGTCAGTCAGAAAGAGTGCAAATAAGTGATCCTGGGTGAGATTGAGTGCAAGACGCTATGAAAATGAATGAGTGCAACTGAGTGCTAATGAGAGAATGAGTGTGAGTAAGTGAATGTAAGTGAACCTGTGTTGTTATGCTTGCAAATCTGCTGTTGGACCTAGCATGCTTCTTGGCATTTAGAAGCACCCTTGCAAAATGTTGGCACTGGCATAATGGAGAAAATACAGGCACATGGGATACCCACAGCCAAATGCTACTGATTGCACACTGTAGATACATTTTGGCACGGCATCCATGAACAAAATGCCTGTGCGTGACCTACTTGAGGAAATCCTTGGCATAGGTAGCACCCATGGCAAATTGCTGGTGATGGTACATTGGAGGAAATTCTTGATTTATGGTAAGACAATGGTGGCAATGTCAGGGCGCATCTATAACACAAGGGACATCCATAGTGCAAGAGAAACAGTATTATGAACATTCTGGCACTGTATGTAATGTTTGGGCAAAAAGGTCCACCATAGCAAAATGCTGGTCCTAGCAATGAAGGTATTTTTTGACATAAGGATGCTTTAAAATCATAATTGGGTAAACTCATATGGAATTTCAGGTTTCATTAGCCAGACACACCATGAAAGGACTTCAATATTTAGTTAGTGTTTTTTCAGAGCCTATGGCTGTTCCCCCTTAGAAGAATATAGAATATTAATTGTGCAATTCTGATTTAACTTCAGCAATGCTAGTGATTGTGATGTCATCAGGATTAGGCTTATGTGACATTACGTCTTGGGATGTTTCAGGGTGAAAGGTCATATGATGTCACTTCCTTTGACATCATTAAGGTCAAAGGGTATATGATGTCACATCCGCTACCCCTGGGATTTTGGTAAATCGGCATCCATGCCTGTTAAAGACAAAGCTGGGAAGACAATCATGGGTAACAAAGGCCAAAAACAAAGATGGGTGGAGCACTTTGAAGAACTGCTGGACCAGCCTGTGCCATATTCTCCACCAGGCATACAGCCAGCTGACAAGGATTTGCCACTTGACTGCAGCAGACCCATCAAGGAACAAATACAACAAGCCATCAAACATATGAGAAGACACATTACCTGACAACAATTCTGCAGAGTCACTGAAGGCAGACTTTGAAACATCAGTAGACATGCTGTACCCCATATTTGGAAGAATCGGGGAATAGGAAAAGGTACCGTCAGACTGGAAATAGGGATACCTCATTAAGATCCCCAAGAAAGTTGACCTGCGTAACTGCGCAAACTAATGAGGGATAACTCTTCTATGAACTCCAGGCAAAGTGTTCAACAGAGCCATCCTGACCAGACTGAAGGAACAAGTCAGTTCTCTGTTGCGAGACCAGCAAGCTGACTACCTCAAATATAAATCCTGCACAGACCCTATGGCTACACTGCACATCATCATTGAGCAGTCAATGGAATCGAACTCCCTCTTCTATGCTGACTACATCGACTATGAGATGGCATTCGACAGCATGGATAGAAAAACCGTTTGGAAAGTCCTCCACCACTATGGTGTGCCAGATAAACCCATAAGAAAAATCAGGAAATCTTGCGAGGGAATGACTTGAATTTATTCAATGGAGGGAAACTCATGGAAACCTTTGAAGTGAGGACTGGAGTCTGCAGGGTTGTTTCCGCTCACCTTTTCTCTTCCTGCTGGGCCTAAACTAGATCATAAAGACATGGAGAAGAAATGGAATCCAGTGGTCACCTTTGGCGCAGTTCGACAACCTGGACTTTGCAGATGACCTGGCCCTACTCTCCCATATCGATCTGCAGATGCAAGAGAAGACCGACAATGTGGCAGTCACATCAGCACAACTTGACCTCAACATCCACAGAGGAAAAACAAAGAATCTGTAGAGTAACATTGCCTGCACAACAGCAGTCACTCTTGCAGGAAATGCAATGGAAGGGGTTGAGGTCTTCACCTACCTGGACAGTGTCATAGCCAATCAGGGTGGCACAGACGTCAAGGGAAGAATTGGCAAAGCAAGGGCTGCCTTCATGTTCCACAGTAATAGGCATCTTTCTTTCAGACACAGATAAACTTGGAAATCAAAGCGTTTCTCTTCAAAAACCAAGGGCCTGATTTAGATCTCGGTGACAGATATCCTGTCGCTGAAATATAAATCCCATTTTATCCTATGGAATTTATATGTCAGCGGATGGGATATCCATCACTGTTGTGACAGAGTTAACTGCCCGCCGAGATCTAAATCAGGCCCCAAGTCTGATTATTTGTCCTCTTCTGCTTTAATGTCTTCCCTTGACCTCCCTCTACTTTGACGTGGAAAGAATGGTTCCCCCTTCTGTGTTCACTTTAAGTAACTGCCCTGCACATCTCTACCTAAATCTAAAAAAAAAGAAATAGCGCCCAAGAACAGAACATTTTAGAAACTAGTTCTCTATGATAAGGTTTCTTCAACTATTTCCATAACATTCAAAAAATGTATTGTAATTTGCAATGTTGATTCCTCACTATAACCCAGCTTTGGTATATTTATTTATCCTACAGAAAATAAACACAAGTCATTAGTGTAGCTGAAATGTCTATGCACATTTTTAGGTTGAGGCCACACTTCCTCAGGTTGGTGATGGGTATGTCAGTCCCTTTTATATGACTAGAGAGGGACCTCTATTAACTACATGTGTAACTGAAGCTTTAGGAAAGATTTTTTCTGATTTGTATTGGTCATCTACACCAGGGGTGGTATCCTCTTGGTCCCATTAACAAGCACACCTCACATCTCCTCTTCTTTTCTCAATGGGCCTCTCACGACTGTGCCTGTGATGCACACTAGTGCTTGCCTCTTGTCTCCTCCTCATTCCATTGCCAGGGCTTGTCTCCTGTCTCATCCTTATTTCATCCCTGTAGTCTTCTCAATAGCCCTTGCACCATGAGCAGATTCAGTTCTCCTGTCACTCCTTCTCCCCCACTAACTTGTGCAGGGAGGTCATGCCATGTCCTCCAGGGCCTGCTTTCAGCAATGGCCTTTGATCAGAAAAACTACTACTATACACACCCCAAATTACTTACTTAAAGGCGCTTGCACCTACCAGTAAATGGTAGGTCCTACATATGGTCCGGTGTCATTTTATTTGCAAACCAGCTTTGGCAAATTGATTTATCCTATGAAAATAAAAGTAGAAATATTAAAATAGCAAAAGTGTATATGTAAATATGTATGTTAAAGCCACACCTCTTCATTTTGGTGAAAGTAATTTGAAGCAGTTGCATCTGACTGGAGAGGGGCCTCTAATAATGACTTGTGGAACTGCAGCTTCATGAAAGAATTTCTATGCATATGTTTTTGATTTGAAAGGGACTCCTAGTAATTACTAGTTGTGCTACACCTTCATGAAAGAATTTCAGTGATTTTTGACTCGAAATGGACACCTAGGTGCCGATTCCGATCCCGTAAAACCTGGGTACGAATGGTCGTACGGGGCGTATTCTTCGTAAGACTCGTACCCGGGAAATCCACCTTACAAACCAGCAAGTACGATTCGTACAGAAATACCATTTCCGTACGAATCGTAAAAAACACCGTACGGTTAAAAAATACCTACTATTCTGATCATGGACAGCGCGTCCGCACGGAGTCAGGCAGCGTTTTACGGACCAGCAAGTACGACTCGTACCTACGGCACTCCGCACGGCAATTTTTTTACGGGAGCCAAAAAGGGCCGGAAAAGCTAAGTACGCTGCGATACACGATGAAAAGGGGTCCCGCTACGCTACGTACACGCCATCAACCACATCGTACGTGCCATCATGTATGGTACGTACCCCAACATTGCATATGTACGGTGCGTACATACGCGCTGTTGGGGTACGCACCGTACATAGGCCAACAGTGCGTATGTATGGTGCGTATGTCTGCACCGTACCCCCCACCCACGTATGTCTGCACCATACCCCCCACCCACGTATGTCCGCACCGTACCCCCCCACCCGCGTATGTCCGCACCGTACCCCCCCACTCGTGTATGTCCGCACCGTACCCCCCACTCGCGTATGTCCGCACCGTACCCCCCACCCGCGTATGCCCGCACTGTACCCCAGGCGTACCCCAATCCTCGCGTATGTACGGTCTGTACATACGCGATGATTGGGGTACGCCTGGGGTAAGGTGCGGACATACGTGGGTGGGGGGGTACAGTGCGGACATACGCGGGTGGGGGGGAGGCTGGGGGGGCTGTACGACTCATATTCCGGGCACAAGTGTACCCGGGGTAGGGGTCGTACAAAGTTTGCTCCGTACGGGACGTTTTCTATACGCTTGTGTATTCGGAACGCCGGTACGGATCGGACTTGTGCGCTCGGACTTCAGTTTTACGACTCGTACGTAAAACTGTCCGGGGACGTCTCGTAGACCTTTTCCCAATACTCTTCGTAGGTATTTTTTTACGTACAAATCATACTTCACCGGTTGGACGGGACTTGTACGATTCGTACGTAAAAAAATACGGATGCGAGTCGTACGGGAAAATATTTTCCCGGATCGGAATCGGCCCCCTAGTAACAACTTGTGGTACTGCAGCTTCATGAAAGAATGTCAATGCTTTTGTATTTGACTTGAGAAGGATTCCTAGTAATGTTTAGAGGAACTGCGCCTTCATGAAAAACAACTCATGAAAAAAAGATTTTGTATGTGACTCGAGAGGGACATCTAGCAATGACTGGAGGAATCACAGCTTCATGAAAGAATTTTGAGGAATTTGTATCTGACTTGAGAGGGACATCTATAAACGCCTTGAGGAATTGAAATTCTCGAGATGGACCTCCACTTATCACTTGAGAAAATGAAGCTTCATGAAAGAATTTCAATGCATTTGCATCTGACTTGAGAGGGCCACCTATTAATGACTAGTGGTATGCAGCTTTAAGAAAAAATGTCAATGCTTCTGCATTTGACTCAAGAGGGACCGCTAGTAACAACTTTTGGATCTGCAGTTTCATGAAAGAATTTGGAGGATTTTGCAAGCGACATTAGATCTGTCTCGGGAGGGACCTCTAGGAATTACTTAATAAAATGCAGGTATGTATATACATATTACACTGGGTAGTGAATGTTTGATCACCTTTTCCATGGAGCATATTTGGTTAGCTAATAACTTTGCCGGGTTATGGCCAATCTTCAGAAATTTCTAAAAGAAAAGTTTATCCACCTCAGTTTGTTTCTGGAAAGTGTTGGGGAGATCTGTCAAGCAAGGGCTGAGAAAAAACGGGGATGCTAAAACCATGCATTTTCCATTGACTTATTTAAGAAGCACTACTAGAAACACTGCTCAAAGGACTTACAACAAATTTTATGGCAGGAAGCTACAACTTGGCCTTGAAACCTTGCTTTCTGTGATTTGGTGTAAATAAGTTCAGTAGTTTATGAGATATGAAGTCTCAAATATATTTGTAAATCTGGACAGATGGGTACGAGGAACACTTGCAAGAGTCCCTCAAACCTGCAATTAGTTTTTTAACAAAATCATAAATGGGCAGAGTAGGTAAAACCCTGCTCCCCTAGCCCTAATCCTCCTGGGACATAAAAATGAAAAAAATCAATTTTTGTTCGATCCTTAAGGACTCCAATGGGGGCACAGGAAAAAAGAAAAAAAATGGCACGGCTGGGGCCCCCTTCTCTGAGCCCATTTTTGGCCCCGGGAATGCAATTTTCCATAGGAACTTTAGACAGGAGTCCCACAGGAATGATATTTTAATTAATAGAGCAGTCTGATTGGGCCTATTTTTCCTGTCAGACTGTAGCAAAGGCGCTAGTTATATTTACTTCAAGGTTTGAGTTATACTTATTTCAGAAAACTAGAAAGCAAGCACAATTTATTTGAGTAGAATAGCAAAAGTGTTTATGTAAATTTTTATGCTGCAGCCACACCCCCTCAACTTTTTAAGGAGATTTCAAGCATTTGTGTCTGACTTGAGAGGGACACTTAGGGCCCGATTACAAGCCTGGCAGTCTGAGGACCCATGGAGGTGAGGTGGTTGTGGTCCAGCCACCGCTGCACCGGCACTCCAACCACTCTAATACAACTAGGGTGGTCAGATCACCATGGGACCGCCGCCGCTGCCAAGAAATTGCTGTACTCTGGCAGTGGCGTGGCAATGTATTAGCAGCAATATGCTTGGTGGGACCACTGCGATCCTGCCAAGAATATTACTAGTTTCCTCTCCGCCACGGTTTTCATGGCGGTTCCTCCTTCATGGAAAACGTATTGGACCCTGGGGTGCATGCAGGGGGTACAATATGTGCCCCCTGTGTCCATGCACCCCAGTTCCTGCTCGACATGGACTTTACAGTCCATGCCATGCAGGAACCTTTTTTTCCCATTCCTATTGAGTTGCCCCTTTTCACTGGCACCACCGTGGGACCACCCAAAAAAGCCCCCCATACATGAGAAACACTCGTGATCTGGCGGGCGTTCTGACCACAGGTTTGGCGGTGTGGGAGCGGGCTGCAGAAATGGCGATCTGCTCCCCCACTGCCAAATTCGTAATCAGGCCCTTAGTAACACTTGATTTTTGTGACAGACTTGTGATGCTGTTGCTTCCAACTTCAGAGGGACTTCTAGTATAGTTTTTAAGAGCTGCAGCCTTGTTAAAAACTTCAAGCAGTTGCTTCTGACTCAAGCACGACACCTAGAAAACCAGCGATGTTCCATGGAAAACACCGCTATTGCTAGAATAATTATCGCCATTGCGCTATGCGTTGTTAATACGGCGCTAGCATGGCGATAATTTCCAGTGATAGTCGGCGATGAAAATCCTCATGCTAAGAGCGGCCAGCAATAATTATCGCTGCCGCTTGATAATATGCCCCATGGTGTCTTCTGGAATCAGTATTGTTTACCAACTAAAAGTTACTTAGCGACTGTAATATTTTATACATTTTATTCCGTTCCGAGAAAAAGATGGGTGGTGCCAATTCAAAAAATTCTGGGCTTGAGACAATGTCATCCAGCACTCTTGATGTTACAACTTTTACAATATGAAATGTTCACTACTTCTGTTGTTACATATTTGAAATGCGTGATAAATTCAAGGAAATCGATGTGGAACTTGAATCCTGGCTTTTAACATACGAATTCTTAAATTGATTTTAATCCATTTTATTCTTCTGTGATTTCCTGTTTGAAATGTTATGTGTGATAAACTGTGCTTTTATGATTTATATCTTAAATCGAATAAAGCTATTCTTGACTTGACTTGACTGTAATATTAAATTGATCCTGATAAAATAAATTCTTGAACATGTATGGTGACCAGAGCATGCATGCATCCTGTGGTAGCTGCCACAGTAAATGCGGTCAATATAACAATGAACAATAATTTATTTGCAATACGTCCAGCAAGGCGGCCAATAAATTAAACTAAAACCCAGAAGCCTCTCCACTCAATTCTAAACAGCAGCTGACCCTTCTATCCATAAAACGTGGGTTTAATCAGCCCATGACCTGACAGAGTCACAATCTAGGATGGATAACAAAACGCATGTATCTGATCTGATGAGGTCTGCCTTTCCTCATCTCATTTATTGTGTGGGTGAAGACAGTGTTCCTGATGTTAGAGCTTCTACCAGCCATGCCATTGTGTCAGCAGACCTCACAACCATGAGACAGTCATACAAAAGGCCTCCTAATTAAAGGCATTCCCTTTTACTCAACTTCACCTGTCCTTTCTGTCTGAGACCTCCATTTAATGCATGGCGCTACAGGACAGAAACTGAAATGTTGCCCAGACCCTAGGAGATATCTCCTAGTGTGTGGGAGGTACAGTCTGGGGAAAATGTGTTACCTAATTCCTGAGGCTCTGTTTTCTGGCACAATATCTTTGTTGACAGGTAAGAGGACAAGATAGTTTTCCCCCTGAAATAGATCGCTTCATGTGCATGGCTCTGAATTATGGTGGACAGGTTTAGATCAAACTGCGTACAGGTGAGCATATACACATATCGAAATAATTTATATAATTTCTCATTTACAGTGCACTTTTCAACATATTTTGCAGCAAACATTTTACCTCCCAGTAGTTTTTTTCTCTACTGTAAAAGAATATTATTCTATAGTATAAAGCATGTCCAAAAATATGTCAATTGGGAGAAGTATTCATATTATGGTTCTTTCATAATTTCATTGATCAGATGATCAGAAGGGAGCAGTCCTGCGGGGAGATGGGATTTTCTTTTTTGCCTACCAGGCTATTCGGACACCTTGGTGCGAGCCAATGAGTGGAGCAGGTGCTGATTGTCCATTGGTTAAAATCTAGGTGCAGTTAGGAACGGTTTTGATTGGATGCATGGTGAGAGCTATTTCCTTCTTGCCTTACCTGTGCACCGTTGTCTGAAAGAGTAGGGACAGACAAAAATGGTAGGGGAACTAACTGAGGGGTTTGGAAAGTGGAGTGATGTAGGGAGAAGAGGGAGGTTTAAAGGCCGGGGGGGGAGGGGGGTCAGGATGAAGAGGGTTTCATTTAGTCATGAGACATTATGCCAGGTTAAACTTTAAAGGGTGGGTGACCTGTTCTCATAAAAGGGGCCTTTTACACTCAATACAAAATAGCCTGTTGAGTTTGCGCAATGTCACCTGAAATGTTCTGAAGCCTTAATAAATGGTAAGAAGGTGAAATAAATCAACAGATTTTTTTTTTCGTTAAGAGCTGCTCTGAGAACAGATAAGACAGTGGCCTTAAAGTCGCCCAGTAAAGTAGAGCCTGTCACAAACATTTATTCTAACAGTACTCATTCCAGAATTAGTCTCCATACTTTGCATTTTCTTTCAAATTAGTGTTTCAAAGCTAGCCCGAGCCTTTCAGAAGACGGCGCGGGATGCTGCTCTTTGCAATAATACATTCTCAGTCGGAAGCAGCAGGAATATCTGCATATTCTTCCCAGGGCGCTGTGCGCGTTTGAAGGTTTTTGTACGCACCTCCGGCTCACTGCTTTCCCTGACTCGGATGCCAACAAATGTCTTTAACTCGGCGTTCAAACCCCACAGAGGCATCGGTGTGATGATGTGAGCTGCCTTCCAAGTCTGCCGTTCGTTAGTAACCGTAGGTGCTGAGTACACTGAAATGCTCCATCACCTGTTGGTACCCTCGCTGTGAGGGAGCTCACCATCAAAATCTGAAATATCTGCTTTTCAGTTCGGTTAAAATGCGGCTGTGCAGATAATTATTATTGCAGAGTACAATGCTGAATGCGATAACATTCAAATGGCCTTCTTGTTGGCTTTCTTTTCCAGATGTGATGTTATCTCATTTTTACAGATGATTTATAGCATAGCCTGTTTAGTTAAGCAATTACAGAAGAGTAAATACAATGCACATCTTAATAGTGGGGAATCCTATTATGATCCAATGTAGCAATCACTGAAAACAAATGTTGCAATTGTTCTTTTAACTGTGTCTCATTTCAGGAAAGGGCGAGAGGGAGTCACCTGGACGCTCAAGGAGTAGTTGAGCCCTAGGATAAAAGCTATTGAGAGCAGTGAGAGATCAATGGGAAGGGGATTAGAGGTCAAAAGGTTCTTTGATGTTGTTGATCTTTAGTGGGTTTCCCTTTTCTTGTAACAAATGTATTAGGGGCATATGTATCAAGCGATTTTGTATTCGCAAACGCTGCGATTCGCAAGAAAACAGGGTTTGCGAATACAAAATCGCAAAACGCGATGTATGAGCCTTTTTCGCATCGCACAAATAAGGAATCGCTAATTTTGCGATTCCTTACTTTCGCATAAGCATTTAAGGAATCGCAAATTGCGATTCCTTAAATGGTATGTAACAAGCACCCAAGTTGTGCGATTTCTCCTTAAGAAATCGCAAATTACCACCAACTTCAAGTTGGTGGTATTTTGCGAATTCTTTCAAAAATGCACTTTTTGGCATTTTTCTAGGTGCCATGTGGCACACATTCATGCCCTTATGGCATGTATGTGCGCCATATGCGCACACATGCTCATTTCAGGGGTGCATTAAGGTGTCATCATGACACCCTTGCACCTTTGAAATTAATCTGAATTTGCGATTAGCAAATTGCGAATCGCAATCTGAGAATGACTTCCCATTCATTCCTGACCCATAGGAATGAATGGGAAGGTATTCCTTAATTGCGATTTCGCAATTTGCTAATCGCAATTAAGGAATATTAAGAATTCGCAAAATGTGCGATTTTTTAAATACATCCCGTTTTGCAATTCTCAAATAGTGATTCTCAAAAAATCGCTATTTGAGAATCGCAAATACGGTTTTTGATACATATGCCCCTTGGTCTTTAGTTTTCTACTTGTGCATACATGGAATGCAATAGAGGTATATTACAGAGTGAACGTAGCCACTATGTTGCTATAGTTAGGATTCCCAGAGATTGGAAATCCTAGGCTTTTTGCTCATTAATACCTTTTCCACCCTTTCACGAATCTCCATGAAGCTTTGCAGACCTATTGCGTTTTAGGTCTCACATAGGCAGCGCATGCAAAGGCATCAAGTAATCAGTATTACTAGTGAAACTCCACCCATTGCGTTTCTCTTTGTTTTGTTGCTTGCCATTGATGGAATCTGGCATTGCTGTTCTTATCTCACTCATTGTTGGATACATCATTTCCCATTTCTTCCCTTTCTGGAGGAAGCAGCATCGACCAACTGCAGTTAACTTACACTGCTGGCTGTTATCTTTTTATTTAGGGACTACTTTTTTTCTTTGCCGCTCGCATTGCCACATCTGGCAGCTTACTGCCCTCACCTGAGGCTGTTTGTTTATTTACGTTTGATATGCGGTTTATTTATGCATAATTAAATGATGCAGCCAAGGCTCGAACCCTGTTCTCCTGCGCCACAGTCGGCAGCATTATATATTGAGCCACCTCCTCACACAGTTTGTTTTGTGTGGTTTCAGATGCTACATTTGCCCGTCTCCAACGTGTTTTAAAAATGTTTTATCTGTCTCCCCCTCCACCTGTATTCTTTTTTTAATTTGTCTCTCCCAACCCCCCCCCCCCCCCCTCCGGGAACGAGCAGCAACACGCACGCAGTCCATACGCACAGCTGTTCTCCCCTGCCTTGGCATTTTTAGCACCATTCATGTCTTCGGCGTTGCTCTCAAGCAGCTGAACTTTACAGTGCCCCTGGGGCACAAGTGTACACATTCTACAGTGTCCCCAGGGCAAAAGGAGGCATCCACTCCAGTGCACCAGGGGCTTCCCAGAGACTGGTTTCTTTTCCAAGGACTCGCGCTGCACGCTTAACGCGCGCTGAGTCCTTGGTAAACCTGCTCCTTAGAATGCTGCTGCCAGTACCTGTAAAACAGCCGAGGGTGCGAGACAGTCTGGCAGATGATACAGGCTCTCCCTCTTTTTCCTGCTTACTTGTGGGAGCAGTCCAGTGCTCAGCTGAGTTTAGCAGGAAGAGCTGGGCAAGCACGGGAGCTACTGGGCACATTGTCACAAGGGCGCAAAGACTTCAGAAAGAGAACAGAAACTTCAATTTTAGGCATCCTGACTCCCGTTGATAGACTGAAGCCAGAAGCACACAGCTTCTTGCCGTGGTGCGGCTGAGGTAATACGAGCCTGCAATAAATTGAATTTACTTCATGTTTTTAAGTTTATTAATTTCATTCGCGTCGTTGTGTACACATTTTAGAAGGCTGAGCTCATTTCTAACTTTCACCAAGCGCAAGTGGCGCTCCTTCAAAATCCTGGTGATTTGCAGCACTGAGTGAGCTGGATACAAGAACGTGTTTGATGTTGTCTGAAGCCAAGCCCCCTGCTCTCTAGGACATAGTATATTTGGGACAATTAGGGAGTTGGTACGTTTAACTCTGAAAGGTTCCATTTGTGGGTATTCTATAACACTGCTGGTCAATATTATAATCTCACAAAAAACTTTCACCTCGGCACCCAGCACAGCGCAGGTCTTGGCACAGCGCACTAATAGACGAGACCTGTTGTTTACTGGCGTAGTGTTTTTCCAAGTGACCCTCTTTTAACATCCGAATCCGACGTCTTCTGTCAATAGCGCCGACCCACAGCCCCACAGTTCATAACTCTGTGCAGTATTTCCAAGCAGTGGATACGAGCTGCTGAGACTGATAGAACAGGACTGGGACTTTTCTAACATGCTGTAAACAGATCTCTTTATCAGGGCTAAAGTTCACAGGATGCACGGGGCTCCTCGGGTCGTCTTCCAAGGATTTCCGACACTGAAAGACTTTGTTTTTGGCTGCCTAAGGAGAACATGTTGCCTTGACACCGTGGAGCTGGGAAGGAATTCCGAAAAGATTCCCTACTGTTTAATTCTCTTTGCAGGATTCCATCAATTCCGTCCTCCGCCCCTCGGCAGGCCCCTGACAAGTCTCCTGCCCATGGCCACTGTCCCCGAGATAAGGAAACCCCTAGGTGACGGAGGGGTGTGATGTCGTGAGTCGTGACGCGATACGCTTGGGCGTACGCGTCCGATCACGTGGTGAATGTGAATAAAAGAAAGGTACGCACGCACGTATGCCAGAACGGCTACGGCGGCGGACCAAGGAACCAAGCTGCGCTGTCCCCGTGTAGTTATTGCCACGTGGCCACATACCCCAGTCTGCCTGTCACACAGGCAAGCCCCCAACCGGTGTCGGAGAACACCACAAAGCTGGCGACGAGGGTGGGCGTGCCCTCGCTTGTGGATCCCGTGCGGGTGTGGCGGCTGCGCGAGGTTCTGTCCTTCACGGCGCTCGTGCCCTGTGCGGCTTGACCCTCGACCCCTACTGCCTCCGGCCTCCAGTTCGGAGCTCTGATGGGGCGTGTGCTGGCGGCGGTGGTGCCGATCGTGCGCCCCACGTGGTACCGGCTGCTGAAGGTGCCGGAGCACCAGGGAGAAGACGTGGCCCAGCTGTTTGAGGCCCCAAGGGGAGTCTGGAATCTGTGCCTCGCGCGTGCTGTGCGTGGCATTGGAGGAGACACGTGCTGACAGCAAAGGAGAGAAGATGGCCAGTCCAGAGCTATCGTGAGTACACGGGGGAGAGTGCCTGGCGCCCCGGGGAGGGGACACATCACCTGCTCACGCTAGAAGCACACCCAGCACACCCCTGAGGCCCTCTGCATTCGGCAGCCAATCTGAGCCATCTAGTGCTGCAAGGGGGTGGCGAAGGAAGAGCTACCCAAGTGAGTGGCAGGTCTCGCCTGTTAGGAGCACCACGCGCTAACCATGATGAACATACCCCCAATTGAACCATTCACAGTGGAGGGGTCACCGTCCGCAGTGGCGGCCAGATGGAAAGATTGGGAAGACAGGCTACGCATATTCTTTGAGGCCACCAAAGTCCATAGAGACCAAAAACGTGCGATGATCATTCACCTAGGGGGAAGGACATTTACAACATCGTCAAGACGCTCGCAGAAGCAACGCCCAAAACGCACGTGACCCTGATAGCGGCCCTGAATGAACACTTTGAACCCATGGCTAACCGTGACTACGAACGATTCATATTTCGACAAGCGCGCCAACTGCCGGGTAAGCCGTTGGCGGAAATATTGATGATGTGTCGCACCAAAGAACTATCAAAAGCGCGGGCGGCGCACATGGAGGTGGCTCTTCAAGCGCCAGTGAAAGTTGAACCTGTCAATGCGGTGTCGGCCAGGCCCAAGCAGAAATGGGACAAAAAAGGGGCAGGAGCCACCGCCCCAGAGCGGGCGAAGGCGTGCGGATACTGCGGGGGACCGCCACATGCCGCGGCGGAGTGTCCAGCGAAAGGGAAGAAGTGCGTGGGGTGCGGGCGTTTCAATCACTTCGAAAAAGTATGTAGATCGAGGAGGTACCACAAGCCCCGCCCGGCGGTAAACGTGGTCAAGGCTGAAGACTCGGCAACAAGTGACATGGATGAAGATGACGAAGAGGAAAAGGTGGTGCACAGAATCCACATGATAGGCATGGCCACGCACAAGGCAAGGCATCTGCCACAGTGCAACATCCGAGTGGGGGCGCAAGACATGACTGCAGTAGTGGACACCGGAGCCAGCATCAACATCATGGCCGCCACGCTGCACAGCACGATGCACCCGAGACCAGTGCTACGTCCGTCAACGATAACTGTGTTTGCATATGGACAAGATACTCCGCTGAGAGTGCGGGGATGCTTCAGGACAGTCATATCCCATGGAACTCGGTCGGTGACCACCAACATCTACGTCATGGAGGATGGCCAGAGCATGCTCCTGGGATGCCGAGCGCCAGAAGAGTTGGGAGTGGTGACATTTGCATTCGGGGTGCACCAAGAGTCCATGCAAAGCATCCTGGGTGAGTTCGAAGAGGTGTTCCAAGGGATTGGCAAATTTCGAGGAAAGGAAATCCACCTCCACATAGACCCGACAGTCCAACCGATCGCCCTCTGACACCGGCGGATAGCGTTCCACCTCAGGCCGCTGGTGGAGGAAGAGCTGAAAAAGCTCGAAGTGGTCGGGATAATCGAGAAGGTGTCAGGACCCACCCCATGGGTATCGCCCATCGTGGTTGCAAGGAAACCCAAGCAGCCAGGCGCAGTTAGAATATGCGTCGACATGCGACTCCCCAACGTTGCAATCAAGAGGGAGCGACACATCACTCCCACCATCGACGACCTGATCGGGGAGATGGCTGGCGCCCGGTGGTTTTCGAAACTAGATCTCCGATCAGGGTACCACCAACTAGTCTTGGACGAAGCCTCTCGAAATATCATGACGTTTTCTACGCACGTGGGGCTCAGGCGGTATACTCGACTGAGTTTTGGAGTGTCAAGCGCCGCCGAGGTGTTTCAGAATGTGATACAAGAGCTCATCGCTGGAATTCCAGGGGCGATCAATGTCAGTGATGACATTATGGTTCACGCGAAGACGGTCCCAGAACATAATGAACGTCTGCTCCAAGTACTGCGCCGAATTTGGGAGGCTGGCCTAACACTGCATCAGGAGAAGTGTGAGTTCCTGTGCGAGAAATTGCAGTTTTTCGGGTACACTTTTTCGGCGGAAGGGGTGAACCCGGACCCCGAAAAGGTGAGGGACATCAAAGAAGCGACCGCTCCCACCAATGTCACAGAGGTTCGGAGCTTCTTAGGGATGGTCAACTACTGTGGAAGATTCATTCAGGACTTGGCCAACCTGACAGCTCCGTTGAGGGAACTGACCAAAGAATCCACACCGTGGACCTGGGGAAGTGAGCAAGTCCAAGCGTTCGAAAAAATCAAGAATTCGCTATCAGAGGCCACGACACTTGCATTCTTTGATCCCGCCAAGCTCACGCTCATTGCTGTAGACGCTGGTCCGGTCGGGCTGGGTGCCGTTCTCTTGCAAAGAAAGACGCCTCAGGATGAGTGGACCCCAGTAGCCTTCGCGAGCAGATCCTTAACAGACAGAGCAAAGGTATTCACAGATAGAAAAAGAGGCCATCTCCATTCACTGGGGCTGTCGGCATTTTCACTTGTATGTATACGGGAAACCGTTTGTGGTCGCCACGGATCACAAGCCCCTGGTATCTCTATTCTCTAGAGCCTCAACAAAACCCCCACCGCGAATTGAGAAGTGGATGCTGCAGTTACAAGAGTACAACTGTAAGATAGAATACCAACCCGGATCCCGGAATCCGGCAGACTATCTCTCACGACACCCTCATAAGGCCACTCCCCAAGAGATGGAAGAAGCCGCTGACACCGAGGAGTACGTGAGGTGTGTCACTGCTCGGTCATGTCCCATCCCTATCTCCATGGCCAGCATTCAGCAAGCCACCAGCCAAGACGAGTGCCTGCAGCGGGCCAAGAAAGCCGTACAGCAGAACAATTGGAACCATGCCCGGGAGGAATGGAAAAGGTTGACAACGACGGCGCAACGGATAATGGAAAGCCTTTACCATGTCAGGGATGAACTCACCGAGGATAGCACTGGGTGCCTACTGAGGGGGCATCGGCTTGTCATCCCAACTTCACTGACCCAGCAGATGGTAGATCTGGCCCACGTAGGACATCAAGGCATTGTAAAAACCAAGTCAAGACTTCGCACAAAAGTCTGGTTCCCCCTAATGGATGACCTCGTGGAAAACACCGTTCGAGCATGCCACTCGTGTCAAGTCACTGGAGAAGCCCCACGGCCAGAACCCATCATCATGGAGCTGCGACCGAAAGTCCGGTGGTCTCGAACCAGCGTGGATTTTGGTAGCCTGCCAGATGGGCGCCACACCCTCGTGGTGATCGACGATCACTCGAAGTATCCGGAGGTGGAGGTCCAGTCGGCTCTCAGTGCGAGTGAGGTCATCCTCAAGCTCGAGAAGATCATGGCTACCCATGGGCTGGTGAAGGAGATCCGGACGGACAATGGGTCCCCCTTCCAGAGCCAGGATTTCGCCGCATATCTACAAGCTCCGGGCATCCGTCATCGGCGAATAACGCCCCGATGGCCGCAGGCCAACGGTGAAGCAGAAAGATTCATGAGAACACTGAACAAGGTAATCCGCATAGCGCATGACAAGTCTCAGTCCGTGGAATTGGCAATCTTCACGTTCCTTCGGAGCTATCGCCAGACACCTCACACCACCACGGGAGTTGCCCCGGCGCATCTGCTGATGGGAAGAGTAGTTATGGACACAATACCTCACCACCCTGAGTGGCAGCCAGAAACTCCAGAAGATAGTGCAATTGATGCCTGACGACGGAGTGCCCATGCACGTACCGACACTCGGCGAAGAGCGGCGACCCCGAATATCCGCCCAGGTGACACGGTGCTCATAAAGAACAGAGCTCTCGGAAGCAAGTTTCGCCTGAGGTTTGAAAAGGAGCCGTGGACAGTAGAGACAGTCAGAGGAACATGCGTCACTGCCGTCAGGAGGGGGAAAGGATAACCAGCATTGTGTCATACTTCAAAAGGTACCATTCATCATCAAGTGTCGAAAGTCCGGAGCAGGCCACTCCCAGTAGCCCTCCGGAGTGGGTAGAGAGGCCTGTGAGCGATACCGTTCCCACTGACGATATGCGGGAGCCAGTCATCCCCCAGCCGGAGACGGATGAGGTTCCCCAGGTTCGACAGCCACGAGAGAGGTCTAGTGTGGGCGAATGTTCAGAACCACATGGCCAGGGAGGTGGCGAGCCCAGTGGAGAAATGAGGGGAGAGTCAGGACGCTCATCAACCAGGGAGGTGTCAAGGTACAATCTCCGAAGCAATCCAGAGCCGTCCCGCCGCGGACTACTTCACGTAAGACTGTTTTGGTTTTAAATGAACATCAGGGGCCTGAACAAATAGTGGTAAATGTGGGGATAAAGTGTTTTCTAAGTTGGAATGTTTCTAAGAATAAAATGTTTGGTTTTTGTGTTTGTTGGGGAGGAATGTGATGTCGTGAGTCGTGACGCGATACGCTTGGGCGTACGCGTCTGATCACGTGGTGAATGTGAATAAAAGAAAGGTACGCACGCACGTACGCCAGAACGGCTACGGCGGCGGACCAAGCAACCAAGCTGCGCTGTCCCCGTGTAGTTATTGCCCCGTGGCCACATACCCCAGTCGGCCTGTCACACAGGCAAGCCCCCAACCGGTGTCGGAGAACACCACAGAGGGGGGCCACCCCGCATGTGCACATTTCTGTCTGTAACCATTTCTCTGCCCCATCCCTTCCTTAGTCTGTCAGAGCGGTGTTGTGCACTGGGACCGAAATCTGAAGGTGCTTGAGAATTGCTACATAAAGGTATTTTTTTATAGTCCTATGTGACTGCAAATGTATCTCCTGGTTTTATATGTGCACCCACATCTATACTTCTAATCCAAATTAGCGAAACCAGACTGACGTGCACATAAATGCAGCGTGCTCTAGTATGTGCATAGTGCCTTGAAGCTATGAGTGTTGTTGGTTCAGTGAGTAAAAAGCTACTCATTTAGTTCTGCATGGTTGGTGCAAATGTGTGTTTATAGTGATCTGTGTATGAAGCCTTTGGATGTCATGCTTGAATGAAGGAAAACACAATGCATAAGATCAAAGCCAGTAATAAAGTCTAATTAGAAAGGTGACATCTGTTGAAAAGTGTGCCAGTTTAGCGTGTCATGGTGCGAGGTATGCAAATGAGCAGTAAGTAACCGGATAAGTAAACATGTATTTACTTGAAGCTTTAATTATTTGTAGCGTGCAGTTTTGCTGTTGATTCAGCACACCCATTTGTGGTACACAATGAAAACTGAGAATAGGCAATTATAGTCAGCAAAGCCACTTACATGTATGGTAATAGTAAAACTAGAAAAGAAACAGCAACTTAACGAAGTGCAGGGGATAGAGGAAGTGATTGGAGTAAGAGACAGGTGGAGGAACAACTGTAAAAACACAAAAGCCACTTGTGAAGTCTTCACTCATTTGAATAGCATCTTCTGGGTCATTTA
The DNA here is from genome assembly GCF_964204655.1 of Triturus cristatus. NCBI lineage: Eukaryota > Metazoa > Chordata > Amphibia > Caudata > Salamandridae > Triturus > Triturus cristatus. The sequence goes on along the minus strand of NC_140588.1, from coordinate 313,034,095 downwards.
GGAGCAGTAAACAGACAACTATTAAATACACAGGATGGGCCCCAACCCTCCACATACCCCAACCATTCATGAACAGCCCCATTCAGCCCGAGGCCAATGAATATCTTCGAGAGAAGGGACACTTGGGGGCTTCATCACATTCTGGGGGGTGGGGTGGTATTGTTTTGCGTTATGCTTCTGAAAGAGACTAGCAGGTTGCAAGGATTCGGGGTGCACAAAGAGATTGTATATTAAAGATGATTTGCATTCCCTAGCTTAGACTTGAACAGACTGACACCTTTTGTTTCTTTTATGTGTGTGTGTCTGGACACAGGGATACAGTGTTTACTTGTTTCATACCCGTCCAAGATTGATGCCAGCCATACCTCAGGGTAGTACCACTCAGAGTAATGATGGAAGCTCGGTAGCAGGCGTCGTCCACAAGTAAATAGTGTCATCTCCACATAAAGGCGGCTGTCCATATTCCTGGTAAGTGCAGCTTTCAGACTGCAGGCTTTCACTTTGCCACAGATATACAGTTTCTTTTATTATTTCAATCTAAATGTTCCAGGAAAGGTTAAATTTATTTAGTGCATGCGTCCAATCTAAGACCAAAGCCCATGCTATAGTAACTGTGCTAATTGTAGTTATGCTGAATCTAAATAGAAACCGTTTATGTATAGTGAATGGTTATCATGACAATCTGCAGTGGTTTGGCTCACTTGGCCATTGGACACCCCAGTTTTTGGCTTAGACTTGACCTCTTAATATTGTGGTTGCTCAGTGCATTCAAGACGCTTTGTATTAAGAAATATTTTTTACTGATACACCCAGTTCTGCCACGTACCTTCACAAATTGTGAACCTAGTGCTAAGTGTAATTTTACCCTAAAAGATACTTGTCTTTTGTGTTGTACAGTTAATATAGATTTCTGTTTTTCAGTCTCTCCTAGCACCTCCATTTTTAGATCTCGCCTAGGCAGCACTTGCACTATCTATTGCAGACATGCAGTATTCAGGTATTGACTTGAACCTCTGCTCATTTTCCACACATCTTTTCAATTGGCTCCAGTTACTGGCCTTTCTAAATGGTTACTTTTGATTTGTGAATAGCCTTAGTAGTCCCTCCTTAGTACCGCCTTTTCTCCTTTTGTAACCTCCAATGAGGACTGGCCCTCTAACGTCTGTTGTTATGTGCTCTTCTGATTGTCTTGTGTTATCACTACACTACAAACATTTTTTTTTAAATTGCAGTGCAATAGATCTCGCATCACGAAAGTTTGAGCTAGTGGTGTTGCAAACAATAATGCAATGCCAATAGCTAAAACTTTCAGTAATGCAAGACCCTTTGCATTGCAAATGCTTGTTCTATGTTGTTGGGTGTTGCAAAGTTATGCAGAGATTCATTAAATGAGGTGCAAAGTAAAAAGGGGGCGCCCAAAATGCATTTTTCCATCCAATGCATTTTACATACCATGAAAACAGCCAGTCGAATTTGAATAAAATTTGACAGGTATTTAGTTTATGGTATGTAGATGATCCTTTTTGATAGCATAGGTAAGTAGGAAAAAAGTATTTTTAAAGATATAAGGCTCTAAAACTTAGAGATATTTCAGGCCACAGAATTTTTTCTGGAATTTTGCAGTAATTTTGTGGTACTTGCTGATGACATGGCAGTTTCCGATTAACCACACAATCTATATTATGACAAATTTCAACTTCATCCATTCAGCCACATTCACACTAAGGGGCGGATTATGATGTCGGAATAAAAGCCTCTAACCGCTAGTCGTAAGCATTCTGACCGCGATCAGAGGCTTTCCAACAGACACGGCCGGTTTGCTGTCCGACCGCACAATTACAATGTCGGTGGTTGGAACGTAAATTGGCTGGTCATTTCGACTTGGTTCCGACCGGCTCTTGGAATCTTCCCGCCGGTCGGAGCTGCACCATAATCCACTATTGACGGTGTTTCCACCGTTGGGAGCACGATGTTGGTTTCCCACAGCCTTTCCGTGCCGGCCTTTTTGACATGGAAATGCTGTCAGAAAGTGACTTTGGAGGCCCCTTGCCACAGCGGCCTACAGTTGGTGGTCGAGGGGGTAGCTAGGGTACCCCCCCGTAAAACCCTGCACTCTGTGGCAGACACCATGGGTTGCATGCCACAGGCTGCAATGTTTTAAACACACACTCATTTCTCCATAGGAGCCTGTATTACGGCCGGTGTATGACCACAATTCAAGCCCCCATAGAGAAAGTGTGTATCCGACCAAACAGTGTTCTGTCCCATTGTAATCAGGTAGTAGGAACCGCCGATTGGAGGTCGGTCGGTCCCGAGATCGAGACAGTGTCGGTTAGAGGCAACTTCAACCGTCATCACAATAAGGCCCTTAGTCTTGTTAAACTACACTCTAATACACCACACGCCACTCACCTGTACCCAACTCAATTCTACACTATTCCACTCTATGCTATTCCACTTTATGCTACTGGACAGCATGGCACTCTACCACTCAACACTATTTCACTCCACGCTATCCCACCCTATGCCACTCCACTGTACACTATTTCACTTTACACCAGTAACCTTTATACCACTCCAATCTATGATACTCAACTCTATGCCACTGCACACTATGCCACTCCAATCTACACCACCCCACTCTACACTATTCCACTGTATGCCACTCCACTCCACCCCATGCCATGCCACGCCACACCACTTTATACTACTGTACTCAACATCTCTTCACTTTATGCACTCTACTGTATGCCACTCAGCTGTAGGCCAGTCCACTCTACCCAACTCCATTCCACTCAATGCCACTCCACTGTATTCTATTCCACTCTATGCCACTTAACTCTATGAAACAGTGCACCTCTCCACTGTATGGTATTGCACTCAATGACGCTTCACTGAACATCATTCCACTCTAAACTATTCCACTCTATGCCGCTCTAGGCCATAGACTTACTATGAAACTTTTTGTGAGCATTTTGTGAAGATTCATCAAACTGCACCAAAGATATAGGCAAGTCAAAAAACGCTTTTTTTTTTTAGAAATGTGCTCTTAACTTTATCTACCAACTGACGATCGCCAGTCAAAAAACGCTTTTTTTTTAGAAATGTGCTCTTAACTTTATCTACCAACTGACGATCGCCAGTAGGCACTATGTAAATCTACATATTTGCCAGAAAATAACAATATTCACGAAAGTGTGGCAAAAAAAATCACAGGCTATTGCGCTTGCTTTTAAATAGCCACCGGGTGGGCCAGGTTCCAGGGGCATGTAAAAAATATAGGTGGGGTACACAGGCCCCGCTCCTAGGACTAATCAAAGCCACTGGACCTATCTGCAGCCATGGGGACCACCACCTCCCCGGGCTATTTCTTCTTATATAGGTGGGGGACATCGCAGACCCCTCTGCCCTGGGGACCCTCCTCCCTGGGGCTAATTTAAACAAATGGGGGACCTTGCGGACCCCACTGCCCCAGAGTCCAACACCTCTTCGGGGCACAAAACATTAATGAAGGGGGTTTGTTGTGGCCCCACCACCTCCCTGGGGAAAATTTGAATATGGGAGGGGGGCCACACGGCTTCCCTCCAGGAGCCCTATATGGCCCTGGGGAATGCCACCCCCCAGGGTTGGCTTCAGCAATGTCCCAGGGTGCCCACCCCAGGGAAATTGCCTTTAGCTATGGCATGGTGGGAGCACTGCTCCCAAAATGCCATAGCAAATGGTGCGCTCCACTTTGAGCAAGCAAAAGCATTTTGCTTTTGCTTACTCAAAATGGGGCACACTTTGCTTTTTGCACTCAGGGAGCGGTATGTCAGCAGCTCCCTGAATGTAAATAGTAATACCGGCTCCTGCACGAGGAGGGAGATGGCTGTGGCCATGGGGGCCTTGAGTCTACCCTGTGGTCCCCAACAAGGTGGCCCTGCCACGGGGATGGCGCCCGGGACCAAAGATTGCACGGGGGGCTGCGTGGGCTTCCCCCATAAAAAATATATATTAAGGCCTGGCCCTGGAGGATGGTGTCCCCAGGGCTGAAACCGGCCTGAGTAGGGGAACTGCACGGTCCCCTACACTTTCAAAAATAAAAAAATTAAAGGCCTAGCTCGAGGGATGGGTTCCTGGCCCAAAATCATCCCAGGAGGGGGCCACGCAGCCCCCTCCCTAGTTTGTATGCCCCTTCCTAAAAATGAAAAAATCAACAACAACAAAAAAGCTGCCACTCACTGTAGGCCCATCCCCTTTCTCCACTACTCTGCAAATGCACATCCTGGCATGCTCCTGTTTGGGGGATGATGTCCCCTTGGCAGCTGAGGGTCCTTAGGGGCAAGAAGATTACCTGTTACCTCCAGTAAGCCTCACACACAGGGATTGCTGAGAGGTGGTGGAAGGCCAAGACAGCAACTGACAGACTGTACAGAAATTTGGACAACCTGCCACTCTCCCATACATTCACTGAGACACCTAATCACTCACTTTTACAGTCAGTCACACACCCACGGAATCATCCATACAGGCACTCAAACACCCACTGATTCACCAATATACCTTGGTGTGTATATATATTTAACATTCATAAACTTTTTTTAAAACACTCACAGTAACTCAATGATGTCATCAGTGATGTCACTGACCATCTCATGAGTGATGTAATATGTGAGGTAATAGATAGTGCATTGCGGGGTCACGAGTTAAAGTCAGCTCAGCTAACTATAGTTGCTCAATTTCATGGCTTTTTTATGAGTGTAATCTATTCCTAACTATAACGTCCCTGTAACCTTTATTTTTTTCAGTGAATGTATATATATATAAAATCACTGAAATAACGTGTTGATTTTGGTGATGGGTTCTTGATGCAGTGGAATACGTTGATATCTCCACCAAACAAAGAAGCACTTACTTCATAAAGTTCAGTGGAAGCACCCTAGTTTAGGGAAGATTCCACTCTTTGTAGTCTTGTCTTCTTCTCTAGCAAGGATTCATGTTATCACAGATTTGTGTCTCAAGATCTCGAGAAACAATCACATTTCTGAAATTATATGTACAACAGGTTACTGGAGACATTTTATAGTGGTTCATTACTTAGCTGTAGTGTAGATTATGCACTAGACATTTACCCAATGAGGTAGCACTTGCTACTTACTCAAAGCAAAGTACTCCACTTGGGTAGACATTTTGTGCAAAATTGTGGAGTCTTGTTGGATATATGGGCAGGTGAGATTCCATTCTGATGCAGTCACTAACACAACTACTAACACACCCACAGAGACTCCCAATCACACACCCATACAGCCACTCTCACATACACTTACAAAGCCACTCACACACCCATGCAGTCACTCACTTGCACACTCACATACTTACAAAACTACTCACACACCCATTCACAGACCCATACAGCCACGCACACATCCACTCATACACCCACATAACCATTCCTACTCCCACTCACAGTCCCATATGGCCACTACCACAACTAATCACACATTCATACAGTTACTGATACAGCCACTCTGTGACCCAGAGAACCACTCACGCACCTACTCACATACCCTCACAGACACTCAGACACCCCTAATACAGCAATTCTGCCACTCTTACATTTTCTCACAGACCCACACAGCCACTCACACACACACACTTACACATCTACAAAACCACTTAGACACCCACTCATAGAATAATACAGCCAAATACACACCCAGTCATACACCCACATAACCACTCACACGCCCACTCACAGAACCATACAGCCACTCACACACCCTCTCAGACCCATACAGACACTCACAAACCTACTCACACATCCACATAGGTACTCACAAAACTACTCACACACCTACACAGCTACTCACACACCCACTGACAGATTCATAAAGCTGCTCACATACCCCTAAAACTGCTCACACACCCACTCATATACCCTTACAGACACTTACACACCCATTCACCAACCCATACAGCCACTAACATACCCAATCACCAACCCATATAACCACTCACACACTCATTTACATTCCCACAAAATTACTCACACGTCTAATAACAGACCCATACAGCTACTCACAAATCTCACAAATCCACTCAAACACCATTGGATTTGCTCAAATACCCAAACACCACTCACACACTCACTCATAGACCCATATGGCCACTCACACACCCATACAGTCACTCAGACACCCACTAACTGACCCATATAGCCACTCTAGCACCCACTCATAAGCCCATACAGCCACTCACACACCCACTCTCAAGGATTACAGATTAGAGTTAGGAAATACAATTTAAAAAACCTTCAAATTCACACAGGTGACAGGGGCAGTATAGTTGGGAAATAACAATAACAAAACAATAGAAATTCACTGAAAAACCAAAGGTTACAGGGTGGTTTTAGTTAGTGAATAGAATAAAAAAAATAACTTAGAAATTTACTGAAAAACAAAGGTTACAGGGACATTATGTTCAGGAAATAGAATTAAAAAAGACCTTAGTAATTCACTGAAAAAAAACAAAGGTTATAGGGACATTATAGTTATGCTCAAATTTCACTTAGTTGAAGTTCGCATTAGCGATGAAAATTGGTGTTCACAAATAAACATATTTCTATTTTGCACCATCTCCTGCCTACAAGCAAATCTGTGCTTATGCCGCTGCGTCTCGAGTCGCTGGGGAGGATTCTGTGGAGATGTATATATATACAATATTAATCCTACTGAATCGACAAATCCAGGATCAAAGTAGGCACAGACTCCTTTCACAGTGCGTTTCAGTAATTATTTATTTGTTATTTTCATACTTTTATCATGCATAATGCATGCCCATGACGCGTTTCGACCGTTCCTGCATGGCCTTGATCACATAACCAGCTGCGATTACTAGCGCCATATTTAACCCTATTTACCCCATGGTGTATAGACATAAGCAACAGACTCAGCTTGTTATGATATTACACTATCTTAGTATTTATTATTGTATACATTTCACACTTACATTAAATAATTTTGAGAACATGCTTACGGCTTGTATAGAGATGCATTCATAACAATAATATTTCTGTTGCAAATTTTAATAAAATTACATCCCAATGAAGTGCTCTGTGCTTAAAGTGTGCAAATATATGTAAAAAAAGTGCAAATATACGGGAGGTTTTTAGCAGCAGTATACTATAATCCTTACCCAGAAAGACCAATTCACTCCGATCTTTAAATTACAAAAAAGAATTCCAATGTTTGTGCTTAATCTTATCGACTATTCCTCATATCTTTGCAGCTCCAATGCTGTGACCTTAATTTCGTGCTGCCTTTGACCGAATATAGATCTTCATTAAAGTGCACATGCATATTAATAAAGTGATCTGTGCAACTTGACAATATAGTCATGCTAGAATGCAGGATAACTGTAGTCTCATTTCGACAGATACAGTCTTGCCATACTGTACGGGTGATTCAATATTGCTGCACTAATGCATTAGATCTAACCCTCTTGTACTACGACCATTCAGCAATAAAGTGCAAATACTGATCATGAAGTGACTCTAGCATAGTTCAAGGTCAATTACATGATATGAAATGGGATTATTACAATATTCACTTGGAATTTGTAAATATGTGTGCCTAAATTGAGAGATTGGAATTCATTTTAACATCCTGATTTGTATTATTCTAAATTGTCTAGTGCATTGACAATCACATGTAAACATATATAGAAACTTTAAAAACGCATCAACTAACCGTATAGCACGTATATCATACAAGTGTCATCATATTGCAATATGTGTATTCATAAGCTAAACCACTGCCTATAGAGATGCCTGAATGCATCTATACTACCACAGAGACTAGATATGTTAATAAGATCTCTAATAATAACCCGATTTATCCTAGTGTCAGTTAGATGCTGCGTTTCTCTTTAGGATTATAATAATATAACTAATTATAAAAACTCATCAACAAAAAATGGCTCACAAACGACTGTATCGTAAAAAGTTATTCATAAAAGACTGTTCACAAAAATTTGTTTATAAAAAATTGTGCAAATCCTCACTCATGTTCAATCCATTAGGTATTTTGGAGTCCAACTCTAAGATGAATCTGGATTCCACTTGTCTCAATAGTTTTTCTCTGTTCCCTCCTTTGCTTAAAACTGGCACTGCTCCTAATACAAAATACTTCAGGTCACTCAGATTATTGTTATGGACCAGTTTAAAGTGCTGTGCAACAGGATATTATGGGTCAGAGTTCACAATTGCTCTGAGATGTTGCAGGATTCTCATGTGTACCTGCAGTTTGGTACTTTCCACATAGTTTAAACCACATGTGCACTCTAAAACATAGACAGCGAATTCCATTCTACATTTGTGGTGGCCCTTTAATTTCAATCTGTCTTTCACTAAAAGCTGATCTAAAACTGGTTTTGTTGATTCCAAATTTACACACCCTGCAAGTCTTGCATTTATAAAAACTCTCCTTAGGTGTTAACCAGTTAGACTTAACTTCCACTTCTGGGCTATTACTCACCAGAGAGTCCCTCATAGAGGGAGCTCGTCTGAATGTAAGGTTAGGTTTCGGAGGGAGAAGTTGACCCAAAGTAAGATCAGTTAGCACAATGGGCAACTGCTTATTTATAATAGTTCTTATCTGTTTTGCCTGTTTATTATAAGTAGTAATGAATCTGATATTGTTAGATTGTTCTATATCCTCCAAACTGTTCATTTCATCCTCTTGAGCACTGGCTAGAGATAAAATGGATTGCCTGGGATGAGAGTTGGCCCTTGTTCTCGCTTGGGCAATACATTTCTGATTGTACCCTAGCTCAAAAAGCCTATCTGCCATTTCATCCTGGCAAATCTTCAGATCTTGATCTGAACTATATATTCTGCATGCTCTTAACAATTCCCCATAGGGTAGACTTCTGATAGTATGGCTAGGGTGAAAACTGGACGCATGCAGAATTGAGTTGCCTGCTGTCTCCTTTCTATGTATCTTTGATTCCAATTTGCCCTTTTTTATATATATAGTTGAACATCCAGGAAAGCAATTGCTAGGCTAGACATTTTAGCTGTACATTATAAATTGAGTGTGTTATTGTTAATGGCACCTATAAAAGCAATGCCACTTTACTTAGTGCCCTTCCAGGCTATAAAAATGGCATCAATATATCGCCACCACTCCATCACATGCTCTTTGTACATCTCCCCATGTTCAACCAGTAGGTCCCGCTCCTCTCGCCAGCCAACGTGTAAACACACATAGCCAGGGGAGAAGCAGCCACCCATGGCAACCCCTCTAAGTTGTTGATACACCTTTTCACAAAATACAATATAATTATTAGTAAGGCATAATCTAATAATTTTCAACAGCATTCAGTTGTGGTTATACAAATAAATCGGTCTTTTGCATAAAAAGTACTCGGTTGCTCTGAGGCCATGTTCATGTGTAATACTCGTATACAACAAAGTAATGTCCATGGTTATAAGGATGTAGTCTTCTTTCCAGTGCACCTGATGCAGCTTTTTCAGAAAATCCCCTGTATACTTAATGTATGAAAGGCGATTGTTGACAAAGTCCCTCAAAAAAAAAAAATCTACATACTGGGAGATCTTCTCAAAATACCGAAATGATGGGCCTCTCAGGGGTTGGAGTGTTTTTTTTAATGTACTTTAGGAACAAAATAGATGTTCGGTATTGTTGTGAATTCATTGTGCATGAACAAGAATTCTTCCTTGATTATTAACCCTTCACATTTCCACTGGGCCAACTCAAATTAAATCAAATCATGGGATATTTATTAAGCGCACATATCACTACAAAAGTCTCATGGCGCTGGTGGATAACTCTGAGATGAGATAGATTTGGTGCAGTTAGATGTCAAACAGCCATGTCTTCAACTTCCTACGAAAGCAGTTGTGATGGATTGTAGTACGAAAATTAAGTGGCAGTTTGTTCCAGAACGAGGGGGCAAGGAAGGAAAAAGATCTGCCTCCATTTGTAGTGGTACAAATTCTGGGTGATACAAGAAGTGCTGTGGTACTGGATCTCAAAGTTCTACCAGGTAGATACCAGTTTAACTTTTTTGCCCAGACTCCTCTTCAACCAAGATTTTAACAGCCTTTATCTGTTTTAAAGATGCTTTGTTATAACAACTAGTATCTTCTAGGTGTCTATGTGCTTCTTTGACATATTCCGCTTTGGACCATAACACAACGTTGCCGCCTTTGTCACTCTTGTTGATGATGATAACATTGTTGCTGCTTAATTTCCTCATTAAGGTATGATACTGTCTCTCAGGTTATTTACATTTTTTATCCTCTTTCTTGATTTTAACATTCAGTTTCTTCAATTCCTCAATCACAAGATCATTAAAAACATCTATTGAATCTATGGGCATCATTGGTGTAAAGGTAGAAGTAGGTTTAAATGGGCTTATGATTGTGCCTGATATGTTGATGCCGGCCTTGCTCATAGCTTGTTGTGTAGATAAAGCCCCATTTTTTACTTCATCATCCTCGCACAAATCATACATTAATCTTAAGGCTTCAACATCTGAGGCCTGTAGCATGTCTACTAATGACTGAGGGTTCGTATTCTTCTTTTCTTGCTGGTTGGTAGCATCCTTGAGTTTGACCATTTTTTTTGTGTAAGTTTCCTTATGAATTTAAAAACAGCAATCCTAGTTTGAATATATTCAAAATTGCTTTCTGGTCAGAAAGTTAGGCTTAATGGTAATAACTGCTGTTCTGCTATTGATTACTGAACATAAGTTAGGTTAATGACCGTGTTATTGACATTCTTTACTTCTTCAGCCACTTTTTGCCTCTTGCTTTCTTGTTTATGTGTGTTCTTGAGCTTTCTACTTGCTCTTCTCCTTTGGTTTGTCCTCCACCTTGTTTGTACTGTGGACTTCTATATATATATTTTTTTTTTCCAAAAGACATTTGACACTGAAAAGCGTTAAACGTCTTTTGGAAATATATCTTTTATGGATGCCCTCCGGCTGCATAAGGACAAAGGAAATTCATGAGGTGAGGCCGCTGTTAACGATAAAAGGGTCGTGACCTTTCAATTCGAATTTTCAATATCTCTGCAGCGGCCAGGGTATGCAGGGGAATTTACCCTTGTGCTTTCTGGAGTCAAAATTTATATTTAAATACAGAGAGTGTTTAACACTTTTTGAAGGATCATTAAATATTACGCACTGATTTGCAGAGTAGTTGCCATGGATTTTGATGCAGGTCAGTATATTGACTCCTTAAAGGCAAGAATGGGGACATATACTTACCGTACAAAATGGAGGCATGCAAATCTGCAAGGGGTCAGAAGGCCAAAATAATTTGATGGCTGGAACAACAATGCAAATGCAATGTATCACAGGCTTGGTAGTCTGAGTAGTGAATCTAAAAACAATGATAATCCACATTTGTGTCAACTATGAAAATATTCATGCACTTAACATGAGAGCTTTTGCATTGTCTATAGATAAGCCAATTTATTTTAAATTATCAGCACTAATTATGAATAACTACAATTGAAGTCCTCTTTGCATATCAACAGATTGGTGTTCAAAAAACAAGAGTGACTGACCACTCTGCTCTGCATATAATTAGGACCCAGTGGGGGTCAAAATGCGTCATGCTAATCACGGACTCTATGGATTATACTCTGAGTGGTGGGTTCGTCATTTTACCAGATGTGGCAGAATTGTGCTTCTGAAATATATATACTGTGTGAAATAAAACATTTGAATATAGTAGATTTGGTGTCTCTATATCGATGTCTCCTTGGGGTTATCGAAGCAACGGGTTAAAATAAAAAAATTAAATATATATATATATAAGGTATCGCATTCCTGGACACATGGATATACATTGAAGGGGATCAAATTTACTCCACTCTCTATCGAAAAGAAACCTCCACGAACAGCATATTACACGGCACTAGTTTTCACCCCAAGTCCCTCTTGGAAAGCATCCCCTATGGGGAATTCACAAGAATGAAACATAATTGCTCAAAAGAAAGTGATGCAGAGGAAAAAATAATGGAAACATCTTTGAGGCTAAAGTCAAGAGTTTATGAAGAAACCACACTGCGTAAGGGCAGACAGAAAATACGAAAGAAAACACAAACTGAAACTCTAATCACGAAAAAGGAAAAAACGACAATAGTCTAAACAGCAAGAACCGCCAAGATGTATCATAACGTACAGCAAAGAAAGTGGACTAATCATAAAAAACATCCAAAAATATTGCCACTTAATAGCCAATGATCCAGACATTGGTTCCTTATTTGGATCAAGTCCTCGGATTACGTATAGAAAGACCAAATCCATAAAAGATCTAATTGTGCAAAGTCATTTTCAATAAATAGCGCCAACAAATTGGTTACAAAGACAGCAAAAGGGATTTGTAAAGTGTACTGCATGTCAAGCGTGTAAAATTGGAGAAAACCGCGAATCAATACAGGACTTCCAAGGAAACACTATTGAAATCCAACAAGCAATCAGTTGTTCCACGAAGTTCGTAGTGTTCATCATTCAATGTAAATGGGGTATGCAATACATAGGAATTACAATTTGTATGCTCAAAAAAAAATACAAGCATATTCGAGCTGTAAAGAATAAAGATACATCCAATACCACAGCAAAACATATGATGAATTGTCAAAACAGTGACTGGAGAATGATGCCCTTCTTTGGGATCCACGCCGTACTAAGTAATGAAAGAGAAGGCGATAGGATCAAGAAATTGCGCCAAACAGAATCCAGATACATAATCAGATTACGAACGAAGACCCCTCACAGGATCAATAATGATGAGGAGTTATTAGTACATCTGGAAGGATGTCTCCTGAACTTTACCAATGACTGCACTCAGGAAAAGAAAGGAACAATGGTATATAAAAACATCATTAAGGGCACTAATCCCTATAACGCAGAAAAACGCAGAAGAGGGAGAAAAAATGAAAAGGAGCAACAAAATATAAAAAATATGACAACATTTCTTGAGACAAACTCATATGGAATTTTGTAAAGACACTAAAGTCTAACAAATAAAGATAGAAGAAAGACTTATTGAATGGATACAAATCATATATATATATATTAAAAAATGAATTGAGCCATTTCTTTATCTATAATGAATTCAAATGAACAATAAACGGGTGAAATATAATTAATGTCACCTGAAATGCTGAAAACTTTGTAAATATTGTACATATAAAATACAATGTGATGAGAAAACTAAGTTTCCCACAATACCACATTATAGTCAAACTGTGTTTGGTATAAGTAGTGAAAGTAAAAAAATACTCACTAACCGTGACAAAGGCCTAGAAGGACTGAAACATGTTGATGTGTGCCAGTACAGCTGAAAATAAAAAGCTTTAACTGGATCTGGAGTGCGTTGCATCTTTGTTTTGTGGAATTGCAAGGGCTTGGATTCAGCCCCATCGCGATAGCACCCGTCGTTGTGCGCGCTGCTGAAAGGATCCGATTGTATGAGATGTGTATATCTATATCTATATTCACTGAAAAAACCATAGGTTTCACACACGTTATAGTTAGGAATTAGCATTTAAAAAACCTTAGAAATTCAGTGAAAAAACCATAGGTTTCACACATGTTATAGTTAGCTGGACATTTTACTCGTAACAAACCAATGAAATTGCCCCGTTATAGTTAGTTCAGCTAACTATAACTCGCGCGCCCGCAATGCACTGCTGATGACGTCACATATTACATCACTCATGACATGGTCAGTGACATCACTCATGACATCACTGATGACATCTCAAATGACATCACTGATGACATCACTGATGACATCATCCAGTGAATGTGTGTTTTTCTGAAAATTAAATATGTTTTATATATGTGTATCTCAAGGTCGATGGAAGAATAAATGGGTATATAAGTGTCTAAATGGATGATTTGTTTTTGAAAAATTGATTGTGTTACTGACTGATTAAGTGTATCTCTCACTTTGTGTATAAGTGGCTGCATGGGTTGGTGAGTAGCTACATGGGTGTCTATATAGGTTATTAGTTGTTTTTTTGAGTATCAGTCTGAGTGTCTGTATGGTACGGTGGGGGGTATTACGTAGTGCATAGATGCATGAATGAGTGACTCACTGTTTGTATGTGTTGAAGACAGCATGTGTGCAGGACTGTATGTGTGGATGAGTGTGTGTATGGGTGTGTTATTGAGTGAATGACTGTCTCAATAGTGTCTTCAGGAGTAACTACATATGTTTTTAACTAGTATATGTGACTATTGGTGTATATATGTGAGTATATGTGAGAGGGAGAGATTGAAAGAGTTCCTGTATGAATAAGTATGTGTTTCTATAAGTGATTGTTTAAAAGACTAAGTATGTGTAAGTTTCCGTAGAAGTAAGTATGGTGGTGAGTGTATTACTGTATATGCAAGTAAATGTATGTTTTATTCTTTATTAGCATGAGTGACTATGTGTGTGAGTAACTCTATGGATGAGTGGCATTGTGTAACAGGATGTATAGATGTATGAGTACATATGATGAGTGAGTACATGTATGAGTGACTGTATAGGACTGTTGGTGAATGAGTGGATGTGTATGTGGATCTTAGAATTACTGAAGAGGTTGTTGTAACTGGTATTGGTATGTCCATTGTTTTGAAATTTTTAGTCTCTATTTTTGAATGTGTGTATCAAAGCTTATATTAAGGTGAGAGGAGGTCTGCCACTCTATCACAAGGATGATGTCATCAGTGATGTCATCAGTGATGTCATTTGAGATGTCATCAGTGATGTCATGAGTGATGTCACTGACCATGTCATGAGTGATGTAATATGTGACGTCATCAGCAGTGCATTGCGGGCGCGCGAGTTATAGTTAGCTGAACTAACTATAACGGGGCAATTTCATTGGTTTGTTACGAGTAAAATGTCCAGCTAACTATAACATGTGTGAAACCTATGGTTTTTTCACTGAATTTCTAAGGTTTTTTAAATGCTAATTCCTAACTATAACGTGTGTGAAACCTATGGTTTTTTCAGTGAATTTCTAAGGTTTTTTAAATGCTAATTCCTAACTATAACGTGTGTGAAACCCATGGTTTTTTCAGTGAATTTGAAAGGTTTTTTAAATGCTAATTCCTAAATATAACGTGTGTGAAACCCATGGTTTTTTCAGTGAATTTGCAAGGTTTTTTAAATGCTATTTTTTTTTTTATTCTTCATTTTTTTCAAACATATTTTTAATTTAATTTTCTTATCTTTTATAAAGACTATGCTTAAATTTTTAAAATCCTTAAATATTTTTTTTATATATATTTTTTAAAATAAACATGTAAAATTTATTTCCAGTTTTTTTTATTTTTTTTTTTATTTTTTTTTATAGTACGCGTACCGTAAGCTCACGGTAAGCGTACGGTTTACGCAACGCCCGTAATCTATCTACGCTGCTTGCGTATAGTTCCGTACTTTGCGTAGCCGCGCGTACTGCGTGTGGGACGCGTGCGCGCTTACGCAACACGCGCACGTTACGCGGAAGTGCCGGGGAGTGACTGTTATGCGCATGCGCGCAAGCGCGTGTCTTTTTTACGCGCACGCGTACTTTTTGCCGTAAGCGTACCGTAAGCGTACCGTAAGCGTACGGTAGGTCATGTGATCTTGAAACACAACTTTTGATTGGTTGAAACTACTTTCAGTTCTAGAACTCTCCTACACCACACCCATTCTCCTCATTTCTGCTTGTGATCCCTTGGGAGAAGGAGCTGGTTTGTCTTTGGGATACGATGGCAGAACAGCAGAGCTCTTCTGAGAGTGAGGCTAGCACCAGCAGCACTGTCTTGAGGCAGAGAGCGAGGAAAGTAAAGCCTTCTTACGTTTGGGAGTATTTTACTTTTCCAGAAGGCCAGCAAAAGGTGAATGCACCCTTAGTTACTTGCAAGCTGTGTAAGCGTGTACTTTCTAGAGGTAATCCTAACAGGAAGTATTCCTTTGGGAATCACACCATGAAGAGACACCTCCAGGAAGTACACAGAAGGACACATGGTCATCTTTTTGGAGGTAACTCTTCAGAAAGACGAGCCAGTACATCCACAGCAGCTCAGCCTGGACCATCATCTGCAGGGCAGACTCCTTCTTCTGCAGGTCAGGTGAGCCCTTCATCTGTGGGGGGAGAATCTCCTTTTGCTGGCCCTCTGGAAATTAACCCTCGGTTTGCGAGGGTTGAAGTACGGTGCGCCACTTGTCACGATCTAATTACTTATAGGGAGACCAGTGTTTCCCTGGTGAACAGTAAAATAGATCAGCACACTTGTCGTACCGTCTAATATTCCCAATCTTTCTTTCCTCTGTCCCTGCATGAACACAACGGTTCTTTTAAGAGCCAACCTTATCTTTCATCTTTTTTTTTCTTTTTTTTTTAAAACTTTTTTTTTTTTTTTTTACCGTACGCGTACGGTAAGCGTACCTTTTTTTTATTTTTTAAAAAAAAACACTAAAAATCATTTATCTCATTACAAAGTCCTTGAGAGACTACAATTTTTATTTTTAACTTACCATACTCACTCAAAAAAATATTTATTCATTTGTTTTTTTTAAAAATAGTTTTTAAAATGGTTGTAGTTTCCGAAAATTTTCTATATCGATCTGAAAATAAAGAAAAAAGTATTAATATTTTTTATCCATTTTATAATACAATACACATATTTACATTTTTTACAAAAAAATATTTTTGCCTTATTTTTGCTGTTTTCAGAATATATTGCATTTCACTATTAATTGTGAAAGCAATTGCATTCATCATTTTACAGCGGGCAAAAAAAATTAACAATCACAAAGATTGTATTAAAAAAGCCCAGAATGTCTTCTCACTTAAACTTATCATTACAGAAATGCATATTATTCTAAAAAAATATCATCTAAAAACAATACTTTTTTCTTTAAAATACCGTCTGATATGTTTGTTTCAGAAGTATAATCACAATATTATATCTCAAACAACTCCAAAATACATCTGATTTTATTTCCTTTAGGCCAAATAGTATTTTTTTTTTTTTCCTGGAATAAATTTCCAAGGAAAAAACCATTAAAATTCTAAAGTTTAATCTGTCCAGATCTCACCAATTCTCTGTAACATTTTGGTTCACGAAAATTTTTTGAATAATTTATTTAGTCCACAATAGAATTGCTTACTTTTCCACATGGCCAAATAGTAATTTTTTAAATCATTTTTGAAAAAATTTCCAATGGCAGTCCAATAGCATTCCATAATTTAAAATGTGCAGAAGTTACCGATTATCTCTAAATTATTGGTTTTTGAAAATTGCATTAAAATTTAAAAAAGTCCACATTACAATTGGTTATCTTTCCTTTAGGCCAAATGATAATTTTAAAAATCTTTTTTCTACAAAATTGCAATGGTAATCCAGTAAAATGGTAAAATTATTTTGTCCAGATCTTGCCAAATCTCTCTAAAATTTAGGTTTCAGGAAGATTAGATAGGAATTTGCTAAATCAAAAGGCAAACGTTGTTTGAAAATCAATTGGGAATCATTACACAGTGTCCAGCCTTTTTCACATTTTAGATAAACTGTGTAATGTCCAGAAGTAACAGTAGGTCCATCATGGAAAATTATTGCAACAGTTACAAAAGTTTTTCCTGAAATTGATAATTGCTGTCCTGTAAACTTCTTTATTAAAGTATCCAATTTTGATCCATCAGCTCTACATCGTTGCATCATTAAAATTACATACTGTCCGTATTCCCTTAAAATTAATGTTGAAAACATGTCAGAATTACACTCACCACATTTCATGCTATGATTAGCATCTTTAACTAATTTTGCAAAAGTGACTGTTTTACTCTCTGGCAATGTCAAATAAATAAACCTTTCATTATCAACAATAGAGCCACATATATTATAACAATTATCACAACTATGTTCCCATTTATAAGAGAGACCAAAAAAAATGTCAATGGGAACTCCTTCTTCTTCCACTACCTGAAGAAAATACATCAAAAATTCGTGTGCATCTTGCTGTTCATTTTGAGAAAACTGTGTTCGTCCTGAACATACATCTAAAAGTTTTCTAATTTCAGTAGCACTTTCTATTTGAGTTTTATCTTTACTCAGCTTTTGAAAAAGGAGACTGAGCTCTGAACAGAATCTTTTTCCCTGATTTACTATTATCTGCTCTTGCAAACTTTCCAGATAAAATGCAACATTCAGCACTACATTAGCGTAGCAGTTGACACCAGAGCTATTTTCAAAATGACATCCTACAACCTGTTCTTCATTTTCCTTATTCTTTTTGCTTGCAATTACATCACTCCTCTTTTTTTTCCTCTTCTCTACATCTTCATTACAGATATTCTCATTTCTCCTTTTACGAGAAACTACACGTTTCTCCAACACAGGATACTGACCTAAATGAGGAGCATAGCTTCTTCTTAATCTATTATACTCCTTTACACAGTTTGTATCAGCACTAACTTTTGAGTCATCAAAGTCTATCATGAATAAACCTGATAATGTTTTGACTCGTGACAAAGCTACATATGCCATACCTTCTTTGAACACAGTTGAACCAATGTTCACAAATGCACAATCTACAGTCAATCCTTGAGACTTGTGGATAGTTACAGCATATGCTAGTGAAAACGGAAACTGCTTCCTACGTACATATAAGTCTTTCACAAGCATGAAACGAACTGAACAACGACAAATGTCTTTAACTTCCTCTATCTGATCAAATTTTATCTGTAAACATTCAATTCCTTCTTTTTTCTGATAATTAATAAAACCCACAACTCTTCCCATCGCTCCATTCACTAAGCCTTTCTCAACATCCAAATTTCTCCTTAAAAACACTCTACAGTTCATGCAAACATAAAGATTTTTTTCTAATCCTGCTGTTTTGGAGATGTTCTTCTCTAGTGAGTCCAATTTATTTTTCAGTTTGCCTGTTACTGTGACTGTAATTCTTCCATCCTCAATTTTGTCCACTGCTTCCAATTTCCTGATGTCTTCCTTTTCCAATTTCAAAAGCTCCTCATTAAATATTGAGCATTCACGTAGAGTTGGCATTAAGCAGATGACACTTTTGTTTTCTGCAATATTCTTGTATATTTTCTCTGCAACTATTTCTTCCTTTGGAAATAAATTATGTAGCAGCCGACTCTGTAATGCTTTTTTCCCAACATCTGTGAGTAGTCCAATCCTGATATCTTTCAGAATACTTCCATATTCTTCATCGTTTGCTTGCCTCATATTAGTTGTAAGTTCCTTGTACTCAAAGAAGGACCAAATATTTGTATTTCCAATGCTTCCCAATGACTTCTTTGTGTCTTCATGTGTCACAGTATTAAACACTGGTTGTCCTTTAACTGGAGTAAGTTGCAAAAGATCCCCAAAAACTATGACGTGTTTTCCACCAAATAACACGTCATAGTCTGTCTTCAAAATTTGCTGCATTCTTAAATGCACAAAGGCAAGCATTAAGTTTGATACCATGCTCACCTCATCAATAATGAGAACTTGCATCTTCTTCAATACTCGTGAAACTTCCAAGGATGCTTCTCCAGTTAGCTTGTTGAATTGTATTTTGTTCTCATGCTCCACTGGTAACATTAGCAAACGATGTAAGGTGATTCCTTTTATGTTATATGCTGCTAACCCAGTTGGAGCAGTAACCACACAAGACAAAGTAGAATCCGTTTTTTGCTTTAGGTAGCTTCTGATGACTTTAATTAGGAAACTTTTTCCAGTGCCAGCTTGTCCGCTTACATACATCCTGATTGGATGAAATGATGTGCATGAGCACTCTTTTTTGATATGTAGAAATCCGTGATCAATTTTGTTTTTGATCTCTTCATAAATTTGTTGCTGCTCTTGATTCAGTTGTCTTTCCAAATTTTCTAAGTCTATAAATTCTTCTTGAGCTTGATTCATAGCCGTTTCCACTTCATTCATGGCTATTGATGCTTCATTTTCAACGATTGGTTGTCCTAGGGGATCTTGACTGTGTGTTCCTGAACTTTGGCTGTCCTGAGAACTGTCTCTAGCTATTTCTGCTGCAATTGTAGTTTCCTGTTCAATTTCTTCATTTAACATTTGCAGATAAGTTGAGAATGTACTGCATTGTATGCTGTCTTTGCAAGCATTAAAAGAATCTTCATAGCTCTGGAATTCTCCCAGTAGTTCATCCTCTGTACGCCATGGTTTAAACAACTGTAAAAGAGCCAAGTAGTAAAATTCTTTCTTGTCGGTAGTGTCGCAACTCAGCTTCCGGTGATTTATCAAACTTCCTTTGGTTTGCTTCACCAAACATCCTTCTTCACCAACAACTTTATATTTTCCACTGTTGATGTCTTCTGCAGCTTTCCGTGAATAAATGTAGTTCTGTAACACTTCATAGAGACACATGTTCTCCAGATGATGACTTCTCTTGGGATAATATGTGTCCAACATGTTTGTTTTCAATATGTCTGTACTTTCTGGGTCATTCTCAGCCAAATATTCAATTTCTCCAACAGATTTCAGTACCCGATTTCTCATTGCTGCAAGGCCTAAACTTGCCCAAATTATTCTTCTTGACTTCGAGTAGAGACTTGCAGAAGATAACCTATCTGAACATTCGTAGGATCCAATTTCTCGATGCGATAACATCTTCAAACTGAAACTGTACAGCTTCTTACTGACAGTCTTCTCGTGAGAAATCTCTTCCCACATTTCCTTCAATTCTGTTTTTTCTGATTTCGTAATGTAAGACGTTACATATCGAGCAACAGCAATGGAATTGTCAGCAACATACTGTATATCCATGTTAGCGTTCCACATGGATAAAATGACTGGGTTGTAGTCATTTATATTTTTTGATTCTTCTTTTCTTTTAAGGTTGTAGGTATTCTTAGGTGATTTTCTTGTGATAGTATGTCTCACAGCTGACATAAAACTGTTGACTCTTCCATTTGTAAGAACAGGTCTAGGAAATCCAAATCGACATTTAGTGTAGTATTTTTCTTTGCTCTTGTATTTCCGTCGACAGTATTTTCCACACCGATGACTTTGGAAACGTAGAACTTGCTCCTTTAACTTGTTCTCTTCTGTGCTTTTAGGTATAGCACATGTTGCATATTCTTCAATGTAAGATAACACTGCTTCATCAGTATCTGTTCCAAACTTTGGGGCATCCTTGATCCACAGCAGCATATGAATATGAGGAGCACCTCTTGCCTGGTACTCTTTTCTCCAAAAGAAATCCACTACTTCTCCAAGGGGTGGATTTTTTTTATTGCAGATGAAGGACATCATAGCCTCAAATCTATGATTGAAATATCTGCAAACATTAACCGGATCCAATGAGCACAGTTCTCCTGCTGTCTTGTATTCGATGTTTTTAATGTTTGAATTGGCCTCTCGTAGAAAATCCAGTAAATCATCCCAAGCGTACTCGGCACAGCTTAGGGTAAGGAACCATGTTGGTGTTCCTAAATTGCGTAACATTCATTTTAGTTCACCATGGCGTCGGTACCAATATTCATTTGTCCCACGCTGACAAGCCATCAGATTGATCAGTTGTGTTTCCAAATGATCATCTCGGTGCTGCACTTTCTCCATAAAATCCTTAGCAGACACATTTTGTAAATGTACTCCACTTTTTAAAATGTGATTTACTGCATAAGACAGTGCAGACAAGTCGCTTTCAAATAAAAGATGGAACAAATAAGGAATACTTTGTCGAAATCTGGGATCTTCAGCATATAGTCTTGTAGTTCGATACTCTGAAGCTGGAATCTGTTCTGGACGTTCATCGTATCGTCCTCCTTTTCCTTTAGGAAACAGCTGGGGAAAACATCGAGCTTCCAAGCTCTCCTCCCATACACTCACGGGATTTCCTTTTGCTTTCTTCATCTGAAAGAGATCAATATTGTCTCCCATAACTTCTTTCGAATGGAGAGGATGTATGCTAAAATGTTCATAAATTTCTTCTTCCTTTGACTTGTCCACTTTTTCAATTTGTCCAGTTGGTGTTTCTGTGTCTCCTTGTAAATCTTCTTCTTCTTCTTCTTCTTCTTCTATATAAATTGATTCATACCATTTGTTATTTTTTTTCAAATACAAATTTGCTCTTTGTACTTTCCGCACATCTACCAGCTCCTGCCAAATCTTCTTATTCTTTGTAGGTACACCATTAACCAGAATAATTAATGGTTCAGTTTCCAAAGTATCCGCATCAATAGTTTCCATATTTTTTTTCAAATCCAAGGGCAAATACACCACTCTACCTTTTAAACCTCTCAGTAAATCTGAAGGAGGTAATTTACCAGTTTTGGGCTCCATACGTACTATGGTCTGGAACGGATGAACACATTGAATGAGTATAGACTCATATGTATTTAATTCAGAAAGTTCAGCAGGAATAGCATCCAATTCTAAATTATTATGTACAGCTCTGGTCGGCATTCTATTTTCCTCTAACTTGTTGTAGCAGTATTTACAAATACGCTGATCTTCACCCAATTCAAAACAATTTTCAAGAAATATATATGTGGCAAAATCCATCCACTTATAATTATCTTCATTTTCACTCTTTCTGTAGAGATCAACATTCCTAGTTTGTTTTCTATAATGAGTTCTGCGGCAACAAATACAAGTAACATTTGGTCTTTCATTAGAGATTATTGCAAATTTTGTTATGTGATCATTAAATGTCTTACTTACACAAGGTTCTACATTCTCTTCCACTTCTGCCTCATTTACTGTGTCCTTCTCTGCACTGTTTTGTTCAGGACCAAAGTAACAAAACTGAATTTCATCAACAACCTTCTCTACATCTGATACCGTTCCTCGGAACAGAGCCCTATTCAATTCATTTAACTTTATTGCTGGACTTTTGGCAAAATACAACCGTCTCACAAACTTTCTCATTTCAGTATGATGAACAGCCAGCATCCTAAAATGATGGAAAACACTATTGCACACTTTTCTAGATAGACAAGCAAGAGAATGACCCTGCAAACCAGTATTCTCTCTCACTCTGCATGGATCCAGACTTTGAAGCACCTTAATCTTTTGTTTTACACTTTTTTTACTATATTCTCTTAGAAACTCTCGAAATCTGTCAATAGATTCCTGACGCACAGTGCAAATACTACTACAATTCCAAGTGTACACTGGGGCTTTAGGACGTCTCCCCATTGCCTCATCTGCCATCACTTGTACCTCATCTCTTGGAACCATTATCTCCTTCTCCATTATGCAACCATTTTTTACTTCGTATGAACGACCTCTGGTGTCAACTGCATGCAGCAAACTATTACTTTGAAAATAGCTCTCTTCATTAAAAAAAGGTTCACTACTTGAACTATGCATCCACTTTCCTAAAAAAACTTTACAAAAGTTTGTTCTGTTCACTACTCTTTTGCTTTTGCTTTGTGATTTCAGTACATTAACCATTTTATCTAATGTACGCATCCTATTCAAAATTAAAATGAATAGTTTCCTTTTTAATTCTAATGCCTTTGCTGCAATGGCTTCAATTTCTTTTTTTCTCTTGTAATATTTTGCCTTTTGCTTATATTTCTTTATATCCTTTATCAAATTGGACATAACTCTTCTCTGAAACATTTTTCTACGTATCTCTTTAAATGCTGTTTTTCTGTTTATGTTAAACTTTTCAATTGCAGAAGGTATATTTGCATTAACTAAATTCTCAATTTTTTGCTGTTCTCTATTTTTTGTTACATTTTTCCGAGAACAGACATTTTGTACATTTTTCTTTGTTTTGAATATTTTGTTTAGAAATTGTTTTTTTTGCTTACCAGAAGATTTTTTCTTTTTCCCAACATCAGCATCTTCTACTAACTTTGGTCCTCCAGTTGTCTTCAAATATAGTTTTTTTTTTAGCGTTTTTTGAACTCGAGATTTTGTAGGCATCTTAAATTTTGTTCACTGTTCTTCAGCAATACCTGAAAAAAACTAAAAAAAAAATCCGTTATTGTATTTAAATATATTACTAAATTTCTTTTCACAATAGTCACAAAACGAAATTTCTTTGCCAATTTGAATTCACACAAACTGCTCTTTTTTTTGGGCAAGTGAAAATCTCTTTTACAAACTGTCACATTATGAAACCACTTTTCAGATTTTTTAAAAAGCCCATGTCCACAGTGCTACACTCCACCAAGGGCAACCAGCCTTAGTGATGCTGAATGTATTTGCATTACAGACTTAAACCTGAAAACCCCACTGGCTTGTACATACTGTGCATGACTATACACGGCAAGGACATGGGTGTGTGCTAAGCCTCTGCTTCTTCCCCCAAAAATTCGCTCCCCCTTTCCATCTAATGCAACTGTGAAATCACCAGAGCAAGACGCAATAAATCTCTGTCTATAATTCTTCTATGCACACAGAGTCATGTTTTCACATTAGTGCCAAAACGAAATTTCTTTGCCAATTTCAAAGCACACTTACTGCTCTTTTATTTTTTCAGGGGCAAGTGAAAATCTCTTTTTACAATTTGAAATCACTTTTACAGACTGACACATTATGAATCCACTATTTTTGCTTTATTTAATTGCACGTGTCCAAGCTGTTTTTTTTTCAGACCACCACCATGTGCATTCTCTGTGACTGCCTACACTCCACCAAGGGCAACCAGCCTTAGTGATGCTGAATGTATTTGCATTACAGACTTAAACCTGAAAACCCCACTGGCTTGTACATACTGTGCATGACTATACACGGCAAGGACATGGGTGTGTGCTAAGCCTCTGCTTCTTCCCCCAAAAATTCGCTCCCCCTTTCCATCTAATGCAACTGTGAAATCACCAGAGCAAGACGCAATAAATCTCTGTCTATAATTCTTCTATGCACACAGAGTCATGTTTTCACATTAGTGCCAAAACGAAATTTCTTTGCCAATTTCAAAGCACACTTACTGCTCTTTTATTTTTTCAGGGGCAAGTGAAAATCTCTTTTTACAATTTGAAATCACTTTTACAGACTGACACATTATGAATCCACTATTTTTGCTTTATTTAATTGCACGTGTCCAAGCTGTTTTTTTTTCAGACCACCACCATGTGCATTCTCTGTGACTGCCTACACTCCACCAAGGGCAACCAGCCTTAGTGATGCTGAATGTATTTGCATTACAGACTTAAACCTGAAAACCCCACTGGCTTGTACATACTGTGCATGACTATACACGGCAAGGACATGGGTGTGTGCTAAGCCTCTGCTTCTTCCCCCAAAAATTCGCTCCCCCTTTCCATCTAATGCAACTGTGAAATCACCAGAGCAAGACGCAATAAATCTCTGTCTATAATTCTTCTATGCACACAGAGTCATGTTTTCACATTAGTGCCAAAACGAAATTTCTTTGCCAATTTCAAAGCACACTTACTGCTCTTTTATTTTTTCAGGGGCAAGTGAAAATCTCTTTTTACAATTTGAAATCACTTTTACAGACTGACACATTATGAAACCACTATTTTTGCTTTATTTAATTGCACGTGTCCAAGCTGTTTTTTTTTCAGACCACCACCATGTGCATTCTCTGTGACTGCCTACACTCCACCAAGGGCAACCAGCCTTAGTGATGCTGAATGTATTTGCATTACAGACTTAAACCTGAAAACCCCACTGGCTTGTACATACTGTGCATGACTATACACGGCAAGGACATGGGTGTGTGCTAAGCCTCTGCTTCTTCCCCCAAAAATTCGCTCCCCCTTTCCATCTAATGCAACTGTGAAATCACCAGAGCAAGACGCAATAAATCTCTGTCTATAATTCTTCTATGCACACAGAGTCATGTTTTCACATTAGTGCCAAAACGAAATTTCTTTGCCAATTTCAAAGCACACTTACTGCTCTTTTATTTTTTCAGGGGCAAGTGAAAATCTCTTTTTACAATTTGAAATCACTTTTACAGACTGACACATTATGAAACCACTATTTTTGCTTTATTTAATTGCACGTGTCCAAGCTGTTTTTTTTTCAGACCACCACCATGTGCATTCTCTGTGACTGCCTACACTCCACCAAGGGCAACCAGCCTTAGTGATGCTGAATGTATTTGCATTACAGACTTAAACCTGAAAACCCCACTGGCTTGTACATACTGTGCATGACTATACACGGCAAGGACATGGGTGTGTGCTAAGCCTCTGCTTCTTCCCCCAAAAATTCGCTCCCCCTTTCCATCTAATGCAACTGTGAAATCACCAGAGCAAGACGCAATAAATCTCTGTCTATAATTCTTCTATGCACACAGAGTCATGTTTTCACATTAGTGCCAAAACGAAATTTCTTTGCCAATTTCAAAGCACACTTACTGCTCTTTTATTTTTTCAGGGGCAAGTGAAAATCTCTTTTTACAATTTGAAATCACTTTTACAGACTGACACATTATGAAACCACTATTTTTGCTTTATTTAATTGCACGTGTCCAAGCTGTTTTTTTTTCAGACCACCACCATGTGCATTCTCTGTGACTGCCTACACTCCACCAAGGGCAACCAGCCTTAGTGATGCTGAATGTATTTGCATTACAGACTTAAACCTGAAAACCCCACTGGCTTGTACATACTGTGCATGACTATACACGGCAAGGACATGGGTGTGTGCTAAGCCTCTGCTTCTTCCCCCAAAAATTCGCTCCCCCTTTCCATCTAATGCAACTGTGAAATCACCAGAGCAAGACGCAATAAATCTCTGTCTATAATTCTTCTATGCACACAGAGTCATGTTTTCACATTAGTGCCAAAACGAAATTTCTTTGCCAATTTCAAAGCACACTTACTGCTCTTTTATTTTTTCAGGGGCAAGTGAAAATCTCTTTTTACAATTTGAAATCACTTTTACAGACTGACACATTATGAAACCACTATTTTTGCTTTATTTAATTGCACGTGTCCAAGCTGTTTTTTTTTCAGACCACCACCATGTGCATTCTCTGTGACTGCCTACACTCCACCAAGGGCAACCAGCCTTAGTGATGCTGAATGTATTTGCATTACAGACTTAAACCTGAAAACCCCACTGGCTTGTACATACTGTGCATGACTATACACGGCAAGGACATGGGTGTGTGCTAAGCCTCTGCTTCTTCCCCCAAAAATTCGCTCCCCCTTTCCATCTAATGCAACTGTGAAATCACCAGAGCAAGACGCAATAAATCTCTGTCTATAATTCTTCTATGCACACAGAGTCATGTTTTCACATTAGTGCCAAAACGAAATTTCTTTGCCAATTTCAAAGCACACTTACTGCTCTTTTATTTTTTCAGGGGCAAGTGAAAATCTCTTTTTACAATTTGAAATCACTTTTACAGACTGACACATTATGAAACCACTATTTTTGCTTTATTTAATTGCACGTGTCCAAGCTGTTTTTTTTTCAGACCACCACCATGTGCATTCTCTGTGACTGCCTACACTCCACCAAGGGCAACCAGCCTTAGTGATGCTGAATGTATTTGCATTACAGACTTAAACCTGAAAACCCCACTGGCTTGTACATACTGTGCATGACTATACACGGCAAGGACATGGGTGTGTGCTAAGCCTCTGCTTCTTCCCCCAAAAATTCGCTCCCCCTTTCCATCTAATGCAACTGTGAAATCACCAGAGCAAGACGCAATAAATCTCTGTCTATAATTCTTCTATGCACACAGAGTCATGTTTTCTCATTAGTGCCAAAACGAAATTTCTTTGCCAATTTCAAAGCACACTTACTGCTCTTTTATTTTTTCAGGGGCAAATGTAAATCACTTTTACACACTGACACATTATGAAACCACCAT
Source organism: Triturus cristatus (assembly GCF_964204655.1). Taxonomy (NCBI): domain Eukaryota; kingdom Metazoa; phylum Chordata; class Amphibia; order Caudata; family Salamandridae; genus Triturus; species Triturus cristatus. The sequence continues at coordinate 313,006,302 of NC_140588.1, read as the reverse complement.
GTGTAACTACAACAAAAACAATTCCCATTTCTATTATTCATTTCTTAAGTTACCACATACATACCCTCTCAAACTGTAAACTCACCTTTAAAATTAGTTAGTTCTGAAAGAAATGTGACACTCAAACAGCAGATTATCAGAGCCAGGATCTCTGTTGTGTTCACCTGTCTCCTCTCAGCAGAACCAGATAATGGCAAACTTTCCCTCTATTTTTCCACACATATACATGTAAGTTTCAAATCTCAGTGCTTCCCCCTTTTTTTTAAATGTAATCACACATTTCTATTGGTTGAAAACCAACCCTTTTCCAAAAGTACCCTGCCCCCAACTTGACTTCTACCTAGTACCCTTCCCCCAACTTGACTTCTGCCTGCTACCATAGCAACAGCTCATGGAACACTGCTGTGTGCAGTTAGGTCAGAAGTTCGACACACAATGTTTCAATTCCACAGAGCAAGAGTGCTTGACTTTTCAAACCTAACAGCAAATCCATAGTACTGTTCTTTGGTTACACATTTTTTTTGTACCAATACAAAACATGCTTCTATTAATTTTCACATACAGCCTAGTTTTTATTCTGGAATGGTTTGAAACAGCCAATCAGTTCTTTTTAATTTGTAAAAAATATGTATGCCTCCATTTCCAAACTGTCTTTCTTTTCTTATTGCCATTCTACTGAAAGACACCTCCTGAGTGCATCCAGTTCTCCTTTGAAGATGTTCACAGTGTGGATTGTAGGGCACAGCTATGTCTTCTGGAGTGAAAAGTATGCAGAGAAAACAGATATGGTGAGAGACCTTGCTTTGCCAAATGTAGACATTAAATGGATTGGTCAGAGAGGGTTAAAGTGGCACCAATTGATGCCATTGGTAAAATCCTTCATTCAAATCCAACACCCTGACCTCATAATAGTGCACTGTGGTGGCAATGACCTAGGCACTTTGACTGGGGTAGGTCTGGAAATGCTTATGAAGGACACCTTTGCACAACTGTTTACACTTTTCCCTAAAACTGCCTTTGTGTTTTCCAACATATGCCAAAGGCAAAAATGGAACTGGTCCAATCATTTCTGTCCGCAGATTGACAAAGCAAGAAAGCACGTCAACAAATCTGTTTCTGCTTTCCTCCGTGACTATGGTATGGGTGCCATTTACCACAACAACTTGCGTTATGACATGCAAGACATTTATAGAGGAGATGGTGTGCACTTCAATGATGAAGGGAACAGAGTCTTCCTCTTGAACCTTAGACTCTGCATCGGTACTTACTTGTAGGTACCACTAAAAAAATGACTTCATAAACACAACAGCTCTTTTTAGAGCTCCCTAATTTCTAAACTCTTAAATCTGCTTTTCATTTATTTATTTTTATTTTTTTTACCGTACGCTTACCGTAAGCTTACCGTACGCGTACCCCGTGATTTTTTTTAAAATCAATAAATGTTTTTATTGTACTTTTCTGTCCTTCTTTGACCCCCTTACAAATGTTAGGGGGTCTGTAACTCTCCTCATTGCCCCCTTTCCTTGTTTTCACTCTTTTTTTTCAGAGTGAAATACACAAAATGGCGGCCGCCGCTTCCTGGTTTCGGCCGATTCGAATGTTTACTAAGATCTAAGAGCCAATCAGAATCGCGCTCGCGCACGCCACCGTACGCTTACCGTAAGCGTACGGTAAGCGTACCGTAAGCGGGCTCAGATATATATATTGATTTAAAGGCTATTTTCTCAGAATCTACTGAACAGATTTACACCAAACCTACAAAAGGCACTTCCTTGACCTAGGGACTACCTCTCTGCCAAATTTTGAGTAATTCTGTTCAGCCATTCGGGCTGTAGCTCGTTCTAAAGGTCCTATGGAAAAATGCATGGGAAAAACGCGTTTTGGGACCCCCCTTTTATCTCAGCCCCCGCTTGATGAATCCCCCCGAGACTTTCAGGGTAGGAGCGGAGCATAGCGCCCCACCTATTTTGAGAAATTCGCGAGGATTCGTCGACCGGCGCCAAAGTTATTCAAAATAGAATGTTGAGGTTTTCCTATGGAAACGTGGTCCTAACTATAACTACCTACTGGCGACCGCCAGTAGGTAATATATATATATATATATATATATATATATATAGATTCACAGAAAAAACCATAGGTTTCAGGCACGTTATAGTTAGGAATTAGCATTTAAAAAACCTCAGAAATTCACTGAAAAAAACATAGGTTTCAGGGGTGTTATAGTTAGCTGGACTTTTCACCTGTACAAAACCATTGAAATTCCCCCGTTATAGTTAGTTCAGCTAACTATAACTCGCGCGCCCGCAATGCACTGCTGATGACGTCACATATTACATCACTCATGACATGGTCAGTGACATCACTCATGACATCACTGATGACATCTCAAATGACATCACTGATGACATCATCCAGTGAATGTGTGTTTTTCTGAAAATTAAATATGTTTTATATATGTATATCTCAAGGTCGATGGAAGAATAAATGGGTATATAAGTGTCTAAATGGATGATTTGTTTTTGAAAAATTGATTGTGTAACTGACTGATTAAGTGTATCATAGTGAATACATGGCTTAGGGCCTCATGTAGGTAAATAAATTTTACCGGTTCTTAAATACCGAGCCGTACCGAATCGGTAAATTAGAATCGGTAAGTTATATGTAGGTAAAAATTCGGTAACAGTTACCGATTCGGTAACATTCGGTAATCACGAATCGGAATTCACCGAATCGGTAAATACCGAGGTGGTATTTACCGATTCGGTAAATACCGAGGTGTTATTTACCGAATCGGTAAATACCGAGGTGGTATTTACCGAATCGGAAAATACCGAATCGGTATGTACGGATTCGGTAAATCAAATCACATGACTTGACGAAACAGCTAATCCAGTGCAACGACAGCCCACCCAACCAGGAAGTGCCCACACCCAGGCAGGTGTACATAATTAGCCGAAGTGGCCACACCCAGGCAGGTGTACATAATTAGCCGACCCTGGAGAAGCTTGGAGTGCAGAGGAGAGGCAGGGAGCCGTTGCATGTGCGAGCGGGTAAACGAACAGCATGTCCAGCCAGAGAACACAGAAAGACGGAGGGGAAAGGAGGAGGAAGCTGAAATTTAGCCCCAAGGAACTCCAGGTGCTGGTGGAGGAGGTGGTGAAGCAGCACCAGAAGCTGTTTGGAAGGCAATCCCTGCAAGTGCCTGAGGCCGAAAAGCGCAACATATGGCTGGCCATCCAGGCGCAGGTCAATGCTGTGGGAGTGACCCACAGGGACATTGAGGTCCTCAAAAAGCGCTGGTATGACCTCCGGATTGTAACCAAGAGGAAGATGGGCGACATCCAGAAGGAGGCCAGCCAGACCGGAGGTGGAACCAACAGGGCACCTGCCCTCACCGAACTGGAGGAGCTGGTGGCGGCCACAATCGAGCAAGAGAGCGTCGTGGGTCTTGGGGACGCCGACAGCTCTGCCAGAGCCGCAACACACCAAGGTAAGACGAAAGTACAGCAATGTAGCCCCCCCTACCCCTATCCCACATCCCCCATTGTGAAACGAGAATCACACTGCAGTCCACACGTGTCAGTGCAGACAGGCAATGCATTCCGGGAGATGTAGTCAGGGCAACACTAACCATGACGTAAATGTTACAGGGCAACAAGGCATGTCACGCACTCGAGGCACAAGGAGACAGGGGACATATTGGAATGTGAAATGATTTATTGTGACGCATGCAATGCAGCCCTTCGGGGACACTGAGCCAATGTTGTATTTCTGTCCACAGATGTGACATCATGCAGGACAGGGCATGCTGCAGGAGAGACGGCACACCGGCCACATAAATCACCTCTAGCCAGCACCAGTTCAGACCAGGGAGCAGGCCCACTGGCAGCCGCACCACCAACACAGCCAGCCTCGCCGCACACAGAGCCAGCATCACCTCACCGAGAGCCAGCATCACCACCACCAGAGCCAGCATCGCCACTCATGTTCGAATCACCGGCCACATCTCCGCTTGCAGGTGTGAGAATGAGGAGGCGTCCAGCAGCCAGGCTACGAGCCTTAGACACCTCGTCAGACGACAGCATGGGCCCAGAAGACCGCACCGGGCCCCAGGAAGGGAGCCATGCCACTGTGCCCCACACCTCACAGGCAGCACAGACGGAAGCAAGAGGGCGCCGCAGGTCGCGTGTCCAGAGTCCACCAGCACCCACTGACGGCCATGGTGTCTTCTTGGGGCTCGAGGGCCAAATGTTGAAGCAACAGCGCCTGCAATCAAAGGCAGTCATGTCAGTCCAGAGGCACATGCGGGTGATGAAGACAACATTAGTCAACATGGACACCAACATTAGCGGCATGGCTGCGGGCATTCGGGACATGTCCCAGTCAATCCAGCAGTTGTGCAGCAAATTAGATGCTGACATCGAAGCACGGCGCCGGGAACGCCAGAGAAGGGACACTACCAGCAGGGCACTCAACCGTCTGGCAACTGCGACTTCTCTACTGTGCCGGCGCTCTGTGACGATGCAGGAGGGCCTAACACAGTGCTGCAGCGACCTGTCTCGGGGGATGGTGCAGGTGACAAGTGCACTAGGGGTGCTATTGACTAGTCAGGCGTCGACAACTGCTGCAGGGGATGCTGCGGAGAGCATCGACACCAGCAGCAGCATCACACCCCCCGTCCCAGAAGCACGCAGGAGCAGCAGGCGGCTTGGGGTTGGCTCCAGTGAGGATGCACAGGCCGTGCAATCCACCACTGCAGCGCGTATGCGCAAACATTGATGTAGCCCTGCTTAGCCACTTCCCATTGGGTGACGTAACCCTGGACATACTCCTTGTATAGATGGTATATTGCCAGATTGGCCTGTTCATGTGTTCATGGCGTGGTGCCACATTAAAACTACGTCAGGACTTCTCACAACTCGCTGTGTCCCCTTACTTACTCAGAAATAGTTGCATGTGATATCTGCCCGTCTCTCTCTCCCATCGATTGCAGTTGGCACTCTAGCTGCGTTGCCCTCTGGCTGGCCTGACTCATCCTCGTTGTCCTCAAAATATGTCAGTTCCACATCTGTACCTTTTTTCGTGGCAAGGTTGTGCAGCATTGCACAAGTGGCAATAATCTTGCAGCAGGTGATGGGTTTGTACTGGCGTGCGCCTCCGCTCTTGTGCAGGCAGCGGAACCTGCTCTTCAGTAGTCCAAACGTGCGCTCCACCACATTGCGTGTTGTTTTGTGTGCCACGTTGTATCGTCTCTCACTCTGGGTTGCTGGGTGTAGGTAGGGAGTGAGGATGAATGACCGGCATGCATATGCACTGTCGCCTGGATGAGTAAAAGGGAACCATCAGTAACATGCCTCTATGCACTATGATTTGCAGGTTTCAAGGGGCGTCACTGTTACTTACCTAGCAGGTATCCCTCTCCGAATTCTCCGGCACTCAGTCGTGTGTAGATCCCACTATTCTGGAAGATGTAAGAGTCGTGGGTGCTCCCAGGAAACTTTGCAACAATATCTGTGATGATGTTCCCTGCATCACAGATCACCTGCACATTGATGGAGTGGGTGGACTTCCTGTTCCTGTAGATGTGCTCTGTATCAGCTGGTGGACAGATTGGGATGTGTGTACCATCAATACAGCCGATGACATGGGGGAACTGTGCCATGTGATAAAAGTCTGTTTTTGTTTTCTGCAGTGCAGCCTGTGTGTTTGGGAAGCTTATGTAGTGGTGCATTCTCTGCATCATGGCATCCAGGAACTTCCTGAAGAAACGTGACAGGCAACTCTGGGATACCCCACCCACCGCAGCTATCACCACCTGATAACTGCCGGATGCCAGCAGATGTAGGCTGCAGAGCACCTGCACATGTGGGGGTATGGCGTGCGCCCTTCTTATTGGATGGTCCAGGAGTGGCTGTAGGTCCCTGATTAAGTCCATGATGGTTTCGGGGTCTAGCCTGTACCTCTCATGTATCTCTGCATCAGTCAGCTGGAATAGTGTGATGCGCTGTCTGTAGATTTGTTCCTCCCGTCGCCACACCCTCAGTCCTGCTGCCTGTAGACGTAGGCGCCTTGCAATGACGTACATAGCGGCCATGTTGTCCACGCTGTAGCATTTTGGGATTGCTCATATGCATTGTTGATGGTTACCACCTGCTTTCAATCCGTGTTAATTACCGACTCTAATTTACCGATTTTCTTGGATTTCTTAATTACCGAGTGCTCCTACATGTCATTTTCAGTTTTTACCACTTCGTATTTACCACTTCATATTTACCGATTCGTTAATTATGTATTCGGTAACTCTGAATCGGTATTTTGGAATTCGGTAAATATGAATCGGTATTTACCGCTTCATATTTACCGAAAATTGGTTTTGGGACTCCTACATCTCACTTGTCTGAATACCGGTCGGTAACGGCATATTTACCGAAAATCGGCCGTTACCGACCGGTATTTGGCTACCTACATGAGGCCCTTAGTGAGTAATGTTTAAATATGTAAATATCTGTATCAGTCTCTCACTTTGTGTATAAGTGGCTGCATGGGTTGGTGAGTAGCTACATGGGTGTCTATATAGGTTATTAGTTGGTTTTTTGAGTATCAGTCTGAGTGTCTGCATGGTTCGGTGGGGGGTATTACGTAGCGCATATGTGCATGAATGAGTGACTCACTCTTTGTATGTGTTGAAGACAGCATGTGTGCAGGACTGTATGGGTGGATGAGTGTGTGAATGGGTGTGTTAGTGAGTGAATGACTGTCTCAATAGTGTCTTTTATATATGTATATATTTACATATATGAGAGGGTCTTATTGGCATCAAAATTATGGTTAGTGCTCTAAAAGACTAAAATAAGGACATATTTTCTGAGTTTTCAAATAGCGACAAAGCACTATTAAATTATTTGTTACCTTTATGTTTTTTTATCCAGTTGACCACTTGATTAAATGTTGCACTTGGGGGAGAGGATGTGGTGTTACTTCCAGAACTGCAGACTTTGCAACTGGGGAACCAGGTTGGAGTTTCTGCTTCAGCTCGACATTCTGTGATTCTGGTCAAATCACTTAGTCTCCCCATGTCTACAACCAAAATGAATTTGTTCTTGTGTGATGTAACCAATGCTCATGTAAAGCACTCTAATACCTGACAAGTCTGCACTATATAACACTGCAAAAACAGAAAATAATAAGTGTTTTGCACACTTCTGTCATTGGGCTATATTTGGCCTACATCTGGGTGATTTTGGGCTACATTTGGGCTCTTTTGTCTCCGGTGGCCATCTTGGGAGATTTATTTGTTATGAAGTTTCCTAATTTCCTCATGTACTGCAGTCTCCTCAGTAGGAAATGCTTTCAGTTTTTTACTTTGATTCCATCATGAAGGTATTCAGATATGTCACACATTTGCCATAAATTCTGAATGTTAGCACTCTAGTTGCTCATTAGATCACTGTAGTAAAACTACTGTTCACCATGGAAGTCTGCTCCTGGTATGAAAAGTGCATGTTTCAGTCTGCATGTCAGAATTTTTTATTGAAATAGAAGAGGATTTGAGAAGTCACTCAAAATGTGCCTTCATTTTCTTTCTTCAGCATTAATCATAATTTCTATGGCAAAATGAACCCCCTCATTGTGTTCCTTTTTAAATTAAATGTTTTAAGTGTTACCAGTTTATTCCAATCAAGATGGCTTCAGGTGTGCCATACTTTTGTCATAATGAACACAGTAAGCGCTCTAGTTGTTTTTAAGAACACTCTGGGACATTCTGTCATTGGGCTATACTTGGGCTACATCTGGGTGATATTTGGGCTACATTTGGGCTCTTTTGTCTCTGGTGGCCATCTTGGGAGACTTATTTGTTATGAAGTTTCCTAATTTCCTCATTTACTGCAGTCTCCTCAGTAGAAAATAGTTTCAGTTTTTTACTTTGATTCCATCAAGAAGGCATTCAGATGTGTCACACATTTGCCATAAATTCAGAATGTTAGCGCTCTTTTTGCTCATTAGATCACTGTAGTAAAGCTACTGCTCACGAGGGAAAACTGCTGCTGGTATTGAAAGTGCATGTTTCAGTCTGCATGTCAGAATTTTTTAATGAAATAGAAGAGGATTTGAGAAGTCACTCAAAATGTGCCCTAATTTTTCTTTCTGCAGCACTAATCATACTTTTTATGGAAAAATGAACCCCCTCATTTTGTTCCTTTTTAAATTAAATGTTTTAAGAGTTACCACTTTAATCCAAGCAAGATGGCTTGGTTTATCATAAGTAGGACTGTTAGCGCTCTAGTTGTTCTTTGGAACACTCTGGGAAGCTGCAGTAGAACACAAAGGAATCAACTGACAGTCTCTGCCCTTGTTGGATGTACATGTTTTACTGAGAATGTCAGACTTCATTCTCACATGACTGAGAAAGATAATGTGAATTTACAGAAAATAAGCTCTCAGTTTAGTTTATAGATCACCTTCCAAACCTCTGTGGGAAAAGCATGAGAAAATATTTTTCTCTCAATCATGATATCCCAGCAGAAGGCTTTTTCACATGGTGAAATCACCTTAGAACATAGCACAATTCCTAACATGAGTATGGTACCATCAACAAATGATTTATAATGTAACTAAAGTCTTAAAACCTTCTATCAACTGCAATGCTTTTTAATGAGGTGCTATCATGTATATTGGTCCCAAGATGGCTGCCAACACTTCTTGGATGAAGTGCTGACAGCCAATCAGATCTCAGGATGAGATGTGTGGTTAGGCTCCGCCCACATATATATATGATTTTACTTTTGATTTTCTCAGGAATTACTGAACAGATTGACACCAGACCTGCAAAAGGCACTCCCCTGACCTGAGGACTACCTCTCTGCCAAATTTCAAGTAATTCTGTTCAGCCGTTCGGGCTGTACCTTGGACTAAAGGTCCCTATGGAAAATTGCATGGGGAAAATGCGTTTTGGGACCCCCCTTTTTTCTCAGCCCCCGCTTGACGAATCCCCCCGAGACTTTCAGGGTAGGAGCAGAGCGGAGCGCCCCACCTATTTTGAAAATTTCGCGAGGATTCGTCAACCGGCGCCAAAGTTATTCCAAATAGAATGTTGCGGATTTCCTATGGAAACACGGTCCTAACTATAACTATCTACTGGCGACCGCCAGTAGATAATATATAGATATATATATATATTTTTAATCTCACAATCCTCGTGGAAGCCGGGACCCTTCTGCAACAGTGCGCGCAGGGTACGAGGAAGCCCTGTTTCTATGTTACCTTCACCACGAAGCAGACGCTACAATGCGCACACACCTTCCATACAATAAGAGGCCAATTGCATAAGGTGCATGGGGTGGTTTATTCGATATAGCAAAAAGCCGAAAACTCGGCTTCTACGTGGTGAAGGTAAAAAATAAGTAAATAAATATATATATATAACCATTGACAAAGGCGATAGCTGAAACGCGTCTGGTCGTGTGAATAACCCATTAATAAACCTTGGGTTATCCGTTCCTGTGAGTGCTTGGTCCATTTATTTGTGCCGTGAGCTATGGATTGCTGATCCGTGCGGTTTCCGTCACCGCACCACTAAAGCACCCGATCGAGAGTGCAAGGGAGTTAAGGCGGGGATTGAGCTTGATATATATATATATATATATATATATTATCTACTGGCGGTCGCCAGTAGATAGTTGTAGTTAGGACCCTGTTTCCATAGGAAATCCGCAACATTCTATTTTGAATAACTTTGGCGCCGGTCGACGAATCCTCGCGAATTTTTCAAAATAGGTGGGGCGCTACGCTCCGCTCCTACCCTGAAAGTCTCGGGGGGATTCGTCAAGCGGGGGCTGAGATAAAAGGGGGGTCCCAAAACGCGTTTTTCCCATGCATTTTTCCATAGGACCTTTAGACAGAGCTACAGCCCGAACGGCTGAACAGAATTTAATGAAATTTGGCAGAGAGGTAGTCCTCAGGTCAAGGAAGTGCCTTTTGTAGGTTTGGTGTAAATCTGTTCAGTAGATTCTGAGAAAATAGCCTTTAAATCAATATATATATCTGAGCCAGCTTACGGTGCGCTTACGGTGCGCTTACCGTACGCGTACGGTGACGTGCGCGAGCGCGATTCTGATTGGCCGTTAGATCTTAGTAAACATTCGAATCGGTCGAAACCAGGAAGCGGCGGCCGCCATTTTCTCTCTTGCACTCTGACAGGGGGTTGAAAAACAAAGTGCAAAACCATGTAAAGGGGCTGTTTAGACAGCTCCCAAGCACCTAGCCATGTCGAGGGAGTCCCCAACGAGCCCCCAATTGAAAAAAGGGAATTTTAATTTTTTCGAAAATTTCGCCGATTACGCTTACCGTACGCGTACGGTAATAAATAATAAAAAAAAAAAAAAAAAAAAATCCACATTCTCCCCACCCCGTGTGCATGGCTTATTACAGATGTGTGGTAAATATTTAAATTACCTGTACTATTTTTATGCGGTAAAATACAATATGAATAACTCAGTAAAAAATAAGAGGCAGAATCCGTGGTATTCGAGGGTATAATAGGGTATTTATTCCTTACAAGGGAATGATGGTTCGAACCAGGCAATCGAGTTCCGTCACCACGAAGGTTCAGGAAGGGATCAGCAATAGATTATTGACAAGTAACAGTATATATAAGAAATGCATTACATTAAGACAGATGCAGGAGGCGTAACAACTGATAAGAATACACATACGTAATAGAGAGGTATTACAGTAGGCGTGCATAGAGGCGTATACCAAAAACGTCATTATGATGATGACACAAATGGGTGGATCCATAAGAGAATCCTGCAAAGTCAGCGAAAATACATGGCAGAAATGCGCGCGCAGCCGCATGACGTGTGATTGACGTGTAACTAAAGGGTGAAGGGAACTTGACATTTAGCCCTACATGTGGAGACAGAAGTCTGGGGTGTCAGGACAACCTAGTCCTAAATCATATCTAATATCTTGTGTTTAAGGAACTATATTATCTGGAAGGAAAGGTCTTCTCGGACAGATCCTATTCTATACTGACTGTTAGTGCGTGTACAAGCGTCTAAGTGTCTACATGAGATGCGAGGGGGGGCATGGGCCTACCATGGTAACGAGAGTCATGAATTACTTGCACAGAGATAGTAAGGCCGGGCCCTTTGCTCTGCAGCTAGAGGGATGTTTACCTAAGCTACTTAGACAGGAATGCATTTCTTGAGGAACGGAGCAGATAACTTGAAGGCTGAATACAGTTTTTGGCAGGCAACAGGCCGCGTCAGGCACCGTTAGCCGCGCAGGGAGTAAGACAAAGTTCACGGATACAGATGCAGGTCCAGGCTGGAGCATTCAGAGGCAGAAGCAAGAAAAAGCTCGATGGCAGAATTCAGGGCCTACTCGCCTGAACTGTAAAACGTGAAAAGTGTACCATATAAAGTCGGTGGCCAATCATACTTAGGAATGGAATATCCGGCCCATTCATGGCAGATATGAAAGAGGACATGTTAACGTTGGACGCACATGTATTTGCGTCTTCATAGCTGGAACTGGAGGGAACATACGTGTACTTGTAGCATGTACATGGAGCCGTTGGGGTCTAAGATAGGGGACATAATTGATCATAAAATTCATATTTCCTCAGATGAACAAAACATATATTTTACCTGTCACAACGATGCTCATCATATGTCCTCCATGTGCGCACGGTGCGCGAAGCGCATCGTGCGTTCATGGCCCATCTAGCGTAACGTGGGCACACGGTGCGCGAAGCGCACCGAGTGTTCACTGTGCGCGCACGGTGCGCGAAGCGCACCGTGCGCGCACGGAACGAACTGCGTTAAGTGGGCGCGCACGCCACAAATGGCGTAAAGTAACTTAGCATTTAAAAAACCGTACAAATTCACTGAAAAAACCGTAGGTTTCACACACGTTATAGTTAGGAATTAGCATTTAAAAAACCTTGCAAATTCACTGAAAAAACCATAGGTTTCACACATGTTATAGTTAGCTGGACATTTTACTGATAAAAAACCAATGAAATTCCCCCGTTATAGTTACTGTAGGCAACTATAACTCACGCGACCGTAATCCTCTGCTGATGACATATGTGTCTTTATGAAAAAAAAATATTTGTAATATATGTATAGCTAAAATTTAATGGAAGAAGACATGGGCAAATAAGTGTCTAAATACAGTATTAGCATCAGCAGAGGATTACGGTCGCGTGAGTTATAGTTGCCTACAGTAACTATAACGGGGGAATTTCATTGGTTTTTTATCAGTAAAATGTCCAGCTAACTATAACATGTGTGAAACCTATGGTTTTTTCAGTGAATATATATATATATATATATATATATATATATATATATATATATATATATATATATATATATATATATTCACTGAAAAAACCATAGGTTTCACACACGTTATAGTTAGGAATTAGCATTTAAAAAACCTTGCAAATTCACTGAAAAAACCATAGGTTTCACACATGTTATAGTTATCGGACATTTTACTTACTTACTTACTTCGGGCACCATTTGCACACGGGGTGGGGAGGGTGTGGATAATTTTTTTTTTTCTTTAATTTTTTACCGTACGCGTACGGTAAGCGTAATCGGCAAAATTAACGAAAAAATTAAAATTGCGTTTTTGGCCTTGGGGTATCTTTGGGGACTCCCTCTACATGGCTAGGTGCTTTGGAGCTGGCTAAACAGCTCCTTTACATGTTTTTGCCCTTTGTTTTGTAATCCACACTCTGAGTGCGAGAGAGAAAATGGCGGACGCCGCTTCCTGGTTTCAACCGATTCGAATGTTTACTAAGATCTAACAGCCAATCAGAATCGCGCTCGCGCACGTCACCGTACGCGTACGGTAAGCGCACCGTAAGCTGGCTCAGATATATATATTGATTTAAAGGCTATTTTCTCAGAATCTACTGAACAGATTTACACCAAACCTACAAAAGGCACTTCCTTGACCTGAGGACTACCTCTCTGCCAAATTTCTAGTAATTCTGTTCAGCCGTTCGGGCTGTAGCTGTGTCTAAAGGTCCTATGGAAAAATGCATGGGAAAAACGCGTTTTGGGACCCTCCTTTTATCTCAGCCCCCGCTTGACGAATCCCGCCGAGACTTTCAGGGTAGGAGCGGAGCGTAGCGCCCCACCTATTTTGAAAAATTCACGAGGATTCGTCAACCGGCGCCAAAGTTATTCAAAATAGAATGTTGCGGATTTCCTATGGAAACGTGGTCCTAACTATAACTACCTACTGGCGACCGCCAGTAGGTAATATATATATATATATATATGTGTGTGTGTGTGTGTGTGTGTGTGTGTGTGTATATATATATATATAAATCACTGGAAAAAACAAAGATTAAGTAGTGTTATATATATATGAATATGTCAGTGACACAATGTTATTGTTCTGAACTGAAAAAAAACCCAGAGAAATTCACCAGTTATAATTAGCAAAGCTGAGTATAACCTGCATCCCGCCATGCACTGCTTATGATCTCATATATTACATCAATCATGACATGTTCTATAAAATTTCAAATGGCATTGTTGATCACATCACTGATGACCTTATCCAATGAGTGTGTTAGTATGTGTTATATATTTAACATAGTGGTGGGTAGCTACCATCTTACTTTTCTACCTAATTCTTTACAACCTGTGCCCAGCTAAGCGGTGACAATTTTTACAAAAAACATTTTGCTCCCAAGGCATAATAGATATGTAGAGATATTGAAAGAGTTATAACTTGCAACCCTCTGAGGCGGAAAGCCGGAGGTTTCTTTTACTGCTCAATTTTAAAATTGTCACTGAATAACTTGTTTCACTTGCTCATTCAAAGCACAAAAACGCTCTCGCTCACCTGCTGGAAGCGCTGCTGAGACGCGCTAAATCCAGTCCCCCACCCTCGGGGAATCGCCATCACCGAGAGCGCGCCAAAGGCGGAGCCACGCCCCCTGCGAGGCCACGCCCATTACTTCTAGCACAAATGTGCCGACCCCCCCAGCGCAGCGGACGAGCGCAGCGGGAGCGCCGTTTGCGCGCCGAAGGCGCGCCTAAGGCAAGCCCGTCTGCGCCCGTCCGCGCACGACCGGGCCTAGGGCCAGAACCCCTGCCTGATTCCCTCCCCTCAAACATACGGTACTCCCGGAGAGACCTTTTGAGCCTCAGACCTCCTCCGCAGTCCTGTGATTACATCCATAATCCCAAGGGACCCTTCATTAGCTGCCCCTCATGCAAACCAACGCAGCTTAGGCTACCCGCGAGACCCAGCAAGCCTGTCACCCTCAACCTCGCCTCTCTGAACTGCCGCTCTCTTCCCAAACACGCGACTCAGATTGCCGACCTCATAGAGGACCATGAAATTGATATATTTTTTCTCACGGAAACGTGGCTCGGCCCTCATTCTCAATCTGACATGGTCTTAGCAACCCCACAGGGCTATTGTATTCAGTCCTTACCCCATCCTCTAGGTAGAGGAGGAGGGATAGCCATTATCCATCGAGAACACCTCCACTTCAAAACCTACGACGCCCAGGTTACCGACGCAGAAAGCCTGCATTTCTCCGTAACTCTCAACCCAACCACCTCCCTTACAGGACTCCTCATTTATCGCCCTCCCGGCACTCCGGGCCCCTTCATCAGCTCGCTTCTGGACCTAATTACAACCCAAGCCCACGCCTTCTCTAACTACATGATAGTTGGTGACCTGAACATCCACCTTGAAGACCCGGCCAACTCGGCAGCCCTTGACTTGATTCAAGATCTAGCGGCTCTTGACATCCGGTTACTAAACTCCGGTGCCACCCACACCAAGGGCCACCTCTTAGACCCTGTACTTACAAACTCGCCTTCAATGTCAGCCAAAGAGGCCTTGCCCCTCCCCTGGACAGACCACTTTATGGTCTCCTTCCAACTACCTGTATCCTCCAAGAAAAATCGCACACCCCCCACTTTTAGCAAGGATAGGACCTGGCCCAGACTCTCCACGGACGAATGGACTCAGACCCTGGAAAAAAACATCCCTGCCCAGGCAGAAGACCCAAATACCGCAGACAAAAGATTCAGAGATTGGATTACCGCCTCCCTAGACCTTATACTTCCACTCAGAAATAGGGAAAATAAAAACGGCAAACGTGGCTCAGCTCCATGGTATTCCACAGAGCTAAGAGCACTCCGCAAAAACTGCAAAAAGGCCGAACGTCTTTGGAGAAAGACCTGGCAAAATGCCAACAAAGAAGACTACCAGGCTGCGGTCAAAATTTACAAAGAAGCTATCAAATCAGCCAAAGCTTCCTACTATACCACACGCATACAAGAAGCATCCAATTCAGCCCGAGAATCTTTTTTAATCGTCAAAGAGCTGACCAAGGTCCCCACCACCTCCTCCTCTAACACACCCAAAGTCGACAGAAGCAATGAATTAGCCATTTTTTTCAACGAAAAAATCACCCGTATCCTGGCTTCCCTCCCTCCCTCCAGCCTTCCCAGCCTTACGGAAAGCAGTCCGGTCCCCAATTTGTCTGAAAGCAGCTGTCGTCCTTCGCTTAAGACTTTTCGACCTGTCATCCCCGCAGAGGTTGAGCGAACCCTTGTAAAAATGAAAAGTGGATCGCCCCTGGACCCAGCCCCTATCAGGTTCCTTAAGACAGTAGCCCCAGTAATAGTTCCCACCATTACGGACCTCATCAACTGTTCGTTTTTACATGGCATCGTCCCCGACAGCTGGAAGAGTGCGGTGGTCAAAGCACTCATAAAAAAACCCCAGCTGGATCCAGCTGACCTGACCAACTATAGGCCAATATCCCTACTCCCTGGCATTAGTAAAGTCACCGAGAAATTGGTAAATATCCAATTATCTCAGTTCCTTGAGACAAACAAACTGCTCAGACAATCCCAGACCGGATTTCGCCCAGGCCACGGAACGGACACCGCACTGCTTGCGGTGATTGAAGAGGCAAGGGGCTTACTAGATTCAGGAGGATCAGTGGCAGTGATCCTCCTGGATCTAAGTGCAGCCTTCGATACGGTCAACCACCGTGTCCTTCTGAGCAGACTGGCGAAAGCAGGACTTACCGGGACAGCTATCGGATGGATCGAATCCTATCTTACAGGACGCACCTTTCAAGTCTGGGATGACAGTCACCACTCATCCACCCTCCCACTCACCAGCGGCGTGCCTCAGGGCTCTTCCCTGAGCCCCACGCTTTTTAATGTCTATATGGCCCCCCTCGAGGACGTGGTAACACCATTTAACATCAAAATGGTGAGTTACGCCGATGACACCCAACTGGTTGTCTCCCTGTCCCAGCTGATTGACCATCCGGAAAACCTGACTAACTGCCTCATAAACATCCACAACTGGATGAACGAATCATCTTTGAAATTGAATGGGACAAAGACAGAGGTAATGTTACTCGGTAAGCAATGGACATCTATCCCTCCCACGATATGGCCCGATGTGTTCGGTGAAATCCCCCCCCCTAAATCTGAAATCAAAACACTCGGGGTGTGGCTAGAGCCACAACTCACGATGAAGACCCAGGCTACCAAAACCTCGGGCACATGTTTTGGGCTCATGTGTAAGACTCGTAAAATCCTGCCCCTACTCCCTCCTATGTCCAGAAAGCTCCTTATCCAGGGCCTAGTGCTGTCCCGCTTAGACTACAGCAATCTAGTCTATCTGGGTGCCCCCGAGGCTACCATCTCGAAACTCCAGCGCACACAGAACGCGGCAGCACGTATGATCACCCACACCCCCTCCAGAACATCTGCCAAGCCAGCCCTTAAAACCCTGCACTGGCTCCCGGTGCGCCAAAGGGTGCACTTTAAAGCAATGTGTATCACACACAAGCTCTACAACGGTTCCGGCCCAGCGATCCTCAGCAACATGATTACACCCTATACAGCAACCAGAGTGCTACGATCGCAAAATGAGAATCGAGTCCACATTCCCAGATTCAAAAAAGTCCGCACGGGAGGCCGCCAATTCTCCGTTCAGGCGGCCAAAGGCTGGAACGCACTCCCCCTGGCCCTCAGATTGGAATCCAATTACCTTGCGTTCCGAAAAAAACTTAAGACCCACTTGTTTCCCAAGTAACACCCTTCGACTACCTCCCGTCTCAATAGGTTCAAGTTACATAGCGCGGGGATACCCTTGGGTCACCAGGCGCTGTAGAAATCGCTAAAATAAAAAATAAATAAATACATCTTTGCATTGAAGAACAACTCTGTGTGCAGATGACAGTTTACGACTTGTACCCAGTATGTTCCACACTGGTTTTTTAGTTCTGCAGAAAATGTTCACAACAGGGCAAAGATTCTACCTAGTAGATACTAAGTATTGGAAGCCGCCTAGAATTATTAGACATAATCATCATACCATGACAATTTCTACATAGCATAGGAAACTGTGTGCATCAAGTACTACTAACCCATCCATGTACATGTGCTTGCTTAGCTGCAAAAGATGGGCTATCTGTAAAGTTTACACCACAGTTTGAAGACTCCAGGTAGTAACTGTGATCTTTAGAAACTTTAGACATTAGTTATTTTAAGCAAATAGTGTATTTTCTGACAAGTGTTTCATAGAGTGTGCACTTTTCTGAATAGATACTGTTTTAATACTCTTGGTGTATTTCTCATGAGAGTTTCACTGTCTGCAAGGAGTGTGGTACAGAACAAACTCACAGTGTTTATAGTTCCCCCTTTTCTACTCATATCAACCTAATTTCTCAATGTGGGTTTGGTGACAGTGAAGGGTTTGATACAGATACAAGCTGTCCATAGTAGGGCATTAATTGCAGAAAAAATGTTGAGATTCATGAGGACTTAGGCTTTTTCTAAAAACAATGTGCACATATTGAACACCATGTGAGGGTTTCCCAAAAATCTATGGCTGATTGTTAATGTGAACTAGGCGCCCTGTGAAGTGTCTGGCATTGGGTCAAAATTGCATATCATAAATGCTTTCTACACTAAAGTGAGTTGGCATTAATGATCCTTCATAGTATTCTGAGCTATTTTGTATCTGCATTCAGTCCTCTAATGCCATACAAGTTTTTAGAGCAACATGGGCAAGAAAAGCTTGGATGATGTCATCAATGATGTCATTTGAGATGTGGTCAGTGATGTCATAAATGATGTGATAGAATATGTCTTGAGTGATGTATTATGTGAGGTTATAAGCAGTGACCCTGTCGCCAAACCCCCAGTAGGAAGTCAACCCCAAAATTTGCCAAGCCTTTGCCATGCACAGCGTAGGGTTGGCTTTGGGCCCTGGGGACTCCATCCCCTGATGTCAAATATATATATTAGGGAGAGGGGGCATGCTGCCCCTCCCCAACCCTTGACTGACCCTGGGTACTCCATCCGGAGAGAAGGGTGTGCAGCCCTCCTCACTGAGTCTTAAAAAATCCCGGGGACCAAGGCCAAACACAATACAAAATGGCAGGGGGGCATGCAGTACCCCTCACAAGCCTTCTTGGGCCACCTGGGACAAAATCTAAGGGAAGGGGGCATGCATCTCTCCTCCCCAATCCTTATTAGGCTCTGGGGATCTCATCCCCAGGACCATACCGATAAAAAAGGGGAGGGGGTCGTGTGCTCCCCCCCCACAAGCCTCATTCCATTATCTAGTGCCTTTTGTATTTTAAAGGGAAGGGAGGCCTCCTGGCTCCACGAGCCTCATTAGGCCCCTGAGACCGCATCCCTCATGGCCATATTTTTTTTTAAAGAGGATGTTGCCTTGTGCCCCTCTTCCCCAAGCCTTATCAGGCCCTAGGGATTCCATTCCCCAGAACCTTATGTATTTTAAAATGGAGGGCACCATATGGCCCGCTCCTGAGCCCCATTATCCCGTTGAAGAAATATGGGTTGTTTCCTTTTCGCATCGCTGCAGGCAGAGAAATAGATCACAAGTCTGCTCCCAGCTGGCAGGAGCACTTTTAAATCTCTGGTCAGCTGGGAGCAGATTTAGTGTTTGCTTCCCACTTTGTGGCAGATTTAAAAATGTTCCTGCCAGATGGGGGCAAGCACATGTTTCTCTGCCCACCATAGTATAGGTAAGAAAACTACTGTGTCCTGGGGATAGGCTCACTGGGACACAATAAGTGAGCTGGTCCACCAGGCCATTAAAGGCTCCTAGAGTGGGGGTCCCGCAGCCACCCTTCTTTTTTATTCAAGTTATGCCGCAATGGGATGGTGTCCCATTGACCTTTTAAAGGCTCAGGTTGGGGAGTCATGTGGTCTCCTTTTTTTACATTTTGGACCCTGGGAAATGGGGACTTCTTGGCCTAAATAGGCTCGGGGGAACGTGCCCCCTCCCCTTCAATATGCCCAGCCCGAGGAATGGGATCCACAGGGCCCTAAATGGGATGGAGAAGAGGGCCTAAATATTGAACCCTCCAATATATATATTAAAAAACGGCGGCTGTAATTCCGCGGGACTCCCTGAAAATAGTAGTGGATATTTAGCTTGAGTAATTGATTAATTTATTTGCATAAGCTATACAATATCAACTTGTTGCCTTCTCATCACAACTAGTCATTGGCAATACAGCTCACTACGGATAAAATCTGGTGATATTCATAGATTGGAGCAGTATTTGTAAGCAGGTCAGCATACAAGGAGAAGTTTCCTGATGCCAAGGATCCAATGGCCAGTTGGTTGAGTTAGAAGTGATATATTTGGTGCTGGAAGGTAGGATGCCACATGTGGGCAGCAAAATGTGTTAGTTTATCATTGGATGAAGGCTCTCAGAGGGCCAAAGCAAATGGGACACTGAATGGCCTGCTTCCTCCCTCTTTGGATTTACCAGTGCCAAAGACACTGGAAACTCCAGAGGGATTAAAATATTTCAGATTTTGGCAAATAAGGTGCTGAATTTCATGTGTAAGCCTGGAGTATTATAGGAGTAAGTCACAGCAAAACCCTGTTAAACAAGCCCATAATAAATAAAACTAACTACATGAAAACTCTTAGATGAGAGAAATGGGTGGCAGAAATGCTGGCTGACAATTCTGGAAATTAAAGGAATATTTTCAGTAATGTTCAAAATGCAACAGGGCAGGCAAAACTGTTGGTAAATAGATCACTTGACGCAGAATGTCACACAAAGTGATACCAACCTGCACAAGGTCTTTATATAGGTGCTACTTTTGAGTGCAAAATATTTTTTTTGCTCTGGAAGTTGCCCCAGTAGTAAAGCAAAGAGCACTATGCACTGCTCTGCATTGCTCTCTGTTAAGGGGGCAACTCATGAATGATGCATAGGTGCTCCCACTCCTTCAACCATCATTTTTGACACAAATCTCTATCTACTGAAATTGGTAGGTACTGCTTTTTACCAAATAACACCTCCTAGAGACAGGAGAAATGTTTTCATTACTCCCAACGTTTTGCAAATTGCATGTGTGCTGCACTGTAAGGCACACATCCATTGTTTAAGAAGATTCAAAGTTAGACTAAGCATAGTTTTTTGCCATGGAAGCATATTTTGTAAGTATGGCTCAGAGACACCCTCTGAAAATAGCGCAACACAGCACAGTCACTATCAGCCGCGGTCCATGTAGGTAACAGCTGTGGGGCTGCGTGGGGATGGATTTCGGGGGACGATACAGATGGACAATTAAATAAATAAATAATTTTCCCTCCGCATCGTCCCTTGATATCCCCCTCCACGTGGCTCAACCGCCCCACCTCTGTTACCTGCACGGACCGCAGCTGATCACCATGGTTGCTGCTTTGCAGTGTGCTATTTGTAATATATCTCACAATGTTTAAGATGAAAGGGTAGTGTGAAATATAAAACAAAATGCAAGCGGGCCAGAAAGCATATAACATAGGAACAAATTATGGTGTTTAACATAGTGGGTTTGAATTATAAAATTATTATACCAGTTTATTTGGTAGTACTAAATTAGTACTACTAAAGTACAAAAATACTATTTAAAGATTGATGAGTATGAATCTCCACCTTCCTTTCTTCTACCTTGTAAGGAAAGATCCTTATACATGATAGTTTACTACTTAGGGGCCGATTCTGATTTCGGTCGGAAGGGCTCCGACCGACTCGGAATTTGTCGACCGGATTCCTTTCCGACTGAGCCTTTCTGATGGGCTTGGTCGGAAAGGAATCCGACTCGGATTTCCAGATTGCGGACGACAGGATCGAGTCTGTCCGCCGTCCAGAAATCCCTCAGTACTCCCCCAGCCGCCTCTTTGCGACCGAGGGAGTACGATGGCAGCTTTTCACTGCCTTTTCGTGCCGGTCTTTCTGGCACAAAAAGGTAGTCGGAAACTGTCTTTGGGGGGCCCCCAGTGGGGCACCCATGGATGTGTGGCTGCCGAATGGTGGCCTGGGGGCACCTACGGTGCCCCTCTGTGGATCCCTGCACCCGGTGGCAGGCACCTTGGGGTGCCGGCCACAGGGTGCAGGGATGAACTGCACCCATGCTTTTCGCACTGCAAGCATGCATTCCGCTCAGAATGCATGCCTGCATTGTGAGGTATACGAATGCGACCGAACCCTCTTCGGTCGCATCGTACTAGCAGGGCCGTAACCGACAACAGCAGGTCGGTCGGTTACGGCTCCTGCCTGATGTCGGACGGACCTGAATCCTTCCAACATCGGAATCAGGGATCAAGAGAGTGTTTAAAAAATCCGGGCTTACTACAAAATAAGTGGGGTTTTGTGAGGAGTAATTTGGTGGTTAAAGGAGGGTTAAATAAGGCTTTATGTAAGGATAGACAATATTCAATATATTTAAATATATTAAATATGAATAATTTCTCTAGATCAGATTTTTTTTAAATATGACCTAAAGTAATCTATATATATATAATATATTAATATTATGTACATATAATTATTACAAGTGATGTATATTAATAATAAACATTATTTAATTATAGTTTGAACATATTAATATTACATTTTTTAATTAATATGTTTATAATTTATTTTTAAACTACACAATTAGTATTTTTTATTTGCAATAATTTAAATGTATTTTTATTTTTAAATAGTTTAAATAATGTATTTTAATTTAACATAATTTGATATGAGATGATTCTATTTTAAGTCCCTTTCCCCATTATTTTCTATGGGAGGAAGTTGTAGTACCATTGGTTGCCCATGTTTTTTGCTGAATATTTTCACACCCAAAAATTATTTTGTATTCATAAATCATTTTCAAACATTTAATCAAATGTATGTATATTTTCTAAAAGCCTAAATAAATTATTTTAACATTATTTCCTTTTGAATTCTATTTTCTTTTACATAATTCCATTCCTATTTCTGATAGAGTAATAAAGTACCTGAGGTTTGCCTTCTGTGGTGCTGGACCTACTCCAGGACTGAGCAGGAGAACATTTACCATTGTTTTGGGTCCTTTTTAGCTGTAGTAACTTTAGAAGCACAGTTTGTGAAAAGAAATGATGCAACACTTTGGGGGGTGACTACCCCTCATTAGCCCACCCTAAACGCCTGCTACTAAACTGCTCCCATTCATTAGTAAGCTACCCCCTCTTCCCAGTCACTCTCCTGGTCCCTTCCACATTTGTCATTGAGTAATACACTTACATGTGTGAGGATCTCCCCAATGAAATTATAGGAAAGGTGGTGATTTACACTCAGATTTGTGAATTGCTTTTAGTAATACATATGTGTTACTACTGTAGTACTAATTTATGTACTCCAAAATGCATTTTGGGAATTGGGCCCCTAGTGTCATAGGTTTGCAAATTGCATTTTGTAGCAAGTGCATGACTGTAGTACCACTTTATGTAATGCAGTTTGTAAATCAGGCCTGAAGATGTACTCACATGTATGGTTACCTTTGTGAATACGACCCTAAGGATGTTATCAGGAGAACAAAGAAAGGACTATGCCCATAGTTACCTTGGTAAAATAAAATATGTTAAGTTCTACCTTCTCTCTCCTACAATGACTGACAAGAACCCTTTCTGCGTGGTACTAATATGCATATGTTCTTACCTTAAGAAAAGAGAGATTCAGGGGACTGATATTCGCACAGGAAGGATTATACAATTTACATTCATACCTGGTGTAAACTTGGTGAGCAAAATAACGATGGATTAAACCCAGATCTGTGACTGGGGGTGAATGTTTTGCCAATGTGCAACATTCCGTCCATCATCTTGTGTGTTTTGCTGTTCGCCCTATGTGGGAATGGTTTGCTCAGACGTGGGTCCCGTGCTCATTACGCCACTGGAGTCAAGCTATCCTGGCTGAAGAGGGGTGAAACCCCGAAACCGGTCCTAGGATGCTTGAGTCCGGTCCAGGGAAGAAATGGCTTGGCAGTTCGGGCTGGACTGTTCCCATGAGGCACATGGTCAAGACTGATTTGCATATGGCCATGTCTGAACTGGGGTGGCATGGTGAGCAAAATAACGATGGATTAAACCCAGATCTGTGACTGGGGGTGAATGTTTTGCCAATGTGCAACATTCCGTCCATCATCTTGTGTGTTTTGCTGTTCGCCCTATGTGGGAAGGGTATGCCCAGACGTGGGTCCCTTGCTCATTACGCCACTGGAGTCAAGCTATCCTGGCTGAAGTGGGGTGAAACCCTGAAACCGGACCTAGGATGCTTGATTCCGGTCCAGGGAAGACATGGCTTGGCAGTTCCGGCTGGACTGTTCCCATGAGGCACTGGGTCAAGACTGATTTGCATATGGCCATGTCTGAACTGGGGTGGCGTGGTGAGCAAAATAACGATGGATTAAACCCAGATCTGTGACTGGGGTGAATGTTTTGCCAATGTGCAACATTCCGTCCATCATCTTGTGTGTTTTGTGAACGTCAGAGCTGTCAACTTTGGGACTGGGTCACCAGGTTCGATTCTCTGCGTTGGCTCAGCATCTTGTGATTCTAGATAAATCACTTAGGACCTTATTACGACTTTTGGCGGAGTGGTGACGCGGCAGTGCCAACCGCCGCGCCACTGCTCTGCCGAAGGTCGCTGTCGCCCACCCACCAAATTACGACCAATTATATGGTGTGGCAGGTGGGCAGCGTGCTGGTCCGCTGCAGTGTGTCTTTCAAAGGCGCCGGTGCATTTGAAAGAGGCGCCGCAATGGGAACACCACACGGGGTTCCTGCATGGCATGAACTCGAAGTTCCATGCCGCCAGAAACCTGAGTGCATGCACACAGGAGGGCACATGTTGTGTCCCCCCGCATGCATCCCCAGGTTGAGGGGACAGAGGGGACCCTGTAGGGACCCCTTTGTTTCAGCATTGCCAGCCTTTTAATGAAGGAGAGACCTCCATGAAATCGCTGGCTGTCCTGAAACTTGTATTATACATGGCGGTGCTGCACTGACAATCCCTGCATATTTCATAGCCCCTGACCGGCACGTCACCACCAGATAATGGCAGTTCCCTGGCGGAGTCAGCGGGCCAATTACTCTCTGCCCTCCCGAGTCATAATTGGGCGGTTGAACCGCCGGTGCAGCGGTGGCTGGACTGCCACCATCGCACCACCACAGGTTTGGCGGTCCTCGGACCACCAGACTCGCAATGTGGCCCTGAATCTCCATGTGCCTACCAAAAAATGTATGTTTTCTTATGTTATGTAACTGATGCTCATGTAAAGCACTCCAATACCTTACAGTCGAGTTGTAGACACTTCTCTTTTGTTTAAAGAGGAGCAGTGGAATGTCCTTGTGGCAGTTTTTTGACTCTAGGAGATTACATTTTTAAGTTCCATAATTGGCTTGGTTGTTTATTAGTTTATCAGTGCTCCCTCAAGTATCCTTTTAAAATGGAAACACATATAGTGGGCTAAATTGTGATACCTGTCCAACATGTGTTTGCACAGGACTGGGAACTAAGATTTGCATGAAAATTATCACATCCTCGCAGTTTTCCCCTAATAAATTCCTGCAGGTCAAACCTGTCGAAATGTATGGGGGGCCTGGAAAAGAGACAATACATGCAGAATTATTTATGTTAAAAACCGATTCTGCTTGTTATTCAACATGTGGTCAATATCTCACCCTGAAGTGAGGGTATTTACCTTTTGTGGGAAATACACCACCCTATTCCGACAAACTTGAAATGATGGTCTTTATGTGGAACTGCAGCTTGATCCAGGAAAAACGAAGTACCCAGGTCAAGCAAACATAGTTTTTGCAAACAATATGAAAAGGTAGGAGCACCTAGGACAATAGTAGACAGATACAAGCAACATAAAAGAAAATATTTAAAGTAGACAAATAATTAAAAGCGAGAAAGTTTTCTGCAGTGAAACTGTGGCATGGAGTTACAGGGTCAAACAACGTGGCCAGTACCAGTGTTTAATTTGTGCAGGTGGTGGGCCTAAGCATTAATTGTTGGGGACCACCACTTGTTTTTTATCATCATACTTTGCCTCAGAGAAAGCAGATAAGGTAGAAAGAAGATTAAGATAGGAATCTTGGGGCAGATTTATGTTCCCTGGCGCATCCTTGCAAATCAGCATGGATGCGCCAGGGAAGATGCGTCACGCAAGTTTGCCCTTGCGCCACCGCATATGCGCCGCATTTACAATGCAAAAACAACAATTGATGGACAGAATGCAGAACAATGTCATACATTCACCCCAGTACAGAGATCTGGGCCTAAATCCATCGTTTTTTTGCTCACCATGCCATTCCAGTTTGAACCCAGCAGGGTTTTGACGCATCAGCGTTGGGAAAGTGACTCAGTGAAATCTTATAGATTCCACTGAGTCACTTTTCAGAGGCGTTCCTGCGACGGAACGCACCCCCTGAGTAGAAACGCCCACATGAAACCTGACGCAGGTTTCATGTGGCGCAGGGCTTTACACCGTGACGCATCTCCATAGATGCGTCACAATGTAAATGGGGCGCAACATGGCGCAGGGTTTACGCCGCCGCTGCGTCACAAAAGTGACGCAACGGCGGCGTAAAATGGGCGCAAGTCTCTCATAAATCTGCCCCATAGTGGTCAAGTGAGAATGCAGGCATGAACAAGAACCTATAAGATTAGATAAAGAGACAGAAAGTAAAAGGTGTTGGAGGAAAGAGGCATGAGTTGGAAACCAAACTACGAAGCCCAGGTATTTAGAAGACATGGGGCCTTATTTATGAGGCCTTGCGACAGTTTTGTGCGTCCGCTGCTTCACTTTTTGTGACGCATCGGCGGCGTAAAACATGCCTCCTGTTGCGCCCTATTAACAAAGTGACGCATCTAGCAGATGCGTCACTTTGTAAACCCCTGCGCTACATTATTCCTGCGTCAGGTATAATGTATGCAGGGTGGGCGTTCCCATGTAAGTAAGCCTTGTAGAAGTGACGCAGTGAAATCTACGAGATTACACTGCGCCACTTCTAGGGTGCATATGCGTCAATATCTTGCGCTTGCCTCACAGCAGGCGTAAGACTGACGCAGGCCCTTTCACATGGGGCTTGCCCCATGTGAAAGGACACATTGCTGGAGTTGCGTCACTTTTTTGACACACTCCAGCAATGCATCACTTTTGCGCCTACAGATACGTCAAAAATACTGACGTATCTGTAACTCCTTGCAACATGATGCGTCATACAGTAAATATGACGCATCCATCATGTTGCAAGGAGGGCGTACTGAGAAGTGACGCATCGCTGCTTTCACGCAGTGATACGTCACTTCTCATAAATGAGGCCCAGAGCATTTGTAAGTGCCGTCGGCAGAAGGCTGGTCAGAAACGATTGAAGGGAGGTAATTACTGTCCATGCCCACTATTTTTGAGGATCAACTACTGAGCTCGTTCTACAACCTTTTTTCAATACTACTGAAAACTAAATTGCCCTATTTATTGATGACTAGACAGCTAATACGGCTAGAACCACTAGATATCATCCGATACAGGTTTCAGTTTGTTGACCTGGGCCACAAAAAACATCAGACATGCCTGGTTGCCGAGCTCCTAAGAACTACTTTGTGCCCATGTATATACATTATTTTGCAAATGAAATACTGGCTAGTAATTTCTTCTACATTAGATCTAACATATATATATATATATATATATTCAAATATATTGACAAAAAAAGTTAATAAATATAAAAGGTCATATTTGCATAATTCTTAGAAATAAGGATAAAATAGAACAATTTGTACAACCCGCACAGAAACACTTGAAATTATGGTACTGACTTTGAAACAAATGAGGTGATATTGTTCTAAAATATAAATAAAGCCTGCAACAGCATTCGTAAAATAATCTGCTGTTCATGTTCGATATTGTCACTGGCATTGCAGATGTCCCTAAGCAGGATATGATCTCAGGAGTGACAGACACGTCCAAAATATTGTTTCCTTTATTTTTTTATCTCTTGATATTGGACCAATCTCTTGCTTTAGCTGACAGAAATTTCACTTATCAGCATCCCATCAGCAAACAGGCTCTTTTGTGAGGTAATAGGTTTAATAAATAGTCACCTGGATGTCACATGGGCGCTCTGTGTAGACATTTTGATTAATCCCTGCTTTCCCCATTCGGAGTACCCTATTTGTCTGTTTTGTCCCTGATGAATGGAGTCAGAAACGTGGACTTCCTAAAAGGTCTTAAATTTAAATGAAGGCTTTGGTCCTTCATTTGCCTAATAGTACACACGATAATGAATTTGGGTGTCACTGAAGGTTATGGGCCCAAATGTGACTGAGACTATGGGTTTCCTTTGAGTCTCTACTTGAGAGCTCCAGGTTGATTCAGCCTCCAGTCTGTCTGCACAGCATTTGCCAGGCAGAGACAGAGTGTGGCTATGTGCTGCTGGCAGGGGCAAGCAAGGATAGTGCATATGTGTTCTGCCTGCAGTTTGTTAGGCCCTGGATATTACTAGCATTTCAAACACTCACTACCTCTCATGATTAATTGTAGTTCATTCCATGTGCACTGCAGGTGCCAGGGAGTGTTGGAGTGAACTCATTCATAGGTTCAAGGTTGTACACTTCTTTCTTAGGTCTGCTGGTTAAAATAATATAATGTACAAAGAAGTGTTGTAGGGTGCTCTGGTTTCTGGGTACTCCAGGGCAAATGAGGACTTACCACCACACATTCATCATGTGAATAGCTTGTGCTCCAAAGAGGTTTGTGATGAGTTCCACATTGTACTGTGGGATGCTCCAGGGGAGTGGTGACACTACCGATGATACTGTCCCCAAGGAGAAATGGTCCGACTGTAGCTACATGTACCAGGAGACACTAAAAAAGGGAAAACGCCTATCTTGCCACACACTTGTGGAACAAACCCACAGAACAAGGCGTATGGGACAAGATAAACAGCAAAAACAAATTAGGAGGATGTTCTATATCCTCCAAATTAGCCATAAAATAGCACAGCTGTGTAGAAACTATGTATGGTCTCTAAGTGCTCACTTCTCACCCTGGTTGTAATCTTTCTTACTGTGCAGGCACAGCGGTGATCTTAAAAGTGATCCTTATAGCAAGGAATAACATCCCTGTGATACATTGAGGTACCTTGAGCTGTTTGGTACACCAGCACAGATTGAGTGCAAGGGGGGTTGTGAGGAAGAGAGGGGCTATGTGGTCACCAGCCAAGCCCAGCTCATCCAAGAGGAGCAGCTGAGCATCAATAGTGAGCCATGAGGCCAGAGGTGTCACTGATAGCAGGCGAAGAGATGCCCATGTAAGCAATGAGAAATGGTTTACCGAGGGAGCTGATGAGGGACCCAATGAAGTAATAAGAGATGGTTCACAGCAGAAGCTGATGACGGGCCCAAAAGTCAAGATAAGGTCAAAAGTAAAGTGGGCCCCTAACACAGAAACCAACCTTTCTTGACCAGTAGGTTGCAGCAGAAAGCCTCTAGTGAGTGATTTATAGAGTGCACAAAATGAAATACAGTGAGCAGTATGTGGTGTTTGGGATCTCAGTGTAAATGCAGGGCATGTCTGTGGAGAAATTCACCACTGCAAGAGGTGTTGTCCTCCCTGGGGCACTCCTCTATGTGATTTACTCTAATGCATGGGATGAGCTTCATCCAGACGTCGTACAAACGGCAGCTGCAGCTCTCTGTAGTTGCCAACTTCAGGTACACTGGCAAGAATGAAAGGAAACCCTTGGTGGCAGGATACTCTCCCAAGGGATGACTCTCAGCAAAAAGAACCAGCCCCAGGGAAGGAGGCTTCTAGTTCCAGTTTGCATGAGCACACATCGCTCTACTTCATCTTTTCTGCCAGAAGCCTGCTAGGAGGTTAGCTGGTTCCCTGTTCTGGAAGATATCTGTGAGTTCAATGCACCCCAGGTTCCTTCGGTCAATCAAGAGCAAACAGCCAGTCCTTCTTTCTTGACAATCAGAGGTCAGGCTTTACATTGACTGGGTCCTCCTTGCGGCCATGTCCTTTAAGGAGATGTAGCCCATCCAGTGTCCTGATGGCATGGCCAAGAATCGGTGATGTGTTCAAAGAGCGGCACTGTCTGCATGGATTCATTTCCAGTACTTTGAGCAGATTCCTTGATGCCTCTCAACTTTGCCTTGGCTGAGGGATAAAGATTTCAGAATCGATGGAGCAGACAGCAGTCTCATCCTTGATTCTCTGCCCAAAGATCCAGGTGTGATAAAAGCCTGATCTGCAGGGCGGAAATGAGCCCATAGGTGCCAGTCATAATTCCCTTAAGGGCTCCTAATGTCCATTGGGATGAGGCCTCTGATGCAATATGTTAATATGTGACATGCCTATCACTTATAAACATGGGATGCTATACTACTTTATATGAACTTGACTCATGCCGGGGTGAAATGCAACTTAATGATTAGTGCATCTCGCATCCGTAATTTTCTGAAAGCCAATACCTACTGTGTGCATAGGCGCTGGAAGTAGGGCTGCTGCAGCACACCCAGAATAATTGTGCTGGAGTTCAGAAGGTGAATGAGCAATAGAGATGCCTGTAAATAATGGGTCCAATTCACAAAGGTAAAGTGAGACGAAAGTCTAACTTTACAACTTTAGGTATTCACAAAGAGCATTTACTACTTGTACTTTTCTTCACAGAAAGATGTGTTTTTAAATTCTGAGTTTAGGAAGCCCACACTCCAAATCTCTAGCTCAGTTTCACGTGTAAGATGTTACAAGACAGCTCCAATGAAAACCTATGGGAGAGATAGTCCTTGCAACAGTGAAAAACACATTTATTAGTATTTCACTATCAGGACAGGTAAAACAAACAAGTTCAAGCCCTACCTTTCACATACACTGCACCCTGCCCATGGGGCTCCATTAGACCTACCTTAGGGGTGCCTTACATGTAGGAAAAGGGAAAGTTTGGTCCTGGCAAGTGGATGCACTTGCTAGGTCGACATGGCAGTTAAAAACTGCACTTGTAGAAACTGCAGTGGCAGACCTGAGAACCGTTTGCAGGGCTACTAATGTGGGTGGCGCAATCAAGGCTGAAGGCCCACTAGCAGCATTTAATTTACAGGCCCTTAACACACAGTGCACTTTCCTAGGAATTACCAGTAAATCAGATATGCCAACCATGGATAACCAATCATAATCACAATTTACACAGAGAGCATATGCCATTTTGCACTGATTAGCAGTGGTAAAGTGCCCAGAGTCCTAAAGGCAACAAAAACAGGTCTGAAAAAATATTGCAATAACCCTGCACAAAGGGCCAGATTCAACATCTATTTACAAGTCCCTTGCGTCACCGGCGTGTCCCTTTTCACCATATAAAAAGTGACGCACCCGCGGTGCAAGGGGCTTGTAAATAAGCCCCAAACTTTCTCCAGAATTTAAACAAATAGGAGTTTTTGACCCGAGGTCCCACATTCGGCGAGCTTTCTTCAGGGTGACATAACCACCTGTCATATTGCTGTTAATGGTGCCTTAGATTTAGTGACCTTTTTAACATAAAGCTGATAATGTCTATTTCAGATAACCTTTCTGTATTCTGACAGTACAGTTGTTATTTGTACATCAGAGTTGTGATCACATTCCAATATTTTCCTTTCACCTTGTCACTCTCATCGCTCAGACGTAAATAGTATTCCTTTCACAATTTTAACTCATATGGGTGCATGATGGCTGATGCCACCAACCTTTGAAGTTTTTTATTATAGAACAAAATCAAAATTCTCGTTATTAGATTAATGTACAATCACTTTGCTCTTTTAATTTAACTCATTAGTTTAAGTGCAATGTCTGCGTATTGTGTTTGTCAGCTTTACTCTGTTTGATAACATTAATCACTGGATTCATAATAATATTGTGTCAATGGAAGACATGCTTAAGGGTGTTTGATATATTTATAAAGCAAACTGTATTCGTGATTTTTAATTATGTTTTTATGGTAATGTAAAGCTGGCCATCTTATTTATGTTCCGAAGATGTTTTAAGTAAAGCTGGCCAGTGCAACATCATGCCATATGAACCCGATTGAGAAAGATACTTCTGTTACACTTTGAACCGCTTCCGCCCTCCGACCACATCTAATTCAATATAGGGATCCTGAAGCCCTACATGTAACAATGGAGCTCAAGCAAACTAACCTTGCTTGAACCACAGACAATATTAGATCATCCTCATTGGTCCTGAATGATTATAAACTCCTCCCACCCCTCCAACATCAGTCAGAAATCTCAGAACCACTTTGGCACTGAACTATCATTCAGCCCGCAACACTGTAAGTAACAATGGGGCATATTTACAAGGGGATATTGCCATCAGAACCTCACTCTGAGTGACGTCTGGTGGTGATATCCCCTTCTCCTTATTTACAAAGTAGTATTAAACCATTTAACACGGCTTAATGTCGCCTTGTAATAAAGCCCCTTTCCAAGCTTCACTTAGTGTGAAAGGGGCGTACATTGGGTGTTGCAGTGGGCATTCCGACACTGCCCCATATTAACAAGGATGATGCAGCGGCAAAAACTAAAGTCAGGTAAAGATACGAAATTTCTCCTTGTATTTTGCTCTTTCTATGTATGTTGCAGTCTGCAGCATACATAGAAAGAGCAACTCACCATTAAATATTGTTGAAGTGCAGGAAGGTGTCCCTTCCTGCACATAAACAATCACCCCCGCAGCACAGGCACCCTTGCAACATGGTGCGTGGATGCCTGCGCTGGTGCTAGTCAGCTTTTTAGCGCCGGCGCTAGGGCAAATGCAGGGGTGTGCCATATTTTTGTAAATATGGTGCATCCCAACGTTTAAAAAATGTCAGAGCGCGGCGTTACCAATTCTGCCATAACCCCACGCTCCAACATTTTATTGTAAATATCTCCAATGTGGTTTATACCTCCATTGCCTATGTGGGAAACTCCCCCCTTTTGCATATTCATGACTAGACCTCAGCCTCTATTGCTATAAAGAAAGGAACATTGTGTTTCCAAAGTCAATTTCAGTTTTAAAGGTTCTTATTCCATCACTACATCATTTAAGTCACTCAATTTAATCGAAACAAAAAATATAATTACATTTTTTTTGTCTGGTCATGAAGGCCCTGCATAGCTCTCAATCACCTCCAAATGACTTAAATCCTACTGCCTGACTAGATGATTTCTGTTGACTTCCCAACACCATTTCAAAATAATCTCTTAACAGTATGTGTGAGTCTTCCCTAAAGCCTATGACAAGGAGCTGTATATTGTTGAGCAAGACATTTAGGTTAATTTATGTTTTAGCAGCAAAAACCCTAAATTGATCATTTTGCTGAGGTAAGTTAATAGACCATTTAACTAACACAGAGTTCCCGGCTGGCATGCCAGCCTAGCTAAGTTCTGAATAGGATACCTAACTGGGTACTGTAAGGTATCAAATGTATGTTACTATTACATTTAAGCAACTTTTAGAATGCCACCTTGTGCCGCAGCTAGTCCAGGTGCCTCACGAAGGCCCTGGTACACATCTGCCCACTTGGGGAGACGTGTGAACGAGTCCCAGGCTCAGGAACAAAGGCAGCTGCCACAGAGTGAGGTGTGTTCTCCTCTTCCAGTAAGGCTACTCAGGTTGTTAACCCAGAAGGTGAGCTTCAAAGCGGAACCCGCCTTTGAAGAACCGCATGTGACAACACAACTGAGCAGAATGCCTTTTGTTCCTGTAGGCAAGACAGAGAGGGAACAGCCATCCCAAAACCGGTTTTCCCATCGGCGTGTAGCTCTTAGGCAGCCACAACTCTGGGGTGGGCTACCAAAATCCTTACAACTGAAGGAAGGTTCAGACATCTTTTCAGCGGCAAGAATATTACACTCTGGGATAGCCAATTGCCACAGATCGCCAGAACGTTGTCACCAAAGAGGAGGGGACCTACTAGTCCATTGGCTAGTGACCTCATTGTACCCTCGGGCACTTTCCTGGAATTTTATGGGCACCCCAGGCCAGGCAAGGTGAACCTAGGTACATAATGGATTTGCAGAGAGGACCAAGAGAGAAGTGCTCTGCTACCTTTGAAGCTGCACGAAAGGAGGCTGCACCATTGGAAGAATTGCACCTGCTGCACTTTGGGCTAGTGAGTTAGGACTGTATCTGTGGCTCCTAGCTTGGGGAAAAGTTGATCCCCAGATCGAAGCACTGACTCCAAGGGTCAGTCAGCTGGCCCCCTGGAACCAGATCCAGGTCGAAGCCAGGGAAACTAGAGTTGAAGAAGCCCAAACTGAAAAGTTGGTAGCCACTGCAGAAGTTTTGCCACTACCAGTCGCCTGGCGCACAAAAGGGCAAATCCGAGATAGCCAAAAGTTGCACCCAAGTCTGCTGGATCCAGGAGTGCTCTCAGAGACAAGACTCATCACCCAAGAGGGACACTAATCCCCATCAAGGAGATTCACTGTAAGCGCTGTGTCTCAAGATTCGAAGGCCTGCCGTAACTGTCCTTCTACTGTTTCAGAGAGGACATTGTGGGATCCCCTAATGCTGTGGTAAAAGTCACCTTTACCCACCCATGAACTAAAGGATAAATCAAACTTCACCCCCTGTGACCTCACAACTCCAAGAACATCATTTGAACATCCGGACCACTCTATTGATGCCTATGGTGGTCATGCCGTAAAGTTTGGAGCTTGCCTTCAAAACACTCAGGTGGCCAGGTAACTGCCCGAAGTGTCCTCTCTGGCCTCTTAGACCTATGCCCTGTTGGATTTGGTCATCCAAACCAGGCCAGAGTTGCCAAACTAACTGTTTCAATCTCTTCAAATGTTTGTAAAGTTTATTTTGACCAGAATGTATTACTTCAAAAATTTGTATCCCAAAAAATCCTTTAGTAGATTTGGATGATATGATCAAGGACTATAAAAATTCAATAAAATAGTCTCTATTTTTAGAAAATGTTGTTGTGTCTCTTTCTTGTGTGACTTTCTTATTTTACTATTTGGTGCCGTTAAATGCTATACACTAAGGGGCATATGAGCAAGGGCCAGATCGCCGTTTTATCGGCACTTTTTGCCGATAAAGCGTTGTTTTTTTTATCGCCCAATCACCAAGCTGTCGCTAACAGCAGTTAGCGACAGCTTCCAGGCGATAGCGACCGGTTTGGGGCCCGCTTTGCATGTCAGCAATATTTATCGCTAATGACATGCAAAGTGGGCGTACCCAAACTAGTAGCGACTGAAAGCAGTCGCTAACACAGCTGGTAAAATCCTGGCAGAGCCATAATAGTCAATGGGAGGTAGTTTCTACGGCTAAGTCCCCACCTGCCTATTAGCGAGATTTTCCTTACCGATAGGTTTTTTTATCGCTGGAAATCTCACGTTAAAGGTGGGATTCGCCGCTATCGCTGGATTCTTTATCGCCGTGGAGATAAACATTGGTAATACTGCGTTATCTCTGCAATAGAATCCAGAGATAGGAGGCGATATAAAAAATCGCGCTAAGCGCGGTTTGTGATAATTATTGCAAGTTGTTGCTAATATGCCCCTAAGTTCCTTTGCCAAGTCTTACAACTCAGAGCAACAGCTACCAAGGGTTGAGCTAAGGTTAAGTTAACAACACTGACTTGACCCAGGACAGAATTTGCGAGTGTACTCCACGATAAGGCCCTACAGCCATATCATACACCCAAATCCTCACACCTATCCTTTTGTTTCTCCTCCATGAGTCATTACTAAAACACCGGAAGAGCTACCCATTCTACTAAACTTTTTAGTTTGAATGTAATGACTAATCACAGGTTCGACTTATTCTTCTTCTTGGCTATGACATGCTCTATGCATTTCATTGTTTGTGTTTAGAGGAGCCAATTTCTAAATTTACCGGAGACGGAAAGCCAGGGACAGTGCAGGGACGGCTGCTCTCTAAGGCACATCCCATGATCTCTGCAACATAACCAGAGGCGACGTCACCAACATTTTGTTGCATGGGTTCTGTTGCCCCACATAGTTTTTGCTTTCACAGATGGGATTCGCAGCCACCGAGTCCTGTCCAACCCTGACCCTTGGAAACAAACTCCTGGATGCAACTGAGTCCTAGTTTATAGTAGTTCGAGATGGGAGAATTAAAAATTTGCGAACATTCGTGACAAGAATTTTCAATTCTATTAAGGACAACGGAGGCGAGGATTATGCTTCTCATTTCTTTACTAGAAGCTCACAGCAGCCAATGAAAACACTGATAAAAAACCATGTGACAACCATAGAGTCCCGGGTATATAAGGTCCCTGTAGGCACATAGAGTCCTCTTTCTTTGTAACAACGGTTAAGTCCATGCACGACCTGTTTTTGAAGGATCACCGACAGATAAGGACTTCTCCAACCAACGAAATGAAAGCCCAACGGGGCCGAATGCTCCAACTGGATCCCGGTCCAGACAACTCACTTGTGTGCAGAACACAGAACTATAAACCAGCCAATCACAGCTGAACCATATTCAGATTTACTTGCTGTCAGCACCTGAAAGAAAGAAGAACACCCCGTAAAAGCCATTCCAGGTTGCTTGGTAAAAGACAACATAACCATTACGAGTAAAGGGGGGGGAATATTTAGAGCAATGCAAATACATAGCATGATCAAACATATAACATCACATAATACAATGTGTATTTCTGGGTGGGATAATCCTCGCCTCCGTTGTCCTTAATAGAATTGAAAATTCTTGTCACGAATGTTCGCAAATTTTTAATTCTATGTCAGGACTGGAGGCTCCGATTATGCTTGTTCAAAGCTGAGCCACCACCATTGAAGCAACATCCACAATAGGTTTATAGTAAAACGCTTTAAATATATGCTCATTAGACCAGTCAGCTGCACTCATGATATCTGAAAGGCTGACACCTGTCGAATATGCCTTCGAAGCCATGGCTCCGCGGGCGGAGTGAGCCCCAAATTTGGAAGTATCAATTCCTGCTTCGCCCATGAGCCAACGCATCCATCGAGACAAGGTAGCTGGAGTCACTGGGCGAAATGGCTTCTGCAGAGCAATAAGCAACTGACCTTGCATATTAGTACGAAACTCCTCAGTACTTACCTCGCAATCCTTAAGACATTGCACGACGCACAGTTTAGGATTATTAGGAAAAGCCAGGTACGTGATAGACGTAGTGTTACACTTCGTT
This sequence comes from Triturus cristatus, assembly GCF_964204655.1. Taxonomy (NCBI): domain Eukaryota; kingdom Metazoa; phylum Chordata; class Amphibia; order Caudata; family Salamandridae; genus Triturus; species Triturus cristatus. Next base: position 312,969,771 of record NC_140588.1, on the reverse strand, counting down.
CTCCTGGACAAGGTGAAGGTCACACCCTCTGGGGAAAATCTACGCCCCGCTAAATCTAGCGCACGAACGTCAGACACCCGTTTGCAAGAAACCAGACATAAGAGCATAGTTAATTTGGCCGAAAGTTGTTTACGAGACAAGAACCTATTGGACGGCCAGGCCTCCAGAAATTTAAGGACAATAGAGACATCCCACAATTGAGAATATTTTGGGCAAGGAGGTTTCACCATCCTGACTCCTCTAAGCAATTTACATACCAATGGATGTTCTCCTATGGGCTTACCTTCCAAAGGTAAATGCCCCGCCGATATCGCGGACCGGAAGTTGTTGACCGTCCTGTAGGCTAAACTGGAGGAAGCAATAGAGGCTAGAAAATTAACCACTAAAGACACATGTGCTTTAGAGGGATCCACGTCCCGTTGTGCGCACCAATCACACCATCTCCTCCAAGAGGAGGAATATCTTTTGTGGGTGTTGGCCAACCAAGCTACCTTGATAAAGTTGTTAGCCTCGCTTGAAAAGCACGGGACACTCCATCTGTCCCTGAAACCTGCCAAGCAACTAGCGGAAGATGGCCCGATGTCACCAAAGGATGAGAGTTCTGAAGAGGGTCCAGCAATAGGTTCTGTAACCGGGGAAGAAGGATCGGAATCACACAACTCATATCCAGCAAAACTGGGAACCATGCCTGAGCCCTCCACAACGGAGTGATCAAAATGAGTTCTGCCTGATAAGCCCTTGCTCGCGCTAGAACCCTGGGGATCATGAGGAACGGGGGAAACGCATAGCATAGAGACCTCGGCCATTCTTGCAGGAATGCATCCATGGCCACTGCTTCCGGATCCGGTCTCCAACTGAAGAATTGGGGAACTTGTCTGTTCAATCGGGATGCAGATAAGTCTATCTGACAAGTGCCCCAAAGATGGGTCAGGCTCTGAAACACTCTGGGTAACAGCATCCAATCGCTGGAATCTTGCCGATGGCGGGAGTTCCAATCTGCTACCTGGTTGCTGGAACCGGGCAGGTATTCCGCAACCACCGAAATTCTGTTCTGAAGACAGTAGTGCCAAAAGTCTTTGGCGATCTCCGCCAGCATTCGCGATTTGGTACCACCCAACTTGTTGACGTACTGTACCGCCGATATGTTGTCCATCCGGAGGAGGATACAACAATCCGCTTTCTGAGACGAGAGACATCTGATTGCAAAGGAACCAGCCAACAGTTCCAGGCAATTGATATGCAAATGTAGTTCTTCCGGCGACCATCGACCACCCATGGACAATGTGCCGCAGCGGGCTCTTCAACCCCATCGGCTGGCATCCGATTCGATTACCACATCCGGTGTTGATCCGAATAGCGCTCGGCCGTTCCAGGCCTCCATGTGATTTAACCACCAGTCCATCTCCAGCCTCGCCTCCTCTGAGAGAGGAATCTGTTCTGAGTAGCTGAGACCTTTCCGGAGATGGCGGATCTTGAGCCTCTGAAGGGCCCGGTAGTGAAGGGGGCCCGGGAAGATCTCCTGAATGGAAGAAGCCAATAGACCCACTATGCAGGCTAACGATCTTAGGGATGTCGTCTGCTTGCAAAGGGTAGACCGCAATTCCCGTTTGATGGCCCTGATCTTTGGCATTGGCAGCAAGAGATGACAAGTTAAAGAATTTATCAGAAAGCCCAGAAATTCGATGGACTGAGAAGGGATCAGTACCGACTTCTGCGGATTGACAATGAACCCCAAACTCTGCAACAGGCTTATCGCCCAATTGAGGTGCGTTTGGACTGTCTGAGGTGAGGACGCCAAAATTATGATGTCGTCTAGATATATTATGAGGCGGACTCCCCGAGCTCTGAGAGACTCCACTACCGGTCTCAGAAGCTTCGTGAAGCACCACGGTGCTGACGACAGACCGAACGGAAGGACTTTGTACTCGTAGCACACCTTGTTCCATACAAACTGAAGGAACCTCCGGTGGGGGTGGAAAATGGGAACAGACAAATACGGATCTTTCAGGTCCAACCGGACCATCCAGTCCCCTTCCTGGAGGAGATCGCGTAGCAGATGGATACCTTCCATCTTGAAATGGCTGTAAACAATCCATGAGTTGAACTCTTTGAGGTTTAACACTAATCTAGAGCCACCCCCTTTCTTCTCCACTAGGAAGACATTGCTCAGGAAACCATGAGGATGAATCACGGAGGGCGCAATCGTGCCTTTCTGCAACAAAGACTCGATTTCTGTTGTGATAAAGCTTTGATCTTGTTGGGAAAAAGACAGAGGGAGTGGGCGAATCTCCTGCGAAGGAGAGCCGTACATCTCTAGCCTGTACCCCTGTACGGTCTCCAGCACCCATGCATCTTCCGTAATTTTGCACCAGTTGTTGAGAAAATATCCCACTCTGCCCCCCAACATCACTTCGGAAGAAGGAATTAGGCTCACCTGAGCTTCCGGCGTCATGCTGGTTATTGGAGTTTCCACCAAATCTGCCACCTTTGCGGGACCTGTTTCGTGAACGTCGAGAGGGGTAAAAGTTGGAGGTATTGGAAGTGTTCTCTTGATAACCTCCCCTTTGTTGGCCGCGTTGGGCGCCTTGATTGTGCCCCCGGCCGAACGAGTGCCCACGAAAGCGTCCGGCCCTGCCAAAAACCGGGCGGATAGCCCGTTTTAGAGAACCTTGGTCCTTATCTAGCCCACTGAATGTGGCCACAAACTTCGTTAGTTCTTTCAGGAAGGGCTGGCCAAACAGGAGACCCTGGGCTAGAGGACCCGATTCCGATGTGGACAATTCGGCCAGCCTGGGGTCCAGCTTTAGGAGAATGGACCGGCGCCGCTCTGTCGACAGCGCACAATTGGCGTTGCCAAGTTGGCACACCGCCCGTTGGGCCCAGCCAATCAGCTTGTCAGTGTCAATTGCAAGGGATGACTCTTTGGCCCTAAAGCCAAGTTCGAGAATCTTTGTTAGTGGCCCTGTTTTGTCCAGCAGCTTATCTTGGCAGGACCGCCAAGACCTGTCCAGGCCTTTCTTGGGGTCCTTAGAGTATTTCTTCAAATAAGTTAGCATTGACGGGTCCACCTCCGGGGTAACCGCCACTTTATACGCCAGATCAGGCCTAGGGCATTCCGACCGCAGTCGTGCCCGCACGTCCGTATCAAACGCCTGACGCAGATGGGACTGGACATAGTCTGCCACTTCTTGGGATGGAAGCCAAGACGTGGAGTTAGGATGGAAAATATCAGCCGGCTCGAAACTGAGAACTTTGGGTGAAGGGGTCGGAACCAAATGCTTCTCCTTTCTTGCCTTCTTGGAAGGGTGAGGGGATTCCTCTTCATAAGTGGTAGGGTCAGAGGTGGTGTCGTGACCATCATCCTCTTGGGATATTTCAGTAATTGTGGCCTCTCTACCTGAAGTAGAGCGTTCGTGGTCCGCCATTGACTTAGTTAGTTTAGCGAAATCCGCAGCGTGGGGATTCGCTTTTCCTTTACCCCCAGGTCTAGCTCGGGAACCTGACGAGGGAAGCCAGCCTTGCTGACTGGCATAAGTACAAAGGTGACGTTTTAAGGGCCCATTTGCTCTCACCAACGCAGAGTTCACAGACTGTTGGACACCCGCGTCCAATGCCTCAACGAGGTCATGCTCGATAGACCCAGAGGGTTCCTCCTCATAATAATAATAGTCCTCCTCATAATACTCAGACATGTTTTTCACACCAGTGTGCAATCACCGACCCAGGAGGACTGCCTGTGACTCTGTCAAGTCAAACCAGGTAGATAAGGTAAGCAAATGGAGGTCAAGGGGAGTGGTAACCCCAGGCAAGCCCTAGATCATTCACCACACAGGTGAAGCAAAAATTACAGTTTAGAATGTGGAGGGAGGGAGGGCTTGCGAACCCCACTCTAGGCAAAGCCTATGCTCAATTGTACAGCCCCACTGCGTGGTACAACAGTAGGGCATCTGAGGAGCGAATAATCTAGCCTTTTACCTGTAAATTGACAGAAACACAGAGTCAGAAGCATCCACAACGCTGCTCCGGCGTTCATTCAATGCCCCCAATTAGGTTAATGGGCAAATATGGCCGCCACGCATGCACGCTGGCCGAGGCTCGCTAAAAACGGAAAGAGGACTGCGCATCCCCGCTCCTTAAATCCTCCCGCTCCACCAGAGCCCGAAGCCAGCGACGTGAGGGAACCGCTCCGCACTGAAGCGGTAGAACAAAGGCACCAAAGGAATCTGGACACCCCCAGTAAGCGCACGCAGCGCGTCCGAGGTCCCGCAAACCTCCAAAGAACACCAGCACCAATAACTGTATGCAGTTAAGCCTCGCGGCAATCGCGCACCAGTGACAGCGCGTACATTCAGCAATTAACGCCAGCAACAACGCACAATAGCAGAAACACTGTACCAGTAAGAGAAAAAGTAAAGGGCACTTCACTGGCTGTGGAGCAGCAAAGAAAGAGGACTCTATGTGCCTACAGGGACCTTATATACCCGGGACTCTATGGTTGTCACATGGTTTTTTATCAGTGTTTTCATTGGCTGCTGTGAGCTTCTAGTAAAGAAATGAGAAGCATAATCGGAGCCTCCGGTCCTGACATAGAATTGCATTGCTCCCACAACTTTTGCTTGGCCTTGAACTCACATGGCCTCTAATATATAGTATTGGGCAAAATCTCATACTACAAAACTATTTTGGTCAAAGTATTGATTACCAAAACATTGTGAAAGTAAATATGTATATGCATAAGTATAAGTTTATTAACTTTACCTCCATAGATTTGTATAGTCGCAATATGCACATCTTCAATGTATGTAGCTGTGGAGTTAGGAGTAGTAAACATATACAAACCTATGTATACTTTCCTTCATGATAGGTTCTCGATATAAGGCCATGGTAATTTTGTTGGAGGGTGTTTCTGTTCTCAGTGTTCTGCAATATAACCATCCATATTGCCTTTTTACAGGGAGTAAATGATCCTATTTGCAGAAAGTTCAAAATGCAGAATGTGGGTAATTAAGGGCACTAGGGCTGCATGTCAGCTTCTAAAGATGGGGTAGCAGAACACGTGTCATTAAAATCAAATGAATAGAGTATTTTAGTTACAGAGTTTTTCAGCGTTTCCTTTCCATTTTTATGAAAAAGTAGTTTACCCTTAAGAGAGAATGCTGGCGACAACATGTTGCACATAGATGATAATATCCACCAGAAACAGCGTTTTGTGTTAAGGAAAATTACACCCAGGCATCCGAGCATTAAAAACTCCCCTTCACGTCTGTTTTTCAGAGAATAGATATTGTTCAACATTTATCAAGGAATATTTACATAATCTGGTGCATAAGGAAAAAAGCTCATATCAGTTGAGGATTGCTGCTGAAATATGCAGAGGTTCTTGGAAATGCATATGAAATTGACCATTATGAAATTGCCATGTATTTTACAGGATTTAAATATTAAACGTGAGTGTCTTCAAATGAAAAATAGAATCACCCTTTCTAGGTACCATTCAATGAATTTCTAAAAGGTTGTGAAGTGGCACACGGAATGTTCAAGTGTGTTCGTGATTCTCAGGGGCAGGAGTCGTCTACCAGCCCTGCCAGCTCAACTACATTTTCTTCCAATTAACACCTGTCTTTGGGTTACTTGATAGCAGTGTGTGGCTACAGAGAGCACGCTTGCCTCACACCACAAACTATTGGAATATTTATCACACTCTCACTTCAAAAAGTCGGGCTTTTTTGAAAATAGTTGTTAACATTTGCTTTTGTGATGCAACATTTGGACCTCTTTCATTCAAAGATTTCTAGGAAGAATCTCCCAGATCTTATCTAGGAAGCAGGGCTTACTGCCCTTGCTTGCTCGATTCAATTAACAGCAGCCTCCACCCTTCTGTGGGGCCTGGCTATGCTTACGACCCGGAATAGCCTCAGCCTTAAGTTGGCATCAGGATGCGGATTGCATGATGACAGGGACAAAACATCTTCTTCCTGCATGAACCTTCTTTGCTGGTTTATGCCTCCAAGCTTTTATCCAGCCATTCGTGCAGCATAGGGTCTATTTGCACGACTCTATCATACAATAAGGGGCATATTTATCAAGGGAGCAAGCCACCTTGTTATGCTGCGCTGCGTTGCAGGAAAAGGGCAGGAATGCACCGTGTTTAACATATTATGGCACATTTCTGCCTTTTCTCAACTCTGGTGAACAATGTGTTGCCTAGCCCTAACGCAGGCACTCTTGTACCATGGTGCAAGGGTGCCTGCGTTTTAAGCAGGATTGTTTTTGTGCAGGAAGGGGCACCTTTCTGCACAAAAAGAATTCCCTGAGGCATGTCCCTCTTTCTATATGAGGTACAGAATGTAGCACATATAGAAAGAGGAAAAAAATAGAGATATAAACATTCCTTCTCGTTAATCCTCACATGGTGAGGCGTAGCAGTTTTGGTGCTTTCCCAGGTCTTCCACTTACGGTAAATCTGAGAATGCGCCAAAATTAATGGGTGTTGCATGTAATACCCACCCATCACCCATTGAGCACCTCCCTGGGGCAGAGTAATGCAATGCAGCGATTTGGGCTGCGTTGCGTTTCTCTGGATTTATCTAGCCACTCAGGACCACCCAAGGTTGCCTCGTGTGGCTTGATAAATTGCACTTAAGGGTTGTATCGTGAATGCACCTCGTTGCATGGTGGAAAAGCAATGCAACCTTTTAATATATATGGCCCTAAGGGTGGTGCACACAGAGATATAAAGCCCAGGGACCTGACCCATCAGAGAACTTGTTGAAACACAACAAAAAGTATTTCCGAGGAAGGGGGGTGATAATAGGCAACAATCTGACTCAGATATAAACTCATAGAGCCAGTGCTGGCCTCATTCCAGGCTTGCCTGAGGACCTTGGCATAGGTGCCACCTCATCAAACTATTTTGCCTCTTAGGTCAAGTTAGACTTTCATTAAAAGGCATACAGCTCTGTTGTACCCTTGTGTCAGAGTTCATAATATAGTTGGAGACCTAAGCCTATTTTTGACAATGTGATTACATTCAGAAATAGGCACATCATTCCAGGATTCATCAGTGTCCATGTTCTTGTTAGGGCCCGTTCTTTGCCTGCGCTCACAGTATGACCCATAAGACCGTTAGCTATATGAATGTGCATTTGCAATAAACAGACATGTGTATCTGTTTCTGAATGCAATTGTGTTATATACAGAATACTCATTAACTCAGACAGAAACTCTTGCTGTCTCTCCAAATTAGTGCATGAGCTACAGACAGCACAGCTCAGACACACAACTGTGGGCTTGATTCACAAAAGTAAATTTACACTTTTTTGTAATTTTTGCTATTCACAAACTACGAGTTACTGCAAGTTTACGACTGCAGAGTTTACTCCGGAGGGGCCGAGAACTCTGCAAATGAAAAGCTAGGCCTGCCCTAATATTCTATTTGCAAAGTTCTAAGCCCCAACTGCGGACTCTCTGCAGTCGTAAATTTATTATTAACTTGTAGTTTGTGAGCAACAAAATATTCGTAAACGTACAAAAAAGTGAAAGTTTACCTTTATGACTCAGGCCTTGTGTTGCCTGCAGCTTAGGCACTAACTCTTAAATATAAAGAATTGGTACATTTACTCAAAGATTGCCTGACTTCATTGAAAAGAGACATAGCTCTATCATAGTTGTGGGCACAGTCAGGGCTTTAAGTGGGCTGGGTCCTACCGGTGCTGAGCACTGGCATTTTTAAAAGTGACCTCAAAACGGGTCTTTATCGGGCTCTGTTTTGTGCCCTTCGCACAGGCGGTCCGTTTTTTTCCAGACTGCGGTGACAGCAGGCACATCAATGTGCGCGTGTTCACACTGCTCATTTCTCACTAGTGGAGAAGTTATGGCATGACGTCATGCCAGGTGAGCGTTGTAAGGGAAGGGAAATCCTTTAAAGAGAGTCATTATCCCTCCGTATTTCCCTTCTCTTTTTGAAACGAAGGAGCAGCAACATTGCCGTGGTGTCACCAGGGCTTTAAGTGGAAGCTTTTTCAATATTATATACAACAAGCCATAGTGGCTGCTTATTTATCTTACACAACTAATAAACATTGACAAAGTCAATAGTCCTGACTTTCGGTAGGTATGATGTTACATTTGCATATGTGTAGAAGCATTCCTGTCATTTATACTCCAAATAAAAAGTTTGCACTCCAGCCTTCTATTGTTAGTACAGATGCCCATTTTACTTATAGTGCACATTTTATGTTCTAACATCTAACATTCTAGGTCCATCTGGCAACAACCAAACCATCCCTCCAAGTGAGTAGCTGTAATCATGGATAAGAGCCACAAGTGAATCTAGTTTCTAAAGTATCCTTTTGCATTGATGACTTGTCTTCATTGAATCTTTGCTGACCTAGAATTCCACCAAAAAGGTACAAACCCCCATCAACCTTCACTCCTACTATTTAACCAAGTGATTCTAAAGCTAAAGAGGATCCAGTATTCAGCAGTCGAGTCAATGCCCTAATCTTAATATCAGACCATACATTTCTCCTGTACCTCGCTGCCTACACTGGGGCCTGTTGCTAAAGATATCACATTCGAAGCAATGTGCACAGCTCATTGTGCCCTTCATGGCTCTGGTCCCCACTTCCTTCAGCAAAAATCCTGCACTTACTGCTAACTGAGTGCTCTCTGATCTAGGCTGGCGCTATTCTGTATGATCCTTCCTTCAATCAGTCTCATTACTGGAGAAAACTCCATCTCGGACCAAATAGCTAAGATGTAGAACTCACACCCTGCACACATAAAAGTAATTTGTAGCTTCCTTGAATTTTGGAGAGCACTAAAAACCTAGCTCTACCCCACTTTGTAACTTCTATGTTATTATGCATTCTACAAATAGATAGATATCCTGTGGCGCGACTTCTATTATTCCTCAACACATGCTTCAGAACAGCATCACCCCCACACCATGTTTAGGCCATGTCTCGAAATCTCACACACTTACCTTGTAACCTTGTAACTTAGCCCTTGTGTAAACTTTTGTATGGTTTCAGCAGTTGCGATTTGCATTTATACATAGTTTGGGCTGTACTATTAGTGTCATCTCACATTGAAAACATCTTGTAATATCTCTTCATGTGAGCTTACCTACATGTAATGGGGACCAATGCATTTTATTTGACTGAACAAGTAGCAAATTCGCTTTTAAAGTATATGACAATATATTTCTGAGGCACTCATTCAGCAGTTTCTTGGTAACGACAACATGCCTATAGCTATATAAATCAATATTGCGCTTCTTATCTACCACGGATGGATGAAAGGCTGAGTGTCCCACTGCGTTTCAAAGCAGTGATCTCAAGTTGTGCAGGTACCTGTTCACTAGGGTTCTGGCTTGCTAAACTATCTTACTGTTTTTCTATGTAGTCTGCAGATCATGTGTTTCTCAAACTCGTCATTGAAGTAAACCCAATGTCCTTCAGATATTCTTTTTGACAGTTTTGTATCCCATGTTCCTCCATTTCCAACACTTATAGGTTGTTTAAGTCGCAGCTCAGTGACCCAGGACCAGCAGCAGATCCCATCATTACAGTCTTCTGTCGACCCCACTGTGGCCCCACCTGTGAATTAAATGGTTCTTTGTACAATATAACATATACATTTCTACATCATACAAAATGGTTTCCTAAACAAGGGAACACGAAAAACTATCACTTTAACTTGTTAACTGCGGCGGAATTTCCGCCGCAGTGTGGCCGTTTAGCAGAGTGGGCGGGCCGTGTCGGCCAACAGACGTGCGCAGCACTATGGAGGTAGTGCTTGCGATGGCCGTTGGCCGACAAACGCACGCAACGGGTTAACTTACTCCACCTAGCCAGCACATACATTCTGATATTTGAAAGACAGCAGGGCGGCTCATATGTCTTCAAATGTACCAAGTGCCTCTTCAGCATTCACCCAAACTTTCACTGCAAGTAAACTCAACCATCATTCCATTTCCGGGGTCCTCTAATACAGATCCAACAACAGAAAAGTACTGCCCTCAAAACTCAAATCATTGCATACAATTCCTTGAAGAATCACCTTGAAAATGACCTAAATGCAACACTCTTCCACAGAATCAAAATCAACTATAACATACATTCCACAATACCAATGAGAACCTCCAACTGAATAAAAAGACACAAACCTGGCTTAATTCTAATACCCTATTGCAACGAGGGAGTTACCACTCCACCCAATTCACGTTATCCTATTGTAACAAGTGAGTTTCCACTCCACCCAATATAACTGCCACATCGTCAGGACCGTGTGTGAGTGATATAAAAAAATTATTGAATAGGAGTAGGGTAAAGACACCATATCTTCCTATGATACCTCTATTCAGGTATGTATACGCTATTTGCGCTTGGAGGAAAATACTCTCTCGTGTTCCCACCTATTACCCCTTCAAAAGAAAAGTCATTGCCTCATCGGTTGTCCCCGTGGTCTCGAGGGGAAATCTATTTAGTCCCCTTCGTACTCGCCTGATACCTGCCCTGCTGTTGGATGGACACCATAGCGCATACAGACCTGAATAGAGGTATCCTAGGAAGATATGGTGTATTTACCCTACTCCTATTCAATTATTTAATTATATCACTCACACACAGTCCTGACGAAGCACACAGGGATCCACTAGGGACCCATTGACACCGCGAAACATGTTGACCAGCACTCACATTCACAGTCACACACGGGCACTAGGAGCAGCAGAGTAATACCCTGACCTCTATGCTATTTGTTAATAGAGGTGCCCCCACGCCCCTGTATAATTCTTTTACCCTTACCTCCCGGGCCAACGAATAAAATTATCCTTACAGCATCGGTGGGGTAATTTTAACACACTAGCATGAATCCTTTTAGGCTCACACACCCACATGCACAACTGCGGCATCTCCTAAAAAGATCTGTGACAAAGAGCCCTCTTGCGGGGCACGTGGGGACAGCAGCCCCACCCCCACGAGGAGCAATGCCCGATGATGAAGCATGACACTTGCAAGGGTGTGTGAGGGCACAAATTTCTAAAGGAGGAATTCCCCCAACTCCAGCCATTAGGAACCATATATAGAGACTTACCAACCTTTTTTTCCCCCTTTCCCTCTACCAACGTAACCAAATTGGTTATGGATCTGAACTTTAGAAACAGTTACCACATAGTGATTACATGTTAGTTCTTGGGAGCAATGGTACTGGACCTAGTCTTTTCTAAATTGCTCCCTGTCCCTCCTTTTTAGTGTCACAGAACGAACATTGCCTACTTATACTTCTTGATCTTTTCCTTGGCATTTGACACGGTCAAACATGACAACATGATTGATCTCCTTGAAAAAAGGATGGGGTTATGTGTCCAGTTTTACCTTGGTTTGCCTTGTTCCTACATAATAGAATGCAAAGAATCAAAGTCAACCATTCACTTTCTAACAGTACGCCTGTCTCAATTGGAGTGCCTCAAGGATTCGCACTCTCACCCACGCTTTTCAACTTGTTCATAGAACCTGTCACATGTACGCCGATGATACTCAATTTCACTTGAAACTTTCTTCACCGGATGATATCAAAACTCTTAACTGTGCTCTTCTGAAAACTTAACATTGGTTAACTCACAATCACCTTATGCTACATACACCAAAGATGGAATTCCTCCTGATCGCACCCTCCATTCAAGATTGGCTCAAACAACTAATGGCTCTCAACTGCGCGCCACATGTTGTTGACTCCACTAAATCATTAGGCATAACTCTGGACAAACACCTGAATATGCAAGACAACATCAGTGCCACAACTAAAGGAGCCAATCACCAACTCAACACATTAAGGAAAATCAAACCGTTCCTACCTTCTGATGACATGGAGCTAGCAGTCCAATACCTAGTTATCTCCCGTTTAGATTAGGGAATTGTGACCCTGGCAGTGCTACCCAAAGCTATACTGGCCCCTTTAAGAGCTACTCTGAACTCTGCTGCTAGACTCATCACAGGATCAAGAAAACATGATCACATCACACCAGATCTAATCCAACTCAGTTGGCTATCAATCGAAGCAAGGATTTGGTTCAAGATAGGCTGCTTGACACACAAAGTGCTTCATTATAACACTTCTATTTACCTTGTAAAAAAACTTGAATATTTATTTTTTAATCGGACTCTAAGAAGCTCTAACACTCTACTGTTGGAACCATAAAAATTGAAGTCAGGTAGAGCACAAAGAGGTTTTATTTTGAAAACACAATTATTGTGAATGGGAACACAATGAAGACACACTGGGTGACTGTTGGAGCCGGCCTCGTGGCATGGTCCTGTTCCCCCTCGCTAAGCCGCACGAGGTCCCATGCGCCTTGGGGCTCCTCCATTTTGGATTGTACGTGACTCTACGTGACCACCTACGTGACCCCGTTCCACCCGGCCTCGGTCCCAGCGAGGCCCGACATCGGGGCGCCAACCCCTGGCCAGGGGGATACCACGTGAACACCTCCCCACTCCCGGCGGAGGGCAGTATCGATGGAACCCCCAACCGTCCTTCCACACCTAGGTGCGATCGCCCCACAGCTCTCTTGGGCCTGGCGCCTCTCCTGCTGGGCGTCTGGCCGCTCCCGACCCGGCCTCTCCGCCCCCCCCGGGCGCAAGGGTCCGGACATCAAAGGGCTCCAGACCTATATCTGGGGCGACACGGCAACAAGATGGCAGTTGTATCCCGGAGTCAAGAGCCCTGCTGATCGGATCGCGGCTGACCCTACGGAGAAAGACTCATCCTGAAACCACACTCTGAGCCCTGCTGACGACGACGCGGCTCCATCGTGCTTAAAAGACCTTCATGAACCTTTGGGGCCCTGCTGACGCTGTCGCGGCCCGACCTTGTTGAACTTACCATCAGAGCCCAGCTGACCTCGTCGCGGCTCGACCGAAGCGGACCTACCACCGGAGCCCTGCTGACTGTGTCGCGGCTCGACCCAAGCGGAACTACCACCCGAGCCCTGCAGACACCGTCGCGGCTCCCCACGTCCGAGCTGCTTTGAGACCAGCACGCAAGGTCTGGCGCAGAGCCTCCCCGTACCAGGCTGATACTAAGACTGTCCCGCTACCCTACCCCCACAAAGACATTGAGACTCTTCTGGATCACTCGATCCCCCTGTAAATATATTGAATGTGCTACCATTGATAAAGTACCAAGATAAGCAACTGATACGGAGTCCTGTGTAGTGGTGTTACTGGGCCTAGTACGATCACAGGAGAAGGACCTCTCCTAGGAGGCTTCTCGGCGGCGCTCGGCTATAACTTTGCGGTAGGAAGGTGCCCCCGGAGTAGTCCCCCCGACTCCCCGGTGGTCCTCCCTCCAACATTTGGTGGCCAGCGATGGGATCCGAGCCAGACGCAATCGTACAGGCAAGTAACGCACCCACTACCTAACCAGACGGAAAGAAGGGAACCATGAACGGCCAAGAAGCAACCGTGGCCGCAACCTTCCAGCCGGAAAAGCTGGAAGAGTACACCCACAAAGAACTGAAACAATTCTGCAAGGACAAAGGAATCCCAACCACAGGATTGGGCACCAAGGAAGAAATGCAGAAAGCCCTGAAAGCCTGGGCAGAATCCGAGACCACTCCACCCCGAGCCGAAGGGACCTCGGCCCGGGACGGAAACCTGCCACCGACCATAACCCCGACAGATGGGGGGCGAAGCATCCCGGAAGCCGGCCTATCCCACGAAGAAATGCAAGAACGGGAGAGGGTCCGGACACACGAAATGGACCTCGCACGACTCCGGCTGGACGGTGAACTCCTGCTGGCGGAGAAGAAACTAGCCTTGGAGCAACTACGGCTGCAGGAGGAAATCGAAGAAAAGAAATGGCATCGAGAACTAGAAGAGAAACGGCTAACCCTCGAGCACGAGAGGGGCCTCAAGGAACCTGAACTGAAATCCAAAACGGGGGAGACCAGCACCCCCGGGGCGCGCTGCCACTGACCGAGCCAAAGGTTCATATCCCCAAGGATGTCGTCAAGGAATACTACAAAAACGACGACATCCAGCAGTGGTTCCAAGCCTACGAGGTAGCCATGACCTCCCATCGGGTACCCCGGAAGGATTGGGGTGCCGGCCTATGGGGGAGGTTCCTCAGCGAGGGCCGGGATACCCTGCTGCAACTCCCCGACGCGGTGATGACATCATACGACCACATGAAAGAAGCCCTACTCACACGCTACGGACTATCAGCCGAGATGTACCGGCAGCGCTTCCGGGACTGCAAGAAGCTCCCCGGTACCACATGGGTCGAATACGTGGACTTCTTCAGCCGGGCCTTTGAAGGGTGGATAAAAGGGAGCAAGGTCACCTCGTACAACGAACTGTTCGACCTCATTGTCTGGGAGCACCTCGCCAACAACTGCTTTGTGGAACTAAGGCAACACCTCCTGGACAGTAAGCTGACCGAGCCCCGGAAGCTCGCCGCCGAAGCCGACCGATGGGTCAACACCCGGGTCCCCCGGAACCCCGTGGGGGACTACCAATGGAGTACCGCGGGACCTCCTCGCCAGCGGGGCGGAGGAGGGGGGTCCCACCGCAGTCGAGAATTCCCGGCCGGGCCACCCAGAAGCCCGCCACGAGGCCAAGCCGCCAACCACACATCCCCGACCCTGGTCCGATGGGGGACCCCCATCGCCAGGCCTGGACCCCGACCAACAGTGACCTGCTTCGGCTGCCAACAGACAGGCCACTATGCGAGCGACCCGGCCTGCCCCGTGAACCGACGGAACGGGACCGCTGGGCCCCTTCCCCGACAAATAGCCGCCGCAGCCCTGGGGGAAGGAGAGGAAGAGGAGGAAAACCGCGAGGACGGGTCCCCCGAGTGGGAACCAGCTGCCATGTCACTCGTATGCCTGGGCTCCTGAGAAATGGTGCCCCGAGCTGCCATCCCAAGCAACACCCAGAAGTACCAGCAGTGGGTCACCATCAATGGACAACGGGCCGAAGCCCTCCGGCACACTGGGGCCAGTGTGACCGCTGTCCGCTGCCACCTGGTGACCCCCGAACAAATCCTGCCGCATGTCCTATGCCCTGTCCGGACCGCGGACAACACCGAAAGCATGTGCCGGATGGCCAGGATCCCCTTCGAGTGGGGAGGAGTGTCAGGCACTCTAAAAGTAACTGTCCGCGATGACGCCCCAGTAGACTGCCTCCTGGGGAACGACCTAGAGAGCTCCCCCTGGGCCCAGGTGGAGCGCCGAGAGCATCTGGGGATGCTAGGGCTGCCCGAGTTGGCCTGCGCCACCACCCGGTCCATGACCGCCCAACCAGCCGCTGCCGCGGCCCCCGACGAGCCTACGGGTCAAGAACTGCCACCCTCCTCCGGCACGGAGGAACCTGATGATGAGGCCGGGCCATCCGAACTTTCCCCCGATGAGGCCGCCTCCCTCAGCGAGATCCCCGAGCTGGCCCAGTGGCGCCACGACGGGGGCCCCACCCGCGAACAATTCCAGCAAGAGCAGAAGGCCTGCCCGTCCCTCGAGGGGGCCCGTCAGCAAGCGGCCGCCCAGGCCACGCGGGACCCCACGGGAACCCACTGGATCTATTGGGACAATGACTTATTGTATAGCGAGCAGAAAGTCGCCGAACTGGGAGCCGGCCGGGTGTTGGTGGTTCCCCTCCGATTCCGAGAGTTCCTCCTGAACCTGGCGCATGACGTGCCCCTCGCCGGACACCTCGGGCGAGACAAAACTTACAGCCGCCTAGTGACCCATTTCTATTGGCCCCGAATGCGGAGAGACGTGGACCACCACTGCCGGTCCTGCCAGACCTGCCAGGCTAGCGGAAAGACTGGGGGTCGAGTCAAGGCCCCCCTCCAACCGTTTCCAGCCGTCCACACCCCGTTCGAACGAGTAGGGATCGACATTGTGGGGCCCCGCGACCCCCGAACCGCCCTGGGACACCGCTTCATCCTGGTACTGGTCGACCACGCCACCCGATACCCCGAGGCCATCCCACTCCGCACTGTGACAGCTCCAGTGGTGGGCCGGGCCCTGATGGGCATCTTCTCCCGGGTGGGGTTCCCCCGAGAAGTGGTGAGCGACAGGGGTACGAACTTTATTTCGAAGTACATGAGATCCCTCTAGCAACAATGTGGGGTCACCTACAAATTCACCACCCCTTACCACCCCCAGGGGAACGGACTGGTCGAGCGGTTCAACAGAACCCTGAAGGGGATGATCAAGGGCCTGGAAGAGCCCCTGCGGAGGAGATGGGACGTCCTGCTGCCCTGCCTCCTGTTCGCCTATCGAGAGGTACCACAGAAATCCCTGGGCTTCAGCCCCTTCGAACTGTTGTATGGGCACCCCGTCCGAGGGCCCCTCAGCCTGGTCAAGGAGGGCTGGGAGGCGAACGTCCAAGATGCCCCCCCCGACGTCTACCGGTACCTCCTGACCCTGCGGAACCAGACTCGGAATTTCCGGGCCCTGGCAGAAGCCAACCTCGAAGCCAGCCAAGAAGACATGAAACGCTGGTATGACGAAAATGCCTCGACCATCGAGTTCGAGCCGGGCCAGCAAGTCTGGGTCATGTCGCCCGTGGACCCCTGCGCCCTGCAGGACAAGTGGACCGGGCCCTTCAAGGTGGTTGAGAGGAAGAGCCCCGTCACCTACCTGGTCGACATGGAGTCCCCGAGGAACCCCCTCCGGGTCCTACACGCCAACCGGCTCAAGCCCCACTTTGCCCGAACTGAACTAAGCCTGCTGCTGGCTACCGACGATGGGGGCGAAAGCGACTCCGAGCCCCTACCAGACCTCCTGGGGTCCTCGGGCCAAGACGGCTCCTTGGAGGGCGTCCACCTCTCCGCCACCCTGACCCCAGAACAGCGCCATGACTGCCGAAAGCTGCTGCAACCCTTCGCTGCCCTCTTCTCTCACACGCCCGGGGTGACCCCCTGGTGCATCCACGACGTGGACACCGGGGACAGCCCCCCTGTGCGACACCGTGCCTACAGAGTACCCGACCGAGTCCGAGCCTGCATACAGACCGAGGTCTCCAAGATGCTCGCCCTCGGAGTCATCGAGCCATCCGACAGCCCGTGGGCCAGCCCTGTGGTCTTGGTGCCGAAGGCCGCCGCCCCCGGCACCCCCCCGGCACCCCCCCGGAACTCAGATTTTGTGTAGACTACCGGGGCCTGAACGCAGTCACCAAGACCGATGCCCACCCCCTGCCACGGGCAGACGAGCTGATCGATCGCTTAGGGGCCGCCCGCTACCTAAGCACCTTTGATCTCACCGCTGGGTACTGGCAGATCAAGCTCACCCCCGGCGCCCAGGAACGATCCGCTTTTTCCACCCCCGATGGGCACTACCACTTTCGGGTGATGCCCTTCGGTATGAAGAACGCCCCAGCGACCTTCCAGAGGCTGGTGAACAAGGTCCTGGCCGGGCTAGAAGCTTTCACCTAGGACACCTCGGAGAAGTCCTGGCCGCTCTCCAAAGGGCCGGGCTTACGATTAAGGTCAGCAAGTGCCAGATCGGTCAAGGATCTGTGACCTATCTGGGCCACCAGGTGGGGAGTGGCCAGGTGGCGCCCCTCCAGTTAAAGGTCGATGCCATCCAGGCGTGGGAGCCCCCCGCAACCCAAACCGCTGTCCGGGCCTTATTAGGCCTCACAGGCTACTACCGGCGATTTATTAAGGATTATGGCAGTATTGTGGGGCCCCTCACGGAGCTCACTTCCAAGAAACAGCCCAAGGCGGTGCACTGGACGCCCCGCTGTCAGACCGCTTTTGAAGCCCTCAAGGCGGCCATGTGTGCTGCCCCTGTGCTACAGGCCCCTAACTACAGTAAGGAATTTGTGGTTCAGACCGATGCCTCGGAGTACGGGGTCGGGGCGGTCCTCTCCCAGATGGATACCGAGGGCCTCGACCGACCTGTGGCCTTCATCAGCCGCCGACTGCTGCCACGAGAACAGAGGTGGAGCACCATCGAGCGGGAAGCCTTCGCTGTGGTATGGGCTCTCAAGAAACTCCGGCCCTACCTTTTCGGCACCCACTTCAGAGTCCAAACTGACCACCGGCCCTTGCGGTGGCTAATGCAAATGCGGGGCGAGAACCCCAAGTTGTTGTGATGGTCCATCTCGCTGCAAGGGATGGACTTCAACCTTGGAGCACCGGCCCGGCAACGACCACGCCAATGCCGACGGCCTGTCCAGATTCTTCCGCCTCGGCGAGGAGAACCCCCAAGGAGATGGGTGACTCTCCCTGCCTTCAGCTGGGGGGGACGCGTGTTGGAGCCGGCCTCGTGGCGTGGTCCTGTTCCCCCTCGCTAAGCCGCACGAGGTCCCATGCGCCTCGGGGCTCCTCCATTTTGGATTGTACGTGACTCTACGTAACCACCTACGTGACCCCGCTCCACCCGGCCTCGGTCCCAGCGATGCCCGACATCGGGGCGCCAACCCCTGGCCAGGGGGATACCACGTGAACACCTCCCCACTCCCGGCGGAGGGCAGTATCGATGGGACCCCCAACTGTCCTTCCACACCTAGGTGCGATCGCCCCACAGCTCTCTTGGGCCTGGCGCCTCTCCTGCTGGGCGTCTGGCAGCTCCCGACCCGGCCTCTCCGCCCCCTCCCGGGCGCAAGGGTCCGGACATCAAAGGGCTCCAGACCTATATCTGGGGCGACACGGCAACAAGACGGCAGTTGTATCCCGGAGTCAAGAGCCCTGCTGATCGGATCGCGGCTGACCCTACGGAGAAAGACTCATCCTGAAACCACACTCTGAGCCCTGCTGACGACGTCGCGGCTCCATCGTGCTTAAAAGACCTTCATGAACCTTTGGGGCCCTGCTGACGCTGTCGCGGCCCGACCTTGTTGAACTTACCATCAGTGCCCAGCTGACCTCGTGGCGGCTCGACCGAATCGGACCTACCACCGGAGCCCTGCTGACTGTGTCGCGGCTCGACCCAAGCGGAACTACCACCCGAGCCCTGCAGACACCGTCGCGGCTCCCCACGTCCGAGCTGCTTTGAGACCAGCACGCAAGGTCTGGCGCAGAGCCTCCCCGTACCAGGCTGGTACTAAGACTGTCCCGCTACCCTACCCCCACAAAGACATTGAGACTCTTCTGGATCACTCGATCCCCCTGTAAATATATTGAATGTGCTACCATTGATAAAGTACCAAGATAAGCAACTGATACGGAGTCCTGTGTAGTGGTGTTACTGGGCCTAGTACGATCACAGGAGAAGGACCTCTCCTAGGAGGCTTCTCGGCGGCGCTCGGCTATAACTTTGCGGTAGGAAGGTGCCCCCGGAGTAGTCCCCCCGACTCCCCGGTGGTCCTCCCTCCAACAGTGACTGGTGACCGGTAACTTTAGAGAAGTCACAGGGCAGCATCACAGCCTCTCTTTAAACTTTTTCTGGGAGGGCTAAGCTGCTGTTTGATGAGGCCAGATGGACGAGATAGCCGAGAGAAGTGTGTTCCTCCTATAGAGAGAGCTAAAAGAAGAATGAAGACACTCTTGTGTACATGTTTTGAGGGACATACATATCCACTGATCTCTTAACCTTGGAGAAGGCTAACTATATACTTAAAATAAATTGAAAAAAAACGTTCTCTATGTTTAAACAGCCTGAGCCTCTTCTGTCTAAACCTGTTACAACTATCTTCAACAATGGCAAGCAGCGCCAACTATTACAGATTGACTAGACAGAGGGAAACCTCACAGGGACCCCCCATATCAACAAACTACCACACACCTACCCCAGGTGGGCACCTACCTCTCAAACACCATTCCTTCATACCATGAACACCACTCAACTTAAGAATAGAAACATCCCTCAGTGATTAATAATAGTTTAAACTCAAGCCACAAAAGAGTTAATGCAATAACCCTCAGTTTCCTTCGCATCAACTACCAAACAATCCCAGTGCCTGGAACACTAGAGATGATGCAGCCTGCAATTTAATTAGAAACATCAATGAACATACAACTGGCGGTCTCACACCATGTGTCAAAATGAAAGAGTCCAAAGTCTGGTCACACAATAAAGAAGATACTATGAGCCACACACAGAATGAAAAACCATAGGAAGCCCACTTTCTCTCAGCAACAGGTACTCTGGAGAACATGATAGAAGCACATGAACATAAGAACAAGAAAGCTGGGCACACAAGGCTAGGTACCCCAGCATACCAGAACCACTAAAATTAATGGAGTTTTCAGCTGAGAATGACCTATTCAACACAGCCAGTCTATGATCCACTACTAGTACATCCTTCCATCTTGGTAACATGACTATAGGAATAGGGACAGTCTAAAAACATACAACTGAGGCAACCAGTCACAAAGACTCCTGGAGCACATTCACATAACCAACCCAAAACACAGATAGGTATTGTAATCACCTATACATTTCAAGACAGCACAAGACCACATTCCATTGGAATGCTTCATGCAGTTGGCACGGGCTAGGAGGATGGTCAGAATCACTATACCCCCACTGCAGTAAACCTCATAAAAGAAAACCCAAGACGCTTCACCCACATACAGGCATGGCTGACAGGTCTTGAGCCCCAGGTTCCTTCCTTAAACACCCACTGGAGAAGCTCTTTATCCTACCTCACAGAAAGTATATTTTACAGGGTTACGGTCTGCCTCTGGAAACCCTCATGGAAGACCCTCTTGGAACAAATTCACAAGTACAGACATTCATGTCGTCATCTACAACCGATAAGAAACCATGTAATTAGTATGTGTGCATAACATGAAAACCATGGACAATAACAAATGAAGCTATTGGTTTTGTGATATAAACAAAATCAACTACACTTCTGTGACAGTAAGGTATTTTCCTGAGACTCAAACCTAATGCTAATACAATACATCAGCAAAGGCTAAAATTAACTTCATTTTTAATTTTATCGCCATCAAACCTTCACACCATGACCTATTCATCTATAAAACGTCTACAGACCATTGAGATTTTAATGTTACAGTACACAACTCTTCTCACTAGCTCATTCTGGGCAGAGGAGATAGGAGAGAGATGCAAAAATAACTCAGGGATACAAATAAACTAAAGAAAGAAGGCATATTAGGAGCAGAGGTGCCATTTTATTAAGCCCTTTTCTTACCTCTCTCTGTAGCTCCTCACACAATTCTCATAGTACTTGACCTCACTAGGCATCGTAATACTGTGCGAGCAGGGTAGAACTGAGAGTCAAGGCATTTCTAGGACAGACAGTGTACTTGGCCCCTAATTATAACATGTCAGGCCCTCACTTCATGAAGGAAAGCATACCACCAACATGGCTTTCTGTATTCTGCCCTGGTGGTAGATGAAACATAAGAGGAACTAACACATTGCCCTAGCCATATCACAAGTAGATGGCACCTGATTTTCAAAGATTATGAGTATACACAGGCTCCCTGAATGTGTTGTGTTGTGTCCAATCCCATGCCAAGAGTTGAACAAATACAAAAATCATCTGGTATCGACCCATGCCTTCTTTTAAATTTTAGGCATGAGAAACCTCTAAGTCATGGAACTCTCTCTCCCCGAAACTCCATAGCCTTCAGAACCCCTCTCAGTTCAGGAAAAAAATTTAAACTTTCCTATTGAATTAAGCCTGTTTTCCTTCTTTATTTCTCTGTTCTCTTATGCTGGGTCGCGCCGGGACACTCTTCTGAGTAGCCGTGCGCGCTACAAATCACCAATAACATAACTTAACATAACTAATGCTCCAAGATGATAGTTGAAATTTACCAATGTTTATTAGTACATACAGGATATAATGAACATTAACACAACTGGGCTAAAGCTAGTGTGGTCGGATTGCATTAAAGGCATAGTGGCTGGCGTGGCATTGGTAGATGGCCGAAGGGACATATAACTCCTGGCCCTTTCACCGACATCCTGCTTAATCCTGTGCCTGTTCACCCATCTATACCACACTTCTTGCCACACCTCGAGCGATGCTGCCCCTTCTGGACCTGGGGAGCCGCAGGAGGAGTGACGGTGGAGGCCTTGTCGCCCACTGTGGGGAGCACCGGTGGTGTGGCTGTTTCGGCCTGCTTGGATTGGCATGAATGTGCCCGGAGCGGGGCCTTGTGAAGTGCGGCTGCGCTCCGTTGCTAGGTTTCAGATAATTCCTGGCTGGCTGCGATGTGGCGGCCTGCTGCCTGACCCCACCAGATGGCTTGGGCACCCTTTGAGGGCGGCAATTGCGGAGGAGCACTGAGGTGCCCACCGGGCGGCTGGAAGTGGGTCGCAGCCTTTTGGGCCTGAAGTGCTCACCTGGGAGGCAGTTGACAAACTGAGTGACCGGCACAGCTGCACTCCAAGGCTGAGAGAAGTGGGGTCCCTTGGGACACCAATAGGATGCATGACTGATCCTGTGGGGCGCAGTCCCCCGGAGAGGAGGCAGTTTACCCTTTGTCCCCAGAGCCTGGGGGGTGCAGAGAGAGAGAGCGAGGCCCGTTAGGCACAGTGAGGGCCGTATTGCGAGGAATACAGCTCCTCTGCCCCTGTTGTGGAGTGCTTACATGTTCATCATGGGCAAGGGAGTCTGAGTACTGCAACAGCTTATTCCCTGCTGTATGGTGGCCTGCAGTTGAGGCCTGCCCACTGATGGCCTTTTGCAGAGCTCCGGGGCCTGAACCGGGCCCCTCGTAGCCTACAGGCGGTCCAGGAGAGGGCCATGGAGAGGGGATCCTAACCCAGTAGAGATTGCTCGATTCTGGTGGATGTACTCAGGCCCTGCTCCTCCCTGGTTGACTCGTGTGGCAAGGCCCGACTGCTTGCTTTATGCTGTTGAGGACTCCTGGTGGATGCCAGGGCTGTGCATCGTATATTGAGGGCCCCTAGGACAGGTGAGGAGTGGTGCTTAGATGATCTGCAGCAGAGACCTCGGCGGAACATGAAGCGGACCATCTGTGTCCCTGAACAAGATGAGCACACTGGGTGGTGAGAGCAGGGGTGCCAAGGCAACAATCGTACATATCAGTTGGTGCAGAGCAAAGCCCTGACAACTGGGTTGGTCAAGAGGGTCTCCCTGGTTAGGGGGCTAGTGCGATATAGACAGCTGGCAGGAATTTGTGTCCCGGAGTGGAGTTGCAGAGGTTGTCATACCCCGGAGCTGGTGGGGGCCCATGCTGCTCCTCAAGGCAGGGGCTGGGTGATGCCTTGAGGAAGGAGAAGAAAGTTAGAACACATTCTACTTACACCGTCATTCAACACACCATGCCACACCAGCCATCTCAGAGGATCATTCAGCACAGATGATCGGACTCAGCTGGTGGGCTCCAGGGGGATGATGCTGAGCCCTCTAGAGCAGAGTTGGTTAGTGGCTCTTCAGGGCTCACGTACGGTGAGAAGAATGTAACTGTTTCAGAAGATGTAAATCTGCTGCAAGCAGATTTGAGGAAGTGGCAGATAAGATTACAGCTGCTGACAATAATATTGTGGGCCTCCAGGAGAAAGACGTCAGGCTCAAGTGACTGATGGCCAAGATGAATACTGTCACCAGTGGCTTGGAACATAAGGTGGTGTACGTGGAGGGACGCGCACATCACAGCAATATTTGGGTTGGAGTTCCCTGAGAGATTGAAGGGAGCCTCGGAGGAGACATTCCTTCAGGACTGGGTGAGGTGACAGTTCCGTCCGGGGGGGCCGGTTAAAGTTTGTGTTTGTGGAGTGGACGCATAGAGCGTTGGTGCCCCACCCCCGCCACCAGGTCCACCACCGAGGACCATCATTGCAAGGATATTGATCTATTGAGCCAATGACAGTGTCATGAGAGCAGGCAGGGAACAGTCAGTGCCCATGTTCGAAAACTGTAAAATAGCTATCTACCCTGACTACACCATGGAAAATGCAAGGGCAGCGTAAATCATTTCTGCAGTCAAGCAGAAGTTGAGAGTCATGCAACTGAAATACAGGCTTCTATACCCTTTGAAACCGAAGGTTTTCCCCAGGGTTAGGCACACTTTTTCGAACACTCAGAAGAGGTCTCAGGGTGGCTGGAAATCTGGATCATAGCTGCACTGCCTCACTTTGGGGGGAGCCTAGGGGGTCCCTAATGCCGATCTCCAGGATATGCCCCGGCATGAGCACCAACAAGATATGCCTGTGGGGGCTGGTCCCTCGGATACTCACCAAGTAACAATTCAGGGTGATGGTACTACGCAGGTCGCAGGAGTCAGGACAGTCTGGTTTTGGGTCAGCTCCCCTGCCTGGGCTTGATTTGAAGTTGCTGAACGAGGTTCTGTTGAAGACATGGTCCCAGACACGTTGTGCATGGTCATGCTGTTAAACTGAACCTGCTAAGCATGTTGACCAGTATTGCGCTCTCTGTATGTCTTTGTTTGCTAGTTTGGTGGCATAATGTGTGCTGTGGGATGTATGTCGTTACAACGCACACTTTTACAACGCATGCACTTACAACGCATTTTTTACAACGCAAAATCCACTACAACGCATTCCATTACAACGCAGGACACTACAACGCATTTTTAAAAACTACCTTTACAACGCATTCCATTACAACGCATACTACCTTTACAACGCATACCATTACAACGCATAATATTACATTGGATTTAAGGTAAGTATTGGATAGTATAGGGGTAAAAATTACTATTTTTACTCCGGGGGTGCAACAGTAGGGCAAGTGTTGGATAGTATAGGGGTAAAAATTACTATTCTAACTCCAGGGGGTGCAACAGTAGGGCAAGTGTTGGATAGTATAGGGGTAAAAATTACTATTCTAACTCCAGGGGGTGCAACAGTAGGGCAAGTGTTGGATAGTATAGGGGTAAAAATTACTATTCTAACTCCAGGGGGTGCAACAGTAGGGCAAGTGTTGGATAGTATAGGGGTAAAAATGACTATTCTAACTCCAGGGGGTGCAACAGTAGGGCAAGTGTTGGATAGTATAGGGGTAAAAATTACTATTCTAACTCCAGGGGGTGCAACAGTAGGGTAAGTGTTGGATAGTGTAGGGGTTTTAATGTAATATTATGCGTTGTAATGGTATGCGTTGTAAAGGTAGTATGCGTTGTAATGGTATGCGTTGTAAAGGTAGTTTTTAAAAATGCGTTGTAGTGTCCTGCGTTGTAATGGAATGCGTTGTAGTGGATGTTGCGTTGTAAAAAATGCGTTGTAAGTGTAGTGCGTTGTAAAAGTTGCGTTGTAAAGGTTGTATACCGTGCTGTGTGTGATGTTTCTTGCTGGATAGGTGGTGGTTTACGAATGCCCTGCAGTGCACACTAGCTTTGGTCAGGAAGGGCCTGGACGGTGGGCTGGCCTCAAATATTTGAGTTTTGTGTTGGGTACTGATATTACAATTCCGCTAAATGGATTATATTTGTCCATGGGTGGGAGGATGTTTTATGATGTTTTTTTCTGTTTGTTGTTGAATACGTTAACATAATATGGTGGGATCGTCATAATGCAGAGGAGGCTGGCAGAGGATGGGGGAATCTGGTAGAAGATGACGGGGGTAGTTATCGTTTCATCACTTAGAACGCCCGAGGGCAGGGGTCCTATATAAAGAGGGAGAAGGATTTATCCTATTTGAAACGCCATAAAATGAGCATAGCCTGCCTACAGGAGATGCACTTGGAGGATGCTGGGGCTGAGCAGTTGGTGCAGAAGTTTAGGGGCCAGCTCTAGGAGCAGGGAGGTGGCAGCCAAAGAACTGGATGCTGGACATGATCTTGAAGAACTAGGCTGAACCCTGCGTGTGGCCCCGAATCAAAGGCTCGGGTTCCCGACAGAGTTCTACCAGGAATTTTGGGCGGTGACCACCCAGGGCCTCTTGAAGGTTGTCTTGGAGACCAAAGGGAAGGGGGTGCTGGTGCCCTCCACGCGGAAAGGGGAGATCTGCATGTTGCCCAAGGTGAAAGGGAATAGAAGTGATACGGCGGCATACAGACACCTCACTATGGTTAATTCTGATGTTAAGATCCTGTGCAATTTTCCGGTTAACCGATTGAATCTGGTGATGCTGGGACTGGCACCTGAAGACAAGTGTAAGTTCATACCGGCCGCAGAATTGGGATGACTCTTAGGTGTTTGGAACATATTAATTATGCATGAGGTTGAAAGTAGCTGTGAGGAAATTACTTTGGTTTCAATCAATTTGGAGAAAGTTTTTGATACAGTAGATTGGGGTTACTTGTTGCAGAATCTACAGATTATGGGGTTTGGCCCCTAGTTTCAGAATAGGCTTAAACTGCTTTATACTGAGCCAAGTGTCAGGGTTCGAGTGCGTTGTTGCAGGTCCGACAGGTGTGATCTGGGCAGAGGGACACGGCTTGGGTGTTCCCTCCCCCCGCATTTTTTAGGTCTTGCTTGACCCAGCGCTGGTCTGGCGAGACTTTTTGAGAGGGCTCCAAAAAGTGCTACCAGGCCAGCCTAGAGCTACAGTGCATGTGCACTGGTGCGTGCGCCGCGCTTGACCGCGATTACTTTCACTTTCACGGCCGCTTTGATGTTTGATCGCGAACGCGATCACTTTCGCGGCCGCACGGCCGCTTGACATAGCCAATAGGTCTCGCTTTTGAGACCTTATAAGTATTTAGTTATGCAACTGTTGCATGGCTAAACACTTATGGGGCAAATTTACAAGAAAGTGACGCATCTGTGAAGATGCGTCACTTTCCCTGCGCCACTTTGAGAAACCCTTGCGCCACTATGGACGCCACCATGGCGCAAGGATTGACAGATGCGTCAGAAATTCTGACACATCTGTTGACGCAAAAGTCACGCATTGCTGGAGTCGTGTCGCATCACGATGCAACTCCAGCAATGCAGGGGGATGCCTATCCTCATTGTGCTGCGTCACTCCTTACGCCGGCTTCAAGCAGGCGTAAGAATTTGAAGTCACTTCTACAAGGCTTTTCTGCGTTGGAACGCCCACCCTGCATACATTATACCT
This sequence comes from Triturus cristatus, assembly GCF_964204655.1. Classification (NCBI taxonomy): domain Eukaryota; kingdom Metazoa; phylum Chordata; class Amphibia; order Caudata; family Salamandridae; genus Triturus; species Triturus cristatus. Next base: position 312,942,844 of record NC_140588.1, on the reverse strand, counting down.
GACGCAGGTATAATGTGTGTGACGCAGAGCTTTACAACGTGACGCATCTCCCTAGATGCATCACGTTGTAAATGGGCCGCATTTTTACGCTGCTGCTGCATCACAAAAAGTGACGCAACTGCGGCGCAAAAATGATGCAAGGGGCCTGTAAATCTGCCCCTATAAGGTCCCAAAGGCGAGATCTATTGGCTATGCCAATGCTTGTTTGCTCTTGCTATGGAGCCTCTTGTGGCATGGGCACGGCAGGAGTACGGTGTGCTTTTTTGCCTCAGGGCCCCTCAAGACTCTTGAGGGATGCTGCCCCTGTTATTGGATGAGTTTGTGGCCATCTCAGGGCTGCGTAGTAACTGTAGAAAGTCCCTGTTGTTCCCTCTTGCTGCCCTGATGGGGACCCCAGTGTGTCAGCTGCCTGATATTAGTTTACTGTGGGCATTGGAGCACTTTCACTACTTATGTATCATTGTGGCGCACTCGCGGAACAAACCATTTCATCTTAATATTGGCAGGGTGATCGAGTCATTGCGCACTTCAGTCACATTCTCGAATATGCTGCACTTTTCATTGATGGGCAGGGTGGCAATCTCTAAAATAGTGCCTCTGCCGCGATGTCTATATGTGGTGCAGAATTTCCTTTGTCCATTTCCCGCTGGGGTGTTTCGGAAACTGGACTCCAATTTGATTTCGCTCATCTGGGCTGGGAGGTGCAGTAGGGTGGCATTGTCCATCCTGACTCGCTGTCACATGGGGAGAGGTCTGGAAGTGCCGCGGTTGTAGTTTTATTATTATGCAGTGCGACAGCAGCATGTGGCTCGATGGCTTGAGAATGGGTCTAATGATGAGAAACGTATGTTCATGGGAGCGGTGGAGATCGGAGATCTCCTGGCTTTGTTAATGGAGGGTGATTGTGTGTATCCTGACTCACCTTACGCAGTCCCGCAGACAGCACATATTTGGCAGAAGCTAGTAAGGGCCCCCTTTCCTAGGGAATTACTGCTCAGACACATGGCTGACAACATGACCTTTAAGGCTTGGAAGGAGGGTAGTTGTGAAACACTTGGGAAATTGTACCCCAAAGAACATTGTATTACATTTGAGGATGCATGGGGCGAGTTTGGGTTGGGCCCAGGGCATTTCCTGCACTATGCCGGTCTGTCTGAGCTGGACAGGGATACCTGGCCCACCTTCCTGGCAGTGCTGGTGCCCTCCTGTACGTTGGGAATTCTATTGAACTGTGGTTATGGTTGGCACTTAGTATCCTTATTATACAAAGCAATGGTGACTGATGCTGCAGAGTGCCCATAACGGGCTCGGGGGACATGGGTGGCTCATCTGGGGGTGCCACTGATGGACATGGACTGGCATATGTAATTTCACCAAAACAGTATCAGGCAACGCTCGACTCAAGGTGGTTCTCTACAATTTCCTGCATCGCACTTGCATTACCCCCCCCACAACCCCACCCCACCCCACGAAGTTACATAAACTATCTCTGGGCTGGTTGCACACCTGCCCTCGATGTGGGAGTCCTCAGGCTGATTTCTTACACTTGTCCCAGGGGTATCAGAAGAAGCAGGATTTTCAGCTGCAGGTAGTTTAAAAAGTAGTGCACCCCACCTTATTGCAGTGTTCCCTCACCCCGCATACTTGTGTCTTGGGCAATATAGGCAGGCCTAAGGGGCACAAGATTACATTCAAATACCTCCAGCTCACGTTGATCCTCGCCCGCCACAGGGCGGGTCAGCGTGCCCCAGAGCATGAGAGATGGTGCAGGGACTTTGAGGAATGGGCACCTGCTGAAGAGATTCATATGAAACTCAGTAGGAGGGATGAGAACGTAGAGGATGATATACTATTACAGAGGGCCCTGGGAGACAGGTTTCTGGTTAGTGAGGATGTTTCCTTTAGTGATCTATCAACTGATACGGAAAATGAAGCCTCAATTGGTTTTGAGATGGGCTGGAGAAGCACTACACGATTTGGGCAAGATGGCTGCTTGTTTCTGCACAAATCATTATTTGCCCCTATGTGGACATCTGTTGTTGCGGGAAACAACCTTTACAACGCAACTATTACATCGCACTACACTTACAACGCAGGCATTACAACGGAACATCCTTTACAACGCATGACACTACAACGCATACCATTACAACGCATACCATTACAACGCATGACACTACATCGCATGTCACTACAACTCAGGCATTACAACGTATACCATTACAATGCATACCATTGGAGTTAGAATAGTAATTTTTAACCCGTACACTATCCAACACTTACCCTACTGTTGCAGTACCCCTATACTATCCAATACTTACCTTAAATGCAATGTAACAGTATGCGTTGTAATGGTATGCGTTGTAAAGGTAGAATGCGATGTAATGGAATGCGTTGTAAAGGTAGTTTTTTAAAATGCGTTGTAGTGTCATGCGATGTAATGGAATGCGTTGTAGTGGATGTTGCGATGTAAAAATTGCGTTGTAAGTGCATGCGTTGTAAAAGTATGCGTTGTAACGTCATACATCCGTTGTTGCATATACTGTTGTGATTTTGTTCTTTTCCAGACAAGCTGCAAGGTGTTTAAAAAAAGGCAAAGTTGCAAATACTCTTCTGGTTCAGGGCCACTTCACTGTAAGGGTTCATACTGTTTTTAAATCAGACTTGCCAGTGCACTGTCGGTGGAACATATAACCAATTTCATTACAAGACCATGGGCTACAGTTATGGAATAACCTTTCATTGCTGCCCCAACACGCAGCCCTTTAAAGAAAATGACACAAATACATCTAAAAACATTGAATCTATTTTAGAATCTTCAAACAGGATGTAAGTCCTAGACACCCAATCACATTCCTCTTTTTTTCTGCTTCTAACATGCTTTCTTTTCTTGCATTTACAGCTTGATTTACTGTGTTTTTTCTTTCATTCTAGTAACCAGTCCAAATTATGGATTGGTCATTGTTTCCCTTTTATGAAGTTTTATCACCGTTTTAATACAATAGAAGGACTACATAATGTCATATAACGGATGTATTACCGGCAGCCACGTAATCCCTTCAGGGTTATTTGTGACTTTGTCCTGTCGTTAACTGCATGTTTACAGCTCTGAAGCATTCATTGTCACTTGCTAAAATTAAAAGCCCTGTTCTTCTCAGTGCAGCTCTCCGTGTACTCTCTAATCTAATTGACTTGAAAGATTCTGGATGCCAAAATCCGACCTGCCAACTCACACGGTGCCACTGTGTGTCACACGAAATCGGACCATTTCACACGGTCACCCAGTGCAGCACACAATTTGCTCAAAACACCTGCAGAGAGCAGATATCCAGCTAATTGTTTGGAGGTTTAGATTAGCCGATGTCCATTATGAGGTGTGTAACCTCCCCAGGACATCGGCGGCAGCCTCAAAAGCTTTGGTTTTGTTTTCTGTTTCTTTATTGGGGGGGGGCTGAATATTGTGAGCGGGGTGGAGACTTATCATGGGAAGGAGGGTTGTGGATTTAGAAGTGTCTGGGCTGTGTTCAGCACTAAACCCCACACTCCTCATGACCACGCTCCTCTTCGCATGATGAAAAAAATTCACAAGTGGCAGGTCTTCAAAATTGCAGAGACAGAGTTAAACAAGCATTGGCATAGCCAATAGGTCTCGCTTTGGGACCTTATAAGTGATTAGCCATGTAACACTTGATGTTGTTTAATGAAGGATATTATGCCGGATAACTAAACACTTATAATGTCACAAAGGCGAGACCTATTGGCTATGCATTGGGGGGCCTTATAAGTGTTTAGGTAGAGCTATTGACTTTGCCAATGTTTCTAACCTGTGCTGTAGAGAAGTGTGTCTGCTGTGCAGCATGCTTAGAAGTTGTAATTAACCTCTTCTATGCCCATGACGAGACTATCTCGTCATGGACCCCGCCCGCTAATGAAAGGCCCGGCACAGGAGGGGGAAAGGGCGGGGCACTGAAGGGGTTAAAAAGTGCAAGAAGCACTCACTGATGCTGTGGTGTCATTGAGTGATGCTGTGCTGGCCCTGAGTTATGCAGCGGTGGCGTTGAGTGGTGCTGTGTTGGCCCTGAGTGATGCTGTGGTGGCCCTGAGTGATGCTGTGGTGGTGCTGAGTGATGCTGTGGTGGCACATAGTGTTGCTGTGGTGGTACTGAGTGATGCGGTGGTGTTCCTGAGTGATGCTGTGGTGGTGCTGAGTGATGCTGTGGTGAAGGTGAGTGATCCTGTGGTGGCCCTGAGTGATGCTGTGGTGGTGCATAGTGATGATGTTGTGGTGCTGACTGATGCTGTGGTGGTGCTGAGTGATGCTATGGTGGTCCTGAGTGATGCTGTGGTGGTGCTGAGTGACGCTGTGGTGGTGCTGACTGATGCTGTGGTGGCATTGAGAGATCCTGTGCTGGCCCTGAGTGATGCTGTGGTGGCCCTGAGTGATGCTGTGGTGGCCCTTAGTGATGCTGTGGTGGTGCTGACAGATGCTGTGGTGATGCTGATTGATGCTGTAGAGTGATGCCGTGGTAGCGTATAGTGATGCTGTGGTGGTACTGAGTGATGCTGTGGTGTTCCTGAGTGATGCTGTGGTGGTGCTGAGTGATGCTGTTGTGAAGGTGAGTGATCCTGTGGTGGCCCTGAGTGATGCTGTGGTGGTGCATAGTGATGATGTGGTGGTGCTGACTGAGCCTTGTCTTCTAAGCTTCATATTATGGAGAACTACTTCCATACCACTGAACACCTTACTGGTGCAAAGCACTTTCGAGTACATATGGTAGTCAAGTGCCTAAGCCCCCTTTGAGGGAAAACATTAATTTGGTCGACATTTTGTAGGGAAGTTGTCTATGGGGAGCCTCCATTATCTTGAAGTAATTGGTTGTTATAAAGATTGCAGTTATAGTGGTATTTAGGGTCACTTTATTTGAAGCCTTCTAATAAAACCCTATTGAATGTCAGGAGTATTAGTGGTGGTGAGGTAAGAGAGTGCTCGAGGAGGCTCCTTGTTTTTGCATTAATTCAAATATCAGTGGATAATTTGAATTTGTTCCTTGTGGGAATGGATCATAGTGCGCTAACATCTGTCAGTTGTGGAGTTACTGAAATCTTCTCAAATCAACTGCTCAATTAACTTAAATTGATATTTGTTTTTGCGCACTTAAAAAAAATAAATGATTGTACATTTTTGTTTAGAGATTTCCATCCTGGAATTTCTATGAAGCGGAAGTACAACAATTCTAGTAATATAACATGAAAAAAACATGAACTGCTCTACAAGGATATTGCTAGTACAACTTGCACATGAATGCGCAATTGCTTCATTTTATTGAGGTGGTCAGTGGGGTTTCTGACACTGTGAGGACAAGGAACTTGATAGGAGATTAATCAGGTAAAGCAGAGCCAGAGGGACACAATTTCATTGGTGGTTAAATTATAAGAATTCTAATGAATTGTTGAATATTAACATATTTCCAGAACTCGGCATTCGTAATGGCGCACTTTGAGAAAGATTAATGCGTATTTTTTTTTTTTTCTGCAGTTTGCTTGCCCCATGAACGATTTTCTTACCGATGAAAACAAGTTTCAACAGTATAATTTGTGTGCCGTGAAGAGGGAAAGTTTGCTTTGCAGCATTGGCTTCGGAAGCAGGCACTCTTCAAAGATGGAGGACAGCTTTCATGATGGGATGATGTGGTGGATTGTTCTTAGTATTAGATCAGCTGCGCATGCGTAAGTGGGACAGTCTTTAGTGAGCTGACTGCATTTTCACAGTGTTGTAGCTCAGAAGGAGGAATAACATTTGGGATTACACCATTGCCCCTGTTTAGAGGAACGAAAATGGGAATAGGCAAGACGTAGGTAATCGCTGCACCCTGCAGTATTGGTGTTTGCCATGTGTGGTATTACCTCACATAATATGCAGCCCTAAATGGAGGCATGTGGGGCTATCCTTGCAGCAGTATTTTGCTATCTGTCTCTGTGAGTCTACATCGCAGAAGGTATCTTCTGTCTGAGTTGCAACTTCAGTTTCTCTTCTCCGACAATCCGTTTGCCTGGCCTGGCAGCCGTCAGCATCAGAGTCAATGTTTTGCCTCAGCAGCCTGTCGCCAGTGCCTGATGAATGACAGCTTGGGTCAGGAGCCCTGTGCCGAGAAGCGTGTCTCGCGCAGCGATACGGACCCCGTTCTGCTGTGTCTCTTGTTTTTCCTGCTGTGTTTATCTGACGAGATATTACCACTCAATATTTTATTGGAAAGGCAAAGATAATCTGTGGGAGGTCGGGACTGTAGCCTTGCAGAACAAGATATATATAGCGAAAATGCGCATGCGCGGACAGAAAATTGTAAACAAGACGTGCGGCCCTGAAGCCTGGGAGTTGTGTGCTTGCGCGCTAAAAGAACAAGCATTGGCCGCGTGGCCGTGAAAATGACACAGCCGCGCTGCCCGCGAAAGTAAAAGTGATCGCGGACGCGATCAAGCACGGCGGAGGTAAGACACATGGCGGCTGCGCGCGTGCACGCTTACGTGCACACTCACGTGCACGCAAGCTTTAGGCCACAGGCAGCACTTTGAAAACCCGTACACAAAATGTCTCGGCCAGACCAGCACATGCGCTGGATCAGGCGAGACCTAAAAATTGGGCGCTGCAGTGCCCTCAACCGGCCTAACAGGCTTAGGGGTTAGTTGCCTACATGGTTCAGACGCATCCGAGCACAGTATCTGTGCAATGTCACGTCCGACCGTGGGCTTTGGGCTGCACTGTTGGTTTTCGGTAGAGACATGCCTGATCGTGTTCCAGATGCTGGGCACCTCCAAACTGCACAACGGATGTGTTCAAGCATCGGAATAAACTTAAATGAGCTGATACTGCTCATAGAAAGGGAACTTCGTCCGAATGACTTTTTTAATTAGGCTAACTTGCATGGAAATGGGCACTCTTTTAAGAATGCTTGACCGTATCAATCAACTTTATTTCATACGGCCGCTCCTTTTCATGTTTCAACAGCTGTGCTCGGGGTCCCCCTGCTGTTATGACATATAATTTGTGCATTTAAGAGCTATCATAAAAAAAAAGGAAAGTGAAAGGATAGAAAGGGGACAATATTAACGAGTTTAGTATATATCCATATATATATTTTTGAGCTGTAGGGAGGATGACAGACAATGCAACTCCTCAGGCATTTCCATCCGTAGGCCTGATTTGGGACTCATTTAAGAGATTTACTGAGTATGAATTGAGGTAATCTGTTAAGGAGGCAGTGGAAACTGCCTTGATTAAACAGAAAAGGGACATTACTTCAAAGGAGGATTATATCTCACTCCCCGAGGAGGGTGTCCCTTCTACTTCTAAAAAGGGGAGTAAAGTGTCCCAGAAGACATGGCATATTGAGAAAACTGACCTTGATGCAGTACTTAGTGGTAGCCTTAGTGCTACAATAGATGATGGTGTCCATTGTGGCACAAAGGGAAAGAACCACCTTAACAGGGCATTTGGAGGTGTTGTCCAAAACAGCATGAAAAGAAGGAGTGACCTTGATGGTACAAAAGATGGGCTCCTCTAGTTCAGAAGAGGAAGCATATAAGACGAGGACTTGGATTCTGATGAATATGTTTTTAACCCGCAGGAGTGTTTGGGCTTATTTGAGAGCCTTGATGAGAATTTGGATTGCACCTCAAACTGAAAAGGAATTAAAGATCCTTTTGATGGCGATATGTTTGATCTCAATTCTATCACACACCCTTGGAGCTTGGAGTGGTTGCCTATGGAACAAGTTGCAAGTTCATTACATTTTGGGTTCGAAAATTCTTAGATAAAAACACTCACAATTTGATATGGAAAGAGTGTCCAAGGCCGTCTATTGGGGACAAAGCTTGTACTACCCCTAATCTGGACCCAGAATTGATAACATTCTTCTTTAAGTTTGGGAAAGACCCCAGAAATGGGATTGAACGTTGCCTGAAGCAATGCCATGATTGACTTCTGGATGCGTTTGGACCATTGTCTGTTGTTTTAGACATGGATGAAGAAACTAGGTATAACAATATGAGAGTTGATGTGGAACTCTTAAGAGGCTGGACTCAACATGCTTTATGTATGTTTGGGAACACTAACACAGACATGGTAACAGAGGGAAGAACAGATGTCCTTATGATGAGCAATCCTAAGTTGGCAGACTTAGCAAATAGAGTGTATATTGGTGACCCAAACGGGCTACTTTTTTGAGAGAGTTTTGTTAAGTCAATAGGAAAGTATATCTCCACCTTCACTGCTTTTAGCAAGGCCCAAATTAATATGAGGTGTGGTTTCAGTTCAATACTTTCTAGAAGGGCTGATAGGAGGGGACTAGCTGTTGGCCATGGAGTCTCAGGAACCTACAAGCTATGGAAGCAACTATTGTTCCAACATGGGCTTCTTCCTACAAACAGGGAGAACTTTGTGATACCCTGGAGGCAGGGCAAGATCTCAAGGTTCAGGAGGACAAGGTGAGTCTGAGCAGTACAATTGGTTTTTCCCATTTAAATTTTGGGGGAAGACTCCAATTTTTTATTCACAACTGGGAAAATATTACAAGAAACGGTTGCGTACTGGAAATTGTTGGAGGTTTCAAAATAGAGTTTGGGGATCCCATTTTCATAACATCCAACCAAGATCATTATTTTTGGAGTTAGAAAAGATGGCTTTGATAGAGTCAGAGGTTTCCAAAATGTTATGCACTAGTTGCATAGTCAAAGATGGGAAACAGATTTAGGAGTACGGTGTTCTTGTAAAAAAAAAGACAAGGGGTGGCCCCCCATAATAAAGCAGAAGGATTTAAACCAATTCCTAATATACAGACATTTCAGATGGAGAGGATCCATCTTTCGAAGGCCACTTTACAGGAAAGCGATTGCTGGGTACAGTTGGATATGAAGGACGCATATTTTATAACACCTATGGAAATAACCTAACAGAGTTATTTATGGTTCGAGTGGAGAAGCATCCTGTATAATTTTTGTTTGTCTTCCTTTTGGTTTATCCTTTACTCCTTGGAGTTTTACCAAGGTAATGCATCCAATAGTAGCCTTCCTCAGAGAAAGAGGTATCCAATTGATAATCTATTTGGATGACATATTGTTGATGTCTCAGGATAGGGAGGAGCTCCTAAGGCACCTTAGTTGGACAAGAGACTTATTGGAGAATCTAGGTTTTATAATAAATGCGGATGAGTCTATTAAGGTCCCTGCACAAAACCTAGAATTTTGGGGTTTTCAGGTAAACAGTCATCTATCTCAGTTGCTCCTCCCTCAGAAGAGGATTACAAAACATTTGAAAGGAAGTGAAATCTGTTTTGGCAAATAAGATAGTGACTTTGAGAGATTCAGCAAGGGTAATTGGTTTTCTATCATCGTCAATTCAAGCAATATCCCGGGTCCAGTGCATTTCAGAACTCTTCTTAGACTGAAGGCCTAGGATCTGAGGAAAGGTATGTAGTATGCAGATCCAGTCTTATTATCTGTAGATGCTCAAAAGATCTAGAATGGGGGTCAGATATTCTGGAAATCTGGAATGGCAAAACCATTTTTGGACGTACGCCTGAGATTTTCTTGGAGTCAGATGGCAGCAATTTTAGTTGGGGAGTGAGCTTTAATGAGATGGGAACTGGGGGGAAATGGTCCAGGGAGGAACAATGCATGTACAGAAATTGTTTAGAAATGTTAGCTAGCTTGAATGCAATGATGAATTTCAGGAATGTACTACCAAACAATGTAGTACTGATTCGTTTGGACAATTTTACAGCTGTTTCATACATAAACCATTTAGCAGGCTCAAAATAAAATAAATTGGAGGATTTGGCCAAACGGATATGGTATTTTTGTTAGGAGCACAAAATCCTTTTGTGAGCAGAATAAATTCCAGGTCAGGTGAATGTGTGAACGGATTGAAATTCCAGGTCCCTCAGGGATTTCAGCGAGTGGAACCCAGTTTTTTTCAGAATGATCCAGAGGTTATGGGGACCAATTCAAGTAGATGTGTTTGTGAGCAGACTGAACTTTCAAGTGCCAAGGTATTTCAGCTGGAGACCAGATCCTGGTGTGGCTGCAGTAGATGCCTTTCTTCAGGACAGGGAAAGAGACTGGGGTTACTTTTCTCCTCCGTTTTGAATGATCCGGAGGGTGTTGCTAAAGGTTCAGATAGAGAGATGCAGAATTGTTCTGGTTACTCCATTTTGGAGTTCTCAAGTTTGGTTCTCAGGTGTGATGGAACTCGCAGCAGAGGTACCCTATCTAGTTCCGGTTACAATGGGTCTTCTGGTAGATTCAGAGAGGAAGGAACACAATTTGGTTTCAGAAGGGAGTATGAACCTTCTTTTTTTAAAGATTTTAGGGGTATCAGCAGATATCCCGGCCTTTCATGAAAAGCTAAGGACTTATTGGATGAATCCTGGGCTCTGGGTAGCAGAAAAAAGTACAGGGTAGTGTGGAAGAAATGGTGTAGTTGGTGCATGGAAAGGAATTTGGATCCTCCGGAGGCTCCTGTAGCAAAATGAGCAAATTATCTGGTTGGCTTGTTCAACTCAGGTCTTTCTTAGAGAACAATTAATTGCTACAGATTAGCTGTGCCAGCAGGGCATGCTTTGATAAATAATTTTGCATTAGGAAGTGATCCTTTGGTACCTAGAGTGATGAAAGGAATTAAGCGTAAGAGACCTCCTAGGGCTTGTTATGACTCTTTGTGGGACGTAGAATTGATTTTAATTTTTTTCATATCATGGCCGGGTAATGTTTATATTTCTTTTAGGCAGATATCTCAGAATATCTATCTATCTATCTATCTATCTATCTATCTATCTATCTATCTATCTATCTATCTATCTATCTATCTATCTATCTATCTATCTATCTATCTATCTATCTATCTATCTATCTATCTATCTATCTATCTATCTATCTATCTATCTATCTATCTATCTATCTATCTATCTATCTGTCTGTCTGTCTGTCTGTCTGTCTGTCTGTCTGTCTGTCTATCTCTAATGTGACATTTTGCAACTTGCAATTAGGGACGTATGCAATAAACGAATGTGTATCAGACACATTTAGCCATTCCCAAAATGGTCGCAAATTACCTACCTCATCAATATTTATGATGTAGGTCTCAATTTGCCACCCATTGGACAAGGCCTGTTATCACAGGGATGGTGGCCTGCTGGGGTGAGCAGACCACCATGTTTATACTACTGACTAGCAAAATAGGGTTAGTACATTGCAAAACGCTCTTTAACAGTTGCAAACTGCCCAATTCTCCATTTGTGGCCGCTCAAACTAGTCGACATCTGGCCTAAAAGATCTGTCACAAACAACTTCCTCACCCAGAAATTATTGAATCTCAGTAACTCTGAACCTAATGGCATTTTATTCAGTTTCACCCATAGCCCGATCGCACAATCTATTTAATTTACCAGTATTCCCATTGCAAATAGCAAACCGATTTTCCCTTTGCCTTACTCTCGTCATTTCAGCGGAGCCACGGTGAGGTAGTATCCTTGGCGAGAGATCAACCTTGATGAATGTTTGACTACAGGTGCTCCTCCCCTCCCCTGAACAGGCTCATGGGTTAATAGAAGGGTAGAAAAGATACCTGACACAAGAGTCATACCTAGTAGGGTATAGTATGGAGTGCATGTTTACTGTGATATGTACTCATGTTTTGTGAGATTTAATAACATACTTTGAAACATTTAAGAGTGGTTTAGGGATCTTCATAGGTCCTGATGAGAAGCCAGGGTGATGGCTTCGGAACATGTCGACTGAAAAGGTAATAGCCCATTGTGGCACAGTACCTCCGTTCTTCCCCTTTTTTACCGATACCAGCTAGTAGGAACCTTAAAGATAATTTTTCCACATAACCAGGTATTTTTTAACTATTACATTTACTTCACTATTTTCACATCTGACCCTTCCACTCTCACTCCTACATAGTATTTACTATTCAGTGCTCCCACATCTTCGTTGGTTGTAGCACGCCCAGTCCTGCAGCGGGGCGGGAAGAATCCGATGATGAAGCATGCCACCAAGGGTCCTTTTGGTGGGTGAGGGTTATTTTAACAAATCTGTGTGCTCTCCCAGCGAATAGGAGTAATTCACATTTAGGACACTGGAAGGACACTTTTCTTTTGAATCTTAGTAAGGGCGCTCCTTGTGTTTATTTCATGCTGATTAGAGGAAGACGTATCCACCTCTTATTCCTTGCTCTATCTCTTCACTCCCCCTTTTGTATCTCAGTAACTCCGAACCTAATGGCATTTTATTCAGTTTCACCCATAGCCCTGTTAAATGGTAGAGGCAGTTTCAATCGATAACCTTTCAAGTATTTGCCCGGCGGTAATCGCCTCTCATACCACTCGATAATTTACCAATGAAAGAGGCAGGCGCCGGAGACTGGAAGGCAGGAAACAATGTTTTATTCCGTCGGAGCAGAACACATCAGATCAGACAGCAAGGTATCGTCACGAGGTGCTCTAACTGCATCTCTGAGACCTGGTCTCTTATACACAGGTTCATTGCTTTATTACACATAGTACATTCTTGAGATTCCCTTGATGCATGAGAGAACATCCCCTGAAGCCCCGGCTCAGATCCGATCCCACACATAGCTACAGTAGAAGTTCCCACCTTACCCGCAGTAGGAGATGGCTATCGCGCAGCAGGGTATTCTGCCAATTCCCGGGGGTGTGTGTGACCGGTCGGGTCTCAGGGGGTAGGGGCTTTGATCTACTGTAATCCCTTTGATGTGGGGTGTTTCCCTTACAGTAGGGGCAATAAACTGCATCCGCAGGGCTAGGTGATGGCCTGGGACCAGTTCGGACAATGGGGCGCAGAGGAAGGGGGTTATCAAAGGAGAGGCATGACCATGTATGGGATGTCGGTCGGATGTGGTTCCGTAGCAGGGTCGCGCAGAAGGAGAGGGTTTACGGCCTGTATGAGAGAGCGGGGGTGGCCGGCGCGCGGGGGATGCTTGCAGCGTCAGGGGAACGCGCTGGCAATTGACAATGAGCGGGGGAGAGAGTGGGGTGCCCAAAATGGCTACCGTGTGCTCGCTGTGCGTAGCGCTGGGGAGAGGCAAGATGGCGCAGATAATGTTCAGTTTGCGAGCTAAATTTCCACAGTCCTCCCTTTTAACATATCTCGCCAGCTTGCCTAGTTCGGATCTATCCCCATAATACTCCGAACTTCCACCTCATACAGAGCTTTCATTCGCTCTATTTCAAAGTCCAAAGTCTTAGGGCAGATGCAGTTCATAAAAAGCGAACATAAAGGTGGCAGACACTGAATCCCCAAGCAACATCCACATAGTATCACAATTGGTATGAGGATAAATGAAAACAGCCTCCATCCCCAACTTTTAATAGTGTCCCAAAACCAACTCCCCAGTGACCATTCTCCTTGCTCTTGATGGACCTCTGCGGACAGTCTGTGGAGGTGTTCAATTGCTTTGTAGACTGAGGGTGAGTTATCCGGTACGTAGGTACAACAGCTGGACCCAATGATGCGGCATGCTCCTCCACGATCAGCCAGAACCACATCTAGAACGAGGCGGTTCTGAAGGGCCACTAAGCGGACGGCCTGGAGCTCGGCGGTGTTGTTGGCGAGGGCGCCAGCCGTAATGTTCATCGCCGTTTCGACTGCCTGGGTTAAGTGGCGGATGGCACGGCTGTTTGCCATTGGACCCCAGAGTGGAACGAGGCCTTTCACTGCGTCCATGAACTGTGCTCCGGCGGAGTCGGCTTGCACAATGTCTTTGGCCCGCTTCTGTCGGTGATGGTTTGCTGGAGCCACATATGTCGGAGGAAGGACAAAGGCGGAAGCCAGGTGTAGGCCTTAGTACCACAGACGAAGTACATATTCGGGGAGGCAACAAAGGAGGGTGGGTCAACTGAGTCCAATGTTCGGGTGATGAGGCAGGAGCTGTGGCCCACCAGCTGTGCCCCCAGGCCTTCGAGGCACACAAATCCAGTGATGTTGATGACGGACAGGGCCACTGTTAGGGTGGCGGCCGTCCGTTTCCGGAGGTAAGAGAAGGTGGGTCTGGCTGGGTTGTTGAACACTTGCATTTCAACTCGTTCTTTGGCAGGGATGTCCATGTGAAAGGAAGTGTTCGATCTCAGAGGGCAGAAGAGGGCAGAAGTTCTTCCAGTTTTGTTCAGCCAGAACCCATGGTAGAAGTGTGACATGGTTCTGCCGGAAGTGGCATTGTCCTTGTAGCTTTCTTGCAGGAGGATTAGCCAGGCGAGGCAGGAACCATGGACAGAAAAAGGTGAAGGGATGAAAGGGATAGAGTGTCCAGTGGCATGTGGTAGCAATCCACAGATCCAGCAATTAGTGGCGTTGGCAGCAAGATTGTGTTGGTGGAGCAACTGCACAAAAGAGTTATTCCAGAACTCCTTGCGCCTTTCTCGGAGTTGGGGTGAAAGTGAGATCAGATGGTGTTCTTTCGTGGTGGTAGGTTGAACGGTGGTCAGCAATATCTTATGAGCGGGTGTGCCCTCCTCCATGATCCAGAAGGTGACCACGAGGAGAAGGCAAAAGAGAAGGGTAATGAAAAGTGCAATAGTCTTTAAGCTGTGCATTCGGTCAGTCTTTGGGTTTTCGTAGTGGATCTTCGGACGTCCGGTTGCTTCCATCATCTTCATGTCGGGCGCATCCATCAGCTTCAAGAGACTCGGTAGCGGGCAGAACCACAGACTTCGTTTAGTTTCTCTCCTGGTGGCCTTTGAGGTGACTAGGCTACCGCTCTGAAATTTCCACTTAGCCTGTGGTCTGCTTAGCCGAAGTTCTCTCCTTTCGTCGCAAGTTATACCCTTCTTTGGATGGCACAGTGGGATCGGGATATTCAGTCAATTCAAGTGTCTCTGTATCCGGGCAGCGGCTCAGGGATGGTCGGTCTTTGTCCAGAAGTTTCTCTTGGGCGGTGATGTTGTCCGTGGTTGTCAGGGTCGGTGATACCTTCTTGCAGTGGTGTGCATGCAGCCAATTGCGTTTCCCCTCCACTCGAAGAGCTGTTCGGATGGTGATCAGGACTTGCAGGGGGCCCGTCCACCGGGGCTCCAGACTCTTGGTGCGCTGGAAGTTACGCACTAAGACGAAGTCACCGGGTTGGATGTCGTGTCCGGGGCCCCTGGAAACATCGGGAATGGCGTGCAGCACCTGCTGATGGATAACAGACAACGTTTTAGTTAGATTGTACAGATAATCAGACATGAGGACGTCCGGGACGTCGTGGATGGATGTTGGTTTTGGTGCAGTCCAAAGGTTCATGGGCCGCCCGAAGACGACCTCGTAGGGGGTTAAGTGGTGTTTGGTGCGGGTGGAACGCATTGATAGCAA
Source organism: Triturus cristatus (assembly GCF_964204655.1). NCBI lineage: Eukaryota > Metazoa > Chordata > Amphibia > Caudata > Salamandridae > Triturus > Triturus cristatus. Next base: position 312,927,481 of record NC_140588.1, on the reverse strand, counting down.
TGCTAGTGGGAGAGCGTCTGGCCATCTTAGTCCTGTGGTGGCGACTATTTTTGCTATCTTAAGCTTCAATGTGGCATTGTGTCGCTCAACCAGGCCTGCAGATTGGGGATGGAAGACCGCATGGAATTTCTGTTTTACACCCAACCCTTTTAAGATGAGTTGGATAACTTCGGCTACGAAGTGGGGGCCGTTCTCGCTCCACAAAATTCGACAAAGGCCGTATCGGGGGAAGAATTCCTTCAGTAGTACTTTTGCAGTAGTCATAGCGGTGTTGTCGTGGGTTGGATAGGCTTCCACCCACTTGCTGAAGGCACATACAACAACAAGTACGTACTTCCAACCCTGGCACCTTTCTAACTGGACATAGTCCATTTGTAGGACTTCAAAAGGGTGATTGGGGACCCCAAACCCTCCCCGGGGTACAGCAGTTCCTTTCCCAGGGTTGTGTTGGAGGCATACTAGGCATTGTTGGACCAGACGTTTGGCTGAGTCTGGGATCTTGTCATTGTGCCAGACTTTGGAGACGAGTTCGATCATGGGGGCAGACCCTATGTGTGCGGGGGAGTGTGCCATGGTCAGCATGGGGATCAAGTATGAGTCTGGTAGCAACCATTTGTTCAAGTCTTTAGTTCGCCAGCAACCGTCATCGTCCTTCAATCCCACCCGGGCCCATTCAGCTAATTCGTGAGGTGTGCTGGCTAGTTGGATATCCCTAATCGTTTCCCTAGCATCCTTCCATCTCTCAGTTTGTGACCTGGTCACGTACATACGGGTCGTGGACCTATTCTCGGCTGTGGTTCGGGCAGTAATGTCAGCTAGTGCATTTCCCTGTCCTATAATGTCTGTCACCTTTTTGTGTGCCTGGCATTTGATCACGGCCAGCCGTGTGGGTAGGAGGACTGCTTCGGTCAGGGCAGAGACTAGATCTCCATGCAGGATGGGTGTGCCATGAGAAGTCAAGAATCCCCTCTCTTTCCATAAGAGCCCAAAGTGGTGAACTACCCCGAAGGCATACTGACTGTCTGTGTAAATGTTTGCGGTTGTCCCTGATGTCAGAATGCATGCTTGTGTGAGAGCTATTAGTTCTGCCGCCTGTGCGGATCGCTGTGTGATGCGGGCTGTCTCAACAACTGTTCGGGCCGTGGTGACTGCATAGGCAGCTGAGGTGGTGCCATCGGGGAGCTTGATACATGAGCCATCCACCCACAGTTCTCCGTCAGGGTTCGGGAAGGCAGTATCTCGGAGGTCAACCCTACTCTTGGTCTGTTCGTCGGTGAGGGTCACGCAGTCATGTATAGGGGACGCATTGGGGTCAGCGTCAGGGAGAGGTAGTAGAGTAGCTGGATTCAGAGTGGTGCATCGTTTCAATGTGATGTGGGGTGCAAGCAGAGTCAGTTCGTAACCGGTCAATCGTGCGCTAGTCAGGTGTTGAGTCTTGGTTTGGTTCAGGAGGGTGTCAACCGCATGGGGTACCAATACTGTGAGGGGGTTTGAGAGTACGATCCCCTCGCTTTGCCGGATAGAGATAGCCGCGGCGGCTACTGCTCGAAGGCATGCGGGCAAAGCTCTGGCTACAGGGTCAAGAGTGGCAGAGAAGTAGGCACAAGGGCGTTGTTTAGGGCCTATGGACTGGGTTAGGACAGACAACGCACATCCCTCCCTTTCGTGGGTGTAGAGGGAGAAAGGTTTAGTGTAGTCTGGGGTTCCTAGGACTGGGGCCGAACAGAGGGCGTCTCGTAATTCTTTGAAGGAGGATTGACATTCGGGTGTCCAGGGGAGGGGGAAGGGGACATCTTTAGCCAGCAGGGAAAGCAGAGGTTTTACGATAAGACTGAAGTTTGGCAACCATTGTCGACAAAAGGAGGTGAGGCCTACTAGGGACCGCACTTGCTTCTGAGTTTTGGGAACAGGGGTTTCTAGGATGGTCTGAATTCGGTCAGGGGTAAGTTTCCTCCCGTCTTTGGATAGTAGGTGGCCTAGATACGTTACTTGGGGCTGGCAGAATTGCAATTTCTTTCTGGAGACCTTGTGACCGTTCTCCGCAAGGAAGCGGAGGAGGTGAATGGTGGCTGTGACGGCAAGTGGAGTGGTGTCGGCCGCCAAAAGAATGTCATCGACGTACTGTATCAACACCACTCCATCGGGTAGTTGGACTGCATCTAGCTGCCTCTTGAGGGCTTGGCTATAAATACTGGGACTCTCAGTGTAGCCTTGGGGTGCCCTGCAGAATCTGTACGAACGGGCTTTTAAAGTGAAGCCGAACAGGTAGCGGCTGTCTGGGTGGATGGGGATGGAAAAGAATGCGTTTTTGAGATCAATAACAGTAAAGGTGGTGGCAGTGGATGGAATCAGGGTGAGGATGGTGGTGATGTCTGAGACCACGGGGTACTGGGGTATGACTACTTTGTTAACCTCTCGCAAATCAACAATGAAACGGTAGGCTTTCTCATCTCCCTCGCCTTGCTTCTTTACAATGGGTAGGATAGGGCTGTTGCAAACATTACTGACTACTTCTTCTACCACTCCTGCCTCGACTAGGGACTCGATGATTTCCACCAATGCCTTCTCGCCTTCGGGTGATATCCGATACTGTGGAAGCTTTGGGAGCACTGCGTCCGGTCGGACGGTTATGTGTACCGGGTCGATCACCATGCGCCCTACATCTGAGTCGGTTTTAGCCCATAGATGTGAAGGTAATGTGTCGAGTAGGGACATGTCAGCATCGGTTATAGAGAGCATACGCCATGTGTGACAGGGTCTGGACAGATCTGGGTTATCGTGTAGGATGACTCGAACTCCGTCTGGGGAGCATCTGATGGTAGCCCGAAAATGTTTTAGCAAATCAAGTCCCATAATAGCATCGGGGGTGTTGGAGGAGAGCAGAAAGGTCGTGTCAGTGGTGTTATCTTCTAAGTCAAAGGAGATTGGTGCTGATAAGGGGTTAGTGGAGGGCGTTCCATCGAAGCCTATTGAGGTTACATGTGAGCCAGACAAGGGTGCCCTAGGGATCAGTCGTTTGGATAACGCACTACGTGTCGCCCCAGTGTCTACCAGGAATGGAGATTTTGTGCCCAAGACCTTAGCAGTGACGTAAGGACCTTGCTGGTCAACACGGAGTTCGACTGGATCCCTCCCTTGCCCCTGGCGGTCCTATGCGAAGTCATGGGTGCTTTCGTAGTTGGACTGCTGACACTGGTTTTGTCGGGGGCGATCAAAGGTGTTTGGTCTGCCTGGCCTGTCGTTGATTGCGTCGTTCGTGTGCCCTCGTCCCTGTCCTCTATTTCTGGGGTCATATGCTGTGTCTCTGGGATCCCTATTTTTGTTCAGTTCCAGAAGGACCGGGCACTGGGATTTCCAGTGTCCGAACCCTCTACAGAACGCACATTGGTTCCCATCTAAGTCTCTCCGTCCGTTGTAGGGTGCAGGTGTATGGTCTCTAGGGGGTAGCTTTCTAGGGGCGGTTGGTTGGTAATTCTCTTTCGGGGGTTCCCTTCCTATGGTCACCCCTTGCAACTGTGCTATCATTACCCTCTCCTTTAGTTCCTTTTTCTTCTTCTCTGACGCCCTATCGTTCTTGTTTTTCTGGTTTTCGTAGTATTGGGCCATCTGGAGAATTGCTGCGGGTTTGGAGGCTGCCCAACTACTCTCGCTGGTCTGTAGCTTCTGGGAAACTTCTTGTGACAGACCCTTCACATAATTCTGGACAAAGAGGTGATGTCCGGTTGCAGTGGTCATGTCCTGGCCACTATAATCGGAAAACACAGTCTCGAACCGAGAGAAATATTCAGACACATCCTCCTGGGGTTTCTGGCGACAAGCCGTCACTATTGACCAATCTACCTTTCTTTCCGGGATTAGAGTCTTCAACTTAAGTACAATCTTGTCTGGGAGCTCTAATATGGCTTTCGGGGGTTTCTGTCCCGGTTCTCGCTGTTTATCTATGGTATCGAGTTGTACCCAGGTATATCCGAACGGCTCAGCGTGGTCAACTTTCCGGATTTGCTTCCACACATCAGCCGGCAGACATAGCCCAAAGAACAAGTCGATATCTGCTAAAGTCATTATCGTAGAACCTAAGGCTGTACCCAGTTCAGTGTAGAAGGCAGTCGGGTTCTTTCTCAAGTCGGGTAGAGTTTTTCTAAAGGTCAAAATATATTGCCGGTCCCACGGCTGGTAGACCCAGTTATATACAACCCTTCCCTTCGCATCTTGGTGGTTGATGTCGTCATGTGTTCCCTGACCTCGTGGGGGGACCCAGTAGGGGGCAGCTTCTTTGATGGGCATCATGGCATCAGCCCTTCCTTCCTGGGGCTTAGTCGCTATGGGGGTTTCTGCTTTGGTGGTCTGTCTATGTTCTTTAAGGTGTCGGTAGACCTCGAGTGTACGAGTGAAGAGGTTCGTCACGTCGCCCTCTCTTTCTTCTCCGATGTCTACCTTCCTATATAGGGCCGCTAAGCCTTCGGGACCTTTATCGTGGTATCTGTCCTCATATGCATTCAGGGCGTGATAACAGAGCTGTACGACAAAGTGTCGTCTGCGGCTGTTGGCATACGAGTTATACACGTCTGTTATATACTCCTCACTTTCTTTTCGCTCCACTAGTGTCTTTACTATTTTGTCGATTCCTGCTCGTTCGTCCTTTGTTAGTCGATTCATTCTGGTGGACTCTTTCTGTCTCATTTCAGGGTCATCTAACGTTATAGCCGACGTTGGGTTCAGTACAAGAGGCTCAGCCGGCGCGGAGGCCGTGAGGACCGAGGCCCCTGTACTGCTTTCGCTCGTGTTTGGGGGTGGTGGGTGTTGCACTACTGACTGGGAGGGTGCGTATGGAGGGGGCATGTAAATGATCGGGGGACCTAATAGTAATTCATCATTCGTTCGCTGTTTAGAGGATAACTCAGGGTAGAGCAAAGAAGGGGTCCTAACAGCGTACTGGCCTGATGTTTCGGGCTCCTGTCTTAGTTTAGTTTCCCTTCTCTCCTTTATTTCTTCTTCTAACTTTCTAGCGGCAAGGTGAGCTGCTTTTCGCAATTCCTTTTCTGCTTTTACTTCTTCCCTCTTTTTCCGTTGCGTTGCTTCTTTGCGCCACATGCCAATGCTGTCAAGCATAGTAGGCGTCGTCTTATTGCTACGCAGAGCTATTTCTAGCACTTCTATCTTATGGTCGTCGAAGGATCCCATCAGTGGCCACTGACTCTCGGGGTCCTTCTTGGTATATTTATGCCACAGCTTGCTATAAGCTACGGCGACTAGTCCATATTTAGTGAACATGTCCTTATTAGGGGTGCCCTCCAGTGGAGCCGGATGGTTCACCTCTAATAAGCGGTCCGGGCAGAACCAACTACCAATCAGTGGGGAGAAGATAGGCATGACGGGTTTCAACGGGGACAAAAGTCAGCACTACCTATCTTTTCACTGCTTGCAAAGACTAGACAGAATATCTCTATTCCTCGTTATTTGTAAGCAGAGAATACCTCCAAAGAACCAATATCGAACAACTAGTGTTCGGACAATCAATCAATCAATCAATGGGGAGATAAAGATAGGCACGACGGGTTTCAACGGGGACAAAAGTCTGCGTTACCTACCCTTCACTATTTGCAAAGACTAGACAGAATATTTCTATTCTACGTTATTTGCAAACAGAGAATATCTCAAAGAGCACTATTCTTCAAAACAATCAATGTTCGGACAATCAATCAGTGGGGAGATAAAGATAGGCACGACGGGTTTCAACGGGGACAAAAGTCTGCGTTACCTACCCTTCACTATCTGCAAAGGGAGAGAGAGAGAGTATTTCTACTCCTCCCCGTTTGTAGACAGCGAATATCTCAAAGAGAACAATCAATGAGCACAATCAATGAGCAATACTAGTATTCCAAAGCTTCAAACAATCAATCAATTATTTCGCAATTTGTCGTGTATCACGACCTTACCCGGACCGCGTGGACAGTTTCTCGTCTTCCGCCTCCAGCGCCCGATCGTCCTCTACTCTCCGTATTTGCCGCGGCACTCCTGATGGTTCCCAGTCAGGACCGTAGATCACTCGAGAGAGGTCTGCTCGGAACCAGTGAAGTTCGGATGATCGGCTGCCAGACGAGGGTCTATTGGGCAGGAGCTCTCCCGATCGTTGCAGTCGTTCACTCTGTCGTCGGGACCTCTCCCACTGGATCCACGTGTCGCTGATGGGCCCCACGTTTGGGACGCCAATTGTTAAATGGTAGAGGCAGTTTCAATCGATAACCTTTCAAGTATTTGCCCGGCGGTAATCGACTCTCATACCACTCGATAATTTACCAATGAAAGAGGCTGGCGCCGGAGACTGGAAGGCAGGAAACAATGTTTTATTCCGTCGGAGCAGAACACATCAGATCAGACAGCAAGGTATCGTCACGAGGTGCTCTAACTGCATCTCTGAGACCTGGTCTCTTATACACAGGTTTATTGCTTTATTACACATAGTACATTCTTGAGATTCCCTTGATGCATGAGAGAACATCCCCTGAAGCCCCGGCTCAGATCCGATCCCACACATAGCTACAGTAGAAGTTCCCACCTTACCCGCAGTAGGAGATGGCTATCGCGCAGCAGGGTATTCCGCCAATTCCCGGGGGTGTGTGTGACCGGTCGGGTCTCAGGGGGTAGGGGCTTTGATCTACTGTAATCCCTTTGATGTGGGGTGTTTCCCTTACAGTAGGGGCAATAAACTGCATCCGCAGGGCTAGGTGATGGCCTGGGACCAGTTCGGACAATGGGGCGCAGAGGAAGGGGGTTATCAAAGGAGAGGCATGACCATGTATGGGATGTCGGTCGGATGTGGTTCCGTAGCAGGGTCGCACAGAAGGAGAGGGTTTACGGCCTGTATGAGAGAGCGGGGGTGGCCGGCGCGCGGGGGATGCTTGCAGCGTCAGGGGAACGCGCTGGCGATTGACAATGAGCGGGGGAGAGAGTGGGGTGCCCAAAATGGCTACCGTGTGCTCGCTGTGCGTAGCGCTGGGGAGAGGCAAGATGGCGCAGATAATGTTCAGTTTGCGAGCTAAATTTCCACAGCCCGATCGCACAATCTATTTAATTTACCAGTATTCCCATTGCAAATAGCAAACAGATTTTCCATTTGCCCTACTCTCGTCATTTTCCCGATCCAATCTGCTACAGAGGGAAGTAGTTTAGTCAGTCGCGGCCGGTGCAGGTAAGCGCAGTGGGGCGAGCAGAGCAGGGGGGAAGGGAAATTGACAGATGATGGAATTGGATTTATTTATTTTATTTTCCCTATTCTGTAATCTGTCAACAGCCCCCCTCTCCCGCCACGCCCCACCCCTCCAACTCCCACTATGCTTACCTGCACCGGCCACCACTGAATTTAGTCCACCACCTTTGTAATAATAATGATTGAGCAACTAACATCGAGATATACATTTAATTTTATGATGTCCTAATTATAATTCTTCTGAAGGATACTACCCCCATAATGTGAGTATAGGGCCAGGAGGGTTTGAATCTGCAGATAGGTTTTTAAATATTGAAAAATTAAAACCAAACAATTGGTGAATTAGTGCAAAACCATATCATGTGGGACCAGATTGCATTGCAGGTGGATTTGCATCTAAAGCCATGGCCCAAATATTCTGGATTGATTTTAGTGAAGAACTGCAGCATCCAATAAATTAATGACTTTGAGTAAACTTGCATTCCTCGAAAACTGGCCCTCCTTTAGCCCAGAGAAGTTTAATTCATTAATTTTACTCCATCTTTCTTGAGTTACGACAATGTCTTCCGCTTTCGCCCACTTATTCGCCATTTATTGGAAGACATTGACTTTTTGTGTACCTGTAAGGTATTATTTCCTGCACCCCAGCTTCTTTGAAGCAGGATTTTCCATTATGTTCATAACTGATTCCATATTTGTACATATTAACGTAATATTGATTGCTTTTAACACAGCATGTTGTCTTACTATTGTAGGCAATTTTATAGCTGGTACTTGCAACCTCAGTTTTTTGCCAGGTTTTCCAACTATTGCATGTTGCAAAACCCATTAGCTTCATAAAGCCATTAATCCTCCATCTTGTTATAATATCCTAATCTATTTCACCTCCATTCTCTACCCTAAGTAATCCAGATGAGTTGTCGAGTTAATATAGAGAATGGGAAAACTTTTAAAAAACTGAGTTTTCCTTTTAAAAAGCCATTGTAGCGTTTTTTTCGATTAATGATAGAGGACTTAATCTTAAAACATCTTTTATGTAATTCTCTTTTAACATCGTGTTCATCATGGATTATATGTACGATGTATGCACCCTCCTAAATCTGAATGCATATTGTGCAAAGTTTGCACAATAATATTTCTTCAAGGCCAGGTAATGTTTATATTTCTTTTAGGCAGATATCTCAGAATCTCTATCTATCTATCTATCTATCTATCTATCTATCTATCTATCTATCTATCTATCTATCTATCTATCTATCTATCTATCTATCTATCTATCTATCTATCTATCTATCTATCTATCTATCTATCTATCTATCTATCTATCTATCTATCTATCTATCTATCTATCTATCTGTCTGTCTGTCTGTCTGTCTATCTATCTCTAATGTGACATTTTGCAACTTGCAATTAGGGACGTATGCAATAAACGAATGTGTATCAGACACATTTAGCCATTCCCAAAATTGTCGCAAATTACCTACCTCATCAATATTTATGATGTAGGTCTCAATTTGCCACCCATTGGACAAGGCCTGTTATCACAGGGATGGTGGCCTGCTGGGGTGAGCAGACCACCATGTTTATACTACTGACTAGCAAAATAGGGTTAGTACATTGCAAAACGCTCTTTAACAGTTGCAAACTGCCCAATTCTCCATTTGTGGCCACTCAAACTAGTCGACATCTGGCCTAAAAGATCTGTCACAAACAACTTCCTCACCCAGAAATTATTGAATCTCAGTAACTCTGAACCTAATGGCATTTTATTCAGTTTCACCCATAGCCCGATCACACAATCTATTTAATTTACCAGTATTCCCATTGCAAATAGCAAACCGATTTTCCCTTTGCCTTACTCTCGTCATTTCAGCGGAGCCACGGTGAGGTAGTATCCTTGGCGAGAGATCAACCTTGATGAATGTTTGACTACAGGTGCTCCTCCCCTCCCCTGAACAGGCTCATGGGTTAATAGAAGGGTAGAAAAGATACCTGACACAAGAGTCATACCTAGTAGGGTATAGTATGGAGTGCATGTTTACTGTGATATGTACTCATGTTTTGTGAGATTTAATAACATACTTTGAAACATTTAAGAGTGGTTTAGGGATCTTCATAGGTCCTGATGAGAAGCCAGGGTGATGGCTTCGGAACATGTCGACTGAAAAGGTAATAGCCCATTGTGGCACAGTACCTCCGTTCTTCCCCTTTTTTACCGATACCAGCTAGTAGGAACCTTAAAGATAATTTTTCCACATAACCAGGTATTTTTTAACTATTACATTTACTTCACTATTTTCACATCTGACCCTTCCACTCTCACTCCTACATAGTATTTACTATTCAGTGCTCCCACATCTTCGTTGGTTGTAGCACGCCCAGTCCTGCAGCGGGGCGGGAAGAACCCGATGATGAAGCATGCCACCAAGGGTCCTTTTGGTGGGTGAGGGTTATTTTAACAAATCTGTGTGCTCTCCCAGAGAATAGGAGTAATTCACATTTAGGACACTGGAAGGACACTTTTCTTTTGAATCTTAGTAAGGGCGCTCCTTGTGTTTATTTCATGCTGATTAGAGGAAGACGTATTCACCTCTTATTCCTTGCTCTATCTCTTCACTCCCCCTTTTGTATCTCAGTAACTCCGAACCTAATGGCATTTTATTCAGTTTCACCCATAGCCCGATCGCACAATCTATTTAATTTACCAGTATTCCCATTGCAAATAGCAAACAGATTTTCCATTTGCCCTACTCTCGTCATTTTCCTGATCCAATCTGCTACAGAGGGAAGTAGTTTAGTCAGTCGCGGCCGGTGCAGGTAAGCGCAGTGGGGCGAGCAGAGCGGGGGGAAGGGAAATTGACAGATGATGGAATTGGATTTATTTATTTTATTTTCCCTATTCTGTAATCTGTCAACAGCCCCCCTCTCCCGCCACGCCCCACCCCTCCAACTCCCACTATGCTTACCTGCACCGGCCACCACTGAATTTAGTCCACCACCTTTGTAATAATAATGATTGAGCAACTAACATCGAGATATACATTTAATTTTATGATGTCCTAATTATAATTCTTCTGAAGGATACTACCCCCATAATGTGAGTATAGGGCCAGGAGGGTTTGAATCTGCAGATAGGTTTTTAAATATTGAAAAATTAAAACCAAACAATTGGTGAATTAGTGCAAAACCATATCATGTGGGACCAGATTGCATTGCAGGTGGATTTGCATCTAAAGCCATGGCCCAAATATTCTGGATTGATTTTAGTGAAGAACTGCAGCATCCAATAAATTAATGACTTTGAGTAAACTTGCATTCCTCGAAAACTGGCCCTCCTTTAGCCCAGAGAAGTTTAATTCATTAATTTTACTCCATCTTTCTTGAGTTACGACAATGTCTTCCGCTTTCGCCCACTTATTCGCCATTTATTGGAAGACATTGACTTTTTGTGTACCTGTAAGGTATTATTTCCTGCACCCCAGGTTCTTTGAAGCAGGATTTTCCATTATGTTCATAACTGATTCCATATTTGTACATATTACCGTAATATTGATTGCTTTTAACACAGCATGTTGTATTACTATTGTAGGCAATTTTATAGCTGGTACTTGCAACCTCAGTTTTTTGCCAGGTTTTCCAACTGTTGCATGTTGCAAAACCCATTAGCTTCATAAAGCCATTAATCCTCCATCTTGTTATAATAGCCTAATCTATTTCACATCCATTCTCTACCCTAAGTAATCCAGATGAGTTGTCGAGTTAATATAGAGAATGGGAAAACTTTTAAAAAAATGAGTTTTCCTTTTAAAAAGCCATTGTAGCGTTTTTTTCGATTAATGATAGAGGACTTAATCTTAAAACATCTTTTATGTAATTCTCTTTTAACATCGTGTTCATCATGGATTATATGTACGATGTATGCACCCTCCTAAATCTGAATGCATAATGTGCAAAGTTTGCACAATAATATTTCTTCAAGGCCAGGTAATGTTTATATTTCTTTTAGGCAGATATCTCAGAATCTCTATCTATCTATCTATCTATCTATCTATCTATCTATCTATCTATCTATCTATCTATCTATCTATCTATCTATCTATCTATCTATCTATCTATCTATCTATCTATCTATCTATCTATCTATCTATCTATCTATCTATCTATCTATCTATCTATCTATCTATCTATCTATCTATCTATCTATCTATCTATCGATCTATCGATCTATCTGTCTGTCTGTCTGTCTGTCTGTCTGTCTATCTATCTCTAATGTGACATTTTGCAACTTGCAATTAGGGACGTATGCAATAAACGAATGTGTATCAGACACATTTAGCCATTCCCAAAATGGTCGCAAATTACCTACCTCATCAATATTTATGATGTAGGTCTCAATTTGCCACCCATTGGACAAGGCCTGTTATCACAGGGATGGTGGCCTGCTGGGGTGAGCAGACCACCATGTTTATACTACTGACTAGCAAAATAGGGTTAGTACATTGCAAAACACTCTTTAACAGTTGCAAACTGCCCAATTCTCCATTTGTGGCCGCTCAAACTAGTCGACATCTGGCCTAAAAGATCTGTCACAAACAACTTCCTCACCCAGAAATTATTGAATCTCAGTAACTCTGAACCTAATGGCATTTTATTCAGTTTCACCCATAGCCCGATCGCACAATCTATTTAATTTACCAGTATTCCCATTGCAAATAGCAAACCGATTTTCCCTTTGCCTTACTCTCGTCATTTCAGCGGAGCCACGGTGAGGTAGTATCCTTGGCGAGAGATCAACCTTGATGAATGTTTGACTACAGGTGCTCCTCCCCTCCCCTGAACAGGCTCATGGGTTAATAGAAGGGTAGAAAAGATACCTGACACAAGAGTCATACCTAGTAGGGTATAGTATGGAGTGCATGTTTACTGTGATATGTACTCATGTTTTGTGAGATTTAATAACATACTTTGAAACATTTAAGAGTGGTTTAGGGATCTTCATAGGTCCTGATGAGAAGCCAGGGTGATGGCTTCGGAACATGTCGACTGAAAAGGTAATAGCCCATTGTGGCACAGTACCTCCGTTCTTCCCCTTTTTTACCGATACCAGCTAGTAGGAACCTTAAAGATAATTTTTCCACATAACCAGGTATTTTTTAACTATTACATTTACTTCACTATTTTCACATCTGACCCTTCCACTCTCACTCCTACATAGTATTTACTATTCAGTGCTCCCACATCTTCGTTGGTTGTAGCACGCCCAGTCCTGCAGCGGGGCGGGAAGAATCCGATGATGAAGCATGCCACCAAGGGTCCTTTTGGTGGGTGAGGGTTATTTTAACAAATCTGTGTGCTCTCCCAGAGAATAGGAGTATTTCACATTTAGGACACTAGAAGGACACTTTTCTTTTGAATCTTAGTAAGGGCGCTCCTTGTGTTTATTTCATGCTGATTAGAGGAAGACGTATCCACCTCTTATTCCTTGCTCTATCTCTTCACTCCCCCTTTTGTATCTCAGTAACTCCGAACCTAATGGCATTTTATTCAGTTTCACCCATAGCCCGATCGCACAATCTATTTAATTTACCAGTATTCCCATTGCAAATAGCAAACAGATTTTCCATTTGCCCTACTCTCGTCATTTTCCCGATCCAATCTGCTACAGAGGGAATTAGTTTAGTCAGTCGCGGCCGGTGCAGGTAAGCGCAGTGGGGCGAGCAGAGCGGGGGGAAGGGAAATTGACAGATGATGGAATTGGATTTATTTATTTTATTTTCCATATTCTGTAATCTGTCAACAGCCCCCCTCTCCCGCCACGCCCCACCCCTCCAACTCCCACTATGCTTACCTGCACCGGCCACCACTGAATTTAGTCCACCACCTTTGTAATAATAATGATTGAGCAACTAACATCGAGATATACATTTAATTTTATGATGTCCTAATTATAATTCTTCTGAAGGATACTACCCCCATAATGTGAGTATAGGGCCAGGAGGGTTTGAATCTGCAGATGGGTTTTTAAATATTGAAAAATTAAAACCAAACAATTGGTGAATTAGTGCAAAACCATATCATGTGGGACCAGATTGCATTGCAGGTGGATTTGCATCTAAAGCCATGGCCCAAATATTCTGGATTGATTTTAGTGAAGAACTGCAGCATCCAATAAATTAATGACTTTGAGTAAACTTGCATTCCTCGAAAACTGGCCCTCCTTTAGCCCAGAGAAGTTTAATTCATTAATTTTACTCCATCTTTCTTGAGTTACGACAATGTCTTCCGCTTTCGCCCACTTATTCGCCATTTATTGGAAGACATTGACTTTTTGTGTACCTGTAAGGTATTATTTCCTGCACCCCAGCTTCTTTGAAGCAGGATTTTCCATTATGTTCATAACTGATTCCATATTTGTACATATTAACGTAATATTGATTGCTTTTAACACAGCATGTTGTATTACTATTGTAGGCAATTTTATAGCTGGTACTTGCAACCTCAGTTTTTTGCCAGGTTTTCCAACTATTGCATGTTGCTAAACCCATTAGCTTCATAAAGCCATTAATCCTCCATCTTGTTATAATAGCCTAATCTATTTCACCTCCATTCTCTACCCTAAGTAATCCAGATGAGTTGTCGAGTTAATATAGAGAATGGGAAAACTTTTAAAAAAATGAGTTTTCCTTTTAAAAAGCCATTGTAGCGTTTTTTTCGATTAATGATAGAGGACTTAATCTTAAAACATCTTTTATGTAATTCTCTTTTAACATCGTGTTCATCATGGATTATATGTACGATGTATGCACCCTCCTAAATCTGAATGCATAATGTGCAAAGTTTTCACAATAATATTTCTTCAAGGTTGAAAGTGATAGGCCTCCTTCCTCCACACTTCTATATAAAGTTCTTAGTGCCAGTCTAGGTTTAGAATCTCGTCATGTAAACAAGTTGAAATAATTGATGAAAAGTTACCCTTGCATTATTATACATAGTCTATATGAACCTTGTGATCTTGGACGGAAACCCACATTTCTCTAAAATATTTTAAAAAAGAGTTGGTTAGACCTGCCAGCCTTAAGGTGGTCTTCCCCCAAACATTTTGCCTGCTTACCTCCAATTTTGCTGTATTTGTGTTTATTGGTCTTAGGACTCGTGCACTTTACCACTGTTAACCAGTGCTAACATGCTTGTGCTCACTCCCCTAAACATGGTTTGATTGACTTATCCACCACTGGCATATTTAATTTACTTTTAAGTCCATAGTAAAGTGCACTGCATGTGCCCAGGGCCAGTAAATTAAATGTTACTAGTGGGCCTGCAGCACTGATTGTGTCACCCACTTAAGTAACCCTTTAAACATGTCACAGGCCTACCACTGCAGACTCTGTGTTCGCAGTTTACACTGCCATGTCAGCTTGGAATTTAAAACCCTTTGCCAAGCCTTAAACCTCCTGTTTAATACATATAAGGCACCACTAAGGTAGGCTCTAGGTAGCCCATAGAGCACGGTGCTATGTAGTTAAACGGTAGGACATGTATGTTTACGTTTTACATGTCCTGGTAGTGATAAACACTCAAATTCATTTTTCACTTCTGTGAGGCCCACCCCTCTCATAGGATAACATTGTGGATTCCTTATTACACTTAATAAGCTGTAATTCCTAACTGAGAGTGAGTAGATCTGTCATGTTTAATACCTAAGGCATTGTAATGCTAAATCTTCTTTGATCTCCAGAGGGCCCCTACCAGTTCAAAGTGATGTCCTTTGGATTAAAGTATGCCCCTGATACCTCCCAGAGACTGGTGAACAAGGTTTTGGCTGGAATGGAGGCTTTCAGTGATGCTTCCTTGGATGACATAATTGTTTTCCGTAGCAGCTGGAAGGATCACCTTTTTCATCTGCAGGTATTTCTTGAAGCCCTTCAAAAAGCAGGCCTGACTAGCAAGGCCAGTAAGTGCCAGATAGGGCATTTAAGAAACCTGGAGCTCCAATAAAGAAGTGCTCAGGGGATGCAACTTGTGTTTGTGCTTGCTTTGCGTGCCCCCGGGGCTCTTTGGTATTACAGAAGGGTCAGCAGATGCCTGTCCATTCCCTTCTGTAATACTGAAAGCACTGGTGCACATACAGCACCAGTACTTCCTCAAGAGGGCCTTCTCTCATTTGCATGGGGGCGTGGCCCCATGCAGGTGAGGGAATCCCTTTGCCTCTGCGCCTACGCTGTATTAAAGATGTGGGCGCAGAGGCAAAGAAGCTCTCAGGAGACTCTCAGCTGTCAGTGCGTGCCCTCATTGTAGACCTCTGATAGAGTAAAAGGAGGTCCCATGGGCCCCCAGACATCCCCTTGCAGGCGGGTACAGTCACTTAATGCACTCGCCTGCGAGGGTATCTCTAATCCCCTATAAAAGTTCAGGTGGGTTTCCACCTGCAGTGTGAAAACATGGAGCGGCTTTAAAGGAGTTGCTCTTTTTTTCACATGAATGTACTGCTCCCAGGGCAGCATAGGTTCGCAGCTGCCCCCTGGGCAGTTCATTCACCATAATGCAGCAGATTTTCCTGGATTGCTTCGGGTGCACCTTTTGAAAGGTGCGCCTTGCGCAATCCGGAAAATGTGGTGCAGCCATAATATGGCCCCTAGTGGGCGGAGGTAAGGTGCAGCCCCTCCAGGCCAAGATAGAAACTATCATGGTCTGGAAGCCCCCAAAAATCAAAGCCAAGGTGAGAGCCTTCCTAGGCCTAACAGGTTATTACAGGAGGTTTGTGAAGGGATTTTTCACCATTGTTGTCCCCTTGACTGGGCTGACATCTAAGAAGCAGCTCAGAACTGTGATTTAGACAGGGGCCCGGCAGAAATTGCTGCCCTCACTGCCCGGGTGAGAAGGACTGGGCCTGCCACTCTTGTTCCCAGGACCCAGAGTGACTTCAAGGGCTTTCTGGCTTGCCTTCTGACCTGAAGTCTCAGAGACATAAAAGACTCCACCCACCCTGTTCTTACACCTGGACTATTGGAAGTGGTCCCAAAGTGTTTGCTTCATCGGAACCAATGCATTCCCTGCTGCGAGATCAAAATTGGTTCATCTACGCTGTTCGAGCAGTACCAGTGTATTGCCTTTGGAACAAATGCATCGCCCTCGCAACTGATGGATCCTCTACCAAATTGGAGTAGACACATCACGTTCTGAACCACCACATTGCCCATGGAAACGACACATTGCCACTGTTGCATGGAGAAGCCCATCGTATTGCATTTAATAATGAGCGCTTTGCACTCGGAAATGACACATATTCTACTGCCGAAGCAGAGTCTATGCATCACCTTCAGAACCACTGCATCGGCCCTTTGAAATGATGCATCTCCGCTGTTGCACAGAGAGAAACAAAGCATCACCTTCGCTATGTGGGCCGTTGTATCACCTGGTCAGCACCCCACATCTCGTTGTCAACTCAACAAGCAGCTGTTTCAGCAAACCAAGCCTGGTTCCTGTAGCCTGCCAGCATTCCATCGCGGTCAGCCTGAACTTTTGACTTTGTCCCGGTCCAGCGTAGCCAGATATCCCAAATAGGTGTGTATTGCTTCTAAGTGTTATTTCACAGCTTATTCTTTAAAGATTATTATCTCAAGTTCTAATTATTGAAGTTTTGTCATTTTGGTCTTGTTTTATCTATAAAATTGAGCTCTATTTACCTAACCTAGTATGGAGTGTTTTTGTCGTGTTTTCACTGTGTTACAGTTTGAAGTGTTGTACTAATTCTTTACACATTGCCTCTTAAGTTAAGCCTGACTGCTCTGTGCCAAACTACCAGAGGGTGAGCACAAGTTAATTTAGGGTGAGTTTGTGACTTACTCCGACTAGGACTGTGGTTCTTGTTTGGGCAGGGTGCATACCTCTGCCAACCAGAAACCCTATTTCTAATAGTCTCCTAGGCCATAAGGGATAAAGGCCTTCTCAGCATCTAACAAAAGATTCGCAGATGGTATTTGTTTTACCGAAATAATTTTCAAGCCTCCATTAAGTAGTATGTTTTGATAAACAGCTGGCAGCCAGAAACAAAACCGTTTTGATCTGAATTAATTCATTTATATGCCACTTTATTAAACCTATTTGCTAACAGTTTCATGATGATTTTGTATTCCGAGTTTAACAGTATAATAGGGCAATATGAGTTTATGCCCTCTGAGTGCTAACCCTTTTCAAGAGGTTACCACATTTCCTGTACTAAAAGAGGGCGGAATTGCTCCTCCGCCCAAAATAAAATTGGCTAATCACAAAAAATGTACATTTAAAATGTATTGATAATTTGTTGATGTGCTACTCTAACTCCTCCATGATAAAAGGGTTAAGAATGTTAGTAATATCCTCCTCTGAGAACATCGGTTTCAAAACTTGTGCTAGATATGTATTTGATTCCTTGCGACCTACTGATTGGGTATGATTATAGATCTCTGTAAAATGCTCAAAAAAGATTGTACTTATTGTTTCTGTCCCATTGCTGTGCATCATACCCGTCCCCTTTCTCCCATATACAAAATCCCATCAATCTCTTTCAGTGTTATTAGATCAATAACCTTCTCTCCTATCCTACTCTTCTCCCCCTCCATTGAACGCCCCATTCCTAAAGATTTTGGATTATATAAACTCCTGATATTTTAATGTGAAATTTGCATACCATACTGTGCAAATAACAATTAATCGACCCCTCTTATTAACCTTAACATCAAATTTCTTAGGTGCATATTCTCGAGGAAGTGGTGGTGAGAGGCGTTAGCCTCCTTGGCTTAACGCCTCTCACCGCCACTTTGGAAACGCCAGGCTGCACCCTATTCTCAAGAATGTGGTGCAGCCTGGTGTTTCCCCCTGCGACTAAGCTAAGTCTCGTGACTTAACGGCAACGCAGGCACCCTTGCACCAGAGTGCAAGGGTGTCAGGGAGCAGGGAGGTTTGTTTATGTACAGGAAGGTGTCCTTTCCTGCACATAAATAAACCTAAAATGCCATTTAGTAACTTACATGTGTGCTGCTTCATGGAGCACACATGTCAGTTACAAAACTGCATTTTTTCAAAGGTTTGTTTATGTACAGGAAGGGACACCTTCCTGTACATAAACAAACCCTGGCATTTTGCCATTTCCATGTATGCTGCACAAGGCAGCACACATGGAATTAGCAAAAACAAGGAGAATTTAAGCATTTCTCCTCATTTCGCTACCTTAAGACTAGGATTTTTCTGGTCTTCAGTTCGGCGCTGCCACCAATTATCGTCACCCCTGATAATAGGTGGCAGCGTCGAATTCAATGGGTGTTGCGGTGGTACGCCCACCGCAACACCCACTGCACGCCCCCTTTCACGCTAAGTTTAGCGTGAAAGGGGCCCTACTTTCAAGGCAGCGTTAAGCTTAAAGCCACGTTAAGTGGGTTAACGCTGCCTTGAGAATAGGGCGCTTGCCCTATCGCCACGGGAACGTAAATAAAAGTGACGTTCCCGTGGCGATAGGGGCTTGAGAATATGCCCCTTAGTCTCACACCAACACTTCCGCCAGATAACTCCTGATTTACCCATATTTCCAGTTCTTTGAATTATACTGGATCTGCATCCTGAAGTGTCAGAAGTGCTTTTGTCTGCGCAACCACCCCAATAAAGGGCCTAGCACATATTACTAATATAAAATTCACCCTGAAAGTGCACATTATAAGTGCTTAAGAGAAGTATGTGCAAATAGCAAAAAGTGTTGAAGGTGCCCATATTGTCATTCCAGATTTCCTTATTATTTGCTCACCAACATCCTCCATACTCACCGCCCTGGGTGGTATGGCTGTAGTTTCACCCAAGTTGATGCTCCTCACACAGCACTATTGCCTGTAGCTCCTTGACACCATGAAGGGGTGCCCAACATTTCCCCTTTCCTGCTGCTCATACCTCCCGGTGCCCTCTAATCCCTTCAGATCTTGAATCAAACCATATTTAATTCCGCCCATAATTTTCAAAAACATGACATAATCTTAAAACGTGTTGAACACATAGAACTTTCCCTTATATAGCACATTTAGTTAAGAATGTTGTGCTATCAATGCCTGTGCCCCTACTGCTTGAAACCGTAGGATCAGGTTATTGAAATCTTTTCGCCTTCAAGCAGTTTCTGCAGTGATATCTGGAAAAATATGAAAAGAGTAGTTATTTTGCATTAAGATTTTTCTTTTATTATTCTAGCGAGAATCATCTCTTTCACCCTGTAATCTGAAAATTTCACCAGCAGAGTTCTAGCGTACTTGGCATGGGTAGCAATTTGCTCAGGGACCATGTGGACTCATATAATGCTTAAATTTTAGGATTAAGTTCTTTAGAGGCCCAAACACTTAAAAGATTTTGGTGCCACCCCCCATATATATCTAATCCAAAATATAAACAATAAGAAACTGTCAAATAAAATGTTATTTTTCGGGATGAAACACAATTTACAGTAAAAAGGAAAATAATGTTTATTTCTGCATTGTTGCACTTTATTTATAAGCTCAGCAGCAACATATGGTACATGGGTAATGGAATATTTCTGTGGTGCCCTCCTTCTCTTACTGCCCTAAGCAGTGTTTATTTTGCTTAATGGTTAATCCAGCCCTGTTAAATCCTTTGTATATTCTGGCAACAGTTTTCCTTGTTAATAGTTCAACCTGTGAAATGGAGCCAACACTAGCCTCCTTATGCTCTGGAATCAATGTAATGCATAATTCTGAACGTCTTGACTCATTCTTCAACTGCTCTAGTTTGTCTCTCCTTTATGTTACTTCCTTTTCTAATGTTTCAGGCAATTCAACAGTATAATACAACCTATCTCCGCACTCTTACATCCGCTCTTCCATTTCTTCAGCTTTGGGACAGCTGTGTCATCTCACTCGTCATTTTCCATCTTAAAATCTTTAAAAGTGATCTCACCTATTGAAAAGTCTGCAGCTGGTGCCTGATTTTATACTATAATATCAGGCATTGGCAATGCTTGATTACTTGCGTTGGCACCGTTGTATTGCTTTATGACGCCATACAGAACATGCATTACAATCATCCAACTTTGGGGAGGTCACTTCAGTTTTTCTGTCAATCAAACCTGTGATGCAGAAGTATCATCGATATTTCATTGGCAAGTACAATAATCTATTCAGTTATTTCTGAAATTAAGGAAGCGAATATTCTTTGAGAGACTGAAATTTGAAGTTCTTAAAAAGTCGATAATCTGAATTTATATATGGGGTGTAGTTGTTTGGGACATTCTCCATTATCTTCCTTTTTTCCATTTATCTGGTCAGTATTACAGATCTTGTGAATGCGCCGTCATGTATAATTTACTTTATTGCTGTCCATTTAACTTATTTGTAAAGTTTAATCAACAAAATAAACAATAATTAAGCAAGGCTGCCTGTGTGTGCATGTAACCTCCTCGAAGGAGTGCTACAAAAAGATCATTAGAATATCGTCTGATATAAGTATCATGTTCTAAATATCGCTCCATTTAAAGATAATAACAGAAAATCTAATCACAATGAGCTAATATTTTTTGTAAACAAAGTTTAGGATATGATATTTATGTCATAGGATATTCAGACATACAACCAGGGGGCAGATTTATGTTCCCTGGCGCATCCCTGCAAATC
Organism: Triturus cristatus; assembly: GCF_964204655.1. Classification (NCBI taxonomy): domain Eukaryota; kingdom Metazoa; phylum Chordata; class Amphibia; order Caudata; family Salamandridae; genus Triturus; species Triturus cristatus. The sequence continues at coordinate 312,906,637 of NC_140588.1, read as the reverse complement.
AGCATGGATGCGCCAGGGAAGATGCGTCACGCAAGTTTACCCATGCGCCACAATAGATGCGCCGCATTTACAATGCAGCGCATCGTGGCGCAAGGATAAACAGATGCGTGACGCATCTGATGGCGGAAGGGCGGCGCATTGCTGGAGTTGCGTCGCAAGCACGACGCAGCTCCAGCAAGGCTCGGGGGTGCCCTATCGGTACAATGCTGCGTCAATCCTTACGCCTGCTTCAAGCCGGCGCAGGGATTTGACGCATCATGGCCGGAAAAGTGACTGAGTGAAATCTTGTAGATTTCACTCAGCCACTTTTCGGAGGCGTTCCTGCGCCGGAACGCCCCCCCCCCCTGTGAAGGTACGCCCACATGTGGCGCAAGCTTTACAACGTGACGCATCTCCCTAGATGCATCACGTTGTAAATCTGCCACAGCATGGCGCTGGTTTTGCGCCGCCGCTGCATCACAAAAGTGATGCAACGGCAGCTCAAAAGTGACGCACAGAGCTTATAAATCTGCCCCGATGTTTCTACTGCTGACTGGGTGAGTACGTGTGCTCAGTGTTTAATTTGAGCACATGGTTGCTGGTGGGGGGTAACAGGCACTCGGTTTTGGGGTTGGCACTTATTTTTCCTCATCAGATATTTCCCAAGAGAGAGAGAAAACACACAAATGGTAAAGAAGGAGGAAGAGAAAGACTGAAAACCTGTCCCAAAGGGAGAAAGCAGGAACGTGCAGGAGTGAGGTAAAGAGGCAGAGGGTGCCTGGTAGTGGATTAAAGAGGCCTGGGGTGGATTCTGGACTACAAATTCTTGGTATTCTAGGCCGTGCCATTTAGTAGTGCCAGTCAGTCTTCTGAACAGAGCTTTGAGCACCAGCCCTCATTATTTTGCAAATGAAGCACTGCGTGTGCTAGTATTTGTATTTCCAGTGTAAGCTTAAGAGTGTGTGCATTGTTGGCACATGTGCCTTTATGTATGTTCTTTATGTGTGCCAACGGAGTTGTCTGTCATGTTTTGTCTTGTACCAAAACAAGACGTATTGGTTTTGTTAATCCTTGTTTATGTTTCTGTATCACCAACCAGTTTTCTTACCCTTACAAATCAGCCTTTTGTTCACAAGCACAAGTGTAGTTCACTTTTTGATCAAAATACAGAATACGCCCACCCATAAAGAACAAGCACCTGCCAAACTTGGCCTTGTACCATATTTTATTATTATTTTTTGAAACACAGAATTATAAGCACCAACAATAAATTGCTGCAAGAGAAAAAAGTAGGGTTGTGTGACCATCTACCAACTTACACCATCAATTTGTATCTTAGGAACCCTATGGTAACAAAGTGTCCAACAGAGATGACTCTTATTAATTAAAGACACATTAACATACATTTGCTACATTACCAAAGGCTGTTGCCTACTTCATCTAGCTCTCTAAATCATTTCCAACTCTGCCCTGTCTACCGAAACAATAGTGTACCAACTCTGAGACATCGATTTGTTGGTGGCACAATGGTTAGCAGTATCAATCAATCCATATTTGTAAAGCACAAACATATCACCCCTCAAGGTTTCAAGGCACTGGGGGCCGTCGGGGAGATTAAGAGAGCTATTTCCCAGAGTCACATGATGCTGAGCTGAGCTGCCACCGGTGATCGAACTGTGAGCCCAGCACTCAAGAGTCAGCTGCTGTCGTCGCTGCGCCACACCTTTCTCCTAGTAAATGATCAGAGCCACAGGCATTTATTTTAATAGTCTTATTTTAATATAATGGTAGTATTGTTTTGTTCAAATATTTTCATATCAACCATAAACAAAAGTAAAATATCTGATTTATTACATTTAGGTTAGGACATGAGATGTGCAGCCTCCAGCATTTCACAGAGGTGCGCTGTCAAAATATCGATTTATTAATATCGACCTACCTTAATATTGAGTTTTTTAATATCGTAGGGACAGAATATCGAAGTCAAGAATATCGTTGACCAGAATATCGACCTTAAGGTAAGTAATATCCTTGTTTTTTAATATCGAAGTAATTAATATTCGAAGTAAGTAACATCGTTAGCAAAAATATCGTATTCAATAATATCGATATTTTTATTAGTGTTATGTATTTTAGTATGTATTTTATATGTATGTTTAATTTTTTTTAATGTATTTTCATTATTTTTAAATATATGTATTAAATGTTTAGAAATTAGTAATTTTTTTTAAGTAAATTTTTGCGTTTTACTATCAGAGCGGGTTGTGGGTTTATAGGGGAATAGGGTGGGAAGTAATTTATTAATTAATATGTTTTTATTTATAGTTATTGAGTATTCATTTAGGTGCCGATTCGGATCCGTTAAAAAAATTTACCGTCCAACTCGTATCCGTATTTTTTTATGTATGACTCGGACGTGAAAAATACATACGAATGGCCTCGGGAAAAGTCTACGAGACATCCCCGGACAGTTTTACGTACGAGTCGTAAAACTGAAGTCCGAGCGCACAAGTCCGATCCGTACCGGCGTCCTGAATACACAAGCGTATTTACGCGCCGTACCCCCAGCCCCGTATGTATGCGCGTTATACCCCCAGCACCCCGTACGTACATGCCGTACCCCCAGCCCCGTATGTACGCGCTGTACCCCCAGCCCCCCGTATGTACGGCGCGTACATACGGGGGGGCTGGGGGTATGGCGCGTACATACGGGGCTGGGGGTACGGCACGTACATACGGGGGGGGCTGGGGGTACGGTCCATACATATGCAATGTTGGGGTACGCACCGTACATGATGACACATACGATGTGGGTGATGGCGTGTACGGCGCGTACCGGGCCCCCTTTTCCTCGTGCATCACGGCGTACTTAGCTTTTCCGGCACTTTTTGGCTCCCGTAAAAATATAGCCGTGCGGAGTGCTGTGGGTACGAATCGTACTTGCTGGTCCGTAAAACGCTGCCTGACTCCGTGCAGACGTCGCGTACGCGCTGTCCAGGATCGGAATTGTATGTATTTTTTAGCCGTACGGTGATTTTTACGAATCGTACGGTAATGGGATTTCTGTACGATTCGTACTTGCTGGTTTGTACGGTGGAATTCCCGGGTACGAGTCGTACGGAGAACATGCTCCGTACGACCATTTGTACCCGGGTTTTACAGGATCGGAATCGGCACCTTATTGTTAATGAATTATTAATTGGTAATTAATTGTTATTAATTGGTTAATGTTTAATTATATTAATTATAATTCATGTATTAATATTTTTTATTTATTGTTATTGGTAATTCATGTATTGCTAATTAATTACTAATTGGTAATTAATATTTATTAAATGATTAATTGATAATTTAAATAATTATGTGATTTTTTTCTGTGTAGTGGGTTGTGGGTTTATAGGGGAATATGGTGGGAAGTAATTTAATTATAGTTAATTAATTAATATGTTTTTAATTATTGTTATTGATTAATAATATATTGTTAATTCATTTTTCATTGCTAATTAATTTTTATTAATTGATTAATTGATCATTAAATTAATTGTGTTTTTTATGTGTAGCGTGTTGTGTGTTTATGGTGGAATAGTGTGGGAAGTAATTTAATGTTATTTGAGTAAATATTAATTTAATTTTATTGGTATGTATTAATATTTTTTTGTTAATGAATTATTAATATGGTATTTATTTAACAAAAATTATTTAATTCATAAATATGTTAATTTAACCCCTACGCTATCCTTCATTTTCCACACTGTTACACTCACTGGAGTTGGAATAGTAATTAAACCCCTACGCTATCCAACACTTTCCCTACTGTTGCACTCACTGGAGTGGGAATAGTAATTTTTACCCCTACGCTATCCAACACTTTCCCTTCTGTTGCACTCACTGGAGTGGGAATAGTAATTTTTACCCCTACGCTATCCAACACTCTCCCTACTGTTGCACTCACTGGAGTGAGAATGGTAATTTTTACCCCTACGCTATCCAACACTTTCCCTACTGTTGCACTCCCTGGAGTGGGAATAGTCATTTTTACCCCTATGTTATCCAAAACATTCCCTACTGTAGTACTCCCTGGAGTGGGAATAGCAATTTTTACCCCTACTCTATCCAACATTTTCCCTACTGTTGCACTCACTGGAGTGGGAATAGTATTTTTTACCCCTCTGCTATCCAACACTTTTTCTACTGTTGCACTCACTGGAGTGGGAATAGTAATTTTAATCGCTACGCTATCCAACACTTTCCCTACTGTTGCACTCACTGGAGTGGGAATAGTAATTTTTACCCCTACGCTATCCAAAACTTTCCCTACTGTTGCACTCTCTGGAGTGGGAATAGCAATTTTTACCCCTACGCTATCCAACATTTTCCCTACTGTTGCACTCCATGGAGTGGGAATAGTAATTTTTACCCCTACTCTATCCAACACTTTTTCTACTGTTGCACTCACTGGAGTGGGAATAGTAATTTTACCCGCTACGCTATCCAACACTTTCCCTACTGTTGCACTCCCTGGAGTGAGAATAGTAATTTTAACCCCTACGCTATCCAACATTTTCCCTACTGTTGCACTGTTTGGAGTTGGAATAGTAATTATATTCCCTCCGCTATCTAATATTTTTTGTATTATTTTAGCTAATGTAGTATATAATTAATTTTAAAAAGATTAAAAATAATTTTAATTGTTTTCATTTATTACATATATTTCATTTTTATTTATATTATTGTTTTATGTGTATTGATGTATATATAATTTTAAGATTTTTTAAACAATGTATACGTTATTAAAATAATTATTAAAACATATTAATAAGTAAGTATATATTATATATTATATGTATATGTTTAATGTATTTTTAAATTATATATATATATTACTTATAATTTATTTACATTTTAAAATATTTTAACTATTTGTATATGTATTATTTACTTTATTTACATTTTTTTAACTTGAAAACAATATTTTTTACAGCAATACTTTTTTTTCGATATTTTTGTACTTACCATAATGTAGATAGGAGGCCGATATTCTGACCTTCAATATTCTGTCAGTGATTCTTCACAGAATCCCATTCATTTAGCGATCAAATTAATCTCAGTTTGGTCCCATAACATTTGCAAGCTGGCTCTGATGCCAAATTGCATCTCATAAGACAGCAAAACCTTCTCAGGCCAACAGATTGCAGAGGTCAGGTGGCAGAGGCTAAGCTGTTATTCGTGCAGCAGGTGCAGTGACAGTTCGGCTGCTGGTCAAAAGAGAGCACTGTATCTTGACTGTGACTCTTTCTTGCTGCCCAACCGAAAAGAGGAGGGCATCCTGATTGTGACCTGGCACTGGAAGGTCCTCTGGTCCATTATGCAGTATTCCTCTAAGACTAAAATGGTCTATGTTCACCCTTCTCTTTTTTATTGAGCTCCCCATCCTAGCATATCCTTTTTCTGTTCAACACAGTCACACCATCCTTACCATCCGGAAATCCAAGGTTCTCTTTACCCAGCATGCTTTTAGAAACTTTAATTTCCACCACATCTGCCTCAGTCAGATGCCAAGAGCTGTCTAAATGGTACTATATTGTAATTCCATTTATATGGAGCTTCCTACCCCTGATAAAGCATTGAAGCACTTTATGCCGAGCAGCATGCTGCTCTGGAACCTATTGATGCAAGATATGTGTTCATCACCCATTCTACAAACTGAAGTCTTTAATCAATGCTCTAGTCAAGATTTTATCAATGCTTCAGTTTTGAGATTAATTAAACAATTGCTGTAGTCTCTTCACATGCCTATCTAGACCAAATTCTCTGCCCTGATTAAGGTTAACTTTCCTAGTCGTGCCTCGTATTCTCACCAGGTGGGTTTGCTATTAGCCACAAACAGGGATTTATACACATCACTTATTCTATTCTGTATGTTCTGTTCTGGTATGTCATGTCATATCGTGTTATGTTGATTTGTGTAGCACACTAATTACCCGAGAGGGTATCCAGGCGCAGTATGGTTGGCCACTGAAGTTCTCTCACTCACAAAACTGGAATCTTCTCAACTACACATGTTAAAGAAACGTCCATTGTTCCACCTGCACTTTACTTACCACCCATTACCCATTTAATTATTCCATTCCTTAGTCCTCATGGGGCCACTTAATTAATTCACTCCAGTGCACCTTATGAACCATCATAACCCAACTGCTGTCCAAGAGTGCTCTGAAGGTTCACCACCTCTATTTTGAGTTTTCACCACTGTTGATCACCACATCTCTCTGCCTCAAATTCCATACTCCTTCCTGTTTCTCCAATCGGTTCCCCACCAACAAAATACTGTGCATAAAATGTGCCTAAGGTTTAATATATACACTATCTTTTGAAATATATCTTTGGAAATTAAGGCAGCCACTGCCAGATATTTATTGGAAACACCACAGAGATATCTATTTTAATTATTCATTAATGCGTTATTTCGCTATGCCACTACTTTAAAGAAACACTCTTTCAGTGCCATGTTGTGTGCTTGAAGCATGCTCAAAATTTGGCAGCAAACACAGGTTGAATAGCCAGGGACATTTTACCGCATTGCTACAGGTCTAAACCTTATTCATTGGCTTTCCCTTTCAAAGCGCATGACATTAAAACTAGGATACCAAATGGCATATTTACTAACATTTCATGCAACGCAGGGCAACAAGCAAAGTTGCTGCACTGTGTTGCGTGACATGGAGAGAGCAGAAATGCCCCATATCTACTAAGATATAGTGCACTTCTGCTCCCATCTTGCACTGGCACACTTGAGGCTGCTTAGTGCCAGCACAGGCACCGTAGTGCCTTATTGCAAGGGTGCCTGCTTTACAAGCAGGATAATTTTTATGCAGGGAGGGGTACCTTCCTGAACAAAAGAACATCCTTAAAAGCATTTTTCTTTTTCTTTTTTTGTGATGTGGTTTGCATCACACACAGAAAAAGGAAGTAACAAGGAGAAATAAAGATATTTCTCCTCATTATGCCTGGGTCTAGGAGGCGCACCTTAATGCCGCAGTCCCAGGTTTATTGACCTTAATAAATCTGGGATTGAGTCAAAATCCATGGGTGAATGTATGGGAACACCCACGCACCACTCATGGAACACCTCCCTGATGTAAAGTAACGTAAGGCACCGCTATGAACTGCATTGGGTTACTTTGTATTTACTAAACCACAAAAAGTTGATTTGTGTGGCTTAGCAAATTCCAGATAAGGACTTGCGTTGCCTAGCGACAAAGCAAGTCCTTAGTAAATCAGGGCCCCTAGTATTGATATGCATTAAAGAGACTGCTCCAGTGTGCTCACTGAAGAAGATTACCATACCCATTCTTTTGAAATACTTTGGGTCAGACAATTGTTGCCTCCTTAAAATACCAGGCACCGATCTCCAGTGGTTAGGGGACTGGAGATTCACAGTGCTAGGCCCAAGGATCTGGAATTCACAGATTTGAACATCATACTTAATATCCAATCTCTGATATGATGGAAACTGAAGAGAATAGAAAAGTCATGTTTATCATGCAGGACCTTTTCCCTAATGATCTGCAGCAACTGCTCAGTCCATAGGCATACTCCAAAATTGATGTCTCGTGGATATTCAATAAGGATTCAGAATGCATTGTATGTGTATTTAAAATAATGTGTCTTTTGGGAATCCAAGACTTCCTCACAATCTCCTTTACCCCTATTTATCAAGAAGTAACACAGCGCTGCAATCAAAGTTGCTGCGCTCTGTTGCATGAAAGCAGCACTATATCTACTAAGATGGATCTGTTTTTATCTATCTCTGTGCAGTTGAAGTTTTGGCTTCCATTCACAGAAGCCCTAGTGCAAGGGTGTGTGAGTTCTGTAAGGAATTTTCCCACCAACTGAGTGATGCCTGTATGCATGGCATTTGCTTTCCTTGGGCCCGATTCACAGAACTAACTTAAGAGAAATCCTAAACGTACTACCGTTTTGGTATTCACAGAAGGCACTTACTAATTTTGGTATTCACAGAAGGCACTTACTCATTTTGGTATTCACAGAAGGTAGGAGTCCTAACTTTAGGACTACTAAATGCCTTCTGTGAATATCGAAAGTCTTAAAGTTCTGATTTTTCTCAGTTTAGGAGTAGTAAAGTTAGGAGTCCTAACTTTACTACTCCTAAATTGAGAAAAATCCTAACTTTAAGACTTTCGGTATTCACAGAAGGCGTGTAGGAGTCCTAAAGTTAGGAGTCCTAACTTTACTAATCTTAAACTGAGAAAAATCCTAACTTTAAGACTTTCGGTATTCACAGAAGTCATTTAGGAGTCCTAAAGGTAGGAGTCCTAACTTCTGTGAATACCGAAATGAGTAAGTGCCTTCTGTGAATACCAAAATGAGTAAGTGCCTTCTGTGAATGCCAAAATGGTAGTAAGTTTAGGATTTTGTCTTAAGTTAGTTCTGTGAATCGGGCCCCCTGTAGGCAGCCATACTGTCGCTTTCCAGGGGGGTGCCTGCCTTCCTCGAGTACAGGGGCCATATTAGAGGGGAAAGCCCTTCGTATATTTTTCTCTTTTTATGATTTTAAATTTAACATCGTTTTGCTTTTTGTATTTTGATTTACAAGTAGGTTTCAAGGCACAGGGGAGCCAGTGACTGTTCCCAGGGGTTGCTAGACCCTTGTTCCTTTTACTTTGCCCACCCGATTTTACATTGGAATTGGACACGCCTACTGAATGGCTGCAGATTTGAAGGGTGGGGCAGCGCGTCTGCTCAGTTGTCCCAGCAACTGAGTGATGCATGTATGCATAGCATTTGCTTTCCTTGAAGGCAGCTAGACAGCCACTTTTCAGGGAGGTGCCTGACTCCCTCGAGTACAGGGGCCATCATAGAGGGGGAAAACCCCTTTGTATATTGCTCTTTTTATGATTTCAACTTTCACATCATTTTGCTTTTTATATTTTAATTTACTAGTAGGGTTGACGTCACTGGGGAGCTGGTGACTGTTCCCAGGGGTTGCTAGACCCTTTGCTTTTATTTTGCCCACCCAATTTTAAATTGATATTGGACACACCTACTGATTGGATGCAGCTTTAGAGGATGGGCAAGCCCATCTGCGTCTGTCCGCGCCTTGACTGCGCCCAGAGCCCTACACCCCATTCGAGTCAGATTAGGTAACTCCTCAACTAAATCAAGAAGCACTACTAGCGCTAAACAAAGGCAAGAGGGAAAGTTTTACTAACCTCGATTGCTCTCTATTAGCATTAATAAACCTGTTAAATGTCCTTCATGTGAACTAAAAGTTATGGCTGAGCCTAGTAAGCTCTTCTTTGAGAGTTACCCCCATGTATGTAAAATAGTTCCTCTCACATTTAGCAACAAACCTATGAAAGATGTCTTAAAAAATAATATATCAAAGGCACATAGTAAACGAGCTAACAAATTGCTGAACCTGTTATCATGTGTTCTGTTAATTACTAGATCCTTAACCAAACACAACTGTGAGTTCCATTTATTTATGGAAACACACAGACCTGCACTAGCTTTTATCACAGAAACCAGGACCGGCCTCACTTGTAACATACATATGCAGGCTGCATTACCACAGGGCTTTAATCTCCATAGGTGTGACAGGGAATGTAAGCGTGGAGGACGTGTAGCAGTTATTATCAGAGAAGATTTTGCATCTAGCTGCCTGCTCGTTCTCCTTTCCATCGGGGAATCAATTTCCTTTGTCATTGAGGTTAATAAGCAACAATCGTTCAAAGGTATAGACTTTAACAGACCACCTAGCTCCAGAAAAGATTTCCCCCAGGAAATAGCCAGACTTTTGGAGAAATCTATTTTAGAAACTAATCCACACAGTTCTTGTCGACTTCAATTACCATCTAGAGGCGACTTCAGACCCTGATGTTGCATGCATCACTTCTCCAAACTATCTTGGAGTTAGGCCTAGATCAAACAGTAAGAGGACCAACAGATCAGGCAGGTCATACCTTAGATGGGATTTTTAAAATAATCCAGACCTAATCAATATAAAGACATTTCAATCAGCATCATCCAACCATAGTGCAGTCTTCTTTGAACTGTCCCTCCTACAGTGTATTTCTAACATAACGAAATTACCATCTACCTTCCCTTCACAAGCTTGGCGGAATGTGCAGCCAGACCATTTTATTGAAGTAATAGATAACATGCTCCTAAATCTTTCTAGTGATGGTGAAGCAGTAGCCAAAGAATATAATAGGTGGCTGGAAACTGCTTCTAATCGAATAGCTCTCGTTAGAAAGATTAAAAGAAAACGGCAATGCCCTTTTGCCCCATGGTTCTCTTTGGAACTTAGGGAGTGTAGGCAAAATTGTAGAAAACATGAAAGAAGATGGAGAATGGCCTATAAAGAGGAAGAGAAGGTAAAATATAAACAATGTATAGTCATTTACAAAGATCTAATTATGAAAACTAAAACATTATTTTTTACAAAAAAGATTGAGGAAGCTAATGACTCTCCTAAAGACCTTTTCCAGAAAATCACAGAACTAACAATTGTAATAAAAACTTTCTGACAGCCAGTCACCTTTTTTGTGCTACTATGGCAAAAGTCTTTTTGGAAAAATTAGATTAAAAAAAAAGTACAATTCTAATTTGGCGTCCACCATGCTACTTGCCAATATGGGCGATCTGCCCCTCAAAACAACTAAAATTCTTGACGAGTTTATTGCCTACCCAATGAGTACATAAGAAATCTATTGGAAACCTAAACTTTGGGTTCTCCGTACAATCCTTGTCTGCCCAATATAGCTAACCTTGCAACAGAAGTAATCCCATCCAAACTAACCTCCATCTATCAAGCCATGTGTCAAACAGGCATTTTCTCAAGTATTTGGAAGAAAGCACCTCGATTCCCCTTTTAAAAAAAGCTTCGCTCAACCATAACGTCCCAACAAACTATCATCCAATTTCACGTCTTCCATTACCAGCCAAAATAGTTGAACATTTTCTGAACAGCCAGGTAGTGACCTTTACCAAGTCCATTAAACTTCTAGACACCACACAATTTGACTTCCGGAAAGGCCACAGTACGGAGATGGCTTTGCTCAAGGCAACTGAAGAGATCAGGCAGGTTTTGGATCAAGAAAAAGGGGCAACTCTTATCCTGCTTGATCTCTCGGCTTCTTTTGACAATGTCAGTCACAAATTATTACTAGGTCGACTATCAAACTGTGGGATCACAGGCTTGGCCTTGGGCCTGTTAAAATCCTACTTAGTGGAACGGGAGCAAATAGTAAAATTGGAGTATTACAACTCTCATCCTTTTTCTCGTCAATGCAGGGAACCTCAGGGATCCTCATTGAGCCCTACCCTTTTTATTAATATTTATGTCTCCCCTTTAGCTAAGTTGATAAGAAGCTTTGGATTCTCCCTGACATCCTATGCGGACAACACCCAAATTGTCGTATCCATAGGAAACAATGATGCTGGCACAAGGCCCAGATTCCATGACTGCATGCTGCCCATTCACGAGTGGATGGACGCTAACTGCCTTAAATTAAACACAGGAAAAACAGAAGGCCTAATTTTTGGACCCCAATCATCTTTCTAGGTTCCATCAACCTGGCCAGCTATCATGGGTTCTATCCCTACCCCAGTGGGAAATGCTCCTACTCTGGGAGTGATTACTGGCAATTAACTACATTTTGCAGATCATTCATCCACTTTTAATACCCCCAGAATAATAAAAAAAATTAAGACTTTTATACCTGACAAATTGCAAAAGATTTTAATCACCTCTCTGATCCTTTCAACAATAGACTATTGTAATAATCTAATATTAACTACCCACAAGTACAATATTAATAAACTTCCGGTCCTCCAAAATGCTGCAGCTAGACTTCTGCTAAAGATTCCTGAATTCTGCTCAGTACCTCAAGATATAAAAAACTTGCATTGACTTCCCATCAAGCAAAGGATCACCTTTAAGGTGCTATGTCTAGCTTATAAGGCGCTTCATGATCTCAGCCCTGATTTTTTTAACCATAGCTTTAAATGGTATCTCACTGCCAGGAATCTTCGTTCAACAAATGCTAAATTAGCAGTAGTTCCAAGATTCAATCAAGTTAGTTCGGGTGGCAAGAGCATTGTGCTAGAAGCATCCAAAGCATGGAACACACTACCTCTCTTTATAAAAACAGCCACTAGTATATTTGCCGTCAGAAAAGCTGTAAAGACCTAGTTGTTCAGGTCTTGGTAATTTTGCGGCCTTGCGACACTCTTAGCTGGAACTGAATAGCGCCTAGATGCTTCTGGGCAGTGGTGCGCTCTACAAATCCTGCTAACTTAACAACATAACAGGAATAGTTTTTGAACTGGAAGACAACTATCCACGGGAACTTTCCAGTACAAAAACTACCCTTCAATACTTTTCCTGTTTTGCATGCATGCTGTACAACAAAGCACGCATACAAAGTAGGAAAAACTAGGAGAAATAAATTATTTCTTCTCATTGCACCTGCCTCAAGGAGGCATATGATTTGGGTGTGAACCCATGTCTACGTTTATTTGTAGATAGGGATTTGCATCAAAACCAATTGGTGGTTGCATGGGAACACCAATGTACCACCCAAGGAATGCCCCCTTGATGTGAAGTAATGCGAAGCAGTACATTGCGCAACTTTGCATTAATTTGTAAAACTATCCAATGCAAATTCTGTTTTGGGCTGGATAGTAAATCCCAACATAACCATTTCAATTGGGTTTGCATTACAAGAATAAAGCAAACTTAATGCAACACATGACTAAATCTGGGCTCACTATCTGCCTTTCGGAAGGCTGCGTGTTCCTTCAGTTTCTCTTTAGATGCTTCTGTCCAGCTTACTCTGTTGGCCTTACATCATGAGTACCTTCCTATGATTTCTCCCTCTTGTAAGAACTTTGTCATTTGGGATGGTGATGTAATTCCCATACTTGCAAAGTGCAGAAACATTGTAATAAGTTGCTGGGAAACTCCTCCTCCTCTGAGCGTAGGGCTTCTGTGTCCTCCTGTGGGCTTTACCACACAGTCTAAGTTATCAACAGGGTTAGTAAGAAATTGAGTAATGTGATGGAGACATCTTATCACCAATTACTACAATGAAAGGGCACTATTTGGGTCTGAATACAAGTTGCCTATTCTTTACAGACCCCTGCTTAAACCCCTCAGTTAGAAATTAGGTTTCTGGTTGGCAAACCAATGCACCTAGTCTAAGCAGGAACCAAAATAGTAGTCAGGGTAAGTGTAATGCACATTGAAAGTGTACCTGTGCCCTACCTCTGGTAGCTTAGCACAGAGCCGTCAGGCTAAACTAAAGAGGCAATGTGTTAAGTATTTGTGCACACACACACAGTAATACAGTGAAAACACCACAGAGTACTCCCACCAGTTTAGAAAAATAGGCAAACTTTTTCTGAGTAAACCAAGACCAGAATGAGAAAAATCTAATATACGGAAGAAAAGTTATGAATTTTGCAAGATTAAATCAAAATGCAGTGCTTAGAAGTCAATGGATCTAACTGAGGATATCTGATCACCCTTGACCGAGACAAATCCAAATGTTCAGTCTGCCCGCGATGAAACGCGGGCTGGATACAGGAGTTACGCAGACCCGCCGACAGTACCTTAGATGCGTTGAAGCCCGGGGACGATGTGTCGAAAAAAGGAGGGGATGCGTCACTGTCAAAGGCATTGCCTCAGTTCCAAAGTCGGGCAACATCATTGATGCGTCAAAGTTCAGTGTGCTGTGCATTGGATCCGAGGTGTTGATATCAAACCCCTGGGCTGTAGGCGATGCATTCGCACACAGTCGTGCAGGGCTGGGAATTCGTTGGGGATGGTGCGTCGCAGACGTTGGGATGTGGTGTCCAAGACTTACACAGCAGAGGTGATGTGGTGGTACTGCGTCAGCAAAGTCGAGGCTTCATTGTAAGTTGTGCTTGATTTAAGCAAAATAGGTCAACAATAATAGAATAAAGCCCCAGTTCATTTAAGTCATATCAATATCAAGCAGGATACATTAATTGCAGCGAAAATTATCATCTGAATGAAAATTGAGTTCCTTGTAAACACTTTTTATGCTGAACTAGCAATACCCCGTTCACAAGGACATTTGGGTCGCTCTTGTTTTTGTGAAAATTCATTTTTAAGTTGAGCGGTGTGCACGGTTTTCGTGCAGGCAGCAGCAATGCGTCAATATTGCAGGCAAATGCGCCGGTTACGAATGATGCTTCAGTGTCGATGCATTGGTTTCTTGAGTTGCACCAACAAACACTCACTTCCAAGGGCCCAGGACCAGATGTGGCACCACTTGGCAGAGCAGAAACCATAGCAGAGGAGCCCAGGTGCTGGTGGCAAGATGCAGGTGAAGTTTTTGATATCACCGAGAATTCAAAAAGAGGAGGCAATCCCAACACGCCCTTAGAGAATCTTTAGAGATGCAGGACGTAGAGAGTCAAGTCCAGTCCTCTCACTCTCAGTCATAAAGCAGCAGGCCAACACAGCAAAGCAAGCAGCAAAGTGGCAGTCCCTCCAGGCAACACAACAGGTCTTCTTCCTTGTAGAATGTCCTCAGATCCAGGATTGTTCTGAGTATATGGTGTGAGGGGTCCAGTGCTTATACCCATTTTAGCCTTTGAAGTAGGGAGACTTCAAAGAAAGGTCTTTGTAGTGCACAAGACCCTTCCCTTCCTTGCTTTGGCTCCAGACAAACTACAGAGGAATATTTAACTCTTTGTGTGGGGATAGGCACAGCCCTATTCAGATGCAAGTGTTGTCTCCCCCCGCTCACTCTAACTCAGGAAGACTCATCAGCCCGGTGATGGGCAATAAGGATATGCAGGGCACACCTCAGCTCCCTTTGTGCTTGACACTCTAAAGGAAATGCACAAAACCCAGCTGTCACCCAACCAGGTGGGCACTCCAGAGACAGGCAGGGGCACAGAATTATTAAAGTGAAAAAAATACCAACTTTCTAACAGTGGCATTTTCAGACTTGCAATTTTAAAACCAACTTCACTAAAGATGTGTTTCTAAATTATGAGTCCAGAGACACAAACTCTTTCTTCCCAATTGTAAGTTACACTTGTAAAGTGTCACAAGGCAGCTCCAAATGCTAACCTATGGGAGAGATAGGCCTTGCTGTAGTGAAAAACGAATTTAGCAGTTTTCACTACCAAGACATGTGAAACTCCAAAGTGCATTTCCTACCTTTTAAATACATTGCTCCCTTCCCATTGGGCTACCCAGGATCTACCTTCGGGGTGACTTATATGTAATAAAAGGGAAGGTTTGGGCCTGGCAAGTAAGTGAACTTGCCACATCAATATGGCAGTTTGAAACTGCACTGCACACACAGGCTCTGCAGTGGCAGGCTTGAGATATGTTTTAAATGGCATTTGGTTCCTCTATGATTGGCATATTTGATTTACTGAAAAATGCAGAGCACAGTGCACAATCAGTGCTGTAGGCCCACTAGTAGCATTTAATTTATAGGCCCTGGGCACTTATAGTGCACTGTACTCGGTATTTTTCACTAAATCATATATGCCAATCATAGAGAAACCAAATGTCATTGCATTTTAGGCACAGAGCACAGGCACTTTAGCACTGGTCAGCAGTGAAAAAGAGCACAGAGCCAGTAAAAACGAAGTTCTGCACACAGTCAAAACAGGAGGTCAGAAAGCAAAAAGTAATGGGAAACCACACAAAAAGATGCCAGGTCGAACACCCTGCTTGTGCAGGGAGTGGAATTACAAGTTTAATTGTGTTTAATGCATCTGATAATTATCTACGTATCTCAACCTTCATTAAATTTCAGCAAGTCAAAGCTGCTGAAGTTAAACAAGGGAAAAGTATACAGTATTTACCGTATCATGCGGATTTTGGCACATCTAACACCAAAATCTGCATGCTTTTCCCCAGAATCTCATAATAGGCGCTATTTATCACACCTGATAAATAACGTACCTTGGGGTATCGTTTTTTAAGAGGTGAAATAAATAGCACCTTCTTTGAAAACAAATTCGTAATCAGGCCCTTAAGGATTATGGTTGCTTTGTCATAATCCTAGTTCTGCTAATCCAATGCCACTGGTACTACCACTTCAGCCACTAATACAAGACTACAACTGTTACTACAACTGTGAAGTTGTCCTGCTTGTTCTACTTCTGAACTAATACTGTTAATGCTACTGATACTGTGACTAAGGCCCCTATTACAAATTCAACCACAGGATGAGTATCTATTCCTTGATCTTGTTTTACATCAGTAGTTAATGCTTTGCCTTTAATTCTTGGCACATGAGATTGAAGCACAGATGACAGACTGTAGCCACATGAAGGCTTGGCTTGTTTTGGACTCAAGAATCCAAGGGAACCTTGAGCTGAGCCTGAGCCAGGCGTCTGGCCAGGAGTGACCCGTGCAGGTAAGAGAGGTGGGGCAGGGTGGGGCGGGGTGGGGGGAGGCGTCAGATGACGATGGAAAATTAAATATTTATTTAATTTACCCTCTGCGTCATCTTTCGACTCACCCCGCCCCACCCCTGTTACCTGCACCTGGCTCAAAACTGGTTTGATCACATAAGGACAATCAAGGAGACAAAACAGAGAAATGACATGATGAACACGGTCAAACAACGTGATGAAGCAGATTACCAACACCACAGTGCAGAACCTACTACCCTGGTGAATTTTCAATTACAGTTGGACTTTCACCCAGACATTTTGAGTGCTGTTAGCTGGAATCACTGTGTGAAGGTTAAGAAATTTGCAATGTTCCCGCAGATCTCATAATTCCAATGGATCCAGTAACTGCTGTTACCAGCCCCATGGGAAATAAGAGTATTAACTTATGTAATGTATATTCTCAGTGTGGCTGGATGTGTTTTGAACATAATAACGAAATAAATAAGAACTGAAATTCCTACATTTTGTGGTCTTTTCCTGTTGTCACTCCCTTCAATAGCATGCACAGCACTAATGTCTGATACTTATATGGAAAAGGTGTGAATGCTGAAAATACAGCAATTTTCATAATGTAAACTTTCAAGTACTTCTCTTTGAAGCTTGTTTTCAAGCATTATAGTATAATTTCAATGCATTATTTGCATTAAAACATCATAGCATTACAATAATACAATCAACTAGTTTGCAGAACTGTCTCCTCACATAAGCTGTTGCACATAGCACTGCCTGGTGGGAAGTTGTGGCAGCAATCAGTAGCGGCTCCTGGTGGGAGTGTTACCGGGCGGTGACATGGTGCAGGGGAGGGGCAGGGTGGGCGGTAGTAAACACCGGAATACGGATGAATGCAAGTAAGTAGACAAATCAATTAAGCAAATTTTGTTGCGCGCGCTGCACCGCATTTGGCGATGCAGCGCGCGCAACAAAATTTGTTTTATTGATTTAATTGTCTACTTACCTGCATTCATCCGTATTCTGGTGTTTACTACCCCCCACCCCACGTCACCGCCTGGTAGCACTCCCACTAGGAGCCGCTGCTGGCAGCAATGTGACAAGGCTACTTCAGCCTGTGGCGTGCCAGCTAAAGCATTTCTAGCCAAATGTATGTTACTTCCAAACATTTGGGAGCAAAAAGCATAGATTCTGCATTTTGCTTTTTTCAAATCTGGGGCCATAATATCAAGAAACGGCGTTAAAATTATCGCCGCTAAGGCGGCAATAATGGGCTTGATAATATGCGCTTGAGAATTCCCATAGAAGCCCATGTTCTGGTGTCAACATGGGCTTCTATTGGAATTCTCTGCGGCATATTATCAACCCCATTATCGCCGCTAAAGCGGCGATAATTTTAACGCCGTGCTTGATAATATGCCCCCAGGTTTTTTTACATTTAGAATTGTACTGGGGTATGTAAGTAGGGAAAAACACTCTTTCCTTGCACAAAAAGAGACAGACATGAATGGTCAGGTCGACTAACTGACTGTGCCGGGTTTGATCCACAACAGTGATGCAAACTGGTTGCAAACGTTTTTGGGGCTTTTCTTTCCTGCACAAAACTTGGTTCATGTTGGAAAGATTTCCGAAAGGAACGTGGAGTAAAGCTTTGCGCTACTTTTATTTTCTTTGTGTAAAATGGATTTTCCATGAGTGGTACCTGGAACCACCCGTTGTGTTTGATGCAAAACTCTATCTACTAACAGTGGTAGAAATGCAAATACAACGCCTCTTAGAGGCAGACGTTAAAAAGAAGAAGGTGCGTATTATCAAGCACGGCGTTAAAATTATCGCCGCTTTAGCAGCAGAAAACTGCTGCTAAAGTGGCGATAATGGGCTTGATAATATGCCGCAGGGAATTCCAATATAAGCCCATGTTGACACCAGAACATGGGCTTCTATGGGAATTCTCAAGGGCATATTATCAAGCCCATCATCGCCGCTTTAGCGGTAGTTTTCTGCCGCTAAAGCAGCGATAATTTTAACGCCGTTTCTTGATAATATGCCCCGAAATGTTTTTTATTTCTCCAAACCTTTCCGAATTTGCATGTGTGTTTCACTAAAAAGTATACATCCAAAGTGCACAAAGATTTAAAATTTGTCAAGGCATATTATTCTAGAGATCACTCGGAGAACTTTGCACTTTGGCGCAAATGTGTGTGCATGGCGCTAGGCCATAAGGGGCAGATTTTCAAGCCTCTTGCGCTACTTTTGCGTCACTTTTCCAATGTTAAAGGTGACGCAAAAATGGCTCAAGGGGCTTGTAAATCTGCCCCTAAGATTGTTGGCCAGCCCTAGGGTAGGGAGCAGATCTGCAGTAACTTAGTAGATGCTGTGCTGCTCTGTTCCTCTCACACAACACAGCGCAGCATGACAAATTCTTAAACTTACCCCGAAAAATATACTTCGCCTTGCATCAGATAGCACCGTTTGCCCCATTATTCTTTTTTCGTATTTTGAACCCAAAGCAGTGTCACTGCATGTGTGCACCCGTTTATTGCTGGAAAAAGAGCTCTGAGCAGAACACCTGCCTTGAACAATGAAAAAAAAAAAAAAAACTGCCCATACTAGCGCATGGGTCGTTTGAGTTACCTGTAATTAACCCAATCCCGAAGGACGTGGAGTTCCTGCGTGCTTTTATGAATGGGTCTCGTGAGAGCAGCCTTTCCCCTGCCATGCTTTATTGTTGAGCCATGACTGACAG
The DNA here is from genome assembly GCF_964204655.1 of Triturus cristatus. Taxonomy (NCBI): domain Eukaryota; kingdom Metazoa; phylum Chordata; class Amphibia; order Caudata; family Salamandridae; genus Triturus; species Triturus cristatus. Next base: position 312,887,481 of record NC_140588.1, on the reverse strand, counting down.
ACAATCTGTGCAAGCCGCTGCCATTTTGCCGCCGGCGACTGGAAAATCACCGGGGTTACGTCCCAATCGGAAGTCACAAAGAGCTTGCGGGCTGGAGTGTGCGGTACCAGAGACAGCTCTCTCTGGTCGAGAGTAAACAGTAAACAGTAGCATATGGGGATAACGCTAAATTATTCATAAATTGCAGGCGCAGCAGCTAAAAACGTAGCTGGCCTTAAGCCTCGGGGATGCTCTGCGGTGTGACGTGCTTTCAAGAAATTGATTGCTTTCACAATTAGATAAAGACTTAAGTAGAATAAGTGGTTTAGCATTACACTGAAAGGGTTGTTTTTTACATGTAATTATTTTCTCGTAATTGACATACTTTTTTGTGTGTAATTGTACCTGTGTTATTGGTGCACAGATTGATGCCCATGATAAATTGATATATTGAAAACACTCTGGGGCATATTATCAAGCACGGCGTTAAAATTATCGCCGCTTTAGCGGCAGAAAACTGCCGCTAAAGCGACGATAATGGGCTTGATAATATGCCGCACAGAATTCCAATAGAAGCCCATGTTGACACCAGAACATAGGCTTCTATGGGAATTCTCACGGGCATATTATCAAGCCTATTATCACCGCTTCTACCGCTAAAGCGGCGATAATTTTAATGCCGTTTCTTGATAATATGCCCCACTATTCTTAAACGCTCTGTTATTACATTTTCAAAGTTTGCAGGATATTATATATAATATATAATAATTCTATAGCATTGAGCTGTCAATAATATATAATATTTTACAATTGTTCGATAGTTAAGATGCTGATCATTTCAGTCAATCAGATAGTAGCTCTGGATATGGAATTTCGTTTTGGGGTCTGAATAAATATTCAGTGCAGCGTGCACATGCATTCATGTGGGTACATACCCAGTGTAAAATAGAGATCACGGTTCTGCATGTGTGAACCCAAAGAGTAGACAGGTGGAGCCCACACAAAAAGATGGACATTTACTTCCATTACCTTACTTTTTTGAAATTAACAAATACGTTAAGCAGCATGGTGCAAGGATGCCTGTGTTGCAGGCAGGATTGTTTTTGTACAGGAAACAGCACCTTCCTACACAAAAACAATCCTGAGAGGCATATTTCTCTTTCTATGTGTGCTACAGTATGCAGCACACCTGGAAAGATGAAGCAATGAAGACAAATAAAGATATTTCTCCTTGTTCTGCCTCCCCTAGGAAGGCGTATCTTTTTGGCACATTCCCAGGTCTACCACTTTTGGTAAATCTGCGAATGTGTAAAAAACCATGGTAGTTGCATGGGAACAGCCACTCAAGGCCTATGTAACACCTTTGTAGGGTAGAGAAACGCAATGCAGAGCAAATTACTCCAAATTTATGAAACTATTCAGGGCAGCGCAAGGTGCTTGGCTTCATGAATTGCATTTTGGACTTGCATTATATTTGCACCACGTTGCATGGTGCAAGAAAGATGCAACACCACTTATAAATATAGCCCTAAGTGCTTCAAATGAAGCTTGTGCAGGGTTTGTTACCCTGATTTAGGATGTGTATGGATCAATTTGTCTCACTGACAAAGCCCAAGCTGAACCCAGCAAGATACACCCAATAGGAGAAACAGAATTTACACAGTTCTTGATCAATGCTTTACTGCAAACCTAAGAGTTTCCATATAGATATTAGGAACCAGAAAATAGAAACAAGCACGTCATTATTCAGAGTCAATCAAGTGTTGGTGTGCAGCTCAATAAACACAGCCCTAATCAAGAACGCATGTCAACTCCAGCATTGTAGGCCTGTGGGGTTATATTTGGGACTGGAAGGCCCAATTTGGGCATTTAGAGAAGATAACAGTGTCCTGGTGTGCTGAAGAGAGTAGTAGCCAACTTAAAGCACGTACACCCATTCAGTGTGAGATGAGGTTGTTGAAGTGTGGCACAGATGTGGCTGGTGATAGTAAAACTGACTGGATGGTGAAGGACAGACATAGTTGAAAGGGAGGGTGGAAACTATAAGCTCGATGTGTAAGAAATATGAATGTATCCTAGTCAAAGACACGGATCCAAGGAGAAAAGAAAAATTGTAGCAAAGAAGACTGAAATACAGCAACCCTGAAAACAAAGCACAGAATGTATGCAACAGTTTGGCAATCTGTGGGTTTTTCTCCAAGGGTATATGACTTATCAAGTATGGAAGGGGTTCCCCTCTGGACCATCTCAGATACAGAAGAAGAACAGAACCAGAAAAGAATTACAGTCACTGGATGGTCTGCAACAGGATGCAGATCAGAAGCCCAGGGCAGCATGCACAGCAGCACAGGTGGGGCTGGGAACTGATGACCTCTGGTCTGCCTCATTCAAGCACAATCCCTGGAAGGTCTAGTCCTACCCAGATATCCTTCTAGCTGACAGCAGAAGTTAGGTATGCAGGAATACAGAGGTCAGAGAAGGAACACTACTTGTCGCTTGGAAGACTAATATTGCCTGACGGACTCTCAGCAGCACTCTTTATGCTCTCCTGCTATGGTTTCAATAATACCAAAAAAGATGGACACAAACCAATGCCTCCCTTTGACTCTTTGTAGAGAACCAGCCAGAATACCAAAGTGTCCTGAGTAGACCATCTTGATGATTTTTTGTAACCTTAGATACACTGGTACATACGATAGTATTTAAATGTAACTCCATGTTTTACCTCAGGCCAGTGCATGGTGCTTCTGGTTTCAGGGACTTGCTCCCACCTTCTCAGGACAGCAGTCACGTGAACCCCATTGCAAACTTTGGACTTTACTCTTTTCTAAACCAAATACCAGTCGATCTCAAAATGTCCAAAAACCACTATTTGGCGTTTTTAAGCAATACCTTTCCCTAACGGATAATGTACAAATGTCCCAAAATACAAAGTGATGTTGTTTGGACAGTGCTTAATGGTTACGATTGTATTTTCTACAAACAGCGATTGGTTAAAGATTCCATTTTCATTAGTTAGTCATACATGTTTGTAATACATATGGCTAAGGACCCCAGATGAAGAAGTACAGACAAGCTCTAACCAAATGTATCTCTAGTGTGGTTGACTTCCACTTAAAGATAAACAAGTTAAAGCTGAGATGTGCACCTTTTATGGTTCCAAACTCTATGACTACTCTTAAGTGCACTTAGTAGTTTGGGTGGGAAATGCCTTTCTATGCCCTCTTCTCCATCTTCCAAAGCCAACCAAATTATTAGCTCTCAGGACAAAACTTGATGTTCTTGCTTTTAAAAATCTGTCAGCACACCGTTCTATCCTACATTGAATGTGCTTGTGAATCAATCACAAGGCAACAGTTTTTCATTAGATCTGTTACATGCAGGTGGCCCTTTATCACTTCCCTGGCATTGTCAGAATAAGTACATTCTGTTACATACTGGCCCAAATGAGCATTGGGATATCCTGTTTTGGTACAAGTGCTGGCACCAAGTCATAAAATCATTATTTTGGGGAAAATTGAGTTAGAGGCAAAAGCCGAAGCAACGTCTAATATTATGACCACTGATTACTCTACTAGAAGATGCTAAGCTGAGAGGTTTATCTTGACTCTCTTTGCCTTGTTTATGACATGGCTGTATGCCAAATTTAGATCAAGCATTCTTCTCTTAGTATACTAAATCTGTACATAGTCTTCAAATAGCACCAAGTCTAGGAATGTCTAAATATAATGTATCTAGAGTATCTATTATTGAACGTCCTTTTGTTCTAACTTATTTTATCCTTTTAAAATGAATGATATCCCTCATGAAATCTCTACTCATATGGATGGCCTAAAGTTGTGAAATACTGGCAATATGTTATGTTATGCAGATTTGTAGAGTACACTATCACCCGGAAGGGTATCCTGGGATCAGGCAGGAGCACCTAGGGCCTAGTGGGACTACTCGAAAAGCCAGGTCTTCAGCTTCTTGGGGAATTCAAGAAATGAGGGGGAGTTTCTTAAGTTTAGCAGAAGGTCACTCCATGCATTAGGTTGGATGTAGAAGGAGTCTCGACAGCCAGATCTGGTTTTCCATCTGCATAGGATTTGTGCAAGTAGGAGTCCAGACGAGCGGAGGGGTCTGGAAGGTTTGTGAAAGCAGATGTGATCATCGAGGTTTGCTGGGCCAGTGTTATATGGTGCCTTGAAAACGTGGGTGAGGAGTTTGAATTGTGCTCGTTTGTGATTGGGGAGGCAGTGGAGCTTCTTCAGGTGTAGTGTGATGTTAGTGCGGCATAAGAGGTTGCGATTAATTCTGTCCACCGAGTTCTGAATGGCCTGCAGCCTTTCCGTGAGTTTATTGTTGATCACTGGCATAGAGGGTGTTCACACCATCCAGCTTGCTTGTGGCCAAGGCACTACATTTTGGACACAGTATACCCTGATGCCTTTTACTGTGTAATTATCACTGGAGCTCTAGAACCCATTCCGGGTCAGAAATACAACCGGAATTAAGGGTCCATACAAAGAGATTATAGCACTGAGGAAGTCGCTGCGCACAACCATTAAGTGCGACGAAACACGTGTTGGCTTAGGATTTCGAGATTAAACTGAAGTGACTGTTTCAACGGAGGAACAAGAGTGTTTTTTGTTACTGTTAATCATATATAATATACACTGTTGGCATGTGCAAGGGATTGTTGTTTTAGTTTATCAGTGGTTATCCACACATTGGGGAGGAGGGTGGCTCTCCCTACCCTCATGCAGCACAATCCTAATTACACACAGGTATACACCCACTGCGTATTTCCCAGGAGCGCCGTTACCCTACATAATCCACCGATCGCAATTGTTTTTGTTAGCTAGATAGGGTTGTCGCCTACCGGGCACCAAAAAGCCATAACAGTTGTGTAGTGACTCTATACATTGTACTGGATGTTCAAGGTGTCTTCATAGTGTGCCTATGAAATTGAAATGTAAGCAAATACAGTTTTTAAGAATCCTATCCTGCACCGGCACATACACAAATGTATGTCAAAAGTCCCAGTGATGCAGCAAAAGGAAGGCCATTTCAGAAACATGAGCATAAAGATGGCGTTGTTTCTAGCCAGGCCACGCGATAGTATGGAGGAGAAAGTTAGAACTCAATAAGGGTGCATGTAGCTGCTAATAAATTAAGGTCCAGCCAGGCAGGGCTTTGACCTAAATATGCAAATATTCTTCATTCTCAATACACATTACAATACTACTACACTTAAATAATAGCAACAATATATTTCTACAACGCCATTTTTCATAATTCAGAATCGGCCACTTATTGGCAAGAACACTCTTCAAATACATCTAACATATTCATGCAAATAAAATATTTCTAAATAAGAAGCTCCTCGCAAACAACATAAAACTGGTACAAAATTGATAGGAAGAAATAGCAAACAATTAGCTCTAAAAAAAACAAAAACATTTTTTTTCTTCAATTTGAGTTTTATTCGATTCTGCCCTACCGGACAAAATATTTTGTTTCAATTTGAGCTTAATGGATTTTGTCCTACAGGACAAAGTATGATTTTGCTCCACAATGTGGCCTAAAATTTGCATTGTAAAATGTAAGTATTTGAGCTGTTACTACCCCTTTGAAAGATTCTGTATAAATTAGATATGAAAGGGGCCTTATGATAAATGCTAAAAAATCATATGTGATGCAGTGTGGTAAGGCTCGTCCAAGCTGTAAAAATTTTAGAGCGTCGGGCTTGTAATTGAGCATACTAAAACTTTTCCATACCTCGGGGTTATAATTGAGGGTTCTGGCTCCTGGGGGCCTGAGGTCAAGAATAGGACCCTATCTTTTAAACGCACCATAGGAGCATTAAAGAACTTCGCCGCTAAGCTTGGCAAAAGACCCCCTGAGGTCATGCTAAAGATTTATAAATCTAAATGCAGAAGTGTAGCGTTATATGGGGCAGGGATCTGGGGGTACCAGGATACATCGGCGATACAAGTTGAAGAAAATAACTTTTTCAGATACTTATTAGCTCTACCGAAAGGTACCTCAGTCTTTAATTGCCATCAGAAACTGGGGATGGATTATATATCCGACCTGATTAAACTGCAACCTGTCCTACTCTGGCGCAGAGTATGGGTCTCAGTGGCCCTTGGCTTAAATCAGGAAATAATAAAAGATGTCATGGGCCTAGATAACGCCAAGAGTATACCCTGGCTTGAGTATATCAGGAAAATATTTACTGATATCCAAAGGCCGGAGTTTTTCAGTATCCCAGCTTCAATTTTGAATATCTCAAAACCAGAATTAAAGAGGCTATGTATGGCCCATTTTGAACTTCTCAGGTGTGTAGGAGAAATAACAAAGAAAACAGTGAGTGAACATCAATTGTCACTGACCACCTACACAATCCAGCCATATCTAACCATGTGTAATCTGGGCTTCGACCGATTCATTTTGACAAGATTTAGGTTTAACCTATTTCATCGGTTAGTTACATATCCAACCAAAAATGACTGGTCCAGAGCCCTGGCTCCTTGCCCTTGTGATAGTATTTCTGCACAAGCCACCTTCCATGTAGTACTGTTCTGTAAATTATATGGGAGTGAGCGTAATAGGTGGATCAAACAGTACTTGAAGCAACGTGCTTGTCGTCAATGCCGTCCTGCGTTCCTTAGTCTGCAGCAATTGGGAAATGCTACCTGTACTATGGTTATGTCCGGTTTTTTAAAAAGTGTTCTTAGAAAACGGAACTTGGAGATTAGCAAACTCGTCTGAATTGATTTAATACTGTTTTAATTATATGTTATTTATTGTAATGATTTGTATTGATATGTATACATATGAATTGTCGCTTTTATGATTTTATGTAACAAAAATCGAATAAAGCTAATCTACTACTAGATATGATATGTCTCATAATTTATGTTAAAAAATTCTGGATGTCAAATCATTTTACTACATAAATATTTGAGTTTGGCCCTACTTTTTAATACTACCCACAAATGTTAATATACATATTTTAGATATTCACTCTGTTTCTAGGAGAACCACAAACTTGAAGCATGAACTCAGTCCAATGGCACTGTTTGCTCTTTCATCAGACTATAGTAATACGCAGATCAACAGGTGCTGTTTCTGTTATGTTACTTTATTCAGATGACTATTCACCTAATTATTTTCTCCACACTTTTACCAATAAGCATGACATTGCCTGTATTGGTGTCTAGACACTCCCACCAGGCCTAGGGAACTATGGGCCAATACTTATAACATGATTTGACAGTTGTCCCAGGGACCTAAGGAAGCTATTGCTGCTATGAAATTACTAAATACAAAGAGCCCACACTTTGAGCTTTCACTCTCAGGAGGTAGCCAAGGTGCAAACTCTGAAAGGTTTACAAGTGCAAGTATAGTAGAATGTTGTTGCAGTAACTTACATTAAACACATATAAAATGTAGTCAATCTGGCTCCTCCAGCTATGCATTGGACAACGTGCACTGTAGCAGCATCTGCAAGGGAAGTAACTCAGATGTTCAAGAACTGTGGCTGAGGTGCCATGCCTGGTCTATGAAAGTGTCATAGTGCCACAGACCCAATAACTATTGTTCTTGATTTCTTCCGGCACTACACCTCAGAGACATTCTTTTGGTCCTCTGGTGAATCTTTTAACCATGCAGAGAGGGGTTGGATATAGGGGATCCAATCCTGTAACTAGGAATTCGGTAACTGGCCTACAAACTTGTGATTAGATTTATATATATAACTCTCAAGATTATACTATACAAATACAGGATCACTACTGCTAGACCAAATCTCCTGAAGAAATTCAGTCAGGCTAGGATCATACAAACCAATAATTCTGTTAAGGATACAAAAAATAGTAACATCAGAGTCTGTTGACCAGAAACCTCTCTATTAGAATTTCCATCCCTCATTAATACTTTATTGGTATGCCCAATCGATCATTGGAGACAAGTCATAGAAAGACAGAAACATGATTTAAGGATGGTTAGATTTTCATCAGTAAGGTAAGAAAAGTACATAATCAATATCAGGCATTTAAATTTAGTAATAAAGAATAATCAAATTAATATCTTTCAGGCCATCAATTTCCTAAGTTCATAAGGAAAGTTCAGAAAAGGACATGAACCTTGTTAACTGAAGAATTCTTCTCCCATGGGGAAGAAGAGTCAGAGAGTATCGCATAAAGTGTATGCATCAGACCAAGGAAAGCCAGTAGAGTCCGCAATAAATGAGCAATGTCTATCCTTCTGTAAGAAATGGCACATGATGGAATGGCAAAAATGGAATGGAATGGCATGGAACCCCACTTATCATCAATCCAAAATGTAATATAACCTCCTAGGTTCTTGGGGTGAAACCTCCTGAATCACTTCATCTGGTCAGACCACTCAGTCCATTGGTCAGTTCATACAGGATGATTGTCATGTAACATAAAGAAAACACATTTTGTAGAAATTTTAAGCGGTGCAAATTACGTATCTGTCAGGTCTTCCAGTAGGAATTACTCTTAAATAAAGATCTTTTAGCAAAAGGCACATGAGCGAAGTCGAAAGGACAGTTTCTCAAGTAGATGTTCCTACAGTAACAAAATTGTATCAAACAGTCCTCATGTACAAGTGAGAACGCTCAAAAGAAAACATAGTTTCAATTAATTTTGTAAAGCCTGAGCCCTTTCTCATAAGAACAAAATCGGGCAACAGGGAAAATGTACGTGCAAACGTGCAGGCCTTCACTGAATTTAGGCTAACTATAAAATATTGAAATTTATATTTTCATTAAGAAATATAATATTCAAATCATTGCTTCAGCTTAATTTCTCTTAGGAAGCTGGTTAATTTCATTGTAAATTGCAAGTGTAGCTATGGCATAGTAATACATATCAAAAGTACCAGAGTGTAAACGTATTTCACTCTATAAATTCCACATTTTGTTTCTAGAAATTCTCATTAGTACATACATGAAGATCATTTTCTGAAACTTTCAGTGAAATTGGAATTAGTATAAATGTGTAGCACCTGATAGAGCGCCATGTTGTTCTGAAAATTTGCAGGGGTGCATTATAATCACTGGTAGTCTGCACCCGTATATTTAGTGGGATGTTATTAGTGTGTGGTTTAGAAATGTAGTACTAAAAGCCGCGTATATTAGTGCAAATAGAAATATACCCAAGTCATTTATGAAGTTTAATGAAATATTTATTCGAAATGTATGTTAGATGATGCATAACAAATTAGTTCAAATATAATGTGATTTATTAGGATTACAACATGCACCATATTAAGGTCTGCACGTGTGGATTTGCTTATTCATGTATGCAATTTAATGAATATCAATGCTTATAGTATGCTTCTAGAAATGTGTGTTTAAATTGTGTAAAGGCCTGACCGGATGTACGTTTCAGAGAAAAGCCTGTTCATTTCTTATGTTAGCTGAATATTGTAGTTCGAAAATTGTTTCCCTTGAGAAGGGTCCGAGGGTTTGTGAGACTCAGAGAAGAGGAAAGTTTCTCGTTACCATGTTTCTATTGCAGGTGCAAGGACACCTAGCTTCTTAGGGAGACTAACTCTTTTGTTTTAGGAGTTGGGATGGTAGGAGAAGCCAACACGGGAGTGTTATGGAATGCAGGGATGATACTTTCAGCGTAGAAGGTGCCTGGGACTCAAGGTCAAGCTAACTGGTTTTGGATGAAGTGCAAGTTTCGGTGGGAAAATACCAGAGGAAGACCTGGCTGAAGAGGTGTGACAAAGGGCGTGTTCTATGATTTGGGGATTTTGAATTAGGGACAGTGCCCCGTGGGTTGAGCAGTGGAGGATTAGATGGGAAGCTAGAAGGAGTATCTTAGTACGAGCTCCATACTGAGTGTACTTCTAAGGAAGTCTTCACTTCTCACACCTTTTTCTATTCTCTGGCCTGAGGGAAAATGCTAAGTAGGGATGTCACCTTAGAGATAGATTAGGTATAGGCTAACTGATTTTTTCTTTTAGGTTAATGACTTCTAATATAGAGATCGGAGCAGTTATTGGTTGCCTAATGCTTCTGGAACTGACTATTCTTATTCTGAGTCGGATGAGACTCCTGCGTAGGATATTTTTTGTATTAGTGCCCATTTATATTTTTAACCTTGTGATGAGGTGCTTGTATGTGCAATTATTTTTGGCTTTGTAATAAATCCCTAAAATTTGAGATTCGGAGTCAGTGGTCCTTTAGAGTTCAAATTCGATTTGTTTGATTATGTACTAAAGTTGGATTTTCTCCCCTTTACAGTATTTAGCAGATAGAAAGATCCTGGCGACCTGAGAGGATTCTTGGTGATGGTAAGACAGATTCTGGCGTTATCAGTTGGTAGCAGAGGATGGTTATCTCTGATAGTAAGGGGAGATCTAGATCAAGATAAGAGATTACCGAGGCCCATATAATTTGAGCGATGGTAACCTATTGGATTGTAAGAGGCAGACGAAGGCAGCTGATGGAAACGGATGGAGAGTAGCGATGCGGCGAAAGCAGCAGTTCGCGTTAGTGTGAGTATGAACAGGGCGGTGTGTTTTATACATTGCAGCGTTAATTTGGTTGTGTGATGTCTTGTGGAGTTGGAATGAGTGTTGAGTGATTGTGAGATCAGGCTGTGAGCGCGCGCAGCCCGGGGATTCTTAGGCTCGATGAGTAGTCTGAGAAGTTGTGGTGTAGAAGACACCCAAGGTAGAATTTGTTGACCATTGAGAGGGGAGTCGTGAGACGTCATCGATTGCCCAGACGAGATAGGGGAGCGAATGTGTGAGTGAGTGAGGAACCGACGCTGGTCGTGGGTTGCTGTATGTGTAACATCGAGCATTTGAAACCTATCAGTTGAGGCGATTGTCCAGTCGTTTAGTGGACAGACAGTTGCTAGATTTGAGGTCATCAATTTCAAGAGACTGTCACAGACAGTCAGAGAAGTGATTGTCCGGTCGTTTCATGGACAGATAATTACTTCAGAGTGTGAATGAGACGAATGCGAGAGTGAGAAGTGAGCTGTGAAGGAGGGGAACTGCTGCAAACTGAGGAAGTGTGATGTCAGAAGGTGCCGCGTTGCGATAGGTTGGTTGGTGTGAGTCGCGCTGGCATTGGTGGATTGACATCTGGAAGTGAACGAAAATATTGTGCGGAAACAAAAATTAGTTCATCATGAAATGTTTTAAAGTTTTACGAGAATTGTGTAGAGGTGACAGACATGTGGTTACTCGGGGAGGAGAAGAAGCCCCTCCCGAGGATACCCCGGCACATTATATGACAAAGAATGTGGGATTGCATACTATAATTTGGCTTGAAAATTGGCATAAGATGACTCAGGAAGAGGGAGAACTGACTTTTCCCCGGTATGGTACTTTCAGGTTGGATGTGTTGTATCAGCTGAAATATGTGATGTCTTCTTTACGACCCCTGCCCAGACTGACTCAGTTTGAGGCACTACACGCATGGATCAGAGCAGCATATGACAGGAAAAGAGACAGAAGTCAGGAAAGAGTGAAGAAGTCGATCAGGTCATTCCAAGATGCGAGGTGGGATGCACTACAGAAAAGGTGGAGAGTGGAAACGATTGAGGGGGATAGATTGTACCCGCTAATAGAAAAAAAAAAAAGTGCGAAGGGAAAGAGTGTAGAAGAGGATGATAGTGATACGGATGACAGTTTGGTAGAGAGGTTGTTGCCGGAAAGACCACCTCCATTTAATCCAGATTCTGACGAAGGAAAGTCGACCCCAGCAGAAGGGACTAGTGGGTTACAGAATCAGGCAAATGTGAGAGTAGTAGGGAAAATCTCGACAGGAACAGAGGACATGAGGACGCAGTCTCCAGCAAGTACAGAAGCAGTGGGGGGGGGGGGGTGAGGCTACCGGATGCTTTAACAGTACCGGTTACTATTGGACCCATAGTATCGGTCTATGACCCAGACCAAGCAAAAATTGGCAGTCTAGCACAGTCAACTGCAGGAGAAAGAATCAATACCGAAGTAAATGGCACAGTAAGCAAAATGGAACAGGCTCCGAGACCTATAGAATGGAGCACACCATTACCAGTCACCGCAGACTCCTCTAGAGGACAGGTGGATGTGAGACCAAAGTCTTTGGCCGAGTCAAGATCGGATCTGAGAATGAGAGTACCACCTGCGAGGAACCAGAATGGTAGAATAATAGGGAATGGTGAACCAGATGAGTCAGGGAATCGATCTGTTTCTGGTAACATGACAGAAGAAGGTAGGTCTAGAGATCAGAGTTGCGAGAGTGATGAACGCAATGGAACAGCTTGTCGGGAGCCATTGAGAGGTGTCGTAAGGGCAAGAATGTTAGATGTAGTGAGATTGAAAGCAGAAGTAGATGAAATAATAAATGGAAATTTGCCTCTGGACAGGATAGAAATTTATGAACAAGATGAGTTGCTTTTTGTAGCAAAGGATGTGACTCGCAAGGCAAGGACTGCACACGATAAACTGACTGATTTGGCCAAGAAATATGAGGTAGATCTGTCTAAAACAAAGTCTCTGCAAGGGAGCCATAGGTTGCAGTATAATGACCAAGAACTGGCAGAAAAGAGGGTCATAGGACTGGGGACACACATCAGAGATTTGATTGTAGGGATGCGTGCATGGATCATGCTTGACAAATGGAGAGATGCTGCCTCCAAGTGGAGGGATGCTAGGCGTAGGGAGAGGTACAAAATGGAGGGTATGTGCATGTGCCTTGGAGTAGGGGTGATATGGCTGCATTTACAAATGATTTTCCTCGGCTGAGGGAAAAACCTGTAGAATGGTACAAGCAGGTTGACCACTTTGTCAAAATCTCGAAAGTATTATGGATTGATTTGAACACATTGTTTGACATTGTAGTTCCAGGGGATTTGTGGTCTGCATGCAAGGTTGCTGTTGACTGGCGGACTTCTGAGCCAGAAAGGGATCCTGTCACGAATGGTCCGTCACCCATAGTTATGAAAAAGTTTGAGCAAGTGATTACATGGTTAAAATTAAAGATCTCGCCTCAGGATATTGATTGGGTTAAGATAGACCGGACTGTTCAAGAACCAAAAGTGACGGTGCATGAGTATTAGGAATGTCTTTTGCAAGCCTTCAAACAGTACAGTGGGTTATACACCTTAGATTCTAAGGACATGGGACAGTTCGTCTCAAAGTTTGTTTTGGGGTTGAGGCCAGAGAACATTTGATCTGTTGGCAGAACAAGCCGGTGGATGAAATCTTGCGGTATGCCAGATACTGCAGTGATGAGATAGATTCGAAACACAGGAAGTTGAAAGATAAACTGATGTTTGTCCAAATGCAAACGGCTCAAGCTCAGCCTAGTGGAGGGACGTTAGGAAGGAGACAGGGAAATAACCAAGGAGGAACAAAGAACGTGCAAGGTCAGGGAAGGGTAAGGTCTGTTGATCCCAGGACAGGAATGGATGTGGCGACATTGAAGAAGACCACCGCGGGTCATCTTTGTCACCAGATTGGACATTGGAAACGCGAGTGTCCCTTGAACCCAGCTAATCAGGTGCAGCAGGAGGTAGAGATAGTTCAGGCACCAGTACTTGAAGCGGTCACTACGGTGACAAAGCCAAGGTCGATGAAAGGGGGGAAGTTCAGCACGCAGGTACAAGTTCCCCAGCCACCGAGGGTTCAGCAGGGAACTCGGACTTACCAACAGATGCCTCTGCTTGAAAGTTACAATGCGTACAGCCCAGACCCGTTGGCATGACGGTGCCTGAGGGGGAAGGCAGACTGCACACTTGGAGCAGTCTTGGAGGTAGACCAGAGGGGACCGTTTGTGGAAGCAGATGTTGATGGTCACCCCACCACCTTTTTGGTTGACACCGGTGCTACCCGTTCTACTGTAAGATCAGCAGTAGTTCCTAACCTACCCCTCTCGGGACAATAGATCCAAGTTGTTGGCGTAGCGAATAAGAAAATGACTAGCCCTTTGACAGAGCCGATTCCTGTGAGAATAGGAACTTTCTGAGACCGACATCAATTTGTGGTGTGTGGCTTGAGTCCAGTTTGTCTGTTAGGAAGAGATCTGCTGTGCAAGTTAAATTGCACCATCTATTGCACACCTAAGGGAGTTGAAGTACAGACGAAAGACGACGATGCGACCTTTAAGGATGCCAATCAGCACTTGTGTATAGAAATGTACCCAGCGCTGACAGTGGAAGAGCTTCCACTTGATCTGAGAGATTCTGTGTCACACGAGGTGTGGGACTTCACCGGAGAAGAGATTGGGTTGATCAAAGGTGTAGAACCAGTGAAGATTCAGGTTAAACAGAATGTAGAATTCCCTAGAACGCCTCGGTACAATTTGTCACCCGAAACTACTGCAGGGATAAACCTGTAATCGAGTCTATGATCAAGCAGGGAATTCTGAAGGAGATCATGGGTAGCCCATGTAATTCACCTATCATGGGACTACAGAAACTGAGCGGGAAATTCAGGATTGTGCAAGACCTGCGAAAGGTTAACACGATAGTTGTTCCATGTTGTCCAGTGGTACCGAATCCTTCTGTTATTGATTTAGGCCAAGCATTCTTCTCGATACCACTCCATGTGGAAAGCCAATTTCTTTTTGCTTTCCGGCTGGAAGATCGTGTGTTAACATGGTGTCATATCCCTCAAGGGTATACAGAGAGTCTATCGATCTTTAATCAGATCTTGAAGAAGAATCTTGAGAGTCTTGTGTTGCCACAGAACTCAGTTCTCGTGCAATACATTGACGACTTGCTTATCGCTTCAGAAACGGAAGACGCTTACAGGATCGATACCATTGCTCTACTGAATCATTTGTCAGAGAATGGACACAAAGTGTCTCAGAATAAATTGCAGTACTGTTTGAGCGATGTGCAGTATTTGGGTCACGGAATTGAGAAGGGCAAGAGAAAGGTGTCACCAGATCTAATTGAGGCAATAATGAACATACCTGTGCCTACCACTCAGCGGGAGGTCAGAATGTTCTTGGGGATGGTTGGCAACTGTCGTCCATAGATTCCCAACTTCTTGTTAGAATCGAAGCCTTTACGGCGGCTGACACACAAGGATGTGAGTGATCCGGTACCATGGGATAAAGATTGTTTGATGTCGTTCTTAAAGCTGAGAGAGGCCATGTGTCGGGCCCCGGCATTGGGAATGCCTAATTAAAACAAGGCTTTCTCGTTGTTCTGTTGTGAGAATGAAGGTTGTGAATTGTCAGTTCTGACTCAGAGTCATGGAGGTGTCCGTAGACCAGTTGCCTACTTTTCAGCTACTTTAGATCCAGTAGCTTCTGCGTTGTCCGGATGTCTTAAATCCGTTGCTGCAACAGGTGTCAGCATTGAAAGATGTGAGAGTATTGTGATGGGTCACCCTTTGACGATCTATGTACCACTCTCTGTTGAGCTGTTAATGACGAGGACCAAAACCCAACACCTAACGAACAACAGATTAACACGCTATGAGCAAGTCATACTTGCTGCAGAGAATGTGACTCTGAAAAGGTGTTCTGTTTTGAATTTTGCGACATTGATGCCTATCCCAAATGCAGATGATGGAGATTGTGAGAATCATGATTGCCTTGATGTGACTGAACTATGCACCTAACCGAGAACTGACATTGTCGATGAACCACTTTCTGACCCTGATGAAATTTTCTTTGTGGATGGTTCATGCTTAAGAGACAGTGTTGGCCGACTGAGAGCAGCGTTTGCTGTATGTACCATCACAGGAGTCGTTGAAGCTGCTTGTCTAGAGGGAGTACACTCTGCACAGGTAGCTGAAATCATTGCCT
This sequence comes from Triturus cristatus, assembly GCF_964204655.1. Lineage (NCBI taxonomy): Eukaryota > Metazoa > Chordata > Amphibia > Caudata > Salamandridae > Triturus > Triturus cristatus. Next base: position 312,871,715 of record NC_140588.1, on the reverse strand, counting down.
TGACTCGTGCCTGTTTGGTTGCTGATCAAATTCGGATAACAATCTATACAGACGGTCAGTATGGGTTTGGTGTGGCTCATGACTTCGGACATATATGGTCACAGAGGGGATTCATGACATCATCAGGTTCGCCCATCAGGAATGGGGAATATGTTAGACAGCTGTTAGATGCATTACAGTGTCCCAAGGAAATTGCTGTTGTGAAGTGTTCAGCCCATGGGAGGGGGACTGATTTTGTTTCTTTGGGCAATAACTATGCGGATGAAGTTGCCCGCTTCTGTGCCGAAAAAGGATGTATATCTACAGGAGATTATACTGGAGAGAGCCAAGAAAGAACCAAGCTCAGCATGATGTTAGCCATGGCAGACACTTGGGAGGAACTAAAACGTAAAACGATTGCAGGATGAAGTTGCGGAGCAGGAACAAGATGGCTGGATAAGGTCAGGATGTGAGAAAGGAGATGTGGATGTTTGGGTTTCAAGTGATGGACGAGCTGTGTTACCAGAAAACATATTGAGCCCCATTGAAAGACTGATACATGGTGCAGTGCATCTAGGCAGAGATGCAATGGTGCTAGTGTTTAGACAGACAGGGCACAATCCAAAGTTTTGAGCGGTCGCTGAAGCAGTGTGCCAGAGGTATGTTACATGTCAACAGGAAACTTGTCAACAGGAAAGAATACTGTGGTTACCTTGAGTCACATTGGGAGGTCAGGAGGACCTTTCAATAGGATGCAGTTGGATTTCATTGAGATGCCAAAATGTAATGGATTGAGGTACATTCTAGTTGTGGTGTGTGTTTTCTCACGATGGGTGGAGGCTTACCCGACACACAGGTGTGACACTCTTACTGTAGCTAAACTGTTGTTGAGGGAGCTTATCCCGAGGTTCAGTTTTCCGTCCTCTTTGGAATCAGATAGGGGAACACACTTCCACAGCGAAATCATGAAATTGCTTTGTGCTGCATTGAATGTGGATCAGAGGTTACAGTACAGCTACCGAACAGAGGCTTCTGGGATTGTGGAGCAGGTTAATGGAACTTTGAAAGCACGGATGACAAAAGTGTGCACATCGACGTCTCTGAAGTGGCCTAATGCTTTGCCTCTAGTCCTTATGAGTATTTGCAGTGTTCCAGAGAGGAGAACTGGGTTGTCCCCGCATGAGATCCTGATGGAGAGGGTGATGCGATTGCCAGCAGTACCAGCTACCGCTTTAATTAATACCACTGACGACTTGATTCTCGATTACTGCAAAGGACTAGCTGATGTGGTCCATTCTCTGTCTCAGCATGAGCAAGCAGCAACAGTTCCAGCCTTGAGTGATTTGTGCCACGACCTGTGTCCAGGGGACTGGGTGCTTGTTCAGAAGCACGTGAGGAAGAGTTGACTGGACGTTCGGTGACGCGGCCGGTACCAGGTGATACTGGTCACAAACACAGCAGTGAAGTGCGGAGCGTTACCAAACTGGGTGCATGCCTCCCATACCCGCAGAGTTCCAGCACCCTTGGAAGAAACAGCCCCTCTCGTGAATGAAAATCCAGCTGATGTGGCAGAGAGCCACATGAGAGGGCAAGTCAAGCTATGAGAGTTGCTGATGCAGCTGGTTGTGCACTGGATCGAGCTGTAGGGGGTTGCGTCAATCAGAACCCCAAATTTGACTCAGACGGAGAAGGTGTTACTGTGGGTGGAGTAGTCAAATTCAGCCAAAGAAGGAAGTAGTGCACAGGGTATCCAGGGAGAGCGCAGAAGTGCGACAAGAGCAGAAGAGGTCTGGGCCGTGGGTCAAAGGCGACTGAACCTGAGATTTGCACCTGAGAGAGACCTTGCCCCAGTTTCTGAAACGTCTGAATCAGAACTGAGTGACAGAGAACAAGCTCAAGGAGGCCTGAGAAGGTCCAGGAGAGTAAGAGTGCCGTGTCAGAGATACGCCACACCGGAGTGGCTGTACGTTTTGACTGATGCCAAGAGTGGTGAGTTCAGGGAGGTTGAGGTTCGTGACTGTGGTCAGCAAGATCCCGAATGTAAAAATCGACGTGGGATTGGTGGTCCCAGTGATGAGTACAGGCCCCAGCAAGGCCCACTAGTACAAAGGGTTCGCCCTTCTGCGTGCAAACTACTAGGAGGAAGTTGGCACGGAAACTGCAAATACAAAGACAAAGTTTATTAACCTTCAAAGGTGGTCCTACAACCTACGCAACACTCTACAGTATTGCACAGAGTAGCACCCCGAACTTATGCACATGGTCCCCTTTTATACACAGTAGAGGGGCTCATGAGTAGGCGGATACAACATGAAGCAAGATTTATGACCTTATATGGACATGTTCAGTGCATGATCAATATGTGGGCAGAGTTAACAGTTACTTGAAACCCGTAAAAACATATTTGGAGCAAGGCCTAATTAGTGGCAGATGTGATCAGCTCTGGACATGCGCCAAAACGCACAAAGGGGTTATTTATAGACTGTTGCTAGGCAAATCTCGGGAGTGAATGGCGAAGAGGTAGGACTCTCCTCGTGCAGAGCACATGGTGCTATGGCCATACAAAATGGCGGATAGCTAAACATAATGGAGTCGGAACATTAGTCAATATAAAGCAGAAAACGTAACTTCAAACATGAAGAGCACATGTCTTCAGTAAATGCTTAATCATATCGCTGTTTTATTTACAACAGACGACCCTTTCAGCATTTGCTGAAGACACTCGGTTTTCTGGGATAATCAAGATAATCATCATGTATATCAATTCTCATCATTTCAGTTATTTCTTTGTTTATGCTCTTTTGATAAGTGGCATTAGCAACAGCTTTCTTATTGGGGATACAGAATGAAACACATAGAGTACATATCATAGGACCACACTGGATACACATACAACAAGTGAACAATATTACTACAATAATGCATAGACCAGTAAGAACTTTCCATCCCCACGTAGTAATTAAAGTCCAGAACCATCCCGAAAAGGTCCAAGTACCGTTTTCTGTATGAAGGTCAGCAGCAATTTTATGCAATTTATTAATAGCTTGATAAACCGATGGGGTATGGTCAGGGATGAACACACAACAACTACTCCCTATAATTCTACAGGCTCCACCCCTATCTGCTAACATAACATCTAAGACCATACGATTCTGTAATGCAACAATTCTTGTGATTTGTAATTCTTCTGTAATGTTCCCGAGAGCAGCAGCAGTTTGATTCGTTACAGCCTCAACAACCCTAGTTAATCGTCGAACCTTCCTACTATTCAGGGCAGCTCCAACGAAGAAAAACAGTCCTAGGTTAAAATCAATATACTGTTGCAAACTGGTATCCGTCTGATCAACATCATCAACAGATAGAGTGCGTTTATACCTATTTACAGTTACATTGTTTAATAACTTCAAGTCTTTGTGGTAAGACGCAGGTGCTAAGAATACAGGGGGTAATAAAAAGGCCACATAACATACCCCGGACCATCCGGCAGGCAAACGATAGTAACCTTTATTGCCGCACACAAAATAAGTGTTGTGAGAGGCCAGAAAGGTACTGTTATTTAATCCATCTATATTTAGCACAACAATACAGTCACTAACACCAACAGGAATATAACCAACACTTTGGATACACAGGTCTGCTTGGGCTTGTGCCACTGAAATTACAAATTTCTCATTTCCATTAGTGTCTCTAGTGTTCGTAAAGATATAGGGAATTGATTCATTGTCTGGTCGATATTCTTCCCATTCCCATATTGTTCCATTGGCTTGGGGGTAGCCTTCTTTATCTTGATGACACTCTTTATTAAGTCTGAAAAGTAATCGTCCCACTGTAGGCTTTCGTGTGGCAAAAAGCAAAGTATACCATGCCCTACAAGAGCCATTGTGTGAGAAAGGGAGAGGTATAAATGGTGTTCCCCCTTTCTTCTGATGGGCTGGCATCATGCCACATATGCAACAGTTCGTAGCGTTTGTTGCAACGTGGGTATGATGCAACATCTGGATAAAAGTATTATTCAGATAGGACTGGCGATGCTTTAATTCCTGGTATGGAAGGGTGTAGAAATAGTGCTCCTTGGGCACTGGAGTAGACACAACAAACAACTCACGGGCAGGAATTTCATCCTCTATAAACCACGTGGTTGTGGCAGCAATGGCTATAGCACGATGAAGCCTATCACACAGAAAATTCTCTTCTTCTCCATTTTAAGAACAAATATCAATATCTTCCTGAAACTTAGAAAAGGTTGTCAGAACTCTTCCTCCTAGGCAGCGGTTGATTTCTTCACCATCGGGCCAAGACGGGTGTCACTACACTAATGCAGGGCTGATCCCCCCCCTTGCCTCATTGGCTCTCCGTTTCACCAACCTAGGGGCCGTTCTGACAACGCATGGCAATACTCAGAAATTCACTTCCTCAGTCTGAGGTGATATCTTCTTACTCCAGGAGTCGATTGGTCCGGGAAGAGCTCCTCAGTGTCCTCCGGGTCCACGGCACAGCCTTTCTTCGCAGTCAAGATTTCTCGATGGTCGGTCAGTACAGCGGGTTCCACCAATCCGGGTGGCACTCTACGACAATGTATGGAATGAATCCAATTTTTCCGATTAGAGACCCGGACAGCCGTTCTCGTCGCAAGCAAGACCTGCTCAGGACCGTGCCATCTTGGTTCTAAACTGCTCGTCCTTTCAAAGGCTTTGATTAGGACAAAGTCGCCGGGCCGGAGATCATGGCCCTCACCTATGGACCGGTCAGGGAGCGCTTCTCGAACCTGTTGATGAATAGAGACCAACTTGTCAGTTAACTGTGCCACATAATCACTCATCATTACACAAGGTACATCATACACTGACTTTGGTTTCGGTGGACCCCAAATATTCATCGGACGCCCAAACACGATCTCATTTGGCGTGAGACCGGTGCGAGAATGTGGTACTGATCTGATTGACAATAATGCTAGAGGTAAAGCATCTGGCCAAGTCAGAGAAGTGGAAGCTTGTATCTTTGCTAACTTAAGCTTCAAAATCCCATTATACTTCTCAACCAATCCCGCAGACTGAGGGTGAAACACTGCGTGAAATTTTTGTGTAATTCCTAGTCCTTTCAGGACATATTTGATAACGTCCGCTATAAAATGAGGTCCGTTATCACTCCACAGCGATCTGAAGACCCCATATCGAGGGAAGAACTCCTTCAATAACACCTTAGCTGTAGTGATTGCAGTATTGTCTTTCGTAGGGTATGCCTCAATCCATTTGCTGAAGGCACAAACCACTACTAGAACATACTTCAGATTATTACAGCGTTCAAGCTGAATATAATCCATTTGCAAAACTTCAAAAGGTGCAGCGGGTGTTGCAAATCCTCCTGCTGGAGTTCGCGTCCCTTTTCCTGGGTTGTACTTTAGACAAATCATGCATGTTTGCACCACTCTCTTTACCGTGCTAGCAATCTCTGGATGCTCCCAAACTTGGGTAAGCAGTTTAACAATTGCGGAAGCTCCAACATGTGCTAGCCCATGTGCCATCTGAACCATAGGTTGTACAAAAGCTATGGGTAACTTCCATTTATCCATCTGCTTATTTCTCCAACAACCTTCATCATCCAATTCTCCATCAGTAGACCATTGCTCCCGTTCTTTGTCGGAAGCTGTCCTCTGTATCTCTAACACTTCTCTCCTAGCATCGTGCCATCTTTCTGCCTGCGACTTCACAACATACATTGCAGTAGTGTCAGGCTGCATCGCAGTATCTCGTGCTACTCGATCCGCCAGAGCATTCCCTTCCCCCACTCTATCTATCACTTTCCTATGTGCACTGCATTTAACTATAGCAATCTTCTTTGGATATGTTAATGCAGTCAAGAGGTTGTGGACTAACTCTCCATGCATTATCTGTGCTCCATGTGACGTTAGAAACCCTCTCTCCTTCCAGAGCAACTCAAAGTCATCCGCTACCCCAAAGGCATAGCGGCTATCCGTATAGACATTTACACACAATCCTGCACTAAGCTCACATGCTCATGTTAAAGCTATCAGTTCCGCTGCTTGAGCTGATTTCTGCGGTATGCGTGCTGTCTCCACTATTGTTTGTAGCGTAGTGATTGCATACGCTGCTGAAGTCGTGCCATCTGGTAACTTCAGGCACGACCCGTCTACCCACAATTCTCCATCTACATCTGTAAAGGGCGTATCCTGGAGATCAATACGACCCTTTGTCTGTTCCTCAGTTAAAAAAATGCAATCATGTGTTTCCTGTGCCTCAGACTGAGTCTCCGGAAATGGCAATAATGTGGCCGGATTTAGTGTTGCGCATCTCTTCAATGTGATGTGAGGGGCCAACAATGTTAGTTCATATCCCGTTAGACGAGCGCTAGTTAAGTGCTGCGTCTTTGTCTGATTCAGCAGAGCATCAACACCATGGGGAACCAACACCAATAACTTATGAGATAACACAATTCCTTCACTTTGGCGTATTGACACAGCTGTCGCCGCAACCGAGCTAAAACACCCAGGCAGTGCTCGGGCGACAGGATCAAGTACTGCCGAAAAATATGCACAAGGGCGCTGCTTGTCACTGTGCATCTGTACTAAAACTGATAACACACATCCATACATACAATGTAAAGGGCTTCGTATAGTCAGGGGTGCCTAACACTGGTGCTGAACAAAGGGCTTGTCATAATTGTTGAAAAGCACTTCCACACTCGTCCGACCAGGGAAGGGGAGTTGGAGTGTTTTTCGCCAAAAGTGCCAACAGTGGTTTAGCTATGTGTGAAAAACCCAGTATCCATTGCCTACAGAAAGAAGTGAGTCCCAAAAATGCACGCACGTCCTTCTGTGTGGAAGGTACTGGCATGTCCAAAATCGCTTGAATGCGGTCTAATGTGAGTGCACGCCCCTCCTTAGACAAAAGGTGACCTAGGTAGGTTACCTTTGGTCTACAGAATTGTAATTTTTTCTTCGATACTTTGTGATTGTGCGATGCCAAAAAGGAAAGCAAGGACAATGTGCACGTCTCGCATTGCTCAGGAGTATCGGCCGCCAACAAGATGTCATCGACATATTGTATGAGGGCCACCCCTTCAGGTAAGACAAAGGAATCCAACTGTCTTTTCAATGCTTGACTATAAATGCTAGGACTTTCTGTGTAACCTTGAGGAACTCTGCAGAATCGATATGAACGATTATTCAAAGTGAAACCGAAAAGATATCGGCTATTAGGATGAATAGGAATCGAAAAGAAGGCATTTTTCAGATCGATAACAGAGAACGTGGTAGCCGTTGGCGGGACCATAGTAAGCAATGTCGTAATGTCAAAAACCACTGGGTATTGAGGGATCACTATCTTATTCACCTCCCTCAAATCAATAATGAAACGGTAACTCCTAGTATCAGTGTCTTTTTTCAAAATCGGAAGGATAGAACTATTGCATACATTATAGGAAACCTCCTCCACTACTCCCGCCTTAATGAGATCCTGCACTATCCGCATGAGTGCCTCCTCCCCCTCCCCCTCCTGCGAAATACGATATTGAGGTAGGCGTGGTAACACAGCTCCCTCCTTTACCCTAATGTGTACCGGGGGGATAACCATCCGTCCCACATCGGTATCCGAGGTGGCCCACAGAGTGCGGGGTAGAGAAGCCAATGCGGTATCCTCCGCAACCACACGCATTCTTCCTGTCCTCGGATAGTTATCGTTTAGAATCACACGCACTCCATCAGGGGAGCAACGGATTGTGGCTCTGAAATGTTTAAGCATATCCAGTCCCACAATGTTATCAGGCGTGTTCGGGGAAAGCAAAAACGGACAAGGTGTAGAAAACTTATTAACCTGAAATGCAAGGGGTTGCGATAATGGGCTAAGTGAAGGTGTGCCATCGAACCCTATCGATGTAACCGTTAAGCCAGACAGGGGAGCCCTCGGAACCAATTGTTTGGAAAAAGCGCTACGAGTAGCTCCTGTATCAACCAGAAACCGATCAGTAGAACCCAAAACCTGTGCTGTAACATAAGGACCCCTCTGATCTACTGGCACTTCAACTGATTCCTCCCCCCATCCTACGCACTCCTATGCATGCTGTGAATCGCGATACCCAGGGCGTTCGCAATCGGACATTTGATACTGGTTTTGTCGATCAAACACATTAGGCCCATCACGTGGCCGCATATTAGAATCAAATCGAACACGATCAGTTAAATGTCCTCTAGATCCCGAGAAACCTCCCCTACCTCTCATCGGCCCCTGGCCACGCCCCTGCCGCTGTGCCTGCAATACCGGACAATCCCGGGCCCAATGACCCAACTGTTTGCAATACGCACATTGATCCTTAGTTACCTCTGGACGACCAAAAGGGGGACCGTAAAACCCTCTTCCACCTCTCTCAGCACCCCGGCGAGGTGAACCATACACTTGCGCTAGCATCACCTTTGTTTTCAAATCTTTTGACTTTTTCTCTTCGTTACCCTTCGCTTCTTGTTCCTGACGCTCGTAATACTGAGCCATCGTCAGGAGGGATGCCGGAGACGATGTCGTCCAAGAGCTTTCACTCGCTTTTAATCGAGCTGCTACTCCTGGCAATAAATTCGACACATATTTGTCAACGAAAAGATGTCGCCCCGTGTCATCCGTAAGTGACTGACCGATAAAATCATGAAATGTTTCCTCAAACCGCGTAAAGAAATCAGATACGGATTCATCAACCTTCTGTTTGCAGGAGGCTAACATATTCCAATCAATCTTTTTAGGGGGAAAATCGTTTTCAACTTAGGCAAAATAGCAGCTGGGAGGTCTAGAATAAGCTGAGGCGGCTTTTGCGCAGGTTTTCTTTCCCTATCCTCATCTTCTATGTCACACCATTTTGCCTTGAAAACAGTCAGATCATCTACTTTCCGTACGGATCTCCACATATCCGGTGGTAAAATAAGCCCAAAGAACAAATCTATGTCTGCTAAGGTCATAGTACAAGAATTTACAGCCCCCTCGACTTCCTCGTAAAAGGCGGCTGGATTCTTTCGGGGATCAGGTAGCGCTTTCTTCAATGCCATAACATCAGCCCTATGCCAAGGAGTATAGACCCAATTGTACACAAAATATCCCCTAGCATCGGGGGAGGACATATCCGAACTAGTACCTGCCCCTTTGGGAGGAACATACAGAGGCGCTGCCTCTCGCATCGGTTTAGCATGCACTAATTCAATCTTATCTGACTGAAGGATAGACGACTGTTTCCCTCCGGCATTTGGATTCGATTGCTCCTCCTCCCCTTTCTTTTGGCGCACTTTCTCTTTGAGTTCAAACGTCGCGTCCCGTAATGCAAACAGCCGTCGAACCGCATCGGGTACTTAGAGGGAGAAAAGACACCGTTACGTAATGCTTTAGAATCTAATACTATATCATCAGACTCAAGAACATCAGAATATTTCCGAAAGGCAGTAACCACTTCGTCTGAAAAAGTTTCAGCAAAGTATAACTTTTCCCTATCCTGCCAACCTTCCAAAGATGTCAATAATTCAGTAAGAGATAGCTTGCCTTTAAGCGCACGCAAAGAAATTTTCCGAAGCTCACCCATACGATCAGTTGATAACATGGACCGTGTGTCTACCTGTTCCTTAGGCAGTCCGGGACCCTTGACTCCCAGAGCAGACGGCCCAACATAAGGTGGCGGAGAACGATCTAACAAAGAAAAATCATCTTCAAGATTAGTAAGGACAGGATAAAGAGGCTGCCGAACAGCATATTGACCCGATATTTGCAACCTATGCTCTTTCTCCTGTTTTTCCGCCAGTTCTTTTTCCTCACGCTGTCTCGCTTCCTGTGCTATCACATGATCCTTTTTCCGTCGTTCTTTGTCACTCAGCACTTTTTCACATTTCTCGCGCTCACGTACTTCTTTCACCCATAATCGCACACATTTAAACATATCTTTTCTCGCACGCCGCTTACATATACACTGCTCCACATACTCAATCTTACGCATATCAAACGATCCATACAAAGGCCATCGCAACCGAGGATCCTTCTTGGTATATTTCCTCCACAATGTGCTGTACATTATAGGGGAAAGACCATATTTCACATACATGTCCCTATTAGGAGTCCCCTCTGGGGGGGCTGGTTCAGATTCCTCAAGACTTAACCGGTTTCCAAAACAGCAGCACCACTTACGGAGTGCGCTCAAAGCAGGCATGTTCAAGAATTGTGCAAAATATGCAATATTATCAAAAAGTGGCACTTAAACGTTGCGCCGTTCAAAGTCAAACACCCCTGGAGAAATATCTCCACATTACGTGCCTATATGTGTTGCAACGCATATATTTTCACATTACTTATCTCAAAACATGACCGGTCATCACAAATCAAATCAAATAGCCCCGTCAACTCAGGCTTCAAAAGGCTCGCAGTAAGTACCGTACAACGGTTCTTACCAATCAAGAGCGTCCAGATTACAACTGCCAAGTTCCAAATTCGCCCAAACGGCCATTTCACGGCAAAACCGACAGAAGGGGTCTCAGTCGAGGACCGGCGCCACCCAGATGGTCAGCTCGGAAGGGAAGGAAGAAAGCCTCGGGGTGCCAGGACTAAAACCGCCGCTGGCAGTGATCACATCCCCGGCAAGGTTCCACTCCTTCGTCACGACCAATCCTTCGAGTATCTGAGTCGCCAATGAGCCCCACATGACGGGCGCCAATTGATGAGTACAGGCCCCAGCAAGGCCCGCTAGTACAAAGGGTTCGCCCTTCTGCGTACAAACTACTAGAAGGAAGTTGGCACGGAAACTGCAAATACAAAGACAAAGTTTATTAACCTTCAAAGGTGGTCCTACAACCTACGCAACACTCTACAGTATTGCACAGAGTAGCACCCCGAACTTATGCACATGGTCCCCTTTTATACACAGTAGAGGGGTTCATGAGTAGGCGGATACAACATGAAGCAAGATTTATGACCTTATATGGACATGTTCAGTTCATGATCAATATGTGGGCGGAGTTAACAGTTACTTGAAACCCGTAAAAACATATTTGGAGCAAGGCCTAATTAGTGGCAGATGTGATCAGCTCTGGACATGCGCCAAAACGCACAAAGGGGTTATTTATAGACTGTTGCTAGGCAAATCTCGGGAGTGACTGGCGAAGAGGTCGGACTCTCCTCGTGCAGAGCACATGGTGCTATGGCCATACAAAATGGCGGATAGCTAAACATAATGGAGTCGGAACATTAGTCAATATAAAGCAGAAAACGTAACTTCAAACATGAAGAGCACATGTCTTCAGTAAATGCTTAATCATATCGCTGTTTTATTTACAACACCAGGACTTGAAATCCAAAGAGTGCTGACTCTAACAGTTTCCAATCCCCCACTTCTGAGTAAAGTCCGTGAACTGATATTGCAAAGATTCACCTTTCCAACGTTTGGGTTTGAGGCACCGACCCATGAAGTAATCATTCTTAGTCTTGAACTTTTGCAACATGTTTTAGAGATTCTGGGAGCTGATCTTATTTTGGACTAAAAGTGAACTTTGCTTTAAATAAAAGTCTATAAAGAAGATAACCTAGGCCGGAGTGGAAGACGAATAAACTTAGGGACTTTCCACAGAGAAGACAAAAGAGGGCTAGGGAAGTCTTTTTGTGGACTGTGTAAATAAGGAACTGAAATTGCAGAGGGGATTTCCAGATTCTTGGAGTATTGTTCGAACTGGTTAGCAAGCGAGGTTGGAGGAGAAAAGAGACTCTTAATTGTTTGCTGCTGAAACCAAGAACTTTTGAGAACTTTTCGAGCTCATGGATGCTGTAGATACCCACCGTAGATCCAAATTAGTCGTAGGTACACTTGTAGGTTTAGTGATAGTTTCTATAATCATAGTAGTTGTGGTTTTGTATATTGTCCCACATGAGCAGGCAGCGGAGGTACAGGGAACACCTACACCTACCACTCCTAGCCAAAAGGAGGTCACCATAGGAGCTGAAAGAGCTTTACTAATCGAAGAAAGTCGTAGATTTCACATAGATTTGTCTAAAGGTGATTTTAAGCTTAATGCGTATACAAGGCTGTTATATGAGTATGTGGATGTGATAGATGCAAAGGACTGCTATGTGTGTATGCAGTTACCAGCTTCAGTGGATGAGGGTATTAGATATCACAATCTTCCACTGACGTATGGGATTTCATGTAGTCTGTTGCTTAGTATATTTTATGAAAGAGGTCAGTTTGAGTATTTATTTTCCAATTACGATGTAGTGCTTCCTAAGGTTCCAGCTTACAAGCACTTGAACAAGTACGACTATTATAAGTCAGAAGATAGGCTTAGGAAGTATTTCATACCGTCTTTGGAGCTAGATACAGCATATGCTCATCGACATAACTTGACGTGCTCATTGTCAGATGTAGAGTAGAAGTTCATAGATCAGGTAGAAGATTGATATAGAAAACTAACACAAACATGAGACACAGGAGACAGTCCAGTAGATTGGACCGAAGAAGAAAGATCTCACAGAGCTAGAGGGAGTTATGGTCCTATAGCATTGGACAAGGTGCAGAGGGGAAAGTTGTGTGTGAGACGTTATCAGACCTATTATGAAAAGGTCCCAGTGGGACAGAGTAAGTGTGATCATATTTTAACAATGGAAGATTCTGCTAAGAACGTTTTGCAAGGCTCTGTACAAGTGATTCCAACTGTTTATTATGTATGTGTGAAGAATGCCTATGTCAGATTACCTGCGAATTGGTATGGTAGGTGCTACTTGGGGATTATTTTCCTGAAGATTTATCATGCAGAAGATTTGGAGCTTTTAGAAGGTGGACAGCATTTGAGAGTGAAAAGAGCTGAGAGAGCAGGAGTGGTGATTGGTGATGTCATTGGGGCGATAATACCAAGTTTGGGATTGGTTTTAAATGATGTGAAGATCAGATGATTGGCTTCTGTGGTTGATGAGTTGTCGATGAATACAACAAAGTCACTGCTACTGGTGGATGGGGAGATGTTGTCGATCAGGACAATGGTTTTGCAGAACCGCCTTGCTTTAGATGTTTTATTAGCAAAAGAGGGCGGGGTCTGTATATTATTGAAAGTTCAAGAGTGCTGTACTTATATACCAGACAATAGCAAAGATCTGGAGAAATATATAAGTAACATCACTACGATCCATCATGAGATAAAGAATTTGACTGAAGAAGGTGTTTGGGAAAAGGTTGGCAAAGGATTCAGTCAGGTGGGAAGTTGGTTCACAAATCTGGAGAGAGGTTTCCTTGGATATGTGTTGAGACCTCTCATCATCATTGTGGTCTGTGTGGTTTGCCTGTGGGGGTTTGTTAGACCCTATAAGTGGTATAAAGGAAACAGAGTTGAGAGAGCTCTTAGAGCGAGTGAAATGCGAATGGCCAGACTGCAGGACAGTCAATATCAGAATCTTAAGAATATGGAGAGACTCCGACAGGGGAGAATGGCAACAAGTTCTGTTTAGGTCGGTTCTTTCTCCAAGGGAATTGTGAAATGGTGTGATGACACTAGTCATCAAAGGCGGGAACTGATAGAGCGCCATGTTGTTCTGAAATTTGTAGGGGTGCATTATAATCACTGGTAGTCTGCACCCATATATTTAGCGGGATGTTATTAGTGTGTGGTTTAGAAATGTAGTACTGAAAGAAGCATATATTAGTGTGAATACAAATGTAACCAAGTAATTTATGAAGTTTAATGAAATATTTAGTCGAAATGTATGCTAGATGATGCATAACGAATTAGTTCACGTATAATCTGATGTATTAGGATTGAAACGTGCACCATATTAAAGTCTGCACGTGTGGATTTGCTTATTCATGTATGCAATTTAATGAATATCAATGCTTATAGTATGATTCTAGAAATGTGTGTTTCAATTGTGTAAAGGCCTGACCGCATTTACGTTTCAGAGAAAGGCCTATTCATTTCTTATGTTAGCTGAATATTGTAGGCCGAAAATTGTTTCCCTTGAGAAGGCTCCAAGGGTTTGTGAGATTCAGCAGATCTCAGAGAAGTGGAAATTTTCTCATTCCCATGTTTCTGTTGCAGGTGCAAGGACACCTAGCTTGTTAGGGAGACTAAATCTTTTGTTTTAGGAGTTAGGATGGCAGGAGAAGCCAACACAGGAGTGTACTGGAATGCAGGGATGATACTTTCAGCGGAGAAGGTGCCTGGGACCCAAGGTCAAGCTAACCGTCTTTGGATGGAGTTCAAGTTTCAGTGGAAAAGTACCGGAGGAAGGCCTGGCTGAAGAGGTGTGACGAAGGTCGTGTTGTATGATTTTGGGATTTTGAATTAGGGACAGTGCCCCGTGGGTTGAGCAGTTGAGGATTAGATGGGAAGCTAGAAGAAGCATCTTAGAACGAGCTCCGTACTGAGCAAAGTGAGTGTACTTCTAAGGAAGTCTTCACTTCTGACACCTTTTTTCGATTCTCTTGCCTGAGGGAAAATGCTAAGTAGGGGTGTCACCTTAGAGATAGAGTAGGGATAGACTTACTGATTTTTTCTTTCAGGTTAATGACTTCTAATATAGAGATCGGAGCAGTTTCTGGTTGCCTAATGCTTCTGGAACTGACTATTCTTCTTATTCTGAGTCGGATGAGACTCCTGCGTAGGATTTTTTTTGCATTAGTGCCCATTTATTTTCTTAACCTTGTGATGAGGTGCTTGTATGTGCAATTATTTTTGGCTTTGTAATAAATCCCTAAAATTTGAGATTTGGAGTCAGTGGTCTTTTAGAGTTCAAATTCGATTTGTTTGATTATGTACTAAAGTTGGATTCTCTCGCCTTTACACTATTTAGCAGATAGAAAGATCCTGGCGACCTGAGAGGATTCTTGGTGATGGTAAGACAGATACGAATCCGGAGTTTCTCTTTCTCACTTGGTGCACATTTTTAACATATGCAAAACACAGAGGGGCCGATTCCGAACTGGGTCATAATGCACTCCGACTGAGTCGGATCCAGAGTGTTTTCCGACCGAGCCAGAGGCTTACAGTCCGACCGAGCGAGTACGATGCGGCCGTATGCTGCCGGACTCGGTTTGGTCGGACTCCCATAGAAGTCAATGGGAGCCGGTCGTACAACGCGTACATGGGCTCCCATTGACTGAATGGGTACGTCGCGGACAAGTGCACCCCCTACAGTAGGTACGCGTCAGTGCCATCCTCACCATACATGCCTGTGTTGAGGAGACCCATGGGTCTCCCCCTGTGTCCGAGTCGTAGGGCTGCGGTTGTCAGGGGGTCCGACGCGGAACCCCAAAGGCAACCACCCGGACGTTTTGCAAGCCAGACACTACGGCTCGCACAGGCTGTCCGACGCGTGCATCGTACTGGCTCGGTAGTAAATCGCATGCATTGCACACCACGGTTACCTTCCGACCAAGATGTACGGAGCGGTTCAGACCCGGAAACGACTCTGTTGGTGAATTTCACGTAGCCTGCATCGTACCTGCTCGCTCGTACAGCTGTATGAGTCGGCCAGAAAACACGCGTACGGCTCGTAGTTTTATCGGCCGGATCGCGTTCGGTGCACTTCCGACCCGGATCGGAATCGGCCCAGAGTGTTAAACCAAGTCTTCTAAAATACACAGGATGTTACCTGAATTTCATTAGTGTCATTAAATTTTTCACACTTTATTATTGCCAAATGGAAGAAAGGTTAATCAACCTTAATAACATGTGAGTTCACCTTTCTTTCCACGTTAAAAGAATAAACCATGGATATGTAGTAGACACCAACCTGTTATTTTAACGAACATTTTCATCTAGTCTACACTCTTCTGCATGCTTTAACAATGTAGTGACTAGATTTCTCCAATATTGTTTTCTTCAAGGTATAGTTAGCACAAATTGTTCACATTTCTCATTTTCTTCTCAAAGGTGTCGAACATCGGTTATATGTGTCAAGTAAGGATTCAGCAGTTTATCTAAATCATCAAAAGTGAATCATAAACTTTTTCGGGAGAATTTTGGTAAAGCCATTCTTTGTAGTCAAATGGTGCATGTCATCATATTGGAGTATACACTGGCTTCTAAACTCAGCCGCACCTGGTAGGAGTCTTTCATGTGGTAGTTGTGGAGCTTAGTTAAGTAGCTTGTTACATGGAACAAAAACAGGAACAAGGCTTTGCATGAACACAAAGGAAGGGTGGGTAATCTGAGAGACTTTGTCAAATATGGAGGGAGCTATTAATAGGAGAGCAAGAGCATGTTAGACATCCTGCATAGCAAGAGACATTTGGTATAGAGGATACTTCCACTCTTTCCACTCACTCCTGGTGGCACAACACAACAGGGTCTTCTCTTTCTTTTCCTGTAGTGATAGCAAGGAAGTGCAAGAGCAGGACTGGGCAAGGGCTGTGACACTTGGAGTCTGTTCTCTCACAAATCCTCACACAAATAGTCATCTTCACAGCAGTACTTGAAGAAATTGGGCTGAACGCTTTACAACTGCATTAAGGCAGGTACTCAGGAAGTAGAGCAGTCTGCTTCCTCCTTCACATCACAGTAAAAGAATCATTTTCCACAAATCTTCAACCGTACTTCTGACTGAAAGTGAAGACAACTGAACACCCTACCCCATGTTTATTCCTACCTCATTCGGATGCAACAAGACGCTTCCAATTTAAATTAAAGGTGAGCAAGACCTGACTTTGGGTACTACCTAATATTCACAATCAGTGGCTGGTGGGGAGCCTAACAAACATTCAAAACTGATGCAACTCTTAAAACTTTAGGAGGAACTAATCAGATTCAGTTACATCTTTCTCCGCCCTTATGGTTCAATTTCTAAGATACTTGCATCCCTTAGTGATCTCAATCCCTCCAAATTCTTCGCAATGGCACACATCTCATAATGATACCAGGAAATGTGTACTTTTCTCTGTCCATCCTCTATCCAGTGAGGGACTGTGACTGAACTTCAACTCTCTTTTACCACAGCAGGCAGCAGAAGCCTTTGGTTCAAGTGCGGCCAGATGCCCTAACCTTGGCCAAAATCCTTATCAATGAATTGCTTCTTTCTGCGGCACAGTTTCACCCCTCCAACCTGGTCCAATCCAGTGACATGAACAAACAGTGTGCTTTCTTGTTTAATTGAAACCTTTGTGAATCCTAATGAGATATACAATAAAATGGGTGCAGTAGTCTTCTCAGGAATGGTCAGAGGAATAATTACTGCAAGTTTGTTCAAGAATGGATGGGAGACAGCTGTCAGGTCGATATTGCCTAACATGGCAACCCACTACTTTGGTTTGCACTTGCACTTGGTGATCACGAGACTGAACTAGCTCAACACCTCATGCACACCACAACATGTTCAACACATACAAACACATGAAACACCCCACACTCTTAGAGGATTGAGGGGCCAGGTTCATGATGTGTGTATTTACTGGTCCCAGGATGCTTGTTTCCTGTCCAGAGAGGACCTGTCTGACAGTTTGGGCTGGACAGTTCCCATGGGGAGCAGGGTCAAGACTGGTTTGCACATTGCTGGGTTTAAACTGGAATGGCATGGTGGGCAAAAATACGATGGATTTAGGCCCAGATCTCTGTACTTGGGGTGAATGTTTGACATTGTTCAGCATTCTGTCCATCAATTGTTCTTTTTGCATTTGTCACCTTGAGTGGGTCGAGTATGCCCAGACATGGGTCCCGTGCTCACCACGCCACTGGATTCATTCTAGCCTGACCGGTGAGGGGTGATACCCCAAATCCGTTCCTAGGATGCTTGTTTCTGCCCCAGGGAGGACATGTCCTGTAATTTTGGGCTAGACAGTTCCCATGAGAGCAAGGTCAAGGCAGTTTTTCATATGGCTGAGTTTAAACTTGAATGGCATGGTGATCTAAAAAATGATATATTTAAGCCAAGATCTCTGTACTGGGGGTAAATATTTGACATTGTTCAGCATTCCGTCAATCAATCGTTCTTTTTGAGTGTGTATGTATCAAACATGGCCAGTAGACATCCAACACACATTGGGGTGGAGATAAAAAGGCATATACCCTATGACTGGTAATTTACTGCCACCAGCTGTAAATCATGTGATGGTGTGGATATGGGGACGGTAGTGATCCTTGTTGGGGATGGAAGTTATCTATGTTGGAAGGAAATAAACCCAATTTCCAGCAGCTATGAGTTCACGACGGGTAGACAACCTGTTCCAAAAACACATAAATAGCCTGCATAAGAACTGACAATATCAGCTCCTTGTGCAGGAAAGCTTACCAGATAATTTAGAGATGTAGAAATGAAGACCATTGCAGCACGTCTATTGTGCCAGGGCTTTCTGTCCCAAAGTCAAATGCCAAGAAAAATGACTTGATGTATTGAAAAGTATGGTATTCAGCTCTCATATGCCTTCTTTTCCAAGAACCACACTTTCCTTGTTAAAAAATGGCTGGTTATTAGACTTGGCATCTTTTGGCGTGTTTCCCCTGTCTTTTTGCTTTCTGACCTCCCGGTTTTATCTCTGTTTTTGCTGGTTTAGTGTCTCTGCGCACTTTCTCACTGCTGTTCAGTGTTAAAGTGCAAGTGCTCCTGTTGTAAATTGTTGTTATGGATTGGTGATACCATGATTGGTTATTTGATTTACTGGCCAGTCCCTAGTACAGTGCACTATGTGTGCCCAGGGCCTGTAAATCAAATGCTGCTAGTGGGCTTGCAGCACTGCTTGTGCCACCCACACAAGCAGCCCTTCAAAGGTAACTCAGACCTGCCACTGCAGTGTCTGTGTGCAGTCTAGTACTGGCATGTCAACTTGCCAAGTGCACCCACTTGCCAGGCCGTAGCCTTTTCTTATATGTGAGTCACTCCTAAGGTAGGCCCAAGGTACCCTTGTGGGCAGGCTGCAGTTTATGTGAAAGGTAGGACATGCCCTGATGTGTGTGGCAAGTCCTGATAGTGAAATTCTGCCAATTTCGTTTTTCACTAATGAAAGGCTATCTGGCTGATAGGAAAGCATGGGAGTTAATTTATAACATCTTATAAATATAAATTCCCATTGGGACAGATAGGAAAATAAAGTTTAGTATGCCTGAACTCAGAATCTAAAGATGCATCTTTTTAGTAAAGGTGATTTTTACATTCTGTGTTTGAAAAGGCCACTTTTAGAAAGTAGGTATTTTCTTGCTTAGTCATCCTGTGTGCCTCTGCTAGGATGTGTATTGACTTCTGGCTTTGGAGGGACAGGGACTGGGAATGTTCAGTGGCTCCAGAGAGTCTGGATAAGTCAGGGCTGGGCTCAATAGACCTGGGCTGCATTAAGAGTAGTGGGAGGAGATTTCCTTGCACCTGAATGGGTCTGGTCTATTGCAGACAATGCTGTCTCCGCCTCCTGCAGGTAAGCTGGGCCAGAGAGGACCAAACTAGTTTGGACTAAGCACAGACACTCTCTGCCTAAGCGGACACAATCATTTGGGGTATAAATATTGGGGCCCAGATCCCAGAACTTTAGAACTCTTTTGATATCAAGAAGACTGCCAAGAAGAAGCCCTGGAGAAGCTGTGAGGAGGGACTACCACCTTGCTGTGTGCTTTGCTGTGTTGGCCTACAGTGGCTGCTTCTGTCTTGGTCAGTGAAAGGACTGAACTTTCTGCAATTTCTTTTTGTGAGTTTCTCCAAGAGCTTGATGTAGAGCTTGGCCCATGTTCAAGAAGTCTCAGGAGCAGTAAAGACTTCAAATTCTTCTGCCATCAGCACTGGGGACTGTGTGTTTTGTGCTGCAACAGAAGAAAAAGCAACCTAACGCTGTCTACGACACTTCTGCCAACTCCGTGTCCTGAAGGCACAGCAGAGGGCACTGCCGCACGCCATACCGCAACCCTGGTCTCACTGACAATGCCACCCGATGCTTGCACCACGACCTGTGGGCACTGCACTTTGCACGCCACTTTGGTATCCCAGACAACGCCGCTCCATACCGACATCGATGCCACTGCTTGCACCGTGGTTCGAGGGCAACGCTCGTAAGTTACACGATGCACCATCCTCATCCCGCACCGCAGTCTTGACCTAGTGCCGCCGGAGCCATTGACTCCAGTTCGTCAGCCGACGTCAGCGCTTCAGCAACGGTGACGATGCTGCTTGCATCGTGACCTGCCAGCACCGCAACGAGCACTGCATCACTTCAGCCCTGGTCTCACCGATGCCACTGGACAACCGTCACCGAGCCGCTGTCTGCACAGTGACCTGAGGTCATTGCACGCTGCACTTCTGCACATCGCACCACAGCCCCGATTCCTGCCGACTCCGGCGCTCCCGACTTCAACCGCGAGGAGTTCGATCTGTAACGAGTGTGACTTCAAGGGCCCGACAACCCCTGCGCCTACATCTGGAACCGGCGCCTGCCGACGCCGGCTCTTTGGGCATCATTGAGTGGTCGCTGATGCCCTGCATTTCTAAAGGTACTGTTTTGCAGGTCTTCCCGATACCGTAGCTGGCCTGCAACGCTGCGGTCAACCAGAACTGTTTGGATTTGTTGTTCACGGTGCTGAGATAGCCACAGACGGCGCTTTCGACTTCGAGGAACTGTATTTCAATTCTATTTTGACTACTGAAGATTTCTGAGAACTGTATGGTGGATTTTTATCTTTTTTGGTCTTGTTTTGGATATATAAAAGCATTGGATATTTTTCTAAACTGCTGTGGTTTCCTTTTGTAGTGTCTTCACTGTATTACTGTTAGTTATGGGCAAATGCTTTACACACTGCCTATATGATAAGCCTGACTGCTCATGCCAAGCTACCAAGGGGGTGTGCAGGGGTTATTTTAGGAGTGTAACTAACTCCCTTACCCTGATTAGAAGGAAGAGTCCCTACTTGGGCAAAGGTGCAAACCCTTGCCAACTAGAGACCCCCATTTCTAACACTGGTCTTGTGAACAACAGGGAAATATATTCAATAACTTATATACAAATGTTATATAGCACTAAACACCTTGAAGTATGGAAGCGCTTTATAATATGACATAACAGAGATGCAAAGGTCCAGAGATGCAAAGGTCTTAAAAATGACAGAACCTGAAGGTTTTATTCCAATGTGGCATGAAAAAACTAGAGGAATCACTGATGATGAAAGAGGCGAAATAGCAGAGAGAGGTGTGGGTTAAAGTGGGGCAGAAGAGGGAGAAAGTACAGTGTAGGGCAGAAGATGGGGTAGATTTGACAGTAACTGGCAGGAGGGGCAGATGGGAGGGAAAGCAGGGGAAGTTGCTAATAACAAAGAGAGCAAAGAGGGGAAGAAGGCATGAAAAGGAAGGAAAGAGAGACATTTTTAGTCAAGGAAGAGGAAAGTGGGTGATAGAAGAAAATTGGGTCAGAAGAGGATGGGGTGAAGTCGAGAAAGTTTAGCAGGGTCTTGAGGGTGCAAAGAAGAGGGTGAAGGGAATAGGGTCAGAATAGATGGAAATGGGAAGGGCCAGGAGGAGGCAAGTGATGGGGGAACTAGAGAAGAAGGGGAGATTGAGGAGACGAGGACAAGCAAATAGGGCAGTGAGCAGGGAGAAAGAGAGGGCCAAGAGCTGCAATGTACATGAAGTGTAGAGTTGGTGCACAACTCAATCTTTCATTCTACATGACAATTGAGGAGAAACTAATGAGAGAAAGTAAACTAAGGAGCTTTAAGTTGACTGCCAGAAATGAGCATGTTGAGCAAGACGTACAGTGGGTCTATGCAGCCAAAATAAGAGGTATTTCTAAATAGATCATGTAGGTCTGCCCACTATTTAGTTCACTTCATAGCCATGGCTTGACTGATTGAAAGTATATCTTGACATGAGTTTGAATCCTGGAGATACTATTAAATGATCAAATTTTGTTTGTTTGTAAAGTATGACATTTGCAGTTTTCCAGCTTGTTGCAAGCAAAAGAACAAAAATAATACAACTGATACAAAACAGTTATTTTGCAACAGTAATGCAATTGGAAAAAATAAAACAACATATCAAGAAGGAGCCAACATACAGTTAGAAGGCAAAACAAACAGATTAACTGCAAACCAGCACAGCCAGATTTACAAAATTATATCAAATGCAGTTGAGTCTCTTCTTGAAGGTAGACAGGTCAGGCTCCAACCTAAGACTTTTGGGGGCTCATTTATGAGCCCCTGCGTCACTTTTGCGTCGCCGGTGCGTCACTTTTTGTGACGCACCAGTGGCATGAAACATGCGCCATGTTGCGCCATATTTACAAAGTGACGCATCTAGGTAGATGCGTCACTCTGTAAACCCCTGCGCCACATTATACCTGCGCCAGGTATAATGTATGCAAGGGGGGCGTTTTGACGCAACAAAGGGTCGTAGAAGTGACGCAGTGAAATCTACGAGATTTCACTGCGCCACTTCTAGTGTGCAAATGCGTCAATTTCTTGCGCCTGCCTCACAGCAGGCGTAAGACTGACGCAGGCCCTTTCACATGGGGCTTGCCCCATGTGAAAGGACACATTGCTGGAGTTGCGTCACTTTTGTGACACACTCCAGCGATGCGTCACTTTTGCGCCTACAGATACGTCAGAAATACTGACGTATCTGTGACTCCTTGCGACATGATGCGTCATACTGTAAATATGACGCATCACTGGAGTCGCAGGGAGGGCGCAGTGAAAAGTGGCGCATCACTGTTTTCACGCAGTGATGCGTCACTTTTCATAAATGAGGCCCTTAGAATTTTAGGAAAGTAGTACCATAGATTGGCGCCTGCAACGCTCAAACAATCACCTCAAAAATTGATTATTTATTCAAACACTATTTTGGACTAGCTGTGTTTAGAACGTGGCTAGCACAAACAAATGTGGCTACCTGATGATATTAGAAAAGCATCGGTGCTTGCTAATTGGATGACGGGCAAACAAGCCCTAAAACTCTGTGCTTAAAGTGAACTCAATAATGTGT
This sequence comes from Triturus cristatus, assembly GCF_964204655.1. Lineage (NCBI taxonomy): Eukaryota > Metazoa > Chordata > Amphibia > Caudata > Salamandridae > Triturus > Triturus cristatus. The sequence continues at coordinate 312,848,844 of NC_140588.1, read as the reverse complement.
TTGCCCAAAATACTACCCAGGCTGCAAATAAGTGCTAAGAATGATTGCCATTGTTGGTTGATGATGGTTGGTATTTTGATTATTGGCATTAGTCTATGAAAATACCACCCACTTACAAGTATTAATGATGGTTGGCAGTGTTGGTCAAGGCAAGCTGGTTGGCAGTGTTGGTCCCTTGCCAGCCAATTAAGAAGGGCACCTGACGTCCTCTCCTTTAGATAACGTCCCAAGACGTTGCTATATACAAATATTCTGGCTTGAAGTTACGTAAAATGATCTCGCCCCTTCCTCAAATGTGACAGTTCTCCCCACATGGCTGGTACAATACTCAATCGTTTTTCTGATGTTTGATCCACCTACTCTATTGTACCCCACTCCCATCTTTCACTACCGCTAACCTCACAACTCTTCATTTTCTCTTCTCATTTATGTTGGTATAGCTTGATGTTTTCCATATGCAGATTCCCTTCCCCAAAATGAAGTTATTGCTACAATGTACAGGGCTATAATACCCCTCGGCGAAGAATCACTCTAGGAAAGCACTATAAATAAATAGAGCAATGTGTAACGTTTAACACGGAAACAGTGCTGAGTGGACACCAAATAGATACTACTTTAGTATAAAAAGTAAAGGACAAAGCAGTTAAATAAAATTGCACTCATTCGATAGCAATTCGAGTGAACCACTTCCCGCAGCATCCTGATGACATAACCAGGGGTTTATACATGCATAATAATCAAAGATAAGTAGATCTTATTTCAGCTAGTAGGTAGCTGCAAGAGAAAGAGAAAAAGTAAAGATACAGCGCGTGCAGTGAATGTACATCATGCAGGGGGAGTTGTGGTGGAATCTCTTTAGTTTTGCCTTTTCTAAAGAAGCCCTTTGCCTACTTGTGTAAACCTTGCCACTTGTTATCTGACCTAAAAGCATCTATAGTACACATGGCGTACTCAATCTTCATATTCTTAGGGTTCCCCTCCATGTTCCTAGGAGGGCTGTCGTGGTCACTGCCAGGGAAGATGTGCTCTCTTGGTCTTGCACTGCAGTACATCTTGCTGACTTCCAAGGCACCCTTGTGTCATGGTGAAATAGTGTCTGCATTGCAGGCAGCATACTTTTTTGTAGAAAGGGACAAGTTTCTGCACAAAAGCAATCCTTAGAGGATTTTCCCTATGAGTGTTGCAGAATGTGGCACACTAATAAAGAGGAAACAACACGGAGAAATGAAGATAGTTTTCCTTGTTGTGCCTCTGTTACCATAGTGCACAATTCCAACACATTCCCAGGTCTACCAGTGTTGGTAAATCTGGAAATGCATCAGAATGAATGGGTGGAAATGTGGGAACACCAGTGCTCCATCCATGTAATGCCTTCACCACGCAGTGTAAAACAGGGCAGTGGCTTGCGCTGCCTTCTGTTACCCCAGATTTACCAAGCCATGCAGGGAGGCCTTGAGTGGCTTGGGAAAGCTGATTCTAGGTTTTCTGTGCCATACAGCACCATGCGTGCCTCAAGGGTGATGCAAAACAATGCTAAATCTTCCACCTAGATTAAAAGCAGGGGTGTAGCAATAAATGATGGGTCCCCCTTCAAAGTGTGAAGAGGGGCACCGAGTCTCCCGTATCTCACAGATATAAATTGGCCTTTGGGGCGGAAGGGGCTCCCTTGAAGGATTTGGGAGTCCCTGAAGGTTGCCCCCACGCCCTCCACTTCAGGGGCCTGATTTACACCCTTGCATTAAAGGAATAAAGGGCCATATTATCAAGAAATGGCGTTAAAATTATCGCCGCTTTAGCGGCAGAAAACTACCGCTAAAGTGGCGATAATGGGCTTGATAATATGCCCTTGAGAATTTCCATAGAAGCCCATGTTCTGGTGTCAACATGGGCTTCTATTGGAATTCTCTGTGGCATATTATCAAGCCCATTAACAGTTTTCTGCCGCTAAAGCGGCGATAATTTTAACGCCGTGCTTGATAATATGCTCCGAAGTTCTGTACACCGGTGTGGGAACAGGGGGCGAGTCCTGAAAGGGAGGATGATGGAGGGGGTTTATGTTTTGTGAGCTATTCCTTTCGATTTGAAACCAGCAAAGATGTGTTGGGCAGGCATTTCGTGGCACAGTAATGTAAGCTGTGAGAGTGGGGACTGGATCTAAGGATGTGGGTACAGCAATGGGTAGTCAGTGAGCCATAGATACGAGAACTACACTTGGATGTTGAAACAAGCCGCTCTGTGTACAATAAGTATTACGTTATATAATCGGAAAAGATATACTAAAATTAGTCAGGCTACTTAAGGAAATAGATTAATTTATCATTTCATGTTCTATGGGAACCATATATGTAATAGCTGAAATAATTACATGACCTCTGATCTTTAAGAATTGCATTGCTTTTTAATTACATTTGCATAGGCATACTTCAAAATACTGCAATTATGTATTGGCAATATGTCATAAAAAGTAAGGACCCAAGCTCTCTGGTAATTATATTAACATTGAATTTGTAACTACTGAGAAGAAACATTTTTGCCATCAAGATATGTCTAACGAGTATGTTACGTAAATGGAAAAGAAGAAGCTAAGAAAATAAATAAAAAAGGAGTGGTAGAGCATTCATCAAGCCATGAAAACAGAGTTTAATATCGACCAGAGAGAGGCGATAAAATAACATAAAGAAGAAAAGGTGTAAAGCACGTTTCTTAATGTTTTCACTGTGAATTGAAAGCAGAGGAAACATTTATAGTACTCATAAAATGTCCACTCTAAATGTAAGTACAACGAGGACGTGGCTGAAAATGAGCAGAACATTAATTCAATGAAGACAAGATTTGACACTGTACTCTGTTGAGATTTCAAGAAGGCTTGTCCTGCACTTAAAGTGGACACATCTACAAACAAACACACGCATACAAACACACATATTCTCCAAAACAAGCACACATGTGATCAGTAAACCGCACAGACTTACTACATGCTCAGTATGTAATGGAACTGTATGCAAAGGCAGGCCACAAAGACGAACGCAAGCATGTCTTTTCGCATCAGTTTCATTCTGGTAGAGAGGTAGTGGTTTATCAAAAACCTTTTCTTTGTGCAGTTTTACATAATGTTAACTCGAGTCTAAGGTATTGGAGTGCTTTACATGAGCACCGTCTACATTACACAAGGCCCAACTCACCTAGGGGCATACTATCAAGACAGGCGATAAAATTATCGCCGCTTTAGTGGCAGAAAACTGACGCTAAAGCGGCGATAATGGGCTTGATAATATGCTCTATGGAATTCCAATTGAAGCTCGGGTTAGACGTCCTTCACATCTAACGTGGGCTTCAATTGGAATTCCATAGAGCATAATATCAAGCCCATTATCGCCGCTTTAGCGGCAGTTTTCTGCCGCTAAAGCGGCGATAATTTTATCGCCTGTCTTGATAATATGCCCCCAAATTTCTTCATGTTTTTGGCACGGGGAGTTTAAGTGATTTGCCCAGAATCACAGGATGGGACTCGAAGCTAGCTCCCGCCAAGGGCGGCTCCTCTGCAATAGCGGAGGAGCGTCATCCCACTGGCTGAGAGCCAGCTGGTGAAAAATACAATTATATTCTATCATTGTTTTATTTTTCTCCTGCTGGCTGAGCCTGCGTGCATAGGGAGTGGCGGACGACTGGATTGTGCACTTCTAAATGCACATGTGTGTTTGGCCCGCCGTCTTAGGCTGGCCAAACACACATGCGCACTTACGTTTCTCCAACCCAGCTGTACTGAACAGCCGGTTTGGAGAAACAGCAAACTCCCTGTTCTGAGCGGAGCTTCAAACCAGCCTGCTCAGGTCAATCCCCGCGCTGCTCTCATTCCATGAGAGAAGCACAGGGATTGGACGGGGAGTCTCTGCTGCTGTTCCAGTGTCTGCTGGGATCAGGAAGCAGCACAACCCTGAAGCGCGAGAAGCGATGTGGCCTCGCAGCTTCAGGTGATTACTCCCCAAGCCCTTAGTCCCCTGCTCCACCTCCACCCACCCCACCACCTCTTCATTGTGTCAGCCACCACTGAGTCAGCTGCTCAGGATGTCCTTTCACATCCTCTTTTCAGGATGTTCTTTGTTCAACCTTCTGTTTGCTTAGAGATAATACTTTTAAGCGAAACTATGCAAACAATGTCAAGGTAATAATTATAATGAAATCCATTATTTCATTATAAAATACAATTTAGGGAAGAATATCATATCTAAAATAAGTGACAAGCAGAGTTTGCCCAATATTCTGGCACTGGAGTTGGAATATTTAACAAGTCACTCTGTATTAAAACTTTCACATTAATAATAAATCTAACCTCATATCTAACAGTACCTTACTGTATAGTGAAGGATTCTATGCTCAGAAACTATAAGCAGCTTGCACTGCATTTTTCAGGAATGGATAAGGAATAGTAAATATTTTAGTCCCAGAACATTATTTGGGAAAAAAAAATTACATTTCAAATTACATCTTTTCAAACAAAAAGTTCAGTCAACAAATAAGGATTTCCTTTTCGATTAAAAGGATTGCTTTAAAAGACACCTCCGTCACATCATTTCACCGAAAGTACCTAGCGCCCTATAACAAAAGGAAGTTGGAATATTTATAGGTTTATACATATGCTTAGTGCAAACCCAAACTTTCCTCAAATTCGCAAAGAGCTGAAGGAGTACTGAATAGTGTAACCATTTATTCATACAGAAATGCACATGTGTATACTCTGCATGGTGCATTGCAAGCCATAATCAGACTGCCGTAGGCAGGGCTGGGCACACACACCTGCTCAGTGCCAGGATACCCTCAAGGGTGAAAGTGCACTTTACAAATACACATAAAAAAGCAAACATTGTTTCTATATCTGCTTCTCTGGGGGAAAATGTTTTTCCTTTCGGATAAATGCATTCTTTTATATTTTCGCAAGCTATAGAGATGTCTCAATTTCCACCCTGAAAACGTGAAAGCCATTACTTTTCATAAGAGCAAAGCTCTGGCTGCTTTTAGGGTGGGAAACTATGTGCAAAAGCTATCCCATTTTTGTTCATTCACCAACTTTGTGGCTGACTTAACCTAGAAAGTCTATAAACCTGTGCATGGAAGCAGATATGCTTGGTTGAAAATTTCACCAGGCTTACTTTATTTCTCAATGAGAAAATCCCATGTACAAGTGTAAATTCATGCCATTCCTGAATTATTTTATCAAAATTAGAAAAATGTGTACTTGTTTAAATTGATTTGCACACTCATAATTGAAACATCCATGTTCATAAAATGTAATTAACTCGTTGACCGTGGCACGAATTCCGCCACGGTGCTGGTGAAATATTGAGTGGGCGGGGTTTGGACGGCCCCCGGCCGTCCTCTGCACACGCCCACTGTGACGTCGGACGGCCCCCAGAATGGGTTAAATTGGTTCATTGATAACAAAGTCTTCCAAGAACACGGTCAACTGAACTGATTGGCAAAATCCTCAAGCATATATCGTCCATATGCAGTAGACATTGTTCATTCTCTTTTATATATTCCATATAGAAACTACACCTCAACCCGTCTATTTCTTTTCCAGTTTCAAAAAACACCTAAACATTTTCTACTGCATTATTTGTCTACTCCCAGGTTGAGTAGTTCAACCTTCAAATCCCCTCACAATAAAACACTTGTAGTGTCTGCTAAATTATACAAATTCCATTCAAAATGCCATTGAGCAAATCACCCCTATCTCCTGGTGGTACAAAATGCATGTTTACACTCATTGGGCCTGATTCACAAAGGCAATCTGAGACGAAAGTCTAACTTTATGACTTTTGGAATTCACAGAGGTCATTTACAAGTCATATCTTTACGTCTGCAGTTGGCCTGGAATCTCTGCAACCGGGCCGTACTCTCCGCATCAGGGCCGAACTCTCAGGCTTGGGCTGTACTCGCCAGCTCGGACTGAATGAAGTGTAATCAATGGGCCAGAATACAATTTTTCACAAAAAAGGAGCATTAGGAAAGTGTGATAAATGGTAGTGGGGGTCATGAAAATCAGTTTGGGCGGGGAAAAGGGTGTGGCTGGACAATACATCATATCCAAGAAAGGTTTGCTCCTTTACATCATGGTACATGCAGTACACAATTTGGAATCCCCTCAGTGTTAACTGTAGTTCCCAATACACTTTACTAGTAGGAATGCATATTGTGGGTCTTGTTCTTGAGAGGAAGTGCATAAGAGATACGTACTGTGATGAGTAGAAGGTTTTTGTTTCTGTGAGATTCTTGTTGGATTATGAGGAGTAGGTCATCTTTGAATACACTCTGGTATGAAGCAAACACAAGGAAATGATGGACGGAGTGCTGAAACTTTTCAGACACTCACCCTCAGTCACAGATCTGGGTTGATCAACATCGTTCTTTAGCCCACTTTGCTTTCTCAGTTCAGACCCAGCTATATGCAAATCAGTCTTGACCCCGTGCCTCATGGGAACAGTCTAGCTCGAACTGCCAAGCCAGATCTTCCCTGAACCAGAAACAAGCACCCTGGGACCGGTTTCGGCTAACACCCCTCATCAACCAAGCTAGCTTGAATCCAGTAGCAAAGTGAGCAAGGGACCCACGTCTGGGCATACCCTGCCAACTTAGGGGGAACAAAGCAAACACACTCTGGTATGCACACTTGTTATTGTAGGACAAAGTCTTACTGGAGATGGTGTTTATCAGGGTCTATTATTTATGCCAATTGGTTTCGGAAGAGTTGTGAGGCACGGTATGGCTCTTACCACACACACCCTACTACGTACACCCATCATCTGAGAGAGAGGTCGGACAGGAGAGGTCTGTCACACTGCATACACCTCACTAGAGGCCAGTTCATTCACACACCCTTCTACACACACCTGTCATCTGCGAGAGAGGTCTTAAGAGCCTTATTAGTCCCCACACACTACTACACGCACCCGTCATCTGTGAGAGAAGTCAGCTAGTAGCGGGCAGTCCCTTTCCACTCACTAGTGCACTCATTCATCATCTGAGAGAGAAGATAGAAATGAGAGTCCTGTTACTCCTCGCATCCTATTGCGCACACTCATCATTTGAGAGATAGGTCTGAAAGGAGAGCAGTTGCTCCCATACACCCTTCTTACGCCTCTGGGTGGACACTCATTATCCATGAGAGGGCTCTGAGTAGAGAGACTTGTCCCTTCTATATACTACTATTTCCCTAAAATTGTGTTGCGATCCCACGAGAGAAGAATGCAAACTTCAGAGAGTGACGCTTGTTGAAAGAGGCTTGTTTGATCCCGCAACCATCTTGCAAGACCTGCATAGAAAATTACTGGGCCTGCCTACAATCAATACTGAGGGGGGCGCAAATCGTGGACTGCATGTTCCATGATGCAAAGGAACAAACTTTTTGCGATATGATGTACTGTCCGGCCATTCTTTTATGCCTGCCCATACTGATTTTCGTGACCTCCTCTACCATTTATCACGCATTCCTAACATTCTTTTTTGTAAAAAATTGTCTTACACCTAATGATTACACTTCATCTGGTCAGAGCTGGAGAATACGTCTAAGCTGTAGAGTACAGCCCTGGTGCAAAGAGTACAGCCCAGGTGCGGAGATTCCGGCGCGACTGTGGACGTAAAGATGCGACTCATAAATGATCTCTGTGAATACCAAAAGTCATAAAGATAGACTTTTGTCTCAGATTAGCTTTGTGAATCGGGCTCGCTTACTTTATTTGTATCTAGTCAAAAACTCATATACATTTTTACAAGGTCATATATGTATCTAAAACAGATTCCATGAAGTTTGAGGAGATACAAGGTGCCATCTTTTGAGAATCCAGATTCAGAATTATTGGTGAATTTCACTAACTGTTCAATGGGGATGTTGAAAATTCTGATAAAATACCTGAGCGTGAGAGGGAGAACATTTGTGCGGAATTACTATTTATCACAGAAGACATTAAGAAATTGGACAGAACAGAGACTTTTAACGAATTCATGGAAGGTTTTGATAAGAAGTTGGACAAAAATGAAGAAGGTGTTAAAGTGAAAAGACAAAGCAAGTTTGCTAGAGAATACAGAGATTAACAAATGGGTAGGATTTTTACTTTTGAAAAAAGGCATGATAACCTCTGGCATGAGGAAATATTAGCAACCATCAAACTAAGCCAGGATGCTCCAATAAATGAATCAGCCTCTGAAACTACTACTACCAACAATGTTAGTAATGAGTTGGAAGAAAGTAGTTCTAGTGTGACAGATGCTACAAGCACAAGCTTTTTAGATGAGATTCGCCTGTTCAACAAAAGCAGAGGACAACATCGAGCAAGGGGAAGAGAAGCCAAAAGAGGTAGCGGAGGAAGCGGAAAATGAGGATGAGAAAAAAATGAAAAACAAGATGGCAAAACCCCAGTGGAAATCCAGACATGGGAACAGAAAAAAGACACATGATGGTGAATACTACCAATATGGTGATCATTTTATCTAATACGGTTTTATTGACAGGTTAGTCTGATGTTCTAATATATGGTGTGTCTTTTTGTTCCACAAATTTGTACAGCTATACCAAGAGTTGTACTGACTTGTATAAATTCACTCGCCAGCTGAAACTGAATAAAGTGTACACTCTAAAACCCAGAAAAAGTAAGGCTACTTTGGATCGAACCCCACTAGTCAACAATCTGAGTATTAGTGATGTTGAGCTCCAGCAGTCTCGCTGAACTTGAGACAGAGATTGACTCACATAGTGAACTCTGATTGGATTTGGTTGGCTCTGCCATTAAGATTGATCAGAGCTGCCCCAGTGGCGTTAAGCCACTATCCACCTATACACCCAATATGCCTTATGATGTCATCAATGCAGTTTGTGATTTTGTGACTTTTGAGCTGAAAACGCTCAGAAAGGTTAAGGGCCCACACAAGTCAAATCTAAACTGGAGCCAGAGGAAAGACATTTATGCTCTCTCAAATGCGGGTGATATTGTAATACATCCCTTGGACAAAGGGGGCCATAGATTCGTACTGTCAAAGAGAGTTTGCGTCAAATTCAGTATTGTTCTCATTATACCCCATTGTCAGAGAATCTTTTAACAAGATTAACATGGATTACAAGAAAATCTTAACAGATTGGAGGATGAAGGGATCATTGAGTGGGATAAATAGACTTTCTGAATATGTGATCATCTACAGATTCTCATCATGTACTTTCTTCCTAGGATACACAAGAGCATTATTGACCCACCTCAATGCTGTATTGCACCTGCGATAAGGAGCCTGCTCAAAAATACTTCAAGACACGGGTCAGTGGGAAGAGCAGAATCAAGCATATGAAATTCAGATGTTTGCCATTGTGCGCCTATCAGAAAGAACTACTTCCAGGGAGCTGGACATCTGGCCTGCATGTTAAACAAGGATTTCTACAAGAGCCTCATGAACCAATTTAGCTGTCATGTGAAGATTTGAAACACTGATCTGTATATGACATGTTTTGATGAACAGATGGCATTTTTACATTGTCACTATATTGCAAGCCTTTGAAAACAAATTGCATTTAAAAACAAATGTGACAACTGTTGCTTAATATGCAATTTGTGTAAAAATGTTCATACAAAGGGGTAAGTCACTTTCCTTTGGAAAAAAGCTTAACATTCAGACTTTGCTTGAAGTGAAGGTGATATTTTTGGGTTTCGTGAAAAGCCAAGCCGCACAATAAAAGCAGGTGCTTGGGAATTTGGTGGCCTGGAGAGTCGATGTCCGACTGGGAGGGAGTTACATGGGTTGGGAGGCCTGTAAATGGGATATGGAGCTAAGGTAGCATGCCTTGTGCTAGGCTACCTTGGATAGACTGAGGTTTTTAGAGCTCAAAATGAGGATCTGAAAGCTAGGTATCAGCTGCTCTGGTGATGGGCAAGGAACAGGTATTTAAGGCAACGTGGCTTAGATAATGTGAGGTTCAGTGCTTCTCATTGTTACATTGGATAGCTTGGGCTCTCTGAGCGCCAGCAGATGGTGACTTAAGGTGGCAAGAGGGCAGTTTATGGGTCTGTTGAAGAGAAATGGCTCAGTGGAGAGAGTTGCGGTGTGACTTATCAGTGAGTTTGAATGACTGTCTGATGGCCAACTGAGGGTAAAAAGGTGCAGGCTAAGAATCAAAGAAGCCTGAAGACATCTGAAGATGGCTTAAAGGACTGTGGTGGGTCTCACATGAATGACAATAGAGCTCTAAGGATGACATAGGCCACATTAACACGACCCTGATCCAATATTCTGAGCATGGCTTAATCTTCTATCTCTTTTCTGCATACAATTTTGAGGTCAGATATGATTTCTTCTGCCTATGAGATAGTTGTCTTAGCTGGGAAATAATCTTACATTGCTGCAGCCCAGTGGGTCCAGTTATGTGTGCCAAGGAAGTTTGCACTGCTTATACCTCTCTTGAATCCTTTTTGAGTTTCGTGAAAGGCTTGCACTAAGTGGTGAGGAATGTGTGCCCTGAGCAGTCGTGCATGCACGGAAAATGAACCCCTAACCATCTGGTGAGTTGTAAAAGGATCCTATAGTTAGGGTACACTGGGCCCACCAAACCGTCGAGTCCCTCTGTTGTTACATATTATTATTATTATTATTATTATTATTATTATCCCCATTATCGTTGTTTTGTTGCTTTTAATGTCATTATTATTGTTTGAAGTAGTAGGTACTAGCGGGGGTAGGAGTAGAAGCAGCATTAGTTGTGGTAGGGTAATTGTATTAATGATATATGAAGTGGTAGTAATAGGATTCGTAGCACTATTAATATCATTATGATTTTTTCTGAACCAAGCAGCAAGAGGGCAATGATGCTCGGAATGCAGTTAAATGTGACCCTCTGAGCTGGCCTTGAAAGGTTAGAGTGTTTTTTCTATGTCCATCTTACCTGGCTGCTCTGATGTATGGGCCGTCTGTCCCCTGGTGTACCATTGGTTTGTGGTAATGCCTGTGTGCTTCCAGGGCGATAATGAGGTGCATTCAAAGGCTACAACACTCATACAGGTCACCCTCCTGCAGGACCTGCAGCTGACCTTAATAACTCACACCGCGAACTGGAGTTAATATGTACATTTGTGTTGAGACTGCTGTGACCTTCATTCAGTGCCTGGCCCCTTCCCCACACGTAGGAGTCTCTGCAGTGCAATAAAACCAAATTATTTCATTGTACAGACCCTACTGTACTTCTGACTTAATTAGAAGAAAATGTGTTCTGAGCCACAGGCCCTCTGCGGCAACCTTTGCTAGTTTAGGAATCGTCTTTGCCGGAAAGAGAAATAGAAATGACCTTTGGCACTGAGGTCAGGGTTGTTGTCGCTGTCTTCAGGTATACGTCAGCTGACTGCAGTCATTCTGATTCGAGAGCAAATTGAAAGAGCCCATAATACCCACCAAAATAAAAGCTGTAGCCCTTCCCAACATCCAGTCAAAGCCATAGCGTGTGAACTGTTAGTGTACACCTGGCAAATTATTTTGCACTTTTTACAAGCTGTTTTGTAGCAGTACCTCGTTATTTTGCCTCAAAAAATGAATATAGCAAAGCTCACATTGTTTACTAGCCAGTTGGTGTATGTGTTAAGGTTTTTTCATAGTAGCCATGACGGGGCACTTAAGGAAATCTTTGAAGTACCTTGGGGCAGATTTACAAGCCCCTTGCGCCACTATTGCGTCTCTTTTCCCATGTTAAAAGTGACGCAAAAGTGGCGCAAGGGGCTTGTAAATCTGCCCCCTTTAATCCAGTCAAAACTCCTAGTGACATCGAATTTTCTGTCGAATTTCACAATGCAGAAATAACCATTTTTCATGGCAACACAGAAATTCAGTCAATCAATCTCTTTATTCAAAGGATAAACATACATATTATAAAATCATGCATAACAATTAATAATGGCTTTATATATTTGCAAAATAGAGATATTACAACTTAAAAATACAGGGGCAGATTTATGACGACTGGCGCATCCCTGCATATCAGCAGGGATGCGCCAGTTATTATGCGCCACTGCTGCGCCACCATGGATGCGCCGCATTTATAATGCGGCGCACCATTGGGCAAAAACGGCACAGATGCGTGACGCATCTGTGCCGAAAAGTGGCGCATTGCTGGAGTTGCGTCGCAAGCGCGACGCAACTCCAGCAATGATCTGGGGGGCCCTATCTCTACAATGCTGCGTCAATCCTTACGCCTGCTTCAAGCAGGCGCAGGGTTTTGACGCAGCATGGGCCTAAAAGTGATTGAGTGAAATCTTGTAGATTTCACTCAGCCACTTTTAGGAGGCGTTCCTGCGCCGGAACGCCCCCACCTGCCCTGGAACGCCTACATGTGGCGCAGGGCTTTACAAATTGACGCATCTCCCAGATGCGTCACGTTGTAAATACCCCGCACCATGGCGCAGGATTTGCGCCGCTGATGCGTCACAAAAGTGACGCAACGGCGGCGCAAAAGTGGCGCAAGTGCAACATAAATCTGCCCCCAAGATTTTTACGCAAAAAAACAGCTGCTTTGAGAAAGCTACTCACTCTACAACACACTTCAGTACCTGGTAACAATTGTACAAATCTGAGGGCAACGCTGCACTGTATAAAATTATGAATTTTAAAAAGAGGTAATAAATAACGAACTCTAAAAGATTGAGGGGCATATTATCAAGCAAGGAGTTACAATTATCGCCGCTTTAGCGGCGATAATGGGCTTGATAATATGCCCTTGAGAATTCCAATACAAGCCCATGTTGACACCAGAACATGGGCTTCTGTTGGCATTCACAAGGGCATATTATCAAGCGCATTATTGCTGCTTTAGCAGCAGTTTTCTGCCGCTAAAGCGGCGATAATTCTAACGCCGTTTCTTGATAATATGCCCCTTAAATAATGAGCAAAATATCATGAAGTGCATCAAAGATTAGGAGGAAGCATTATCACAAGCACATTTCTTATTTGCCAAATCCCCAGAGTAACCCTGCGGAAAGCACAATATATAACATAAAAAGCCAGCTCTGAATTTTAACAATAAGGTTCTTTCCCAATTATTAGTCAGGTATACTAAATAGGGTTCTGGGCCAGGACTAGTTTTCAAAACGGAATAATGCCCTACAAGTGATTTGCCTAATTCTAGACAATCACTTTCAGCACTGAGTTTTTCCATAAACAAACATTTCACAAAATTCTTATCAGCCTTGCATACAGATAAAGTATTATCTAATGAAATGGGTTTACCCAAAGTAGTACAATTTCATTTAACATAAGAGACCCAATGGATATCCAGCCCCTGGGCACAGCGCACACAGTCGTAAATGATGTTATGAGTAAAAGAAGCCCTGGGATATTCTTAATTGATTGCCACAACAAAAGTAGACTCAACCTAATGAAATCCTCAAGATATGGTAAGGTAATCTCTTGATGACAGATGTAAAGGGGAGCTGAAAAAGAAAGAAAGATGCCTAAAAATGTGATTCTCTTTGACATGTAACACATAGTATTCCCGGTAACCCCAAATTGCACACCCATTGCTTGCAACAGGTACGCACCGCTTCGAATATGTTTCTATGAGATTTATTGGCTTACCTCCAACAGATTTACAAACGTTAAAAAGTGAAAAAACTAGGGGCAAATTTACAAGCCCCTTATGACACTTTTGCGTCACTTTTAACATGGGAAAATAGTCTGCTTGAATTTAGTGTTTCAAAATCTCGAGTTCTCTGCCCAAGAACCATTAGCATCAAATATTAAACTAAAATTTGTAAATTAAAGACACTCTCTAGGTAATCCTCAATCCATAAATTAATTTGGATCTTTTCTATACAACCATAAATGAACACCACAGTTCATGTTTAGATGGAAAAATGCCTCATTCTGGCTAAAGGGCTTTTAATTTAGCTTCTGAAAAGACATCATTATCTGATATTAGCTTCGCTTTATTTCTGATCTAGAGGGAATGTCAGACTCTGAGCGCCGCGGCACATCCTCAACTTACACAGCGATTTATCTCATTTCCATCAGATAGCACATCTTTTTATTTGACTTTCAATCTAAGTTTGAAAAAGATTATGGCACAATCTGTGCTAACTGTTATCTATGCTTCATGGATTCTATCATTAAGTCAATTTTTGCAGCCTTGAAAATGGAAACAAAGATTCAGGGATGTCTGTTACTTCCTTGTATTTATAAAGAGCTTTCCATACTCCAAAACAAGGTTTAAAGAGGTGTTTTCTCAATTGTACATAACTATACTGCATGTGTAATTCATATACAGAGATGAAGCTTCCATCAGTGCAGTAGGTGCTGTGGCACTATAGCCCAGAGGCCTGAGGGGCCTAATGAACCCTCTTTGTTGCTGTATTTTATCATCTAAACAGCGGCCAGGGGCCCATTTCCTTCCTTGTACTTTGGCTCGTTGCACACTAGCAGGTAGTAGACAGGGAAGTACTGATCAGTTTCCTGGTGCATGATCGACAACGTGTTAGGTGCATTTTGTCCTATGTGAAAGAAATATTGGGTGCCCTTCAGAAGGATTGTCACAGAAAAGGAGTGATGCTTGAGGTTTCATGTGAATCAGCATGCATGTTGCAACGCATATATGTTGATATATGTGGTTACCGTTCATGGTGCCCATATAGGCCACAGTTAGACCACCGTACAGTTGGTGGAGAGGATCATGCTTTTTCCAGTACTTTTCTGATCTCCCATGAAGCGTCATAGACTTCATCCACTGAGCTTTTGATATTTCGTCCTGCAACATGTAGAACTTTGGCATGGCAGATCACAAATATAAAACAGCGAAGACTCCACAATCCAGTACATAGTTGTGAGTCTTAAGGGACCATTGTTAGATTCATGATGCAGAGGCCCAAACTTCCCTGTAGGTTTGTTCATGGCATTAGATAAGGGACATACAAAAAGACCACCCATAGTCACCCTATCTATATTTTCTTTATTGCTGCCTAAAGGGAACATTTAGGCTGAATGCATAGTGAGTACCTGTATGAGCTTTTTTCATTAAAACTTCAGTAGCTATCAGAATTTAAAATTGTAGCTGATTTAGATAGGGGAAGAATTCTGCGATATCAGCAGTATAAGGTATGCACATTTGTCTCCTGGGTAGCAAGACAAACCAATGCGCATGGGCTGGGGAGAATGACTGACTCATGACCTAACATATATCTGAAGGCGAAGTTTGGATCTATCCATTGAAAGGTTTCTTTTTTTGGAATAAGTGTCAAAAAATGTTGTCGTTTGGTCAAAAAAGGGAAAAGGATTAACTCATTCACCTGCAGTGTGAAATAAATTAAAGAATGAACTATCTAGCCATCAAGACAAACGAAAGAGCTCAAAATTGGAGAAGCAGAAAACAGACCAAGAAGGTCAACTCTGCTTAAAGGTGAGAAATGAAGGAACTTTGAATATGGTCGGACGACCAAGCTGGGACAGAAAATCACTACATGAAAAAGAAGCTGCTCGTTAACCGCTTCTGCTCTTGCTTTCTCCACTGTTCCTGACACTTGTTTATTGTGGTAGTGTCTTCTGTCTGGGAGACTCAACTGGTTAGTAGCATGCACATGGCAAATACTGAGTTGAAATGTGTATGCATTTTTATTCCATCCATTAGGATGCAAAAGTTGCGATGCAGACCCCTTTGCAAGGTCTTTCTCAGATTATAATGCTTGTGGGTTTGTTCTCTTGATATCTGCTGGAAACATGAAATCGTGCTGCATAATTAAAGATAGTTGAAGCAGAGTGGCCGGGTAAATGGATGCAAGTAGGGCAGAGGATTTCTAAAATGTTGAATGACCTTTACTCAAGGCTCCTGCCAATCGTTTAGAATGGAAGGTACATTAATTTGCTTTACTGGGTTGAGGATGCAGCGAGGCTACCACCTCATGCCTTCAATAAAGCAGGTATTTCCATAGCTTGTGTTGTTTGGCATGCAAGTTAAGCCCTCTAATATTCCAAGTCAGTATAGTGACAACCATAACTAGGTATAGTGTGGTAAAGCAGTCATGGGGTCGTCATCGAAGCCTAGAAGAGCACGGCTATCCAACCGTTCCCCTCCTGGTTTCATTATGAAGCCACCCTCTACCCATCTCTCTGTGTGGCAAGTGTAAGAAATGAATCCCATGTACGTCACACAAGGAAAAAGACACCCCAGAATGTAAACAAATGGGAAAAAAATGTCCTAATCTGACATCTTCTCTGTGGAGAAGTACATCAACCTGACATTCAGGTCATTGTCCACTATTGCAAGCTAGAAATGTCTTATAAAGGTCCAGGACTGGTATTGTTTCCTAGGCACATTAACGCAGCTTCTAATCGTGGCATTGTAACTGCAGAAAAAGGTACAAGATGTACCACAAGCAGAAAGCTTCTGAGAAAATAAACCGGGTGTCCAACTTGAAGATTGTCTCAGCTGGAGAGCCAGGAACCCAGGTGAAAAGCAGAGCCCGAGCAAATGCTTCCTCACTTTAACAGGCAGGAAAGCCAACCACCTGGCCATGCCCAGGGTGTGGTTTTTATAGAACGTGGGATCCTTGAATGCAGCCTACCACTCATATGTGGCTAGTTGACACATCTTTTGGGGTGCCCGTATGGGAACAGGTTTAACTGTGCTAGGGAAGGTGTGCATCACAACCAAGAGCAAATATGTGGAAGTCTCAATCCTGCATGATATGACTCCTATCACACCAGCAGGGACAACATCCTTAGGGACAGTGTCTCTGAGCCAGAGATGGAAGGGGTGGATCATAATGTTCATGACCGGAGATGGATGTGAACTGGAGCAACCACCTATGGCAAGCCACGGTGCTAAACTGGTGGATGCTAATCCCAAAGATCAGGAATATCAGCAATAGACCTTACCAGTCCAGAGAGGTTGGTCCTCAGCCTCCTCCTTTTCTCATGGTTTATGTGGAGTGATCCAAAACGGATCACTTTGACTTCAAAGCCACACTCTTGCATTCAACATAGAGTCCCACTCCTGGTCAAAATATATACTCTCTGTGTATACAACACTCACTCAGGGATGTCTGTGCAAGGTCCATGCACATCATGTTTGCCTTTTACCTAAGTGAGGCCGACAGGCATCTCAGTATTCAAAGCATCCTGCACCCAACCACTCCATCCAATAAATAATGATATTAGGTTGTAACTGACCATGTTTTCTTTATATGGATTCTTTGTGTTCTACTACCCATCTTGTGCACAATTCAGTTTGAAAATGTCTGTAAGTGTGATGAATGAGCTAGCTATATAATTAAGATTTGATTAGTAATGTGGTTGTCAATTATTCATTTTTCAACATGTGAAATTGTTTTTAGTGAAGGCTCTTCTTTATGCCAGTGTGTCTCAATTTAAAATGTGTGAAGCTTGTGTCACTTTTTATACACTATTCACCTAGGTTTATAAAACACAATTGCGTTAACAAAAATAGGAATGGGAGGAGCCTCATGGATATTTGAATTTGTTAGATATGCAGTGAAAGGAATAAAATGCTGTTTGTTGGAACAACCACGATTTTTGATTCAATATTAGTCTTGAATGTGAGACCATGTGCAGCACCGTCCAGTGCATTTAGATGGAGATAGAGAACTGAGTAATCAACATAACAATTAAAAGAGAAGTCAAATATTAGGACTATTAAAATAGTGATGTGAACTGAGAAAATGATCTGAGTTGTAAGCCTTGAGGTACTCCATATTGCAGGTGAAAAGAGGGAAAGGAGGAAACGGATCATTGAAAACTGGAGAGTGCACGGGCAAATAGAAGATAGCCATCAAGCAGTGCATCAATTCTGAGAAAGGGTGTCAAGAAGTATAAAGTGGTCAACTATGGAAATAAAAGATCAAACAAGAGCTGAAGGGTTCTAAAACTGGAAAGCAGTGGTTCAGTGGTTTAAACATGCAAAAGAGCAGCTGCGCTTCACTAAGAAGAGCATTAAGCAAATGGAAAAGGAGAATGCAGAGTTTGAGACTCAAGATGAAAGGACAGCTGAACAGGAACTATTTACTCCATAAATATAAAGTGGGAAGGCAGTGGAGAAACAGGGCAATAAAGCAAAAAAAAGTAAAAAAGGGATTTTTGAGAATTATTAGTTTAAAGGCATTTCTAAATATTTCAAGAAATGAAAAATAAATCGCTCAGAAGGGAGATGGATTGCAAAGTGGAGGTTGGTGTTAGAAAGGGAAGAATAAAGCAGAGGTCTAGAAACTGAATCAGTGCCAGATACGCATGGCCATAAGAAGGCAAGGAAGGTGAACTGACAGAGGAATGTTCAAATTAGATAATTTTTGGCAGACCCGATCATGTCCTCACAGAGGTGAATTTCCATGCAAATGTAATCTGCAATTAGCAGTGCTAAGCATCTTTTCAGTGATGCAAGATGGTCTATTTCATTTGGGCACTGAAGGGCAGGTTTATCAAGACTTTGATCTGGCGAAAAAAACACAAAATGTTATGCAAACAGGAACAAAATGTTGATAAAGTATTTATTTTCCAGGTCATAAAAATAATGCAACTAGCACCTTGAATTAAGATGGTCATCCCATGGGGGTACATGGGCATATCCATGCTACCACCCATAGATTTTGATTAAAAGACGTAACTACTAACAATGGTAAACACAGCAATGCACCACAGATTAACGCCATTTTGTGGCAGATGCTAACAAGGAGAGTTTTTTCTATTCACCTACCTTTTCACAGATGGTATGTGTGCTGCACTGTACATCACACCTACAATGTGGGGAAAGTTTTATAGTATGTCTAAGAATTGCATTTTGTCCAGGAAGGATACTGTTCAAGTGCAAAACCTGTGTTAGACATTGCATCAACAGTTTTTGGTGCTAAGCAGCATGAAAGAGTGGCAATGTTACGGAAGAGAGCAGCAGAGCTATATCTTAATAGATATGGTTTTGTCCTGCGCTGTCTTCTCTTTCTAGCGGCACTCATCAGTACAGCAACTTCGCTGATGCGCTGCGCTACAAATTTGTAAATTCCCCAACAGTTGTTTCCTTAAAATGTCAGTTGTTGCTGTCGGTGTAGTGCCTTATTTTATGACAAACGGCTAATTAATCTCTGCAGTGTCTCACTTTTGAGCTCTATCCAGCCTCGACCTTTTTTCGCGTGCATATTCTACAAAATGGCAGCCTTGCATTGTGATGCTTCAGGGCTTGTGGCAAACCCTTACATTTGGAAAGTATAGTGTCTCCATAAGTAACCATAATTCATCTATTTTACGTGGTTTGTTTGCATTTTATTTTGATACTGACGCGCACGCATGCTCAATGCTTCACTTTTAAGGACAGATCGCTTTGGTTCTTACTACTAGTTCCTCAATATGAGCAGTAACTGTACTCCTGCCATATCCTGGAGGAAGCGAGATTGGTAAAAATATATCTCTGACACCATAGATATGGATGACTATACTCTCATTTGGAGTATACTCTCTGTATGGCTTTTTGACTGGCTGAAAGAGGCAGTCCCGGGTGGTGTCGGGGCAAAGTGGTGGGGTGGGAGGGGGAGACAAAACAAAAAACGAATTTCAAAAACGTACCTGTATCCCGCCGCATCACTGCTCTTCTGGCCCCATTGCAGGCACAGGCTCCCAGACTCCCCTGCGGCCAATGCTGACGCAGCTCCACAGCATGAGAGCGGCATCAAGACAGGCCCTCGAATTGCGATCCCAGGGAGACTGTGTGCCTGGTGTCTCCAACCCAGCAGCACAGCTCAGGTTGGAGACATCTTCAGTATGCCTGACGGTTTGGCTGTCCTAAGACGACTGGCCAAACCGCCATGCTCACTGACAAGAGTGCACCTACCACTTCCCCTTGTGCCTGTCATCCCCAAGGCCACACCTCCTAGACTCCACGGTATGGAGAAAAATAAAGCAATAATAAACATGCTTTATTATCATTTTATTTTTCACGTTTTGTGGCTGGTGGTGGGGGGGACGCTCCTCCGCCATAGTGGAGGAGCTGCCGCTGGAAACAAGGAAGAGCCATAACACATGTAAATTCAAAAGATTCTCTCAAGGTGCAGCAAAACTTTCAATCGAAAGGATACACCTGAAAACAGCATGCACAATTGCAATTTGAAAATATACACAGTTGAAAACCAGATTCTTGAGGAAAATACAGATTGTGCTAATTTTTCAGTTACTCCCTCACTTTCAGCCTTCAATGACTGCCAAAGGAGGCACTTCCAGGCACACTAATAATAGCTTGCCTCGCTAACAGAACTCTAAATCTCACCTCCCCCAAATTAGTCACTACACAACTAAACATCTGGCGCTTCACACAATCTCAGAAACAAGAATAAACGTTCCCTCTCGTCATCCATTTTTTAAAAAGGGCCACTCTTATCGAAACCTACTCTGGCAATGCCTTAAGTATTTGCAAAGCTCTTTAAAACCCAATCCTCATGGCTCCATATTTCTCAATATATTCAAGAAATTATTCAAACCATGCTTATTGAGAAACACCTGCACCGTTCAGTTTGAAGTGATGATACTGACGCACGCACCTCACAGTTATCTATGTTCACACAGCAAGAAGTTATCTGTTACAACATAAGATCATTCTTCTTTCTCAACCTCACTAGGTCATCATGTTTGCTGTCCAGCCTCCAAATCTCTTCCCTTTTACCTCTGAAACAATACACTTTGTGCAACTTTACATATGAAATTGTAGACTCACCTAATGCACTCGTAATATATCTATCTTAACTAGGGGTGTGTGATATTCAACTAATTTGCTTTTGCTTAATCAAGTGAAATGTAGGGAAAATGATGGAAATGATGTATAATTACGTGAAATGCAAAGGAATCATTTAGGGCCACATGTATCAAAAAATAATTTTGCGATTTTTACTGAATCGCTATTTGGTATTAGCAAAATGCTATGTATGGAATGAATCACCAAAGATTTTGAGATTCCTTGATATTACCAAATACCAATTCAGTAACTAGTTATTAGCTAATAGGCAATACTACTCTATTCATTCCTATGGGACTAAAGGCCTATATGTGCGAATGGTTTTGCATTAGCAGATTTGTGATTACCTAATTGGTAATGCAAAGCCAAGGGTGCCCGGGGGCCTAATGCCCCCCTGAAGCACTCCAAAAATTTAATGTGCACATATAAAGTGCACACATGACCTACATGCATGTGAACACTACATGGCACTTTGAAAAATGCACTTTCAAAATGTGTACATGGTTACCATCGACTTGGAGTCGATGGTAATAGCATTTTCCTAAATGCACAGTTTGCATTTAGAAGATGCTTGGTACATGTGCTAAGGGAATTGCAAACTGCGATTCCCTATTTGTAGTCGCAATTTAAGGTAATCACTATTTTTGCAATTTCCTAGAATTGTGACTACAAAGCCTTTTATTCATCTTGAAAGGCTATTTTGCTATCGCAAATGGCTGAAATTACTGATTTCCACCATTTACAAATGCAAAATTGCTTGATACATGTGGCCCTTAGTGCTCTATTTAAGCACAAAATGCATCCTCGTGTCGCGTTTTCACACAAAGGCGGTCTTCGTGCTAGGAAGTAGCATGAAAAACACAACAGCTGCTCGTGATCTGGTTGTTCATGTCGTTCCAGTGCCCCATGCTATAATTATATAATCACACAATGTGACGTATTTGCATTATTTTGGGAATTTCATATAACAAGAGTAAAGCAAAATTTCAACCGGGTCTAAACTTAACCTCATATACTGCCTCTTTCTTCCATGCATCTTTCTTACTGCTTTTATAATTTCTCAACTATGACATCTATTTTATTTTTCTAACTCACTGTGTGCAAATAATTATACTTCTTTTCTACCATAACTTTTTTGCTTCACTATCCGATTTTAATCCAGTTATAGACTGTGCTGAAGCTTTTTGACACATTTGTTGTCTCTGCAGATCTGCTCAGGCATGCCCACTCAACCTCTCTCCATAATAATAATCATACTCCCAAGTGAAATGTATTGTACCACTCATCGTGTATCCTGCAAATCAGACTTTAAATACTTTAAAAAAATGAAGGTAGATTTTTATAAACAAGTTTCAAGTCAAATTGTATTCGAAATGACAAATAACCGAAAAAAGAAATACATTTTTTAATTGTCAATGAGAACCTGCTCCGTGCTCAAATGTGACATGATGTAAGATTGTTAACAGCTATGACATCATAGTCTTGCAAGAGACTTGGGCTACCAGGGACATCCCTTTTGATGGGTACATATCTTATAACTTCCATGCCTGTTCATCACCCTGTGGTCGAGCAAATGGATTTTGGCTACCATTGTTTAAGGTCAGCATTGGTTGTGACATTGTGCAGTTATTTCCAGGGGGATGCGGGGGGTATAGGCGGGCTTTTGATCTTAAGTGGAGCCCCAACTTTGTTCTGGTGCTAGTACATTTCTATAACAATGATTCAAACAATATGATTCTCCCACAGCTGATTGACTTTGTGGATACCATGGGGAATAAGATTTCATATGTGGGCTCGCCATTTAACTTGAGTCTGGCTGGGGACATCAGTGCCAAACTGGGGGTTGCCCCAACTCTGTCCACATCAGCTTATCTACCCTACTTTCCTGACAACATTGAACCCATGTTCATGCGGGGATCTTTTACAGACCTTTATGGGGTCATTCGACTTGGAGAGTGGGGTTACTAACTCATTATCTGGCCAGGTCCTGACATACATTGTCAGGGGGCTGGGTGTTATTGCTTATATTTTCACCTCCAGAAGTCTACAGCCATTGATTAATGCAGGGGAAGTAATGCCTGCTCTATACAGTGACCACAATCCCATATCACTAGCTTTGAAGATTCCGGGGGTAGAGACGAAGGGGAACACTGGTGGGAGGCAGCCCATTTTCTCAAAAGCTGCTGGGCACAGATTAGTCTGGCGGTCCACTACCATAGAACTGATTATGTGTAATACTCTGGAGGGTTGCGGGGGGTTGATAAATACTTGTTTGGACGTAGATGTAGATCCCCATATTAGGTCAACACATTTGGCTGATTTAAACTCATTTATCAAGGACTTTTTAATGAAGCCGGCTGGAAATAAATAGGAAGGCCAGTAGTTCCTGGTTTGATAAGGCATGTAGAGAAGCTAACAATGGGCTGAGAAAGAAACAGAAACGTTCACCTAGGGATCAGGATGAAATATGAGCTTGTAGAAAGGCTTATACCTAGGCACTCAGGAAGAGAATGGCTGATAAGAAAGAAAAGAAATGGATAAACCAGGTGCATTCGTGCCAAGCAAAAGACCCATAGAGTTTCTGGGAGGCCGGACACAATGGCCTCTCCCTTGGTGTAGCTTCTAATAAAGTTACCTTCCACATAGCCTCAGAGGAATGGGCACTTCACTTTAGAAGGGTTTATCATTCTAATGACTCTACCCAAGCAAGTGGTCCTGTAGATTATACACCGCCCCTGACGATCCCATTCTCCCATGAGGAGGTACAACCACCATAAACAAGAGTCAATTTAAAAAAACACCCGGCCCTTATGGATAACCCAAGGACATATATAAAATAAACCCAGAGTTCCGGGCACCTTTGTTAACTAATGTTATTAATTAGGCATGTAAGGTAGGGTTTCCACCCACCTGGCACTCCTCCATCACAGTACCAGTTGTCAAAAAGGGTAATATGCAGGACCCAAAGTGCTATGGGACAATTTCGCTGTTAGACTCTACTGTTAAACACATTGGTATATAGGCTGCTTCTTTGCTTCTATGAAAAAATATCCTTTCCAATGTACACTATGGCTTTAAAAAAAGGTCTGGGAACTATTGACCAATGGTTAAATCTACATCTCTTAGTTTCAAAGTATAGGTAGGCTAAATCCAGCCCCATGTATCTAGCATTCATGGATCTCTCATCCTCATTGGATTGAGTTATTAGATCCAAGTTGTGGGCTATTTTAAGCAGCCTGGGCTGGGAGGAGGATTTTGTAACTTTCCTGCGGTAGTGGGAGGAATGTAGGTAGGGGAGGAATGTGCTGCCCCTTTTCCTGTCAAAAGCAAGGCACGGCAGGGCTGCATGATGGCCCCCATTTTGTTTCTGCTCTATATAAACGGTGTGGAAGCAGCTCTAACCAAATCAGTGGCAGATGTCCCTACGGTTAGGATAAAACCCACCCCAGTGCTCGTGTATGCAGATGATGCCATTCTGCTCGCCAGGACTGCTAACAGTTAAATAACCTTGATCTCCTCCTTCATGTTATTTACTAATGAAGAACTTGGAGCTGGAAACCAAACTAACTAAAATCTTCACTATTGTTTGTGGCCCAGAAAAATGACAAAACCTTCCGGATCAGCATTGAGGATAGGGTTATTGAAAGAGTGACTGTAATGTATGATAACGCTTGCACCTGGACTCCGTGAGTCAATGACAGAAAGAATCGCTTCCTGTGTTTGATTGGCTAATTTGTTCCTTGGTATATAGGAGGAAATGTCTGCCTTTACTTACTTATGGTGCAGGAGTCTGGGGTATTGTGAAGCTAGCAGTGTTCAGGTGGAAGAAAATAGTGTGTGTCGCCGCCTTTTGGGTGTCCCTGTATGCACTTAACCCTTTACCACTCATCAGGAACTGGGAATGGAGTTCATCGAGGACCAGATAAACCCTGCTTCCCTGATGCTGTGGTGGTCTGTATGCTATAAGGAGGAAGCTACCCTGAATAGGGAAGTCGTTTTGGACTGTCTATCATGTGATCATGAGAACAGAATACCCTGGCTCAAATATATCCCGGCGACAACATTGGCCATAGGTTGCCCGTCCCGCCATGAGAACCCTTTTGGCATTTGTAACAAGCATTGGCATAGCCAATAGGTCTCGCGTTTGGGACCTTATAAGTGGTTAGCCATGCAACAGTTGCATAACTAAATACTTATAAGGTCCCAAAAGCGAGACCTATTGGCTATGCAAAGCGGCAGTGAAAGTGATCGCGATCACGATAAAACATCAAAGCGGCCGTGCGGCTGCAAAAGTGAAAGTGATCGCGGTAAAGTGCGGCGCGCGCGCCCGTGCACATGCACTGTAGCTCTAGGCTGGCCTGGTAGCACTTTTTGGGGCCCTCTCAATAAGTCTCGCCAGACCAGCGCATGCGCTGGGTCAGGCGAGACCTAAAAAGGATAGAGGGTCGAATACAGAGTGTTTCCTTGAGACTAGAAGGGCTAAGAGAGAGGGCAGTGAACTAGCAAAGAGCTCTGTCGGGGATTATTGCCTTATTGAAACTGTACTCGGGGTGGCAACGTATTTGAGCTTGGTGCCAGGGACCCGGGAATGCGCATTTTAATCTTGATTTAGGCTTTGCTCAATCAGATGCTTACTCTGCTTACCGCAAGACCAATTTGCTGCTTCAGATATTTGCATTTGCCCTTAGATGAGATGTCACCACAGACCTTATTACACCTTGTTTTTTTGTGGTTTTTATCTTCCTTTGACCAAATGTTATCCATTGCCTGTTCTAAGGAAGCATAATTTCAATAAGTGTAGAGTGGCATTGCTACATTTGATGCAACTAAGCTCTCTCGATGTTTGTTTAGCAGTTGACTCCTTCCTGAAAAATGCATTTTCCCTGCATAATTCAATGATGTCTTAATGTTTGCTCTCTGTTTTTATTGTTACCCTTTTATCATACATTTTTATTGACTGTGAGGATTTTCTTGG
Source organism: Triturus cristatus (assembly GCF_964204655.1). Classification (NCBI taxonomy): domain Eukaryota; kingdom Metazoa; phylum Chordata; class Amphibia; order Caudata; family Salamandridae; genus Triturus; species Triturus cristatus. The sequence goes on along the minus strand of NC_140588.1, from coordinate 312,823,141 downwards.
TTGCTTTGCCGATATTTTATTTTTAAAACATTTATATGACAAACATGCGGTTTGAATATGTTTAAAAAAAATAGTACATATCAAATTATTGAAACAGGAATCTACTCTAACAACGATGCCTACTGTGCCGGTTTAGATAGTGGACTTAAATATCCCTGTGAACACAGTGGACCCTTCTAGAGGTTTTTGTTGACCGGCATAAGGCGTGTAGCCTTGCTTCCTATGCCCCAGTATCAGCCGTGCTGCACACTTTTGCATTGTAGGCTTTGCACTGCACACTGCACTTTGTATGGATCTTGTATATATGTAATGAATTTCATCAAAATTTATCAATGCTAAGATGCACTTTTATGGCCATGAGTGGACGCATAAAGAAGAGTAAGTAAATAAATAAAGACACGCAGTGTAATATACTCATATTGGTGCATCTCAGTTGGTGTTTTTTGGAAAACAAATCCATAAAACGTAATAAGTATTAGTGGTTGTAAATAGCAAAAATCCAGCAGCATTTCGATCCCTTAGTGAAACGGAATCAATATCTCTCAAATAGGCGCGACCTATTGGTTTTGCCAATGCTTGTTTCTCACTAGTTCTCCCCTATCTTCCGTTGGTTCATGGAGGCAGCAGGGTTAGGAACTATTATAGCAGTGTCTAGTTCCTGTCGTTTTCAGTCCTTCCCTTAAATCTTCAGCAGCAAACAGAGTGCTGCTGAGTGGCAAGCATGTGATAAGTATGGAGTTCCATCCTGTCCTCCATCGCGTAAGAAATGTCTGTTATTTTGGTGAACTGATTTCCATGCTTTACAGAGGAGATGAGATGAAGTGTTGGGCCTGTGTATGATCTTCCATGAACAGATCCCCCCTGCTTTTACCAATGAATCAGGCCTACGAAGCCCGGCTCTGTATCCGACACACGCCAACCAGGCCCTTTTTAAAGAGAAAATGCGGGCGTGTCCGTTAACAAAAATTTGTTAAAAATAAGGCTGTACATGGAACATCTGCTATATTAGTTGCGAGGTACACGCTTTGCATTAGTTATTTCAAATGCACAGGATGTTCATAGCCCTTTTATCATTGTGTGCGGTGCTGCATGTTTGCATTTTGGAAACAGACAGAAACATGTTGTAGCAGACAATGTGATTTGCCAGGGCTCACATAAATAGCTACCATCAAAACTTGTTTTTATTCTTTTCAGAGAAGGCATAGCAGGGGGACACTTCCTTTGACAGCCTATAAATCATAGAGGCGTAAAGAAGATCAGGCCTTTGAGGAACAAATGCAAGCATATTTCCACTCATTTATGCAAATTAAGGTTGAAACTTTAGGGGATATACATATTACTGGATACCGGGAAGGAAGTAAAAATAATAGAATCATATTCAAATGTCTCTGAGTGTTGCATAAGTGAGAAGTGGACACTTGAAAACCACAAATCTTGAAGTTTTAAGGAGATGAGGGGAAGTGAGTGGTTGTACCTCAAACACAGTTAGAAAAGCAGATCAAAACTAAGTTGAATCAATTTGTGCAGTGGCGTAACAAAACTTTAGCCCCCCTGCAAAGTACAATGAAAGAGGCCCCCATGTTCTGCACCCAGTCAGGAGCTAACAGGCAAGGGGGTGTCGTACACAGTGCCAGAGGGGGCACCCAGTGTAAAGTCGTGGACTCTAGGCCCACATACTTGTGAAATAATGCAATCACACACAGTAGTAGGGTGCTGGACAACTGGCCCAGGGCACATGCGCCCTGCCTCTTTTATTAGCAGGGTCACCTGACCGTTAACGCCTGTGATGGGTGGGTGTATAGTGTAGGTACAGCACAATGCTGAACACTAGAATGTGTCCAGCAGGACACTACATCCCCCCAAAACTTTATTGGAAAAGAAACCAAACAAAAGTACAACCTATTGAAAAATAAACAAAACACTGCACCACTGAGTCTCTTCAGGCCATGTGCCAGGCAGTGTTGGATCTCTGGACTACCTGTTTGTGAAGTTTTAGTCCACCTCTGCGATGTAGTTCGGACCGGCCTAGTCTCACGTTGTTGGAGGTTATTCACACAGTTCAATGCAAGTGCATCCAGAGTGGTGGTGGAGTCCACTTTGGAGATCTCTTTGAAGGCACTCAGGCTCCAATGAATGCCAAACCGGCAAAGATTGAGGATGATATTGGTGGCTGAGGGTCTTGTCTTGAAGGCGATGATTCTTCACAGTGCCCGCTAGTAGAGCAGCTTAATACTTTCCTCTACTGTCTGGACTCCCCTCTCACAGGAGTCTCTTTAAGGATCTTTCTACCGGGCTGCTATGGGACAGCGTGGATTGTGCGGTGCTTGCTGAGGAACTGCCAACAGGATCACAACCAAGTCTCTCTTGCAGCCGTAAAGGGTGGTTGTACAGTGTCTGTGAGCTCTGGTCGTCAGGAATCCGGTGCACAGGGGTTCATCAAATATCCTTTGTGTGATCAGTCTCCGTCGGCGGCCTCTATGTTTCCTGGTGCCGGTTTTGGAGATGCTGCTGACGCATCTCTCTTTTAGGGATTCGCTTCTTACCAGAATTCCTTGAGGCCCTTGCCCCTGGATTGCCACAGGACAGCATGGGATGTGCAGGGCCTCCTTAGACCATGGAAAGGGGATATTTCTTTTGTCACTCACCGCCAGTACCTTGGAAGGGGCAAGACGCCACGAACTGCTCCAAGGACCACCACAGCGAATTTGAAACGGGCTGGCAACGCTGTTAGTCTCCCCTGCCGCCACATTACAGCATCGGCCGCAGTCGGGGGAGACTACAGCTCCCGTGAGGCTCAGCGTCACCTGACCACTTCCGCCCACCAGCGCGCCCGGAGGCGCTTCAAAAAGGGCAGGCTCCCTCCGCGTCGCGGGACGCGCGCGGGCGGCGCCGGGCTGAGCCCGGGCAGAGGGTGGGCCGTCTGTGGCCGTCAGAGGCCGGAATAGGCTGGGCTGGGCCAGTCCCCTAACATCCACATCAACTGTGAGTACTGCTATTATTTTAATTCCATCTGCGCATCATGACTGCCAAAAGGGGTCCAAAAAGGGCATCTATAGGAATGGTCGCAGGGACTCTCGACCAATTTATAACAAGAGCGTCATCGGTACTGGAGAACGAAATAGTCCTGACGCAGCGTCGTTTGTCCCAAGACCCTATCTTTTCGAGAAGATCTTCCTTGGGCCCTATCGCTCACGTTTGTTCACCGGCCCCTACCCAGTCAAACAGAGCTACTGTGCCTCCTCCCGTAGATGAATCTGAGATCAATATAGGGGCTCAACCCGACACTTCTCTTCGATCAAACAACTCAACACCTGATCATGGCACAAATATATTGCCGGTTATAACGGAAGTGAACACTAATAATCAAATGATCTTACGTTCCAGGGAAGGCGCAATCCCAAAAAAAAACAAGAACGGACCTGGTGTTGCCCCTCCGGCTAAAAAATCAAAAACCTCCAAACAGTCCAAACCTAATAGCCCTCACATTATAGGAGCATGCACCTCTGAGCTTCCAATTGATACCCCCCCAAGGCTATTGGAGACTCTGAAATCACATATCCCCCCTATCTAGATTCTTTGGTGGGGAAGTTGAGTGTGACCATATCTTCTCTTATCCAACCTGTGGTCCTAAAACTGAATTGTTTAGATGAAAGACTGGGGAAACTGGAGTCTCTGCTCGGGGGAAATACGGACTTTAGAACGGACCTCCTAGCTATTCAGACCCAAGTTGAAGCCCTGGTAACATCAGTCAATGCTCCACAGTCAAAACTTAAATCAGCACATAGTATTGCAAAGGATCAACTTACCTTGCCTATTGCTCCAGGAACATCCTCGGGGTCTAATCACAATGGCCCTAATAATTATCCCTCTATTGTGGAAAGAGTGAATCCTTCCAAATCTGTTAATTCACCTAACATCGCCACTCTGAGGAAGGAGACGGCTAAGGACAATGAAAACTCCAACGGAGGAAATTTTAACCAACATGACCTACCCTGCATAAATTTACCCCCGGACTGTGCCCCATTTGTAGTAATTCTTACGGAAGTCCCCGAGCTAATTAGCTCCAAACAGGAATCCTATGAGGAACTTAAAAATAAGACAATTCATTGGTTGAACACATACAGACCCTTGTCTAGACCATTTCAAAGTAAGATCTTGTTTGTTAGAAGGGTGGGGTGGGTGGGACCAAAAACTAAAAATGTGGGTGGTGATTGTATAATTATTAATTTTAAGGATCATAGGGTCGTCAACCATATTTGTAGTTGGCAACAGACAAGTCCTAATACAACGATCAAACCTCTGAGGCTAGACTACTTTTATATAACAGATCATGATTACTTTCCTTCTGACAGAAGGAACTTTGTGAGGCCACAGTGGGAGGATACTTGGCACTATGTTCATAGAAGTAGGAGTGACCAATGCAGGGGAGAAGCAATTGGAATCCCGCTGAGTAATAGATTTAGTTTGCTTGACCAGGTGGATTGACTCTCTGCATCCCCCAGTTTCGCACCCACCCACTACTTGGAAACTAGCAACATGATAGCGGCTTCTAAGCATGTTGGGAGGGATTATATGGAGGTAATCAAAAGTGCCAACAAAAACTCTTACCAAACAGTGGGCACATCGTTGTCTACTGGCATATCATTGGCCAGCACAAGGAAGTCAGGGGATGACCCTTTTTCTCTGATGTCTGCCCATCCCTCACTGGATTCTCAATTCCAGATTTCCGCTGTGCAACCAACTTCTGTCGTACATGAGCTTGGTTTACCGGGTCATGATGAATTAACCCGCAAGACCTGCTCAGGGTATAAGCAGACAACGCCAACCAGGTCTTTGAAAATTCTATCATGGAATATAGCGGGTCTTAGATCTAATTTAGACATCCCGGATTGGTGCACTTTTGTGGACTCCCATGGGATCTGCCTTTTCCAGGAAACATGGGCAGTCGATCCACCTCATAGACTGGGGTTTGTTACCTTTGGGGAACCTGCTTTAAAGGGCATTAGAGGTAGGCCTTTTGGGGGACTGTGTATCTGGGTGGGTACCCACTTAGGTTTCTCGCTAAAAAAAATCGAGACCAACAGTCCTGATATTCTATGCATTTTGATGACCCACAGTAAAACACCAAAATTAGCTCTGATTAACGTCTACTCCCGGCCAGTACAATCCGGGAAAACATCTATAACCCTGGATAATCTGACTGCATTGTTACACAGGCTTGGGGGTGACGTAGTCCTGTTGATTGGAGGGGACTTCAACTGTCACTTTGGACCCCTGCAAGGGGTCCCTCCTATTACATCGATCGAGGATGACATTTGGTCAGTCCCGCCATCTAATGCATATCCAGTGAAAAATTGGTCTGCCCTTGCTATCCAGCTGACCTCCCTTACTTACTCGTTTTCTATTAGAGCCTGCAGTGGACGCTTTAAGAGCGATACTCCCGCCAAATATACCTATAATTCTTTGGGGCACTCATCTATCATAGACTACTTTCTGGTGAGTTTGGCACTTTGGGCAAAAATTTTAGATTTTAATGTGCCTTCCCGCTTAGAAAGTGACCATAATCCCCTGATAATTGAGATGGACTATCAGTTATCTAGTGGGGACAGCGCCCCAGACAATTTTCCAAGTAATAATTTAAGAATAGTGCAAGGCGGGAGAAGAATCCGCTGGGCGGATGCCTATTCATCCATTGAAACTATGGCAAAACTATACCATGATGCCATCCCCTTCCTTGAAAGAGCACACTCCACCTTAATTGACTCTTCTAACATGGTGGTTGAGACAATGGCTGAAATCCATAATGGAATGGTTACCCTTCTAAAGGATACTTTCTATAGAGAAGAAGCTGCCAAATCTAAACAATGTGAAGGCAAAAATCCATGGTTCAATAAATCATGCAGGGATGCTAAAAATGCGCTATTGCAGGCTCTAAGGCTAGGCAGTAGGCCCGACGTCATCACAGCCAGAGTGGAATATAAAAAACTGTTAAAAAATGCAAAATCAGAATGGGAGATGGATCGTTGGGTGGCCATTACATCCGCACTTGAGGCCAAGGACCCAAGAACCTTTTGGAATCTAGTACACACAGGGACTCCAGAAGGGAGAACCACGATCTCCCCGAATATCTCAGAAGAAGCCTGGTCCATATATTTTAAAGATCTATATTCACTTCCTCCGTCATGTATAAACCAAGTATCCCCTGGGCCTCCAGCTATGATTCCCATATGCCCAGTGCAATTTTTTACTCTGGAGGAAGTAAAGCTGGCCATTTTAAGTATTAAGTCTAATAAAGCGCCAGGACTCGATAAGATTCCCGGGGACTTATTTAGAGATGAACCAGCAGTCTGGGGTCCATACCTCCTGGTGTTATTCAATGCGATCTTGAAGGGCCTACCATTGCCAAGTACCTGGCTAGGGGCTGAGATCATTCCGATCTACAAAAAGGGTTGTCCCCTCCAGCCCTCAAACTATAGGCCGATCAGCTTAATTGACGTCACACAAAAAATTTACGCTAGACTACTGCTTCATCGATTAGAGATTTGGATTAACGACAATGATATATTGACACATTTACAGGCGGGGTTCCGGGCAAAAACATCAACAATTGACCAATTATTCCGGTTGCAAGTGCTTCATTGGAAGCACGTGACCTTGGAAGGGGGTAGTCTCTACCTTACTTTTGTTGACTTAAAGTCAGCGTTTGATATGGTGGAACGGAATCAGTTATGGTCCTTATTATTATCAATGGGGGCCCCACCCTATCTTTGTCAACAACTGAAGTATTTACATGATGGCACTTATGCGAGAGTACGGTTCGGTAAACAAGGACAGTTAACTGGTCCTTTCCCGATTGAGAAAGGTGTTAGACAGGGATGTGTCCTTGCTCCGACATTATTCTCTTTGTTTCTCAACGGGCTTATCGAAGACCTACTAGCCGCAAATGATATCGACTCCCCCAAATTGGGTTCCCGGAGATTCCCCGCTTTAATGTTCGCGGATGACACGCTTCTGCTTTCAAAATCCCCGATGGGGATGCAGCGCGTGTTAAATCAATTCTCTAAATTCTGCTCTAAAAGAAATCTGGTGATCAATGTAAATAAGACTAAATATATGGTCTTCAACGCCAATACTGTCAACTGCCCCCATCCAACAATGGATGCCAGACCTCTTGAAAGGGTTCCGATCTTCGAATACCTGGGTCTGACCCTTAATGATAAAATGGAATGGGGCCCACAATTGACCAAAGCTAATTTAAGGCTAACACAATCGGCTGGAGGAATTCTGAAAGTACAAAAGAATTGCACACATAAAATAATAAGTGCCCCCCTTGAAATTTTTAAAGTCCAAGCCAGGGCATCTTCCCTGTATGGGGCAGAACTTTGGGGACACATATCGGTTAGTAACTTATCTCTAACTGAAAATAATTTTATAAGACAGCTGTTGGACTCGCCTCAAAGCACACCTTTGGTCCCCTTAAGACTAGATCTAAATATTTATCCAATCGCAGAAATCATTGCCCTTCGGCCCTTACTTTACTGGAAGCGCTTGTGGAGCACCCCAGAATTGGTGCACTACAAGGAGGAGCTCAAATTTGTGCTAGCCACAATAGGATCTGGTAAGATACCGTGGTTGGCCTTTGTAAAAAAATCACTTATATTGACTGGGCTCGAGGAACTCTGGCTTAACCCTGAAGTCTCCTGCCCAGCCATTTCTAAACAAACTATGATAAGTATGACTAAAGAAAAAAATCTAATGAACCTCTTCTGCTCCACAAAAAGTTCAAGTTTGACCGATAATTTCTTGGATATCAAGCTCTCCTATAGCTTTGAGTCTGTGATTGACCAAATTCAACCCACACTGGCAAAGAAATTGTATCTACAATTTAGATATGGTACTCTACCTCTTTTTCAGAAAATTGATAGGTGGAAAGGGGGCCCCGCACGACCTTGCCCAGGTTGCCTACAAGAGAATGAATCTCCGGTACATGTCATGCTCTTTTGTCCAGCTTATTCCTATATTAGGAAGAAATGGATAATTCAGCTATGTAAGAACTTGGGCATAAGGCAATATTTGGCTTTTTTTAGGGTCTTGAAAACAGATACTGACGCACTGATCGCCTTTACAGTAGCTAAATATTTACACTCTATGTGGATAACACGAAGGAAGCTGATAAACGACACTGTAGCACTTTAATAATAAGCCTATGACCATCAAGTCCTTTGACCTACCTTTTTATATTTTTAAAGATCTGTTTCTTATCAATTTTAGTATTTTTTTAACTTATTTAAATTATTTTAAAACAAAAATGTCTAATAATCATCTAGGAATATGAGATTTATGTATCGAAATGTATTAATTGACTTGTGAACTGTATTGTTTTTTTTCTGTATGTGCTTTTATGGTAAATCTAACCGCAATAAAGCTGATTTGACTTGACTTGAAAGGGGTTGCTGCAGAACTCGCAACAGGGCCAAATCCAAGCCTTGTGCAACCTCAAGGGTGGATGGTCCAATGGTTGAGTTTGCTCTTTCCAGCAGGTCCAAGGCTCATGGGGCCTCACAGTAGGCTTCTGGGTGGCCAGTTTCCCACGGCACCAGGAATGCTTCATTGGTACCTGGTTGTTTCAAAAGTTTGGATCCACTCTGGTGGTGCAATGCTCCTTAGATGTTTCTGGTGATGCACCTGGTACGGATGACGAATATCATCTTACAATTGGGCTACAGGTGGCAATGTCTTGCTTGAAGTGAGGAGGACTACAGAGACTTTGTAGCCACTTGTAGTTTTGTTTTTCTTTGACACGTGCAGCTGCTAGCCTGGATGCCATCTATATCAAGCATCCGGTGACGGGTGACTGGACGGTTCCACCGTGAAGAGTGGAGCCTGGACGCGGATCGCCCTAGCTGGTGGCTTACAGTTGGTTCTCCCTCAAAGTTGTCTCCAGTGACGTCTCTGCACCCCAATGGCTGGCTTGTGTTGATAGATACCCTCTCCGGTGCTGGCATGAGTCCTCAGTCCTAGCACTCTTCTCCCTTTTCTTTTGCGCACCTGTGGTGGTTGCTCACAGTGGCATTGTGTCTGTCTCTCTACTCTTCTTCCACTCCTTCGCGATGTGGCGTCATGCCATGCTCTTCTCTACTTCTGACCAGGTTCCTCACTGTGGTGCGGCATCATGCTACGTGTATCATGTTCCCTTCCCATGGTCATTTCGCTGGTCACACCTGCTTCTTGGGACTTGGATCTTGTCCTGACGGTAGGACATGCTTCACCTCTTTGCAGAACTCGCAGGTCCAATGCCTTCTTCAGGGATCTTCTCTGTGCTCCGCTCCCTGGATGGAGTGTCACCTTTCTTCCATCGTCTTCACTCGAGGTCGGTCGCTTTGTGTGACATGCTCAATGCTGGCAGCTGACTTGTGCAGCCTCTTCTGTTCAGCATTGATTCTTCCTTTCGGTGAGCTCTCTCATTCTCCTGTGCTCCTGCCCGAGCTGTCAGGTTTGTTGATGCGGCCCTCTGTGCACTTCTGACTTTGCGCTCTTGCTTCTTCTTCATGGGTGTCCTCTTCTGGTGCTTGGTGTGCCCATTTTCCTGGCTCGCGGTGGTGTCAGACAGTCACAGAGGGCGGGCTCACTTGTGTCTTTCATGGGCCTGCTGCTTGGGGGCCTTGCTGCTTGGCTGCTCTTGGGATCACTGGACTCATGGTCTCTTCTTTGGCTGGGCAGCTTTGAGATTCTTGAGGCACTCTCACTGGGGTTCCTAATCCTTCCCCTCTAAAACACTCTGCGGCCCACAGGAGGCATGTCTCACTCGCCTGGCCAATCTTTTTATGGTGGTGGCCGAGCAGTAGTGGCCTTTTTCTACTAGGGGGCATGTGGTACACACCTCATGTGTCTCAGTTTCAAATTACAGACGCCAGCCCTGAGTGGGAACTGTGCGGATGATTAATGCAAATGAAAACAAGTGGGGGGGGGGGCACTGCAGGCCCTGATTTCCTTTCCTTGTCCATGGAGGCAGAGGAGCTGTCATGCCCACTTTCCCCAGGCTTGTCTCTGTGGTTGTCTCTCTGTACTGCTCCTCACCCGCCTTCTTCACCTTTCACCTGAGGACCCGATTCACCCCCAAACACGCTGGTGGCCTCGTTAGGCTCCCTTGTTTTTTCCAGAACACATTCATCAGCTGTGTGCACTCGTGGCAGGTGGCACTGTAGATGCATTTCTTAACTTGCATCGGCTTCTCTGATGTTGCGGGTCGTCTCTTTGCTGGCGTGCAGGCTCTTGCAGGGGTGATGCAGGCAGGCTGAGAATACCTGAGTGATTTTCCTTCTCCGAAACTGCGATTCTCATTGGGCTGTGTATTTTCACATTAGTGCTGGGTGCGGTGCAAAGACTGCCGCTAGGTGGCACTTCAGCCACCTGACCTCTTGGACCACAGCAGTTTCTTCAATGATGGTTGTGCCCTTCTTGTTCCACTTACGGGCAGCCCTCAGTAGGCGCACCTCCCTCGGAGCTGCTCTAAAGACAGATGCAGGGCACTCAAAACAGGCATATCCTCGCGGGCAGGTGGGTCTTGTGACTGATGCCGCTCACCAGCCACAGCACCTCTTGCAGTGTAGGAAGGTGCCTTCAGGGATGGGCTGCTACTGCTAATACTCTCCCATCAACAAGTAGGGAGATGCAGTGCCAGCAAACTGTCGGGGGACACCACATTTTTTTCTTTCTTTCCCTTCTTTTCACTGAGGGGACTCTAAGTAGTAAAGAGCTGGGGAATGCCTGTGCAGACAGGGTCACCTGACCTGTGACGCATGTGAGGGGTGAGTGATTAGGGTTGGTACAGCACAATGCTGAACACTAGAATTTGTCCAGCAGGACACTAGCCCCAAGAGCTGGTTCACGATGGCACAAAGAAGGTGTAATCTTTAATTATCTACAGGTGAAAATGCTTAGGGCTTGCATATTAAAGGTAATGGGAACAATGCCACAGTAAGAATAGCCAATCTACCTGTAAATTGAGGGTGTTTAGAGTCAACCCGGATGGATTAACCTGTTGAATTTAGAAATGTGGTAGGTGGAGATCGGGAGGCCACTGGTAAAAACCGGAACCAAAATGCAACAAATCCTGCCAAAAGTTGTGCAAAATGCAAATATATCTTGCGCAAAAAGTGGCATGATGTCATCCAGCTCCTTGCTCAGTTGTGACCTTTGTGTGCTGGTAGATATCAACTTTGCTTGTGGTCAAAGTTAGGATATTGATTTTGGGATAGAATAGGAGATGGCTTCTCTATAGGCAACTCAGTTTCTTCAGTGCCCGTCCTTGGAACTTGTGAGTAAGCCTAGAACAGACCACAAAAATGACACTATAATACAGTATGTGATTTACAAATTAGAAACTGTCACTAGCAAAAGGGCAAGCTCAAGCGAAAGATTTAATCACCAGTTTGCTCCACTGTCAACCAGTGGAAACCTCTACTGGCCGAAAAGAGATGGCCGAACTTGTTTATGTCAAAGGTAATCCCTACACTATAATTCTGCACTCACTGGATGGTCATAATTTAAGAGGCAACAACTTACGCATGAGGTTCTGTGGAGAAAAAATACTGAATTACTTTCCAGAGCAGTGAAAGCTCCAAAAACACATAATCACCACATTGTTGTTTGTTGATTGCATGCAAATTCCTGATCAAAAGCCATGCCTTTGGCTGTAACTTTGTTTGTGGGAAAAGGAAACTTGACAATATAAGGAGGCCAGTGGCTGTCACTCCTGTGAACTATTTTGCTGCATAGAACTGAAACCTTTTTTGTCATCATGCAATATAAGAAAGATGTAGTTCACCCAATTCACGCTGACCACTAAGCACCCTCTCAGATTAGCCACAGAGCTAGGAGCCAGAAGATCTAAGTTCACTTGACATGGGCTGAACATAGATGTGAAATAACATTGGGAAAAAAGAGGCTCCAGGAAGCCCCCAAATGCATGGGGACAGTTTTGCACTGAAAGGAGCTATGATTCAGAGACTGGTACCACTTTCTGAAAAGGACATAAACTATACCATGCATGAGAAGGTTAATCTAAAATACTGTTTGCATCACTTTGTATCTCTTAGCATCCCTGCATATTGACCTACCGCCCATGCTAGAATGTCATTATTATGGACTACTTTCCTTCCTCTACCTTGGAGAACATACAACCATAACCAGAGTTACCCACTGCTTACTCATCTGAGTCCAGAAGCAAAACACCTCTGTTTACTTCTTCAGGTATGTATTACACTGCTTCATGGTTTGACATTATGTTTGATATTGGTATAAACCCAGAATTGCTAATAAGGTAGTGATTAGATGCAGATATTTCCTACAGGTTCTCCTACCTCTCATCCCCTTTGTAACACCTTACATCAGAGCCAGTGTCAGAGACATTATACACTCAGTTGTGCTTGGGGAACAGGGCCACTTGGAATATAGGCTGTGTGCAACCCCCTTGGCAGGTGAGCCTGACTACCTGGTCCTGACATGATGTGTCCCATTATCACTGGTGCACTATACCCAGTCAAGCCCTCTAGGATTTCACAAATATTGTAAATATACATGTGGATAGGCAGTTCAACCTAATGTGACTTCCTTTTGTTGCAGACATATGATAACAAATGGTGAGCTTCACTGAGAGTTCATAGAATACATTGCATGCGAGATCAGGGTCAAATATCTAAGCCAGTTACTTTAGTGCCTATAGTGAGTGGTTGTGGTGACTGCAGAGTTCTTACATGATAGTAACAGATAGATTCATGGACACCAAAACATGCAAATGGAAGCAACCAAAGCTTTAAATTACTGCCTCTCTAAATATTTAAAACAAAATGCCTTTGAATCTTGTACAGATTAAAGTGAGTACTCTAAAACCAAAATGTCTGGCGAATGTGAACTTTGCATGTAAGTGCTTTGACCCAAGGGAAAAATGTATAGGTCACAACAACATCTCTTTAGATAATTAGCTCAATCTCTATAAATATATCAATAACTTGGAAAATAAACAGAAACTCAAACTTACAAGGGGGCACAAACCATTCTTAATTGAACAGGACCTCATAAATGTTATCCAAGCTTTGGTTTTACCAGAAAGATTATAAAAATAGTATCCTAGCCAACTTACTAAAAATTAAACTGGCCATGCTCAAAGCCTCTCTCCATGCAGCTTCCCCTCTGATCTCTGGCTTGGTTAGATTCAACCATGTCACTCTAGTTGTGTCTTTGCATTGGTTCTAATTGAAGGAAGATCCAGTATGAAACTTACTGGCTTAGTTCATAAACCTTTACACTCCAGTCACTCCTACTTCTTGGCAATACACTGAAGATCGCAGGATGATCCTTGCTGTTGGAATGCCTGCTTTTGTCAAACAAAATGCAGCTCAAATCAATCCTCTGGCTGCGCACCAAAGGTATGGAATTCCATCCTCCTGGCTATACGCACTCCTTAGATCCAATATAAAACAAATAAATGAAGTCCTACCTGCGTTCTTCAACCTAGTTTGACTGGATCCAGATAATGGCTGGGTGGGAGGTTAGTCTATTCAATTGTTAAGCCTGAAAACGTCATACTGACTTACACTTGCAGATAAAATAACATAATGAAAATTAACTCTCGTCACTCGGTGGAGGATAGTCATCATATGGCCTTCTTCATCTAGTTCAGTTGCTGGTCTATGGGGTTTAATGATTGAGCTGACTAGATATGTCACAGTTCTATTTGGGTTTTTACTACATCTGACTATATCTGTTAGCTATTATAATTGTATAAATTTGTACTATCATTTTTATTGTATTTGTTGTGCTGGCATACTTACTTTGTTATGTTCCTTTACCTTAATACATACTGTCAAGTCTTTGTGAAGTCCTAGCATTCTAGACAAGAACCATTTTGCCGGTCTGGGGTCAAAAAGTGAACTTGATGGTGAACATAGCACATTGAAGATTCCACTGGAGATTCGTGCAAACCCGTCCATAGCAAACTTCCAAAGAAAAGTGCTGTAATGTTTACTGGGCCCTTACTAGAAATTTGTCCTTACTTTATTTTACATTACTCATATTTCTAGTTGGTCCTTCGATGGATCTTGCTCTGTGCTGAAAGGGGTTGGATATTTGGGGAAGGGACAGTTACTCAATGAGGACCAGGAATAGGATAACTGAAACTAAACCTAATTTAACATTTTATAGATTAGTTTTCCTTAATACGTTGATAATCCAATTAAGGTTCACTCTCAAGGAATGACAAGACAGAACAGCAGAGTCACATAAAATGTTAAAGTTTAGTTGTTTAGTCTAAAAGGTAGAGAGCATTTGCATTCAATATAATACATGCAGCCCTAATAATCAATTAGTACATGATTTAATGAAATAGAACAAACCTCTGAGAACCTGGGATAATAAGATGAGTGGATGGGGAAGTCTTCCTCAGCCGAGGCATATTCTGATTACTCACAGCATATTTATTGATTAGGGATAGGTAGCCAGGTGAGCCTTTGTAAAGACTCTTAGGAGAGTTCAGCAAAGCTCCAAGTTGCCAGTCCAGTTCCTAAAGACAGTAACCTGTCTCAGTTTGAGGCTTTAACAGCAAGAGTCACAGCAACGTGATCTGAACCCTTCATATGAAAAGGATCAATCTGCATCAGAACACAGTCAGGAGTAACCGGTGCAAATCGTAGAAGTCTCAGAAACCAGTAGCGCAAGAGCCCAAAGAAGCCCCTCTCTCACGTTCTTCCAAAAATTAGCAATTATACTGGAACAGTTTCTGGGGTGAGACCCCTTGACAGCACCTCAATTTGTCAAACCATTCAGTTCATTGGTTAATCCACAATAGGGTTATGGTAATGCAGCAATATAGAAGACACAAATCAGGAAAAATGTGGTGGATCAATTACCCAGTTCCTTAACCCCTTCAGTGCCCATGACGAGCTGGACTCGTCATGGGCCGCGATTGCGCTGTGCCCATGACGAGTCCAGCTCGTCATAGACCCCGCCCGCTAATGCAACGGCCGGCACAGGGCGGGGAAAGGGGCGGGCACTGAAGGGGTTAAAGTCATGTAAGCATAGGACACATTGAACAATAGGACATTTAAAAAAGAAAACGTAAGGGTTCGTAAGGGCTCTTTCCCAAGCAGCTGTTCCAGAGTGTAACAAAATGTGTTGCAAGTACACTGTTCAGTCCGGGAGATGTCAAAGGAAACAGTTATCATTTCAATACAACTTGCAATATTGCCAGAACTTCTCATTCACTTTGGAGAATTCACCAATGACTACACTGAAAAGGGAAATAAGGCCTTTATGAAATGTTGGCTAATATACAACAAGATTATGTTAATTTGAGAATTATACATCAATAGGAAGCTAGCATGTGAATTTAAAATATGACTGAAATATATTAATGTAGATTCCATTGTGATCTAAATTAATACATGTCAGTATAATGTGCTCATAAAAGAATGTTTGTTCTGTCAACATCAATCATATAAGAAAATGCATATAAATCCTCGTCATTTACGTGTTATTCGACTAATACATATGGGAAATACATGCTAAAGACGTTTAAAGAGAACTCATCTAAATATAGTTGTGTAGCACCTACTTTTCTTTTGTCTTTTAAATGGCCCAGGGTATTACATGAAATTACATATTTAATTTTCGCAGGGAAACCAAACTAAATCATAATATTTTCTTTTAGTCTTATTCATTTTTACATTCTTTACATGAAAATCAAATCTATTACCAATAAAATCCGCAACATGAGATTTTTCTCCTACATTATTCTAACACACATAAATGAGTGAAAATTGTGGTCCATGATTAGTAGTGACATCTGTATAAATTGGATGAGTAATATGGCTCAAATCTATCTTTTCTTCTGCATCCTTTTACAATGCAGTAACTAAAATTCAAATGTATGTCCATTTTCAGAAAGTGAAACATTGCACATATTTTCTATGGTTTACACAGAAGTCGTCATAATCATTTATTTTATTAATAAAATGTCAAAATGTCAAAACATTACTGCTCAAAAGACACCTTGGCCCAGTGGTGAAATATGTCTCTGGCCCTCCAGTGACTCCAACAAACGCCTGTGCAACCTCCCCCTCCCCAGTCTAGAGCAATCTCACTGAGAAGCAACCCGAGACAAGACACAACACCTAACAACACCCTCTATTATATAAAATTATGAAACTATGCAACCTACATTCTACCACAGGATACGTTCTGCAACCTCTGAGCAATATATAACTGTCAACCCACATGTGATGTTATGTTATGTTATTTTAATTTATTATGTGCTCAAATAAGCCCAAAAGGCTATCGAGACAAGGGCAGAGGACAGGCTAGAATTGAACTAGAATAGGTAGGTTTTGAGTGCCTTCTTAAAAAGAAAATGGTTCTCACAGAGACGAAATTGTGTGGGCATATTATTCCAAAGAATGGGGGCAAGGAACGAGAAAGATATGCAGCCTGCCCTGGCCTTCTAAAACCTGGGGACTTTAAGCAGAGCTTTGTTACAGGATATGTTTTGGACCACCTGCAGTTTGGACAGTGGATTCTCATTGATGGAAGCCAGAAGTGAGTTGTTGTAATCAAGGTGACTGATTACCAAGGCTTGAACCAAGGTTTTTCTTGAGGAAAGAGGTAATAGAGGGAAAACACTTCTCAGCAGACATATCATAGTGATCATCTTCGGCCCCTTTAGTTCTACAACTATGCCACTGACCCATAGTTGTAGAACTAAAGGGGCCGAAGATGATCACTTAGGATCTCTGTGACAGGAAATCCGCTAACCAGTTAAGGGCCATTCTTTGGATCCCTAAATCTGGAGTCTGTCGAGAAGTAGGGGTGATACATTGTATCAAATGCCGCTGACAGATCTATCAAAATCAATATTGTCGGGACATTAGCATCAAGCGAGCCTTTAATATGGTCAGTGACCGTAAGCAAGGCTGTCTTGGTACTGTGAAGAGGTCGAGAGCCAAACTGAGAGCTGTCTAATAGTCTGTTAGTCAATTCAATTCAATTCAATTAGTCCTTTATTCGGTTTTTAAATATTTGGTAACAAAAAAAACCCCATAAAAGTACGTGTTGAAAGAAAATTTCCACAAATGAAATAATTTGAAATTTAAGATATGTTCTTCTGGTAAAGAACATACGAAAAAATTCATCTACAACTATCACAATTTTCACAATTAACCCTTTCCGTGCTCATGACGGAACCACTCCGTCATGAGCCACGGGTGCCGTGTGCTTATGACGGAGTGGTTCCGTCATGCTGCGGCCGTTGGCGGCCGCTCCGCCCACACGGCGCTAATTCCCCGCCTGTGCGGGCGATTAGCGCAGTGGGCGGAGACGTGATGGAACCACTCTGTCATGAGCACAGCTCACCCGTGACTCGTGACGGAGTGGTTCCGTCACGAGCCCAGCGCCACTGCAACTGCCCCCAAACCCCCCCAGCGCCACGGCGGAATTCCTGCCGCGGCGAAGGGGTTAAGAAAATACAAAAATAAAAACAATTAAAAACAGTCTAAAACAAAACCATCTTAAGCTATACAGCTAATAAAAGTAAGTATGATCCTGACAAATACATTTCTCAGCTTAGTCTAAATTTGGCCTTTGTCTGATAACAAACTTCAAAATTTTAGCTATGGCTTAAGCATAACATTCTTCATCCAAATATTGGAGGGAGAGAAATGCGATGCGACACATTCGAAAACCCATAGTTTTTAAAAATGGTACAAGCCAACGTTTCCTTGGTTCACAATAAAACTTACAAAATAGGATTGTGTGGATTGTAGATTGGGCAGAGACATCATCACAAGGACATGATTGTAGATTCTTTCCCCAGTCAGAGTTGTTTGAATTAATAACATAGGTTGGACTGTTATTTTGCTGGCCTCGTTGGTCAGCCGCAGATATTCTAAGTGCGTCAAGCAGTGTTTTTTGAACGAGTTCTGAGATTAGGATAGGAGTATGATAATATTGCGCCATATCCAAGTCATACAAAATGTTTTTAATGTAAGCTATCCATCCAATCTTATGAGCATTCTCAAGAGAAATACAGTCCTGAATAAACCCTTGGCAGAAGATAGTTTTATCTGATGTCCAAATACGGTGCCATAAGAGGAGAGGTTGGATTTTAACTAAGTCTGTCAAATAAGACAGACCCAGTTCCAAATGGCAAGAATAAATCGCAGTGCCCTGTGGGACAGCGAGAAGAAACCTTAAAAAACTATTTTCAACCTTTTGTAGAGCTTCAACCTTCCCATACCCCCACACGCCAGCCCCATATGTTGCAATGGCTACACATATAGCTTTGTATATCTTGATGAGTTCAATGGGAGGCCTTGTTCCCAATCTCCTCGAAAAATTAACTAACGCGACTGTTGCCCTCATAAAAAGCAATTTCCTCGACTCAATAGCCTGCCTCCAGGACCCTTTATGATCTATTACAATTCCCAGATACGCGTATGTGTTAGTGCTCTCAAGTTTTACATTATCAATAAAAATAGCCTTAATTTTCTTAATTCTGGAACCTGAGGCCATAACAAAAGTTTTTTTAATGTTAATTTTTAGGTCCAGGTTGGCCACAAAAGTGCTGTATCTCACGAGAGCACGTTGTAATTCTAAAGGGGTGCGAGCTAAAATCACGGCATCATCGGCGTAGAGTAAGGCCGGTATTGGGCAATTGTCAATAATAGGTAGGTCCTGGCACCCTTTTACCATATCCTGTTCCAGGCCATTTGTATAGAGAGTAAAGAGAAAGGGGGCCAGGACACAGCCCTGCCTAACCCATCTCTCTACCCTAAACGACGCAGTTAGTTCCCCCCCAAAACCATACCTCACTCTGGCTGTCGCATCAGAGTATAATTCATGCAAAAATTTACAAGGGACTGCTCTACCCCCATATCCAGTAAAGTGGACCATAACTTAGTATGACTAACACAATCGAAAGCTGCCAACAGATCAACGTACGCCATATATAAAGCCCCCCCCTTAGCATTTACGTACTTGCCCATCAAAAGAGACAAATTGAGGGCTTGCTCAGTAGTACCAAGTCCTTCTCGAAACCCAAATTGAATATCTGATATGATCTTGTTATCGTCCGCCCACTGCTGGAGTCGCTCTAGGATAACTCGCCCCGCCACTTTCCCCAGAGAGTCCAGCAAAGAGATGGGATGGTAACAAGAAGGGGATTGGTGGTCCCCTTTTTTAGAAATGGGAACAAGAATGGATTTTGACCACGAGTCCACAAGCCCTACAGCACAGGATGCTCGTAGGACTCTGGTCAAAATTGGGATCCACAAGTCCATATTGAATTTAAAAAGATCTATTGGGACCCCATCAGGACCTGGGGCCTTTCCATTTTTGCTAGCCATCACTGCGAGCTCCACTTCTTCATGCGTTATATCAAGAGCAATCGGGAATGGAGTTATTTTGGACTCAGTAATGGTTGGGACCTGTGCATTATGTGTTTCATGCCCATTATGGGGGGTGCCAAAAATCCGCACAAAATGCTCAACCCATAGTTGTTTATCTATCACAACATCAGTTTTGGGCTTGTCTCTAGAATCTGACAAAAAAGGTGACTTTATAACTGCACAAAAAGCGGCACTGTCTCTTAATGTGCAAGATTTATGGAGTTGAGCCCATAGATCTTTTTTCAGTTCTATTTTCCTAAGTTTTATAACCCGGTTATATTCCCTTCTAAGAGTTACAATTTCCTGGGTATCCCTTTTTGTTTTATGTAATGCTGCTTTTAGTTTTCTATATGCATTAGTACAACTACTATCAAACCATCCTTTGGTTTTGGGCTTACTATTTTTCAATTTGACGTGAAGGGCTTCTTTTATTGATTTTGTTACGAATGTGAAGTTAGTCATAACATCCTCATTAGTGGTGGCCAAATCAAGACAGTTTTCGATCGCTTTTCGTGAATTTTTAACCACACTCGTGGTGATGTCCAATGGGTCCACTTTTTCCCACTTAAGTGAATACCCATTAAGCCTATCTAAAATCAAGGTGTTTTGCCCAAGGGTCCTTATTATATTGTGCCTATCTGGCTTCTGCAGAAGATTTAGGGTAATACTGTTTGGTAATGATCACTAATAGTGATATCATAGGTCTTAAAATTCAAGACTCGAAATCCAGCTTTGGAGGAGATAAATATAAAATCTATTATGCTTAACCTTCCTCTACCGTTGAAAGTAGGAATAAGCGGTATTGAGGGGTTCACCATGTCATTTGCCAGACCTATGCCTAAGCCACATAAAGTTTCATTCAAGCAATCCCCTAATGTAGTATGGGGAAAATGAGTTATCGGGTTTTCGTTCTCATCCTTAATACCACAAATTGAATAATCGCTAATCCTACACAAAGTTTGGTTAAAATCGCCACCCCAAATAATTACCACATCTTTGGTGGCCTTGTTAATTATATCCTGGACGGAAAGAAAAATTTCTTTTATCACTCTTATAAACTCTCCTGGGAGGAGGTTGTTGTAAAAATTGACCAATATAAAAATGTCAATTTTACTCCGGTACAGGATTCAGATTTGGAAATTCGATTCCAATTTAATTGGGACTATTTTCTTGATCTGCACAAGATTAGAAACAAATATAATCAGACCACCTTTTGCTCTACCAGAGGGTGATGGTAATGCTGGGGAAAAATACGTTTTATAGCCCTCTAAGTGCATCTCAGGTGTAGCCCATGTTTCTTGTATACAAAGAATACTAAACTTGTGGACAAAACTAAGCCAAATGTCTTTCACCACTTTTGAACGCAGACCTGCAGTGTTCCAGTAAAGTATACTCAAGTTAGAGTTGCCCCAAGAGCTAGCATGGACTTCGCCTTTACTTGTATTCTCCTTTAAAGAATTACACTGGATCTTACTAACCGAAATTACTCTATTGTTTCTGTCGGCTGAACCCAAAATAACTGATAGATTTTGGGAATTCTCAATCGAAGTGTAAGTTTCAGGAGTATTAGTGGTGACAGTTATAGGCCGTTTAGGGGAAGAAATTACATCCACCAGTTTAGAGATCACACTATCAATTGTGCCCTCTGTACTAAGTCAATCCACCCCCTCTAATTCTGAAAGCCTATCTAATTGATTAGACGTGGGAATATTAAATCTGGTTCTATGCCCCTCCATCATACCTTTGTGCAGGGGCCCCGATTGATGCTTGTTTAGTGCCAGAGAGGAAGATGGGGGAAAAAAATAACTTATATACCACCTCCTCCTCTCTGGTGATACCAATCACAGATGTGGCTAACCACCCTTCTATCACTAAAATTATCCCCCTGTATATCCTTTTCTCTGGGCCCCACCCAGCTTAATCTTCTGACAAATAAGATTTTTTCCGTACATGTTTAGCAGGAGGGGTCTATTCTTATTCAGCCAGTATGTAACCTTATTTTTTAATTCAGAATAAGATTCCGTTTTTGCGAGGTTTAACTCCCGGACACCAGATAACACTACTGTATATGGGGATGATTCTGGGGGTAAGTCAATATGTGGGAACATTCTCTTTGGTATTACAGCTGTAAACAATTCCTTAACTGGATATACAGCCTTATTGATCTGTCCCACATGTCCCGGAACCTTATCCACCTTGTCCACCTCACTCTCCCCAGCATGCATACCCCCCTTTTCAGCCATCATAGTCCCACTCCCAGAAAGTTTATCAGCCTGGCCATTTAATATCGGGACAGTTGGGATCGCGGAGGGTAAGGATAAAGCGATAGTAGCGTTATGATCCCTAATTGGGTCTCTAGTTAGATTTTGTGTTACTGTGGTCAGGTTTAGTATACTGTCTGCTAGTTGCCTTAATGTATCAGAACTAGATGTTGTTACTTGTTCTAAAGCCTCTAATTTTTCACTAATCCGTTTTACCCTTTCCAAAAGTGGGGCATCATAGATTTCATAGGATGTACTACTTTTTCCATGAATCCCGCCATAAATTGGGATGGAAAATATGGGGACTCTGCCTGACTTAGCGCTATTGCAGTTGATGAGGGCATATTGGTCAATGCAGATGTTGAGGTTTATACAGGTTGCGTCTCTGTAACAACTGTTTTAGATGTTTTTGCTATTTTAACAGTCTTAGGACATCTTCCCCTCTGTTTACTCCCTCCGCGTTTCCTTTTTATTACGGTAGCTTGCCCATAAGCTGTTTTTGACTAATTATTTTTATCTATAGACCTTGTAGGGGGATGCGGTATAGGCTCATTAGATGTAGGATCTATGACTAATTCAATACTTGTGTCAATAATACTACTGACCTCCCTTGTTACATTTATGTTGGATAACACCTCTAATAATTGGTCATTACTATTCCCCCTGTTAGCGTCAACATGAGATATTTCTTTTCCAAGTATTACTGGACTAGTAGCTGTCGCTGTGGGGCCCAGGGAAGAGCGTTTATTAAAAAGAGGTTTTAATGACAAGCGGCGTTCAGCAATAGCTATTTCATGTTCCAATACTGTTGCGGCCCTAGTTAAGAACTGGTCCAAAGTCCCAGTAACCCCCCCACCTTTCGCTATTTTCCTCCCTTTCCCAGCGCGTGTCCTCATCTTCCCTAACTGTGTGTACTTAAAGTGCTCAAAGGGCTCCAATCTTACACTGTGTAAACTTGTATCCAAAGCAATAACAGATATAACAGTTATAGGCACTTGAGATGAGATAACCCAAACTGTCAATCAATATTGCTAAGATGTCCAGAACACCGAGCACCAATGTTCGGGGGGTGGGCCCAGCCTTTTCCGGTCTGTGAGAGGCATGTCTGCGCCGTGCTGCGGGAACCCTGCGGTATTTTTAAGCGCCTCCTGGCGCGCTCCACGCTGCTAGGGCGGCGTCTCCTGCCCCGCCGCTAAGGGTGCTGGGAGCTGTAGTCCTGCTCAAGCCCGGAACCGTCGGAACCAGCACAACAAACTTCCCCGTTGGCTCTGATAGGGGTAGGCAGGCAGGGTTCAGCACTCAGAATAGGATACAGTAGAATACAGTAAAAGTACTCCCTCTCAAAGGTGAGTGGCTTGTCCGGCCAGAAAGTTGCCGGAGGGTTATAGACAAATTGCTGGCAGCTACTGATAGTAGGAGTAAGGTGACAGGCAGGGCAGGCAAGGCAGCAGAGGAGGCAAGAGAGGCGGGCGGGCACACGACATCGTAGACACCGCCTGATCTGTCTATTCGAGCTACCTCCACAAAGCTGACAAAGGTCTCTCACACTGCAGCTCAGACTACATTGCACAAAAGCCAATGTACAGAGCTGCCGGAAGATGAAGTGAGTCCTCCAAGGCTGAGCACCCTTCTCCCCTCTCACCTCCAACACACTACTCCTCCCACTCTCATTCCCGCTGCTTAGCCTATACAACTCCGCGTGCCTCTCCAGGGGCGGAAAACAGCCGCAAGGCACCACAGAAGGCTCTGTGGGAACTCTGTGTGGGGCTCAAGGTAAAGCCCGCCCGCAACAAGCCTGCAAAGAGCAGCGACCAGCAGTGGAGCGGCGTCCTCCTCCTCCTCCTTGCACAAATGAATGGCTGACTTTCCTTTTATGTACTGCTGCTGGTGTAGTTGTTTTGCTTGATAGTGCTGGAATATTGCAGGGAAATGGCCTTTGGAGAAGACGTGGTTGTGCACTATTCCCACGGTATGGGATTAGTTTCAGATGGTTAGCAAGGGAGCTAGGAGCAGGTGGAGAGGAGGCAAGCGGGGCTCACAGAGCGATCTAATCGGGCAGCCTCCATGAGACCACCGTGGGCACAAGATCACTTCGGCCACTGACTAATGGCGACCGCACTTGCCGTTGTGCACTGCTATATGCCGCTTGCCACTTGCCGCGGTAGTACCTGTCTGCCTGCTGCTGCCGCGGCTCACCTGGGCAGTCCTCCCCGTGCAGGCATGGTCGCTGGTGTGGCTGTTGGCAATTTGGAGTGGTGTGATGCAATGGGGCGAGAGAGCCACGCTCTGCTAGACTCAGCCTCGGTCACACTCGACCGTACTAGGCACGCCCGTGGCTTGCAGGCGCTGTGTAGGACATCCAGTGTGTGGGGGTCAGCCAAGGCGGCGGATTAGGGCAGCGGTGGTATCGGTGTCTTCCTCCCTTCCACGTCCGGCATCGGCAGTGGTAGCAGCTGCGGCAGCGGGAGTGGCTGCGGTCGGCGTGAAACCACGGAACAGGAACCCTGTTAGTCTCAGGATACATTGTCAGTTGATAATTAATATGTTTTTCCAATACCTTAGCCAACAAAGGGAGGAGGGAAATTGGTTGGTGTCGGAATTCATAATGTCATCACCATAAAAGTTAAAGCCTCCCAGTAAAAGAAATTGCTGGGATGAGAGTGTATGAGGGGCTAAGATTTCCAGGAGATGGTGGCAAAAAATGTTGTTGGCATGTAATGTACATACTGAACTATGAAATATGTATATAATACTGTCTATAAACTAGCATTCTATGTCCGTGACTGATAGGAGAGGTAGTTAGTTTGTGAACGG
Organism: Triturus cristatus; assembly: GCF_964204655.1. Taxonomy (NCBI): domain Eukaryota; kingdom Metazoa; phylum Chordata; class Amphibia; order Caudata; family Salamandridae; genus Triturus; species Triturus cristatus. The sequence goes on along the minus strand of NC_140588.1, from coordinate 312,798,630 downwards.
TTAATGCATTGTGAGGTAGTGTTCTTTAAAGAGATGCGGCTTCAACACTTATGCAAATTGCAGCTGTGTTGGGGTAGACCTGATGGATACATGAATGTGGTTCCAGATCCTGGGTGCCTAGATAGAAAAGCCTTGTTTCCTTTTTTTTTTTACACTTCTTAGTCTTTATTCTGAGGATGTCCTCACTGCAGGTTTGCCGAGAACCACCATAGATGATGAGCTTTCTTCAAGATAAGCAAGGTTCTTGGTAATGATGACCTGTAAATGATGCAGTGATTTTGAAGATGGTGTGTGCTGGAAAGGTCAACCATTGGAATTCTATCAGGATGGGGGTGATGTGATCATATTTCTCCAGGCCCTGGATGTGGCAAGCTGTGCTATGTAGGGAGTATTTTAGTAGTGCCAGTGTGGATTCTGGGAGGCCATGGAGCAGGGTGTTAACCACCGTTTTGACGTCTCTTTCAGGAAGAAATGGTTTCACTTTCTTTAGAACAGAGAATTGGTATCAGGCCATCTTTGCTTTTTTTGACAAAGTGTTCCTTGAGTGTGATATTGATCTCCAGGGTGAATCCAAGAGAGTAGGCATGTGAAGTTTTGGGTTCAAAGCCATCAAGGCTTACATCATTGACGAAGATTTGCGCTGTTTCTTGTTTCTTGTTCTTGGCAAATAACAGGAATTCTGTCTTCGTTGTGTTGAGCTTTAGGTAGGTGCTCGACATACAGGTCTTGATGATGTTTAAGCAGTGTATAAGCCTTTTGATGTCTGAAGCAGAAGAGACTTTAAAGTGGACTTGTTTACTATCTGCATTTTAGGTCATCAGGAGTTAATATTTTCTAATTTGTTTCCTGTCAGTGAATGAATTGTTTATTGTCAGCAAGATTGTAAGAGTACCAGAATGCTGAAAGGTTTGGCTCAAATAAGCATGTTCAAATTGGAGCTTGGATATTCACTACGCATAACTATGGATTTTTTATCTGTCTTTGACTTTCCAAGATTCTGTCTTTTCAAGATCATAACCATCTTTACTTATATCATGGCATCTAATGCCATCTCAACTGTCTGGTTAGCTTCTTTTAGTCCCTCAATGCCTGTAACTCCAATGGATTCCACTTACTTAAACATCTTACCAATGACATATGTGTGTCCTCATTCTCTTTTGCCCATGTTATTTGACTTCTCTTCTGAGGCGCTTGCATTACAACTGTCAGCTTTTCCCTTGTTCACTGCTATACTTGTTTACTTGCCTGCTATCCTCTATGAAGATAACTGAAAATAACTAGACCCAATTTCTTGATGAACACAACTCTAAATTGTTGTCGCTATTTAGTTTGTGGATTCTTTAATCTTTTAATAAAGCCCACAGGACAACATTTTAAAGGGTAAAAATATGTTTCAATGTACTTGCCTAACAATGCAGCATAACATATTTGCGATTAATGGCTCGTATTGTTCTATTTTGCCTGGATTTTCTTGATATGGTCTCATCATTACCCTAAAAGTCAAATGTTTTCCATAAAATTGTCATATGATGCAATGTAGATAGATGTATACAAATCTGATCATGATGCACTGCACATTGAGAGGTGTATCTAGGGTACAGCACTGTACGTTTCTCGAATCGCCATTAATCATACTGTAGTTGAATGTTTTGTCTTAATTGTGCACATTACATTTCTCAGAATCTGGTCTCAGTGTAACTTGTGGAATACAAAACTACAAATAATTTAATTCAGATTCCAAGTAAGAATTCAGAATGCCAATATAGTTCTCAAATTTGAAGAAAAAAGTCATGCTGGACCAATCATAATTGTCTCTAGTGTAGGAAAAAACATAGGCGGCTGTAGTATGTCAATAACTAAACATTTTGATTAAGTGGATTTGGGGTTTTCATATAGGACACCAACTCATCATTTTCACTATGTATTTGGAAGTATGTTTCAGCGATGCAGATAGAGTTTTGCCAACACAGAAGTATTAAAAGCACTAGAAATTGTAACGCTGATCGGTTGTCAGACCGCATTGATGAGAGAGCCCTTAACCAGCCTCTATGCCCTAACATAATCCATTTTTATAGTTAGCTTTCTTCTGGCAACCTCCATTTTAAGTGTGAGTGTCAAAATGGCAGCCTCCCGCGATTGCCTGTATTCTCAGCGGTTTTCATCATTGGGTCAGGCAGGGTAAGCTTAGAACTGGTGACCTCTAAAAATTGCTCAGAGATCTCGAGCTCTGCTGACCCAGCTGTCACCAGAAAAGGTTTCAAAGCCTCATGAGAATGGGACGAGAAGCATCAGGGGGAAGAGAGCCAGGAACTGGGACAATGAGGTCAAGGGTAAAGGATGAGAGGAGAAACAAAAGTATTTTGCCTCAATCTAAGTTCCATTTTTTTCCATTCTTAAAGTGGAGGAAATATATGTTTCCAGTTCCTGAAATCATGTTGTTCTCTATTTTGCTAGTGCAAAACTTTAGATTAGAGTAATGACTGCTCGTTGCAGCAGCAAAATGTCATTCTCCTCTCCGTTTTTGTAAAAGGGTATGTAATGGTGCTGCAAGACTTCAATATGTGGATGTTGCTTTCTTGTTGAAGGATTAGGGCGGTATTACAAAGGTTTCCTCTTCTGCCGAAAACAAGTGTAAAAACATCTGGCACTACTTTGACACTTCTGTAATGTGCTATTGTGTAAACAAAATTGTGCCTTAGTTCATTTTACACAAAGCTTCACTGGCCTGAGTGATTGAAATAAAATAGACTGTGGAACCATTGCTAACTCACGATTTATGATCATTAATCTGTCTACGTGTGTCATAGAGACTTTTAACAAGCAAGTCACAACACAAGAACTTCCCTTTAAAAAACATATTTGTATTATTTTGTTACTTCTGTAACCAACACAGAGCAAAACTGATGTTTCTTCAAACACAGTCGCAGCTTTTGATTCGAATTTTTATTCTAATTAAGTTGAATTTCATCTAATTTTGCTGAATTATATGTTTTAATTGCGTAGACAAATATAAAAATAATGGGAAATCTGTTTGTGACATATTGCAATCTGGGTCAGATACCGTTTGCTCCATGCCCTATTACAAGCAGCAAAAAGGGTGCCAAAGGATGTGCCATGTTTTCATTGAACCAGTGCAAAACGAGAGTTACAGTGCCTGAGTAGAGTCAGGTACGGTAAATAACAAAGGGCCAGATGTATCAAGCGTTTTACCGTTCGTAAGTGGGCCGATTCGCAAAATTGGCCTGTTTGCAAACAGTAAAAAGCCTTTTGGGATGTATCATCCCAAAAGGCATTCGCAAAATAGGGAATCGCAATTTTTGAGATTACCTATTTTGCAAATGCATTTAGGGAATCGGAATTTGCAATTCCTTAACCCCTTGGATGCTCATGACGGAGCGGTTCCGTCATGAGCATCGGTTGGGCTGTGCTCATGACGGAACCGCTCCGTCATGAGGACAGCCCCTGGGGGAAGCGCTGGCGCTCCCCCCCTGGGGCATCGATCGTGCCCCCACAGACGGGGATGGCAGCGGAAGAGTTTCCGCTGCCACCCCCGAGCCCCCCCACGCTTCCTGGTGACGTCAGCGCGCACAGCGCACGCCGGCGTCATCAGGAAGCGCTCGGACGCCTGGAAGCCATTTGCTTCCAGGCGTCCACAGAGGCAGGGTGAGTGTTGTTTGCTCCGGTGGGGCGGCGGGGGCCTTTTAGAGTGTATTGAGGCATCGGGGGAGAGGAAAGAGTATTTCCTCTCCCCTGATGTCTCAATACAGGGCATTCCTGCTCCACGATCGCGCACAGCGTCGCGATCGTGGAGCAGGGATGCCCCACTAGACACCAGGGATGTGTGTTTTTTTTATTTTGGAAGCGACCCCTTGGGTAAGGGTCGCTTCCTGGGGCCATAAATTATTTGAAGACTTTTCTGCCCCCTCTGGGGGCAGATCGGTGTTTTTTTTTTGCCGTTTCTGCTCCCAGGGGGGGCAGAAAAGCCCACTAGACACCAGGGATATACATATTATTGTAGGAAGCGACCCCTTGGGCAAGGGTCGCTTCCTTTGGCCCATAAATTATTTGAAGACTTTTCTGCCCCCTCTGGGGGCAGATCGGTGTTATTTTTTCGCCATTTCTGCTCCCAGGGGGGGCAGAAAAGCCCACTAGACACCAGGGATATAAGTATTATTGTAGGAAGCGACCCCTTGGGCAAGGGTCGCTTCCTTGGGCCCCTAAATTTTTTGAAGACTTTTCTGCCCCCTCTGGGGGCAGATTGGTGTTATTTTTTTGCTGTTTCTGCTCCCAGGGGGGGCAGGAAAGCCCACTAGACACCAGGGATCTAATTATTATTGTAGGAAGCGACCCCTTGGGCAAGGGTCGCTTCCTTTGGCCCATAAATTATTTGAAGACTTCTCTGCCCCCTCTGGGGGCAGATCGGTGTTATTTTTTCGCCATTTCTGCTCCCGGGGGGGGGGGGGGCAGAAAAGCCCACTAGACACCAGGGATATAAATATTATTGTAGGAAGCGACCCCATGGGCAAGGGTCGCTTCCTTGGGCCCCTAAATATTTTGAAGACTTTTCTGGGGGGCAGATCAGTGTTATTTTTTGCCGTTTCTGCTCCCAGGGGGGCAGAAAAGCCCACTAGACACCAGGGATCTAATTATTATTGTAGGAAGCGACCCCTTGGGCAAGGGTCGCTTCCTTGGGCCCCCAATTTATTTGTAGACTTTTCTGCCCCCTCTGGGGGCAGATCGGTTTTATTTTTTCGCCGTTTCTGCTCCCAGGGGGGGGGGCAGAAAAGCCCACTAGACACCAGGGAATTAGTTCAATTAAAAATAGAAGTGACCCCTCGCTTCCAGGGTGCAATTTGTTTTCTGCCCCACCTGGTACACAACCCGATTGACCATTTGGGTAGTGACATAGCATGTTATAATGTTTATTGTTATATTTTTTGTGAATTGCAATTGTAATGTTTTTTTTTTTACTTTTTTGTTCTAGGTGAAGGCTTTTCCTCTTTTCACGTTGCCGTTTTGTTACTGGTGGTTCTGCTGTTTGTGTAGTTTGGTAAGAGACTTTTTTTTGTACAATGTAAATGTGTTTGATTTCTCTGCCTGTTTTTTTTTTGCAAATGGTGTAATAATAGCAGTATGTTTGGTTTTTGAGTGTCAAAAACTTTTTGCATTGGTGCTCTGTGTATTTTGTTGTCTTGTGAGTAATTTGTTTTTTTTTCTTCTTTCTAGATTGATATCGTTGGTTTTTGCTGTGTCACTGCAGAGTTGGTTTCTGGTGAGTGCAGCTGTCTCTTGTAATTGGATTGTATAGTTTTTGAGTACATTGATCTTTGTGATAAAGGTACACATTTCTTTACTTACTTGGTTTGCACATTGTTGGTTGTTGTTGACTTGTTTGTGCAGTCTTCTATCTTAGTAAGTATAATGGCTAGCCGCAGGATTACTGCTCAGCAGGTTGTTGGTTTGCTGTTTGAGTCTTCCTCTGACCATGGTTCAGAGACTGACTCTGCATCTGAGGGAGAGGAGGCAGGGGACGATTCTGGCAGTGAGTTGTCTCTCCGTATGGAGTCATCGGATGATGAAGATACTCTTAGTGCGGATGAAGTGCCTGTGTTAGAGGAGGAGACTGATGTGCCGATAGTGCGGCAAGAGGCATCTGGGCTGCAGCCTGGTGCTGCAAGGCTTCCCGTTGGTGTAGTGCGGCAAGAGGCTTCCGGGCTGCAGCCTGCGGCTGCAAGGCTTCCCGTTGAAAGTGATGACCTCTGGGTTGCCCCTGGCATGGTGCAGCCGGCATTGCCAGAGTTTACTGGTGTTCCAGGGTCTAGAGTGAATACTGAAAACTTTTTGCCGGTAAATTTGTTTCAGTTGTTTATGGACGATGTGTTTTTGGCAGAGATTGTTGAGCAGACTAATTTGTATGCCGAACAGTTTTTGAGGGACAACAGTGCCAGTCTTAAGCCACACTCTAGAGCTACCCGGTGGACTCCCACAAATGTTGAAGAGATGAAGAAGTTCTTGGGTTTAACTTTTTTGATGGGCTTGCTAAGGAAGCCATCAATGTCTTCATATTGGTCTAGCAGTCCCTTGATGGCAACGTCTATTTTTCCGGCAGTCATGAGTCGTGACAGGTATTTGCTTCTGCTTCGGATGATGCACTTTGTTGATAATGGTTTAGCGTTGCCACAAGATCACCCTGACTGTGACCGTCTTTTTAAGATTAGGCCTGTCCTTGATCACTTTGTTGATCGATTTTCTGAGATTTATGCCCCTGGTAGAGAAATTGCAGTGGATGAGTCTTTGGTGTTGTTCAAGGGCCGCTTGGTTTTTAGGCAATACATTCCTAGTAAGAGGGCACGCTATGGAATAAAGCCGTATATGCTGTGTGACAGTAGGACTGGATATGTCTCTAATTTCAGGGTGTACACCGGTAAGGAATCTAGGTTTAACCTCCCTGGTTGTCCGTCCACTTTTGGAGTGACTGAGAAAATTGTTTGGGAACTTGGTAGAGGATTTTTTTAAAAAGGCCACCATTTATATGTAGATAACTTCTACACTGGTGTGCGGTTGTTCAGGGAATTGGCCAAAGTGGACACTGTTGCTTGTGGCACAATCCGCTCTAACCGTAAAGGTTTCCCGAAAGAACTTGTTTGTCAAAAGCTTGTGCGGGGACAGTGCAGTGCATTGCGTTGCCAGGAGCTTCTTGCTGTGAAGTTTACAGACAGGAGAGATGTCTACATGCTGACTACCATCCATGATGAAAGCACTGCACCTGTGACTGTTTGGGGTCAGGTCGCTGAAGCGCGCAAACCTGTGTGCATTTTAGACTATAATAGGCACATGGGTGGTGTTGACAGAGTAGATCAGAGGTTGGAACCTTACACTGCTCTTCGTAAGGCTTACATTTGGTACAAGAAGTTGGCTATCCATCTTTTCCACTTGGCAATGTTTAATGCTTTTGTTGTGTTCCAGGATTCTTGCCCTGAGTCAAAGATGACTTTTGCTAAGTTTCAGGAGTCTGTAATAGGCAGCCTTGTTGTAGTGGAACAGGCAAGTGTTCCTAGAGTTGGAGTGGTGGAGGATGTTGCTAGATTGAAAGAACGCCACTTTCCAGATCACATTCCTCCCACACCCGCAAAAGATTTTCCCAGTAGGAGATGTAGTCTGTTGGCGAAGAGGTTCGCGGAAGGAGAGTCGTATGTACTGCCCCGACTGTCCCTCTCATCCTGCACTGTGTCTCCCTGCTTGTTTCAGAGCGTACCACACGCGAAAACATTTTTGGGAGCATTCATGAGTGGTAAAGTGAACTGCCTGGTCTGTATTCTTTGGAAAATTTGATTCTGTTTCAAGGTTGGTGTTAGTGCAATGTATTTAGTTGCTGATTTTCTGTTAGAAGATTTGTATCTATTTGCAATTTGTTTGTGTTTTTATTTTTTTCTAAAAAAATCCTAAATGTGATGGCGGTGTGTGTAGGCTTGCGCTTGGCTATGGTGTGTGTGGACTGGCACTTGGTTGGTGGTGTGCGTGGAATGGTGCTTGGCTGGCGGTGTGCGTGGACTGGCGGTGTGCATGGACTGGCGGTGTGCGTGGACTGGTGCGTGGCTGGTGGTGTGCGTGGACTGGAGCTTGGCTGGCGGTGTGCGTGGAATGGTGCTTGGCTGGCGGTGTGCGTGGACTGGTACTTGGCTGGCGGTGTGCGTGGACTGGTGGTGTGTGCGGACTGGTGTTTGGCTGGTGGTGTCCGTGGACTGGAGCTTGGCTGGTGGTGTGCGTGGACTGGAGCTTGGCTGGCGGTGTGCGTGGAATGGTGCTTGGCTGGCAGTGTGCGTGGACTGGTACTTGGCTGGCGGTGTGCGTGGACTGGTGGTGTGTGCGGACTGGTGCTTGGCTGGTGGTGTCCGTGGACTGGAGCTTGGCTGGCGGTGTAGGTGGATTGGCGATTGGCTGCCGGTGGGCCTGGACTGGCGATTGGCTGGCGGTGTGCCTGGACTGGCGATTGGCTGGCGGTGTGCCTGGACTGGCGCTTGACTAGCGGTGTGCGTGGACTGGCGTTTGGCTAGCGGTGTGTGTGGACTGGTGCTCGTCTGGCTGTGTGTGAGTAGTGACTTTCTGCTGGTCACTACACACACTGCTAGCTGAGTGCCACTCCACGCAATCCATCAGCCTGTGTAGTTGCTGTGTCTGGATTGTGGGCGTGTGAAAGTGATGGGCCCTTGAATGGCGCTGTGTGCTGGTGTGAGTTTTGTTATGTGATGGGCCCGCGGCTGGCGGTGTGAATGGTTTTGTATGTCTCACTCGTATGAAAGGTGTATGAATGGCCTGTAAAGAGGTTGGTGCCTTGTTGTGGCATTACAGCTCACGAGCTGTGAGTCAATGGTTCAGTTTCTCGCCTTTTCAATTATTGCCAGTGCATTTCAGTTCTGTGAAATCACTTGCTAATACAATTGTATCTACTGAACCATCACTCACCCTCGTGCCAAATCCAACCAGTATGTGTGTGTGCTTGCGGATTAGATGGCTGTGCAGTAATATTTGTCTTTCTGAAGCAGGGTGTACCTTGTCCCTTTTTGGTGAATTATGAAATGTGTTGCTTTTGTGCCTGGTGGTGCGAATAGTCTTGTTTGTATCATGTATGAAAGGTGTGTGAATGGCCTGTAAAGTGGTTGGTGCCTTGACGTGGCTTTACAGCTCACGAGCTGCGAGTCATTGGTTTGGTTTTTTGTGAATTTAATTATTGACAGTGCATTTCATTTTTGTGAAATCTCTTGTTAATAAAATTTAATACACTGAGCCATGACTCGCCCTCGTGCCAAATCCAACCAGTATGTGTGTGTGTTTGAGGAATAGATGGTTGTGCAGGAATCTTTGTATTTAGTTTCTCTGCCAAGGTACACTTTCCATGCAAGAATAACCCACCAACTGTAGATATTGTCGAAAACCCATGGGAGTTCATGGTGATGTCTCTCTTGTGAATTGAAAAATATTTTTTATCCCCAATGTCCTGTAAACCTCAAAATGTCTGCCACATTTTCTTTGCAATATTATTCCAAAATTCTCACGCTGTAGTAACAATAGTTAATCTGGTTTTGCAAGGGGGGTTACTTTGGTTTTTGGCCCGGTGCTCGGCAGCCATCTAGGGAAACCTACCAAACCCACACATTTCTGAAAACTAGACACCCGGCGGCTTCCAGGGAGGTATGGCTTGCGTGGATCCCCCAACGTTTCCTTACCCAGAATCCCCTTCAAACCTCAATTTTTGCTGAAAAAATCACTTTTTTCACACATTTTGGGGTGGGAAAGTTGTGGCATCACCGGGCTCACACAAATTTACCACCACCCAGCGTTCCCCCAGGTCTCCCGGTAAAAATGGTGCCTCACTTGTGTGGGAGGCCCAAGTACCCGCGGCAGGCAAGGGCCCAAAACGTAGTGAGGCGACATCAAAATGGCCTATCGCAAAACCACCTGGTTTTGCAAGGGGGGTCACTTTGGTTTTTGACCCGGTGCTCGGTGGCCATCTAGGGAAACCTACAAATCCCACACATTTCTGAAAACTAGACACCCGGCCGCTTCCAGGGAGGTATGGCTTGCATGGATCCCCCAACGTTTCCTTACCCAGAATCCCCTGCAAACCTCAATTTTTGATGAAAAAAATCACTTTTTTCACACATTTTGGGGTGGAAAAGTTGTGGCATCACCAGGCTCACACACATTTACCACCACCCAGCGTTCCCCCAGGTCACCCGGTAAAAATGGTGCCTCACTTGTGTGGGAGGCCCAAGTACCCGCGGCAGGCAAGGGCCCAAAACGTAGTGAGGCGACATCAAAATGGCCTATCGCAAAACCACCTGGTTTTGCAAGGGGGGTCACTTTGGTTTTTGACCCGGTGCTCGGCGGCCATCTAGGGAAACCTACCAAACCCACACATTTCTGAAAACTAGACACCCGGCCGCTTCCAGGGAGGTATGGCTTGCGTGGATCCCCCAACGTTTCCTTACCCAGAATCCCCTGCAAACCTCAATTTTTGCTGAAAAAATCACTTTTTTCACACATTTTGGGGTGGGAAAGTTGTGGCATCACCGGGCTCACACAAATTTACCACCACCCAGCGTTCCCCCAGGTCTCCCGGTAAAAATGGTGCCTCACTTGTGTGGGAGGCCCAAGTACCCGCGGCAGGCAAGGGCCCAAAACGTAGTGAGGCGACATCAAAATGGCCTATCGCAAAACCACCTGGTTTTGCAAGGGGGGTCACTTTGGTTTTTGACCCGGTGCTCGGCGGCCATCTAGGGAAACCTACCAAACCCACACATTTCTGAAAACTAGACACCCGGAGGCTTCCAGGGAGGTAAGGCTTGCGTGGATCCCCCAACGTTTCCTTACCCAGAATCCCCTGCAAACCTAATTTTTTGCTGAAAAAATCACTTTTTTCACACATTTTGGGGTGGGAAAGTTGTGGCATCACCGGGCTCACACAAATTTACCACCACCCAACGTTCCCCCAGGTCTCCCGGTAAAAATGGTGCCTCACTTGTGTGGGAGGCCCAAGTACCCGCGGCAGGCAAGGGCCCAAAACGTAGTGAGGCGACATCAAAATGGCCTATCGCAAAACCACCTGGTTTTGCAAGGGGGGTCACTTTGGTTTTTGACCCGGTGCTCGGCGGCCATCTAGGGAAACCTACCAAACCCACACATTTCTGAAAACTAGACACCCGGAGGCTTCCAGGGAGGTATGGCTTGCGTGGATCCCCCAACGTTTCCTTACCCAGAATCCCCTTCAAACCGCATTTTTTGCTGAAAAAATCACTTTTTTCACACATTTTGGGGTGGGAAAGTTGTGGCATCACCGGGCTCACACAAATTTACCACCACCCAGCGTTGCACCAGGTCTCCCGGTAAAAATGGTGCCTCACTTGTGTGGGAGGCCCAAGTACCTGCGGCAGGCAAGGGCCCAAAACGTAGTGAGGCGACATCAAAATGGCCTATCGCAAAACCACCTGGTTTTGCAAGGGGGGTCACTTTGGTTTTTGACCCGGTGCTCGGCGGCCATCTAGGGAAACCTACCAAACCCACACATTTCTAAAAACTAGACACCCGGAGGCTTCCAGGGAGGTATGGCTTGCGTGGATCCCCCAACGTTTCCTTACCCAGAATCCCCTGCAAACCTCATTTTTTGCTGAAGAAATCACTTTTTTCACACATTTTGGGGTGGGAAAGTTGTGGCATCACCGGGCTCACACAAATTTACCACCACCCAGCGTTCCCCCAGGTCTCCCGGTAAAAATGGTGCCTCACTTGTGTGGGAGGCCATTTTGATATCGCCTCACTACGTTTTGGGCCCTTGCCTGCCGCGGGTACTTGGGCCTCCCACACAAGTGAGGCACCATTTTTACCGGGAGACCTGGGGGAACACTGGGTGGTGGTAATTTTGTGTGAGCCCGGTGATGCCACAACTTTCCCACCCCAAAATGAGTGATAAAAGTGATTTTTTCAGCAAAAAATGAGGTTTGCAGGGGATTCTGGGTAAAGAAACGTTGGGGGATCCACGCAAGCCATACCTCCCTGGAAGCGGCCGGGTGTCTTGTTTTCAGAAATGCATGGGTTTGGTAGGTTTCCCTAGATGGCCGCCGAGCACCGGGTCAAAAACCAAAGTGACCCCCCTTGCAAAACCAGGTGGTTTTGCGATAGGCCATTTTGATGTCGCCTCACTACGTTTTGGGCCCTTGCCTGCCGCGGGTACTTGGGCCTCCCACACAAGTGAGGCACCATTTTTACCGGGAGACCTGGGGGAACGCTGGGTGGTGGTAAATTTGTGTGAGCCCGGTGATGCCACAACTTTCCCACCCCAAAATGAGTGAAAAAAGTGATTTTTTCAGCAAAAATTGAGGTTTGCAGGGGATTCTGGGTAAGGAAACGTTGGGGGATCCACGCGAGCCATACCTCCCTGGAAGCGGCCGGGTGTCTAGTTTTCAGAAATGTGTGGGTTTGGTAGGTTTCCCTAGATGGCCGCCGAGCACCGGGTCAAAAACCAAAGTGACCCCCCTTGCAAAACCAGGTGGTTTTGCGATAGGCCATTTTGATGTCGCCTCACTACATTTTGGGCCCTTGCCTGCCGCGGGTAGTTGGGCCTCCCACACAAGTGAGGCACCATTTTTACCGAGAGACCTGGGGGAACGTTGGGTGGTGGTAAATTTGTGTGAGCCCGGTGATGCCACAACTTTCCCACCCCAAAATGTGTGAAAAAAGTGATTTCTTCAGCAAAAAATGAGGTTTGCAGGGGATTCTGGGTAAGGAAACGTAGGGGGATCCACGCAAGCCATACCTCCCTGGAAGCCTCCGGGTGTCTAGTTTTCAGAAATGTGTGGGTTTGGTAGGTTTCCCTAGATGGCCGCCGAGCACCGGGTCAAAAACCAAAGTGACCACCCTTGCAAAACCAGGTGGTTTTGCGATAGGCCATTTTGATGTCGCCTCACTACGTTTTGGGCCCTTGCCTGCCGCGGGTACTTGGGCCTCCCACACAAGTGAGGCACCATTTTTACCGGGAGACCTGGGGGAATGTTGGGTGGTGGTAAATTTGTGTGAGCCCGGTGATGCCACAACTTTCCCACCCCAAAATGTGTGAAAAAAGTGATTTTTTCAGCAAAAAATGAGGTTTGCAGGGGATTCTGGGTAAGGAAACGTTGGGGGATCCACGCAAGCCATACTTCCCTGGAAACCTCCGGGTGTCTAGTTTTCAGAAATGTGTGGGTTTGGTAGGTTTCCCCAGATGGCCGCCGAGCACCGGGTCAAAAACCAAAGTGACCACCCTTGCAAAACCAGGTGGTTTTGCGATAGGCCATTTTGATGTCGCCTCACTACGTTTTGGGCCCTTGCCTGCCGCGGGTACTTGGGCCTCCCACACAAGTGAGGCACCATTTTTACCGGGAGACCTGGGGGAACGCTGGGTGGTGGTAAATTTGTGTGAGCCCGGTGATGCCACAACTTTCCCACCCCAAAATGTGTGAAAAAAGTGATTTTTTCAGCAAAAAATGAGGTTTGCAGGGGATTCTTGGTAAGGAAACGTTGGGGGATCCACGCAAGCCATACCTCCCTGGAAGACGCCGGGTTTCTAGTTTTCAGAAATGTGTGGGTTTGGTAGCTTTCCCTGGGTGCCGGCAGGGCTAGGGTTCAAAAACTACAGCTAGTCACTTTGCCAAAAAAGGGTCATTTTTCACTGCAAAATTGAGGTGTGACCACGTTGCGTTTTGCGCCGTTTCCTGTCGCGGGCACTAGGCCGACCCGCACAAGTGAGATACCATTTTTCTCGTAGTACTTTGGGGAACGCGGGGTGGGTGGAAATTTGTGGATCCACACAGATTCCAGAACTTTCCATCACAGAAATGTGGGGAAAATGTGTTTTTTTGTCAATTTTTTACGTTTGCAAGGGATTCTGGGTAACAGACCATGGTGGGAGGCAGTCAAGTCACCCCATCCTGGCTTCCCCTGGGTGTCTAGTATTCAAAAATATATAGGTTTGCTAGGTTTCCCTAGGTGCCGGCAGGGCTAGGGTTCAAAATCTACAGCTATTCACTTTGCCAAAAAAAGGGTCATTTTTCACTGCAAAATTGAGGTGTGACCACGTTGCGTTTTGCGCCGTTTCCTGTCGCGGGCACTAGGCCAACCCGCACAAGTGAGGTACCATTTTTCTCGCAGTACTTGGGGGAACGCGGGGTGGGTGGAAATTTGTGGATCCACGCAGATTCCAGAACTTTCCATCACAGAAATGTGGGGAAAATGTGTTTTTTTGTCAATTTTTTACGTTTGCAAGGGATTCTGGGTAACAGACCATGGTGGGAGGCAGTCAAGTCACCCCATCCTGGATTCCCCTGGGTGTCTAGTTTTCAAAAATGTATAGGTTTGCTAGGTTTCCCTAGGTGCCGGCAGGGCTAGGGTTCAAAATCTACAGCTAGTCACTTTGCCAAAAAAAGGGTCATTTTTCACTGCAAAACCACGTTGCGTTTTGTGCCGTTTTCTGTCGCGGGCACTAGGCCGACCCGCACAAGTGAGGTACCATTTTTCTCGTAGGGCTTTGGGAACGCGGGGTGGGTGGAAATTTGTGGATCCACGCAGATTCCAGAACTTTCCATCACAGAAATGTGGGGAAAATGTGTTTTTTTGTCAATTTTTTACGTTTGCAAGGGATTCTGGGTAACAGACCATGGTGGGAGGCAGTCAAGTCACCCCATCCTGGATTCCCCTGGGTGTCTAGTTTTCAAAAATGTATAGGTTTGCTAGGTTTCCCTAGGTGCCGGCAGGGCTAGGGTTCAAAATCTACAGCTAGTCACTTTGCCAAAAAAGGGTCCTTTTTCAGTGCAAAACCACGTTGCGTTTTGCGCCGTTTCCTGTCGCGGGCACTAGGCCGACCCGCACAAGTGAGGTACCATTTTTCTCGTAGGACTTTGGGGAACGCCGGGTGGGTGGAAATTTGTGGATCCACGCAGATTCCAGAACTTTCCATCACAGAAATGTGGGGAAAATGTGTTTTTTTGTCACTTTTTTACGTTTGCAAGGGATTCTGGGTAACAGACCATGGTGGGAGGCAGTCAAGTCACCCCATCCTGGATTCCCCTGGGTGTCTAGTTTTCAAAAATGTATAGGTTTGCTAGGTTTCCCTAGGTGCCGGCAGGGCTAGGGTTCAAAATCTACAGCTAGTCACTTTGCCAAAAAAAGGGTCATTTTTCACTGCAAAACCACGTTGCGTTTTGTGCCGTTTTCTGTCGCGGGCACTAGGCCGACCCGCACAAGTGAGGTACCATTTTTCTCGTAGGGCTTTGGGAACGCGGGGTGGGTGGAAATTTGTGGATCCACGCAGATTCCAGAACTTTCCATCACAGAAATGTGGGGAAAATGTGTTTTTTTGTCAATTTTTTACGTTTGCAAGGGATTCTGGGTAACAGACCATGGTGGGAGGCAGTCAAGTCACCCCATCCTGGATTCCCCTGGGTGTCTAGTTTTAAAAAATGTATAGGTTTGCTAGGTTTCCCTAGGTGCCGGCAGGGCTAGGGTTCAAAATCTACAGCTAGTCACTTTGCCAAAAAAGGGTCATTTTTCAGTGCAAAACCACGTTGCGTTTTGCGCCGTTTCCTGTCGCGGGCACTAGGCCGACCCGCACAAGTGAGGTACCATTTTTCTCGTAGGACTTTGGGGAATGCGGGGTGGGTGGAAATTTGTGGATCCACGCAGATTCCAGAACTTTCCATCACAGAAATGTGGGGAAAATGTGTTTTTTTGTCACTTTTTTACGTTTGCAAGGGATTCTGGGTAACAGACCATGGTGGGAGGCAGTCAAGTCACCCCATCCTGGATTCCCCTGGGTGTCTAGTTTTCAAAAATGTATAGGTTTGCTAGGTTTCCCTAGGTGCCGGCAGGGCTAGGGTTCAAAATCTACAGCTAGTCACTTTGCCAAAAAAAGGGTCATTTTTCACCGCAAAACCACGTTGCGTTTTGCGCCGTTTCCTGTCGCGGGCACTAGGCCGACCCGCACAAGTGAGGTAACATTTTTCTCGTAGGACTTTGGGGAACGCGGGGTGGGTGGAAATTTGTGGATCCACGCAGATTCCAGAACTTTCCATCACAGAAATGTGGGGAAAATGTGTTTTTTTGTCAATTTTTTACGTTTGCAAGGGATTCTGGGTAACAGACCATGGTGGGAGGCAGTCAAGTCACCCCATCCTGGCTTCCCCTGGGTGTCTAGTATTCAAAAATATATAGGTTTGCTAGGTTTCCCTAGGTGCCGGCAGGGCTAGGGTTCAAAATCTACAGCTATTCACTTTGCCAAAAAAAGGGTCATTTTTCACTGCAAAATTGAGGTGTGACCACGTTGCGTTTTGCGCCGTTTCCTGTCGCGGGCACTAGGCCAACCCGCACAAGTGAGGTACCATTTTTCTCGCAGTACTTGGGGGAACGCGGGGTGGGTGGAAATTTGTGGATCCACGCAGATTCCAGAACTTTCCATCACAGAAATGTGGGGAAAATGTGTTTTTTTGTCAATTTTTTACGTTTGCAAGGGATTCTGGGTAACAGACCATGGTGGGAGGCAGTCAAGTCACCCCATCCTGGCTTCCCCTGGGTGTCTAGTATTCAAAAATATATAGGTTTGCTAGGTTTCCCTAGGTGCCGGCAGGGCTAGGGTTCAAAATCTACAGCTATTCACTTTGCCAAAAAAAGGGTCATTTTTCACTGCAAAATTGAGGTGTGACCACGTTGCGTTTTGCGCCGTTTCCTGTCGCGGGCACTAGGCCAACCCGCACAAGTGAGGTACCATTTTTCTCGCAGTACTTGGGGGAACGCGGGGTGGGTGGAAATTTGTGGATCCACGCAGATTCCAGAACTTTCCATCACAGAAATGTGGGGAAAATGTGTTTTTTTGTCAATTTTTTACGTTTGCAAGGGATTCTGGGTAACAGACCATGGTGGGAGGCAGTCAAGTCACCCCATCCTGGATTCCCCTGGGTGTCTAGTTTTCAAAAATGTATAGGTTTGCTAGGTTTCCCTAGGTGCCGGCAGGGCTAGGGTTCAAAATCTACAGCTAGTCACTTTGCCAAAAAAAGGGTCATTTTTCACTGCAAAACCACGTTGCGTTTTGTGCCGTTTTCTGTCGCGGGCACTAGGCCGACCCGCACAAGTGAGGTACCATTTTTCTCGTAGGGCTTTGGGAACGCGGGGTGGGTGGAAATTTGTGGATCCACGCAGATTCCAGAACTTTCCATCACAGAAATGTGGGGAAAATGTGTTTTTTTGTCAATTTTTTACGTTTGCAAGGGATTCTGGGTAACAGACCATGGTGGGAGGCAGTCAAGTCACCCCATCCTGGATTCCCCTGGGTGTCTAGTTTTCAAAAATGTATAGGTTTGCTAGGTTTCCCTAGGTGCCGGCAGGGCTAGGGTTCAAAATCTACAGCTAGTCACTTTGCCAAAAAAGGGTCATTTTTCAGTGCAAAACCACGTTGCGTTTTGCGCCGTTTCCTGTCGCGGGCACTAGGCCGACCCGCACAAGTGAGGTACCATTTTTCTCGTAGGACTTTGGGGAACGCCGGGTGGGTGGAAATTTGTGGATCCACGCAGATTCCAGAACTTTCCATCACAGAAATGTGGGGAAAATGTGTTTTTTTGTCACTTTTTTACGTTTGCAAGGGATTCTGGGTAACAGACCATGGTGGGAGGCAGTCAAGTCACCCCATCCTGGATTCCCCTGGGTGTCTAGTTTTCAAAAATGTATAGGTTTGCTAGGTTTCCCTAGGTGCCGGCAGGGCTAGGGTTCAAAATCTACAGCTAGTCACTTTGCCAAAAAAAGGGTCATTTTTCACTGCAAAACCACGTTGCGTTTTGTGCCGTTTTCTGTCGCGGGCACTAGGCCGACCCGCACAAGTGAGGTACCATTTTTCTCGTAGGGCTTTGGGAACGCGGGGTGGGTGGAAATTTGTGGATCCACGCAGATTCCAGAACTTTCCATCACAGAAATGTGGGGAAAATGTGTTTTTTTGTCAATTTTTTACGTTTGCAAGGGATTCTGGGTAACAGACCATGGTGGGAGGCAGTCAAGTCACCCCATCCTGGATTCCCCTGGGTGTCTAGTTTTCAAAAATGTATAGGTTTGCTAGGTTTCCCTAGGTGCCGGCAGGGCTAGGGTTCAAAATCTACAGCTAGTCACTTTGCCAAAAAAGGGTCATTTTTCAGTGCAAAACCACGTTGCGTTTTGCGCCGTTTCCTGTCGCGGGCACTAGGCCGACCCGCACAAGTGAGGTACCATTTTTCTCGTAGGACTTTGGGGAATGCGGGGTGGGTGGAAATTTGTGGATCCACGCAGATTCCAGAACTTTCCATCACAGAAATGTGGGGAAAATGTGTTTTTTTGTCACTTTTTTACGTTTGCAAGGGATTCTGGGTAACAGACCATGGTGGGAGGCAGTCAAGTCACCCCATCCTGGATTCCCCTGGGTGTCTAGTTTTCAAAAATGTATAGGTTTGCTAGGTTTCCCTAGGTGCCGGCAGGGCTAGGGTTCAAAATCTACAGCTAGTCACTTTGCCAAAAAAAGGGTCATTTTTCACCGCAAAACCACGTTGCGTTTTGCGCCGTTTCCTGTCACGGGCACTAGGCCGACCCGCACAAGTGAGGTAACATTTTTCTCGTAGGACTTTGGGGAACGCGGGGTGGGTGGAAATTTGTGGATCCACGCAGATTCCAGAACTTTCCATCACAGAAATGTGGGGAAAATGTGTTTTTTTTGTAAATTTTTTACGTTTGCAAGGGATTCTGGGTAACAGACCATGGTGGGAGGCAGTCAAGTCACCCCATCCTGGATTCCCCTGGGTGTCTAGTTTTCAAAAATGTATAGGTTTGCTAGGTTTCCCTAGGTGCCGGCAGGGCTAGGGTTCAAAAACTACAGCTAGACTCTTCGCAAAAAAAGTGTAAATTTTCAGTAAATTGTGGTGCGTTCACCTTAGGTTTTGAGCCACTTCCTGTCGTGGGCACTATGCCTACCCACACAAGTGAGGTACCATTTTTATCGGGAGACTTAGGGTAGTTCAAATTTGTAAAGCAACTGTTATTACCTATTGATTTTTGATGCATTTCTCCCTTCCAAATGAAAGACATTGTGTAAAAAAAAAGTCATTTTGAAAAATGACCAATAATTGTCATGCAAATATGAGTATTCCCAATTTCGAAAATGTGCAAATATGCACTGTTTCTAAACTCTGTAATTTGTTCCCATTTCAGAAATACATAGGTGTCTTTCATACCGATTTTTCTATGTATACATTTTCCCACAATAATTGCTATATACCCGGAACAAAAAAAAAAAACATTACAAAATGCTGCTCAGTTTTCTACTCTGGGTTCGTTGGGCTCTTGGTGAACCTACAAGTCCTATATTTCCCCACAACCAGGAAGGTCCACCTGATGTAACGGTACATTGCTTTCAAAGAGATGTCATAATTCGAAGAAGTTACAGGTGAAAACGTTGACTCAAAAGGCTGCTTTTTTCAACAAATTTTTAATTTTTCCTATATTTACCTGTAAGTTTCTATAAAGAAACCTTGATGGATCTACACAAATGACCCCTTGCTGAATTCAGAATTTTGTCTACTTTTCAAAAATGTATAGCTTTCCAGGATCCATTATTGTTTTTGTACCCATTTCTACCATTAACTGGAAGGAGGTTGAAAGCACAAAAAATAGCAAAAATAGGGCATGTCCCAGAAAAATGCCAAAACTGTGTAAATAATGTTGGTTTTCTAACAAAATTCTGTCATTCCCTAAAAGCTGGAGAAATGGTGATTTCAGCCCCACAAACCCTTTTTTTATACCATTTGCAGAGAAAAACCCAGAAGCTTTCATTTGCAGCCCGTTTTTCCCATTTTTCACAAAAAAAAACAAATTTTGCTGTATTTTGACTAATTTCTGGGAACCCTCTAGGAGAATGCACAAACCCTGGGTACCTTTAGAATCCCCAAGATGTTGGAAGAAAAGGACGCAAATTTGGCGTGGATACCTAATGTGGTCAAAAAGTTACAGGGGCCTAAGCGCGCACTACCCCAAATAGCCCAAAAAAGGCTTAGCACAGGAGGGGAAAAGGCCTAGCAGCGAAGGGGTTAAATTCAATGCAGGAATCAAGAAAAAATTGTGAACTTGTATTAAGAATCGCAAATTACCACCAAATTTGAAAATTCCTAAAAAATTCACATTTTTGCATTTTTCTAAGTGCCATGTGGCGCACACACATGCGCGTAGGGAATGTATGTGCGCCACATGTGCACACCTACCTTTTTGGGGGGTGAATCTAGGTGGCCTTTTGGCCCCCTATTACCCTTGAAATTGCATTCGCAATTTACGATTACCAGTTTGGTAATCGCAAATTCCGAATGTCTTCCCATTCATTCCTATGGGCCTCTAGGCCCATAGGAATGAATGGGAAGGCATTCCTTAATAGCAAATCGCAATTTGCGATTCGCTATTAAGGAATATGTAGGAATCGCAATTTTATTTGCGAAACCTACATACATTGCATTTTGTGAGTCCATAATAGCGAAATGGTAAAATTCGCAATTAAGGACTCACAAAATACATTGTTGATACATCTTGCCTAAAGTGATTCAAACATCCTTTTTGTCAAGCCTGCACTACTAATGCCAAAGCAGAAATCACAATTCACAGGCAACTCTAACGCAGTAGGTTCTCTTACTTATCATCCAGGAGACGCATCATGGACATGCAAAGCCAATTTGGACATTTCAAAACGCAGGTTAACAAAAGGAAAATGAGCAGTAGTGCTAATGTGTGGAAATGTGGGACATGCATGTGTGTCTAACGAAAGGAGCATAGCTGTTCGCACATGTGCACCTTTCTACAATACGTTTGTTGTTAATAAAGTGTAAACTCGGGTCAACCAAGCGAGGCCTTTTCATTGTCCCAAGAATTAAGAGGGCTAGAAGTGATGGGCAGTCCTTTGCTTGCCTGGCCCCTAAACTGTGGAGCTCTCTGTCCATCACTCTTAGACTTGACGCTGATCTGCCCAGCTTCAGAAAGCAATTAAGAACAGATTGTTTTAAAATACAATTTGGATAGTTTTTAGCAGGGATGACTTGTGCTGCGAAGCCCGATTCAAGTAGCCATGTGTTTAACAAATGTTGTTAATAATAATAATAGCTTTCCGATATTTAAATATTTCCTTATTTCCTATCGTTTTGACTGTAGCATTTATAGATTGAGCTTATCAGACAGGGCAAGTTCTCTGGCTGCAAAAGATCTGTTCACAGCTTTCCAAGAGCTGACAGCGGGCATGAAGACTGCCGATTGCTTACCATTGTTTGGGTTTATTCTTTTTCCATGGCTTATCTTGTCCATTTTGTGTTTGTTCTTCTCCTGGAGTACAGGCATTTTATTGGTGTCCTTCCACTGCTCATTTTTAGGAAACGACTTTTTTCTTTTTGCTTAAACACTCCACAAGAGTATATATATTTGCCTGCTGTCTACCTCATGTGCTTCTCTCAACCCCACACATGCTCAATGTTGCTCTCTTTCACCCAAGTGCTTCTCTCCCCCTCAAGGCTCTGTGTTGCTCTCAACCATGTGCTTCTTCCTTCAACCGGTTTTGCCATCTACCTCATGTGCATCTCCCTCCGCCGTCCTTGTTGCTCCCTTCCTTGTGTGTTTCTTTTCCTTCTTCTCACCTCCTGTTACCTCAACTCTCTCCTCTGTTGCAATCCATCTACCAACCCTGTCACCTTATTTTTTATTTAATTTTAAATGTAGCTTTTTTTGGAGAACCAGGCAGCAGATTTCTGCTGGCCCTCACGCTATATAAAAAAAAGCATTTTTTCACTACTTCAGTTTCATGTTTTTCTTAACTGCTCCACCTTGAATCAGTAAATGAAATATATGGTGCATGGTAAGTACAAAGTAACGTAGCTGTCAGCAGCTGAGTCTTTGTACCCTTTTTCTTTTGTTCATCCTGTACAGCATCTGCATTTTTGCTGATGGAGTACACCATGAACAAAAAAATATTGGTAGAGTCATGAGGTCTCAGAGGCGAGAACTACTGACTTTACAAATCCTTGATTTAATCTAATATTTGTGCATTTTTTCTTTTTGTTCATACTGTACAGCATCTGCGTTTTTGTTGATACAGTACACCATGAACAAAAAACATTGAGAGAGTGAATAGGCATCAGAGGCGAGACCTACTGGCTTTACCAATTCATGTCTTTTTAGTTTTAGAAAGCTTTATTTATCAGAAACAACATGAAACATTGTGAATGTGACACTGATATACAAATTGTCACTTAATAAAAATTACATCTGGAGAGAAAAAGCTTTTTAGGAGTTTGCGGGGAAGGGAAGGAGGGATGAAACATGGGAAGTAAAGGATAAACATTATGTGAGGGAGTTAAAGTCCTCACTCAGAGCCTCATTACAATGCTGGTTGGACCGACCATTCGACTGCTGCGTCTGCAATCCGATTCCGACCGCTGAATGTTCCCTCCACCGTATACAATGCAACCTCTGCTACTGCAGTGGTCTCAACTACTGCTTTGG
This sequence comes from Triturus cristatus, assembly GCF_964204655.1. Taxonomy (NCBI): domain Eukaryota; kingdom Metazoa; phylum Chordata; class Amphibia; order Caudata; family Salamandridae; genus Triturus; species Triturus cristatus. The sequence continues at coordinate 312,776,568 of NC_140588.1, read as the reverse complement.
ACATTCCCCCAAACATGTCACTGCAAATGTGTACAAACTCACAGGAAACATGTACACACATGCATGATATATGTGGGGATATGCCTTCGTGCTGCATGTACCCCGTTGCTGGAGTGTGGCAATCTGTGCACAGTCCAGTCAATGAGGATATATGCCACCTATGGACTTACCTGTATTCCGGCACCCACAGGGTCGTAGTCTTTGGGGTTCAGCTGCCACGGTGAAGAGGGGACCTGAAGAAAAGGATCCGCACTGAAGACTGTCAGGGAGAAGCTTCCCAAGTCCTTTATTTCCGACAAGTCGAGGCAGCCGATCGGAGCCCCACGGCCAGCTCATCAGAAATGCACATTGTAATCAAGATGGCGATCGGAACACCCTGTACAGCTCTATGGCTGATGCTTTTCTCCAACTGCCATCTCAGCAGTTGAAGAAAGGTTGTCGGAGTTGGCGGTCTGTTGGTGGTCGGTTGAAGTGCACAATGCATGTATCGCTACCCCTCATTCCGACAGAACAATTCCAATGAAACCGTGGCTGTCCCACTGACTCCGACTGGACCGCAGAAGCCGGTCCGACCAACATCGTAATGAGATCCTAAGTGTATACCAAATGAGATAATCCAAAAATATATATAAAAAATAATTCAATAACAATATGGAGTCAACACCAATCTTGAAGAAATATTAAATAAACACAGAGGTTAGTAATTAAGGTGGATGAAAATTCTCACATAACGTACAAACAGTATTAGAATCAGAAATTTCAACATTTTCAAGAAAGGTGGCTAATGGCACCCACAACATATGTCTGTTATGCAAAGAGGAACCTGAAGGTATATAAGTAGTATCCAAATTATCCTGATAACATAACGAATCTCACCAGGACTTATAGGAGAGATTTGTAGAGAATTTTGAATTAAGAGCAATTTCTCGAAAGGCAAGTGCTAAAAATACATGTAATAATTTGTTTGTAGTAAATTGAAAAGAAAATTAGCTAATTTCCTAAAAATATAGAAAGAGTGTTAAAGGGTAATGCATCTGAAATACTCGTATAGGTTGGGCCCAAACCTTATGCCAGAAAGATAAGGGGGCATATTCTCAAGAACATGTAATAATCATCTTAAAAGTAACTTAAGGCAACTTTGCATATCGCTGTCCATCGTGAGAAAATAGCACCGTCTTAACGTCCAATTCCCAACCCGGCAGCACCATCTGATAGCAGCATGATATAACGCAAAATGACAGTGTAAAAACCAACGTGACAAAGCAAAATTGCAAAACACGAACGCCCAAAAAGTTGCGATGCCCCAAAGCACGATACCAAAATCAGCGATAACCAGCGGCAGGCCTGCAATTTCCACGCGTCATGAGTGAAAATGCACTACAAAAAAAAAAAACACCGAAACCAATTCAAACTGCGTAGCACCATGGATGCACCCGGACTGAGTGCAGAGGACAACCCGAACTCCACAAGCCCCACGGAGGACCAGCCTGGAACCCCGTGTTCGGGGAAGGGCAAGGAGAAGAGGAAGAGGAAGATGGGGTTCAGTCCTCAGGAAGACCGGATCATCGTCACAGAGGTGATAGAACACCATCAACAACTGTTCGTCAACTCCACTGCGGCACTGGCAACCCAAACGGAAATATGGCAGTCCATAATCACCAACGGCAATGCAGTGGGAGTGTCGAGTAGGTCAATGGAGGAGGTGAAGAGGCACTGGCATGAAGTGCACAGCCAAACCAAGGAGAAGCTCGCCGCCAACAGGAAGGCAACAAGGGTGACTGGAGGTGGGAGTCCTGCGCCACAGGAAATGGTGGCCACAGTCATCAGCATGGAGACAGTGGCAGAAGTTGGGGGCATGGACACAGCTCGATATGACCTGACCCAACAGCAACATGGTGAGTAACGGCCAGGGACTGGGGGACGGGGGAGATGGGCACAATGGCACACATACACAATCATGTGTAGCACACTGCACATGCACAGTGACTGTGGAACATGTCCCTCATCCCCGTGGCACACTGCAGCACACACGCATAGCAATAACAGTACATCCAACAACAATGTGATACAAAGTGCAACACTTACACTGCAGAACAGAGGACACAACAGGTTCCGCTTGTGCGTAGTAACTGTCCACTCACATCTGGCATTGCCTGACACTGTGTGATGATAATGTACGGGTACTATCACACATCCATCATGTAGTCATAAATCCCACTGTCTGCCATCAAATAGCCAGCTCCACCAAAACAGTCACAATGTGCCTTGTCATGCAGTCTGTATGTAAACATCTGCTAAGCGTCAACATACATGGGAAACTCTGTTAACCTGCATCTCCCCTTAACATTGCAGAGGGACAATCAACACTTACTGCATAGCAGTCCCCAAACCCCATCATTGATGATGAAGAGGACAACCTGCACATATGTCAAGATACCCTCCAATGGATAATGGACAGCCTCTGCACCCCACCCCCAGGAGCAGGGCAGGCCAGCTGCCTCGAGGTGACCCGCCCACCTGCACAGACCACACAGCAGGAAACACACACCACCACGGCTGTCTCCCAGGACCCCCAATACATGGAATTCCAACGCCGTGTGTTGGGTTGCCAGGTTGAGTTGGTGGATCAGCTGCGGGTGGGTTTCGAGCTCGTGGCAGCCAAACTCGATGCCATACGTGGGTGTCTGAGTCCCATCAGGGACCATGTACAGTCCCTAATGGACACCCCCTGTCCACACAATGCTCACCGGCAATCCTTGACTGACCTCGCTGGGGCCATTACTCGAATATAGGAACTGTCTAGTCAGACAGGCACCAGCGATGACAGCATAGAGTTGGCACAGATGCGGGGGACAATGGAGACCATGGAGCAGATGCAGGCTGGAAGTTCGGCTGCCATGGCTGAACACCAGCGAGATGTAGCTGGGATCTTTCATGCCCTGCAATTCATCATCTTGCCATTGCTGCCACTGAGCCAGTCCTAGATAACTGCAGCGGGAACTTCGACACACACATCTCCGACCCCTGATGTGTCAGTGACACACAGTGATGCAGCCCCATCACCTTCGCACCCTGGTGTGTCAGTGGTACACAGTGATGCAGCCATTACACCGCCACAAACACTGGACACACCGGACACGGAAGAAGTATCAGAGGAGTAAGACATGGATGGTAATTACTGTGTGAGGAAGGAGGTAGTAGCATCCATCACCACCAGATAGCCTGTCCCTGCCTGTGTCTGCCCTATGCATCATGCCCTAGCACAACACCTTCCACTGACCCCCGGAACACTCTGCGACATCCACCTGGACCCCGACAAGGACTGCCACATCTTCACTGCTTGACAATTACACAGCAATCCTGCTGCCAACTGCACTCTCCCTCTTCCAAATCACCTTTCAATCCCCAAAGGACTCTGGTTGGCCCACCACTGGGCTTCCATGTTATGTGGGCTTGGATGGCCATGTACAGCTCCAGCTATTCATTCACCAGAATGTGAATAAAACATTTGAAATCACACAGATGTGTCATGACTATGTTCACTCACGTATGAAAGTATGGCTGGATGTAGGGACAATGATTGCACAAGAAGGTACACCCTGGTGAACGACATCAATGCGCATGTTTATCCCTGAGACACATGGCCAATTGGATGACTGTGAAGGTGAGTACTAGCTGTGTCCCCATTGCACATTAACAACAATCTCACAACCCCCAACGTAGGCACACATCCATGAATTGAATAGGGCTGTGTGTAGGAATCACCAAATCGGTAGCAGGCCAGGAGTGGTGTCCTACATCACATGTGACAATGGAACTTCACGTCACATACCTACTCACATACATCTGTGTGGACACATTCTGTTATGATTTATGACATTGCTCCACATGGTCAGAGGTTAGACACCATACTCACATTGCTGAAGACACGTAAGTGCACAGGTCTGCAAGCAACTATCCCAAAACAATGTCTGGCTCACAGGGGTGGAGCTGTCAAAAGGGACCCACCCCCATTGAACATGCATCAGTCAGACCCTCCCTGTGTAGGGATGATGCTCATTGTGGCACACGAATGGTCAATCTAATCAACACTCATCACAGTTAGACACCAGTGAAGTTGCGTAGACTTTATTGGCATGTGCGAGTCAGTACGGACAAGGCAACGGCCACAAAATACAGGGACACGCTTAAGACACTTACATGCAGCATGGGAACATGTCGAGGTGCAGGAAATGAGGAGGCAGAAATGAACAACAATCATTACAGATGGCAACGGTCTAAGCCCACCTTGCCTTGCTGGACGAGTCATGTGTTGTTTGGCATCTGCCCATTGCCCGTGTGAGGGGGCACGACTCACACCCCATGGGGTCTGCATAGTGCTCTGCCACAGGACTGCGCCAACTGTCTGCTTTGCTGACAGTGATCAGGTGAAAGGGTCCGACAAGGTCACATGTCATGCTACTTTGCCATGTGTGTGTTCTCCCCCCAGCAGTGTGTTCGAATTGGTAACGTTGCCAAACAACGCTGTGCTGCTCCGACCATGGAACTACATCTCCAAGCACAGGTGTGTGTACACATGCGTAGTTTCACGCACATTCATTCAGAGTGCAGACGAAGGCAGACATGTCCTCTGTTGTGGTGGGATATGTGAGCATTCCCCACGATGCAACAAGGTGTTGGGACCTGTGCTCTGGGTGACAATCCGATGTGGCTGCAGCAATGTAGTTACTCATCCATGAATGCCAGCGCAGCTTCATGTGCAATGTGTTCCAATAGTACGTCGTTGTCGGGTTCTAGGAACAGGGTGAGCCAATCCATTAACTGGTACAGGCAGATGTGCTCAGTCCACGCTGTTTCCCCAATCCGCAACACAGCACAATAGGGGAGCTCCTCGATGTGGTCACTACACACAAAGAGTTGTGCAATCTCCCATGCACAACTACCAGCAAATACGCCAAAGATAAGTGCATCCCATGCACGACTATCCCGGTGACACTCCTGTGTGTGGGCCAACAGGGTGCACACTGTCAGGTCATAATCCAATTCAGCTACCATTGCGTTGGATAGGCAGACCTCCATGGGTCACTCGAATGTGCATGATCGACAGTGGAACCAGGGCTGGACGCAGGTGACGTAGGCAAGACGGAAACTCAGACAGAAACTGATTTGCAACACTGCCAGTGGCAGTGATCCCAACAGATGCAGCATTCGTGCACTGTACAGTTCCACGTGACAGGGGTAGTGCATGTGCCCTGGAATGCCTGCCATTGCGTTTATTGGGCTCGTGGCAACGGAACTCCTTAGACCGGTGGAAGTTCGGTGGACGATAAGCCACAGCTCTGGACAATGAGTCGTATGTGTGTGCGTTTGGACATATGGGTAGTTCATAGCCAATGTGTCAAGGGCATCCCTTGCAGGTGTAGGTTGTGCAGGGACAAGTGTGTGTGGGGTGTTAGCACATTGGTGTTTCATTAGCGCAGTCCGTGGTGTGGGAGTCGTCAGAGGCTGGTATGGTATCTCACGCAGGGTGTGCCAGCCGCATTCAGGACCAAGGTCGGAGGTTCGGTTGGCCTTCAGCCTTGTGTGTTGAGACAAAGGGGCTTTCATTCCTGATTTCAGTCTGGCTACTGCTTGCATTTCCTAAATGTGATGTGGACTTCGCGCTGACTTTGACATCAGGCCTGTGATTTGAGGTGCACAGATTTCGAGACACACGCAGCTGTTGGCATGTTTCCATGAGCCAAGGGCCCGATTGGCCTTGCGCTCCTTGTTCAGTCTCTCTCTTTCTCTCTCTCCCTGTCCTTTGATGAGTGCCTGAAATACCTTCTTATGTTGGATATTATCTTGCAGGCTTTGAGTCACAGATTGTCCAGGGATGCCCCGCCATGACTCTTCAAAATAGTTGTTTGGTGACAAATTAGGATGTGACATTTGGTTTGGCTTTCAATGGTGAATGTGTGAATTAGAGTTTCAGTGCTCACATGTATGTTGATTGTTGCAATTGTGCGACATCAGGCGGGTACTTTTGTTCATGTTTTCATGCCGTTGATGTGCAATGTCTTGGTCTGGGGGAGTTGGGGGGTGCCCGGGGTGGGGCTGGGGGTGTGGGGGTGGTCCTGGGTACGGTGGTGGTGGGTGTTGTGGCCCTCTTGAGTGTCCGGCACGCATGTTCAGTTGCTCCATGGCATCTGTTGTTCTTCAGGTGTGGCTCTGGGCTCCCTTTTATGGTGCAGGCTGCCGTCCGACTTTGCACCAGATCAGAGCAGGTGTTAGTTTTCTGCTGCTAACGCACCTTATCGCATGTTTTGTGGTCTTTTTGCCGATCTGGCTGGTCGTTGAGAATGTTGTGAAGTGGTGTTGTCGCTGCTTTTTGCACTGGAATGCCTACCCTGCATCTCATTAATGATAATTGTCAGGGTCATCTGTGACGATGTTTTTTGCGGCTGCTATCGCAGGTAAACTGGTGATATTGGTTGTTAGCACCAGCTTGTGCATGGAATTGATACATTTATCGCAACTTTGGGTGCGATAAAGTGCTGTTAACTCGGCTATAGCTCCTTGAGAATATGTCCCAAGGTGTTTTGGCACCAAAATAGCATATGCATTTGTCACAGGAACAAGACCAAAATCGGATTGAGGTACCTGCAGAGTATTTGGCACTGTGAAGAGGAGTAATATAAAGTCTATGGTAAATAAAAAATAAAGTTTGAGTTATAGTAGTAGATCAGAAGATTTTATGGATATGCGACCAAATTTTATTCCAAAATTTAATCTGTCAACCCCTAAGTCGCTCTCTCAGAGGCATTCCGGCCCGATCTTGCTTTGAATAGTATTTGGAGGAGATATAAGCTTATAAATAATGGAAACTTTAGGGCGGGAAGAAAGAAGTCTGAATAAATAAGAACTGTGTGGTACTGGAGGTAAAGGCCCTTGTAAAGTGAACAAAACATCTAGGATGGTGTTCAGAAGCATGGAAAAACAAATGTGGACAATTAAATGTGTGTGGAAGTTGAGAAAAAGAAATAGGATCACCTCAATGAAATAACTGTGATATCCAAATGATGCCCATATCTGTCCAAGACCTCCTATTATTAAAAAAAAAATTAGTATAGCAAATAGGAATGGTCAAAAGGGTAGGTTTGGATAAAGCGGGGGGAATACAATCAGCGCAACAAGGAACAAGGATGTTTGATATAGGAGATGCAGTTATAGAAGATTTAGATGAGAAAGAGAGAATTTCCTAAGTAGTAAAAGGATGAATACATTTCCTTTCAACATCTAACCAAAGAGGATGAAACGCAGAAGAGTGTTAGGAAGCCAGAATGAAGCCTGATGTAATCCAAATGCTCTATGATAATGAAGAAAATCCGTAAAGTTGATGCCTCCTTCTAGTTTAGATTTCTTAAGTAAAGAAATGGAAACCTGGCCTTTTTATTCTCCCTTAGGAATCAAGAAAGAATAGAATCTATTTTATTAAAAGTAAGCTTAGGAACACGAAGTGGCATCATAGAAAGGATATACAGAAGAAGGGGAGAAAGCCTCACTCTGATGTAAATTAAACAGCTCACCAAGAACAAAATAAAGGGTTCCATGATGAGAGTAATGATTCAATTTTGAGGAGGACCATTGAAAACGAGTATTAGAAAATGACTGTTTAGTGATATATTTATTTAAAGCAGGGATTTCAGTCCTATCCATATTTACTTTATGACCTGAGATGTGAGAAAAAGAGGCAATTTCAGTGAGGAGAATCGGCAGAGACTACTGAGTTTGAGAAATAAAAAGAAGAATATCATCAGCATCATATACCACGTTGAAGAGGAAAATAAGGGGGAAGCATACTATTGAGTAACACTGAAGCTTACAGATACTGATATATTAATTAAATGAATGCTTTAGATTTAGGATCAAAATCTTGCCAGGATAAAGATTTCAACTTAAAGTCCCAGGTAATCCTATCAAAAGATTTCTAAGGATCTATAGTGATGGCTGCCAGCGGGTATTTAAGAAGAAAGGCATTACTCAGACCATTAAAAAGTAAATAAGTGTTATCTGACACCAACCTCCCTTTAATAAAACCTGATTGTTCCTTACCTACCAATGTGAAATTAAGGATTCTAAGCAAAGTGCTAGACGTTTTGAGAATAATTTATAGTCCTGGTTAACTAGAGAAATGGGTCTGTAATTTTTATAATCAGCAGGATCTTTGCAGTCATTATGAATAGGAGAAATTGTAGTCCATTGGAAAGTACCAGAGATAAGGCCAGTGGAGGTAAATAAATTGAAACTATTGTAATAAACAGGGGAAACGAACATTAGAAAAGTGAAGAAAAATGTAAACAGTAAAGCCATCCGGACCAAGCGATTTCCCCTTCCTCAATAAATTAAGCTCTTAAAGCTTAATTTAAATTTAAATTAAGCTTTCTTGCAACGGGATAATAATTTCTAAAGAGTTGAAATCCAAAGGTGTATGGATTTCTAAGTAGATTGTAAATAAGATTCAATATGAGCAAATGCCGCTGTGGATTCAGAAGTGTATAAGAATTTATAGAAGTGAGTTAATTCTTCCAAAACCTCATTATCCTTTAGCAATGGAGTGCCATGCAAATTAAGCAAAGAATCTATCTTGAGGTGTTTTTTCTTAATTATGAGATAGTTAGATAATAATTTACTGACTCATTAGCAGTATTGAAGAAGCTTTTTTAGTCTAAAGTTCATTGAATTGGAGTTTAGCTTTGAGGAGATTTTGAAGGTCACCAGCCAACTTGGAAGTATAGTATTTCTTTTTATTGAAGTCAATAAAGTTTTATGATCACAGGATCATGCCTTGTTTCTGTTTGATATATTTTTAATGACAAAACAATTAGCAGCTGCCTCAAAAGTATCACATAGAAGCTGTAGGTAAATATCTGGGGATTCAATCATTAAAAAGCATTCAAAGGCAAATGAAACAAAGGATGAGGAGAATCGAGAATCTGTAAATAAGGAAATATCAAACTTCTATTGATGTAAATCAGGATGAGGGGTAGCCAAGTCCAGATCTATGATGGTGATTGCATGATCGGAGAGCAAAATAGGACCAATGGTGGATTGAATGCGACACTGGGATAAGGGTTTGGAAGCAGAATTGTGATCTAGTCTAGAGAGTGAACCCGGCATATTAGAATAAAAAAGAATATTCTCATAGATTGAAATTCTAGAGTCAGTTAAAGCATTTTCAGAAATGGTGGAATTAAACTATTATTGAGAAATGAATCTGACTGGAGATTTTTGATCCAGAAAAGGATCCATGATTTTGTTACAAGACCCGCCCAAAATAAAATAGTTATTAGCATACTGTAAACATTTTTTGTGAAATTTCTGCCTACAATGTAGTGCCAGGTTGTGTTAGGGCATATAAATTAAAGACTGTTAAACAAATTTTGTTTATAAGTAAATTAACAATAAGCCATCTGCCCTCTTCGTCAGTTTCCTGTGATATAACTTTAAAATTAAGGGATTTTCTACAAAGAATAATAACACTGTTCTTCTTATTAGAAGTGGGAGACACAAACACAGAACTGGCCTACCCAAGTTACAATTTTAATGCTTTAGAACTGTTAAGGCGAGTTTCTTGTAGCAGAGCTAAATCAGGGCTTAACTTGGCTAAATGAGATTACACTCTCTGCTGTTTGAAAGGATTAATACATCTTTTTACATGTCATCAAAATTACTCTGAATGTCACATGGAGAATACAAATATAAATAATAAAAGATAGATACACTAAACAAAAGAAACATAAAATAAAAACAGTAAATATCAAATGGGAGAGGGCAGAAGAAAAAGTACCAAATGGAGAGGAAACAAGAAAGAAGTATAGTACATGTCAAAAACTAACAGCTGAAAACATATACGTTAATAAAGGCACAATGACAGAGGCCACACATCCACAATGGAACAAGATGAAAGAGGAGTAGGGAAGAGGCTAAAAATGGTTCACACCTGTAGGGAGACAAAAACCTAAAATAAGCAACAGAATAAAACTTCATAACAATACAATCAGGTGGAAAAGTCAGCTTAGATGATATAATAGTTATCAGCGTGTAGAGGGGCAGCTGTATCTATGGTATCAGGCATATGGGAGTATAGAAATCTTCTGAGCTTAGACGGATCTTCAAAGGTATTAGTTTTGGTCTGATACATCACCTTAAAGAGGCAGAGATGAAAAACGCCATAGATTGCCACCAATGAACACAATACAGGACGAAGGTTGAGAAATTTCTTCCATCTGCTGGCTATAGCATTTGAAACATACTATGTGATGAAGATCTTTCTGCCAGACCACTCAATTTGTCTCACGGATTTAGTCATGTTAAGGACTTTCAAAAGGTCTATAAATTTCAGGAATAAAATGATCACACCTCAAAGTGTGGGATGTGAAGCAGACGTAGAGGGGAAACAACCTTTTGACCGCGATACCTTTACAACGCGATCGTTACAACAAACGTGTTGTTAAAACGCGCTGCCATTACTACGCAAGTCATTACATCGACTTGCAGTAGATGGCGCTCTAACATAAGGAATAGTATAATTTACTATTCCAATACCTTACCTACTGTTGCGTAGGCTGGAGTTAGAATAGTAAATTATACTATTCCTAATGTTAGAGCGCCATCTACTGCAAGTCGATGTAACGACTTGCATTGTAATGGCATCGCGCTCTAACAGCGTGGTCGTTGTAACGACCCCGTTGTTAAGGAATGCGATGCGTTTGCAAGCATTGTAGCATGCTATTTTCACATAGAGAGATGTTGAGTCAATCTGTGAGCTCGCTATACATTTAAGTTCATGGAGGGGGTAGATCAACTAACTGTGGTAAGAACAACAAAAAGAGGATCATCTCCCTCCATACCTTCTGGAAGACCATAAATACGCAGGTTTTTTATGCGATTTCTGTTTTCTTAATCCTCTGAGTGCTTCTTTGGTTGAATTACCTCTTTTTCCTTTTCCAAACCGTCTTTTTATATGTCTCATCTTGTAAATCACTAACTCACTACTTTACTACTGACATCTTTGTCTCTATGACAGACAAGTTATCATCAAGATTTTAAATGCACTAAATTGTCTGCTCAACAAAAAGGCGAACAGCGATGATTTCTTTAGTAAAATCTCCATTGATACCTGAGAGGATGACTTCTCAGGAGACAGGGGGACTTGTTTGAGTTTCGTTTTGGGAGATGAGGATGTATGTGGTTTCCCTGAAGAAATAGTTGAAGAAGCAGAGTGAGAGGCAACACAGTACACCATTGCATCAGTAGGAATAAAGTTATTCATGAAAGGTTCACCAGGCAACAAGCTTGATATGTGTGTACTCTAGAGTTGGTATGAAATGTATTTAATCGCCCCATATAAAAGCCCATAAACTACAGGAGTAGCAGAATAAAAAGTAAAATTTGGTGCTGAGAAGATAAAGGAGGAGATTCACCTCATATAGGTAGGAAAATGAAGGAAACACCAAAGGCACTCCAGTGTAGACAGTCTCCCGTAGCAAAGAGCAGCAAATGACAAAAAGCTGACTCTAAATTATAGAAAATGCAGGAGAAATGAAAAAAGGGGAATGTTTGAATTTCAGTCATACTGCGACAAGGAGAGAGCAGCCGACCAACCAGACGGCAAAATTAGTTAAGATGGTGGCTGTGATATGGAGTGCTTTATTGCCAGAAGGTAAAGAGAAGCAGCGACACCACTAGGAGAGATGCCGGGCTGCCATGCTCACCTCGCCAGCATACCAGATGTGTGCCAAATGTAGACCCTCAGGAAAGAGAGGCAAAACTGCGGTGAAAAGCAATGAAGTGTTCAGTCGAGCAGAGGAGCACCGTAGTCAGGAGGCCATCGTAAGTGGAACCTAAACCACGCCCTACCAATTCTTATTTTAATCCGATATTTGCACATTTTTCATTTATTTGTTTTTGTTAATACTGTACAGCATCTGCATTTTTGTCGATTTACACCGAGAACAAAAAAACATTGGTAAAGTTAATAGATTTCAGAGGCGAGACCTACTGAGTATACCAATTCTTGCTTTAATCTGATATGTGAAAAATGTTAATTTATTTGTTTTGTCTTCATACTGTACACCACATGCATTTTTGCCGATGTACACCATGAGCTTCAAAAATTGGTAGAGTCAATAGGTCTCAGAGGTGAGACCTACTAACTTTACCAATTCTTGTTTTTATCTTATATTTGCAAATTTTTAATTTAAAAGCACGAAATGCCATAAAAATTTGATTATTCAAATCTGGATCCTATTTTTGGATATAGGAGACAATTTTGCAATGGACACAAGATTATTACTTTCACTTTTGTGATTTATATATTTGCACGTTACCTAGAGACCTACATTTAATAGGATGGACTTCTCCATAACCTCTTTTCTCCTTCATGTGGCATCAAAACAAAGTACACCTTTTGTTATTCAGATTGTCAAAACACGGCAAAGGTTCCCAGCCAGATGTCATATGTCTCTGTCAGAGTGGCTTCCTGGTAATAGCAGTTAAGAAGTAAATCCTAATAACTGCTTGAGTGTAGACACCTTGCTTTTCTTGTTAAGAAACAATACACGTTTTTTAGTGGAAGCTGAATTCGGGGAAATGTCTTATCGGTTGACGGTTTGTTTCACATGATGTTTTTATTTTGGATGATGGATTATTTCAGGAGAAATGTATTTGTTTCTAGCAGTTTTTTTTTTTTTTAAGGCACTTCATTTTAGGTCGTGATCTACTTCATTTGATGTTTTATTCCAGCTAAGGGCTTGTTGTAATGGAAGGTTTACTTCGGGAATGATTTTTTGCAAGTGATGTTTTTCATGCTGTGGGCATATTTCAGGTGATGTCTATTTATTGTCTAGGGTAATTTGTTCATAGGTTATTCAGCTGATTCTTTTATTTCTGACTTGTTTACCTCGGTTTAACATTTCTTTCAGTTTAGGATGCATTTGGATGCCACTCAGTTTGGATGCGGAACTACTCCGGATTACATTTATTTCCACTGGTGCATGTTTGAACATGGTGCTTTTTTCTGATTCGATAGTCTATTTCATATGGTGATTTATTCTCTATAATGTTTTATATCTGGTGGTGTATTACATTTGATTGCATGTTTTGAATTTTGTTTTACTTTTATATGATAGTTTAACGCATCAGTTTTCCTCTTATGGCATTCTTAATTTTTTTAAGCTAATCTATGCCATTGACCCATGTTTAACTGTGTGTCCCACGTTTGGAAAAGAGACAGAAGGTGCATTGAATTCGGAATATGCGCATCTACGTGACATACATGACACAGGCATTGAGAGCTAATATCCAACGGACGCTATAAGTTGAAAAACAGTTTGAGTCATATGAATAAGTGGCTAAGGAGATAGGATATGAGAAGTGGGCAGAGCCCACCTGTGTGTCCTACAAAGATAACCACAGGAGACAGCAAACACATGAGACATAGATATTCATCACGCAAAAAGCTTCAACTTCTGTCAGCATTGCACAAGTAACCATGCCCCAAACAGTAGCATTGTCAAAGCCTACAGGTCTGACTATTTTCGTAAGTGAAAGTGCGTCTTCATTGTTTGGTGAGAGTATCTGTGTGCGAAAGGGTGTGAAGGCACAATAAGTCACTGGTTGGAAGAGTGAGTATATGGATGAATGAGTATATGAGTAATTCGTTGTTGCTTTCTTGTAGGTCAGCACTGATCCGTAACTGTAGTGCAACCTTGCTAGTTGACACCACTGGAATCAACCTGCACCTGATGGAAGAGACTAAATTAAGCCAAAATCGGTCTTTGACTGCTTGTATTTTCGTCCATAGAAGACCTGGCTTGGGAGTTTGGTCTGGACTATTCCTCTGAAAATGTTTGATCAAGCTTCAGTTTCAGTATTTTATTCTCCTTGTCACTTCACGTTGATATAAGCTTTGTGAAAAAGAAGGGAGTTATTTGTGCCACTCACTACGGGTCTAATTAGTTGTATTTATTTATGTAGTTACCAGTTAACACCTTTTTGCAGTGCTAACTCTATCCAATGGTGTTAGTGCACTTTACAAAGAATCAGAATGAAAACTGTTAATATTCAGAGGTCAACGGCATCACAGAAGATTAGATGATGATAGAGAACAGAAAATATGTGATAATTACATGGAAGCATGATGCATTTCATTATAACATTCAGGTTGTGAGGAGGGTAGTATTCTCATCAGCGAGAATCTAGAAAAGTGTTTTAGCTTTGCCGGATTTAAAAAGATGAGTTTTTGGAAATGTGCTGTAAGAATTGAGGGTGATACGAGTGGTCATCTTAGGAGGGTGGGTGTTCACACGGTTGGTCCATGCTCAGCATTGTCTCGTGCATTGATATAATTTGTTTTTAATTTGGAGGTCTTCAGATGAAAGGATCCCTTGCTTCTTAAACTTCATGATCTGCTGAAATACTAGATTGGCCAATTTTGGGTGATCTTTCAAAAGGATGGCTTTGTCTTCCAGGAAACAGATCTGAAATGTGATCCTTGCTTGCAGGGGCTACCAATGCAAGTCTCTCAAAGTTAGAGAAATGTATTTAAATTTATTACTGTGCCACTGATTGGTGACTAAGATATCGCTATGGTGTGGCGGCTGCTCCTTGACATTCATAAAAGGACATCAAAGATAGAAACTCACTTTGATTTCCTGGAAAGCACCTGTTTATTCCAGTGCGGTGACTTGTGCGTACCGGCAATTTAAAGGATTGTAGATCAGGAGTTGGCTTGCGTAAGTCAGTGCTACACGACCAATATCTGTACAGTGTAGTTTAAATGTACATGGATTATTTTGGAAGAAGAATCCTAAACTAAAGAAGTGCCACTTTAGACAATGGGCTCCCTAATAATTCTCCTACCTAAACAGAAAAATCTACTTTGAAACTCTACTCAATTTATGGATGTCACTCTTTCAAGAAGCCCATCAAAAGTATCTGCTCGAAGAGAGGTGAACAACGTCAGTAGAAATACTGTTCACTCTGACAAGTTCTTAAATTAGTTTTATTCAGGAGCATCAACTGTTAACCTGCTTTAGGATATCAGCTAATCTTGCTTGATTTTTCTGTGAGGAGAACATTTTTCGGCAAGATTATGTAAAGAAATCATGGGAAGTGCTACATTAAGGCATGGGCCAGGCCATGGTTTTGAGCCAGTAGGCGTCTTAAATAGCAAAAGCGGTGTTTTGTGGCCAGCTTTGACAATGAAGAATTACTACTTTCTACCTGAAAATTAATGGTCAGTATATAAACAATAGGCAATAACGCAAAGTACATCAGGATTTCAACACATTAAAAAAATGCAACCTAAACCCAAAAAACATTAGCGAAATAACAACAGGATATCACAACAAAACAACTGACCACAAAAGCATAGTACAACCTAAGGCACTATGGGCCTCATGTAGGTAAATAAATTTTACCGGTTCTTAAATACCGAGCCGTACCGAATCGGTAAATTAGAATCGGTAAGTTATATGTAGGTAAAAATTCGGTAACAGTTACCGATTCGGTAACATTCGGTAATCACGAATCGGAATTCACCGAATCGGTAAATACCGAGGTGGTATTTACCGATTCGGTAAATACCGAGGTGTTATTTACCGAATCGGTAAATACCGAGGTGGTATTTACCGAATCGGAAAATACCGAATCGGTATGTACGGATTCGGTAAATCAAATCACATGACTTGACGAAACAGCTAATCCAGTGCAACGACAGCCCACCCAACCAGGAAGTGCCCACACCCAGGCAGGTGTACATAATTAGCCGAAGTGGCCACACCCAGGCAGGTGTACATAATCAGCCGACCCTGGAGAAGCTTGGAGTGCAGAGGAGAGGCAGGGAGCCGTTGCATGTGCGAGCGGGTAAACGAACAGCATGTCCAGCCAGAGAACACAGAAAGACGGAGGGGAAAGGAGGAGGAAGCTGAAATTTAGCCCCAAGGAACTCCAGGTGCTGGTGGAGGAGGTGGTGAAGCAGCACCAGAAGCTGTTTGGAAGGCAATCCCTGCAAGTGCCTGAGGCTGAAAAGCGCAACATATGGCTGGCCATCCAGGCGCAGGTCAATGCTGTGGGAGTGACCCACAGGGACATTGAGGTCCTCAAAAAGCGCTGGTATGACCTCCGGATTGTAACCAAGAGGAAGATGGGCGACATCCAGAAGGAGGGCGGCCAGACCGGAGGTGGAACCAACAGGGCACCTGCCCTCACCGAACTGGAGGAGCTGGTGGCGGCCACAATCGAGCAAGAGAGCGTCGTGGGTCTTGGGGATGCCGACAGCTCTGCCAGAGCCGCAACACACCAAGGTAAGACGAAAGCACAGCAATGTAGCCCCCCCTACCCCTATCCCACATCCCCCATTGTGAAACGAGAATCACACTGCAGTCCACACGTGTCAGTGCAGACAGGCAATGCATTCCGGGAGATGTAGTCAGGGCAACACTAACCATGACGTAAATGTTACAGGGCAACAAGGCATGTCACGCACTCGAGGCACAAGGAGACAGGGGACATATTGGAATGTGAAATGATTTATTGTGACGCTTGCAATGCAGCCCTTCGGGGACACTGAGCCAATGTTGTATTTCTGTCCACAGATGTGACATCATGCAGGACAGGGCATGCTGCAGGAGAGACGGCACACCGGCCACATAAATCACCTCTAGCCAGCACCAGTTCAGACCAGGGAGCAGGCCCACTGGCAGCCGCACCACCAACACAGCCAGCCTCGCCGCACACAGAGCCAGCATCACCTCACCGAGAGCCAGCATCACCACCACCAGAGCCAGCATCGCAACTCATGTTCGAATCACCGGCCACATCTCCGCTTGCAGGTGTGAGAATGAGGAGGCGTCCAGCAGCCAGGCTACGAGCCTTAGACACCTCGTCAGACGACAGCATGGGCCCAGAAGACCGCACCGGGCCCCAGGAAGGGAGCCATGCCACTGTGCCCCACACCTCACAGGCAGCACAGACGGAAGCAAGAGGGCGCCGCAGGTCGCGTGTCCAGAGTCCACCAGCACCCACTGACGGCCATGGTGTCTTCTTGGGGCTCGAGGGCCAAATGTTGAAGCAACAGCGCCTGCAATCAAAGGCAGTCATGTCAGTCCAGAGGCACATGCGGGTGATGAAGACAACATTAGTCAACATGGACACCAACATTAGCGGCATGGCTGCGGGCATTCGGGACATGTCCCAGTCAATCCAGCAGTTGTGCAGCAAATTAGATGCTGACATCGAAGCACGGCGCCGGGAACGCCAGAGAAGGGACACTACCAGCAGGGCACTCAACCGTCTGGCAACTGCGACTTCTCTACTGTGCCGGCGCTCTGTGACGATGCAGGAGGGCCTAACACAGTGCTGCAGCGACCTGTCTCGGGGGATGGTGCAGGTGACAAGTGCACTAGGGGTGCTATTGACTAGTCAGGCGTCGACAACTGCTGCAGGGGATGCTGCGGAGAGCATCGACACCAGCAGCAGCATCACACCCCCCGTCCCAGAAGCACGCAGGAGCAGCAGGCGGCTTGGGGTTGGCTCCAGTGAGGATGCACAGGCCGTGCAATCCACCACTGCAGCGCGTATGCGCAAACATTGATGTAGCCCTGCTTAGCCACTTCCCATTGGGTGACGTAACCCTGGACATACTCCTTGTATAGATGGTATATTGCCAGATTGGCCTGTTCATGTGTTCATGGCGTGGTGCCACATTAAAACTACGTCAGGACTTCTCACAACTCGCTGTGTCCCCTTACTTACTCAGAAATAGTTGCATGTGATATCTGCCCGTCTCTCTCTCCCATCGATTGCAGTTGGCACTCTAGCTGCGTTGCCCTCTGGCTGGCCTGACTCATCCTCGTTGTCCTCAAAATATGTCAGTTCCACATCTGTACCTTTTTTCGTGGCAAGGTTGTGCAGCATTGCACAAGTGGCAATAATCTTGCAGCAGGTGATGGGTTTGTACTGGCGTGCGCCTCCGCTCTTGTGCAGGCAGCGGAACCTGCTCTTCAGTAGTCCAAACGTGCGCTCCACCACATTGCGTGTTGTTTTGTGTGCCACGTTGTATCGTCTCTCACTCTGGGTTGCTGGGTGTAGGTAGGGAGTGAGGATGAATGACCGGCATGCATATGCACTGTCGCCTGGATGAGTAAAAGGGAACCATCAGTTACATGCCTCTATGCACTATGATTTGCAGGTTTCAAGGGGCGTCACTGTTACTTACCTAGCAGGTATCCCTCTCCGAATTCTCCGGCACTCAGTCGTGTGTAGATCCCACTATTCTGGAAGATGTAAGAGTCGTGGGTGCTCCCAGGAAACTTTGCAACAATATCTGTGATGATGTTCCCTGCATCACAGATCACCTGCACATTGATGGAGTGGGTGGACTTCCTGTTCCTGTAGATGTGCTCTGTATCAGCTGGTGGACAGATTGGGATGTGTGTACCATCAATACAGCCGATGACATGGGGGAACTGTGCCATGTGATAAAAGTCTGTTTTTGTTTTCTGCAGTGCAGCCTGTGTGTTTGGGAAGCTTATGTAGTGGTGCATTCTCTGCATCATGGCATCCAGGAACTTCCTGAAGAAACGTGACAGGCAACTCTGGGATACCCCACCCACCGCAGCTATCACCACCTGATAACTGCCGGATGCCAGCAGATGTAGGCTGCAGAGCACCTGCACATGTGGGGGTATGGCGTGCGCCCTTCTTATTGGATGGTCCAGGAGTGGCTGTAGGTCCCTGATTAAGTCCATGATGGTTTCGGGGTCTAGCCTGTACCTCTCATGTATCTCTGCATCAGTCAGCTGGAATAGTGTGATGCGCTGTCTGTAGATTTGTTCCTCCCGTCGCCACACCCTCAGTCCTGCTGCCTGTAGACGTAGGCGCCTTGCAATGACGTACATAGCGGCCATGTTGTCCACGCTGTAGCATTTTGGGATTGCTCATATGCATTGTTGATGGTTACCACCTGCTTTCAATCCGTGTTAATTACCGACTCTAATTTACCGATTTTCTTGGATTTCTTAATTACCGAGTGCTCCTACATGTCATTTTCATTTTTACCACTTCATATTTACCACTTCATATTTACCGATTCGTTAATTATGTATTCGGTAACTCTGAATCGGTATTTTGGAATTCGGTAAATATGAATCGGTATTTACCGCCTCATATTTACCGAAAATTGGTTTTGGGACTCCTACATCTCACTTGTCTGAATACCGGTCGGTAACGGCATATTTACCGAAAATCGGCCGTTACCGACCGGTATTTGGCTACCTACATGAGGCCCTATATGAAAAAAAATGCATTATTTTATTGTGTGAAGCTTTCTGTTGTATTTTTTTATTGTGATGAGTAAGTACGCTACTGTGGAATTGTTGTGGTGATGTGTTTTGGTGTGTTGTATGTTGGTTATTATTTTGCTTTTATTTCTAACCTGCTGGGGTGGCCCCTGTTGGGCTTTTAGGTGGTTACTAGTATTGGGGCTTTTATCAATCCCCCCCCCTTCCTGTTAGCCACATACTTGATTGGGTGCACTTGCAGGAGTGATTCGCTTACCGGCAGCAGGTATTTAAGATCCTGCCTGCTGGACATCTGTGCTTGGTTTCGCTTCCAGTTCTTTGTCACCGGGAGGTCTATGCCGACAGCTCCTGTTACGCTCATGGTCTCTGGATCTTTTCCCTGCAGAGGATTTGTTGCTTTGGGATTTGGACAGACTTGTTTGGACCCTCGCTGGGACAATTCTTACTTTAATATTCTCTTCGTTCACTGGGGTTTTCCTTTTCATTTGGTTATTGGACCTCGTTTACTGGGGGACACGGGTGAATTAACGCGTCTGCGTTCCTCTCTTCCCTTCTCGCAGTGCCTGTATTTTTGTATCTTGTTCATATTGTTATGGGCAATTCGGGCAGTATTACGGAGTAGTTCCAAGCTGGCACTTCTATGGGCTCTCCTTTTCCTGGAATTTTTTTGTTTTTGTTGGGGGGGCTCAGTGTGTGTCTTTTTCCCCCTAATGATTATGTTTTAAGAATAGGTGTTGTTTTGGGGATCAGGAAAATTGAACATTTCAAAAGCCTTTTCCTCTTGTGGATTGCCTACACTACGTCCCGTTTTTCGACTGACAAGTTGGAATCCGTCATTCTTCTTTTCTTTCCTCTAAGGGCTAGCTGTGCCTTCCTGACATTCCATCATTGGTCGGGGAAAGACAGAGGGAGGTTCCCCCTGATCATTGTTTCTCTTTTTCCTGGTTTACCCGCCTTCTCCCGGCGCCTTGGTTAGCTGTCATACTTATATATATTTATGGGTGGCAGCGACTGCAGTGTTGGTAGAGGATTAGGACATTCTTCGCTCCTGCAGTGTTGGGCGGACAACAGCATGGTGACAGACCACCACGACCCCCCCACACACACACAGTTCTGAGCTCTTTTTTGGCTATTTGGTTAATGGAAACCATAACCCCTGCATGGCTGTAGGGGTGGAGCAGAAAAAGTGGCATTAGCCACACCCCCACCCCAAATTAAAAAAAAAACTGCTTTTCTGCCCTTCTCAGGGTCAGACAGAGATTTGTCTTCAAATCGCCCCTTAGAGGGACAGAAGGGCTACTACACACCAGGTAATTCTAAAAGTTGCCAAAACAATTGAAAGGAAGTTGAGGTCTACCCTGGTATTGAGCTACACCCCCACCCCAGAAGGAGTAATAGTGTCTTTCTCCACCCTGGGAGCAGATAGGAGGTTTGTCCCAACTGGGGAGGTTGCCCCAAATATGTCCCTGGGGTAGAAAGTCAATCTGACACCAGGGAATTTGGTTTTGGGGCAAAAGATAGTGGTGAAAGATAGTGCTCCTGCAGTATTAGGCGGACAACAGCGTGGTGACAGAACACCCCCACACACACACAGTTCTGAGCTCTTTTTTGGCTATTTGGTTAATGGAAACCATAACCCCTGTCTGGCCGTAGGGGTGGGGCAGAAAAAGTGGCATTAGCCACACCCCCACCCCAAATTAAAAAAAACTGCTTTTCTGCCCTTCTCAGGGTCAGACAGAGATTTGTCTTCAAATTGCCCCTTAGGGGGACAGAAAGGCTACTACACACCAGGTAATTCTAAAAGTTGCCAAAACAATTGAAAGGAAGTTGAGGTCTACCCTGGTATTGAGCTACACCCCCACCCCAGAAGGAGTAATAGTGTCTTTCTCCACCCTGGGAGCAGATAGGAGGTTTGTCCCAACTGGGGAGGTTGCCCCAAATATGTCCCCGGGGTAGAAAGTCAATCTGACACTAGTGAATTTGCCTTTGGGGCAAAAGATAGTGGTGAAGGTGTTGCACTCTGGCATTGGCCATACCCTAACCCCAAATCGAACAAACCCAAGTGCAACACCTGTACCACTTTGTTTTGGCCAAAATGCAAACTCCCTGGTGTCACGTGGACTTTCTTCCCTCCCCAGGGGACATATTTGGGGCAAAGTACCCATTTTGAGAAAAGCCTCCTACCTGCTCCAGGGGGGCAGAAAGGTACAATTGACCCTTCTGGGGCTGGGTATGGCTCGATGCCAGGGTAGACCACTCCCTCCTTTGGTTTGTTTTGGCTCTGTTTTGAAATCTCTGGTGTATAGTGTGATTTTTGCCACCTCTGGAGCATATTCGGAATCAATTTCCCTATCCACCCCCCTTGGAGGGGCAGAAAGTCTATTGAGCAGTGCGGGATTGGGGAAAGCATTGGTCCATGCACAGAGGGACTGCCCTCCCAAAAAAAACGCTGCATTAATGCAGTCCCGGGTGTCCAGTGGGCTTTCTGCCCTCAGGGAGGGGGGGACAAATTGAGGGTAATTGCTCCCATCTATCTCCCAGAGGGGCAGTAAAACTTTCTGTGTCCTTTTGGGGTGGGGGGGCATGGCCATGCCCATGGTTGTAAGCTCCTATACATGTTTTTTTACAAGATATCCCTGGAGTCTAGTGGGCTTTCTGCCCCCTGGGGGGCAGATTGGGTATAATCACCCCATCCACCCCCAAGCCTGATGCTGCAGATTTTAAGATAGGGGCATGGCCATTCCCATAGTGGCAGACCCAACCCCTACATTGTTTTTCAAATTTTCCCTGGCGTCCTATGAACTTTTTGCCCCACTGGGGTGGGCAGATCAGGGGTGAGCAGGTCAGGGGTATTTATCTCATCCACTCCTCAGGGGGTAGAAAGGCTTCTGCAACATTTTTTCGGGTGGGGCATTACCATGCCCCTGGTGGCAGCCCCTACCCTTGTACATTTTCATTTACAAAATTGGGAGTAATCACCCTCATTTACTCCCGCAGAGGGTAGAAAGACTGATGCCACTTTTTGGGGGTTGGAACATGGCCATGCCCATGGTGGGCTACCACTACCCCTGTACATTTTTTTCCAAAATGTCCCTGGTGTCTGGTGGACTTTCTGCGCCTCTAGGGGAAATCACTCCCACCCACCTCCTGGTGGGGGTGGGGGCAGAAAGACTAATGCTGCCTTTTTTTGGGGTGGGGGCATGGCCATCCCCATGGTGGGCAGCCCCTACTTTCATTATAGGTTTCCCGGTGTCTAGTGGACTTTCTGCCCCCCTCCTGGCAGCAGATCAGGAGTAATCGTTCCCATCCACCCCCAGGGGAGGCAGAAAAACTGAATTGTTCAGATGTAGTGGGGAGAGACGAAGCCCTTGACTAAGAGGCTGCTCTCCCAAGTGCCTGGTGTTCTAGTAGGTGGAGGGATCCTCTGGGCAGAGGTACTGGTGGAAAGGGGAGATTCTTCCCTTTCTAACGATACCTCTCCCAAAGCAAAAAGGGCTCAGGCTGAGATACACCCCAATCACCGAAACAGTGAAAATAAAATGAGCCCATTTGCTAATTTTCTTTAACTTTACCGTAATGGTTTCAGCACACCTAGCCTGCTGATTGTCATTACAGTAAAAACAAAAAAAACCACCAGAAGAACCTTTATACACCTCCCCAGAGCCGGCCAATGGAGAACGCATGCACTGGGGAGGTAGTGAGGAGGTTGGCCATTGGCTGACAACCGCACTTATGGAGTTAAGATTGGTATATTGTGTTTATGTTATAATGTTTTGTGTTCCGGTGTTGTTATAGTGCTTTTTGGTTTTTTTGATTTTATTATGGTATTATGTAATATTGATGTCTTGAGCTATGGGTGTGGTGGTCTGCTATATTATTGTTGGGCTGTCACTATAATGTGGTGTGTTTGCTACTGCTGAGTGTCTGGTGTGTCACTGTACCTCAGCTGCATCCCATTTGCTTACGTTTACAAAAACATTACTATCGCATATTAACACTGTGACCAATCTGCTTTCATGTTACAGTAGTAACTTGTGTTTGAATCAAGCACTGCACTATTTGTCACCAAGAACATGAATTAACAACAAACACAAATGTTTTTTTATCTAGCCCATTGTGTTCTTTAGCTACATTAAAACCTCTTTCAACAGAAAGACAATTAAAAATATATCAAATATATATCACATATACAGAAAATGTTCATATCTATCAAATACCTCATCAAATTTCATTAAGCTGACAAATTATTGAATATCTATGATAATGCATTCATAATCACTATGCAATTCAGAAAACTTTCGAAGCCTTGATCTGTGCTCTTAATAGGTTTGCACGAGAAGGAAGTTGTCGTGCATGAGTGCTGAATCATGGATGGCTCTCTGCTGCAGGCAGGGCAGGTTTGAACCATCCATAGACTAGAAGTTCGAGTCCAAGTGATGTCTAAACCATGAGCAGACATGTCCTTTAGAATAGCCACTCTTGGCCCAGGCCAGCCCCAAGCTGTATGAAGGGATGTATGATAAACATTTGGTGGGTACCCAGACTCCATGTCTGAGAACTGATCAATGTCAGTCGGCTCAAAGTGCTACATGTCACTACTTCTTATGGCTATCAGCCTTGTTAGATGACACAGGGTAAGGTAAGAGTATGTTTCATGTCCAGTGGGAGAGAGTATTAGCATTAGGTTACCTGGCTTGGTACTCTCGTCATCCCCAACTTTTGGCCTTCTCAACATTTCAGATATGCAGGCAACCACGTCATTAAATATTGCTTGATGTCCACAGGCAAGGTGGAAGAAATACCGGGTTGCCACAATAGAGGGTAGAGGTTGCCTCAGATAAAAGCAATCAAATGACATCAGCAAAGATATACCTCATTGTCTGAATGACAGTGAATCGCAAAAGCCAGAATGACCAAGGTCTTGTGGGAAGAGGTGTGGTGCTGCGGCCAGGGCGACTGACTCTGGAATCTGGGGATCACGGTTCGATCCCCGGCGGCAGATTAGCCCAGCACCATGTGACTCCAGGCAATAGCTTTCTTAATCTTCCCGATGACCCCCAGCGCCTAGAGACCCTTACGGGTGATTGGTCGCACTTTACAAATGTAGATTATTATTATTATTATTATTATTATTATTGTGTGCACTTTACTAGGGAAAACTGGGGCTTGTCCTGTGTGTCGCCTGGCTTTCTTGAGTGTCTCATTGCGAAATGTACAAGGTTGAGTTAAAGTGCACTGCAACCAAAGAGATGGTTTACACACCCCATCTGTATAAGAGAACCCCATTATTTAAAAATAAAGACTAAAAAAGGCATCCAGTCACACATACCAACAAGCCTTTATTTGAGATTTGCATGGTATCAGCAGGTTGAGTTCATGGATCCAATAACCAGTGAGACACAGGTCAGACTTTGCGTTCAGAAGTTTATATCGTTCCTAGAACACAGGAAAGTGACATTTGAGAACATATTTGTAACTACGCAGCAAAGTAGTAGATGTGCCCACTGCTGTCAAGGTTAGCAGTAAAAAACAACACAGAGTCCTTGTGTGTGGGTGTTTACCAAAGGGAAAACCAGGGACACGGCACTTATGAAAACTGCAATGCATCATTTGTTATTTGCAGTTCATCACTTTCAGTCAAATGCCTGCTCTACTGAATCACTGACTGATTTTGCTGCACATCTCCCGTCTCTTTTTAATTAAACATTACCTAGCTATTCATTTTGTTCTTAGGTTTGATAAATGTAACCAAAAGTGTTTAGCATGGTACACATACATCTATAATAAGATCTGAGTTACCAATCTTATTGTTTTGACTTTTGTGACATGGAATAGGGTATGCCTAGTCTGATTAAATTGGACTAAAGAGATCTATAGTTTAGCTGAGACCTTTTCTCAACTACTTCTACCCAGAGAGCAAGTTCCCCTCACATCTATTGTCAGTTTACCCAAATGATAAGTTTGCTTCAAAGGGAACACACATGCTACTCAGGCATGGGGAGGAGAGATGACTTGGAAAGACTGCCTCACAGTCTGTGAGGAAATAGAGTAGATTTTGTGTTTATCTTGCCAGTTCTAAGGACACTCCTCACAAGACATCTTCCTGAAAATGTGTTGACAGAAGGTTCTCTTCGAAGAGAGGACTGAGATGTTTTGGTTAATGGGGTTGAGAGATGGAGCAATGTTTCTTATCACTAGGTTTACCCCTGGTCACGGTAGAGTTTAGAATGCAAAACTCATTGGGAGACTCACTGACTAAGGGCAATTCTAGTTCCTCTTTCTTTTAAGCCCCTTTTTGTGACCCACCATCACTTCAGAGCTAGAATAGAACACGAAAGGCAAGGGCCTCTTCACTGCAAAAACATTCTGCAACCTGTCATGCTAGCCGTACTTCTGAAGCTCTCGGAAGAATCCTAGGTTCTTAGAAGAACTCCATGTCACTGTGAGGTGCCTGCAACCATTTCAGGTTCCTGCAGTCTCCCTTGGTGACGTTTTCCATCTAGTCTCTTCCTCTTTCTTTCCAGTTTGTTTTTTCTCCCTCTCCTGTGCTCAAGAAAAGTATGATGGGGAAAAATAACTGCTGGTCCCCAAAAATGAGCTCCATAGGCCCCCACCGGCAACCACGGGCTCAAATTAAGCACTGCTGACAGGTCAGTGTTTCAGCATTTTCTGTGTCTCTGTGTGGGCCTGTTTTATGGTTTTGTGGGCCGATTTTTGCTGTGGATGTCCTTGATTTTACCACAAGCATTGCCTGCGGCAAGGCCAAATCCATGCAGTCTTCCATACCTTGCAAACACTTAAACAGCGTGTCTTTACAATTCAAAACTGCCGCAATTTGAAAACATGGGCCATTTTTTTTGCTATCTAATGCACTAACAGGGGCCACTTTGTTTTTGGTTCCCGGGCCCATTTACTGGTCCAGTCTGACCCAACTCAAGAGAATTCTTAACCGTCTCTATGACTAGGCCGGAAGGCAGCACTCCCACCCTGTCTCTTGTTGTAGGCGTAGCTGCACCTAGAGCCGCCATTGTACAGAGTGTGACTAGGGGACCTTAATTCAGCAGAAAGCTATGATTATCTGCCATGATGAGAGCAATCCACTGTAGATAATGCCACCCTTGGCTGAAACTGTATTTAATGCATGGAGCAAACCCAGCAGGGATAGAGAACAAAATAACATAGTGTTGCATAGGAGCAAATGAACGGTACAACAGAATGAGGGTGGTAGTAGTAAAGCTGGAGAAAACCGTAGTAGCAGCAGGAGGAATATGTGGGCACTGGTTGGGTCTAGGTACCCCTTTTGCATTCAAGGCCTACTTTGCGTCTCCATGCACACAGTCATTTTATTCAGCCGGGATTACTGCACCTTTACTAGGTACATACACTACATGTTATCAATAAAACCACATGATACACGTGCACAATAGCACACATTACCTATAAAATCACATATTATACTTATACGCCATCATGTATTATCCATAACACGTAATATCACACCGGTAGTGGGTCACACATTATTGATAATATTGTAATGAAACCTACATTTAATTAGATCTTTATTTACTTTTCACAATTTAATGCAACTCAGAAAAATAACATTTCCGTGCAGTGAAATCCAGCACACGATGAAAGTATATAAATCTGCACTGCCATTACTGTCACACCAATTCACCGTATAAATCTCGATAATGGTAAGGGAGAGTACAATATAAAGCCAGGGAGGACCATATAGCTACTAACCTTACAGTAACCCCCAAACAGCTCCGCCCATTCAGTCATATTACCACAAGACAGTCCCAGCCTCCAGGCAAGAATCTGATTAATTAAAGCCCAGAAGTGGTGAAAAGTCCAGGTGCAGGTAGATTAGACCTGTACTGCACATCATCACATATAGCCCTCAAAAGCAAATACCACACCGGTACTAGGCAATACAATCACAAATCACTCCAGAATATCATCACATATTACCCATAAGGTTTAATATCACATGGGTATTGGGTCACAATTAATGCATAATGCCTGTACACCATCACATTATCAGTAACACCGAATATCACAGCGGTATAAAACCACAGATTATCTATAAAATCGCACACTACAGCATCAGAGAATTGCAGTTACAAGGGCTATATAAAAATACAATATTCGAAAATCGATCATTAAAATCCTCAAAATCTTTAGACTCCATTACTAAGGGCCTCATGTAGGTAGCCCAATACCGGTCGGTAACGGCCGATTTTCGGTAATTATACCGTTACCGACCGGTATTTAGGCTTTTGCAATGTAGGGGGCACATTACAGGATTCGGTAATTTACAGAATCGGTAAAATTACCGAATCGGTAATTTTACCGATTCGGTAAATACCGAATCCTGTAATGATATGTAGGGGAAGTGTGTGGGTGTTGTGTGGAGTCGGTATTTACCACCAACTAATAGTTGGTGGTAAATGAAGAATGGCTCTGTAAAAGCATTTTCAAGCGCTTAGAAGTGTGCAATGTGGCAGACATACATGCCCTTAGGGCATGTATGTGTGCCACATGTGCACACATGCAGGAATCAGGGGTGCAACAGGGTGTCAATGTGACACCCTGCCACCCTTGATTGTGCTCCCCCCATTACCGAATCGGTATTTACCGATTCGGTAATGAGGCATACCTTCCCATTGATTCAATCAATGGGAAGGTATGCCTCATTACGGAATCGGTAAATACCGATTCGGTAATTACCGAATTTCTACGATTCGGTAATTTTTACCGAATGAATACCTACATAGCATTTACCACTTCATAAATACCGAATCGGTATGATTCGGTATTTATGAAGTGGTAAATGCCAGGCCACCTACATAAGGCCCCAGGTCTTTAAAGACCTTTCCCACGCTCACAACGTGTTACTTAGAAGAGAAATTGTGTTTTGTGTTAGGGACTTTAATGTGCTCTCCACTGACCGTAAATACGTAATATGACCACATCTGAGGAAAGGCCTGAAATGATTCAGCTCTCTGAAGCGTGATGTTACCTGTAGCTGACCACATCTTATTTATAGTTTAGAATGATGTTCTACTCGTGTGGGTTCAAGCACCCTGAAACCATTAGAGGCGCTGTGACACTTTAAAAAGTAACATATCCATTTAGGGCGTTGTGTGTGTATATAAAAAAAAATGTACAAGGTCCCTGCGCCACTTCTGCATCACTTTTCCCATGTTAAAAATGACGCAAAAGTGGCGCAAGGGCCTTGTAAATAAGCCCCAAAGAACCCTGTTTTGTGACTTGTTCAAACAGGCGCAATAAAGATTGTATAGGCATGGGGGCAGATTTATGTTAGACTTGCGCCACTTTTACGCCGCTGTTGCGTCACTTTTGTGACGCAGCGGCGGCGTAAACGCTGCGCCACATTGCGCCCCATTTACATCGTGACGCATCTATGGAGATGCGTCACGTTGTAAAGCCCTGCACCACATTAAACCTGCGTCAGGTTTAATGTATGCAGGGTGGGCGTTCCAGTGGAAAAAGCCTCGGAAAAGTGACGCAGTGAAATCTACAAGATTTCACTCAGTTACTTTTCCGACACTGCTGCGTCAAAACCTTGCGCCTGCTTGAAGCAGGCGTAAGGCATGACGCAGCATGTTAGGTATGGGCAGCCCCTAAACATTGCTGGAGTTGCGTCGTGCTTGCGACACGACTCCAGCAATGCGCCGCCCTTACGCCATCAGATGCGTCACGCATCTGTTTATCCTTGCGCCACGATGCACTGCATTGTAAATGTGGCACATCTGTGGTGGCGCAAGGGTAAACTTGCGTGACGCATCTTTCCTGGCGCATCCCTGCTGATTTGCACGGATGCGCCAGGAAACATAAATCTGCCCCATGGTTTTTGAAAGTTGACTTTTTGAAGCCTGCTCAGAAAAGTCATGTTGGAAAAGTAACATTTTAAGCAACTTTCTGATCCTAGGATATTGCTTTTGTCTCACGAGGGGAAAGGTCAGGTAAGTGTGGCCATTTGCACTGCTGTTGTAGTCATGGATTTTGAATACCATGGAGCAGTCGAATACTACGCGGACAGTGCTTTGTTGTGTGGCCAGTGAATGTACCGAGGTTTAGCTTTACCTGGGCGGAGATTTTCCCAGGACGTGCGAGTGGCTGGCATATTATAGACTGGCTTTGTTTTTCTCGAGCTGTGTCCAGTGGGTTTAGGACAAGAGTTCCTGCCATGTTTGTTTGTTGCCAAGAGCTGAGAGATCAGTATTTTCTTGCACGTGCTTCTACGTTGGAAGCTGTGTAGACTATCTGGTGTTGCCGCTTAAAAGGAGGAGCTGGAAGTGGGGTTGTTCGAAAGCTGACTCACTTGTTCTGCATTTGTATAGTGCGTTACTACCACTGGCATGCGACAAGGTGTTTCGTCCTCTGTGGGCGTGAGTGAAGGGCGTTTTCACTCTCCTCCCTAGAACTACGGCCATTCTGCTGACCATGATGGTACCGTGGCATGTTACTGGAGCAGAGAGTAGAGCCGAGAGCTGCAGCGGCCGCGCTTCTGCGCCAACACAACAGATGGTCTGGGCGGGGGGGGGGCCTCAAAAGGAAAAGATAAAGGCACGCAAGCAGCATGCGTGTCCCTGCTCATTCCTGCGGCAATACTCCTTGGGAGTGAACTTGCAAGAAAAGGTGGGAAGTGCACCAACCATTAGTCATTTGCAGGTTACGATTCTTGAACAACACACACAAAAGCGAATCCAAAGCAGGGGAGGAGTCAGACCCCACAAAGTACAGACAACAGATCGCCTAACAGCACAAGCGCTGTTTAGGCTCAACCGGAAAATGGTGTTAGACCTGGCATCCTTGTCGTGGTTTCCCCAGTCTTTTTGCCTCTACCTCCTGTATTGTTTATGTTATGCTGGGCTTCGTTTTCGCTGGTTTATGTACTCTGGACACTTTACCACTGCTGATCAATGCTAAAGTGCAAGTACTCCCTGTGTAAATTGTGATTCTGATTGGTTTTCCATGATTGGCATATTTGATTTACTGGTAAGTCCCCAGTAAAGTGCACTGTGTGTTCCACGCCTGTAAATTAAATGTTGCTATTAGGCTGCAGCACTGGCTGTGCCATCCACATGAGTAGCCCTGTAAACTTGCCTCAGGTCTGCCGTTGCAGTGTCTGTGAGTGCAGTTTTAAACAGCTATTTTGACCTGGCAAGTGCACCCACTTGAAAACAGTCGGAGCCTCGTTAGGTCCTGCAACCCTGGGTGCAGAGCTTAAAGAACATGAACCATCCAATAAAGTCAAACAGTGTTTTCTAATTTTATCCAGTTTTTTTCTCTAAACTTTTTTGTGTATTCAGTCTTTTACAAAGTTCCACGGGTGGCAATTTCGGCTTTGCTCCTAGACACGAGAGATTCACAGTCCGTAAACAAGAGCGCCTTTCATGCATATTCTAGGAGACCGAAGAGAGATATGCAAGTTGCTTTTTCCCAACAAGTAGCTGGTAGTTGTCAATGGAGGCATCTCAATGTAAGTAGTAATTTAAAGATGACACAGACTTTTATAGGGGGGGCAATGCAGTGACCAGCCAGCTTGAGTTATATAGTTCATCATATAGGCTATAAATTATTCTGACAGTGAGGTTTTGAAGCCTCCAAAGAAAGGTGAAGATATACAGGCCTCCAAAAAGCATATTTGCATAGCCAAGCCGTGAGTTTATGGGCCTTGTACCGCAGGAAAGGAGGCAGACAAATCATGCTTAGTGTAGTTCTAGTCATTTTGTGAAAACTTGTGATCTCAGTCTGGCACCATTTAACTGCAGATAACGCCACTTCAAACATTTGTTGATTTCCCAAAATATGATAATGGTGTTAAATAGTCTCGGTAGAAGCACATGATCGTAAAACCAGAACAGTTTGAAATGGTGAATTCATGTGTTTCTTGGGGTAAGGTCTCCATGAGAGTATAGAAAGTAAGAGGTAAATTTATTTGGGGAAAATTATTTCTTACGCTTTTAGGGATAATAATGGAGGAAGAGAAATGGTTTATTGGTCTCTATTAAGTGACCACAAAAACTTCATACTGGAATTGTTAGACCAAATGCAGGTGAAATATCCCCTAGTAGAGACAGCTTATTTGGGATGTGTAGGTGTGTTTAATAAGAACAGAACGCCTGAATCAGATAGTCCATAAACTAAATGTGAGTTAATTGGCCATCTTGAGCCTCCAACAAGATTTTAGCGGGACCAAGATGATATACTCCCCCCACGCACACACACCCACACACATACAGGTGCATAAAAATAAACGTGGATTTTATTTATTAAGATCAAAAGGTCTTGGTTAGGTTAAAAAGGTATACATTTTTACTTAAATTAACTCAAACCGAAATTAGGCTCGCTGGTAATAACTGTACACAGGATATGGGCATCGAATCCGGCCGGGCATAGGCCTCCACCTACATTTTGCATACATTTAGTATACTTGGAATGCTCAAAACTGAAAGACATGTTGTGGAATAATCAACTGTAAATTCTGAGATATTGATCACCACCGGGTCACAAATCTCGTTTTGGATGCAAACTCCCATTTGTGCCGAAAATGTAATTATAATGTATGTACAAATGTTGGGTGTTTGCTTCTGTGATGTGTGGTAGAAAACCTGAAGCAAATCGTGGGAGCAAACAGCATATATGCAAAGCTTGTGCACCGTGGATTAGGGAATTATGTGCATAGTTAGAGACTTATGCCCAATTTCAGGTGTCAACTCGAAATTGTGGGCACATTGCACACCTACTATTTGTGAATCACAAGAAAGCGCAAATTTGCAGGTTCCCAATTTATGCCTAATTTTGTGATCAGGCCCTAACCCTAGAATTGTGGCTTGTCCGCTGAGCAGAAATTCTGCAATTGCAAATGTATTTTATCATGTCCTTTCTCTTCATATGATTAACTTTTTGTGAAAGAGATTGTGCTGGAAGGACCTTTTCGTGTTCCTTATAACTATAATTAAGGTGTTATTGCTGATTGTGGCAATCTTTTGCCCGATATTTTTCAGTATAAACTAGCTCCTCTAATGCAAAAGACAATTGATTCTGACAGACCATGTAGAATTCCCCAAGCGCACCAACTATATCAGCGAACTTTCCTTTCTTTCTAAGTTTTAATTGCCCTCTTGAATACTTTGCTGCTGATGTCTTCCTCTTGGCTGTCTAAATCTTTAGTGGGTAATTTAACCAGCTGTAATTCTGAGGAAAATGTGTCCAATAACTCTTTAATCTATTTTTGCTCTTGTACACCTGCAAGTTTTAAACTCTGCGTCTTTCCCCGCAGCCATTATGCACACAGCAATGTCATATGTGGAGAAGCTTGTTCTAAGATAGTTGCTCATTCTTTCTTTTAGTTACCAGTAATCTTTTTAGTGGAAATAACACCTCCACTGACTTGTTAATCACATGTGTTTAATGTACTTTCTATGTTATAACACGTTCATATCCTAAACGTTGCCTTGTGAATTTACTGTTCTCTGTATCATACCAAAGCCTCAAATTGCGAAACATTTCTTTTTGAGCATGTGCTGTCGTTGTTCAACATAAGTGTCTGTTATGGGTAGAAGCCTTCTGACGGTGCCTCTTTTAAAATTAAAGAGGAAGTGTCAGACCTCGAACCTCATTTATGAGAAGTGACGCATCGCTGCATGAAAGCAGCGATGCGTCACTTCTCAGTGCGCCCTCCCTGCGACATGATGGATGCATCATATTTACAGTATGACGCATCATGTCGCAAGGAGCTACAGATATGTCAGGATTTCTGGCGTATCTGTAGGCGCAAAAGTGACGCATTGCTGGAGTGTGTCACACAAGTGACGCAACTCCAGCAATGTGTCCTTTCACATGGGGCAAGCCTCATGTGAAAGGGCCTGCATCAGTCTTACGCCTGCTGTGAGGCAGGCGTAAGATATTTGCGCATTTGCACCCAAGAAGTGGCGAAGTGAAATCTTGTAGATTTCACTGCGTCACTTCTACGATGCTTACTTACGTGGAAACGCCCCCCCTGCATACTATACCTGACGCAGGTATATTGTAGCGCAGGGGTTTACAAAGTGACGCATCTACCTAGATGCGTCACTTTGTAAATATGGTGCAGCAAGGTCCAAGTTTTACGCCGCTGGTGCATCACAAAAAGTGACGCACCAGCGGCGCAAAAGTGACACAAGGGCTCATAAATGAGCCCCCTCGTTTTTAAGGGTCAGAGGGCAGACAAGAGCTACCAGGCCCCGACAGTGTTGGTTGAAGTCGTTTGCTGCTGGTGTCTTGGGGTCCGTCCTACTATAGGCCAAGTACAACTCTTTCCGCATTTGCTTCTCAGGGTAGGGATGGGAAGAAGCCACAGGCTTTTCAGGGAGGTAGTGCGTGGGCAGCTAGAGGTCAGAATGCAACAATCAACCAATAGCCACAATCAAGTATCATTCAATCCAGTGCTAGTCTTTTGAGTAAACAAAAGCACTTTAATCACATGTTACTTCATTCTACACTGCACAATTAAAGGAATGCAATTAAGGGTTAAAATCCTGATTGTGATTATAGTGCTACACCTTCCGTGCAAAAGGCCCTCCAACTAAATTCCCCGGTGCCCATGATTCATGGCATTTAATTAGGGGCACTGTGCTTGCTAGGCTCAGAAGCCGTCACTCAATCACCGCCAAGGTTGGTATTCGCTCAACAGTTCCGTTTGTTTCTCCTTCCATGCAATACGCTACTCAGTCTTTTGTTCGGTTTCCTGCTTTTGACTGTTGCAGTCCTGGTCATGCTAGGTGGGCCTGTGCAGTGTTTCTGCTTGTACAGGAGTAGTTTCAAAGCTGTGGAGCGCAGTGGATGCCTATTTGGGAACTTGAAGACTTGGGAGATCTTGCTGCAGCAGCATCTCCCCCGAGCTTCTCATCATCCTCAGTTGTGGCCTCCCTGGCAGCAGGAGGGACAACTACTCGGCAGGTACAGCCTTGGGCCGATATCACCCTGACATATGCCATCAACAGTTCCAACCTCTGGATCAATCAGCGTGCACACCTTTGCATTGCTCGAGCACCAGTCTTTCAGTCGCATGAGGCTGCTGATTCTTGTTAATGCTTACTTTCTGTAGAAGAATCGATGCAGTTCACACTGAAAACGTTTTAAAGAGACCATGGGACCCTCTTCCACATTTTGACGAATTCTAACTTTGCTTTCTGGAAGTATCTTGCTTTCTATATCTCCTCCTCTTGCCAGAAACATACTGGGCCTCTCTTCCTTACTGGTCTCTCCTCCAGCAGGGCCAGACACACTCCTTCCATCTATAAGCAGGCAGTCAGGCTACTAGGTTCTGAGCAGACCTTCAGCTCCTCCAGCAGAAAGTGCAAAGCTTAGGTTATGTCGCTTCACATCTGGAATTTCTGGCTGACTGCTGTCTTACCAGCCCTGGTGACACTGCAGTCATTCAACTAATCAATGAAGCACTCAATTCCTTGGTCATGAGGAACTAGAAACAGAAACAAAGCGGGATGCTTTGTGTCCCACTTTTATACATATTTTCCAGATAGGGGTTGTGGATCCACTAAACAAGATGTCAAAACTGGTTTTGTTGTATCTCTTTCAAGTTTCATCCAGACACAGCCTTTGTCACATGTGACAATTCTTACAGCAGCTAGCAGTGGTCTTGCCCCAAGCAGGAGTATCCAAAACACGAGCACACAGAAGTATGAGTTCTGTTCACTGGGCTGCCATCACCATCCCGAAGCAGTAATAAGAGGCAGACAATAGGAACAACCTTTACATAGGTACTTCCTCTCCTAGAAGAACAGAAACTGCATTAGCTTCCCTCATCCCTACCATCAACAACAAGCATTAGCAATGCCAATAGGTCTGGCTTTCAAAGAATGTTTTATGTGCTCCAGTAGCAAATCCCAGGGGGAAGGGGGTTGGGATGAAGAGAGCGCGCAGAGTCAAAGATGATGTGGCTCGTCTACAAATAATAAGGCTTTAGTATTAATTGTATCTCTTAACCCGTTGTGTGCTCATGACCAGCCCAGCTCGTCATGAGGCACAGTGGAGCTCTGCTCATGATGAGCTGGGCTCGTCACAACAGTCACGCTCCGCCCACGCGCGATTGATTTCCCGCCTGTGCGGGAGAATCAATCAGTGGGCGGAGTCGTGATGAGCTCAGCTCGTCATGAGCACAGCTCCACTGTGCCTCATGATGAGCTGCGCTCGTCACGAGCACAGCGCCGCCGCCGCCCCCCGCTCCACGGGGGAATTACCCCCGCGGCGAAGGGGCTAAGGGATCAGTTGAACAAAAACACTGGTTTGCAGCACGATGTTGTGACTGAGCTCAGCGAGTAGTAAATTCAAGTCTGTTATTGCGTTCCTCCTTTTCTTCTTGTTCTTTTTTCCATCCAGGTGCCAGACTAATGTGGGACGTTCTTTGCAGTGAGGTCGACGCACAGGATCAAGAGAGCTGACAAGACACAGTTCTAGCAGCTGGGAAACAGGTAAGTGGCAGGTGAAGAGGCTAATCGAAGGGGAGGAGTGTGGACTGTACTTGAATAAGCCTGCTTTAGAATGTTCATAAAGGACACATTCTAATTGTTTGTAACAAGGGACAGGTGGAGATAACCAACTTGATGAGGCTGTCTTCTAGAAGGTGCTTTAGAATGTTCACAAAGGTCAGGTTCGAATTGCTTATAGCAAGGAACAGGTGCAGGTGATTCATTAGATTAGGCTGTCTTCTAGAAGGTGTTTTAAGAATGTTCACAAAGGTCGCGTTCTAATTGCTTATAGCAAGGAACAGGTACAGGGGATTAATTTTATGAAGGCTGTTTTCCAGAAGGTTCATGTTGAGGTCATCTATGCCAGTTGCTTAATGCTTTTTCGTGTGGATTTTTTGGGTGTTTCCATGGCACCTGAAACCTGACCTTGCATATGCATGGTCAAACATTTGTAAAAGCAACTAAGGGTCACATGCATCAAGCATCCCATTTGCGATTTCTAAATAGCGATTTTTAAGTAATCGCTATTTAGGAATCGCAAAAGTCTATGCATAAAAAAAATCGCTATATTTTTGCGATTCGGTAAAAATTGCAATCGCTTTAGCGATTACGTATTACCGAATTGCAAAAAGCGAATCCGCAAATGCAGAATCTGAAATAACAATTTCTTCAGATCGATCCAGCTTGATGACATCACCACCAGGAAGTGAGTCTGGGATTGCTCACACCTGTTCACTGAGAGAAGCAGAGGAGGAGGCAAACTGTTGGAGCTGAGCGGAAACAAACTTTACTGTGAGCAGAATCTGTGGAATAACACCAACATGGCTTCTGAAACAGGGGACATGAAAGCTGAAGGGCGCAAGAGGAAGATGAAATTCAGCAACAAAGAACTTGAAGTCCTCATTGAGGAAGTCAAGCAGAACCATGACAAACTGTTGGGCAAGCAGTCACTGCAGGTCCCAGAGTCTGTTAAAAGGAAAATTTGGCTTGGGATCCAACGATCAATGCAGTGGGGGTCACACAGCGCTCAATATCCGACCTGCGCAAGCGCTGGTATGACCGGCATAGCAGTGCTAAAGAAAGGGTGGCTGCAAGGCTTGCTGATGCCAGAAAAACTGGAGGGGGACCATCTACGGAATGTGCCAACACACTCCTGGAGGACATGGTGGAGTCAACACTGCAGCCGGAGGCAGTTGATGGCATCACACAGATTGACACCTCTGAACAGGCTGATACCTAACAAGGTAATATCAATGCAAATAATCATTTATAGTTTAATCTAAAAAACACTAGCCCCCAATTCAGACCATGCTTAGCGTAGCAAATCTGACTCCAGTCCACATTTTACTTGCCACATCCAAATGCATTATGGTAGTAGCATACAGAAAAATCTAAGTGAACGGCAAGGAGGGATCAAAACAGAATTAGTGCATCAGAGTACACCAAGCAAGTGATTAAACTAGACTTTGTGTGTAACTAAATAACTTTATTAAATAATGCCATGCACAATGTGACATACATGTACACCCAAAAATACTGAACTTGCACTGTTTAACATCACAGATGCCGCTGCGCAGGAGACTGACGTTGGTGATGTCCATGACACACATGAACATGACGCACAGTCAGAAGAGGAAACAGTAGTGGCAGCATCATCACCAATCCCTTCACCCACTAGATGCATGACCAAAGTGACACCACTGCCAGATTTGGAAAGTGAGGAGGAAAGTCAACCTGACACTCTAATACCACAGGGTGGCCATACACCAACAACAACACCAGCGGTACTAATGTGGCGCAGATCCATATATTTCCATAGGCGAAGAGCAAGGGCACTCATGGCTTCTGCAGAAGATGATGGGTCTGCTATCTGGGGTGGGCTGGAGGGACAGATGCTCAAGGTCCAGTGCCTACAATGTAAAAAAAACATGCGGTTAATGCAGGCTCAACTTGGAACATTGGCAACCAACATTGGGGAAATCCGGGACTGCATGAAGGAGCTCACCACTGCTGTTGTGGAAGGACAGAGGGCAATCAATGAAAACTTTGCTAATGTCACCAAAGCAATGCATGACTTGTGCAGGGTGATGCAGGATCCCAACTTAGGAGGCATCATAATTTGATGGTGCGCCTAGATGGTTACACCAGGGCCATAAATCGGCTGAGCACAACCACAGCTCAGCTGTCCCGTTGACATGCTGTGGGGATGCAAGTCGAGATGAGCCATTGCTGTGGGGATGTGGCCAGGGGCCATATCCAAGTCACCAATGCGGTGGAGCAACTCCAGACTGCTACAGTTGGTGGCAACAACATTCTGGGAGGGGGGAGAGTGAGGAGGCCTCCAGCCTCAGTAGCCTACTGGCACCAATAACAACCAGGAGGTGCAGTACTCAGAGCTCCACTGGCACCGAAGGCTCCACCAGGGATGTGGCAGAGCCAACTGAAAGGCCCCCGGGAGTGCGTGGCCACAAAAAGTGAATTGTTGGACACTGAAAAATCTGGTGGGGTAACCAGTAGCATGAACATTGTCTGGACAGCCATTTAAGTACCATTGCAATGTCATGTTTTTTTTTTTTACAACACTTGTATGCACCTGGTATGTGTGCATTAACACTACCACATTTTGTTTCATTAAACAGTTGAGCATGTAGTGTGTTGTCTCATCATTACCCACCTTAAAACAAATGCTGAGTGATTTCTGCACGTCTCTGTCGCCCTTGTGCTGCACTTGGACCGCATGCTGCTTGTGGTGGTTGTGTTGGCTGATAGTCTTCCTCAGGCTCGCTGTCAAAGAGTTCCAGGGGTATGTCTCTAGTAGTAGCAATGTTGTGCAACATGGCACAAGTGGCGACAATTTTGCAGCAGGTATCTGTCCTGTACTGCAATGCACCACCAGTTTTGTGGAACTTAGATTTCAGTAAACCAAATGTCCTCTCAGTCACGTTGGGTGTGGCGTTATGTGCCTCATTACATTGTTGCTCACTTGGGGTACTTGGATTAAGGTATGGCGTCAGTATGAAGACGTGCACACCCTAAGCACTATCACTTACAGAGTGTAAAACAAATACATTAGTCACCGCTATGTGTCACCATGGTGGAAGAGTTTGGTACAGTTTTACATCTATTTACCAAGCAGGTATCCTTCTCCAAATTCATCCTCAAGGAGACGCCTGTGTATGCCACTGTGTCTGAAGATGTAGGAGTCATGTGTACTGCCACGGTAACTAGCCACTATGTCTGTGATGATGCTTTTGGAATTGCAGATGACTTGTATGTTCAACCGAATGGTATGATTTTCTGTTCCTGTAAATGTACTCATTCACTGAGGGGGGACAGAAGGCTAAATGCGTCCCATCAATACAACCAATTACGTGGGGAAAATAGGCTACCTGATAGAAATCAAATTTGGTTTGCTGCAATTCCTGTGGTGTTGTGGGGAACCTTATGTGGTGGTGTATCCTCTGCAACGCGGCTTCAAGGAATGCATTGAAAAAGTGCGATAGGGCACTTTGAGAGACACCTCCAGTTGCAGATATTACTCCCTGGAAGCTATCTGATGCTAGGAGGTGCAGAGAAAATAGGACCTGCACATGAGTGGGGATGGCATGTGTCCTGCGAGTCTGACGCTGCAGTAGTGGATCTAATCCAGCTAAAATGTTATAGATTATGTCTGCATTCAACCAATATTTGTCATATATCTCTTCCTCTGTCTGCCCTAACAATGTAACCCACACTCTGAAAATGCACTCCTGTATCTTCCTTCTTCTCTGTGCGGCTGCTCGTAGCCTCATCCTCCTCGCCATGACGTAGAGCGCTGCCGTTGTGAAACATTCTGATGCCTTCTGGGACTGCTTAAGTAGTTTGGTAATGGGTAAAACCTGATTTGTTCACTTTGAAATGGTTACCACCTGGTTTCATTTGTTCTTATTTAAGAAATGCAATTTACAATTTCCAGCAGAATCGCAATTTCTGAATTTTTCTTGCATAGATTTTGCGATTAATAATTTGCGATTACCTATTACGGTATCGCAAATTCAGATTCGGTATTTAGGTAATTGCAGAACATTGCGAATTTAAGGACGATTATGTGAATTAGCTTCATGCATTGCTTATGGCTATTTTGCAATCGCAAACGGCCACTTTTTGCGATTCGCAACGTTTGCAATCGCAAAATAGCTTGATGCATGTTCCCCTAAGCCTTTTCAAATAAACCAGGAAACACCAGCTGCAGCTAGTTATTACCAACAGCATGTAATATGGTCAAAAGTCAGGGTACAAGACATTTGTTCATTCATTAGTGTTGGAAGGAATAATATGAGTCATGCCGGTATATTGTGATAGTCAAGAAAGGTGAACTGTGGCAGAAATTCTGACAGGTAATGGGAAGCATTACAAGTAAATAGCATGGAAATTAACATGTATTTGTGTGAAAGCAAAGAATTGTAAAATAATATTGGTGTCGGTTAAAGGCCGTAGACAGTTGCACTGTCAAGTCAGACCTAAAAATCCTTGTAGGTTTATGACCGCCCTCCTACCATCTGTGGTGTTGCCAAATTAAGACAACATAAATCATCTAGTTATCTAAGACAATTTAATAGCATTACAAAGCCATATGTGTGCCCCTGGAAGGTCAAGCTCAGGCAGCTGGATAAATAAACAAAAAATTCACAGCGGTGTGGAAGGCAAGCACTTTTTTGTGGATGCACACAACCTATGCCCATTCAAAACATGTACTCCTGCCCACGAACATGTGGGCGGGGGCAAAGCCCATCTCTGGTAATGCTCACATAATTATCTGGTGACAGCTGCGCTGTTGAGCCAGGCTATAAAATGGCAGTGCTCTGAAAGAACTATTCATCAGTTCTTTGTTAACAAAGTCTCTTCTCTCCTGCCACAGCAATTCAGGTAATATACTTCCACTGTCTAGAAAAGCTTTCCTTATCCAAAATCTTGTGCATGATAAAGCAGGGGCATCCAAAATAGATCGCACTGGCCCCAGTACTCAGTCTAACCCACCACACAGAGTCCTGCTACCATACATGTGCTACACACGTACTGCAAAAAACCCATACCCTCGACATACACATGAAATATCAGAGCAAGAATCTGAGTTTCACTTATCAGTTGAACTTTTCACGAAAGGGTTCAGTAGACCATTGTTAGATTTGGCATCTTTTGGCGTGTTTCCCCTGTCTTTTTGCTTCTTTCTGACCTCCCGGTTTTGACTCTGTTCTTGCTGGTTTAGTGTCTCTCCGAACTTTTTCACTGCTGCTCAGTGTTAAAGTGCAAGTGCTCCTGTTGTAAATTATGTTATGGATTGCTGGTTCCATGATTGGCATATTTGATTTACTGGTGTGGCCCTAGCAAAATGCACTGAGAGTGCCAGGGCTGGTAAATCAAATGCTACTAGTGGGCTTGCAGCACTGGTTGTGCCACCCATAGAAGTAGCCCTGAAAAGGTAACTCAGACCTGATACCGCAGAGTCTGTGCACAGTTTGTAACTGCCATGTCGACCTGGTAAGTGCACCCACTTGCCAGGCCCCAACATTCACTTTTTCTACATGTCAGTCATCCCTAAGGTAGGCCCAAGGTACCCCTGTGGGCAGGGTGCTGTGTATATTAAAGGTAGGACATGCACTGATGTGTGTGACATGTCCTGATGGTGAATGACAGTGTATTTTGTTTTTCACCATGGCAAGGCTGCCTGTTCCCATAGGACAGAATGGGAAGTTTGTTTATACCATCTTATAAACCGAACTACCCCTGGGAACAAGATGGAAAATTAAAGTTTAGTATGTCTGGACTTGGAATGTTAAATGCATCTTTTAGTGAAGATGATTTTTACATTCTGTGTTTGAAAATACCACTTTTAGAAAGTAGGTATTTTCTTGCTTAGGCATCCTGTGTGCCTCTGCTGAGTTTGTTAATTGACTGTCTGGTTTTGGGATGACAGGGGCTGTGAGGGGCTGTGGCTCCAGAAAGCCTGATGGGTCAGGGCAGGGCTGAATTGACCTGGGCTGCATTTAGAGTAGTGAGAGGAGATTTCGTTGCACCTGAATGGGCCTGACAGCCTTGCACTATGCCGTCTCCACCCCCATGCCAGGAAGCTGCACCAGTGAGGACAGAACTGGGTACAGACACTTTCTGCCTTTAGAGTACAAATGATTTGGTGGTATACATATTGGGACCCAGACCCCAGAACTTTAGAACTCTTTTGGAACCAAGAATGCTGCCAAGAAGAAGAGCTGGAAAAGCTGTGAGGACGGACTAACACTTTGCTGTGTTCTTTGCTGTATTGGCCTGCAGTGGCTGCTTCTGTCTTGGGCAGTGAAATGACTAGACTTGAACTTTCTGCAACTTCCTTTTTGTGAGTTTCTCCAAGGGCTTGAGGTAGAGCTTGCCCCCTATTCAAGAAGCCTCAGGAACAGCAAAGATTTCAAGTTCTTCTGACTCCAACACTGGGGACTGTGTGTTTTGTGCTGCAACAGAATAAAAAGCAACCCAATGCCATCTACAACACCGCTGCTGACTCTGTGTCCTGAGGGCACCGCGGAGGGCATCGCCACAACGCTGCACCGCAACCCATGTCTCACCTGATGCCGCCACCGAGCCGCTGCTTGCACAGCCACCTGTGGGCACCGTACTCCGCACCGCCTCGCTTCACGCCATCGCCCTCGTATCCCCGATGATGGCGCTTCATGTCGACATCGATGCCACTGCATGCTCTGTGGTTCGAGGGCACCGCTCGTAAGTTACACGATGCACTGTCCTCATCCCGCATTGCAGCATTGGCGTACCGACACCGGCGCCAGTCCATCAGCCAACGACAGCGCTTCAGCAACAGCTATGCCGCTGCTTGTACCTTGACCTGCCAGCACCGAGACGAGCACCGCTGCACTTCGCACAGCAGCACCTGACACCTGCTGATGCCAGCGCTCCTGACTTCAACCGCAAGGAGTTCGATCTGAATGAGTGTGACTTAAAGGGCCCCACGACTCCTGCACCGACCTCCGGAACTGACACCTGCAGATGCCGTGCTTTCGGGGCTCAACGAGAGGTCACCGACGCCCTGCATTTCTAAAGGTACTGTTTTGCAGGTCTCTCCAACACTGTAGTAGGCCCGCAACGCCACGTTCAGCCAGAACCGTATGGAATTTGTTGTTCACGACGCCGTGATAACCCCAGATAGAGCTATCGACTTCAAGGAACTTTATTTCAAGTTTGTTTTGACAACTGATGATTTCTAAGTACTGTATTGTGGATTTGTATTGTTTTTAGTCTTGTTTTAAGTATATAAAATTATTGGATATTTTTCTATACTGGCATGGTGTCCTTTTATAATGCTTACACTGTGTTACTGTTGGTTATGTGCAAATACTTTACACACTGCCTCTAAGATAAGCCTGACTGCTCGTGCCAAGCTACCAAAGGGGTGAGCAGGGGTTATTTTAGGAGTGTAACTCCCTTATCTTGACTAGAAGGAAGGTTCCCTACTTGGACAAGGTGAAAACCATTGCCAACTAGAGACCCCCATTTCTAACAACCATGCTCTGACACACATAGAAAAAGGTCTGGTCCTACTGCAAATTAGCAATATATGGTATGCTGCCACTCCTCTTTATGTCATGTACCCAGGGCACTGTAAGTAGTCTAGTGCCTATTATCAGGGCAGTCTTGGTGCACCCCCCTTCCTGGTCACAGCACAAGTCTTGGACCGAGTATTGTCATTCTTGTCCTACATGACCATCCAAAGAACTCTGAACCAAGTGCCAGCTGACCTATCACCAGGCACATAAATAGCACCAGTCAAAAACATCTTGTGAGCTGGTCCTAAGTACGTACTTGTTTGTGTGAAATTCAGAACACTCCCTTTTGGGACTGGAATGTCCATTGCATGGTAAATGGCCATTCTCCTGCCATGGGTGACTAACTGTCTGTGAAACTGGTATTTTGGCTTTTATTTTGACCCTAGGGTTATGCTAACCTACCGTGTATGCAGAGGTCTAGTACTGTACTTATTTGTGTTGCATTTCTGTTGAGGTGGTGTTGCATTGAATTTTTAGGTGAGGGATTTTGAGTTTTAAGCAGATTTTTTGCTTTGTATTGTTAATTAGTTCTACTATGGTTGTTGTGTCATGTTATGTTTTAGATCTCTTCTTATGCTAATTTGTGTTATATATTTGTGTTGTGTTCCTTCATATGCTCTAGAGATGTCCACAAAGCCTGCTAAATTTCCAGCCAAAAGTAAAACATTCCCTTAAAGTCCTAATGAGCAACAAAAATGTACCACTCTCAGTAGTGGTACAATACTCTGGGGGTGATTTATTTGCGCTGCTGTTGCATCACTTTTTGTGGTGCACAGGTGGCGTAACAAATGTGCCACATTGTGGCCTATTGACAAAGTGACGCATCTAAGTTGATGCACCGCTTTGTAAAACCCTGCGCTACATTATACCTGCGTCAGGTATAATGTATGCAGGGTGGGCGTTCCCCCGCAAAAAGCCTTGTAGAAGTGGTGCAGTCACTGCGCTACTTCTAGGACGGCACTGCTTAAAAATCTTATGCCTGCCTCACAGCAGGCGTAAGACTAACAGAGGCGCATTTAACATGGCACTTACCCAGGTGTAACGACCCATTGCTGAAGTTGTGTCACTTTTGCGGCACACTCCAGCAATGCGTCATTACTGTGTCTACAGATACATCAGAAATACTGACGTATCTGTAACTCCTTGTGACATGGAGTTCAGTACAGTAAATACGGCGCATCCATGGTGTCGCAAGGAGGGTGCAGTGAAAAGTGTCACATCGCTGTTTCTACGCAGCGATACAACACTTTTCATAAATGAGGCCCTCTATATCTTTGACTGTTTAAATCACCAGTCAGCATAAAAGTGTGTCAGACAACAGTCTTACATGATCACTTCCAGTGCCCACTTTATGTGATATGTCCCTGTTCTCAGTTATTTAGAGCACAGGTACCTTGTTCGGCTT
The DNA here is from genome assembly GCF_964204655.1 of Triturus cristatus. Classification (NCBI taxonomy): domain Eukaryota; kingdom Metazoa; phylum Chordata; class Amphibia; order Caudata; family Salamandridae; genus Triturus; species Triturus cristatus. The sequence continues at coordinate 312,731,732 of NC_140588.1, read as the reverse complement.
CACTATTGACTACCTATTCAACCTCAAGAACTGATTGAAAGTTTAGAAAACTGACTTTCACCCAACCCTACCATGCTGCATTTTCACTTTGTACTAGAGAAGGAGATTTCTTTATGACTGTGATTGGGAAGCACCACCATGCATCTGTTGCAGGAGGAAGGAGGGCTACTCACATTTGCGGGTGAGGGTGTGGTTGGCGCCCGACAATGGCAAACCTGGGGAGACGACCAGGGAACCATTTCCTCCGGCTGTAATCTTCCTTCCATTGGTGGTCCACTGGCTAGCCACTTTGCTGGCTGCTTTCTTCTGCTGCCAGATCTTGGTACTGCTTGATAATCAGAGGACATTTGAAAGGTGTTGCAGGGGAAGAGGAAAGATGCATGGCTGTGGCCAATTCTTCCATGGACTGTGGTTCTTGCATCTCTGTTCATACACCCATCTGCATTCCATCCCGTCTGTGTTGACTCAGGTTCAGTCTCATGTTGAGTGTTGTTGCTGTTGCAGCAACCTTTAATCCTTTAAACTCCCTTTTATTATTGGTGTGCCAATTCAAAATAACCTACTTCTTTGTGCCTTCTTGAACTATCTGCAGTTCAGGGCTAACCTTTGACTGACATTTTTTGTTGTGAACTATAAAACTGTGATCGACCTGTGAGTGCAAATTATACCATGCTAATTTTAAAATGTGAGGACAGTGCTTGGAATTGAGCGGGGTCTCCAGTGTCCTTCTCCATCTGGGCTTGGGACGTGAGTAAGGATGTTAGCCCTTCCTTGAATTATTGTGGTGAAGAAACCCGTTAAGGGGAGGCTTCTTGCTTGGAATGTTTTGGGTGAGAAAGAGTTTTGTGGAAGCAAAAAGCAATGTGGAACAGGGTGGAGTACTTGTGCCCCTGGAGGATAAGGCTACAGATCCTATCGGAAACGCATGCATGGGTTTCACTCTGCTGCCAGGTAGCTTTACATGTTGGGTAGCTGACATTGTTTGCTGGGAAGTAGTGATGGTGGGGGCAGTTTTCTGAGTAGTGTTTGTAGATGGTTTACCCCAATGAAGGTATATTCGGTGTGCCTTGCAGATGCATCCAACAACTACCCATTGTATACACTCCTATCTGGTACTTCAACCCATGGGACGACCCAGGTCTTATCTACAAGAAAGGGACTCATCGCTGCACCGCAAACTATTTGGCTGCGCCACACTGATTCACTTTCAAAGCACAGGGATGCGTTATATTTGCAATGATATGACGCATCCCTCTGCTTTCCGCTGTGCTGGTACACATTTGGCTGCCATGTACCAGCGCAGGCATGAGTTTTAGGGGAAATTGCTTTTGTGAAGGAAGGGACACCTTCCTACACAAAAACAATCACAAGAGGTGTTTTCCTCTTAATGTGTGTGCTGCCGAATGGAGAACACATAGAAAGATGAAAAGTTTGGAGAAATGAAAACAGTTCTCCTTGTTGTACCTCCCTATGCCTCCCCTGTGGAGGCAAAGGATTCTGACTCATTCACAGGTTTATGAAAGTTTTTAAATCTGGAAATGTGGCAGAAGCCATGGGTGTTGCGTGGGAACATCCACAGCAACACCCTTGGCACTCCCCTTCCACGCAAAATGCTGCATGAAAAGGGGACATATTTACAAGGACATGAAATGTCACTCAGGGTGGCTTTACGTATACTTGTAAATATGGGGAAGCAAAATGTGCTGCCGGTGCATCACAAAAAGTGAGCGGCGCAAGGAGCTTGTAAATATGCCCCCCCCATTCTTTGCATTCCTTAGTCTACAAGTATTAAAAATGGAAAGATCCCAGATATAAACTCATATACTTAGGTCAAGCAAAGCTTGTAATGACCTAAAAGTGAAAGGAAAATCGGTGAAGTAGCAAGCAAATGGGTCAATAATCAAATGAAATGGATAATAGATTCCCATTATTACACTCCATCAGGAAATCTGTGACAAAATATTTCTTCTCTTCAAAAGGGAGAAAAATGCAAAAGGGTCAAGTTCCATTAGTTAATTGTCCAGTGACGACTGAGTGTCGTAGTTTTGATAGCAACGGGAGCCCAAGGTTGGGAGAAATCCGTGATCTGGGTTTTTTAATATCAACGAGCATGATAAAAGGTTTAATGGGTACCAGATTACCATCATCCCAATGCTTACAGAGTCTTTGCGGTCTGGTGGCTGGAAGCACAAAGTAGTGCGCTGAAATGGACAAAGGCTATTTTGAGGGTGAAAACATGGTGGCCGGCTAGTTGGCGGGTTGCGGGTGAGCCAGAGGAGTGCTTCGGAAACCATAAGCGAGGGAGGTGCTGGAGTTGCGCAGGAGCCGACGCACTGCTGCTAGGTTTCTCTTCCGGGGGGGAGGAGGAGGAGGAAGCAGGGATAGATGAACCGGCTACTGGGGAGCTTGCAGCAGTGAGCAGGCTGAGCGTGGCACAAGCAGCAGGGATAGTTCTGAGGTCCTGATACAGCGACCGCATCTGCCATCTCAGGAGCTGCACCAGGAGAGGAGTCCAGAGACGGATGGTAAGAGAGGGAAGTCGGGCAAGAGTAGGAAAAGAGCTGTGGGGGGGCGCTGGTGTAGCACGTTCCAAGGGAGTTTCAAGATACACTCTCAGGAGTACAGGGAGGTGTAGTGGTGTGTTAGTTTCTGAGCTGATAAACCACGTATTTAATCCCATATTTAAAATTGAGGAGGAGGCAGGAGTGAGAAAAGAGGAGGTCAAGGTAAAAGAAGTGATTAGGTTTGGACGTTATAAAGAGATACCAGTTAAAGAGGCTATAACTGATAAGAAGATATTAAAAAATCCCAACCCTGAACAAAAGATAAAGGTCACTCCCTCGCTCAGGACCTATTTTAAGGTGCTACCAAAAACCCTTATTTTAAGGAATAGCGACTGGATGGAGACAAAGGGAGGTCAGGAAGAATCGAGTAAGGAGCAAGGGGCAGTAGGCAGAACTATGGAGCCGCCAAACATGGGTGGTTGGTCCAGGCATTTGAGCCCAAACTGGTATCAGGTCCTGGTACCTAAGATTGCAGATATGGCAGATTGCCCGGATGGGGGAGAATTTTCAAACTCTAGCCCTGAGGTGTTAAACAAGCCACACTGTAGTGTGGAGGGGGAAAACTTAAGCTTTGAGGGAGGTCAGAGACAGAGTGAGAAGGAAACAAGTGAAAGGGATGTTGGTGATGAATCTGGGGGCCCAAAAAGCTCAGAGAGTGTGAACTTTTCCATCAGTGCTCTTCTTACAACCCTTACTCTAGAAATAAAGAATAGATTTAAAATTTCAGAGACAAACCAAAATGAGATCAGGTCAGTAACAGAACAACGACCTTAGAAGGTGAAGTAAGAGGCCTTAAAGAAGCAGTGAAGGCTAACGAGGTGGAAATAGAGGGTCTCAAAACAAGGGAGAGAGAACAGCAGTAGAGGGTAGAAAGGTTGGAGAATTTCCAGAGAAGGAACAATCTGAAGATCTTAACAATCCCGGAGGGTAAGGAAGGAGAAGATATACAAGCTTATACAGTTCAATTGATCAAAAGGGAACTTCAACTGGAGGAAACTGAAGAGGAGATCGCGAAAGACATTCAAAGGAAACGCAGAGACCCCTATAGACTCAATACAAATTGGACCAAGCCAAGGAGAATCTTAGTAAACTTCCTCACTTACACGTTAAAGGAGAAGATCTTGGCCAAGGCTCTGAGGAAAAAAATTATGGAAGTCGATGGGGTTAGGTTTGAAATTAGATCAGACTTGTCCAGTGTAATATTCAACAGACAGTGGGAGTTAGGGAAAAGAATAGAGCCTTTAAGGGAGTTGGGAGCGTCAGATCAGTTAAAGTTCCCAGCTTTCTTGAATGTGATGCTTAATAACAAAATGCATACATTCCGCTTTGTTGAGGAGGTGGATAAGTTTATCAAAAAACTTCAGCCGGGGGTTAGTAAGATGGTATAAGCTGTCTTAGATCCTGGTGTAGTGGATGTTGTTCTCCGTTGAATTTGGGTTACTGCTGTGTTAGGTTTAAGTTAGAAGTTAAATTATTTTTCTTTCATGTATGGGAATTATTTTGGGTTTTCGAAGCGCACTTAGGGGGGCACCTATAGGGTTTTTGCCATGGAAATTTGGGTAGGGTTTTCCACGGAGGGTGGGGGGGGGTGGAGGGTGTACAGGAAGGGGAGCATGGGGGAGAAAATAAAAAAATCCTTGGATGTCTCGTTGGCATTGTACCAGTGTTTACATTTTGATTCTAGAGGGGATGGTTGAGAAAAGAACAAATGAGATAAAAATTCTATCATGGAATGTTAATGGACTTCAGGTAAAGGGAAGACGGGAGAGGGTACTGCAGTATTTAAGGGACTGTCCTGCTCAAATTGTCATTATACAAGAGACGCACTTAACGGAGGGTGAGAGTAGGGAGTTTTTTAAAGCTAAAAGATGGATTTCACAGGCAGTCTATACAAGACAGTCGGCAGTTACAAAAGGAGTGGCAATTTTGATGAAACAGGGGACCAACATCGGAAGGTAGCGTCTCAAACATAGCGAGTAGATGGCTCGTGGTAAAATTAAAAAATGTTGGGCAGAATTACACCCTAGTGGGATATTATGGTCCAAATCAGGATGATACGGGCTCCTCAGAAGAATTATTTACTAAGCTTCTAAATTTTCCAGACCAGATCATCATGGCAGGAGATTTTAATGCAGTGCTGGATCATAAAATGGATAGATCTTTGAACAGTAGAGCAGATGTTAACCCAAAATGTCGGAATTGATACGGTAAGTGATGGTGCAATTGGGACTTTGCTATATTTGACGACATAGGGCAGGGTCTCAGAAAGGTTTTACATTTTACAATAAGAAATATAGACATGTATTGATTATTTCTTAGTAGATGATAAACTGAAGGATCAACTAGACATCAAACATTTAGGGGACCACATGTCAGATCACTCACCAATATTACTGCATATGAGGCTGGGTGAGGGGGTTGCTCAGTCAAGATGGACTTTGGATCATACGATATTATCAGAAGAAGGGCTCGTAGACATTTTAAAAGAAGAAACAAATGAGTTTTTGGGAAATAATCTGGGTTCATCCACGATTGGGGTAGTATGGGACTCATATAAAGCCTACTTGAGAGGTAGACTGGGTGCCCCAGCAGCAGCAAAAAGGCGAGCTTATCATAAAAAGGTTCTAGAACTAGAGGTGCACATTTGGAATCTCGAAAAGGACTTGATCAATTCAGGAAACCAGGTAGATCATGAGAATATGCTGTGTGAAATAATGAACACAAAAACAAACCTGACTGGAATTTTACAGGATAGGGTTTGGAAGAGATGGGAGTCTAGTTGGCTGGCTCTTTTTGAGTATGGGGAAGGCTGTGGAAAGCGAAGAATGACCAAGTTAGGAACACAATTAAAGAGATTAGGTGTGAGCAATCAGGAACTGTTCTCAGAGACAGCCAGGGTATTGGATTAGCCTTTTTCAGACACTTTTGGAAAGTGTACCAGGAAGATCTGGACGTCACAGAGGAAGATGTGCTGACTTGGTTGGGTCAGGATCAAGCTGATTCCCTAACAGTTGAGAAAAGGGAACTTCTGAATGAGAAGATAAGCAGTAGGGAATTAGAAGAGGCCACTGGGGGAGGTAAGAAAGGAAGGGCACCGGGACCAGATGGTCTTCCCCATGAGGTTGATAGAGTTTTGGTCAGTATATTAAATCCTGTTCTTGGTGAACTGTTTAAAGCAATACCCTTGACAGATGCTGCTATGATGGAATCCTGGAAAGAGGCTATTATATCTTTAATCCCAAAACCAGGGAAATGCCCCAAAAGTTTTGATTCCTATAGGCCCATATCTCTTTTAAATTGCAACTATAAGCTTTTTGCAAAAGTCATGGCAGAAAGACTAAATGGGGTCATGCTGCAGCTGGTACACGATGATCAAAAAGGGTTTATTAGAGGTAGGACTTTGAAAGAATTGACGTATATGCTCATATCGTCTATTGATTTGGCCTCTGCTTATGAGCTTCCCTCGGCCGTAATGGCATGAGATGCTGCCAAAGCATTTGATCACGTATGTATGTATGTATGTATGTATGTATTTTGGTATTTGTAAGGCGCATAAATCACCCGTAGGTTTCATAGCGCCAGCAGATACTCGGCTGGATAGGCATGTGGCCAGGCAGTGCTCGAATAGTCAGGTGTTTAGGTTTATTCGGAACTTCTGGTGATTTGGTTCCAGCCTGATGTGTAGAGGCAGAGTGTTCCAAGTCTCTGGGACTATTTTAGAGAAGGATCTATCGCCGTTCCTAACTGTGCGGACTTTGGGAACAGTTAGGAGGTGCCTGCTGGTGGATCTGAGGGTTCTAGCCGGGCGGTAATCTGTCAGCTTTTTGGCTAGGTATTTTGTCCCCTGACCGTTGAGAGTCTTATGGACTAGACAGCACAGTTTGAACTTAATGCTTTTTTTATGGGGAGCCAATGTAATGTCCTAAGACTGGGGGCAGAGGGGGCGCAGGGGGGAGGTCGAGAGCCATCCTGGCCGTAGTGTTTTGCAGGACCTGAAGTTTAGTCAGGAGGTCTTCGTTTATGGAGGCGAAAAGCGCATTGCCGTAGTCCAGACGGCTTATGATTAGTCCTTGCATTAGGGGCATGCGGGATGGGAGGGGAATATATTTGAAAATATTCTTGAGATTGCACATGAGCGCGAAACTGGTGCGTACCACATTGTTAATATGGTCGGCCATGGAAAGTCTGTTGCCTAACATTATCCCCAAGTTCTGGGCTGTAGACTTAGGTGGGAGGCAGGGGCCCAAGGCCAGCGGCCACCATTCATCTGTCCAATGTTGTGCACATTTCCAAAAATTTGCCGGCGTTGAGTAACAGATAGTTGTTAGTCATCCAATCTTTTATTGCAAGCATACATTGTTGGAACCTAAGTTTGGTATTGGTGGAGTCAGGTCCTAGGGTAATTAGCAGCTGTGTATCGTCTGCGTAAGACGCGGTTTCAAAACCGTGTGCTTTGATTACCTTTGCTAGTGGGGGACACATATAAATTGAAAAGCGTAGGACTTAGTATGGATCCTTGGGTGACACCCTTGACGATTTCCTGATTTTTTGAGGAGAATGTTCCTATTTGGACCTTTGAAAGCCGTCCAGTCAGGTAGCTCTTGATCCAAAGTAGGGCTGAGCCCTCGACACCAACCTCAGCTAGGCGTTTTAGGAGAATATTATGTGAGATGGTGTCGAAGGCAGCCGACAGATCAAGTAAAATCAGGATGGCGGATTGTCTTGAATCAAGAGCCAGCCTTAATTGTCCACGATTTCAAGTAAGGCTGTTTCGGTGCTGTGAAATGCTCTGAATCCTGATTGGGAAGGATCTAACAGCCTGTTATCTTCTAGATGGTTGTATAGTTGGTTATTTATCAGGGATTCCATGACCTTTCCAAACAGTGGCAGGAGAGAGATTGGACGATAGTTTAGAGGTTGTTTAGGGTCAGCAGTGTTTTTTTTTTTAAATTGGTCTGATTATGGCCTCTTTCCAGTGAGAAGGTACAGTAGAGTGAGATAAGGAGAGGTTAAGGATTTTAGTCAGGTTAGGGAGAAAATCTGGTGCAATTTTAGATGAGGAGGCCGGGTCGGCTAGGGAACCTGATTTAATTCGATTTATTGTGAGGGCTACTTCTTCCTCTGTAAATGTGTGGAATTCCTTAAGAAAAGTGGTGTGGATGGAAAGAGACTTATTGATTGTTTGCTTGGATAGCGAGTCAGCTGAGGTCGTGTCAGTGGGTTGGGGGAATAATTTGTGGATGTCGTAAATTTTATTATAATAAAAGGATGAGAGAAAATTGACCCATTCTTGGGTCTAGGTTAGTGAAGGCTGGCATGATGGGGGGTTCAAGAAATCCTTAACTATTTTGGATAGTTCTCTGTGAGAATTTTCTGCCTTGTTTATCCTGTTCCCCAGATAAACATTTTGGGCTAAGGCTATATCAAAATGTGCTTTGTTTCCGGGGGGCCTATAAAGGAGGGCGCCTTTCCATGACTCCTTACTCCCCAACTCTATTGTAAAGGAGCAGATTTCACCCCAATCCGCTAGATGGGTGTCTTTGAAATGTGATGCAATGTTTGACCTATGGGCAATTGCAATTCCCCCTCCTCTTCTGTCTGTCCTGTCTAATCTAATCATGTTATAGTCCAGGGGAAGGGCCGCTGCAATGTCAGGTAATGATGAGTCTAGGAGCCAAGTTTCTATAATAAAAAATAGGTCTGGTTTATCTGTATCTAGTAGAGACCAGATTTCTAATGCGTGCTTAGGGAGGGACCGAGCATTGCAGTATAGGCATGTTAAGTGCTTAGATGTTAGAGTGGTGGAATCTATTTGGGAGCATTTGATGCTGCTGTAGGCTTTCGTTTGCTGCTGGCTAGGTGAGGGGGGTTGAGCTGCAAGACTTTCGATGGGGAGGGCAGGGGTATTATCTGGTGGGCTGTGGGCTGTGTGAGCTGTGTTTATGAAGTGGAGCTCCTGGCTAGAGTATTTGAGAATAGCCATTAGCGGTTAGTGAGGTGAAGATTTTAGGTGAAATTGGGCAGGGTGTCTGGCGTCTGGCGACGGTCAGGCGCGGACGGGCGCAGACGGTCTTGCCTTTGGCGCGCCTTCGGTGCGATTCGGGTCACCGCTGTGCGCGTCCGCTCTGCGCACTCGCTTTTAAGCGGGGAGTGGGCGGGACCGCATCAGCCGTGTGTTGAGCGCTGGCCTTGCGTTCCACGCAAGGAAGTGAGTATTTTGTGAGCCAAGATGGTGTTTAGCCCCTCCGTACAATCGGCACACCCCGCGATGGACCAGGGGTCACCGAAGATACAAGTAAGCAGCAAGTAACAGTATTAACAGTTTTACATTTAAAATCATGTAAAAAGTTTTGCTTTAAACGTGAATTGGGTTTATTTGCTGGCGGTGGCTAAATCTCTTAATCTAGGCCCCAATTTTTGTAAAATTTTTAAAGGAATCTACTCTGCACCAGAAGACAGGGTCCTGGTTAATGGGGTATAGACAAAAGCTGTTCAGATTACAAGGGGTGCTAGGCAACGCTGTCCCCTGTCTCCACTTTTGTTTGATTTGTATATTGAGCCGCTAGCTAGGAAAATCAGAAGTAATATAGACATTTTACCCTTTGAATATAATGGCTGGAGCAGGAAAGTAGGTTTATATGCTGACGACATCCTGATCTTTACTACCAATTTACAAAAAACCTTGAGTTGTGTTTAACGTTAACAACAGACTTCGGGAAAATCTCAGGTTATGATATCAGTAAGGAGAAAATGGAGGTTATGGCCTGGAATACAGAGATTAGCAAAATAAAGTGCAAGAAAGAAATGAGATATCTAGGAGTTAAGATCACCCAGGATATTTCAAAGCTTACCAAAGAAAACTTTGAAAAGGTTAAGAAAGAAGTGAGTGGCTGGCTGAAGAGCTGGTTGCGTCTGCGTTAACACTGTTCGACCGAGTCAATCTTGTAAAAATATGAGTTCTCTGGAAGTTTACTTTTCTGTTCGACTCAATCCCCTTACCTTTTAAGAAAGAGAGGTTTGTTAAGATGCAAAGTCAAATCAGTTCCTTTATTTGGTCATCTAAAGGGCCACGGATAGCTTGGAAGAAGCTTAGAAGGAGGTTGGCAAAAGGGGCACTAGCATTACCAGATCTGCTTTTCTACTCATGGGCTTTCCTATTAAAGAATGGTAGAATGCTTTTGGACAGACCCACAAAATCTGAGATTGGCAAAATCTTTGAGGTGATGTTGAGGAAAGAGAAGGGAGCGGACTGTGGTTTAATGTACAAATATGCGGATCCAAAATACTTTAAAAAAGTTAGGCTGAAGATTTTAGGGGGTATGACTGAGACTTGGTATAAAATTAGGAAGATTACAAAATTGCCATATTTCAGTCAGCTTGCCCCCATCTGGGAAGCTCCGGGCTCTCCAGAATGGACTAAGGATGCATTGGCACTACCGCTAAGAGAGGCTGGCATACTAAGGTGGAAACATCTACTTCAAGAAGGTCATCTGACTACGTGGGAAACGATGTACACAGGAAATGGGTCAAAGGGTTTCAAAATTTAAGTTCAAAGTTGGTATCAGGCCACGGACACAAAAATAGGAGAATCTAATGAATTCGCTGAGAAATTGCTGTTGGGGGTCGTACCAAAAAAGGAAATTGCGATGTGGTATTGGCTGATGATAGAGATGAAAGATGGGATTTTCACCTTGCCAGAGGATCTTTGGGGATGATGCTTGCTGGAGACCAGGTTGGAAGATCAATGGCAAGTATCTATGTCTATGTTGTACAAAATAGTTAAACCTGCATTCCAGAGGAGGAATCATTTTTTTACCATCCATAGGGCCTACTGGACCCCCCAAAGGTTATCCAAATTTGGGTCTGGAGGTGATGTAGCATGTCCAAAATGTGGCAGCATGAAGGAAGATGATCTGCATGTGTTTGTACACTGTCCAAAGATCCAGCCATTTTGGGAGGCCCTGAGTAATGTTTTGTCCAATGCTTTGAACCTACAAATCAAGGTAAGCATCTTACTAGTTATTTTTGGAGGTTTGGGTCCGCAAATAACAGTTAGTAATAATAGTGCAAAACTGTTTTTTATGCCATACTCCTGGCGCGCAGAGAGATTTGCAAACTGTGGGTCTCTCAGGCTCCCCCAAGTTGTGATGACTGGTTAAACTCCATGAGGTGTGTGGCCAAGCTGGACATTTCAGATAAAGGGAAAAAGAGGTATGAGTTTTGGATACCCGTCTTATGCTGGTGTGAGCAACAAGTAAGAACTTTAGACCTGGGGTCCAATGAATAAGCCTTTCTCTGCCTCGGCTGGCACCTTCTCTACTGAGCAGGGAGGCTTGTGGAGACTGTGTGTGTATTGGAAGTAAAAGAGGAGGTATGTCACAGTCCAAGGGCGATAAAAGGTGAATCCTCTTCTTGCTCCTTTCTCCAGCGATTGAGGTCTTGGACATCCCAGGTTGGAAACGTTAATGGAAAGGTGTCAACGAGGCAAATGAGAAAAAAAAGGGTATTTTGAAATATATAAATGTCATCAAGAAGTATGTTTTGTCTCTGTATCTGCTGAGTGATGTGATTTAACTAGCCAAAAAAAACCTTAATGTTGCATACCTTGTGTAATCCTGATCACTTTCTCTGTTTTTTTTTTATTTTCCAGACTCTGCACTTCAAGTGCAGCATAGGATGTAACCATAGGAGTCCCATGTTGTTGTTCAAATAAAGAAAGGGGAGGTTTTTGTGTATGTCCTTTGAAGTTGAAATGCACCATTATCCATGTGCATTGCTATTTATCCTTAAATCTGTGTCAGACATTTTGAAAATCTCTGTTTTTAAAATAATGGATCTATGAGAGATAAAATGCTACCAATGTGCTATCCAGTGAGCAATATTTGCATGTTAAGTAATATTGGGTCATTTTTTAAGATCTGTGAGAAATTTGGATATTTTTGATGTGAAATTTTAAATAGTGAGAAATTTCAAAGAGTGTATATTTTCTTTATGGACAATTAACTTTTAAAAACATATTCCATTACTACTGCTTGATGGACGTGAATCAGCAGCTGTTTCTGGATTTTGAGAGGTGTTGATCTTTGGATCCTGGAACTGTTTAATCTGACATTCTCTCAGCACTTTCACCACCGTACCAACCTACAAAAAGCACTGATGGCTGTTGGAGTCTGACATACTTGAAAAGTTAGTTTAACCTTACACTGTCACATTGCATTTGTGATTTATATTAGGAGAGGGGTGTTTTCCTGACAGTGCAATGCTCGAATAGCACTTCATAGTAGGGAGTTTGTTTTGTTCTAAGGATACAGCATTAGCTGTTTTCGGAGACTGGGGTACATGCAGCGCTAGATTTGTGAACAGATTAGTGGAGCACTTGCTGATTTGGTCCATCCAAATCCCCCAACACACAAAAGGTGATGAGATAAATGCTTGCAAATGCACTAAACTACTGGTAATCACTCTGGATAGCATTTCAGTGCATCGTTTTGCCCACTGTATCACTTTAGGCTGATGTCTACATTATACAAATCACTACTGACCCAGCACCTTATGAGAACAGTCCAAACTGAACAGGCAGGCGAGGCCACCTCCAGAAGGCACCACAAGCAGGCACAAAACGTTATGGCCTTGTTAGGCCTCATCAGTCAGGTCCAGCTTGTATCTTTTGATGCAGTGAGAGAGGAACCCACATCTGGACACACACCTTACCACTTGAGGGGTTTACATCAAACACACAAAATGTGATACAAGGAATGCTTGCAAATAGTCTAAACCACTGGCAATCCTCTAGGTAGCATTCTAGCTCATTGTGTTTCACCTACTGTGCTTCTCTAGTCAGAAGTCAGCCTTATGGAAGCTATTACTGACCGTGCTCCTCATGGGATTAGGTTGTCCAGAAATGCTGTTGAAAAAACCTACACAGATTGTACATTTATCTTACACTTTCCTGCTGTATTTACATTTTGTATTAGGGGCAGGGGCTTTAATCTCATACTGCAATTCTGTATTTGCATTTTATAGTTTGGACAGGAGTTTCCTCTGAGGGGTGAATTGCGGCTGAAGATGAGGGACTGGGAGTATGTTTGACCTTTAAATCTGGTAACTGTTTGATTGGACATTCTGCACCTATAAAAAGCATCTAGTGCTGTTGCATGCCAGCAGTGGAGCGTCAGAGGAAGCACAAAGTGCAACAAATGGTTAGGAAGCTCAGTAAAGCTAGTCGTAATGGTTAAAATTGCTAAAAGCAGTAAAGCAGACAAAACAGCAAAGAAGAACGAAATCTAGTGACACAGTAAGGGAGGTGAGACAGAGTCACTCGTATTAATATTAAAAGTAAACCCAGAAAAGATGCTTTATGTCAGAACAATCAATGAGCACCTTAAAAACAACTCTGAAGGATTGCATTGCTAATTATTTGGTGCAATAACCTCAAGTTCCATCCTCAAATAGTAGTTGTAGTAATTTATTGGCTATGCTATTGCTCCCTGCATATGAAAGTCTGTGCAATGATGTGCGTGAAATTAATTTCGATCTTGGTCCTGTTCTAGATGCGTGCTGTTAGAAATTGAGGTTTCTGGTGGGCAGAGTATACACCCTGTCCAAGCAGAAGCCACAATCCTAGTCAGAGTAAGTCAGATATGCAACCTAAATTAACCCAGTAACGGTGAACGACAGGCAGTAGCCTGTCATGCGCTGGGCTACAGAAAAAGTGGTAAAATAAAAACAGGTATATGAAATATTTGTATATTATTTTTAAATCTAAAGCTAAAGTAGCAAGGCAAATAATATTTGTAAAGTGACATGCAGGCAAGGCTATCTCATTAATCGGGGCTGCATGTGTTGATACCATTTGTGTCACTAACCTGTGAAACCATTCTCATGTGAACAGTAAGCCTCGGGTGGAGAAAAAAAAAAAAAGAATAATAGCCCAAATGATAACACAAAAATATCTGACTTATGGGCCAATCACTTGCGACCAGGAAGTGGGAGGAGACATCTTCACAGGGCTATAAGACCAATGACTACATTCAAACACTTGCAGACCGTCCCACGAGGAGTGAGGATGCTTAGGTGATTGAACCAAACGTTCCTTTGAAGAAGTAAGTGGGGAGTAGAATGTGGCCATACCTTTGTAGAGTATTGTTAGTAATAAGAATGAACATTTGCAGGTAATAGGATGCTTGGTCAAAGATAGAAGACACATGTGATGGAGGCAACAACTCTAGCTCCAAAAGGTTATAGTGGTGTACCACAGAGAACAGTAGTGCTAAACCAATTTAAAAAACCCGCTTGTCTTTCTCTTTTTCATTTCCTCTGATACAAATTTAGAGTGTTACTATTAGAACTTTGACCCTCCCTCGTCAATAGAAAAGGAGTGAAGAACTAAATATATCAGTAAGGAGTGTGTCTGCAGAGCGTGTATGGGGTGCAGAACCACCTTACTAATGGCATGAATACAGCGAGACACGGTAGTGACCTAGAACCATCAAGAGGAGTGGGCCAGTATCAGGACTCATTAGGAGCCCATAGCTATATCCTCCTATAGCATGTGCAGTTTGGCCCTATACAATTGTATTTGGTGGTAGGTTTCAGTAAGGGACAAGTGGTCTATGTAGATGTAAACTGAGTAAAATAGCATAAAATGGTGTGGTGATTTTCCCTATCTCTCCGCAGATACCCACCAATAATGTAGCCGGTCTGGACATAGGCATAAAGTCTATGCATGGTATGAATGGAATTATGATGTGTCAGTGGGGTTAAGTCCCCACTTGTTTGAGCTAGATAGGATTAGGCAATCCATATGGATTCTTGAATTACTGGTCCTGATGAAAACCTTAGTATCCTCTAGGAAGGCTGAAACATGCAGTCCGTGAGGAAGGATACTTGGGTAATTAAATTGCAAATAGTGTCCCTATTTGTTTTTAACACTTCCAAGTCAATATTCTGATGATAACGTTTGCTGCAGGTATGCCTCAGCCAGCCTTTTAACCACTGGCTACTAGGATACCTTGAAATATCTGGAGTGCACCCTGAAAGTGATCAGGTTGAAGACTGCCGTTAATGCCCAGATGGACTGGACTTGTAGGCGACTCCTTGTTTTAATTTATAAACGGTCATTTCAGCGAAGTTTGGAAATCCCATCTCATCTTCTATCTCCCTCCCTTTGATTATTTGTGAAATAACCATAATTATTCTCCCTTCATCCAAGACCCACAAAAATGTATATTTATTAGTTAACATCAACAGAAAAAAAGTGCTGTTCTAGAAATATTTCCTAAAGAGGTAGGCTCTATTTTCAAGGGATAGTGTTGAATAAAGAGGTGAGCAGTAGCCGTGTAGTATCCCTGCAAACCCCAGGGAACAAAACACTTTAGCCACTGTCCATGAGGCTGCCATACCTCTTGTGGATCTACTTAGACACCAGAAGTAATCTCCTTCCAGGTAGGTCTATATGCAATGGAAAGAACCAGTATGACCCAACGACTAATAGTGAATGCATAAAGCTTCTGTCCCTTCCTCTTCCCCCAAGGGTGACTTACAGGAAATAATAAGAACATGAAGAGGAAGTACTTTCTATACAAATAATGAAATCTCTTCTGACTGCCAACATATTCAAATCCATTTTCTCTAGAAAAGAGGGATTAATCCCTCTGAAAAAACACAAGCAAGATAATCTCTTGCTCTAAATTAAATTTAGAATTAACTGAAGGAAAAAACCAAAGAAGTAAGATGACCCAATGCAGATGAATCTTAAAAAAAGGAGTATCTGTCACTAAGGTATTAATTTGACGCAGCCTTCTGGCGGAAGTGATGGCCAATACGTAACAATCATTTGTAGTAAAAAAAGCTGAAGTACCAGATTCCAGAGGCTCAAAGGCAACCTCCTGCAGATAATTCAGAAGTAAAGGCACATCTAAAGCTGAGAAAAGAAAATGAACCATAGGACATTTGAGTCCTAAGCTTCTAAGAAGCCCTCTGACTAAAAATGTAATTGTAGGCAAAGATAACTCAGGTTTTGCCCGAATGGCGTATTATTGTACTCAAAGAGAAGACACCACTAAAGTTTTTAAAAAAGTACCACAGGATACAGCTAATATTCTTTTTAAAGTACACCGCTGGGAAAAATTTGAACAATGGCATGAATAAGAAGCTCTAGGTGCAGGCCTACAACTACGCTCTGTACACCCAGAAACCCCATCAGAACAACCCAACTAATAAGCGTGAAGGGGACTATAGAGACACCCTGCTAAACATCTACCAATCATCGTGCCATTTTGAAATGGAACGATATTAGGAGCAAGGCTTCCAGATGCTGGCTTGATGGATACTAATTTTTTTTTATTTACTTTATTAATTAACCACAAAACCAACATCCATGGACATCCAAATGCTGAAACAAGGCATAGCTAGCACTACTTTGAATAATGGGAATTCAAAATATGCAGTCACCAAACTTAACAACCTAGCATGCCAAGAAACATCAGGTTTTTTAAAACTTCCTGAACTTCTACAGCGGTAGCTGTTTCCGCGGATGAACAGGACGGCTATCCTTAAGCCTGGCTGCCGCAGCGGGAATAGCTCTGCTACCAAGTTGACTAGTCAAAAATTTGCCACATTGTTGGAAGTCAGTCTCAGATCTCAAGATGTGTCCTGGGACATGAAAAGAGAATCTCAGAGGAAGTATCTCTTATCATAAAGTGTTTTGTGACCAGGATTAAAGATTTAAACTTTATAATTTAACTAACTGACAGCCATTACAGTTTAACTACCTCACACAAGATCATTTCACTTCCCTTAATATTTGAGATAATTCTGGCTACAGCATTTTGGACCAACTGCAATTTATTCAGAGATGTCCTCAGTAGACCAAAATATGCAGAATTCCAGTACGTCGAACTAGTGAACACAAAAGCTTTCATAATGTGTACTCTGTTGAATGTTGAAAAGATAGATGATTCTTTTTAATTTCCTCAGTTTAAAGAAACAGATCTTTACCACAAATTGTATTTGGTACTCCACTGAGAGGCCAGAATCGAGTTTGACCCCTCAATTCGCCTCATTATGCACAGGTGTGGGTTTTTGACCAATCGATTGAGACCAGAAAGTGCAATTTCGAACTGATGATTGTCGAAAAAGGAATATAATATCTGTTTTTACCACAATTAGCATTAAACAATTTCATGATCTCAAGCATTGCACATTTGGCATACATTTTTGTGAGGTTTCAGTACTTGTACTAGTGTCTCTAGTGATCACAAATAAAAGTTCCATGTCATCCACTTACATCAGGGCCACCAATTCAAAAGATTGAATTAACACCGCCAGATTAAACCACAAGGTTGATAAAATTGACCCTGTGGTCTTCCCTATGATAAAACTGGTATCAGAGATGGAGGAGCCCAGCTCCACCTGAACAGTCTAATCCGATAAAAAGCTATGTAACCAGTTAAGAGAGGTATTTCTGAAACCAGATCCAGGCAGGTGCACTAACCATATCTGGTGGTCAACAGTATTGAATGACACCGACAGATCTAAATAAATCAGAGCCACCGGAACATTTTGGTCTGGCAACTCCTACTCCTCTACCTAAAGAAACCAACTTCAGACACTGATGTTGACTCTAGCTAGTTAAAGGCCCACAGCTCCTCCCAGTGGTCTCTAAAATCCAAGACAAAATATGAATATAAATAATCCTAGACTTTCTTCATTACAGTGACTACTTGGATCACATCAAGACAATTTTCCATCAGCATCAGAAAAGTGAATCTGGCATTGTGTTCCTGAATGTCTAGATTAGTAGCAGTGTCACTGCTCTGAATATGCTGAACCTTTCAGTAACCATTGTTTTATTGACCATTGATTCCATTGACCCTGATGTATTTTTGTGTTTTCTGGAGATTATAAGGCATATTTACAATGCAGTGGCCTGAGCCATCCAAAAATCAAGTAGCCGCTGCCATATGGATGAACATGGAAACAAAGTACATCTCACCTCCAAATAAAAACGTTGAGCTTCATCTGTTTTAATGAAACAATGACTACTTCTAATGTGATAATGCACTTGCTGAACATCTTCTACATCTATTGCATTTATATGTATGTGTACATTCTCAAAGTAACAAGCTATTCTTTCTAACACCAACATAGTAAAAGTTTTGGGATATATGTTTTCATGAAAATGCTTCTTATATTACAAAACCCCCAAAACATTATTGTAAAATGTCTTGCTACCAATGTCAGTCGTCTCACCCACCTCTCCAGAAGCTCAAACCTAGAAAGCGGATTTTCTGTGACTATTAATTTAAATTGTTCTCACTTAAGAACTGGTTCCCTCATATAGGTATGTTAGATGTGTTATAGCATAGGACTGCGAAATGTACATTAATCATTAGGTTGCACAACATGATAATAAACTATAGACCCATATAACTATTTGATTATTAATATCATACTTTTATCAAGGTACAGACTGAGGTGATCAGATTGTTCTTATAATGGACTTTATAAAACAACCTGCTTTACAGCCAGCATCAATTTACCTCTAGTATGATCAAAAAGGTAGCTGAAAAACAACTTCCCTCACTAGATCTCCAAGAATCGTGTCACCTAAAAAATTGTTCAACTTGGAAATATCATCATGCTCATTTACCCCCTCAACTTCCCAATCGTGCCCTCCAAACATCATAGAGGCCGAGATCCTGCATTATACATTCTAAGATCCACAAGCATTAGATATTCTGTTAAATGAACGTGGAAGGATCTATATAGCACACCATCCATTATACATTAAAGTCTACTCCAATAATATACGGGGATGAAAATCTAGCCAGTTCCACATGAGTGCTGTACAGAACCATGCATCATCCCCAATGAGATCATTGAAGGAAGCGATTTTATATGCAGGTTCTAAATGTTTCATTTTAACTATCATCCATCTACCAGCCACACCGATAGAATTCTCCAAAATCTTAATCCCTAATATACAGGACTGAGTAGAACACAGCACCACTTTCCAGAACCTGCTCTGTAGAAACAGCTTTATCTCTTTAGACAAAAGATGTGTTTTCTGAAGAAGAATGTGAAGTGTATTGCTCTTTTGATAATCCAGCACCCTGTAATGTTGTAATGCCTTCTTTAATCAATTAATTTCTTATTTTAAAAGATTATGGGGCATATTCTCAAGGATTTATCGCCGAGTTAGTGGCATTTTATCTCAGCCAAAGTAGTGATAAATGTATCGCCCTATTCACAAGCTGGTACTAACAGCCGACATCACCAGTTTTCCTGCGATAGCAGCCGAAAAAACATCGCCACGGATGACACTGGCAACTAACGCTAATGAAATGCAGAGTAGGCATTCCCGTGCAAAAAGCCGTGACAACACCACTTTGCAAGACAAAATTCAAGATAAGAAGGTTTGTCATGTGCTCATAAAATGACAGAGAGAGAAAGAGAGAGAGCAACAAAGGGAGAGAGAGAAAGGAAGAGAGCGAGAGAGAGAGAGAAAGAGAAAGAGAGAAAGAGAGAGAAAGCGAGGGAGGGAGAAAGAGAGAGAGAAAGAGAGAGAAATTGAGGGAGAGAGAGAGAAAGAGAGAGAAAGAGAGGGAGAGAGAGAGAGGAATAGAAAGAGAAAGAAAGTGAGGGAGAGAGAGAGAGTGAAAGGAAGAGAGGGAGAGGGAGAGGGAGAGAGAGTGCCGACACTGAGCACCTAGGCCTCACTGCTAACCTGCTGCCACCGGTGTGTCTCCAACCACGTGCCGGTATACACTGCAGTCTACCAGGTCCCTTATCTGAAACAGAGTCCAGATTTATGAATGGCAGAGTTTATATCATTGCACACACCATCATCACTTGCCCGCCCCTGCGCACACAGGCCGCTGCACCCCAGCCCCTCCCGCCGCCCAGCGGTGATTGCCAGCCCATGCGCACCCAGGCCTCACTGCTCACCTTCCGCCACCGGGGTGTCTCCAGGAAGGCTCACCACATCCCGGTGCAAGCTCCAAGCCCGGGGCCCATGACCTTGGCAGCCTCCAAATCATGCAGCCCTGCACCGTGGGCTACATGGTCACACACGTGATTCTGGGTCTTGATTTCGCAATGGCAGAGATCATATCAGTGCACACAGCATCATCTCAGGCTGCACACCCGCCCAGCTCTTTAGGTGCCACTAACTCAGTGAACCGCGAGGCAACGCCACGTGGTGGTAGGTCTGCGCTGCCCGCTGACCCAGAGCTACACTGTGGTCCAGCAGGGCTCACACAAATCCTTACCAGTCCAGCCCGCCAGGACGGCGCATCATCGCAGGCTGCACACCCACTCAGCACTTAAGGTGCCCCTACCTCAGTGCACCGAAAGTCACCGACCCATGGAGGTAGGCCGTGCCGGCCGCAGTGTATCCGGTGCCACCAAGTCTGTGCAAACCAAGTCATAGACCCTCTATGATTGAGTCTTCTGAAATGCCAGGCGGACGCAGCCATGTCACCTCCGGCAGTGGGGAAGAACCGGGATACGTAGCATCATCGTCCCCCCCTTTATACGTAAGCCGAGTGGGCTGGGTCGGCGTACGCCAGGCCAGCGTAGGGGTGTGAGTAATTATCCCTAGGCTCTG
This sequence comes from Triturus cristatus, assembly GCF_964204655.1. NCBI lineage: Eukaryota > Metazoa > Chordata > Amphibia > Caudata > Salamandridae > Triturus > Triturus cristatus. The sequence continues at coordinate 312,711,557 of NC_140588.1, read as the reverse complement.
GGCGTGGTTCATTTTTGGGCTGGACAGGAAACCAACTGATGCGTGTGTCCCTGTCACAGTGTCGGCGCCATACGGCCCGCAATCGACAATGTTGTAATGTCGCATGCACCCGGAGGGCGGCCGCGCATGAAGGGACTGTACAAGGAGCGCAAGACCGTTGGGGCTCTTGGCTCATACATGCCAACTGTTGTGTATGTATCGCTATTGGTGCACCATAAGCTTAAGGCCTAGCCTCAATTGCAGTGCGAAAGCCACATCACATTTCCAGAATGCAAGCAGTAGTCAGACTAACATTAGGGATGAAAGCACCTTTGTCTCAATACACAAGGCGGAAGGACATCTGCACCTCCGACCTTGGTCTTGCATGCGGCAGGCACCCCCTGAGAGAGATACCATGGCAGATGATGACGACTCCCACACTATGCACAATGCTAATGAAAGACCAACGTATCCACACCCCACACACAGAAGTCCTTGTTCGAGGTACTCTTGCATGGAATGCCCTTCAGACTTACGTACACAACAACCCATCCGTACAAACGTTGCACACACATGCGACTCATTGGTCACAGCTGTGGCATATCATTCACATAACTGCTGCAGGTCAGAAGAGTGCCGGTTCTACGTGAGCCACCAACGCAAGGGCAGAACATCCCGGGCACATACACAACGCCTGTCACGTGGAACTGTACAGTGTCCGAATGCTGCCAGTTAATGTCTGATGCATTGGTCTGCATGTTGTGGCCCTTGTCTTGCCCGTACTGACACGCACATGCTAATTAAGTCTGCGCAGCTTCACTAGTGTTCAACTGTGATGAGTGTTGATTAGAATGACAAATCGTGTGCCTCAATGAGCATTGTCCGTACACAGTGAGGGACTGACTGACGCATGTCACTTAGGGGCGAGTCCCTATTGTCAGCTCCACCTCTGTGAGCCAGACATTGTGGTTAGGATAGTTGCTGATAGACCTGTGCTCTTACGTGTCTTCAGCAATGTGAGTATGGTGTCCAACTTCTTGCCATGTGGATCAATGTGATCCATCACTACAGGCTGTGTCCACCCAGTTTATTTATTTATTTATGTCATTTGTAAAGCGCATGAATCACCCCAGATGGGGTATCTCTGCGCTAAGAACGGATAGAGGTGATGGCTGAGTGTTTAGAAGAGTGAGGTTTTATGTTTTTTCCTAAAAGACAGGTAGTTATTGCAGAGACGAATATCCAGAGGTAGCTGGTTCCATAATTGAGGGGCAAGATAGGAGAATGCTTTGCCTCCTAGTCTGGTTTGTTTTATCCTTGGAATGTGAGGAGACCTTTTCATTGGGAACGGAGGGTACGTGAGGGGGTATATCTGACTAGTTTATCTGCCAGATATGTCGGTCCCATTTGATTAAGGCCTTTGAACACCAGACAGCAGATTTTGAACTGAATCCTTTTACGTATTGGTAACCAGTGTAGCCTGCGGAGAAGGGGGAGAGAGGGGGTTCGGTAGGGTGCACTGGCTATCAGGCGAGCTGCTGTGTTCTGGACCAGCTGTAAGCTGTTCAAGGAGGACTCCTTTGCGGCGATTAGCAGAGCATTGCTGAAGTCCAGACGGCTGATTACTAAAGCGTGTACCAGCGTTTTCCGAGTGGAAGGGGGGAGGAAGTGGAATACTCTACGGAGTAGGCCAAGGGCATGGAAGCATGCTCGTTTGGTGGAAGTTATGTGATCGTCCAGATTGAGTTTGCTGTCTATTAGGACCCCTAGGTTTTTGATCACTAATTTAGGGGAAGGGGGCAGGCCTAGTTCTTCTGGCCACCAACTCGGTGCCCAGCTAGTAACTGCATCCTTAAATAGCATTATTTCTGTTTTTCCTGCATTGAGCTGTAGGAAGTTATTGCTCATCCATGATGTTATTGTTTTCATGCCTTCCGAGAAGATGTTTTTAGTGTTGGGGGAGTCTTTATCAAAAGAGAGAAGCAGTTGGGTATCATCTGCGTAGGAGATTGGGGTGAACCCAATATTTCTCAGGAGAGTAGCAAGAGGGGCGACGTATACGTTGAATAGGGAGGGGCTGAGACAGGAGCCTTGCGGTACTCCCTTTGTTACTGACGTGGTCTTGGATTTGAACGGTCCTAGGTTTACTGTTTAAGTTCTTCCATTGAGGAAGTCTCGTAGCCAGTCCAGAGCAGCGTCCTGTATTCCTATGGTTTGCAATCTTTCTAGCAAAATCTGGTGTGAGATGGTGTCGAATGCAGCGGACAGGTCGAGCAGTATTAGACTTACTGCTCAGCCCACGTCCGTCTGCATTCGGATGTTGTCTATGACATTGACTAGAGCGGATTCAGTACTATGTCGAGGGCGGAATCCTGACTGTGAGGGGTCGAGGCAACCGGACGATTCAATGAATGCAGAAAGGTGAGTGTTGATATGTTTTTCCAGCAATTTGCTATGTTGGGGGAGTAAAGAAATTGGTCGATAATTGGATATTACATCGGGGGGCAGTTTGGTGTTTTTCCTTATGGGCATGATCTGTGCCGCTTTCCATTCGTCGGGAAGCTTGCCTTCCTCGATGGATTTGTTGAGAATGTGACAGAGGGGTGCTGCAAGTTCCGCTACTAAGCTTTTTGATAGTTTTGCTGGTATAAGGTCCTTGGGGGCACCTGACTTGGCGGATCTCAAGAGAGATTCTGTTTCTTGAATCGTGAGCAGAGGGAATTCTTGGAGGATAAGTGAGTTAGATGGAGGGGGGGCTTTTGTAGTATGCGGGTTATGGTGCGTTGTTGTGGTGGTTATTTTGTTGTATATATCGTTTATTTTTTGTGAAAAATGGTTGGCTATGTTGTCACATAATGCCTGGGTGGGTTCAACTTCTAGGTTACAGGCTTTGGGATTAATGAGGGTGTTAAGTACTTGAAAAAGGACTTTGGGGGTGTTATTTGTTGCCTATGTGATTTTTCCGGGCCGATTTTATGTTTTTATGGTAAGAATCCAGGGCTGATTTGTATTTTCCCTTGTCCAGGGTGTCCTGAGTTCTACGCCATTGACGTTCAATTTTTTTGCAGTGGCTTTTTTCTGCACGGAGGTCTCCGGAATACCAGGGGGCCTGTATACGTTTGGGGGTGGCAGAAGAGTGTTTCAAAGGAATCAGGGCGTCTATGGTGGATTTGATTGAGTTCTGGAAGGTAGTTATGCATGTGTCCATAGAGTCAGAGGCAGATTGTTGGGGAGGAATGAATGTGTCGCGAAATAGTGTGGGAGTTAATTTATGCCATTGCCTATATTCTCAAGATAGTGAATTTTTCGTGGTTGTGTGATCGAAGAGGCCTATTAAATTAAGTTCTATAGTCGAGTGATCAGACCAGGTCAGCGGGTTAGTTGATCTATATTCAGTGTGCGGTGAGTTGGAGAAGACTGAGTCCAGGGTATGGCCTCCAATATGTGTGGGAGCATTGTTAATTTTTGTAAGTCCTAGTGTTGAGAGCTCGGTCAAAAGGGTAGCCGTCTCTGGGTCGTTAGGGATCTCACTATGGACGTTGAAATCACCTAGAAGAAGGATTTTATTGGAGGATATCACATGTGAGGCAATCATATTTAGGAGGTGGTAAATGGAGTCAGAAATAGGTCCAGGAGGACGATATACAAGTGCTCCTTTCCAACTCAGCTGAGAATGAATGTCAATTCTGAAGGTTAGGATTTCGATTTTATCACTAGTATGTTGGTCAAGTATTGTTGCTTTTATTGGGTCTTTGTATATGATGGCTATACCACCACCTGCCTTACGTGGTCTGTCAACTTTGAGCAGACGATATACATCAGGTATTGCGATGGCAATGGCAGGGGTGGAGGAGGGTTTTAACCATGTTTCAGTAAGGAAGCCAATGTCAGGGAGAGTGGAGGAGAGTAGGTCCCAGATGTTGATCGCGTGTTTGGGCAGTGAGCGTACGTTGGCTAGGAAACAGTTCCAACTAGTTCTTATTTCCCTTGTTTTATCTGGATGGTGTAATGTTGTAGGGTCAATAGTACGGGAAGGGGGGGTACTTTGGAAGCCACAGAGTAAGCATGCTAAGGGGCCTTCAATAACTCCAGGGAATTTGTGGGTACACATGTAGGTTCTTATATGTTGAGCGTGGAGGGGTGTGTGGTCTCTTAAGTGTTTTAACTCTAAACTCGAGTATTTAATACGTGTGGTAGGATGAGCGTTGAAATGGATGGGAAATATAGCAGGGTTCATGGCTTCTGGCGACGGTCTGGCGCGGACTGGCGCAGACGGGCTTGCCTTTGGCGCGCCTTTGGCGCGCCCGCTACGCGCATCCGCTGCGCGTTTGTCCTGACATGAATTTTATCCCCAGTGCCCCGGAAGTGAGGGGGAGAGGGGGGAGGAGTAAAAGCCCAAGGTTCACCCTCCGTTCGATCGGCACTTGCCGCGACGGACCAGGGTGCAGGGCAGAGTCAAAGCACAACAGGAAGGTCTGTAAGTTTCCCCACCGCCTTCAACAATATTGCCACAATTTCCCGAGTAAGTTTTAAAAGCAAATTAAATGCAGTTTCTTAAAAACATGTGCAAAATGTAAATTACTTCAAGGTGCGAGCAGCGCAGCTAGCAGCACTCTACCGCGTCTGCTGCGCGTTCGTCCTGACATGAATTTTATCCCCAGTGCCCCGGAAGTGAGGGGTAGAGGTGGGAGGAGTAAAAGCCCAAGGTCCACCCTCCGTTCGATCGGCACTTGCCGCGACGGTCCAGGGTGCAGGGCAGAGTCAAAGCACAACAGGAAGGTCTGTAAGTTTCCCCACCGCCTTCAACAATATTGCCACAATTTCCCAAGTAAGTTTTAAAAGCAAATTAAATGCAGTTTCTTAAAAACATGTGCAAAATGTAAATTACTTCAAGGTGCGAGCAGCGCAGCTAGCAGCACTCTACCGCGTCCGCTGCGCGTTCGTCCTAACATGAATTTTATCCCCGGCGCCCCGGAAGTGAGGGGGAGAGGGGGGAGGAGTAAACGCCCAAGGTCCACCCTCCGTTCGATCGGCACTTGCCGCGACGGACCAGGGTGCAGGGCAGAGTCAAAGCACAACAGGAAGGTCTATAAGTTTCCCCACCGCCTTCAACAATATTGCCACAATTTCCCAAGTAAGTTTTAAAAGCAAATTAAATGCAGTTTCTTAAAAACATATGCAAAATGTAAATTACTTCAAGGTGCGAGCAGCGCAGCAAGCAGCACACTACCGCGTCCACTGCGCGTTCGTCCTGACATGAATTATATCCCCGGTGCCCCGGAAGTGAGGGGGAGAGGGGGGAGGAGTAAATGCCCAAGGTCCACCCTCTGTTCGATCGGCACTTGCCGCGACGGACCAGGGTGCAGGGCAGAGTCAAAGCACAGCAGGAAGGTCTGTAAGTTTCCCCACCGACTTCAACAATATTGCCACAATTTCCCAAGTAGGTTTTAAAAGCAAATTAAATGCAGTTTCTAAAAAACATGTGCAAAATGTAAATTACTTCAAGGTGCAGGCAGCACAGCTAGCAGCCCGCTGAGCGCGTCCACTGCGCGTTCATCCTGACAGGAATTTTATCCCCGGTACCCCGGAAGTGAGGGGGAGAGGGGGGAGGAGTAAACGCCCAAGGTCCACCCTCCGTTCGACCGGCACTTGCCGCGACTGACCAGGGTGCAGGGCAGAGTCAAAGCACAACAGGAACGTCTGTAAGTTTCCCCACCGCCTTCAACAATATTGCCACAATTTCCCAAGTAAGTTTTAAAAGCAAATTAAATGCAGTTTCTTAAAAACATGTGCAAAATGTAAATTACTTCAAGGTGCGAGCAGCGCAGCTAGCAGCACACTACCGCGTCCGCTGAGCGTTCGTCCTGACATGAATTATATCCCCGGTGCCCCGGAAGTGAGGGGGAGAGGGGGGAGGAGTAAATGCCCAAGGTCCACCCTCTGTTCGATCGGCACTTGCCGCGATGGACCAGGGTGCAGGGCAGAGTCAAAGCACAGCAGGAAGGTCTGTAAGTTTCCCCACCGCCTTCAACAATATTGCCACAATTTCCCAAGTAAGTTTTAAAAGCAAATTAAATGCAGTTTCTTAAAAACATGTGCAAAATGTAAATTACTTCAAGGTGCGAGCAGCACAGCTAGCAGCCCGTTGCGCACGTCCGCTGCGCGTTCATCCTGACAGGACTTTTATCCCCGGTGCCTCGGAAGTGAGGGGGAGAGGGGGGAGGAGTAAACGCCCAAGGTCCACCCTCCATTCGATCGGCACTTGCCGCGACGGACCAGGGTGCAGGGCAGAGTCAAAGCACAACAGGAAGGTCTGTAAGTTTCCCCACCGCCTTCAACAATATTGCCACAATTTCCCAAGTAAGTTTTAAAAGCAAATTAAATGCAGTTTCTTAAAAACATGTGCAAAATGTAAATTACTTCAAGGTGCGAGCAGCGCAGCTAGCAGCACTCTACCGCGTCCAGTTGAGTGTGAGTAGGTATGCGAAGGGATGTTCTGTTGTCAAATGTGATGGGGGATACTACTTTAGGCCTGCCAACTACTTTGACATTTCACACACAGCCCTATTTCTAACATTGCGTGGGGCAAAGTTGTGAAATTGCGCGACAGTTGTTTCAGAGCAATCAGGCCACAGCTAGTGCACACATTCCCAGTCATCTCACTGCCTCTGTGTGTCACGGTCACACATGCGCACTGCTCTCATTTCCCAGGGTGTACCTTTTTTTTGCAACCAATGTCCTTACATTCATCCATACTTTCATACTTGATCGATTGTGGACATGACACATCTGTGTGATTTTGAATGATTTATTCACATTCGGTGGAGTGTCGGAGCTGGAGCAGTACATGTCCATGCAAACCCCACATTACATTATAGCCCAGTGGAGGGCCAGCCAGAGTCATTTAGGGATTGACAGGTACATCGGTAGAGGAAGAGTACAGTCCGCAGTGTGATTGCTGTGTATATTGTTAGGCAAACAGAATATGGCAGTCCATGTCGAGGTCCAAGGTGAGTGTCGCAGAGTGTTTTGGGGGACAGTGGGAGGTGTTACAGGGCATGATGCAGAGGGCAGAACTAAGCTGAAACAGGGCATATGGCGGAGACGATTGCAACTTGCTCCGTCTTAATATACAGGTGGAAACACCTACATCTTTGTCCTCTATGTCATTTGTCTGACATGTGGGTGCTGATGTTTGGTCTGCAGCACTGTGTGCCTCTGACACATCAGGGCCCGGAGATGTGTGTGTGTGTGGAAGTACCAGCAGCATTCATCAGCGTTTGCCTTAGTGGCAGAAATGCGATGATGAGGATCTGCAGGGCATGGAAGATACTAACAACTTTTCGCTGGTGTGCATCCGTGGCAGCCATTCTTTCCGCATGCATCTGCTCCATGTTCTCCATTACCCTCAGCATCTGTGCCAACTCTCGGCTGACATCGCTGAGGCCACTCTGACTAGACAGTTGTTCTCCTCTCAGAGGCATGACTCCAGCGGTGCCGGGCATGGATTGTTGGACATCATGGAATGAACTGTGGGTGTCTGTTAGGTAGTGTAAGTGGCCCCTGATGTGACTTAGACACTCACGTATGTCATCTAGTTTGGCTGCCATGTGGTCGAACCCCACCCGCACCTGTTCAGTCACCTCCTTCTGGCAGTCTAACACCTGGCCTTGGAATGTGATGTATGCTTCGGTGAGGTGCTGGGAGCAAGCCGTGGTGGTGGGTGCTTCCTGCTGTGTGGTCTGTGCAGGGGGTGGGGACTCCTCGATGCAGAGGTGGTTTGCCATAGCTGTCTATGAGCTGTTGTAGGGCATCGGTGTCAAAGGTGTGGAGGTCCTATTCATCATCACTGATGAGTTGTCTGGTCTGCTCTGCAGGAGGTGTTGATTGTCCCTCTGCAATGTGAAGGGGATGTGCATTTTAACATTGTGTTGACATGTATGTTGACGCATTGTTCAAGTTTACATACAGACTGCATGACAATGTACATAGTGACTGTTTGGGAGGAGCTGACTATTTGATGCGGGACAGTGGACATTTGCACTACATCACGGATGTGAGGTTGTACACGTACATTCTCATCTCACAGTTTCCTACTATGCCAGATGTGATTGGCCAGTTTCTACACACAAGCCAAACCAGTTGTGTCCTTTGTACCACATTGTCGTCAATGTTGATGTGCTGTTGTTGCTATGTGTGTGCTGCATTGTGGGTGAGTCGCCCCTGCAGCTGTGATTTTGCTGCCCCTTATCCCTTTGAGGCAGTGTGCCTTTGACTTCTGGGCTTCTACAGTGCTGAGATGTTGCAGACTTGGCTAGTTTTGGCTCTTGGTGGGAGTTGGAACTCTTGGGGATAGTTTATCGCAAATGTGTTGTTGCCATCAGGGGTTGTCTTTTGTAGGAGAATGTGTCAGAGTGTGACCTGCTCCTTTCCGTATGTGTTCCACACGCAGCCACCTCAGTGTCGTGGCGTGCACCATGTCATGATAATTGGACTGCAGCCATGCTATTCGTCATGCAGTGTCACTTGCATTGTCAGTGTGGCTCACAGACATGCAGCTTTGCTCGTTTTAACACGTGTGCATGGGTTGGTTGAGAGATTGGAACTGTGTGGGGAGGGACCCCTTTGTGCCCATGGTGGACGTGGGCCTACTTGCTGTTTGTATGTGTGCTGCATTGTGCGAAGTGGATCAGGGACATGATCCAGAGTTATTGTTGGTGTGCAGTGGGCTCTACTTAATTATGCATGTGTGCCATTGTGCCCATCTCCCCCTGTCCCTCCAGGCCCTATTTAGTACTCACCCTGGTACTGTTGTGTCAGGTCATGTCGAGCAGTGTACGGACCCCCAACTCCTGCCACCGTCTTCCACTGATGACTGTGGACACCATTTCCTCCATCTCATCCAGTTCCTGGTGTTCCGCTGGACTGCCACCTCCAGTCTGCATTGCTGCCTGATGGTTCTCAACAAATTTGTTCTTGGTTTTGCACTTCGCGTCATTCCAGCGCCTCTTGTACTCTCCAAATGTCCTCCTCCTCACTCCGACTGCATTCACCTTGTCCAGAATGGCCTGCCATATTGCATTTCTATTTGCCAATGACACGTTGGAGATGACAAACTGTTGTTGTTGGTGTTCTATCACCTCCGTGATGATGATCTTGTTTTCCTGCGGACTGAACCTCGTCTTCCTCGTCTTCTTCTCCTTGCCCTTCCGTGACCCCAAGGTCCCAGGATGGTCCTCCTGGGGTCTTGTGGGGTTCTGTTTGTCCTCTGCACTTGCTCTGGCTTCCTCCATGGTGCTATGTGGTTTAAATTATTTTGTTTGTGTTTCTCGGTGCTTTTATACTGCATTTTCCCGCATGACGCGTGGGGATTGCAGGCCTGTCGCTGGTTATTGCTGATTTTTGTATTGCGATTGGCCACATCGCAACTTTTTTCGTGTTTGTGTTTCGTATTTTTTTGGCATTGCGTTAATTTTAATGCAGTAATTTGACTCATTGTCGTGAGACTATCGCATGGTACCGCCGTGTTGAGAATACAACGTTAACAGGGCATTATTTTCCCGCGATAGACTGCAATATGCAAAGTTGCGTTAAGCTAATTTTGTGATAATTATCACACGTTCTTGAGAATATCCCCCTCTAATTTGTTTCATTAGGGTCTCAGTGACAACCCTCCAGTTTCTGTTTTTCACACAAAGTTATTGTGCCAGTTTAAGGCCATATCTCTCCACTTCCAAGATAACCTTACAGCACGGAATTTCAGGTGAACGGTCTCTTCCAGTTTTTTTATCCTCTGTTATTTTTTCTAGTACTCGTGATCAATATCTTCTTGCCCTACAGACATCAGAATGGACTGAAAAAAGAAAAGTAAAAACCTTGTACCTGCATTTCCATTTATTTAGGTGCTTCTGATTGGATGTTTTCTTTAAATGTGTAACTTAAAAAATTAACCTGTGACTTCCTAGCCTTTGTCCCTGTTTGGAGATCTCCGAAGGATCTCTGTGTGCCTCTAGGTGCATTGTTACTGAGGGTGTTGTCATGAAATAGCGTTGTCACAAACTTACAAGTTGTATGTTTCAGTCATGAAAAATTAACTGCCTTTATGACATATATATCAAGGAAAGATCCATTTAGTTGAAGTTATTTAATACCTGTACCTCCGATGAATTTGCATTTTCTGTTCAAAAGTGTAGATGTAGACGCCTTTGTAACGTTCTCTCAAGAGCATAATTTATATAAAGGGGTGCATTACAGAATAATGCATACAGAAATTTCGTCTGACATAAATATTGAGGTCTAAACATCTTTTCCAAAAATATTGTCCCATAGAATATAGATTTTCTGTCATTAACTCTAATAGGGTAATTGTTTATAGATAATATTTAGGACTTGATATTTATGTAATGCCACACTCCGACGATGATAATCTGGTACCACACCTGACATAAACTATATAATTGAATGCATCTCAATACTATTGATTTGATCATTATTTTGACTTTGTTTTTCTTCATTTTGATGAATGGGAGATCCACTTGTCATACTTCAGATCTTTAGCTGACTTATACATGCAAAGAGGTTGTGCTTTTAATAGCAATGTATTTTCTAATACCCTTTCACAATACTATTATTACAACGTCCACCACACTAAACCTTCCCAGATATGTGATGCCTGTGTCTTTTGAAGATTCATTCACTTCTTGTTTGTGATCTGGGAACAGTCTTTCATACGTCCTGCACACATTTATCTTCCACAAACTAAATATACTCTTGAGTTAATTTTCGTTATAAAAATATGTTAATCTGGGAAGGATCTGTAGAAAACGTAAACGCAACAATCCTCACTGACCTCAGAACAGGTTTATACCCCAGTTCCTCATATATAGACATGTATATCACCCTGCATTCTGGCCTAACCAAGTCTATCTTATTAGCTCTGCACCAGAAGTGAAGATGGATTCATTTGTATCACCAAAAAACAATTATTCATTTAGTTAAGCTCAGCTAATGAAAAAATACCCTGTGGATATGGTTAGGGCTCTGTACATTATGCTATGATTTTAGTAAACCCTGAACAACTCTTCAAATCAATCGTTGATTGAAATAATCACATATAGCGATGGCAGACAGACTAGGAAATTGATTTAACGAAGAATGTTTTGTTTAATATTAATAGCAAATTAGGCTGAGGTGCGCTTTCAGTGTGAAATGTACTAATGGCAAGACGCCTATATCCAATGATTCTTTACAAGTAGTGAAACAGTATGTATAGAATACAAAGCATAATAACACTAAAGTGTTCAAAACAGGTGGTAATTATGTGTATTACACCCCTGTTGAATACACAGTAATTCACTGTCATTGTGCAGATTTAAAACTTTCATGCAAGAGCAGAGAAAGGAGAGGGCGTCAGAGATCTCTGAAACGTAGCAAATGTGGTAAGTGGAGCTTCGAACATTGTGGCTATAAGAAAGGGATAAGTTGTCCTTAGGGCTGAAGGTGACGTGGTAGTCAAAGGATAAGTTAGCTCAGGTCCAGAATAGGGTCTCTGATGAGTCTATGATGAACTCAGGGAAGCAGCATATGGGCTCACGGGGACCGGAGGAAAAATAAAGGGTTCTGATGACAAGCAGTAGTGACACTAAGAGTGGAGGCCAACAGTGGTGGTCTAGGCTCTAGAGAAGTGGTCTGGAGAGCTCCGTAGGCAAGTTGAAGCAACATCAGGAAGGGGACAACGTTCATGAAGGTCAACAAAAGTGTTCAGAGTGTCAAAGTTGGACTCCCAAAACCCAGTGATACACTTATCTCTAAACCTGCAACTGCCCTAATTCCTCTTAATGGAAGACTGTCTGCATTCATTTGTTCATCTCATGAGTGTAAAGTTCCAGCAATTCTGTTTCTCTGTATCAGGATGTGGAATTTACATTTACAACTTGCTTTGTTTCCACACCTACTTTAGATCTGCATGCACACAATGCTATGTGAGTAGGCCTATGCATTTTCACTGAGGGTCATCAGACTAGACCAAATTTCAAGGGCCTGCACTGATATACTGACATTTTTTCTATATAATCCTGCAGCCTTCATTCAGCTCCATTTTGTGTCTATCCATGTGTTTGCATATGTGACGTCAATCTTACAAATGTTTATAAAATATTTATATTTCAAGAAGTGTTGGTTACTCTTTTCCTAGGCTCCCTTTAAAGAACTGGTGGCGATTAAAATAATCATGTTGGGCATGTGCATGTCACTCAGCTATTTTGTGAAAAGATATGTAGCTATTTACTTGGCGGTTGGTAAAATAGCAGTGAATATCAGCTATTTAGTGGAACCAAGGTAAACAAAAATACTTACATTTCGTATTGTTAAATAGCATCAATTTTCTGATTGTACATAATTTATCACCCACAGTTAAATAGTGATGTTTCTCCGTCATGTGCTCAGCTGTTTGTTAGGTTGGACAGAATTTCTGTTCTATGCCTGGCTGCTGGCTGAGAAGCACAACATCTCTGCTAATTACCCAGCTTCTCGATGAATAGCAGAAAGGATCTGCTATTTGCTTGAGGGCCATGTCAAGCCAACAGTCAGACACAGAGATGAGATTCTCTCCTATTTAGTGAGCAATTAGGTACTTCGCAGAGATGCTGTACTTTCTTTTAGTCAGCAGCCAGGTATAAAGCTAAAAGCTTGTATTACCTGGAAAACAGATGAACACACAGACACAGAATGTCCCTGATTAACTAGAGGCCAGGAAAATAATACAGATGATCTATTGTTTAGTGTGGAACAATAAATATCAAGGATTCGGCATGATCTGCCTGAACAAAAAGTAGAGAATGTCCATTGTTCATCTTTGGCGCCCCTCTAAGTAGCAGAAATTCTGTACTACTTCTCAAGTGGCCAGGTAAATTGCGAAGGAAAACTTTACATTTACTTAGCAGATGCCTGAATGCGATAGAATCGATGCTATTTAGCCAGTAGCTGAGATTAGTGAAGATTTTTCAATTTAATTGTCTAATGGCTAAGTAGTATATAATCTCTGCTTATTAATACGTAGCCATAAAAATAGCAGAGAAATGTTACTTTTTTTTTTATTGCCCATTGTGTAAATTAAGATGTTTCTTTGTTGTTTGTCCTCCTGCCTGATAAGTACTACTAAATCCCAGTAGCAGCTGCTCTGGGGCAGTAGTGGTGAGGCGGGGAGGGACGGTTAACAAAAAGGAACAAGCATTTGCAATGCAATAGGTCTTGCATTTACTCGAGTTTAAGCTATTGGCATTGTAAATGACAATGCCATTAGCATAAACTCGCGTAAATGTGAGACCTATTGCATGGCAAATGGTTGTTTAACTTTAAAACTGAGCACAGCACCGCTTCAAAGACACCGCACTCTGTTCTTTTTTTGTTTTTTCTACTTTAACACTGAGCGCAGTGTCCTTGAAGCTGGCGCCGCGCTCAGTGTTAAAGTAAAAAAAACAAAAAAAACAACGAGCGTGGTGTCCCTATAGCGGCCGCGAGGAGTTACACATGCATACAATTAGGAAGTAGAGAGTTGGTGTAGAGGAGAAAACAAGTTAATAACATGCGGCAGAAGAAAGTACAAAAGAAAACAAGGAGCGACGGGCGGGTGGCAGTGGGGAGGCCGACAGAGGATGGGTGGCGGTAGGTGGGACGACTGTGATAAGGACGACACAGACTTGCATCGAGCCTTGCCACAAGCATGAAGCAATGCAATAAACAACTAGCACCCAGAGAGCGGTGTGCAGAAAGCTGACAAAAAAAGAAAATAAACATGGAGCGACAGGCGGATGGCACTGGGGGGGCACACAGAGGGCAGGTGGCAGTGCTGGGGGACTGTGGGGACGATGGCACAGACGTGCATCAACCACTGCCACAAGCATGAAGCAATACAATAAACAAAAAAAAGAGTTCCCCAAATAACAGTTACGCTGTTTAAGCATTACAAACCTGTACTTGGTCGGTGCTGCACGGGAAAAATACGGAAGTGACGTTGCTTGGCTAAACCAATTACACGGCAGCAAAGAAGACCAACACTGCCCTGAACAAATAGCAAGCTGCAGGCGGGAGCTACCTCAGTTTACTGTATACTACAGGTCTTGCCGACAGCTCATGCACGCTGCCTAGGCTCGACCTAAAATAGGGGTAAAAAAAAAAGATTCTACTTACTGTCGCGGCAGGGGCATAACAAAGGCACCCGCAGCCCACGTGGTGCGGGGGGGGACCCAGGCTTACCAATACTAGAGGGGGCCTCATCAGCCCCTACTGATGTGAGTATGAGGGGCCCCTTCAGGACATCTAGTAGGGGGTTCCTCTCACATTTTGTTATGCCACTGCTTCTCGTTGCTACCTCTCCTCCGTCCTTCCCTCCATGATGCAGGAAACAGGAAGCATCCAGCCTCCCAGACTCCCCTAGTCATAACGCTGTGGTCACCAGCATGACAGCAGGATTGTGATTGGCCTGAGCTCCATGGTTCGGCGCTCAGAGAGGGGCTTGGAGGCTCTGCAAGTTCTCCACCCAGGCTGGGCAATACAGCCTGGTGGAGAACATTCTAAGTGGGAAAGACTATTTGGCTGGCTCAAGACAGTCGGCCAAACTGTCATGCACACTTAGAAAGTGCCCACCACTCCTCCCTCTGCTCTGTGGGCAGCCCAGCCTCACCCTGCCCCCCACCCACAGAACCACTAGGGAAAAATAAAATGATAATAACATGGTGTCATTATTATTTTATTTTTGCTGTGGGGCGACGCCTTAGCAAAGGATACTCCTCTGCTGAATTCCCAATATTAGGCTGACTACTGGCATAAACAGTGATCAGTCTTTGCTATCTGCAAGGCCATCAGCTATGTCATGCATACTCGCTGGTATTTATCTAGCAGCCAGGTATATACTGGCTTTTGTTTTTTATATGCATGGTCACTGGTCCAATCAAACATACTATCCTCCTCTGAGCCAGCTGCCGGGTAAATAGCGAAGGTTCTTGCTGTTTGTATGAATGCTGTATAAACAGTACATACATTCTGCTTCCTACCTAGGGGAAAGGAAAATAGTATAGGTTTTTTGCTGTTAGCACTGTCACTGGCCAAAATACACACAATATCTGCTATCTAGCCACTGGTTGCTTAAATAGTGACATTTCTTTGCTATTTGCTTGACTGCCAGCTATAGAGTGCATATGATCTACAATGTAGTCAGTTGCTTTGTAAGTTGCAAAGTTTACTTAATATTTGCACAGATGTTGGCTGGATAAATAGTGAAGGTTTCCCACCTGCCAAATCAAACAGAATGTCTGTCACTGAGCCAACTGCAAGTTAAGTACTGAAGTTTCTTTGCTGTTTGCATGGCCTCTGTCCAAATAGAACATCATTTGAGCTATTAAAATAGAAATTGGGTTAATACTGAAGTGTCTTTGCTATTCATATGGCTGTTGGCTGGGTAAATAGTGACGTTTCTTTGCTATTTGCCTAGCCCCTAGGCCAAATCAAACATAATATCATCAATTGAGCCACCTGCTGCATAAGTAGTGAAGTTTATTTGCTATTTTTCTGGCTTCCATCTAAATAGTACATATTTCAGCTATATAGCCAGCAGCTGGGCAAATTATAGTTTAATTTATATTTCTTCGGCCGCCAGCCAAACAGCTCATAATCTCTACTATTTATGCAGTCTCTGGGTAAATAGCAGAGCATATTCACTACTTAACCAGTGGCTGGCTGAGGAGTCTCCACCTAGAAATATGCAGACCTGCATTAACCCCTGAGGGTGATGTGGTAAATTGTCCCACATTGGGCCCAGACTAGCCCAAGTGATGCAAACAGGCGCAAAATCGCGATTTTGGAATTTACTTTCTAGAGCTCTGGAAAGTAGTACTAAAGTAAAGCAAAGTAGCTTTCTGAGCCGCGTTGTGTCAAGGAGCATACCATGACTGGTACATGGGCTATCGCATGCAAAAACCCATAGTTTTTGATGCAAATCCTTATCTAATAACATTAGTAGACAGGGATTTGCACCAAAACTGTATGCCTCTTTGAGGCAGGTATAACAATAGCGATCAATTTTCTTTTCTCAACACTTTCTAACTTTGCTTGTGTGGTATACTGTACAGCACAAATACACAGGGGCTAATTACAAGGCGAGTCGGACCGCAACCGATGGCTTGTCGGTTGTAGTCCAACTGACATCTACTGCTATGGTCCGACGAACGCATTATGATGTGTGTGGTCGGAGGCAGCAGTCGGAGGGATCGACCAGCTCTGAACCCACCATAATCTCTTGGGATTATGATGTTGGTTTCCGACAGTCATTCCATGTCAGCCTTTCTGACATGAAAAAAGGCTGTCGGAAAACGCCACTAGGGGCCCCGAACAGTGCACGATCCCTCCATGGCTTCCCCAGTTGGGTCTGGGGGGGCACAACATCCGTGAGGTGCCTGCCACATGGTGGCGGAATGTTCACAAACTTCCATTTCTCAATGGGAGCTTGTTCTGCGGGCGGTTCCTGCCCACCGCACAAGCTCCATTTGAGAGATGGAAGTTTCCGACCGCACTATGGACCTTATTATGATGTCAGTCGGAAAGCATTCTGACTGACTCCTTGTCGGAAGCGGTTCCGACCGACTCGGGTTCTGGGAGTCCGACCGACCGATTACGATGTTTCCGAACACCGTTCTGTAGATCAATGGAAGCCTGTGTTCCGACCAACAACACAGGCTCCAATTGAAAAAAGGGGTGGTTGCGGAAAACCTTGCACCCTGTGGCAGACACCCCATAGTACCTGCCACACAGTGCATGGTTGTAAAGAGGGGTCCCATGGTTATCCCTATGGGCCCCAACCTGAGTCCTTCGGGGAAGGGGAGCCTGCTATGGATCCCCAAATTCAGTTTCTGATGGCCATTTCGTGTCAGACAGACCGATTCCTAATGGCTGTCAGAATCTGACTTCGTAATAAGTCAGTCAGAAACTACTGTATAATTTGGCTATTGTTATACCTCCTAAAGTTGACCATGTTTCTGCTAAGTAAGACGTATTTACAAAGCGTGCAGAACCTCAGTACAGAGGAAGAGTGAAGTTTACAGTAGCCATAATATGAGAAAAATGCAAAAAGAGGAATAAACAAAGAAAATAAATCAAGCACAATCAACCCAACTGGCAAATCCCCCAACTTGTCACTCAAGCTTTTTGGGAAAGCATTAGAACACTGGTCTTCTGAATGGTGGCCCGCTGACCTTGGTGCCTGTCCTGTCCCTAAAGAGGTGGTCCGTAACCTGGGCTTTTACATGGACAATCAATTGTCCATGAAGGCCCAGGTTAACCATATTGTCAGTTCCTGTTTCGGAATAATGCGTACACTGCGGAGAGTTTTCAAATGGATCCCCCTGGAAGCCAGAAAACCGCTGCTTCAGGGTTTGATTACCAATCGGATGGACTATGGTAATGCACTCCTACAGTCTATAAACAAATCTTTTTTAAACAAGCTCCAGACTTTACAAAATATAGCGGCGAAAACGATTCTGAATCTCCCTCATCTAACTTCTTCTGCTCCCTGTCTTAGAGCTCTGCACTGGCTTCCAGTGAGAAAGTGCATTCTTTTTAAGGTTTTATGCCTTACACATAAATATCTATATAGGAAGAAACCACAATGCTGGTCTAGGAAACTTTGTTGGTACAAGCCTCAGAGGGCACTGAGGTCTTGTACTAAGTCCCTGCTTAGCCCTTTTAGAATATACACCACCAGACAGGGTGGTAGATCCTTTTCTTACTTAGCCCCGTCTTTCTGGAACAAATTGCTTGCTGATCTGCGATCCTCCCCCATTCTAGGGTGTTTTCGAAATAAGCTTAAGACCTGGTTATTTGACCAGTAATCTTCCCCAACTCTTTACCCGCTTCCAGTCGCTGAAAGCGCCATGAGACTCTTTGGAGTGATATGTTGCGCTATAGAAGAGTTGATGACTTGACTTGACACCACACCTATCCTCTAATATTGAGAGGAAAATAGAGACCAGGGGAAGAGTTCTCTAGATCTAGCCTGGTGTATAGTGATACAACAGTGATAACTTGGAAACATCAATCTAGCTAGGTAGCTCATTCTAATTTATTTTGGAGTAAATCGGCATGTACGACTTTATGCAGAGCCTCCACTGCTATAGGAGGACTATGTGGATTAAGGATTTACACTGTGCATAGTAGGTGAGCTTCTAATGTTTATGTTATTTTCCAAGCTAGCTCCTAGAGCTAATCAGCATGCTAAACCTTGTGGGAGGCTTCTGCTTTAAACATATTATATAAATTGGAGACTAACATTATGCATATCGCAGCACCTTGCCGGGGGCAGTAAGTGCTATTTAAATGTTCATACCATACCATGTCATTGCACATTTAGGTACAAAATTGGTTGATAACCTGTAATAACCAGTCGATAACCAGTAATAACTGATTGTAATCTAAAATAAGTTGAGTGATACGTTTTACAAGTAAGTCATACTAAGTATGAGAGAATATATGTGTATTGTGCCTAGAGAAAAGTGTGTGTGCATGAACATCTGCTGTAAGGTCAACAACTCAAGTTTGCATGAGAGGTAATGGCAAGCACAGATCATGTCTCTGATACTTGATGTGCTCATGAAGGAGGAGATGTTCACTTTCTTTTAGTTTAGGGTGAACATATAGAAAGCTTTTAGTTTGGGTTTCCACATTCTTGGCACAACCCTGGGTGATATCTATTTTGGACTCCTGTGAGATTATGCTCTTGGATCCCTTCATGTGAGAGAATGTTGATCATTGATATTATCAATTAGAGTTTTCTACAATCAGTTCATTAAATAAAACATGAGAATATGACATGCTTATATCTCAGTGGCTTACAGATCATGGCCAGGGTCGGTGTGGGACAGAAAATAGCCCTGTGCACCAAAATAAAAGTGGACCCCATTAGCGAATCAGACGCCTAAAAGGTGGCCCGACATTTGCAAATCATACATGTTTTGAGCTTGTAAAGGCATGCTATATAAGTGTATTGCAAGGTATGGGAGACTGCATGCATTTGTGCTTGCTGCAGGCAATGTTTGCAGTAATATAAGTGAAATCAACTGAAAAGAACGGCCCCCTAAACTATAAAACAGACCTCTTAATGGACAAAAGAAACTACCCACACACTGACTCGTCAGACAAGCCCTTCTGGTACTGTGACATTGCTCTATAGGCAAATTCGACCCTGATCATGGCCCTAGGACATCTTGTGTTTTTCAGTTCTCCTGTGTTTTTTCTGAATCAAATAGGTGTGGTCTATTGTTTATTGCTGGGGTACTGGACACTTTACATATTTAAAAGGTGTAGTAAGCAAAGAGTGGTCTGACCACATTTTGGGTTTCATGTAAAAATGTCTTACTTTTAATTTGTGTGAACATTAAGCTCATGGCACATGTGTCCCAGAGTCCCTAACTAATTGGTTGTAGTCCTGTGCTCCATGTACTCTACTGGATATACTTTTAATCCATTTTAAGGATGCCCACTTTAGGTTGGAGTCACCATCAATAATATTTTATGAGTCACTGTCAGTCGTTTCAGGGTTAGTGTAAGAAACTGGATTATTTGTTGAGGGGGATGGAAGATTTACTCAAGCAACGACCACAATGCTTGTCTGAGTGAACCAGAAACATTTCTAAATTAACTTGTGCTTAACGGTCAGGTAGCTTAGAACAAAGCAGTCAGGCTTAACTTAGAGGCAAAGTGCCAAGTATTTATGCAGCACACAAACAGTAATAAAGTGAAAACACAACCAATTTAGAAAAATAGAGCCGATTTTAATAAATGAAATGGTACCAAACAATAAAAAATCCAATCAGTGGAACCGGAGATAGAAGTTTTAATGTTTTACGGTAGAAGTTGCACATAAGATCACAAAGCGCTTCTTGCGGTCCTCTGCTTGTGCTAGACTGGTGGAAAGGCAAGAGTTCATGCCGACCAAGATAGAGTGTGGGCTGGATACAGGGACCAGATTAGTTCTGCTGAAAAAGTTACCGTATTAAAGTCTGGTGCGAAGAGTGGAGAGGAGTTTGTGGTGGAGTAGGCCACGAGGAGCAGGGAGAGCATCATGAGTTGTCGCCACTGTAGCATGAAGAGCAGTCCTGCCATTGCAGATGGTCACTGTTGTAACGCGAAGATCCGGTCTGGTGCTGCGGATGGTTGTTGGTGGAGCTTCATTGCTGTAGTGCAGCAGGCTCTAAGGCTATATTGTGTTTGTGCTGAGTGATTATGTAGATTTAATAAGGTTAGTGGCCATGATTTCTGTCGTTTTGTGAGCTGTACATCTCTGTTTGTGGTTTAGCTTCTATAGTATTCTTATGTGTGCGAAACAACTGTTTCTGTTTTGTGTTCTGCCTGATTATGACTCACACCTGTATCTTTTGACTTGAAAGTTTGCTCTGTCGAACATTTGGATTTTTTTCTCTTCTAGTTGAGTTTGTATTTGCATAACACTTTAATTTTTTACATTTGTGAATCACGATTGAGACAGTTTTTTAAAAGTTCATTGTAAATTACGTCTAGAAGAAGAAAAGTGCTGCTATGTCAAGCTAATGACCTTCTTTTGTTTTTGTCTCAGCATTGACTAAGTGTTGTTTCCAAGAAAATGTAATTCGATGCACAGAAAAGGAGAACAATCAGTGTTTTAATGTCCTACTATTCTGTTAAATGTTCACTAAATGTGATTCTAAGTAGTCTTTATTTCTAATTTCTTGACTGCTGTTTTTATTATGAGTTCCCCAAATCTGGCCACAGGTGCTGTAATTTAAAGTTACTCTGTGTGTGTTCAACGTTTGCTTAAGCACTGTGTGCCTGTTTAGTATTCTTGCTTTCCATTACCCTATCGGGTTTCTGGTTGGCTACCTCCTCCACAGTGTAGAAATATAGGTCATCTTCATTATAGACTAACCCCATTCTGGCGAGGTACACAACCAACAAGGCAAAATAAGAGACCTAGGCGTAAGAGCTGAAGGTGGTGTGCACACTTAAAAATGACAAATGAGAGGGAAAAATATCAGGAGAAATCCAAAACACATGATTGTTTAAATGCAGTTTGTAGTGCAACAATCCGTCACTATGGTCCTGCGCAAACGCAAGTCCTATCCCACGGCTGCCACCAATGTTAGAAGTGGGGTTTCTGGTTGGCAAAGGTATGCACCTAAGCCAGGCAGAATCCACCATTCTAGTCAGGGCATGGGAGTTACACACCTAAGATAACCCCTGCTCAACCCCTTGGTAGCTTGGCCGAGCAGTCAGGCTTATTCCAGAAGCAATGTGTAACGCGTTTGTGCAACACACTCACACAGCAGCGACACACTAGGCACACCACAAAAGAAACTCCACATCAGGTTACATCAAAAAAGCCTTTGTATTATCCATAAAAACACATTAGATCACAATCACATATATTATTCTATGCCACAAGGAACTTGTCATGACATCAACGGGATTCACATAAATCAATAGGCCAATCGGGCCACTATCGTAAACAATACAGATAGAGCAATCAGTAACTACTGGTAGGATTATTTTCAGCATAAAACACTCTGCATAACCATCATCAGCAGTGCACTATAGTGAATGCTATTAAGTTACACACATCATGGGGATAACCGTGCTGGTAATGTAACATCACATACATCCCCCTAAGGGCATCATTTGCAAGCTATCACACAGGAATAATGAGCACATAAATGCCACCTCCTGACACTATATTCGGCAGCCTGATACTGTCAAACCAAACGATGCCTCAAAACATCGGAGCACGGGCTGCAACCCAAGGTATCGTTAGTACTACCGGATTCACCCATGTGGTGCCAGCATTATACACGTCCCCACATCAGGGCATAAGGGGCAGTAATTAGTAAATCATAGGGCACTGTGCCTCAGAACCAATCTGCCCAGTGCTTCCAATGGATTCAGCCGGACCGGGAACTCCGTGGAGGCTACCCTTCCATCCGGAGTGCTGAGTCAGAAACACTCACCTAAGTCCGGTAACCAGCATAGGGATAGGGTGTACAAACCCTCCAAGACGGTGGGTATGACTATCTTGGTCTCCCCTGTTTGAAGTAAAAGAAGAATCGCCCAGGGCAGCTGCCTGCAACCATGTGGGGCACTGCCCAACAAATGCAGTGAACCGGCCGGGACACCAAGTACAGCGGGGTCACTCACCCCACCCACCTCGGGCTACACTGGCTCCTGAGGTACGGCGGTGGTGGGACATGGAGCAAAGTCTCAGTTGGCTCGTTCTCTTCCGCCTGGTCTTCCACAGCTGTGGGCCCCACCTTTCTATGGCATGGGCGCAGCCGATGATGCTACTTCCTCAAACCTTCGAGCTAGATTCTTGCAACAGCGGGGCAGATCTCCTCGCTACTATGTGCAAAGCAGAACGTCTGCAGGCTCTCTCTGGGCAACAACGACCCCCAGACACTTCAGGGCATCAGAAATACAGTGCTCACCATGCTCTCGATTAAAGGGCTGCTCCCCACGCACCTCTGTCAGATTGGAGCAGTGCCTCTTGAGCGCAGAACAAGGAAGTGCTCCACGGCAGTAGGAGCCCACACCTAGGAATCCGGCCTCTGACTCCAGCGTGCTCCAAGCATAGGTTTAGGGCCAGAAGCGATCCCCAGACCCTGTGTAGTGCTCTCTACACGCTATGTCTTCTCACTCCCAGAGCAGTCTCTGCAGGAGCAGTCCGCAGCGCTCCTTTTGTGCTGTGCTCTGTGAAAGTAATGGGACCCTCAGGTTAAGAAATCAGGCAGCAGGCCAGCACACATGGTCCTTTGGCCTAGGGGCAGTTCCTTCAGCAAAGCAGCTCCGAGGCAAAGTTCCAGGGGTGGTTCCCTGCCAGCGCAGTGTCTTCTTCTGTTCCACAAGTTCAACAGACATGGGTTCATAGTCCCAATATTTATAGTCCACATGTCTTTTTTCTCCCCTGGCACAGGGGTCTGAGCCCAGTCCAAACCAGTTCTGGGGGCAATTTAGAGTATCACAACAAACCTCCATTCTTAGTGTAAGCCTTGGCCCCAGACACACCTCAGGGGGCACAGCCATCATTGTGGAAGGCAGGCACAGCCCTATTCAGTTGCAGGTGCTACTCCTCCCACCACTCCAAATTCAGAGCAGGCTTAGTCACCCTAGTGCTGAGTCACCCGGGCAGGGCAGGACACACCTCACCCCCCCCCAGTGACTGGCTGGATTAAACGCACATCCCGTCTCTCCTGTCAGTCAGAAGAACCAGGCGGTCAATACACATCAGGCAGGCACAAGGACACATAGCACATAGAAATGCCCACTTCTGAAAGTGACATTTCTAAAATAGGAATAATAAATCCGCTTTCAGCAATAAGCAGGATTTATCACTACCATTCCAAGCATGCTAAACTTGATCAGCCTACCCCTCTCATATCAGGGATTACCACTGAAGCATATATCAGGGAATACCCAATGCATCCCTATGAAAGGGCAGCCTCACAGCAGTGAGAAACCAAATAGGCTGTTTATCACTACCAGGACATGCCACACAGTTAAGACACATGTCCTACCTTTTACCTGCACCACACCCCGCCCATAGGGCTATCTAGGGCCTACCTTAGGGGTGACTGATATGTAGTAAAAGGGGAGTTGCAGACATGACAATCACTTTATGTGCCACGTTACAGCAGCAGTAAACTGCGTGCGCAGGCCAGCAGTGGCAGTGGCCTGAGACAGGTTTGAAAGGTTACTTCAAACCTGAAAGCAGCGCTGCATGCCCACCAGTAGCATTTAATTACTGGCCCTGGGTATATAGGATACCACTGTACAAGGGACTGAGAGGTAAATTAAATATGCCAAACAGGTGTAGGCCAATCTTACCAAGTTTACAATAGAGAGCACATGCACTTTAGGACTGAACAGCAGTGATAAAGTGCCTAGAGTCATTAAACCACCAACATGAGGTCAGAGAAAATACCGGAGGATGGCAAAATGGTCTGGGATGACTCTGCAAAAAGGGCCAAGTCCAGTTCTGTGTTTGTGCCTGCTGTTGGTTTGCGATCCACATATGCCAGTTTTGTTTACATAGGCTCTTGATTGAAAGACTCCAACACCAGGCCCACCTATCCTGTATTTTTCAGCCTTTTCTCAGATCAGTCTTACTATCTTATGATTTGTCAGAGCCAGAGCAATTGTAACCACATGGAATTTCAGTTTGGGGATTTTCATGTTCCTTTTGATTGGTATGCTTATCCAACTACCTCTAATGCAAGTTTGGAACATCTGCAAGGTTGTGGTAATAAGTGCTCGTGTATTGTCTCTCAACTAACTATCTACTATACCACTTATATTTGACCAAACAACAACATTGAAAAGAAATGTTCAATGCAATTAATATAAGCGCATTTCATCTTTTTTTCAGCTCATTGTGCCTCTACATACGGGGACCAACTGTATGTCTTGACGATTCGCCAAAATTAACACTGCAATCTGAACCACTTGGTCAAATTCTTGCTTAACAGAAACACCGACAATCCTCTGTGTGTTTAGGCCCTGCCTGGCCTTATCAGTGAGGTGCAAATTGAGCCCTGATGACACAGAGTCTGGACAGTCAGGCACCACTTTAGGTGCCTCAACTATGCAGCACAATCAAGTTGTATGAAAATGCTTCTATCAGTCTGAGCCACTTGTTATTATTCTGTGCCATCACAAGCAGGGCACAAATATGGATAGATTTTTATGACCACGCCTACCCATGACAACAAACACTTAATTTGAGTAAATGAAAAAAACACGATAAGGTGCAAAAATAGCTGGATCATATTCACATTATAGGGATGATTTTTTTTCCACAAACTGAAGGAAAGGCTTTTGCAGAAAGCAGCACACATAGGACGAGCTAAAAACAAGGAGAAATCAAAGTATTTTTTCTTTGCGCCACTTTAATGCTCCCCTGCTGAAAAGGCGTTCGTTTTTAGAGCTGCCTCAGATTTACGAACTCTTGTAAATCTAGGGCAGTGTCAAAAAGCCATGTGTGTTGCCTGGAAACACCTACAGCAACACCCATGACATGCCCCTTTGCTGCAGAGTACTGCGTAAAAGAGGGACATATTTACAAGTCCGTGTAAAGCCGCGCAAAGTGGGTTTGCTTGGCCTTGTAAATATGGTCCAGCACACAGTACTGCCACAGTAGCATAAAAAAAGTAACACTCGGGTGGCACTAGGGGCTTGCAAATATGCCCCCTGATGTTAATGACATCCAGCCAGACGTTCCACTCCACTGGAAATTCAGTTGTAGTGGGAACACATCATCCTCTGCCAATTCAGGATAAGAAGAAAGCAAAAAAGAATAAGAAAAAAGAAGAAGGAATTTCAAACAGCAAAAAGCTATTCAGCTCTTCACTAATTGTCAATATCTTAAGATGTATCACCTAACAAAGGATGTTATCAAGAAAATGCTTCACATGATTATGTGGAATTTGATTATTGATTGAAGGGGGTGACCCAAATTAAAGCAATAGTCACAACCCCTGGCAGGATGAACCTCAAAATTCACTAAATTAACCTGTGCTTAACCCTCTGGTAGTTTGACACAATAGCTGTCAGGCTTAACTTAGAAGCAAAGTGTGAAGTATTTATGCGGCACAAAACAGTAATAAAGTGAAAACCAGGGGCGGCTCCTCCGCTGTGGCACAGGAGCGTCACCCCACCAGTGAAATTTGAGCACAAAGAAGAAAAATAAAATAACAATAAAACTGTTTTATTGTCATTTTACTTTACGCTTCTAGTCCGCGATGCGAGTCTGGGGCAGGGCCAGGCCATGTAGCCACAAATGGAACTACACCTACTGCAGGGTTGTATCGTACTTCCGCTGGTAATCAGCAGTTGATTTTCAGTGTTGGGCAACAATAAACACCCTCAGCCGAAACCACCACTAAAGCTGCTTAGTCGGGCTAAGCAGCACCATCAAAATGTGCCAAATGCTTGAAGAAGTTTGCACCAGATAGGTGAGGTGTGCAACAGACACACATATAGGTAAATAGCCGATGCACAGCTATGACTGCTTACATGAACACAAAGAATATTGGACTATCCAGAGACCTTTTAGTTAATCACACTTATTAAAAACCATTCTCATGCTCAATCAGTGACCCCACATAGAGATCATGACCTACCCAGAGACATTGTTGGAGCCCTATCAGCCAATGCATTGTGAATTGAGATGGGACAAAAGCCAGGAATAGGTGAGGTGCACACATTGCAGGAATCATACCAGGTGGAAGATGCTGCCAGTCTGTACATTCACTCAATGGAACAGAATTGCCCTGCTGGCTGCTTGGATTAGTTGCACAAGTTATAGTTGGTGATTGGGTGATAGACATAACAGAGACACTGCAACAGAGGGAGACAAGCCACACTGTGCAACGGATGGATGTCGCAGTCTGCTGCCCTTCTCACTGAACAGAAGACATGCTTATTAATGATAAGGCAATGTTCAACTTCTGAGCACACATTTAATTCAGCAGGTACAGATATTAAATATCACAAAATTACTACAAGTCTCCTGATGTAAGACTAACAGCCTTGGAAAAGAAAGATAGATTGTCCAATACATTTTCACCTGTATTCTAAAGCTGTAGTATGAAGTCCCAAAGCAATATTTAGGCATGGTCATTTTAGACAACGGCCAGGAACACTATAGATTGAATTACAGATCTTTGTAGCATATGCCTGAATTCCAACTTTAGGATTGGAATTAGGGGCACCAGGAGTAGCAGCTGCTTTACCTTTTACATTTCCAGTGCGGCCCCTTGTCCCAGACGTGGGACAGCAGCAGCAACCGAATGTAAACAAGGCCCCTTGAGTCATGTTTACTTTCAGCAGTTCCCATCCATCCATCTCATGCTCTTGTCCCGCATTAGAACAGACCAGTGGGTCAGTCCCATGATTGCACTGGGGTCAAAGTGTGTGTGCTGCAACTTCTGGAACTTTGCTGACTCAACATCCATGATCAGGGCAGGACTGGGAACAGCCACCAGCCCTGGCAGATTGCTGCTCGACTGGCCCTGTTGTGGGGGGACGATGCTAGCAAGAATCACCCCTCCTGCTTTTGTTACAGGGTGCCGATATTTTGTAATTTTTTTTATTTCAAAGTTTTCTATAGCGCAAACTTGACCTGAATCGGGTATCAGAGAGCTTTACATAGCACCAGTTGCATTAGTAAGGACACATTCATTTTTTGTTTTTTTTTGTTTTAGGGAGATTAAGTGATTTGCCCAGAATCACAGGATTTTCAGTGTCATTGCTGAGACTTGAACCCGGTTCCCAGGTCCGAGGTCGACTGCCCTAGCCGTTAGGCCAACTCCTCTCCCCAATATTGCTGCAAAACCAGCCCCCAGTGACAAAACCAGCCCCCACGGGCACAAAACCAGACCTCACCCCTCCAACCCACCTGGGAAATGCCCAGTGCTCACCACGGCCAGTCTGGCCGTGTCCATGCAATGGAAAAATAAGCCACAATGCCTCCCAGAAACAGTGCTGTTGATTAGTGGCACCTTGTGTGATCTCTTAGATTTCAAAATCTATTACAAGCTGGAGCTATAATATTCCTTAAAGGGTGCTGTTCTCCAAAAGTATTTTCTTAATGCAGTTTCAGTTTTGAGGTTGAAAACTCGTTCCTATTCAAAAGTATTTTCTTAATACAGTTTCAGTTTTGAGGTTGTTAACTCTTTCCTATCCACTAAGCGGATTTCTGTTTCGGTTCTAGAGCCCATTTATTTAAAAAATATATTCGAACATTAGCCGGAAATACCAAGTGCTACCGACCACCCCCACCCATGATTGAATTTCCCTGTGGAAGAGCACCCCCAAAGGAATCATCTTTTGCAGCAGAAAATGGAGAAAAAAAACATGACATTTGCGTGTTTTGCGATATCATGAATTTCGAGGGCCTGAAACGAGTTAGTAAATTTGTTGTAATTCCACAACAAGGGGTGTTTACTTGTATATCTACGGATACAAGGAATTGTGGAGGGGTATGCTGATGGAAGGTACTTAGCAGAAGACATGAAAAACACATTGGGGCAGATTTATGAGCCCCTTGCACCACTTTTGCGTCACTTTTAACATGGGAAAAGTGACGCAAAAGTGGCGCAAGGGGCTCATAAATCTGCCCCATTATTCTTGCATACATTAGAAGGATCCGAAACCAGAAGAAAATTAGAATATATTCTTCAAGATCTGGATAAGTACGGAATGTTGTTATTACAAAAGAAGTATGGAGCTCTATCTGTACGTTAGCATGTTCAATTTGGGTGGTAGAAGTAGGGGGCTAATTCAATTTTCTGTACAGACAAATATTATTACACCCTCAAACATCCAATGAAAGAAGTGAATAAATGACAATCTGCACGCTTGATCCAATTCTGCCACTGATATCGGGGAGCATGTATTTTGGTTCTGCCGGAGCATTTATGAATTTTGGAAATTAGTTTTTCAAGAACTGAGTGCAATTCTTAGAGGAAGGGATGAAAGGATATTTAAGCAAATTGGTCTCTTTGGTAGTTTACCTGAAAAGATCATACAAAGGTTTCATAAAAATTGTGCCAAACATGTAATTTCTCTTCCGGCTCAGGTATTGATTGCCACTAATTAGAAGGAGGAAAAAAGCACCACTATCCCTGAATGGTAACGGTAAATTACAATGGGTAATGAACCTTGAAGAATCATATCGTCAGCTGGTTGTCTCTTTAATGACTTAAAATCAATCTTTCTTTTTATTGATATGGAAACGGTTGGCTGTTTACTGTATAATCATGATGCTAGAAATAGTTTTCCTTTTTACCTTGTTTTTTAAATCTTTATCTTCTGCACGTTTTCTTGCATTCCTATCATTTTTGTACAAACAACATTACTGAAACAATACTCTGAGATGATCAAGAGACACAATATTCAAACATAAAGTACCATACAAAAAGGCACAAGTTTAACTAATATATGAAGGCAACATTAGTGTGGTCTCCTTGGTTTTCAGCTAAGATTAATGTTTATGGTTTAAATCTATTGAATTTTAAGCAGAGAAAACAACCAATCCCACCTACAACAATTGGCCAGTGGGGATATTAATGACAGAGAACAGGCAAAACAATCAAAGGAAAGGCGGGGAGGGAGGAGCCTGAAAGAAGGGGGTAGGTGAGGATCCATACAGGCCGGATAAAGGTAGGACATCCATCAGGTAGCGTTGGGCATTCATATCAGAGGAGGAGGAGTGGAGGAGAGGGCAACAGGAGGTCAGTCACTCTGTGTCTAAGCCCAGGGTATGCTCGAGGTGTGCCAGTCTGAGGACACGCAGATATGTCGGACAGGTCATTGTCTGAATTCGTCCGATAGATAGGCATAATCCCCACATCTTGTCCAATTGTGGCAGTGTATTAGTCATGGCTGCTGTTAGTCACCTATTTCATTTTTTTTAAAAGTTTTATATAGCGCAAACTCAACCTGAACGCATCAGAGCGCTTTACATGAGCACCAGTTGAGCTCCCACAGTTTATGGAGACAGTCTAGGTTTGTTGGGATTCTGTCCGGGCCCCACCGAGTGAGCAAGATTTGCTTGGCGGCCCAAATCATCAACGAAATAGCTCAACCGTTTGCGAATTTAAGGGGTATGTCCTGGGCCTCGGTAGATCTAGTTGGACATAAGTAGAAAATCAAGAGATATCGGTGTCATAGATCTCATCTTATCTCAGCCAGAACCTCTGTCCAAAAGTGCTGTATCTTGGGGCAATGCCAAAGAAGGTGGGTAAGAGTACTAAGGTGACTACCTCACCCCCACCGTTACTGCCCCTCTTTCACTGGGCAACCCTAGCAGGTGTATAGTACCGGTAATGTGCAATCTTGAGAAACATTGCTTTGCTATAGGTACTGTGGACAGAGGTATGGGCACGGTGGAGGATATCGCTCCTTTCTTTAGTAGAAAATGTGCCTTTGCATTCCTCTTCCCATCGTCGCTGTGCAGGCAATTTGGCGGGAGTTATATTAAGAAAAACATAGAGGTCAGAGAGTAGGCGTTTGTTGGATAAGCGCGTAAGAAGCCATTTTTCAAAAGAGGTAAGGAGTCTACCGTCATGAGGGTGGGAAACCCAATGTAGGATCACAGTGTATTTTCAGGAAGCCTCAGGCGAAAGATCATATGCAGTTTGGATTTGTGAGAAGTCCATGAGACCTTCTTCATCAAAAAAGTCACCCACCCTCTTGCACTTGACTCCCTGCCAGCATGTGAATGCAGAGCTGTGCAACGTGGGTAGGAAATCTGGGTTCCCTATAATAGGTATCTGGGGGGATATTAGGATAGACAACTTCTTTAGGACTTGCACCTTGTCCCAAATTCCCAACATGGCCAAAAGTACCAGTAAGGTAGTGTTTCAGAAGCCGAATGCCAGCCAACGCTTGGTCTATGAAAAACCAATGCTTTTGGGTGCTATGTCTACACTCTTCCACCATGTATCGCAATTGTGTTGCCTGGTAATAGCATGATAAATGTGGGATTCCCATCCTACCCTTGGAATGAGGAAGATAGGCCTGGTGTCTCTCCTCCCAAATTAAGTCTTTAAGGAGCCATTTTATTTTATCAGGTACATGTGGTGGGGGTTGCAGCGCCAAAGTCTGCATAGCTCATAGGATGTCGGTAAGAGTGTCATCTTAACTGCGGCTAGGTGCCTCAACCAGGGGAGACCATGTACCTTCCACTTAGAAAGGTCTGAACATGCAGTATCCAACAGTGTAGGATAGTTGTGGTCCATGGTACTACTAGGAGTGGGAAAAAGTTGTAACCTCAGATACCCTATCCCATGTGTAGCCCAGACAAATGGGAAGAGACTTTCCCATAGCACTTGCTCGGTCTTCGGGACAGTAAGGCTGAGTGCTGCGGACTGTTTGTTTTAAAGCCAGAGGCCAACCCAAAAGCCAGCAAGACATCATCAGTGTATAACACCACTGTTCCCTGACTTCCATAGAAATGCATGTGATGTCCTGGTTCCCATGGAGTCTTTCAGCAAAAGGTTCCATATATGGGGTAATGAACAGTGGGGATAAAGGACAACCATGATGAGTGCCTCTCGAGATGTTAAAGGGCTGAGACAGGATCCCATTGGCTCTCACCATCTCTCTAGTGGACATATAACCACATTGGATCCACTGTCGCAGTCGAGGGCCAAGGCCATACCTATCCAACACCAAGCGTAGATACAGCCAGTGGACCCTCATTGAAGGCCGTCTCTGCATCGATGGAAAGGAGAAGGGCTTGAATACATGAGCACTACGTCTTATCCATTAGATGACAAATATGTTTTGTAATGTCACTACAGCCTCTTTCCGGTATGAATCTGGTGTGATCGGGGTCCACTTAGTCTTGCATATAGGGGGCTAGATGATGAGCTAAAACCCCAGTGAAAAGCTTGGTGTCTATGTTGAGTAAGGAGATTGGATGATAGGAGGAGCACTGTGCAGGGTCCTTACCGGATTTGGGAATTACCATTATTGTGGCTAATTGCATTGTATCTGTCAGGGTTCCCACAGTGCTAAAGGAGTTGAAAAGACGCGCTAATATGGAAGCTAATAATGGCCCAAAGGTCTTATAAAAATCTGCGATGTACCCACCATGCCCGGGGGGTTTGCATGAACTTGAGGTGTTGTATGGCCATGAGTATCTCCGTAGGGCAAGTATCTTAATCTAATTTGGCAGCATCTCTCTGGGGACTGTGAGTCAGGGGGACCTGCGCCCAATATGAGGTCACATTCCCCGAATCCAGCTCCTCTGCCTTCTAACGGGTGGCATAGAAGCACTCAAACTCCTTAACTTATGGTCCATCCTGGTGGATTGGCTGCTGTTGGCGCATGTAGGCATTTCCACCCTTTGCTGCACTGCTTGGGAGTGGAGACAGTGAGCCAGTAACCTTCCTGTCTTATTGTCACCTGTATAGTATATCTGTTTTGTAAACAACAGGGCTTATTCTGGCCTACCATATTTAAAGCCGGCAGGCTTCTATTACAATAAATTGGCCCTGTATCACTGCCTTCAGCACATTCTACAACAAGTCTATTGGACTGTTGGAGTGTCATTGGTAGCCAAAAAAGGAGTGGACGGCAGGCGTGATGTCAGTGATTGTATTTTCGTAGGTAAGCAGTTTATGGTTGATGCCCCATCAGTGAGGCGACTGCACAGTGGCAACAAAGACACAGCGGAGAGTGATGGGAGAGTGATCAGAAAGGGCAGTCACCCCGATCTCCACCACTGAAGTCGCAGAAGTGATGCAAGGGGAGGTTAGGAAAAGGTTGATTCTAGCATAGTCTGGTGGGCAGCAGAAAAGAAGATATAGTCCTTTGTGGAAAGGTGGCGGTGTCTCCACTCATTTACTAGTCCTACCTCCTTAAATCACTGTTTCATGTGGAGGTGAGAGCCCCAGTTTGTCCCACCCTCTGAATGGAGTGTTTTAATTAGGCATCAGGCACGTTATTAAAGTCCCCATTTACAATAATATCCATTGTCGGGGGTGGCAATAATGCGGCCCATGGCATCTTTAAAAAAGGCTACTTGAGGGTCATTTGGGGCATGGAGGTTAGGCAATGTAAATGTGTGGTCATTAAGGTCAATTCACAGTGATAAGGTTCTACCAGGTAGTTCTATATGGGGTTGAGTCACAAGTCATGGGAAATGTGTCACTAAAAGAATTGTTTTCCCCCCTTTTTCCTTGTCCCATCAAAAAGTACTGGTGGTCAAGCCATCGAGTATGCAGGCATCGCCACTCAGCCTTAAGGAGTTGGGTTTCCGGAATAAGGCATCCATCACACTTAGCAACCTTAAGAAAGGATAGAAGCACCATTGAGGCATTGAGGCCCCGTACATTCAAGCTGAGTATACTAATCATTGGGAGGTGCGTGTCTGGGAGCCCTTAAAGTCAGGTGTTGTCCTGGTCAGGAACATGTACCATCTAACAGAACTGTTGGATAACGGTGTTCAGGGAGTATGTGTAGTTCTAACGGATGTCTGGTAGGGAAAAAGAGAAAGAAAAGGAGGGACATTAAACAGTACAACAAACAGGTTCCCCGCCTAGGAACATGCATACCAAAGTCTGAGGGTCCATGTCATTGGCACTAAACCGTGGTAGTTCTCCAATCTGGTGAAGCAGGGGACCTCCACTGCCAGATAGCCACAACGATAATGGAGTCAGCGCCACCCCCAAGTCATTGCAGACATCAAACATCAGGAGCCATGGCTTCTGATCCGATGGAGGGGCACCACCGCACACCGCTTCATGATAGAGGTGTATGCAGTAGACCTAGACATTCAGTGCTCACTGACTTATTCACTATCTCGTCATTGCAGTTGGCATAACAATGCTGCCCGTTCCTTCTGGCTCTCCTTCTCCATGCATTTACGAACCGGCTTCTTTGATGAGCAAGAAGAGCGATGCATCCTTGCAGGAGGGGATGTTGGGTCTTGCGTGGAAGGCTCCCCGAGGAGAGCAGTCATATCCAGTAGGGAACAGGCCTCCTCAAGGGTTCAGATATTCCTAGTCTCATTGTCCCAAACGAATTGAAGCTAAAATGGGAGCCCTCACTTGTATTTGCTCCCTTTGTCATGAAGGAAATAGATCAGAGGCCGGAGAGATGATCAATGACGCTGGAACTTAAAAGGTGAAAGGTCTTTATACAGGTAAACTTTGTTGCCTTCAAAATCAATGGCAATTCTGTTTCACACAGCAGACATGATGGCTTCCTTCTGCCTATAGTAGTATAAACAATTGAGTATACCTCGTGGTTGACCTAGAAAGCGGGCGGGCTGTTTCACTCTATGTGTGCAATCAAGGATAATCATCTGATCTACAAGTTCTGGGGCCTCCTGATGAAACAGACGAATGACAGTCTTCGAGCCACCAGGATTCCGCATGTAATGGAATTCCTCGTATGCTAATGTTCGAGTCTCTGGGTCTGTTCTCGAGATCTAGTTGGTAGCGGAGCTCTGAGTTCCTTTTCCTCAGGTCAATAAGTTCCCTCCCGTGGCCATCCAATTCTTCCCCACTGGAGTCAGTTGTTTGTTCCAAGAAGTCAACGCATTGGTCCAACTCTGCTAGGTTCTGTCTAAGATCCTTAACATCTATGCTATGTAATTCTTGTGTGTCATGAAGTTGTCTTGGAGGGTCCCAAACAGGGCCTCCAGGAACTCCCTTGTGAATGGTGCATCTTCATTGTGAGAGACTGAGGCAGACACCTCTGCAGGAGAGGATGCGGTCGCATGAGTCTCCCCTCTGACCCATTTTTTTCAGCAAGGTCTTGACGAGCATGTCTTTAAGAGTGATTTCCCTTTTGCAGTTATGCTGTGAAGATTTGCCTGTATTGTGAGGCAGCTATGCCGTGGCAGAGAGAAGGGCATAGGACTACTGGCAATTCCAAGCAGGGGTTCGCTCAGTTAGTAGATTACTTTCCCCACAAAATTCAAGAGCGACTGGACCCCATACAGGAGCCAAATATTCTGCAGTGAATGTTCCAGCATGTGGAGGCTTCCTCTTCGGTACAACCTTCACTGCTGCCTCTGCTTAGCTGGGAAGGTCAGCCAGAGCCCCTGAGGTGCACTACAATAGTGGTCCGGGCATCCGCAGGGCCATGGGACAGGCGCCGCCCAGCAGGGCGATGTATGTGCAAAAAGCCAAAGAAACTAGGGCCAACGTGGCTCCAGCACACAAGGTGTGCACCTGAAGAGAATGAAAAATTCACACATGTAGTAAGTTGCCCCTATTTGGGCCAGCCAAGTGTTCAAGTGCCTTGGAAGGAGCCAGGTTGACAGGGCCGCAGTTGGCGCTCACAGCATGACAGGGAGAGACAGGCAGGATTCCCTGGTGAGGGGCGCAGGCCACTACAACAATGCCCGCTGTGCAGGCTTGCCCAGGTGAGGTGACTGGGGCCATCAGGAAGTCGCATCGAATTGCACTGCAGGTGCCATGTACATTCGGCCTCCTGTGCCGTCTCATTCTGATCCGTGTAGTCTTGGGGGATGCCGCCACAAGCCCCATGCCAGTCAGGCCATCACTTGGTCAGAGTGGCAGCAGGAAGCGTCAGGTGTCCATTTATCAGCCGGGTCTCAGCCGAGGTGTACAAGTCAGACGGGAGCGTGACCATCCCTCAGTGCACCGCGCAGGGCACAGGCTCTGGCATTTATTAGGTCCCCGAGTGTACCAATGAGAAGTGCAGGGCCTGTCAGCTGGGTAGGAGTGATCCACTCACACACTCTCTCCTTTCAAGGTGGCTCACCACGCAGACCTGGGAGGGCAGACATGGTTTGGGATTTCATGCACCAGGGTTGATCATGGGTAACGATTCTGGATTCCTTTGCTGCCGCCATCTTGGCTACATGGCCGTTCATGAAGGTCATGTCTCAGTGGGCTCAGGCATGGCTGCTTCAGATCAAACAGGGCCAAGCTTCACCCTAAGCTGTGGTGGCCCCTCCTAGCATACCATCCATTACTATGGGGCTCGGGGGGACCCGGCAGCCACTCCCATGCTCCCATGAGGCAGCAGAGCTTCAACAAGTAGGTCTTACATAGGCGCAATCTTGGACACGCCCCCCTTTTAACATGAATGTTTAAATACATTTCACATTTGTTTTTCTTAATGTATTTTATTTGTTGTCTTAACATTGAAACTCTACCATAATGCTTGAAAAACACTTTCATTACAAAGAATGACCCAGGCTTCTATTCCTATTCTGAATGTATCTTAGTTCATTTTTTCATAATAGTGTTTAATGAAGATTATGCAAAAAATACACCACAGTCTACCCATCCCTCAAGAGATGTAAACCTAGACTTGTCATCCATAAATCTTCAACGCAGGCGAGAGGAACAGGAAAGAGAATCTCTCCTTTTTGAAGGCTTAAATGCATCAAGTAACATATGCAAGATTGGCAGGAAACCTTTGCTTATTATGTGTAATTTCATTTTATATTGTGTCTCGGCTAGAAA
Source organism: Triturus cristatus (assembly GCF_964204655.1). Classification (NCBI taxonomy): domain Eukaryota; kingdom Metazoa; phylum Chordata; class Amphibia; order Caudata; family Salamandridae; genus Triturus; species Triturus cristatus. The sequence goes on along the minus strand of NC_140588.1, from coordinate 312,675,555 downwards.
CTATTTTGTGACAAATATAAGTAGATTTTACATAAAACTAGGGTTTAAGTTGCAAATGTGTCAAATTCCGGATTATATGGTATCTGATGTGGCTGTGACATCACACAATTCAATGCTGCTGTTTCAAGCCCTTGGGAGAAATCCAAGTCCACTTTGCACTTAGTGATGAAAGGGTAGATATATTTGGCTGAGATTGAGGCATAGGGATGTCACGGAGAAGACATTGAGATGTTGACGGTAGACCTAAAGTATTGTAAGTTTACTATGAATTATGGACCAAGTGGAGTCAGGGTGGCTAATAGTGTGGCACCAGTGAAAACAGGAAAATACATGGTGGCTCTTGGGAAAACATAGCAGGGGAATGGAAAACATAGGTAGGCCAAAATGAAGAAATTGGGGAGTGGTAGAAAAGGCAATGATGCACCCTGACACATTTGAGGCTATCAGAGGCCTATGAGGGCTAGTAGAGGTTAGTTAGACAAGGACAGCAAAGGTGCAAGCAGAAAAGCATTAGGACTAACATGGGTGTTGACACAAAGACACCCAATCAAAATTGGCCGATATGGGGTCTAAAGTGGGGAGAAGAGGAAACATCTAGAAGTGCATGGTGCTGTGGGTCAGACGTGAAACAGAGGTGACGATATGAGGTCTGATGAACAGAAATAGGCACCTTAGGGTCGACAATAGACTCAATATGAACACATGGGAGCAGAGTTGGTAACATGGTGAAGTTGATGGGAAGGCAGAGAGACTTATGGAGATGCTTGTAGCTGATAGGGAATGGAGCAAGCTGGAGACATGAGGCTTCTTAGGGAGGAGATCACAAAACAACAGAAACTATCTGGCTAACAAATCATTCTTTGACTCAATCTGCTAAAAACATTTCATTAAACTATATCTGTGAGGAACAGTATAAGAATACCAGTGAAGCCTTACAAATAAACCTAGACCATTAATACAATAGCACAATACATGTGAAATCTATAGAAAGTTAGGGAACAAGGGAGAAAGGTAATCCTTGTCTTCTAGGATCTAGAATTGAGATATGTTCCACAATTGTATAGGATGGGATGGAGTTGCTGGCTGCTGGAGCAGAGGGTGGCTATATTTACTGATAGTTTGAACTACATTATATGATGCTATAAATTTAAACTAATTGGTTCAGTGAGTCCCGACATCATATGACACTGGCAAGTACACATTGTATCCCTATTTATTATTTACATTATATGAAAGTATGAACTTGACATTATACAGTTCCAGCAATATAGCGAACCATACTAAGAGTGCTTTTACCAGATGCATTAACACATTAATGTTGGGATGTGTTATGTTTTTGTGGTCTTTATATGGGGACACTAATCCAAGCACAGTTTGTGGGCCTGTCGATCTAAAAAGAAGTCATTTTATACATTTAAGGCCAGATGTAGCCTAGTATTATCAAATGCCATGAGATCCCTTTTTGCAGTTCATATAGGTCATTGCATACATGTGAATCAGGCTGTTTTAAGTTCTATGTCTGCCCTGAGAAATGCCTCTACACCTTCCTCTAGTAAAACCTATAACAGTAATCTTTGAATATAATATGTCTTTCATCCTATAAGCCAAAGTATTAATTTAAAGTATATGTTACCAACCGAATCAGGTCAAAGAGGCTGGCCTACTCCTTCATTGTGATCAAAGAAAAACAATGTTCAGATGCATCATCATGACAGGATTGGATCATTGAAAATAATTACTGCTGGATCTTCTTAAGAAATCAATTTGCACATCACAACTATTGTTGAGCCATGCAGCCAGAATCATTCATCAAACAACCTTCAAAAGCCACTTTAACCATCTCTTCAAACATTTCTCCATCTCTACATTCCATCCAAAAGGTGTGGGAACATGAGAGTGATTAGTCTTGCAAGTAAAGGAATGCCCACAAACATGGATGTTTGTTTGCATATACATACTTCTCTTCTTCACCTTTTCACCCTCTATTGGGTTTGGTTTTTACTTCCACGAATGGATAGCTTAAATCCTTTTCCAGGGAGGAAAGAAGGATAAGTCGCCCCCAGATTTGGTAGGGGTGTAGGGGAAGGGCCTTCCCAAAAGAGAAAAAATATTTTTAACACGGAGAGAAAATAATGTGCTATGGAGATCTCTGTAAAGTGGGACACATAACATTCATAATAGTATGCCTGGAAAACTGATCCTGATGCAGCATTCCTGGAGTACTCTTGGGAATACTTGTGAATTCCAGAAATCAGAAAAGTACATACAGGTGGAGACTTTGGGCAATAGTTTTCCAACTTTCTCTGTGTCAGACCCATAATTATGGTCTGAGGTCTGAGTTTAGAGAACTTTAAAACTTTCAAAGAAAAGCTTGAAGACGCTTCTATTCAGGAAGTGTAGCACATTTAAATAACTCCAACAGGATTTATTTTGGATTGTCTTACGTCCCTCTCTTGCCCAAACATAATCTTGTTAGTACATTCTTTATTCTATCATCCCAAGGCAGGTCATAAATGATACACACATAAAATCATACATAAAAGAAGAATTTTAAAAATATCTACAATAAAATTCTTAGATAACTTCCATTAAAAAGGATGACATTGCTTGTAGGCATCCCTATATTCTATATACATCATGCAAACATTTTCCTTTTTTCCTTGTACACTATTAACACCAACTGTATAATCAAGACATGGTTCAAGCAATACAATTCTTTCTGGAACTGAGTGAAGCCAGATGCATAGTAGGTACGTTACACTAGCAGCGTTTACGCACTAGCAATCCAACATACAAAAACCAAGTGGATATATGCCATGTTTTGTCTGACTTTGCATCTATATCTTTAGAGAAGATTAAACATGAGTGGAATTCTATCCTGAAGGCGCCATTTGGGAACCTTATTGTGCCAATCCCGATGTTTTTCATACACAGTGAAAAATGCCACTGAGTGTACTGTGCATAGAGTACCAACTTTCTCTTTCAATACTCCAGACTAATCACTGTTTTTTTAAATTCATTCCTTGGCTATTTGGTGTAGGGAAAACATAACCAAGCTCTGCATTGTCCGTGCTTTTTTTTTTTTAAATCACCCTCTGGAATTTTTTTATGCTGGAGGACCAAGGATTTCGTAACAGGGTAAAGGGAAGTAAGGGGCAAACATGTGTCTTTAGGGATGTATTTCCTAAATTCATTTTTTTATATCTAGATATACTGATTTAATGGGCAGTTTTATTGTTCAGGTGCTATGTAGCAGTGTACTGTAGGCCACATATTGTATACTTTAAACTATCCTTGCCTTATATATCTTTGTAGGTGGTGGTGGGGAAGACTCCATGGTTTATCCTAAGCGTTCTTCTCCAAAGTCGTGTGCCCTCCACTGTTTTGTCAAACCTATTTGTGTGTGTATGTTTTTGTGTGAGTGTGCATGTGTGTGTATGCGTGCAGGTATGTGTGTGTGTGTGTCACAAGTGGTTCATACATTGGAGTAAAGATAATACAGCTCTGATGCCATTAACAATGTGCAGAACTGATTGTTGTGGGGCATCATTTAAATTGCTTGATTTTTATTTATTGTGATCTAATACACATATTAGCCAGTAGCTCGGCATGGTTTTCATTGATCAGAAGTAATTCACACAATTGAAAAGGTTGGAGTCCGCTGTTCTAGTGTCTGTAAAAACCTTGTAAAAGGAATTTTGAAAAATACATTTGAAACAAGCCTTTTTCTGATTATAAGCATTTTTGGACAACCCTATTGATAAGTGAATAACATGTTGTTTGATTTGTTATCCTAAGATGTAAAGGAGGCAAATTGATTCTACATGTTCTTCAGAGTTTGCACATATAGCTTCGAAAATGTGCATTCTATAATGTTAACATGCATTGATCTGTGTACCTCCAGTTAATTACTTTCTTCCTTGGACTATACATTGCTAGTGATCTAGTTGGAGAAAATGTTTCTCCATTACAGAATACTTCGCTTACGACTTTCTAATTTGATGGAGGTAAATTGATTTCATTTACTCTACAGTTTGTGCATATAATCTCAAAATGTATATATTATACTTTGACCGTGCACTGATAACATTTTGAAATATATAAAAATTAAGAGCCTCATTGTACAGACAATTTATACTGATGTTATACATATTTATGCTTACTTTTGAGTGGAAACTCCAAAATAATTGCGAAGAAATAAGACTCTAAAATGTCTTAAAGAAGGGGTTAACACATTTGGCACAGAATATGACTGTGGCTATTCCTCTCGAAGAATAATAATAAATGAAACTATCAAATACTTTCTTGTTAGTCCCCGCATACATTATGCTGTGATTCTCCGAACCTGATTACATAGTTGCATTTTTAAATAATTAACAGACATTTTAATAATTCACTACAATGTTGATCTTTTTTATTATTAACATGCATTTAAAAAAGAAAGGCATACACAATGAAACAAATGTAAAATTAAAGCCAGTTTTAAAGTCTGCGTTTCTTCGGTAAGTCATAAATGTCATGATTATGGGGCATATTTACAAGCTGGCGATAAAAAATTATCGCTGCTTTTACGTCCGCTTTCGGATGAAAAGCGGCGATAATTTTATCGCCTAATTAGCAAGGCACGCTGTCGCGTGAAACCTTGCTTTAGCGTGGGGATTCCTAACGCCCAGCTTTGCATCTCTAATGAGATGCAAAGTGGGCGTTCCTGACCTAACATGACAGGAGAAATGTCGCTAAGCGACATTTCTCCTATCATCAAGCCCCACGCTATGAAGCATAGCGGCAGGAAAAGTAGCGATAACCCCTGTTATCGCTACTTTCCTTACGCCTGCTTCAGGACTGACTTAGCCATGATATCCTATGGAAGGAGGATATCATGGCTAAGTTTGTGAGTCCCTATCAACAAGGTAACGTCACGCTACGTGAGATTATCGCTGGGTTTCCAGCGATAATCTCACGTTAGGCAGTTAGTGTGAGGATTTTTATCGCTGAGGAGATAAGCGTTGCTAATAGCACGCTATCTCAGCGATAAAAATCCACGTTACCCGGCGATAATTATCCTCAGGCTAAGAGCGCTGAGCGATAATTATCGCCGGGCGTTGCTGATATGCCCCTATGTTCTTTTGGAAATGGATTTGTGGGTAAACCACTGCTATTGATCTCTAGTTCCTCCTGTTTTGTACTGGGTCAGTTGAGGGGACAGTTGTCAATGTGTTTTTGTCAATGCCTGCTGCATTATTCTATGTCTGTGTTTGTTAGTTCCCATCCTCGTGAATGAGTGCGTAGCACTCTAGTGAGTGGAGATATGACAATATCTGGGGGTGAACAACTCGTGTCTAAGGAGGCCTTTAACTGGACTTTTATAATCTTTTAATTAGTCAGGTGCACCCACCTTAAAAACCCTAACAAGAGTAGCACAGACCCTCAGACACGTCAAATGCTGAACAGAAAAAAACGCACAAGCCTGATACAGGAGAGAGGGCAAGAGTGGAGCAGATAGAGAGAAGGAGTGGAGGAAGGTGCAAAGAGACACAGCAAGAAAAAAAAAGCGATAAAAGACAGGAGAATAGAAGGCAGCAAGGAAAGCAAATCTGATACAGAGGGAGAACAAATATATAGCATGTGTGTAGGAGGTAGAGATGATGACTGAAAGAAGGGATGTAGGTGAGAAGACAGAAAGGAAAAAGAGCAGAAAAGGGGTAGAGAGAAAAGAGGAGGAGTAAAGTGGAGAGTGAGGTGATGAGGACTAGAGAAGAGAAGAGACAGAAAGAGCAGAAGTTGAGGGGACTCAACAGGGCATGGATAAAAGGAGGGACAAATGGGTAGAATAGAGAAACCAGAAAATGCAAATGTATATTAGAGGAAGAGACGTGACAGACCAGGGATGAAAACGGACCTGAGAGCAATGATAAGGGGATTTAGAGCAGAGCAGGGATAGAGGATACAAAGAAAGGCAATACCATTGGTGAAAGAGGCCTGCAACTGGTAGCAGTGGGTCAGTGTAGTTGTGAAAGTGGGCAGCAGCCTCTTTAGAAAAATGTTAGTCACCATCACTTATTTATTTCACAAATTAAACACATCCTGGAAGAATTCAATGCCAAAGTCTAAACATGGGTTGACTCCAATTGGATTCATTGCTAATTAAAATGGCAATATAATTTTCAATACCATGCAAGATTGCAGACACTCCAGTAAGCTCGATTTTGGTAAGTGCATCAACAGTGTTTGATATGCAAGTACTGACAGAGCTGGGCATGCCCTGGGCCCTAGGGGTGTTTCGATACCTAGGTGTAATGATCACATATACTGAAACACAGTGGGATGTATTGAACAGCTTGCAATTACTAAAAAGCTTACAAGGTTCCATGGACCTTTGGGTGTCAGTATTGGGGAGAATAGTTGTAGGCAAAATGTTAGTGCTGCCTAAATGCTTATATTCATTTCAAGCAGTTTTTACATAATCCCACAAAGGATTTATTAAGCATATGCAATCCCTAGTAAATATTTCAATATGGGGCAGAAAAAGGGGCAGGCGCAGAATGGACACTTTAACATGCACCTACAAAGAGGGGGAGGCTGCGAGACCCAGATATGGAAGCCTACTACCTGGCTGCTCAAACGCAGTTTACAGCAGGGTGGTTCGACCTAGGGTCCAGCACAGATCAAACTCTGTTAATCCCACTGCGTGGGGGAAAAGGTGCTCAAACAGTTTATTTGAATGCAGGTTACCTTTGTTTGGACCCTTGCCTGATGAGAGATATGGCCGAAATATGGTAAAGATATAGGTTTTGGTGAGGTCAACAAATGCCATGCACATGAGACCTGCCACTATGGCAGCTACCAGAGTTTATGCTTCTAGAAAGTGATAGGGATATGTCCTAATGGAAAAGGGGGCTGTGGGGTTGTATTACAATGGGTGACCTATGGGAACCAGGAGCTCTGTCTACATTGTATATAGCCCAGGAACTGTTCAATGTGCCATTGTGTCAAATACTACAATATAGAGCCATTTGGGGCTGCTTGTTGTCTGCGGGGCAACATACAAGAAACACTAAAAATTTCCAATGCCCTAGGTCTTATAGGGGCAGCAGGCAGGGGGCATGGAGCTATTACTAGATTGTATAACGCTACTAGAGATAACACTAACAAACACCCCTTGAAGTCCCAAATAAAATCGAAACCAGATTCTAAGACAGAATTCTGTGACATCCAATGGAACAAAGCACTTATATTATTAAAAGACATATCAAGCAACACGAGATTTAGACTTAGACTTTAATTATATCCACAGAACATATGTGATCCACTGCAATACTACATAGAATCAGCCGGATGTCTGTCTTTTTGCATTAGTCTTACATGTGCAGCATCGGAGGCCACATATCCTTCAGTGGTGTGGGTTTTCCCAAAAGGTAGAAGGCTGCTGGTAATCATTGGGGTATAGATATAATCAGCAGATGTCAATATTAACACCCCTTCTCACTCAGGCATGTTTGATGGGGTTTGACACAATTAGTTCAAAACCCAAAATTAAAAAAAAAAAAAATGTGTGCAATTTACAATACTGTTGGCTAAAAGAAGTACTGCGTTTAAGTGGCTGGGGAACATGGGCCCAGAAATCTAGAACATGATTTGGAATGTTACTGAATGAACATTGGCGGAAAAAGTAAATATTAAACAAGCTAGAACTGATGAGAAGCTACAAGAAGACTGAGAAGAGGGCCGATTTTGAGTTTGGCCAAACCCGTGTGGGCACCACCAGCCAGATTACAAGTTTCCTAATGTCTGGTGGGCTTTTTGGTGGTCCCACGGTGGTGCCTATGAAGATGGGAAGGCCAAAAACAGGTCCTGCATGGAATGCACACAAGGGGGCACATGTTGTGCCCCCCCTGCATGCATCTTCATGAACAAAGGCAACAGAAGGCTGTGTAGTTTCCCCTTTGTTTTAAGACTGCAAGCCTATTGATGGAGGAAAGCCCACTATGACACCGCTGGTGGTCCTGAAACTCGTAATATGCATGGCAGTGCCGCAGCGGCATTACCAGCAGATTATTCTGACCGCCACGCCACCACCAGGCAGTGGCAATTCCCTGGCGTTTGCAGCTGTGCAATGGCGGTCTGGCTGCCAAAGTTGTTTTTGGGCGGTCCGACTGCTGGTGCGGTGGTGGTTGGACTGCTAACAGCACGCCCAGCGAGCGAGTCTCATAGTCCTCAGACCGCCAGACTTGTAATTAGGCCCTTAGAGATGTGGAAAATGTTGGTGTGTAATCTGATCTACGTGCTGGACAGTAGACCCCATGATGACAGCGTAGCATTGTACCAAATCATTATGGAGAAAATGTACCATCTACTCACTTTTGAACAAAGTAGGCCATACGTTAATTGATATATTATGTGTTGGACTGAACACCATCATGTTACTCATGCTCACTTGATTCTACTGAAACTGAATAGGCAATGCTTACATTTGTTAGAATTTTAAACTAATTCAAATATGGTATAATAACAGCCCGTGATATGTTAGTCAGCTGTCAGATGAATTGCACACTTTTGGGTCATTTGTTGAAGATCCTTCAGCAAACCCTCATACAGGAGGTTCAAATCTTTTGGAAATCCACCTGCTGTAATGCTTGTTCGAACAGTAGAAATATCTCAACTACTATGTGATGCAAAAGCAATAAGATTCAACTTCAAACGCCAGGGCATTGACTCTATTGAACAATTGGAACTAACAACATGCATCATCAAAATGATTACATCCCTTGAGCTTCCTACACAGGAAGTCAGGAGGAAAGGCTGCAGTGTATGCCAAGCCACACCATTGCTGAAAGTACAATGAGCAAAGAAAGTTACAATAAATAATCTGAAACTACTGGTTTTGTTGACAGTTTACTCTTTTGTCTCGTGTCATGAAAAAGCCAGCAATAAAGACAATATCCTCCCTAGAATACATCTGTGTCACTGCACAGGATCCACTGTACAAACATAAAGAATATACTTTGATTGCCCTTTCCCATGAAGGATGAGACCAGATTACAAAACATCTTTAACTGGTGCTACTTAGCTAGACCTTACTTGGTGCAAACTTTTCCTTTGTTATGAGAAATTTAGGCACAATTATGTGATATTGAGTGTAATTAAATGAAATACAAATCTATCATCTCAAGCTATGTTTTAGCATGAAATGCATCCTCATATACATTTTTGACATTATGATGCATTTAAGCAAAGCACTGCGAAGAGCAGCCACTCAGGTTCTGTTGTTTGTGTGCATTTGCGGTATATTCTTATGGAGAATGTTGGGCTTTGCTGGAATTTTTTCACCGCAAATGTCACATACTTACACAAATAGGTGTCTTGGCATAATTACGGGAATTTTGCATAGCAAGCGTAATGTAAAATTCACAGAATTATGCAAATTATGGTGGTGTATTTTAAATTTCACCCAAGCCTAGTGCAAACTTCTTTTACCACTGTATTTTGCATTTAGGTTTCTTCGGGTGGATAACGTGTGACAGCAATGTTTTTTGTAGTGAAGGTGATGTCAGTTGTTTTTTCAGCTGTAGTATCTTTGGGCTGCATTTTCACAAAGTGATGTTTTGCTGTACTGTATTTGTTTTGTTCTTTCTTTGACTGATTTGATATGATCTGTTTTTTGTGTTGCTGCATTGTTTGAAATACTGCTACATTTCTAGACAAGAACAGCTGATATTTTTAAAGTTCCTGTGATAAGCAACTATTTACAACTGTCTTAAATAGCACTGCTTCAGCTCTTCAAATATTAAAGATATTGGTCTTCCTAAAATCATCATAGCAAATATACAATAATTAGCATTTGTGGGCCCACATTATGTGATACAGCCTATGGTATCCACGTGTAGGACCTGGATCGTCAAGAGGGTGTCTAAACACAAAAGTGGAGTACTGCAACGGCTAGAACAAAGATGAACTGAAGTGCTCTTTTCACCAACCTCCACAGTGAACTAGTTCTAGCAACATTACTGAGATATCCCAACAGCAACTAGTAAACACAGCTAGCAGGAAATCACATTTCCAAATTCCTTTGTAGGATGCACAATCTACACCACTTGCATTAGTAGGCATACACTTTCTTTTGGCTTGAACTATTATCAAGATCTTAGTTGCAAGTAGCTCAGAAATAGACATTGTCAGTTAGGCCACTGGAGAGGCTGTTACAGGAGCACTTGGATGACCAAGCAAGAATTCCATGAGATCATGAACTATTGATGTATTGCCATGAAACAATGGTATAGTGGCCTGAACTAAGTTGGCTGACATTAAAAGTTCTATTATGTCCTGTAGATCAGTGTATTCTTTGAACATATTTTCAGTGCAGCTGGTGTAGTTGTCAGTCTCAGAAGAACAAGTCTGGCTCCTCAAAACGTGATGATTGTCAGAATAAAAACAAATTATTATTATGTGACAATCAAAAATGGACTCCTGTGCACAGTGATGTAGACTCAGATATTAAAGACCAAGATCCTGATTTCGAGTTTGGCGGATGGATGGTTTATCACAAATTGGATGGATATCATGTTTACCATATTACCAGTGCATTATATCCTAATGCACTTGTAGTTAGGCAGATGGAATATCCATATGCTTGTGACAAAGTATTTGTCCTTTAATTACTAAATCTGACTCAAAGACATTTTGGCCTTCAAGTGTGGATGTGGGGAACCTTGTGTAAGCAGTGCCAAACCTGTCCAGGAGCATAAAATAGAACTGTAAAACCTGTACTTTCAGTTGTCAATACCTTACAGAAAATCTGACGGAGTTAGCGAATGTTATATGAAAGGGCCAACATATTCCAACTTTATCCTAGTTGAACACCGGTGTAGCACATATTTTCCTATCCATGTGTTTTTTTAACCTACATTGAATATGACTGTTTCTATTATTTGGAATAGTGTTGCTTTGGATTTCAATTAATGGCTCTGTCTTATGCATTGAGGTCTGAAGATGATGCTGGTTTTACTGACTGCTTTTGAATTCCCTACTGACCCTGTCTTCTTTCATGTAATTCACCCTGTTTCATGTTACAACTTTGGAAAATCTGCATGCGCCTAACATGACTGCTGTAGCCATCCTTTATTTAAATAAAATAACCAAGGGAAATGATTTTCTTTGGTTTTGCCTGACTAAATGTTGCCTTGGCTTAGATCCTCTTCCTGTCCACAATCTGTCTTTAGCATACCTGATCACATGTGACCCAGATGCCTTCCTACATCTCCCACCCCTTCCCCAGTCTGATTTACTATACCTTCCCTTTATGGCATCCAGGAAACAAATTAAGAGGCAAATGGCATCTTCTCATAGAGTCTTCCTTGCTTCGGCATGTTTAAGGGGTCTGTATAAGAACTTCAGCCAAAACAACTCCTATACTATCACCCACTCTATCAAGATTCGACTCATTGCCACTACTCCTTTGTCATCTTTTTTAATGTACCTGCATTCTTTCGCAAGAATCACTTCAGATTCACTAGTAGAACATCCACACCTGAGGTTCACCCCCCTCTGCTTATACACAGACACCACAATCTTTATGCATGAGTTCCTTCCCTGGAAGAACACTATTGCTCTTCCTGGTGGCGGGAAATGGAAGCAGGGTCTTCAAATACAGTCACAGAAGAAGTAACTATTTAATAGTGGAAAATTGCAAAAGTTGCTTACCAGCCAATCATTGATAACATCATAGAATGGTGGCCGCATCATATCCACTCCTGGGTGGCTCTGCAGTATTCCTTCCAACTTGGTATGGGGTTGAGGAGTTCCCAGCAAGTTGCCAACTCCTGACTTACTGACCAGAAACAAACCTCTTAGGCAGCAGTCTATTAATCTTAGTGTAGCAGCTCTCATTGGGTTTGTTCCTGCCTCACATAGACAACCCAGAGAATACTTGAGTTTCAAACCATTTACAGAGTGCATGCCAAGTTCCTGAGTGTCTGCCCAAGTATTTTTTACATGTCTCCTGCAGTAATGCAACTAATGACTACTGTTTTCTTTCTTTCCATTGAAGTAGGACCAGTAGAGCCCGCTTAATTTGAGGACAAAAGAGGGTGGTGCTGGTTTCACCCTAGTTAGGGCTCATCAGCCAGGTATAGCTTGGTTGCAATGACATGGTGGGCCCTTGGCCCACGTCTGGGTATACCTGTCTTGGGTTGGTCATGTTCCAGTTCAGGGAGGACCTGGCCAGGAAGTTCGGGCTGGACTGTTCCCATTGGTGCACTGCCCAAACTGATTTGCATAAAGCTGGATCCAAATAGAAGTGACATGGTGTGCAAAATAATGATGGACTGAGATGCGGCCCTGAGTAATTACCAGCGGCTGAGAATAATTCAAGCGTTCCATCCAGCACTTTTTTTTAAACTGCCAAGTGTGGTATCTCATGTTTATTTTTTCTTCAGCTCATCATTTTTGATCTATGCCATAATTTAAGTTTGGGTTACTTACTTCACTACTTTTTTTAATAGCATTTACATAATATGTCAGACAATGCTGACAGTTTTTTTATTTTTTTTATTTCAACATGTTTTAATAAATTTTATACGAGAACATATTGGCAGTTCTGTTACATGGTTAGCATAGGTTGTATCAAGTGCAGCTTGTACATCAGTATATTGAGACGTTATGTCCCGTTTGTTTAGCTAACCCCACCTGATGATAGTTAGAGAAAAAGAGACAGAGACAGGAAGAGAAAAGGCCTAGAAACAAGTTGGGAAAGTACAGGTAGGAGACAGGCAAGGAGAGTTACATTTCTTATAATTGAAATTACATATGACATTCTGTGGGTATGTTGGCACCCATGTAGGTTGGAGTTGGTGGGGCTCCCCCTTTTGGCCGGCCCGGGAAGACAACATTGGTTGAGAACAGTTAAGTACGATTGTCTGGGTGGTGCGTTCATAGGGTGTGCGAGGTTGCATACCGCCGGTACCTTATTTTCACGAAGGTTCACAAGAGTCTAGGTACGTGTCAAGAGATTTCCCCATCTTTCTGGATGCCGTTTTCCATGGTGACTTTTGCAGTGCATTGTTGTCTGCACCTCTGAGATGGGTGATCCTGTTGAACCAGCCTTTGTAAGAAGTTTTACTTGTGTCTCTCCAATTGGCGAGGACCATTTTCACCGCTGCTGTCAGTATCAGGTCTAGTAGGTCTTTATCGGGTTCAGATCTCAAGTCTGTGCGCATAAATGCCATAATAAGGGTGGAAAATTATTTTGTTAGCTTACATCCAAAAAAACCACTTATAAACACAAAGATTTTCTCCCAGAATGATTTGAGCATTGGGCAGTGTAAGATAAGGTGTGCTAAATCCCCGGTTTCCTTGTTACAGTTCCAACATAACTCGTCATCCCTGAGGCCTAATGAGAATAAACAGGCGGGGGTCCAGAAAGCCTTGTGTAACAGCCAAAATTTTGTTTGTGAGAGCACCGGGGAGATCTTATTACGTGAGGCCGAGCTCCATAGTGTGGCCCATTATTGTTTGTTATGTGTGGCGTTCGTTTGTTTATCCCAATAGGCAACCGTCTTAACATTAAGTTTGAGGAATTTAGGTGGAGGAGTTTGTAGAGCTGTGAAACCTGGTGTCCCAACTTATCAATGTTCGACACAAACCGGGAGATTGATGGTAGTGAGGCAGATAATTTGGTTTTTGACAGGGGCGTTCTAATTTAAAAAAATGTATAGAATTCAATGTCAGCTAGGTTATATCTTGACTTGAGGTCTGTGAATGTGATAGGGTATGTTTCGTTTTCTAGTTGGTAAGGGTAGTGGATGCCTTTTTCGATCCATACATTGAAGGCTAGGCTTTTCCCTTTATACAAAATCTTGCTATTGGCCTATAGTGACTCAATTTTCGAACCTTTGATGCTATTCTCCAGCTTCTTATCTACCTTTAATAGCGCGATTTTTGTATTTTTAAAAATGGACTTGGAGGTGTGGGGGTATCTATTTGCTGTTAATAGAGCCAGGGGGCTAAGGTTATTCAGGATTGCCCTCTCTACCTGTAGCCATACCGGCGTATAGTCGGCGGGCAGTGATATCCAGTATGAGCCTTGTTTTGCCAGAAAGGCTAGCTGGAATATTCTGAAGTCTGCTAGATTTACCCCTCCTTGACCTTTATCCAGTCTTAATTTTTTGATACTTATCCATGCTTTCTTCCCTCGCCAAAGGAATTTAGAGATCAGAATGTCAGCTTTGCGGTGGAAATCATCTGTGAGGAAGAGCGGGAACATACTGATCAGATAGTTAATCATTGGGGTGATCATCATTTTAATGGTTTCGATTCTGCCCCACCACGAATTTTGAGGTCCAGGAGTCCAGGAGTTTCTTAATCTTTTCTAATATTAGTTTCTCATTCTGTTGAAGCGTGTCAATTAAGTCGCTACCAAAATTTATACCTAGGTATTTGATATATCCTATTTGCCAGGCAAAGCCCGACCCCCCGGGGTGTCTCTCGTGCAATGAATATTTAGTGGTTTGCATTCTGACTTGTCTCTGTTTAGTTTATACCCTGAGAACCCAGAATATTTTGCTATCGTCTCCATCAGGGCCTCAATTGACGTCTTTGGTTGTTTAGTTACTATTAGTATGTCATCTGCATAGGCTGCTAATTATACTTCAACGCCATTGATATCAATCCCTCTTATGTTCGTATTTAATTTGATATCTTGGATAAGGGGTTCTAGTGCAAGTAAGAGTAATGAAGGGGAATAGAGGACATCCCTGTCTAGTGCCTTGTTGAAGTGTAAAAGGTTCAGAGAGAGACCCATTAACGATGATACGGACTGATGGTTCCCCGTACAGAGCCATAACCATCCGTATGTATCCTGCCCCTAAGTTGAACGATTGCATGCAGCGTTCTAGGAAAGCCCAGGAGACTCTATCGAAGGCCTTCTCCGCATCTAGAGTGATAGCTACTGCCGGTTCAGATTTCGTTGCCGCATGTTCTAGTATGTGGCAGAGAAGTCGGGTGTTGTCATTAGACATTCTAGTACGTAGGAAACCTACCTGGGAGTTGCTTATTAGTTTTGGGAGAAAAGAGTTGAGTCTGACTGCCAGTATCTTAGCATATATTTTGCAGTCCATGTTGATAAGGGATATGGGTCTGTAGGTTTTGGTGACAGTTGATCTTTCCCCTCCTTTGGAATGACTATAATGTTGGCTTCTGACATGGTTTGTGATACTGCCCCCCTAGACGCTGAGTAATTAAAAACTTGTTTCATGGTTGGTTTCAGCTGATCTAAGAAAGTCTTGTAGAAAGCGGATGTAAACCCGTCTGTTCTGGGGGCTTTATTTTATTTCAGTGATTTGCCTGCCATTTCAATTTCGGTATAGTTAATTTCTTGACCTAGCCTTAGTGTGTCCTCGGCGCTTAGTTGCGGTAACCCGAATCTATCGAGGTATTTTGTACACTCCTCTAGATTAAGGTTGTGTTCGTTTTTGTAAAGTTCTTGGTAGAACTCTTGAAAGGTCTTTAGGATGTCCTTGTGTCTTGTGTGAGTCTGTGATGGAAGAGATGGCACACTGGTTGCGTTTGTGTTTGAGATAGGAGGCAAGGAGTTTCCCTGCTTTATTGGCTTCGCAAAGGTTAAGGGCTTTGTATTTATTAATCCACAGTCCCGCCCTCTCACTCAGTATTTTGTTGTACACCTACTTGTTTTGTGTTAATTTTGCGAGGGTCTTGCTATCATGTAGGTCCCTTGCATGGGCCATTTCCAAACTCTTGATCTCCTGCTCAAGCTGTGTTAGTCTCAGATTTGTAGTCTTGTTTATTTTTGACTTTATTTCAATTATTGTGCCTCTGATGGTTGCCTTCAGGGCATCCCAGAGTGTGGTAGCGCTAGTCTCCTGGGATCCTTTGTGCTTGAGGTAGTCTATTATGGCCTCCTCAATCTTTTTTTTGTTCGCAGGGTCTGCAAGTACATCATTATTGAAGCGCCATCTCCGAGGGACGGCTTCATTGTGACACCCGCTCAGTTTTAGGCTAATACATGAGTGATCTGATACTAGTCTAGGAGCTATGTCTGAGTGTTCGATTAGACGTGTGTGAGATCCGGAGATTAGTATATAGTCTATCGTGGTGTAAGATTTGTGAGGGTTGGAGTAGAATGTGTAGTCTCCAGTGTCCGGGTGTTGGAGGCGCCATGCATCCTTTAGGTTAAATTTGGAGCAGATATTCTGGAGTATAGCATGCAAGTTTGGAGGGTGATATTGACAGGAGGATTGTCTGTCCGTTATGTGTCCAATGGTATGTTAAAATTCCCTGCTACCACCATAAGGTCGCTTTGGGGGAAGCTGTCTAGCGTGCCTGACACCTCTGACCAAAAGGATGGGTCGTCTGCATTGGGGCCGTATATGTTTGCTACGTGGAATAGCTCCTCCTCCCTTCTTAAATGTGTCACCAGAAGTCTTCCTTCGCTATCGTGGGACTGTGAGTCTAGTGTAATGTTGGATCTTTTGGATACCAGTGTCATTGCCCCACGTTTCTTTTTGTCGGCGGGCGAGCAAGCTATCTGCGAGATCCAGTTACCTCTCACTAGTTCAGTATCCTCCAGGGATAGTTTGGTCTCCTGTAGTAGGATTATATCGCCTTTAGTTTTAGCTAGGTAGTCTATAATCTTCCGGCACTTAATAGGGTGGTTAAGACCTTTGATATTGAGGGACACTATGTTAATGTCTTCTGCCAGGTTGAGTGTGTTATTGCGGGCCATCAATTGGGATGTAGTGTGGTAGGAGCCTCCGTTCTATGTACACAATTCACAAAATCGCTATCTCTAAATTTGGCAATGAAAGGATGGAATGTTAACCCTCCCACCCTACTCCTGAGGTTCCTTACGTCTGCATCCCCCAGGCGTTCTGCAAGCAACGTAAATGTCATCTTTGGGTACATCTGTATGCCAGGGTCCCTAAACACGTTGGTTAACAAGGCATGCCATATACAGTTTGTAGAGAAAAAAGAGGTGAAAAGGAAAAGGAAGATAGAGAATATAGAAAGCCAAGAACTGAGAAACCCTAGTGCAGATTCCCCTCCACCACTCCCCCCTCCCACCCCTTCTGCCCCTCCCCCCACTGCAAAAACTTGTATGTCGGAGGTGCGACGGCAGGATCGTCGTCCACCTCTCGGAGAGTAACTGTCAGGTAATTTTTCTGCTGAAATTCCTATGAAATCCTACTAGGTCTACAGCCTCTTATGCGTTTATAGGACCATATCTCGATACCACACACATACAGCGTGTTGGAGCAAAGTACATAAACAGTATAATCGTTTATAAAGGATACGATGGGCTGGCGTCACGATGTATCCGTTAAGCAACCGAGGTAAATATTGCTTGAGTTAGTGAGGTATATAGCGGTTGCAGATCCCATCTTATCATACTGTGCAAGATAAGGTAGATAGTGAGGTAGTTAGTGGTTATGTTACTGATTCCTTCTTAAGATTAGATACAAGAGCTTGGCCCTGCCAGTGAGGAAGAGCTTCATACAGCATTCAGTTCCGGCGACGATCCCCTTTTGCTGGAGCTGGCTTGCGACGTTTCTATGTCTTGTGAGGTTGGTCCATCCAGGAATGCAGCCAGGTCCTTTGGGTCACTAAAATAGAGATGTCTACCCTTATCGATTATCCTCTATTTGGCGGGGGCAACGAATGAGAACTGCATGTTTTTGCTCCTGAGTTTATCACGTAAAAGGCAAGGAACCCCTTCCTGGTGTCGACCGTGGGCTTAGAGTAGTCTTGTGTAAGAATGATCTTATGACCCTTCCATATGATCTGGTGATCTTTTCGTGTATAGTTAAAGATGGCCTCCGTGTGATGTGATCTCAGAGGCTTGCAGATGATAGGCCGGGCTGCTTGGTTTGTTGTGGATTTAAACGTGGGAACTCTGTGTGCCCTATCGAGTTTGAACTGCCTGTCAAATTTTAAATTTGTAAGTTTGGGGATCAGGTCCTCGAGAAAGGCAGCGCAAGAGCCCGCTGTGTCTTCTGAGCCCTCCGGAACCCCAAGTATTTGAATATTCCCCCGTCGGTTGCGGTCTTCAATCTCTGCTGTTTGTTTCTGAAGTGACGAGGTCATTTTGGATAGCGCTTTCATCTACTGACTTGAGCTCTGGGCGGTATCTTCTACATCACTGATCCTTTGTTCTGCTGCTGCGAGTCTGTTATTCACTGTATTCAGGTCAGCTCTGACCGCTGCGATCTCAAGTTGGATCACGTCCGTGGTGTACTTTGTGGTTTTAGCCAGGTGTTGGACATCCACTAGTTTTTTTAGGATCATGTCTAGGGTGCTGTTGATGTCAGGCTTCTGTTTGTGCGGGGAATCAGATATCGTTGGCTCTCCCTTGCTCGTTTTTAGCTGTTGTTGCAGCCTCGACTCTCTCTCTGCCATGATTATTTCTGTGGAGTTGTATTTGGTGTTTCCCTGTTCTCCCGATGTATTTACCGTTACGTTACTGTTTCTATTATCAATGACCTTGTAGTTCTCCCACTAGTGTCTGCTAGCTCAATGGCCTTCGTGGTCTCACGTGGCCACCCTTTTGCCTGGGTTCTTTTGGATGTCTTCCTGTTGGGGCTGCCGGTCTTGCGTGCTGGGTCCCTTTGCTCAGTTGGATTCCGGTTGTGTCCTCAGATCTGGCTGTGGGATGCCAGGGAAAGCCTTGCCTTCCCTGTGTTTTTGTCTGCCTTCTACCCTACACCTCTGTAGCAGGACCCTGCTCTAAAGGCAGCTTTTCGTCGTCCGCCCTAGCTGCAGCCTTGATTAGCACCCACCTTGCGCAGACTGCTGAGCTAGCTGTGTTAATGTGGAGCCACTGCCTTCCTATGGTGACGTTTAGGTCTCCCCAGCGGTGTGCTGCTCTTCTGTTTCGGTTCTGTTTTGTTTATTGGGGTATTGGGTTTATTAGGACCGCAGTTGTCCTCGTTAGTCTGCGTTAAGTCTTGTCCAACTCGATCCTTTCATAGCGCTGCATTTCTTATATCTGGCACTTTCAAGACCATCTGCATTAGGATCTCAGTCCTCTTTGAAGCAGCTCTGGGCAGCTGGTGCCACTGCTGTGTATAAACCCACTTGCTCTCAGAGTTCACAGAGCCTCTTGACCCCACGCTTACTTGTTCTTTTGCCCCCCCCCTATGACCCCCTGTGCTGTGCGTACCTCAGCGAACCTTGGGTAGGGGCCGTCAGTTGTTGTTGTTGGGAGGTGCTGACGGATGGTTTTAGTAGAGTGCTGATGTGTCCGCGATGTCGATGTGATGCCAGTGCCTTCCCTATGTCCTTGTTACTGTGGGCGCCCTTTTAGGGAAGCACTGCGCAGTGATGTCTTTCACTTTCCTTTTCGTTTTGTTTCTGTCCGCGCTTGTTTGAACTCCGTAGATCTCCGTAGATCTCCGTAGACCCCTCTGCTGTACCTTAAGATAACTCGGGGAAAATTGGAGGCTCTGCTCTCTTTTCACTTATTAGTAGCGCACTGCAGATCTTATTTCTGGCCCTTTTCTGCCAAGTACCACAGCTGCGGTAAACTCACTCGCTCACAGGCTCCCAGGCACGTTATTCTTGCCTTGAGTGTGTTGTTCACTACGTTGGAGCACCGTAGTTCTGCTGACCGGCGCACTCCCACCAACTGCAGACGGTGCCTCTGCTTCCTTTGCCCTAGCGCGAGATATAGAATCTACCTCTACGCCTTTGTTATGGCTGGCGCCATTTTAGCTTTCTACCGCCCTGTGTTATTCAGCTCCTGTTTCCTTTCCGTTTCATTTAGTCGGTCCATCCATGCTGTATTAATTTTCCTACGGCCCCAAATGACACATGCAAATTGTGAAATGCAGCCGGCTTCCTGCGTCTTAGCAAGAGATGTACAACTCCGGGCAGTATGCGTTAGGTGCGCTCTTGCTAACTGCTGTTGTTGTAACCACACACACCCTTGCGCTCACACTCGCGCTCTCACTTTTCAGCCGCTATGTGCAGCATTCTATGCATACCTCCGCGTCGCCGTCAGCTGCTGGTTGGTGTTAGTGGGTGGGCTTAGCGGTGTATCAGCGCGTTGTTCACCTTTATATTCACTGCATTTTGCGTCCGCTTAGCATTCTGTGGTGGTCTGGGATGCCGCCATTTTCACTCTTGCTTCGCTTTCTCTGCTTCCGCGCCGTACGTGCAGTTTTCTCGTTTCAGCAGACACCGGAGGACCTCGCACGGCTAACACCTTTGGCCCAGTCTATTCCGACAGTCAAATCTTTGAGCGCTGCTACTTTTGCATCATTTGCTCATTGGGAATTTAAGGCTCATTCCTCCGATCTGGCGGAGCGACGGAATCAGGCAGCCATTAGCTCTGCCGTCCAAGCCACGCCCCTGACTACTTTTTTCAATGTTTTCCAGCTTTGCAAAGTTGTGCAGCTGGCAAGGTTTTAAAAATATTAAATAGTAGGCAGAAAAAGGTGACAGCATGAGTGGGTCTGCAGCACACCGGTCCTGCCCCGGGCAGTGAGGATTTTCCTTCCCAACAGCAGTCAAATGTTAAGGTTCAAGTGTATTTTATTTGGAACTGTTCTTACATGGCTGACATAATGTTGAATTGCAGTGTGCCTTGTGTGGAAATTTTTCTGATGTCATGCATGAATGACCAGAGTGATGCTGCTGGTCAAAGTGCCTGCAATTTAGGGATCTTCGATGTTGCATGCGCTTTCCTTGTTTTTATTGTTCTGCTTGGTAGAATAAACGTGGCCTGTGTGGGAAGCTTATAAACATAGTGATCCACCCACAGATAGGTATGATATGTCAGAATTGCTGTAGAGAAAATAAATGACCTCATTAGCTCATAGACCGAGTGGTAGAAGTGCCATATAGGCTATAACTCCAAGGAACAATGTCCTGCACGATATCCAAACTGGTCAGCTCCGTCCTGACGGAGCTGACCGGGTTGGATATCGTGGCTGGACATTCATTTACTTTAATTTCATATATTTTCTCTACAGCAAGTTTATGGGCCATACAAGACCTATTTAGGCAATACTTACCCTAGGAGGTTACTTACTTACTGGTACACTTTTTCTATTTTTCTATTTTTACACAACACAGTGAGTTTTAGGAAGGGATCCTTAAGGTCCTGAAGAAGAAGCTTGGGGAGCTTCGAAACATGTCGACACACATAGGAGGCACAGCTCATTGAGGCATCCACACCTCCTCCCCTTCACCGTTTACTAATACCAGCTCAAACGGTATATTAACATTTTCTAGACCACAGAGCCAGGTATTTTTTAAATTCACTTTTCCATTCACCCCTGACCCTTCCTCTCACACCCTCGCATCACACATAGTTGTCTCATTAAGATCAGTGCTCCCACGCAAACGTAGGTCGTAGCACGCCCCGTCCCGTAGAGGGGCGGGAAGACCCCTATGATGAAGCATGACACCAAGGGCCCTTTTGTTGTGTGAGGGGTATTTTAACAACTAATGTGTATTCTCCACCACTGTGGGATACATATCTATTGTGGGAGATTCTGACATATCATACCTATCTGTGGGTGGATCGCTATGTTTATGAACTTATGACTGGGAGGATGTATCCACCTCCACCACTCCTTTGAGTGGTACCTCTCTACTCCCCACTTTGTTCCTTTTCATACTGTGTGGGAAGCATCAGGCATGATGAGTTGTGGGATGCACTACTCGTTTTGCAGTGATTGTGTATCTGGGCATCAGTTAGCCAAGATACCTGTTCCACTTCTATGATGCATCGTCGAATGATGGGACAATTGTATGTGAAACATTTGAACACAAACAATGTAAGTCATAAAAGTCATAGATAATGTGTATGTAGGGAAAATACACAAATGTACATATAAAAAGTACCCCTGACTGCACCAAGTCCCTGTTAATAGTTGCCACTTACTTTAACACTGTACACCCATTTGGACCTTGGGCATTCCTGAGCAGGACAATGATGCCCCTGGTGCATTGGAAAGTTAAAAAACTGATTTGTTGTCCCACAACTGCTACTGTACTGTGCTTCCTTTCTTTAGTGCACAGTGACTCTCTTCTTCCATTCACAGGGCACGTAGGATCTTGTTTGCTTCTCTTCTGTCCTGCCTTTTGTCTATTTTTTTTTTACATATCTTTATTGACATTTTACATTTAAATGTTTTACCGTATACAGAGAAAGCTAATTTTTCAGATTACAATACTCTTCCTTGTAACATTGAGCATTAGCATAGAAGATTCATCCTTTTGCGTCAGTCTGAGTATCAACTTATAATTGTCAAAAACCTATCACCCTTTTATAAGCACGTCTTATAAACATTTCAACAATACACAGTTACTCATGTTTCGGGATGAATCTTATGTTCTCCAGTCCACCTCTGTGGGCCTGACATTTTCTCTACATCAGGGTGTGACCCTGTCTTATATAAATGAGGAATCTATTTTCCAAACCAGATTATCAACAGAAATAACAAAATAATAAAATAAATGAAAGAAACATAACGTATGCGGCAGGGGGTTGTGGGAACCCCTCGCAGGCGGTATCCGCTTGGGGGTATTTGCTAATAAATGCTTCAAGCATTTCAGGAGGGACCACCTTACCAATGCTGGTCTTGTATGATTCTCAGGGATCTCCTTCGCCGTGTAATTGGGTATGATCCAGTAGGGCTCCTCCTGTCATGCACACCCTTCTAATGATTTACATATTATGCTGAAGCGTACCAATCACTCCGAGGTACTCCCGCTTCCTTCATCTTCACTACTTGTATGTGTTGGGTTTTCCCACGACCTCAAGACTTCTTTTCACTGGTCTGCTATAGGGCGCCACAGCATTCCCTTCGCCTCTTCCCAGTTTAGGGCTCTGCCTTCTGCCCCTGCCCAGCTGATAACATCTTGGTTCCAACTAGTGACCTGTGGCCTGATAGTGGACTTCCATGTTATTGCGATTTTCCTCTTGGCTAAACCCAGAGCCAGGTCTATTAGCCTATTCCCTACTGTCTGGGTTTGTGGTCGTGGAAAAAGCCTGAACAGGCAAACTCCTACTGTAGGAGTCAATTCTCTCCCTAGCACATCTTTGATCTTTGCTAATATCTCTCCCTAGTATGTCCTAAGATGTGGACAGTCCCACGTCATGTGCACAAAGTCTGTATCGGGGTGAGCACACCTCGGACACTTCCGCTGTTCCCCTCCATACATGACATTGAGATGATGTGGTGTCATATAGGTCATGTGTAGATAGTTGAATAGTGTGTATTTGAGGCGAGTATTCTGAGAGATCTTTTTAGGGAATCGAAGTATCTTACCCCATTCCAAACCCGTAAATCCTCTGACCACTACTCTCTCCCATTTCCTCTGTAATTCTCCCATTGGGGTAAGGATCGCGGATCGCAAGGAGACATAGTGCCATTACACTTGGTGTGATGTGGTTCCTAAAGTAAACAAAGAGTGCAACACAGGGTGTGACTCCGGCGCCTCCCTACCCTTCCCCCACAGCTGGACGAAAGTGCAGGCCAAGGCCTGATATATCAAAAACTGACCTGGTGGGAGATCGCAGCTCTCCAACAGCTCTGCAAACGGGCTAGGGTTTTCCCTTGTTATAGGTCGCCTACTGTCTCCAACCCTGCCCTTGTCCAGGCTAACAACTACTCAGTTGTAAAGATTGTCATGGGGACTCCATGAGGGAGGCCTATTAGTGGTAACATGGGAATATGCCGCCGCGTTACACTCAGTCTGCCCAGGCAGCACTTCCAAGCTTGTAGAGCTGAATTGTACTGGACAGGAGTTGTCGGCTCCAGCAGCTTAGCCACTAATAGATTAGGATGTGCACTGGGTTCCATCAAATAGTGACCGTCCAAGTTCACCTCCTCTAGCCATTGCGCCAACCTCTGCAGCTGGGCAGCCAGCATATACAACTCGAAATCTGGCACACCCAGCCCTTTTTCAGTCATAGGACACTACAGTATTTTCTTTGAGACCCTTCCTCGTCCATCACCCCAAATCAGGTCTCTTAGAATGGGATTCAAAGGTCTGAACCACTCAGAGGGCATTAGAACCGGAACATTAACAAAGAAATATAAGAGACGAGGCAACATACCATCTTGTATAAGGAAATTCTAGCCATGATGGGTAGCTGTAAGGTACTCCAAAAGAGACGCTGGCCCATAAGGACAAAAGCACGTTGTCCAAGTTCCCTTCCTTCATATCATCAATAGAGTGGAATATTTGCATGCCCAGGTACTTAAATGTATGTAGGGTCCAGTTAATGTCCCCAGGTAGAGTTTCAGGTCTAGGCAGTGGTCCTATTATTGGGAATAAATACGTATTTTTCTTATTAACTCGCAGACCTGAGATCTGCTCAAAGCTCTCTAGAAGCTTGAGAGCCGAGTCACTACCCATCACCTCCTCCTTTAAATAGATCAGCAGATCATCAGCAGATCATCTGCATATAGAGAGATGCGATGTGTTTGTCTATCTAACTGGAGTCCCATCCCTTCACCTCCCTTTCGAATCAACTCTGCAAGTGGCTCAATTGCCAACACGGATAACAGGGGCGAGAGGGGACACCCTTGACATGTTCAGCGAGTGATCTGGTAATGAGGGGATACATTTCTGCCAGTCTTGACCCTTGCCGTAGGATAAGCATAGAGAATTTGTACCCACTTCACCCATCCTTCGCCCAGGCCCATGCGTTGCATCACTTCAAACGGGGATTTCCAACTAACCATATCAAAAGTCTTTTCAAGGTCAAATGACAATACTGCGGAGTGTTGCATGGATCTCCCCTCAGTGTGGTAAAGGACAGAAAAAAGCCTATGAAGGTTGTAGGAGGTGCTACGGGAAGGGATAAAAACCATTCTGATCAGGCTGTAAAAGGGCTTGCATATGCGGTAGCAGTCGAAGCGCCAGGATTTTACTGAGTATCTTAAAGTCCAAGTTAAGGATAGACAGTGGTCTATATTCCTTAACCCGAGCTCCCTTCTCAGTGGTCTTAGGGAGGGGGATCACCAACGCGCTCTGGGTGGACTCGGGGAGTCTGCAAAGATTTATGGATTCCTCATACATGATCACTAAGTGTGGTGCATTCTTATCAACGTATTTCATATAAAACTCTGCCGATAGACCATCCGGTCCCGGTGTTTTACAATATGCCATATCCTCAATGGCCGCACAAACCTCCTGCAGTGTCAACGGGCCACCCAACTCATCCTGTAGTTGGTCATCTAGTGACCACAGTGGGAGACTATCAAGGAAGTCTCCGATAGTGGAATGAGGCACCGACGGAAGGGCTGTGTATAGCTTCTCATAATAGTCTTGAAATAGGGCATTAATTGCCTCAAGGCAGTAGACCAGTTCACCTGCATCCGTCCGAGCCCGGGTAATCAACTCTCCCCGGGATTCAGGTTTAATCAGCCATGCCAGTAAGCACCCTGCTTTCCCCTCTTCCCTGTGCACTTTAGCCATGTATTGTCGGTAATTGTGGCATTGCAGCCGTTCCAATGCATCATTATAGCTCGCCCGCGCCGCCCGCAAACTCAGTATGGCTGTGTCATCCCTCTCCTGAGTATTGTCTAACTGTTTAATCTTAGCCTCCAAATCCAGCAGTTCCTGACGAACTTCTTGCTGTGCACTGATCGATTGCCACAGGCAATGACCTCTCACTACCACTTTGAATTCCTCCCACTTCACCAACGCTGAGGATGCCGTGTGAGCGTTAGTGAAAAAGAATGAATCAATCAGACTGCTGCTATCCCGTGAGTCGGTGCACCGAGTAGAGGGGGTGGGATCTATCAACCACAACATCTATGACACAATTAAAATCTCCCCCAATCACAGCATACCCCCATACATTCAGCCATTCGAGCCGAGAGAGTAGCAAAGAAAGCACTCTGATCATAATAAGGTGCATACACGCTGCCCAGCATCACCTCCCGGCCTGCCAGTCTTCCCACAATAAACACATATCTACCTTCACTGTCTATCAGCGAATGTGTCAAAGGGGACCCCTGGTCGTATCCAAATCAATACCCCTTGAGCATAAGCCATGAAGCTGGTTGCAAACAGCTGCCCTCTCCGCCTCCTATGCAACTGTAATGAATGTGCTTTTCACAAAAAGGACACACCCAAACCCTGCACTCCCACCTAGGAGGCAAATTTATCACTGCACCTTTAAATTATATACACTTTTGAGCATGTAATGAGTCTGCTTTTCTCTAAAAGGACACACCCAAACCCTGCACTCCCACTTGGGAGGCAAATTTACCACTGCATCTTTTAAATAATACACGTTTGCACAGTACTCCCACTAGGGAGGCAAAAAGACAAATTAAGGTGCTTTTTTTAAATAACACACACAAGTTTATTAATGCAACGTTTAAAAAGGTAGGCCAAATGTATCAGCAAATGCAAATTCTCAGGTATCAAACACTTTTAAATGAACAAGTAAAATAAAATGCAGTATATACACAAATAGCAAAGAGTAGAGAATATATACAAAATGGTTAGGAACACCTCTACGACTCAAGTTGCATCATCCTTGCCAACTCAATCTTGGGAAGTCTGTCAAAAGCCCAGGAAGGAGTTTCAATCAGGACTCAAGTTCCATCACCTCCACAACAATACGTCTATTCTGTGGTGATCATCCACCTGGCCCCCGAAGGTTCCCAGCTTAAATATCATTACTAAACGTGAGGCGAAGATTATAGAAAACCTCGCCCCCTTCTCATGAGAAAGAACCGAGCTGGCTGTACCAGTCTGTGTCAAGGCCAAGACGAAGGCTGGCCAAGCTCCTGTATTTTGACTTCGAAGCAGAGTTGCACATTCTACAGAGAGAATGGGGAGAGGAGTTGGCCTAACGGCTAGGGCGGTCGACCTCGAATCTGGGGAACTGGGTTCGAGTCTCGGGAATAACACTGAACATTCTGTGATTCTGGGCAAATCACTTAATCTCCCCGTGCCTAACAAAAAAAAAAAAAAATAACTAATATGTCCTCGTGTAATGCAACTGGTGCTATGTAAAGCGCTCTGGTACCCAATTCGGGTCAAGTTCGCGCTATATAAAATTCTGTAAAACAAAAAAAAAGGTAATATCCAGTTCACTCCGGTCAGTGAGGAGCGAAAAACAAGTGAAGAGCAGAAAGTCCTTGAATATGAATCGCAAGCACTGCTGTGAGCGCAGAAATAAGGCAAAGTCAGACATGAGGCCATCTCAAAGTCAATAGTAAGAACTCATAATTAACAAGCAAGGCAAAGTCAGAAAACAAGATGACATGAGGCAATGTCAAAACCAATAGTAAGCACCTATAATTCTCATAACCCAAAACAACGTGCAAGCACTGCTGTGCACGCAGAAGCAAGGAAAAGTCAGAAAACAAGATGACATGAAGCCATGTCAAAGCCAATAGTCAAAGTCAGAAAACAAGATGACATGAAGCCATGTCACAGCCAATAGTAAGAACTCATAATTCTCACAATTGTAATATACAATGCACATGTGTGCACCACCGCTCACAACACTGCACTTCGAAACCAAAGAGTACATTCCACACCTCTCTTTCCCTCTAACGCTTTCAAATGCACATCCCACACCTTCTATTCTTGGCAAGACTATTCTACTCCATGGCAGCTGCCAATGAAAGACAGCAAGATTACAAGAAAGAAGAGAGGCAGGCATATGCAGGACCGTCTCATATATCCAGGCTAGGGTAAAATAACTCACTAAAGTCAGTTAAAATGGTGGTAGTCGAAGGTCATCATAGGGTGCCAAACCACAAGAGTGGCTCTTTCAATACAGAAACTTATCAACTTCGGTTCTAATTAGGTGGGTCTCCCTATGTGCACCCCTCTTTACTTCAAGTAGGTGTACACATTTTGGCACTTGACATAGACCCCATCCCTCTAATTTTCCAGGTTAGAACCTTACAACCTCTTGTGATGGTGCCATATTAGTGACCAATATCCTTCAACCCAACCCTCGTGGTCCTCCCATGTCATTGACCCTCCAATCACAGGCTCCCCCTTATTGCCGCAAATCGTCTAACAAAAAACACACAAAAGAACCCAAATTGTACAACTCCCCGATACCAGGACAGTCTGGCAATGGCCAGCCACCCAAACCATGCACAAACCATTGTCAGTTAGGTAAGGTCCAAAACCACGAAGAGAGGAACTGTAGGAGGGAGTGGCAAATGTAGGGACTATCCAGGAGTAAGAACCCTGCGCAAAATGCACCAGCCCAAATTGGCCATTCCCAGCCCCCCAGCAGGCAGCCCTCCACCCCCACAGAGGCCCCTAAGGTTCAACGGCACTCCACCAATTCAAGCAATCTCATCTGCCTTATTTGGGGTTACCACCGGAAGAACCAGACTGTTCGCTCGAGAGGAGTCTGATCCCGAACCCTAAGACCTCCTTAGTGAGCGTGATCCGCATCTGACTTGGATTTCTTGTCTTGCATGAGCGCCTCTGCCCCTTCCCTCTCAGTCTGTGAAGGGCTCGGTTTCTTTGAGGCACTACGTCCCAGTCACCTTCGGGGTCATTTCCTGGGTTCGCGGTCTTGGGTCTGCGTCTCTGTTCTCTGTGTTGCCTGTGGTCTTTCTGTTCTGTAAGCTCCGATACAATCCCATGCCCCTTTAGGATCAGAACAGCAGTGAGCCTTCCCATCTAGCAGTATACGCAGCCGGGCCAGGAACATCAGGGAGAATTGGAAGCCCTTTTCACGCAGAGCTTTTTTAACTTCTAGAAAGGAGGCTGTTATCCACCATATATGGACCGTCTGTCCAGGCCTTTTGCAGTAGGGTGTCTCTATCTGTATAGTGGAGCAACCTAGCCACTACTGGCCTCGGTGGCCTCCCCGGTGCCGGCGGTCTAGAAGGGGCTCTATGCGCTCTTTCTAAGGCGGAAAATGTTGACAGGCCCTCCAGTGCCTCCACAGTTTGGAGCCAGTGTAGAAAGGCAGCCATGTGTCTGATCCCTCCGGTAGGCCCAGGACCCTGATATTATTTCTCCTATTTTGCCCTTCAGCATCTTCTGCCCACCTTTCCAATAGGCGGACCCTGTCAGTTAGATTCCCCATCTGTAGCGACATTGCCTGTCGTTGCGGCGCCAGTTCAGCAATAGAGGATTCATTCTGCTTCACTCCTTCTGTTAGTTTTGCATGCTCTGCTCTGAGGAGACCTAGGCCCACTGACACTGTGCTGATATCTTTCTGTAACGTGCTTTGGTGTCTGCTATTGCATCTAGGATCTTAGTTAGTTGTTGTTGGACCGGATCTTCTGGGAGGATATTACCCGTGTCTTTCACCGTGTGGTCCTGGGTCAGCTTAGCCGGTTCTGATGTGCCCCATCTGCTTCGCCCTTGGTTTACCCATCTTGCCTGCTATAGATGGACACTGCGTCTATCGTAGCAGCATTCTACATCTGCGCTGTAATCCACCCACCTTTTGAAAGTAAGACACCAGCGTGGTCAGCGACTTGTCTAGCCACCACATGTCCTTAGTAGGTCCTCTAATATTTCCCAGACTCGTGGTCTATGGCCGTGTCATGATCGCAGACCTCTGGTCTGGGCTGGTCAGTCTATTCCAGATACATATAGTGCAAGATGGGGCCAAGCCGATTTCCTCCCCTCAAACGGACTGCAAAGGGGTCCACCTCGATGTGCCTGCAGGCCTCAATTCCCAGGTCAGTTGCCCTCTGGTAGCACCCAGCTCAGGACCCCAGGCGGTGCACCCCAAACTGCAGCTGGTGTTCCCTCTCTTCAGCCAGGTCCCCAGTTTACTGCCACCATATCTAGATCACTTCGAATGCCCCTTGCCTCAAATCCGGTTTTATCTGCGTACAGGCTTCTGGGCACTTCAGGGCCTGCCCCGCCCTTTCTTCTCTGCCACTGGACCCCGAAATAGGCCCCGAGACTACCACCAGGTCTATGCACAGGGCTGCACATGCGCTGTGGTGGGACAATGCAGTTCCTACCCCCACCTCACCTCAGTAAACACAGACTCCCTGAGGCTGCCGCATCCTGGGGCATCTCTGGTGTCAGGGTCTTTGTTCCCTGTCTCCCATAAGGGATTCACAGCTCGGAGCCCGGCCAAGCTGCGACCACGGCCCGTAATCTTCAAGGGCGCAGCCCAGCACTCCGGTGCTCCGCTCAAGCCTCACTCAGCCCGCTTCTCGCGTTTTGGGAAGGAGGACACCCCCAGGCTTCTCCGGCGCTGGATTCACATGGGGTCTTCCAATTACGGGTCTCCCCTGTCAGGCCGTTGCATCGTACCCACACGGCCCGGGGATGCACTATCGCTGATGCCTCGACAGTAATTACCCCTGCATCTCGGAGCTTTCCAGAAACTCCTCGGGCCCCCTCCAAGTGCACGTTGCCCCCCCCGCCAGGTCCTCTGGGCTCCAGCCAACCCAGGTAGTCAGGATAATTGTTTGGCTGTCATGGAGCTTCAGGCTCACCAGTCCGCCATCTTCGGCTTCCAAGCCATGTCCCCCCGCCTTCTGTCTTTTTTCTTCAATCTTCTGCGGACATCCCAGAGCAGATATACTGTTCAGGCAGGCCAGCATGCATCAAAATATGATGTTATCCGGCCTCGATATTGTGGCAACTTGTCATTTTAACTGTATATAGTGACTATAGGCAGATCTATATATTTGGTAGGAGAGGGATGTGGTTGTAGTATGAACTATGTAGGAAGAGTTAAGTAAGGCGCCAGAGATCCTGACTTGTTGCTGTTCATTAATGGCGGACTCGGCACTGCTGATATGCATGCCAATATTAGTAGGCCTATGTTAAAGGAATATGGCAAGCTTCACGTGTCATTCCCTCTATGGATCTGAGGGAAGAGTATTTTTTGATAGTGGGTGTGTGTAATAACTAGTTTTGTTTATATATTAGGTTGTATTATCAATACTTACTTTCTATGTTGTGTCCTCTTTAAGAAGCTAATGCTATGCTTAGTAACTGTGGAATGTTAAGATTGCTTCTGGTGTTGGGAATCGGTTGGAGCTGGCTGCCTTCAGGCTGGCTCCTCATCCATGTAACCAATAAATAGGTTCTTCAAGAAATCTTCTGTATCCTGGTCAAATTACTACATTTTATTGGCGACGAGCTGGTTACATGGACAACCCTGCGTGCATCAATCAAGAAAATTCCAGTCAAGATTCCTGTCTGCCTAGTGTGTTTATCCTATCTACTTAATTCTTAAAACACACATTCTCAAGAAGAAAATATCTGTCAACTCTGGAGAATTTTCTACATTCAATGCTGTCACCTCGACAAATCTTACTACAAGCTCTATACTCTGGGGAGAAGTACTAACCTACAAGTACGGTAGGGCGATTTGAGCGCTTTATTCTGACTGTTTTATACGATTTAATTTAAAGCGCTGCCTTCCGTGATTTATTTTTGTTATTATTTCTCTCTTTCAACATACTAAACGCTCACCGTGTAAAGCATTTTTTGAACACTGCTTAACGCACAACGTGTGTTCACACTCTCGTGCATCCACCATTCTATGTCACCACGAGTTCTTTGCAAAATCAGCGAGTAAGGTTCTGCTATTTGTAAACGCACATTCAACATTTCATCTTCCTGCATCGACATCACGTCAGCGCACAACAACATCCTGCGCATGTGCGAGTATTTCTTCACTTCATTGTTGCCCAGCAACGTTCAAGGCGCGTTTCAAGCCTCCATTTCGAGGAATATTAACACGCAATGTCTTTGTGACGTACTTGTTGCCCAGCAACGTTCCGTGTGTGTCACCAGGCTCCATTTCGCTGACACGCACAGCCATTATTGAATATTACCTAACGCGGAGTGCGTTTCTACAGCTTTTTCGCTGATGCGCACAGCTGCAGACAATACCTACTAAAGCAACGTTCATCACAACTCGTCACGCTGATGCGCACAGCTTATTGTGCGCACACTTAAATTGGTCATTGTTCATTTTCACCATATATATATAAAAATTGCATTTTTATTACGTCTAAAGGGAAAGTTTATGTTTGTTAAGTCATACACTATATACACTACAAAATAGTGACAAATATTGAGTATTATATTCTGCTTTTCATCATTATTGGCATACAGTCAAACAACGTTGTGTACATTGTGCCATTTACTACACATAATAGTACAAATATTAATAATTCCTTTCAAAATGTGTACCTTACAATCCGTAAACCTTCCCCCTTCTTTTCTTGAGACACCAGGTGAGCCAACAATTAGGTGGGAAGTTTGCCACAACGCTTTTGAAACTTACCTAGGTGCAATAGGAGCTTCCAGATTCAATGCTGAAAGGAAAAAATATCTTCTTTTGCACTCTTTAGGTTTTGAGGGCAGATCAATTTTCAAACATCTACCAGACTTACCTCAAGATGATCCTGCTCTCAATGATGTCTACAAAGAAAGAGTTCTAAAAGTCAAAACTCGTTTTGAAAAACAACAAAGCCTTATGGTCATCAGTCACAAGTTTTTCAAGGTGAAGATATAGATTCTTATATTTCTGTGCTACGCAGATTAGCGGCTGATTGTAAATTCGAAAACTTTACAGAACAACTCATTAGGGACCAATTTGTATGTCATTGTAAGGACAAAAACATCAGACAAAAATTGTTAACCATGTGTGATCCGTCCTTGGATGAAACTATAAAACTAGCAAAAAGCATCGAAATATCAATGGTATCTCTAAAGGAGTTGGAGGAGAAAGTTACTGAACCTGTAAACGCCATCAATTTAAACTCCAGTAATTCATCGTCAAAAGCACTGAAATCTTCAAAAGGAAATGCATCTATCTCTGCAAAACCTTATGATAACACTGCATCAAATAGAAATGAAGTGACATCATGCATGAGGTGTGGATATTCTCTTCATCCCAAAGGTTCACGGTGCCCAGCATCAAATGTCACATGTAACTATTGCAAGAAAATTGGTCATTTTGCTAATGTTTGTTTAAAGCTTAAAAATCAAAAGAAATTTAAAAAAACGACAGTATGTATGGTCGATTCTGAGTCTTCCTCAGATTCTGAAGTTGTTTCGGTTGTTTCTGATGCTAACAATCACGAAGTTATTGAAGGTGATCCCAAAAATTGTGTAGACCCTATTGTGGATATAGGTGTGGGTGATAAATGTGTTAAACTGTTGGTTGACTCAGGCGCAAAGATAACAATGATCACCCAAAAGCTTTTTGAAGAAACGTGGGAGGGCAACCTACCTCTTCTTCCTCCTGACCATTCACCAGTATCCTATGAGGGCAGGAAAATTGATTTGTTAGGTTTCTTTGAGGAAGAAATGTCCTTCAAAGGTAGTAGGATAAAAGGTAAAATTTATGTTGCTGTCAAAGGACTCAACATGTTAGGGTGGTTCCACCAAGGACTCTTCGGTATGATACTCAAACCGGTGACAAAAGAACAAGTTTTGGTTGTTGGATGTCCGGATGAAGTACAGATCCTCAAAGATAAATTTCCGACTGTCTTTAGTCCAACTTTAGGGAAGATAAAGGGTTTTAAACATAGAATTATAATAAAAGAAGGATCTTCACCGGTCAAGCACAAACTCAGGGGAGTACCTTACAGTGTCAGAGAAGATTTAGAAAAAGAAATCCTACAGCTTTGTGGAAAAGGGGTCATTGAACCAATAGAGTCTTCTCTTTGGCTTTCGCCTTTGGTCGTGGCCAGGAAGAGGTGTGGTCAGCTCAGGGTGTGTGTGGACTTGCGATCCCTAAATAAAGAGATCTGGGTTGACTCACATCCCCTTCCAAAGATCCACGATTTGTTTGCATCTACAAAGGGTGCAAAAATTTTCTCTAAACTTGATTTGGCAAGCGCGTACCACCAGGTCGAGTTACATCCGGAATCACGTCATCTAACTGCTTTCGTTTCTCCCTTGGGAACGTTTCAATATCGACGCATGCCGTTCGGCTTAGCGTCGGCTGCGTCAGTATTTCAACGTGTCATGAACAACATTCTTAAAGGGGTTAATGGAGTGTTGGTATTTCAGGATGATGTTCTCATTTTTGCCAAAGATTCTTCCTCTCATGAACTTATATTAAACAAGGTTTTAGGCCTATTCCAAGAACATGGGATTGTTCTAAAGTTAGAGAAGTGCAAGTTTTTTTGCACAGAAGTCGAATATTTAGGTCATGTCATTAACCAGGATGGAGTCAAACCTAGACCTGGGCTTCTCGAAGCAATTTCTAATGCTTCAGTTCCCACTGATAAGACAGGAGTTAAATCACTTCTTGGGTTGTGTGAGTATTACTCGAGGTTCATTCCTCATTATGCTACCATTGTTCATCCCATCAGCAATCTTCTCAAGAAAGGGGTCAAGTGGAGAGGTTTTGAGCATAGGCCCTATTTTGCCCTGATAGGCTAAAAAGAGAAATCTCGACCGGAAGTTGCTCTTAACCTCTTTGCCCTTTAACTGGAAACTTAGATTGGCTGCCCTGGGAGAAGGGATGAAACAGTGACAGAAAGTGCTCACGTGTAACAGATGGGAAGGTCTGGTTACCTTGGTGGAGAATGAGAAAAGAAGTGATATTCTGGCGGTGTCTTAACCTGGCCAATAAACTATACATCAAAAGGCCCGCTGCAGTTCAAACAATGGTAAGAGTTGGGTGAATAACGCAATGCGTGCAGGGCTGGGGCCAATGACCTTCATATCACATAGAAAAGGCCAAACAGAGCAGGTCAAGGAAAGGTATGCACTAAGATGTTGGGGTTTGGTTATGATATCAGCTATACCTAGTGAGAGGCGAGGAAGGTGGGAAAGGTGATCTGGGCAGGCTTTGGACCCACGTCTGGGTATAGCAATCTTGGTTTGCTTATGGTAGTAGTAAATTTATTATGCATGATTAATTAAAACCTTTCCATACATTAAATACATATAAGAATAGAGGTTCCATATTCATAATACAGTAAGTAAAACAATGTTAAAAATCCGCATTTGTACTGTGAACAAAACAGTATACAATACTCATAAAAGGGTGCACTCATTATTATTACAGTCTTCAAAACACTGGAATGCTTATGCAGCAGAGAGTTCGGATGCTAGTAAATTGTCATATTAGGCTACCGACCTATCTTTGTCCCTCTGCTGTGCTTGTTACTATACTCAGTGTATTGTATTAAAGTGCCTGGACAGCAATAAGGTGCTCTTTCTAAACTTAGTGGGACAAACATTGAATGATGGCTGGTTTAAAAGTGCTTGTGCAGCCGTAAAATGCACTTAAAAGGTTTTGCAAGACAAGTCTCAGGTGATGCCCAGTTCCACGGTATTGGGTTGACTCATGACCAGTAACGAAGAATATTTGATTCTCTTTGCAACGGTGTCAAAAAAATGTGTGAGCCGGCAGTTTAGCTGCACTACAGCTGGATTGAAGTGCATCTTTACTGCCTGCCTACAGGTCCTGATGCCATGCTGCTTAAATATTGGTCTTAATAAGGTACACCTTATGTCCCTTAGATTGTGGCAAATACAGATGATGTGTCCGCATAGGCGGCAGAGCTGCTCGCCCCCTCTCCTTTACCATGGTGGTAGAAACGGAGTAATCGGAACGACACCTAGACGGAGCTTTAGAAATTTTTCCTTGGATGCTGTTTTTATTCCCGTTTTAAAATAGGGTTAGGGTTTAAGGGCTTCATAGTTGTTGAGCACTACCCAGCCATGTGATCATTTAGCGAATGTTTCTTTGTCCTCTAGGGCAGATATCAGTCGAGTTGCCTTTGTCACTATTTTTTCAGATGCAAGGTGCTTCATTGGCGTTCTCCATAGATCTGTCAGTCCCAGGAGCTTGATGGAGTCTAGAAAATATTTCTCTGGCAGGTGATTTTCCGAGGCGAAACAGCTCAATGCAGAGGTGGGAGTTTAGGGATCCTTCCTCAGCTCCTCGGATTGTATGCCAACATTTTATATAAGCACCCCTTTTTTCCACCGATTGTTTTTGAAGCCCATATTCCAACCGTATTTGGGCCGGCGAAACATATCTGGGGAGATAAAAAAATTGCTCTGTAAGAATTAGCTGTTCTTATATCCAGGACTACAACATCTTTCCCTTTCAGAGGTTCACTCCCATAGGTTATTGTTGGCTGTGGATTGGCTCACAGAACCTTTAGCAGGGGGTCAAATGTTAAATCCGGCAGCTTCTTCTTCAGATGCTTTAATCTAAGTAAGTCATGACTCCCTTTCTCAGCAAGGACTCCAACTGCGGTTTTAAAGAGCTTTTATGATCTAAGAGTATTTCAAGGTATTTATAATTTGTTGTCTGATCTAAGCGCTGCTCATCCAAGAACCAGTTGATGTTTTTCTTTCTGTGGTAATTTACTGCCATAATTTTATTTATTTTTTAAATTAATTTTTAAGGTGTGAGAAGATATGAGTCGTGTCCAGGAGATGTTGGAGTCCTATGGGGATCCGATTTAACAGCACCAAGTCGTCCGTATAAAGCAGGTTTCACAACGTAATTTTTCCTAGCTCCGGGGCATAGGAGGTGCATCTGTTGAGTTACCCTGGGAGATCCGTTAGGAAAAGGTTAAAAAGCAGCGGGGCTGGGACGCACCCTTGTTTTAACCCCTTTCAGGTGGGGATTTGTTTTGATAGGTTTGTCTCAGCACCTAGTTTTATCCTAATCCAGGTATCAGTGTGCAGCTGCCTAAATTGATTTAAAAGAGGTTTGGGTATACCATCCTTACAGTTTTTGCCAGAGCTTGGTGAGACCTACATGGTCAAAAGCTGCTGTATAGTCTATTAGGCAAAGAAATATGGGATATTTTCCCTCCTTTGCTGCGTCCACTAGCACGGTTAATGCCATGATATTGGTTGTGGTGCCTAGCCCTTGGCTAAACCCTGTTTGGGTTGGTGGAATTATGCGATTTTCCAAAGCCCAGGAAGTTAATTCATGCAGGATTGTCCCCGCATAATATTTAGCCTCAGTGTCGATAAGGGCGATCAGTCAGTAGTTGTTCGGAACACTCCTTTCGCCCTGTTTCTGGATTGGGCTGATAATTGATCCTTTCCAGGACTCTGGGATTATGGCCGTGCAGATTACGTACCTAAAAACTGGTACTAGTGCCTTACTCCAAAATTCTGCGTCGTGTTTATACAACATTGGGTGTATGCCATTGGGGCAGGTCTGCCCCTGGCTATTTGTTTCATTATCTGCTATGCTGATGGACCACTTTGCTCCTCTGTTGTATTTAATGGGCAGTATATGCCTGATGGTGGTTCTGTCCCCTGTTGTTGATGTATTATCTGGGGTAATCGCTTTGCTCTTTTTTTGCAAGGTTGTGAGTTGTGACTTTCCTGTTGGGACCACCAGCACTTCCATTCCCCGGATGTTAAGAGGCGGCATCTACGTTTTGCTCTTTTTCGTTGAAGTGGTTGAAAAGATAATCAACCCAGACTGCCTCGGTTATGTTGGAGCTTATACCTGAATGTTTAGGCCACTGTAGTGTGTTCACTGTTCAATTTCACCCAAAGTTCGTCATACTTGGTTCTTTATTTCCCTATTTCCTTTGCTTTAATATTACCTTTGATTCTCGGAGGGTCCATTGCAAGCTCAAGTCTTGTGGTGATTTGCGAAGTCACCTTAAGGTTTGGCTTATGGTATACTTAAGTTTTTTTGAGACTGGGCTATTCGCCGTCCTTGTTGGGGCGACTGCCGTTTTCCTCAACTTTATCCCTGTCCTGATTGCAAGTTTTTCTCCGAGGATCATAATAAAATATTTCCAAGTTTTCAATGGCTAGACTAGTATGTCCTTCCCTTGGTTATATAGGGCCATATGCATCTACACATTTTCCCATAGACACAGAATGGGCAAAACCCTTTGATGCATCTGACCCATAGTTCTTTGGTGGTTGCTGATATTGCTTCTATATTACTGGGATTGTATCCTATTTGTTTGAGGTTTGTGATTTCTTCAGAGCTGATGGTTTTACACACCTCTAATGAGAAGGTTGAGCTTGCTTTGAGTTTGACTTCTTGGGACAGGTGGTCGCTGTGTTCGTTGTTGCCTATTCTAAAGGAGGCGATTTTTTTGAACAAGGTTAAGGTTGTAAAGGTGAAGTCTAAATGAGAGGATATTTTGAATGAACGGTATGTGGCGACTGGTGGGTTGTCCCCCTCGAAGCGACCATTTAGTGCTCTCAGATTTAGGTGCTCTTGTTCCTGGAGCAGGTACCTCGAGCATCTTGTTGTTTTGTTAATTTTTGAAGGGCCCTGTGCTGGTATTCCCCAGGCGACAGTTAGATCTTGCATTGAGTCCTCATCTTGACCATTCCCTAAGAGTTGCATATTAAAGTTACTTGCCAAGATAATATGGTCTGTGTCCTCTTCTTCTGTTACTCTATTTAGTTCTGCGACCAACTCCTTAGCTGCCTTGAATTTTTGTATAGGTTGCACATAGACATTAATTATTATTACATTCTGATGGATCTGATTGAACTTGAGGGTTGCTATTGCAGCCTGAATGCAACTTGGAGGTGCAATATAGACCGTTACGGGAAAGATTTCTCCTATTACAGTTATTGAGGCTAGAAGCATTAGTCCCCCCCCAGCCGTGGCCGAACACAGATCTCTTTATAGCTGGAATAAAGTGGGAGGTATATCCTTGGAGCTCGAAGGGTTTTTCCTCCCAGGTCTCCTGAAGCAGGATCATGTGAAAAGCTTTTAGGTAATTAAGAACCTCTTGGTCATCGGTTTTGGTGGTTAGGCCGTTGATGTTCCAAATGCACATATTAAATATATGTTGCTCTTGTGGAGATGCCGGTGAACTGGACATTCCTTGTCAATTTGATTGCGCTGTTGTTATTGTTCGCTGTATGTGAAGCCAATTCTTGGTTATTGACGAGTGAGTTGAGTCAGATTGTCCACGGCCTGTGTTCATTGCAATGGCCTTTGTGTCCGTTATGCGGGTGCCTGGAGTACTACTCCTTGCTCCTTTTAGTACTGAAGTGGACATTTTGTTTTGGCCGTTAGTATCTGTAATCAAAAAAGGTGTTGGGTAGAGTGATTTTGGCTCTGCCTTCAATTTTATCCCCCAATTTTGGAATCTATTTTTTTCCTGCAAGTTTTATTTGCCATCTCAAAAGTATTCCATCTTGTTTTGGTCGTGTCTGGGCATAACGGATTGTTATTAGGTAGAACTTCTATGGAAAGCAGGTTGATGGAGCTAGTATTAGCTAGGCTCGGGATGGAGTGTAGGAGCCTTAGTACATTCCCTCTATTTAAAATGTCCGCTCTGCCTCAGGATTTGAACTCTGAGAAGAATATGATGGTGTCTGTATCCTCTGCCTCTGATGGTTCCAGATCCTGGGTCGGGGTTCCCTCAATAGTAGTTGCCATGTAGGTCTGAGACCTAGGTTGAACATTGTTGATATTGTTTATCCCACAATTGGCACTATTATGGGAGGTTGACAATAAATCATTTGGTGTCCAAATCTTATCTTGCGTATTGGTTCTTGGCTCATTGACATTCGTCAATGGTTGCAATGGCTCTTAGTGACTGCCCTGCGTGTCATTTCCCAACTTCAGCCATAAATTTTGGACCCCCTCGGTTGGTTTGCTGGAAACTTGCGATGGTATGGTTAGCTCTGTTCTTGCTCGAGTGGTCTCCTGATCTATATCGTGAGTTGAAGAACTTTGAGTTAAGGCTCTAGTTGATTCGTGAGTTGGATCCTGGGTGTTATTGTCTCTTGTTTTAAGATGTGGTCCCCCGACGATTCCTTTGTATTATTGGATCTTGTGGTAGGGTGCTCAGTTCTACCTTGGTATGCTTATGTTCCAGTTCAGGGAGGACCAGGCCAGGCAGTTCAGGCTGGCCATTGGTGCACAGTCAAAACTGATTTGAAAACAGCTGGGTCCAAATTGAGATGACATGGTATGCTAAATAATGATTAACTGAGATGCAGCCCTAAGTAATTACCAGTGGCTATTGCATCACATCGAACGCAGAAACACAAACACATCCAGGAAGAATGCAATACAGCAATTTGCATGTTTTGCCCTTGCTGCGCCAGGACAGGCAAAAAGGAGTCAGCCATAGAAACCAGATAGAACTACATAAAGATGAACGCTTTTGAAACAGGAACCATTAATTCTAGGGATAAGGGGGGCCACTTGCTGGTCAGCTTTGCATCTACCCTGGCATTAGCACCATGCAATGCTAGACAAACACCTCAAATTAGTAAGTCCCAGACTTCTCTTTGATGATGTACAGTTGCCTGGAAACAGGCAAGTAAAGTAAACCTCAGTTGAACAACCATTTCGGAAGCACAGAGGAAAATGTTAGTCGTCTCTGTGGCCTTTTTCCTGGTATTTACCCTCGTATAGGTGCTTCTACCCTCGGGGTTGTTCAGTAAGTGTGTTTTGAGTATACATTTCCCCAGGTGGATCTTTAGATAGTGAACTTATCATGCTTGAAAAATGTAAACAAACACTTCAATTGAGCGAGATTTGACAAAGCCAGCGAGTTCACAAGTGTTGGTAATGTGCTCCAAGGTGCATTTTTTAATGTATGTCAAGAACTGCATTAAAACAGAATATACGTTTTGCACTATATAATTAACAGGTTTGTTGAGCAAGACTGTGTCTTTTTAAATGTTAAATCCACTCTAAATACAGCACATTTCTAAAATGCATTTCAACCAATAATGAAAGCTACATTAAAGACTAAAGTTAATTGACATACATATTAGGTACATGTTTTGTAATGATAATGCATGTAAGCAGCTCCCATGTGACACTGTCATCCTTATTGTAAGCGCCCTACACCTGTGCCTACCCCTACGTCATTTCCTGGTCGCCCTCATGCTCTCCTACAGTACCAAAGACTGAAAAGGCCACGACCGGCGAGTGGGACAAATTGATTTAGCAAAACACCCTGCCACGGATCCTATACACTTTGATCGCTTGTGTTCTGAGCGGGAAGTGAGACTGAGAGCGAATCAATAAAGCAAAAACTTCCTGTGACAAGTTCGGAGAAAAAGGTATTGCGGGAGATTAATATTTTTGGCGGCTCCTCTCTGCAGAGATTAATGGATTGGCCATATTTTGTATTTGATGAGTTTGCAAAGCTGCTCGGAGTAGAACTCTCTGGGCAATGCATCACTTGCTCGTGACATTTTTGGTTATGTCATTCCAGGGAGAGAAGGCAACACGCATTTGTTTCTCTGCCATGGCATCTTGATTGCACTGCATCATAGTGCGCCAGAGAGTGCATGAAGGATGGGGCATCTCTTCTATCTTGCGCACTCATTCCCACCCTTTTTCCTTCGTTCTGCTTGCTTTCTCCTTCCTTCGCTCTTTCTCTTTTCGTATCGTATGCTCCTTTGATTCTTATTTTACAAAAGTTATGAGGTTATGTAAGTGGGTAATTGGCACATGAAACTGTTGGCTGTGCACCACCATGACAAAACAGCCACCAGTATCTATCAAAATTCACCTTAAAAAAATTCCAAACTGTTTGAAAGTTTTGCACTCTTTCCCTGTGATGTCTACTCGGAATGCAGTACCTCTCTCCATTTTGCTTGGCTTTGCAAGCCATTTCCTGCTGGCTTCCTCTCTTTTCTAGCCATATTTTAGGGAACAGTTTTACTCTGATGTAGTGGTCCGGTCATTTTTACATTTCTATTATGACTTAATTGTATAGCTCAGTCATCAGGTCTGTTGCCCTTTCTTTAAATTTTACTCTGTACTAAAATGTCATGCAGCACAAAATGTTTCGAAGAATATGTCAATCTTAACAAGTTTACAAAACAAAACAAACTCTGATCTTCGAGTAAGCAAAAAGAGTAGGCAAACTTCAGTTCAGTTACAAAAAG
Source organism: Triturus cristatus (assembly GCF_964204655.1). Classification (NCBI taxonomy): domain Eukaryota; kingdom Metazoa; phylum Chordata; class Amphibia; order Caudata; family Salamandridae; genus Triturus; species Triturus cristatus. The sequence continues at coordinate 312,633,762 of NC_140588.1, read as the reverse complement.
GCCTCGATTTTCCTAAGCCTTTGCATGGCCTTTGCATTCAGCAGCACACATAAAAGAGGAAAACGCCTCCAAGGATTGTTTTTGTGCAGGAAGGTGTCCTTTTAAAAACAACACAAAGTAGGCACCCACAACAAATGGAATCTTTTCCACTGGGGCTGAGGGCCATGAGGTAATCGCTTGGCATCGGCTTCACAAAATATGGACTTCCAATACCAGAAGTCCTATGACAAAACTTCTGGCAACAGAGGATAACAAGCAGTGGGTGCTAAGCCCCAGTTATTTGGTTCCCATGCTGCCAGACATGAGTGAATGCGGGAAAGAACATCTCTGCAGCTGGATGTCCTGCTGATCTGCAGATCTTCGATCACAAGGGAATGGGTGTCTGAATTTTACCTCGACTGATGTCTGAAGTTACTATCTTCACATAGGGGGAAGTTAACCAACTTTACTTAACTTGTAGCGTGTTATTTTAATTTCCCACACCCGTAGCAAAACTATGCAGTTAAACCCATTTTTTGAGCAAAAGGTATACAATTGAGGTACTACCAAGCACCAATTTTAGTACCAATACACAGTATTTCTGCAAATATTTGCACAGGACTCCAAGTCATCTGGCAAGTGATAACATAATCTCCTCCGCAGCCACACATGTGCAGCAGTGCATTGAAATTAACATGCACATTGGCTTTGCCTCTCTCCTTATTGGCACTGAAAACCCGCAGTCATATGCTGATGTTACCAATAGTTCTAAGTTGCTCAACACATTGGTTTAAAAAAACTATCTAATAAAAATGGGGGGTGGGGCTGGTGTGTGAGCTGCAGCTGGGGAATTAAAAATCATTAAAGCACGTCACGTTTTTTAGGAGGAAGGAGAATTCCAATTTGGAAGATGGAAGAGCTCCTAAAGCGAAGAGATGGTCAAATAATTTTAAATCAATCCGCGCTGCGCAAAGCCAAAAACTTCATATCACATCTAATCTGAGGCGGCCATAAAAAGAGAGTGCAGTGCTGCCATAAAATTAAATCACTATGCGCGGAGTGGAGTGATCCGAAAGTATTGCTCGAGTTGTGTAGGCCATGAATTTGTCTGCCGCCTGGAAGTTTTGTTGAATAACTGAACTCGACCTGTTTTTAGCACGCTGACATTGAAATTCTCTTTGTGTTCTCAGCTGTGCACTGTGCAAGAGACAGGGATTTTTTTTGCAGTCCTCTAACTCGCAAGCCACGGCCTATGTCCTGTCATTATTTTATATTGACTTCTGATGTAGTGCAACAGAAGCTAACATCAATAATACTTAAATATTCCTCGGGCACAGGCAGATCCTATCGCTTGTTGACAAGTAGAAAATGGCGGGAGAAGTGTGAGGTGAACAGGAGAAGGATAACCTGTCCTTGGTATTGATGTATTATCAGTTCTCAAACAGCCTATTGGATGTTACCGGCACAGACTAAGAAGTTAGAGTCTCGCATTTCCTGCAAAAAAAAAAAAATACATTATTAGACACTGTAACATAAAAATGTCTCCTGTGCCTACTGCCAAACTGTGCACTTGTCAAATCTGTTACGTTATGCAATCAGCATTTGTCTATGCATTTCAGCCATTTCTAAGGTCTTGTAATGCTTTTGGCAGTATGGGGAGCATTTCGATGCTGATTGGAGTCATAGTCACTAGATTGATGTTATTGTGCATGATAAGTAACAACTGGTCTGTTCATCGTTGTGATAAGGGGTATTTTGCGTTGTTCTATAAGGCTGACTAAATTCTGGCTGTGCCTTTATATATGATATTTGAGGTGCTGTGTTTTAGTAAGTGTATAATGGGAATTTGTCCTTCATTGCACAGTTGCCCACTGCCATGTCAGTTGTGTTGGCGTATGTTGTCAAGATACATCCCTATGCTATTTCTACCAATATGTATTTGGCACGGTGTTGTGTGACAGATGCTGGATTGATAGCAATTTAAGCTGGCTGTGTGAGGTATTGCAGAAAAAGAAGGGTGGAATGTTTTGTGTCAGTGCTTTGCCATCTGTGTAGCAATGCTGTTGTGTGGTGTACATGTGCAAGCTGTCTAATGTGTCTTGATGTTATTGCTGGCATTGGTGTGTGGCCGATGAGAAGATTGTTTTGCTGTAGAGCCATGATTTCCAGCCATGTCGGTTGTATGGTGTACATCACAGTGGTGGGAGGTCTGGCTAACAGGTTTTTGTTTGGTCTGCAGGGCGGTGCTTTGTGAGGAGTGGTATGCGCTACCGAGGCTGCATGGCTTTGCGAGGATGTGGTGTGATCTGCCAAGCACATTATGTTGTCTCTGTCAGAGATGGATGTGTGATGAGTGGTATTTACTGTTATGCCAGCATCTCTTTGCCAAGTAGATTGTTTTGTTGCAGTGTGATGCACAATTCACATAAAAGCAATACATTCCAAGTGAATTCATTCACAATACAGTAATGCATGTCAGCGTACCCACAGAAACTTTACGGTTGATGACACTCTGTATTTGTCGAGCATCCTCATTGAGGAAATTCCACCTGGAAAAGTTGAGGTAAGTATTAAAATGAAATTGCCCTTTGCAGTTTTTATTTTGTTTTTGAAATCTGTTCATCAAGAAATTTACCAAAGAGGGCTAGCAATACAATGCTATAAACAATCTGACACATCAATTTACCACACATTGATGTTTGCACACAGCACACACGGTTCAGCTGGCATATGTGAGGATATATAGGCCCTTTCAATTTCTCAACCATCCCATCCTATCCTGGTCTGCTCATTCTATCCAGTCCCTAATGCTGGCTAAAAAGCCCTATATGTTCTTCCTGATCTTGGAGGTCATCCCCCGTTTCGAAAGTCCTTCCACTGGCCCCAGATTTTCTCAAATTTCTGAGGGTAGCCCCTTGCATTGTAGACTGTATGCTCCACCAGCATGCACCAGTCCATATGCGTTGTCCATTGGTCCAAATAAATAAACAAATGGGGGAGATTCACGCAAACCAGCAACAAATGCTCCCTCAGGATGTGCCTGTCTGCCACCACAAGAACACAGTATACACATTTCAAACACAGAAAGAATTGTGAGGGGAAAAACGTATTTTTAACAAATGTAATGTCCAGGCACAAATTAGTCAACACGTGTTTCACAGTAAAAATCATCTCCTCTGTGCCTATTAAACAGTTCCAGTGGTCCAGCAAGTCACCTAAAAAGAAAATGAAAAAATATATATATCACTAATCAAACATTTACAAAATCCAATAAATGTATGGCTAGTCCTAAAAAGTAAAAGAGCCCAAAGCAGTTCTCAATTCCTCAACAATATATAAAAGTCACTCCAAAGCAGCCATCTAAAACTAAAACTATGCAAAAAAAGACTAAGCACATAGTTGAAAAGGAAAAATGTCTCTCCTATTTAAACAAATAAATGGCATTCAGATGCATAACAAATAAATTCACATATCTCAAAACTGTGACTTTTAAGAATGTTCTTTCCATTAATTACATTTACTTCCATTAGGTATCACAGTTAAAGATTTCCATTTTACAACAGTCTTTAAGCAAATTTAATTTATATATATAAAAAAATCACAGTTTAAGTCACAGTTAAATACAAGGTAAGCAAAAATACATCAGTATATACCTATACCACCAATATACTTCATGCAAAGACATATGTGTAGTTACAAACATGCCATTGTTAAAAACCATATCACATCAAATATAAAACTCTGCAGTCCATCAACTATCCCTCAAACACACCACAATGCATGATAAAATAATAACCTTAATTCATATTTTCTTTTAAGAATGTTCTTTCCATTAATGGCATTTACTTCCATCAGGTATCACAGTAAGACATTATCATTTTACAACATTCTTTAACTAAATTTCATTCATATCTTTCAAATATCACAGTATAAGTCTCAGTCAAATATACAGTAAGAAAAACACATCTTTATACACCTATTACACCAGTATACTTCCACTAAAGACGTATGTGTAGTTACACACATGCCATGGATAAAAACATATTGCATCAAACATAACATTCTGCATTCCATCAAATATCACTCAAACACACCACAATGTATGATACAATAATTACCTCAATTCCTATTTTCAAAGAAGGTTTTCCTAGTAGCAGTGATGAAGTCAAGTTTCAAATTAAAGGCAGTGCTAAGATAAAAACAAAACATAAAAGAAATAGTAAGCATAACAAATCAATGTGATGACTGAAAGGAATTTAAATAGCAACTAAATTTACACACTTTCCCCATGAGACCACCGCTTACCTAGTATAATGCGATGAGTAACCAGCATAGTGCAGTTTCACGATCGGTGTATCAACAAAAGAATACCTTACAAAATGGCCACTTTATATAGTATGACTCTGCAAAAATGGAGCCCGCCATGTGCATCTTGGTTGCTACCACTCCATGGTTGATGAAAGGGACTCTATGATCTCACACAGCATTAAATCACCCAATAAAGGTATCTAACTAAATAAACATAAGAATGACAAAATTCAACCTAAAAAAATCTTACACATTAAAAAGTTTAATAAAGCATAATGAACAAATAGTTTGAATCTAACATCTAAATTCAAGTTGATAAATCAGATTAAGTAAAACTAAAATAAAATAAAAACAAAGCAATGGTCAATCATGAACCTATATCTTCATGTATCACATAAGACTATCTTAACTTAACCTTAAGAGAGGTGTGGCTCACTGGTTAGAGGCGGCAGACCCGCATGCAGAGAATCGGCCAGGGACCAGGGTTCAATTCCCGACGCGGCAGGGTCGTGGACCAGGGTCAAAACGGACTCAATAATTCTCGCCTCGGTACCTACTCTAACCAGGAACACACTCGGCAACTCTGGGCATTAAGCTTGCCTCATCTCTACAACGGCCCCCCACAGACGCCGGGGATGCCTGGTTTCACCTTGGAGATACCCAGATAGGGACTATCTCACAGGGAAAGCCAGGACGGGTTCCCCAGCGGTCTTCAGCGCCGGGACACTTCCGTTGAAGGTAGCTGCGCGCTTTACAAGCTTCCATAACATAACATAACATTAACTATTGACCTACCCTTTTTGCTAATGTTCAAACATAATACTAAAAGGCAAACATAAGAGTTGCAAAGACCTTAAACAATTAAAAACACAATAAAGCATAAGGAACAAGTCGTTTGAATCTAACATCTAAGTTCCAATTGATGAATTATGTCAAAGTAAAACTCAAATAAAAGCAAAGCAGCAGGTCAGTCATGAACCTACATCTTCATTAATTGCATAAAATGTAATATTACTCTACCATTTGTGCTGCTGCCCAAACATAATCCTGTAAAGTGTTTTACAAGGGTTCCAAAAATGTATGTAACTAAATCCGTACAATCAAAACAGCTAATCTAATCACAACCCACCAGAGATATATAGGTAAATGATATGTCATACACAATATAACTGTACAGATCTAAAGAAATAATAATCAGAGAGTCACAACTTCAGATAGTCTTACACCTTATACAAGCCCAACTGTAATAAACAACATTCATAATTGCTGTGAGCTACCTAGGCCACATATGTAACAACCTTACATTTTATGTGCCTATCATGCATGGTAAATCATACTTTAAATACATGTAACTCTTCATCCATTGTAATCCATTTCAGTGCCATCTGTAACTGATGACTTCAATAAGGCTCTACTATACGGAGATTCAAGATGATATCTCCCTCCCTTCGATGAGGTCACACTTGTGCGGTCCCTATGAATTTTATATCTGATAAGTTCTCGTGGGTATGTACTGTGATAGGATACTTAGTATCAATATTCCATATAGCCCTTAACCCTTTCACTGCTATGTCTTTTCTCCCCCTGTGTGAAGCCTTTTTTTGGCTATTTGGGGTAGTTCGCGCTTAGGTCCCTATACATTTTTGTCAACATAAGATATCCATGCCAAATTTGCATCCTTTTCTTCCAACATCATGAGGATTTTAAAGGTACCCAGGCTTTGTGGATTCCCCTGGAGAGGACCCAGAAATTAGCCAAAGCACAGCAACATATATTTATTTTTTTAGAAAAATGGGGAAAAGGTGCTACAGAAGTCAGTTTTTTTCCCTGCAAGTGGTACCAACAAAGGGTTTGTAGTGCTGAAATCACCAACTTGCCGGCTTTCAGGGACAGACAGAATTTTGTCTGTCCCTGAAAGCCAACATTTCCTGCACAGTATTGGCATTTACTGGGACATCGACTATTTTTGCTACTTGTACCAACGTTTTCACCTGTAACTTCTTCTAAGTATGACAGATTTTTAAAATCAATATACTGTTAAATTTGCTTGACCCTTCTGGGTGTGGCGCTACATAGGACTTGTAGGTTCACCAAGAACCCGAGGCAACCAGAGCCAATAACTTAGCTGCATCTTGCAATGGTTTTTCATTGTGTACTGGGTATATAGCAATTCATTTCGTAAAATGTAAAGAGTGAAAAATAGGTATCAGGGACACCTATTTATTTCCGAAATTAGAACAAAATATAGAGTTTTGAAGCAGTAGTTATTTGCACATCTTCAAAATTGTGGGTACCATATTAGCATGTGAACTAGAGCACGTTTTTTAAAGTGACTTCTTTTTCACACATTGACTTACATTTGGAAGGCAGGAATGCATAGAAAGTCAATAGGACATAACAGTTGTTCTACAATTCTCTGTTCCCTTAAGTCTCTCAATAAAAATGGTACCTCACTTGTGTGGGTAGGCCTTATGTCTGCAACAAGAAACCGCCCAAAACACAAATTGGACATATCACATTTTTCTAGTGAAAACGGACCCTTCATTTTTCCCAATGCACTTAGCTGTGGACTTTGGACCCTAGCTCAGCCGGCACCTGGGGAAACCTAACAAACCTGTATATTTTTGAAAACTAGACATCCAAGGGAGTCCAGGGTGGGGTGCCTGTGTGGCTTTCACCAGGTTCTGTAACCTAGAATCCCTTGCAAACCTCAAACTTTGTAAAATAAAAACATTTTCCTCATATTTCTGTGATGGGAATTTCTGGAATCTGTGTGCACCCACAAACATCCATCCACCTCGCATTTCCCAAAGTTTCCTGATAAAAATGGTACCTCACTTGTGTGGGTTGACTAGTGCCCACAACATCTTAGAATGGTACTAACTTTCACCAATGCTTACACTCGACAGATAATGAATAAAGTTACCAGCGAACTGGTGAAGGAAGGAAGCAGAGTGGGAATCTCAAAGAAATAAGGAAAGAAAGAAGTGAAGAAAGAAAGAGAAAGTGAAAAGAAAAGAAGAAAGTGAGAAGGAAGAAAAAGAGAAAAGAAAAGAAAAGAAAAAAAATTGAGAAAAACCTTGAACCCTCAGGGTTCCATGCCTTCACCATTACCTATCCTCCCAATCTTTCCAAAAATGCAGCCAAGAAGTTCAAGCACAGGCTAATGAAAACTAACCCTGAGACTCTTATTTCAGATCCGTACTTCTGCATCAACAAAGGCATACTATCGAGTGACCTCATCTTCCACATCAAAAAACGTGCACAGTGGAGAAATATCTTCTACTCCATGCTTTGAATCTCCAATGTAAAAAAAACACCCTCATGCCCTCAAATTGTCGGTAACCGCTTCGGACTTCTGCACGGCGAATGCTAACATATTCATATACAACAATGTTAATATCCTTATAAAAGCCTCTAATGTCAATATCGCTATCATAGACAAGATCTTTCCTATTCTCAAGAAAGTAGTGAACAGCAAGAAAAAAACTCCCCGCCACTACTCATCCTGATTACCCAGAAGACACTCCAACTCTTTTACAAAATTCCATAACAAAATCAATTGAACCAAAATCTCTCCACACCCTCAGTGACCCCTACCCCTCCTTTACAATGGTTTCAACCACACCAGGGTCCCCTGGCCCAGTATGGACTGGGATACACTTAGCTACCGGCCATCCCAATGCAGACACACCCCTGATATCCTTGATGACCAACGGAGAATCCACCAACCCGGATTCCACCTCCGACATCCCACTCGCCCCACCTACAGTTGAGCTGTCATGCAAAGCTCCCCATGACTCGCCATCTACTCTGATATTTGATCGGCACCCAACCCCCTCGTTACTTTCTCCGCTCATCCAAACTCACCACTCATCGACCATACCCCGCTCACATGCATCAGCCCCTATCATGCTATCACCTCTCAAGGCCATCCCCCACACTCATTCGGACCCACCAACAAACCTCCATCATCAACTAACCCCATTGGATCCTAATAACGATATCCCATGCAACCAGATAACGAGATCCCCATGCAACCAGACTTTACTTGCGGACCTCTCCTATAATAGAACACACGCCTATACACATAACTAATTATCCTAACTCTGATTGGAGTGCACGATTCAACGAGTTAGCCATCAGGCCAAACCATCTCAAGGACAAAATGCATAATCTATCAACCATCACCAAAGAACTCCTAAACTCACACGAAGCCACTAGTGCCACCGTGAACCAAATTAGTTCCCAAACCAGCAGATACATCACCAAGAGTCCACACCCTGAGTACACTAGACAGAGTAAGATACCTTCCCCCAATGACCCATCTCATCCTAGGAGGGCAATTGCTGGACTATCTGACAATGACTTATATGACCTCCTCATATCCTGTGCCAGTCCTGACAACAGTAAGTCTCTGTGTAGCACTATCCAAACCATTCAAATCAACCCCTACAGAGAACCCACTCACAACTAATCCATTAATAGTGAAAACCTCCCAAATATCAACATAGTACAGAGTGCTCTCACCCATTCGACTAGCAAGATGAAGTGTGCACTCATCAATTGCAGATCTGCTAGCAAACATGCTCCCGACATTTACGATCTCATCATCTTGTATGATCTGGACATTATCGTCCTTACCGAAACATGGCTAAATAGTTCCTCCTCTCCCATCCTAGACCTACTGGTCCCTCCTAGTCATGATATAATCCGCCTAGACAAAACAGTGAAACCTGCTGGCAGGTTAGCCTGCATTTATCGAAAGACAATCTCAGTCAATCAAGCAGACTCCATCTCTTTATCCACCTGTGAATATCTCTGTATCAACATCTCAGATGACAAGTGCCTCACCAGTAAACTTCACATAATATACCGGGTGATAATCTGACATTCATCGATGAGTGAATGGAAATCATTACATCCAACGACAACTCACACGTGCCGAAGATTTTTCAGGGAGACTTCAGTCTCCATTGGAACAACACAGGCGATCATGATGCAAGCTGTCTTGAATCCTTTTTGTCAGATCAGGATCTGTCCCAATTCTGGGACAGTCCAACCCACAACAAGGGAAAGATATTAGACCTCATCATAGCGAAAATGAACATTGTATCATTAGAATCCAGTAGCCCATGTGACTGGACTGACCATTACAGCATCTTCTCCATCAATATTGAGGTAATGCCAAAAAGATGCTAACCTGCAAAAACAAAAGAATGGAAAAAGAATATCCAAAATATTAACACCATCGCCCTGGTAAACCGATGCAACTCCGCCCTGATCCCCACGACAGGCTTGGTTGACGTCCATCACCTCACAGACTTTTACAATTCCACTATGCTTGAAATTTGTGACTGTACAGCGCCCCTCCAAGAAAAAAAAAATCCTCAAAAATCTCCAAACCATGGTTCAATGAGAACCTGAACTTTGATTGGCGCAAGCGCAAGCTAAGATCAGCTAAGCGACTATGGAAATCAGCACTCTCCATCGATCACCTATATTACCTTAGAGCACTGAGGAATACATACAACAGAAACGTCCTAAAGGCTAAGGCAGACTTCTTCAAAACCCAGCTGAACCAAGCCATTAACTGTCCCAAAAACTATTCGAAATCGTCAAACAACCATTGCTCAACACTCCTAACGCTATGGAACTAAGTGATTCGCCTACCCCTAATTGCGATGAGCTTGCCAATTTCTTCCTAGAAAAGAGAAAAACCATTGAATACGACATTCAATCTAAGAATGCCCTTCCACAAACCATTGCTCATGAGTCTACATTTTACTCACAGATCAAGGACCATTTTAGTATTCCGATGGAAATTCCCCTCTTGGCACACCTTTTTGCCCATCCCTGAATACGAAATCTATAACACTCTTCTAGCGATTAACCGCTCCAATCACTTTTCTGATCCCCTACCTCCTTTTCTATTTAAAATTATAAAAACCTCTATACTACCCTTATGGTCAAAGATTGTAAACGCCTCTCTAGGGCAAGGCTCCATACCTCACTGTCTTAAAGTAGGGCAGGTCACACCTATACTAAAGAAAGCCAATCAATCAATCAATCTCATAATTTGTAAAGAGGGTTTCAAGGTGCTGGCGGGGGATGGGGGGTGATGCTGCTATTGGTCGAAGAGCCAGGTCTTGAGTTGTCTCCTGAAGGTCAGCAGGTCTTCGGTTTGTCGCAGGTGGAGGGGGAGGGTGTTCCAGGTCCTGGCGGCGCGATGGGAGAAGGATCTGCCTCAGGAAGTAGTTCTCCGGATACGTGGGACCGTGTCCAGGGCGTGGTCAGTGGAGCAGAGTTTCCTGTTGGGTACGTAGAAGGAGAGTCGACTGGTGAGATAGGCTGGGCCGTTTTTGTGGAGTGCCTTGTGTGCGTGGATCAGGAGCTTGAAGGAGATTCTTTTGTCGACGGGGAGCCAGTGTAGGTTCCTCAAGTGGGGGTGATGTGGTCACGGCGTGGGACGTCGAGGATCAGGCGTGCAGAGGCGTTCTGGATTCTCTGTAGTCTGTTGATGAGTTTGGACGAGGCTCCGGCGTAGAGGGCGTTTCCGTAGTCGAGTCTGCTGCTGACAAGGGCCTAGGTGACTGTTTTCCTCATGTTTGTCGGGATCCATCTGTAGATCTTGCGGAGCATGTGGAGGGTGTTGAAACAGGTGGAGGAGACTGCGTTGACTTGTTTGGTCATGGAGAGTTTCGAGTTGAAGATGACTCCCAGGTTGCGTGCGTGGTCGGTGGGTTCTGGGGGGGACCCCAGTGACGTGGGCCACCAGGAGTCATCCCATGCGGAGGAGTTGGACACGAGGATGAGGATTTCCATCTTGTCTGTGTTCAGTTTGAGGCGGCTGTCCTCCATCCAGTCTGCGACGCCCTTCATTCCCTTGTGGAGGTTGGATTTGGTTGTGAGGGGGTCCTTGGTGAGGGAGAGGATCAGTTGAGTGTCATCGGCGTAGGAGATTATGTTGAGGTTGTGCTGTCGGGTGATGCGTGCTAGTGGTGCCATGTAGACGTTGAACAGCGTCGGGCTGAGGAAGGATCCTTGAGGGACGCCGCAGATGATCTTGGAGGCTCTCTGAGTTCTGCCGGAGAGGAAGGAGGTGGTCCAGTCCAGGGCCTTGTCTCGGATCCCTGCGTCGTGGAGGCACGTGCGTAGTGTGTGGTGGCAGATGGTGTCGAAGGCAGTGGAGAGGTCCAGGAGGATGAGGGACGCCGTCTCGCCGTTATCTAGCAGGATCCTGATGTCGTCTGTGGCGGCGATGAGGGCGGTCTCGGTGCTGTGGTTGCTGCGGAATTCCGACTGGGATGGGTCCAGGATGTTGTTGTCTTCGAGGTGACGGGTGAGCTGGGTGTTAACTATCTTCTCGATGACCTTTGCTGGGAATGGAAGCAGGGAGATGGGTCGGAAGTTCTTGAGGTCGCTCGGATCCGCCTTGGGTTTCTTCAGTAGGGCGTTGATCTCTGCATGCTTCCAGTTCTCAGGGAAGGTGGCGGTCTCGAAGGAAAGGTTGATGATTTTGTGCAGGTGGGGTGCGATGGAATTGCTAGCTTTGTTGAAGATGTGTTGCGGGATAGGGTCGGATGGGGATCCGGAGTGGATTGTTCCCATGGTCTTAATTGTGTCCTCGATGCTCACATTGGCCCAGGTTGTCAGGGTGTCGTGGGCGGTAGGGTGCGGTGGGTTCGGTTCGGCGCGGTCGACAGTGGTCGTCCGGGGTCTGAAGCTGTTATGGATGTTGTTGATTTTCCAGTGAAAGAAGGTCGCGAGGGAGTCGCACAGGGTTTGCGATGGTGGGATGTCGTTGGCGTTGGAGCTGGGGTTGGAGAGTTCCTTCACGATGGTGAAGAGCTCCTTGCTGTTGTGTGCGTTGTTGTCAAGGCGGTCTGTGAAGGAGGTTCTTTTGATGGTCCTGATGAGGTGGTGGTGGTTGCGGATGGCGACTTTGTGGGCGGTGTGGCTGTCTGGCGTCTTGATGCTGTGCCATATGTTTTCCAGTTTCCGGCAGGTGCGTTTTGAGTCGAGGAGTTCCGGGGTGAACCAGCTGACTCTTCTGCTGGTGTCTCTGCTGGTGGGATTTTTCAGTGGGCGACAGTGTTGTCGCAGTTTTGAGGGTGAGTGCACCCTCATCGGGGTTGGTGGGGTTCGTCGGAGGGTTGAGTGCGAGGCTTGTCTGTAGTTGTTCTTGTGTGACTTTGCCCCAGCAGCGGCGGGGGGTCTGTAGTGTGCAGTGGTGTGTGAGGGGGTTTCGGAAGGAGAAGTGGATGCAGTGGTGGTCTGTCCAGGTGAGTTTGGAGGCGTGGCTGAAGGTGACGTGGGGGCTTGAGGAGAAGATGGCATCTAGCGTGTGGCCGGCGATGTGGTTCGGCGTCGTGACGAGTTGTTTCAGTCCGAGGTTGTTGAGGTTGTCGATCAGGGTGGAGGAGTTGCTGTCATTGTTGTTCTCCAGATGATAGTTCAGGTCTCCGAGGAGGTTGTAGTCGGTGGAGGTCAGTGCGTGCGTGCTGATGAGGTTGGCGATGGAGTCACAAAATTGTGGCAGGGGTCCTGGTGGTCTGTAGAAGAGGGTGCCTCTCAGGGTGGTCTTGGGGTCCGTGTGGATCTGGGAGTGCATGTGTTCGGCGGTGCTGAGGGTGTCGTTGGTGTTTGTTGAGACCCTGATGGTGTTTTTGTGGACGATGGCGATTCCTCCTCCGGCCCTGTTGGTGCGGTCTCTGCGGGTGATCTTGTACACGTCTGGGATGGCTATGGCGATGTCTGGAGAGGAGGTTTCGTTCATCTAGGTCTCGGTCAGGAAGGCGATGTCCGGTGATGTGGTGTCGAGTAGGTCCCAGAGTTCGACGGCGTGTTTGTGTGCGGAGCGGGTGTTGATCAGGATGCATCTAAGCTGGTTGGGTTCCGTCGTGGTAGGCGTCTTGGTGCTTTTAAGGCAGGAGAAGCTGCAGCTCCGGCAGGTGAAGGGGCCGTGGGAGCGCCTCGTGGCGGCCTTGCAGCAGGTGTGGGTCCTTCCTGGGTTGAGGGCGACAAGGGTGTTGGCGTCGTAGCAGAGGTGGCGGTCCTCGTGGCTGCTGCAGGGGCCAGATGTTCTTGCGCTGGGCGCGGTCTAGGCACGGATGGGCGCAGACAGGCTTGCCTTAGGCGAGCCTTCGGTGCGCCCGCGGTGTGGCCGTGCAACGGCCACCATATATGGGGAGGAGGGGAGGGAGGAGCAGCTGGGAGGCGGAAGGTGTGTTTAGCAGGGGCAGCGAATAGGCACGGAGGGGGCGGGGCAGGGAAGTGGAGTGGGGCGAACTCTGGAAGGGGACAGAATCAGGGGGGCGACAACAGTGAAAACGGGGCACAGAATAAAAAGGGGGCAGCAGCAGAGTCAAGACGGGGCACACTGTAAAAGGGGGCAACAGCAGAGTCAAAACGGGCACACAATAAACGGGGGCAACAGCAGAGTAAAATGGGGCACACAATAAACGGGGGCAACAGCAGAGTCAAAACGGGGCACACAATAAAAGGGGGCAACAGCAGAGTGAAATGGGGCACACAGTAAAGGGGGCACAGAACAGAGCGGTGAGCAGGGGGCAGGGGGGCACAGAGGAGGATAGGCAGAGAAGGCGGAGTAGAGCAGATACAAACCAAGGCCACCATTGGCCACCAGGAATGAGGCGCAGGTGGAAGCCTGCGGGTGGTGGAGGGCCTCGACTTCGGCGACGATCGGGACACTACAGCGGGGGTGCAGGCGGAGCTGCAGTGGGGGGGAGCGACCTACCCTCTGTTCAGATCTCAACAACTACAGTCCTATATCCAACATCCCCACTTTGGCAAAACTGCTGGAAAAATGTGTATAAATTAATTTATGCAAACACATCGACAATTACAACCTCCTAGACAAACACCAATCTGGCTTCCGTCCAGGTCACAGCTCTGAATCTGCACTCACCCACATAATGAATGACATACTAAAAATGTTAGACCATAACGAATCATGTCTTTTCTTCTTGATTTATCCTCCGCTTTTGACCCTCCATGGTCACCCTAGGGGTGCCACAAGGCGCAGCAATATCACCCATTCTTTTTACTCTACGCATGGAACCCCTGGCAAATGTGTTGAACTCTGCGAACATTCTATATCACCTGTATGCAGACGACACACAACGGTATATGAAAATCTCCTCTCCAGATGACTTCATCTCCCTCAACAATATTCTACATAATACTCAAAGTTGGCTCACTGGCAACCACCTCATGCTTAACAGTAAAAACATGGAATTCCTTCTCATCTCCCCTCCCAATCACACACCCAAGATAGATTATGGCTGAAGCATCTAACTTCCTTTGACTGAGCTCCCCACATCATTGACTCCACGAAATCCTTGGGAGTCACCCTAGACAAACACTTAAATATGCAGGCACAAATCAATAATGCCACCAAGGGAGCTAATCATCAGATGAGTATCCTAAGGAAACTTAAACCTTTCCTCCCACAGACCGACTTAAAAATGGCGGTACAAGCCCTAGTGCTACCAAGTTTGGACTATGGAAGCACCACTCTATGCAGCCTTCCTAAATACAAGCTGACCCCGCTGAGGGCATCTCTTAACGCTGCGGCCAGACTGGTCTCAGGAACAAAAAGAAATAACCACGTTTCTCGGACCTTGAAAGTTTGAACTAGCTGCCCTATGAGGCAAGAATAAAACTAAAAATTGCCTGCATGACCCATAAAGCCCTGCATAGCAACACCCCCAGTTACTTAGCATAAAAGCTAGAGCGGTCCGGAGAATGCAAACAATCGCGAAGTGCGAGTTCACTACTACTGAAACCACAATCCTTCCACAAAAAGAGAACTGGTTGCAGAGCATTCTCAGGGATCGCACCGAAGATTTGGAACTCATTACCTCCAGATGTTTGCAGAATCTCTGCCTTTACCTCCTTCAAAAAAGAAGTAAAAATGCTTCTAAGAAACAAATTCACATCCTAAGACTTTAATTTCTTGATGACTATTAGCCAGCTATGCTATCCATATACCACTGTCGACCTCTTTTGTATTGAAAGTCGAATTTCGAATGTATGTATATTACCCCAATCATCTAGGGGCCGATTCCGATCCTTGAAAAACCGGGTACGAACCATCGGTCGGAGCGTTTTCTCCGTCCGACTCGTACCCGGGAAAAAAACATTACAAACATGCAAGTACGATTCGCACGGAAACACCATTTCCGTACGAATCGTAAAAAACACCGACCGACGAAAAAATACATACCAATGTGATCCGGGACAGCGCTGACGTGACGTCAGGATGCAATCAGGCTGCGTTTCACGAACTAGGAAGTACGATTCGAACCGACAGCAGTCCGGACGGCAATATTTTTACGGCACCCAAAAAGTGCCGGAAAAGCGAAGTATGCCGCGATGCGAGCGAAATTGGGGGCCCGGTACGTGCCGTACCCCCCCAGCCCCCCGTATGTACGCACCGACCACCCCCTCAGGCCACGGATGGACACGCCGTACCCCCAGCCCCCCGTGTATGTACGGTGCGGACCCCCACCCCACCCCCCGTATGTACGGAGCGTACCCCCACCCGTGTATGTATGGAGCGTACCCCCACCCATGTATGTACGGTGCGGACCCCCACCCCACCCCCTGTATGTACGGTGCGTACCCCCACCTGTGTATGTACGGTGTGGACCCCCACCCCACCCCCCGTATGTAGGGAGCGTACCCCCACCTGTGTATGTACGGAGCATACCCCCACCCGTGTATGTACAGTGCAGACCCCCACCCCACCCCCTGTATGTACGGTGCGGACCCCCAGTGCTACGCACTGGGGGTCCGCACCGTACATACGGGGGTGGGGTGGGGGTCCGCACCGTACATACAGGGGGTGGGGTGGGGGTCCGCACTGTACATACGAGGGGTGGGGTGGGGGTCCGCACCGTACATACGGGGGGTGGGGTGGGGGTCCGCACCGTAAATACGAGGGGTGGGGTGGGGGTCCGCACCATACATACATGGGTGGGGGTACGCTCCGTACATACACGGGTGGGGGTACGCTCCGTACATACATGGGTGGGGGTACGCTCCGTACATACACGGGTGGGGGTACGCTCCATACATACACGGGTGGGGGTACGCTCCATACATACACAGGTGGGGGTACGCTCCGTACATACACGGGTGGGGGTACGCACCGTACATACACGGGTGGGGGTACGCACCGTACATATGGGGTCTGGGGTGGGGTGTTCGGCACGTATGCGGGCACATGTCTCGATGGTTGCTATAGGAGTTCGGTCCGCACGGTGTTTATTCCATACGGTTGTAAAATCGAAAGGACGGGACTGATCGTACTTGCGCGGTCGGACTTCAATTTTCCGATTCGTACGGTAAATCGTCCGAGGATGTGTCGGACACATTTTCCGACCCAAGGACGTGTGGGGAAATTTTCCCGATGCGATTCGTATGGACTTTTTCCCATGCGAATCGTACTTGGCAGTTTGTACGCTACTTGTACGATTCGTACGGTAAAAAATCCGGATACGATTCGTACGGGGCACATTTTTCCAGGATCGGAATCGGCCCCCTAATGTTCAAAAACACTGTGTTGTAAAGCGCTCTGATATCCTTGTGGGTCATGTTCGCTCAATGTAAAAATTTCTAAATAAATAAATAAAGACAGGAAACGGCCCACAACGCAACGTGGACACATCACATTTTCCACTGAATACCAACGCTTTTTAAAAAATGTGTGTCACTGTTGATTGTGATCCTAGCTCAGCCGGCACCTAGGGAAACCTAGAAAACCTATGCATGTTTGAAAACTCAACACCCAGGGGAATCCAGGATGGTGTGACTTGTGTGATCTCACCAGGTTCTGTTACCCAGAATCCCTTGTAAACCTCAAACTTTGGTGAAAAAACACATCTGTGTGGATCCACAAACTCCATGCATCCTGCATTCCCCATTGTCTCTCGATAAAAATGATACCTCACTTGTGTGGGTAGGCCTAGTGCCCGCAGCAGGAAACGGCCCAAAACGGAACATGGACACATCACATTTTTCCAGTGAAAACTGACCCGTTTTTTGCAATGTGCCTAGCTGTGGATTTTGAACCATAGCTCAGCCGACACCCAGGGAGACCTGGCAAACCTATATATTTTTGAAAACTAGACACCAAAGGGAATCGAAGATGGGGTGACTTGTGTGACTCTCACCAGGTTCTGTTACCCAGAATCCCTTACACACCTCAAACTTTGTCAAAAAATACATATTTACCTTGGATTTCTGTGATGAAAACTTCTGGAATCTGTATGGATCCACAAACCTCCACCCACCCAGCATTCCTTAAGTCTCCCAATAAAAATGGCACCTCACTCGTGTGCGTAGGCCTAGTGCCCATGATAGGAAATGGCCAAAAACGCAAAATGGACACATCACATTTTTCCACTGAATAATGGCCCTTTATTTGCAATTTGCCTAACTGTGGATAGTGAACCCTAGCTCAGTTGGCAACTACGGAAATCTAGAAAACCATTGCATTATTTGAAAACTAGACACCTAAGGGAATCCAGGATGGGGTGACTTGTGTAGCTCTCACCAGGTTCTGTTACAAGGAATCCCTTGCAAACCTCAAACTTTGCAAGAAGAAAAAACACATTTTCCTCACATTTCTGTGATGGAAAGTTCTGGAATCTGCGTGGATCCACAAAATTCCAACCACCCAGCATTCCCCAAGTCTCCCGATAAAAATGATACCTCACTTGTGTGGTTAGACCTAGTGCCCTTGAAATGGCACACAACGCATCGTGGACAAATCACATTTTTCCAGTGAAAACTGACAATTTTTTTGCAATGTGCCTAGCTGTGGAGTTTGAACCCTAGCTCAGCCGACATCTAGGGAAATCTAGAAAACCTATAGATTTTTTAAACTAGACACCCAGGAGAATCCAGGATGGGGTGACTTGTGTGGTTCTCACCAGGTTCTGTTACCCAGAATCCCTTGGAAACCTCAAACTTTGTCAAAAAACACATTTTCCTCACATTTCTGCGATGAAAGTTCTAGAATCGGGATGGATCCACAAACTTCTATGCACCCAGCATTCCCCAACATCTTCAGATGAAAATTGTACCTCACTTGTGTGAGCAGGCCCAGTGCCCGCAATAGGAAACAGCCCAAAACGCAACGTGGACACATCACATTTTTCCAATCAAAACTGACCCTTTTTTTGCAATGTGCCTAGCTGTGGATTTTGGGAAATACAGGATGGGGTGACTTTGGTGGCTCTCACCTGGTTCGTTTACCCAGAATCCCGTGCAAACCTCAAACATTGTCATACATAACACATTTTCCTCACATTTCTGTGATGGAAAGTTCTATAATCTGTGTGGATCCACAATCTTCCACCCATCCCGCATTCCCCAAAGTCTCCCGATAAAAAATAAATCTAATTTGTGCGAGTGGGCCACCCCGGGTGTCTAGTTTTTAGAAATGTCTGGATTTGGTAGGTTTCACTAGATGGCTGCTGAACCCGGGGCAAAAACCCAGGTGACCACCCTTGCAACACCTGGTAATTTTGTGACAGGTAATTTTGATGTCTTCACAATACGTTTTGGGCCCTTCCCTGCCGTGGGCACTTAGCCCAGCCACACAAGGGAGGTACCATTTTTATCAAGAGACTTTGGGAAATGCTGGGAGGGTGGAAGCTTGTGGATCCATGCAGATTCTAGAACTCTCCCTCATAGAAATGTGATGAAAATGTAAATTATTTCAGCTAAATTTGAGGTTTGTAGGGGATTCTGGTTAAGAAAACATTGGGGGATCCACACAAGCCATACCTCCCTGGACTCCCTCGTGTATCTAGTTTTCAGAAATGTTTGGGTTTGGCAGGTTTCCCTAGATGGCCGCCAAGCCTGGAGGCGAAAACCCAGGTGACCTCCCCCCCCCCCCCACCCCCTAGCAAAACCAGGTCATTTTTTGACAGGTAATTTTTATGTCCCCGCAATCAGTTTTGGACCCTTCCTTGCTGCGGGCACTTGGGTCACCCACACAGCGAGGTACCATTTTTATTGGGACACCTGAGGGAACGCTGAGTGGTAGGAAATGTGTCAGACCGGTGATATCACAACTTTCCTACACATAAACTTGAGAAAAATGTGATTTCTTTCTTCTGAATTGGAGGTTTACAGGGGATTCTGGGCAGGAAAATGTTGGGAGATCCATGCAAGCCGTACCTCCCTGGGATCCCCTGGGTGTCTAGTTTTCAGAAATGTCAGGGTTTGGTAGGTTTCCCTAGATGTTCACTGAGTCCGGGACAGAAAACGCAGGTGACCCCCTTGAAAAACCAGGTTGTTTTGAGATAGATAGGTGGGCACCTGTGTTTTTGGTCCAACTAATCAGCCTTGTGAGCTGGGAAAGCTCTTCCCCAGCTCCTGAGGCTGTTTTGGAGGAAAGGAAATCCCTCTGGTGCCCGTACCAGAGGGATTTCCTGTGCCCTGGCATTGGACATGCCGGAGCCATACGACGCACATGAGCACTTTTGCGGCGGACGCCTTCCACGCGTCCGACACATGGAAAGGGTTAAGTGATCCTGCCACCTTAATTTCAATTTCCTATTTGGAATTCCAATGTACAATTGCTTACAAACAAAGACAATAATATAAATACAAAAAGAAGTGTTACAATCTGAAAACTCATATATATCGTACATTTTCACGATATTATGATTCTCAGATGTTAGAGCTTTACCAGGTTTAAATTCACAGCAGATGCAGCAAACACATTTATAAAAAAAACTTTCTCTTGGACTAACCATTGTCCACCAGTAGTTCTAGGTTTAAAGCTCATAGTGTCTCTCGGACTTTACAGATCTTTTAATGTCCACCCTTGTTTGTAAACAATACACGGTTTATCATTATCATATTTGCTTAAATGCGTGTCTCTATTAAGTGAATGCCAATGTTTGTGTATAATGGAGTAGATTTCTCTATTTTGACTAGTATAATTCATGACCAACTTAATATTGTCTTCAAGGTTTTCTCTAACATTCATTTGTATCCATTTGTTCGTTCCAGGAACCTACGGGCTGTCACATCACACAATAATGCCCTTCCTAGCTACTGCTTGTGCTAAATTGCAGAGGAGTAAGTTGTATCAAGGCAGAGTCCTGTCTCACCCAATGCCCAGAACCGCTACCGGTGGGTTGAGCAGAAGGTCCTTCTCAGTAATCTGCCCAAGCCTGTGTGCCAATGGGTCGAAAAGGGCTGTATGTGTGGGCAACTCCATAGGGTGTGTAACAGAGTGCCTGACTGGCCGCAGCCTCTCAAGCAGTGATCATTGTCGGTCCCAACAATATGGTACAGCCTAGTTTACATGAAATATTCTGTGTGAAGGAATTTAAGCTGTATCATCCAAACCCTGACCTGATCGCAAACTCCAGATGATGTTGGCAGGCTTCTTCCCAAGGGAAGTCTTCCAGGACCCCCAAGTTGCATTCCCACTGTTACTGTTACTTGTCTAGGGGGGACTGGCTGGCAGTCGCTTGTGTCCCATAGATATGTGATGTAGCGTGCTTGTATAGGGGCCTGCAGGTATCCTAGACTCCAGGGGGGTCACTATCTCATCTCCTGTTGTCTATCTCTATGTCTTGCTAGAGCATGTTTTAGTTGAGCGTATCTATACCTCTAGGATTTTTCTAACTGATACTGTCTCCAAATATTGCCCAGTTTTGAGATGGCCAGTAGATGCTATTGTCTTCTCCCCTCTAGGTGTTTTAGTTCCATTAGTAATTCCAAGTCCCACTGGGGCTTCTCAAGTGTAATCCTCCTCTCCCAACCCAACGTTTCTGCCGCTTTTTTGACATATCCCACCCACATTGTCCATCGGGGTTGCCCACTGGTTAGGTGAACCTTACCATACAGTGTAGATGGATACACCCCAGCACCCATGTCTATTTGCTCACAGCGCTGGCTCCTAGTGGTCAGTGAAAGCCCAGTCGTTCACCACCAACAGCTATGCTGCCCAATAATATAGATTCAAGTTGGGGACAGCTATTTTGGTACTCCTCCAAACCCTCCCTAAGTTCCATCGCTGGAAGTTGGTTGAGTCTAGTGTTACATAGGCCCCCAAGTACTGGAACCCATTCCTCATCCATCTGATGGGGCAGCCCCAGTCCTCTGGGGGATTCCACTAGATGAGCGGGAATGCCACTGACTTACGCCAGTTGATAAATATTCCAGAGAATCTTCCAAAGATGCTCATAATTTCCAATATTCTAGCCCTAGATGGCAGTGAGTTCATCAGGTAAAGTAAGATGTCATTGGCGTAGAGAGAGATCCCGACCTCCTAGGCGGGTGTCCATTGTATTCTGTAAACCTGGGTGTCAACTCACACCCAGTCGGCCAGTGACTTCAGTGCCAAAACGGACAGTAGGGGAGTAATCGGGCATCACTGGTGCATCCCTCTGCCCAACTCAAATTCTCTCAGCAGTGCTCCATTTACTCTCACTCTCGCCATTAGCCTCTCACAGAGGAGCTTAACCCATGCGAAAAAGTCTCAATGCCAAATCCCATTCTCTGTAATTTTGGCCACAGGAAATCCACTCCACCAAGTCAAATGCATTCTCAAGGTCTATCTCAAGAGAAGTGCCGGACTTCCCTTGCACCAGGTAGCCAAACAGACTTCTAAGATTGTGCTGTGTCAATCTGATGTGCATAAAGCCGGATTGATCTGCCTCTACCAATCTGTTAATACCCTGCAGAAGCCAGTCAGCAAGTATGCTCACCAGGATATTGACTTCAGTGTTTAATAAAGTGATAGGTCTATAGGAGGTGCATTACTTCCGTGGCTTGTCTTCCTTATGGATAAGCACAATAGTTCTGTCTTGAGATCCTTAGTTGGACTCTCCACTACCCTTACTTTGTGGAACATTTTCAATAATGGCTTCCCAATCTTGTTCCAGTATTTCTAGGGAGCAAAAGAGGCAATAAAATCAACCAAACAGCATATGGTGGAACATCAGTTTTAAAAAGAATAAAGGGGCATATTATCAAGCACCGCGTTAAAATGATCGCCGCTTTTAACTACCGCTAAAGCGGCGATAATTTTAACGCCGTTTCATGATAATATGTCCCAAATATAGGTACATATGCGTGTGGAAACTCTTCCCTGCAGCCTCAGTCACCATCGGGCCTGTAACAGTACAAAGCACAGGGGGCAAGCAACTAATGCTGTATGAACAACAAAAAAGTAAAACACAAGCCACTGACAGAAAGTTAGGCTGTGCAGCTACTACCTGCCCATCCCAGATGTGCTGATGCTGACATCAGTGGTCTGTACTACTCACCACACCAGACGCAAACACAGTATTATAAACACACATACACATACCATGCCCTGTAGCGGCCCCAGAGGGCAACTGAAGATCACAGGTGTCCTAGCTGGACTGAGAGACTGGCAGAGATCTGCTTACCTCCAAAGTCTGGCCTCAGGTGGATGCCACATCCCTTGAACAGCCCGTTCACTGTCTCCTTCCTGTAGGGCATTTTGCTGGGCTCATTGACACTGCAGGGGGTGAGAGGAAGGGGCAAGGGTCAATAATGAAACGCAAACCTGGAACACCATAAACAACAACAACAAATCTCCACCCCTGCTCCCCTAGACCACAGACACAAGGCAACCCAAGAGACCCGCTCACATCTGCGCTCAGCAGTCCAGGGCCACCATGATAAGAAATCACAAGATTCTAAAACACTCTTGCTCCCGAGCTGTCTACATTCCTGGCTTGGGGGTGCCGAATGGTTCCCACGAGCGGCAAGGGAAGATTCAAGGGAAGCAAGCCTGGGTGTGCTTGTGCACGGCCACTGCTTGCCAGGCAAACAATTTGATTTCCCATGCAAACAAAGCAGGTGACGTGCAGACACTTCCAAACAGGAAGGCGAGTTCAGGCATGGATTTTGACACCTCTAGACCGGTATGCAGTTATAATATCAAGTTTTAAATTTCGATATACCAAAATATCGATGTTTAAATCTCGATATGACAGAATATCGACCTGCAAGAATATCGTCAACAAGAATATCGCCATGCAGGTAAGAAATATAATTTTACTGAATATCGAAGTTAGTAATATCGTTAGTAAAAATATCGTTGTTTATAATTTCGATTTTTTTTTAGTTTTCTGTATGTTAGTATATGTATAAGTATAGCTTATTTTTTAATGTATGTTTGAATATTTTTGAAATAATTTATTTTAAGTTAATTAATTTCTGCGTATTTTAGTTCCGTAGCGGGTTGTGGATTTATAGGGGAATAGGGTGGGAAGTAATTTAATTATAATATATTTATTAATAATTTTTTACAAGTTATAAAAAAAAAAAATACATTAAAAATTGTGTTTTAGTTCTGTAGTGGGTTGTGGGGTTATAGGGGAATAGGGTGGGAAGTATTTTAATAGAAATGTATTAATTAATCATTTTTATTATTTACTATTTTTGTATTTAATAATGTATATTGTAAATTGTGTTAATTTGTTATTAATTAATTATTATTTGGTTCTTAATAATGAATAATTAAGTGGTAAATATGTCAATTGTGTAATTGTTTTAGGAGCGGGTTGTGTATTGATAGGGGAGTAGTGTGGGAAGTAATGTAATTATAATTAATTAATATTTTTATTAATTAATATTTATTTAATTAATATTTTATATTGTTAATTGTGTGGAAACATGTTAATAATTAGTTATTAATTAGATATTAATTAATAATATTTAATTGGTACATATGTTAATTGTGTGTTTTTTTTAGGAGCCGGTTGTGGGTTGAGGGGTGGAAAGTAATTTAAATATAATTAATTAATCAATATGTGTATTAATTAATTATGTAATTAATATTTCATATAGTTAATTGTATTTTTTATTAATTAGTTATTAATTGGATATTAATTATTAATACTTAATTGGTAAACATGTTAATTGTGTAATATTTTAGGAGTGGGTTGTGGCTTGATAGGGGAGTAGGGTGGGAAGTAATTTAATTTTAATAACATTTTGAATATTTTTTTATATAATATTTATTTAAAGTTATTTTATAGTGTTAATTGTGTGAACTAATTTTTTTGGATGGTTTTTAAATTGCTTGTTATTTGTCATTGTTTAATTAATTTATTGTTAATTAATTATGTTAATTGTGTAATATTCAACAATATTGGTAGTGTCGTTTATAGGGGAATATGATGGGAGGTAAATAATTTTTGAAAATTAATTATTTGTTCATTTATATTAATTATTTTGCAGAAGTGGGAATAATAAATGATTCCCCTCTGCTATCCAACACTTTCCCTACTGTTGCACTCACTGGAGTGGTAATAGTAGTTTTTACCCACCCGCTATCCAACACTTTCCCTACTGTTGCACTCACTGGAGTGGGAATAGTAATTTTTACCCCCGCTATCCAACATTTACCCTACTGTTGCACTCGCTGGAGTGGGAATAGTAAATGTTAACCCCCCCCACGCTATCCAACACTTTCCCTACTGGTGCACTCGCTGGAGTGGGAATATTAATTTTTACCCACCTGCTATCCAACACTTTCCCTACTGTTACATTCCTTGGGAATATTAATATTTACCTCCTCGCTATCCAACACTTTCCCTACTGTTGCACTCACTGGAGTGGGAATAGTAATTTTTATCCACCCTCTATCCAACACTTTCCCTACTGTTGCACTCACTGGAGTGGGAATAGTAATTTTTACCCACCCGCTATCCAACACTTTTCCTACTGGTGCACTCAATGGAGTGGGAATAGTCATTTCTACCCACCTGCTATCCAACACTTTCCCTATTGTTGCAATTACTGGAGTGGGAATAGTAATTTTTACCCCTCTTCTATCCAATACTTTCCCTACTGTTACACTCCGTGGAGTGGGAATAGTAAATTATTCCTCTCCGCTATCCAACACTCTCCCTACTGTTGGAATTACTGGAGTGGGAATAGTAAATGATTCCCCTTCAGTATCCAACAATTTCCCTACTGTTGCACTCTCTGGAGTGGGAAAAGTAATTTTATCCCCTACGCTATCCAACATTTTCTTTACTGTTATAGTTAATGTAGTGGTAAATATTTTTTTTACAAATAATTATTAATTTAAATATGTTTTATTAATTATATGCAAATTTTATTTTTATATTTATATGACAGGTTTATGTATACATATATGTGTTTATCATTTGTATTAAATTTCTAACATTTTATAATTAAATAAAATCATTATTTATTCATAATATTAAGTTAATATATATAATGTATTTAAATATGGTTGTTACATTTATTTATCATTTTTAACATGTTTAAATAATTCTAACTTTGTTTTTATTAATTATATTTAGAATTTAATTAGTTTTATATTATTTTTAAGACATTTAAAAAAACAATATTTTCTACAACGATATTTCAAACAGCGATATTTTTGGTTCGATATTTTTGTACTTACCTTTGTAAAGATAAGATGTCGATATTCTGCCCATCGATATTCTAGACTCGATAATCTTGTAGGTGGATATTCGGTCTGTCAATATTCTGTCAGTGATCTCTCTAGACCATCTGGTAACGGGTGAGCTGGGGGCTGTTTACTATGTGCTGCTGCTGCAAAGGGTCTGAAGCACCCCTCCCCTGCACACAGCAGCACAGTCAGATCCCTCAACATGTTAGGGGAGCATTTTAAGTTAGGGGTTGGAGGTAAACTTCACTAAGCAGCTGTAGGCAGAGTTCTTGCCAAACTCCGTGCTCCAAGCAGGTTGCCAAATGGGCAAAACTCTTTGAACACCGTTGGTGGAGCGGAGTTTGACGCCCACCCCTACTCCTGCTTCATCAAATTGTTTGATCACAGTCATATTGTGTCCTCCCCATGCCTTTGTTACCTCAAGTGCTTATTATTTGATACAGGTGGGCAAGTCACTGAAAGCTTGAGTCAACCTCGAGACAGATGCCTGCCTCTGGATTAACTCAAGGATCTCTTCGGTCTTTAAGCAAAAAGTGAGAGCACTTTTTTTGCGGTGTCTGTTTGACACCCACACTTTAATCTCACGCACCAAGAATTAATGACAAAGCATTAACTTTTAATGAAAAATTAGAGGAGGAAAGAACGACCCATGTAGTGGTTGAAGTACACAATGTGAAACCAGAGAACCTGGGATCAATCACAGTTTCCCAACTTGACCAAATCATTGATCCTTGCCAATTATTTAATTTTGCCTTGCCTCCTTTTTCTTCATTTTCACATCTGAGAGCATCTGGAAATACATTTGTTTGGCATGTGTGCTGCAAAAAAACATTTCTTGTTTTTCATTTTGTTTAATTAAATAGACTATCATGTTGTTCTGAAGTACTGGGTATTTTAAGCCCAGCGGTGCAGGGGAACACACCCTATGACTTCGGGGTTCTTCCTGTTCCAGACCTACAGAAACACAGAGTCTTCTGGGTGAAGTCAAAGATCAGTTTATTGGCTGCAGACCAATTACAGGCGTCCTAGAAGTACAACAGCGTGTATGTTCTCAGGAGACTGGTGAAAATCACAGAAACGGGCTTCTCCTTAAATACAGAATTTCCTGCCTCAGGCATACATTCTTTAGTTTATTGCATGGCTATTATACGTATACATTACAAAACGAAAAGGCAGAGTCATGATGACCATCCCACATTCCAGTGAAGCCAGCCCGCAATTATTTGCACAGCAAAGCTCAGATCCCACATCAGATATCGATAGGCCCCAATAAACATGAGCATCTCCTGTTTTGGGAAACAAGCCATAAAGCAGGAACAGTCAGGTGTGAAAGAGATTAGCTGGAGGCTTGTGTAGGATGAAAAGACTTTATGGTGTGTCAAGCCCTGATGCTAATCACGGGTGGCCAGAGGACGTGAGACCAGTTTGACCTGGGGCAGCGGAGCTAAGCTGCCCAGGTCACAGAAAAGTCAAAGAAGGCCACATGTGCTTTAAAAGGCCCGTTTTCGCTTCATGCTATAGCCTATGTGAGGGCAACCATAAGATGGCCACCGATACAAAATGGAACCCACGTAGTGATGTGAAATAGCGTATACACAGTGCATTCATAGCTATAACGTTACACAAAGCACTCGTACATACCGCATTAACCATTCGCGGTTCACTATTACCGGGATAGACAGGGGTAGGGCCTTGCCTCCTAAGCGGTCCCAAATTCTAAAGTACGACAGACCCTCCTTTTGCCCTTACATAGGCAATAACTATACTCATTTCAATCCGAGTCTAGGTCAATATTCACGAAGTCATGGAGATGTTGCTGTAGCATCATCCTATTACTTAGCTCGTTCCTCCATACAGGTTTCCTTACACATAATGTAGCACAGAGGCCACATATCGCAGGAGCACACTGTATGCACAGACAGAACAGGAAAAGGATGGCTAAGATCATTCCAATGACCATCAGAACTTTCCAACCCCAGGCAGATATCAGTTCCCAGAACCATCCCACCAGTGACCAATCTCCTTTATCCACGTGTATGGACTCAGATATTTTATGCAGTTTGGAGATGGCTTGATAGACTGTTGGAGCGTTGTCTGGTATGAAAATGCAACAACTGGATTGGATAACCTTACATACCCCACCTCGGTCTGCAAGTATGACGTCTAGAACCATGCGGTTCTGCAAAGTCACGAGGCGATCCGCTTGGAGCTCAGCTGTCAAATTACCAAGGGCACCGGCCGTAACATTAACAGTGGATTCAACCACACGAGTCAGCTGTCTCAGGTTCCTACTATTGACCATAGGTCCCCAAAACGGCAGGAAACCCAAAAAGAAATCTCCCGCTTCCTGACCGGCAGTATCCTCCTTACTAATCACGCCTCTCACAACTCTGGTCTTGTGATAGTCGGAGGCGGCAGTAAATGTTGGCGGTAGCAGATTTGCAATATAACATGTGCCCGAAAAGTCAGGGGGCAACCATGTATATGCTCGGTCATTGCAGATAAAATATGTACCCTTGGCAGCCAAAAACGCTGGGGAAAACTGTGACGGAAAAGTGTACGTTTCAGTACAGTCACTTCTTCCCAGTTGAGCCCTAGGATTCTGACCATTACCTTGCAAACAGAACCGACCTATGTGGGGTACGACCCAGATTGGGGATGAGATTTTCCGTTGTCTTTCACCTAGACTAATACTATACCCCGTCGCGTTCCACCCTACATAAGCTCTCAACTCTTCTTTGGGAATGGATGAGTATGCATCGATATCTCTACTCATATCGGCAACTCCTTTCACTAAAGCTTTGTTATTAGTGCTAGGTCTGATGGAACGCGGTTGTCGTGGGGAGTATGCATCTAGTGCATAGAGAAACATGGTCTGGAATGCCCATGACGATCCATTGTAACTATACGGCAGCACCAGATAGGGAATACCCTTATTAATGGTATGTGGCATTAAACCGCACACCCAACAATTGGTTGTATTCATGACTAGTTGGTGCTGGTGCAGGAGTTGAATAAATGAGTTATTCACAAACTCTGATCGTCTAGCTTGTTCATGTTCAGGCAGAGGGTGAAAAGAGTGTGAGGAGATAGTAGGAGGAGGTGTAGGCTGTACAGTGGGTGCAATGGGCTCTTGAGAGGAGAAGAATGCAAATCCTACAGTAAACACTACCATGCTACACAATACAAACCGGCATAATAATACAAAACGTTTGCGTGTCATGATTTTACACATTCTTGTTTTAAAGTTCATTTCCTCAGTGAGTCTCTCCATCTTACAAAACTCCATCCTCTAATCGTGCCGCTCGCGGCGGGTGAGTATCTTCTGCTAAGGAGTACGCCTGTCAGTCCAGGGAACGCCCTAGACCAACCAGAACCGTCGACCTAACGTCTTCGGCCTGTACCCCAAAGTCTTGGCACCGCGACCCTGCGGCTGAACCCGGATGGTGGTTCGAAAAACAAAAATCAAGAAAGTCCTTCGGATGGGAGAGCTCTGGTTATCAAAAAATAGAAAGGTAAAGGAAAAGAATATTTGTTTGTCCATGGACCTTGGCCTCAGATTATAACGAAAACGGCCAGGTACTGTCTGATCTTGAAACAAGAGTTCAGGCTCTGTAGTGTCCAATCGAATTGACGGAGGCACAGCCTCTTGCAAAATATCGTCACTCTGTTGTGCTGAAGTGGTGCCTTTTATGCGTGCATCACTGAACGGCACAAAACGAGGTACAGTGTCGGCTTCAGAGTCCGCGATACCCTCCTGGACCCACTGGTCATACGGCAGAGGCAAAGGGATCCTCTTCACGTGGGCGCCGTGGATCCAGTTTTTCTTCCCCTTCACTCGAACAGCTGATCTTGTCGACAGCAGCACGAGGTGAGGGCCAATCCAGCGGGGCTCCTCATTGGTTTTCCGCTGAAAGTTTTTCACCAAGACCCACGTGCCAGGGTCGATAGGGTGTCCTGGAGCCTCAGAAGCCGGAGGGAGAGTATCATGCACCTGTTGGTGTAAAACACGCAGTTTAGCTGTCAATTCGTGCAAGTAATCAAGTAACACTGGATGCTCGATCTCACTGAATTTCGTCGGTCTTGGCACACCCCAAACATTGGCCGGGCGGCCAAAAACGACCTCGTAGGGACTAAGTCCCACTTGTGAGTGCACGGTCATTCTGGTGGATAGGAGTGCTAGAGGCAGAGCGTCAGGCCATTTAAGACCTGAGCTCGCTTGGATTTTGGCCAGCTTGAGTTTGAGAGCGCCATTGTAGCGCTCTACTAATCCTGCTGATTGGGGGTGGTTTGCAGCGTGAAACTTCTGCCTTATACCTAGTCCCTCACACACATTCTTCATCACTTTACCTACAAACTCACTCCCATTATCACTCCACACCATTCTTGGCATTCCAAACCTAGGGAAAAATTCCTTCACAAGGGCTTTGGCTGTGGACCGAGCAGTGTTATCTTTTAGAGGATAGGCCTCTATCCATTTTGAGAAAGCGCAAACAACCACCAATACATATTTCAGGTTGTTGCATCTTTCCATGTGGATAAAATCCAACTGCAAAACTTCAAATGGATATGATGGAGGTGCAAAATGACCAGCTGGAGTTGGGGTCCCCCTACCAGGGTTGTACTTCAAGCATACCATACAATTCTTGACCACATTCTCTGCACACTTAGGAATTCCAGCATTCTGCCATACTGGAGCCAACAACTTACGTATTCCTTTCGTACTGATGTGTGCCATTCCATGTGCCATAGTAACCACTGGAAGCACATATGCATCAGGTAACAACCATCGCCTATGTTCTGACAAATCAATCCAACAACCATTCTCATCCAACTTACCCATACTTTCTCTCCACTTGCTCAACTCTTTCTCTGTAGCTTCAGCTTGAAGGGACTTTACACTCTCTTTTGTGTTTTCACACATTCCAACATCACCAACCCATCTGGCAGGGCCTGCAACATACATTCGAGTCTTCACATCTTTTGCTGTTTCTTTCGCAACTTCATCAGCAAACGCATTACCACGACCAACATCATCAGTGATTTTCTTGTGCGCACTGCATTTCATAATCGCAACTTGCAACGGTAGGGTCAGCGACTCAAGGAGATCATTCACCAGCTTGCCATTCTGAATGTTAGCTCCAAGCGAAGTCAGGAACCCACGTTCCTTCCACAATCGCCCAAAACTATGAGCCACGCCAAAGGCGTACTGGCTATCTGTATATATATTCACTCTCATTCCTTCAGACAACACGCAATCAATTCTGCTGCTTGAGCCGAATTTTGTGGCACACGCGCAGTTTCCACAACCGTGTGCAAAGTCGTGATAGCATATGCAGCAGTCGTATCACCATTTGGAAGCTTGAAACACGAACCATCCATCCATAAGGTACCATCACACTCAGTCAGGGGAGTATCTTTGAGATCTACTCTCCCTTTTGTCTCTTCTTCTGTTCTGAACAGACAATCATGTTGCTCAATCTCATCTAGGTCTGCTGGAATTGGTAATAGTGTAGCTGGATTCAACGTGTTGCATCTCTTTATGTGTATATGGTTTGCTAACAGTGTCAGCTCATAACCAGATAATCGTGCACTAGTTAAGTGTTGCGTCTTAGTCCTATTTAGCAATGTGTCCACAGCATGTGGAACCATAACAATCAATGTACTATCCATTACTAGTCCAGCAGACTGTCGCATAGACATGGCAGCAGCGGCTGTGGCTCTCAGACAATTTGGCAATGCCCTCGCTACAGGGTCCAAGGTTGATGAAAAGTATGCGCATGGACGCGGTCTGTCACCAAAAGGCTGTGTTAACACTGATAATGCGCAACCATCTTTCTCATGAACATACAATGTAAAAGGCTTGCTGTAGTCAGGGGTACCCAACACAGGAGCTGAACACAATGCATTACGCAATTCCCAAAAACTTTTCTGACACTCTTCAGACCATGGGATAGGATTTGGTGTGTCTTTGCATGTTAATGCTAACAAAGGTTTTGCCAACAAGGAAAAATTTGGTATCCAATGCCTACAGTATGAAGTAATGCCCAAGAAAGCATGCACTTCTCTCTGTGTTCTTGGCACACTCAACTGTGCAATGGCTTGGATTCGTTCTGGGGTCAGTCTCCTTCCCTCCTTCGATAAGAGATGACCTAAGTAGGTCACTTCTTGTCGACAATATTGCAGCTTTGAGAGAGACACTTTGTGATGGAAGGCAGACAAATGACGCAACAATAACAAGGTAGCGTTTTTGCAAATCTTTTCAGTATCCGCGGCGATCAGTAAATCGTCGACGTACTGAATGAGGATAGCGCCACCAGGTAAAACCAGTGCATCAAGCTGCGCTTTTAAAGCCTGACTGTATATTGATGGACTTTCACAGTAGCCCTGGGGAGCACGTTTAAAGCGGAAGCTGCGACCTCCTAAACTGAAGCCAAAAATGTCTCTGCTCTCCTCTGCAATTGGGATACTAAAGAAAGCATTCTTCAGATCGATCACTGAGAACCAAGCAGCGGAGGCTGGAATCATGGTTAACAAGGCAGTTATATCAGGGACAACTGGAAACTGTGGCACAACAATCTTATTAACCTCTCTAAGATCAATCACAAATCTGTAAACAGGTGGCTGTGAAGGGTCCGTTCGTTTTAAGACAGGTAAAATAGGACTATTGCAAACGTTACCTCTTGTCTCTTCGATTACACCCTTTTTAATCAAATCACTGACAATTGCTAACAATGCTTTCTGACCTTCATTGGAGATCTTGTACTGGGGAATACGTGGCAATCTGACGTTGGCTTTTAAAGTGACCACATATGGCGGTATTTCCAGGAGACCCACATCATTGGGACCAGTAGCCCAAAGAGCATCCGGAAGGGATGACAATTCAGGTGGCATTGTATTTTTAGACAAATACATTGGGGAAATCACTTTCTTGCCTAATGTAAGTTGTACTCTTGAGGGAGAACAATATAGCGTGGCATGCAATCTTTTTAGAAAATCTAAGCCTAGCAAATTCTCACCACAACCTGTTGTTAGAATGAGGGGTGCTTTTAGCTCACAAGGTCCAACAGAAAGAGACATAGGACTAGAAATCGGGTTCCTAACTGGGGCGCCAGAAAAACCTACTGAGACATTCATTTCGCCAGACAAAGGCGCGCCAGGGAGTTTTGAATGCATGATTGAACTCTTTGCAGCACCAGTATCCAGCAGAAAGGGCTCCGTTACATTTGCTGTAGTTACTTTAACATAGGGTCCACTATGATCCACTGGCACTGAAACAACTCCCTCTCTCTGTCTACGGCTGTCCTAGTAATCATCATCTTCTACATTGTCATCTTCTGCATAATAATCACTATTGTAGTACTGAGCCGTATTACCAGACGCGTTGGCTTGCTGATCAAAGCTATTTATGGTATTTTGAGGCGGAAGAGGACGCGCGTTCTGGGGAGCATTTCCACGCCCTCTGCCTCTAGGAGCTTGCTGACCACCTCTACCTCTTGCGCCATACGCATTACTGTTACGCTGCATTAATTTAGGGCAGCTATATTTAAAATGACCTTCCTCTTTGCAATATGAACATTGGTTGGGACCTACAGGGATTCGTGGTTGATAATACCTGTTCATTGGCTGATTACCCTGAAACTGTTGGGGCTGCTGATAGATACCTTGTGTTTGCCTATAGTTATTCTGTCCTCCACGTGGCGGATAGGCCTGCTGCAAAAGGACCTTTGTCTTTAGTTCTTTCGTTTTCTTATCTGTTCTATCCTTCTCATCTTTGTCTCTATTCTCATAATACTGTGCAGTAGCCAGTATTTGCGCTGAAGAGGAAACAGCCCAAGAACTTTCTGAATCTTTAAGTTTCTTACACAACTCGGGGAGTAGATTCTGCACAAATTTATCAACGAATAACCGTTGGCCACCTTCAGTGCTCATGTCTTGACCACTGTGGTCGATAAACGTTTCTTCAAACCTGGTAAAGAAATCAGACACTGTCTCATCTTTCTTCTGCTTACATGCGGATAGTTTATCCCAATTTACGCGCATCGCAGGCATTATAGTTTTCATGTAGGTAATAATTCGACCAGGAAGCTCTGCTACCAAAGGCTCAGGTTTCGCACCACCAACTTGTCTAGCGTCTGCAGCAACAATATTAGCCCATGTATCACCCAATTCTGCAGCGTGATCTACATTACGGAGGGATCCCCATAAAGGCTGT
The DNA here is from genome assembly GCF_964204655.1 of Triturus cristatus. Classification (NCBI taxonomy): domain Eukaryota; kingdom Metazoa; phylum Chordata; class Amphibia; order Caudata; family Salamandridae; genus Triturus; species Triturus cristatus. The sequence goes on along the minus strand of NC_140588.1, from coordinate 312,599,776 downwards.
GGAACAACATTCCCGAATAACATATCTATGTCAGCCAAATTCATGACACACGATTCTGCAGTTTGTGATAGCTCCTTATAATATCCTGCAGGGTTCTTACGGGGATCAGGCAATGTCTGCTTGAGCGCCAACACCTCAGATCGCTTCCATGGGACATGTACCTAAACACGTTGAAAATGTGCTAAGACAGGTGGATTAGCATTTGGATCAGCAGGTCTCCAAACTGGGGGGACCTCACGCATCGGATATTGGCGCGCTTTTACCTCCTTCCCCACAGGGAAATCCTGGTCAAACAATGATTGCTGACAATCGCCATTTCTGAGGGACAGTAAAGTCGCAACTGCTTTATCTACATTGGGGCCCACAATTACACCTGTTCCGAAATCAAATCGCACTCGACACAATTCCTGTGGGTTTGGGTTTGTACCCTTATCCTCCAATTCCTCACAGAGGAATTCACACATTTTATCAAAGACATACCTCTGTTTTGGGGCATCCCATTGGTGGAAAACGTTAACAACCTGTTCCACATCATAGAGTGAAGGGAAACCAATCCACCTACGCGCCAGATGATCTAACACCTCTTTCTCTTCGGGACCAGGTAGCTGACTACGCAATTGCTTACGCTGTAAACCAGGAGTCGCACTAGATGACCCAAAGAGAGGCGACATTAGACTAGTAACTACATTAGCTAGTCGTTGTCGTGCTGAAGGAGAAGTTGAGGCGAAAACAGGGGGATAGACAGAGGGAAGAAAAATAGATTCAGATACAGGTACCTGGGTAGTGTAAGAAGGAGCGCCAGGGGAAGCCACTGGCGTGCTAGGCAAAGTCGCTGAAAGCGCGGGGGTAACAGGTAGCAAAACTGGCGGCCCTTGAGAGGGCTGCACTGCAGGAATAGAAGCCAGCTGAAGAGGAGCTGGCGGCTGCGGGAAGACGTGCGGCATATTTACTAGAGGCCGTACATTTACAAGCTGTCGAGGTGCTGTGGCATTTTGCGCATATGGGGGTGGCGAACTTAACAAATGGGACATTAGGGAATCTTTCTCTTTCTCTTTTGTCTCATCTTGCACAAGGGGTGACAAAACAGGGTAACATTTATCGATCCCTAATTTGCGCTGTCTGCGCAACTGTTCATTCCTTTGTTCTTCCTCATTATCTTTAAATTGCACTGCTGCTTGCATCACTGACATACCTCTCTCTCTCTTATCTCTTTTCGCTAGTTTAATTTCCTTCTGTTTGGCTTCCTTTCGCCATAGGCGGAAAGAATCAAACATCGCCGGCCGGGCTTTCTTTTTAAACAATTTTACTTCAAAATTATCTAAGATATCTGTATCGAAACTACCATTTTGGGGCCATTTTAAAACACCGTCCTTTCTGGTGTATCGGATCCATACTTCATTATATGCAATAGGGCCCACGCCATGTTTTACATAAAGCTCATAAGTTGGAGTTCCAATTGGAGGAACCGGACATGAATCCTCTAACTGGAAATCCCTTCCACAACCCAAACAAAACAATCTACAAAATACACTAGAACCAGGCATCTTCGCTCACTAGTCTAGTTTCAAAACGTCAAAGGATTATCGAATACGATAGCCTCGTGAATACACGAGTCCTCTGGCTTTGGGACTTGCAAGCACCAAATCAAAATGATCCCGAAGGATACCAAATTCAAACTGGGAGACGCTCCACTTATACTTAACTGAATATTGATGATCGATGGCGTCACCAGAGGACTCTCTCGATTGTTTCGCTCTACGAAAATCGTCAAGGGTCCAAAACAGGGCGATTAATCAGGGCAGCAGTCCTTCGTAGCCGTCGGGACGCGGAGAACCTCGCAGAAAAGACCTTCGGACCACGTCGACATGCAGGGGTCGATGAAGTGACGGCCTTCCTCCAGAATTTCCACACGAAGCTCCTCACGAACCTCTGGCTTGGACCGGTACCGCTGAAATCGCCCCACATTGGGCGCCAACTGAAGTACTGGGTATTTTAAGCCCAGCGGTGCAGGGGAACACACCCTATGACTTCGGGGTTCTTCCTGTTCCAGACCTACAGAAACACAGAGTCTTCTGGGTGAAGTCAAAGATCAGTTTATTGGCTGCAGACCAATTACAGGCGTCCTAGAAGTACAACAGCGTGTATGTTCTCAGGAGACTGCTGAAAATCACAGAAACTGGCTTCTCCTTAAATACAGAATTTCCTGCCTCAGGCATACATTCTTTAGTTTATGGCATGGCTATTATACGTATACATTACAAAACGAAAAGGCAGAGTCATGATGACCATCCCACATTCCAGTGAAGCCAGCCCGCAATTATTTGCACAGCAAAGCTCAGATCCCACATCAGATATCGATAGGCCCCAATAAACATGAGCATCTCCTGTTTTGGGAAACAATCCATAAAGCAGGAACAGTCAGGTGTGAAAGAGATTAGCTGGAGGCTTGTGTAGGATGAAAAGACTTTATGGTGTGTCAAGCCCTGATGCTAATCACGGGTGGCCAGAGGACGTGAGACCAGTTTGACCTGGGGCAGCGGAGCCAAGCTGCCCAGGTCACAGAAAAGTCAAAGAAGGCCACATGTGCTTTAAAAGGCCCGTTTTCGCTTCATGCTATAGCCTATGTGAGGGCAACCATAAGATGGCCACCGATACAAAATGGAACCCACGTAGTGATGTGAAATAGCGTATACACAGTGCATTCATAGCTATAACGTTACACAAAGCACTCGTACATACCGCATTAACCATTCGCGGTTCACTATTACCGGGATAGACAGGGGTAGGGCCTTGCCTCCTACGCGGTCCCAAATTCTAAAGTACGACAGTTCCGTTTATAATAATAACCTAACCCTAGACGGTGCACATCTTTAGAGGTGAGGCCAAGGCATACATTTGTCTAAGTTCACATTTGAAAACTACCATTTGAAATAAATACCACTTCCATATCAGTAATATCTACTGACAAACTAAGGTGAAACACTACGACTTGTTAGAGAAACATACTTTTTTGAATTTTAACCCCTTCAGTGCCCGCCCCTTTCCCCGCCCTGTGCCGGCCGTTGCATTAGCGGGCGGGGTCTATGACGAGCTGGACTCGTCATGGGCACAGCGCAACCGCGGCCCATGACGAGTCCAGCTCGTCATGGGCACTGAAGGGGTTAAAGAGACATTATCATATTTTAAATGTTTGTTTCAAGATTTTTTTAACATGAAGGTGTTCCTAAAGATAAGTGGTGCAGGATATCTTCTGTGATTCTTTGTTTAATTTGTAAATAAATGCCTGCCAGTTTACTGAACATTTTTCTAGCACTCAATCTGGCCATACAATGAGTATACCTGATTTACAGGAAGCAGGATCTAAAGGCTGAAGATAATGTTTCTTGAAGATACGTGTCTTCCCTTTCTTCCTGAATTGCTGGAGATGTCAAGTAGTGTGGTAATTGGGGATACTGTTTCAGATCTTGGATGCATTGAAGAAGGAAGCCAGTTTTTAGTTATTGTCCTTCTTAGATCTTTTGATCTCATGTCTCCGGACATACTGGGTTTTGGTGCCTACCAGAGGTGCACTACACAAAAAAGTATCCCATATAAAACATATTTAATGTGGGGAAAGCTTCAACCTCTATTTAAGCACCTTGCTGACAAATAAAAAAAGAAATTATTTTTTCCATGTTAGACCCTCACCCACTATGTTAGTGGCATGCTTCATCATTGGGTCTCATCCTGGTACCTATCAATCATATTCCATGGAGCACTTTGAATATTTTTTAGCCAGGTTCTTAGAAATATAAAAATACTTCAAACAACCTAGGTGTCCCATTATTTGCTGTTGTTTGGGTATGGTTAAAAGATATTTTATGAGGGAGTAGGGATATAATGGTCCTTTTACCCTAAACATGTTGACATGTTTCAGCCCATAAACTAGAGGCCGCTTGGATCCAGGGCTTACATCGGGACACACAAATTACATTGCCCCGGTGTTTGTTTTCAATCACTCATACCATGTTACACAATCATGTATGCCTATGGAGTTTCTACTCGCCTAAGGTACACCTCATTGGTGTCTTGATTCCTGTATTGGAATAAAAACATACATCACAGAAATGGTTGAGTGATGCCATAGTAAAATACTTTCACCCATACCATAGACTATTGCCATTTTGATTACATCATGCTTAGGGGCCGATTCCGATCCGGGTCGGAAAGCACTCCGACCGAGTCGGATCCGGAGTGTTTTCCGACCGAGCCAGACCCCTACAGTCCGACCGAGAGAGTACGATGCGCACAATTGCTGTCAGACTCGGTTCGGTCGGACTCCCATAGAAGTCAATGGGAGCCAGTCGTACGACGCGTACATGGGCTCCCATTGACTGAATGGGTACGTCTCGAACAAGTGCGCCCCCTACAGTGGGTACGCGTCGGTGCCACCCGCACCGTACATGCCTGTGTTCGGGAGACCCATAGGTCTCCCCCTGTGTCCGAGTCGTAGGGCTGCGGGTGTCAGGGGGTCCGACGCAGACCCCCAAAGTCCGACTCTGGGAGCTTTTGCGAGCCGGACACTCCGGCTCGCACAGGCTGTCCGACACATGCATCGTACTGGCTCGGTTGTAAATCGCATCCATTGCACGCCACGGTTAGCTTCCGACCGGGACGTACGGAGCGGTTCGGACCCGGAAACGACACGGTCGGTGAATTTCATGTAGCTCGCATCGTACTTGCTCGCTCATACAGCTGTAAGAGTCGGCCGGAAAACACGCGTACGGCTCGTAGTTTTTCCGGCCGAACCCGATTCGGTGCCCTTCCGACCGAGATTGGAATTGGCCCCTTAGTGTTGAAAACACACATCTTAAGTTTGCATGCACTCATGCAGTGAAAAGAATTCACTGTACACTGTCTCCAGATATGAAGTATGTTTAGCTTGCACACTTATTTGCGTTCATTTTTCTTGCATTGTGCTTCATGATTAAAAACATAGGGGCAGATTTACAAGCCCCTTGCGCCACTTTTGTGTCACATGGGAAAAGTGACGCAAAGGTGGCACAAGGGGCTTGTAAATCTGCCCCATATAGTTTTGGTCTTACATGTACTCATGCACTAGCAATTTTGCTTGTGATTTTGTAAAGAGGAAGGATTACCAAGACCCTAAGGGGTCCATTAGCGTGGCGATCGGACTTCAGTCCACCCACCACCCTAGCGGTGCTGGGACTGGCCGCTAGTGGTGCAGCGGTCCTGCACCACCAATCAGGATGCGACCGTCACCATGGCAGTCGCATCCCACATATTCAGCATTGTGGCAGGCGGTGCTGTGAGCAGCACCAGCCACAATGTAGAAAATGCATGTTGTGCATTGCAATGCACAACGTGACAGGCACTGTGAGGTGCCTGCCACCTTGTGTATACCAATGTAGGGGGGGTACCATGGGTACCCCCCAAGTGCAGCCCCCCACCCACCCGGGGGCCCACAACAGGCCCCCAAAGTGATTCCCACATGCCTTTCCTTTGGGGAGTTTTTGCCATGGAAAGGCATGCCACCGCACACATCAAAACATGGATGGCGGTGCCCGCAAGGCAATCGTGACGATTGCCTACCGGTGGAAAAGCGGCGGACGGTCTTTCTGTCCACCGCGGTACCCCCACCATGCGGGGGGTATAAAAGGCCGTCCGACGGGGTGTTTTGGTGGCAGATCGCCACAGCCGATTGGGCGGTGGCGATCCGCCCATCATGCTAATAGGCCCCTTATTGTCAGGATTCAAGAACTGTTGGCACTCAATACATAGTAAAGCCATAAGTGGACCAATAGCTCCATGCACTGCAGGTCATAACACAAGAGGACACAGCATATGAACTCTTAAATAAGAACTTACCCACCTTGAGAATCCTTTATAGCCACATGGGAGATGGGGGGGCATGCCCCTGTAGTCACACTGTAATTATCAGAAATCATGACAACACAAGGATCCAACAGAACCCTTACAAGGAAAAATACAAAAGAGGACAGGTTGCCAGATGTTGATTGGCTCCCCTTACCAGGTGAAAATTTAACAGCACACTCACACTAATAGGGTTTGGCAACTTACTGTGTTAAGCTTACTTCAAAAAGGTGTAAGAAGATGAGCCACACAAGGCATTTCCTAGATGTTTTAAAAGAGCATTTTGCAATTCCCAAGTATCGATTTTTACTGAACTGCTATTTCAGACTCTCATAATGATATGTGTGTAGGAATCGCAAAGAAGGTTGTGATTCATTAATATTACCCAATAGCGAGTTGGTAAATGTTGGATATAACTCTGTTTGTTTATATGGACTAAAAGGCCCATAGGAGCAAATAGTTATGCATTAGTTAATTTGCGATTCTCTAATTGGCAATCGCAAATTAGCGAATACAAAGCCATGGGTGCCTGGGGTCCTAAGGCCCCCCTGAAGCACCCCTAAAATTTTAATTGTGCACACGTAAAGCGCACACATGCACTAGGGGCGTGTGTGTGCAATTTAGCACTTGGAAAAATGCATTTAGGGAAGGCATCTTACATCTGCATTAGGGATTCGCAAATTGTGATTCCCTGTTTGCATTCACAATTTAAGTAATCGCAAAAAATTATGATGACCTAAGTTGGTAATCCAAAATGCTTTCATACATGAAGAAAGGCCATTTTGAATTTGCAAACCGCCGAATTTTGCGAATGCAAAATGCTTTCATACATCTGGCCCAATGTCTCAAAACTGTGGGTAAAAGGCCACAGAGCTTACGGAATATTCCAAAACGTCAGGGTCTGGCGGCGTGCATCAGTATTTCACAGCATAAGCAAATCATGTTTGAGACTTAAAGGGATTGTTATCTGTTTCTGCAGGACTTTTTTATTGAGAAATTAAAGTGCTGTAGGCAAAATAAAAATATTCACAAGTGCTTGAAGTTGTGAAGTTTCCGTACTTCCCACAACTTTGTGTTGGGTGGGGGTATGGCCAGCCAAGATAGCCAACTAGAAGTGCCCTACTATAGCTCCCGTTGTCAAAATAAGTATCCTGCCTAATCCTGCGTTTCTACAGATTCAGCACCCCTAGTTCTAGTGGCATTTTATTAACTACTGGTCTGAGCAGCAGTGCATCTCACTGGCGGGCTCATTGATGTTGAAAAGAAAGTGCACTTGCCACCATGCTGGGGCATGAGGCGTGGCAACCGATGAGACGTCCCTGTAATTGGAGGAACCATAGGCTTTGAGGTACTGTTGCTGCCTCTGTATGGAGTGATCTGGCATAGGGGTTAGCGGTGCCCCAGTGATCCCCTTCCTGGCCCTAAGAAACAGTGAACGGTGGTGAAAAGGGTTGTACCTATGCAGGCTTACCCCCAGAAACTGCTCCCTCAAAATGTTGAGAGCATGGACTGCAAAAGAGCTGTGGTAGCCTCAAGTGCTATGGGGACTGAGCTCTGAGTCCTGCCAATGAGCAGGCAAAGGCAACAGAGCACATGAGAGAGGAATTGGCATGCCAAAAGCCACTTGGCCAGCATTTGTGACCATCAGCCGCAGTCTACCGAGCCCTGCCATGCCTGTGGGGGAGAGTCTGGAAATCTTGACCTCTGGGCACATGGAAGGCTACTGGAAGGCAAGGTGAGGAGAGGTGCAGGATGGCTGGCTATGGTCCACTGAATGGGACACCGTACTATCTTGAGTCTCACACCTGGGAAATCCTGCTATCTGAGAAATACTGAGATTGTAGGGGAGGCAAGCTGAACTTGGTGCCACATGTGGTGCAAACCTGCTATATTCAGAGGCCAACACATATCTTTGGCACACAAACAGTTGAATGCAGGTGCAGGGCTGAGGTCCAGACTGGCCACTCTCCTAGTGATGCTCTGTAGGCAGATTGGGGCCTGATGCACCGCAGAACCAAGCTTTTTGCAACACTGCAGACTTGGTCCTCTGAAATTCCTTAGTCCCCGGCCACACAGGGTTTATGTTATCCATTAGCAATGTGGGGCCCGGCCCTAACTGCTGGCAAACTGTAGGCATTGCTGGAGTGGTCCCTACCATAGTTTCTAGTGGAGCAGAAGAGGGCCTTGAGGCCCACTGAGGCTAGCAGTTGCTGTACAGGACCCCTGAATCCTCTCATACTGAAGGTAACTAGCCTAATGATCTTCCCGCTGTGTATGCTGCAGGTGGTTTGGAGCTGCGGAGGCCTGCTGAGCCTAGTGGTAGACAGGGAGACTGTGCTGTGCGACAAGAGGATGGAGATTTCTGTTGACATTACTTCCCCCTCCTGCCCAGTTGGCGCTGGAGTGTGTGCATTATAACTGCAGAACCCCATTGATATCACAACTATCTTGAAGACATAGAGATGCAGGATGAGAGACAGTGGCTTATACAACAACCCACCATCCTCCTGAACGAATCCCTTGAATATTGTGAACAGTGTGCCTCAGGGACATATCACGTCTGAACGGATGACAGGTGCTGTGACGGATAGGTTCCAACCAGCAGTACCTACTTCGGAATACAAGAGGGGGGAGCGGGTGGCCTGGCCGGCCTTGCAGGCACAGTCTGGCTCCTCCACTGGTGGCTTTGAAAGTGAAAGCTGTCACTGGTACTGCGAAACCGAGCTTATGATGGAAAAGGAAAAAGGCATTAAACCTACACAATCTAGCAAAATTGATCAATACACTGTCCCAGGTCTACAACCCCAAGGTCAGATAAACTGAGAATGATCTGGCCCAGACCCGGAGGCTTAGGGCTGGCCACTGCTGAGATCCTAATGGCCATACATGGAATCTGGACTGCACTCTGGACTGCACTAGAGATTAAGATGAACACTAAACTATTGATGTAACTATCTGCCTTTAGAAGTTCGGAAAGTGCCCGAACATGTCACTGGTGCTGAAGATGACTTTACCACCCTAAAAACAAAAGTGAAGTCCCTTTGAGCCACTGTGGTGGAGCTCATGAGCAGTGCATTGCAAATGGTAGATCGCATTGAAGATGCAGAGGGGCGATCCAGAAGAAATAACATTCCCATCAAAGGGTTTCTGGAACAAGTGGAGGGCCCTTCTGCAGAGTTGTTACTAGAGGCCCAGATAGTAAATACATTCAATCCTAAATGCCTCTCCATATTTTTTACGGTTAAACAAGTACACCAAGCACTGGGGTGGAGCCTCAACCAGGTGCTCTCCCTTTTCCTTAATAGCCCACCTGTTCAACTATGGGGATCGAGATTTGATACTTTAGCATGTGCGCATCCATAGTCCCCCATGAATCAAAGACAAATCAATATTCATCCTCACTGATTACGTCCGGGAAGGGTTTAAGACCTACGTAAAAACTTTGTGCCGGTTAAAACTCTATTTCAAGAACACAACATAGTATAGTCTCATATTTCCGGCCAAGCTTAGAGTTCAACACAATGGTAAGGTCTATTTTTCTGAATTACAACAGGTGGTGCCCGACTGCTTTGACACTTTGGGTTTAGCTCAAAATCATTGGATCCCAGAATGGCACGAACCACAACGACGAGGAATACACTGTTCCAATAGAAATAAAGTGCAGCTGAAGGACCATCCCCAGAGACCCAACATGGGGGAAATGGACGCATACTTGTCTGCACCGATGGAACCTTGGAAAAAATAATGGCAAAATCAGAAACTCAAAATTCCTTTTACCAACTATGAACAGTTCGGGACACTCTTAGCGACAGCACTAATGCAGGGTGATTGGGTGTGCTTCGGTTCTCGGTAATGAACTGGTCATGACTGGCAGGTAACAAAAAATTCTCAAAATTTTACATGATGTCTGCTCCGCTTTACAAGGGGGGGGGGCTGGATAACAATGGGTATCTTGAAGCACCATTTTAACTTTAATTGATTGCACTGAGCCTGTGTGACACATTACCATCAGATGTCACAGTTTACTCCACGAGTGGGAGTGTCTGTGGGGCTACACCTCCTCTGAATCACTGAGAACCACCCCCAGGGCTGATGGTGTGTGGAGGTTTACTGGAGTTTAAGGCGGGAGAGAGAGTGGGATAAGGGACCCTGTTGGCCACGAGTTGAGTCAGAGGGCTCTGTTAATTCTGCCTATGGAAGGGACTGTGGAGGAAACTGGGGGGACTAAGGTACAGCTAGCATTGTTGCTGTTGAATGGGGGGGCTTGCACTTTTGGCTTGCACTGTTGATTGGTATGACACAAAAATGCAGTCTTATACTGGACGTTAGGAGACTCAATTGTATTACTAGAGTGCACTATGGTAGACAGAGGGACCCACTATAACTTCCTCACTTGGAATGTGAGAGGACTAAATAAACCCAAAAAAGAAACTGGATATAACCATACCTCAGGAGATACAGGGTGATGGTGGCCTTTTGTTAGGAGACGTATGTGTGGGGGAATCGCATCAAATACTTGAAAAGAAATTGGCACGGTCAGATCCTACTCAAGGTATGCATATGGGGCCTTGATATGGGTTGCCCCGGGAGTACTCTTTCTAAAATCGTATGTACAGGCAGGTGCAGATGGACGTTATTTCATACTAGCGTGAACACTGAATGTCCATGACTTATGCCTAATAAATTGACGATCGCACATTCTTTGGTCAGGTATTGGCAACGGCCCAGCCACACCTGAGTCTGAGATAATCGTGACTGGCTATTTTAATTATGTAATAGACGGAGAGCTGGATTGATCCCCCCCCTCACCAGGCCACAAAGCCCAACATGGCATTGGCCCTTGCGCAGTTGCGAGTAGATAGGGGACTGTTCGATATATGACACCCACACACCCACATACATGCACATTCTCATGTTACACCCCGGTGACACAAGCACATAGCAGTTTGGACTACTTTTTTATTCAAACCACTGCTGCACATTGTGTACTGGATACGACCAACTTGGGACGTTACATATCTGATCATTCACCCCAACTGCTAACGTAGTCTTCCCACATCTCCCAAGAAACCACTATGGAAACTTGGCGAAGAGGCTCTCACATATCCAGTTTTCCTGAACATATTAATGGAGGCCATAGATCGTTATTTTGAGACTAATTGGAAAAGCGTAGGGAGCAGGGTTCTAGAGTGCGATGTAATGAAGGTTGTTATTAGAGGAGTGTGTATGGCTGTGACAGTGGGTATACAACAAACATTGCGGGGGGACTTGACGAAGGGAGAGGAGCTACTGAGAATGTTAGAATCGACGATCTCTGGCAACCTCAGAGCCCTGGTCGAATGTGATAGGCAGCAGCACCTTGTGTACATGTTATGGGACCAACTAGATAAACACACTTGTCTAGCTAGCCGCAGGAGACTATAAATAGAAGAAGGCAGGGCGGGATGCCTATTGGCTCAGCTCATACGACCGGAGACCTAGTCTCAGGTATCATAGGGGACACATTGCAATGACCCAGCAAACATTAAACGAGACTTTGAGGATCACTTGCTATGAGTGTATTAGACACCCCATGGTTCTGATCTTCAATCCCTCCCTGATTCTTTACAGGGATTCCATATGCCATGTTTTACACCTGAGGACAGATAGTCTCTGGGGGCACCTTTGACCAAACAAGAATTGTTGGGGGCCATGAATTAACTTAAAAGAGCCAAAGCACCTGGGGGGAGATGGACTGCCAGCAGAGTTTTATAAGACCTACTCTGGAACCTTGATAGATAGACTCGGTCTATGTGAGAAAAAGGGGTCCTACTGGACACTATGAGGAAAGCTATCATCATACTCATCCCGAAACCTGGAAAAGATCCTATGGATGCGGACTCGTACCGCCCGCTGTCTCTGCTGAATGTCGAATTCTCAGTCAAGCACTACCTGACCGATTACTGCCCTACCTGCCACAATTTATACACACTGATCAATCAGGCTTCATCCCCCACTGTAACACCTTATACAACCTCTACCACCTAGCATACTTCCTCCTTGCACCCCAGTTAGCAGATTACCTCTATGCACTCTCTTTTTTAGACATAGAGCAGGCATTTGATTCAGTCTTCAGGATGCAATTATATAAAATGGGTTCAATTATTGTATGAGTGCCCAGTGGCAAGAGTGCCAACAGGCTAATATGTTTTGGCAGAGATTCTACTGCAGTGCAGGACCTGGCAAGGTTGCACATTGTCACCCTTGATATTTGCCTTGGCGATGGAGCCTCTACTGTCCCCCCTCAGGCATGTACTTCGTAATTTGGGATACGCTTTGGGCATACAGAACACATACTTTCACTTTACACAGACGATGCAATGCTTTACCTGTGTCCACCTGATATATCAGTTCCAATTTTACTGAATGTCACGCAAGAATTTGGTGAATACTCGGCCTACGACTTAAAACTAGGGCAGATAATTCATAATCTCTCTCCGTCGATAACATTTTGGAACTCACTGAAGCAGTCCTTCATGGGTAAAATAGCCCTTATAAAAATGATATTGTTGCCCAGATGTTTGTATGTTCTGCAGGTAGCCATGTATGAGGTTCTGTGCCAGATCTTTAAGGACCTAGATAGTCTTCTGGTACAACACTTATAGGGGGGAAAAGGTGCAAGATTGGCCTGGCGACCCTTAAATGGGAATGGGGAAGAGTGGCATGAAGGTCCCACGCCTATTACGTAATCGCCCACCTTCAGCATGCTATCCATTGGTTTCATGATGATAACTGGGAGAGATCTCTCTTAGTGTGCACACAAGATGGGCACCAATTGAGTGCACTGTTGATGAAAAGTGCAAATATCCCTGATTCACTGACAGATCTGATCTAGCTGTTTTGTCACCTTTGGGAACAGAGAGTGCGGCTGGTGTTGCAGCGGATACCCTACACTCCGGACCTAGATTTATGGATTTGCACCCCTTTGTTTTCGGATTGCCCAGACTATGTCAATGGATAAAAGAAAAGAGGGGGTATGTCTTATGCTCTCTGACCTCCACCCAGGTGGTCGTTTTATAACAATACAGGACATCTCTGAGTCGCTGGGGCTTGGACAAGGGCACTTTCTAAAGTATGCCAAGATAGCACCTACTGCTAGGCAGCTATGGCTGCCATTTCCAGAGGCTCCAGAGCCAACACAAACTGTAGTTACCATACTCTCCCAAGCATGAGGCTGTAAACACATAACACAGATATATTGGGCGCTCAGTGTGGATTGGCGAGTAGTGCCACTCTGATTGGAGAAGACCTAGTAACAGGCCTGTGAATAATCACTGACTTCTAAGGACTGGACCAAAATTATTAAGGCCATGCGTGGGGTCTCCATAAACACTTGGTTCAAACTGATACAATATCATTATGTAAACCTCACCTATCTGTACCCAAGGAGATTACACGCTATATGCCCTGATAAATCTCCTATGTGCAATAGGGGTGGTTGCACCAAAGCTGACTTTTTTCACGTTGTGTTGCGCTGCTCGGTTATCACAATGGACTGTGCAGAGATGTTGTAGCACACAAAGTCCATCATGGGATGGGAGATCCCCTAGAATATCAAACGTCTGGTAGGTCTCATCCCGGCGAAGGCCAAGAAGAAATTAAGCAGACTGTTTGAGGTGCTAGGCCTTATAGTGGCCAAGAGACATATTGCAATAGGCTGGTTGAGTCCTAGGCCCCCTACAATACAGGTCTGGAGATGTGGCTGGAATGGGAGGGTGTGGAAGAGGCCCACATGTGACGGGTGAGATGGTATGAAAGGGTGACAGATGATTTACTCATTTGGGGGATGATGGCACAGGCACTGGCTGCCCTACTGGAGGAAGGCACAACAGATTGAAGGTTTGCTATATTAAATTGGGAATGATGGTTCCTGGAACTGGAAAGTGTTCCCGAACAGTAAGCTTTAGTCTCACAGGTCTAGTAAAAAACCCTGCAGACTGGGGTATATCCTTCATGAAAAGCAACCACACAGGTAAACCATGCAGCTCTCATCTCTGATTTTATATTTAGTGACTGATGTCAAGATGGAAGCCCGGGGGTTAGCGGGTCAGGAGAGTTACCTTAAAAGTATTTGTTCCTCTTATGGAAAGTTTATTATGAGAATGAGAACCTGATGACTGTTGCATTACTCATATATTTGTTGACCTACCAGCATTAGACATGTGTAGGACTGGATTTGTTAATCAGCTGTACTTAGATAACATGGTCCTATGAAGAAACAAATGTGCAACATTTTTATCATGCAAAGATATATATACAGTCAGACTTGTTAAATAAAAGGGTTTACTGCAGATGAGTGAAGCATTAGATATGGCTTCTTAAGCATTAAAACCCACGAGGCACCCAATTGCAAGTTTCCCTTTATTGGTTAAATAAACATGGAAAAAAATATTTTAAAGAATTGAATTAGAGTGAAGTTTAATTTTGGAAAACATTTGGAAATCTGTTCTGTGAGAGAATTGTCCTGATAAATACGTTCTAAAGTAATTTTTCTATGCAGAACCTACTTTGAATGTTTTCACCCATAGATTTCTTTTCACTCTAATAAATTTGTAATATTCATAGAGGTATTATTTAAAAAAATCTGATAAAGAGCATATACGGAATGGAGTGGCATCGAGCAGAGTGGAGTTGTGTAGAGTGGCATAGAGTTGATTGGAATAATGTCGAGTGGTGTAGAGTGGCATAGAGAGGCGTTTCATAGTGTGGGGTGGAATGAAGTTGAGTGGAGTGGGGTTCACTGACAAAATATTGAAAACCACAAATATCGTGGTATATATTGAGTCGAAAATATCGAATTTTCCTATACTTATAAAGTAAATGACAAAAATATCAACAGCAAAAAATATCAATGTACACCAATATTGAATACAAAATATTGTTTTTAATATATATGAAAGTAGAAATACTAAACACTAAATATAACGGACTGATTCACAGACCTAATCTGAGATAAAATCCTAAACTTCCTACTTTTATCGCCGGCCCTTGTTAATATGCCCCGCGATTATTTAAATCGCGTTAAGTATGCCTTAACGCAGGAATTTAACGTCTGTTAAATTCCTGACTAAGGCATACTTAACATGAGGTGGGGATTCTGTGGCTAAGACCACAGGCCCTATCATCTAGGATATCGCTGTTTTCCACCATGGAAAACAGCGATATCCACACACTATCACTGGAATTTGTATCGCCTCAGCGATGCGTGTTGTTGATAAAGCGCTAACCGGGCGCCGGCTAAATTCCAGAGATAGCCGGCGATAAATATGCCAGCGCTAAGCATGCTTTGTGATATTTATCGCTGGCCCTTGTTAATATGCCCCCTTGTTTTGAACCTTTTTGAGGTCAACCACCTGAACTTCGTAGAGTGGAACTATCACACAGACTGTGTTAGAATTTTCCAACACTGCATCTCCCATCTTATCTGGGGATACCTTTTGGGATCGCCTGTCAGACAAGCGACCGTTCCTGTGACCATCTAGCCTTGAAAAAGTCACTGTCGTGACCAAACACGTTTCGACTGTTGGTTGTACCATCTAAGAAAATACATAAACATCTTATGAATAACACTGGACTTTGCATTGTGGAACATTTATTTGTCCTATACGGATTGTATTGCCAACATGTACATGTGACTGTTTTAAGATTGTCTACAGGAGTGCATTGGTCTCTAGCTTTTCTGTGTAACACGAGAGCCATTGCTCGAGTGGGTTTTGTATTTTGTGTAGTAGGATGCAAATGTACCAAACTGCACCCTGATAAATACATAGGAATCAAATCTTTTACTTAATTTGCACATGTCAAAAGAAGTGGGATCAGTTTCTCATCACTAACCTGTTTCTGTAAGTTTTGTACTCTGTAGCACTTATGTTGGAAGTAAAATTACAACTTAAATAATTTTTATTCAATTCAAGTGCAAAAACTTGTGCAGACTCAGGGGTACCATTCCAGAGGATAAATAGATTGTCAATAAATCTAGTCCAAAGGACAATGTTCTCTGACCATTTTCTTGCATGCTTCGTCATGAGCATCTGCTCCTCCTAGCACCCTATGGGGAGATTAGCAGAACGTGGGGTAAAGCAGGTGCTCCTTATCCACCAGTAGGCGTCCCCTCTGAACATAAAAAAGGTATTCTCCAGGCACCATTCAGTCATTTCATTTTCAAAAGCATGGCTGTGTGCTTGTGAAGTTGTATTGACCTAGAGCCAAAAATATTTGACACAGCCCTAAGCCCATCTTTATTGGAGATACTAGTATAAAGTGAAGTGACATCTAATGTCATAAGGACATATGTGTCTTCCCACATAATGTCATAAATCGTTTTAAGGAAATATCCCATTTCTTGAATATGAGACGGTAGATTACAAACATATTCTTGCAAATAGTAATCACTGAAGTGGGAAGTAGTCTCACATAAACTCTCTATGGCAGAAATGAACTGTCTGCCTGGAGGATTCTGATAATTTGTGTGAATTTTCGGTATCGAACATAAAATGGGAGTTATCGGAGCATTTACTTTTAAATAAAGATACTCTTCATGAGTAAGCAAACCTGCGCCCTCCACTTTGACAACTCAACAAAATACTTTTCTTTCATTTCAGTCAAATTTGACAGTGGACAGCTAGCATTCAACATCTCTCAATTGGTACTTTGCCTCTGTAACATATTTATCTAGGGGCCGCAAAACAATATTGCCCCCTTTGTCCAATTGTCAGACCACTATATACTTCCTACTTTTAATTTTATTGACAACTTGATGGTCCCCTGTGACCAATTGCCCTACAAATATTCCCCATTTGATGCCACTGATAGTGATTTCAAAGCATTAATTACTGATTCTGAAAACACATAGAAAGAGTCCCTTCTTAAAACTGGAATAAAAATTGATTTGGGTTTAAATGGCATCTTAACACTCCCATAAATGTCAATTCCAAGGGTGACATCAATTTCCTTGGCAGAGAACAAGAGATTTCTTCCTTCTTTGTCCCTCAGGAGGGGTAAAAATTACTATTCCCATTCCAGTCTGTGCAACAGAGGGAAAGCGTTGGTCTCAGGAGGGGTAAAATGTACTACTCCCACTCCTGTCTGTACAACAATAGGAAAGCATTGGACTCAGGAGGGGTTAAAATTACTATTCCCTCATGGGATGGGTGGGCACCAGGAGGAGACTTCACCTGACAGACCAAGTTTATGCATACTTCCCACACGTCCATGACTTGTTTTCTCATAATGACTACATGTTCGTGCCATCTAAGAGTCTCTGCTGCTGAAACATGGCCCAGGGGTCTGCCAGACCATGCTCTAGTGGTACTTGGTCTGCGGGCAGGCCCTGACTGCCCTCCCTTTTGCTGGCGTCTATCTCCCTGGAATTTATATGACAAGCAGTATAGGATACATATGCACTAAGCGGTGGCCGAAGACTTTACCCAAAATCCTGGGACAATGGCCTCTGCTGAGACCTTGTGGGAGGCCATGAAGCCGACTCTGCATGGCGGAGACATCTCGTTCTGTGCTGCGAAGTGTAAACAGCTCTGTGAGAAGCTGGCTCAGGTTGAAACCCAAATTATAGACATGGAGCAACGGGGTTGGGGGAGGGTGAGGGCTCAGCGTGTTGTCAATTACTCCTAAATGTAAACCTTTTAGGCAAATATTGTCTGTCCTGATGATGATCCCTCTATCCTTGTAAACGGGATCGAAACGTCGTCGACCTTTGTAAACAACGTGTACACTTACCAAATCTGCTTATATTAGTGCCACGTGTGTGCTTATTATCACGCTTGTTTCATTCTTTACAAATATGACAAGCTTTTTGTTTTGGTTTGCCTAAATGTTTTTGTTTCTTGTATCTCAATGTCACAAACTA
Organism: Triturus cristatus; assembly: GCF_964204655.1. Classification (NCBI taxonomy): domain Eukaryota; kingdom Metazoa; phylum Chordata; class Amphibia; order Caudata; family Salamandridae; genus Triturus; species Triturus cristatus. The sequence continues at coordinate 312,582,000 of NC_140588.1, read as the reverse complement.
CCTTACCCTTACATCTGTCGGTACAGGACTGTACCCCACTTTGTATAATTTGTGCTTCGTTAATTTGGAATAAATTGGATTAATTCCCTATCCGGCTGGTTAGTTGAAATATAGATTTGATTGCATTCTATGTTTATTTATACTTTCATTATTTGTTACAAGGACCGCTGTCCACGTTAAAAAAAGTCAATTACTCCTCAGGCAACAGCTTTATGATGGTGAATTATTGGAGGAGGTTCTGATGGTGTGGCTGGATATACCAATGGGGAGATAAATCCAGCACATTGTTGCATCAGCTATGCCAGCATATGCTATGACCGGTTCATATTACCAGTAACCATTACTCAGAGGACAATGTTCTCACTGACCCATCTGTGATTGCGACCAGCTCAACAGACTAATACAATTAGCTCTATGATTCACATGAGAGACTGCCAGAAGCCCTAGTACAGTGTTTTCTAGCCGACTTACCCCCGAGAGCCGTTTCAGACATGGCTAAATTGTTATTAGATATCCCTCTCACAACGGAAGAAATTGGTGCAGCTCTGGAAGACCTACACTTGGGCAAAGCACCAGGCACCAACGACTTGCCTTGTGAGTTTTTTTAAAATATACCAATCACAATTTGGAGCCCATTATCGCAAGGTAGCTCATGTCACGATAGGGGCAGGCCAGTTTAATCCAGACTGAAGACACGCCACAGTAGTAGTTTTTCTCAAACCAGGTCTGACCCCTGAGCGCCACTCATCATACCTCCCAATCCCTCTATTAAATATAGAAGCCAAATTACTTGCCAAATCCCTTGCCAACCGCCTTTTACCCCATATAACTGATCTAGTACATCCAAATCAGGTTGGCCTCATGCTCTGCCGGGCCACTTGCCACAACATTCGCTACGCTCGTAACGCCATAGCAGCGGTGGACCTTCTGGGACGCCCAGCAGCCCTATTACTAGCTGACATAGACAAAGCCTTCAATTCGGTCAGCTGGACCTATCTCTTTGCGCTCCTGCGATGACTAAATTTAGGCCCCAGATTTTTATCCTACATACAATTACTATTTACGGATCTTACAGCCTTGTGCGGGTAGCGGTCTCGGTCTCTCCCAGGTTCCCTATTAGGCATGGCACCCAACAGGGATGTCCCCTGTCCCCTTATCTATTTGTTTTAGCCATGGAGCCATTAAGGGCATGTGTCAGAGTGGACACTCTAGGGATTTGAATGGTTGCGGGAGGTCTCGAATTGCACAGCACTTTATTCTGGTTAAGTCCTATTTGGTGGGAGGTCATGACATGCCTTTCCAAGTTGTTGGGCTGGGATCTCCCCATGTCACTGAGATCGGTCATACTACACATCATGGATGAGATTGGGGGAAATTGGTACAAATGTCACTTACTGTTTTTAGGCCCCACACTCGTAAAACAAGAGAATGCCAGACTATGGAAAGCTACTTTCTCCCCGTTTTTGGGAGTATGGAAAAGGGGCATGGACTTTTGCATAGGCATGGAGGTACCTATATTTAAAGCAGGAGGATACTCACACAAACACCCCAAAATTTGGCAGAGACCGGCAGACTGACAGGTCCATTATTTAGTGCCTCCAACCCCAATGGCAGTAGCTATAGGGAATAAGGGTCGATAGCGATGTTAGTGAGTGTACTACCACATGATTCAACAGCACTGGAGACATTGAGGTGTGGGTGGGTGAACAACTGGGGAGCATAGCAAGGACATAGCACACTATGTTGTATTGTGGAACATTATCTTATTTGTTGAAAGTATTGATGTTGACATTACAGCTGTATTTTTATATGATGTTGTATACACCAGTGACCTTCGTCGGATAGGCCATATGTGAATGTCGTCAAAAATAACATTTGTTTGGGAAAAAAATTACTATTCCCTCTCCAGTCGGTGCAATCAAATAGAAAGTGTTGGATTGCAAGTGGTAACAGTTCCCATTCCTGCTCCAGTCTGTGCAACAATAGGGAAAACTTTGGATTGTGGAGGGGTAAAATTTACTATTGCCACTCCAGTCAGTGCAACAGTAGAGAAAGGGATGGAGTCAGGAGGGGTAAAACTATTAGAGAGAGAGTAGTTCACTTCAAACAAATACAAGTTGTAAGAACTAGATATATAAATATATAAATATAACGATTATATATATATATATACCTTTTTTGTTAAACAAATTGCATATTAATTACAATGTTTATTAAATATCATAAATTAAAACAGATATTAATATTATTAAAATACCACACTATGTCCATTATTACAATGCCAGTCGGAACGACATTCGTGGCCTCGTAGCCCTACTGCGGTCTCGCCGGAAGCAGTCGCACCGACGGCTGAATTGCTGTGCATGCTGAATGCAGTCTTAATGAGAGCTAAGAGACTGTCAACAGCCTTTCTCCAACTGTTGAGCTGGAGATTGGAAAAAAGCAGAAGCCAAAGATCTGTATAGGGTGTTCCAACCGTCGTCCGGTATTCTATGCGCATTTCTGACGAGCCAACCATGGTGGTCCGACCGGCTGCCTCGAAACGAAGGGTATGGGGTGCATGCACACCCAAATCAGCTCCTCCTCGACAGTCTCTGGCCTGGATCCTTTCTCCAGGTCCCCCATTACACCGCTCAGCTCAACCCTGAAGACCCTGTGGAAGCCGGAATGCAGGTAAGTCTGTCGTTGGTATGTATCCCCATTGACTAGAATGTGCACAGATCGCCATACTCCAGCAATGGGGCATGTGCAGCGCAAAGCATATGCCCACATATGTCATGCATGTGTGTACATAAACACATGTTTCCTGTGAGTTCTTACTCACTTGCAGTGACATATCCGGGGATATGTGCACCGCCGTAGATGAGACAGCCAAAGTAGCAGCAATTGCATCGCAATGCCGCGGGGGAACTTTCCCAGCCTTGGCGCTCGTAATCGGCTTGGGACTGTGTCAGTCCGACTGGCATCATAGCGTTGGTCCATATTCTCACAATCATAACAACCAACAAATATAATGTTATTTACAATTCAAAAGCATAATACAATTAACACATAACATTATAAATACCAAAAAATAATGAATGAATAGCTATTTTTACATTTATTATCCCTTAAATAACTTACCATCCTATACCTCTAGAAACTAAACAACACACACCTAAAACAAATCTTTCAAACTATATTAATTACACATTTTACATAATTAATTATCAATTAAACAATTAATATAATTACGCAAACAATAAGTTAATTATTTTTAATTGATTTCCCACCCTTTATCCCTACAAACCCACCTCCCTGCACATAATGAATAGTTGAAAAAAAATTAATTAACTTCCCATTCTTTACCCCTATAAACGCAACTTGCGTCTATATAACATAAAAAATATCTTAATTACACAGTTTACATAATTAATTAGCCATTAATTTTGTATTAGTAATTGAAATGAATAAATAATTAATATAATGAATTTCCTTCCCACCGTTAACCTCTACAGACACCACAACCCACACCAAAACTATAAACTAAAAGGGAAATGAATTACACAATTTACATAATTAATTATCAATTGAATAATTAATAATCATGAAACAATTATTAAATAATTATAGTTAAATATTCTCAACTCTACCTCCCAACAAACCCTACAACCAGCACATAAATGTTAACTTTAAAAGATCATTACATAATTTACATTACAAATTATCAATTAAATATTTAATAATAATTGAAAATTAATTATTAAATCCAATTTAAAAACAACTTAACTATATTACAAAACATTAACAATAATTATACAAACAATTTATAACATATAAAATATATACTAAATACATAAAAATAATTTAAAAACAATGTTATTAACAACAATATTTTTGTAATTGATATTAACAACATAGATATTTTTGTAAATGATATTAACAACATAGATATTTTTACATTGATGTTACTTACCTTGCAAAATAGATATTCTTGTCAACAATATTTTTCCACAAAATATTTGTGCATCACAATATTTACAACTTGATATGCATGCTTCTCTGTATTTTTTTCTTGATTTTTTATTCGAACGCTGTAGCGTGGAGTAAAGTGGAGTTGAATGGAGTGGGGGTGAGTGGTGTCGAGTAAAGTGTCATAGTGTGCAGTGGCATAGAGTTGCATAGAGTGGAGTGGCATAGAGTTGAGTGGCTTAGGATGTGGTGGCATAGAGTAGCATAGAGTAAAGTTGCACAGAATGGAATACAGAGACATACAGTAGAACCGCATAGAGTGACTTACAGTAGAGTGGCGTAGAGTGGAGTGGCGTAGACTGCTGTAAAGTGACATTGTGTAGAGTGGAATGGCATGGAGTAGAGCAGCATGGAGTAGAGTGGAGTGGCACAGAGTAGAGTGTTGTAGAGTGGAGTGACATAGAGTGCAGTAGAGTGGCATTGTGTGGAGTGGAATGGCATAGAGCAGAGAAGAATGGAGTGGCATAGAGTAGAATGGAATGGAATACAGTAGGGTGGCATAGAGTGGAAGCACATAGAGTGGAGTGGCATTGAGTATTATTGAGTGATGTAGAGTGTAGTGGCATAGAGTAGAGTGGAGTGGTGTAGAGTAGGGTAGGGTGAAATGGCATACAGTAAAGTGGAATAGTGTGGCATAGGGTGACATAGAGTGGAGTGGCGACGAGTGGAGTGGCATAGAGTATAGTGGTTAGAGTGGCATCGAGTGTAATGGCATTGGGTAAAGTGGCATAGAGTCATACAGTTTTGGGTGTACGTAACTAAAGTGTCAATAGAGACGGAAGATAGAGTTAAAGCACCATAAATAAGAAGCCATATACTTACGTTAAAAGTAGGAAAGTACATTGTACGTCCAGGAAAATACTGAAACATTCATAGAAGAAATAAAAAATGGTGTTTTGCAAAAACTAAAAGATGAGGAAGAACACATGTACTTGGTCCCTGCTCCAGAGAGGAGCTAACAGAAGAAAGGAAGGAGAGCCCCCGGGAGGAAAGCAATCAAGTGTAAGTGACAATGAAAACAGCCAATGGAATGCTGTGTGGCTGGTTGTAAACCCACTGATTTTTAAACAATACGTCTCAATTCACAGTGCATGCACTATATAGGCAGGTGCTAAAAAGCACTTCTCAACTCTGGACGTGGAGATTACAAACATTATAAAGACCATGCTACAAGGCACAATTCTTAACATTCTAAAACATGAAGTATTATACCAGATTTTGAAGAAACTACTGGCAGTGGCCAGCACTCTCAATTCAGCATATTACAGCACCAAACGTAATCTCTCCGTTGTTAGGACAATTGTGGCAGAAGACCAGTTACAACAACTGCAAAAATGACAGACGCTCAGGGTACAGATGGAGTAGAGGGACAGAAACCACTAATTTCAGGGATCAAGGAAGATCTCCTATCTTCCTTGCAAACAGATCTCTCTGAAATCCTAATCCTCATTGACTTGACCTCAGCCGATGACACATGAACGCTAAAATATTATAGGGGTGTCTGTGGAAACGCACAGGGATATCTAAACAGGGTCTCAAATGGTGTCAGTCTTTCCCATCAAATTGAGGTCAGCAATTCAGAGCCAGTGCCTTACATTCAACAGTGAAAACCATCAAATATTGTGTACCACTGGGTTCACTCTGCCTCCACTTCTGTTTAACATTTCCACAAGGTCCATTTCCAAATTCACTTTGCAATTACAGCTATAGGGGCAAATGTACTGTGTCTAACTGCATATCTGAATGGGTATTGTAACAAATACTAGAAAAATATCACAAACTGCCTGAAACACATTAACTGTGGTGGTAAAAACTCATGTTTGCTTTATCAGGACAATAACTGAAGTCCTTGCAGTTGGAAACCTTTCTGGTGACATTTTTCCTTTCAAGTGGCCGGAGGAACTATGAACTATTTTAATCCCCATCAAAGTTAAAAAAAACCTGACAGTCTAGTTCAACTCTGATCCTTCTTTTCCTCATCATGCCACTGCATTGTTTCAAAACAGCACCTTATCTTCTTACTGCGCTCACTTTTTAAGGATTTTTTTATTAGAGATCCACCTCACTTGTTACCACATGGCGTCATCAATATAATTCTATTTGGCCCTCAGAAATTATCCACAGGCAATCATATCAGTCATGCTCTCAAGCACTGAACATATTGAGAAATACATTGATATACAACCAACTCCATTACCTTCCTACCACAGAGATATAAAGGATGTTTTCCAACAATTGGATGACATACCCTGCAAGGATTCTTATATTTTGATCACTATCAGTGTGAGAAGTCTCTACACCATAATACATCACACAATGGGACCAAAAGTCATTAGATTGTTTCACCTACTTTTTCATGTGTCTCTCATTAAAATAATCAGCCAGGGCACTTGAATGTCCACTAAGTCCCCCAAGTGATGTGGATGAAGAGAAATAATATGAAGTCAGACCTCCACTCAATTAATGTGTAATCAGAGGTAATTTGATGTGCTGTATTCGAGGACTGGAATCCTGAGTACAACATGCTATAATCTGTCTTGGTCACATACAATCCAACCTTTAAGTGCCATGTAAGTTGCATAAGCTTCCAAGTGGAGTTAGCGGCCATCATATTAGGTGCAGTTAGTATTGGTCTATTAATCGTCTCTGTTAGTCTTCAGGATGATTCTTTCCTGTTACTCTAACAGCACTGATTTGTTGAAAATATACCTATTTTGTTGATTTGTACTGTACTAGCCTCTTTTTTTTCCAGGCTTCCAGCACAAGACAAACATTTCCAGCTTCTGAGGTTGGAAGAAATGTTGAAGTCCAAGATTCATCACTATTCAGGGTCTTATTAGAGGTAGAAGTTAAAAAGACAACAACTGAGTTCTGATAAGTATCAGTGAATGGAATCGAGGCACCCATCTCTACTGTCTGGCTGACTTCAGCCTGTGATACAACACAAGATAAAGAGAGGCTTGCAGAAGAATGGTGACTATGATTGGAGAAAGTGAAAAATGATGTGCTGGTTGTGGGGTTTGTCACAGATGAGTGTCATCTAAGCTACTCAAAAGGAAATTTCAATAGTATGCACTGGTCATCTATATTTTGTGGCTCATCCTTACTTCTTAATTCTCATCTATGCTAGCTGAAACGCAATAAATGTCTTTGACATTTTATGCTGTGCAGAAATAAAACACAATGACTTAAGTACAATCATATATTCAACTGAAACAAATGTCTTTAAGTAGTTCTGAACCAAGAGCCAGATGTATGAAAAACTGGTCGCAAAATACCGGTCACAAATTGCAATCAGTATTTTTCAAACACAGTGAAATTTCGCAAACTTACCTGTGTACAAATAGGTTGGTTAACAAAATTCCAAACAGCAGAAGGTCACAATCAAACCTACCTCATTAATGTTCATAAGGTATGTTGCAGGACTCATTACAATTGGTGACCAACACAGTTACTGGACTTGTGTGGTCAGCAGACCACCATGCCTATAACCATTTTTCAAATATTTTTTTTTAAGAGCTGCCCGTTCTAGGAAACAGGGCTGTTTTAAAAAAACGTTTCAAACATTTATAGTTTTGAGAGAAGACAGCTACTCCCCAACAAATGTTTTTTTCATTTTCAAGGAGCAGTCTCATGACGATCCTTTTCCTTTGCAAATGGGCCACCACTTCCTTTGACATGTCCGTAACCTATTAAAGGCTTGAGACTGAAATTGCAGTTACAAACCATTAATACATACATAATGAGTGTAGTACATTTGTAAAAGCCATTTAGTGGTCCAAAATCCTGTTATGTAGTGAATCGAAGGCTTTGCACCACTTAATGACTTCATACATGTGGTCCCAATGTTTTATTTTGTTCTCTGTTGGAAATTACCATCTTTTGTGTGGTATACCCCAGATTTTTGCATTCACTGCCCTATATTTGCTGAAACCACTTTTGTTGGCTTTAGGACTGTGCACACTTTACTTGTACAAAGCAGTGCTGAAGTGCTTGTGCTCTCTCTTCAAACATGGTAAAATTGGTACGCAACTGATTGGTACATTTAATTTACTTAGAAGTCCTTAGTCTATGGTAGTATGTGTACCCATGTCCTTTAAATTAGAAGGCTGCTAGTGTGCTGCAGCACTCATTGTGCCCCATCCACGTAAATAGCAATGTAGAGCATGTCTCAAGCATGTCATTGCAGCCTGTGTATGCAGTTCTTCAAATGTCAATTCGAACTGGCAACATGAACCTTCTGCCAGGCCCAAACCTTACTTCTTAAACCTTAAATGCCGCCCATAAAGTACGCTGTAATAGCACATACGGCAGGGTGCATGGTATTGAAAAAGTAGGTCATGTGTATTTAAGTTTAACACATTCTGGGAGTGACAACCTCGCAAAAGCCATTTCTAACTGTAGCAAGCATCCCATGGACTAACTCAGGTTTACCTTACTACATTTGGTAAGTGATAAACTCAGTATGGGAGCAGCCAGAAAGATACTTGTCCCGCTATTTAAAATCCTTTTTAATGGTATAGTTGGATTTAAAATTTTCTTTTACAATGTTGCCATTTTCCTTTATAAACCCACTGTGACTTTCTGCTAGTGTCTAGGGTCACATGACTGCTAATGCTTCTCCTGTGGTGTAATGTGTATTTCTTCCAGGCAATGAACAAAGGACCTGGGTGTGGAGAAGAGTATTCCTCTATGGAGCAGGATGGCCTGGGGGGTTTAACCTAGCCCCTTCCTGAGCTTCAAATGGTAGCCTGAGTGCTGTACCCTTACATGCCTTCAGAAGATGCCTACCCTGTCACAGTCAAATGCAGCTTAGACCTGGATCTGATTGTCACTTGTTTCACTAGACAGATTTGAGTCAACCTAGGGAAAAGTAAAGAACTGACCAGAATCAGTTTTAGGATAAGACAAAGGGGTGACCCCCACCAACCTGCTGGCACTGAGTATAAAAGTGGCACCCTCAGAACCTGAAATCAGAACACTCATGGACCTGAGAAGATTCAGAAAAAGGACGGCCCTGCTGTCTGAAGAATTAAGATTGTGTCTACTTGCCTTGTACCCAGGACCCAAGAAGTGACTACAAGGGTCAGTTGGCTGACATCCTGTTTAAGCTACAGGGATACAACAAGCTTCCAGAGGCCTTTCCTGCTTTCCAGCTGACCAGACCCAACTGGACCTGACCTGGTCCTCTCTGCTGGACTCTGTGAGAGTGACTCCTGTCACCTTAGTGCTGTCCTCAATGTCATGGACCCTTGACTAATCAGGGTGTACTTCTCTCTGCTAACTGAGAGTTTAACTGGATCTGATGCAACATAATTCAGGGCCTCACATCGCAGCACCACTTAGTTCCTGATCGGGGGCTTCACCCAATCCTACACAGAGAGAGGCAGAGCCATACAACACAGTACCGCACAGTTCCCTATTGGCGGTTCATTAGATCTGATTTACAGCCTCAGAGAGCCATGCAGCTCCCTACTGAAAGTCTCACCAGATCAAAGACAGCACAACGCAGGACATTTCAGATCCTGCAGAGCCATGCAGCACTGTCTTCTGATTGGATTTTTGTTGTTTTGTTGTCATTGTAGTTATTACAATATTGTCTATTTTTCTAAGTTGATTTGGAATTCTTCTTGTGTTGTGTTTTCACTGTATTACTATTTGAGAGCTGCATAAATACATTAAACATTGTCTCTAGGTTAAGTCTGACTGCTTTTGTGCCACTTTTCCAGGGGGTTAAGCACAGGTTTATTTAGTGACTTTCTTGATTCGCCCTGACAAGGATTCTGATTATTATTTGACGTAGGTTCTCACCACCTTCAACAAATAGCCACATTTCTTATACTGTTCTTCTGTCATTTATTGAGGGACTGGATGTGCCTTAAAAACTGGATGAACAGCTCAAGTTCAGCATCTTACATGAGCTGACATTGTCACATATTCAGGGAAGAAGCCGAGTGGAAGCCACTGCAGGAGTTGATTTGGGCTGGGTCGTAGGCCTGGGACAGACAATAATATATACAATGTTTGTAAATTTCTATCTGCTGCCAAATGCTTGTATGTATTTTTGGTCACAGCTACAGGTAGGAATAGTTGTCTGTAAGCAAACCTCTTGCTTCCATTACAAAACTTAGATTTATAGTGGGAGTTAGGTCAGCCCATTGCTTATGACAGGATTGCTTTGTTGTCTTTCTCAACTGTCTCGTCTTGATCCAACGTCTTTCTTCCCTATTCATGTGTTTTTCCTGGCCGGCAGCATTTCTGCCTCGCAGTGTTCTGATTGCTTGACTTTTAGCGCTCCACTGCTGACATGGCTTGCATTAAGGGAACTACATTTTTCTTTGACTTTAGGAACTCCATGTGCTGCTTTCCCCTCTGTTTTTTCCAACCACCCCTTTGCTCTCAGACTAGGGTTGTGTTATTTTAAGAAACCCATTGAAAGATGTCAGCCTTAGATCGAGGTGTATCCTCAATGGTCACAGTGTATTCTCATCCATCAATATTGGTAATATATATATTTTTTTAAACGCCATTCCGGATTGTCAGCACAGATGCATGCAAATTCACAGTAACGAGGGGGCATATTATCAAGCCAAGCGATAACATTATCGTCGCGTTAGCGGCAGAAAACTGCCGCTAAAACGGCGATATTGGGCTTGATAATATGCTCTATGGAATTCCAATTGAAGCCCATGTTAGACGTCCTTCACATATAACATGGGCTTCAATGGGAATTCCACAGAGCATATTATCAAACCCATTATCACCGTTTTAGCGGCAGCTTTCTGCCGCCAACGCGGCGATAATGTTATCGCCTGTCTTGATAATATGCCCCTAAGTATTGAGAAAAAACATTTGCAAAGCAACATGGTTGCACTATTGAGACTTATTTGGTTTTCTAGTGCTTGTTTTATCGAAAAAGTAACTAGACAAGGAATTTCCGCACCATTTTACTTATACTTAGAGCTTTATATAAAAACCTTGGAATGTAAGACTATTAATTGTACAATACAGTGGGCTCAAATAAAGACACTAAGCCCAAACAGTACATCAAAATTAGGAGCTTGTATGCTGTTTTGGCATTCAGCAGTGTCATTTCCCGTTCTTAGAGGAATATTTACAACAGAATGGCAGAGCGAAGTGTTATGCCACAATTAGTAACGACGTGCTACGACATTCAGAAAATGCAGGAATCAGCCCTATTTACAATAATACGGCACTCACGCTTTTTTCCAAGCACTGGCGCTAAATTTAGCTCCCTTGTGGCAACACGGGCACCTTTGCACCATAGTGCAGGGGATGATTGTTAATGTGCAGGAAGGTGTCCCTTCGTGCACATGAACAATCACTAATGGCGATTTGTAACTTCTATGTGTGCTTCAGAATGCAGCACATATAGAATTTGCAACTCGTCATTATTTAATGATTGTTTAAGTGTAGGAAGGGACACGTTCCTACACATGCACAATCACCATTGGCGATTTACTCTTTCTACATGCTGCACACATATCTGCAGCACACATGGAAACAGCAAAGACAAGGAGAAATTAATAATTTCTCCTCCTTGCTCCAGTTTAAGACCAGGTTTTCCCTGGTCTTATTTTTGGCACTGCCCCATATTTACGCCAGCCTTGTAAATAGGGGACACGCCAAATAGCAAGGAGTGTTGCGGCGGAACGCCCACTACAACACCCATTGCCCACCCCTTTCACGCTAAGTGCTGCATGAATAGGGGCATTATTTACAAGGCTGCAGTAAGCCACATTAGGTGACTTAATGCAACCTTGTAAATAAGGTGAAGGGGTTATCGCCACCAGAACGTCAACAAAAGTGATGTTCTTGTGGCGATATCCCCTCGTAAATATGCCCCAAAGTTTGTCACTGATAGCATCCATCTCTTCAATTCAATCATTTTACAATTCCATCAGACACTGGAAGGCGATGCGGTCTCATACTAAGCGTCGAGCTTTCTAAAAAGAAATCTGATGCATGCTGATCATTTTATTAGCAGAATTCTTCAAATTACAAACTCAAATTGTTGAGCAAGGCTTGTCTTTCCGAAATTCAGTAGGGAAATTATTATCATATTTTATAGAATGGACTCCACATTAAGTTTATCTAGTTTTAATAAAAGTTCAAAATAAATTCAATAACATTTCAAGATGGAGCCAATAATTTTCGTTTTCCAATAAAGATTTCACTTGATAAAAGTGAACTGAAATCCTCTAAAGTCTATAGCATGAAACTCTCTGCACTCATCGGACAGGAACTGAAAATATATGTGCAATTGAAAGGTTTAGCTGTTTGCAGCTCATTCAAGAAAAGTGAAAATCACTGGTTCTGTATGTTTTTTGGGAAAGCTCTGGAAAGTATCTGTTCTTACTAACATCTTTTTTCAAATTTTAACAATATCCCTTTTTTAATTCAATTCCAGATACAACTTAAAGGCGCTGATTTCAATTTACAGTGTTAGTTTCTAATATCGCTTTTGGCACGTGGCTGAAAATCGTCACTTTCAGCTAAATAATTTAATCTCGGTGTGGCTAAAATTGTAAACATGTGAATGTAATGCAGTTGTACATTTCTAAAATGTAATGTAATTGTGGCAGTCCAATGTGTAAGTTCCAACCTGATATAGCAAACTTGACTGTCTCCCCACACACCCATTGTTGTTCTGTGCTCGATTGCTCCCCATGAATGTTTCCATTAAATAAACACCTTTACAAATGCACACATCCATACAGACACAGCCTATGACTGCCTCACTCTTGGGATGACTCAAAGCTTTCCTTTTTTGCAAATTACTTACCATACCAAAGCGGGGGATGTAAAGGATCTATGGTTGTTGAGTGCAGTTGCTGTCGCAAACCATTGGTACACCCCTTTCTAAATCACAAGGAGGAAGTGGACACATCTTTCATGTACCCCTTGATTTGCAATTCAGAAAGGGTAGCAAAAGGCTTTCTATGCATCAGAAAGACTTTTTGTACATTGTAAATTAACTTTTTGTGTGCCACAAAGACGGTGATTTTGCAAATCGCAGGGTTTGTGACCGCATAAAGGCTGTGCATTTGGCCCTTTGTTGAATGAAAACAGATAGGCTCCGACATCCACATGCCTGTAAGATCCACCTTGTTTCTGGCCGATTCTGGAATGGGTCCTTAACGTGCACAGATCTTCACCTGCCAGTCCTTTCTGAGACTGTGCTCCTGTCACCTGGATGAACAAGACTCAGAGCCCGGTTACAAGTTTGGAGTCTTAATGCCATATCTCTGCGGCGGCAAAAAAATCCACGCTTTTCAGAGTAGTCTGAGTTGTCAGTCATGGTGGATGAAATCATAAGAGTAGAGCCACAATTGTTTGGAGCCCAAGTCCAACATGCTCAGTAAGAAGAAGAAATGCGATCCAGAATATTCAACAGAGAGTCAATGCTGTAGTACAACCCTGCACACACAGGAGGAAATTAGGAAGAGGTGGAACAAACTGAGAAGAAGGTGCTTTCCCTAGGCCTCCAAGCAACACCTGGAGGCCCAGTGGGCTCGTGATGGTCCTTCCCGCACCATGTTACAACAGTTTCTCTGGGAGGAGAAGGTCTTGGCCATCCTACATTCTGATGGCTTGACTGGAATATCTGGGGGAGGTGAGTCTGGTATGTTATACCTCACTAACTGTCACGATACCTCAATGGCATGTTTGCTCTCAACTCAGCTTTTGCCATTGTGTTGTGTATCTAGTCTCCTAACATGCAATCCTCAAAGTATGGTTTGTCTGTGTTAATGTGTATCATTGCATATAAGATCACATGTATCAATCTCCATTGCATGCCACATGTTGGAATAGTGTCTGTAAGTGCATTACCATATAAATACCATTCCAGGACCCATGATATGAGTCAAAATGTAAATGTATGGTTCATCCCAACAGCATTTTGGCAACAGCTATGTTACACTAACCATTTTGCAAGTGTTGGGAAGTAGAGATTGCAATGACTACAGCTACCATGAGGCCCTGTTTCTGTGACTCAAAACAAGATGTAATTGTGATTGTGCCCTTTCTCATTTGTCTGACATATTACAACTGATGTTTATGTCTCATGGAGTTAACTATTTTACAAGTGTTGGTAAGTAGAGATTGAAATGAAAACAACTGTATTGTATTGTATTGTATTGATTTTTGTTTAGCGCGATTGCTGCCCAATGGGCGTCCAAGCGCTGAGCATGAAGACAAAACTGGGTAATGCGAAGAGGGTTTAGAGCTCGGTGGACCTGGCAAACAGGAAGGTCTTCAACTGTTTGCGGAAGGAGAGTAGGTTCGGGTTAGTCCGGAGTTGTAAAGGAAGTGAGTTCCACAACTTCGAGGTGTTTAGGGAGAACATCCTTCCTCCGGTCCTAGCTCTCCTTACTTTGGGCACCATGGCCAGGAAGGCCTCCGTAGATCGAAGGTTTCTTTTTGGAAGGTAATGGGTGACTAAATTGTCATTAATTGCTGGTCCTGTCTTCCAAAAAGCCCGGTGGGCAATGCATAATGCCTTGAATGCCACTCTCTGCCTCACTGGCAGCCAGTGCAGGCTATTTAATGCGGGTCTCGCTGACTGAGTTCGTGAAATCTGTAGCAGGGTCCGGGCAGCACAGTTCTGTACCACCTGTAGCTTTCGTAAGGTCATCTCGGGGGCTCCCACGTATAAGGCGTTGTTCGAATCTAGCCGGGACTGAATCAGGCCCTGTACTGCCACTTGTTTGGCTTCCATTGGCAGAAGAGGTAGAACTTTCCTCAATGTTCTAAGTAGGCCAAAACAAGTGGCAGATAGCTTAGTGGCCTAAGTGGAGAAAGAGAGACTTTTGTCGAGCCATACTCCTAGGCTTTTTACACTTTCCTTGGGGGTAGGAGGGGTGCCCAGACACGGAGGCCATAGGGGGATGAAGGATACTGGTGAAGCTGGGCCCAGGAGCATGAGCTCGGTTTTATCTCCATTAAGTTTAAGGGAGGAGCATGTCATCCACTCCTTGACATCCACTAGACATTTCATCAGGCCTTCCGAAGTTTGTCTGGTACCCTCTTGAGCCAGCGATACCACTAGCTGGATATCGTCAGCATATGATATGATTTTGATACCGTATGGTTCGACGACCCCAGCCAGTGGTTTCATATATATGTTGAACAGCGCAGGGCTTAAAGAAGAGCCCTGCGGCACCCCACAGCTTAGTGATTTTCTGGCTGATACTGTTTCCCCATCAAAGATCTGAAAAGTCCTGTTGGTAAGGAAGGAGTCAAACCACCTTAAAGCATCGCCCGTTACTCCGATATTGCGTAGACGGTTCAGCAAGGTGGCATAGCTGACCGTATGAAAGGCTGCACTTAGGTCAAGGAGGATCACTGCCACTGATCCTCCCCGATCTAGTATCCTTCGTGTTTCTTCGGTAACCGCTAGCAAGGCGGTTTCAGTACCATGCTTGGGTCTGAATCCTGTCTGGGTTGGGTCCAAAAGCAGGTTCTTTTCAAGAAATTGGACTAGTTGGATGTTTATATACTTCTCCAGGACCTTACTTACCCAGGGGAGTAATGAAATAGGGCGGTAACTGAAGTGGTCTTCTGGGTTGAGATTAGGTTTTTTTAACAGTGCCCGTACCATGGCTCTCTTCCATCCAATGGGTACTGTACAGGAGGAGATGGAGGAATTAAGTAGATCCAGAATCACGGGCAGGGTGGCTTGGCTTGCCTGGAGCAATATCTCCGGTGGAGCTGGGTCACGGGGAGAGCCAGATTTGACTTGGCGTGCCAATTGATGAAGGGTGTCAAGATCTAATGGGGGGAAGAGTTCCAGATTTGGCTGGCCTGGGAGGGTGGGGTGTCTCGAAAATGTTTGATTGGGTGCTCCTGGATTAGTGGCTGCTATCGGGAAGGAGGAGTAGATCTGGGTGAGTTTGTTGTGAAAAAAGTCCGCTAGTTTATTACATTGTTCTTGTATTTTAATCAAGGGAGGAGCCGTGTTCACTTTGGTGCATTTTTTTACTAAGTGAAAAATTTCCTTGGGTTTAGATTTTGCTTCCATAATTTTGTCTGCAAAGTAGGTGGCCTGGGCCGCCCTAACCCCGTCTCTATAGGCCTTAATTGCCTCTTTGTATTGAGACTTCTTTTCAGGTAGGAAGTCTAGTCGCCACGCTCTCTCTCGTTTCCTGCCACTACCATGAGAACCTGTTTCTGTAACTTAAAACAAGATGAAATTGTCATTGTGCCTAGTCTCACTTGCCTGACATGTTAGAACTGACGTGCAATTCAAATGGCCTGAGCTATTTACATACAATGCTCAACTCAGAGATATTTCTTCCCACTTAGCTCTATGTTATCCTGGTTTCCTCAACTGAAACTATTGATGGCATGAGTGACACCATACAAACTGTGCAGGTGAAATATTTATAAGGCATGAAGATAACATAGCTAATTGGAAGTGGCAGGTGACCCATTGACTTTGCACTGCCCACATGATGAGTAATGCTAAATATACAACCAAGTTGTGTGATTTCCTGTTGTGTACACAACTAGGCCTTGGAATGGTCAAATCCATGTTACCTCTCTACTTTGTCTACTTAAATGTATGGGAGATATCATGTGTATTCCGTAATCCATCTAAGGACATCTAATGAGCTGCTTAATTCAAGTACATGTATTTAATGTCTCCAAATGTCTTGTTACAAATTTAATACTAATGAAAAATATCACTATAATAATTGATACCTATTTTCCTTTTCCTAGGTTTCTACTTACAAAAACATTTGGATGTAGATACCACACTTCCACCAATAACACTGTTCTCTATTTCACAACAGGTTTATCTGACAGAACACCCTGGCAAGCTTGGCCACTGAAGAGACTTCCACTCCATCCCAGGATCAAGCCCTCAGTGATGACAACACTCCTGGAGATCTGGACATGGATGACATTGCTGGTCCATCTGGTCAGCCTGGGCAGACGGCAAAAGTGGGTCTCAATGTGCCCACACCAACACCTCCCACTCAAGCTGCAACATTTCAGCCTACCCCAGTCCCCCAACCTGTGTACCTAGCACAGTTACATCCATCATGTGTCCCCCAAGCCAGTGTTCCGAGGTGACAAACTCCTAGAGAGGATCCAGGACCCAGTGAGAGACGGCACGCTGGGCCAAAGGCACAGGCTTGTGGGAGTAGGGATGTCGAATAGATGCAGTGGGCCAGCTTAGTGAGGCCAGTGGGGCCACTTACACCCAGGCCACCGTTGATCAAGTCTTAAGAGCCGTCAGGTCTCTCAAGGTGTGATAGACCAGGTACTAACCAAAATCCAGGAGCTAAAGCAGCTGCAGAAGGACATACACCATGAGATGCAGGACCATAACACTTACATGGGCTGTCACCATGTGGGTGCTGCAGGACATCTAAACTCACCTTTGCAGGGCTGTTCCAGCACCATCTACCTCTTCCTGTGGTCCAACAACATCAGGCCTATCTACATCTGTAGAAGCCACAGGAAGGGAGACCCTGCCAGAGAAGACACTCCTGTAGACCCCCCTGTCCTCACAGCTGTGGATCCCCACGCACTGCCAAGCAGGGACGCCCATGCAAAGTTCCAGGAGGTGCAGATGGCAAGAAACTTCACATCCAATTTCCTCCAGTGTGTGTAACACATTCACTCTGTGAACTATTGAACACATTGACCTTACTGATGAGAGTAGTATTTTGGACATTGGGCTTCAAACAATTTGCCATCTAAAACTATGGTTTCATTCACCATGAATGACTTTTTTCACTTTTCCATTTCTCTGTTTGTTTTGCACAATGTTTATTTTCTCCTTGTTCAATTCAATGAATCCACATAGTCCGAAACTCTTTGCCTGATATAGTATAGCTCACATTTAGCAATGTATATATGTACCCCCATCTGAACTTTACAAATCCATAAAGATCAACTTGCGTAAGCATGGATATGCTGCGTGTAGACAGTGTTTAGCTCAAGATCACAACTATGTTTCACCAACACATACCTACAAGTATATTCTCTTACACCATCTTTATTCCAGTGTACCAAGAATAGGCTACCATTATGTCAGAAACAGAGCAAATCATATATGACTCAAACATTCTGTGCCAGTGATCACATTTTCAGTTGCAGACCATAACAACATGGAAGGAGGGGATATATCAGAGAGTGTCCTATTGAATAGACTGAATAGAATTGGTCAATGTCATCAGATAGAGCCAGATCGCCTAGCTCACGAAAGGAATGCCACATCAATAACACTAATAGAGAAACACTTGGCAGTACTGCATTTTTTGATCAGAGAATCTTTCCAATCCACTGTAGCAGTATCTGGTGGAATGTCACAACCACATTTCAGTGGTGTGCCACAAGCACTTTGGCCTACAATGAAATGACACATCAACAGCTACATACACTTTACACACAATAATGGTTTAGCAATGTGAAGGGAGAACGGCATGATTTGGCCCCACAACAACATTTTGTTGGAGAACATGATGGCACACATATTGCATTAGAGCCACCATATGCCAAGGAACAATTCCAATGGATTCCTCATAACGTCCATCCTATCACTGTGCAAGCGGTCCTGCTTCAGGATTTGTACACCCAAAGTCTGTGACAGTCATTCCCAGGAACAACGCAAAATGTCACAACTCAGAAATGTCCAAGTGAAGATGCCCTAGTGAAGGTACTTAAAACAGAGCAAAAGAAAGAGATTAGCTATCAAACTATACGCATAAGACAATTCACATAGTCAATTCTAGAGAACACAGTCCATGACAAAAGTGAAAGTTAAACAAAGCAACACAAAGAAAATTATCAGGTGTCAAACCTTTCCTCAACAAACACCTTCCAACTGAATTTTCCAGAGCTTGAGCATCCTAATATTTCACCTTAACATACTCCCCACATCATCACAACAAGAGTTGCTGTAACAGTCAAAATAATGACATTTCATAAAAAAATTACACTCAGGAGAAGTTGTTGATGAGATCTTGATGCAAGTCAGCTCCTTCTTCTTCAGCACTATCATCATCATTTCGCGTTTCAGGATCCTCACCTGGTGGCACTTCATGGTCTCCATCCTCTACAATATAAGATATGTTCTGTCCCAGGGTGATGTTGTGGAGCATGCAGCAGGCCGTGGTGATTTGACACACCTTCCTGGTTCAGTAGAAGAGGGCTTCCCCAGTCTTGCCCAGACATCTGAATCTGGCCTTCAGGAGCCAAACGCCCACTCCACTGGCTGCCGTGCACTTCCATAGGCCTCAATGAGCCAAACCTCCTCTGGCATTGCTGCATTCATCAGCGGAGCCAACAACTATGGCCGATTGGGATACGTTGAGTCTCCTAGATCGAGACAGACATAAGTGCAACAGTAAGTTACATACTTTCTTACCCACAGAAAGATAGGTCAGATCATACTTACCAACAAGCCAGGCCCTCTACGGCAGTAGTTGTGGCATCAGCTGGGGTATGGTGCTGTTACGCAGTATGAAGGAATCACGGACTGATCCTGGGAAACAGGCACAGATGTTGGAGATATACAAATCCAGTAAGCAGACAACTTGCACATTGATAGAATGGAAGTACTTTTGTTACAGTAAACTTGTTCCCTGGCTTGTGATGGTACTAAGGCAATATGGGTGCCATCAACGGCTCCTTCCACATGTGGGAGGCGATGAAATCCATATAAGTAAACCTTCCCAGTGGCTAAATCCTCATGTCTGGAGAACTAGATGTAGCTGTCAATGTGTCTCATCACTACTGAAAGTAAGACTTGTAGTACACCACTGAACATTGGTTGTGACATACCACCAGATATAACCACAGTTTACTGAAAGGAACCTGTGGCCAGAAAAATGCAATTCTGCCATAATTTTTACAATTGGTGGGATACGTCAGGGATTATTGTTTTGATGTAGACGATCAGGCTCCAAATGGTGACATAAATCCGGTCTGGTCTTCCTTTTCAAACAAAACTTCTTGATGTTATCCCTTTCTTCCATAATCTGAAGGTCTGGAATGGGTGGTACACTGGTAGCTGTCATCTACTCCCTCTTCCAGGGTACCTCTGTGTGAGTGCTAACAATACTGAGCATTGGTCACAGTGTCCAGCGTAACATATATAAAGAGTAAGCCAAAAGTCATGTGACAAAACAACTGGTTCTGAAAGTATTTCACATTATTCCCATAATAATTGTCAAATGTCCAACATTCACCTATAATCCCCATTGTGTTCACTTGTGTCTGTAACATCAATGTGCACACTATACATCCAAAAATGTAATATGAGTACCTTAATATTGTAATTTGTGAAATTTTCTGTCAAAATACCATCACTGGCTTATGCACAGTAATGCACTACACAGATGTTTTTGTAAAGGAAATTTTATTTCAATGGAGTAGTACATATGTAAACATGCAACACCTGATTTGGAGTGGAGGTGATGCACTTAATAGTCACCAATACTGTAATTCCAACGGCTAAAATGGCGGATGCTTGATGTCTCATACTGGACATTCAGAAACTGCCGGCAGCAGCGATAGATGAACGTGCGTTGGGCGTTTTAATCCACCACGGACACAGCCATTGGCTAACGTTGGTGATTGTGGGCCAATGGCTGTGTCCATGTATGCTAATGACTGTGTATGTGGCATACATGTAGCTCCTGACCCTGTTGGTATCAACACCTTCTCCACCAGAGCTGCTGTTTGCCATCAGTGGGAGTAATCATGCCAAGCAAAGCAGGTGAGTGGGCCCATCCCTTCTCTCCAGAGGAACTGGATAAGCTGGCAGATGAGGTCCTTTCCCTGTATGGCCAGCAAAATGGCTCAGCAAAGAAACAGGTAACTATCAGACATGTATATTAATCTGTGTAACTCCGTCTTTGCCATGTCTACAGGCTACAATGTGCCCCTGAGTACCAGAGTCACATCTATTTAGTGTTGTAACATTTGTTGGTCCCTACTTAGGACAATCATGTTAGGGATTGTTGAGCACTATACATTGTGACTTTTACATCACCATTGTGATGTGTAATGTTTGTAAATCCCTAGATTCTAGTTGGGGTGTGTTAACCATCTATGGATTCATATATTTCATGGTACCTGTGATATTGTTACAACTCTGATAATGCCAAATGTGAATACGTTTGTATCTCCTTAGCAGCATGAGGAGTGTATGTACCCTGTCAAGAGCAGATGAGGATGATGTGAACTATGCGTATAGTCCCACATATCACTCAGCCTAGATTTTTTCTCTCTAAACAGTTGTCTTGGAGCTAGCAATACCTCACAGGCCCCTTCATAGTGCCACACATCTTTGAGGTAACTTCTTGGATGGTGTTGGACTTGGCCCTTTTTGCCTAAAGTTCCTTAAACTTTTTGCCTTCCTCCTAGAACTTTTTCTGACATTGCGTTGCCGACTTAGATGCTTTGGGCACTTTGCCACTGCTGATCAGTGTCAAAGTGCAAGTGCTCCCTGTATAAAGTGTTATTATAATTGGTTGTCTATAATTGGTATGGTTGCCTTACTAGTAAAGTCCCTATTAAAGTGCACTATGTGTGCCAGGGCTGGTAATGCAAATGCTACTAGTGGGCCTGTAGCGCTAATTGTGCCAACCACACACGTAGCCCTAAAGAGAGATCTCAGCCCTGCCACTGCAGTGCCTGCGCGCAGTTTGTTAACTGCCTTGTTGTCCTGACAAGTGCACCCACTTGCCAGGCCTTACCCTTCCCTTTTTATGCACATCAGACACCCCTATAGGCGGCCCAAGGCACCCCCCTGGGCAGGGTGCAGTGTATCTAAAAGGTAGACATGTAGTGAGGTGTGTTCCATGTACTGACAGTGAAATACTGCCAAATTCGTCTTTCACTGTTGTAAGGCCCTCTTGCCCATATGACAGAATGGGGAATGCTGGTTCCCATGTTTTCAGCATATCTTCCCATAGGCATAAGATGGAGAGATTCAGTTTAGTGTGCCTGAACTCAGAATTTAATAACAGATCTGTTTGTGAAGATGGGTTTTAAATGGTGTGTTTAGAAACCACACTATTAGAAGTGGCTGGTTTCTTGTCCTAACCATCCTGTGTGCCCCTGCCTGGTTGTGTATTGATTGCCTGGGTTTGGATGTGACAGGGCCTGGGAAAGTATGCTCACACCAGGGAGGAGTAGGTGAGACAGTAAAGGCTGGCCTGCGTTTGGTGTAGTGGGAGGAGTAGCCCCTTTGATGCGAAGAGGCCTGTGCTGCTGCCACAAAATAATGGCTCCACCTCCTGCGGAGTGTCTGGGGCCCAGACCCTCACTATCAAAGAAAGAAGGTGTGCAGGAAGACACCCAGGTCTGGTTTGGACCAGGCTCAGAGCCCCCTGAACACAAAGACTTCAAAGGCATTTAGGGGTATAAATGTAAGAGCTGAAACCCCTGAACTCAAGACTGAAATCCCCAATGAAAAAGGATTGAAACTGCTTCTTGATCAAGAGTAACGTCTGACAAAGGAGAACAGCTGAAGAGACTGAAGAGAAGGACTGCCCTTGCTGTGTGTTCTGGGGCTGGGCTGCAGTTTGCTGATTTGACTAAGTAGAGGACAAGAGACTTTGCTGTGTGCTGTTTCCCCCTGCTTGAGAGGACTTTGTTGTGTGCTGTGTCCTGAAGTAACTTGTCTCCAAGGGCCCAAGGAGATCTGGTCCCCTGTTGTGGAAACTCAGGAACATCAAAGTTTCCAACCGTGTCTCAGCGATGCTTGGTGCATGTGCTTTTGAACGCATGAGACTGCTGTGTGGTCTGTGGTGCTGTTTACGAGGTGACCCCTGACCGCATTGCCCCCGTAGCGTGAGCCATCGTCCATGCTGCTGCATTGGTGTTTGTGGCTCGTGCCGTCCTCATAACTGAGGCTGTGAGTGAGGATCGCCGCCGTTGGCATGAGCCACAACATGCTAAAGGATTTCTTGAAGCTAAGGAAGCTGCAAGATGAAAGGGATCGTGATCATTGTTCGCCAAGAGGAATCTGCCCAAGATCATCAACGAAGGAGAAGGCAGCGCCGTAACCCATCTGGCTACAGCGTCGCCTAGCAACGGAGCTGCAACGTTGTCGGGGCCGCCCAGCAGAACGTCCGACGAGCAGAGAGAGATGGAGCGAGGCAGCGCACCCCCCAGGTAAGGCTTGGACTATGGTCGGGAGCAGCAAGCGTGTGTGGCCTGGGGAGGCATGCAGGAGGAGTGCAGGTGTGCTCCGATCTCTCTCCTGCTGCACTGCGTTAAACGCACTGAGTCCCCGAGCGGCACGTACCTGCCCAGCAGTACCTGGATCGCCTCTTTAAGCTTACAACCGTTGTCTCTGCTGTTGAGGCCTAGTGGTGCACGAGTTGACCGCGTAGATTGGCTTATAGCATTATTCCTTGCATTACGAACTGCCTGATTCTTGCATTACGAACCGCATTATTCTTGCATTACGAACTGCCTGATTCTTGCATTACGAACCGCATTATACCTTGCATTACGAACTGCCTGATTCTTGCATTATGAACCGCATTATTCTTGCACTACGAACTGCCTGATTCTTGCATTACGAACTGCATTAGTACTTGCATTAAGGACTGTCTTATTACTACATTACAAACTGCATAGCATAGCATTAGGACTGCATTAGATCGTCGTGAATTGCTCATTAGGACTGCATTAGATCGTCGTGAATTGCACAGGAACCTACAAGTGATTGTTGGCCTAATAACCGGCAAAGTGAAATATTACGAATACGTATATGTTGGATTTCTATTGTTTGGTCTCATCGTATTCCTTTTGATAAATACCACTATTTTTTATAAAACCAGCGTAGTGTCCATTTGTGGTGTTATCACTGTGTTACTGGGAGTGTGGTTGCAAATACTTTACACATTGCCTTGGAGATAAGCCTGGCTGCTGGTGCCAAGCTACCGGGGGGTGAGCTGGGGTTATCTGAGAGTGTGTCCCTCCTTTCCCTGACTAGAAGCAAGGGTCCCTATTTGGACTAAGGTACCTACCTCAGCCAACTAGAGACCCCCAGTTCCAACAGATGGGCAGAAGCCGGTCTTTGTAATTGGGATACATAGGAAATGTGCTGCAGGCTGTATGCTCAGCCTGCAGGTAGCAAGGCCTGACCCTTGCTACCTGCTGTACGACTGTACCCAGTCAGAACCATGTGCCAGGCTGGAGCGGAGTCTCAGTGGAAAATCAACTGATGCATAGACTTGCATTCATGTTGACCTGTAAATCCTTGGATGATCACAAATTTAGTTGTCAGAAACTTTACTACCCCATATTGGTTTGACATGTACTGCATGTGGATTGGTGAGTGATATAACCCCTTGACCTGATACTTTCGTCCATTGGCATACATTTCCAAGGTGTCTGATTCATAATGACTTGCACCTGACCACCACAGGTCTGTTTTTAAAGTTCCATTAGTCATGTCAGCACTGCAGAGGCCTATTTTACATGTGGCAAATTCACACTGTAGATAGTTGGAAACTTCATAAAAGCTGTGGAATAGCTTAATCATCAGCTTTTTCGTAATCAACCACTACAATAGGACATATAATGGGATGTTGATGTAATTCCTGTAGCAGTACCACAAAAGGTGTGTCCTGTGATGCTAGTACATACCATACATACTCCATCAGCCATATTATTCTATCCCATCTATGAGTACAGGTGTCCACAGATCCCCAGCGATCAAGCTCTGACTTCCACACTTACTGGTTAGATAGTGACCTAAGTCATAGGATGACGCTTATACTATGGTAGCAGGCCCCATGGGCCATATGCATCTAGTCACTGGGCCTGGCTATAAAGGTGTCTGTATCCTTATGTTAAATTAATTTATCCAGCAATAGTTTACAATGTTTTCTCCTGTGTCATATTAGCTCACATCACAGTACATGTAAGATGGCCCTGGCCAACATGATGTTAGTATGCTGGCTTGGTCAGTTTAGGACATGACCAAGGAAGAGGATAGTCAGCAGATTGATACAAATATGTGTATTGAGGTATTTGTAGTGCTCAGCATGTGAATTATGCATGTTGTGTACTTACTATTGATTTCAGCTTGTGGTAGATGTAGTCAAAGTTTTGTTCTTCTTTTGTGTCCATACAGGACAATGCCCAACGAAAGCATGAGATAGGGAAGGCCATCTCCAAGAAGGTGTGGACCCTGTGCGTCTACAGGAAGGGCAGTGTCCATTGCTGGAGGACATGAGATGCTGGACCTACAATATCGCAGAGGTCCAGCTGGGGAAGTCCTCCCAGCACAGGTGGGGTGCTTGCAACATCCTGACTCCCCTATGGCCCGCATACTTGCGGTGGCCAATCCAGAGCTTGATGGGCAGTTGATGGCCCAATAGCACGGACAATGGGGTAAATCATGACCAGAGTTGTAAATATTACACTACCATCATTTTTGGTTACATGCAGCTATTTCCCCATCTACACTGACGGTGACCCAAGTCCAATGCACAAAAAGAGTTCTCAAATGTGTAGGTCTGGTGGTAGGTGCATGATAATGTGCTTTGCCTATTGTCCTTGTCAACCTGGAACACAGCAGTAACCAGTGAACTACCTGTGTTGAATAGTTACATGGCTGACTAAAGATATGATCCACATCATGTTGTTTGATGTTCTGGGTTAAAGTTGCCCCACACCGGACACTTGTCTTCTTTGTGTAATAAGTGATGCTTAAGAGTTAATTGTGTTAGTTAGACAGTTAATGTGTTACCACAGATAGGACTCTGTACACATTGGCGAGTGTGTGACACATACCCTGATCCATTACTCAGTGTCCCAATGCATGTCCAAATGATGAAGCTATGAAGAATGTGAGAGTAGACTTACAGGAATGTGTCAATATTTGGATTCCCATAGAATCACTGTGGCAATAATCAGTAATGTGACCTTTACATATCAATGTTTAAAGGTTAATTCACTGTCTGGTGACATGCATCAGAGAGTAACATGCAGATTTGCAAGGATCATATGCAAGTATGTTCACTCAGTATTTCAAGGCAATTGGTGTCTTCAATACAAGTAGGTGCTGTGATGTGCCCTCACACTGGTGCCAAAGTTAAACCACCTCTTTATGTCACAGATATTCACTGAGACACAAGAGCCTTCAATGGTCTATTGTCTTATGGTAATGCTATGTAAGAATGGGTTTTGTCAGCCAGGATGTTCTTAGGGCTATGTGAATTCCTATGCTGTAGGCACTGGTTGACAATTCACACAAATTTGTGCCCATGAATGTCTCCGCTCAACTTTTCTGTGCTACATGTGTAACATAGAATAGCTACTTCAGTTCTACTTTCATTAGAAAATTCCTATCTTGGACAATGAGTAAATTTTAAATTGAATGTCCCAACAGTGTAAAATTATCATTTTCGTGCAGCATGATTTCTGCTACTCCACATATTACAGCAGCATAGCTGTCTAACTTGACAAGCAATACATTTGGATGTGTCATTAGACATGTGTACATTTGCTGACATCAGGGCCTTGTGTGGGGACTTGTGAGAAATATGTTTTCTACCCAAAATATTTTTGGAGATCAGTCAACGTTTGTATCCTAGAAGGGCCAAAGTATGCAAGGTGGTCAACAATCCCAATAGATAAATTAGGATGGAGTGGAGTCAACCTCACTCATGGTATTGTAGCTGTGTAGGGTTCTGACATCACTGTGAGCTACTATTTACAGGGTATGTACCATGCATGCTGTGTTCAGGCTAATTTCGAAGCCAATAATGTCGACCTTGGAGCTAGTGTCATATGTGCACCTTTGAAATGTTTTGTGTTACCAGATCATGATCAGGTGAATTGATGCAGATGCAGTAAACCAATGGTTGATGTCATTTCAGATTCATCCAGGGCAAACAAAGAAGAGGCTAACATCGTTGGAGAAGCAGCTGGCCACAGTGGTTCTGATCAAGAAACAATTGACACTGAGGGACCCAGTGAGGGAAAGAGGGCGGGGAGTGCCATGGAGGATGGCAGCTCTACATCCTCTTCTTCTGAGTCATCCTCCAGTGGACACTCCCAAGGGTGGCGGACCCTGCAGGAAATCTACCAACATCATCTTTGTCCGTCACCTCAAACTCCATCTCCACCCTCTCTGTTGCTCCCCATCCAGTTGTGCGGTCCCAGTCCCCTAAGAGGGGAACCGTCTCCTTCTCTCCAGGCGCCTCAGCCAGTGCCCCTGTTCCCCTGCTGCACTGAGTAAGGAGGCTATTGACGTCCTTAGGAACATTTCTGTGGGTCAGACTGCACTCTTAAGTGACATCCAAGGGCAAGGCAGCAATCTACGGCAGATGGTGGCCTACCTGGAAACCATTCTCAGTGCCATGTCTGGCCTACAGAGATCTTTTCAGGCTCTAGCCTCCTAACTCACAGAGCCTCCGGTCCACCTCAACCTTGTGTTCACCCCTCTTGCCCTTACCCATCCAAATATCCTAGTGCTGAACCTGTCCAAAGCACATGCACACATTCCCACACACCCACCCATACAGACCCAAGCACAAGATCCACACACAAGTAAACAGCACAGAAAAATAAATTTCATGCATCCAAATGTAAAGACACCAGACCCACTACTGACAACACCACAGCCACATACTCACACCACTCCCCCAACACATCTACACACAACACAGGAGACACCACACACGCATGTTCACACTCCCACCATCACATCACCACCCGGCACAGACACCTTCACACTCACATCCAGCCCAACAACCACCATCACATCCATACAAACACCACAGACATCCACACCCACAGTCACCACCACATCAGCAGTCACAACACATACCCTGCACTTCCACTGCACCAACATCCTCAGAGACACCACCCACACTCTACTCACCTACGAAACTCAGACAGAAATAATCATGCACCCAACATACAGCAGAGAAGCAAGACACACCCGTACTTGCTGCACATATACCTTTAATGTGTGCAAGTTAGTTATTTGTTTATCCACACATGGAGGGTGGTAAATTGTCATACCATTTTAGAATTGTTAATGGACATGTGTCCATTTTTGTGTGTGCACATTACAAATACTTTATATAAATGAGAGACAAGTGTTGTTACTGCAGTTTTTACTTTCATAACTAACACTTACACATTAACCATCTATGCATGGCATTTAATTATGCTATTCGTTGTCCCTGATATATTTCAAGCCACAGGTCCTGTGCAAATAGAGATTTTGTGGTATGTGCAAAGTGAACTCTGGCCCAGGGCCCCAGCCTTTCAGTGGTCCACCTGGTAAAGGCAAACCTATCATGCAGAGAGGCTTTACATTGACCTTTGAATGCATCTAACACTGGTTAGTTGGAATCCTATTTACCTAACATTACCTTTTATTGTGGGTAATGTGTGAGAGTCCATTACAGAGGTTTAGCAGAGAATGGAATGGAAGGTACATTTATATAGCGCAGCTATCACTCCAGGGAGCATCTTGGCGCTAGATGTCAACATAGATGGAACATGTTGGCTACTGCTGTTGTTCGAAGGATCCTGTGCATTTTATACTAAGGCTTTGTATGCAGTGTCTGTAAGGGAGAAGATCCAAGTCTTCAGGGCTTTCCTGAAGGGTTTTTCAATTGAAATTTGCCGAAGCTGCGGTGGCAATTTATTCCATGCCCTGGAGCCGATTACAGCGAGGGATTTCCCGCCCTTGCCGGAGAGCCTAAATTTAGGGATCACTAGGAGATTTTGATTAGAGGACCTTAGGCTGCGGGCAGGATGATAGCGCCTGAAGCTGTTCGACAAGTACCTGGGTCCTCGCGAGTGAAAGGCTCTGAAAGTGATGACCAGGATTTTGAAGAGGATACGCTTATGTATTGGTAACCAGTGGAGAATAGTAAGGGCTGCCGAGGCTGAAGACTTTCTAGGCCAGCCCAGGACTAGACGGGTGGTTGCGTGCTGGACCATCTGTAGTCGGTGGAGTACAGATTTATTTGCTCCTGCATAAAGGCTGTTACAGTAGTCCAGCCTGGATGTTATGAGTGCAACCGCTACCGATTTCCTTGCTGGAAGGGGAAGGAGGTCAAAGAACTTTCTGAGGGGGAGGAGCCTAGCACGGGACCAAGATGGCTGCGTGAGCACAGAGCTCCCGAGACCCTCGTGCCCTCCGGCAACTATCCTGAAACGCATCCTGTGTCAAATATCCGGCAAATTGGAGATGAACCATTGCTGAGGCTAATGTCGTAATCCGGACTGAAATCGTTCACCGGGGACCGAAGTTGTGACAAGTGGAAGTTGGCGGCCTACCCCCGGGAGACGCACGGGTCTTGCGTTGGCCTGGGCCCGGACTATAATTGAACAACAGCGGCCGTGTGGGGCGCAGACGATCGGATGGGTGTTGTCTTCACTTTCACTTTCGTTTTCTCGGCAACTGCGTGCCTTGGCCCGAGCGTACCTTGGGCAGTGGTCGCCTGTAGCTCGACCTGCCCATGCCTTGACCTGAATCGGGCGTTTAGGCTACAGTGGACCTCGTATTAATTGGCTGGCTGAGTGATTTATCTTTGCGCTGACTGTTCCGGAGTCAAGGATGTCGGCCAAATCAGAAGCCGAAAAACAGAAGCCCAAGAATACCAGGCGAGGGGGCTACGTTCAAACGAACAATATGGATCGCTATGCCCAGCAAAAGGGATCGCCAAGTGGACCGGGAAGGCCGCAGGAAGTACCGAGAGATGGTTCGCTCCCCGACCCGGAGTTGACACTGCAAGACATCATGGGCGCCATTGAGGGGATGAAGTCCTCCATTGGGCAACAGTTCGAGGCCCTGGCACACAAAGTGGATACTATCTCAGTGGATGTTAACTTGCTTCGCGCTGACCTGGGGAAAACCAATGAGAGAGTTAAATCGTTGGACCTAAAGACCTCTAGCCTTGCGGGGGACGTCTCTGACCTGCAAATAGAGGTCCGCACGCTGAGGACTGCCAATGACCTCTTTGCCCACAAGATGGAGGATTTCGAAGGCCGGGCATGCCGCAATAACGTGCGCATTGTTGGTGTTCCGGAAAAATCGGAGGAGCAATCTGCGGATTTGTTTGTTGAGGACCTGGTGGTTAATCACCTGGCGTCCAAGGGCCTCAGCAAGTTCTTTGCGGTCGAGCGGGCCCACAGAGTCCCAGGAGGGAGGCCCATGGTGGGGGCCCCCCTGAGACCGATTGTTGCCAGGATCTTTAATTTCAGAGACCGCGACGCCATTCTACAAGCATCACAAGTGTCCGGACCAGTCACCTTCCAGAACACTGCAGTGAGTTTTTATCCTGACTTCACCCAGGCGGTGCAGAAGCAACGGCAGAGTTTCATGGGGGTTAAGAGGAGGCTACGTGAGATGGGTCTGAAGTACGCCATGCTCTTCCCAGACAAGTTGCGCGTCGAGTACGAAGAGCGCACCTTTTTCTTTGAATTGCCGGACATGGCCGGGGAATGGCTCGACACATTGCCTCAGCGGCGGACTAGTGGGGATCATGCTGGCGGTGCAGCAGGTGGTCAGGACGAACAAGAGTGAGGACTCCGGTGATCGAATATTCTGACTATGCCCGGGACAGTGGTTCGCTGATTTTCGTTCTCTCCGATGGCTATTTTTCGGGGGGCAGCGGGGGGTACAATGGGAACTCTTTCCTCCTACGGGGTTTCTTCTTGTAGATTAGTTTTTGCTAGGGCGACAGGCACACTGCAAGTTGGGGGGGCTCTTCAGGCTTATGCAGGGGTGCAGGGAGGGGGGTGGTATGGGTCTGTTGGGGTGGATGTTGTTGTTTTTTTCTTTGCAAGGTATCGCAACGCAAGTCTTTTTCGCTCAAGTGCAGCTCTCTGGGGGGGTGGGGATCTCTTACCATTTCGTGATGGGGTAGGGGTTTGAATATACTTAGTTGGAATGTCAACGGGTTGGGGGATCGTATTAAGCATGGGATTGTTTTGCAGTTTCTGAAGCGGTGCTCTCCTGACGTAGGCTTGCTGCAGGAGACGCACCTGATAGGAAATATGTGTCATGCACTCAGTAGAAAGGGTTATAAATTTGTTGCGCACTCAGGGTTTTCCTCGGGATCACGGGGGGCTGGAATACTTGTTAGGACCTCGCTGCCGTTTGAGATTGATTCCACTGCTGTTGATGAGCTGGGGCGCTTTGTGGCTGTTGCTGGGAGGTGGGAGGGCAGAACACTGGTTTTGGTTTCTGTTTATGTCCCTCCTGGCCTGCAGACCGCCACGTTTGCCAACTTGGGGAGGGCTATGCTGGATCTCCCTGAGGGCGTGCTGTTGGTGGGTGGTGACTTTAATGCAGTTGGTTCCGGACAACTAGACAGACATCCGCCGAGAGACCCCGGGGGGGGCGCAGAGATGGCTCCCAGACCTCCTTGATACACTAGGCCTGGTTGACTGCTGGAGGCTGCTGCATCCCACTCAGCGGCAGTACACTTTTCACTCTGGGGCACACGGTAGCCTCTCCAGAATAGATTTATGTTCTCACTTTGGCTGCCCAGGCTTCATTGGTGTCCGAGGCTAGGCATATGGCTAGGGGCATCTCTGATCACTCGCCGGTGTGATTTGTATGGACTTTGGCCGGGGGGCGTCGGGTAGGGTGGCTCCTATTAACCCCTGGTATTTCCGCGACCCTAGGACTCGTAGCGCGTTGCTGAAAGCGGTCGATCTCTACTTCCTGGAAAATCTTGGTTCGGTTAAATCTGCGGTGTCTTTGTGGGAAGCATTTAAAATGGTGCTGAGAGGGGAGGCTCTCGCCTTGATTGCAGATGTCAAACGTCGTAGAGACGCTGAGGTGGGGCAGATTGAGTCTGCGATAGCGGTATTAGAGGCAGCTCTGGAAGATGAGGTTACGGCAGATACACTGCACAAGCTGAGATTAAAACAGTCTGAATATAAGGCACTGGTGACGAATGCGACCAAGGTTCTTAGCAGGGAGCAACAAGGGCGATTGTATGACGTAGGGGACAAGGCTGGGAAATTAATCGCGTGGCTCGACAAAAAAGAACGAGTGAATAGAGTTGTGCCTGAAATAGTGACAGTTGGTGGTGACATTGTCACCGATCCCGACGGGATAGCCCAGTGTTTCGCAGACCACTTCAGTACGGTCTACGCTTCCGTGTCGGACAGGCCGGAGGAAGACTCACAGGAACTGTTGCGTGATATAGCCCTGCCTTGTCTCTCGGACATAGACAGGGAAGACCTTGATGGTGACATCACAGCGGAAGAGGTAGCAGTTGCTATTCGCTCGCTACGCCCGGGCAAGGCCTCGGGCCCGAATGGCTTACCGATCGAGCTGTATAAACTCAGGCCGGATAAGATTGCCCCGCACTTGCGAGATATGTTTGTAGAGGCGCGGGAGAACGGGTGTTTCCCATTCGATCAACGTCTGGCGACAATAGTGGTAATACACAAAGATGGCAAGCCCAGGGATAGATGTGGCTCGTATAGGCCGATTTCACTACTCAATGCTGAGCCAAAAATCCTTGCCAAATTGTTGGCTAACCGTTTGATAAGGGTCATTGGGGACTTGATCCACCGGATCAATCCGGTTTTATCCCACACCGCAACACCGCGTTGAACCTCAGGCGACTCTATGGGGTGCTCGCGAGGGTTGGGACGCTGCGGGAGTCGGCCATCTTGGCATCACTTGATGCCACGATGGCTTTCGACACTGTGGAGTGGCCATACCTGTGGGCAGCTTTGACAAAATTTGGTTTTGGGCTGGGTTTTATAGGCTGGATTAGGCTACTCTATGAGGAACCTTTGGCTAAAGTCGCGGTAAACGGTAGGGCGTCATATCCGTTTGAGCTTGGGAGAGGCACCCGGCAGGGTTGTCCTCTGTCGCCACTATTGTTTGCCCTCGCCCTTGAACCACTGGCGGCATGGATTAGATGGCAGCCAGATATAAAGGGGATCAGATGGTCGCCAGACCACGAGGACCGCATTTCTTTGTATGCGGACGACATTTTGTTATATCTGACCTCATCTAGGAAGTCCCTCATCGTGGTCTGTGACGTCTTGAATTCTTTCGGTAGAAACTTGTGTCTCGCCATTAACTGGGGAAAGTCGCATCTCTATGTTCTAAGTGGAGACACCCCTATTGTCCCGCGGAATTGCTCCATCCAGATTGCCCAGCAGGGTTTTCTGTACTTAGGGATATATATCTCCACCGATCCATCTGTCCGCTATGAGAAGAACCTACTTCCTCCGTTGTCATGCTTGCGACGGGACGTTGCGGGTTGGCGGCGGCTGCCGCTCTCCCTTCTGGGCCGCGCCGCATTGTTTAAAATGATGTCTCTTCCCCGATTTCTCTATGCCTTACAAAATACCCTAGAATTAGTTCCGGCCAGTTATTTTCGTGAGGTGGAGAGTCTCCAGCGCTCGCTGTTGTGGGATGGTCGACCGCTTATAGCTAATGCAAAGTTGACCCTTCCATGGTATGACGGGGGGATTGCACTCCCTGACATCAGAAGATATTACTGGGCTACCCTGTTGGGAGCTATTAACCACGGCGTTTATGGTCCGGCGTTGAACCCTGGCTTTGCTATGGATCGATGGTTGTTGCGAGGGGGTAATTATCTTAGGGCGCTGTGTTCCAAATCGCTGGATGGGTCCCTCACAGGGCCAACTAAGACGGCGGTTCATGTGTGTAAGGCGGTTACAAATTTGTTGGGTTGGAAGGACAGGCTTACCCGGGCTACTCCGCTTTTCGAATCCGATAAATTGGGGAAATTGTGGCATACGAAAGGGTTCGAGAAGTGGGACCTAATTGGGATTTCTAGAGTTGGGGATCTGCTGGCTAAGGGTGTGGTGAAATCGTTTGAGACGCTGCAGACGGAGTACGAATTAGGGGGTACTGAGTACTTTCGATATGCCCAGGTGCGTCATGCTCTGCTATCTGTTTTTGCCGAGGGGGAGGTCGTGCCTGAGTCCTGCCGGACCTCCGGGATGTCGGCTGAATAGCTGTGATCCATGTTGGTATAAATAAAGGTTTTAAAAAAAAAAAAAAAAAGAACTTTCTGAGGGTTCTAATGATATGAAAACAAGTGCCTGCCACGGCCACTGCCTGTTGCTTAAATGATAAAGCTTCATCGAACTTGATGCCTAGGTTACGGGCAGAGGAGATGGTGTTTGGGGGGGCTTCAGCGTCTTCAGGCCACCATTGTTTGGGAGAAAACAAATTTTGTGGGCCGAAAGGCAAGATTTCTGTTTTCCCCGAGTTGCATTTAAGATGGTTGCACTTCATCCACTCAAAAGTGGCAGTGAGGCAGTTTTTAAGATTCTCTTCAGCTCCTGGCAGCTCTCTGTCCAACACCAGAATGAGCTGCGTGTCGTCAGCGTATGAGATTGTGCTGATCTGATAGGAGGAAATCAGCTCGATTAGGGGGACCATATATAGGTTGAAAAGTACAGGGCTGAGGCTAGAGCCCTGTGGGACCCCTGCGCTGATGTATTTTTCCTCGGAACTGAATTCCCCTAGCACTGTAACTTGACGTCTGTGGCCAAGAAAGTTCTTGAACCAAGTCAACGCCACCTCTCTTATTCCTGAGTTGAAAAGACGATCATTCAGGATGGAATCCGAGACCATGTCGAAGGCTGCCGACAGATCAAGCAAGATCAGGACAGCCTTCTTCCCTTGGTCCAGAGCTGTTCGCAGGGTCTCTGCTGTGAATAAACGGGCAGATTCAGTTGAATGATTAGCCCTAAAGCCAGATTGGTTGGTATGCAAAATGTTGTTTTTTTCCATAAATTCTGTAAGTTGTTTATTGACAAATGCTTCCGTCAATTTAAACAACAACGGGAGCAGCGAGATGGGACGAAGGTTAGAGAGGATGGTCGGATCAGGCCGGGGCTTCTTTTGGAGGGGCTTGACAGCTGCTAACTTCCATTCACTAGGAATTTCAGCCGAGGAAAGTGAAGAATTAATAATGGTGTTGATGATAGGGTTTACCTCATTAACCAAAGCTTGTAGGAACGAGGGGGGGCAGGGATCAAAAGGGGATCCGGATTTACTTAGGAGAATAGCCTGATGAGACTCTTCTAGGGAGATGGGGGCAAATACATTTAGGCAGGGCATGTTGATATTTTCCTGGATAGAGTCACTCATACCAGTTTCTACGGCGGTCAATATGGGTTTTGGGAAATCTTTGACCAGATCTTGGATTTTCTTTTCAAAAAAGTTGGCAATGGAATTACATAGAAGGTGTGTTTCTGTTTCTGTTTCATGACACCCCCAATTGATTTCACAACATGATCTAGCATGTGAGCAATATGAGTGTGTAACAGAGATTAATAGCTGTGATATTATTGAGAAGGTGCTAATGTGTTACACAACATCATGCACAACTCACTATCCCTTATTATTGGTGGTCAACTTTGGTAGAGTGTGTCTGTGCAGAGTCAGTGACCTGGCCAAAAAGGGCATCATTGAGCTGTAATTATATCATACATTCTAAAGTATTCATAACAGGTACCCACAAAATTTGTTTGGCCCAGGGGACCATAAACCCTTTGACATGTCCATGGCGGGCATCTATTTGCTGATGAGTCGGTGGAAACTGGTAACAGTGTGGTTCACCGTTGGTTGTGTCCACGACGGTGTCAGTTTTTGACGTTATCAAGCAGGAACAGCACAGGCAGGACATGTAGGATCGGCTCCATGGTGGTACGGTACATGTGGAGGTGAGTACAGGTGAGTTTCAGGCTTACATCAGTCCATTTCCACCAGGTATGGTATGGCAGTATGACCACGACAGTCTCGTTGTCGGGAAAGGCATCTTTTGATTAGGCCGGCAGTAACACTGGTGGTCAGCACTCTGACAGACGCTTTGACCTATCCCGCCACCTTGGCCAAGATTTCCTGGTGGCAACAGTAGTGTGGCGGCAGTCTTTTAGCTATGAAACCGCATGTATTGTAATAGGGTGGGCAGACCACCAACTGGGCAGTTGTCAAGCCTGGTGGTGGACTTGCTGTTATTTTACAGAATCATCTAACTATCACCTCCAGGAAAATCCCCAATTTAGGACTTATAGAGGCACTCTATTTTTCCATCTCAGATGCCTCCACTGCCATATTTTCAGGTGCCCTGGTATACTGCCCCCCTTACACCCCCCAGCCTGCAATTGCCTCATTACTGGCAGTCATCGCAGATCTCTCCCTTAAACACCCTCACTTCACTATACTAGGTGATTTTATTCATCATATTGATGTACATGATTGTACACGTGCCAAAAATCTTTTAGACCTCATGCAAGGTTTGAATCTAACCCAGTGGGTCAATAGTCCTACACACTCTGCAGGACATACCCTTGATTTAATTTTCTCCAATGGGCTTGACCTTAATGTTCTCCCCCCTATGCCCCTCACGTGGTCTGACCACTACTTGATTCCGTTTGAAGTATCTACTCCCAGACCGCCTAAGATGAAATCTACCATCAGAGAACAGTGCAGAAAGTGGCATAAAGTCACTTCCTCTCGATGCTGATCTTAATGTAGTAGTATCTACTTTTAATAAAGATCTCTCTGCTGCCATTGAGCAAATTGCCCCTATGCAGAACCTTTCCTCTTTACGATCTAAACCCTCAGCCCCATGGTTCTCAACGATACTACGGGAAAATAGAAGTAAATGCAAAAAACTGGAGCGTATATGGCGCCGATCATACGATCCGGTGGCCAAAGCCCTTTATAGATCAGCTCTCAAAGAGTTTCATAAACTCAAACGCATTGTCATGAAACAGTACTTTACGGATAAAATTATAAGAGCAGAAAATTCCACCAAGGCCCTCTTTAACATTGTTAAGGAGTTCGCAAACCCCTCTGCTTTGGCATGCCCTGTCACCCCCAGCCAATTGGTTAGCGATGGCCTGTCTGACTTCTTTTATGAGAAAATCATGAACATCACGGCAACTATTCAACAGATTCCCATAGCAGTTACTTCAGTCCATGACACCACTTGTTCTAAAGTATTTATCTCATTTAAACCTCTGTCTGAAGATTACGCCTTGTCCTTGTTTCTAAAATGTAAATCCGTATCCCCGCTCGATCCAGCCCCGGCTCAGATTCTGAATGAAATAGCTCCACTACTGATTAAACCTCTGTTACAAATCTGGAACTCCTCCCTGCAATCGGGCCTCTTTCCCTCTTTGTGGAAACATGCGCTGCTGTTACCAATCTTGAAAAAAACAAGTGCTGACCCATTATGTTTTAGTAACTACAGGCCCATCTCACTTCTCCCTAAGCCAGCAAAAGTGTTAGAGAAGGTGGTACAAGAGCAATTGTCGGAATACCTAGAAACTAACCACCTGCTTCATGACACCCAGTCAGGATTCAGGCCGAACTTTAGCACTAAATCAGCCCTGCTGGAAGCGACTGAGTCAATTCGCGAACGTGTGGATAGGGGAGAGGAGGCCATGCTGGTCCTCCTCGACCTATCCGCAGCATTTGACACCATCTCCCATGACATTTTGCTAAATGCCTTCAGGAGGTGGGTATTGGAGGGATCCCGCTGGCCTGGGTGAAATCATTTCTGACGGGCAGATTCCAACAGGTCGCCCTTGGCCCTTTTGTTTCCACGGAGAAACCATTAATATGGGGGGTTCCGCAGGGATCTGCCCTGAGCCCCCTCCTATTCAATGTGTACATGATGCCGTTGGCGAAGGTGGTCGAATCTTGGGGCGTCAGAGTGATCTTTTACGCTGATGATACTCAGCTTGTATTTTCATTTAAGGATCACTCTGGAAGCTCTTTGGCTAATTTTCGCCACTGCCTGGTAAACATCGCCTCCTGGATGTCCATCAACAACTTAAAATTGAATGCTGATAAAACGGAGGTCCTATTTTTTAACCAGAAATCTTCCATCCCTCCCAACATCTGGTGGCCATCTGAACTTAATCCTCCCCCGGCGCCAGTTCAAGCTGCCCGTAATTTAGGCTTCCAATTTGACACAGCTCTTTCCTGCAAAACCCAAATTAATAAAGTCTCATCATCCTGCTTTGGAAAACTCCGAATGATTAAAAAAATCATTCCTTTTTTGCCTCTTGAGTCCCGCAGAACAGTAGTCCATGCCTTAATAACGTCCCACCTGGACTACGCAAACAGTCTGTACGTTGGGGCCCCAGCGTACCTCGTCAATTGTCTGCAAACAGTGCAGAATTCAGCTGCCAGGCTGATCTGTAACATTCCTTATCGCCACTCGATTTCACCTTATCTGGCCAAACTGCACTGGTTACCAGTGAGATATCGCATTCAGTTTAAGGCTCTAGTCCTCGCCTTCAGAGCTCTTAATGGCCGAGGCCCAGTATACCTAATGCATAGACTCAGGCTGACTCATGCGACGCGGGATCTGAGATTCAACCATCTTCGCCTTATGTTCTGCCCACGATTCCGTCTGGCACGTACGGGTGGCAGGGCTTTTGCCGTGGCCACCTCCAGATTGTGGAATCTTCTACCGGTGGAACTCAGATTTTTGACATCAGAGCCTCTGTTTCGAAGGAAACTGAAGACCTGGCTCTTCTCTCGCACCTAGCCTCATAGTTCTCCCTCCCGGACCTTTTTATTCTCTTGTTGTCAGCGCCGGGACACCCCCGTCGGAGGTAGCTGAGCGCTTTACAAATGTCTAAATAATAATAATAATAATAATAATAATCCGATGCAGTTTTGAGGGCAGTACCATGACTGATAAACTCGTAGTAAGGCCATCAGTATGGATTGACTGATCGGATTTGCTTTGCTAGGACCTCAGAGTAGGACTATGTGTAAAGCTCAGTAAAAGTTCATATTAATTGTTTAGACTTTGGACTTCTCATATTTTGAAAATGATTCTGAGAAATGTGAACTCTATTAGCTGAACCTTCAGAAAGCAGTGAGGGCTATGAAAGCCTGGGTTATATTATATGCATGAACTGAGGATAATTCTGGCTGTAATTTCATAATTTCTTTCTTTGGTGCTCTTGAATTGATAATGTTGCAGTAAATCAGCCTTGAGAATGCCAGTTCACTGCAACATAGTAATTGGAGTCAAGATAGAGTCCTTAGCAACCTGAGGGCAAAATGTGCATTTTTAATCATGGTCTAAGGATAGATCTAAGTCAAACCGGAGTCAGTAATATTTAACTATTTCTGCAAGGATAGTTGCATTTTCTATTTCCACACACCAGGTAAATGATAGTTTGTTCATGGGTTCTCTCGCACTGAGGATTTTTGGCTTTCATCCGGAAGTCAAAGCCAGGCAATTGGGGAAGTTTATAATGATGATCATTTTCACTGTCCAACTGGGTGTGGAACAAGTTGTTATCTATGTGTATGTTGATCTAAATGTTGTATTGAGAAAATTATCATGTAATTGTTGAAGTACATGGGTGCAGTGAAGATCCCTGAGAAACCCCACATGAGATAGGCTTTCAAATGCAGAATAGCGTTTCTCACAATTTACAGCTTTAAGGGTGCCACTTAATTTACTGTGGGAATGAAACCCCTACAATCATTCAACTGAAGACCTTTTCCTAACAAGTATTTAGCCAGAATCAATCAGCATTCAAATGCAGATAGTCTCCTCTCGTCCTTGGACTGAAGACTGTGTTTAGATCTAAGCAGCCTAACAGATTAGAGAGAGAAATAAAGACAGCCCATACACATTAGCATTGTCATGAAACACATTGTTTATCACTCGCTCCCACTTTTTAAAACAACACTGAACTTGCACAATAAAACAGGCTCCTTCAGCATTCAGATCACTCAAGCAATACTGACACTAAGTTCTTCTACATCCTTCTGCACTGATGGCTCTTCGTAAAACAAAAACATAAGCACATTGGCTATGGTTTAGGAGCCCATCTATTTTAGACACAGTTAAACTTTCTAAATAAATTACTGAGTCAAACAAGCGACAGCACTTCCTAGCCCACATTATAGCCCATTCCCAGAGTACGCAAAGGGTGAACATCCGGATCAGCTATGTCCTGCAGCCGCAACAGAAGGAACAACAGAACATTAATCATGAAGCACACCATATAAATCCAATGTTCAAAAGCATCACAAAAAATATCGGGTTCATTGCTTTTTTATGTCTTCTTTAATAGCAAGTCTTCATAAAAGGTAATACTGCCGCAGCCAATGCATTTAGTTCGAAACAGAACTCCTTCAGGGCATCAATATGCTCACATGTCCCCTCTTGTTCAATCCATGGTCATGATTCATTGTACAAGTGTATATAAATCATCCAATTCTAAGTCTTTTAACAAAGCTATAATTCACAATTACAGATATCATCACCAGAATTTGTGGCCGAAACTGTGTGTCCAAGATAGTAATTTTTCAATGCACTTCCCCATTATCAGGATAGGTGGAAGATCGGGAAGTACAATCTCTTGCTCTCTATGGAAAGAAGAATTGACCTTGGGAAAGAATTTTTATTCTAATTTTCAAATAAGTAAATCAACATTGGACAGAGCCTAGTTAACACAGCCTCCTTGCCATTGTGGTTGCTACTAAAAAGCAAACATTTAGAGGAAGAAGCATCTCTTCTGCTACCTCCAAAGGCTCATAAGGGAACCCTTGAAGAGACATCCAAACTATAGAGAGATGCAAAAGAGGATACAATTTACTTAGCATGGGTTTCAATGACTCAAACCCTTTGAATAAGTGAGAAACCAGAGACTCCATAGCAGATAAAGCACCCCACAGGGCCTCAAAGACAACTATAATCACATGGTAGCTACTGAAAGGTTCTTCTCAAATCGTTCTTGTAGAAATTGCAGCATACTTTGCGGAGCAGAGCCAATGGCAGTGCTAGAAGAAGTCATTTTGATGGTTAGATAGCATCCTAATAGATTCCATTTTAGAAGCCTGAATGGAAAGGGAAGCAGGCAAAAACAACCCTAGGTTCATAAGCCGTGACCTCTCAACGTCCACACCAATGGGCTAGGATTAAATGTTGCATGTGTCTCTGGGTTTTGAAAGACTTGTTAACTACAGATTGTAGCTTTTATCCAAAGTGTCTGAAAAAGGGATCATAAGAAGACAGTTCTTTTGCCATGTATCCACCTTCCATCCTCTGAGATGTAGATGTCTACCAGCTGCCACAATCCCACTGGAAGTCATAGCTGATGCTCTCAAGTTGTCAAAAATGTGAGACAAAAATGTCATCCAGACCTCCATGTGAGCCATGGACTGGAAACAATCCACTTCATCTTCGATGCCTGCAGCTAAGAAATGAAAGTCTTCAACCAAGAGAGGCATGAAAGGAATCAATCTCACATCTCATAGCTAGACTTATCCTCGCAAATGCTATTTGTAATGGGCCCTTTAGTTTATTATCAACACAATAAACAATTGCTATGTGATCCTTCATCAAAACAGTCTGCCCTGTAAAGTTCTCAAGCAGAGGATCAACTGGAATGTGTTGAGGAATCCCTAACTCATCCTTATCCAAAAGGTTAGTGCCTTCCTATAATATTATGAACTGTGGATCTATCAGTGAAAAATGCACTGAACTGCGTAAATCACTGAAACCATAGGAAATGAAGGTGTAAAGAATTGCTGGTATTGGTTCCCTCTAGCACTCCACTGTTCTTTCTCTGGAGTAAATTGAAGGAGGGACGACAAACCAAATATTGCAAGCTGCAGTTCCTCTTTGTGGGTATATTTCTCTCTTGGAGAAAAGGAAATACCAGGAAACCCTAGATCCTCATCGTAATCTAGAGAAGAATTTCAAAGATATCAAAGACGTTGAAGAAACTGACAAGAAGGAGTAATAAGACTCTTCAGGTGAAATATTATGAAAATAAGCCATATCCCTCTGTTTTTTATAAGCTCCTGAATGATATTTCACTATAGCCTGAGATGAACTCCCTGAACTTAGTGCAGAGAGAACAGACCAGTGGGGACTTCTCTTGGCCTCATATTCATACCCCTTCCTCAGAGAAGAATGAGGAGATGAGTGATGCTTCTTCTGTGACTGTTTCTCGCACCAAAGACCCGGTGGAAAGTAATGAAGGGGTCGAACACTAAAATGAATAAATAGCCCAGCTAAGTCAAAGAGAGGAACAGTCAAAACAGTGCCTGTCCCGCCAAAAGTTAGAACATTAAGAAATTATATCATCATATAGACAAAGATTCAACACGATTAAATCCTTCTTTAAGTTCTACATATCCACTCTTTTCTTCATCTATCTTTTTTCAAACAACAGGAGCTAGCCATAAGGTCAACATTCAGCAATATAACCAATGCGAGAAGCCCCCTGTCACTTGAGAGTGTGTTCAGTACCCAGGAGGAAAATACATAAATCAATAAAAATGGTAGAGGGAGGCTTTTAGTTAAGAAAAATAATCTCTAACATAAAGCGGTCCAGAAAAAAGACCAAGAATCACTGCTGTTCAAGGATGCCATCTGTTTACAAGGCAGGCCAGTGCACCATCATACATGTAATGTAATATATGTACTGTAAATGAAACTTATATAGTGCAACTATTATTCCTTAGAGTGTCCTGGTGCTCTGCAAAGTCAGGTGTGACACCAAGGGACGGGACGTGAATAGATTAGTTGTTGGAAAAGAGCCACGTTTTTAGCCTCTTCCTGAACAGAGTGGTGGATGTAAGACATGTTAGATCCAATGTGAGTTTATTCCACAGCAATGGTCTGGATTTACTAATCAGTGGAATTTTGGGTAGATAGAGGTTTGCTGAGTGAAGATTTCTGGGACGGATGTAGAGACCTATTCTTGCTTTCAGGTATCTTGGACCTACTCCATGTGGTGCTTTATGAATTAGTAGTGAGGTTTTGAAGGCAATCCTCTTCCTTACGGGAAGCCAGTGCAGATCTCTGAGAGCTGAGGACAGGTGTTCTTATGGGAAGGCTGAGAAGCATGCAGGGAGCCGCATTCTGGACTACTTGCAGCTTATTAATCAGATAGTCAGGCAGGCCCAAATATAAAGCATTCCCATTGTCAAGTCTAGATGTAATCAGAGCTTGGACCACCAGTTTTCTAGCTGACAATGACCGATAGTGCAGAAACTTCCTCAACATCCGTAACATGCCAAAGCAGGTCCCTACTACTGAGTTGACTCGTGGCAGAAAGGAAAGTTCCCCATCAAATGTAATGCCTAGATTTGTGATAGCATTTGTGTGAATAGATGGGAGAGAGGTATCATTGGGCTAGATGGTCTGCCAGGGCATTTCTGATCTTAAACCAAAAAAAAGAAACTCAGCCTTTCTTGTATTACATATCAGCTGGTGAAGGGAAAGCCATTGGAAAACTTCGGGCAAACAGTTCCTATTTTTTCCGCCGGTGAATGCCTCATTCCTGCCCCAAGAAAAAAGTAGCTGGATGTTGTCAGCATAGGACACTGCTTTGGCATCCAGTATCTCTGAAAGGCAAAGTAGGGGGGCATGATATATATTAAATAGTCTTTGAGGAAAGCGGGCAGCCAATTCCATGCCTGTTAACCAATCCCTACAGAATGGAGGTGGGTCAAAAAAGTGCGGTGGGGGATAATATTGAACGCCGCTGACAGATCCAGCATGATAAACATCACTTTGCCACCCGCATCAAGGGTGCTCTGACAAAATCGACTACCTCCACTAAGGCTGTTTCTGTGCTACAACTGAGACAATAGCTGGATTGACTATAGTGCAGCAAGTCATTGCTTTTTAGGTATTGGGACAGCTGCTGATTAACATGTTTCCTTCAGCACTTTGCAGAGAGCGGTCAGAAGCGAGATGGGTCTA
Source organism: Triturus cristatus (assembly GCF_964204655.1). NCBI lineage: Eukaryota > Metazoa > Chordata > Amphibia > Caudata > Salamandridae > Triturus > Triturus cristatus. The sequence goes on along the minus strand of NC_140588.1, from coordinate 312,538,234 downwards.
TAATTAACAGGTCAGTGACCATCGCCTGAGATTCTTTTTGCAATGGTGCGATTTTAGCCTGTTTCCATGACTTGGGGGCAGTAGCTGAGGCGAGTGAGGTGTTCATGACATGGTTATCAAGAGGGTTAATGGCCTCTGTGCCCATAGTCAAAAGATATGTGGGGCATGAATCAGATGGAGAGCCTGATTTGAGACTCTCAATAGCAGTCTTCCAGGAGAGTTGGGCCAAAACTATTCAGAGACGAGGTTAAGTTTGAGGATTGATTAGTTTGATGCCTGGCATCCATCCTCTCCACTCTCCATCCTGGAGGGAGAAGGCTGACTTGGGTGTTGGAGATACATAGTCAGCCAGTTGTTCACACCATTCTGTGGAAGGCAGCTGCTGGTGTAAACATGCTTCTGGGGAAATGCAGGTCTTCACTATTTTGAAGACTTCTCTAGATTTGTTGCCGGAATTTAAAACTCTAGTTTCAAAGTATAGTTATTTTTTCTATTTTAATTTCTTTCTGATTCTTTTTTAGAGATAGGTTATACCTAGTTTTGGCAATTGGGCAGTATGACTCCCTCCATTTCCTCTCAAGGTGCTTATATGCTCATTTGGCCTCTCTTAGAGAGTTTGAGTACCATGGATTGGAGGGTACAGTTCGATGTGACTGATGTGTCTGTTTCAGGGCTAACGCGCAAATGGCTGTCTATGAGATCAGCATCCCGATCCACATGGTTAATGAGAGAGGGCATTTTTCCTTTTAGGGCTCTGCAAAAGGCCTCGGGTTGGATTTTGTGAAGGGTAGACATCATGAATTTATGCGGAGAATGCACACCCGCAGTATTCCCAAAAAGGCATTTGCAATGCAACAGTTCTCGCATTTACGATAGTTTGAGCTATTGGCATTGTAAATGCCAATAGTATAAACTCTCGCAAAAGGGAGACCTATTGCATTGTAAATATTTTTTTTTTGTCGGAGCTGTGCCCCTTTCTTTAAAAAAGTGGTGTCTAACATAAGCATCTGCTTGTCAAACAAATGCTTTTTTTGTAAAAACCCCCATGCTGCGGATTCACTTTAATAGCGGCCGTACACCTTTCCTTAGTCACAGCTCTTCAAAAGAAAGGGTCGCAGCCTTCAGGCACGTGAAAGTCCGGCATGGGGGCTTTGACAACAAAAAAATATTGACACCTACACTTTACAATGCCAATAGCTTAAACCCTCAAATGTGAGACCTGTGGCATTGCAGAGAAGCATCCGCCATTGGCCTGGGCACTTGGAACATGAACATGTGCATAGCGCGCTGAACGTAAGTAAGGCACTAAGGGGCATATTATCAACACAGGCGATAAAATTATCACCGCTTTAGCGGCAGAAAACTGCAGCTAAAACGGCGATAATGGGTTTGATAATATGCTCTATGGAATTCCGATTAAAGCCCATGTTAGATGTGAAGGACATCTAACCTGAGCTTCAATTGGAATTCCATAGAGCATATTATCAAGCCCATTATCGCCGTTTTAGCAGCAGTTTTCTGCTGCTAAAGCGGCGATAATTTTATCGCCTGTCTTGATAATATGCCCCTTAGTGCCTGCAGTAGAGCAACGACACAAGCCAATTAAAAATATGGGCGAAGAGTGGGCAGAGAGTGGGCGGAGCTTCAAATCCCTAACTGAATACAGCCTGCCTTACAGAGCAGCACCTGCCCTGCCTAGGTTCCGCCTAAAAAAGGACTGCAAGGAGCCTAGAGAGTATAGGGGCATATTAACAAGGAACTGGGAAAATTAACGCTAAGGGCGCTTAGCGTTAATTTTTTTAACACCCGCTATCGCTGGATAATATCGCCTGGTTATCGCGTTATTAACAACGCTAACCGCCTAGGCGATAAAAAATGCAGTGATAGCGGCATTTTGTGAGGTTATCGCTGGTAATGCAGCGATAAAACTACAAGGATAGGGATATCCTTGTTGATAGCCCATGGTGGATTTAGCCATGTAATCCACCTCCCATTGGATTACATGGCTAAATCTGAAAATTAGCAGACGTAAAAAGCAGCGTTAACCGTGGTTAGCGCTACTTTTTTTGTCTCTAACAGGGTTAGCGTGAAGCTTGATAATAGGAGAAATGTCGCTTAGCGACATTTCTCCTATTATTTTGCTCTGGAACGCCCACTTTGCATCTCATTAGAGATGCAAAGGGAAGCGTAGTGAAAAAGGGTGCTAACATGCGATTTTGCATGTTAGCACCTTGTTGTTGATAGGGCGATATTTTTAGCCCTTGTTAATATGCCCCATAAGCTTTAAAAGAAAACAGAACGTGAGGAGGGTGGTGGTATTTTTTATATTGGAAGGGTGCTTCCCCTCCACATGAAGTAAACCTAAATTCCCCTCCAACTCATGGTAGTAATCTCTTGCCTCACCAGGAGGCAACTATCAGTTGTCCTTCCTTAATTCAAGTTTTTGGCCTGCAGATCACAGCAGATTTTTTTAAAGGTAGGCCTTGTAAATGTAGACAATGTGCCTACCTCTGCACGTTCTATAGGCCTTTATCACACAATATACTAAGGGCCTCATTTATGAAAAGTGACGCATCACTGCGTGAAAACAGTGATGCGTCACTTTTCACTGCGCCCTCCCTGCGACTCCAATGATGCGTCATATTTACAGTATGACGCATCATGTCGCAAGGAGTCACAGATACGTCAGTATTTCTGACGTGTCTGTATGCGCAAAAGTGACGCATTGCTGGAGTGTGTCACAAAAGTGACGCAACTCCAGCAATGTATCCTTTCACATGGGGTAAGCCCCATGTGAAAGGGCCTGCGTCAGTCTTACGCCTGCTGTGAGGCAGGCGCAAGATATTGACGCATTTGCACCCTAGAAGTGGCGCAGTGAAATCTCGTAGATTTCACTGCGTCACTTCTACGATGCTTACTTACGTGGGAACGCCCACCCTGCATACATTATACCTGACGCAGGTATAATGTAGCGCAGGGGTTTACAAAGTGACGCATCTAGGTAGATGCGTCACTTGGTAAATATGGCGCATCATGGTGCATGTTTTACGCCACTGGTGCGTCACAAAAAGTGACGCACCAGTGGCGCAAAAGTGACGCAGGGGCTCATAAATGAGCCCCCCAGGATGTACTTGTCCTGCCCTCCTACCCAGCTTTGCTGTAACTCCGAATAACACCACTTCATAGGATAGTCCAGAGCACTACCTGGCTTATTCTTCATGCTCATCTGGAGCGTATGAGCAGCAGTGAGGAGGTGAGTGTAATATGTGTATGATGATATTAGTGTTATGAAAGGATTACACAGTTATGTTTTCTGATTTCCTATTGTATCCATGTTGTCTGTACTACATATTGCCCTGCTAAGCAAATTGATTAAATATTTATTATTTACATGGTATTTATTTAGGCTTAAAAAGTAAAATTAATATTATGTTGCCACACGGAAAAATAATTGTGACTTTAATATTTAATTAGTATCTCATGAGTTACCACAATTGAACAGCAACACATTTACAGGCACATGCATCAAGCAAAATACCGGTCGCAAACGGGCAGATTCTCAGAATCTGACCCTTTGCTCCCGGTATTTTTGCATTTGGGATGCATCATCCCAAATGCAAAAATCGCTATTTAAGGAATCTCAAAATTGGGATTCCTTAAATAGCGATTGCATTTAAGGAATCCCTAATTGAGATTCCTTAAATGCAATGCATTACAGTTTAAAAAATAGCGATTTCGCTATTAGCGTGAGCAAATTACCATGAGGCTGGACCTCATGGTAATTTGCGAAAACTGAGAAAAATGCACTTCTTTGCATTTTTCTAAGTTACATGTTGCCCACACACATGCCCTTAGAGCATGTGTGTATGCAACATTTGTGCAGAGTGAACATACATGGGTGCAATAGGGTGTCATTTTGACACCCTTGCACCATCGAAATTGCGGGAGCAATTTGCGAGTACCTACTGGTACTCGCAAATTGCTCCCGCAATCTCTAATTCATTCCTATGGGCCTGGAGGCCCATAGGAATGAATGGGAAGACATTCCTTAATTGCGACTCGCAATTTGCTAATCGCAATTAAGGAATTTGTGGGAATCGCTATTTCTTTAGCGATTCCTACATGCATAGGGTTTTGCTATTCCTTAATTGCGATTCCTTAATAATCGCAATTAAGGAATCGCAAAACCCTATGATGATGCATGTGCCTGTTAATTTCTATTTTGCTAGCATAATTCAATCATAGGATGGCATTGTTTAAGTTTAACTTGTTATCCCACTTGCAATATTTTATTTTTCGATTCCAGTTACCTTTCACAACATTGTTTATAGGTCTATTTTTGATTATTGTATACATTTATTAAATATATACAAATACAGCTATTATAATTATTAGCATATGTAGAGCGCAAAGCTACCCATGGGCATCCCAGCGCTAGCGTCTAGAAAGAGGTTGTGGCTGTAGTTTATGAAGCTGATTGTTGGAATATCCAGGTTGAAGGGCTATTCTATCAATAACTCATTTCCCTGGCAGTCAGAATGCTGAGAGGACTGTTGATTCAGTAGGGTTTTTAAATGCCTTGAAACAATTCTTAATACATCTTCCTTTTCCAAGAAAGATGTCCTACATTGAATTCCTGGTTTAATGTTTCTTCAATCATGGCTAACTACATTAATAAATAGCGCACATAACCTTAGTAAGACAACAAATGTGTGGGCAGATTTATGTTTGACTTGCGCCTCATTTATGCCGCCGTTGCGTCACCGGTGGCGCAAAAGTGACGCAGGGGCTCATAAATGAGCCCCTAAATGCTTTAATATAAGTGACAAACGGTTACACATAACTTTGGATCCGAATATTGAGAAAATACATTTTGTGAATACTGCTTCACAGTCATCAGCTTTTATTTTGCAGGATCCTCTCATTCCTAGAGGAACTGGATTTAGAGTCCATGGGCAAAAATATTGACGGTGACACAGATAGTCACTGTCTTTCCTTCACTCTCCTCAAACATCTGACTGCATATTATTAACTTTGATCTTTTACCGCTAACATTTCAAAGCTCCTGCTTCAAAGCTATTTTGTGGCTGCAATATTCATCTCTTCATTGCCAGCCCTCCATTCCTCCGAGCTCCACAGACTTTCTGTATGCATTACATAAGCATTACATAACTATTCACTGTCGTGTCTACTCACTTACAATGACGACAGACACGGAGGGTTCTCTATTCATGTGCTTTATTGCGTTCCTTACACCAGCATGTCTTTCCCTCAACTGCCGACCTGACCTCCCCACTCCGCCTCTTCCTGTCACCCCAGTCCTCCCCTATCTCCGCCCATACTGCTCCGCCCACACAGCCACTAGACCCCTCATCTCTACATCTCCCCCTTTGTTAGCAACGAACGGGGTCACCAAGAGTTACATCTCCTCAATCAGCCGCTTGGGCTGACGGATAGTTTGTCGTGGACGGAGTGTGCGGCCTTCAGGCACTGTATCTGATTCGGCTCCGGGTGTCTGCCCCACTGGACTGTCACCCTTGCTCTGTGCCTCGGGTTGCAGAGTTTTTGAAGGTGCAGGTTGCGACTCTAGAGTCTCTTGCAGAGCCGGGCTGCACTTCTGAAAGTGAGACACATTCCGGGTTACACGCCTGGTGTCTGACTCTGCTGTCAGCATGGTGCCTTTCTGACGAGTGACCGTCAGAGGTTCCGCTCTGAACCTGCTGTCTGTCTTCTTGGATTGTTCTTGCTTGACAATCACGCAGTCCCCTTCGTGGAACGAGAGAGAGCGAGCCCGCCGTCTGCCATCTGCGTACGCTTTCATGCTTTCTTTGCGAGCTTTGTCGGTGGCTTCAACCTCCCGATGAATACGGTTGGGAGAAATGGGTCGCAGCGCTCCCTCCCAAGTGGGTATCCGGGTCCTGACCGGGCGCCCCAACATAAGTGTAGCAGGGCATTTGCCTGTGGTGGCATGCGGCGGCGTCCGGTAGGCTCGGAGTACATCATTGAGGGCTGCCTGCGGGTCTCTTTTGTCCAGAGCGGCCTGTTGGAATGTCCTTTTTAAAGTGGCCATGAACCTCTCCGCTGTGCCGTTGGCCTGCGGCCATAGTGGTGTGACCCGTCGGTGTCGCACATTCATGAGCGTCAGGAAATCACTGAATTCCCGGCCATTGAACGGAGGCCCATTGTCTGTTTTCACCTCCGCGGGTAGGCCCCAGGCTGCAAAGACTTCATCCAGGATGGTGAGCGTGGCAGCTGCGTTGGTGGATGGGACGAACCGGGCGATGGGGAACCTTGAGTACTCATCTATTATGACTAACACATACTTGCCCGATGACATGGGGCCGTAGAAGTCCATGGCCAGTTCTTGCCATACCCCTGGTGGCAGGGGCGTCATCTGGAGTGGAGCGGGTGGGTCTCCTTGCCTTACCACTTGGCACTGCAGACAGTCTTTTAGGGTGTGCTCTACCATTTTGTCTAGGAAGGGGAACCAGACACGTTCACGAAGCGCTCTTTTCGTCGTGACTACTCCTCGATGACTTTCGTGTGCCAGGTTGACGACTCCCTGTCTCAGTTGTTGGGGTATTACAATTCGAATGTCTCGCAGCAGTAGGCCATCAGGTGTGACGGATAGTTCTTCGCACACGTTCCGGAATGCTTGCCACTCCTGACGCCTTGTGGTATCACCCTTTTCGTCCTCCGACTCTTCGTGCCGCCACCTGTTCGTTCGGACCCTTCGGATCACCTGCTGCAGCATGGTGTCTTGCTGGGTGGCGTCCAGGATGGCCTCTAGGGGGACCGCCGGTGGCCGCGCTTGGTCCACCACAAAATGGACATACTCGTCTGCCATGGACGGTGTGTGTCGCTGTGAGTCTTCCGGGTGGCGCGACATATAGTCAGCCGGGTTGGCAGCCTTCCCTGGCTTGTGCACGATTGTGAATGTGTATTCTTGCAGACGGAGTCCCCACCTCTCGATGCGGGGTGGCATCTTGGACTGGGGGTTGCCATAGATGGTGACGAGGGCTTGGTGGTCTGTTACCATGGTGAAATGCTTCCCGTAGATGAACACGTGGAAATGCTCACACGCCCACACCACCGCAAGGCTCTCCTTTTCCGGTTGGGAGTAGGCTTTCTCCGTGTCGGAAAGGCTCCGGCTGGCGTGCGCCACAATGTGGCGGTGGTCCGTGTCCTTGTCATATTGAGCCAGGATGGCTCCTAGCCCGACGGGGCTTGCGTCCACTGTTATTTCTGTCTTGCGATCTGGGCTGAAATAGGCCAGGCTTTCCACCGAGCCCACCGCTCTCTTTATGTCCTGGAAAGCCTGCTCGCATTCGGGAGTCCACTCAAAGGCCTGTCCTTGCTTGGTGAGCGTGCGAAGTGGGTGACTTATTGTGGCATAGTCCTTGATATACCTTGAACAGTAACTCGCCATGCCAAGGAAGGATCGCACATCACTGACGTCAAGTGGACTCTTGGTGCTGTTCAGAGTACTCACTTTGGCAGGGTCTGGTTGCATTCCGGCTCCTGAAAAGATGTGGCCAAAGAATTTCAGTTGCGACTGATGGAACTCGCATTTCTCCTTGTTGAGCGTGAGGTTAGCCTCCAGGAGAGCATGGCAAACCCTATCTAGGGCCGTGTCGTGGACCTGGAGCGTCGCCCCGTAGACTAGAATGTCATCGCTGTAGTTCAGCGTATTTGGGATGTGATGTATCGTTTGCCGGATAGCTTCTTGGAATATTTCAGCGGCTGATGAAATGCCAAAATTCAGTCTCTTGTATCTGAACAACCCTAGGTGCGTTGCAAATGTTGTGATATAGCGGGAGCTCTCGTGTAGTTCCAGCTGATGATAGCCTTTGTTTAGGTCCAATTTAGAAAACACCCTCGCCCCATTGAGGGCGGCAATCATGTCACTTAAATGAGGTCCGGGATGACGCTCTCTCTCAATGGCGGTGTTGGGCATTCTCATGTCCACACAGAGCCGCACTTTCCCGGGTGTGCCTTTCTTTGGTACGATCACGACGGGAGATACCCACGGTGTGGCGCCCTCCGTCCGTTCGATGATGTCGGCGTCCAGCAGGTCTTGTAGCTCATCCTCCACCGCTTGCTGGAGGTGGAACGGAACTTTCCGCGGGTGTTGGGCAACCGGGCGGACCTGGTCATTTATGTGAAGGCGGATCTGGCCTCTGTTCATTTTCCCGAGTCCAGAAAACAGCTTTGGGAACTTGTGCACGGTGTCATTTTCACCAGTGACGCGGTACAGGAGTTCCACCAGTTTCAACCGTTCAGCGGTTGGCAGACTGAGGAGACAGTCAGCTTCCGGTCCCTCGATGACGTGAATCACGGCCGGAATAGATGTTGTTCGATGCCTTAGTGTCGTTGAAAACTTCCCCAAGCATGGGAGCGGCTTCCTGGACATCCAGGTGTAGACACGCACATGTGCGGGGTCGAGCCGAGGCCGAGGGTTCATTTTCTGGTATTCGGTCACTGGGATGTAGTTGAGGGATGCCCCGCTGTCCATCACGAACTTTGTGGGATGCGTGCCAACGCAAATGTCCAACCGAGGGTATTTTTGAGCTGATCGGGATCGGCAATCATGTTTGCATATTCTACAGAGTATTCGTGTTCACTCGAAGGTGATTCGGAGTCTCTTGATGGTGATCTTCTAGACCATCTTGAAGACCGTGACTCCCTGCTGGACTGGGAGGATTTGGAGGAGGACTTCCGGCGGTCACGTACCGCTCGCGCGTGGTGGCGGCGTGTCTCACCTCTTGGTGACCTCGTGGAGGCTTTTTTTTTCTCCCAGCGGTAGTCTCCGCACATGGTCTCAAAGTGATTGTTGCGACCACACTTGTGGCACTTCTGTCCCAGGGCCAGGCACGCTCCGATGTGTGGGAAGTCGTACCCGCATCGGTAACATCTTCTCAATGGCGCCTTCTTCCCATGATCCTGGCGCCTGCTTCTCTTCCCCGAATCAGGCCGTCGATGACCGGGGCGACGGTGGTGTCTCGATGGCGGCCAAGCTTGTCGTTCCCGCTCTCTCGACCACCGGCGAGGGCGGTCGGTGCGTACTTGACAGACTACCTCCTTGCGGTCCACGCGTCCTGCCTCCATTGTCTTGGCTTGCTCTTCAGTCTGATCATGGAGCCTCGTGATCTCTTCTATTTCATCCAGCGTGTGACTCTTTTTTAGTAACTTCCTGCGTAGCGTCTCCGACTGGCAGCCGTCGATCACCCGTAGGCGAATGGCGTCGTCCGTCGAGAACTCGTCGAACTCACAGTGGCGCGCCAGGCGCCGCAACCTTGTGATGTATGAGCCCATGACTTCATCCTTTTCTTGTCGCGCTCTTTGGAATACGTATCGTTCATAATCTACATTCTTCTTGTGCACAAACTTCCGATCCAGGGCTGCGCGCACATTCGCATATGTTCCCGCGTCCGCGGCGGGGAGTTCCTTTATCATCTTGCTGACATCCTTGCCCACGAGGTTTCGAAGTGCGATCAGTTGATCCTCGTCCCCTGTCACCTTCGAGCCCTTAATGTAGTCCTCAAAGTCTTCAATCCACTCTTCCCAGCGAGGGCCCATGCTGCTCCCAACCACGAGCGCTAGGGGTTCTGGGGGGCGCAGGTGCGACAGCCCCATGATGATTGGCTTCGCATCTTGGCGTGCTGGAGAATGGGCTGGGGACCCATGATTCGACATCGCGGTGTGCGTGTGATGCGCGCAGCGGCAGCGCAGAGCAGGCCCAGGGAATCCCTCGTGGAGTCTTGCGCTGTGTTTAGGTAGGTCCCCACGTTTTTTTTTTTTTTTTTTTGTATTTGCCTGTGCTTGATGAAATTTCAATGTTGCCTGACTTCAAAATGGCCGCCCGGGCCTATTTGCATGGGGCGTCTGAGAGTCCGCCTGACTTTAAGATGGCCGCCGGCTGGGGAGCGTGTGTAGACGTCCCACGTGGTGCCGGGCTCTCGAGTCATTCATTCCGGGGGCAGCGCGCTGCTTGGACGGCCCCTCTCATGGTCAGTTTCATTTATTATTATTCCTTTTCACTCACGGCTTCACAGGCGGGCGGGCGGGCGGGCGGAGTCCTCACATTCACTGCTCCGATCCGGCCTGGGAGACACGCGCGTCGGCGCTTTCACTTTTCCTCTTGCCTGTCACGGCGGCGGTCCTCTCCACCGCAGAGCGCTCGCTCCTTCAGCTGCAGGCTCTTCACACGCTGTCACGGGTGGCGGCGCTTTCGCTGGTTCCTTGCTACCAGCCCCTCGCCAGCTTACTCGGCGTGCTGGTGTTTCGGGAGAGCATCCAGCTCCATCCCACCTTCGTCGCCAGCTGTCGTGTCTACTCACTTACAATGACGACAGACACAGAGGGTTCTCTATTCATGTGCTTTATTGCGTTCCTTACACCAGCATGTCTTTCCCTCAACTGCCGACCTGACCTCCCCACTCCGCCTCTTCCTGTCACCCCAGTCCTCCCCTATCTCCGCCCATACTGCTCCGCCCACACGGCCACTAGACCCCTCATCTCTACATTCACCACAGACCGTGTCCCACCAACACGCACAGAAGAATCAGTGCTCTCCACTACTCAGAAAATCGTTCACTCAAAAGGCGATTTGATTCACTATTTTGCAACCTCTTTTTGTCTCTTTTAACATGTTATTTTCCCACATCAATTACTCTTAAAACATGTTACATGAATAAGCACGCATTTCGTTTTTTTTTTAGTCTTTAATTTACTCTGAGGGTCTTATGTATCAATCTCAGGTCGTAAAGCAGTCGCTGTTCTTCCACAGCAACTAATTTGCTCATTGAGAATATTCCTGCACTGCGACAGATGTACTAATTCAACATGGTGCACAAATGACCCTTCGGTAGGATTTGCAGATCCTATACATATTCATTCAAATGAGGCAGGTTTTTGTTTGCGATTCCGATTCAGGCAGCTTGGGATGCTGATGGAGGCCTGCGAGGAGCAGTGGACCTCCATACCTACAAGTCTCATAATATAAGGCATTAGCTTAATGTGCGTTACACCAGTAACTCATTACTCGCGTAATCGCGGGCATGTTGTGTAACAGAAAATACGCATAATGCCCGAGTTTACGCCATTATGCTACATCGCGTAACAACGGGCATATTATCAAGCCAGGCGATACAATTATTGCCGCTTTAGCGGCACAAAACTGCAGCTAAAACGGCGATAATGGGCTTGATAATATGCTCTATGGAATTCCAATTGAAGTCCATGGTAAATGTGAAGGACATCTATATTCAAGAGGATGGGAGCTGAGGACCTGACTCACAAATGTAAACTTACACTTTTGTGTAAGTTGACAATTGTTTGCTATTCACAAAGGTATTTTACGAGTGGTATCTTTATAACTGCAGAGACTCAATACATAAAGAGATAGGACAGTCCTACCTTTTTATGGGCAGAGACTCTGCAGTCATAAATACACTATTCGTAAAATACCTTTGTGAATAGAAAACACTTGTAAACTTACACAAAAGGGTTTTTTATCTTTGTGAATCAGGCCCAATGTGTTCGGCCTGAATGTGAGCGGCAGTTTTTTTAAAAAGATGGCGAAAACTAACTCGAAAATATATTTCATGTGGTTTTTTACCTAAGTATTTTTTTTTTGTGCAAAAGATTTTTTTTTAAGGGGATGTGCCACAGAGAATGGGAGGTTATTGTACATACAGTATCAACTTCATCTGCCTCTTCTGAAGACTCCTCCCTTTGTTCAGTCCTTCGTCATTTTGGATCTAGATGTTGGTGGGAGAACATCACTCTCTTTTTTGTCTGAAATCTGTTCTGCATGCCATACCTTTGGAATAGTTATTTTTGGAAAAATCAAGGAAGTGTAGTACTTTACAAAGTGTGTTATTTCAGGGTGTAACAACCATCACTACTTTGTCCTTTTGTTTCTTTGCTGCTGGATGGCAAGGAGGTTTGTGTAGCGGCCCATCTGGAACTAAGAGATCATTCTCATTTTTTGGATGGTGGAGGACTGGAGTTATATATATGTATATTTCCTCCATTTCATTGTGTTTTTGTGAATTTTGCCAGAGTTTTCAGTTTACTGTGTTGTTGTTTTACTGTTAGGGCCTTGTCTGCAGTAGACCTTTGGAAGTATATATTTTTCAGATTCTCACTGCTGCTGTGCTAGAGATTTTTGAAATCATTTTAGTGGTTTGTGGATGGCCTTGTGTTCGGCCTTGTGTCATGCCAAATGTAAGTTATTTTTTGTCTGCATGTGCCTGTTGCTGACTAGGTTCTAGGTGGCTCCAGGAGTCCAGGCACATGCAACTAAATATTTCCCTTTGTTCTCTCATCTTCCTTCTTTGCCACGTGCTTGCCCACCATTATGTGTGTGAGTTTGTGCATGAGTGAGATGGTGGACTATTGGTAATTTTTTCGGCAACTATTAAAAGTATTTTGCAGGTTGTGTTGGGCTGTTTTGTTTGGAGCATTTTTAAAGGATATTTTCTTTCCTGACATTGCTGCTTTACTGATGGTGAGTAAAGGGCAGGCCAATGGGTGGGTCCAGGCACTTTTTGGGTATATATTTGTGAAATTCTAGACCTGCAGTGCTACAAGTTATTGTTGGGGGAAGAAGGGGTTTCAACTAGAGTAGAGTAGTCATGCTTTCTTTATTCTTCAAGCCTCCTTCTTTACTGGCCATGTGGAAAGCCATCATTTTGTGGAGACGGTATGCATGTGTTGAAGGCAGCCATTTTGTCTTTGTTCTCCATGCCTCCTTTTTTGCTGAACATGTGGCAACAACCATTTTGTGGAACCTATGCGTTTCTGATTATTATTCATTTTTTTCGACTTTTGAAAGCCTTTAGCTAGGAGAATCGATTGGTATAGCCCTTTAGAAGATCATCTAATTTTGATCATTTTTAAATTTGTTTCTAATATATTTTTCCTGATTATTATTTATTTTTGCTTGTGGCTGATTACAGTAGCCTGTAGTACTTAGTTGTACATTTTAATTCAATTATTCAATGTATTCTTTCCTCCCATATGGGTCACATGGACCCTGAAGGGACAAGAGATTTTGTCAATGCATTTCTTTGAATTGCCTGCCCTCACCTTCGATAGGAGACTCATGGGCCCTAGAGTGACACAAGCTTTTTAAAATAAACTTATTTATTCGATTTATGCCTGCCTCTGATAGGGCTCTCATGGGCTCTGGAAGGACAGCATGTTAGATTTTCCTGAGTATTGACTCAGTTAGTTTACGCATGGGTACCCTATTGTTAAGCATTCATTGTATTGTATTGTATTGTAATTGCATTTATATAGCGTTTACTACCGCTGATGAGGCGTCAAAGCGCTTTTTTGGTGAGTAGCATGCTACTCCGGAACCCAAGAAGGATTAGTGTTGAATTAGTATAGTGAAATTTGAAAGTAATTTGAGTGGTGTATGAATGACTGCATTGTTCAAGTCCCCCAGCCTTTTTGTGAGTTAGCTTAAGAATGACCCAGAGTGTTCTCTGCAAAGTGCCTCCGGTTGTGTTGCTTAACCAGATAAGAAAGAAATAAAGAAGATGGCCTCAAAGAAAGGGTTTGCTGGAAAGAAATTGTCTATTGAGAAGAAGTCTTTGATACCACTGGTATCAAACCCTCATCCTTTTTCTGGCAATGGTTGCCCTCTCCTCTGGGCAGCAAGAGGCTGGGATGAGGATTACCCCTGGACCAACAACAATACCACCACCACCAAAATCAAAGATAGTGGCCCTCAGCGGTACTGTGACTGCAGTCATGGCTGAGAGCAGTGAGACGGAATCAATTTGTCCTAGCTTCTAACTGAATCTTCTTCACAGGAAACTCAACAGCAACAATAATTTGCCAAACATGAGGATAGGTTTAGAGCAGAAAGTTGAGCTTGTTGCAGAGCAAAATGTTGTAGTGACTGCTTTTCAATTATCTCCAGCAAGGAAAAGAAAGAGCTTTTCCCCATGTTCTCCAAGCCCCCTTCTGATGATCTTGAGTTAATTTGGACCCCAACCGAGGCCTGTCACGAGAGACAAGGAAAAAGGAAGGTTCCTGAAAGCCTTAGAAGTGAGGACAGTGATGACCCAGTGGTTGTTTGTGTGGAGAGTGGCACAGAGGAAACGTAGATTAGCTCTATTTAACCTCCTCTGAGTCATGCATTGCTACCAAAACTACCTGCTTCCATCCTTTCAAGACCCCAAAATCCAGCAGCAACTACCAACCCTACCTCAATCACAGCTTGCCCTCAACACATTTTTCAGGCGCTGGTTTGATAAGAAAGCTCTTCTCTTTAGTCTAGAATGTCTTTATTCTTAGGCCACATGTGGAGCACATCACAGAATGCTCACTTTGATACAAACTAGTCCGTAGTAGTAAGTCAGGTGGACATGACGGTACTGGCGGCCACCTGGGCCGTCTGAATAAATAACGTGCAATCGTGTGGGAAGAGTACCGCAGAATCATTGTTGCTAGTGGAAGAGGAGAATAAGTTGAACTGATAGATGGAGATGGTAATGAGGGAGAATAATATATTGCCATGAGTAGCAGCAGACAGAAAGGGAAACAAACAGGCACCTTCCACACTGGAAATAGAGCTTGTGATTTGTATTAGGCAATATTCAATGGAGGGAGCATCAATGGCTTATGAACAAATGTTTGCCAGAAAGACCTTGATTACGAAAAGGTTATGGGATAGGGCTAATTAGAAAATGCAGGCACATCAGTTTGAGAATAGTGAAGAACCTGGACAGACACTACTGCTTCAGATAAATGCAAATAAAAATCTGATTGCTAAAATTGAAAATATTGGTGGGGGCTTGACCACAGCACCTGGACACCTGGAGAGATCAGGATGGCTTTTTATGCTAATTCTTGTTCAGAGATGTGCAACTCATAAAATGAGCAGATTTACACCTTTCTAGAAGAATTCCCCACGCAGGCACTTATGCCTTTACAATGGGGGGCCTGTAGAGACAGAAAATGCACTATTTCAGATGGCTTTGGGAAAAGCCAAAGTCGGAATAGGGCCCTAAGTGTCAACAGCAATGAGAATTGAGAAAATAATACACAACATTTTTGATGACCAGCAATGGTCTTCCAAGATCAAGACCCACTGACCTATAAGCATGGGAAGAACGGACAGGGGCCAGAACCTAGCAGGCTTGCTATTAAGCATCTAGCTTGACCTGTGTCAAGTGTACCTTTAGAGTGCATGTTCAGTCTATCTGGGGTAATTGCCACAAGCAGAAGGGCAAGTCTCTCTCCACAAAACATGGAAAGACCTCACCTCCACACTCGCCTGCACCCCACCCCCCACTACCACAGATGTCAAGACCACGACAAGCAACCTCCACCAATGGATCGGCAACTGTACCAACACACTTGCCACCTCCAGAAGACCAAAAGACGACAGAACAAGAAATCAAACCTGTTCACAACGGCTCTCCAAGAATCCAAGCACTCCTGCCGTCGGCTGGAAAAGACATGGAGAAACAGCAAAACTCCAGAATCACACACCGCCTACAAAACCACCACAACGGCACACCACCAACTCATCAAAGCCTCAAAGAAGAATGTCCTCCAATACAGAATCCTTTCCAATGCCCACAGCACCAAGGAACTCTTCTCCATTGTACAGGAATTTGCCAAACCCAACAGCGAAACAATGGACGTCCCTCCCTCCCAAGTCCTCTGCAGAAGACTCAGCCCCTCCTTTCACCACAAGAGCAAGACGCTCTACGATAAATTAGACGACCAAGACCTCTGCAGCAACCCAGCCCCCGCCTCCAGTGATGCCACTCAACAGACTGTACTTATGTGCACTCCACTCACAACAGAAGACACCATAAAGACCACGAAGAACATCGACTCTGGAGCAACTTCAGACCCCTGCCCACCTCACATCTTCCACAGGACCACCACAGTCATCGCACCCAAGCTATGCCAAACAATCAACTTCTCCCTCCAGACCTCCACTTTCCCCGACAGCTGGAAGCATGCTGAAGTCAACCCACTCTTGAAGAAACCCTCTGCAGGGGAGACATCCGTTACATCGCGGTCTTCACACCGCGATATGTTTACAGCGTGGCCATTACAACGCAAGGCGTTAGAACGACTTGCGCTATATTGCGCTATACACTAAGGAAGGGTATGATTTACTATTCCAACACCTTCCCTACTGTTACGTAGGCTGAAGTTGGAATAGTAAATCATACTATTCTTAAGTCCAGGGCTCTCCAGCGCAAGTCGTTGTAATGACTTGCGTTGTAAATGTAACACGGTGTGAAGACTGTGATGTAACATCATACATTCCCTCAGCAGACCCAATGAACCTCAAGAAATTCTGGTCCATCTTAATGCTTCCTTTCTCAGGCAAGGTCATCCAGAAGGCAATCAACACCCAGCTGGCACACTTCATAAAAGCCAACAACATCCTGGACACCTCCCAATACAAATTTCACAACAACCACAGCACCGAGACTGCCCTCCTCGCTGCCACAGATGACATCTGCACCCTCCTCGACCAAGGCCTAAAAGCAGCCCTCATCCTCCTTGACAATTCAGCAGCCTTTAACACTGTCTCCCACCACACACTAGCCACCAGACTCCACCACGCCTGCATTCAAGGAAAGGCCCTAGACTAGATACGCTCATTTCTCACTGACAGAACACAGAGAATAAGACTCCCGCCCATCCAACAGAGAATACGTGCTGAGTACCCCAAGGATCCTCCCACAGCCCCACCATCTTCAAAGTCTACATGGCCCCCCTCGCAACCATCTCCAGAAACCATGGGCTTAACATCGTCTCCTACGTCGATGATAACCAACTCATCCTCTCCCTCACCAAGGAACCTGACATCACCAGGCACAACTTCCAAGAAGGGATTAAAGCAGTAGCAACCTGGATGAAGAATAGCTGCCTGAAACTCGACTCCGAGAAAACAGAATTCCTCATCCTCGGCTCCACCACCTCAGCATGGAATGGCACCTGGTGGCCCCCCGCTGTCGGAAACCCACCCACCCCGACAGACCATGCACGCAACCTTGGCATCATACTGCTCTCACAGCTCACAATGAATCACCAGATCAACGCCGTCTCATTTGCATGCTTTAACACTCTCTGCATACTATGTAAAACATTCATATTGATACCCGCTGATTCCAGGAAAACGGCCACTCACGACCTCATCTCTCGCAGATTGGACTATGGCTAAACCCTCTGTGCCGGAATCAACAAGAAACTCCTCCACAAACTCCAGACCATCCAGAACGCCGCAACCAGACTAATCTTCGATATTCCAAGGCACAATCATATCACTCAACACCTCCGCAACCTCCACTAGCTCCCCGTCGCAAGAAGGATAACTTTTAAGCTGCTCACGCTAGCATACAAGGCTCTCCACATTATGAGACCTCCATACCTCAACAACCACCTCTCTTTCCACGCACCTAAGAGAAACCTACGATCAGCCAAGCCTCTCCCTAGCCACCGTCCCACGCTTCTACAGGAACAGAGCAGATGGAAGGTCCTTCTCCCACCTTGCAACCAAGACATGGAACGAGCTCCACCTCCACCCCTGGCGAAGCCCGACACTGGACCAATTCAAGAAAGACTTCAAGACCTGGCTCTTCAAATGACCCCAATGGAGCTGCACCCCCCAGCGCCTTGAGATCCTAACGGATGAGTATTGCGCTTTACAAAACACTGATTGATTGATTGATTGATTGAAAGACTGATAATTATTAAAACCAATTAACATTTCATATCCAAAGATTATAAGGCTCTAGAATAAACAACTGTGGATGAGTGAAATTTCTCAAAAACCACAAGTGTAACCTGCCTGAGTGTGCAGAGGAACTCACCTTAAAAAGAAACAATATCACAACTGAAATATGTGTGAAATACCTTGGGGGTTTATGAGGTGCTATTTTAATGGACAGAAATATTGCGGGGGGGAAATCGTGATACAAAAATAATGTGATGCAAAATTATTCTTGTCAAGACTATTGCTTTTTCTAGTTAGTAATATAGCACTTGATTAGGAGTCTGCCCACCACCCTATCGGATAATGGACTGCCCGACATGCTGTCAGCAGTCCTGTCAACCTTATTATGATGTGAACGCCTCCAAGGTGGTCTCAATGCCTATCTCCTGTATTGCGGTGGTTACCGAGTGCTGCAGCACAGGCCACAGTACAAGAAATAGACAGGGAACATATCCCTGCACTACGTGGCCGACACCATGCGGTATCTGTCACATGGTGAAGGGATATGTAGGGGGCACCATAGATGCCTCCCTAAACCCAAAGTGCAGGGGGTAGGGGGGCCTGCTATGGGCGCCCAATCTCCCTTTTCACCAGCCGTTCAATGGTCGGTCAACCGCTGTGAAACGGCTGGCAGGAAGAGATATCACAATCAATTAAGTGACTGGTATTAGTTATGTAAATTATGTATTACCAATTTATTTTGGTTATGTTTTAGGTGCTGTTTGCTAGGTTTTTAGTGGTATAGAGTGGGGAGGTAATTTTGCAATAATTAATTAACAATTAATGATTAATTTAGAATTATTTAGTTGAATATCAGTTATGTAAATTCTGTAATACTTATATATTTTAGGTGGGGGTTACTAGGTTGGTAGAGGTTTAGGTTGGGAAGTTAATTAGGTAATAGTTAATCATTAATCAGTAAGTTATTATCTAATTGATTATTAATTATGCCAATTGTGTAATGCTTTTGTATTTTAGTTATATTTTACAAGCAGGTTGCTGGGTTTGAAGGGGGATAGGGGGGGAAGTTAATTAAGTAAAAAATAATTAACAATTTACCGGTAGTTAATTATTCAACTGATTATCAATTATACTTATTTTTTTAGTTTTATTTTAGGTGTGGGTTATAATGCTTATAGGAATATAGAGCTGAAAGTTAAGAAATAATTAAAAAAATATTTTAATAGTAATATTTTTATAACACTAAACCATTATTAAATGGATTTTTTTTAAGTTTAAGTAATTTTGATTGAAATAGTAACTAGTATTCAAATTGGTTAATTGTTTTTTTTATAAATAGGTATATATATATATATATATATATATTCTTATATATAGATATATATTTATATTTAATGTTCACTAATTAAATGATGTGTATATTAATAGTTTAATATTGTATTCAACATTAATAGGGTTATTCAAATAAGTAATGTCTTTGAAGTAAAGTTCTTTCCCTTCTGTTGCTTAGATTGGAGTGGGAATAGTGAATGTAATCCCTCTGAAGTCTAACACTGTGCCTACTGTTGCACAGTCTGGAGTGGAAATAGTAAATCTTACCCCCACCCGAGGTACAAAGCTTTTCCTACTGTTACTCGGAGTGGAGTGGGAATAGTAGATTTATTCCCTCCAAAGTCCAACACTTTCCCTGCTATTGCATAGACTGGAGTGGAAATAGTAAATATAACTTGTCCTAAGTCCAACACTTTACCTACAGTTACGCAGTTCAGAGTGGGAATAATAAATGCAACCCCTCCAAAGTTTAGCGCATTCCCTACTGTTTCTTAGACTGGAGTGGGAAAAATAAATGTACCCTTCTGGAGTCCAAAATGTTCCCTACTGTTGCATTGCCTGGAGTAGGAATAGTGAATTTAACCCATCCGTTGTCTAACGCTTTCTCTACTGTTGTGTTGTTTGGAGTGGGAATAGTTAATCTATTCTCTCAATAAACCAACACTTTGCCTACTGTTGTGCTATTTGGAGAGGGAATAGTAAATGTAACCCCTCTGAAGTCTTACACTTTACCTACTGTTGCATAAACTGAAGTGGGAAGAGTATGCCTAATATTCTCAGGCTCCAACTTTTCGTATTACTGGTTACATATATTTGTTATCGTTATTTCTTTATTTTTTAATTTCATATTATTTTACTAAATTTAAAAAATATGGAAACATGTAAAATATTTTTAGTGATAGTGCTTTTTTGGTTTAAAGTTTTTCTATGTTTTATTTCTTTGGTAATTTAGTTAATATTTTGTAATTGAACTGTGAAAATGTTTTAAGTTTTATTTAAACATATATTTATATATATAGCTTCACTTTCCTTAGGGCAGGATCATGCGCACACCGGTACATTAAAGACATAGTCAGGCTCAGAGTGGAAAAGAGTTTTTAATCCAGTTTGATCTTCACTGGCAAACAAACCCTAAGCATTTCGGCATATCACACACACCTTGCTCTTGGGTCAATTTCTCCTGTTTCCTGCAATATTGCATTCATGTGACACACAGAGAGAGAACAACATGAACATAGGGTTGGAGTCACCCAAAACCAATGCAATCTTAGCTGCCATTTTGTAGTGTTGATGTTTACATACACGTAATTGAAAAGATTGATATCATACATAAATACAACCCCTGTCAGAGCAATGGCAATGAAAAGTAGAAGGAATGTTTATCTTATGAGGAATTCAAAAATTTAATCAAATTAACGGCATACAGAGATTTGTATTATAACTCAGTATGTAAATTCGCCTTATAGCAGTCTAAATCTCTGCATGTTACCACATTGTATAATGAAAAACAAAACAATACAAACTCGATTCATTGAGCCAAAGTGGGGTGATTTGACATTGCATGGCATTGTGCTGTGTATCAAATGAATGGTTGTTAAACATCATTATAACGTTGTAAATAAGTGTTAATAAATGCATCATTCTATCAATCTGCTAATACCTCAATCATGCCCAAATTGGCTAACATCATATCATTTATATACTATGCACCGACTACCATCATTGATCAAACCAGAGTTGGTAGCCTGTCCTGTTCTGCATCCTGCTTAGTGTCATGCACATGGCCTAACAAAATATAATGAATAATAATATAAATTCTCACAACCTAACATCCAATCGACAGCAGATTAGTCTCTACTCAATATCAACTGCACATATTGTGATAAAATTACTGCATACCAGTTGAACTTACATAGGCCAAAAACACAACCGATGTTGCTGTGCAAAGTTACACAATGAAGCCCAAGCCTTCTGAATCTGCAGTATTAGTTCCACAATATGAGGCCCACATAACCAGTTCTAAATGAAAATTCATGAAATATTCTCAGTCACATTGTCATGTCCATGTGACAGAAGGAAATACTTCCATCATGGATTCAGACCATCTTTGATAACCAAATACAAAAAAGTAGGTAATCAATTAGATAAAGAAAATAGAAGTAAAAATATACATGAACAGGCATGTACATGATAGAAAAGAGATATCTTAGCTCTTTTTTTCACCTCGTATCTCTAGACTCTATGTACACAAAGAAGGAATTATACTGCCCTGAAGTAATGCGCAGACAGGAAAGGATCAGATGATCTTGCCACACCAAAATGAGGGCCCTAACTCTGTGTGAACATAGAACATAAATAAAAAAGTACAATTCAAAAGTGGACTTCAAATCATCTGAGATAATGTACATACAGCGAATAACTAAATTTGGCACCTAATGTGACAGAAAGCTCCCAAAATTATAAAATGCAGACACCAAACACAACTATAGTGAGGCACTGATCGCCAGTGTTAGTCTCCTAAATGTATAGCCATTTCCTCTTCATTGTTCAATCCATTTTGATTCTTTGTATTAAGCTCAAAGATATAACTGGATTACAGTTGTTTTAAAGTTTGTGTGCAGTTGCCCCCTCTGCCACTAGCACGTACCTGATCAAGGGCATAGGATGCTAAAAGGTCATTTCTACCAGTATGTAAGCTGGAAAAGTGCCATGTTACTGGGTATTGTCTGTCTGAGTTCTTAATCGCCCACATATGCTTCAGCACATGCTTCTTGACCGGATGAATGGTATTGCCTACATATAACTTCTTGCCATGGCATACTAAGTCATACACACAAAAATCCGATTCACATTTGAGAAATCCATTGATTTCCTTTTCTGTTCTTGACAAGGGGGAGAAATACTTGTTAACATTGTAGCTTGATCTACACACTTTATATTTGGCACATTTATAGAAACCATTCATAATACCACCATACTTCATAACAGTAGAGACTACCTCATTTGTACTAACCCTGTCTCTCAGGGAAACACCTTTCCTGAATGTAACATAAGTCAGATAGAGTATCTGCAGTTGATAACACATCCCAGTATCTGTTTAGGATGTTCCAATCTTCAACAGATTTATGGTTAAATATAATGATAAATCTCACCTGGTTAGTAGTTTGTGTGTTATGTAGAGGTTTAATGGCTAGCGTGATGTCTCTGTTAGTGTTTTGGGCCTTAATAATTTCAGTTTTGAGTTTAGCATCCTTATAACCTCTCTCATTAAATCTGTGACCATGGGCTTGCATTCTGTGTGAAATGCTGCATCAGAGATACAAGACCTCCAAGCCTGCAGAAATTCCCCATTAGGAATGCTGTTAACTAAGTTAGGAGGGTGACTGCTGTTGACATGTAGAAGGGTGCAACATGCAGTACTCTTTCTGTACAACTTGCAGATCAATTTCTTGCCCACTACCTCCACTTTGGTGTCTAAAAAATCAACACTAACATTTCTGATAACACCCTCAAGTCACAAGTTCAGCTCATTTTTATTAAGTTTGGCAATAAAATGGCTTGCATGTTCCTTGTCACCCATCCAAACCAGGAACAGGTTGTCAATATAGCGAGACCTGAGGATAAGATGAGGGTTGTAGTCCTCTATTTTTCCATGAAGAGATTGGCCTAACAGGGAGCAAAGCAGGTGCACATCGCCATGCCCTGGATTTGTCTGTACAGCTTATAGTAAAACCAGAAAAATCTGTTTTCAAGACAATACTGAATCATGGTGAGTGACATCTCTATATGAAAAAGCAAGGATAGGGACCTTATCTGCAAGCTTAAATACCATCAGTATTTCTGATACTTGTGTATAGACTGCTAACATCAAGAGTGATTAACAAGTAGTCCTCCTCCCAAGGAATATCATAAATCCTTTGGAGGAAACCCTTGCTGTCCTGAATGTAAAAAAGGCAGAGAAGGTATTTTCCAATACAGACCCCTCGATGGCACAATGGGTCTACCCGGTGGATTAATGGGGTCTTTGTGAATTTTGGGCAAGAGGTAAAGGCTAGGTATTTTGGGGATTTAAAAAAAAATAAAAAAACGGTTCTTCTCTCATTCTATTAAGCCTTTATCTCTCCCATGCACTGTTTGCAGTTTGGAGTAGAACTTTACCTGCTATTGCATAAAAATGGAGCAGAAATAGTATATCTAATAATCACTAGACTCCAACACTTTTCCTATTATTGGTTACATATATTTCTTTTTTGCTTTTCTACTTTAAAAAAAATATATATATGATCATTTAAGTAATTGTGATTTTTGGTCTTAAAATACTTTATATTTTATTTATTTGGTAATTTATTTAGTATTTTGAAATTGAATTGTTAAAATGTTTTGAATTTTAAAATAAAATATATAAACATAAACAGTTAAATATACAGACATATATAGACATATATATTTATGATTTTAAAATCCCATGTTTTCCTTCCGTTTACTCCACCAGTGTAACCAAAAAACACAGAAAGGCAGCACTCCACAGAAAGAGAGCACTCCAGGTTGCAGCTCCCAAAGGTATTTTTATTGTTCTTATTTCTTTATAATTTTTCTCAACTTCATAAAGTGCAAGTATCAGAAAAAAATATGACCCATGCGTTTCGGCCAAGGGCCTTCGTCCGGGTCATAGAGTGTAAAGTGCAGAGTGTATTTAAAAGGGGCTCGACCCCTCCCTTTACCATGAAAGATTGTTTATTATTTAAAGGAACATTCGCCGTTTTTTTGAGAACCACGTCATAAAATTTTACATTCAATGGGTGATGTTCCCAGTACAAAAAGGAGGTTTGTGGAAGCTTGTTTGGAACCTTCTTGAAGGCAAAGTATGCTGTAAAACTGACTTATGGGATAAACCTATGGTGAAGTACCAATTGTTCTGACCAAGTACATATTGTCACATGTCAGCATATCTGTCAATGCACAAACTGTATAACGTCCCAATGCCTCTACTTTCTATAATATCAACATTTTGTTAGTGAGGTACCCATAGTTCTAACAAAGTGAATGTTGTCACATATTAGCATATCTAACTATACACAAACTTTATAAAGTGCAAGTGCCTTCTCTCACTGATATATCATGATTATCTGTCTACCATTGGCAATAAAGTGCAAATGCAAGAAATATGATAGTACAATCAATAAGAACATACCCTTGTTTGTAAGTGCAAGGTATTTCGTTCAGCACTGACATGAAATTTCACTTTAAATAAATCTCTATGAAGTGCTAGTGACTCCTCTCACTCATACATCATAGTTTCTCTATATGACATTGAGAGTAAAGTGCAAGTGAAATAAATATACTGATATAATCAATAAGAACCGAAAGTACAAGGTATCTGTCCTATCTCTGATGAGTGATTTCAGTATATGTCATTTTGATATTTGCGATATGATTCTTTTCCACATTATTGTAAAGTACAGATCTAATAAGGTGAATATTGACATATCATTCCTACATACAACTGTCATTTATCTACATCAAAAGGACATAATCCACTATTCCTCACCAATTTAAAGTGCTGGTGCCAAGTTCAATTTCTGAGAAACACGATTAAGACCAGCCCGTGGATTGCACAAAATATCAATAAATACCCAGTACCCTTGTTCAATTACATGTCTGTGATTCACAAGGAGTGTATGATTTAAAAGTCTTTCTTTCTGACATCATGGGACCATACAAGTGAGAGCTTGATATCCAATATGTCAGTGTTACAAAGAAATGGTGAATTCAACTTTAAAAGATTGTATCCTATTAATATAGAATTTCATATATCGATTATAGAAATGTATGTAGATCAGTATTAAGTCCCCATGGGATTTCCGCTCTTATCATAATAATCCATTTGGACTCGGCCTTTCGTAATACAAGCTCACGAGCTTCACCTCTCAAGTTCCAACCAACATGTTCAATACCATAAAAGGACCCTCCTGATCTTTCCAAATATGTTTTGATGTGGCAGAAGAGAAATCATTGTAAGTAATAGCTCTGAGGTGCTGTAGAATTCGCAACTTGAGTTTGTTTACAGTGCTTCCAATGTATTGTTTTCCACAGTGACACTCTAGAGCATATACTACATGTGTTGTTTTGCATGTTCTCCTGTCAGAGTTCCTATTTCTTGGTGGTTTTGTCCATATTTAGAAGCATTACATTTAGGATATTTGAAAAAACCATTTGCTCTCAACCACTGCATTTTACTATCTCCTTTATGTGGTTTTTGGTAATAACTTTGTGTAAGTAAGTCCCCCAATGATGATGCCTTCCTATAAGTGATACTTAGATGGTCTGAGGTATAGATCTTTACATCTTCATCTTTGGAGAGTAGTTTCCAATGACCTTGTAGAGCATCTCTAATCGCTCTAGTTGAGAAATTGAACTGTGTGATAAATCACATTTTTCCTTAGTATTTATCTTGTGCTTTTCTTCTCGACTTTTAGAATGTATTAGAGATTCCCTTTTCTTTTTTACGGCTCTTGATTTAAGATTTTCTAGGACCACTGTTGGATAACCTCTTCTTAAGGATTTCACATATATTTGATCTGCCTGTGATAAAAATTGATTGTCTTCCGAACAGTTTCTCTGGGCCCGTAGAAATTCCCCATATGGGACTCTCCATTTGAGTGATTTTTGATGGGCACTGTTAGCTGAAAGGATACTATTGCATGCTGTTGATTTGCAAAAAAGGGTGGTACATATTCTTTCATCCTTTATATAGATATGTATATCCAAATATTCTATCTCCTGTTGACTAGAAGTATAAGTGAATTTAAATTGGAATGCGTCATCATTATGAGACTTTAGAAAGGAATTCAATTCTTCCGTAGCACCTTCCCAGATAAAAAAAAAATCATCTATATAACTCACCCAAAATACCACTTTGTCAGTTAACATCTTGTCGTTTTCAGACCAAATATGTTCCGCTTCCCAGAATCCCATCATAAGCTTGGAATAAGTGGTGCAAAAGATGTACCCATTGTGGGCTCCTTGCTTTGTCTGTAAAATTTCTTATAAAAAATGAAGACATTGTTCATGAGACAAAAGTGCATCATCTCTAAAATCATTTGGGTCTGACCAAGTACGCTCAAAGATTGTGATCTCAAATAAAATTTGCTGGCCCTTATGCCATCATCTTGTCTGATCAATGTACAAAGGGAGACCATGTCAATGGTCACCATTATGTAGTCCTTTTTTCAAGGAATCCCTCCAATTGTAAAACTGACTTATGGGATAAACATATGGTGAAGTACCAATTGTTCTTATCATGTACATATTGCCACATGTCAGCATTACTGTCTATGCACAAACTGTATAATGTGCAAATGCCTCTACTCTCTAAAATATCACAATTCCATATAAATATATATGCTTTTCATATTAGTAAATTTCAGACCTAACAAAATAAATCCAAAATATTTTAAAATATACATGCTTCATAATTATGTTAAAGTATATATAAATTGCTAATTTGCCACCCATCATACCCTGGCAAGAAAAAAACAACATAGTTGAAGGAATAATGTATATATCAGAGTTAGGCCATTTATATGTTGTGTGCACTGTTTTCCACATTTCAGCTATGCATGGCAGTCAGCTGGCACCAGGGTCGGGCCTTCGGCCAAGCCCTGCATCCAATATTAACATGGGTGCCCATTATTAATCTGTGTGCAGTGGAGGGTTGGCCACAGGGCCCTGCCTCTGCCCAGGCTTTGTACTCAATGCCCAGTGGGCGGCTAACCCTCCACTGCACATTGCCAAAGACTATGTGCAGCGGGGGAATTGGCAGCAGGGCATGGCATATGGCCAGATCCTGTTAACAAGTCCCCTGCAGGCAGCCAACCACCAGCTGTGCATGGCTAAGGGCCATTTGCAGTGAGGGTTGATCACAGGGCTGGCATATAGGAAGGCCATGTGGCCAACTGTGCCACTGTTGGCTAACCCACCTCTGCTGCTCATGGCCTTTGGCCGTACACAGCAGAGTGTTTCCCACAGAACCTGGCCTCAGAAAGTAAAAATAAAGTTGAAAATAGTGGAACAGATTTGTGCAAAAAAGGAAATAAATAGACAGGATGTGTCAGTAATGTAACAGGCAGACAGGAGGAGGTTACAAGATAGAGGAGCCAAAACCAAAACGCTCACTCAAGTCCATTGCATCACTGAAGAGTTTTGTGTTCTTGTACTCTTTTTTAGTGTTGAATGCAAGCTTTTGTCTATTTTGCAAATGATGCAAAAGAATCAGCAGTACACATACATTTGCAGAATCTTGCAAATATTTTGCGTTATTTCTGGTAAAGAAAATGCTCAGATTTTGCACACCCCTACAAAGTATGTATTTTTATTGCAGATAAAGGGGTGCTGTGATAAATAATAAAAAAATAAAATGAGTGGAAGGGCACATAGGGGAGCATTCAGAAATTTTCTGGATCATCGCATGGTCCCCCCCAATACCCTGGTCCACATTCCCATTTTACTGTGAAAATGCCATACCATACCTTTTGAGGAGTTGGCATGACATCAATAATTAGCATCCAACAATCATGAATGTAAAGTATGGATACATTTTATTGCAATTTGTAAAGATGGTGCCCTTTTCACACCCACGCCTTACCCAACAAGTCACACTGTGTTACAAATACATATGCCACCCATACTGCCACTTTTGAAACTTGAAACCCTTCAATACATCAGGCACTTAGGGGGTCACTTAGAGTTTGCCGAACAGGATCCTTCATCACAAACAACTCAGAGCACCTCATCTGTCAGACTCCTGGGCTGACCACTCTGTTTAGATGAACTACCATGTTCCCTCTGACAGTGCTCCTGCCGGCTCTGTCGGCAGACATTTTACACCAGTAATCCGAAGGACTTGGGGTCATCGATGTAAGTACCTCAGACCATCTGTCCGATTTACAGCAATTTGTTTTCCCTGTTCATGACCGCCAGTAAAAGATTGAGGTCTTGAACAAAAAAAAGAACTAATGATCCCTACATCTTTCTGTAGACCTCTGAACGTCATTCTTTTTTTCCAAAGTACTCTCATTTGTTTTAGTCATAAAAGATTATAAAGGAACTGTGAGAAAAGAGGAAACATTACATTATTGTGTTGTTAGATTGGAAATCAATAAAGGCCACTGGCTGCAATGCAACTGGGGGTCAACTGTTATAAATGGCTCTCACAAGCAAGTACTATTTTCATTCAATACACAATGAGTGCAACAGTAATGTATTGAGCAATACACTCTAAGATCTTGCAATGCAATTCAGCACAAATTGTGGAACATAGCATGGTCTGACTACACACTGAAGCAAAATACAATTCTATATCACCAAGCACAACAGGAGAGTTGCCCTCAAAGTTCAAAGCAGGTCATTTAGAGGTGCTTGGCAAAGAAAATCTTGCCGATATTAGTTTATGTGCTATCTGCCACTGTGATGTATCACTCTTTAATTAGAACAGAGAATAATTTGAGAATAATCCCTTGATATGTGATAGATTTGGTGGCTCCTAAAAAATCATCTCCAATACCAAGTCTCATTTTGGAACCTGATCTGCAGAACTGGTCTCTCTTGTCCCTGGGAAGTGACTGAGATGATGACAGTGGTAGGGGAGAGTAGAGAATGGGCGGGCCTGTAGTGGAGGGTTGAAGTAGGGAATGGCGATCCTGGCACTCTTGGAACATCCAACAGCAGGCCAAGCTCTATGATGGACACTATGCATTGAATGGAAGAGTGCCAGGAGAGCAACAACATACCAGTATCCCTGTTTTACTGTGTTGTTTCTCTCTTCCAAAGCAACCACATGTGCATCTTGCTGTGCAACTTATAAAGGATCACCTAGGATGTAATGCTCTCTCCTAGTTGTACCTGGTGGTATCTGCTTATCCCTGCACACTCAAATAAATGAAGTGTGCCTATCCTTCTTGTAGGTATGATTATCAGTCATTTCCAGCTATTACCATTTTATGGCCATCCTCCATTCCCATCTCCTTGCTTATTAGATATCATTGATGAGGGCCCAAACAATGTCTAGGTCTGCTCTAGGGTTGGAGTAACTCACTTTAATGCATTTGGCCATTAGGAGGCCGATAGCTACCAATCATCGAATTGTCTTCTCAACACCCAAAGTTGCACCCTAAAAATGCCAACCTTGGGTCTAGTTCCAGCTCAACACCAGTTATGGCCTCTAATTCCTGGACTATTTTACACCAGAACTCATGTATTCCAGACCAATACCAAGCCACATGCAGAAATCCAGCGTCTTCCTCTCCACATCTCTGGCACTTTGAGGACTCCCGCAAACCATGGCGATGAAATCTCTCTGGTGTGTAGTAAACCTGATTGAGATATTTAAAATATATCAGTCTATGTCACTGTAAGTGAGTGGGGAGTGCGGGCCGGATATACAGACGCGGAGGCCGGATGTAGTGAGCAATTTTGTAGTGGCTTTATTGACAACAGTCCATCAGTCTTAACATTTAGCACATATAAGGGCTTCTTGGCTCTTTCTGTATTCGTTCTTCATCTGTTGGGCCTCCCATGGTTGTCTTGGTGGTTTGTCTTCTCCCGGATTATGGCTGGATATGGCGGTGGGCTTGCGGAGGCTCGTACAAGAGGAAAGAAACAAGAAGGAGCCGCCCACCTTTGTCTCTTATGGCATTCAGTAGCTATTGCTGACCGTCACCACACCCGGCAGGTGATATGAGGTGGAACACGAGGAACAGGGAGGGAACGTGTAACAGGTAAAAGGGGAGAATAGCTGTGATTGCGAAGTAGACGGAATCTTGGAGGCAAGGTGAGAGGAAGTAAGGATGGGCTGGTTTCAGGTGACTATAAGGGGGTGTGCAGGATGGCATAAAACAATGTGGTGCTTGTGTCTCTTAGTGCTGTACGCCCCAACGCTCCCTAACCCACCCCGGCTATGAGTTCCCCTCCCACCTCCCCGGTTCCCACTACCCGTACGTTTCTTCTGGGGGACTCACCGGCTCTGCTGCAACTCTCCAGAGTTGCAGCCGCTCTCCAGCATCCTCCGGTGGGCTCCACCAGTCCTCGCTCTACTCTTCGTGTTCTCCTGGGTCATCCGCTTCCTCTGCTGGGCTCGCGCTTTTCTCTGTCTCCTCTCCTGGGTCGTCTGCTTCCTCTGCTGGTCTCGTGCTCTTCTCCGTCTCCTCTCCTGGGTTGTCCTGCTTGACTTCCTTGCACTCTGCAGACGCACCGCCGTCTGTCCGTTCTTGGGTTCCATTTACCGGCCTCGGGTCTTTAGTTCCGGGGTCGTTTCCGTCCCCTTTCGATGACTCCGGCCTCGAGATTGGCTCCTGTAGGGACACATGAGAAGGGGGCGGGGTTATCCTCAGTGGCATCAGATGGTAGTTCTGGAGAAGTCGCGGGGATTTTGACATGTTTGGCCCGGGGCGTTCAAGATGTCGAGGTACTGTGCTGTTAAAGTCCTTGCGCCCCTCACATCCCCTTCCCCTAGCTGTCCTTCTTGTAGGGGTTGTCTCCATAGGGTATCATGACAGAAAGTCCACGTTGGTTTGTTCTGTCCCCTTCTTGTGTTTTGTGGTGAATCTATAGGGTTGTAGGGACAAAAACCACCTCAGCACCCTTTCATTATGGCCCTTGTTGCGTGCTAACCATTCTAGTGGGGCATGGTTGGTATAGAGGGGGAACTCTCTACCCTCTAAGTAATAGCGCAGTGACTCAATGGCCCACTTTATAGCGAGGGCCTCTTTCTTGAACACTGCGTAGTTCTTTTCACGTGGGTACAGTTTTCTACTGATGTATAGTATTGGCTTCTCTTCCCCCTCAAAGGTGCGTTGTGAAAGGATGCCCTGGTCTGATGCATCAGTTTGCAAGATAACGGGAAGGGTGTAATCAGGACTGGTAAGTACGGTGTCTGTTGTCAATGCGGCTTTCAGGGTCTTGAAAGCTCTGATCATTTTCGGGTGGGTTGTTTTAACAGGGCTTCGGTTTTTACATTTTTCTGTAATAGATCCGGGAGGAGAGCTGCGGTCTGGGATAAATTTGGTACGAACCTTCTGTAGTACCCTAATAGGCCTAAAAAGGCCCGGAGATTGTTTTTTGACTGGGGGAATGGCACCTGGGCGATGGCGGCTATTTTGCTACTTTGGGGTCGAATGACACCCTCACCTAGAAGGAAATCCAAATATCTGACCATTTGGGTGGCTAAGTGACTTTTGGCTTACTTTGGTGTTCGGATCGTGACGGAGATCTGCGCATACCGCTGCAGCCCACAAATATCACATTGCAAACGCATTGGACTTAGCCTTAATTGGTGTTTAAACAAAAATAATATTATTGCTGATGTGAATATTGACTCTGGACCTTCCAAGATTTTACTGGATGGGAGAACCTTTTTTACACATACCCTACTAGGATTTTCAAGAACAGTAAAATTCTACTCACCATCAATTACTAGCACCCTGAAGAAGTCCTGTATGAGGACAAAACGCGTCGGCTGGTTTTTGTTGGTTGTTTGACAAGAACCGAAGTCTGTTTTTTCAACGCTTTATGAAAATGGAATAAAAGAAAAAACTTTGAAGAATCTGCATTTTTGGAGACAAAAAAGTTTTTGAATGTGAACTTTAATTTCCTTCAGTGGTGCACCTGTGATTTGTTGTTTGACTTTTGGCTGGGTTTATCTTAAGGTTATGACAGCCCAAGGCTTGAATCACATTATAGAGGTGAGTGAGATGCTGCTTTCAGGACTCGCTATATATAATGATATCTTCGAGATAAGCCCCTGCGTACTTCTCATGGGGTTGTAACACCAGACTCATAGATCGTTGGAAAGTCGCTGGGTCCCCATGCAGCACAAAGGGCAACACGGTGAACTGATACAGGCTGTCCGGGGTAGAAAAGGCCGTTTTCTCCCTGTCTTGTTCTCGTAATGGGATTTGCCAGTACCCTTTACAGAGGTCAAGGGTACTAATGTACTTGGAGTTCCTTATGCGCTCAAACATTTCGTCGACCCTCGGGAGAGGATAGGCGTCGAAGTCAGAGATTTTATTGACTTCGCGGAAATCTATACAAAACCGGACTGTGCCATTGGGTTTCGGCACTAGAACTATAGGGGAGTTCCAGTCGCTCTTGGATGGTTCGATTATCCCCATGTCTAACATGTGCTTCACTTCTTCCCTTATTTGGCCCTACGGGCCCCAGGTATACGGTAGGGATGGAGACGTACTTCCTTACCAGGTTGGGTCTTGATGGTATGTTCCGTCACAGTTGTCCTCCCTGGGGTCAGAGAGAAGATCCCCTGTAGGGGATGGAGTTTGTCTAGGAGTAACTCTTTGAGATCTATGGGCAGTTCCTGATCAATACATTGTTCCATTAAGAGGTTTTTTTCTGTCCCTTGTCCTAGCAAGCCCGGGAGAGGGCCTATCCATTTTTTTAATAGGTTCACGCGGTATATTTGTGAGATCGCTTGGGTCGGATCTATTTCTACTCTATAAGTCACTGGGGTCACTTTCTCCAGTATAATGTAGGGACCCTGCCATTGGCCCAACATTTTGTTGTCTGAAGATGGCATCATAAGAAGTACTGGATCGCCTACTGCGAACGTTCTCTCTTTTGTTCCCTTGTCACATTGTTTTTTCTGGGCTGTCTGAGCTTCCTCCAAGTTCTGTCGGACTATAGCATGGACGTGCCCCAAGTGTGTTTTGAGTTTGTCTATATATTCCAGGAGGGGTTTGCTTTGGTTAGGTTCTGCCTCCCAGGTCTCTTTAGCCATATCCAAAAACGTACGGGGTTGATGACCGTACAAGAGCTCAAACGGTAAATACCCCGTGCTCTTCTGTACCTTATACCGAATGGCGAACAGAGCCAGGGGCAACATATCTTCCCAACTTCTGGTTTCTAGGGATAGTCGTTTTTTTAGGGTCATCGTCAATGTGGCGTTATAACGCTCAACCAATCTATCTGTTTACGGATGGTAGGCTGCTGTGCGAATTTGTTTGATGCCTAATTGGCTACACACCTGTTTCATTACTTTTGAAATAAAGGGAGTCCCTTGATCTGTGAGGATCTCTTTGGGAAAGCCTACACGGGAGAATACCGTTATCATGGCTTTAGCTATGTTTGCGGTGTCAGGGCAACTTAGAGGTATTGCCTCCGGAAAATGGGTGGCGTAGTCCACCAGGACGAGTACATAGTGACAGCCGCTTCTGGAGGGTAACAGGGGTCATATTATATCCAAACCTATTCTTTGAAAGGGTTTATCAATAATGGGAAGAGGTTGTGGAGGGACACGGGAGGGCTTATGTCTACTGTTCTTCTGACATATCGAACAACTCCGACAATAGGTACGGATCTGTTGATGGATGCCTGGCTAGTAGAATTTCTCAAGAATAGCTAGTTCGGTTTTTTCATCACTAAAGTGTCCCCCCAATAGATGACTGTGGGCAAGGTATTGCACTTTCTCACAAAAGCGGCCAGGAAAAAGGAGCTGGGCGGATTGGGTAAGACTACCTTTTCTATACAACAGGCTGTTCTTCTTAAAAAAAATAGGGACCTACTTGAAGGGGGTCCTCGTTCTCTAGGGTTTAATTCCAGGCCTCCTGTAGAACGGGGTATTCTCTCTGTGTAGCATGAAACTCCCTATCGGTCTCCCAGGGCTGTTCCTCTATTCTGACAGGGTATGCCGCATGGGGTTTCTCTTTTCTCTTCTTCTCTGTGTAATGCTTTTCCTGGGTTTAGACGGAGGCCATTCAGGATCCTCTTCTTGGGCAAAAGGAGCTTCCCCCCACAAGTCTGTGGAGCCTGGAGTGGTCCCCTTGATTAGATCGGTCAACCGTGAATAGTCATTCCCCAGGATGATTTGTTCAGGGAGTCGGGGAATGAGACCAACTTTCAGGGAAGACCCCGGATCGGTTGGGTGTTGTATGCGAACATGAGTTGTGGGGTATTGCTTTGTGTCCCCATGCACACACTGTATAGTCAGGGTCCCATCCACCGTTCCTGCTACTTGATCGAGATCTTGGGGTCTTAAAACGCTTTGGAGGCATCCCGTGTCTGCTAGAGCGGTGAAGGGTTGTCCGTTCACCAACACCTTACACCGATACGGAGGCAGTGGTCTCTCATGTTGGGAACAGTAATAATGGCGGGCTATTCCAACTTCCATGGGTTCCTCCTTTTGAGGACAAAAACGTGCTATATGTCCTAGACCCCACAGGTGTAACATTGAGGACCGGGTGAAGGTGCTCTAAAGAGCGGTGTTCCGGGCACTATGGCAATTGAATCTGTTTTTTTTGGAATGGGGTCTCGGAGTGGGCGATGTGATCCGCTGGTTCCGCCTCTCCAGGGTATCTCCTCACGTCCCTTCTGAATTTCATGTGCATGACTGAAGGCACTGGCGATTTCAACCGCGGTTTCCAGGGTAAGATGGGCATGTTGGCGTACCCATCTCTTAATGGGCAGGTGTAGGGAGGACAGATATTGTTCCAAGTAGATTTTAGACATAATTTCCTCTTTGGCTGACGTGGAGATCTTTAACCATCTGTCGGTTAAGTTTTTCATGCGGAAATATAGTGCTCTTGGCGTCTCCTGGGGTCCCTCTTTTAACTGACACAACCGTATGCGATAGGTCTTATCATCTACCCCTAGTCGTTCAAGGACACACTGTTTTATGTCTGCATAAGGAGTGAGACCGTGTAGGTTGGCTGCTTGGTATGCGGCCTGGAGATCCCCTGAGAGTAGGGGTTCTAGGTACTGTCACCATTTATCAGCGGGCCAGGCGGCTGCCAGGGCCATCCTTTCAAAATTGCTGAACAAGTAATCCGGATCTTCTCCGCTGATGTATTTCGGTAATACCAGGGACAGAAGTGTTGTGGTCCTTTTCTGTTGGCTGAGTGTCTCGGTGAGTTTTCCTAGGGCCGTTTCCTGGGCTTGGCGCTGTCCAGCCAATGTTTGCTGCATCCTATCGTGGTCTTCTTCCACAACTGTAAGGAACCGCTCCATGGCCTTTCCTAGGCTCTCTTGGCTGTCGGCCATTTTTTTAATCGCAGCTTCCATGTCTCCGGCTGATCCCACTTCTGACACCACCTGTAAGCGTGTGGGGAGTGCGGGCCGCATATACAGAATCAGAGGCCGGATGTAGTGAGCAATTTTGTAGTGGCTTTATTGACAACAGTCCATCAGTCTTAACATTTAGGACATATAAGGGCTTCTCGGCTCTTTCTGTATTCGTTCTTCATCTGTTGGTCCTCCCGTGGTTGTCTTGGTGGTTTGTCTTCTCCCAGATTATGGCTGGGATATGGTGGTGGGCTTGAGGAGGCTCGTACAAGAGGAAAGAAACAAGAAGGAGCCATCAACCTTTGTCTCTTCTGGCATTCAGTAGCTATTGCTGACCGTCACCACACCCGGTAGGTGATATGAGGTGGAACACGAGGAACAGGGAGGGAACGTGTAACAGGTAAAAGGGGAGAATAGCTGTGATTGCGAAGTAGATGGAATCTTAGAGGCAAGGTGAGAGGAAGTAAGGGCGGGCTGGTTTCAGGTGCCTATAAGGGGGTGTGCGGGATGGCATAAAACAATGTGGTGCTCGTGTCTCTTAGTGCTGTACACCCCAACGCTCCCTAACCCACCCCTGCTATGAGTTCCTCTCCCGCTTCCCCGGTTCCCACTACCTGTACTTTTCTTCTGGGGGACTCACCGGCTCTGCCGCAACTCTCCAGAGTTGCGGCCCCTCTCCAGCATCCTCCGGTGGTCTCCACCAGTCCTCTCTCCACTCTTCGTCTTCTTACTGGTCATCCGCTTCCTCTGCTGCGCTCGCGCTTTTCTCTGTCTCCTCTCCTGGGTCGTCTGCTTCCTCTGCTGGGCTCGCGCTCTTCTCATCTCCTCTCCCGGGTTGTCCTGCTAGACTTCCTTGCTCTCTGCAGACGCACCGCCGTCTGTCCATTCTCGGGTTCCATTTACCGGCCTTGGGTTTTTAGTTCCGGGGTTGTTTCCGTCCCCTTCCGCTGACTTCGGCCTTGAGATTGGCTCCTGTAGGGACACATGAGAAGGGGGCGGGGTTATCCTCGGTGGCGTAGGATGGTAGTTCTGGAGAAGTCACGGGGATTTCAACATGTCCTTACGCCCCTCACAGTCACCCATTCATAGAGACACTTTTGGTTCTGGAGCAGCAGTATTGTCACTGCTTATCGCTAATTGATCTGCCCAGGTTTCGTTGCCAATCTGCTCTAGCCTTTGACAATTTATGTCTGTGTGCTTCTCGTTGAGAAAGTGTAAAATTTGGTTATAAGATTCACAGGTGTCTTTGCTTGTAGGACAGCCATCAATGCCGGCATGACCTGTGGTTCTAACACATCCTCTCCTAATAATTCCTGCAACACGTGACTAGTCCTTTAATAATGATATCAGGTTAGTCTCTCTGTGGCTGGTAGTCTCTCCTTCATAGTCTCCCAGCTACATACTTTACCATCTGTGAAAAAGTCTCCCACAGCGATTATACCGAGTTTTTGCATTGCACGCCTCACTCCCCTTTTCTGTGCCATCGGGAACTATGAACACCACTGTAGAGGGATATGTGGTGAATACAAAAGAGCTCCTGCCTGCCTAGTTAACAATAGCCGCCAGGACTGTGCCATGACATCCAGGGAGTCAAGGATCCTGTGGCTTCTTGACGGATTACGAAATAGGATCTGAGTTAGAATATAGGGGTCGGCTGCATCTTTTTCAAGAAATAGATGAGGCAGGGACTGCGGGCCATATATCCAATAGTGTGCAAATGTACTCCAGGTGGCTCTAAATTACATATCAAAGTCTGGAGCATTTAGGCCACCCATGCCATATGGCAAACTGAGGGTTTACCAATGGACTCCATGTTGCTCCCTAGCACAGGCATGTTTTATAATGAGAGTGCGCAGTTTGTCCATTATGGTTCATGGTAAGCGTAACGGGATATTCTGAAAAAGGAACAAGAATATCAGTTAATGTATAAAAGGGTATCATCTGGGCATGCCGATATGATGAGGTTGTACCATGGGACGTGCAAGCCCCTGTTGCCATGGTACTCACGCAGTGCGCAGGTCGAGGGCTCAGCAACCAATGCATATAATAAGGGTGATATGGGCAGCACAGACAGGTGCCTCTAGTGACAGCTATGGTAGAGGAGACTGCATCGCCCACCCATATCTGGCTGTAGGGCATATGCATAGAACTGATATGAGGCATGTGAAAATCTCACCCACTCCTATTCTTTGGAGAACAGCAAACATAAACCCTCACTCTACTAAGTCGAATGTCTTTTTGGCATCGAGAAACACAGCAGCCATCTTGCTTTCTGGGTTAAGTCTTTGAATGGGGCTGAAAAGTGTTCTAAGGTTGTATGTTATGCTGCGACTGGGTACAAATCCGGCTTGCTCCGGGGGCACTACTCCCGGCAGTATGGGTGATAATCTGTTAGCTAAAATCTTAGCATATATTTTAGTGCTGACATTTAATAAAGACAGTGGTCTGTAGGAAGAGCAAAAGAGTTTCATCAGTTTCCCGGGCTTTAACTGTTCAGCAATCAGCACTTCTCACATTGTGGGAGGCATCATACCTGACTTTACCATTTCCTCATATAATGTGACTAAGTGTGGGATCAATAGTTCTGTGAGCAACTGTAAGGCCGTCAGAGCCCGGGGCTTTTCCAGACTGCATATCTTGGAGAGCAGCCTTAATTTCAGCAGGCTGCAGTGGTGCCACCAGATGTTCCCTATGCTCTGGGGCAAGCTCAAGCATTGCTATATATTGGTCAGATAATCATGTATTGCCTCTGTATCTAGTGGGAGCCGTAAGCGGTATAAATCTTCATAATACCTACAGAATCTTTCGGCAATTTCCTCAGATGCTCTTTTGGGTCTTAGGATACCCACTAAAACAGCTCCCTGGCAGTCCCACTCCCCATATGAACATACTATCGCATATTTACCCATATATTTCATCTCCACGTTGGCTGTCTCGTGAAAATCTTCTAGTTTTTCTTTTATGCTTCAGAAAATATGAAAGTCTGTAGTGGGGGAACAGCCTTTACAACGAAGGCTGTACTAAGCAAGCCCTATCGTGCATATGCCTTAACCACGCATGTACGTGATTAAGGTATATGGGCTGTAGGGCGTGCAGACGGACGGAATCAGGAAGAGATCGTGGTGAGGTAAGTGGGGTTAGGGGTTGTTTTGTGGACTGAGAGTGGGTCAGTTGTAGTTTTCTGGGCTGGGGGTGCGTCGGGGTAGTTTTTAAGGGCCGGGGGGGTTCGGGTCATTTTTAGGGCTTAGGCCAGGGGGTAGTTTAGTTGTCAGGACTTGGAGGCCATTTTTGGGTTCAGGGCGGGGTCATTTTTAGGGCTTAGGGGATAGTTTAGTTTTCAGGGCATGTGGGCGGTTTAGGGTTCAGGGCTAGGGGGCAGGGATAGTGATACCACTTAGGACTTTGGGGGGCAGGGTCGTCTTTAGGGCTTAGGGAGTAGTTTCATTATCAGGGCTTGGGGGGCCGTTTTAGGGTTCTGGTTGGGGGCAGGGATTGTGATACCTCTTAGGACTTGGGGGGGCAGGGTCGTATTTAGGGCTTAGGGGGTAGTCTTGTTTTCAGGGCTTGGGGGGGCCAATTTAGTGTTCAGGGCATGGGACACTTAGGACTTAGGGTGCAGGGATGTTTTTAGAGCTCAGGGCAGTGGTTCCCAAACTGTGCTCTGTGGCTCCCTGGGGAGCCGTCAACCCTAGCCAGGGGAGCGGCGCACCAAGCACTTTAATGCATTTAAAGTTGAAGGGTCTGTTGGCTTCAGTTACACTAATTAGCCTTAAACGCATGATGTTGATGATTTGTAAGTGACATGCCTAAAACTGTAAACGTAGTGCTCAATTGATGGCATGTCGAGGGAGATGACCTCCATATTATACATGATCCCCACATTCCAACATTCCCAAAGTAAGCGGAAGATGCCCGATTAATTTTGTTAGACTCGTTAATAGTTTTTTTTTCCAAATGCATTTTACACCAATGCAAGTTATCAGGAAAGTACAGTTGTCCAGTCTATTAAACACACTAAGTATTATTAAGTATTGGCATTTGTACTCGAATCATAGGTAGTTCCAGTACACATTTCTTTTAGTACACAGGCATTTCCAGACAGACCTGCTCTCTCCTTGAGCACAGGGAAGTAAAACACCATATAGGGTATAATGCCAACATTTAGAAGTAAGAAAGAGGGAAGTTTAAAAAAAATCTGAGAAATGTTTTTACTTGCATTGATTTGAAGGCAATTTTAGGGAGCAGAAAGCTAAAAATAAAGCTGTTGCGGTTTTAAAAAATCGTGAGTCACCCTGCTGAGACAGGTGTGTTGGCACGTATGACATGGGTAGAAATGGAAGTGCATGCAAATATTCTTCAAGTGCACAAACACTTTGGCAATGAGGCCTACATGCTTAGGGGTGCTATCTAGCACTGTATGTGGGATAAAAGTTTTGAGGGTACTCTAAAAAAGGCATGGGTAAAGAAGTGGAACTCGGTATATTTAATTAGAGACACGCCTTAGTAATACGTAACACCCTGCGTATAAGATTATAATACCTTCATCAGCTTCATGCAAATTATTTTCATGGAGAAAATTGTAAGTACTCTCAAGGCCGGGCTTACATCCACCCCACCCTCCGAAAAAAATAACAGTGGGGAGCCACAGGCAATGGCCAATGGGTCAAGGGAGCTGCGGGTAAAAATAGTTTGGGAACCACTGGCTTAGGGTGTAGTTTTTAGGGATATGGGGAGGGCGGGTTGAAAAAATTACTAGGGCCGGGTGCGTTAGGTAGTTTGGGAACTCAGGCAGGAGGCAGGGGTCGGGGGTTAAGACTTACCTGTGAACTCTTAACCACAGATAAGTATTTACCAAATATGCCTTAACAACAAATGATTCATTGTAAAAGCATGCGTGGTAAAGGCATATTCATGATTAAGAATTTCGTTGTTTAGCCTTCGTTGAACCAGCATGCATGGTAAACGCATGCGTGGTTACATCATACAACCCTAATGTGTTCTGAAATCTATTTCCATGTTGGCTATCTCCTTTTCAATTCCTGTTAGTAGACCTCTTAAAGAACGGAGAACCTGTGCGTGTTTAGAACTCATGACCCCCCCCCCGAATATAGACCTTAAATGTTTCCCATACAATAGAGAAGATATTGACCGAGCCAATATTATGTCATAAAAACACTCCTCGATGGCCTGTGCCAGTTCATCCTCAAAGGCTGTGCAAAGTAAGGAGTAGGGCAGGAAGCGTCAAATAAAAGCTGGGTTCCTTCGTGTTTGATATTCTAATACCAGTTAAACTGGGGTACGATCTGAGTAGGTCCTGGGGAGGGGTCCGCATCCCCGGACTCGAGTTGCCCAACTTTTTAAGATCAGCTAGAAATCTATGCAGGTATGAATGCCATATACTGAGGAATAGTATGTGAAACCTTTGCTCTGCAATCTGCACCTGTCACTCCACTGGAGGGGCACTCCACTACCAGCAGGTGTCTCCAGAGGGCGGTCTCCCATTCCCCTGGGATTGCAATTGATGATTGTCCTTCGGACTCAGGCCTTGGTGGTCTCTCCCGGTGCTTCTGCAGTGCTCTCAGTGAATTTAGGAGACCACTTGGATGCCCTGTGCAATGTGCCAATAGCATATTATACAGCACTCACTGACAGACCAGTTCCCTCTGTCTGTAGTGTAGTTCACACACCACCTTTGGATCCCGGTGTCCGCCTATTGCTTTCCCTCCGGTTCTCACTCTCCATGGTCCTCATGCAATGCATCCAGACTGAGGCAAGCTGTTATCCGAAGCACTTCGGGACACCCCCCAGGAAAAATAGGCCTGCTGCGCGTGCTTGTAGAGCAATCACTCTCCCTCCAGATCCCCCCCGCATGACATCTTTGGGGCATCGCAGCTGCCCGATTATCGCACCACACACCACGGGCCTTTATGCAGCACAGCTGGACCAATGTTAACCATGACCTGGGGCTCGTCAAGCTGACCCTGTCCTTCTAGAGCACAGGGTGGCTGCGTGCGCGATGCCCAGCCCACGCATGCTTTCAGATGCGGCTGGCTCCATTCTTCGTATGATG
Organism: Triturus cristatus; assembly: GCF_964204655.1. Taxonomy (NCBI): domain Eukaryota; kingdom Metazoa; phylum Chordata; class Amphibia; order Caudata; family Salamandridae; genus Triturus; species Triturus cristatus. Next base: position 312,497,039 of record NC_140588.1, on the reverse strand, counting down.
GGTCTAGGCTCATTAAAGAAGCTCTCCACTGAGTCTCCCAGAGGCACACACCTCACCGGGCATGATTCCGGGTAAATTCGGGTCGATCGGGATGAGCGTGGCACTAGGATTGTATCAGGTGGTGGTGGCTCCTGACGGATCCCTCCTAGGCAGTGGCCATCATAGAGCCAGGCAAGTTCCGCCTCAACCCACATCAGTGTTGGCTGTCCTTCGCTCAGTTCTTATGCTTGGTCCTAATGCAGAATTTGATTTTAAAATCATATACCGAAAACATACCCAATTATTAAGTAATCATCTGAATCCTAAATGGATAGCCCAACCTTTATGATCACACAACAGGACAATGCCTACTACATCACAAACTCCAAATAATATTGTAATTCGTCTGGGATCCTGCTACGCTAAGGCTGTTAATACTCTGGCATCCACCTCTTTTTACAATCTATGTTCCTTGAAGATTATCAAATAGTACTCTGGTGACCTTAGCATTTTTTAATGGTAAGAGAGAGTATGGAAAAGAAGTTGGCATGAAATTAAATTGGTTTCTGGGGGCTAAAAAAAGCATGTTAAGATATGGAGACCACTCTTGAAATGAAATGAAATGAAATAGCATTTATAAAGCGCATGGTTACCCGAAGGCATCCCAGCGCTAGGGACGAGACCGCAATAAACTAAGGCAATCAGTGTGGAAAGAGACAGGTCTTGAGCTTTTTACGAAAGACGGAGTGGTCTGATTCTTTACGCAAATACAGCAGCAAGGTATTCCAAAGTTTGGAGGCGTTATAACGAACGCCAGATGAAGATCATTAGAGCGTAACTGTCTTTGAGCTTTATAGGGTTGGACAAAAGAAGAAATAATATCCGGTTCCTTACCCCCAAACATCTTGTGAGTGGTACACGGAGCTTTAAAATGAACTCTTTCCTGGATAGGGAACCAATGTAAGGATCTAAGGGCGGGTTTGGCTGATTGACGGCTAGGGACACCCTCAAGAAACCGGGCGGCACAATTTTGCATGATTTGAAGTTTTTTTAAAACCGCACCGGGGGCACCGAGATAAAGAGCATTACCATAGTCCAGGCAAGATAAAATAAGCACCTGGACTACAAGCTTCCTTGCTAAAGAGGGAAGCAAAGGCAGCACTTTACGCAATAATTTTAAGATGCCAAAAGAGGAGGCGACTGCCTTCCTGGCTTGAGTTTTTAAGGTTAAGTTCAGAGTCAAGCCAGAAACCCAAGCTCTTTATTTCTGATTTGGGGGCTGGCAAAGGGCCCATACATGCTGGCCAGATGGAAAATTGCTCAAATCCTACAAAAGGAGTCACTCCTACACATTGATCCTGCTGGATCAGCTACATTCAATACCAGTAATCATCAAGAGAAAATGAAAAGATTGTCCTCTTCATGGAAATGGAACTGTCAAGGTTTCTGTCATTCTTTCAAAAGCACTTTCAAGACTTTCAAGACTTTCAAGACTGGGCCCAGGAATTTAAAGAATAGCAAGCATCAGAGGTGGCAATCCTTAGGCCTCAGCGATGTCACTAATTGTATTTATTCTCTACATTCCCTTTCACTGTCAACGTACTCTCCTAGAAGATAGGTCACCACATGAATGCGGTTAATACACGGTCCCACCTCAATCTTGATGATGAACCTAGCAATCTCTATTACTTGTCTCTCTGCCTTGCAAATGCTGGATGCAGAAATACTGGCTCTCCCTTTACCCTTCCTTTTAAATTGACCTGGAGAAGTGAGCCAATTTCTAGACTCCATGGATTGAACTCAAAACTTAGGAGCACTCCTCTATAGAAATATATTATATACTCTCAACCTCCCCCGTGGTCAATCAAATCCCATAAATGGCATTTCACTGTCTTTGTCTAATAGAAGGATCTCTTGTGCTACTAATCCTTTCTGTGGTTATTTCCCCCCTGGTTTACCACAGCAGTTTATACACAGGGATCCCTCTCAAAACTCAAAAAAAAAGTCCAAAAGTATTCAGCCCATCTATTTGTTGGATTGAAGCGATACAACCACATCATTTGGTTCCTAAATGCCCACCGTTGCCTTCTTGTGAAAGAGTGACATTAAATGCTGCTTGTCTAGTAAACAAGACATTACATGTTTTTTAAAATCTTTTATATTGGATAATAAAGAAAAAACAATAATATTTGATGGTAAAGTAGCACAGTGCATTTGTACAGTTGTGACCATGTCGTTACAATAGACCAACACCCTCGTTACATTACTTACAGTCGTCACTGCTTTGCGAACGCCTATATTTAAAATATGCTCAATCCTGTGGGGAAGATTTGTTAAACGGTGACATTACATGGTTGTTCACAAATCTGCCTGACTAAATGGCTCACCCTTCACCTACCAACCAAAAGCCTCACGTAAGCTAACAGATGTAACCAGACTCTGCTAGTGCAAGACGTATGGTAGTCAACATATTCATTTGCTGGGTTCTTCACTGTAGAACTCGCTACCATTCCATTTGAGACTGGAGAACCACTATTTCAAATTATGAAAATCCTTAAGGGCTCCCCCTCTCTTCCCCCTCATTTGGATAATACAAACCTCCTGAACTCAAGCCTCTTCAGCTGCTAATCATATACGTGACTGATTAGACGCCAAAGATGAGCGTACATCCCTCACAGTTGGCTTTCATTTTGAAAAAAACTTTATTTAAACCTTTCATCAAACATAGGCAGTGCCGACAATGACATATACATCAGGTTGTAAGTACCTTACACAGCGAGTATCAGAGGGATTAAGGAAAAAATAGCAAAGACTGGAACAATCAGGGTCACATTATAGTAGCTCATAACAGAAGGTACGGAAAACACCCTCAGGAAGGCAAGTATAGGAAGCAGAGGGGAAGGTGGGCCGGCAGACGGCCAGTGGGAGACTTAGGGCCTCATGTAGGTAGCCAAATACCGGTCGGTAACGGCCGATTTTCGGTAAATATGCCGTTACCGACCGGTATTCAGACAAGTGAGATGTAGGAGTCCAAAAACGACTTTTCGGTAAATATGAGGCGGTAAATACCGAATCATATTTACCGAATTCTAAAATACCGAATCAGATTTACCGAATACATACTTAACGAATTGGTAAATATGAAGTGGTAAATATGAAGTGGTAAAAATTAAAATGACATGTAGGAGCACTCGGTAATTAAGAAATCCAAGAAAATCGGTAAATAAGAGTCGGTAATTAACACGGATTGAAAGCAGGTGGTAACCATCAACAGTGCATATAAGCAATCCCAAAATGCAACTGCGTGGACAACATGGCCGCTATGTATGTCATTGCAAGGCGCCTACGTCTACAGGCAGCAGGACTGAGGGTTTTGCGACGGGAGGAACGCATCTACAGACAGCGCATCACACTATTCCAGCTGACTGATGCAGAGATACATGAGAGGTACAGGCTACACCCCGAAACCATCATGGACTTAATCAGGGACCTTCACCCACTCCTGGACCAGCCAATAAGAAGGGCGCACGCCATACCCCCACATGTGCAGGTGCTCTGCAGCCTACATCTGCTGGCATCCGGCAGTTATCAGGTGGTGATAGCTGCGGTGGGTGGTGTATCCCAGAGTTGCCTGTCACGTTTCTTCAGGAAGTTCCTGGATGCCATGATGCAGAGAATGCACCACTACATCAGCTTCCCCAACACACAGGCTGCACTGCAGAAAACAAACACAGACTTTCATCACATGGCACAGTTCCCCCATGTCATCGGCTGTATTGATGGTACACACATCCCAATCTGTCCACCAGCTGACACAGAGCACATCTACAGGAACAGGAAGTCCACCCACTCCATCAATGTGCATACCGATTTGAATGATTTTGTTAAGGGTCCTGTGGGTGGCAGAACCAAAAGGTGGGCGTATGCTATTTACAACGAAGTCTGGAAGTTGTCGCAGATTGAGGCGGCTTCCAGATTGAGAGCTATTGACCAAGCAAACATGGAGAAGGTTTTAGCCGTTATAGATAATAGCATTAGCACTCTCTCTTCTAGGATTTATACATTAGACAATATTGTTTCTTCGGTTGTTGATATTGTGCATGATGATATGTCTGTGTTATATCATGGTCAAAACCAGTTGCGTTCTGTTATGCAGTTTGCATGGACGTTGCAGACGTTAAAGGCAGGGAGGGTCCCTTGGGACTATCTGAACACTACATCGTTATTCCTTCCCTTTAACCTTACTGACAAGCAGCGATTTATGTCCATGAAGGATGCTACATATTCATTGTTACATATTGAAAAGTTAGAACCGTTGCCTTTCTCTGTAGCGGAGATCAATTCAGCTACGTGGTTAGTACACGGATTGATAACTCTCCCTTTCGCGCTTTTTAAGTTTACGTCTTGTATGAAACATTATGCTTTGGGTAGGTATGAACCGCTGGGCACCGCTTTCATACATGAGGTTTGGTCCCTCCCCTTTACGTATAGATGTACTAGGGACGGAACTGAGGTTTATTTGAAAGGCGAGGAATGTACCACAACACCAGACCATTCCGTGGTATGTAGGCACATTCAATTACACGGCGCATGCAATGTACAAGCCCCGAATTTGGCGTGCGTCCTACGAGGTATCCCAGTGCCTGTGATTACACCTTCTTTCACGCTGCTTGCAAACGGTAGTTATTTAATTTTTAATAATGAAGCTTGCTGCGGGATGTTAGTGGGAATCCCGTACATAGTAACTGTCTCGCAGAAAGTTGTCTGCTGCAATAATGTTCTTTTTCCACCCCCGCATGGGCGGCTGGATGTTTCCATCTGGCCTTCGATTCCAACCTTGAAAGCAGAGTTCAACAAGTTGAGCAGAATAAGAGCGCTATTGTCCCAAAAAGAGGTGCCTTTGACTTCCTCTCGTGAAACATTTGTCCTTCACGTTGCTAATACGCGCACTGAGGTACAGGCGCTTCTGAATACTGACCTCCCCCTGCATTTCGGCTCTTTGATCCAAACTATTTTCAATGCCTCGTCCACGACCGGCCTGGCTCATTTTTTTAAACTTGTGGGCTCGGGTCTCGTGACCTCTTTCCAAACTATTTTTGGTGTGATTCCAGCATTTTTTCATTCACTTTTCTCGAGCATCTTTGGAGGTGTCCCGCTGCTTCTGGCGCTAGTGGCAGGTGTGCTGCTTTTCCTTTCTATACTCCGGAATGGCTGCTCCTTCTGTGCCACACGAGCACCTGTCCCGTCTGCATCTTCTTCGTGATAGGATGCTTGACTTTTATGGTACTTTGCCATTGGCGACTTTGAGCCTGGTTTATGGATTATCCTTCAGGTATTCCTACTTCACCTGCGTACAACCTGTATTTCACTGCCTGGATTGTCCCTTTGAATGGCCTCTGGATTTGTGCCTGACCAACATGGTGTCTCCGGTGCCGGATTTCGATCGCCTGATGAGGCCCTTAGTGTCTCACGAGTTGGCCTGTTCTGGTGTCCGGATTATGGCCTGTGGTGCGGCGCATGGTATCCTGGGTAATTGGGACATCTCTGCGGCCGCCTACGACTTCTTGGCTATGAGCTATTTGGAGGAACATTCCGGGTGCCCTCTGATTGTGCTAGAGGCTCCGATGGTTGGAGAACACGTATGTTCCTTTTCTTTACTTAATTGGATGGCTGAGACTTTTAATGGCCCTGCAAACGATTTTTAGTTGGAAGCAGTGGCCACATATGCTGCCTATACATTCATGGATTAACTGGACTGTCGTCCATTGCGCCTGTGCTACTGGACAGCACCCTGGCGCAACGTTTATTTCTTTTATTTCTCTTTTTTCTCTTCCTGATGGTCGTTTTGAGTTTTTTTATATACTTGCATTTTTTTTTAGAATTCTATGCTGCTATTTTTTGTAGTTTCGGACTTTGGCGCAGCATTGGTTACGCCTTGTTCTGCTCTGACGAAACTGAACTCTGCGTTCTCTCTTTTCTTGCCTATTAAATAGTGCTTCGATCAAGGGGGCGTGTAGTGAGTTCTCCCTGAATACGTACATACATTGTTAAGTTAGCATAACCACGTTAAATGTTAGAAAGCCATCTTTTTGTCTTTGCACACGACACTGCGTTTACATGTTATTTCTTAAATAAACTGCTGACTCGAGACTTGCTTCACACGAGAGCAATCTGTTGTTATCATCCCAAGCTCTGCGCAGTGACCTTGGTCTGTACATGGTGTGACAAACAGTCTGGAATATTACACAATGCATGTTTTCCACTCTAGGTTGATCGACCCACTATTTAGCCATAACACACGCGCAGCTGCAAATACCTGAAAGTTGTTGCTTTTAATATCACAGACATCATGTTTATTATTCAGACCGAAGACGAGCCTTCCTGCGAGAAGACTCCTGATGCTCCTGTGATGTGATTTCACTAAGCTGATCTTTGAGGTATGGGGTCCCCTATTCAAGCCTAAGAGACCTTCTATTAGCATAATAATAATATTAGCTTCTTAGTACAGGGAAGGTGGTAGTATCCTCGGTATTTACCGATTCGGTAAATACCATCTCGGTATTTACCGATTCGGTAAATACCACCTCGGTATTTACCGATTCGGTGAATTCCGATTCGTGATTACCGAATGTTACCGAATCGGTAACTGTTACCGAATTTTTACCTACATATAACTTACCGATTCTAATTTACCGATTCGGTACGGCTCGGTATTTAAGAAACTGTAAAATTTATTTACCTACATGAGGCCCTTATTGTGGTGTAACCAGTGATAAATCATCTTGTGGGGCTCCCGCCTCTGGTGTGAGTACGTAGTCTCTCAATGGCTGCCAGATGTCCATGGGTCTGGACTTGGGGGTTTGCGGCAACGAGTACACCTTGCTGGTAAGATCACAAAAGATCAAGGGGCACAGGCATCAAGCCTTTTTCCGTTCGCAAATGGACCAATTCGCAGAATCGGCACGTTTGCGAATGGAAAAAGGCCTTTCCAATGTATGTACAGTTTGTAATTCTCAATTTAGGTAATCACAATTTTTTGCGATTACCTAAATTGAGAATGCATTTAGGGAATCACAATTTGCGATTTCCTAAAGGTGATGCATGTAGCCTTTCCTAAATGCAAACTGTGCATTTAGGAAATGCTAAGTACCATCAACTTCAAGTTGATGGTAATTTGTGCATACTTTGAAAAAAGCACAAAAATGCATTTTTCGAGGTGCCATGTAGTGCACACATGCTCTTAGGGCATGTGTGGGCTTTACATGTGCACATTTACCTTTTTTTAGGGGGTGCTTCAGGGGGGCCTTAGGCCTCTGGGCACCCTTGGATTTGAATTTACAATTTGGAATTAGCAAACTGGTAATTGCAATTTGCGAATGCATTACCATTCATTACTATGAATGTATGGAGTCACATTAGCTAATAGCGATTCGTAATTTCCGAATCGTTATTAGCTAATATTAAGGAATGGCACATTTTTTGTGATTCCTACATGCATTGCATTTTGCGATTCCAAAGTAGCGATTCAGTAAAAATTGCTATTTTAGAATCGCAAAATGTATACTTAATGCATGTGCCCCCAAATTCTGTATCTGGTTATTTTTAGTGGGGATCCCCCTGCTCCACCATATTGCTATCCGATGCTTGGCCAGTAGTAGCGTCATTGCAACAAAACACATTTTGCTCACTGACAAGGGCTTAACATACCCTAGCAATATCATCATAGGGTCCAGATCAATAGTAAGCTCCACCATTACAGAGAGGGTGGCTAAAATCTGTGACCAGTACGTCTGAATAATGGAGCAGTTCCATGTTCAATGCACGAAGTCCACATGCTTGGCATCACATTTCAGACAATGAGAGAGGTCTATTCTCGCTAAATGTTGTGTGTTGTGTAGGCGTGGTGTAGGAATTTATAATGCAACCACTTATGTTGATGACAGAGAGACACAAGTTACATCCAAGTCAGCAAAATCTCCAAACCTTATCTGATATGGATTGGCCAAGATCATGCTCCCAGGCCGATTGCGCCCCACCCCTAGCCCATTCGTTTCAGCGTAAGGCATTAATGGTAGGGTTGGGATAGAAGCGGTGCACCATGGGCCAACTCGTTCAGCAGCGCCTGTGGGGAAAAGTCGTCCGGTGCCTTCGGGTGCGAGGACAGTTGTTCCTGCAGTGTGCCCTGGAGTCATTCTAGGATAAAGTGATCCATTTGGGTGGGGGATCCTGTTTGTGGAAGGATGTCATGAGTGATAACCTGCCAATCGGGAAAAAGGTCGTCTAGTATGTCTAGTTGGTGTGTCTTGAAGGTGCACTGTACAAGCCGTTCTTGCATCAAAGGTAACCAGGGTGTATTTTTAAGTGGCATGGCAGAGGAGTACAATCTGTCTGCTCCTAGGTATCTCTGTAGTCTCATCCAAGTCCAACTGGTTGTGGCCAATGTTTTGATGTCTGCGGGATCTCAGGGCATGCCTGATGGTAGAATGGAGGGCAGTGGGACACAGCCTGAACTGTCTCGTTATGGCCTGAGGTAGATGAGGCATGCATCAGGAGGGTACCAATACAACGCAAAGTGGCACTGTGCCACTAGATAGTAGAGGTGGGAATGGGTACTCCCATACCTCCGCACTCATATAGAAGCATTAGTCTCTCCCAGCAAATACGGGAGCGTTTGACCGCCTAAACCAATTTGATTAATAAGCTGAGCAATATGGCGTAGAAGGTGTTAGTGATAGGTATGGGAATATTTAGTACCAGATATAAAAAACGTGGGAGCACTGCAGTTTCGATGATGGTGATGCACTCAGCAACGGTTAGCGGCAGCTTAATCCAGTGCTCCATCTGTAGGGTTAGTGTGTCACTAGCCGTACCATAGTTGAGGCAGTTCACCATTCCTCCCTGCCTGTGAAGAATAATGCCCAAGTACTTGGTGAAGTCATCGCACCATTTAAGAGGGTAGTCTATGACACCGAGTTTTTGTGGCATCTGTAAGGAAGTATGTTTCGGACTTGTTCCAATTTATTGGGAGTTCAGACCGGCTACCAAATCTGATAATTTCATGGATAAGAGGCGTTACGTTGTCGGCAGGGTCCTGAATAAACAGGAGAATGACATCTGCACACATGGAGATAAGTAACAGAGCAATGCAGAACTGCAATCCCCTGTGCAGATGGTGTTCCTGGAATTGGTGAACCAGGGGATTAAGGCTATGAATAAAAGCAGGGGTGATAAAGGGCATCCTCGACGTGTCCCCCTTGTAATAAGAAAATATTCTGTGAGAGTGCCAATCACCTTAATTTTAGCCATTCAGTTGGTATACAGGAGTTTATTAGGGTTCTGGAAGCCATTAAAGAGGCCTAGTTGTGTTGTGTCACCTGCAGAAATGGCCATTCCAAGGAGTCAAATGCTTTTTCGGCATCCAGCAGCCAAACAGCTCCTGGAATCGTTCGGGAGATAAGATGCAATAATACAAAGATGGATCACGAAGTCCAATTGGACAGGGGATATGACTTTCTCTAGCACAGGGGAAAGATGCATCACTATTACTGTGGCCAATATTTTATTGTCCAAGTTCCAGAGAGATATTGGTCTATAAGATGCACAAGAGTGTAGGGTTTTGTCCAGTTTAAACAGAAGAGTGATCACAGCTTATCTGAGGGTAGGTAGGGCATCCCAGTCTCAAGGGCCTCTGCATAGACCTCCAGGAGTTGCAACGCTAGTGCATGCTTATGAGCTGTATGAAAATGCCCAGTTAGGCTATCCAACACTGGCACTTTAGAGCCATCTAGGGCATCAATTTCTTGAACTATCTCATTATCCGTGATAGGAGCTGCACAGTTGGCTTTCATGACTTTGTTCTTCAAAACTTTATCATCTTTACGGCTCATATAAGGTGGCAAAAATCTCAGCACACCTCGCCTATGTCTGTTGGCCTACCTTTGTCCCACCCCAGTATCCCAGAGAACTATATCATGATTTGCAATTTCTTATATCTATCAACACACCAAAGCACTCTGATGCCACCATTAGGTAGCAAGTGCTGCTCTTTTAAAAAAGACCTCAGATAAATAAAACATTGCAATTCCATGGCAACTATAAAATGTCCTGTCCTCATATCTTCAATAAAGATAAACAATATCAACACAAACCCTAGACATGCACCAGAAACACAATATGTGCTCCCACAACAGCAGGCAAAATAGTTTCTGTGAAATTCCCATATCACAATTTAAAGCCCTCAAATTAGAAATGATACAATTCTATGCCAACATTGGAGAATTCAGTTGTTGATTACATATCTATTTAAGGGCCAGATATAGCACCGTGTCCCTTTCAAAAACTAAACTTTCACGATCACCAGGGGCAAATAACGTGTCTTTAGAGTGTCTTAGAGATATGGATACAAATATGTTTGTGCTGCCTGACGTTGGTGTCTGCGCCATATCATACAATTTAAATATACTAAAGGAGCAAATATGTATCTCCAGTGCAGTTAATGAATCTGAGATGACAAGATGATTGTTGATGCACTGTCATGTATGGTGACCACATAGATGGGGCTAGCAGGATGACATGAAGAATAGCATGACGTAATGTAAATGTAGACAACGTTATTTTACTGTCACAGTATATATCAATGACAAAGATCCATATATACAAATTGGCACAACAGTCCCTGACTGCAGGGTCAAAACACCATTGAGAGATTGTTTAGGCTGCAGGCCATTACATATTTTTGATGAAACTATAAATACCAATATATTTTTTTACTGGGGTAAATAAATTTGTAAACCAGCTGCTAATTAATTATGAGTTGCTTGACTCTTCAGATGTGGTTATCCGGTTCCTCAGGTTAATTGTGATATCCTGTTTGGATTTAAGCTGACGCAGGATATTTGTAAGAAATGCTCTTTTTTTGCGGTTTTTTCTGATTTGTTCTGATTTGGTGTGGGAGCAGGGGTGTGACCATGATCGTACCACGGGGTGTAACAACACGACACCCAGGTTTAAGTGTGGGAGGGGGGAGATGTGGTTAGCGTGGTGCAGGGGGGGTGATTTACACATCTCCAGGGGTGGGGTTCTTTCCAGGGTGGTGGGGGGTTGGGTGTTAGCAGGAAAAAGAGCAGTAGCAAGAAGGTTTGTAATGATACATAGAGTCAAGAAGTATGGCAACTGGTAGTTGTAAGATTTTGTCACTAAATACCAATGGGATATTAAACAAGAAGAAATATGGTGCACTTATAAGATGGGCCACTTTCCTTGACCCCCATGTTCTCTTTCTTCAGGAAACTCATCTTAAGTCCAATTCCCCCAACTTGTTTATTCCTAAAAAATTCTCTAAGGCCTTTTTTGCTTCTTCAGGGGCAGCAATGAGAGGGGTAGCAATTTATTTCTCGAACAAAATGAATTGGGAGTTTCTTCAAGTCCATCGAGACATTTTAGGGAGATGGATCTGGGTAACAACTAAAATCAGGGGTCGGATAATAAACTTTATTAATTACTACGGCCCATTATCCGATAATGTATTACCCCTGACCCAGATCCACGAAAAGTTGATTAGTTCTCCTGGACAGATTGTCCTAGGGGGGGATTTTAATTATATTATGGATATCAGGAAGGATACCACTAATAAAAATAAAAGACAGTCAAAGCCCAATACCAAAAAAATGATGTCGATAATTATGGAACAGTTTGGGCTCGTGGATTCTTGGCGGGAACTTCATCAAGAAACAGAATCCTTCACCTTTTACTCCAATCGCTTCTCTACAGCCTCCCGACTAGACTATCTTTTAACATCTAGATCTATACAGGTGATGAAGGCGTGGATCAGTAGTAATTCTTTTTCCGATCACGCATTGGTTGGGGTCTCTCTGGTTTTAGGGGGGAGAGATAAGGAACGATCTAGGTGGCAGATGGATCGTCTCCTTCTGCAAAATGAAGATTGGATCTTGGGATTTAGGGAGTGGATTGTTCAATATTTTGAGATCAATGATAACACCGCCACCCCCTTTGCCATCTGGGGAGGTTTTAAGGCTGCGGCCCGGGCTCAAGTAATAGCTGTTATGGCCGGTCAGTCTAAAACTCGGAAGTCGCAAATCGAAAACCTCCAAAATAAGGCGGATCAAGAATATGCCTTAATGTTACATCACTCCCCCAATTCCTTTATCAAAGCTAGTAGGGAATTAAGAGATTTTTTTATCTTGGAGGAAATATGTAACTCCAAAATATACCAGCAAAAAATATATGAAGAGAGCCAGCTAATGGGGAAGTTGTTAGCCAATTCCACCCGAAAAAAAATGGAATCCTCTCTAATCACCTCCATCAGGGATCCTGTTTCGGAATTAGTGGTATCAGATAGGGAGAGTGTATCACGGGTCTTCCTCCAACATTATGGACAGCTTTATTCAACCGAGTACCCGGTTAATAATGAATTAATCTCAAAGTATTTGATGGACATTGATCTCCCTACACTCTCCGAGGATAGAATTAAAAATTTAGATAATGAAATAATGGAAGAGGAAATCATAAATGCAATTAAATCTACATCAGGGGGAAAGGCATGTGGTCAGGATGGATTCCCGATCGAATTTTATAAGGTCTTTCTTAAAGAATTGTCATCTCCTTTAAAGAGACTTTTTAACGATATTAGAAAGGGTGCAACTATACCTATCGAGTTCAAGGAATCTGTAATAATATCTTTTGTGAAAAAAGATAAGAATCCTCTAGATGTGAACTCCTTCCGCCCAATCAGTTTACTTAATTCTGACTATAAGATTTTAATGAAAGTGTGGGCTCAGCGCTTCCTCCCTGCTGCCCAAGAAATAATACACAAGGATCAGACAGGTTTTATAGCAGGCCGATCTATGGCTAGTAATACTCAATTTTTAATTCACGCCTTAGATTTTTTTAACATAAACGAAATCCCTGCTGCAATAATTATGGTTGACGCTGAAAAAGCCTTCGATCTTGTGAATTGGCAAACATTGTTCTTAACGTTGAGGAGTTTTGGCTTTCCACAACAGGTTAATAATATGTTAAAAAATATTTATTATGGTGCAAGCGCTAAGGTGGTTATTAATCAGGAACAATTGGGGGAAATTATAATAAAACGGGGAACTAGGCAGGGTTGCCCACTTTCCCCATTACTTTTCACCTTTTTTATTGAACCCTTGGTTATAAGAATACGCAATAATGCTGCTATTTCTTCTCCTATTCCGGGGATGTCAAAAGTTAAGTTGTTCGCCGACGATATCATCTTGTATGTAACCCCCACCAAAGAAAATCTAGAGCTTGCTTTTAAAGAATTTTCTTTGTTTCAACAAATCGGTGGATATAAAATAAATGAAAAAAAGACGGAGATACTGGCTCTCAATATTGATCATAATGTTCTACCCAATAATTTGAGATTTCAAGCGATGAAAACTGACCCAATTAGATATTTAGGTATCTATGTTACTAATCAGTATCACAAATTATTTGAATTGAACTATCTTAGAACTAAACATAAGATCAAGAGCCTTTTCGAACAATGGTCCATACTCCCCCTCACAATTATAGGAAGAATTTCTTTGATCAAAATGTCTATTCTTCCTTTACTGATTTTTTTGTTTTTAAACGTCCCTATTCGCCTTAATCAAACCTATTTCAACGAACTAGATACTTTGTTTAGGGAATTTATTTGGGCAAAAAAGTTTCCTAGAGTAAAATTAACCACAGTTCAGCTGCCCATAAATCAAGGAGGTTTAGCACTTCCGCAGATGCGAACATATTATCAGGCTGCCCTTTTCAATTTAGTGGTTGATCTAATTTACTATAAGTGCATCTATGACAGTTTTTTTATCGACAAAATGATAATTGAAGGGGGAACGCAAACACCCGCCTTTTTGAAGACTGCTAAATTACCTAAGAGGACCCGCTACAAGTCCCTAAGAGAATTCCAGTTTAGGCTCCAAGCAGTCTTTAAAAAAAATAGCTCCTCTGGCTTTCAATTTTTGGGTCTGGGAGAATGCAATAGTCTGGGCCTACATTTACAACCAAGATATATTGAGATTTGGAGTGATTGCGGGTTCTCACAACTTAAACACTTCATTGTTCATAATAAAATAATATCTTGGCAAGAAATAATGAGTAGGGCAGAAGGTTGTAGAAAGCCCACGTTTCTTGAATATATGCGGATAGCTCATTTTATTTCCAATACTGCGGGCATCTTGAATACTCCACACTATACCATGGTAGAACTTTATGACCTTAAGCTCTCGGGACTTGGGAAATGGTATTCTGCATTGCGGAAGGATGAACACGCAAAGGGGATAGTTTCCCATATCGAAAAAATAGCAAAGGATACGGGCTCCAGATTTAGTCTCAAGGAATGGGAAAAAATATGCCTTCTAGGGCATAGGTCTCTACGTGCCGCTAATTTTAAAAGAATGTCCTTTTTATCAAGATGGCTCGCATATTGGACTCCATCAATGATTCAGAAACGATATCCCGATCATCCCAATAGGTGTTTTCGCTGTCACCAGGAGGAGGAAGGAGGATGGCTTCACATTTTTTTTTCATGCCCGCAACTGATACAGTTCTGGGGGGGGATCTTCAATGATATGGGATCAGTTTTAGGCATGAGTGTCTTTCCCCAGGTTGAAACTGCATTATTCGGATACTCAAGGGATGAGGCCAATTTATCTAGCTCCGATAGGGTTTTTATAGCCATATCTTGTATGGTGGCACGATCCTTGATACTTCAAAATTGGAGATCTAACGAGATTCCTAATCATTTGAATTGGTTTAATAAAATGAAAAGGATCTGGAAATTCGAAGAGGCATATGCCAGAAGAGTAGGGGGTATAAGGAAATTTAAGAAAAATTGGGATAAATTTGAAGAATTACTTCTACTCAAGGATAGGCCCTAGAGATGGCGTGGATTCTCTAATTGGTCAGGAGGAATACAGTTTCAATCACTAATAAACTATTGATCCCCAAATGGACCAGGGCAACGATTTCCTACTTGTATAAGTTTTACACTATCTAAAAAGTTCAATCTTTTGGGGTCAATGTTGTTAATGTCGCTCTCCTCCTTAGGTGATTTTTAGTAGCTTTTAAATGGCTGTCATCTGAAATTGCACTTTACCCCGTTCGCTGATATCTTGTATTTCACAACAAAACTTGCTGCTAGCACAATTGCACTTTAAACTGTAATAATGTTAATAATATTGTATTTTAATAGGCAGATTTTTGTTGTTTTTGCATTTTCACTTTAACTTAGAACCCAATTAGGTCCTTAGAGCTCTAGGATGTGTGGAGCTATATTGGATTCAGCAGCTTTATTTTGCATTTTCACTTTATGCGTCTATATTTTTATTCGATGCCAAGTGTACTGTATTTGTCAAGGTTAACTTCGGTCGCTATTGCACTGGGCATATCATCCTGGATTCTTAATCTTGTCCTGTGTGATTCAAGATGAGTTTCTTTGTTGTGTTGTATGTTAACTTGTAGTCATATTCTGCATTTGCACTTTATTTGCCAACTTGTCTATGGACAACGGAACGATATTTGTCTGCTTACTAAATAGGAAAATGCATAGCATTTTGTAAGTAGCCTTTCAACAAACCAACGTCAATGGTGGGTTTAATTTTGGTGTTTCAATTATTGCATTTGCACTTTATTCGTGATGCTAAGAGTACTGTATTTACCTAGGTCGACTCCGGCTGCTAATTGCACTGGGCACTTTAATCGGGAATTTAATCTCTGCCTCGAGTTAATATTGTGTCTGTCTTGTGTTTCAGCTGAGTTATAAGTCAACTTGTTGTTATATCTTCGCATCTGCACTTTTTTTTTTTTTTTTTTTTTTCATGTGACTGCCTAAAAAAATATGAATAACTTACTGCACTTTGCACTTTTGCAGCTTGTTTAGCTAGTAGCCCACCAACAAATCAACATCTACGGTTGGTTTAATTATGGTGTTTTTGAATGTTGCTCTTGAAAATTCTGTATGTACCTTTTTTGCTCTGCTCAATAAAAAATAATTAAAAAAAAAAAAAAAGATGTGGTTACCTCTTCAAAATAAAGTGAAATTTCAGGTTTTAGTATCTTAATTAGATTTACAAATAAAATTGATTTTCGGAATCTGTTGTAAAATAAACAAGACTGCACAGGACAACTGCAACCATATTTTATCTGTTACAGCCAACCCATTTTGAAGCACAAATAAATGGAGTGATGCTTTGGTTTTAATGCTGAAAAGCTGATTGTGTAAAGCTGGTGGTGGAGATCAATTAAACGTAGGCAAAAATGACTAAAGGGATGTCAAACTCTCTTTTCCTGATTTTATTTTTAATACTAATTCAAATTGAAAATTACACCCGGGTTGCAGCGGATTGAAAGCACCTGTCTTCCGAAGGGAGGAGATAGAGATGTTGAGCTGCAGTGTGGGGAAAGGAGGCTTGACTTCATGGAACTAGTCAGATGGTGCTTAATGTTGCTACTCACATGATAACATGTTGGACTGATTTCAGGCAAAGCTGCTGGATGTCCACCAACCGTGAAACAAGCCATTCTTGTCTCCTCTCTACAAGAGAGAGGAATTGCTCTCACATACATAACAGGCTGACTAATCCAATCCAATCTTTCTTTATTTCGGTCCGTGGACCAGCAAAGAACATTGCAAAAACATATGATATATAAAAACAGATTAAAGGGGGGCGGAGCTTGCTCGCAACGTAGATGGCCGATAGAGCTGAAAGCTCCGCATCGCCATCACACTATCCTGCACAAATCTGGCATCTGTGTGGTCAATATGACTGTACTAGAGCTGTCGCCTGTTCCGGAGGGGCTCTGAAGCGTGATGAGCCGATTCCGGTCCCTAAACTCCCAATAGCGAATGAGCAGGCTGACTCTGCCTGTTGCGGCTCTGCACTAAGCCGTGATCCCTGGACTGTCGTGACAGGGGAGCAGCGGCTCGAGACCCTGCGGCTGCATTGTTCCCGGGGGATCTTGGCGTCGGAGTGGACACTGCGCAAATAGATAGTGCCGGCGGCGGCTGCGGCATGCCCCGATCCCTGGAGAGCGGCTTGCCTGAAGGATCCCGTGGTCCACAGATGTGGGGGAGTACGGAAAGCCCTGGAGTCCTGAACGGTGGGGCCGATGGCGAAATAGGGCTTGGCGTCGACACTGAGGGATACTCTCTTCCTGGGTGGGGACGTGGAGGCCCAGCTCGCTGCATGAGGTCCCCTGAGGCACTCTGCGGCGGAGTGAGGACACTACAGATGCTCTTGGCACAGTGAGTAGGATGGAGGGCCTGCGAGCTCGGCGAGGGCACGACTGTTTTGAGGCCTGCATGTGCTGAGGTGTGCTCGATGTCTAGCACAGTTCCTGTGGCAGCCTAGATAAATTATTGTCTGGGGGCAGTACCAGTCCTAGAGAGACGTGGCGCACTGTATGTACCCCTACTCCCGCTGACGCACGTGGCAAGTTCCTGAGAGTGGGCACTTGGAGTGCATCGGCTGCCTTGACAGTGGTTGGGGGGGATCCAAGGAGACAGTGGCGCCATCTTGTGCAAAGCACTGCGAGACCAGTATTACATGCAAAGGCGCCTGGTGATATCGGCAAAGGGAAAGCTTCTCGTTGTTTGTCCCGGGAGGGGCCAGTTTCGAATTCCAGCAGCATGATCCCTGCTGTGTGAGACCGTGCAGAAAGTTACCTGGGGAGGCAGTATCCCCCAGTCAAGGCACAGGGCAGTGCCGCTTGCAGCGAAGGCTAACTGAGAGTGCCCTTCGGAGCTAGGGTTCAACCCCTGGCATATCTAGGCTGGTCTAGTCATCTGAGTACCCGAAAAAGTCATGGCGCTTGGTCGACGTCTTTGTTGGGGTGGCCTACGATAGTCGCTCTGTGAGGGGGCACGTCTGCAGGGCAGCTACACTTCTGGCTCACTCTGGTCAGTGAACTGGACTGTGACCATGTGTGGAGGCAAAGGCCAAAGCTCGGAGAAATTCGCTTGACAGTGGCTACTCGACTGGGTGGCTGGTGAACATAGGTCCTAGTGGTTGCTGCGGACCGGCCACGATGGGTAGAGTGGATAAGACACAGCCTAAACTTACATTTGATCAAAGGAAATCTAAGGTGTGGGAGAATGCCTCAGACGATGGGGATCACAATATAAGCAAAAGTGGTATGGAGGAAAAAATAGAGCAATATTGTTTGCCAAAGGACACTTTTAATTATCCTTTCATATGTGTATAAATTCACATCTCATTTTCTTCGTTTTTTGCTGAGCATATACAAAAGACATATATTTACAAAACAAAACCTCTGTACATTTGACAAAACTACGCTACTGTCCTAAACAATAATTATCAATTATGGGTCCACCTTTCAATAGTGTGGACACCCCAGAGGGCATATACATTGCATAAGGAAATCAATATCTCCACAATTTCAAAGGCAATGCAAAGTTGTTAAATCCCCACACATTCCAATTTTTTAGGGTCCCTCTGTGAAACCAAAATGTCGACGCGGTCGCTTTTCAGCCAATCAATTCCTTTTGGCCTCTTCAGGACAAGGAAAACAGCAGCAATCTCAGGCTAATGTCTCCGCTCAGCATATCAAGCGTGAGTGCAATGTACTTGCAAGGAGTAGGATGTTAGGTGTCCGACCCCTCTGCAAAGTAAACTAGGCCCCCTGTTCGTTTTTCAAGGTTCCAAGAAATTCGTCCGACGTGATTACTCGCTTACTTCAGTACCCTCTCCTTGGTTTCTATCCCGCATCTGTCAGACGATGGGGACAACACACAGAAACGGGCCCCAGAGGAGGCAGATGGGGACATCCGCACTTTGCTGGCTGTTGTAGAAAAAGGCTTGCAGAGCAGCCTCTCTGTACTGGGGACTAAGCTGGACTCCCTCTCATACCGGATGGATAAAATGTCCGAACGAATGGACAAACATGCAGAACGGTTGGATATGACGGAACACCGGGTCACAGATGTGGAGAAAGCACAGACAACAATGGGCACTGATCAGAAAGCAAATGGGAAGGGTGCTGCAAGTTTTGCAGGACAAGACTGAGGACCTTGAAGCGTGTTCCAGTCGGAACAATTTAAGGAACACAGGCCTTCTGGAGTCGACCCAGACCGGCAACATGGAAAAATTTGTCGAGAAACTGCTGGTGACACTACTTGGAAATTAAACGTTCTCTCCCATATTCGTGGTAGAGAGAGCACACCGCTCACGGGGCCTTCGCCCCGCTCCTGGTGCTCCCCCGAGGCCAATAATAGTGAAACTGCTGAATTATTGGGACAGGGACTCAGCGCTGAAGGTTGCCAGGGAGAAACAGTCATTGCAGTTTGAGGGTTCCAATATATCTTTATACCCTGACTTCACGATACGAGTGCAGGAATCACACAGACAGTTTGCGCCACTGAAGAGCCAACTAAGGGATCAAAATTTAGACTACGCCATGCTGTACTTGGCAAGACTTTGCGTCAATCGGCAGGGCCAATCATGAATCTTTACTGATCCAAAAGCTCTGCAGAAAGCCCTGAAGGAATGGTCGAAAGAAAAGCATTGCATTCTGGAACAGAGTTCCTTGGAGGGAGCGGCTGGCGGTCGAATGGACGATCAGGACTGAACTCTGGACTACATGAATTGCAGATAAGAGAGCTACCTCTGGGGAGGTCCGGGTGGGATATGTATGGGAATTCATGGGGTCACAAAAGAGTGGGCTTGACTGAATGTGATACAGACAATTGGAGAGCATCTCGGGGTCGGTTGTGCTATAGTGTTAATTGCAGTGTGGTCAGCTCTTAGTGGGAGTTCTGTTACGATACTTTTTGAGTGAATAGATATAATGATGCGGGAGCATTTTATAGCAGATGCACTAAATTTGTTTGATGGCGAGCGGGGAGGGAACCTAGTCTAGTTTGGTCATATTACCCTGCTAGGCAGGCAATATCCACCCACGAGTGAATCACACACCTTGGGAATTACACTTGGGGAGGTATCATGGTTCAATGTTATGTTGTTTTAAGTTGCTGAACATTCAGATGGTGAATGGGGAATGTTTTGTGGAATCTCGTCAAGGCACAGTTGGGGCATGCCTGGCGTGGGTGGGGGGAGGGAGGGGATTGAGAGTAAGAAATTATGGCAATTTTCACGTTGTATTCATTCTAGTTCATGGTGAGCGCACAACCTATATGTTTCAGTGGCAGGCTCAGCGAGGCAGACAAAACACCCCCCCTAGTGGCAGGCTTTGAACACTCACTTGGAATGTGAGAGGCCTCAATGATCACAGGAAAATCAGAAAGGGCCTGGCCTACTTGACAAGACATGAAATTGATGTTGCACTACTGCAAGAGACACACCTCCCCCTCAATAGCCCCATGCTGCGCAGCAGGGGTTTGCAGGGAAACATACACACAGAGGGTTTCACCACACATGCTCGAAGAGTGCTTACATGGATGAATCCTAGGGACACTCTTAAACTCAAACCATTAGACACAGACATGGACGGACGATTTGTGATCTCCAGGTATAGGGGAAACAGAAAAGGTTTGCTTATGCGGGAAGGGGCAACAGCTTTGGGGTCGAGACCTCAATTTAGTTATGAATCCATGGAAGGATAGATCAGGAGAGCCGGAGAGACATATCACGGCGGCAGCGCGAACTGTAGAAGACGCAATGGTGCAATTTGACTTGTGTGATGTGTGGCGTCAGAGATACCCGTAAAAAAGGGTGATATACACATTACTCAGCGTATCATGATTTGCCCACCCGAATAGATTATTGGCTAGCAGCCAGACAGTTACATGAGAGGGCCCGAGCCTGTGAGGTGCTTCCCCGTATGCTCTCGGACCATTCCCCGATACTATTAGTACTAGATAGCCCCCACAAGACTATTCCCCCCTTTACTATTCCCACCTTACTCTCTGCTAGATGCGGTTGTTAAAGAGGAATTGACAGAAGCGATCGAAACGTTCTTTGCCAAACACATGGGATCGGTGGATAGTTTTCAAGTGGATTGGGAGGCGTTCATAGTATATATCAGCGGAATCACTATGACTAAGCACTCTGGAGTCCTTAGGGCGATATGCAAATGACTTACTTACCTGGAGAGGACACTAGCGAGCCTGGAAGAACAACTCCAGGTTTGGGCTGATGAAGATGTCGTGCAGGAGCTCAAAACACAGTTAGGAGAATATCATGATGCCTCTGACGCTGAAATAAAGTACCTCGATAAATACGCCACCGCTCGCTCATACGGTGAGGGCGAACGACCGGGTGCTGTATTAGCCCAACTTCTCAAATCTTGGACTATCTAACACATATAAAGCTACCATGGTTAACAAACACACATAGCGAATATCTTATGCGCCATCTGGAGAGAGAAGAAATTATTATGGCATTATCGAGCATGAAATCGGGTAGCACGCCAGGAGTGGATGGCCTAACAGTAACTTTTTACAAGGCGTTCATGGACTTACTGGTGCCGCATTTAGCTACACTCTTTGACAAGATGTGCGTGACAGGCGTTATGCCACCCTCGATGAGAGAGGCGATTATTGTTGCTGTCTTTAAGCCGGGCAAGCCCCCGGACGAGTGCGTCTCCTATCGTCCGCTCTCGTTGATACGAAAATCTTTGCAAAGATTCTAGCAAACCGGTTAGTCCCTTTGATTCCGCTACTGGTTGCTCCGGAGCAAGCGAGTTTTGTTCCAAGCAGAAACCTAACTTACAATTTGAGAACAGTGTTCGGTGCGATGCAGCACACTAGGCCGGAGATTCAGGCAGTGGCTGTATTTCTCGCCATGGAGAAAGCCTTCGACTCTGTTGAATGGCCCTTTATGCGACAGGTACTGACAAGGATGGGGTTGGGGCCTGTCTTTCTACAGCTGATAGAGGTATTGTATAGTGCACCCACAGCTAGAATCAAAATTGGTAACCTAGTGACAGATAATATACACATTACTAGAGGCACACAGCAGGGTTGTCCTCTGTCTCCGATATTCTATGCATTAGTGGCTGAACCTTTAGCCTGTGCGGTCTGCGAATACCACAGATATAAGGATATACGATTCCCGGGTTACGAGCGGATCGTATCCACGTACGCAGTCGATACGCTCCTGTATGTACGAGACCCTTAACATAACCTCTCCCCTGTCTTGCGAGAAGTGGTGCGATTTGGAGCGGTGTCTGGACTCCGAGTTAACTGGCCAAAGTCTATCATATTTCCCATTACACCAGCCACGACCCAGTTTGAACCTGACTACCCATTGCAGTGGTCAACAGAATCGGTGAGATACCTAGGTATCAAGGTCCACACGGACTCTGAGGTAGTGTTCAGGGAAAATTATGGGGTGGCGTTTAGCAAACTAGAAGATGAGGTGGAAAGCTGGATCCGACTACCACTGTCCCTGGTGGGCAGAGATTCCATCATGAAAATGGTGATACTGCCCGTTGTTTGTTCCTTTTTTTTAACATTCCTTTGGTTCTCCCTTGCTCCTTTTTTCGTCAGCTCACAGCATTGATGGTTAAGTTGGCTTGGGCCAGCAAGCAGGCACGGGTCAGATGGCAAGTACTTACATTACCGTACCACGTGGGGGGGCTGGGCACGCCCGATTTGGACTTATATTACAGGGCAGCACCAAGTGCGCATGCTTACCACTGGATGCATGGCTCACCGGACACCCCCCACTTATGTATAGAGAAAGTTGTGGCCTCCCCTCTCCCATTACCTGCTCTGATGTTTACACCTGCGGATCGTAGGATGGGGATATTGGACTCAGTGAATGTGACAAAACATGCTTGGCACCACCTCCTAAAGCTGCAGGTGGGTGACATTCTGTATTCCCGCTCACACCGCCGGATTGGTGTCGCTGGCTGCCCCCGTGCAGAAATAGGGGGGTTATGCGAGCGCTTAACTCAATAGGGGTGCGGGCCATAGGGAACTTGTTTGAAGAAGACACATCAAAGAGCTAGGAGGATCTGGGGGCAGGAGATTGCGCAGTCACCCTACTTACTAAATTTCAATTCCACAGAACACGGCAAGCCTTGTTGCATATCATGGGTGGCGACATGATGGAACCACCAGAGCTGTCTGCCTTATCCTACGTCATAAAAACTGATTTGCCGATCCGAATAGTGTCTAAACCATACAAACTGACCATGACCTATAGGGAAAATCACTACACTAAAGCCTGTTTGGCTTGGCAGAGATATTTGGGCAGGCACATAGACGACACTACGTGGACATACTGCTGCGACAGCACGAAGCGCATCTCTTTATATGGTAGACACAGACTGATCCACTTTAAATAGCTGAATAGGGTCTACTACACCCCAGAGAGATTGAGTAGGTACGGCCTAAGAGATGGAGCGAATTGTGAGCGCTGCAGTGAACAGCTGTCCGATTTTTTCCACTTGGCCTGTCTTTGTCCGGGAAATTCCAAATTTGTGGATTTAGGGGCATATTATCAAGACAGGCGATAAAATTATCGCCGTTTTAGCGGCAGAAAACTGCCTCTAAAATGGCGATAATGGGCTTGATAATATGCTCTATGGAATTCCAATCTAACCTGGGCTTCTATTGGAATTCCATAGAGCATATTATCATAATTTTATCGCCTGTCTTTATAATATGCCCCTTAGTCTTTAAGGAGTTGGGACAGGTGGCTGAGCTGGCACGCACCCCGGAGCCTGCACTGGCCCTGTTGGGCTACTCTAAACCGATACCTAAGGGGGCTCATAGGTTGGTGGACATGGGCTTGCTGCTAGCTAAGCGCAGGGTGGTGATGTGCTGGTCGCGAGGAACGATCCCTATGATAGCTCAGTGGTCGAGCGACATGCTGTACTGTAGCATGCAAACGGAGAATTTCAGTGACCTTCTCCCACCACACACGTAGTAGACCTAAGAACTTCTGGGTGTTGTGCAAAACATACCTAGCAACCAGAGATAGGGGTACTACATCAACTGAAGTTGTGAACCAAGAGTTGAGAGAGAACAGTTCTGATGAATAGTTGCTGGGGGTTGGGCCTAGTCTTTACAAAATGCCATGAGTGTTGCATGCTGATGATGTGAGGGGAGTAGTCGTTTGGTATCTTCATGATTTCCTTGCAAGTGGGTCCAAAGCTAGGGTGTTGGAAATGGGATGGTGGGTGGTGTGAAAGATAACGGGATGACACTGGATATAACCTGTTGGCTGACCTTTGAAATTGTGCTGTATGTTCTTTTATCACCATGTGTTACTGTAATTGCCATATCACAGGAACTGAGTCTCATGTTTGTTTTGAACAAACAACTAATACATTCTTTAAAAAAAACAGATTAAAACTTAAAAATCCAAATAAAACCATTATAAAATTGATACGAGGACAGTTAAACGATCAATCAGCGTTTAGTCCATTACTGATTCCTAAAAAAGCCTTACATGCCCACCACATAAAAGATAAAAAACAAGATAGAGCTTAAACAATTGGCATTTGAGTGTAATACATCAGGAGTCTAAACTTTTCTTCATAATGCCTTGTACCCAGGTTCCTGCACAGTTGTACCACCCATTTTTGTCTAATTTTTTAACATCCCGGCCCCCCAAAAAAATCCCTAGAGTTCGGTCTTCTCTTCCGTACTGCATGCAAGCCACCCCAAAGCAGAGCTGCTGGTCCATTTGTTAGAAAATGCACGCAGAGGGAGAGAACCGTTCTTGAACTGTACATAGAGTTTACTAGCTAGGGCTGGTTGTATTTCATCTAGGCACGGCTCCAATTTATAGCTATCCTTAATATTTAGGAAATTAACTGTGAGAGAACCAGTGGGACGATTTTCATGGAGTTGGGCGAGTTTATCCCCCTGTAGCTATTAACTAGATGTTTAGGCGAGATTGTAGTACAGGCTACCTCCAGATTACTCCAGGGGCTGTCTCTGCCTATGGTGTGAAAACCTTCCTTAATGTTTCGAACCATGCCAGTTTCCCTATAACAGGAAATCCCAATATTTCGTGCAGCTCTGTCCTATATTCAGCCAGTTTGGGGGTCACCCATAATCAGCGCCAGAATATTAGAGGTCTACAGCCAATTTCGTCTGCAATTGTCTCACCCCTAGGTCCAAACATAGTGGGACAAGCGGGGAGCTCACTGGTAGGCTGAACAGTTGTTTAAAGAAATTATTCTCAGTCTTAATACTAGTCTTAGGAAGACGATGCCCTCAGAGGTTGGGCACATACATAGCAGCACTGTCTAGTTGGGTTTTGTAGATCTCTATAACAGGTCCTACTGGCTTCTGAAAAGAGTTTCTGTATAACTTGGCCAGCCCGCCTGCAGTCTGGTTTAGTTTAAGACTTGACTTATCCATTTGTGGCCCCAATCAATTTTTTCAGTTAAGATGAGACCTAGATACTCAAAAACAGATACCCGCTCGAGTTGGATACCATTCATGTGCGGGTTAGGACAGGTTGTGGGAATGGGGTTAAAGACCATATATTTTTTTTCCTGTATATTGATCTGCAAAACTCGTCAAAACCTTCCAGGATTCTCTGAATACCCATTGGTGATTTGGAAAGCAGGAGGGTATCATCTCCAAACATCATTGCCGGGATTCACTTGTGTGCTAGCTTAGGAGCGTCAATGTCCTTCAACCTGCTCAATGTGTCAACAAGTCCATTGATATAAAGACAAAAAGGGTGGGAGCCAGCACACAGCCCTGTCTAACTCCTCTATTTATTGGAATGGGTGGAGTGAGTTCCCCATGCTTCCCATACCTGATTTGTGTATAATTGCCCTCATGCAGTCTTCTTAACATGTTCAGGAGATCATAGGGAATTACAAGGTTGCTTATTACCACCTAGAGAGCATCTCTTGGCACTAGGTCAAAAGCACTTTTGAGATCCACAAAGACCAAGTATAGGCTACCACCTTCCAGATACACCGTTTTCCAATAAAGGAGTTGGAGCCTAAATATTTGGTCTATTGTGGATGCTTTTTCCCTAAAGCCAGCTTGTAGGGGACTCATAACTTTATGTTCCTCCAACCAGGTCTGTAAACGATCCAATAAAGTCCTTGCAACATATTTTTGTGTTACGTCAATCAGACTGATTGGTCTATATTTGATGGGCAAGAACCTTTTTTATACACTGGGAGAATCTCAGCTTCAGCCCAAGTTGCTGGGAATGCCATCCCTTGTAATATAGCATTAAAGAGCACTCACAGATATGGTCTCCAGATGTTATGCTCAGCATGGAAAAGATCCCCAGGTATCTTGTCCAGACCTGGGGCTTTACCAGGAGCTGTTTTGTCTTGCAGCACTGATAAATTCTGTCAGGGTCAACTCAGGGGTCTGTGTGTGGTGGTTTTGTGATGGCTGAGTTGCTGGGGTCTGGGTGCTAACCTCAGTCTCCAGCTGGGCGTAGAGGGCCTGGAAATGTTTTTTCCAACTATCAGCCGCTATATTGAGCTCTAGAGCCACCTTTCCATTTTTACTACCTGTACTTACAATGTACCAGAAGGCTTTCATTTCCTTAATCTCTAGGGCCTGTTTCTGAGAAGCCTATTGGTCCATTTCCTATAATTTTATTGCAAGTGCAATGGTGTCTTTATAGAATGCCCCCGCAGTTCTAGTTTGGGTTCTACTCTTAGATTTTATGGCCTTCTTTAGGACCCTCTTCGCTTCCTGACAGCTGCTGTTAAACCAGGACCACTTAACCTTTGCTCTAAAAGAGTGACAGGAAAAACAGCAATCATAATTCAATTTAAACACTCACAAAAGAATGTGGGTGGTCGATTCCTAGACATGGGAGAGCATGGAGGAGCAGTCATGAGAGGATATACAGGACCAGTGTGAGTACTGTACAGCACAGTACTCCAAGTGACAAAAAAGTATCAAGGGCCAACCAAGAGTGCTGTGTACGCAACACATGTATTAGGAGTGTCCAGAGTCGTCACCACCCAATAACTGGTTACAGTAATAAATGTGGCATCTCAAGGCACCCGCTTGAGAAAACATTTCTACTCTGCTGAAGATCAGAATATTTGGTGAATGAAGTAATATCCATCAGGATAGCAGAGGACATTACCTCCACCATCTCAACTTTACTCTGTCTGCCAAATTTAGAGATGATTGCCAGACCCACTGTCATCTCTGTACATTGAAGATAACTACAGCCATGGTGATTCCTTGCAATGTACTAGAAGTGTGGTGGAGAGCCGGTGTCTGGTTTGGCCTCCGTCCACCAGACATTTGACTTTTTCTGTATTTTCGAACTAAACTCTCAATTTGGGAGATTGTTTCTGAAAACAAAAAAGTAATGACTTTCACACCATTGGCATTGTCTGCCAAGGGGATAGTCATTATTTTTGTTTCCTTTCCGTCACCGCCATATTCATCATGCATTGATGGATAGGATTACTCTGTCCACTGTCAATAGGGCAGACAGTGTGATTTACTTCTTCCAATAACCCCAACTCTGTCGGGCCATCAGCAGGAGTATTGTGTTAACGGAGCCAAAAGGCTTACTTTGACAGAATACTTAAGGTCTGCTCATCTTTAAATTAGGCGGGTGGACTGAGAGTTGGCGGGAAAGGTTCCCTCTTGCATAAGCAATGGAGAATCATGTCTGTCAAACTCTAAATCAAACCCTTAGTCCATAGGTAGAATTTTTTACCCGGGGAAGGTATGAACATATCCACCCAAATTGAGGACTTCAGCGGTGTTGAAATTTCAATGTTTCCCTCTCAGCTTTTCTCATCAAAACCAGCGGCTGTAATGGGACCTTGTCCAAAGGCTATATGTTGCCTTTGAGAGGACTTTGATGGATACAGCCGGCACCTTGCCTCACTAGCAGATTTCGGCTTTCATTTCTGCCACTTAGAGCCTTATTACGAGTTTAGCGGTCCAATGGACCGCCGAACCCTCGGTAGCGGGTGCAGATTGTCAGACTGGCGGTCCACCAGCCGCATTAGGACTGTGGTGGCTGGACCACCATGGGTCCGCTGCTGCCTCCAGGGATTCACAATCCCTGGTGCTGTTGCAGCAGTCTGAGGCTCCTAAGATGCTTGTGGTGCTGCTTTGACACAGCCAAGCATATTAGGAGTTTCCTCACCGCTGCACTTTTCATGGCGGTGAGACTGCCACCCCACTACCATGGGGTGCATGCAGGGGCACATGGTGTGCCGTCTGCATGCAACCCCATGTTCCAGCATGGAATGAAATGCACAACATTTTGCATTTTGGCCTGTGGAGGAACATGCTTTGACATTCCCATTGCGGTGCCTATTTCAATAGCATCGCCGCGGGAACACCAAAGAACTGCCTCCCAGCAATTTAAAAAGTTTTAATCTGGCGGGCAGTCTGTTTTGGTTTTGCCAGTGTGGGAGCAGGGTGGGAGCATGGCAGCCCTGCTCCCACACTGCCAAAGTCATAATAAGGCCCTAAATCATAAGATAAAGTCTTTAAAAAGTGCAATCTTGCTTGGTGTAACCCACCCATGTTCTAATGCGCCCAGTCTGAAATCACACCTAGGTCCTGTTCAACCATGAACAATACCACACACAAAAGAGGGGGAGGAGAGGAACTCCTATTTCGACCTCCTCTAGAATGAATTAATCACACACAGAGAAATAGGAGTGAAGAAATCGCTTTTTAGAGTTTTGTTTGTCAAAGTCAATATGTTTGAAGAACTGCCCTCACCCACAAAAAATTGTTTCAGCCTCACCCACAAAAAATTGTTTCAGCCTCAGTGACATTGTCTCTCTTCAGGGAGCTTGGAGAGACATTGTCACTGAGGCGGATGCACCTTGGTGTATGTGTGACTACAGGGAGCCTCCCTGGCTCCTACGCTTTTTCGAGCACAAACTGCAGTGAAACTCAATGCTATCCAAAGTGTGATTACATGAACTACTTGTAAGTACAGGTTCAGTCCTCAATCCTCTTATTAAGGTAGGAAAGGAGGGTATAATTACGGGGACCTGGTAGTTCTGATAAAAGCTGGAGAAGACACAACACTAGGATGAAAGAAGGTCGACTCATTTGCATAGAGGAGGGGTGAATGGTTCATAATCTACCCTGTTTACACCATTCTCTGGTTTGAGATATCTTTTTAATCCTGCCAGGGAATACGAGAATAAAATAGGGATTTGGATGTCCCTGAGTCAGTTTTACATCTGACTTTCTGCACTTATTCTTTGCTTGATCCCTACTCTTCTTTGTGTTTGTATTGTTTTTTCCCCCACCCTATTGATCCACCCCATGCGTTGGTCTGCGCATGGGAGTATTTAGCAGCCCAAAGATGAAGCATGCCACAATTTTATGTGGGTGAGGGAAGTTTTTCAAACATATTGACTTTACAATTTCTTTTCCCCTTAATTATTTAAAAATGTATATCTGCTTTTCCCTCTGTTGCATTTTCATTATGTTGAGTTCTGACTTTTCATTTGTTTTACCACGGTTAAATATTTTACACATTTCCCTCAGTGAAGTCTTTCTGCTTTGTGACAGTGATAGCTGAGCTCAGGTTAAAATATTGAAGCTGTGTTTTACCCTAACAAATCTGTGGCCCTTTTTCTTGTGGTTGACTCCCTTCCACCCCAAATATTAATAATCACAGAACCCTGTTTGGAAGACTAGGTTGACTAAATTAAATATTATGACTGAGTATTGGAGAAATATTATTTACCGTATTTTATTTACCAATAACATCCAGCAATCATTGAATTCAATGTTATTCATCAGTTTTCTCAATTAAGTAAATCATCTTGAGTCTAGCATTGTGCAAATTTGTTTTAAAAAAACCTGCAAATATGTTTTTACTTTTTAAGGAAGGGTACAGGAGTTCAAATATGCATGGATGCTTTGTTTACCATTCTGGATTGCATCCAAATGGTGATTTTTTAGTTAGAAATTCCATGGCAACCTGCCAGTTTTCGTTCCTGCTTAGCTGACTAACTGATTGTCTAGAAATGGAGATGGACTCCGAGGGGGAAAGATTGGGTTCAGAAATTGAATGTATATGCTAAAGGCCTTTTGTTACGATGGGCGAGAACACCTAATGCGATTATAAGTTATTTAAAAACGTCTTTTGAAGAACCATACAGTAACTAGACGGACGGCTGCTATATGTTTTTTTATAATTGAACATACAATGTTTTCCAGTGGCTTAAAATCATTCTAGAGAAAAGTACTAATATCCCACCCACTGACGTATACAAATGTATTTACTGCCATCGTTCTTATTGCTTCATAGGTCACCATAAACGGTTTTGTGCGACTTGTTGCGTATTTATAGCATAATGTATTTATGGTATGTTTTTTTACATAGAGATACGGTTTGTAATTCATGGCCTTAAGTAGATGTGCAAATTGGGTGTGCGGAAAAAATATGACACTGTTACAACTTAGGGGATGTTTACTACCTATCACATCACTCCCTATATCCCCCCTATAAACATTCATTTTTCCAAAACTATGGTGCTCATTAGGAGTGGTCTTGTTTCTTTGTGCAGGTAAGCACAGTGGGTCGGTGGGGGGGGGGGCGCGGTGCAGGGCTCTTCGGATGGGTTGTCGACGAACGACACAGGGCATATTAAATAAATAAATAGCTCCTATTCTGTCGTCTGTCGATATCCCCCACCCCCCGCCCCACCAAGCTTACCTGCACCGGCGGGATGCTGGTACCGCATGTGTATATACTTAATTCAGTCTAGGTGATGTTAGAGGCAGCTGTAATACAGGGTTGCTGTACTGGTGGAGAATGACAAGCTAATCTCCCTTAGCCCTCTCTGGAAAGGGCTTACATTTTGTAAAACAATGCTATGTTACTGATTTCCACATGTGATCCTTTCCTTCCTGATGTGTTCTCCAGGAGGCAAAAGTCCTCCAGTGTTAAGCAGAAGATTTTTACATTGAAAATGACGTGTACTACTACTGTAGGAGTTTTAGCAACATTTTGGGGAGAAACTCAAAGGGGCATATTTACAAGGGCATTGCGCCACAGGAACGTGACTTGTAATGATGTTCCTGTGTTACAATGCCCTGCTCCATATTTATAAAGTGGTGTTAAGCCACTTTTTGTGGCTTAACGCCTCTTTGTAAATATGTTACCCTTTCACGCAGGTATCTGTGTGAAAGGGGCATGCAATGGGTGTTGCTGAGGGCATTCCACTGCAACCCCCGTTGCTTTTTGATGTGGCCCCAGATTTATAAGGATCTGTAAATCTGAGGCAGCACCAAAAGCTAACACCATGCATGAGCAGGCTTTAGAATGGCGAAACACGAAGCAATGCTTTTATTTCTCCTCATTATTCTGCAGCACACACAGAAAGAGCAAAACGCCATTACTTTTTGTTAATGTGCAGAAAGGTGTCCCTTCCTACACATAAACAATCATTAAATAATTACAATTTGGTACTTCTATGTGTGCTGCATTGTGCAGCACACATATAAGTAACAAATAGCTACAGTCATTCCCTGCAATGCAGGCACCCTTGTACTATGGTTTAAGGGTGCCTGAGCTGGTGCTAGGCAGGTAATTTTACTGCCAGCGCAAGGGAAAACACAGGGGGGTGCCATTGCCGAATTTGACACAGAGCCGCAGTTAGAAATGGGGGTCTCTAGTTGGCAAGATGCTACCCTGTCCAAGTAGGGACCCTTCTTCCTAGTAAGGGTAAGGGGGATACACCTCTAAAATAAGCTCTCCTCACCCCCTTTGTAGCTTGGCATGAGCAGTCGGGCTTATCTCAGAGGCAGTGTGTAAAGCATTTGCACATAACAAGCAGTAATACAGTGAATCACTAAAAAAAGGACACCACATCAGTTTTGGAGGGCGTCAATTTCGGAAGTCGGTGCAGGAGTCGTTGGGCCCTTGAAGTCAGATCAAACTCTGTGCAGTTGAAGTCCGGAGCACTGGCGTCAGCGGGCGTCAGGGCTGCGATGTGCAGTGCAGAGGTGTGGTGCGCGGTGCCATCAGGTTGTGGTGCAGGCAGCGGCTCGGTGACGGTTGTCCAGCAGCATCAGTCAGACCAGGGCTGTGGATGCGAAGTGGTGCGGTGCTCGTCACGGTGCTGGCAGGTCACTGTGCAAGCAGCGGAAGCGTCTTTGACTAAGAGCTGTCATCAACTGATCTGGAGCCCATGGCGCTGGCGTCGGTCGACCAAGGCTGTGGTATGTGGGACAGGGTGGTGCGTTGTGCAACTTACGAGTGGTGCCCTCAAACTACAGTGCAAGCTGCGGCATCGAGGTCGGCGTGGAGTGTCGTCATCGGGGATATCAGGGCAGCAATGTGAATTCAGGCAGTGCGTTGCCCACAGGTCATGGTGCAAGCAGCGGATCGATGGGGGCATTGGGCGATGGCGGCTGTAGGACCAGGATTGTGGTGCAAAGTGCAGCAGTGACCTCTGAATGAAAGGAGACTTGTAAACGCGCAACTTAGCCCGAAGGCATCAAGGCGCCTAACCAAAGACAATACAAAAAGTAGGGCAGATCATGTCTAAGCGTAGGCCTTGGCGAAAAGCCATGTCTTAAGAGCCTTCCTAAAAGCAAGCGCTGAGGGAAGAGATTTTATCTCTAAGGGCAAGTTGTTCCAGAGCCTTGGAGCAAGAGTAGAAAAGGCTCTACCTCCCCAGTTAGCCTTACGTATCCTGGGAACTTGGAGCAAGAACTTCTTGGACGACCGGAGAGTTCTAGAGGGTGTATAAGGGACCAACAGGTCCCTCACACCTCCGGACCGATTAGTGGCCAGGGCTCTATAAATCAAGGTCAGGGACTTGAAGGAAATCCTGGCCTCCATTGGGAGCCAGTGTAGAGTCCTTCTTGCCATGTGAGCTGAGGCCCGTTTGGGCAGGTCCAAAACCAGTCTAGCGGCGGCATTCTGGACCATTTGGAGACGGGTTACCAGACCCTTGTTAATGCCTAGATAAAGAGCATTACAGTAATCGAGTCTGGAACCAATCAATGCCAGGACTATGTGTTTCCTGGCCTGGAAGGACAGGTAGTGCCTGATCCTTCGTAAGATGTTTATAAGGCCCCAGCAGGTTGAGAGGGTTCTCTTTACCTGCTGATCCATCCTCAAAAGGGGATCGATCGGGACACCCAAGTTTTTAGCCAGAGTAGTCGGTGAAGGGCACACCCCCATAGTGGAAGGCCACCAATCAGCCGACCAAAAATCCTCCTTTCCCCCGAACACCAGAATCTCTGTCTTTTCTCCATTGAGCTTCAATGAATTACAGACCATCCATTGAGCGACCGCCTTCATACAGTTTTTAAATTTAGAGGCGGCCAAGATAGCGGGTTGGGTAAAAGACAGCAGAATCTGTGTATCGTCGGCATAAGAGATTACCTCCATCCCAAAAGATCTAATAAGCCTGGCAAGTGGGGTGACATAGATGTTGAAAAGGGTCGGACTTAATGCCGACCCCTGAGGAACCCCACAGTGCACAGGAAGGGATGGAGATAAAAACTCCCCCAGCTTTACTCTCTGTTCCCTCTGGTTCAGGAAGGATGCCAGCAAACTAAGAGCCGTTCCTTCCACCCCTATCTCTCTCAGCCTTGATGTTAGAACAGAGGGAGACAGGGTATCGAACGCAGCCGAAAGATCCAAAAGGATGAGGAGAGTGGTCAGTCCCTTGTCAACCCTGGTGCGGATGGTATCAAGCACGATGGTAAGGGCAGATTCGGTGCTGTGTTCTCTCCTAAATCCGTGCTGCGAGTGATCTAGCCTGTCATGGGTTTCCAGAAAGTCGACAAGATGCTTATTTAGATGAATTTCCAGCATCTTGGCGGGAGCTGGGAGCAACGAAATAGGGCGAAAGTTTTTAAGCACCCCCGGGTCCAGTGTGGATTTCTTTAAAAGAGGTTTGACCACCGCTTTCTTCCACTGTGGGGGAAAGGACCCTTCCTTCATTGCCCCGTTCATCACACCCAATAGGGGTGGGAGGAGACAGTCCTTGCACTGTTTAAGGAGTTTAAGAGGGCAGGGGTCTAAGGGGGACCCTGACCTAACCTTGGCCAAGAGAGCTTCCAGTTCCAGTAGGGAAAGGGAAGGAAAACTAGACAGACTCCCGTGGGACACCTCCTCAGATAAAGGCGACAGGGTGATGGAAGAAACTGTGGATATAGATAGGGCCGCCTTTTGTAGCTCCAGTGCTGAATGAATATCTACAATCTTGGTGTTAAAGAATTGTGCAATATCATTACATAGCTGTTGAGAGCTAACCACAGGATCTGGCATCTTTAAAGAGATGAGCGTGTCCACGATTTTGAAGAGGTCTTTGGGTGAGGAAAGGGAAGCAGTGAGAGAGGTAAAATATTCCTGCTTGGTTCTAATTACCTCCTTCTTATAGGTCTTCAAAAGAATTTTATGTTTGTCCCTCTCGCACAAGGCTCCACTAGACCGCCAACGACGTTCCTGTCTCCGTAATCCCTGCCTAAGCAGTCTGAGTGATTCGGAGAACCATGGTGCCGAGGGGGTTCTTCTGGCAGAGTAACACAGGGTGGCCGGTGCAAGTTCATCCAAAGCTGATATAACACCCTCTGTGGTGCCTTCAGGACACAGAACTGGCAGCGGCATCGTTGACGACATAGAGTTGCTTTTTCTTCTGTTGCAGCACAAAACACACAGTTCCCAGTGCTGGTAGCAGATGAACTTGAAGTCTTTGCTGTTCCTGAGACTTCGTGAACAGGGAGCAAGCTCTACCTCAAGCCCTTGGAGAAGCTGAAACAAAGAAATTGCAGAACGTTCTGTCCAGTCCTTTCTCTGCCGGGGCCGGACTGGCCATAGCAGGCACCAGGCATTTCCCCGGTAGGCCGCTAGGGTGGGGACCGGTTTTGGGCACCTGGGGGCCCGGTTTTGTTACCGGAGGTCGGCAATATCGGCCCCCTGTAACAAAATAGGTCGAAACCAGCCCTCGCAAACTGCTCAGCTGCACTCCCCCTCACCCCAGGGGGGGGGCGGCCGAGCAGTTTGCCAGGGCCGGTTTCTGTTCCCAGTCCGGCCCTGTTCTCTGCCCAAGACAGAAGCAGCCACTGCCGGCCAACCCAGCAAAGCACACAGCAAAGTGGTAGTTTCTACTCACAGCTTTTCCAGCTCTTCTTCTTGGCTGGTTCCTTGATCCAAAAGAGTTCTAAAGTTCTGGGGGTCTGGGCCCTAATATCTATACCACATTTTCCTTTGTTCACTTCTGGCAAAAAGCTTCTCGGCTCAGTCCAAACCAGTTCTGTCCTCTCTGGTCCAGCTTCTTGGCAGGAGGTGTAGACAGCATTGTACACAAGAGACAGGGCCTATTCCTGTGCAAGAAAAACTCCTTCCACTACTCTAAATTCAGCTCAGCTCTGATTCATCCAGGACAGGCAGGACACACCTTAAACACCGCCCCCCCCATGACTGTCTAAAGTGAATGCACATCCCCAGCTCCTGTCACTCCAAACCCAGACAGTCAATACACAACTCAGCAAAGGCACATCAGATGGCTAAGCAAGAAAATGTCCACTTTCTAACAGTAGCATTTTCAAACACACTATTTAAAAACCATCTTTTCTAAAAGATATGTTATTGAATTCTGAGTTTAGAGAGCCTAAACTCTATTTCTCCATCTTGTCCCGACGGAAAGTTATACATGTAAGATATTACAAAGCAACTCCTATGTTAGCCTATGGAACAGACACCCATGCAATGGTGAAAATCGAAATTGGCAGTATTTCACTATCAGGACATGTCACACACACCAGCCATGTCCTACCTTTCACATACACTGCACCCTGTCCAGAGGTGTACCTTTGGCCTCCCTGAGGGGCGCTTTAAATGTATGAAAAAGGACAGTTAGGGCCTGGCAAGTAGGGGCACTTGCCAGGTCGACTTGGCAGTAAGAACTCCGTGCAGACAGTGCAGTGGCAGGTCTGAGACACCTTTGAAAGGCTGCTTGTGTCAGTTACTCAATCAGTGATGCAGGCCAACTAGTAGCATTTGATTTTACAGGCCTTGAGCACACACAGTTCATTATACAAGGGACTTAGTAGTAAATCAAAAAAGCCTTATATGGAAACATCAATCCATAAACACAATTTACAGTAGGAGCACTTGCAATTTTTACCATTAAACAGCAGTGAGAAAGTGCGCAAAGGCACTAAACCAGCAAAACCAAGTCCAACGTACCATTAAAACCAGGAGGCCAGAAAGCAAAAAGACAGGGAAAACATGCCAAAAGATGCCAGGTCTAACACATGTCCCCTCCAGCTGAAAGTAGGGAGAACTATCCATCCACCTGGGAGTTCCTTTCACTAAGGAGGTAGAACCTGAACAGACTACCAGCGTTGGCGTGTTCTGTAGCTGGGCGGTGTGCCACTGTAAAGTCCATTTCCTGTAGAGAGCTGGACCATCTCAATAGTTTTGGGTTCTCACCCTCTCATCTGAGTTAACTATCTGAGGGGCTTGTGGTCTGTCTGAACTTGAAAGTGAGTCCAAAACAGGTAGGGTCTCTGCTTCTTCAGTGCCCAGAACACAGCAAAAGTTTTTTTCTCTGTTGCATGCTGCCTCTGTTCCCTGGGGAGCAGTCTCCAAGGAAGACTACAGGCTGGTCTAGGCCCTCTTCGTTCAGTTGTGAGAGCACCACTCCTACACCATGCTCTGAGGTGTCAGTCTGCACTATGAATTCCTTGGAGAAGTCGGGTGCCTTGAGCAAAGGTGCCGTGCACATGTCTCCTTTCAGCACATCAAAAGCTGTTTGTCAGGCATCAGTCCAGATCACCTTCCTGGACAAATCTGGGATAGTAACCGGTGAGACCTAAAAGAACTCTCATCTCTGTCTGGGTCTTGGGGGGTTCCCTCGCCAGAATGGCATTGGGCCCGATTCACAGAACTAACTTAAGACAAAATCCTAAACTTACTACCATTTTGGTATTCACAGAAGGCACTTACTCATTTTGGTATTCACAGAAGGCACTTACTAATTTCGGTATTCACAGAAGTTAGGACTCCTAACTTTAGGACTCCTAAATGCCTTCTGGGAATACCGAAAGTCTTAAAGTTAGGATTTTTCTCAGTTTAGGAGTAGTAAAGTTAGGACTCCTAAATGCTTTCTGTGAATACCGAAAGTCTTAAAATTAGGATTTTTCTCAGTTTAGGAGTAGTAAAGTTAGGACTCCTAACTTTAGGACTCCTAAATGCCTTCTGTGAATACCGAAAGTGTTAAAGTTAGGATTTTCCTCAGTGTAGGAGTAGTAAAGTTAGGACTCCTAACTTTACTACTCCTAAACTGAGAAAAATCCTAACTTTAAGACTTTCGGTATTCACAGAATGCATTTAGGAGTCCTAACTTTACTACTCCTAAACTGAGAAAAATCCTAACTTTAAGACTTTCTGTATTCACAGAAGGTATTTAGGAGTCCTAAAGTTAGGAGCCCTAACTTCTGTGAATACCGAAATTAGCAAGTGCCTTCTGTGAATACCAAAAAGAGTAAGTGCCTTCTGTGACTACCAAAATGGTAGTAAGTTTAGGATTTTTTCTTAAGTTAGTTCTGTGAATCAGGCCCATTGATTTTAAGCTGTAGGGGCACCACCTGGCTGCTTCCTACCTGGTGCCCTAAGTACACCACTGGCCCCTGCCCGAGCTGGCAATTACAAACCTTGATCGTGAGGCATGCCCTTTTCAGAGCCTCCAACACTTCCCAGAGGTGCACAAGCAATTTTCCCAGCTGGAACTGAACACTGCGATGTCATCATGGTAGTCGGCATTGACATCCTCCAGTTCAGTCAACACCTGGTTGACCTCCGAAAGGTGGCAGGGGCATTCTCTGGTGTTGAGAATACAGACCTCTACTTTGCACCATCAGTTAAGGCAATCTGCCAGTAGACAGATGTTAAATCAAACATGCTGAGGGACTTGGCAGCTCCCAACCGATCTATGAGCTCATCAGCTCTGGGTTTGGGGTTGCGTATCAGTCCTGGTGATGGCATTGAGCCCATGCTAGTACACGCAGAACCGAAGTTCAGGAGTAGCACCTGGTGCAGCAACCTTTGGAACCGAGATCTCTGGGCAGGCCCAAGTACTGTTGGAGGGCTCTATCCCCCCTAACCCCAACATCTTAGAAACCTCTTCTTTGATGCTTGTTCTAACCTTGTCGGTCAGCCTATAAATCTTGTGTTTCACAGGGGGGCTGTCCCCACTGTCCACAGCATGGGTAAACCACTGGGTGACACTGCGGGTCAGGGAGAACGGGGTGGCAAACTGCCCCAACAACTGGTGACAGTCCCTCTGCTCTTCTGGGGTCAGTGTAGGGGAGAGGTTCACACCTTCCATTGACCCATTGTGCTCCTTGGTAGACAGGAGGTCAAGAAGAGGTTTGCTCCCCTCTTCCATCCCATCATCTGTCACCAAGAACATGCTTCCTTCAGACCTCTTAAAGTGTTGTTTGAGGTGGTTCATATTGAGGTCCCTCTAAGGGTTCCTGGGAGTCTGCAAATGCACCAAATAGGTGACATCACTTTTGCGCTCCACCACCTCAAAAAGCACAGTCCACTTTTCCTGAAGAGTGTTCCCATTCCACCTAGGGACACTCCAGGGTACTTTATGTATCATAAGCATGGCCTAGATGCCGTATTATATCTCGAATTGTGGGTAGACTACACCAAGGATTTAGCAGAGAATCAGAGATGGCCCACTACTGGGACATGGGATGCAGATTGCATCATGAGAGTAGAAGAAGCATTATGGAAAAAGAAAGCCAGACAGTCACAGAAAGATGCCATTGAATTATGGCGTAAAGAATCGCATAGACGCATAGAGAAAGCGCTCAGAAAAGAAGAGAGAAGTAGGGAGGATTCAGAAAAAGCCCGAGAAAATATATTAATTGAGGAAGGTATCCGAGCAAAAGCCGAACAAGTAGACAGACAACGAAACACTCTTATGAATGGTATGTATCCTCTTCTGGCCGAGGGCTTACCTAAGGCCACCCTGGAAGTACCGAAAGATCTGCCACCTCCATTGCTTCCGACTAAAGTACACCCCAAGACTGCAAAGGACATTTTCCTTTCTTCTTATTTAGACGATATAGCCCCCGAATATGTTAATGCTCCGCCGCCACGTACACCACCTGTAAATGGTGCTCGACCCCGAGAAAATCTGTCCCCGCTTCTGCAGCAGCATACTCCTCCGTCCGTCCAAAACCTTCCGCCCGTTCCTCCACTTCTTCCTGCATCTATTCTTCCTACCTTACACCCAACGAATCCTTTTGGACCTAGCACCTCAGGAGGTGCGACAGGAAGTTTTCATACGCCGCCATCAGTGCGTCGATTGACTTATAGGGATCTAGCGCACCAACGTACACCTCAAACAGCGAATTATGACATACTTAAAGAGCCTCTTACAGATTGTAGATATGATCCAGTACCAGGTAAAGACGACAGAATGATGCTATCATCAGTACGTCTATGACGAGTTGCGAACTATTTAATGATATTACCAGGAATGATTGAACATCTAGACAAAATATATCGCTTTGTCCAAACAGGGCAAGGTTCTGAAAGTATTGGCGAGGCCATGGCATACCAGAAAGTGGACACGCAGAAACTGCTGTTACGCTTCTTCATAAACTGCCTGATAAGACACAGAGATAGGCCAGGCGTAGACGCGGAAGAAATGAGAGCCCTTAACAAATGGGGCCAGAATATAGCAGACGGAAAACATGATAAACAGAATAGTATAGAAAGTATGTACAGAAGGATTAGGAAAAAGGTAGAACAAATATGTGAAAAAGAACAGCCTGAAAGAGAAACAGATGCATATAAAACCGAGTCCTCAGGCGATGAGGAACAACTAGAAATGACAACAGGACAATTACAATTACCAGCTAGAGAAATGATAGCTTATGTAGGAAAAGGAAGATCCTTCAATAATTCAATACGTCTGATACGTCCAGAAAGTAAGAGAATGTTTCAAGCAGCTATGTCAAACCCAAGGACCCCTGAACATTTGTTTCAGGCTACTGATAAAATACTTCAAGAACGAATGGGGTACCATGTACTCGATTCTATGGATGAACAAGAATTAGCCAGGTCAGCAGTACAATGGGCTGACAGTTCTGATAAATATAGTGATGACGCGCTAGTACATACGTTTTTGAATCTCTCACCAGACGAACAGCGCTTAGCTGGTATATACATGATACAACATCTCCTTATATTATATAAAGGCCAACACTCCGATCCTGGTCCCCTACCTGATATACTGATAGAACTACTCATGAATAAATGGAGAGGTCCAGGTACCGATCTAATTAAAGTAATTCTAGAATATCGACACAGATATAGTGCCTTTTTGTGTCCAGAACATGATCCAGCTCCCTCCATGGAAAGAAAAACGTATTACATAGACAGACAGAATCCCTTACGCGAAGTACACCCAGTTAGAAATGATGATGATACTTTTAGACGCGTGTTTGTGTACACGCCTATAACTAAAATAGAACTATTGGAAATGAAAAAATTAGTGCCCAGCCATGACAGAGATCCAGCAGGTTTTCACCGTGAAATAAAAGACATGTTACTCATGGGAGATTATACCTATCCTGACATTATGAAAATATTGAAAGTATTATTGCCTGCCGGTATTTACGAGAAACTCAAAGAAAAAGAGTGGGAGGTGGGAGAACAAAAGATTGATTGGACAGCATTAGAAAACGAAGAAAATGCCCGAACTGCAGGCGTAGGGCTTGGAGACAAAACTAAAGCATTACCAGGATTATTAGTACAAGTGTTGCCACGTCTATTAACTACGAAAAAGGAAGACTGGGGAGCAATATCAGCTTGCAAACAGAAACCCGATGAAGACACTAGTGATTTTTATTCCCGATTTGAAAAATGTTTTGGTATTAATAGCGGCCTGAAAGCAAGTAGCGATTCATATCCACATCTTTTTGTAACAAAATTAGTTGAAAATTCCTTGCCTCAGGTTAAGAACAGAGTATTGAAAGTAGAGAGCTCTTGGCAAGCTAACACCCCGTCACAAATGTTACAAATGTTACAGTATCACCAGAATAGAATTAGAGAAGAACAAGAACACGAACAGAGACGTATGAAAGACACGAAAATGAAAATGCTCGTCGCTCAGTCAGTTCCAGCTGATAGTCATAAAAAGGGTGCGACACAGTCCAGTAATTCAGCGGTTCCTGTTAAAGGGACATGCAACTATTGTAAACAGCCAGGTCATTATATAAACGATTGTGCAGTTCTGAAACATAATATCTCTACGGGTAAAACCAAGGAGAGACCACGTCCGCCTAGACAGGATCAGATCCAACAACAAGCACCTCAGAATGTACAGCCTATGCAAGCTGCACAACAGACCGTAGCGGTACCACAGTCACCGCCTATTGCCGCAACACAAAACACCACACAACAGATGTACCAGTATGCACAAAATGACTATCCAGATTATCAGCGATACACATGAAATAGCCTAGAGAGGGAAGTTGGCTTACCCCTTATTGAGGTTCCCGTAGATCAAGAGGGTCCTTATG
This sequence comes from Triturus cristatus, assembly GCF_964204655.1. NCBI lineage: Eukaryota > Metazoa > Chordata > Amphibia > Caudata > Salamandridae > Triturus > Triturus cristatus. Next base: position 312,455,587 of record NC_140588.1, on the reverse strand, counting down.
TACAGAGTCAAGTATTAGGGAAAGACAGAAAGTTTTTAATTGATACAGGGGCAAGCAGAACAACTATAAGTCACAACGAGGTTCCAGGGGCACCCCTCTCAGGCTCACAAAATGTTTCCCTTGGATTTTCAGGACAACCTATTGTTAATGAAGTATCGCAACCTCTGCCTCTTACAGTTGGTCCATTGACACGGACTACAGGTCTATTGCTTACAAAATCATGCCCAGAAAACTTGTTAGGTATAAAGACACTGAAAGCTCTAGGAGCTGTAATATGTTGTTCCCCGGAGGGGGTACGACTATTCTTGCGTGACTTTAAAGGTCACTACGTATTTAGAGACATGGATCACAGGTTACAGAATGTCCCTGCACATTTATGGGCACAAGGCCCTACTGATGTAGGTTGTATGCACATTACACCATATCGAGTCACACTCAAAGTAGGAGTGGTATTACCACGAATTCGACAATACAAGTTACCCCCAGATGCTGTAGTGGCTTTGCTGCAAATCATTGACGAGCTCATTGCACAAGGAGTGGTTGTGGAAACCGACTCCAATGTGTGTAATTCTCCTATAATTCCGGTTCTTAAACGAACTGATCCAAAAGCACCACCAGTTTATCGATTAATTATTGATCTGCGCGAATTGAATAAATGCATTGTACCACAATATCCCGTGGTTCCAGATATCTCTTCATTATTGACAGCTATTGATTCAGAAGCAACGTTCTTTACTGTAATTGACCTCAAGAACGCCTTCTTTAGCGTCCCAATCGATCCGGAAAGCCAATATTTGTTCGGATTTAGTTTAAATGGACGAAGCTTTAAATTTGCACGCGCACCTCAAGGATTCACAGAAAGCCCCAGCATCTACAGCCAAGCACTGAAAAGACAACTTGACAGTATCCACATGCCTGTTAACACTGCACTGCTTCAGTATGTCGATGATCTGCTGATCACCGCCCGAAGCGAACCCGAATGTGAAAAAGCATCACTGACGGTTTTACATTTTCTGGCCGACAAGGGGCACAAGGTGTCCCCTTCGAAGCTGCAATTCTGTGTTCAGCAAGTTGTGTACCTTGGGCACTTGCTGTCCAAGGGGGGAAGACAGCTCACACCTGACCGCATCCAGTTAATTGTAAACATGCCACCACCCAAGACACAAAAGGAGGTGCGGGCCTTCATAGGTCTCACTTCGTACTGTAGACAATGGATTCCCCAGTATGCATTTTTAGTAAAGCCACTCATTCAGTTGACAACCCAGGAGGCAGCGACTTCGACTGTCCTCCCTTGGACTCAGGCACATACACAAGCTTTTGAAGACTTAAAGAAAGCCTTATGTCAAGCACCTGTTTTAGCGACACCATGTTACAGTAAGCCTTTTACACTCTTCGTTACAGAACGCGAAGGTACTGCCTTGTCAGTACTCACTCAGGAACAAGCAGGTTCACACAAGCCGTGTGCTTACTTTTCCAGCACATTAGATCCAGTAGCTCAGGCTCTGCCTACATGCCTGAAATCAGTCGCAGCGACAGCTTTAGCGATCAGACAAAGCGATTCCATAGTATTAGGACATCAATTGACAGTGCAAGTTCCACACTCCGTGGAAGTTCTTTTAAACCGAACTCAGACTCAGCACTTGACTATAGCACGACTGACAGGTTACGAACTAACATTGTTTCAGCCACACATAGAAATCAGACGCTGCAGTACATTAAATCCTGCCACACTTTTGCCATTAAGTGGAACAGACCCACTGGCACATGATTGTATTGAAGTCATTACTATTACGACAAAACCCAGACAGGACTTGACAGATGTCCCATTACCAGATCCAGACCTGACACTTTATGTGGATGGGTCATGCATGAGAACAAGTACAGGAGAATTAGTGGCCGCTTACGCAGTCACGACAGACACCGAAGTCATTGAAACAAATTGTATTGACACATTATCAGCTCAAGCAGCAGAGCTCATCGCTCTGACACAAGCCTGTATCCAAGCCAAAAATAAGAGAGTTAACATATACACAGATTCACGTTATGCATTCGGAGTTGTACACGACTTCGGAGTCCTTTGGCGAGAGAGAGGTTATTTGACTTCTCACGGTGCCAACATTCAACACGGTCCCCTCATTCAAGCTCTGTTAGATGCAATACATCTGCCTACTTCGATATCTATCATGAAGTGCAAGGCTCATACAAAAGTCACCGATATCATTTCCCAGGGTAACGACCTAGCAGACCGAACAGCTAAGCTAACAGTACAGAATAGAACTCATGCAACTGACTTGACAAAGACAATAGTTCCGACACACTGCATGACAATTAGGGATCCCGCCCTTGATGTAATTGACATACAGACACATGCTACGCCAGAGGAAATCAAGAAATGGACTGAACTAGGAGGGATCCAAACAGATCAGGGATGGATGACGAAGGGAAAATCTACATGGTTTCTCCCCGACTCAATGGTTCAAGTTATCATTAACACAATACATAGTCCAGCACATCTAGGAGAAAAAGCTATGTTAGACAGTATTCAAAACATTTGGTTTAATAAACACTTACGAGCTGCAGCCAAACAGAAAGTCCGTACTTGTATGATTTGTTGTCAGTTCAACCCAGGTAAAGGTGTACCTGTAGAGCAAGGTGGATTTCAACCCCCTGATCACCCTTTTGAAGTCCTCCAGATGGATTATATCCAGATGGAACGATGTCGAGGATTCAAATACGTCCTCGTAGTTGTATGCGCTCTTTCCCGTTGGACAGAAGCATATCCAGTCTCAGATTACACTGCCCCGACCACTGCCAAGCAGCTGGTTCGTGAATTCTTCCCACGGTATGGTTTGCCCCGTATCGTGTACTCAGATAATGGCCAACCGTTCTCATCCGAGCTGATGAAACACATTTCACTCCTGTTAGGCTATCAATGGAAATTCCACTGTGTCCGGCATCCCGAGGCAGCAGGTCTCGTGGAACGTCATAACCAGACTCTGAAAATTCGACTTTCTAAAATCTGTAGAGAGAAAGGCGTCGACTGGATAGTAGCCTTACCAGTTGCACTATTTTACATGAGAATGATAGCACATTCTCGAACAGGGCTATCCCCGTACGAGGTGGTCTTCGGTAGGCCACCAAATATGTGGGGGACGCCTATACCTCGTAAAATCACTGATGTTGATTGTAATATGCTGACAGATTACCTTGCTTCCTTGATGTCTGCACTACAATCTTGCCGTTCACAGGTAGCTGCAGCCTTTCCCGACAACACCGAGGTGAAGCCCCATGAAGTGGTTCCCGGAGATTTTGTCTTCATAAGAAATTTCGACAGGAGGAGCCCGTTGGAGCCTCGCTGGCAAACGCCGAGATTAGTACTCCTGACCACGAGGACAGCAGTGAAGGTCGAGGGTCGCAAGGGTTGGCTACACTCGAGCCATATCAAGAAATTTCATGGACTACCTTCTGATTTGAACTCTCAGCCCTGCCCCCTTCCACAGACTGATTCAAAACTTCCCCTGGTCGAGAACACTGCTTCCCAAAACTATAAACTGAAACTAAGGTCTAGCAAGTCAGACAATTTGATTGTTTAAGTCCTCTCCTAGGTGAATCGGTTGAATTAGTCTCTGACATGTATCCTCTAGACCGAAATCGAGAGAGAGATAGACAGAAACAGCTCAAGAAACGTGCATATTGTAAATCACTTCATAGTCACTGTATAGTGACATTGTTGATTATGTTTTTTCTAAATTTGTTGATTATTGCTGCAAGTATACTGTTGCACATATACTATCCTATTTTCAAGCGTGCTCATTCTGCTTACAATGATACTGCCGAACATTCTTTTAGCGAATTACCTTCACATGAGTTGCCCTATAGACTTGCGCTGCGCAACAACACATTCATTAGTATGTTACATCACTCCCATCAGGCCAGCAATGCTACAAATTGTTGGATATGTGGCCGACTCCCTCCCTATCAGAAATACAAAGGAGTTCTGCCTCTCTTTCCGTATCCATTCACACATAATGGTTCCTGTGGCGCATGGTTTAGTTTGATTAATTCTTTAGGTTCAAATACTGTAGTTTACCAGAGCAACTGGGTATGGGGAAACCTGAACTTAGTTTTGCTTAAAGCCTGTTACCCTAACAAGGAGGGACTTCCCAAAAGGACAGGAACTGACCTAGAAAATGAAGTATATGGATTAGGTAATTTTACACTCAACCTCATGATTCTGAATGTTGAATCCGAAGCTGCACTAGTCTTGCCTGCTATGTCAGTATTACCAGTCAAAGGTGAATTATGTGTAAGAAAGAATGGTTCAGTACACCTGGGTCATAGTAAATGTACTACTGTGATCGAATTCAGTGAGAAAGGCAAGTCTACATTTAGAGCTTCCCGTCATTCCTACTTCATTTGTGGTCATACCGCATATATACGCTTACCTCTAGATTGGGATGGTACCTGTTACATTGCATTCCTTCTGCCACCTGTTTTCCTAGCCCCTCCTGATTATCATAGAAATACCCATCTAGTACACAATAGACCCCAGAGAGATATCCCGATTGTCGACTACACTGAAACAGCATGGGAACAATACACAGACTTCAATAAAGGTCTCTTTCCCTACATAGGAGTTGTCTCTAATAGTAAACTGATACGCAGATTAACCAGAACCCTTGAAGCAGTAGTGAATGAAACTACCTCTGCCCTAGGCAACTTAACAGAGGAGCAGTCTGCGATGCGGATTGTTGTTCTCCAAAATCGTCTTGTCCTTGACGTCATCCTGGCCGATAGGGGCGGAGCCTGTAGAGTCATCGGATCAAGTTGTTGTGTTTTCATTCCAGAAAACGCGCCATCCGTATATAAAGCCATAACTCGTCTTCATAAGATTGCAAGCCAGATACATCAGAATCCAGGCACCTGGACATGGTCCGGTTGGTTCTGGAGCGTGTTGTCAGCCTGGGGATGGAAAGTCCTATCCTTCCTAGGTATTGGCCTTCTCATAGTATTCAGTTGTTGCCTGTGTCTACAATGTGGACCAGCGATTTGCGGCCTGTGTGCCACGTCATGTATTCCACGTTCAAGTTCTCGTTCAAAATCCCGGAAGAAGAAAGAAGAGCAAATGATGTTACATGTACAGATTGATGGATTCCTGAGGATCGATATCTCATGAAGGGTCCGTAGGGGACAAGGAGGTAATGAGGAAATATGAATTTTTATGGTCAATTATGTCCCCTATCTTAGACCCCCACGGCTCCATGTCCATGCTACAAGTACATGTATGTTCCCTCCACTTCAAGCTATGAGGACGCAAATACATATGTGTCCAACGTCAACATGTCCTCTTTCAGGTCTGCCATGAATGGGTCGAACATTCCGTTCCTAAGTATGCCTTGCCACCGTCTTTATATGGTATACTTTTCACGTTTCCAGCTCTGGCAAGGTAGGCCCTGAATTCTGCCATCGAGCTTTCCTGCTTCTGCCTCTGAATGCTCCAGCCTGGACCTGTATCTGTATCCATGACCTTTGTCTTACTTCCTGCGCGGCTAACGGTGCCTGGCCCGGCCTGTTGCCTGCCAAGACTGTATTCAGCCTTCAAGTTATCTGCTCCGCTCCTCGAGAAAATGCATTCCTGTCTAGTAGTTTAGGTAAACATCCTTCCAGCTACAGAGCAAAGGGCCCGGCCTTACTGTCTCCGTGCAAGTAATTCATGGTTTCTGTTTCCATGGTAGGCCCATGCCCCTCGCATCTCATGCAGACACGTAGACGCTTATACACGCACTGGTAGTCAGTATAGGATAGCCTCTGCCTGAGAGACCTTTCCTTCCAGATAATACAGTTCCTTAAACACAAGATATTAGATACGATTTGGGATTAGGTTGTTCTGACATCCCAGACTTCTGTCTCCTCATGTAGGGCTAAATGTCAAGTCCCCTTCACCCTCCAGTTACACGTCAATCACACGTCATGCTGCTGCACGCGCATCTCTGCCAAGTATTTCTGCTGACTTTGCAGGATTCTCTTATGGATCCACCCACTTGTGTCATCATCATAACGACGTTTCTAGTACATGCCCTCATGCACGCCTATTGTAACGCCTTTTCATTACGTATGTGTATTCTTATCTCTCTTCTCAGCTGCAACGCCTTCTGCATATGTCTTCACTGTAATGCATTTACTATAAATATGACAACCTGTCAATAAAGTATTGCTTCTATCCCTTCCCGAACCTTAGTGGTGACGGAATACAATTGCCTGGTTCGAACCAATTCCTTTGTAAGGAATAAACCCATTTTAAAACCTCAAATGCCACGGATTCTGCCTCTTATTTTACTGAGTTATTCTTATTTAATTTTACCGCATAAATTAAGTCTAGGTAATTAAATTTACCACAATCTGTCACCAAGAACATGCTTCCTTCAGACCTCTTAAAGTGTTGTTTGAGGTGGTTCATATTGAGGTCCCTCTAAGGGTTCCTGGGAGTCTGCAAATGCACCAAATAGGTGACATCACTTTTGCGCTCCACCACCTCAAAAAGCACAGTCCACTTTTCCTGAAGAGTGCAAGACTCTTCTCTGGCCATGACCCACACTTTCTGGCTAGGCTGAAACTACCAGAGTGGCATTCTGGTCATGCCAGCATTTCATTTACTCCTGGCTGGCTTCTAGGTTCACCTGAGCGTGTTTCCTGAAACGCAAAGTTTGGTTCCTGAAGGACAGTGCCTAGCTAAATACATCCTGAGGAGTTTTCCTGGAGCTCTCTCACAGCCTTCCTTCACCAAACTGAGGGGTCTTCTCACAGGGTGCCCATACTGAAGCTCAAAGGGACCGAACCCTAATGACTTCTCTGGTACCTCCCTGTATGCAAAGAAAAATCGTGGTAAGATGATATCCCACTTATGCCTCATGGGTTCTGTTAGAACCTTGATCATGCCTTTTAGGGTTTGGTTGAATCTCTCCACCAACCCATTACCTTGGGGAGTAAGGAGTGGTGAGTTTGTAGGTTGCACCACTCTCCTCCTCCAGGTTTGTCATATACTTTGATTTGAAATTGGTACCCCGGTCAGATACCACCTCTCTGGGGAACTCCACATGGGAAAATATCACCATTAATACCAGGCCCACAACTAGCACCATTGTTGTCCAGAGAAGGATAGCCTCCGGGTACCGGGTGGCACGGTCTACCAAGACCATATGTACCTGTTGCCCATGGATGTCTTGGGGTCCACAGCCCCACAATATCCATTCCCACCATCTCAAAAGAGGTGTCAACAACTGGAAAAGGTTGGAGTTGAGCCTTACACTTCCTCCCACTCTTACCACTTGCCTGGCAAGTTTGGAAAGACCTACAATGAGCATCAGACTGCCTTCACATTTGGGGCCATAAAGGTGGGTGACAATCCTGTCAAAGGTCTTTTCTTGCCCCAAATGTCCTGCCAAAGGTAGGTAGTGAGCCAGATCCTATAGGAAGGTCCTGAACCACTGGGGTACCACCAGCATAGACGGGCTAACCCAGGCTCAGCGACCTTAGGCTCGCTGAATAGAAGACCATTCTCCCAGTAGATCTAGTGTGATCCAGACTGTTCACCAGCTGCCTGGTTTGCAGCCTGCTGCTGCTAACCCTATAGAGAAGGGAATGCCTTCTGCACCCTGTAGAATTCTTCCCTGGAACCCCCTTCTTGCTGACATTGGGTCAGCTCAGATAAGCCCCCCAGTTCAGCCACTTACTCCCCTGTATGTGCTGGGGAGTCTCCCTCAAATTGAGCCCCCTCCCGGACTGTGAGAACTTCAGGGTTGGGTTTCCCACACCCCTTGCCCTTTCTATTGGCAGGCACCCAGACCACTGTTTCAGGCTCCAGGTCCTTCTGATTACCCTTACTGTCTGCTATAGACCAAGTGTTCACGCATGCCCACTCTGGCAACCCAAGTATCTCCAAGTGAGTCTTGAACTCCACTTCCTCCGAGAAGGACTGTTCCAGGTTATTACCTAGCAGACAATCTACAATCATGGTAGGGCTCACAACCATCGTGTTAGACCTGGCACCTTGGTGTGAGTCTCCCTTCCACTTTTTGTCGCTGTGCCTCATGTGTTTTACTGGTGTTAGCTGCTCAAAGCACTGTGCCACTGCCAACCAGTGCCACAGTGCAAGTGCTCCCTATTTAAAATATATATGTTGGTTGGATTCCATGATTGGCTTATTTGGTTTACTGTCAGACCCCAGTAAAGTGCACCAGGAGTGCCCCGGGCTTGTAAATACAAATGCTGCTGGTGGACTTGCAACACTGGTTGTGCCACCCACAGAAGCGGCCTAGTGAAATGTGTCTAAGGTCTGCCATTGCAGAACCTGCGTGCAGTCTGGTACTGCCATGCTGACTGGGCAAGTGCACCCACTTCCCAGTCCCTAAACCTTCCCTTAACTTCATATTAGTCACCCCTATGGTAGGCCCAAGGGCAGGGTGCATTGTAAGCATAAGGTAGGAAAAGCCCTGATTTGTGTGGCATGTCCTAATAGTGAATTACAGCCATTTTCGTTTTTCACTATTGTAAGGCTACCTGTTCTCCATAGGCCAGAATGGGCTGTTAGAATTGTTACATCCTATGATCCTAACAGACCCAGGGAACATGGTAGAAAATCGAGTTTAGTATGCCTGAACTCAGAATAATAAAGCACATCTTTTAGTAAAGTTTATTTTAATATTCTGTGTTTGCAAATACCACTTTTAGAAAGTTGGTATTTGCTTGCCTAACCATTTCAGCCCGCCTCTGCTATGATGTGTATCTGCCTGTCTGGTTTGTGTGAGTGACAGGGCTGGGGAAACCCAGAGGGGCAGGGCTAGGTGGCCTGGTGGTGACTAGAGAGATTGACATCCAGATGGGTGGGAGGAGTGCACCTGGACTCTGAATAGGGCTGTGCTCTGCCACCACAATGCTGGCTCCACCTCCTGTGGAGTGGCTGATGTCTCTGCCCTGCACCCTGAAGAGAAAGGCAGAGTCATGTCAACAAAGTGCTCAAGAACTGGTTTGAACTGGGCAAAGGCCCCCCTACCCCAGAGGAACAAAGGAATTAGGGGTATAAGTATTGGGACCCTGCTCCCAAGAAATTAGATCCTGCTTGACAAGAAGAACCTCTGCCTGAGGAGAAGGAACTGGGAAAGCTGCGCCGAAGAAGCGTGTCACCATTGCAGCCATCGTAGCTGACGCATTGCACCGCATCAAGAGAAGAGTCTTGCATCGAGGAAGAAGCGTGTCGCCATCGCAGCCATCGTAGTTGTCGCATTGCACCGCATCAAGAAAAGCGCCTCGCATCCACGGAGAAGCGTGCCGCCGTCGGAGCTGCTGTCGTCGCATCGCGTAAAGGGGTGACGCCGCTGCAGCATCACATCGAGCAGAAGCGTCTCGCAAACGTCGGAGAAGAGTGCCGCTGCCAAGGCCACTGTCGTGGACGAGTCTTCTCGCAACATCGGAGAAGCGTAACGCATCTGGAAGATCTTCACGTCTTTATTTCTTTGCACCAGAAACTTCATCGCAAAAGCATCGTTGCAACACTTTCGTTGCCCTGCGTGTCGCATCTAAGGTACATTGACTTAAAGTGTCGCATTTAAGAACTTAAGAGAACTAAGCAAACTACTACCATCTTAAGTAACAGTATTGTGTATTTTTGTCGTTTAATTGTCTTGTGGTAACTCTATATAAAGAATCCTTATTTTTAATATAAAAACCTGTGTGGTGTCCATCTGTAGTGTTGTCACTTGATTACTGTATGTGTTCACAAATGCTTAACCTATAACGCTCTGAGATAAGCCTTGTCTGCTGGCGCCAAGCTACCTAGAGGGTGAGCAGGGGTTATTTTAGGAGTGTAACCCCTTACCCTGACTAGAGGAAAGGTTCCCTGCTTGTCACAAGTACCTACCTGTGCCAACCAGAGAATCCGGATTCTAACACATCCTAAAGGGAACTGAGACCCCTCCTCCATTAAAAGGGAACCTGTGCCACCTTACACTGATGCTCTGAGTTCTCCACAGCAACTACTTGGTGGAATGCCGCAGGGACTATCTGCTCCTCAGAGACCAGGTGACACCGAACTAAGGTCACACTAGCTCCTGAAGCTCTGAGAGCCTCTGCCCTTCTCCCATTGATGGTCACCCAGGTGCTGTATTTCTTAGTGTTTGCAAGTATATCTGGTTTCCTGGGACCATCTCACTGTCCCTTAGCGAGGCAAGGGTAATTTCTGCGGGATCTCCACACTCCTCTGGGTGCCCCTCCTCCCCATGCGCTACACAACACCTTGGCAGCCCACCGGTGGGTGGCTGTGCCATCTTGGGGCAATTAGAATCCTCCTTCAAGTGACCCATCTGCTCACAGGTATACCAAATGAGGGGTCCTGTGTTTGCAGTCTTCGCTAAAGAGACCCATGGCTGCTAATCTCCTGGGGGATGGGAATCTTTTTCCTGGGTGCTAGTTTGGGGCCCTTTAGAGAACTTCTTTCCTTTACTTTTATCTCCCCCACTTCTTATGGGGACCCTTCCCAACTTTGGTGGAGTCTCCCCCATACACCTTCTTGTGGATCCTGGGATTCACCCAGTGGTCTGCCTCCATGGCAAGCTTCCTGGGGTCAGTCAGCTTACTATCAGTCAAGTGCTGGCATAGCTCTGAAAAACATATACTAGACAAGTGCTCCCACACAATCAAATTGTACAGCCCCTGAAAATCTGTTACATTGCTGCCCTTCGCCCAACCATCCAGTGACCTGGAGAAAGAAGCCACACATTCCAGCCATGTCTGTGAATCAGTTTTCTTAGTGGACCTAAACTGATCCATGTACTTTTGAGGGATGTATGACGTTACAATGCATACTTTTACAACGCATGCACTAACAACGCAATTTTTACATCGCAACATCCACTACAACGCATTCCATTACATCGCATGATACTACAACGCATTTTAAAAAACTATCTTTACAACGCATTCCATTACATCGCATACTACCTTTACAATGCATACCATTACAACGCATACTGTTACATTGCATTTAAGGTAAGTATTGGATAGTATAGGGGTAAAAATTACTATTCTAACTCCAGGGGGTGCAACAGTAGGGTAAGTGTTGGATAGTGTAGGCGTTAAAAATTACTATTCTAACTCCAATGGTATGCATTGTAATGGTATGCGTTGTAATGCCTGCGTTGTAGTGACATGCGATGTAGTGTCATGTGTTGTAATGGTATGCGTTGTAATGGTATGCATTGTAGTGTCATGCGTTTTAAAGGATGTTCCGTTGTAATGCCTGCATTGTAAGTGTAGTGCGATGCAATAGTTGCGTTGTAAATGTTGTTTCCCACTTTTGAGGAGTGATATCACACCTAGTGAGAAGGGCCTCCTTCGTGTCAGTGTACCTGATGTTGTACCCCTTACCCAAAGCCAACAAGGCATCCCTCCCCTCTTCTGAGAAATGAGGACGCAATTCTGCGCCCCACTTCCTTTCAGGGGCCCAATTCATATTGATAGATGCGTCCCTGCCCTGAAAACACCTTTGTATATCATCACTCTTCTTTTACTCTTTCCCTACATTCTTAGAAATGTATACTAATCTGTCTGAGTGCACCGAGAAATTGCTGACACCACCTTTGCTGGATTAACCCTGTAGCTCCAGCTCCTGAAGACCACACTAATGGTCTAAATCAATCTTGTGTAATTCCATCTTGAGCCTCTTAAGCTCTATTTGATGCCTCCTAGCTTCCCTCCTGTCCTCCCGCTCCTCTGGGGACAAACCTCTGCTGCGCTGCCTGGCATGGAGGGTCCCTCCCCCCCAACAGCACATCCACTTTAGGTATAGGCTCCTCTGCCTCCACACTAAGATTTCCAGGCTGCCCACTGGCATGTCTGACTGATACCCAGGCCCTCAGCGCCTTTTGTAGCTTCTCTTTCCTGGTGAGGCCTCTGATTGGGACTCTAAGGTTTTTGCAAATAGCCTTCAACTCCCTTACATTGTAGGTTTACAAACTTTCTTCCACAAAGGCCACTTCTACGGATGCAACTGATGATGCAGCTGATTCAGGCATGGTGCAGTAGAAAGTTTAAGTTCAAAAAGATGGAAACACAAAAATAGACCTAAAAGAAAGCAGTATGTGGTAGGTAATGGCCTGTGATATGGTTGTAGTGTACACCAGTCAGTGTAGGTCAAGTGCAAATGCAAGTCCTATCGTCACAGCTGACAACCAATGTTAGAAATGGAGGTTTCTAGTTGTCAGGTTGTTACCCTGTCCAAGTAGGGACCTTCTTGCTAGTCAGGGTAAGGGAAATAATCTTCTAAAATAACACCTGCTCACCCCATTGGTAGCTTGGCACGAGCAGACAGGCTTCTCTAAGAGGCAGTGTGTATAGCATTTGCACATAACCAGCAATAATACAGTGAAAATACTACAAAAGGACACCACACCAGGTTTGGAAAAAAATACAATATTTTATCTGTGAAAACAAGACCAAAAATGATTTTTTTAAATCCACAATACGGTTCTTAGAAATATCAATAGGCAAAAAAAGACTTAAAGTACAGTTTCTTGAAGTTGATAGCTTCGCCCAGGGCTAAAACGACATTGTGACCAACAAATCCAAACAATTCTGACTGATCACGGCATTGAGGGCCAGCTACGGTGTCGGGAAGACCTGAAAAACAGTACCTTTAGAAATGCAGAGTGTCGGGGACTTCGCAGTGAGCTCTGAAGAGCCGGCGTCGGTGGGCATCGGTGCCAGAGGTAGGACCAGGATTCGTCGGGCTATTGAAGTCACACGCGTTGCAGATCGAATTCCATGCGGTTGAAGTTGGGGTCATTGGACTGTGTTGCCCTCAGGTCGCAGTGCAGGCAGTGGCTCGGGGACAATCGTCGAGTGGCATCGGTGAGACCAGGGCTGTGGTGCTGTGCTCTTCGCTGTGCTGGCAGTACATGGTGCAAGCAGCGGTGTTGTCATTGCTAAAGTGCTGTTGTCGGCAGACATTCCGGAGTCGATGTCGCCGGCGTCAGTAGGCCAAGGCTGTGGTGTGGGACTGGGTGGTGCATCATTTATTTTATGAGCAGTGTCCTCAAACAACGGTGCAAGCAGGGGCGTTGAGGTCGGCATGGAGCGGCGTCATCGGGGATACCAGGGCAATAGTGAGAAGCGAGGCAGTGTGAAGTGCGGTGCCCACAGGTCCTGGTGCAAGCAGCAGCTCAGTGGCGGGGGCGTGCGGTGGTGGCGGTGCAACCAGGGTTGCGGTGCAAAGTACAGCCGTGCCCTCTGTAGTGTCTTCAGGACACAGAGCCGGATGTGGCGTTAGTGATGGTGGTGGGTTGCTTTTTCTTCTGTTGCAGCACAAAATACAGTTACCACTGCTGGTAGCAGATGAACTTGAAGTCCTTGCTATTCCTGAAAATTCCTGAACAGGGGGCAAGCTCTACCTCAAGCCCTTGGAGAAAATCAAACAAAGAATTTGCAGAATGTTCAGTCCAGTCCTTTCTCTGGCCAAGACAGAAGCAGCCACTGTAGGCCAACCCAGCAAAGCACACAGCAGAGTGGTAGCTCCTCCTCGCAGCTTCTCCAGCTCTTCTTTTTTGCAGGTTTCTTGATCCAAAGGAATTCTAATGTTCTGGGGCCTGGGGCATAATACTTATACCACATTTTCATTTGTTCTCTTGTGGCAAACAAGTCTCTTAGCTCAGTCCAAACCAGTTCTGTCCTCTCTGGTCCAGCTTCATGGCATGAGTGGAGACAGCATTGTGCACAAGAGACAGGGCCTATTCAGATGCAAGGAACACTCCTCCCACTACTCTAAATGCAGCACAGGTCTATTCAGCCAGAAAGGGCAGGACACACCTCAACCCCCCGGGTGGCTGTCTAAAGTAAATGCACACCCCCAGCTCCTGTCACTCCAAACCCAGACGTCAATATACAACCCAGCAGAGGCACATAAGATGGCTAAGCAAGAAAACGCCCACTTTCTAAAAGTGCCTTTTTCAAGCACACAATTTAAAAACCATCTTTATTAAAAGATGTGTTATTAAATTCTGAGTTTAGAGAGTCTAAACTCGTTTTCTACATTCTATCCCTATGGAAAGGTATACTTGTAAGATGTTACAAAGCAACTACCATGTTAGTCTATGGGACAGATAGCCTTGCAATGTTGAAAAACGAAATTGGCTGAATTTCACTATCAGTACATGTCACACACACCAGGACATGCACTACCTTTCATATACATTGCACCCTACACAGAGGGTTACCGTAGGCCTACCTGAGGGGTGTCTTAAAAGTAAGAAAAGGGAAGGTTAGGACCTGGCAAGTGTGGGCACTTGCCGGATCAACATGGCCGTAAGAACTGCACTCAGACACTGCAGTGACAGGTCTGAGACACCTTTGATAGGCTGCTTGTATGGGTGGCATAATCAGTGCTGCAGGTCCACTAGCAGCATTTGATTTTACAGACCCAGGGCACACACAGTTCACTATACTAGGGACTTAGTAGTAAATCATATAAGCCAAACATGAAAACACCAATGCATAAACACAATTTACAGTAGGAGCACATGGACTTTATCATTGAACAATAGTGAGAAAATGCACAGAGGCCCTAAACCAGCAAAACAAAGTCCAACGTACCAATTAAACCAGGAGGCCTGAGAGCAAAAAGACTGGAAACACGCCAAAAGATGCCAGTTCTATCAGCCACACTCTGACATTTTGTTGTAAATGTGCCTCAAAGTTCTATCCAGAGCAGCATTAAAGATATCGAGATAAGGGGAGCTTAAAAAGTATATGGGCCGGATTCACAAAATACATTTAGTAGTAGTAAAGTTGGGATTCCTAACTTTACTACTAATAAACTGAAAAACATTCCTAACTTTATGACTTTTGGTATTCACAAAAGGCATTTAGTAGTAGTAAAGTTAGGAATCCTAACTTTACTACTAAACTGAGACAAAATCCTAACTTTATGACTTTTGGTATTCACAAAAGGTATTTAGTAGCAGTAAAGTTAGGAATCCTAACTTTACTACTAAATGCCTTTTGTGAATACCAAAAGCCATAAAGTTAGGACTTTTCTCAGTTTATTAGTTGTAAAGTTAGGAATCCCAACTTTACTACTACTAAATGTATTTTGTGAATACCGAAAGTCATAAAGTTAGGATTTTCTCTCAGTTTAGTAGTAGTAAAGTTAGGAATACTAACTTTACTATTACTAAATGCCTTTTGTGAATACCGAAAGTCATAAAGTTAGGATTTTGTCTCAGATTACTTTTGTGAATCTGGCCCCCTGGTGGTGAAAAACCCGCCCCACTAGGAAAGTTTAAACAGTTATAAACTCCATCTATGGACAAACATTTCCAAAAATCCAGATTCTTGGAAGCAGGATTTTCCATTTACAACCACAAATTGCACTGTGTGTGCAACTAGGGGTCTTATTTACGACCCAGTTTATGGCACTCTTGCACCATGCAACATCGTGCAAGCGTGATACAAACTTTAACTCATATTGTTTGAAGCCACGCAAAATCACTTTGCATGTCTTTCAGTGGCTCCAACAATATGGAGTAAAACAATGCTACAATGCTAAGTTACTCTGCCTTGGGTAGGCATTCTATGGTCTTTGGAAAGGTGTTCCCATGCAACTCCCATGGTATTTTGATGCATTCTCAGATTTATAAGACGTTGTAAATCTGGAAATGCACCAAAAAGATATGCCACCCCAGGTGAGGAGTAATAAGGAGAAATATTTTTATTTCTCCTTGTTTTTTCCTCTTTCCACTTTTCTTTCTGAGCACTCATAAAAAGAAGAAAAAGTCTCTCTGGATCGTTTTTGTGCTGGAAGGTTCCACTTATAACACCAAAACAAAACTGCCTACAACACAGGCACCCTTGCATCATGGTGCAAAGGTTCCTGCATTGGCATTAGGCTGCCAAAATGACTCCAGCGAAAGGGAAATGGACAGGAATTGCACTCATTGGATAAATATGGCACATTCCTGCCCTTTCCCCGTGACACAGAGCAGCACAACAAAGTGACTTGCTGAGCTGCCATGTGCCACAAGGGTCATACATATTACCCTAAATTCAGTTTACTTGCCCTAAAAGAGTTTTGAATTGTGATGATAGTTTTGCTTTCACTGAACAAATTATATTTGAGCTGTGTACATCAATAATACACTTTTGTTTTTAAGTCGTATTGATATTAAAACAATTATGGTCAGAAGTGTAAAGTTTTTTTTCTTGACAATTATAAGCATTTATAGCCAATGACTGCACATTTCTGAATATATTTAATAATTATCAAGAACTGCATGCCTGAATAATCACTGCAGCAGAAGAGACATCAAAATCATCTGTAATATGAGCTGATACAGTTCTAGGTCACCAGTGACTTTGGATCCTCTGGGTATGGAAACCTAGAATCATCTTACCCAGCCTGTGTTAGTGACACTTTTAACTGTAGCAAAATTGACTTCCTGCTTATGTCGTATAGAGCACTCATCACAGCACTATATAAGAAGAAATAAAGAAATATAAATTCGACTTTGACTTTCCAGATGTTATTTCTTTTGGTTCAGTGTAAAGGATAGTCTGCAATCAAAAAATGTGACAGATTTGCGAAAACCTGTCATTATCATTAAGCCTGGTAGGAGTAATGACCCTGGAAATACAAAATCATCAGTCTGCAACATTTTGAAGGAAAGGTTGAAATTTTGAGGATAATTTGCATGTATTTTTTCTTTTTAGTTGATAATGATTTTTACAGCAGTGGATACTGCTGAATGTGAACTTTCATTCCAAATGGCTGCACGTAGTAATGGCTGACAGATCGGTTCTCAAGATGGAAGTACGCTCTAGTAAAACTTCTTCTGCATTTGAAGCAAATTTCTTAATTTTGATTTAAGAAAATAATAATGGGAATCTGACAAGAAGTTGACATGCACTTGGAATTATGAGTATTTTTTAGAATCCACCTCCAGCAGGTATACAAATAGCTTCACAGTCTCGTCTCTCCAGCCTGGCATCAGGTAGAATCACCAGCACACCAGATTCCACCTGATGACCAGCCTGATGTAAAGGGACCCTGCCATAACAGATGTAGGCCACAACACATCTCCCCAACATAATGATAACAGCTGAGGGGTGATAAAAAAGCAAAAGAGGAGGAAACAAAGAAATAAGAATAACAACATTTCTCGAATATAATGAGGAAACAATGCATCCCTGTTAGTATGATGTAAAATGTGTCAATATTAAGATAATCAAATCATACATAACAATAATTATAACTGAAAGTAAATGGGAGATCATACATATGTGATATATAAAATGAAACGCATCCACTGCATAATCCTTGAAATGCACCGGACGTGTCTAGGCCCTTTGTACTCCTTCTGAACTACTCACTGTCTTCACACAACTTGTCAGGTACATCACTTGGAGCGAGGTTGGCATCAATACACTTGTCTAACCGTGACATACTCCAAACATCTCCACCATCTAAAAATACAAAAATGTTTTGCTTTAATTATTTTCCTGGGTTTTGAAGACCTAGACTCTCCTTCGGGACACCACACAGGCTTCTTGATACAAACCAAATCACCCACATTTTATTTTCTCCAACACACACAAGGGCATATGTATAAGGGGCTAACGGCGCCTTAGCAGCACTTTTCCGACGGTTTTGCAATGATATTTTTATTGCCATATGTACAAGCTGTCGATAACTTCTGTTAGCTGCAGTTTTCCGGCAAAAACGTCCATTCTAAAGTTCACCACTTCTGTTATTGATATTAACATGCAAGGGAGGCGTTCCCGTGCAAAAACGGTTGCTAACCCCACCTCCCGATATTTACAAGGGGATTCCTGAACTTTGGAGGACCAAAAAAACTGCCTCTAACTGCCGTTAGAGGCAGTTTTTTAAGATCAGATAATAGCTGGTCTTAAAAATGGAGATAACACTTGGGGCTTCTTTCCAGCAGGTTTTGGTGCTGGACAGCGCTGCAAGCAATGTTGCAGCCTGCCCTGTGACAAAACTACAGGGCAAGAATGCGCACCATCAATAAGATAGTGCGCATTCATGGTCCTTAGTCATGAAAAGTGTTGCTGCGCTGTGACAAGACAGCATTGCAACACTTTTCACTACTCTCTTCTTGCTACACCACGGATACGCAGTACTTACTGGACAGCGCTCCATGACACAAGTAATGACAGATACGTCTGGAATCCTGACGTATCTGTCTGTGCTAAAGTCACGCATTGCTGCAGTCGTGTCACAAGCATGATGCAGCTCCAGCAATGCATGGGGCCAGCCTATGCCTGTGGCACTGCGTCACCCTTACGCCTGCCATCAGGAGGTGTAAGGTACTGACGCAGTGCCATCCTACAATTGGTGCAATGAAATCTGAGGGATTTCATTGTGCCACTCCTAGGAGGTCTTGTCACGTGGGAACACAAACCCTGGGTATATCAAACCTAATGCAGGTATGATGTGGCACAGGGCTTCACAAGGTCACGCATATGCCTACATGTGTCACTTTGCAAATACAGCGCTACATGGTGCTAGTTTTGCCTGGTCCATTCTTGAGGGGTGCTAGGGTGTCAGCGCAGTTGGAGATCCATGTGTGGTGGTTGCGCGCTGTGGTGTCATCGTCTGTAAGCTTTGGCGGAGTGGTGGTGCTGAGGGAGTTGACAAGATGCTCTTCGGTGGCCTTGGTCCAGCTGTGAGGAGGGGGCGATGATGGGGATGGTGTACGGTGGGCATGGTGAAGACGTGATTTATACAATGATGGTGAGTCCAGGAGAGACCGGTGGTGTGGCTGTAGTTGAAGTTGCTATGGGCGGAGGTGCTGTGCTCTACAGTTTGTCCTGCTATTTGGCTTGCTGCGGTGACTAGCTACTTGAGTCTGATGTTGGGGAGCTTCCCCAGGAGGGGCTGGTGTTCTGGTCACTGGGGTTGTACAGGTGGAACTTGAGTTCACTGAGTAGGATATCGTTGGTGGATGGGAGAGCCTGGTGTGCAATGAGGTCTACAATGGTATCGGAGAATGGGTGTTCAAGGCCTGGGGGGCCTGCAGATGAGGGTGCCGCAGAGGATGGGTTTGGGGTTGGTCCAGATCTGGAAGTTGAGGTGCTCCATGTTCACCGTTGGGTCATTAGAGTTCGTGGTCAGTCGGAGTGTGCTTCTGTAGGTGATGACAATGCCTCCTCCTTGACGGTTGGGGTGGTCCTTGCGGGTGATTTAGTAGCCGTCAGTGATGGTGATGGTGATGGAGCAGGTAAAGCAACATTTTGTATACCTCCTCTATTTTGCATGAAAATACTAATCACTTAACCGACTTATATTATAATTTAAATTAACTGTTTGCAGTGTTATATTAATCAACCATTTGCACTTTTAGTAGACACCAATTACATGCGGGACTCATTGCTATTTGCATGGCAGAATAACCCTAATGACTAACTGTGGTACGCCTATTAACAATAGTACGTGTGGTGATAGAATATTGCATGATATATGTTGCTTTTGTGACGTTTGCGTTCCCGTTTGGACCGAAGGGTGCTTTTTATTGGTTTAAATGTCGCTAAACGCTAGGAAATTACTACTACATAAAGGGATTAGTGAGGGTTTAACATTAGAATCTTCATTTCTGTGTAATAATTACTCTTTTGTGTTTGTTTTGCTTAAGTTGGCATTTGGGCCTACCAAACCACGACATTCAAAATGGAGTTCGGAAGTGGCCACCGTCTCGTGAGCGCGATGTCTACTGTGCAGACTCAGATGGCTCCGTAGACCTCCAGGCAACCTCAAGTTACAGCACAGTGTTTCTGGTCAAGGATAGGAACATGGAGGACTGCCAAACTTCAGTTAGTAAAAACCAATACAAGAACAATGAATATCCACAACCAGAAGAGAATACATTGTTTCATGGACACGTCCAGGACCGAGGAAGTGACTTAACATTTCTTTGGGAACCAAAAGTCTGTGAAAATTCGATGATGTTAAAATTTCCTTCAATTTGACCAATCAGATTGTAGTATTGGTAAAAGAATGTTTCATGTTACCCAGAAATTTATTATAAACAGGGCAGTAGAATAGGGAGGAGTTAGAATGGAGATCGATCGATGACCGCACACCCCTATCGACCCCACAGACGATGACAGATGCTTGCACATTTTCTGGTCCTTTGGAGATCCTTGGGACTGTGGCGTGCTGAGCAAAGAACTTTCCGGACTTTTGAGTCTTTGCCTGCTTTTATTGGGACAATTGAGCAGAGAATTTGGTTTATGTAGAGCCAATTGAATTAGAAAAGACCCCATTAGAAAGAATAGGTAAATATAAAATGTCATGCGATTTGTGTTATTTGACTAAATTTCAACTTTGATTGACTAAAATGCTAATTGCAAACAAGATTTAGATAAACAAAATATTTGATTAACAGAAATTTTGAGTTTGTGATTTTTCAACTAAAAGATTACAGGATTATGAAGCTTAAATGTTTTTTAGCTGGTTCTAGATCACCATCAACCAGTCCAACTAATTGGTCCATCGACCAAGTGGTGGAGTGTCTTGATGTTAAGGTTAGGATCCTATAGGTGGTGATGCAAATGTGTATTCTGTAATATAATTTCTCTTTCCTATAGGTAATAAGGTACTTCCCCACATGTCCAGTGCAGCATCATTCCTCCTGTGTGCAGACTCGTGAGAGAAACGTATGTGTGTTGGTGTTATGGGCCCCACCAATGAATGCGTGTATGAATAAGTTAGCGTGATGACGGGTCTGCGACGCAGGGAGGATTTGTAAAATTTTGTCCCCCCTGGTTTTGCGCTGGATTAGTGTTTTCTGGTAGCAGAGTTATGGTTTTACTGCATTGGTTTGGTGATTATTGCTTATTGATTTTTGATTTCTGATTATTGGTTATTGATTGCGGATGTTTGGATGAGTATTGATTTATGTACTAACATTCTATGTTGAGTCGTGTTGCGTTCTATGTTGTTTTGAAGACTTCTGGGATGTAAGATGTCGGATGGCATGTGGCAAGTGAAGTCACATGGTGAATTGTTTGTTGCCCTGTAGGTACATGGGGAAAATGTGTGACGATTGGAGTCGCACGACGCATTGTCTGGGTTCGAATTGGTAACATCGTCGTGTGTTATCGTTAGGGACATTTTCTGTGTGAAAGAGGTGTATGGGTAGCGAAGGCCACCTGTTAAATTTTGGTCTTAAGTAACAGGAGTCCATTGTGAGCTCTGATTACGCTTCTCACTGGAAAGGTAATAGGTGTTCCCTAAGCTTGTAAGAAGGGTAAAGTAGAGAA
Organism: Triturus cristatus; assembly: GCF_964204655.1. NCBI lineage: Eukaryota > Metazoa > Chordata > Amphibia > Caudata > Salamandridae > Triturus > Triturus cristatus. Next base: position 312,434,263 of record NC_140588.1, on the reverse strand, counting down.
AAGTGCTACTTTATCAACGAATGAAATAATTCTGTGGAAGGGCAGAGGTAAGCGCTGCTCTCGAGAAATACAGGATTCTGTGCGAGTGGACTACATTTTCCATATGAATGTGTGTAAATGAAATAGCATTCGGCTTAATTGTGAAACTCTGGTCTTAATTCTCAGGAGCAGTGTAGTCTCCAACAGGTGTTTTATTTCCAGAGAAACGGTTAGCTAATGCTTGTTAGAAGGGTAAGGTAGAGGGAAGTGCTACTTTATCGTCAAGTGAAATAATTCAGTGGTAGGGTAGAGGTAAGCGCTGTTCTCGAGAAATATGGAATTCTTGTGAAAAAGGTCAAAAACTATCTCTTTGTTAGCGAAGCGGACAATGGTGGCGTTTTTATGTCGTTACTAACAGATTTTGTGTAAAAGAGAGCGTAATAGAAATTGTGTCGGTAAATCTTGTAAAGGAGGGGTCAGCAGAAGCAGGAGCAGTGAGAACAGCTGACGTCAGAAAGACTGCGCTGGGATGGGCCAGCTGTAGAGTGACGTAGACGCACAGGTGCGTTAGTGTACGCCGCGCTAGGAGTGGAGAAGTAACAGGGTGACGAAGACGCCCCGGATTGGTGCGTTAGTGTTAGTCGCACTGAGATTGGAGAATTGTAAAAGTGACATATACATACTAAGAAGAGAAAATGATGTATTACGATCCACCAGAAAAGGAGAAAACGTCCTGGTTCGGAAAAATTAAGAGCTTATTCAAAAAGGATAAACCGATTGTGACTAGAGAGGGACAGTTGCTTCCTCCACCGAAATCACCTGCATCCTTCATGGTTGCAAAATATGGGCATTATACATGCATTTGGCTAGATAATTGGGCAAAGTATACAAAAGATGATGGAGTTTTAGCATTTTCAGAACATACAGGCACATGCATCAAACCTTTTTGCGATCGCAAACGGTGCGAATCGCAAAAATAGGCCGTTTGCGATCGCAAAAGTCAGTGTTGAAATGCATCAACTGTATATTTGCGAAAAACCATTTTTTCGCAAATATAAGGAATCGCAAAACATTCTGCGAATCAAATAGCGAATCGGTATTAGCGTCTCCCAATTAGCGAATCGCAAACAACGATTCGCTAAATGTATGCATGACAAATCGCAAATAGCGATTTCCATGAAAATCGCAATTTAGCGATCGCTAAATAAGAAGGATCACAACCAGGTGGTAATCATGAGTGCAAATCACAGACAGGTGAAAACCAACTGAAACCCATTTAAACACACCCAGAATGAGCCAGCACTGTTCACAATGGCAGGGATGTACCTGATGGCGAGGAGGATGAGGCTGCAGGCTGCCGCACAGAGACGGAGGCGAATGAATGAGCGCATCTTCAGAGTCCGCATAACTTTGCTAGGCCAGCAAGAGGATGAGATATACGACAAGTATAGGCTCAATGCAGCAATGATCCATGACCTAATCAATGAATTGGACCCCATAATGCAACGACAGACACGTAGGACCAATGCCATCCCAACGCATGTGCAGGTCCTATGTTGCCTACACCTCCTGGCGTCAGGCAGTTTTCAGGGGGTCATTGCTGTTGCGGGAGGTGTGTCACAAAGCGCACTTTCACGAATATTGAAAGCATTCCTTGATGCCATGATGGCCGTGATCGGGTCTCATATCAAGTTCCCTACCACCGCGCTTGACCTTGCAAAAACCAAACAGGAGTTCTACCAGATAGCTCGTTTCCCACATGTTTTGGGTTGTATTGATTGCACCCACGTTGCAATATGTCCCCCTGCAACACAGGAATATTTATATAGAAATAGGAAATGTTACCATTCCCTCAATATTCAGGTTGTTTGCAATGCCAAAAACATTATCACTGACATTGTTGCGCAATTTCCAGGGAGTGCACATGACTCTTATATCTTCAGGCAAAGTGGCATACACACCCGTCTTGTCAGGGGAGAATTTGGAGAGGGACATCTGCTTGGTAAATATGTGTTATAGTTTATCACTGTCATTGTACGTATGTCAATGTGAAGCTGCCACTGACTCTTTGCTCCATTACATGTAGGTGACAGCGCATACGCCTTGCGTAATTACCTAATGACGCCTTACCTCAATCCCACAACTGCCAATCAACAGAGGTACAATGCAGCACATATTTCGACAAGGAACATCATAGAGCGCACATTTGGGCTGTTGAAGAGCCGATTCAGATGTCTACATAAGACCGGTGGAGCACTGAAGTACAACCCTGAACAATGCTGCAAGATAGTAGCGGCATGTGCCATGCTGCACAATATAGCGACAAGGGGAGGAATGGACATCGAGGTGTCTGACAGCGATTCGGAGGATGGGAACCAGCAAGTGCCACAACACCATGCAGCACAAGGGGCAAGCGCAGCAGAAGGGCGTAGGAGAAGATTTGACATCACACAAAATTATTTCTGAGGTGAGTAATGATGACACAGAAACTGAATATTGCTATCAAAGTATTCTTTAATTAAATAAAATTGCCATGAGTGTTCAAGCACACTTGTAATCTGAGCAGTGCAATGGACATAAGTGGTTTGCAAATGTCAATTCACTTGTCACTCTGTGAAAAGTCAAATCCAAATAAATGGTTACGTCACCATAGTGGAATGCACTTGTACATGCCAGTCTAGCGCTTTTTCCCACGAACACCCAGACGCCTGTCAGACCCAGCATTGTCATCCGTTATGTTGGAAGCGGCGGGGGTACTGCTGCGTGTGTTGCGTCTTCCTGCAGTGCGGACTGGAACTGCCACACTACTTAGGCTTGAGCCACCCTCACTACCCTCTTCGGGCGTGGAATTGTTGACCGCAATTGTGGAAGCATTTAGTAAATCAACTGCATTGGTGACCTGGTCCAGTGCTTTAGCCACATCGCCGCTCCAATGGCACATTTCAGTTTGCATAGTCACAGACCTACGTGCCAGCAGTGCAGTTGTCGTGGCCAATCTATTGTTTGATTTAGCAAACATTTTCAATTGCAGCATTAGTTGACGATGCTGTCTCTTCTGGGATACATTTCCCTCATGCATCACCTTGCTCAGTTGCTGCACACTTTCTGACAGTACTGCTATGTTGCTAGCCATCTTGCCAACTTGCAATTGTACTAATCGTGTGTTTTTTGTCTGCAGGCGCTGCATACGGAGCATCTGTCCCTCAAGACCACCCCAGACATCACTTGGTTGCTCCTCCTGCTGTGTCCTGAGTGCTCTTCCTCTTCTACGCCGGACTCTGAGATTGGTTCTGGGGACCTGTGGTTGTGGTTGTGGGATGAAGTTGTCTGGCCATGGCTGCCACCTGGTGTTGCATCAGCCTCATCATCTTCACACTCCATGGTGACTAGGGATGGAACAGTAGCCCTGCGTGACTTTGTTGGACGTGAGGGATTTATTTGCACCACGGGTGTGTCCATCTGTTCACCTGCGCTGGTGTCCTGCATGTCTGGGGAATCGCTATCAACATCTTCTACACGTTGCGCATCTGTGAGGTGAAACAGTGCAACACTGTATTATTTCATGTCTGTGATATTAATTGCACAGTAATAAATTTCTGCCTTTGTAAATGATTTTATACTCTATTAAGCTTTTTTGGGTTGTTACTCTGAGATTTGACATTGTAACTGCTTGACCTGACTACATCTCCCATAATGCCCCTCACCTACTGAATGCATTGTGTACTGGATGTTCAGGGTCTGCACTTGGGCTGTACTGTGGTCGAGTTCTACCTTTACATTTTGTAAAACTAAGGAAACATACATTCATCTTACCTTCAGATGTGTTTGCTGCTCCGGACGTGTCCAGCTGGGTCACACCAACAACAGCTTCTGGCTGGATGGTGGATTCAATCAAGTCCTCCATGGGAGTGTTCCCAGTGTCTGTTGGTGTTCCCTCTCCTGTCTTCTTTGCCTCCTTCAGGCGGTCAGCTATGCGCACCTTAGCCCGACTGCGCAAGTCGTACCATCGTTTTTTGAGTTCTTCAATGGTGCGGTGTGTCACCCCAATGGCATTGACCCTGTTTTGGATCCGGAGCCAGATTTTCCTTTTCTCCTGCTCTGCCACTTTCAATGATGCCTTTCCAAACAGCTTGTCATGGCTGTTGACTACTCCCTCAATGAGGGTGTCAATTTCTTTTTCTGCAAATTTAATTTTACGTTTCCTGCCTGTTTGGCTCTCCTCTGCTGTTTGTGAGGCTTCCATTTGATATCACAAGTTGTTCTTCTGTCTCTGTCACACTCCTGTTCAGCTCCCAGAGCCAGCTCCCTCCTCTCCCTGACACTGTGCACTGGAAATGAGGCTGGTGCTGCTCACTTCCTGGTTGTGATGTCATCAGGATGCATCAAAAAGCGACTTCGGTATTTGCGATTTCGCTAATTGCGAAATCGCTAATAGCGAGTTCGCAAATGCCGAAATCGCAATTTATTTAGCGATTTTTAGCGATTCGCAATATTCTCGCATTGTTTTTGTTGCATCGTGTTTTGCGAGTCTTTATTTGCGATTCCTTAAAAATCGCAAATAAGGACTCGCAAATTCTCTTTTTGATGCATGTGCCTGATAGTTCATTCAATTTAGCGATATTAAGGAATTTAAGAGAAAGAATTATGAGATTAGAACCGAGACCTAGACCTACTCAGTTTGAAGCATTGACAGAATGGGAAGATGAGATGTATGAAAGAGAGCGACAGAGGAGTGGCGGAAGGTATAAATACATGTTTGGTAGACCGTGTGGACAAGAGAATCATGATGTCAGAATCAATCAATCAAAGACATTTCTAAAGCGCACTACATACCCGTAGGGTCTCAAGGCGCTGGGGGTAGGGGGGGGTGCCGCTACTGCTCGAACAGCCAGGTCTTCAGCTTCTTCCTGAAGGAGAGGTGGTCTTGGGTCAGGCGCAGGTCGGTCGGGAGGGAGTTCCAGGTCTTGGCGGCCAGGTAGGAGAAGGACCTTCCTCCTGTAGTCGCTCTTCGGATGTGGGGGACCGCGGCGAGGGCGTGGTTGGCTGAACGGAGGTGGCGTTTGGGAGCGTAGAAGTTGATTCGGCTGTTGAGGTAGCTCGGGCCTTGGTCGTGTAGGGCTTTGTGTGCGTGGGTGAGGAGGCGGAAGGTGATTCTTTTGTTGACGGGGAGCCAGTGTAGGTCTCTCAGATGTCCGGAGATGTGGCTGGTTCGTGGGATGTCGAGGATGAGTCTGGCTGAGGCGTTCTGGATCCGCTGGAGTCTCTTCTGGAGCTTGGCGGTGGTACCGGCGTAGAGGGCGTTGCCGTAGTCCAGTCGGCTAGTGACGAGGGCCTGGGTGACGGTCTTCCTGGTCTCGGTGGGGATCCACCAGAAGATCTTCCGTAGCATGCGTAGGATGTTGAAGCACGCCGAGGAGACGTTGTTGACTTGTCTGGTCATGGAGAGGGAGGAGTCCAGGATGAAGCCCAGGTTGCGTGCATGGTCTGTCGGTTTGGGTGCGGTGCCCAGGGCGGGAGGCCACCAGGAGTCGTCCCAGGTGGAGGGTGAAGAGCCCAGGATGAGGACCTCCGTCTTGTCTGAGTTCAGTTTCAGGCGGCTGGTCGTCATCCACTCGGCTACCTCTTTCATCCCTTCGTGCAGGTTGGCTCTTGCGGTGGCGGGGTCGTTGGTCAGGGAGAGGATCAGCTGGGTGTCGTCGGCGTAGGAGATTATGCTGAGGTTGTGTTGGCGTGCGATGGCCGCGAGGGGGCTCATGTAGACGTTGAAGAGGGTGGGGCTCAGCGAGGATCCTTGGGGGACGCCGCAGATGACTTCGGTGGCCTCTGACTTGTACGGTGGTAGGCGGACTCTCTGTGTTCTTCCGTCGAGGAAGGAGATGATCCATTCCAGAGCCTTGTCCTGGATTCCGACGTTGCTGAGGCGCTGTACTAGGGTGCGGTGGCAGACAGTGTCGAATGCCGCGGAGAGGTCTAGGAGGATGAGGGCCGCTGTTTCTCCGTTGTCCATCAGGGCTCGGATGTCATCGGTGGCGGCGATGAGGGCGGTCTCGGTGCTGTGGTTGGCTCGGAAGCCAGACTGTGAGGGGTCGAGGGATCCATTCGTCTCGAGGAAGGCGGCCAGCTGCTTGTTGACGGTCTTCTCGATGACTTTGGCTGGAAACGGGAGGAGCGAGATGGGGCGGTAGTTCTTGAGTTCGGTGGGGTCCGCTGTGGGTTTCTTGAGTAGAGCGCTGAGTTCGGCGTGCTTCCAGCTCTCGGGGAAGGTGGCGGTGTCGAAGGATGTGTTGATGATGTCTCGCAGGTGGGGTGCGATGACAGCGTCGGCCTTGTTGAAGACGTGGTGAGGGCAGGGGTCGGTTGGTGATCCGGAGTGGATGGAGTTCATCGTGCGGATGGTGTCTTCGGTGCTGATCGGGGTCCAGGCGTGGAGGGTGGTGGTGGGGGGTGGTTGTTCTGTCGTGGTGTGCGTTGGTTGGTTGTTGAAGCTGTTGTGTATGTCCGCGATCTTGTTGTGGAAGTATGAGGCGAGGGAGTTGCAGAGGTCTTGCGATGGGGTGATGTCGTTGTTTCCTGCGCTGGGGTTGGATAGCTCTTTCACGATGTTGAAGAGTTCCTTGCAGTTGTGTGCGTTGTTGTCCAGCCGGTCCTTGAATGCTGTTTTCTTGGCGGCGCGGATCAGCTGGTGGTGCTTCCGGGTGGCAAGCTTGAAGGAGGTTCTGTTGTCCGGTGTAGGTTCCCTTCTCCAGACTTTCTCGAGGGCTCGGCAGTTCTTCTTGGAGCTCTTGAGTTCGTCGGTGAACCATGGGGCTTTCTTGCTGCCGGGTCTGCTGGGCGGGGTCCTCAGCGGGGCGAGCTCGTCCGCGCAGTTGCTGATCCACTTCGTGAGGTTGTCGGCGGCCTGGCTGGGGTTCGCTGAGCTGGCAGGAGGGTGCTGGCTCAGGGAGGTGGCGAGCTGGTCGGCTGTGATCTTGTTCCAGCTTCTGCGGGCAGCCTGTTGCTGGTGGTGGTGGGTCGTCGTTCTTTTGAAGGTGAAGTGGACGCAGCTGTGGTCCGTCCATTGAAGCTCTGTGGCGTGGCTGAAGTCGATGTCTGTGCAGGAAGAGAAGACTGCGTCGAGTGTGTGTCCGGCGAGGTGGGTGGGGGTGGACACCAGCTGCTTGAGTCCAAGATTGGCGAGGTTGTCGAGCAGGGTGCTGGTGTTGCGGTCGTTGTTGTTCTCCAGGTGGAAGTTGAGGTCACCCAGGAGGATGTAGTCAGCGGAGGGGAGGGCATGCGGGCTGACGAAGTCGGCGATGTCCTCGCTGAATTGGGTGCGTGGTCCTGGAGGTCGGTAGATCAGGGTCAGAATGAAGAGATGACGAAGTGCTAATATGGCTGATGGGATGTTCCCTATGAGAAATGTTGAAGAGACTGGTAGTAGAAAATGTACAGAGAAGAAAAACAATGCAGGGTCAGAAGGTTACAAGTATGATGTGCATGATTCGGAGGATGATGTACTTCAGGACATGTTTTATAAAAATCCTCCCCCGTATCAACCAAATTCTATGTTGTTAACACCAAGTGCCCCAGTAAAAGAGACACCTCAAAATATAAAATTTGAGTCAATGCTACCTGAGGTAGGGAGAAATAATCCTTTTAGAGAGTCAGAAAATATACAACCTGTTAAAATGACAAATGAAAATTCAGCTGAATTAGCCAGAACTACTTTAGAGTTAACTGAGAAGATTAGGGAATTGACTAAAAACATGGAAGCTGTAACTGTTCCTGTAACAATAGGACCAGTGATGCCTATTTTTGATATGCAAAAGGATAGTGAAAATTGCCTAACGATCCCTTATAACGGTAATAAACAACCCGAAATGGAAAAGAGAGATTCAAGAAAATCTATGGGGACGAGTGGTAGGAACTTCTGGATTAAGCACTCCTAAAAATTTAACAGTGAACCAGAGCCTAGCAAATAAAGCAATAATGACGAGAGAATCAGTACCAGAGACACCAAAGAGTTTAGAACAAACATGAAATGAAACAATTCCTGTAGGTCCTACTTCTGATGAACTAAGTGAATGGTTAAGGAGTTTACAGCAAAAAGATGCTGAACCTCGACCTTTAGATGTGGCTAAATTAAAAATAGTCTTGGAAGAGTTAATAGTAGGAACTATTCCCACAGAAAAATTAAAGGCATATCAGGATGAAGAATTAATGTTTCTATGTAAAAGTATAACCTGGAGAGCGAGGAATTTACATGAGAAGTTGGAGGAAGTAGCAAGTGAAATGGGTATCGATTTTGAAAAAATGAAATCATTACAAAAGCCATACAGTGTAGACTTTGCCGAGAAAGACATTTAGAATTTGAACACAGCAGGAAGGATAACTCAAATTAAAGAGCTAATTGTTTTGCTGAGAAAATGCGGCGACGTAGATAAATGGAAAAGTAGGTGGTTTCGAAAACGGGACGAAGCAATAGATAAAACGTTCGCAGCTTTCCCAGTAAGAGAAAAAGAAAAGGTGGTAACTGAGTGACCTATGAGGGAGATTCCAGGAGGAGGCTATGTGCATGTCCCCTGGACAAGACAGGACATTTTATCATTTACCAACGACTTTCCTCGCTTGCACGAGAAGCCAGTCGTGTGGTACCGGCAGGTAGACAGGTTTGTAAAATTATCAAAAGTACTATGGATTGACTTGAACAGTTTATTTGACATAATTGTGCCAGCAGATCTATGGGCAGAATGTAAAATTACAATAGGTTGGCCTACTCAAGAATACCCTTGAGATCCAAAGACAGGTGCTCCTGATCCACAAGTAATGAGAAAATACGAACAGGTATTCCTGAAAAATAAAGTGCCTCGGAAAGAAACTAATTGGGTAAAGATTGATAAAAATCACCAAGAAGTAAAAGAATCTGTACATGCCTATTATGAAAGATTATTATTGGCTTTTAAACAATACAGTGATGATGAAAATTTGAGCGAAAAGGATTTGAGTCATTTTGTATATCGATTTGTGTATGGGTTGCATCCTAAAGTAAGTGAAATGATTAAACAGCATACAGTGGATTGGCAAAATAAAAAGATAGATGAAGTACTGAGACATGCAAAATATTTTAGTGATGAGATTGAAGCCAAGCAGCGTAAGTTAAAAGATAAAGCCATGTGGGCTCAAGTTAAAGTGGAAGAAAGTCAGGAAGCTTAACTGATTGAACAGGCAAATGGCATGAATATGAAACAAAAGCCCAATATTGGGAAAGGAAAAGGACAAATTAATATAGAAGAAGCTAAAAATAAATGGCCATGTCATAACTGCGGAACGATAGGGCACTGGAAGACCGAGTGTAAATTTACCCCAAGTGCTAATGGCGATAATGCATCATTGAATCCACAGGTGCAGAATGAGGTGAGTTGTCAACCGCAGCGACAGCAGCAGGTTGTTGCCCAACAGTGTCAGGTGCCAAAACCGCCTTTTCCACAGAGCGTAAATCCTCAGAAATACAGTAATGAGACAGGATTCTGCAACGAAGAACAGGTAACTAAGTTGCCGCGCGCTAGTGCTGTTTCGCAGTATTGGCTACAACGCGATGAGAGTGAGTCAGAAGAAAGTTATTGACGGTGCCGAGGAGAGAAAGAAGAGTGCGTACTTGGCACAACTCTAGAAGTAGACCAGACAGGCCCTTTTGTGGATGGAAAGATAAATGACGAGAACCTTACTTTCCTAGTAGATACCGGTGCTACTCGTTCAACTATTAGATCAGCTGATGTAAAAAATCTTCCTCTCTCGGATGAGACAATCCAAGTAGTTGGAGTATCAAACAGACAGATAAAAACGTATCTTACTGAACCAGTTAAGGTTAAAATAGGGACATTTTCTGAAATGAACCGTTCTGTCGTGTGAGATACAAGCCCTGTGAATTTGTTAGGGAGGGACTTGAAAATTTGCAAAACTGCACAATTTTTTGTACTCCTGATGGTATAGCTTTTGAGACTCCTGATGAGGATGTACTGTACAAAATGACTATAGCTAATTTGGAACCTGAAATTACTGAGGCATTTGCTGTATTTGACCCCGAGGAATTGCCTCAAGAATTGAAGAAAACAGTGAAAACGGAGGTATGGGATTTCACGGGAGAAGACGTGGGATTAATGAAAAATGTAGATCCCGTAAAGATTTCTGTAAAAGAAGGAGTAAGTTACCCAAATATTCCACAATGCAAATTGACACCCGAGATAATTGCAGGAGTTAGTCCTATAATAGACAGAATGATTGAACAAGGTATTTTGAGGGAAATAATGAGCAGTCCATGTAACTCGCCAATTATGCGTCTGAAAAAGTTTAACAGAAGTTTCAGGATAGTTCAAGACCTGAGAAAAGTGAATAAAATTGTTGGATCATGTTGTCCTATTGTACCAAATCCTTGCGTGATTTTATATCAGATTCCCCATGATGCAGAATGGTACACAGTGATTGATTTGTGTCATGCTTTCTTTTCCATTCCTTTGCACCCTAACAGCCAACAGATTTTTGCGTTCCGGTTTAGCGAATGTACTTTGGCATGGTGCCGAATTCCACAGGGATATACAGAAAGTCCATCTATATTTAATCAGATATTGAAGAAATCCCTAGAAGATTTAAAAATGCCCGAAAGCTCAGTACTAATCCAGTATATCGATGACCTATTGGTGGCATCGAGGACTAGAGAAGCTTGTGTAGTGGACACTGTTGCATTGCTGAACCATTTGGCAGATGGAGGACTAAAAGTATTCCCAGCAAAATTACAATTCTGTCAAAAGTACAATATTTAGGCCATAAAATTGAAAAAGGGCTAAGAAAAGTGACTGCAGATAGAATCAGGATAATAAAAGGAATGAGAGCCCCAATGACTCAGAGAGAGGTGAGAATGTTTCTTGGAATGGTTGGATACTGCCGCCATTGGATTAGTAATTTTTCATTGATTGCGAAACCTCTGGTACGCTTAACAAAGAGTGATGTAAAAGACCCCATTGAATTAAATAAAGAAAAATTGAAGGCTTTTAAACAATTGAGAGATGGTTTGTGTGAAGCACCAGCTCTTGGCATGCCTGACTATGAGAAAGAATTTGAACTCTATTGCAGCGAAAGAAATGGATGTGCACTTTCTGTATTAATACAGAAACATGGAAAATTGAGAAGACCAATTGTATATTTTTCAGCCATGCTAGACCCTGTTGCTGTGGCATTGCCTGGTTGTTTGAAAGCTGTAGCAGCAACTTGTAAGAGTCTGGAACAGAGTGAAGGAATTGTGATGGGATATCCTGTGAGAGTGTTTGTGCCTCATGATGTGGTGATCCTTTTAACTAGGAGCCGCACTCAGTTTATGACACATAGTCGTCTAACTAAATATGAGAAAGTCATATTAGGTGCAACAAATGTGAGCCTTGTGAGATGCCTGAATGTGAACCCTTCAACACTGTTACCTGATGCTGAGAATGTGGAAGTCAGGGATGATGTGGATCATGACTGTTTGGAAGTGCTTGATTTTTGTACCAAGCCACGCCCTGATTAAAAGGATGTACCTTCGATAGAAAGTGACTATGTGATGTTTGTGGATGGATCATGCTTGAGAACAGACGAGGGAATTTTGAGTGCAGCGTACGCAGTATGTACTATAGCAGCTATACTGGAAGCATCTTGTCTGAAAGGAGTGAAATCGGCCCAGGTTGCTGAACTTTTTGCATTGACAATAGCATGCAAGTTGGGAAAGAATCTGAGAGTGACTGTGATTACCGATAGTCAGTATGGCTTTGGTCTGGTGCATGACTTTGGGAAAATTTGGTCCCAAAGAGGATTTTTGACATCAAGTGGAACTCCTATAAGGGATGCTGAAGTGGTTGGAAAGTTGCTTGAGGCGATACAACTGCCTAAGCAATTGGCAGTAGTAAAATGTGCTGCACACTCGAAGTCTGCTGATTACATTTCAGCGGGAAATGAGTTTGCTAATGACATGGCACAATATTGTGCACGAAACAAGAATTCAGTGAATAGAGGAAGGGAAAAAGAAATGAATTAATGTCCCTTGCTGTTTACTGACACTGTGAATACATGGGAAGAAGTGAGGCAGTTACAAGAAGAAGCAGGAGATGAGGAAAGGAGACAGAGGGTAAAAGCAGGATGTGCACCATGGGAGACAGATCATGTGTGGATTTATCGGGATGGAAGACCAGTCATGCCCGATAGCATGGTTTCTACCATGGCACGGATGTATCATGGACAAGCACATGTAGGAAGAGATGCTATGATCAGACTTTTCAAACAGACATGGTATAATGCAAAATTTAGACTTATAGCTGAGAGACGTTGTCAAAGATGCCTTATATGCCAGCAATACAATCCCGGAAGAAAAACAATGCTAAGTCTAGGAACGATAGGACGAGAAGGAGGGCCTTTCACAAGAATGCAGATTGACTTCATTGAAATGCCCCCTTGCAATAGGTTGAGGTATGTTTTAGAGGTAGTTTGTTTGTTTTCTCGATGGGTGGAAGCATACCCAACTAGAAGAAGTGATGGAATTACAGTAGCAAAGCTACTATTGAGAGAATTCATTCCCAGATTTGGTTTTCCAGTCACGATTGAATCAGATAGAGGAAAACATTTTCATAATGAAATCATGAAACTGATTTGTGAAGCATTGAATGTACAACAGAAACTGCATTGTGCTTATCACTCAGAGGCTTCTGGTGTGGTGGAACAAGTAAATGGCACCATTAAAAACAGATTGTGAAAAATGTGTTTAGCCACAGGGTTGAAATGGCCTGATGTCTTGCCTCTAGTACTCATGACTATTAGATCCATTCCTGATAGGAATACTGGCTTGAGTCCCCATGAGATAGTGATGGGGAGGGCAATGAGACATGTTTTCATTCCTGTCAACAAGCTATTGCCTATAGCTGATGACTTGGTGTTGGATTATTGCAAGGGGTTGGCTGATTCCGTTCATTCTGTGTTTCATCAGGTTGGATCGGATGCAACCACTATTGAAAAGAAGCCAGCTCATGATCTAAGCCCAGGTGACTGGGTAAGAATAAAAGTGCATAGAAGAAGAAATTGTCTGTCCCAAGGTGGGGTAAACCACGTCAGGTGATCCTGACCACGACGACAGCTGTGAAATGTGCAGGAGTGAAGAACTGGATTCATGCTAGCCATACCTTGCGAATTCCAAATCCAGTGGATAACAGAGAAGAAGAATACTTTGAAGAATCTGAAACCAGTTCTGAGTCAGATACAGAGGAAACAAGAGCAGGACCAAATCCTGAAAGGGGGGAGTCAGAACCAAGTCCAGTTATAGCACCAGAGAATCTACCATTAAGAAGGAGATTACAAATTTCTGACACTAGCTCAGAGTCAGACAGCGAACCAGTACAAGTACATAAGAGTGTAAACAAAAACAGTGAAGAGACTGTCAAAGAAATTCTTGATAAAGAAGCTCCGCATGAAAGAACAAGAGAAATTCCACCTGAAATCACAGAAGTAGATGGTGAGGTACCAGATACAGAGAGAGAGGGAAAAATTGTTGCGGAAGATCCCCGAGGAGGTGTAGGGAAACCATACATACAGGTAGAAGAAGGGACAGTTAGTCAGCAGGAAGATTGTGTGACAGAAACACGAGGACGGACAGAAGTAGATAAGTAAAAGGAAGTGGTGGAAAGAAAGACTACTGAAAGTAAGTGTCCAGGTGGAACTGAATCTGAGGGCAGTGATGACGAAGTACCAGACGGTCGAGTTCTAAGAAAAAGAGCATGGAGAACGGAAAGAAGTGAAAAAGGAAGTACGTTGAAAAGGCCAGCAAAGGAAGAAGTTTGGTCAAACAAGATAAAGAGATTGAGATACAGATTGACACGAGTAAAATCATCCAGAGCTGAACAAGTGAATGAGGTGTCTAGCCAAGAGAAATCAAAAGACTTTGAACAGACACCATCAGAGGAAAGCAAACAGACTTGAAAGCCTAACCAGAAGTATAAGTCACCAGAATGGTCGTATGTGGCACTTCCTGAAGTACCAGAGGAAGCAGACAGCCAAGGAGATCTAGGGGTGACTATACCAGAAGTGGTTGAGGACGACGAAGAATCGGAAATCCTGAGAGTTATCTTGTCCGACATCGGAGAAGAGACAGATGTTCAGGAAATTCTGAATCAAGATTGTAAGAGTAGAGTGAAAGACGATCAAATGCCAAACGGAGGAGACAAAAGTACTCCAGAAGAGAAATTTGAAAATTACAGAATAAAAAGACATAACCGAAAAGAACCAAGTAGGTGCCTAGAGCCTTGGGTTTAGACAAAACTAGTTGTGAAGTGGACGAGGCTAAGTCAAAAGACACTGATCATTTTCTGAAATGGCAAACACAGAAAGTAGAAAATCTACATGTGTGTTCCTATGAAGATGGTGCAAGGTGTGTTGCTATTGTACAGGATTACTAATGCTTTTGTGGAGTGCGTTAGCTTTAATGGTATCATTTAAAGTAACTTTTGAGACAATAGAAGGTCATACTGAAAATAAAACTGATGTAGAGAAGATTCATGATATTAATCCAACTAGAGGAATAGATAGAACTTATTTACATAAAGATAGGTCCATAACTGATTTTTCTAACAATGTTTTCTCAAAATTATTGTATGAATATGTAAAAACAATGGATGTGAGAGACTGCTATGTATGCATGCAGTTGCCTGCATCTGTGTCTGAGGGAGTGACGTACCATCACCTTCCAGTAACATATGGAATAACATGTAGTGTATTAGCAAGTTTGTTTTATAAAACAGGGAAACTAGAATATTATTTTTCTGATGTAGATAACATTTTTCACAAGTACCTGTAGTTCCTGAACTAAATAGAGGAAAACCTGGAAAAGTATTAAGTGAATTTGTTCTAGAAACTAGAGAATTAACTTTAGAATCAGTATTTAGAAATAATCTCACTTGTAGTTTGAAGAAGGAAGAAAAGACTTTTCTAGATATGGTAGAAGAAAGGAGAGTAAAAATGAAAAAGAAGATACCTGAGACAAAAGAAGAAAAGACAGTCTGGGACGTTGAAAGAGAAAAACATTTGAAAGGAGAAACTAGTCCAGCTATGGCTTTAGATTGGCCACAGAAAGGGAAATTGTGTATTAGAAGAAATCAAACTGTGTATGATAATTACTTCATAGGTGCAAGTGAATGATACGTATAGAATCATGGGTGGATGGGGATTTAAAGGAGGACATGATCCGGTATTCCCTGGATTATATTTTATCTGCAGGAACAAAGCTTACTATCGATTACCTGACCATTGGTATGGCACATGTTACCTAGGCCTGGTTTTCCCAAAGATATTTCATGTGGGAAGGGGAAAAGATGGTGCACATGAGATAGGTAGATAGGTAGACAACTAACACGTAGAAGAAGAGAATCTTGGGCAGAAATTGTAGGGGATATTTTTGGAGTACTGATACCAGCAGTTGGAATATCTCTGAATGCACATCAACAGTAGTAGATCGCTTGTCAACAAGCATTGCTGGAGGATTTTTATTGGTAAACACAGAAATGGTTGCCATGCCAGCCATGGTGATGCAAAATCGACTTGCCCTTGATATAATTTTGGCCAAAGAGGGTGGAGTCTGTGGAATGCTGAAGGTTCAACATTGTTGTACTTATATTCCTGACGAAAGTCAAGATTTGAAGACATACATAAAGAATATAACTGATTTGCACGAGGAGATTGTTCCACTGGAGGTTGAAGGTGTTTGGGAAAAGATTGTGTTGTGATCTCTGTAGGAAGACACCTGGAGCCAGGAGGTATTCTTAAGCCATCTTTATTCAGTCTCCAGTTCAGGTTACATCTGTCTCTACTCCAGCCAGCCTAGTGTGGTACCAGCCCCACCAGGAGCAGCCTCCCTAGCTGCTCAGCCCATCTTCAACTGCCAACACTCATCCACTCAGACACCCAGGCATTCCATGCATCACAGGCACACCAACATTCTATGACCATCTCA
The DNA here is from genome assembly GCF_964204655.1 of Triturus cristatus. Lineage (NCBI taxonomy): Eukaryota > Metazoa > Chordata > Amphibia > Caudata > Salamandridae > Triturus > Triturus cristatus. The sequence goes on along the minus strand of NC_140588.1, from coordinate 312,418,290 downwards.
CGCTCTGGCTGAGCAGCTAGTGGCAGCAGGGCTGGACTACAATGTTAAACAATTAAGTAGGATATAACATTATCCCTTTTTCTTCAACGAAAACGAAACTTGCAAATGATAAAACATGAAGGAAGAACTATCAACAAGAAAAATACATAATAGTACAAGTCCCACGGATGCAAACATAAAACAAACATCGCAGGAGCATCAAGAAGAAAAAATGAATAATAGTTCAAGTCCCACGGATGCAAACTTAAATCAAACATCACAGGAGCAAGAACCATTAAAGCAAGAAAGGACGGATAAGATACATACATATGAACAGCAATATCTCCCATCCCTCCCTAAAAAGAATTAAAAACATTATGAAACTAGCATAACATTCCCTGAAATACATTTGAAGCATTTTGCATCAACCACTGTGACGTGATGCACTACAACGAAAAAGGGTAAAAGACCCTACAAAACCAATGCCCAAAAGTATAACTAAAAGTAGCTCTAAAGATAGCATACCCTACAACTACAATCCCAAGAGAAAGGGAAACAAACAAGTATATGGATCGTCACCCATAACAACTCCCGTGAAGGGATGTACATTAGTACTGTGCACGACTATTTATGGACTAAACCATAACCCAACCCAGTGTGAGGGTTTACCTAGGTACAAACTATTTATAGACTAAACCAGAACCCAACCCAGTGTGAGGGTTAACCTAGGTACAAACTATTTATGGACTAAACCATAACCCATCCCAGTGTGAGGGTTAACCTAGGTACTCCAAACCTCTTGTAGAGGTTACATACCCCCATGTAGGAGTAACCAAACATTAATTAGAAAAGAGCTCTTGACCTCCTTGTGGGGGTTACGTACCCCATATGGGAGTAACACACATAACTAAACATAGGGCTATTACCCACAACCTTCCCTTATGTATGGGAACCGTGTGATGACCACCCACGGGACCTTAGACGCCCCATGCAAAATAAAACGAAAATCTGTGGCATCATGACAGTAGATGTGCTAATCTCACTATCATAACCTCTGATAAATGAGAACTTTGTGGCTTAATAAACTACACACTATACATATGCCTCTAAAGAGAGTATTATGCCCACGTAAAACATGCTGGTGAGCGCCCACACACCCGAGTTCTGCTTGTACAAAACTTCTCCTCCATAAGAGAACAAATACATAACCTGTGAGAGTCACAGGACACCTTTGTACCAAAAACATAGTCAGCAAAAACAAACTGTGTGCAGAAAACTGGTTCTTCACCCTTCCTCACGGTGTGTTCCTCAACTTATCCTGCCGAATTCCAAACAGGTTCAACACCATTTCTCACGGTGGATTCCAAGCAGTCAGACGACCCTTCAGCAAGTATACTCACAACAAACATCGCGTTGTCGCCGGCCGTCCAATCGGTCTTCAGAAAAACTTTATCAACATCACACAGGTTGGCAAAATATCGCATGGTTGGCAAAGCGGATAGCTGCAATACTGCATGGAACTCTGACATCAGAGACCAAACACAAAATGGTCGCACGTAATCCCACGTCCAGCCAGATGGCTCACGGCACGTCAAGGCTCCAAATGGGTACAGACCAAAGCTTGTGAGTCACAGAGGATCCCACGGAAAGAGACGCGTCATGCAGGATTCCACACGAAGACATGAGGTAAATCAGCGCGCGCTGTTAGTGACTCGCGCCACGTTTTTTTGAATTTTCAAAATGCAACTGCAGATAAATCAACAGTAAAGCGCTCCCATGTTTTTTCCTTGATATCACCGCAGAACGAGTTGACTCGGCCAATACACATAACTGTAGAAGTATGCAGTACACCCACTCGGCATTCACGATGCCCGAAAGAGAAAAGCATGTTGTCTGCTCCCCACTGGACAGTATATACTCTCCAAAACACTCCTACAACAGTGCGACAACTTCAACACACCTGCCCGTGCTGGGCCTGAAAACACTTGCACAAATTCCGATAGAAGTGGATCTCCGCCCCAACACAGACAAAAGTTAAAAGTCACACGACCCAGAGAGCCCCATGCGTAAACATCCTCAAAGTTGGAGAAAACAGGCACAAGCATAGTTCCTTTTAGCTGATTGTCGCATCGTAGAACTCAGCATGAAACCCAGGACAGGAACAACTTCACATCCTTACTTGCTACAACTGCACGCCAACCATCGTTGTACATCCATTGCTTGTGAGACCTTAAATGAGCATAATACAAGACCTCTATGCCCAAAACTCGTGATTCTCCAACAGTGTACCACCATATATGCCTTTTTCCTTAATACCACTGTGGTCCAAGTAAAACGAAGTGAGACACTGTGGTTTTGGAAGCCCCTTAAATCGCTGCAACTGTCATTGTGGTTTTGGTTTTGGAGGCCTTCCAAATCGCTGCAACTGTCAATTAAGGACCCTTTTGAACAAGATGTACACCATGTGTACAGCCACTGCACACTTTCCGTTTTTACATCTTTTAAATTGACTTTTTCTTCTTTCTGTGGCTGGAACACCATATTAATTAATAGTTTGACTACTCCTCCAACTCACTGTAATCCTTTTGTGGCTAACGTTGTGGCTGGAACACCAGATGCGGCTGTAGCTTAGCTACTCCTCCAACTCACTGTAGTTCTTTAGGTGAAAGTAGTATTCCCAGGCTGTAGTGTCCTTTTGATGACACTTCTCTGTGGGCTGTCCAATGGAAAGGACACTGGTGGGGCTGGCGCTGGCTTTCCTGGGAATTCTTTCTTTGTAGATGTAGTTGCTTTAAGGATCTCTTAGTTTCTCCTTTATTTCCTTTATAGTTCCTTTGTTTCAGTGGTTCACCAAGAGTCTCTAGGGTTCAAAGTCCGCTCGTCGCCAAAATAAATGTTATGATCTCTGTAGGAAGACACCTGGAGCCAGGAGGTATTCTTAAGCCATCTTTATTCAGTCTCCAGTTCAGGTTACATCTGTCTCTACTCCAGCCAGCCTAGTGTGGTACCAGCCCCACCAGGAGCAGCCTCCCTAGCTGCTCAGCCCATCTTCAACTGCCAACACTCATCCACTCAGACACCCAGGCATTCCATGCATCACAGGCACACCAACATTCTATGACCATCTCACGCTCTGGCTGAGCAGCTAGTGGCAGCAGGGCTGGACTACAATGTTAAACAATTAAGTAGGATATAACAGATTGGAAAAGGGTTTTCTACTATTAAGGACTTTTTACTAAGATTAGGTAGTACATGTATTGGTAAGATTTTAATTCCTGTAACATGTGTGATATTTTTTGTATTAATTCTGAGACTAGGATGTTTATGTAACAAAAGAAGAAAATTACAAAATCATATAAAAAGAGAAGCTGCAAAGAAAAGAGAGAAAGAAAGAAAAGAAGGAGAAATGGAAGAGGTAGAATTAGAAGAATGGAAAGAGAATGTATATGAGAAAACAAGAGAGGAAGAGACAGGGGAAACAATTATGTGATCTAACAAAACTTAAAGAGAACTGAATTCATTTCTATTGCAAATTTTATCAAAATTTAATGGAATTTGTGGTGATATTAAAAATCACCAAAGGGGGGATTGATGGAGCAGGTAAAGCAAAATTTTGTATCCCTCCTCTATTTTGCATGAAAATACTAATCACTTAACCGACTTATATTATAATTTGAATTAACTGTTTGCAGTTTTATATTAATCAACCATTTGAACATTTAGTAAACACCAATTACACGTGGGACTCATTGCTATTTGCATGGCAGAATAACCCTAATAACCCTAATAACTAACTGCCTATAAACAATAGTATGTGTGGTGATAGAATATTGCATGATATATGTTGCTTTTGTGACGTTTGCGTTCCTGTTTGGACCGAAGGGTGAGTTTTATTGCTTTCAATGTCGCTAAAAGCTAGGGAATTACTAATACATAAAGGGATTAGTGAGGGTTTAACATTAGAATCTTCATTTCTGTGTATTAATTACTCTTTTGTGTTTGTTTTGCTTAAGTTGGCATTTGGGCCTACCAAACAATGACATTCAAAATGGAGTTCGGAAGTGGCCACCGTCTCGTGAGCGTGATGTCTACTGCGCAGACTCGGATGGCTCCGTAGACCTCCAGGCAACCTCAAGTCAGACCACAGTGTTCCTGGTCAAGGATAGGAACATGGAGGACTGCCAAACTTCAGTTAATAAAACCAAAATAAGAACAATGAATATCCACAACCAGAAGAGAATACATTGTTTCATGGACACGTCCAGGACCGAGGAAGTGACATAACATTTCTATGGGAACCAAAAGTCGGTGAAAATTCGACGATGTTAAAATTTCCTTCAAATTGACCAATCAGATTGTAGTATTGGTAAAAGAATGTTTCATGTTACCCAGAAATTTATTATAAAAAGGGCAGTAGAATAGGGAGGAGTTAGAATGGAGATCGATCGATGGCCGCCCACCCCTATCGACCCCACAGACGATGAGAGATGCTTGCACGTTTTCTGGTCCTTTGGAGATCCTTGGGACTGTGACGTGCTGAGCAAAGAACTTTCCAGACTTTTGAGCCTTGGCCTGCTTTTATTGGGACAATTGAGCAGAGAATTCGGTTTATGCAGATCCAATTGAATTAGAAAAGACCCCATTAGAAAGAATAGGTAAATATAAAATGTCATGCGATTTGTGTTATTTGACTAAATTTCAACTTTGATTGACTAAAATGCTAATTGCAAACAAGATTTAGATAAACAAAATATTTGATTAACAGAAATTTCGAGTTTGTGATTTTTCAAATAAAAGATTACAGGATTCTGAAGCTTCAATGTGTTTTAGCTGGTTCGAGATCACCATCAACCAGTTCAACTAATTGGTCCATCGACCAAGTGGTGGAGTGTCTTGATGTTAAGGTTAGGATCCTATAGGTGGTGATGCAAATGTATATTCTGTCATATAATTTCTCTTTCCTATAGGTAATAAGGTACTACCCCACATGTCCAGATCAGCATCATTCCTCCTGTGTGCAGACTTGTGAGAGAAACATATGTGTGTTCATGCTATGGGCACCAATGAAAGCGAGTGTGAATGAACGCAGGGAGGATTTGTAAAAAAAATGTCCCCCCCCCCCGGTTTTGCGCTGGATCAATGGCAATGTCCAGTCCGGAGCAGATGTTGGTCCTTGAGGGCGATGTGGCATCCAGGATTGATGGCGAAGAGAGTGCTGGCACCGTAGTGGTGGAGTGTCCAAGAGGAAGGGTCCTTGGTGCTGAGCGCGGTCCAGGGGCAGACGGACACAGATGGGCTTGTCTACGGCTTGCCTTTGGCACGGGAGACGTCCAATAAAACACAGGCATTATAATGTAATGCCTTTACAATGCACCTCCAACAACGCAGGTGCCATTACATCACATTCCATTACAGCGCATTGTGAGGTCAGTAATGGGTTATTTTTAGGATATAGGTTTGGTATGGGTTTTGGGTGTCGGAGATTGAATTTGGGGTGTTTCATGGGGTAATATTTGAAATTTGGGGTGTGTTTTGGGGTCAATCATGAAAATGCAGGTGAGCATTTGGATCAAAAACAAAAATTGGGGTTTGCATTTGGGTCAAATATGATTTTTAGGGTGTGTTTTGGGGGCTCAAAGATTAATTTTAGGGTTCAGGGTGGGAATAGTAATATTTAAATCTCCGCTATCCAACATCTTTCCTACTGTTGCAATATACCTAGTATTAGTATGCATTATAATGGAATGCAATGTAATGGTATGTGTCATAAATTCATATATATCTTTGGCACACCAGTGATACGCCCGCTGCGCATGGCCGCACAGTGGCCGCCATTGAGAAGTGTTGCGGGGGGGACTGGACCGCTGGAAGGTGGGAAACGATCGAAAGGACACTAGATGCGGTGTGGACATGGGGGTGTGTGTGTGTGAGGATGTTGTAAATAGCTAATGAGAGAAATCTTACCTCGAGGCCGGGTCCCGTGTCTTCGTTGCTCCTGCTCTCCTGAGTCTGCTTCCAGGAACAGGAAGTAGGCATCCAGGCTCCCTCCCCTAAGCCAAAATAGCTAATGAGAGAAATCTTACCTCGAGGCCGGGTCCCGTGTCTTCGTTGCTCCTGCTCTCCTGAGTCTGCTTCCAGGAACAGGAAGTAGGCATCCAGGCTCCCTCCCCTAAGCCAATCGCAACGCTGCTATGTGGCGTTGAGATTGGTCATTGGCACCGGGGCAAGGCGCTCAACCAGGGGCTGGAGTGGTGGGCATATTCTTCGTGCAGGCTGTAATGCAGCCTGCATTGCGAACAGGACAGTGCGCATGACTGCTTTGGGCGGCCTGAGTGGGCCAACCAAATAGTCATTGCGCATTTGAGTCAGCATGCCACTCTGCCCCTAACCTGCTCCGTGAGTGGAGCAGCCCTACCCCCCTACCTCCTGCCAAGGAAACATAGCACGATTACATCCTGAAGTTATCATCAATGGATGGTTTTTCCTTTTCTTGCACTGCTTGAAAGCAGTGGGGCGACCCTCTTCCAATGTAGCGGATGAGCTGCCACTGAGGGTGTGTCATCTACCGGTGCTAGGCCTGTGCGACTCAACCCCGGGACCTCTTCCACTACGCGTCCCACCTTTTCCTTACCTGGACATTAATACCATGCACTCTCTCCAAATCTGTGAATCAGCCAGGAGGAGCCTCAGCCAGGTGGGATTTCACAAGCCTGGGTACAGCAGTCACCGTCAAGTCCGCTGGTGAACCTCCCGATGCAATTGATGTAACAGGGCTCCCTTAGGTGTGAAGCTGCAGCATTATCGCACCACAAGTTTGGCGCAGTTCAGGAACCTCACCCTCCAGAGCATCTGGCCACCGCAACATTATCAGGCCTGTGATACAGCGAGGCGGCTCCCACTGTTGGTAATCCCCTCCGTGCACCCCAGTGTAGTGGTGGATCAGAGTATGCGATGCAGACCTCCCTATGTTGGTGCACAGTGAACGCCTCTACCATTAACAGCTCCAAGGGGCTCAAGGAGGTCTTCTCACACAGGTCAGCAACGTGTCTCCATGCTACCTGCCAGACTTCACCACCAGATACGGGTGATCGCTGCGCCTCAATGTCTACCACCATGGCTCATCGACTCCACAGCTCCTCCGCATCACACTCCAGGCTCCAGACGCAGGTCCAGCGAGACATCCAGGCTCCAGACACAGGTCCAGTGAGGCATCCGGGCTCCAGGCGCAGGTCCTGCAAGGCATCCAGGGTTGTTGATGTGTGCTGCACTTGGCCCTGGCTGCTCCATTCTGCATTTCACTGTTTTTTTTGCCTGTTTTGTAACGGAGGTTGACTGAGACTACGTTTTCCAGTAGAAGCAAAAAAACTCACGTTGGGCTGACTGACGTGCGTTTTTTTGCTGCCAATGGGCCTTTCATTGGTTTTCGCCCGCTAATGCCAGAAATCCTATCGCCATCACGCTAATGTTAGCAGCAGTTTTCACCACTGATCCCTGAAGTTATCGCCATGTAGCATCAATGTTTAACATCAAACTGTTTTTTGTATTTGTCTTGATTGGCTATGATCTTGTCCCGACAAGGTATCACTTTACAAAGTAAACCAACTCTACCACCCCTCTTTGAACTCAATCATAAAGGGTTAAATTTAGATCTCGCAAACCTTTCCTTAGGCACTTGGAAAGAAGAAAGTCGACTTATGGCATTCGATGCATTCCCCCGAGTCCATAACTTCTCCCGGAGAACAGTATTGAGAAGCAGTCTGTTCTCCAAAGCAGTTTGCACCCTTGCTCCCACAAGTTGGTTTCTTTTCTCAACCAAACCATTGGCTTGCAGAGCATACAAGTCAGTGCAGAAATGGGAAATAGACAATTACCAAGAACATCGCTTGGGAAATAAAGTGGACCCCATTATCCGTAACTATCGTCTTTGGGACTCTTTCACATGCACAAACGTCTTTCAAAAATTCTACATCAGTCCCGGTGGTGAATAAATGCTCACAACTAGCTGTCTCTCATTTGGTGGTAATGAATAAAAAGATTCAACCAAATCCAACCCTAATTTACACCAAGGCTCATCCGGAATAGGAACAGGGGACAAAGGAGCCGTTCTTACTACTCTGGATTTGTCATTACCTTCTCATTGACTACCAAACTGGGGTGCTGTAGGATTGCTTAACACATATGTGTAGGACTTTTCCAGCAACATCTACCCCTTCCTGCAGTTCAACAACATCTGGGTGTGCTACATCTGCCTAAGCCACAGAAAGGGAGACTCTACCACAATAGAAAACACCTGCATCCACCTCAGTCCCTGCAACTGTGGATCCATCAGTCCCCCTCAGGAGGGGTCTTTCATCTGGATCAGCAGGAGAGGATGGCAAGACCTCCACCAGCAAGAGACGCAGAACCTAATTTCCTCCAGTGTGTGACTAGCATTCACTCTGTGGACTATTTTCTGGACACACTTAGCTTTTTGATGCCAGTTATATTTTGTTCAATGGATTTCAAAAATGTTGGTTCTTCAATAATAGTTTCATTCACTATGACAGGCTTTTTTTGCTTGTGTTTATTATTCTACATGTTTATATTTTATTTTGTTTATTGCAAATTCAAAGACTGGTGTTGTATTTCTTTTCTCAGCAAGTTAAAACTTAAATAACTTGTTTATTCATAAATAAATCACATGTAGGTAATGCTTTTCACATTTTTGAAAAATTACAAAATATAACAAAAATTAAAAATCAAAAAGTATTATTTTATTAAATAAGAATAAAGAATTGTTTTTCATAATTTTCAAGTACATTAGTACACATGCATAATCCAAATATTTCATGTTATATTTTCATTCACAGTTTCAGGCCTTGCCACCATGGAACCACGGGATAAAATAAAAAAGATTATGATTCAAAAGGCAACAGTCAACAGAAAACAAGTCTTATGCAATCTTAAGCACTTCAATTCAATCACTGTGCAAGTTAACTTCGTACAAGATATGTTCATCCAAAGTGTGTGCATGTCTTTCACAGGATCAACCAATGTTTCCTTTGTACTTTGCAACAGCAACATATAATTGCAAATATCACAACTTTGAAATCTCCACATGAAGGTGACATGGTGAAGGAACATAAAACAGATTAAATAAAAAATATTTTTTTACATCATTGCAAAAAAGACACATTACAAATGGCTAATTTTGAGGACACATTTTCTAAAAACAATCAAAGATAAACAATGTAAATAAGCACAGTAGTCACTGTGCCAAAACTTAGATCAACAAAAATCTTAGCACTGGATCTTCCTTTACTTGCCCTTTCTAAAAAATATCTAGCACATCATTTTATACTCATTAGAATAATAGTTGGTTTAAAAAATGTAATCTAATAATAAGTAAATATATACTTACACTTGTGAAGAAGTTGTCAATAGCATCTTGATGCAAGTCTATTCCTTTCTCTTTACCACTATCATCTTCATTTGGCATTTCAACATCCTCACCCAGTGGCTCTTCATGGTTTTCTTCCTCTGCAATATACAGGATGTCCCATCACAGGGCTATGTTATGTAACATGCAGCATGCTGTGGTGATTTTGCACCCCTTACTTGGTGAGTAGAGGTAGGCTTCAATTGTCTGATCCAGACACCAATATCTTGCCTTTGGGAGCCCAAAAGCCCGCTCCACTTGCCTCTGTGTTCTTCCATGGGCCTCATTGAAGAGGACTTCCCCTGGTGCTGTTGCATTCCTGAGCGGTGCTAACAACCATGGTCGGTTACGATAAGCTGAGTCTCCATTTATGAAAAAGAAAAAGAGCCAAGAAATGTAATATTATTTTTGATCATTAAACTTGAATTTAACTAACAAATATATGGATAGATTGTACTTAGCAACAAGTCAGGCCCTCTCAGGTCCAAGTTGTGAATTTTGCACGGGTATGGTGCTGTTCTGTAGTACAAAGGAATCATGTGTTGATCTTGGAAAGCACACACATACACATTTGTGATGTACAAATCTGGTAAGCACACAACTTGCACATTGATTGAATGGAAGTTTTTTTGATTGGGGCAGACTTGTTCTCCGTCGTGTGGGGGCACCAAGTCAATATGTGTGCCATCAATTGCTGCCACCACATGTGGTAGGCGACCCAGAGCATAAGACTCTTTCTTCACTTTGGCCAAATCCTCATTTCATGGAAACTGTATGAAGCTGTTGATGTGTCTCATCATTGAAGAAAGAACTTCTTGTAGCACACCATTGAAAGTTGGTTGTGACATCCCACCAGATACTGCAACAGTGAAGTTGAATGATATTGAGGCCATAAAATGGAGTACTGCCATTATTTGCACTATTGGTGCTGTTGATGTGGGAGTCCTATTGTGAGGCAGATGATTTGGCTCCAGCTGATGATATAAATCAAGAATTGTTTGCCTATTTATTCTAAATGTATTTTATAATATCCTATTTGTCAATGCTGGCAAGGTCTTGAAATGGTCTTCTCACTCTCCCTGGGTCCATATGTCTGAATTTAAAATGTAAAAAATTGTTCTAAATTTTGCAAACTTTTTGAAATAAAACACAAATTTAATTTATTTTTCAAAAAATGTGTTTTCTTTACATATTTTCACACAAAATGTATGTGTGATTATTTTCCTATATTACATTTTTGACAAGTCTATTAAAAAAGAGAGATGTGCAAATCATACATTTTAAATGTATTTTTTATGCATTCTTAAAAAAAGAAATTATCTACAATTCCATCAACAGAAGTATAAACAAAACCAAGTAATGATCACATTCAACCACAGTAGGGCACTGTATAATACATTTTTGGCAAAACCAAAAAAATAAAATTAACATTTTGTATATTTGAACAAATTAGCCACCTTTTTGAGTAGTGGAGCATGCTTAACATTCACAAGCACACTATTTCATAATCTAAAATGGTGGAAGTCAGTGCATTTGAACTTAGATGGAAGCCGGCAGACGTTCATGGGGTGGTGGGTGTGAAACTCCATGACGGACTTAGCCATTGCCTAACGTGCCTTAAAGCAACGCACAAAGATTTCCGTTATTGATGCCGCATGTCGTGTTGATGCACATGGGATTAAAAAAAGCTCACTTGCCTCCTAACAGTGCCACCAAGAACACCTCCTTAACGGTTGCTGCGGTTTCCTACCTCTGGGAGCTACAATCCCTGGCAAAACAGGAGGCACGGCCCCCAAGTTCTCACCAGATGAGCTGGAGATGCTGTCAAATGAGTTCCTGTGCCTGTACAGCATCCAGTATGACTTACCTGAGGAACAGACACATGTTTTAAATGTAAATGCAATTATGGCTAACTTATTTTTATTTAAACACAGGCTGGAATGACCCTTTTAGTTCCTAAGTGAAGTTTAAATTTAAATTATACAACACCACAACTTTAGTATGTGCTGTGTGCCTGATGCCATTTTAAATATTAAAACATATTAAAACATAATATTATGTTATCTTTATAATCCAATTTAACATATGTTTATATCTATATCTATATATTATCTACTGGCGGTCGCCAGTAGATAGTTATAGTTACAACCTAGTTTCCATAGGAAATCTCAAAATTCTATTTTGAATAACTTTGGCGCCGGTTGGCGAATCCTCCCGAAATTTTCAAAACTAATGGGGCGCTCCGTTCAGCTCCTACCCTGAAAGTCTCGGGGTGATTCGTCAAGCAGGGCCCGAGAAAAAAGGGGGGTCCCAAAACGCGTTTTCCCCATGCATTTTTCCATAGGACCTTTAGACACAGCTACAGCCCGAACGGCTGAACAGAATTACTTGAAATTTGGCAGAGAGGTAGCCATAAGGTCAAGGAAGTGCCTTTTGCAGGTCTGGTGTAAATCTGTTCAGTATTTCCTGAGAAAATAGCATTTAAAAGCATATATATATGTGGGCGGAGCCTAACCACACATCTCATCCTGAGATCTGATTGGCTGTCAGCACTTCATCCAAGAAGTGTTGGCAGCCATCTTGGGACCAATATACATGATAGCACCTCATTAAAAAGCATTGCAGTTAATAGAAGGTTTTAAGACTTTAGTTACATTATAAATCATCTGTTGATGGTACCATACTCATTTTAGGAATTGTGGTATGTTCTAAGGTGATTTCACCATGTGAAAAAGCCTTCTGCTGGGATATCATGATTGAGAGAAAAATATTTTCTCATGCTTTTACCACAGAGGTTTGGAAGGTGATCTATAAGCTAAACTGAGAGCTTATTTTCTGTAAATTCACATTATCTTTCTCAGTCATGTGAGAATGAAGTCTGACATTCTCAGTAAAACATGTACATCCAACAAGGGCAGAGACTGTCAGTTGATTCCTTTGTGTTCTACTGCAGCTTCCCAGAGTGTTCCAAAGAACTACTAGAGCGCTAACAGTCCTACTTATGATAAACGTATGCAACACCTGAAGCATTCTTGCTTGGATTAAAGTGGTAACTCTTAAAACATTTCATTTAAAAAGGAACAAAATGAGGGGGTTCATTTTCCCATAAAAAGTATGATTAGTGCTGCAGAAAGATTAGGGCACATTTTGAGTGACTTCTCAAATCCTCTTCTATTTCATTAAAACATTCTGACATGCAGACTGAAACATGCACTTTCAATACCAGCAGCAGTTTTCCCTGGTGAGCAGTAGCTTTACTACAGTGATCTAATGAGCAAAAAGAGTGCTAACATTCTGAATTTATGGAAAATGTGTGACACATCTGAATGCCTTCTTGATGGAATCAAAGTAAAAAACTGAAAGTATTTCAAACTGAGGAGACTGCAGTAAATGAGGAAATTAGGAAACTTCATAACAAATAAGTCTCCCAAGATGGCCACCAGAGACAAAAGAGCCCAAATGTAGCCCAAATTTCACCCAGATGTAGCCCAAGTATAGCCCAATGACAGAATGTCCCAGAATGTTCTTAAAAACAACTAGAGCGCTTACTGTCTTCATTATGACAAAAGTATGGCACACCTGAAGCCTTCTTGATTGGAATAAACTGGTAACACTTAAAACATTTAATTTAAAAAGGAACACAATGAGGGGGTTCATTTTGCCATAGAAATTATGATTAATGCTGAAGAAAGAAAATGAGGGCACATTTTGAGTGACTTCTCAAATCCTCTTCTATTTCATTAAAAAATTCTGACATGCAGACTGAAACATGCACTTTCAATACCAGCAGCAGTTTTCCCTGGTGAGCAGTAGCTTTACTACAGTGATCTAATGAGCAAAAAGAGTGCTAACATTCTGAATTTATGGCAAATGTGTGACACATCTGAATACCTTCATGATGGAATCAAAGTAAAAATCTGAAAGCATTTCCTACTGAGGAGACTGCAGTACATGAGGAAATTAGGAAACTTCATAACAAATAAATCTTCCAAGATGGCCACCGGAGACAAAAGAGCCCAAATGTAGCCCAAAATCACCCAGATGTAGCCCAAATATAGCCTAATGACAAAAGTGTGCAAAACACTTATTATTTTGTGTTTTTGCAGTGTTATATAGTGCAGACTTGTCAGGTATTGGAGTGCTTTACATGAGCATTGGTTACATCACACAAGAACAAATTCATTTTGGTTGTAGACATGGGGAGACTAAGTGATTTGACCAGAATCACAGAATGTCGAGCTGAAGCAGAAACTTCAACCTGGTTCCCCAGTTGCAAAGTCTGCAGTTCTGGAAGTAACACCACATCCTCTCCCCTAAGTGCAACATTTAATCAAGTGGTCAACTGGATAACAAAAACATAAAGATAACAAATAATTTAAAAGTGCTTTGTCGCTATTTGAAAACTCAGAAAATATGTCCTTATTTTAGTCTTTTAGAGCACTAACCATAATTTTGATACCAATAAGACCCTCTCATATATGTAATTTCTAAAGGAAATGCTCTAGGTATTAAAGTTTTGATTACATCAAGATGATGTCAGGCGTTCCACACTTTTGTAATAAATATAGAATGTTAGCAATCTAGTTGTTCATTAGGATACTGTTGAGAGGCAGAGGCCAGGGGCACGGACTCTGAAAATTGAAGGCAGGTAGGAGGGTGCAAAGGCAAAAATTTAACCACACTGAACAGGCAGGAAGGGCCGTGGAAGCGCAACAGACTATGGAGGGCAGTGGAAAGGGGGCAGGGGCAACAAACCAACAATACAGGACTTGCAAGAGAGGCTGTGGCAATGTAATAGACCATTGTGGGCAGAAGGAAGAGGCAATGGTAGTACAACCATACATGCCAACAGACCCGATTCAGCCAGGAAACGTCCAATGTTTTTAAGCTCAAATGGGCTTTATTTGATCTGTCTCCTGTCTACAATCTCCTCTTTTTCAATGTAACTCAAAGGGGAAAATCAATACCCCAGTTTTTTTTCAAAATCTCCCTCTTACCAAGTTCAAAATGTTCGCAAGTATGGTACATTGGATCATGGAAGGAAATGGGGTAGGGACATGGACTTGGATAACAGAGGACAGGAGAGACATGGAGAGATGCACCAAACTGACCCTGCCGGGCAGGCATCAGGGTTTGCAGCAGCACAATACACCACACAGGGCAAGCAGGACAGGAGTGCAGCACAACAATCCATAGAAAGCAAGAGGGAGGGGACAGGCCCATGCACATGGACAACAGAGAACAGAGGGGCAAGAGGCAATGATAGCTAGCTGACCATAATGGACAGACAGGAGAGAAAGCTGCAGCATAACAGACCATAAAGGGCAGGAGGGACGGATCAGGGGCATTACAATGGAACAGACAAGCCAGGAGGGAGGGAGTAGGGGTCTGCACATGTAAACAGAGGGCTGGGAGCAAGGGGGCAGGGCAGGAGCAGCAAGATAGCCATGGAGGTCAGGCAGGATGGGCACTAGAAGCAAGACACATCATGAAGAGCAACAGTGAGACTGTGATGGCATACACACAGACCATGGAGGGAAGGTGGGAGGGGGTCAGGGGCAGCTAACTGACCACACAGGGAAGGTGGGAGGGGCCATGGCAGCACAGAAGACCATGCATGGCAAGTGGGATGGTTAGTGGCAGCACAATGGCTATGATGGGCAAGAAGGAGGGTGCAGGGGCATGCACAAAGGATGATGGAGGATAGAAGGGAGGGTCAGGACCTGTGCACAGACAAGAAAGTTCAGGGGAAGGGGTCTCACAACAGACCACACGGGGCAGGCAGGAGGAGCAGTTGCAGCACAACAGACCAGGGAGGGCAGAAGGGTGTGGCAGTACAATGGACCATGTAGGACAGGAGGAAGAGGATAGGGGCATGGCATGTGGACAGGCAGGGTGGAGGTGGCAGGGACAGGTTACAGTCATCTGACAATGCTAGGCAGGTGGGAGGGGAGTGGCAGCTCAACAGAACACTCAGAGTAGATAGGAGTGGCAGGTCCATGGAACATGGTGGGCAAAAAGGATGGAGCAGGGGCATGCACAAAGACATCGGAGGGCAGGGGGAAGGAGAATAGGGGCAGCAAGCTAAGCACAGAGTTTAAGCAGGAGGTCAATGATGGGGCATAGAATTGGGCAATGAAGGGCAGGAGGAGTGGACTGGTACATCATACTAAATTGAGGGCAGTGGCAGCACATCAGACCATGCATGGCAGGAGGGAGGAGGCTAGTCCATGGATTCACACAACAGAGGATAGGGAGGAGGGGGATGGGGCAGCAAGCTAACTGTTCAGAGAAGGCGGGTATCAGGAACTTTATTGTTTTTAAAACATTGTGTCTGTGCGAACTACTTAAATTATGAACAAGTATGCAGCATAATCTCACTTTTATTCAGGAAGAAGAGGACGTATGTGACTGTGACTCCGGGCTCACTTGGCAGAAACACCCCCTGACCCTCCACCCCCTATCGCAAAATGTAATGCCCGTGAAAAGGGTAGGTGAACACAGTGTTATATAGAACATAGTCCTGAGAGCACGATTGAAAATGAAAACTAGACATAGTGTATGGTATAAACTATGCACCAAAAAGTGTGATATAAGATGAACTGGGCGTGAAATATAATATGCAATACATTGTGCGCAATGACAGATTCATTGGAGAGCGCGAGATAGCACAGGCACTAGCGCGTGCTATGCGATATGCGCCTTGGAGTGTAATATGCACAGGGCAGTGTTGTGTAACCTAACTAGCATATGCACTGTGACAAAGATATGGATCCCAGATTGTAATATGTATGGCATTGCACTGTGCGTTATAACATAGGCATCGAGGAAGGCACGTTAGATGGGGCAATATAACCCGTGCGAAGACAAGTGTGGCATGACATATTCACGGGGTGGTGTTACAGTGCACATGGGCTAGAGAGTGTCATAGCATATGCACTAGCTAGTGGAATACAACACAGAGGTGTGTGGCACTCGGCAGGCAATGGTGGGTGTAACACAGCATTGGGCTCTGTCAGGAGCGCGCTGTGACTCTCAAGTGATGTTCGTCCCCTTTCCAGAGAGTAAAATAAAAAGTATTACACATCCGGCAATGGATGTGTGTTTTATTAACTGTGAGGGGGGTTTCTTGCATAGTTTTGGTCGAATTTTTGTCGAATCCCCTTTGAATGGCTTGGTGTGCATGTGTATTAAATGTGCCCGTCAATAGCTAACCATGTTTGTATAAAAAAACGACAAGGGTGTCTACCGGGATTAGGCACGGTAGGGCATCAGACATGTCAGAGCTTCACTAGTGGTGTAAATACATTCCACGTGAATTCATTGTATGCATAGTCGCCTTTTAATGAATATCACGCAAATCGTCATGGTGATAGGTACGTACGGTTTGTCCAGCATGTCCTAGGTGTGTCTATAAATATATATTTTTTTAAAATAATAAAAAACAGTGGCCGGCCCTGGGGATTGGGGTCAAAAAAATATAATTAGGAGACAGGCCCTGGGGGATGGGGTCATCAGGGCCAATAAATTAGAATAAGAAGGGGAACCACACAGACCCCCTTCTTAAAAAATTAAAATAAATAAAAGACTGGCATCGTGCCGGAGGCCATGCCCCCTCCGTGCAGCACTCTGCAAACGCGCCCCCAACAGGCATCTCCAGTATGCGCCAGGGAGCTGCGCTGCAGACAGGTGTTCTGAGGCCAAGCCCCTTTTTACACCTCTCTGCAACGCAGCTCTGTGGCGCTTACTGGAGGTACCTAGTGGTCTAGTTTGACCCTAGGGACCCTTAGGATTCAAGGGGACTTAATCTCTCAACTTAGAACAGCCACAGGGTGCGTTTACACAGTGGTGAAGGGAGGGGACGGGGCCTGAGGTGACGTGTGCAAACAGGCACTATGGCACGTTTTAAATTGGGGATATAATTTCCCTTCAATACTGAGGGCCCCTGGGGGCTAACTAGCCCACCAAGTGCTTCCAGTAAGCGCCACTGAGCTGCATTGCAGAGAGGTGGTCCAGGCCGTGCCACTTTTTACACCTCTCTGCAACGCAGCTCTGTGGCACTTACTGGAGGTACCTAGTGGGCTAGTTGGACCCTAGGGACCCTCAGGATTCAAATGAACTTAATCTCCCAACTAAAAATGGACACAGGGCGTGTTTACACAGTGGTGAAGGGAGGGGACGGGGCCTGAGTTAACGTGTGCAAAACGCCCTGTGGCCTGTTTTAAGAGGTAGTTTTAATCCCCATGCCCTATTATATACTAGGGGCTTACAGAGGAGGTCATGCTAATCACAGGGGGACCCCAACGCATAATGTTCCCTAGTGTATGTAGGTGTTTTCACTGTATTCTAAGTGTCTTTTAACATAGCACTGGCTCTAGGACTGGTTAGTCAGACTCAGTTACCACCAATATCCGTCTGAAAAAGTTGAGGGTACAGGATGATTTTGCAACAAGGCTTCTTTCTGCTCTTGTTTTTGTTCTTTCTGCACGTTATCCTTCTTCCTGCACTTTTCTTCATCTTTGAGGACTTCTGTTGCTTCTTTCTGCACTTCTTTTGTTTCTTTCTGTGTATTTTTTCTTCTTTCTTCACATGTCCTATCTCTGTAGGCATAGTTAGAAATTAGCATTTAAAAAACCTTTGAAATTCACAGAAAAAACCATAGGTTTTAGGCACGTTTTAGTTAGGAATTAGCATTTAAAAAACCTCAGAAATTCACTGAAAAAACCATAGGTTTCAGGGGTGTTATAGTTAGCTGGACTTTTCACTTGTACAAAACCATTGAAATTCCCCCGTTATAGTTAGTTCAGCTAACTATAACTCGCGCGCCCGCAATGCACTGCTGATGACGTCACATATTACATCACTCATGACATGGTCAGTGACATCACTCATGACATCACTGATGACATCTCAAATGACATCACTGATGACATCTTCCTTGTGATAGAGTGGCAGACCTCCTCTCACCCTAATATAACCTTTGATACACACATTCAAAAATAGAGACTAACATTTTCAAAACAATGGACATACCAATACCAGTTACAACAACCTCTTCAGTAATTCTAAGATCCACATACACATCCACTCATTCAGCAACAGTCCTATACAGTCACTCATACATGTACTCACTCATCATATGTACTCATACACCTATACATCCTGTTACACAATGCCACTCATCCATAGAGTTACTCACACACATAGTCACTCATGCTAATAAAGAATCAAACATACATTTACTTGCATATACAGTTATACACACACCACCACACTTACTTCTACGGAAACTTACACATACTTAGTCTTTCAAACAATCACTTATAGAAACACATACTTATTCATACAGAAACTCTTTCAATCTCTCACTCTCACATATAATCACATATATACACCAATAGTCACATATACTAGTTTAAAACATATGTAGTTACTCATAAAGACACTATTGAGACAGTCATTCACTCACTAACACACCCATACACACACTCATCCACCCATACAGTCCTGCACACATGCTGTGTTCAACACATACAAACAGTGAGTCACTCATTCATGCACCTATGCACTACGTAATACCCCCCACCGAACCATGCAGACACTCAGAATGATACTCAAAAAAACAACTAATACCCTATATAGACACCCATGTAGCTACTCACCAACCCATGCAGCCACTTATACACAAAGTGAGAGACTGATACAGATATTTACATATTTAAACATTACTCACTAAGCCATGTATTCACTATGATACACTTAATCAGTCAGTTACACAATCAATTTTTCAAAAACAAATCATCCATTTAGACACTTATATACCCATTTATTCTTCCATCGACCTTGAGATATACATATTCAAAACATTTAATTTTCAGAAAAACACACATTCACTGGATGATGTCATCAGTGATGTCATCAGTGATGTCATTTGAGATGTCATCAGTGATGTCATGAGTGATGTAATATGTGACGTCATCAGCAGTGCATTGCGGGCGCGCGAGTTATAGTTAGCTGAACTAACTATATCGGGAGAATTTTAATGGTGTTGTACAAGTGAAAAGTCCAGCTAACTATAACACCCCTGAAACCTAGGGTTTTTTCAGTGAATTATATATATATATATAGATATATATAGATATATAGATATATATATTTTTTTCTTTGACATTCCCAAAAAATTACCATTTTTAAATGTATTTAATCCGACAAATAACCCAGCCTAGATGATGTCACTGGCCTGGATTATAAAGTAAAAACATAACAAGGGACAAGGTTATTCAACAGGTTACTACAAAATTATATACTTTAAAAAACTATAAAAGCTTTTCTATTCAATATATAAAAACGCTTATGATTGATTTCTCAAAATTGTGTTATAGCAAAACAAAAAAACAGAAAGTCACAATTTATTTTTCATTTTTTGGATCTATACAGGTTAACTCCCATCAGAAGAAGGAGATTTCGAAGACCACCGCCAAGAAGTACGGACCCTAGGGGTCTACAAGTGGCACAGCATCCATTTCCTCAAGAGATGGGAGGACCTACGATGCTGCACCAAAATGTCAGTCCTCCCAATATTCTAAACATGTGTGCCACACCCTGACCCATCTAATGGCCCACATACTTGTGATGGTCTATCCCCAGCTTTATGGGCAGCTGAAAGCAAAAACGAAGGATGAAGGGGGTAGGTTTTTTGTGTGTTTTTCATTTTAAATAACTATTTTTTGTTACAACAACAAAATTTGGCATCAACATAAAAGTTGACACATGACCAATGCACATGAAGAGATCTTGAAGTTGTAAGTTTTGCACAAGGTGTGTGTGTTTTTTTTAAATTGTTAAAAATGATAGCAATCTTTTTTTGATCACTTACAAAAGACTGTTTTGAGCCTAAATAAATTAAACATGATTTTGTTAGATTTATAAAGGAAGCTATACCAAATATGCCAACAGTTTAATTTGTGTCAGGTGTGATGCTCTGGCACAATTTTGAAGGAAGTTACTCCCCCCATGAAAAGTGACATAGTACAAAATGCACTTATGATACAATGGATGTTCCAAAATTCAAATTTTCATTTCCTATTAGAATAAACAATATTAAACATTTGGTCATAAAACATAGAATTAAATAAATAATATTTTGAATAAAAAACGAATTAAAATTATGTTTTTGATAAAAAAAACATGTGAATTATGTTAAAAAAGACAATTTTGCATGATGTCTTCTTCATTGGCACATGTGCATGTAAGCCAGTCTGTTTATTGAAAAATCAATTCTATAGGCATACATTTTTTAAGAAAACAGACAGGAATGTGAACACATTAGTGACAGGGAGTCTGATTTTGATAATTGCGGAATCGGTCCTGCTGTCGCTTTTCCAGTGGTCTTCCCACCTGCCAACTTGGCAGTCTGCCCGCCCTATTTAGATGTTGGCTATTATATAGATGAAAGACCATTGCGGTCCCACCATCACCTCCAGGAAATCTCAACTGCGTTGATGGCCGGATAGGCCAAAGCTGCTGTTGGAGGTAGGACCTCCAGTTTCTCCGCTGGGATAAGCACGATGTGCCTTCCCGCCGATGTGAATGTGGCGGTCAAATCTCCACACCTGAGTTGGCGGAATGGAAGGGATTTAAGCTGAAACTCCCCTTTTCTCACTTTCACACTTCCTGTTTTACCATGGATCTGTCCTGCCAAGTCCTGCCCGAGCTGCTGGTTGATGATCGACAAAACAAGCACTATTGTGGCTGCAATCAATGGTAAGCTACACTTTTGTCTGTTGCCCATTGACTTGTCTGTCAACAATTTTTGCTCAGGACTTGTGCATTTAAAAATCGCTTGTACAAGCAATAGCATACTAATGTCTATAATGTTGTCATCTTAGAAATTTAAAGACACACACCTATAGCAACACATTGTATGTATGAATTTGGTTTAAGCTGCCTTCCCAAAAATGTACACTTGCACAAAAATAGGCTATCAAAATTAAGTCACCACACAGATGTGTCTCAAGGAATGTAGAAAATTCCAAGATTAAAAACATATGCAACACACATCAGAGGGATAATTGCAATGTTACATGATGTGGAAATTGCATTAGACAAGGTGTTACCTTTACCTCAAAGGAATGTCTGTCAAAAATTAGTAGTAATCAACTTATACATGCATGCAACATTTCCCCTTGTCTAGTGCAAGTCCTGTACTGTGTCCAATATCAGTAGTCACAATTGTATTTTAAAGGTGTAATACATATGTGCTCATTCTGATCAGTAGTCAAGGTGAAACAAACGCACCTGTGGTAACACAGCCCAAATTGTTTTTACATCAAATAGTGGGTGTAAGTGGCCATTTCTATGATGAATGCCGGCATCTAAATTCGAATGACCATTACATACAATGTTAAGCAGTGTATGCACTTAACAAAGTAGGCACCAAACAAAGCAGTTGCATCACCTGCCATCATGGAAAAGACAAATAAGTACTTCACATTTTACTTAGAAACATTGCTAGGGATAAAACAATTGCTAAGGAAAAATAATGCCAGAACAAACTTGCTGAAACGAAAAATAGATACTTATTCATATCACTGAGTCTCAAAAGAATTAAAGCAATCCAAATGGCAATCCATTCCTGGTTTCAAATGCCCTGGGGACTGTTGTGCCCTGTGGCACTCAGCTTGTCTCCTACATGTGAAAAGGTACCTCCTCAGGAAGGGGCATCTAGTGGGCAAAGCAGGGACCGTCAAGATCTTACATGGGTGGGAGGGGTTTGAGCTTGGGAGGGGTGTGGGTTCGGGAGGGGTGTCCTTGAGTCTGGAAGGGGTGCCCTTAGGTATGGAAGGGGTGGCCTTGGGTTTTAGGTGGGGTATCCTCAGGTTTGGAAGGAGGCTGTGATTTTGGGAGGGGTGCTCTTGGATTTTTGAGGGCTGGTTTGGGATTTTGAAGTGGGGATGACCATTTGGCACGGGTGGACTGGGATGTGGACGAGGTGGGTTGGGGTATGGGAGGGGTTAAAGCAAGGGTAAAACGCAAATATTCAATGGGAAATTTGGTTGTCTGTTGTGGGGTTTGGGAGGTTGAGTGAGTGGCAGTGTGCATGTGGGACTGGTGTATGTTGTGCTTGTTTAGGTTTGTCTTGTATTATAGGTGTCTGTTGTTTGTTTGATTGCGAATGTCTGTGTTTTTGAGTGTGCATTCTAAGCTACTTGTGTCTGTCTATACATGTGCTATGGAGGTTCTGCGTGTGATATTGGTGCATGTGGAGGGTGTGGTGCATGTGTGTAGTGTGGGTATACTGTCTGTCAATGTACTGTCTGTGGTTGTGGTGCATGTGTGTGGTGGTGGGTGTACTGTCTGTCGGTGTGCTCTCTGTGGGTGTGGTTCAAGTGCGTGTGGTGGTGGGTGTGCTGTCTGTCAGTGTGCTGTCTGTGGGTGTGGTGCATGTGTGTTTGGTGGTGGGTGTGCTGTCTGTTCATGTGCTATCTATGTGTGTGGTGCATGTGTGTGTGTGTGGTGTTGGGTGTGCTCTCTGTATGCTTGGATGAGCGCTTAAGTTTCTGTTTGTGGAGTCTGTTTGTGTGTGTGTGCTGCTTTTGTCTGTTTGAGTACATGCATGAAAAGGTGTGAATGTGCTTAGGATAGGGCTGGGAATTGGGACGGGGATGGGAAAGGAGCGGGAGGTGGGGCAGAAGGATGGTATGACTGAGAGGATGCAGTGAATGAGGAGGCCAGAGCTTGAAATGACCACTGTAGGACAGACATACCACTGTGAAAGCCTTTCAGGTAAGCTACCATTTGCTGCATATGGCAGCTATGCCCCTAGATGGCATTCAGCAGGGCAGTCTGTCCTACGGTGATGCTCAAAAGGAGGTTAATAGCTTCCTCATTCAGCTCAGCCAAGGAGACAGGGCATGGGGGTTGGTTCCTGCAGCAAAAGAGATCCCAGTCCTTTTAGTGGACCTGGGTGGACCAATTGAGGGGCAGCAAGAAGGAGGGTGGAGATGATTCTCTGGGTGTCAGACAAGGATGCAGGTGTAACTTCAGCAGTAGGGTCTGCCATCACTAGGGAGTGGTTGCTGGAGAAGGCCTTGGAAGATGATGTAGTGTCATTGGTGGCTTCGTTGCACGACCCTCACCCTCTGGGCCACTGTGTCCCTTGGTGTTGGTACTGGAACCACAGTGGCCTGATGCTTTGCTACCTCCCTTAGCATCTTTTTCTTCGCCTGCCCCTAAAGATGCTGAAATGACATATGCAATGGTGTTATTGTATCTGTGTAAACAGAACAAATCATTAACTTTCATCACAAAACTGTTACCAAGTTGTCAGATTTCACCTGATTCAAGCCTCTCAAACTTTGGTTCTGCTCTAGCATAAGCACATGCATGTAGGCAACATTTTAAGAGGACACTTGGTCTCAATTATGTCATTCCCTGCTGTAGCTCCTACAACATGTATGATTGTGGCCATTTATCCTTTATTATGTCACTTCAGGAACCGTTGCACACCTGGTTGGCCTTTGTTGTACAGCTTAGTGAACTGATGTAACCAAAAAGGAAAGACACCAACAAGACCTTTGTACTGTGTGTTCACTAGGCCCTAAAATCTACATACTTGTCATAAAGTCAAATATGATTGAATGTCTGTCAACATATGATGCAATGTTGTACCGGTGCTGGCATAAACTGAAAGCAGGTTACCATTGTTTGGACATTTCATGATAGTAACACTCAGGTCAAGTCAGTAAAGTATATCGCAAGTGTCAACATTCATACAGGAATTCTGTACTGAAGTAGCTTACTGATCTATCACATACTATCTTTATACCTACCTTCTTGAAGACAGTCTGAAACTAATAATTGGGGGATTGGCAAATGACTACTAGAACATCATGAAATATATAGCCCAAGTAACATTTCTAACACACTTCAGTACGGAGCAAAATAGTCTTCACATTTGACTCCTATATGTCTATAAATATTTGAACTTTGTTGTATCTTTGTGAAATGGTTTCACTGCAGTGCAAATGTTGTAGAACATCACACACATTAGTACATAAAATGAATCATACATGATATTTTCTTCAAAGATTGAAATGTCTTTCACAATATGCAACATAGTACACCTTTATGCATTTCAACATTTCCTTACTGAGTCATGAGTTTTGGCTTGAATCTGAGTTTTCCTGGTGGGACACTCATACATATATGTGATGGAACATTCCATCATCCAAAATACCTTCCAGTTTTCCATTTTACTTAATCACTGATTGTTTATCTGGACATGACAAAGGACACTGAGGATTGGACCAAAGCAGACTGTCTTACTGTCACAACTGGTGATGGATCCACAGGAACAGCATCCTCCCAGAATTCCACCTTTCAGCAACTCCATCTCTGGTTTTTATATATGGGGAAGGGTAGTTAGGGATGATACAGCTGGGAAGGAGCGCTGCAAAAGTAAATGGTTATTATATGTAGCAATATATTGCTCAGGCATAGACTCTTGATAATGGAGACATACAATCAACAGTTATACATTGCAACATTTTTTATATCTTTTTTGCTATTTGATTTCCATGAAGAGGAACTGAAATGGTGAGAAACCCGGCATTGACAGCACCTAAATAGGCATAGCTTGTGTAGTTCATCCTCACTATACAGTTAATGTGCAATAAAGGCAGAGAACAAATTATCATAAAGCAACTCTCCAAACTTAAATATCATGTCGGATCATAAGTATTTGAAAAATGTCTGATTAAGTCCCCTTCAAAACCCCTCCAAGATTAAGGCTTACCTACGCAGAAAAGGTCTCCAAATGAGACTTTCTCACAATAGTCTCTTAATAAAGATACAAAACACCCCGATTAACCGAGCCGTTGGGCAACTTCATGGATAAAATTGTCGCTGGAATTTTAATAGAAAAAATATTTCGGCCCCAGAAGAAATCTGTCACTATACTCTTCTTGTGGCTACAGTAAATGAACAAAAGCTCTCTTATTTGTTTACACAAATTGAAGTTCACAACAGCAGGCGGAAATGGGATATATGCACGCAAGAGTTCCTCAACCGCAGTCGGGCCCAGAATCAATGAGCATACACTGCTCAAATGCCGGCAGAAATAAGAAGTGGACAAACAAACAAATTCCCGAAACCGACAAAGAATGCCATCAGGGGAAGCTTTTACCACCTAAATGCCAAACAGGAACATGTCATTGAACTCAGCTCAGTAACAACGGGAGAAACAGCTGGAACAATCCAGGAAGCCGTGACACCATAACAAGCAGCAACAATTCATGGAGCATATCAAAATCAAAGAATAGCAGGCACTGCTTACCCAACATCGGGGTAATTTATAGTGATGTCTACCAATCAGCTCAAGGCGATACTCATACATGCAAAGCTCTATGGCCTAAACATGTAATCTTCCATCTTGGAGTGGTGAAGAATGACTCATTCTCATAGCTTTTCCAGCAATACCACCACTTGCGTCGTCCAACATCTTGGTTTTTTACCACATAACCTTAAACCTTGTTGCAAGTGGGTCATAGGCGATATAGTGGCAAACGCTATATGGGCATGAATATCACGGCTCATGATGCTTAAGCACACATTTGTGAAGCAGTAAGACATCATGCAAACCTGTCACTGTTTAACATGTATGAAACAGTATTTCTGAAGCAGAACACATTTTGGATATGTCTTGACACCAATATGTAGCAATCAATTCTTTAGTCACTAGTCATGTTGAATTAAAAACTCACTCTGGTTTGTGTAGAATCCCAATTTTCCAATGTGACGGTTGGTACATTCACTGTATCATAAGTGCCTAGTATCTGATGTCACCTGAAATAAGGCTATCATGACACCATCCACATCAGTGAAGGAGCATCACACCTGACACACTAAAGACATATTGCTGGTTTGTTATAACTGTTCCTTATTAAATCAATCCACATAATGTATATGTGGAGTTTAGGCAGCCATGTGGCTGCTTAGAACAGTTCATTGGTTGGGGACAGGAATCAAGTGGGATCATTCTCCAAAAACAGTAGACAAAGCACATCATCATACACCATGCACACAACTTACACCTTCAAGAACTCTTCTTGTGCATTGGACAGGGGCCACCCTGCATGCTGAAGGCAAAAATTCTGTCTGTAACAAAAAATGGGTCATGCAACATGTATAACTCTGATATGAACCCATCCAGTTGTGATGCTGTTGGCCCTCAACTACCCATCAAGCTCCAAATAGGCTACTGCCAGAATGCAGGCCATTGGGGGCTCATGGTGCAGCCTTCCATATGTCGCGCTTCTGATGAGCGTTGGCCTGTATGAATACATGAAAGGAAAGAACAAACAATGGTATTGAGACTTTTTGTTTGTCTGTATTGCTGTAACAAAATGTGTCTACAGCTATCAGCAGCATAACTCTTGTTACCACATGACATGTGTATTGCCACATGCTGACCTAAACCAATATCCTCATACACACATCAATAGTGACCTGTTGCCCATCCTCATTCTATGTTGTGTTCTAAACACACTCACCCAAGTCTGTGACATCATCTAGCCCAGGGGCCCCTACATAATTTTTGATGTGACCTACTTCTGATCAGCGCTACAAATTGTTAACTACTGAAGGCTAAACATTAATGATAATGGCACAGTGAAAGGTGGCCACTGTAAATAAGGGGCCTGAAGTTTGGACATGAGATTCTTTGATATCTGAGACAGGGAACTCTCACTTTCAACTGTTGTCCATTTAAAAGCATTCAAGGGCATATTTTAAGCACACCTCAAATTTTGACCTGCGAAGGTTATATGTTCTTGAGCGCTAGTGCATCAGTTGTATGACCATGTGACTCAGGCCCAGCCTGGCCCATGATTATGAATGAGCACTGCTTATTGACAGGTCTTGTTATCTTCAGCCTGATGATCACAATGTCAGATGAACACTGACTTTCCTCAACTTTTACATTACAAGGGTCACCTTGTGCCCATCCAATGTGACCTCAAGGCTGTGTGCTACTCTGAAGGGGTCTGGAAGCTACTGGTAGCACCCAAACTACATTTGTAAGAGTGATGATTAGGCTCAGTGATTTGTGGGACTATACAAATAGCTGCAATCATTTTCAATTGTTTTTTACACAGTACATATCTCCAGATGTAAAGATTATATGACGTGTTTGCCATTTACCATGATGTTATTTGACAACTTATCACATAAAAAATATACATGCATAGATCTCTACATACACACAACTTGAATCTAGGGCTTTAAACACACAATGCATATTGTTGTATATTTGAAATTGGAGTGCGCATAATAATCCCTGACATCCTTGTCCTATGTAAGGACTACATTATGTGACACAAAACATCAATCACAACACTTCACTCTGGACCTGAAAGAGACATTGTAGTCTGTGTAAATAGAAAAAGACAAAAAATCAAAAAGGGGGATGAAGAGGGTTAAGGGTAGAACCGTCCTCCTCTAGATAAACTAATTCAACAAAAAATATTCTACCACTGCAATATATCCCTCCTTGTTTGGAAAATTATAATGATGGTGTTGAGCCCACAAATTGTCATGGGGAACACTCTATGTAATTTTAAAATACCCCTCACACTCTGAAAATTAATCCGGTGTCATGCTTCATCATTGGGGTCTTCCCGTCCCTCTATGGGTCGGGGCGGGGCGGCGAGCTACGGAGACGCGGGAACACTTGATTAAGTGCTAGACTATGTGTTGTGCAGAGGTGGGAGTGGTAGGGTCAGTAAAGATAGTGGTGCAGAATTAAAAGTTACCTGGCTAGTGGAAAAAATCTATTTTATTGCCTTCCCTAGCTGGAAACATTAAAAATGGGGACACGTAGGGGGTATACTTTTATGAGTTACCTCCTACTGGGTCAACATGTTTCAAAAGCCATCCCCTTGGCTTTCTCTTCGGGACCATGCGCGATCCCTACTCCACTCACACATTAGTTATGTGTAATTCGTGTGCCTAACAATATTCAATATTCAGCCATAATTCATGCTCAAATGAGCATGCAAAGAAACGTACCTAATCGGTATTTCTTATAACATTAATTTAAGGAAGTTATGGCCTCATAAGCTGTCACGGAAGGGAAGGGCGCCTGTAGTCAAACAATCATCAAGGCTGCACACACTCCCAGGTAATACCTTTTTGTTCAACGGAGCCACGTTAATCCTGTGTCTATAAAATGTAGTGCTGCCATGGTTTTGTCTCTTAGGGCCATATGTACTAAGGTTCCAGTTTGCATTTCTTAAATAGCAACTCCTTAGGAATCGCTATTTAAGAAATGCAAATGGATAAGTACAAAATTCCCTAATAGCTATTCCTACAGATTAGGAATCACTATTAGGGACTCGCAAATAGGAAATGTCATTGCTTTCTCGCATATGTGGGGAATAGAAAATGGTTTGCATTTCCTGAATTGCAATTTCCTAACAATCCTAAAAATCGCAATTTAAGAAATGCAAAGCTAGGGCTTACGGCCCCCCTGGAGGCACCCCAAATTTTCTAGTGCACATGTAAGTGCAAATATGCCCTAAGGGAATATGTGCGGTTCATGTTACAATAAAAAAAGTATTTTTAATGCCTTTTCTTTATTTTGCACATGGTTACCATTGACTTGAAGTCGATGGTAATTGCATTTCCTAAATGCCCAATTCACATTTAGGAAATGCTTTGTACATGTGCTTTAGGAATAGCAAATATGTAACCCCTATTTGCGATTAATAATTCGCGGTCACAATTTGCGATTTCTACACAACCAGTTTTGGCCCATTGTACATCTGAAAAGACCATTTAGCATTTCTTAACCGGCTGAAATAACAATTCGGCCCATTACGAAATGCTAAATGGTTTCATACATCTGGGCCTTAGTGTTCTTGATGTGGGATTCCTTATGTGAGCCAGAAGATCTGGCTACAGCTGATGACATGGATCAATAATAATTTGCCTGTGCTATCTTATTGTTTTGGACATATCCCCTTCTTCCATGTTGGCAAGGTCTTACACTGGAAATGTGCAAACTGACACTGAGTATTAGTGTAATGTATGGATTGTTATGTTAGTGCAAATGTTGACAGACAAATATTGGTCAAATGAGATAAACATAGTAGTTCATGATTGAATGGAATAACATATTTTGGGAGTATTGTATCGGAACTTGTAAATAAAAATACCTACTGGCAAATCATCTATGTTGACACAATCTTGTGATGCTTTGTCATCGTCAAGTTATGATGCAATTAAATAAATGCACTGATAGAGTTGAGATATACCACACCAGTCTATGACTTTTTGACTTGTACATTTATTGTACCAAACGTGAGGATATTAAAGAGGATGAATATAACAAAAGCAAGGCAAAAAGACTAGACGTTAGTCATGGTGAATGAAACTATAGTGGGAGAACCAAAATTGTTTGAAGTCCAATGTCCAATATACTGCTGCCATCAGAAAGGCCAACCTCAGGAGGCTAATGGGATACATGCCGGCAGGTTCATGAAGTATGAATTATTATACATGGTCAGAACAATTAACAGAGACCATGGGAGTTGTGAAATGGAATATAGATAGAATTACCCTGATGAAGTCCCTGTAAGGGATGAAATGCATTAGCTGGATCTCTTAGTGCTATTGAGAATTGGAAATGTAATAAAAAGAACCTTGTGTGAAAAAGACACCAATGTTTTGTGATTAAATAAAAAGAAAATAAATGAAAGAAGTGGTATGAAAAAATAGAAATAATTGAGAAAGTGATAACAGCTTTAAGTGGATGAAAATTGGAATGTTCAATGTGAACAAAGATAAATTGTTGCCCTCCTACAGATGGGAAACTATTACACTACAAGTCAAGTTTGCGTGTGGTCAAAACTTTAGGAGTGGGCACATTCACAATAATAGGCGGGATTCTTGACCAGTGCTCTCCGAGGAACACTACAGTTGTTACTTTTGAGATTACATCAGAAAGGCAAATGTGTCCAGAAATAGTCCAGAGAGTGAATGATAGACACACACTGGAGGAAATTAGTGTCAAGGGTTTTTGCTGGTGGTGGCAGAGATCTTGCCATCCTCACCTCCTAGTGATATGCATGAATGTCCTGTGCTCCGTGGGAGGGAGGTAGGTATCCACAGTTGCAGTGGTTAAGGGGGTTGCACATGATTGTTCCGGTGGCAGGGCCTCCCTTCCTGTGCCTCAGGCCGATGCTGATGGCTCAGATGTTGTAGGACCACAGGAAGGGGTAGATGGTGCTGAGAAAGACCTGCACATGTGAGTGTGAAGGTCAGGGAGTCCATATTAGAGTTATGGGCCTCCATCTGCTGGTTGTGTTCCCTCAACAACTGTTTCATCTCCCAGTGAGTACCTGACCCATGATGTCTTGGGACTTTATGGCAGGTTCCAAAAACTTGGTTGATGATGGTCTGGGTTTCTGTGACCCCAGTGGACTCAATATGCTGGCGCACACATGACCCCTAAACCTACTACCCTGTGCTCTTTGCCCAGTATGCCCCATCCGACTGGGTCCTGGGTGAGCTGGAGGTGGTTTGGTCTCAACGTAACCCCAGACTGGGGGAACACAATCGGTGTCACAGTGGGAGGGACCCAAGAAGTGGAGTCTTCAGGTTGCTGAGGTGTCACAGCTGGGGTTGGAGGCGTTGGTGTGGGCGCAAGGAGTGTCACTGGAGCCACCTACCCAGACTGACCAGATTTACCAGGCTCCTCAAGCTCCTCCATATCACCACAAATGCTGTCCTTACTGAAGGCTTGATCGTGGGCTGGAGTGAAGGTTCCTTCAGTGGCCATTTTTACGTATTGAGAAATGGAATACATTCTTATTAGTAAAAGTGTGTATTGTACATTCAAATATTTTAAGTCAAACAATGTAGATACCTAGAAGACAAAATAGGTAGAGATTAGTGTGATGATAGCTTCCAGTAGTATCGAACACATTACCCAAACTCTTATCAATTGTAAAAAGTACAACTTCAAATCAGCAGGTAATAAGATATCCTGGAATGTTCATGAAGTGATTAGGGAGTATACCTGACATCTCCCAACCATTCAGTCCAATACAGTGGAAAGTGAAATGTGTAATTGACAATTCCAAGGCCTAGCTGACTGCAAAACAGATATTACCATTATTTGGATGTATGTTTGGCATTAGTCATCATGTAAACAGTGCAGTGTCAATTTTTGCAAGTGCCACTTATATTCAGCATAGTCATTTGCAAACATGACAAATTTTATATAAACACCGTTTTATTAGTTAAACTCATCATTACATCAATGCAATTGGTTCAGTGGAACAGGACAACATTCAGAAGACAACACAAATAATTTTCATTAGAAAGCATTGGAAATGGATTTATCACTACATGACACTTTACGATGTGTTGAAATCTGTTAGGAAAGACAATGAGTAACATGGCATTGCAATAGTCTTTAGAGAAAGAGAAACAGGGCATCATAGTAGTTGTAGTCATTTCAAAGACAACTTCCTAACACTTGCAAAATGGTTAGTGGACCACACCTGTGGAAAATATGCAGTGGAAATGAGCCAAACACATTTTGACATACATAATAGTAATAGATTACTTGGTGGTGTAACACTTACAGGTACCATACCATTATGTGACATGTAATGGACATTTACACCTGTAATATTAGATGCAACACAATACATTCACACAAAAATAATAATTATCTGATACTAATACTTTGAGGTGTGTATGTTCGGAAAATATGTGCAGGATTCATTTGCAAAAGCTGGGTTGAGAACAAACAGGACATTGGGGTTTATTGTGACTTTGCAAAGTGAAACTTACCGGACTCCACTCCACCAGGTATTTCTGTCACACCTTCAGGATGTAGGATCTGCAAGACCTTCTCCTCCCAGGGCATGGATGGTACTGGAGGCCTGGGAGAAACACCAGTCTTAATGTGATGCTTGGAGGCCAGAGAATGCTCCTCCCCGCAGGCCATTCTACCCCTTCCTAATTTCCTAATGTATGCATAGGTTGTTAGCTACAGCATTCACTCTGTCGACTATTCTGGCCCACCTTTGCCTTTTCTGTGATAGGGGTGTACTTTAGACCTGGGCTCCAGACAATTGTGGCACTACTCTTAGGATTTCATCCACCATGAATGACAATTCTCCCTCAGGAAAATGTGGATTTTCGGGGGAAGGCATTGTGTAAAAAATAGGATTACATTAAATTATTGACCAAAAGGTACTCAAAGAAAGTGAATAAAGGGACAGGAGACATGGAGACTGATAACCAAAAAACCTCATTTCACTGGTAGAGCCTTTGGGATCAAATGTTGTGGTGGAGCTGAAACGGCAAAGGATCATGGTCTGAAATGGGGTGTGGTTTACAGTAGATTTCATTTGGCCAATTCACATCAGGTGTCCTCTGCTAGCATCCATCCAATGGCCACAGCGATGGCGCAGTGTTAAGTGCGTACTGCAATGGACTCATTCCTTCTGGGAACCGCCGACAGTAGACCTGTGAAATCTAAATTGGCTCAGCTGGAAACTGCCACCCTGATGGCGACTGATTAGTGTATGCCAGCATTAAAGTCCACCGTGTCGGCAGTGGTGTGCCACAGCCTAGGCAGCAAACACTCTGTTGATGCAGCCAGCGAGTCAGCCTGCATGCATCCAAATACAGCCGGCAAAAGACAGTCAACTCGGCGGAGTATTAGGGACTGCCACAGGGCGGCAGTAAGACCGCCAAGATCTTAATTGGGCTCAAAGTAACACATACCAAAAAACATTATTTATATATCCTTTGTTATGTTCAGATGATAAATAAATAATGAACAAAAATAGAATACTTAAGGGACTTCTGCAGAAGGAATGTTCCATCACAAATGAAAAAGACATTCTGTGACATTTATGTTGTATCTCATCTGCAAAACTTAAAATCAGGCACAAAAATTACTCATTTAGAAATATTTGAAATGCCTCAAAATGAAAAACAAATATTCTAAATTGCAATTTGGTTGTTAAATTAAGAAATATATATGAATCAATGTGTTAAAAATGTACTGGAATGTTGTAGCAATTTCTGACTAAACTGAAAGCCAGATTATTAATTTTTATTTCACTATGGTAAAACAAACAAAATATATTTTAGAGAAAAAATGTAAGTTTTTATATCTGTACTAAAGTGGATTAAAAATGCATCAAGCCCTATGCATTTACTTATGCTGTAGAAGTAATTTAAAACTAATATATATATATATATATACATATATATAAATATATATATATATGTATATATATATATATATACATATATATATATATATATCTATATTGGTATTACTTCAACAGCATAAGTAAATACATAGGGGTGAAACATTAATAAGCAACTTGAGTTGGGAGTGCGTCATACAGATCCTCTGTTGTCTGGAAGACCTCCACCCGGTCCTGACTGGCTGTTGAAGACCTAGTCGTACCTGTCTCCTCTACCTGAGTGAGGGACGTCCTCTTGCGACTGACCGTCCTGCTGTCCGAGATGTCGACCAAATCGGAGGCAGACAGGTCGAAGTCTAAGACTACCAGGCGGGGAGGCTATATCCAATCCAACAATATGGATCGTTATGCCCAGCAGAAGGGGTCGCCTGGTGGATCGGGACAGTCGCTGGAAGCACAGAAGGCCGATTCATCCCCAGCCTCGGAGTTATCATTGCAGGATATCAAGGGGGCGATAGATGGGATGCAATCTTCGATTGGGCGACAGTTCGAGACCCTGGCGCACAAGGTGGACATGATTTTGGTCGATGTCAACTTGATTCGCGCGGACCTGGGAAAAACCAATGAGCGGGTCAAGTCCCTGGACCTCAAGACTACTGGCCTCGCGGACGATGTCTCGGAACTCCAGGCTGAGGTCCGCAAGCTACGAACCGCGAATGACCTCTCCGCTCGCCGGCTCGAGGACTTTGAAGGTCGGGCCCGGCGCAATAATGTGCGCATTATTGGGGTCCTGGAAGCTTCGGAGGAGCTCTCCGTGGACCTCCTCGTCGAGGATCTGGTGGTGAATCATCTTGTGCCAAAGGGCCTCGGCAAGTTTTTCGCGGTGGAGCGGGCTCGTCGAGTGCCTGGCGGACGGCCTAAGGTGGGAGCCCCCCCGCGGCCGATTGTCGCCCGGATCTTCCACTTTCGAGATAGGGACGCTATCCTGCAAGCATTGAGGGTGACAGGCCCGGTGCCTTTTCAAAATGCCTCTGTGAGCTTTTACCCTGATTTCACCCAGATGGTGCAGAAACAGAGGCAAAGTTTCCTGGGGGTGAAGCGGCGGCTTAGGGATATGGACCTGAAGTATGCCATGCTTTTCCCCGCTAAGCTGCGTGTGGTATATGAGGATCGGACTTTCTTCTTCGAGTCACCGGACATGGCAGGGGACTGGTTGGATGCACTCCCTCGGCGACAGCCCGGCCGGGACAGCGTGGATGGGGTGGAAGGCGACCGGGATGGACAGAAGTGATACCTTCGGTGCTGGCCTGCTTCGATTCAGCCCTGGACAGTGACTCGCACCTTATTGCAGTAATGGGAGGGCGGCGGGGGGAAGATAGGGGCTCTTTCCTCCCTTGGGGTGCTTTCTGTAGATTTGTTTCTGGTAGGGCGACAGGCACACTGCAAGTTGGGGGGGCTTTGTAACCTGACGCAGGGGTGCAGGGTGGGGGGGGTTCAGGTTGTTGGGGTTGTTGTTTGGGGTTGTTGTTTTTTCTTGCAAGGCGTAGCAATGACTGTCAGAATTGTCCGATTGTGGTTCTCTGGGGGGGGGGAGGTCTCTTTGTGTTCAGGGATGGGGGATAGGGGCTTAAACGTACTCAGCTGGAATGTTAATGGCTTAGGGGATCGTATAAAACGGGGGATAGTCCTGCAATTTTTGAAATGGACCTTGCCAGATGTGGTCCTCTTGCAGGAGACCCACCTTATGGGGAATATGTGTTATGCACTTAACAGAAAGGGCTACAAATTCATTGCTCACTCGGGGTTTTCCTCGGGATCCAGGGGTGCGGGCATACTTGTCAGAGGTTCCCTACCATTTGAGGTTGACTCCACCATTGCTGATGGTAGGGGGCGCTTTGTGGCCGTGTCGGGGAGGTGGGAGGGCAGAACGTTGGTTTTGGTTTCTGTTTATGTCCCCCCTGCCTTGCAGGCCTCCACGTTTGCTGATCTGGGCAAGGCCTTGTTGGAACTCCCCGAAGGGATGCTAGTGGTGGGAGGGGACTTCAATGCGGTTGGTTCTGGAATGCTAGATAGGTACCCGCCCAGAGACACCGGGGGGGCTCAGAAGTGGCTTCCCGACTTTATTGATAATTTTGGCCTGGTAGATTGTTGGAGGCTGCGGCACCCCACTCAGCGACAATACACCTTCCACTCCGGGGCCCACGGGAGTCTCTCCCGGATTGATTATCTGCTCACTCTGGCGGCACACGCCTCTTTGGTAACTGAGGTTAGGCACATGGCACGGGGCATATCAGATCATTCACCGGTGTGGGCACGTCTGGACATAGGCCGGGTGGCGGGGGGCAGGGTGGCTCCCGTTAACCCCTGGTACTTTTGGGACCCCAAGCTGCGCAGCGCGTTGCTGAAGACAGTTGACCACTACTTTCGAGAAAACCAGGGCTCAGTTGACTCCGCGGTGTCCTTGTGGGAAGCTTCTAAGTCTGTACTGAGAGGAGAAGCCTTGTCCCTGGTAGTGGCCGCCAAGCGGCGGAGAGACGCCGAGGTGATACAAGTGGAGGACGAGATAGTGGCTTTAGAGTTGGCCTTGGAGGGGGATGTTGAGACGTCCACGCTGCACAATTTGAGCCTGAAGCAATTGGAGTATAGGGATCTGGTGACAAATGCCGCCAAGACCCTTCACAGGGAGCAGCAGGGGCGGTTGTATGATGTTGGTGATAAGGCCGGGAAATTGCTGGCATGGCTGGACAAAAAGGAGCGTGTTAATCGTGTGGTGCCGGAGTTGTTGACGGATGGGGGAGAGGTTGTCACTGATCCCGACGGTATAGTCCAGTGTTTCTCAGACTATTTTCGTACGGTATACGCCTCGGATAGACCGACTGAGGACTCGTGTCATCTTCTGCGTGACATCGCTCTGCCCTGCCTTTCCACCATGGATAGGGAGGACCTCGATGGTGATATCACTGTAGACGAAGTGGCAGGTGCTATCCGTGCGTTGCGCTCCGGCAAGGCTTCTGGCCCAAATGGTCTGCCGATAGAGCTGTACAAGCTTTCTCCGGATAAGTTTGCTCCTCACTTGACCGCCATGTTCGTGGAGGCGCGGAGGAAAGGGTTTCTTCCACTCGATCAACGGCTGGCGACGATCGTGGTAATACATGAAGACGGAAAGCCCCGGGATAGGTGTGGTTCCTACCGGCCGATCTCGCTTCTCAACGCCGAGCCGAAAATCCTTGCCAAGATTCTCGCAAACCGCCTGGTCCGTGTACTTGGCGACTTGATCCACCCGGATCAGTCGGGCTTTATCCCGCACCGTAACACTGCACTAAACCTTAGACGCCTCCACGGAGTGATTGCCAGGACGGGTACGATACGAGAGCCAGCTATTGTGGCGTCCCTCGACGCCACGATGGCCTTTGACACGGTAGAGTGGGCATACTTGTGGGCGGTGCTGGCCAAATTCGGCTTCGGGCCTGGATTCGTGGGGTGGGTGAGGCTGCTCTATGAGGGGCCTCTTGCAAGCGTCGTGGTGAACGGGCGGGCGTCGGCACCTTTCGAGCTCGGGAGAGGCACCCGGCAGGGTTGCCCCCTGTCGCCGTTGCTGTTTGCCCTTGCTCTTGAGCCGTTGGCGGCGTGGATACGGTGGCACCCGGATATACGTGGGCTTCGCTGGTCGCCTGACCACGAAGACCGTATTTCACTCTACGCTGATGACATTCTGTTATATCTTGCCTCGCCTAAGAAATCTCTGATAGTGGTTTGTGACGTCTTGACATCTTTCGGTAGAAACTCGGGCCTAGTCATTAATTGGGGGAAGTCCCACTTGTATGTCCTGTGTGGGGATGTCCCGCCTGTTCCGCGTAACTGTTCGATCCAGATAGCCCAGCAGGGCTTTTTGTATTTGGGGATCTATATTTCCACCGACCCCATCTTGCGCTACGAGAAGAACTTGCTCCCTCCCTTGGCGCGCCTGCGGCGGGATGTGGCGGGTTGGCGGCGATTGCCGCTCTCCCTCCTTGGCCGCGCTGCACTGTTTAAAATGATGTCCCTTCCCCGTTTCCTCTATGCCCTGCAGAATACTCTTGACCTGGTCCCGGCCAGCTATTTCCGTGAGATCGAAAGCCACCAGCGCGCGCTCTTATGGGACGGGCGTCCGCGTATCGCAGTCGCTAAGTTGACGCTTCCGTGGTACGACGGTGGTATCGCGCTTCCAGACATTCGACGTTATTACTGGGCCACCCAGTTGAGCGCAATTAACCATGGTGTCTATGGTCCGGCGCTTAGCCCTGGCTTCGCCATGGACCGCTGGTTGCTCCGTGGGGGTAATTACCACAGAGCGTTGTATTCGAAATCGTCGGACCTCACCCTCACGGGGCCCACCAGAGTGGCCGTCCATGTGTGGAAGGTGGCGACGGACTCGCTGGGCTGGAGGGGTAAGCTTACCCTTGCCACCCCTCTGTTTGACTCCGAGATTCTGGGGAAGCTTTTTCGCACAAAAGGGTTCGAGAAATGGGATTTGATCGGCATATCCAGGGTTGGAGACCTTTTGGTTAAGGGTAAGATAAAGTCGTTCGAGGAGCTGCAGAAGGAATACGAGCTGGGGAGCACGGAGTTCTTCCGATATGCACAAGTGCGCCACGCCTTGCGGTCAGTCCTTGTGGAGGGGGAGAAGGTGCCCGAGTCCTCTCCGTTGGAGGATCGGATCCTGGATGGTCACATGCCAGAGAGCGCGATTTCGCTCATTTATAAGAAGCTTATCAATGTTCGGGCGGATCTTCTCCTAGGGTTGCGCGCCCAACGGATAAGGGACGGCCTTGAACTAGATGATGAGGATTGGCAGTCCGCAGTTTCTTCTCCCAAAGAGGTCGCTATCCCCGCGCGCCTGCGGCTGGTGCAGCTTAAAATACTCCATAGGGTCTACGTGACGGGGCCCAGGTTGGTCCACATGGGTTTCTCTGAGGAGGGCCTATGTAAGAGAGGCTGTGGTATGGTGGGTACCTTCCTCCATATTATTTGGGAATGCGGTGCGATTATGGAGTTCTGGAGGCGAGTCCACGAGGTGATGGGGGAGGTGACAGGAATTGTTATGCAGCCTGAGGCGCGATGTTGTCTCCTGAATGTCTGGAGTCCTACTGACCACAACGCAGCACAGACTCAGTGGGTGACCATGGGGAACATGGTAGCCAAGCGCGATATCGCTCGGCTGTGGGGCTCCAATAGGCCGCCCACATTGACAGTGTGGATGGAAAACATGGACTGGAGCATGTTTAGGGAGAAGACAGTGTATTGTGCTCGGGGGCGCCCTCGGAAATGGCATGCTGTGTGGGGGCCATGGAACCAGTACAGAGGGGACATATGCCTGCCCCCCGACCCGGATCCACCTGAGGAGCAACTTTCCCCTTAGTCTTTTTCCGGCTTTGACTTTCCCGCTGATATGTGATTGTTTCTAGAGTCTCTGCCTTTCCCTCCTTTCCCTTACTATAGATCTGTGCCTGTTGGACGGGATGGGGCTCGTCCCCCCTGATGGGAACCTCTCTTGGTGTTTACAGTACCTTTCGCCTTGCTTGTGTTTAGGGTTGTATTTATGTTTATGCAAAATAGAACCTTTGGCTCTCCTGTCAGTGATATGTGGACGCAAGCATGTGTTGAATCTCTAAAGCTGCCGTACCTCCGGGTTGTCGGCTGAATAGCTGTGTCACTGATCTAAAATAAAGGTTTTTAAAAAAAAAAAAAAATAAATAAGCAACTTGAGTACTGAATCAAAAAATGTCATTTTAACATTTCAAAAATACTTCAGTTAATTAAAGTAAGTTTTACCATTGTAAAATGCCCTAAAAACAGCCTTTCAGTTTATACACATATTGATACAACATTACAGTAAATATTGACCTCTGGGTTGTGTGGTGCACAGCAATACTTTCTGGAACTGAATATACGCATGCACTAGTGACTAGACTGGGTGCAGCAGATTCTTTTAAGTGCCCTAGGTCCTGATATGCAGCGAAATATTGACACCCTTCTTTTTTGATGTGCTTCCATCTGATTTGTACCTATTCTATGAAAATTTTATAAACAGATCAAATAAATAAAAAATTACAGTAAATATTGATGCACATTGATTCATATTTAAAACATTTTTTAATAAAAATAAATCAGCCTTTTTCACCTTGTACACACAATGTACAAAGGGATTCTTGTTCTATATTACATTTTTGTAACATAAGTTCAGTACTCAAAACAACAAATTCAGAAGTGTAAAACAGTTTCTAAAGAAAATTGCAAATAGTTAACAGAAAATAATCAAAAGTAAATTAGGAGCAATCATAGAAAATTACAAAACTGTGCCCACATGGTTTCTGAAGATGTTCCCTACATGCAGGTGATAAAGATAAAAATTAAGCAAAGTTTAAAAGCCTTCATGTAGGTCAAATGTAAAAATTCAGAAAATGTTTTGAGAAAAGCTTAATGACCTGTTATTTTTACATGGAAGCAATAAAACTATTGTATATGTCTTTACAGCATATTTAAGAGCAGGCAAAGGAGATATTGGCCAAGAAGGCGGGGAAGCAGCTCACCACTGTGTTTATGGTGGTGAAACATCAGACACTGATGGACACAGTGGCATGGAGGGTGACGGGACTGGAATAGAGGCTACCACATTGTTATCTTCATCAGAGTCCTCCACCAGTGACAGTCTCTAATGGTTTTGGACCCTCCCAGAATTGTAGCACCCTCATCCTTGTCCACCACCCAGAGTCATATATTCACCCACCCTCCCTCTTGCTCCCCCTCCCCATTTGGCCAAACCCCAACCCATAAAAGAGCCACCGGCACCTCACCCACTGCCCCTGTCATCCCAGCTACACTAAGTGAGGAGACTATTGACCTATTAAGCAGCATCTCTGTAGGCCAGTCTGTGATAGTGAATGGCATTCAGGGGCTAACCTGCCAAATGCAACAAATGGTTGCATTTCTGGATGCCATTCACAGTTCAATGTCTGACATGAAGAGATTGCTTGCCAAAATAGCAGCCTCCTCATTCAGCCCAACCTCCCAAACAGCCCAATCGTCTGTCCCAACTCAGGTCCCTTTCTTAATCCAGATCCAATCTCCTACCCCATCCCAACAGACACAATCATCAAAATCACACACACATAAAGACAAACACACAAACAACATACACATGCTATTGAAACTAAACCCACAAGCACCACCGGCACAACAATCACAGCCACCACCATACCACCACAACCTCCACCAAACACACCACAAACACCACCACACCCACAAGCACCAAAACCACACCAACCACCCCAACAATACACTCATCAAAGCAAACACACTCACACAAAAGCATACCTACACATACAACAACATCAACCAAAAGGGAATGCACACACTCACCAGAATATAAAACACCAGCCAGAAAACACACATTCAAACATACACAACAAACACCTGACCTACATGCAACTGCCAAACATAAAGACATAAGCACAACAATCACACCAACCACCACAACACTCTCATCAAAACCAACACACTCACACAAACGCACACCTACACACAACACAGCACCAACCAAAAGCAAACACACACACTCACCAGAGCACCAGACACCAGCCCAAAAATACACACCCAAACATCCACAACAAACACCAGACCCACAAGTAACTGCCAAAAATACAAATACAAGCACATTACTCACTCCAGCTTCCTGGACATTCAAAAGACAATCCTCTACCACCCCTCTTACCCTTAATCATCCTTCCAAATTCACCTCTTATATGTCCTAAACACCTACCAAACATAAACCCATCCCTCCCAAAAAATGTCCTTGAGGTGCCTACTCTATGCCTAATAGATGCTCCTTCCTGAGGAGGCTACCCTTCAGAGTATGTTTAGGAGGCAAGCTATGGGCTTTATTTTCTCAGTTTTTATTGAATAATAGTTAGTGAGATAATTAGTTCAATAATAAATATAAAAATAAACATTTTTACAAAGTTTGTTCAAACATTATTACTTTTTTTTAAACTTTATTTATCATTTTTCATACAAGTTTACAAGCATTGCATGGTAACTCACTGGGACAATACAAATCAGAAAAGAAATATTTGCAATGAAAATGTGATCCCAAATATAACGCACAATTGTCTCAGGGTGGCATATATATCGTACGTTGTAGTACAGAAATCCAATCAACCCAAGCAGTAGAGATGTTCACTACTTTCTTGCCCCCGCCCACCTTAACAAAATAAACACAGCCATTGAGAAAGTTAGTAAAGCATAAATTACCCCACCCCAGTGGGGACTATCCCTGTGGGCTGCTGTGAAGTCGGAGCAGAACCAATGTCCAGCAAATAGCTTGTAAGAGGCCCCCAAATATCCTCGGGTCGGCATGCCGGGGGTTGAGTTGTAGCATAAAGTTCACAATTTGTATTTCAAAATGTGAGGCAAAATGTGAGGCTATTAAGGTGTGGTAGAGGCTCTATTGCTCCATTTGAGAGCTATTTCCCTCTTTGCAAGCAAAAGGGCAATGGCCATGAATTTGCGCACCCCCTTTGGGAAACAATACTCATATCCCAAAAAGGCGGCCTCAGGCGTGGGGTCCAAATCCAGGTGTGTCATTTTTGTCAGCAATCGAAAAATGGCTCTTCAGTAATCCCCAATCCTTGTGCAGTTCCAAGTAGGGGAGCGAAATCGGCTTGCGGTCCACCGTACTTTGAACATTATTGGGGTCAATAGAATGTATTTTTGCCGGGGACATGTAAACCCTCCACAAATATTTTAAATGTATTAATTTGTGTCTGCTGTTTAGGGAGACCTCTTTAGTCTGAGTACAACAAAAGGACCAGTGGGGGTCCTGAATTGGGTGCCCAAGTTCATGCTCCCATGCCTCCTGAATCTTGACATCCCTGCTAGGGACTAAAGACATACATGCTCTATATAGCTTAGAAATTTGATGATCTCCTCCGGCACTCGTGATTAAGAGAGTCAGTGGTGGAAAGGACTCGGGCGCCAATGGGGATTCCGGAATCATGGCTCTGAGCACTCTGAGAACCCGACTGAAGACAAATTGGTCCATAAATGTTGCCTCACTGAACCTCCCTTCCTCTGTACTAGAGAAGATATGACCCTCTGGAAACAGGTCCCCAATTTTGTCCAGTGAGTATGAAGTGAGAGTGCGCTGGACAAAGTTTTTCTCCCATAATGGAGAGCAATGGGTTAATGATGGGGATCTCAGAAGAGTATAGGGCGCGACCGGCAGTAACATGTGCCAGCTTCTTCCAGGCCCAGCTGTTGGTGGATACTGTTTGAATATCTCGGGGGTCTCTGGGAAATCCCCGTGGCAACACCATACACAGGGGAGCTGGGAGCACCAGGTCAGTCTCGGGTCTAGCGTAGGGGATCTGCACATCTGGGTGGTACCAGGAATGTGCAAAACTGCACTGCGCTACCAGAAAATAAATTTGGAAATTGGGGACCCCAAATCCCCCTCTTTCATACGGTAAGGACATTGTGTCCCAGCTAACTCTATGTCTCCCACCCCCCTAAACCAAGCTGATGAGATGAGATCTAAGAGTGCGAAAGAAGCTGTTTGGGGAGCAGAATGGGAATGTTATGAAACAGATACAAGAGTTTTGGAAGGACAACCATTTTTATAAGTGCGACTCGACCAGCTAGTGAAAGAAGGAGTCTCAGCCAGCGCTCAACCTGCAGCTCTAGGCTATGCAATGCTGGGCCGTAGTTTAGCAGGATAATATGTTCAATTTCCCTATGGATCTGAACTTAGTATTTAGTAGACACCTCACACCACGCCAGAGGGAACTCACAATCCCACCGAACTGTACTCTGCATCAGGGGGAAAATTTCCGACTTGCCACAGTTTATACCCAGCCCAGAAAAAACACAAATTTAGAAAATCTCTCTAATGAACGGTTCCAAGTTCTCCTGGGGATTGCGGACATATAGAATTATATCAAATGTGTATAGGGAAATTAGAAGAGGACCTGTTTTGAACTGGAGACCTCTATGCAGATGCCGCTCCTGAAAGTGTCAAATCAGAGGGTCCAGAGCCAGTATAAAAAGCAGCTGGGAGAATGGGCAGCCCTGTCTGGTGCTGCGGGTGAGAGCAAACGGAGGGGACAGCATGCCGTTCAGTCGAAGGGTAGCGGTGGGTGCCATGTAAAGCAGCACAGTAAGGTCAATGAAGCCCTTAGGTATGCCCAACTTCCTCATTATCACTAAGAAAACAAGGAGTCGAGGCCTTTTCAGTATCAAGTAGTACTGCAGTCCCAGGAACTTCCGGTGAGATTCTGTGTATCACCGCAAATAATGTTTGCAAATTCAAGGCTGTAGACCTGTGAGGGACAAAGTCCGACTGAGTCGGGGAGATAATACGATCCAGCAGTGAGGCCAGTCTCAGCTCGATCATTTTAGCAAGAATTTTGTAATCCAGATTTAAGAGTGACAGCAGCCTGCATGAGCTGCATAAAAGCAGATCTTTCCCAGCTTTTGGGAGAAGAATTATTACTGCTTCCCGTAGAGTGGGGGGTAACTGCTTGCGTTCGGGTGCCTCATTATAAACGTCAAGAAGGTATGGCGCTAAGAGGTTCTTATAGGTTTTATAAAGGACGCCAGTGAATCCATCCAGACCCGGGGCAGTCGAGCCATTCATGGCATCTCTGGCGCTAATAATTTCCTCAGTGGAGAATGGCTCCGCTAAGAACTGTTGTATGAACTTCTCGAGCCACACCATCGCAATCTCTGCAAGTTAGTCTCTTCGGTCATCTTCACTATGTGCCACACGCGTTGCGTATAGTGCAGAGTAATATGTTAAAAATTCATTGCTTATGTCTGGGGTGCTCGTCAGGGTCTGCCCAGTAGAGGAGCAGATATAAGGAAATGTATGATCACCCGGCCCAGGGTCTCAAAAGCCTCACCAATGTGCATTCAGGTCTGTCACCCTCCCCGTATTGCCGTGCAATGGCATATTAACGTAGGAAGTGAGTCTCATGCTCCGCTGCCTCCCTAAACTCTGTCAAGAGCATCAATCGGGGGCCAAGCCGAGACAGATTAGGCCACTCAACTTGCTCTCTGTCCAGCATATCTAGTTGTAGTTCAATGCGAGCTATCGTAGCTCTCAAGTCTTTCAACACCTCAACATGTTTAGAAATGCAGACTCTTCGCATGTTGGCCTTAAAGGCCTCCCAAAGTGTGGCCCATAAGCTTTCCGATCCCTTATTTAGATCAAAGTATTTCCCAATGGCCACCTGAAGTTCCGTGCTGAACACTTCATCTATCAGTGCCTGCCTGGGAAATCTCCCCTGTCTCTCACAGCCCTCAG
This sequence comes from Triturus cristatus, assembly GCF_964204655.1. Lineage (NCBI taxonomy): Eukaryota > Metazoa > Chordata > Amphibia > Caudata > Salamandridae > Triturus > Triturus cristatus. The sequence continues at coordinate 312,373,313 of NC_140588.1, read as the reverse complement.
GTCTGGGGACCCGGACTTGCAATACTGATCAGAGTATGTGCTAGGGAGATGCTGGGATGACCTATACCAGGTTGCCAAATTAGGAGTAAAAAATAATAATCCAATTGTGTCCAGGTGTCATACTGAGCAGAGTAGTGAGTATATGCGGGTTCTCCCGGATTGCGCTGACACCACACATCACTTAAGCCCACAGAATCACATAGATCCAACATCGTGTGACACGCGCGGGTTTGGTATCCGGTGAGGTGGACGTACTGTCACGCGCAGGGTCCAACAGGAGAGTAAAGTCCCCACCCATGCATATATAATCTGCATCTAGTTGTAGGAGCTGTTTGTAAAGGCCATGTAAGAATTCTGGGCTGTCCACATTAGGCACATATACGCAGACAAATGCCATGCGGTGTCCCATCAAGTGACCAACTACCTTCGTATAGCGACCCTCACTCGCGTATGTGCTGTAATTCGCAAAACAGCAACTCAAAGCGAAGTTGGTGGGAGCGGACTTGGGCAAGTGTGTTTCTTGTAGAAATGCAACATCAACCTTGTGTCACTGTAAATAGTGCAAAATCTGTTTCCCCTTTCTAGCATTGTTGAGACCCCTAACATTCCAGGTGATCAGCCTCAGATCTGAAAAAGTAGAAAACCTACCCCACACCGACATTCAAAGAAATTAACAGTGCTTGTAGTTGTGCGTCGCAGTTAGAACACAACGTGCTGCAGTGAGTAAACTGAGATAGAAGCAATGGAAACCAATGATTACTAACAAACTCCCCCACCACCACCTTCTACCCATCCCTGCGCAGCCCATCGGAATAAAATGCATCATTTAAACACCCTAGAGAACCAAGAAGGAGCAAAACAAGATACATTTCAACTGTTGAAGCAATCTTAAAGTGTTATACACTTGGGGTGTGGCCACGCCACGCCTGGTACCCAACTTTGCAAAGATCAATAAAATCACATAATTCGCCCTAACAAAAGATTCACACAGTACTTAGCCGTATCACTCCAGTGCGGACAGCATGGATTATTCATTGGAGAAGAGCTCCACACTTGCCACAGAGCCACTGTGAGGGGGTAACTCTAGATATGTCCTTATTCTTGTGGCTGCCGCTCCCTTTATAGTCCCTGCAAAACTCTTGCACCGCTGTCGGTGTCTCAAATATATGGGAGCGTCCTTCGACATCTACCTAGAGGCGCACTAGGTATAGCATGCAATATAGGAGTCCCAAATTGTGGAGCGTTGCCTTCACGCCAGTGTACTTCAACCAAACCTCCTGTACCATTGCACAGTGCCAACGTCGAGCCCTGCCAGGATATGGAGCCCTGCTCTCTTGCCGGCCTCAACACCGTATCTCTGTCCTGAAAATGTAAAAGGCAGGCAATAATGGGTCTAGGTGGGCAACCTGGATTGGGGCGAGGGCCAAGCGAGTGGTGAGCTCGCTCTACGAGGAAATTGGAGGTTAAGGCCTCTTTACCAAAAATGCCTGTGAGTACGGTTTCTACAAATAGGCCCATGCGTCCTGTATTGGCTGACTCTGGGACACCTAAAATGCGTACGTTGTTGCGCCTACTGTGCGCTTCCTAAGCCTCGTTTTTCATGGCGACTTCTTTGAGGATCTTTTCCATGCAGTCTATGCGCTTGTTGGATTGGGCCGCGCCATCCTCTAGGTCAGACACCCTGCCTTCCACATTGTCCAGGCACTTTTCATATACATCCTTTTGGCGCCCATGGTATCTAAACATTTTTCAAGGGTATCAAAGCAACCATCGAGGTCCTTGACGCCAGCTCTCAGTTCCAGCAGCAGAGCACCTGATCCTGAAGGTGCATCGCTAAAATTACCCTCCTCTGCTCCCCCTTCAGCCATGTTGCTTCCGCATTCTGCAGTCTTCTCGATGGCTTGCCAAATTGTAATAGCCTTTGTTTGGGTTCTTTGCGACCCATACCTTCCCCTGTGAGACTGGTGTTGGTGGCCAGATTGTCCACGGGACTAGTATTGGCTGCAGGAACTGGACATTACATACTCGATATGTGGGCTTGGGCAATGGCGGCCGAATTTCCTCTTGCAGCCTAGCAGCAGGCAGCACAAGATGGCAAGAGACTGTACACCCTCATGAGCCTCATCTCATTCAACGGAGCCGGACAGAATCCTCGCGGTATTATAAAGTCGCCATCTCAGCTCGACCTGTTCTTGAAGTGAAGGGTCTCAGCACACTGGCAACATACAGAGGGGTGGCACACAGATGTAAGCACACCATACAAAGATCAGGCTGGAGCTGCGCACTTCTTACTTCACCGACCCCAGTGTACAGCGGTGTCAGGCAGTTCCCATGCCCCACCTGGCCAGGCAAACACAACCCCAAGCGACCCCCCTGACCAGCCCGTCCAGCCGGATTACTGGCCCCCAGGCTCACCCGCAGTTGCCAGAAAAAAAAAAGAAAGTCCCTCAGCAGAAAGCAATTCAGGTATTTTACTGACCTATGCTGGTCGTTTGCTATCAAAACAGTTAAATAGAGGCAGTTGAACAGAAAAAAGTCTGTAAGTGGAAGCAGACAAGTCCTAGGTCTGATCTCCGGAGCCCACAAAGTACATACTCATATAAATATATACTAAAGTATATAAGTATATACTAAAGTATATACAAGAGGTCTTGAATGCTCGACCTAAAATTTATTTAAATTTAGCATACACATTAATTTTACATTTTTAAAAATGTTTTACTCTGTCTAGTGCAATTACTACATTGAATTAAATTACATTCTTTTGAAAAATGTGTAATGCATATGTTTAGAATTTGATAGTTTACGAAAAATAATTAAAACACCTGTATGAACACATTATGAATTTTGATTAATGTCGAATTATGTGTGTCTATTATAATGATAGAAGCTTGCACTAAATTTGAAAAAGAAAAAAAGTTAATACAGGTGTGTTTCTTTAAATATCTTAAATGACAACATTGCACACACATATGCATTACAGATTAGAAAATATGTTTGTATGAAAAATTTAAAAATATGCAAGTCCAGAGCAAATCTAAACAGACAATTCAGAAGAAAACAAGTTTAAAAAAAGCGTACTTTCGAGTCTGGGGAAGGCAAGATTGATTTGCTTCGAGATTAAGTAGCAGCAAACAGAGGACTTGGGCAATTGGGTTTCTGACAGAAGGGGAAGTGAAAAAAAGAAAAAAGGGTACATTTCTACCTTATATTGCTTCAAAACTGCTGATTCAGATGTGGAGGTTTATCGGCCACAGTTACATAAATGGGAAAGCACATCATAATTGGCCCAGCAGAATTATTGGCTGAACTTCCTCCCTCAGCCGCTTTTATCTATGACTCTGTAGATGCAGGAGAAAAATTCTTAGGAGGGGGGGGGGATTAGCGGGACCCTCCATCATCTAAATTGAGTGGGCGGACCGCCTAGTAGGCGGACGGATTAACCGATGAAAAAGTGATGGCAGGACAAGATCTGCCAAGATCTAAATCAGGCCCTTAGTCTCAACACAAACCATAACACCCTTCAGTAACACCCTGCAGTGTTCTTGGTTGATGTTTAGTTGCTGACAAGTCCATTTGTAAATATTTTATCAAGATATTGCAACAAACTTTTCTTTTGTTTGTATTTGATTAAACCATCCTCTTTCCTTCATTCTTTCCTGGAACTAGAGTTCCAGACTCTTCTTAATCTGGCAATCTGCATTTGCCCCAGTTTTACACTCTCAAATAGTATTCCTAAAGGTCTTGAATCACCTTACCAAAGGAGCATGAAAAGATAAACATTGTGAACTAATACAATTTAGTTGTAGTTAGGGCTCGAACCTCATGTACCCAGAGTGGACACAGAAGTCAGAATGGCAAGGTCAACGGTTCTGCATGAGGTGACCATTCATCAAATATCTGAATGTGTACTAGGTGTCATGTATGGAAGTTCTTTTGCTTGCTAAGAGTGTGCAGTAGAGTACAAACCCAGTACAAACCCTGCCCTTTCACACACAAGTTGGTAGCCCTGAATGGAGATCTAATCTCTGTCACCCACTTTGTGTTTAATGAGCATGTTGATGGGTCTATGGGTCTATTTTCCAGTCAGCTCCTCCTTCATGCCCAGTGCAAGCATTTAGTGCAACAATAGGTCAGAGTAGGAGGGAGCCAGAAAATCTGATTACTGGTGGCTCAGGACCAACCTAGTACTGACCTCTCCAGCACCTGTGGTCTGAGTATCCTGTCCCTTTGTCCTGCTAGGGAAGAATGTTTGCACTGGATCATCTCACATTCAGGCCACAATATGGAGGTAGCAGCAGGCTGCCCTATATGCAGGCTCACTCTTTAACGACATGTAAAGAGTCTCCTATAATACTGAGTCCAGTTCCTCCTACCATCCAATAGTAGGGAAGTGGCCATGAAGTGCAATTTCAACTGAGAGTTAAAGGCACATCAATTGGGAGTTAAAAGGTGTGCCAAAGGCAAACCCGTCTGTGCCCGTCGGTGTACCATCGGCGGCCAGCGTCACCCACTATGCTGATTTTACTTCAGACACCAACCAGCCCCTCTGATACACATCAGAGGCACTGGAAAGGCTTAACACCCTCTCCTGTAAGTCTAACCTATCCTTGACCAAAGGCCCAACCTCATGCATCTATCTAAATTTTCAACAAAATGGTGTTAAGAACATCAAAGCCACTACAGGAGCACGGACATTCTTGAGAGCAGCCCTTCTCACCATCTGCTACCTAAACAAACACTCTGCTGACATTTACTATCTACTTTTAGACTCTGAATACGATTGGTAAAGGTAAATGTGAATAAAACATATATAGTGCGATTACCAGAGGGTGTCTTCACGCTAGCATTCAGAAAGAAACCATCAAAACCTAACCAGAGATAAAAGTCTTATTTATACATCTTTAACATTTTCCTAAACTGCAATAGGTTGGATTGGGATCTTACATTTAATGGCAGAGTTCCAAAGTTTGCTAGCACAGAAGGAAAAGCTCCTGCCGTCCCATCTTGCTTTATTTATTCTGGGGATGACCACTAGTTTAGCAGAGCTTGACTAAGCCTACAGCCAGGTGAATACCAAAACAAGATTTTTTGAAAATATTCAGATCCTGTCGGATGAAGAGCTTTTTGCACCAGACATACTGCTTTAAAATTAATCCTTTCACTGACTGACAGCCAGTGAAGGCTCTGCAAGGATTGAGAAACAGAAGCTTTCAAAAGCAGCCTGGCTGCTGCATTTTGGAGGGATTGAATTTTTTTCACCTGACACTTCTGGGTTCCCATATACAAAGCATTACAGTAATCGATCCTTGTGATGAAAAGTGCTACAATAATTGTCTTCTGAATAATTAAAAAGAAAGATCTTCTTTAGAATCCTAAGCACAAAGAAACAAGAGGAGGTGGTTTGGTTTATTTGGTTTGAGAAACATAGATTAGTGTCAAATAAGCCTCCCAAACTTTGGCATTTTGAGCTGCGGAGGGAAGAGAACCAAGGCTGGACGGCCATCACAAAGAGTTTCAAAAGATGGTGTAATTTCCAAAGAGTAATACCTTAGTTTTATCTGAGTTTAATTTCAAACAGTTTCTCTGCATTCAGTTCACAATGTGAGCCATGCAATTTCAAAGATTTTTAGCCACCTCCTCGACTTCAGAAGATTTTGACACCAAAATGTGTGTGTAATCTGTATAGCATATTACCGTGAAACCATAGCTGTGGAGAAGTTGGCCTGGGGGTGACATAGATATTAAAAAGTGTGGGCCTAAGGGAGGATCCCTGAGGCACCCCGCACGGAGGGGAGAATGGATCAGAGAGAAAGTCTCCAAGAGCCACTTGGATGAAAGTAGACTCCCCCCTTCCCACAGACAAGGAACTAGTTTTCCCAGATTATTTTGCATGTATTTTCAAAGATAAGATAGGGAATGCAGGAGGTGGGATAGCTATTGCCATTAAAAACTCATTCTCTTCTCCACTTTCCCCATAGAAGACATAAAGGGTTTCCGAAGCTCTAGGCTTCTGTCTATCCCTAGCCGCACAGTCCTCTTTCTCAGGTGATCTTCTCTATCACCCCACCAGGCTACACTGGCAAATTCATTGATTTGCTAGACCCCGGCCTTTGTCCCCTTAGTCAAAAAGTACTCTAACCACCACACTTGGTGACCTCAAACTCGCCATGGATAATTGAGAAAACAAAATGACCAGAGCATTTCTAGATGGAACCTCAGCTCTCAACCTCGCACTGATTCCCTCTGGCCCCACACACAAGGCAGAGCATACCATTGATCTAATACTGTCAAACTTACCAATTGCCCTAGTAGAAGTCACCTGATCTGACCACCTCTTACTGAAGTTTTCCTGTGTTTCTCCCAGAACAAAGGTTGACACACACACCCTAATTCCTCAGGCTCCTGCATAAGGCCATGGAATAAAGCCAACATGTCTGAGCTAAAGAGAACCCTAAATCTCTTGCTAACCACCCTATTTGGAAACAGTGTTGCTGGAAGTTTCAGAGTCCCTAAAAAGTTCTAGGAGCTCAGACACACTACTGCAACTCACCTTTCGACACTGCCCCCATTACATCCTTTTACAACACCTGTCAAACTGTGGTGTCAGGGGAGTGGTACTAGATTAACTGACCTCGTCCTCGCTGAGCGAGAACAATCTGTCTGGATAAAACCTCACTTCTCCAAGGCCAAACCTTTAACATGTGGTGTACCCCATAGATCCTCACTCAGTCCATCATTATTTAATGTGTACATGTCTCCACTGGCCACCCACAATAGTCTCTTATGCTGATGACACACAGCTGGTCTTCTCCCATGAAAGCAACTCAGACAACTGCAAGGAATTGTTCTCAAATTGCATGAGAGCAATCTTTGTTTGGCTCAAAGAAAGCCAATTGCTTTGCAGCCCAGATAAAGCCGAAATCATACTGTTAGGGTCTAATACTAATCCAGGTGGGGCGTACGCCTAGCCCAAGGATGGACCTACAACCCCTATGCAAACTTTGGTAGCCAGGAACCTGGGAGTTACTTTTGACAATGACCTATCCTTCAAGAGTCAGTCGCCATAAACTGCATATGGATACTCAAGGCTCTCAGGAAATTCCTTCCCCTTCTCCCTTGGGAAGTCTGTAAAACTCTCTGGGCTGGACTACATGAATGCCTTATACCTGGATGTACCCGGATACCTAATCCAGTGACAGCAAGTGATCCAGAACACGGCAGCATGCTTGTTCTTTAATTTGCAAAAAGGCACCTCCACTTCACCCTTCATGTTCAAACTGCATTGGCCGCAGGTCAGCAAAAACAATCACCTTTAAAAAACTCACTTTAGCACACCAGGCCCTGCACAACGCCGTCCAAGCTATAGGAACAGGAGAATCTTCGAATACAAGCCCAGCAGAAAGCTACATTACAGTAAGGCCCACTCATAACAATCCCCAGCTTCAAAAAGGCAAGACATGCCTGGACTTCCTTCCTAGTATGTACTGCCAAAATCTGGAACCACATCCCTCTTCATCTCAGAAGCATCAAAACCCTAAAAACATATTTGTTCAGCCAATAATACCCTCTCTCCTTTTCTTCCCTTGTCCCTGTTAATTCTCGTGGCAGCGTCAGAACACTCAAATTTGAGGTGGGTGCATTGTATTGAATGGCTAGGACTAGGGTGGGGTGGTTTAGATTGGTGGGGTGGGGTCAATTGGAGTGGGTGGTTTGGAGTTGGGTGAACTGGAGTGGGGTGGAGTGGAATGGGGTAGATTAGGTTGAACTGGATTGGGGTGGATTGGACTGAAGTGAGGTGGGCTGGATGGTTTGGAGTGGTGTGGGTTGAACTGGGATGGGGTGGACTGACTTGTGGTGGGGTGGATTGGATTGGGGTAGATTGGGGTGGATTGGGGTAGATTGGAGTGGGGTCAGGTGGGGTGGAGTAGATTAGAGTGGGGCAGATTGGAATAGATTGGGGTTGACTGGATTGGATTGGAGTGGGGTGGATTGGAGTGGGGTGGTATGGATTGAATTGGGGTGGGGTGTGGTATGTTTGATTTGGAAAAACAGTTTACAAAGATGTCAAGTCCACAAATGCTTTTACAATAAAGGCTTTACCATGAAACAATTTTTACATCTACATTTTTTACCACGAGTAATCGTTTTACCACGGATGCACTTACAATGAATTTCGTTGCCTTTAGGATGGGTATGGGTTTTTTGATGGCAAGGGTATTATTAGTGTTTATGTGAATGTGGGTTAATAGGGTGACATATTTATATATATATATATATATATATTTATATGTATATATACATACATATATATAGGCTCGCATTTCACTCGTACAAAATCATAGAAATTCAGCAGTTATAGTTACTTCAGCTAGCTAACACCCCCGCAATGCACTTATTATGATCTCACATATTACATCGCTCATGACATGGTCAGTGACATCACTCATTTTTTTTGCACAATCTTTTTATTGGCATTTCATTAGGATACTAGGCCAATACATCGTGACAGCATCATTACAGGTGTTCCGTACACCTCTACAGGACTGGATGTTCCTGGGTGCAGTTACATTGGATTGAAACATGAGTCTTAACACAACAATCGTCACTGCGCCTGGGGGCGATGAGCTAATGCCGCCCATACAAACTTTTACTGTTCCCTGTAGGGCGTACTGTTGCTCTTATGTTGACCTACTGTGTTGGTGTTGGGTATCACTGCCTATTGTGTATTCTTTTAATATGAAAAATAACTCTTCAACATGAGTAGTTTCAACAGGGATACACTATATAGGTGCATGCGCATATTAATGAGGGCTAGTGGGTTAGAAGGGGGGCGATAGTTACTAGGCTTTGTAGCGCAGGGGTGGGATGCGTTAGACTATGTAGAGGGCACTTACTGCATTCCGTGTGCGGGTTGGGGGCGCACCTCTCTGAGCATCCATTTTGTGGGTTGACATGCTGTGCGCCTCTGCGTTGTGCTTCCTCTGTGGGGGGTGTAGGGGCCTGTGTGGGTGGGTCATCTGCTGCTACCTGTTTGAAGGCATGAAGTAATGTGGCCCATGGCATGGAAATGTAGTGTTTGTGGGTGCCCTGAATCTCTTCCAATCAAAGCGAAACCTCCTCTACGGCCTCCACTTACTAACCGCCCCCTGCCACGCCTCAATCAATGGCCCACTCGGCGCCCTCCAGTGCATGACTATGCACCTCTTCGCTAAGAGGATGCCGAGGGAGGCAAAACATATCTCCACCTTTTGGTGTTTACGCCATTTGACTATGACCAACGCACAGACCTCTCATGTGTTGAGACCATTGAGTCCTGTTATCTCGAGCTGAGTAGCGTGTATCGTGGTCCAGTATGCGTGAAGTATTGGACAAGCCCAGAACATATGAAGGAAGGACGCGCCGGGCTCTGGGCATCTAGGACAGGTGAAGTGTGTGTTGGGGTAATAGCGTTGAGAGCATTTCTGGGGTCCGATATGCGCAATGCAACATTTGCTATTGTATGTTTTTAAATTGATAGTTAAGAGACACCTTTTTTGGGAACTCAGGGGCGTGTTCGCATTCTTTATCGTGGAGGGTCCTTTGGAATTCTGCTTCCCATTTGTCTTAGAGAGGGATTAAAGAGATCGCGCTGAGCAGTAGTGGCTCCTGGAGGGTGTGCTGCGGGGCGGTGGGGCAGGGCGGGGGAGGAGCAGGGTGGGGGGTAGTAAACTACGGCATACGGCCAAACAGAGGTAAGTAAACAAATAAATAAAGACATTTCATTGCGCGTGCTGCCTTGCCAAATGCAACGCAGCGCGCGCAACAAAATTTGTTTTATTTATTTATTTGTTTACTTACCTCCGTTCGGCCATATGCCGTAGTTTACTACCCCCCACCCTGCTCCTCCCCAGCCCCACCTCCCCACAGCACTCCCTTCAGGAGCCGCTACTGGCACTCAGCATTCGCACCGCTTTGTACAACCATGTCACTAAGTGTGGTCCTGGGCCATCTGCAGGATCGCATGCAGTAATGGGTGTGTGGGCAGCTCTGGGTTGATAGTGCTCCACATTCTGTGTCATTCTATCAACAGTTGCCTGTGCGTGAGGAATTGCTAGTTTGGGAGGCCTGTATCGGCGACTAGGTCCTGCAGTTGCCCATTGATATACAAGGTGCCTGCTTCTGTGATTCCGTGTTTGGTCCAGATGCGCAGAGTGCTTTCTGCGTAATGAGTTTGGCCTCTGGTAAAGCCCACCAGATGCTGTTGGGAGAGTAGAAAGGGGCTGAGTGGCTCATGTTATGTATGTGTTTCAGGCATGCTCGTGCTACTGCTTTCTGGAGTGGGCAACCTTGTATAGCCTCGGCACCTGGTAGCAGCATGCGATGTATAACTGGGGTGGTGACTGGTCCCTCCATAGTGTGTTTCTGTCAGTGCACGGCCTGCGGTCCAGCACTACACCCATTGCAACTGAGCCACCAGAAAGTACGCCTTAAAGGAGGGAGAAGCCAGTACTCCCTGATCCATTGGCAATTGCAGTTTAGCGAGAGCTATCCGTCTGTGGACTGTTCCCCAGATGAGGGAAATCAGGAGGATATCCAGCTCATGGAAGAAGGGGCGGGGGGGACCAGTGGGAGATTGGTGACATAATAGAGCAGACGTGGGACCAGAATCATCTTGGCCACTGCTATCTTCCCTATGGGGGCTAATGGGAGATCTTTCCAGAAGTTCACTGAGGCTCGAACTCCGGCTAGTACCCTATGGTAGTTCCTCTCATACATGTCCTGCGGTTTGTGATATAGTTGTATACCCAGGTATCTAGCTGCTTGGGCACTCCAAGATATGTGTTGCCCACCTGTTAGCAGCGGTTGGGGTGGGAGGTCGCCTGAGAGTGGGTATACTGTGGACTTGGCCCATTTGACTCTCAATCCTGCCATCTTCTCAAAGTCACGCAGGGTGTCTGGTATGGGGGTGAGGTCTGACGTGATGTCCCGGATATAGATGAGGACATCATCAGCGTATAGTGACACTGCGTGGACCGTGCCCGCGATCGGTATGCTCCATGTTTCTCCCTCCTTGTGGGGGCGGATCACAAGCAGCTCCATCACCATCACAAAGAGCAAGGGGGAGAGCGGGCAACCCTGCCTTGTGCCTCTAAGAATGGGGAATGATGAGGACATATAGGGCCCCAATTTTACTCTGGATGTTGGCCTAGTGTATATGAGCTTAGTAGAGAGCGGGCATGGTCCCACGTGCTTCCACTCCCATTTGCCACAGGACCCGAAGAAGATGAGGCCAGCTCAGGGTATCAAAGGCCTTCTCAAGGTCCAGTACCAGGCACGCTGCGTGCAGGAAATGATTGCGAGTCTGGTCCTGGACGTGAGGGAGTCACCTAATGTTGTAGGAGGTGTTTCTCTCTGGCACAAACCCACGCTGATCCCAGTGTATCAGGATAGGGAGGATTGTGGAGTATCTCTCTGCCAGCATCTTCCCAAATACCTTGTAGTCTGTTGGTAACAGGGCTATAGGTCGGTAGGTTCCTACAAGCTTGGGATCCCTACCTGGCTTGGGGAATGAGACTATTACAGATTCACTCATAGCGTGTGGTAGTAGATCTCCCTCATCTAATGCCGACTGGTAAAGCTTTACCAGTTGCGGCACCAATTGGGTAGAGAAGGTGCGGAAAACTTCAGCGGGTGGCCGTCCAGGCCGGGTGCTTTGCAGGTAGCTAGAGCTTGTAATGCCTGCTTAACATCCGTCCAGTTCATGTCAGGTCTCTCGCGGTATGTGGGGCAGGGGGAGTGTACTTAAGAATCTGGAAAGTGCTTCTGCGTCCACTGTGGCGGGGGCTGTATATAGTTGTGTGTAATATTGCTGAAAGAATTCTAGAATGGATTTCTGTGAATGCACCAGGGCAAAGGCTGCATTACAGATCACTGTGAGCGGTGGGAGGGTAGTGTCTTGCTTCACTAGCCAGGCCAGTAGCACGCCTGTTCTGTTACCTTCCTTGTGCATCTTCGTGGCATGCGTTCTAAAGTTGTACCTATGAAGGTTCACCAGCACCTCAGCATATGTTGTTTTAGCGTATGCTACCTGGGCCGGAGTGGCCTCCCTTCTATCCGCTGCCTGTGTTAATGTGGCTAGCGCGTGCTCCTTCTCCACTATGCTGCATTCTAGAGTTTTACGCACCCCTGAGATGTGTTGTATGCATGTGCCTCTGATCACCACCTTGAACGCATTCCACTCCATTGCGCGGGTGGACACTGTATGCGCATTCTCATTGAATTATGTTCATATATTGGCTGCTTTGGTCTGCTGAAATACTGCGTCCTCTAGCCAGTCCTTGGGTAGGCGCCAAGTAGGCACCCGGGGCCTGGGCAGTTGCCATAATAAGGTCATTGTGTTCACGTCATGGTCGGACAGCACCCTGCCTAAGTATTCAGCTCCCTGTATCTTAGGTAAAATGGGGGGGGAGCAGAGGAAGCAGTCCAGGTGGACCCTGAGATCAAGTGGGATGGAGTAAAATGAATAGAGTCAGTGGTCTGAATGTTTAGAGCGCCATGCATCCGATAGAGCTCAATGTGTTGCCCAGGAAGCGAATTGTTTGGCTTGTGCTGTTATGGAGGATGCCGGTTGTGGCGGGTAGGATCAGTCAAGGAAGGAATTTTGTACACAGTTGTAGTCCCCTCCTAATATCCAGGGGGCCTTGGTGTATGCACTTAAGGGACACAAGAGTGCATCCCAAAATGTTCCCTGGTCTGTGTTAGGCGCATAAACGCTGCCCAGCATTACCTGCCGACCATTCAGCAGCCCTTGTAGGAGTGCCTAGCGACCCTCTGTGTCTATTGTTCTGGAGAGCTCTTGGAATGGGCTCCCCAGACGTATCCAAATAAGGGCCCCATGTGCGTAGCCCGAAAATGTCTTGGCGCAGAATATCCCATGCCACCACTTGCGCAGTTTGTCTAGCTCTTTCCCTACCAGGTAGGTTTCTTGCCGCAGCGCAATCTGGGCATTTTGCCTCTTTATAGAAGCATAAACTGCATACCGGTTTTGCGCCAAGTGCATTCCACACACGTTCAGGGTGAGAATGGTGAAGAGCCCTTTATGCGCCATGTTGTGAGGTGAAGGGTTCAGTGGGTAGGATGCCTGGGTGCCACGCCAAATCGCAGAGCACTTCCCTGGCTTAGACTAATTGCACAGTCTAAGAATTAATGTAGCACCTCGTCTATGCGCGCGCATGTATACAGTGTCGGGGGAAACAGCTTCGCAAAGTGAGACAACTGGCGTGGGGAACAATCCCAATGCTGGGGACGTATCGCAAATGGCGATATGTCCAAACTCATGCTCATGCATGAAGAGAACTGCTAAATATTTGTGTTGGAGGGGTGGCGTCGCGCAGCTGCCAGGTAGCTCTCGCTGGGGCATTTGCAGGATCATTATGCGCTCAGTAGTGTAGAGACAAAATATGCGAGCACTAGCTGTGCTGCTCAGTGTGCCATGTACCTCGACCTGCTTTATAGAGTTGCTTACTGAGTTGCCTATGCACTTGTTCTGCTAGCTGCTAGTCATATCAGTGTATCATCGGTCTGTGGTGTGACTAGCGGCGGGGTCATTGAGTCCACTCTGAAAAGCATCTTTTCACTGCCCTCCTCTTCTTCTGACATGAAGATGTGTGGACCTCTGTCTGAGTCCGAAGCGGGCGAAGATGGATTGAGTTCCGCAGCCGCCTGCAGGGCCTTTCAAGGTTCAAGAATAATTTGCTCCAGGTCCGGGACCCCAGGGACTGGGCGCTTGTGCCGATGGTGACCCTGCTGCTTTGTTGTTTCAGGCAGCGTCTGTTGTCACGTTGAGTTCTCGGGCACCTGTTGGCCTTATCGTTCACTCAGGGAGGCTTCCTGCAGTGGTGATCCGCCCAGTCTCGGGCCTCCGCCCCGTCTGTAAAGAACATGGCGGACCCCTCGTGTATGATTTTGAGTTGGGCTGGGAACAGTAGAAAATATTGTATCCCCTTCAACCACAGGTAGTGCTTGACATCCAGAAATGTATCTCTTTGGTGTTGCACCGCTTGGAAGTAGTCCAGAAAGATCATTATTTGCTTGTTTTCGACTTGGATGGGGCTGTGTTGTCTTGCTGCCCTGAGCACCACATCTCGGTCCCTGAAGTGTAGGAATTTTCCCAGCATCGGGCAGGGGGGTTACCAGAGGGCCAGAATTCTGTGAGCCCTTTCACTGTAGAAAAAGGGAGTCTGGTTTGTGGCCGGCGTAAAGGACTTGGTCCAGGACTCCATGTACGCAACGGGATCCATGCCCTCTATTCCCTCTGGGAGACCCAGGACACAGATGTTGCACCTCCTCGAACGACCTTCGAGGTCATCAATGAGACCTTCCATGGTTGACATCCGCCCTTGTAGGGCCTGTAGAGACTCCTTGTGCGTTTTGATTGAGGGTTGCATGGAGGCTATTACTTTCTCACCTTCTGACACTTTTTCCGCCAGTTTGTTATGGCCATCCCTGATCAGGGAAATGTCTGTGGTGATGGTCCCAAGTCTCTCCTCCATCGAAAACCTCGAGTGTTCAGTGGCCGCTAGCATGTTGTCCATCTTTTTGGAGAGAGTCAGTTCTTGCTGGGTTGCGGCTTCTTTCTGCAGTGGCCTGGCATTTGAAGCGGGGTCCTGTGTCGCTGCGGGCAGCGCTGGGCCTGTCACAGCCCATTGCTTTCTCATGTTATCGGACTGAGTGTCGCAGTGTGCAACTGAGGGGTTGTTTCGCCTCTCTGGGAGGGAAATTAGTCAGTGTGCGACAAGCTTGTTGGCAGGACTGCGTGTTGTGCACACCCGCTGCACTGCGTCCTCTCCCGTTATGTTAGCTGCGACAGGTCCACTTCACAGCCGGTGTGTTGTTATGATGGCCCCCTCTTGTCACACCCAGGAGGGAAGGGGGCCGGACTTCTGCTCTCAGCATCCCCAAGGTCTCAGGGCAGCCACTTATGGGGGCTCCAAGTCTTCACCTATGCATTAGTGTGGGCCACTCTCGCCTCATAGTTCCTCTTTGCATCGGGTGGGTTCCTGTACTTCTGCTCTGGTGCCGGTTGCGCTGATGAAATGAAGAAGGGTGTAACACTCACATTGCCTCCCCACACTGGCGGATCCACCGCGTGGTTTCATCTTGCCTCGTGCATTTGCAGGCACTCCGTGCACCCTCCTCTAGAGTGCACTCCGGTCACAGGGTTGCTGCCACCGCGCGGTGGCCACCAATTTAATTCCTGGTGAGAATGGGACTGAGAGCACAGGAAACATCCCCCTGTTCATGTCCCCTTGCTGTGGAGGTCTCCCTTGCAGGTTGTGAGGTCCTCGATGTGCCCCACCTGTGCCCCAATGTGATGCCCCCTTTTCACAACACTATGTGCTATCTCGGGAGGGGGTGTCGGAGCAACCCCCCCAGTGGCAGGTCCATTCTTTCACACCTGCACCTTCCTCTGTCTGTGCTGGTGGGCCCCTCGCAATTCCGATGCTGTCTTTGAGGCTCTGCGCCTTGCCTGCGGGGAACGTTCAGCAGCCCCAGTAGCATCATATCTGCACTATGTCCGCCATGTTGACTCCAGGCGTGCCTGGGCTAAGGATATGCATCGTTCTCCCTCACTATACTGCCCCTTCCGAGTACCTCCGGTATATGCGGGGGGAGCCGCCGTGGACCGTCAGCGATGCAGGACAGCTCTAGGCTTAACCTTGCGTGTCCCCTCTGATCGTGCCTGCCATCTGCCGGCATAGGTGGAGGATTTGTTCTTTCAGCGGGCTCTGATGAGCGTCTGCTGCAGGGCTAATGGTCTACCTCCACTCCCTGCTCACTTCGCATCTCTCGAGGGGCAGTCATCTTGGGAGGGGTGATCACCACAAGACCGGAGCCCGATGCGCGCCAGTCCGAAAGGCGAACCCTAGATCCAGAGTCCAGCGTCTGCCATTTTGAATACAGGATCGCCATGACTCCGGGCTCGCTTTCTGGGGGGTACTCGATGCTTGGTTGGTACGGAGCCCAGTGGCAATCTCCCTGGGAGTTCCAACAGCTGTAGGTCTAATTTTTGGGCACATTTGAGCACGGTGAAGCAGGTGAGACTTGTGCCTGCTAGCGGAGCTCTAGCCCAGCACGTCTGCCATTACAGCCTGCCTGGCCACGCTCCCTGCCAGTGACATCACTAATGACATAACTAATGACATCACTGATGACATCATCCAGTGACTGTGAGAGTTTTCACAAACATATAAATTGAGGTACTTCAAAAGTTAAATTAGTTTAGTTTGTGCACTACTAATGAGTAAATCTATTTTAAAACATAGATTATGTGAATATCTGTGTAACTGTGCAAATTCTTAAATATAACGTCCCTGCAACCTTTGTTTCGTATCTGAGCTATATTTTGCCTCCTTCTGCTCCTTTCTGACAACGGTGGCTCCTCCGTTATGGTGGAGGAGTATCGTCCCACTGCCAGCAGATAAAATGATAATAGAGCAAACAATAAAACTGATTCATCGTCGGCTTATTTTACAATAGTAGCTGGAGCGGAGTCTTGAGGGCTGGGCCATCCTCTCACAGCAGCAGGAGGAGTGGCAGGCACAGGGCAGTGCAAGATGACCAAACCATCATGCACACTCAGTTATCTCCATGCTGTTGCATAGAAAGAAGCAGGACAGGCTCCCGCTCCTTCCTGGAGTGTAAAACCATCTCGCTCCACCCAGTCCCAGTCACAGTGCCTCTCTCATGCTGGGTAAGTCTGGATTGGTGCAAGGGATTCAGGGAGCCTGTGCATAGGGAGCTGCAGAACACCTAGGCGAGAATGCGGCAGGTACGTTTTCTTTGCTTTTCTTTTTAATCTTGACCCCCGTGCTGCCTCACCACTTTTCCATACTAGCAGCCACCACTGGTTTCTGACCTTCATTCTGCCTCTTGCTGCTTGTTTCTGACCCCTATCCTGCCTTGTTCTGCTAATTTCTGACTTCTTTTCTGCCTTTTTCTGCACCTTGCTGACCTTTATTCTGCCCCTTTCTGCTCGTTTCTGAACTTTATTCTGCTTCTTTCTGATCATTTTTCACCTTTATTCTGCCTCTTTCTACTAGTTTCTGACCTTTGTTATGCCAATCTCTGCTCGGTTCTGACCTTTAGTCTGCCTTCTTTCTGCTCCTTTCTGACCTTTATTTTGCCTCTTGCTGCTCATTTCTGACCTCTATTTTTCCTCTTTCTGAATGTTTCTGACATTTATTCTTACTCTTTTTGCTAGTTTTTAATTTTTATTTTACCTCTGCTTATTTTTTAGCTTTAGTCTGCCTCTTGCAGCTCATTTGTGACCACTATCCTGCCACTTTCTGCTAGTTTCTGACCTCAATTCTGACACTTTCTTCTCTTTTCTCGCCTTTATTCTGCCTCTTTATGCTCATTTCTCGACTTTATCTTGCCTTTTTCTGAGATCATCGAGCGATTATGACTGTTTTCTGAAACTTTCTGAGTGTTAAACATACATACTAAAGTACCTCAAAAGTTAAATTAGTTTGCACAATACTAATGAGTGAATCTATTTTAAAACATAGATTATGTGTGTATCTGTGTAAATCTGTATATCCATGTGTGAGTAGATGTGTGTGTGTGGTTGTATCGGGTGAATAAGTGGGTGTGTGAGTAGCTGTATGGGTGAGTAAGTGGCTGTATGAGTACCTGTATGTGTGGGTGAGTGAGTGTATATGTGGTGTATGGGTGCGTGAGTGGGTGTGTGAGTGGCTGTATGGGTGGAAAGTGGATGTGTGAGCTTTTGTGTGGGTGAGCGAATTTCTGTGTCAGTGGCTGTATAAATCAGTGAGTGGCTGTGTAAGTAGCTCTATGGGTGAGTACGTGGGTGTGTAAGTTGCTGAAAATTGTGAATAAGAGGGTGTATGAGTGGCTATATGAGTTAGTGAGCAGGTGCATGAGTCTTTGTATAGGTGAGTGAGAGGGTACATGAGGAGCAGTATGTGTGCATGAATGGGTCTAAAAGTGGGTGTATAGGTGAGTAAGTGAGTGGGTGTGTCAGTGGCTGTGTGGGTGAGTGAGTGGGTGTGAGAGTGGCTGCATGGGTGAGTAAGTGAGTGTGTGAGAGGTTCTATGGGAGACTATATGGTTCTCTCAGTGACTGTTTAGGTGTGTGAGTACATGTGTTCAGTGGTGGCTGGTGAAGTTTGAGAGTGGTAAGGTTGGGCTGCATGGGGGCAGGGGCAGTATTGAAGTCTACTTTAGGGGGACATGGCATTTTTTGGGAGGCCGGTCACCAATTCCTGTGGTACAAATTAAATATTTGGCTAACTGATGTAATTTATTACAGAAGACCTGATTCACACACATAAAAAGTAAAATATATCAATATACAGTTTTAAAAAATTGAATGAAGTGCACTTCTCATTGTTTAGTCCATATATCCAGCAAAAAGCATTGCTAATCAATCAATTATGGGCACCATATTTTTTTAGCCTTCACCATAGAGTTTCATTTTGTGTGATTTAAAACTCTAAGCCACACAGAAACCAATTTCCCACCACCAAGGTCCAGAAGCCTCCAAGAGTAGCACAAACAGATCAAGAGTAGCCTGCAGTCATCAGGATGCTAAGGACAGGTTCCCAAAGCAGAGTAGTCAAGAAATGCTAGCATCTTTGCATTCAAGCATCACCATGGCTTGTGCAGTACTGTAGTTGGGCTGCACAGCACACTAACCTTCCACTATACAGCAGCTATACTAATCAATATAGGGTTAAACAATAAAGGTGGCACACCCAGATGGCAAGTGATGTCACCCACAGGCCACAGAACAAAGAGCATGGCACTGTATTGAATGCTTGGACTTGGGTGAGGGAACTGAAAGACTAAGAGAGAAAAATGTTTCATGGCACTTTAGGTCACCTCCTGCGAAAAATACTAAAAGTGTCATAGTCCCCTGAAAGTTGTGAAATGCTTACAAGACGGTCACTCAAAGGGATGCCCAACAGTTGACACTGATGTCTATCCCGTACTATATCGAATTGTACTGCACTTGTAGAAAAATGAAAACCCACAACATGGTAAGGGGATTACTTACATCCTACATCAAAGTCATTCACCGGGAGATGCTGTGGAAGGGGCTTCAGACAGGCGCATGCGATCTCTGCAAGGCCGGACAGACTTCACCATGAATAGTGAGCCGTATGTCCAGCCTACAACCTGCCTGGTCATTGCCCAACAACTGCTCTGCAAGTGGATTTACAGCCAGAGATTATTCTTCTCAATACTTGGTACAGACATATGCACATGCAGCCCGTTTTCACTGTCCTCACCAATATTAGATTTCAGGCTGACACAGACATAATGCCACCAGCCGGTGGCAATGAAACAAACAGATGTGTTGCCCCAGAGTCAACATCGGGCAATAATCATGACCAAGACTCAAAGTGGGGTAAAAGGCCGCTTTATTGGACAGGTAGGCAAAGACGATATCCAATTGCATCAGCTCCTAATCAAACATATTCCGAACTAACACCCCCCACCCCTAAGCAATATCCCCGTACAACTACCACCCCACCTTGTTCGGCCTAATCCTCCTCCCCAAACCCCTAACTCCATCTCCTGCCTAACTCTTGCCTCCAATTTCTCTCCCTTGCTTTCCTCTGTCCGAAGCTATCCCTAACGCCCCCAAACTTTCCTGCCTGTCTTGATCTCCTCCAACTCTGCCACCAGGAAAAACCCTTCCTCAGGTGTTTTTCCTGTCCCCCCCCCCACTCAATTTCTCACTCGACAACATTTGAAATGGCAAATGGATTCAAAACAATCCAAGATATTCCTGAGCCCCACAGCCGCTGTAGCTGGGAAAAATATTTATTACGAGAAAAATTAACAAGCACCACGTGAGAAAACAGAAAAACATATATATATAAATAAATGTAAATATATATATATATATATATATATATATATATATATATATACTGTCGCCAAACAGTGTCGAACAATAGAAAAATTTTCTTAACCAGAAAAACTACCACCCTCCACTAAGGCTGGGCAGCGTAAGTACCCAGAAAAAACTGCAATAAATACAGAGATTCGTGAATAATCCTATGAAAGGGAGGGGAAAGAAAGGGAGAGGGGGGGGGCGAGGGGGTTGGAGGAAGAAGGAAAAAATGGGAGGCGATAATTGACTATATTGGAACTAGGAAATTTTTTTAAAAACAGTTAGGTATTGCATAAACTGAAAAAACAGATGCTGCCGCTTCAACAGCATAAATCAACACCATGTTTGTGCGTTCAAAATCTTCAAGATCATTTCTCGTATATTCAGAATATAAATCTCATCGCCAATAAAAGATAGGTGTACGCTATCATGCCTGAAAAATTGATAGTCAGCTTTGGTTATCTCATTATGCACAAGCCAATGAATATTATTAAGGATACAGAAACGCTGCATGTCGCGGTTGACTTTCTTCCTTGCTCGTTCCATGGCAGTAAATCTATCCGCCCCTCTCCAAACCCTGCGAGGCATTAAGGCAGTCAACACCAGCTGTGCATTAGGCCAAGTGTTCAAAAAGAGTTCCAAGTCAGTTTTCATTTCCATTAAAAGTCCCAAACCTGACAACTGTACCAAATCGTTTTCCCCTAGGTGCAAAATTATCACATCAGGTTTGTTGTTTGCAGATAACTCGCTCATCAAAGGTAAAAACTGCCCCCATCTCATGCCACTTTTTCCCCACCAGCATAGCAGCACTTCCTCTGAAGAAAAACCCAAATTTTTTCCAAAGTGCCGTTTTTCGGCTTGTTTAGCTGCCCATTTGATGAAAGAATGACCGACCATCCAGACTGTTTGCTGACGTTTTTCCAAGTTGGCAGCCCAACCTAAAATGAAAAAACAATTAATATTCCGCGACATTAACTGTCCTGATCTAACTGTCTAATATAGCGGAGGCAGCAATCAGATGACCAACGTCCCAATTTTTTGACATCATTAATAGCAAAACCCCAGCGAATTGCTTCCGATGCTGCCCCAATACGAAAGGAATGGGTACCAAAACTGGTTGGATCTTTACCCAATCTCGATAAAGCCTTTCGCAAAACAGACAACAACTGAAAAGCAGTTAGCTGCGACCCATTCTGATGCCTAAAAATAAACTTTGAACTTGCCCCGCCTACTGACAAAAAATCTAGCCATGCTTGGACGGGACAAAATAAGCCACCCACCGCCTGTAGTATTATCTTAGCACCCCTACCCATTTGATCTGTTTTAGAGTGCTGAAGAAAAATCTCTATGCCAGATTGCAGCAAGGATATGTTTTCCTTTGGTATGTCGCTGCTCGCTACACTTCCTAACAACTCCGAGACTCTAAAAGCCCCAAAAAAGAGCCAGACCATGCACAATTTGAATAGTCGAAATTCGAAAACAGAAAAACAAACTTCTTGCAGTACAGTGACTATTCTATGCAACAATTGTAGGGATATAGGATCTCTCTTGTATGAACCTCTCTTTTTTGTCTTAGCCCATCCCTGAAGAATTCTTCTTCCCATCTCACCTGCTGACGGTTCGTAGCCCCAGAAAAATTTTCCGTAAAATGATATACCGGCTAACTTACCGGCTATAGTGGTGGAAGAAATGCCTTTACTGATGTTGAGCATAATGAAATGCACCACATCCTTCCGTCGTTGCTCTAATCCCGACCCATCAAAACTCCTAAATGCAGCACCAGAGTCTAGAAACTCCAGCCAAGCTCTCCTGTAAGCCAGCTTTGTACTCTTTGCTAAAGAGAGCTCGATGAGATGGTACACATTCACATCACCAGATTCCATATCTCGTCGGGTATTGGAGTCTTCCGCATGTCTGCTCCTGGCGCCAAGCCACGGAATCTCTCCCACTGAAATCGAGATAGGGCATCCGCGATGTTATTTGAGATACCGGAAATGTGCCTTACTCTGAAAATAATGTTATGTTTAAGACAGCCTAGCATGAACATCTGCAACAATTTCAACAAAGGCTTATCTTTGGGTTTCTGACTGTTGATCAAATCGACCACTGTTTTATTGTCAACGTTGAATAAGACTGTCCTGTTGGCCAACTTCTTTCCCCAAACAGCTAGAGCCACTATTAAAGGAAAGAATTCCAGGAAGGCTATGCTTTTCTTTTGGGCGGCCCAACTGGCCGGCCATCGTTCGGCACACCATTTTCCCTCCCAGAAAAGGCCAAAACCATTGGCTCCAGAAGCATCGGAAAAGAGTTGCATTTCCCAGTTAAAATCTTCTTCTAGAGACCAGATTGTTATGCCATTGAAATCTGCCAGAAAAATCGACCAAACCTCAAAATCTGCTCGCATCTGAGCCGTTACTCTAACCCTGTGGTGGGGGAGCTTTAGGCCTGACATGGAGAAACCCAAACGCCTGCAAAAATATCTGCCTGCACGAATAACCTTGCATGCAAAATTTAGGTGGCCTAATAAGCTTTGGCCTTCCCACAACGTTAGTTTCGCTGCCGAGCATGCGTGGTCCAAAAGTTTAGATATTTCATGAATCTTTTTCCGAGGTAATCTGGCCTGCATTTCAGAGGTATCAATTTCAATGCCCAAGTATGTAAGGCAACAAGCGGGGCCCTCTGTTTTATCCTCAGCTAAGGGTACCCCCAAATCATGAGCCAGCCTTTCAAAATCGTGTATAGCTTTTTTGCATTGTTGAGAATTGGCTGCGCCTATGAACAAAAAATCGTCTAGGTAATGTGTTACCCCGGTATGTCCTGTGATAAAAGAAAAACACCACTGAAGAAAGGAGCTAAAGGCTTCAAATAATCTGCATGATATGGCGCAACCCATAGGAAGGGATTTATCAACAAAGAAACTTCCTTCAAAAAAGATTCCCAGCAAAGAAAAATCAGAGGGATGAACTGGCAGGAGTCTAAAAGCTGATTTGATGTTGCATTTTGCTAACTGCGAATGCTCCCCTGACATCCTGATCATCCTAAAAGCTGAATCTATTGTTGAGAATTGCACCATAGCATCATCCCTGGATATAAAATCATTGATGGAGCCACCTGAAGGCCACGAGAGATGCTGAATCATTCTGAACTCTCCAGCAGTCTTTTTTGGAACAACGCCCAGAGGTGACACAATGAGATCATCCAGGGGCCATGAATCGAAAGGCCCTGCCATCCTTCCCTCCCGGACTTCCGTCATCAATTTCTCTCTTACCACCTGTGGGAAAGCATTGGCGGATTTTAAATTCAGGGCGAATCGGCGACAGCGTGGGCCTTGATAACCTAATTTGAAGCCCTCCTTAAAGCCCCATGCTAACAGTGCTGCCTCTAGAGTTGGGGTAAAAACGTAGCCAGTTACATAGGTTGTCCACTTTGATTGGCGTAGAAGCCCTTGTTTCCAGACTGGAACGAGAAGCCTCTGCCCCTATTTTGAAAGCTGTTTCCCCAATTCGCTTGTTCTCCAAAACACTGCAAGACTGCATGCCTGCCTCCGCATTTTGAGCACTCGTGCTTATACTTGCAGGGGTTCCTTGCACAGAACCCTTTGTTAAAATTCCAGCATGCCCCGGAAATGGCTGACTGCTGCTTGTTCCCATTACCCACCCCCCCCCAGGGTGGGTCTATTCTGAAAGGGCCGATAAGTAACAGCTAAACGGCTAGCCGTGTGCATGGAAGGAGGGGGCCGCTGGGGATACATCCATTGTACCCAAAGCTCATTATCAACCTCCCCCCATGGTTTATCCGGCATTAACCCTAATCTAGCCCTAAATTCCTCATCATAATGCAACCACGAATATCCCCCGAATTCTGAGGCCGCCTTCCTAATTGTATCGAGGTATTTAAAAAGGGACACTGACCTATCCGGGAATTTCTCGCAGTAAACACTGGCAAATATAAGGAAAGCAGAAGTCCAAGTATCTATGTTCGTGGGTACCCTGGGCCTTCTAGACAACTCCCATGCTTCTTCTTTAAAACCCTCCTTCGCCTGAATTTCCCTGTGAAGCAGTTTAAAAACGTCAACAAAATCCCCCCTCCATATCTTATCCTTAGTAGACTTATTCAAATGTGCTCCCAGGGGCATAGAAAAACCCATATACGGTAAACGTTTAAATTTTGATGCAGATTTGTCGTCTGACTCTGGTTTTTGCTTATCCTCCGAACTCACCGTTCCTTTGGGGTCGCTAATCGAAGGCTGCTCTTCGCCGCAGCCCTGTGTATTTTTTCCCACATTGATCACAAAGTTGTGCTGAAAATCAGTACCCACTCCCTTATCGACCCTTGTACGCTTTGCAGGCAAAAGCGCATGCACCTCACCTGAATGAGTTTGCCCTCGTTCCTCGGTCGCTGATCTGTTCGTTGCTCCCCTACGATGCCTTGGAATGGATCTGCGCTGGGTGCCCTCGCTTAGTGTTTTCTGCGAAAAATAGAATCTGGACAAATCTTTAGTAGAACCCCCCCCTGTAGTTTCCCAGACATGTTGATGACCTTCCCGTAGATTTGCCCCCTCCAAAATTTCCCCTTCCTCCACAGAATCGTTGTCATCCATAATTTGTTCAGAAACTACCACCCCTTTCTTGCTTATATTTCCATCCCTACCACTGCAACTTGGCTGCGCCCCATCACCTATACCCCCATCAAACTCCCTCCAATTTACAGCCTTCTTAAAAATTGCAGCTCTTGAGTGGTCCAGCGGCGTGGGAAAATTCGTTGAAAAATCTCCCTCCTCCATACTTCTGACGTTGCAGGACGTGTGAAGCCTGATATTAGCGTTTCTACTGCCCTTTCTTGTGTCTGGCAGTGGTTTGCCCACGTTGTACTGCGAGCCACTTGAACTCGCAGCAAGAGATGAACCCCTGTGACTGAGTTTCAGCAACCTATCCTTGTCCTTTATTTCTTGAGGTATCCAAACCCATTGCCCCAACTGTCCAGACTGTGGAGGGTTCGCGAATTGCGTGGAATCGCTTAGCCCATGAAATTCTGACTGAGAAGGGGCAAGCATGTCCTTCATAAAAAACACCTCAGGCTCCCCCCCGGTACCAAAAATTGGACTAGGCAATGGAGAACACAAAACTTGCTCTATATGGGATTTGTGCCCCCCCGGGATGGTGTCACCTTGACTACTGGCAATAACCGGCAACAAATCCCTGTCCCGTGAGCACACTTCTGATATTTCATCCTGCTTCCCCCTATTTACTGAAACAATATTAGTGCCACTATCCTGCTTACAATTGTGCTCCTTTAAAACAGGCCTATTCACATTTTGGCCACTTGGTGGAGCCCTTGCAACATTCTCTGTTACCAGCGAGCCCTTCGTTCTAACTCCGGCTCGTCTTGTAACCATATCTCTCCCCACATGAGCCTGAGAAGACCTTGCGCGAGTGCGACTGGGGCAGGAGCAGAGGCTGACCTGTGAGGCGGCTGACGAGGTGGGGGTGAGTTCTGCTTCAAAGCGCTCGAAACGCTTCCCACCAATTCAGGCGAACCCTCGCTGGAAATGCATGCGGCGACAGCGGCGGAAACGCCTTTTGAAGCCTGCCGCCCCCGCTGCTCTAACCCAACCCACGCCTCACTGAGCACACCAGGAAGCAACAAATCCTCCCTGCCCGCCTCGTATAGCACCCGCAGCGCCTCCTTCACTGAAGCGGACGACTCCATTCCAAAAACAATTGAAATAATGACACTCACGAGCGCCTCACACGACCCACAAAATTCGTCGTCCTTCCTCGCACTACAACTCTAGGCGCCCAAGTAGAATGTTCGCGATGCGCGGCTCGCGCTATGCCTACGCGGACCAATCGGAATTGCCTACCTGCCTCGGCCATACCATGTGCCCGAAGCTACCCTCTGCGAGTGGCGCCCCCAGGAGCCCTCATAGACCTGGTGCAAAATGTTCACATTTTCAGCCTTTATGCATAACAACACAATTGTTGGTGCTTCCCTGCCCAACCAATCAATTAATGGCACCCCAGTGTGACACAGTGAGGCAATAAGCAGTGTGTGTCCCTAGCTTATTCATTAAGCAAGCAAGAACTCGGGTACACTTGCACAAGTCAGTCAGACCCATGGCCAGCTGCACATAATGCCCGTAAGGCGTCTTACACAGCCTCGGACGAGATTTCCAGTAAATAAAGATTCCCAACTGACAGAAACTAAAATCAACCTCACAGAGACACCTGCACGGGACTGCAGCCATTGTGAGTGACGCAGAGATTGCCCGCACAGTGGAACCAATCAGGGGGCAGAATGGCCCTCAGGAGCGCATCACACCCCTGAAAGAGCCCAGGTTATGTGAAGCTTTAAGCCGCTCTCCTCAAGAACCCTATTGGTCCTGGCTGCAAAGTGCTTTAGGCTCTTTTAAAGGAAAGTATTGGGTAAATATGCACCATGGGCTCTGCAGAATGTACTATCAAACGTGTTAGCAAACACTTCGTGCAGAAATTATCTGTCACAACGGACTTCGGTTTTGTTTAACATAGTTTTTGTGCTTTATTTTGAAGTGGCATGCTGAATCTCTAATTGCATTCTGTAAAGCAAATAATAGACTTCAAGTGTATTATTTGCTTTACAGAATTTAATTAGTGGATTCAGCATGCCAGTGCCTTGATAGTAACAAAACTTTTTTTCTCTTAACAAGTCGCTTGGTGCTGTGCTGTGGTATACTCACAGGTTTGGGGACTGCACTAGCAAACCATGATCGGACTATCACTGCTCCTCAAATAATGGTGTCCACACATGGACCTGCCATTAACAGCAATGCTGGAAGCAGACAACTCAGGTCTGTTCAGTCTTTCTTCAAAAGTCAAGATGAAACATTTCACAGACTCAAATTCTCTGCTTCCCGCTTGCCTGCAGCCTTTCACCCCACACTTTCACAACTCGTCACAGGACAGGACCCACCCCCCGTGATTAGTTGGGAAAGGGTGGGGTGACTATCCTCTCCACTCTCTGACTAGGGTGAAGCTACAGGACTTAATTTTAAAACGCCCAGGGCTTATTTTTCCCCCTACATCATCATGGGGTGGAGACCGGTCATTTAGACTATGTATTTACTGACCTGCTGACCTCACACTCTCGGGCTGTGAGCTTGTCAGCCCAGCAAATAAGGCCCTGG
This sequence comes from Triturus cristatus, assembly GCF_964204655.1. Taxonomy (NCBI): domain Eukaryota; kingdom Metazoa; phylum Chordata; class Amphibia; order Caudata; family Salamandridae; genus Triturus; species Triturus cristatus. Next base: position 312,346,239 of record NC_140588.1, on the reverse strand, counting down.
CACCACCCACCCACCCACAGACAGCAGGTTTAGGAAAAGCTACGTGCTGGCAGGCAGTGTGTCACTCTCATGAGACTGATCATAGCAAAAACAGCCCCGCCCCAATGAAGATGTGTCTACACATTTTTTTTAACACAAATGTTAAATAGTTTGTTTTTAACTTTGGCAACAATCGACTGGGGGTGAAAGTAAAGGGGGCAGAGCCCCAACACCCTTGCTCAGAAAACACAGCTGCATGTGCTATTGTCTGTATGAGTTAGTAAGTTGGTGTATGAGCATCTGTATAGGTGAGTGAGTGGTTGTGTGAGTGGCTGTATGAGTGAGTGAGTAGGTGTGTGAGTTGCTCTATGTGTAAGTTAAGGGGTGCATCCGTACTTGTATGGGTTTGTGAATGGTTATGTGAGTTGGTGTGTGCGTATGTGAGTGGGTGTATGAGAGATTATAAGGGAAGTGAGTGGGTGTGTGAGTGGTTCTGTGGGTGATGTCATCAATGATTTCATTTGGGAGGTCACCAGTGATGTCATCAGTGTTGTCACTGACCATGACATGATTGATGTAATATGTGAGGTCATAAGCAGTTCATTGCTGTGGCGTAGGTTATAGTTACTTGAGGTAACTATAACTGAGAATTTCTATGATTTTGTAAGAGGGAAATGTAAGCCTAACTATAATGTTCCTTTCTCATCCTACCCACAGATCTCCCGAGGCTTCGCCGGGAGCAATGTTTCATTTTAAAACTACACTGACCGTTGGTGCACTAATCCTTGTGCTCCTCGGCAATTGCGCTCTGGATTTCCGCGCTACTTACTTTTAGCTGCTCCCTCCTTTGCACGCCCCCCAGAGCGCCGGCCGCTGATCGCCTCCTCCTGCCGGGCTGCTGCTCGGAGCAGGCACGGGCGAGTCCTCCATCTTGGGCGGCTCTGGGCTAGCGCTGCAGCTTTTTGGCCACTCCCCCCCTGACAAGTACTTCTAACGCCTAGCGGACATCGCGCCTATTCTCATCCTACCCACAGATCTCCCGAGGCTTCGCCGGGAGCAACGCTTCATTTTAAAACTACACTGACCGTTGGTGCACTAATCCTTGTGCTCCTCGGCAATTGCGCTCTGGATTTCCGCGCTCCTTACTTTTAGCTGCTCCCTTCTTTGCACGCCCCCCAGAGCGCCGGCCGCTGATCGCCTCCTCCTGCCGGGCTGCTGCTCGGAGCAGGCACGGGTGAGTCCTCCATCTTGGGCGGCTCTGGGCTAGCGCTGCAGCTTTTTGGCCACTCCCCCCCTGACAAGTACTTCTGGCGCCTAGCGGACATCGCGCCTATTCTCATCCTACCCACAGATCTCCCGAGGCTTCGCCGGGAGCAACGTTTCATTTTAAAACTACACTGACCGTTGGTGCACTAATCCTTGTGCTCCTCGGCAATTGCGCTCTGTATTTCCGCGCTACTTACTTTTAGCTGCTCCCTCCTTTGCACGCCCCCCAGAGCGCCGGCCGCTGATCGCCTCCTCCTGCCGGGCTGCTGCTCGGAGCAGGCACGGGCGAGTCCTCCATCTTGGGCGGCTCTGGGCTAGCGCTGCAGCTTTTTGGCCACTCCCCCCCTGACAAGTACTTCTGGTGCCTAGCGGACATCGCGCCTATTCTCATCCTACCCACAGATCTCCCGAGGCTTCGCCGGGAGCAACGTTTCATTTTAAAACTACACTGACCGTTGGTGCACTAATCCTTGTGCTCCTCGGCAATTGCGCTCTGGATTTCCGCGCTACTTACTTTTAGCTGCTCCCTCCTTTGCACGCCCCCCAGAGCGCCGGCCGCTGATCGCCTCCTCCTGCCGGGCTGCTGCTCGGAGCAGGCACGGGCGAGTCCTCCATCTTGGGCGGCTTTGGGCTAGCGCTGCAGCTTTTTGGCCACTCCCCCCCTGACAAGTACGTCTGGCGCCTAGCGGACATCGCGCCTATTCTCATCCTACCCACAGATCTCCCGAGGCTTCGCCGGGAGCAACGTTTCATTTTAAAACTACACTGACCGTTGGTGCACTAATCCTTGTGCTCCTCTGCAATCGCGCTCTGGATTTCCGCGCTACTTACTTTTAGCTGCTCCCTCCTTTGCACGCCCCCCAGAGCGCCGGCCGCTGATCGCCTCCTCCTGCCGGGCTGCTGCTCGGAGCAGGCACGGGCAAGTCCTCCATCTTGGGCGGCTCTGGGCTAGCGCTGCACCTTTTTGGCCACTCCCCCCCTGACAAGTACTTCTGGCGCCTAGCGGACATCGCGCCTATTCTCATCCTACCCACAGATCTCCCGAGGCTTCGCCGGGAGCAACGTTTCATTTTAAAACTACACTGACCATTGGTGCACTAATCCTTGTGCTCCTCGGCAATTGCGCTCTGGATTTCCGCGCTACTTACTTTTAGCTGCTCCCTCCTTTGCACGCCCCCCAGAGCGCCGGCCGCTGATCGCCTCCTCCTGCCGGGCTGCTGCTCGGAGCAGGCACGGGGAGTCCTCCATCTTGGGCGGCTCTGGGCTAGCGCTGCAGCTTTTTGGCCACTCCCCCCCTGACAAGTACTTCTGGCGCCTAGCGGACATCGCGCCTATTCTCATCCTACCCACAGATCTCCCGAGGCTTCGCCGGGAGCAACGTTTCATTTTAAAACTACACTGACCGTTGGTGCACTAATCCTTGTGCTCCTCGGCAATTGCGCTCTGGATTTCCGCGCTACTTACTTTTAGCTGCTAACTCCTTTGCACGCCCCCCAGAGCGCCGGCCGCTGATCGCCTCCTCCTGCCGGGCTGCTGCTCGGAGCAGGCACGGGCGAGTCCTCCATCTTGGGCGGCTCTGGGCTAGCGCTGCAGCTTTTTGGCCACTCCCCCCCTGACAAGTACTTCTGGCGCCTAGCGGACATCGTGCCTATTCTCATCCTACCCACAGATCTCCCGAGGCTTCGCCGGGAGCAACGTTTCATTTTAAAACTACACTGACCGTTGGTGCACTAATCCTTGTGCTCCTCGGCAATTGCGCTCTGGATTTCCGCGCTACTTACTTTTAGCTGCTCCCTCCTTTGCACGCCCCCCAGAGCGCCGGCCGCTGATCGACGGCGCGTCGAAGTTGCGCCTAAGTTAAGCCCGTCTGCGCCCGTCCGCGACGGTCCGGGACCAGGGGCCACAGACCCTGTTCGGCCTTTAGTCTACACTTCGGTCCAACTGTCTGCTCTTTTCACTGCCCCCCCTCTCTCTCCCTCTCTATTGCACCGTTTAGACTCCTTGGGTATCAATGCTCATCCTTCTTCCTGTCCCCGTCCTGCTGTGCTCAGTCCTACCCTTCCTACATTTGGCATACCCTCGGTTACTTGCCCTCCTCCTGGTCCCCCCCCAGCTTCTGCTATCTTGCTTAATACTCGTTCTGCGGCCAAAAACCAAACGGCCCTATCTACTCTTCTTCACAATGATTCTCCTGATTTTCTATTCCTTACAGAAACCTGGTTTTCTTCTGCTTCTCTTCCTGATCTCTTGGCCATTTTACCCGACACCTACTATGCCCTCCGTGCAGATCGCCCGGACGGCAAGGCTGGTGGAGGTGTGGCTATGATTATCCGCTCCTCTTTAAAATGTCAACTTCTCGATCATCCCCCAATACCCAATGTGGACTACCTGGTGGCTCGTTCCCTCAATCTTCCCTCACCCCTCACTGTCGTCCTTCTTTACCGTCCCCCCCAAGCTATGCCGCTTTTTGTGCCCACCCTGCAGGATCTCCTGGCCACTTTGGTGGTTAACAACTCATCGCTGTTGCTACTCGGCGACTTCAACTTTTGGCCAGGCGACCCCAGGGAGGACTCAGCATCGAAAGATTTCACTGCCACATTCCAGTGTCTCAACTTCTTTTCTCATGTCTTGGTTCCCACCCACACCCAGGGCCATATTCTCGATCAAATTTGGTCCTCCCGCTGCAATATATCATCTACTTCTGTCCTCCCTTGTGTCTGGTCGGACCATTCCATGATCTCCTTTTCTATCCATCTGGGTCCCGCCGAGAAGGCTCCTCTGCCTAAGACCATCTTGGCTCGTAGTTGGAACCAGATCGATATTAATGCTCTCTCCTCTTCTCTGGCCCATCTGCTCCTGACCTGACTGCTATGCCACTGGATGATCAGGCTGATGCCATCAATATGTGGCTCTTCTCCTCCTGCGATTAGGCCGCCCCGCTTAAGAAGGTCAAATCGGTCCGTCCCTATGACGCCCACAAATGGTTTACCAGCGACTTAAAAGCCCAAAAACTTGACCTTAGGCGCTCGGAACGTCAGTGGAGACGGAATTACTGCCCTACCCTCTGGCTTAAATATAAAACCCTTCTTAATGAGTATAAAAGAGCCATTTTAGCGGCCAAGACTAAATACTTTACTGAGAGAGTTGCTTCCTCCGCTAACAAATCTCGTGAAATTTTTTCACTTGTCCATAACCTTGCTTTTTCCGATCGTGCGTGCACTTCCCTTCTTCCATCTCAATCCCTTTGCTCCTCACTTAATGACTATTTCATCGATAAGATCTCTAACATTAAGGCCAACATCCCCGCTGTATCTCAACCCGTACTCTCTGCTTCTCTTCCTCCACCCCCTTCTTCTCTTAACCATTTCCAACTAATTTCCCCTCAGCTTTTTCTGGACCTGCTTGTGAAGGTTAAGTCTGGCTCTCCCGCGGATTGCGCTCCCGCACGCATCCTCAGAGTACTTTACACCAGCTGCCCTGACCCACCTCTTGCTCTTCTCAATGCTTCTCTTACTTTGTGTTCTGTCCCTTCTTCGTTCAAATCTGCTATTGTTCTCCCTATTCTTAAAAAACCTAGCCTGGATCCTTCTCTTTCATCTAACTTTAGGCCTATCTCTTTGCTTCCCTATCTTGGGAAGATCCTTGAAAGCCATGTTACATCTTGTTTGTCTACCTATCTCGAGGAGAACCATCTTTTGGCCACCCATCAGGCGGGTTTCCGCCCAGGCCACTCCACTGAGGGAGTGGTGCTTGCGGTCATGGATGAACTTAAGGGGAAAGCTGACCTGAATCTCCCCCAAGCTCTGGTCCTCCTCGACTTGTCGGCTGCGTTTGACACGGTCGATCATACCATTCTTCTCGACCGTGTCAGCACAGCGGGCATTCAGGGCATCGCCCTTTCTTGGATCGCGTCCTTCCTTCAAGGCAGGACGCAAGCAGTTCACCTTTCCGGTTTCTCTGCTCCCCCTCGTTCGGTTTCCTGTGGGGTTCCGCAGGGCTCTTCCCTCTCTCCTCTTCTTTTCAATCTCTATATTCGTCCCCTTGTCTTCTCTCTTCTCAAGCTGGGGGTCTCTGTGTATAATTACGCCGATGACCTCCAGCTCGTCTTTGATCTCTCTTCTCCTCTTGTTTCCCTCCCCAAGCTCTGTTCCACTCTAGTTTTCATCTCTCAGTGGATGAGCTCCAATCATCTGAAGCTTAATCCAGATAAAACGGAGCTTGTCCTCACGGGTGGTCCCTCTAATCCCTGGTCCCTTGCTCATTGGCCCCTTTCTTTTGGTCCCCCCCCGGTTCCGGTTTCTTCTGTCCGGACCTTGGGCATTAAGATTAGCCATGACCTGTCCATGCATTCACAAATCAGTTCCGTTGTCTCGTCGTGTTTTTTTTCCCTTCGTCTTATTCGTAAGATTTCTCGGTTTTTTTCTGTTGATGCCCTCAAAACCATAGTCATCGCTCTTGTCATCTCTCGCCTTGACTATGGAAATGGCCTGTACGTTGGCATCCCCGCCTATGAAACTCGTCGTCTTCAGGCCATTCAAAACCAGGCGGCCCGTCTTATCTTTCGCCTACCCAAATTTTCTCACATAACATCCACTCTTAAGTCTCTTCATTGGCTCCCTGTTTATTTTAGATCCTTCTTCAAACTTGCCTGTTTGGCCTTTCGGGCTCATCATCATTCTGCCCCTCATTTCATCAATTCTCTCATCACTTCCCACGCTCCCAGACGAACTCTTCGGTCCTCATCACTTTCTTTGCTTCACGTCCCCCGCTTTCGCAAAAATCGCACTGGGGGCACCCGCTTCTCGGTCTTGGCCCCCCGGTTTTGGAATAGTCTTCCTCTCTCTATTCGTTCCATTCCCATCTACACCCACTTCCGTAAGGCCCTCAAAACTTTCCTGTTTTCTCAGGCTTTTCCTAGCTAGTCCTTTTGGGTTTCTTTGTGAGCTTGGATGAGTCCTCAGCGCCAGGAAGCCGCTTGGCCACAGTGCGCTTAATCAAATTCACCTTTTCATTTCATTTCATTTCATTTCAACCCTTGGTTTTCCAGGTTTTTTTCTGCCTATTTGCCACCTATACCGTCCCTGTACCCTTTATTTTTTTCAGTGAATTTCTACGTTTTTTAAATATTATTTTCTAATTGTAACATGTAACCTTTGTTAGTGGGTGTGTGAGTGGGTGTATAGGTAGGTAAGTTGGTGAGTGAGTCTCTGAGTGAGTGAGTGAATGGGTGTGCAAGTGTCTTAGTAGGTATGTGAGTGGTTGTGTGAGTCTCAGTGTGGGTCTGTGTGCGGGCCTGTAAGTGTCTGAGTGGGTCTGGGAGTGGGTGTGTGAGTCCCTGTGTGGATCTGGTTGTGAGTGCATGATTCTCTAAGTGGGTCTGTGAGAGCGTGCAGGAGTCTATGAGTGGGTCTGTGAGTGGATGCATGAGTTTCTGAGTGGATCTGTGAGTGGGTGAGTGAGTATCTGAGAGGCTCTGTGAGTGGGTGTGTGAGTCTCTGAGTGGGTCTGTGAGTGGGTGCATGAGTGTGTGAGTGGGTGTGTGACTCTCTGAGTGTGTTTGTCAGTGGGTGCATGAGTCTCTGAATGGGTCTGTGAGTGGGTGCATGAACGTGTGAGTGGGTCTGTTAGTGGGTGCATGGCAAAAAAAGGTAGGGGGCAAACAGGAGAAGGTTCACCTCCCCCATGACCATCCTCCTGTCCAGCTTGCCTGCAGATCGCTACCCTCTGCTGCCTCCTCTACTAATGTTCTCTCATTTTTCTCCCTCTTCTCTCCTCGCATCGGTATTTTATTTTGCTTCTTTCTGCTTGTTCTGCCCATTATTTTTTCTCTTTCGCTTGCTCCTGGCCTTTATCCTGCTTCTCGTTTCTGACCTCTGTTTTGCCTCTTGCTGCTCGATTCTGAACTTTATTTTGCCACTTTCTGCTAATTTGTAATCTTTATTTTGCCTCTTTATATTTGTTTCTGAACTTTATTCTGCCTCTTACTTCTCAGTTCTGACTTCTATTCTGCCACTTTCCGCTCATTTTCTGACCTCCATTCTGACTCTTTCTTCTCGTTTCTCGCCTTTATGCTGCCTCTTCATGCTCATTTCTGATTTTTATATTGCCTCTTGCTGTTCGATTCTGACGTCTATTTTCTCTCTTTCTAAATGTTTCTCACCTTTATTCTGCCTCGTTCTGCTCATTTCTCATCTTTATTCTGCATCTTACTGCTTGTTTCTGACCTTTATTCTGCCTTTTTTCTGCTCATTTCTGACCTTTATTCAGCCTCTTTCTCCTCGTTTCTCACCTTTACCTTGCCTCTTTCTGCTCGTTCCTTATATTTATTCTGCCTTATTCTACTAGTTTCTGACTTTCATTCTGCCTCTTCCTGCTCATTTCTGACATGTATTCTGCCTCATTTCGCTCATTTCTGACCTTTATTTAGCCTCTTTCTCCTCATTTTGCACTGTTGTCTTTAACGTGTCTCTTTCAGCTTATTGCTTATCTTTATTCTGCCTCCTATCTGCCAGTTGCTGACTTTACTTTGCCTCTTTCTACTGGTTTCTCACCTTTATCTTGCCTCCTTCTGCTTGTTGCTGACCTTTATTCAGCCTTTTTCTGCTTGTTTCTGGCCTCTTTTCTGCTTCTTTCTGCTCATTTCGGAGCTTAATTCTGCCTCTATCTGGTCATTTCTCACCTTTATTCTGCCTCTTGCGGCTCATTGCTGACCTTTATTGTGCCTCATTCTGGTTACTTCTGACCTCTTTCCTGCCTCTTTCTGCTGTTTTCTGAGCTTTATTCTGACTCTTTCTGCTAATTTCTGACCTTTATTCTGCTTCTTTCTACTAATTTCTGACCTCTCTAATGCCTCTTTCAGGTCGTTTCTCAATTTTATTTTGCTTCTTTCTGCTAGTTGCTGAACTTTCTTCTGCTTGTTTCTCACTTTTATCTTGCCTCTTTCTGCTCATTTCTGTTCTCTTTTCTGCCTCTTTCTACTCGCTTCTTACCTTCATTTTGACTCTAGCTGCTCACTTCTGACCTCTATTTTGCTGATTTCTGATCATTTCTGATTTTTTTCTGCCGCATTCTGCTCTTTTCTTATTTCTTTCTACCTCTTTCCACTTGTTTCTGACCATTATAATGACTCTTTGCTGCTCGCTTCTGACCTCAATTTTGCCTCCCTCTGATAGTTTCAGGCCTTTATTCAGCCTCTACAGCACACCCATAATATGTATACAGAGGTCCTCCTTAATAGCCAATAATATGGACCAATAATCATTTAAAGTCATGAAAATAATTTCACAGCTCATAAGGTTATATATGTCAATCCAAAGTCCAACGAGGTATGATGAAGGGTCCACGAGATGCCGGTAGAGCACGTTCTTTTTATTTCTTTAAGAAATCAATGTTGCAGATAGAATACAGCCAACACGTGTTTCGTCAGTACAGGTCAGTACTAAAGACTTTCTCCAGGCTAACAATCAATAGCATATGGAGTTCTATGGTTCTTGTATAATGGTCCATAGATCCAAATAAATCAATACTTATATCATGTAAGGTCCAACCATGAAAGAGACGAAAGTCAGGGCAATCTTACATATCGAACAAGTAAAATTACCCGAATAATATCAATAAATATACATCCCGTTCATGGTGTGTCAATAAATGTAAATCTTAGTAGGTTGCGAAGAGTAATGTGAAAGGCCCCGCATGCTAACGAGAGCGTTAGCATGCGCAGCCTTTCACATTACTAGTTTTACTAGTTTCTAACCTTTATTTTGACTCCTGTTGTTTGTTTCTGACCTCTATATTACCTCTTTTTGATCCTTTCTGACCTTTATTCTGCCTTCTTGCTGCTCATTTCTCACCTTTGTCGTGGCTCTTCATGCTTGTTTTTGAGGTTTATTCTGCCTCATTCTGCTCTTTTCTGACCTTTTCTCAGCCTGTTTTGCCTCATTTTGCACCTTTATCTTGCCTCTTTACCCTCGTTTCTCACCATTATCTTGTCTCTTTCTGCTCGTTGCTTACCTTTATTCTGCCTCTTTCTTCCAGTTTCTGACTTTTACTTTGCCTCTTTCTGCTCATTTCTGACAGCTTCTCTGCCTCTTTCTGCTCTTTTCTGAGCTTAATTCTGCCTCTTTCTGGTAGTTTCTGACTTCTAATTTGCTTCTTTCTGCTCGTTGCTGACATTTATGCAGCCTCTTTCTCCTCATTTTCACCTTTATCTAACCATTATTCCACCTCTTTTCGTTCCTTGCTGACCTTTATTCTGCCTCTTTCTGCTTGTTTCTGACCTCTTTTCTGCCTCTTTCTGCTCATTTCTGACCTTTATTCTGCCTCTTGCTGCTCGTTTCTGACCTCTATTCTTCCTCTTTCTGGTAGCTTCTCACTCATAACTTGCTTCTTTCTGCTTGATGCTGACCTTTATTCAGCCTCTTTCTCCTCATTTTGCACCTTTATCTTGACTCTTTTCCCTCGTTTCTCACCATTATCATGTCTTTTTATACTCATTGCTGACCTTAATACTGCTTCTTTCTGCTTGTTTCCGACCTCTTTTCTGCCTCTTTCTGGTCTTTTCTGAGCCTTATTTTGCCTGTTTCTGCTCATTTCTGACCTTTATTATGCCTCTTGCTGCTTGTTTTTGACCTCTATTTTGCCTCTTTCTAGTAGTTTCTGACTCTGAATTTGCTTCATTCTGCTCATTGCTCACCTTTATTCTGCCTGTTTTTGTTCTTTCTCACATTTATCTTGCCTCTTTCTGCTCGTTACTGACCTTTATTCTGCCTCTTTCTGCTAATTTCTGATCTTTTTTCTGCTTCTTTCTACTTGTTTCTAACCTTTATTTTGGCTCTTGCTGGTAGTTTTTGACCGTCATTCTGCTACTTTCTGCTAATTTATCATCTTTATTTTGCCTTTCTGCTCATTTATAAACTTTTCTACCTATTTCTGCTCATTTCTCACCTTTATCTTGCCTCTTTCTGCTAATTGCAGGCCTTTATTCTGCCCCATTCAGGGTGGTTTCCCACCTTTATCTTGCCTCTTTCTTTTCATTTCCAAACCTTGTTCATGATTTTTTTGCCTGTGTCTTACCTTTATTTTGCATTTGGTTGTTTGTTTCTGACCTCTATTCTGCCTCTCTTTTCCCTTTTCTGAGCTTTAGTCTGCCTTTTCCTGTTCTTTACTGACCTTAATTCGGCCTCCTACAGCTCATTGTAGATCTATAGTCTGGCTCTTGTTGCTTGTTTCTGACTCCTTTTCTGTTTCTTTCAGATTATTTTCATCTTTAGTTTGCCTTCTTCAACTCTGACCTTAATTCTGCCTCATTCCGCTCGTTTTCGTGAATTATTCTGCCTCTTTTTGCTTGTGTCTGACCTTTATTCTGCCTCTTGCTGCTCATTTGACCTCTTTTGTACCTTTTTCCCACTAGTTTCTCAACTTTATTCTGCCTCTTTCTGCTTGTTGCTGATCCTTAGATTGCCTCTTTCTGCTTGTTTCTGACCTTTATTCTGCCTCTTTCTGCTTTTTTCTCACAGTTATATTGCCTCTTTCTACTAGTTTCTGCCCTTTATTCTACCTCTTTTGCCTTGTTTCCAACTTTTATTCTTCCTCTTGCTTTTCACTACAGAAATCTATTTTGCCTCTTTCTGATCTGATCGTTTCTGACCTTTATCCTGCCTCTTTCTGCTCATTTCTTATCTTTAGTTTGCCTTTTTCAACCCATTTGTGACCTTAATTCTGCCTCGTTCTGCTTGTTTCTGAGCTTTATTCTGCCTATTACTGCTCGTTTCTGACCTCTTTCTGCCCCTTTCTGCTTGTTTCTAAGATTAATTCTGCCTCTTTCTGTTCATTTCTCTTCTTTATTCTGCTTCATTTCGCTCGTTGCTGACCTTTATTCTGCCTCTTTCTGCCTGTTTTTCTTACTTCTTTTCTGCCTCTTTCTGCTCTTTTCTGAGACTTATTCTGCCTCTTTCTGCTCATTTCTGACCTTTATTCTGCCTCTTGCTTCTCGTTTCTGACCTCTATTCTGCCTCTTTCTGGCTGTTTCTCACTTTTATTTTCCTTCTTTCTGCTCATTGCTGACCTTTATTCTGCCTGTTTCTGCTTCTTTCTCACCTTTACCTTGCCTCTTTCAGCTCATTTCTGACCTTTATTTTGCCTCTCCTGCTCATTTCAGACCTTTACTCTGCCTCTTTCTGCTAATTTGTAACCTTTATCTTGCCTCTTTCTGCTTGTTTCTTACATTTATTTAGCCTCTTTCTGCTAGTTTCTGACTTTTATTCAGACTCTTTCTCCTCATTTTGCACATTTATCTTGCCTCTTCCTTCTTGTTTCTCACCTTTATCTACTCCCTTTCTGCTCATTGCTTATGTTTATGCTGTTTCCTGCCGATCATTTCTGACCTCTTTTCCACCTCTTTCTGTGAGTTTCTAAGATTAATTCTGCCTCTATCTGGGCGCTTCTCACCTTTATTCCGCTTCTTGCTGCTCGTTGCTGACCTTTATTGTGCCTCTTTATGCTTGTTTCTGACCTCTGTTCTGCTCTTTTCTGAGCTTTATTGGGCCTCTTTCTGCTAATTTTTGACCTTTATTCTGTCTCTTGCTACTCGTTTCTGACCTTCACTCTGCGTCTTTCTGCTCGTTTTTTTAACTTTATTCTGCCTCTTGCTGCTCGTTTCTCACCTCTATTCAGCATCATTCTGTTAGTTTATGACCTCAACTCTTTCTCTGTTTGCTCTCTTCTCACCTTTACCTTGCCTCTTTCTGCTGATGGCAGACCTTCATTCTACCTCATTCTGCTTTTTTCTGACCTTTATTCTGCCTCTTTCTGCTCCTTTCTTACCTTTATCTTGCGTCTTTCTGCTAATTTGTAACCTTTATCTTGCCTCTCTCTGCTTGCTTCTTACATTTATTTTGCATCTTTATGCTAGTTTCTGACTTTTATTCAGACTCTTTCTCCTCATTTTGCACCTTTATCTTGCCTCTTTCTTCTTGTTTCTCACCTTTATCTACTCCCTTTCTGCTCATTGCTTATGTTTATTCTGCTTCCTGCTGCTCATTTCTGACCTCTTTTCCACCTCTTTCTGTGAGTTTCTAAGATTAATTCTGCCTCTATCTGGGCGTTTCTCACCTTTATTCCGCTTCTTGCTGCTCGTTGCTGACCTTTATTGTGCCTCTTTCTGCTTGTTTCTGACCTCCATTCTGCTCTTTTCTGAGCTTTATTGGGCCTCTTTCTGCTAATTTGTTACCTTTATTCTGTCTCTTGCTACTCGTTTCTGACCTTCACTCTGAGTCTTTCTGCTCATTTTTTAACTTTATTCTGCCTCTTGCTGCTCGTTTCTCACCTCTATTCTGCATCATTCTGTTAGTTTATGATCTCAACTCTTTCTCTGTTTGCTCTTTTCTCACCTTTACCTTGCTTCTTTCTGCTGATGGCAGACCTTCATTCTATTTCATTCTGCTCGTTTCTGACCTTTATTCTGCCTCTTTCTGCTCATTTCTTACCTTCATCTTGTCTCTTTCTGCTCATTTCTAATGTTTATTCTGGCTCTTTCTGCTTGTGTCTTACCTTTATCTTGTCTCTTTCTGCTAATTTCTAACCTTTATTTTGCTTCTTTCTGCTTGTGTCTTACCTTTATTTTGAATCTGGCTGTTTGTTTCTGACCTCTATTCTGCCTCTTTTTGCTCTTTTCTGAGCTTGAGTCTGCCTTTTTCTGTTTGTTACTGACCTTTATTCCGCCTCTTTCTGCTCATTGTGGACCTATAGTCTGCCTCTTGCTACTTGTTTCTGACTTCTTTTCTGCTTCTTTCTATTAATTTCTCACCTCTGTTCTGCCTCTTTCTGGTCAATTCTAACCTTTATTCTGCCTATTTTTTACTAGTTTCTAACCTTTATTTTGACTCTTTCTGTTTGCTTCTGACCTCTATTTTACCTCTTTCTGATTCTTTCTGACCTTTATTCTGCCTTCTTGCTGCTCATTTCTCACCTTTGTCTTGGCTCTTTAAGCTTGTTTTTGATGTTTATTCTGCCTCATTCTGCTCTTTTCTGACTTTTTCTCAGCCTGTTTCGCCTCATTTTGCACCTTTATCTTGCCTCTTTACCCTTGTTTCTCACCAATATCATGTTTCTTTCTGCTCGTTGCTTACCTTTATTCTGCCTCTTTCTTCCAGTTTCTGACTTTTATTTTGCCCCTTTCTGCTCATTTCTGACAGCCTTTCTGCCTATTTCTGCTCTTTTCTGAGCTTAATTCTGCCTCTTTCTGGTAGTTTCTGACTTCTAATTTGCTTTATGCTCGTTGCTGACATTTATTCAGCCTCCTTCTCCTCATTTTGCACCTTTATCTAACCATTATTCCACCTCTTTTCGCTCCTGGCTGACCTTTATTCTGCCTCTTGCTGCTCGTTTCTGACCTCTATTCTTCCTCTTTCTGGTAGTTTCTGACTTCTAATTTGCTTCTTTCTGCTTGTTGCTGACCTTTCTTCAGCCTCTTTCTTCTCATTTTGCACCTTTATCTTGACTTTTTTCCCTTGTTTCTCACCATTATCATGTCTCTTTCTGCTCATTGCTAACCTCAATACTGCTTCTTTGCGCTGGTTTCTGACCTCTTTTCTGAGCCTCATGTTGCCTCTTTCTGCTCATTTTTGACCTTTATTATGCCTCTTGCTGCTCGTTTCTTACCTCTATTCTGCCTCTTTCTAGTAGTTGCTGACTTTGAATTTGCTTCTTTCTGCTCGCTGCTGACCTTTATTCTGCCTGTTTTATTTCTTTCTCACATTTATCTTGCCTCTGTCTTCTCGTTTCTGACCTTTATTTTGCCTCTTTCAGCTAATTTCTGATCTTTTTTCCGCCTCTTTCTTCTTGTTTATTTTGGCTCTTGCTGGTAGTTTCTGAACATCATTCTGCCACTTTCTGCTAATTTATCATCTTTATTTTGCCTTTTCTGCTCATTTATAAACTTTTCTACCTATTTCTGCTCATTTCTCACCTTTATCTTGCCTCTTTCTGCTCATTTCTAACCTTTATTCTTGATCTCTTTGCTTGTGTCTTACCTTTATTTTGCCTTTGGCTGTTTGTTTCTGACCTCTATTCTGCCTCTTTTTTCTCTTTTTTGAGCTTTAGTCTGCCTTTTCCTGTTCTTTACTGACCTTAATTCTGCCTCTTTCTGCTTTTTGGCGACCTATAGTCAGGCTCTTGCTGCTTGTTTCTGACTTCTGTTCTGTTTCTTTCTGCTTATTTCTCATCTTTAGTTTGCCTTTTTCAACTCTGACCTTAATTCTGCCTCATTCCGCTCATTTCCGAGATTTATTCTGCCTCTTTCTGCTTGTTTCTGACCTTTATTCTGCCTCTTGCTGCTCATTTCTCTCCTCTTTTGTGCCTTTTTTCCACCAGTTTCTCACCTTTATCCTGCCTCTTTTAGCTCGTTGCTGACCTTTGGATTGCCTCTTTCTGCTTGTTTCTGACCTTTATTTTGCCTCTTTCTGCTTTTTCTCACAGTTATATTGCCTCTTTCTACAAATTTCTGCCCTTTATTCTACCTCTTTCTGCTTGTTTCTGACTTTTATTCTTCCTCTTGCTTTTCATTACTGAACTCTATTTTGCATTTTTCATATCTGATTGTTTCTGACCTTTATCCTGCCTCTTTCTGCTCATTTCTTATCTTTAGTTTGCCTTTTTCAACTCATTTGTGACCTCAATTCTGCCTTGTTCTGCTTGTTTTTGAGCTTTCTTTTGCCTATTGCTGCTCGTTTCTGACCTTTACTTTGCTGCTCGCTTCTGACCTCTATTTTGCCTCTTTCTGCTAATTTGCAACCTCTATTCTGCCTCTTTCTACTTATTTTTCACCTAACTTCTGCCTCCTTCTGCTCATTGAAGACCTATATTCTGCTTCTTTCTGCTAATTTCTGCCCTTTTTTCTGACACTTGCTGCATGTTTTCGACCTCTATTCTGCCTTTTTCTGCTCGTTTCTTACCTATAGTATGCCTCTTTCTGCTAATTTCTGACCTTTATCTTGTCTCTTGCGGATTGTTTCTAACCTCTATTTTGCTTCTTTCTAATCGTTTCTGACCTTTATTCTGCCTCTTTCTGCTTATTTCTCATCTTTAGTTTACCTTTTTCAACTCGTGTCTGATCTTAATTCTTAATGTGTGGATGTTCATTGCATTTGTGCTCTAATTTTGCGGATTCGCGATGGGTGAGCGAATCCGGCAAATATTTATAAGGAGTTTGTTTAAAAATGTATACTTTTCATTGTTGGGCTATAGGATGGCTCTAAGAAGAGCCTTTGTGTTCATTATCACTTTGTTGCAGCTACATGTAAGTGCGGATGCGCAGCTTGCGGTTGCTGAGAAACACCCTGTTCCGTTCATCTGTGAAGTGAACTTCATCACTTCTGTAAATGTTATGCATGTCAAAACGTAGGTTGCTGTTGTAGATACACCCCATGTTATGGTGTCTGAGGTATGCAGAAACAGCTTTATTAACATGCTTCCTCGCTTTGTCAATCTGTGGACGGAACTGATTTGACCACTTCCATTTCTGTCTTTGGCATATATTAGAGTACACAAAGACAGCATAATGGAAAGACAACATCCGTTCTGCAAAGGAATCCTTCATTAGTATTTCCAATCTTACCCCAGTCAGTGTACCTAAGTCATTGCCACCACAATGCACAATCATGAGGTCAGGGGGTTGGAAATTCAAAAAAGTTTTAACCAAAGGCAGCAAATTGTGCCACTTTAATCCTCTCTTAGCAAACCATTTAATATCCACATTTTGTAAACTCAGATATTTGTAAATTCCTCTGTGTTCAGCATAACCTTTGCCCCAAAAACTATAGCTGTGCCCTACAATCCATACTGTAAAGCATTCTGAAGTGATGTGAGCCAGGTATCAAAAGATGTCTGTAGCTGAGTAAGTCAGTTGGTATAATGAGAGGTATCCAAAATGTTGGACAAAATGTTGTTTGACAAAAAGCGCAAAAATCATTGGCTGGTCATAAACATTGGGTAGTTGAAGATAGGTTGCATGTTACTTTGGAAAACAAGTATCTTTCTGATTTGTTATAGAGAAATGATTGAAAGGTACAGTAGACTACATAAGGTAGTAATTTGCAAAAGTCACACTAAGATGAACCACTATGGAAAAATGGTTTAAAGTAAACTGTGGCTTTAATATTTAACATGGAGTGTTATATATAAGTTAAATGCTTGTAAATTAAGTTTTCCCAAATCAGTACTATGTTTAGAAATGGTATGTTCTTAAAGAAATATACTAGTGGAAATGGGTTTTTGAACTCCTGTAAGGGTTTGCGACTCCATCGCGATGTTACACTGCAGCACCTCAGTGGAGTCATGGCTCCACTAAGTTATAGAACCAGTTTGGGCTCTATTAGAAGAGAGTAATAAAGGGTTAATATGACTATCCAATAGAAATGGGTTTTATAATTTGAAAAAATGAATGGATTATTTTGATTAGTTATTTGCATTAATTTATGTGGGAAATGAGAGGGAAAATTTGCCATTACTGGTTTTTCCTTATTGAGCGTGTTGCATCACATTTAACGTGTGGGCAATACAATTATTTAAGAGTTTCTGATATTTTGATATTCTACAACAGGATTTCAGAGGTATATTAGAAATGTATAAGGTGTGTGATGTATTGTGTAGTACTGCTTCAGTGATTGTAATTAGAATTTGAACTTTGAGATGCAGTATTTATAAAAGTTGATGTAGGAAGGTGGAATCTGACTACATGGTTGCCCCCACTTTTTTCTGGTGTTTTGATGGCTTTTGACTAGTCTGGCTGGGATCCTGCTATCCAGGACCCCAGCCTATCTGCTTACTCCCTTAAACGACATGGTGTGCACATTAGGTGCACTAGTGACTGGATACTGTGGTGCCTTATGAGTCCCTAGTATATGGTACCTTAGGTACCAAGGGCATAGGTACTTCACAGGCCTACCAGGGGCTGAAGCATGTATTATGCCACCCCTGGGAAGCAGACTAAATCTGACACCACAGGCCTGCTACTGCAGCCTGGGTGAGGTAGTCTTAGCACTCCTCACTGAGATATAGGTACGCTATATCTCTACCTGCACACACATATAAACCTATCAGTCACCCCTAAGGCAGGCCCTATCAATCCTGAGGGCAGGGTGCTTGGTTTCCATGTGAGGGGGTGCCTCTGTCTGAGCAGGGACCCTCTGCAGCTCTCAGAGTCCATTCTCTGTGGCTGTTTGTGGATGCGGTTAAACCATATACTCTTAAGTGCATTATAACCTAGTGGTAAATGCTAACTCTGGGATGACTGCATCAAAACATGTCGTGTTTGGTGTCAAATGCTTTGGAACCATACCCCCACACCAGTAACTGGTGTGGGAGTATGATCCCACCCTTCTAGAGGGATAGACATGTACCCACTGTGGAAACACTGTAGGATCCTGAAGAGCCCTGGCATCACAAAATGGATACCACCAGTCTCAGACACTGGGATGCCCTCCTGCTGCTGACCGAAACTCACAGTGGAGGAGGCCCAACAATAGGTATCCTGTCACAGGGAGGTGTGGTCACCTCCCAGACTGGGTTTGGTGTATTGGGGCTGGGTGGGTGCACTCCTAGAGTGCTTTGAAGTCCTGCACTGGGGGAGCAGTAGGCTCCTTTGTGCATATGCCAGCTCAAACCGGTTCAGGGGCTACCAACCCCTGCTCTGGCACGAAACTGGACAAAGGGAAGTGGGTGTATCCACCCACGCCCCTGACCCTCCCATAGTTGGGGTCATAGAGCTAGTCCCTCCCTTCCTTGTAGTATAAGTTAGGGAACCCTTGCCATTGCAAACTAGATATCCCTGGACGATGCTCTGAAGAAGAATCCTGGACCTTTGACGTTCCACTACCTCTGGAAGACTGAAGAATCTCCCTTGGAGTCAAGGAGTGATTCCCCTGCTTGACAGGCACCCAATCTTGCAATCAACGGTCGCAAACTTTCCCGCTCCCACTGGAGTTCGAAGTCCCTGCATCCTGGGAAGAGGATTTCCTGACTTCTCCAAGGCCATCGTGAGTCCCCAGTGACGCTGAGGAAGTTGACCCCACAAGTGACTAGGAACCGCAATCCCTGGGTACCGTGCACTATTTTTGAGTGCAACCCCTTGACAACATTCTATGAACTTGTGGTTTGGACCACATGTGGCCCAATCCTCCAGCAGGAGATCCTCCAAAGATCAGAGGCCTACCTTGTCCCGAGTAACCGTGGGCTCCTGGTGAGTGAATCCTCCCAAGGCGTCTTTGCGATCCCTTGCTGGTTGGCTTGTGGGTCCCCAGAAGACTTTTCTACAAAACCAAAGGGCTCCCCTGGTTGCTCCAGGTCTGCCCTGACTTACGCTTGCTGGGTGAGTCCCTCAGACCTTGCTGGTCTGCACCGCTGACTTTTTACACTTTCCACAAGACTTGCTGTTGCCAAGGCTTGTTGGCTCCAATCTGGTCGCCGACACCTCAGTAAGCTGCAGACATTGTGGGGTCACCAAATCCAGCTCCTGGTTGTCATCGACGCCTCCTGGACCTCGTGGCTGAAGAGTCAAGACACCCGTGATCACCTGAAATCATCCGACGACTGTGGGCATCCATCTTGCTTGCCCCGGGTCACTGTCAAGTGACTTTGAACACTGTCCCTTCTGCTTTCAGGTCTTCTATCTTCTGAATCCAGCCTTGGATTCCACTGGACACTTCTTCTGTCTTCACAAGCAGCAAGTCTTCTTTGGCTCCCATTGAAAATGACGCCGCGACCCGACACCAAAAGACACCTATGCACCCGGCTTCCCTGGGTGAGGTAACTCCAGCACTACAGTGCTCCTGTGTGTGTTGGCTCAAGAACTACTTACCCTGTAAGTGACTTGGTTGTAGATTCTCCCGAAGTATCCTAAAACTTTAAAATTCCAACCGCGACTTGCTCCATTGAAGTCAATTGGGATCCGCGGCTGTGTTCTCACACTGCATGCGTCTCCCGTGGGTCCTTTACTTACCTGCCTTGGGTGGATTAGTGAGGCCCCAGTGCTTCTGAAGGCCCTAGGCCTTGTCCCCTCGCAAGTCGATATTCCTACGTCTCTTTTTTAGTATATGGTCTGGTACGCCCCTAGGGCCAAAGCCATATTTGTGCTTAACTTGTTGTGAAATGTTGATTTGTGCATATGTCCTTGACTTCTAATCTCATAAAGAGATTAGTAGAGTGTGTCTAGTAATAAATACATATATATTTTATATATATACCTGTGTGGTGTGCTTTCATTTGGTAATTCAAGAGATTATAAGGTCCAACAAGCTGCTTTACATTCCTCTAAAAGCCTAAAGGCTGCTCTCCACAGCTACCACTAGGATAGCTTTCTTTAAAAGGTTGTCTTAAACCTATCTACCATAAGAGTTGAATTGTACTGGCGCAAGGTGGCCATGTTAACTAGTGACCAGCATATACCAGGCCAACTTCTCACAGTTGAGAAGTATTAGAGAAATGTGAAGTTTAAAGCATGTCACATAGGGCCATATGTAGGTAGCTAAATACCGGTTGGTAACGGCCGAAAATTCGGTAAATATCCCGTTACTGACCGGTATTTAGTCAATTGAGATGTAGGAGGCCAAAAACAGGGTTTCGGTAAATAAGAATCGGTAAACACCGATTCATATTTACCGAATTCTAAATTACCGATTCATATTTACCGAATACATATTTACCGATTCGGTAAATATGAAGTGGTAAAACGAGAAAAGAGATGTAGGTAAATTCGGTATTTAAGAAATCCATGAAATTCGGTATTTAAGAGTCGGTAATTAACACAGATTGAAAGCAGGTGGTAATCAGCAACAGTGCATATCAGCAATCCCAAAATGCAACAGCGTGGACACCATGGCCGCTCTGTATGTGATTGCAAGGCGCCTACGTCTACAGGCAGCAGGTCTGAGGATTTGGAGACGGGAGGAATGCATTTACAGACAGCGCATCACACTCTTTCAACAGACTGAGGCTGAGATACATGAAAGGTACAGGCTACACCCACAAACCATCATGGACCTGATAAGAGACCTGCACCCACTCCTGGACCAGCCAACAAGAAGGGTGCATGCCATACCACCACATGTGCAGGTACTCTGTAGCCTACATCTACTTGCAACTGGCAGTTACCAGGGGGTGATAGCTGCGGTAGGCGGTGTATCCCAGAGTTGCCTGTCCCGTTTCTTCAGGAAGTTCCTGGATGCCATGATGCAGAGAATGCAACACTACATCAGCTTCCCAAACACACAGGCTGAACTGCAGAAAACCAAGACAGACTTTTACCAGATGGCACAGTTCCCGCATGTCATAGGCTGTATTGATGGTACACACATTCCAATCTACCCACCAGCAGCCACTGAGCACATCTACAGGAACAGAAAGTCCACCCACTCCATAAATGTGCAGGTAATCTGCGATGCAGGGAACATTATCCCTGATATCGTAGCAAAGTTTCCTGGGAGCACCCACGACTCCTTCATCTTCCAGAACAGTGGGATCTACACACGACTGCTTGCCGGAGAATTTGGAGAAGGATACCTGCTAGGTAAATCACTGTGACGCTTCCTAATACTTATTGAAAATTATTGTGTATTGAGGCATGTGACTGATGGTTCTCTCTTACTCACCTAGGCGACAGTGCATATGCCGTGCGGTCATTCATCCTCACTCCCTACCTACACCCATCAACCCTGAGTGAGAGACGATATAATGTGGCACACAAATCAACACGCAATGTGGTGGAGCGCACGTTTGGACTATTGAAAAGCAGGTTCCGCTGCCTCCACAAAAGCGGAGGCGCACGCATCTGCTGCAAAATCATTGCCACTTGTGCAATGCTGCACAACCTTGCCACGAAGAGAGGTACAGAGGTGGAGCTAACTGATTATGAGGACAATGATGATGAGTCTGCACAGCCAGAGGCCAACGCAGCTGGAGTGGCAACAGCAACAGATGGGAGAGAGAGACGGGCAGAGATCACATGCAACTATTTCTGAGTAAATAAGGGGACACAGCCAGTAGTTGGATGGCATGACGTAGTTTAATTATGCGGCACTACGCCACAACACAAAGAAAAACCTGTCCTCTCAATATTGTGCAATCACCAGTTGCCAATCAAGGGTTACTTCACCCAAATGTCTCATGATATACTGGGCAGCATTAGTGTCTGCGCCCACGCACTACAGTGCGGGATGCCATTGATTGTGCATCCTCGCTAGTGGCAGCCCCATGCCGCCTGCTGCTCCTCCGTGTATCTGGGACAGGGGGGGTAATGCTGCTCCTGCTGGTGGTTTCTACTCTGTCCACAGCATCCCCAGCACCAGTTGTGGCCGACTGGCTTGTCAGTAGCACTTCCAGTGCACTGGTGACCCTCACCATCCCCCTTGAGACGTCATTGCTGCAGTGCGTCAGGCCCTCCTGCATTGCCACAGACCGCCTGCAGAGCAGCGAAGTGGCAGTTGCCAGCCGGTTGACTGCCCGTGTATGATTGTCTCTTCTCTGCCGTTCCAGGCACCGTGCAGCTCTGTCTGCATCAAACTTACTGCACAGCAGCACGACGAACTGGGACATGTCCCGCATGCCCGCAGCCATCTCACTCATTCCCTCAGCCATAGCGCTGATGCCCCTGTCCATATTTACAAATGTATCTTGGAGTCCCCGCATTTGCCGCTGCACTGACATCATTGCCCTTGCCTGTAGGCGCTGTATCTTTACCATGGTGGCCTCCAGCCCAGAGAACACTCCATGGCTCTCACCCTGTGGTGGTGGACTCTGCACCCGAGCCCTGCGGCGACGTCTGGCACCTGTGTGAGCTCCCTCAGAGGCGGAGGGCACACTGGCATGGCTGCCATCCAGGGGCACAGTGGATGGTTCCGGCCCCCTGCAGTCTTTGGATGAGGACTCCGACACTTGCAACCTGGAAGCAGCACGCCTCCTCGACCTGAGCAATGCAGGCGGTGATGATGCCGGTGACTCCAGCATGAATGGCGATGCTGGCTATGGTGGTGATGCTGGCTGTGGTGGTGATGCTGGCTGTGGTGGTGAGGCTGCATGTGGCGCTGATCTCTGGCCAGAACTGGTGGTGGCCTTCCCTGAGCTGTCTTTCCGGTGTGCCCTCTCTCCCGTCTCATGCGCAGTCCTGTGCAATGTATCGTCTGTGGACAGAAATGCAACATCAGCTCAGTGTACCTGAAGCCCTGCATTGCTAGCATCACAATACAATTCTGAAACACTCTCACATTGTCCTCTGCCTGCTTTTCGCTAATGTGTGTAACATGCCTTGTTGTTCTGTGCTATTCAGTTCATGGTTGGGGTTTCCCGGACTACATCTCCCATAATGCATTGCTAGTATGCACTAACACATGGACTGGAGTGGGATACTCATTGCCCTCTTGGGGAGTTGGGATAGGGGTAGGGGGGCCACATTGCTGTGCATGCGTCTTACCTTGTTTGGTGGTGGCTCTGGCAGAGCTGTCGGCATCCCCAATCCCCACAACACTCTTGGGCTCTATTGTGGACTCCACCAGCTCCTCCAGTTCTGTGAGGGCAGGTGCCCTGTTCCTTCCCCCTCCTGTCCAGCTGGCCTCCTTCTGCAGTTCCCCCATCTTCCTCTTGGTGACGATGCGTAGGTCATACCACCGCTTTTTCAGCACGTCTATGTCCCTGGGGGTCACTCCGATTGCATTCACCTGCGCCTGGATTCCCAGCCAGATTTTCCTCTTCTCCGACTCAGGCACTTGCAGGGACTGCTTTCCAAACAGCTTCTGGTGCTGCTTGACCACCTCCTCCACTAGTACCTGCAGTTCCTTAGGGCTAAATTTTTGTTTCCTCCTCCTTTCCCCTCCATCTCTCGCTGTCTCCTGGCTGGACATTGTCAGTTTGAGGCTCTGAATCAGGCACTGGCTCCCTTGCTCTGCTCTGCACTCCCAGCCTCTCCAGAGTCTGTTGATTGTGTACACCTGCCTGGGTGTGGCCACTTCCTGGTTGGGTGGGGTTGGCCTTGCACTGGATTGGCTGATTCATCAAGCGATGTATATTTGAATTACCAATTCGATAAACTCCGATTCGGTATTTACCGATTCGGTAAATACCACCTCGGTATTTACCGATTCGGTAAATACCGATTCATGATTCCGGCCGGTATTTTGGATTCGGTATTCATTTACCGAATTTTACCGAATCGGTAATTTTTACCGATTGTTTACCTACATACTATTTACCGATTCATAATTACCGATTCGGTAAAATTCGGTATTTCTGAATTGGTAAATTGTATGTTACCTACATATGGCCCCAAATGTAGGAACCTATATTGCACTCTATATAATTCGATAGAAATGATGATTGCAAATAGATTGTACATAATAATACCTGTGCTTGAATCCATGCCTTAGGTTTGTTTGTGTTTTTGTGTTATTTCACAGATTTGATGCAGGTATTGATCATAAGTTAAAAAATATTACCCATAGACAAATATTGTCAGAGATACTTTAGAATTGGATCACGCAAACAAAGATGACTTAGGGAAACAGGGCTTCTGAAGCTAATTTAACACACAATTCCTTCTCTGACTGTTCTGTTTAGGAAGTAAAATCAGATCCCTGCAATTTCTTCTAGACACATATTTGTACAGGATAAGGTATGGAATAAAGGTAGTATTTTGTTTATACCATACTTTCCATATGTTGTCTCACCTCTAAAAGGCATTCAGACAATCATTGGTGTGGCTAGAAACATTGTGACATTAATATGAGCCCTATGAGGAGGAATGCTTTTTTATTCTATAAGCTAGGCAGCCATAATGAAATCACTTTAACACACACCTTTGTACCAGAGTGCACTGTGTAATGAGTAGAAAGTGATTCATGCCACTTCTTCTAAATATATTTTCAGTGCATGCAGTGTCCTCAGTACATATAGGCTTGTTTCAATGTATTATCTTGCCTCTACAAAGGCACTGACAGAGTGATTGAGGTCTCTAGAAACAAGCTGATATTCACAAGAGTGGCATGACAGGAGTGAGCCTTACTTTTTGGCTTAGTTCTGGTTTTGCGACTTCTCTCTCTCTTATGATACTTGTAGAGAAAAGTGAGGTTTAAAGCATGTTTCTAGATGTCTTAACCTCTACCCTAGTCCATATAAGTCTCTGCAACTGTACACTTAAAGTAGACTGTAGATAGTGAGGTGTGGGCTTCATAGTGAAAGCGTACTCTGTCAAGTTTGAATGTCTGACCTGTACCATCTCTCAGGTAAGTCTGCACTTGAACATGTAGTCTGACATGTGTGGTGCAACTTATGCGCCTTACTTAAAAAGTATACAGGCTATCATACCCCTACACAAATCTTGTGAGACCTACTTTAGCTATGAGTCCCAAAAGCACAGATGTCTTACCTAGGCAGGGATCATGAATTCAGTTGAACACATACCTTTATACCTGGCAGCCCTCCGTAATGAGTAGAAGGTGATTCATGCAGCATTTTGTACAGACATTTACAAAGCATATGGGGTGAAACTGAGGTAGTGTTTCACCTGCAAGCTTCTTTACATATATTATCTCACCTCTGAAAGGCATACACACACTTAGTAAGGTGTTTAGAAAGATGATGAGACTCACAAGGGGGTCACAGGAGTCAGCCTTTCATTTTGGTGTAGGCCTGGCATTGCAAGCTCTGACTCTTTAATGAAACCGATAATAGATTTGAGGTTTAAAAGATGTTTGTAGATTTATTAACCTCTATCCTACTTCATATAAGTCTCTGCAAAGGAACACTTCAAGTACGCTGTAGATAGAGAGGTGGCTTTAAACTGAAAGTGTACTTTGTCAAGTTTGAATGTCTGGTTGCTATCGTGTCTGTATGTAATTCTACTTGTAGACTGCCATGTGTGGTACAGCTGATGACCATAACTTAAAAACTATGCAGTGTTTCATACTTCTGCAGATATCTTGTCAGAAGGTACTTCGGCATTCAGTCCCACAACCATAAATCTGTCAACTAGAAATACTCACTTTCATACTGGCCTACCATGTATGAGGAGCAGAAAGTGATCTGTGCAGCCTTTTGTACAGACATTTAGAAAGTATGAGGTATAAAACTGAGGTACTGTTTCACCTATAAGCTTTTTACATATGTCACCTTACATCTAACAGGCACACACACTTATTAAGATCTTTAGAAAGATACTGAGACTCAGAAGACTGGCATGACAGAAGTTGTCATTTAGTTTTGGCCTAGGCCTGCTATTGTGAGGTAAGACTCTCTAATGAAAGTGGTAGAGAAAGGTGAGGTTTAAAGCATGTTCCCAGATGTATTACTCTCTATTCTAGTCCATACAAGTCTCTTCATAGGTGAATTAGGAATAGGCCTTAGATACTGAGGTGTGTGCTTTATAGTGAAAGCGTACTCTGTCAAGTTTGAATGTCTGACCTGTACCAAGTCTCAGGTAGACTGTACTTGAACATGTAGTCTGATATGTGTGGTGCAGCTCATGAGCCTAACCTAAAATATTCAGGCTATCATACCCCTGCACAAATCTTGCGAAACCTACTTCAGCTGTGAGTCGCAAAAGCACAGATGTCTTAGCTAGGCAGGGATCCCAAAATCAGTGGAACACATACCTTTATAGATGGCTGGCCTCTGTAATGAGTAGAAAGTGATTCATGTAGCATTGTGTACAGACATTTAGAAAGCATATGGTGTGAGACTGAGGTAGTGTTTCACCTATAAGCTTTTCCACATATGCTGTCTCACCTCTAAAAGGCATACACACACTTAGTAAGGTGTTTAGAACGATGCTGAGACTCACAAGGGTACATGACAGGAGTCAGCCTTTCAATTTGGCATAGGCCTGGCATTGTGAGCTCTGACTCTGTAAAAGTAAAAGTGAGGGTTAATACATGTTAGCAGATGTTTTAAACATTATCCCAGACCAAGGGGCATATTATCAAGCCAGGCAATAAAATTATCGCCGCTTTAGCCGCAGAAAATTGCCGCTAAAACGGCGATAATGGGCTTGATAATATGCTCTATGGAATTCCAATTGAAGCCCATGTTAGATTTCCTTCACATCTAACATGGGCTTCAATTGGAATTCCATAGAGCATATTATCAAGCCCATTATCGCCGTTCTAGTGGCAGTTTTCTGCCGCTAAAGCGGCGATAATTTTATCGCCTGGCTTGATAATATGCCCCTATATAAGCCTTTCCAATGGTACACTGCAATTAGGCCACAGATAGTAAAGTGTGACCTATAAACTGAAACCACACTGTGGCAAATTTAAACATCTGACTGCTGCCTTGTCTTCAACGTGCACTTTCATATGTGTGGTGCAGCTGATAAAACTAACTTTTAAAACTATACAGCCTATTATACCCCTACACAAATCTTGCCAGAGCATCTTCATCATTCAGTCACATAAACAGAGATCTCTCACCTAGGCTGGGATTACAAAATAACTTGAAGACCCACTTTCATACCTGGTTGCCATGTGTAATGTGCAGAAAGTGATTCATTGAGATTCTTCTAATACATATTTAGAAAGCATGCAATGTGAAATAAGGGTAGTCTAGTATGTATACAGTTGTTTGCATGTATTATCTTGTCTCTAAAAAGTAACTGACACCCTTATTGAGGTCTCTAGATAGACAGAGTAGTGGCATGATGGCAGTTGGCGTTTCATTTTGGCTTAGGCCTGGCATTGAGAACTCTGTCTCTCTAATGAAGTGTTAGAGAAAAGTGAGCTTTAAAATATGTTGCTAGACGTATTTAACTGTATCCTACTCGATATAAGTCTCTGCAATGGTACACTGCAAATATGTCGTACACAGTGAGGTGTGTGCTTTAGAATGAAAGTATACTGTGTTAAATTTGAATGTGTGGCTGGTACCATATGTTAGGTATGTCTCTACTTCCATATTTTGTTTGGCATGTATGATGCAGCTGATGGCGCTAAGTTCAAAAGTATACAGCCTATCATACCCCTGGGAAAATATTATCAGAAGTATTTAACATTTTAGTAGCAGAAGCACAAATCTGGTTGCTAGAGAGGACTGATGTTGGCATTTGATTACACAGGTTCATGCCTGTATGTCCAGTATAATAAGTAGAAAGACATTGATGTAGAACATGAAAGGGTATACTGAAAAATATTCTGCCAGACTTTCAACCATTTACAGCTTTCCTAATGTGCATAGTTAGATATCCTACATACTAATTGATAATGGAGGCAATGGTGATGTAATTTAAATAACTGGTTAGTGATTATTTTGAATGATATTATATAATTAATTTGAAATTATTAATTTATGTAACATACTATTACAATTTTTCTTTGTTTTGTACATAATTTACTTAATACAAAAACTTAAAGATGGCAAGAAAATATGGAAAGAGAAGAGCTCAAAGAAAAGAGTACTATTTAAAGAAGAGTGAAAAGAAGAAATAAGATGACGCATACAATAGTATGGATGAAAAAGTTCCCGTAAGAGAACTCAACAGTTTCTTAAAACACTTTTACAAAGATTGAAAACTGTGGAAAATGTTCAAAAGTTAAACAAAAGTGGAACAGCAAATCAGAAAAAAGAGAATTAGTCACAATGAAAGAACTTTAAATTGTAAAGAAACAACACTTCTGACAAGAAGGCAGAAACAGTATAAGGATGTAAGAAGAAGAATGTTTAGAAGTAGAGTCATTCAAAATGTATTAAGGAATTTAAAACAATATAAAAGAAGACCAGCAGCTTATGAGAGAAAGCAACAGATTGAAAATTTAGTAGATAAAGCTTTTGAGTTGAACCAAAAATTATTTAGCGTAATATTGAAGAGTTTGAGAAAACTGGATAAAACAATGGTGTTTATGAAGGAGAAAAACAAGAGAAAAAGACTGGTTAATAGAACTAACTTTTGTAAAACTTTGACTGGTGAATAGAAGCACACTTCTAGTACTGAGCCTTTCTTTAATGAAGTAAGCTATTTTCAAGAGAACATATTAGTATATGCAGTTGATACTAGTGGTCGATGTTATGAGGTGACAGATGGTTCTCCTATTCCAAGAAAAAAATGGCTCTCAGGAATGTAGAAGAAGTAATAGCTGAAGAAGTTCAGGGGAGGTGTACAAAAGATCCTGTATATAAGTGGGATTGTACCAGTATTTGCACTATTCGAAAGGAGTCTATTGACATATTACACATTTTTACACAAATATGGAAAGAAAAGTTTTAAACAGAAGATTAAGATGTTGCAAGGACCATACCCATGTAAAATAAGAACATATACTAAGTTGCAGGGTCATTCACTGGCTTGTCTTTCGAGAAAAGTGTACCAAAGCACTTTTCATCATTTAAGAATGTATACCACTCTGTATACCACTCTGTATACCCCTCTGAAATGGGGAAGTTAGTATGGAGATTATACCATGTAAAAACTCCTGCATTATGTTTAAGTGAGATGAATACAGTTCTTTAGCACGGTTCAGTAGCAGATGTACAGAAAGTTTGTGATGATGTACAGTTTCATATTGCTGGTTCTGAAGAGGAGTGTAGAGAAATGATGACTTGATAACTTTAGGTGTAGTAGAACAGGACAAAGAGATTAGTATTGATGATTTTGCAGAAGAAATTACAAAGTTTAACACTGTTTCCTCTGAAAAAACAAACTTTGGGGCATATTAACAAGGGCTTTAAAAGCCAAAGAAATGGAGATAAAAATATTGCCTTATCAAAAACAGGGTGCTAACATGCAAAATCGCATGTTAGCACCCTTTTTCACTAAGCTTCTCTTTGCATCTCTAATGAGATGCAAAGTGGGCGTTCCAGAGCAAAATATTAGGAGAAATGTCGCTAAGCAACATTTCTCCTATTATCAAGCTTCACGCTAACCCTGTTAGAGACAAAAAAAGCAGCGCTAACCACGGTTAACGCTGCTTTTTTACATCTGCTAATTTTCAGATTTAGCCATGTAATCCAATGGGAGGTGGATTACATGTCTAAGTCCACCATGGGCTATCAACAAGGATATCCCTATCCTTGTAGTTTTATCGCTGCATTACCAGTGATAACCTCCCAAAATGCCGCTATCGCTGGATTTTTTATCGACTAGGCGGTTAGCGTTGTTAATAACGTGATAACCAGGCGATATTATCCAGCGATAGAGGGTGTTAAAAAAATTAACGCTAAGCGCCCTTAGCGTTAATTTTCCCTGTTCCTTGTTAATATGCCCCTATGTTTGTATTTGTTGTTGACGTACTCACTGTAGAAGTCAAACTAGGATTGTTGATTTACATTGATTGATTTACATTGAAAAAGTGTAAAAGAAAACAATAATAAGTGCCAGAATTTACTCTTTATTTGTTTGTAGAAGGACAATTTAAATTGTCCAGTGATCAAGTTATATGTAAGTACTGTTACAACAAATAAGAAGAAAACCAAATGCCAGGTATAGCAGTACATAACAACTTAGTGTTGGTACCTATTCCTCAGGAACAAGCAGATTTAAATGTCTATTCTTATCCAATCTGTACATCCATTCCAGGCCATAGTTCGTAAGGAGCCCAAGACAGGTAAGCTGCCACCAACAGATTTACAAAAAGGTCTCAAAGGAAGAGTTGTGTACTTACCTTTAGACTTTAAGGAAAACATTAAAACTGTTGGTGTAAAGAGAGAGGGAAATGAGCCAATAGTCATTCTATTAAATGGTGTACCAACAAAGAGTAAAAACAATATGGCAAGAGTTTGTAGATAGTAATGAAGTTTGAAATGCTGCATCATACCTGGTACAGAATAATATTTATTACAAGAATGTAAATGTTGATGAAGAAGTAACATGCGTACAAGATGAAACACTAATCTCAACTGGCCATATTGAACAAGTGGACAAATCCAGGAATGAAGAGATTTATGAACATTATATAATCCATCCTCTACACTCAAAAGAAATCAGAGGAAACACTATTAAATTAGCTCAAATGAAAGAAGCAAAGAGAGCTCCCATGAGTATATGGGATTTTTTTTATAAGCTCATTGTTTTTCACAACTATTCCCCAATAGAGAAGTTGGATGATTTGATGCCCAAGCTGTACAGATTCCTGCATCAGAATACCGATTAACAAGATTGCATTCTGAAGATCCAAGATTTCGGCAGTGCATTCCTTATATATATTTCATATTCTGTTTGAGAGTGATTTTTCTGCACTTTAACATGTGGTGAACCATATATTAAAAAAAGGAGTTCATCTGCACCATGTTTCTGCAAAAGAATTCATTGAGAACGTTGATAAAAAAGATGAACATTTCAGTTAATCAATTTTGATGGCGTGCCAACGTGGCACCAATGAATATTGGTATGGCCGTCATGGTGAACTTAAATGCATGTTAAGAAATCTAGGTACACCTACATGGTTTCGACCACTCAACTGTGCTGAATATGCATGGGATGAATTACTTGAATTCCTGCGAGAAACAAATTCAAATGTAAAAAACATTGAACTGAAGACAGCTGAAGAACTCTGTTGTTTGGATCCTGTAAATGTCTGCAGGTATTTGTAACCATTGGTTTCCAGCTATAATGTCATTTATCTGC
Source organism: Triturus cristatus (assembly GCF_964204655.1). Taxonomy (NCBI): domain Eukaryota; kingdom Metazoa; phylum Chordata; class Amphibia; order Caudata; family Salamandridae; genus Triturus; species Triturus cristatus. The sequence goes on along the minus strand of NC_140588.1, from coordinate 312,315,407 downwards.
AATAAAAGCATTCCACCACTTGGTGAGGTAACTGATTAATTTTGGCGAACAGAGAGTACCAAGCCAGTGGGGCTCCTCATTTACACATGCTATTATGAGATAGAGAATGCACCAAAACTTTGAACAGATAGTGATGAAGCTGTTTTGTCTTTCATTGAACATTATGTTACATGTGCCATTCCAAGAGAAGGAGGAGAAAAGAGCTTGAGACAACAAGTTTTACTTTTTCAAAGTCATAGATATGTGAAATACTGCTGACAGAAATATGAATGTAAAGTGACATTTGATACAAAATGTCATTTTGGATTCCCACGGCCTATAATTCCTAAAGGAAGAGTAAATAGTTTTTCTCAGCAGTAAGGCATACAATAACTCGGAAATCTCCCAAGAATACATACAACTTAAGAAAAACAGGAGCTTCAAAGCATATGAATGACTATAATCTAGTCATTTTAAATGTGAAATGCGAAAATGTGAAATGCAAACATGGATATTCAGTTTGTTGCAGACAATTCAATTGCTTGTTATGTCACATCATATATTACAAAATCTGAAAAGTCAGAGATGAAAGAAATGTGGGTAGACATTGCCGCAAAAAAGAGTCTCAACAAGAAATTGTACAGCTTCAGCTTGAAGATGCTTCTTCATAGAGAGATAGGATCTTATGAATGTTTGGATCTCTTGAGCTCAGCCAGTTTGTATTCAAAGTCAAGAGGAATCATTTGGATAAGTCTAGTCCTAAAATCTACATGAAATAGAGCATTTAGATCTTTTTTTAAAATTGAATACTTAGCACAGTATGATCCATAAAGCACTGATTGTGCCATAAACTAATATATTGGATACATACTATCCCAAAAGGAGTCCTCGTCTTTAAAACCTATGTCTGTATGAAATACTTCAACATTACAGGTTTAAAAAGAATGTAACAGAAAATATAAAATAAGAATAATATGCAGTAATTGGATGAGATGAATGTTTAGGGATACATGTCAAAGGGAATCTTATTAATCACAAAAAACTCAGTTGTGAAACTGCAGATAAGAGAATTTATTTCTATTTAGCACTTCTGCAACTGTTCAAGCCTTGGCGTAGTGAAACAGAATTACTGGGAGGTTTTAACTGCTACAAAGATTCTTTTTAATGCAAGTAAAGATAGCATTCAGTGTACGATTTTTCCAACTTACTTAAAAATGTTAAATGATTAGAATGAACAAGAAGGAACTATTACAGCTGAAATAGCTAGAGAAAGTTCACAAAGCAGTCAAAGTTCAGCTCCAATGACTGAAGATCCACTTGGATAACCAATTATTGAAAATGAAGCAACAATAGCCATGAATGAGATAGAAACTGTAATGCAGCAAGCACAGCATGACATGATTCAGTTTGAAATGTTAGAGGACCAACTGAATATTGAACAAAAATAAATATATCTAAAAGTCAAACATGGTTTCCTCCACGAAAAAAAACAATGCCATTGTTCATCATATCAACCTATTCTATTGTACGTTAGTTACAGACTCACAATTGTCTTGTGTCATAACAGCTCCAACTGGATTAGCAACACACAACATTACAGGTATTACTTTACATCGATTACCTATGCTACCTGTCGAACAGGATAATACATTGGAATATCAAAACCTATGAGGAGAAGCTTGTTATGAAGTCTCAAGAGTACTGAAGAAACTAAAACATTTAATCATTGATGAGGTAAGCATGGTCTCAAATGTAATGCTTGCCTTTGTACACTTTAGAATGCAATAGATTTGATAAACAGATTACGATGTGCCGTTTGGAGGAAAACATTTATTTGTATTTGGAAACCTACTACAACTTACTCCTGTTAAAGGACAACCTGGTTTTAAAACACTTCTTCATGATGACACAAGGAAATCTTTAGGAAGTATTGTGAATTCAAATTTGGTTTAACGTTGAATATAAAGAACTTGTTAAGAATATGCCACAAGCAGGTTGTAGGAGAGTAGGATCTGCACTTATGTTGCCCCCACTTTTTTTTCTGATGTTAACACTGGTTTCTGGCTATAGTCTGGCTGGGACCCTGCTAATCAGGGCCCCAGCCTCTCTGTTCACTCTAAACAACTTGGAGTGCATATTAGATGCACTAGTCATTGGATACTGTGGTACCTTATGAGCCCCTAGTATATGGTACCTTAGGTACCACGGGCATAGGTACTTCACAGGCCTACCAGGGGCTGAAGCATGTATTATGCCACCAATGGGAAGCAGACTATATCTGACACCACAGGCCTACTACTGCATCGTGGGTGAGGTAGTGTTAGCACTCCTCACTGAGATATAGGTTCACTATATCGACACCTACACACACATATGAACCTATCAGACACCCCTAAGGCAGGCCCTATCAATCCTGAGGGCAGGGTGCTTGGTTTCCATGTGAGGGGGTGCCTTTGCCTGAGCAGGACCCCTCTGCAGCTCTCAGAGTCCATTCTCTGTGGCTGTTTGTGGATGCGGTTAAACCATATACTCTTAAGTGCATTATACCCTAGTGGTAAATGCTAACTCTGGGATGACCGCTTCAAAACATGTTGTGTTTGGTGTCAAATGCTTTGGAATCATACCCCCACACCAGTAACTGGTGTGGGAGTATGATCCCACCCTTCTAGTGGGATAGACATGTGGAAACACGGTAGAATCCTGAGGAGCCCTGGCATCACAAAATGGATGCCACCAGTCACAGACACTGGGCTGCCCTGCCCTCCTGCTGCTGACCGAAATTCGCAGTGGAGGAGGCCCAACAATAGACATCCTGTCACAGGGAGGTGTGGTCACTTCCCAGACAGGATTTAGTGTACTGGGGCTGGATGGGTGCACTCCTAGAGTGCTTTGAAGTCCTGCACTGGGGGAGCAGTAGGCTCATCTGTGCATATGCCATCTCAAACCGGTTCAGGGGCTACCAGCCCCTGCTCTGGTGTGAAACTGGACAAAGGGAAGTGGGTGTAGCCACCCACTCCCCTGATCCTCCCATAGGTGGGGTCATAGAGCTAGTCCCTCCCTTCCTTGTACTATAAGTTAGGGAACCCTTGCCATTGCAAACTAGATATCCCTGGATGACGCTCTGAAGAAGAATCCTGGACCTTCGACGTTCCACTACCTCTGGAAGACTGAAGAATCTCCCTTGGAGTCAAGGAGTGACTCCCCTGCTTGGCAGGCACCCAATCTTGCAATCAACTGTCGCAATCTTTCCCGCTCCCACCGGAGTTCAAAGTCCCTGCATCCTAGGAAGAGGATTTTCTGACTTCTCCAAGGCCATTGTGAGTCCCCAGCGACGATGAGGCAAGTGGACCCCACGAGTGACTAGGAACCGCAATCCCTGGGTACCGTGCACTATTTTCAAGTGCAACCCCTTGATGACATTCTACGAACTTGTGCTTTGGACCACATATGGTCCAAGCCTCCAGCAGGATTTCCACTAAAGATCAGAGGCTTACCCCGTCCCGAGTGACCGTGGGCCCCTGTTGAGTGAATCCCCCGAGGTGTCTTTGCGATCCCTTTCCAGTTGGCTTGTGGATCCCCAGAAGACTTTTCTACTAAACCAAAGAACTCTGCTGATTGCTCCAGGCCTGCCCTGACTTACTTTCACTGGGTGCGTCCCTCAGACCTTGCTGGTCTGCACTGCTGATTTTTTACACTTTCCACAAGACTTGCTGTTGCCAAGGCTTGTTGGCTCCAATCTGATCGCCAACATTGCAGTAAGCTGCAGACTTTGTGGGACACACCGAATCCAGCTCCTGGTTGTCATCGACACCTCGTGGTCCTCACTGCTGAAGGGTCAAGACACCTGTGATCACCTGAAATCACCCGACCACTGTGGGCATCCATCTTCCTTGCCCTGGGTCACTGCCAACTGACTTTGAACACTGTGCCCTCTGCTTTCAGGTCTTCCTTCTTCTGAATCCAGCCTTGGATTCCACCGGACACTTCTCCGGTCTTCACAAGCAGCAAGTCATCTCTGGCTCCCATTGAAAACGACGCCGCGACCCGACACCAAAAGACACCTATGCACCCGGCTTCCCTGGGTGAGGTAACTCCAGCACTACGGTGCTCCTGTGTGTGTTGGCTCTAGAACTACTTACCCTGTAAGTGACTTGCTTGTAGACTCTCCAAAATGTCCTAAAACTTTAAAATTCCAACCGCGACTTGCTCCATTGAAGTCAATTGGGATCCGCGGCTATGTTCTCACACTGCATGCGTCTCCCGTGGGTCCTCTACTTGCCTGTCTTGGGTGGATTAGTGAGGCCCCAGCGCTTCTGAAGGCCCTAGGCCTTGTCCCCTCGCAAGTCGATATTCCTAAGTCTCTTTTTTAGTATATGGTCTGGTACGGCCCTAGGGCCCCAGCCATATTTGTGCTTAACTTGTTGTGAAATGTTGATTTGTGCATATGTCGTTGACTTCTAATCTTATAAAGAGATTAGTAGAGTCTGTCTAGTAATAAATACATATATATTTTATATATGTACCTGTGTGGTGTCCTTTCATTTAGTAATTCAAGAGATTATAAGGTAAAACAAGCTGCTTTACATTCCTCTAAAGACTTAGCCTGAAGGCTGCTCTCCACAGCTACCACTAGGATAGCTTTCTTTAAAAGGTTGTCTTAAACCTATCTATCATAAGAGTTGAATTGTACTGGTGCAAGGTGGCCACTTTAACTAGTGACCAGCATATACCAGGCCAACTTCTCACACAGGTGCTGAAAATTATGGAAATATTCTTAAAGAAATAAGAATTGATATATGCTTGTAGAAAACAAATCCATACTTTGCCTAATGCCTACACTGTAAGAGTGTTCTACTTTTAATGAACAACTACTCAGACTGGAACAACAACAAATTCTGGAAATTACAGCTATTGAACACCAGAGAGTAACAGTTCTTACTGAAAAACTACAGGCTAAATTGGATTCTTTGGAAAGTCTGTATCTGAAACTGTAGGATTAGAAAAGTGTTTACAGGTATGTAAAAACTGTTGAGTAATTTTGCGGCATAATTTGATTGTAGAAGAAGGATTATTAAATGGAGCAATGGTAAAAGCTGTTGATTTTGTTAATTTTCAAAATAGAGATGGAATAGAATTTTTTATTATAAAATTTGACCAGATTAATGAAGTTAGGCAGATTGGGCATTGTGTTGTAGGTTTTTTGCTTGTAAAAGACTTGTATGTTTGAAGACAACAGTTTCCTCTATCTCTAGCATATGCAGTAACAATTCACAAATCTCAAGGTTTAAGTCTAGACATAGCTTTTGTAAATATTGAAAGTACTGTGTTCAAAGACGGAATGGCACATGTTGCATTGTCTTGAGTAAGAACTTTGTCCGGTTTGTATTCGATAGCTTTTGATAATAAAAGGTTTAGTGCTGATGCAAATTGTGTAAGAGAGTACAATCGTTTAAGATAACTCTATGCTCCTCATTTAGTTGAATACCCAATATATGAGAAAAATAAAGTGTATCAAAAAAGGAAATATATCAAACATTCAACTGAAGTTGAAGATAAGAAAAGCATTGAAGAGAAAGTTGAAGGCATAAAACAAAAAGTTGAAAGGGATGATGACATTGTAGGATACCAGTTAGAAAATAGTTCAGGTATTAACTGTTATGCTAATGTGATTCTAAATTAATGAACGATTTGAATAAGCTACAGAATGGAAATGTAGAAGATGTTCTTTTTGTATGGGGCGGAGATTTTAACACTGCATGGTGCTCATGAAACGTAGCTGAAACTTGTGGATTATCAAATGACGACAACAATATTTGTTCCCATTTCATTCATTCAATCTGCGGGGACTCTTTAAATGAGATTTTATTTGCATTTGATTTAGGTTTTACTAATGATTTATGTTTCTCCCCAATCCCTTTTACTCAGCCGTTTAATGGGAGAGGTTTGGACACAATTATTGATTTCATAATTTGATCCAACATATACTCTACTTGACTCATAGGCTACAAAACACACAAGAATGCCATGAGTGACCATTTTCCACTGAGTGTGAATCTATCCCTCCCCAATAAAGTGCGAAAAACTCAGTGCAAATTAGTACATGCTGCTGAGAATATAGCAATGGATAAAATAAATGGCTACTCTTTAAGGTGGGACACAGTAGATCCGATCCAGTTTACCAAGAAAGTCATGGCACATTGTTATAACTCACTCCTAACCTGCTTTGATGAAACTACACCACATGTTGGCATTCTTGAATCCTACGAAAATATTACAGGTGAAATAAGGAATGCACTAAGGGTAGAGTCTAAAAAGGCACATGTGAATAACCAAGGGTGGTTTGACTCCAGATGCACGAAAGCTTACACAAGACTGAAATACGTGTTACATAAGCCAGTAGGGAATAGAAACGAAATAGTGACACCTACTATAGAGATTGCTATAGACGGAGGACAATGTGTGGGGTATTTTTCAAACACGTATAGACAGGAACTGGTGGTGAGTGACACGGGCGTTTCCATAATGCCACAGGAAACAATTCCCCTGGTAACCCACCCTATAGCACTAGGGGTAGATTTACAAGACCAGCGCCATGCTGCGGGGTATTTACAACGTGACGCATCTGAGAGATGCGTCACGTTGTAAAGCCCTGCGCCAGAAGTAGGCGTTCCTGCACAGGGGGGTGGCGTTCCGGCGCAGGAACGCCTCCTAAAAGTGTCTGAGTGAAATCTACAAGATTTCACTCAGTCACTTTTGAGCCCATGCTACGTCAAATCCTGCGCCTGCTTGAAGCAGGCGTAAGGATTGATGCAAAATTGTAAAGATAGGGCACCCCAGAGCCTTGCTGGAGCTACGTCATGCTTGTGACGCAACTCCAGCAATGCGCCGTCTTAACGGCACAGATGCATCACGCATCTGTTCGTTTTTGCCCCATGGTGCGCCACATTGTAAATGCGGTGCATCCATGGTGGCGGAGCCGTAATGCACAATAACTGGCGCATCCCTGCTGATATGCAGGGATGTGCCAGTTATTGTAAATCTGCCCCCTAGTCTTTACCTTGGATGAGGTAAACTGTGCTATAAAAGCTAGCAAAGGGGAAAAGGTACCCGGCCCAGACGGTGAACCAATAGATCTCTTTAAATCTAATCTAGATTTATGGGGCCCACTCCTAACGCAGGTCATTTCAGCTTGTTGTTCAACTGGTTTCATAAAGACCTGGTCGGAATCAATAGTGGTCCCAATATACAAAAAAGGAGACCGACAGAACCCAGCATGCTACCGACCTATATCGCTGTTGGATTCTTTGGTCAAGGAGTCCGGGCGAATAGTGCTGAACCGGCTCCAGGAATGGGCGGAAGACAATAATGTTTTATCAGATTTGCAGTTTGGATTTAGCGAGGGCTTGGGCACAGTTGAACAAGGACTTAATATTAATATATTACTGGGAAAGTACATGCTGTCAAAAAAGGGAAGACTATATTTGGCTTTTGTGGACCTTACGGCCACCTTCGATTGTGTAGTTCATCGCAAACTGTGGATCATTCTAGCCGATATAAGGGTGGAAGCTCCCTTAATACACTTTCTGAGGCAGCTGTATAGTAACGCGAAAGCTAGGGTTCGTATTGAGCCACGGGCGAATGTACTGCGCTGCTCAACGTGGCGAGGGGATTAGACAGGCCTGCGTCAAGGCACCTTTTTTATTTACACTGTATACCAGCGGTTTGGGGCAAACCATGATAGAGAAGTGCCAGGACTTGCCACAAATAAACAACTGCCCTGTACCTGCCCTCCTCTACGTGGACAACGCAGTACTAGTGGCCCTAACACAATTGGGTCTACAACGGGCACTCGTTAACTACAACTAGTACATAAAAAACCTGGGTTTGAGAGTAAACACCGCTAAAACCTTTAAATTGAAGTGCGGGAAAGGCAGCGTGATATTCAGGGATATGTAGATTGACAGTAAAAAGGTGGAAACTACTACCACATACCCCTACTTAGGAATATTATTCCATCATTAGGGATCATGGTGCCAGGCTGTTAAGACCAGAATTTTTTTTTTATGAAAACCACAGCAGCTCTAGTCAATTATGCAACGAAATTAGGAAGAAGACCCCCAGTTGAGATGCTGCACGTTTAGCGAGCTAAATGTGTCAGCACGGCCATATACGGTGCAGGCGTGTGGGGTTAATGCGATGTAAAACCTATCCAGCAGGTTGAAAAGTCCTTGTTAAAATTTTTGTAGGCTGTGCCCCGTAGTACCTCAACCTATGTATGCCACTCAGAGTTAGGGATACCGTACATTTAAGAGACAATAAAATCTCAACCGGTTCTCTTATGGCACCGGATTTGGACCTCAACAAAAACTTCTTTCAACATCGATATTGTAAAAGATAAGTCTTAAACTTGATCGGGTACTAGAGATTTCATGGTTGAAATATATAAAAGTTTTTATGACTGATCTGGGCCATCCCGAATATTATGACGATCCATCCGCGATGTGTTCTATCTCTGGAAAGGTTTTTTAAAGGCTTTTGCATGTCACATTTGGAGGCAATCAGATTTGCCGCTGAGGCTTCACGTTCTTCGGTACAATCTAATCAAATTATTCTAAGTCCTCCTGGTATTCAGCCTTATCTGTTTACCATACCAAGTGGGTACAATAGATTTATACTGATTTGCCTCAGACTTGGTATCTGTCATCGATTGGTTAGCTCCCCCACAATAAATGACTGGTCAAAAACATTGAGTAACTGCCCGTGTGACGAAACGTCTCAGCAATCGTCAATGCACGTAGATTTATTCTGCAAATTTTATATTATACAAAGGGGGAGGTGGATTTTACCTAATTTAAAATTGTGGAGTCTGAGACAGTGTCGACCAGTATTTTTAGCATTGCAACTTTTAGAAAATGAATGTTTTTCAAAATCAATCGCACTATTCTTAAAACGCACAATTAAATGCAGAAAAACTATTTGCATTGAACTGAGTACAGTTTACAGGTTAGAAGTGAATAAATTGCTTTTTAACCATCCTTTATTTAACTGAATATTGTGCAATCATTCCTAATTATTTTTGTATATGTGTTTTGAAATGGTCACTTTTATGTTTTTTTTATGTAAAAATCAAATAAAGCTTGATTGATTGATTGATTGATTCTGCATTGTAATGTTTATGTTACCACGTCTTCATCATAAAATCATGGAAAACTGTGAAAAAAGATTATTTTCTGCACTACAATACTTATTTCAACAGTTGGTACCTGACAGAAGTAAAATACATACTGCTTCTGGAATTCGACATCTTTTGGATATATGTACTGGTTCATTGACATTTACTCTCAACATACACAACGCACAAGACTTTCTAATGCTTATGCTTGGAGTATTAGAACATGTGGAAATAAACATTGATAAGTTATTTGGACTAAGTAATATATGGGACCATAAGTGTGAAGATTGTTTACGTGATGGTTTCTCTGTTCACTAAACCCACTGCTAGAAATACCCTACTGCAAATCAGCAGTTTTCATCCGCGATGCCAAAAAGATGGCATACCCTTCATCCAGTTTCTCCGCCTTAGGAGAAACTTGACTAATATGGCTGACTTCCTGAAACAAGCAGAAACTCTGAAAGAAAAACTCCTCAAGAGGGGGTATCCCATCAGACTGATCAAGGACTCGCTAAAACGTGCTAGATACTATGACCCTGATACCATGTTCAGACCTAAACAGACCGAAAAAATTAAAAATCTGTATGTGTCACCAAACACTCTAATATTAACCACGAAGTGAGACAAATTGTAAATTCACAGTGGCATTTACTTAACATCAATAGTAATGAACAAAAACTTCCTAAATCACTGTTTGCCTTCAAATGGAACAAAAATTTGAGCAACTTTCTGATCAAAGCTAAGAGTGTTGAACCTAACGGCTGGTGTCAAAGGTCTATTGTTGGAAATATGCCTATAAAAGGCAACCACAGATGCGGGTCATGCCAGGCTTGTCCCCATGCCTTGGTAAGTGATAAAATACGAGCAAATGAAAGAACGGTTTTCCTTACTGAAATGACCAACAGTTGTACCGCCAATATAGTGTAGCTTATTCTGTGTCCCTGCAATTTGGCCTATGTTGGAGAAACAGGGCGTGAAGCCAGAAAGTGAATTGGAGAACACAAGTCCAACATCAGACTTGGCGAACAGACTGCCCCCTTGGTCAACCATTGGACTGAGTTTGCCCATACTGTCAATGATCTTAGCTGGACTATTCTAGAAAAAGTCCAGTCCCAGCAGGCAAAGAACCCACCGCTGTACGTAAGAAAAGAGAGGTCTTTTGGATCTACACTCTTAATACTAAGGGAGTCGGGCTCAATGAATCTCTCCCTTGGGAGAATGCTATTCTGCAATAATCACGCTGTCTCGCCAGATTGTACGCGCCTTCTGCTCATTACTGTTCCTGTGGACTTGTGGTAAATAAAATTCTTTACCGGGACTTAATTTGATACAGAAACATAATAAAATAGCTCAGTAAAATAAGAGGCAGAATCCGTGGTATTAGAGGTTCGGAATGGGCTTTATTCCAATGATCGATTATAATCGGTTGCTCCAAGTTCCATCACCACGGAGGTTCAGGAAGTGAAGTACATACTTTATTGACAGGAAATGACTTTTATAGAACATACATTACAATGAAGCGAATACGGTAGGCGTAACAATTGATAAGGAAAATGACGATTCATATGCGTAACCGAAAATGGGTGTAACAAGGAGTAAAAAGAAACATAATTGGTTATGATGTCATATATAGGTGGATCTATAAGATAATACTTGGCATAGATGCGCGCGCAGCAGCATGACGTGTGATTGACGTGCAACTAGGGGGTGAAGGGGACTTGACGTTTAGCTCTACATGTGGAGACGAAAAGTCTGGGGGGTCAAGTCAACCTAATCCCAAATCATATCTAACATCCTATGTTTAAAGAACTATGTTATCCACAAAAGAAGGACTCTCGGACAGAATCTATTCTATACTGACTGTGCGTGCGTGTACAAGCGTCTAAGTGTCTACACTAGATGCGAGGGCAGGAATCTTCCATAGTAACAGGGCTATGAATTACTTGTATAAAGACAGAGAAGCCGGGCCCTTTGCTCGGTAGCTGGAAGAATGTTTACTTAAACTACTAGGCAGGAATGCATTGGCTGAGGGGGAAGCAGATAACTCGAAGGTGAAATACAGTTCTTGGCAGAGAATAGGCTGATGTCAGGCTTTGTGAGTCGCGCAGAGAACGAGACAAAGTTCATGGTCACAGTTGCAGGCTCAGACTGGAGCTTTCAGAGGCAGAAGGCAAGAAAAGTTTGATGATAGAATCAGGGCCTACTTGCCTGGACTGTAAAATGGCATAAGTGAATCATATAAAGCCGGTGGCCTTTCGTACTTAGGAATGGAATATCCGGCCTATTCATGGCGGATCTGACAGAGGACATGTTAACGGTGGACGCACATGTATTTGCGTCTTCATAACTGGAACTGGAGGGAACATACATGTACTTGTAACATGCACATAGAACCGTTGGGGTCCAAGATAGGGGACATAACCGACCAGAAAAATCCATATTTCCACATTCCCTCCTTGTCCCCTACTTGCCCGTCAAGAGATATCAATTTTCATTAATCCATTGATCTGTTCATATAGCATCATTTGTTCTTCTTTCTTCTTCCGGAATCTTGAATGAAAATCTTGATGTGGAATGCACGATGTGGCACACAGACCACAAATCGCTGGTCCACATTGTAGGCATAGACAGCAACTGAATAGTATGAGAAGGCCAATACCTAGGAAAGATAGAACTCTCCATCCCTAGGCTGATATCACGCTCCAAAACCAACCGGACCAAGTCCAGGTGCCTGGATTCTGGTGTATCTGGCTTACAATCTTATGAAGGCGAGTTATAGCTTTATATACAGATGGCGAATTTTCTGGTATGAATACGCAGCAGCTTGATCCGATGACCCTACAAGCTCCGCCCCTATCAGCCAGGATGACGTCAAGGACAAGACGATTTTGAAGCACAACAATCCGCATAGCAGACTGCTCTTCTGTTAAATTGCCTAAGGCGGAAATAGTTTCATTCACCACTGCTTCAAGGGTTCTAGTTAATCTACGTATCAGCTTACTATTGGTAACAGTACCTATATAGGGAAAGATGCCTTTATTAAAATCTACATACTTGTCCCATGCCGTCTCAGTATAATCGACAATTGGGAGATCTCTCCGCTTTCTGTTGTGTACTAAATGAATAATTCTATAATAATCAGGAGGAGCTAGGAAAACAGGTGGCAAAAGAAATGCAATGTAGCAGGTACCATCCCAATCTAGAGGTAGACGCATATATGCAGTCTGACCACATATAAAGTAGGAGTGGCGATAAGCTCTAAATGAAGATTTGCCTTGATCACTGAATTCTACTATAGTAGTGCATTTACTATGGCCCATATGTATGGAACCAACTTTTCTTACACACAATTCACCTTTCGCTGGGAATACTGACATGGTGGGTAAAACTAGTTCAACTTCGGATTCGACATTTAGAATCATGAGATTAGGTGTAAAGTTACCTAATCCATATACTTCATTTTCTAGATCAGTTCCTGTTCCTTTGGGGCGACCCTCCTTGTCAGGGTAACAGACTTTGAATAAAACTAGGTTCAGATTTCCCCATACCCAATGGTCTTGATAAACTGCGGTGTCTGAGTCTATGGAATTGATTAAACTAAACCATGCTCCACAGGAGCCATTATGTGTAAACGGATGTGGAAAGAAAGGCAGGACTCCTTCATAATTCTGATAGGGAGGGAGCCGGCCACACACCCAACAATTAGTTGCATTACTAGTCTGATGGGAATATTGTAACATACTAATGAAAGTGTTATTGCGCAGCGCAAGTCTATAAGACAATTCATGCGGCGGTAGGTCACTAAAAGAATGTTCAGCAGTAACATTGTAAACATTTCTGGCAATAGGGTAATATATGTGCAACAATATACTTGCAGTAATTATTAAAAGACTTAAGAAAAACAAGATTAATAATGTCACTATGCAATGGCTACGCAGTGATTTACAATACGCCTGTCGTTTCATTATTTTTCGCGACTGTCCATGATTCAGGTCTAGGGGATACATGTCGGAGACAGATTCAACCGCTTCACCTAGGAGAGGACTTAAACAATCAAATCGTCCGACGGTTTGGGTCTAAGTTTCAGCTTATAAAGTTCCTTACTGGTGGCTTCAGCCAAAGGTAGTTTTGAGTCAATGGGTGAGGGCACACGAGGTGGGCTGTTTACATCTGAAGGAAGTCCATGAAATTTCTTGATATGACTTGAATGCACCCATCCTTTCCTGCCCTCGATCTTCACGGCTGTCCTTGTGGTCAGCAGGACCAACTGGGGTGTCTTCCACCTGGGCTCCAGCTGAGTCTTTCGGTCGAAATTTCTCACAAACACAAGGTCCCCCGGAACTACGTCATGGGGTTTCACCTCCGTGTTGTCGGGAAAGGCTGCAGCTACCTGTGAACGACAAGATTGTAGTGCAGACATCAAGGAAGCCAAGTAATCTGTCAGCATATTACAGTCAATATCAGTTATTTTGCGTGGCATAGGCGTCCCCCACATATTTGGTGGTCTGCCGAAGATCACTTCATACGGGGATAGCCCTGTTCGAGAGTGTGCTACCATTCTTGTGTAAAAGAGTGCAACTGGTAGTGCTACTACCCAGTCGACACCTTTCTCCCTGCATATTTTGGACAATCTAATTTTCAGGGTCTGATTATGTCTTTCTACGAGACCTGCTGCCTCGGGGTGTCGGACACAGTGGGATTTCCACTGATATCCTAACAGAAGTGAAACATGTTTCATTAATTCGGATGAGAACGGCTGGCCGTTATCTGAATGAACAACACGTGGTAAACCGTATCGTGGGAAGAATTCTCGAACTAACTGTTTGGCAGTAGTCGAGGCAGTGTAATCTGAAACCGGGTATGCCTCCGTCCAACGGGACAGAGCGCAGACAACTACGAGAACATATTTGAATCCTCGACATCGTTCCATCTGGATATAATCCATCTGGAGTACTTCAAAAGGGTGATTAGGAGGATGAAATCCACCCTGTTCTACGGGAACGCTTTTTCCTGGGTTGAACTGGCAACAGATCATACAGGTACGGACCTTTTGTTTGGCTGCTGCTCGTAAATGTTTATTAAACCAAATGTGTTGAATGCTATCTAGCATAGCTTTTTCTCCTAGATGCGCTGGACTATGTATAGTGTTAATTATAACTTGGACCATTGAATCAGGAAGGAACCACACAGATTTTTCCTTCATCATCCATCCTTGGTCCGTTTGGATCCCTCCTAATTCAGTCCATTTCTTTATTTCGTCTGGTGTAGCATGTGTCTGTATGTCAATTACGTCAAGAGTAGGATCTTTAACTGTCATACAATGTGTCGGCATCGGGACTATTGTCTTTGTCATGTCGGAGGTTTGAGTTTGAGCAGTCTGTTTAGCTGTTCTATCGGCTAGGTCATTGCCTTGAGAAATGATATCAGTAATCTTCGTATGAGCCTTACATTTCATAATTGATATTGCAGTGGGTAGATGTACTGCATCTAATAAGGCATGAATGAGGGGTCCGTGCTGAATGTGGGCACCGTGGGAAGTTAAATAACCTCTCTCTCGCCATAGCACGCCGAAGTCATGTACAACTCCGAATGCATAACGTGAATCAGTGTATATGTTGACTTTTTTACTTGTGGCTTGAATACAGGCTTGTGTCAGAGCGATGAGCTCTGCGGCTTGAGCTGACAAAGTATTTATGCGGTTTGTTTCAATGACTTCAGTATCTGTTGTGACTGCGTAAGCAGCCACTAACTCTCCTGTATTTGTTCTCATACATGAACCATCTACGTACAATGTCAGGTCTGGATCTGACAATGGGACATCCGTTAAGTCTTGTCTAGGTTTCGTCGTTATAGTAATAACTTCAATACAGTCATGGGATAGTGGGTCTGTTCCAGTTACTGGCAAAAGTGTGGCAGGATTCAATGTGTTACAGCGTCTGATTTCTATATGTGGCTGAAACAATGTAAGCTCGTACCCTGTAAGTCGCGCTATAGTCAAGTGTTGTGTTTGCGTTCTATTTACAAGAACCTCTACTGCGTGTGGTACTTGAACTGTCAATGGATGTCCTAACACTATGGCATCGCTTTGTCTGATTGCTAAAGCTGTCGCTGCCACTGATCTTAGGCATGCAGGCAAAGCCTGAGCTACGGGATCTAATGTACTAGAAAAATAAGCACATGGTTTGTGTGCTCCTGCTTGTTCCTGTGTGAGTACTGACAAGGCAGTACCTTCGCGTTCTGTAACAAAGAGTGTAAACTGTTTTCTGTAACATGGCGTTGCTAAAACAGGTGCTTGACATAAAGCTTTCTTTAGGCTTTCAAAAGCTTGCGTGTGTTCCTGAGTCCAAGGGAGAACAGTCGATGTGGCCGCCTCCTGTGTTGTCAACTGAATGAGTGGTTTTGCTAGAAATGCATACTGAGGGATCCACTGCCTGCAATATGAAGTGAGGCCTATGAAAGCCCGCACCTCCTTTTGTGTCTTGGGTATTGGCATGCTGGCTATTAACTGAATGCGGTCGGATGTAAGCTGCCTTCCCTCCTTGGACAGCGAGTGTCCAAGATAAACAACTCGCTGGACACAGAATTGCAGCTTAGAAGGGGACACCTTGTGCCCCTTTTCGGCTAGAAATTGTAAAACTGTCAGTGATGCTTTTTCACATTCCGGTTCGCTTCTCGCGGTGATCAGCAGATCATCGACGTATTGAAGCAGAGCAGTGTTAACTGGCATGTGGATACTGTCGAGTTCTCGTTTCAGTGCTTGGCTATAGATGCTGGGACTTTCTGTAAATCCTTGAGGTGCGCGTGAGAATTTAAAGCTACGTCCATTTAAACTAAATCCAAACAAATATTGGCTTTCCGGATCTATTGGGACGCTGAAAAAGGCATTCTTGAGATCGATTACAGTAAAGAATGTTGCTTCGGAATCAATAGCTGTCAGTAATGACGAGATATCTGGGACCACAGGAAATTGTGGCACAATGCATTTGTTTAATTCGCGCAGATCAATAACCAATCGATATACTGGCGGGGCCTTTGGATCTGTTCGTTTAAGAATCGGAATTATCGGTGAATTACATATGTTGGAGTCGGTTTCTACAACTACTCCTTGGGCAATGAGCTCGTCAATGATTTGCAGTAAAGCCACTACAGCATCTGGTGGTAACTTGTATTGTCGCATTCGTGGTAGTACCACTCCTGCCTTTAATGTGACTCGATATGGTGTAATATTCATGCATCCAACATCAGTAGGGCCTTGTGCCCATAGATGTGTAGGTAAAGTCTGCAGTCGGGGATCCATGTCTCTAGACACATAGTGACCTTTAAAATCACGTAAAAACAACCTTACTCCTTCCGGAGAACAACATATTATAGCTCCTAGAGCTTTCAGTGTTTTTATTCCTAACAGATTTTCTGGACATGATTTAGTAAGCAATAAATCTGTAGTTCGGGTCAAAGGTCCTATCGTAAGTGGGAGAGGCTGTGACACTTCATTAACAATAGGTTTTCCTGAAAAACCAAGGGAAATATTCTGTGAGCCTGAGAGGGGTGCCCCTGGAACTTCACTACGTTTTATGGTTGTTCGACTTGCCCCTGTATCGAGTAAAAATTTTCTGTCTTGGCCTAATAATTCACTATGTACATAAGGTCCTTCTTGATCTACAGGGATCTCGATAAGGGGTAAGTCAACTTCCCTCTCTAGGCTTGTTCATGCGTATCGTTGATAATCAGGATAGTCGTACTGTGCGGTCTGGTACAGTTGTCGTGTCGTGGTTTGTGTGGCAGCCACAGGCAGCGCTGGTGCAGCTGGCACAAACTGTATAGACTGTGGTGGAGCTGGCATGGCCTGTGCATGCTGCGGAGCTCCTTGTTCATTCTGGTCCTGTCTAGGTGGCCGTGGTCTTTCTTGTGTTTTACCTATGCTGATATTATGTTTCAAAACTGGACAATCGTGTACGTAATGACCTGGCTTTTTACAATAATTGCATGTCCCTTTTACAGGTCCTGCTGAATCACCGGAATGTGTCATACCCTTCTTATGTCCTTCAGCTGGAACTGTCTGAGAAACTAGCATTTTCATTTTCGTGTCTTTCATGCGTCTGTGTTCATGTTCTTGTTCCTCTCTAATTCTATTGTGATGGTATTGTAACATTTGTAACATTTGTGATGGAGTGTTACCTTGCCAGGTACTCTCGAATTTTAATACTCTATTCTTTACTTGGGGTAGGGCATTTTCTACTAATTTTGTCACAAACAGATGCGGGTATGATTCGCTACTTGCTTTTATGCCACTATTTATACCAAAACATTTTTCAAATCGGGCATAGTAATCACTAGTGTCTTCATCTTGCTTCTGTTTACAGGCTGAAATTGTACCCCAATCTTCCTTTTTCGTAGTTAATAAACGCGGCAGTACCTGTACTAATAAACCTGGTAGCGCTTTAGTTTTATCCCCAAGTCCTGCTCCTGCAGTTCGGGCCTTTTCTTCTGCTTCTAATACTGACCATTCTATCTTTTGGTCTCCTACCTCCCACTCTTTTTCCCTGAGTTTTTCATAAATGCCAGCAGGCATCAATACCTTTAATATTGTCATAATGTCGGGATAGGTATACTCTCCCATGAGTAACATGTCTTTAATTTCTCGGTGAAAACCCGCTGGATCTTTGTCATGACTGGGTACCACTTTCTTCATTTCTAACAATTCTATTTTCGATATGGGCGTATATACAAATACGCGTTTAAACTCATTGTCCTCGCCTTTTATTGGGTGTACTTCTCGTAAAGGATTCTGTCTATCCATGTAATACGTGGTTCTTTCCTTAATGGGTAATGAAACATGTTCTGAACATACAAAAAGAATGTACTGCTTTCTTGATTCTAGAATTTCTTTAATTAATTTAGTACCTGAACCTCTCCATTTATTCATGAGCAATTCAGTCAATATGTCAGGCAAGGGACCAGGGTCCGAATGCTGACTCTGATATAGTATGAGGAGTTGTTGAATCATATAAATCCCAGCTAACCGCTGTTCATCTGGGGTGAGATTCAAAAATGTGCGTGCTACTGTATCATCACTATATTTTCCGGGACTGTCCACCCAATGGACAGCTGCCCTAGCTAAATCCTGTTCATCCATAGAATCGAGGAAATGATAACCCCTTCGTTCCCGGAGTAGTTTGTCGGCGGCTTGGAACGAATGCTCGTTAGACCTGATGTTAATTATAGGTATTTGGAGATTCCTATTATTATCTGGACATATCGGACGTATGGGGTTAATAGGACATTTATTACTATTACAAGATCTTCCTCTACCTACATAGGCTATGGTGTCTGACTGTCCTGCGGGCAGTCCAGACCCTTCCTCCTCGTTTTGTTCGAACTCGTCTACCGCTAATCTTTCTTCGTGTAGGCGTTCGATTTCTTTACGGATCTTTCGGCCCATGGCTATTATACAATTTTGTTTATCATGTCTACCTTCCGATATATTCTGGCTCCATCTAGTAAGAATTTGCATTGCTTCCGGGTCTACCCCCGGTCGGTCTTCATTTCTGATCACACAATTTATGAGGAAACGTAACAGTTCTCCCTGTATCTCCACTTTCTGGTATTCCATAGCTCTGTTAATACATTCTGGATCTCGCCCTGTTTGGACAAAATGATATATTTTATCTAGATGCGCCGTCATTCCTGGTAACTTCCCTAAATACACTGCGGCTCGTCTGATACGTAATGATGCCATGATCATTTCGTCCTCTTTGCCGGGCACAGGGTCATATCTACAATCTATAAGAAGTTCCTTAAGCGTACGGGCATTTATGAGTTTGGGGGTACGTGAATGTGCTGACTCTTGAAAGGTAAGTTCATTTATCCTGGGTGGCGTAGAAAAAATGTTGCTAGCACCTCCCGCAGCCCCATCTGGGGTGTCGGGTGTGAAAGGATTCGTTGAACGTGACACAGCAACTATAGGTGTGGACACAGCTATAGAAGCAGCTGTGGGAACAGATGTAGAAACAGATGTGCTTGCCGGAACTTGTGACACGATCTGTTGCTGTAGGGATACTGGTACTGGGTCTTGGCGTTGAACCTCCCTGGTATGCGGTCTATGTGGGGCGGAATTAGCATACTCGGGAGCTGCGTCGTCTAAATATGAGGAGAGAAAGACATCTTCTGCGGTTCTAGGATGCCCCTTAGGATGTACCTTTATTGGGAATAATGGGGGCGGCAAGTCTTTCGGTATTTCTGGAGTAGCTTTAGGTAATCCTTCGGCCAGAAGGGGATACATACCATTCATAAGGGCATTTCTTTGTCTGTCTACTTGTTCTGATTTCACTCGGATCCCTTCCTCAATTAATAGATTTTCTCGAACTTTATTGGAATTCTCTTTACTCTTCTCTTCCTGTCTACGTGCTTTTTCTGTACGTCTATGAGATTCTTTACGCCATAACTCAACGGCATCTTTCTGTGACTGTCTGACTTTCCTTTTCCATAACTCTTCCTCGACTTTCATGATGCACTCTGCATCCCAGGTTCCCGCTGTGGGCCACCTCTGACTTTCTGGTAATTCCTTGGTGTAGTCTACCCATAAATCAAGAAATAATATAGCGTCTAAGCCATGTTTATGATACATGAAGTACCCTGGAGTGTCCCTAGGAGGAATGGGAACGGCTTCTTCGAGTACCCCTTTTCTTGTAGTGATCTGTCTTAGTTTCGAAAAGAGCGGCATATTGGGAACTGATCTGATACTTAATCTTGAACACACTTAGTACAAAAGCACAATAATGAACAACCATTCATACCACAATATGCAGGACGTTTAACACATCAAACATTAAACATTAAACATTTTTCTTCCAACCTTTAAAATAACCAACAATGATGATCGTCTGCATAACTAATCACCAAGCATAATTCTTGACAATAACTAGATACTTCGGAATACTTGATATACTGCTAAACAGTACATATACACTGCTAAAACAGTGCAGACCGGATTTGTGTACCCAAACCCGTCTTGACCGGCACAACCTATGTGCACGTCGGAAAATGCCTCCCCAGTAATGGTACTCACCGGGTAGCTTCGGAAACGGAAGGCCTCGGAAACTGAACTTGGACCGGACTGGACTCGACTCGATTCGTCGGAAACTGGACTCGACTTTGAACTGGTGGGCCTCTGTATACCTCGGATCTTGCTCTCTCAGCTAGGCTCTGGTCGGGATACTTCGCACTTCTCACCGCCTCGTCTGGGTGTTGATCGCAGCCTCAGTCGCCCCCGCTTGACCGGAGGGAGATACAGGAAATCCTGCTGGTACGCGTTATTGTCCGTCCAGCTGTGGCAGGAGACCGGGCCTGCAACTCACCGGCGGCGCGTGAGATGAGAAAGTGTCCCTGTTCGGGCGCCATTCATGTGGTAAATAAAATTCTTTACCGGGACTTAATTTGATACAGAAACATAATAAAATAGCTCAGTAAAATAAGAGGCAGAATCCGTGGTATTAGAGGTTCGGAATGGGCTTTATTCCAATGATCGATTATAATCGGTTGCTCCAAGTTCCATCACCACGGAGGTTCAGGAAGTGAAGTACATACTTTATTGACAGGAAATGACTTTTATAGAACATACATTACAATGAAGCGAATACGGTAGGCGTAACAATTGATAAGGAAAATGACGATTCATATGCGTAACCGAAAATGGGTGTAACAAGGAGTAAAAAGAAACATAATTGGTTATGATGTCATATATAGATGGATCTATAAGATAATACTTGGCATAGATGCGCGCGCAGCAGCATGACGTGTGATTGACGTGCAACTAGGGGGTGAAGGGGACTTGACGTTTAGCTCTACATGTGGAGACGAAAAGTCTGGGGGGTCAAGTCAACCTAATCCCAAATCATATCTAACATCCTATGTTTAAAGAACTATGTTATCCACAAAAGAAGGACTCTCGGACAGAATCTATTCTATACTGACTGTGCGTGCGTGTACAAGCGTCTAAGTGTCTACACTAGATGCGAGGGCAGGAATCTTCCATAGTAACAGGGCTATGAATTACTTGTATAAAGACAGAGAAGCCGGGCCCTTTGCTCGGTAGCTGGAAGAATGTTTACTTAAACTACTAGGCAGGAATGCATTGGCTGAGGGGGAAGCAGATAACTCGAAGGTGAAATACAGTTCTTGGCAGAGAATAGGCTGATGTCAGGCTTTGTGAGTCGCGCAGAGAACTAGACAAAGTTCATGGTCACAGTTGCAGGCTCAGACTGGAGCTTTCAGAGGCAGAAGGCAAGAAGAGTTTGATGACAGAATCAGGGCCTACTTGCCTGGACTGTAAAATGGCATAAGTGAATCATATAAAGCCGGTGGCCTTTCGTACTTAGGAATGGAATATCCGGCCTATTCATGGCGGATCTGACAGAGGACATGTTAACGGTGGACGCACATGTATTTGCGTCTTCATAACTGGAACTGGAGGGAACATACATGTACTTGTAACATGCACCTAGAACCGTTGGGGTCCAAGATAGGGGACATAACCGACCAGAAAAATCCATATTTCCACAGACTTATTTATCTCCTCAATGGTCCCGCCGATCCTATGGTTCTAAAATATGAATTTAATCCTGCTTTTTCCTTGTTCCTTATTGTTTCTTTCAGTTATCTTTCTCTTCCCTGTAGCGGCTTGTTGTACCCTTCCCTGGTCCAGTCTATCATGGCGCCCGTTGAGATACATTGTATTTTGCCATTTAGTTTGTTGTCCTCTGTCTATGTTTATTGCCCCAACTCCGGGGAGGATCGTCCGATCAGGCCGGTGTTCGTGGTTGGGCTCTTGCCCTTTTTTCGTTACTATTTAAATGCGACCTCATCCCCACGTCCCTGAGCTGCTGGATTCCCGGCTATCAGATTGTTGTTCCCCCGGTCGGGTGTCCCTTCGACCAGCCAACTCCTTTTATAAGGTAAGAGTATCCCTTGTGGACTGTAGGGATAGCCGTAACTCTTGGGTCCCTGGTATTGGATTGTTTAATATTGTTATTTCATCCGACCCTTTTTTCTTCGTTGTATGCAACGTTTTCAGCTTTCTGTTTTGGCCGGATCAGAACTATTATCAGTCCTACTATGTTACGTGGCCATTGACTATTAGCCTCAGGCCCGGTCCATCTCCTGGCTCTACTTTGATAATTTAGCGCCCCTCACTGAGGTATATATATTGACTCTCTCGGCTGATATGCAGGTGCATAATTCTGTCAGGTATGCCGCTCGTCTAATGCTGTTGGGTTTGCCGTCTGGCTTCTACCTATCTGCCCTTCGGTATTACCTTCGCTACTGGAGATCCTATATCCGTTACTCTTTGACGGTTCTACTTACCCTCTTGCCCACTGATCCCTTGGGTTTCCCCTTTATTATTTAGTTATTCCTTTACTATGTATGTATGTGTCTTGTAAAGCGCACTGCTGCCCTGAGGCGTCGTGGCGCTGTAGACCGCTGGGGAACCCGTCCTGGCTATCCCTGTGAGATGGTCCCTCCTGGGTATCTCCAAGGTGAAACCAGGCATCCCCGGCGAATGTGGGGGGCCGTTGTGGAGATGAGGCAAGCTAATGCCCAGAGTTGCCGAGTGTGTTCCTGGTTAGAGTAGGTACCGAGGCGAGAATAATCGAGTCCGTTTTGACCCTGGTCCACAACCCTGCCGCGTCGGGAATTGAACCCTGGTCCCTGACCGATTCTCTGCTTGCGGATCTGCCTCCTCTAACCAGTGAGCCACACCTCTCCAATACTATGGCATGTATTTTTTTAATGCCTAGCCCCTTATGATCCTTATCAGATATTTTCTTCTTTATAGCCCTATCTGTACATGTTTCTTACCCTACGTGTGATTTTTGATTATCTAGTTTTTATACATCACCTCTTTGGGATTCTCCTACCCGACCTGGTGCATAGCAGAATAATAACCCCCCTCTGAGGAGGGTTCAGGCATCCTTAAGACTCAACTGGGCTGATATCATCCTGGGTAAGCTGTTGACATTGCTTCTTCTTTTTTTTTTTTGCTCTCTCCTTCTGTGATCCTAGCAGACTGTGTTGTTCAGTTTAGTATTCCTTATTTTACTTTGAATTTTCAGTGTATTTTCTTAGATTTTATTGACTGTGCTGATTGCACCTCTGAAGCCTTCGTTCATTATTCTATACATCCTGTATATGCTTTTGAGTCTGGCTGTTGTCCGGGCAATTGTATTCAAGTACAGTCTACTTCTAGTCTTGTTCTGCTTATCTTGTCTTTCAGTATTCACTTAATGCTCCCTATTATTCAGCACATTTGTTTATTTGTGGGCTGTCTCTTTTTTGTTATCACTCTTTGAATAATCCTGAGATATATTCATCTTTCTAGCCACATGGTGTCTTTTTTGGCTAACTGTGTATCTTGCTATATATCAGAGATCCTAACGGGCACTTTCTATCTGTTCTGTACACTTGTGTCTTTTTATCTCGCACACTATTCTTATCTTCCTCACTGTGTGGCCCTTCCCCGGTCTAAAAGAGAATTTTACTTATATCGATGCATCCCAGTTCGCATGATGGGTACCTTTCCAATACTACTGAGAACCTATAGGGATGTAGTATCATGCCGCACCCCACTTTATTTTGTTATAAGGAAAATATATATGCTTATGTTCATTTTTTCATTATAGGCTCCATTGCTATCCTTTGCGTGCACACAAACTGTCGCCCTAAAGAAGGTGTGACCCGCTCCTGGGTCTGACACCGAAACACGCGTCCGCGCTGGGGCCATTGTGCTCCCTTTGTTTGCAACTGTCTTCTGGAGTATCAATCTGACTATGGACTCTATCAGTATCATATAATGAAAAGCAACCAAGTTTGGAAGCTCTTTAACATCATCATCTAAATGTTCTTATATGATGTAAATTCTGTCCTGTACCATATGATTTTGATTGGTACATCTTACTGTATTGTTATTGGGTGGAATGTTTGAATATGTATGAGTCAGTGTTTGCCTGTTTGCTTGTTAGTGTTTATGTGTGCAGCTTAGGATGTTTTATATATCATTGTGTGAATCATTTTAGATTGTTCTGTTTTTTGCATTATGTTGACTGAATAAATTAAAAGCAATATGGTATCCCTAACGCTAGCAGTATCTGCACTATCAATTTGAAAGGTACCCTACGTAGGACTGTTCTGTATACATCAGTGACTTACCGCACTATTTAAATAATATTTAGCCACAGTGTTCTTTTTGATTGTTCTGTTTATTTATTTCTACCACAAAAATACGCAGAGAACGATTCCTATACTAGGACAAACCACACTGCAAATCAGTACTTTTTAACAAATTGATTAAAACAGCAAATTAGGATAGGCCATGTTTACATTGCAGATCAGAGATGTTGTCTGCATTACATAAAGAAAGATTTATAAAATATCTCATTTTAATGTTACAATGTTATAGCGCAAATAGAACAAAATTGGAAACAAAAATGACAAATTTGAAAGAAAGTCAAATATCTATTTCAGGAACAACTTATACAACAGTGGCTATTATTTTTAGTGAAGGACCTACTGCAACATCTGTACACTATACTGTATATTTAACCCCATCCATGCTCAGGACGGCTCCCGGCCGTCATGAGTCACGGTAGTCGTGTGCTCATGACGGTCGGGAGCCGTCCGACCGTTGCTGCTCCGCCCACGCGCAGCTAATTCCCCGCCTGTGCGGGTGAATTAATCAGTGGGCGGAGTTCGGACGACTCCCGGCCGTCATGAGCACACGCCCACCGTGATTTATGAGGCCGGGGGCTGTCATGAGTACCTGGGCGCCAGACCCAGCCCCGCCCCCCCCCCCCTCACACCACGGCGGAATATGCCGCACGTGGAAGGGGTTAAAGTGTAACAATGGATGAACACATTGCAATGATGCCCACCTGGAATGTAAAGCTAAATTGCCTTCTCAATTGGCCAATTCTTATATGTTATTTCTCTAGCCAAAGTTCTAAGACCATCATTCGACCTATTGGAGGTGATGTCAACAAAAAATAGAAAGCACTGGATTATATTAGTGTTCATAATTAGTGTTTTGATTATTATTTTGCCTAATACACATAACATTTTGAAATATGACTGTAAAAAGCAAGTAGTAGATGTATTTGTTCTTGAAACTGTACCAGGTGCAATAGTAATAGTATATATGTTTAATGTATTTATGTTAAATAGTAGAGTTAATGTAGAAGAAAGAAGTGATTAAGAAAACGTAGTTAGTATAACGCATAGTTACACATAGTCAAAGTGATGTACTATGCTGTTTTCTTATTTTATACAATCCATTCAATTGGTTTTTTTCCCACTGTTCAATGATGATGCTACATTCAATTCACTGTGTATGTTGAAGTTATATGCAATCTGAGAACAGTAAAAAAGGGAAACTAAAACTGATATCTAATTATAAAATAATGTTGTTTAGAAAAAATATGATTTTTCTAGTATAATGTGGTTATATAATACTTTTTTTCTTGTTAATAGCAGGTACTGTTCAACATTGAAAACAGCTTTAGTACTATTTAAGACAATACTACTCTAAAAACAGATTTACTAAATTATGCATCTACATTACTTCAAATGGAAGAATATATAATATAATAATATTCATGATAAACTGGAAAATCGTTTAACATGTACGAATATGTAATTTGTGCCTAACGCACATAATCTACAATTTATAGGCTACATTAAAAATGTCACACTACTCCTGAAAAGCAGTAACACACTCACTTTCTGAGACAATGCTGACACAAATAAAAGTGGCATAATTAGTTGGGCTTTTATTTTGCATTAGACTTTCTATTGCAAACTGTCTCTGCTTAAAGAAACTATTATAGAAATGTGAGTATTAAAACATATTGACAAGTGTATTTACCTCTACCATAGCCCATATTTGTCTCCACAAAGGTTTACTGGAATCATACATACATAGTGATATCTGCTGTTGAAACTGAAAGTGTATTTTCTTACATTTGAATGTTTGACAGCTTCCATGTCTGAGGAGTGTTTGCATTTGAACATGTAGTTTAACATATATGCTGCAGTTAATGTTTGTAAGTTTATAAGTATATGATCTATTATATCCGTCACTAGCTATGCACTAATCCATTCACCGAGGCACTCCCCATGCACACATATAATGACCCAGGCACTATCCATTCACTCATCCAGTTACACAGGCACTACCAATGCACTCATGGAATAACACAAGCACTACTCATGAATTTATCACTTCAGCCTGGCAGTACCTATAAATTCATACAATGACACAGTCAGTACACATGCACCCATGCAAACAGCCAGGCAGTACTTATACACTCATACAACCACCCAAGCATTACCCATGCAGTCATGTATTCACTCAGGTACTACCCATGCACTCATCCAAACACTCAAGCACAACTTATGCATTCATTCGGGCACTACTTATGCAATCACCTATTCACTATGCATGGACTCATCCAATCACCAAGGCACTAATCATGCACTCATGCAATCACCCTTGTACTGCATGTGTACTCATCAAAACATTCAGGCAGTACCCATGCACTCTTCCAATCTCTTAGGCACTACCCTTGCAGTCATACAATCACTCACGTTATACCTATGTCTCATCCAATCACTCAGGCACTACCCATGCACTTATCCAATCACCTAGACACTACTCAGGTGCTCATTCATTCACTCAGGCACTACCAAAGCACTCATGGAATCACACAAGCACTACTATGTACTCATCCAGTCACCAAAGCACTATCCATGGACTCATCCAATCACTCAGACACTACCCATGCACTCATCCAATCACCAAAGCACTACTTATGCAATCATCCATTCGCGCAGACACTAGTCATACACTCATGCAATCACCCATACACTATGCATGTCATCATCCAATCAGCCACTACCCATGCACTCATTCAATCACTCATGCAGTATGCATTTGTTCACCCAATCAAACAGGCACCATGCATTCAGTCAGTGGCATATATATATATATATTCACTGAAAAAAACATGGGTTTCACTCACGTTATAGTAAGGAATTAGCATTTAAAAAACCTTGCAAATTCACTGAAAAAACCATGGGTTTCACACACGTTATAGTTAGGAATTAGCATTTAAAAAACCTTAGAAATTCAATGAAAAAACCAAAGGTTTCACACATGTTATAGTTAGCTGGACATTTCACTCGTAAAAAACCATTGAAATTCCCCCGTTATAGTTAGTTCAGCTAACTATAACTCGCGCGCCCGCAATGCACTACTGATGACGTCACATATTACATCACTCATGACATGGTCAGAGACATCACTCATGACATCACTGATGACATCTCAAATGACATCACTGATGACATCATCCAGTGAATGTGTGTTTTTCTGAAAATTAAATATGTTTAATATATGTATATCTCAAGGTCGATGGAAGAATAAATGAGTATATAAGTGTCTAAATTGATGATTTGTTTTTGAAAAATTGATTGTATTACTGACTGATTAAGTGTATCTTTTTGAATACATGGCTAAGTGAGTAATGTTTAAATGTGTAAATACCTGTATCAGTCTCTCACTTTGTATTTAAGTGGCTGCATGGGTTGGTGAGTAGCTACATGAGTGTCTATATAGGTTATTAGTTGGTTTTTTGAGTATCAGTATGAGTGTCTGAGTGTCTTCATGGTGCGGTGGGGGTATTACATAGTGCATAGATGCATGAATGAGTGACTCACTGTTTGTATGTGTTGAAGACAGCATGTGTGCAGGACTGTATGGGTGGATGAGTGTGTGCATGGGTGTGTTAGTGAGTGAATGACTGTCTCAATAGTGTCTTCATAAGTAACTACATATGTTTTAAACTAGTATATGTGACTATTGGTGTTTATAAGTGAGTATATGTGAGAGTGAGAGATTGGTAGACTTCCTGTATGAATAAGTATGTGTTTCTATAAGTGATTGTTTAAAAGACTAAGTATGTGTAAGTTTCTGTAAAAGTAAGTGTGGTGGTGTGTGTATAACTGTATATGCAAGTAAATGGATGTTTGATTCTTTATTAGCATGAGTGACTATGTGTGTGAGTAACTCTATGGATGAGTGGCATTGTGTTACAGGATGTTTAGGTGTATGAGTACATATGATGTGTGAGTACATGTATGAGTGACTGTATAGGATTGTTGGTGGATGAGTGGATGTGTATGTGGATCTTAGAATTACTGAATAGGTTGTTGTAACTGTTATTGGTATGTCCATTTTTTTGAAAATTTCAGTCTCTATTTTTGAATGTTTGTATCAAAGGTTATATTAGGGTGAGAGGAGGTCTACCACTCTGTCACAAGGATAATGTCATCAGTGATGTCATTTGAGATGTCATCAGTGATGTCATGAGTGATGTCACTGACCATGTCATGAGTGATGTAATATGTGACGTCATCAGTAGTGCATTGCGGGCGCGCGAGTTATAGTTAGCTGAACTAACTATAACGGGGGAATTTCAATGGTTTTTTACGAGTGAAATGTCCAGCTAACTATAACATGTGTGAAACCTTTGGTTTTTTCATTGAATTTCTAAGGTTTTTTTAAATGCTAATTCCTAACTATAACGTGTGTGAAACCCATGGTTTTTTCAGTGAATTTGCAAGGTTTTTTAAATGCTAATTCCTTACTATAACGTGAGTGAAACCCATGGTTTTTTCAGTGAATTTGCAAGGTTTTTTAAATGCTAATTTTTTTTTTTTATTCTTTTTTTTTTACATATTTTTATTTTAATTGTCTATCCTTTTTTAAAGACTATGGTTAAATTTTAAAAATTCTACAATATGTTTTTATTTTACATTTTTTTAAAAATAAAACAGGTAAAATTTATTAGCAATACATTTGTTTTTTTTTTTTTTTTTTTTTTACCGTGCGCGTACGGTAAGCGCACGTCTTGCTGTAATTACGTTAGATTTCTACGCTGTTTGCGTTCATTTACGCAATTTGCGTAGACGCACGTCACGCGCGCATAGCGCGTAACGCGTACGCTGCACGTGCACGTTACGCGGAAGTGAAGGGGCGTGCCTGTGTTGCGCATGCACGCGTGCGCGTGTCTTTTTTACGCGCATGCGTACTTTTGCCGTAAGCGCACCGTAAGCGTACCGTAAGCGTACGGTAGGTCATGTGATCATGAAACACAACTTTTGATTGGTTGAAACTACTTTCAGTTCTAGAACTCTCCTACACCACACCCATTCCCCTCATTTCTGCTTGTGATCCCTTAGGAGAAGGAGCTGGGTTGTCTTTGTGATACGATGGCAGAACAGCAGAGCCCTTCTGAGAGTGAGGCTAGCAGCACTACCTTGAGGCAGAGAGCGAGGAAACAAAAGACCTCTTACATATGGGAGTATTTTTCTTTTCCAGAAGGCCAGCAAAAGGTAAATGCACCCTTAGTGACTTGTAAGCTGTGTGGCCGTGTACTTTCAAGAGGGAATCCCGACAGGAAGTATTCCTTTGGGAATCACACCATGATGAGACACCTTAAGGATGTACACAGAAGGACACATGCTCGACTTACTGAAGGTAACCCTTCAGTAAATCAACAAAGCACATCCACAGCAGCTCAGCCTGGACCATCATCTGCAGTGCCGAGTCCTTCTTCTGCAGGTCAGGTGAGCCCTTCATCTGTGGGGGGAGCATCTCCTTTTTCTGGTCCTCTGGAAACTAACCCTCGGTTTCTGAGGGTTGAAATACGGTGCGCCACTTGTCATGATCTAATTTGTCATAGGGAGACCAGTATTTCCCTAGTGAACAATAAAATAGATCAGCACACTTGTCGTAGAGACTAATATTCCCACTCTTTCTTTCCTCTGTCCCTGCATGAACACAACGGCTCTTTTAAGAGCCAACCTTACCTTTCATCTATTTTTTATATATGTTTTTAAAAACTTTTTTTAAATTTTTTTTTACCGTACGCGTACGGTACGCGTAATTTTTTTTTTTTTTTTTTAAAAAACACTAAAAATCAATTATCACATTACAAGGTCCTTGAGAGACTACAATGAAAAACTGAAAATGTGATTGTAGAGAAGTGGAAAAAAGGGACCATGATATTATTGACTTACCATACCCACTCAAAAAAATATTTATTCATTTAAATTTTTTTTAAATTGCTTTAAAAATGGTTCTAGTTTTCGAAAATTTTCTATCTCAATCTGAAAAAAAAGAAAAAAGTTTAATATTTAATAAAACATTTTATAATACAGTACACATATTTACATATTTTTCAAAAAATATTTTTGTCTTTTTTTTGCTGTTTTCAGAATATATTGCATTTCACTATAAATTGTGAAAGCAATTGCATTCATCATTTAAAAGCGGGCAAAAAAAAAATTAACAATCTCAAAGATTGTTTTAAAAAAGCCCACAATCTCTTTTTGCATAAACATAACTTTATAGAAATGCATAATATTCTTAAAAAATATCATCTAATATCAATACTTATTTCTTTAAAATACCGTCTGATATTTTTGTTTCAGAAGTATAATCACAATAATATATCTCAAATAACTCCACAATACATCTGGTTCCATTTCCTTTAGGCCAAATAGTAATTTTAAAATTCTATTTTGATTAAATTTCCAATGGTAATCCAATAAAAAACTAAAGTTTAAATTGTACAGATCTCACCGATTCTCTGTAACATTTTGGTTTCCGAAAGATTTATTAATAATTAAATAAGTCCACAATAGAATTGTTTACTTTTCCGCATGGCCAAATAGTAATTTTAAAAATCTTTTTTGAAAAAATTTCCAATGGCACTCCAATAACATTCCAAAATTTAAATTGTGCAGATGTTACCGATTTTTTCTAAATTTTTGGTTTTCCAAAGTTTCATTAAAAAATGGAAAAATTCCACATTACAATTGGTTACCTTTCCATTAGGCCAAATGATAATTTGTTAAATCTTTTTATTTGTAAATTCCAATGGTAATCCAATAAAATGGTAAAATTGTTTTGTCCAGATGTTGCCAAATCTCTCTAAAATTTAGGTTTCAGGAAGATTAGATAGGAATTTGCTAAATCAAAAGGCAAACGTTGCTTAAAAATCAATTGGGAATCATTACACAGTGTCCAGCCTTTTTCACATTTAAGATAAACTGTGTAATGACCAGAAGTTACAGTAGGTCCATCATGGAAAATTATTGCAACTGTTACAAAAGTTTTTCCTGAAATTGATAATTGCTGTCTTGTAAACTTCTTTATTAAAGTATCCAATTTTGAACCATCAGCTCTACATCGTTGCATCATTAAAATTACATACTGTCCGTATTCCTTTAAAATTAACGTTGAAAACATGTCAGATTTACACTCACCGCATTGCATGCTATGATTAGCATCTTTAACTAATTTAGCAAAAGTGACTGTTTTACTCTCTGGCAATGTTAAATAAATAAGCCTTTCATTATCAACATTAGAGCCACATATATTATAACAGTTTTCACAACTATGTTCCCATTTATAAGAGAGACCAAATAAATTTTCAATGGGAACCCCTTCTTCTTCCAGTACCTGAAGAAAATACATCAAGAATTCCTGTGCGTCTTGCTGTACATTTTGAGAAAACTGTGTTCGTCCTGAACATACATCTAAAAGTTTTCTAATTTCAGTAGCACTTTCTATTTGAGTTTTATCATTACTCAGCTTTTCAAAAAGGAGACTCAGCATAGAACAGAATCTTTTTGCCTGATTTACTATTATCTGCTCTTGCAAACTTTCCAGATAAAATGCAACATTCAGCACTACATTTGCGTAGCAGTTGACACCAGAGCTATTTTCAAAATGACATCCTACAACCTGTTCTTCATTTTCCTTATTCTTTTTGCTTGCAATTACATCACTCCTCTTTTTTTTCCTCCTCTCTACATCTTCATTACAGATATTCTCATTTCTCCTTTTACGAGAAACTACACGTTTCTCCAACACAGGATACTGACCTAAATGAGGAGCATAGCTTCTTCTTAATCTATTATACTCCTTTACACAATTTGTATCAGCACTAACTTTTGAATCATCAAAGTCTATCATGAATAAACCTGATAATGTTTTCACTCATGACAAAGCAACATATGCCATACCTTCTTTGAACACAGTTGAACCAATGTTCACAAATGCACAATCTACAGTCAATCCTTGAGACTTGTGAATAGTTACAGCATATGCTAGAGAAAACGGAAACTGCTTCCTACGTACATATAAATCTTTCACAAGCATGAAACGAACTGAACAACGACAAATGTCTTTAACTTCTTCTATCTGATCAAATTTTATTTTTAAACATTCAATTCCATCTTTTTTCTGATAATTAATAAAACCCACAACTCTTCCCATAGCTCCATTAACTAAACCTTTTTCAACATCCAAATTTCTCCTTAAAAATACTCTACAGTTCATGCAAACATATAGATTTTTTTCTAATCCAGCAGTTTTGGAAATGTTCTTCTCTAGTGAATCCAATTTATTTTTCAGTGTGCCTGTTAATGTGACAGTAATTCTTCCATCCTCAATTTTGTCCACTGCTTCCAATTTCCTGATATCTTCCTTTTCCAATTTCAAAAGCTCCTCATTGAATATTGAGCATTCACGTAGAGTTGGCATTAAGCAGATGACACTTTTGTTTTCTGCAATGTTCTTGTATATCTTCTCTGCAACTATTTCTTCCTTTGGAAATAAATTATGTAGCAGCCGACTCTGTAATGCTTTTTTGCCAGCTTCAGTGAGTAGTCCAATTCTGATATCTTTCAGAATACTTCCATATTCTTCATCGTTTGCTTGCCTCATATTAGTAGTAAGTTCCTTGTACTCAAAGAAGGACCAAATATTTGCATTACCGATGCTTCCCAATGACTTCTTTGTGTCTTCATGTGTCACAGTATTAAACACTGGTTGTCCTTTAACTGGAGTAAGTTGCAAAAGATCTCCAAAAACTATGACGTGTTTTCCTCCAAATAACACGTCATAGTCTGTCTTCAGAATTTGCTGCATTCTTAAATGCACAAAGGCAAGCATTAAGTTTGATACCATGCTCACCTCATCAATAATGAGAACTTGCATCTTCTTCAATACTCTTGAAACTTCCAAGCATGCTTCTCCAGTTAGCTTGTTGTATTGTATTTTGTTCTCATGCTCCACTGGTAACATTAGCAAACGATGTAAAGTGATTCCTTTTATGTTATATGCTGCTAACCCAGTTGGAGCAGTAACCACACAAGACAAAGTAGAATCCGTTTTTTGCTGTAGGTAGCTTCTGATGACTTTTATAAGGAAACTTTTTCCAGTTCCAGCTTGTCCGCTTACATACATCCTGATTGGATGAAATGATGTGCATGAGCACTCTTTTTTTTCATGTAGAAATCCGTGATCAATTTTGTTTCTGATCTCTTCATAAATTTGTTGCTGCTCTTCGTTCAGTTGTCTTTCCAAATTTTGTAAGTCTATAAATTCTTCTTGAGCTTGATTCATAGCCGTTTCCACTTCATTCATGGCTATTGATGCTTCATTTTCAACGATTGGTTGTCCTAGGGGATCTTGACTGAGTGTTCCTGAACTTTGGCTGTCCTGAGAACTGTCTCTAGCTATTTCTGCTGCAATTGTAGTTTCCTGTTCAATTTCTTCATTTAACATTTGCAGATAAGTTGAGAATGTACTGCATTGTATGCTGTCTTTGCAAGCATTAAAAGAATCTTCATAGCTTTGAAATTCTCCCAGTAGTTCATCCTCTGTACGCCATGGTTTAAACAGCTGTAAAAGAGCCAAGTAGTAAAATTCCTTTTTGTCAGTAGTGTCGCAACTCAGCTTCCTGTGATTTTTCAAACTTCCTTTTGTTTGCTTCACCAAACATCCTTCCTCACCAATGACTTTATATTTTCCATTGTTGATGTCTTCTGCGGCTTTCCGTGAATAAATGTAGTTCTGCAGCACTTCATAGAGACACATGTTCTCCAGATGATGACTTCTCTTGGGATAATATGTGTCCAACATGTTTGATTTCAAAATATCTGTACTTTCTGGGTCATTTTCGGCCAAATATTCAATTTCTCCAACAGATTTCAGTACCCGATTTCTCATTGCTGCAAGGCCTAAACTTGCCCAAATTATTCTTCTTGATTTCGAGTAGAGACTTGCAGAAGATAACCTATCTGAACATTCGTAGGATCCAATTTCTCAATGCGATAACATCTTCAAACTGAAACTGTACAGCTTCTTACTGACAGTCTTCTCGTGAGAAATCTCTTCCCACATTTCCTTCAATTCTGTTTTTTCTGATTTCGTAATGTAAGACGTTACATATCGAGCAACAGCAATGGAATTGTCAGCTACATACTGTATATCCATGTTAGCGTTCCACATGGATAAAATGACTGGGTTGTAGTCATTTATATTTTTTGATTCTTCTTTTCTTTTAAGGTTGTAGGTATTCTTAGGTGATTTTCTTGTGATAGTATGTCTCACAGATGACATAAAACTGTTTACTCTTCCATTTGAAAGAACAGGTCTAGGAAATCCAAATCGACATTTAGTGTAGTATTTATCTTTGCTCTTGTATTTCCGTCGACAGTATTTTCCACACCGATGACTTTGGAAACGTAAAACTTGCTCCTTTAACTTTTTCTCTTCTGTGCTTTTTGGTATAGCACATGTTGCATATTCTTCAATGTAAGATAACACTGCTTCATCAGCATCTGTTCCAAACTTTGGGGCATTCTTGATCCACAACAGCATATGAATATGAGGAGCACCTCTTGCCTGGTACTCTTTTCTCCAAAAGAAATCCACTACTTCTCCTAGAGGTGGATTTTTTTTATTGCAGATGAACGACATCATAGCCTCAAATCTATGATTGAAATATCTGCAAACATTAACCGGATCCAATGAGCACAGTTCTCCTGCTGTCTTGTATTCGATGTT
Source organism: Triturus cristatus (assembly GCF_964204655.1). Lineage (NCBI taxonomy): Eukaryota > Metazoa > Chordata > Amphibia > Caudata > Salamandridae > Triturus > Triturus cristatus. The sequence continues at coordinate 312,280,284 of NC_140588.1, read as the reverse complement.
TTTAATGTTTGAATTTGCCTCTCGTAGAAAATCCAGTAAATCATCCCAAGCGTACTCCGCACAGCTTAGGGTAACGAACCATGTTGGTGTTCCTAAATTCTGTAGCATGCATTTTAATTCACCATGGCGTCGGTACCAATATTCATTTGTCCCACGCTGACAAGCCATCAGATTGATCAGTTGTGTTTCCAAATGATCATCTCGGGGCTGCACTTTCTCCATAAAATCCTTAGCAGACACATTTTGTAAATGTACTCCACTTTTTAAAATGTGATTTACTGCATAAGACAATGCAGACAAGCCGCTTTCAAATAAAAGATGGAACAAATAAGGAATACTTTGTCGAAATCTGGGATCTTCAGCATATAGTCTTGTAGTCCGATACTCAGAAGCTGGAATCTGTTCCGAACGTTCATCGTATCGTCCTTCTTTTCCTTTAGGAAACAGCTGGGGAAAACATCGAGCTTCCAAGCTCTCCTCCCATACACTCACGGGAGTTCCTTTTGCTTTCTTCATCTGAAATAGATCAATATTGTCTCCCATAACTTCTTTTGAATGAAGAGGATGTATGCTAAAATGTTCATAAATTTCTTCTTCCTTTGACTTGTCCACTTTTTCAATTTGTCCAGTTGGTGTTTCTGTGTCTTCTTGTAAATCTTCTTCTTCTTCTTCTTCTATATAAATTGATTCATACCATTTGTTATTCCTTTTCAAATACAAATTTGCTCTTTGTACTTTCCGTACATCTACCAGCTCCTGCCAAATCTTCTTATTCTTTGTAGGTACACCATTAACCAGAATAATTAATGGTTCAGTTTCCAAAGTATCCGCATCAATAGTTTCCATATTTTTTTTCAAATCCAAGGGCAAATACACCACTCTACCTTTTAAACCTCTCAGTAAATCTGAAGGAGGTAATTTACCAGTTTTGGGCTCCATACGTACTATGGTCTGGAACGGATGAACACATTGAATGAGTATAGACTCATATGTATTTAATTCAGAAAGTTCAGCAGGAATAGCATCCAATTCTAAATTATTATGTACAGCTCTGGTCGGCATTCTATTTTCCTCTAACTTGTTGTAACAGTATTTACAAATACGCTGAACTTCACCCAATTCAAAACAATTTTCAAGAAATATATATGTGGCAAAATCCTTCCACTTATAATTATCTTCATTTTCACTTTTTCTGTAGAGATCAACATACCTGGTTTGTTTTCTATAATGAGTTCTGCGGCAACAAATACAAGTAATATTTGGTCTTTCATTAGAGATTATTGCAAATTTTGTTATGTGATCATTAAATGTCTTACTTACAGAGGGTTCTACATTCTCTTCCACTTCTTCCTCATTTACTGTGTCCTTTTCTGCACTGTTTTGTTCAGGACCAAAGTAACAAAACTGAATTTCATCAACAGCCTTCTCTACATCTGATACCGATCCACGGAACAGAGCCCTATTCAATTCATCTAACTTTATTGCTGGACTTTTAGCAAAATACAACCGTCTCACAAACTTTCTCATTTCAGTATGATGAACAGCCAGCATCCTAAAATGATGGAAAACACTATTACACACTTTTCTAGATAGACAAGCCAGAGAATGACCCTGCAAACCAGTATTCTCCCTCACTCTGCATGGATCCAGACTTTGAAGCACCTTAATCTTCTGTTTTACACTTTTTTTACTATATTCTCTTAGAAACTCACAAAATTTATCAATAGATTCCTGACGCACAGTGCAAATACTACTACAATTCCAAGTGTACACTGGGGCTTTAGGACGTCTCCCCATAGCCTCATCCGCCATCACTTGTACCTCATCTCTTGGAACCATTATCTCCTTCTCCATTATGCAACCATTTTTCACTTCGTAAGCACGACCTCTGGTGTCAACTGCATGCAGCAAACTATTACCTTGAAAATAGCTCTCTTCATTAAAAAAAGGTTCACTACTTGAACTATGCATCCATTTTCCTAAAAACACTTTACAAAAGTTTGTTCTGTTCACTACTCTTTTCCTTTTGCTTTGTGATTTCAGTACATTAACCATTTTATCTAATGTACGCATCCTATTCAAAATTAAAATGAATAGTTTCCTTTTTAATTCTAATGCCTTTGCTGCAATGGCTTCAATTTCTTTTTTCTCTTATAAAACTTAGCCTTTTGCTTATATTTCTTCACATCCTTTATCAAATTGGACATAACTCTTCTCTGAAACATTTTTCTACGTATCTCTTTAAACGCTGTTTTTCTGTTTAAGTTTATCTTTTTAGTTGCAGAAGGTATATTTGCATTAACTAAATGCTCAATTTTTTCCTCTCCTTTTCTATTGAAAACATTTTTTCCAGTACAGACATTTTGTACATTTTTCCTTTTTTGGAATATGTTCTTTAAAAAATCTTTTGTTTGCTTACCAGAAGATTTTTTCTTTTTCCCAACATGAGCATCTCCAACTAACTTAGGTCCTCCAGTTGTCTTCAAATATAGGTTTTTTTTGTGGTCTTTCTTTACTCTGGATTTTGTAGGCATCTTAAATTTTGTTCACTGCTCTTCAGCAATACCTGAAAAAAACTAAAAAAAAATTCCTTTATTTTATTTAAATATATTACTACATTTTTTATGTTCTTTAGAAATCTTAAAATACTATAAACCCCTTTCCTATAAATGAAAATCACAATAACACCTTCACAAATTCAATTTCTAAAAATAATTCCTGTGTGCACACAAAGTCATGCTTTGAAATTAGGCAGAAAACTGCTTTTTCAGACCAGCACCATGTGTAACCTGGGTGACTGCCTACACTCCAGCAAGGGCAACCAGCCTTAGTGATGCTGTATGTATTTGCATTACTGACTGAAACCCTAAACCCCACTCGCTTGTGAATACTGTGCATGATTCCACAGGGTAAGCAGCTGGGTGTGTGCTAAGAGTCTGCTTCTGCACCAAAAAATGGCTCCCCCTTTCCATCTAATGCAACTGTGAAATCACCAGAGCAATACCCAATAAATCTCTGCCTGTAATTCCTATATGCACACAGAGTCATGTTTTCACATTAGTCACAAAACGAAATTTCTTTGCCATTTTGAAAGCACACTTACTACTCTTTTTTTTGGCAAGTGATAAACACTTTTACAGACTGACACATTATGAATCCACTTTTCAGATTCTTAAAAAAGCACATGTCCAAACTGCTTTTTCAGACCAGTACCATTTGTAACCTGGGTGACTGCCTACACTCCAGCAAGGGCAACCAGCCTTAGTGATGCTGAATGTATTTGCATTACTGACTGAAACCTCAAACCCCACTCGCTTCTGAATACTGTGCATGATTCCACATGGTAAGCAGCTGGGTGTGTGCTAAGAGTCTGCTTCTGCACCAAAAAATGGCTCCCCCTTTCCATCTAATGCAACTGTGAAATCACCAGAGCAATACGCAATAAATCTCTGCCTGTAATTCCTATTTGCACACATAGTCATGTTTTCACATTAGTCACAAAACGAAATTTCTTTGCCAATTTGAAAGCACACTTACTACTCTTTTTTTTGGCAAGTGATAATCACTTTTACAGACTGACACTTTATGAATCCACTTTTCAGATTCTTAAAAAAGCACATGTCCAAACTGCTTTTTCAGACCAGCTCCATTTGTAACCTGGGTGACTGCCTACAATCCAGCAAGGGCAACCAGCCTAAGTGATGCTGAATGTATTTGCATTACTGACTGAAACCTCAAACCCCACTCGCTTGTGAATACTGTACATGATTCCACATGGTAAGCAGCTGGGTGTGTGCTAAGAGTCTGCTTCTGCACCAAAAAATGGCTCCCCCTTTCCATCTAATGCAACTGTGAAATCACCAGAGCAATACGCAATAAATCTCTGCCTGTAATTCCTATATGCACACAGAGTCATGTTTTCACATTAGTCACAAAACAAAATTTCTTTCCCTTTTTGAAAGCACACTTACTACTCTTTTTTTTGGCAAGTGATAAACACTTTTACAGACTGACACATTATGAATCCACTTTTCAGATTCTTAAAAAAGCACATGTCCAAACTGCTTTTTCAGACCAGCACCATTTGTAACCTGGGTGACTGCCTACACTCCAGCAAGGGCAACCAGCCTTAGTGATGCTGAATGTATTTGCATTACTGACTGAAACCTCAAACCCCACTCGCTTCTGAATACTGTGCATGATTCCACATGGTAAGCAGCTGGGTGTGTGCTAAGAGTCTGCTTCTGCACCAAAAAAGGGCTCCCCCTTTCCATCTAATGCAACTGTGAAATCACCAGAGCAATACGCAATAAATCTCTGCCTGTAATTCCTATTTGCACACAGAGTCATGTTTTCACATTAGTCACAAAACGAAATTTCTTTGCCAATTTGAAAGCACACTTACTACTCTTTTTTTTGGCAAGTGATAATCACTTTTACAGATTGACACATTATGAATCCACTTTTCAGATTCTTAAAAAAGCACATGTCCAAAGTGGTTTTTCACACCAACACCATTTGTAACCTGGGTGACTGCCTACACTCCAGCAAGGGCAACCAGCCTTAGTGATGCTGAATGTATTTGCATTACTGACTGAAACCTCAAACCCCACTCGCTTGTGAATACTGTGCATGATTCCACATGGTAAGCAGCTGGGTGTGTGCTAAGAGTCTGCTTCTGCACCAAAAAATGGCTCCCCCTTTCCATCTAATGCAACTGTGAAATCACCAGAGCAATACGCAATAAATCTCTGCCTGTAATTCCTATTTGCACACATAGTCATGTTTTCACATTAGTCACAAAACGAAATTTCTTTGCCAATTTGAAAGCACACTTACTACTCTTTTTTTTGGCAAGTGATAATCACTTTTACAGACTGACACATTATGAATCCACTTTTCAGATTTTTTTAAAAAGCACATGTCCAAACTGCTTTTTCAGACCAGCACCATTTGTAACATGGGTGACTGCCTACACTCCAGCAAGGGCAACCAGCCTTAGTGATGCTGAATGTATTTGCATTACTGACTGAAACCTCAAACCCCACTTGCTTGTGAATACTGTGCATGATTCCACATGGTAAGCAGCTGGATGTGTGCTAAGAGTCTGCTTCTGCACCAAAAAATGGCTCCCCCTTTCCATCTCATGCAACTGTGAAATCACCAGAGCAATACGCAATAAATCCCTGCCTGTAATTCCTATTTGCACACAGAGTCATGTTTTCACATTAGTCACAAAACGAAATTTCTTTGCCAATTTGAAAGCACACTTACTACTCTTTTTTTTGGCAAGTGATAATCACTTTTACAGACTGACACATTATGAATCCACTTTTCAGATTTTTTAAAAAGCACATGTCCAAACTGCTTTTTCAGACCAGCACCATTTGTAACCTAGGTGACTGCCTACACTCCAGCAAGGGCAACCAACCTTAGTGATGCTGAATGTATTTGCATTACTGACTGAAACCTCAAACCCCACTTGCTTCTGAATACTGTGCATGATTCCACATGGTAAGCAGCTGGGTGTGTGCTAAGAGTCTGCTTCTGCACCAAAAAATGGCTCCCCCTTTCCATCTAATGCAACTGTGAAATCACCAGAGCAATACACAATAAATCTCTGCCTGTAATTCCTATTTGCACACAGAGTCATGTTTTCACATTAGTCACAAAACGAAATTTCTTTGCCAATTTGAAAGCACACTTACTACTCTTTTTTTTGGCAAGTGATAATCACTTTTAAAGACTGACACATTATGAATCCACTTTTCAGATTTTTTAAAAAGCACATGTCCAAACTGCTTTTTCAGACCAGCACCATTTGTAACCTGGGTGACTGCCTACACTCCAGCAAGGGCAACCAACCTTAGTGATGCTGAATGTATTTGCATTACTGACTGAAACCTCAAACCCCACTCGCTTCTGAATACTGTGCATGATTCCACATGGTAAGCAGCTGGGTGTGTGCTAAGAGTCTGCTTCTGCACCAAAAAATGGCTCCCCCTTTCCATCTAATGCAACTGTGAAATCACCAGAGCAATACGCAATAAATCTCTGCCTGTAATTCCTATTTGCACACAGAGTCATGTTTTCACATTAGTCACAAAACGAAATTTCTTTGCCAATTTGAAAGCACACTTACTACTCTTTTTTTTGGCAAGTGATAATCACTTTTACAGACTGACACATTATGAATCCACTTTTCAGATTCTTAAAAAAGCACATGTCCAAACTGCTTTTTCAGACCAGCACCGTTTGTAACCTGGGTGACTGCCTACACTCCAGCAAGGGCAACCAGCCTTAGTGATGATGAATGTATTTGCATTACTGACTGAAACCTCAAACCCCACTCGCTTGTGAATACTGTACATGATTCCACATGGTAAGCAGCTGGGTGTGTGCTAAGAGTCTGCTTCTGCACCAAAAAATGGCTCCCCCTTTCCATCTAATGCAACTGTGAAATCACCAGAGCAATACGCAATAAATCTCTGCCTGTAATTCCTATTTGCACACAGAGTCATGTTTTCACATTAGTCACAAAACGAAATTTCTTTGCCAATTTGAAAGCACACTTGCTACTCTTTTTTTTGGCAAGTGATAATCACTTTTACAGACTGACACATTATGAATCCACTTTTCAGATTCTTAAAAAAGCACATGTCCAAACTGCTTTTTCAGACCATCACCATTTGTAACCTGGGTGACTGCCTACACTCCAGCAAGGGCAACCAGCCTTAGTGATGCTGTATGTATTTGCATTACTGAGTCCAACCTCAAACCCTTAAACTATTCTTTTTTTATACCAGTACACCTTAATTTATCGTGAAAACATAGTCCATATTATTTTACATGTTCCTCACATTTAAAATTCTCCCAAAACAGAAAATAATAAACACAACTTCAACAAAAGGAATCCCATTTCTATTATTCATTTCTTAATTTACCATATACATCCCCTCTCAAACTCTAAACTCACCTTTAAAATTAGTTAGTTGTGAAAGAAATGTGGCACTCAAACAGCAGATTATCAGAGCCAGGATCTCTGTTCTTTACACCTCTCTCCTCTCAGCAGAACCAGATAATGGCAAACTTTCCCTCTCTTTTTCCACACATATACATGTTAGTTTCAAATCTCAGTGCTTCCCCCTTTTTTTCAAATGTAATCACACATTTCTATTGGTTGAAAACCAACCCTTTTCCAAAAGTACCCTTCCCCCACCTTGACTTCTGCCTAGTACCCTTCCCCCAACTTGACTTCTGCCTGCTACCATAGCAACAGCTCATGGAACACTGCTGTGTGGAGTTAGGTCAGAAGTTCACCAAACAATGTTTCAATTCCACAGAGCAAGAGTGCTTCACTTTTCAAACCTAACAGCAAATCCATAGTACTGTTCTTTGGTAACACATTTTTCTGTACCAATACAAAACATGCTTCTATTAATTTACACATACAGCCTAGTTTTTCTTCTAGAATGGTATGAAACAGCCAATCAGTTCTTTTTTTTATGAAAAAAATATGTATGCCTCCATTTCCAAACTGTCTTTCTTTTCATATTGCCATTCTACTGAAAGACACCTCCTGAGTGCATCCAGTTCTCCTTTGAAGATGTTCACAGTGTGGATTGTAGGGCACAGCTATGTCTTCTGGAGTGAAAAGTATGCAGAGAAAACAGATATGGTAAGAGACCTTGCTTTTCCAAATGTAGACATTAAATGGATTGGTCAGAGAGGGTTAAAGTGGCACCAATTGATGCCATTGGTGAAATCCTTCATGCACATCCAACACCCTGACCTCATAATAGTGCACTGTGGTGGCAATGACCTAGGCACTTTGACTGGGGTAGGTCTGGAAATGCTTATGAAGGACACCTTTGCACAACTGTTTTCACTTTTCCCTAAAACTGCCTTTGTGTTTTCTAACATATGCCAAAGGCAAAAATGGAACTGGTCCAATCATTTCTGTCCGCAGATTGACAAAGCAAGAAAGCACGTCAACAAATCTGTTTCTGCTTTCCTCCGTGACTATGGTATGGGTTCCATTTACCACAACAACTTGCGTTACGACATGCAAGACATTTATAGAGGAGATGGTGTGCACTTCAATGATGAAGGGAACAGAGTCTTCCTCTTGAACCTTAGACTCTGCATCGGTACTTACTTGTAGGTACGACTAAAAAATCACTTCATAAACACAACGGCTCTTTTTAGAGCCCCCTAATATCTAAACACTTAAATCTGCATTTCATTTCTTTTTTTTTTTTTTTTTTTTTACCGTACGCTTACCGTACGTGTACCCCGCGATTTTTTTAAAAATCAATAAATGTTTTCTTTGTACTTTTCTGTCCTTCTTTGACCCCCTTACAAATGTTAGGGGGTCTGTAACTCTCCTCCTTGCCCCCTTTTCTTGTTATCACTCTTTTTTTTCTGAGTGAAACACACGAAATGGCGGCCGCCGCTTCCTGGTTTCGACTGATTCGAATGTTTACTAAGATCTAAGAGCCAATCAGAATCGCGCTCGCGCACGCCACCGTACGCGTACGGTAAGCGTACCGTAAGCGCACCGTAAGCTGGCTCAGATATATATATTGATTTAAAGGCTATTTTCTCAGAATCTACTGAACAGATTTACACCAAACCTACAAAAGGCACTTTCTTGATCTGAGGACTACCTCTCTGCCAAATTTCTAGTAATTCTGTTCAGCCATTCGGGCTGTAGCCCTGTCTAAAGGTCCTATGGAAAAATGCATGGGAAAAACGCGTTTTGGGACCCCCCTTTTATCTCAGCCCCCGCTTGACGAATCCCCCCGAGACTTTCAGGGAAGGAGCGGAGCGTAGCGCCCCACCTATTTTGAAAAATTCGCGAGGATTCGTCGACCGGCGCCAAAGTTATTCAAAATAGAATGTTGCGGATTTCCTATGGAAACGTGGTCCTAACTATAACTACCTACTGGCGACCGCCAGTAGGTAATATATATATATATATATATAATTCACTTAAAAAACCATAGGTTTCACACATGTTATAGTTAGCTGGACATTTCATTTGTCAAAAACCATTGAAATTCCCCCGTTATAGTTAGTGCAGGCAACTATAACTCACGCGACCGCAATCCTCTGCTGATGACGTCAGATATTACATCACTGTATTTAGACACTTATTTACCCATGTCTTCTTCCATTAATTTTTAGCTATACATATATTACAAATATTTTTTTTTCAGAAAGACACATATGTCATCAGTGATGTAATATCTGACGTCATCAGCAGAGGATTGCTATATGTATATAATATCTACTGGCGGTCGCCAGTAGATAGTTATAGTTAGGACCATTTTCCATAGGAAATCCGCAACATTCTATTCCCAATAAGTCTGGCGCCGGTTGATGAATCCTCGCAAAATTTTCCAAACTTTTGGCCAGCTCCGCTCCACTCCTACCCTGAAAGTTCTGTGGTGATTCGTAAAGCGGGGGCCGAGAAAAAAGGGGGGTTCCAAAACGCATTTTCCCCATGCAATTTCCCATAGGATCTGTTGTCGCAGCTACAGCCCGAACCGCTGAACGGAATGACACCAAATTTGGCAAAGAGGTAGTCCTCAGTTCAGACTCATGCCTTTTGCATAAATGGTGTGAATCTGTTCATTAGTTCCTGAGAAAATTAGAGTAAAAAAGTTAGTAATATCTATGGCCGGGGAGGATCCGTGGACCCTACCCGCACCGTAAGCGCACCCTCCCCGAATCGAGCGCGCACCCTCCTGATCGCGCGCTGAATGCTAATTGGCTGTCGAGTGTCTGTCTACATTCGAAACCAGGAACTGTTGGCGGCCATTTTCTGCCTCGGTAGAAGCGAGGCTGAAGAAGCAAGGGGAATAAGTGTGTAAAACATATAAAGGGGGCAGAGTGGAAATACTCTGACCTTCTAGAGGTGCTTAGGGGGTCCCAGAAGGACCCCCTGGGGCCCCCTATTTTTTTTTTTTAAACGGCGAAATGCGCGCAGGGTGCACGCATCCTACCGCGTTTGGTGTACGGATCCTCTCGCGTTGGGTGCGCGGATCCAAGGAATTATTTTTTTTAAAAGACAAGAAATCATTGGTTGTATGACAACTTTCTACACTGAAAGGTAGGGTGTATATTTCTGTTTTTTAAATGCATGATTCTTATTGGTTAACAAAAACTGATTGTAAGGAACATTATATATGATAAGCTGATATGTTGAAAAGTCAAGCACACTTGCTGTCTTGTTTAGCAACATTGTGTGCTGAACTTGTGACCTCTGTGCTCAGTACAGTGTTCCATGACCTGTTTCTATGGTAACAGGCAGAAGGCAGATTGGGGGAAGGGTCGAAATGTATTTCATTTGGAAAGGGTTGAAATGTTTAACCAATAGAAATGTGTGTTTGCTTTTGAATTTATGTGTGAAGGATTGTGATTTGATGTTTACATGTATATGTGTGGAAAATGAAAGGGAAACTTTGCCATTCTTTGTTTTTGCTGAGAGGTGCACAGTGCAGAGATTCTGTGTAAGAAAATCTGGTGTGTGACTGATATCTGGTGTGTGACTGATATACTTCTTAATCTACAAAACAACTTGAAAGGTGAGTTATTTAATTGTGAGGGGATGTAAGGAGACTATTTTGATTTTAATCAGACTAAAGTATTTCTCCTGCTAAAGTGTAGGGAGTACTTTTATTCTCTACAATCTTATTGACAGTGTGTGTGCATGTAGAAACCATTCTGTGATAAGCATTTGTGTTTTTCATGTGTTTGCAGACAGATAACTGTGCTGTTTTTATATTTTGGTAGAATTAGAAACCAGTCATTGTTTATGAATTTGTGAAATGAGTTATGTTTCTATACTAAAATGTAGTACTCCTTCTAGATGAAGAAATGTGTTTTGGTATAGTGCAAGGGATAGTGTTGTTTGTCCAGAATCACACAGTGAGTATGTGTGCATTTGGGAACCACTGTGAGAGAAGCATTTGGTAACATAGTGTATTTGCTGACAGATAACTGTTTTAAAACCTGTCGTGTTGTCAAGTTTTAGTAGCATTAGAAGCCAGTCTTTGCTTATGCATTGATAAAATAAGTCATGCTTTGAAACTAATGTGCTGTACTTTAATATGTAGATTGTGTGTAGTCTCCTCACCCCTTGCACAGTAGTGAATGAGTTTTTGTAAGCTGCTAGGGATATTGTTGCTTGTCTAGAATCACACTGTGAGTCTATGTGCATTTGGGAACCACTGTGAGAGAATTATTTGATAATATTGCGTATTTGCTGACAGATAATTGTTTTAAAACCTGTCTTGTTGTCAAGTGTTAGTAGCATTAGAAGGCAGTTTTTGCTTATGCTTTGATTAAATGAGTCAGGCTTTGACACAAAAGTGCAGTCCTGAAATATGTAGATTGTGTGCAGTTCCCTTATCACTTCCACTGTAGTGAATGCGTTTTGGTAAACTCCTAGGGATAGTGGTGCTTGTCTAGAATCACACTGTGAGTCTCTGTGCATTTGGGAACCACTGTGAGAGAAGCATTTGGTAACATCGTGTATTTTCTGACAGATACCTTTTTTAAAACCTGTCATGTTGTCAAGTTTTAGTGGCATTAGAAGCCAGTCTTTGCCTATGCGTTGATTAAATGAGTTAGGCTTTGACACAAAAGTGCAGTCCTGAAATATGTGGATTGTGTGCAGTTCCCTTACCACTTCCACAGTAGTGAATGATTTTTGGTAACCTCCTAGGTATAGTGGTTGTTGTCTAGAATCACACTGTGAGTCTGTGTGCATTTGGGAACCACTGTGAGAGAAGCATTTGGTAACATTGTGTATTTTCTGGCAGATAACTCTTTTAAAACCTGTCATGTTGTCAAGTTTTAGTAGCAATAGAAGCCAGTCTTTGCTTATGCGTTGATTAAATGAGCCATGCTTTGACACTAATGTGCTGTACTTAAATATGTAGATTGTGTGCAGTACCCTTACCTCGTCTAGACTAGTGAATGAGTTTTGGTAAACTCCTAGGATAGTGTTGCTTGTCTAAAATCACACTGTGAGTCTGTGTGCATTTGGGTAAGGATTGTGATAGAAGCATTTGGTAACATTGTGTATTTGCTGACAGATAACTGTTTTAAAACCGGTCATGTTGTCAAGTTTTAGTAGCTTTAGAAGCTATTCTTTGCTTATGCATTGATAAAATGAGTCAGGATTTGACACTAAAGTGCAGTACCATGTACTATTCTCTTCACTGTGCCAGAACTGAAAATTTCAAAGTTTTACCCAGGCACTGTCCTAGCAGTAGTCTGATGATTTAGTCAGTTTCCAAGTACTCATGTTGTGAACCATACATTACCACATAGACTGCTTGAAATGTCTATGCAGTATGCATGCAGTCTTCTAACATACTATACACTTGTCTTTCACACCTTCAATTCCCTAGTCAGTATCCATACAGTCCAGCAATCATCCTGTCACTCCCTTTGCACTCCTCCAGTGACCCATTCAGTACCAAGTACTAATCCATTCACTGTGTCAAAAGCCAACCACTTATAAATTCACCCAGGCACTCTCCTTGCTGTACTCTAATCATTCCGTCAGTACCCAAATACTCATGCAGTGAGCCAGGCCTTAGCACATAGACTGCTTCAAATGCCTATTCACTATGAATGCAGTCCTCTAATCACCTACACAGTTGTCTTTCACACCTTCAATTCCCCAATCAGTATTCATACACTTCTAGCAAACACCCTGTCACTCACCCAGTGTGTCTCCTTATAGTACTGTAATCATTCAGTCAGTTAGCATGTAGTCTTTTAGTGAGGTAGGCTTTAGGGCATGAACTGCTTCAAAGTAGTATGCACTATGCATGTAGTGTTTTAACCATCGTCACACTTGTGGTTCAGGGCTATAGTTTCTTAGTCAGTTTTTATATAAAATGTATTTGTACAGTAATGGAATAGTATAAATTTGATAGTTATTAATATACATTTATTTGTGATTCTTTTTACAGATACTGTTTTTCAACGTAAAAATAGAGAAATCAAGCCAGAAAAAAAAGAAAAAGAAAAGAAACTCAGAAAGGCGCAGGAGCAGGAATGTTTCTCATCCGTTTGCACTCTTCTCATGCAAGATTGTTCGGCTGAAGGGTCCTTAGGTGTTTCATCATACTTGCCGTGCCGTACGAGTATTTCTTGTTAGGATCCCCTCGCGACAGAACTCTTTTGCAAATCTTGCACGTGACCAAGGTTGCATTGGTCTTTGTTTGCCCCTCGGGAAAAGTAAAAAAGTTCCACACCACTGAAGAAAAACGTTGTGGGCGTGGTGCCTTCTCCAAAAATGTATCCTCAGATTCGGTGAATATTTTAAAGCGGCAACATTTACGGTTTTTGTAAGTTAAACTTATAAAATGTTGTTTGCCGTAAGCATTTTATATATCTGTGATTTGTATCTTGTGGTATTTTGCTGAGAACAGCATGTTGTTGTTTTTTTAACAATCTTTCTGATTGTTTTTTTTTTTGCCCGCTGTTAAGTGATGAGTACGATTGAAATTACTATTTTTAGTGAAATTCAATATATTCTAAGAACAGCAAAAAAGGCAAACAAATTACTTTGTGGAAATTATGCTGCGTTGTAAAAAATGTATTATTACATGTTATATATTTTTTTTCCTTTTCTTTCACAGATCCAAATTTTAAAATAAGCAATTTATATGAATTTAGATTGCAATGAAAATCTGAAAAAAATGTATACCATTTTTTATTCCTATTACTGTGAAGGTAAGTTTAACTAAGTCTCAATATGAGGAATGAGGAGGTCTGCAAGAAGCTACAAAGTTGAAACACGTTTCTAAAAACACTCTGTTTATACCTATGTAGTTTTGAAATCTGACCATAATCAGATATCATGTGACCTGCAAAAAAAGAGATTTGAGGGGTTCATAATATTTCCCATTGTACCTATTGAAGGACCACAATCATTTCAATCATTCTTCTTTGAACATCTTTGCAGACAAAACTCTGTGCTTACCTTCTATCATTCGCAAGGAATTATAAAAACGGAAATATGTCACTTTTTGTAACATAGTTATTGTGCAAGACACTCTTTCATATTTACAAAGAGAGGAAAAGGCACTCTGTGCACTTTTTATACTCCATGTAAATACAACCTCATTATGCACACCACTTTGCGTTGAAAGGGTGTTCTATAAGTCTTGTTGTGCATGATTGCACTGAATACTCATAGAACAAGACACATGTCTAGATTTATCAGAAATCATAAATCTCAATATGTGTGTGAATGCTGCACCATTCTAAAATTGGTGTAGGAAAGCACAACAAGGAGAATTGTTTTCATTTCTCCACATTTTTATATCTTCAATGCATGCTACAATGCTCAGCATACATTGAAAGAGAAAAATCCCTTTACTGATTGTTTTTGTGCAGGAAGGTGTGTCTTCCTGCACAAAAACAAACAGCACATGACACAGATATCCTTGCACTATGGTGCAAGGGTGCCTGTGTCACCACATGGCTGCAGTTTAAGCAGCCGTGCAGAGAGAAGCATAGATTTGCAACATATTTATGTACATATGTTGCATCCCTGTGCTTTGGAAGTACTACAGCACACTGCAGTTAAAGAGGTTACTGTGTGATGCTGCAGCACTTCCTCATAGTTCTGCACTTATACATTCACCATACGCTACTAATGCATTCATTCAGTCAATTACATACTACACATACATTCATCTAAACTTTCACACACTAACAAAGAAATTTAGCTCTTTTTTTAAACCAGGAAAGTTAGTTCTTACAAGAACTTTTTTTTTCTTCTTTTTTTTTGTGGTTTTTCCAACAATTTTGTGATTTTTTTTGGATTTTTTGGAAGAAAAAAACCCAAAAAACAAAACAGGAGGAAACAAACAATGAACTTCAGGGAACAATAAAAAAAAGAAGAAAATAGCAAATGTGACTTTCTTGCCCCTGAAACCTTTGTTTTTTTTGAAAAAACCAAAGGTTTCAGGGGCGTTATAGTTAGGAATTAGCATTTAAAAAACCTTAGAATTTCACTGAAAAAACCATAGGTTTCAGGGGCGTTATAGTTAGCTGGAAATTTCCCTCATACAAGACCCTAGAAATTCCCCTGTCATAGTTAGTTCAGCTAACTATAACTCGCGCCCCCGCAATGCACTGCTGATGACGTCACATATTACATCACTCATGACATGGTCAGTGACATCACTGATGACATCACTGATGACATCTCAAATGACTTCACTGATGACATCACTGATGGCGTCATCCATGTGATAAATTAGGGCATCTTCTCACAGCCTAATATAACCTTTGATACACTGGCTCAAAATTTCAGACGGACATTTTGAAAACCATAGATACTCCAATACCAATAACTACATACCCACTCATTGACTTTTAGGTCTACATACATCTACACTCACTCACCTGTACAGTCACTCATACTTACAGTCACTCCGTACAAGACTATCATATGCATTTATACACCTATATAGACACTCACACACCGCCAATCATCCATTGAGGTACTGACACACCTAGTCAGTCTTGCAAATAATTAAACACAGTCCAATTTACTCACCTATACAGTTAAACACATTCAAGTTCCCTTACTCATAAAAATACTAACAAATTCTGACGCTCTTATACAATTACTAATACAAGCACACACTCATCCATACAGCCACTCCCGCAATCAAACACTCTCACACATAGATAGTTATATACTCTTACACACATATACACTGCGTTTCACATATGTGGTTACTGACACATGTACAACTGAGATATACATTCAATCACTAACACACCATCACATACACTCACCCAACCATACAGTCCATCACAGTTGCACTCTTAAAACCATGCACCCATAGAATCACCCACTCACACATCTATGCACAGAGTCACACACACCTTACCCACACAAACACTCAGGCACCCATACAGATACTCAGACAACCAATCAATAACCCATATAGACACTCATATAGCTATTCACAAAACCATGCAGCCACTTATACACCAACACACAGACACATACAGACATTCACACAGTTTAGTCACTAGTCTGCAGCAAGATACATTTAATGATTCACTTATAGAGTCAGTTACGCACCTAGAAAATCATCCATTCACACTCTTGTACACCCACTCATTCTTCAACAGGTCTTTCCCTATATATATTAAACATATTAAAACTGTACAGAAACACATACTCACTGGATGATGTCATCAGTGATGTCATCAGTGATGTCATCTGTGATGTCACTGACCATGTCATGAGTGATGTAATATGTGACGTCATCAGCAGTGCATTGCGGGGGCGCGAGTTATAGTTAGCTGAACTAACTATAACAGGGGAATAGTCCAGCTAACTATAACGCCCCTGAAACCTATTGTTTTTTCAGTGAATATATATATATATATATATACATACACTAAAAGACCAAAGGTTACAGAGACATTATAGTTAGCCGATTGAATTTAAAAACGTTAGAAATTTACTAAAAAAACAAAGGTTACGGGGACATTATAGTTAGCAAATAGAATTTAAACATACATTTCACTCATGCAAAATCAGAGAAATTCAGCTGTTATAGATACCTGAGTTAACTATAACTTGCGCCCCCGCAAATGCAATGCTTATGACCTTAAATATTACATCACTCATGACATGGTCAGTGACAGACATTTCAAACGACATCACTGATGAGATCACTGATGACATCATCCACATCATCTCTGTCGCACCCACTCACATCTCTATAGAATCTTTTATACACCCACTGCCACTCCCACACAACCCTTCAGAAACCCATTGACAGAGAAATACCAGTACTTACACAGCCACTCACTAATTCGTAGATCTACCCACACATTCACTTGCTCACACATACTGCCACTAATGCACCAGCTCAGTCACCAATGGAGCCATTGACATATCTACTTATATACACTAAGAACGCCTTACTTAAAATGACACCCTTTATATTGTAACATCACATAGTCAGCTTGTGGGGGTTTTGGCACAGAACCTGGCCACATATCCAAGGTCATGCTGCGCAAGGCTAAACCCCGGATGCTGCTGTTGGTAGGACACTTGTGACGTTTTGCATAGGGTCTCATCGCGTGCCAGGGCCTGAGCCCAAACCTCTATTGTGCATTCCTGAAGGCTGTGTCCAGCAAGGTTTGGGAGCCAGCAAGGGTTTGGGGGAAGGGCACCAAACTGCATCCTGCACAAAGCCGAAGGCTGTTTCCTGGGTGGGAGGGAGCTAGCCGTGCATAGCAATCGACATCTTACTTGACGTTCAAAAATCCATACAAATTCACTGGAAGAAAAACAAAGTTTAAAGTGACATTATAGTTAGGAATTGTAATAGTATGTTACTTTGCATTTACAAAAATCCTTAGAAATTTACTGAAAAAATGTAAAGGTGAAAGGGAAAATATAGTTAGGAGATAATATCATTGCAATATCTGAAATTACATCATTGATGAAAACGAGTTCATTTCCGCTGGAGCTCTTTATTGTCCGCCGGAGCACTGGGGAGGCCTTAAGGCACTTGAAGTAATCCACCGTTCCTTAGACAATCGCTCGGGGCTGTAGTGGGTGTGAAGATCTGGCGCCCCTCCCCTGATCTGCTATCCTGATGCCCTGTGCTCTATCCTCACTGACAAAGAGAATGTCCGTTCTCGGAACCGTTTCCTCTGCCTATGTGGAGAAGTTGCGCTCCGGTTTTGATGAGACGTGCCCTTCTGAAAGCTGATGTACGGGCACTGCGCACCCATAGCTCCACTTAGTTGTGGTAGTGCCCTCAACGCCCGTCCCCAGGGTCTTGATCTGCAGCTCCTACAGCCTTACTGAACCTGCACCAACTGGCGCATTGATGGATTGTATTGCTGCCTTGCCTCAGCCCGTCTTGTGACCTGAAAGGCAAGTGGTTTTTGGAGTGCTGCTGCCTGGCTATCAGAGATTTCCGCATTGCACAGAGATAGTGGTAGGCAGCTATGTTAATTTCTTCAAATATCACATGGCTCCTATTCTGTGTGCAGTGAGCCTTCCTACTTGTATCTCTAGCGATTATCTCCTTTCCTCAGGCTTGCCCATATTGCCCACTTTACTTTCCATTTCTCTTTCATACAAATGGCCCCTATTTTTTTACTTGACCTTCGTTACCTCTACCTCCATAGAAATTGACAAAGGACTATATAACTCTCTTGTTATATAAAATGAGGAAACTGACAATGAACTAACCAAACCTATGGTAACAAAAATAGAAAAGGGGCTTTGTAGATTCTTCATAGTAGCCCCCACTCCTGCTTCCACAAGGGCTGACATCTCGGATGAAGTTTCCATTTTTTTTTTTTTTTTTTCTGACTACCTCACTCAACATGGATTCATACCAAGATAACAAGATGAACGCCCTACTGTCCCATGCTGGAAGTTACTAATTTGAAATAAACTACCCTCATAACCTAAACAAAAATGCCATTAAAATCGAAAATATACAATTCTCAATAGCGCTAAAAGAACCTCTTATCACAGATCGCTACTTCTGCCACAACAAGAGCATTATATTGAATTATCCCATCTTCTCTCCAATCAGCGTGCTCAATGGAGTAAAGTTTGATCTTAACTACTAAATACCACCACCACTCAGAAAATCCTACATGGACAGAAACTCACTATTGTGCCCTCTTCACTGTACAATGTGGAGGCCACCATCTCCCTCTATAGCAACAGCCCCATTCTCCAACATTAAAACAAATTGGACTCAGCCACTGCCCCGCCCATCCCTTTGCAACTCCCCATTGATGCCTCTCCATGTGACACCCTCAACCTCAGACCCCACCACCCAAAACCCCTCTTCACACCTCTCTCCCTAGGCTGCCACCATCTCACCCACGGGTACTATAGCTGTCCATCATTTCCCGTCCTTAATTGCTAATGCAGACAATGCCGTTCATCAACAGTTCACCAACACTATCCCCTATCCATCTATAGAACCCAGCCACAACTCTCCCATCAACCAGTATAGTACTTACTTCAATCCCTATCATCCAACTACTACAAAGACTCCATTAGTGGATCCCATCTTTGAGTAGGTCTCCCTATGGCTTTGATTCTGGCAACTCTCATAACTTATTTGCTCCCACCAATCAGGAACCTGAAAAGAGCCATTACTCTCGGTTTACTCTTCTTGATACCATAAAAGCATGATTACTGTCAATTAGGCCTGACATCCCTAATCTTATGCAGATCACCGCCAATTTGGAACACACTCTATCCTCATAGCAGATGCAGCTCCAGACTCACAACACTCCAACACCCAAATGCCACAAAGATGTCCGCCCAGCAAAATCCTGGGATCCAAAACCCTGGAGCTGCAAACTGAATCTTGGTCACTGCTCCCGACCCAATAGCTTAGTGAGACAATTATCGAATAATGGTATTCTTTCCCTCCTTGCTACCTATATCCGTGCCCCTGTGACACCTGAAGAAAAAGTTCTGACTATTATCCATCACCCTCCCAGGGAATACCTCCCTATCTCTATGTACATTAATAATATGAACCTCAAATATGTTCCCAGGTCACATTCTTCTACTACTACCACTAATCCTCTCCTTAAATACTCGCTACGCAATTGCCGCTCAGCTGTGAAACACTCGGGGGACATAACCGATCTTCTTCTTAACCTTGCCATCCTTATACTCACTGAAACGTGGCTGAATGAATCCTCTTCCCCTATTCTTGACATACTAGGCCTGCCAAGTCATTACATCATCAGACTAGACTGTTCGGGTCACTCCAGGGGTAGTCTAATCTGTATACACAGGTCTATGCTATCCATGAAACAAACACATTCTCTATCACTGCCCTCTAGTGTATACCTTAGGATCAACTTCTCCTCCAAAGACAACTCAACATGCCTAAGACAGCTGGGTTGGAGAGTTTGAATTGCGCATGTAGGTTTGGCCGTAGAAAGGTAGCCGGCCAAACCGACATGCGAAATTCATACTGAAGGGGCCACTCATCATTGCTGCCAAACAGCAGCAATGATGGACTGTCCCAGCCCTGCCCTCACAATTCAGCAGAAAGCTGGGGTTAGACCTGGTACCATTGGTGTGAGTCTCCCTTCCATTTTTTCTGATTGCCTCCTCTGTTGTTGATATGTTTTGCTGGTTTAGAAGCTTTGGGAACTGTGCCACTGCTATGCAGTGCCACAGTTCAAGTGCTCTCTATGTTAAATTGATGCATTGATTAGTGACTCCATTATTGGGTTATTTTATTTACTTGTCAGACCCTAGTACAGTGCACCATGTGTGCCCAGGGCTTGTAAATCAAATGCTGCTGGTGGGCTTGCAGCACTGGTTGTGCCACCCACAGAAGCAGCTTATAAAGTGTGTCTCAGGCCTGCCATTGCAGACCCTGTGTGCAGTCTCTGACTGCCATGTCGACTTGGCAAGTGCACCCACTTGCCAGTCCCTAAACCTTCCCTTATCTTCATATCAGACACCCCTAAGGTAGGCCCAAGGGCAGGGTGCATTGTACGTATAAGGTAGGACATGCCCTGGTGTGTGTGGCATGTCCAGTAGTGAATTACAACCATTTTTTCCCCACTATTGCAAGGCTACCTGTTCCCCATAGGCCAGAATGGGCAGTTTGATTATAACATTCCATAATCCTAACTGATCCAGGGAACATGGTAGAAATTCGAGTTTAGTATGCCGTAACTCAGAATGATAAAATACATCTTTTAGTGAAGTTGGTTTTAACATTCCGTGTTTGAAAATACCACTTTTAGAAAGTAGGTATTTTCTTGCCTAACTGTCCAAGCCTGCCTCTGCTAGGTTGTTTATTGTGTGTCTGGAGTTTGAGTGACAGGGGCTGGGGGATTCCAGGAGACAGGGTGAGTCAGCACAGGGCTGAATAGAGAGATCTGCATGTAGATGGATGGGAGAAGCTGCACCTGGGACCTGAATAGGGCTATGCCTTCCCTCCACAATGCTGGTTACACCTCCTGTGGTGCGTCTGATGTCCCTGGCCTACACTGTGAAAGGAAAGAAGGAGTCTTGACAACAAAGTGCTCTAGGACTGACCAGAACTGGTTTGGACTAGGCCCAGGCCTCTCTGCCTTTAGAGAACAAAGAGAATAGTAGTTAAATATGGGGACCCAGACCCCAAGACTTTAGATCACTTCTGGAACAACAAGATGAACCAAGGAGAAGAACCAAAGTAAACTGTAGGAGTTGGACTGACTCCCCTGCCAGTGTGCTGTGTGGTTGGGTTGGCCTGCACTGGTGTTTTCATTGCCAAGGAGAGGAGAAGGAACATTTCAAGAACTTTCATCATCTTGCAGAATATTACTCCAAGGGCCTGAACTTGTGCTTGCCTCCTGATGAAGTCTCAGGGACAAAAGACTTCACCACCAGCTCCCCTCTGAATTTCCTTGCTGGGAATTCTGCCTGCAGAAGCCTGCGTGTCGCGGGGAGCCGCAAGTGTGACTCAACGAGAAGAAGTGTGTCGCTGTCGCAGCTGTTGCCGTCGCATCGCAGGAGAAGCGTGTCGCCACCGCAAAGGTCACCGCCGTATCATCAGAGAAGCATGTCTTCGTCAAAGCTGTTACCAGACGCATCACCAGAGAAGCATGACGCCGCCGCAGAGGTCGCCGTCGCATCACCGGAGAAGCGTGTCGCAGGGCCTGTTGCGGCTCCAAAGTTACAGAGTTGCCACACGGCCGCTGGGCGTGCACGCATCGTCTACACATCGTCGCATCAAGGCACCATCTTGCCACATCGCAACCGGGCCGCAGTATGAGAATCTACACATCACCTCCTCTCCGGTAAGGATCCCCTACTCTGCGCAAGCATTGAGGCGCGATGCATCGTCTCCCCCGAAGCAAGGAACCGACGCATCTCCCACGCTGCGAGCCTTTAGTTTATTTTGTGTTACGCATCCAGGTACTTTTGTGGGAACTTTGTCTCATTTACCATCAACTTGAACTAAGTTACTTCTACCATCTTTAAGTCAATTTTGAGTACAGTATTGTGGATTTTTGTTGTTTGTGGTCTTGTGTTAAGTCTATACAAAGAATACTTATTTTTATAAAACCTGTGTGCTGTCCATCTGTAGTGTTTTCACTGTGTTACTGTATGTGCTCACAAATGCTTAACACACTGCCTCTGAGATAAGCCTGCCTGCTCGTGCCAAGCTACCAAGGGGGTGAGCAGGGGTTATCCAGTAGTATAATCCCCTTTTCCTGACTTAGAAGCAAGGGTCCCTATTTGGTCAAAGGTACCTACCTCTGCTAACTAGAGATCCCCACTTCTAACAGCTGGAAAAATAAAATGGTAATACAATCCCTTTATTACCATTTTATTTTTCCAGCTTTCTGCTCAGCAGTGTGGGGGGGCACTCCTCCTCTCCTATGGAGGAACCACCGCTGCCCTTAAAACATAATGAAAAAAAATGAAACTCTCACAACTGAAAGCAACATTGAATGCAGCAGCATGTCTCATCAATGGTTCAAAAAAAGAAATCTCATCACTCCCAACCTTCAATCGCTGAAATGGCTACCCTTTGAGGCAAAGATCCATCTCAAGAAAGCATTACACCACAACTCCCCCTTTTCCCTGCCTCAGAAATTGAGCCTATCTGGCAAAAACAGACCTTCGAGAAGGACAAACATCCTCCTACGTAAGCAATATAAATTCAACAAAAAGAAACCTACAACTCATCCTTTTGCAGAATTGCACCTACTATCTGGAACTCCCTTCCCACTAAGACCAGGTGCATCCCTTCCACCTCCATCTACAGGAAAGAAGTAAAACTTATACTAGCCAATAGATTCCTCTCACACTGCAGTCACACCTTCCTCCCCGCAATTACAATGCCTACCTGCCTGTCTGATGTTCCATTTTCCCACGCCTCTGTCAAAATCATTGAGATTCAAGATGTTTTTCCTCTCCCAACCGCTATACACCATCCCAACACCTTTTGGACTCCGGCCATGCCAGTATTTATGAATGATTATGGGTTCCTGTCTTTATCACTTCTAGTTGCTTATGTACCTATACCAATTTGTATATATGTATTAGTTTTTACCCTGTCTGGTGGAAACAGTATTATTTTGTTTCATGTATCTCACTTTTCGATTGTGGAATAACTACCTCTCTTTATAATTGTAAAGCACTCTGTCACCCATGAAGGTCTTGTTCATGCTATATAAAATACTGCAAGAAGCCAATAAAAATAGAACTTGAGATAACTATAATTGGTGAATTTCAGTGGTTTCGTCAGTTGAAATAGCATGTTTTAACTGATATTTTCGCCAAACTATAACGTACCTTTAACCTCTGTGATTTTTTAGAGAATGTCTTGCTTTTAATCAACCCACTGTGGAGAATAATTTTACGAGATTAATGGAAAACGCAATTATCAACATGCATTGTAACATACGCCCACTGGGGTGGGACTTGACAAATTAAAACAGGTGTTCTACATTGTTGTTGTTGTCTTTTCTTCGTACTGGCTTGTGAACAAGGACAAAGATGTCTGAAATGCATAAAGCCTCCCTCGAATGGATTGAAGGTGAGAAGCTGATTCAGCTGCAGCCTCAACTAGAGAGGGTGAACTTTCCATGTGAGCGTCCTCAATAAGGGCAACCTTTTGTGTCTGGCCATATATATATATATATATATATATATATATATATATATATCTATAGTTAGGACCTATTTTCCATAGGAAATCCGCAACATTCTATTTGAAATAATGTTGGCGCCGATTGACGAATCTTCGCAAAATTTTCGAAACTTTTGGCCACCTCTGGTCCGCTCCTATCCTGAAAATTTCACGGTGATTCGTCAAGTGGGGGCTGAGAAAAAAGGGGGGTCCCAACACGTGTTTTCCCCATGCATTTTCCCATAGGACCTGTTGACACAGCAACAGCCCGAACTGCTGAACGGAATTACACCAAATTTGGCAAAGAGGTAGTCCTCAGTTCAGACTCGTACTTTTTGCTTAAATGGTTTAAATCCGTTCAGTAGTTCCTGAGAAAATTAGTGTAAAATGTTAGTCATATCTATGGCCTCAGAGGATCCGCGCACCCTCCCCGCACCCAGCACGCACCCTGCCGTGCACGAGCTGAATGCTAATTGGCTGCCAACACTCTGAATCAGGAAGTGTTGGCAGCCATCTTGTGCCTCGGTTCTACCGAGGCACAAGAAAACCGAAAACAAGGCACAAAACGCGACAAGTGGGCAGGGTAGAAACACCCTGACCCCCTAGGCCTGCTCAAATTTTTTTTAAATCGCGGTATGCGTGTAGGGACCGCGCATCCCACTGAACCGAAAAAAAAGAAGCGCCGGCGCTTTGTGTACAATTAGCCCCGGGGGCAATTTTTTACAGTAATGGGGTGCCCAGAGGGGCCCCTAGCCCCGGGGACCGCCACCCCTCGGGGCTTTTGTTAAAATACCTGGGACCCCCCCACCCCTGGGTATGGGGTCCCACGGCCATAAGTGGCCCGGGAGGAGGGCCACGTGGCCCCCCTCCCCAAAATAAAAAATTAAATTAAAAAAAAACGGCAACGGGGGATGGGGTCCCCGGGGCCAAAAGAGGCCACAGGAGGGGGGCAAGGCAGCCCCCCTCCAAAAGACAAAAAAAAAGGCCATGCCCCGGGGGATGGGGTCCCCGGGGCAGATTATGGCCTCTGGAGGGCGGCCACGCGGCCCCCTTCCCGATTTCTGTTTTTAAAAAAATTGGGGGCTAGGCCCCCGGGGATGGCGTCCCCAGGGCCAATAAATTAGAAAAAGAAGTGGGGCTTAAAAAAGAAAGAAAAAAAAAAGAAGGGATGGGGCCGGAGGCCATGCCCCCTCCTTGCACCACTCTGCAAATGCGCCACCTGGCGCGTTTGCAGAGGGGGATCTAATTCCCCTTGAATACTGGGGGTCCCTGGGGGCCAACTAGCCCACCAGGAACCTCCAGTATGCAACAAGGGGCTGGGTGTGCAGAGAGGTGTAATGAGTAATGAGGCCACGCCCCTTTTTACACCTCTCTGCAACGGAGCTCCGTAGCACTTACTGGAGGTACCTGGTGGGCTAGTTGGCCGCCAGGGGACCTCAGGATTCAAGGGGACTTAAACTCCCAACTTAAAACGTGCCACGGGGTGCGTTTGCACAGTGGTTAAGGTAGGGGGCGGGGCCTGAGGTGATACTGTGCAAACACGCCCTGTGGCGCGTTTTAAGTTGGGGAATTCATTCCTCTTCAATCCAGAGGTACCCTAGGGGACAACTAGCCCACCAGGTACCTCCACTAAGCGCCACGGAGCTGCGTTGCAGTCTTGTAAAAAGGGGTGTGGCCTCTGAACACCTCTCTTCAACGCAGCTCCCTGGCACATACTGGAGGTACCTGGTGGGCTAGTTGGCCGCCAGGGGACTTCAGGATTCAAGGGGAATTAATACCCAAATTAAAACATCCCACAGGGCGCGTTTGCACAGTGGTGAAGGTAGGGGGCGGGACCTGAGGTGATATGTGTGCAAACACACCGTATGGCTCGTTTTAAGTTGGGGAATTAATTCCTGAGGGTCCCTGGGGACCAACTACCCTACCAGGTACCTCCAGTAAGTGCCACAGATCTGCGTTGCAGAGTGTTGTAAAAAGGGGCGTGGCCTCTGAACACCTCTCTGCAATGCAGCTCCTTGGCGCATACTGGAGGTACCTGGTGGGCTAGTTGGCCCCCAGGGGACCTCAGGATTGAAGAGGAATTAATTCCCCAACTTAAAACGCACCACAGGGCGTGTTTGCACACGTCACTTCAGGCCCCGCCCCCTTCCTTCACCATTGGAAAAATATTCTTCTAAAATCAGCCGAACTACGAATTCCGATTTACTCACCTGTAATCAGGAGAGAACCCAGGGCTGCATCTTTTAGCCCAGCATTGACCCTGAAAAGTAATTCTAAGCGTTGTTACCAGTAACTTGTATTTCCTTCCATAGGAATCCATTGTGTGGTTTTCAGCAGAAAAGTTTCTAAGTGTCCATTTTTTAAACGTACAAATATTCCTCTAAAATCAGCCGAACTACGAATTCCAATTTAATCACCTGTAATCAGGAGGGAACCCAGGGCTGCATCTTTTAGCCCAGCACTGACCCTGAAAAATAATTCTAAGCGTACTTACCAGTAACTTGTATTTCCTTCCATAGGAATCCATCATGTGGTTTTCAGCAGAAAAGTTTCTGTGTTCGTTTTTGAAACGTACAAATATTCCTCTAAAATCAGCCGAACTATGAATTCCGATTTACTCACCAGTTATCAGGAGAGAACCCAGTGCTGCGTCTTTTAGCCCAGCACTGACCCTTAAAAGTGATTCTAAGCGTACTTACCAGTAACTTGTATTTCCTTCCATAGGAATCCATTTTGTGGTTTTCAGCAGAAAAGTTTCTAAGTGTCCATTTTTGAAACGTACAAATATTCCTCTAAAATCAGCCGAACTACGAATTCCAATTTACTCACCTGTTCTCAGGATAGAACCCAGGGCTGCATTTTCTAGCCCAGCACTGACCCTGAAAAATAATTCTAAGCGTACTTACCAGTAACTTGTATTTCCTTCCATAGGAATCCATTGTGTGGTTTTCAGCAGAAAAGTTTGTGTCCATTTTTGAAACGTACAAATATTCCTCCAAAATCAGCCAAACTACGAATTCCGATTTACTCACCTGTTCTCAGGAGAGAACCCAGGGCTGCAATTTTTAGCCCAGCACTGACCCTGAAAAATAATTCTAAGCATACTTCCCAGTAACTTGTATTTCCTTCCATAGGAATCCATTGTGTGCTTTTAAGTAGAAAAGTTTCTAAGTGTCTATTTTCACAAACTAAAAATCGTCTGTATGACTTAAACACACTCTTTCAACTGTTTACAGGAGATTCACCTGTGCTGGATCCAGGATCCACCACTGAGTAAGAAAAAGTAACGATAACACTACTTACCTGCTTAAGTGAATTTTCTGCCATAGGATAACATTGGTGATTCTATGTGAAAAATGTTCTGTCAACTTTTAAAATACAATAATAATCCTTAAAAATCACTACTGTAACCAAAACGCTTTTACTCAACTGTTTACAGGAGATGTCCAAGGACTGAATCTAGCCTCTAGTCCTGTGGTTAGAAGAGTAATCCATAAAGTAACTAATTGCATTTGACTAGAAATTCACATTGAGCTTAATGTTGCTTTGTGCTTGAAATTGTGTTGCCCATTGCAACAACTGTAACTACTGTACTTAAAAGTCTATTGCCTATTTGCAAAGTATTTAAACTAAAGTAATTCATTCTGAGAAAGTACATTTTGTATTGTAATGTATAATGTAAATAAAAAATAAAGTATCTAAAAATAAACAATGTAGTGAATCAGCATCAAAAAAATCAGTATAACAATTAATACATAAACAATTGTCATTTACAAAACCTTTGAAATTCACTGAAAAAACCATAGGTTTCAGGCCTGATATAGTTAGGAATTAGCATTTAAAAAACCTTTGAAATTCACTAAAAAAACATAGGTTTCAGGCCTGATATAGTTAGGAATTAGCATTTAAAAAACCTTTGAAATTCACTGAAAAAAACCATAGGTTTCAGGCCTGATATAGTTAGGAATTAGCATTTAAAAAAACTTACAAATTCCCTGAAAAAACAATAGGTTTTAGGGGTGTTATAGTTAGCTGGACATTTCACTCGAACAAAACCATTGAAATTCCTCCGATATAGTTAGTTGTACTAACTACATCTCGCGCGCCCACAATCCACTGCTGATGATGTCACATATTACATCATTCATGACATGATCAGTGACATCACTGATGACATCTCAAATGACATCACTGATGACATCACTGATGACATCATCCATGTGACAATCAGATACACCTCATCATACACTAGTATAACCTTTCATCACTCACTGTAAAATAAAGAGTGCCAGATTTAAAATTATTGACACACCAATACAAGTTTCTAAACACCCACTCAGTGATTCCTAGATCTATACACACATCTAATCACTTACCTATAGATTCACTCATACATGCTGTCAATGATCAATTGAACACTATCTAAAATACTTATACACCTATATCGACATTACACACCAGCACACATCCTAATCACTTATGAAGTCATCCTACTCACTTATGCAAACAATGGATCATACTTACTTTTACTTAGCTATACACTTATAAAAACACCACTTCATCTATTCATATAGATAATAACTCATACTTAGTGTGTAATAAAAACAGTATTACAACTTTAAAGTTATCCATACAGTCACCCATACAATCACTGAGTCTTATGTATACTTATTTATATACAACAACTGACGCATACACTGGCTTTTATTTTTCTAGTTTGTTGGACATGTACCATTGAGACATACATTGGCTCATCGCCACACCCATAAAGATATTCACTCACCCAAACAACTGTTATAAAATGTAATTTTAACTTCAGATACCTACTGAATCAACTATTCACGCATCCTTGGGCAGTCAGACACCCCCCTCCGAACCACACACACATTCACTCTTCCATACAAATACTCAGTTAACTAATCAATAAATAATATAGACTTTCACGTAGCTAGTAACCAACTGGTGCAGCAGTTTACACAACAACTGACAAAGTGATACAGATATTCACACAGTTTTGTCACTATCCAATATATTTAGTGAGACACTATAAATTAGTCAAGTAAAGAGTCAATCACACTGCTACTAAATCCTTCATCCAGATATTTATATTTATATATCCACCCATTCTTCAGTGCAAATTGCTATATATATATATCATACATATTTAAATAACGAACCAAACCACATTCACTGGATGATGTCATCAGTGATGTCATCAGTGATGTCATTTGAGATGTCATCAGTGATGTCACTGACCATGTCATGAATGATGTAATATGTGACATCATCAGCAGTGGATTGCGAGCGCGCGAGATGTAGTTAGTACAACTAACTATATCGGAGGAATTTCAATGGTTTTGTTCGAGTGAAATGTCCTGCTAACTATAACACCCCTAAAACCTATTGTTTTTTCAGTGAATTTCCAAGGTTTTTTAAATGCTAATTCCTAACTATATCAGGCCTGAAACCTATGGTGTTTTCAGTGAATATATATATATGTATACATGTATTACCTACTGGTGGTCGCCAGCAGGTAGTTATAGTTAGGACCTAGTTACTATAGGAAAATGGCAACATTCTATTCTCAATAACTTTGGCACCGATTGATGAATCTTCGGGAAATTTTCAAAACTAATTCTTTGTTAATTTCCATAGGAAACTTTAGACAAGGCTACAGGTCGAACGGGTGAACGAAATTACCCCAAATTTGGCAGGGAGAAGAAAGCATGCTTTTGTTTATTTGGTGTAAGTCCGTTCAGTAGTTTTTGAGAAATATCGAAATTTACAGATATCGATATTTGGGAATTCTGCCATCTGATTGGCTGAGGCGTTACTAGCACGAGCTTGCTGCTGATTTGGTGCGAGCGTTTGCAACTAGGAAGTGTTGGCCTCCATTTTGTTATTCCATTGAAGTGAGTAAGGGGCATAAAGGGCGAAAAATGTGGGAAAGAGGAGGGTAGGAGCACTGTAACCTTTGTGGGGTGTTTAGGGTATGCTATAGAGGGGGTGCGAAGTGAACTAATCATACCTACCGGTGTGAAAGTTCTAGGCTACGAAAATTAAGGGGCATATTATCAAGAACCGGCGTTAAAATTATCACCGCTTTAGCGGCAGAAAACTGCCACTAAAGCGGCGATAATGGGCTTGATGATATGCCCTTGAGTATTCCCATAGAAGCCCATGTTCTGGTGTCAACATGGTCTTCTATTGGAATTCTCTGCGGCATATTGTCAAGTCCATTATCGACGCTTTAGCGGCAGTTTTATGCCGCTAAAGCGTGATAATTTTAATGCCCTGCTTGATAATATGCCCCTTTGTGAGGTATTGGCTAGTGTGTGATGTTTCTAAGGTGAGCTTGTGCGCGACTCGTGAGCCCACACTGTGTGTCTTATGCTGTGAAGTCATGTGCCCTGGCCGATACAGTACAGTTTTGGAAGTAGTGTCAGCATGTGTTTATACCTACTAGGATGACCTACTGACCCGTAGTGGTGTGAAAGTACTGGGTACAGAAAATAAATATGTGATGTATTGTCCAGAGTCTCATGGAAGGAGGAAGTGTTGGCCACCATTTTGTTATTCCGTTGAAGCGAGTAAGGGGAAAAAAGGGTGAGAAAAGTGGGAAATAGGAGGGTAGGAGCACTGTAACCTCTCTGAGGTGTTTAGGGTGTGCTATAGAGGGGGTGCGAAGTCAACTAATCATACCTACCGGTGTGAAAATGCAAGGCTATGAAAATTAAGTGAGGTATTGCCTAGAGTGTGATGCTGCTAAGGTGAGGTGGTGCGGGACTCGGGGATTACAGCATGAGTCTAAATTGTGTATCTTATGCTGTGAAGTCATGTGCCGTGTCCGCTGCAGTACAGCTGTGGAAGTAGTGTCAGCATGTGTTTATAACTACTAGGACGAACTACTGACCCGTAATGGTCTGAAAGTTCTGGGGTACGGAAAATATGTGAGGTAGTGTGTAGAGTCTCATGCTGCTAAGCTGAGCTGCTGCCAGACTCGGGGATGAAAGCGTGAGCCCAAACTGTGTGTCATATGCTGTGAAGTCATGTGCTCTGGCCGCTGTGACACATCTGTCCCAGTAGTGTCAGTATGTAGTTATACCTACTAGGAGGAACTTTTGTTTCGAACATTGTAACGTGTGTATGGTGCTTAGGGGGTGTTATACACGGAGTGCAAAGGTAAATTTGTGCGTATCAAATCAATTCGGTATTTGTAACGTGCAAACTACTCAATCCTACGGGTAGGATGGCGCTGGGGGCGTAAGCTGAGCTTCTGAAGGACTCGGGGTAAAGCCGGTGAACTACTGACTCCTACTGGTCTGAAAGTGCTGGGTACGGAAATTAAGTGAGGTATTGCCTAGAGTGTCCTGCTGCTAAATTGAGCTGCTGCTGGACTCAGGTATGAAACCGTATGCCTGTGTTTGCTATGCTGTGAAGTCATGTGCTCTGGGCGCTGTGCCACACTTGTCCAACTTGTATATGGTGCTTAGGTGGTGTTGTACAGGGAGTGCGGAGGTAAATCAATATGGTATTTGTAAAGCGCAAACTACTCACTCCTATGGGGGAGTAGAGGTGGTGATCAAAGCAAGAGCTCTGTGCTGCAAAGTCAGATGATCTGGCCTCTGCATCACAGCTGTGTGGAGAATACATTTTGGCGAGGGTGCGGTAGTTGACTTTACCTGGCCCTAAAATAGTGGGCCTAAGTTGTCAGTTATAGGGTGGCTCTAAAAAGAGCCCTTGTGTTGATTAGTTGGAGCTACATATAAGTGCGGATGCACAGCTTCAAGTTATTCAAGAAAACTCGATTTCCGTGATCTGTGAAGTGTACTCCATCACTTCTGTAGATATCAGCCATATCAAAACGTATGTTGTTGTTGTAGATGAACCCCATTTTGTGGTCTCTGAGGTATGCAGACACAACTTTGTTGAGTTTCTTCCTAGATTTTTCAATCTGAGGACAAAATTGTTATGACCATTTCCACTTCTGTCTTTGGCATATATTGGACTATACAAAGACAGTTTGAGAAAAAAGTAACATCAATTGTCCAAAGGTGTCCTTCATAAGCATTTCCAAACCTACCCCAGACAATGTGCCTCGGTCGTTTCCGCCACAGTGCACAATCATGAGGTCAGGGTGTTGGAGATGCAAACAGGTTTTAACCAAAGGCAACAATTGGTGCCATTTCAATCCTCTCTGTGCAAACCATTTAATGTCCACATTTTGTACACCTAGGTTGAAGTCAATACGTCTCTGTTCTGCATACCTCTTGCACCAGAAAATATAGCTATATCCTACGATCCACACTAGCATTTTGAAGGTATGGCTGGACGGTATGGAAAGATGTCTGTAGCTCATGCAGTTCCTTGGTAGAATAAGAGATATGTTTAAAGATGGGGAACTACTTTTTATTGCCATACAAAACGATACGTGATTGAGAGACAAAAAGCATTCTTTGTTAAAAGTAGGGTGCACATTCGTTTTGTGGAAAAGCATTTTTGTGATTGGTTAAGAAAAAGCAGTTTCAACGTGGAGTACATATCATAGGATAAAAGTTGTCAACTCAACCACACCTGCTACTTGCATTTGGAAGGCACAGTTCGAACTTAAAACAATCGTGAACTTTTAACCTGCACGTGCCGTTAAATGTTGGAGAAAATGTGGGAAAAAATATGGTTACGTTTTTAAAAAGATTGATGAATTTTTAACCTGCACGTGTTGTAGAATGTTCTAGAAAGTGTATTGATAGAATATGTTGCACTTCTGACTTCTATGTGTTGTTGAATATTATAAAAAAAGTGTTTATATGGAAAATTAAAAAGAAACCAAGAGAGAGAAGTTTTGAAACCTAAAAGAATCAAGGAACTATTCTATTTTGTTCTTTACATGTATTTATGTGTGGAGCAACAAAATTATATACAGAACAGCACGAGGAGGAGGAAAAAGCAGGGAGTGGGAGGATGGGGGGAGATGGGCAGTATGGCAGACATGCACAATTAAGTATAGCACAAGTATAAACAAACAATGGCCAAAATGAAATACACCAACAAGGAGCACAAGTCACACAACTCGCCAACATCACACCAGTGAACGAGCATAGAAGTGAAAACCATGCTGCATTCATAGAGGATGTGTACAAAGGCGGGTCGTTGGTGTTTTGGGATGTCTGCGACCGTAGACATCATGGATGAGATGCCCAGCACGTGGCACATGGGTGAGTTCACTGTCTGTTACGTTGCAAACAGCTGCTCCTCCCTCCCACAAGCTCCCACACTTTTGTACGGCGCGGTGTTGTATCTCGTGCACTCGCACTGCACACCATTGTAATGCCTATTTGCGCATGTGCTGCTGCATTCCAACTACACCATCACAGTGCCGTTTGGAGGTGGTGCATGCCACTTTACAACATCGACTGATGCTGCCCTTGTGGCAGGCCACACCAGAACACAGAGACACACTTACCGCACTTCCTGTACACGGAGACGTTCGAGACACCCCGTTCCCGTTGTCAGATGGGCACACCCCTGCGCTGACCTGTGTACTCCGGACCAGAACACGCCGGTTGTGCATGCAGGAGGATGCGTGCGTAGGTGCATGTTCAGGTTCACAACGCTGAGGTGATAGCACACTGTGATGTTGCAGGGCTGGTGCCTATCGTGCTAACACAATGACCAGAGGGACCCACTTGCTCAGATGCGGTTTGGGGGGCGTTGGCGTCCCGGAGTTGTTCCGAAGAGTCTTGTGGCCCTCATGGGTATCCCTGTATCATGCTCATTTATTCTATGGCACCTGTGGGTGTTCTGGTGTGGCTCTTGGCTGTGTTCTCTTTCATGGTGCAGGTAGTCGTCCTGCTTAACACCATCAGAAAGCAGGTGTAATATCCCAGGTGCTAACGTGGCTTATCGCCGGAATTTGTTTTGCATTGCAGTTGGTGTAAAAGTTATGATGTGATTATTTGCATGTGCAGGACACTATACGAACTGGGCAGTGTATCTCGTCAAGATCCAGCACCTGACGCACAATTCCCAATCAATATAAATACAATGAGGTTTCGTAAATGATTTTGTGTGTACACTGTGAGTGCAGCAACTACGTCAGTGCAATGCAATACAGTTTTTTAGTATTTAGAATAAATCGCAAAAGTGCACCTCGTGTCTTTTTGCACGGGAACGGCTAGTCTGCATTTCATTATCAGCACTTTAATGGAAGTAAAGTTGAAATAAATCTAACACACTATTCAGAAGTTGGTGGAAACTGCAGACATCACCAGTATTCCCGCGATAAGTCCTCCAAAATTTAAGACCATGGTGGACTTCATCAAATAACAGTAATAAGAACAATAAAGAGTTACACAGCAGTTAAGAAAACAACCAGAAACGTTATTAATTTTTTTTTTCAAACTTTATTTTTTTATTAACATATATCAACGATAAAGTAATAAACTAAATTTATTTAAAAAAATACAAAATAACAAGGTGGAACACTGCTGTGGGGACCATGGATGTGGACGACAGATCCTGGAAAATAAAGCACAAAATAAGGACGTGTGTAATGCGCATATCAAAGGAGAGAGACATAGAGAAAAAGTGAAGGGAAAAAAAGCCAGAGAGAAAAAGAGAGGGAAGGAAAGAAAGGGAGTGAGAAAGGGAGAAGAAAGAGAGACCACATCAGGTGCTTGGCGGATCGCACAGATGTCGCTGAGTCCTGAGTCATGAATGGCGGAGACCACATCATCTTCTCCACGGCCCGGCAGATCCCACACATGTCGCTGAGTCCTGAGTCATCAATGGCGGAGACCACATCAGCTTTTGGGGCCGCTAAGCCTGTGGAAGTTAAGTTTGTGCCATGTGGTGGTAGGCCCCTGATGGCCATATGAGCTTTGATTGGCACTAAACCTGTGCATCTGAAGTCCGCGCCAAGGGGGTGGTAGACCCCTGAGGGCTATACAGATTAGGGTGCGAGTCACCTTCTGCGGAAGTTTTGAAAGAATCTTTGTGGTTGAGACATGTGGAGCGTCCGGCATCTAGTCAGCACCGGCAATAAAGGATGTGACGTTGTCGATCTATTATAGTTGCGTGGTCAGATGGCCTGTGACACATGTGCCGGACGGGTGTGGTGTGTGTGCAAACCTGCCCTCAGGGAGTGGGCGGGAGATGTGGAGAACTAGATCACTGACCTGCACACCAACAGCGAGTACGCCTGTGACAGGTAGCTATGTGGGGCCATCGTCGGAACATAATCTGAGTGGAGTGGCATGGCATGGCGTACGACGGAACAGGGCAGGGATAGCTACAATGGCGCGGACGACTTGTAGTACTGCGTCTGTGAGTGGAGTGGACGGGCCGCAGTTGTCCCTCTGCGAGCCTGGGTGCGTTCATAGCTCATACTACATAAGTATTGAAAAATCATTTTTTGATTCAGTCCGTCAGCTGGCATTTGTCCAAGGTACTTGTGAAAACATATCGGAGTTCTTTCTGTGATAGATACCCCTTTCATGCTGCCTCTCCCCACATCAGCAGGTAACGCACCCTCTTCCCACATTACCATCATACCCCCAACAACCTTCTTGGGCCCGGAAGTGTCCCTGTGCGGTTGGACAAAGAAGAGTCTAGATTTACATACAAAAAAAATAATTTGAAAGAAAAGAACAACAAATAAGACTGAAGGGAGTGTGGTGCTGTGGTCGCTGGCACGAAGTTGGGGTGACTGCCATTCAGGATTCCGGACACAGTTACACATGTGGGATCGGTTTGTGTTAAAGAGGGTTAGTGGCACGAAGTGCTGTTGGCCTTGCATATGGAAATATGCCTCACTGATCAGAGGGAGTCTGGTGCTGTGGTTGCTGCCACGGACTTGGGCTCACTGCCATTCAGGACTCAGGACACAGTTACACATGTGGGATCGGCTTCTGTTAAAGAGGGTTAGTGGCACCAGAAGTATTGAGAGTGTATAAGCCTGTGATGATGCTTGGTGTGGACGGGCCGCACTGGGAGCAATGTGTCTTGACTATAGGACTGCGTCATGTGGAATCACAACTCTATCTGAATTGTGAGACTTGCTGATCGTAATGTAGGCCAGAGATAGCGGTGAGCAAGGGCCCACAGCCACATGCATACGTTGGTGGCGTCACAGGCCTCCGTAGTGCAGGTTCAGTGGCACCACTTGTCGCCAGCCTTCAATATGAAAATACTCCTCACTAATTGAAGGGATTGTGGTGGTGTGGTCGCTGCTATGAAGTTTTGGGTCAATGCATATGGAAATATGTCTAACTGATCAAAGAGAGTTTGCTGCTGTGGTGGCTGCCATTGACTTGGGGTCACCGCCATTCAGGACTCAGGATACAGTTACACATGTGGGATCGGCTTGTGTTGGACAGTGTTAGTTGGCATCACGTGTCCAAAATTCAAATTGCGAGGTCTTCTGCCTACAGTGTAGACTGCTGAGTGTTCATTTGTACTTGAAAATGAATTTGGTGTTTGTACTAAAGGTATAACTGATATAAAAAATATTCAAGAAGAAAGGATACTAAAAGGATATTATGTAGATTTGAGGCCTGTAATAGTTACTTGCCTAGTGACTCTGTAGTTAATGAATGAAGAAATAATTTGCATTGGGAGCCCTAGTGAGTGCTGTGTAGGTGTATGATGAAAAGATAAAATAAGTATAGAATACACTGACGGAATGTTGTATCTTCTGAGTACAATCTTGTTGTTAGAAATTAGCATTGAAAAATGGAATTCGAGCTGTACTGCCTACAGTGTAGACTGCTATTCCATTTTAGTTTTCATTTGAAGATTCATTTGGTGATTGTAGTAAAGCTATAACTGATATAAAAAAAAGTTCTTGAAGCAAGGATACTAAAAGGATAATATGTAGGGTGTAGGACTGTGATACTTACTTGCCTACTGGAGTCTGTAGTTGCATATGGAAATATTCCTCACTGATCAAAGGTAGTGTGGTGGTACGGAGTTGGGGTCACTGCCATTCAAGACTCAGGACACAGTTACACATGTGGGATCGGCTTGTGTTAAAGAGGGTTAGTGGGACTACGTGTCGCTGGCCTTGCATATCGAAATATGTCTCAGTGATCGAAGGAAGTGTGGTGCTGTGGTCACTGCCACGAACTTGGGGTGCCTGTCATTCAGGACTCAGGACACAGTTACACATGTGGGATCAACTTGTGTTGAACAGGGTTAGTGGTAGTACATCTACATTCCTAGTTTGAATTTTATAATGAGTACGCCGGCAATAAATATAAACATAGTTGGGATTTTCACCAGAAACTACTTTAAACAGACCAGTATTATCTTCCATTTGTTGATCAACACCTAGACATATCCAACTGTTATTTTCTGTACAGTTCTCTTGACTAGCAAAGAAACGTAAGTCTATATCATCACAAATTTGTTTTATAACATTTACATTAAAACTCGATTTCGTGTCGCAGGAAAACCTAGACTTATCCAGATGGTTCCTGTTGACTTTGAATATAAACTTGCAGATGTCTATCGATCTGAACATTGGTAGGATCCAATTTCTCGATGTGAAAGTATCTTCAAACTGAAGCTGTACAGTTTTTTTCCTAAGTGTCTTCTCCTGAGAAATTTCTTCCCACATTTCTTTCAATTCTGTCTTCTCAGAGTTGGTAATATCTGACGTAACATAGTGAGAAACAGCAATTGAGTTATGTGCATCATATTGTAAGTTCATATTTGCATTTCACATCTTCAATATCTCCGTATTTTAATCATTATTGTACTTCGATGCTTCTGTTCTTTTTAGATTATAAGTATTTTTGGGTGATTTTCGAGTGATGGTATGTCTCATTGCTGACATAAAACTGTTCACTCTTCCTTTGGAAAATACTGGAGGTGGAAAGGGAAATCAACAGTTTGTGTAAAATGTATCTTTTGCGTTATCTTTTCGTCTGCAATACTTTCCACATTGATGACTTCAATATACAAATACATCACACTAATTGAACGGAGTCTGGTGCTGTAGTCGCTGGCAAGAAGTTGGGGTCACTGCCATTCAGGATTCAGGACACAGTTACACATGTGGGATCGGCTTGTGTTGAAGACGGTTAGTGGTACCATTTGTCGCCGGTCACCCACAGTGTAAGGCAGAGGTAACGGTGAGCTAGGGTCCACAGCCACGTGCATACGTTGGGGACCCAAACAAACCTTGCGTAGTGCTGGTTCAGTGGCACCAAGTGTCGCCGTTCTTCCATGTGGAAATACCCCTTGGGGTATCAGCTTGTGTTGAACAGGGTTAGTTGGCACCAAGTGTCGCCGGTCTTCCACAGTGTAGGGCAGAGGTAGCAGTGGGCTAGGGTCCACAGCCATATGCATAGGCCGGAGGCAGCGATCAGCAAAGGCCCACAGGCAGGTGACGTTTGAGATGTCATCAGTGATGTCATCAGTGATGTCCCTGACCATGTCATGAGTGATGTAATATGTGATGTCATCAGCAGTGCATATTGCGGGGCACGAGTTATAGTTAGCTCAACTAATTTATATGAGTCAAATGTCCAACTAACTATAACGTCCCTGAAACCTATGTTTTTTTCTGTGAATTTCTAAGGTTTTTTTAAATGCCAATTCCTAACTACAACGTCCCTGAAACCTGAATATATATATATATATATATATATATATATATATATATATATATATATACACACATATATATATATATATATATACACACATATATATATGCGTATATTATCTACTGGCGGTCGCCAGTAGATAGTTATAGTTAGGACCGTGTTTCCATAGGAAATCCGCAACATTCTATTTGGAATAACTTTGGCGCCGGTTGACGAATCCTCGCGAAATTTTCAAAATAGGTGGGGCGCTCCGCTCCTACCCTGAAAGTCTCGGGGGGATTCGTCAAGCGGGGGCTGAGAAAAAAGGGGGGTCCCAAAACGCGTTTTCCCCATGCAATTTTCCATAGGGACCTTTATCCAAGGTACAGCCCGAACAGCTGAACCAAATTACTTGAAATTTGGCAAAGAGGTAGTCCTCAGGTCAGGCATGTGCCTTTTGCATATATGGTGTCAATCTGTTCAGTAGTTCCTGAGAAAATCAAAAGTAAAATCATATACATATCTGGGCGGAGCCTAACCACACATCTCATCGTGAGATCTGATTGGCTGTCAGTACTTCATCCAAGAAGTGTTGGCAGCCATCTTGGGACCAATATACATGATAGCACCTCATTAAAAAGCATTGCAGTTAATAGAAGGTTTTAAGACTTTAGTTACATTATAAATCATTTGTTGATGGAACCATACTCATTTTAGGAATTGTGGTGTGTTCTAAGGTGATTTTACCATGTGAAAAAGCCTTCTGCTGTGATATCACGAACCATGTTTGAGAGAAAACTATTTTCTCATACTTTTCCCACAGAGGCAGGGGTGGGGGAATCATATCGCCCAACGCCCGAACCATGTTGTTTGTATTGACGGGCAAGAAGAGTTATTGTCTATTTATGTCCGAAGGACATGTAGACATTAATCACGTTTTAATCACGTTAAAACAACAGGCTGTGGGCACTCTGGGGCTCACAGCCAATCCGAAGCTTGCAGAGAGCCTTTGGCGGCATCTGATTGGCTAGCAGCCCATGACTGGGCTCTAGCCAGTGATTGGCTGGGGGAGTGAAACGTCACTCAGCCTCTGCAAGCAGTAGTCCGTGGCCGCCAAGGGGCTTGCAATAAGCATTCAGCTAAAATAGGCAGTTTTGCCCGCTTGAATTGTGTGATAATGTGACGGAGGTGCTGCGATTTTCTTTTATTTATATTTTTAGCAACCGTGCGTGGGTAGATTAATTGGTACAAAAGCCTAGGCCTGGTCCGCCTCGGCACCTCAGATGAGGACGTCAAAAAAGCGTATCGCAAGCAGGCGCGCTGCGCTACCACCGCTTCATGGGGGAAACACCCATTACAACGAATTCAGATTCACGCGCTGCCATCGCAACGCGGGTTTAACATTGCGGGTACGGAGCCTTCATACCGCAGATGGAAACAGATCTGCAGATTAATGCTTTCAAAAGAGACATCCGTTGGTGACTTGCAATTTATAACTTAAAGTCCTAATATAGAATAGTGAACTATTAACTTTCAGCCCAGAACTGCATAAACACACCGACAAATATACATTACAAAATTGATTAATGTTGCAAAGAGGGTACATTTGGCGAAAAAAACGATTCTTATTATTAAAGGAAGCTCCCAACTTTGCTGTTTCTTTTTCGACTCTGCGTTTGTGCTTCTCCACACCAAGCACTCTTAAACTACTGCCTACCAGTATGGGTGACATGTGACTCCTACACTTTCACTCCTTTGGCTTATGGGCAAAAAAACATTGTCGCACACGGCGCAGCCAGCACTAAAAGCTTTTGAAGCACCTGCTGCAGCGTTTATTTCCGCCGGCAATTACCAGGCCTCACAGAAATGTGTAGGAAACTTGTGTGATGAATTACCATCCTGGAAAGAGATCCGTGTTTTGTATAGTTGAGGTTGTGACCTCGGTGAAGTTAGTGCAGAGCGTTAATATGCCTGCTGCAAAGAACATGTACGAAGTCGATTACAGAGTGCATAGGATGGAAACAGATCTGCAGATTAATGCTTTCAAAAGAGACATCCGTTGGTGACTTGCAATTTATAACTTAAAGTCCTAATATAGAATAGTGAGCTATTAGCTTTCAGCCCAGAACTGCATAAACACACCGACAAATATACATTACAAAATTGATTAATGTTGCAAAGAGGGTACATTTGGCGAAAAGATCCGTGTTTTGTATTTGAGGTTGTGACCTCGGTGAAGTTAGTGCAGAGGGTTAATATGCCTGCTGCAAAGAACATGTACGAAGTCGATTACAGAGTGCATAGGATGGGAACAGATCTGCAGATTAATGCTTTCAAAAGAGACATCCGTTGGTGACTTGCAATTTATAACTTAAAGTCCTAATATAGAATAGTGAGCTATTAACTTTCAGCCCATAACTGCGTAAACACACCGACAAATATACATTACACAATTGATTAATGTTGCAAAGAGGGTACATTTGGTGAAAAAACTATTCTTATTATTAAAGGAAGCTCCCAACTTTGCTGTTTCTTTTTCGATACAACTTACCGATTTGCAAGGAACGTAGGGTTCACGTCTGGCCAGCTGCAAAAGTGAGGGGGAAATGGCAGGAGGCACGCTGGCTGACACCTTTTATATCCCACCCATACGTTTTTACAAGGGTGACGGTAAATTAGTACATCACGTATGGTTTGAAATGTACGTATTTTGTGGGAATAAATACACAGCCAAGGGTGGCGGTAAATTAGTACATTACGTATGGTTTGAAATGTACGTATTTTGTGGGAATAAATACACAGCCAAAAAAAATGGAAAAAAAGGGGAATAGAAATAAAATAATTGCCGTCAGGGTTAAGGGGAGGGGGCGCAGGGGGGCAGGGATGCGATAATATCGCTTGACAAGTTTTCCTTTAGCATTATTATTGCACAGCATTCAATGGTTTACTGATTTTAATAAAGCAAAAATATATTAATGTTTCTCTGTCAGCCGGAGCCCTTAGGTTTGATGTGGAAAGGGGGTAGGTGGGACAAGTGGATTTTACAGGACATGTAGATCTCAGTGGCATTTTGTCCCTTGGACAACTAGATTATTTGGAAAATTCCACACCCCTGCAGAGGTTTGGAAGGTGATCTATAAGCTAAACTGAGAGCATATTTTCTGTAAATTCACATTATCTTTCTCAGTCATGTAAGAATGAAGTCTGACATTCTCAGTAAAACATGTACATCCAACAAGGGCAGAGACTGTCAGTTGATTCCTTTGTGTTCTACTGCAGCTTCCCAGAGTGCTCTAAAGAACAACTAGAGCGCTAACAGTCTTACTTATGACAAAAGTATGGCACACCTGAAGCCATCTTGATTGGAATAAAGTGGTAACACTTAAAACATTTAATTTACAAAGGAACAAAATGAGGGGGTTCATTTTGCCATATAAATTATGATTAGTGCTGCAGAAAGAAAAACTAGGGCACATTTTGACTTCTGAAATCCTCTTTTATTTCATAAAAACATTCTGACATGCAGACTGAAACATGCACTTTTAATACCAGCAGCAGACTTGCCTGGTGACAGTAGCTTTACTACAGGGATCTAATGAGCAACTAGAGTGCTAACATTCAGAATTTATGGAAAATGTGTGACACATCTGAATGCTTTCTTGATGGAATCAAAGTAAAAAACTGAAAGTATTTCCTACTGAGGAGACTGCAGTAAATGAGGAAATTAGGAAACTTCATAACAAATAAATCTCCCAAGATGGCCACCAGAGACAAAAGAGCCCAAATGTAGCCCAAATATCACCCAGATGTAGCCCAAGTATAGCCCAATGACAGAATGTCCCAGAGTGTTCTTAAGAACAACTAGAGCGCTTACTGTCTTACTTATGACAAAAGTATGGCACACCTGAAGCCATCTTGATTGGAATAAACTGGTAACACTTAAAACATTTAATTTAAAAAGGAACACAATGAGGGGGTTCATTTTGCCATAGAAATTATGATTAGTGCTGAAGAAAGAAAAATTAGGGCACATTTAGAGTGACTTCTCAAATCCTCTTCTATTTCATTAAAAAAATTCTGATATGTAGACTGAAACATGCACTTATAATACTAGCAGCAGACCTCTGTGGTGAGCAGTAGCTTTACTACAGTGATCTAATGAGCAACTAGAGTGCTAACATTCAGAATTTATGGCAAATGTGTGACATATCTGAATACCTTCTTGATGGAATCAAAGTAAAAAACTGAAAGCATTTCCTACTGAGGAGACTGCAGTAAATGAGGAAATTAGGAAACTTCACA
Organism: Triturus cristatus; assembly: GCF_964204655.1. Taxonomy (NCBI): domain Eukaryota; kingdom Metazoa; phylum Chordata; class Amphibia; order Caudata; family Salamandridae; genus Triturus; species Triturus cristatus. The sequence goes on along the minus strand of NC_140588.1, from coordinate 312,237,686 downwards.
ACAAATAAATCTCCTAAAATGGCCACCAGAGACAAAAGAGCCCAAATGTAGCCCAAATATCACCCAGATGTAGCCCAAATGTAGCCCAATGACAGAAGTGGGCAAAACACTTATTTTTTGTGTATTTGCAGTTTTATATAGTACAGACTTGTCAGGTATTGGAGTGCTTTACATGAACATTGGTTACATCCCACAAGATCAAATTCATTTTGGTTGTAGACATGGGGAGATTAAGTGATTTGACCAGAATCACAGAATGTTGAGCTGAAGCAGAAACTCCAACCTGGTTCCCCAGTTGCAAAGTCTGCAGCTCTGGAAGTAACACCACACCCTCTCCCCTTGGATGCAACATTTAATCAAGTGGTCAACTGGATAAAAAAACTAAGATTACAAATAATTTAAAAGTTCTTTGTCGCTATTTGAAAACTCAGAAAATATGTCCTCATTTTAGTTTTTTAGAGCATTAACCATAATTTTGATGCAAATAAGACCCTCTCATATATGTAATTTCTAAAGGAAATGCTCTAGGCATTACAGTTTTGATTACATCAAGATGACGTCAGGCATTCCACACTTTTGTAATAAATATAGAATGTTAGCAATCTAGTTGTTCATTGGGATAATGTTGAGAGGCAGAGGCCAGGGGCACGGACTCCGAAAATTGAAGGCAGGTAGGAGAGTGCGGAGGCAACAATTTGACCACACTAGGCAGGCAGGAAGGGCAGTGGCAGCACAACAGACTATGGAGGGCAGTGGAAAGGGGGGCAGGGGCAACAAACCAACAATACAGGACTGGCAAGAGAGGCTGTGGCAATATAATACACCATTGTGGGCAGAAGGAAGAGGCAGTGGTCATACAACCATACATGCCAACAGACCCGTTTCAGCCTGGAAACGTCCAATGTTTTTAAGCTCAAATGGGCTTTACTTGATCTGTTTCCTGTCTACAATCTTCTCTTTTTCAATGTAACTCAAAGGGGAAAATCAATACCCCAGTTTTATTTAAAAATCTCCCTCTTACCAAGTTCAAAATGTTCGCAAGTATGGTACATTGGATCATGGTAGGCAGGAGGAATTGGGGTAGGGACATGGACTCGGATAACAGAGGACAGGAGGGACATTGAGAGGTGCACCAAACTGACCCTACAGGGCAGGCATCAGGGTTTGCAGCAGCACAATGCACCACACAGGGCATGCGGGACGGGAGTGCAGCACAACAATCCATAGAAAGCAATAGGGAGGGGACAGGACCATGCACATGGACAACAGGCAACAGAGGGGAAAGAGGCAATGGTAGCTAGCTGACCATAATGGACAGACAGGAGAGAAAGCTGCAGCATAACAGACCATAAAGGGCAGGAGAGACGGATCAGGGGCATTACAATGGAACCGACAAGCCAGGAGGGAGGGAATAGGGGTCTGCACATGGAAACAGAGGGCTGGGGGCAAGGGGGCAGGGCAGGAGCAGCAAGATGACCATGGAGGTCAGGCAGGATGGGCACTAGAAACAAGACACACCATGGAGAGCAACAGTGAGACTATGATGGCATACACACAGACCATGGAGGGAAGGTGGGAGGGGGTCAGGAGCAGCTAGCTGACCACACAGGGAAGGTGGGAGGGGCCATGGCAGCACAGAAGACCATGCATGGCAAGCGGGAGGGTTAGTGGCAGCACAATGGCTATGATGGGCAAGAAGGAGGGTGCAGGGGCATGCACAAAGGACCATGAAGGATAGAAGGGAGGGTCAGGACCTGGGCACAGACAAGAGAGTTCAGGGGAAGGGGCCTCACAACAGACCGCGCGGGGCAGGCAGGAGGAGCAGTTGCAGCACAACAGACCAGGGAGGGCAGAAGGGTGTGGCAGTAAAATGGACCATGGAGGACAGGAGGAAGGGGATAGGGGCATGGCATGTGGACAGGCAGGGTGGAGGTGGCAGGGACAGGTTACAGTCATCTGACAATGCTAGGCAGGTGGTAGGGGAGTGACAGCTCAACAGAACACTCAGAGTAGATAGGAGTGGCAGGTCCATGGAACATGGTGGTCAAAAAGGATGGAGCAGGGGCATGCGCAAATACATCAGAGGGCAAGGGGAAGGAGAATAGGGGCAGCAAGCAAAGCACAGAGGCTAAGCAGGAGGTCAATGATGGGCCATAGAATTGGGCAATGGAGGGCAGGATGAGTGGACTGGTACATCATGCTAAATGCAGGGCAGTGGCAGCACATCAGACCATGCATGGCAGGAGGGAGGAAGCTAGTCCATGGATTCAGACAACAGAGGATAGGGAGGAGGTGGATGGGGCAGCAAGCTAACTGTTCATAGAAGGTGGGTATTAGGAACTTTATTGTTTTTAAAATGTGTGTCTGTGCGAACTACTTAAAATATGAACAAGTATGCAGCATAATCTCACTTTTATTCAGGAAGAAGAGGACGTTTGGGTCTGTGACTCCGGGCTCACTTGGCAGAAACATCCCCTGACCCTCCACCCCCCATCGCAAAATGTGATGCCCGTGAAAAGGGTAGGTGGACGCAGTGTTATATAGAACATAGTCCTGAGAGCACGATTGAAAATGAAAACTAGATATAGTATATGGCATAAACTATGCACCAAAAAATAGTGTGGTATAAGATGAACCGGGGCGTGAAATATAATATGCAATACATTGTGCGCAATGACAGATTCATTGGAGAGCACGAGATAGCACAGGCACTAGCTCTTGCTATGTGATATGCGCCTTGGAGTGTAATATGCACAGGGCAGTGTTGTGTAACCTAAGTAGTCTCTAAAGTTGTAATATAAAATATGTGCTGGGTAGTGTATCATTGCATATGCACTGTGACAAAGATATGGATCCCAGATTGTAATATGTATGGCATAGCGCTGTGCTTTATAACATAGGCATCGAGGAAGGCACGTTAGATGGGGCAATATAACCCGTGCGAAGGCAAGTGTGGCATGACATATTCACGGGGTGGTGTTACAGTGCACATGGGCTAGAGAGTGTCATAGCATACGCACTAGCTGGTGGAATACAACACAGAGGTGTGTAGCACTTCGCGGGCACTGGTGGGTGTAACACAGCATTGGGCTCAGCCAGGAGCACGCTGTGACTCTCAAGTGAGGTTTGTCTCCTTTCCAGAGAGTAAAATAAAAAGTATTACACATCCGGCGGTGGATGTGTGTTTTATTAACCGTGAGGGGGTTTCTTGCATAGTTTGGTCGAATTTTTGTCGAATCCCCTTTGAATGGTTTGGTGTGCATGTGTATTAAATGTGCCCGTCAATAGCTACCCATGTTTGTATAAATGAACGACAAGGGTGTCTACTTGGAGAGTACCCACCAGCGGGGGCGCCGGGATTAGGCACGGTAGGGTGTCAGACATGTCAGAGCTTCACTAGCGGTGTGAATACATTCTACGTGGATTCATTGTATGCATAGTCGCCTTTTAATGAATATCACGCAAATCGTCATGGTGATAGGTACATACGGTTTGTCCAGCATGTCCTAGGTGTTTCTATAAATATATATTTTAAAAAAAAAAAAAAAAAACAAAGGCCGGCCCCAGGGGATGGGGTCCCCAGGGCCCTAAGTGGCCTGAGGAGGGGGGCAACACAGCCTCCCTCCTAAAGAATAAAAAAAATAAAAAAAGGCCATGACCTGGGGGTTGGGGTCCCCGGGGCCGATTAAGGCCTTGGGAGGGCCAAATTAATTTTTTTCAACAAAAAAAATTAGGGTGCAGGCCCTGGGGGATGGGGTCCCCAGGGCTAATAAATTAGAAAAAGAAAGGGGGGCACACAGCCCTCCTTCTTAAAAATAAATAAATAAAAGACCGGCATCATGCCGGAGGCCACGCCCCCTCCTTGCAGCACTCTGCAAACGCACCCCCTGGCCAGTTGTAAGTTGAGGAATTAATTCCCCTTCAATACTGAGGGTCCCTGAGGACCAACTAGCCCAACAGGTATCTCCAGTATGCGCCAGGGAGCTGCGTTGCAGACAGGTGTTCTGAGGCCACGCCCCTTTTTACACCTCCATGCAACGCAGCTCTGTGGCGCTTACTGGAGGTACCTAGTGGGCTAGTTTGACCCTAGGGACCCTTAGGATTCAAGGGGACTTAATCTCTCAACTTGGAACGCCCACAGGCCCTGTGGCGCGTTTTTAAGTTGGGGAAATAATTCCCTTTCAATCCTGAGGGACCCTGGGGTCCAACTAGCCCACCACGTGCTTCCAGTAAGCACCACTGCTCTGCGTTGCAGAGAGGTGTTGCAGGCCATGCCACTTTTTACACCTCTCTGCAACGCAGCTCTGTGGCACTTACTGGAGGTACCTAGTGGTCTAGTTGGACCCTAGGGACCCTCAGGATTCAAGGGGACTTAATCTCCCAACTTAAAATGGCTACAGAGCGTATTTACACAGTGTGGAAGGGAGGGGACGGGGCATGAGGTGACGTGTTCAAACACGCCCTGTGGTGCGTTTTAAGAGGTAGTTTTAATCCCCTGCCCTATTATATACTAGGGGCTTACAGAGGAGGTCATGCTAATCACAGGGGGACCCCAACACATAGTGTGCCCTAGTGTATGTAGGTGTTTTCACTGTATTCTGAGTGTCTTTTAACATAGCACTGGCTCTAGGACTGGTTAGTCAGACTCAGTTACCACCAGTATCCGTCTGAAAAAGTTGAGGGTACAGGATGATTTTGCAACAAGGCTTGTTTCTGCTCTTCTGTTTGTTCTTTCTGCACGTTATACTTCTTCCTGCACTTTTCTTCGTCTTTGAGGACTTCTGTTGCTTCTTTCTGCATTTCTTTTTTTTCTTTCTGTGCGTTTTTCCTTCTTTCTTCACATGTCCTATCTCTGTAGGCATAGCTAGAAATTAGCATTTAAAAAACCTTTGAAATTCACTGAAAAAAACATACGTTTCAGGCACGTTATAGCTAGGAATTAGCATTTAAAAAACCTTAGAAATTCACTGAAAAAACCATAGGTTTCAGGGGCGTTATAGTTAGCTGGACTTTTCACTCGTACAAAACTATAGAAATTCCCCCGTTATAGTTAGTTCAGCTAACTATAACTCACGCGCCCGCAATGCACTGCTGATGACGTCACATATTACATCACTCATGACATGGTCAGTGACATCACTCATGACATCACTGATGACATCATCCTTGTGATAGAGTGGCAGACCTCCTCTCCCCCTAATATAACCTTTGATACACACATTCAAAAATAGAAATTAAAATTTTCAAAACAATGGAAATACCAATACCAGTTACAACAACCTATTCTGTAATTGTAAGACCCACATCCACATCCACTCATTCACCAACAGTCCTATACAGTCACTCATACATGTACTCACTCATCATATGTACTCATACACCTATACATCCTGTTACACAACGCCACTCATCCATAAAGTTACTCACACACATAGTCACTCATGCTAATAAAGAATCAAACATCCGTTTACCTACATATACAGTTATACACACACCACCACACTTACTTCTACAGAAACTTACACATACTTAGTCTTTTTAACAATCACTTATAGAAACACATACTTATTCATACAGGAACTCTTTCAATCTCTCACTATCACATATACTCACTTATATACACCAATAGTCACATATACTAGTTTAAAACATATGTAGTTACTCATAGAGACACTATTGAGACAGTCATTCACTCACTAACACACCCATGCACACACTCATCCACCCATACAGTCCTGCACACATGCTGTCTTCAACACATACAAACAGTGAATCACTCATTCATGCACCTATGCACTATGTAATACCCCCCACCGGACCATACAGACATCAGACACTTATACTGATACTCAAAACACCAACTAATAACCTATATAGATACTCATGTAGCTACTCACCAACCCATGCAGCCACTTATACACAAAGTGAGAGACTGACACAGATATTTACATATTTAAACATTACTCACTAAGCCATGTATTCACTAAGATACACTTAATCAGTCAGTTATACAATCAATTTTTCAAAAACAAATCATCCATTTAAACACTTATATACCCATTTATTCTTCCATCGACCTTGAGATATGTAATTTTCAGAAAAACACGCATTCACTGGATGATGTCATCAGTGATGTCATCAGTGATGTAATTTGAGATGTCATCAGTGATGTCATGAGTGATGTCACTGACCATGTCATGAGTGATGTAATATGTGACGTCATCAGCAGTGCATTGCGGGCACGCGAGTTATAGTTAGCTGAACTAACTATAACGGGGGAATTTCTATGGTTTTGTACAAGTGAAAAGTCCAGCTAACTATAACGCCCCTGAAACCTATGGTTTTTTCAGTGAATATATATATATATATATATATATATTTGTGTAAATTTGACTCTCAGTTGCTCAGTCCACTCAACAAATACATTAAACCACATTTTCTTAGTTAATTGAACCACGAGACCTATAAATCGATTTAAATGCACCAATGTAATCAGACTGAGATAGAATATCATCACTGTCAAAGAGCTAATTTTATGAGGTGTGCTGAGCGAGGGGAGCTAATTATTCCCATAAGTCTCTGGGGCACATTAAAAAAAATAGAAGATGAATGTGTATATTATTAACACCTAGAAAAATTGGAAAACAACGGGACAAATAATTACGTGGGCATACCGTATAGGAGTAGAAGTGTGATTCTATTTTATAATATCACACCACACCGTGGGTGTTAATTAACAATTTTTAACAAACATCTGACTTTTCTTTAAATTTACAAGTTAAAGAGTAATGTGAAAATTCAGTGACTCTCTTGAAACAATTGTCCTATGCTGAGAGGATTGCCAAGGATTTTTACATTAAAATCAAAACAAAATATTTTTCTCTTTTTACTGCCAATTTTTACTTGCATTACACAAACACATAAATGGATAGACTGGAATGAGAAATAAATAAAATAGACAAACATGTGAATTACTTTAGTCTTCAGTGGCATTTTACATTGAGCTCTTATGCAAACCATGTACCCTACCTCCTATGCTTCTCTGTTAGTGAGTTCTATGTCTGTGGGTGCTCATTGCCCATCACCTTTCCACTCTTTTCCCCAGTCACCATTTCCCTCAGGAGGAAGCACACGCAACGTGGAATCTTGCCACTCCCCAGATTCTTGGGACATGAAAAGGAAATGACGGGTTGGGGTACCAGGTATGCTGTAAAATAGAGGTGATAAAAAGGGATGGTGGGTCAGTTTAGGAGGGCAAAAGATTATAGAATGGAGAAAGGTTAATTTATTGAGGGTTAACAAGGGGCATTAGTAGTGAGTCTTTGAAAGAGGTAAAGTCACTTTTCTGATGGTTTAGGTCCATATTTCATGAGCATTAAGGGCTTATTGTGACTTGGGTGGTTGTAGAGCCAGCCCTGAAGTGGTCCAGAGAACGCCACTAAGCAGGTTGCATCCCACCTGCCATATCATGAACTTCCCACAGGCTCGGAGGTATGTGGGCAGTGAAGTCATTGCGGTGGCACGCTTCGGCTCTGGTAATGAGCCAGAAGTCATTGTCGGCCATCCTACAATGCCTCCGGCCAGTAAGTCAATCTGCTTCCTTGCATTACGTTATGCAAGAGAAACAGTGTGCACACCCGATCCCAAGGAATTAAAGGGAAAAACATGAGCACCAGTCACATTTCACAAGGGCACTTCAAGCCAGTTTTTCGCCTGATTACCTGGCTTTCTGATGACTCTTGCATGGCGGTGTCCTCACAGGGAAAAGGTCAGTGGAAAGGCAGGTCCTGATTGTACCGGTGGGAATCTTGGCAGAAGCCTGTGCATGGGCCGCTTCTGCCTCTCCCACCGCAGTAGAAGTAATGCAGTAGCACCCCGGGAGGCGTTCCATGGGTTTTGCAGTGGGTTTCCCTATACAACACCCATGGAATTTGATGCTGCCGCTGATTTACAAAGCTAGGGAAGCACTAAATCCGTACGCCTCCCAAGGTAAGGCTTAACGAGCGGTTCATTACTCCTCGTTTCTTCCTCTTTCCATGTGTGCTGCATTCTGCAGCATACCTAGAAAGAGAAAATCACATCTTATGCTTGTTTTTGTGCAGGAAGGTGCTTCTTCCTGTACAAAAACAATCCAGCATGCAACGGAAGCACCCTTGCACCATGCTGCAAAGGTGTCTACATTGGCACTAGCACAGGGAGAAAAGGCAGGAATGCACGTATTGCTTAATAAGAGTACATTCATCCTCTTCCACTTTGCAACAGGGCAGTGCAGCAATGGACCTTCCTGTGCTGCCCTAAGCCAAAATCCCATAAATAAGCCCCATAGTGTATTGTCCCTTTATTCTAGTAAAGGAATTATCTTAAGTGTTATATGTACTCTTGTTATTAACCGATTAGTATAATATCTCATCCTCATACTTTAAAGAACAATTCCCACATTCTAGCATCAGAGCTAAATATTGACATTTGCATTAATCAAGTATTTGACACTGTTGCTTTAAATGACAGATGGAGACCATGTCAGTATGAAGTTGACACTGTCACCATTGAGAATCACATTTTAAATCAAGTTTTTTTTAAAATCAGGGTGCCTCCACATTTTATTTCAGGGGAGTCCGAAGGAGACCACGCCATAGCCTTAAAAATAGCCATTTGAGACATGCTATGGTGGTCACAATACAAGTGTAAAAGGAGAACCATGATGTAAATATAGTTGAACATTAATTGCATTGATTTGAAATGCTGTCTAGTGTAATTTTTTTGTTAGTAAACAATAAAAATACAGTGCAAAACGTTAAAAATTTTTTTTTTAATTATGTTTATAGCCATCATGAAATAAGCGCATACACCGCAGTACCTCCATCTTTACACAATGGGTACATTTTGCATTGTGTTATCACTAATAGACCAAACTCACTCTATCCCAGCCCTCCAGTTCTTCAAGTGCCAAATATACCCTCTCCAAAAATGGTGGCCTCCACATTGATCGCAACGGGGGGAGCACAGGGGCTTCCCCTAAAAACATTCCATTTACCCCCGACCTTCTCAAAATGTTCCCAGGTAACCCCAACCTCAAAAACTACCTTCTCAGCTACTATACACCAATCCATGTCTCTCCTCCAGTCTTCCAGAAGCGGCGTTGTCACCGACCAGCACTGTTGAGCTATATTTTGCTTAGCAATATTTCATATTCAAAATCATACTGCCTAAGTCAGTAGCCTCCCATACATTAAGACGGTATCATTTGGCAGAGACCTGGTGATTGCTCCCACATACAGGATTCATACATGTCACCACTGACTCCCAGATATTCTGGACCATCGGACAGTCCCAAATGACATGGAAGAAGGTACCCTCACTGCCACACCCTCTAGGGAAATTTGCATCAGTCAGTCTACCCATTTTGAACAGTGTAGTATAGGAGAAATATACCCTATGGAGATCTTTCAATTTGGAAATCTCGGAAAAAAGAACCTAGCTACGGAAAAAGTTTTCTCGCTCAGTTGAAGTGAGAAAAAACCAAAGTATGAAAGGAAAAATGTCCTTTCTTGAGTCCCCTCACTCACCAGGGTTTCCCCACGGTGACATGCTTCATCATAGGGGCCATCGCAACCCAAGAATATGTGGTCTCGAGGAGAGGCAAACCCATCTGAGAGGATTTCCTTTCAACGTTCGAGTACGAACTTCTCAGCTCCTCGACGACCATGAAGCACAACTTTGCTTCATAATTAATACTACTGATTAATACATCGTATGTATTCACCTCGCCTGTTAATAGCGAGGTTAATATATACGATCCACTCCCTAATAGCGAAAGTGGGAGCGACCTCCAGTGTTGGACATCAGACTTAAGTCTCAATAAAGGAGGCTGGAGATTCCTGGCACAGAAGAGAACTGAATAAGGGGTAACATAGATAGCCAAGTAGTGGAAGCTCTCTGCCACCATTTGTACCCTGCAGGTCTCTGCGATATGTAGTTTATTAATGTGTATAACATATATGGTAGATTTAGACCAATTTATGGTGTACCCAGAGTACTTTCCAAAGCTGGTGAATATGTCTAATATCCTTAAAAGGGAGAATTGCAGCTCTACAATATATAATAAAATATTGTCAGCATATAGAGATATACTATCCTCCCATTCTCCAATCCAGCGGAGGTCTCCGATCAATGGGTCTGAACGATCCCAAGCCTCCAATGGTTCAAGGATCAAGGCAAAGAGGAGTGGGGAAAGCAGGCAGCTCTCTCTGGTTCCACGTCGGAGTGGAAACACCCTGGATGTCCTTCCATTGACTGCAACTTGAGCTAAGGGTTCAGAGTAAAGAAGTTGCAACTAGGAAAGGAACTTGGAGCCGAAGCCCATGAAATCCAACACAGCAAAAAGGTATGGCCATTCAACTGTGCTGAAGGTCATTCGAGCTTCCAATAAGAGGACCACTGCATCTTCGTGGATTGTATTAACGCGACCCAACCCTCCATGGAGCCTTTGGAGATTAAGGGCTGTGCTGCAACCAGGTATGAAGCCAGATTGATCACTATGTACCAACTTGGTGGTTTTTTTAATAAGTCGGGCTTCCAGGACTTTTACCAGCATTTTGATCTACATTGAGCAGATATATTGGTCGGTACCAGGTGCAGATCTCTGGTGGTTTACCATCCTAATGTAAAAACACTATTGAGGCAAATTGTTGGTCCCTGGGTAGAATGACCTGCCGCCATCTTTCCTTACACATCTTTAGCAAGTAGGGCACTACAGTTGCAGTAGTGAGTTTAAATAGCTCTATAGGTAAGCAATTCGGTCCCATTGCTTTGCCTGATCACACGCTTCATTTCGCCTGGACCACCTCATTTTCAGTAGGATCACTCTACATAGGTGCTGTGTCTTCCTCAGAAATAGCTGGAAGAGCCAGATTATCCAAGAGGTACTGGGAGTCCTCTGCAGTAGCTGTAACGGCAGGAGAATACAGCCGGGAATAATAACTGGTAAATACATTGACGATCTCTTGGGGATCGCGGACAAGTTCTCCTTGTTTCATGCAAATTTCCGTAACCCATTAAGTTGCCCGTACGCATCATTCTAGCCATGCTAACAGTTTCCCCATTTTATCCCAGACCTCAAATAATCGATGTGTGCAAAAAGATGTTTAATGGTAATCATATGGCATTTTTAACCCCTTGTATGCCCATGACGAGCTGTACTCGTCATGGAGCACAGTTGCGCTGTGCCCATGACGTCATGAGGCATACCCTAGGGAATCCCTCTGGTGCGGGCACCAGAGGGATTCCCTTTCTGCACAAATAGCCTCGGGAGCTGGGGAAGAGCTTCCCCAGCACCCGAGGCCCCCCCCCCCTTTCACTGTAATGACGATCGGCGCGCACGTCGCGCCGACGTCATTACAGTAAAAGTGAAACTGAAATGAGCCAAGAGGCTCATTTCAGGTTTCACTTTGTACGTGCTCAGGGGGCTTTCTCAGCCCCCTGAGCACGTAGAAAGACAGGAGAGGTATCGTTGGAAAGGGAAGAATCTCCCCTTTCCAATGGTACCCCTCCCCAGTGGATCCCTGCTTGGGGATCGCCACAGGAGGGTGATCCCCAAGCAGGGATCCACCCACTAGACACCAGGGAGGGGGGAGCAGCCCCTTGGGCAAGGGCCTTTGCTCCCCCCTGTGTAATTTTGTGAATTTTAGTCTTTTTGCCCCCCCGGGGGGGTAAAAAGCCCACTAGACACCAGGGAAGTTGCGTAAAAAAAAGAATAGGGGTGGGGGCTGCCCAAAACGGGCAGGCCCATGCCCCCACCCCCTCCCCCCAATTACTACAGTCTTTCTGCCCCCCCGGGGGGCAGATGGGGCATTAGCCCCAAATCTGCCCCTCCAGGGGGGCAGAAAACCCACTAAACTCCAGGGATTCGTTTTTAGTTTTATTTTTAGGGTGGGGGCTGCCCACAACGGGCACGCCAATGCACCCACCCACCCGCCACCATTACAGCCTTTCTGCCCCCCCAGGGGGGCAGATGGGGCATCGGCCCCCAATCTGCCCCCCCCGGAGGGGCAAAAAGCCCACTAGACACCAGGGAATTGCTAAAAAAAAAATAGGGGTGAGGGCTGCCCAAAACGGGCAGGCCCATACCCCCACCCCACCCCCCAATTATTACAGTCTTTCTGCCCCCTCCGGGGGGCAGATGGGGCATTGGCTCCTAATCTGCCCCTTCGGGGGGGGCAGAAAGCCCACTAAACACCAGGGATTTTTTTTGCGCAATTGTTTTTAGGGTGTGGGCTGCCCGAAACGGGCACGACAATGCCCCCACTCTCCCCCCACAAAAATGTCAGTCTTTCTGCCCCTCAGGAGGCAGATGGGAGCTGTAGCCCCCAATCTGGCCCCCCCTGGGGGTGCAGAATGCCCACTTTTTGTTTTATTAGTGTAGGGGTAGGGGCTCCCCAAAATGGGCATGACAATACCCCACCCCCAGAGAAATTCCAGTCCTTCTGGCCCCCCGGGAGGGCAGATGGTGGCAGTGGCCCCTGATCTGCCCCCTGGGGGGGGCAGAAAGCCCAGTAGGCGCCAGCGAGTATGCAGGCTTTTTTTATGCGTGGGGGTGGGGGCTGCCCAAAATGGTCATACCAATGCCCCCACCCCCACAAAATATAGCCACAGTCTTTCTGCCCCTTTAGGGGCATATCAGGATGAAACCCCCTTCCCCGATTCTCCCCCAGGGCGGCAGAAAGCCCACTGGGCTCCAATTTGTTTTTTTTAAATGTGCATACCTGTGGATTTTGGGCCCTAGCGCAGTTGGCATGTAGGCAAACCTAGCAAAACTGTACATTCTTTAAAACTAGACACAGAGGGGAATCCTGGATGGGGTGACTTCACTGGCTCTCACCAGGTTCTGTTTCCCAGAATCCATTGCAAACCTAAAAATGTGTTCAAAATAACAGATTTTCCTCACATTTCTTTGTCGGAAAGTTCCTGAATCTGCGTGGGTCCACAAAATTCCACCCACCCTGCGTTCCCCAAAGTCTTCAGAGAAAAATGGTACCTCACTTGCGTGGGTAGGCATAGTGCCCGCATCAGGCAAGGGCCCAAAACCTATTGAGGAGACATCAAAATTACCTATCACAAAACAACCTGGTTTTGCAAAGGGGGTCCTATGAGTTTTTGGCCCCGGGCTTGGCGGCCACCTAGGGAAACCTACCAAACCCACACATTTCTGAAAACTAGACACCCAGGGGATTCCAGGGAGGTATGGTTTGCATGGATCCCCCAACGTTTCCTTACCCAGAATGCCCTGCAAACCTCAAATTTAGCTGTAAACATCACCTTTTTCACACATTTTTGTGTGGGAAAGTTGTGGCATCACCGGGGTGACACAAATTTCCAACCACCCAGCGTTCCCCCGGGTCTCCCGATAAAAACGGTGCCTCACTCGTGTGGGAGGCCCAAGTACCCGCGACAGGCATGGCCCCAAAACGTATTGAGGCGACATGAAAATTGCCTACCTCAAAATGACCTGGTTTTGAAAGGGGGGTCACCTGGGTTTTTGGCCCGGTGCTCGGCAGCCACCTAGGGGAACCTACCAAACCCACACATTTCTGAAAACTAGATACCCGGGGGATTCCAGGGAGGTATGGCTTGCGTGGATCCCCCAACATTTCCTTACCCAGAATGCCCTGCAAACCTCAAATTTATCTGTAAACATCACCTTTTTCACACATTTTTGAGTGGGATAGTTGAGGCATCACTGGGCTGACACAAATTTCCTACCACCCAGCATTCCCCCGGGTCTCCCGATAAAAACGGTGCCTCACTCGTATGGGAGGCCCAAGTACCCGCGACAGGCATGGCCCCAAAACGTATTGAGGCGACATGAAAATTGCCTACCTCAAAACGACCTGGTTTTGAAAGGGGGGTCACCGGGGTTTTTGGCCCGGTGCTCAGCGGCCACCTAGGGGAACCTACCAAACCCACACATTTCTGAAAACTAGACACCCGGGGGATTCCAGGGAGGTATGGCTTGCGTGGATCCCCCAACGTTTCCTTACCCAGAATGCCCTGCAAACCTCAAATTTAACTGAAGAAATCACCTTTTTCACACATTTTTGTGTAGGAAAGTTGAGGCATCACCGGGCTGACACAAATTTCCTACCACCCAGCGTTCCCCCGGGTCTCCCGATAAAAACGGGGCCTCACTCTTGTGGGAGGCCCAAGTACCCGCGACAGACAAGGCCCCAAAACGTATTGAGGCGACATGAAAATTGCCTGCCTCAAAACGACCTGGTTTTGCAAGGGGGGTCACCTGGGTTTTTGGCCCGGTGCTCAGCGGCCACCTAGGGGAACCTACCAAACCCACACATTTCTGAAAACTAGACACCCGGGGGATTTCAGGAAGGTATGGCTTGCGTGGATCCCCCAACGTTTCCTTACCCAGAATGCCCTGCAAACCTCAAATTTAGCTGAAAACATCACCTTTTTCACACATTTTTGTGTGGGAAAGTTGAGGCATCACCGGGCTGACACAAATTTCCTACCACCCAGCGTTCCCCCGGGTCTCCCGATTAAACCGGTGCCTCACTCGTGTGGGAGGCCCAAGTACCCGCGACAGGCAAGGCCCCAAAACGTATTGAGGCGACATGAAAATTGCCTACCTCAAAACGACCTGGTTTTGCAAGGGGGGGTCACCTGGGTTTTTGGCCCGGTGCTCAGCGGCCACCTAGGGGAACCTACCAAACCCACACATTTCTGAAAACTAGACACCCGGGGGATTCCAGGGAGGTATGGCTTGCGTGGATCCCCCAACGTTTCCTTACCCAGAATGCCCTGCAAACCTCAAATTAAGCTGAAAAAATCACCTTTTTCACACATTTTTGTGTGGGAAAGTTGTGGCATCACCGGGCTGACACAAATTTCCTACCACCCAGCTTTCCCCCGGGTCTCCCGATAAAAACGGTGCCTCACTCGTGTGGGAGGCCCAAGTACCCGCGACAGGCAAGGCCCCAAAATGTATTGAGGCGACATGAAAATTGCCTACCTCAAAACGACCTGGTTTTGCAAGGGGGGTCACCTGGGTTTTTGGCCCAGTGCTCAGCGGCCACCTAGGGGAACCTACCAAACCCACACATTTCTGAAAACTAGACACCCCGGGGTTTCCAGGGAGGTATGCCTTGCGTGGATCCCCCAAAGTTTCCTTACCCAGAATGCCCTGCAAAACTCAAATTTAGCTGAAAAAATCACCTTTTTCACACATTTATGTGTGGAAAAGTTGAGGCATCACCGGGCTGACACAAATTTCCTACCACCCAGCGTTCCCCGGGTCTCCCGATAAAAACGGTGCCTCACTCGTGTGGGAGGCCCAAGTACCCGCGACAGGCAAGGGTCCAAACCGTAGTGCGCCTCAACAGGCAAGGGTCCTAAACGTAGTGCGCCTCACTACGTTTTGGGCCCTTGCCTGTCGCGGGTACTTGGGCCTCCCACATGAGTGAGGCACCGTTTTTATCGGGAGACCCGGGGGAACGCTGGGTGGAAGGAAATTTGTGTCAGCCCGGTGATGCCACAACTTTCCCACACAAAAATGTGTGAAAAAGGTGATTTTTTTAGCTAAATTTGAGGTTTGCAGGGCATTCTGGGTAAGGAAACGTTGGGGGATCCATGCAAGCCATACCTCCCTGGAATCCCCCGGGTGTCTAGTTTTCAGAAATGTGTGGGTTTTGTAGGTTCCCCTAGGTGGCCGCCGAGCACGGGGCCAAAAACCCAGGTGACCCCCCTTGCAAAACCAGGTCGTTTTGAGGTAGACAATTTTCATGTCGCCTCAATACGTTTTGGGGCCTTGCCTGTCGCGGGTACTTGGGCCTCCCACACGAGTGAGGCACCGTTTTTATTGGGAGATCCGGGGGAATGCTGGGTGGTAGGAAATTTGTGTCAGCCCAGTGATGCCTCAACTTCCCCACACAAAAATGTGTGAAAAAGGTGATGTTTTCAGCTAAATTTGAGGTTTGCAGGGCATTCTGGGTAAGGAAACGTTGGGGGATCCACGCAAGCCATACCTCCCTGGAATCCCCCGGGTTTCTAGTTTTCAGAAATATGTGGGTTTGGTAGGTTCCCCTAGGTGGCCGCTGAGCACCGGGCCAAAAACCCAGGTGACCCCCCCTTGCAAAACCAGGTCGTTTTGAGGTAGGCAATTTTCATGTCGCCTCAATACGTTTTGGGCGCTTACCTCTCGCGGGTACTTGGGCCTCCCACACGAGTGAGGAAATGTTTTTATCGGGAGACCCGGGTGAACGCTGGGTGGTAGGAAATTTGTGTCAGCCCGGTGATGGCTCAACTTTCCCACACAAAAATATGTGAAAAAGGTGATTTTTTCAGCTAAATTTGAGGTTTGCAGGGCATTCTGGGTAAGGAAACGTTGGGGGATCCACGCAAGCCATACCTCCCTGGAATCCCCCGGGTGTCTAGTTTTCAGAAATGTGTGGGTTTGGTAGGTTCCCCTAGGTGGCCGCCGAGCACCGGACCAAAAACCCAGGTGACTCCCCTTGCAAAACCAGGTCGTTTTGAGGTACGCAATTTCATGTCGCCTCAATACATTTTGGGGCCTTGCCTGTCACGGGTACTTGGGCCTCCCACACGAGTGAGGCATCGTTTTTATCGGGAGACCCGGGGGAATGCTGGGTGGTAGGAAATTTGTGTCAGCCCGGTGATGCCTCAACTTTCCCACACAAAAATGTGTGAAAAAGGTGATGTTTTCAGCTAAATTTGAGGTTTGCAGGGCATTCTGGGTAAGGAAACATTGGGGGATCCATGCAAGCCATACCTCCCTGGAATCCCCCAGGTGTCTAGTTTTCAGAAATGTGTGGGTTTTGTAGGTTCCCCTAGGTGGCCGCTGAGCACCGGGCCAAAAACCCAGGTGACCCCCCTTGCAAAACCAGGTCTTTTTGAGGTAGGGGATTTTCATGTCGCCTCAATACGTTTTGGGGCCTTGCCTGTCGCGGGTACTTGGGCCTCCCACACGAGTGAGGCACCGTTTTTATTGGGAGACCCGGGGGAACGCTGGGTGGTAGGAAATTTGTGTCAGCCCGGTGATGCCTCAACTTTCCCACACAAAAATGTGTGAAAAATTTGATTTTTTCAGCTAAAATTGAGGTTTGCAGGGGATTCTGGGTAAGGAAACGTTGGGGGTTCCATGCAAGCAATGCCTCCCTGGAAGCACATGGGTGTCTAGTTTTAAAAAATGTATAGGTTTGCTAGGTTTCCCAAGGTGCCCGCAGAGCTAGGGTTCAAAAACTACAGCTAGACATTTTGCCAAAAAAGGGTCATTTTTCACTGCGAAATTGAGGTGTGACCACATTGCGTTTTGCGCCGTTTCCTGTCGCGGGCACTAGGCCGACCCACACAAGTGAGGTACCGTTTTTCTTGTAAGACTTTGGGGAACGCGGGGTGGGTGGAAATTTGTAGATCCACGCAGATTCCGGAACTTTCCACCACAGAAATGTGGGGAAAATGTGTTTTTTTTGTCAATTTTTTAGGTTTGCAAGGGATTCTGGGTAACAGACCCTGGTGGGAGGCAGTCAAGTCACCCCATCCTGGATTCCCCTGGGTGTCTAGTTTTCAAAAATGTATAGGTTTGCTAGGTTTCCAAAGGTGCCTGCAGAGCTAGGGTTCAAAAACTACAGCTAGACATTTTGCCAAAAAAGGGTCATTTTTCACTGCGAAATTGAGGTGTGACCACGTTGCGTTTTGCGCCGTTTCCTGTCGCGGGCACTAGGCCGACCCACACAAGTGAGGTACCGTTTTTCTTGAAAGACTCTGGGGAATGCGGGTGGGTGGAAATTTGTGGATCCACGCAGATTCCGGAACTTTCCACCACAGAAGTGTGTGGAAAATGTGTTTTTTTTGTCAACTTATTAGGTTTGCAAGGGATTCTGGGTAACAGACCCTGGTGGGAGGCAGTCAAGTCACCCCATCCTGGATTCCCCTGGGTGTCTAGTTTTCAGAAATGTATAGGTTTGCTAGGTTTCCCAAGGTGCCCGCAGAGCTAGGGTTCAAAAACTACAGCTAGACATTTTGCCAAAAAAGGGTCATTTTTCACTGCGAAATTGAGGTGTGACCACGTTGCGTTTTGCGCCGTTTCCTGTCGCGGGCACTAGGCCGACCCACACAAGTGAGGTACCGTTTTTCTCGTAAGACTTTGGGGAACGCGGGGTGGGTGGAAATTTGTAGATCCACGTAGATTCCGTAACTTTCCACCACAGAAATGTGGGGAAAATGTGTTTTTTTTGTCAATTTTTTAGGTTTGCAAGGGATTCTGGGTAACAGACCCTGGTGGGAGGCAGTCAAGTCACCCCATCCTGCATTCCCGTGGGTGTCTAGTTTTCAAAAATGTATAGGTTTGCTAGGTTTCCCAAGGTGCCCGTAGAGCTAGGGTTCAAAAACTAGAGCTAGGCACTTTGCCAAAAAAGGGTAAATTTTCACTGCGATATTGAGTTGTGATCACGTTGCATTTTGCGCCGTTTCCTGTCGTGGGCACTAGGCCGACCCACACAAGTGAGGTACCGTTTTTCTCGTAAGACTTTGGGGAACGCAAAATGGGTGGAAATTTTTGGATCCACGCAGATTCCGGAACTTTCCACCACAGAAATGTGGGGAAAATGTGTTTTTTTTGTAAATTTTTTAGGTTTGCAAGGGATTCTGGGTAACAGACCCTGGTGGGAGGCAGTCAAGTCACCCCATCCTGGATTCCCCTGGGTGTCTAGTTTTCAAAAATGTATAGGCTTGCTAGGTTTGCCAAGGTGCCCACAGAGCTAGGGTTCAAAAACTAGAGCTAGGCACTTTGCCAAAAAAGGGTAAATTTTCACTGCGATATTGAGTTGTGACCACGTTGCGTTTTGCGCCGTTTCCTGTCGCGGGCACTATGCCTACCCACACAAGTGAGGTACCATTTTTTTCGGGAGACTTAGGGTAATTCAGTTTTGTAAAGGAACTGTTATTATCTATTGACTTTCGATGCATTCCTGCCTTCCAAATTAAAGATATTGTGTAAAAAAGAAGTCATTCTAAAAAATGACTGATAATTCTCATGCTAGTATGAGTATTCCCAATTTCAGAAATGTGCAAATATCTACTGTTTCTAAACTCTATATTTTGTTCCCATTTCAGAAATACATAGGTGTCTTTCATACCGATTTTTCCATGTACACATTTTTACAGAAAAATTACTATATACCCGGTACATAATAAAAAACCATTGCAAGTTGCTGCTCAGTTTTTGGCTCTGGGTTCGTCAGGTTCTTGGTGAACCTACAAGTCCTATATATCCCCACAACCAGTAATGTCCAGCGGATGTAATGGTATATTGCTTTCAAAGAGCTGTCATAATTACAAGAAGTTACAGGTGAAAACGTTGACATGAAAGGCTTTTTTTTCAACTAATTTTCAATTTATCCTATATTTAACTGTTAGTTTCTATGAAAAAACCTTGATGGATCTACACAAATGACCCCTTGCTGAATTCAGAATTTTGTCTTTTCTCGAAAATGTATAGCTTTCCAGGATCCATTATTGCTTTTGTACCCATTTCTGCCATTAACTGGAAGGAGGTCAAAAGCACAAAAAATAGCAAAATTAGGCTATGTCCCAGAAAAATGCCAAAACTGTGTAAAAAATGTTGGGTTTCTGACAAAAGTCTGGTATCCCCGAAAAGCTGGGAAAATGGTGATTTCAACCCCACAAACTCTTTTTTGATAACATTTGCAGGGAAAAACCCAGATGCTTTCATTTGCAGCCCGTTTTTCCAATTTTTCCGAAATAAACCAAAATGTTGCTGTATTTTGGCTCATTTCTGTGACCCCTCTAGGAGAATCCACAAATCCTGGGTACCTTTATAATCCCCATGATGTTGGAAGAAAAGGATGCAAATTTGGCGTGGATACCTTATGTGGTCAAAAAGTTACAGGGGCCTCAGCGCTCACTACCCCAAATAGCTAAAAAAGGGCGTGGCACAGGAGGGGAAAAGGCCTGGCAGCAAAGGGGTTAACATTGCTTTTGTGAAAAGGTTCTTTTCATGGAAGAACTATTGTGTTTCTGTTTTGTGGAGGCTTGCGTGCATTTTGTTTACTATATGAGCGAGTGTCATTCTCTTCAAAATAATGAGCAAAATTCCCTGTTATTAAAGGGTGGCCTAGGCAGTTCAACAGAGAGCCGGACCAATGCCAGATATTCCGGCTATCCACATTTAAATAAAAGTACATACAGTGAATGTAAATGGAATTCATTACATAGTTCATGGTTGTTCTGAAAGTCTTTCTTGGATCCGACAACACTGGATCTACGTTGAACAACTACAATTATGCATTATTGTGTGCAGCAGTGGAATGATTATGTGCCGAAGTTTCTTCTTGCCACGGGCTCACATGGAATGCAGATATGAATGAGAATGCCAGTGAACAAGCTATACTTTTGTACAGAGATTGAATGACCATCACTTCACACTTTGAAAAATAGTATTGAGAATGGTGCTTTGACAAAGCAGTTTCCCCCTTCCTACCTGTACTCCTTTGTATGTTTGAAGTACTCGAACAATCCCATTGTGAATGGGCGTCCTTTAAGTCACCCCTTTTATAACTAAATCCTCCTCACTATGGGGCGTATGTACAAGCTGCTATCGCCACCACAACATCACTTTTTCCGATGTTGTGGTGGCTATAGGGGCATTGCCTTATTTACAGGGCAGCTTTAAGCCACTTAACGTAGCTTAACGCTGCCTGATAAATAAGGCCGCCTTTCACGTTATGCTTAGCGTAAAAAGGGTGTGCAGTGGGTGTTGCGGTGGGCGTTCCACCGCAACAACAATTGATTTTGACTCTGACCCCTATTTACAAGGGCAGCTTAAATAGGAGGCAGTGCCAAAATTAGGACCAGGGTAACCTTGTCTTAAGTTTGCGAAATGCATTATTTCTCCTCGTTTTTGCTTTTCCACGTGTGCTGCCCTGTGCAGCACACATGGACAAAGCAAAATGCCTTGGATTGTTTATGTACAGGAAGGTCCCCCTTCCTGTACATAAACAATCTTAAAAAGAAAATGCCATTTTGTGACTTCCATGTGTGCTGCGTTAAGCAGCACATATAAGAGTGACTAAATGGCATTTAAAGATTGTTTATGTACAGGAAGGGGGACCTTCCTGTACATAAACAATCTTTCCCCTGCGGGCAGACACCCTTGCACTATGGTGCAATGGTGCCTGCTTTGGCTAACACTGCAGTGTAGCGCCAGCGCAGGGGGAAATACATGTCTCAGAAATAGAGTAACCATAGCGTGCCTGCCCAACAGTCTAAAAAAACGAAATAATGAAATAATGAGTTTGAAAGTTCCCTCATACGCTAAAGACTGAAGAGGAGTGAAAGGTAAGAGTGGAGAAAGAAAAAAGACAGACAGAGAGAGAGACAGTGAGTTTAAACAGACCTTGGAATGAGGTAGGCTCAATATAGCGACTACGGACTACAGACTACGGACCAGGCATAACCGCCTGTTAGTCTGGATTCCATGAGTCCCACATTCCCCTTTTACTTCAGGATTTGTGTCACATGCTTCTTTCGGGACAACTCATCTGAATCAGGGATGTAAGTTGCAATGGAAATCATTTCTTTCCTTTCTGCCTCCTTTTTCAGATCACTGTAGGTTATATTCTCACTATTCAACGAATAGGATACCCACTTGAGCAGCTAAGTTTTCATTTAGGTCATGGAGAAGTGCCATTGATCCTTGTTAAGATGAAGAAGGCATAAAACATGTTCAGTAGATTTTTAGAAATTTGGGGGCATCATTTTCCTTAGATTATAATTTCTCAGACCAATTTACCTCTCACATAAATTCCCTCCTCACATGTTCTCTTGGAGGATGTAGGTCTGGCTATTGTAGGCCTTTAGGCAAGATAAAAGATCTCTGACAAAGAGCCCCATCGAGGGGCCCATTGGGCATTGCAGTGCCAGCCTGGTGAAGGGCACATCCCGATGATCAATCATGTTAGCTTTTAGTGGGGGAGGGCTTGTGCTTCTAAAACAAGGGGCCCGATTCACAGAACTAATTTAAGACAAAATCCTAAACTTACTCCCATTTTCATATTCACAGAAGGCACTTACTCATTTTGGTATTCACAGAACACACTTACTCACTTCGGTATTCACAGAAGTTAGGAGTCCTAACTTTAGGACTCCTAAATGCCTTCTGTGAATACCGAAAGTCTTAAAATTAGGATTTTTCTCAGTTTAGGAGTCCTAAAGTTAGGACTCCTAACTTTACTACTACTAAACTGAGAAAAATCCTAAATTTAAGGCTTTCGGTATTCACAGAAGGCATTTAGGAGTCCTAAAGTTAGGAGTACTAACTATACTACTACTAAACTGCGCAAAATCCTAATTTTAAGACTTTCGGTATTCACAGAAGGCATTTAGGAGTCCTAAAATTAGGACTCTTAACTTCTGTGAATACCGAAATGAGTAAGTGCCTTCTGTGAATACCAAAATGGTAGTAAGTTTAGGATTTTGTCTTAAGTTAGTTCTGTGAATCGGGCCCTAAATGTCTCCTATTACCTCAATAGGTCCTGGTACTATAGTGGGCAACTAGGACCTTCACTATGGAAATGCACACTGAATGGTTGAGATATATGTGCTCAGAGAAGACGTGTGCTGGAATGGAATTCCTCTCTGTCCTCTTCAATTTTTTATATTTACATTTATAGTTAGGACCACTTTCTATAGAAAACAGATGTTCGGTCTGCTAGTAACTTTGTGCCATTTGACAAATCATCACAAAAGTTTCCACAAAAAAAGATTCAGCATCTCTGATTCTTCCTGGAAAGTTTTGAAGCGATCTGTTGCGCAGGTGCCAATAAAAAGCGACAATGCAAAAATGGCTGAACGGATTTCCACCAAATTTGACAGAAAAGCTAGATCATGGTCCAGAAAATGTGTGATATGTTGTTAATCTATTTAGGAGTGTTTGAAAAATTAAGGTAAAACATTTATGTACTTCAGAGGAGGATTTACAGATCCTCGTAGGCCGGCCACAACCTGAGAAATATTTTGCAGCCCACCATCTTGAGTCTAGGGGACTCAGTGACCGTGTCCTACATTAAATATAAAAATAACATATAAGGAGATGGGGCACTAACATTAAAATAAACCATTTGTTTTTGCCATTTCAAGGGTCCACTGATCCTCTCTGGTCCCCAATGTAGCTCCACGTGTGGATCTGCAGTGTATATGTCGATCTCTGGCACTACAAGAAAAGAAAACAGTATGTTCACTGCTAATAGGTGGCAAGGCCCTGCTTCCAACCCCATGCCTTCTGTCATGCACTGCCGGGTGTAGGGTGCCCCCGGGGGAATGGCCACAGGAACTGGCTGCAGTCCAGACTCTGAATCCAACCCCTCACTGTACGTGGCCAAAGGCTGTGCAGGTCAGGGGGTTGGACACCTGTGGGGGCCTGGGCACCCATGGGGTAGGGTGCAGAAAGAGAGAGTGTTTGTGTTGGTGTGTGTGCGTGTGTGTGTGTGTGTGTGGTGGCTGATCACTTTTGAAAATGATGTGTCATAATACCTGCCCCAAAGGTATCTGCTGAGCTTTGAAATAGATGTCCCGTGATGGCTGTCCCGAACTGGAGTTAGCAGACAGTGCCTGCCTGACCTAATGACATTTTTGCTATATCTGCTAAAACGTCTTTTGCTTCGGAAAGGCACTAAATAATTTGAAATATGCAAAATTCACACTTGATATAGACAAACCTTCACCTCACTTTAGTTCAACAATCATGTGCAGCTCTCCAGCAAGGTTTCTGCTATAGACATGCAAACTTAACGAAAAAGAAAGTGAAGATATTCGAAGTATTATAATCGTTTACTAGTAACTCCTGCAAAGGCATAATAAGTGATTAACTACTACTGCAGTTCTTAATATGATTTTAATTAAAAATGGCATGAATTAGCTGGCAGGTCAAGATTATTATCGGCCTGGTTCACAAAGGTAAATACTTTTGAGTAAGTTCACACTTTTGAGTATATTTGCCATTTTTCAGTAGTGTTAAAATTAATTAAATGAAATTATTTAAAGTATTTAAAAATATAAATATAAATGAATGTGAAAAAATATATACAACTAGTACATATTAGTTCTTTATAAAATATTTTAATTACCTATTTTGCATGTAAAAATTAAGTAACAATACCTTTCATTAATAATTAAATTGGCCTGACCAATCCGGATTCATCCCCTGCCACTCCACCCCACACAACCTCTGCACCCTCGTTGCAGCTATGCACTATCTGCACTCTAGGTGTCAGCAGTAGCTGCTCTGCTCGACGCCGCTAAGGCGTTCGACTCGCTCGAACTGCCTGTAGAGAGCCACCCGGACTCTCCCCAACAGTGTAGCACATAACACGCATCCCTACACCCCTCGGGGCGGGCTCGTCCCGAGGGGATAAATAAAGGTGGGCAAGACCGCACCTGGTCTTCCGGCCCAGAACTGTATAGTGGCGTCCGTGTGTCCTTTACTGCTGCACAACCACAGTAACTGCGACACCAGGCCGCGCCACGCTACACTGGCGACGAGGCCGGTCGTAACATCGCGTGCTTTTGCCTGTGTGCCTGGCTGGTGCGGAGCCCACCCGCATCGCCGCTGCCCCTGGTACTCACCTGGTGCTGCTGAGCCTGAGCGGAGCCCACCCGCATGCTGCCGGCGTGGAGTCTGTGACATCCGGGGGTGAGTGGTTGCCCGGGCGCCCCTGCGCGCTGCTCCGTGTCCTGCCCCGGCGCTGTGCTCCACGTGGGTGCCTCCCGTAGCGCTCTCTGCCGGCTGCATCGGGCGACTTCCTGGAGGGGGGCTCGGGGAAGCTGCCCTGCTCCTGCCTGCCTGGCTGCTCGCTCGCTCTCGAGTGAGGCACGTTCTGGGGCCATAACGAGGTGGAGAGCTCTCGAAGTGAGGGGAGAATGGACATTTCAACACCTTGCTGCTGCCAATAAAGTTTCCTGAGTGCTTTCAAGCTCTGCAAGCCTGCAATCAGCCATCATACTTCAGCAAGAAGGTGCAGACTCAAACAAGCATTGGCAAGGCCAGCCACGTGGGGGCGACATCACGTCCAAGCACAGGGAAACTATAACAAGCATTGGCAAGGCCACCCAGACAACACAATTACAATAAGCATTGGCAAAGCCAACTAGAGAAAAAAAAAAAGACAAGCAGGACTACCCCGAGCCAACCATACAGTGGTAACACAACAGCCACACCCAATACTGCCGCACAATGTCCACAGGAGCCGCAGCAGGTGCGGGCACGCCACAGGCTGGCTGATCCAATCAAGGCGCCGGCAACAATCCTCCGCTGCCACCGGTGTTCTCCCACACCGCAGTAGCACCGCTGCCACCGTTCAGCGAGACCGCAGATCCGGCCACAGCGGCGCCAAGGTGGAAGGCCTGGGTAGGGCGCTTAAATCACTACTTTAAAGGGACCAGGGAGACCGATGGGACAGTCAAGCGGTCACTTCTCATTTACTATGGCGGAGCCGAAATCTATGATTTATTCGACATGCTTCCCAACACACGGAATGAAGATGACTACGACGCAGCGGTTAGAGCACTGAATGCGCATTTTGACCCCCAGATCAATCCGGATTTCGAGAAGTTCAAGTTCCGGAGGGCGTGGCAAACGGACACGGAATCCGTCGACATGTTCTATGCGCGGCTGCGCCGGCTGGCCAGCACGTGCCCCTTCGTAGACCAAAGAGTGGAGACAAGAGACCAGATCATTCTAGGCTGCTGCTCCAAACTCTTGCGCAAGCTAATCCTTCGCCAGCCAGGAATCTCGCTGGATGAGATCCTCGTGCTTGCCCGGTCCCATGAGCTGTCGGATGACCGGGCAGAAGAAATGGAGGCGGCCCTCCACGCCCCAGTGGCTACGGGGTCGGGGTTCAAGAGCACACCCATCAAGGAAGAAAAGGTGGAGCCGATCCAGCGACGTCCTGCTGCACCCCGCCAAGCGCCCAAACCCGCGCCAGGAGGGTCGTGTGGGTATTGTGGGGAAGACCACCCAGTGACGGCCGTCTGCGGGGCAAAAGGGAAGATATGCTCCCGCTGCGGGAGGATGAACCACTATGCCCGAGTGTGTCGGGGCGGGCGGTTCCGACAGCCGTCATCGCGGCCCAGGTCTGGGCCCCAGCAAGTGTGCCAGATCTCGCAGGAAGAGCCACTGGCGAACCAAGACCGCCAGCCACAGCCACGGCCCCCGATATACGAAGACGAAGATGACGAAGTCTTCGTGGTATCATACGTCAGCCGGACGGGATCCCGGCGAAGACCGCCGCCCATGTGCTCTGTCTCGGTGGGAGACACGGAGATCCAAGCCCTCATAGACACTGGGGCCTCGGTCAACGTAATGGACTCCGACCAATACGACCGTCTGTCACCGTGACCCCCCTTGACGCCGTCCAGGGAGCGCATATACACATACGACGGAACAGACCCTCTTCCTCTCCGTGGCGTCATCAGCGCCACCATCACCAGCGGGGGGTACTCCACCCAGACACAATTTCATGTCACGGAAGGTAAGAAGGGGATGCTGCTCAGCTGTCACACGGCGGAAGATCTCGGTCTAGTGGTCTTTGCAAACCAGATTCACGAGTCCCACGCCGAAGACATCCTCCAAGAGTTCCCTACACTCTTCACCGGCCTGGGGAAACTCAAGGGCAAATGTTTCAAATTGCACATAGACCAGTCAGTATGGCCAGTAGCCCTCAGGCATCGGAGGGTGCCATTCAACTTGCGCCCTCAAGTGGAAGAGGAGCTGCGGAAGCTCGAGGAGCTGGACGTTATCGAGAAGGTGTCTGGCCCCACCCCCTGGGTGTCCCCGCTGGTCGTGGCACCCAAGCCGAAGCAACCGGGGGCCATCAGACTCTGAGTGGATATGCGGCTACCCAACACCGCAGTGAAAAGGGAGCGGCATATCACCCCTACGATGGACGATATAGTGGCAGACCTCAACGGGGCGAAATGGTTCTCGAAGCTAGACCTCAATGCTGGCTATCATCAGCTAGAGCTTGACCCGAGCAGCCGGTACATCACCACATTTTCGACTCATGTTGGGCTCCGGAGGTACAAAAGGCTGAGCTTCGGAGTCTCCTCGGTGGCGGAGGAATCCGTGAGACTCTGTCCGGGCTGCAAGGGGTGATCAACCTCAGCGACGACATCTTGGTCTTCTCGAACACGCTAGAGGAACATCACGCGCACCTCAGGGCCATGCTCCAGAGACTGGCAGAATGTGGGTTGACACTGCATGAGGCAAAATGCTCGTTCTACCAAGACAGCGTGGACTTCTTTGGATATACCTTCACTCGGGAAGGGCTCCTAGTGGATCCGAAGAAAGCCGAGGCCATCAGAGCCGCCCAGACGCCTCGCAGTCCGACGGAAGTAAGGAGCTTCCTTGGGATGGCCACCTACTGTGGGCGTTTCATCCCTAACTTGGCCGCCATATCAGAGCCTCTACGCGCCACGATCACCCATGGGAATGGACACCAGCAGCCAACAAGGCGTTTCGAGAAATCAAAGAGGGACTCCTCGACAAAACGATCATGGCCTACTTTCACCCCCGAAGAAAAACGGAGTTGGTGGTGGATGCCAGCCCGGTGGGCCTCGGGGCGGTCCTCCTGCAGGAGCACAGTCACGAAGTGTGGAAGCCAGTCGCGTATGCCAGTAAAGCCCTCACTGATACCGAAACGAGGTATGCCCAGATTGAACGGGAGGCGCTGGCTATCAAATGGGCCTGCCAGCATTTCCATCTGTATCTTTGCGGACAAGAGTTCACTGTGGTGACGGATCACAAGCCACTGATCCCACTGTTCACGGGACTATCCAGGCTGGCGCCGCCGAGGATTAAGCGGTGGGCTGTGCAGCTCCAGGCGTATGACTTTAAAGTAATTTACAGACCCGGGGCCCACAACCCCGCGGATTATCTCTCCCGTCACCCCGAACCAAACACACCGTCCGCCGCAACGGAAGACACCTTCGGCACAGAGGCGTTTGTCCGCATGATCACACAGGGGCATGCCCCAAGGCCATGACGCTGGAGGAGATCAGTCAAGCCACTCGTGAGGACCCCACCCTCACGCTCGTCCGCAGGGCTCTGGACAGCAACGGATGGTCCCACTTCATGGACGGGGCCCGAGCCCTGCGACCCGAGGTTAGCCACGCTCGACAGCAACTGTGGCATGTCCGGAGTGAGCTCAGTCTGGGAGAAGAAGGAATAATCCTAAGGGGCCGCCTCATCGTAGTCCCAGAAAGCCTCCAGGACAGAATTCTTGCACTGGCGCATGTGGGCCACCAGGAAATGGCCAAGACTAAAGCCCGGCTGCGGGACAAGGTCTGGTTCCCAGCCATGGACTCGAAAGCGGACGAGATGGTTCGCCAGTGTCACACCTGCATCATCACTGGGGGAGACCCAGCCCCCGCTCCTGTGATCACCGAAGCAGCATGTGAAACGCCTTGGACACATCTCAGCATGGATTTCGGAAGCTTCCCGGACGGTCGACACATGATGGTCATTGTCGATTCCTTCTCCAAATTCCCGATCATCGAAATACTGTCATCCACTGCATTTCCCTCAGTTTCGGGCCCTAGGTCGAGTGTTCGCGACGATGGGGCTGCCAGAAGAAGTTAAGACTGACAATGGGCCCCCCTTCCAGGGGAGGGAGTTTCAGGAGTACCTGGCAAGTCTAGCGATCCGACACAGGAAGATAACTCCCTTGTGGCCCCAGGTGAATGGAGAGGTCGAGCGACTGATGAGGACGCTCAACCGAGCGCTGAGGATTGCCGTGGACGAGGGAGAAGATCCAGAGGCAGCCCTGGACCAGTTTCTCGGAGTGTACCGCCAAACACCCCACAGCACCACCAAGTGTGCCCCGGCTCACATCCTGTTCAAGCGGGCCCCGCGGGACCTCATCCCGTCCGGTCCAGGGTGGGTCCCCGTGGAGAGAGATGGAGCGGCCATCCAAGCGAGGCGTGAAGGCATGAATCAGAAGGCGAGTGAGTCTCGAAGAGCCCAAGAACCACAGGTACGAGTCGGAGACCGGGGTGGAAGTTCCGGACACCATATGAGCCCGAGGTGTGGACGGTAGCGGCGGTTCAAGGGACCATGGTGACCGCCAGGCGAGGCCAACAGGTCATCACAAGGAATGTGTCAAGTTTCAAGGCAGCTGCCGGAATGGACACTGATGGTGACGAGCCCCAGGCCCGATGCCTATCCCGGCGTCTCCCGGCAGGGTGCCGGTCACCTCTGCGGAGCGAGGACTGTCCAAGACCCACTGGCCCAGATCCGGATGAGAGAAGGTCGCTGACGGATCCTCCGTCCAGTCCCCCGGCATCGTACACCCGGAGCCAGAGGCCTGGTCTACGTCCCAACCCGGTCCCCAGCCAAAGACTGGCAGACTTTGTGTGCCCCTCCCCGTGAGGAGGCGAACGGGGAATTTGAACTAAAACAAAGGAGGGATGTAGAGAGCCACCCGGACTCTCCCCAACAGTGTAGCACATAACACGCATCCCTACACCCCTCGGGGCAGGCTCGTCCCGAGGGGATAAATAAAGGTGGGTAAGACCGCACGTGGTCTTCCGGCCCAGAACTATATAGTGGCGTCCGTGTGTCCTTTACTGCTGCACAACCACAGTAACTGCAACACCAGGCCATGCCGCGCTACACTGCCCTATCTCTTTACTCTACTGGCGCACTAGGGTTTCACCTCTCGATTTCTTCAACACATACAAGTACTGTACACCCTCCCCGCTGCCTCTGTATGCCTCAATGGCATGGTCTCTGATCCATTCCACTTCACACGTGGCACTCGCCAGGACTACTCTATGTCACCACTCTCATCTGCTATGGTAATGGAGCCCATGGTGGTGTTAATCCGATAAAATCATGCCCATCGGGGACTGGGCTTCACTGCACGCGGGCTAATAGTTTCCATATATGCCAACGATGTGACCCTCTACATTTGAAATGCCCAAGACAATCTGGCTCCAGTAATCCGTGCCCTTGAGAATTCCCATAGAAGGCCATGTTTTGGTGACAATATGGGCTTCTATGGGAATTCTCTGCGGCATATTATCAAGCCCATTATCGCCGCTTTAGCGGCAGTTTTCTGACGCTAAAACGGCGATAATTTTAGCTCCATGCTTGATAATATGCCCCTAAGTTTAGAAACTTGCACCAACGCAGGCACCCTTGCACCAGAGTGCAAGGGTGTCCACGTGCAGCGTAGGATTGTTAATGTGTAGGAAGGTGTCCCTTCCTGCACATAAACAATCCTAAAATGCCATTCTGTCACTTTCATGGTACTGCTTCATGCATATGAAAGCGGCGAAATGGCATTTTATAAAGGTTTGTTTATGTACAGGAAGGGACACTTTCCTGTACATAAACAAACCATGGCATTTTGCTTTTTCCATGTGTGCTGCACAAGGCAGCACACATGGAAAAAAGCAAGAACGAGGAGAGATAATGCATTTCTCCTCGTTTCTCCAACTTAAGACCAGGGTTTTCCTGGTCTTCATTTTGGTGCTACCTCCTATGCCTCCTATGTACGCTACCCTTGTACATAGGGGGCAGTGTCAAATACAATGGGCGTTGCGGTGGAACGCCCACCACAACACCAACTTCACAACCCTTTCATGCTAACCATAACGTGAAAGGGGACAGTATGTACAAGGCAGCATTAAGCCACGTTAAGTGGCGTAACGCTGCCTTGTACATATGGCGCGTGGAACTGGAACTGGAACGGCATGGTGAGCAAAAAAACGATGGATTTAGGCCCAGATCTCTGTACTGGGGTGAATGTATGACATTGTTCTGCATTCTGTCCATCAATTGTTGTTTTTGCAATTGTCACCCCGAGTGGAAAGGGTATGCCCAGACGTGGGTCCCTTGCTCTCCATGCCACTGGAAATCAAGCAAGCCTGGCTGAAGACGGCTGAAATGCCAGAAACCGGTCCTAGGATGCTTGTTTCCAGTCCAGGGAGGACCTGGCTTGGCAGTTCGGGCTGGACTGTTCCCATGAGGCACAGGGTCAAGACTGATTTGCATATGGCTGGGTTCAAACTGGAACGGCATGGTGAGCAAAAAAACGATGGATTTAGGCCCAGATCTCTGTACTGGGGTGAATGTATGACATTGTTCTGCATTCTGTCCATCAATTGTTGTTTTTGCAATTGTCACCCCGAGTGGAAAGGGTATGCCCAGACGTGGGTCCCTTGCTCGCCATGCTACTGGAAATCAAGCAAGCCTGGCTGAAGACGGCTGAAATGCCAGAAACCGGTCCTAGGATGCTTGTTTCCAGTCCAGGGAGGACCTGGCTTGGCAGTTCGGGCTGGACTGTTCCCATGAGGCACAGGGTCAAGACTGATTTGCATATGGCTGGGCTCAAACTGGAACGGCATGGTGAGCAAAAAAACGATGGATTTAGGCCCAGATCTCTGTACTGGGGTGAATGTATGACATTGTTCTGCATTCTGTCCATCAATTGTTGTTTTTGCAATTGTCACCCCGAGTGGAAAGGGTATGCCCAGACGTGGGTCCCTTGCTCTCCATGCCACTGGAAATCAAGCAAGCCTGGCTGAAGACGGCTGAAATGCCAGAAACTGGTCCTAGGATGCTTGTTTCCAGTCCAGGGAGGACCTGACTTGGCAGTTTGGGCTGGACTGTTCCCATGAGGCACAGGGTCAAGACTGATTTGCATATGGCTGGGTTCAAACTGGAACGGCATGGTGAGCAAAAAAACGATGGATTTAGGCCCAGATCTCTGTACTGGGGTGAATGTATGACATTGTTCTGCATTCTGTCCATCAATTGTTGTTTTTGCAATTGTCACCCCGAGTGGAAAGGGTATGCCCAGACGTGGGTCCCTTGCTCTCCATGCCACTGGAAATCAAGCAAGCCTGGCTGAAGACGGCTGAAATGCCAGAAACCGGTCCTAGGATGCTTGTTTCCAGTCCAGGGAGGACCTGGCTTGGCAGTTCGGGCTGGACTGTTCCCATGAGGCACAGGGTCAAGACTGATTTGCATATGGCTGGGTTCAAACTGGAACGGCATGGTGAGCAAAAAAACGATGGATTTAGGCCCAGATCTCTGTACTGGGGTGAATGTATGACATTGTTCTGCATTCTGTCCATCAATTGTTGTTTTTGCAATTGTCACCCCGAGTGGAAAGGGTACGCCCAGACGTGGGTCCCTTGCTCTCCATGCCACTGGAAATCAAGCAAGCCTGGCTGAAGACGGCTGAAATACCAGAAACCGGTCCTAGGATGCTTGTTTCCAGTCCAGGGAGGACCTGGCTTGGCAGTTCGGGCTGGACTGTTCCCATGAGGCACAGGGTCAAGACTGATTTGCATATGGCTGGGTTCAAACTGGAACGGCATGGTGAGCAAAAAAACGATGGATTTAGGCCCAGATCTCTGTACTGGGGTGAATGTATGACATTGTTCTGCATTCTGTCCATCAATTGTTGTTTTTGCAATTGTCACCCCGAGTGGAAAGGGTATGCCCAGACGTGGGTCCCTTGCTCTCCATGCCACTGGAAATCAAGCAAGCCTGGCTGAAGACGGCTGAAATGCCAGAAACCGGTCCTAGGATGCTTGTTTCCAGTCCAGGGAGGACCTGGCTTGGCAGTTTGGGCTGGACTGTTCCCATGAGGCACAGGGTCAAGACTGATTTGCATATGGCTGGGTTCAAACTGGAACGGCATGGTGAGCAAAAAAACGATGGATTTAGGCCCAGATCTCTGTACTGGGGTGAATGTATGACATTGTTCTGCATTCTGTCCATCAATTGTTGTTTTTGCAATTGTCACCCCGAGTGGAAAGGGTATGCCCAGACGTGGGTCCCTTGCTCTCCATGCCACTGGAAATCAAGCAAGCCTGGCTGAAGACGGCTGAAATGCCAGAAACCGGTCCTAGGATGCTTGTTTCCAGTCCAGGGAGGACCTGGCTTGGCAGTTCGGGCTGGACTGTTCCCATGAGGCACAGGGTCAAGACTGATTTGCATATGGCTGGGTTCAAACTGGAACGGCATGGTGAGCAAAAAAACGATGGATTTAGGCCCAGATCTCTGTACTGGGGTGAATGTTTGACATTGTTCTGCATTCTGTCCATCAATTGTTGTTTTTGCAATTGTACATATGGCGCAGCACCTATCGCCACCACAACATCGGTAAAAGTAACATTGTGGTAGCGATAGGAGCTTGTACATATGCCCCTCTGTGCCCTGGCATAGAACCTTCACTATAGGCCCTTCCCGACACCATTTCAGCCTTACATTGCAGTTGAG
This sequence comes from Triturus cristatus, assembly GCF_964204655.1. NCBI lineage: Eukaryota > Metazoa > Chordata > Amphibia > Caudata > Salamandridae > Triturus > Triturus cristatus. The sequence goes on along the minus strand of NC_140588.1, from coordinate 312,204,349 downwards.
AGAGAGCGATCTGCACCCTAGCTGCTATCTACTGCAATCTACTTTCCAAATTGCCAGGTGCCGAAATGGACATGGTGAAGTGCATGCACTGAGCATGGAATGGTCTGTGGAGGTGTACAGTAAAGTCCCATTCCTTTATTCCCCTTTCATGCCCCTGGGACACAGCCCCCAGCTGCCACTTTTGCAAGACTCCGCAGCCAGGTTGTGTGCTCAAGAGCGTGGCCTGATCACTTTTTCACACCTGTACCCGGCAGATAATTTTCTTTCACCATTCGATAGCCAAGGACTTATGCCTTCAACAGCATTGAACACACTTCTATTCTATCAACTCCATGCTAAATGGTGCATAATCCATGTCACTTTTCCCACCCCTCCCCTGACACTCCAGGCACTGGAGCATATACTCACCAACTCACCCCCAGGCAAACTTGCTACCCACCTCTGTGCTACCATGCAAACTTGTGCACCGATCACAAAACTTGGTGCGTAACTAGCATGGGAGGAGGACCCAGACCCACCCATCACCGACGCTCAATTGTCCTATTGTACTGAGCTCACAGCACTTTCACCTAACTAAAGGCTGAGTCTAATACATTTGAATTTTTAAGCCAGTTATATCGCTCTCCTTCACAGTACACCTCTCCGGTCCACCGCAATCGCATTCGGCGATTGATTGAGTGGAGAAAGTCTCTTTTTTTTTTAACTTAGCTTGCATCTATAGCGGGCGCCATTGTCGCAGTCAGCACTCTAGTACTCCCCTGGGGTATAAAGCTCACCACATTAGCGGGCGCGCCAAAGAGAAGCCCGTCTGCGCCCGTCCACGCCGGGACGCGGCTAGCGGTTTGAGGATGCGGCCCTTTCCATGGCTGGAACCATTATCTGGTAGGAGATGCTATCCACGAGATTCACTACTCAAGCTCAATCATCATTCCTCATGTAGGGGGGTAAGTCTAAACTGCATGTAGATGACCTCAAGTGACATGAGGGAGGTTGGTACTGTGGTTATCGTGGGTGGGCCCCCAGTATATGCCTCCCTTAACCTACAGTGTCCCCCCTGTAATGTGCATAGAGAGGCGAAACATAGTGCGGAAACAGAGTCTCAGAGTGGGGTAGAACAGATAGGTGGCATGCGTGGGCTATACTTTAATGCCAGATCGATCTCAAAACATGTAATGGAGATCTGGGACTTGCTGGATGATATTAAACCAGACATATGTCTCATTACGGAAACCTGGTTGAACCAGGACTCCACCCCGATATTGGCAATATCCTTTCTGGCAGGTTATGTGGTCACCCGATTGGATAGACCCACGAAACGGGGCGGCGGGCTAGCAATTGCCATACGCTCTCCTTATTATATTAAGACTCTGGACACAGTCTCCCTATCAAATATAGAGCTACTTGTATTTAAAGTAGAGCGCAATTATATCCCAGTATGGACAGGAGCATTAGTATATCATCCACCAGGAGGCAGTATGAAGGAGTTTTGTACCACGCTAATGGAGAGGGTTGCTCCGCATATTTTAAGGGCTAACAAATTCCTTCTAGTTGAGGATTTTAATCACCATTTAGAACATCTTTCCAATACAGAGGCAGGCAGCCTAATGGCAGCTATGGAATCACTTGACTTATCATCCAGAGTTGATAGCCCTACTCATTGTGCTGGTCATATGCTTGATACCATATTTTCAAATATTCGTGAGCTAGTGGTCAAACCTCCTCAAAGTTTAGGTTGGACAGATCACTCAGCACTTAGTTTTACCTTGATGTTCCCTAATCTAACTGCCTGCAGGCAAGGCCACATTGAGCGCCGCAGGCCTTGGAAAAGGGTAACTGCCGCCACCTTCAACCAGGCATATAAGGCTCCTTCATTTATCCTGGGAGAAGATTGTGACGCAGCTCTGGGAAAGTTGGAGGATGCAATTACAGTAGCTTTGGATGGTATAGCACCATTCAGAAGGGTAAGAGTGCAGGTTAGAGCAGCCCCGGCTCCCTGGTACTCAGATTCCCTCAAGAGGGAAAAAGCCACATGTAGGGTCATGAAAAGAAAATGGAGAAAATCTAAGACAGAGCAGCATGAACAACTATATCGAAAGATGCATAGAGCCTACCTTAATAGCTGCAATATAGCTAGAAGAACATACTTGGGCTCCCATATCATTGAGGCAAAAAACTCGTCGAAGGAGCTATTTAAGATTTTGATGGAATTTACTAATCCCAAGGCCAATAACCCATTGCCACCGCCCACTCAGGAGCGCTGTGAAGAGTTAGCCACCTATTTTACGCATAAAATTTATGTAATTTATCGCTCTTTTACTCGAGTGGAGCTAGATCCTCCTGGAACTTCCTCACTGAAATCTCTAGATCTTCCCAGGCTAGAGCACTTCCCTCATATCACTAGTGAACAAGTGGGCTCTCTACTAAGGCTTGTGAAATCAGGTTCTCCTCTAGATCCTGTACCACCGACTGTTATGTCAGAGCTTAGCCCGGTCCTTGCTGTTGCGTTGGCAGAGGTCTATAATATATCATTAGACACTGCCACGTACCTGAGGAAGTGGAAAAGCGCACGTATTAAACCTCTGCTTAAAAAACCGCTAGTGGATTCGACTGACCATCAAAAACTATCGGCCGATTTCGCTTCTCTCGTGCTGCTCGAAGGTAATTGAGTCATTGGTGAATCAGCATTTGTCTCGCTACCTGGAATATAATAACCTTCTGGATTCTTCCCAGTCCAGGTTCCGTACCTCGCACAGCACTGAAGCTGCTTTACTGGAGGTTACGGATACAATAAGGATGTCATTGGACAGGGGGATTCCAGTGATTTTGGTCCTTCTTGATCTGTCAGCGGCCTTTGACACCATCTCTCACAGGATTCTGTTGGACAGACTGTGGGGGATTGCTGTCAGAAACCTGGCCCTCAAGTGGATACAAAGCTATCTGGCCAAGCGCACTCAGAGCGTGCAGTTGGGTATCTTTGTGTCACAAACTTCATCGGTGGACAGGGGAGTCCCGCAAGGATCTATCCTGAGTCCTACCCTGTTTAATATGTATGTGGCTCCATTGGCAGAAATCATCAGAAGCTGTGGGTTTGAGACTATCTCGTATGCCGATGACACGCAGCTGATTGTCCCCATTGGGGAGGACATTTCATCCACTCAATTAAAATTTAAAAGCTGCATGTCTAGCATCGCAACTTGGATGAGGAAGAACTTCCTACAGCTCAACTCAGCAAAGACAGAGATACTGTTGTTTGGGAAGGCCGATGAGATCTGGTCCCCTGATTGGTGGCCGCCTGAGCTGGGTGAGGCACCTGCCCCAAAAAAATGGGCCAAGAATCTTGGCATCAGGATCGATAACAAGTTATCCATGGAGGAACATGTGAAGTCTTTGTCAGGGACCTGTTTTGGAATTATGAGGATGCTAAGGAAGATTTTTCCTTGGATCCCACTCTCGGGTAGAACCTCCCTTATCCAGTCACTCTTGGTGAGTCGACTGGATTATGGCAATGCTTTGCTTGTCGGAATAAGGGAAGACCTATCATCCAGACTACAGGTGGTGCAGAATACGGCAGCATGTCTTGCCCTCAATAAGCCAGCCCTTACTCCCTCTGCTCCCCTTTTGAGCCAACTTCATTGGCTTCCCATCAGGAAACAAGCTATATTTAAGATGCTATGTGTGGTTTTCAAGGCCTTACAGGGGAGGGGCCCTGCCTACCTTAACAAGAAAATTTCCTTATATAACCCTATGCCGCATTTAAGATCTAGTAATCGTAATTTTCTGTGCTGTGACTTCATAGAATTAACAGAGTGAAAATGGGGGGCCGTGCCTTTTCATATCTGGCCCCCAGTCACTGGAACTCCTTACCAGAAAATATCCGATCTTGCACCGAGATATCTTGTTTTAAGAAACTTCTGAAGACGTGGTTGTTCTAGGAGACTTTGACTATGAGTGCTCATTTCTTTAAGCGCCGAGAGATCCCTGCTGGGATGATTCGCTTGCGCTGTACCAGTGAGCAAATAAATAAATAAAATAAATAAATAAATAAACTTTGCTGTATGTGTCTGTTGACTGATCCTTTTTGATGTTGATGTAATACTCCACAAGCCTCTTTCATACACCTGGCCTGCTTTAATGTAATGTAACTGGGTCGCCTCATGATACTAATATAGTGCATAGCTCGACTGTGACACTGTGCTTCTCATCTTCCCTCTACTCCTCCCTTCCTTATGTACTTTCCCTTTACTCTCTCTTTCTGCTTGTTGCTGACCTTTTTTCTGCCTCTTTCTGCTCATTGCTGATCATTATTTTGCCTCTTTCAACTCGTTTCTCACCTTGTTTTTGCCTCTTGATACCGGTTGCTGACCTTTAGTCTTCCTCTTTCTGCTCCTTTCTCACCTTTATTTAGCCTTTCTGCATATTGCTGACCTTTATTTTGCCATTGTTCACCTTTATTCTGCCTCTTTCTGCTTGCTTCTAACCTTCAGTCTGCCTCTTTTTGCATGTTTCTGACTTTTGTTTTGCCTCGTTTTGCTCATTGCTGACCTTTATTCTGCCACTTTTTGCTAGTTTCTGACCTTTGTTCTGCCTCTCTCTGCTCATTTCTCACCTTTATCTTGCCTTTTTCTGCTCGTTGCTCACCTTATTTTCCTTCTTTCTGCTCCTTTCTCACGTTTATTTTGCTTATTGTGCACAGCAAGAGGAGTCTCAAGGCCTCCGTGGTCCCAGCCTGCTTCCTGCCTCGTACAAGAGCCATCTTTGCTGCTGCACAGAGGGAGCTGCTGGAAAGGCAGCTCCCTGCGGGCAGGAGCAATTGTTTCATCTCTGTCCCTGCCTGCATGTCTGTGGGCAGGGAAAGAAATGAAACCTCAGTGGAAGAGAGAACTTTGACACCTTCCGCCTGCTGTAACAGAGGTGTTTTAGTATGTCGGGAGCACTAAGCTCCCGCCAAGCTAAAGAAAACAGCTATGTCGCAGGAGTGGGCACCCTGGGACATAGCAGGAACCAGCCCTGAAGGGTTGTAGTACCCAGGGCCGTGAGACCCCACCTTCTTTTGTTTGTACATGCCGACCTAGGGAGTTTGTGGTCCCCGGGGCCGCAGAACAGCCTGATATGGGGGCTGCATGGCCACCTCCTTTTTAAACAAAAAAGAAAGCCCCAAGGAGGAGGTGGTTCCCAAGATGCAGGGGGTCCGCACAGCCCCTTGCTCCATATTTAACTTAGTCCAAGGGAATTGGTGTTCCCTGGGACTCGAGGGAGTCTGTGCGGCCCCCATTTCAATTTATTTATAGCCCTGGGAGGTGATGCACCCCCTTCTTTATTTAAAAAAATCCTGCATACCCCTGGGACCTGGCCCATCCAGGGGCTATATTATAAACAAGTGAAGGAGATCACACTGTCGTATTCCCTCTGCAAAAAAGTGCTTTTGGCCCTCTCTGGGTGACAGGGGGACTCCAGGACCACAGTTACGGGGTCAGGGTGTTCCTACACTGCCCCCTTTTCTTTTTTTAAGCATATTTGTGGAAATAAACGGAAGCCGAGTCCCAGGATGGTTGCCTACTGACCATGTCATGAATGATGTAATATGTGACGTCATCAGCAGTGCATAGCTGGGGCGTGAGTTATAGTTCGCTAAACTAACTATAAAGGTGGAATTTCTCTGGTTTTGTAGGAGTGAAATGTCCAACTAACTATTACGTCCCTGACACCTGTGGTTTTTTCAGTGAATTTCTGAGGTTATTTAAATGCTAATTTCTAACTATAACGTGCCTGAAGCCTATGATTTTTTCATTAAATTTCTAAGGTTTTTTAAATGCTAATTTCTAACTATAACGTCCCTGAAACCTATGGTTTTTTCACTAAATTTCAAAGGTTTTTTAAATGCTAATTTCTAACTATACCGTCCATGAAACCTATGGTTTTTTCAGTGAATTTCAAATGTTGTTTAAAGGCTAATTTCTAACTCTGCCTACAGAGGTAGGACAGTTGCAAAAAGAGGAAGAAAGGCGCAGAAAGAAGCAAGAAAAATGTAGAAAGAGGCAACAGAAGTCCATAAAGTCGAAGAAAGGTGCAGAAAGAAGAAAGAGCTATGCAGAAAGAACCAACAGATGTGCAGGAAGAGGCCTTGTTGCAAAGTCCTCCTGTGCCCCCAACTTTTTACTGACTGGCACTGGTGGGAACTGACTCTGAATAACCAGGCGTGAGCAAGTGCTATGCTAAAAGACACTTAGAATACAGTGAAAACACCTACATACACTAGGGTACAATTTGGGTTGTGGGAATCCCGGTGATTGGCATAACCTCCTGTGTAAGGCCCTAGTATATAATAGGGCAGGGGGATTAAAACTACCTCTAAGTCAGAGGTGCAGAAAGATGCTTCTTTAAATAGCAGTCACGTTTGCAGAGTGGTGGAGTAAGGGTGGTGGGCCTCCGACCAGCGCTCTGGAATTCCACTGCATAGGACTTACAGGAGGTACCAGGAGGGCTTCTTGGCACCCAAACTCCCTCAGGAGTAAATTGGACTTCAGCCCCATGCCGTAGTCTGCCAGGAGGTGCGTTTGCAGAGTGGTGGAGAAAGGGGGCATGGCCTACGAAGACGTCTTAGCAATCTCACTGTGTGGGACTTACTGGAGGTAACAAGAGCAGTAGTTGGCCCCAAGGACATCCTTGGGGGCCAAATACCCCTCATATTACCTCCAGTAAGTCCCACACAGCAGCATAGGTAAGTACTCGTAGCAGGCCATGCCCACTTTGCCCACCACTTGACAAACGCACTCCCTGGTGCGCTCTTGAATGGGTATTGAAGTCCACTAGCCTACCTCTTACCTTACCTTCAGTAAGCCCCACACAGTGAGATTGCGGAGAGGTGGACAAAGGCCATGCCCCCATGCCCCCTTTCTCCACAACTGTGCAAACATGCCCCTTGGCAAGTTATAAGTTGGGGGATTATATCCTCTTGAATACTGAGGGTCCCTGGGGGCCAACTAGCCCACCAGGTACTTCCAGTAAGTGCCACACAGCTGGATTGCAGAGAGGTGGTCTGAGGCCACGTCCCCTTTTTACACCACTCTGCAAACATGACTCTTGGTGCACTGCTGCTCAGGGGATGAAGTCCACTTGTGTCCTGAGGTCCTCAGGACACAAGAGGACCTCATCGCCCCACCAGCAGTGCACCAAGAGGTGCGTTTGCAGAATGGTGTAAAAAGGGGCGTGACCTCAGACCACCTCCCTGCAAACCATGTATGTGGTGATTACTGGAGGTACCGGGTGGGCTAGTTGGCCCCCAGGGACCCTCAGTATTCATTGGGACTTAATGTCCCAACTTACAACGTGCCAGGGGGCGCGTTTGCACAGTGGTGCAAGGAGGGGGCAGGGCCACCAGCGTGATGGCGGCTTATTTATTATTTATTTTTTAGAAGAGGGCTGTGTGCCCCCCCTTCTTTTACTATTTTTGGGGCCCTGAGGACCCCATCCCCAGGCCCTGACCCCTTTTCTTAAACAAAAAAAACAGGAAGGGAGCCACGCGGCCCCCCTCCTGAGGCCAATTTCGGCCCCGGGGACCCCATCCCCTGGGGCAATGCCTCCTTTTTTTATATATTTATAGGGAAGGGGGGCCGCGTGGCCCCCCTTCCCTGGGCCTCTTTTGGCCCCGGGGACCCCATCCCCGGGGCATGGGCTCTTTTTTAATTAACTAATTACAGGGAAGGAGGGCCACGTGGCCCCCTTCCCTGGGCCACTATTGGCCCCGGGGACTCCATCCCCTAGGGCTTGGCCATTATACAAAATATTTTTACTTGAGGAGGGGGGCCGCGTGGCCCCCCTCCCCAGGTCAATTTTGACCACGGGGACGACATCCCCCAGCCATTCTTTTTTTAGTTAATGGGGAGCGGGCCGCGTGGCCCCCCTCCCAGGCCACTCCTGGCCCCGGGGACCCCATCCCTGGAGGTACATGGTGGGCTAGTTGGACCCAAGGGGACTTAATCCCCCAACTTAAAACATGCCACGGGTGCGTTTGCACACTTGTCACATCAGGCCCGCCCCCTTCCTGCACCACTGTGCAGATGCACCCTCTGGTGCGTTTTAAGTTGGGGAATTAATTCCCCTTCAGTCCTGTGGATCCCTGGGTGCCAACTAGACCACCAGGTACCTCCAGTAAGCGCCACAGGGCTGCGTTGCAGAGAGGTGGTCCAAGGCCATGCCCCTTTTTACACCTCTCTGCAATGTAGCTCTGTGGCGCTTACTGCAGATACCTGGTGGGCTAGTTGGACCCCGGAGACCCTCAGGATTGAAGGGGAATTAATCCCCCAACTTAAAACACACCAGGGGGCGCGTTTGCAGAGTGGTGCAGAGAGGGGGCGGGACCTGATGTGACAAGTGTGCAAATGTGCTCTATGGCGAGTTTTAAGTTGGGGGATTAAGTCCTCTTGAATCCTGAGGGTCACTGGGGGCCAACTAACCCACGAGATACATCTAGTAAGTGCCACAGAGCTGCGTTGCAGAGAGGTGGTCCGAGGCCATGCCCCTTTTTAAACCTCTCTGCAATGTGTTTCGGTCTCCACTGAGACCTTGCTCACGATAACCGTCAGCAAGGTCTCAGTGGAGACCGAAACGCATTGGTTTGTTTGTCCCAGGAGAAATTGTGGATTTAAAACAATAAAACATCAAGGATTTGAAACCGAAGTCAGCGTGCAACCCTTTTCTTTTCTTCCGTAGAAGGGAAGTGTTTGGGAAATTTCACGGCGGCCGGGCTCGGGCACAGACTCATGCACAGCCAATGAGCGGCAAAGTCAGCAAAAGGAGCCAAAAGACGATGTATATATATATATATATATATATATATATATATATATATATATATATATATATATATATATATATATATATATATATATATATATTCACTGAAAAAACCATAGGTTTCACACACGTTATAATTAGCTGGACATTTCACTCGTACAAAACCATTGAAATTCCCCCGTTATAGTTAGTTCAGCTACCCAAGATACATAAAAATATTACGAGGCCACCGGGTAGACCCATCATTGCTGCCTGCAATGGACCCCTAGAAAATGTGTCTAGATACATTGATTACTTTTTACAAGACCATGTGAAAGAATTGAAGTCATATGTGCAAGACACTAGCGACTTTTTGAGAAAGGTCAGAGATATAACATGGGATTAGAATTATTTACTTATTGCTCTGGATGTAACGTCTCTTTATTCTTGCATCAAAAATATAGATGGTCTCAGAGCAGTAGAACACTTCTTATCCAAAAGAGCTATCCAATTTGAACAGCACAACAAAATGCTCTATAACATGTTAACATTTTGTCTCAATAATAATCTCTTTTCCTTTAACAATCAAATGTATCAACAGACTCAGGGAGTAGCCATGGGGGCCAGCTTTTCCCCCAGCTATGCCTGTTTATTTATGGGTTGGTGGGAGGAGCTGGTCCTCATGAGGCAGCATGAACTAACATTTAAGACTCACATTGTAAGTTGGTTGAGATTTATAGATGACTTATTCATTATATGGAGAGGGAGTGAAAAGAGCGCATTAGAATTTATAGAACTCCTCAATATAAATAATGTCAATCTTAAATTTACTCATGATATAAGCAGTGCACAGGTTACCTTTTTGGATGTCCAAATCAAAATAGTCAATAATAAATTAACCACTACCCTATATAGGAAGCCAACTGCGGGCAACACGCTTCTCCATGCAACTAGTGCACATCCGACACACCTCATTAATAGCATCCCATATGGGGAAATGCTACGTATACGCCGCATATGCAGCGAAGAGGAAGAAGTAGATAAAATACAAGGAGAGTGTCGCAATCAGTTCCTGGCACGGGGATACAAGAGTAAGGTAATTGAAGCAGCTATCATGAAATCCAAACAGAAAGCTAGGACAGACCTCCTACAATATAGGAACAAGTCTGATAACAAGAAAAATGCAGTTGACCCTATCAGACTAATTCTGGGGTTTTCTAAACAGGATAAACAAATTCGCACCATCGTCAGACGTAATTGGCCACTAATTAAGGATGATCCTATCATAGGGAAGCTCATAACAAACAATTCCTCCATAACATTCAGGAAGACTGCCAGCATGGGCAATGCATTAGTAAAAAGCAGCCCAGAAGACCAAGGCAAAACAGCATGGTTAACGTCTAGGAAAGGTTTCTTTAAGTGCACCACCTGCAAAGCTTGCCAACAAGGTATCAATACTAGCTCCTATTGCACTGCATTTGATAATAAAATACATCCTATTAAACAACATCTTACCTGCAAGACTGAATTTGTAGTGTACGTGTTGGAATACAGTTCCAATCTTAAGTACATAGGAAGCACCAAACTAGCAGTGCACAAAAGAATCCTATAACATATGAGGGCCATTACTAATAATGATGTTACATACCCAGTTGCGAGACACTTCAAAGAAATCCATGACAGCAATTTAAAAGACCTCAAATATTATGCCCTAGATTCAGTTCCAGTACATAAAAGAGGTGGTGATCGCGAGGGTAAATTAAGACGGTTGGAAACTAGATATATTCTAGAATTTGATTCTAAGTACCCTAGAGGACTTAACACGACTGAGGATTTGCACACATACATATGACATTATCATTTTATCATCTTTTAGTATTGTATTGTATATGTGTCATTTTATCGAGTTTTAAAAGGTCCGCCAAGTAATTTATACCGATTGAGGTGTTTTGACATATACTCACAAAACAGGGAAATCCTTTTCCATTAGTTGGGGTTCCTGTTATTTTAGATAAGTATATAATATATCAACAGGTATATTACAATGTGATTCCTAATTTAATTTATATTCTATATTATATTTTATTATATTTGATAGTAATTTTACTTGGTGATTCCCCACAATACTCGAGATTACACATATATTTATCTACAAAGACTATTTGAGGCACTGCTCATGATCACTGAGAATAGACTGATCTGTACTCCTTGCGAGAACATAATAGAACAACTTTATACATGATACACCAATAAGAGAGGGTAAATTCAGGAATGGATGGGAGAGGTGTGTTGGAGTAATAACCAGGAAGTTGGATTTTAGAATATTTATATAATTCATATTTTACAGATTTTTATATTTATATGCACAGATCTATATTGAACGTTTTCTTAGAAATTGTTTAAAATGTGTATTATATTTATTGAATGTATTTATATGTAATATTTATTAATTAATTTTAACTATCCTCCATTACACAGCCAAGGAGTTATATGGACAGGTATACATCAAATAAGATCACCTCCTAAACCATTGAACCATCGCTCGTATTTCTCCCCTCCAAACCGTTTTTACCCCACACACATAGTTTTATCTTTGTCTTTATCTCCTACTACAATTGCCATGAATTTTATATAGTTTTCATTTTTTAGCCAAGCAAGTATATTGTATTTAAACTAAATACATCTTGGCTGCACTGCACTTTATTATATTATATATATAATTTTATAATATAAATTTAAAAAATTCAAACACATAATCTCACTCTATTCTTATTTCTTTTCCTCCTTCTCGTTTACCATAATTATGACAATAATTTTTTATGTAATAATAAGATTTTTTTAGGCTTTGCTATTTTGCACATGATTAGCTTATGACATACACATTGGATATACTTACTGACTAGAGTTAGCATTTATGCATTTACTGATGACTATTTTTGTATATAGCGGGCGTGGATTACTAATTCATTGGTACCATGAGGGTAGTATAATTACAACCACGAATGGTTTCTAATTCAAACATCTCAGGTATTATTGTAAACCACATATGTATTTATACGAGGCTCGCTGTATCTTTAAAGTATTTTGTCTATGTCTATCATGTACAATTGAAGCACTGGCACTTTAAAAATAGCTTTCACAGTCTGTAGCATGTCATGTGATCAAGGCCGAGGGACGGCCGAAACGCGTCATGGCGGACTAACTGGTGGTGTGTAACCAATAAACCTATTGCAGCACGGATTTGGGTCCATACTCGTCTTCTTTTCAACAGAAAACAGCGAAAACGAGGAGGTTAAATATATATATATATATATATATATATATTATCTACTGGCGGTCGCCAGTAGATAGTTATAGTTAGGACCGAGTTTCCATAGGAAATCTCAAAATTCTATTTTGAATAACTTTGGCGGCGATTGACGAATCCTCGCGAAATTTTCAAAACTAATGGGGTGCTCCGCTCCGCTCCTACCCTGAAAGTCTCGGGGTGATTCGTCAAGCGGGGGCCGAGAAAAAGGGGGGGTCCCAAAACACATTTTCCCCATGGATTTTTCCATAGGGACTTTAGTCACCGCTACAGCCCGAACGGCTGAACAGAATTACGTGAAATTTGGCAGAGAGGTAGCCATAAGGTCCATGAAGTGCCTTTTGCAGGTTTGGTGTAAATCTGCTCAGTATTTCCAGAGAAAATAGCATTTAAATCAATATATATATCTGTACGCGCGCAGCGTGCGCGCTGGGTGCTCGCACCTTGCCGTGCGCGAGCGCAATTCTGATTGGTTGTTAGATCTTAGTAAACATTCGAATCGGTCGAAACCAGGAAGTGTCGGCCACCATTTTGTCTCTCGCACTCTGAGGGGGGAAAAACAAATGTGGAGAACGTGAAAAGGGGGCAGGGTGGACAGTTCCTGACCCCCTAGCCGTGGTCAGGGGGTCCCAGAAGGACCCCCAAGGGCAAAATGTTTTTTTATTTTTTTTTCGAAAAATTGCCGCGCACCACCCAAACGGAAAAAATTCTGCGAAGTTCGCGCAACGTGCGCGCACTCCATGATTTAAAAAAAAAAAAAAAAAAATGTATTTGGCCCTTGGGGGCGAAGCGCTCCGTGCCCACCGCGTGTGCACGGCACTAACTGCGAAAAGTGGGCGCGAGGTGCGCAAAGCGCACTGCGAGCCCACTGTGTGCGCACGGTGCGCGAAGCGCACCGTATTCGCACGGCACGAACAGCGTAAAGTGGGCGCACTGCGAGCCCACTGTGTGCGCACGGTGCGCGAAGCGCACCGTATGCGCACGGCACAAACAGCGTAAAGTGGGCGCACGGTGTGCGAAGCGTACCGTGCGCGCGCCGAGAAAAAGTTTTGTTTAAAAAAATATATTAATAAATACATAACTTAGCATTTAAAAAAACGTACAAATTCACTGACAAAACCATAGGTTTCACACACGTTATAGTTAGGAATAACTATAACGGGGGAATTTCAATGGTTTCAATGGTTTTGTATGAGTGAAATGTCCAGCTAACTATAACGTGTGTGAAACCTATGTTTTTTTCAGTGAATTTGCAAGGTTTTTTAAATGCTAATTTCTCACTATAACGTGTGTGAAACCTATGGTATTTTTAGTGAATTTGTAAGGTTTTTTAAATGCTAATTTGTGTATGTATTATTACATTTTTTATATATTTAGTTTACAATAAACTACCTATGTATATAGTTATAGATTGACTGTATCCTGTAATATGGAATGGCTCAGCTCTTTTTTTTGTATTTGGATAAAGTTGAACAGCATAGTTAATATCTTCTATAAACTTATAAACAGTTTAAAATGTTTTTTTTTTTTTAAGGGTTTTTCACGGTGCGCGCACCGTGCACGCACCGTGTCTGCACAGGCAATTTTTTATCTTAAAGGAAATGTTTTTTTTCGATTTACGAGGTCCTTTAGGGACTCCCTGAGAAGGTCTAGGGGGTCAGGAAGTGTCTTCCCTGCCTCCTTTTCATGTTTTAGAAATCGGGTTAAAAGTAATTCATTTCTGATGCGTGCGAGCACCCTGCGTGCACGGTGCGCGCATGCGTGCGAGCACCGTGCGCGCACCGGCAATTTTTTTTATTAAAGGAAATGGGTTTTTTTTATTTACGAGGTCCATTAGGGACCCCCTGAGAAGGTCTAGGGGGTCAGGGAGTGTCTTCCCTGCCTCCTTTTCATGTTTTAGAAATCGGGTTAAAAGTAATTCATTTCTGATCCGTGCGTGCACAGTGCGCGCATGCGTGCGAGCACGGTGCGCGCACGGTGCGTGCACGGCAAGTCATGTGATTACGAAACAAAACTTTTCATTGGTTCATAGTAGTTTCTGTTCCAGAATCTTCAAACACCACACCCACTCCCCTCACTATTTCTTCTTATTTCCTGGGACAAGGAGCTGAACAGCTACTCTAGTAAAATTTTACTGGAAAATGGCAGAACAGCAGTCTACTTCAGGGAGTGAGGAGGAGACCTTTGTGGTACCACCAAGGAAGACGAAACAAAAAGACTCTTTCATCTGGAAATTCTTCACCTTTCCAGAGGGCCAAAAGAAGGTGAATGCTCCGAAGGTGACATGCACTATTTGTGGAACTGTCTTATCCAGAGGAGATCCCAGCAAGAAATACTCATTTACTATTTATTCAATGCTGAGGCACTTCAAGACAGTGCATCCTGTACCTTATGCTCGAGAGACAACTAGAGCCCTAAGGGACAACCCTCCACCTGCTCAGCCGAGCACATCATCTGCGGCCGCAGATTCACCGTGTACCAGGCCACTGGACATCCGCCCACTTTTTCAGAAGGTGCACATACATTGTAATGTGTGCAATGCTGTTCTTTGCTACAGTGAGAGCAGTATTAACTTGATTGAAAACAGAATACAGCAGCACACATGCTCCAGCCCATAATTTTTTTCATTTATTGTTTTTGTTCCTGTTGAACAGTTTTTCATTACCAGTTTTTTTTTGGTGCTCTAAAAAAATCAAAAAAAATACAAAATTGTTAAAAAAAAACAAATACAAAACAAAAAAGACAAAAAAACAGTTCTTTTCAGAACTCACTTCACTTCTCCAAGAAGAGCTATATTCCTAATATACTGTGTTGTAATTTTATTGAATGAATGTGTAGTGTATACATGAATGATTGAAATGATTGAAATGACTGAGTGAAGAGGAGGAAAGGACAGACAGAATGAGTGAGAAAAGGAAAGTATGATCAGTCATGAAAGGGAAGTGAAAGACTGACTGCAACAAAAGGACTAAGGGTAGAGGATACAGGTAAGAAGAGTGAATGAGTAAGGGAATGGCAGTGAGTAATGGAGAGTGAGGGAGGGGGAGTGAGAAAAGGGGAGCAAGGGACGGAGATAGGAAAAGGGAGTAACAGATGAAGCGGATGAAGTACAGCAGGGTAAAGGTATTGAAAGTAAGAGAAGTGGAGTGATGGTGAGATAAGGGGTATGAGGATTAGAAAAGGGAGTAAGGGAAAGTGAGAGATGGGGAGTGAGGGGATGGAGGGATTTAGGAAACTGGAGTGAGAGAAAGGGAGTCAGGATTTCAATGAGCAAAGGAGAGTGAGGGAGAGTGAAGGAAAGAATGTGAAAAGATGAAGGGGTGTGAGATACAGACAGGAGGAAGTGAAGTAGGAGAATAGGAGTGACTATGAGTAAAGGATAGTGACAGTTAGGGAAGGTGAGGGAAGGAGAATGACGGAGAAGGTTACAAAATTAACATAGATGGAAAATGAGTGATAGAGAGAGGAGGAGTGGTAGAAACAGAGATGTTAAGGAAATTAAGGGTAAGACACACAAAGAGAGAGAGACAGAAACAGAGACAGAGAGCAAGGAACTGAGAAGGAGTAAGGCAGTTAGAATGACTGAGACATAGGGAGACAGGGAGAGAAACATGGTTGAAAAAATAGTGATGGAGGCAGCAAACCTAGGGGAGTAGTAGAGAAGGAGTGAGGGAGTTACGAAAGAGCAGTAAAGGAAGAAGAGAGAGGGAAGGGGAATGAGAAAAGCAGAGTGAGGAGAAGTGAAGAAAAGGGAGCATGACAGTGAAGGGGTGAGAAATACAGATATTTTAAACTTACCTGACCAACAAAATAACTTAATTAGAAATAAATGTTTTTTTTTAATTACAAGAAAAATGGATTCAATTTCCTAAATTTTCTTTCTAGATCTGAAAAAAAGAAAAAAAGTAGTAATATTTAACAATACATTTCAGAATACAGTACACATATTTTCATATTTAACAAAGTAATTTTTTGCCCTTTTTTGCTGTTTTCAGAATATGTTGAATTTCACTGAAAATAGTGATATCAATTGTATTCATCACTTAACAGCGGGCAAAAAAATAAACAATCTGAAAGATTGTTTAAAAAAGCCCTGAATCTATCCTCAGTAAAACATACCTTGATAGAAATGTAACATATATATTAAAAATATCTTCTAAGAACAATAACTATTTGCAATAAATAACGTCTGTAAATCTTGTTGCTTAAGCACATACACCAAAATAATATCTGTCAGAGAAGTCCACAATAGAAACATTTACCTTTCAATGAGGCCAAATGGTAATTTTTAAATCCTTTTTAGGTGAAATATCCAATGGTAATCCTATAAAATCAAAATAATGGTTTCTTCAGATGCTGCAATTTGTACCTAAAATTTTGGTTTTAGAAAAATTAAGTAGGAATTTGGTAATTCTGCAGGCAAAAGTTGCTTGAAAATCAATTGAGAATCATTACACAGTGTCCAGCCTTTTTCACATTTTAGATAAACTGTGTAATGACCAGAAGTTATAGAAGGTCCATCATGGAAAATTATTGCAACTGCAACAAAAGTCTTTCCTGATATTGATAATTGATTTCCTACAAACTTCTTTATTAAAGTGTCCAATTTTGTTCCATCAGCTCTACAACGTTGCATCATTAAAACTATATACTGTCCATATTTCTTTAAAAATAACGTTGATAACATTTCTGATTCACATTGAGAACATTCCATGTTGTGATTTGCATCTCTAACTAATTTACTAAAAGTCACTGATTTACTCTCTGGTAATGTTAAATGTATGAACCTTTCAGAATCAACATTAGTGTTGCATGTGTTCATACAGTTTTCACAACAATGTTCCCATTTATAAGAGAGACCAAACATTTTTTTCTATTTCCACCCCTTCATCTTCCAGTACCATAAGCATATACATTAAGAATTCCTGTGCATCTTGCTGGACATTTTGTGTAAACTGTGTACATCCAGAACATACATCTAAAAGATTTCTAACATCAGAAGCACTTTCTATTTTAGTTTTATCATTACTCAACTTCTCATAAAGGAAACTCAGCAGAGAACAAAATCTTTTTTCATGATTTAGTATTATCTGCTCTTGCAAACTTTCAAGATAAAATACAACATTCAGCACTACATTAGTGTAGCAGTTGACACCAGAGCTATTTTCAAAATGACAACCAACAACCTCTTCAACATTGTCCTTTTTCTTTTTGCTTGCAATCACATCACTCTCCTTTTGTTTTCTCTTCTGTACATCCTCATAACAGATATTCTCAATTCTCCTTTTCCGACAAACAACACGTTTTTCAAACACAGGATACTGACCTAAATGAGGAGCATAGCTTCTTCTTAATCTATTATACTCCTTTACACAATTCGCATCAGCACTAACTTTTGAGTCATCAAAGTCTATCATGAATAAACCAGATAATTTTTTCCCTCGTGGCAAAGCAACATATGCCATACCTTCTTTAAACACACTAGAGCCAATGTTTACAAAAGCACTATCTACAGTTAATCCTTGAGATTTGTGAATAGTTACAGCATATGCTAGAGAAAACGGAAACTGCTTCCTACGTACATATAAGTCTTTCACAAGCAAAAAACGAACTGAACAACGACTAATGTCTTTAACCTCTTCAATCTGATCAAATTTTATTTTTAAAAATTCAATTCCATCTTTTTTCTGGTAATTAACAAAACCCACAACTTTACCCATAGCTCCATTCACTAAACCTTTTTCTGCATTCAAATTACGTCTTAAAATTACTCAACAGTTCATACATACATAAAGATTCTTTTCTAAACCAGCTGTTTTCGATATGTTTTTCTCCAGAGAATCCAATTTAGTTTTCAGTTTGCCTGTCAATATAATAGTTATTCCTTCATGCTGTATTTTATCCACGGCTTCCATTTTCATAATCTCTTCATTTTCCAATTTCAAAAGTTCTTCATTGAATATAGAGCATTCATGTAGTGTTGGCATTAAGCAGATTACAGTATTTTTTTCTGCAATTTTCTTGTATATTTTCTCTGGAACTATTTGTTCTGTTGGAAACAAATTACATAGCAATCGACTCTGTAAAGCTTTTCTGCCATGTTCTGTGAGTAGTCCAATTCTGATATCTTTGAGAATACTTACATAATCATCATCATTTGCTTGCCACATATTGGTAATGAGTTCTTTGTACTCAAAGTATGACCAAATATTCACATTACCTATACTTCCTAATGACTTTTTCGTGTCTTCATGTGAAAGAGTATTAAATACTGGTTGTCCTTTAACTGGAGTGAGCTGCAGTAGATCCCCAAAAACTATAACATGTTTTCCTCCAAATAACACGTCATAGTCTGTCTTTAGAATTCGCTGCATTCTTAAATCTACAAAGGCAAGCATTAAGTTTGATACCATGCTTACCTCATCAATAATGAGAACTTTCATTTTCTTCAACACTCTTGAAACTTCAAAACATGCTTCTCCTGTTAGCTTGTGGTATTCTATTTTGTTCTCATGCTCTACTGGTAACATTAGCAAACGATGTAAGGTAATTCCTTTTATGTTATATGCTGCTAACCCAGTTGGAGCAGTAACAACACAAGACAAAGTTGAATCAGTTTTTTTTTGTAGGTAGCTTCTAATTACTTTAATTAAGAAACTCTTTCCAGTTCCAGCTTGTCCACTCACATACATTCTGATTGGTTCAAATGATGTGCATGAGCACTCTTTACTTTCATGTAGTAATCCATGATCAATTTGTTTTGTGACTTCTTCATAAATCTGTTGTTGTTCATCATTCAGTTGCTGTTCCAAATTTGGTAAGTCTATTAAATCTTCCTGAGCTTGATTCATAGCTGTTTCCACTTCAGTCATGGCTATTGCAGCTTCATTTTCTACGATTGATTGTCCTAGGGGATCTTGACTGAGCATACCAGAACTTTGGCTGTCTTGAGAACTGTCTCTAGCTACTTCAGCTGCAATTGTAGCTTCTTGTTCAATTTCTTCATTTAACATTTGTACAGAATTTGTGAAAGTACTGCATTCTATGCTATCTTTACATGCATTAAAGGAATCTTCATAGCTCTGAAAATCTCCAAGTAATTCATCCTCTGAACGCCATGGTTTAAACAGCTGTAAAAGTGCTAAGTAGTAAAATTCCTTTTTGTCAGTAGTGTCGCAACTCAGCTTCCTGTGATTAATCAAACTTCCTTTTGTTTTTTCACCAAACATCCTTCCTCACCAATGACTTTATATTTTCCATTGTTGATGTCTTCTGTGGCATTCCGTGTAAAAATGTAGTTCTGCAGCACTTCAAAGTGACACATGTTCTCAAGATGATGACTTCTGTTTGTGTAATATGTGTCCAACATATTTGTTTTCAAAATGTCTGTACTTTCTGGTTCGTTCTCTGCTAAATATTCAATTTCTCGAATAGATTTCAGTACCCGATTTCGCATTCCTGCAAGGCCTAAACTTACCCAAATTATTCTTCTGGATTTGGAGTACAGACTTGCAGATGATAACCTATCTGAGCATTCGTATGACCCAATTTCTCGATGCGATAACATCTTTAAACTGAAACTGTATAGCTTTTTACTGACAGTCTTCTCGTGAGAAATCTCTTCCCACATTTCTTTCAATTCCGTTTTCTCAGATTCAGTGATGTAAGATGTGACATACCGAGCAACAGCAATAGAATTGTCAGCTACATACTGAATATCCATGTTAGCATTCCACATGGATAAAATGACTGGGTTGTAGTCATTTATATATTTTGACTCTTCTTTTCTTCTTAGGTTGTAGGTATTTTTCAGAGATTTTCTTGTAATGGTATGTCGCACAGCTGACATAAAACTGTTTACTCTTCCTTTTGAAAGAACAGATCGTGGAAATCCAAATCGACATTTTGTGTAGAATTTATCTTTAGTCTTGTACTTTCGTCGACAGTATTTTCCACACCGATGACTTTGAAAACGTAAAACTTGCTCTTTTAAGTTTTTTTCTTCTGTGCTTTTAGGTATAGCACATGTTGCATATTCTTCAATGAAAGATAAAACTGCATCATCAGAATCTGTTCCAAATTTTGGGGCATCCTTGATCCACAACAGCATATGAATATGAGGAGCACCTCTTGCTTGGTACTCTTTTCTCCAAAAGAAATCCACAACTTCTCCAAGAGATGGATTTTTTTTATTGCAGATGAAGGACATCATAGCCTCAAATCTATGATTGAAATATCTGCAAACATTAACCGGATCCAATGAGCACAATTCTCCTGCTGTCTTGTATTGGATATTTTCAATATTTGAATTTGCCTCTCGAAGAAAATCCAGTAAATCATCCCAAGCGTACTCAGCACAGCTTAGGGTAAGGAACCATGTAGGATTTCCTAAATTCCGTAACATACATTTCAATTCTCCATGGCGTCGGTACCAATATTCATTAGTTCCACGCTGACAAGCCATCAGATTAATCAATTGAGATTCCAAATGATCATCTCGCTGTTGCACTTTGTTCATAAAATCCTTTGTAGACCCATTATGTAGATGTACTCCAGTTTTTAAAATGTGATTTACTGCATAAGATAGTGCAGACAAGTCACTTTCAAATAAAAGATGGAACAAATAAGGAATACTTTGACGAAATCTTGGATCTTCTGCATATAATCTTGTAGTCCGATACTCAGAAGCAGGATTCTGTACTGGACGTTCATCATATCGTCCACCTTTTCCTGTAGGAAACAGCTGGGGAAAACAACGAGCTTCCAAGCTCTCCTCCCATACACTCACGGGAGTTCCTTTTGCTTTTTAATCTGAAACAGATCAATAGTGTTTCCCATAACTTCGTTAGAATGAAGAGGATGTATGCTGAAATGTTCATAAATTTCTTCTTCTTTTAACTTATCCACTTTTTCAATGTGCCCAGTTGGTATTCCTGTGTCTGCTAGTAAAACTTCTTCATCTTCATCCATATAAATTGATTCATAGTACTTATTATTTATTTTCAAATATAAATTTGCTCTTTGTACTTTTCGTACATCTACTAGCTCCTGCCAAATTTTCTTATTCTTTGTAGGTACACCATTAACCAGAATAACTAATGGTTCAGTTTCCAAACTATCTGCATCAATTGTTTCAATATTCTTTTTCAAATCTAATGGCAAATAGACAACTCTTCCTTTTAAACCTCTTTGTAAATCTGAAGGAGGTGATTTACCTGTTTTGGGCTCCATACGAACTATATTCTGAAACGTATGGACACATTGAATGAGTATAGACTCATACGTATTTAAATCACTAAGTTCTGCAGGAATATCAACCAATTCTAAATTATTATGTACAGCTCTAGCTGGCATTTTATTTTCTTCTAACTTGTTATAACAGTATTTACAAATACGCTGATCTTCACCCAAATCAAAACAATTTTCCAGAAACAAATATGTAGCAAAATCCTTCCACTCATAATTATTTTCTTTTTCACTTTTTTTATAGAGATCAACAGTCCTTGTTTGAGTTTTATAATGGCTTCCCCGGCAACAAATACAAGTAATATTTGGTCTTTCATTAGAGATGATAGTAAATTTTGTCATTTGATCTTCAAAATTTTTACTAACAGTGGGTTCTACAATCTCTTCCACATTTTCTTCAATAACTGTGTCATTTCCTGCACTTTCTTATTCTGGAACAAAGTAACAAAACTGAATATCATCAGTAACCTTCTCCACATCTGATACAGATCCACGCAACAGAGCACTGTTCAAATTATTTAACTTTAGTGTTGGACTTTTAGCAAAATACAATCTTCTCACAAACTTTCTCATTTCAGTATGATGTACTGCCAGCATCCTAAAATGGTGAAAAACACTTTGACAAACTTTCCTAGAAAGACAAGCCAGAGAATGTCCTTGCAAACCAGTATTCTTTCTCACTCTGCATGGATCTAGTCTTTGAAGCACCTAAACACTTAAACTTGATTTTTGATTCAATTTTTTTTCTGAATTTTTTGCCGCCGTGCGCGCACCGTGCACGCACCGCGCAATATTTACAATTTATTTTTTTGGGACCTTAGGGGTCTTTCATGGTCCCCCTGAGAAGGCCTAGGGGGTCAGGGACTCTCTACCCTGCCCCCTTTTCACGTTCTCCACTTGTGTTTTTAGCTCTCTTCTGCCTCTAAAAATCAAAATGGCGGCTGGGGGGTGCACGCACCCCACGATTTTTTGAAAAAAAATAAAATGTTTTTTTCACCCTTCGGGGTCCTTCAGGGACCCCCTGACAAAGGCTAGGGGGCCAGGAACTCTCTACCCTGCCCCCTTTTCACGTTCTCCACCTTTCCTTTTCACTGCCACACACAAAATGGTGTCCGACACTTCCTGATTTCGACCGATTCGAACGTTGACTGAGATGTAACCACCAATCAGAATTACGCTTATAGATATTTATGTACT
This sequence comes from Triturus cristatus, assembly GCF_964204655.1. Classification (NCBI taxonomy): domain Eukaryota; kingdom Metazoa; phylum Chordata; class Amphibia; order Caudata; family Salamandridae; genus Triturus; species Triturus cristatus. Next base: position 312,181,827 of record NC_140588.1, on the reverse strand, counting down.
TTTAACTGCAACTTTCTCAGGAACTACTGAACAGATTGACACCATATATGCAAAAGGCACATGCCTGACCTGAGGACTACCTCTTTGCCAAATTTCAAGTAATTCTGTTCAGCCGTTCGGGCTGTACCTTCGACTAAAGGTCCTATGGGAAAATGCATTGGAAAACGCGTTTTGGGACCCTCCTTTTTTCTCAGCCCCCGCTTGACAAATCACCCCGAGACTTTCAGGGTAGGAGCTGAGCGGAGCGGCCCATTAGTTTTGAAAATTTCACGAAGATAAGTCAACCGGCGCCAAAGTTATTCAAAATAGAATTTTCAGATTTCCTATGGGAACTCGGTCCTAACTATAACTATCTACTGGCGACCGCCAGTAGATGATTATATATATATATATATATATATATATATATATATATATATATATATATATATATATATATATATATATTTAAGCTCCTCGTTTTCGCTGTTTTCTGTTGAAAAGAAGACGAGTATGGACCCAAATCCGTGCTGCAATAGGTTTATTGGTTACACACCACCAGTTAGTCCGCCATGACGCGTGCACACATGCAGGAACGGAACCCATTCAGGGTAATGAATTGCCTAGTGACTACATCTCCCAACATGCTATGTGTGAAATTGAACTTTACTTAAAGAAGGGACTAATGGCGGTCTCATTAAAGCATGCTGGGTAAATGCGGCATAAATGTTCTGATTTCCTGCGTGGGGCCTCTGAGGAGAAGCGCAAAGGCTTCGAAACGCGTCAGGCCGAAGGACAAAATACTCGATGGGAATCTGCAATGATCTTTAAAATGGCTTTGTGAGTCACCTGCTGGCGAGTTGCGGCCTCAAATCTGAGCAAATTGTGGGATAATCAATATCGCGGCGGCTCCGGCCGTGGAGGGATCGCGCTGCCTGTAATTGTATCAGGACCTACAGAGAGGTAATGTTCCTCCCTGAGTGGCGTCAGCAGGTAGAATAATTGACATTGTTCGAATCTCATCGGGGAGCCCACTGGAGGGCTGGAAACGGGTCCTAAAACACATGCAGGAACGGAACCCATTCAGGGTAATGAATTGCCTAGTGACTACATCTCCCAACATGCTATGTGTGAAATTGAACTTTACTTAAAGAAGGGACTAATGGCGGTCTCATTAAAGCATGCTGGGTAAATGCGGCATAAATGTTCTGATTTCCTGCGTGGGGCCTCTGAGGAGAAGCGCAAAGGCTTCGAAACGCGTCAGGCCGAAGGACAAAATACTCGATGGGAATCTGCAATGATCTTTAAAATGGCTTTGTGAGTCACCTGCTGGCGAGTTGCGGCCTCAAATCTGAGCAAATTGTGGGATAATCAATATCGCGGCGGCTCCGGCCGTGGAGGGATCGCGCTGCCTGTAATTGTATCAGGACCTACAGAGAGGTAATGTTCCTCCCTGAGTGGCGTCAGCAGGTAGAATAATTGACATTGTTCGAATCTCATCGGGGAGCCCACTGGAGGGCTGGAAACGGGTCCTAAAACACATGCAGGAACGGAACCCATTCAGGGTAATGAATTGCCTAGTGACTACATCTCCCAACATGCTATGTGTGAAATTGAACTTTACTTAAAGAAGGGACTAATGGCGGTCTCATTAAAGCATGCTGGGTAAATGCGGCATAAATGTTCTGATTTCCTGCGTGGGGCCTCTGAGGAGAAGCGCAAAGGCTTCGAAACGCGTCAGGCCGATGGACAAAATACTCGATGGGAATCTGCAATGATCTTTAAAATGGCTTTGTGAGTCACCTGCTGGCGAGTTGCGGCCTCAAATCTGAGCAAATTGTGGGATAATCAATATCGCGGCGGCTCCGGCCGTGGAGGGATCGCGCTGCCTGTAATTGTATCAGGACCTACAGAGAGGTAATGTTCCTCCCTGAGTGGCGTCAGCAGGTAGAATAATTGACATTGTTCAAATCTCATCGGGGAGCCCACTGGAGGGCTGGAAACGGGTCCTAAAACACATGCAGGAACGGAACCCATTCAGGGTAATGAATTGCCTAGTGACTACATCTCCCAACATGCTATGTGTGAAATTGAACTTTACTTAAAGAAGGGACTAATGGCGGTCTCATTAAAGCATGCTGGGTAAATACGGCATAAATGTTCTGATTTCCTGCGTGGGGCCTCTGAGGAGAAGCGCAAAGGCTTCGAAACGCGTCAGGCCGAAGGACAAAATACTCGATGGGAATCTGCAATGATCTTTAAAATGGCTTTGTGAGTCACCTGCTGGCGAGTTGCGGCCTCAAATCTGAGCAAATTGTGGGATAATCAAAATCGCGGCGGCTCCGGCCGTGGAGGGATCGCGCTGCCTGTAATTGTATCAGGACCTACAGAGAGGTAATGTTCCTCCCTGAGTGGCGTCAGCAGGTAGAATAATTGACATTGTTCGAATCTCATCGGGGAGCCCACTGGAGGGCTGGAAACGGGTCCTAAAACACATGCAGGAAAGGAACCCATTCAGGGTAATGAATTGCCTAGTGACTACATCTCCCAACATGCTATGTGTGAAATTGAACTTTACTTAAAGAAGGGACTAATGGCGGTCTCATTAAAGCATGCTGGGTAAATGCGGCATAAATGTTCTGATTTCCTGCGTGGGGCCTCTGAGGAGAAGCGCAAAGGCTTCGAAACGCGTCAGGCCGAAGGACAAAATACTCGATGGGAATCTGCAATGATCTTTAAAATGGCTTTGTGAGTCACCTGCTGGCGAGTTGCGGCCTCAAATCTGAGCAAATTGTGGGATAATCAAAATCGCGGCGGCTCCGGCCGTGGAGGGATCGCGCTGCCTGTAATTGTATCAGGACCTACAGAGAGGTAATGTTCCTCCCTGAGTGGCGTCAGCAGGTAGAATAATTGACATTGTTCGAATCTCATCGGGGAGCCCACTGGAGGGCTGGAAACGGGTCCTAAAACACATGCAGGAACGGAACCCATTCAGGGTAATGAATTGCCTAGTGACTACATCTCCCAACATGCTATGTGTGAAATTGAACTTTACTTAAAGAAGGGACTAATGGCGGTCTCATTAAAGCATGCTGGGTAAATGCGGCATAAATGTTCTGATTTCCTGCGTGGGGCCTCTGAGGAGAAGCGCAAAGGCTTCGAAACGCGTCAGGCCGAAGGACAAAATACTCGATGGGAATCTGCAATGATCTTTAAAATGGCTTTGTGAGTCACCTGCTGGCGAGTTGCGGCCTCAAATCTGAGCAAATTGTGGGATAATCAATATCTCGGCGGCTCCGGCCGTGGAGGGATCGCGCTGCCTGTAATTGTATCAGGACCTACAGAGAGGTAATGTTCCTCCCTGAGTGGCGTCAGCAGGTAGAATAATTGACATTGTTCGAATCTCATCGGGGAGCCCACTGGAGGGCTGGAAACGGGTCCTAAAACACATGCAGGAACGGAACCCATTCAGGGTAATGAATTGCCTAGTGACTACATCTCCCAACATGCTATGTGTGAAATTGAACTTTACTTAAAGAAGGGACTAATGGCGGTCTCATTAAAGCATGCTGGGTAAATGCGGCATAAATGTTCTGATTTCCTGCGTGGGGCCTCTGAGGAGAAGCGCAAAGGCTTCGAAACGCGTCAGGCCGAAGGACAAAATACTCGATGGGAATCTGCAATGATCTTTAAAATGGCTTTGTGAGTCACCTGCTGGCGAGTTGCGGCCTCAAATCTGAGCAAATTGTGGGATAATCAATATCGCGGCGGCTCCGGCCGTGGAGGGATCGCGCTGCCTGTAATTGTATCAGGACCTACAGAGAGGTAATGTTCCTCCCTGAGTGGCGTCAGCAGGTAGAATAATTGACATTGTTCGAATCTCATCGGGGAGCCCACTGGAGGGCTGGAAACGGGTCCTAAAACACATGCAGGAACGGAACCCATTCAGGGTAATGAATTGCCTAGTGACTACATCTCCCAACATGCTATGTGTGAAATTGAACTTTACTTAAAGAAGGGACTAATGGCGGTCTCATTAAAGCATGCTGGGTAAATGCGGCATAAATGTTCTGATTTCCTGCGTGGGGCCTCTGAGGAGAAGCGCAAAGGCTTCGAAACGCTTCAGGCCGAAGGACAAAATACTCGATGGGAATCTGCAATGATCTTTAAAATGGCTTTGTGAGTCACCTGCTGGCGAGTTGCGGCCTCAAATCTGAGCAAATTGTGGGATAATCAATATCGCGGCGGCTCCGGCCGTGGAGGGATCGCGCTGCCTGTAATTGTATCAGGACCTACAGAGAGGTAATGTTCCTCCCTGAGTGGCGTCAGCAGGTAGAATAATTGACATTGTTCGAATCTCATTGGGGAGCCCACTGGAGGGCTGGAAACGGGTCCTAAAACACATGCAGGAACGGAACCCATTCAGGGTAATGAATTGCCTAGTGACTACATCTCCCAACATGCTATGTGTGAAATTGAACTTTACTTAAAGAAGGGACTAATGGCGGTCTCATTAAAGCATGCTGGGTAAATGCGGCATAAATGTTCTGATTTCCTGCGTGGGGCCTCTGAGGAGAAGCGCAAAGGCTTCGAAACGCGTCAGGCCGAAGGACAAAATACTCGATGGGAATCTGCAATGATCTTTAAAATGGCTTTGTGAGTCACCTGCTGGCGAGTTGCGGCCTCAAATCTGAGCAAATTGTGGGATAATCAATATCGCGGCGGCTCCGGCCGTGGAGGGATCGCGCTGCCTGTAATTGTATCAGGACCTACAGAGAGGTAATGTTCCTCCCTGAGTGGCGTCAGCAGGTAGAATAATTGACATTGTTCGAATCTCATCGGGGAGCCCACTGGAGGGCTGGAAACGGGTCCAAAAACACATGCAGGAACGGAACCCATTCAGGGTAATGAATTGCCTAGTGACTACATCTCCCAACATGCTATGTGTGAAATTGAACTTTACTTAAAGAAGGGACTAATGGCGGTCTCATTAAAGCATGCTGGGTAAATGCGGCATAAATGTTCTGATTTCCTGCGTGGGGCCTCTGAGGAGAAGCGCAAAGGCTTCGAAACGCGTCAGGCCGAAGGACAAAATACTTGATGGGAATCTGCAATGATCTTTAAAATGGCTTTGTGAGTCACCTGCTGGCGAGTTGCGGCCTCAAATCTGAGCAAATTGTGGGATAATCAATATCGCGGCGGCTCCGGCCGTGGAGGGATCGCGCTGCCTGTAATTGTATCAGGACCTACAGAGAGGTAATGTTCCTCCCTGAGTGGCGTCAGCAGGTAGAATAATTGACATTGTTCGAATCTCATCGGGGAGCCCACTGGAGGGCTGGAAACGGGTCCTAAAACACATGCAGGAACGGAACCCATTCAGGGTAATGAATTGCCTAGTGACTACATCTCCCAACATGCTATGTGTGAAATTGAACTTTACTTAAAGAAGGGACTAATGGCGGTCTCATTAAAGCATGCTGGGTAAATGCGGCATAAATGTTCTGATTTCCTGCGTGGGGCCTCTGAGGAGAAGCGCAAAGGCTTCGAAACGCGTCAGGCCGAAGGACAAAATACTCGATGGGAATCTGCAATGATCTTTAAAATGGCTTTGTGAGTCACCTGCTGGCGAGTTGCGGCCTCAAATCTGAGCAAATTGTGGGATAATCAATATCGCGGCGGCTCCGGCCGTGGAGGGATCGCGCTGCCTGTAATTGTATCAGGACCTACAGAGAGGTAATGTTCCTCCCTGAGTGGCGTCAGCAGGTAGAATAATTGACATTGTTCGAATCTCATCGGGGAGCCCACTGGAGGGCTGGAAACGGGTCCTAAAACACATGCAGGAACGGAACCCATTCAGGGTAATGAATTGCCTAGTGACTACATCTCCCAACATGCTATGTGTGAAATTGAACTTTACTTAAAGAAGGGACTAATGGCGGTCTCATTAAAGCATGCTGGGTAAATGCGGCATAAATGTTCTGATTTCCTGCATGGGGCCTCTGAGGAGAAGCGCAAAGGCTTCGAAACGCGTCAGGCCGAAGGACAAAATACTCAATGGGAATCTGCAATGATCTTTAAAATGGCTTTGTGAGTCACCTGCTGGCGAGTTGCGGCCTCAAATCTGAGCAAATTGTGGGATAATCAATATCGCGGCGGCTCCGGCCGTGGAGGGATCGCGCTGCCTGTAATTGTATCAGGACCTACAGAGAGGTAATGTTCCTCCCTGAGTGGCGTCAGCAGGTAGAATAATTGACATTGTTCGAATCTCATCGGGGAGCCCACTGGAGGGCTGGAAACGGGTCCTAAAACACATGCAGGAACGGAACCCATTCAGGGTAATGAATTGCCTAGTGACTACATCTCCCAACATGCTATGTGTGAAATTGAACTTTACTTAAAGAAGGGACTAATGGCGGTCTCATTAAAGCATGCTGGGTAAATGCGGCATAAATGTTCTGATTTCCTGCGTGGGGCCTCTGAGGAGAAGCGCAAAGGCTTCGAAACGCGTCAGGCCGAAGGACAAAATACTCGATGGGAATCTGCAATGATCTTTAAAATGGCTTTGTGAGTCACCTGCTGGCGAGTTGCGGCCTCAAATCTGAGCAAATTGTGGGATAATCAATATCGCGGCGGCACCGGCCGTGGAGGGATCGCGCTGCCTGTAATTGTATCAGGACCTACAGAGAGGTAATGATCCTCCCTGAGTGGCGTCAGCAGGTAGAATAATTGACATTGTTCGACTCTCTTCGTCAGCTGTTGTGCAGCGAGTGCAGATCCTTCTTTTCCATTCCTCTGTTGCTGAGACCTACGCCTCGCGGCCCCCGCTCCGCGGGTGCCGCTCGCAGGCCAGGTCAATTTGCAGTCTTGTGTAGCTGGACCAACACCATAGTGCCTGGAAGCACCAACGCGGCTAAGTCGAGCCAGCATCTCATCAGAGGACGTGAGGCGGGACTGCGAGGACCAGCAGGCAGCGCGGCGCTGATCGGCCGCAGCTGGTCCTCTTCCCGCCCCTCCACCGGTCAAATACACCTTGCCGAGCGAGCTGCCTGGGACTCTCTTCGTCAGCTGTTGTGCAGCGAGTGCAGATCCTTCTTTTCCATTCCTCTGTTGCTGAGACCTACGCCTCGCGGCCCCCGCTCCGCGGGTGCCGCTCGCAGGCCAGGTCAATTTGCAGTCTTGTGTAGCTGGACCAACACCATAGTGCCTGGAAGCACCAACGCGGCTAAGTCGAGCCAGCATCTCATCAGAGGACGTGAGGCGGGACTGCGAGGACCAGCAGGCAGCGCGGCGTTGATCGGCCGCAGCTGGTCCTCTTCCCGCCCCTTCACTTGCCTCTTCCATATATTTTGCTGTAACAACGCGCACGCGGGACGCGCGCGGGGCGACTACCGGGGCGAAGACCGGGCAAAGAGCGGGCCGTTTAAGGCCGTTCAAGGACGGCAGAGGACGGCCCTGGCCCAGAACTTTTGTGACTTCACCCCTGAAAACCAATACCCAAGATGTCGACCATACGCAACAGAACTCGAAGTTGCGCGAAAAAAGCTACGGCGGTAGCTCAGGTGACTGGTCCTATTGATCTCTTTATTTCACGCGTACATGAGACTATTGACCAAAGTATTGTTCTATTGGAAAAAAGAGTCTCTATGGACCTTGCTAACGCTAGGCGTTCATCCCTGGGCCCTTTGGCAAAGGCTAAATCTCCTGTTCCGCAGAATGTGAATAATTGTTCATTATCTATAACCTTGCCCACTAATCATGTTTCGACTGTACCGAATACTGTAGATCTATCGGTTGCCCCATCATACTCGGACCTGTCTTTTGAAGACCTGGAGGTTACACCAGATCTCGAAATCTGTCAGTCACCTGACAAAGTGGAGCCGAGTCTGAGTGGGCATAAGGATGCGGAAACAGTTTCTGTACCCATTGCTCCACGGGGAAGGGCTTCTAACCCCCATAAGGCCATATTGAAGGGCAAAAGTAAAGTAAAAGCCCCAGCTAGGAATCATAATTTGATCTCCCCTACCCCACAATTGACATCAGGTATCCCGTGCTGGGTGCAAAATATGGTAATAGACTTACAACTAGACCTAGAAGCCACTTTAGCAGCTCAAATTAAGCCTTTAATTTCTAAAGTGGATAGGCTTACTTCTCTAATACACTCCAAATGGCCACAAAAAAAGCAGGTACAAGTGCCTGTCCAGTCACAAGGGACCATAGAATCAACCCCTGAATGTCCAACGAGCACTCAGGCCCCCAAAGGTGTATCAAATAAGGCTCAAGGTACTACAGTCCATGGGAACCCAGTTATACTCCCTAAGCCGCAAACAGGGAATATTCCCGCTCAACCAATAACTGCTCAGATTACAAAGGGGAATACTCCTGTCCAGGCGATTCAACATCCTGTTGTTGCTAATATTGCTACCCCCACTATCCAAGCTAAAGAAGTAGCAGGGAAACCTAACTCAACTTCTGCACCTCCCATTATAAACAAACCTGATGGGCCCAAACTAAAGCAGACACGTTTTAGGTCCATAAACCTACCACCAGAGGTTTCCCCTTTTGTAGTCGTGCTGACGGCGGTTCCCCCATTGAAGGAGGGAGTAAAAGAATCGTTTACCGAGCTTAGGAACAAATGTGCTCAATGGCTCCATTTACATAAACCCCTACCTAACAACATGAACGGTGAAATTCTTACCGTGCGTAGAGGGGATTGGGTGGGCAGAAGCAAGAAATCAATAGTAGGGGACGTAATAACTGTTAATTTTAGGGATGTAGGGGCAGCAAGCTACGTGTGTAATGCACCCAACAGTGGTCCTGCGACCCAAATTAACCCACTTCCCCTGTCTTATTTTCTATCAAAGCCTGTACGACCTAACACTCCCTGCCCCACTTTTCAAAGCAACAGTGGACCTGGATATTTTCCACAGCAACCTGTTAAATCTTGGTTGCAACCACCTTATCCGCCCCCTTTTTTCCCACATCATGTTAATTTACAGCAGCAGCCCCCAAATGCCCCACTTTTTCCTATGCATCAAGCAAAAGCCCATTGGCAACACCCTTTTCATTTTCCGCCACCTTTACCCCAGCCAGTTTACCAATGGCCGCAATCTTTTCAGCCACCCCAATTGGATAAATATTCTTGGCAACAAACGTGGCAGGACCCGCCCCACTCTCAAGACCCCATGTCCTCACAATTCGCCCACCCAAATAGATATGCCGTGCTAGATGAGGTAGATTGACTCAGCTCACTAGAAGCATTGGATCTAAACAACCCTAATTTTGAGATGGAGTATTCTTCTTTTTCCCCGGCCAAGCCCCCAGTTGTACCCCACGAATCTATTGCATTGTCATCATTAAGACCTTCCCAGCACATAGGCAATCAGGGTAGCCTGGATATCTGTACAACTACTGCAAGCCCCAGCCTAAGTTCGGTTACCATCCTTCGGGAAGAGGGTCCTGCTTTATTATCACCAGTAAACCAGCAGGAGTTACCTGTTGCTGGTAATGCTGGGAAACCAGCAGGAATCTCTCTTATTTCCTGGAATATTGCTGGTCTTACTAGTAAATTGGGTACACCCTTTTGGACCAGCTTTTTGGGCGAGGGTTTTGATTTAATTTTATTACAGGAAACTTGGTGTCCAGACCCTATTAATATTGAAGGGTATGTATCTTTTTGTCTCAGAGCAACCAAATCCAGCTCGGGTAGGGCTAAGGGAGGCCTTTTATTGTTAGTGTCAACTAAGCTGCGTGACTGTACGGTCAAATATAGTACAACCGTGGGGACGCACAGCCAAGTTATAAGGGTGGAATGCAGAAAGAACATTGACTTAGTTATTGTTAACTTCTATAACAACATTTTTGACGCAACCAGGGGGGATATTTTACTGCCTTTAGAAAAGGAAATCATTAAAGCTCTAGATATCTCGAAAAGAAAGGCTGAGGTGGTATGGGCTGGGGATTTTAATTTGCAGCCTTGCCATCTATCTAACGGGAATATCTGTGGCTTTGATGTAGCATTAAATAGCCATTGGAGAGATCAGGGGGGGAAGGAGGATTCCCCCCATTTCCAACACTGCAGTTACGGTTCTACCCTAAATAATATGCTAGCTATGCTAGATATGACCCTGTTAAACTGCAATGTTAACAACCGGGCAATAACATGCCCTACATTCACGGGCAGAGATGCAGGTTCATTTATTGATCATATCTTGTTGTCTAGCAGTGGAGACTACACTGATTTATATGTGAATGAAGAAAGTCTCAGTGACCATAATAGCCTACGTGTTACCCTCTTGGGGCATGGCACCTCAACAGTTTCAGGTGGTAAATGTACAACCGATATAGTGCCTACTAGACCAAAGGGCCTTAGGGTTAAATGGACCGGTGTAAATTCCAAAGTTAAGCAGAAGGAGGTTGTCACCCAATGCAAGAATCAAATTAGTTATTGTCTGGATGATGACAGTGATTCTGGCTGTTTAATAGAATGTTTTGTATCTTTGAACATCATTATTGAGGGTATCTTCACTAAGACCCCGGCAGCCAATAGTGGTCAAAAACAGGGGTGGTTTGATAAGACATGTATCGTCGCCCTCCGCAACCTAAAGAATGCGCTAGGCACCAAACCTCGTGTTAAGAATGTGATACAACACCTCAGGGCTAGTTATAAATTAGCCATTAATAAAAGGAAAAGGGTATTACAGTCTGAGGCGTGGGACAAGCTGAGGGAGGCTGCTGAAACTAAAAACAGTAAACTCTATTGGGAAACGATTAATAGTCCGTTTCTCAGTAGAGAAAATGTTCCAGAACTGACCTCATACGTGGCTTGTAGCGACTGGGTTAATCAATTTTCTAAAATATTTAATCTTGGAGGACCAACTTCTGAGTTACCTCCACCAGATATAAACCCATGGTTGCCCCTTTCGTTGGCTATAACATTGGAAGAATGTCAGGAAGCAATTTCTTTGAGTAAAGGAGGCAAGGCACCTGGCCCCGATGGGGTCCCGCTGGATTTATATAAAGATGAAACAGCGTTATGGGCTCCCATTTTGACAAGGATTTTTAATTGTGCGGCTGAAAATGAATTCCCTTCTACCTGGGGTCAATCGATCATCATTCCTTTACATAAGAAGGGCGATAAGTCAGAGGCCTCTAATTATCGCCCAATTTCATTACTGGATGCTTCTGTAAAGGTGATGAGCAGGATTTTGCTGAAGAGGCTAGAAGACTGGGCAACTGATTTTAACATCTTAACTAAAGTCCAATACGGTTTCCGCAAAGGTCTGGGTACACTGGACCAATGCGTAAATCTAGACCTTTTAATCAGTAAATATACTGTGGCCAAAAGTGGCAACCTCTTTTTATGTTTTGCTGATTTGAGCAGCGCTTTTGATTTGGTTAACCATAGTATTCTTTGGGAGGTTCTGCTTGATGCAGGGGCACCAAGGGAAATAGTGTATTTTTTAGCCAGACTATACGAAAAACTTTCATGTAAAGTCCGCTATGGCACCCTTGGCGAATGTACCCCGTTCTTTAAAGTGTCTCGGGGCATTCGTCAGGGTTGTGTTTTAGCCCCGCTTTTATTTTCCCTTTTTATTAATGGTGTAGACCGATCCCTGACCAACATTTTAGCAGATGCCCCCCTGATTGGTGGTAAACCTGTTCCGCTGTTACTTTATGCGGATGACGCTGTTCTTTTATCTCGAACACAGTTGGGCCTACAGCGCCTTATTGATAATTTCACGCAGTTTACACAAGCTAGGCAGCTTCGTGTGAATAAAACTAAGACATACGTAATGTCATGTGGTCAGGCAGCCAAGCAGGTAAAACATACTTTCTTTCTAGATAAGGAAAAACTGACCTCTGTTAAATCTTTTTGTTATTTGGGAATAACATATAGTAACAGTGGGTCCTGGAATGCGGAATTTGATGCCGTAAAAATAAAAATGTTACGGTCCACTAGTAGTATTTTTCGTTTTGCCTCTAAACTTGGCTCACGAAGTATCTATGATATGATGAACATATATAACGTATGTTGTGCTTCCTCTGCTCTGTATGGGGCAGGGGTATGGGGTCACTGTGAGGGTATTTCCCTGCAGAAGGAGGAAAACAAGTTCTTAAGGAGGTTATTATGTGTTCCCCCTTCCGCCTCCATACAGTTGATCCATGACGAAGTTGGGATCGAGTACATCTCTGACTTAGCAGCAGTTCGGCCACTTTTATTGTGGCGATCTATTTGGGCTAAACCGGAGACCCGATTCACTCAGGATATTATCCTTGACTGTATAGGTTTGGATCATTCCTCACGGGTATTATGGTTAAGATACATCCATCATTGGTATCTACTTTTGTTCAACATTAATGTGTTCCGTGAGCCGGAAAAGGTTGTATCCATTTCAAAAAAAGAAATTAAGATAACGTTCCTTAATTTTCGTAAGGCTGAGCGAGACAAAGCTGTTGGAAATCTTGCTACTTTGAAATTTTACAAAGATCTAAATTTAGCTTCTGGACTACAATCCTATCTTGTATTTGTGACCCGCCCTTCCCACCAGTATGTATTAACACGGGTCAGATTGGGTATAGTACACCACTTGGTTGCTTTTCCAAACACAAAGACTAGTTTAAACACACCTTGTCCGTGTGACGGTACTTCTCGTCAGAGTAGTTGCCATTTTTTACTTTTTTGTAAATTTTATCAGTATTTTAGGCTTAAATACCTTAAACCAATTTTTATTAAATACAACATCTGTACCACACAAACAGCATTGATATTTTTATCTTTACTAGTGAACGAGGAGATTTGTTTCTTCTTGGCTACTTTTATTTTAAAATGTACAGCTGCCAGGAAAAGTATTGTACTTTAATGTTGTTTACTGACCTGTCTGTACTTGTGTTATACAGCTGCCAGGGTTTATTCATGATGAAATTAATGTTATTATCCCTGTCTGTATACATATGTTTTATTTCTCTTTGAATTTTATATCAATGTCTGTATTAAGGTATTTATGCAGTGTCCCACAGTATAGAATGATTATTTAATAATTTTAATATACAGTTCCCAGTAAAGGCCTAGTAAGTAATTTCTACTGACTCCCAGTTAGTCTATGTAAGAACGTCGTGTATTTTATAAAAACATGTTGATCTATAGAGGCATGATTACTTTTCACTTGCTGCACTTTAGCTTTTTCCATTTTTTAGGAAAGATTATTTGGTGATTTTAATATTTCAATTGTGTTTTTGCTTGTATGATTTGTATGTACAAATCGAATAAAAGCTTTTGAACGAACGAACGACATTGTTCGAATCTCATCGGGGAGCCCACTGGAGGGCTGGAAACGGGTCCTAAAACACATGCAGGAACGGAACCCATTCAGGGTAATGAATTGCCTAGTGACTACATCTCCCAACATGCTATGTGTGAAATTGAACTTTACTTAAAGAAGGGACTAATGGCGGTCTCATTAAAGCATGCTGGGTAAATGCGGCATAAATGTTCTGATTTCCTGCGTGGGGCCTCTGAGGAGAAGCGCAAAGGCTTCGAAACGCGTCAGGCCGAAGGACAAAATACTCGATGGGAATCTGCAATGATCTTTAAAATGGCTTTGTGAGTCACCTGCTGGCGAGTTGCGGCCTCAAATCTGAGCAAATTGTGGGATAATATATATATATATATATATATAAATATATATATATATGTGTGTGTGTGTGTTTGTGTGTGTGTGTGTGTATGTAAAGCCAATCCTGTTTCATGCAGTAGAGAGTAGTAGAGTAGTAGAGAGTGAGTAGTAGAGTGAGTAGTAGAGAGTAGTTGAGAGCGAGTAGTAGAGAGTAGTAGAGTGAGTAGTAGAGAGTGAGTAGCAGAGAGAGAGTAGTAGAGAGTGAGTAGTAGAGTAGTAGAGTGTCATGATTCAGGCATCGCATGCCTGCATCGCCTACGATCCCCAGAATCCCCGGGGATAGCGTGGGCGGAGCTGCGAGCATAAAGAAGACGAGACGCACACAGGACGCTGTGCGTAATTCCTGATTGGCGAGTTCGTCCTTTCCGAAACCCGCTCCGAGGTTCACGGAGCAGTACCAGATGACCATTGACCAGTGCCTGTGGTGAGAACGCACTTCCCCGGTCATTCTGAAGGAATCCCCGACAGCTGTGCTAAGTCTCGCCTACGTCGCCTGCTCAGCTGAGACGAGCGGCGGTAGACGCGTATCATTCCCGACATCGGGGAAAGCCAGTGCCGAGTGCCGCGCTGCAGGACCGGAGCGAGAAACACCAGGTATTTTCTGCCTAAATCTCCCCCTCGGACTGGAGGCCTTTCTCCCTGCACACTGCCACGGTCTTTGGTGGGGCAGGGAATGCTGTTGTCTTGGCGCTACGCAGGGGATCCTGCTCGTGCCGTCCGCTCTTCCACCTAATCCTTTGGTGGAGGAGCATTGTTAATTTACGTATGAGAACTTGAGTCCAAGGGTGGTGTATGTAACCGCAACGGATAAGTGGCTCAGAAAAAAACCACTTATGAAACACTATGGACGCTTAATCTGATGGTATCTTAACCACGTCTAGCCAGGTGAACCAGGTTGTTAGTATGGCTTTACCTGAACGATCGCCATTTCCTCACTAGTGACCTACGGAGGCTCTTCTGATTTGCCAAAGCGAGGCTATGGGGGCTTTAAGGAGAGGCTCCGGGTGTTCCTAAACTTCCACGCAGTTCTTTAAGGGGGGCACTCAGTAATTCCAAGGAGGGTGGTGGTGGCCCGCATTTCTTAACTGCTGATGCCTGTGAGGTGCCTGCTTCTGGTTTATTTGGTGGTATGCGTATGATGCAATAGTGCTACTGGCAAAAATAAAACAATACTCAATCAGCCATCAGCCTATAAGGAACGGGTGTCACTAGAGAGAATTGATGAGTGTAGCTTATATGCTGTAACGCTTCATTTGTGTTTGTATGTTTGTTTCCTTTACAGGTTCTACTCCCCGCTGTTCCCATCCTTCCCTTCCCTCGCTTGATTGCTCCAACCTTCCGTGCCATTAGTGCAGGAGTTGGGGACGTCGAGAAGTGGACCCCCTATAGCATCGCTCGAATCCTGAGGAGTATTGGACCTGGGACGGAATCGTCACATAGAGAGTGAGTGGTAGAGAGAAGTAGAGAGTAGTAGAGTGAGTAGTAGAGAGTAGTAGAGAGTGAGTAGTAGAGAGAGTAGTAGAGTAGTAGATAGTGAGTAGTAGAGAGAGTAGTAGAATAGTAGAGAGTGAGTAGTACAGGGTAGTAGAGAGCGAGTAGTAGAGCGTGAGTAGTGGAGAGTGAGTAGTGGAGAGTAGTAGAGAGTGAGTAGTAGAGACAGAATAGTAGAGAGTGAGTAGTAGAGAGTGAGTAGTAGAGAGTGAGTAGTAGAGAGTAGTAGAGTGAGTAGTAGAGAGTGAGTAGTAGAGAGAGAGTAGTAGAGAGTAGTAGAGAGTGAGTGGTAGAGAGTTGTAGAGTGAATAGTAGAGAGTAGTAGAGAGTGAGTAGTAGAGAGTGAGTAGTAGAGAGTAGTAGTAGTAGAGTAGTAGAGAGTGAGTGGTAGAGAGAAGTAAAGAGTAGTAGATTGAGTAGTAGAGAGTGAGTAGTAAAGAGTGAGTATTACAGAGAGAAGTAGAGCATAGTAGAGAGTGATTAGTAGAGAGAGTCAGTAGTAGAGAGTAGTAGAGTAGTAGAGAGTGAGTAGTAGAGAGTGAGTATTACAGAGAGAAGTAGAGAGTAGTAGAGAGTGAGTAGTAGAGAGTGAGTAGTAGAGAGTAGTAGAGTAGTAGAGAGTGAGTAGTAGAGAGTGAGTAGTAGAGAGTAGTAGAGAGCGAGTAGTAGAGAGTGAGTAGCAGAGAGAGAGTAGTAGAGAGTAATAGAGAGTGAGTAGTAGAGAGTGAATAGTAGAGAGTGAATAATAGAGAGTGAGTAGTAGAGAGGGATTAGTGGAAAGTGAGTAGTAGAGTGAATAGTAGAGAGTGAGTAGTAGAGAGAGAGTAGTAGAGAGTAGTAGAGAGTGAGTAGTAGAGTAGGAGAGAGTGAGTGGTAGAGAGTAGTAGAGAGTAGTAGAGTGAATAGTAGAGAGTAGTAGAGAGTGAGTAGTAGAGAGTGAGTAGTAGAGAGTAGTAGTAGAGAGCAGTAAAGAGTAGTAGAGAGTGAGTAGTAGAGAGTAGTAGCAAGTGAGTAGTAGAGAGTGAGTAGTAGAGAGAGAGAGTAGTCGAGAGTAGTAGAGAGTGAGTAGACGAGTGTGAATAGTAGAGAGTAGCAGAGAGTGAATTGTAGAGAGAGAGTAGTAGAGAGTGAGTAGTAGAGTAGTAGAGAGTGAGTAGTAGAGAGTAGTAGAGAGTGAGTAGTAGAGAGTGAGTAGTAGAGAGAGAGTAGTAGAGAGTAGTAGACAGTGAGTAGTAGGGTAGTTGAGAGTAGTCAGTCAGTGTCAGTCAATGTCAGTCAGTGTCAGTCAGTCAGTGTCAGTCAGTCAGTCAGTGTCAGTCAATCAGTGTCAGTCAGTGTCAGTCAATCAGTGTCAGTCAGTGTCAGTCAGAGTCAGTCAGTCAGTGTCAGTCAATCAGTGTCAGTTAGTCAGTGTCAGTCAATCAGTGTCAGTCAGTGTCAGTCAGTCAGTGTCAGCTAGAGCAGCTCTGCTGCCCTGGTTCTCTGGCTCTAAAGCAGCCCTGCTGACCTGGTTCTCTCCCTCTAAAGCAGCTATGCTGACCTGGTTTCTCTGGCTCTACAGCAGGTCTGCTGACCTGGTTCTCTGGCTCTAGAGCAGCTCTGCTGACCTGGTTCTCTGGCTCTAAAGCAGCTCTGCTGACCTGGTTCTCTGGCTCTAAAGCAGCTCTGCTGACCTGGTTCTCTGGCTCTAAAGCAGCTCTGCTGGCCTTGATCTCTGGCTCTAAAGCAGCTCTGCTGACCTGGTTCTTTGCCTCTAAAGTAGCTCTGCTGACCTGGTTTCTCTGGCTCTACAGCAGCTCTGCTGACCTGGTTCTCTGGCTCTAGAGCAGCTCTGCTAACCTAGTTCTTAGGCTCTAGAGCAGCTCTGCTGACCTGGTTCTCTGGCTCTACAACAGCTCTTCTGACCTGCTTCTCTGGCTCTAAAGCAGCTCTGCTGACCCGGTTCTATAGCTCTAAAGCAGTTCTGCAGACCTGGTTCTCTGGCTCTAGAGCAGCTCTGCTGACCTGGTCCCTTGGCTCTAAAGCAGCTCTGCTGACCTGGTTCTCTTCCTCTAAAGCAGCTATGCTGACCTGGTTCTCTCGCTCTAAAGCAGCTCTTCTGACCTGGGGGCATATCATCAAGGGCTTTATCTCCGCTTTTCTGGCTTTAAAAGCTAGAAAAGCGGAGATAAAACCAACGCCCTATCAGCAAGAGGGTGTTAACATGTGTATTCGCATGTTAGCACCCTTTTACACTACGCCTACCTTTGTATCTCTAATGAGATGCAAAGTGGGCGTTCTTGACATACACTACATGTCAGGAGAGCAATAACGCGTCTTTGCGCTATCAGCAAGGATGCCCTTGCATTTTAGCAGACTTAGTTTTTGGAGAAAACTGCTGTTTTCTCTAAAAACTAACGTCTGCTAAAATCCTGACTAAGCCACCCCTAACATTAGGGGTGGATTATGCTGATACGACCACAGGGTCGTATCAGCAAGGTTATCGCCCTTTTGCAGGGGACATCGCTGGAAAACCAGCGATGTTCCCTTCAAAACAGCAATAACATTGCTTTTCTGGAATTTTTATCGCCCTGGAGCAGCGCGTTGATGATAACGCGCTACCAGGGCGATAAAAAGCAGAGATAGCCAGCTATAAGAAAATTATCGTTAAGCACGGCCAGCGATAATTATCGCTGGCCGTTGCTGATATGGCCCCTGGTTTCTCTGGCTCTACAGCAGCTCTACTGACCTGGTTATCTGGCTCCAGAGCAGCTCTGCTCACCTGGTTCTTAGGCTCTAGAGCTGCTCTGCTGACCTGGTTCTCTGGCTCTAAAGCAGCTCTTCTGACCTGGTTCTATGGCTCTAAAGCAGCTCTGCTGACCTGGTTCTCTGGCTCTAGAGCAGCTCTGCTGACCTGGTTCTATGGCTCTAAAGCAGCTCTACTGACCTGGTTCTCTGGCTCTAGAGCAAACTCTCCTGACCTGGTTCTATGGCTCTAAAGCAGCTCTGCTGACCAGGTTCTCTGGCTCTAGAGCAGCTCTGCTAAACTGGCTCTCTGGCTCTAAAGCAGCTCTGCTGACCTGTTTCTCTCCCTCTAAATCAGCTCTGCTGACCTGGTTTCTCTGGCTCTAGAGCAGCTCTGCTGACCTGGTTCTCTGGCTCTAAAGCAGCTCTGCTGACCTGGTTCTCTCCCTCTAAGGCAGCTCTGCTGACCTGGTTCTCTGGCTCTAAAGCAGCTCTGCTGACCTGGTACTCTGGCTCTAGAGCAGCTCTGCTGACCTGGTTCTCTGGCTCTAAAGCAGCTCTGCTGACCTGGTTCTCTCCTCTAAAGAGCTCTGCTGACCAGGTTCTCTGGCTCTAAAGCAGTTCTGCTGACCTGATTCTCTGCCTCTAGAGCAGCTCTGCTGACCTGGTTCTATGGCTCTAAAGCAGCTCTGCTGACTTGGCTCTCTGGCTCTAGAGCACCTCTACTGACCTGGTTTCTCTGGCTCTACAGCAGCTCTGCTTACCTGGTTCTCGGCCTCTAGAGCAGCTCTGATGACCTGGGTCTCTGGCTCTAGAGCAGCTCTGCTGACCTGGGTCTCTGGTTCTAGAGCAGCTCTTCTGACCTGCTTCTTAGGCTCTAGAGCAGCTCTGCTAACCTGGTTCTCTGGCTCTACAACGTCTCTGCTGACCTGGTTTTGCTGGCTCTACAGCAGCTCTGCTGACCTGGTTCTCTGCGCTCACGATGCAGTTTATTATAAGTACACAATATTATTTTTATGAATATCTTAGATAATCTCTTGCCCTAATATGTATATTAAAGACACATACATACCATTTTGGAACATAAAATCTTTTTGCAGGTGTCGCGCACCCAGCGCGCCCCAGCACGTATATGATGTCACGTGGGACCCGCCAACGCACAAGCATCTCGTACTGTAATGCGCATTTGTCGCGAATGCGCAGAAGCAGGAGTCGCGGACTGGTCGCATACCAATCGCGCACATCACGTAATATTCAATGTGTATGATGTAGCTGAAAAACACTCAGCCGTCGCACACCGTACGTGGATCCTTCACGACTCTTCTAAAATGGCGGCTAGAATCCGTGCACCCACCGTGATGTGTACGCTTTGAGTGCGCGACTCTGAAAAAAAAATTGAATTCTTTTTTTAAAGAAAATAATATAAATATATGAAAAGAAAAAATTAAAACAAAAAAATTAATCAGATTTCAGTTTGAAATTTTCTGAAAAACATATATTGTTATTTAATGAATAAAATATTTATAAATAAACAGTTAAAAAACTGTAGAAAATTGGTACAAAAAAATAGGTATAACTACTATCACACTTAAAAATTAGCATTTAAAAAACCTTTGAAATTCACACAGAAAAAAACCATAGGTTTCAGAGAAGTTATAGTTAGAAATTAGCATTTAAAAAAGCTTTGAAATTCACTGAAAAAACCATAGGTTTCAGAGACATTATAGTTAGAAATTAGCATTTAAAAAACCTTAGAAATTCACAGAAAAAAACATAGGTTTCAGGGGTGTTATAGTTAGCTGGCCATTTCACTCGTACAAAACCATAGAAATTCCTCCGTTATAGTTAGTTCTGCTAACTATAACTCGCGCGCCCGCAATGCACTGCTGATGATGTCACATATTGCATCCTTCATGACATGGTCAGTGACATCACTGATGACATCACTGATGACATCTCAAATGACATCACTGATGACATCATTCAGTGAATGTGGTTTAGTTTGAAATTTAAATATGTATTATATATATACCAATCTGTATTGAAGATTGAGTGGATATATAACTGTCTGGATAGAGGATTTAGTAGCTATCTGACTGTCTGTTTAAGTGAGTAATTAAAAGTGTCTCACTTAATACATGGATAAGTAACTAAACTATGTGAATGTGTGCATCACTGTCTCTGTTGTTGTATAACATGCTGCATCAGTTGGTCACTAACTATAAGTTAGTGACCAACTGTTTTACAGTTTTGCTAAAATAGTAAATAAACTTCTATAGTAAGGAAAGAAAGTTATTAAAACGTTTTTTTAATACTAATTTCAGGAATCGCGGTACGTCCGCATAGATCGCAACTTCCGGATTCACGTACAGGACGCAACTCAAAAGTTTTTTTAAACAATATTATATATCAATATAGATTCATTTAGGTTTTTTTAAAATAAAGAGGTACAGTTATTAGTAAATAAAATAATATTAGATATACCAAATATTGTTGAAATGTAAGATTGAAAGAAGCTGCGGAAGCGAGTCCGGTACGCAGTGGTACCGTGTAACAGTTGTGCACCCCGTGTGACAAAAAAAAAGAGATTTGATTGATTAAAGAATGATCCTGTCATCCTTAACTTTGCCAGATCCCACCCTCTTTCTTCTAATTTTGGGTGTGGTTGGCAACAGCCATACCTTTTGAGGAACATCACAGTTTTGAAGGTATTTTTTGGTGTTTCTAAGATTTTCCACATAATTTTGGATATGGCAACTCCACAGGATTTGCAGGTGAAGGAGAACCTTCTGGAGGAGGAAGAGGAGCCACGCCGTAAAAGGAATAAGAGTGTGGTATGGGAATTCTGTACCATACCTGAGGGGCAGAAGAAGGTGAATGCATGGGAGGTGCCTGGGTAAATGGCTGAGTATATAGTTACTGCCTGGGTGATTGGAACAGTGCGAGAGTAGTGTCAGGGTGATTGAAGGAGTGCATGAGTAGTATCTGGGTGATTTGATGTCTGCATACATAGTGCCTGAGTGAATGAATGAGTGCAAGGATAGTGTTTGAATGTATGGATGAGTGCATGGGTTCTGCAATTTACAGTATATTCTATCCTTTAAAACTTAGTCCTATTAGCTGTATAATACATCTTAAAATACTTCTTCAAATGAGAAGATACATCATTCTTCAAAACTCTCACATTTTCAAATATAATAAAAAGTACTTTCAATACCACCTGTCCTGCAGAAGGAAGAGAAAGTAATATATACATCTTCTTGTACGCAAATTTCGAAAACGTGGTGTGAAACTCATGTATTCTAGTATGTGTAGGCTTCTATATGTATTCTGACACATGTTGTGCATCTGCTGACTCTAATTTCAAAACTATGTAGTTTATCATACAGGTGCACAAATCTTAACAGTTCTACTAAAGTATTCAGTCACAAAAGCAGACATCTGTTATCTATATATGCGTCTGAGAAGCCCTTGGATAGATCGTTCAATACACACCTGTGCTGTATAACGAGGAGTAAATACCTTGCAATAAAAATATTTTTGGGGGGTCTATACACTTTTGTAAAAAGTTAGTATGACACTGCTCCTCAGAAATATGATGATACTTTTCAAATACTCTAAAGAATGAACATTATTTATATTAGAAACAGATAACATATAATTAAAATGTAAAACATTTTTCAGGTTATCATGCATATTGTATTATATACTCTTACCTTTCAATTAATTTAGCAAATCTATTTTAAAGTGATAATATCCTAAACAGCATTAAAACTGTTTTCAAACTTCAACAGTAGCTACTATAAAGAAGAAAAAGGAAAACTGTTATTTAATGATAATATATTAGAGAAATTATAATATATTTTTAAGAACACAAATTTAATTCAGATTTACATACCATTTTCAGTTTCCCTTTTTTTTTGCTGTTCTCAGATTACAAATAACTTTATCATACACAATGATTTCAATGTACCATCATCATTGAACAGAGTGGAGAAAAACAATCACAATTATTGTAGAAACAAACCTAAATCAGCAGAGACCATCATTATCAATATGTTTTGCTATGCATTCTCCTTTCTATACTTTCTTAATCAGTTCTTTCATCTACATTAATTCTATTTTTGACCACAAATACATTTCACAAAACGTATAATCTCATTTACAATATAGACTTCTAATTTATAAACTATTTGCTTTTAAACACAATTTTCCAAATGTAATATCAATTAGGGCAAATAATAATCAAAATACTAATTATAAATACTAATAGTTTACAGTGGTGTCTACTTTCTGTTGACATCTTATGAAATAGGCCGAATGATGTACTTAAAACTTTGGCTGGAGAAATAACATATAAGAATTTGGTAATTCATAAGGCAATCTAGGCTTGAATTTCAAGTGGGCATCATTGCAAAGCATCCATCCTTTGTTACACTTTAAATAAACAGCATATTGCTCACATGTGGTAGTAGGACTATCATGGAAAACAATAGCCACTGTGGTAAATGTTCTTCCTGAAATAGATATTTGACTTCCTTTAAAATGTGTAATTTGTGTTTCTAATTTTCTTCCATTTGCTCTACAACGTTGTAACATTAATATGAGGTATTGTTCTATAGGTAATGTAGACAACAACTCTGATCTACAATGTGAACATGTCATATCCTGATTTGTTGTTTTTATTGATTTGTTAAAACGAACTTATTTGCAGTCTGGTATTGTTAAGAATAGGAGTAGTTATGTTTGTATTTGAGTGGTAGTAATAAATGAACACTCTTCACAGTTATGGTCCCATCTGTAACTTAGTCTAATTAAGTGATCAATGTTTATTCCTTCGTCTTCTAATACTCCAAGCATGAACATTACAAATTCTTGTGCATCTTGTTGTATGTTTTGAGTAAATGTCAAGGAACCACTACATAGATCTAAAAGATGTTAAATGCCAGAAGCAGTATGTATTTTATTTCTGTCACTTACCAACTGTTGAAATACATGATGTAGTGCAGAACAGAATCTTTTTTCACGATTTTCCATGATTTCATGATGAATATGTGGTAGATGAAACACAACATTCAGAATCATGTTAGTATAACAGTTGATACCTAAACGTTTTTCCAACTGGTATCCTACAATGTCATCAACACTTTCTACTATTTTGCTTTATGCCTTCAACTTTCCCTTTAAATGTTTTTTTTTTAACCTCAGTTGAATGTTTCACATATTTTCATTTTGGACACACTACACTTTTCTCATATATGGGATATTTATCTAAATGAGGAGCATGAAGTCTTCTTAAATGATTGTACTCTCTTCCACAATTTGCATAACCTTTTTCTCATAAAATCTATCAAATACAAACCAGACAATGTTCTTACTTGAGACAGTGCAACATATTCCATTCCCTCTTTGAACACCGTACTTCTCATATTTACAAAAGCTCTGTCTATACTTAAACCTTGAGATTTATGAATAGTTACTGTGTATGCTAGAGACAGATAAAATTGTTGTCTGCGAACATACAAGTCTTTTACAAGCAAAAAACCCAAATGCCCAATCTGTTTTACGTCTTTAATCTGATCAAATTTTATACTCAAAAATGTTATTCAATCTCTATTTTGAAAATTTACAAAATCAACAACTTTTCCCAATGCCCCATTTACGAATCTTTCTTCTACATTCAAATTACACCGCACAATTACTCAACAGTTTTTACATACATGTAAAGTCTTTTCTAATCCTGCAGTTTTAGATACAGACTTTTCCAAAGAATCCAATTTAGCCTGTAGTTTCTCAGTAAGAAGAATTGTCGCTCCCTGGTGTTTGATTTTGTCATTAGCTTTAATTTGTACAATTCGTGGTTAATACGAATTAGGAACTTGTGGATTAAATGTAGAACACTCTTGCAGTGTAGGCATTAGAGAAACTACAGACTTGTTTTCTACAAGCATATTGTACATTACTTCAGCTGCTGTTTTTCCAGTTGTAAACAAGTTCCTTAGTAGCCGACTTTCTAAAGTTTGTTTACCATGTTCCCTCAAGATACCAATTCTTATGTCTTTAAAAATAATTTGATGATGTCCACCACCTTCTTGTCGCATAGTCTTAGGAAGTTCTTTATATTCAAAGTTTAACCAAATATTTATTTTTCCTATACTTCCTAAAGATTTGCTTGTCTCATCATGGAGAAGTGTTTTAAAAACAGCTTGTCCTTTAACAGGAGTAAGTTTTAGTAGGTCTCCATATACAATTAAATGTTTTCCTCCAAACAAAACATCGTAATCTGTTTTTAAAATCTGTTGCATTCTCAAGTGTACAAATGTGAGCATTAAGGTTAAGACCATGCTCATCTCATCAACTATTAAAAGTTTCATTTTCTTCAGAACTCTTGAGACTGGATACCAAAGCTTCTTCAGATAGCTTCTGAGATTCTAATTCATTATCATGTTCAACAGATATGTGAGTAATCGAGGTAAAGTAATACCTTTAATGTTGTGTGCTGCTAATCCAGTTGGATCTGTTACAACACAAGATAAATGTGATTCTGTAGTTTTGTGTAGGTAACTGGTCAAAACTTTAGTTAAGAAACTTTTTCGTTGACCTCTGATGTAAATTAGAATAGGTTTAAAGGATGAACATTGCCACTCTTTTTTTCCATGCAGCAAACAATGTTGTACCTGTTGTTTGACTTGTAGATATATTTATTTGCGTTGAATATTTAGTTGCTCCTCTAACTTTCCCAACTGAATATTATCCTGTTGTCCTTGTTGCATTGCAGTTTCTACCTCATTCATGGCTTTCGCTGCTTCATTTTCAATAATTGGTTGTCCTAGTGGATCTTGACTAGATGGACGAGAAGTTTGACTGCCTTTTGAACTTTCTCTAGTTATTTCAGCTGCAATAGTACTTTCTTGTTCAATCTCATCATTTAACATTTGTAGATAAGATGGAAAGATTGTGCACTGAATGCTGCCTTTTGTTGCATTTAAAGAATCTTGATAGCAGTCAAAATCTCCAAGTAATTCTGTTTCACTATGCCAAGGCTTGAACAGTTGCAGAAGTGCTAAATAGAAAAAAATTCTCTTATCTGCAGTATCATAGCTCAGTTTTCTGTGATTAGTAAGATTCCCTCTGAATCCAATCACTGCACATCTTTCTTCTTTTATATTTTCTCTAACATTCTTTTTAAACGTATAGTGCAGAAGTATTTCATACAGATATAGGTTTGCAAGATGTGGACTCCTTTTGGGATAGTATGTATCCAACATATTAGTTTTAACAATATCAGTACTTTCTGGTTCATACTGTGCTAAGTATTTGATTTCTTGTAAAGATTTCAAATCTCTATTTCATGTGGAGGAAGACCTAGACTTACCCAAATGATTCCTCTTGACTTTGAATATAATCTGACTGAGCTCAAACGATCCGAACATCCAAAGAGTAACATCTTTCTATGGGAAAGCAATGTCAAGCTGAAGCTTGATAGAGGAGAGGAGTTGGCCTAACGGCTAGGGCGGCCGGTCTCGAATTTGGGGAACTGGGTTCGAGTCTCGGCAATGACGCTGAACATCCTGTGATTCTGGGCAAATCACCTAATCTCCCCGTGCCTAACAAAAAAACAATGTGTTCTCATATAACGTAACTAGTGCTATGTAAAGTGCTCTGATCCCCGATTTGTTTCAAGTTTGCGCTATATAAAACCCAAGGGAGCTTAAAAGGGTGTGGTAAAAGGCTTTTGTCAGTGAACAGTTCGGCGTGGGTGTAACGGTGCTAGTCCTAAGCTTCAAGACTTTGTTGTAGAAATGGCAAATGACTTTGTACCGTTCTATCTAAACTCGGGCAGTACCCAGAGTTCTCGGCTTCTTTCTTACATAATTTATCAAGCACTCTATGCCTGAAAGGAGATATATATGTATAATAACTTTGGCATAGCTTGACGAATCTTCACAACATTTTTAAAAAGCTTCCCCTTTTTGGTTCAGCTGCTGTGTCGAAAGATTTGCAGTGATCCGTCAAGATGGGGCAAAGAAAAAAGAGGGGTCCCAAAACACGTATCCGCATGTTATGTCTATGGGGATTTTTCATTTTTTTAACATGACCGTTCAGTAGTTTCAAAGATATTTAAGTTTAAAAAATATAGATATCTGAAGACGCAACTCCTTGCAGTGGACTTGTGGATCCTACTAAAATTTGATTGACAGACAACACTTCCACCAGGAAGTGTTGTCAGCCATCTTGGGACTCGATGTGAAGACGAGTCTCACAAAAAATGTGTTAAAAACATGAAACGGGGCAGGGTGGGAATACCCTTACCCCCAAATATGGTGGAGTCCCCTTGGGACCCTGCAGGCAGGTGAAAAGCATTTTTATTCACAGGTGGATCTGCGGATTCGCTGCAAAATTTTGAAAATAAGATGAGCGTGCTCCTGGAAATTTTTATTATTAGGCTCCCAGGCTGGCCAAATCCCGGGGTCATGAGAGTAATGAAGGAGGGGGGGTTCATGGAGCCCCCATCCTAGGCTTTAGAAATGCCCCAGGGATGGCCACCTTTCCAGGGCACTTAATTCTACAAATGCAGGGGCCTACCAGGTCCCCTGTAGTCCCAGGGACCGCCACCTTCTCAGAGCACTGAACAATAGAAATGCACGGGGCCTACTCAGCCCCCCTGCAGCCCCAGGGACTGCCACCTCCCCAAGGCTGTAAATGTACAATAGGGGTGGGACGGACTGCAGCTCCTCCACTGCCCCAGAGACTGCTACCTCCCCAGGGCAGAAATAATATATTTGCTTGAGAGCCATGCTGCTCTGGGGACTGCCACCTCCGCGGGGCACACGCAAGATACTTAATGGGGTTTGTTGCGGACCCCCAGCCTCGGGGACCACTACCTCCAAAGGGCTAAATAGTTGAAAGAGGGGGGCCAAGTGAGCCATAGATGGCCCTGTGGACCGTCCACCCCCAGGGCAGGCTCCTGCTATGTCCCAGGGTGCCCACCCCCGGGACATTGATGTTTGCTGTTGCTAAGCCATAGCAAACTCTATTCTGCTTCTAGTAAGCGAGAGCATATAAAATGCTATCTCTTACTCAAAGCAGAGCAGAATGGCTTTTGGACAGAGTGTGCAGCATGTTTAGCAGCTCCCTCTGTCCAAAAGCAATGTCACCTTTTGCAGCATGTGGGGCGCAAGCAAGGACCGCGGGTACTTGAGGCTCCCACCGCAGTTCCCAACAGATAACAGTGAGGGCACCCAGAGAAGAGGCCTGCCCCTGGAGATGGGGTGTCTGTGGCAGAATGCGGCCCAGGAGGGGGCCGCACAGACCCCTCCCTATTTTTATAGTGGTCTGGCCAGGCGGAATGGGGTCCCCAGGGTCGGAATCAATGCAGCACCCCTTTCCTGAATAAAGAAAGGAGGTTTATTATTTTTATTTTTAAATCTTGGCAACTCCCCGAGTCCTCACCCTATTTCTCCACCATTCTGCAAAAGTGCCTCTTCGGGCACTGCTTGTTGGGGGAAGAAGTCCCATTGGGTCCTGAGGGTCGTTTGGGGCCAACAATCCCTCCTGTTACATCCAGTAAGTCCCACACAGGGGGATTGCTGAGAGGTCTTTGGAGGCCATGCCCTCTTTCTCCACCACTCTGCAAACTCAGGTACCCGCATAATTATTTTCACAGGAATTGCAATTGGAATTGGAAGTACATTTGTATAGCGCGAATTGCTGCCCGGAGGCGTCCAAGCGCTGAGAATACCAGTAATCCAACCAGTGGATCCAGAAGTAGGAGGGGAGCGAAGTTAGACTGAGTGAAATAAAAAGGTTTTCAGCTGTTTGCGGAAGTCCGTCAGCTTGGGGTTGGCTCTAAGATGCGGTGGCAGGGCATTCCAGGCCCTAGCTGCGTTGTAGGAGAATGTTCTGCCTCCGGATCTGGTTCTTTTAATTCTGGGGGCCGTCGCAAGGAAGGTCTGACTAGAACGTAGGCATCTTGTGGGCGTGTAATGGGAGATTAGGTCCCGAGTAATCCTGGGGCCAGTATTCCAGAAGGCCTGGTGAGCTATACACATAGCTTTAAACATTACTCTCTGTCGCACCGGAAGCCAGTGGAGGGAGACCAGGCCCGCCCTCACTGACTGTCTGCGGGGGAGGTCTAGTAGAATGCGTGCTGCGCAGTTCTGGACTGTCTGCAGCCTTCTCAGAGTGGCTTCAGGGGCGCCGAGGTATAAAACATTATTAAAATCAAGGCGTGCCTGGATAAGACCTTGTACGGCCACTTGTTTGGCTTCCAGGGGGAGGAGAGGGAGAATTTTCTTTAGCATCCTCATGATGCCAAAACAGGTAGCTGAAAGTTTTGTGGATTGTATGTTAAAAGACAAAGAACTGTCCAGCCAGACTCCAAGACTCTTGATGCTATTTTTAGGAGTTGGGGGAGGTCCCAGACTGGGCGGCCACAGGGAGGTGGGGAGGCTGAGATCTGAAGAGCCTAGGAACATGAGCTCGGTTTTGTCCCCATTCAATTTTAAACAGGACAGGGACATCCAGGTCTTTACTGCCTCTAAACACTCTCAGAGTCCACCAGAGGCAGATGGATTGGCAGCCTGTGTCATGGAGACCACCAGCTGCGTGTCGTCCGCATAGGAAATGATCTTTATACCGAATGGGCGGACGACATCAGCCAGTGGCCTCATGTACAGGTTGAAGAGAGCAGGACTCAAAGAGGAGCCCTGGGGGACTCCACAATTCAGGGGTCTCCTGGTGGACACCGATTCGCCTTCAAAGACACGGAAAGACCTATTCTCTAGGAAGGACTGGAACCACAACCAGGCTTTGTCCTTAATCCCGGCTTGGGATAGGCGTTCCATCAGGGTGGTATGGCTGACCGTATCAAAGGCTGCGCTGAGATCAAGGATTTTCCTGGCTTCCTCTGTGACCATGAGCAGGGCGGTCTCGGTCCCATGCTTTGGCCTAAAGCCCGTCTGGGTGGGGTCCAGTAGATGGTTATCTTCCAGGAAATTTATTAACTGTGAATTAATATATTTCTCCAGGATCTTACCTGTCCAAGGGAGCAGGGAGATGGGGCGGTAGTTACTCAGGTTGGTAGAGTCCAAGGTAGGCTTCTTCAATAAGGCTCTAACCATCGCCTGTTTCCATATGGTGGGAACCGTGCCAGAGGAGATGGAGGCATTTAAGACCTCCCTAATAATAGGTAGAGTGACCTGCGAGGCTGCCATTATTATGTCTGGAGGAGCTGGGTCTTCTGGGGATCCGGAATGAACTTTCCGTGCCAGGGAGTCCAGAGTGGCGAGATCCAGAGGGGGTAAGTGGGTGAGCAAAGGTTGCTGATACGTGGAAGGGGGGGTGGCGGGATCTGTAAAGGGGATAGAGGAATTAGGGTTCATAGGAGGGAAGGCAGAGTAGATAGAACTTATTTTCTGATAGAAAAACTCTGCAATATCGTCACAGTGGGTAGTGGACGTGTCCACCTGCAGGCAAGGGGCCTGTTTAGTGAGAGTGTTGATGATCCGGAAAATTTCCTTAGGCTTCGATTTGGCAAGTAAAACATTCGCGGAAAAAGTATGAGGCTTGTGCTGCTTTTATCATAGTTTTATATTCGCTGATGGCATTTCGGCAAAGAGTTTTATTGTCTGTGGAGTAATCAGAACGC
Source organism: Triturus cristatus (assembly GCF_964204655.1). Lineage (NCBI taxonomy): Eukaryota > Metazoa > Chordata > Amphibia > Caudata > Salamandridae > Triturus > Triturus cristatus. The sequence goes on along the minus strand of NC_140588.1, from coordinate 312,152,310 downwards.
CAACGTCTCTCCGATTGCCTGCAGAGACGTTTCTTGTCTCTCAGGGTCTCAGAATACCACGGGGAGGATTTGTGGGGGCGTTTGAGCGTAATTACCTTTTATGGTAGGACAACGTCAAGGGATTGAGTGATCCAACTGGCGTATGCCTGATAGGCAAGGTCGGGGTTGGCATAACTCCTAGGTGGATTTTCAGCAAGTTTGCTGGACCACTTGTCCGCCGCTAAGCGGGACCAGTTAATAGGGATCAAAAAATGATCTGTCCATGGCAAGGGAATCAGTGGTGTGATTGAAAGGCCGGGGCAGTTACTAAAGACCGGATCCAACAGGTGGCCCTTCACGTGGGTGGCCGAGGGAACCCGTTGGGAGAGTTGCAGGGCTGCTAGATCCTCTGCTAAAGTCAATGCTACAGGGTCTAAGGATGATTCAAAATGAAAATTGAAGTCTCCCAACAGGATATAGTTAGAGGTGGTATTCAGACGTTCAGCCACACTAGAAGGTAAGTTGACATGGAATTGTTTCGGGGGGTCGGGGGGCGATAAATAAGAGTGCCAGAGAGGCAACTATTAGGTGTTAATTCGATGTTGAAAGTAAGACTCTCACAGTCCGTAATGGTTTCCGAGACCACTCGGCAGTGGAGTTGTTCTTTGTGGATTATCGCCACACCTCCTCCTTTCCCTTTGGGGCGGTCTTGGCGGGAGATTCGAAAACCTGGAGGAATGGCTGCTATGAGCGCATGATCGGCCTCAGGAGATAACCAGGTTTCTGTAAGGAACAGTATGTCTGGAGTGTGTTCCTCTATTAGCAACGCAATTTCGGTCGCATGTTTTGGGAGGGAACGACAGTTCAACAACAACATACAAAAGTTGTGGAGAGGTTCCAGATTACATGTGGGTCTGAAGGAATGGGAGCAATCAGGGCATATGGTCGGCAAGGTATCAGCTTGGTAGCCGTTTCGACTACAGTTCCTGTTGAGTATCCTAAGACTGTGAAGAGTGTCAGCACTATAGGTGATGGGGCCTGAGGACTGAGAGGCAGGAGGACCTGGCCCACCCGAGAGCCTATATTGAATGAAGCATGGGAGCACGCATTTCGTTTTTAAAATTTTTGAGTAAGTTTCAGATCCACCGTGACTCCTGCTTTTTGGCCCAAAGACACCTAGGGGGTCAGGGTGTTACTGCCCTGCCCCCCTTTTTTTCATTTTGTCTTGTTTTCTTTTTTATTGTATTTTCTTATGACTGTTGTACCAAGTCACAAGATGGCTGTCAACGCTTCCTGGTTTGAATTGTTGGCATCCAATCAGATCTCAGCACAAGATAGGGAGGTGTCATCGATCCACCACATCCCTATATATAAAACTGGAACTTTCTTTTAATTTCTCGGCAACTACTGATAGGATTTACACCAAATCACAAAAAGGCACTTCCTTGAACCAACATCTACTTTTCTGCCAAATTTGGTGTAGTTCCATTCAGGAGTTTGGGCTGTGGACATGTCTAAATGTCCTTTGGGAATTAACATTGTAAAAACACGATTTTAACCTCCCCCCGGTTCTCGGCCCCCGCTAGACGAATCTCTACATCATTGTTAATCAAATCTAGCGTTGGATTATTTATCCAATTATCATTCCCTTCAAGTTCTCCCATTGTGTGTAAGATATCAATATCCTCTATCGCTAAATTTGATGGCATAACTGTTTTGTTATCATACCACCTTGTTTGAATTTTCGTGTAAAATTAAACAGATCAATCATATTGTTCGTGTAATTAAAGGGAGCTGTAGGGCAAAAGGATAAACCTGATGCTAAAACTTCTGTCTGAGGTTTAGAGAGTACACAGTTTGATAAATTTACCATTGTCAGTTTATCCATCATTTAGATACTGCCTGGCCTGTTGCCTTGTTTTTCTGTGCCTCTCTTCTCTCCCGTCCTGTCCTCGACCTCTGTACTCTTGGGCTCGTTGGCTGCCTAGCGTCGCCAATCTTCCTCTTGTCATTAGGTCGAATTTTTTAAAAATGTTGGATTTTGCTCCAACTGTTTCAGATTGTACTGATGCATCATTCTCACTGGCATCACTTTCTATCTTGACCTAGCAGTGTCTGTCATCATTCCTCTTTTGCCTGAAATGTTAGATGTAGCAGAGGTAGATGGTTTTGGCATTTGTGTTTTATTATTCTCTCTCAGCTAATCACATTTTTGCCCAAAAGTAAGTATGTGACCTTTTTCATAATCAAAGACTTTCCGTATATTTCGTGGCATATCGAATGGTTACGTCTGAAGGACTCTCGCAAGAGTCTAGCGGGAGTCTCACTTCTAAGATAGAGCATTCTGATTGGCCCAGGGAGCTTTTTATTCCTTGGTCCATCATACTACTGTGGGAATCAGACTCCTGCGGGAGCGAGTGCTCTGATTGACTTCCAGCAACATGAGAAAAATGTTGCTGGCAGCCGTAACAGGACTCAGGGACTTAGCGCCCATATTTAAAAAAAAAATTATGTGAGGGCAGGGTAGAAATACTCTGACCACTAGACCTATGGGGCGACTTAAAGGGACCCCCAAGGGGCCAAAATGTTAAAAAATTCTGCAAAGTTTGACACAATTTCGCAGGAGTCCCATGACATTGCAGCAAAATAAAGGAACCCTCTCTTTTTCAATATGTATATAAGGAGGGGAGATCAGTAGCATTTAAGATGAGGGGCTGTGTAGCCCCCTCCCCGAGCCAATGGGTTACATCTCTGGGGCTGAATTTGCAAAAAGAAAAAGGGAGTGGAGCAGAGCAGCTCCCCTCCCCTAACCTATGAAGGCCCTGGGAGCACCATCCCTAAGGACGATTTTAAAAAAAGGGAGGGAGCAGGAGGAAGGGGTGCTATGAGCCCTGAGCCTTGTCAGGCCCAAAGGACCCCATCCCCTGGGGCCAAAATATAAGAAAAGGGGACACAGTAATTTCCCTGCCCACACTAGTGCAGGCAGGGATACATGTGTCTGCTCCCCTTTAGTGTGGTGTGAGCATTTTTAAATCTCTGCCAAATGGGAGCAAACACTAAGGGCCTCATTATGATGTCGGTTGGAAAGGCTCCGAGTGGCATTCGGTTTGTCTCAATCCGTGTCGGAACCCATGTTTCCGACCAACTCAGAAACATTTCCGACGACCAGTTATGATGCAATTTAACTGTTCGGTCTTTCCGACTCGCTTCCCATTGGCATTCGAAGAAAGAAAGTCAGTCAGAGCCGATTCGTACAGGTCTATGGACTGGTGTCGGAAGTCGGCATTGGGGGCCCACAGCAGGCAGCCCAACACCCAGAGGCCTCTTTTTGGGGCCTGTGAAGATACCCATAGGTGGCCTCTTTCCATCCATGCATGGTGTTGCAGGTGCCATGGGGTGCCTGCCACAGGTTACACTGTTTTCCGCAACCACCCCCATCCTCAATGGGAGCATGTGTTGCCAATTGGAACACAGGCTCCCATTGAAGTCAATGGGAGTCCGACCGAACAAAGTTCAGAAACATAATAATCGGTCAGTTGGACTACCTGAATCCGAGTTGGTCGGAAATGATTCAGGCAAGGAGTCGGTTGTAATGCTTTTCACCCGACATCGTAATGAGGCCCTATATCTTCTCCCACTCAACAACGGTTGCCTGAACCATGCATATGCCTTAACCATGCATATGCCTTACCCACGCATGTGCATGGTTAAGGCAGTCAGCAGTTTAGATGTGTGGATGGGTGAGGAGAGGAACAGGAAGGATCAGGAGAGGAAGGTCTGGGATATGGCTTGGTAAGTGGGGCTGTGGCCGGGTTTGGAGGGAGTAGTTTTTAGGGCTGGGAGCTATATTTTGGGCTCAGGGCAGGGGGGGTCTGGGTCATTTTTAGGGCTTGGGGTTGGTTTTTAGGGCGCAAGGCAGGGGCAAGGGCAGTTTTCAGGTGTGGGGGTCAGTTTAGGGCTCAGGCCGGGGGTCTAGCATCAGGGTCGTTTTTTGGCAGGGGGCAGTGTTATAGGGATCAGGGTAGGGGGATGGGGTCGTTTTTAGGGCAGGGCTGGGTTTTAGGGCTCAAGGAGGGAGAAGAGACACTTTCAGGGCTGGGGGTCAGGTTTAGGGCTAAGGGTGGGGGTGCTGGGGTAGGTGTCGTTTTTTGGAAAGGGGGCAGGTTTTAGGGCTCAGAGTGGGGAGCCATAATAGTTTTATGGGCTCGGGCGGGGTGGACTGCAGTGCTAGGACGCAGAGTTGGGGCCTGGGGTGTGCACTTTATCACACATATCCCTTTGGCAATTAGTAGCCTTCATCATCCTTGACCGCTCAGTGGCCATCGACACAGTCACTCACCGCACCCTAATACGCAGACTCCACAATACAGGGATCCGGGACAAGGCCCTCGACTGGATCCACTCCTTCCTCCCCGGCAAAACGCAGCGGGTCAGACTCTCTCCTTTCCTGACTGACCCTACACCAACCACCTGCGGAGTCCCCCATGGGTCCTCCCTCAGCCCCACACTCTTCAACATCTACATGGATCTGCTTGCCCCCATCGTCAGAACCCATGGACTCAACATTGTTTCATATGCAGACGAAACCCAACTCATTCTCTCTCTATCCAATGAACCCAACACAGCCAAACACAACTTCCAACAAGGCATGGATGCTGTCGCTAAATGGATGAAAAGCAGCTGCCTACAACTCAACACCGACAAAGCAGAAGTACTCATCATGGGCCCAATCCCCGATGCCTGGGACGACACCTGGTGGCCCCCCGTCCACGGAAGACCATTCCCCCCATGGACCAGGCACGCAACCTTGGAATCATCCTGGACTCTGAGCTCAAAATGGACCGCCAGATTAACTCTGTCACATCCTCCTGCTTCCACACCCTCTGCCTCCTACGTAAGACCTTCAAATGGATCCCCCTCGAGCACAGATTGACTGTCACTCACGCCCTCATCACCAGAAGACTCGACTACGGCACCCCAGAATAAACTAAAACCTCACCTGCAAGCTACAAAACATCCAGAATGCTGCCACAAGACTGGTCCTCAACCCGCCAAGACACTGCCATATCTCTCAGCACCTGCGCACACTCTGCTGGCTCCCCATCGAGACTAGAATCACCTTCAAGATTCTCCCCCACAGACACAAGGCCCTCCACAACACCAGACCAGCATACCTGAACAGCCGACTCAAATTCCACGCACCCCAAAGAACCCTACGATCAGCCCAGCTCTCCTATGCTGTGGTCCCCCGCACCAGAAAGACCAGATCGGGAGGCCGCTCCTTCTCCTTCCTCGCGACCTGAGCCTGGAACACCCTACCGCTCCACCTCAGACAGACAACATCACTCCCCATCTTCACGAGAAGCCTCAAGACCTGGCTCTTCGACAGACCCCCTCCTTGATGGACTGGAACCTGCACCCCCCCCAGCACCTTGAGCCCCCTACATGTGAGTAGTTACACTTAACAAACACCTGATTGATTGATGCCAGGAGCTGGCTGGGGCTGTGGGGCCTTGAGGCTCCCCCGCGACCCCCAACTCATGTGTAGGTGACTTGGGTGGGCACTAGGTCACCCACCTATGTCCCCAAAGGCCCAGAGGATGGGGTCCCAGGGGCTATTTTAGACTTGGGGATGAGGGCTGCATGGTCCCCCTCCCCTTTTAAATAAGGCACGGCCCAAGAGGATGGGGTCCCTGGGACCTATGAAGGCTCAAAAAGGGTGTCAGGTGACCCTCCTGCCTTTTTTAATAAAACATGGCCCTAGTGGATGAGGTCCCCAAGGCGTAATAAGGGTCAGGGAGGGAGGCCACATGGCCCCCGCCCTTTTAAAATGTCATGCGGCCCCAGTGGATAGGGTCACCAGGGCCTAATAAGGCTTAGAGAGGGGCACCACACTGTCCCTTCCCCTTTTAAAAAAACAGATGACCCCAAGGAATAGGGTTCCTGGGGCCAAAAGAGGCTCAGGAGGGGGCTTCATGGTCCCTCTCTCATTTTCTATTATATTTGTTCTCTGGGGATGGGGTCCCAGGGGCCTATTAGACCTTGGGAAGGGGGTCACAGAGGATCCTCCCCTTTTTATTGTATTTGGCACTGGAAATGGATCCCCAGGACCTATTAAGGCTCAGAGACAGGGGCTGCATTCCCCCATTCCCCTAGATTTTGACCATAGGGGAGGGGGTCCCCGGGGGGTCAAGAAAGTGAGGGGAGGGGGGCTTAACTCTCTCCCCTGTTTAATTGTATTTGGCCCCGGGTGGGCACTTGAGACAACTTTGCAAACAGCATCACAAACTTAATCGATCGCCTAGTCCTTGGCACCAGCACCTTCATCCTTCTAGGAGACCCTACCCTGACTCAACTGCCCTTCTTGACAACCTTGTGAACCTGGAACTAACCCAATTCATCACTGAGTGCCCCCCCCCCCGCCTTCTGGACACATCCTAGACACTGTATCTTTCTACAACATTACAGCCCATCACCTAGACAGACCACGTCATAATCACTTTTTCAAGAGCCCCCACAGCGGGCCCGCCCAGCATGCAGACCATGGAACAACCTAAGAGAACCGGAACTGTGCCAGTTTTATGGTAAGTCTAGCACCTAACAGCACAAAAGCGCACCTCGTAGTTATCAGACTGGTTGAAAGTCACATATTTAGACTGACCACAAAGGAGTGCAGGCCAGATACAGGAACCAGGTTAGTCCTGTTGAAAAAGTTACCTTCTAAATTCCACCACAAAGAGTTCCATTCATGTGGACTAGGTTATGAGGAGCAGGGAGAGCATCACGGATGATCATCGCTGTAGATCAAAAAGCAGGCTAAGAGTCTCAGACAGTCATTGCTGTAAACCCTGCAAAAATATAATTTCTCCAAAGAACGCTGACTTATGCCTACCGGTTTCATGACTTGTCATAAAGAGATTTAGTCACCCAGTTCCTCAAATGGTTCTTAGGACAATGTTACAGTTACTGAATGTTTCCATTCCAGCGTGTAGCGTGGGTGAAATACAATAATGGCAACTAAAAGGGTTCGACATGTTATTTTCTGTCTATTTGAATCCACAAGAAATTGTATTTCATTATGAAATATTTTCAGCAAACCATGTGCCTGGATTTTGCTACTGTTACAGTTTTGTAGATCATATTATTGCTCATGGAAAATGGCACACACTTTTAAGGTTGGAACTGGGGAAGAGCATTAAGTACTGATGCAATGAATATATTGATTAACAAGCCTTGAAAATGCAATAGGTTTCGCCTTTCATTAAGTTAAAGCCATTTGCTTTGCTATACAATACCATTAGCAAAGCAAATGGCTTTAACTTAATCAAAGGCGAGACCTATTGCATTTTCAATACTTGTTGTCCTCGCTCTCAGGGTGAAAAAAATCATCTCTGCAGCAGTACCACCCTTCACTGCCTTTAATGTAACATCAAAGAGACTTGGTATAGTTCTTTCACAGTCTCATCATTTCAGAACTGATGCGTTTTCAATATTATATACAACAAAGCCATAGTTGTAGCTTTTTTCATGCAACTAACAACCATTGACAAAGACAATAGACCTGGCTTGTAGGTATAATGTTACTCGTTGCATGATATATCTGGATCGAATGACAGAAACAGCAACATACCAGTCGGGCGGCACACTGTGCTAAGCACAGATTTTTAGTTTATGTGCGTTTAAGCCCGTCCTTAGCTACATAGGCGACACCTCTTTGAGAGACCCCCCAGTTTTTTCATCCCACTAAAAGCCCTGTACCACGAGTAAGCTGGCTCCATATAAAATGCACTCTGAGAACTCCGAGCCTGGAGCTTGTTGCCTCTGTGTCAACACCAAACCACGGTTTCCTCCTCTGTGTATCTGGATGCTTGTGTTAACCCTCGTATTCTCATCTGGGAGGCCCATTAACAAATAGCGCACTGACCCTGTTGCAGCCCACCGGAAATGGCATGCGCCACTCAAGCCGCAGGCCCACGCGAGGCACTGATGTCGGAGAGTCCGGGGCTCAGCGCCTTCCCAGCCGATATTCCCCGGCGCTCATTTCGCAGCAGTAATTTCGCTCATCTGGTTCCCATTACACTCCATGCAGCATGATGAACTGCTAGTGACAATGCACATGGCTTCCCAGAGAGCACTGCTTCCCTCGCGCCCAGGTTATTGCGGGGATACAGCTGGCATATTGGACAACAGTCCCAAGGATTAATATGTGCCTGAATTAATCACGCCTTCTCGGCTCTACACCCTATGCCTCTCACTTTTAGCTCTGCTATTTTCTTTTCTTCTGCAGCTGTGGAATGTTGAACGCTGCTCACATTGTCGGACAAATAGTTTCCATGCTCCATGTTTTTTGTTGCCGAACGAAACCTGAATTAACAACTGCCTTACTCTGCAGTACAAGCCCTCGACTGTTCTCCTCAGCCTTTTCCAAAAACCAGGAGATGGATATAAAGTGAACCGCGTCAATTTAAAGAAAAATAAAGTAAAATATTATCCTAAACCTAGGCACCCACTTGGATGGCCTCGCCTGCTAAAAGGTTTCTTATCTTTATGGGGCCATGTGTTTGGCCCCATAAAGATAAGAAACCTTTTACCTCAGCAGGAAAGCGGACGAGCTCGTCCAAGTGGGATGGCTCAAAAAGCCAAACACAAACGTCATGTAGAGTTCTTTTCCAATGGCTGCCTATGGTTTAGCATAAACAGTGACGCCAGCCAATGGAAAAGAGGGGCGGGGCTTAAAGCCCTTCACAGAAAAATACCCAAAACGTTAAATCTCGCCAGCGAGACTGCGCAGGCGAGACCTAAAAAGGCATGTTTAATTGTCCCTTCTATGCAATGATTGGAGTTGTGCCGTGGCCACCCCAGACTAACAACTGTCCTCTTAAAATGTCATCTAAGTCCCCTGGTCCACCAACCAATACACCTCATCCTTGATATTCACCTATATAGGTTACCTTTTACAGTGTGGGCAAACGATATCAGCACTTGTCTTATCTGAGCTTTATTCTGTAAAAATGCACATGCAAATGCTCCATGATGATTTAAATATAATTGTTTTTCTTTTAAGTACAACTGCTGCTAAAAAGAAGCAGAGCCCTTTCATCTTTTTACCCTATAAATGCACTCCAACTATAAATCAACAATTATAAGAAAGACATTAGAGCTCCAGTTAGGTAAATGGGCAATGAAGCATTTGAAAACATATGTTCATTTTTAGTAAATATTATGTAGACGTTATTGAAACAAATGTAACTGTGACCTCTATTACATAATCAGCCCCCAAAATACAGAGTTGTCCTCCCTTTGTCAAGACCAGATTCAGCTCTACTGGGCCTTGAAAATTCTTAAATCACACAGAGTGCTTTGCCCATCCTTAAAGTAACTTCTCCACCTGTTCTATACAACCTTCATGCATGACAAAAATATCAAGCTCAAAAAGGTGCACCTTCCCTCTGAACAACAAGTGGAAGAGATACCCCCTCCCCAGTCAACGATAGTGAAAGTGATTGATACATGGAATTCTCTGCCTATTACTACTTAACAGTTTTATGGGCGCCAATTGCAAACACCTCGGCGGTGGTTTGAATCTATCAATACCATCTATGGAGCATTCCATTCCAGTATAATTGTTCACTCAAAGAATGCTCCTTCTCACTTTGATAAGCCTGGGCCTTGTTTGCCAGTTTTTTTGGCAGAGACCATATAAGTAATTCCCTCATATAGTCCAGCTGTGTTTTCAGAACTAATATGTCATGCTGTAGGTTGCATACATGTTTGTCTTCTTTCTGTTCAGTAGTCTGTTAATTGCTGTAGTGTTACACTGAAACTTTACCTATTGCGGATTTTGATATCTTCTTTTGGCGGAAAGTCACTTTACTCTTGTCGGGGCATATTATCAAGGACGGCGTTAAAATTAACGCCAGTTTAGTGGCAGAAAACTGCTGCTAAAGCGGCGATAATGGGCTTGATAATATGTCCGGGAGAATTCCAATAGAAGCCCATGTTGACACCAGAACATGGACTTCTATTGGAATTCTCAAGGGCATATTATCAAGCCCTTTATTGCCGCTTTAGGGCAGTTTTCTGCCGCTAAACCGGCGATAATTTTTAACGTCGTCCTTGATAATATGCCCCCAGGTGCTTCCAAAAAGTCAACAAACTGATCTCAATTCTTACACAAAAGAGGGTCCTTTGACTTCAGCTGCTTCGTTTTTTGACTTCTAGATACAACACAGCAGAGACACAACATCTTTTGAACATGCAGTTCTGAATACTGACCCTTTATGCTGGTCTAGGTGAAATCTTACATTCTACCACTAATACAGGTGCCCATTTTTCAAAGAAGTAAGCTATGGATTGGTGACTGCCTATAATACTAGGTTTGGGGCTTTTGCATTATTTTTGGCTCTCACTTCATATTCATTTTCTGGATTTTTACCTGGTCTAATCGTTTCAAATGCCCTCATATTTGCCATCATTTTAAAACAATGAGTTCAGTGTGCCCTTCAGAGTAGGACAGGCAACATACTATCCGTTTTGTTTTTATCGGGGAGCAGATTTGCTTTACAATTTAGATGAACATTACTTTAAACTTTCAAAAACTTTTCCCACTAGCCATAAGACCTTTGTTTCAATGCTGCTCCTCCACGACTGTGATCAACTTACTTTTGGAAAATCAAAATGTGCTTTCTGCAGATTGGCCAGAGTGCCTTCAATCACTTGTTATTCATCGCTCACTGTGTGGGGTTTTGCAACTTCCTACTCTCACTCTCACAAGTGCTGCTCGTAGATTACCTTTATTGTTGCCTTGTGTGCTTATTCTGTTCTGCAGAAATTGGTGCCATTAACATCACATTATCCCATGATTTGTATTTCTCCTGGTGTGGCATCTATGACTGGTTCGCCCTAGCCCTGCACCCCTTTATTTCACTGGCCCTTTCCACCTCATCTGTGTTTAGTATTTCATCATCACCTTTATTCCAATTAAGCAAACTTCAAGCCACTGTCATCGTTCCTGCGAAGAAGTGTTTCTGAATGCAGTTTTTGCACCTTATTTTGCTCCTAGTGCTTATTGTTTTGACACTATGGCTAGTGCCATGTTTGTTTATTTTGCCAATCAGCAACTGTATAACAAAATATAACAAATTATAATGGCAAGTAATCAAATAGAATGGCCAGGTTTATACATGTATTCATAAATGATATTGTTTGTACTGGTGCTCATCTTATTGCACACCTCTCTAACTTCTGTTAGGGTCTCTAATGGTAACCTGTTGCTTATCTTCCTCTAGAGTGATTATTATTGTATAGCAATATGTTTTTTATATATTGTCTAGTTTTTTTTATATTTTTTTCATAAATCAGTAATTTTAATCATGACATACAACGTAATCTGGAGTTCAAATCTCAATACATTTTCAATAGAAAACCCTGCTCCAGCACATTTAGTTTCACATCCGTGTAATTGCAGTTTTTATAATTGCTTTAATATCTGTATTTGTAGACTGCATGTATAAAATAGCAAATAGATTTCATGAGTTTTCTCTCACATTACAACACGTCAAAAAAAATTCTCACAAAGGTTTTGGAAATTATTATAGAAGCAGCATTCCCAATCCTTTGGCTAAGAGAGGAACAGATCTGCTTCTGGTAAAATGGTCTCTCTGTCAAGGCTCCAGTTTGATAACATCCTAGCTTCTCAGAAATGTAAACTGTCCTTGCCGGAAGCACTAGGGTGTTTGCTTTCAGCATTCAGGTATGTGACTAATCTAGTTCACTCCGTGCGATGGCAAGACTTTCAATGCTTGCTAACTGATATTATGTGCCAATATTTGCTAAAGATGGAATCGATTTACTGTATTATTCTGTCTGTGTTCTTAGCATTTATATTCTGCTCATTCATGATCACTACAGTTATTTTAATATCGGCTGTAATAGTTTTACATATAATATATGTGTTAGAAGGGCTTCAAATAAAGCCTTATAAACATAAAGCTTCAGATTTCTTGTGTATGCTGTATTTAGGGAAATGAAATGAAGACCCGCCAGCAATCCTCTGTTTCTGACAGGTAATATTGTATTGCAGTTACATTCTAAAATGCAAACTTTCTTTAAATAAGTTCATAGAAGCTTGTCTGACTCAACATTTCTGTTTTTCTCTTTCAAGCTGATAAGCTTGTGTTCCAGTGCTTACCTGAAATCCAAGGGAAATCTTCTGGATGTGGTCAGGATACACACCCGGCATGCACATACCAGCCACTGTCCCTTTCAGGGTGAGCCAGAAATGTTCCCACATTAACCTGTGCTTAGCCTCTATTGTGTGGCTGTCTTGGAGGAATAAACAAATCCAACTGCCGACTTTACCCAGTCATGTGAGTTAGGAACAGGCTGCAGGCACAGAAAAACTAGGGCAGGAAAATGCCAACTTTCTAAAAGTGTCATTTTCAAAACTGTAACTTAAAATTCGATTTGGCCATTAACATATTTCATTTACAATTTTGTAGACACCAAACATGAAATCTCAACCTATCCTTATTCAACAGTTAGCACTTATTAAATAAAATGAGGCAATTCAATGTTATCCTGTGGGAGAGGTAGGTCTCACAGTAGTGGAAAAAGATTTGTGAGTTTTTTACTACCAGGACATGCAAAACTTAAAAGTACATCCCCAATCTTTAATTACAATGCAGACTACACTATGGGCTACCTAGGCCCTTTAGGGGTGTCTTAAATGTAAGAAAAGGTTAGTTCAAGGCTTGGCAAGGGGGTTATTTTGCCTAGTCGAGTTAGCAGTTTCAAACTATATTCAGGCTGCAATGGCAAACCTGGGACACGTTTTAAGGGGCTACTGAAGTGGGTGGCACAATGGATACTGCAGACCCATTAGTAGTATTTAATGTATAGGCCCTGGGTATATGGTATATGACTTTATTAGGGACTTATAAGTAAATTAAATATGCCAATCAGGTGTAAGCCATTGTTACCATGTTTTAGGGAATGAGCACAAGCAGCTTAGCACCAGTTAGCAGTGTTAAAGTGGGCAGAGTCCTAATGCCAGTAAAAAATAATTCAGAAAAATAGGAGTTGTTAGAAGGTGTGGATGGCTCAAACAGATTCAGATAGAATTGAAAAGAAAGGAAATTCTTTTATTGAAAGTTTGTTTTCTTTCAGGATTAGGTTTTACACATCTTTTCTTTCTAGGTAGCATTCTCTTGTTCATCTGAGTGACTTTGTTCTTTTCCTCTCGGGCAGGTTCTGCTGCTTCGGGTACTGGATGCAGTAAGTACATATTCTTCCTGTTTTCCCTATTTGACCGTTCCATTTTCTCTGCAGGGTTTGATCTTTTTTTCTTTCTCTTATCTTTTCTGACTAATACTTTCTTGTATTTTTCTCCTATCCTCTGGTTTCTTCCCCACCTCTCTTCTCATTAGTTTCTTCTGTCCAAGTGTTCTCTTCCTCGGCTAACTCTTGAATACCTTTACTATGGAGATTCTGCCTATTGTTTCTTCTGTCTCCTCAGGCTTCTTTTGTTAGCCAGAAAAGAAAGTCTGTACTTCCGTCTGTTATAGATTTGTAAATACGGGGCGTGGCTTGGACGGCAATGAGGAAAGTTGCCTGAGTCGACCGCTCCGCTATACCCAGGGAGCAGCCAGAAGATTTCGAAACCACCCGCCACACAAAAACGAGGAAGAATGACCTCCCCATGCGTCTGAAGGGGTCGAGAAAAGGAGAGAACCTGACTCAAAGACCCACTGCGGTGATTTAATGTACAAATCGCAAAGTTTAGGGGAGACGGAAGAACACTTACGATGGCGTCTCGAAACTGGAACTACATATGAACTCTAAAAGAACAAAGGAGAAACAAAAACATCGGAAATAAGGAACCCTCGTGTCTCCGTCGGTGATTTGAGGTCAGTGTGGTTACCCCCCCCCCCGCCACCCCTCCCCCCGTGACACCGCCTGCAGCGAGTCAAAAAAAAAAAAGGGGGAAAACGGAAAAAAAGACCTATGTAATGTAGCGAACGCATTGACAGAAATATCGCCGTTGACGGAGTGGGGGCTGATGCGGAGGTAACGGAGGGGGACCGAGATAGCCTACCTTGGGCACCAGTATCGAGAAGGCCCAGATAGCTCGGAACGCAAATCGAAACCAAAACCTAACACAGGAGGCCGCCATTTTAGATGCTGTATGTTTGCTATACCAGTGCGCCCAGAAAGAGGACTTTCCCTAACTGCCTCAGGCCTGCAAGGACCGCGACCCAAACCGTGCCTCAATCGCTGAAGGTGAAGCGGCGCAGTGCAGTGAGGGGTGAGCGGATTACAGCAATTGTAACAGTACAATGGAGCGTAGACAACCCCGAAGCCATCCCGGAGGAATGACCAACGGAAGAGCCACCATCTTATGAGAAACTAAATGATACTGATTTATCTCTATTCTTGTTGTCAGTGGATTTGGCATGCACTTTGATAGCTGATCCGGGAAGAGACACACACACTTCTAGCCTTGGAGCGTCCCGTCATATATCATCGTATTTAAATTAAATTTATTGAGAACCATTGAATTATATCGTCTTTGACTGCGCTACCTGTGTCTGCAGTCATATAACTGACGTCCAACCTAATCCAAGAAAATCCAGCTTAAATATTCTTTTGATATTTATGTCAGTACAATAGACGGTTTACCTGATGAAGGCAGTTATGTCGAAACGCGCGTAGTTCCCATCTACCGCATTGTTTTTATCATTCATATGTCAATTTAGCTTTTTTGTTATCTGTTTCTTGATATCAATATATATTCTTTGTATTCTTTTTTCCCTTTTATGGTATTTTGCTTGCTGACTTTTAAATATTGTTACATATTTGAGTGTTATACGCTATATCAAACTCAGATTGAATAATACATAAAAAGAATATCAAATGAAGAAATAAAAATATTTTTCTAATCATAAGCGTATACAAAGTTTTTGTCTATATGATTAGTACTTCAGTGGTTACATTCATGTTTTATATTGTATATATGTTATTTTGCATATTTATCCACTTGTTATAGTTCTTTACCTACATGCAAAGCTGCTCTTAGCCAAGGCTGCAGACATAAAGAATCACTGTTAAAGAAACACGGAGTGGCACGCACAGCCCTAAAAGACAACATAATCAGGAGGGGTGGCGTCAACTCGAACAGCTCGGAGACAATCTGACAAAAAGAAAGGCCTTCCTACCCCGGTAGCAACTCAAGAAAGAGGGGCACCGGAGAACGCCACCAAACAACGCGGCGAGAGGTCACAACAAACTGACCTAAAGGAGAAAACCAAAGGGGCCCATAGCGAACCCTCACAAGAACAAGGGTACCACCCCTTAGCCCACAAAAGAGGCAGAAGATTCGAGCTACAACAAGCGAAGAGAGAGCTGACAATCATGGCAGGGTGCGAGGGAAAAATCCAGCAGCAACCGAAAAAGAACAAGGGAGACACTCTAGCAGACTCACCCATTAAGCACCATCCGGACATCAACAGCACACTCAACATGATCCTGAAAAAGCTGGCAGAGGTCCATGACCTAGTCAAAACCACGAAACAGACTACAGAGGCAATCCAACTGGAGCTAGCAGCGGTGAGAGCGGACATCCACGCGACAAATAACAGACTGATGGCGGTGGAGTAGAGAGTAAGCGACATAGAAGATGGAGACCAAAAAACAAATAAAAAACTTATGGCCCTAGCCAAGACCACAGCTGCCCTACAGAAACAGACAGCGGATCTTGAAGACTGAAATAGAAGGGGGAACATAAGAATCCTAGGAGTTCCTGAGGGCAAGGAAGACAAAGCGGGATCCTGCATGGCCTTCATCAAGGAAATGATCCCCAAAATAACAAATATCAAATTCGACCACCCCTTCGAACTAGACAGAGCATACAGAGTCCCAGCCTTCAAGTCAACTGCTAGGGTGGGTCCTCGACCGATAATATGAAAGCCACTACGCTCCCAACATACAGAGACTATATTTGGAGTAGCAAGGAAAATCCAAAACATGCAGTGGAATGGGCAGAAGATAATCTAGACACAAGACTACTCCAAGCCCACAGTGAACATAAGAAAGGGGTTTCTGGCCCTGAGAGACAAACTGAGGAAGGAGAACATCATATTCTCATTTGTGGGCTCAGCAAGATTCAGAATAAGTGACAAAGGAAGAACGCTCATCTTCGAGGACCCAAGAGAGCTAAGTAGATACCTACAAGGACCGACGCAGCAGGAGATAGAAACATCACAAACAGAATCAAGCAAGAGAAGAGCTTCGCTGGAGCCAAGAGGGAGCGTGTAGTTTGATAGACAAGGAGAACTCAGGAGCAACAACAGTATCTACCTCAGAACTACCACGATAAGACAATACAGAGAACACAGTACGCAAAGGAAGGTCAGGAGCGAATAAGGCTGTAAGTCCAAGGACCCGGAGGCTCACCCGAAAATCTTTGTACCTACCTCAGACCAACTGGCCTTACCTCAAGGAATACCTCAAGGACTAAAACAATACCTACCTCATGACGCTGATGGAAGAACCAAATTAGGAGCAAGCGGAGGCTCACACGACAGGGGATCATGATCGACAATATATACCTATATATCCTTTTTAGTGGTAGAGTTAAGTGATAATTGTAGGGGCTCACAGTGGAAGGAGGGATCGGGGGCACACAAATATGCAATGGACTACCAATACACACTTATGCTAGGCCGTATGAGTGGAAAAAGACACATGGGGGAGGGTGGAACACTGTGAGAATGGGTGGTGAACGCACTCGCTTTAAGACTAAAACAATTTTTGTCGGTATGCGTGCAGCGTTGCAATGTGCTTGCGGGGCATATGAAATGACTGAGTAAGTGGCCTAGTACTAGAATTACTAAAGGAGTGTGGAACACTAGCACACTAAGCTACCGGCTCCGTGGGGGGGGGGGCGGATTGGAGACCTTGTCATCGCACATCCAGTGTACAAGGCTTTAGAACAGGGGGGAGGGGAGGGAGGGGGAGACGGGGGGAGGGATTGTCTGTCTTGTCTTGTCTATATACTCTGAATCTATCCACTGTCTTATATGCTACCTACTTCTTTCTATCTAAACGTCTTCATACAAGAAGCAACATGAATGCGCGGTCTAGGGAGGAAAACAAACCAAGAGGGGGAGGGCACAGGTACCAATCACCACCACAGATAGGTAATTCAGTCAAGAAAGGAGGGCAGGTACACAGGGCAAGGAGGTGGAAGGCGTGTCGAATGGTGAGCACATACAATAACCTATGACACGTTAACATGACTTCCTTGTCAGCTAACCTTAAGATAGTCTCCCTGAACGTCAAAGGACTCAACCACCCAATCAAGAGAAAAGAAATCCAAGACTACCTAGCTAAGACCAAGGAAGACGTGATTCTGCTGCAAGAAACAAAGCTGTCTCTCGATGACGCCAAGCAAGTCAAAGCCAGATGACTAGGCCAGGTAGTCTGCTCCCCAGCAACACGGAAGCAGCGGGGGGTGATCACTCTGATAAGTAAGAACTCTAGATTCACAATAGAGAATCAACGACACGATGATGCAGGGAGAATATTGGTAACACAACTGAGAAGAGGGGAAGAAAACATCCATGTAGCGAACATCTACGGCCCTAACAACAATGACCCCGCCTTCTGGGAGGGGGTCTTGAAGAAATTGGAAGCAATCCCCCAGAAAGACCTCACAGTGGTGGCCGGGGACTTTAACATAGCACTCGACCACACACTAGACAGACAATCACAGTGCCACTCCCAACCCTCAAAGGCACATAACACGCTAAAGAACATATGCACAAGATTGAACCTCAAAGACCC
This sequence comes from Triturus cristatus, assembly GCF_964204655.1. NCBI lineage: Eukaryota > Metazoa > Chordata > Amphibia > Caudata > Salamandridae > Triturus > Triturus cristatus. The sequence goes on along the minus strand of NC_140588.1, from coordinate 312,134,487 downwards.
ATGGTGACTACAACACCCGGACACTAGAGACTACACCTTCTACTCCAACCCACACAACTCTTACAGAAGGATAGACTACATATTAATCACAGGTACTCACACTCACCTAATAGAACACACTGACATAGCGACAAGAACACTCTCAGACCACTTGTGCCTACAGCTACAGCCTACAGCTGAGCGGGCGTCATAACAAAGACATCCAACATAGATGGAGATTTAACACCGACGTCCTGGATGACCAGGATAACAAAACCAGAATAGAAGAGGCCATAAATGAGAACCTGTGGCACAATGACAAACCCAACACTGACCCCAAGGTCGTATGGGATGCACTGAAATCCACGGTCAGAGGCACATTAATAGATATCAAGGCCAAAATGAACAAAAAAGCTAACCAAAATCTGACTCAACTTGAGAAAGACATCAAAAGATTAGAGACGATTCACCTCACAGACACAAAGCACAGTAGCACCCTAACAGAACTCACTAGGAAAAAATAAGAATATAATAAAATCCTGAGTGAGAGAGCCGGACTTTGGGTGAACAAATATAAGGCTATTAACATCTGCGAGGCTAATAAAGCGGGGTAGCTCTTAGCCTCCTACCTGAAACACAAACAAAGACAGTACACCATCTCATCAATGACCGATGCACGAAATGAATCACACACAAGACATAAAGAGATACTAAGAACGGTCCAATAATTCTATCAAGAACTATATAAAAAAGACCAGTCCTTGGTCCAGGAAGAAAGCGCAAGTTACCTTGACAGAGCCCTCCCAAAGATAACGAATGAAGAAGCACAGACACTAGGGCGGGAGATATCCTCGGCAGAAATAGAGATGGCGATCAATTTACTAAAAGAGAACAAGGCTCTAAGCCCAGATGGGTACACGGCCATGTTCTACAAAACGTTCCTAACGACCCTGTAGCCAACCATGAAACATCTGTTCAACCACTGCGAGTGAGAGGGGAAAGTGTCTCAATCTATGGCAGAGGCAAACATAATAGTCATCCCGAAGGAAGGAAAAGACGCACAACTTCCACAAAACTACAGGCCTATCTCACTAATCAATGTAGACTGCAAAGTCTACGCCAAAATCCTGGCCTCAAGACTAAACACTGTCCTCCCAAGACTAATAAGCAACTCACACGTAGGGTTCCTAAAGACCTGCATGTCACATGACAACACCAGACTCTTATGCCACATACTGGAACGCTCTTCCACAATAGTTGAACCTGCAGTGACCATTACACTAGATGCCGAGAAAGCGTTTGACAGGGTATCGTGGGACTTCCTCAAAAAATGCATGAGAACATATAACTTCGGGGAATCACACATACCAAAGGTAATGGCACTATACGGCGACCCCAGAGCTAGAGTTGTAGTAAATGGGGGGGGTCTCTGACCCCATCGCTCTACAACACAGGACAAGACAAGGATGCCCCTTGTCCCCCTCGTTATTCCTGCTGGCCTTGGAACCCCTAATCAGGGATGTTAAGGCCAATGAGGAGGTGAAGGGGATCACCATCAATGAGAACACAGTCAAACTAGCCGCATACGCGGACAACATCCTAATAGTGACAGAGCGTCCCAGGACTTCTATCACAGCTCTCATGGAAACCATAGGTACATACTCAAAGCACTCAGGATACAAGCTCAACAAGGATAAGTCGGAGTGCAAACCACTTAACATCCACACCACTAGAGATATTCTAGGGAGCGCGGGCCTAGCATGGCAAACGGGCTTCATCAAATACCTTGGGATACACTTCGGCAAAGACCTAAAATCCACACTTGACCAAAATGAAAGACTACGACTAGAAAAGACAAAGACACTGTTAGAGTCCTGGTCCTCCAAATTCATAACGTGGTGGGAAAGGATAGAAACAATTAAAATGATGATCACCCGATGATCAACTATCTGCTGGGGATGCTCCCCCTTATATTCACTGACGACTTCCACCGCAAGATGGATAAGATGATTAATACATTTCTATGGAGGGACAAAAAAGCGAGAATAAGTTTGAAAAAACTAAGACTAGACAAAAAACTCGGAGGCCTAAACGTAGCAGACTTCAAAACCTTCCAAACTGCATTTCTAGCAAAACAGGGCTCCTACTGGCTTTTACCCAGCCAGGAGTACACGCCGATATGGCTTGCACTTGAGAGAGCCATACTAAACAACCTAGATCCAATAGCACTCCTCACAGCCAACAACACATACATGACTCCAACCCAATACTCAAAAATACCAAAAATGCACTGCTTAAGATAGACCAAAAAATGGAGTACAGTGTAAAAAACTCAAAGTGGGAATCACTGTGGGCAAACACCAAGGTTAGGTACAGGGAAAAACCCCTCTCCATGGACACATGGAAGAGGCTAGGTATCTCCTACCCAGCGCAGCTGGAAGAAGGAGGAAGCCCCACCACCTTCAATACGTTAAAAACGAAACATAAGCTACCAGACATAGAACTCTACAACTTCATGAAAATTAGGACAGCCCTGACAAAAGTGAAACTAGAAAATCACAAACCCTCAATCATTTAATATATGACGAATCTCAACAGATTAGGCCATCGGGTTTCACATCTATACAAGCTACTTCGCCCCAGCACCACCACAATGAATGACAAAGTAGCCAAATACTGGGGAAAACACCCCCACAACACACTCAGCGAAAGAGAACTCTGTCTCCTCTGGGCCTCCTCCTCCCAAAACAAAATAACACCAGTATTAGCACAGACAAAATTCTGGCTACTACACAAGACTTACTGGACCCCGGCTCGCATGGCGGCACTGGGGCTCAGGGAAAATTATTTGTGCTGGAACAGCGGCAAAGAAAAGGGGGTCCTAGCTCATCTGATCTACTATTGTTCCAAAGTCAAAATATTAAACTTCATAAATATAGCGTTGGGTTGCACATTAAAACCAGACTTCACTACCCTCACTACCACGTTCGCGACAACAGAACTAAATTCACAACACGATAGAGACCTAATAGAACTCCTATTGACAGCGGCAGTGAAAATAGTACTCACCACATGGAAAGACCGAGCCAAGGCAACTTTCAAGGGATGGCTCAACTGGGTGACATACCTCAGAGGACCCAACTGCACTGCCCTGCGGAACTCACCATGGAAACAATCCTCCAGAGGAATGTGGGCTTCTCTCGATGAGTTCCTGGACCCCTATAAACCCCCGTGAACAGGAAACAAACTTACTATTAGGGCCTGAAAAAAGAAAAGCCCGGAAATGTACCCCCCGAAAGATAGGTGCACAAACATGAAGGATGTAATCTTCTTGTATACTATGTCTTGTCTCTCTCCCTTATTCTCTATCCTTTTCCTTTTCACCCACTCTTATTCTCTTAGCAAGACAGTGGATAAGGGGGACAACCAAGCATATATACTGTGTAACTGTATCCACGACAAATACAGCCAGTTTGGCTGCCACCCTGTAACGATAAAACATTGATGTCTATATTTGCAAAATCAATAAAAAATTTGTTGAAATAAAAAAAAAAAAATTAATACAAAGGCCCATTTTTAGCTCCAGAATAAAAGCAGTGAAAAAAAGCTACAGCTAAACCTTTAATTTAAACATTGAAATGAGTGTACCAGTGACCCCTACATTTCCTCTTTGTTCATCCCCTTCCTCCTGAATGACCATTCCAGCCCTGTGTACATGCACTAACCTGGGTAAGCCATGCTCCCTGGTGAGCATGGCTAGGGCTGGGTGCCTCTGCAGTCCCTCTGACTTCTGGGAGGCCCTGTGTGGCAAGTGTGGTAACCTCCAGACAGAGTCTTCATTTTTCTTTTCTGGGTAAGAGCTGTAGTCCTGAGAATACAGCATCAGCGTGTGTGTTTGGGGTTTCCTCTTCTGTGCCATCTCTCTTCCCTTCCAGATTCAATCTCTCCTCTGTACGCTAGAGTCTGTTCCTTCAGCATCTTGCGGTCCCCTTGTGCGATGCCCCCCTTCCCTTTCCTCTCCTTTCTTACGTTCTCCTCCTCTACCTGTCCTTCCTCCTGCCTGGAAAATGGGAGACTGTTTTTATGTTTGCTACTTTGTTTTTCATTGTTCCTTCTTCATTTTTTCTCTTATGTAGGATCAACATGGACACTGCGTGGGACATTGACGGCATGATCAGTGAGTAGGGGCATTCATCAGTCTCTAATTCACCAACCTCCTCACAAGAGGAGGTTTGTAAAGCCAAAAAGTTTGCGGGAAGACCACGCTAAGGCTGACATTACTAACAATTTACATACAACATTGTTGTCCCTTTGTCGAGACACGATGGATATATACTTGCCACTGTTACTTGCAGTAGGACAAGCCTGACGTGTTCACTGCAGCACACCACCTCAGATGGAACCTAATTTTCCAGAAATCGCATAAAAGTGTAATCACAAGTGTCATTTCAGGAGGGTCTGGTGAGAATGTTTTGCCCAACTTCTCAGCACAGTGTAGTTTTGGGGTAGTTTTACCTTAATTTTCAGTCTATCTTACCCTTTTTCTCACTAAATGTGTGTGTGTCTGGATTTAGCAATACAGAGACAAGAGTCGGATCATGTGCACTAACAGTGGAAAATTGATGATGAATAAATCACAAAAGTGACACCTTCAAAATAATAAAGCTGCTCTTTTGTATTCTGCTCTGCAATGAAAAGGTTGTGTTTTTTCATGATTGGTCAAATGAGATTTCTGTAGACATAATGTCAAAATAGGTTAGGGCACAATTATGGTGATGGTGGGACCGCCACTGACAGCCCGTCGGTGGTGGTCCCACCGCTATTGCAATAATTTTTACTGCCACATTTGGATGGCGGGTGCATGGTCGAGGGTGGACAGACCATCCAACACTAATGCTCTGTAATGCCTACAATGATGGCGTTGCGTGCCAGGCACCACCGCAGGCATTACTATGTTCCATTACGCCGGCCCTTTCATGGCGGAGAACCTGCCATGAAAAGGCAGATGGAAAGGGACATTGGGGGCCTGTAACAGGCCCCCCTTACCCCCTGGCCCTCTGATATGGGCACTGGGGGGCACACTATAAATGCCTGTACTTTGTGGCAGGCACCGCATAGTGCCTGACACGTAGTGCAGGGGTATGTAAGGTGTTCCACTTTTGCATTGCAGCAGGTGCTGCAGCCAGAGCACCTGCCACAATGCAAAACATAGGCATTGCAACTGCTGTGGTGGCGGTCGCATTGTAATGTCTATCCTGACAGGCGGTCCCGATTCCCCATAGGGTGTCCGCTCGCCATCCTAATCGTTCACATAGTTAGGGCAGAGAAGCACATAGCAAGGTCGCCAATAATTGTGTGAATATTCTACAGTTCTGTGATCTGGCAAAATATTTAACCCTCTCACAGGTGCGTCTTCATGCTCACGCATCTCCTCTGGGAAGACTGCAATATTTGAGAATTACCGTGGGAGGACAGCACTGCTGGCAGGTCACCAAAGGCATTCAGGTAATGCCATTGCTGGGTTCTCAAACTTACCTGCAAACCTGCGAGTTCGGGCCCTGCTCTACCCCTCGGCCCTTGCAGGAACTTCTTATTGCATTCTCTATTTATGCCTTTTGGAGCTCTGCTTCACTCAGTGGAGGAGGGGCTAGGGTCATGTTTCAACAGCTGCTTCATGTCCTTCTTGCCAGAGGAGGGCTATCACTTGCTTGTGGACTTGCCCAGGTATTATAAAGAAATAAAGTCCAATCATGGTTTTGCACAAAATCTTATCATTTGAAGATGGGGGTGCACTATTTTTTGTATATATTTTTCCCACTCTGCAATGGATGTTATCATGTAATTTCCATTTGATTTCCTTTTCCTGTCTTTTTACTTTTTAAGGACATCCTTCCATCCTTTCTTTCCTCTGTGTTGCAATGCAGCCTGAGCATTTTTCCAGTGGGTTCTACACTTTTTTCTTGATGTATTGGAGTAACCTCCAGTTTGCTTCTTCATCCTGCAAATATTTTCTTCCCTGCCTTCAAGGATCACATCCTCCAGTCATCTAACTTCTTGGAGGTTTTTATGTTGCTCGCTTTTCCTCCAGTTTGCAACCCTTCCTGTGGACACCTGTCTTTCCCGCTTAATCCATCCATATTGTGTAAGACTCAACATATTGTTGCCTTATCATACTTGGCTACACGCAAGCAAAATCATTTTGGCCACCCCTCCATGTCTGCTTTGTAGACTACTCCGCAGCATAAACACCTGGGTACCAGTAAAACTGGGCCAAAGAAACAACACAAAAAAGATCACCACAAATAAAGGCATAAAAAAGGGCTGTGTTCTTAACCCCTTGCTGTTAAACTCAAATACTGCTGATCTATGAACTACAATGATAAAGACCAATTCCTCCCCTCCTAGAATAGGATGACACAAGACACCATTCCTACAATATGCACATGGTGTAGCAATTTTAGACCATATGAAAATAGGATTACAGAAAATTCTTGATGAGAAAAAATACAATGTGAGCAATAGGTTGGAGAACATACACTGTTAAAGCAAAGTAACGATATGTTGGAACACCGTTAATATGGGCAGGGGACTTCAATTGCATACTGGATGGCAATCTAGACAGGCACCCCCAGAAACTGCACACTAAACCACACATGACAGCAGCTGTTCAAGAGGTGATGAGCCACTTACATTGTGTCGACATCTGGTGTGCAATACATGTGAGTAAGCGGGGGTACACCTGTTATACACCATCTCTGGAGGTCTCCAGCAGGCTGGGCTGCTTCCTGCTCTCCCAGGAAGCTTGTAGGGTTGGGACGCAGACCAAAATACTGGGCTGATTCCTTTCAGATCACACCCGGTGTTATTGGAGTGGGGGCTGGAGCGGTTTTGGCCGAGGGTCCCGCTGTGGAGCCTGCGGCCGGAAACGCTCTGTGATGAGGTGTTTCAGGAAGAGCTTAAAGAAGCCCACGACAACTGGGTGTGCGGAGTTCCTTGATGGGGTGCACCTTCCCTGCCTCATGGAGGAGCAGACGATGGCCCTTGATGCAGCGCTCCAGCTGGATGAACTGCGAGAGGCTCTACAAAGTATGGTGTGATTCAAGTCGCCAGGCCCAGATGGTATCCCGGTGGAATGCTATCAGACGTATGCAGATTCACTGCTCCCCTGACTGTTGGAGACCCACCGGAAGGCCAAACAGTTGGGAATCCTACTGCACTACATGAGAGAGGCACAGATTGTTATGCTGCCCAAACCGGACAGAGACGCATGTGACCCAAGCTCTCATACACCCCTGTCAATGATGGGCATTGACGCCAAACTACTTGCTAAGGTACCAGCAGTCCGACTGGGCAGGGTGGTGACCCATCTGGTACATAAAGACCAGTGCGTGTTCATGCCAGGAAGAGGCACGCATATGAAAATACACCGCTTTTCACATGTCTTACATTCTGTAGCCAACAGCAATATACGGGCGGCAGTCGTTGACTTGGATATTGAGAAAGCATTCGACACGCTGTGCTGGGAATATTTATGAGAGGTCCTCGAAAGAACAGGGTAAGGTACAGAATATATGACCTGGTTTAGACTACTTTACCACCAGCCAAGAGCCTGAGTGCAAAATGGAGGTATAATATCAGAGGCGTTGAATATTAAGAGGGGCACGTGACAGGGATGCCCACTGTCGCCACTTCTCTTTGCACTGGCGATGGAACCATTAGCAATCCAGCTGAGGAGAGATATGCCTCAATGGGGTATCTTCGTTAATGGCCTCGAATATATACTTTCCTTATATACAGATGTTGCACTCCTATACATTCGCCGGCGGGAAGAGGCAATCCCGGCGCTATTGGAGGTGCTGGGGCCTCTTTTGGATTGGCGTCGGCCCTGCATGTCAACTGCCAGAAGCCAGTTATTTTTCCACGGCACTTGCATGAGGGGATGCAATGGCTTTCCAAGATGTGGGTTTTGTCTGGGAAAATGGTCACTTTCAATATCTGGGTATGCAGGTAGCCCATCAGCCGCATGATCAATATGCACTAAATATGGGAAGAGTCATTTCAGGCCTGAAGGAATCGATACGATTCTGGAACAACCTCGCCATCTCTGTAATCATAACAGTGGCCGTGGCGAGAATGGTGATGCTACCCGCTGTTTGTATGTACTCCAGAACTCCTTTTGTAGTATCCTGAAGTCCACTTTCGACACCCTGAATAGTCTCCTAATCTCATTGGTGTGGGCCGGGAGATACAACAGGGTTAAACTTACAATACTCAAACTAGACATGGACCTGGGGGATTGGGGCTTCCAGACTTCAGACTGTACTATCTCGCAGGACTATTACAATACCCGGTACAGTGGTGCATGGTGGACCGTACTGTTGAAAAGGAGCTACTGGGGAATGGAGCAGCAGGAATAGTTTGCTGAGATACCTCATGATGGGATCACAGACACCCAAGGACTGCCCACACATAATACGATGGGTGGCGGAGGCTTGGAGGCAGGCAGTTACCCTGGTCCTCTGGAGAGTACCCTACGCCCGAGCACTTCTGCTTCATTAGCTACAGGGTTTCTGCCAAATCCAGTCAGTCATGGACATTACAAGGTACTATGAAGGGGGATGTACGACGGCGGGAGACATGTACTTAAATGAGACCTTCCTAACTACCGAGGAGACAAGATAATGGTTCCAAGTGCTGGATGGACACTTTCTGCATTATGCAAAAATATTGTGCATGGCCACGAGATATGGACCTCATTCCTGGATGAGACAAAGGAATCGCACACACTGACATTGCTGCTCAATCCAGGATCCACCAGAGGACTCATATCATGCATATTTAGGGCCCTGAAAGAAGATCGCAGGGTTGACATGTCCATTGTAAGAGAAAGGTGGGAGTTGGTCCTACCGTCCCCACTCACCCAGAGCGAGTGGATGAAGGCATTAGTACAGGTGCACAAGGTGACCAGCAATGCTAGATTCAAACTCACCCAGTTCTACTACTTGCACCGCACATACCTGACACCTCAGCGCATGGCCCTATTTACCCCAAGACATTCCGCAGCATGCCTAAGATGCGGCACAATGCCAACCCATCTTATCCCCATGACATGGAAATGCACACGCTAACAATCATATTGGCAACCAGTGACACAGATTCTCCACTCTACAACAGCGGTGTAAATAGAGGTCAACGTTAATCATTGCCTATTGAGGGTCCTCCCGACACCACAAAAGAGGACACGAATGTGGCACAAGTTTGCACTTCTATGCCTAATTCCAGCAAAACGACGCATTGCAATAAACTGGACACATGCCTTTCCCCCCAGACTAGATAGGTGGAGAGCTGATATGCAAGAGTGGGGTGTAGCGGAAGAATGCCGCCTAAGAATGGTGCGAGTAGATGAGAAGGCGGAGGAGGACCTTGAGGAATGTAGACACATGCTGGAGGGATTACCTTCAGTGATATGCAAGAATGAAAGGGAGGTACACCCAAACCAGACACAGAATCATACCACACCTGCGCACACCCCGATGACCAGGGATGGGTCTCACACCTGAGTGTAAAACACCACGCAAAACAGGGGGAATGGAGATGGTAACCAGAATGACTATCCAACAGCACATGCCCTGATCCACGAAGGCCACGCCCTAGATGATCTACTTTTCCCACTCATAAGATGGGTTCCATCGCAAGTCACTGCCAAGATTTTCTATTGTTAGGTTATCCATTTCATCATTATTCTTTGAACTTTTCATGGATAATACTATGAAAAATGTTTTTGCGCGCACTGTTCTACTATACTAGACAGGGGGAGGGGGTCATATACGATGTAAATATTCCTAATGTACCCTAAGATGGACCTATAAAGTGGACCTACAGATAGATTAAGGGGTTGCCAAAGATATAATTGCATATGATGATCTGTTTATGGCATACTGTACCCTGTATATGGCGAACGTGTAATATGATTCCTGTGCAATGTTATAAATAAAGACAAGTTTAAAAACAAAAAAACGATATTCTAGAATTTAAAGGAGATAGCCAAGAAAGTTTGGAAACTCAGCCGGGTGAAGATTACAATAATACTTACAACTACCTAGAAAAATGGCTAACTTACATGACTAAACCACAATTTCACTTGAGATCACTGGCAAAAAAGCTTGCAAGCTAATATTTGCACCATGTCACCTAAACACAAAACTATATAGTCCATCTGCTGAAGCTACTATAAGGGTAATAAAAGCTAAATTGGTACCAACTATTTAATATGGGTAACCAGCTTTCCCATGGAATATGGCTGCATTATTGCACAAGATACAATGCATCCTCCACAGACAAGTATTCCAGCTACCAAAGTATACGCCTGGAATAGTTTACAAAATCAATAATACCTAGTTTGTAAATCCCAATCTCTTAGATATGACTACTGTTAGACCTGGCACCATTGGTGTGGGTCTCCCTTCCATTTTTTTGCTGTTTCCTCCTATGATTTTGCTGTGTGTTGGACTCCGTTTTGCTGGTCTAGACGCTTTGGGCACTCTGCCACTGCTGTTCAGTGCCAAAGTGCAAGTGCTCCCTTTATAAATTTTGGCTATGGATTAGTGCTTCCATGATTGGCATATTTGATTTACTTGTCAGACCCTAGTATAGTGCACTGTGTGTGCCCACGGCCTGTAAATCAAATGCTGATAGTGGGCTTGCAGCGCTGATTGCGCCACCCGCAGAAGCAGCTCGTAAATGTAACTTGGGCCTGCCATTGCAGAGCCTGTGTGCAGTCTGGGACTGCCATGTCGACTTGGCAAGTGCACACACTTGCCAGGCCCAAGGTACCCCTGTGGGCAGGGTGCAATGTATGTAAAAGATAGGACATGCCCTGGTGTGTGTGGCATGTCCTGATAGTGAATTACTGCCAAGTTTGTTTTTCACTATTGCAAGGCTACCTGTTCCCATAGGACAGAATAGGGAGTTTGGAACAAGGTAGAAAAATAAAGTTTAGAATGCCTGAACTCAGAACGTTAAAATGCATCTTTTAGTGAGGGTGATTTTTACATTCTGTGTTTGAAAATACCACTTATACCACTTATTGAAAGTATGTATTTTCTTGCCTAACCATCCAGTGTGCCTCTGCTAGGTTTGTGTATTTCATGTCTGGCTTTTGGAAGACAGGGGCTGGAGAGGGGCTGCAGCTCCAGAAGTCTGACGAGTCAGGGCTTGGCTGAATAGACCTGGGCTGCATTTAGAGTAGGGGGAGGAGATTTCCTTTTCACCTGAATGGGCCTGGTCTGCCTTCAACAATGCTGTCTCCATCTCCTGCCAGGACGTAGGGCTGACGCCGGCTGCTGTGCCGCATCGACATCGCACGGTCGTAAGGAACAGAGGCTTCACCGCAATTTGTCAAGTCACCTCCCCGACGCAGTAAGGAACCGACGCTTCACCTCCCCTGCACCGCAGTAAGGAACAGAGGTTTCACCTCCCCTGGGGTCGTAAGGAACCGACGCCGCTTAGCACCAATGAAGCATCACTGCGCCGATGCCATGCGTCATCTGTGCCTTCATCATATCCAAGGTACTGTTCTTTGTGGGCCCGATGCCGCGCACCTCGCGGTTGGCGCCACACTTTGGGATTTTCATCTGACACGACGTCGGTATAACTCCAGGTGGAGTTATTTGTTGGTACAAGCTTTATTTGAGTGAATAACCTATTTTTAAGGACATCTTGATAACTATATTGTGGATTTTTGTCATTTGGTCTTGTTTTGGTTTAGATAAAGGTTATTTATTTTCTAAACTGGTGTGGTGTCCATTTGTAGTGTTTTCACTGTATTACTGTATGTGTTCACAAATGCTTTACACACTGCCTCTGAGATAAGCCTGTGTGCTCGTGCCAAGCTACCAAGGGGGTGAGCAGGGGTTATTTTAGGAGTGTATTCCCCTTACCCTGACTAAAGCAAGGGCCCCTATTCAGACAAAGGTACCTAGCTCTGCCAACTAGAGACCCCCGTTTCCAACAACTACCTGATTTTATATGCAAATCAGGGGTCATTAAAAATGGTACTGTAAGATATTTTAACTGCTCAGACAGTGACTGGTTAGGATACTTAAACTAAGGTACAGCTGATTTAGGGACGAATGTAGATATTTTTAGAACAAGCAGCGTTTCATACACAGTTTGAAAGAGAACAAGCAGCGTTTCACACACAGTTTGAAAGAAATAATGAAAAAGCAGGTATTGTAAGATATAGAACAACAGACGAAGATTCGCTATGCACATGCGAATTTAACAGGGCTTTTCTGCCATTTTTGAAGCTCCTCGCTTGAAAAAATGCTCAAAGTCAGGCCTGCAGGCGAAATATATTGCTAACCCGGTTATTAATATTGTCATTGTGCTTCAACTCTTCTCATATGACAGTTCTGGCCCATGAGAAGTTTTTTAGACAATGCTGAGCACTTTTAAAGCGTGGAACCAATTAAAACAGTTTTGACTATTGCAACACTTATAAAAAAGTTTTAATGAATGTTTTGCAAGCCAGCAGACGGGTCTTGGACACTTTCCAAAACTTGCCTGAAGACTAGCATAATACGAATTTTACAGGCGGAATCGTAAATTTGAATCAATCACATGTGCTTGTTTTGATTTTAATATTAGTGGCCTATTTTTGTAAAGGTTTTAATTAACCTTATACAATAAAACTTTTACATACCTACATATTGTGGGAAGGCAGTGTGGCTTCATGAAGGAATCACCCTAACCGCGAACAGGCCAAAACCTGAAACTGGTCCGCGTGCAGCCCTTGACAGTAAAGGGGAAAGCACACAAAAAATATACAGTATCATTTCTTTTATTTGTATAACGTGAATCTGTTTTGATGTTTTTGTGAACAGAAAATTATAAATATCTCCAGGCTCATATGTCACATCTTCAAGTTCAATTAATAGATGTTTTAATACCACATCCAAAAATACCCCTTTTATGTTGGGCCTGGGCAGTGCATGTGCTGCGAGGCATGCTGTATTGGAGTATGTACTTGAAGTCCCGAACACTCTCCCTCCATATTTTTAATTGGCTGTGTCATTGCCCTTCGTAAATGCTGGCATCTGATTCAATAATAGGCTTGTTAGTCCCTCCTTTGTACCGCCTTGTCTTCATTTGTATTCTCCCATGAGGACTGGTCCTTTTACTGCAGTTGCGACACGGCGCTTCTTCTTTAGTCAATAAGCACTAAGGGGCATATTATCAAGAAACGGCATTAAAATTATCGCCGCTTTAGCTGCAGAAAACTGCCGCTAAAGCGGCGATAATGGGCTTGATAATATGCCCTTGAGAATTCCCATAGAAGCCCATGTTCTGGTGTCAACATGGGCTTCTATTGGAATTCTCTGCAGCATATTATCAAGCCCATTATCGCCGCTTTAGAGGCAGTTTTGTGCCGCTAAAGCGGCGATAATGTTATCGCCATGCTTGATAATATGGCCCAACGTCTTTTACAGTGATTGGTACTGGTGGTGTTATTTGGTGGAGATTTTACGGTGCTTGATAATATGCCCCTATTTTCTTTAATGAGTTTCTCCTACTACAGACACGACGTGCTTTCCTAAAATTCAGCGCGCCATGCGTGCTTTCACTTTCAAGCAGCCCCGGACAATGGCGGCCGCCTCTTTGAAATGAAAGAGGTCTCGCATTTACAAGAGTTTGAGCTATTGCCATTGTAAATGACAACAGCTTAAACTTTCGTAAATGCCAGACCTATTGCATTGCAAATGCTTGTTTAACCTTGGAAATGTGAAAGGCAGATGTGGTTCAACAAGGATTGAAACCGGCATCTGCAAAATACACAAATATCTCTCCAACATGAACTACTTTTGTACTTGGATTGAAACATGTGAGCAGTAGGCTCCAGACATCTATTCAGGAAGCAGCCTAACCCTCACCTGGTCCTATCCTTGCTCCCCTCAATTAAAATACATGACATACAGGATGAAGCTGACCTTATTGTGTGCACATTTACAGCCTGCATTATCTTACTGCAAGTATGGCGTGTGGCCTGCAGGTTAGAAATTCATGTCTACAGTGGGTAAATTAACCCACTGACTGACTTTGAATAAAGAATCATGCATGTTATATACAGACAACTGATTACGTTACATTTCCAGTACCAGAGCCTGTTTGCTTCAGGGGATGGAAAGAAAACAGGAACACACACACACTCACACATGCACACATCAACGTACACATGCACACACACAAACACACACGCACTTCAGCATTTGCTGCATTAACCTACCCAGCTCTTTTACTCATATTTAAGCCTTTGACGTGCCAGCTGCACCCACATCTCAGTAACAAAAACCTCTTCAGGTATGCCATTGAGGAATTAATCCATTATCTAACGATTGCATAGGCATAATTGTGTTCATGTCAATGAGCAACTGCGAGCTTGTTTTGTCATCACTAGGATCTCAGCAGACAGTGAGGATCAGTACAGAGGAACACAGTTTGAGCCCTCTAAGATATTAATTCTGGTGCATTCATAAATCCCAATTCTGCCAGTAGAATGAGTTACAGGTCAAATTGAGAATTACAAATGATGCAGCAATTTAGAATGCAGCACATGTAGAATTATCTCAGGATAAACAAGCTCTGGGGTTTTTGGGTACCAATTCTTCAAGTCAGACCTAGAGGTGTTTCTCACTTAGTTATTAACCTGGAATTTAGGAATGGCATTGGGAATTTGATGCAGAAACACAGATTTACAATGCTATTCCCAATTCTACAATCCCAGGTGCTGGGACAGAATAGTCCTCTGCATAATACGATATGCATGGCACGGCCCAGAGTTTTCTTGATCCCGAATGTTGATCCCTAATGTAGCATGCGTGTGTGCCATGACATAGGCTTGTCTCATGGATTGGGAGGGGTGCAAAAAGCTCTACTCTCATAGTGGTGGAAGGCTTTGCCTTCACCAGGACTTAAGCAGCACAAGCGCAGTGGTGGCAGCATACTGTATGATGATCAGTAGTAGTGAACATGACTTTTTCACCCTATGCCACTGGAGTGAGGTCTACAGGCTCACTTCCCTTTTTAAAAGTTCTCTGCTGAGTACTTTACTCATCCTTGGCCTCATCAGGTAGATGGGGAGTGCTGCACAGCGCAGAAGTAGTGACTCTGGTTTAGTTGCATGTGTGCCAGGGAAGGATACAGTACAAAGATGGAGAAGTACTTTACAGCACATATGTGGTTAGTACATGTGTTGGGTGTATGTATGCCTGAGAAGAATGCATAACATTAGAGATGTAGTGCTGTGCAGTGCCGGCATGTGCTGGGTGTATGCTGCTTACGCGAAGTACAATACATGATGGATGAAAAGCTGTGCAGTGAGCTCATAGTGAGTGTGTGTGCTGACAGTGCAGGTGTTTTGCACTAACACACTCTGTTTAAGGAGAGTAAAGCTTCAGTTCTGAACAGTGCACGGAGACTGAGTGTGTGTGCTGGATGCATGGGTAAATGTGAGGATACAATACATAGAGGTATAAGTGCTGAACAGAAAGTGTGCTAGGAATGTAACAGAGCCTGGAGAGAGTCACACAAGTCACCCCAACCTGTATTTTCCTGGGTATCTAGTTATTAAAAATATATATGTTTATTAAGTTTCCCTTGGTGCTGAGTGAGCTAGGGTTCAAAATCCACAGCTAGGGACATTGCAAAAAAAGTGTCAGTTTTCACTGGAAAAATGTGATGTGCCATGTTGCGTTTTGGGCCGTGTCCTGCCGCGGGCACTAGGCCTACCCACACAAGTGAGGTGCCATTTTTTTTAGAGACTTTGGGGAATGCGGGGTGACTGAAGTTTGTGTATCCACACAGATTCCAGAACTTTCCATCACAGAAATGTGAGGAAAATGTGGGGTTTTTTGACAACTTTTAAGGTTTGCAAGGAATTCTGGGTAACAGAACCTGCTGAGAGTCACACAAGTCTCCCCATCCTGGATTCCCCTGGGTGTTGTGTTTTAAAAAATGCATAGGTTTGCTAGGTTACCCTAGGTGCCGGCTGAGCTAGGGTTCACAATCTCACCTAGACACATTGCAAAAAAAAGGGTCAGCTTTAAGTGGAAACATGTGATGTATCCATGTTGTGTTTTAGGCCATTTCCTGCTGTGGGCAGTAGACCTACCCACACAAGTGAAGTACCATTTTAACCAGGAGACTTTGGGGAATGTGGGATGGATGGAAGTTTGAGGATGCACACAGATTCCAGAACTTGCCATCACAGAAATATGAGGCAAATGTGTTTTGTTTTACAAAGTTTGAGGTTTGCAATTCTGGGTAACAGAACCTGGCGAGAGCCACACAAGTCACCCCACCCTAAATTTCACTGTGTGTCTATGTTTTGTGCTAGGTTTCCCCAGATGCCAGCTGAACTAGGTCCCCAAATCCACAGCTAGGCACATTGTGAAAAAGGGTGAGTTTTCACTAGAAAAATGTGATATGTCCATGTTGCCTTTCAGTCCTACCAACACAATTGAGGTACCATTTTTATTGGTAGACTTAGGGGAATCCAGAATTGTAAAGCAACTGTTATTACCTATTGACTTTCTATGCATTTCTGCCTTGCGAATGTAAGGCAATGTGTAAAAAAGAAGTCAATTTGAAAAATGTCCTATAAGTCACATGCTGGTATGGGCATCCACAATTTCGGAGATGTGCAAATAACTACTGCTTCTAAACACTATATTTTGTTCCCATTTCGTAAATACATAGGTGTCCTTGATACCTAAGTTTCACTCTTCATATTTTACCAAATGAATTGCTATATATCCGGTAAACGATGAAAAACCATTGTAAGATTCAGCTCAGTTATTGACTCAGGTTTTCTCGGGTTCTTGGTGAAACTAGAAGTCCTATATATCCCCACAACCAAGAAGGGTCAAGCGAATGTAACGGTATTTTGCTTTGAAGAATCTGTCATACTTAGAAGAAGTTACAGGTGAAAACGTTGGAACAAATGGCAGTTTATTTCAACTCACTTTCAATATTTCTTATTTTCAGTTGTTAATTTGTATATAAAAAAACACCTTGAAGGATCTACATAAATGACCCCTTTCTGAATTCAATTCAGAATGTTGATTACGTTTCAGAAATGTATGGCTTTCTGGGTTCCATTATTGCTTTCACACCCATTTCTACCACTAACTGGAAAGAGGTTGTAAGCACAAAGAGTAGCAAAAATAGGCTATGGCCTAGTAAAATGGCAAAACTATGAGGAACATTTTGGTTTTCTGACACAAGTCTGCCTGTCCCTGAAATCTAGGAAGATTGTGATTTCAGCATCACAAACCCTTTGTTGATACCATTTGCAGGGGAAAAACAGATGCTTTCTTCTGTAGCACTTTTTCCCCATTTTTAAAAAACAAAAACAAATGTAGCTGTATTTTGGCTAATTTCTGGGTCCCCTCCAAGGGGATATACCAACCCTGGGTACCTTTAAAATCCTCATGATGTTGGAAGAAAAGAACACAAATTTTGCGTGGATACCTTACGTGGACAAAACTTTATAGAAGCCTAGCAGCAAAAGGCTTAAAATCACATTTATTAAAAATGTAATTAATTGGGTGTCTGGAAACACAAATAAAACACAAATAAGTTAACAAGGAGACGCAGGCAGCAATTTGCAACATAAATCAAGAAATTAGGTTGGTCACATTTAAACTTGAAGCAGCTCTTCTGCGCTTATGCTTCTTACTGTGTGCAGTACAGTAGGGTCAGTGTACCAGAGTCAATGATGTTTCGATCCTTACAAAATAATCGGATCATCATCAGGACATTAACAATTCATGGCTAAGAGTTATTAAGCAGTGGTAAGAGGAGATAACTAAAAAATGAAGGAAAGGGAGGAAAGAGGGAAGAAGAATTAGTTGCCAACGGGATGATATCTGGGTTGATACCACAGTCGTCCATACTCGAAGGGGGAGGTGCATTAAGTGCTTAGGTCCAATCATACATGTGTCCCATACACAGGGCGTATATTGTGCCAGTGGCCCCAGGGGAATCTGTTCTATATTGCCTCACTTAAATGGTAAAAATGTAAGAATTTTGCCCTGTTAAATAATCCATGTGGCCAGGGACTATATGGAGAAGCCGTGGTAATTAAACATAATGCAAACCAAGCTATTTTGTAGAGACCTGGGTGAGGATACGGCCGTCTCAGGGCATATAGACAGGAAGAGTGATAATTTATTTAGGGAGCTTTAGTTCTTCCCAATTAATCTGGTTAGGGAAGTGGTAAAAAATGTACCTAAAAAGGATGATGTCTGGGGAGCCACTGAACAAAGGATTGAAATGTGTCAATCAGAAAGCCATTGTGAATAAGCGCTCGGATTGGGTGCTGTGAAGGAGGAGATAGTGTAATTTAGATGTCCTAATGGAAAGGAGCCAATAAACACAAACACAAATGGACAGCTAGGGCAGAGTTGCTAGAAGGGAAAATTATGGGTGAAATCCAAAGACTTTGGAGTAGATCCCTCACCCACCTAATAGTGGCATGCTTCATCATTGGTATCCATCCACACCCTGGTATGAGAGTACAACCAGGGTGGACTCAACCAAAAAACGGATGTGAGTTCTTATATAAATCATAGCTGGATATGAGGCAGGGATCCAAAAGGTAAGAGGTAAAAATGCCTCAGAGTAAATCCAGGGAAATTTCCTTTAATAAGTGGGTACCTTAGACAGAACTAATAACAGAGTTTGGGTCTTGTCGTTGAGTTTCAATGTCTCAAAAACACCCTAGTTAAGCCAACATGTTTCAGCCCGCCTTAAAAGTCCACATGGGTCTAGGGCCTTCATCACGGCTAGGGGTGTCCCTGCCTATCTGAGCAGTCATGCCATGGAGAAATGAGGCCTAGGACTCTCACCTTAACTCAAGGAGACTTTCCTTATGAAACCTAAAAAATAATGAGTGCACCATAGGGTTATAAGGTGCTGGACTGTAACTGTCATCACAATCTCTTACAAACAGTAGTGAATTCAAAAAACCATTTAGGCAGTTGGAAAAGTACGTGGGAACCTCCGACCGGTAAAACAGCCCCTGTACTCTATCAGACTCATGTTCTTTTTTTAGAAAAAAAGGAGAATATGTTATGCCTTGCTGTCTCCTAGCTGCTTAGCCAGAGTGTGAGTTGGTATTGGAATGTTGATGTGACTGTGATGTGTGGAATGCTTGGGTTCCTGTGTGGATAAGTGGTGACAGTTGGAGATGGGCTGAGCAGCAGGCAGGCTGCTCCTGGTGGGGCCGGCGATTATGGAACATCATACTATTGGACAGATGTATATATTTAATATCTTGCATCTAAGAAGTTAATAAAGAAAAACTTAAAAGACAACTTGGCTACGTCTGGTAAGGTACAACATAATTTGGCGATGACCTAGACCTGGACTCAAGCGTGCTACAACATTTACAGAAGTTGTCTACGGTTTGGACATGAAGAACACAAAGGAACATAAAGTAACTAAGTGGAAAGCGTCAAGAATGGAGCTCCGGGCAAGCCAGCTCCACCAGTATCCTTGTCAACCGACGGCCCCAGCCTGGACATGCTTCATTGAACTTGTGGGAAAGTGGTGTGATTTCCACTACTTCCACATGTGTGTGATCCAGCCATATCGTTCTGCAGAGGTCTACATAGTGTCTATGGTTTGTTGAAAACAGGAGTTTACAAAGTCATTTTTAATGCTACTACAGAAGTGCTCCTTCATTGTCTTTGCGAGTGCACTGGATCGAGATATTTCAACACACTGCGACAAGTGGCTGCACAGACGGAAAATGTACTTGTATTCTACTTTGATTTGAGGCAAGTAGGACTCTGTGTCAGAGTGTGGACGTCAAAAGGGCCACACACCAGCAACATGGTTCAGTACAAGTTAGGATGTTGTTTTACATGTTTTCACAAGATGCAGCATTCGTACAATGACCGTTATATACCACAGTCTGTGACTTTATATTTGCTGAGGAGACACTTGGAGAAAGCAAGCACTGAGGTTTCCCAGTGTCCTTGGTGAGGCAACTTTAGTCTGTGGTTTTATTTTTAAATTTGAGACTGGTCGGGAGTATGGGTAGTTAGGCGTGCATGCTCTCTTTTCGAATAGATATACAGTTAACCAACAGCGCAAGCAATCTTACCTGTTGCTGTACATGCGCAGCACTTCAAGGATCTTCTGTGACGGTGCGCCCTTTATGTAATTGCTTCTACGCAGCTCAGGGCTGCTGAGGGATGCCATGCAGCATGAGTGCGTCGTGAGCCATCCGGCGCAATGTCTTCAGCGTGCCGCCATCTTTGTTTAATGGTCTTTTACATTGTGTTGTTGTTCTTCTAGGGATAAGCCTCTCGGCATGTTCAAAAGGTTTTGGCCACCAATGCTTCTTTCCAGCAGAAGGTTGGTTTTACTACCATCTATGGGGAAAGTTGCCACCAACACACGGAGGACATGATCCACTGGTCAGTTGCAGTTTGTTTGTTATTCTCCACTGTCGGCTGCTTTGTGGAGTACTCTATCGCATTTTCCTAAGTCGAGAGTGGCATTTCTGCTGTATTCCCAGTAGTGCTATGTGAATGTAAAGAACATTGTCTTGCATGTCTGCCTGTCTTCGGTGACACGCGCACCCTGTCTTTTGGTGGGAGTTTGCCTGCTGTTACTCCGGCTTGTGGCACTGGTTTGCGGTGACAGGCACACCATGGACATATGTGGTCAACCTGTGCAAGTTAGCACAGTTTTCTAGTCGGCAGGCAACATGTTGATGTGACTGTGATGCGTGGAATGCTTGGGTGCCTGTGTCGATGAGTGGTGACAGTTGGAGATGGGCTGAGCAGCAGGCAGGCTGCTCCTGGTGGGGCTGGCGATTATGGAACATCAGACTATTGGACAGATGTATATATTTAATATCTTGCAGTTAAGAAGTTACATATATTTGCAATGTTGCATATATAGTCATGCTAAATTGCAAAGCTGTAAAGTGAAACACCTCAAATCACTGCAAAACATCACATGTGTGCATGCTCATAAAGCAGTAAAGGAAAACATGCAAATAAACATAGAAATAGAACACAACAGTCTCTCGTACTTCTTACCCTTTATTTGGGTGGTTCAGATATCATGCTCATCTGGCTGGAGGCTCCCTCCTTTAGTCACACACTTAATTTTATAGAGGTATAATATTATTTAGACATCTTGTGCTAAGTTGACATTAAACAACTGGCGTTGGTATAGTCCCCGGCTTATGCAAATCCAGGGACTAGTGTGCAATGAACACAGTATTCACTGATACCCAGGTGTCCTAGGTGGAGTGAGTACTTTGCTTTCTGCTAAAAAAATCATATGCATCTCACACATGTACCTGGTGGGGGTATCACGTGTGTGCAAGTGCCAAAGATGTGTCACAATAATAGCATGCTGAGTGTCCACTATAAGCATGGGATGTTTTAGGCAGTCAAATGCCCTACTACCCTCTTGTGAGTAAAGACTACTGTGTGCAAAACTTTGCGTTAAGATTAACCATGCTGTAATAATTGGTGCATGGATCCTCGGTTTAAGCTGAAGCCTCGTAAATTCAATTCCCAGGGGAGGCAGGGGTGCCATTAAGCAGCAGCGTAAGGCATCTGAGGCCTCTGGCCTCGCTCAAAACTTTAGATGCTGGTGTGTCTGGAAGCAGCCCATGCAAAATGCAGCCAATACGCATGCCACATGCATGTCATATATCAAACTTTATGAAGGGACAAAAAATAAAATAAAACTAATGAAAAATGCTATAGTGTGAGAGTGTGGAAAGCCTAATAGCACGATATGTGTTGAATTTTAAAATAACAGCAATTATAAGTACATCAATGCACCAATGAAACAGACATTCATTCGAGACCCCCTGAATGTCATATATGATGCGTGATTCTCTTGGCATATATTCATATTGCCTAGGATTTTGGGGAAATTAGTGTGAAGGATAAACTCGGCAATATTAAACAATAGGCGGTGTTTACTCGCTGGTGGGGGTAAGAATGTGTAGTGGCAATGTCAAGAGGTTACCCGTGTTTTCCCTCCAATTCTGTCCAAGGGATCTCATTGTTGAGGCCAGTAGTAGCACTTATAATTCTATACATTTATCATTGTTGATAGGGGTACAGTTTTTTCTTGGGTGCTAGGGGTGGTAGTTTATCAATGACATAACATGTAAAGTCATTTTCTTGAGTGTACCATGGACAGATAATGGCGCATCAGTTTCGTAGCTGCTTCCTTACACCTGAAGGTGCTTCGTTGCTCGTTGATTCTGACGCAAATGTTTCTGGTGCTCATTCCAAAGTATTCCAGGTCACAGAGGCAGATGAGAAATGGTAAATTGGTGATATTTTCAGGATTTGGCAGGGCTTGGCTGAAAGCCTTGCAGAATTTCTCAATTGGCTCATTGCCAACTGCAAGGGCCTTACATTCGCCCTCGAACATAGCAAAACAGAAATCTCCTTTCTTGACTTTATGATCAAAACACATGATGGTGAACTATGTACATCCCTTTACTTTGCTAGCATATTTGAGCCACCACCCCACAGCACTCAGGGATTCACTCCCCTATTTCCTATTCTTGCGTATCAGGAGGAACTAATGCTTCAAACAAGACTTCTTCAAGAAGTTGAAACACTATGTAACAAACCTATCGCAAGAGGCTATCCATGCAAACTGGTCAAAAGATCAAGGAAAATGGCTTGGCACAGTCCTAGGGAGGCATTACTTGCCCCCTAAGGAAAAGAAAGACAATGACAGGTTTGTGTGTGCCACTAATTTCTCCCCCATTTCTAACCAAGTGAAAAAGAATATTCTGAGACATTGGAATGTACTGAACTCAGGTGATCTCACCCTTGAGCGACCAACTTATGCATACCACAAACATTAAAGCATCAAAGAGCACCTAGTAAGAGCCAGCCTACCACCTACCAGGGCCGATCGCACACTCAGTGACTTATGAGAGTTGGCCCCTTTGACAGGCCAATATAAATGTAGAAATTTTAGGGTATATGAATTTACTCTTGAGGCAAAAGAACTCATTCCTAATTATATGAGAGTCACCCTGCAACAGTTCTCGAATTCTAACACGGCTAATGTAATTAACGCCATCACTTGCCAATGCAATTTAGTCTAATGAGGCCACACGACGCAGATCAGAGTGCATACTTGTCAGCGTAGAAGCAGTCTAATGCAAAGTTGCAAATGCCCCATTGGTAGAACATTTTGGAGGACTCAATCATAACAAGAATGACCTGTGACGTCAGGTCTATTGCAGCGGCGAAACAACCTGCCTAGGGCGGAGCTATCGACAAATCTAAATAAATAAAGTTAAAGGTATCAAGTTAACCCCTTCGCAGCGGCACAAATTTTGCGGCGGTGCTGGGGGGGTGAGCGCGGCGCCGCCATGCTCGTGACGGAACCACTCCGTCATGAGCCACGGGCGTGCTGTGCTCATGACGGAGTGGTTCCGTCACGACTCCGCCCACTTGCATTGTTCGCCCGCACAGGCGGGGAATCAGCGCTGCGTGGGCGGAGCGGCCGCAGCGGCCGCAACATGACGGAACCACTCCGTCATGAGCACACGGCGCCCGTGGCTCATGACGGAGTGGTTCCGTCCTGAGCAGGCAAGGGGTTAAAGGTATCATTTGGCTATAGCAATTATTTCAGTCCTGGTCCTCATTTGATAACTGCTCATCCTCCGAATATCCAGTCCCTTTCAGCACAGAACAAGATCCATTGGAGCATCAATTGAGTGTGAATGGTAGTTAGAGGTTAGAAGAAAATAATATAGAAACTCAGCAGTGTACCTATGCTGCATTTTGACTAAATCTGAAAGAGGTATCCAACTGTTTATTGGACAAAATAGGCCTAACATGTTCACAGCCCGTGTCACACCCCTGCGCCTCACACAGACACCTTGGCTTTTTGAAGCCTGACTCCTGTTGTTTGTGTCATGGCCACCGCTGATTTCCCACAGTGGGAGCATTGCTCTTTTCACAGGGAAAATCACGAACGTGTGATGCTTGAATGAAATGTTGCAGCTCTCTTTTTAAATTGGTACTGTAGAAGCAAACTAATCAAACCCAATCGAGATCAAAAACTTTTTTTCTATTTTAACAAACAGCATATGTAACTCACAATCCACAGCATTCCCTGCGGAAGTCTCTGGACATTACCGTAGAAATCTGCCAAAGGCTTAATTTTTGTGAAACAGGATACACATTTGAGTTTTTTTTAATTAAATATAGCACAGCATGAGTTTCCTGTGTGCTCGATCCGTGTCTACCTCGATTTGAATGTTGCAGAAGACTCTTTCATCATGCCACCAAAATGCAAGGTAAGAGGTTTATAAAAACGAAAATGCTCTGGGACTGAACTGCAGCAATTCTGCTGCAGGCTGACTAACAGGGGAAAGAAAGATCAGAGGGATTTTTATTTTTAACAACACCTAGTAAACTCGATGAAGACAATTTTGTTTTGACATGTTTTTCGCTCAGCGCCCACACGAACTTGATTCCGCATGCCTTCATCTGTTGGCGCTGAAAGAGTGAAGTTCCTCTTATTTGGTCGTTTTTGTGACCCTGAGAGGAAAAAAGGAACATTCTTCCTCTGTTTGCCGTCCAGTGATGATGCTCGCGTCGTCTGAAAGGAGTTCCTTTGAAAGGCCTTCATCAGCATCCCTCCTGGTGATTGTTTTTGCCATGTTTTGATTTGAGTCCTATGCAGATTTTTTGATTTAGTTTCATTGCGTTTGTTATTTCAATATATTTCAATATATTACCAAGCATGGTTTACAGTACAGAGGTTAGTAATCTTGACCTGCAGAAAAATCAACTTCCAACATGTCATCAAGATGAGCATATATAGAGAAAAGACAATATAAATGCTGTTCGTAATTCTACATTCCAGTTGTCGGTATGGTGGAGTCGATATAAATGCAGGTAATAAATACTATGATATTGTGGTAGAATGCCCTACCAACACCTGACCAGATCACAAAGAACAGAGGGGCATATTAACAAGCCAGGCGATAAAATTATCGCCGCTTTAGCGGCAGAAAACTGCAGCTAAAACGGCGATAATGGGCTTGATAATATGCCTCCGAGAATTCCAATAGAAGCCCATGTTAGAAGTCCTTCACATTTAACATGGGCTTCAATTGGAATTCCATAGAGCATATTATCAAGCCCATTATCGCCGTTTTAGCGGCAGTTTTTGGCCGCTAAAGCGGCGATAATTTTATCGCCTGGCTTGTTAATATGCCCCTTAGGGGCATATCAACAGGGCTTTATCTCTGCTTTTTTGGCTTTAAAAGCCAAAAAAGCAGAGATAAAACTAGCACCCTATCAACAACAGGGTGCTAACATGCAAATTTGCATGTTAGCACCCTTTTACTCTACGCTTCCCCTTGCATCTCTAATGAGATGCAAAGGGAGCGTTCCAGAGTAAAATAATAGGAGAAATGTCGCTAAGCGACATTTCTCCTATTATCAAGAATATCGCTAACCCTGTTAGAGACAAAAAAAGCAGCGCTACCCGCGGTTAATGCTGCTTTTTTACGTCTGGTATTTTTCTGACTTAGCCATGATATCCTATGGAAGGAGGATATCATGGCTAAGTTTGTCTGTCCCTATCAACAAGCTAACGTGAGATTATCGCTGGGTTTCCAGCGATAATCTCACGTTAGCCACTTAGCGTGAGGATTTTTATCGCTATTGAGATAAGCGTTGCTAATAGCACGCTATCTCAGCGATAAAAATCAACGCTAGCCGGCGATAATTATCCTAGCGCTAAGTGCGCTTAGCGATAATTATCGCCGGTTGTTGTTGATATGCCCCTAAGGGGCATATTATCAAGGACGGCGTTAAAATTATCTCCGCTTTAGCGGCCGGAAACTGACGCTAAAGCAGCGATAATTGGCTTGATAATATGCCCTGGAGAATTCCTATAGAATCCCATGTTCACACCAGAACATGGGCTTCTATTGGAATTTTCCAGGGCATATTATCAAGCCCTTTATCGCCGCTTTAGCGGCAGTTTCCTGCCGCTAAAGCGCAGATAATATTTTACGCCGGTCTTGCTAATATGGCCCAGAAGTCTCTGAAGGCTGCCACCCATCCCTGAGGGAGGAGGAGCCCAAATATCCATGGAAAATGGTTTAAAATGAGTCCCTTTTTGGACCTGACAAGAAGGTACTGCTTACTCAAGAGGAAACTAGGAGGCTGTATACTACAGAAATAAAAATATTTTCAAAGGGGAATTAACCATTAATTTTGCAGCAGATTGTTCAAAGTATTTTGACAAAAAGTCATTCATTATAAGGGAGATACGAAACAAAACCCATGATTTATTTATGTTTCACTGTCGGGCGTGGTACCCTGGATCATTATTTACCTACAGCAATAAATCATATATGTGCAAATCAGAACATTTTGTGCCAACACTGGAGGCTCATATAATGCTTGTCATTTATCACTTTATTAAAACCAAAGCAAGAGGCTACACTTCCATGAAATATGACATTTACATTCAATCGACAGTGAGCAGAAGTCAAAACAACCACCCTTTGAAGGAGCAAGATCCTTTTTTCATTGGCACTAGTGCTTATTTTGCAAAAGAAATATATATGCAGGAGCCCACAGTTCTTAGGTGCCCACTGCCTGAGATGCAAAATGAGGTGGTTTCTGAATATCAAGACTAGCTAGACTTCTTTCTGCCTCATGCCGCTTCCTTCAACCACCATGCTCTTGTTCAAATTCAAAATATTTTATCAATTTTTCAAAGATTAAATACAACACAAAAAAGTATACAGTTATGGTATATTTAACATAAATATACCAAACTGTTAAAATACAGTAATTGAATTTTAAATTTACCTAAAAATGAATAAGAGTCATGTAATTAGTAGAAAAGGAAAGTTGAATAAGGAACAAACAAGTGCTACTTCTTATGTCACAAGCGTTTAACTATATCTTTAAAAAATAACTTATGTAATCAATGGATATATTGCATGTACATGGCAATATAATCATCATCCGGTCTCCAAAGCTTTTTAAACAAATGAGTATTTCTACAAGGGTCCGTAAAATCCAATTGAGTTCCACATCTAGTAAATGTAATCCAAGACTACCAAGTATGGACTGATAATGTGTCTGTGGAACTTCAATTAGTAGCAATGGATTTAATGGCTATAAAGAGTAGGAGGTCAAAAAGCTTATTATGAGGAACCTATTATTTGGAGGATAATGCAGTAGATATACATATAATGAGGTCATATGTGAGGGTGTCAGTGATGGGAAATATTTTCAATGTAATATCCCAAATATTTCTCCAAACTTTTAAGATTATAGTACAAACACACAAAACATGTCCCCTCATTTTATTTGCAATGCCAACAGAGAGGGAAATTAACAAGTTTAGCCATATTTTTCTCCAATTATCTAAGGAGAAATCTGTAGAAAGTTCTGTGTTCCAGTATTTAATAAGAAAGTTCTAGTTAGGTTCATGTGAGTTGTTTAATTGTTTGTAAAAATGTTGACACTGTGTGTGGAGGAGCAGAAAGCCCCTGATAGAGATTGCTGAGTCAGGGGTGATAGTATAGGGTATAGTATTTGGAAAAGAGTTAAGTATAGCATTACAAAGGATATCATTTTTATGGGCTTCTGTATGAGGTTATGGAAACTAAGGGGTTGATTACAATGGCGGAAGGACCGCCACCGCCAGCCATGCGGTGGCAGTCCTTCCGTATGCCGACCGCAAGTTTTCCCCTGCCATCGCCGGCGGGGGAAATCTCACCGTGACCATGGTGGTAGCAAAGACCGTCCGCCACGGAACCGCCACAGGCAATCCTTAGGATTGCCTGGTGGAGGAGTCTTCACCAGTAAAATGGCGGCGGTGCCCAGCAGGCACCGCCCGCCAAAATACGATGATGGCTGGAGACAGCCTTTCCATGGGGGTGGATGGAAAGGCTGGCGGGGATTGGGTTTGGGGGCCCATTGCGGGACCCCTTGTGTTGGGGGAGGCGAGGGTGCACTTTGGGGGTACCCATGGTACCCCCCTACATTTCACAGCCCTACATGGCAAGCACTGTGTGGTGCCTGCCACGTAGTGCTGTGAGATGCACAACATGCGTTTTAGCAACGCAGCGGGTGCTGCTGACAGCAGCAACTGCCGCAATAGTAAAATGCAGGATCCGACCGCCACGGTTGCGGTTGAATCCTGATCCGGTGTGATGGACCGCCGCATGCATGGAGGCCGGTCCCAGTTTACACCAGGTTGGCGGATGGACTCCAGTCCGTCTGCCATCCTAAAGAGCCCCTTAGTTTGTAATTTTGAAAATCATAATAAAATACCTTTATCAAAAGTATCCACAAAGTTCAGTTCAGTTCATTAAGCTTTAGTAGACAATAAGTCATGAAAGCAAATAAAATATAACAATACAACAATAAATATCAAGATAGAAAACAATTGCAATCAAGTATGGGAGCAGAAGAATCGGAGCATACAAGAATATTATGTTATGTTATGTTAATGTGTTTATAGAGCGCTCGTGTACCCAAAAAGGCGTCTTAGCACTGGCTGAGACTGCAGATCAAGGAAAATATTCAACATGGATGCTAAAGAGAGGAAAATAACCAGGCCTTCAGTGCCTTCCTATAGGCCAGGAGATTAGGTATGGATCTGATATGAGGAGGTAGGTAGTTCCAGTCCTTGGCCGCTCCGACCACGAAACTTCTCCCTCCCCATTTTGTATGTTCGAACCTGGGAGCCACCGCCACGTTCTTGGAGGCAGAGCGTAGTGTTCAAGTGGGGATGTACCAGGAAAAGCTATTCATAAGGAAAAGGGGACCTTGGTGGTGGAGTGCCTTGTGAGCCAGACAGAGGGCTTTGGAAGTGATCCTCTGTCTGACTGGAAGCTAGTGTAGTTTCTTGAATTCTTCTGAAACTGACTTGAATTTAAAGATCCAACAGAGTGTGTGAGCTGCGCATTCTGAAGTATTTGTAATTTATTCAGAACATTTTGATGGGCTTATAGGAACAAACCGTTACAGTAATCAATCTGAGATAAAATTCATGTTGAAATTGCTCTTTTTTGGAGATGAAAAGGAATAAATGGTAGGATCCTCCTGACCATCTTTAAGATTGTGAAAGTGGTTGCAGTAACTGCCTTTGCCTGATTCATATAGGATAGTTTGTCATTAAGCATGATGCCTAGGTTTTTTACCTTGAGAATAAAATGTCTTGCAACATCAAAACAGCAGGTTTGGTCCTCCCCAGAGATAAAACATAAAAATGGGTGCACACATTAGCTGGGGAAGTCCACATGAGGGTGCTAGGCGACACATTTTGTATAAAACACATCCTTATAAAAATGTTAAAATAACAAACCCAATTGCCAATATTCATGAGTGCATGCACTGGCAATAGAAATAACACATGATCTCACTCTTAGAGTTATAAAAGAATAGCATAGAGAAACAATTAGGCCTTTTGACATAATGCTTTCACAATAGCTCTTGTCAAAAGGTAACTATCATTGCAGAAAGCAAATGACCAACGCCCCCATTATCATTTCTCCAAACATGTACTAGCAACATTTGCGTAAATGCATTTCGACCACCACATCCAGGCAGCCTGGGGACACCTGGCGACCACGTATACCACCAACCTCAAGGTGTCACTTGTTAAAATCCTAGCAGCCACAAGGTAGCTCCTAGCACCTACAGTACTACACAGTGACAGAAGCCACCTTTTCCTCTGTGAAACATATGCTGGACAGAAGAATAAGAAATGGGGTATATCCTCAAGGAGGCCCTTGCACACCTGGCATTCACTCCCCTTGTATTTCACATTTGCCCACTTCGCACTAAAGGCCATTATTGGTAGGGATTGGTATCTAATTTGCAGAAACAATTTCCTGGCTAAGGGGAGAGTAATCTTGTCAATAGTACCCTCGTGGCTAGGGCTCATCTTGAACTCCAAGAAGTCAAGGTACCTCTAGTACTACCAATAACTTCCTCATATATTCCCCGCCAATATGGTAATTTAATTACCATACTTGTACCGGGGTGAGATCTTCTGGTGCTGCCCAAAACCTTTCCAGACCTAGCTTCATAAATGCAGTCCTGGTATACCTGAACTAAGGTATAGACTAAATATCAGGTTGGGCTAATAGATTTTTGAGCGGAATTCTATAGGTTCCTAGGGCAGATAAGGTCCAAATTCTATGTCAGTAGCGTATAAGCGCAGCTTTCCAAGCAACGTTTTTGAGTGCCAAATCAAAATACAATGGAATCAGTGGCATAATCGTTGGGAGTGCAAATAGCTGCCTAATGAATTTGTGCTCTGTTTGCAATAGAATATTGCAGTTAACATGCCCCCATCTCTGCGCTCCATAAAGTACTGCCCCCAGAGCCTTTATATTATACTTCTCAATCGCCAGGGTGACTTTTGGGGAAAAAGTTTTGTTAAAAAGGATTAATAATCAAATAAAGTAAAAAATATCCATATGTTCCAAAATTTGATGTTATGATTACATTTTATCATAGGATGATGCCAAAAAGATAGTTTAGTAGAGTCTAAAATAGGCGAGGAAAATGAAGAATCAAAATCATGTATGGTTAGTTTAGTAGATGTGATAATGGCAGATGATTTGAGAAGCTTATTAAAGTTAGCCATATAAAATAATGCCACTAAAGAAAATGGTAATACCAAATGTTGTTCAACTTGGAGCAATTTAGTTGTGTGAACAGTGTTAACGTGTGCAAACCATAGAAAGCCTTGTATCAAAATAAATGCTTTATGATATTTTTTTAAAATCAGTAAACCAAGTCTCCTATTAAGTTTTGAAAGTTTGAGTTTGGCATAGCAAAGTCATGGACGTTTATGATGCCTGATAAACTTAGAGATAATGCGTTCTTGTTTTTTTATATAATGTGAGAGGTAATTGTAATGGGAGCATTGATAAAGTATACAATAATAGAGGAGCAAGTGCCATTTTAATAGATTCAATTCCCCCCCATCGTGACAGGTGCAATGCAGACAGGCTACAAATTGTATTTGTGACCCTAGTAAGCAAATAGTCACATTTTAATGTAATTAAGTGTTTAGGAGAACGTGAAAGTTGGATTCACAAATATTTGAACTTCTCCGTTTGCCAAGTCTATCACATTATGCAATTTCTGAGGATCACACAAAATAGTAAGGGAAAGTGCGGAGTAGATGACAGAACACGCATAAAGGTGACTTGGATTGACAAAACACACCGCAAGCATCTACTGTCCCAAGAATACCATAACTTATGCCCAGTCCAGCGTATCTACTGGACTCTTGTTAAGCTGGATGAAACTGCATCATTGTGGAAATTAGGAGCTTCTCACAGTAGCCTATTTGTTGACATTTGACGTCCTCTGTGTATTTAAAGAAGGCAGTATTTATTCACCTCTTTTCCTCCCTTGCATTGCCAGTGGCAGCCTAGGGTGACAGCTGCCTTGTGAGTGCTGGGCTTTACTGTACTTATTGCCTTTCTCAAAGAGAGTGGTGTTGGGGGAAAAGAACGGTGGGGCTAACAGAGGACGCATAGGGCCGTAGCACAGGAGTGCTGCTTTTAATGCTTCAGCTTCAAAGCACGTGCAAAATTCTTCTAATTTGCATTTGCCTGATTGTGCAAAAATCCACAAAAATGAAGCAAAATTATATGAAATGCAAAAGTGGCATGTTGCACTATATTTTAGCGCTAAGTGCGTCCTCACATCCATTTTGAATGTGAGGACACGTTTGGTGCTAAGAAAGCGCAAACAAACACAAGTGCCAGGAACCACAACTACTCGCATTCTGGTTCATTAGACTTGTTCTCATTCTCTTGCACTAAACCTTTTCTGTGTATATGGCATAATTATGCCACGTGCCATAACTGCATAATTTTATGTAATAAATTTCAAAATTTGAAATTGTGCGCGAGGATGTTGGTGATCATGTCTAAAGTACACTATATATAAAAGGGTTCTCAACAAATGCGAGAGTTTCTGATCATGAAATTTCATGTGATGTGACCAGGTAAAACTTTTTATTCCGAAATTGCAAACTTCAGCATCCACAGAATTTTGCAACTTAATGGTGATTTGTCTGTTCGCATAGGGATGCAAAGTACAAAAATTCCATTAACACAGCAAAATTGTGCAAAATTCATTGGGGCAGATTTACAATAACTGGCGCATCCCTGCATATCAGCAGGGATGCGCCAGTTATTGTGTGTCACGGCTCCGCCACCATGGATGCGCCACATTAACAATGTGGCGCACCATGGCGCAAAAACGGACAGATGCGTGACGCATCTGTGCCGTAAAGGCAGCGCATTGCTGGAGTTGCTTCGCAAGCGCGACGCAGCTCCAGCAAGGCTCTGGGGTGCCTTATCTTTACAATGCTGCGTCAATCCTTACGCCTGCTTCAAGCAGGCGCAGGGATTTGAGGCAGCATGGGCTCAAAAGTGACTGAGTGAAATCTTGTAGATTTCACTCAGCCACTTTTAGGAGGCGTTCCTGCGACGGAACGCCACCCCCCCCTGCACAGGAACGCCTACTTGTGGCTCAGGGCTTTACAACGTGACACATCTCCCAGATGCGTCAAGTTGTAAATACCCCGCAGCATGGCGCTGGTTTTGCGCCACCGCTGCATCACAAAAGTGACGCAACGGCGGCCTTAAAGAGGCGCAAGGGGCTTGTAAATCTGCCCCATTGTGTTCTGTCTAATGTAAAAAATCTTTTCTGTGAATGTGTCATAACTATGTTCCGTGCCATAACTGCAGAATTTCAGGAATTTCACGTTAAAAAAAAGCAAAATTATGTGCAATTATGCTGATGATTGTGTCTACAGCATACTACACAGAAAAGTGTTCTCAAGAAATACGAGTTTGTGATCATGGAATTTCATGTACTGTGAATAGGTCAGGGTAAAACTTTTTTTCAAAAATTGCAAAATGCTGAAGCGAACAAAAAAAAAATGGGCCCCTTTTTCAGCGTCTGCAGATTTTGGCCACTTTATGGTGGTTTGTCTGTTTGCAATGAGGTGCAAAGAATGAAGGGGTATATTATCAAGCCCATTATCGCTGCTTTAGCGGCCATTTTCGTCCGAAAAGCAGTGATAATGGCATCGCACTATTAGCAAGGACACGCTAGCGCGTGTTTCCTTGTCTCATCACCGGTTTTCCTTACGCCTTAATGAAATGCAAAGTAGGCATTCCCAAGAAAAACAACATTAAGAATATCGCTATCTGTCCTTCGCGGTATTTACAAGCCCGCCCAGGACACCCATAGCGATATTAAAAGCCTTGCTAACCGCGGTTATCGCCGGTATTTTACGTATGATAGATTCCTGACTTCACTATCTTTTACATGGGAGGTGGATTGTACAGCTAAATCCACATCTCCCTATTACTAAGGATTCCCCGATCGCTGCAGGTTTATCGCTGGATTCATAGCGATAAACCTGCATTTCGCCTCTATCGCCAAATTTTTCATCGCTGTGGAGATGAGCGTTGTAAATTACGCGAAATCTCGGCGATCAAATCCCTCGATAGCCGGCGTTAATCAAAATCGCGCTAAGCGAACTCGGCGATATTTATCACTGCTCGTTGATGATATGCCCCGAAATTTCCATGAACACTGCCAAATTCCACAAAATTCATGGCATTCTTTTTAATGGAAACTTTTTCTGTGAATGCGGCATGAATATTGTACATGCCATACCTGCATTTTTTCAGGAATGTCATGTAAAAAAATGCAAAACATACAAACAAGTGTTTTCACAAATAAGAGAGGTTCTGATCATGGAATTTCATGTGATGTGACTAGGCCAGGATAAATCTTTTTTTTTTTTTTTTTAGCAAAACCTGCTGAAGCAAAAAAAATGCAAAGGGACCTTTATTCAGCATCTGCCGAATGTTGCCGTTTTAGCCTGTTTTGTCCGTTTGCATAGGGGTGCAGAGATCGAATATTCCATGAACACAGCAAAATTGTGCAACATTCATGGCGTTGTACCCAATAGAAAGCAATCACCAAACAAGTGTGTAAACGTTTTCCGTAGTTGGATTTCATTTGTTTTGTGTTTTGCACGAATGTGTCGCCTTCCGCTAGAAGTGACTACTGCTCTCTTAATTTTCTTTCTGCCTCTGTGTCAGTTTTCAATTGAAAACAGGCATGGGAAAACAGGGGATGTGTCCCGTCAGCTAGACTGCCGACTTTGGTGCTGGAAATCAGGGTTCGAACCTCGTGGTCGCGTCCACATCCTGTGATTCTGGGCAAATCACTTAGGGGCATATTAGCAACGCTTTGCGATAACTTTTTTTAACGCCGGCTATCGCAGGTTTTTATCGCCGAGATATCGCGTTATTATCAACGTGTATCTCCAAGGCGATAAAAATTCCTGCGATAGCGGGGAAATCGCCGTTTTGCAGGGAACATCGATTAAAAGTGCGGCGGTAAGGAAACTTGGGGGGTCCTAGAGGGCCCACTATTTCCTCAGTGGCATGGGATGCATGCAGCGGGGCACATGCTGTGCCCCCCTGTGTGCATGCACCCTTTATCCTGCACGGCATGGACTTTACCGCCCATGCCGTGCTGGAACTGGCTTTGGCGTTCCCATTGCAGGGCCTTTTTAATAGGCACCGCTGTGGGAACACCAAAGCACCTCCCGCCAGACCAGGAGAAAACTCCTAATCTGGCGAGCGGTCTGGGTATGGGTTTGGCGGTCCTGGAGGCGGGGCGCTGGTCTGGCAAACTCATAATCATGCTGTCTGTTTTCCCTCACCCTCAACGAGTGTGAAGACATTAGAATATTTTATGGGGCGATATGTCGGTAATCCGCCCAACAAATTGTGCCTTTTATAAGAGAGTAAACATTCGACATACATGACCGAAAGATGTTTGGATACATGTGCCTATAGTCACCAGGAAAGATTATATACCATCTATCCGTTTTGTGATTTTCTGTGTTTTTTAGAGTGGCTCCAACTAATCACGCTGGTTTCCTTTACGATTTTTCAAGAATCTCCAAAATAGTATATAGTAAGTAAAACCGATGCAAAATATATATTCTTGTTTTTTGATGCTCAATGTCTCAAACTATTAATTCTCAATATTCTGATGCCTGCAATTATTCCAGACGCTACCGGCAGACAAGAGTACATAAAAATGTTTGGAAAACTTTATGACCCGATTTCTGGATACTGTTGATTAAAGTTTATTGGCTTAGTCATTACTCCCTGGAGTTCATCTAATTAAAAAAAAAATCTGTTTATATTAAGCTGGGCCACACATGCCTCTTGTACACCACCCCGTTTCCCGCCAGTCTTCTGCTATTTGTTGCTGCTTTGTCACACACTGGAAGCTGAGCTGCTAGCCATGCCATTACATTGCTCATGCTCTTTAAATTGTTACAATAGTTTCCTTAATTAAAAACACGAAATATGGTAAATGTTCATAGTGAAAAATACTGAAAAAGAGGCTGTTAATGTGTGGCAGCTGGCACTCCCCTCTGCATTTTTATATAACTTGCTACCTGCGTGACAGCTTCAAAGGGTACTGCCTTTCATCAAGTGTGTGAATTGTACTATGTTGTCTTACCTACACAATGATTTGCAATATGCAATTTTCAACTAAAAACTATTTAAATAGGGAAGTCTCCTCCCCAAATAGCGTTAGCATATCTTTATTTACTCATGAATTATGTGTATAATATTTTTGGTTTAGATACATTTCTTGATAAAATATACACAAACATCTTAAAAGCTTAAAGACCTTGAACCTCGTTTTCGAATCTCTGCTTCTTTAGATATTTGAGGTCTCCGCGTTGGACCGAGTCAAGTGCAGTTCTTATTAGCAAATGCAATACTTCTGGTGTTGGCAGCCAGACTATTCCCTTTTTTCAGTTTATTTCTGCCATTATTTTTTAAATCTTTTTCGCAAATAAATAGCGAGTTGCTAAGCTAGATATGTACAAAGGGTTTCAAATTTAGGGGTATATTATCAAGACAGGCGATAAAATTATCGCCGCTTTAGTGGCAGAAAACTGCCGCTAAAGCGGCGATAATGGGCTTGATAATATGCTCTATGGAATTCAACTTGAAGCCCATTTTAGATGTACTTCACATCTAACATGGGCTTCAATTGGAATTCTCCGGGGCATATTATCAAGCCCATTATCGCCGCTTTAGCTGCAGTTTTCTGCCACTAAAGCGGCGATAATTTTATCGCCTGTCTTGAGAATATGTCCCTTAGATAGTCATGAAGATAGGATTCCAAAGATAGAGAGAATTGCAAAGAGAGATAGATAGATAGATAGATAGATAGATAGATAGATAGATAGATAGATAGATAGATAGATAGATAGATAGATAGATAGATAGATAGATCGAATGATTGATCGATCGATCGATCGATCGATCGATCGATCGATCGATCGGTCGGTCGGTCGGTCGGTCGGTAGGTTTGCACTTCTTGGCATGCATACTAAAACAAGATGACAACCTAATGCAGAACTGTTTCAAACGGTAACAATCTGGTATGCTGTGAAATGGCAGCACTCAAATAAACAAAGGCAAGCAAAGAACTAAGGGGCATATTATCCAGAAACAGAGTTAAAATTATCGCCGCTTTAGCTGCAGAAAACTGCCGCTAAAGCGGCGATAATGGGCTTGATAATATGCCCTTCAGAATTCCAATAGAAGCCCATGTTTTGGTGACAATATGGGCTTCTATTGAAATTCTCAAGGGCATATTATCAAGCCCATTATCGCCACTTTAGCGGCAGTTTCCTGCCGCTAAACCGGCGATAATTTTAACTCCATGCGTGATAATATGCCCCTAACAAAGCTAGAATATGGCGTCTGCTACATCAAAAAAATATGAAGGCCTGGTAGAAAGCCCCCTGCTATTTCATCTCAAAACACAGGACGAAAAAGCAACACGAAAATTATAAGCAACAAAAGACATTGGCTCTGGATGTGGTGTTTGGAAAGTGCAGAATGCCATCGCTCACAATGAAGTCAGTCAGTGGCTGGAGTAAGCTGATCCATTTCCCCATGTCCTATGCTGTAGTAGGCGAAAGAAAATGGTGAATGACAGAACAGACCAATGTATGAAGAGAACTGAATGAAAGCCCCTATAACTAAGTATGTTATACATGTAATTTTAGTAAAATTAAAAGGTCCTGGCTAACGCCAGATCTCAAAAGAAGAGAGCATGAATAGAGAATGCAGGGACAATGTGCATTCTCTGAGTTACACATGATGACATCCTTATGCTATAATGCATTATGTCATGAGGAGGGCTCCTGTGCTTGCTTTCCAGGTCTGCTGCTGCCTTTACCGCTCACTTCTTTTTTGAGTCGATTTTCGGACTTTGTGAAAGTGCTATGTACTGTGTCACAGTGTTGCTGTATATTCCCTAGGATAAACTGAAAAGCTGTTTTAGCTGAAGCCCTCCAAAAAATGCAGAAATCTTATGTCATAATCGGACTCCCATCCCTACTACTTCATGTGATATCTGGCAGTCCGCCATGGCTGCTCATATTATGGCAACTATTTCTGTATAATCTTCAGGGCTTGTCACTCTAAGGAAAGAAAATTCAGAGATACAGCATAATTTCTCCCTGAAGGATAAGTGAGCAACAGACTTTTGAAAGAGTTTTTTTCCTTACACTGTATTTTCCAAGGACAGTGAGACTTTTCAAGTAAAATCAGCTTTTCTACCCTAAATAGAGAAAAAGAAGATCATTGAGCAATGCAGAGAAGTAGCAAAATTATAATATTGTCAGATATATTTATTCATACTGCCCAGTTCGCAGGGAGGCACACTACAGCGGCAGATGCTCCCAGCTGCTGTCAGACAACATTACGCAAATGGAGTCTGCATCTGGATATTGTACTCACCTTTTGGTCTGAGGAGCTCTCTGGAGCTGGGTCCCATTGCAACTCACCAGAATGTGAAGTTTCCCAACTTCTGTTACTGAAAATTGCCAAAGAAGGAAGTTTGAGAAAACGCAATGTTTGATCCCGGGACAGTTGAATCTGTGGTTTACCTTCTAATCAGTTCTGATAACACTAATGCTCAACAAGTTCAGGAATTTGCAAGTTAGAATGATTCTCCTTACCCCAGCTTTGCCTAGGAGAGAGTGGGGCACAGAACATCTTCTCATTTGGGGAGACCTTATGGGTTTCCAGTGTTCTTTGCCATCTAACTGTACAAAGACTTCAAAATGTAGATACACTTTTAGTTTCTGAATAATTAAGGGGTTCGAGATAGACCTTTCAAAAAATGGTCAATATCAAGGAGAGTACACATCATTAGGACAAAAGCAGTTTTAATGCTAAAATATGGACCTAATAATGACTAGACAATGACTGTTCCATTTTTGGAGTCCCTCCTTGTTTGCATATTTCTGTGTAGTTGTTTAAGAAACTCAACCCATCTCCAACTTCCCTTATCTTAATTTCCTCCTCTGACGCATGGTCAATACCAGTATAAATTTTTGGGAACCTCTTTCCCCTCACTTTTGGCACTCCAATAACCTCAGCTCCTTCTCAGTATATAGGAATCAACACCCCACCAATTAAGTGTTTTTGTAATCTTCTATGGGTTGTGCAGCTATGGTTTTGTGTAGCTGGAGGCCTGCAATGCAAGGTCCTGCATCAAGATGCGCAACGCAGCAGTGTTCTGAGGAGCTGTGGGATGATGCGTCGCACTGTGTTGGTTCTGCAGGGACCACAGTTGGGTGGGTAGAGAACCTTCAGGCCCACTTCCAAGGGTCAAGGACTGGGGTGACACCACTCGAGGGCAAGATTCACAGCAGACTGAATGCAGGCACTGGGTTCAAAGTTGTGGCCTTTTCTGTCCCTGAGGCTCTTATCAGGAAGCCATTCAACTAGCTGTTAGAGTTACCCTTGTGGTCCTGGATTCAAGATGCAGGTCCAGTCCTTCTTACTCAGGCATCAGCGCAGCAGGGCAGCAGGGCAGCAGGGCAGAGGACAACATAGTAGTATAACTTCGTGCAGAGCAGCACAGCAGTCCTTCTGAGTCTTACACAGGCCCAGAGGTGTACGGCAGTGTTGCGTCTGAAGGTACATAATCTATACCTGGTGCCCACTTTGAAGTAGCAGAAGTTTCTAGAGGCTTCTATCCCAGAGGTGCTTGGAATTTCCTGATTCCCTGCCCTGACCCCAGCGTGTCTGGGGTCACAAAAGACCAGTGTCAAACCCTTTGTGAGTGTGCTTAGGCAGGGCCTTTGTGATGTGCAAGTGTGGTAGCTGACAGCTCCTCCCCCCATCAAGAAATGGCCCTTCCTGCAAACACCTATTTCCTCTTTGTCTCACTATCTGGGAGCAATGCACAAAGACCAGCTGCCAGCTACACCTAGTAACGTGACCCAGGATACAGGCTGCAAGCACCAAACGGTTAGAAATTCCAACTTTCTAAAAGTGGCATTTTCAGAATTGTGTCTTGAAATCTGACTTTACCATTAAACAGAGGTTTAAATACAATTCTTTAGACACCAAACTCGATATTTTGTTCTGCTCCCAATTGAAAGTCAACATTTATCAAATGTAATAAGGTAAACCACTGTTATCCTAAGGGAGAGGTAAGCCTTACAGTAGTGAAAATGATTTTAAGAGTTTTTTACTACCAGGACATGTAAACATTAAAGGTGTGTGTCAACCTTTTAAATACACTGCATCCTACCCTCTGGACTGTTTAGGGGCTTCCTTAGTGGTGACCTATTTGCATTAAAAGGGAAGGTTTAGGCCTGGCAAAAGGTTTATTTTGCAAGGTCGAAATGGCAGTTTGAAACTGCACACACAGGCTCCAATGGTAGACCTGATATATTTAAAGGACTACTTAAGTGGGTGGCACAATAAGTGCTGCAGGCTCACAACTAGCTTTTAATTTACTGGCCCTGGGTACATGTAGTACCACTGTTCCAGGGTCTGACAAGTAAATTAAATGTTCTGATTGGGTGTAGGCCAAAATTACCATGTTTAAAGGAGAGGGCACAAGCACTTAAGCACTGGTTAGCAGTAAAGTGTGCAGAGTCGTAAAACCTAACATACATGGGGTCAGAAAACAAGAGGGTGAAGGAAAACTGTTTGGGGATGACCTTGTAGAAAGGGACAAGTCCAACAAGATACATGTAAAAATTAGCCTCAATCTCTTACCCACAGCTCCTCCATGTTCCCATAATTAAACATAGCACCACCAACTCCCACCACTGTCATATAAACCTCCCACATGCACAATCACTTAATATTATATTATATGGTCTGGTCGATCTGCCCCATAATCTCCTACTGCCTATCATTATTCCCCAAGACTCATGCCACGCACCAAAAAGCCTCCTTCAAACACCCTGCTCCAAAGGGCCCTCAAACATCTCCAACTCTACCTCCCCATTCTTCTATGCATCTCTGCTCATCAACCATGGTGCCACCTTTCTTTGTACTGGAGGCATTGTACTTCATTCCCTCCTTAGGGTCCTACACCTT
Organism: Triturus cristatus; assembly: GCF_964204655.1. NCBI lineage: Eukaryota > Metazoa > Chordata > Amphibia > Caudata > Salamandridae > Triturus > Triturus cristatus. Next base: position 312,093,941 of record NC_140588.1, on the reverse strand, counting down.
AGCGGTGCACCCTGGGTGGTCCCCCATGCACAATACAGCTCAGTTTCTCTACTCTCTGCAAAGACTACTCGGTGGAGGGCATGGGGGAGTCACTGCTCACTTTCCTATAGCACCTCCGTAAATTCGCCCTTATCTTCCAGAGAAAGAGGAAGTCCCGCCACTTCTACCCCACGTGTCTCACCATCAACCTGGTGTACGGGCCATCTGAGGACTCTCATGAGCAGGGCTTCATCTTGGGGGAGACCAACTACCGCATCTACGCCTACACAGGAATCTACATAGGTCCGGACATTATTTGCCTGACCTCAAAATGACGCCCACCGCTGCCTTCATTTCCCCGGCAGCCACAATGGCAGACTCCAGCTCCTTCTCCGATACCGAGCAGGTCAGCACTAAGCACTTTCATCTCCGCTTCCACGTGGTTTTCAGCAGCAGCGTCATCCGGGCGAATGTTTCCCTGACAATGGAATCCCTGCAGGATGCTCTCTCCACTCTCTACATCTTGATTGCCTCGACCGATTCCTGGATCACTGCTTCCGCCGGTCCACGTTTTTGGTCGCCTGCCCGACCATTGCCCCAGGATGGCCCCCATTGGGACGCTCTCTCCCCCCCCCCAGTCATGAATGGCCAGTAATGAAGCTCATGTATCGCTCCCCCTCCCTGTTGGTCCCCCCACAATGCCAAGTGACCTAATGCTCTGTTTTGAATTTGGCGCTGGACTATGCGACCCCACCTAGGTTATGGTTCCTCCTACTCTAACTTTTTGGGCCCTCATGAGACACTTTTCTTCCACTGCCGGTCTGCCAGATCTGATCTGCTTCCCAGCCCCCTGTTTCTACTCCCCTCCCCATTGCCTCTATCCTCTATTGGGGACTTGTTCTTCTATGTTTGACTAGCTAATGTAACTATGCAAAACTGCTATTCTGTTATTCCTGACCTCTGAGACCTGAGCAACATGGCTGATGCCCGGTGGAGCTGCTAGATAGCTATAGAGGAGATTGGCCCTGGTTCACCCCATCGGCCATCACCTACCCAGCCGGACATTGGGCACATTTATCCTCGTCTCCCCGCTGTGGCTCCTTCCACCCCTCCCTCCTATGTAATGCAGTAACATTGGTTTTTGTTCCTGTGCTTTACTATGCTCTTGTAACGGATGTAACTTGTAACTTAATGATCCTCATGTAAAGCTCTCAGATGCCTCCGGGTCTAGCCAGTGCTATATAAAACTTGTCAAATAAATAAAACACACCTTGTCTTCTACATAAAACTCCTTTTTGCTCCCCCTCCCTAGTGTGTCTTCACTACATGGGGTCTGTAGTGTTACCCTTATCTATGCTGCAGGCACCTCACACTGTACTACCTGCTGTGCACCATTTAATGCTTTCTTCCTGTCCACTTCACACATACAGTGCCTTATCACAAAGGCAGCAGAAGACATTCTTCTGCCTCTATAGTACTACCACCCCACTGAGGTTCCGTGAGAATCGTAATGACATTTTTGGGTATGTTCGGATATGGACGAGTTTGGTATCTACGAACCGCAAATGACGAGTTTAGTGGGTGTACGCGTTTTCGCTACGCTACTATGTATGGTTCGTCTCATTCGTGGGTGTGTCCATCTGAACCCACGGGTTCCATTTTAGATACGGTATCCATTTTGTCTCTTGCCCTCAAGTAGCCAGCGAACAGACACTGTCCGCTTCGTGACCCTGGGATTCCCAAACTTTTGCGGAGGACACGTGTTCCTTTGAGGGTGTCTTTATGATGAGGGGGATGACACTGCAAGGGCAGATGGCTCCGCTCGAGGCTCATCTTGCCGTGCTAGTCTATTGTTTCAGTCGTGCATGCATTAGGCACGAATCCTTTGATCCTGCAATCATGCTTCCGATATTGCTCCCTACGCTGTTTTCCAATCTGTTGTTCATCCTTGTTTTTCCTTTGCACCTGTTTCTGTCCCTTCTCCTAATTCGTTTACAGCCAGAATGGAATGTGCTTAATGTGGGGATAACGTGCTTTCACAGTTGGGAACCGGCAATACTGCTGTAATTATGTTCCGGGTTTCTGAAAACATGAATGCGACCCTTTTTGAAGTTTACTGTGGGAACTGAGTTGTAACCTTTTGTTCGCCATGTTGTTCAATGACGAAAATGTGTATAAAAGGAGCGATCCACTTTTGCAATTTGAAGCAGTCTCTCAGAACCTACACGTTGTGTACTTCTTGCGATTTCTGTATCCCTGCAGTAAATAAATACTGATCTTTGACGCCGCAGGAAGTGTCCCGTGTCTCTGTGTTTTGTACGCCGGAACAGGTAACCCACGAAGGTTTCAGGTGTTGTCCCCTGGCACCGCTGGGCCTTAGAATAGCCCAGTCCTTCAGTTGGCGCCCAACGTGGGGCGACATCAGCGGTACCGGTCCAAAGCCCGACGATCGTGAGGAACTTTGTGTGAAATCTCCGAGGGAAGGTGCACCCCGCTTCATCGATCCAGTTGTCGAAATAAAGGGTCCGAAGACTTTTCCCGCGAAGATTCCCGCCTCCTGACGGCTGCGACGGACTGATGCCCTGACTGTCGACCTGTTTTGGCGCCTGGCGTAGTCCTTTGTACGGCGAGACGATAGACGGGCCTTCCTGGTGACGCCATTGCTCTTTCAGTTAAGTATTTGTGGGTCGCTCCCAGAGTCCATGGTTTTGTAGTTCCTTTTTGGGACGGTTACTTTGTATTTTTGTAACTTGGTTAAACTTGGTTGTTTGCATGGTTCCATTGCATTTGTGGTTCTTAGTTGTTGGTTCTTAATTGTTGGGTTTTATTTGACAATTGCAATTGCCAAAAACCGAGGGTCTTGCATTTTTGCGAGGACATCGTAATTCGATAGCCCTTGAAGTTTGGAAACTCGGTTAGTGTGCACGATGCCTGGCCGTAGTACTTTGTTTGGTTTCCGTAAATGTTGCAGCACGGATTCCCGGCTGGAGGATTCATGTCCGATACCTCCAGTTGGAACTCCAATTTATGAGCTCTATAGTCGCCACGGAGTAGGTCCTATCGTATATAATGAATATTGGATTCGTTACACTAAAAATGATGGTGTTCTTAGTTGGCCACCACATGGTAGTTTCGAAACTGCAATATTAGATAATCTTGAAGCTAAATTGTTTAAAAAGAAGGCTAGGCCGGCCATGTTTGATTCCTTCCGGTTATGGCGTAAAGAGGCCAAGCAGAAAGAAATCAAACAGACTAAGAAAAATAAGAGAGAAGGTATTGTTACGGTAATGCGAAATGCAGAACAGTATGAGCGAGACAAAGACGAGAAGGAACAGGAAGTTTTTGCTAGACTGCATCATATGGCGGTGGATAAATGTTATCCGGTTCTACCGTCTAGTTCTGATAGGAAGGGAGAAGAAGCGGTAGAGGATCCATTATTGTCTTATCTATTGAAATCACCACCTCCCTATGCACAGGATACTATGGTTCCTGTGATTCCTCCTGTTCCTCAACCTGTTGTTCTGGCGGCTGCTGGTCAGCCTGTCGTTCCTCCTGTTCTTCCGAATCCCCTTGTGCCCCAAATTGTCCCTACTCCTTTACCCGCTCTTCTTCCTACTGCTCCTTTGCCTGTACCTCATCAGCCTATTGTTACTACTACTCCTGCTATCTCGACTACTGCTACTGTTTCTATGTTTACTCCTAATGTTGTTGCTCCTGTACTTCTTTCTTCTTCCCCTTCTGTTCGTAGTCGTATACCTAATGCTGTTGCCAATCTCTATTCTCCACTTTTTGGACCAATGCTTGGGTCCGATCTTTCTGATGTCTCTCAGAGGCGCAGTCAAATTCCTGATGGTAGAGAATGTGAGAAGTTAGTGAAAATGACGCGTAAATGGATTAGGCATCCTGCTAAGTACACTTCGCGTATAGTTTTCGATACGTTTTCTCAGTTTAATGAGCCCACACAAAGATTTGTGTTCGAGGAAATGTGTAAATCCTTGAGAGAAGAGTGGGATAATGATGAGGTAGACAATGTACCGCCCGAGATGACTGAACTTCAGCATCAGTTTTCGAATGGTATGATTGTGGGTGGTAATGTCCGACGTGCTTTAGAGCGTCTGTTATCTTTTCGATCTACAGTACAACCTCGAGCATTGTTTAAGGACGAAACTGAGGAGTGGATGGCACAACCTGGTCAGTACCCTATGCGGGAAGTTCCCCCAGTGTGGATGCCAAGTGATCCTGCTGCTAACCCTGTTATTCCACCACACTTTCAGAGAGTTTGGATACACCTCCCATGGAAGCGATCGGAAGTTTTGCAGGTGAAGCAAACTTTGCCTGACCTCCGCAAAAATCCGGCAGGTTATTATAAGGAGTTATCTCAATTAGTGGATGCTACTGTTATGAACCTCGCCGATATCGACATGTTGTTCGGTAATGTAGTACCTCAAACGATTTGGGCGAAAATCCGTCAAGAGAATCACGCAGCTGAGTTAGGCGGTGATTGGGCTGCTCTTGCGGCGGCCGACGGACGACAAGTTGGTGGGTCTAAACCTGAACAGATCATTGAGAATCTGCCCCAGAGGATAATTACACTTATGAAGACGCTTATGCCAGCAATGAGAGTTAACTGGGACAAACTGTCTGCGTGCAAACAAAAGAAGGGCGAGAGTGTCTCCGATTTCTTTACGAGATTTGAGGAGGCATTCATCGATCACAGTGGTCAGGATATGAGCACTGAGGGAGGTCAGAGACTGTTTGTTGATAAATTTGTATCGAATTTGTTGCCTGAACTAAGCAACAAATTGAAGAATTCTGAAAGTTCGTGGGCCGTTTCTACCACTGCTCAAATATTAGCCACGGCCCAATACTACGAAAATAGAGAGAAAGAAGAAAGCGAACGTGCAGATAGGAAAACGAAGGATCTTAAAACTAAGGTCTTATTGCAGCAAGCGTATCCCCCGCGCTCGAATCAAACTGACTCGCAACAGCAACATCGATTACAATCACAGTTTTCTAGGTCGCAGTCGCGTACTGACTCCTCTACACCACGAACTATGCTGGGGTATAATCAATGCGCATATTGTAGGGGTGAGGGCCATCTGAAGTTTAATTGTCCAGTTTTGCGTGACCGGAACAATGGTGTTTCGGCTCGAGGAGGTCGTAGTGGTCCTCAACAAGCATCACGTGGTAGAGGTCGCGGTGTTACTCAGAATCAGAATGAGCGTTTTGCCACTTCATCAGACTGGCAAAATTGCTTTGATCGGCGCGATTCATCGTCTGGTAGATCTGCACAGTATCATGTGGACGACTATTATGTCGAGCATGATGCTGATGCTGACGGTAATTATTAGGACAGCCATAGACAAAGAGAGGGAGTAGTATCAGTTCCGGTTGATCAGAGAGGGCCTTACGTTGCAGTTGCCACATTGGGCGTAGTTGAGCCTTTTCTGTTGGACACTGGTGCAGCGAAAAGTTCCATCATGCATTCGAAACTCCCTGGCGCGCCTTTGTCTGGCCTAACTAATGTTTCCGTTGGATTCTCTGGCGCCCCCGTTAGCAATCCAGTTTCTAGCCCGTTGCCCCTTACAATTGGGTCTCGTGAGTTAGAAGCTCCTTTGATTTTGACTAGTGGTTGCGGTGAGAATCTTTTGGGCCTGGATTTGTTGAAGCGGTTACATGCGACTTTGTACTGTTCTCCTGCGGGAGTGGAGCTTACGTTGGGTCAGAGAGTGATCTCTCCTATGTATTTGTCAACTGATAAACTCCCACCGGAATTGAGTTCTCTTCCTGAGTCTTTGTGGGCAACAGGTCCCAATGACGTGGGCCTGCTGGATATACCACCTTATGTTGTTCAATTGAAATCAAACGTGCGCTTACCACGCATTCCCCAGTATCGTATCTCTCTTGATGGAGAACGAGCACTATTAGCGATCATTTACGATTTGATCGATAAAGATGTCATCGAAGAAACTCGGGGTAACGTGTGTAATAGTCCTGTGTTACCTATTTTGAAACGCACTGATCCATCCAAGCCTCCTGTGTATCGTTTTGTTATTGATTTAAGAGAGGTAAATAAAATTGTAATTCCACAGTTTCCCGTGGTGCCTGACATTACAGCTTTGCTGACTCTGATTCCAGCTTCTGCATCATGGTTCTCGGTAATCGATCTGAAGAATGCTTTCTTTAGCATTCCGATTGCTGAGGAAAGCAGAGATCTATTTGGTTTCTCATTAGGTGGTCGCAGCTTCAGGTTTAAACGCGCACCTCAGGGCTACTGTGAGAGTCCATCGATCTACAGCCAAGCTCTTAAGAGTCAACTTGATGCGTTTGTGTTACCGGCTGGTGCGGCCTTGATTCAGTACGTTGATGATCTGTTGGTAGCTGCTGACACTGAACAGATTTGCAAAACTGCTACAGTATCACTGTTACAGCATCTATGTGACTTACATCACAAAGTGCCACCTTCTAAACTACAATATTGTTGTCAAGAAGTAACCTATCTAGGTCACTTATTGTCAAAGGAGGGAAGAAGGTTGACCCCAGAACGAATTGCAGAGATCGCTCGAATGACTGTGCCAACAACTCAGAGAGATGTGCGTGCCTTTCTAGGTATCACGTCATACTGTAGACAGTGGATTCCGAACTTTTCACTGTTAGCGAAGCCATTGATAGCTCTCACGTGCAAGGATGTTTCGACTCCTTTGCCATGGACGGAAGAATGTCAGAAAAGTTTTTCTGAACTGCGTGATGCGTTGTGTTCGGCTCCTGTGTTAGGTACTCCTGATTACAGTAAACCATTTACACTATACGTTCACGAGAGAGAAGGTTGTGCGTTGAGTGTTTTGACGCAACAATTTGGTGGTAAGCAGCGTCCATGTGCATATTTTTCCTCGACCTTAGACCCGGTAGCTAGGGTGTTGCCGAGTTGCTTGAGAGCGACAGCGGCAGCTGCGGTGTCTATTCGACAATCCGCAGGTCTGGTTATGGATAATATGCTCATAGTGATGGTTCCGCATGCAGTTGACACTCTCCTGAATCGTACAAAAACTCAACATCTGACGAGTGCAAGGTTGTCCGATTATGAGTTGACACTTTTGGCAAGTCATATACAGATCAAGCGTTGTAATGTGCTGAATCCGGCGACATTGTTGCCGACTAATATGGAATCAAATGATGTACCACCACATGATTGCTATTTACGAACTGAGGAAGAAACGAAGGGTCGTGCCGAATGGTGATGTGACGACTGCGTATGCTGTAGTGACGTTGAGTACGGTTGTGGAAACTGCGAGATTGAGTCAGAATTCAGCGCAAGCGGCAGAGTTGATTGCGTTGACGAGAGCGTGTGTTTTGTCTAAGGGAAAGCGAGTGAATGTGTTTACTGATAGTCAATATGCGTTTGGCGTTGCACATAGCTTTGGTCGATTGTGGAGAGAAAGAGGATTTATGACATCGCATGGTACGAAGATCCAACACGGACAGCTTGTGAACAATCTTTTGGATGCACTTACATTGCCTAAGCAGGTGGCAATCATTAAATGTAGTGCGCATCGAAAGATTACGGATGATGTTGGTCGTGGTAATGCATTTGCGGATGAGATTGCTAAGGAAACGGCTAAGAATCTTGCGACCCGAATGTATGTTACGAGTTCAGTGAGGTGGCCGACGGAGACTGGTATGTGTGAAGACACTGTTGAGAGCGTGAAAGCAATTCAGAACGAGGCCACTGATACTGAAAAGACCAAGTGGAAAGAAAGCATGGGAAAGTTAGACACGCATGGATGTTGGGTTGACTTGTCGGAATGTCAGAGGTGGATGTTACCGGATGCATATGTGCTAGCCGTTGTGACTATGGCTCACGGCTTGTCACATATTAGCGCGAAAGGTATATGTAAGTTGTTGTCTCCTGTATGGAAGAATGATGGTATTGCTAAATGTGCTGAGAGAGTGGTTAAGAATTGTATGGTGTGTTTGATGCATAATCCTGGCAAGGGCCACCCCACTCCACCCGGCCATTTTGCTCCTCCTACATGTCCCTTTGAGGTTATCCAACTGGACTTCATCCATATGGAGAGATGCAATAACATGAAGTACGTTTTAGTTGTGGTTTGTGCGTTCTCCAGATGGATCGAGGCCTATCCTCTTAAGGATAATACTGCCCTGTCCACAGCGAAAGTCCTACTGAAGGAATACTTTCCTCGGTATGGAATGCCACGGATTGTGTGGTCAGATAACGGAAGTGAGTTTGTGGGAAGCGTGATGCAGAGTGTGTGTAAGGGCCTTGGAATTCGACAAAAATTCCATAGTGCCAATCATCCCCAGGCAGCGGGTTTGGTTGAAGGGTACAATGGTACTCTGAAACTGAAACTTGCAAAGATACAAGCTACGACTGGTCTGTCATGGCCTGATGCCTTGCCTCTGGCTCTCTTATCAACCAGGGCGACTGTGCACTCTCGAGTAGGGCTTAGCCCATATGAGATTGTGTTCGGCCGCCCTGCAAACATTTGGGGAGTCCCGAGGCCTAAGGCCTTTGATAGTCTTGAGTATCCAATGTTAATTGATTATCTTCATGATCTGACTGCTAAACTGAGGTTAATTCATCAACAGGTCTTTGAAGCTCTACCGGCACAGACAAAGGGTCCTGGACATCGGCTCCAACCGGGTGACTGGGTTGTCACCCGCAATTTTGGCAGAAAACGCAACTTGGAGCCGAGATTTGTGGGTCCCTTCCAAGTATTGCTGGCTACAAGGACTGCAGTTCGGTTGGAAGGCAGAAAGAACTGGGTGCATGCCACCCATACCAAAAAGGTTCCGATCCCTTCACCAGCAGATAATTGGGTGAGAACTGGTATTGCGACAACGGAAACCGAGACCCCTCTATGTTACGTGCCGTTTAGCGATGCTCAACCTGTAGGAAACAATTCATTGCAGCCAGACACATCTGTTGAGTCGTCAGTTTTAGAGAACTCAAGGTCTGAATTGCCATCTGATCGATTGAACACTGTTTCACAATTCGAACAATTATTTGAAGAGCAGACTCGACCTGGAAGAAGTCGATATTTTCTTCGTTCACATGACAAAGACTAATAAAATTTGTTTTGGACTTATATTATCCTTTACTGTTGCCACGAACATTAAGAACAATTGCATCCTTTACTGATTTTCGAGTTCCTTTTCATGTGTACTTTTTACAGCTAAGAGACTTTTTTTAAATTGTATGTTCGCTTAAGAAAACCTATCATCCGGGTTGACCGTAGGGCCCTGCGGGTACTTCCTTCTGTTTAGCAGGTTCCTGATACTAGGTCGGTTACCTCTTGTCGATTCCTGGGAACTCCTGGGAATTGATAATCGCTACTCAGAACGAAGTGCTTCAAGGAGGTTACGGACGGTTTTAGAGGATGGCGTTCTCTGAGCTGTTGGAAGTAGAAAGGATGTCGGCGCAAAGATCAAAGTTGCATAAGATTGTACGAACAAAATGCTTTTTGTTTCAGGTATTCCTGCTGTTTCTGACTGTTTCTATGCTATTGGTGGGTGGAGTGTATTTGGGAATACAGTCGTTATTGCCTTCCATTTCACCTACTTTTTCTCCTAAACTATGTTCTATTACCACCGTTTCTCCACATTCCTTTCATCCTCTGCCCCAACATGAACAGGTTAGACGTGCGGAATTCATGAATAACTCCTTCGTTCAACTCCTACATCAGCATCAGTTGGTGATGAATACTACCAACTGTTGGGTGTGTGGGTTAATGCCACATACCATGGATAGGGTATTCCGTATTTGGTTCTTCCTTACAGCTCCCAAGGGTCAGCTCGAGCATTCCAAACTATGGTCCGTAGTGCACTAGATTCCTACCCCAGACGAGAGCCACGTTCTGCAAACTTTGGTCCTGGTCCGTACCACAAGCCTTTGGCGATAGCGATTGCTGATTTAGATAGAGATATTTTCGATGCATCGCTTATTCCAGATGAAGAGGTACAAGCATATAAAGATCTGAGTGAGGCTGAGTGTAGTATGTCAGTGGGTGATAGACAGCTTAAGAGCTCGTCTCCAATATGGATCGTACCCCACCTCGGTAATTTCTGCTTGAAAGGTCTTGATCGAAATCCGAGAGCCCAGCTTGGGTAGAGTGCTTGTACTGATACGTACGTTCTACCGATGCTCTCTTCCCCTGTTTTTCTGACTGCCAAGGGTACCTATTTCGTATGTTATGAACGTGCATATACATGGTTGCCCCGTGACTTCTCGGGTACCTTATATTGCGAATCTTTTGCCACCGACTTTTACGGTTGCCTCAGACTATCACAAGACTAGAATTGTGAGAGGCGTTATTAGCGAAGAGGATACTGCCGGTCAAGAAGCAGGAGATTTCTTTAAGGGTTTCTTGCCGTTTTGGGGACCTATGGTTAATAGTAGGAACCTGAGACAGTTGACCCGTGTGGTAGAATTGACTGCTAACATAACTGCAAGTGCTCTTGGTAATTTAACAGCAGAACTTCAGGCGGATAGACTCATGACGTTGCAGAACCTTATGGTTCTAGACGTTGTTCTTGCAGATAGAGGTGGTGTGTGCAAGGTGATCCATTCGAGCTGTTGCATTTTCATTCCTGACAACGCTCCAACTGTTTATCAAGCCATCTCGAAGTTGCATAAGATTTCCGAGTCCATACACGTGGACGAAGGTAGTTGGACGCTTCTAGGATGGTTTTGGGGCCTGATATCAACTTGGGGTTGGAAGATTCTGATGATCATAGGGGTTGTTGTAACGTTTCTGTTCACGTGTTGTCTTTGTGTGCAGTGTGGTCCTGCCTTATGTGGCCTCTGTGCTACAACGTGTATAAGACGGCCATCTGTTACCAAAGAGACATTGATGGATAGAATGATGTTCCAGCAACAACTGAACGATTTGATGAATATCGAAATCGATTCTGATCTCGACTAGTGCTTGCCTACATGAGGGCAAAAGGAGCGTCTGAGGTTCCGTGAGAATCGTAATGACATTTTTGGGTATGTTCGGATATGGACGAGTTTGGTATCTACGAACCGCAAATGACGAGTTTAGTGGGTGTACGCGTTTTCGCTACGCTACTATGTATGGTTCGTCTCATTCGTGGGTGTGTCCATCTGAACCCTCGGGTTCCATTTTAGATACGGTATCCATTTTGTCTCTTGCCCTCAAGTAGCCAGCGAACGGACACTGTCCGCTTCGTGACCCTGGGATTCCCAAACTTTTGCGGAGGACACGTGTTCCTTTGAGGGTGTCTTTATGATGAGGGGGATGACACTGCAAGGGCAGATGGCTCCGCTCGAGGCTCATCTTGCCGTGCTAGTCTATTGTTTCAGTCGTGCATGCATTAGGCACGAATCCTTTGATCCTGCAATCATGCTTCCGATATCGCTCCCTACGCTGTTTTCCAATCTGTTGTTCATCCTTGTTTTTCCTTTGCACCTGTTTCTGTCCCTTGTCCTAATTCGTTTACAGCCAGAATGGAATGTGCTTAATGTGGGGATAACGTGCTTTCACAGTTGGGAACCGGCAATGCTGCTGTAATTATGTTCCGGGTTTCTGAAAACATGAATGCGACCCTTTTTGAAGTTTACTGTGGGAACTGAGTTGTAACCTTTTGTTCGCCATGTTGTTCAATGACGAAAATGTGTATAAAAGGAGCGATCCACTTTTGCAATTTGAAGCAGTCTCTCAGAACCTACACGTTGTGTACTTCTTGCGATTTCTGTATCCCTGCAGTAAATAAATACTGATCTTTGATGCCGCAGGAAGTGTCCCGTGTCTCTGTGTTTTGTACGCCGGAACAGGTAACCCACGAAGGTTTCAGGTGTTGTCCCCTGGCACCGCTGGGCCTTAGAATAGCCCAGTCCTTCACCACCACTCGCATTTTCTTTGGACTAACCACATACCTCCACTGAGCTACCTGGTTCTTGCCTTCCTTTTACACCTCCTCCCTCAAGATGCTAGCCTTTGGGCAAAAATGTGATATACATTGTGATCACCCCATGCATCAAATAAAAAAAACCAACTAGCCCATTTTTGCCTCTCCCATCCTGATTACTTGTTGTCCTGGGTGTCTAAGGGCCAACGGACATCAGAAATCCATAAACAATATCCTTCAAATGCAGAACTGCCTAGATGCAACCCACCCCACCTCCCAAAGTATTTTACTCTTTGTGTGACGGAGTCACCTTTGTCTCTTCCATCTGCCTCCAACAGCCTATAGTGAAAATGAGACTGCCCCTTTTCCCTCCTGGTCCCCTGTCTGTCTGCATGTCAGGCATGTCAGACATTTTTACTGGGCCTGTGTCAGCAGACCTACTGCGCCTGGTGCCATCTACTGATGTAAGCCATGGAAGGTTCCACAGACCTGGAAGAGGCTTGCTTTAAAATCTTTCAAAAATGTTGCGATGCAAGCGCAAGATCCCTGAAAGTGTGCAGAGTCTAGGGTACAAAAAGTTGCCGCCCCCTGCCCCTCACCCCACTCCTCCAGCTGCGCCTCTCTTCTGACGAGCCTGCTGCATGTTGTGGGTGCTTTCGTGATGGTCCTGAGCAGGATTCCGCTACAGCAGCATGACAAAGCTTCTCGCTTCCTAGGATTATGGAAGGCAGAGTCCAAAGCTTGTGCTACCCACTCCTCAAGAGAAGTCGACCTTGGTAAAAACATGACCATCATGTGCCGACCATCCTGTGGAAATCATACCCAGTTCTTGACAAAAGTTTAGGATGCACTTTTTATCAAAAGAATTAAAGAACACTATGGTGCCGATTACGAACCGGTAAAAACCGGGTACGAACCGTCGGTCGGAGCGTTTTCCCCGTCCGACTCGTACCCGGTCGTAAAACTTCACAAACATGGAATTACGATTCGCACGGAAACACCATTTCCGTACGAATCGTAAAAAACACCGACCGACGAAAATATACATACGAATGTGATCCGGGAATGCTGCGACGTGACGTCGGGACGCTTGCAGGCAGCGTTTCACGACCCAGGAATTACAATTCGAACCGACAGCAGTCCGGACGGCAATATTTTCACGGCACCCAAAAAGTGCCGGAAAAGCGAAGTACGGCGCGAATCGACCAGAGTAGGTGGCCCGGTACGCACCGTACCCCCCCCAGCCCCCGTGAGTACGTGCCGACCCCCCCAGCCCCCGTACGTACGCGCCGACCCTCCCCCCAGCCCCCGTACGTACGCGCCGAACCCCCCCAGCCCCCGTGAGTACGCGCCGAACCCCCGTGTATTTACACCCGTGTACGTTCGAGTCGAACCCCCCCGTGTATGTACACCCGTGTACGTTCGAGTCGAACCCCCCCGTGTATGTACACCCGTGTACGTGTTGAACCCCCCCGTGTATGTACACCCGTGTACGTGTCCAACCCCCCGTGTATGTACACCCATGTACGTGTACACCCGTGTACGTGTCGAACCCCCCCGTGTATGTACACCCGTGTACGTTTCGAACCCCCCCGTGTATGTACACCCGTGTACGCGCTGGGGGTACGCACCGTACATACGTACATACACGGGTGGGGGTACGACTCGAACGTACACGGGTGTACATACATGGGGGGTTCGACACGTACACGGGTGTACATACACGGGGGGTTCGACACGTACACGGGTGTACCCGGGGGGTTCGACACGTACACGGGTGTACATACACGGGGGGTTCGACACGTACACGGGTGTACATACACGGGGGGTTCGACACGTACACGGGTGTACATACACGGGGGTTCGACTCGAACGTACACGGGTGTACATACACGGGGGTTCGGCGCGTACGTACGGGGGCTGGGGGGAGGGTCGGCGCATACTCACGGGGGCTGGGGGGGGTTCGGCGCGTACGTACGGGGGCTGGGGGGGGTTCGGCGCGTACGTACGGGGGCTGGGGGGGGTCGGCGCGTACGTACGGGGGCAGGGGGGGGGGTCGGAGCGTATGCGGGCACGTCTCCATGGTTGCTATGGGAGGTCGGTGCGGACGGTGTTTTTTCCATACGGTTGTAACATCGGACGCACGGGTTGGATCGTGATTCCGCGGTCGGACTTCACTTTTCATATTTGTACGGTAAATCGTCCGAGGACGTGTTTGACACATTTTCCGACCCGAGGACGTGTGGGGAATGATTCCCAATGCGATTCGTATGGACTTTTTACCATGCGAATCGTGATTGCCAGTTTGTACGGCACTTGTACGATTCGTACGGTAAAAAGACCGGATACGAGTCGTACGGGGAAATTTTTTACCGGATCGTAATCGGCAACTATATCTTCATGAAGGATGATCATTATAATGTAGCAAAAAAACAGATGACCCAACTCACATCTCATGTCAATTCATGGGTTCAGACTCAGGAAAATACTGTGGAACAGTAGAGGGTAGGGGAATCTTCTGCACAAATTTTAAATAGAATTGTTAAGGGATCTGCACCGTTGTGAACCATAGAAACTCAATGACCAGATCTCTGAATTAAGAACATGAGGGCATATTATCAAGACAGGCAATAAAATTATCGCCGCTTTAGCAGCAGAAAATTGCAGCTAAAACTGCGATAATGGGCTTGATAATATGCTCTATGGAATTCCAATTGAAGCTCAGGTTAGATGTCCTTCACATCTAACATGGGATTCAATTGGAATTCCATAGAGAATATTATCAAGCCCATTATCGCCGTTTTAGCGGCAGTTTTCTGTTGCTAAAGTGGCGATAATTTTATCGCCTGTCTTGATAATATGCCCCATGATTCGTTTTGGAAATAAAGGGAAATCAATGTTTTCCTACTGTTCAGTATCATGGAAAATAGTTTAAACATAAATGAATATTTAAATTGGGAAAGTGTCTTCTCACTTTGGAGTATGTATTTTTAGAGCTAGACAATATTTTTTCCTCATCCTACTCTTTCCTCTTCCTTTCCTGCCTTCCTTTCTTCCTTACACTAATTTTGTATTTCCTTCTATTGTCATATTTCATGTACTTTTATTTATTCAAATGCACATTGATTATCGTCAGATAGATGCAATACCCTTTTCAGTTTCTAAAGAACTGTATGAAGTGCACCACTTAGGCCTCACAATCCACCTTTTCTAGGGGAATTTTTAGTCACATGTTTTCTTATATTATTGCTTCCATTATTGAAATGTATGATGTGATGGCAGATAATGGCTGCAGAGCTCCATCCACTGTGGGAATTGCCATGTAATTTATTGACTAATAATTTACCAGCTTTACGCGTTGTTCTCTGCTCTAATGCTACTTGTATCTTTCACTTCACTTTTTAAAATTCATTCAGGCTCATTTTTACTAAAATTCCGACAGCCCGGCGTGAAAGTCTGCACCACTCTGTTGTACAAAGTGCAATAAAATTATGCAGCACCATATTTAAAAAGAGTTGCGCCAATGATGATATGGGTGTGCTCGCACAAAAAATGTCTGACACTAAGGGGCCTATTAGGATGGCGGGCGGGCTTACGACCGCCCACCACCCTAGCGGTGCTGGGACTGGCCACCAGTGGTGCGGCGGTGCTGCACCGGCAATTAGGATGCCACCGCCACAATGGCGGTGGCATCCCCCATTCACTTCATTGTGGCGGGTGGTGCACACAGCACCGCCCGCCACAATGCTTTGCTTGCACATTGTGCATTTGCATGCACAACATGGCAGGCACTGCGAATGCAGGGGGGTACCAGAGGTACCCCCATTTGCCCCCTCACCCACCAACATCCTGGGGGCCCACACCGGGCCCCCAACTGTGGAATCAGGCATGCCATTATTGCCGCCACGGAAAGGCTGCTTCCCGCTCCCATTGTAATATGGATGGCGGTGTGATGGCGGTGTCTAGCAGACACCGCCACCATATTCAACCCTTTTGTGCCCGTTCGACTCATCGACTGGGTGGAAAAGTGGCAGACGGTCTTCCCGTCAGCCGCGGTACCACCCGCTATCATAATATGGCTGGGGGGAAATGGGAGGCGGGCGGGGGATGATGTCGGTTGGATCGCCACCGCCATGCGGGCGGTGGCGATCTGCCCGACATCATAATAGATCCCTAAGCATTAAGCCATGCCACAAAATCGAATTAGTTGTATCTTACATGAGATTTGCACTCGGGGTATAACTCCACTGCAATTTCTTTTACTCAGTGACAACCTGCCAACTGTAAGTCGCAAAATGAAATGTACTAATGGGTCTCAGACACACTAGCGATTTCCAATGGGTTGGCAAATGACCTGCCTCATCAATATTCACGAGGCAAGTCGCAATTTGCGACCCATTGGGAATGGGCAGTAACAAAGGGATGGTGGCCTGCTGGGGACAGCAGACCACCATGTCTGTGTTTACTTTTAAATAAAACGTTGTTTTTTTTTAGGCAAAAATTAAATGTTTCTGTTTCATTTGGGAAGAGTAGGCACTGCCTGCTCTTAACCCCTTCCCTGCTCATGACGGAACCACTCCGTCATGAGCCACGGGCGCCGTGTGCTCATGACGGAGTGGTTCCGTCATGCTGCGGCCGTTGGCGGCCGCTCCGCCCACGCGGCGCTGATTCCCCGCCTGTGCGGGCGATTAGCGCGAGTGGGCGGAGTCGTGACGGAACCACTCCGTCATGAGCACAGCGCGCCCGTGGCTCATGACGGAGTGGTTCCGTCACGAGCATGGCGGCGCCGCGCTGCCCCCAAACCCCCCCAGCGCCGCGGCAAAATTCGTGCCGCGGCGAAGGTGTTAAAAAATGTTTTCGCTGCCAGTCACAAAGGGGAAGTGGTCCCCTGGGGACCCCTTCCCGTTTGCGGCTGGCTTACCAATTGCTTGAAATTGGCAGTGAACTGCAATTGTTTTTCGAGAACATTCTGGTCGCAAAACAATTGTACATGCCCTTGCGACTCACTATTAGGAAGGGACACCCTTGGTACGCCCCTTCCTAATAGCAACTCGCAAACCCTATTTTGCAAGTCTGTAATAGGTTACTGACTTGCAAAATGGGGTTGTTACATGCTGACAGCCATTTAAGCTGTCGCATATGGCCTGATTTTCCGTTTGCGACTGCTAACAACGGTCGTACTTCTGGCCCTAAGTCTAGTAGATCAGGTTTTGCATAGAAGTTTATTTTATTTTTTTGCGCTGTTCCTGCCCCTTGCGTGACCTTTGCATATATTATCACGGAGTTCGTGGTCTGCAATGCAAAGTGTTTTTGGCAAGTCACACAAGTTAACTTCCAGTGCAAACAAGCTTTTGTGCATTAAAGTTGAACAGTGCCGTCTTTTGCACAGCTCTGGAGCTCAAAGCACTGATTAGCATGGCACAAACTTCTGCACTAATCAATAAATACTACATGTAGGCCTTACTACCTTAGAACGACTATGGCTCTCTGTGATCTTTTAACTGTCATTTCATGCTCATTGGAAATTCCTTCAACAAATCAGAAGTGAAATGTGACATATGTACGCAAATCCCACTAGAGATTTGGGCACTTTGTGCTCTGACCTCCTATACTGTTTTCAAAAGAGGCCCTTTAATTTGCAATAACCCGACCCATTTGCGTGTTAAATAATGGTTTCTAACTGTACAGAATTTAAGAATGTTCGGCACAAGTGTTTCTCCCTGCATTTTGAGCCTATTTTACAAATAAATCCAATTTAGCATTTTTATATAATATAAGCAAACATTGTTGAATAGCCAGTTCAACTAAATTGTTTTTTTAAATTCTGCTTAGAAGTTAATAATGCAATGAGGTATGACTAGTAACCTGTAACCGGTGAATTATTGCAAGCAGCAGTTAGACCATGGTTAAATGCAAGGTGACATGCATAGGGCCTTATTCGGTTTCCCTACAGCGGCTTCCGGAAATGTGCTGTATGAGCAGCAGGTACATTTGTTAATGAAGTGTGCATTCTTCTCCCAGTGCGCTGTAATACCGTCCCTTGGGGCAGAACGTCCTGGGGAGTAACATGAAGGATTATCCCCAGGTGCCTGTAACCGCTGACCTTCTTTAATTAAGGCCTATGACAGACAGACGGCCGCGCGCCGAAAGAATGCGCGCCATTTTATTGGTCCTTTGTGTTTCCCCCGCGCGCCCTCAGATCACAGGCCAGAAGGCGCTCTGTCCATCGGACAGATACAGTGCTCCCTTTGTACTGAGGTCCCCCCTGAGCAGGGAGGAGGCCCAGCGGGCCTGTTTATAATTTTGGATAATTTTATTTCATTAACGTGAGGCAGTTAGAGGAAATGAAACACCTTGCTCAGTCTGGACAGAATAAAGAGCTTAAGTGGCCGCGCGTTAAATCATAGTCCAATATTTACTCGGAATCCAAGATGGGGGAAGCCACAAATTGAATTGCGGTTTGCTGCAATCAGCCCTAAAGTGATTGTCAATTCTTAGGAAACGTTACAGCCGAGCAGCGCTCCATCAGAGCACAGGCCAAAAATGCAAAACCGCTGTTTTTTTCCGCGTGGAATACTTTTACGAAACCCTTTCTTCTTCAGAGCCTGTAAGGCTTGCTGAGCCATTGCTAATCTCGTTTAATTTTTCATGACATCTCATTGACATGGAAATTCATTTAGCTGTAATCTTTGATCGCTCACTGTTTCTGAAAATGAATTCGCATTCGCGTTTCCCCGTTTACATTGACGGGATTGGTTTTTTACTTCAGAACAATGGTGTGTGTCAGGCATGGCGTGGGGAGAGGGGGCGAGGAGAGCAGGGGAGCTTGCGGTGAGGAGAAGAAGGGATGGTTATGTTAGCGAACAAATATCACCCTTTATTTTCATCTCAGTGGGGGTTTTTTTGACCCCATGGCCCGAGGCTTCCGCAGGGTGTGTGTCCTGTAACATCCCCCAGTGATGCACAGATACAGCCCCAGCCCTGAGGTGATCTTTTACAATAGAGCCCTGTCGGAGTACTAATCACCAGCAGGTTGCATAGATAAAGCAGAACACAGGACCAACAAAGGCCAAGGTGCAGCGAGAGAGAGGGGTTTGTTTCTTACATTTGCTGGCTCAGACTTTAGGAACATTTCTAAACGTCAGCTCAAAAATACAGCCACAAAGCTCCCTTTGTTTTACCAAACGAGCTTCGCCAACCCGATATGTTTACCAACAAAGAGCAATTGTATAGAATTTGTGGTAGCTAGAAAACGCATAGTTACACGCACGCAAAAATAAATCTAATTAAATAGCATAAAAATCAGCACGCGACAGTTCACTGAATCCTTCAGTTAAAAAGCCCATGTAAATAGAACTGCACATACCTATACAAGCACAGTCATGGAAATACTGAATAATGGGCATAAGTAAGAAATAACTGCAGAGTAAGCACAAGCTTTATTTAGATATGACACTTGCGAATGCCATGATGTTGATTGAGATGTATTTTGTAGCTGGCTACCACCTTCCAAAGGTGTAATTGCAGTTACATTTACATAGCACTTACCACATCAAACAAAACGGCGAAACGCTTTACTTCCGGCATCACACTGCTCCAGAACCCATGGTTAGTTTAGTCCAGTATTACTGGCTATTGTTGGCTACTGGGATTAACCTCACACAAGGGGAGAGAGGTTCTTAAATTGAGACCTATTATTCCGTTCTCCCTAACAAACTATATAATTAAAAAAAGAATAGGGCTACTCCATGATGCTTAGTTGGGACAAATATGCCACTGGGAATCGCAAGCCCCCCCTTCCCCTAATAAAATATAGCACCCTTCATCAATGGGCATTTCCACACTTGTGACAGTTCAAGTGGGATACAACCACCAATTGTGGGAGGGAGTTTTTTTTTTTAATACTTGTACGGAGATTTTGTCTCCTGCTACCAGAAGGAAAATAATGTTGAAACAGTCTACACTAACGCTACCAAATGATTTATTAATGATTACTTTTACTGGGGATTAAAATGAGAGAGGAAATACCCAACTGGTTATTAGCTATTGATGGTGTTATTAGTGCCCTAACATCTGAAAGGGTCTACATGTTTCAGCTGTTGCAAAGAAGGGCCTCATGGATTTCATCAGGACCTATGCTATTCTCTAGCCGCAAATCAAAATCGTCTATATATAAAGCCTACTAGACACAAATATCCCTAATCACATGCCAAGTGTCCTAGCAGTCCTACTGAAGACTGTTTTATTGTTAATTTACTTCTGGCATCTGGAGAAAAAGTCTGTCAAAAAAATAAAAAACATCCCTTGCTCCCACTAGTGGTGGCTGTAGCCCACTTGAACTCTCATGAGGATAAGTGTGGGAATGCCCAGTGATAAACCATACCACATTATGTGGGTGAGGGCCTTGCAATTCCCAGAGAAACATTTGTTCCAATTAAGCTTCATAAAGTAGCCCTATTCCATTTTTGTGATCATATAGGCTACTGGGATCAGTCTTGTGTACCCAAACAATCCATTCCATGCATTCACTCCAGTTTCTTTGTGGCAATTTACATTAACAGGAGCTATATGTGATCATTAGTACATGTTTTGTGGGATTAATTGATGTGCTAGAGGAGATTAAGGGCCTAATTTGGAGTTCGGTGGACAGGTTCCTCTGTCACAAACATGATGGATATCCCGTCCACTGTGTTACAGGTGTCATTGGTTGTAATGCATTTGTAATACGGCAGATGGGATATCCATCAAGTTTGTGGCAGAGTAACACGCCCGCCATACTATATACCAGGCCCAAAGTATTGTTAGGTTGCAGGGGTATGACTTTCAGAGCACGGGGGAGAGTTTGTGATCCAAGAGAGGAGGCTTGTAAATGTGCTGTGGGTAATTTGTAGAAATACAATATTAGATATTAAGGTAAACATGCATGTGAAAGAATATGAGAGGAGGCATACAGATGGTGGAATGGAAGGAGAGGGTCACTTGAAAGAAAAAAGGAAAGGTACAAATCTGAAATTTTAAGTACAGGCTGGTTTTTCATGCCAGATTTTGGGTATATGGAGGATATTGTTGAGGTAGCATGCAGCTTGAGGATGCAAGACTGTAGAAAAGTAACAACATTATTTGCGTGTGGAGATTGTGCTATATTAAGTATTTTTGATAAGCAACAGGCAGTCTATCCACTGCAATGCTACTACTAGACCAAAACTCCGGCTGGGTCAGTTGATAACCTCAGGGGTTGGATGTCCCAAGTAATGGCTGGACGCATATGTTGAGAAATATCAAGAAAGCAGTAATCTCAAGATCATAGCAATGTGAGAAAATACTTGAACAAACAATAAACACATTGAAAAAGAGATTCTACAGGTGTCTTCTAATGTTCATCCTCAAGTTTGGCTTACAATATTGATACCAAAGCAGAGTGGGATCCATTATGTTGCCTTTGGATTGTATAGGCACAAGATGGAGGGTAAGAACATCTTCCCAGACAGTTTAAGTATGTTGCCTGCATGCCACTTGCTGGAGCGTGGAGATGCAGGTACTAGGGTGAGAATGATGGTGACAGGGATCCTTTCAAAAATTATTGAAGACTGTGCTAGAAAAGGGTTCCTGATTAGACTTTCTGAAGCACCACCTTTTGATAGTTATCAGGGGTGAGAGATGGAACTGCAGATTCTCTTGTGCAGGTTAAAAGGGCCCATTAGGTGAGGCCCAGCCTTTTGTCGTCCTTGATCACATTTCAGTGCAGAAAACCTCATACCTCTTTATTCCTCTGTAGTGGGTGCTCCAGGCGGGACACTACCCAGCTGTGAGGGGGATCACCACACAAAGACTGTGTCTGGACAGAAGCCTGGAAGGGACATTTGAAAGGAGGACCACCCCAAACTGATTCTGAAGCATGACACAGTAGATGCGCTCATAGTGTGAGTCAAGGGGAAATTCTGTTCTTATACAATAAGCTGATTAATAGCTTCCCATTCAGACGGTGGGGTGGCACTGTTTGCAGGGGGAGTTCTTAACAGCACTGGATTGGGAGATACCCCTTTGTCACAGTCTTATAACACTCACCTTAGGCAGCCCTCTCAGGATAGGAGCCTGGTACCTCTTGACAACAGACTGGAAGACCAGTTAAGCTGACAAATGAACCAGACCTGGGAACGTGCTTTTGGAGACTAAGCTGTACAGTACACGCATTAAGTCGGAAATACATTTGTTAAATTAGGGGCATATTATCAAGCACGGTGTTAAAATTATCGCCGCTTTAGCGGCAGAAAACTGCCGCTAAAGTGGCGATAATGGCCTTGATAATATGTCGCAGAGAATTCCCATAGAAGCCCATGTTGACACCAGAACATGGGCTTCTATGGGAATTCTCAAGGGCATATTATCAAGCCCATTATCGCCGCTCTAGCGGCAGTTTTCTGCCGCTAAAGCGGCGATAATTCTAACGCAGTTTCTTGATAATATGCCCCTTGGTAAGTTGGGACTCGCATTTTCTCGTTGGCTGAGGTGATACCTAAGGCAGGCAGAACCTACCACTCCCATCAGGGGCGGGTGATTACACTGACTGTATAACCTGAGCTCACCCTTGGGTAGCTTGGCACTGAGCTGGCAGCTTATCACAGAGTCACTGTGTAAAGCATTGGCACAGCACTCACAATAAGTACATGGAGCATCACAAAATAGACTTCACTCGGAATGTATATAAATAACGTTTGTATTCAACACACACAATAATTAACACAACATGAACATCATGTATTTCTGGGCATAAATCACACTTGGAAAGATTACTAGCAGTACTAGGCACAACCGTGTTGAAATTATGTAAATAATAAACACACTTGGGAAAGATCCTATTTTACTCCCCCCCACCAGTATCCTTATGCAGTGCAAATACGTCATCCAGCCAGGCCCACAAATGGCAGAGGTCTGTCGTTGCATGCCCAGTGTTTTTATAACTGTCGCTGGTGAATGCCCAGATGTGCTCCCCGAGTCTCCAGTGTGGACTGGAGTTGCACTAAAAGGCACATAAAGAATTTTAGAGCAGAGAAATGCTTTCTAGGCGAGGCATTTCTAACCTAGTAATGACATAACCAACTTTGCCAGAGGAAAGGGTTTGCCTTTGTGAATTCAATGATAGGAAACAGGAGGAGGCTGCTTCACTGCAATCCAATATTGCAGCCTGAAGTAAGTTCAACCATTTCCCCATGTTAGCTATGGGAAGAGCAAACCTCACAGGTAGTGAAAACACACATGGTTATTCCTCACTACCTGAGCAGGGAACACACATGTGTACCTGCCAGGCCTTTCACCTACTACTTGCTTTACACCTTCAGACGTACCCTCTTTGTGCTCTAGTGGTAGTGAAAGGTCCTCTAAGGATGGCTAGTGATTTAAAAAGGCCAGCCTGAGCAGAAGCGCAATTGCGCACACACAGACCTGCAATGGCAGGCTGGACACATGTTTAGAAACACCATAGGTGCAAGTGTGCAGACCGGCCTGCATTGGCAGGCTGGACACATGTTTAAGCACATTATTGGTGCAAGTGCGCAGACCGTCCTACAATGGCAGGCTGGGCATATGTTGCAAAACATCGTAGGTGCAAGTGCACTGACTGACTTGCAATGGCAAGCTGGACACGTGTAAACATGGTATTGGTACCAGTTTGCACACCGGCTGGTGACCTGTTTTACAGACATCATGTAAGCACCACTCCCTAATGGAGGAATGGTGCATGCACCTTCACACTGCATTTATTGTGGGAAAGTTCCCCAGGCCATAAGGCCCCAAAAAGAGAATCAGCAAAACCCAGGAGGTGTCCCATGGGGTGAGCCGAATCCCTAGGTAGGGAAAACCCACATGGGTTTACCCACTGTGGGAAAACCCACAGGGACTAGGCGTCACTGCCTAGCCATTCACCTACTCTGAGCTTTATCCCTCAGAACTTACCCTAGGTCCGCTCTGGTGGTAGTGAAAGGCCTGCTCACGTTGGCTAATAGGTAAGAAAGGCCAACCTGAGCATGATACATGTTTGACAGGCTATTCTGGTGGGTGGAGCAATCAGTGCTGCATCCCACCACTAGCCAGTGCAGTATCCGCCCTTGGTATGTGGTGTACCTTCTTACAGGGTTCTTCACAAGTACAACACCAAAACCCATCATGTAATCACCCCTTCCTGGCATGTGCATGCACTTTCCTGCTGCAGTACAGTGGGAAATGCCCAGAGTCCAAAGGTCATGAAAGGGGAGTCAGCAAAAACCAGGATGACAAAAAGCAAAAGGTTTTAGGGAAATACCCCTAAGAAGGACTATGTCCAAAATGACCACATCCCAGCCTAAAGCCAGAGTAGTTTAGTCATCACTTTGATAAACTTCCCGGCTCAAGCGAGAGAGCCTGGACAATGGCTCACCACTGCAGTGGTACCCCATCTAGCTCTAGGGCCCATGATCCTAGTAGGATCCCCACCCAGGGTGTTATACCTTCCTTTCCGGGGGTGGTACTTCCGTCCCTACACCCAGGCCACCATAGTTCACTCGAACATCACCAGGCCAAGGGAGCCAGCAACCGCCAGTGTCCATAGGCCAGTTCCCAGTCACCCAAGGATCTCAGCCCTTGGTGACTCCAGAAAGGATGGGCCAATGGCCCCAGATGTCTTGTACCGTTCTCCCGATTTCCTTTTGACAAGGTCAGAAATGACTTGCTGCACCTGGTCTTCCAGCCCTGGGTCTTCCCTTGTGACTAGACTTTGGCCAGGGGTGTGTTCTTTCTTCCCCTGCCCCCCTTTTTGCGGGCCCATACCCCCCGTTTGGGAGTTGTACCCTCCCGGATCATAAACTGATGGGTTACCGGTTCCTGTCGCCTTCCCCACCCTGAGGATCTCCCCATCCTTAACTGAACCTTCTGGGTGGGCCTTGGCTCATGCTCACAGTGCTTTCTGAATATCAGCCTTTGTGGCACTTACCCTGTCAAACACCCCCTCTGCTGGCAGAACCCTCCAGCTGCATCACCTTATACAGGACCAGATCAGCCAACTCAAATAAGTCCCCCTTAGGTAGGACCCCAGGCATAGGGGTTACATTAGCAGGAGCTGAAATAGAGATCTACAGGGAACAGAAATTACTGACCCCGAAGTCCATTCATCCTTCCAGCACACCTTAAGAAACAAAGGAACACTTTGCCTATGTGAAATCGTGGCGCTCAATTAGTTACTGTGCGATCCTGTGCAAATTCAAGTCCTATCCCACCGCTTGACCTCCTAATGTTGGTACTGGCACTTTTTGGTTGGATGAGGCAATACCTAAGCCAAACAGAACCTACCAGTCCCGTCAGGGGCGGGTGATTACACAAACTGTATAACCCACTCACCACGAAAAAGATGCCTATGAGTGTCGAGGTCCCCACAATGCAGGGGCCACACACCTTAAATGCAGGCATGATTTCTGGGGCTTGGCACAAGGCAATCCGGTCTCCAGGCACAATTCTTAGTTCCACGCTACCAGTTGCGATCCAGCAGACAATGTGGGCACTTAAGAGGGCACCACTCTCCAGGTGTCACCAATAGATGGTGTGGCTCCCTCGTAGAGATCTTTGTTGTCCTTGAGATCTCCGAAATACCATAAGGCAAGCCAACAAGACTTTGGAGAGCACACTTCAAGGTGCCACACAGCAGCAGATAGTCAGCTCAGGCCTGCCACTATTTAGGAAGGACGAGCGGTCCCTTTTAATGGCAATAATTCTCCTTGTGTTCAAAAGATTCCTCTGGCAGTGTGCACTATGCAGTTCCAGGTTCTCTGGTCCCACGTCCCCACAAATGTATCTCTCCCCTGCTGAAGTATGGTACCAGTGGTTATACTGTCATGTGCCTTTGAAGTTGGGGGTGGTTCAAAGGGCCTTCCTTTGAACCACTGATGTCTCCCCTAAATTTCAGTCCTGTCTGTTATGAGGCCATGGAATGTAGATCTTAATCTTTAGTTGGGCCATGATCTGGCTCCAGACGCCAAGTGTGAAAACCTCTTACTCCAGTCTATCCAGCTAGGTCCACAAATGGCAGAGGTCTGCTGTTCCAGTTGCATGTCCAATGCTTTATAGCTGTCGCGGGGGAACTCCCAGATGTGCTCCTACAGCCTCTAGTGTGGACTGGAGTCCAGATAAAAGGCACATAAAGAGTTTTAGAGTATAGAAATATCCACTTTATAGAAGAGGCATTTATAAGCCTGTAATGACAAAACCACTATTACCACAGGAAAGGGTTTGTCATTCTGAATCCAATTATAGGAAACAGGAGGAGGCTCCAATATTGCAGTCTTAAGTAAGTTCAACCATTTCCACATGTTAGCCTATGGGAAGAGCAAACCTCATAGGTAGTGAAAACACACATGTGTATTCCTCACTACCTGGGCAGGGAACACACATGTGTCCCTGCCAGGCCTTTCACCTACTACTTGCTTCACACCTTCAGACGTACCCTCTGGGTGCTCTAGTGGTAGTGTAAGGTCCATTCAGGATGGCTAGTGATTTAAAAGACCAGCCTGAGCAGAAGCGCAATTGCGCACACACAGACCTGTAATGTCTCGACACATGTTTAGAAACACCATAGGTGCAAGTGTGCAGACTGGCCTGCATTGACAGAATGGACACATGTTTAGGCACATCATTGGTGCCAATCGGCAATGGCAGCCTGGTGACCTGTTTTACAGACATCATGTAAGCACCACTTTCTAACATGGGTAGGAAGGGTGCACACACCCTCGCACTATATTTACAGTGGAAAAGTGCCCCAGGCTTAAGGCCACAACAAGAGAATCAGCAAAACCTGGGAGGTGTCCATGGGGAGAGCAGACCCCTAGGTAGGGAATACTCACATGGAGGTTCTTCTCTACCTGGGTAGCTAACACTCAGGTGTCCCTGCCCAGCCACTCACCTACCCAAAGCTTCATCCCTCAGGACTTACTGTCTGGTGGCAGTGAAAGGCCCCCTCAGGTTGGCTAATGAGTAAAAAAGGTTCACCTGACCATGGTACATGTTTGAAAGGCTAGTCAGGTGGGTGGCTCAATTAGTGCTGCATCCCACTATTAGCCAGTACAGTACCCGCTCTGGGTATGTGGTGTACCTTTTTACAGGGCACTTCACAGGTCCAACACCTAAAATAATCAAGTAAGCACCCCTTCCTGGCATGTGTAGGAAGGGAGCATGCACTTTCTTGCTGCAGTACAGTGGGAACGTGGCCAGAGTCCTAAGGTCATGAAAAGAGATGGCAAAAACCAGGAGGAGAAAAAGCAAAACATTTCAGGGAAA
This sequence comes from Triturus cristatus, assembly GCF_964204655.1. Classification (NCBI taxonomy): domain Eukaryota; kingdom Metazoa; phylum Chordata; class Amphibia; order Caudata; family Salamandridae; genus Triturus; species Triturus cristatus. The sequence continues at coordinate 312,066,779 of NC_140588.1, read as the reverse complement.
TCCCCCTAAGAAGGATCATGTCCAACAGTAAGTGTTCACATGCATATTTAGTTTTATTAACAACTGTCACACTCCTAAGAGACATTTCTCAAAGTGTACATTGCCCAAACAAACATGTTAAAATTGTTATTTTCCACCTATTTTCCACCTACGTAATATGCAATTTATATTCCTGAACATATGCCCTTTACAATTACTCGCGTGTCAAAATGTGGTTGGACCTCTGGAAATCTATTCCAAATGCTTTTATTAGGCTGCCTGGATCTATTCTCCCAGTGAGTATTACACCAGACTTGTATATTTTAAGCATAGCATGCCTGCCTTGCTGACAAGGGATTGCTTAATGCCTTTCCTGACATTTCTGCATAAAACCAATCAACAAAAATGGAAAAGCCCCATTTATTCACTTTCAATTTCCTAGAAGGCATCTTGCAAAGGTGTAGCTCTGAGCGTGAAGCAGTTGCCACCTAGTGAAGCCTAAAATAAGATTGGAAAGCGCAACATCAAGCCCCTTCCCTTGTGAAGTTAGGATCCAGGGCACAAGTCGGGGTACACGTGGGAGGACGGCATGCACCCACTATTTTAAAAGAGTGGACACCGGACCCCTGCCAAGAAGTTGGCCCCCAGTGACATATGCTGAAGTTGTCTTAGTGTCATTTCCAAATACCACGCACATTCAGCAGTGCCTGCATACTTTCTGTTCTGAACAGCAACGTGTAGGGGGTGATGGGCTTTCCTATTTTTACCTCCAGCTGGGCACAAGACAAAGTCATGATTGAAAGGACCATCAGCCCTTGTTTTGTTTGAGTAGGACTCTGACTGGGAGCTATCTGGAGCCTTACACTAAGATGCTAGAGAAATGGAGGGGAAACAAAGACACGCAGCTTGTTATCATTAGGGTTTGGTGATGAATTCTGATTCGCCGGAGGAGTTTGTAGAGTTTTCCCCACTACACGCGCTGCATTCTGAAAAACTCAGCGAAATTGAGTTTTCCCTGTTGTGTAGCTTGGCAAGCGCGAGTGAGAAAAATCGTACGCTAGACCACCTCCAGGTGAGATTTCTCAATGCAGGCGGTCACGGCAGGTCGCTACAACTCGCAATGAGAAAGCTGCTGCTCGCATTGAGGAAGCTGCTGCTCGAGTAGAACATCTACTCGAGCATCAGAAAGAAGCAGCACTCTCTTGCGCTGCACGTGGTGCCATTACCATGGATTTTACAGTGTGGGACAAACTCCTGGTGATAAAAATCAGCACAAGTAGCATGACTTACCTCACTCTGCCGCTCATGCAACTCTGCAGAGCGCTGCTGAGTTTTTTCAGCACTTTGCGGAGTTCTTCATAGAAGAACACCGCCCAGGCCTAGTTATCACTTGACTAGTACTTAAGAGAAACAACAATTTGGAAGCAATCTTTTGGCTGTCGTCAATCTCTGTACAAAAGACATATGCAGCACTAGAATGTCTGATGTATCAGTCTGTATGAGTAGTGACACAAAAAACAATTTAAATACCACAACATTTATTTATTTACTTTTTATATAGCGCTATTCTTGCCTGTGTAAGAGCACTTTGCGTTGCATGCACATATTATACATTGAAAATAAATCATACAAGTGTGTAACTCAAGGTACAGGATGTCTTACATATTAGAATGTAAATGTAAATGTAAATTTGATACTTGTATAGCGCACTACTCACCCGCAAGGGTCTCAAGGCGCTTGTACAAATACCGCTGTGGAATCCATCCTGGCTTTCCCTGTGAGGCATCCACTCCTGGGCACCCCCAAGGTGGAGGCCAGGCATCCTTAGCGTTGTGGGGGCCGTTGTGGAGATTAAGCAAGCTATTGCCCAGAGTTGCAGAGTGGGACTCCATGATTGGAATAGGCACCGAGGCGAGAATTATCAGGTCCATGGAATTTTTTGAGCCCAAGACCCGCCGAGGCAGGGAATTGAACTCTGGTCCTGGGCTAGACCTCTGCATCAGGGTCTGCCGCTCTAATCATTGAGCCACACTTCTCCACTGATGATGAATACAAGGTGTAGTTGTCACAAATCATCCGTTAAAGCTCGCTGCGCTTCATTCTAAAGATTGCAATTCATGAACTGCAAATTACAAAAGGATCTCTGTGCTAAAAGCCGTAACAAACATACTTTCTACATAGAATGAAAATACATAATCTGGACATTACACAATGGGCTTTGCAGGAGACACATTAACCCTCGATGCTACTTTAAGTCAAAACTATGGCTAGATAAAACACAGAACTCTCCAGCAAATGCCTTAACCACTTTAGTAATCTTACCATTATTATTATTCCATGAGATTTACTGGACACACAAATATCTCTACCTTAATCCCATATACAAATTTAAAATGCAGGTTTCATCCCATTTTCATTGCCACACCTTGATCCCCAATTTATGGGTTCCTGGAGTGAAGATTTTCAAATTCCAGCATTGCTGTAAGGGTCACACACAGGGCAGTAGCAAGACTGGAAAATCATTACAAGCCTACCTCATGTACAGCCTGTGATTTTTCCGGGCATGCCCACTTTCAGAAGCATGGAAGAAATCAGAAGGAAGAACATAGAAACATTTCCACCCTGTGATTTTCCCAGAATGCAGCGGCCAGGAAGCTGGAAGATCAACATTAATTTTAACCATTTAAAATGGTAAGCAGCTGGAATGTTGGTGTTTTTGTTCCGGAGCCCCCTTCACCTGCCTTAACCCTCCTGGGCTTGCCTTCTGTTGGGGCTGGAGCAAACTCTGCATATGAGCAGAGCGAGGAAGAAAGAAACCAGGTGGAGAATGCTGGCGGAGAGGAGTCAGATGTCCTCAGGCCTTCTTTACAGATCTTGGGGGCATATTTACAAGGAGGCGATAATAAATTATCGCCGTTTTTGCGGCCGTTTTCGGCCGAAAAGCGGCGATCATTTTATCGCCTAATTAGCAAGGGCACGCTAACGTGTGAAACCTTGCTCTAGCGTCGGGATTCCTAACGCCCAGCTGTGCATCTCTAATGAGATGCAAAGTGGGCATTCCTGACCTGACATGACAGGAGAAATGTCGCTAAGCGACATTTCTCCTATCATCAAGCCCCACGCTATGAAGCATAGCGGCAGGAAAAGTAGCGATAACCCCTGTTATCGCTACTTTCCTTACGCCTGCTTCAGGACTGACTTAGCCATAATATCCTATGGAAGGTGGCTAAGTTTGTGAGTCCCTATCAACAAGCTAACGTGAGATTATCGCTGGGTTTCCAGCGATAATCTCACGTTAGGCAGTTAGCGTGAGGATTTTTATCGCTTTTGAGATAAGCGGTGCTAATAGCACGCTATCTCAGCGATAAAAATCCACGCTAGCCGGCGATAATTATCCTAGCGCTAAGTGCGCTTAGCGATAATTATCGCCGGTTGTTATTGATATGCCCCCTAGTAAGTACTACTAAGCAAGCCAGAATTCACCACATTCCAATGCAAAAGAAATACTGCATCTTATCTTTTGGCAAAATGGTACTACTGTGTCGTGGCATCTCCTTAGTAGCATTACAATCACCCTTGCCTGAGCCTTGCTTTCAAATGCTAACTTCTTTAGAAGTGGGCAAGCTAACAAATTAACAGGAGAGCTCGTGAATGAGCAGAGCTATAAAATTGGCAAGTAATTCATGCAACAAAATATGCAAAGTCGCTTCACAATTAAAAAATGTGTATTTCGTTAAAACTCAGATAAGCTTAACTGTTGGAAATGGCCCTTTCTGCAAGGTCACCCCCATATGTTTTGCCTTCCTCTTCCCCTTTCCCCTAAATTCGTTTTTGTTGGCTTTAGGATTCTGCGCACGTTACCACTGCTAGCCAGTGATAAAGTGCATATGCTCTGTACTCAAAATATGGGAACATTGACTTATCTAAAATTGGCATATTTAATTTACTTGCAAGGCCCTAGTAAAGTGCACAGTATGTGCCCCAGGCCAGTGAACTAAAGGCTGCTAGTGGGCCTGAAGCACTGATTGTGCCACTCACTCACTAGCCCTTTCAACCTGGCTCAGGCCTGCCACTGCTGAGCCTGAGCATGCAGTTTAAACTACCATTTCAACCTTGCAAGTTAATTTACTTGCCAGGCTCAAATCTTCCCTTTTATTACACACAAGTCACCCCTAAGATAGTCCCTAGGCAGCCCAATATACAGGGTTCAGTGTATTTAAAAGGTACAACGTGTACTTTTGAGCTTTACATGTCCTGTTAGTGAAAAACTGTTAAATTCGTTTTTCACTACTGCAAGGCCTATCTCTCCCATAGATTAACATTGGGATTGCCTTAAAACATCTTTTAAGTGTAATTTCCCATTGGGAAAAGATGGAGATTTGGAGTTTGGTGTCTCTGAACTCACAATTTAAAATCACAAATTATGGTGAAGTTGGATTTTAAAATGTAAGTCTGAAAATGCCACTTTTTGAAAGTTGCCATTTTCTTACTTTAACCATTCTGCGCCTCTGCCTGTCTCTGAATGCACGTCTGGGTTGGGTGAAAGCTGTGCTTTGTGCATTCCCTCTAGACAGTCACACACAAAGGGTGCTGGAGTATGACCTTTGCATCCTCATGGCCCATCACCAGGCTGATGGGCCTTCCTGAGATTGATTGGGAGGGAGGAGCTGACGCTTGCGTCTGATTAGGGCTGTGCCTGTCCCCATAGAAAGAGCTGCATACCCCCCTTCAGTGAGTCTGGGGCCAGGGCAAAAAAGGCAGGGGCCTTGGGATCTTCAAAGGCCTATTTAAAGTAGTCTCCCCCTCTTCAAAGGCACATGTGGGTATATGTACTGGACCCCTGGCACCACCGAATCAGAACTTTGCTGGAATCAAAGAGATTATGCCAGGAAGAAGAGATGCATTGCTGTAGGAGGGACTGCCACTTTTCTAGCTGCATTGCTGTGATGGCATGCTGCCAGCTGATTGACGTGCTACAGGATGGACTGCCACTTTGCTACTTGCTTTGCTGTGTAGGCCTGCTGCTTCTTGCCTGGGAGTGATAAGGAGTGGACCAGCTATCTACATCCCTGCACAGGTTCTCCAAGGAGCTGAGAGAGAGAGCAGAAAGAGAGGGAATAAAAGGAAGAGGGTGCAGCTGACAGCAGCAGCGCAGAAAAAGTGGACACTTCGTACATAATCTCACCTTAAAACACCTGCTGGGCACCAAGGGATACCCACGCACAACAGAAGCAGGCTGCAGGGTAGTCAATCCAGCCCTGCCTTGACACTTGGGACTCCCTCTCTTGAGCTCCAGACAGATCACAGCACTCCAAGTACGCTGCGCGCCAGCGCCAAGAGAGGCAAATGAAAAAGTAAAAAAAAAAATGATGATAGGCCTGCCCCTTGCACGATGATTGGTCCTTTCTCTCTTGGGGGCAGGCCATCAGATTCTCTGTTGTCTCCGCATGATCCACTATTTTTGCACACACATGGGCATATGTCGCCCAACTTTCCGCATCCCACCAGGCTAGTTTTTTCCTGCACAAATGGAAAAAATGTCACCCATTTGTGCGGGAAACAGCCCAATCTGGCAACTCCTATTCATAATTCACTGAGGACCCAAGAACCTTCTACCCATTTGTCTAACGGGTGGGTCGGTCGAGACAGATTTTTTAACAGCCTTATGAATATGATTGTAGGTTATTTCTCATACTAAGAGTTCTTCGTGATTGTGCAATATTAAAGGAGAAGAAAAAGCACTCCTGTTTACCCACTGCAACACCTCTAACAATCAGCAACCGCAGGAATGCCAGAATGTTCATTTGCTTGATGATGTCTGTGAAGGTTTGAAGCTCTATTGTGACATCATTCACAGGATGGCAGTGTGAAATTGCGCACAACAGCATGAATTTACTACTGTTTGTGATTCAACAAAACATTTAATTACCCCATTAAGACTATCAATACTAGTTGAGATACTTCAATTGGAGCGATAACTAAGGGGGAATGATCGAATCTGAAACCTCTAAACCCCATAGTTCCAGGCCCGGTAACACCAGTCCTACAGGACAGGGGCTTTAGGCAACCCAACCCCGACAGCTTTATGGGGGGAGCAAAGCTCTCCTCAGACAGGCACAAGCACCTCTGCCCCACCCCCTGCCTCAGCCCCCAAGACCGTGTAGGTACTCCGTCTCCCCGCTGACACTTTGCAAAGTGTCAGTGGTTTTAAAACTTCTCAGTTAAGCACCTGGTAACTCAGGGTGACAGGGTCCGAGCATTAATTCCCTATTTCGGCAGAAAAAAACTCGTAATAGCTGGACTTTCATGTGGAGTTACCAGATGGTGATATAGATTCCGGCACCCGGTATATCTGCACCAACGTCAGTCCAGTTCATAATGAGTGCCTTAGTGGCAGTCACTTTATCAAGCATTTATAAAATCTGTGGTCTACAAGATACAAGTGGCCCCGCAGCACGTACTGAGCCTTCTGAGCTGTCTTTCATGGCTCTCGCAGTCAGACTTGAGCATCTCTGAACAAGCGAGGGGCGCTCATGCTGTCCCCCTGGGGTGCAGTCTGGCTGTCATCGCCTGCCAAAACTAAAATAGCGGAACCTTCCAAATATGTCCAATTTCACGTATTTCATTCAACTTATGCCAACGTTTTGCTGCAAAGTTTTCCATTCGGTAGCATCCGAAAGTCTGCACCATTATAGACAGTACTCAGCCATGTCTTCTATGGACATGCTGCCTGTGGCAATCGGAGCACTGAGCATGAGGCATTATGATCATAGTTCTGAGTTCATGCCTCCTGCATGTCAGACACAACACTGCAGGAGAGCCAGTGTTACCAAAAATAATGGCGCCCGGCCGCCGGCGCCGCACCATCCATGTCACCCCCAGTACGCTCCGCACCGGATGGACTGGCGATCCAGGGGGGGGCAAGTGCCCCTCCTCGCCCCCCCCTGCGGACACCCATGTCTCAAAGATCTTGCTAACTTGCCTCCTATTCTTGAAGTCTGAAGGCCATCAAAGACTTCCTTCAAGCCTGCTCAAGCTACAACTGTGAGTCCTCCCTTGCCTAAAGTGTCAACTCCAGTCCTAGGGACCCAGAAGTGGTTTTTTGGCAGCTTTTCTACATCGATGTCGACGCATCTGTGATTGTGCGCTGATCAGTACCGACACATTGCCCTTCAACATCGACGCAGCAGTGGCTCAACAACAGCGTTTCTACCACTGACGAGGCTTACCGACGACGGCAATCTAACCGCCAAAGTAGCTCGACGATGATGGTCTGTGCGGCTCAGCGACAACAGCGATCCTACCACCAAAGCCGCTCGATGACTACGCAGCACCTGAAGTTCAACGGAGGTCAACAACAATGCGGGAATCCCTTTGGGCAGCTTGACAACGACGCATCAGGCTCTTGACATCGACACTTGTTACAGCCCAGGTATTTCTTCAGCAGGACCTGTCTGAGTCCTGTACCTGGCCTGCCCTCCATCGCAGTCAGCCTGAACTTTGGATTTACCCCAGTCTAGCACAACCTCAAGTAACATTTTAGCGCTATTGAAATCTAAGCACTGTTTTGGGATTTAATCTTCAAAAATGTATATCTCGAGTTCTACTTATTGGATTCTTGTCAGTTTGGTCTTCTTTTACTCAGATAAATATTCCCTGTTTTCCTAACTGGTGTGTGGTGTTTTTGTGGTGTTTTCACTGTGTCACTGTAATTTAAAGTGTTGCACAAATTCTTTACCCGTTGCGTCTTAGGGTAAGTCCAACTGCTCTGTGCCAAGCTACCAGAGGGTGCCCACAGGTTAATTTAGGTTTTGTGTTTGACTTATTCTGACTAGGTTTGTGGTCCCTACTTGGACAAGGTGCAAACCTCTGCCAAATAGAGACCTAATTTCAAACATTAACCATAGTATTTCAAATTATATCACTGGATTGACAGGCATATACTGAAAGTGATATGTTGAATTTAGTGTGAATTTAGAAACATTCATGCCCACACCCTCTCCTGACAACAGTGCTGTTAATGAACTAAGAGGCAAGTCAATTATCCTGAGCACCATATGTGTGGCCTAGATTCTTATTTGCATGGAGCAACAAAATAGCGTATTAAATCAAACACAAGAGAAAGATTTGTCTAGGATGAAAACATTTGGTCAAGTGGAAAAGCCAAGGTTGAGCCAGGGTTTCATCTTTCACAATATGTAACTCTGCCCCTAGATGAGCATCACTTTATTTCTCCTGTTTTAAACCAAAGGTTAATGCTTTGTCTTTAATTCATGGTGTATGAGGTTAGAGCATTTGTGGCAGGCAGACGCCAATTGCGGTTCGTTTGCAATATGCACCTTATATGTGGCATAGATTATTATTATACCTAGAGCAACATTAGAGTCCACAAAATTTAACACAAGATAGAGATTTGCCAAGGATCTCACAATTTAGTAAAGTATGGAAGCTGGGACTGATCCCAGCTTTTATGCTTTCAGCCACTTAAAGGACATCTCTTTCATTCCCCTTTTTTACATCAAAGATTAATGTTGTTTCCTTGATTCTTGGTGCATTTGGTTGGAGTGTGAGCTACAAGCAGAAGCCACATATGAGTTAGTTGTCAGTGCATCCTCTATAATACCTAGATTCTTATTATACATGGAACAAGATGATAGTCAATTAAATCACTCAAAAGTGTTATCTGCCTACAACTCAGAGCTAAGCCCCAGTTCAGCTTCTACTAACTGCTGTATGCGTATGAAAGTGCATAGGCCAATGTACGTATGTTACCCTTGCCAACTTGAATAGATCATTTCACGTTTAGTCTGAACTACAGATTGATGCACAATTATTTGCCAGCTTGTAGAAATCATGTGCTCATTTCTTGTTTCATATGTCCTGCAAGGCATGTATGATGTTACTACGCATACATTCACAACACGGTATTTTACATCACGTTCCTTACAACGCAAGTCGTTACAACGACTTGCGCTGGAGGGCGCTGGATTTAGCAATAGTATGAATTACTATACCAACTCCAGCCTACGTTACAGTAGGGAAGGTGTTGGAATAGTAAATCATACTATTCCTAGCTTAGAGCGCCATCCAGCACAAGTCGTTGTAACGACTTGCTTTGTAATGCCCGTGATGTAAACATACCGTGGTGTAATGACCTCGTTGTGAAGGTCGTTCTCCCCTGCAAGTGTACATTTTTGCCTTCAACTAAGGGCTGTCTCGAATAATTCTGCTTGCTCCAGCTTTACCCAGTTTTTTCAGTTTTGTGCAGAACTATCTAAATTCATCTTTTATAAGAGCTACTTCTACTCAAGAAAAAGAGTTTCACACCTGGATGATGGCTATAGTGATATGTGCACCAAAAGGTTACCCCAGGGTCTAAGCCCTAGTTTTTATATTTCTCTTAGCAGCCCCATCTCCTTCCTGAGATGTGCCTAGGCCCCTTCCGAGTGATCTCTCTCTGAATCAAAGAGCACACGTTGAAGAGTACTGAAGAACCTGGCTCTCACTTCCTCCAGTGTGCTCCACCCAACTTACTGGAATGGAGCAATACAAGTCTGTCTGGGGCGGGATTCTGCTGCTTCCTCTCTCATGTTTCTCCATTCAGCCATGGGTCTCCAAAAATGGAACCCAGAATCTTTGATGATGTATTGTATCACTCAGGCACATATCCTCTCAGCACGTATATACCACACATGCATTGCACAGCACTTCAAGTGTGAGTTAAGCACGCATCAGCAGAATGTTAAAATTAGTGAGTCTGTAGGTCTCACTCCATTGACACTGATAAAAAGGACCTGTTCACTCCTATTGAGCACTACACGGTATGCTGACACGACTGTGCTAGTGCTCCTTAACTCCCGGCAAAAACAGTGGCCTTTTGCCACTATGAGGGTAGTGATTTTGGTGCCTATTCTTGTCCAAAATGGCCACAATCGGTGACACAGGTCTTAGTCATGGCACACACCCAAGATCCGCGTTCGCTCCTGACAGGAATAATCAGCGTTTGGGATCCAGACCTCAATACAGTTGGGTGCACATCCATCACTATGTGAAGGACATTTCAGTCCCAACACATGCCTTAAAGGAAGACAGTTTTTTTAAAATATAGTTCTGGAAGATCAAAAGTGTTAAATATGGCTGTGTTACAGTGTGCCAAGTTGTTACCCTGCCTGGGTATGGCTGGTCTTTTCTTTGACCATCTCATCCCTACCTATTGCAATGATGCTGCAGAGTTTGAGAAACACAGGTTGGCATTGCTGTTAAAGTTCTCTTAGGTCTGGCAGGCCAATGTAATTCTGATTTATGCTTTGTATGAGATGAAAGATAATGTGGTTTTATATAAAGGTGGGTCCTTCAGGATAAAGTTACAGTGAACAGGTGTGCCAACACATCAGTGCTACTGCAAACAAGTAGACCTTCTCCTGTGCACCATGCTGGCAGTGTAAGATGCATTTGGTGTGCAAAGTTCTTATTACAGAGTGTAGTCTAATGTAGATTCTGATTACTGTCTGTAGTTTATGGTGTCTCTCACTGTTCCTACATCTCCACACGTGGGTAGTTTTTCTATGCAGACTGCCGATATTTCCTCTTGAAGTCCAATATTTTCATGAAAGTGCTAGTTCAGACAGGAAATACATGTGTCTTTTTCTTGTGAGCTAACTTTATTACCATTCCCTTTTCTGCCATGGATTAAGGGTAATTTACACTTATTTTGATATTGAGCTTGTAGTCTCATGAGTCTATGTGTGCTAGGACCCTTGAGGTTCTGGGCTGATTCCGTACAGGAAGCACGTAATTGGTTGGGAGTTGTTAAGGTGTGGGTAATAATGGTTATGAAGAAATCAGAGAAGATACCATGATTGTATGAGGAAGGAATAAAGATGTACAATTCAGAGCTCTGTGTGTGGTGTATTAATTTGCATGCTGCTAACCTGAGCAGGATGCTATAACTGGGGACAAGTGCAGGATATCTTCCCCAAAGAAACGAGACTGCTCTCTTGCAGCGCTACTGCAAAATCCTTGTTTGTGCCATGAGCGCCCAACTCGATGCGAAGCAGTTAGAATGTGGTGTGTGTGGAATCAAAGCACCGCTCAAGCCCATATAAGCCAAGAGAAGAGATACTGAGCCAGATTAAAACACAGAGCCATTATCCATGCCAAATAAATACTGAAAGCAGTGACAACTAGGTATGAAAGTATAAAGTACTTAGCAGCACCCTTGAGGGAAGTGCCACACAGCCCTGAATCAAGTGTCACAAACAAGCTGACTGAGCTGCCGATGCATACAAAATGGTAAGTGGCATCCAGTGCATCAAAACTAGTGAAATGTTTCAATGGCTGCTGAAAGAAGCACGAAGTACGGTTCTGCTGCATTTCTGAAACCACCAACACCATTCAACACCACCCCAAAGCAGAATATTGGCACCAGATGGACTACATGAATTGAGACATTGAATGATTTCATAGATGCCCTAGAAGAGGTAGACAAAGTATCGCGCCATCTAATCAAGGAAGCGTTGGAAGTCAAGTTCAATCTGATGCCGAACGTCGACAATAACATTTTAAGAGAAGTAGTAGGGGTTTAGAAGACCTCACATCTGAATCCACACAGTATAGGGAATGTATACCAAGTTTTTATCATTTTCACACAAATATAAATGGTGCTGTAAAGGTATAATAGCACCCTACTACCATAGGTGCCTAAAACATGCTAGTATATAATACTATAAGAACATAGTACCCAAGCACTCAGAAAATAAGTCCAAATATAGTAAATTGAGTAATATAGACTACATTTTCTTGATCAATGTTGGTTCAGTTGAAGGACAGGAATCAACAAGTTTATTGTTGCGTAACGTATATTCCACATAGAAACAGCCAACACGTGTTTCGTTACAATGAGGGGACTTCTTCAGGGCTGGTTCTGTCGTAAAATAACATAGCTTTCTTAATGTCTCTTCATAGATTTGTAAATCCTTATTGTGCCCGCCTTTAGTGTATGCTGCAAGGTCACTTTTCTACGAGTCATGTCCCATATCTCAGTCCTGTAAGGTATTCCTACGATACAGTGTGAGGGGTTTGGAGTACTCTCTTGAGATTTGGAACTTGACTCATAAAAAAGCAACCTAGCAGCATACTCTAAAGGCAGGAGCAATAAGGATTTACAATTATATGAAGAGACATTAAGAAAGCTATGTTATTTTACGACAGAACATAACAGACCGTCAAGTGCTAATTGCCATCTGCAGAAATCCCAAATGCAAGACACCCTCTTGTTTTGAGACATGGGGTGTAGACTGCAAGATTATGATCATGCAATTCTTCACAAGCTGGGTAAAGACCAGAACCCTGTTGATTATTTTTCATGAGTACTGTTACATCGTCACAGTTCGACATCCAAAGCAGCTGAGGAGTACCTTAACTTCATTGTGAAGTGCAGAATGCTAGCAGCCATATCAATCAAACAAATTATTGAGGTCACTAATGCTGACAAGAATATGCAAACCCTCAGAGACTTCATTGTGACTCAATCCTGGAAAAAAGAGTGTTCGACCTTTTGATGATGGTGTTAAATTACAAACATTTTAAAATGGACGGAATGCACTGACTGTGACCAAAGAGTGTATTGTATTGAGAGGTTCAAGAATTGTCATACCTAAGAGCCTAAGACAACAGGTCATTGAACTTGCCTATGAAGGACATTAGGGCATTGTAGCTACCAAAAGAGCTCTGAGAGACCGAGCGTGGTTTCTGTGCTTACACAAGCAAATTGAGAGGGAACTAAAAGTGTGATCTTTGCACCTGTCTTCCCTCAAAGTGACAGAACATCCATTAACCATGTTTGACCTTCCTAAGACGGCCTGAGAAAGGAATGCAGTTGATTTCTTTGGGTCCCTAGAAACGGACATCACCTCATAGTAGTCATTGATGTGTATTTACATTTACATTTGATAGAGGATCTATCGTCAACCACCCATAATAAGGTCATTGAGCATCTGGACAACATCTTTGCAGCGTGGGGTATCCCCGCCATACTCAAAGATGATATTGGACTACCATTCAACAACAAAGAGTTCAGAGAATTCGTAATCAGAATGAACATCGAGCATCAAAAGTTTACACCTCTATGTCCCCAACCAAATGGTTTCATGAAACAATTTATTATTACACTTAAAAGAGTAATCCAACAAGCATTAATGGAGGGATTGAATTAAAACAAGCCCTGTGTTGAGCCCTCCACGCTTATCATTAAATTCCTCACTCCACTACAGGTGAAAGTCCCACCACCTTGCTATTTGGGAGAGCCATCGGAACCAAAGTGCCTCAATGGACAGTAGTAAAAAGAACACTTGATGGACAGAATGCAGAACAATGTCGTACATTCACCCTAGTACAGAGATCTGGGCCTACATTCATCATTTATTTGCTCCCCATGCCATTCCAGTTTGAACCCAGCCATATGCAAATCAGTCTTGACTCTGAGCCCAATGGGAACAGTCCAGCCTGAACTGCCAGGCCACGTCATTCCTGGACTGGAAACAAGCATCCTAGGACTGGATTTGGGGTTTCACCCCATATCAGCCAGGATAGTTTGACTCCAGTGGCATGACTCCAGTCAATGGACAGTAGAGCATTCATTGAATGCTGACAAAGTTCGGATCACCAACGCTTCTCGAAAGGGCAATATGAAGATGTAAGCTGATTGGGGTTTGAGAGCCCAAGAGACAGTCTTCAAAGAAGGTGACATAGTTCCGGTCAAGCAGAAGTGAAAGCGGAAAACAGACATTCCATTCACTGTCGATCCTCTGAGAGTTGTGATGTGGAAAGGACATATGATGACAGCACATTGTCCCAGGCAGTCCATCACACCGGACTCATCACATTTCAAGCACCTACCCTTGTGATTGTCAGTTCCTACACTAACAGAAGAGGCCGTCCTTCATACCAGTCCAGATCAAACATCAGAACCTGTACTATAGGTGCATGAACAGAGTTTATCTCCACCACTTCTCACCACTTGATCTAGTTGATTAGTGCTAGCGCCTCGACGACTCATCGAAGAAATGTAATGTAATATGTTATTTGTACTTTTCATTTAACAAAGGGGAAGATGTTGCGTTGTGAGACTGTGTGCTATGACTCTTGCTATTCCGGACAAACTCAGTAAAGGAAGTACGTAACTGGTTGGTAGGTGTTAAGGTGTGGTTAATAATGGTTATGATGTAATCAGAGAACAGAACGTGATTAGATACAGAGGAATAAAGATGTATAATCCAGAGCTCTTTGTGTGGCATATTTATTTGCATGCTCCTGGACTAGGGTGGATGCAACAGACCTTATACCTCTTAATGTGAAATATATGGTCCATTCTTTGTGTGGGTATTCAAGTTGTACTAATTCAAGGGGGAACTGTCATTCCAGTACACCAATGAATGTGAGGGTGGTTTAGATATAGTTATAAATAGAATAAGAACATGAGAGATGTCTGTTGTTAAATGAGAAGGACACAACCTTTTGGGGGCAGGGTGTAATTTATGAAAATATAAATGCAGAGCCCTAAATGTTTTCTTAGAGTCCCATTGCTGAATGCCAAGGCTGATATTCCATCATCGACTTAATCACACCCCACGCTCTCACCTCCACAGACTACATCCTTCTCGGCTACTTCAACTTTCACCTGGACAACCCCAATGACAAAAACACCTCATCCCTGCTGGAGAACCACGCCACCGCTGGACTTAAACAAATGGTCACATCCCCAACCCACTCAGCAGGACACACGTGCGACCCCATCTTCTACGCCTGTGACAATATCACCTTCAGCCGCACCATTGAGCTCCAGTGGACTGACCACCGCTGCATCCACTTTGCCTTCACCAAACCCACAGTACACCACCACGGCCACCGCTACCCTTGCAGAAGCTGGAACAAGGTCACTGAAGAACAGATCACCACCGCCCTCAGCAAAACCCCTCCACCGACATCCACAGATGCCAACACCACAGGACACAACCTCCACCGATGGATCTCCGACTGTGCCGACATTTTGTCCCCCCTGCAGAAAGTCCCAAGCAAACGACACTCCAAGAAAGCCAGCTGGTTCTCCCCTGCTCTTCATGAGTTCAGACACACCTGTAGATGCCTCGAGAAGAGATGGAGGAGCAGTAAGACCCCAGAAGACTACTGAGCCTTCAAGACCGCAGTCACTGTCATTAGAACAACAAAGAAAGCAGCCCTACAAGAAAGGATCAACGCCAATGACTCAAAACAGCAGGGAGCTTTTCGCCATGGTCAAAGACACAGCACAGAGACAGCAAACATCCTAACTTCCCAAGACCTCTGCAACAACCTCAGCACCTATTTCCCCAGCAAGATCAGGGAGATATACAAAAGCTTTGACAGCCTCGATACCCAAGCCCTCCCAACCTCACTCTCTGACGCCGGCTCCCAACAGACCCTACACAGCTGGACCCCTCACAGAAGACAACACCATCAAGATCATGAAAAGCATCCACTCCGGAGTGCCCTCGGATCCCTGTCTGCATCATATCTTCAACAGAGCAGGCATCACCATCGCCCCCGATCTCTGCTGCACCACCAACTACTCCATCAACTTCGCCACCTTCCAGGAAGACTGGAAACATGCAGAGATCAACCCTTTGCTGAAGAAACCCTCTGCCGACCAGACTGACCTCAAAAACTTCAGACCTATCTCGCTTCTCCCTTTCACAGCCAAGGTAATCGAGAAGGCCATCAACGCCCAACTTTCTGAGTTCATCGAAGCAAACCACATCCTGGACATCTCCCAATCTGGCTTCCGAAGCATTCCAGTGATGCTGGAGAGACTCGGCAAGGGAGAAACGCTATAGATCAACCCGTAGATTAAGGCGCGGACTTTGCTGTTTGCAAATCACACAACGGCTACAAAAATCACGCTATAGCTACACTCGGTAAAGTGAGTTTCAGATCGTACTATCGAATTGAGGCAACTTACAAGTGCTTGGTTTCTTCAATGCCGCCCCACTGACTACCGGTTTATTCCAAATAAGCACAGTGGAATATTCGCCACATCATCTGGAATAGAAAATAATAATCACCGTTGAGACCAAATCACTCACAGGAGCAAACTTTCCAATCCTGTATTCGACACTTGCGACCAAACCAAAGGCAATAACTGATTCCTCCACCGTAATTATGTCTGACCTTGTTCTGGTCCTGAGGAGAACCCCCAAAATGAATTGGGTTCAGAAACTCGTCGACCCCTCTCAGCTAGTAACAGCCAGTACCAGCGTATGGAATGTTCCGTATACAAACAGGACATTCTGCCTGTTGTAACCTTTGTGTGATCTAGTTGTAACTGGCATGTCGCATTCTTAATAAGTATTAATTGTTTGCACTGCCTTACAAATAAGGACTGGTCTGTTGTCCGTTATATAGTGTTTTGTACACATTTGTCTGTTTTTTGATGTGTTTCTCTTTGAAATGTGTATTATGTCATTTTTCATTTGTTTCCAATAGTATTGTACAGTATCTTTTTCTATGAAATGAATCAAATGTCTAACATGTTTGTACTTTGAATGAAATAAGAAAAGGTGGAATAAAAGCACCATAACCACTTAATGATGAAAGGTGGTTATTTTTGAAGGTATCAATATTTAGTACACATCCAAAACACTCTCTACTTTTCTAGTTATATTGTGTCCTAGTTTGGATGTAAGTATAGGCCTGACCCCTTGTTGTAATAAAAAATCCGAAGCAAGCACAGCACAGAGACCGCCCTCCTTGCTGCCACAGATGACATCCACACCTTCCTTGACTGTGGCAAAACGACAGCCCTCATCCTCCTGGACATCTCGGCTGCCTTCAATACCATCTCTCACCGCACCCTATGCACAAGACTCCACGACGCCGGCATCCACGACAAAGCCCTGGAATGGATCTGCTCCTTCCTCACCAGCCAAACACTGAGAGTCAGACTACCTCCGTTCCTCTCGGAACCCACAGAGATCAGCTGTGGAGTGCCTCAGGGCTCCTCTCTGAGCCCCACGGTTTTCAACATCTACATGGCTCTTCTCGTAGCCATCATCAGGAGCCACAGACTCAACATCGTCTCCTACGCCAACAGCACCCAGCTGGTTACCTACCTCAGCAATGAACCAACAGTCGCCAAGAACAACTTTCACTACGGGATGAAGGCTGTCACCGCCTGGATGAAGAACATCTGCCTCAAGCTCAACTTAGAGAACACTAAAGTCCTCATCATGGGCTTCACCCCCTCCTCCTGGGATGACTCCTAGTTGGCAGGGTATGCACAGACATAGGTCCCTTGCTCACTTTGCTACTGGATTCAAGTTAACCTGGCTGATGAGGGGTGTTACCGTGAAACCTGTCCCAGGATGCTTGTTTCAAATCCAGGGAGGACCTGGCTTGGGAGTTCGGGCTAGATTGTTCCCATGAGGCACAGGGTCAAGACTAATTCGCATATGGCTGGGTCTGAACTGGGCTGGCAAAGTGAGCTAAAGAACGATGATGGATTCAACTCAGATCTGTGACTGGGGGTGAGTGTCTGAAAAGTTTAAGTGCTCCGTCCATCATCTGCTTGTGTTTACTATGACTCCTGGTGGCCCATAACACTTGTAACCTCCCCCACACCCACAGACCACTCACAGAGCCACAGCATCATCCTGAACTCCTCGCTCACTATGAGCTGCCAGAGCAACGCTGTCTCGTCATCCTGTTTTCACACCCTATGCCTGCTCCAAAAGATCATCAAATTGATCCCCACTGAGTCTAGAAAGACGGTCACCCACGCACTCTTCAGCAGCAGAATCCACTACGGCAAAGCACTCTACTCAGGCATCACCCAGAAACTCCTCAAGAAACTGTAGAACATCCAGAACACCTCTGCCAGACTCATCTTCAACATCGCCTGCTGCAACCACATCACCAGCCAAGAAACAACCACTGGCTCCGAGTCAACAAAAGAATCACCTTCAAGCTCCTCACACACGGCTACAAAGCCCTACACAACAGGGGATCGGCATACCTTAACCACCGCTTCGCATTCAACGTACCCACTGAAGACCTCCGCTCTGCCCAACAGGTCCTGGCTACCGTCCCTAGTATCCACAAGACCACAGCCAGAGGAAGATCCTTCTCCTTCCTCGCAACAAAGACCTGCCTCTCCACCTCAGGCAATCACCATTACTTCCTCAATTCAGGAAGGACATCAAGACCATGCTCTTTGGCTGAACAACAGCACCTCGATGGACTTGCAGCTCCCCCTCCCCCCGCCTCCAGCGCCTTGAGACCCTTATGGATGAGAAGTCATGCTTTAGAAGCCTATGTTTGATTGATTGATATCACTTTTTTCTTACACTACCCTACACTTGCTTTGACTTTATCATATTCTTGCAAATGATTATTTAATCTACTTTTCTAACTTCATCATTGTTTTTCTATCTTTCTTTCTCCTTCTGTTTTCTCTTTCTGTATTTCTCTCTTACTCTGGGTCATGTCTGTTGGTGGGAAATGAGCCCCAATATCCTAAAATGAGTGCAGGTGACCACCACAGACACATTAAGTGGTGTGAATGACTGGGTGAGCATAAATCTCATAGGAGGGTGGACCGTTTGAGGCACAGGCAGGTAAAGCAATCAAATCTACATGGAAATGTGTTGCACATGGTAGTGTTTGGTGGTGAAGTTAGTTTGTACAATCAATGGGTGAAGGAAGTTTTACACTGCTAAATGGCAACAATATTTTACGTGTAGCTAACAGAAACGTGAGTCATCTTCTGCTGAATCAGGAGTGTTAGGCTATATATTTCTGCTCCCTTGGCGTCATAATCCATTTAACAATCTCTGCAAGTTTGCTGGATGGTTTCAAACATGGCAAGGATGCTCACTTTGTGCCCCGTGCTTTTACCACTGATCTGTCTGAAAGGTTTCAGCATTCTACTCTGCAGTAACGAGGGTCTCACTCAAATGAATGCAGGTACCTCAAAACTTTAAATGTTCCTCATTCAACTTCGAGGTTTTAATTACATCAATTTTCCACAATGATAAAATATTGAGATGGCTGTGATTCAAACATATCTGCATGCAACACAGAGGTCTCTGTAGTAGTAGTATACCTTTACCACAAACAGCTAAATGACCAGTTCACCACTCTGTCAGTATTTTGCTTATCATATTTAAGCCTTTAGGGATTAAGTAATCCCCCCTTTGTTTTATATTTTTCTCTTTTGATGTCAATCACTTGATTCTTGAATTCAGAAATCTACTTCCCGTATTATTTTAATTTTTTCTTAGGACATTGTAAGATGCCTTAGAGCTGAAGGAGTTGCACCCACAGAGAATGCACAGGCAATTTATGCATGCTCTGAAAGTGCTGGCTGTGCATGTACCTAAGAAACCTGGCTACAATAATGGCTGCAGAAACATCCTCCTGTCAGGCCCCTTAAACAAATGCACAAGAGTTAATTTTGAGTGTTTGTCATTTGTGTTTGTGTAAAGGCCTGCACTGGAGATTCTCTCTTAATTATAAACTCATATCAGAATATTTTAGAGAATGGTGGGAGTGAGATTGCTGAACAACTGCAAAGTATTTTAAGGACAATAAACACACTACCAGTGACTTCAAGTGACTGCGAAAGGGGATTCAGCACCATGAATTCTATAATGTCACCCATACGAAACTGTCTTAGTAACACACGTCTTTCTTCACTAATGTTCATTTGTCTCATGAGCCAGCCTCTGGCTCTTTGGAATCCACTGCCATATTTTAACAGATGGGTGACTGCTCATCACCATAAAGATGATACCCAGTCTAGCAAGGTAGATCCTGTTGTTCATCATAACAGGAATCCAGATGCATGGAATTTTTAAAGTGATTTTGTTACCCACATCTTAGGGATTCAGTGATGTAGAAATTCTCAATAATTACTAATTTCTTAGGATTAAACATTCCGTGGCAATATAGCATGGTCCATAATGTCTGAATTCATATAAGCACAGAATATCCAGTAGTAACTCTATTTTTCATGGGGAATACTGTTCACCATGCTCTAAATACAAAATGCAGTGTGTAACTTGCATATTGTTTGATAATGGTCACAGGGCCAGATGCACAACCATTATTTGTGGTCGCAAACTGGAAATCGGCTCGTTTGCGACCGCAAAAAAGTGTGGTGGTATGTACAAACTTTATTTTTCAAGTCAGTGACTTGCAAAATAGTGTTTGCGAGTCGCTATTAGGAAAGGGGGTGTCAAGGGCGCTCCTTCCTAATAGCGAGTTAGAATGGTATGTACCATTGTTTTTGTGACCGTATTTGCAATCGAAAAGCACTACCAGTTTACCGCCTACTTCAAGCAGGCGGTAAGCCACTCGCAAACAGGAAGGGGTCCCCAGGGGACTCTTTCCCCTTTGCGAATGGGTGCAAAAATATTTTTAAGAGCAGGCAGTGGTCCCAGGGACCATTGCCTGCCCTTAAAAAAAAAAAGAAACATTTTCATTTTGTTTTTTTTTAAGGAAAACGGGCTGCATTTGAAAAAGAAAAGTTGCTTCATTGAAAAATCAAACACAGACATGGGGGTCTGCTGTCCCCAGAAGGCCACCATCCCTGTGTTTGCAGGCCATTCCCAATAGTTCGCCAATTGCGACCTGCCTCGTGAAACATTAATGAGGCAGGTCCCTTTCGACCCATTTGAGAATCGCAAACAGTGTCTCAGACACTGTTGTACATTCCATTTTGCGAGTCACAAATTGCGAGCCGCAAAACATCGCAATTTGTGACTCGCAAAATGGAATGGCCATACATCTGGCCCACAGTTTGCTAGAACTGTCAGTGTTTATAATGATGGGATATCTGGTAGGTCAATAAATGTTATAATTTTGATATTCACAATTGTAGTTTCTAGCATTTGTAATGCAATTCATGAACTGAACTTCAAACAGTGCCAAGTTTAGTATGTCCAGCTTGGAGAACATAGTGGCTTGTCAAATGTAGCTAACCACACACCAAACTTCATCCACATTTGGGCTTTAAATTTCTTCAGACAGGGATTTCAAGTCATAGGTTTAAGAACTGAACAGCTTTCATTTTTTAAATCTGGTAATGCTCTCAAAAGTACTCATGATGGGCCTGCTAAACATGTGTGGGAGGTCCTAAAATCTGATGTCACTTCTTGTCATGCCACTTCCAGTGAAGTCATGGGCCCTGAAACATTTCTTGTGATGTCACTCCCTGCCACCCCACATGCGATGTTACTCGCAGTGATGTCACACGCTGTAATGTAATTTGTATACTGCCTAACTTGGTTAATCACTCCACTTTTTTTAGGACTTGTGCCCCGCTAAGCGCTAATCACGTTAAAACAACACATATGTGCCCTGTTTTTGCCACACTGAAAGCAACCATTGCATTTCAACGACAATTTCAGTTCATTGATAATAAATCAAAGCACTTATAAGCAGGGCCACTGGAATTATGAAATTGTGTGGCCGCAGATATTTTCACATAATTCTAGATTTGCCACACTTGCCACATAATCCATCATCTGCTGCATAATCTGCAGATTTTAACAAAAAATAATTTTTGGCCACATGCATCAAAGAAAGGAATTGCGATTCCTAAATTGCGATTTTTAAGGAATCGCAATTTAGGAATCGCAATTCCTTATGCATGTAGGAATCGCAAAACAAATTGCGATTCCTACACATTTCTTAATTGCGACTCGCAATTTGTGAGTCACAATTAAGGAATGGCTTCCCATTCATTTCTATGGGCCTAAAGGCTCATAGGAATGAATGGGACCTGCATGCGCAATTTGCGAGTACCCAATAGGTACTCGCAAATTGCTCATGCAATTTCAAGGGTGCAAGTGTGCCAAAAGGACACCCTGTTGCACCCTTGAAATTTCCATTTTACCACATGTTGCGCACACACATGCACATGGGTATGTGTGTGTGTAACATGGAACTTTGAAAAATGCACTTTAGTGCATTTTTCAAAGTTTTCGCAAATTACCATCAACATGAAATTGAAAGTAATTTCCGATTCCTATAGCGAAATCGCAATTTTGTTGTTGCTAATGCATTGCATTTAAGGAATCGCAATTTGAGATTCCTTAAATGCAATTGCAATTTAAGTAATCGTAAATTTAGCAATTACTGAAATTGCGATTTTTGCATTTGGGATAATGCATCCCAAATGTAAAAATATGAGTCGCAAAGGGGCAGATTTGCAGAATCTGCCCCTTTACGAACTGTATTTTGGTTGATGCATGGGGCCCTTTGTTTCTAGGTCAAACAGTTCAAAACTTACTAGAAACACTGTGACACGTGTTGGTGTGCATTGGAAGCCATTTGACTGGTCACCTTTCCGGAGCTTATTGCTGTGTTTGGGTGTTAAACTGGTGCTAATGTGTTGCAACTAATACCCAGACAGTCTTAATAATTAAAAAAATATCAAGTAATAGAATCCCACAATATGCCGCAAAAGCTGACCTTTCTTGCCGCATAATTTACTCAACCCTGCCACATAATTTGGTCCTCTCCTGCCGCATAATTCCAGTGGCCTTGCTTATACATTACCGAAGCACTATAGAGAGGGATTTAATATAAAACACAAAGGCACACACTTTATTTATCTCATAAAGTTAGGATGTCAAGCTAGCCTACTTACGGCATGAGCCATTCTGTTGCATAATAATCACTGCAGTAGTAGTATAAGACCTCTTAGCTACTTAACAGGATTTCCCTATTACAAAATTACCTCCTTGTTAACTTTGTAGCTCCGGTGAGCGTGTTTCTCTCTGGTCTCAGCATGCGCCTTATCTGCCTCATGTTTAGAACACCATAATACATCAGGCACGGAGGAGTCAGCCGCCCAAATTACACTGGTTTCCCAGAGTTACAATCCACCCACAGCTCCCAGGGTGCAGGGAGCCGGCAGATCATATGTTTTTCTGGTCTTTACATTAATGCTTAATCGTGCAATGACAGTTGCACAGAGCCACAGGGGAAAATCATGTTTTTCTATATATTCAGTTTGCCTGTCTGTTTAGATTAGTGCTTGCATATTAATTGGCAAGCAACAACTTTTAAAAGAAAGTTTTTTCTGCCAGTTAGTTTACTTTTTGCTTCCAAAGACCTGCGAGAAGCTTATTTGTGTGCAGGAATATTCCCCGGAGCTGGGATGCTGTGTAGGCTCATGGTAATAGGGGCCTACTTATTGTTGGTGCACCAGGTGGTGTGGATCTAGGACTCATGGAGGGCCAGGGCGGGACGGGACAATTGCAATGACTTATGGCTAGTACTACTGTACGAAATTGTGTCATTGGTTGAGATTGGTGGATGCCGCAGTCAGTCAACAACCACAATCCTTGTCAGGGTGTGCTACAAAAGTCACTAATTTAACATGTGCCTAACCCTCTGGTAGCTTGGTACAAAAGCAGTCAGGCTTAACTTAGTGGCCATGTGTAAAGAATTTATGTAGCACACAAACAATAATAAAGTGAAAACACAACTCAAGAAAAGTCTCAAACCAAATTAGAAAAATAGAGTACATTAAAAAAAATTATAGCAGAATGACAAAAATCCAATGAGTAGAACTAGAGCTATTGCATGTTATACCTTTTAGTGAAATAGCACGTATAAGAGCAACGGTCATTTGGTTGCAAAAGATCGTCAGAAAGTCACACGTTTAGGCCGACCGCGATGGAACATAGGTCAGATCCTGGGACCAAGTTTGTCCCACTGAAGAGTTACCTTCAAAGTCTGGAGCGAAGCATTCCATTTATGGAGGCGAAGGCCACAAGGAGAGGATTTAGTGTTGCGACCAGTCATTGCTGTAGCGCGACAAGCAATCCGGACATCGCAAATGGCAGTTACTGTAGCTTCGAGTGCTGGTCGGGCATCATGGATGGTCATTGCTGTAGCTTCATATTGGCGGTCGTTTTGGGTTGTGGTTGCTGTAGCCCAAAATGGAGGTCTAGTGTTGTCGTCATCACTGGTTGTTGCTGTCAGCACTGAGGGCAGGTGCCACTAGAAGTCAAAGGCATCAGAGTCTTGGGGCGAACGAGCCTGTTTGCAATTGCGAGGAGCCCAAAGCTCAGAATTTTCATTTTTACTTCAGGAGTACACTCTGATGCCAGAAAAGGGTCAGGACTTGATGAGACACCTCTTGGGGTTCAGGGACACACTTTAGAAGAGGCCAGCAGGGCGCAAGCAGGTCCAGTTGCAGGTCCAGGAAGGATCTGATTCAGTCTGCTGGGACACCTCTTAAGGTTGTTGTGTCCCTGTAGCTCACACAGGAGGTCAACCATCTGACCCATGAAGTCTCTCTGGTTAGCCTGGGATTAAGGCAAACTGTTCCATTCTTCCTTCTCAGAGAGCAAGACAGTCTTTCAACTGTAACTTCTACAGGTCCAGGAGTGTTCTGAAGAGTGGCTCTGGAGATCCATGATGCCAGACTTTGTGTTGGGGGTGGGATTCCCTGCCTTAACCTCACATCTTGTTCTGGAAAGGTCTTCCCCTGTCAAAGCTCCAAACTCTATGGGGGTGACAAAAAGCATGTCAGGCCTAGTGTCAGATTCCTATATGTGTAGAATCAGAGCTATTCAAAGTCAGATGACCTAGGACACTAATAGAAGGGTCAAGAAAATGCCTTATTTCTAAAAGTGCAAACAGAAGGGTTTCGTCCAAAGCAACGCCAGGCTGGACATATTCAAAATTATATAAAGAGAAAACCTGGCTGTTTGATTTTCAAGACCGCTCTTTTATTTAGGCAGTCAAAAAATGTAAGACTTTAAGTTCATACACTTTTGAGTGTCTTAATCACAATTATTTCTCATGTGAATCATCTTATGCAGCACATTTTATACATGTCTGAGTTGAATACATATCTGATACACAAAGACAATAGTGCATATACAATCAATATAAATTGTGAATATTATCAAAAATACCAATGTGATTATGTTGAACGCGAATGTACAAAAAACTTATAAACAAAGGTCTATACAATTACACCAGCAGTTTGTTTTCACAATTTATGTAAAAGCAGTCCCTAAGGTTCTAATTTTTAGAGAATTGTTTTTTGAAATGAGCTGCTGCCACAAGGGAAACAATTATGTGTATATAACACTCTGTGGGTATATTTGATGACGCCTCCTCAGAGTACATTAATGCCCTTTGTGGCGTTTGATGAAAGGAAATGCCGACGCGTTTCCAATCCAGATTTTGCTTTACGGGATTTTCGTCAGGGCTAAAAGCAAGGTGTAACCTTAGGTCTTTATAGGTGCACTTTTGGGCTTCTCAAACATGATGTATTTAGGACTAAATGTGTCTCAATTAGGCACTGGAAAAATGCCTCACTTCGGTTGGCCGCGTATATATTCTTTCATGTGTGCAGCATGTCACCGCATTTGGTATTAGAGCCGCCGCTTTTTTCTCACGTGGTGTTTTCGGATGCTCTCAGTCTGCTTTATATTTGGTCACCACACTGGATAATGAAGCCGCTCTTAACACCGATGTGGTGTTTCGGTGCTCCCAGTCAGCTTTTTATCAAATCGCAGATCCGGCTTTGGCGAGTTTTTAACTTCTACTTAGTAGGGCTTCCAACCGGCCATTTTGATCAATCAAAAGACAGATCTGCAATTTGATAAAAAGCTGTCCCTGGGACACAGCAAGTGTCGCGGCCATTAATTGCTTAGGAAGGAGGGGCTGCACCTCCCTTTTATGCTAGGCTCACAGCCATGGGGAATGGGGTCCCAAGGGCCTTTTAAAGGCTTGGGAATGGGGGTTGCGCAGCCCCCCTCCACTTTAAAAATGACTGTGGATTCTGGGGAATGAGGTCCTTGCAGCTGAATATGGTTTGGGGAGGGGGGCCGTGTTCCTCCTCCCTATGCTCAATGAATGAGCCCAAGAAGCGGGGTGCCTGCAGGCAAATAAAGCTCCGGGGGACCACTCACCCTTTCCCCTTCAATGAACAATGCGGCCCCGGGGGTGGTCTCCCAGGGACTATAACTGAAGAATGCCACCCAGCCACCATCATGTTTTTGTTTTTTCCCGATCTTGCAGGAGTCCTGCGGCATGTGGGCAAAAATTGCTGTTTTTTTGTATTTTGGCCTAGGGGGGCAGAGTATTCCTGCTCTAACCCCTGATAACTATTTTTTCTCAAACTTTAGGACAGGGGACTAAGTCCCTGTGTCCTGTAATGGGTGCCAGAAAAATTGATCTCATATTGCTGGCAGACACTCATAGTGTTCGCTCCTGATGGAGTCTAACTTCCATGGAGGTGTAGTGGCCTATGAGAAATAAAGTTCTCTGGGCCAATCAGAACACTATATTTTTAAACCGGTGCTCCTGCAAGAGTCTTTCAAGCCTCTTGCGTATCCAACCACCAAGATATACAAATATATTTGACCCTTCATTTCTAAAAAAACTACTGAGCGAATTTACACTAAATCACAAAGAGTGCGCTTTCTGGACCAAGGTCTAGCTTGCTGACAAATTTGGTGTAATTCCGTTCAGCAGTTTTGCTATTGCCCTGCCTAAAGGAGTCTATAGAAAATGCATGGGAAAATGTTATTTGCATTCCTGTTGCTGGCAAAAATTAAAATAAAGGAAAACATAATCTCTTCTGGGGTGCCTACTGTGCATTTGTGGATATAAATATAAACGTAATGTTAAAAAGTAAATCTAATTAAAAGTAAATATTATCTTATAATAATGTAAAAATAAATGTAACGTTAATTAAATAATAATTTAATAAATTTACATCAATTCGAACATAACGTTTTGTTTTTGTAACACATAATATATCAATATAAACATTTCACTTCAGATTCGATATTTCTAAATATTAAAAAAATAAAGTTCATTAAATGTAATGTATTAAAATGAATTAAATATTTAGTTAAAAATTAAGGTGTTTGTGCTGAAGCATTTGTGTATTTTGTTCTACATTTAAAATAATTTAATTAGCATTTTTATGTAACATAAATTATGTTTACTAATTGTTTCAAGTTTAATAAATGCATTCAATTTTCCCTATAATTTACTAAAGAGAGATATCTGCTTGTCTGGCAGACGTCTTTCTATGGAAAAAATAATAAACTTTACTAAACTTGAAAATCAAATGTATAAACATATTTGTATACTAAATATCAATCTAAATTCTTTTTATATATTGATTTTAAATGTAGACCACAATAAACATGTCACAGCATTAATAATGTAATGTATACTTAAAATGTAATTATTTTAAATATATTATATTAAATTTACAATTTGTTCTCAAGTTTAAATTATATAGAATATTCCCAGCTCACTATTAAAGGTGACACATAGAATTAATTAAAAGTAATGTCATTATGTTAGAACAATTAATGTTACATTAATTTTTAAACTCTAAAGAGGTTAAAGTTAAATTAAAAAAATTAGATCAACATTTTTTGCAATAAATTACATTCATTTATATTTTAACTATCTTAAATAATTGAATTTAACATTCTTTCCTATAGGATATTATTTTTAAGTGCCTACATCCATTATTTTCTATAAGAAAAGTGTTGCAGTACCAGTGTGTGGTGCTGGATTTACTCCAGCTCTGAGCTGGAGTATATTTACGACTGCTTTGGGTCCTTTTTGGCTTTAGAAACATTAGAAGGGCAGTTTATAAATAGAAATGTGCCTACTAGTTTGTGATTGGGTGCACATCCTTCCCTAAACTTCGGTCCTATACCTCACTTATAAAAGGAATACTTATGTATGGGGAGACCCCGCAGTGGGGTGGAGATCTCCACAAAAAACGAGATAGAAGTGATGGAGGCAGAACCTCCACATGGAGTTTTTGTGAAGATCATGTTATTGTATGATAGTAATACTATTACAGTATTTCTAAACATACTACAGAATGCAGTTTGTCACTCGGCCCCACTGTCTGATGTTGTGGAAATTACTTTATCTCCCCGGAATTCTTTTCCCTCTTCTGTAGAAATCAGGGCTTGCATTTAATAAGGTTTGCATGGGTTTTCATGTCAGACAATCCAATTTAGCACTGAAAATGCAGGTCTTTTGAATGGTAAGTAATTTGATGCTATCTTTCGCATTCTGTTAGACAAGTTCAACATCAAAGCTTTAGAAAACAATAGGCCTATGAGTGCTTAAATAGGATATTGATTTAAAAGTCTACATAATGAATTGGGTACTTGGTGTTATTAGATAAGCCATTAGCAAAAAACTGTTTTTTAGGTTTGACATTAGCTAAATATTTTTGATTTTACTAAAATTTGATGCAAAATGTACTTATTTATAGTGGCTTTCAACCAGCCCTCCTTATCCATTGGC
Organism: Triturus cristatus; assembly: GCF_964204655.1. Classification (NCBI taxonomy): domain Eukaryota; kingdom Metazoa; phylum Chordata; class Amphibia; order Caudata; family Salamandridae; genus Triturus; species Triturus cristatus. The sequence continues at coordinate 312,038,444 of NC_140588.1, read as the reverse complement.
CTTTTATTGTGTCATTTACATTCTTCTTATGCCCACTATAGCATAGAGCATGGGGTGATAGGTCAGCCCACCTCAGCCACTGTCTAACTTCACTGTCCACAAGAAGCATATCCACACACAAATTAGTTAGGTTTTTGAAAAAAAAATGTTAGAGTTTTATGTAGCGCAAACTAGACCCGAAGATATCGGGTATCAGAGCGATTTAGATAGCACCGGATTTGTTACACAAGGACACATTCATTTTGGTCAGACACTGGGAGATTAAATGATTTGCCCATTATCACAGGATGTTGACCGTCGTTGCCGAGACTCGAACCCGGTTCCCCAGCTTCGAGGTCGACCGCTCAGCCGTAAGGCTACATCCTCTCCCCTAAGTTCCTTTAAGTGAAGTGACTATAAAGGCAATAAATGCTTTTAGAGACACAAAAAGTATTTTTGCTTTTAGGCACAGTTTTTTTAGATTATCATATGACCAGCAATACAGTTTTTCAAAAAACCAAGACAACACAAAACAAGCATTGACAAAGCCAAAAGGCTGAAGGCAAGTGCCAGACCTGTTGGTTTTTGCCCATGCTTGTTAGTAAAAATGTATATAGTAGACATGCCTACAGGGCCTTTTAGTAAGCCCACTTCATACATTGGTCTGCTGTAGTTCATTCACATTTTGCTTCCACCCATCACAGCATACAGAAGGGGGCACTGAGTAAGCCAACTTCAGCCATTGCCCCTCCTGACTTTGAGTGATGGGTAGCACTCTGCCCTTGCCGAATGTGCACATCTGCAAAATAAGTAGTGCACTTCAGAGCGAGGAACTACTGGCGCAAGGTGGGCTTTTCCATCATATATACTATGGGGCTCATTTATGAGCCCCTGCGTCACTTTTGCGCCGCCGGTGCGTCACTTTTTGTGACGCACCAGTGGCATAAAACATGCGCCATGTTGCGCCATATTTACAAAGTGACGCATCTAGGTAGATGCGTCACTTTGTAAACCCCTGCGCCACATTATACCTGCGCCAGGTATAATGTATGCAAGGGGGGCGTTTTGACGCAACAAAGGGTCGTAGAAGTGACGCAGTGATATCTACAAGATTTCACTGCGCCACTTCTAGTGTGCAAATGCGTCAATTTCTTGCGCCTGCCTCACAGCAGGCGTAAGACTGACGCAGGCCCTTTCACATGGGGCTTGCCCCATGTGAAAGGACACATTGCTGGAGTTGCGTCACTTTTGTGACACACTCCAGCGATGCGTCACTTTTGCGCCTACAGATACGTCAGAAATACTGACGTATCTGTGACTCCTTGCGACATGATGCGTCATACTGTAAATATGACGCATCACTGGAGTCGCAGGGAGGGCGCAGTGAAAAGTGGCGCATCACTGTTTTCACGCAGTGATGCGTCACTTTTCATAAATGAGGCCCATAAGCTTTTAGATGATGCTTGTTGTCATGCAATATGTGTCTTGGTACAAAAAACATTCACAATCAAAGTAAGCATGGCCAAGAGATCAGCGGCCAATGCCACACTGTTGGATTGGCTAATGCTCGTTATTTTATGTTCCTTCTGTGCAAGTAATACTTTGCAAAGAATAATGAACTTTATGGCAAGCTTTATACATTATTATCACTTATTCATGATGTTCAAACCATACTTCGAGGTAAATTCAGCAAATGCTGTATTTATTTTCTCTATAAATTAATATCATGAAAACCAAACCATGCAAGAGGAAGACGTCATTGAGGCCAGGCGTTTTTAAGCGCTACCATTTCATTTTAATGTAGTTCATATTCTGCATTATTTTCCAAAACCCCTTTTATTTGGTAATCCTAATGATCATCCAGCACAGAGACATACACCCTGCAGTCATAGTGTGAATCCCTGTGAGCATGATAAAGGTTGCACATACATGCAGCCTGATGCAAATGTTAGGTTGAAAAAAATGTAATGACAGAAAAGCACGTTTCCACACTAATATACCTCATTCTGCGCCTTTCGAGAAATGAATTTAGGCTTCGAGCTGCTGAGGTCCGCACAAACCCGGGCCCTCCATCGAGTCGTGCGGAAAATCTCCGAGATGAGTTCTTTATTAATAGCGAGAGTGAGTGAGTCAGTCAGCCGGCTTAATGGCCCGGCTCATCATTTGAATCCATTTAAAGTTGACTGTAAGCACCTCTGAGAGCAAAGATCAAGCGTGACCTCGTTTAAATTAAACCCCTGTGTAATGTGTTTTGCTCTGGTGTCGTTGTTTGGGGTTCTGCCTTGCCAACAAGGACATCGTGTTTTCCATCCAGAACGATTCCCTGCATCTTTCCAGCTCTTGCGTTTTAATTTGAGGCAAAGCGTGTGTCTTGTGGGTCTGAGGCAGCACTATCTGGGCTTATTAAATAAGCACAAGTTCTCATTGACAGTTTTGTAATCCTCTCCTACAGCATTTTGTGTTCAGGTTATTGATTATGTTGTTCTGCTTGTTCTACAGTTTCCATTTGATCTCGGGCTACAGGGTAGCATAGCAGTCTCCCCTGACCGAGAGCTGTCTGCGAGCCCGTTATAGATTTAGTGATCTGCTGCGCACTGCATGCGCTTCCCCATTCAATTCACATCAGGCGGAGAGAGAGAGGGAGACAGTGTGTGCGCGTGTTTGTGTTGTGTGTATTACCAACACTGTGGGTACCAACTCGGTCCTCACAGCGTGGGATAACCCTTTCAGAACCTGAAAAACACTATCTCTGTGAGGACCACTGCATTGTGAGGATCAGTCGCAGTTGTGTGTTTAGGTATTTTCGCGCGAGTGTGTCAAAAAACTAAAAATGCAGTTGGATTTGGCTTGGTCCGCTTTATAACCTTCCCTGCTATCAAAGCGCGTGTGGAGTTAGAACAGTTTTTACACACTTCATTACGGTCAATGGCCGGTTCTCGTAATAATAGGTATGTTATGTTGTGTGTGTGTGTTTTATTTATGGCCCTCACGTATATCTGTGGTGCATGTTAGTGCATGTGTCTAGGAACGTTCATGTGTGTACATTAATGCCAGAGTGGGATTGAAAATGTTGTTTCTAACAAAATTGTGTGCCTCCGTCTTCAGAACATGTCTGTATATATGTCCATCCATATTTATGTTGACAGCTAAATAGTGGTGAGTCTCACTGCACTGGTTTTGTTGCGGCAGGCGGAACTGCAAGCTTTTTGTCTTACATTAACCCAGCATTTCACTCTTTCACTCAGGCTTGCTGAAAGCAATTACACAAACAAATTGGAAAAGATGTTAAGAAAAGGTAGGAGGTGGGGGATGGGGATGGTGGTTGCAGTCAAGCTCTACCCAGGAGTGTAACAAATGTCTGCAGCCCCCACGGTGAGTGGCATTCCCCAGACTTACCCATCTTGAGAGGGGCCTCTGAACCCACCTCTGCACTATGAGTGCAATCTGGGATGGTTTTTGGCGTGGTTGAGCAGGGCCCAGGGTGCCAATTTGCAAAGGGGGGCACAGAGCTGTCTGCATTAAAGTCCTGCAGACAGCAGCATCCCTACTTGACTCCAATGATTCTAATTGAACTACTTTTAATCCTTTTTACTTGCTGTAGGTGCTATTTTACACCACATTAACCCTCTTTCTTCTTCTCCCATCCCCATCTCAACCCCCTGCTGACGCACACCAACCCCGCTGTTCACACCACCAACAACTTGGCATTAGTGTGGTGGAGCTACTCTGAGAGGGATATGTGGTGGAGGTGCCAAAAAGTTTGTGCTCAGAGTTCAGTTGCTGCTTTGACGTGTGGATGACCTGTAAACACAGAATGGACCCCCTGCTGTTTTATTTTATTCACCAGTTGTAGGAAGGGTGGAAAATTGCTCTCCGCCCAGGGTGCTATCTGAGCAAGGGTGAGCTCTCAATGGAATGCAAATGGCAGCTTGAGGAAGCCTCTGCTGCCTCTCTAAGCTGAAAGTAAAAGTAAAAACTTGCAGCATTGTTTTATTGTTGCAAGTGCCGAGGTATATGGCCCAACGCAAAGGCTCCTCGCTACTTGTCATTGTGCCCAGGCAAGCTGAGAGAGAATTCTGATAGAGGCGAGAGAGAGGTAGACAGAGGACAGGGTGCAAGGGTCAATGAGTCAGGGTGGGAAGAAAGTAAAGGGGAAAAGATGAAGACACGATAGACAGAAATAGGCAGTAGAGACGAATGAAGAAAGAGTGGGGGAAATGAGTGAGAAGAGAGATCAAGCAACTGCAAAGCAGTGGAGAGACAGTATAGGGAGATGTGAGGAAGCCTCCCTATAAACACCCGTCAGCTATTTTTAAACCCAGCGAAAGACAGCTTCACGGACTGAGGGCCTCATTTACAATATTGTGACGCACAGCAAGCCTTCCTGCTGTGCTGCCGTGCATCAAAAGAAAAGGGCTGGAATGCGCCATATCTGCAAGATGCAGTACATTCCTGTCTTTTCCCCTGGTGCTGGTGCACAATGGATTGCCATGTGCAAATGCAGGGACCCTTGAGCCATGGCGCAAGGGTGTCTGCGTTGTAGGGCGTAGGAAAGTTCCTCTTTTGGACATCGTTAGCCCCTATTTTTTTTCTTGAAAATGATGTAGTTTCAATTGGAAGGGTACAGGGTTCCTGCCAACCAGGTCCCCGTGCCAGATCTCCTTCTCTAAACTATACCATTTGTTTCCACAATTGACACCCTTCTAGCTCACATAAATGTCCCTCATAAAAGAAATCCCTGGTACCAAGGGCCTTGTGGTTAAAAAGGGTCCCTAAGGGCTGCAGCACGAATTGTGCCACCCAAAGGGACCCCTCACCACTGCAGCCTGCGAGTCTTGGTGCAGACAAAATTAAAGAGTCGCCATGGCACACATCCCTGTGTGCCATGCCCATAGACACTGCATGAGATACTGGTAAGACATCCCTCTAGCAGTCCTTAGCCCTAAAGCAGGGTGCACTATATCTCCTATGACAGCATATCTGCATGAGCAGATATGGCCCTGCAATATCCTTGTGAATTCATGTATATTGTAAGTGACCAGGGACATTGGCTGAACACTCATCATTACAAGCTCCACAGCTCCATGACGGCTTCTCTGAAATATGGGATGTTTGGTACCAAACATCTCAGCATAATAAACCTGCACTGTATCCAGTGTCATACTTATTAAAAAGTGCACACTGACGACCCTTTAGAGGGGTCGCCTGAAAACGACCAATTCTTAGTGTGGTCACCGACTGGCCTGAGCCAGCCTGCTACCACCAGATAGTGTTCTGACCTTATGGGGAGAGTTACTGCGCACTCAATGCCTTTCTTGGGTGGAGGCATTCACACCTCCCCCTGGTCAGTAAAAGACATCTGTGGCAGCGGGGAGCTTCAAAGGCCCTGCCACCTTTGTAATGCGACCCAAGCCTCTCCCGGTAGAGGGGGGAGTAGGCCTCTTCTGTCCTCAACCCCATCTGTCAGGAAGACAGGTGGGAAAATATAGAAAGAATAGGAGGTGTGACCCCATTGCCAACTCTACCCCTCAGGGTCTGGAGGCGGTGTGAAGTACACTTTTCAGTGACCACCATCTTGATGATGGTGGGACTCCTCCAATAAGGATCAGGGATATGCTCACTCCCCACATAGGGTGAGCATTTAGAGGGTGTAGTCACTCTTAAGGTAAGTAGCCCATTGACTACTAACTGGCACTCCCTTTACACACCCCTAAATGTAGTATTTAGGAGGCCCCCCCTGGGCCCTGAACTTCAGTTCCTGATAACCTGACATGAGCCGGACACTACAGAGTCCCACCAGCAGAGAAGGCTTCAGACACCAACTGACTTGGCCCCAGCCTTACCTGCCTGTCTAGAGGCCCTTGATAATCCTGTGCCAAATGACGCCCTGTCCTGCAGCCCAGTGACCTCCAAAGCTTTGGGAGGACTGCCTGCCTTCGACAAAGATCAAGACTCCAGAGAACAGTGGACCTGTTCACCAAGCAACCATCTTCAAAGAAAGGACTCTGTGACTTGAAGAACTGCAAAGCCTGACCCGGTTCCACCTCTGCACCCAATGCCTCTGGCCCAAGTCCAAGTGGCCCGCTGAAAAATAAAAAAACACTGATTCCATCACGGTTCCCCAGTGCTCCAGAGCCCGAGTCCACTGTTAGTTGACCTCTCCTGGACTCCTCGATGTCTCCTGCAGCCTCTGCACAGAGACCCCCCTAAGCGCGACCTGCTTCGGTAAGCCGTTTCCGGCACCAGAAGGCACCCCTGCACCCGTCCGCCCTGGGCCTTGGTAAAGAGGATCAAAGGTGCCCCTATGTCCCAGAGCATCAAAAAGTACCTGCCCGGCTGTCAATTTCCTTCAACTGGCTTCCTGGCCGGAGCCTGCCGCCCTTTGTCCATTTGGTTGTTCTCCATTGCCTGGCATTGGGCCTCCGACAATGTGTTGGCACCCTGCGTCTGGCTGCCACTGTGCTGCTGGTGATGTAGTGTTGGTGCTGTCTTGGGTCCTGTACAGTTCTTGCTTCAACCCCGGGAGACTGGACCCCCAATTCACTGCTAGTAAGCAGCCTCTGACCGATTGTCCCAGACCACATTGAGCTGCATTGGGTGTCTACCTCAAATTTGCGAGTTATGTATTAAAGGGGTAACCCGGTAGACCACTGGACTCGGGTATAACTAGGTACATAAAAAACTGTCACGGTGGAAACACATTTAGAAATGCAAAAGAACATACATCTGTTAGCAATACAAACAAATTTTGCGACAACACCTGTTACTTGCATGTATGCTCATCATTTAATTGATTGTCCAATTGTTCAGTCAAACAGAGGATCAGTAATTCAACACAGCGCCAAAAGCATCACAGTATCAACATTTTCAAATGTATATAGGTGTAAGGTACGTGATAGGTGCAGGATTTTGGGATTAGTGCAGGGCGTAGTGAGGGAGGGAGGTTGTGAAAAATTTAGGAACATCCACAATTCATTGAAGAACCTAACCTGCCAGTTAAATGGCCACAAAACTAAAATTAAATAACACAGACTAAGACAGCAGTTGTGCATTCACTGACAATCTCCTGTGTTGATTGAAGAAAGAAAAATGTCGACGTTTCGACCCCTGTTAAAGCCAGCAAATTGGTTTGCTTGGGGTTGGGGTCTTCATCAGGACCAGGGAAAGGGCTTACACCTGGGGGCAAAGGTCAAAGATAAAAAACCGTGAGGTGTGTCTATGGAGGACCATTATAATTAAGAGAGAACAATTATGAAAAATTAATTACCAGCATCAGCAGCAGATATCAAGCTGGAAAAATTGGGAAGGGGCCAATCAGTGCTCCTAGGAAGAAGGAAAAGAGACGAGGAATACTAAAACCATACTTAAAAAACAACGGGTGTCAATAAAACCTAAGTTACCAGAAACACTCACCCAAGGTGTAATATTCCAATGCTCGAAAAATGAGACAAGGGAAGGCTGAATGTATCAGCATAAACACTCATCCAATGGTGTCAAAAGCTGGAAATCAACACAGGAGATTGTCAGTGAATGCACAACTGCTGTCTTAGTCTGTGTTATTTAATTTTAGTTTTGTGGCCATTTGACTGGCAGGTTAGGTTCTTCAATGAATTGTGGATGTTCCTAAATTTTTCACAACCTCCCTCCCTCACTACGCCCTGCACTAATCCCAAAATCCTGCACCTATCACGTACCTTACACCTATATACATTTGAAAATGTTGATACTGTGATGCTTTTGGCGCTGTGTTGAATTACTGATCCTCTGTTTGACTGAACAATTGGACAATCAATTAAATGATGAGCATACATGCAAGTAACAGGTGTTGTCGCAAAATTTGTTTGTATTGCTAACAGATGTATGTTCTTTTGCATTTCTAAATGTGTTTCCACTGTGACAGTTTTTTATGTACCTACCTCAAATTTGCACCCTGCATCCAGCTGCCCCAGTGTTGCTGGTGGTGCACTGTTGATGCTGGACTGAACCTTGCCCTTCAAAGACTGGTCTTGTAAATCAATGTTATCCCTATGTATGCTGAATATTTTCTTCCTCCCATAGGTTAACATTGTAAAGTCTGAAAATTGCACTCTGTCCATTTTTTAAAGTGAAACGTATTTTTATTGAAAAACTTATTTGACTATGATGAAGTTCTCTGGTTCTACAAAATAAATATAAGCAAGTATTAATTTTATTAATTGTTCTGGGATTTATTCATTACCTTTGCATGTACAACAAATGCTTAACATCACCCTCTGATAATCCTAACTACTCACCCACACTAACATAAAAGAGAGCATTAGTATTATCTACTTATAATCTTCGAGTTGCACAGTCTGAGTTCTCTCTCTCTGAAGAATAATGACCCTTCTTTTTGTTTATTTAGAGGTAGGACTCTGACTCGAGGTTTCGACCTTCCATGCCTCTATTATAAACAATTGTGAAAAGCAGTTGAATGTGTCCTCCTATTAAGATTACCAAAAGTTTTCTTATTTCTTCATGTGAATATGATATGCTAGAATAAATTCATGTACTATTTCATTGGATGTATTTCTTATTTTATTCTCCATCTGAGGTTTTCATCATGTTCATAGCATGTATTCGACAGTTGGTGATTTTTGAGAGCCGACACGTGTTTCAAAACCTAGTGGCCCATTGATTTGGGCCTTTCTCAGGACTGGAAAGCTATGATGAATAACACCAGTCGTAGGGTTCAGTTAAAATTAAGTATAGCAATCACCAGGTGCAGGGTGAGTGAAGACATGAATGACATTGAAGGTGGTATTTCCAACATCTTACTACCTAAATATCAATGGTACAGATTTATTGCCTAAGAAGTCTACAGTCAAGGTATATTAGTGCCAAAGGGGTTGGATCAATCTAGTCCGGTCACATGTTACTTTAACATGTTTAGTTGTTGATTTGTGAAGAGACACCGATCGACAGGGGTGCTGGGAAGTACATCATCTCAATGCAGGTGGATATTCCAGACGGGTTGGTGCCAGGCAAGGCATATACTTGCTTCTCAGTGGTCAGTGTGTTATTAATTTGTACAGGAAACAAATTGCTTATAATAAGTGCCCTTATTTACCTCTATGTTGAATGTTACTTAACTAAAGTGTCTATAGCGTGCTCGTATTAGTTAGTAACTTTTAGAGAAAACATAAAGAAAGAAAATACCTTTTGTATTCGTTTTTTTACATCAGAATTGCCAATCGTTGCATCCAGTGTCGTTCAACAAATATTCATGACATGGTTTGTAAAAGCTCTTGCTTAGTTAAAATGTTAAAAATAATGCTGAAAAAATACTTTCAAAAAGTATTGTAACTGTATACCGTGAAAATAAATACAATAAAGATAACGTTAAAAGCCAATGAAAACTCTAATTAAACTCTAATGGGACCATTGTGTTTATAGCAACAGCTTACACTCATGACTGTGCAAAATCTGCACATTTAGAGCAATTTAAACATAATCTCTGTATAGAAGGTCTTTGTTGTGTGACTCCGGTGTTGCTGTGCCTATCACAGTATGTGCCTTAGTCAATCTTGCCATTACCAATGCACACCCTTGGTTGCTTTTTTTAAAATATTTTAATTTTTAATTTTGAGGCAGGGCTGTCTTTTCTCTTTTGCTCATCATATATCAATGTCCTGGTAAAACAACGAGAGAAGACCTGAACCTCACACCAAATGCAACTCATAGACTTTCTTCTCAGAGTCGCATTCGATGACACAGCGAAATGTGAAAAAATGTGCGTTATTAATATGCGTAAGAATATGAATTCATACGTGCTTTTTTCCATCAGTGTTGCGCTATAACCATCTGAAGCATAAATCTATGTTGATTCTGAAAACTTGAACATTGCATCGTCTATATATTTTATGTTTATTTAAGTAATTAAAATGCATGCCAGTTTTTAGGTCTCGCCTGACCCAGCGCATGCGCTGTTCTGGCGAGACTTATTGAAAGGGCTCCAAAAAGTGCTACGAGGCCAGCCTAGAGCTACAGTGCATGTGCGCGGGCGCACGCGCCGCACTTGACCGCGATTACTTTCACTTTCGCGGCCGCACGGCCGCTTTGATGTTTGATCGCGATCGTGATCACTTCCCTTTCGTGGCCGCACGGCCGCTTGGCATAGCCAATAGGTCTTGCTTTTGGGACCTTATAAGTATTTAGTTATGCAACTGAGGCATGGCTAAACACTTATAAGGTCCCAAAGGCGAGACCTATTGGCTATGCCAATGCTTGTTATAGTTTGAACAGCAGACAGTCTTCCTTGTTCCATGCCAATGGTCCTTATGGTGTCTCTACTACAAAAAAACACCATCATTGCTACCTTATCAACAATTACCTCAAGATACCAGAAGGTTGAGGAATATTTTCAGAATCAGAACTGCATTTTGGGTGGAGTGAATGTTGTTTCATAGGTAAAAACGCCATTTTACCATGCCTCCATTCCATGAGGACAGACATGAATTATAACACCATGCAGAACGTGCCGTGAACCTGGTCGGACTGAGTGAGCCGCCTGCAGTATCTTCACTTTCATGGGAAGACCATCTCTGTTCTCACGTGCCTGTAACTACACTGTCAAAAGCCACAAGCTTCCCAATATTACCCGAATCAGGCATACCGTTATACATCTGTGGGGTCTGTGCAATTTAGCCTATGCTTCAGGATGCTGCTCTGAGGTTTATTAACATATAGCTCAAAGCAGGTACTCACCGGTTACAGAACTAAAGAAAATCTTTAGTTGACACGTCTACATGCGCTCAAGAATAGTTGTATTTGTGGGCCGTGTATTTTACACATGCACTCCTACCACTCTAATTCTTCATGCACTGTACATGCAAGAAGACATCTTCCATGTCTTTCCCAATTCTTTGAGGATTTTTCAGCAACTCACTCACTCACTCTCACTCACTCAATCACTCACTCATTCCTGTCATGGACCACCTTGGGTTCTCTGGCTTTGCTCACTTACCTCTACTTAGTGTTGTATTTCACAATATTGCATTATGCCCACCTTGGTACTGGGCTCCTGATGGCCAATCTGTACCCCTCTAGCTTAGCAAGCAACTTATTTTTCCACAGTTTTCTGCATTACCGCCTGAGCCCTCGAGAATACAGACAGTGGTGACGGCACATGGAGCAGTCTGCAGTGTTTGGGGTGCTGCGCTACCCCGAAGGGCATAGGACAGTATGGCACCTGGCCCTGCAAAACCTCTGCAGGCTGCAGCGCATACCATTTGCTCGTGAAGTGCAGGGGCAGCTGGGATATTGACCATCAAATGAGCGGCACCAAACAGCCCAGGTACTTCATGTGCAAGTGACGTGGGATGCTTTAATAGGATGACCAGACACCGTGCTTTGGTAGCACTTTACTGGTTTCAAGCTACGGGGTCCCATTTCAGGATTTATGTGTACTAGGGCAAGATTAGTCATTTAAGGTAGCAGCAAATCACGTGGCAGGATGGCGTCATGGAAACTGGTTTCGAAGGACTGTGGTATATCTCTGCAGGTCCTGTAAATCAGCCGCCAGGGGTCGTTGCATGCGGGCGCAGAGTGGCACAGTGCTGGCGGAGCCAGTGCGCATGCCTGCTGAGTGCAGTACTTTGAGCATCAGTCCTTGATTTATTGCCCAACAGTGCACACAGATGGTGACAATTTGCGATTGCAGTTTGTAGAGATTAGTGACGCAGGAGAGGGTGCGTTGCTGTAACACACACACATCGGGGCAGATTTATGTTTCCTGGTGCATCCCTGCAAATCAGCAAGGATGCGCCAGGAATGATGCGTCACGCAAGTTTACCCTTGCGCCACACATGATGCGCCGCATTTACAATGCGGCGCATCATGGCGCAGGAATAAACAGATGCGTGACGCATCCGATGGCGTAAGGTTGGCGCAGTGCTTCAGTTGCGTCGCAAGCGCGACGCAACTCCAGCACTGTTCCAACCTACCCTATCCCTAACATGGTGCGTCAAGCCTTACGCCTGCTTCAAGCAGGCGCAGGGTTTTGGCGCATCAGCGTTGGGAAAGTGACTCAGTCAAATCTTATAGATTTGACTGAGTCACTTTTCAGGGGCGTTCCTGCGACGGAACGCCCCCCCCCCTCTGTCGACACGCCCACGTGAAACCTGACGCAGGTTTTACGTGGCGCAGGGCTTTACATCGTGACGCATCTCCATAGATGCGTCACGATGTAAATATGGCGCAACGTGGCGCAGGGTTTACACCGCCGCTGCGTCACAAAAGTGACGCAACGGCGGCGTAAAAGTGGCGCATCTCCAATATAGATCTGCCCCATCATTCTTTGGGGATGACTTGTGTTTCTACAAGAGGTGTGGTTGTACACCACCACCAAGTGTAAATTTGTAACATTTTCGGCGTGGCTACATGCGAGGTTTATGATTTTTAACAGGTCCTCATCTCCTATAGCTGCTAAGCCACAGTGTTGCCCGCTTCCCATTGGCTGAATCCTGTCAAGGTGGGTCATACAGCCACTTTTCTTACCTCCCTGCATTACCCAGGCTGAGAGGTGTTACCTTGACCTCAGCACTGAAGCTGCTTGCATTTGCAAGCACTGAAAGTGTTTAACCTGACCTCGGGATTTTTCAAACCCCCACGTCCTGCCAGCACCCCCTTCTATTTGTGAGAATGGACCAGAAGGGGTTATGTTATAATCTCTTACCTGAGAAACAGAGAATTTCGCACCATAATCCCTAGAATTGCTAACTGCAGATGGGATGCACTTGTGTACTATGAAGCTAGATAAAAAACACACCAGTTGGAAACAAACATGCATTAACAGAAAATTACAATTTGAAAAACACACCCAGCATATTTAGTTTATTTACTAAAAGCAGTTTACACAGGTAATCACAGATCACCTTACCAGGTTCTACATGTCTGTTTGAAATATCGTCACTTACAGCCATTTCGAGCTCTATTACACTTAGATGCGTGGAAAAATGCACTTGATTTATTAAAAATAAAACTTAAACATTTTATTTTCACTTTTCTCTATGATTACTATTCAACATGACGTCACTTCTTGTGACGTCATTGTTAATTGCACATGATAATTATTGCTCCCATTATGTTCTTTGGACTAGTGCCCTGCATCCTACTCCTTTGTCTCTCAGGGACAATCACACTGAGATGTGATAGTGATCTTCTACATTAATAGAACAGAAAAGGTATTGCCCTTTCCTCTAACTTTGTCTCCTTTGCTCTCCTTCTGTCTCTTTTTTCGATCTTTTGCTTTTCACTTTGTCTCCACTCTCCTCTTTTTATATCTATATCTCCATCTCTTTAGATTACCCTCTCTCTCTTTCCCTCATCGCTTCCCTTCTATGTGTTCCTCTCTCCCTTTCCTTTCCCCTTTTCACTTGCCTTCTCTCTCTTCCTCTCTTTCCCTGTTTTGCTCTCATTTTAATCTGCTCTTAATATTTTGTTATGGCTGTGTCCTTTCCTTGCGTGTTTTGTTTTTCTGATGGGTCTTCGATCTCTAAAACCATATGAATTATATTGATCATTTATAAAGAGCACCCCACAGACTGAAATGTTTCTTGCATATCTGCCAAATGGCCTCATGCCGTTTGTGTTTCCTTGTGGCAGTTGTACTAATGCTTAGAAAATCCATACTTTTTATGGGAACAAAAAAAGCTTGGATTGGTCAAATGAGTCATGCATGACATGGCCCTGTGCAGTATTTGACAAATTAAGGACTGGCCGGCAGGTGTGGCCGTGTGAATGTTTACTATTGTGCAGCTGCTTATGATGGTGTCATGAGTTCCCAAGGGCACTCGGCCAGGCTCATACGCATTCCCTGAAAAAACACACAAAAGGGAGTGCCTTAGGAGTCCTTCAGTCTCCCACGTGGATCCCTTCCTCCAGGTTCCCCTTTCACAGCAGCATCTTGACCCTGAAGAAAACAACTCTGTTGGAGCCGATATCAAGGTAAGTCCATTTTGCACTATTTACCCATTGACTAGACTGGGCACATATTGTCCGGACTCCAGCAATGGGAAAGTAGTCACAGTAAGTATTTTTTAACCTTGGCATGCACATGTGTACATTTAACACTTGTGCAATCAACATATACACACCTGCATTGACACATATGAAAAAATATTCCTCTCCATCAGAAACAAAACCGCTGGCCCAGCAGTAACATCGTAATACGCGGACGGTAGACCACCAGCTCAGCGGTCTTCTCGGGACCGCTGCCTTGACAGTATAGTCATCTGACAGCCAAACTCATAATGAGGCCCATAGTAACAGCCTGGTTTATCTATGCGGGGGTATATTTTTAGAATAGTTTAAGTCATGGCTTGTTCAAAGTCTACGAATATTTTTTGGGGGGTAAGTTATTTGTAGGTCTGGGTGTGAAACTTCCCGCCACTCGCGGAGTTTACGGAATTCAGCAACTCCGCATTCCTTGGAGAACGCGGAGTTACTGATAAAATTATCACTCCAGAATGGAGCAGAGGGTTTTTTTGTTAGCACGCTTGAAATGTCCTTTTGCATGAGCAACTTGTCGAGTGCTAACAATTGCCCACAAGATTTTCAGAGCAGTTTGTGGGCACCACAAGATTTGCTGGCTAGCCGCATGCTTCCACAAGGTTTTGCAGGTGTCAACACGTTATTCAGGGGCTCCAGCAACTTCCAGCACATGTTTTCTGCTGTATGTGATCCTGAACGTGCAGGATCTACTGCGGCTGCAATCTGGAGAAGAATCTCTTCTCGAGAAGCATCATAATCTTCCCAAAAGGACGATTTGGAGTGAAAAAGCTCCTCACATGGACTTCTGGCGTTGTTTTTTTTGTGCGTGGAGTCCTATTTTTTTATAACTTTTTTCCCAACTGGAAGGAAGTGCTCCAGAGTCTCCAACTTCATGTTCCAGTCCAGCGGGCTCCTCCCAGTACATTGTCCATCTCCTGGTCACTTTTCATTTGAATCTGGAGCTGGAAGGATCACTTTTTGGGACTTATTATGATGTTGGTTGGAGTTGCCTCTGACCGACACTGCCTCGGACTTGGGACGCACCAACGTCAGGTTGGCGTTTCTGACGGCCTAATTACGATAGGACCAAACACTGTTTTGTCGCATACTCACTTTTCTCTATGGAAGCTTGTGTCACGGCCATAAACCGGCCATACTACAGGCTCCTATAGAGAAATGGGGTGGGGGTGTAAAACCATGCACCCCGTGGCAGCCCCCCCCCCATGCTGCCTGGCACACAGTGCAGGGGGGTACCCTCGACTTACATCTAAATTGAAAAACTGGTGTTGCTTGTTTGATTGGGGTCATGCAGCTGGATGGATTTGTACTTTTAATCGATTTTTAAAATGTATTGTGGTGGGTGGCGTGTAGTTTCAGTAGGGGCCTAGGTATTTCTTTGTAAGTAATAACACAGTTCACTACATTTTCTCCATATATTTTTTAATACATTTGTAATTTTGATTTAATTCACTATGTGGCCTAATCTACCAATAGGCCTTCCAGCCTGTAGGCCAAGTGATAGTCATGGGTGCATGAAACAACTGTTTGTGTGGTGTCTGTTGAATTGAAACATCATTGGATGGATTTGGATTAAAAAAAAAAAATTGGGTTTTCATTTGTGGTATTTCATGTTGTTTTTCTTCATTTCTTCCTGCAAACAGTGTTTAGACGGGATAATATCTTTTTAGGATGTGTGTTATTGTAAACCTTTTTAGCCTTGTTAATTTTTGTTGTTGTCATTGCTGAATTCATGCTGTGTTTCCTGTGTTACCAATGCCTCCTTTGTCTGGCCGATGTGTTTGTGTATGTGTTTACTATTGGCCACCATTTGAATTTGTTCTCCATGTGGCCAGGGGCCATTCCGTATAGTCAGTGTTCATAGGCCTGCACGTGTTCTTAGTTTTCGAGGCCTCCGGCTTGTTGCTGTGACCATGTAGCTGGCGGCCATTTTGTGTAGGGAGCTTGTGTGCTTTTGCCATAGGCATGCCTTCTTGCTTGCTGTTTGACCATGTGGTCGGTGGCCATTTTGTGTAGGCAGCCAGTGTGCTTCTGCCATAGGCCTGCATGTTTTCTTTTTTTTCACGTCCTCCTGTTTGTTGTTGCTTTTGACCTTGTGGCTGGTGGCCATTTTGTGTGGCCAGCCAGTGTGCTTTTGCCATAGGCCTGCATGTCTCCTTTGCTGTGGCCATGCCTTCTTGCTGGTTGTTGTTGCTCTGACCATGTGGCTGGCAGCAATTTTGCGTAGGCAGTCAGTGTGCTTTTGCCATAGGCCTGCATGTGTTCTTTGTTTGTGGCCATGCCGTCTTTCTGGTTATTATTTGTTTTGCACGTGATTTTTCTTCTTCTGTAAATGAAAAATGTTGCACAGTTTAGTACATTTTCTCAATTTTTAAAATAAATTTGCTGTATTCTTTTAATTTACTATGTGGCATAGTCTGCCAATGGAATGGGCCTTCCAGTCAGAAGGCTCAATGCTATCCATGGGTGCATGAAAAACAACAACTACTGCTATGTCTGTTAAATTGAAACATCATGTAGGCCATGGATGGCATTGGATTAAAAAATACAAAAAGTGTTTTGTTTGAGGTATTTTTCATTTTATTCTGTAAACAGTGTATAGGTGCGGTAATGCCTTTGGAGGATGTGTGCTGTTAGCACTGTTGATTTTCATTTTTGGCATTGGTGAATTAATCAATGCTGTGTTCTCTCTATCTAACTATGTCTGTCGTGTGTGGTTGCCATAGTCCACCATTTCCCTTTGTTCACCATGCCATGAGGCCAGGGGCCATTTTGTATAGTCAGTGTCCATAGGCCTGCATGTGCTCATTATTTTCCAGGCCTCTGGCTACTTGTTGCTGTTGGCTGGCAGGCAGTATGCGTAGGCAGTCCGCTTTTGTCATAGGCCTGCATGTGTTCTTTGTTTGTGGCCATGCCTTCTTGCTATTTGTTGTTGTTGTTGTGACCAATGGCCATGTGGCTGGAGGCCATTTTGTGTAGCCAGCAGTGAGCTTTCCCAATAAACCTGCATGTGTTAAATTAAGTTTGTTTCCCATGCCTTCTTGCTTGTTGTTTGTGACCATGTGGCTTGTGGCCATTTTGTTTAGTCAGCCAGTGTGCTTTTGTCATAGGCATGCATGTCTTTTCTTTGTTCCCAATGCCTTCTTGCTCAGTGTTGTTGTTGCAGACCATGTGGCCATGGCAGGCAGCCAGTTTGTGCATCCAGCCAGTGTGGCCCTTTGCTATATGCTTACATGGATGGTTGAGCAATAAGATAGCAGTTTAATAAATTCTTATTATATCTTTGAGAATAACTTTACTTATTTATAATTTTTGTAGTCTTTTCTTCTTCAATTTTTGTTTTTCAATTTTTCTTTTTTTTTTATTAATTGTTAATTTTGATTAATTTGTTAATGTTTTTCACATTTCTTATTTATTTCTTTATATATATATATATATATATATTCTGTTCAGCCGTTCGGGCTGTACCTTCGACTAAAGGTCCTATGGGAAAATGCATGGGGAAAACGTGTTTTGGGACCCCCCTTTTTTCTCGACCCCCGCTTGACGAATCCCCCTGAGACTTTCAGGGTAGGAGCTGAGCGGAGCGTCCCATTAGTTTTGAAAATTTCGCGAAGATTCGTCAACCGGCGCCAAAGTTATTCAAAATAGAATTTTGAGATTTCCTATGAAAGCACGGTCCTATCTATAACTATCTACTGGCGACCGCCAGTAGATAATATATATATATATATATATATATATATATATATATATATATATATATATATATATATATATATTCACTGAAAAAACCATAGGTTTCAGACATGTTATAGTTAGCGGAAATTTTACTGATAAAAAACCAATGAAATTCCCCCGTTATAGTTAGTGCAGGCAACTATAACTCACGCGACAGCATCTTCTGCTGATGACATATGTGTCTTTATGAAAAAAAAATATTTCTAATATATGTATAGCTAAAAATGTATGGAAGAAGACATGGGCAAATAAATGTCTAAATACAGTATTAGCATCAGCAGAAGATTGCGGTCGCGTGAGTTATAGTTGCCTGCACTAACTATAAGGGGGAATTTCATTGGTTTTTTATCAGTAAAATTTCCGCTAACTATAACATGTCTGAAACCTATGGTTTTTTCAGTGAATTTGCAAGGTTTTTTAAATGCTAATTCCTAACTATAACGTGTGTGAAACCTATGGTTTTTTCAGTGAATTTGTACGGTTTTTTAAATGCTAAGTTACTTTACGCCATTCGTGGCGTGCACGCCCACTTAACGCAGTTCGTTCCGTGCGCGCACCGTGCGCTTCGCGCACCGTGCGCTTCGCGCACCGTGCACGCACGGTGAGCACGCGGTGCGCTTCGCGCACCGCGCGCCCACTTTACGCAGTTAGTGCCATACACGCAAGGTGGGCACGCAGTGCGCTACGCGCACCGCGTGCCCACGTTACACACCGTGCGCACATGGAGGACATATTATGCGCTTCCTTGTGATAGGTAATCTGTTAAATTTAATTTGTAAGTGATGACAATAATATGCCATGCACAGAGAGTGTTTTTTTTTTTTATTAAAATTTTTAGCGTAAGCGCACCGTACGCGTACGGTAAGCGTAATCGGCGAAATTTTCAAAAAATAAAAATTTACCGTTTTTGGCCTTTGAGGACTCAACTAACATGGCTATGTGCATGGGCGCTGTCTAAACAGCCCCTTTATATGTTTTTTGCCTTTATTTACAGCCCCCCCCTCAGAGTGCGAGAGAGAAAATGGCGGCCGCCGCTTCCTGGTTTCGACCGATTCGAATGTTTACTTAGATGTAACAGCCAATCAGAATCGCGCTCGCGCACGCCACCGTACGCGTACGGTAAGCTTACGGTAAGCGTACCGTAAGCTGGCTCAGATATATATATTGATTTAAAGGCTATTTTCTCAGAATCTACTGAACAGATTTACACCAAACCTACAAAAGGCACTTCCTTGACCTGAGGACTACCTCTCTGCCAAATTTCTAGTAATTCTGTTCAGCCGTTCGGGCTGTAGCCCTGTCTAAAGGTCCTATGGAAAAATGCATGGGAAAAACGCGTTTTGGGACCCCCCTTTTACCTCAGCCCCCGCTTGACGAATCCCCCCGAGACTTTCAGGGTAGGAGCGGAGCGTAGCGCCCCACCTATTTTGAGAAATTCGCGAGGATTTGTCGACCGGCGCCAAAGTTATTCAAAATAGAATGTTGCGGATTTCCTATGGAAAAGGGGTCCTAACTATAACTACCTACTGGCGACCGCCAGTAGGTAATATATATATATATATATATATATATATATATATATATATATATTATATATATATATATATGTATATATGTATATATGTATATATATATATATTTAATCATTTTCAAGAAATCTGGCATCAATGAATCAATGCAATCACAAGGAGATGTGGGTGCTACCCTGAAACTGGTCCCACAATGCTTGTTTCCAGTCCAGGGAGGACCTGGCCTGGCAGTTCAGGCTGGACTGTTCCCATGAGGCACAGGGTCGAGACTGATTTGCATATGGCTGGGTCCAAACTGGGGTGGCGAAGTGAGCTAAAGAACGATTATGGTTTCAACCCTGATTTTTGACTGGGATGAGTGTCTGAAAAGTTTTATCATTCTGTCCATCATCTCCTTGTGTTTGCTTTGTTCGCCCTAAGTTGGCAGGATATGCTCAGACATGGGTCCCTTGCTCACTTTGCCACTGGATTCAAGCTAGCCTGGCTGATGAGGGCTGTTACCCCAAAACCAGTCCCAGGATGCTTGTTTCCAGTCCAGGTAGGACCTGGCCTGGCAGTTCGGGCAGGACATTTCCCATGAAGCACAGGGTCAAGACTGATTTGCATATGGCTGGGTCCAAACTGGGGTGGCGAAGTGAGCTCAAGAACGATGATGGATTCAACCCAGATCTGTGACTGGGGGTGAGTGTCTGAAAAGTTTTAGCACTCAGTCCATCATCTCCTTGTGTTTGCTTTGTTCGCTCTAATTTGGCAGGGTATGCCCAGACGTGGTCCCTTGTTCACTTTGCCACTGGATTCAAGCTAGCCTGGCTGATGAGGGGTGTTACCCTGAAACGGGTCCCAGGATGCTTGTTTCCAGTCCAGGGAAGACCTGGCCTGGGAGTACAGGCTGGACTGTTCCCTTCATATCCTTGTGTTTGCATCAATGAACCAACCCCATGTCTGTGATAGGTGCACAACAGCATTTATTGTCTAAGAATGATTCCATTGTAATTTGTCAGCTGCACCTCCCTGAGTGCCACATCCCACACAATGCACATAAAGTAAACAGTTACATTTGTATGCTGTTGCTCTTTCTTATTCTTCCTGAGCATGAACCGTGAAAGTTCATGTTGGTGTAGTTTTCCGTTTTACCAATGGATACACTGTATTGTTAATTATCTAACCACTAAATGATATTGTTTGTTTGTACTACTAATTGAACTTCAACAATGCCAAGTTTCACTGATGTTGCTTCTTTTCTTGTAGTTGCACAAGAGACAACGTCATCCACAGGACTGCCAGACAGAAGGCCTGTGCATGACGTGACGAATGACCCACACATCACGGACATCTCTTCAACTTGTGAAGCTAAGTGCCACTGCTAACTGACAGTTTCAAGATGGCCCAAAGAAAGGTGGTAACAAGAAAGTGGCCAGTGAGAAGATGAAGGAGCTTCCCACAACTGGTATGTTGACCCAGACCTTTTTCGAAAACAAAAGCTGTGCCTGCCGCACCAGCCTCAGGGAAGCAAGCTGAGAACTGCACCCAGAGATTGAGCTTTATGCTGAGGAAGTGGAGGAAGACGCTCTTTCAGAAGATCCATTGTCTTCCAGATCTGCAGCAAGAAAAAGGAGGTTAGTGCATTATCTTGTTTTCCAAGCCCCCCCTTCTGATGACCTAGACACCACTTGGATCCCATCTCAGTCTGAGAGTGAGACAATCCCAAGAAGCTAGTGAAAATAAATGTTCCCGAAAGCTTAGACTTATGGGTGCAGATGTAGAGGAGGAGGATGACAAAGAGCCAGTCATCATGGATGTTAGCCTAGCCCCATTGGAGACTGACGTTACCCCATCCCAACTTGCTGTGAGGGATGTGGCACCACAGATACCACCACCAGCTGTCATGTTTTCAAAGTCCCAGCAGTGACCTACATACACAACCACCTCAGTAGAAGTAGGTACTGCAGAGAGTCAAACATCAAAACACCCACCTACCACCAGTTCATCTGACATTGGCAGTAGCACCAGCATCAGAAAGTTGGCCTCCCCAGTTTGGCACTTCTTTAGGGTTATCAAGAAGGAGGTGAACATTGCCATATGCTACATTTGCAGATCAAGTCTTAGTCAGGGTAAGCTTCGTACAAACTATGGTACTGGGGACGAAGCAACCCATTTGAGAAAGCATCAAATGATCCAGCAGGAGGCACACCTTAGCGGCCAAAAACTGCAAGTGTTGTTGGTGAAGAGGGTGAAAGGCTGAGCAGGGGATCTGATCCAATCACGGTGGAAGGTGAAGAAGAGGAAGACATTTCCATTATGCAAAGCAGCCCTCTCCCCAGCAGTGCAGTAGTATTGCCCACATCAGCAACATCACAGTGACTGCTCCGCTGAAACGCATATTGAGCCTCCCAACGTCTGCTCTAAAGAAGTCACCTTCATCAGTGGCACCAGAAAAGACAAAAATCCAGGCTACTATTCCTGGCATGTTTAGGCAGGAGGGGCAGTATGAACGCAACCACCCAACAGCACGTTTGTACAAGGCAAAGCTGGCTAAAATGTTAGCGCCAGACCTCCTCTGGTTTTCTTTTGTGGAAGGGGTGTTTTTAAAAATATTTGTGGTAGCCATCTTCCCAAAATGGTAGCGACCAGCTGGTCCTATTTCGGCAGAGTTGCTGTTCCAGGGCTAAATCCCGATGTGCTTGATTTGCTTGGACAAGCCTTGCAGCAGAGTGCTGTTCACACTAACCACCTGACAACTGACATGTGGACTAGTTGCCAAGCCACTGATTACATGTGCATCACTGCACACTGGATCTCTTTTGTGGGGGTTAGAGAAAAATATCTGCAGGTGTTGACACTGCTGAGATATTTAATGATGCTCAGAAGCATGCAATAGCAGCCATGTTCGCCATGAAGAAATCCCACACTGCTGCAAACATTTTGGGAAACTTTAACAACAAGGTCTTTGAATGGCTGTGACCAAGAGGGCTTAACATTGGATTTGTTGCCACGGACAATAGCAGTGATATAGTTAAGGCCATGGCAGATGGTGACTATTTCAGGATCCTATGTTTGGCGCACTGTATCAACATCATTGTACAGGACTTTCTCAAAACAGAAGACCAAGTAAGCAACTTACTTTCCACCTGCAGAAGAATCTGCACTCATTTCAGCTATTCATTTAAAGCCTGGAAACTGTTGAGGGTCATTCAGCATGATAATGCAATGCCAGTTAAAGCAATCCTACAGGAGGTGCCAACATGTTGGAACTGGACTTATTACATGCTTGAACGCATGTTTGTGCAGTACAGACCAATCAATGAGTATGTCATGCAAAGAAGGGATGCAACTGTGGAAGGCATGATCATTGAGATGGACCAATGGGGCCTATTCAAATGCATGACAGAGTTGCTGCTCCCTTTTGAGGTGTTCACACGAGAAGGGCAGTAACATGGGCCAAGCTATCCCGTTGTTACACAAGCTACAGGAACAGCTAAAGAAGGTGTCTGCAATATACACAAATGTGGAGGAAAAAAGATGTGCATGAGTTGGTGGAGAGCTTGATCCTTCACTTACCTGTTAATACAAGGGTTCAAAGAGACATTGTGTCATCCAAACATTACATCTGTGCCACAATTCTTGATCCACGGTACAAACCATTGCTGTCCACTTTCATTCCTTTTTCAGACGGGGATGTTGCAAAATACACAACATGGATAGCTGAGCTAGCCAGTCAGCTAGAAAAAGAATGGCAGGGAATTAGAGGCCCACTTCTCCAGGACACAAGTTCTGCGGAGCAGCCTTCAAGTTCAGAGCTTGAGGGCAGTGGTGTTGGCTCACATCAGCCAAAACGAACAACAAGAACACCATCAACACCAAGAACAGGAGCGTCTGCCCCAAAATCTGCAGCTGAATGGTTTCTACTGGCAGGGCTTAAGTCCAGTACAGAGCCAAAGGCAAAAGAGGTTGAGCAAGGTGGAGCACCAATGACCATTGGGCAGATGGTCCATGCCTATCTGGATGACCCATGAGAGGTCTACCTTGATCAAATCCCATTGGTGTATTTGTATGGGAAGAGACTCCAATGGCTGGTGCTCAGCAGGCTGGTAATAAACTATTTGGTTTGCCCAGTAGCCAGTGTCTCTGCTGAGCATGTTTGCAGTGCTGCTGGAGCTATTGTCATAGTGCGAAAGACTGGTTTCACCCCAAAACGTGGAAAGATAAATCATGATTAAAATGAATCAGCAGATTATGCCACCAGATTACTACATACCTGAAGTATGACAGGAGGAACATGAAGGAAATTCAGGTCATGGAAGTAGTGTACCTACTTCTGGGTGAACCACCAGAGTTTGAGGACGAGCTCTACTTTCCTGACTACTAGGCCTGGGCCAACAACCATAGAACTTTCTCTCTCAGTCTCTATTACTGATCTGTTTTCCTTCTTTGACGACAAAAGAAAAGATATAGCTAGGGGAACATTATTTAATTTATTTGTTTGTGTCTGTGTGACTAATTTATCCCCACCGTCTTACTCTTAGACATATTATTTTACCCGATTGGAGTTGCAACGGTGTGCAGTGGAGAAATCCCCCCCACCCAATTCCCTCAAGGACATTGGATGGAGAGATACAAACAACTGTGTGCCTGCCGCCAATCCTGGGCCGTGACCATCCACCCTTTTCTAGCTTATTATAACCCTAGTCGGACTGACTCACATTATTTGATTTAGACTGGCCAATGTCTGCTTCATGAACAATGGATCTGCAATGTACCACAGTCACGGTGACCACACCTGAATTAGAAGAACAGGCATATGTCATGCATTGCATGCTGAGTGATTATTATTTGTGAGTGTGTTGAGATCATTCATGTGGTGGCAGGCAGTGACACTGGGTGTTTGTTTATCTGTAACTATTACGCTTAAATGTGTTTGTGATGATTTACAATGTTGGTGGCCTACCAACGGCCGATAATTTTTTCCCATGAAGGTGATTTCTTTTTCCTTCCCGTTTGAAAGCTAGCGAGATTTCTTCACTGGGTCCACTTCACACCTCTTTGTATAGTACACAAAAAATGACTCAATATTTCTCTTGTACTACAGGTTGATATATTGCATTTGAGTCAGGACACAGTTGGCACGGAGTTGGACACCTTACTCAGATCAGGGATGTTGAAAAGACTAATTCGAGAACTGCCACCAGAAGAAGTAAGTTTTCAACTTCACTGAAACCAACCAATTTGGTGATGACTGTAAAGTGGCATAAACTGGCCTTTTCCAACTCTGTGTAGTGGTGGTGAGTGGTGACAGTAGTGCATTGATTTTCCTTGATTGGGAAAATGCAATGTTTCTGGGTCTGTGTGTGCTCAGTGGTGGTTCAGTGGGGGGTTCTGTTGTTGAAGGTAACTGGTAACAGACATATAGTCATGAATGATCATCACATTATACATGTGCTGATAGGCTACATATTGTTGTTATATGATTTATTATGATGAATTTATGATCATTATGACAGTTCCGAGTTTGATCAGCCTGATACAGATAGTTACATAGGGCCACTTTTTTGTGATTTTTGTTTGTTGTAAATTGCCCTCACCTAGTTGTTCATACACCATGCTTAAATGAATGAGTGCAAGAAGGACTATTCTTCTCTTCTCTCTTTTACTGCCTCTGAGTCATCCCGGTGCACTCCTTATGAAGTTTAACTTCTTTCATTCTCATTGATTCTACAATATCAATTTTGTTTTCAATCTGCAGGCACTCTTATCCTGTACCAAACTGGAAAACCAACATAACACTCAAGCTTACCTTGGGGGGTGCGTGGCCTGATTGGCAAAGATGGCAGTTGCGTTTTGAGAGAGCTTCACCACTAAACACTGCTAATCTGACATAATCCTGCTGTACACCGCACCACCCGAATGGATGGACCCCCCTGTGTCCTTCACATGGCTGAGGCTTGTAAGATGAGCTCAGGATGGCCCCCGCCTCGTCTTGTGAGCTCAGAAACTAGTGACGCAGTACCAGACCTGCCATTGTGGCAAGAACTCTGCCCGGCCTGGAGACAGAGCTCTGCAGAGAGAAGACGAAGGGACAGTGAGGAGAGCTGCCAGGGCAGATGGGGGGCACCTGAGGAAGCACGATCTCCCCATGAGGTTCGTGGGACCCCTATGAGACTGCTGGAGGCATGGGAGTGCACGCCCTGAGGTGCTGGACATGGGACTGCTTGTAGCTGGCCACAGCCGTCCTGAGTCGCCTACAGAGAGTGGAACACAAAATTGCAATGAGTGCGTGTGAAGAGCCCACAGAACTTTGAGGGCCACCCGATACCTATATTTCCAGACTTCCCCTTAAGGTCGAAGAGCAGTGGCGAACATTCTTCTCAATTAAGAGGAGACTTCACGACCTTAATCTACACTACAGTCTGAGGTTCCCTGCGAAACTCTGGGTGGTTTACCAGGGAAAGGTCCACTTATTCTTCACAGCTAGTGAGGCCTCAGAGTGGGTGGACACACTGCCAGAGGCCCCATCCCAGGACTCGGGGGAAAATGAGATCACAGACCCAGATGGCTAGATGCAAATCATCGTGACAGAGGAGGCACGTCATGAGGAGCACACAGACTGAAGCCGTACGGGGACGTATAGAGGTGTGCTCCAATGGAATGTTGGTTGATACAGATGCCCTGCCGGCAACACAAAACCCTATCTGGACAGACGGAGTGGCCCTGAGTACTGCACGGACTGCATAGACGATGGCAAATCATGTTCTCACCGCTGTATGGTGCGCTGTGTGTGCAAGACGGGCTGAATGACAGGTGGCGGCTTGGCTGAGAGTCTCTGTGGGGTCCCTGATGAAGGACACATCCATTTAACACCTGTCCTGTGGAGCCTGTCCAACCGCCTTTTAATGTCACAGGATTGGATGGGGGAGTTGCCATCCATGCCTATGTTGTTTTTCAGTCTCAATGATTTTATGTACTTAACAGCACAACGGGGGGACCTGACAGAGACTTCATCTATACAAGATGCATTGAGGTGCACAGCCTCAACATGTAGGGACCAGGGGTCATTTGGGTGTGGCAGGGTATTGGGAGGGGGAGCTTTTCCTTCCCTTAGCACCTGTCATGGTGCACTGGCCCCTATCATTGCAAAACAGTTGTCTCAATCTCTAGTTAGATTTAATCATAAGCATAATGTTCAGTGTGGAGCAGTACCTGCAGGTTCTAGTGTTGCTCGTTGTAAGACAGGACGGGCTGACGGTACTGCCCATGGGGTGGGAGGAGTTGTAGGTAAGGGATGTTCATTTCTTGATTCAATACAGTGGGGTAGGTGACAGCTCAGGTGAGTGGATGAAAGACGACATGACGGGGTGATGTCTGGTGCTCTGTCTGGATGTTGGATTGATCTTGCCGGTTCTTTGGAATGGCTGAAATGACATTTAAGTTCCTGACATGGAATGTCATGGTATTGGTCCAACCAGAGAAATGCAAGAGATGTCAAATTTTGGTTGCCTTTTTACAGGAGACACGTGTCTGGGGAGACTGTCTCTCCACTCTGCATAAATGATGTAGGGATCAATTGTATGCTACCTTGTATTCGGGGTTTGCATGGAGTGCCCTAATCAAGATAGAGGTCACGTTGTAGACACTGAGGGCTATTTTGTGATTCTGTTCAGTGTTCTGGATGGGAGGGATCTCTACATAATAAATGTATAAGCTCCAAATGTAGACAGTCCAAGTTCTTTATTGAGGTGATGAGAGCAGAGGTCCCATACCTTAATGATAACATACTGTTAGCTGGTGACTGTAACTGTGTTTTAGAAACAACATCAGACTGTGAGACTCCAAAAGTTCATACATACATCCCAGGTACAGACACTGATGTTGCATTTTATGTTATTGGACATACTGAGGGAAAGACATACAAATTCTATAATATTTTCTTGCTATACGCAGGCAGTGGGTACATATAGTAGACTAGATTACTGTCTTATGACCTCTGGCCTTGCTGCCCTGCGGGGTGACGTATCTGGCGAGGCATGTCTCTGACCTCTTCCCCCTGTTGGTTACGCTGACAAGAGGACAACGCGTCCTGCAGTGCCACTGTGGCGCGTGCGGGCGGAGACACTGACAGACCCACCTTTGGTGGCCACAAGCCAGGAGGCTCTTGACCATTATTTCTAGGAGAACTGGGAAAATTCAAGCAGTAGGACTCATGAATGGGAAGCAATGAAAGTGGTACTTAGGGGAGTTTGCATAAATACATTATACGGGATGAGGCAACAGTTGATGTGAGACTTAAAACAAGATGAATTCAAACTGCATACAAAAGACACTCCCGGACACCCCCTTAGACTGGAAGAGTGGCGCCGCATATGTGGGTTGGTACTTGATGACTGGCAGGCACTGGAAAAATATACTTACACGGCCTACAGACAGAGACTCCATGCAGAGGGGCCATAGTGGGATGGATTTTTCCGCAGGATTACAGCTACCCTGCCTGGGACCGGAGGATAGGCACACTTTAGACGGACTTGAGTAGAGAAGAGATCCTTGCCTCACTGATGAATCAGAAGACAGCTAAAACACCAGGGAACGACGGCCTCTCTGCAGAATTTTATCATAAATACGCTGATCTGATGGTCGATAGTTAAATAGGGGTAGTTGGTGAGGCATACCGACTGGGGCGCTGACCGGATACTATGCGTGAAGCACCTGTAGTGTTTGTGCCCAAACCGGGTAAGGCAGTGGATGAAGTGAAGTCTTGCAGACTGCTTTTGATGCTGAATGTTGATACAAAAATATTGAGCGGCCTGTTGGCATCCTGAATGCGTCCCTACCTGCCTACTCTCATACATAAAGATCAGTGTGGGTTCATCCTCAAGAGGAGTACCATGTTTAATTTACGTAGATTGTTTCATATCTTCCAAGCCCCTGTACTATGGAATGACCCATGCGCGCTAGCTTTCCTTAATATAGAACAGGCCTTCAATTCGGTTGTGTGGGGTTATGTCTGGCAGGTCTTGGAGGAAATTGGTTTTGGGCCCAAATTCATTTTGTGGCTTAAGTTACTGTATACTATGCCAACAGCCAGAGTTCGGACTGGCGGCTTTGTCTCAGCGTCCTTCCCGTTGTGCTGCTCAATGAGTCAGGATTGCCCGCTATTGCCACTGCAGGAAATGGAGTCGCTGGCAGTGCTGCTGCGGTGCAGACTTGTGCCTTGGGGGATTGCGATGGGGGGCCCGTGCACAGAATCTCATTCTATGCAGACAATGCCCTGGTGTACCTGCGGAAACAAACTGAGGCACTACCGGTGCTGTTGTTAGCACTGGGGGGTTTTGTGGAGGTATCCGCCCTCTCGGTGAATACCCATAAGTCACTGCTCATGCCGCTTGGAACACTTGCGGCAATGGACCCCGTGCTTCTCCCAAATCTTGTGCTACCGTGGAGTCTGGAGGGGGTGCGCTACTTGGGAATTAGGATAGCCACTGAGAAACAAAGATTCTTGAACTTGAACATAGGGAAGGTGCTTACTGGACTGAGCGCATCTGTCTGCCCTGGAGAGACCTCCCCCTAACACTGATAGGGAAGACGACCATGGTAAAAAAGGTGGTACTACCTCGCTTCCTCTACATCTTGCAGTGTGCGCTATATGAAATCCCTCAATGATACTTCAGAGAGCTGTACAGTATCCTCGTGGCCTTATTGTGGAAGTAGCTCCTCATTTGCGGGACCCGAATCCCAAACACTCACCCCTACTTAGTTGGGCAGATTGGCCATGTCTGGGAGCGGATGGTCATGATAGTCCTACGCAGGGCCCCATATGCACGAGATATGCTGATATGGGCACTCAAACCCTTTGTAGAAATAGAGCACACCATATTGATACAAAAATGGAAAGGAGGAGGATGCGAAGTGCTGGGTGGACCTATACATGGGGAGTCAGTTTATTACCCCCGGGAGGATGCAATGGACTCATTTGCACTGGGCGTGGGACAATATTTGGGGGCAGATTTTCAAAGAGTTTGCGCTGGCGCTCTCATGACGCAAAGTGGCACAAAACCTTGCACACATTTTCAGATAGGCGCAAGTATGTATTTTCACCATATTTTAAAGTTAGCGTGACGCACAAACGGTTTAGGTTTTCTCTGCGCCAAAGTCGATTTAATGTATGCAGAATGGGTGTTTCAGGGTGTTACCTATGCAAAAAGCACCAAAACCGTGTAGGCACAAGTATTTACAAGAGTCACACAAAGGGACGCGAAGTAGCTAAAAAAGATTAGCGCGGAAAAAATAGCGCAGGTACAAAACAGGCGCAAAAAGAGCTGGAGCCATTTACTGGGAGATCTACCAGCAGAAGCACAACAAATATCTACTGTCTGTGCAAACCATGGTGATTGTTATTGTCCGTCACCATTTCAGCAAGCATTCACATTGTATTGGGTGTGTGGAAGTATTATTTTAGCTCAATTCACTATTCAGATTGCATAAGGAAGTATTATTTTAGCTCAATTCACTATTCAGATTGCATAGTAATCTGAGTGTAGGGGCAATGTATACATAGCTAAGACCCACATTTCATATCCATCAAATTCATATGTCACTATAGATAGTAAATAAAAAAATTACTGTGCCTGGCAAATGGCAAATGTGGAGGTGAAATAGATGCAATAGATGCATGCATTCCTCCCACAGGATAAGTTATTCCTGTGCATGGCATAAAAATATTTGAACTATAAGCAAGAAACGCAAACGCAAACAATACTATCTTTATAATGTCTCAATTGCCACCAAATATGTATGGGATCCCTCCCATATAAACTGAAAATATTCAGAATCTACAACTCCATAGGGGGGGAGAGGTGTACAGTTGCATGCCAGCAGAGTGATGGTCAGCTGATGTCAAATGCTATTACAACAGTCTGTAAGGAGGGTGAAAGTCTCACCTAAAACAGCAGACTGTCTGTAAATAAGCTGGAATATGATGGCTCAATATAGAGTGCCAAAAGCACACTCATATAATGTGCTAAAATGATGTTCTTGAAGAACACCAAATGGAGTGTAAGGATCACTTACAGAGAGCTGTGAATTTGTATAAAGTAACCACATATATATATATACAACTACATGTCCAAATGAGCCAGTAAACAATAGTCCTTGAAAAGTTACATTTTGGACTTCAGATGACAATACACACAGGTATTGGATTACAATCAGGGATTAAGGTTTGATGACAAAGCAGTGGACGAAATACTAAGGGCTCCACCCCTCCTAGGGCCTGATGGCAACTCAGCCTCTGGGAGCCAATCAGAAGATTGGACATCCCTCACATCGATGAAAAAGGAGTGGCTTAAAGTCACTCTACATGGGGCTTTAATGACTGAATACTGATGGGCCAATATTGCCCCTAATGGCCTTATGGTTAACAACTTCCCCAGACTGCCCCTAGAAGATGCCACATTTAAAAAAGAATGGTCCCTAGTTGCTTGGAAGTGCACTAGGGACTGGCTTGTATTAATCATCACCACAGCAAAAAGAATTGCAGACGCCCTGTTGATCAGGATACAGATCGCTGAAGGGGCTTTAAAAACAACTATCCAACTAACGACTTACTAATCCAAGTTGGCCGAGATCAACGCTGAGATAACCGAGAATAAGGACTACTTGATGAAACAAAAAATTGCTAAACTTCAGAAAGATATAACTAAATTTGATAAGGAAAAGGTGTATCCCTATCTGAAAGCAGATTATACCTCAGTTAAAACCAGTTATTCAAGCGATGAGAGCTCAGACAACAGAAGGGGTTCCACTAACAGCGACTCCAGCACTGGACATGGAGGCAGTAATAATTCTAGAAGGTTTAACAGACCCAATCAATATTTCAATACCCCGTCCTTCCCAGCTCCTCCGCTCCCTTATTGGCAATATCCAATGTATCACCAAGGACAACCCCAATTCTTCCACAACAGCAACCCATCTTTTTTAGACAGAGGTTGGGACAGAGGAAGAGGGCAGAGAAGAGGAGGGCAAAAGCAAGTGCAGTGGCAGGAACAACCTCCAAGCAACATTGAAACGAGGTGCAAGACAAGAGGTCAGAAGAATTGATAGTAAATCTATCACACAGACCACTTACTGAGACAGAAACAATGGTCCTTAAGAAAGGCCTAGGTTTTGTCCCCACCCCCAAGATTGACAAATTCAGAGATCAGTGTGAATTACAGAACTTCTTCAGAAAGGTTCGCCTAAAAGCCTTTTTTCAAGACAGACTTACTGACGATCAGGTTGACACAGGGTTACGTAACCCTTCTACATTTACACCTGGTAACAGTATGATTCCTGTAGAAGTATTAGCGTTTGAAAAAGCCGTACTCAATGAATTGGCAAACCCCTACAACAACAAACCATTTCACAATCTGTCTAAAACAGAACTGGCGGCTGCCAGATCTCTGGCTGAGGACGTGACTATCACCATAAAGCAGGCCGACAAAGGCGGTGCCACTGTCATCCAGTCAACTACTGACTATGACACAAAATGTCTAAAACAAACTACACAACACAAAGTACTACACTTCAATAACAGACAACCCCACTAATAGATTGACATCTAAGATTACCAGCATGGTCCATGAAGCAGTCACTAATGAATGGATCAATAAAAAAGAGGCTGATTTCCTGATTGCAAAAGAACCTAGAATACCATACTTTTACACACTCCCGAAAATACACAAAGGCATCACGCCCACCCCAGGACACCCTATTGTGTCAGACATTGGCTCACTACTTGAGCCGTTGTCTAAATTCTGTGATCACTTTCTTCAACCTCTAGTGAAACAGACGCCATCCTACGTGAGAGACACCACCGACATCCTCCGCATCATAGAGGAAGTACCCAACAGCAATGATATAGATTACCTCATGACAGTTGATGTGGAGGCTCTATACACGAACATTCCCCAAAAAGCTATGCTAGCAGTCATTGAAACCGCTTTGGGTAAAATAGAATGGACATCCCCAACCCCGATCACTTTCATAATGGAATGCGCGACGGTAGCATTAACAGAAAACTTTTTGGAGTTTAAAGATCAATTGTATCACCAATCACAAGGTACTTCAATGGAGAGTACCTTCGCCCCTAGTGTGGCCGGTTTGTACATGTCACACTTTGAGGACGAGGTCATCAGGAACACCGACAATCCATATATGAATAATCTGTTACTATGGAAACGTTTCGTTGATGATATCCTCATCTTTTGGAAAGGGGACCTGTCTACTTGTGAGAACTTCGTACTATGGGTGAATAATCAAAATGAATACCTGAGGTTTACCCACACTGTCTCAGCCACTGACATACCGTTCCTCGATCTTAACATCAGACTAGACAATGGTTCATTAAACACCACACTGTATAAAAAACCTACAGACCGGAATAGCTTATTACTGTACAGTAGCTATCATCCTAAATCACTCAGGGCCAATTTACCTGTGGGCCAGTTCCTCCGTATTAGACGGAACTGTAGCTCCATTACAGACTATAAATCAGAAGCACAGACTTTGGCCACTAACCTGAGAGAGCGTGGATACCCAGAACGTCAGATTAGTACTTCCATGAAAAGAGCAAGGAATAACCCATGTGAAGCCCTCCTAGAGGTCAACACCAAGCCCCTTGTCGACACCCTGACCTGTGTGACATCATTCAAGCCTGAATCAAACAGAATAAAATGCATTGTTAAAAAACATTGGAACATACTTAACACGGGTGACCTACAGATCCCTGATCCTAGATTTGCATTTAGAGGCACTAAAAATCTAAAGGACATCTTGATCAACAGCCGCCCAAAGCACACACACCACACAGACCAAAGACAACTTTGGGATTTGCCTCCAGTCACCGGCCACTACCCGTGTGGTTTCATGTACAGTGTGTCTCTTTACCATTACCACAAAAGAAGTGTCCTTATCGGAAACCTTTCAATGGAAAATGAATAGACACACCAATTGCAATACTACGCACTGTATATACATGATCACCTGCCCTTGTGGCCTGCAATATATCGGCATGACATTACGGATGGCAAAAATTCGCATCACAGAGCACAGGAGTAACATCCGACGCCAGAGGGTTGCGACCAAGATGTACACACATTTCAAGGACCATAACCATTCCCCTGATTCCATCAAATGGCTGATATTGGAAGCACACCCACAGATCACACAAAAAGCTCTATTCAAGATTGTACAGAGATGGGTCCACAGACTATCCACTGACAGCAGGGGACTCAATGATGACATTCCCTGGGCCAGTTTAGCCAACTCGTGATTTCAATTGCAGAAAAGGATTGTCTGCATGAGTAAGCGATACTTATTACAGGGGAAGTGACTTTCTAATGACCCGAGAATGGTCCAGGATTCCCGCTGTTATCCCGCACACATACCTTTTTGTACTTGAGTGGGCATTTCTGATCACCATCTCACCCTGAGTGGTTTTGGATAGTGTGTTAGTTAACTCAACTTTAGTCCAAGATGGCGACCATTTACCTATAGTATTCACAATGACTGAGACTGAGCTAAGATGGCCGCCCGTTTTTGGACTCAGTGGTCCTGCGTTGTATTACCATCGCGAATCACACATGATACTTACCTCCGCGCACACTGACTACATGATAGCAGACAAGGACACTCAGTGACAAATATGAACGCCATATTTTCACAGGACTGTATTACTAATTACATTGGGAATATATGAGTTTACACTTGACTCGACCAACATTCTTAGATGTCCACTTTCCGTCCATTTCGCACTAGAACATAGACTAGGCCAATCAAATTGAGAATGTATGAGTTTACACTTGACTCGATCAACAGTTTTAGATGGCTACTATCAATCCATTCCGCACCATAACGAAGACTAGGCCAAGATGGCCGCCGTTATTCACAAAGGTTGTCCTTCTTTGAATTACTGCCATGTATAACATGTGACGCATAGCCCCGCCCACCCCATCCCCATTGGAACCGGCGTGGTATAACTTGGGACTAGTTTTGACAGCCCATTCCACCCGACTCCGGTGGCGAGGGTAGGTGAGCCTGCACACAATCTCTGGATTTCCGGTAAGTGTCAACGGGACTCGTCCGCAAGCCCACAGTGTTTGATGCTATTTTACATTGGCCTCGGGGGGATGAGATTTCTAGGTGCTCTCTATGACCGTTGGTGTGCTGGCACTTTAGGCAGCACCCGAGGTATGACTACTCACCGAGCGCCTTGTTGGTTTTGTGTCCCTTGTGAGCTTGCCTATGTGTGGGACACACTGAGGGGGTATTGGCGATCC
This sequence comes from Triturus cristatus, assembly GCF_964204655.1. Taxonomy (NCBI): domain Eukaryota; kingdom Metazoa; phylum Chordata; class Amphibia; order Caudata; family Salamandridae; genus Triturus; species Triturus cristatus. The sequence goes on along the minus strand of NC_140588.1, from coordinate 312,003,865 downwards.
ACCTCGATATCTCCTCTCCTCCTCCATGTTATAACACTGTTCCCATGTGAGCACCTACGGATGGATACTGATTCATTCACTTACCGATCCCCATTTATCTTTCTTTATATTTTTGTATTTTCTTTCAACAGGACACGAACTGTTGGTGTCCCTTTTATTCCGCCGAAAATTGATGAGGCCATACTATTTAGGCCCTTAGGTGAGCATTTACACAACAATATGCTCCACCGCTGCTTTGCTCATGTTTTTATGTTGTAATTGGTTTTAAAACACTTAGAGCTTGGTCCTTCCACTATATACAGCACCTAGACACGATAACTGCGTGAGACATCACTTGTATATGCACACCTTCTAATATGTTGTGTGCTATTGTCACTAAGGAGTATAAGGCACATTATGAATATCGAGTAAATGTACAGCTCTTATAATATCTGACCTTTTTCTGATCTAGGTTCCGTGACCTCAGTGGGACATTGCCCACTGTATTACGATGTGGGAGGTAGGTTTTCCCCTCTCATTTTGTGTAGATAGGATTTGATACCCTGGTCCTGATGAATTGCCCATGATCTTACTGACAACAGAGGCAAGAAAAATGTCGACCGAATGAGAGTAGGACGTAGGCATCTATGCACTTAACCCCTAGCTTTACACCACTCTATTGACTTTTAATCAGGCAATTTACCTACCAGAATATATACAATTCAAGGAATAATTGGCCTGTTTTAACTCACTTACACTACATCTACACTACTGGGCCCCTCACCCCCACTGCACCAAACAGCAGGGACAAAAGATCTCTGGCAAAGAGCCCCATTTATGGGAGCCCGTCAGCCATTGCAGCGCCGGCCCGACGAGGAGCAAGCCCAGATGATGAAGCATGACACCTAGCTTGCTGGGTGTGTGAGGGCTCCAGTTCCGAAGAGGGGTCTCCCCCTCTCACTTTAAATAATAGGATTAACTTATTGAACCTACATATCGAACCTAGTACTCGCTGACCTTATATGTCTCCTCAACCCTTAGGAACTGCATACCCATCTTTATACACAATACACACAGGTAGAAATAAATACAAAGGTCACACCAGTGAACACTAACAAGGCGGACTTAGGCCCAATTGATCACAAATGTGTTGATGTCAAAGACACAAAACTATAATGATTACACCACATATGTTGTCCTACAGCTAGTGAACCTGCTGTGTGTTTCCCCCAAATACACAAGTAAATCATATGCAAGTTGCATAAAATTAAAGATGAGTGAATTTAGTCTGCCCATAGAAGCAGTGCCACCTCTAGAGGAAGGTTGAAGTTGTCCAAGTGTGGCTAAAGAAGCACAGATGCTCAAGGCTACATGCTGAAGGCCATGATTGTGGCATAACATACTCTCTGATCCACAGTTTGTGCTTACATATGGGAATGTGGCCTAATTTGTTGCCATTATCATCTGTATACATACCAGGGGAGGCCAATGTGTGAAGTGTAACAGGATTAATGTGTTGCACTTCAGGTGGAAAGCTCATCCTTCAATATGGCTTTAAAAATAACCAGTTCACAGAAATGCACACAGTGTGCATGGTATTAAGATTGAACATTGTAAACACCTTCATCATGGGATAGAAAATCTCACCCAACTAATGTAGGGGGATATTTGCAAGCATTTTGTGCTGGGTTAGCATCTCAAAAGTGATGCTAACTATTGCAAATAATTTTGGGGGGGAATTTACTTTACAGCACTAAACTTGTTTTGCGCAAGAAAGCACCTTCGAAGTATTGCAAAGCAGTGCGAAGCACTGCTTTGCGTTACTTAGCGCGGAGGGGCATTACTTGGGTGGTACATGGGCGATCCTATGCAACCATCCATGACTTTTGATGTAACCCACTCAGACAAAGTTGCACATTATTATTGGTAGCATTGGCTTATTATTTAAAACTGTGAAATATCCATTAAAGTACCAAATGTATTCTATGCTCACGCAGACACCCTTGCACCATGATGCATCTTAAAAACTTCTGCCCAATGTTCAAAACTATCAGAGTAGACAGCACAGATGCAAAATGATGCTGCTCTGTGTTGCGTGACAGGGAGGGAGCAGGAGATAGCCATGTTTTACAGTGCTATGGCTCGCTCTTCCCCTCTTCGTGGCACCAGCACTAATTGTGAATGTTCTTCGCCTGGTACACACCTTTGCACAGTAGTGCAAGGGAGTGTGCCTTACTCTACCATAGGTTTAGTACTGGAAAGGTACTCTTACAGTACAGAATACTGCACCTAGACACACATTATGACTTTTCCTACTACTACACAGTGCAGCAAACATGCAGAGAAGAGAGGAGAAATATATTACTTGACATTATCTTTTTTTACAATGTCTATTATTTGTTTTTAGATAGGGATTGGCATCAAAAGGAATGGGTGGGTGCATGGAAACACCCATGTACTACCCAGGTAGCACTCCCTTGGCGCTAAGTGTAAAGGGTACTTGCCAGCACTAAACTAAGGGCCTCATTTATGAGTTTTTTGCGGTAGTACAGTGCAGCAGGCCTTACGGCAAAAGAAAAGGGCAGGAATGAGCCATTCTCTATTAAATATGGTGCATTCCTGCGGCCGCTCAATGGGCTTCCGTGCACCAACGCAGGCACCTTTGCACCATGGTGCAAGGGTGCCTGCATTGCGGGGATGATTATTTTTGTGCAGGAAGGTAAACCTTCCTGCACAAAAATAATCACAAAAGGCCTTTTCCTCTTTCTATGTGTGCTTCAGAACTCAGCACACATAGAAAGAGGAAAAACGGGGAGAAATAAAGTTATTTCTCCTTGTTGTGCCTCCCTTACCACTAGGCCTGGGCTAAAATTTCGTTCGGTTCGCGGAAGTTGCGATAATTTGACATTTTTGCGTTCCGCGGAAAGCGCGAAAATGTCAAAATTTCCGCATTCTGCAGCTTTGCGATAATTTGGTTCTTGCTCGTGCTGTAAAATAATACATTCGCCTTACCTGAATCCCTGCGTTCGCCAACAAGTTTTCTTGATCCGGTCGCGTTCTCCATGAGATGTTGTATTGTTTTTAGCCATTTGCGCTGTCTCGCGACAGTTCGCGCCCGCAGTGACGTCATGCGTCGCGCAATCACGTATTTCTTCTCACGATCATGCACCGCGAGACACCTGAAAACAAGATGGCCGCGTCGGCGAGCAACCGCATGGGTAAGTTGGCGAGCCGCAACCATGCAGAAAATCTCGCGAACATGCGGGAAAAAAACTTCCGCAGCTTCGCGATATTTCCGCGTGTTTGCGATAATTTTTAACATTTTCGCAATAATTTGCGAAAGTGGATTTCGCAAATTCCGCCCACTCCTACTTACCACTCGGCTTGGGAGGTGTAAGTTTTTGGTGCTACCTCAGACTTACGATTTTTCGTAAATCTGGGACAGTGTCAGAAAGCCACGGATGTTACTGGGAACAGCCCCAGCAACACCCATGGGATGCCCCTTTCACGCAGTTTTCTGCATGGAAGGGTCACATATTTATAAGGCCATAAAAAGCCAAACTTAACATGGCTTTATGTGGCAGTTAGAAATGGGGCTCTCTAGTTGGCAATGGCTTGCACCTTTGTCCAAGTAGGGGCCTTTGTTCCTAGTCAGGGTAAGGGGGATTCACTTCTAAAATAACCCATGCTCAACCCCTTGGTAGCTTGGCACGAGTGGACAGGCTTATCTCAGAGGCAGTGTGAAAAGCATTTGTGCACAGATACAGTAATACAGTGAAAACACTACAAATGGACACCACACCAGTTTAGAAAAATAAGTCATATTTATCTATACCAATCAAGACCAAATTACAAAAATCCACAATACAGTAATCAAAATATTACTTTTAAAAGGTAGAAATATTTCTGTTCAAAGCAAATTAAAGATGCAGCACTTTTCACACAAAGTACCTTGGATGCATCACGCGCACAAACAAAAACCTTTGCAGGGAAGGTGATGCCTTAGTTCCTTACACCCAGGGAAGGTGATGCATTGGTTCCTTACTCCAGGGGAGGTGATGCAGTGGTGCCTTACTGCCACTCAGTGGTGGTTAAGCATCGGTTCCTTATTGAAGGGGAGGTGATTCGTTGGATTCTAACTGTGCAGCGAGGTGATGCGTAAGTTTATTACTGTGGCCCGGTGTTCTTGTAGGTGTTGCACCCAGATGTGATCTGTGAGGATCGGGTATGCATCGGTTTCTCCTGCCGTGGTCCCATGATGCGTTGGTTTGTGCAGCCGCACAGCTGTGCCTGCGTCAGAATCAGTGTGGTGATCTCGGGCTTCTTAGATGGGTGCACTCGATGTGGCGTGCAGTGATTTCTCAAGCAGCATTGTCAAAGGCAGACCAGGCCCATTCAGGTGTGAAAGAAATCTCCTTCCCTTACTCTGAATGCAGCACAGGTCTATTCTACCCAGCCCTGACTCACCCTGGAAACGCAGGACGCACCTCACCCCCCAAGTGGCTGTCAGAACAGAATGCACATCATCAGCCCCTGTCACTCCAAAGCTAGACGGTCAATACACAAACCTAACAGAGGCAACAGGATGTCTAAGCAAGAAAATACCTACTTTCTAAAAGTGGTATTTTCAGACACAAAATGTAAAAATCATCCTCCCTAAAAGTTGCATCTTTATATTATGAGTTCAGGCATGCCAAACATTATCTTCCTATCTTGTCCCAATGGGAATGTATATTTATAAAATGCTATAAATGAACTCCCATTCTATCCTATGGGAAAGATAGCCTTTTAATAGTGAAAAACAAAATTGGCAGGATTTCACTATCAGGACATGCCACACACATCATGACATGTCCTACCTTTCACATACACGGCACCCTGCCCACAGGGGTACCTTGGGCCTTCCTTAGGAGTGACTCACATGTAATAAAAGGAAATGTTAGGGACTGGCAAGTGGGTGCACTTGGCAGGTTGACATGGCAGTACTAGACTGCACACAGACACTGCATTGGCAGGTCTGAGTTACATTTACAGGCTGCTTATGTAGGTGGCACAATCAGTGCTGAAGGCCCACCAGCAGCATTTGATTTACAGGCCCTGCGCACACACAGTGCACTGTACTAGGGACTGACTAGTAAATCAAATATTCCAATCATGGAATCACCAATGCATAAACACAATTTACAGGGAGCACTTGCCCTTTGGCACTGAATAGCAGGGGCAAAGTGCCCAAGGCAAAGTAAAGGAATACAGAGGAAACCCACACTAATGATGCCAGGTCTAATTGTGGCCTTATATAAATATGCCAGTGGCACATTGCGCCACAGGAACATCAAATAAGGGACATTCTGGTGGCACAATAGTGCCGGAGGGGTTCATGATTGAGGCCCTCAGTGTGGAACTGGTAAGTTACTTATGAACAAATACATTTAGTCCTGGTTTTCATCACTTTTGTAACTCAAACTCAGCACAAAATGTTTGGTCACCTACCCCTTCAAATGTTACCCAGCACACATAAACCATACACATACATAATTAATACCATGATCATTACAAATTTTCATTGTGACTGCATTGGCCATGTACTTTCTGTCATCCATAGAAATATTTGTAATATCATACTTTACCATGATCTTCATTTTCCTCAAGCTCAGCAATGTCTGGACCTTGTACCCCACCAACCAAGTCAGGTCCTATTACAGCCGCAACTTGTTCCTCCATAGCTATAAGCTCAATTTTGCTCTCAGGTCCACCCCCAGTTTTCAGGGCAGCACAGTGATTACGTGCTAACTTATCTTTAGTACGGCATTTGATGCCATGATATCGTTTTTTACACACTTCAGCCATTCTGGAGGTAGGTGTCACTGCATTTATTTTGCCTACTATGGAATTCCTAACTGTATAAAGCAATGCCACCTTGTGACATACATATATTTAGCTCAGCAATAGAGCCAGTATGTTACCTCTCCTGAGTTGCACCTGGGAGTAGGGGAGAGGGGGACTGAGTTTGTATTAAGTAGCCATGATATACCTGCAAATCTATTACAAGATGTATGATGCAAAGGATCCTTGACGGTGTTTAATTTAATTTGTAATAGATTTGCTATCTTTTAAAGCTCAGTAACACAGAACATTTAGATAAATAATGTAACTCTGGTCTCTATAACAGCAGACGGACAGTTTGGTTTTGTTTAACTGTACTAATCATTTATTCTTTTCCTTTTCCTCCCATAACAGATTTATGATGTTCGGCTGCTCATTGCCAAGATGAATGTTGCCCATGTGTAGTGTTTGTCTTTGTCAAACCTTTCCCCAAATCCCCCTTTCCATCCATTCAGCAAACCCTAGCCCTCTTGCCCCTGGGCTGTGTGACTTATTGAGGTGTGACTTAGTAATTTATACCATTAATTTATCTCACACTTGGTGGGGCGGATGTGGTGAAAGCAACACCAACAAAGTGCAGGATGAGGATCTTCAGCTCTAAGTATATCCCACACTGGCCATGTTTATTATTTACCGACCCACGCATAAAAACAGTGTTTGATATTTTCAGAGGAACATCGTTGCCAGAATCATCATTCAGGCACTATATTGTGTACCCTTGTCCACTTTATCGTTCGAGTCGACTTGATTTTGTAAGTTTTACTTGCTCACCATTGTTCTTATTATTTCAATTTAGCATTGCTTATCATATTTTCTCCACGGTCTTAATTCTAGAGTACTAGTAGTCTAGTAGTCTAGTCTGGTGATTAACAACATTTTTAGAGGAGAGGATGCAGCCTTACGGCTAGAGCATTCGACGTCAAAGCTGGGGAACCGGGTTCGAGTCTCGGCAACGACACTCAACATCCTGTGATTCTGGGCAAATCACTTAATCTCCCTGTGCCTAACAAAATGATTGTGTCCATCTGTAATGAAACTGGTGCTCATGTAAAGTGCTCTGATACCCGATACTTCGAGTCTAGTTCGCGCTATATGAAACTCTAAAAAATAAAATAAAAAAAGTATTTCTACTTAGTTAGTTCCCTGTGATGAATAGTCATCCTATAGTTTCAGTTCGCCTAGAAGGGAGTGAGACGTCACTTCTGATGCCTTCACTGTTAGTGCACAAGCATGCTACCACCAAGATGGCACCTTGGGAAACCATGCAGCCCTTGCTTCATCTAATAAGGTAAGAGAACTGTGGTTGATTGTTGAACTGCAATCTATATAAAATGGAAATACCCCCTAGTCTTTAGGGGTTAATATAGTTAGAGACTAGGAGGAGAGAGACAGATGGTATTTTGTTGTTACACTGTCAGCAGATTTTAAAAAGGCAGCCGTGTGAAAAAAAACATTAACACCCCAAAAAGATTTAAATCATAATAAAAACTATAAAAAATGTATTCCCCAATCAATATAAACTGAACCCACAACTGGCCCACCTCTCTCCCTGTCCCCAACAAATGTCCCAAGTAGTGTCCAAAGTAAAGTCCAGAAACGAAATTGTCCATAAAATAATCCCCCAAATGCCCTGACTCCCACATTCCCACCCTCTCCTCACAAGTCCTGCCCACCAAAAAATGGATCAAAAAAGGGGCAGAAGAGGGCACTAACATGAGTTAGGTTCTCCCTAATGGTGTTCATGTGCCTCTCGATCCGTTCCTCCTGCCTGGCTTCCATGCACTCCAGCCTCTGCATAATGAGACACTGAAATGCACAAAAGTAAGGGGAGCACCAGTGGTGGAATGGTGGTGGGCGGCTGCCATTGGACCACGTCCACAGTGTACTGGAGACACTGGGGCCTTGTTGGGGCCTGGGGCATCTGCAGCCACTGATGCCACCTCCTCCTTCTCTTCCAGGACCACCAGCCACTGGTATCGGCCCTGATGGCCTCCAGTTTTCTCTGCAGATTCCAGGCTGCTATCTACTGCCTGTTAGGAGTCGGATCAGCAGGTGTAGCTATATCAAGAAATAAAAAATATAAATTGTAAACAATGCTCTGAGCTAAACACATAGAATTTAATAGTAGCACAGGCGCAGTACATTTGCTGGTATCCTCCGGCCATTCGATTTTGATGTGATTAGAGTTTCAGGAATTCTGCCCTATGGAGTACACAAGTATTCTTCTCTCTCTTGTTGAGCTAAATTAGTGAAGGCATGCTAGCTCAGCTGGCACCCTTGACATACTTGCGTTACTTTGCTACTGTCTGCTGGTGGGAGCAGCTGTACTAGACAATTATCTTATTCCTATCATGGCCAAGCTATGTTAAATGCCTTTCAGTTTCACCCGGACTACAAGGCAGATGAATAGTTAATATGAATTATATATGTTACATGAGGTACTATATAAAAACAATCATGCAGACAGACATCCTCTTGTCTTCCTGTAAGTAGACGGTGGGAAAAGCAATGCACTACATTACAGGGAAAGGATTAAGGACCAGGATATTGTATTTGGCAGGTTCGTCACAGACTATCACATCGGCAAAATGCAAAAGCACTTACTCTTATGTCCACTTTACTCCCTTGCCTCACCCTCCATCACCACACTTTGATATTATTTTTTTCCAATAAAATAGATTTGCTTGACAATAAGGAAAATAATTATTAACTTACTCTACTGTGGGTAAGTTAGAGGGATTAGGCCGGGTAGCTAAACGTTTCACTGATCATCATCATCAAGTGCCTAAGCTTTTGCTAGTAGTGAGTCACTTTGTTCAGCAATTGTTGAAAGGAAAAAATGTAAACAGACGTAATCTGTTAAGGGAGCTATAATAAAATATATCACTGGGCTAGAGGAATGTGGCGCATGCAAAGAATGTTTTTTTCCAAATTTTATGGAAGGCTGGAACAGAAGAAACTGAGGAAAGAAGTTATGTACTAGGAAGTGCCTGAGTGGGCACTGGAAGTGAAGGAAAGCACAACAATGCTTTGCATTGCCATGAAATTTGTAAATTGGCCTACACATTAACTGAGTCAGACGCACATTGCACAGCCAACAATGCAGTGCCAGCAATGTAACCATGCAGCCGATAGGTCACCTTGGGTGTCAATGGCGAAATGTCATGGGTAAGAAGGGAGGAAGGTGATTGATGATGGGTGGTTAGGTAGGAATATACATTATATACGTCATGTTTGAAAACCAATGTGAGTCAAGGGAATAGTCTAAAATACCACCTCAAACCTTTGAATCAAAACCTTGATAAAACCATTCCAAGCAAGTAAAGGTGAGAAGAACGCCACTATAGAGGAGCACCCTAGTCCCTTGTTTCTTCTTCATTCCAAGGACTTTCCCATTCATCACTGCATTGTTCTTCTAGTATTATTATTCTTTACCCTTTGCTTTGCTATTCACGGTTTAAGTTTTACATTATCTCAATCCAGTCTTCACCATTGTAAACCATCCATATATACACTCATCCAAAGATGGCTCGCAGAATCAACAAACGTTTCACCAACATACATTTACCCACCAATGCATCCTCTCACCCATCAAACCCACCCGAGTATTCCTTTCACCCACCCAGGCAGGCATCCTTTCACCCATACAGTTTCTCCCACCCAGGCAGGCATTCTTTCACCCGTATACACTTTCATACATCCTTCACCCACCCATGCATCCAATCAGCCACCTATATGCATCCTTTCACCCACGCAACCTTCTCTTCCAATTATATTACGTTTCACCCATCTTTTTTCCTTCCATCCCTCTTTTCCATCAACCCATCATAGTTAAAGGTATTTAAGAAACTTTGTCTGCTGAGTTGCAGATAGAAGAAGCCATTACTCACCTCCCGCTGTATATGATAAAGATGGGTGTATTCAACTGTTCACAAGTTAACAGTACGCCCTTGCAGTGAGTATATCATTAATTGTCAATAACCAAGCAATATGACTTACCACCGCCCGCCACTGCCTCACACCCTGCCGCTGCTGCATCTGGAGACTGGCTGGCGCCATCACTGCTGGCCCCGGCACTGGTGGTCGGTGCAGCTTGAAAAACATTGCACATTTTTTAGGTGCCAGATACGCCTCCCCCATTTTTTTATAGCAAAATACAACCACACACATCACTAAAAATCAGTCGCAGTATCCTCTATCAAAAATATCGGGTTGGGCATTTTATTGGTGGCAATTTTTGAAAAGCCTCAAGACAAACTGTAATGGAGTGGCAGAGTTATTGATGAATCTAAGTTTATGAAAAAAAAGACTGGGCAACTGGACATATGGTCTCAGTTGGCAAATACAATGGGCCTGTCCTCCTCATACTTCCTTTCACACATGGTGCACAGTCATCAGTTCACCAAATGCTGCTAATAATACTGGGCCTAGCTAACATACAACTTTGGGGCGTTCAACATGACCATGGCCCACTCTCTCGTTTGACTGATTTAGCATGAGCAAGTAAAAAGAAAGACTTCTCATCTCAAGATGCAAAAAATATCTTACTTGGGCATGTAATCTTCATTGCAGATTAGTAGTATGTCACCAATGGGTTCTCTGAGTCTTACATTACCACCACTAGGCAGTCCACAAAATATATAAGGGGAGAGGAAAAGCTGACTGACAAAGCAGAAGAAAGGAAGCTTCAGGCAGACTAGTACAGAGACAGTTTGAAGAAAAGTAAAGAAAATAAGTACATAGGATTATGCAGGGATTACAGGAATTTAGAAATGGATAGATCGAAGAAGATTTGGAAAAAAATAGGAAACGTGTAGAAATAATAATTCAAAATAAGGAGCAGTAAAAGTTAGAGAAATAAATATTAATGTTAACAACAGGATGACTTATTGGGGCCAGCAGAGCCATCGGCCAAGGAACTTTGGGACTGGGAGGCACCTCCTGCTCTCTCACCCACCTAAACCCTCTTCTTGCCCTTGGATGCTGGTGTAAAACATAAAGACAAAAAGAGATTGGAGTTACATAAATAATCTCTCCAAAAATATTTTTGGGCAGGAAAAGGCAATGGCAATAACATTGAAGTTTTCTAAATCAGATCGACTAGTAGTATTGTTGACCGTCCTATCCTATTCCAACTTTCCTAAACCTACCTAGCCCTATTCCAAATTTAGTAAACTATATTTTGGAATTACTAGTAAAATTCAATGAATTAAGTTTGCTTGTTCTGCTCTCATTTGCAAGCTCAACACACTTTGATGTGCCTATTCACTAAGTCTGCATTTTCCTTTAACCCCTACCATGCTCATGACGGAATGGTTCCGTCATGAGCACAAGTTCTAGTGTGCTCATGACGGAACCATTCTGTCATGAGCACATGCTCAGGAAATCCCTCTGCTGCAGACAGCAGAGGAATTTCCCTTTTTTTGCCTAGGGAGGTGGGGAAGAGCTTCCCCAACCTTCCCAGGCATATTTTTGTATTTCATTGCAATGACGTCATTGCACCAAAATCGAAACTGAAACCTAGTTTCAGTTTCTCAGTTTCGGTGTTTGTGGGGCTATCTCAGCCCCTGAGCACCAAAAAAGATGGGAGAGGTATCGTTGGAAAGGGGAGGATCTCCCCTTTCCAATGGTACCCTTCCCTAGTGGATCCGTGCTTGGGGATCACCCCAGGAGGGTGATCTCCAAGCAGGGATCCACCTACTAGCCACCAGGGAGGGGGGAGAGGCCCCTTGGGCAAGGGCCTTTGCTCCCCCCATTAAATTTCCCCAGACAGCCTTTCTGCCCCCCCTTGGGGGGGCAGAAAGCACCCTAGACGCCAGGGATTTTTTTTTATGCGCCAGGGGTGGGGGCTGCCCAGAATGGGCATGCCAAAACCCTCACCCTATCCCCCAAGAAAGAATATGACTTTCTGCCCCCCAAGGAGGCAGATGGGGCAATGAGGGCAATACGTATTGAGGCGACATCAAATTTGCCTATCACAAAATGTTTTGAGTCCTTGACTGTCATGGGTACATGGGCCTCCCACACATGTGAGGCACCATTTTTATTGGGAGACCTGGGGGAACGCTGGGTGGTAGGAAATTTGTGTCAGCCTGGTGATGCCACAACTTTCCCACACAAAAATGTGTGGAAAAGGTGATTTTTTCAGCTAAATTTGAGGTTTGCAGGGGATTCTGGGTAAGAAAAATGTGGGGGATCCACGCAAGCCATACCTCCCTATAATCCCCAGGGTGTCTAGTTTTCAGAAATGTGTGGGTTTGGTAGGTTTCCCTAGCTGGCCGCTGAGCACGGGGCCAAAAACCCAGGTGACCTCCCCTTGCAAAACCAGCTTATTTTGTGAAAGGCAATTTTGATGCCGCCTCAATATGTTTTGGGCCCTTGCCTGTCGCGGGTACTTGGGCCGCCCGCATGAGTGAGGTACCATTTTTATTGGGAGACCTGGGGGAACGCTGGGTGGTAGGAAATTTGTGTCAGCCCAGTGATGCCACAACTTACACACACAAAAATGTGTGGGAAAAGTGATTTTTTCAACAAAATTTGAGGTTTGCAGGGGATTCTGGGTGAGAAAAAGTTGGGAGATCCACGCAAGCCATACCTCCCTATAATCTCCCGGGTGTCTAGTATTAAGAAATGTGTGGGTTTGGTAGGTTTCCCTAGCTGGCCGCCGAGCACGATGCCAAAAACCCAGGTGACCCCCTTACAAAACCTGCTCGTTTTGTGATAGGCAATTTTGATGTTACCTCAAAAAGTTTTGGGCCCTTGCCTGTCACGGGTACTTGGGCCTCCCACAAAAGTGAGGCACCATTTTTATTGGGAGACCTGGGGGAACGCTGGGTGGTAGGAAATTTGTGTCAGCCCAGTGATGCCACAACTTTCCCGCACAAAAATGTGTGGAAAAGGGGATTGTTTAAGCTAAATTTCAGGTTTGCAGGGGATTCTGGGTAAGGAAACGTTCGGGGATCCACACAAAGCCATACCTCCCTGGAATCCCCAGGGTGTCTAGTTTTCAGAAATGTGTAGGTTTAGTAGGTTCCCCTAGCTGTCCGCCGAGCTCGGGGCCAAAAACCCAGGTGACCCCCCTTGCATAACCAGGTCGTTTTGTGATGGGCAATTTTGATGTCGCCTCTTTACGTTTTCGGCCCTTGCCTGTCACAGGTACTTAGACCTCCCACACAAGTGAGGCACCATTTTTATCGGGAGACCTGGGGGAATGCTGGGTAGTAGGAAATGTGTGTCAGCCCGGAGATGTCACAACTTTCCCACACAAAAATGTGTGGAAAAGGTGATTTTTTTCAGCTAAATTTGAGGTTTGCAGGGGATTCTGTGTAAGAAAATGTTGGGGGATCCACGCAAGCCATACCTCCCTGGAATACCCAGGGTGTCTAGTTTTCAATAATGTATAGATTTGCTAGGTTTACCTAGATGCCGGCAGTGCTAGGGTTCAAAATCTACAGCTAGGCCCTTTGGTGTGTCCACGTTGCGTTTTGGGCCATTTCCTGTCGCGGGCACTAGGCTTACCCACACAAGTAAGGTACCATTTTTCTTGGAAGACTTTGTGGAACATGGGGTGGGTGGAATTTTGTGGATCCACGCAGGTTCCAGAACTTTCCATCACAGAAATGTGAGGAAAATGTGTTTTTTTTACAAATTTTGAGGATTGCAAGGGATTCTGGGTAACAGAACCTGGTCAGAGCCAGTCAAGTCACCCCATCCTGGATTTCCCTGGGTGTCTAGTTTTAAAAAATGTGTAGGTTTGCTAGATTTACGTCGGTGCCTTCAGAGCTAGGGTTCAAAATCTACAGCTAGGCACTTTGCAAAAAAAGGGTTTTTTTCACCATGCAAATGTGTTGTGTCCACGTTGCGTTTTGGGCCGTTTCCTGTCGCCGGCACTAGGCCTACCTATACAAGTGAGGTACCATTTTTCTCGGAAGACTTTGGAGAATGCGGGGTTGGTGGAATTTTGTGGATCCAACCAGATTCCAGAACTTTCCACCACAGAAATGTGAGGAAAATTAGTTTTTTTGGACAAATTGCAAGGGATTCTGGGTAACAGAAGCTGGTGAGAGCCAGTCAAGTCACCCCATCCTGGATTCCCCTTGGTGTCTAGTTTTCAAAAATGTATAGGTTTGCTAGGTTTCCCTAGGTGCCGGCAGAGCTATGGGTCAAAATCTACAGCTAGCCCTTTGCAAAAAAACTATCCATTTTCACTGTGAAAATGTGGTATGTCCATGTTGCGTTTTAGGCCGTTTCCTGTCGCAGGCACTAGGCCTACCCACACAAGTGAGGTACCATTGTTATTGGGAGACTTAGGGTAACACAGAATTGTAGAGCAACTGTTATTACCTATTGACTTTTGATGCATATCTGCCTTCCAAATGAAAGACAATGCGTAAAAAATAAGTCATTTTGAAAAATGACCTATAATTCTCATGCTAGTATGGGTACTCACAATTTCAGAAATGTGCAAATATCTACTGTTTCTAAACTCTATATTTTAATCCAATTTCAGAAACACATAGGTGTCTCTCGTACCGATTTTTCCATGTACATATTTTCCCAAACGAATTGCTATATACCCGGTACATAATAAAAAGCCATTGCAGGACACTGCAGTTATTGGCTCTGGGTTCGTCGGGTTCTTGGTGAACCTACAAGTCCTATATATCCCCACAACCAGAAGTTTTCAGCGGATGTAACGGTGTATTGCTTACAAACAGTTGTCATAATTATAAGAAGTTAAAGGTGAAAACGTTGACACAAATGGCAATTTTTTTCAACTAATTTTCAATTTTTCATATATTCAACAGTTAGTTTCTATAAAGAAACCTTGAAGGATCTACACAAATGACTCCTTGCTGAATTCAGAATTTTGTCTACCTTTCAAAAATGCTTAGCTTTCCAGGATCCATCATTGCTTTCATACCCATTTTTACCATTAACTGGAAGGAGGTTGAAGGCACAAAAAATAGCAAAAATAGGCTGTGTCCCAGCAAAACGCCAAAACTGTGTAATTATTTTTGGTCTTCTGACAAACGTCTGCTTGTTCTGAATGCTGGGAGGATGGTGATTTCAGGACTACAATCCCTTTCTTGACACCATTTGCAGGGAAAAACCAGACACTTTCATCTGTAGCCCTTTTTTCCAATTTTTCCCCCCAAAAACAAAATGTACCTGTATTTTGGCTAATTTCTTGGTCCCCTCCAGGGAAATCCACAAATCCCCGGATACCTTTAGAATCCCCTTGATGTTGGAAAAAAAGGACGAAAATTTGGCGTGGATACCTTATGTGGTCAAAAAGTTACAGGGGCCTAAGCGCTAACTACCCCAAATAGCAAAAAAAAGGCTTAGCACAGGGGGGCAAAGGCCTAGCAGCGGAGGGGTTAAATGCATAGATGGATGAATGCATACACCAAATTGGTTGCTTTCCACTGTACCAGCTACAAAAAAAGGTTCTAAGAACTGAAATGAGAGGACACGCACCGCTAAATTACTAATACTAACTACCACTATCTTAGTGACAGGACAAATATTTCTCTGCATTACTTCTTACACAGTCAGCCCAAGCGAGCGCCCAAAGAGTATGATTAGGTAGCGCCATGCACCTGTCTAGAATAACAATCACATAATATTTGTAAACTTAACTTATCTGCGTGCATGCAGCATGCTTGCTATTTGGAAAAACAATAGCAATAGCATAGTACACAAGTAATGATAATATTAATAATTACTCACTGAGCCCAGTGACCTCCAATCCTAGCAGGTCCAGCAGGTCCTGATTTCAGTCCATGACATTGGACCATCGATGCATCAGCTGCTGCTCGGTTCGACAGACCCAAGAACAGTGGTACACTGCCTGGCACACCCTCGCCCAATGCTGCCAGCGCTCTGTTAGTTTGTACCCGGACCGAGGCCAGGCGCCTGCTGCCAGGGTGGAGGATAGGTCGTGCTGGACATAAAACAACAATGCTGCCACTTCCACCTCTGAAAACAAGGCACAGGCTGCACCCTTTCCAAGCATTGCCTTCTGCAAGGAAGGCAACAGCTGCCCTTTTGTTTGGCACCCTGCTCTGCCATGGAAAAAAAGAAAGGTAACCAAATAAGAAAGTAAAGCGAAAAAATAAAAAAGTATAAAACTAAACAAAACACACCAAAAAGTTGAAAAAACTTAAAATACCACCCACAGGGACAAAAGGTAAGATAATAATTAAAATGAGGGAAAAAAAGTTTTAGAAGACAAGGATTAAATAGATTGAGAAAGGATGAAAAAGTATGCCCCATCACCATAAACAGTGCGTGGTGCGGTGTGTGTGAGATTTCTAGAGGAGAATGCCCTTCGCGTTGACGAATGGCATAAATGTTACGCAAATGGGCATGACAAGGGAACTCTGCCCTCTTGTGGAACTCCGCGTAGTGTGGCAGAGATTTTTACAACTTTGCACAGATCTGCATATCGCGGCTTTGTGAACTCCACACAGGCCTACTTATTTGTTGCATTGTTTTATGTGGTTCAAGATTTCGGAAAAATTGTTGCTTTATTTATTTATGAGTAGGGCATATATAAAGGGAATATTTGTGTTCGGATAGTCACCATGTAAGGTAAATGGTTTTGAACACATTTCAAAGGTCTCATCCATCATCCAGGTTTGACATTGGCTACGTTTCATTAAGTTGTTTGCTGTATAGAACATTATAATTTGTTTCTTATATTATTTAGGTATTTAAAACCCTATTGGAAAGAATGGCTAAAAGGGCACAACCAATAGAAAATAATACAAGGACTACCTATGTGTCACAACCAGCTATTAGTTTTCATGTAAAAGGGAAGGTTCCTCAATACGTGTAATTGTTAATTGTCCAGCTACATCTATGTCTTTGTTACGGCTACCGATGTTGCTCCGGGGGCTGCAGAGAGTAGCGCTTCCATATGCGTGACTCGGGCTACTCTCCGTTCTTACCTGCATTCCGGCAAGAGACTCTGTCATTGGTGGCGCCATGCTCAGGGAGGAGGACTTCTACAGTGCACCTCCGCGTTCCACCAGGAGGAACGTGCGTGAAGACGTCAACCCGGAAACTCTTAAAAGAGGTTTCCGGGTTGAGATCGAGGCAGATCATTTTGCTTCAGGATCGCTGTAGAGTCACGCTGTGAAGGAACAATGTCTTCTGGTGCGGTAAGGTGGCGGAATTTAAATGTTGAGATGAGATAACTTGATCAGTCGGCAAAATTAACTTTGGGCCGCACTTCAATTCTGAGTACCAGAACTTGAATGGGAATTTATTCTATGGAGGTTCTTATGCTGCCTCTACCTACAATAATTCACGGAGTGCCTTTTGAACAAACAATTTCATTTCATTATTAGTATTTGCCTTTGGAGAAAACTTTCTATTCATTGCTGCTAACTGGGATTGTTTGACCGGATACGAAGTATTATTGGTCATTGCACATGGAGAGTGCAATCTAAAGATTCATATAAATTTGCAGCACCTGTTTTTTATTTGTTTATTGCAGTTTCCGAACAGGGGGTCATGAGGTCTTACCAGGATTCATCCCCTGTGACGCTTGGAATCATTGTTATGTTGGTGTGTATTGTGTGTGTGTCCTTGATTTTGTTACAAACTCAGGTGAGGAAGGAAAGGATGGGGACAGCAGGGAGGGATACCTGAAACAAGAAACAACACCTTGAACTCTGGATAATATTCACCAGCCTAAGGTATACGGAAAATCTCTCTCTTATTACCTGTAACAGAAAACAACACCGTCCTGTACAAAAGAGCACACAAGGAATTGTTCTATTCTTTTCTAGCCACGGTGGTGAAAAGGTTGCTGAAATATAGAACTAGCCAGTGAATATAGTGTGTTGTTTCTCGTTTCAGGTCTCCCTCCCTGCTGTCCCCATCCTTTCCTTCCCTCACTTGATCACCTTAATCTTCTGTGCTATTATAGCTTTCAGAATTGAGGCTATCAAGGGGTGGACCCACCTAAGCCACAAATCGATCTGATGATTCGACAGGAGCAATCCAATAGATGACAGAATAATCTGCCCAAGTATCTATCATTCTCTTGGTCGATACGGGGATAAAGATGGCCACCTTAGAAGACGTGTTAGCAACCTTAGCTAATGTACAAAAGGAAGTAATAGCTTCAAGAGCTGAAACAGCAGTCTTACAGGACCAGTTTAACAGGTTTCAAAGAAATCCTTTTGATGCCTTCACTACCCACCCTGGCAGTGGGGGTGTGTGTCCCAACAGAGGAGGGACACAGGCGATCCCCCCTATATCAGTTGAGATTCCGACACCCATTCCGTTAGCACCCCCAGAACGATATTATGGAGACGTTAACAAGGTGCAGGCCTTTTTGACACAAGTTTTGTTACACTTTATTTGCCATCCCAGAGCCTTCCCTACTAATCAGGCCAGGGTTGCCTTTATGATATCATACTTGGCAGGTGACGCAGCCTTATGGGCAGTACCATTGGTAAAGATGGACGACCAGATATTATATGATTGGGATGAGTTGCGGGTCGAATTCGAAAAGGTATTTGACCAAAGAGCCACTACTCTATCAGCCGATTGGGAATTATTGGAATTAAAACAAGGGTCACGAGACTTAGTGCTGTATATTAATTCCTTCCAATGGCTAATCGCTGAAACAAAATGTCTTGAACAAAAAAGAGTGGCCCTTTTTTACCAAGGACTGAAGGACGAATTGAAGGACGTCCTGGCCCAAATAAAACCCAACCTTCCAATTGCACGGATTTAATTAATCTTACGTTGCAATTGGATCACCGTTTAATCGAACAAAGAGGGGATAAATGTAGAACAGAAGAAACGTACCTCAGAGGAGAAAAAGGCAGAGTACCAGGAGGTAGTACCTCTACTCCACCTGAACCCATGGAAATAGGTATGGTACGAGCCTCGTTATCTGTAGAAGAGAGAGAACAGAGAAGAAAGACCTGTGTCTATATTGCAGGTGAAATGGCCATTTTCTTAAAGACTGCATGGTAAAACCTAAGTTTAGAGCAGGATTTAATAAATCTATATCAGATGTTACTGAGAAAAAGGCGGGAAACTGAAGTGCTCAAGAATAGAAAAGGGGAACTCGGGCAAAATCACAATCCCTTCTATAAGCACATTAAAACCAGCCACTCACGAACATTTCTTTCTACCTCTTTCCATATTTACCAACACATGGTGGAAGGAAACAAAGGCCATGGTTGATTTTGAGGCTACAGGCCTTTTTATGGATGAACATACATCTATAGAGTTACAAGTTATGCTAGAAAGAAAAGAGAAACCTGAAAAAGTATGTACGGTTGACGGAAGGGACTTAGTTTCAGGTCCCATTTGTTTTCATACACAAAGCCTAGAAGTAGTGTGTGATGGTCTTCATAAGGAAGAGATTAGATTCAATGTTATCAAGGATCCCCAATACGGAATCATAGTAGGGTTGCCATGGTTAGTTAAACATAACCCTAGTGTAGATTGGGTTTTTAGAACACGGGGCTTTGATTCCCCCTGGTGTAAAGAGAATTGTGGAATCGCTCTGCCTTTGTCAGTCACGGCCTTAGCCAACAAATATACCATAGCCACTGCTGCAAATTACACTTCCTTCTTGTTATCATAAGTTTCAGGATGTCTTTTGTGAGAGCCAGGCAGAGGTGCCACCACCTCGCAGACCATATGACTGCCAAACCGACCTGGTCCCAGGGGCGAGAATACCATGTGGTCGAATCTATGCTCTCACTGAGCCCGAAAGCCAACACCTCAGGCTATATCTGGATAAACATTTGTTGAATGGATTTATCAAACCTTCCAAATCCCCTGCAGCATCACCTTTATTTTTCACGCCGAAAGAAAACGGCAAACTCAGAACGCTAATTGACTTTCGAGCTCTCAACTCTGTACGATAAAAAATCGATACCCACTACCTTTGATCCCTGTTCTTCTTGATCAGGTGAGAGAAGCCAAGATATTTACCCGGTTGGACCTCAAAGGGGCATACCATTTAGTCTGCATGAAAGAGGGCGATGAGTGGAAGATGGCCTTCCGTACTGGGTATGGTCTCTTCGAGTACAATGTGATGCCCTTTGGGCTTTGTAATGCCCCCGCGGCCTTTCAGTTCTTTTTCAACGACGTCCTCAGGGAATTCCTGGATATTTTTGCCGTGGTGTATATAGATGACATTTTGATTTTTTCTGCTGATGAACACATACATCGCCAACATGTCAAGTCTGTGCTTCAAGCATTACGCAACAATGGGTTGTAGTGTAAGATCAGCAAATGTATATTTCATGTACAGGAAGTTGAATTCTTGAGTATTATATTAACATCTAAAGGACAAGAAATGGCGATACACAAGGTCCAGGCCGTAAAAGAATAGGTCTCCCCTTTCTCGGTGCGAGAAGTACAGTGTTTTCTTGGCTTCACCAATTTCTATAGGCGATTTATACATCAGTTCTCCAAGGTAGTGTCTCCCATTACCAAACTCCTGAGAAAGAACACAGCCTTCAAATGGTCGGTTGAAGCCAAACAGACGTTTGAGCATCTCAAGGAAGCATTCACATCCGCTCACATACTGGCTCATCCTGATCCAAAAAGATCTTTCATTGTCGAAGCTGACACCTCTGACGTAGCCTTAGGGGCTATCCTATCTCAAAGGAACCAAACCACCGATCAAATGCATACGGTAGCATACATGTCCCATAGACTAAATGAAGCAGAATGCAACTACACAGTTGCTGAAAAAGAGTTATTGGCGATTAAGAGGGCATTTGAAGCATGGAGGCACTACTTGCTAGGTGCGCAACACATGGTCATAGTGTATTCTGACCATCGCAACCTACAGTTTATGAGGTCTATGCGCACGTTATCCCCAAGACAACTGAGATGGATGCTGTTCTATGAGGAATAGAACTTTGTGGTCACCTATCGACCAGGATCAGAGAATAAAAATGCCGATGCCCTCGCAAGACAGGATTCAGTACTGATCGAAAAAGAGAAAGAAATACACTCCATTTTGAAACCTGTTAAGGTCATTGGAGTTGTTCAAACAGAAGCGTTTCTCCACAAAATAAAAGAAGCAATCAAAAAACCCTATTGGAAAGAATGGCTAAAAGGGCACAACCAATGGAAAATAATACAAGGACTACCTATGTGTCACAACCAGCTATTAGTCCCCACGAAAGCAAAACAATAGGTGTCACCATATACCCAGTGCAGGAAACAATAGGGTGGAAAAAAACTTAAACCCAGTGTTAAGGAGCTTCTGGTGGCCCTCAGTGCACAAAGATGTCCAACAAGCCGCTCTCAATTGTACAACTTGTAGCCAAAACTGATCATGGAAAACCAGCTGGGTTATTATGAGCTCTGCCCACTCCTGAAGAACCGTGGGAAACCATTTCCGTGGATTTTATTGTTGGTCTACCCACAGATAAAGAGTTTTCAGCTATCCTAGTCGTAGTTGACAGTCTAACGAAAATGGGACATTTTATAGTCTGTATTAATGTTCCTACTGCAGGACAATTGGCCCATTTGCTTCTGGTTCATGTTGTACGTATACATGGACTACCAAGAACTATAATTTCAGACAGGGGGTCTCAATTCAGCGCTCAGTTCTGGACAACTTGGTGCAAGGCTTTACATATGGCCTCTGCAAAATCCACCAGTTTCCATCCCCAGATCGACGGACAAACTGAGCACCTCAAACAAACTCTAAAACAGTATCTAAGGTGTTATGTGGAAGAAAGCACAGACTCATGGGTGGACTTAATATGTGTAGCTGAGATGGCATAAAAGGGTGCTGGACACCAATCCACATCAATGGCTCCCTTTTACAGTAACTATGGTTTTCACCCTACGATAGTTCCCTTTCTCCATCCCAGAGTAAACACTAAGATTCCAGATGTTAATCAGAGGGTAATACACATACAGAAGGCCATCAAAGACACTAGGAAACACCTTAAGGTGACCAAGACAAGGTATAAGAGTCAAGCTGACAAACACTGTAGACCTTGTCCTGACTATAAACCAGGGTCTTTTGTCTGGTTATCCACCAAAAATCTTAGATTTTGGAAATATAGTATTTTTAATCCTAAGTACATAGATCTGTATAAAATCAAAAGGTGCATTAATCCAGTTACCATGATGTTAACCCTGCCTAAAACACTATGCATAAACCCAGTGTTCCATGTCTCCTTGCTCAAGCCTTCATAAACCACCCTTAGGAAACGGCCTCCTCCTATATGTGTAAATATTGAACCAGAATATGAGGTAAAAGGTATCCTAGAGTCACGGAAAAAAGAAACAAAGATGTGGTATTTAGTATCCTGGAAGGGATATGGGGCTGAGGAGACCTAATGGGAACCAGCCTCGGGCATTCATGCGCTTCACATTCATGCGTTTCACAGACTATATCCATCCAAACCTCGCCCATGTCAGCATTCCTCGGAGGAGGGATGTACTGTTACGGCTACCGATGGTGCCGCTGGGGGTGCCGGAACTAACGCTTCCATATGCGTGACTCGGGCTACCCTCCGTTCTTACCTGCGTTCCGGCAAGAGGCTCTGTCATTGGTGGCGCCATGCTCAGGGAGGAGGACTCCTACGGTGCACCTCCGCGTTCCACCAGGAGGAACGTGCGTGAAGACGTCAACCCGGAAACTCTTAAAAGAGGCTTACGGGTTGAGATCGAGGCAGATTATTTTGCTTCAGGATCTCTGTAGAGACACGCTGTGAAGGAACAGTGTCTTCTGGTGCTGTAAGGTGGAGGGATTTAAATGCTGAGATGAGATAACTTGATCAGTCGGCAAAATTAACTTTGGGCTGCACTTCAATTCTGAGTACCAGAACTTGATTGGGAATTTATTCTATGAAAGTTCTTATGCTGCCTCTACCCACAATAATTCACGGAGTGCCTTTTGAACTAACAATTTCATTTCATTGTTAGTATTTGCCTTTGGAGAAAACTTTCTATTCATTGCTGCTAACTGGGATTGTTTAACCGGATAAGAAGTATTATTGGTCATTGCACATGAAGAGCGCAATCTAAAGATTCATATAAATTCACAGCTCCTGGTTTTTATTTTTTTATTGCTGTTTCATAACAGGGGGTCATGAGGTCTTACTAGGATTCATCCCCTGTGATGCTTGGTATCATTGTTATGTTGGTGGGTATTGTGTGTGTGTCCTTGATGGTGTTACAAACTCAGGTGCATGTGTCCATATCAAACGTACATATATATTCACTGGCTAGTTCTTTATTTCAGCAACCTTTTCACCACCTTGGCTAGAAAAGAATAGAACAATTCCTTGTGTGCTCTTTTGTACAGGACTGTGTTGTTTTCTGTTACAGGTAATAAGAGAGAGAGAAGTTCTGTATACCTTAGGCTGGTGGTTATTATCCAGAGTTCAAGGTGTTGTTTCTTGTTTCAGGTCTCCCTCCCTGCTGTCCCCATCCTTTCCTTCCCTCACCTGATCACCTTAATCTTCTGTGCTATTATAGCATTCAGAATTGAGGCTATCAACGGGTGGAGCCACTTGAGCCACAAATCGATCCTGAGGATTCGACGGGTGAAATCCGATAGATGACAGTCTTGGTATCTTCTAGGAGCAAGTGGGGTATCGCTGGAGGCTTATTTATTTTGAGCAATTAATATTTTACTGTGAGGATAGGTGGTAGTTGCCCTGTTATGTGCTCAGGGACTCAAGGTAAAATATCCGTTAGGATTTTGCCTGTGGGTCCTTTGGAGTTAGTGCTTACCTCTCCTATATCTTGTAATATTTCTCCTACTTTTTTTCGGTCACATTGTGGGAGTGGTCATGCTCTCTTAAATTAATTACTATATCATCTTTGTAGTTCCCCTCACATAGCATGCATTAGACAAACATTTAGTACATTTCCAGTTTATACTTTCTGATGATGCACTTTCTTGGCAAAAGGTGTAGCCCATGTGATTTAGTAGCTGCACTCCTTTCTGTGAAGTGTTACATTTGGCACCCTCTGTCATTGTATCTCTAAGTATTGTAATAGCATAAATATATTACTTTTTTAAACATTAGCACATTTGTCATTAACATGTGTACAAATACCTTTACTTCTATTTTGTATACTTGCATGTATGTTCTGGTGAGTGGTTTAACTTGGTTTTGCAGCTTTTCGCTTGGAGGTATTTTACTGTGCAGCAGGTGCTTTTGTTTCTGTTGATTGAAATAGAAAATGTAAGTTACATTTTAAACAGTAATTTGCTGATAGTTTGTAGGGGCTGAGTTCGTTAAGTTTTTTTTTGTTTGCTATTTGGGTGAGTTTATCATTAGTTATTTATTTATGTATGCTTAGTTTCTTCTTTCTTTTTGCTGGTTTGTGATAGTTGATATTTTCTGGCAGTTTATTGGTTTTCAAGTTGTAGTATTTTTCTTTTAGACGGTCTGTGGAAAAAGATAACATTTGGAAAGTGTTTTAATATCTTTTGCTATTTTATATTTTTTCGTTTGTTAACAATTGCATTTTAGTTTAAATATAAGTGTTGCTTACTTGGTTATGTAGTTGTTAAGATGTCTGGGCCCGAATCACAAAAGTAATTTGAGACTAAATCCTAACTTTACGACTTTCGGCTTTCACAAAAGGCATTTAGGAGTACTAAAGTTAGGATTCCTAACTTTACTACTCCTAAGCGGAGACAAAATCCTAACTTTACGACTTCGGTATTTACAAAAGGCTTTTAGGGGTAGTAAAGTTAGGATTCCTAGCTGTACAACTTCTAAATGCCTTTTGTTAATACCGAAAGTCGTAAAGTTAGGAATTTGTCTCAGATTACTTTTGTGAATCGGGCACTCAATATTTCTCCTTGAATGGTTTGTAGAAAGAATCTGGCAGAGTTTCCTCCTCATGCAGTGTTGTTTTTGAAGTATTTAGTTGTTCTAATTATAGTGGCTTTTATATTGTTGATTTAATTGTTTGGTATTATTGGTTAAAGTTGTTTATAGTTTAATGACATTGGTTGGTTTGTTATAGTTCGAATTCTTTTAATCAGTTGAATCCTTCTATGGTAAACACTAAATTGTGTTTTACTATTTATGTATAATATATAGTTCCATAATTCTGTTTATAAAATTATTCATATATGTATATTTAGTAATATTTAGTTTGGTGTTGAATTGGTTGTAGTTAATGGTTATTTTTTCTGAGGGTTGGTTTATTGAAAATATTCTAGATTTGTAAACTTTTGGGGTGAATAGTAATTTTTTGTTTTTATGTAATCTATTTTTATTTAAATGAAATATGTGTATAACAAGTTTTAGGTAAATAGTTTTATGTGAAAAGTATTTTTTTAGTGTTTTATTAATTAATATTTAATTATTTTGGCAATAATATTCTACTCAATGTTGGGTCGATAGAAATTTCTGACAAATTCTATGTTTATTTAAAGGTAGCAATATATTTGTTTCCAATATTTTTGTTTTCAATATGTAAAAATTGATAATTTAGCAACGATATTTGTGTTCTTGATATTTGTGTTTTTATAATCAAGTATACGGAGTACATTTATTTAACTGATATTTAATTTCTGATATTTTTGTGTTTAGATATTTGTTGCATCGACATTGTCAGTGATCCTGACACAAAAACCCAGCACCTTCCCTCCTGTCACAATCCTCCTTCCCTTTTCTCATACAGTACTTTTTTGTTTGCAGGTAGTTTTGTGATACAGTGCCTTCTAAAGCCTCTTCGATTACCTCTGCACATTGGAGCAGGCCACCGAGCACAGCAATGATGTGAAGGTGATTTTACCGAGCACTTCCTTCAGAGAGCAGCTATTGTACTTGTAAACGTGTGAATCACTTTACTGGCAGGTGGCCAGGTATTTTTCTCATTAGTCTGCTGTGGGCAGAATTTTATCTGAAAATATTGAATGCTTTGTTGGCATTTAACAAGTAACGATTTTGCTCCCCTTGATCTGTTCAACAATTCAAGGCATGATGAATGTAAGCTGCCTTTGTTATCCAATGTGCTCGTACATGTTGTGCAAGTACATCTTGTCTTGATGTTTCTTAAGTGTTTTTAAAAGTAGGAAAAAAAAATCTCTTGATGGGCGAATTAGCATTTAAAAAATACAGTGCGAGAACAGCAGGATATCGTTTTTCGTGCAGTTGAGATTTTCATTGCCATGTCAAACATTTTAACGTTTATGACACCTATTTGTAATGCCAACAAAGAACATAAGTTATATTTACACTCTGGTCCATTTGATACTCACCTGTCAACATAGGATATAAAAAAAACAATTAGCATGTACATATGTGTTATGACGCTGTAAAACATAAACAATGTGCCATGCTCTGTTTCTCAAATTGGAATTCTTAAAGGGATGTGCAATTTATTGCCATGTTGGAGACTGTGGTGGAGTTACATACTAAGGGGCATATTTATGAGCCCCTTGACGCACTGTAGCATCACATTTTGTGACACTCTGCCGGCGCAAATCATAAAATCATATTTATGAGGTCACGCAAAGCCACTTTGCTTGGCTTTCAATGACCTCATTGATATGGAGTAAGTCAAGGCACTGCAAATCGCTGTGTTGCCTTGCTCTGCGTTAGGGAGGTGTTCCTTGGGAGTTGCGGAGGGTGTTCCCGAGCAACACCCATGGATTTGACGCTTCCCCAGGTTTACAAAACCATGTAAGCCTAGGGATGTGACAAAACTTTACGCCTCCCCAGGAGGAGGCATATGGTTTTGTTTGTTTTTATCCTCTTTCGATGTGTACTGCATTCTGCATGACACACGGAAGGAGGAAAACACATCCCAGGACTGATTTTGTGCAGGAAGGTGCCCCGTCCTTCACAAAAACAATCCTGCCGACAACACAGGGGGGGTGCCTACGTTGGCGCTGAGCTGCTGAAACAGCACCAGCATTGGTGAAAGGACAGCAATGCACAGTATTTGATAAATAGGGTGCATTCCTGACCTTTCATTTTGATGTAAGGTAGTCGAGCAAGGTGTCTTGCTGTGCTGCCCTACGGCAAATCCCCATAAATGAGGACCCGCGTTTCAGGAAAGCTGAATGTTTCAGGGGCGGAAATAGGCCTGTGCAACTAAAAGGGGTGATTTTCAGGAAATATATCTGTACCAAAGCGTAAATGATGATGTTTTCCCCATCAGCATGCAATTTGTCTGTTCGTATGTATTTCACATGGGCAAGTCCCATTACAAATGTGCCTGGGTCAGTTTTATGCCTGCTGTGAGGCAGGCGTTAGATATTGACGCATTTGCGTCCTAGAAGTGACGCAGTGAAATCTCATAGATTTCACTGCTTCACTTCTACAAGGCTTACTTGCGTCAAAACGCCCACCCTGCATACATTATCTCACCTTATACTTTTCAAAAGTGTCCACAATTGCTAGAGACCAGCTTTCTTCACTTGAGTAATTTGTAAAAAGAAAAAAAAAGTAAGGCTATTTAATATATATGGAAATTGAACTATTTTTACAGATTACACAATGAAAAGCTGTACTTTGGCAAATACAGCAATTATTGACAAGTCATGGGTGTGCAAATTATTCTTAACGTAAAAAGGTAATGGTATTTGCAAAGTGCTTAGGAG
Source organism: Triturus cristatus (assembly GCF_964204655.1). Taxonomy (NCBI): domain Eukaryota; kingdom Metazoa; phylum Chordata; class Amphibia; order Caudata; family Salamandridae; genus Triturus; species Triturus cristatus. The sequence goes on along the minus strand of NC_140588.1, from coordinate 311,976,408 downwards.
TGGTAAAATACCACCTGTGTGCACTTTATTACAAGTGCAAAATTAGGCAATAAAGTGCACTTCATGTAATTCAACAGAAGGGTAGTGTTGTGGGCCTAAATATTACACATGATTCAATCACAGAAATGTGCCTTGGCGAGCTCAGTGCCATGAGCTGGCTTGTTTGCAGTCTCATCAGAAAGCTATAGAAATGCTTTTTAATTGTCGTGTATTCACAAGTAACCCATATTCCTCAAAGTGCCATTGGCATTTTGCCACATGCTCCATTAAGAACACATTACTCAACAAAACATGCTTTCTGGACCATCCATTATCTCTGATGGAAAACAGGAGGGCTATGTGCTTGCGTTCTGTAAACCAGTAATAATGTCCTGTGACATAAACTATTACAGTAATGTGATTGGGCAAGGGTCGTCGAAGACAAACTTCCTCAGTTAGCAAGCTTTGAAAACCTGTTTATTTCCACAAACCTTTTGAAGCAATGTATAGAATTACCGTTACTAGATAGTATCTCTGCATAGAATTCTGCTTATTACTAGTTAGACCCCAGAGAATCATGAATAGAGATGGAGCTACCATTGGGAATTCCAAACAAAGAGGAATATTTACAATAAAATGTCGAAGCGCGTGTTATGCCGGAATTTGTAACGTGCACTCTGACATTTTTTAAATGTAGGAATGCCCCGTATTTACAAAAATACTGTTCACGCGTGCATTTATTCTAGCGCTGCTGCTAAAAAAACTGCCCAGCGCCGGCACCGTTGCGCCATGTTGCAAGGGTGCCTGTACTGCAGTGGTTACTTTCCTGCACATAAACAATATTGAAAGGCGAATTGCTATTTCTATGTGTGCCGCAGAATGCAGCACACAGAAAGAGCAACATATGAGGAGAGAATAATTATTTTTCCTTGTATCGCCATCCTAAGGGCAGGTTTTGCCTGGCCTTAGTTTTTGGCGCTGCCTCATACTTGTACAAAGGGGTGCAGTCAAAAAGCAAAGGGTGTTGCAGTGGAACACACACTGCTACATCCAATGCTAAGTGAAGCGTGGAAAGGGGCCTTATTTACAATGTGGTATTAAGCCATGTTAAGTGGCTTAACGTTGCTTTGTAAATAAGGAGAAGGGGATAGATATCCCCACCAGAACGTCACTTTTAACCAGAACGTCACTAAAAGTGACGTTCTGGAGGCGATATCCCCTTGTAAATATGCCCCAAAATTCCCTATTAAAAGAGGTTAATACTCTTCTTTGTCAACGTAAATGGGAGCACTGGCTTCCCAGTTTGACTGTGGTGGAGGGAGATGAGATAGGCTGATGTCGACCCACCCTCTTCATCTCTGTGTGGCACCTGTGACTTGACTAAACAATGTGGACGGACCCACTGAGTACATGTGTGATAATCACTGATTGTGGTAAGCACATGAAACCATTAGGTTTGCTCAAAAGACCCCTCACACACCAACCTAGTTGGTGTCATGCTTCATCATTGGGGTCCCAACTGGGTGGCTGAATGCCCCCCGGTTGTGCTACAACGCCTGATTACAGCGGAGCGGGTGTGGTGTGATTTGTGTGGTGTTGTGAATTAAAAATATCTCTGAGAATCCTTGCCTATAGTATTTATTAATGGCGGCCCTGGATATAGTCAAAAATATGTGATGCAACTACTAGAGAGGTATTGTTACTCCTAGTTGGCTAGATAATGTGGTCTACATGTTTCAGCCCCAAAGGTAGATAAAGCGGGCTTTCTTTAGGACTGGGTGTGTGAAAATGCTAGTGGCAAAAGTGGAAACGCCAAGTGAAATGGTGAAGTGCCTACACACGTGCTAAGGTGTGTGGCAGTTGTGTCGGCATACTCACAGACACTCTGTCGATAAAAACACTAGATTTAAGTGCTAGGCAGAGATTCGAGGCTCGGGAGAGGTATCATCTGTAGTCCCACTTTGGTGTAGATGAGTAACCCGTTAGAAACCTGCTGTGGTCTCCCGTAGTCCCGGCTGGTGGACTTGCCTGAATCAATGATTCAACATAACATTCCACACCTATGCTGATGATACACAACTGATTGTCAGCAGTGATTAATTTGAGTCGGTGGTTTCCAGTGGGGCCATCTGCACTCATTTTTGGGAACCAGCCCCTATTTTTCCTCATCAGACACTTGAATGCAGAAAATAGAAAGACGGAGAAATAGAAAAATGGAACAACGTCACAAAAGGAGAAAGCAGGAATCTGTAAGAGTGAAATAAAGGGGCAGGGAGTGTCTGGTAGTTGATTAAAAAGGAGTGAGGTGGATTTAACAGCACACGCTGTGGACTACTGAGCAGAGCGTTGGGCACTGGCACTTATTCATTTACACATTAAGCACTGATTGCCAGAGTAGATGCAAACCAAGGGTCATGGCTAGGAATCTCAGGAAGTATCTCCATGAAGTTGCAGACTGGATGAGGTAAAGCTCCCTTGTAATCAACCATGAAAAAACTAAAATAATTGTGTTTGGGACTGGAGGTACTTGCACACAAGACTGGTGGCCTGAAATGCTAGGATTACTGACAACACCATCTCACCAGGCTCGTAATGTAGGAGTCATACTGGCTGAAAATTCATCCTTTTGGGAAGTGGTTCCTAACCTTTTGACTTCTATTGACCCCCTCTTAATCATTGCTGGAACCCTGGTACCCCCACTGAATTGTTATTGGGATTTGGGGACCCTCACTGATTTAGCAATGTAAGCCGGGGACCTCAGCGCAAGCATTTTAAATGATCTGAACCACAAAACAGTACGCAAAAAATACAGAAACAAGCATCCTTCACACAACTACACAATTGATTAAATATGTTATTTAATTCACAATCATAAAAAAATCGAAATTTTAATTTTAACAGGAATGTTGGAGTGTTTCTAAATTCAATTGAGGCTACTCATTGTCCATATAACATTCTGTTTGTGGCTTTTGCTCTGCTCCCACAAATAAATCTGAGGATACCAACTCCATTTTTAGCCTCCTATTTCAAATTCATTCACATTTACCCGATCACAGGTTAAGAACCTCTGCTTAAGGGAACATCTAAAGATTGCTTGTTCCAGAAGTTTCTCACTGTTTAGGATTGATAGAAAAATACTTTATTTCACACCTCAAGGAAAAACCTGATGCAGACTCTTATTTTGTCCAGAATGTAACACTCTATATCTGGGATTACCCAAATACCTCCCACATAGACTACAGCTGCTAAACATCTTAGCAGAGATGCTGACCTTAGGGTTAAAGAAGGGTTAATTTCCAGTGAACTTTGCAAATTGCATTGGCTCGCAGTCACACAAAAATTCCACTTCAAAGCACTATGCCTATGCCATCAAACATTCTACAATCATGGCCAAAAAACCTATACAGCCTCATGATTCACTGTGTACCAGCCTGCATGGGCCCTTAGATTCCAGCATGCGTATATGGTAATAGTCTCTAAGTTTACGATAACAAGACTAGTTAGTTGTTCCCGTACTGTGATGACCACCAATGCCTGGAACTCCTTACTACCTGCCCTGCACACCCAACAGAACCAGAGTAACACTCGTGTCTCCTGAGGCGGAAGCCGGGAGCTAGGCTAGCGCAATTTTAACCTTGATTGTTACTTCATCCTGTGATTTTTAAAATATTCTTGAAACTCGCTCACCTTTCTCCACGACATCTGTAACTCCCGCGCAGCGGATTTTATCGCTGACACGGGCAAAACAAAGCAGTGTTAGGCTTTTCCTCGCCGTCCTCGGCACCAAGCAGGGACACGCCCCCTTTGACGAGGCCACGCCCACCAGAGCACACTATTTAGGCGCCGCTGAATGCAAGCGACCCTAGCAACACTCGTGTCTCCTGAGGCGGAAGCCGGGAGCTAGGCTAGCGCAATTTTAACCTTGATTGTTACTTCATCCTGTGATTTTAAAAATATTCTTGAAACTCGCTCACCTTTCTCCACGACATCTGTAACTCCCGCGCAGCGGATTTTATCGCTGACACGGGCAAAACAAAGCAGTGTTATTTTTTTCCTCGCCGTCCTCGGCACCAAGCAGGGACACGCCCCCTTTGACGAGGCCACGCCCTCTTCAGACGTCACTTTCCCCTTATAAGTATGTGCCACTTCCGGACGCGCAGCGGACGGGCGCAGCGGGCGCGCCGTCAGCGCGCCGAAGGCGCGCCAAAGGCAAGCCCGTCTGGGCCCGTCCGGGCCCAGACGGCCTTAGGCCTAGACACTATGCCCGACTCTCAAAGGCGCATAACCTACACCCAAGATACGCTTCGAGCTTGGAACACGAATAAACATCCCCAGTGTAAGTACATCCTTAAGGAAGACACCGCTTTCACGGGCTGCACCCTCTGCAATCCGACAGAGGAAACGGAACACGGCCAAGCACTTCGACTCGGCCTTCTGAACTGCAGGTCTCTTGTAAGACATGCTCATGAGATAAATATCTTCGTCCAGAATCCTATGCTGGACATATTGTTTCTGACAGAGACATGGATGACACCAAACAGTGACTTTGACATGGTTAATGCAGTCCCATCAGGTTATCAAATTTGCTCTCTGAATAGACCAGTCGGCAGAGGCGGCGGGTTAGCAATACTTCACAAAGATTACTTCACTTGCAGAATCGACAGTGGAACTGTCAAAGACTGTGAAAACTGCAACTTCATTTTCCAGATCTCTCCAACAATCTCACTGTCGGGACTACTAGTGTACCGACCGCCAGGCTCACTAGGGGAATTCTCCGGTACTTTGATGGATCACATCACACTAAAAACAATTACTGCCTCCAATTTTCTCCTCCTAGGAGATCTGAATCTGCATTTTTTGGACTCTGCGGATAACACCGCAGCTAACCTACTAGCAGATCTTGCATCAGTTGACCTACATCTTCTGAACTCAAAAGCTACCCATGAGAAAGGCCAGCTTTTGGACCCGATCTTTACAAATATTAGGAACCTCAAAACCCAAGATCCCACCCCCCTCCCATGGACAGACCACTTACTGGTCCCCATGTATTGGCACCTCCAAACTACCCCGGCTCTAACACAGAAAACCAGGACACTCGGGAGACGGTGGCACAAGCTGATACCAGAGGAATGGGAAGCTAAGTTAAGAGAATCCACCGCACCTATCTCCTCGGATCCCAACACGGCGGATAGAGAATTTAACGGTTGGCTCACCCACTCCCTAGACAGCCTTGTCCCACTAACCAGCACCCTTAAACATATCAAAAGGATCAACCCAGCTCCATGGTACACACCTTCCCTGAACGCATTAAGGAAGGAGTGCAAAAGAACTGAACGCACTTGGAGGAAAAATAAGTCTGTGAAGGAAAAAGATGCCTTTCAGTTGTCCATGAAAACGTACAAACTAGCACTTCGTAATGCCAAAAGTGCCTTTTACGAGGAAAAAATAAAGAATTCCTCCTGCTCAGCCAAGGAGACCATCCTTATCCTTAAAGAGCTCCTCCATGTCCCTGACCCCCCACAAAAACCTATGGACCCCAAAGCAGCGGAAAAAAAATGTGTCAATCTAGCTACCTTTTTTGACGAAAAAATTAAAAAAATCCTTGCCTCCCTTCCCGCTGCCAAACCAGACACCACTGGAAAAATTAAGGACCTACCTCCCTTACAGAGGAATTCCTCTTCGAAACCCGATACACCCCAGCTGGCGTCACTCGGCCCGGTCACCATGGAGGAAGTTGCAGCAACATTTGCTTCAATCAAGAGTGGCGCCCCCAGTGACCCAGTACCCATAAGATTTCTCAAAGATATAACTCAAACCGTAGTGCCCCCGCTGACCGCCCTAATCAACACCTCTTTAGTCCAAGGTGAAGTCCCTTCGAGTTGGAAGGAGGCGGTCGTGAAAGGGCTTCTTAAGAAACCATCACTAGACCCTGAGGATCTATCAAATTACAGACCAATCTCTCTCCTCCCTTGGATTGGTAAGGTTGCAGAGAAACTCGTAAATAAAAAACTGTCTCAATTCCTGGAAACCAACCATCTCCTCAAGAACTCACAGACGGGTTTTCGACCAGGTCAGGGCACTGACACCGCTCTCCTCGCAGCAGTGGAGAAGACCAGAGAAATTCTCGATACAGGAGGATCAGTGGCAGTGGTCCTCCTGGATTTGAGCGCGGCATTCGACACTGTCAGCCACCAGGTCTTAACCCAACGCCTAGAAAACATCGGAGTGAAAGATACAGCGCTGAAATGGCTCTCGTCCTTTCTCTACCAACGCTCTTTCCAAGTCTGGGAATGTGAAGGCCGTTCCCCCGCCATCCCCCTCCGGTGTGGTGTGCCACAGGGCTCATCACTAAGCCCCACGTTATTTAACGTGTACATGGCCCCACTGGAGGAGTTGGTCTCCCCATTTGGAGTCACCATCGTCAGTTATGCTGACGACACTCAGCTGGTGGTAACTCTCTCTCACCCCAAGCTAGAGCCTTCCAATCTCCATGACTGCCTCTCCAATATACATCAATGGATGAGCGACTCAGCACTGAAATTAAATGGGTCAAAAACGGAGATCCTTCTCCTAGGTCAAAAAACACTGATTCTACCCCCAAACATCTGGCCCGTCTGTATGGGTGAACCCCCTGCCCCTAAGACGGAAGTTAAGAGTTTGGGAGTATGGTTAGAGAAAGACCTCACCTTCAGAACGCAGGCAAGGAAAACGGCCGGCATCTGTTACGGCCTATTAAGATCATGTAGAAAGGTGCTCTCCCTACTCCCTTTACAGTCCCGACTACTGCTGATCCAAGGCCTAGTTGTGTCCAGGTTGGACTACAGCAATGCCATTTACTTAGGAGCCCCGGAAACCACTCTCCAAATACTACAGAAAACCCAGAATGCCGCTGCCCGGCTGCTCACGAATACCCCAGCCAGAACATCAGCCAAACCCGCACTGAAAAAACTACACTGGCTTCCGATCAGGGAAAGAGTGAGATTCAAGGCCCTATGCCTGGCTCACAAAGTGCTTCACAACGAGGGCCCACCAATTCTTAACAACTGGATCACACCCTACAGACCGACAAGAGCGCTTCGATCGGACCATGAAAATCTTATTGTGGTTCCCAGGGTAAAAAAGGCCCGCGCAGGAGGTCGCCGCTTCTCAGTCCACACAGCGAAACAATGGAACGCGCTCCCCTTGAAACTTAGATCAGAACCTAACCTCCTGCGCTTCAGGAAATCTCTTAAAACCTTTCTTTTCCCTTACACTTTGTTCACCCCCGTACCTTCATCTATCAGGACCACGAGGTTTAGCGCTGGGATACTTTTGGGTGACTACGCGCTCTATAAAAAACCTAAAATAAAATAAATAAATAAGTACATGTCTGTTCTCAAAAGGGATCAGATTGGTGCTCTCTGCCATCTTTTCCTTTTTTAGCGCCGGGACACTTCTTTCCTGAAGTAGCTGTTAATGCTTCAAAATGTTCCCAATCAATCAAGAATAGTTTTGCATGTTCCCTCCTTGCAAAAGAAAAAGCTTGACAGTGACTGTGGAATGAGGCTTGTCTGGTATTGGGACAAAATCTCATGAGATTTTACTGGGTGTTCTCGGGAAAACAGGGTGGGCGAATACCAGGCCTTTAGAGGTCAGCCAGAATGGTGTCACATACAGGGTACAGCTTTACCTGACTAGTGCTCAGACCCAAAGACAGAGTTTCTCTTCTGCTAATACCTACAATGTCCTTTCTTTGATCTAGCTTACCACTGCTCTGATTCTCCTGTGTTTATAATTGCTTATGAATTTCTAAATAGTAAAACACAACACAACGTAAAATAAGACGTCATAAAAAGCGGCATAATATGACATAAAATGCAACTTCTGACACTATAATATAACAAATTACATTACTGTTTCTCAGCACAAAAACACAACTTAGCTAAGCACACCTCAAACCACGTACTTCAAATGATGCCCCTTAAACACATGCAGCACAATATAGTCGTTAGACCATATTTTCAAGGCAAGGATAATTTCTTAAAACCAAAAGGATTTATTATGAGATTTAAGACAGATGTTACAGCCACAACGACTCGTGTTACTAACAGTTATGTTATGTTGTGTCATGTTATGCTAAGATATGCCATGAATACTTGTTGAACATTATGGGGCAGATTTACAAACACCTTGTGACACTTTTGTGCCGCCGTTTCGTCACTTTTGTGATGCAGCTGCGGCGTAAACAATGCGCTACCTTGCGACACATTTACAATGAGATGCATCTAGGGAGATGAGTCATGCTGTAAAGCACTGTGCCACATTATACCTGCGTCAGGTATAACGTATGCAGGAAGGGCGTTCCTATGCAGCAAAGTCTCATAAAAGTGATGCAGTGAAATCTTCAAGATTTCACTGTGCCACTTCTAGTACGTCACTGCGTCAAAACCTTATGCCTGCTTGAAGCAGGCGTAAGGAGTGACACAGCACAGTAAGTATAGGCCTCCCTGAGCATTGCTGGAGTTGCGTCGTGCTTGCGACACAATTCCAGCAATGTGTGACCTTTGCGCCAAAAGATGCATGACCTATCTGTCAATCCTTGAGCCATGGTGCAACGGATTGTAAATTTGATGCATCCATGGTGGCGCAAGGGTTTTTTGGCACGTCACAAGTTAACTGACGCATCTCTGCTATAATGCAGAGATGCGTCAGTTTCTCGGAAATCTGCCCCTAAGTTATCAATTTCTTGAAGCACTCTTGCCTCCATGATCTGAAAAAGGCAGCCCAATAAAGAAAGTTATATGAGGACTTACACGAGTCCTTCAAATACCTTTCTAATCAGTGCAGTTTTAGGGTTCAACTGAAGGGTAAGGAGCGTACAAAGGAGTTTAAGGTCAAGGGGATCGTTTTATAAAATTACTACAGACAGTCAAGGTCTTATTCTTTAATTATTACAGCTACCTTCTGCAAAAGAACAGCCCTTCTTTTGAGAATGCACAAATAACATTTAGGAAAGCTAATTGATATTGTGACCACATCAAGTTCTAGCTAAGTCATATCAAGACATTATGGGGCAGATTTATGAGCCCCTTGCGCCACTTTTGCGTCACTTTTCCCATGTTAAAAGTGACGCAAAAGTGGCGCAAGGGGCTCATAAATCTGCCCCTATATTCTTAAGTCTTCACAAGCCCTGCCAAATATAGTTTTTGTTTTACTCGGTGATGCGTGGCTCAATAATATGGAGGGGGAGCACTGAGGGTATTTTGCAAGTTGGGCTTTGACATCCACAAACCTTGCTGTGCCTGTTATTACATAAGCAATAGGGGGAAGATATAATCATATGTGCACCACACTTGGATGCTCCTTCCTGCATATGTGCTGCTGCAAATTCTTGGAGGGTGGGTCCAGCCTACACTGTAAAACCAAAGTCAAACACTTTCAATGTCATGGTGGTACTAGTGGTAGCATGGCTCGAAGGGTTCATTTATAGAGATTGTACCTATATCACAGGTGGCCCTCAGACCAAAGCAAAAAGAAAATAATCAGTAGGGCCATTCCCGCATAAAACGGTGGGTAGGGGAGAGTTGTACTGAGAATTTCTTCAGCAAGAGAGACCAACCTATAAGACCGAGACATTGAAAGAAGAAGAGAATACACTGCTTTCTTGTGATAAGATCAGCAGCCCAGGCCAGTAGGACATTTTGTGGGGCTCCAGGCAAAAGCTGTTTGCGGGCCCTGACCTAAAGAAAATGGACCAAACTGTGAGACCCTGGGCAATTACTTTTCTTCACTATGCCTCCTTTTCCAGGATAATCATATCCGAGAGCGCCTAGAAATAATTAAGCTCAGAATGCACATTTTACAAAAACATCTCCTGTAATCAGGAATCAGAAACGGGGACCTGCTGAAAGACCCTGCCACCCCTTAGCAGCTACACTGAGAGTCTGACTCTCACTACCAAGCACCATAGAAACCTCTTTCAGTCATACCTTGCCGCTCATTCAAGGTAAGGTAATGACCTCCAAAATTAAGAACAGAATTCAGATCTTAACTTCAACCTTCGATGGTCTAGTCAGTTCAAACAACCACTTCTTCCACCTCCTCAGACACAGTCTTTCAGACTCCCTTTAACCTTCTCCTCTCTATACTCATTTCCCTTGTCATAATTGGAACCTTATAATCTTAAGATCTGATTATGATAGTTCACTTTAACATGATCTGACCAGGTATGAAATATTCTACCTCCAAGACATCCAGAACAAAGCACCAAACCTTTCAGCTTCGAAAAAGCAATAGATCTTAATGTAGCTTACAATGAGACCACCATAGATGCTGTCTGTCAGTGTAACCTTTAAAGACCCCCCTGCCTCGCCCACAAATGCATTTCAATTTGGACATTGCCACTGTTGCCTGAGAACAGATGTGGTAAATGAGCCCCAGGTTCCTTCAACTTTGGAACTGGGGATCAACATCGTTCACCATTCTCAACTTGCTGGGTCTGCCCTCTTTGGTGGCTACACACTACCCTTAGGGAGACGAAACAGGATAATTGGCTAGAGCTCCGGGCAGAGGAATTGCAAAAGAGAAGGCAGCACATGATCCTCTTACCTTGTACCATTCACTAAAGTGGGAGGTGGGGATCATTTAAATAATGATCACTGAGCCCGCCTCAGTAGTATCCACTTGCTTAGGTCTGGCATTAGCCAAGACCATTTGATGTTCATAAAATATTATGTATAACATGCTCATTTATAGTGCCTTTTAGCCAGGCCTCTTCGTTCATTGGTATATTATTGTGTAATTCAAATCTTTCTTCTGCCCTCTACAGCATACACATGACGCAATGGATCAGGGTCAACTCCTCCGTTATGGCAGAGGAGCGTCGCCCCACTAATCGAAGAGGCAAATGAAAAATAAAATGATCTTACTACAGATCATTTTTTTTTGTCTTGCGCCTGAGTCTTGGGGGGGGGGGCACAGCTCTGCAGCAGGGGAGGAGGAGTGGTAGGCCCTGCTGTCTATGCGCATGATGGTTTGGCTGGCCGTCTCATGCGGGCCACACTGTCATACCACTGACATCTCTCCAACCCAGCTGTATTGCTGGCTAGAGAGATCAGCAAGCACAGGCTCCAAGCTCCAGAAGGAGCACAAAACCAGTGTGCCCTCCCCAAACCCTAGGCTGCTCTCATGGGGAGAGCAGAGTAGGGATTGGCAACAGGAGATGCGGGAGCTTCAGCCGGTGCCCAGAGCAGAATCTCGGGGAGCAGCGCGGCGAGCAGAAGACCGGCTGGCAAGTTTTATTTATTTTTAAAATAATTTCAGCCCCTTCACGCTGCCACCCACTATGCTTCCCCCCCTGTGCTGCCCCCACATCCCACCATATTTCTCTTACACCAGCTGCTAATGCAATGGATCCGTGCCCCTCAGCCATTGGCTAATTTCACTGTGAGTGACGATATTCTGCCCTTTCAAAGGCACACATCCAAACACATACAAATTCCCTTCATTGTCGTGGACTACTATGACAATGTGTGCATTCCGAGACCAAAACCTTTTCTGCTTTGATGCAGGGGTTATTTTTTTTTAGATTGATTAGGGTCCAACAGTTTTTACAACAGTAAAATTATGCAATAACAAAACAAGCATTGGCAAAGCCAAAAAACTGGCTGCCAACGAAAGACTATTGGCTTTGCCAATCCTTATAGATAAATGGTGATATTAACGTCCCTACACAAGATGTAACTGCACATTATCTTAAATCACTAGTCCATGAAATCCTCTTTTAAATTAAGTGAGGCTTGATTGATTGGATGGACAAACACACCGCCAGGAATCCTCACAACCTTCTCAATCATACATACGTGGGTCCCTTTTTCTTGTGTTAAAATATTAGTTAAAAAAATTCAATCATGCAACAGGCATTTCTTTTTCAAGACCAGCTTGATCAAATATCATGATTTTTCTCTTAGAGTCGTTTTCAAACTTTTCATAGATAAGTTACAGAGAGGCACTTATAACTATTTACTATTTATTTATTTATTTACCTAGCTCTGAGCTGTCTTATACGAATACCCAGGTCATTGTTGTTGCCCCCTTAATACTAGTAAAAACCTATCATGGTTGCAGGATCACAAACTATACTAGGATTACAGCAATAAAAATGGCATTAATTCGAGGCCCCTAATAACACAATGGAAATTCCTGAGGAGAGGAATCCAATTTTGCCCATCAGTCCTAGCTTATATTTCAATCGGAAATGTCTCAAGTGGCTTTGGTTACTGCTTGCCTCTTGAAAAATGTCGTGTGGTGGTGTCGAGGAGGTAAGACAAGCTCATTGGAGGTGATACTTAACATGATAGCAGGGCAACGTGCACACCACACAGATCAGATAAGGAGAACGGCAGCCGCTGGAACCGCAGGGACCTGGGGCTTGTTATGAGGTTCAGTCAAGGGGAGATGAAGGAAAAAGGAACTCAGGATACTACGTTTGATCAGTGAAAAGGAGTCTACTGGTAGGATTGCCAGCATGCGGTTTTTTCAACAATATGTTCTGAACAATGGGGCATATTATCAAGAAATGGCGTTAAAATTATCGCCGCTTTAGCGACAGAAAATTGACGCTAAAGCGGCGATAATGGGCTTGATAATATGCCCTTGAGAATTCCAATAGAAGCCCATGGGGCATATTATCAAGACAGGCAATAAAATTATCGCCGCTTTAGCGGCAGAAAACTGCCGCTAAAACGGCGATAATGGACTTGATAATATGCTCTATGGAATTCCAATTGAAGCCCAGGTTAGATGTCCTTCACATCGGGTGACCCTGGCGGAAATGCACATTTGACTTACGCATGAAAATGGCAAATTTTTAAAAGTTGTAGGCATACAAAGTAATGCTCCCTCCACCGTGGATTTATATAATGATTGTGTAGGCTAAGTGATAATTCCGTGACTTTTATTACCAACACTCCTTGGAAAATTATTCATGTTATTCTTCATGTGTATCCTCACACTTCTATACCTTCCATACTCGCAAGAAAATCAAGACATACTGGCAAACGTGATGCTAAAAAAAAAAAACGTATGCACAAAAATACTTTCTTGTGCATTGTTTTTGTCCAAACATTACCACGTAAATGATATTTAAACCAAAATGGAGACTTGAATACTCCCACAAATTACATAACTTTTCATTACATATATTGACATTTTTCACATAATACTGTTGAAATCAACAAACATTACTGTTCAATATATACAGTGCTTTTTATATCAATAGAATAAGAAAAGTGTCTAACAGAACATGGATTTATATCACTGGGGGTGTATTATTTTCCTCCAAGTGGGTCATCCTCCAGATACCATAGAGGTCCTCTGTGGTCAAAGCACATTATTCTCCAAATATTCAGGAGTCTGGGAGGTATGAATCCTCTCAGTTTTTGTACAACGTTTTATGGGCCTTTTGCAGGTATTTATGCCTTCAGGCCACACTTAACTTCGCTGATGCACTTCGACATTCTTGTGGGCCTTTTGGTTTAGTTAAGGTCGTCCTCAGGGCTGTGTGCCGATTGTTGTTAAGGACACTATATGTGAAACATAAAAGGGGAAGGGAAATAATGCCATGTTTTAAAAAAGGGTGCATGGGGCCCCATGAACTGGAATAGTGTGGAGAGCAAATGCAATGATGGATTCAGGCCCGGATCTCAGACTAGGGGTGAGTGTTTGACATTGTTTAGCATTCTGTCCATCAATTGCACTTTCTGTATCTCTTGTGATCAAAGCCTAAATTCTGTTTTAACGTCTGTGGTGACATCAGATTTGACCACATATGGAGGTTTCCAGAGATACATAAGACCAGTTTGCTCCATCATGTACCAAACATATATAGCCACCCCAGAGAGCTGCTCTTCGGGTGGTTCAATGTATTGGAAAGTGCACCTTGCAAGTGCTTTAGCTCAGGTGTACCCCATACTCTGAACTGTTGTGCCAGGAAACAAGTGCTTACTTTAAATGGTTCACTAAACAAATAACATGCAAGCATTGATGTTGCAAGTAACCACATTGGGGGTTGTAATTTCGATCACTCGTGATTTCAGGAATGTGATACAATATGGTATTGTATTAAGTGCATTTGTATAATACATTCCAAATATTTGTATGGTCCTAAAGTGCTTTCAGCATCCGAGAGCCAAGCCCCTTACGGTTCTGAGATTCTTATTGACCTGAGTCAAAGCGGCCTGTTGATATTGTATTTGGTTATTTTTCCTATTTTTGAGATGTAAATCACATGGATAGTGGCTGTCAATGTAAAAGAGACCTAATACATTGTTTAATGATTCTGCTAAGAATCTTTTTGAAGCATTATGTGCATAGATGCATCTGCAGGAGGACATTCCCATTTGTTTTGTTCTACTGGGGGTATGGTTGCCCATTCCTCAGCTTCAGGGCTTGTAATTTTTTGAGTTATCTTTCTACATTATGTGGCTAAGATGCCATGTGGCTATAAACAGGTGGGTGTGGATAAATGTGAATAATACACTTCTGAGGTGGCAAATTCTTAGCAAACTGGATGTCTGTGAGTAGTGTTGTGCATATAACAGTGGCAGATGTCTAATTTATTTCGAAGAAGGTTGTTTTTTTGTTTAGTGATTTCGGGCTCAAAGACGGCAATTCATGGCCTATATGAGTTTTATTGAATCTGTGCTATGTTGTTTTTGAAGGTTACTTTTGGACTACCATACAGGCCTGTTAAACTACTGATCAAAGGAAAGTGGTGCCCAGCATGCCTGGTCAACCCAAACTTGTTACCATTGGCATACATTGAGTCCAATACATTGACGACATGATCGTTTGAGGCTTGTTGGAAGACAGCAATAGGAATTGCAAAACAGACAGCCTGTCTTTGGGCTTGTTGCCTTGCCGTTATATGTTATTGCATTAAATTGTAATTGTATTTATATAGTGCTTCCTACCCCTGCTGAGGCTTTGAAGCACTTTACCGCCAACAGCACCCTTCGCCAGAAGCTGTGGTTAGTGGTTAGTCCAGTGCTTTTGGTTATTGTTAGCTATTGGGTTTAGTTTTGTGTGCTCAACTAAGCCTTTTCCATGCAGTCAATTCCAGTTTCTTTGTGGTAGATGAAATTAATAGGAGTTGGGTGGGATCAATAGTGGGGGTTATGTGAGTTAATGCAGATGGTTGTGGGGTTAGTAGAGGAGCCTGTGGAGATTAGGTATTGTAAAGTTGCATCAGGGTTATGACTTTCAAAAAGGAGAAGTTGTAATCTTTGACATGACTTGTGGGTAATTTTCAGGACTGCGATAATGAATGTTACGGCAAATATGCATGTAACTATGCGACGGTTGTGCTGCTCAACACTCAAATAAATAAAGATATCTTTTTCATACCAGATTTTCCAATACAGAGGATGCTTTTTGAGATAGCATTTAATTTGAGAATGAAAGGCTGTAGAAAGAAGCAGCATAATTACAATGTGAAAATAGTGATATATTGGGTATGATTTATAGGCACTAGAATGAAGCGAACAGTCTATCCACTGCTAGGCTCCCACTAGACCACCGTTCCAGGAAGGTCAGCTGATCAGAGATTGGTTTGGAGGCATAAAGTAATGGCTGCACACATGTGGTGAGAAGTATCAAGAGCTTTACTATGCTTCAAGAAGTGGTAACCTCAAGATCATAGCAATGTGAGGAAATATATGGTTAAATAATGTGAACATCGAGATGGAGATTCTATAAATGCTGGAACGGATGTCTTGGGATATTCATTCTCAAGTTTGGCTCACAATATTAATTATAAAAGCATAGTATTATTCTTAGAGAAAAGCATCTTTTGCATGGTATTCCTCCAGATATTTTACCTTGCTATGCTGAACCTGTTTTTGCTGGCCCAGGGACTCTGTGTACTTTACCCCTGCCAACCAGAGATAAAGTGCTAGTGCTCTTCATTTTAAACATGATTAAATTGTCATATACCTAAATAGCACATTCAGTTTACCTATAAGTCTCTATGCTATGGTACTACCTGTACCTACTGTCTGTAAATTAAATGCTACTAGTGGGCTGCAGCACTCATTGTGCCACCCAAAAACGTTGTGCTGTAAAACATGTCTACAAGCCTGCCCTTGCATTGTTCATTGTATATTGTTCAGCAACCTATCCATGAATTGTTTGTTTTGCATTCGTCGCCCCAAGTAGGATGGGTATTCTCATAAGTGGGTCCTGTCCTTGCCATGCCACTGGATTCAAGCTATTCTGGCTGAAGATGTGTGATACCCTGAAACCGAGCCTAGGATGCTTGTTTCTGGTCCAGGGAGATCCTGGCCTGGCAGTTTGGGCTGGACTGTTCCCATGGGGAGCTGGATCAAGGCTGATATGCAAATGGCTGGGTCCAAACTGGAATGGCTTGGGGAGCAAAGCATTATGGATTAGGCCCAGATCTCTGACTGGGGTGATTTTTTAAATATTGTTCAGCATTTCATCAATTAATTGTTCTTTTTTGCATTTGTCACCCCAAGTGACAGGTACACCCAGGCGTGGGTCCCATCCTCATCAAGTCACTGAATTCAAGCTATCCTGGCTGATGAAGGGTGATACCCCCAACTTGGTCCTAGGATAATTGTTTGTGGTTCCAGGGAGGACCTAGCCTGGCAGTTTAAGGTGGACTTTTCTCATAGGGAGCAGGGTCAAGGCTGATTTGCATATGGCTGGGTCCAAACTGGAATGGCTTGGTGAGCAAAAAAACAATAGATTTAGGCCCAGGTTTCTGACTGGGTGTGACTGTTTGACATTGTTCAGCATTTCGTCTATCAATTGTTCTTTTTGCATTGATCACAGGAAAACTAGTTTTCAAATCCTCACCTTTCTTTAAGTAGAGCATTTCTGTCTCATAAGTGTACACTGAATTTTCATGCATTTTTAAATGAAATCATTCCCTTACTGCCCAAAACCTTGTATCCTAATATATTAAGGCTATTTTACCACTGAAATCTTTTATTTGTTTGTGGGGTAATCGACTCCTTCATACAAACTACTACCTTTGTTTTGTAAACTGCATCACAGACAAGACGCATATCTTTTTTATTGTTTTTGCCCCAGGGTAAAAATGGGATTTACCACTACTAAGAGACTTCGGAAAATGGAATCTGAAGCTAGCTTTAGAACCCTGAAGGCCTCTAGATCAACTGTAAAAGCGTGCTCTATCTCATTGCCTGTTTGCAGCACAGCTTATTAGGCGTCAGAGTTGTGATGCCGGCTGCTGTTTTTAAATTCAAATCTCCCTTTTATTTATTTCTTTTGTTTCTAGCGTTTTCTATGTTTATGGGTTGTACCATGAAGTAAACTAAATTGACTCTTAATCTGAAATGTATTATAATACTAGTTTATCCACTAGAGCTAATAGTTATGTGATGTATCTCTTTACCCTGTGGTTTTGGAAAAAGGTTTTTGTGAAGTATGCCAAACTCTGCTGGCATGTTGTACAAGTTCCCTAACCTACAGCTCCTTTGACTGGAGGTCCTGGACTGGATCAGAAGAAACTGTACTAGCTTTCCCTCCAGGCCTTAATGTTCTTCACTACTCAGGGCACATTCAGCATTTTTAAAGGAGGACTGCTGCTGTAAAATGATTGCATGGTTGGGCATCAAGCTTTATGGGGGAGGTTCATTCCAGTCAATAAAATATTGAAATAATTAAGAGCATGAGGTGCATTTTTAACCATTTAGATAAAATGAAGAGATGCACACACTGCTACTGGCTCCTCAGTGCATCTTTCCTTCCATTGAAGAATCAAACACTCTCCATCCTTTCCATTTAACACAGAAAACAGTGCACATGCCTTCTCTTAGCCTAATAAGACATTGTCCCTCACATTATATGCCAATGTAAATTCCTTTCTTTGGCGGAGGATATACAGCTCTACAAACTACTATAGAAAACCTCTTCCTGCTGCACCAGTAACCCAACTTATTAAGAATGAATATGTGGCTTGGGGATAGATGTAATGTTACTAGTCGCAGAATGCAGGTCAGGATTTGCGACCAGTATTTTTGCAACCATTAAAGAATTATAAGAACCGACCTAGATTGGTTCTTAAAATTAGGATAGGAACTGTAGTGGATTGCATTCTCACTTACCTCATGAACATTAATGAGGTAGATTGCACATTGCGACTCACTGCAATTGGAAGCTATCACAGGCATGGCGGCCTGCTGGAGTTGCAAACCCCATGGCTGTGACTACTTTTAAATAAAAAACCTTTTTTTCATGAAACATGTTTATCTTAAAGCAAATGAGGCTGCACATAAAGACAAGTTTTTTGTTTGTTGTCACTTGGACCACTGCCTTCTTGTCAATAAACTGTTTTTCTTGCATTCACAAAGGGCAAGGGGTCCCAGGCAACCTCTTCCTTTTTGCAAACGCATTAGCACCTCATTTGATGTGTCAGTAAAAATTTTATATTTTGCTTGCAAAAGATTCAGTATTTGGAAAGGCCACCTACAACTTGTCCTTTCCACATACTAAATTTGTTTCCATTAGAAACCCAATTTTAGGAGTTGCAAAAAACATTTCTGACTCTAATATTGGATTAATACATAGAAATAGAGCATTTTAACAGTTGTAAACACTTACTAGGGGCATTTGCGTCTCTTAAAATGCTTAGTACATCTGACCTTGTTTCAGTGAAATTAGGGTGTTAACAATATGACAATAGGGATAATGACAGCATAGAGATTTACTCCCAAAGGATTCCTACTCTCTTTGGAGTTAACTCCTTAGTGGCGTGGAACTCACAAAAGAGCACATTCACAAAAGCCATTTATGCATCTAAACTATAAGCTCTAAAATATAAGTGCAATGTGCATTTTGTATTCACAAACCTGTGATTACTAGTCACATTGTGATTTACTCACATGCAATATTACACAACTGCTTTGTAATCTTAGGCGTAGAAAGTTGGTTAACACTTAAATGTAAGAAGGTAGGGGTATTTACTAACTTTTGCAAGGAAAAGATGGACAGGAACAAATTTGCATCCACAGTTAAAATAGGGAGGAAACACAAATTAAATATGTGGGCATGTAGGAGAAGGGTGTTTCTCCTTGCTGATAAATACTTTCTACATGAAGAATATGAAAAGTTGTAATTGCACTTCAGTAGCCCCATAAAACATGGCTCAAGTCCTTCACTTTTTATTACCTATAAGGCTCCCCTAAGGTAGGCCCTAGGCATTCCTATGGATAGAGAGCCATGTATTTAAAAGGTAGGGCATGCACCTTTGAGTTTTACATATCCTTGTAGTAAAAAACAAGTAAATTCATACTGCAAGGCCTATCTTTCCCATAAGTTAATAATGGGATTGCCTTAAAACATCTTTTAAGTGCAATTTCCAATTGGGAAAATATAGATATTTAGAGTTTGGTGTCTCTAGACTCACAATTTAAAATCACAATTGATGGTGAAGTCAGATTTTAAACTATAAGTCTGAAAATGCCACTTTTAGAAAGTTGGAATTTTCTTACTTTAACCATTCTGTGCTTCTGCCTGTCTCTGAATACATGTCTGGATTGGGTGAAATCTGGGCATTGTGCATTCCCTGTAGACCATTGGTCTTCAAACGTCTTAATGCTGCGTCCCCACTATAAAAAAATAAATCCTCCGGCCCCCCCTCAATGTTTTCACAATTATTCTGCTAAATTGGCAATATTTAAATATGTCTAAACCTATTTAAAGTTTGCAGTTAAGCTCAGTTACCCCTTTTTCCACATACTCCCAGTCAGGATATAAATGGCTAAAGTTGTCATTGATGGTCTATTACAAGGTGGCTGTTAGACTTGGCATCTTTTGACGTGTTTCCCCTGAGTTTTTGCTTTCTGACCTCACGGTTTTTACACCGTTTGTGCTGGCTTAGTGTTTCTGCACACTTTTTTCACTGCTGATCAGTGATAAAGTGCAAGTGCTCCTGTAGTACAATGTTTTATGGATTGGTGTTTCCATGATTGGCCTATTTGATTTATGTGTCAATCCCTAGTAAAGTGCACTGCATGTGCCAGGGCCTGTAGATCAAATGCTGTTGGTGGGATGCAGCACTTGATTGTGCCACCCACCCAAACAGCTCATAAATGTGACTCTGACCTGCCATTGCAGAGCCTGTGCTCAGTCTGTTACTGCCATGTCGACTTGGCAAGTGAACCCACTTACCAGGCCCTAACCTTCCCTTTTCTTACATGTCAGCCACCCCTAAGGTAGGCCCAAGGTACACCTGTGGGCAGGGTGCAGTGTATGTGAAAGGTAGGACATGCCCTGGTGTGTGTAGCATGTCCTGATAGGGAATTACTGCCAATTTCGCTTATCACTATTGCAAGGCTACCTGCTCCCCATAGGACAGAATGGGAAGTTTATATATAGCATCTTATAAACATAACTGGCCCTGGGAACTAGGTAGGAAAATAAAGATTAGCATGCCTGAACTCAGAATCTAAAGATGCATCTTTTAGTGAAGGTGATTTTTACATTCTGTGTTTGAAAATAACACTTTTAGAAAGTAGGTATTTTCTTGCTCAGTCATCCCATGTCCCTCTGCTGGAATGTGGATTGCCTGCCTGGGTTTTGGATGACAGAAGGCTAGGGAGCAGGAGTGGCTCCAGATAGTCTAGGTGGGTTAGAAAAGGGCTGAATAGACCTGGGCTGCAATTGGGGAAGGGGGAGGAGATTTTTTCGCATCTCACAGAGCCTGGTCTGCCTCTGACAATGCCGTCTCCACTTCCTGTCAGGAAATCACACCACAGAAGGCTGAACTGGTTCTGGCTGGGCACAGATACTCTCTGCCTAAGAGATCAAAGGATTTTGGGATATAAATATTGGGGCCCATACCCCTGAACTTTAGAACTCTTTTGGATCAAGAAGACTACCAAGAAAAGAGCTGGAGAAACTGTGAGGAGGAACTACCACTTTACTGTGTGCTTTCCTTTGTTGGCCTGCAGTGGCTGCTTCTGTCTTGGGCAGTGAAAGGACTGGACTGAACTTTCTGCAATCTACTTTTGGGAGTTTCTCCAAGGGCTTGAGTTAGAGCTTGCCCCCTGTTCAAGAAGTCTCAGAAACAGCAAAGACTTCAAGCTCTTCTGCCCTCAGCACTGGGGACTGTGTATTTTATGCTGCGACAGAGGAAAAAGCAACCCAATGCCATCTATGATGCAGCTGCTGACTCTATGTCCTGAAGGCACCACAGAGGGCACCTCCGCAATGCCGCAACGCAACCCGGTCTCACCGACGCCACCTTCTGATGCCTCCACCGAGCCACTGCTCCTACCATGACCTGTGGGCACCGCCATCTGCACCGCCTCGCTTCACAACGATGCCTTGGTATCTCCGACGACGATGCTCCATGCCGATATCTATGCCTATGCTTGCACCGTGGTTCGAGGGCACCGCTCGTAAAGTTACACAACGCACCGCCCTCATCCCGCACCGCAGCCTTGGCCTACCGATGCCGGCGCCATCGACTCCAGTTTGTCAGCCGACGACAGCACTTCAGCAACGATGACGCCGCTGCTTGCACCGTGACCTGCCAGCACCGCGACGAGCACCGCATTCACTTCGCACCGCGATCCTCGTCTCACCGACGACACCATCGGACACCGCCACTGAGCCGCTGCTCGCACTGCGACCTGAGGGCACCGCACGCCACACCGCTGCACTTTCACCGCAGCACTCGACGCCCGCCGACGCCAGCACTCATGACTTCATCAGAGAGGAGTTCGATCTGCAACGCGTGTGACTTCAAGGGCCCCGACGACACCTGCACCGACCTCCGGAACCGACACCTGCAGACGCCGTGCTTTTGGAAGCTCAACGAGAGGTCGCCGACGCCCTGCATTTCTAAAAGGTACTGTTTGCAGGTCTTCCCGAACCACAGCTGGCCCGCAATGCTGCGGTCAGCCAGACTTGTATGGATTTGTTTGTTCACGACGCTGCGATAGCCCTGGACGGAGCTATCGACATCCAGGAACTGTTTTTCAAGCATATTTTGATAATTGAAGATTCTTAAGTACTGTATTGTGGATTTTTATCGCTTTGGTCTTGTCTTAAGCATATCAAAATATTGGATATTTTTCAAAACTGGTGTGGAGTCCTTTTGTAGTGCTTACACTGTATTACTGTTGGTTATATGCAAATGCTTTACACACTGCCTCTAAGATAAGCCTGACTGCTCGTGCCAAGCTACCAAGGGGGTGAGCAGGGGTTATTTTAGGAGTGCAACTCCCTTATCCTGACTAGAGTGGTGGTTTCTGCCCGTCTTTGGCACATGCCCTAGCCAACCAAAAATCCCATTTCTAACATTGGTTGTCAGCGGTGAGGATAGGACTTGCGCTTGCACTTGACTTACAGTGATTGGTGTGCACTACTACCATATCGCAGAGCATTACGTACCACATACTTTTGTTTTTGGCCTATATTTGACCTTGCCAGCTTGAACTTGCTCCTTCATCATGCCTGAATCGAGAGCATCATCTGTTGCATCCATGTAAATTGCCTTTGAGGAGGATAGGTTGGAATCCTACAGTGTGAAGGAGTTGAAAGCGATTTCCAAAAACCTAAAAGTCCAAGTCAGAGGCCTCACTAGGAAAAAGGAGTTAAAAAAGGCACAGAGGGCCTGGTTAGCAGCCAGACATGCCAGCGAGCAATCTGGTATTCTCAGTGGAGAGGCGGAGGAGCCTATTCCTAGGGTGGATGTGCTTATAGGAGGGGGGATCCCTCCACGCCAGGTAGTAGTGGTTTGTTCCCGGAGGAGCTGGAGGACAGACAGGAAGCTAGGAGGCACGAGATAGAGCTTAAGAGGCTCAAGATGGAGTCACAGAGGATGGTATTAGACCATGAGCGTGGGATCAAGGAGCTGGAATTGAAAAGCAAATCCAGCACGGATGCTGGCAGCAACTCTTCAGTGCAGGCCAATAGGATTGTGCACATTCCCAAGAATGTAGGTAAAGAGTACCAGAAGAGGGATGACATACAAAGGTGGTTTCAAGGGTATGAGGTGGCTATTCATATGAATGGGGTCCCTGAAAGGAACTGGGTGGCAGGCTTGTGGCCTCTCTTTCCGGAAGGATCTAGGGATACCCTGATAGCATTGGGTAGGGGCAGAACCTCACCTCTGCACCATCATATTATTAACTCTCCACCCCTGGGGGTATCCAGCCTGACAATTCATGTGAAAGTCAGAGGTTTATGGGTGTCTTCCTTGCCTGGACCTCTTAGGGGCTTCAATAAGCCTATGGTCAGAACCTCTCCATTTCACCTCCTACCTTGCCTGAACTCCTTTGTCTCCCACTCTTTCCTGGGTTGCCACCATACAGTACACCTTGATGCTTTAACAGTACCTCCAACTGGTTGATCTCTGTCGCCCATGTTTTGGCAACATATAATACTTTCCATTGATTGCACAATGTTTTCAATGGGCTGTTCCTTAGTTGCCCCCGGGTAGAAACAATTCAGTGATATTTACACCTACAGCTGGGCATCCATAAACCCTTTGTAAATCAAGGTGCTTCACAACTTTGCCAAGGATATGAAGCCTTGTATAAATAAAGCAACCGGACTACTGAGATAAAGTGCGTCAGGTCCCCCTAGGGGTGTCGACAGTGTTATATAAATACCTACACAATACAATACAATACAAAACAATAAAATACAATTGTTTGAGATAGATAGGTTTACCATAATCCTTGTTTGTATAGGTACCCCACTGACGTCTTTGTCAAAGCAATTTTTTTTATCTTCTTCATGGCTTCAAGTTAGACCCTAATAAGCTTCTTACAAGACTCCTGTGCTCTTTGACTATATGTGCAAATGATATTTCTCTAGCAGGCTAGGCAAAACACCCAAACTAGTTGAGGTGATACGGAACCAATTATGTTTTAAAAAAATCAATCTCCAATTTCCTTTGCCCTGCAACTTCCCAAAAAGTTGAGTTCTATTTATCCATTGACCTTTAATCATGATTGTTTTCCGTCGTGTGTTTAAATGAAAAGATTAATACCAATAGGCACCACCACTCTCATCTGCAGTGAAGGCATTTTCCATGAGTATTTATGTCATGTTACAGCATGATCCGCACTCTGTGGTTTAACATAGGAATGAGGTATTGGGTGCCAAAAATGAAGCTCCCCGTCTCCTGATCCCATCACACATTGGAGTCACCAACATTAATAACAGCTGTGCATGGGTGCATGGCTTCGCAGCTGAAGATGGCGGACACGTGAGCCGAGAGCTCCGCATAAGCCTAGTCCATAATCCTGTGAACCGGTGATTCCGCCCGTGCCTGGAGGCGCTTTTCTGGGGGCGAAACCAGTGAGACCCTGTGCGCTGGCCATCGGTGCCTCTTTGACCCTGGACTGCAGTCGGAGACCACGGAAAGGCTGGGGAGGCCCGAAGGCGCTGTAGCAGTAATGGTGGCTTGATGGGGAGAGACAGCCTGCGACACGGAGAGAGACGGCCATCCAGTCTCCCTACGGGCCCCCCACCAATGCACTTGGAGGAGTGGGTGACTGCTCAGACGCAGCAGACAACCCAAGGAGCCTGTGCAGAGCGAAGAGCCGATGACCGCGAGTGCCGACTGCTCCGCCTAGTGCTCGATTTGGCTCCCCGGTGGGAGGCGGCTGCCAGTGTGGAGGGTCTGTGCGGCCGGGAAGCGGCTTGGTAGCCTGCTCCCGTGATGACCGCAATGCTGCCTGGGTAAGTGCTGGAGATAGCACCCGCAGGGTAGTAAGGTGCTGGCTATGCGGTCCGGCATGAGAAGGCGGGGCCTCATGTGTTCAGCCTGAAGTTGTCCCCTGGCACGGACGAAGAAGGCACGTGGGGGCTCCTCCGGGATTTCTACAAGTGCTGACTCTCTGAGCTGGGGTTGGGCCTGCACGACCCCCGCGCCGGTTGTGAGACGCTTGTTGCGGTGCGAGGAGTGGTGCTGCCTGGACCCCCTGGGCGGCTAATAAACACCCGGTGGGACTGCCGTTTGGTGTCAATCTTCCGGGGGCAATAACTGTGCATGGACCCCCCTTTTCCTTGATCTGAGCTGGAATTTGAGGCTGGATGACCTCCTGGGGGCTGGGCCTGCGACCTAAGGTTCAGCTGAGGTGACCACGTGAGTTTCTGCCGGCTGGGGAGGAGGGCTGGGACTGAGACACCTATACCGACTTGCAGCATCTCTAGTCGGGCACTGGCCTAAGATTGCTTCTTTGGTGCCTGATGGACTGTCCCATTGCTTGAGGTGCCTGGCGTGATGTGAGTAGACTGTGGGGATACACATATTCTCCATGACAAGTTTGCTCCCTGCCCTGCCTCAGTCTTTGTGCATCATTAACAACAACAGGGGCAACCCAACACACTTGAACCAGGGGCAATAATATCTGTTCCTAAAAAAGGTTCAAGAGACAATTTGCTTGAAAATACACGACATAAATATACAAATCAGACATTAAGCAAATAATACATTAGTGAAAGAAGGGAAAGAGAAAGAAAAAGAAAAAAGTAAAAATACCCATATGTACAAGAACAGTCGCTGTAAATTTATTACAATGTCTAAAACAATTAAGACTATAACGCTCAAAGCAATGTGCTGGTATACAAACAATATAAATCACAAACCAGACAAGTGGCAAACGAAAAAATATACGTTACAACACGGGTACGACATATACAAAAATCAATGGGCCCGATTCACAGAACTAACTTAAGACAAAATCCTAAACTTACTACCATTTTGGTATTCACAGAATGCACTTACTGCTTTTGGTAGTTTTCCGGCCCGAGTGCGGACGTAAAGTTAGTAGTCATAAATCCATTCTGTGAATACCAAAAGTAGTAAGTGCATTCTGTGAATACCAAAAGTAGTAAGTGCATTCTGTGAATACCAAAAGTAGTTCTTTTAGGATTTTGTCTTAAGTTAATTCTGGGAATCGGGCCCAATGTGTCCATCATAGATTTAGGCCACAAAAGCGTCAACGGCGTTTCGACCACTGTAGTATTACACGGTCATCCTCAGGGCTAAAAATTCCATTGAGCGTCACAAACCATTCAATATCTGAAAAATACATATGGGTCACAGTTGTAAAAAGTAAGCTCCTTTAAAAGAAAAGGCTCACTAAAGAGAAGAGAAGAGAAAGAAAAAAGAAGAAAGAAAAAGCTATGCACTGGCACTGAGCTTGCCTCCATAGTAAGCACCCAGTGAACCATAATAAAAAATATACCACGATGTCAAAAGATTATAAAAAAATGAAAAGTCACATATTAAAATGGAGGATTGCATCCTTAATTACTTCAGTAGGTCCAAAAACAGTTTCATCAAATCACTGAAAGGAATAAACTATTGTGAAGAAAAGGAAAAGAAACGAAAAACGTTCTATATACACTTCTGGAACTAAAAGAGGGTCCTAAACCCTTAGCCATTTACATAAAATGGGCGGATATAGCTTCAACCAGCCTCAAAGAGTCAAAAGTTGGAAACTTCAGCCCGTCTCAAAGAATCCAAATTTGTTTGAGTTTAATGGCATCAATCCATGTAATTAAAGGAGTGGTATCAAAGGTTGGTGAACAAACCACCAATGTGCTTGCGCACAACCATAAACTGAAAAAACAGAGAAAGACCAAAAAAAGTATTAATATTAACCCCGGGCGTAGTACTCCGCTTTGCCCACGGAGTGTACGTAGCGCTGCCTGCTTTGCAGTTTTCGAAGTAGGCGTAGCAGGCAGCGCTACGCACACGCCAGGGTGAAGCAGAGCTGCCTGCCGCCCGCTCTCCTTTTAAACTAATGTAAAGTATGATAAAAAAATTAAATATAATGACTTACCTGCAGCGCGGCGTCCCGGGGCTCCCTCTTCCTCGTTGCAGATAACTTCTTTTCACAAATGCGCATGCGCGGATGCCCGCGCATGCGCATTTCTCGCAAGAAATGCACATGCGCGGGCGTCCGCGCATGCGCATTTGTGAAAACAAGTTGTGAACGAGGAAAAGGGAGCCCCGGAGACGCCGCGCTGCAGGTAAGTCATTATATTTCATTTTTTTATCATACTTTACATTATTTTAAAAGGAGGGCGGGCGGGAAGCGGGCGGCGCGTAGTGGGGCTACGCGGAGCGTGCAAGTCTGCGTAGATTTGGGCACACTACGCGCTGCTCCACGTAGCCCCACTACGCCCAGGCCTGATTAATATTCATGGCGATGTAGCCACAATAGCAGTTGTCTTACTGCCAATAAAGGCAAAAACATAAGGCAGGATAAACAACATACATCTGTGAGACCTAAAATCAAGTAAAGGTCGCATAGCTCTTATAACAGGTGCTTCCTACAGTAAGTCGGAATTCAATCACTTTCAAATATCGCATATATACATATGCGAAAGCTATCCAGCACGTGTTAGAGACATTAGGAAAAATTAGGAAAAAAGCCAGAGAAAACCTATTTATGTTTATGTTTGCAGCTATGCGGCCAAAATAACAAATAGCTTGCTGCCGATGAAGGCGCATAAATAAAGAGGGACAACATACATCTATTAGACACACTATAAGGTGGGAGTCATGTCGCTCTTGTGGCAGATATACAAGATTGGACTGCCTATGAAATCGTAGGGCGCTAGTAAATCGCCGTACAGTCAAAGTTAAATCAGGTTCAACCTTCGTATATGTGCATATACGAGCAGGCATGCATCCGCAAACCACCCAGCACGTGTTCAAAACGTTCCAACATCGGTCAAATGCCAACATAGATGCTTACCGGGCAATACCTTGAATCGGCAGTAAGTACAAACGGTCCGCATACACTAGTTTAATGTGGGCTCTGCCGATATAGTGTCCCGCGTTATTAATCCATGGACCTAGAAAAGGGGGCTGCATTTCAACGTACAAACAAAACGACAAGCGCCATCTTGTAACAATGTAGTGTCAGCTCATGGACTGTTGGCCACAAGCGCCATCTTATAATGGTCCAAATGGAACCAAGCGCTATGTTATAGAAGAAAAATCTATGTTATAGAAGAAAAATCTAAATCATTGAGATCTGTAAGAAGCTTTTTTAAAAGAGTAGAAGAATAAGAAAGATCCATCACCTTAGAAAGAGAAAGCAAGAAGCATTTTCATATCGAAGGAACCTTTACAATGGTATGGGTTGTATATCCATCCTACAAAAAAGGGGGGCTGAATATACAACTATCAAGCACAAAGAATAACATCCAAATATTTGTCATCAATTTATAAAACGAATATGTACACAGAATAAAAAGAAGATACAGAACAAGGAAAAACTATACACAGTTTCGCTGCAAAACGTTATATTTAGAATTTACTACATGTCAGGAGAAATTTCAAACAGTCTCAAAGCGGCTAATCTTATAGCAGAATCTACATAGGGTCACATTAAGGGCATACCAAATGGTATGTAAGTGTAATTGCCCAATGCAATAGCAATGATATACAGACAGTATGTTAATCGCATGCATATTAATCTCTCAGCTGTATATTACAGAATGGCATTCCTCAATCTTTGCGCAATCATACTTAGCAGGTGCCTGGCTGCAGTGCACGGAGCCCTAGTGACCCTGGTCAGATAACTGAGTGGCAGAACCTGGGGACACTGGCGTCTGCGGCGAACCCCCCTGGGGAGCAGCGCTTGCGTTCCTCCACAAGAGTCCAAGTAGCGCTGCAAATGGGGAAACCTAGAGGGAAGCAGGCGGGACCTCCCCCGGATCTAGAAGAGACTGCGACTGACACTGTTGTGGTTGACGATGGAGGAGACCAACCGGAAATTCCCATACACCAACAATTCGCTAAGATCCTAGAAGCTATCGCCGACACAAAGGAGATCGTGCACCAAGACATCAGTACGGTGGCTGTGGGCCTGGGGTTGCTGAGAGCTGAACACGCTAAGCTTTCAGAGAGGGTGAAACAAACCGAACAGTCCTTGGGAACGCTTACTCCTGCACATCAGGGCCTCGCTGCTCAGGTCGGGGACCTGACCACCAGAGTTATGACATTAGAGAGGTGGGCTGAGGACGCAGAAGGACGCAACAGGGGGTATAATGTGAGGGTCCTTGGGCTTCCGGAAGGAGTGGAAGGGGCAGACATGGTCCAATACCTGGAGAAGTGGCTCCGAGAGGTGGTAGCGCCAGAGGGGCTCTCCCAATTCTATACCCTGGAACATGCGCACTGGGTGTCGGCGAAGCCACCGGCTCCTAGGAAACCACTGCGCGCTGTGGTAGCCAGATTGCTTCACTTCTGGGACAGGGACCTGCTGTTACAGAGAGCACGTAGAGCGGGCCCTATATGATGGATAATAACAAAGTGTCCCTATTCCCGGATTACACAATGGAAGTCCAGAGGCACCGTACCTCCTTTCTGGAATGGAAACTGGCACTACGAGATGAGGGGATCCAGTATGCCCTGATGTTCCCGGCTAGACTCAAAATAATGCCAGATGGCAAAACTCATTTCTGTGAAGATCCCAAGTCGACCTGGGAATGGGTCGACGCCTATAGAACTGAGGGCAATTCTAAACTGAGTACGGAGCGTAGACCCGAACAAACAACCCAGAGGTAACAACTGCGGGGGCGTCAGAGACGTAAGACCCCAACTAGACCGAGTCCTTCTAGGACAGCACAGGAGAGGGCAGACGCAATGAAAGCTGTGTCCGTCATGATGTGTAGCAGAGACACCTCCATGGACAGGGACTCGGAGGCGAAATATGGAACTGAGAACTCTGAATCTGATGGCTCCCGAGTCGATAGTGGCTCCATGCCGGTAGTAACCCCTCAAACGGCAAATGAACTTATGTGATTGGTGATATGTCTTTCTTCCTACACTGTATGGTATTATGATGTTGGGGAATGGCTGGGCAGGCCTCTGGTTGGGCGCGTCTGGGCGTGGTTGGAACGGCCCATCAGGCTGTGAAGTCTACTTGCTTCTTACACTGTTGAACACTTCGAACGAGGAGACCACGCTCCCACTGTAGGCACTGGTGCCTGTAGCCTGGTGCCTTAACTGCCTGTTGTGGGTAATTGTTATGCAGTACTACTGCGAGTTTGGGCAGCTGACGGTTGTCAGACCACTCGTGGGTTGGGGAGATTTATGGTTGGGATTGTTGTTAAACACCAGAGGCTCTAGCGTGCTTTTGCAGGTGGGCGGGGGGAGGGTGGTGAGGGGCTACCGTAACGGCTTTATCCCCGCACGGTCCACATCCGGCAAACTTCGGCAGCTATATCACGTTATGTTCTACCCCGATATAGGACATTTCTCTGATGCTGTCGTAGTAGCGATAGATTTAGAAAAAGCATTTGATTCTTTGTGCTGGGACGTTTTACTAGCAGTAATGTGTAAGATGCAGCTGGGCAGAAGATGTGTTGATATATCTGCGGGATGGCCTCAATGGGATCCATACTGTGATGTGCATATTTGATGAATTTGCAGAACTCTCTGGTCTGCGCGTGAACAGGCAGAAGACTTCTGTGTTCCCGCTGCAGCCCGTGCTTCCATGGCCACAGGATTTCCCACCTGGCCTAGAATGGACACCGGTCTCCTTTAGATATCTGGGGATACGGATTTATCACTCACAAACTTATCTTTTTGACGGCAATCTGGGGGGGGGCCCTGAGATCACTTCGGATGAATGTGGCCTTCTGGCGGACGCTCAAACTTCTGGTCATGGCTAGGATAGCGCTGTCCAAAATGGTCATACTGCCACGACTTTTGTATTTTTTTGACAACCTGCTTGTTGTGGTGCTTAAAAAATGGTTCAAACTCTCGATGGGATACTGCGAGATTTGGTGTGGGATGGTGGCCGGCATAGAGTATCGCTGCAGACCATGCGGCTTCCGTTTGCGAACGGAGGGCTGGGGGCCCCGGGATTTTGAGGGTTACTATCTGGCGGCCCAACTCCAGTGGCTTGCTAGATCGTTGGATGGGAGAGATCTGTCTACGTCATCGCTTACCCCATATGCTCTACGCATGTTACTGCTCCGTAGATTGCTTAATCATCACCAGAAACGTAATAATATGGGGGCTTTGCTCTCCGAGGCGGTGACCTGTTGGGATCGATGTGTAGCATGTTCCAAGGAAACATTGCTCTATGTACCCAGCATACCACTCACAGGTGTCCCTCAGGTGGGAAGAGGTCCACCCCTTCCTGGCAGGCAACTGGCGGGATCAGAGGAGGTGGGTATACAGACAGTTGGGGACTGCTACAGGGATGGCGAACTGTCGCCATTGAACGAGTTTTTGGAATATCATGAACTCCAACCAGGACAGTTTTTAAACTATCACAAAATTAGGAGGGCGATGACAGAGCTTTGGGGTGTAGCGGAGAATGAACCAGGCACTCATCCTGCACTATTGACGCTGGGCTCGGCAGACCACTTGGTGAAATGGTTGTACTTGGCAATAAGGGAACTAACACCTCCATCCCTGCCTGGCTTGCTAGAGAGATGGGAGACAGCACTAAATAGACAATTGACTGAGAAG
Organism: Triturus cristatus; assembly: GCF_964204655.1. Classification (NCBI taxonomy): domain Eukaryota; kingdom Metazoa; phylum Chordata; class Amphibia; order Caudata; family Salamandridae; genus Triturus; species Triturus cristatus. The sequence goes on along the minus strand of NC_140588.1, from coordinate 311,944,937 downwards.
GGGTGGGAAAAGATCTTGGGTGGTCCAAAAAATATATCTCGAAATGAAGCTTTTAAATTAATACAATTTAATACTGTACATAGAACTTAACTTACTCCACACCGGTTAAATGTTGTATATTGCAGGGAATATCAGGGTTGTGCTAGATGCTCAAAATTGGCCGCAGATTTTGACCATATGATTTGGTCTTGCGGACAGCTGGTAGGTTACTGGTCTAATGTTATAGATATGCTTAACGAGGTCTTCTCTAGATCCCTGGCATGTTCCCCAGAGATTTGTCTACTTGGATTATTTCCGAGACATAAGCCGCAAAAACTGGGCCATAGGTTTATAGATCTGGCTCTCATCCTGGCTAGGAGATGGATAGCTCTTGGTTGGAAATCACAGCATGCCCCGCTAGTGGGGACCTGGGAGGAAGACATTACCCGCTGGGTCAGAGCGGAGGAACAAGCCTTGTTACGAGAGGGTAGGGTTATGAAACGACGTAAACCGCTGGCAGAACCCTGGGCAGATATGGTGAGAATGTGAGAACAACGGCACGCACCGGAACAAACCCAGATCCCCTCTTCTACCGACTCTGAGGGGTAGCTAAAGATGTTTCGTTAGGTATCATGACTCTGTCTCTCCTTCCTTTTTTCCCTGTCAAGGTGGAGGCCTCCCCCCCCTTTTTCACACCCCCGTCGACTTTTGATTGGATGCTTTAAACTAATGTCACAAGCTTAGGTGAGCGGACCTCTGGTGGTTTGGATTTAGAATTTGTTGTAGGTTTGTTCATTATGATTTTTTTTTTTGAATTGGTATGATGTGTCGTGTTCACATTCTTGGATTATTTGTTGCAGAAGAAGGTACTGTAGACAGCAATGACATGTCTATGGGCAACCGGATAGAAAAAAAAAACTATAGACAAAAAGGATGCTCATTCACCCCCCATGGGAATAGAGCTATTAAATAACTTGATTATTAGAAAAGAACCGGTATCTACTGGGAATTGCGCAGTTAAGTAGTACTGTATTGATGAGCGGTATTGTGCCTGAGAATATATATTGTTTTGGAGGAAGCACCGGTGACGTTATTTTTATGATGTTCTTGATATGCTAAACGGACTGCCTCCTTACCGTGCTTCTGTAACTTTATTGATTCTCTTTTTTTGAACACATGTTTAAATGCTAATAAAAAAATATTAAAAAAAGAAAATAACATCTGTGTATGTACACTGACCACATGATTCACCAGTGGTGCTACTGACTGTTTTGGAAGAGATGGGCTATAAGTTTGACGTCGTGCTAATGAGTGGTATCGTTTATGGCAGATTGGAGCCCAGGCCCGGAAAGGCAAAGCCAGACCCAATGGGGGCCTGGGCCAAACACATCCCGGGGACGGGAAGCCCCCCCACCCGGGGCGCAAGCCTGGGAAAAAGGGGCGACCGCGATTGGTCTCCCCGAAGGGAACTCGGCCTCCCCCAATCAGGGGAGCAGGCCGCAGGCCGCAGAGGGAGTAAAGAAGGGTGCAAGCAGCCCACTCAATCATCCCATCCCCTCCGACGGCTACGGGGTCTGGTGCATTACTTGGCCGATTTCCTATTTGTCGGCAAGGCAGACACAGGCGATTGCGCCCTCCTCCAGCAGAGTTTCACAACACTGGAACAGGAATTAGGGATACCGCTAGCACGCCATAAGTGCTGAGCGACATTTACTGCAGCTACTGGGCTCACTGATGACCAACTGGCGGGGCAGGGCGAGGTCCTGGGTTTCATTGATTGGGCTTTTAAAACGGGCAGGACAAAATCTTGGACCTAGACCCATTTGAGCGCAGTGGCACACTACACAAAAATGGCATCGGGGCAGGACCCCGCCAGGGGTTTCCACTGCAGGATGGCCTTGAAGGGGTGGGGCAGAATGCAGAAGCCAAGTAGAGAAGCAAGAAGGCCCATTAATTTCCAAGTACTGAGGCAAATGCTAGGGGCCCTTGGGGATTTATGCTCATGAGAGAGTGAGGCCATACTTTTCATGGCAGCATTCGCGCTAGCTTTCTTTGGGGCATACAGGGTAAGCGAGCTGGTGGCCCCAGCAGCAAGGGACGCAGGAACGGCATGCATACACCGATCCAACATTAGGTTCGGGGAGGGACACATGGACATCCTGCTGCGAAGGTCAAAGACAGACCAGTCAGGCAAAGGGAGATGGACCAGACTGCATTGCAGAAGGGAGAAATCGTGCTGCCGGTTGCCTGGTACAGAGATACATGGCAACCGTAGTCAGAGAAGGGCCGCTGTTGAGGCATGAAGGGGGGACATTCCTCAGCTGTTTCCAATTTATAGCAGTGATGAGTAAGGCACTGGGATCTGGCTGCGGGACACCGAGGTGGTCTGGATGGGCCAGTCTGGAATGAAATGGGACCAACTGCTACCCGCAGTGCAAGAAGCGCTAGGGAGAGGTGGCAAACCAGGGGCGGGAACAACCTGGCTGCACTGGGCAGCAGGGCCCTGCCAATGAAAATGCAGGTGGACTTAGCTGTCTTGGCAAAACTGGTGCGCCCCGCAGAAATAATCTTATCGGAAATAATAGTACAGAAGTCCTGGAGGGGGGCGAGAGATCTGGGGGCGGTAGAGAGAGATCCAGACACAATCTATACATTATGATGACAAAGATATGTAGGGCCAATGGCTGGGGATTTGTAAGGCACGGCTTCATAAATCTTAGGTTGCCAGGCTACCACCTGGAAGATGGTGTGCACTTAACTGGGGTGGGGATGGATAGGTTCCTGTTAAACATTGTGGGGGTGTTAGAGCTAATGGGTTTCTCATAAGCAACGGGAGAGCATAGGGGAGCAGGGGGGGAGTTCCCTCTGATCGGTGAGACCGTAGGTAGCGTGGGGGAAAACAACCTAGAAGGATAGTAAAGGAAGAGAAATTGATAGGAGTAGATGGAAGGCTCACGCAGTGTCTTTGGGATGCCTCATGGTAGGGACACTGAGGGAGCAAACAGTGGCCAGTAGCCACAGGTTGAGTAGATGGAAGACTCCTGCAGTGCCCTTGGGATGCCTCACGGCAGGGCTACCAAAAAAGGAGCGAGAGGTAGAACTCATCCGCAGGCTGGATAAATGAGATGCTCACATGGGGTCCTTGGGATGCCACACAGCAGGGACCCGGAAGAGCAGGTATGGGCCAAGTTGGCACTGAAGGCAAGCGGCATGGCACTTTGGCCTTGGCAAGTCTGGATGGACACCCACCAAGTCGGTAGCAAGTTGAAGCCTAACTCCTTGGCAACAGTAGCCGTGGTATTGTGGCCTCCTCCAGAAAGTGATATGTCTGAAAAGCAGATATCAACCAAATTGACTGAATCAGCCACAATGTCAAAATCGTTAAGACAAGGCAACAAAAAAGTTAGGTATCGCCATGAGAAACAAAATGTATAAAATGTTTACGTGTTTTAATAAACTGTGACCTTTTTTGGCACCAAGCAAGTTGTCCATGGTATGTGTAGAGGTTAAAGGGCGTAGTTGGAAAAGGACTAAGGGAGGGGGAAGGGCAACTGGCCGCCTGCGAGGGGGTTTGACTTTGCTAGGTTTTTGCTGTGCAGAGTGGTTGACTGTAATGTTTCCATTCTGAACAGTTACTCTGTTACTTAAATCTGTGCAGTCAATTAAATTATTTGCCTGTTTTTGTGTATGCGTGCACTTTGGCACATGGACTGACTGGAATACACTGTCAATTGACTGATTATCTACATATGCCATGTGATGTGGTGGGTATTGTTGTTGAGAGATGATTTGAGGAAATGTCATGTCGTGACATATATCCTTGATTATATGACAAAGTTGAAATGTTGCTAACTGTGGCAGTTTTCCCTTAGTTTGTGCATTCACTCGCGGACTTGAATCATACTTTTAAGTTTTAAAAGATGTTTATTTGTTAAGGAATTAAACATAGTACAGTAATCAAAAAATAGTACATAAGTGTAGAAAAATACAGGTAAAATATTTGAAAAACAGGAAAAAACGCAAAAGAAAGAGGAAATAAGGGTGGATAGAAAGATAAAAAGAGGGGAGAGAGAATATAACATCCATATTAGTCAATGTAGTCAAAACATGACATTTATGCATAAATAACCTACTGCATTAAATTGCTCTATGGTAATAATATAAACATTAATTAGGTAAGCAGAACAAAAGTATTTACAAAATACAAGGGGGTTTGGGTACTTCTTCAATGCAAGGGTTATGTAAAGATAGTTTTTTAGCTGAAGTAGTTAAGAATTCTGTAACAGGTGTCCAAAGTATTTCTCGCTTCGCAGCAAGTGTGTGCGGATGTACATAGGCTCTATCTAATCTATGGGCCTGATTCACAGAACTAACTTAAGACAACATCCTAAACTTACTATCATTTTGGTATTCACAGAAGGCACTTACTCATTTCAGTATTCACAGAAGTTAGGAGTCCTAACTTTAGGACTCCTAAATGCCTTCTGTGAATACCGAAAGTCTTAAAGTTACAATTTTTCTCAGTTTAGGAGTAATAAAGTTAGGACTCCTAACTTTAGGACTCCTAAATGCCTTCTGTGAATACCGAAAGTTAGGATTTTTCTCAGTTTAGGAGAAATTGCTGCTAATGAATGTTTATATGATTTAGATTTACTTAGGACACTAAAAAAGAATCTAGTATTATCAGATAAATTACGTCCTTTGATGAAACCACATTGTTCCTTCCCAATCAACTGGGGAAAGAATGAGTCTAGGCGAAAGGCACGAATTTTTGCAAACCTTTTATAATCTAAATGAATTAAAGAAATGGGTCTATAATTTCTACAAAAAGTATGGTCCTTATTTTCATTTGGGCTAGAAAATTCAGGGCTTCCTGAAAAGATCCTCCTGAGTTTTGAGAAGAGATAAAATGCGTAAATAAATTACATAATTTGGGAAAAAGGAGTACGGAAAAGTGAGAATAAAATTCAATGGTAAAACCATCTGGACAGGAGCCTTTCCTTTTTTTAATAGATTGAATAGCGATAAGAATGTCACTAATATGAATAACTTTGTATAAGGAAGAGAAATCTATATTAAGAGAAGAAGAGGGTTGAGGGATAGAGGATAAATAAATATCAATATCAGACAGTGGAGAAGGAGATTCAGGAGTATAGAGATTTTGATAAAAGTTTGTAAATTCTAAAAGAATATCCTCATATTTATGAACTGTAGTGTTAGTTGAAGTTAAAATGGATTCAATTTTAGTACGTTCGTTTTTGATTTTGAGATAATTAGCCAGAAGATTACCAGCTTTATTTTGTGCACTATAACATTTGGCACTAGATTTAAGCTAGTATAGGTTGGCAGATTCAGTGGAAAGTTCATTAAAAGTAAATTTGGCTTGGACAAGTTCAGTCAAGATAGATTGGGATTTTGTAGAGTAGTAGGAGTGTTCCAATTGCTTAATACGTAAACTAACTGATTGTATGGTTTGGGAGAATGTCTTAGTCTTCTGGAATACAAAAGAAATAATAAAGTCCCTAGAAGCAGCCTTAAAGGTGTCCCAAATAAATTGAGGGGAGGGATGAGAGGATTCATTTTCTAAAAAGAAAGTTTCTGCAAATTTTTGAAAAGCAGTAGTAAATGGCATTATTAAATCTCCATCTCCTGGTTCCTGCAATGGGAGGGTGTAGGTCCAGATCTAAAGATACAGGAGCACGATCAGAGATTAATATAGATCCTATGTCAGAGAGGGAAATGTGTTGTGTAAGGGCTTTAGATATAAATACATAGTCTATACGGGATTGTGAAGAATGTACTGGTGAGAAATAAGTATACTCACAAAGAGTGGGGAGTGACATAATCTCCACGCATCAACAAGGGATCTTTGAGCTATAGTAGAGGTAAATTGATCATGTATGGAGGAAGGGATAAATTTAGATTTAGAGCATCTATCTATAAAGGGGTCCATATTCATATTACAGTCTCCGCCAATATCAAATAATCATCAGAATATAACATCAGTTTAGATAAGACCTGAGGCCAGAAGAGTTTATCAGGGGTGGTGGGTGCATATAAATTAAAAATAGTCTGAGGGATTTTATTAACAAGCAACAAAACTGAAACCCATCTACCTTCAGAATCTGCATCCTGATGTATAAGTTGGATATCTAAACGTTTATGGCAAAGGATAGCTACACCATTACATTTGCCCGAACCCGGTGATGCATAAACCTGACCTACCCATTGTCGGTGAAGTTTAGCAATTTCTTTATCTGTCACATGTACTTCTTGTAATAAAATTATATCCACTTTTAATCCAGCAACATGCGATAAAACCCGTTGATGTTTAATGGGGGTACCCAAACCTTTAACATTCCAGGATATCATTTTTAACGACATCTATGTAGATAAAACATTTAAGGAAAACGTAATTAGAGCTGCGTATAGCATAATATAATAATGTAACATAAGTAACTGTTTCAATAAGGTAAAGCTAAGATAAACAACATTAAGAATATACATAAAGGAGGAAAAATATATTATAATGAAATAAAAGATGATCAATAATGGAAAGAAAGAAAAAGAAGCAATAAAATAAATAGAGAGGAAGAAGCGGATGTAAAAGTGAATTAAAATATGTATGAAAGGGGGCGATAACAAAGCAAATAAGGAAAGAGAAAGAGGAGAGAGACATCGGCAGAGAGTAATACAGAAAAGAAGAGAATAGAAGAACAAAAGAGGGACAAAAAAACATACCACGAACATATACTGAGCACGGGGTTGGTGGAGCCACATAAGGAAGACGGCACGACCAAGCGGGAAACTCCAGGACGAAAATGAGAAAGGAAATATCCTCCAGGCGGAAAAAGGGGTGACCTTGTAGCAGGGGACCACGATAAACCACACCTGACAATGGAGAAGAAAATTGATTATATGGGGTAGAACAAAAACCAATAAAAACAAAGAAGCAATACGACTAAAATACATTTACATAATAAATAACAAGAAGACAATCAAAACATTGATGTACGAGGAATCTCCATATTTTCTTCTCTGCAGGACTCCAAGAAGTGTTGTAGGTGAGCTGGATCTTCATAGGTGATGGTCTTGGTATTATAAATCACTTTCATAAGGCAGGGATGAAACAAACCATATGTAGCATTCAGATTACGAAGAGCAGGTCTCATGTCCAAGAATTTCTTCCTTCGGTCTGCTGTTGCTTTAGCATAGTCCTGGGCGAAGAATAAATTGGAACCTTGCCAAGAGATTTTTCCTTAAAGTCTGGCAGCGTGTAAAACCTTAAGTAGGTCATTATACTCCAAAAAATATAGAATAACGCCTCTTGGTTTCGTTGAGAAAGATGACGTTTTTGGACCTTGACCCAAGCGGTGAACTCTTTGAATAATCAATTTTGGAGTTTCAGGAAGATCCAGAAGTTTCGGAAGAAAAGATTGAAAAAAGGAGAGAGGATCCGTACCTTCAAGACCCTCCGCAAATTCCATAAATGCGCAGATTATGACGCCTATTACAGTTTTCCAAATTTTCCACTTGTTGTTGCAGATCCAAAATCTCCGACTGTAAGGGAGGAACTTGATTCGTCAGACCCTAAATAGAGTCCACATGTTGCTCCATGAGAGTAACCTTTTGGTCAGTAGCGGACCATTTGGACTCAAGATTTTGGAGACGCGTATTTGTATCTTCCATATAAGGTTTGGGAGCACGAATTTCCTCCAACAGCAATTCCATGGAGATTGTCGCAGAAGAGTTAGAAGGAGAGGGTGGGTCTTTCTTGAAGCGTTTACCTGTTACAGACAATGAGGCAGCAGGAATTTTAGAAGATTGTTTTGATGTATTGCGAGGCACAGAGGGTGACATACCTCCTGTGGCAGCAGAGCCTGAGTCCAATTCATCCATGTTGGCTCCCAATATGGTAAAAGGATTGTAATCTTCTAGTGAAGTAGAACTAGAGGGAGTAATAGTGCCACGAGTGGAGTGTGGTTTTACCATGAATTATAAACCAAGCAGGCACACCTTGAATGCAAAAAGGCAAGATAAGAAAAAAAAATATAGACCAAAAAGTTCAGAGGCTAAAAAGAAAACAAAATTGTAGTAGTTTACTCCCCAGAAAACGCTATATATTATAGGATACATGAGGGGAAGGAGAAAGTCACATTATGAGGCAGAGTATGAGGCCATTAACCACCAAAGGATGTGTAAGGCATAAAACTGAAAAATAGCCTTAAAGACGCTCTGGCTACTTGAGGCACAAGACTGGATAGAGAGCGCAGCATGGGGGGAGCGTCTGTCAGCCGATTTGAAAAACAAAATGGCGGCCGCAAGTATTATTGCGGCGTCAGGTCATGAAAAATAGAGTCTTTAGCGCTCACCTAGTAACGTGGCAAAACTTCAAAAATACGCCGTAAACCTTCATAAAACGTTTCCTGCAGCTGGAAGGTCCGAGTCACGCAGGATATCGCCAGGAGAGAGTTCGCATCCTCATCCCGTCACGGAGCTCCGCTTCAGGACGGCCATCATCATTGGCACCGAGGTCACACCCCGGACTTGAATCATACTTAAATCTTCATCTAAAATATATATTTTACATCTACGTCTAATATGTAAATAACTCTGTTGTATCATGTAAAAGCTGCTCTGCACACAGTCCATTTTGTACTGTCTCCTCTACTGCATTGTCATTGTCCTCATTGTAGAAGTGTCCCTTTAAAACGTGTGTGTGTGTGTGTGTGTGTGTTTGTGTGTGTGTGTGTGTGTATGTTAGTTGTGAGTTACAATTTCATACATTGCAATTTGTGAAATTGTAACCCGCTGCCCCAGTCTCTCTCCAGTGACGAAGAGAGCCATCTTGAACTCCTACCTACACATGACTACTTTTAGCTGCTTTTTGCGAGGGCGTCCAGGTGAAGATCGGAAAGATTAAAGGTGTCTTCGAGTGGTGTCTTCCCTGTTTGGGCCTATTAGGGATGGGAAGGGACTTTGGGCCTGAATCTTTACCTGTTTCTCACCCATGAGTCCTTCCTAGAACTGCACCCCTTCTCCCCATCTCCTGTTGAGAATCTCAATGCATTCCTTCGATAGGTTTAAGCTCCTTGCTCTATTTTAGCATAACCCCACCATTGGGGGGGTCACCTCTGATCCTGGGTAGACTTCATATCCCTTTTAACATGAATGGCTATTCATTGCCAGTTCATATATACTATGGGGTCAGAACAGTCCACTCTGCTCAAGAGAGCTCCAAAGCAGACCCAAAAATGAGGTGAGTTTCAAGGAAAGCACGACAAATGACTGTTATTGTGTGCTCCCACGGCTGACTGTAATCAGTGTAGGCCTTTGACTGCACTTACACTTATTCTGGCTGTACTGATAAGACCTTTACCCTAGCTTCTTGTAATCAATGCAGCCCAAGGGTGTCTCTTTTGTCCTCTCGAGGTGACCCATCGAAAATTCATGTTTAAAGCTACTTACTAACAAGACAAACCACAGAAAACACCTACATACCTAGGTAGCCACCATCAGACCTCCTAAACCATTGTCCCTTACTCATGAGACATACAAAGAGTACATGAAGAAATCTGGCATCCCTCCTTACAATTAGATACTTTAAAGCCTTATAAATACTCTAGTTACAATAACAGCTTCCTTTATGGACTTTAATGCAGTCCATCCCTGTGGCTTGCCTGTCCCTCATCAGTTCTTCTGATATTATAAAGACCTCATGTCTAGACTGCTGTATCCAGCACAATATCTGAGTAGTTAGTTTTCGGCTGTTACCCACAAATAGTATAATGGACCTGAAATGTAACTGACATGACCCGATGAATACCCCTATTAGTCCTCTTCCCTCCACTGCACTATTATGCATTGGGAAGCAAGACTGGATAAAAGCACCACTGTGGTCGCACTCTACCAACACCAAAATCCCTCCCACACAGACCTCACTGCATACATCACCTTTTTACCAGGCAGTTCCACGCTAGGCCTGGGCGAAAATTTTGTTCCGTTCGCGGAAATTGCGATAATTTGACATTTTCGCGTTCCGCTGAGAGCGCGAAAATGTCAAAATTTCCGGTTTCCGCAGCTTGGCGATAATTTGTTTCTTGCTCGCGCTGTAAAATAATACATTCTCGCGCGCGCGCGATCGCCTTACCTGAATCCCTGCGTTCGCCGACAAGTTTTCTTGATCCGGTCGTGTTCTCCATGAGATGTTGTATTGTTTTTAGCCATTTGCGCTGTCTCGCGACAGTTCGCGCCCGAAATGACGTCATGCGTCGCGCGATCACGTCTTTCTTCTCGCGATCATGCACCGTGAGACAACTCAAAACAAGATGGCCGCGCCCGCAAGCAACCACATGGGTAAGTTGGCGACCCGCAACCATGCAGAAAATCTCGCGAACATGCAAGAAAAAAACTTCCGCATCTTCGCGATATTTCCGCTTGTTTGCGATAATTTTAAACATTTTCGCGATAATTTGCGAAAGTTAATTTCGCAAATTCCGCCCACCCCTATTCCACGCTTTTCTATGCTTCCTGTCCGATAATGTGCTTTGGCGCTAGGTAATAGCTCTGAAACACTATTTCAATGCAATTACAATTACAATCTTGCGCTTTAGTGGGGCAGCAGCATTGTGTTGTGTACTATGTGGTGAATGGGTTTGCAGGTATTCCTCTGCAGTGTCTGATTTGTTTTGGCTCTTTATAGAGCCGTTGGATGACATGGGAAATAGATTCCATCAGTTTTACTTTAGTGCAAGGTTGAGCCGAAGCAATTAAACTATACTAATCCGGGACTTTTGTGTCTGTTTTTGCAGTGACGACAATTATGTGTTAATTGCTAACAGAGCTCACCTTGGTTAAATGCTCAAATTTAACACCACCTAGAAACTGGTGGTTTAAGTGAGGACGAAGTTCTGGAAATAGACTAATAATAAGGCACTATTAATAGGTGTAAAACGGTTGCAAATACCTTGCGTTCCCGCTAGTACATGTTTTTAGGGCCAAACGGAAAATTCAACAGTAGCCAGTGAAAAATGCTACTCGAACCGCCTGTTCTAGGGTGACCATTTACTGATGGAAAACTGTTGCCATTGAGCTGTGTGTGTCATGCATGCAGCCATGCAGCCATCTGTTGAGCTAAGTGGTTTGAAAAGCACAGTGACCACGGACGCCTTGGTACTTGTGTTTGACAAAGCTTTTACAGCTTGAAGTAAGTTTTAAAATAGAATCCTACACTGTGGGCACTGTGTTGATTTCATTGTGCAAACCCGAGGTTTTTTATATGGCGTGAGTTTGAATGCAAAGTTTTATTCAGCTGAGTGTGCTATGTGATTACCAGCTCCATGTCATTCTGTTTTTCGTTGAGGCCGTTTCTTGTTGGGTTTTTTTTTGTGTGAAATGCACTTTGTTTTGTTATAAACTTTTCAATGTTGCTTTCAAATCTACCATGGCCTATGTCAGTTTCTGTAATGAGGCGTTCTGGTTTTTCTTTTGTCTTGGATTTGCATCTTAGTTGATGTTTGTAGTGAAAACTATCTTTCAATGGAAGATGCATTTCATTCTTGTGTTCAATTACTATGTTTTGTTTCAGTGTCTCCTTACTCTTTTTAGCAAGGGCGAAAGAGAAATCTCAAACAAAAATGAATAACTTAAAGAAACTCTCAGTTCATCCATCTTTCGTGAAATTTTATATTAAACATGATTGAATTTAAGTTTTATGTCCTCTTTAAAGATACACACAGCTGCAGTAGAAATTACAGCGTTTGAGCCCTTGAGAGAAGTCTGTATCTCTTTTTGTTTTTTTTACTTCAAAGGCCACTGCGAAGAAGAAGCTGGAATTAAGTATGACCAATTATTCTCTTTAACTCTTTGCACATTACTTTCCTTTTTGTCAATTTATGATGTCAGGAATTATCGAATTATGGGCCACATTTAGGAACACACACATTTACGATTCTTTATTTGTGAATCTTAAACAAACAATATAAATCACAAACCAGACAAGTGGCAAACAAAACAATATATGTTACAACAAGGGTACAACATATACAAAAATCAATGTGTCCATCATAGATTTAGGCCACAAAAGCGTCATCGGCGTTTCGACCACTGTAGAATTACACAGTCATCCTCAGGACTAAAAATTCCATTGAGCATCACAAACCATTCAATATCTGAAAAATACATATGTGTTACAGTTGTAAAGAGTGAGCTCCTTCAAAAGAAAAGGCTCACTAAAGAGAAGAGAAGAGAAAGAAAAAAGAAGAAAGAAAAAGCCGTGCACTGGAACTGAGCTTGCCTCCATAGTAAGCACCCAGTGAACCATAATAAAAAATATACCAAGATGTCAAAAGATTATAAAAAGGAAAAGTCACCTATTAAAACGGAGGATTGCAACCTTAATTACTTCAGTAGGTCCAAAAACAGTTTCATCAAATCACTGAAAGGAATAAACTATTGTGAGGAAAAGGAAAAGAAACGAAAAACGTTCTATATACACTTCTGGAATATAAAATGGCCGAATATAGCTTCAACCAGCCTCAAAGAGTCAAAAGTTGGAAACTTCAGCCCGTCTCAAAGAATCCAAATTTATTTGAGTTTAATGGCATCAATCCATGTAATTAAAGGAGTGGTGTCAAAGGTTGGTGAACAAAACACCAATGTGCTTGCGCACAACCATAAACTGAAAAAACAGAGAAAGACCAAAAAAACATATTAATATTCATGGCAATGTAGCCACAATAGCAGATGTCTTACTGCCAATAAAGGCAAAAACATTACTCAGAATAAACAACATACATCTGTGAGACGTAAAATCAAGTAAAGGTCGCATAGCTCTTACAACAGGTGCTTCCTACAGAAGTAAGCTGCAATATAGTCGGAATTCAATCACTTTCAAATATCGCATATATACATATGCGAAAGCTATCCAGCACGTGTTAGAGACATTATGAAAAATTATGAAAAAGGCCAGAGAAAACCTATTTATGTTTATGTTTGTAGCTATGCGGCCAAAATTACAAATAGCTTGCTGCCGATGAAGGCGCATAAATAAAGAGAGACAACATACATCTATTAGACACACTACAAGGTGGGAGTCATGTCGCTCTTGTGGCAGATATACAAGATTGGACTGCCTATAAAATCGTAGGGCGCAAGTAAATCGCCGTATATTCAAAGTTAAATCAGGTTCAACCTTCGTATATGTGCATATACGAGCAGGCATGCATCCGCAAACCATCCAGCACGTGTTCAAAGCGTTCCAACATCGGTCAAAAGCCAACATAGATGCTTACCGGGCAATACCTTGAATCGGCAGTAAGGGCAAACGGTCCGCATACACTAGTTTAATGTGGGCTCTGCCGATATAGTGTCCCACGTTATTAATCCATGGACCTAGAAAAGGGGGATGCACTTCAACGTCCAAACAAAACGACAATCTTGTAACGGTGTAGTGTCAGCTCATGGACTGTTGGCCACAAGCGCCATCTTAAAATGGTCCAAATGCAACCGAGCGCTATGTTATAGAAGAAAAATCTATTTTAAAGAAGAAAAATCTAAATCATTGAGATCTGTAAGATGCTTTTTTAAAAGAGCAGAAGAATAAGAAAGATCCATCACCTTAGAAAGAGAAAGCAAGAAGCATTTTCATATCGAAGGAACCTTTACAATGGTATGGTATGTATATACATCCTACAAAAAAGGGGGGCTGAATATACAACTATCAAGCACAAAGAATAACATCCAAATATTTGTCATCAATTTATAAAACGAATATGTACATTACTCCAGAATAAAAAGAAGATACAGAACAAGGAAAAACTATACACAGTTTCACTGCAAAAAGTTATATTTAGAATTTACTACATGTCAGGAGAAATTCCAAACAGTCTCAAAGCGGCTAATCTTATAGCAGAATCTACATAGGGTCACATTAAGGGCATACCAAATGGTATGTAATTGTAATTGCACAATGCAATAGTAATGATATACAGACAGTATGTTAATTGCATGCATATTAATCTCTCAGCTGTATATTACAGAATGGCATTCCTCAGTCTTTGCGCAATCATATTTAGCAGGTGCCTGGCTGCAGTGCACGGAGCCCTAGTGACCCTAGTCAGATAACTGAGTGGCTGAACCTGGGGACACTGGCGTCTGCGGCGAACCCCCCTGGGGAGCAGCGCTTGCGTTCCTCCACAAGAGTCCAAGTAGCGCTGCAAATGGGGAAACCTAGAGGGAAGCAGGTGGGAACTCCCCCGGATCTAGAAGAGACTGCGACTGACACTGTTGTGGTTGACGATGGAGGAGACCAACCGGAAATTCCCATTCACCAACAATTCGCTAAGATCCTAGAAGCTAACGCCGACACAAAGGAGATCGTGCACCAAGACATCAGTACGGTGGCTGTGGGCCTGGGGTTGCTGAGAGCTGAACACGCTAAGCTTTCAGAGAGGGTGAAACAAACCGAACAGTCCTTGGGAACGCTCACTCCTTCGCATCAGGGCCACGCTGCTCAGGTCGGGGACCTGACCACCAGAGTTACGACATTAGAGAGGCGGGCTGAGGACGCAGAAGGACGCAACAGGAGGTATAATGTGAGGGTCCTTGGGCTTCCGGAAGGAGTGGAAGGGCAGACATGGTCCAATACCTGGAGAAGTGGCTCCGAGAGGTGGTAGCGCCAGAGGGGCTCTCCCAATTCTATACCCTGGAACATGCGCACCGGGTGCCGGCGAAGCCACCGGCTCCTAGGTAACCACCGCGCGCTGTGGTAGCCAGATTGCTTCACTTCTGGGACAGGGACCTGCTGTTACAGAGAGCACGTACAGCGGAGCCCTATATGGTGGATAATAACAAAGTGTCCCTATTCCCGGATTACACAATGGAAGTCCAGAGGCACCGTACCTCCTTTCTGGAAGTGAAACGGGCACTACGAGATGAGGGGATCCAGTATGCCCTGATGTTCCCGGCTAGACTTAAAATAATGCCCGATGGCAAAACTCATTTCTGTGAAGATCCCAAGTCGACCTGGGAATGGGTCGAGGCCTATAGAACTGAAGGTAATTCTAAACTAAGTACGGAGCGTAGACCCGAACAAACAACCCAGAGGTAACGACTGCGGAGGCGTCAGAGACGTAAGACCACAACTAGACCGAGTCCTTCTAGGACAGCGCAGGAGAGGGCAGACGCACTAAAAGCTGTGTCCGTCACGATGTGTAGCAGAGACACCTCCATGGACAGGGACTCGGAGGCGAAATATGGAACTGAGAACTCTGAATCTGATGGCTCCCAAGTCGATAGTGGCTCCATGCCGGTAGTAAGCCCTCAAACGGCAAATGAACGTATGTGATTGGTGATATATCTTTCTTCCTACATTGTATGGTATCATGATGTTGGGGAATGGCTGGGCAGGCCTCTGGTTGGGCGCGTCTGGGCGGGGTTGGAACGGCCCATCAGGCTGTGAAGGCTACCTGCTTCTTACACTGTTGAACACTTCGAACGAGGAGACCACGCTCCCCTGTAGGCACTGGTGCCTGTAGCCTGGTGCCTTAACTGCCTGTTGTGGGTAATTGTTATGCAGTTCTACTGCGAGTTTGGGCAGCTGACGGTTGTCAGACCACTCGTGGGTTGGGGAGTTTTATGGTTGGGATTGTTGTTAAACACCAGAGGATCTAGCGTGCTTTTGCAGGTGGGCGGGGGGAGGGTGGCGAGGGGTTACCGTATATAATAATGGCTAACAGTGCTGAACGAGTCGAAGAATATAAATTCCTAACGTGGAATATCAGGGGTATGGGTTCCTCCTTGAAACGCTATAAGATACAGAATTATATCAGACGCAGGGTCGCACATGTGGTCCTCCTTCAAGAGACACACCTTACCGAAGTAGAGGTTACTAGACTCTGACGTAGGTGGAGGGGACAGCTATTTGCAACCACATATTCAGCCTTTGCGAGAGGCGTGTTAATATGGATCCGCCCCGGGGTTCCATTTTCCCTCACTCGGAAAATAATTGACACGGACGGGAGGTTTGTGATAATCTCAGGTATGTTGAATGGGAAGGAGATGTCGATATGTTGTGTGTATGCACCTAACGGGAAACAACTCCCCTTTTTTGAACGTTTATCTGGTAAATTGGCTGGAATCTCAAATGGAAACTTGGTGGTGGGGGAGACTTCAATTGTGTGTATGATGTGAAGGGGATAGATCGACTCCTCCACTGAAGGGTACTTTAGCTGCTAATACGGCGAAAGGCCTTAGGAATTGGGCAACAGTTTGGGATCTGTTGGATATTTGGAGACTGCAGAATATACAACGCAGGGAATATTCCTATTATTCGTACCTGTATGACTTACACACCAGGTTGGACATGTTCTTCTGCTCTGCTGCATTGTCAGATATGCTAACGAGGGCTGAATACTTGGGTAGGTCATTGTCGGATCATAGACCCTTGCTCCTGCAATTCTTCGCCCACTCTCGAGAAGACCCCCATCCCCTTCTGGAGACTAGACCCAGGACTATTAGAGGATGATGGTTTCCGACAGCTACTGTCTGCAGAGCTGGTGCACTATTTTACGGAGAATCAGGGGACGGCCAGCTCCCCATTAGTAGAATGGGAAGCGTTTAAGGTGGTGGTATGGGGACACTGTTTGGGTCAGAAGGTGGGGCTCCAGTGGATGGTGACCCAGGAACTGGACGATTTAGAAAGACAAATTCTGACACTGGATAGAGAGATTGCAGGTGGGTCTGGTTTGCAGGGTAGGCTGGCGGATGTAAAAAGTCTCTATAATGCTACATGGGACAGATTGAGGGCATTCGACCTCAAAACCTATCGATCACGCCAACATATGGAGGGAGGTAAGGCTGGTAAGGGAGGTAAGGCTGGGCGATTGTTGGCCTGGCTGATTAAGCCAGAAAGCAGGGGTATGCCTATTCCCAGTATAACAGACGGTCAAGACCAGATACTGTCCTCTCCAACGGCTATTACACTGCATTTTGAATATATTATGAGATGCTGTATGGGTTGCCGGGGGTGAATCTGGAAGAGGACCTACTCACTTATCTTGAGGGCTTGAGACTGACAAGTTTAGATCACAAGATTGGAGACTTGTTGGCGCTCCCAGTTAAAGCGGGAGAAATTAGAGCGACAATTAGAGATATGGCTAGAGGAAAAACACCGGGACCTGATGGCCTCCCGGCCAAGTTTTAAGCTACTTTCGTGGATATTCTTGCCCCAAAATTACAACAGGTGTATGCCATTGCTCTTCAGGAACAGCAACTACCACCTACAATTAGAGAGGCACTGGTGGTCCCTCTACCCAAAACCAAAAACACACATGCTCACTTGACCGAGTTTCGACCATTATCCATGTTGAATATGGATTTCAAGATCCTGAGTAAGGTACTGGCGACTAGGCTTTTGCCCCACATGAGGATTCTGGTAACAGAAGACCAGAACGGCTTTATCCCCGCACGGTCTACATCCGGCAACCTTCAGCGGCTATATCACGTTATGTTCTACCCCGATATAGGAAATTTCCCTGATGCTGACGTAGTAGTAATAGATTTAGAAAAAGCATTTGATTCTTTGTGCTGGGACTTTTTACTAGCAGTAATGGGTAAGATGCAGCTGGGGGAAGGGTGAAGGATGTGAATTCGCCTCTTATACGCAGAGCCTAAGGCCCGTGTGCGTACTGGCCACGTAATATCGACCCCGTACTTTATTCATAGAGGCACTCATCAGGGATGTCCTCTGTCACCCCTGATTTTCGGACTAGCGATGGAACCATTAGCGGTACGATGTCGACAGGAAGGGAGTGGTCTGGGGATCCCTCTTGATGAGGCCGAACACATAATATCGCTTTTCGCAGAAGATGTGTTGATATATCTGCGGGATGGCCTCAATGGGATCCATACTGTGATGTGCATATTTGACGAATTTGCAGAACTCTCTGGGCTGCGCGTGAACAGGCAGAAGACTTCTGTGTTCCTGCTGCAGCCTGTGCTTCCATGGCCACAGGATTTCCCACCTGGCCTAGAATGGACACCGGTCTCCTTTAGATATCTGGGAATATGGATTAATCACTCACAAACTGATCTTTTTGACGGCAATCTGGGGGGGGCCCTGAGATCACTTCGGACGAATGTGGCCTTCTGGCGGACGCTCAAACTTCCAGTCATGGCTAGGATAGAGCTGTCCAAAATGGTCATAGTGCCACGACTTTTGTATTCTTTTGTCAACCTGCTGGTTGTGGTGCCTAAAAAATGGTTCAAAACTCTCGATGAGATACTGCGAGATTTGGTGTGGGATGGTGGCCGGCATAGAATATCGCTGCAGACCATGCGGCTCCCGTTGGCGAACGGAGGGCTGGGGGCCCCGGGATTTTGAGGGTTACTATCTGGCGGCCCAGCTCCAGTGGCTTGCTAGATGGTTGGATGGGAGAGACCTGTCTACAACATCGCTTACCCCTGATGCTCTACGCATGTTACTGCTCCGTAGATTGCTTAATTGTCACCAGAAACGTAATAATATGGGGGCTTTGCTCTCCGAGGCGGTGACCTGTTGGGATCGATGTGTAGCACGTTCCAAGGAAACATTGATCTATGCACCCAGCATACCATTCACAGGTGTCCCTCAGGTGGGAAGAGGTCCACCCCTTCCTGGCAGGCAACTTGCGGGATCAGAGGAGGTGAGTATACAGACAGTTGGGGACTGTTGCAGGGATGGCGAACTGTTGCCATTGAACGAGTTTTTGGAATATCATGAACTCCCACCAGGACAGTTTTTAAACTATCACAAAATTAGAAGGGCGATGACAGAGCTTTGGGGTGTAACGGAGAATGAACCAGGCACTCATCCTGCGCTATTGACGCTGGGCTCAGCAGGCCACTTGGTGAAATGGTTGTACTTGGCAATAAGGGAACTAACACCTCCATCCCTGCCTGGCCTGCTAGAGAGATGGGAGACCACACTAAATAGACAATTGACTGAGAAGGGGTGGGAAAATATCTTGGGTGGTCCAAAAAAGATATCCCAAAATGCAGCTTTTAAATTAATTCAATTTAATATTGTACATAGAACTTAACTTACTCCCCACCGGTTAAATGTGGTATATTGCAGGGAAGATCAGGGTTGTGCTAGATGCTCAAAATTGGACGCAGATTTTGACCATATGATTTGGTCTTGCAGACAGCTGGTAGGTTACTGGTCTAATGTTATAGATATGCTTAACGAGGTCTTCTCTAGAGAGATTTTTCTACTTGGATTATTTCCGAGACCTAAGCCGCAAAAACTGGGCCATAAGTTTATAGATCTGGCTCTCATCCAGGCTAGTAGATGGATAGCTCTTGGTTGGAAATCACAGCATGTCCCGCTAGTGGGGACCTGGGAGGAAGACGTTACCTGCTGGGTCAGAGCGGAGGAACAAGCCTTGTTACGAGAGGATAGGGTTATGAAACGACGTAAACCGCTGGCAGAACCCTGGGCAGATATGGTGAGAATGTGGGAACAACGGCACACACCGGAACAAACTCAGATCCCCTCTTCTACCGACTCTGAGGGGTAGCTAAAGATGTTCCGTTAGGTATCATGACTCTGTCTCTCTTTCCTTTTTTCCCTGTCAAGGTGGAGGCATCCCCCCCCCCTTTTTCACCCCCCGTCGACTTTTGATTGGATGCTTTAAACTAATGTCACACGCTTAGGTGAGCTGACCTCTGGTGGTTTGGATTTAGAATTTGTTGCAGGTTTGTTCATTATGATTTTTTTTTTTGAATTGGTATGATGTGTCGTGTTCACATTCTTGGATTATTTGTTGCAGAAGTAGGTACTGTAGACAGCAATGACATGTCTATGGGCAACCAGATAGAAAAAAAAAAACAATAGACAAAAAGGATGCTCATTCGCCCCCCACGAGAATAGAGCTATTAGATAACTTGATTATTAGAAAAGAACCGGTATCTACTGGGAATTACGCAGTTAAGTAGTACTGTATTGATGAGCGATATTGTGACTGGGAATATATATTGTTTTGGAGGAAGCACCGGTAACGTTATTTTTATGATGTTCTTGATATGCTAAACCGACTGCCTCCTTACCGTGCTTCTGTAACTTTATTGATTCTCTTTTTTTGAACACATGTTTAAATGCTAATAAAAAAATATTTAAAAAAGAAAATAACATCTGTGCATGTACACTGACCGCATGATTCACCAGTGGTGCTACTGACTGTTTTGGAAGAGATGGGCTATAAGTTTGACGTCGTGCTAATGAGTGGTATCGTTTATGGCAGATTGGAGCCCTGGCCCGGAAAGGCAAAGCCAGACCCAATGGGGGCCTGGGCCAAACACATCCCGGGGACGGGAAGCCTCCCCACCCGGGGCGACCGCGATTGGTCACCCGAAGGGAGCTCGGCCTCCCCCAATCACGGGAGCAGGCCGCAAGCCGCGCAGGGAGTTAAGAAGGGTGCAAGCAGCCCCCTCAATCATCCCATCTCCTCCGACAGCGAGGGGGTCTGGTGCATTACTTGGCCGATTTCCTATTTGTTGGCAAGGCGGACACGGGCAATTCGCCCTCCTCCAGCAGAGTTTCACAACACTGGAACAGGAATTAGGGATACCGCTAGCACGCCGTAAGTGCTGAGCGACATTTACTGCAGCTACTGGGCTCACTGATGACCAACTGTCGGGGCAGGGCGAGGTCCTGGGTTTCATTGATTCGGCTTTTAGAACGGGCAGGACAAAATCTTGGGCCTAGACCCATTTGAGCGCAGTGGCACACTACACAAAAATGGCATCGAGGCGGGACACCGCCAGGGGTTTCCACTGCAGGATGGCCTTGAAGGGGTGGGGCAGAATGCAGAACCAAGTAGAGACGCAAGAAGGCCCATTAATTTCCAAGTACTGCAGCAAATGGTAGGGGCCCTTGGGGATTTATGCTCGTGAGAGAGTGAAGCCATACTTTTCATGGCAGCTTTCGCGCTAGCTTTCTTTGGAGCATACAGGGTAAGCGAGCTGGTGGCCCCTGCAGCAAGGGACGCAGGAACGGCATGCATACACCGATCCAACATTAGGTTCGGGGAGGGACACATGGACATCCTGCTGCGAAGGTCAAAGACAGACCAGTCAGGCAAAGGGAGACGGACCTGACTTCATTGCAGAAGGGAGAAATTGTGCTGCCGGTTGCCTGGTACAGAGATACATGGCAACCGTAGTCAGAGAAGGGCCGCTGTTGATGCAAGAAGGAGGGACATTCCTCAGCTGTTTCCAATTTATAACAGTGATGAGTAAGGCACTGGGATCTGGCTGTGGGACACCGAGGTGGTCTGGATGGGCCAGTCCGGAATGAAATGGGACCAACTGCTACCCGCAGTGCATAAAGCGCTAGGAGAGGTGGCAAACCAGGGGCGGGAACGACCTGGCTGCACTGGGCAGCAGGGCCCTGCTAATGAAAATGCAGGTGGACTTAGCTGTCTTGGCAAAACTGGTGCGCCCTGCAGAAATAATCTTATCAGAAATAATAGTACAGAAGTCCTGGAGGGGGGCGAGAGACCTGGGGGCGTTAGAGAGATCCAGACACAAGCTATACATTATGATGACAAAGATATGTAGGGCCAATGGCTGGGGATTTGTAAGGCACGGCTTCATAAATCTTAGGTCGCCAGGCTACCACCTGGAAGATGGTGTGCACTTAACTGGGGTGGGGATGGATATGTTCCTGTTAAACATTGTGGGGGTGTTAGAGCTAATGGGTTTCTCATAAGCAACGGGAGAGCATAGGGGAGCAGGGGGGGAGTTCCCTCCGATCGGTGAGACCGTAGGTAGCGTGGCGGAAAACAACCTAGAAGGATAGTAAAGGAAGAGAAATTGATAGGAGTAGATGGAAGGCTCACGCAGTGTTTTTGGGATGCCTCACGGTAGGGACACTGAGGGAGCAAACAGTGGCCAGTAGCCACA
Source organism: Triturus cristatus (assembly GCF_964204655.1). Classification (NCBI taxonomy): domain Eukaryota; kingdom Metazoa; phylum Chordata; class Amphibia; order Caudata; family Salamandridae; genus Triturus; species Triturus cristatus. The sequence goes on along the minus strand of NC_140588.1, from coordinate 311,923,013 downwards.
GGTTGAGTAGATGGAAGATTCCTGCAGGGCCCTTGGGATGCCTCACGGCAGGGCTACCAAAGGAGCAAGAGGTAGAACTCATCCGCAGGCTGGATAGATGACATGCTCACATGGGGTCCTTGGGATGCCACACGGCAGGGACCCGGAAGAGCAGGTAGGGGCCAAGTTGGCACTGAAGGCAAGCGGGATGGCACTTTGGCCTTGGCAAGTCCGGATGGACACCCACCAAGTCGGTAGCAAGTTGAAGCCTAACTCCTTGGCAACAGTAGCCGTGGTATTGTGGCCTCCTCCAGAAAGTGAAATGTCTGAAAAGCAGATATCAACCAAATTGACTGAATGAGCCACAATGTCAAAATCGTTAAGACAAGGCAACAAAAATGTTATGTATCACCATGAAAAACACAATGTATAAAATGGTTATGTGTTTTAATAAACTGTGACCTTTTTTGGCACCAAGCAAGTTGTCCATGGTATGTGTAGAGGTTAAAGGGTGCAGTTGGAAAAGGACTAAGGGAGGGGGAAGGGCAACTGGCCGCCTGCAAGGGGTCTGACTTTGCTAGGTTTTTGCTGTGCAGAGTGGTTGACTGTAATGTTTCCATTCTGAACAGTTGCTCTGTTACTTAAATCTGTGCAGGCAATTAAATTATTTGCTTGTTTTTTTGTATGCGTGCACTTTGGCACATGGACTGACTGGAATACACTGTCAATTGACTGATTATCTACATATGCCATGTGATGTGGTTGGTATTGTTGTTGAGAGGTGATTTGAGGAAACGTCATGTCGTGACATATATACGTGATTATATGACAAAGTTGAAATGTTGTTACTGTTTGTATCTCAGATCATATTAATTTTGTTAGTTCCTGGGATATTTTAGCGAGAATCTTGCTAACTGTGGCAGTTTTCGCTTAGTTTGTGCACTCACTCGCGGACTTGAATCATACTTTTAAGTTTTAAAATATGTTTATTTGTTAAGGAATTAAACATAGTACAGTAATAAAAAAATAGTACATAAGTGTAGAAAAATACAGGTAAAATATTTGAAAAACAGGAAGAAACGCAAAAGAAAGAGGAAATAAGGTGGGATAGAAAGATAAAAAGAGGGGAGAGAGAATATAACATCCATATTAGTCAATGTAGTCAAAACATGACATGTATGCATAAATAACCTACTGCATTAAATTGCTTTACGGTAATAATATTAACATTAATTAGATAAGCAGAACAACAGTATTTACAAAATTCAAGGGGGTTTGGGTACTTCTTCAATGCAAGGGTTATGTAAAGATAGTTTTTTAGCTGAAGTAGTTAAGAATTCAGGTGTCAAAAGTATTTCTCGCTTCGCAGCAAGTGTGTGCAGATGTACATAGGCTCTATCTAATCTATGGGCCTGATTCACAGAACTAACTTAAGACAAAATACAAAACTTACTATCATTTTGGTATTCACAGAAGGCACTTACTCATTTCGGTATTCACAGAAGTTAGGAGTCCTAACTTTAGGACTCCTAAATGCCTTCTGTGAATACCGAAAGTCTTAAAGTTAGGATTTTTCTCAGTTTAGGAGTAGTAAAGTTAGGACTCCTAACATTAGGACTCCTAAATGCCTTCTGTGAATACCGAAAGTCTTAAAGTTAGGATTTTTCTCAGTTTAGGAGTAGTAAAGTTACTCCTAACTACGCATTGTAATTGTCCTCATTGTAGAAGTGTCCCTTTAAAACGTGTGTGTGTGTTTGTGTGTGCGTGTGTGTTTGTGTGTGTATGTGTAGTTGTGAGTTACAATTTCATACATTGCAATTTGTGAAGTTGTAACCCGCTGCCCCAGTCTCTCTCCAGTGACGAAGAGTGCCATCTTAAACTCCTACCTACACATGTCTACTTTTAGCTGCTTTTTGCGAGGGCGTCCAGGTGAAGATCGGAAAGATTAAAGGTGTCTTCGAGTGGTGTCTTCCCTGTTTGGGCCTATTAGGGATGGGAAGGGACTTGGGCCTGAATCTTTACCTGTTTCTCACCCATGAGTGATTCCTAGAACTGTACCCCTTCTCCCCCATCTCCTGTTGAGAATCTCAATGCATTCCTTCGATAGGTTTAAGCTCCTTGCTCTATTTTAGCATAACCCCACCATTGGGGGGGTCACCTCTGATCCTAGGTAGACTTCATATCCCTTTTAACATGAATGGCTATTCATTGCCAGTTCATATATACTATGAGATCAGAACAGTCCACTCTGCTCAAGAGAGCTCCAAAGCAGACCCAAAAATGAGGTGAGTTTCAAGGAAAGCACGACAAATGACTGTTATTGTGTGCTCCCACGGCTGACTGTAATCAGTGTATGCCTTTGACTGCACTTACACTTATTCTGGCTGTCCTGATAAGACCTTTACCCTAGCTTCTTGTAATCAATGCAGCCCAAGGGTGTCTCTTTTGTCCTCTCGAGGTGACCCATCGAAAATTCATGTTTAAAGCTACTTACTAACAAGACAAACCACAGAAAACACCTACATACCCAGGTAGCCACCATCAAACCTCCTAAACCATTGTCCCTTACTCATGAGACATGCAAAGAGTACATGAAGAAATCTGGCATCCCTCCTTACAATTAGATACTTTAAAGCCTTATAAATACTCTAGTTACAATAACAGCTTCCTTTATGGACTTTAATGCAGTCCATCCCTGTGGCTCGCCTGTCCCTCATCAGTTCTTCTGATATTATAAAGACCTCATGTCTAGACTGCTGTATCCAGCACAATATCTGAGTAGTTAGTTTTCGGCTGTTACCCACAAATAGTATAATGGACCTGAAATGTAACTGACATGACCCGATGAATACCCCTATTAGTCCTCTTCCCTCCACTGCACTATTAAGCACTGGGAAGCAAGACTGGATAAAAGCACCACTTTGGTCGCACTCTAACAACACCAAAATCCCTCCCACACAGACCTCACTGCATACATCACCTTTTTACCAGGCAGTTCCACGCTTTTCTATGCTTCCTGTCCGATAATGTGCTTTGGCGCTAGGTAATAGCTATGAAACACTATTTCAATGCAATTACAATTACAATCTTGCGCTTTAGTGGGGCAGCAGCATTGTGTTGTGTACAATGTGGTGAATGGGTTTGCAGGTATTCCTCTGCAGTGTCTGATTTGTTTTGGCTCTTTATAGAGCCGTTGAATGACATAGGAAATAGATTCCATCAGTTTTACTTTAGTGCAAGGTTGAGCCGAAGCAATTAAACTATACTAATCCGGGACTTTTGTGTCTGTTTTTGCAGTGACGACAATTATGTGTTAATTGCTAACAGAGCTCACCTTGGTTAAATGCTCACATTTAACACCACCTAGAAACTGGTGGTTAAAGTGAGGACGAAGTTCTGGAAATAGACTAATAATAAGGCACTATTAATAGGTGTAAAACGGTTGCAAAAACCTTTCGTTCCCGCTAGTACATGTTTTTAGGGCCAAACGGAAAATTCAACAGTAGCCAGTGAAAAATGCTACTCGAACCGGCTGTTCTAGGGTAACCATTACTGGTGGAAAACTGTTGCCATTGAGCTGTGTGTGTCATGCATGCAGCCATGCAGCCATCTGTTGAGCTAAGAGGTTTGAAAAGCACAGTGACCACGGACGCCTTGGTACTTGTGTTTGACAAAGCTTTTACAGCTTGAAGTAAGTTTTAAAATAGAATCCTACACTGTGGGCACTGTGTTGATTTCATTGTGCAAACCCGAGGTTTTTTATATGGCGTGAGTTTGAATGCAAAGTTTTATTCAGCTGAGTGTGCTATGTGATTACCAGCTCCATGTCATTCTGTTTTTCGTTGAGGACGTTTCTTGTTGGGTTTTTTTGTGTGTGAAATGCACTGTGTTTTGTTATAAACTTTTCAATGTTGCTTCCAAATCTACCATGGCCTATGTCAGTTTCTGTAATGAGGCGTTCTGGTTTTTCTTTTGTCTTGGATTTGCATCTTAGTTGATGTTTGTAGTGAAAACTATCTTTCAATGGAAGATGCATTTCACTCTTGTGTTCAATTACTATGTTTTGTTTCAGTGTCTCCTTACTCTTTTTAGCAAGGGCGAAAGAGAAATCTCAAACAAAAATGAATAACTTAGAGAAACTCTCAGTTCATCCATCTTTCGTGAAATTTTATATTAAACATGACTGAATTTAAGTTTTATGTCCTCTTTAAAGATACACACAGCTGCAGTAGAAATTACAGCGTTAGAGCCCTTGAGAGTTGTCTGTATCTCTTTTTTTTTTTTACTTCAAAGGCCACTGCGAAGAAGAAGCTGGAATTAAGTATGACCATTATTTATTCTCTTTAACTCTTTGCACATTACTTTCCTTTTTGTCAGTTTATGATGTCAGGAATTATCGAATTATGGGCCACATGTAGGAACACACACATTTACGATTCGTTATTTGTGAATCTTAAAGAATCACAAAGGCCGAATAACACATTTCTCCGGATATATCATCATCATTTTTCAAATAGTAATTCCTTAACATTATTTGAAAATTGTGATCTCCTAGGGACGAATCAGCAAAATGTGTTAGTGATTCACAATCAAGGAGTCATTTTAGTAAATGTCACGCTGACAACTTCTTTTGACATCATAGCCGGAAAGTGATCCCTTTCTTCTACAGTAAAGGTCATAGGGGAGCTGGGGAGGGGCGCTGAGGCTCACAGAACAAACAGCAGAGGAGCCTGAACGAGCCTGAACGAGTAAATGGAAGTTTGGTGGAATGGAGCTTTGGATCCTCATAGAGGAAAATTAGACTAAAAATAACATGCTGTTTGGAAAAACATTTCTGACTGTTCCTGAGGCAATGAAACCGGAGCACTGAGGATATTCAGAAATGGCGATATCATATGTGCTACAGCACAAAGGAGAAGGTTACCTTCAGGAAGTGGGAGGAATCTGATACTGGCGTTTGCCTATCTACACAACAAACACCCCCACCACTGACTGCAGAGTTGGCTCCATCCTTACAGCTGAAGTAGTCACTGGTGTGAATGACATGGACACATCTTTAGCATTACCTGCTGGTCAGCTTCAGTACCCATAAACAAACCTACACCAGTGTCTAGTTGGATTTCCGTGCATATATCTGGGTTTATTCTGCATTACAACTACCACCCTACATGTACAAGTGCCACAATCCATACCAGCAGCCGGTAAGGCATAGCAAATGCTTTGAGGTCATTGTAGTACTGTGAACATGACAACAGTGATTATGGAGGCATGAACTGTTGTCCACACATAATAGGTCCAACACCAATGTATCTAGAAGGATTAGTGCTCATCAGCAATGCCAATGTCATATAACACCCACATCTGACATACACTGAACAACGGCATTCCATGCAACTGAAACAAATTTACTCTTCCACACATAGAATGTCATTGCAGACTGAAGAAGGTGAGGAACAAAACCAGGAGTTGTTGGAAGTCCTGAAAAGTGGAGAAACACCGATCACTAGCCCTGTGTCTTAAACTCATCAAATAGGCAGGGCAGTGCCCCATTGTATCCACAGGCTGTGTCACACCAAACAAGTCGCACTGTGAGAAGACCGCATGCAATGCTGCTACTAGGGCATGAAAAACGTTGCCTGGCACCATTATGTGGTACTTAGAAAGGCAAAATGTTGACATCTCCACCTTGATTCACATATAACTGCTTTGATTTAAAGATAGAGCAATCTCAACACGTGAGGTAAAAACAGTTTTTTTTTCTGAAATCACACCATGGATGAGCACAGATATCAGTCACTGAATCCATCACCACCCTATCTACCTTTGATTTACATAGTTTCATAATTGGATATTATGAAGGCTCTCATGTAACGTTCCACCATTATTTGGTCTTTCTAAAACTTTTCCACTTGGTTAGAAAATAGGACAGAAGGCCAAAGAGTATCTTGGGAGTACTAAGGGAGACCGTGAGCTTATAGTCTTCACTCCACCTCTACAAGTTTGAAACATACCGACACATCTAAAGAGTGCAGATACCTTATTGTTCTGGGGAATCCTTATGAAAGAATAAAGGACAAATATGGGACAGTGTTAGCAGTCTCCACCCATTTTAGAAGGAGTGATTACTTAATTTACAGTGGGCCCCATAGAAGCAGGGTGTGCATACCACTCTTATGAGCAGCCATGCATTTAAAAAAAACGTTTAAAAAACACATTGAGGTCCTCCTTAAGTGTTGCCTGGAGCTGTATATCTAGGGGAGACAATTACACATTTTTGCCATGTCTCTGGGTCCATAATTATCAGACCCTCAATCGCCAGACCTGATAATTGCGCATCAGGCCTGGAACCATCAGTAAAGCTGTGTGGAATATCTTCCATCTCACCACCGCTTGCCCCATTTTGCCCATCAACAGGCAGAAGAAAACCCCCCTGAAATATTCACCACCGTCTCCAAGAAGGTGGTAATTGTTCGTAGATTTGGGCCTGTTGTTTCACCCAGAATCAGAAACATGCAGAATAGGACCCAGTATTACCAGGTTCACACAGTATTCTCTATTCTTGGGAAAACAACTCATAATCCCCATTAATGCACAAGAGATACTGGCCAGAATTGTTAATGACAGTCCTGGTATCTCCTCGTGGAGTTAACAAGGAGCTGGGAATGAGACGCTGAGAAGTCTATCTGTTGACAATTATTGCTTCAAAACCTTTTTAATGTTTTACACATAATCTGCAGAACAATACTTGATGAAGAGTGAGAATCATGGAACATATGGATCATATGATGAGTTGCCTGTATATGTATTCTATTGTATAAGTGCCTTGAATATGAAACCATATCTTCAAAAAAATCAATTGCAATCTCAAATGTGGCTATTGTAGCTTTACTTAATTTGTTGAAACATTGATGGATAAATACCAACTGCTGTTATTAATATGTCCATAAAAGTGTATTTATTCAAAAAATTGTGGATGATCGATTGTCGATTTGAGAACCATTGTATATTTTTGTATATTATGACCCATCTCCAGTGGTCCTTAAAAAGCAAAGCCTGGACCTGGGTAGTTGGTTACGGTACACAACCTGAATTAAGGAAGTACAAGACAACAAAACTGCCGTTTCCACCCTTGAATTTCCAATATATATAAAATAACCATATTCTGTAGTCATTGCAGATCCATTCAAAATATTAGTCTTCAAAGGTCAGGATGACAAAATCAGCAATTTTAAGTTATAAAAAGGACTAAATTAATGGTGTACTTCTAAGACGATCAATTTTGAGAACTGGTCCTTTTGTCACAAGTGTGAATCAACAAATTAAATCAGAGAAATTACTGGGGCTAAAGTAGAAGCATCCCAGGTCAATATTCCATGGTGAGATACTTTGGTAATAAGAAATATACCTGTAATTAACCTGAAAAGAAAATGGATCATAGCAGTATAGGAACAAAATACTCATTGGATTGAATGATGTTTTCTATTGTTGTCTAAAAAGTAGAAAGACACAGTAAGTTAATTGGAGGAGGAAATATCAAGTAACAATTCCATAGCACATGCAAAATCCCTGATTGAAGAGAGAAACAATTCCTGGATTTCAAAATCAAGACACAGACTCAAAAACTAAGAGACTTCAAAGGGATATAGATAACTTTAAGATGGAACAAATGTATCTACATTTACAAAAGGATTTCTGTAGTAAATAAGAAATCAGAGGAGCCCAGAGGAGCCCAGCAGCAGGAGAGTTCACAACTTTTCTGAGACATTGTCCTCTGCTAGCTCAAGAGAAAGTTCCCACCCGGTAACAAGTAATGTTGATATAGTTAGAAGTGAGGTTGCTTTTTTAGGTAGAGGCCCCTGAAGTAGCACAGAAAGTAAACATGAAAAACAAGTGTTGGGAGAATTTCAAACATACTGGACTGTCAGGAAGTGGATGCTATCACCAAGCTGCAGTTATACAGTGATGAAGGTGAGGAACAAAGCTGTTACTTTCAGCTACAATCAAAAGTGCTTGGCTTTGTATCTATAACTAGGACTCTATTAGTAAAACTCCATGCTGAAATTATATAGTTTTCCAGAAAGGTTCAGTGGAAAACCTGTTTGGCTGATCAGGAGAATACTAACCTGTCCTCCAATACCCCATTCTGGGACCCCTGTGGCTCTCTGCCACCCAACGGAAAATGCCTGTTGAAATTTTGATATTTGAAAAATGGTTATAAATGATATAGATAAACTAGAAAAGAAGAAATGATACTCAGCCTCCAATCTACCATGTAACCAGGGAAGACATTATGGAAGCTCGGCAATAAAGGAGATATTGTCATCAAACCAGCTGACAATGGTGGTGCTAAAGTGAGGCAAGACATAAAAGATTGTGAGAATGAGATAAGATGCGAGTTGAGCAATAAAGAATATTATCTCATTCCGTCAAATCATACTGTAGACATCTAGCAGTGTGTGAGATCTGGACTACTTGATGCCATATGAGGTGGCCTAGTAACAAAAAAGGAACAAGACTTTCTGGATAATAAAGATGCAATGATCCTTATGTTCTTCACATAGCTAAAAATCCCTGATGTTTCTAGAAATCCACCAGGGCAACCAATAGTTTCGGGCTCAATCTCAGTTGTCAACCTCTCGCTAAATATGTGGTTTGCTTCGTAAAAACAGTCATCAAACAAATTCTGTCTTACGGCAGGCACAGTGGATATATGACCAAAAATATAGGGTGCTCCATTCGATGACCACGAGCAAATCCTAGTCACTTTGGATGTCCAAGACCCATACACAAACACTCCTCAAGAAACAGCACGAAATTCCATTTGTAACAAAGGGAAAAACCTCACAATGTGCCTATGGGATTGATAATCAAGCAAGCAAAGATCTGCCTCTTCAAAAGATATTTCTATTTGTAGATGAGTTGTATGTGCAATATCAAAGGAACAGCTATAAGTTCTTAATTTGCTCAAAAAATGGTGAAAGGCAGATTTCCTCAAATTATAACAGTTTCCATCCAAAGTCATTATAGAATAGCGCTCCATAAGGCCAATTCCTGCACATAAAGAGGATTTTTTCGTTCAAAGAGGACTATTTTAGAAAAGCCACAAATCTTCTGGAAATACTTAAGGAGAGAGGGTACACTGCAAGAATTTTGAAAAGATAACTCAAAGGGGATTTGTACACAAGGAGACAATATTGGAACCAAAACAGAAGCTCAGTAGTGATTTGTGTCACTATGCACTCTGAGAGGGCAGGGAAATGAAAATTTTCCAAAAGTGGTATTTTCAAAATTGTAATGATAAATCTGACCTTACCATTAAAGTGGGTTTAACATTACAATGCCATGAGTACCAAACATTACATATCTACTCATTCCCAATTGATAATTGCAGCGTATTAATTTTAATAAGGAATTCCCAATGTTACCCTGTGGGACGGGGTAGGGCTCAAAGTAGTGAAAAACTAATTTGAGAGTATTTCACTACCAGAATATGTTAACTTAAAAGTATATGTCCAACTTGTTAATTACACAGCATCCTTCCCTATGAGCTACCTAGAGCTAGAGGTGACTGATATGTAATGAAAGGGGAGTTTAAGGTGTAGGATCCAAAATTCAGAATATGATTAGCACAGTGTAACTAAATCTAACTAGTTTGACTCGGCCCTGTAAGAAGGCCTTTTTGTGCATCCATTGGTCAGTACGGCGGAAAGGACCGAAAACAGAACCGTGGCCATCTTGGCCCTCGGCTCTTTCTCGTCTACAGGAGCTACAGTCACGTGATTCCCTGAACCCATATTTCCTTGTTCAGCAGACACTAGTTTCAGAAGACAGGCTGAATTGTATTTACGACCGAGAAGCAAGGTCACATCTGCCAAAAGGGAGTACCAAGCAAATTCCTTCTGAACCTGGGACGAGAAGGGAGTCACCCGGTCGACCCTCTATTCTTAAAGATAGTAGCCTTTTTGTATCATTGAAACTAGATATAGGATGAGCTCATTAGGAGCGCCTAGATTGGCTGGTACTTTTCCACTTATAAGGCTTTGTATGTTGCACTGTAATGTATAAAAGTATGGTTTTGACAAGGAGCCAGCAGTCTTCCTCGGCGCACCCCTTGGGTGAGGATCGACGAGGCTCCTCTATGTAGAGTTTCCTGTTTGGCCAATAAACGCTTGAACCTTCTACGTTGCCAACTGCTCGTTATTTGACTTACATTGCGGGCCACCGGTAAGTGTGGCCCTTGGGACGAAAACTTGGATACAACAGTTGGCGACCACGAAGGGACCCCGTGATAGGGTCCGGCCTCCCCCGTAATCGGGCGGCAGGTCCGAGGGCGTTTCGGTCGGGTGAGCGGAGAACGAGCTCAAGGGTTCTGCTCCGCGCGCTCGGGCGGGAAGCACTCTGCTGCTAGTCACCCTTCACCGGGGTCCTGCGGGCTCAACTCAGGAAACGGACCGGGTTGGTCGAGAGGAGTTGGCAGCGAAGAACGGACATTCGTACCAGGGTGCACCCGGTGAGTAGAATTTTGATTTGGAGCACTGGCTACATGCAGTGCCCGTTTTGGTTTTGAAACACGCGAGGTGGAGCGTGTAGTGGTGTTTGAAGCACAGGCTCTAGGGCGGTGCATTGATTTTGAAGTAGGCACTGAGAAGCGGTGCCACTGTTGGTTTGAAGCCCGATTGGTACGGCTGGGCATTGATTTGAAAGTACATGTACATATGGTATAATTTGAAGGGCCCTTTTTCTGACTTGATGAACCGCGCGCGGAATATAGCCTGATTGCACCTGGGAGACTCACGACCCAAGCCGGGTAGCCGCGAGACATATCCTCGGTGAGGCACAGACCTCCCCGGGACAGGCCTCAGTGGTGAACCGAAAAGGCAGTGAGAGGATCCATGGTGTAGTCAGGGATGTCTATTGTTGGAGATGCTACCGATTAGTGTGGGACTGGCTCACTGACTAGGTGGAAACGTTGTAACCTCTTGGTTGTGGTTTATGTCATTTGTGTTTGTATTGGACTAGTTACCATGCCCTGTTTTAGTAAATTGAATTGTTTCAGCTGTTGCTGTCGGACGGGTGACTCTCGGCTTGCTGAGAGTCAGCCCGCCCCGCCGGAAGGCAGTCCCAGCCACTATATGTATGTGAAGCATGGAATTACCCCTTTGTTGTTTTGTACCCTGTGGCATAAATATACTAAAAATAACGAAGAATTGCAATGGCCAAAGACTGGCTCGTTTGACGAGAAAAAGATTGCTTTCTTGCAGGAACAACTGTTCTCCAGACGCAGCCGCCAGGCTATGTTCGATGCCCTGGGTTCGTGGCTGAAAGAGTCCAAGCAGCGCCGGATAAGGGAGGAGAAGCGATCTAGGGCTAAGGCAGGACAGAATGTGACTCAGAAGGCCATAGCATATGATAGGTCTCGAGCAGAGAAGGGAATAGACTGTATGAACCGTGAATTTCGATTGAAGGTGGATAAGAGCTATGTGACTCGGCAAAATGCTGAAGATGAGATAGAGGACTTGTTGGATATACGGCCACCACCTCCTTATGTGCCGCAACGGCTGTATCCGGAGGTGACTGGGGTCTCGGCCCCAATCGCGGCCACACCCTTAGGAACCTCGGGGGCCTCAGCCCCTCTGGCTCCCCCCAGCCCCCCTCCTTCGACAGAGCTCTCCCGACTGTCCACGTCTGTGTCGGAGGTGATTACTATGTTACCAGCCCTGTTAAATGCTGCAGCAGCTGGGACAACACAGCTGCCACCCGGGTCAATGACTTCCCCTTCTGCCTTGCCCTCCTCCTCCGCGAGTACTACGCCAGTAGCAGCTGGCACCACTCCGACACGTCCGGTTCCTCTGGCTGAGGGTAAGAGGTTGTTTACTCGTTCGGCCTTGGGAACCGAAGAAAAGGACGCTATTGCTGTGCAGGCGTCCCAATGGATGCGGCAACCCATTTATTTATTATCAGATATTTGGAGCACCATGAGGGATTACGAGCCGGTAATGCAGCAGCATGCATTAGAACATATGGCAAACCGCCTTATATCATTATGGGAACAAACACACCCGGAGGGAAGGGCCCCGGCCATATTATACGATATTGTCACACAAGCCCATAAATCCCACCTTACCCCCGAAGAAGTGTATGAGAAGGTGCAGACCCTGGTGGCGTATAGAACCCGCCTGCAGTCCACTAATCCTACGGGGCTATCCCAGTACCCTATGCGGGAAGTACACCCCATCTACCATCCCGAGATCACGGAAGTAGTGGATGCCCAGGGGGTAGTTACTCGTCCCAGAGTGGAGGCGTGTTTCCAGGAGCAATGGGTGTACACACCCTGGAAACGTAGTGAGGTGTTGTCACTGAAAAGTCAGTTACCTGATCCTAGGAAGAATCCCACCGCGTATTACAAAGAGCTTACTGAGGCAGCTTCCTCCGCAGTAATGACGTTGGCAGACATTGAGCTATTCTTCGCTCTCCTAGTACCGGTGGACATTTGGCGCCAGGTGCATGATCAAGACCATGTAACCGAGTTTGGGGGGACTTGGGAACAGCTACGGGGATGGGATAGAGACCGTAAACCAGGGAATAAGCCCCGGGCGGAAATATTGGCCCTTCCTGATAGGATAATAAATTATATGCATTCGCTGATCCCTCCCCGAAAAGTGGACTGGGATAAGTTAACGGCCTGCAAGCAGAAGAAGGATGAGAGTGTATCTGATTTCTTTCGAGATTTGAGGGGGTTTTCATTGACTTCAGTGGACAGGACCTAGCCACTGAAGGGGGGGTACGGTTGTTCGTGAATCGATTCGTGACCAATCTGTTGCCAGAGGTGTCGGCTCGATTACAGGCCGCTGAAAGCACCTGGACAACCACCACCCCGTCGACAATATTGAGTATGGCTCAATATTATGAACATCGGGAGAATGAAAGTAAGGACAAGACAGAAAAGAAGTCGAAGGACTTGAAGACTCGAGTATTGTTACAGCAAGTAGAGAGAGGACGGGGAAGAGGTAGAGGGTCACAGAATTTTGCTTCGAGAGGGGCGGGTCCGCCGCAGACGATGGGACGGACAGATTTGGGCATAAATCAATGTGCCTTCTGTAAACAGGAGGGGCATTGGCGAGCCCAGTGTCCGTTACTATATGAACAGAACAGTGCTCCGAGAGGACGGGGAAGGGGACGTTTCTCTGGACAGCGAGGGGGATCTACGAGATCAGAGCATTCGGCGACAGGTGAGATAGGTCAGAACTGTTTCGATCACGGTCAGGGAAGACAGTATTATAATGACGATTATGTGGTAGGCGAAGGATCGGGTTATTCTCAAGCATAGGACAGCCAAAGACAGAGTCAGGGGCAGGTGTCGATTCCAATTGACCAAGCTGGACCTTACGTTCATGCACGATTACTGAATGCATCAGGTAAGTTTCTAGTTGACACTGGGGCCATGAACAGTTCCGTTTCACGTGCCCTAGTCCCGGGGGCTGCTCTGTCTGGCCAGAATAATGTGGCTGTGGGGTTTTCTGGAACTCCGGTGGTAAGCCCCATCTCAGAACCGCTTCCCCTTACCCTGGGGCCGGTATCGATAGACTCACCTTTTCTTTTGACCTCCCAGTGTGGAGAGAACCTTTTAGGCATGGACCTATTAAAAAGATTACATGCTCACATCTATTGTTCCCCAGAAAAGGGTCTACCTGACCATAAAAGACCCTTCTCCCCTCTCTGCACAATGCTTCTCTAAGACAGAACCTTTACCACCAGAACTAGCGAACATTCCGGAAACCCTCTGGGCGACCGGAGACACTGACGTGGGCCATTTACGAATAACCCCAGTATCGATTACCTTAAAACAGGACGCCCAGTTGCCGAAGATTCCCCAGTATAAAATTGCCCCTGCTGGGGAACGGGCTCTAATGGCTATCATTCATGATTTGATAAAGACTGGAGTAGTGGAAGAAACGGCCTCTAACACATGTAATAGCCCTATTCTTCCGATTCTTAAACGAGCCCCGACACAACCGACTCCTGATTATGCTGATACCTATCGATTTGTGATTGACCTCCGGGAAATCAATAAGATCGTGGTACCCCAGTACCCTGTGGTACCTGATATTAACTCCGTCCTGACAATGATTCCTCCAACGGCACAATTTTTCTCAGTTATTAATTTGAAAAACGCTTTCTTTAGCATCCCTATACATCCAGACAGCCGCTATCTTTTCGGCTTCTCATTGGGGGGCCGTAGCTTCAGATTCTGTCGCGCCCCCCAGGGGTTTACAGAAAGCCCCAGTATCTATAGTCAGGCACTGAAGAGGATACTGGACACCTTGAGTTTGCCGCCAGGTAATGTATTACTCCAGTATGTCGATGATCTCCTGGTGGCCTCTGATACTGAGGAAGGCTGCCGAACGGCAACGGTGGAATTGCTGCAACATTTGGCAAAACATGGTAATAAGGTATCACTGTCAAAGTTCCAATATTGTCGACCGGAGGTGACCTATCTCGGTCATCTCCTGTCGAAGGAGGGAAGGCGATTGACCCCGGAACGTATTGCATCCATTACTAACATGTCTGTTCCTCGCACGCAACGTGATGTCCGCGCTTTGCTTGGCATAACCTCTTACTGTCGCCAATGGATTCCTAACTACTCTCTCATCAGTAAACCTTTCCTGTATTTGATCACCAAAGACGTGCATGAACCCCTACCTTGGACTGATGAGTGTCAAATAGCTTTTCTTTCTCTGAAGGCTGCTTTATGTTCTGCTCCTGTGCTTGGCACCCCAGACTACCGGAAGCCTTTTGTGCTCTATGTGCATGAGGTGGACGGTTGTTCGCTTTCAATGTTAACACAGGACTTTGGAGGTAAGCAAAGACCCTGTGCATATTTCTCAGCGGTTTTGGACAACGTCGCCAGAGCACTTCCCAGCTGCCTGAGAGCCACGGCCGCAGTAGCAATGGCGATCAGGCAATCGGAAGGGCTAGTCCTAAATACGGATCTCACAGTAATGGTACCACACGCTGTGGACGTATTGTTAAACAGAACTCAGACGCAGCACTTAACCAGTGCGCGTCTTACGGGGTACGAATTGACCCTGTTTGCACCTCACATAACCATTAAAAGATGCATGACTCTGAATCCTGCCACGTTGCTACCTCTCCCCCAAGGAGAAAGTGGCCAGGATGTACATGATTGCATATTCCGGACTGAAGAAGAGACAAAGGGCCGGATAGATCTAACAGACACCCCCTTATCGGAACCCCGTTGCGGCCTATGCAATTACCACCTTGCGGACCGTGGTAGAGGCGGCCAAGGTACCATATCTTTCCGCCCAAGCAGCTGAATTAATCGCACTACTTAGAGCATGTGAGTTGGGAAAGGGACTGAGGTTGAACGTCTACACCGATAGCCAGTACGCTTTCGGTGTAGCCCATAGTTTTGGGAGGTTGTGGGCAGAACGAGGGTTTCTTACGTCCGATGGTGAAAAGATAAAGAATGGACAATTGGTTGAACGACTGCTGGCCGCATTACCTTTGCCAGAAGCCCTCGCCATTGTGAAATGTAGTGCCCACAAGGCTGTAACTAATGATGTTGGGAGGGGTAATGCTTTTGCAGACAAGATTGCTAAGGAAACTGCCCAGTCGGATACCCCCTCCATGTTTGTAGTTAGTCAATGCAGAAGGATGGTAGAAGCAGACATTTTCCAAAACACTGTAGATAGTGTGAGAGAGTTGCAAAAAGAAGCCACCCCAGAAGAGCTACAGTATTGGCAGGAGCAGGTGGGGCGGTTAGACTAGAATGGGTGTTGGACGGATTTATCAGTAAAATGCAGATGGCTGCTTCCGAATGCATTCGTGAATGTGGTAGTGGCCATGGCACATGGTCCCGCTCACGTCGGGGTTCGAGGCATGTGTGCAATGTTGGACCCTGTATGGTACAATGTTAATATCCAGAAAACGGCGAGAAACCTGGTCCAGCATTGTATGATTTGCCTCCAGCATAACCCGGGGGGTAGTACCCCTGTGTTGTCAGGGAGCTTTGCCCCACCTACCCTGCCTTTCGAGGTACTCCAAATGGACTATATACAACTGGAACGGGTTAACAACCTTAAATATGTTCTGGTGGTAATCTGTACCTTCAGCAAATGGGTGGAAGCATACCCCACTAGAGAAAACACAGCTATAGCAACTGCTAGAGCCCTAATAAAGGAGTTATTTCCCCGATACAGGTTACCACGAGTAATCTGGAGTGATAATGGGACACATTTTAATGCTAACTTAGTTCAGCATGTATGTAAAGGATTGGCAATTCGACAGAAGTTCCACGCCGCAAGGCACCCACAATCAGCAGGCCTAGTTAAGAAATATAATGGGAACCTGAAGTTAAAATTAGCTAAACTACAGGACACGACTGGCCTGAAATGGCCCGATCTTCTGCCCTTGGCCCTATTGACTGTAAGAACCACCCCTCATTCTCGGAGTGGGATTTCCCCTTACGAGGTGGTTTTTGGGAGACCAGCCAATGTATGGGGGGTGACCCGGCCTAAGTTGTTTAGGGATATTGAGTATCCTATGCTGGCCGACTACCTTTATGCTTTAACTAAAGATCTCCGTTCTATCCACCAACAGATTTCAGCAGTACTGCAGCCTCTGCCGGAGGGTCCCAGACACAGCATCGAACCAGGTCAGTGGGTCCTAATTCGGAACTTCCAGCGAAAGTCGAGCTTGGAACCCCGCTGGACCCAGCCACATCAAGTGCTTCTGGCCACGAGGACGGCGGTAAAGGTCAAAGGGAGGCAGCATTGGATTCATGTTTCCCATCTGAAGCGTGTCCCGCTTCCCTTGCCCGAGGATTGCCAGGACCAAGAGGAGAACGAACGGCACAGAAGTGGGCACGACGCTGAAGAACCGCCCTCCCCCGAAGCCCACGGAGAAACAGAAGGGCAGGGGGAGAGGGCCACGAGTTCAGGGTCAGCTGTGTCAAATAAGGCCCTGCCTGGGGATCGAACGCGTGACCAGGAGGGACACACATCTTGTTCCTTCTCTGATCCCACTGTGCCCGTTTTGTTCATAAATCCCGAAACCCCTGGTCACACTCAATACCACCTGCGGCCCCGCAAACGGAATGAGATTCCCCGGTCCGGCTTACCATAAAAGGTGAGGTCCGAGTTAAGGGACCTAGGGGATCACATGAACACTGGACTGAACTCGTGGAGGGCGTGGAACTATAAGTGATAGCCCTGTTCAGAAAGAAGATAGAGACATTGATAGCAAGAGGGGCCCAGGTAATCCTCTTCTTCGACCAGAGTTGCGTCAAGTGCAGCTCCCACGCGAGAAGATTTTTGCACCCTTGAATTTTATTCTTTTTCCTTTTTGATACTTCTACTGTTTTGGAATGCTAAGAGTCTGCCTGTGAGGCTCTAACTTGGACACAGGAAAGAAGCACCCTCCAGCAGAATGGACTGCGTATAGTTTTTCTTCTTGTTTCCCGAGTTTAGAACTGGACTTTTAGTGAGAATGTATCCCTTTGCTCGCTTCGTCCTTGAGGAGGAACGTCCCATAATTCCCCGCCCTAGATATGCACATTTACCAATGTTTTCCACATGGAGTTTGCGTGCTAAAATTGTGTTTATTTCTATAATAGCTGTGTCATTTCTATTATGTTTAGGGTTGTTCATTTATTTAGAATTCCGCCACCCAGTCCCTACCTTGGTGTTAACTACCCCCACTCCTCAGGAACACCATTTTCAGACTTTTGCCCCCCACAAAGAAAGGCATCGCCAGACTTATGTACATAATGCCTTCATTGAAATGTTGCATCAGACTCACAGTTCCACGAATGTCACCGATTGCTGGGTATGTGGCCTCCTCCCTTCAGTAATGCATAAACATGATTTGTTTATATCAATGCCGTTGTCACATCTAGGGAGCTGTGAGGCTTGGTTTAGATTGTTGTCTATGATATATGAGCATTATACTGTAGATTCGCATAGATTCTCGGAGAAAGATTATGAATTAATCTTGGCATACATAGAGAGGCATCAGGGATTCACTCCCAATGCAGAAGGCACTGACGGCACTTTAGATCCAACAGCCTGCATGAATGTGTACATGGACCATGAGAATGATACTTGGTTAAGGGATGAGGTATTAGATTTTGTATCCTTCAATTTCACCGAGTACTTTAGATATCTTCAGGAACGCAATGTCTCCGAAGACAAGATTATACCTGTCCCGGTATTAAATACGTCATCCTCTTTCTGTGTCCAGGGTTCCGGCCACTTGTTCGTAGGATTTAGCAGATGTAATTACACTTATCGATTGCGAACTTTTAGTAGTCCTCCCATTCTAACTCCCCCGAACATATATTTTGTATGTGGGGAGAATGCTTACACCTGGCTTCCCAGGGGATGGTCAGGCAGGTGTTATCTGTCCTTCCTCTATCCTCCTGTTTATATTGCTCCCTCAGATTACCATAAATCTCATTCATTAAATAAAAGAAGTCTGCTATCCCTATCCATGGATAATGATGTCACTGATCAAACAGATACCCCGGCCCAACATTTCGTAGACATTATGAAAGGGGTCCTACCTATATGGGGCCATATCCTCACTAGTAAGGAAATCAGAAGGCTGTCCAGGGTGGTGGAGGGAGTAGTCAATACCACGGCCGGAATATTGACTAATATCACTGTTGAGCTTCAGGCGACCCGGCTTGTGACCCTTCAAAATCGCCTTGTTTTGGACGTCATACTGGCTGACCGCGGAGGAGCATGCCGGGTGATCGGGAGCTCCTGTTGTGTATATATACCTGACTCCGCCCCTTCAGTTCATTTAGCCATTCAGAAGCTCCACCGACTGGCATCAGAAATCCATACCGAGACTGGTACCTGGTCCCTGTCAACTTGGTTCTGGGACCTTCTGACCACCTGGGGGTGGAAACTATTCATGGTTCTATTGGGTATTGTGGGTTTCCTCTTTACCTGCTGCATTTGTATCCAGTGCGGCCCTGCCTGTTGTTCCTATTGTGCCACCCAATTTCGCTCTGCACTACCTAAATCCCCACCTACCCAAGCTCATGCCCAAATGACCCAGAAAGAAATTCATGATCTAATGCAGATAGATGAGGGTATCTTTGAAGATTAGTCATGCTTGTTTTCATCTTATTTTAGCTACACTATGCTAAAAGGGCCGTTCTGTAGGATCCAAAATTCAGAATATGATTAGCACAGTGTAACTAAAACTAACTAGTTTGACTCGGCCCTGTAAGAAGGCCTTTTTGTGCATCCATTGGTCAGTACGGCGGAAAGGGCCGAAAACAGAACCGCGGCCATCTTGGCCCTTGGCTCTTTCTCGTCTACAGGAGCTACAGTCACGTGATTCCCTGAACCCATATTTCCTTGTTCAGCAGACACTAGTTTCAGAAGACAGGCTGAATTGTATTTACGACCGAGAAGCAAGGTCACATCTGCCAAAAGGGAGTACCATGCAAATTCCTTCTGAACCTGGGACGAGAAGGGAGTCACCCGGTCGACCTTCTATTCTTAAAGATAGTAGCCTTTTTGTATCATTGAAACTAGATATAGGATGAGCTCATTAGGAGCGCCTAGACTGGCTGGTACTTTTCCACTTATAAGGCTTTGTATGTTGCACTGTAATGTATAAAAGTATGGTTTTGACAAGGAGCCAGCAGTCTTCCTCGGCGCACCCCTTGGGTGAGGATCGACGAGGCTCCTCTATGTAGAGTTTCCTGTTTGGCCAATAAACGCTTGAACCTTCTACGTTGCCAACTGCTCGATATTTGACTTACATTGCGGGCCACCGGTAAGTGTGGCCCTTGGGACGAAAACTTGGATACAACAAAGGTTTGGCAAGGGGGTATAAGTGCCAAATAGACATGCAAGTTTAAAACTGCATTCAGACTGCAATGACAGGCCTGTGACATGTTTTAAAGTGCTACTTGAGTTTAAGGCACAATGGTTGTTGCAGGCCCACAGGTGGGACTTTATTTACAGGCCCTGGGTAGATGGTATAACACTCTACAAGTGCCTTGTAAGTAAAGTAAATATGTCAATTAGGAATATACCAATCAAACCTTGTTTAGGTTAGTGAACACAAGTACTTTAGCACTGGCTAGCAGTGGTCAAGTACTAAGGAAAACAAAAATGAATTTCAGCAAAGAGGAGATAAGTAGCAAAAGGTTTTGGGGGAAGACCAACCTAAGGCTGATAGGTCCAACAAGACCCCATTCATTTCAATGCCAAAGAATATATCTGTGTGATATTGGAGATTCAGGGACCCCTCATCACATTCTGCAAGGGGCCCATCATTTTGAAATGCACCACTGGCCCATTTCACTCTACCTCTTCCAGTTCTCCTGCACTTTGCCTCCATTCTTTGGCTCTATTACCTCCTTCTTATCCTATCTGACTACTCTCTTCCCCCTCTAACCCCTCCTCTTCTTTTCCCTTTCTATCTATTTTCTCTTATTTCCTTATAATCACTGACACCACTAGTGCCCCTCTCCCGTCTTCCTTTCTCCTTGCCCCCTTCTTTGATCTGCTTTTTTTAATACTCTCCCTGTCTTCCTAACCTGCCTATCCCTTCTCCTGCTTATGCTCATTTTCTCCTCCCTCTTACCCTTTATAATCCATTCTCTCCATTCTTCCTACTCCATCCACCCACTCACTCCTACTTGACAACCTTTCCGTTTTCATACCCCTCCTCTCACCTTGTCCCAGCCAGCCTATTCCCTCTCTTCTCACTCCCCTTGTTTCTCTCTTCTTCTCTCCCACTGACTCCAACCTACTCTTCTCTTGCTTTTCCAAGAGTTAATGACTCTTCTTTCATTCACGTTTTTTTATCAAATGTTTAAATGTAATCGGATATGTGACTGTGTTTATTTTGTTATGTTGTAAAGCAAGCTACCACCTTCGGTTAAATTGGCACTATAGAAATATTTGAAATAAATAAACTCCATACAATATAACATGAAGAACATCCAGGTGGAATGTACCAATGTTCAGCTATATGAATGCAAAACAGCTACAGAAATAAACTAAATTCTCACTGAGAGAAATAATCCCATCCTGGAGAACAATCCTGATCACTGCCAACAAAGAACTCCATAAACACAGAACAAGGAGACCCTTATAGTCAGAAGGGACCTGGGGTATTAAGCTATTAGAGACTGTGGTTCCTTCCAAGAAGAATACATCAACATAGCCACAAACTACAATCAGGATTGGGTCTATTTCTGTCCAAATGGATGGTTTTAGGATTTATTTAACAAAAAATTAAACATAGAAACAATACAATTACATAAAGTGAGCAGGACGTGACAGGGTTTCTGAAAATCTACAGATTTCCTTACCTCAGGCATGTAACTTAAAGTGAAGTTTTAGTGAAAATAGGAAATAACAACAGTCACAATAAAAGGAACATCTTGTACTTTATATAAATCATAAATTAATGTTAAAGATAAGACGTGGTTGTCGACAACGTTTCGATCTCCAACAATAGTTAAGGGATCATCATCAGGACTAATGAATCAAAAAATACCTGAGAAGTTGCCTGGATAAGGTGGGGGAGAAGGGGAAGAGGGCAAGCAGGGGGAGGGGGAAAAGGGAGGGAAAGAGGAGGGAAGGTAAAGGGTGAAAGAGTTAGTGAGAATGTAGGGTGAGTGGTTGGGAGTTCGCCCTTACACCTGTGTGAGCAAAATTGAATTAATTGCGGGTGAAACACCACATGCTGGGGATCCTGTGTGGTGGGTTTCAGGCAGTTCAGTCTGAACATATGGGCAGAGTAGCATGAAGGTGGGGCAATTTACGCGTACGTGATCCGATGGTAACGCTTATAACTGCAGTTGGTAATAAGGAAAATGTCTTACTATAGATGCAGTGAATGAGACACAGTACTGACGCTGAGGAACGGTGTCCAACCCAAGCTGATAGATTCAGCATGGACTTTGGGTATCCAGGTAGATTGGTCACATGGAGGGGAACAGTGTCCTATCCAAGGCAGAAAGTGTGTGTGCGGCGGGTCAACTGGTAAAGCAGGGTAATAGAGGGAGTGATTAGGTGATGACAGAGGCACCAGGGGTCCAGGGACCAAAAGTGCAATGAAAACATGAGAGCCCTTACCGGGATGAGGACATAGGGGAGAGCAAGGACTCAACCCCAACAAGATCCGGGAGTGAGTGTGGAAAGGTACGAGCAATGCGTAATATCTGTAAGACAGAAAGGCAAGAAGTGAGGGTCTGAAGGACTAATTGGGCTCTAGAGCAACTAAGGGCGTGGTGTCAAGCTATACTTACCACGCTCGGCATGCGGGGAGACCGGGAGAATAATCCAAAAATGAGATGCCTAAGGGGTTGAAAAGGGGCGAAAGGTGCTGAAATACGAGCACTAGTGTAAGAGAGGTGTGAGGTCCTCAAGTAACAGTTCTAATTTTGATTTACCAGCACTATGTAAAGGCCATGTTTTAAAATAAATTTCTTAACTCAATTAGAAATTGGCGACCTAAATTCCATGGTATTCTTTTAACGTGAAATAGAAATATGAAAGTGATAACTGAGATGATGACTAATTTTATTAATCAATCCTCTTTGGATAATGGTATAAATGTGAAAAATTAACAGAACTAAATGTAAATTAGAGACTTTATGAACAATTATTAAGAGTTGGGTTAATACTATTTTTGTATTGGTGTTGCATGTAAATGTTGATCCCGATTTCACTGAAACTTTCAGAGAATGATCTTCATATATGTACTAATGACAATTACTGGGAGCAATTTAGTTATCTTATCAATTGAAATTATTTTATATGTTGGTACTTTTGAAATGTAGTAATGTGCCATAGTTACATGTGCAAATTGCAATGAAATCCAAATGCTTCATAACCTGCCTAGGTTTCATAAAGAACATAGAGAAGCAAACTTTAAGAATAGAAACTATATTCCTATCAATTTATATTGTGTACTTCATTAAATAAAATCCACGCTAGGCTTGCATTTTTCTTTCTCATACTCAGTTCTGTTCTCATGAGAATGTCTGAAATGTTTGCAGTGTGGTGGAATGATACTGGGCCAGATGTAGGTAATCCTGAAATACCGAGTCCTTAATAGCGATTTTTACCGAATCGCTATTAAGGACTCGGTATCACAGATGTACGTAAAAATTAGGTAAAAATTACCGAATCGGTAATAAGCGGTAAAAATTAGAGATTCTGAAAGAATCGGTAAATATAAATACCGATTCCCCATTACCAAATCGCTATCACCGATTCCCCATTACCGAATCGGTATCAACAATTCCTTAATACCGAATAGGTAATTAACGATTCGGTAATTAAAAAAATCGGTAATTGTCGAATCAGCCAATCCTGTGCATTCTCATCACCTCCCACACAGGAAGTGGCCACACCCATGCAGCTGCACTGATCCTGAAGCTGTTTGTGAGGCAGGGAGCACAGCAAACAAGCCAGGACCAACTCAACAAACTATTTTCTGACAACACTGAGCAACTATGGACAACCAGGAGAGGGAGAAGGATTCAGCTGAAAGAAAGAGGAAGCACAAATTCAGCGAGCGGGAGCTGGAGGTCCTTATTGAGGATGTCACTAAGGACCACGACAAACTCTTTGGGAAACAGTCTCTGCACGTGCCTGAATCCCAGAAAATGCTGATTTGGCTTGTAATACAAGAAAAAATAAATGCCATTGGAGTAACCCAGCGCTCCATTGAGGAACTCAAAAAACGCTGGTATGACCTGAGGAAGCGTGCTAAGGAGAGGATGGCAGAGAGGCTGAAGCAAACCAACCGCACAGGCGGAGGGAGAAACACAGCACCTGCACCAACAGCCCTGGATCTCCTGGTCGAGTCCACCCTCCAGCCGGAGAGTGTGAGTGGGATTGGGGATGCAGACAGCTCAGCCAGAGCTGGCAACAAACATGGTAAGATGCATGCACTGCTTGCTGTGCCCCCCACTCCCTAACCCCAATCCCCAATGAAGCATTGTGAATCCCACTCCAGTACATGTTTTACTAAAAACCAGCAATGCATTATGGGAGATGTAGTTAGAAGTAACACATGTCAGAACAGTTAGTCCACTGAACCCAAAGGCATGTGACACACATCAGCAATTAGCAAGCAGAGGACTGTCAGTTTGATTGAAAGGCATGAAATGTATTATTACACAAATGCTGCCAGATAAGTGAGCAAATGTACATTCTGTCTTCACAGGTGAGCCAGCAAAGGAAAGGCACCCAGGACAGAGAGGACACAAGAGGAGGAGGTCCAGTCACCCGCAGGGCACGCCACCCTACCACCACCACCACCACCACCATCACCACCACCATCACCAACACACCACCACCACCATCACCAGTGCCACCATCAATGCCACCAGCACCGAGAGCCAGGAGGCATGCGATGGCCAGCCTCCAGCAGATGGAGGTTTCCGAGGAGGACAGCATAGGGGGACAACAGTCCACGGTGGCTGAGGATGCCAACGGTGCAGGCTCACAGTCCCCCACAGAGTACCCCCACACACTTGCCAGACGCTGCAGGGCAAGGGCAGCCAGTCCAGCTTCACAGGGCGATGATGAGAATGTGTTCGCCGTTCTTGAACATGCTAAAGGTGCAGCGCCTGCAAGGGAAGCCATAAGGTCAGTCCAGCGGCAGATGGTACAGATGAATGGGCACATGCTGCGAATAGAGAAGGGCATCTATTCCATGAACAATACTGTGGCTGAGGGCATGATGGACATGTCCGAGGCAGTGAGGCTGCTGTGCAGCAAATTGGATGAGGACCGTTTGGCAAGGCACAGGGAGAGGCAGAAACTTGACAACTACACCAAGGTGGTGAACCGCCTCTCCACTGCCACCTCTCTACTCTGCAGGCGCTCGGTGGCCATGCAGGAGGAGATGGCCCACTGCAGCCGTGATGTGGCAAGGGGGCTGGTCACAGTGACCAGTGCACTAGAAGGGCTACAGACCAACCAGGTAGCCACTACAGGTGATGGGGGGGATAGTGAAGAGGCTACTAGCCGCAGTAGCATTACGCCACCTATCAAAGAGTCCAGGAGGCGCAGCGAACGGCACAACGCTGCCGCAGGACAGACTGGCAGTGAGGACAGTGTGCCCAAGGAACGCAGCAGTGCAGCGCATGGGCGCAGGAAGTAATGCCAGCCATCACATGGTTTACCGAAATGGGTGGTGTAACCCGTTTTGGTTTTGGAAACTGCATTTATATTAAGCCTGGCATGTGATGCCCCTCATGTTGTGGTGGTGTGCTATGATAATTAAACACCTTCACTCACTTACAGTAACTGGCTGTGTCTGGTGCTGCTGCCACACCTGCCAGGCTGTGCTCTGGCTGTGGACAGTCCTCACCCTCGTCCACAAAGTCAGTTAGTTCCACTGCTGTTCCTTTCTTTGTGGCAAGGTTATGCAGCATGGCACATGTTGCTATTATTTTGCAGCAGATGATGGAGCGGTACTGACGTGCACCGCCACTTTTGTGGAGGCAACGGAACCTGCTTTTTAGAAGTCCAAAGGTGCGCTCCACAACGTAGCACGTGCTTTTATGTGCCACATTGTATATTCTCTCACTTGGGGTGGAAGGGTTGATGTATGGAGTTAGGATAAATGCCCGCACGGCATATGCGCTGTCACCTAAATGGGAAAGGAAGTGCAATTAATAAGAGTCACCAACACATTCATCCAAGGTACACATCAGAGTGTATCACATTGATTTACCTAGCAGGTATCCTTCTCCAAATTCACCCCCAGCCAGACGTGTGTAGATCCCACTGTTCCTGAATATGTAGGAGTCATGGGTACTCCCTGGAAATTTGGCCACAATGTCAATGATGATGTTGTCCGCATCGCATATCACTTGCCCGTTGATGGAATGCGTAGATTTGCGGTTCTGGTATATGTATTCTGTAGCTGTAGGTGGGCAGATTGGTATGTGGGTCCCATCACTGCACGCTATTACATGTGGGAACTGTGCCTTTTGGTAGAAATCAAGCTTTGTCTTCTGCAGTTCCGCCTGTGTGCTGGGGAAGCGTATGTAGTGATGCATTCTCTGCATCATGGCATTCAAGAAGGAGTTGAAGAAACGGGACAGGCAACTCTGTAACACACCACCTGCCACAGCTATCACCCCCTGGTAACTTCCGTGTGCAAGTAGGTGCAGGCTACATAGCACCTGAACATGTGTTGGTATGGCGTGCACCCTTGGTGTCTGATGCTCCAGGAGTGGGTGCAGGTCCTGTATCAGGTCTAGGATGGCTTGGGGGTGTAGCCTGTACCTCTCATGTATTTCAGCCTCAGTCATTTGGAACAGTGTAACACGCAGTCTGTACACGCGCTCCTCCCGCCTCCAGATCCTCAGTCCTGCTGCTCGCAAACGTAGCCGCCTTGCTATCATGTAGAGGGCCGCCATTGTGTTCACTGTTGCATTTTGGGGCTGTTTATATGCAGTGCACTTGATTACCAGCTGCTTTGAGTCAGTGGTAAGTAGCGACTCTTAAATACCGAAAATTCAAAAATTCTGTATTACCGATTTTTGGTACATCACATTTGCGATTATTTAAGGATTTCTTATTTACTGATTCGGTATTTAGGGGTTTCGGTGTCTGCTAATCTCTAAATAAGGAATCGGTAACTGGTTTCCCTTATTTTTAACGATTCCTTATTTGCGATGGCGTTCGGTATTCCCTACATCGCACATGGCTAAATACCGGTCGGTAACGCAGATTTTTAACGAATTTCGGCTTTACCGACCGATATTTAGCCACCTACATCTGGCCCACTGTGTTTCTAAAGACAAGTTCCCATGCATATTCCAGGACTGTTTTCTACTAGAACATCTGCCGTGATAAATTTTGCCCTTGTCAACTCACCCATGTGCCTTTACTTAAAGCTGATTGTTCGTAATTATACAATTTGAATACTTCGACCGCTTATGTGATGATTTTCACCTTTTTGCAATAAAATGTGTCTTCATCATGCTACATGATAATCGTCCTATAAGAAATGACCAATGGACTGAGTGGTCTGATCTGATGAGGTGACCCAGGAGGTACCACCTCAGAACTAGAAAATGATATTATCTGTTGGATTGATGATCGGATGTGCAGACATCCTTTTAGCCATTTAATGGGCCACGTTCTTTTTGCACATTTCCCATGAGGATTGCTCCCTATTGGACTGAGAGACAACTTTCGGACTTGTGGACACTCATGGCTAGTGCATATGCTATGTGCGCTATTCCCAGACTTCTTTCCCCCATGGGAGAGAAACTTTAAGCTGACATGATCCATGGCCTTTCCTGAACTCTCCTTCTAGAACTTTGGTAATTGATGGCCCAAAGTTATCAGTTTGATTATTTGTACTCTTAACTCTTAATGCCTGAGATTGATGTATTTACTTGGTAATGATACTGATAAAATCTAACCATTTATAAATCCTTTTTCCATCTCTCTACGTCTGATCTCCAATAATTGATTGTGCATTGTCATAGTGTAAATGAGGAATGGGATTCCTAATAGAGAGGTCCCTACTCAACAAGTCCTAATGTTGATATTTTTCATAGCTTTAACTTAGCTACTTGTTTGCATGATCCGAGCATGTCTAAATGTCTTCAGGAGATTTGGTTTAGCAGTAAGAATTCTGTACCTGTACAGTGTGGTATTATACATGAATGTAATTAGCTTAGAACTCAGTTATCCAATTTCTGGTCCTCATTGGATAGCTGGATTGGATTCCCTCTGTCTGACCCCTCTCGGCACAGTTCAAGATCCATCGGAGGATCAAGTAAATGATACTGAGGTATAGTGCCAGATAAAGTTAAGATTAGATGTAGATGTAGATCAGATTGAACCACCACTGCAACCTTGCACAAACATACGTTTTAGCCTAAATTCTAGTTTTAAAGATGCAGATACCACCTGGGTTTTAAAACCACAAAGATTCCTTAGACTTTGCCCTTCGATTTTATCCAAGAAACTCCTTTTTGCAGCATCAGTTAATTCAATCGCATATAATAATAAAGTAGCCAAAACTTTAATTTGAAATACAGAAAGGAGATGAGAAAAGTGTCTCTGTCCCATTTCATTAATAGAATGTGCCCACTCCCTGAACCTGTGATATCGCCTTACCAATGAAATTAAATTTGGCTCCACCTTCTTTTTCAGAGGTTGGAGATGTCAACAATCTTGAGTAATGTTTACTTGAATTTGGTGAAAACCCCAAACTACCAAAGTTACTAAAAATGCAATAGCAAATGACATCTGCAATTTACTCACAAGTGTAAGTTACGTTTGTGAATAGCCCCCTGGCTTTCCCTGGGGTGTAGCCCTGAGGAATGCTCATGACTGTTAGTGGCAAGGTGATGGCAAGATACATGCCTACTTAATATAGTAGTTCTAATCACCGCAATGAGTTTTACCTTGTACTAGGGAGGTCTAAAACGATGTAATCATAGCACTACACAAATTTAACTACTGGCCCCAACCAAAATCATGATCATCTCACTTACATTTTATACAAGTAACAGAGTTCCTGGTGAGACCATCTTGAACATTCTTCCTTGACAAGGAGCAGGACACAATAATGAAACATGCCACCTTGTGTGAATAGGATCCAGCATTCCACTGTACTCTATAGTAGTATGACTCGTCCTCATGCATTTGCCTTATTTCCTTGGCACCTTTTCAGCTGCTGGAGCCTGCACCATGAAACATGTCTCGTTACTTCATTGTAGCTTTGCTATCTTGCCTTT
Source organism: Triturus cristatus (assembly GCF_964204655.1). Lineage (NCBI taxonomy): Eukaryota > Metazoa > Chordata > Amphibia > Caudata > Salamandridae > Triturus > Triturus cristatus. The sequence goes on along the minus strand of NC_140588.1, from coordinate 311,894,251 downwards.
TTCTAAATTTATTGAGCTCAGGCACACACTGACTGTGCCTCCGTTGCTCGACTGGGAAACACACTGCTCCTCAACCCCTCAAATCGATCCATGCATTTAGCCACTACTTGTTGGGCTCTACATGTTTTCTACATGCAGTCTGTCCTATAGACCTAGGGCCTGATTTACAAAGGTAAACATACATTTTTGTGTATGTTTACGATTGCGTGCTATTCGCGAAGTTATTTTACTTATGGTATCCTTACGAAGTGCAGTCTCTGAACATACAAATATAGGACTGTGCTGTCTTTTTATGAACGGAGACCCCACAGTCGTAGAGATACCACTAGTAAAATTACTTTGTGAATAGCACACAATAGTAAACTTACACAAAAGTACAAGTTTACCTTTGTGAATCAGGCCCCTACTTCAGTGGGTGTGTCCCACGAGCCTATACCACTCCAAATGTTGTTTTCACTTTCAGTTGCTTGTTGTTTCATTTGCCCATTGCTTTGGAAGATTATAATCCATCATAATTAGGCACACAATCGTCTTGCATGCAAAAGCAGGACCAGAAACCATGAACAAACCCCTTTGGAAGCACTACTCTTCATCTTACTTTCTTTGTGACTCAGTCTGTGAGCAAGACTCTTTGCTCCAGTGTAGAGAAAGCTGAAAAGTCACACTATACAAAGCATGAGAAATATTGTACAAACAAGATCTACTTAATGTTATTTGATAGAAGGAAACACAGAACTGTAACCAATTAGTTCTCTAGGAAAGTCACTGATTTCACAAAGATGAAAGATGAAGGGAAGCTATGTATTCTGCTAGAAGACTAGCAAAAGCAGGCAAAACAAGAGAATAGATGTCACCATGTGACATCATCGAAATTCAAAACAAGCAGGTAAGTCAAGTCAAATAAAGGCATGATTGAATTAAAATGGATTGACTTGAATTAAGAAAGACAAAGAGAGAGTGAGAAAGAAAGAAAGAAAGAAAGAAAGAAAGAAAGAAAGAAAGAAAGAAAGAAAGAAAGAAAGAAAGAAAGAAAGAAAGAAAGAAAGAAAGAAAGAAGGAAGAGATATGAGGGCTGGTTAATTGTATTGATGCGCAAGGGCCCATTCCTTGGGAGCTGTCCTCTTTTAACCCCTTGCCTGCTCATGACGGAACCACTCCGTCATGAGCCACGGGTGCCATGTGCTCATGACGGAGTGGTTCCTTCATGCTGCGGCCGATGGCGGCCGCTCCGCCCACGCGGCACTGATTCCCCGCCTGTGCGGGCGAACAATGCAAGTGGGCGGAGTCGTGACGGAACCACTCTGTCATGAGCACAGCGCGCCCGTGGCTCATGATGGAGTGGTCCCGTCACGAGCATGGCGGCGCCACGCTGACCCCGAACCCCCCCAGCGCCACGGCGGAATTTGTGCCGCGGCGAAGGGGTTAAAAGCATTGACTCTGTATGGAAAGAGAATTTGAATGGCCATGAAGAAAATGTGTTTTATGAAGGGGATATGGAACCACTAGAATGGAATGGTCATTCCATAGTTAATAAGAATAAAACAAACGCCGTGCATAATATATGTTGTAATTACATTTTTCTTGTCGAACTCCATGTTTCGAGATGAAATGGAGAAGAAGGTGAAGCGTGCTACTGTTATGCGTATGTGGAAAAATATAGGGGCATATTCTCAAGGAGCTATCGCCGAGTTAACAGCACTTTATTGCAGCCAAACACGCGATAAAGTTACCGCCCCATTCACAAGCTGGTGCTAACAGCCCATATCACCAGTTTTCTTGGCGATAGCATCCTCAAAAAACATCGCCACAGATGACCCCGGCCACTATCGCTAATGAGATGCAGAATAGGCATTCCCGTGCAGAAAGCTGCGACAACACCACTCCACAACATTCTCAACGACCAGCCAGATTGGCGATAAGATCACAAAACATGTGATAAGGCGCGTTAGCAGCAGGAAATTAACACCTGCTCTGACCTGGTGCAAAGTCGGACAACAACTGGCACCAGACAAGGAAGCACAGCCCATAGCCAAACATGAAGACCTTCAGATGCCCCCGGGCAACTGAACATGCAGCCGGGAGCCCCAATAGGGCAACAATACTCACCGCTACCAGCCCCAGGACCCCACCACACCCTTGTCCCCCGCCCAGACCAACACTGAGGCAGCACAGACAAAAACATCGACCTGCTGAAAACACACCAACCTCACAGACCCAACACCAGGGAATGTCATTGCCCACCACAGGCTCAAAATGACAACCATCCTACGCATCCTGACCACCATTGCCTACAGGCCGACGGTACCAACACAGCAGACAACCAACATCCCTCCACAGACAAAGTTGCTGGCGTGCTGCACCTGTTGGCCTCTGGGACCTGCCAACCAACAACCGCCAGAGTCGGAGGAGTTTCACAGCCAGCCCAATCCAAGCCCTACACAACTGTCTTGGATGCCATCATCAGCTTGGTACCACACTACCTATCCTTCCCCCACACTGCACAGGAACAGCTGGAGACCAAGCAAGGCATCAACACCATAACTGGCTTCCCTCACATGTCAGGGGGCAATTGAATGCACACATATCCTACTTGTACCCCCTGGTGACACTGCACACAATATCCACTACCGAAAGCACACACATTCCATCAATGTGCAGGCAATAGTCAACCACCTGGAAATCTCTAACAACGTCGACGCCAACCACCCATTCTGAGTGCATGAGTCCTACATCTTCCGACAGTCCATCATCACACGTCGCTTCCTGGCTGGCACCTACGGAAATGCGCTGCTCGTTGGCAGCGATGTCCAGACTGCAGTATGCAGACCACGCACATATCCATGTCGCCATACACCGCTGGTGTATGGAGTGCAGTGGACAGTGGACGCAACCATGTCACCCCAGCCAGTTGTGAAGATTCCGGAAATGTAGCTTGTTACGTCCCCCCCTGGAAGCGTGAGCGAAGTGGGCTGGCCCGTTGTACGCCAGGCCAGCGTAGTGGTATGAATAAAAATCACGTTGCTCTGGGCGTGGTCCTCTTCCGGAATTCCCAACGTCTCTGCCAGGGCAGTGTCCCTCACCCCGCCATGAGGCCAACGTCGTTGCTATGAGTGGTGTTGCTTGCGTTCCTGTGCCCCTGCTGCACCCCGGGCCGCAGGTCCCCGTACCAGTTCACTCCAGGCCCTGCGCACCCAGGTCTCAATGCACACCTGCCGACACCGGCATGTGTCGAAGAGGGCCCACCACGTGGCAGTGCAAGCTCCAAGCCCAAGTGACGTGAACCTGGCAGCCTCCTCAGACCATCACGGCCTCCGCGACACAGGCCCGCAGTACTCCCTTCTCATTGACGTTCTCCACCTGCATGCACAGCGGAAAAGTAGGTCACACATTTGGAACGGAGTCTTGATTACACTATGGCAGAGAACATCAATTATGGCTGGTTTTATCTCACTATACTCCCTTCGATGTGGTGCCACTAAGTCTGTGCCTGGCATCCCAACCACACGTGTCTGTGGGCCCTTGATGACTACGCCGTCGGCCTACACTGCGGTCCAGCAGGCCTCACGCCAATCCAATCCAGTCCGTACCAGGCAGGACACAGCATAGTCGCTGACTGAACACCCACTCGGCTCTGGTGCTTTTGCCTCCGTCAACCACAAGTCACCCCCAAATGCCATGTCAACGTCTTGTGTTAGAGTTCCAGGAGGAGCTCGCTGAACCCCGTTTGGCCCACGCTGACTGCTGCCTCGGGCCTACACTGCGGTCGAGTAGGTCACACATTTCGAACTCAATCTTGATTTATGTATGGCTTACTTGATGTCATTGTACAGGCCTCATCGCAGACCACATCCCCTTTCAGCCCCGGTGCCATTAAGTCTGTTCCCCGAGACCCTTGGATACTTACTGGTTGAACTTTGGTGGTGACTGAGTCCCTGGACTTGGGGTTGTCGTCACCATCATGTCAGTGTTACTGACTTTGTGTCCATTTGCTGCTTCCGGACAGCTTTCACCCTCTGCATCATGCCCTGGAGGACACCTTCCACTGTCCCCTGCAACCCTCTGCCACATTCACCTCAGACATCGATGATGACCCGCTAAGCTCACGTGGCCCATCTCACTGCACCACAAGTCACCGTCCCGTGGCGGGGTGCCTGTGCCGGCCGCAGAGCATCCGGGGCCACTAACTCTGTGCAGCTCAAGTCAGGGACTCTGTCTTCTAAGATATTGGATGGCATCTGAGATGATGGCCTTGGGATCATCAACACCATGTGTCTGTGGCCCTGCGCTGTCCCTTGCCTCCGGCCTCAACTGCGTTACAGCAGGGCTCACACATCAAATCAAGTCCTGAGCAGCCCGGACGATGCATCACTGCAGGAGGCACACGCCACCACCGCCAGGTCCGCCTCCAACCGCCAACTGCAAGAGTCAAAACAGTTGCATTGGCAGACTAACTGAGTTGCTCACACCTGTGGTGGATGCCATCATCTGCCTGATACCCTGCTTGGCACTCCTGGTGCCCCAACCTCAGTGCACTTCAACTCATGAACACTTCTGATTGCATATTGGGTGACCTCTGTACTTGCTCGGGCTACCTCCATGATGCTCCGTTGTTGTCTCTGTTATGCTGGTGTTTTCTGTTTCCGGTTTACTGGTGTTCACTGTTCAAATTTTTGCCAGCGCCAACAACTCCTTGCGGGCTGGCTTACACTCACCCTACACACATCCAGCACAGGCGTCACTGTACATGTGGCCCTGCCAATAAAGGGGCCGGGCGCACGTGCCCATGGCCAGTTCCACAAACTATCTGCCTGTGTCCTTGTGTTCATAATGTATGCATGAGGGCCCCGGGCCTGACAACATTACATTGTGTTGTGTACAGCGGACGCCAACATGTCACCACAGGCAGCGTGTTAGACCTTGGACAAGTAGCTTTATCGTTACCCACTCAATACATTAGAGGAGTGTACTGGGCCGTCGTACGCAGGTCCAGCGTGGGTGTGTGAATGATAATTGCGTGCCTCTGGGCGTGGTTCAGTACTGTTAATGTGCACATGCATGTGTCTCTGTCGCAGTGTGGGTCTCCTTGGTGTGGTGTAGGGGGTCCCTGATGGGAATTAGACAACCACACATGCGGTCTAGTTCATGTTCCATGGGTTTAGGCCTCACCCGCACCTGTTCGGCAACCTCCTTTTGTCATTCTTACACCTGGCACTGGAATGCGATGTGTGCCTAGGTGACGTGTTGGGAGCCAGACGTGGTGGCGGGTGCTTCGTGCTGTGTGGTCTGTGCCGGGGCTGGGGTCTCCTCTGTGTGGCTTGGCTGCCCTGCTCCTGGGGGTTGGTTGCCTAAGATGTCCATGGGCTGTTAGTCAGTGTCGATGGTGGGGGGTCCTCTCCAGCATCACTGATGGGTAGGCTGCTCTGCTCTGCTGGAGTTGTTGTTTGTCCCTCTGCAATGTGAAGGGGAGATGCATGTTGACATTGTATTGACATGTATGTTGGTGCATTGTCCTTGTTTACATACAGACTGTATGACTATGTGCATTGTGACTGTTTGGGAGGTGCTGGATTTTGATGCGGGACAGTGTACATTTGGACTGCATGACGGATGTGAGTTTGTATGCGTACATTTTCTTCTCACAGTTTCCTGCTCTGTTAGATGTGATTGGCTTGTTTCAGCACTTGAACGCAGCCAGTTGTGTCCTCTGTTCTGCAGTGTCAGTGTTGCACTTTGTGCCACATTGTCATCAATGTGGATGTGCTGTTGTTGGAAAACAAGGCAGCATCTGTGAGGCCTGCACAAATAACATGACTACATTTGTCCTTCACTGGGAACCAAACACCCAATTGTAGCGCCTGACTCTCAGAGGGTAGCGTTGCAGAGCAGTCTGAGGCTTAGACAAGGGAGGTGGTGTGGGCTAGTAATCGCCATTTGCAGGTGCACAATATAACACTCAATAATTGATTGTCCAGTCTGTACTTTGCTTTATAAAAGTAAGAGTACATTTATTAAACACACACACCACTCAATACTATGCACCAATTTACAAATATACATAAGCTGTTGGAATTACTTTGTGACATTGTATAACATCTCCACCCCTCCCGCAGGGGGGGTGGGGTCTAGTACCACCACTCCCATGTATGCACATCAACTTGCCCCCAATGCAGTTAGTTGAACATAACCTGGAGCGAGGGCTATGCGCACTGGCACCATCCCAGTGGCGACCCACCCCATTACCTCAACAAGCATTAAAAAGGTGTAAACCTGCCTTGGTGACACATGACCCTGACTGACCATCTCCTACTGACCATAAAGTATGCACCTCTATATCTTAAGGGCTAGCAGTCTGGGGTCTTCACCTAAGCGCAGCAGCAAGAATCCATGTTTACGCACACTTTAGAATGACAGTACTCACCACCTTGGTTGATCATTTGAATGCATTGCAATTACAGCCCCAAAGGGCATCACAGATGAAATCACAGGATTGCGCATATACAGCCAGACACCCTAGCAGGACTGTCTGGCAACATAGCCCCACTTGGCTTATGACATCTTACACATGTGACTTACAGTCCCTTCAAAAGAAGTACTCCTGGCAACTACACTTCTCCTGCAGTGCGCCTCTTCACTTTAAAAGGAATCACAGGTAAAAGCATGGGATTACGTAAATACAGCCAGTCCCCCTAGCAGGAAGGTCCAGCACCATATCTCCATTTAGCTTAACATCACCTTACACAGGTACTTCACTTTACACATGTGACTTTCAGTCCACCTAAAAAGAAATAACCAATAGTAAATGCATTTCGGTGCAATTACACCACTTCACCTCCAGGGGATGCCCTTCTCCAGACATCCCCAACTCAGCCCTTCACTCCATGATGCACTTCATAGTACACCCTCAGCTGTAGAACATAAGTTCCAGCCTAGAAGGTGTTAAAGGCTGGCTGAGCCCTTGAGGGGTTATTCTTTCAGATGCCCCGTGAAACTTAGGGGTGGACTGTTCTTCTTTATGCTGGGGGAGACTGCGGTGCTCCTGCAGCCCCCCTGCACCCCTTTTCTCACACGAGGGTGACCCCCTCCTCTGGGGGCCACCAGGCACCAAAATGGCAGATTTCTTCATGCCGGGGGGGGTGGGGGGGGGAGACTGTGCTCCTCCAGCAGCTCCCCCAGCACCTTTTCACAAGTGAGGGTGACCCCCCTCCTCTGGGGGCCACAAATTTCCAAATGCGTGGCGAGGCATTATGTGGCGCTTCATGCTCCTCTTTACCAGCCCCAGCCACTGGGAACACTCTCCTCCGCCCTCAGGGTCTCTGATTCAGCAGGGTGCTGTCTTCACTGGCTCCCTGTGCCAGCCTTTTGCCAGGCTCTCCTTCTGGGCCTGTCTTCTCCCTGTGCAGAGGCCCCTGCTTCTTCTGGTGCTGATAGGGTCCGGGGGGCAGTCAGGGTGTCTCTCCTTCCAACTGTCCATTGCGCCAGGCTCCAGCACCTTCACCCTCAGCAGACCACACCCCAGAGAGCTTCTCTTCCTGTGCAAGCACTTTTTAAAAGTTGAGTAGGGGGCTGGCAGGAAGTCCCTGTTGGTCCTATCAAACAGCGACACATCACTTTCCTGCCCCTGATCCCTCCTTCTTGTCCTGCCTCTGGGTTTGTTAAAAATGGCGTCGTCCAGTGTTTCTGCCACATGTCTCGGAAGCACCTTCCCCCCACGCTGCCTTCCCTCCTCGGTGCAGCCTGGTGCCTGGCACCTAGTGATGGATGAGTCTGTAGCCCCTCCCATCTTCTCTTCGTGAAGAGGAGGCCCTCGCTTGTGGAAGAAAGGTTATCAATCCATCCAGGTGAGGTCAGCCCTCAGCCTGGGTCTGGTCATGGCTGGCTCAGAGAAATATGACAGTTCTGGATGACTCAAAAGCAGTACAAATATGACTTTGGACTCTGCAGAATACTTATTTTCACATTCGCTACATTGGACTTAAGTGCGTGTCTGGAATCTGTAGGCCTAACGGAAGTTAATCTAGCCATGGGCCCCACATTCCCATAGGGGAATAATGAAGTGAAAACACAGTAAAACACACTGACTTTCCCTGGCATGTTTCTTTCCAGGGTATAAAGCCTATTCCACGTCACCACCCAATACTGCATAAGTCCTGCCACACCATTCGCTTTGTAGCTGCTCCTGGACTGCGCACGCTAGGAATCTCCCCTGCGCAGCCTGTACACGTGTGCACACGCGTGTACACATGTGTCTGCATGTAACCAGCCCGGTGTCCCTTACTCCAGCTGCTGAACAGTGGCCTGGTCAAGCCAGGGGAACACCAGTAAAATCCCCATGCAGTCTCTTACATCCTGAGTTCACTGTGGGTGAGTCCCAACTTATGAGGCTCCCCCACCGTAAAAGCTCAACAATTAGGTGCTCAAAAAGCGAAAAATCCGGGCGGCCCATTGTGTCAGAACCACCTTCGAACAGCTGTTATTGCTATGTGTGTGTGCTGCTGTGTACCACAGGGAGGATGGACATGTTCCAGGGTCATTGTGGGTGTGCAGTGTGCTACACATTGTTGTGCATGTGTGCCATTGTGCCCATCTCCCCCGTCCCCCCAGTCCCTGGTCGTTACTCACCCTGTTGATGTTGTGTCGGGTTATCTCGGGCTGTGTCCTGACTCCCACCTCCTTGCAGCATCTCCCCACTGATGAGGGTGGCCTCAGTTTCCTCCAGCTCCTCCTGTGGCACAGGACTGCCACGTCCTGTTGCCGTTTCTGCCTTCCTGTTGGCAGCGGGTTTGTGTTTGGTTTGGCTTTTCACATAATGCCAGTGCCTCTTGTCCTCCTCCATTGACCTCCTGGACACCCCAACTGCATTCACGTTGGTATAATTGTGTGTCAGTTGATGGTAGTGTTCTGTCACCTCCGTGACGCTGATCTGCTTTTCCTGCAGACTGCCCCCCTATTCCTCTCACTCTTCTCCTTGGCCTTCCCCGACCCCATTGTTCCTTGCTGGTAGCTTGTGGGGCTTGTGGGGTTCACGTTGGCCTCTGCACTCGGTCCAGGTGCATCCATGGTGCTACGCAGTTGCTTTTTATCTCCATTTTATTTCCATGGCTTATATGGTGCATTTTCCTGCATGACGCATGAGAATTCAGGCCTGTGGCTGGTTGTCGCTGGTTTTAGTGTCGCGATTTGCATCAGCGCAACTTTTTTGGCGTTGGTGTTTCGCATTTTTGCGGCATCGCGTTGACTTTTTTCGCCGACATTTGACGCGTTATCGTGGGCCTATCGCATGGTGCCACTGTGTTGAGAATACCACGTTGACAAGGTGTTATTTTCCCACGATAGACTGCGATGAGAGTAGTTGCGTTAAGCTACTTTTGCGGTAGTTATCACACATTCTTGAGACAATCCCCCTTAGAATTTTGTAGCAACATAGATAGAACATACCACAGTGTGCACAGCTCAACATTTCAACATCCTGTGCAAATGAAGAGGGTCCTACTTTGAGCAGCAATACTAGTCAACCCTTTCTGCTATTACTTGATAGCACGCATATAGAAATATTGTTCCTTCAACTTTTACTTTATAACATACTTCTAGTCTATCTGCAGAGCGTAATGTACACACAAATCTGTCGTATTAGGGTACAATTTTTTTAATTAAACACCTCATCAGTTCAAACTACTACTGTAAAGCTCAAAACTTCTAATCTGGTGCTCAGCCTGTCAGGTTACAGTTGTCTAATACAAATGTATGTTCTTAATTCTCAGGTACATAACAGCACAGTCTGTTCTGTTGTTTTACACGAGTCAAACAAAATGCCAATAAGGTCAACAAATATGAAACCCTACCATACATGGCAACATTTTAGAAGTGGAAAGTGGAGCATATGAAAAAATAATAATTAGGAGAATGTATTTAACCCATTGACATTTATTAAAGCAGATGCAAATTCAGAAATGGACAAAATGAACCCTTTTTTTTGTCTAAAAGTTGAATCAGGTCTATTGGAATGTATGCCCTATCAACCCTGCCAACACTGTCACAAAAGATGCTCAAAGCCACAATGTTTGAGGGACAGTCTGCAATATATGTGCTGCCTCTGCTGCTCAGGAACACTGACTACAGAGTACGGATAGCAGGGCATGGTCCCTGTTTTAATGAAGCATCAAAGATGGCCGTCATCTTGTCCTGCACCAGTGGCCATGGTTGGGACTCTTACCTTGTCATTAGCAGGTCATCTAGGGTAAAGCGTGTCCCTCAACAGAAGTAAGGCCAAAAGCATTCCCATCACTGAACCATGTAGTCTTGGCATCACTCACCACCCTTATGAAACCACTGCCCACTTTTCCAAAGTGAGAGTGACAACATATCACTGACTGCTGCCTAGCTTGCTCTGCACCTACCCCGTCCACTGACAATTTTGCTCCAGATAGGAGAAGTTAAGAATACGAACAAAAGCAATTTCAAGATTTGTTTAAGTTCAAAATGTTCTTGTTAGAAATGGGGGTCTCTCGTTGGCAATGGTTTGCACCTTTGTCCAAGTAGGGAGACCCTTTTTCCAAGTCAGGGTGAGGGGCAAACACTTCTAAAATAACCCCTGCTCACACCCTTGGTAGGTTGGGATGAGCAGATAAGCTTATCTCAGTGGCAGTGTGTAAAGCATTTGTGCACACATACAGTAATACAGTGAAAACACTACAAGTGGACACCTCACCAGATTAGAAAAATAAGCTTTATCTAAACCAAGCAAGACCTAAACAACAAAAATCCAACATACTGTTATCAAAATATGACCCTTAGAAGAAAAAACCTGTTCTGTCCATAGCAAATTATAGATGTGACACTTTCAACACAAAGTTCCTCAGGTGTGACAAAATCATAAACAAAAACAGCTGCAGGGAAGGTGATGCATCGGTTCCTTGCTCCAGGGGGGGTGCTGTGTGGGTTCCTTACTGAAGAGGAGGTGAGGCGTCGATTTCTTATTGTTTGGGAAGGTGATGCGTTGGTTTCTTACTGCAGCCCCGGTACGATTTGTGGGGATTCAGGGATGCATCGCTTCTCGATGCGTCAGCAGTGCTGCTGCGTTCAACTCTCCAGCTGCGTTTCCATGATGTGTTAGTTCTTGCGGTTACACAGCAGGGCCTGCATTAGAATCAGTGCAGTGATTCGAAACTTTGGAGATCACTGGACGAGATTCAACGTGCGGCGATTTCTCCAGCCACAGGCAGGTGCTGCGTCGCTTTCTTCAGCGGCACGATGGCGATGCATGAGAATTCTTCCCACACAGCGGTGTTGTGTCAGAAATGGGTGCGGATGCGGCACACTTCTTTGGTTGCTTCTCTTTTCCCAACTCCCAGCAACAGGATCAACCTCGAGACGTCCAACACAGGAACAGGCATCTCTTGGCAGGTCTGAACTCCCAGCAAGGAATTTCAGGGGAGCTGGTGGTGAAGTCTTTGTGTCTCTGAGACTTCAGAACAGGAGGCAAGCTCTACTTCAAGGCCTTAGAGATCTTCTTCAAGCAGGATACATGATACACAGCAAGGTCTTTCTCCTCTCCTTGGCGGAAACAGCCATTGCAGGCCAACCCCAGACAGCACACATCAAAGGGGCAGTACTTATCCTTCAGCTTTCCCGGCTTTTCTCCTTGGCAGAGGTTCTTCTTGAGTTCAGAAATATTCTAAAGTTCTGGGGTCTGGGCCACAATATTTATACTCAATTTCTCTTTGTTCTCTTGTGACAGAGAAGCCTGTGCTCGGTCAAAACCATTTCTGTCCTCCCTACTCCAGCTTCCCAGCAGAAGGTGGAGACAGCATTGTGTAAGGTAGACCAGGTCCAACCAGGTGCAAGGAAATCTCCTCCCACTGCTCTAAATGCAACCCAGATCTATTCAGCCCAAATCTATTCAGCCCAGCCCTGACTCCTCCAGGAAAGGCTGGACACACCTCAACCCCCCCCCCCCCCCCCCCACTGGCTGTCTACAGTGAATGCACATCCCCAGCCCCTGTCATTTCCAAAGCTAGACAGTCAATCCACAAACCAGCAGAGGCACACATGGTGGCGAAACAAGAAAATACCTACTTTCTAAAAGTGGTAGTTTCAAACACACAATATACAAATCATATTTACTAAAAGATGCATTTTTATATTCTAAGTTCAGGCATACTAAACTCCAACTTTCTACCTTGTCCCAAAGGGAGGTTATACTTATAAGATGTTATAAATAAACTCCCATTCTATTCTATAGGACAGATAGCCTTTCAAGTGTGAAAAATGAAATTCACTGCATTTCAGGTCATGTCACACACATCACTACACATCCTATCTTTCACATACACTGGATCCTGCCCACAGGGGTACCTTGAGCCCACCTTAGGGGTGAATGACATGCAATAAAAGGGAAGGTTACGGCCTGGCAAGTGGGTGCACTTGCAGGGTTGGCATGGCAGTAGGGACAGCACACAGACACTGCAGTGGCAGGTCTGAGACCCCTTTGAAAGGTTGTTGTATGGGTGGTACAATCAGTGCTGCAGGCCCACTAGCAGCATTTGACTTACAGGCCCTGGGCACATACAGTGCACTGTACTATGCACATAGTGGTAAGTCAAACAAGACAATCATGGAATAACCAATCCAAATTACCAATGAACAGCAGGAACACTTGAACTTTGTCACTGATCAGCAGCGACAAAGTGTCCAAAGCATCTAGACCAGCAAAAATAATATCCAGCACAACAAAAATACAGGAGGCAGAGGTAAAAAAACACACCAAGGATGCCAGGTCTGACAGTTCTGATTTAGGGTAAAGTCTTATTCCAAAAAAGCATTACTGTATTTAAATGACTTGTATAAAAGAGAGAGACAGAAAAAAGAGAAGAAGGAAAAGAGAGAAAGAGAAGGAGAAGGTGACAAGAATGCAACAGTCTAAAGAAAAATAATTCTTTATATTTAATGCACTAATATGTGGTCAAAAAGCCTTATGATGCTAAACTATACAACTCCGAGGGAGGAATGAACATCCTCAAGCAAATGATTGGCAGTGTCAATCATTTTTTGGACTATATTAAGATTGCAAATATGCAATTAGCAGCAAATCAATTCAGTGGCAGTTCCCTAAATAACGATCTTTTTAAGTACAAGTGTGTAGGTGTGGAAGACTAGAGGAGACTGCAGCAGAGATCGCAAAGTCCTTATTCTTCGTAACAACTACTTTCTTTTCTAAGTTAAAAGAGTCCTTGCACCACCCTTAGAAAATACATTTAAATGTAAACATATTTTCACGTAAGTGGCAAGATCAGACTTGGAACCATATTTTTTAAGCCCTTGCAACACGCAAGGCAAGACGAGGAAACGCAAGGGTTTAAGTGAGATTTACTAAGCCACGCAATGCCACCTTGCGTGGATCTGTGTGGATTAGGAAATCCAGAGTAAGGCAAGCTAGCACAATTTGCTGCCTTGCGTTACTCTGCATTGAGAATGGGCGGAATATGGGCATTCCCAGGCATCCACCCATAAATTTTTTATGCACTCCCAGATTTACTAAGGGTAGCAAACCTAGCATTGCGTCAAAATGGTACACAGTCCCAAAAGGGGAGGAATATCTTTTTTTCTCCTCGTTACTTCCAGAGGAAAATGGCTCTAAAGATAGTTTTTTGTGTAGGAAGGTGTCCCTTCCTGCACAAAACCAATCCTGCCTGTAATGTAATGTTCACTGTTTTGGCACCAGGCAGCACGCAGTGCACCATCACAAGGAAACAGCAGGAGTGTATCATATGTTCCTTGATATGGCGCATTCCTGCTCTCTCCCTGTCACAGAGTGCAGTACAACAAGTTGTCAAGCTGAGCTGCATGGCGTGACATTTTGATAAATCTTTCACACTGCAGGATGTCTTGGTGGATTTTATTCATGTGAACCTGTCTCCTAATGAATTACATGTATCAGCAATGGAGAGGCTCTAAGCCTGTTTTGATTCAGCGAAACAGCGGTAAGTAACCAAACCCAAAAGGAGTTACTTACTACCTAAATGGAAGGAAATTCGACAATATGATGTTTCAGTGGACAACTTACAACACTGTGTGGCCCTAAAGAAGCAAATATTTGGTGAAACACGTGATCGCCTGAGAATTTTTTATAAATAAGGAGAATATTAAAGCCTATGGAGTGTATTTGAAATTGTGTCCCTCGCCTTCCTTTTGAATAATTCACTATCTATTTACCAGTAGTTTAACGGTTACTATTGGGTGAGGAAGATCCTGATTGGTTGAATGCCTGATATCATCTGGATTTGAAACCCTTGGCAGAGGTAGACAACAAAGATGGATTCTCTGTTGAAGAACAATGCTTCTACCTACTCTTCTATACCACTTGAACTATGGAATATATTTATTTGATTTATATGTGCATGTAGTTTATACTGCATTAACAGAGGTAAAAATCAATAGTGCGCTCCACCTGATCAGGCTGCAAAAAGATAAGGAAGAATACAGCTAAAGAAAGGAGACCCGCAAGAGAGGCTGGGTATTTGCGTAGCAGGTGAAGTGAGCGGGTTCTCAAAATGTAATGTAACAGTCAGGAGTAGAAGGCGCAGAGCAAGGAAAAAAATGGGTTAATTTGGTCAGAAATTAAAGTAAGAGAGGAGAAAGAGTTCTCATCGGGGGCACTAGTAACCAGTTACCTACACAGAGATAAGATGGTGCTTGAAGAAATTAGTACTCAGCTCTTTTATAAAAGAAGAGGTGGGATCTCGGAGACCATGACTAGGATGGAATTCGAGATCCATGGTACACAAGAGAAGAAGTCCTTCTGTCGCCTCTCCTCTTTCCTGCACTTAATCATTTCCAACTCAGTGTTTTTGCTACAGCCAGTGTTGCAACAACTGGTGGAAATCTTAATCGTGTATAATGGGTACTTTAGACTGTTGGTCTTGATTGTCTTATAGACTATGTTGTACATCTATAATATAATGCAAAATAAACATACCACTGGTCCCTTGGGACTAGTCGCATCATTACTCTATGCAGTGAATCAAATTTAATGAAAAAAATCAAAAGAATGCCCAGTGTCAAAGTAGTAATGACAGTACATTGGACTTGGGGACCTGTTTTCTTCCTTGCATGTGAATTAGACAGATGACCTTATCCTGGTGAGATATAGCAATCAACTATCGGGTCAAAGCGTCGACAAGCATCCTTGGTTTAACTATGATTTTCTCTCACTGGAATAACCTGTGAAACTGAGAGCAAGATTCATACTGTGTGGATCTATGATATCAACCGTTGGTGTTCAGTATTTTTTTGAATAGATATGTTTCCACTTTCCTGAGCACTGCATCGTTTGCTCAAATCTTATTTTATTTACTGCACCTGTAAATTTGACATTAGAATTCTGTAATTCAACAGAAAAACTTGAAATGTTTTTGAGTTAATCATTGTATGACTGTCATTGCACTGACACTAAGTATTTTTTTAACTGTTTCCATTCCCCTTGATTTAGTACATAAGGTAATGATGCGAATGAGTCCTTTGTGCTATGTTTATTATGGTTATCCTGGCCCATAGTGGGTTAATCCTGGCATATATAGTATCAGACTGTAATGTAGCCGGCTAAAGGAGCCAGTATGAATCTCTAAAGGTCTGTGTGATTCTGAAAACTTCTGTAGAGCTTTGATGAGGCAGGCTGCAGCATACAGAACACTCCAACCCCCACTGGGGCAGATGAGCTTCAGTAAGGCCACCAATAGGCAACTACCTCTGCCGAAATGTGACAGACTCTGTATTTGAATGGCCTTCTGAAGACAGGTTCTGGAAGAAAGACCTTCACTTTTCAATGCAGTGAGAGGTGTTGCCAGGCAGAATCTAGTTTGTGTGTGGTGTAAGCTCTAAACCTGAGGTTTGTGTACAAACCGGTGCATTTGGCAAAGTCAACATGGAATGGAGTAAACCATCATGATTCTTTGTTGAAGCCAGCTTTGCGCATGCTGTTGCTTGTTATCAGTTGTAGTAACCGCACTTTCTTTTTTTTATGGTTTGTGCTTGAGGTCGGTTTTTCACCTGTTTATCTCTTTTACTGTGAGGCATTCCTTAACATAGAGCTAGTGTCTTCCACATACCAGTGGTTTTTTATGTCCTTGTGAGCCCATAGGTTGTTAAGGAGTTCCTTTAAGAGGATAACGATCTCTAGTCAGAATGATGGGCCGTTGGATATCGCCAACCAACATGTAAGTGAGCTGAGTTCTGGAAGAAATCATCTAGATGATCTGGTGTTTATTCTTCACATATGACGTGAACCACCACAGCATGCCACATTGAAGCCCATTCCAGAGGTGTTGTCAATGATCTGCTGTGCTATATGATTAGCTTGAGTTTCATTGTTAAATTGTGCCATGAATTCAGACTGGTTGTCCTGCAAGAAGGCACTGATTGGCATTTTCATGTAACCAGAAGGCAACGGACTTCTTTATTATCTGATCTTCACTGAAATTGTAGAAAGCCATTGCATCTGTGATACATTAATAATGTTTTTCAATGATATAGGAGTTTCACCAGAGATGCCTTTCAACATAGATTATGGGATGATGCAATCCTTGAAAGAGGTGGCCTCTGGAGAGCAGAGGCATTTTCTAAAGTCACTGTTGGAGAAGATTGTTGGTATGTTGCTGAGGGAGAATGGCATTCTTCATTACCTTGATAGGTCAACTGAGACCTTGAAGTCAGTGAGATAAATATTGTTCATGTCACTGTGGGTGGTCGAATTGGAGAGGTCAGACATCTTAAAGCTTATATTTGTTCCATGTCATTAGTGGCTCAGATGGAAGGTGCCAGTCTTTGATTATAACTGAGGAAAATGAAAGGAGAGTAGACTGGTGGATAACTGCTGTGCTTTCTTCTATTTTCTGTTTTTCCAAACTAAGTTCTAAATGATGTTTTATAAGGCCAGGTCATCAGAGATATTGGCTATGATGAAGGAGAACCAGACCTTTATAATAAAAAGTCATCAATTTTGTATGCTTTTAAAGCAGTCTGCTATGTCTTCAGAGTTCATGCCCACAGAGTGACCATTGAATTAGAGGCTCTTATATGAACTTTTCAGGTCTTTATTATGTGAAATGGCGACATGGGTTGGATTTGTTTGGGTCAAGTGAGTGGGTATGCTGTTAACATGTTAGTGAGATTAAGAGGTAGGATGGATGAGCATAATGCTATGTTGGGTGGTGATCTATAGTGTGTGATGTAGTAGTTCTGGGAATAGGCTCTAACCACACCTGAACAGGACTAAATAGGACACTGACTGTATGTGCCCTTAGCTAAGGAAACTCAGACAGGAGAAATGCCAGGGGGATCATATAGAAACACAAGATACAGGAGGGTAGGAGAGCTGGTCCTGGCCTCTAGCAAACTATTGTTCATTTGTCAGTTTCAAAATGGCTTTTTTTTCTCTGAAAATATTTAGGCTTCCTTCAAAGCATGGATGGAATGGGCTATACACTACGGCACAATTCACCAACTAATCCACACACCAAAGTTGACCGTTGGTGCACAATTACCTCCATTTACAAATTTACGAATGTAAAGTCACTTTTTTCACATAACATGAACATATTTTCCTTTTCCTCAACCGCTCCCTCCCGAATGGATAGCTGCCATCTATACGCTATTCCCTGCTCGTCGTCTCTTCCTGACATTGTTGCTCTAAGACTCACCTCCTCCCTGCTTTTCATCCCCCAACTCCCCCCCCCTTAATTGGTTCAACCCCAAGACAACGTGCACTCTATGAGGTTATCCCATGACTCACGGACTACCTCAATGCTGCTCAGCACACTTGGTCTTCTGAACCTATATGTAGAATCCTCCCTTATTGTATCAACCTCAAGACAATGTGCATTCTATGAGGTTATATCAGGACTCACACACTACCTCAATGCTGCTCAGCACACTTGGACTGTCGAACCTATATGTAGAATACTGTTTATTGTATGAATCTTCCTCAGAAACTGTTGTGAAGCGCTCCGATACCCTCGGGTCAGGCTAGCGCTATATAAAACTCCTTAATAAATAAATATACTCGAAGATGCTCAAAGTTTGAATAGTAGTCATTCCATGACAGGGATGCCAGACTAAGTAAGTAAACATCCACAAACGTATTAGTTTATGGACAGGGTCAGGCTGGCAGGTAGTTCCCAATGTGCTGGTCTGACATCAGTGTGTGGGATGGCTTTTTAGCAGGTTGTGGGCCTGTTTTAGGGCTACGTAGGCCATTTTTCACTATTTATTTACATAGCTGAAGTAAGTAAATCCAGAAGACATAAATAGACTTGAAGAAACGCGAGTTTATTTCAGTACAGGATTTTCCCACAGCTATGTCCAACTCTCCTCAGCTCAATGCCCAACCTTAATTAAAACAGAAGATTACAACACATCTACCTTATCACTATTTATGTTTTTTGAGGAGTGAAGGAAGCTATGCAAACCACAGGACGGAAGGGGGTATGGGAAAAAAGGGAAAAGAGATGGGATACAAATGTTTACTACAGTGGTGGTTAGAGAATTACAGAACAGTGAAAGGGGAGCACTCAGAGAGACTTACTACATGACACAGTCCCTCTGCCAATTAGGAGAACTTACTTTCCTTCCACTTAGTTTAACATCACAGGTGGTAGGCAGATCATTAGCACTACAGACACTCTTGTTGTTACTGTCTTGCGCAGGATGTGGAACCAATCTATCCATGCTCCACATGCGTCCATCTGCCATGATGACCACATTTTTCGCCACTTCCTTTATTCTCTCGGGACCATAATATATATTATACTTGTGCTGGTTATTGTCAGGTTTCTTAATTACGACCCATCGTCCTACTCTCCATTTACGTATTTTAACCTTCCATCTGTTATTGTAATCTTGCTTGTATTTCATTTGATGCACCCGAATTTTTTCCTTGGCAGCTTGCCTATCCCCTTCGAATGAGTTTTTTTCAAGCAGCCAATCGGGTGTTAATTTGGAGCCTGGCTAACGACCTCTCAATAAACAGAAAGGGGAATAACCTGTCACACTGTTAGGTGTAATATGATGTGACCATATCATGTCTTGGATGGGCTGAATAATGGGCTTTTGTGCAACCATGGCTAATTGCAAGGCATCTTTGATCATTCTTTTGCAACACTCCACTAACCCATTAGCACGGTGGCAATATAAGAGAGTGAAAATATATTTGATGGCCAAACTGACCAGAAATTCCTTTATTTCTTCTGACACTAATTGGACACCATTGTCGGTAATGAGGGTGTGTGGAATACCTTCATTGGCAAACACGTCGGACAGAAAACATATAATAGTTTCCGTGTCAACTTTATTAACAAATTTGATAGTAATCCATTTGGAAAAGTAATCAACCAAGACTAAAATGAATCTTTCCTGCCAGCCAGAGATTTATAAAGGCCCAATAATGTTTAAGCCTAACCTTTCCCAGGACTTAATGGGAATTTCCACAGGTTCCAGGGGTGCTTTCCTTGTGCTTTTGGATTTGTCACTGAGACCACAGGCATGACTATCCTTCACCAAGTCCTCTATCATGGTATCCATGTATGGGAACCAATATCCTGACTGCAGCTTACTCTTCGTAAGATGGCCCTCATGAGTTATTTCACAAATGCACCTTCTAAGTTTTTCAGGGGGAATGATCTTGTCAGATTTACATACATTAATACCCACTACAGACAGTTCTTCTCTTACATTTCAATACAGTTGTATGTCCCTAGGGAGATCTCCACATTTCCTGGGCCATTCCTTCTTGATACTCTCTATGACCACTTTTAATGAAGCATCATCTGACATGTGGATTACATAATCTTCTTTCAAAATGGCAGAGATGACTACTTCTACCACCTCAAAATCTTCCTCAACCTCCTCCCTTAGCTTATCAATGGGGAGGCGAGAAAGCAAGTCTGCCACATGATTCTTGATGCCTGGTACTTATTCAACTTTAAAGCTGAAACTTTGCAAAGATACAAGCCACTTACCAATTCTGGGAGTAGTTTTCTCAATGTTTTTTTAAGGAAAATAATGACACAATGGTCTGTTCTTAGTACAAATGGAATTCCCCACAAAAAATACTTAAAGTGGTTAGTGGCCCAAAAACATGACAAGGCCTCCTTCTCAATGGTGGAATACTTAATTTCCGCTTCCTTCAATGTCCTGTAGGCAAATGCTATGATCTTTTCTTTTCCTCCTTCCATTTGAGACAACATGGCACTTATGCCCTTGTTACTTTCATCTGTCGTGAGAAAGGTATCCCTGGTACTATCAAAATTACCAATACAGGGTGCTGTTGCAATGGCTTTTTTTTATCTCAATGAATGTACGGTTATGGACCGGTAACCATTCAAACTGTGTCCCCTTTTTCAACAGATCTCAAATGGGCTGTACTAGTTCTGAAAAGTTTTTAATAAATTTAGACATGTACTCGGCTAAACCCAAAAATGATTTGATTTCTTCTTTGTTATTGGGAGTGGGGGCTTCAATAACTGATTCTATCAAGTCCATTCTAGGTTTCATACCTTCACTGGAAAGGGTGTGGCCTAGACAAACTACAGACGCTAACCCAATTTTGCATTTATTCTTCTTAATGGTAAAACCTGCCTCCTTGAGTTTTGCACACACTTTACTCAAGTTGTCATTGTGTTACTCCTCATTGGAACCATATATGAGAATATCGTCTTAGAAACATATTGTCTTATCCACTCCTCCTAGAACATGTTGCATACCTCTCTGGAGCAGAGGCCAGTCCGAACGGCATCCTGAAGAATTGATATGTACCAAACGGAGTGGTAAAGGCTGTGAGAACCAGGGTAACCTGGTGATATGCTGACGAGAGGTCCAACACAGAAAAGTATTTCGCCCCATTTATGATACTCAGCATTTCATTAATTTTGGGAGGCGGATACCTGCCCATCCAAATGTTGGCATTTAAACTCCTCAAGTCCACACACATGCAAATAACTTTGCCCTCTTTTTTCGACGTTATCACAATCGGAGCCAACCATTCTAAACTTTCTACAGCTTTAATGATGCCTTTCCCCTTCAATTTCTCTAGCTCTTTTTGTAATGGTTCTCACATCAATAAAGGAATGGATCTAGTCTTGTGTGCAACCAGAACAGCATCGATTTTTTGTTTCATCTTGTGTACATAGTTTCTCAACATTCCTATATTATCAGTAAAGACTTCAGGAAACTCTTCACATACATCCACCCCCACCAAGGTCCTATCAACAAGTAACACTTGCTCCTCATTGTTGGGTCCAGCGTGATACCTAAGTCTCTCTGGTGTTTCCATCCTAGTAAGTTACTCCTCCTCTCTGTAATGTAGATTTTACCTATGGTGTGCATGTCTTTAAATGTCATACGCATCCTCACCATGCCTTTTAATCTAATGAAATCCTTGTTATACCCCCCTGGATGTCTGTCTGGCTTCTCCAAGGTATACTCCTTCTCCTTAAACAACCACTGAAACATTTCCTTGTCAATTAGAGTGTAAGGGGAACATGAATCTGCAAAAGCACTCACATTCTTGCCATCTAATTGGATATCACAAATAGGATATCTGACCCTTTCTTCCTCCTCCTGACTATGCATTTGAAACACAAATCTGTTTTCTCTGGTATCTGTATCAGGTTCCTCGTGAACTACAAGTATTCTCTTTCCCCACATCCGTAGACTTACACATCTTGGCAAAATGTCCTGTTCTGTTGCACTTTCAACAATTAACCCCTCTGGCAGGACACATGGGGAAATTAGCAAGATGATTTACATAACCACATATGTGATATTTGGCCTAGATTTGATCCCAGTGTGGGTATCATGCACTCTGAGAACTTTATAATAATCCTTTATTTCATTTATAACCCTCTCTTCAGCCATGGTATCCTTGTTATTTTTCATTTCTTTCACACGATAAGCAGTGTGCTCGATACTCTTAGCTATCATTATTGCTTCCTCTAGGTCAGGATTTTGAGGAAACAACCTCTCTTGTACCTTGTGGTCATTGGTGCAACGAACCAATTGATCCCTAGTGAGGGAATCAGAGAGGGCTCCAAACTCACACGTAGAAGATAGCCCCCTCAAAGTAGCTATATATGTAGTGACTTTTAAATTTTTTCTTTGTCCCCTTTTAAACAATTTGTGTCTTTTCAGAACAACGTTTAACCTATCCTTGAAATGGGCACCCAATTTTCTTAATGTGGTGGTGAACACATCTTCATCACCTTCTCCCTCCCCTTCACCATTGTCAGCCAGATCTTCATAGACTTTCCTTCCTTGGATCCCCAAATTATGTAATATTATATGTTGTTTCCTTACAGATGAAAATGTTTCTCCGCCAATGGCAATTAAATATGAATGGAATATTTTAACCCATCTGTCCCATGGAATCTCAGGTTCACCATCTTCATTCAAGAATGGAGGGGGTTGGTTTATATTTGCTACTGACATGACTGAGGGGGGTATACCACTAAACATATGATACCTCACAAAGACTAATTTGTATATAAAGGACACTTGAAGAAAAAAAGTAGGGAAAATGAAAACTTTGTAGAAACACTTGAAGCAAATTGAAACAGAAATGAATAAGAGTGCCAGCAGTAAACACTAATGAATGCAGTTTCCCATACCTTGCAAAATACCCAGCAGGGAGGAGGAGGGTTGCCCCACTGGTGAAATGCTAGCAAACAGGACAAAAATAAAATGCCAATAAAACGTATTTATTGTCATTTTATTTTTTACTTCTAGTCCGCGACCGTAAATCTGGGGTAGGGCGGAGCCATGTCTCTGTGTCAGCAGGGGAGTAGTAGTAGCACTGATAGTGCGCATGTATGCTTGGCTGGAAATCTATGGCTGGCCAAACCGACATGCGCATTTTTATATCTCCAGGATGTTTCTGGGAGATATCATCAGTGCTCAGGGCACAGGCTCCCAGTCCACACGGAGCATTAAACTGGCCCCCTCCACCCTATCCCAGTGCTTCTCTCATGCTGGGAGAAGCACTGGGATTGGGAGGGGGCTGGGAGCCTGTGCTCCTGGGGATTCTAGTGCCAGGAGCAGCGCGGCGTGGTATGACAAGGGTGAAGAAAAGAGCAGCCAGGCGAGGGAGCAGAAGAACGTGGGCTGACAGTAAAAGGTAAGTATTTAACCTTTAATTTTTTATTCGCCCCCCCTGCCCTCCCCAAGTCAAATTGGCTGCAGCAGCTGCTGATATCCAGAGAACATGTGTTTACAAGTTAAAAACTCGCCTGATTTGCAAATGTAGTACACTTTTTTGAGCTATCTGCTTAGCTAATTGGGCTAGTTTTATTTTAGTGCCACGGCCACATTTTTGTCCCAGTCTTACCCTGTTTATGGATATTAATATTTCTGCCTGTGAAGGCCTGGAGTCATCCTGTAAGCAGGATGCAATGCCTGCCTTGAATGTTTAGGTGATCGTCAAGAAGTCATATATAATATTTCCCATTAAACAGTGCTGACAACTTAACAGAGCCAAACTCTGTGATACTCCTATCACTGCCTTGCTTACTAGTGATACTCCACAAGGTACCCAGCTTCCATGAAGCGACATATTTGAGCTCCAGTCAGTGGACAATGGAGGACTCTTCCCAGTGCATTGTTCTTTTGCTAGCTA
The DNA here is from genome assembly GCF_964204655.1 of Triturus cristatus. Taxonomy (NCBI): domain Eukaryota; kingdom Metazoa; phylum Chordata; class Amphibia; order Caudata; family Salamandridae; genus Triturus; species Triturus cristatus. Next base: position 311,870,595 of record NC_140588.1, on the reverse strand, counting down.
TGCCCAGTGGCGTAAATAGACCTTTTAAAGACTGTGGCAGTCAGGGAGTTTGCCACCGCTATAGTCACAGTTAAGAGCAGGGGGGATGCCGCCCCCAAAACTTCTGCCCCCCAGCCCCCACCCCCCTTGCTATGCCACTGGCTGTGCCACTCTGACAGAATGAAGAGCTATGCAAATCAATCTCGGTCCTGTTCTATTATGAACTGTCCAGTCTGAATTGCCAGGCCAGGTCCACTCAGATGGGAACACAGGCACATAACTTTTGTGACTGCAAGGTGTTTGCCCAGACAAGGATCCTGTGCTGCATGCCCATAGGAATCAAGCTATACTTGACTGATGAGCCCTAAATAGGCCATAAATGGTCTAGGGTTGCTTGAGATCCTATTTGGAGCGAACCTTGTCTGGCAGTTGGGGTTGTATTTTTTCCTATTGGAACAGGTTCAAAGCTGTAGTGGCTATGGCTAGTCTCTATCTGAACTGGCATGATGGACACAACACAATGGGCATCTGTCCACCCATCACCTTTATATTCTCCTCAGCATTAATGAAAGCTTCACCCATGACTGACATTTTTGGGGTCACTCTGATTTGACATCAGCTTAAACCCAGACACTAAACATATTGAAATATGCTAATAATGGGTACAAATACAGTCCCCCTTCCCCTTTCTTTTTATTTTCTGCAAATATTTTAACAAGGCAAGACTCAGCAATTGATTAGCACAAATATTCTTTGAGCAATCCAGGTCTAGATTTACCAAGATTCACAAAACACAATGATGCTGAGCAAGCTTAACAGTTGCATTCCACACATGACAAAACATGGCATTGCACCATAGTTATTACACGTCTGGAGATGGTGATGTCATGGCACACTTCCACTAAAAATACCTTCTTTGCACTAAGCTATATTTACCATTTGCGCCACAACACAAAGGTGAATGAGTGTTTTTTGCATGAGTTTTGCACTTGAAGCAACCCTCAGTATACACTGTATTCACAGAGAACCACCAAATTATAAATTGCACAATGTGTAGAATTTCGTGGAAATCACACGTGTTACAGTTGGAAATATCATGTGATTTACATTTTGCTTCTTTATTGCGTCTATTTTCATTTTAAGGAAGAAACCCACGTGAAGTGAGGTCACACTGCTCTGTGTGACAATAGTTGATCTGTCTTGGTGTGGAATCCTATGGGTGTTTTTGCTGTTCTTCCCAGTTATTACTATTTTGCACATGTTCTTAGGAGTATCTCGCTGCATAATACAATTGTGTTTCAGGGCTTTGTTCGCTTCAACTTTTGGCGCAAAAATTACTTAGCACACCAAAGCATTTCGACAGTATTATTGGTTACACTTTGCATCGCACAACACCCCTTGAATGCTTAAGCAAATATTTAATAATCTGGATTGAAGTTTTATTTATGCTTGTTTTAACAACTAATGTCAAAATGACCTCCCACATCTTGTCACCTTCTGAGGAGGTATATATGTGGCTCCTGCATTGGACACAACACTAGGGACACATAACACCATCTAATAATCTATTAGTGAGGTTCATTTAAAATTGTCTCCACTGCCTGGTGGCGCTTGTCAAAGACAATTGTAATTTTTCTCCTGATAAGTCAACCTATGTTACTTTGTGTTTGAAAGTCGTGTCAATTGAATGCAATTTCTATCCTAATTACCTCGCTCACACTGCTGTCATCATGCTTTCAGTGCAAGGTGATTCAATCAAGTTGCCTCTTGTTTTAAATGCAGAAGCCTGAACTCTATAGCAATTACTGGAGATGTTTTTTATTCTACTCTTGTTTTCCTTTATATATTATTTCAGCCTTCCTGTGATCATTTGTATGTAAGGCTGAATGTGGCGCTGCCAAGCTTATTAAAAGAGTCACACATATATTAAAGTGGGCCTGTTCCTTCACAGCTGCTAATTTGAATGGGTAATGGACTCACTCCCTAACATTTCAATACAGTCTTAATATTATAATTCTCTGTTGGACGGAAGTAAATAACTTTCAGCCTCATGCATCAAGCCAAAATCCAGTCGGTAAAATACCGATTCGCTAATAGCTCCCGGTATTGAGTTAAAAATGCCCAATCCCAATGCATCAACCCAAAAGCAAAAATCGCTATTTAAGGAATCCTTAAATAGCGATTCCTTAAATAGCGAAAGCATTTAAGGAATACCAAATTGAGATTCCTTAATTTAAGGAATCTCAATTTGGGATTCCTTAAATGCAATGCATGAAAGTTAAAAAATTAGCGAATTCACTAATAGGGGGAGCAAATTACCATGAAGATGAACTGCATGGTAATTTGCATTTTTCAAAGTTTCATGTTGCGCACACACATGCCCTTAGAGCATGTGTGTGTGCAACATATGTGCACATATCAATTTCAGGGGTGCAATAGGGTGTCATTTTGACACCCTAGCACCCTTGAAATTGCATGAGCAATTTGCGAGAACCTACTGGTACTCGCTATTTGTTCATGCAATCTCCAATTCATTCCTATGGGCCTGGAGGCCCATAGGAATGATTGGGATGGCATTCCTTAATTGCTACTCGCAATTTGCTAGTAGCAATTAAGGAAAGTTAAGGAATCGCTATTTGAATAGCGATTCCTACATGCATAGCCTTTTGCTATTCCTTATTAGCGATTCCTTATTTTTCGCTAATAAGGAATCGCAAATGGCATTGTTGATGCATGTGCCCCGCAGTCATTCAAATTCTTACACAAAGTTCACTAAAGCAATCCCCTGTGTTGTTTTACAGTTAAATCATGCGTTGGTGATTGGTGTAGAATCCAGTTGAGACCATTTGTAACTGGTCAAATGGAATTCTCTTGATGGTTTAGAAAGAATAAGGACTTCTTTTCAGACCATCTACAGAGGAAACACACCCTGCTATCCCCTGATCAACTCAATAAATGAGGAAGGGTCAATCAGATGGCTCACATCCCAGGCATGTTTGACTACATTCCTTTCTCTTCAACCTACTTACAGCCTTGCTGACTGGGGTGATTCATTAGTCCATACCATAAAATCACATAACATAAAGTGTATTTGTAAAGAACATGTTTACCTGAAGCAGCATCTTGGCGCGGAATAAACAATCTTCATTATTACCCAGCTCAATGGATCTCATTCTATCGACCTCAGAAGGACAGTAAATGAACAGCTTAGTGGACCCTATAGGATTTGAACCTGTGACCAGGAAGTCAACCATACATTAATGGAGTGAATGCATTAGTCCACTGAACTACCAAACTCAGCATGAAGCTGGTAGTCAGGTGCAAGACAGCAGAGAGTCACTGCGAGAAGATACCGGTTGTAGGTAAATGAGGCAATGGGCAACTGGCTATTTTATTAACTATAGCAATATGGGTCTCGCACTCTGGATCTTTCACAGAGTATAAATATAACTATGGTGGTAATTATTGCATCTAATAAAAATCTGACACAGAGATGTTCGGAATGTATTAGATGAAATAATTATTGCCTATTCTGACATTTCCGGAACAAAATACAGATTTTGGTGCTTATCACACTAAAATCCACATTTCCTGATAGGTACTGGGCTTTCCCCTTGTTAAAGTTCCACAGGTTTGACTAGCTGACTCTGATAAGGCTGCCATCTTTATTCCACTTGGTAATTACTGGGTACGATAATCATCGCAACACCAGTAACTGTGCTCCCTATTCAAACAGGTGTTTGTGCTGTGATCTCACTCGAATGCGTTGCTTGCATTCAGGCCCTTTAAAGTGTGCAACTAACAGCATACACAGATAGTGTGACTCCAAAGAGATGCCACTATGCATAGCCAGCCCTGGAGAGCATTCTGTGGCTACCAGTTGGTGGGTTTTCAACACAAAATATGATGTAAGGGCTCCTTGCTTGTTTCTTAATACATGAGGGCCACAGTCATCTTCCACATTTGTGTCTTTGACATTTTTCTCAGGGTTTCATGAACATAACATTCTCCTCGCCGTACCAAAAGCTCATTTCGGCACCAAGGAGAGGGAAGACGGATGCACCAGGGCACGACTTTGCATGCAGGTTTTCATATTACAATTTGGAATTGTACCCCCCTTCTTACTTATTTAGCGGGTAAACAGCTCACAGGAGCCACAAAGTTTTAAAGTTCAAAGAAAAATGGTTTTAAGATTAACAGCATATTCCTTTCGAGTGCAACCGGCACGTGCCAGGGAATTTGCCCCACTGGGCGATCTGAGATTTGCTGTACACTTTGCATTACTGATTGTTGTAAGAAAAACCTTCTCATAAACATGAATTACCGACATGGCAGCATGGGAGGTAAGAATTAATAAATGGCATTCAATTACGAAAAGGTAGCTAAATTAATGACATAGATCACTTTCTACCACCGTTTTTCTGTTTCTAATTGTTTTGAACAACAGGTGCTATCATTACCAAATTTAATTATAAGGGAAGCTTCAGCTAGATGGACATCTAGTTGGTCATGTCAGGATTTAAACTCCCAAAGTACAGGCTCCAATCACATCAGCAGTGAACAGTAAACTCACCGAGCAATCTCCCATCTACTTAAAAACCATGGCTCCAGGAAATGCCAGCTAAAGAACCAGGGCCTTTTTTAGTTTGTCAGACCAGTTGCAAAGTGATGGATTTCCCGTCCACCTTAGTGCAAGTGCTTAAGGCGGACAGAATATCCGTCATGTTTGTGACAGAGTAACCCTCTGACAAACACTAAATCAGGGCCAAACTGATGCAGTGCTGACAATGATGACATGTTATGCAGGCGATCAAGTAACCGCAGTATCAAAATATAACCAGATGGAGCTGGGAAAACTGCTCTTTGCATGGAAAGTTAAGAACCTAAATAAAAACCCACACTGCTCTCCTCGAGAAAACCTGGCAACGGCGAAGAAGAAAGAGCTTGAAATCAGGTTGGGGGACTTGTTTACCCGTGGACTCTGACTCGAAACAGGCCCTTCAGCATTTTATGGACATTTCAGAGGCGGTTCTCAAGATACAAATTGCCTGATGAGCCTCTGGGAGTTCGAAACATAAGGAGACGATTCAACCGATACATGCCACTTAGATATGTATTTACTGGTATTTTATTAAGTGTTTTGTTGCATGCAGGTGCTGCTGCTTCCATGTACTGAGAATAGAGGCCGGTGGGGAGAGAGTGGGCTGTAGGAAATGGAACTGGGACATGCCAGGAAGGATCCGACAGAGTTCTGTGGTTGGGGACTTTTGAAAGCATCCGCAGGTGTCTTTTCGGTGCTTGAATGAGCGCCATTTTGTCGGGTTGCAAATTGAGTGCAAGCAGAGAGGGTTCCTCAGCAAGGAGCTTGATCGAGAGGGCTGATTGTGAAAAACAGTAGGTATTTTAATATAAGCCTCATACTTCACTGAGTGAGCGTAAAGCACAAGGTTGACTAACTCCTGTGAACTGGGGAGTGTACTCTGGACCAGAATGTTGTTAAGAAACTTGATCAAAGCTAACATAGCACAATTTTCCTGATATATTTGTTAAAAACAATGGGGTATATTCACAAGAACGTGTGATAACTACTGCAAGAGTAGCTTAATGCAACTCTCAACATCGCAGCCTATCACAGGAAAATTACGCCGTGCCAACCAAGTATTCACAACACGGCGGTAGCATGCAATAGTCACCAGATAACGCATCAAATGTCTGCGTGAAAATCAACGCCACGCAGCAAAAATGCGAAACGCAAATGCAAAAAATCATGCGATGGGGCCAATCGCGATACAAAAATTAGCGAAAAACAGCCACAGGCCTGCAAATGCTATTGCGTCTGGCTGCAAAATGCACTATAAAAGAAAGAAAAAAGAACACCAAAACCAATTCAAACTGCGTAGCACCATGGATGCACCCGGACCGAGTGCAGAGGTCAAGCCGAACTCCACAAGCCCTACAGATGACCAGCCAGGAACCCAGTGTTCGGGGAAGGGCAAGGAGAAGAGGAAGACGGGGTTCAGTCCGCAGGAAGACCGGATCATCGTCATGGAGGTGATAGAACACCATCAACAACTGTTCGGCACCTCCACTGCAGCACTGGCAACCCAAATGGAAATATGGCAGGCCATCGTCACCAACGTCAATGCAGTCGGAATGTCGAGGAGGTCAATGGAGGAGGTCAAGATGCGCTGGCATGATGTGAAAAGGCAGACCAAACAGAAATTCGTCGCCATCAGGAAGGCAGCAACGGCGACTGGAGGTGGGAGTCCTGCAACACAGGAGGTGCTGGATGAGCTGGAGGAAATGGTGGCCACAGTCAGCAGTGTGGAGACGGTGGCAGGATTTGAGGGCCTGGACACAGCCCGATACGACCTGACCCAACAGCAACAGGGTGAATAACGACCAGGGACTGGGGGGACGGGGGGAGATTGGCACAATGGCACACATGCACAATTATGTGTAGCACACTGCACACCCACAATGATCGTGGAACATGTACCTGATAGCCTTGGCACACTGCAGCACACATAGAAACACCAAGTAGTTCCCCGTCCACAATGTGCACAAAGGGGCCCCCCTCCCTATCACCAATATCACAACCGACCCATGCACATGTGCTGAATCCAGCAAGGCAGCGGGTCTGTGACCCACACTGACTATGCAAGTGACGCTGCATGCCTGATAGCATGGCAGCAGTCCAAAAACATGACATGGCCCACGAATCGACATGGAGGTGGCCCAGTGCGGATCATATCCGTAAAGGAGCAGGTCACACTCTGACATATCCACGTGCACCCACAACCCATGCCGTACAATACACGCAGCAGACAAACAATGCACCAGGCCACAAAATCTGTCCGAGAGCACATATGACCCAAGTCAAAAACTATTCAGCCCCCGAAAAGCACACAATTCAAAGGCACCCTGCCTCAAAGGGAGAAGGCTACACAAAATCAGAGCTGCAGGGGCAACTCCCCCACAATGCGGGCACACACACATAGCAATCACAGAATATAAGCAATGACGGCAATGTGGTACAAAGTGCAACACCAACACCACAGGACAGGCCTCACAACGGGTTCTGCACGTGCTTAGTAACTGTCCACTCACATCTGGCATTGCCTGACACTGTGTGATGATAATGTACGGGTACTACCACACATACGTCATGTAGTCGAAAAACACATTGACTGCCATCAAATAGCCAGCTCCACGAAAACAGTCACAATGTACATTGGCATGCAGTCTGAATGTAAACATGTGCAACTCTTCAACATACATGTGTAACTCTGTTAACCTGCATCTCCCCTTTACATTGCAGAGGGACAAGCAACACCTCCTGCAGAGCAAACCACACTTCCCATCATTGATGATGAAGAAGACAACCTGCACATATGTCAAGACACCCTCCAACGGATAATGGACAGCCTCCGCACCCCATCCCCAGGAGCAGGGCAAGCCAGCTGCCTCGAGGTGACCCCACCACCTGCACAGACCACACAGCAGGAAACACACACCACCATGGCTGTCTCCCAGGACCCCCGACCAATACATGGAGTTCCAACAGCGTGTGTGGGGTTGCCAGGTGGAGTTGGCAGAACAGCTGCGGGTGGGTTTCGAGCTCATGGCAGCCAAACTCGATGCCATACGTGGGTGTCTGAGTCCCATCAGGGACCACGTACAGTCCCTATCGGACACCCCCTGTATGCACCATGCTGCACCACAGACCTTGGCTGACCTGGCCGGGGCCATTATTCGGATACAAGAACTGTCTGGTCAGACAGGCACCAGCGATGACAGCACAGAGTTGGCACAGATGCGGAGGTCATTGGAGACCATGGAGCCGATGCAGGCTGGAAGTATGGCTGCCACGGTTGGTCACCAGCGAGTAGTAGCTGGGAACTTCAATGCCCTGCAGTTCATCATCTTGCCATTGCTGGCAATGAGCCTGTCCCAGATGACTGCAGCGGGAACATCGACACACACAGCTCCGACCTCTGATGTGTCACTAGCACACAGTGATGCAGCCATTACCTCGCCACACACACTGGACACACCGGACACAGAACCCATATCAGGTGAGTAAGATGGGGATGGTAATTACTGTGTGAGGAAGGAGGCAGTAGCATCCATCACCGCCATATGGCCTGATCCTCCCCTATGCATCATGCCCTGGGACAATACCTCCCACTGACCCCCGGAACACTCTGCGACATTCACCCGGACCCCGACACGGACTGCCATATCTTCACTGCTGGACAATTACACCGCAGTCTTGCTGCAGACTGCACTCCCCTCTTCCTAATCACTTTTCAATCCCCAAAGGACTCTGGTTGGCCCACCACTGGGCTTTCATGTAATGTGGGCTTCGATGGCCATGTACAGCTCCAGCTCTGTCAATTACCTGAATGTGAATAAAACATTCTAAATCACAAAGATGTGTTATGACTATGTTCACTCACATATGGAAGTATGGCTGGATATAGGGACAATGATTGCACATGTAAGTACACCCTGGTAACTGACATCTATGCACATGTGTATCCCTGAGACACATGGCCAATTGGATGACTGTGAAGGTGAGTACTAGCTGTATTCCCATTGCACATCAACAACAATCTCACAACCCCCTAACGTAGGCAAACGTCCATGTATTTAATAGGGCTGTGTGTAGGAAAGACCAAATTGGTAGCAGGCCAGGAGTGGTGTCCTACATCACATGTGACAACAGAACTTCACATCACATACCTACTCACACACATCTGTGTGGACACATTCTGTTATGATATATGACATTGCTCCACATGTTCAGAGGTTGGACACCGTGCTCACATTGCTGAAGTCATGTAAGTGCACAGGTCGCTCAGCAACTATTCCAAAACAATGTCTGGCTCACAGAGGGGGAGCTTGCAAAAGGGAGCCACCCCCATTGCACATGCGTCAGTCAGTTCCTCCCTGTGTAGGGACGATGCTCATTGTGGTACACAAGTGGACAATCCAATCAACACACATCAACGTTAGACACCAGTGGAGTGGCATAGACTTTATTGGTATGTGCGTGTCAGTACGGACGAGGCAACTGCCACAACAGACAGGGACATGCTTAAGACACTTACATGCAGCATTGGAACATGTCGAGCTTCATAAAATAGTGATGCAAAAATGTACAACCATCATCGAGGATGGCAATGGTCTCAGCCCACCTTGCCTTGCTGGACGAGTCATGTGCTGTTTGGCGTGCATGACTTACTGCTCATGGGATCTGCATAGTGCTCTGCCACCGGAGTGCGCCGATTGTCTGCTCTGCTGACAGTGATCAGGTGAAAGGGTCTGACAGGTTCGTGCTACATTGCCATAAGTGTACTCTCCCCCAGCAGTGTGTCCAAATTGGTAACGTTGCCAAATGACGCTGTGTTGTTCTGACCATGGACCTGCATCACCTTGCACAGGTGTGTGTACACACACGTAGTTCCACGCACATGCATCCAGAGTCCTGACGAAGGCAGACATGTCCTCTGTTGTGGTGGGATATGTGAGCATTCCCCACGGTGCAACAAGTTGTTGGGACCTGTGCTGTGGGTGACAATCCGATGTGGCTGCATGAGCGTAGTTACTCGTCCATGAATGCCCGTGCAGCTTCATGTGCAATGTGTTCCAATAGTACGTCGTTGTCGTGTTCAAGGAACACCAGGGTGAGCCAATCCATTAACTGGTCCGGGCAGATGTGCCCAGCCCACGCCTTTTCACAAATCTGCAACACAGACCAATAGGGTAGCGCCTCGATGTGGTCACTGCACCCGAGAAATTGTGCAATCTCCCATACACAACTGCCAATACATACGCAGTATGTCAAGGCATCCCATGCACGGCTTTCTCGGTTACACTCCTGTTCGTGATCGAACAGGGGGCGCAGACACATGTCATAGTCCAATTCATCTACGGTTGTGTTTGATAGGCAGACTTCCATGGGACACTCGAATGTGCATGTTCGGAAGTGGAACCAGGGCTGGACGCAGGTGACGTAGGCAAGGCGGAAGCTCAGCCGGTAACTGATCTGCAGCACTGCCAGTGGCAGTGCACCCAGTAAATGCAGCATACGTGAACGGTACTGTTCTAAGTGACGGGGGTTGTGCATGTGCCCGGGATGGCCTGCCATTGCGTTGGTGCATCTTGTGGAACCGGCAATCTTCTGAACTGCGACAGTTGTGTGGAGGATATGTCACAGCTCTGAGCAATGATTCGAATGTGTGTACAATGTTGGGGAGAATGGGTTGCTGTTTCCGTAAGTGTCAAGGGTATCCCATGCGGGGGTACCTCAGTCAGGGGCTTCTGTGTGTGGGGTGTGGATAAGTTGGATAGTTCATTTGCGCAATGCGTGGGGTGGGAGTCGTCCCCATCTGCCATGGCATCTCTCTCAGGGTGTTCCAGACGCATTCTGGACCAAGGTCAGAAGTGCAGGTATCCTCCCGCCTTCTGCATTGGAACAAAGGAGCTTTCATCCCTGATGTTTGTCTGACTACTACTTGCTTTTTCGGAATGGGATGTGGCTTTGGCGCTGAGATTGGGACAAGGCCTTGGGCTCATGGTGTACAGATGGTGATACACACACACATGTTGGCATGTGGAGCCAGATGCCTGAGAGGCCTTGCGCTGCTTGTGCAATCTCATTCTGTCTCTCTTCCTCGCTCTCTCACTCTCTTTCCTTTGTTGGGCGCATGGCACACCTTCTTGTCTTGGATTTTGTCTTCCAGGCTGTGACCTACAGATTGTCCAGTGAGGACCCGCCAGGTCTCGTCCGAATGGATGTTTTGACTTTTGTTTGAATGGTGTTTGGTGTTGGTGATTGCATTGCTGTATGACTGATTCTCCATTTTCTGGCCACGCATGTATGTTGATTTTCCTGCTTGTGCGACATCAGGCAAAATAATTGATTTGGGATTTGTGGTGTTGGTGTGCAGTTTCTTTGTCCGGGGTTGGGGGTGGGCCTGGGGGGGTGGGTTGTAGGCCTGGTTGTGGTGTCGGTGGGTGTTTTGGCCCTCTTGGGTGTCCGTGCTGCATGTTCATTTGCTCAGGGGCAATTGTTGTTCTTCATGTGTGGCTATGGGCTGTGCTCCCTTGTCTGGTGCATGTTATGGTCCGACTTTGCACCAGGTCAGAGCAGGTGTTAATTTCCTGGTGCTAACGCACCTTATCGCCTGTTTTTTGTTCTTATCGCAGATCTGGCTGGTCGTTGAGAATGTTGCGGAGTGATGTTGTCACTGCTTTTTGCTCGGGAACACCTACTCTGCATCTCATTAGCGATAGTTGCCGGGGTCATCCGTGGCGATGTTTGTTGCGGATGCTAATGCCGGAATAGTGGTGCTATAGGCTGTTTGCACGGGCTTGTGAATGGGGAGGTAAATTTATCCCGACTTTGGCTGCGCTAAAGCGCCGTTAAATCAGAGATAGCTCCTTGAGAATATGGCCCAATATGTTTTACTGGGAACTCTTAAGAGACTCGTGAACCGTTCCAAAATATCATTGTTTAGCACAGGGCAAAGGAGAATAATTTTTCTGCAACTGCAAATCATGTATGTTTCTACAGGAAAACTGTACACTTTTCCATCAGTCCTGCTTTTCAGACTGTTTTCATGATCCCTCCGGGTTATTCGTTTTTTTGATCCTCCTATATAAATACTAATCCATCGGGTTGTTTCCATTGATGCTGAGCTCAATGATAGGACTGGATAACATCAGTAGATGCTAGTCTTGTGACACGTCCATCTGATGTTGTGAGTCACACTCTCAAACCAGATGGATTGCTTGGGGCTGAGATGCCAGAGGGAGTCCTCAAAGCTTAGACAATATATATCGCCATGGGTCAATAACCCTCCATTGTTAATATGTACCATTTCCTATGTTGACATTTATAGGCTGACTCAGTCATGGCACGCCCAGAGGGAGGGGGCGATGGAGGAATTTATTTCCTACAATGTTGCCTAGCACTTTTGACCTTGATGACCTCTTGTTTGAATAGATCTAGTGAGATAGATAGGAGGGTAAATTCAAGTTAATACGATGGGAGTATATTTATGCATATGGTATGCCCTTTCGCACCGAACCATTATAAGAGAGGGATAAATCTGCCATTAGGTTGGCTTACAACTCTTATGTGATATTACATGCCTATGCATGATTACCTGTGAAATATGCTTTTGTTTTATAAAACAATAAAAATCTGTTAAAAAAAAAAAAGAATCAGTAGATGCTATTCTCCTGTTAAGGTTGTTTAGAAAGTTTACTGCTCTATTGGAGAGTAGGAGGTTGGTAAAAGAATGTAAAAACTTTCTGCTCCTTAACAGTAGAGGCTTGACTGAGACGTATTTGGCTCCAGTGATCCCCTTGCACATGAGCATGTGATCATATCCTATCAGATCAAGGCCACATTGTTACTGTGCTCACTGATTCTGATTTCTTAAGGGACAGAAGAGTAGAAACGAATGGGATGAAGAGTCAGAGATTCAAGTCCAGTGATGGTTAGTATGTGAAAAAGCCTTGAACTCTTGTTTGAGTAAGGTGGTAGAGTAAATGAACTACCACTCATTGAAAATAGAGATACGACAGGGGAGTTGGTGCTGGGAAGGAATCTGTCCCTGTGGGGCCCCCATCAATGTCCAAGAAATCTGGGCCCTATCCCAGATCTGGCACCTAAGGTCAAGAATCTGGTGTTGTGGTACATGAAGCCTCAGGTGATAAAGGGGCTGCCACATGTTTTGCAGTTTTCAAGTGGGTGAGGATGATCATTTAGTTATTGCCATTCTCAGCTCAATGGACGGTGGTACATGCACTTATCATGTCAAGATTGGACTATGGTAATGTGCTCTATTTGGGGGCTGACAAATCCTCCATTAGGCGGATGCAGGTGGTCCAAAATGTTGCGACTAGGCTTCTCTACAGGTGTCCAAGGCGGACTTCAGCAGATGGTCTTTTAAGGAGCTGCATTGGCTTCAAATTGATAAACTAATCCGGTTCAAAACCTTGCGATACGTGTAGAGAAGAACAGCAGGGGTTGGTCCACGTTACTTGTAGGATTTTGTTAAATCATACCAGCCTTCCCAGCCTCTTTGCTTTAGTGGGTTGTCCCTGTGTGTAATCCCAACAGTAAAATGGTCACGTATGTGGGGGGGCATTTGGTTGCCTATCAGGGTCCCAAGTTAGGGAACTCCCTCCCTGAACAGCTAAGAAAATGACACTCATTATCAATCTTCCAAAGACAGCTGAAAACATGGCTATTCTGAGCTGTTGGCTCTGTCAGTCTCTTGCCTGATATTCAGCGCCGGGAAACCCTCTGCGGTAGCTGTGTGCTTTATAAGCTTTTAAATAAATACATAAATAAATACAAGGTGGTCAAAGGTGCTTTGGTTGAGATTTCTGAGGAGCATATGAGACATTAATGAGTACCCCAGCAGGAGTGCATTTTTGTTTACACGGTACAATGGCTGACAGCACCACATGACCGTGACTGCAAGTTGATATGGCTGGCACACTCTATAAGTGTTGTTATGTTATCTGAATTTGTAGAGCGTGGCTAATTACCGGTGAGGATATCCAGGTGCTGAATGTACATATTGAATGAAGAGTAAAGACAATGTGCGCCTAGGACAGAGGCACACATATTGTATGGAGGAAGATTCTCATGGAAGATTAATAGTACTGATGCTCCTTTCACTGTCGCTGTTAAAGTTGCACTTATAGTCCATTGATTATTAGATTTGGCTGCACAAATCTGTATAAATTGATGGGATCAGAGGAAATAAGTGTGGGTTTGTGGGCACAAGAGATATGCAAAGTGCAGATGTACTGGTCAGACTAGACTTTGATAAGGCAAATCGAACATTAGACATGTGTATTCAGGATCTGAAGTTTGCCAGGTTTTGATGGATGTTTTGAAGCATTCTAGGGTAAAGGCTAAAGGTGCAACGTCATGAAAAGACAGAGCTCCTGACACTGATTACTAATTTTGAAATTGTGAGTGTAAGAGTTCTAGTTGGTGCTGTCTTTTTGGTCTATTCTCTTCATTCTCGATGACAAGGAGAGGCATTACGACTCTTGCTTCACTGAACTGGTGATACATATCTTTGGTTTGGAATTGTTAAGATTCCCTTATATATTCAGAGGGGTAAGATAAGCAAATAGGGGGAGGAGCTTGGCCTTTAAAGGGGCACTGCTCTAGAGACCCTGCCCAAATGTCAATGAGATTGGTATAGTCAGACTTTAGGAGTAATCACTCGACTTGGAGATTCTGTAGTGATTGAGCAGTAGCTTTCCACCAAAAGTAGTTGTACCCATTAATCACCTGTTCTAAGACACTAAACTTCAGAACCATTCTACAAGGTAGCAAAAAGGCCCTGCTGTCTGAAAAATGACACCCATGATTATGGCGTATGATCGCCTGAATTTAATTCACAAGGAGTTAGGAGCCTGAAGACTGCTGAACTGACAGTTGATCTTCTTGAGATACCTATTGCCTGCAAGAAGCCTATAGAACATCTTAAGTGGACAGATGTCGAGGTCCTTTACCAAAATGTTGGGCTCCATCATAGATGACAAAGGGCTGTTGGAGTGAGCCCAACAGTGTTGTGGAAACACACCTGCAATGGTTTGCAAATGGACAATGGCTATAGTGAGTGATTTGAAGTCTGGAAAGAACTTGAAAATGTATCCGCAACTTTTTTTACAAGCCATGGAACTGCATCAGAGTTGGATGTCAACAACTGTAGAGAATCACTGATAAAAAATATTTGGCCGTCGAGTCCTCAATGAATCAGGGAATGGGGTTAGGTAGTTATTACATGACTTCAACTACATGAAATCTTTCAAATTCTGGTTTGTGTAAGGGGAGGGCATAGCAGTGTTATCCCTTCTCTTATTTCCTTGGTCATATTTTGATGATTAATAAATCTTGGTCTCCTGAACTAATTTCGAATTATTTTGCTCCTGAAGTTTTATCAAATATGGTTCTGTTCTTGGAAACTTGAATCCGGCCTTGACATTATTTATATATTTAATTGTACTGTTGTACAAACTGTGGTGGACACGCCACACACTTTCTCCAAAGGTATAGTCTTGCTACTCTTGGGAAGTTACCAAACCTGAGAGAATACCCTATGTAAATAATGATTTGCATATGAAGAACTGGACTGGGGGACAACCTCAACAGTCCAACTCTTTAAGTTACTCATAAAAATACACAATTTTCCTCATTTATTGAAAATATCTATTGGTTATTCTTGTCGTGCTAATCGTCATCCTATACCACAAAATAAATCAAACATCGTGAGGTCTGGTACAATCGCCCCCTGATTCAGTCCATTGAAAGTACAATTATCTCGCTCAAGTTTGCATTGGCCTGTTTCAGCTTTGGAAGGATTTTGGGATTTCTGCACTGTCGTATTGCAACTCCATTCAAAATATTTGCAATGCTGACCAAAACGTGCTTCCAACTGCACCACATTTCTATATCCCGGACATTTATTAAATAATATATTCTTAATCATCCGGTGCATTTAGTATGGTGCTCCAATCTGTACTGTTGCAAAATTCATAGGTGCATTCCATGTAGAACTTTCTTGTAATTGTTATCATCCCACATTATCATTACCACAGCAGTTGAAGGAATTTTACAAGAGCACCATCTCCACCGAAATCTTAAATTCTATTTTAATGAAACATTACGGGCTGGCTATCAGCTTTAATGTGACGTAGTAACTTGAGCTGGGTCAGTTCGATTGCACATACAAATTTAAAATATAAACAAGTAGAATTAATTATAGGATAAAAACTAGAAGTAAAAAAACATAGCTAAGATACATTTCTGTAGAACATTCGAAAAAAGTCAAATTGATAAGAGTGCAGTGCGAATGGTACATAGACATTCATTAATCATTAACCTAACCCTTACTTGATACACAACCCTTCACTCTTATCATAACCGTTTAATCCCTCACACCATGTTGTCTCTGACATTTTCTGCAGACACTGGATACCTCATGTAACCCCTAATCCAGCACCACCCTCCCACCTCTACTGACACCATCTTGTACTCTTCCTAGTGGTTAATGTGCCCAAAAATAAGCAGGCGGGTCCAAAACTCTTCTGAGTAGTCTGGTGCCACTGCTGGTGACTGTCAGGGTTGCAGAATGAGCACGTGAGCAGGGTGTCAAGCATACCTGCATACTCCCCTGTGCACAGTGTTGCCTCATGTGAACGGACGTGTTGTGCAGGGCATCACCTAGTGATGTACTGATCATTTCAGCAAAGTATATCCCCGATCTGAGCATCACTTGAACAACATATCTCATTTGGGAACACCAGCCACCATTTGTTTTTTTCAAGGACTCAATCAGACCTCTCACTCCCAAAGAAGGGAGTAACATAGATGAAATGGGCATCAAGGAGAAAGATTGTTTCATGGTGCTGTAGAAAGGTAGCCTCACAAGCACGGCTTGTAAAATGTGACCTTTTAATGATCAGCACCTCTTTTTCTTCTGTGTCTGAGGTACCACCTAGTCTAGATGTGCCATTGTTTTCATTCTCGGTGTCTTTTTGTGTGGTGCTTGGTCTGGGAGTCTCTAGCATGATGAATCTTTCAGGTGGGCTCTTTTGCTGCTTTTTGATGTCCTTTGGCCCTGGCCTATTGATGGCGAGTACGATGTCTTTTGTTCGATCAGGATTGCTGAGGACTGCCAATGTCAAGCCTCTAGAGGTCCTTCCCAGCCACGGTCGGTAGTAGGAGTAACTGCAGGGCGGTGACGTGAGGAGGGGGAGAGGCAGGGTGGGGGGTAGTAAACTATGGATTACGGAGGTTTACAAGTAAATTAACATATAAATTAATAAAACGAATTTCGTTGGGTGCACTGCATCCCCAAATGCGATGCAGTGCACGCAACTAAATTCGTTTTATTAATTTATATGTTAATTTACCTGTAAACCTCTGTAATTCATAGTTTGCTACCCCCCACCCTGCCCCTCCCCCTCCCCACGTCACCACCCTGCAGTTACTCCTACTACCGACCGCGGCTGGTCCTTCCTATTACTAATGTCAAGATTATAAAATGCATACCCTTCGACTGTTATCTTTCTTGCGTTACTTGAGGGTACATGTCTGATTATCATGCATTGCTACAGGTGTAGCAAGGCACTTAAACTTGTGTTTACATGATGCTGATATACGGATTAGCGGAGGTTAGGTTATTGAAAGACTTCGCTATATGGCAGCATTCATATGGACTTTGCTAATGCAAATGTAATTATTTACAAAACAATGTGTAGAAATTACATTTAAAAATGAAGTGTGTTTAATGCAAACAAATGTAGTAGGCAACACACTTAAAGCCTATAGGCCTGTAAAATAGATATAAACCATGGATTCCTAACTTGTCCTGACTGAAGATGCAATGGTTTGGCATGAAGGCACATTAATACAAAAATACTTAGTTTTCACTTTAAATGACTGTTGTGCAAAATGGTTTTCTTCTCTTTACTCTACACATTGCAATGTCGGAAGCTAATGTTTATTATCTAATGAATAGACATTTGTTGTATTAGAAGACTAACAGTGAAGTTCTCACCTCAAAAGATGTAGACGACAGGGAAGATGATTCAAGGGAAAATGTGTTGGAAAACAAGAAAGGATGTGGCACAACATTCAAGGACACATGATTACTAGATGATTGTACTCTTGTGAGAAGATGGGGAGTAGACCTGGTCCAGGAGTGTGCTGATATCTTATTGGTCACCATGAAGAAGAGAGAATATTATTGTTGCAACATAGAAAATGTGCATATAAATTAGAGCACGTTCTTAGAATATTCAGCACAGCAGAGGAGTACTGACCCATGGGTGTCCCCTCTCTAGTGTTGGGCGGAACATGCAGAGTTTCACTCTGCAGAGTTAGACAAAAACTCAGCGAGATTCCGCAGAGTTCAGAGAGCAGCGGAATTTGGCATGTCACACTGCTCGCACTGGTTTTTAGAGCCGGAGCTTGTTCTGTGCTGTAAAATCAGCACAAATGGCACAGTACACCAAAGGGTGCTGATTCTTTCTGGCGCTTGAGTATTTTTTCGTCTCGAGCATCAGCTTTCTCAATGCAAATGGAAGCAACCTGCTGCTACTGCCTTCGTTAAGAAATCTCACCGGGAGGCTTTCTAGCACTTGATTCTTTCTCTCACATTGGTCAACTTAACATTGGCAAGCCATGTGTGAGAAAAAAACTCAGCCATACGGCAGTTGGAGGAGTTTTTCCGGAACTCTGTGCAGCAAAACTCCATGAAGTTTATCGCCCACCCCTACCCCCTGTCCCAGACCCTCTACGAGGAGACTACTGAGTTTTCTTTGACATCTCTACATGAGAAGTCTTAGTTTATTTCTTAATGTGCTATTATATGAGGTGAGAATAGTTTCCTGCTTATTCGGCTAAAGCTTTATTTGTTTCACTCAACAGGACTTTTCATGGGTAACTGAACTAACACCTTTATTCCTTCTCACATTGATCTTGACCAAGTTTGGAAACGGAACGTTTCTTTATAGAGTACGCTTTTTACATTTCATTGTATGGATGCTTTATTTGATTTGCTAATTCAACTTATTTCATTGCTAAACATTGATTGATTGATATGTTAACTTTTAATGATGAAATTAGGAAAATAATAATTAATAAAGAATGAACAACTAAATGATTTGGGGTGCCGCTCGCAGCTTCTACTGACTACGGAGACTGCTGGTGCTTGTGACACCTTAATCCGGACCCTATGGAGTGTATTGGACCCAGGGGAGCCCTTGCTGCTTGATTATTCCACGGGTGGGACTGCGAGGACCAGCCTGCACAGCGCCATTACCACCGGTGCAGCTGGGGCCTCTTCCCGCCCACTCCCTCCAACACTGTGATAATGTCCCGCGGCCCCCGCTTCGCGGGAGCCGCTCGCAGCTTCTACTGACTACGGAGACTGCTGGTGCTTGTGACACCTTAATCCGGACCCTGTTGAGTGTATTGGACCCAGGGGAGCCCTTGCTGCTTGATTATTCCGCGGGTGGGACTGCGAGGACCAGCCTGCACAGCGTCATTACCACCGGTGCAGTTGGGGCCTCTTCCTGCCCACTCCCTCCAACACTGTGATAACGTCTCGCGGCCGCCACTTCGTGGGTGCCGCTCGCAGCTTCTACTGACTACGGAGACTGCTGGTGCTTGTGACACCTTAATCCGGACCCTGTGGAGTGTATTGGACCCAGGGGAGCCCTTGCTGCTTGATTATTCCGCGGGTGGGACTGCGAGGACCAGCCTGCACAGCGCCATTACCACCGGTGCAGCTGGGGCCTCTTCCCGCCCACTCCCGCCTGATCCTCCCCTTCACTTAAACGCCTGAAGTAATCACGCTAGCGGGACGCTCGCGGGACGAAGCACGGGGCGAAGACCGGGCAAAGAGTGGGCCGTTTGAGGCCGTTCGAGAACGGGAGAGACCGGGACTGGGTCATCCCTCCCGGTCTACTATTCCTCATCACACTTCCCGCATCTAGCCTTGGACTATGGCCACAAGAGAGACGAGGAGTAAGACTACACTGGCTGCTGGAATAGCAAAAGGTACTTTGGACACATATTTTGCAAAAGCGGGGTCATTGACGAAATCACTATTCTTGAAAGGCGCATTTCGCAAGAAATTGAGTGGGTAAGGAGATCCTCTTTGGGACCCCTTGCCCATGCAACCACCCCAGAACAAAGACTGGATTGTATATTACCAGATGATGGGGTCAGGGGGATAAGTGGTACGCTTGATGTACCCGATTTGAGTAGTTCCATCTTACCCATTACAGAATGTGATTTTTCTGCCCCTGAAGAGCTCAGTATATTACCTTTACCATTACCCAAGCCCCCCCCACCCCCAATTAAAGCAAAAGCGACCCTGTCCAACATGGACGGAACTACTGACAGGGCTCACCAGCTAACGCAGCTAACGCAGGGGGAGAGGGAGGGAGCCATCCCGAAAAGGAAAAGAAGGGCACCAAACCCCGGGGGGCGAAAGCCCAAGAATGCAAAGTATAACCCCATGTATGAGGGTAATAAACATGGCATAGCTAGTAAGGGGCCAAACCCACCACCCAAAAAAATGGCACCACCCTCACATACATCTGGGCAGATATCCCTCAGTTCAAATGTATTATCTGGGGAGGAGGATATTACTCTCTCTGATATTCGCACTCTTCTGAGGATAATGCTAAATCCTCTAGAAGTACGATTAGCAAAGATGGAAACTTGTTTAGTGAATATCGAAAAGGAAATTGCACATCTAGCAGACGCACCCAAAAAAGACAGCCAACCCATAAGAGGAAGGCCGACCCATAGTGGCAAGAAGACCACATTAGCGCCCCTAGCCAAGGAAAGGGGCCCTGTACCCAAGCCTATACAAACACAACATCCCATACCACAAATTCCGGGAGTGGTAAACCCACAAGTTTCAAATTGTGCAGCAAATGTAAGTCCTCAGGAGAAGTTAGCTGCGCCTGCAAAAGGGGAACAAGGCAATGGTATAAAACATAGGCCAGTCAACTTGCCACCGGAGGCAAGCCCGTATACAGTTATTTTAACAGGCATTCCCGAATTAAAACCATCCTCTAGAGAACCTGTTGAAGCCCTACAAAACAAGGTAATCAACTGGCTTTCTATCAATAGGCCCCTCCCTGAAGAAATACTGACAGAGGTCCTCATGGTGAGGAGAGTCCCATGGCTAGGCAATACCAGGAAATCTATCCATGGAGACTGTGTCCTGGTTAACTTTAGGGACCCCATGACCGTCTCATACATATGTAGTTGGGCATACCATGACCAGGAGACTTCCATCCAATCCCTACCTTTATCATTCTTCTATCCACCCATAAGACATGAGCAGGAAGAGGAGGGTTGGGAATTAGTACATAGGAGAGGAGGCAGATGGGGTGCTAGAGTAAGAGGGGGCCCCCATCTTCCCAGATTTCAGCGATACGATCACTTTCCTACCCATAACAGGTTTAGTAACCTAGATATGGTAGATTGACTGAGTCAGACGGGGGAGGGGAGGACACAGGTCAAAATAGGGCTCCTACACTTACAAAACGCCTAGCTACCCCCGGGGGGAAGGTCAACCCCGAGGAGAAATACACCAACGGTGAGGTATCTATAAGGACCGTTAGCTCTCCACTTATTGCAAGTGAGGTGACAGCGGCCCAAGACGGTAGCTCAGATACCAACACACTATTGGGGATGCATTCTAGTAGGGATATGCTCCCAAACTCACTAACCGAGAGAACTAATTGTTCCTCTCTGAAGATAGTATCTTGGAACGTGGCGGGCTTGGGCAATAAACTGAAATGCCCCGACTGGAGCTCCTTCATCGATGGCAAAGATATATGCTTGTTCCAAGAAACCTGGGCGAGAGAAGAAGTCACTCGCACAGGTTTTGCAGTATTCTCCATAAATGCAAAATTGGGGGGAAGGGGGCGTCCTTCGGGAGGACTTGCAACCTGGGTGGCCAATGACTTGGGATGCAGGGCCGTTGTTCTTCCACTGAGCAAGGAGGATATTCTTGCAGTATTGTTGGAATGGCCAAACTCACATAGTCTTCTGCTGGTAAATGTTTATTCCAGACCAGTTAATATCACGCAAGAGTCGTGTACTATCGAGGAGCTTGCGGATGCCCTAAATGAAATCCCTGAGGGTATTCCTTTTTTAATAGGAGGTGACTTGAATTGCCATTTCGAGCCACTTTCTGGCCTATTGGACGGTCTGGCCCAGGAGGAGGACGCGGCGTGGTCTGTACCCCCATTGGAAGCGCCGGCCCTAAGAGCTTGGACGCCTCTGGCTGTACAAATTACATCCTTAACCCTGAAAGATGGTGTCCGGGCCTGTAATGGACGGATAAAATCTGATATCCCTGCAAAATGCACATACAATAGAGTGGGTAGGGAGTCAAGACTTGACTATATTCTAGTTCCATTGGCCTCGTGGTCGCTTAGCAGAGACTTCCGGGTGATATCAAGGGAAGACAGTGACCACAACGCATTGGAACTGGAATATGACCATCCCGGTCTTGAGGTCAGGGGGGAGCAGGTGGAGGTTCCCGAGGTGGGGTTAGGCCTTACGAATAATAGACGAAGAGTGAAGTGGGAGAAATTAGCTTCTAACCCAGGGAAGATATCCAGGCTATATGCCCGGGTTATCCCCACACTCGAAAAGGTCCACGCACTATTGGAGCAAGTTAGTACCCAGGGTATATGCAAACAGCTGGGGCTGCTGCACAAGGACCTCATTAAATCGGTGTCTGAAATTCTTTTCTCCATACCAAAAAGGGCTAACGGACGTGCTGTTTGTCCCCTTTAGTACAACACCACATGCCGTAAGGCAAAAACTGATCTCCTGGCCTCGATAAAGGAGGGGAAGGGGAGTGTGGAGATCAGGGCCAGGAGAACGGCCTATAAGCGCCTGACCACCCATGCGAAAAGCGAATGGGAGTATGAAAAGTGGGAAAAACTCACTATCTCCCTGGCACGTGGAGAATCACGTAAATTTTGGCGCAATGCAAACACAGGGTCTGAGGAGCTGGCCTCTGCAACAGAGCTCAACATCTCAGCCAAGGCATGGCAAGACCACTTTCAGTCCCTATATAGGGTAGTTGATGGGGCAAGGATAAATCCCACACAGATTGTCAGCGACTGTCCGAAAGGGGTTCCATTCACAGTAATGGAGGTCCGAGTGGCCATTGCAGGGTTGGCATCAGGCAAGGCACCCGGTTTAGATGGCCTGCCGGGCGACCTATTTAAACAAGAACCGGATGTCTGGGCACCCTATTTAACAACACTATTTAATTCAGTTTTGGGGGGTATGGAGGTGCCAGATACTTGGCTGGGCGCAGAGATTGTCCCAATATTTAAAAAGGGATCGCCTCTGCTCCCAGGCAACTACAGACCCATCAGTCTTATCGATGTTCCTCAAAAGATTTTCAGTAGACTGATACTTAACCGCCTCCAGAATTGGATTGAAGAATGTGCAATCATGAGTCCGTATCAAGCAGGGTTCAGAGGGGGTGTTTCAACCACAGACCAGATTTTTCGTTTGAATCTCTTATATTGGAAGACCGCGCTAATCGAGGGTGGTAGCTTGGACACGGTTTTTGTGGACTTGCGAGCGGCCTTCGATTTAGTACTAAGGAACAAACTATGGACTGTCCTAATGGACTTAGGAGTTCCTGCTGACATCCTACTAATCCTGATAAGATTACATCAGGGGAATTTTGCTAAGGTTAGGTGTGGTAGAGGGGGAGTTCTCTCGGATAGCTTCCCCGTTGACGGGGGGGTAAGACAGGGTTGTGTGCTTGCACCGACCCTGTTCTGCCTCTTTGTCAACGGGGTCATCAACCATCTTACTGGGTTGAGCAACATTGACGCCCCCAAGCTAAATGGCAGCAGGGTGCCTGCTATTATGTTTGCAGACGACACCCTGCTGCTCTCTAAATCCCCCATGGGCATACAACGGGTGTTGGATGGGTTTTCGAACTTCTGTGTGAAGCGCGGACTGGAGATCAATGCTTTAAAAACTAAGTATATGATCCTCAACCCGCACTCCTCAACACGCCCAAATCCTATGATAGGGTCCTCTAGATTAGAGAGGGTTTTTACGTTCGATTATCTGGGGGTAACAATCAACCAGACTATGACATGGGACTCGCACCAAACCAAGGCAAATTTGAAACTGGTCCAGTTAACGGGTGGTATATGTAGGATGATAAGCAGGTCGATTTACAAGCCATTTGGTCCCCCTACAAATTTACAAAATGCAGGCTAGAGGGGCAGTGACCTACGGGGGTGAAATATGGGGGCACATAGCTGCACAGAAATTGCAGATTACGGAGAATAACTTTATAAGGCAATTGGCAGCTTTACCGTCCAGTACCCCACTCCTCCCATTGAGATTAGACCTGGGCCTAAGACCCATTACAGAGGAGTTGGGACTTAAACCCCTAACTTTTTGGCGCAAAATCTGGAGCACGCCGGAATTATCCAACTACAGGGCTGAGCTCGTAGAGATCTTGCGCCTACCTAATGCCGTACAAATCCTATGGTTAAGATACATTAAACAAACATTCGAGACATTAGGAAGACCAGATCTGTGGCTTGATCCAGGAAATGTATGCTGCAGGATCTCACGCAAATCCATCTCAAGCACAAGTTACGCGTCTCAATTGAGAGTACACGAGAGGGGTCTTTATCAAATTATTTCCTTAAATTCAAAGATTCATATCACTTAGAGCTCGCCTTTGATGATATTAGCCCTCCAAATACAAGGAAGTTATAAATGCAGTGGCGATATGGCACTCTTCCCCTCAGGGCACTCACTGATCGCTGGACTAAGCCCCAGCCTTCAGTGCAATGCCCAGCATGTGCACACCCGCGAGAGACTGACTTGCACATCATATTTTTCTGTCCAGCCTACCAAAGAGCTAGGAATTATTGGCTTGTCCCACTCCTTAAAAACCTTGGTTTTAGGCATCATCTTCCAGCATATAGAATTTTAAAGACAGATTCATCCGCCCCAATTGTATTTGCAGTTGCAAAATTTTTAACAGCAGTGTGGTTCAGCCGTAATCGCTGTATTAAGTTAGATATGGTTGAATGAATATTTCTGATGATTTTAACTCAATTGTTCTATGATTAATTTTATTTCAACTAAGTGTGATTTTTCATATTGTGTAATTTACAACTGTATAACCGGTGCATTCTTTTATGGTCTAAAGTGACCGAAATAAAGATGATGATGATGATGATTTGAAAATAAAACCCATTTCCTCATACCTAACTCTCTTCATTGACTGCACTAAAGTAGTAATAATTGATAATGTTAAAGATTGACTTCAGCTCTTGATATCTCTGTCAACACCAAAGATCCATTGACCTTGTTCATGATGATGGGTAGGTGACAAGAGAACCCCACGCTTGAGCAGTGGTAGCAGAGTATGGTTCATGTCACAAGAGGGGAGCTGAAATAATTGCGCCTTAGTTTAGAAATACCCATGTCTTTAAGTCCAAAGCTCCGAACTTGAAGATTGATCGAGCTGCGGTTTTGAAGGTGGTTGCAATGTCAAAGGTGACAGTATCAATAGAGTTGTGCATCGCTATTGTCTTTGTTGAGAGTTTGGATTGTTGTGCTTGAGAATAGCAGTGTTATTCCTTGTTTGCACGCTATCGTCACCCGGAAACAGCGCAGAAGCGTGGGGGCAGTGTATGCACTCTGTACATGCGCGCTGACGCTGTAGGCTGCTGAGGGGGTGTGCTGAGCAAAGGACCTATCACGCAGCACTAGGGGCATACTTAAGTTACAGGCTGGCGCGAGCGCGCCCGACTGCATTCTCCTGAGGCGTGAGCCGGGAGAGACTCTGTATTGTTTGCCACAATTTTAGCATTTTTCTGCACTGAGGTTCCTTTAAAATAAGTTTTTACCTTGATCACTGGTGTTCTGCGGGGTGTTATTCCTTGTTTGCACGCTATCGTCACCCGGAAACAGCGCAGAAGCGTGGGGGCAGTGTATGCACTCTGTGCATGCATGCTGACGCTGTAGGCTGCTGAGGGGGGTGTGCCGAGCAAAGGACCTATCACGCAGCACTAGGGGCATACTTAAGTTACAGGCTGGCGCGAGCGCGCCCGACTGCATTCTCCTGAGGCGTGAGCCGGGAGAGACGCTGTATTGTTTGCCACAATTTTAGCATTTTTCTGCACTGAGGTTCCTTTAAAATAAGTTTTTACCTTGATCACTGGTGTTCTGCGGGGTGTTATTCCTTATTTGCACGCTATCGTCACCCGGAAACAGCGCAGAAGCGTGGGGGCAGTGTATGCACTCTGTGCATGCGCGCTGATGCTGTAGGCTGCTGAGGGGGTGTGCCGAGCAAAGGACCTATCACGCAGCACTAGGGGCATACTTAAGTTACTGGCTGGCGCGCAGTGGGCGCGCCGCTGGCACGCCGAAGGCGCGCCTAAGGCAAGCCCGTCTGCGCCCGTCCGCGCTCGTGCCGCGCTCAGCGCCTGCCATGCTGCTCATTACCCCCCCCAGGTGAGAAGGGTATGGTCTAGAGATCAACTGCTTGAGCTGTCCAATTCAGACTGCTTAACGCCCACTTGTTTTGCGCTACATAGGCTGTTGATAGGAGGAAGAAGGTATTCTAAGTCGCAGTGTGGATCCTGCAAATTTAATCTAAATAGATTATCCTGGATGGAAAGTAGTGGCTCTGACTCTCATGAAGAACTGCCGCATGTTGATCCTCCATGCAATGCTAAATGTGAACAACAAATTAAGGCTGCTCTGATTAACTGCAGGTCCCTCCCAAAACACGCCGCTGAAATCTGGCTGCTTCTAAAAACCTATGAGTGGGATTTGCTGTTTGTGACAGAAACATGGTTGAGAGAAAGCTCAAACCCTGACATCTGTCTAGCCATTCCCATGGGTTACAGAATGGTTACGGTTAACAGAGCAGATAATAGGCTTGGGGGAGGCCTTGCCATAATTCTAAGGGAGGACTGGGAAATCTCCCATAAGAAAATTGAAGACCTGGGGCCTATAGAGGCCATGTCCTTCCATATCAAATATTCTAAACACCATTCGATGGCAGGGTTACTGATATACAGACCCCCAAACACCGCGGCCTCCTACTGGCCATTATTGTTTGATTGTATCGCAAACCTTTCGGTACGATACTCCAATCTCACCGTGCTAGGAGACTTCAATGTACATATGGACATAGCGAATTGTTCCTTAGCCACCTTATCAGGAGATGCTTTAAAAAGTTTAAATCTGATGCAAAAAGTTCAATCCCCCACTCATGTTGCTGGCCATGTTTTGGACCTTGTCTTTACCAATAATATGGCCATCAAAGTGGAAGAGCCTATACCTGTTACTTGGTCGAACCACATGTTGGTCACATTCATGATGGGACTTAAGCGTTCTGATAATTACAGTAAGCCCACTCTAGAAAACAGAAGGATTTGGAGGAAGGTTACACCTGCTTCAATGAGCGATGAACTACTTAATACTTCTCCTGTTCTTTCTGGGAATCCGACTCTTGATGCTTCCCTTTTTAACTCATGGATGATTGCCGCCCTTGACAAGATAGCCCCGATCAGACCTTGTAAAGTGCCTAGGAGTAGACCTTCAGCACCTTGGTTTACCACAGAGCTCCGGATGGAAAAAAGTCATTGTAAGAGGCTGGAGCGTATCTGGAGAAAGGATTATAAAGCATCAGCTAAAGAGATATATAAGGCAGCTTTGAGAAAATTTCATACCTTGAAACGCAGGACCATGAGAGACTTTATGGCAAAACAAATTGTGGAGGCAGACAACTCTCCAAGGGAGATCTTTAGGATAGTGGAGAGTTTCATGAAACCTCAGGCTCTAAAAAGTACGGTCCCACCGTCTCTCTCATTGTGTGAGGAACTGGCTTCGTTTTTCCACAATAAAATTATGACCATTTATTCCACCTTTCCAACTGTGGATAAGCTGGACTTGGCGACAGACGTCACTTCAGATAAATGGTCAGACTTTCGTCGGTTTGAGAAGGAAGTATCCTTGAAGGAACTAATGAAAGTCAAGTCCGGTTCCCCTTTTGACCCTTGCCCGGCCAGAGTCCTTACACTTCTAGCCCCTATAGTCAATAACACCTTGAACACTCTTTGGAATACTTCTCTGGAAACTGGAATTTTTCCATCTGACTGGAAGAAAGCCTTTGTTCGGCCTATCCTCAAAAAAGAGGATGCGGACCAGACAGAGCTGAAAAACTTCAGACCTATTTCTCTGCTGCCGGCTCCAGCAAAAAGTTTGAAAAAAGAGGTCCAGAGGCAGCTCTCGGACTTCCTTGAATCCAATAACCACCTTTATGACTCCCAGTCAGGCTTTAGGGCAGGGTACAGCACTGAGACAGCTCTTCTAGAGGTGGCTGAGTCAATACGTGAAACCATGGATTCGGAAAACTGTGCAATGCACGTGTTGTTAGATCTCTCGGCGGCATTTGACACGGTTTCCCATAAGATCCTCCTGAACAGGCTTCATCATTTAGGAGTGACAGGGACCGTGTTACGCTGGTTTCAGTCGTTTCTGGAAGATAGATCACAGCAGGTCTTTCTACATCCCCATGTCTCCAGTTCTAAGGCTATGTCACAAGGGGTCCCACAGGGCTCGGCATTGAGCCCGTCACTTTTCAATGTGTATCTTGCCCCTCTAGCATCTATTGTGGAAAAATGGGGTGTTCGTGTTGTCTCATACGCAGATGACACACAACTTATTTTTTCCTTTAAAGAACAAAGCAAGAATGCCTTCACGAATTTCAGGCAGTGTCTTCTGAATATTTCCTCCTGGATGACAGATAACTGCCTGAAATTAAACACGGACTAAACTGAGATTCTATTCTTTAATCAGCCCCTTCCGCCTCAAACCGAGCTTTGGTGGCCAGCAGAATTAATTCGGCAAGGAATCTGGGTTTTAGGTTTGACCCCCCAACTGACAGGCAAGGCCCAAATAACGCACATTTCCTCTCAGAGTTTCTGGAAACTGAAGGCACTGTGTAGATGTCTTCACTTCCTTCCTATGAACTGTAGGAAGATGGTGGTCTAT
The DNA here is from genome assembly GCF_964204655.1 of Triturus cristatus. Lineage (NCBI taxonomy): Eukaryota > Metazoa > Chordata > Amphibia > Caudata > Salamandridae > Triturus > Triturus cristatus. The sequence goes on along the minus strand of NC_140588.1, from coordinate 311,841,962 downwards.
GCTCTCATCACCTCCCAGCTTGACTACGCCAACAGCCTCTTTATTGGTCTCCCTGACTATCTTATGAGGCGACTTCAGCGGATCCAAAATGCAGCAGCCAGGCTCATTAGAAATGTGCCCCTACGCTATCACATCACTCCCCACCTGCGCAATCTGCATTGGCTCCCTGTGAGGAAGAGAGTTATGTTCAAGGTTCTGGTTTTAGCTCACAAAGCTTTAAGAGGGGTAGGTCCTCTCTATCTGAAGCGAAGGCTCCAGAAATATCAGAACGCCAGAACTCTCAGATCCAACAATCTTAACCTCCTGGTCACTCCTCGCTTTAAAAAAGCAAGGATGGGGGGACATGCTTTTTCTGTGAGAACTGCGATCTTGTGGAACACACTGCCCAATGACCTTCGGCTGATTAGTGTGGAACTGCCTTTTAGGAAGGCCCTTAAAACCTGGCTGTGTGGCCTTCCGTAGTAACTACCTTATCCTTAGTCACTCTCTTGGACCACCCTCACTGGATGGATGCTAGCGCCGGGACACCTCCGTTGGAGGTCGCTGTTGCGCTCTATAAATGCTAATAATAATAATAATAATAAGCACTACAGCCCTGATTGCGATGTCTGTCGGAGTTGCCTTCGCCTGACATCGCTGCAGATGTGGAACCGATGACCTCAGGTCGGCAGTTCCGACACTGTAATTAGGATGCGACCGCACATGGTGCGATCGCAAAGTTATATTTTTCAATGGGAGCTTGTGTGGCAGACCTAAACTACCTCAGCGCAAGCTCCCAATGAAAAATGGAAGCTTTGAAACATCCCTGCACCGTGTGGCAAGCACCTAATTGTAAGTCAACAAAAGGAGGGGGGGACCAAGAGCTCGTTTCGGTCCAGTGTCCGTGCTCCACAAATGACTTCTAAATCACAAGGGACACTGTTCCATGTAGAGGGAGCAAGGTGTCCCCCAGTCTAAAGAGAGGAAAGATATAGAGTAGGAAAGATCTAGAAGAAGAGGGTGAAAAAGAGAGAGGCAGAGGTTCATCCAATCTCGAACGGGAGGGCCAAGTTTTGCCTCTTTGTTGCCCTCACACACCCCGAAGGATGTCATGCTTCATCATCGGGCTTTTGCTCCTCGGCGAGCCGGCGCTTCAATGCCCGACGGGCCCCTGAAGGGTCACTTTAAAGGGGATCTTTAAAGAGAAAAGCTGTTTGGTGAGTGCGGGTGTGTGGCGTGGATCCAGTGAGAAAAGTGGTGAGGTGCGTGCAGGGGTAGATAAATTACCTTGGGGTTTCCACTGGTGGACTCTTTAATAGTGTGGTTCCCCTGGTAGGTTAAAAAAACCAGAAGGTTGGTTAGTTACAATGAGGGCTAATGTGCCCTTGTAACTTAACAAAAGGTTGACATGTTTCACACCTAAATAGTCAGAATGATCGATGGCGTTTGTTCAGGACCTAACTGATGCGGTGATTGTGCATGACAGAAAAGGAAGGGGTTCCAGGATGGTAACCCACATGGGTGTGAGGTGGCTTGGGGCAGGCCGCAGGGTAAGTGTCCCTATAATGTAGTCTGCAATCTCGACTTGTTGATATGCCCAAGCATGAAAGGTACCTACATGGAATGAAAAAAGGTAAAGAGGGAAAGTGGAATAAAAAAAGGCTCATGCGTCAGGCGCCTTATGGCAAACGTGTGTATTAAACCTTTGCACATAGTGTAAGGTTGCGTCAATGACAGCATGACCAGACTAAAAACAGATGAACACTAAAAAGAACAATAATAATAGGACATAGTTACAGTCAACATCAAATGGTGCCGGCAGGGAGGCTAGGTAGCGCCGTGTCATGTAAAGGAGTCACAGATCGTGAACACGGCACCCCTGGTACATTGCCAGCCCACTGGTGGTTGTTGCTGTGGGAGTTATCCCTACTGGCAGTGAGGGGTCCGGCAATATAAGTGAGGCACGCCGCCTGGTGCGCACCACGCCCAGAGGGGTTGCAGGAGTTGAAGCCCCTCAATAGGCAACGTCACTGAATCATGCAGTCATCTCAATTTACCAGAAAAGGTGCAGGCGAGACATGGTAAAGCATACATACAGAACATCACTGCAGGATTAAAGGTGAGGGCTGTTCCCTGATTACGCTCACAAGGCAGGGGAGTAGTGTTCCATGGCTAGTCACCGCTGGATGCCCGCACCCTATTTGCTATAAATGGGGGAGAGAATGCAAATGCGGGCAGAGTTGTAATGAAAAGCAGCTCCAGCAATGGGGGGCAGCTGTCATAAGCCTAGTGCACACTGCATGGTTATCGCATATCCCCCACCAACATCACAGTGGTTTTTACTCACGGTTGCGTCGGGTGCCGGCTCCTATGCACCTACCCTCTCCCAGCGGCTGCCTGTAGTAAGGAATAAAGGATCCTCCGCCTTGTAGTCATAGCTAACGGGGCTGTAGAGGAGGGCGTCTCCTCCTTCCTGTTCGGTGTACGTGTTGTGCCTAGTCACGCATGTGTAAGAGAAAGTGTCTGAAGGCGGAGGTGCGCATGCTCTGGGAAGGGGCCGCAGCCGTGCATGTGTTAACGGAGCAATGGCCCAGGGTAAGGTCGCCAGATCCTGCTCAATGTGGCCAATGAAATATCACGTAATGATAACGTTGACATCGCATGGATGTCCTGTGAAATAGGCATGTCTAATAATGTTACATTGGCTCCCTGGGGGTGGTATGCGTTTTTGTAAAGCACAGAAGTCCAGGGTGACCTACTCATAGAAAGCCCCATGTGGGGAGTGTACGTACCATATGAGCGTCATAATATCCCGGGGCCTTTGAAAAGTGCACTTGTGTCTCGGTGATGCCGGAATCTCGTGAGAACATCGAACCCATTAACCTTCTGCTTACCCTGGATGTGGAGGCACTCTATAATAATATCCCCCAGGACGCTACCATTGAGGTTGTGGAACACCTTCTCAAGGAATCAGATCTACAATCCGACACCCCAGCGGACTTCATCATCGACCTGATTACCATAGCCCTTAAGCACAACTTATTTATGTACAAAACATTGATTTTTCATCAGATACAAGGCACCAGCATGGGCAGCACATTTGTGCAGAGCCTGGCATGCCTGTACATGGCATCCTTTGAGGTCAGAAACATATTCTCTAATGACAACCCGTACAGGGACAACCTCATTACATGGAAGAGGTACATAGACAACGTCTTGGTACTGTGGAGAGGACTCAGCACCACCTGCGACTCCTTCTTGGAGTTGATCAATGGACTCAATCAATACCTTCGGTTCACCGGCACAATAAGTGAGTCAACCATCCCATTTTTGCACCTCAAGATCATCCTTGACGAGGGCATACTCAGGACGACACTGCACAGGAAGACCACTTTCTGGAACTGTCTGCTAGACTTCCGGAGCCATCATCCCAAGGCCTTACATGAAAATCTCCCATATGGCCAGTTCCTGCAGGTACGATGTAACTGCACTACACCCCAGGGTTTTGAAACAGAGGCTAACCACCTTGAGGAGAATCTCCTGGGCAGGCATTACCCGAAGAGGGTGGTAGAAAAGGCTAGGTAACGAGCAAGGAATAACAACAGACAGGCCCTTCTCGAAACCAAAGAGAAAGAACCAAGCAAAATCCCCACATGTGTCACCACCTTCACACCCCTATCCAACAAAGTGAAGAACATTATTAGACGGAATTGGAAAACCTTGAATACGGATGCACTGAAACTTGAAAAACCACGCTTTGCGTTTAAGAGGACGTCCAACCTTCGGGATACCTTGGTGAATACACGCCCACTGAACAAAATGAGGAGCCCTCAGAATGCCACACTCTGGAACCTACCACCAGTTTCAGGACACTATCCGTGTGGTAATTGTAACGCTTGCCCCACCACAACCCAGATGAAGACACTGACTTTGGGCGATTTTACATGGGAACAACGGGGGCACTCCAACTGCAACACCAAGAACTGCGTATATCTCATCACATGGCCCTCTGGTTTGAGATACATTGGCATGACATCACGCCCAGTCAGGATACGAATAAGCGAGCACAAGAGTACCATGCGACAGGGAAGGACAGCCACCAAACTGACCAAACACTATCTAGAGGTGAGTCACAACTGTGATCAACTGGCATTGACAGTCCTGGAATCAAGACCCACCTGGAATAAACAGGCCCTCCTACGTCAGGAACAGCATGGGGTCTTTCGCTTACAGACACAAATCCATGGACTGAATGATGAAATTCCCTGAGTGGAACTATAAACTTGGACCCCATACTCTGGACACCTGCACAGACAATATTACATCTGCCACTGCCCTGACAGTACAACCAGCTGCAGCTCAGTTAACCCTGAGCCTCCCAAACCCCCCCAACAAATCCCCCACCCCCCAACCGCACGTGCCCTGGCTTTTATCTATTACACTTGTTTTCTGAAACTAGGCATTGACCCACAGGGGGGTGGGTGATACATCATGGCACACGTACATCTCTAACAGTTCCACATAAAGATCTAGGTCAACAGACTACCGATGCCCTTTTTGCACTTTTCAAAGGCCCTGGGATATTATGACACTCATATGGTACGTACACTCCCCACATCGGGATTTCTATAAGTCGGTCACCCTGGATTTCTGTGCTTTACAAAAACGCATACCACCCCCAGGGAGCCAATGCAACATTATTAGACATGCCTAACTCACAGGACATCTATGTGATGTCAACGTTATCATTACGTGATATTTCATTGGCCACATTGATCAGGATCTGACCACCTTTCCCGGGGCCATTGCTCCGTTAACACATGCATGGCTGCGGCCCCTTCCCAGAGCATGCGCACCTCCGCCGTCAGACACTTTCTCTTACACATGCGCAGTAAGCTCAGACGGGTGACTATGCACAACACATACACCGATCAGGAAGGAGGAGACGCCCTCCTCTACAACCCCGTTAGCTATGAATACAAGGCGGAGGCTCCTAAACACCTTACTACAGGCAGCTGCTGAGAGATTGTAGGTGCATAGGAGCCGGCACCCAATGCAACCGTGAGTAAAAACCACTGTGATGGTGGTAGGGGTATGCGATAACCATGCAGTGTCCACTAGGCTTATGACAGCTGCCCCACATTGCCGGAGCTGGTTTTCATTACAACTCTGCCCGCATTTGCATTCTCTCCCCCATATATAGCAAATAGGGTGCGGGCATCCAGCGGTGACTAGCCATGGGACACTACTCCCCTGCCTTGGGTTGTATGACGTTACAACGCATGCTGTTACAGCGAATGCTGTTACAACGAAAGTTTTACAACGCGAGTGCATTGACAACGCAGGACATTACAACGCAAGTCTTTACATCGACTTGCACTAGATGGCGTGCTAACATTAAAAAAGTGTAATTTACTATTCCAACTCCAGTCCACGTAACAGTAGGGAAGGTGTTGGGATAGTAAACTACACTATTTTTAATGTTAGCACGCCATCTAGTGCAAGTCGCTGTAAAGACTTGCGTTGTAATGTCCTGCGTTGTCAATGCACTCGCGTTGTAACAGTTTCGTTGTAATGTAGTGCGTTGTAAAAGTTGCGTTGTAAAGGTTGTTCCCCGTGCCTTGTGAGGGTAAGCAGGGCACAGCCGTCACCTTTAATCCTGCAGTGATGTTCTGTATGTATGCTTTACCATGTCTCGCCAGCACATTTTCTGGTAAATTGGGATGACTGCATGATTAAGTGACGTTGCCGCATGGCCAGAGACGGCATGCCTATTGAGGGGGTTCAACTCCTGCAACCCCTCTGGGTGTGGTGCACACCAGGCAGGGTGCCTCACTTTTTTTGCCGGACCCCTCACTGCCAGTAGGGATAACTCCCACAGCAACAACCACCGATGTACCTGGGGTGCCGTGTTCACGATCTGTGACTCCTTTACGTGACACGGCGCTACCTAGTCTCCCTGCCGGCACCACTTGATGTTTACTGTAACTATGTCCTATTATTATTGTTCTTTTTAGTGTTCATCTGTTTTTGGTCTGGTCATGCTGTCATTGACGCAACCTTACAGTATGTGCAAAGGTTTAATACACACGTTTGCCATAAGACGCCTGACGCATGTAGGTACCTTTCGTGCTTGGGTATATCTACAAGTCGAGATTGCAGACCAAATTATAGGGACACTTACCCTGCGGTCTACCCCAAGCCACCTCACACCCATGTGGGTTACCATCCTGGATCCCCTTCCTTTTCTGTCGTGCGCAATCACCGCATCAGTTAGTCCCTGAAGAAACGCCATTGATCATTCTGACTATTTAGGCGTGTAACATGTCGACATTTTGTTAAGTTACACGGGCACATTAGGCTTCATTGTAACTAACCAACCTTCTGGTTTTTTAACCTACATGGGGAACCACACTATTAAAGAGTCCAGCAGTGGAAACCCCTAGGTAATTTTATCTACCCCTGTACGCACCTCACCACTTTTCTCACTGGATCCACCCCACACACCCGCACTCACCAAACTGCTTTTCTCTTTAAAGATCTCCGTTAAAGTGACTCTTCGGGGGCCCGACGGGCATTGCAGCACTGGCCCGACGAGGAGCAAAAGTCCGATGATGAAGCATGACATCCTTCGGGGTGTGTGAGGGCAACTAAGAGGCAAGACTTGGCCCTCCCCTTCGGGATTGGATCCTTGATACTGGGGATGAATCTCTGCCTCTCTCTTTTTCACTCTCTTCTTCTAGATCTTTCCTACTCTATATCTTTCCTCTCTTTAGACTGGGTGACACCTTGCACCCTCTACATGGAACAGTGTCCCTTGTGATTTAGCAAGCACCTAATGGTGCCTTCCACATGGTGCAGGGGTGTGAAGGGGGGCACCATTGTTACACCTCAGGGCCACATGCGGATGGCCAGGAGGAGAGTGGGCCATGCAAGGGGCCCCAAAGACACTTTCCGACAGCAGTTCCATGTCCGAAAGGCTGACATGAAACTGCTGTCAAAAAGTGCCATCATAATACTGACGGCGGAAATGTCATCCTCAAAGGAATATAAAGCCTTTCCGACTGGTTGATGGCTCTTTGAGCCCATCGGAACCGAGTCGGATTCCCCGGCCGGTTTAAACTCCGACCACGTCATTGTAATACGGCAGTCTGAGTTTAAACATACAATGTCGGTCAGAAATCCTCTGACCGGCGTTTGGAGGCTTTCCGACCTACATTGTAATTAGGCCCTTTATGTTGAGCAGATGAAGTGGTTGTCAGACTCAGAGTAGTCCAAGATCCCTTAATAAACAGTTGATGGTGTGCAGTTATTTGTCTGCTAAAATTTGTGGTGCAGAATGATTCATGAGATATTATCAAATTGCACAATTGGGATAGGGAGTATAATAATTGTTGGGATTGTACTAATATTGATTGATGTTAGTGGAGACTATTGCACAAACGGAAAGCTTCATCAGTTACAGTGATTTCCCTCTGGTTGAGATTTCATGGACAACTGTAAGTGTAGATCGTTCTTATTATGAATGAGCTACTTTGAATTCTTTAGTGGAGCAGACAAAAAGTTATTTGTGTTCTATGCTTGCTTAGAAATGTAGACTTAGTGTATGAGCAAATTGTAAAGGAGGGAGTACCGCTGCGAGGAGTGAAAGAGTACATCATAGTGTGCAGCACTGAGATTGGTCGGTTGGTGTTAGTGTCGCGCTGCTATTGGTTGATGATGACACAGAGTCCTACATTGGGAAAGCTCAGTTGTGAAGTGCCGCACTGTTATTGGTTGATGAGACATCAAGTATTGAGCTGTAACAGGACTGGAGAAAGAGACTGATGTATATGCAATTGAAACAGAATGAAAACATTACATTTGATCACTGCACATTTATTGTTGAATTATTGCAAAAATGAAATGCTTCAAAAATCTTTGAGATCTGATGACAGGTGATGTAGGGGTTCCAGTTAGGGAAGGTGAAGAGGTACCACCAAATGGTACAGCAGGTCAATGCTCGAAAAAATGCAGAGCTCCATAGCTGTGTGTGACTTCATCAATGGTGCAAGATTACTGAAAATGAGGGTCTATTTAAATTTCCATAACATGGTACATTAAATGTAATGGTTATCGAACTCCTAAGGGAGAAATTATACAAGATGAAACCACCTCCTAGACCCACACATTATGAAGCAGTAAATGCTTCGGAGCGAGCAGCACATGCTAAAGAGAAGGAGAAATACCAGAGCTAGGCAAAATTTAAACAGATGCTCAATGGGATGAAGGACAACATAGGTGAAGAACATGTATAATCAAGAAAGCTAGAAAATACCCAGCCATAACTACAGAAAAGGCAAAAAGATAATCGGAAAAAGGGAAATGATGAAGAAGCTGTAAGAAAACAGAGACTGATAGTAATTCAGGGATGATATGTTGGATGCTTTATTGGCTTCACATCACCATATGTGGCCCCTACAAAAAATATTGATAGCGATACAGCTTGCAGTGCTAAGTGGCCACAGTCCCTGCTTACCCAAACATAATTCAATTTGAGAGATCACTTCAAGCTCCACCTATTGAAGCGGTTCCTACTATAATAACACCAGGTGTTGCTGCTTCGATTGTTACAGTTCCTGCCCCTGTACTACAAGTTTTGACAGCACAGACATTAGCTAGGCCAGTTGTTGTTGCCCCAATAAATATTGTCCCGAATGCTGAAGTCCAAGGAGCTGTAGGAGGAGTAGCTGCAGCAAAAAACATCCCGACATCGCATAATGCATAGATTGTTGACTGGCTACCACAGCAATATGTTTAATCTTTAAGAGAAGGAAGGAGAATTGTCTTTACGACACCCATTGCACAGGAGAGGCACGAGTATTTGAGGATGGAATTTTTCCCCCTTGGTTTGAAGAAGTCACTGACAATAAACAGACAGGAAGTGCAGAGAGATGCTCTACTAGCCAAGAGAAAGCAAGACCTTTAGAGGTGCCAAAATTAAAGGTAGAATTTGAAGAAATTATTAGTGGTTATTTAGATATCTCACATTTGGATCATCACCAGGAAAATGAATTGATATATCTGAGTAAAGAAATTACAAGGCTTGCAACTGCTAGACATGACAAAACAACTGTGTTTACAGGAAAATATGAAGTGGTTCTTTCAAAGAGTGTTGTATTGCAAAGAAGGTTTAGGGCACAATGAGATGATGGAGCCATTGTGACTATGTGATCTTCAGGAATTAGGTTATATATTGCGGAGTTAGTAAAATTATTCCCCAAATGGAGTAATTTTTACAGATTAGAAAGCAAATGGGCAAAGAAACAGGGGAAGAAAAATAAGCCATCAGAAGCAGCAGAGGCAAACAGCAAACCATCACCAGCACCCCCAGATGAAGTTAAAGCATCTAGTTTTCCTATGAATGAAATACCAGCTGGAGGGTATGTGCATGTACCATGGAGTAAAGCGAGCTGGCAACATTTATGAACACATTTCTGGAGGTAAATGTGCTCAAAAGTTCCTCTTCAGAAAGTATGAATTTACAACCACAGGCAAAGGATCAAGACACTGCATGTTATTTCTTTAGATAACCCACCATGAAGACACTGTCAAGGCATACAAGAATAATTTGACCCATCTAATAAGACCCTTAGAAAAGACATACATGCTGGCATTAGAGGAAAGAAGAGCTAAAATATTTCATTGTAAGAACAAAGAGTATGATCTTAAGAACATTTGGAAGAAAGAAGAAGATGACTACAAAAAGAAAATGGTGTATCCAAAGTAGAAATTAGATAGATGGCAAAAAGGGAAATTATGTGTTTCTAAAAGAAGAAACCAATTTAGAAAAAGTTACATTGGGTGGTTCAGTAGTTGTGCACACACATTTGAAGCTATGGGAGGACCTATTCAAATTCTTACAAGGGAAGAAGTAGTCATTCCCGGCGTTTATTTTGTTTGTGGGCAAGATGCTTATTTCAGTTACTGGCTGATTGGGATGGAATCTACTACTTACCCTTAATGCTTCCTAAAATGTACCATGTAAATACCATAGATTCTTTAACCATGACACCATCCCATAGACATACACCAAGTGTTTATGACGGAAAACAGTTTGTGGGAGACATTTGTGGAGCAATCATATCACCAGAAGGAGTGGTTTTAAGTGATGAAAAGATTAGAAAGCTGTCAACAGAAGGGGATAGATTAGCAACTAGTACATCTAGTGCTTTCCTTGATGTTAACACAGAATTAGTGGCTATTAGATCAATGGTTTTACAAGATCGGTTAGATTTAGACATTTTACTGGCAGAAAAAGGGCGAGTCTGCCAGATGCTCAGCATTGCAGTTCATACATCCCAGATGAGAGTAAAAAGATAGAAGAATACACAAAGAACATTTCTGACCTGAAACCTGAACTAGAACCATTGGAAACTATTAGTGTATTGGAGAATTTAGGTAAAGGAGATTCTGCTATTAGGAACTGGTTTGCAACAGTAGGAAGAGGCCTTTTTAGAGTCATTCTGAAACCTGTACTAACCATAGGTGTTCATTTGATAAAGTTAACACATTCTATAAAATAGCTAGATGCCATCTAAACAGAAGAAAGAATAGAGAAAGAAGCAGAGTAATTAGGAGAAAATTAGAATTACAAGAGAAAAAGAATAGAAAATACAAGAAACAGGGAGACCTTGGAAAACAAGGCTCAACAGAAAGTGAGGGCATACTTTAAAAGATTAATTTGTGAAGAAATTGTTAAGGTTTTTCAACCATCAGAGAAGGGAAACTGCTAACACGAATTTAATTATTTACAAAATATCTTATTAAATAAAATAATACTTAATAATAAATAAACAACAGAGGTCTCGATTACAATGTCAGTCGGAGTTGCCTCCGACCGACACCGGTGCAGTCTTGGGACTGACTGGCCTCAGGACAGCGGTTCTGACACTGCAATCATAATGCAACCACACATGGTGCAGTCGCATACTCCCATTTCTCTCTGGGAGGCTGTGCTGTGGCCGTAAACCAGCTGTAGCACAAGCTCCCATGGAGAAATGGGAGATTCTGTTAATCTCTGCACCGCAATACAAGGTGCAGGGATTAACTATGGTGCCCCCTCGCCCCCAATCGGAGGCCACAGGAGAAAAGGGCCCTGCTAGGTGCCCCCAAATTCGCTTTCCAACAGTCTTCCCATGTCATAAATCCCAGCATGGAAAGCCTGCCAGAAAACGAGCATGGTAATCCCTACGGCGGAAACGCCATCCATTGGAATTATGTTGCAGTCTCCAACTGGCTGACGGGCTCCAGGAGCCCATCGGAATCCTGCCAGAATGACTGGCTGGTTTCACTTTCGACCGCCTAGATTGTAATTAGGCAGTCGAAAGTGAAACCAAGATGTGATTCGGAAAGCCTCTGACCCGAGGTCAGAGGCTTTCCGAATCACATCATAATAGGGCCCTAAGTGATTTGAACATAAAACCCTTTAGCTCATACCTAACTCTCTCTATTGAATGAACTAAAATAATGATTAACTTCAGCTCTTTCCATTTCAGTCAACATCAAAGATCCATTGACCTTGTAATCAGATTTGTGGTGATGAGTAAGTGACAAGGGAACCCAGTGCTCCAGCAACTTCTTCACTCTTTTTAACAAATACTATAGCTTCCTGGGCATATTTTTCCTCTATTGGAATATGATATGGGAATCCACAGTCACAGTGTGTGCTACCATTAGGCAATTGCATGGGATTCATCAGATGCATCATAACGGTCTAATCCACATGGGCCGTTGTTGCAACTGGAGCATATGGGGCATGTTTATGTGCCCCTTTCACGGCCAGACCGTCATTTCTCGTGCTGCTCCTGCAGCATAAAATGCAAAATCATATCTATGAAATCACGCAAAGCCACTTTGCGTGGTTTTGAATGGCCTCATAGATATAGAGTAAGGAAGGGCAGTGCAAATCACAGAGTTGCCTTACTCTGTGCTTGGAAGGCATTCCATGTATATTGCAGTGGGTGTAACCAAGCAATAGCCATCGATTTTGACACTTCGTCAGATTTATAAAACTGATGGAACAAGGACTCGTGGAAAAGAGACTTGCTCTGAAGCAATCCTCTCATTTAAATTCTAACCTTGTATTAACTATGTATTGTGTAAACTAATATGCACCACATTTGACATAAAAGACAGAGAAGCTTGCCTATGTGTCTTACTAATAAGTAACTCAAGCGAAATTCTAAAATGGTTGCTAACGGGAAATCTTTATTGCGCATGCTTCAACTGCATCTATGCAGTATGATGAGCTGTCGCTTGGAGGGAATTTCTTGCGCCTGCGCAGACGCTATTAAAATGGCTGCTAGAAAGCTCACATGCATGGCATCTGCTCTGCTAAAACTAAACCAAGCTGTTTTACTAATGCTAATGCGTGGAAAGCATTTATAAGTAAATGGGGTGAGAGTAGAGATAGGTGGTATACAGTGAAACCGTTTTATTTTGAAATTAATATTTGTCTTTTTGACTTTCCTATTAGTATGTATTTGGGCCTCTCGTACAAATCCGGAGTCTGTAACCCACCTGACCTCCGCACATGCGTGGTGTGACTGAGCCGGAAGAAGTGATGTGACTCTTGAACACAGTGCAAGGACGCAAAAGATACATACTCTGGGAACCAACTCGAAAGTCCTCTGAAATGAATGGGAACACATGAAAATTATACTTTTGTGTCTAATAAGATGTGAATACGGGTGGGAATAAAGATTTATGAATAAAAATTAAGCAGTTAGATCTTTGAACAATAGACTGAAAGACTAAACTGAAAAATAAGCATGGTGTGATGATCATCCCCCTGGCCTGTCCAATCAGAGTTAGTATTTTCTTGCAATATTGAAACATTAATGGATGGTACATGAATGTCGAGGAGTATACCTGAGGTAGTTTTAGTTAGTTAGTCAGATGCAGATGGAGACGGAGATTTGCTGAATGCTGCAGAGCTCAGGATGCTGTCGGAGTGATGAAGAATCGAATGCAGAACCATCTATCCTATAATTAATTTAGAAGAAAATCACAGAAGAATCTCGAGGAGGAAGAGAGTGTCAGAGAGGGGTGCTACGCATGTGTCGGTGTTAGAGAGGTCATCTATCCTGTCCTGATTCCTGTCCTGGAGCCTTTGTCGCCTGATCTTTCCCGGGGGACCCTTAACAGCTCCTTGGCCAGAGGGTTGGTTTTCACACCATCCTAGGTAAATATATTTCCATGAATGTGCAGATGTGCTTTTCTCTCTATCCTCTCCCTTCTGAGCAACGTCATTGTAGAGTATGATATATTTGTTTGATTGATTGATAATTGAATCTTCCTTCCTGTGAGTGACAGAAACTGTACTGTACTCTGAGAGTGGTTCACATGAAATTAATTTAGATAAAGCCTTCAAAAAATGTTCCCGAGTCTGTGGTCATTTCATTGCAAAGAGAAATAATTCATGTCATTTCACCATCAACTAGTTCAACTAATGGTCCATTGACCAGAGGAAAGAACTTTTTGATCAGTGAAAGATTAGTTAGGAATGATAGGTAACTAACCTTGGAGTAAGAAACAACACAAACTTTGACTCGAGCGGTTTTACTGGCCTGTGTGTGTATGTGTGTTTATGGGCCCTGGTGAGTATATGGTATTGAAGTATCTGTTTCTGGTTTACCGCTGGATCAAAACCATGTACACCTGGGAAGCTCCAAAACCTTATACCTCCCGAGGTGAGGGGTAACAAGGAGAAATAACTTTATTTCTTCTCGTTTATTCCTCTTTCCATGTGTGGTGCATTATGCAGCACACATGGAAAGAGAAAAACACTACTGAGGATTCTTTGTGTGCATAAAGGTGCACCTTTCTGTACAAAAACAATCCTGCCGACAACACAGGCACCCTTGCACCATGGTGAAAGGGTGTCTGCCTGACGCTAGACTCCCAAAAGGGCACCAGTGCTGAGGAAAAGGACTGGATTGCACAGCAATTGATAAATACGGTGTTATCCTGCCCTTTCACTTTGACGTAGGGCACCGCAGCAAGGTGACTTGCTGTGCTGCCCTATGCCAAATCCCCATCAATGGGTGCTTTGGTGTACTTGATATGGTATGACTCTGTCTTGCCTGTAGAGACACAACATAGGGCCCTGCATCTCCCTCCCTGCTTGGGGTAGGACAGCCAGGCCCACACCGCCGTTTTTCTCCACCAGGCATTTCGTCGGTGGGCAGGAGTCTTTGGAGACCGGTGTTTTGGGCAGGGGGGGCGTTGCTTGAGCTTCTCTCCCTTTCACTAGCTCCCCCAGGTAATTATAGCAGACACAGAGGGGCAGATTTATGACGTCTGGCGCATCTCTGCTAATCAGCAGAGATGCGCCAGAAGAGTTGCGACGCATCTGCCCACCCGTGCGCCACCATTGATGCGCCGCATTTACAATGCGGCGCACCGTGGCACTCGGATGGGCAGATGCGTGACGCATCTCCTGTCGGAAAGGCGGCGCATTGCTGGAGTTGCGTCACAAGCGCGACGCAGCTCCAGCAAGGCTCGGGGGTGCCCTATCCCTTACATGCTACGTCAATCCTTACGCCTGCTTCAAGCAGGCGCAGGGTTTTGACGCAGCATGGCCTTAAAAGTGACTGAGTGAAATCTTGTAGATTTCACTCAGCCACTTTTAGGAGGCGTTCCTGCGCCGGAACGCCCCCCCCCTGCTCCAGAACGCCTACATGTGGCGCAGGGCTTTACAACGTGACGCATCTACCAGATGCGTCACGTTGTAAATACCCCGCAGCATGGCGCAGGATTTGCGCCGCCGCTGCGTCACAAAAGTGACGCAACGGCGGCGTAAATGAGGCGCAAGGGGCTCATAAATCTACCCCAGAGGGCTTAAGGGGGGGAGAGAGAGAAAGAGAATGAGATAAGGAGAGCGAGATAACACAACATGGTGAAAGGAAGCAGGGCAGGTTTGAACATTTCTGCCACTGCTGCTTTGGGTAACTAGTCCAGCATTGGGTGTGGCTGCTGGTCCTTCGGAGCCCTCTCTCTCATCTGTTATCTTCGCTCAGCTCAAGCTGCCTTCCTTTTAAAAAGCCGCTTGATTCCACTTTAATTTTTTTCAATGAAGGTCACCATCTGTGTCATATCAGTGCAGCAATGTTGTATAGACTTCTGTGCAGAGAGAATGACTGTTTATTACTGGTTTCCTCGGTTAGTGCTTTGAAACACAATTGTGTCATAAAACTGGGAATAAAGTTCCCACCAATCTTAAATGCATGCACGGTTGCTGTTACCCTCACCAAAAAGCTTGTGATTTCAGTTGCAATACACGAGTAAGCCTAATTTACACTCTTCTCTGAATGGAGCTAGGGCAGTACAGGGGTTTAATATCTTCCGCACCCACTTTTGCAATAGCATTATAATCTAAATGGCCATGTATGTAATCTTTGCAAGATCTCTCCAGAGTGCCACTCCCACATTTCCTTTCTTGCAAAGGATACTATTTTTTATCTTTGAGATTGTTGCTATTCATGAAGACTTTTGACCTGGTTACAGTTGGGCTTGTAATCCTGCTTCAGAGCAAACTCCCATTTATACCCAAAACGGATTAGAAGATGAGATCCATAACCCCGATGCAGGAATTTGCCTCCGAGATTTTTATGTAATACCAGCTGACAGAATGGGTGCAAACTGCGCACAGTAACAGTTAAAATTCCGCTATTCTCTGTCCTAGGAAAATCATGAATACAATTCACACGTCCTCATTCTGTGTGTGCAATTTGGAATCGGGTGCACATTATGCACTCACGACTTAATCCGCCACACAATAGGGGTAAATAGAAAGTGAAAGATTTGTACCCGTGGTATTCAAGCCATTGCTGTTTTGCTCAGCCGGCTCAAAGTTTATATGAAGAATTTGTTTGAAACAGCAAACATTTCTTCTGTTACATTTCTATCATGCTTGACCCCATTAAGGTAAACTCTCATTTATCTTTTTATTGTTTTCCTTCTTGCAGCATTACATTCTTCCTTTATTTGAATGCACACTACATTTTTTTCTGAGTTATGTTTCAATTTAAAGACAAAGATAAGGACGCCAAACTTAAATATACCAACACCAGTTAAAAAGTACAATTAAGTAAAAGTAACCCTGCAAGCACACTATTTGTACTAGTCAAGCACACTTTCTTGATATGAAGCATGTCAACAGTTATTAATTTCATGCAATCCAGATGTCTGCAAAAAACAATAACCTCATTTAGCTGATATGTCCTATTTAATAATGCCCTATCTCTTTTATGATAGCACTGATGCCCTTCTCAATTTTCATTATATTGCCTTATAAAATTGTAACGTGCAAAATGTTCTCTTATCCGATTAACATCTTTTATATTTTTCATTTTTTATTAATCTATCATCGTTTGCATTATCGCTCAGGGATCCGTCTTCCACAATATTTGCAAACAAATGGATGCCATGAATTTCCACTGCAAATAAAGACAAGCAGAGCAATCAGGAAATTCAGGAGAAGGTGCTTATACTTTCTCTTTACAATGTCTGCATAGTCCCTTAGATATTAGAATGGCCTGAAGTTGTAATTTATCACACACTTGTTTCATAAGGAATTTCTATCAAAGAAGCTGGAAGGACAGTTGTCTCCCTGTCAAATTCCATCCGAGCAATGTGTAACTAAAATGACACTCTAGTTTGAAACTACCAACAATACATTTAAAAACCTTAAAGGCATAGCCTTTGTTTACTGGTGGACATGACTCACTCACACCGAGGACTATGACCATAGGATGTTGGAGGAAAAAGGGAATAGATGATGTCTGGAAGGGGACCCACATCACTGGCAGTGGTACAAAAAAGTGCTTGGATGTTTGCCACTGCCTTCCCATTGGTCTAACACTCCGGATACTCCGGATACTACGTCAGTTTTCATTCTATGTTATGCTAGTCAAGAGCCAGCAATAGTACACTCACAAGTGCTCTTTACCTTGAACATTCCCAGCTGCACTGTCAAGAAAATGGCATACAAGTGTCTAAGAAAAAGCTTAAGGTCTCACTCAGATACAATAAGATTCCTTGTTTTCTCTGGAGCAAGGTACTTTCGGTATCTTAAAGGAGTGCATTTTGTAAAAGGCGTTGCGCATCTCCATCGGTACTTACCCTGGCCTGCCCCACTGCCTGATGGGTCTGCGTTTACGTGCTCTTCTGGTAGGCACCACAGGAAGTTAAGGCCCCTTTCCACTTGCCTTGGGAGCAGCAAATGACAGCCGATATGGGCTTTCCTTTTTAAACTGCCAGCCATATAGGATTTGGTGGCCCAGGTGTTTCAAGAATTTAAATCTCCGTCCTCAGACTGACTACTTGAATGTATTCTCTCACATCCGAGTATAGGGGCAAGAAAAACTAAAGTCCTGTGTACAACTGACCGGTGGCAAAATATTCCTTAATTATCTAGCCTTTTACCCCTCTAAACTTAAATTATGTAAATATTTGTGAGCGTTTTCTGGGATGGATTAAAGCCCTTTAATAACCCAATGGTTTGTGCTACTTCTCTTGACACTCATGTTACATATAACTACTTAGGGGGGCATGCCCCTTAGATTACAGAACCTTAAAGGTTACATTCAGGATTTTAATAGACCTTTATGCAAATAGGATCTGAAATCAATTAACTGATGCTAGACAGTTGATTGGCAGAAGGATGTTGAACATTTATTTGGATTTATCTAAAACTCAGACTTTCAGATGAAGGGCATGATTTAGATTTCAGCGGATGGGTTACTCTATCACAACGCTGACCGATATCCTGTCCGCCGAAATATAAATCCCATAGGATATTATGTGATTTATATTTTGGTGGACAGGATATCCGTCACCGTTGTGACGGAGTAACCAGTCTGCCGAAATCTAAATCAAGCCCTATGAGACATACTCCTTCACTTTGAAGTCTGCCTAAATACCTTCAAGACCAGTACATGTGTTTTATCAAACTGGCATATCACAACCTTGCTTTGGTACACACACTAGTTTGTTTAATGGACACATCTAAAATTGTGTGTGTATTAATTTGTGGATAAATACCAATAACTGCATCTCTCAAACCTGTTTTGTCCTTATGGTAAACAAGCGAGGTGCGGAGGAAGTGTCTTGGAGCATTTCGCACTTCAAAAAATTCTACGCCCCCATCCTGAGGCAGAGGTGGATACCCCGAACCTGGAGGACAGGGATGGAACCTTCATAGCTGATGAACTGTCAGGTAACTCATCAGAGACAGTGGCAGTAGAACTCAAGGCGATCACCCCAGGCGACGATGCTGCTGAGTGAGAGGGATCTGTTTTGCCAGCTGTGCCAGTAGGACATGATCACCACACCCGGTATCACCACAGGAGTAATCCAGCACCCTCATCTTGCCTGAAAGACCATGCCATGTAGGGGTCTGTCCTGAGAAGACATTTAATCCAGGAACCTTTTCCCGGTGAATCCTTGTGGGACAGGAGTCCCTACATGCTGGGTTCTATGGAATGTTTCATTGATGTGCAATTGTTGTTGTTTGATGAGTATCACCCCGAGAGGCAAGATGGCGGCCGATACACCGGCTGGCTAAGCAAGCTCTAGCACTCACCTGAGCAGCATCCCCTCTCTGCATAGCTCTTCATTTCTTATCACCGGGTTGAAGAATTAGAGACGTGGTTCTTCTATCGGAATGCTCTTGTGCTGGCTGTTGTGGCAGCGAAAGGTTTCGGCACCCGAGTGTTTGCTGCCATTGAGTTCCGCACATCAAGTGGCAACGGGGATCTCTCGGATCCGGCAATCTGCCCAGATGGCGCCGAAAGCAAGCAGAAGGGGTCCCAAACCTCGTGGGTTACAGGTCGCCTCTGGCAGCCCCGCAAACTCAGCCGGCAACCTGGAGAGAAACCGAGCATCGCTGGGTAAAGCAGACACCCGGCAGGGAGACGGCGGAATCGGAGTTGGAGGAGGCAGAGGAGACGCGCCTGCCAGCAGCAGGCAGACAGTTACCTCCATGTTCAAAGCCCAGCGCCAGAAGCCGAAAAACAGCGCGGAGGTCAAGGAGGTACCGACTGGCCCCTCGGGGAAAAGTAATGTATCTATAACTATTCCTACAATCACAGAGGGGCCCAAGACTTCGGAGACGGGGAAAGAGAATGAAATTTTAAACACCACTCTGGTGCTTCTGTTCTGGGCAGGGAGTATAATTGCTTGCTGCAGGGCTTACCGATTGATGAGGCGGTTAATATTATGAAACCTTCCCTCTCTGATGTTAATTCTATGACTCTGACTTCGATAGAGGGGGAGCCCGGTGGAATTGGTAGGGCGATCGCATCCCAGGTAAAATGCATTGTGGGTAATGCAGTTCGAGATAACATTGCACAGATCAACCTGCCTGAATTATTTAAAATAAGTGCTGATACCCAAATCATTCAACCAATTCTTGATCAAAATCTAGAACTAAGCGCCAGGATAAACGGAGACTCAGGTGAAATTTTTTTCTCAATGTCTGATCCATCTGATCCATCTGTCTCCTCGGGGGATGAAAGCCTTGGGAGAGGATGGGGGGAAGATGATAGTGATCTCAGCGGTCCTGGCTTGGATACCGAAGAGGGGGGGACAGTTTGAAGGAAAAAAATGAGCTCCCATACCCTGGATAAAGTCTCCGACCAAGGAGGGTCAATGGTTTGGGATTACTCCTTCACTCCTAATATGGGAGAGACCAGGAAAGCATCAGCTGAGGATGTAAATCAAGCTCAAGCTCAAGCTTTAGTCCAGACTTCAAACTTAAATCTGTCTGAAGAAGTTACCCTCACCACTATCTATCAAAGTATCTTGGCGCACAGGGAGGAAACCAGGGCTGAGAGCGTGCGTATCCAGGGAGGGTATCGCAAAGTGCAGAACGCGATTCGAAGAGTGGCCAAGACATGCTCAGATATTGCTACAAGAGTGGGAGAGGCAGAGATCAGAATTTCTGCAGTGGAGGACGAATTAATAGCACAGAAAACCCGGACTCAGTCCCTGGAAACACAAAGGGCAGACATAACATGGAAACTGATGGATTTAGAGAATCGTGCAAGAAGAAACAACCTACGCATACTGGGTATTCCGGAAGGGATTGAAGGAAAAGACGCCCATAAGTTTGTTGTTGATTTGTTTAATGAAGCATTCCCGGATTTGAAACAATGGGATTGGAAGATTCAGCTTCAGCGTGCTCATTGCTTCCCCTTCAAACAATACAAGGAGAATAGTCGTACACGTGGAAAACCCCGTGCCATTCTGATCTGCTTAAATAACTTTTTGGCTTGAGAAGCACTATATGATCTGGCTCGGCCTGATAGGAAACGGAGGGGTAAAGGGTGTGAATTCTTTGTCAGGCCCGACTACTGTCAAGGAACAGTAGAGAAGAGATGGCAGCTCCGGCAATTAATTCCAGGCTTTCAAGAGAAAGGGGTTCAAGTGTTTTTATTGAACCCAGCAAAGCTCAAGGTCATTGTAAATGGGGCTGTAAAATGTTTTACTTCTGAAATTCAGGCAAAAGAATTTTTGCTCACATTGAAGGGTGGCTTGGGTGGCTTGGGTACAAATTAGAACATTGTCGCTGATGTATTAATATAGGGATGGGCTACTGATAGCTCTGTTAGCTCGGGTTCTTTCTTTAGTTAATGGGAGTGAGAGTGGAGCTGCTCAGTGAAGTGAGAGGGAGGCGGAGCTTGCTTTCCATCACCTAGGACCTTGGTCCTTGTGCCTCATTTGGTGGGGGGAAGGGAGGGTAGGGTGGGTGGGCGGGTGGGATGGTGGTACAGGGGGTGGGGAAGGGAGGGGTTTTCGTTCTTGTTTCTTCGACAAATTTTTTACGAATAGATTATGAGTTACAGCAGTTGAAAAATTACATTTTAAGAGGGGGAACATTTTTTTTCATGTGTTTATATGTGATTTTGATTGAGGAGGTCTGTGTACATTTTGATGACAAGTAGACTACGGATTTGCTCTCTTAATATCTGTGGTCTTAATGATAGGTGGAAACGTGGGATGTTGGCAAAACAACTACGTTTTATGCGGATTGATGTACTGTGCCTTCAGGAGACTCACATACAATGGAATAATCGTAGATGGTTGGGGGAACTTGGTTTTGAGACAGTAACATGTACTCGTCAAAGTATAAACATAAGGGGGTGGCAATACTATCAAAGAAGGGAATATGTCAATGTAAGAGGACAAAAGCAGATAACCTGGGTCGCTGGGCGATTGCAGAAATTATAGTAAATAATTCAGTTCTGACTTTATGCTCAATATATGGGGCTAATCTTGATGATCCTGAGATTTTGACCTTTTTAAGTATAGAATTGGCCCTATGGCCAAGTCCCTTAATAATATGTGGGGACTTTAACATTCATATAGACAGTCAATATGATTTGCATAATTTGTCAATATATCAAGGTAAAAAAGTCAGGGTCTTCAGAGCCCTTCAAGGGCTAGTAACTGAATATGGGCTATCTGATAGCTGGTTCAAACTTAGATCTCCAGACCCAGGCTACACTTTTTTTTCTGACCCCCATAATAAACACGTGAGGTTAGATTATTTTTTTCTTTCAACCCATCTGGCCAGTGTTTGTGATATTGAGATTTTCCCCAGAGTGATTTCGGACCATAACCCATTAATAATAGAGATTCCTATCCAAGGGATGGGTAAGGTTCAGCGGCCATGGATGTTTGAGAGAAAACTTCTGCTGGATAGGGCATATTGTTCTCACATGGCTACTTGGATAACTGAGTTTTTTTCAATTAACCGAAATACAGCATCACCCTGTGTAGTATGGGATACGTTCAAAGCAGCTGTCAGAGGGGAAACTTTGAGTTTCACTATTGCACGCCAAAAAAAGATACAAAGGGAGATCCAAAATTGTGTGGAACTTTTAAGGCAAGAAAAATATGACCTAATAAATAAGATTTTGCAGGGGACAAATATAGCGAAGTGCCAGCAATACATTGCTAAATTAAAGAACAAAATTCATGAGTATATTAGTACGGAGATCGCAGCTAGATATATTCAACAGAAGACAGAGGCATAAGAGTTGGGTGAAAATACTGGTAGAGTTTTACCCAAGCGAACTAAACAACGGGAGGCTGCTAATCGAATTCTTAAAATCAATGATCATGAAGGACATGCTCAAGAGACTCCTATTGGAATTTTAAGGGTTTTTCAAAAATTCTATAAACAGCTGTATTCGCAGGACCCTACCGTGATAGAGAATGATATTCTTTCAGAGTTTTTAAATGAAATAGAAACGATGAAGGTCCCTCAGGGTCAAAAGGAAACTCTGGAAACTCAATTTAATTGGGAGGAAATAGAGCTCGCTTTGACTTCCCTAGCTCCAGGGAAAGCAGTTGGCCCTGACGGCATCCTGCTGGAATTTTATCGTGTATTTCGACAAGAGCTCAAACACGATATGACACATCTACTTGAACATGCACGCAGCAAGTATGAGATTCCTGACTCTTGGCGAATGACCACCATCATTGTCTTTAAAAAAAAGGGTAAACCAGAGTTGAGCCCTGCTTCCTATAGGCCAAAAACGCTTATTAATAGTGATAGTAAAATATATTCGAAATTACTGGCAACAAGGCTAGGTAAAATTATAACTCCCCTGGTTTCCCAATATCAACATGGCTTTATTCCAGGAAGGGACACGACTGATCATGTCCGCCGGGTGATTGCCCTTCTTGATTGGGCTCAAGCCAGAAGGTCACCGCTGGGAGTTCTCCTCTTGGACGCCGAAAAGGCGTTTGACAGGGTCTCCTGGCGGTTTCTTTGGTCAGTTTTAAGCTGGAAAGGCCTGGGTACAGATTTTATACGGGCAGTCAAAGTGATGTACACAAACCCTGAAACCGTAATTAGGATAGCAGGTCAGGAATCAACAACATTTACTATAAGCAGAGACACAAGGCAGGGATGTCCCTGTTCACCCCTCCTTTTTGCCCTATATATTGATCCTTTCTTAAAGAAGTTAGAGACTAACACTTACATTAAAGCAATTGAGACGGGAGGGGCAATATACAGAGCATTGGTTTATGCTGATGACATCGCGGTCCTTACGAGCGATGTCGCTTCTGCCTTTCCAATAGTTATAGATCTAGCAGATCAGTATGGGGTTTTGTCTGGGTACAAACTAAACGTCGATAAAAGTTTAATTTTAGGTTCTGGTATGTCATGCCTTCCTGGTTTTCCAGTTGTAACTGAGGCTACGTATTTGGGCATTATAATCACGGCCCAAGTGGAAAAAATCCCAGATCTGAATCTTTGCCCTTTAATTGAAGCTAGTGATAAGAAACTGGAGAGGCTGGATCATCTACATTTATCTTTGATTGGGCGGAGTAATGTTTTGAAGATACTGATTTTACCTAAATTTTTATATTTGTTTAGGACTATACCGCTTGAGTTTCCATCCTCTTTTTTTTGAAAATGGAAAGGGTATGTTCTAGGTTGCTCAGGTCTTATCGCCGATCTAGAAGAGCAGCCAAGTGGCTGATCCTCCCCAAACATCGTGGGGGATTAGCCATTCCGAATTTCTTACTTTATTATTGGGCCGCAATTCTCCAACATATGCCTATTTTACTTATTGGATCAAAATCTAATATACCAATGGCAAACCGCCCATCTATATACGAATTCGGACTGGGGGATCAAGCAAAAGGGTTGCTGGTCTCAATATTTGAACCCAGCTTTTATAAAAAGACAAGATTTAAAATTCTGCAGGCAGCGTATAAGGTATGGAGACAGATCCAACGGAAATTAAAAATTCCAAATCTAAATGCATATACTCCCTTATTAACTACACCCAGTTTACCGCCAATCTTTCGGGATTATGTTATATCTTCTTGGGGTAGGAAGGGTATCTATATACTGGGAGATCTTTATAGTAATGAGCAAATGAAACCTTTTGCAATCTTACAAGAGGAGTATGAGCTAAGTAGGACTGATTTCTTTAAATTTCTACAGATACGAAGCTTCTTAGCTAGTGGACCCCATCGGTCGGTTTACAATTTCAGCAAAATATCATTGGTTTAACTGATTCAGAAAAGGGACCGTTTGGGGAAACTATATATTAATCTGCTTGAGACCTTTCCCGATGACTTACTGTCCCATACAGGAAAATGGGTTAAACTGCTGGGGGAGGATGAAATTGATATTGAAGATTCCATATCCTTAGCAAATCAGATATTGATTATGGGTAGTATAAGGAGTCAACACTTTATGTCCATATTTGATTTATATTACACCCCAGCGAAAATATCCAAATGGGGTGGTACCAGGGGCGCAAGCTGTAGTAGGTGCAATCTATTTGTAGCAGATGCTGTTCATATGTTTTTCACATGCCCAAAATTAAAAGAATTTATATATGATATTGAAACTTTTCTATCTGCAATTTTTCGGATTTTAGTCCGAATTAATCCAGCCCTCCTTATCCTTGGTATTAGTCATAACTTAACAGATGGATGGGCAAGATCAGATATAGAACTATTATTTATTTCTATGGCCATTGCCCGTCTGTGTATAACGTCCCAGTGGATAAGTGCTGATCCCCCGACCTTTTCGAACTGGAGGGCACGCTTACTTGCGGTATACAATATAGAGTCTTCAATTTATAAATTAAAGGGACGTAGGAAAAGAGAAAGAGGCTTGCGAATATGGGCACCAATTGACAAACTGGTGAATTAAATTATGGGGAATTTTTATTGTTTTTCTTCTCAAATTGATTGTTTGCTCTTTTATTTATTTATTTATTTGCTTACCTGGATTATTTAAATCGATTTATGTTTTGGATTGCATGTATATAAAATGATCTATTTAATTATGAATCATTGCAAAGGACCAATATGTAAGGTCTATTTGATTTTCATATTTGCATTTGATGGCTGAAATTTTCCTTTTTGTTACTTATTTTTCTGTATTCTGTGTCGAAGAACAATAAAATAAAAAAAAATGATGTGCAATTGTTATCTTTTGTAGCCATTTCAAAATAAGGGAGTAATGTAATGTCGCACTAGTGACGTAAATGATGTGCGGACCGCATTAGTGTATGTTACCTTGCAGGGTGGGTTTTTGAATGCCCCAGCCCCGTGGGACAAGATAATTACGCCCTGAGTCACGTGGGCTAAGAAAATAAAAGTCCGTACTCGGGAGTGTGGTCTTTTAGGGAGCATACCCCTGAGGACGAGTAAGCAACTATACCTCTGTGTGGCCTCTAGTTATTTCTAGGCCACACCACATGTCTGGAGTGGGGGCACGTGTGCTACACACTCACAACACTACATGCGAGTGGGCCCCTGGTTACTGGAATCTCTCAAAGATTAGGCCTGTTTTATTATCCCTCTAATCAGCCAGTCTCGGACTTGACACCCTGCAAGAGGCGCTCTTTAGGGAGTACTGAGGGTGTAAGTGTGCCAGGGCTGCTGGAGACATGGGGCACATTTCCACTGTATTCCTTAGACTGGAAATGTGACAAACAGAAATAGTCAAATATAAACTATATCCGAGCTTTAATGTTCAGTGGTTTGGGTATAGTGCCTGCTAAAGGCATGCAATACAATTATTTCAAATCATTCAATTTGAAATACTTATAATTCAAGACAGTCAAGCCACACAATAAAGCCTGTTTAAAGTAAATGTAACTGAACGCTTTAGTGGAAAATAACTAATGTTAGCAATGTTTCTTGGCAAGCACCTCAAGTTATAACCTTGTGTAAAACAGGCTATTAATGCTAATGTTGTTTCCCACTATAATCCAGTTTCTGTTGAACACAAAATATCAGTCATTAAACTGTGAAATAATAGAGCATTTTCATATATCGACCTTTTCCTCAGAAGTTTAACTTTTAATTTAATCTCAGAGAAAAGACTTCATAAAGTATTAGCATGCTGTGATTTTATGGATACCAGTAATCCATACAAAAATAAGAAAGGCTTAAATATTAGCCAGCACAGCTAAATTTAAATATCAGATAGGTGCACAAGATATTTTTTGCTGGTGTCTATGAAAGAAACAAAATATGTTCACAATAGAAAGAAAGTGTACTTTTCAGTAGAAAACAGTTTGAAAGAACTATCAGGTATACTCTTTCCAAGTAAAGGTGCAGCTGAATTTGCACCTCAGAACTTTCCCCGCAGGGGCCAATGGTGGCGCAAGGACCTCAATAAATAGTTGGATTACAAAATCAGAATTCTGCCTCAGTGTATCTGAAAGAAAGGCCCCTGCTCTTAATGGGCAGCTGGTCTCCGGACCTTGGCCATAGGTAGAGAATTAATCAAAAGCTGCAAATCACATTCAATTTACACATCTCAGTTAAATAATTAATTCTTAGGCATCAATGATGATATTTTGATGTGAGTTTAAAGGGTTATATTAAAAGCTTTAGTGAATATTTCTTTATTCGTATTAACGAACATAGAAGCACCATCAGAAGATCCATAACAGCAACCAAACTCACGGCACATTACGTAGAGAAGAAACACTCAGACAATGACCTCTGGTGGTCTGTGATTGAGAAAGTTAAAGGGGATGGGAACATGTCCAAGACTCTCTTAGAAGGAGAACAAAGATGGGTCCACAGATTAAAAACCCACATAATTGGTCTTAATGACCACATTCTTTGGAACCAACTAAATAAAAATCGCTAGTTTAAACTGCCTTATAAGCATTACTAAAAACGTCCCCACTACTGTGCTCATACATGGGACTTTATAATAACGACCGTATATGAAGCTATGCTGTTGATCCAGACTTTGTAATCTGGTACTGGCACACGTAGGATAACTCCATATAAAGTGGGCCCCTGTTCAGATTAAACGAACGTGGGAAATATGCATAATTCACAACATCTGTGCATACAGGCATATATATGTATATATTAGCTTTGAGATATATATATATAACATTGTGTTTAGGCACCCCTGGGCACATGGTTATTTTACCAACAAATGAGATTGAATTACTGCATTATATTCAGGAAATGCACTCTCCAGATATATCGAGTCCCCCCTGTTTACGCAGACTTCTACATTTTTTTTCTCTACTCCTATGAGCGAGAACTTGCAGTAGTTTGTAGTGAGGTTGCCAATAATTACCTAAACACGCTTCACATTCAAGATAAAGAACCGTCCTTTTGTAAAACTTGGTAACGCTGATCAGAACTGATAATATTTGTAATTACGAGCCTATAGATAAAAACTACACTCTGGTTAGTATAAGAAACTACAAGTCCCATGCGGTTTACAACGACGCATGCGCAGAATTTACTTCCGCGGAAGGCGTGGTCACGAGATTCCAGAAAGCAACGGAACCGACAATCAAGACAGGCTTAAAAATCACAGCAGCAGTCACAACAATGATTCCGAGCGGTGGGAACCCATACCGAATAGGTGCTCATACGGGGCAGGACCCTTGGTGGCGTGAGTAACTCTGAAATGTGTAGCGGGTGATTCTGAGAGAACGAGTTGTGACACAGCATGAATGCGTACGTGTGGGTGACTTTCGCATCTCATTCTCATTTTCTTCTTTGATTCCCTTACATATTGCGGCCACTGTGTGTGGGGCTGGACTCTCTTCTCATTTCGCGGCAAAATTCCCTACCCTCCTGGCATTTGACCGTGAATTCATCGATCTGAATGTAACTAAATGTCTTATACGAATATATAGTGTGTGACTACAGGGCTACCCTACATGTAGCGGTCCCACTAGAAGCGTTTCCTCTCCTAAATTGGGGTAAGCGTACTATAAAACCAGAGTGTATTAAAAGACTAGCGTGAATTTATATTTATGACGTGTGCATGAGAAAGGAGTGGTGTGTTTTAAACTCGTGTTGGCGTATTGGAAGTCTTGACAAAAGATGTGGTTTTAGATACACACGCAAATGGATGTGTAATAGTAGGATGCGGTACAGAACCGCCACCTTGTGAATTTGACACCATAATTATGAGTGCATATAGAATGCGGAAAATTCCGCCACAATAAACTAGATACACACCAAAATATTGTGTGTCACGAAAAGTGAGTGGTTATGCCTTAATCACGCGCACATTCTATTTTCTTTTTGGTTTTCACGTATGATGATGTGGAATGAGCAGAGACGTACACATTGTCTTGGTTGATATGTCTCTTTGCCAAAAAGAACTGACGTACTATACATGTTGTTTGTCAATCTTTATTTTACAGATGGAGTGATTTCAAATACGGAACGACATTTTAATAGTCGTTCCGTGCCCTTACTGCATAATAGTATAGGGAACTTCTCTCTCTTCTTTCCCTACACGCAGGGGGCACCAGCTTTGATGAATGTCCGTGCACCCTTTATGGGGCATTAAGGACAGAAACATGTTGGCAATAGGGTCCTAGGACCATAATATCCCTAGTAACCCTTCTCGTTATCTTTTAATATCAGTGCCAAACCCAAGAATAAAGGGAAACTGGGGTTTGACACCGATTTTTAATCTTTATACCCCCTGGCCAAAAAATCATCTCATCAAGAGCTCCCTGAAATATTGGTCGAGCCCACCCTGACCTCTAGGCGTCAGGGTGTCCCAATGATGAAGCAGGACACCACTAGGGTGTGTGAGGGAAAATATTAACAAAAGGACTTGCTTCCTTCCCCACGCCTAGGTGGTGTTATTCACTTCAAATAGGGCATACCAACACCTGATCTGGTAGCAGAGGTTTCTACTGCTGACTGGTCCATTGCAGGAGTACTTATAGTGATTCAGTATTTCTTTATTAACCATCAATTGATTCTTCTCAATACTACCCAGAACATAAGTCATAAAGTGCGTACCATATAAAAAAAATCCCTATTTTAAATCTTAAGAAAAGACAAGTATTTTTGAACCTGTAAAGAGTTTGAAATTGAGAGGTGAAAGCATAAAGCTTTAAGCAATTTGTTGTTCAAAAGGCACTTCCCATAAAGAGGAGTTCAGATATTCAGTGGAGTCCCTAAAACAGCAGAGATTTAGGCAAGGGGAAATAAATGAGTACCAGCTGCTCCTCCCTCCCACCTCCCCTTCTTAATGGAGGCCGTGCGCAGTGGCCTGGCGCACAACACACCACGCAAGAAACACACCACGCACAACCACCCGCAAGGTATCCCCCACCGCAGCTGGAACAAGGTCACCCTAAGACCAGCTAATCACCACACTCGCCCGAGACCCACCAACCGACCCCACCGACACCGACATAGCCACCCACAACTTCAGGCAATGGATCGACGACTGCGCCAACACTCTCTCCCCGATCAGGAAACTCTCACACAGACGCACCGACAGGAGGGCCATCTGGTTCACCACCGACCTCCAGGCATTCAAGCAGAGTTGCCGAAGACTTAAGAAGAAGTGGCGCCACAAACAGACACCGGACAACCACTCAGCCCTCAAGAACGCCAGCCGCAAGCACCACCAACTCATTCGAACCACCAAAAGGACCTCCTTCAAGGAACGCATCAACAACAATGCGCACAACAGCAAAGAGCTCTTCAGCATCGTGAAAGAACTCACCAACCCCAGCTCCAGCTCCAACGACATCCCGCCGTCGCAAGACCTCTGCGACTCCCTAGCCACCTTCTTCCAACGCAACATCACAGACATCCACGACAGCTTCAACACCCAGACCCCCCGACAGCCGCCGACACTTCAGATTCACTGCCCCCCAACCACACCGGCCTTCTGTTCTCCTGGAACCACGTCAATGACGACAACACCATCAAAATCCTGAACACCATTCACTCCGGCTCACCATCCAACCCCTGCCCTCACCACATCTTCAACAAAGCGAGCTCCATCATCGCAGCCCAACTCCGGAAGATCATCAACAGCTCTTTCGAGACCGCCACTTTCCCAGAGAGCTGGAAACACGCCGAGATCAACGCCATACTGAAGAAACCCAAGGCGGACCCAAAGGACCTCAAGAACTTCCGGCTCATCTCCCTGCTTCCGTTCCCAGCGAAAGTCATCAAGAAGACTGTCAACAGGCAACTGACCCTCTTCCTCGAGGAGAACAACATCCTGGACTTGTCCCAATCTGGATTCCGCAGCAACCACAGCACCGAATCCGCCCTCATCGCCACCACCGATGACATCAGGACCCTGCTGGACAGCGGCAATACCGCCGCCCTATTCCTCCTGGACCTCTCGGCTGCCTTCGACACCATCTGCCACCACACCCTACGCACACGCCACCTTGATGCAGGGATCCACAACAAAACCCTGGACTGGATCACCTCCTTCTTCACCAGCAGAACCCAGAGAGTCCGCCTCCCCCCATTCTGATCCGAAGCCACCAAGATCACCTGCGGCGTACCCCAAGGATCATCCCTCAGTCCGACCCTTTTTAATGTCTACATGGCACCGCTCGCCAATATCGTCCGATCGCACAACCTCAACATCATCTCATACTCCGACGACTCCCAGCTGATCCTTTCCCTCACCAAGGACCCTGCCACTGCCAAAACCAACCTCCACGAAGGAATGAAGGCCGTCGCAGAAAGGATGAAGAACAGTCGCCTGAAACTGAACTCTGACAAGACGGAGGTCCTCATCTTTGGCTCTACTCCCTCTGCCTGGGACAACTCCTGGTGGCCGGCCACGCTGGGAGCTGCACCGACAGCCACCAACCACGCACACAACCTGGGGTTCATCCTGGACTCAACGCTATCAATGACCCAGCAAGTCAACGCCGCCTCCTCCTCCTGCTTCAACACCCTCCGCATGCTTCACAAGATCTACAGATGGATCCCCACCAGAATCAGAAGGACCCAAGCCCTCGTCAGCAGCAGGCTGGACTACGGCAACGCCCTCTATGCGGGAACCACGGCCAACTCCAGAGACGACTTCTTCACATACAGAACACCTCCGCTCGCCTCATCCTCGACATCCCCCGACACAGCCACATCACTGCCCACATGAGAGACCTGCACTGGCTCCCCATCAAAAAGAGGATCACCTTCAAGCTCCTCACCCACGCTCACAGAGCACTCTACAACACCGGACCAACATACCTCAACAAACGACTCACCTTGTACACCCCGAACCGCCAGCTTCGCTCCACTGACCTCGCCCTCGCCACCGTTGCACGCATCCACTGAACAACCACTGGTGGCAGATCATTCTCCCACCTCGCTGCCAAGAGATGGCACCCCCTTCCCATCCACCTGCGACAGACCCAGGACCTGCTGACCTTCAGGAGACTTCTCAAGACCTGGCTGCTCGAGCAGTAGCAGCATCCCCACCCCCCTCAGCGCCTTGAGACCCTCACAAGTGTGTAGTGCGCTCTACAAATGATTGATTGATTGATTAATTGATTGATTGATTGATAGAGCTCAACAGAGTGTCTGGAAAGGTCTGAAGGATCTCCACCAAGGAAATCTCTCTCTCCACTCTACCCTCGTCTACTCTAGGAACACTCACTAGCATAACATTTTGATATCTACAACTGAAACAAATTTTGCATCTGTCCATCTTCTACACCAAAAGAAACTCAATGTCTTCTTGGAACCAAGAAGGCTTCCACTGTCTAAGCTGCTTCAGAGCAAAAGACTGATAGATATTAAGTGTTACATGCCACATTATTATTATCATTGTACAAGTCGAGGTTTAGTTCCCACTGCTTACTCTATACAGAACAAAATAGTTCACAGCTAGGTTTGTCATTGCACATATGAAATCATGCCTTTCTCACATATTCTAACTTGCAAATTTTATTCATGAAGAAACATTTATATACACATTCAACTACATTATTTAGTGCA
Source organism: Triturus cristatus (assembly GCF_964204655.1). Taxonomy (NCBI): domain Eukaryota; kingdom Metazoa; phylum Chordata; class Amphibia; order Caudata; family Salamandridae; genus Triturus; species Triturus cristatus. The sequence goes on along the minus strand of NC_140588.1, from coordinate 311,810,180 downwards.
TAATTGTGTTCTATGAAAATATCTCTATGTGAAGGTCAGATTCATTGAACTCTTCACATCTTCACATTACTAAGATTGTACACCTACGATCAGTTGAATGAAAAATCAGAGTTGCATTCCGAAGCATTTCTAACTTAACATGGGCAGATATGGAAGCCTAGTGCTCCCAGTTGCCTTTCAAAAATGTGACTTATCGTTTTAGGCACACATGATGTTTTTAGAAGTTAATTGCATTAATTTTTCATTTATGTAAATGCTCTTACCTCCCCCCTCTGATGGTTTATAACCATCACAACATTCACAGATCAACTCACAATTCACTCTCGTCTTCAGTTGAGTCTTTACTTTTTTATTTTAAGTTTTCCTTCTCCTTAAAATTTGTTATATTCTTTGTCAATGTGGTCACTTAGTTCTATATCCTTCTTTATTTGACTATTTCTCTCTCTATTCTCTTTTGTAGCAACATTATAATAGCCTTACATGCTCCCAGTCAGGAAACAAACAACTATGATTAATAAAGGTACTAATATAGCTTTGAGGATTCTTCCTCCTGTTGTTGCAATCCAATTGCCTATTGCCGAAACTGCCAGTGTGAAGCATTTTACTATACTAGTGGTTTCTAAGGGTTCTAGGTCAAGTTTGATATTTGATATGTTCTTTGCAAATTCTTTAATTTTCTTACTCTCATCTGGCCCTCTATTACACATAGGATGCACTTTCCCTATTTGTGCCACGGCGCACTGTAAAACAGGTGCACCAGGCGCAAAAGGGAAAGTGCATCCTATTACACTGAATGCACTGCTCCCAGGGCAGCTGCAAAGTCGTGCTGCCCCGGGGGAATCGCATTCAAGTGAAAAATGGAGTAGCTTTGAAGCCTGCACTTTTGAGAGGGTTGAGAGATCCCCTTGCAGGCGGGTTACAAGGAGTGACTGCACCTGCCTACAAGAAGATATCTGTGGGTCCATAGGACCCCTTTACCCCCCTCCACAGGGCTGCCATCAGGGAGGGACATTGACGGTGCACCATGGATAGTGTGCCATCTGACAGCTTCTTTGCCTCTATACCCACATCTATAATAGGCAACGGCACAGAGGCAAAGAAATTGCATGATGTGCATGGGGCAATGCCCCTGTGCAAATGAGGGAATGTCCTCTGGTGATAGCGCTGGTGCTATATGTGCACCAGAGCTATCTGTATTACAGAAAGGGCCGCACAAGTGTCTGCATCATTTTCTGTAATACCAAAGTGCCACAAGAGTGCACAAAGCGGAAACACATGTCTGTTGCGCCACCGGGGCACTTTCCATAATACAGTCCCCGATACGCAAGTGCAACAATGTTTTGACTTAGAAATTTTACAAACTCCGACTCGCTCAGCAAGCACAATGTCTAAAGCATATCTATTCTGTAAAACCATTGGTCTAGCTGCCACTAATTCTGTGTAGGTAGCTAATAAAGCTCCAGATGTACTAGCTGCAAGCTTGTTCACTACATTTGAAAGCTTTCTAATCTAGACAGCATTCAGCGTCCCTCCCACAGCTGAAATTTTAGCTCAAAATATGTCCCCAACAATTGTTTTCCTCCATTCATTCTTCTAGGATTTTGGAGTGCAAGTGTCATTGTTAAAAGCTTTTAAGCTCTTTACATGATACATCTTAGGAAACATTGAACCTAAATAGCAAATACTCTCCCAGTCAGCTGGCAATTTGAAATATACGTCCTGTCCACAGACAAAATAAACTCCAGGTATTGCTGTTTCATCACCTTGCAACATCTGCCTGATAATTCAAATGCATGTTCACAATTACTGTTCCCTATATGTCTTTTTCAATCTGGAAACTATGTTTTAAAAACACATACCGTCCCTTATCGTTTTTTGTTAAGTCTTAACTTCGGGTAAGTCATTGTCTTTCTAAAATCATCTTCCTTTTTCTCTGCATCCTTTAAAGCATCTTCATTTGTGTTCATACTCCGTGCAAAATGTGCTCTTCTTTCTTCAAACTTTATAATGAATGTATTTTCTAATGGTGTCATCAAGCAGGCTAAATTGTTTTCATAAGCCTTAACAGTGCTCATAGGAAGGTAAGTTCTAAAATAACGCCAAGCAGCGTCTATTTGTTTTGCTTGTGGGTGTAAATTCATGCTCTTCTTTAAAGGTACTTTTGAAAGAATCATGTCATAATTCAAATTATAATATTCAAAATGTTGCTGTATATAAACTAAACTAAGAAATATGCTGCATGGAATTCCATATGATAAAGGAATGTGATGGCATGTTACCTCCTCCTCAGCCAAGGAAGTCAAATATGAACTCACATAACAATCCTTAGCGTTTATAGCACGTGTACTCTTGCACTAGCCTAGAATAAACATTAGTTGAATAATCTTCTTTCAAATAGCATACAAATGAGGTTTGTCGATTCATCCTCATCTGCATAAAAGAAGGTGCTGTTTTAGTGAAGGAAACTACAGATTTCTCTTTCCCAGGTGTGCAATATATAACCAATAATAATGCTATGTCTACTAATACCATTACTAAGTAAGAATGTAACCCCTACAATAATCTTGCACCTAGTTCTGTTTAGAATACACATGTTTATATAAAGTCAGATCTCGTAAAATGATTAGTGTAACAGCAAGTTAGTGTCTTTAGTCTATTTCTTTGCAATTTAGTTATTTTTGTATGACTTTAATTACATAAGTCTTTGTATAGTCTTCCTTAAGACTCCTTGTTCTTCTAAAATGTTATCCCTACTCTTCCACTGCTGCCTTGGGCCTAGAAAATCGTCTTTTTTTCTTAGTCAATTTATCAGGTTTACTTTCAGTTTCTTTGCACGGTTCATTCAATAAGTTTGTCAAAAGCAGTTTTTTTCATTTCAAAGGCTTTTCCAAATTTTTAACTGTTTCAAAGGGGTTCAGGCAATATCTGACCCAGTCAAACAAATCTGAAATTGGGATATTTAGCACTTGACTCATGAACTAAGTCCATTCAGGTACAAAATACCTTAGACTAGATACTTTTAATCTCTTGGATCTTCTCGGTACTTGATCACCTTCTGTGTCACTTAAACAACTTGACTCGGTTTTTCCGGTGATTGTGGGTGGTTTTGATCCAAGTGACCCTTGACTTGACTTTAGCTTCTTTTGATCATAGGCTCTTGGCCATTTAGAGTTGAAATATCTTTCTGGACTCAATATAGTTCTGGTGCCTTCTCCTGGATCGTCTTTTGGCTCTGGAAGTATCTTGACTGACACTGTTGCTGCATTAACATCTACTCCTTTCGCATGAGCTCCAATGCCGCTCTGTGAGATATCCGGAAACTGATTTGCTTCCCCTGTCTGTGGTTCTTCACCGCTTCTTCCTTGCTGCTGTGTGCAATGTGGCCTTACATTCATTACGTTCTTGGTTCTGGCTCATAGAACACCATTTCTGCATGCAGATATCTTGTTCTCTAGGTATGATAGGCATGCACCCAGTTTAATGCTCTGGCACGTTTAACAAAAGTATCTGAATCACCTTATATGGGCATTTCCACCTTGACTCTGGGCAGTACTTTCTCTCATGCTTCTAAATGAGTATCCAATCCCCTGGGTTCAAGTCGTGGCACTGATCTTGATGCGGATTTGCACTAAGTGCTTTAACCTGTTGAGAAACTGAATGCACCATATCAGCCAATCCTTTGCAGTAATGGTGTAGTAATAATCTCTCTATTGTATAGTTAATCGAAACCTTTACAATTATATAGTAAAACATGTGCATAATAAAGAACATTTCAAACCACAGTAAAGAAGTGCACGCAAGTTACATAAACACAATAAATAATGTGGTGTGGGAATAAGTTGCTGTGGGCCTGTATGGCCTTCAGACTTGACAGCTTGTAGACCTATGCCTGTTAGAACCAGGAGCTACAGTAGACAACTATGCCACCCACAGAAATTCAATTGACATAATAACTCAAAATACTGATGCCAGAACCAAGCAAGTACCAGTATCAACACCAGATTGACTTAAAAACCAATGCATCCTAGTGAGGGAGGATATCCATAATAATGTAAATATTTCTTAAACAAGTAGAACAATCATCAGGTTAAAAGATGGCAGACCTATATCACCCAAAAAGTGCTATTGCTAAACCTGTTAATAAAACAATTCAATAGATGAAATAATGCAATCCAACAAATACACACAACATGGGGATCAGTAACCCCTATTAGGGGGCACACAGAGGTCATTGAATGAAAAGCATTCTTCAAAATGAGAGGGCCCGATTCACAGAACTAACTTAAGACAAAATCCTAAACTTACTACCATTTACTCATTTCGGTATTCACAGAAGGCACTTATTTATTTTGGTATTCACAGAAGACACTTACTCATTGAGGTTGAAACTACCTTCTGTGAATACCTAAATGAGTAAGTGCCTTCTGTGAATACCAAAATGGTAATAAGTTTAGGATTTTATCTTAAGTTCGTTCTGTGAGTCGGTCCCAGAGAACCTATCTCCCAGCATTTGGAAACAACATTACCAACAGGACCAGTTCCTGATGTTAATTGGGGTCAACATCAAATCAATTAACTATGGTAACAATGTATCCTGATGGAGAAGGATGACCATAATAATGTAGATACTGTTCCGGAGAGTAAACAATCATCAGGCTAAACAATGACATACCTAGGTCACTGACAAAGTGCTTGTGCAAAACCAATCATCCAAACAATTCATTTGATAAAGAAGAGTAGGCTAATATAGCATGAGGATCATTAACACCTATTAGAGGGCACACAGAGCTCACAAAATAACAACCATTCTTCGAATGAGAGAAACTATCTTGCAGCATTCGGTAACAAGGGGCTAGTGCCTCATGTTAATTGGGTGCACGCAGGATTCACAAAATGACAACTATTCTTCTGGTGGGAAAGCCATCTTATAGTGCTCAGAAGCAAGATGGTCTGTCAAAGTCAGTACCTTAAATTAATTGGCAGGGTCCAGATATTACAACCTCACAGAAATCTGGGCGAGGGTGGCATCCCCTCATAGGGCGAATTCGCTGAGGGCTCGGGAGTTGCCACTTTTCATCAGGGCTTGCAAAAAAGAAACGGGGGTCAGGGTACATGTTGGTAATTGGAGCATCAAGTATTGAGGGAGCGAGCAGGCTGCCCTGCTTGCTGAGTGGCCTTCCCTGCTGAGCCAAGCCCAGTAAGGGGGGTGCCCTGGGACTGGGCATAGCCCCCCGGCAGCTCCCTTAGTTGGCTGAAACTTTTGGTGGCAAAGATGACGAATTTGGCGGTATCAGGATTGAGGCATGTACGGCCTCCCAGCTCGTTTCACTTCACTTGATCCTGCTTTTTCGCTGGTCCAACAAAGCTGGGCAGAGGCAGACAACATGTTCAAGTGTTTTCTCACACTGACTGCACCCTCTGCAAATTGTTTCTTCCATGGGTCAGAGCGAACTGGCAAGATGATTCAAAAAGGTCACTACCCAATCCTGATAGCCAAGAATTTTGCCTTCAAACTGATAGACTAAGAGCAGACGAGGTAGGATGAGAGGGATGCCGGCTGGTAAATGTTAATGACTGCCCAGGCATTCTTACATTTCAATAGGATGGTCCTGTCTGAATTGTATGACCAGAGGCATACACATTTTTTAATACCTAGTTTAAAGGATGACTAACTCGGGTTGGTAACCCAAAGTTCACCCACATCCAGAAGGCACTGGCAATCCTCAAGAATCTGATGGTACTATCGCCTTGGGCTGCAGGTGTTCATTTTGGCCCATAATATTGACTCTAGGCAGTCACCCCTGGCCACCCTGAGTTTATTACACAGATTGAGGCAGGCACTGACCCTGAATGCCTGCTGATCAAGAAGGCCCAATTATAGCTTCGCTAAGGGATATCTTACCAAAAGAGAACTGCCTGTATTCATGATGATGACTAGATGAATGATGGGCCAACTGGCTGCAAGCAGCCTCCGTAATTGTACGGTATGCGGGATGAGGGCCTGTGGAGCTGTAGGGTGACACCAGGCAATTAGTTGTGTACAAGCTGCACAGGCCTAACAACGGCCTCTTCCACACAGCATGGGCTTGACCTGCAAAATAGTGCTTCTGGGCACCCGTCACTGTTTTACCAGTGTTTCCCAGTGTATTCCAATGGCTGTTACAGTGGCTGCTGCGGGTTGGAGAGGTGAGCCTCACTGTGTCCCGATGTAGGATCCAAGCCCAGGTCGACGTAGAAGCCACATGAGTGCACTCAGAGCATTGCCTTCTTATTAGTACAGCTGCATCCAGGAGGCCAGCGGGGTGGAGCATGTTATCAGCTGTGGTGGTGGCAGCAACAGCAGAAACAAGCTGCAAATGGACCTCGGGTATCCGCAGCCCTCTATCAAGGCTGTGCTGTCCCACCGACACCGCCTGTGCCACCTGGAGGTCCTTAGCTCTGCACTGCTTTCGCTCCCAGCACTTTCAAGCACTAGCCCAGTGCTCACCCTGGATAGGAGGCCTTGAGTTGTGGGGCTGACATCAGGAACCAGGCCTGGGACCAAAGAGAAGCAACCTCACCCTCAAACAGCAACTACTTCTCACCATCACATCAGCATGTCACGTCAGCACGTAACCAGTTGAGTTGGCACTGAGACGATAAACATCAAAATACCTCATGGAGAGCCATCACATCTGTTATGTTTCACAAGTGCATTTGCAGGTACAGCAGGCAATCTCATTTCTCTTCTCATCAAAATCTCATGCAGGGATGAACCTGTCTTCCTTTTAGGTGTACTGCAAAGACTCATCAACACCAAGGCAAAGTATCAGGCCAGTTCAGTGAAGTGGATGCACAGGCTTTGGCCAATTGAGACTTTATGGTTCCGTTCAACTGGTCCTCTATCCCAGAAGCTTGCGGTTGATTGCTACAATATAACTTATGTTCCACTTGTAGTGCTGCAAACAGCATCTTGAGGATGTCATTATTAAAAGGAGTTCCTTGATCTGACTCCAGAGAAAACGGCAATCCATACCTTGGTGCCAGTTCTCTCAACAGTAATTTAGCTGTCATTTCTCCGTATTAAGGTAGACTTTCACCTATCAGGAGAAAATGCACACTATAACCAGGACATATCTCAGCCCATTACAAAGAGGCATTGTGATAAAAAATATTTGAGTTCTGCTGAAAACTGAACTCCCCATATGACTAAGTGCAACTGGAGTTTGTTTACCTACATTCATCTGTTGGCATGTTGCACAATGGTGACATAGATCCCCTGCAAGCATCCTAAATCTGAGGTTATATTAATTTTGGCACAAAGACCTGACCATAGCATCTTTCCCTACATGAGTAAGACCATGGAAGTGTTGTGTCAAGGGAGGTACCAAACTGTCTGGTAACACTGGTCTCCTATCTGCTGAAATCCAAATGTCACTTGCATTTTTTCCACATCCTGCTCTGATTCAAACCTGCTATTCTGCCTCAGTGACCTTTTCCTTCAAACTCTTGAGGTCTTCCCATGGGTCAGCTATATACATCAACATTGAAAAGCCAGGGCTTCCTGAGTTTCACTTGTGAATCAGCTATTGCACAATATTATGCTAATTCGTCAGCATATCTATTGCACCTGTGACATATCCATTGTCACATCATTGAGCTGCATACTTAAATACAGCAATTTCAGTGGGTAGTTGTCTCTTCACATGGTCACCATTTGTTATTGGTGAGCCAGACGATGTCATGCATCCTCTTTGTGAACACAACTGTCCAGAGTCATGGACAATACCAAAACCAGTCTGACTATCAGTAAATATAGACACTCTCATTTGGGCTGTTAAACTGCAGGCTCTGGCAAGTGCAATCAATTTTGCAACTTGTGCTGAGTTGTGCTGAGTTTATACCTTGAAGCCAGGAAGCTTCAACAATTTCTTAGATTGAACAGACAGCATAAACTTCTCTCTGAACTTGAACTTGTGCAGCCCATTCTCCCAGGAAGGGACTACCCGCACAAGTGGTCACCACGCCAGGAGGCGCTGCTCTCTACCAGGAAGGGGGCGGGGCTTGCTGCCATCAAGTTGCTCAAAGCACCCTGGGCTCTCCTGCAGTGCAGGATTCTTGAACTTGTGCTGCTCATTCCCCCTGGAAGGGGACAATCTGCACCAGTGGTCACCGCGACAGGAGGCGCTGCTCACTATCAGGAAGGGGGCAGGGCTTGCTGCCATCATTGTGCTCAAAGTGCCCTGTGCTCTCCCACAGTGCAGGCCATACCCGGGTGCTGCCTGGGCAAAGCCTAGTCCATGGACGGGCCTGTCTTTGTTCATCCACGGTCAGACAAGGCTGTAAAGGGCCATGGACTTAGTAGATTTGTGTTATGGCTGAACTACCCAGGGTGAGATTTGAACTCTTTACCATTCCTATGATTTGCAATCATGGGGATGCGCAAAGTTGATGGGGGTGTTCCCTTCACACGCCCTTCTGTTTCCGTTGACAGTATGCTTGAGAGGGCTGTTGGGATTGTTGCTAATTAAATAGAAATTGCAGAGCGCAGGCTATATCTGGAGCATGGGGAATTGACAGCTCATTATTCCCCTGCCAATATTAACACTCTTCGGTCCTCCGTAGAGGGGCAGGCTCACCACCAGGGAATGATTATCCCACTAATTGTGTTGACACAGTTGACACCATTACATCTGAGTCCAAGTTGGGTAACCCTCCTAAACCACAGTCCGATCCATGCTTAGCGTTTAAGCATAAAAGACTATCTGGGAAGACCATGGCAGTCAAGCGGAAACAGCCTCTCCCTCACCAAAGTAATGGTTCCAGCCTTTATCGCAGTCATTAACACAGTCTTCTGCAACGCAGACATGTGATACTATGCCAAGGGAAACAACCATTACAACGCAGTCTTTACAACTCACTACCTTTACAACGTAGTCATTACACCGCAACATCCTTTACATTGCATGCCATTACAATGCAGCCATTAAAACGCATGTCACTACAACGCATGCCATTACAACGCATGCCACTACAACACATGCCATTACAACACATCATAAGGTAAGTAATGGGAAATAGTAACTTTTACCCCTACAGTATCCAACACTTACCCTACTGTTGCACTCACTGGAGTTAGAATAGTAATTTTTACCCCTACACTATCCAACAGTTACACTACTGTTGCCCTAAAAGTATTATGCGTTGTAATGGTATGCGTTATAATGGAATCGTTGTAAGTGTAGTTTCTAAAAATGCATTGTGATGGCATGCGCTGCAAAATCATGCGTTGTAAAGGATTTTGTGAATTAAAAACCACGTTGTAAAGGCATGCATTGTAAACTTTTGCGTTGTAACGTGTCCTATTCCTATGCCAGAAGATCCATTACCGTTGGAAAATGTATGGGAGAAATTCAGAAGCATTCTTGTGACAAAAACTAAACCACTGATGGAGTGACTGGACCGGATAGAGGGTCTTTTGGCTAATGCTGTTAACCATCTAAGTACTGATTCCACGGCGAACAAGGATAGAGACCCATCCAGGCATGATGCTAAACACCTGCAAAAAACACCGCGCACCAACTCGCAGACCATGGGTAAGACCCCTTGTGTGAACACTTTCAATAACCGAGATCCAGTGTTGATGTCAACTGGATGAGGCTTGTACACTGTGAAGTCTATAGCCTTAAGTTCCAGCGCCCAACTTACTTCAGCAAAATCCCTGCACAACACCCCTCCATTCATCTTTTCCGGCTACTGGTAGTTCTGCTTCCGCTCATTGTCAAGACATTCTGAATATCTCACCAGCTGCTTGTCCATGTTTCATAATTTTGGTTGGGGTTCCCCTTCTCATGGCTGGTCAGCAAAAGTCATGGGATCAGCTTTGGAACAAGGTTGCGCATTGGGTTTACAAGCACAAACATTTTAATGCATGGGACCATAATAATGAGATTATAATTGTGAGGAAGGGGGGCTGGGAAAAATATAGCAGGGGACTGCATTGTTGTAATCTTCAGCAGACCTGCCTGTGTACAGAACATATTGAGAGTAAAGGAATTTAGCAGTTTAGTTGAAGCCAACATAGCTAAGTTACCGCTTGGGTATTTGTACAAGCCTTCTATCCCCTCTTTAGATATCTCTGGTGATTTAGCCCATACTCTTAGTGTTCCCTGCACAAACATGTTCTCTTCACTTAGTGGGTTGGGGAATATAGATTGACACCATGGTGACCCATCTGAGATATAGCAGCCATCTATTAATAATGATTCACTTACATCACACCCTGCCACTACTATCCATGGAGGACACTCTGAAGGCAGCGGCCCAGGATGCCTGTGTTGCATCACTTAAATATACACAATGCTTACCCCATATCAGATTCTATTACTGCCAGCTCTGGGACTTCTTCTATGGATGGGGGATCCCTGACACTTACAATTTTAAGTTGAAATGTGGCAGGTCTCTGAACAAAGATCACTATACCCAATTGGCTTAATTTTATTAAGGGCTATGATATCATTTTGTTCCAGGAAACCTAGGACAGTTTGCCCCTACTGGTAGACGGTTACTTGTGTTTCTGCATCCCTGCAATTTCATTTAGCTGTGGCCGAGCTTCCGGGGGTTTGGTCATTTGGGTGAGTGTTGCCCTAGGGGGACATGTTAGACCCATGGAGACCCTGGATAGTAGTTACCAACCATAGTTGATTGGATCAGTTTGAGTCTGTACATTGGGAATTTCTATAATAATGATTTTATTGGCATCCCGGATACGAAGTTTCCACCACTATATAGATGTATTTCCAAAATAGTAGATGATCTGGCATTGTCAGGGCACACAGCATATCTTTGTCTGGCTGGCGATTTTAATGTATGGCTCCCCCTAACAAACATAGCACTTAATCTGCAGGGTAGCATTATTCAGCCTGCTAGCACGGACCCAAGTAGTGTGGAACTATTTAATTTCTTACCCCCCCTGATTTTGTTAACGCACTAGAAGCTTCAGGCCCGATTGAATGGGAGGTACCCACCTTACAGGGCAGAGGTAGCTCTTTTATAGTACATTATGTGTTTGTCACTTGCATTCTAGGGGACCTACTTATCCATGGCACAGTGGTCCTATTCAGTTATAGTGACCGCAATCCTGTTGAGATCATGTTATCTTTTCGTTCCAAGGAAAAGTTTAGGGTGGACATTCAAACCTGTGACCTACAGCCTTCAACTGACAATTTGAGGTTGGTGTGGAGACTGTGAGATACAGTACAATTTTTTATCACTATTATTAGGGGGAAACTGAAGATGGTGGTGCAGTGCCTAACTGATGATTCCAAAGACTGTCAGGTGGTGGAAACCTTCACTACTCTATGCATTAGTATTAGGAGCGCTTTTAAAACCTCTATGCCCCTTGCCAAACTTTCCAAGATGGTTTAAATACCGATGTTTTGCAGCAAATAGGGCGCTGCGTTTAGCCCTTGTTTATAAACCAAAGGACCCTGTACTGGTGCATCTCTTACATGAGCAGTATAAAAAGACTACAGCTAAACAGTGGCAGGAGGCAATTGTGAGTCAATGAGACACATCAGTGCAGGCGAATAATGCTAAATCTTTCTGGCTCACTGTATCAGAGTTGAAGTGTAAAGTAGGCTCCAAAATCCCATTTAGTGTAACATTGCTAGTTATACGTGGGAGGAGCACTTTAGTAAAATATGTATTATATATGCTGCACCATTAACCGCTAACACTTTTCCTATGGACCTTTCTTTTGTTTCACAATTTCGGATGACTCTGACAGAAGTTGAGGATGCCTTCAATCAAGGTGTTGGTGGCAAGGCGCTGGGTCGCGATTGACATCCCTATTGATTAATTACAAAGTGATATTATTTTTTGGGCTCCACTTCCTACTAATGTGTTCAATAACCTTGCCTACTCTCCTCTTCCTGATACATGGGGGACATCTATTACTGTGCCCGTTTTAAAAAGGGGGATTGATCACTCCCTGGTTGTTATTGCTCGATTTTGCTAATTGATACTACGGCCAAAATCCTGGGAAGAGTAATCTATAATAGGATTAGAGATTGGGTTGGAAATGATTCAGTGTTATACTCCTGTCAGTACAGGTTTAGGCACAAAGTGAGAACTTTTGAGCAGTGTCTCAACCTAAGCCTGGTCCTGGGAAAATACACAGTTGTCAAACAACCCCCCCCCTCGATTTATCATTTATGAATCTTTTATCAGCCTTTAGATGTGTGAACCGGTCAAAACTGCGGCTGTGGCTTATAGATCAGGGATTGGACATAGCATAGGTCCACTTCTTGGCATATTTACATAAGGACACAAGGGTAAGGGTCCATATCAGTACACAGGGAGAGTTATCTGGAGATATTGGCATACACCTGGGAGTGAGACAGGGGTGGGTGCTGGCTAACCTCTTATTTATTCTTTATAACAATGAGCTTCATCCATTTTTAGCATGCTGCACGCCCAATGTTCCAATGATAAAGGGTAAGCCACAGCTCACACTCCTTTACGCTGATGGTGTAGAACTCATGGCATACACCTCTGGGGCACTGTGTCAGTTAGTGTATGCCTTTCTAGATTTTATGGCCTTACTCTATCTGCAGACTAATGTTACAAAGTCCCATACATGTCTTGTGGCCCCAAGAGTAAATCCCTCTCAAACATGATCATTGGCTCTCAGAGCCTGAGTAGTAAAAGCACTTTCCCATATCTTGGTGTGATTTTTCCGGCTCGAAGGTCATGGTCCCCTAATATTGTGCACCATTGCACAAAATTATCATTGGCTAATGGGTCCCTGTGCTGCCTTCCTCAACCAGCAGTGGGCTATCTTGTGCCCCCTAGCAAATATATAATTCACAATGTCTACGCATTGCTATGTATGGTGCAGAGATTTCAAGCATTTTGAATTGTAAGGCCATTCTGCGCAAAGTGAAAAGACTATGGGCCATATTATCAAGAATGGCGCAAACATTATCGCCGCTTTAGCGGCAGGAAACTGCAGCTAAAGCGGCAATAAGGGGCTTGATAATATGCCTTTGAGAATTCCAATAGAAGCCCATGTTCTGGTGTCAAGGACATCAAACCTGGGCTTCTATTGGAATTCTCTAGGGCTTATTATCAAGCCCCTTATCGCAGCTTTAGCGGCAGTTTCCTGCCGTTAAAGCGGCGATAATATTTGCGCCATTCTTGATAATATGACCCTATGTAGGAAACTCCTGTCTGTCCCATATTCAGTCTTGCATCTCATCTACCACAAGGAACTTGGCCTTTCTTACTCGGTAGATCGGATTAGCGTTCAGCCAGTTTTGCCGTGTCTTCCAATCTGGAGGAATTCAGAGGCCGCCCTATCTAAAGACATTATGATGGATTGTCTTACTTTGGATAGAGGGTTACTTATTCCCTGGTTGGCATATGCGAAGATGGAATATTGTAAAATTGGTATGCAATCTGCCTTTACCATTTTATATTGCATGAGTGTATGTAAAAAGACTGCGGCACAAGCACTTTATAATCATGAGGAATTACGACAGATAAGGAAATGAGGGGAAGCCAATTGTGACTGTATACTTAAATCTGAGTGAATCCGATTGTCCCACCAACTACATTTGGTGTTCGCGCAGTCTCTGGAAATGCTCATTGTTATTTCACTTCAGATTGGACAGTAGCGGTCCGTGGAGGGAGTTCGGTGGGGCAGTGAGGCGGGGCGGGGGAGGGGCAGGGTGGGGAAATGTAAACACCGGAATATGGATGAACGGAGGTAAGTACACATTTAAATAACTAAAACGAATTTTGTTGCGCGCGTTTTGCACACTTGGGCCTTTTTAAAATCTGCCATCCAAGCTCGCAGGTATATATTGGCTGAAAAATGTGTCCTTCTTATTGTATTTTGTTGCTGCTTTTACTATTATCTTAATTATAGTCATGATTGTTGTATTTTATGATTTGCACTTTTTGAGCATTTACATTGTGCAATGCTTTTATGGGTTGTATAGTGCTTTCCAATAAAGCTTGCTTCAATTGAATTGATTGAAACTGCTCTCAGGAAACCACCATTTGTTCTCAAGCATGAGCCATCCACAAACAGTACATAATGGGGTCTTATGAAAGGCTCATCATTGCACAAAATCTGAATCAAAATTCTCACTCTCAATCATAGGGAATTATTAATATGTATTCAGGTTCTGATTATGAAATGTATTTCAGTTTACTCTGGGAATTTGATCAAAATTCCTTTTTGTGTTTCCTACATTCTGTTGAGGGCTCGTGGGACTAGCATCCTTGGAATCTGTGCCTGCATGGACACTTTTATTTGCGGATCAGGAATGTTCTGCATTTGAACCTGATTTCCTCACTGTGTTTGATTAATAGCATTTATTCTATCTGGATTAAGCCTACACATGCGTTTCCAAAGCCCAATTTTATTACAAAGATGATAAGGAGTCATTCTCTTCAATGCTGCAATATCTGCCCCTGTACTTGGATCAATTGGAACTCCTCGGCCTCTTCCATGAACACCGACTATGCCTTCTTGTATACCTTGGTGACCAACACCCTGCATCTCATTCTGAAAACCAACATTCTGTATTTCACCAACATTTCCTACAAAAGATTAATTCTATAAACCATTCTGTGCCAACCTCATCTGTGCAAACATTAAATTCTCTTAACATTTTCTGTTTCATCACCATTTATCACTTCAGTACTTCACATACTTCACAACCTGATCTACTGACTCAGGGCCTGATTATGTGTTTGGCAGTGTGGGAGTGGGCCACCACAACACCGCCCCACCCCCACACTGTCAAGGTTGACAGCCGCCCACCTACCAGATTATGAGTTTCCTCGTGGTCTGGCAGGCAATGCTTTGGCGGTCCCATGGTACTGCAGTACTAAGGTCCATATGTGAGCCTTAGAACTGCAGCACCAAGGGAGGGCCAAAGCCCGTTCCTGCATGGCATGGACTGTGAAGTCCATGTTGAGCAGGAACGTAGGGGTGTATACAGACAGGGAGGCACAACATGTGCCCCCCTACATGCATCTCCTGGCCTTGAGGCAAGAGGAGGCCCTGTAGGGCCCCCTTAGTTTCCTCACCACCACCCTTGCCTGCCATGAAAGGAGTTGCAGTGAGGAAACTCATAATATGCTTGGCTGTGCCGCAGCGGCACCACCAGCATATTGCAACTTCACACTGCTGCAACACCGTTGAGGGGTCACGGATCCCAGGCGGTTGCAGTAGTCCTTCGGCGGTCTAACAACCAAACTAATAATAGGGCAGTCGGACCACTGATTCAGTGGTGCCTGCATCCCCCACCACGGGTTCGGCCGTCCATCAGACCAATCAGGCACTTAGCCTGCCAAAAAATCACATTCAACTGTTTGTGCTGACTGAGCTCTGGTTTTAACCCATGAACAAACTGCGAAATAAAGAATCCCATATCAGTAAGTTCCAGATGCGCTTGACCCGTATGCTGCTGAAATGCCTTTAACTATCTTACATAATAGTTATGCACTTATTCTTTCACTTCCTGCTGAATTCTGTTGAATCTCACATAATTCACATCTTTCCAAGGTACTCTGTTCTTCAGGAAAGCAATCATCTCATTGTATTTATCTTTCACAACAGGTGATGGTGAATTTGTGCAGGAATCTCTCAGTGGCTTGCATCTGGCCAATGTACAGCAATTTTTGCCCCACAAGTCGTTTGGGACAACAATGTCAAAAAATGTATCCAAATCAATCCACAGCACCTTTGAAATCTTTCAATGTGTATACTATTGCATAGGACATTCTGTCAATATTTGAAAATTATTCGTGAATGATGCAAGGTCTCCTCTGCTCCAAGGCACATGAACAAACCTTTCACCAGGAATTTTTTCTTAATGGGTAAGCCAAAACTCTCTCATCATCCAGAGGACGTAGAGGTGGCTTTTACTTAACCTCAGCTGCTTCTGCCTGACTCTTTTTCTTTTCATGCGTCTTTGCACATTTATGTTCACATTTTTCAAATACACCCCATTTGCAAACACTTTACTAATTCAATAATGTAATCGCATTTTTGAAGAATGCATTGTCTTGATTGATTCATCATCCAACTGCACCCTAAAACGGTTCTGCAATTAGACACTTTTTGACAAATTGACTTGGTATTTATTTTTCAATTCAGTCAGTTTGTCATGTACCATTGCTGCTCTCCTAGTGATTTCTTTGCACAAACAAGTCCGTTCTTTTTCTATATTGGTTTATGTGATCAAGATCCAAACATCCTCTAATTATTTCCTCTAATTTTGTAAATTTCTGGACATTTAATGGTCTCTTTCTCCGCACCCTGACTATCTTCCAAACCTCCTGCACATTCTGTCTTAGTGCTGGCTCTGGCAGCATCCTCAAACCATTGGAGAAAAATTCCCATCCTCAAACAAGTTTGTCTCATCCTGTGTCATCTGTGCTTTAAAAATGCATCTCATTCCTTTTCCTAATGATTGAATAGTCTGTGGAGGTGTCCATACAGCAATCTGTGAATTCTGCGAAGTTGGAAAAAACACTGTCACTGGAGCTCCTCTAACCGTTACTGCATTTGTGAAAAGATTTATCGGGCTTTCGCCATGCACATCTCTATTGGCTGAGCTATGATCACCCTAGTAACGGGTGCTGGTGCAGTTACAATGGAAGCAGTGACACCTGTAGTTATTACCGTCTGAACAGTCCCTACTTGAGCTGATACATTATTTGTTATAACTGGTTGTGTAACAGACTGTCTCATGACACGTTGTGTCGCTACAGGCAGAGCAACAACAGATTGAATCTCTGGCAGTGGTCTAAAAGTTTGATATGCATTTGAATCAACAGGGGTTGTAGCTAATGTCGCACTACTAGTTGTCATTCTTTCAGTATGAGTCACAGGATATGCATAAGGTGGTGGATATGTAATCAATAATTTGTCCAAAATGTCATCTCCTGAATCTAATTTTATATCTTCCTTTGTTTTTTTTCTTCCTTGGCTGTAGCCTTTTTGGGTTTCTCAGTTTTTTTCTGATTTCCCATTTGTAATTCCAGGATATAATCTAGTTCCCTCCACTATTGCCTTTTTCCACCTATGCTGTCTTTCATCCCATACAGCATCTGCATAGTTTTTCACAGCTCGTTTGGTTCGTCGCTGGTATTTCTCTCTCTCTCTGTCTATCAAAAGCAATTTTCTCCCAAGCACTTGAGGCTTCAAATTGGGTAGGTCTAGGATGTGGCTTCATATCACAAAGTAACTCTCTCAATCTGTCAATAATTCTAAGCTTGATCGTTTCCCATCTCGGAAAACTGAATGTGCCTTCTTTCTCAGTGATCTTGCACCATTAGCGAAGGCATGTGTGTAACCCTTCCTCAATCATCATGCGGTAAACAGGCATGTCCTCAGGAGATGCCTCTTCACCTCCCTGAGCAGCAATAGTCACCTCACCTCTCATTAAATCTTTAATTGCTTTGAACATTTTCCTGATTTCAAATTTTAATTCAACAATTGGCAAATATGAAATATGAAACATAAATGTTTTGATCCTGTTCTGTATACCACAGATTTCAGTAAACCCTTCTCCCAATCTCAGCACGGCTCTGTAAACCAACCAACCGATAGCAGCGCGACTCTTCATACAGCTTAACCAATCTCGGCACAGCGTTTCACCTGAACTGACCGATACCAGAGCGACACAATATAACGTAACAACCCGCTCCTTGCGGCGACTCGCCCTCCTTCACATTTTATTTGTATACACACACACAATGCTTCAATGCCACAATTCTATGCAACATATAATCTTTGTCTGCTTCTTCTAAATTCAACTAGATTCAACAACTGGAATTTTTAGGTTTTTACACCCTTTGACATTTCTTAATCGAAAGTGCTCGACACTCATCAATGATATTTCGACCAGTGGGAAAGCACCTAATCAATGCAGTGTCACCTTTGTGCATCATATTTCACTAACACTGATTAATATTAGTGCAATCACAACAATATATTTTACTATCCCTGCCTTAATTGTGCAGTCGAAGATGTCTCATGACCTGCAATTCAAATCATTAGCAGACAAGCAAAGCAAAATCAACTCTTTGTTTGTCTATCAGTCCCGGGATCTTAGACTACTTCTTAGTCTGATAACCTTTTTATCTTCTTTTACAAAGCACACGAATATCAACAAATCGCAAATTTCAATAATTCAATACAACACATCAATGCTTGTACAAATCGAAAATCACAATTGCTAAAACAATTTACAAAGCATAAGCCTATTAATACTCACACCTCCAATTCAGCACCTGCAACCACCTAAGAAAAAACACACTCCTTCAATCTTCAACTTGGGCTTTGGGCATTTATCTATCTTGGGCAATTTATTTATTTTGCAGCTCCTCTTTCTCACTACATAAACTGTCCTGTGCTTCCAGCTTTTGTGGAGCAAGGACCTTAATAAATATTTGGGTCATGATATTAGGATTTCTGCCCCAGCGTATCTGAAAGAAAGGTCAAGGTCTCCGGACATTGCTGTAATCAAGAGATGCAATCACATCCAATTTACACATCACAGTTAAATAATCAATTCTTAGGTGTCAATGATGGGATTTTGATGTGAGGGCTTTATTCAACTCTTTAGTAAGTATTCCTTTATTAATCATTTATTGATTCTTCTCAATACAATGCAGAACATTAGTGTGTTCCATGTAAGAAAATCCCTATTCTAAATCTCAAAATGAGAAAAGTATCTTTGAACCTGTAAAGTGTTTGAAATCCAGAGGTGCAAGCATAAAGCTTTGAGCGATTTGTCATTCAATAAGCACTTTTCATAAAGAGAAGTTCAGACATTCAGTGGAGTCTCAAAAACAGTATATATTCAGGCAAGAGGATATTAATGGGTCTCAGCATAGAACTTCGCAGAGTGTCTGAAAGGGACTAAAGGATCTCCACCAAGGAAATCTCCGCTCTACTCTACCCTCGTCAACTCCAGGAAAACATGGACAAATATAACATTTTGATATCCACAACTAAAGTAAATGTTGCAGTCATCCATCTTCTCCTCCAATAGATACTCAATGTCTTCATAGGAACAGGAAAGCTTCTATCATCTAAGCTGCTTCAGAATAAAAGACTGACTGATATTATAGCCTTATAGCCCGCCGTAGCGGGCTATACTGGCTATTAAAGGCCTGCTCCTTCGTTAAAGGCCCGAGCCGAAGGTGAGGGACTTTAACAAGGGAACGGGACTTTAATAGCCGGTATAGCCCAGCTACAAAGGGCTATAAGGCTATTAGAACATTCTGCCACTAGAGGGCAGAATGTTCTAACAAATTAAACAAAGGCCTCTCGAAGCTCGAGGGGATTTAAATCCCCTTGAGCTCCGAGAGGCCTTTGTAAAACATTGGAATGTTGCTCTGCGGGCCTTTACCGGCCTGTAGAAGCAGGGGACACTCCATTGTCTACAATGGAGCTCCCAACATTCCAATGTTCTATTAAGTGTTAAAAGTAACAATATTGTTAACATTGTACAAGTCGAGGTTTAGTTCCCACTACTTACTTCATACAGAACAAAACAGTTCATTGTTAGGTTTGTCATTGCACAAATCAAACCATGGCTTTCTTACATTTATATAAAAATGTAACTACATCATTTAGTACACTATTGTAGTCTATGAAAATATCTCTATGAAAGGTCGAAATCTAGCTTTTTATATTAGGTCATGTTTGGTTCAGCTCTTTTTATCATTGAACTCTTGATGTCTTCATATTACTAAGATTGTTGACCTATGATCGCTGAAATGAAAAATCAGAATTGCATTCAGAAGCATTTCTAACTTAACATGGCAGATATGGAAGTCTAGTGCGCTTATATGCCTTTTAAAAATGTGACTTCTTATTTTAGTGCTACACGTTACTTGCATTAATTCTTCATTTATTAACATGCTCTAACACCATTTTTGATAAATGGAGAGCTCTGTTTCTGATTCCATGGGAGAGGACTCTTGAGGCCCCATCCAGGCTCTATATGTGTTAGGCTTTCCTAACTTCCACTCATGCTACTCTTTCCCTCTTGAGATCAACTGTGGTAACATTCTAGCAAGACTCTACCACTCACCAGAAACCTTGAACTTGCTTTCTGTAGATGAAACACCATTTTCTTGAAAAACCTGTCCTCAGCTGATTCTGGAATGGAGTAAAATATGTTCATAATGTGGAACCACATTGAGGAGATAGCTATGTAGTAATGATTGGGCATCACCTCCGAAAGTCTTTGAATTAACATGTAAAAATAACAAAATCAAACTTAAATTGAATTATAGAGAGGCTAAAATATAGTTGTAGGCAGCAGCATAATAGGCTCATCAATTAGGATTTAGTTGCTTTTGATTTAACAAGAGTAGCATCATGCTATCCTGGTTGAACTTCTCACCATATTAAAAAGAACAGCAGCATGAACAGTTCTTTTGCGATCTCCGGGAAGCCTATGGCACTACTAAACACAGTGTCATGCTCAAAACACTCTCTACATCAATTGTGAAGATGCTTTTCTGGACTGCTTCTTCTCACTATTGACGAGGACAGCATGAATTGGCAACACTCTCAAGGTAGCATCACCTCACCAAACTTGAAAACATATACATGGGCCATTATGAAATCTGATTCATTCATATTGTTTCAAATTCTGACAGGCCTATTTTCAACCTCCAATCTACTGACTGTAACTCCTATTACTTGTGTTACTCTCTCCTTCCCAGGTCTTGCTGCCCACCTACCCTACCATCCATTCCCTATTCTTTAAATATTTTCACTTTCCTAATCAAGGCTCCATCACTCTTGTTATGTGCTTGACTTTCTGCAGTATTTCCTCTCTCTTCTGCTCCCTCTCCCTTGCTTAACTTTACCTTACAGGCCTCTTTTCTTTACCTAGCCATTTGATTCCCCAGGACTTCCCCCTGTTAGCCTCTTAGCAGCTTTCTCTTCTCACATCGGGATTATGGCAAAGCATTATATACCTTGGTGTCCCTGACGTTTACATAAAAAAACTCCAGCATCTTCAGAACCTGGTAATTCAGCTCATATATGGTCTCTAGAAATTCAGTCATGTGATGAAGGCACAGTCATCCCTTAAATCTCTCCCAATTGAACAGAAGACACCATTCAAGACACTCTGACTCTTTAATGAGTAATCTACTGCACTGGTATAAATAATCTCTCAGATATTATCACTCTCTATATACTAACATGCTGTTCAGATCTGGTTCACAGCATATGGAGGTGGTTTCATGTTTCAAGAGAAGCCTACTATGGAGGCATATCATTTAGAGGGTTGGGTCAACAATTGTAAAACATGCCTCTTGATTATATTATGTACACACACACTGAGAGGGGGACAAGGAGCGACAATTTAAGAAGTAGGTCCTGTACCAATGCTCCTAAGATAACTCCACATATAATAGGGTAACAGTTCCTGAGAGAGACAGTGCCAGTATGGTCAACTGCCTGATGGGTAGGAGACAGAGCAACAGGGAAAATAAGAAAAAGGTTCGTGGGTGTGGATGTGATGTAGACCAGATACTCCTGGGTGGTGTTCAAAGTGCCCTCACACACCCTTGCGGGTGCAAAGCATCATCATAGGGCAGTGCTCCTCGTGGGGGTGGCGCTGCAGTCCCTCACGGGCCCTACAAGAGGGCTCTCTGTCGGAGATCTTTTAGTGGAGTAGCCGTAGTTGTGCATGCGGGTGTGTGGGGAAGTGCGTGACGTGGTGTGGCTAAAAAGACCCTCTGGTACTCCAAATTAATTTATTAGTGAGTCCGTCGAGTCTAGATAAAATCTAACGGGGAATAGTGCCTGGATAGCACTGTAGTTAGTATGGGAACAGGTTGGTAATCCCACTACTCTCAACCCATGTGTGAGGTTTTAGAGTGAGAGTGAGGATGTAAGGAGGGTGGTCAACATGTTTTGCGCTGCCCGTGGTCCCTAGTGGATCCTTAGCCTCACTCTCTCACATTTAGCCAGTTCTCAACACCTAGACACTAGCATTTTGGAACAACCAGTCAGTTTCACTATTGCGATGCCGACCTGTTCCATCATGGCAGCCACTTTCAGGGACACTAGAGTCTCTCCTCAGTTTCCAACACTGACCCAGCGGATTCACTTCCGGGACTACAATTATCGAACTGACTCCCCGCATATAATGAGCTCCTACCCAACACCACCTACCGGCGACCCTGGAGGCACCTTAGGTTTACGGACCAGTATTCCCCAGCGCGCATGTAAGTACCGGCAGCGCTTTGCTAGCTCCCTGCACCATTTGACAGTCGCTCTGTAATCTGAATTCAACTGTCTGTTTTTTTTTCCGTTTCTATATGGCATGGAATTAGCCCCGCTTTCCACTTCTTTTTGCTAAGCATATGGTTTATCTCTAGCTGCTGCCCCCGCCCCAGTCGGTCTCTTTCCGGTACAGTCTGGACCCACACCTATGCGGGTAGGATTTCTGTCTCGTGTAATGTTGTTTTTAGCATCTAGTTGTTACAGTGTCATGGCCACTCGTAATCGGCACCACCGGTTCGGCCATTGTTTTCCTCCACCCACCCCTCGCCATAGAGATTTGTTGACGGTCGTACGTCTGGCACTTTGACACCCCCAACCTATCGGACGACGTGATTTTAACGTTATTCACCACTGCATAGACTTGCGACCTTGCATCATGCTGTTTTCACGATTGTTCGACTTTCTGGCCAGCCCGCATGATTTTAGCACTACTAGGCCCCGCACTTCCTGCCACACTTGTGCCTTTACAACGCTAATTAGACGTTGTTCCCATAACTGCATAGACCTTCTTTTAATCACCACGATACCATGCGCTATGCCGTTGGTTTCCTCCGTATGCAATTTCGCATGATCCTAACACTGCTATGCCTCGCACTTCCTGTTACCTATGTACCTTGTGTTGCATTCGATACAGACGTGCATGAACCACATACCTGCATAGTTCACCGAGCAACCAGTTTTTCTTGTCACTGCCCCAACGAGGGCCTGGTTGTACTCACCCTGCCCCCCTTTCCCTTCCTGACAGTAGATACAACCACCTCCCCAGCATGACTTTGAGTTGTTCCGCTCTCCACACTGGTGACTTGTACTATGACCCTGGATCAAGCGTAGACCTCCTTATTGTGCTTCTCTTATCTTCCCTTTTCCTTTAGGTTCGACGTATGGGACACGAATAATACGCGTTCCCCTCCACTCATGATGGGATTATAGGACATACCTGTTCCTGTATCTCGATTTTTCTTTCCTTCTCACCAAGGTCCTGACGAAGCGCTAAGGATCCACTAGGGACCACGGGCAGCGCGAAACATGTTGACCACCCTCCTCACATCCTCACTCTCACTCTAAAACCTCACACACGGGTTGAGAGTAGTGGGATTACCAACCTGTTCCCATACTAACTACAGTGCTATCCAGGCACTATTCCCCGTTAGATTTTATCTAGACTCGACGGCCTCACTAATAAATCAATTTGGAGTACCAGAGGGTCTTTTTAGCCACACCACATCACGCACTTCCCCACACACCCGCATGCACAACTACGGCTACTCCACTAAAAGATCTCCGACAGAGAGCCCTCTTGTAGGGCCCGTGAGGGACTGCAGTGCCACCCCCACGAGGAGCCCCGCCCTATGATGATGCTTTGCACCCGCAAGGCTGTGTGAGGGCACTTCGAACACCACCCAGGAGTATCTGGTCTACATCACATCCACACCCACGAACCTTTTTCTTATTTTCCCTGTTGCTCTGTCTCTTACCCATCAGGCAGTTGACCATACTGGCACTGTCTCTCTCAGGAACTGTTACCCTATTATATGTGGAGTTGTCTTGATTATATTAGACAGATTCCTGATAATTTCCTGTTCAGGAAGTGTCTTAAAACCCATCTTTTATGCTAAATATTCTTTCTTGGCTTTGCTCTCTGTTCTTAGTCTACAAGTTGGTTCACATCCTACCAGCAAGACAATTATGTGTCAAATTTGTTGCAAATCTAACTTATAGAATGCCAATTATCTCAACATTGTATACAAGTCTGTTTTCATCAAAGGATAACACATATCTTTAATTGTCTACTTTTATTCGCCACCCTCTGCAATAATTTCCCATGTAATTGTTTGTTTCTTCCCTTCTGCATGTCAATATTCCCCTTAGTTCCTCCCTAGATTTTTTTGTTTCTTTGCTGCCACCTTTCCTGGTACTAGCAGCCAAAACTCAATACAACAAGCATTGCAGCTCCTTTGACATTGCAGTACTTTTAAATGTAATGGTAACAATTAATTTTAAGTCTACCATGCAATACATATGGTTACCAGGGCAAAAGAAAAGGACCACTTTTCTAATTAACTGAACTCAGGAGTGTTGAGATCATATTTATGAATAAAAGATAAGAGCCAATGTGAAAGACACTTAGAAGCTACCACAAAGATTTTAAGAAATGAAATGGGGTTTGGTGTCCACATTGATGGCAATCATAGGGCACTTTCATAAATTACTAAAATGCTATTGTTATAGGCTTCAAACATCACAACAGCATGAAATCATCTAAAAGTCCATTTCTAATAGGAACACATGTCTTAGATAAATCATTACACATAGAGGCAATGAAATACAATGGGAAAATGTAGTGTGATCACTACACAAGATACAGTTCTCCGCTACTACTACTTCCAATGACCGATCAATGCTAAAATGGGTTGTCTACTTCAGCCCACCCCTATAGGGCACCATATCACCCGTTGCACCTGACAGGGTACTTGGTGTTGCAGGCTTCCAAAAAAGAAGGGCAGCTTAAAACAAAGGGGGTATAATGCATAAAAGGGGAGGGAAAGCAAATGTGTCACCAAATCAGGAGGGTATAGAGGAATTTACAATAGAGTAAGTGTAGATTTGGGAATAACACAAATTTACTATTCTAACTCATGTCCAATGAACTGTGGGGACAGTGAATACATTGGGGTTTAGATGTACTATTCTAACCAATCTAACTAACAACAGTGCATACATTGGGTGGCAGATTTACTACTCTAAAGTCATTCAAAAAACATTTGGGAAGGTACATACCTTGGGGAATGGAGGGTTCAATATACTTTTCTAACTTAACCATAACGAACACTGGAGAAACTATATGAATTCAAGTTTTCCAATTCACTATTTTCACTCCGGTCCGCTAACACTTGGGGAAGTGCATACATTGAGGGGTATCAGTTTTACCACTGTAACACTAGTCTAACAAACATTGCGGAAAGTGCATACATAGGGGTTGTCAGATTTACTATTGTAACTCCAGTATACAAACACTTGGGATAGTGCATACATTAAGGGTATCAGATTTACGAGGGTAACTCTAGTCCAAAAACATATGGGGGGAAGTGCATACACTGGGGAAGAGTCTTATTTTCCATTCTAACTGCAATCAAACAAACATTGGGATAAGTATACATTTGGAAGGTGGGAAGGTACATTTACTATTGACAAATATTGGGGAAAGTGTACATTGGGGGAGGGAGTCCAGATTTACTATTCTAACTGCAGTCTGCACCACAACCACTATGGTCTATATAAAACAAGTGTCTGTGCTTCCACACAGAAGGCATGCCAAAAGCAAGCCTGCCTGCACCTTTCCATGCCAGGACCTAGCTCCGCAATCCCTGGCCAGTTCCCTTTTGATAGCATACAATACTCGTCTTATGTTCCTTATTAATTTAGCCCTAAGTATATCTGTTCTCACTCTGTCCACTATCTTCACGGGCCAGTATACTGCCTACACTGGAGCTTTTCCACACCAACTGTCAACTACCCTTTCATGAAACTCATAGTGTGGGCTTCACCCTCACAATTTGCTCTGAGTCATTTTAAGCTCTTCTCCATCAATATGAGATCTTTAGCAAAATGCCCTTTTTCTGACTAAAATTGGTTCCTTGATTCCAAATCACTTGATGGGTCGGTTGCTATTCAATTATTTTATTCCATTGTTCGACAAGACCATCTTTTTTTTTTTTTGTCCTCATTTAGGCGATCTTTGTTGTTTAGCAACAGGGTCACCTCTCACTGGACGCCCTCGGAGATGAGATGGGAGCCATGCCTTAAATCCAACAATTTCCATGAGTTAACGTGTCAGTGTTCCAACCCCTATAAACTCATGAGGGTTATAATCACGTTGGTTTAAATCATTGGACATACCTTCCTACCCTACCGCCTATATTTGTCCCATAAATACCAGTGCTTTGTGCGATTACATTCCCCCCTGGCTCTATCCATATTCCTACATTTTTCTACTGATCGAACCCAGTCATCAACCTTAGGGGGAGAAGAAAGAATCCAATTTATACAAATCTCGCGTCTAGCAAGAAGCATGAATGTAAACAAAAGGTATTTCTGTTTTATTGTTAAAGTAGTGTTGGATTCTTCAATATCCAGAATGCCAAAAATAATATTAAAAGCTCTTACCTTAGTAGTCGTGTTTAAGAATTTATCAATAATCTTACCAGTTTCACTCCAAAATGTATCAAGGTAATCACATGAGTAAAACATATGAATATCATTTGCTTCCCTCTCGCCACATTTTGGACATTTTTTCGTCACCTGGGTGTTCATTTTTGACAACTTTTCGGGTGTCCAGTAAGATCTGTGCAAAGTAAACAAATGATTTTTCCTAAGAGGTGTAGAAATTATAATGTGCCATAAAAAAGTACAGGATACTTGCCAAGCTTGTTGCAAGTCTTGAGCCGGAAAGGTCTTCTTCCATATGAGGTCTGGAGTGTCATAGTCAGCTTCCTTCTTCTCCACCAAGTACCAGTACCACTTCGATACTGCTTTCTTCCCAGGATCTTTGTGGAATTCACCCTCTAAGTTCCCAACATAGTCTGACCAAGTCACTTGATCTTTAGACCAGCTAGCCAGCTGGTAGAATTTAAACCTAGATATTTCATTCTTCGTCCTTTCCACTAGCTCGTCCCAAGCTTTTAAGTTGCCATTTTCCAAAAGATCTCCCCACTTGGCGATTCTAGCCCTTTTCAAAGGAAGTGCTAATGAGTCCTTCAAACATTCGGGAGTTCCTGGAGAGTTCCATATCGGTGCTTGGGGGCTGTAGTACGGGTACTGCCATATTTTCCTTACGTCTGACCATAATTTAAATGCTGATCTTGGCACCTTTAGCATGATTGTTTTGAATAACTTTTGGTGGCCAAACTTGTAGAGGCAATGGTCATGTTTATTTACTGCTTTCCAATAGGCGGGATATGACTCGTAATCTCAAAAAAGATGCCTTATATTCTTGAAATGAAAAGCTTTGTAATACATCATGAGATCCAGACTAGCTCTCCCTCTTCGATGCTTCTTCTGGCTCTGTTTCTTCCAAGCTATCCTTGCCCTTTTAGACGACCAAATAAAAGTATTTATTTTTCTCTGTGTCTTTTTTATACAGAGTGAATTAAACTCCAGAGGGATTGTATTAAAAACAAAAGTAAAGTTTGGAAGGATAGCCATTTTTATTACATTAGCTCTCCCCATAAAAGTAAGGGATAAACAGTTCCATGACTTCAATAATTTCCTCATCTCTTTAGCTTTTAGCTCCAAGTTTGCCTGGGCAATGTCCTCAATGCTCTTTAAGACTTGGATCCTGAGATATCTGATTTTATTTTTGGATTCAATTTGTGGGGTAGGTATGTTCCAATGGATTACCTCAGTTTTTTGATGATTTATTTGGTATCCAGAGATTTTCCCAAATTCTGTTAGTAAGCTAATTATGCTGTTAAACGACTCATTTAAATTGCTCGAATAGATCATTAAGTCATCGGCATATAATGCCACTTTTAACTTCCAACTATTGTAGCTAAAAGGGATGATTTCTTCGGAGATCCTAATCATATTAGCTAGCGGCTCTATATATAAATAAAAAAGGTGAGGGGAAACAGGACACCTCTGTCTAGTGCTTCTTTTAATTTGAAAACTGTTTGATATGCTTCCATTAATAAGTATTTTTCCCATTGGAGCCGAATAGATATTTGCTATTACCCTAGAAAATGTGTGACCTAAATTATTACGTAGAATAACTTTTTGTAAGTATGACCAATTAACACGGTCGAAAGCTTTGGTCGCGTCGAATGTAAATATTGCTAGGGGTACCTTCTCATGGGCTGCAATGTCAATGGCTCCAATCAGTTGATGAGTGAGGTCATGCAACTGTCTTACTCTAATGAAGCCCTTCTGATTGTCATGTATAAGCTTATCAGAAAGAGAGCCAAGTCTTTTTGCTAAAACCTGGGTAAAAAGTTTATAATCTACATTAAGAAGTGAGATTGGCCTGTATGACTCGCAATAAGAGGGGTCTTTGCCTGGTTTTAAAATCAAGCTAATCGTCGCCTCGTTCCAAGATTTAGGAATTGGAAGGCCCTCAAGAAAGATAGTGTTAAAAATGTCAGTTAGTTTAGGGGCTAGGTAGTCTTTCAAGGCTAAATAGAGCTCATTAGGTATAGCGTCAGGCCCTGCTGCTTTCCTTCTTTTGAGGTCATTAATTGCATCCAGCACCTCCTTCAGGGCAATAGCTGCATTTAAAGTTTCACAGGAGTCTACGTCTAGCTTCAAGATTTGTGATTTATTTAAATATGCATCCACTGCTATAGGTAGAGGTTATAGATCCTCCTCATACAGTGACTGGAAAAAAAGCTCAAAGGCTTCTTCAATATCTGCTTTGTCTTCTACTATCTGTCCACTATTTCCCTTATGAACAGCTGTTATCTTGTTTCTATTAGACTCGGTTTTAAGCTGCCAAGCTAAACGTTTACCCCTGTTCTCACCAAATTCATAATTTGACAGAGAATCAGCTTGCCATCTCTCCCTTATCCTTTCCTCCAGATCTAGGGCCAGCTCCTGTTTCTTTTTCATAATTTCATCTTTCAAAATATTTTGGTCTTCTTCTGAGGTTGTAGCTTCTAAATTCGCTTGTTTCTCTAGTAAATCGGCCTCTAATCGTGATATTTTGAGCCTTTTCAATTTGTTTTTGCCTATCGCTATACCAGCTAATGTTCCTCCCAGAACAGCTTTATTGGCATCCCACACTATCATATCAGAAACTTCCCCCTCACCATTTTCTTTAAAGTAATTTACCGTTGTTAGTCTTATGTCATCAATAACTTGTTGGTCTAGCAGGAGTGTCCGGTCCAAAGTCCACCTTTTCTCGCCCCGCACTGGCTCAAGCTTTATATTTAATTGAACCAGCGAGTGGTCTGAAAGATGTGCGGGCAAATGATGGACTCTCCTAACTTTATTACTTAGGAGTTTATCAACCAGAAAAAAGTCTATTCTTGAGGCGTGCCCATATTTATAATTCCTGTGGGTAAATGTATTAGTTTGGTCCCCTCTGAGATTCCAGATATCAACTAAACCCAGGTCATCTTTGAGCCTTTTCAAGCACTCTCGCATTCTAGGTAGGTTTAAAACTCTGCCTGGGGGGTGTCTATCTTTTTTAGGATCTAACAAAATATTATAATCACCTCCTAGTATAATTGGTGTGGGCTGTAATAACAGCTGCACATACAGAGATTGGAGAGGCGCGGGGTCATCTATATTTGGGCCACAGTGTCCCACCACAGACAATGCACTATCTCTGACTTTTATGTTTGCTATGGCCCACCTTCCTCTTGAATCTACGATTTGTCCTACCCTCGTACAATAAGGTGATTTTTTGATAATAATGGAGACACCTTTTATGTTACATGATTGGTTTGTACAGACAGTCTCTCCAATCCATTTCTCATGTTTTATGGCTTCAAGCCATTTATCTCTAAGGAGATGTGTTTCTTGTACTATAATTATATTGCTACTTAACAGGGCAGTGGCCTCAGCTCATGGCGACGCCAGGATCAACTTTTGAGAGTCATTTTCTGAGGTGCTTGGAGTTCCATTGAAGTCTATAGGGTTATAATTGCAGTTTTCGCCCACTGCGAGTGAAGAAGATAACTTTGAAACGGAAGGACCCCTCTTCTTACCTCAGCCCTTTTTCCTGATTGTATTCATACAAGCAGTGACCTTTACCTCATTGTCAATGTTAATAGACTGGCTATGAAGGCCCGTTTGATAATTATTATTCAGCCTATTCAGTCTATTCAGCCTATCTTCGACAACACCACCAGGGGGCCACAAGTGTGGTGTAAAAAAACCTAGAACCCCCCAAAAACACTCCGATAGGTAGGAGGGCTTATAGAGGGGCCCCCTAAAACTTTGCCTAATTGTGGCCCTACGAAGATGTTGAAAAGTATAGGCAGCCTCTGCCCAAAAATCCCCTGGTTTACTCCTTACTTGACTGGCGCTGCCACCGCCGCTGAGAGGATGCCTTTGAGCAGAGCAAAGCACACCTCGGGCTGTCTCTCCAGATCTTGGTCCTGATCCAGCTTTCTGCACACTGCTGATTCCTCGCATCGGCCACATCCTGCAACAACCAGCAGCCTCCGCTCAACCTTCGCGCAGCCTCCACGCAGTGCTGGGCGAAGCCGGGCGGAGTCGCCGCAGCCGCCGCCCGACGAGAGCTCCGCTGGTGTACTCTCCCACCATGGATCTCACCGGTATCTCCCTCGTCACCACGCCAATTCCGCGACTGCCCGGTTAGTAGAAAGTCACTTCAATTGAGCCTTTTTACCATTATAGCATTTATGTTGCCGATCGATTGCGGTTCTCGCGACCTAGGCGTTCAGCCAGCCGCCATGTTCTCCCTTTTTGGGGATATCCGTCACCTTGGCACGACAAGACCATCTTAACAGTTTTGGAGATGGACTCACCATGGTTTTGAAAGCAACTTCAGAAAGCTAATGTCACAAATTAATTAATTCTGCCTCCACCAACATCATAAACTATAGCAATTTTACTGTTCTAGATGATCTCAATTTTCACTTAGAAGATTTTTCATGTCCTGAATCGTCTGCCTTTGTAGAGGCCTGAGCAGCTATTCAGCTACTAGTTCTTATGGGAACCTATAGGGCTTGCCACGTATTGGACCCTGTTTTTTACCTAAAAGTTAACTCCTCTCTTCCCTATTTTTGTTTGATCACAGTGCTGTGCCTTTTAATATACAGAAGTGCATGATTTTTAACATCTCCCTTTATGATTCTGTGGCCTCACATTCTGGGTCACAATTCACTGCACCCAATTTCCTCTCTAGTTGCCCCTAGCTATTACTAACAATATTGCAAGTGTTGCTACTAATTTTACACAGTAGATTAGGCTGTCATTGGCACCATTATTCCTCTCATAAAAATGGACCAGTCATAGATATCAGCCCTGAGATTAAAGTTTCAATGACAATCTTAGAGTATTTTAACACAAGTTTAGAGCCTTAGAATGCTCACTATGACTGTACACCCAAACTGAAATATAAAATTGCCATTAAAGTCTACCCTAAAGCCATTCATGCTGCTCACATAGACTATTATGCCAACAAAATGGACTCTGTATCTAACTCTTCTCAGGAACATTTCTCCATTGTGAAATCCTCTACCAACCCTGCTGCTTGTATGTTTACCATCACTGCATCTCCAAGCTTACGTACTGACATTTCTAATTTCTTTTCTCAAAAAATGTAAGCAATATACTCTACATTTCCATTTGAAGCCCTTGCAGTTTCTTTGCCTGATTTGATAAATCGACCCTTCTCTACCACAGGCTCCTCTCTCCCAGTACTATCTCTTATCAATACTGAAACTTTATACTCAATAAATCCAGATTGCCACATTATACGCTGTTAATGAGCGCGAACAGTGCAACATAACGAACTCGACCACTCGTGGAACTCTATGGAATCTCGCACAGTTTTTAGGCAGCTCTGTGAAATTCCCTCCGCGAGTTCAGCCCACTCCTACTTCTCACTACCATCATATGTTCTTTCAACTTCACCATATTCTCCTATGCCAATGAAACACAACTTTTCATATCCCTATCTGATTATCTTGGTTCTACCTCAAGTCAATTCCAAAACTGCTTGTCAGCAGTAGCTAGGTGGATGGAACGCAGCTTCCCAAAACTTAATAGAGACAAGACCAAGGTACTATTGGATGGTAATGAGCCACCACTATAGTCCCATAGCTTTTGGCCTAGCGACTTCATTCCTCCACGTACTCTTAAAGAAGTCAGTCAAGAATGTAGACATTTGGGTGGATGATAAACTATACAAAGGCTACTGTGCATTCTTGGTGAAATTATTTCTTTGCTCTCTTTACAAAAACACAAACTTTTAGTCCTGAGTCTCATCACCTCATGCCTAGATTATGAAAATGTCCTCTACTTAAACCTATCTCAAAGTCTTCTTCATCAACTGCAAGTTGATCAGATTGCAGCAGCTCATCTTCTTCTGAACATTCCTCGTCATAATTTCATCTCTTCAAATCATAAATGGAATGGTGCACCCGGAATTAGTCCACAAATTTTCAATATTCTGTCAGTGATATTTTAAACTTCAATATTATTGTTAACAAATTCAAATATACACTTACTTTCAATTTTTTCTGCGCAGAATACTTTTGTAGTCATGTTATGTTGAAAACCATATTATAGTGAGATGGAACACTTCATATCAGCTAGTTATAATATAGAGCCTGATTACAAATTCGGGAGGACCGCTACTGGCAGGCTGTCGGTGGTGGTCCGCCTGACAGACAGTCCATCGGTCCAACCACATCATTACAATGCAGGTAGTTGAACAGCAACAGACGGAGGGGAAGACTGTTGTCTCCGACAGGATCATCTGATCCTGATGGTGCAGCGGTCGTAATCGTACTCCAGACAAGAGGCGGTGCAAAGACAGGCACTGCTATCGTGATCACGATGACCCTTCCGATACCTTTTTCATGGCGATCTGACCTCCATGAAACGCCTGTCCGAAAGGGACAAACAGGGCCCCCATCCCTTGTGGACCACTGCAAAGCGGCCCAGGGGACACATGTAGTGCCCCCATGCAGATCCATGCACCGTGTGCCATGCACCACATGGCGAATGGCACACAGGGCATGGATCTGCACAAAGTGCACATTCACACTGCAACTTGTGCTGAGGCCCTTTTCCTGGGCCCCAGCACAAGCTGTAGTGTGAATGAGCACTTTCCGACTCGCACCACGGTGGTCATATCATAATTGGGCATTCCGACCACCGACTGCTTGTCGCGCAGTCTCCTGACTGCCGCAACGTCGGACGGTGGTCCGACCGCCCGATATCGTAATCGTGCCCTTTGATAGAGATTAGACCATTTGATTAGAGATGTACAATGAAATACGATAGGAGGGTCTGTGGGGTAAAATCATTTGTTAATCTTGTTTGCTCATTTACTAATAATCATGAAAAAAATGTATGGGTATATGGCACTTCTAGACTGTTCACACTATATGTATTGATTTGTATATGTATCAGCGAGTGGTGCTTACAGAGGAGGAAGTTAATCACCCTACTTCTCCAAATATGATACCTCAGGGATCGGACATAGACCAACAAGACTGTCTCAATTAATGCCTATAGATCCAGTACAGTAGAAAAATTATCAAATTAGTTTCCTATTCTCAAAATTATTGTATTCCTCTTCTTTTATTGTTATTGACCCATAGGCCTCTTCTCTTGTATTCTATAGCGTGTTTCGTCACTGAGGAAGTACCCCATGACTTCTTCAGGCCAATAAAACAATGATAACATTTCCCAATCAAAATATACTTCTTTGATTTAAAATCTTATTACAATCTGTTTTGATCCTGTGACTCAATATGTGAAATTAATGAAGCGTTTAATATCAGTGTGTGTAGTCTGTGGAAACCCATGCAGCAAATCTCAATACCGGTAATATAAATGCACTGTTAATCTATTCCTACTGTACAGTAATAAATATTGTTTCCAGTCTGTTGAGACCATGACGGGCATGGCACCCCTATCAGAGAGGTGTACCTACTATATGCATACCCAGTGCACCACTGTAACCCAGTAGAGTGCAGTGAAGCAACACCAGGATTTGCATAAAAAACTAAAACACTGAGAAAATCCCATTACATGCATACTTGAAAATTCTACGAAGTTACAGCACCCTGCCAACCAATAAAGTCTCATTATTTATATGTCATCTGACTATCCAATCTTGCGTCTGTGTAATCAAGATAATGGCCGTACCTGTGCACCGGTTCTAATTCCAACCCGCCCATTGATTATAAGGCACGAATATACCCTATATATATTGATATGTGAGAAAAGGAAAAGAAGAGGGGTTTATATTATAACCCTCATCAAGCCGTTGAAAGCATCCAGTTCATTTGCTAATCTGATGCAGAAATGCATCATATCAGAAACAACATCTCAAAAATCCGAACTAACCAAAAGTATGAATGGGAGTTTCTCTGTGTTGTTAATAACAATACACCAGGTGGCGATCAGTAATAATTATGGTTCTCATGACCTGTTTGGGCAAAAATAAAGTATTATCAGAAGTGTATCAACGTATGTTATATATAGACTAAGAAACTAGTTTGATCATTTTTCTACTGTGCTGGATATATAGGCAATACAGTGTGTGTGCTGGAGTCTTGGTCATAATAAATATTAGCATGTTACCAATTCTTGTGTGTGGGTGTACTGATTTGTTTGTTTCTGGTTTCTAACAGCATTCTGCACATCGGTCAAAGTTTCCTATGCTTTTGGAGTGCATGAAATGTATTGGATATGACCCCAATGGTTGGAGAACACAGTAGAGCAGTGATATGTTATTGGTGGCTTGTGACAAGGCACTCATTATTCTTGTTCACTTCAGCAACCACTGTCCGTTGACCTGATTAAAAGGCCACATCAAGGCATGACCAGCTCCAATTGGTCACTATTTAGATTAGGACTTGATAACACAGCCTGCATCATCTCTGAGAAACTACTTAACTTGAAATGGTTTTCTTCCTAAGCCACCACCACTACCACCACTCCAGTCAATAGCACAGTTCAAACTGTCACTCACAGTCCAGTCTGACCTAGATTTTATTCCACTATGTGATTGAGCCTCAAAATGGATGCTGCCTTAATAAATCTAAATCGGGGGGCTAACACAAGTCCATTAGTGTCAAAGCTGTCCAGAAACACATTACAAGTTAATCTGCATGAATAAATAAGCATTACTGTTATGTTGAACCAGTAGCAGCTGGTGCAAATGGGTACTGTCTACCACACAAAGAGAAGGCTGCTCGACGGCCTAAGCATGGAAACAAAGTCTGAAACACTGTGAAAATGTGTTTTATGCTCAGTGCTTGAGTGCATATTTGCAATCCAGCTTATGGTGGGCCATCCTTTGCCACCTATCTATACATTTCAGAGACAATATTTGGAATCTGCAGATAGATGCCACAAATATGAATATGTGATGTATCAGTAACTTGAGTGATAGCTTGAAAGTTTAAGCCTGTCTATGTAGCTTGGGATGGATTTATGTGTACAGAGGTTCAGAGATCTTTCCAACTATCCATTTAACAAACCTACTTCCATGTAGAATCTGATACACAATCATGAAGTTGACCTTACAGCCTTATTAGAGTTTGGCTAGAAGTGGGAGCACAACTTCCTCTGCTTCATTTAGAGTTGGAGGAAGTGACAGGTTTATATAGACTTTGAGACCCTCTTCTGGTACTGCTGGTGTGACCCACTGACTTGGCAGCCTGCTTTCTAAGGGGCCACTAGCTCACAGTGATGATGTTCCAGCTCTGTTGAGGGCTGGGTGAATGTCACTCATTTTCTGTGTCTATCATGTAATGTATTGGTGTGCTACTAATACTTCATGGGTTTTCCTGTGTGGGACGTTACTTTACATATATATTCACATAGACACATATATGCACACACTTATCCCTCACATAATGACTTGGGGACCTTTAATTCTAATGAATGATGTCACCAATTATGTCATTTATCATGTCATGAATGAAGTAATCTGTGAGATCAAGCACTGCATGATGGGGAGTGCAAGTTATAGTCAATTGATTAAAATATAACTTAGATATTTCAGTGGTTTTTAAGTTTACATGTTTTTTTTCTTGCCTTATTTGGACAATTAACTATATGTTTGCTTTAACCTTTGGTTATTATTGTGAATTTCTTGGGTTCTTTCATTATTTTCTAAACTGACCAGTGCTCACCCCACCCAAATGCCAACAGCCAGTTGCGCAAGGCCTTGGGTCATGCGCTGCCTGTTCTCATGGCCAGGCCCTGTGCTCAACCCCCCAGTGGCACTCAGTCAGCGATATGCATGGCCTTAGGCAGTGTATAGTGAGGGCTCAAGGTTTGTCCCTGCAGCCAACCCTCCTCAGCTGCCAACCCCTTCTGCGCATAGCCTCTGGTCATCCATAGCAGATGTAGGCCAGTGTGCCTGTGCCAAATTCTCTGCAGCCATCAATCTGTGGGTGCCTAACTACAGCTATGCAGAAAGTTTTCTTACCAACATTTTTACTAATTTTAAATTAGGGAGCAGTAGAGTAACTGAGAAGATGAGTATGGTGAGTAAACAAAGGTGGAAAGGGGGTGTTGTACTTATGCAGACATTGCCCTCTTGAACTAAAAATACATTATGCCTCAAATTACTGGAACCCCATACATTCCCTCACATTTATAAACTGCAGGGGGTTTCATACTTGCATTACGATATCTATTACCATCTCTCTCTCTCTCTCTCTCTCTCTCTCTCTCTCTCTCTCTCTCTCTCTCTCTCTCTCTATATATATATATATATATATATATAAGGCTTCAAAATCATGGCGACACGTGATTGGCAAAATTATGAAAAAGCCTCAATGTTCAAACTTTGATAACGGACATTTATGATTATGTTGGTGTATTATGGGACATGGAGTCCCCGCCTATCCGCTATCTTTGCCCAACGTGGGATGTGCTGCCTGTGATTGGTTGAAGCCACGCCAATGGAGTGTAAGATTGTTTAAATTAGTTGGAAGCTAGCAGAATTATCGGATGGTTTTTGGCACTGAAGAAGGTGAAATACCGAAATGCATTTGCTAAAATAAACCACTTTAAAGATCCCGAGAGTGCTCCGTGTGTTTTGAAGTTGTTGTGGAACAAGACGGAGTCACCTATCGTGACAAAAGCACCCGCTGAAGTGTTCGGCCACCTGGTGAAGTTGGGTTTTGGAATAGTGTTGGTGTGCCTGAACCCTCGCTGCCAGCGCTCGTAATCCTGTGAGGAAACAGCTAATCAGTCTGGGGTGCCTCGCCATATGAGAGACACCAACGAACGTCCGTGCATGTGTAAACAGCGGGAAGTGAAGGGACTATGCACAGCTTCCTAGACATTAATAAGGCTTCAAAATCATGGCGACACGTCATTGGCAAAATTATGAAAAAGCCTCAATGTTCAAACTTTGATAACGGACATTTATGATTATGTTGGTGTATTATGGGACATGGAGTCCCCGCCTATCCGCTATCTTTGCCCAACGTGGGATGTGCCGCCTGTGATTGGTTGAAGCCACGCCAATGGAGTGTAAGATTGTTTAAATTAGTTGGAAGCTAGCAGAATTATCGGATGGTTTTTGGCACTGAAGAAGGTGAAATACCGAAATGCATTTGCTAAAATAAACCACTTTAAAGATCCCGAGAGTGCTCCGTGTGTTTTGAAGTTGTTGTGGAACAAGACGGAGTCACCTACCGTGACGGAAGCACCCGCTGAAGTGTTCGGCCACCTGGTGAAGTTGGGTTTTGGAATAGTGTTGGTGTGCCTGAACCCCCGCTGCCAGCGCTCGTAATCCTGTGAGGAAACAGCTAATCAGTCTGGGGTGCCTCGACCATATGAGAGACACCAACGAACGTCCGTGCATGTGTAAACAGCGGGAAGTGAAGGGACTATGCACAGCTTCCTAGACATTAATAAGGCTTCAAAATCATGGCGACACGTCATTGGCAAAATTATGAAAAAGCCTCAATGTTCAAACTTTGATAACGGACATTTATGATTATGTTGGTGTATTATGGGACATGGAGTCCCCGCCTATCCGCTATCTTTGCCCAACGTGGGATGTGCCGCCTGTGATTGGTTGAAGCCACGCCAATGGAGTGTAAGATTGTTTAAACTAGTTGGAAGCTAGCAGAATTATCGGATGGTTTTTGGCACTGAAGAAGGTGAAATACCGAAATGCATTTGCTAGAATAAACCACTTTAAAGATCCCGAGAGTGCTCCGTGTGTTTTGAAGTTGTTGTGGAACAAGACGGAGTCACCTACCGTGACGGAAGCACCCGCTGAAGTGTTCGGCCACCTGGTGAAGTTGGGTTTTGGAATAGTGTTGGTGTGCCTGAACCCCCGCTGCCAGCGCTCGTAATCCTGTGAGGAAACAGCTAATCAGTCTGGTGTGCCTCGACCATATGAGAGACACCAACGAATGTCCGTGCATGTGTAAAACAGCGGGAAGTGAAGGGACTATGCACAGCTTCCTAGACATTAATAAGGCTTCAAAATCATGGCGACACGTGATTGGCAAAATTATGAAAAAGCCTCAATGTTCAAACTTTGATAACGGACATTTATGATTATGTTGGTGTATTATGGGACATGGAGTCCCCGCCTATCCGCTATCTTTGCCCAACGTGGGATGTGCCACCTGTGATTGGTTGAAGCCACGCCAATGGAGTGTAAGATTGTTTAAATTAGTTGGAAGCTAGCAGAATTATCGGATGGTTTTTGGCACTGAAGAAGGTGAAATACCGAAATGCATTTGCTAAAATAAACCACTTTAAAGATACCGAGAGTGCTCCGTGTGTTTTGAAGTTGTTGTGGAACAAGACGGAGTCACCTACCGTGACGGAAGCACCCGCTGAAGTGTTCGGCCACCTGGTGAAGTTGGGTTTTGGAATATATATATATGTATATATATTCCAAATTACTCGCCTTGAGCTCCGTCCCTTTTTCCTGGGAAACAGACGAAGCGGACCCGATTCTGCTGGTACTGCTGGTACTTATTTGTATTTAATACAGTGCCCTGCACCAACCGCTATTACGCGTTTCGGTCTTCCAGAGACCTTGATCACATGACGCGCTTCAACTTCCTTACAACATATTTAAATTAACAGTGCATGATCCTCGTGACTGAGCAGCTCATAGACATAGAAAAGTCAGTAAATACAACAGCACAGGTAGGCTACAAATTACGGAAATTTCATAAATGTAAAATACATATGAAAACAGCTTGATAAATATCAATAAATATGCATCGAATAAAAAAGAAATATTTTTCAAAAAAACAAATGCATACGCTGTTATAAAACCGATAAATGCAAAATAGCAACTACAATGCTAAAAGGCATGGTGAAACAGCCCGCATTGGTAAAGTATACACTAAAAGAGTTCTTAAACATAAAAAAACCCTCTCAAATGTGGACAATTTACTTTATCCACCGCCTACCCTGTTAATTGTGCTTAGATATTTGGTTAATGATGCCCTAGTGGACCTTATATGACCTTCAATGACTAATTTCTAAAAAAGTGCATGTGCCTAATAAAGTGTCACCTAAAAAATACAAATGTGCAAACAGTACAAATAATATGAAGTTAATGTTAAAAACAAATGGAAAGCCAGCGACACAGTCTTATATGTAAATGTTTGTCCACAACCTGAAAGTTAAAGACAAGTAAAAAATTTCCTCACTTGAGTTAAGACCATAAGGTGTTTTGCAGTCTAATTCAAGTATATATCTTCTCTCAAGTTGTCTAAGGAGAGCTTCACGATCACCTCCACGTCTCATTGGGGGGGATTGTGTCCACCACAAAATACCCGAGGACACCAACATCTTTTTCATGAAGCTCCTTAAAGTGCCTGGCAACGGGATAATTTTGATCACCATTAATGATTGCCCTTATGTGCTGGAGTATCCTCTTGTGAACCTGCAACTTCGTGCTTCCCACGTAACGCAGGCCACAAGGACACTCCAACACATAAACACGTTAGTTTTTTCTTAATAATGATGGGCTCATTTTTAAATGGTGTCTCATACTCTGTCTTGTTAATCCCATATTTACAGGCCTTGCAGGTTGCACATCTACGAAAACCCTTACTAATGTCCAGCCAGGAGCTGCTTGATCTTAACTCAGAGCTACTCTTGACCAAGGAGTTACTCATTGTCCTTGCACTCCTGAATGTTATATTGGGAGATTTTGTTAAATTATCACCCATTAGGGGGTCATTTTTGACCAAAGTCCAATTCCTATTTACTATCTTGCGGATAGCCTTATGCTGGTTGCTATAGGTAAAAAAATGAGTCTCGATGGTTGTTCAGATGGTAAGAGCTGCTTAGACTGAGCTTTACAAATTAGGGCCTGCGATCTATTCATCCTACTAGTTTTTTCTATGGCTTGATTGATTTCTCCTATAGAGTAGCCTCTAGCCAAAAATCTTCTACAGCTATCTTGCTGGGCTTTCTCACATTCGGAATCAGTGCTGCAAATTCTGCGAATTTGCAGCATTTCACCAAAAGGGATGCTGCGAATCAAATGTGCGGGATGATGACTTGTGGCATGAAGTAATGTATTGCCGGCAGTTGGTTTCCGAAACAATCTAGTTTCCAGATTGTTGTCGACAATCATTACT
The DNA here is from genome assembly GCF_964204655.1 of Triturus cristatus. NCBI lineage: Eukaryota > Metazoa > Chordata > Amphibia > Caudata > Salamandridae > Triturus > Triturus cristatus. Next base: position 311,769,563 of record NC_140588.1, on the reverse strand, counting down.
TCTACATCCAAGAAGAAAATGGAATCTCTGCTGAGTTGTCCACTAAAGTGCAGATTCAAGCTATTATCGTTGATCCGTTCTATAAAATGGAGGGTACTCTCTTCAGTGCCTTTCCAAATTATAAGCAAATCGTCGATATAACGATACCAACGTATGACATGTTCGGACAAAGTGTCAGCAAAAAACACTTTGAGGACATGATCTTCCCAGAACCCCATATGTAAACAGGCGTAGCTTGGGGAAAAACAAACCCCCATAGACACGCCTCTTATCTGTTGGAATACCTGATTCTGGAAAAGAAAATAGTTATGTTCAAGACAAAATGTAATCAATGCTCATAACATTTTGTTGTGTTCTTGTACATATATTGGTCGAGTGTCCAAATAGTGTTTAATCGCCTTCAGTCCATCTCTGTGATTAATGCTTGTATACAAAGACAATACATCAAGCGAAATCATAAGATAATCTGATAGCCATTTGATACTTGTCAATTTTCTCAATAAGTCACTGGTATCCTGCACATAGGAAGGCAGATTTTTCACATGTTCCTGCAAATAAAAATCAACGTAGTTCGATGCATTTTCCAAAATAATGTTACAAGCCGATATTATGGGTCTGCCAGGTGGTTTTTTCACATCTTTATGTATTTTTGGTATGAAATATACCACTGGCATAACAGGATGATCTTTTTTTGGAAATTTAAACTCATCAATGGTCAACAGACCTGCACTTTTCCACGCTACAAGGCTGGTATAAAAATTATTCCATGAAGACCTGACCGTTACCATGGTGCTGCGCCTATAACATTCCCGATCATTGAGTTGTTTCAACGTCTCCTCCATATATAGGTTGCGTGGCCACAACACCACGTTGCTTCCTTTGTCAGATTGACGGATAATTAGGTCATCGTTTGCCTGTAGCTTCTTCATTAGTTGGAAATACACATTATCCTGTTTGGTATAGTGCTTCTTTACTCTGGTTTGTTTCATATAGAGATTTTTAAGTTCTTGAGTTACTGTATCACTAAACACGTCAGGTTTGAACGGCGTTTTTAATGTCGTCTTGCATGTTAGCAGTTCCTCTCTAGTTCCAAGATTTATATCATCATTATCCTGTTGGAGACTAATAAGATCCTGTAACAGGCCCGCATCTCCTGCTGTTAACATAGATGGACTAGGTATATCTTCAGTTAATATCACATTCTGTTTTTGTTTTGATGTACCTTGCAGCAGGTGATATTTTCTTAATTTTAGATGACGTATGAATCTGAACAGGTCTATACGTGTTTGTGAATAATTAAAGTCACTCTTTGGACTGTATGACAAACCCAGAGACAAAATCTTTAATTCTTCATTGGTGAGTTGCATTTCAGATAAGTTGATTACTGTTATAACATCACTTCCATTCATTTGTAAGTTTACTTGCGAATCCATTTCTTTGTACATTTCTTGGTGTTTTGCCTTGCGCCTTTTGCTGCATCTTCGTCTCTCTTTTCGCTTTCCATTCTGGTCTTGGTGTTTTGTGCACTTTGTGCACAGGTGCGCAGGGTTTGCCTCCTGTCCTGACGCAGACAGTCGACTTCTTGCGCCAGGGAGAATTTTGTAAACCCCAACCTCTGTGTTCGCATTTGTTCATTGTCAGATTCACTGTCAGGAACAGAGCTAAGATCAGAGGCTGAGGCTGAGGCTGTAATAGGAGCAAGACCACTAGTGCTAGCAGTGGGTGTACTAGAAGGGAGGGGTGTCACTTTTTTAGACGCTTTTACTTGGTCAAATTTTTGGGCAAAAGTAAACACCTGGCCATGTTCATAGTACAGCTTATCACGCTGGAACTTGAACGTCTTGCGCTTCTTTATTACCTCCTCTTCGCGCTGTAAGCGTGCTGCCATGTCTTCCCTGTATTTTCTTAAAGTGGCTGAATCCTCTAATTTGCTGATATCGTCATTAATTTAATAAATTTTCACTTGAAGGGCCAATTGATCGCTTTCGTCATACTTAACGAGGATTTGAACCAGTCTGCGAGAAGGTTCTAGGCTAGTGTCTGCCCATTCTGCCAACATGAGGGGGTCGGAATTTTCATAGCTAGGAGCTATCTTAATCCGCAGCACCCGCGGAATCTTTCCTACTTCTAAATAGCGGGTGATGGACCGGTGTTCCCACCATTTGGCTTGTTCCGATTTCATCCATTTTTCAAGTTTTTTAAACAATTCCTTGGCATTGAGGATCCGATCTGGTGTGCCAGTTTCTTGTACATTACTGATTTTCTCCCCACTTGGGGTGTCATCAAACATTACATTGGCCGCTGCCTCGCAACATTTCAGCGCATCTGCGGTCATGGTGCAAATACGTTATGGGGCAAATATTAATATATGGGTATAGCAAATAGGCAAGTGTCCACGCTATACTCATGCACTTCTCCACCGGACTTATAAAACAAAAACTCCTACCTCTGTCAGGGTATTCAAACGCTGCTTCGGTCTGCCGACACACGCTGCGTCTTTCGACTCACGACGCGTCTTCCGACACCAGCCTCGTCTTTCCGCTCTGTAGTAGGAGTTAGTATATACTATCCGGGAGCTACGGTGGCTACTCCTTACAGGAGAAACTGGAATCCCGTACACGCCAGGATAAATGCTTCCTGCCACACGGCCCAAACATCGGAGAAGGGGTTCCGCTGTTATCGAGGAAGCCAACTCGATAAAATAATTCCAAATTACTCGCCTTGAGCTCCGTCCCTTTATCCTGGGAAACAGACGAAGTGGACCCGATTCTGCTGGTACTTAATTTTATTTAATACAGTGCCCTGCACCAACCGCCATTATGCGTTTTGGTCTTCCAGAGACCTTGATCACATGACGCGCTTCAACTTCCGTACAACATATTTAAAGTGACAGTGCATGGTCCTCGTGACTGAGCTGCTCATAGACATAGGAAAGTCAGTAAATACAACAGCGCAGGTAGGCTACAAATCACGGTAATTTCATAATTGTATATATATATAAATATATCTATATATCTATATATCTATATTATCTACTGGCGGTCGCCAGTAGATAGTTATAGTTAGGACCGTGTTTCCATAGGAAATCCGCAACATTCTATTTGGAATAACTTTGGCGCCGGTTGACGAATCCTCGCGAAATTTTCAAAATTGGTGGGGCGCTCCGCTCCGCTCCTACCCTGAAAGTCTCGGGGGAATTCGTCAAGCGGGGGCTGAGAAAAAAGGGGGGTCCCAAAACGCGTTTTCCCCATGCATTTTCCCATAGGACCTTTAGTCCGAGCTACAGCCCGAACGGCTGAACAGAATTACTTGAAATTTGGCAGAGAGGTAGTCCTCAGGTCAGAGATGTGCCTTTTGCAGGTCTGGTGTAAATCTGTTCAGTAGGTCCTGAGAAAATAGCATTTAAATCAATATATATATCTGTAAGCGCGCTCCGTGCGCTTACGGTAAGCTTACCGTACGCGTACAGTGCCGTGCGCGAGCTCAATTCTGATTGGTGGTTACATGACTGTAAACATTCGAATCGGTCGAAATCAGAAAGTGTCGGCCGCCATTTTCAGTCTCTCGCACTGAAAAACAAAGGTGGATAACGTGAAAAGGGGGCAACGAAGAGAGTTGCAGACCCCCTAGCGTTTGTCAGGGGGTCCACGAAGGACCAAAAAGTATGAAAAATACATTTAATAATTAAAAAAATAAATCGCGGAGTGCGCGTACGGTAAGCTTACCGTACGCGCACGGCAAAAAAATAAAAATAAAAAATAAACGAAATAACAATCACATTTATTAAATAAATTGAAGGACCCGCAAGGGAGAAAAAAAAATTGTTACTGTGTAAAAAAAGGCGAGGCGCGCACGGTATGAACTGCGCAACGTGGGCGCTCGGTGCGCGAAGCGCACCGTGCGCACAGGGTGTGCGCACGGTGAAAAACCAGAAAAAAAAATAAAAAATAAATACATAACTTAGCATTTAAAAAACCGTACAAATTCACTGAAAAAAACATAGGTTTCACACACGTTATAGTTAGGAATTAGCATTTAAAAAACCTTGCAAATTCACTTAAAAAACCATAGGTTTCACACATGTTATAGTTAGCTGTACATTTCACTCGTAAAAAAACCAATGAAATTCCACGTTATAGTTAGATCAGGTAACTATAACTTGCGCGACCGCAATCCACAATGTGTCATTTCAGATGTCATCATTGATGTGAAGAGTGATGTCACTGACCATGTCATGAGTGATGTAATATGTGACGTCATCAGCAGTTTATTGTGGGCGCGCAAGTTATAGTTACCTGATCTAACTATAACGTGGAATTTCATTGGTTTTTTACGAGTGAAATGTACAGCTAACTATAACATGTGAAACCTATGGTTTTTTAAGTGAATTTCTATATATATATATATATATATATATATATATATATATATTTTTTTTTATTCCAAAGAACCTCTGTTCGAGGACACACTCTGAATCGAAATTTAGTACAGGCAACAGCTTCTCTCTCCCCAGATTAATCATGCAGCCTTACGCGTTTCAGAGCGGTCAGCTCCTTGTTCACAGGCACGCGTCAATGTGCAGAGAAATGAACAAACCACAGCATGTAATTAGTCAACTCCTTTAGTAGGCAACAGGTGAGTCCGCCAATGCGGCATGCTGGGATATGTAGTTCCGCCTTAATCAGGCTGATTGTTGTGTCCCCAATAGTTGGTTTCTGCGCTCCACTGGAGGGCTCAATAGTACATATTTGAGTGCAGAAACCAACTATTGGGGACACAACAATCAGCCTGACTAAGGTGGAACTACATATCCCAGCATGCCGCATTGGCGGACTCACCTGTTGCCTACTAAAGGAGTTGACTAATTACATGCTGTGGTTCGTTCATTTCTCTGCGCATTCACGCTGTGCCTGTGAACAAGGAGCTGACCGCTCTGACACGCGTAAGACTGCATGATTAATCTGAGGAGAGAGAAGCTGTTGCCTGTACTAAATTTCGATTCGAATCTTTGCCAAATGTTCTAAACGTTTGGCCAGCTCCGGTCCGCTCCTATCCTGAAAATTTCACGGTGATTCGTCAAGCGGGGGCCGAGAAAAAAGGGGGGTCACAAAACGCGTTTTCCCCTTGCATTTTCCCATAGGACCTGTTGACGCAGCTACAGCCCGAACTACTGAACGGAATTACACCAAATTTGGCAAAGAGTAGTTCCTGAGAAAATTAGAGTAAAAAAGATAGATATATCTGGGCGGAGCCTAACCACACATCTCATTGTGAGAGCTGATTGCCTGTCAGTACTTCATCCAAGAAGTGTTGGCAGCCATCTTGGGACCAATATGCATGATAGCACCTCATTAAAAAGCATTGCAGTTAATAGAAGGTCTTAAGACTTTAGTTACATTATAAATCATTTGTTGATGGTACCATACTCATTTTAGGAATTGTGGTGTGTTCTAAGGTGATTTTACCATGTGAAAAAGCCTTCTGCTGTGATATCATGAATCATGTTTGAGAGAAAACTATGTTCTCATGCTTTTCCCACAGAGGCTTGGAAGGTGATCTATAAGCTAAAGTGAGAGCACATTTTCTGTAAATTCACATTATCTTTCTCAGTCATGTGAGAATGAAGTCTGACATTCTCAGTAAAACATGTACATCCAACAAGGGCAGAGACTATCAGTTGATTCCTTTGTGTTCTACTGCAGCTTCCCAGAGTGTTCCAAAGAACAACTAGAGCGCTAACAGTCCTACTTATGATAAACGTATGGCACACCTGAAGCCATCTTGATTGGAATAAAGTGGTAACTCTTAAAACATTTAATTTAAAAAGGAACAAAATTAGGGGGTTCATTTTACCATAGAAAGTATGATTAGTGCTGCAGAAAGAAAAATTAGGGCACATTATGAGTGACTTCTCAAATCCTCTTCTATTTCATTAAAAGATTCTGCCATGCAGACTGAAACATGCACTTTCAATACCAGCAGCTGACTTCCCTGGTGAGCAGTAGCTTTACTACAGTGATCTAATAAGCAACTGGAGTGCTAACATTCTGAATTTATGGCAAATGTGTGACACATCTGAATGCCTTCTTGATGGAACCAAAGTAAAAAACCGAAAGTATTTCCTAATGAGGAGACTGCAGTAAATGAGCAAATTAGGAAACTTCAGAACAAATAAATCTCCCAAGATGGCCACCAGAGACAAAAGAGCCAAAATGTAGCCCAAATATCACCCAGATGTAGCCCAAGTATAGCCCAATGACAGAATGTCCCAGAGTGTTCTTAAGAACAACTAGAGCGCTTACTGTCTTACTTATGACACAAGTATGGCACACCTGAAGCCATCTTGATTGGAATTAAGTGGTAACACTTAAAACATTAAATTTACAAAGGAACACAATGAGGGGGTTCATTTTGCTATAGAAATTATGATTAGTGCTGCAGAAGGAAAAATTAGGGCACTTTTTGACTTCTCACATCAAAACAATTCTGACATGCAGACTGACACATGCACTTTGAATACTAGCAGCAGACTTCCCTGGTGAGCAGTAGCTTTACTACAGTGATCTAATGAGCAACTAGAGTGCTAACATTCAGAATGTACGGCAAATGTGTAACACATCTGAATGCCTTCTTGATGGAACCAAAGTAAAAAAATGAAAGTATTTCCTACTGAGGAGACTGCAGTAAATGAGGAAATTAGGAAACTTCATAACAAATAAATCTCCCAAGATGGCCACCAGAGACAAAAAAGCCCAAATGTAGCCCAAAAACCACCCAGATGTAGCCTGAGTATAGCCCAATGACAGAATGTCCCAGAGTGTTCTAACGAACAACTAGAGCGCTATCAGTCTTATTTATGACAAAAGTATGGCACACCTGAAGCCATCTTGATTGGAATTAAGTGGTAACACCTAAAACATTTAATTTACAAAGGAACAAAATGAGGGGGTCCATTTTGCCATAGAAATTATGATTAGTGCTGCAGAAAGAAAAATTAGGGCACATTTTGACTTCTGAAATCCTCTTCTATTTCATAAAAAAATTCTGACATGAAGACTGAAACATGCACTTTGAATACCAGCAGCAGATTTCCCTGGTGAGCAGTAGCTTTACTACAGTGATCTAATGAGCAACTAGAGTGCTAACATTCAGAATTTATGGCAAATGTGTAACACATCTGAATGCCTTCTTGATGGAACCAAAGTAAAAAACTGAAAGTATTTCCTACTGAGGAGACTGCAGTAAATGAGGAAATTAGGAAACTTCATAACAAATAAATCTCCCAAGATGGCCTCCAGAGACAAAAGAGCCCAAATGTAGCCCAAATATCACCCAGATGTAGCCCAAGTATAGCCCAATGACAGAATGTCCCAGAGTGTTCTTAAGAACAACTAGAGCGCTTACTGTCTTACTTATGACACAAGTATGGCATACCTGAAGCCATCTTGATTGGAATTAAGTGGTAACACTTAAAACATTAAATTTACAAAGGAACAAAATGAGGGGGTTCATTTTGCTATAGAAATTATGATTAGTGCTGCAGAAGGAAAAATTAGGGCACATTTTGACTTCTCAAATCAAAACAATTCTGACATGCAGACTGAAACATGCACTTTGAATACCAGCAGCAGACTTCCCTGGTGAGCAGTAGCTTTACTACAGTGATCTAATGAGCAACTAGATTGCTAACATTCAGAATTTATGGCAAATGTGTAACACATCTGAATGCCTTCTTGATGGAACCAAAGTAAAAAACTGAAAGTATTTCCTACTGAGGAGACTGCAGTAAATGAGGAAATTAGGAAACTTCATAACAAATAAATCTCCCAAGATGGCCACCAGAGACAAAAGAGCCCAAATGTAGCCCAACAATCACCCAGATGTAGCCCAAGTATAGCCCAATGACAGAATGTCCCAGAGTGTTCTTAAGAACAACTAGAGCGCTTACTGTCTTACTTATGACAAAAGTATGGTACACCTGAAGCCATCTTGATTGGAATAAAGTGGTAACACTTAAAACATTTATTTACAAAGGAACAAAATGTGGGGGTTTCATTTTGCCATAGAAATTATGATTAGTGCTGCAGAAAGAAAAATTAGGGCACATTTTGACTTCTCAAATCCTCTTCTATTTCATAAAAAACTCTGACATGCAGACTGAAACATACACTTTAAATACCAGCAGCAGACTTCCCTGGTGAGCAGTAGCTTTACTACAGTGATCTAATGAGCAACTAGAGTGCTAACATTCAGAATTTATGGCAAATGTGTAACACATCTGAATGCCTTCTTGATGGAACCAAAGTAAAAAACTGAAAGTATTTCCTACTGAGGAGACTGCAGTAAATGAGGAAATTAGGAAACTTCATAACAAATAAATCTCCCAAGATGGCCTCCAGAGACAAAAGAGCCCAAATGTAGCCCAAAAATCACCCAGATGTAGCCCGAGTATAGCCCAATGACAGAATGTCCCAGAGTGTTCTAACGAACAACTAGAGCACTATCAGTCTTATTTATGACAAAAGTATGGCACACCTGAAGCCATCTTGATTGGAATTAAGTGGTAACACCTAAAACATTTATTTACAAAGGAACAAAATGAGGGGGTCAATTTTGCCATAGAAATTATGATTAGTGCTGCAGAAAGAAAAATTAGGGCACATTTTGACTTCTGAAATCCTCTTATATTTCATAAAAAAATTCTGACATGAAGACTGAAACATGCACTTTGAATACCAGCAGCCGACTTCCCTGCTGAGCAGTAGCTTTACTACAGTGATCTAATGAGCAACTAGAGTGCTAACATTCAGAATTTATGGCAAATGTGTAACACATCTGAATGCCTTCTTGATAGAACCAAAATAAAAAACTGAAAGTATTTCCTACTGAGGAGACTGCAGTAAATGAGGAAATTAGGAAACTTCATAACAAATAAATCTCCCAAGATGGCCTCCAGAGACAAAAGAGCCCAAATGTAGCTCAAATATCACCCAGATGTAGCCCAAGTATAGCCCAATGACAGAATGTCCCAGAGTGTTCTTAAGAACAACTAGAGCGCTTACTGTCTTACTTATGACAAAAGTATGGCACACCTGAAGCCATCTTGATTGGAATAAACTGCTAACACTTACAACATTTCATTTATAAAGGAATACAATGAGGTGGTTCATTTTGCCATAGAAATTGTGATTAGTGCTGAAGAAAGAAAAATTAGGGCACATTTTGAGTGACTTCTCAAATCCTCTACTATTTCATTAAAAAATTCTGACATGCAGACTGAAACATGCACTTTTAATACCAGCAACAGACTTCCGTGGTGAGCAGTAGCTTTACTACAGTGATCTAATGAGCAACTAGAGTGCTAACATTCAGAATTTATGGCAAATGTGTGACACATCTGAATGCCTTCTTGATGGAACCAAAGTAAAAAACTGAAAGTATTTCCTACTGAGGAGACTGCAGTAAATGAGGAAATTAGGAAACTTCATAACAAATAAATCTCCCAAGATGGCCACCAGAGACAAAAGAGCCCAAATGTAGCCCAAATATCACCCAGATGTAGCCCGAGTATAGCCCAATGACAGAATGTCCCAGAGTGTTCTAACAAACAACTAGAGCGCTTACTCTCTTACTTATGACAAAAGTATGGTAAACCTGAAGCCATCTTGATTGGAATAAAGTGGTAACACTTAAAACATTTATTTACAAAGGAACAAAATGAAGGGTTTCATTTTGCCATAGAAATTATGATTAGTGTTGCAGAAAGAAAAATTAGGGCACATTTTGACTTCTCAAATCCTCTTCTATTTCATAAAAAACTCTGACATGCAGACGGAAACATGCACTTTGAATACCAGCAGCAGACTTCCCTGGTGAACAGTAGCTTTACTACAGTGATCTAATGAGCAACTAGAGTGCTAACATTCAGTATTTATGGCAAATGTGTGATACATCTGAATGCCTTCTTGATGGAACCAAAGTAAAAAACTGAAAGTATTTCCTACTGAGGAGACTGCAGTAAATGAGGAAATTAGGAAACTCCATAACAAATAAATCTCCCAAGATGGCCACAAGAGACAAAAGAGCCCAAATGTAGCCCAAATATCACCCAGATGTAGCCCAAGTATAGCCCAATGACAGAATGTCCCAGAGTGTTCTAACAAACAACTAGAGCGCTTACTCTCTTACTTATGACAAAAGTATGGCACACCTGAAGCCATCTTGATTGGAATTAAGTGGTAACACATAAACATTTAATTTACAAAGGAACAAAATGAGGGGGTCCATTTTGCCTTAGAAATTATGATTAGTGTTGCAGAAAGAAAAATTAGGGCACATTTTGACTTCTGAAATCCTCTTCTATTTCATAAAAAAATTGTGACATGAAGACTGAAACATGCACTTTGAATACCAGCAGCAGACTTCCCTGGTGAGCAGTAGCTTTACTACAGTGATCTAATGAGCAACTAGAGTGCTAACATTCAAAATTTATGGCAAATGTGTAACACATCTGAATGCCTTCTTGATGGAACCAAAGTAAAAAACTGAAAGTATTTCCTACTGAGGAGACTGCAGTAAATGAGGAAATTAGGAAACTTCATAACAAATAAATCTCCCAAGATGGCCACCAGAGACAAAAGAGCCCAAATGTAGCCCAAAAATCACCCAGATGTAGCCCGAGTATAGCCCAATGACAGAATGTCCCAGAGTGTTCAAACGAACAACTAGAGCGCTAACAGTCTTATTTATGACAAAAGTATGGCACACCTGAAGCCATCTTGATTGGAATAAAGTGGTAACACTTAAAACATTTAATTTACAAAGGAACAAAATGAGGGGGTTCATTTTGCCATCGAAATTATGATTAGTGCTGCAGAAAGAAAAATTAGGGCACATTTTGACTTCTGAAATCCTCTTCTATTTCATAAAAAAATTCTGACATGAAGACTGAAACATGCACTTTGAATACCAGCAGCAGACTTCCCTGGTGAGCAGTAGCTTTACTACAGTGATCTAATGAGCAACTAGAGTACTAACATTCAGAATTTATGGCAAATGTGTAACACATCTGAATGCCTTCTTGATGGAACCAAAATAAAAAACTGAAAGTATTTCCTACTGAGGAGACTGCAGTAAATGAGGAAATTAGGAAACTTCATAACAAATAAATCTCCCAAGATGGCCACCAGAGACAAAAGAGCCCAAATGTAGCCCAAATATCACCCAGATGTAGCCCAAGTATAGCCCAATGACAGAATGTCCCAGAGTGTTCTTAAGAACAACTAGAGCGCTTACTGTCTTACTTATGACAAAAGTATGGCACACCAGAAGCCATCTTGATTGGAATAAACTGGTAACACTTAAAACATTTAATTTAAAAAGGAATACAATGAGGTGGTTCATTTTGCCATAGAAATTGTGATTAGTGCTGAAGAAAGAAAAATTAGGGCACATTTTGAGTGACTTCTCAAATCCTCTACTATTTCATTAAAAAATTCTGATATGCAAACTGAAACATGCACTTTTAATACCAGCAGCAGACTTCCGTGGTGAGCAGTAGCTTTACTACAGTGATCTAATGAGCAACTAGAGTGCTAACATTCAGAATTTATGGCAAATATGTGAGATTTCTGAATACCTTCTTGATGGAATCAAAGTAAAAAACTGAAAGCATTTCCTACTGAGGAGACTGCCGTAAATGAGGAAATTAGGAAACTTCATAACAAATAAATCTCCCAAGATGGCCACCAGAGACAAAAGAGCCCAAATGCAGCACAAATATCACCCAGATGTAGCCCACATGTTGCCCAATGACAGAAGTGTGCAAAACACTTATATTTTGTGTATTTGCAGTTTTATATAGTTCAGACTTGTCAGGTATTGGAGTGCTTTACATTAGCATTGGTTACATCACACAAGATCAAATTCATTTTGGTTGTAGACATGGGGAGATTAAGTGATTTGACCAGAATCACAGAATGTTGAGCTGAAGCAGAAACTCCAACCTGGTTCCCCAGTTGCAAAGTCTGCAGCTCTAGAATTAACACCACATCCTCTCCCCTAGGTGCAACATTTAATCAATTGGTCAGCTGGATAAAAAAAAACATAATAATTACAAATAATTTAAAAGTTCTTGGTCGCTATTTGAAAACTCAGAAAATATGTCCTCATTTTAGTTTTTTAGAGCACTAACCATACTTTTGATGCAAATAACACCCTCTCATATATGTAATTTCTAAAGGAAATGCTCTAGGTATTACAGTTTTGATTACATCAAGATGACGTCAGGCGTTCCACACTTTTGTAATAAATATAGAATGTTAGCAATCTAGTTGTTCATTGGGATACTGTTGAGAGGCAGAGGACATGGGCACAGACTCTGAAAATTGAAGGCAGGTAGGAGAGTGCTGAGGCAACAATTTGACCACACTGGGCAGGCAGGAAGGGCAGTGGCAGCACAACAGACTATGGAGGGCAGTGGAAAGGGGTGCAGGGGCAACAAACCAACAATACAGGACTGACAAGAGAGGCTGTGGCAATATAATAGACGATTGTGGGCAGAAGGAAGAGGCAGTGGTAGTACAACCATACATGCCAACAGACCTGTTTCCTCCAGGAAACGTCCAATGTTTTTAAGCTCAAATGGGCTTTATTTGATTTGTCTCCTGTCCACAATCTCCTCTTTTTCAATGTAACTCAAAGGGGAAAATCAATACCCCAGTTTTTTTTCAAAATCTCCCTCTTACCAAGTTCAAAATGTTCGCAAGTATGGTACGTTGGATCATGGTAGGCAGGAGGAATTGGGGTAGGGACATGGACTCGGATAACAGAGGACAGGTGGGACATGGAGAGGTGCACCAAACTGACCCTACAGGGCAGGCATCAGGGTTTGCAGCAGCACAATACACCACATAGGGCATGCGGGACGGGAGTGCAGCACAACAATCTATAGAAAGCAATAGGGAGGGGACAGGACCATGCACATGGACAACAGAGAACAGAGGGGAAAGAGGCAATGGTAGCTAGCTGACCATAATGGACAGACAGGAGAGAAAGCTGCAGCATAACAGACCATAAAGGGCAGGAGGGACGGATCAGGGGCATTACAATGGAACAGACAAGCCAGGAGGGAGGGAATAGGGGTCTGCACATGGAAACAGAGGGCTGGGGGCAAGGGGGCAGGGCAGGAGCAGCAAGATGACCATGGAGGTCAGGCAGGATGGGCACTAGAAACAAGACACACCATGGAGAGCAACAATGAGACTATTATGGCATACACACAGACCAAGGAGGGAACATGGGAGGGGGTCAGGGGCAGCTAGCTGACCACACAGGGAAGGTGGGAGGGGCCATGGCAGCACAGAAGACTATGCATGGCAAGCGGGAGGGTTAGTGGCAGCACAATGGCTATGATGGGCAAGAAGGAGGGTGCTGGGGCATGCACAAAGGACCATGGAGGATAGAAGGGAGGGTCAGGACCTGGGCACAGACAAGAGAGTTCAGGGGAAGGGGCCTCACAACAGACCGCGTGGGGCAGGCAGGAGGAGCAGTTGCAGCACAACAGACCAGGGAGGGCAGAAGGGTGTGGCAGTAAAATGGACCATGGAGGACAGGAGGAAGGGGATAGGGGCATGGCATGTGGACAGGCAGGGTGGAGGTGGCAGGGACAGGTTACAGTCATCTGACAATGCTAGGCAGGTGGGAGGGGAGTGGCAGCTCAACAGAACACTCAGAGTAGATAGGAGTGGCAGGTCCATGGAACATGGTGGGCAAAAAAAGATGGAGCAGGGGCATGCACAAAGACATCGGAGGGCAGGGGGAAGGAGAATAGGGGCAGCAAGCTAAGCACAGAGGCTAAGCAGGAGGTCAATGATGGGCCATAGAATTGGGCAATGGAGGGCAGGAGGAGTGGACTGGTACATCATGCTAAATGGAGGGCAGTGGCAGCACATCAGACCATGCATGGCAGGAGGGAGGAGGCTAGTCCATGGATTCAGACAACAGAGGATAGGGAGGAGGTGGAGGGGGCAGCAAGCTAACTGTTCAGAGAAGGTGGGTATTAGGAACTTTATTGTTTTTAAAATGTGTGTCTGTGCGAACTACTTAAAATATGAACAAGTATGCGGCATAATCTCACTTTTATTCAGGAAGAAGAGGACGTTTGTGACTGTGACTCCGGGCTCACTTGGCAGAAACACCCCCTGACCCTCCACCCCCATCGCAAAATGTAATGCCTGTGAAAAGGGTAGGTGGATGCAGTGTTATATAGAACATAGTCCTGAGAGCACGATTGCAAATGAAAACTAGATATAGTATATAGTATAAACTATGCACCAAAAAGTGTGATTTAAGATGAACCGGGGCGTGAAATATAATATGCAATACATTGTGCGCAGTGACAGATTCATTGGAGAGCGCGAGATAGCACGGGCACTAGCGCGTGCTATGCGATATGCGCCTTGGAGTGTAATATGCACAGGGCAGTGTTGTGTAACCTAACTAGTGTCGAAAGTTCTAATATAAAATATGTGCTGCAGAGTGTAACATTGCATATGCACTGTGACAAAGATATGGATCCCAGATTGTAATATGTATGGCATAGCGCTGTGCGTTATAACATAGGCATCGAGGAAGGCACGTTAGATGGGGCAATATAACCCATGCGAAGGCAAGTGTGGCATGACATATTCACGGGGTGGTTTTACAGTGCACATGGGCTGGAGAGTGTCATAGCATACGCACTAGCTGATGGAATACAACACAGCAGTGTGTGGCACTCGGCGGGCACTGGTGGGTGTAACACAGCATTGGGCTCAGCCAGGAGCACGCCCTGACTCTCAAGTGAGGTTCGTCTCCTTTCCAGAGAGTAAAATAAAAAGTATTACACATCCGGCGGAGGATGTGTGTTTAATTAACCGTGAGGGGGGTTTCTTGCAAAGTTTGGTCGAATTTTTGTCGAATCGCCTTTGAATAGCTTGGTGTGCATGTGTATTAAATGTGCCCGTCAATAGCTACCCATGTTAGTATAAATAAATGACAAGGGTGTCTACTTGGAGAGTACCCACCGGCAGGGGCACCGGGATTAGGCACGGTAGGGCGTCAGACACGTCAGAGCTTCACTAGCGGTGTAAATACATTCCACGTGGATTCATTATATGCATAGTCACCTTTTAATTAATATCACGCAAATCATCATGGTGATAGGTACATACGGTTTGTCCACCATGTCCTAGGTGTTTCTATAAATATATATTTTTTTAAAATAATAAAAAACAAAGGCCGGCCCGGGGGATGGGGTCCCTGGGGCCATAAGTGGCCTGAGGAGGGGTGCAACGCAGCCCCCCCTCCTAAAGAGTTTTAAAAAAAAAAGGCCATGACCCGGGGGTGGGGTCCCCGGGGCCGATTAAGGCCTTGGGAGGCCCATATTAATTTTTTTCCACAAAAAAATTTAGGGTGCAGGCCCTGGGGGATGGGGTCCCCAGGGCCAATAAATTAGAAAAAGAAGGGGGGCCACACAGCCCTCCTTCTTAAAAAAATAAAATAAATAAAAGACCGGCATCGCACCAAGGCCATGCCCCCTCCTTGCAGCACTCTGCAAACGCGCCCCCAGGCCAGTTTATGTTGGGGAATTAATTCCCCTTCAATACTGAGGGTCCCTGAGGGCCAACTAGCCCAACAGGTATCTCCAGTATGCGCCAGGGAGCTGCGTTGCAGACAGGTGTTCTGAGGCCACGCTCCTTTTTACATCTCTATGCAACGCAGCTTTGTGGAGCTTATTGGAGGTACCTAGTGGGCTAGTTTGACCCTTGGGACGCTTAGGATTCAAGGGGACTTATTCTCTCAACTTAGAACTGCCACAGGGCGCGTTTACACAGTAGTGAAGGGAGGGGACGGGGCCTGAGGTGACGTGTGCAAACACACCCTGTGGCGAATTTTAAGTTGGGGAAATAATTCCCCTTCAATCCTGAGGGTCCCTTGGGGCTAACTAGACCACCAGGTGCTTCAAGTAAGCACCACTGAGCTGCGTTGCAGAGAGGTGGTCCAGGCCGTGCCACTTTTTACACCTCTCTGCAACGCAGCTCTGTGGCGCTTACTGGAGGTACCTAGTGGGCTAGTTGGACCCTAGGGACCCTCAGGATTCAAATTAACTTAATCTCCCAACTGCAAAACGGCCACAGGTGTGTTTACACTGTGGTGAAGGGAGGGGACGGGGCCTGAGTTAACATGTGCAAACAAGCCCTGTGGCGCGTTTTAAGTTGGGGAAATAATTCCCCTTCAATCCTGAGGGACCCTGGGGGCCAACTAGCCCACCAGGTGCTTCCAGTAAGCGCCACTGCACTGCGTTACAGAGAGGTGGTGTAGGCCATGGCACTTTTTACATCTCTCTGCAACGCAGCTCTGTGGCGCTTACTGGAGGTACCTAGTGGTCTAGTTAGAGACTAGGGACCCACAGGATTCAAGGGGACTTAATCTCCCAACTTAAAATGGCCACAGGGCGTGTTTACACAGTGGGGAAGGGAGGGGACGGGGCCTGAGGTGACGTGTGGAAACTCACCCTGTGGCGCGTTTTAAGAGGTAGTTTTAATCCCCTGCCCTATTATATACTAGGGGCTTACAGCGGAGGTCATGCTAATCACAGGGGGACCCCAACGCATAGTGTTCCCTAGGGTATGTAGGTGTTTTCACTGTATTCTGAGTGTCTTTTAACATAGCACTGGCTCTAGGACTGGTTAGTCAGACTCAGTTACCACCAGTATCCGTCTGAAATAGTTTAGGGTACAGGATGATTTTGCAACAAGGCTTCTTCCTGCTCTTCTGTTTGTTCTTTCTGCACGTTATCCTTCTTCCTGTACTTTTCTTCGTCTTTGAGGACTTCTGTTGCTTTTTTCTGCATTTCATTTTTTTTCTTTCTGTGCGTTTTTTCTTCTTTCTTCACATGTCCTATCTCTGTAGGCATAGTTAGAATTTAGCATTTAAAAAACCTTTGAAATTCACTGAAAAAACCATAGGTTTCAGGCACGTTATAGTTAGGAATTAGCATTTAAAAAACCTTAGAAATTGACTGAAAATCCATAGGTTTCAGGGGCGTTATAGTTAGCTGGACTTTTCACTCGTACAAAACCATTGAAATTCCAGCGTTATAGTTAGTTCAGCTAACTATAACTCGCGCGCCCACAATGCACTGCTGATGACGTCACATATTACATCACTGATGACATGGTCAGTGACATCACTCATGACATCACTGATGACATCTCAAATGACATGACCCCCTAAACAGGCCTAGGGGGTCAGGGTGTTTCTACCCTGCCCCCTTTTCTTGTTTTTCGCATTTGTTTTACTGATTTCTTGTGCCTCGGTTCTACCGAGGCACAAGATGGCTGCCAACTCTTCCTGGTTTGAAGTGTTGACAGCCAATTAGAATGGAGCTCGTGATCGGGAGGGTGCGCGGATCCACCGCACCTCTATATATCGAAACTTTTTTATTTATTTTCTCAGCAGCTACTGAACGGATTTAAACCATTTTAAAAAAAGGTCTCTTTCTGAAGCAAGCACTACCTTTTTGCCAAATTTGGTGTAATTCTGTTCATCAGTTTCGGCTGTAACCGTGTCTAAAGTTTCCTATGGGAAAAATTATTTTCCGACCTCTATTTTTTTAATTTCTCAGAAACTACTGAACGGATTTACACCATTTACAAAAAAAAGGTCTCTTTCTTAACCAAGGGCTACCTTCTTGCCAAATTTGGTGTAATTCCGTTCAGCAGTTCGGGCTGTAGTCGTATCTAAAATTTCCTATGGGAATTAACATGGAGAAAACACGTTTTGGGAGCCCCCTTTTTTCTCGGCTCCTGCTTGTCGAATCACTTCAAAACTTTCAAGATAGGAGCTGACCATAGCGGGCCATAAGTTTTGAAAATTTTGTGAAGATTTGTCAACCGGCACCAAAGTTATTGGGAAAACAAAAAATGCTTTTTGAATAGAAACAAGGTCCTAACTATAACTACCTACATATAACCTAGTTATGGTTAGGACCGAGTTTCCATAGGAAGAACATTTTTTGTTTTGCTCATAACTTTGGCGTCGTTTGATGAATCTTCATGAAATTTCCCAAACAAATTCTTTGTTCATATCAGCTGCTATGTGGGAAGTTTGGGGGTGATTCTTCAAGGGGGGGCCGAGAAAAAAGGAGGGTCCCAAAACATGTTCTCTCAATGTTAATTTCCATTTACTCTGAAAGGCGCTTCTGGAGCAGCGTGTTTTTCCTCTGGGTGAGACAAAAGAAGAATGCAGTAGTCGCCCTTAACGTCACGAGCAACCCACTGTGGTATTTAATGTATGAGTATGGGCAGCCTAACCTACTAAAGGGGAAGAACTCATTAACTTTAAAAACTGCAAGTACCAGACTGCATCCGTGAAGTAGGCGGGACTATTGAACGCTACTTAACTCATCTATCAGGCTGCCCTTCCCATATGCCATTTCCAGAGATGAAGGGTAAGGTGACGCCAGAAACGCATTGGAACTTCATTGGCGATTTTGGCCCATGATTGTGTGGGTGCTAACTGCATTACCAGAGCAAATGAAAGAATTGAACACGGAAGTATGTGGGCCTCCAATGTGGGTGCGTTTTTTCTTGTTGGACATATATATCTATATTCACTGAAAAAACCATTGGTTTCAGGGGTGTTATAGTTAGCTGGACATTTCCCTCGTACAAAACCCTAGAAATTCCCCTGTTATAGTTAGTTCAGCTAACTATAACTCGCGCCCCCGCAATGCACTGCTGATGATGTCACATATTACATCACTCATGACATGGTCAGTGACATCACTGATGACATCTCAAATGACATCACTGATGACATCACTGATGACATCATTGTTGCACCCGGCCTCGTGGCGTGGCCCATCCAGACCCGTAGCGACACCAGACTGACCTCTACACCCCACACGACCCTGATTAATGTAGCCTACCCGACCCACGTCCTTCCCTCCATCTTCCCGACACCGGGCACTCTTCCCCCTCCATCGGCCTCGCGGCCTCCAGTGACCCGGCCCTGCACCCCGGCCGCCCTCAACCCAAGCGCAACCCCAGCCTAGTCGCGCCATGCCGGCTGGGGGGAGAGAGAGCTCCTGGTGAGCAGGAAAGGGAGGAGTAGTTTCACTCACACCTGGCCTCCTCTCAAGAGAATAGTTTTGATCGCCCCTCCGGCCATCCTGAGGGCTGGCTCCACGCCTGCTGCGTGTCTGGGTTCCCTCCCGACCCTGCTTTGAAAGGATCAAAGGGCCGTGTGGCAGGAACCCCCAACAAACGACCCCCAGGCACTAAGACACCTGCCTGTGAGGACTCCGGACATCAAAGAGGAGTCAACCTATAACAAGGGGCGCTCTGGGACCCTCGGCAGTTGAATCCTGGAACGAAACAAGCCCTGCTGACGTGGTCGCGGCTGAAAGAACATCCTCCCAAAATCCGACGGAACTCTTGGAACCTCGGTGAGCCCTGCAGACAGCGTCGCGGCTCCACCTGGCAGAGACGGACTTCTGCCTAAAAACATCCGAGCCCTGCTGACGTGGTCGCGGCTCCCCTTGCACCCTTGAGAACTCTGAGCCCTGCTGACCGACTCGCGGCTCCTTGAAGATTGTCCGACCTCCAACACCCTTAATCGAGCCCTGCAGACTTGGTCGCCACTCAAGAGACATTCCGGTCCGGCTGGACCCCAAAGATCGTATCGTATCCCCCAGCTCGAGGTTTGAGAGCTGTGCGCCGGATATGCACCCGCATTGACCCAGAACCTAAGACTGTCCCGCTACCCCTACCCCAACCAAGACTTTGTGAGCCCTTGCTCTACTTGTACATACGCCTCTGTGGATCATAAAGGTCCTGATATTTCTAGATAAAGAATACGTACTTCAGAATCTACGGTGTGGTGTCTCTGTGTTGCATGGTGCTAAATCAGCGTGTATGATCTTAGGTACGGGACCCAGCACTGAGGGGGTCTCCTGCCAGTGCTCGGCTACCTCTCCCGGGAAAGGTGGGTCGCAGGGTGGTCAGATACATATTCTGTCCTTCCCTGAGGCCCACCCTTCTAACATTGGTGGCAAGCGACGGGATTCGAGCCCGCAATCCAGAGATCGTACAGCGAACGGCGGACGCACTACCGAACAAAGACGGCAGAAGAAACCACCATGAGCACCACTGAAACCGACGCGAGTGCTACGTTTTGTGTACAGCGGTTAGAAGAATACACACACAAGGAGCTGAAACAATTTTGCAGACAACGGAAGATCGCTACCACTGGTCTGAACACCAAGGAAGACATGCAACAAGCTCTGAAAGCCTGGGTGGAGTCCGGAGCCCCCCTTCCCCGACTGGACGAAGTCGGTAAGGAGACAGAGCGGCGGACGAGCTCAGGAACTTCACGAGAACAAGCAATAACCCCCAGGCACAAAGCAACGCAGCGGATGGGGGCTGGTCCCCGGAAGACGTCACAGACAGGGAAAGGGACCGAAGTCATGAACTGGAAATGGCCACACTGAAAATAGAAGGCGAAATAAGGCTAGCCGAAAAGAGGCTAGCGGTGGAACAACTCCGAGTACAAGGAGAGCTAGAAGAAAAGAAGTTGCAACGGGAGCACGAGGAAAAAAAACTTCAGCTGGAGCATGAGCGCAGCTTGAAAGAATTAGAGCTCCGAGCAAGGAGTGAAGGAGCTCGACCCCCGGGGGGCCAAGAACCCACACCCCTGGGAAAGCCGAAAGTCCACATCCCCAAGGATGTGGTCAAAGAGTACTATCAAAATGATGACATCCAGCAGTGGTTCAAAGCCTACGAGGTAGCCATGACCTCCCACCGCGTCCCACAGAAGGACTGGGGGGCCGGGTTGTGGGGGCGATTCCTGAGCGAAGGACGGGACACCCTCCTCGACCTACCGGCCTCTGTGCAAACATCCTACAGCCACATGAAGGAAGCCCTCCTCACGAAATATGGCCTCACCCCCGAAATGTATCGGCAGCGGTTCCGGGACTGCCGAAAGATCCCAGGCTCCATCTGGGTGGAATACGTGAACTTTTACAGCCGAGCGCTGGAAGGGTGGATCAATGGCAGCAAGGTAACCACCTTCGAAGAACTGACCGACCTCATTGTGTGGGAACACTTGTCCACAAACTGTTTTGTAGAACTGCACCAGCACCTGCTCGACAGCAAGCTCACAGACCCGCGGAAGCTGTCCGTCGAAGCAGATCGCTGGGTGAACACCCGGGTCCCCCAGAACCCCGTAAGAGATTACCCCCGCAGCCATCAAGCACCTCCCCGTCAGAGAGGGGGGGAAATCAAGGGAAACAGAGGGAGTTCCCATCCGGGCCCCCGCGTAGCCCCCCGAGAAACCCACCCCGGGGTTCCCAGCTCCTCCGCCAGGCAGTACCGCCCCCCCAGGTAGACAAGGACCCCGGGTGAATATCACATGTTTCCGCTGCCAACGGCTAGGGCATTACGCCAGCGACCCTCAGTGCCCCATGGCCCAGAAAACCCCGACGACAGCTCCCCCAGCCCGACACATGGCCACCGTAACCCTAGGGGAGAAGTTTGAGGACCCCGAGACATGGGAACCTGCAGCCATGGCCCTAGTCTCTCTAGGAGATCGAGATATGATTCCCAGGGCACCCCTACCCGCAAACACCAAGAAGTACCACCAGCTCGTAAAGGTTAACGGCCACCCGGTGGAGGCCCTTCGTGACACCGGGGCAAGCATCACTGGTGTCCTCAGCCACTTAGTCCAGGCGGACCAGATCATCCCAAATGTATTTTGCCCTGTGATAGCTTCCGACAACACTGAGAGTTTGTGTAAGGTGGCCTTGGTACCATTCGAATGGGGGGGAGTAACCGGAACATTGCGGGTGGCTGTCCGAACCGCACAACCTGCAGACTGCCTCCTGGGAAACGACCTGGAAAGTTCCCCCTGGAGACAGGTCGAGCGCAAGACCCACCTCGGGATGATGGGTCTACCAGAATGGGTGTGCGCAACCACCCGATCCATGGCGGCCCGACTACCCCCCAGCGGGGGAGTCGAGGACGAAGCCCCCAGCACCACCTCCGTTGACAAAACCGGAGATGACCCCGTTGAACCTCACGACCTATCCCCAGGGGGAGAGCCCCTCGCCGACGACGGACCCGTCCAGCCCGACCACGCGCAGATCACGGAGTTAGGTGATCTGCCCGAGTTGGCCCAGTGGCGCCATGAAGGGGGCCCCTCCCGAGAGGAGTTCTGCCAAGAACAAGCGACCTGTCCTTCCCTGGTCGGACCCCGGCAGCAGGCCGAAGCCCAAGCCGCGGGCGACCAAACGGGAACCCACTTATTATATTGGGAGAATGACCTCCTGTACAGCGAACAGCGGTCTGCCGAACTAGGGTCAGCCCGGGTGCTGGTGGTACCCCTACGCTTTCGAGACTTCCTCCTGGGTTTGGCCCATGATGTACCCCTGGCCGGCCACTTAGGCCAGGACAAGACCTACCACCGCCTAGTAACGCACTTTTATTGGCCCAAAATGCGAGCCCACGTAGAGGCCCACTGCAAGTCCTCCCCCATGTGCCAGGCCAGTGGTAAAAGTGGAGGGAAGCGCAAGGCTCCCCTCCAACCCTTCCCAGTCGTCAGTACTCCCTTCGAGCGGGTCGGAATTGACATCGTGGGGCCCCTGGATCCCAAGACCGCCCAGGGTCACCGCTTTATCCTCGTCCTAGTGGACCAAGCCACACGATACCCGGAGGCCATCACCCTCCGCACTGTCACGGCCCCCGTGGTGGGCCGGGCCTTAATGGGGATCTTCTCCCGGATAGGGTTCCCCCGAGAGGTCGTGAGCGACCGAGGCACCAATTTTATCTCAAAATATATGAGATCCCTGTGGCAACAATGTGGAGTATCTTATAAATTCACTACCCCTTACCATCCCCAAGGCAATGGCCTAGTGGAACGGTTTAACTGGACTCTGAAGGGAATGATCATGGGTCTGGAGGAGCCCCTGCGGCGAAAATGGGACGTCCTTCTCCCCTGCCTCCTGTTCGCCTACAGGGAAGTCCCCCAGAAGTCCTTGGGGTTCAGCCCGTTTGAATTACTGTATGGGCACCCAGTCAGAGGTCCCCTGAGCCTGGTCAAAGAGGGATGGGAGACGGCACCCCGGGACCCATTGCAGGATGTGTTCCGGTACCTGTTGACCCTCAGGAACCAGACTCGGAAATTCCGAGAGCTGGCCGAGGCCAACCTCGAGGCGAGCCAAGAAGAAATGAAGCGCTGGTATGACCAGAATGCCACTCTGGTCGAGTTTCAGCCCGGCCAGCAGGTCCGGGTGATGGCCCCAGTGAAGCCGTGCACCCTCCAAGACAAATGGACCGGGCCCTTCAAAGTGGTAGAACGAAAAAGTCAGGTGACATACATGGTGGACGTCCAGTCCCCTCGGAACCCCCGTCGGGTCCTCCACGTGAACCGCCTCAAGCCTCACTTCGTGCGGACGGAGTTGAGCTTGCTCCTGGCCACAGACGACGGGGCAGAGGAGGAAACGGAGCCTCTCCCTGACCTCCTGCGGGCCAAAGAAAAGGACAGCTCCATGGAGGGGGTGATCCTCTCCCCCTCCCTCACACCCCAACAACACGAGGACTGCCGCCGGCTCTTGGGCCAGTTCTCCGACCTGTTCTCCCTCGTCCCCAAGGTCACCGACTGGTGCGTCCACGATGTGGACACCAGAGACAGCCCACCGGTACGGCACCGAGACTACCGCGTCCCCGACCGAGTCCGGGCCTGCATCAAGGCGGAGGTCTCGAAGATGTTATCTCTAGGGGTGCTAGAGCCCACAGACAGTCCTTGGGCCAGCCCGGTGGTACTAGTCCCGAAAGCAGCTGCCCCTGGTGTTGCCCCCGAACTACGGTTCTGCGTGGACTACCGGGGGCTCAATGCGGTCACCCGAGCCGACGCTCACCCGATCCCCCGCGCAGATGAGCTCAGTGACCGCCTTGGGTCTGCTCATTTTCTCAGCACCTTCAATTTGACCTGCGGATACTGGCAAATTGCGCACACAGAAGGCGCCAAGGAGCGGTCCGCCTTCTCCACCCCGGATGGGCACTATCGCTTCAGAGTGATGCCCTTCGGGATGAAAAATGCCCCGTCCACCTTTCTGGTGAATAGAGTCCTGGCCGGGCTGGAAGAGTTCAGCGCCGCATATCTGGACGAAATTGCGGTATTCAGTTCCGAATGGGGTGAGCACCTCCGGCACCTCCGGAGGGTCTTGAGGGCCCTGCGCCAAGCCGGCCTCACAGTGAAAGCCAGCAAATGCCAGATTGGGCAAGGATCGGTGATCTACCTGGGGCACCAGGTCGGCAGCGGGCAGGTCGCCCCCCTCCAACCTAAGATTGACGCCATCCTGGCCTGGGAACCACCAACCACCCAAACCGAAGTCCGTGCCTTTCTGGGCCTCACTGGTTACTACCGGAGGTTCATCCAAGGTTACGGCAGCCTCGTAGGACCCCTCACGGAGCTCACATCCAAAAGACAACCTAAAAAGGTGCAGTGGACCCCTGCCTGCCAGGAGGCGTTCGACGCCCTGAAACTCGCCATGTGTACAGCCCCTGTGCTTCAAGCCCCTGATTACTCCAAAGAGTTTGTGGTGCAAACGGATGCTTCCGAGCATGGCATTGGAGCCGTCCTATCCCAGCTCAATGAGAAGGGCCTGAATCAGCCCGTGGCCTTCATTAGCCGAAGGTTACTGCCCCGAGAGCAACGATGGAGCACCATTGAACGTGAGGCATTCGCCGTAGTCTGGGCTCTAAAGAAACTGCGACCCTACCTCTTCGGAACCCACTTCCGAGTCCAGACGGATCATCGACCTTTACGGTGGCTCATGCAGATGAGGGGAGAGAACCCCAAACTGCTACGATGGTCAATCTCCCTTCAGGGGATGGACTTCACAGTAGAGCATCGTCCTGGCACCGACCATGCCAACGCTGACGGCCTCTCCGGATTCTTCCGCCTCAGCGAAGAGAACCCCCAAGAGAATGGGTAGTTCTCTTCGGCCTTCAGCTGGGGGGACGCGTGTTGGACCCGGCCTCGTGGCGTGGCCCAACCAGACCCGTAGCGACACCAGACGGACCTCTACACCCCACACGACCCTGATTAACATAGCCTACCCGACCCACGTCCTTCCCTCCATCTTCCCGACACCGGGCACCCTTCCCCCTCCATCGGCCTCGCGACCTCCAGTGACCCGGCCCCACACCCCAGATGGCCGCCCTCAACCCAAGCGCAATCCCGGCCTAGTCACGCCATGCCGGCTGGGGGGAGAGAGAGCTCCTGGTGAGCAGGAGAGGGAAGAGTATATTCACTCACACCTGGCCTCCTCTCAAGAGAATAGTTTCGATCGCCCCTCCGGCCACCCTGAGGGCTGGCTCCATGCCTACTGCGTGTCTGGGTTTCCTCCCGACCCCGCTTTGAAAGGATCAAAGGGCCGCGTGGCAGGAACCCCCAACAAACGACCCCCAGGCACTAAGACCCCTGCCCGTGAGGACTCCGGACATCAAAGAGGAGTCGAATTATAACAAGGGGCGCTCTGGGACCCTCGGCAGTTGAATCCTGGAATGAAACAAGCCCTGCTGACGTGGTCGTGGCTGAAAGAACATCCTCCCAAAATTCGACGGAACTCTTGGAACCTCGGTGAGCCCTGCAGACAGTGTCGCGGCTCCACCTGGCAGAGACGGACTTCTGCCTAAAAACATCCAAGCCCTGCTGACGTGGTCGCGGCTCCCCTTGCACCCTTGAGAACTCTGAGCCCTGCTGACCGACTCGCGGCTCCTTGAAGATTGTCCGACCTCCAACACCCTTACTCGAGCCCTGCAGACTTGGTCGCCACTCAAGAGACATTCCGGTCCGGCTGGACCCCAAAAATCGTATCGTATCCCCCGGCTCGAGGATTGAGAGCCGTGCGCCGGATACGCACCCGCATTGACCCAGATCCTAAGACTGTCCCGCTACCCCTACCCCAACCGAGACTTTGTGAGCCCTTGCTCTACTTGTACATCCGCCTCTGCAGATCATAAAGGTCCTGATATTTCTAGATAAAGAATACGTACTTCAGAATCTACGGTGTGGTGTCTCTGTGTTGCATGGTGCTAAATCAGTGTGTACGATCTTAGGTACGGGACCCAACCCTGAGGGGGTCTCCTGCCAGTGCTCGGCTACCTCTCCCGGGAAAGGTGGGTCGCAGGGTGGTCAGGTACATATTCTGTCCTTCCCTGAGGCCGGCCCTTCTAACAATCATCCATTGAGTATGTGTTTCTGAACAGTTTTAATATGTTTAATATATATAGGGAAAGGCCTGTTGAAGAATAAGTGGGTGTACAAGTGTGTGAATGGATGATTTTCTAGGTGCGTAACTGAGTCTATAAGTGAGTCATTAAATGTATCTTAGTGCAGACTAGTGAGTGAACTGTGTGAATGTCTGTATGTGTCTGTGTGTTGGTGTATAAGTGGCTGCATGGTTTTGTGAATAGCTATATGAGTGTCTATATGGGTTATTGATTGGTTGTCTGAGTATCTGTATGCGTGCCTGAGTGTTTTTGTGGGTAGGGTGTGTGTGACTCTGTGACTAGATGTGTGAGTGGGTGATTCAGTGGGTGCATGTTTTTAAGAGTGCATCTGTGATGGACTGTATGGTTGGGTGAGTGTATGTATGGGTGGGTTAGTGATTGAATGTATAACTCAGTTGTACATGTGTCAGTAACTACATATGTGAAACGCAGTGTGTATGTGTGTAAGAGTATCTAACTTTCTATATGTGAGAGTGTGTGATTTTGGGAGTGGCTGTATGCGCCATAGTGCAAGGATATCTGTGTCATGTGCTGTTTGTTTTTCTGCAGGAAGACACAGAATTTGTTAGTATTTTTATGAGTAAGTGAACTTGAGTGTTTTCAACTGTATAGGTGAGTACATTTTACTGTGATTATTTATTTACATGACTGACTAGATGTATCAGTACCTCAATGGATGATTGGTGGTGTGTGAGTGTCTATATAGGTGTATAAATGCACAGAGTGACTGTAAGTATGAGTGGCTGTACAGGTGAGTGAGTGGAGATGTATGTAGACCTAAAAGTCAATGAGTGGTTGAGTAGTTATTGGTATTGGAGTATCTATGGTTGTCAAAATGGCCATCTGAAATTTTGAGTCGGTGTATCAAAGGTTATATTAGGGTGTGAGAAGATGCACTAATTTATCACATGGATGACGTCATCAGTGATGTCATCAGTGATGTCATTTGAGATGCCATCAGTGATGTCATCGGTGATGTCACTGACCATGTCATGAGTGATGTAATATGTGACGTCATCAGCAGTGCATTGCGGGGGCGCGAGTTATAGTTAGCTGAACTAACTATAACAGGGGAATTTCTAGGGTTTTGTACGAGGGAAATGTCCAGCTAACTATAACACCCCTGAAACCAATGGTTTTTTCAGTGAATTTCTAAGGTTTTTTAAATGCCAATTCCTAACTATAACGGCATGAAACCTATGTTTTTTTCAGTGAATTTCAAAGGTTTTTTAAATGCTAATTCCTATCTATAACTTATCTCTGAAGATATCATGAAAAGCATTCTTTTTTAAAAGTAGGGTGCACATTAGTTTTGTGGAAAAGCATCTTTGTGATTGGTTAAGAAAAAGCAGATTCAACGTGGAGTACATATCATAGGATAAAATTTGCTTAGCTCAACCACACCTGCTACTTGCATTTGGAAGGCACTGTTCGAGCTTAAAACAATCGTCAACTTTTAACCTGCATGTGTCGTTAAATGTTCAAGAAAATGTTACAAAAATGTTTTGTAAAGTTTTAAAAAATTGATGATCTTTTAACCTGCACATATTGTAGAATGTTCTAGAAAGTGTGTTGATAGAATACGTTGCACTTCTGACTTCTATGTGTTGTTGAATATTAAAAAAAACCCAGTTCATATGGAAAATTAAAAAGAAACCAATAGAGAAGTTTTGAAACCTAAAAGAATCAAGGAACTATTCTAATTTATCCGTTACATGTATTTATGTGTGCAGCAACAAAATTATAGACACAACAGCACTAGGAAGAGGAAGAAGCAGGGAGTGGGGGGAGGGGGGAGATGGGGAGAATGGCACACATGCACAATAAAGTACAACACACAAATAGACTAATAATGGCCAAATGAAACACACCAACAAGGAGCACAAGTCACACAACCTGCCAACATCACACCACTGAACAATCATAGAAGTGAAAACCACGCTGCATTCATACAGGATGTGTACAAAGGCCAGTCGTTGGTGTTGTGGGATGTCTGCGACCGTGGTCATCATGGATGAGATGCCCAGCATGTGGCACATGGTTGAGTTCACTGTGTGTTAGGTTGCCAAACGGCTGCTCCTCCCTCCCACGAGCCCCCACACTTTTGCACGGTGAGCTGTTGTATCTCGTGCACTCGTACAGCACACCATTGTAATGCCTATTTGCGCATGTCCTGCTACATTCCAACTACACCATCACAGTGCCGTTTGGAGGTGGTGCATGCCACTTTACAGCATCGACTGCTGCGGCTCTTGTAGCAGGCCACACCAGAACACAGAGACACACTTACCGCACTTCCTGTACACGGACATGTCCGAGACACCCCATTCCCCTTGCCGGATAGGCACACCCCTGCACTGACCTGTGAACGACAGACCAGCACATGCCAGTTGTGCATGCAGGAGGATTCGTACGTAGCTACACATCCAGGCTCACTGCCAACGCTGAGGTGACAGCACACTGTGATGTTGCAGGGCTCGTGCCTATCATGCTAAGACAATGCCCACAGGGACACACTTACTAAGATGTGGGTTTGGCGGCATTGGCGGTCCTGGAGTTGTTGAGATGAGTCTTCTGGCCCTCATGGGTATCCCTGTATCATGCTCATTGACTCTATGGCACCTGTGGGTGTTCTGGTGTGGTTCTTGGCTGTGCTCCCTTTAATGGTGCAGGTAGTTGTCCTGTTTAACACCAGCAGAAAGCAGGTGTAAAATCCCCGGTGCAAATGTGTCTTATCGCCGTAATTTGTTTCGCATTGCAATTGGTGTGAAAGTTGTGATGTGATTTTTTTCGTGTGCACAACAATATACGAACTGAGCAGTGTATCTCGTCAAGATCCAGCACCTGACGCACTATTCCCAATCAATATAAATACAATGAGATTTCTTAATAGATTTTGTGTGTACACTGTAAGTGCAGCCAATACCTCAGTGCAATACAATACAGGATTTTAGTATTTAGAATAAATCGCAAAGGTGCACCTCGTGTCTTTTTGCATGGGAACGGCTACTCTCCATTTCATTATCAGCACTTTATCGGAAGTAAAGTTGAGATAAATCTAACACACTATTCAGAAGTTGGTGCAAACTGCAGATATCACCAGTTTCCAGGGATAAGTGCCCCAAAATTTAACACCATGGTGGACTCCATCAAATAACAGTAATAAGAACAAGAAAGAGTCACACAGCAGTTAAGAGAACAACCAAAAACATTATTATTTTTTTTTCAAACTTTATTTTTTATAATAATAAATATATAAACGATAAACTATTTTCAAACTTTATTTTTTTATTATCATAAATTTAAACAATAAACTAATAAACAAAATGCAACAACAATAATACAAAACAACAAGGCGGAACACTCCTGTGGGAACCACGGATGTTGACGACAGACCTGGAAAATCAAAAAGATTGTTAAAAAAAAAAAACAACATGGTATTCTCAACAAAATACCACAAGAAACAAATCACAGATATATAAAATGTATAGAGCTAACAAAATTTTATAAGTTTAACTTACAAAAACTGTAAATGTTGCCGCTTTAAAATAGTTACAGAATCTGAGGAATTTTTTTTGCAGAAGGCACGCCCACAACGTTTTTCTTCAGTGGTGAAGAAATTTTTAACTTTTTCAAAGGGGCAAACAAAGACCAATGCCACCTTCTTCATTCGCAAGATTTGCCAAAGAGTTCTGTTACGAAGGGATCCTAACAAAAAATACTCGTGCGGCACAGCAAGTATGATGAAACACCTAAGGACCCTTCATCCAAACAATCTTGCACGAGAAGAGTGCAAACAGATGAGAAACACTCCTGTTCTGTATCTGTAAAAAAGAAACACAAATAAATGTATATTAATAACTTTCAAATTTATACTATTCCATTACTGTACAAACACATTTTATATAAAAACTGGCTAAGAAACTATAACCCTGAACCACAAGTGTGACGATCGTTAAATCACTACATGCATAGTGCATACTACTTTGAAGCAGTTCATGCCCTAAAGCCTACCTCACTAAAAGACTACATGCTAACTGACTAAATGATTACAGTACTATAAGGAGACACACTGGGTGAGTGACAGGGTGTTTGCTAGAAGAGTATGAATACTAACTAGGGAATTGAAGGTGTGAAACACAACTGTGTAGGTGATTAGAGGACTGCATCCATACTGCATAGGCATTTAAAGCAGTCCATGTGCTAAGGCCTGGCTCACTGCATGACTACTTGGGTACTGACTGAATGATTAGAGTACAGCAAGGAGAGTGCCTAGGTGAATTTATAAGTGCTAGGCTTTTCGCAGTGTGAAAGTGTGAAAGACAAGTGTCTGGGTGGTTAGAAGACTGCATGCATAGTGCATAGGGGTTTGAAGCAGTCCATGTGCTTAGGCCTGGCTCAGTGTATGAATACTTAGGCACTGACTGAGTGATTAGAGTACTGCAAAGATAGTATCTTGGTGAATTTATAAGTGTTTGGGTTTTAGCACAGTGAATGGATTAGTACATGGTGCTGAATGGGTCACTAGAGGACTGCAAAGGGAGTGACAGGGTATTTCCTGGAAGTGTATGGATACTGACTAGGGAATTGAAGGTGAGAAAGACAATTGTGTAGGTGGTTAGAGGACTGCATGCATAGTGGATAAGGGTTTGAAGCAGTCCATATACTAAGGCCTGGGTCACTGGATGAGTACTTGGGTACTGACTGAATGATTAGAGTACTGCAAGGAGAGTGCCTGGGTGAATTTATTAGGGTTTGGTGCAGTGAATGGATTAGTACATGATGCTGAATGGGTCACTAGAGGAGTGCAAATGGAGTGACAGGGTGTTTGCTGGAAGTGAACGGATACTGACTGGGGAATTGAAGGTGTGAAAGACAAGTGTGTAGGTGCTTAGAGGACTGCATGCATAGTGGATAGGGGTTTGAAGAAGTCCATATGCTAAGACCTGGCTCTGTGCATGAATACTTAGGCAGTGACTGAATCATTAGAGTACTGGAAAGAGAGTGTCTTGGTGAATTTATAAGTGTTTGGGTTTTGGCACAGTGAATGGATTAGTACATGCTGTTGAATGGGTCTCTAGAGGACTGCAAAGGTGACAGGATATTTCCTGGAAGTGTATGGATACTGACCAGGGAATTGAAGGTGTAAAAGACAAGTGTATAGTATGTTAGAACACTACATGCATACTGCATAGACATTTGAAGCAGTCTATTTGGTACTTAGAAACTGACTAAATAATCAGACTACTTCTAGGACAGTGCTTAGGTAAAACTTTTAAATTTTCAGTTCTGCCACAGTGAACAGAATAATACATGGTACTGCACCTTAGTGTCAAACCCTGACTCATTTTATCAATGCATAAGCAAAGACTAGCTTCTAATGCTACTAAAACTTGACAACATGAGAGGTTTTAAATTAGTTATCTGTCAGCAAATACACGATGTTACCAAATGCTTCTCTCACAGTGGTTCTCAAATGCACACAGACTCACAGTGTGATTCTAAACAACAACCACTATACCTAGGAGTTTACCAAAAATTATTCACTACTGTGGAAGTGGTAAGCGAACTGCACACAATCTTCATATTTCAGGACTGCACTTTTATGTCAAAGCCTGACTCATATAATCAAAGCATAAGCAAAGACTGGCTTCTAATGCTACTAAAACTTCACAACATGACCGGTTTTAAAACAGGTATATGTCAGCAAATATACGATGTTACCAAATGCTTCTCTCACAATCCTTACCCAAATGCACACAGACTCACAGTGTAATTTTAGACAAGCAACACTATCCTAGGAGTTTACCAAAACTCAATCACTACTCTGGAAGAGTTAATGGTACTGCACACAATCTACATATTTAAGTACACTACATCAGTGTCAAAGCATGACTCATTTAATCAACGCATAAGCAAAGACTGGATTCTAATCCTTCTAAAACTTCACAACATGACAGGTTTTAAAACAGTTATCTATCAGCAAATACATGATGTTACCAAATGCTTCTCTCACAGTGATCTCAAATACACACTAACTCACAGTGTGATTCTAGACAAGCACCACTATCCCTATGAGTTTACCAAAACTCATTCACTACAGTGCAAGTGGTAAGGGAACTGCACACAGTCTACATATTTCACAACTGCAACTTACTGTCAATGCCTGACTCATATAATGAAAGCATAAGCCATAACTGTCTTCTAATGCTACTAAAACTTGACAACATGACATGTTTTACAACACTTATCTGTCAGCAAATACACGATGTTACCAAACACTTCTCTCACAGTGGTTCCCAAATGCACACAGACTCACAGTGTGATTCTAGACAAACAACACTATCCCTAGGAGTTTACCAAAACTCATTCACTACAGTGGAAGTGGTAAAGGAACTGCACACAATCTACATTTTCACGACTACATTTTAATGTCAATGCCTGACTAATTTAATCAACGCATAAGCAAAGACTGGCTTCTAATGCTACTAAAACTTGACAACATTACAGGTTTTAAAACAGTTATCTGTCAGTAAATACACAATGTTACCAAATGCTTCTCTCACAATCCTTACCCAAATGCACAGAGACTCACAGTGTGATTTTAGACAATCAACACTGTCCTAGGACTTTACCAAAACTCATTCACTACTGTGGAAGGGGTAAGGGGACTGCACACAATCTACATATATA
This sequence comes from Triturus cristatus, assembly GCF_964204655.1. NCBI lineage: Eukaryota > Metazoa > Chordata > Amphibia > Caudata > Salamandridae > Triturus > Triturus cristatus. The sequence continues at coordinate 311,736,531 of NC_140588.1, read as the reverse complement.
AGTACAGCACATCAGTGTCAAGGCATGACTCATTTAATCAACATATAAGCAAAGACTGGATCCTAATACTATTAAAACTTCACAACATGACAGATTTTAAAACAGTTATCTGTCAGCAAATACATGATGTTACCAAATGATTCTCTCACACTGATCCCAAATACACACTAACTCACAGTGTGATTCTAGACAAACACCACTATCCCTATGAGTTTACCAAAACTCATTCACTACAGTGCAAGTGGTAAGGGAACTGCACACAGTCTACATATTTCACAACTGCAACTTACTGTCAATGCCTGACTCATATAATGAAAGCATAAGCCATAACTGTCTTCTAATGCTACTAAAACTTGACAACATGACATGTTTTACAACACTTATCTGTCAGCAAATACACGATGTTACCAAACACTTCTCTCACAGTGGTTCCCAAATGCACACAGACTCACAGTGTGATTCTAGACAAACAACACTATCCCTAGGAGTTTACCAAAACTCATTCACTACAGTGGAAGTGGTAAAGGAACTGCACACAATCTACATATTTCACGACTACATTTTAATGTCAATGCCTGACTAATTTAATCAACGCATAAGCAAAGACTGGCTTCTAATGCTACTAAAACTTGACAACATTACAGGTTTTAAAACAGTTATCTGTCAGTAAATACACAATGTTACCAAATGCTTCTCTCACAATCCTTACCCAAATGCACAGAGACTCACAGTGTGATTTTAGACAATCAACACTGTCCTAGGACTTTACCAAAACTCATTCACTACTGTGGAAGGGGTAAGGGGACTGCACACAATCTACATATATAAGTACAGCACATCAGTGTCAAGGCATGACTCATTTAATCAACATATAAGCAAAGACTGGATCCTAATACTATTAAAACTTCACAACATGACAGATTTTAAAACAGTTATCTGTCAGCAAATACATGATGTTACCAAATGATTCTCTCACACTGATCCCAAATACACACTAACTCACAGTGTGATTCTAGACAAACACCACTATCCCTATGAGTTTACCAAAACTCATTCACTACAGTGCAAGTGGTAAGGGAACTGCACACAATCTACATATTTCAGGACTGCACTTTTGTGTCAAAGCCTGACTCATTTAATAAAAGCTTAAACAAAGACTGGCTTCTAATGCTACTAAAACTTGACAACATGACTGGTTTTAAAACAGTTATCTGTCAGCAAATACACGATATTACCAAATGCTTCTCTCACAATCCTTACCCAAATGCACACAGACTCACAGTGTGATTTTAGACAATTAACACTATCCTAGGAGTTTACCAAAACTAGGCAGAAGTCAAGTTGGGGGAAGGGTACTTTTGCAAAAAGGTTGGTTTTCAACCAATAGAAATGTGTGATTACATTTGAAAAAAAGGTGGAAGCACTGAGATTTGAAATTAACATGTATATGTGTGGAAAAAGAGAGGGAAAGTTTGCCATTATCTGGTTCTGCTTAGAGGAGAGAGGTGTACAGAAGAGAGATCCTGGCACTGATAATCTGCTGTTTGAGTGCCACATTTCTTTCACAACTAACTAATTTTAAAGGTGAGTTTAGAGTTTGAGAGGGGATGTATATGGTAAATTAAGAAATGAATAATAGAATTGGAATTCCTTTTGTTGAAGTTGTGTTTATTATTTTCTGTTTTGGGAGAAATTACATGTGAGGTTACACATGGTGCTGGTCTGAAAAAAGCAGTTTGGACATGTGCTTTTATCAGAATCTGAAAAGTGGATTCATAATGTGTCAGTCTGTAAAAGTGTTTATCACTTGCCAAAAAAAAGAGTAGTAAGTGTGCTTTCAAATTGGCAAAGAAATTTCGTTTTGTGACTAATGTGAAAACATGACTCTGTGTGCAAATAGGAATTACAGGCAGAGATTTATTGCGTATTGCTCTGGTGATTTTACATTTGCATTAGATGGAAAGGGGGAGCCATTTTTTTGTATGCAGAAGCAGACTCTTAGCACACAGCCAGCTGCTTATCCTGTGGAATCATGCATAGTATTTACAACCGAGTGGGGTTTGAGGTTTCAGTCAGTAATGCAAATACATTCTGTATCACTAAGGCTGGTTGCCCTTGCTGGAGTGTAGTCAGTCACCCAGGTTACACATGGTGCTGGTCTGAAAAAAGCAGTTTGGACATGTGCTTTTATCAGAATCTGAAAAGTGGATTCATAATGTGTCAGTCTGTAAAAGTGTTTATCACTTGCCAAAAAAAAGAGTAGTAAGTGTGCTTTCAAATTGGCAAAGAAATTTCGTTTTGTGACTAATGTGAAAACATGACTCTGTGTGCAAATAGGAATTACAGGCAGAGATTTATTGCGTATTGCTCTGGTGATTTTACATTTGTATTAGATGGAAAGGGGGAGCCATTTTTTTGTATGCAGAAGCAGACTCTTAGCACACACCCAGCTGCTTATCCTGTGGAATCATGCACAGTATTCACAACCGAGTGGGGTTTGAGGTTTCAGTCAGTAATGCAAATACATTCAGCAACACTAAGGCTGGTTGCCCTTGCTGGAGTGTAGTCAGTCACCCAGGTTACACATGGTGCTGGTCTGAAAAAAGCAGTTTGGACATGTGCTTTTATCAGAATCTGAAAAGTGGATTCATAATGTGTCAGTCTGTAAAAGTGTTTATCACTTGCCAAAAAAAAGAGTAGTAAGTGTGCTTTCAAATTGGCAAAGAAATTTCGTTTTGTGACTAATGTGAAAACATGACTCTGTGTGCAAATAGGAATTACAGGCAGAGATTTATTGCGTATTGCTCTGGTGATTTTACATTTGCATTAGATGGAAAGGGGGAGCCATTTTTTTGTATGCAGAAGCAGACTCTTAGCACACAGCCAGCTGCTTATCCTGTGGAATCATGCACAGTATTCACAACCGAGTGGGGTTTGAGGTTTCAGTCAGTAATGCAAATACATTCAGCATCACTAAGGCTGGTTGCCCTTGCTGGAGTGTAGTCAGTCACCCAGGTTACACATGGTGCTGGTCTGAAAAAAGCAGTTTGGACATGTGCTTTTATCAGAATCTGAAAAGTGGATTCATAATGTGTCAGTCTGTAAAAGTGTTTATCACTTGCCAAAAAAAAGAGTAGTAAGTGTGCTTTCAAATTGGCAAAGAAATTTCGTTTTGTGACTATTGTGAAAACATGACTCTGTGTGCAAATAGGAATTACAGGCAGAGATTTATTGCGTATTGCTCTGGTGATTTTACAGTTGCATTAGATGGAAAGGGGGAGCCATTTTTTTGTATGCAGAAGCAGACTCTTAGCACACACCCAGCTGCTTATCCTGTGGAATCATGCACAGTATTCACAACCGAGTGGGGTTTGAGGTTTCAGTCAGTAATGCAAATACATTCAGCAACACTAAGGCTGGTTGCCCTTGCTGGAGTGTAGTCAGTCACCCAGGTTACACATGGTGCTGGTCTGAAAAAAGCAGTTTGGACATGTGCTTTTATCAGAATCTGAAAAGTGGATTCATAATGTGTCAGTCTGTAAAAGTGTTTATCACTTGCCAAAAAAAAGAGTAGTAAGTGTGCTTTCACATTGGCAAAGAAATTTCGTTTTGTGACTAATGTGAAAACATGACTCTGTGTGCAAATAGGAATTACAGGCAGAGATTTATTGCGTATTGCTCTGGTGATTTTACATTTGCATTAGATGGAAAGGGGGAGCCATTTTTTTGTATGCAGAAGCAGACTCTTAGCACACAGCCAGCGGCTTATCCTGTGGAATCATGCATAGTATTTACAACCGAGTGGGGTTTGAGGTTTCAGTCAGTAATGCAAATACATTCTGTATCACTAAGGCTGGTTGCCCTTGCTGGAGTGTAGTCAGTCACCCAGGTTACACATGGTGCTGGTCTGAAAAAAGCAGTTTGGACATGTGCTTTTATCAGAATCTGAAAAGTGGATTCATAATGAGTCAGTCTGTAAAAGTGTTTATCACTTGCCAAAAAAAAGAGTAGTAAGTGTGCTTTCAAATTGGCAAAGAAATTTCGTTTTGTGACTAATGTGAAAACATGACTCTGTGTGCAAATAGGAATTACAGGCAGAGATTTATTGCGTATTGCTCTGGTGATTTTACATTTGCATTAGATGGAAAGGGGGAGCCATTTTTTTGTATGCAGAAGCAGACTCTTAGCACACACCCAGCTGCTTATCCTGTGGAATCATGCACAGTATTCACAACCGAGTGGGGTTTGAGGTTTCAGTCAGTAATGCAAATACATTCAGCAACACTAAGGCTGGTTGCCCTTGCTGGAGTGTAGTCAGTCACCCAGGTTACGCATGGTGCTGGTCTGAAAAAAGCAGTTTGGACATGTGCTTTTATCAGAATCTGAAAAGTGGATTCATAATGTGTCAGTCTGTAAAAGTGTTTATCACTAGCCAAAAAAAAGAGTAGTAAGTGTGCTTTCAAATTGGCAAAGAAATTTTGTTTTGTGACTAATGTGAAAACATGACTCTGTGTGCATATAGGAATTACAGGCAGATATTTATTGCGTATTGCTCTGGTGTTTTTACATTTGCATTAGATGGAAAGGGGGAGCCATTTTTTTGTATGCAGAAGCAGACTCTTAGCACACACCCAGCTGCTTATCCTGTGGAATCATGCACAGTATTCACAACCGAGTGGGGTTTGAGGTTTCAGTCAGTAATGCAAATACATTCAGCAACACTAAGGCTGGTTGCCCTTGCTGGAGTGTAGTCAGTCACCCAGGTTACACATGGTGCTGGTCTGAAAAAAGCAGTTTGGACATGTGCTTTTATCAGAATCTGAAAAGTGGATTCATAATGTGTCAGTCTGTAAAAGTGTTTATCACTTGCCAAAAAAAAGAGTAGTAAGTGTGCTTTCACATTGGCAAAGAAATTTCGTTTTGTGACTAATGTGAAAACATGACTCTGTGTGCAAATAGGAATTACAGGCAGAGATTTATTGCGTATTGCTCTGGTGTTTTTACATTTGCATTAGATGGAAAGGGGGAGCCATTTTTTTGTATGCAGAAGCAGACTCTTAGCACACACCCAGCTGCTTATCCTGTGGAATCATGCACAGTATTCACAACCGAGTGGGGTTTGAGGTTTCAGTCAGTAATGCAAATACATTCAGCAACACTAAGGCTGGTTGCCCTTGCTGGAGTGTAGTCAGTCACCCAGGTTACACATGGTGCTGGTCTGAAAAAAGCAGTTTGGACATGTGCTTTTATCAGAATCTGAAAAGTGGATTCATAATGTGTCAGTCTGTAAAAGTGTTTATCACTTGCCAAAAAAAAGAGTAGTAAGTGTGCTTTCAAATTGGCAAAGAAATTTCATTTTGTGACTAATGTGAAAACATGACTCTGTGTGCAAATAGGAATTACAGGCAGAGATTTATTGCGTATTGCTCTGGTGATTTTACATTTGCATTAGATGGAAAGGGGGAGCCATTTTTTAGTATGCAGAAGCAGACTCTTAGCACACACCCAGCTGCTTATCCTGTGGAATCATGCACAGTATTCACAACCGAGTGGGGTTTGAGGTTTCAGTCAGTAATGCAAATACATTCAGCAACACTAAGGCTGGTTGCCCTTGCTGGAGTGTAGTCAGTCACCCAGGTTACACATGGTGCTGGTCTGAAAAAAGCAGTTTGGACATGTGATGTTTTAAGAATCTGAAAAGTGGATTTAAAATGTGTCAGACTGTAAAAGTACTTATCACTTGCCAAAAAAGTAGTAGAAAGTATGCTTTGCAATTGGCAAAGAAATTTCGTTTTCTGCCTAATTTCAAACCATGACTCTGTGTGCACACAGGAATTGTTTTTAGGTATTTAATTTGTGATGGTGTTATTGTGATTTTCACTTGTAGGAAAGGGGTACATAGTATTTTAAGATTTGAAAAGATCATAAAAAATGTAGTAATATATTTAAATAAAATAAAGGAATTTTTATTACTTTTTTTCAGGTATTGCTGAAGAGCAGTGAACAAAATTTAAGATGCCTACAAAATCCAGACTAAAGAAAGACCACAAAAAAAACCTATATTTGAAGACAACTGGAGGACCTAAGTTAGTTGGAGATGCTCATGTTGGGAAAAAGAACAAGTCTTCTGGTAAGCAGACAAAAGATTTTTTAAAGAACATCTTCAAAAAAAGGAAAAATGTACAAAATGTCTGTACTGGAAAGAATGTTTTCAATAGAAAAAAACAGGAAAAAATTGAGAATTTAGTTAATGCAAATATACCTTCTGCAACAACAAAGATTAACTTAAACAGAAAAACAGCGTTTAAAGAGATACGTAGAAAAATGTTTCAGAGAAGAGTTATGTCCAATTTGATAAAGGATGTGAAGAAATATAAGCAAAAGGCAAAATATTACAAGAGAAAAAAAGAAATTGAAGCCATTGCAGCAAAGGCATTAGAATTAAAAAGGAAACTATTCATTTTAATTTTGAATAGGATGCGTACATTAGATAAAATGGTTAATGTACTGAAATCACAAAGCAAAAGGAAAAGAGTAGTGAACAGAACAAACTTTTGTAAAGTGTTTTTAGGAAAATGGATGCATAGTTCAAATAGTGAACCTTTTTTTAATGAAGAGAGTTATTTTCAAAGTAATAGTTTGCTGCATGCAGTTGACACCAGAGGTCGTGCTTATGAAGTGAAAAATGGTTGCATAATGGAGAAGGAGATAATGGTTCCAAGAGATGAGGTACAAGTGATGGCGGATGAGGCTATGGGGAGACGTCCTAAAGCCCCAGTGTACACTTGGAATTGTAGTAGTATTTGCACTGTGCGTCAGGAATCTATTGATAAATTTCGTGAGTTTCTAAGAGAATATAGTAAAAAAAGTGTAAAAGAGAAGATTAAGGTGCTTCAAAGTCTAGATCCATGCAGAGTGAGAGAGAATACTGGTTTGCAGGGTCATTCTCTGGCTTGTCTATCTAGAAAAGTGTGTAATAGTGTTTTCCATCATTTTAGGATGCTGGCTGTTCATCATACTGAAATGAGAACGTTTGTGAGACGGTTGTATTTTGCAAAAAGTCCAGCAATAAAGTTAGATGAATTGAATAGGGCTCTGTTCCGTGGATCGGTATCAGATGTAGAGAAGGTTGTTGATGAAATTCAGTTTTGTTACTTTGGTCCTGAACAAAACAGTGCAGAAAAGGACACAGTAAATGAGGAAGAAGTGGAAGAGAATGTAGAACCCTCTGTAAGTAAGACATTTAATGATCACATAACAAAATTTGAAAAAATCTCTAATGAAAGGCCAAATATTACTTGTATTTGTTGCCGCAGAACTCATTATAGAAAACAAACTAGGAATGTTGATCTCTACAGAAAGAGTGAAAATGAAGATAATTATATGTGGAAGGATTTTGTCACATATATATTTCTAGAAAATTGTTTTGAATTGGGTGAAGATCAGCGTATTTGTAAATACTGTTACAACAAGTTAGAGGAAAATAGAATGCCGACCAGAGCTGTACATAATAATTTAGAATTGGATGTTATTCCTGCCGAACTTTCTGAATTAAATACATATGAGTATATACTTATTCAATGTGTTCATCCGTTCCAGACCATAGTACGTATGGAGCCCAAAACTGGTAAATTACCTCCTTCAGATTTACTGAGAGGTTTAAAAGGTAGAGTGGTGTATTTGCCCTTGGATTTGAAAAAAAATATGGAAACTATTGATGCAGATACTTTGGAAACTGAACCATTAGTTATGCTGGTTAATGGTGTACCTACAAAGAATAAGAAGATTTGGCAGGAGCTGGTAGATGTACGGAAAGTACAAAAAGCAAATTTGTATTTGAAAAGGAATAACAAATGGTATGAATCAATTTATATAGGAGAAGAAGAAGAAGATTTACAAGAAGACACAGAAACACCAACTGGACAAATTGAAAAAGTGGACAAGTCAAAGGAAGAAGAAATTTATGAACATTTTAGCATACATCCTCTACATTCAAAAGAAGCTATGGGAGACAATATTGATCTGTTTCAGATGAAGAAAGCAAAAGGAACTCCCGTGAGTGTATGGGAGGAGAGCTTGGAAGCTCGATGTTTTCCCCAGCTGTTTCCTAAAGGAAAAGGAGGACGATACGATGAACGTCCAGAACAGATTCCAGCTTCTGAGTATCGGACTACAAGACTATATGCAGAAGATCCCAGATTTCGACAAAGTATTCCTTATTTGTTCCATCTTTTATTTGAAAGCGACTTGTCTGCATCATCATATGCAGTAAATCACATTTTAAAAAGTGGAGTACATTTACAAAATGTGTCTGCTAAGGATTTTATGGAGAAAGTGCAGCACCGAGATGATCATTTGGAAACACAACTGATCAATCTGATGGCTTGTCAGCGTGGGACAAATGAATATTGGTACCGACGCCATGGTGAATTAAAATGCATGTTACGGAATTTAGGAACACCAACATGGTTCCTTACCCTAAGCTGTGCCGAGTACGCTTGGGATGATTTACTGGATTTTCTACGAGAGGCAAATTCAAACATTAAAAACATCGAATACAAGACAGCAGGAGAACTGTGCTCATTGGATCCGGTTAATGTTTGCAGATATTTCAATCATAGATTTGAGGCTATGATGTTCTTCATCTGCAATAAAAAAAATCCACCTCTTGGAGAAGTAGTGGATTTCTTTTGGAGAAAAGAGTACCAGGCAAGAGGTGCTCCTCATATTCATATGCTGTTGTGGATCAAGGATGCCCCAAAGTTTGGAACAGATACTGATGAAGCAGTGTTATCTTACATTGAAGAATATGCAACATGTGCTATACCAAAAAGCACAGAAGAGAAAAAGTTAAAGGAGCAAGTTTTACGTTTCCAAAGTCATCGGTGTGGAAAATACTGTCGACGGAAATACAAAAGCAAAGAAAAATACTACACTAAATGTCGATTTGGATTTCCTAGACCTGTTCTTTCAAATGGAAGAGTAAACAGTTTTATGTCATCTGTGAGACATACTATTACAAGAAAATCACCTAAGAATACCTACAACCTAAAAAGAAAAGAAGAATCAAAAAATATAAATGACTACAACCCAGTCATTTTATCCATGTGGAATGCTAACATGGATATACAGTATGTAGCTGACAATTCCATTGCTGTTGCTCGATATGTAACGTTTTACATTACTAAATCTGAGAAAACGGAATTGAAGGAAATGTGGGAAGAGATTTCTCACGAGAAGACTGTCAGTAAGAAGCTGTACAGTTTCAGTTTAAAGATGTTATCGCATCGAGAAATTGGATCCTACGAATGTTCAGATAGGTTATCTTCTGCAAGTCTCTACTCGAAATCAAGAAGAATAATTTGGGCAAGTTTAGGCCTTGCAGCAATGAGAAATCGGGTACTGAAATCTGTTGGAGAAATTGAATATTTGGCCGAGAATGACCCAGAAAGTACAGATATTTTGAAATCAAACATGTTGGACACATATTATCCCAAGAGAAGTCAACATCTGGAGAACATGTGTCTCTATGAAGTGCTGCAGAACTACATTTATTCACGGAAAGCCGCAGAAGACATCAAAAATGGAAAATATAAAGTCATTGGTGAGGAAGGATGTTTGGTGAAGCAAACAAAAGGAAGTTTGATAAATCACCGGAAGCTGAGTTGCGACACTACTGACAAAAAGGAATTTTACTACTTGGCTCTTTTACAGCTGTTTAAACCATGGCGTACAGAGGATGAACTACTGGGAGAATTTCAAAGCTATGAAGATTCATTTAATGCTTGCAAAGACAGCATACAATGCAATACATTCACAACTTATCTGCAAATGTTAAATGAAGAAATTGAACAGGAAACTACAATTGCAGCAGAAGTAGCTAGAGACAGTTCTCAGGACAGCCAAAGTTCAGGAACACTCAGTCAAGATCCCCTAGGACAACCAATCGTTGAAAATGAAGCATCAATAGCCATGAATGAAGTGGAAACGGCTATGAATCAAGCTCAAGAAGAATTTATAGACTTACAAAATTTGGAAAGACAACTGAACGAAGAGCAGCAACAAATTTATGAAGAGATCAGAAACAAAATTGATCACGGATTTCTACATGAAAAAAAAGAGTGCTCATGCACATCATTTCATCCAATCAGGATGTATGTAAGCGGACAAGCTGGAACTGGAAAAAGTTTCCTAATAAAAGTCATCAGAAGCTACCTACAGCAAAAAACGGATTCTACTTTGTCTTGTGTGGTTACTGCTCCAACTGGGTTAGCAGCATATAACATAAAAGGAATCACCTTACATCGTTTGCTAATGTTACCAGTGGAGCATGAGAACAAAATACAATACAACAAGCTAACTGGAGAAGCATGCTTGGAAGTTTCAAGAGTATTGAAGAAGATGCAAGTTCTCATTATTGATGAGGTGAGCATGGTATCAAACTTGCTTGCCTTTGTGCATTTAAGAATGCAGCAAATTCTAAGGACAGACTATGACGTGTTATTTGGTGGAAAACATGTCATTGTATTTGGGGATCTTCTACAGCTTACTCCAGTTAAAGGACAACCAGTGTTTAATACTGTGACACATGAAGACACAAAGAAGTCATTGGGAAGCATTGGTAATGCAAATATTTGGTCCTTCTTTGAGTGCAAGGAACTTATACTAATATGAGGCAAGCAAACGATGAAGAATATGGAAGTATTCTGAAAGATATCAGGATTGGACTACTCACAGAAGTTGGCAAAAAAGCATTACAGAGTCGGCTGCTACATAATTTATTTCCAAAAGAAGAAATAGTTGCAGAGAAGATATACAAGAACATTGCAGAAAAGAAAAGTGTCATCTGCTTAATGCCAACTCTACGTGAATGCTCAATATTCAATGAGGAGCTTTTAAAATTGGAAAAGGAAGATATCAGGAAATTGGAAGCAGTGGACAAAATTGAAGATGGAAGAATTACTATCACATTAACAGGCACACTGAAAAATAAATTGGATTCACTAGAGAAGAACATTTCCAAAACAGCTGGATTAGAAAAAAATCTATATGTTTGCATGAACTGTAGAGTATTTTTAAGGAGAAATTTGGATGATGAAAAGGGTTTAGTTAATGGAGCTATGGGAAGAGTTGTGGGTTTTATTAATTATCAGAAAAAAGATGGAATTGAATGTTTAAAAATAAAATTTGATCAGATAGAAGAAGTTAAAGATATTTGTCGTTGTTCAGTTCGTTTCATGCTTGTGAAAGACTTATATGTACGTAGGAAGCAGTTTCCGTTTTCTCTAGCATATGCTGTAACTATTCACAAGTCTCAAGGATTGACTGTAGATTGTGCTTTTGTGAACATTGGTTCAACTGTGTTCAAAGAAGGTATGGCTTATGTAGCTTTGTCACGAGTGAAAACATTATCTGGTTTATTCATGATAGACTTTGATGACTCAAAAGTTAGTGCTGATACAAATTGTGTAAAGGAGTATAATAGATTAAGAAGAAGCTATGCTCCTCATTTAGGTCAGTATCCCGTGTTGGAGAAACGTGTAGTTTCTCGTAAAAGGAGAAATGAGAATATCTGTAATGAAGATGTAGAGAGGAGGAAAAAAAAGAGGAGTGATGTAATTGCAAGCAAAAAGAAAAAGGAAAAGGAAGAACAGGTTGTAGGATGTCATTTTGAAAATAGCTCTGGTGTCAACTGCTACGCTAATGTAGTGCTGAATGTTGCTTTTTATCTGGAAAGTGTGCAAGAGCAGATAATAGTAAATCAGGGAAAAAGATTCTGTTCTGAGTTGAGTCTCCTTTTTCAAAAGCTGAGTAATGATAAAACTCAAATAGAAAGTGCTACTGAAATTAGAAAACTTTTAGATGTATGTTTAGGACGAACACAGTTTTCTCAAAATGTACAGCAAGACGCACAGGAATTCTTGATGTTTTTTCTTCAGGTACTGGAAGAAGAAGGGGTTGCCATTGATAATTTGTTTGGTCTCTCTTATAAATGGGAACATAGTTGTGAAAACTGTTACAATATATGTGGCTCTAATGTTGATTCTGAAAGGTTTATTTATTTAACATTGCCAGAAAGTAAAACAGTCACTTTTGCTAAATTAGTTAAAGATGCTAATCATAGCATGGAATGCAGTGAGTGTAAATCTGAAATGTTTTCAACGTTAATTTTAAAGGAATACGGACAATATGTAATTTTAATGATGCAACGATGTAAAGCTGATGGTTCAAAATTAGATACTTTAATAAAGAAGTTTACAGGACAGTAATTATCAATTTCAGGAAAAACTTTTGTAACAGTTGCAACAATTTTCCATGAAGGACCTACTGTTACTTCTGGACATTACACAGTTTATCTTAAATGTGAAAAAGGCTGGACACTGTGTAATGATTCCCAATTGATTTTCAAGCAACGTTTGCCTTTTGATTTAGCAAATTCCTATCTAATCTTCCTGAAACCTAAATTTTAGAGAGACTTGGCAAGATGTGTACAAAACAATTTTACCATTTTATTGGATTACCATTGGAATTTTCAAAAAAAATGATATTTCAAATTATCATTTGGCCTAATGGAAAGATAACCAATTGTAATGTGGACTTTTTAAATTTTTAATGAAACATTGGAAAACCAAAAATTTAGACAAAATCGGTAACATCTGCACAATTTAAATTTTGGAATGTTATTGGATTGCCATTGGAAATTTATTCAAAAAAGATTTTTTAAATTACTATTTGGCCATGAGGAAAAGTAAACAATTGTATTGTGGACTTATTTAATTATTATTTAATCTTTCGGAAACCAAAATGTTACAGAGAATCGGTGAGATCTGTACAATTTAAACTTTAGAATTTTATTGGATTACCATTGGAAATTTAATCAAAAAAGAATTTTAAAATTACTATTTGGCCTAAAGGAAATGGAACCAGATGTATTGTGGAGTTATTTGAGATATAATATTTTTGGGATTATACTTCTGAAACAAAAATGTCAGACGGTATTTTAAAGAAATAAGTATTGATATTAGATGATATTTTTTAAGAATATTATGCATTTATATAATGTTATGTTTAAGTTAAAAGAGATTCTGGGCTTTTTTAAAACAATCTTTGAGATTGTTATTTTTTTTTTTGCCCGCTGTTAAATGATGAATGCAATTGCTTTCACAATTTATAGTGAAATGCAATATATTCTGAAAACAGCAAAAAAAAGGCAAAAACATTTTTGGGGAAAATATGTAAATATGTGTACTGTATTATAAAATGTTTTATTAAATATTAATACTTTTTTCTTTTTTTTCAGATTGAGATAGAAAATTTTCGAAAACTTGAACCATTTTTAAAGCAATAAAAATGTAATTTTAATTAATAAATAATTTTTTGAGTGGGTATGGTAAGTCAACAATTTCATGTTCCCTTTTTTCCACTTCTCCACAATCACATTTTCAGTTTATCATTGTAGTCTCTCAAGGACCTTGTAATGTGATAATTGATTTTTAGTGTTTTTTAAAAAAAAAATAATAATTACGCGTACCGTACGCGTACGGTAAAAAAATATGAAAAAAAGTTTTTAAAAAGATATAAAAAAAAGTTAAAAGGTAAGGTTGGCTCTGAAAAGAGCCGTTGTGTTCATGCAGGGACAGAGGAAAGAAAGAGTGGGAATATTAGTCTCTACGACAAATGTGCTGATCTATTAAATTGTTCTCTAGGGCAACACTGGTCTCCCTATGAGCAATTAGATCATGACAAGTGGCGCAACGAACTAAAACCCTCGAAAACCGATGGTTGATTTCCAGAGGACGAGAAAAAGGAGATGCTCCCCCCACAGATGAAGGGCTCAGCTGACCTGCTGAAGATGGACTCGGCACTGCAGATGATGGACCAGGCTGAGCTGCTGTGGATGTGCTTGGTTGACTTACTGAGGGGTTACCTTCAGTATGTCGAGCAAATGTCCTACCGTGTACATCTTGAAGGTGTCTCAACATGGTGTGATTCCCGAAGGAATACTTCTTGTTGGGATTCCCTCTTGAAAGTACACGGCCACAAAGCTTACAAGTCACTAAAAGTACATTTACCTTTTTCTTGTCCTCTGGAAAAGAAAAATACTCCCATATGAAAGAGCTCTTTTGTTTCCTCCTTCTCTGCCTCAAGGTAGTGCTGCTAGCCTCACTCTCAGAAGAGCTCTGCTGTTCTGCCATCGTATCACAAAGACAACCCAGCTCCTTCTCCTAAGGGATCACAAGCAGAAATTAGGGGAATGGGTGTGGTGTAGGAGAGTTCTAGAACTGAAAGTAGTAAAAACCAATCAAAAGTCTTGTTTCTTGATCACATGACCCAACGTGCGCGTACGTTACGCTTACGGTGCGCTTACGGAGCGCTTACGGCAAAAGTACGCATGCGCGTAAAAAAGACACGCGCACGCGCGCATGCGCAAAACAGGCACGCCCCTTCACTTCCGCGTAACATGCGCGTGCGTAATTGCGTAAATGAACGCAAACAGCGTAGAAATCTAACGTTATGAAAGCAAGACGTGCGCTTACCGTACGCGCACGTTAAAAAAATAATTAAAAAAAAGGGGGAAAAAAAACCACCATGTTATACTAATAAATCTTACCTGTTTAGTTTAAAAAAATGGAAAAAATAAAAAATATATTGTAGAATTTTAAAAATTTAACCATAGTCTTTAAAAAAGGATAGAAAATTAAAATAAAAATATGTAAAAAAAATTGAAAAAAAAAAAAAGGTAAATATAATAATTAGCATTTAAAAAACCTTGCAAATTCACTGAAAAAACCATGGGTTTCACACACGTTATAGTTAGGAATTAGCATTTAAAAAACCTTAGAAATTCAATGAAAAACCAAAAGTTTCACACATGTTATAGTTAGCTGGACATTTCACTCGTAAAAAACCAATGAAATTTTCCCGTTATAGTTAGTTCAGCTAACTATAACTCGCGCGCCCGCAATGCACTGCTGATGACGTCACATATTACATCACTCATGACATGGTCACTGACATCACTCATGACATCACTGATGACATCTCAAATGACATCACTGATGACATCACTGATATATATATATATATATATATATATATATATATATATATATATATATATATATATATATATATATGTATATATTATCTACTGGCGGTCGCCAGTAGATAGTTATAGTTAGGACCATGTTTCCATAGGAAATCCGCAACATTCTATTTAGAATAACTTTGGCGCCGGTCGACGAATCCTCGCGAAATTTTCAAAACTAATGGGGCGCTACGCTACGCTCCTACCCTGAAAGTCTCGGGGGGATTCGTCAAGCGGGGGCTGAGAAAAAAGGGGGGTCCCAAAACGCGTTTTCCCTATGCATTTTTCCATAGGACCTTTAGACACAGCTACAGCCCGAACGGCTGAACAGAATTACTTGAAATTTGGCAGAGAGGTAGCCATAAGGTCAAGGAAGTGCCTTTTGTAGGTCTGGTGTAAATCTGTTCAGTAGGTCCTGAGAAAATAGCATTTAAATCAATATATATATCTGTAAGCGCGCTCCGTGCGCTTACCGTGCGCTTACGGTAAGCTTACCGTACGCGTACGGTGCCGTGCGCAAGCGCGTTTCTGATTGGTTGTTAGATCAAAGTAAACATTCGAATCGGTCGAAACCAGGAAGTATCGGCCGCCATTTTCTGTCTCTCGCACTGAGAAAAAAAGGTTGATAACACGAAAAGGGGGCCATGAAGAGAGTTGCAGACCCCCTAGCGTTCGTCAGGGGGTTCACGAAGGACCAAAAAGTATGAAAAATGAATTTATTAATTTTTAAAAAAAATCGCGGGGTGCGCGTACGGTAAGCTTACGGTAAAAAAAAAAAAAAGAATTAACAATCACAGTTAATATATAAATCTAAGGACCCCCAAGAGAGAAAAAAACAATTGATATTTTGTAAAAAATGGCGAGGCGTGCACGGTACGAAATCGCCATGAGTGTGGGCCTCGGTGCGCGAAGCGCACCGAGTGCAAGCGCGCGTACGGTGCGTGAAGCGCACCGTGCCTCGCAAAAATTAAAAATAAATACATAACTTAGCATTTAAAAAACCGTACAAATTCACTGAAAAAACCATAGGTTTCACACACGTTATAGTTAGGAATTAGCATTTAAAAAACCTTGCAAATTCACTGAAAAAACCATGGGTTTCACACATGTTATAGTTAGCTGTACATTTTACTCGTAAAAAACCAATGAAATTCCACGTTATAGTTAGATCAGGTAACTATAACTTGCGCGACCGCCACTCTATCACAAGGATGATGTCATCAGTAATGTCATGAGTGATGCCACTGACCATGTCATGAGTGATGTATTATGTGACGTCATCAGCAGTGGATTGCGGGCGCTCAAGTTATAGTTACCTGATCTAACTATAACGTGGAATTTCATTGGTTTTTTACGAGTAAAATGTACAGCTAACTATAGCATGTGTGAAACCTATGGTTTTTTCAGTGAATATATATATATAAATATTCACAGAAAAAACCATAGGTTTCAGGGATGTTATAGTTAGCTGCCCATTTCACTCATACAAAACCATAGAAATTCCTCCGTTATAGTTAGTTCTGCTAACTATAACTCACGCGCCCGCAATGCAGTGCTGATGATGTCACATATTGCATCATTTATGACATGGTCAGTGACATCACTGATGACATCACTGATGACATCTCAAATGACATCACTGATGACATCACTGACGACATCATCCACTGAATGTGGTTTAGTTTGAAATTTAAATATGTATTATATATATATACCAATCTGTATTGAAGATTGAGTGGATATATAACTGTCTAGATGGAGGATTTAGTAGCTCTCTGACTGTCTTTTTAAGTGAGTAATTAAAAGTGTCTCACTTAATACATGGATTAGTAACTAAACTATGTGAATGTGTGCAGCACTGTCTCTGTTGTTGTATAACATGCTGCATCAGTTGGTCACTAACTTCATGAGTGTGTATATTAGTTATTGATTAGTTGGGTGAGTATTTGTATGGGACACTGAATTTGTGTGTGGTTGGATAGGGTGTGTGTAACTCTATGCATAGATGTGTGAATGGTTGATTGACTAGGTATATGGGTTTAAGAGTGCATGTGGAAACAGTTGTTTGGGTGACTGAGTGTATTTATTTGTGTGTTGGTGAGCGAATATATGTTTTAGTTGTACATCTTCAACAAAGTAAAAAAATAAAAGGCATTGTATGTGAGAGTTGGTGTATATAAATAAGTATGTGTAAGAGTCAGTGATTGTGAGAGTAACTATATGAATGAGTGTATAATTGTAATGGTGCTTTTTTAACATATTAACGATGAGTTACTATGTGTTTGAATAAATGAGGTGTTTATGTTTATGTTTTTGAGATTTTTATTGCGCACGAATACCCAGGGGTGTCTCGGCGCATACAGAGCTTCCTAATAACAGAAGGCATCTGAGGGGATCACTGGTTGAATAACCAAGTCTTCAAGAGCTTGTGGAACATGATGAGAGTGGGAGAAGTTTTTATAGCCAATGGGAGGGAGTTCCACAGCCTGGGGGCTGCTACCAAAAAGCGTCTGTCTCCCCATGTAGAGGTTCTGGTGCGTGGCACCGGGAGCAAGTGCGTAGAGGCTGATCGTAAAGCTCTTTTGGGAACATAGATTCGGAAAGCGTCCTTCAGGAACCTAGGTCCTGAGTCATGAATGGCTTTATAGGCAATGCATAGAGCCTTGAACTTTATCCGACTCTTTACTCTCAGCCAGTGCAGATGGTGTATGGCTGTGGATGTAGGGTGATGAAATGGAACGTCGAGCAGTAATCTAGCTGCCGCGTTCTGTACTGATTGCAGCTTGGATAGAACCTGCTCCTGAGCATTGAGGAAAAGGCCATTGCCGTAGTCCATTTTTGAAAAAACAAGGGTGGTAATTAAGGTTTTTCCTGCAGTTGGGGGGAGGTATGGCAGCAACTTCTTGATTTTCCTCAACATATAGAAGGAGGATGCCGCCACAGCGTTGACGTGATGCTTAAAAGACAGTTTGTTATCGAACATGATGCCGAGATTCCTGACCTTGGTTACTGGAGTGGGGGGGGGACCCATATCGCTGAACCACCAGGTCGCAGACCACTCAGGAGAAAGCCTGCCAAAGGTCAGCACCTCGGTCTTATCCGAGTTCAATTTTAAACTGTTATCCGCCATCCAAGAGCTAATGGCCATCATCCCTTCCTGGAATCTAGCGGCGACTGCGGGACCATCTTTTTGAACAGACAGCACCAGTTGGGTGTCATCAGTGTAGGTGGTTAGCCGCAGCCCGTGAGCTTTTATAACCCTCGCAGGTCCGCCACATATATATTGAATAATGTGGGGCTTAGCGAGGATCCCTGAGGGACCCCGCAAGGGAGAGTGAAAGTGGGTGAGTAGAAATACCAGTTTCACCGCTTGAGTTCGGTTGGCCAGAAACGAGGCAATGAGATCTTTTGCGCGATGAGTTAACCCCAAGGATGCGACACGGTCGACCAAGATGGAGTGGTCGACCGTGTCGAAGGCGGCAGACAGATCAAGGAGCACCAGGACCGCCTCCCCCCCCTGATCCATGATGGTCCTGATCTCATCAGAAGCCTTTATCAAGGCCGTTTCTGTGCCATGATATTTCCTGAACCCGAACTGAGTATCATCTAGAAAATTGTGATGGTCAATGAACTCGGATAGTTGCAGGTTCATAACTGACTCAAATATTTTGGCCGGGAAAGGTAGGCAAGCAATAGGCCTATAGCTGGCTGAGTCAGTAGGATCTAGAGACGTTTTTTTCAATAGCGGTTTAATAACTGCCTTTTTCCAGACTTCCGGATAGATGCCTGATTGAAAAATGGAATTACAAAGGTCCGTTAAGGGAGGTGCTATGACCTCAGTGAGAGTGTTCAGTATCGCGGGGGGGGCATGGGTCAAAAGGGGAGCCGGACTTGATAGAAGTAACCAACCTACTAATGTGTTCAGTTGAGACCGGAAGAAAGTTGGTGAACTTGGGCGTGTGAGAAGGGGGATCAGGGGCAGCGAAACGTGTAGGGAGGGAAAATGACGAGTAGATCCTGGAGACCTTAGTAAAAAAGAAACTGGCCAGCGCATTGCACAGAACTTGAGAGGGTTCCGTCGGAGGGGTTGGACAGGGTGTCAACTACCTGAAACAGCTTTCTGGCTGAGTTTTGAGCTGATTCAATTTGGGCCAGAAAGAAGATACTTTTGCATTTTACAATGGATTTTTTGTATAGTGCTAGGGCATCTTTATAAGTCTGCCTATCGACAGGATTATAGTGCTTTCGCCACCGCCTTTCCAGGTTCCTACAGTGTTGGCACTGTAGGCGGAGATCGTCATTGAACCATGGAGCAGATGGTGATGCCCTGTTCGAAATAAAAGATTTAGCCGGGACCACATGGTTCACTGCATCAGAAATCCATTCCTGGTATCTGCTGGACGTTACGCTGGGATTAGGGGAAACCTCGTACCGGGAGTCTACTAGAGTCTGGGATAGAAGTGAGTGATCCAGGTTTTTCCAGGCTCTAGAGCTGATGGGAATGCGGGGCATGGGTTTGGAGAGGTTGCGGTTGTTAGACTGGATGGTGAAGATTACAGCGGAATGGTCCGACCATACCACAGGGCTAACTGAAGAGAGGGAAAGCTTGGGGATGTTGGTGAACAACCCGTCCAGCGTGTGTCCAGCTTGATGTGTGGGGACGTCCACCAGTTGCGATAAGCCGGCCACGTGTAGGTCAGCTATTAATTGGGAAGCATCTTTATCCCCTAGGTCCTCTAAATGGAAATTGAAATCTCCTGGGATGGTGAAATCCAGATGGCTTATAGAGAGTTCTACAAATTCTTCCAGGGCCAGAAGGAAGCGCGAGTGTGGGCCAGGGGGACGATATAACAAAATCCCTTTAAAGGCCTGATTGTGGTTGAGTGAAATAGAGAAAACAAACGCTTCACAATCTGGTCGACCTAGAGGGTCAGTTTTAACTCTTAGGTCAGCTTTATGAATTATGGCTAAGCCACCTCCTCTCCCCGTAGTTCTGTCCTGTCTCACCACACAGAAGCCCTCCGGGGTGGCTGAACAGAAATCCGGGCCCGAGGAAGCATCTCCCCAAGATTCAGTGATAAACAGGATATCAAGCTCCTGAGTTGTAATGAATTCCCTTATTTCCCAACAATGACTCGGGAGAGAGCGGGCATTAATGAGTGCTACTTGGATGTGGCGAAAGGGTCCTGGGCCAGGAGTGTGCTTTACAGGGGAGGGACGGGGGAGAGCAAATTTGCAGCCTGGACATGTGGCGGGTACGGATATTAGACAGGTAGTGGGGGCAGACATAAGCACTGATCACTAGGGGCCCATGAGTTAAGATCCATCAGCTGGGAATGGGAGTAACGTATCCTGGTGCTCTGGTAGGCCAAGTCTGCGTGGCCAGGGAGAGTGGCCCTGGGCCCGGAGCCGGCGCGGACGGGCGCAGACGGGCTCGCCTTCGGCGCGCCCGCGGCGCGCCCGCTGCGCTCATCCGCTGCGCGTCTGCGGGGGCATCCTGTTTTATGCTGGTAGGGTCGAGCAGCTGGACTGCTAACCTCTGCGGCAAACCGGAAGTGAGGAAAACACACTTCCTGTTAGGCGCTAAATCCCTCCACACTAGCCAAACAATTGGTGGTGGAACGGGGAAACACACCAATGCACAAAGTAAATTCTCAAATCAATTACAGTGTGACATAAGCAGAAAAACGTGACAATTTAAAAAGTGAGCAAACACTTCTAAGTGAGTGTCAGTCGACGATTTTTAAAATTCAAATTAAATTGCAGCAGCGTAAAGGTAAATTGCGTATGTGAGCAGGAACCATATCAGTCAGAGCTCCGCTCAGCGCGGTATTTAATTAGAAAGAATCCCCGAGCAGAAGGCTTCAAGGGCTTTTATGCCGGTAGGGTCGAGCAGCTGGACTGCTAACCTCTGCGGCAAACCGCAAGTGAGGAAAACACACTTCCTGTTAGGCGCTAAATCCCTCCACACTAGCCAAACAATTGGTGGTGGAACGGGGAAACACACCAATGCACAAAGTAAATTCTCAAATCAATTACAGTGTGACATAAGCAGAAAAACGTGACAATTTAAAAAGTGAGCAAACACTTCTAAGTGAGTGTCAGTCGACGATTTTTAAAATTCAAATTAAATTGCAGCAGCGTAAAGGTAAATTGCGTATGTGAGCAGGAACCATATCAGTCAGAGCTCCGCTCAGCGCGGTATGTAATTAGAAAGAATCCCCGAGCAGAAGGCTTGTTGGATAATTGTGTAAGTGAGTAAATTTAAGTGTGATACATTTTTTTCAGGAGTGAGTAGGATGACTGCATAACTGACTAAGATGACTGCTGATGTGCCAATGTCTATATATGTGTATGAGTGCATTTGATAGTGTTCTATTAATTAATGACTGCATGTATAGATGATTCTGTTGTTGAATGGGTAGTTGTGTGTGTAGACTTAGGATCAGTGAGTGGGTATGTAGTAACTGGTATTGGTGTGTCAATGGCTTCAAATATGGTACTCTGTATTTTACAGTGAGTGATGAAAGGTTATACTAGTGTATGATGAGGTGTATCAGATTGTCAAGTGGATGATGTCATGAGTGATGTCATTTGAGATGTCATCAGTGATGTCATCAGTGATGTCACTGACCATGTCATGAATGGTGCAATATGTGACATCATCAGCAGTGCATTGCGGGCACGTGAGTTATAGTTAGCAGAACTAACTATAACGGAGGAATTTCTATGGTTTTGTATGAGTGAAATGGGCAGCTAACTATAACACCCCTGAAACCTATGTTTTTTTCTGTGAATTTCTAAGGTTTTTTACATGCTAATTTCTAACTATAACGTCTCTGAAACCTATGTTTTTTTCAGTGAATATATATATATATATCGTTTCCAAAAGGTCGTTGCGAAATCCCCGCTCTCCTTCCTATCGACGCATGTGCCAGCCACAGTCGCAACTCCGCTTTTTACGTCTTTGTAAGGATGAAATCTGAGAGTTCCTAGAAAATAATCCAGCGGCACACCCAGGACAAAACAATACATTTTTTTATTGCTTTAAACGAACAGTTTATATATGTGTATATATTATCTACTGGCGGTCGCCAGTAGATAGTTATAGTTAGGACCGTGTTTCCATAGGAAATCCGCAACATTCTATTTGGAATAACTTTGGCGCCGGTTGATGAATCCTCACGAAATTTTCAAAATAGGTGGGGCGCTCTGCTCCACTCCTACCCTGAAATTCTCGGGGGGATTCGTCAAGCGGGGGCTGAGAAAAAAGGGGGGGGCCAAAACACGTTTTCCCCATGCAATTTTCCATAGGGACCTTTAGTCCAAGGTACAGCCCGAACGGCTGAACAGAATTACTTGAAATGTGGCAAAGAGGTAGTCCTCAGCTCAGGGATGTGCCTTTTTGTATATATGGAGTCAATCTGTTCAGTAGTTCCTGAGAAAATTGCAGTTAAAAGCACATACATAACTATAGCCGTGCACCGTGCGCACACCGTGCGCGCACCATGCGAGCACTGTGCGAGCACCCTAACGTGCGCGAGCGTAATTCTGATTGGTCATTTCATGTCAGTCAATGTTCGAATCGGTCGAAATCTGGAAGTGTCGACCGCCATTTTGTTTGTTTTCAGTGCGAGAGTGAAAAAGGAAGGTGGCGAACGTGAAAAGGGGGCAGGGTAGAGAGTTCCTGACCCCCTAGCCTTTGTTAGGGGGTCCCTGAAGAACCCCGAAGGGCGAACAAAACATTTTATTTTTTTTTCAAAAAATCGCGGGGTGCGTGCAACGTGCGAGCACCGTGCGTGCACCGTGCGCGCACGGTGAAAAACCTTTAAAAAAATATATATATAAAAAATATATTAAAGCATACATAACTTAGCATTTAAAAAGCCGTACAAATTCACTTAAAAAACCATAGGTTTCACACACGTTATAGTTAGGAATTAGCATTTAAAAAACCTTGCAAATTCACTTAAAAAACCATAGGTTTCACACATGTTATAGTTAGCTGGACATTTCACTCGTAAAAAACCATTGGAATTCCCCCATTATAGTTAGTTCAGATAACTATAACTCGCGCGGCCGCCACTCTATCACAAGGATGATGTCATCAGTGATGTCATGAGTGATGCCACTGACCATGTCATGAGTGATGTAATATGTGACGTCATCAGCAGTGGTTTGCGGTTGCGCAAGTTATAGTTATCTGAACTAACTATAACGGGGGAATTTCAATGGTTTTTTACGAGTGAAATGTCCAGCTAACTATAACATGTGTGAAACCTATGGTTTTTTAAGTGAAGTGAATATATATATATATATATATATATATATATATATATATATATATATATATATATATATCCAAAAAACAGGTTGCTCTAAAGTGAAGCGCCACACACGATGTTAAGGATTTCACCTTTTTATTCATTTGAGCAGCAGCGAGGCACAGCGCACTTGTCCCAGCAATTTCGTTTTAGCCATCTGCCAGACGCGTTTCAAGAGGCATTCTCTCTTCTTCAATGGCAGGCTCTGGAGGTGAGTTACAGCTGCCTTACATCTTGTGCTCATTTTAAAGTCAAAAAGTACCGCCCAAAAGGGCGTGTTTAGCAAGGTAGCCTGGTTCATGTAGTTTTCTGCAGCCGTCACTTTACCTTCCTACAATACAATATCCATCGGGTTGCACGTTTCAGGTTACGCCTGTCTCGTTGCTATGATTGTGCCCAAATGAGTAGGTAACAAAGTTCCTGGATGGTGCTCTCTCGTGGAGCACACGGACCTGCACAGTCAGCAGGGGGGCAGACTTCCTGGCCGGAGCAGGCCACTATAAATCCAAAAAACAGGTTGCTCTAAAGTGAAGCGCCACACACGATGTTAAGGATTTCACCTTTTTATTCATTTGAGCAGCAGCGAGGCACAGCGCACTTGTCCCAGCAATTTCGTTTTAGCCATCTGCCAGACGCGTTTCAAGAGGCATTCTCTCTTCTTCAATGGCAGGCTCTGGAGGTGAGTTACAGCTGCCTTACATCTTGTGCTCATTTTAAAGTCAAAAAGTACCGCCCAAAAGGGCGTGTTTAGCAAGGTAGCCTGGTTCATGTAGTTTTCTGCAGCCGTCACTTTACCTTCCTACAATACAATATCCATCGGGTTGCACGTTTCAGGTTACGCCTGTCTCGTTGCTATGATTGTGCCCAAATGAGTAGGTAACAAAGTTCCTGGATGGTGCTCTCTCGTGGAGCACACGGACCTGCACAGTCAGCAGGGGGGCAGACTTCCTGGCCGGAGCAGGCCACTATAAATCCAAAAAACAGGTTGCTCTAAAGTGAAGCGCCACACACGATGTTAAGGATTTCACCTTTTTATTCATTTGAGCAGCAGCGAGGCACAGCGCACTTGTCCCAGCAATTTCGTTTTAGCCATCTGCCAGACGCGTTTCAAGAGGCATTCTCTCTTCTTCAATGGCAGGCTCTGGAGGTGAGTTACAGCTGCCTTACATCTTGTGCTCATTTTAAAGTCAAAAAGTACCGCCCAAAAGGGCGTGTTTAGCAAGGTAGCCTGGTTCATGTAGTTTTCTGCAGCCGTCACTTTACCTTCCTACAATACAATATCCATCGGGTTGCACGTTTCAGGTTACGCCTGTCTCGTTGCTATGATTGTGCCCAAATGAGTAGGTAACAAAGTTCCTGGATGGTGCTCTCTCGTGGAGCACACGGACCTGCACAGTCAGCAGGGGGGCAGACTTCCTGGCCGGAGCAGGCCACTATAAATCCAAAAAACAGGTTGCTCTAAAGTGAAGCGCCACACACGATGTTAAGGATTTCACCTTTTTATTCATTTGAGCAGCAGCGAGGCACAGCGCACTTGTCCCAGCAATTTCGTTTTAGCCATCTGCCAGACGCGTTTCAAGAGGCATTCTCTCTTCTTCAATGGCAGGCTCTGGAGGTGAGTTACAGCTGCCTTACATCTTGTGCTCATTTTAAAGTCAAAAAGTACCGCCCAAAAGGGCGTGTTTAGCAAGGTAGCCTGGTTCATGTAGTTTTCTGCAGCCGTCACTTTACCTTCCTACAATACAATATCCATCGGGTTGCACGTTTCAGGTTACGCCTGTCTCGTTGCTATGATTGTGCCCAAATGAGTAGGTAACAAAGTTCCTGGATGGTGCTCTCTCGTGGAGCACACGGACCTGCACAGTCAGCAGGGGGGCAGACTTCCTGGACGGAGCAGGCCACTATAAATCCAAAAAACAGGTTGCTCTAAAGTGAAGCGCCACACACGATGTTAAGGATTTCACCTTTTTATTCATTTGAGCAGCAGCGAGGCACAGCGCACTTGTCCCAGCAATTTCGTTTTAGCCATCTGCCAGACGCGTTTCAAGAGGCATTCTCTCTTCTTCAATGGCAGGCTCTGGAGGTGAGTTACAGCTGCCTTACATCTTGTGCTCATTTTAAAGTCAAAAAGTACCGCCCAAAAGGGCGTGTTTAGCAAGGTAGCCTGGTTCATGTAGTTTTCTGCAGCCGTCACTTTACCTTCCTACAATACAATATCCATCGGGTTGCACGTTTCAGGTTACGCCTGTCTCGTTGCTATGATTGTGCCCAAATGAGTAGGTAACAAAGTTCCTGGATGGTGCTCTCTCGTGGAGCACACGGACCTGCACAGTCAGCAGGGGGGCAGACTTCCTGGCCGGAGCAGGCCACTATAAATCCAAAAAACAGGTTGCTCTAAAGTGAAGCGCCACACACGATGTTAAGGATTTCACCTTTTTATTCATTTGAGCAGCAGCGAGGCACAGCGCACTTGTCCCAGCAATTTCGTTTTAGCCATCTGCCAGACGCGTTTCAAGAGGCATTCTCTCTTCTTCAATGGCAGGCTCTGGAGGTGAGTTACAGCTGCCTTACATCTTGTGCTCATTTTAAAGTCAAAAAGTACCGCCCAAAAGGGCGTGTTTAGCAAGGTAGCCTGGTTCATGTAGTTTTCTGCAGCCGTCACTTTACCTTCCTACAATACAATATCCATCGGGTTGCACGTTTCAGGTTACGCCTGTCTCGTTGCTATGATTGTGCCCAAATGAGTAGGTAACAAAGTTCCTGGATGGTGCTCTCTCGTGGAGCACACGGACCTGCACAGTCAGCAGGGGGGCAGACTTCCTGGCCGGAGCAGGCCACTATAAATCCAAAAAACAGGTTGCTCTAAAGTGAAGCGCCACACACGATGTTTAGGATTTCACCTTTTTATTCATTTGAGCAGCAGCGAGGCACAGCGCACTTGTCCCAGCAATTTCGTTTTAGCCATCTGCCAGACGCGTTTCAAGAGGCATTCTCTCTTCTTCAATGGCAGGCTCTGGAGGTGAGTTACAGCTGCCTTACATCTTGTGCTCATTTTAAAGTCAAAAAGTACCGCCCAAAAGGGCGTGTTTAGCAAGGTAGCCTGGTTCATGTAGTTTTCTGCAGCCGTCACTTTACCTTCCTACAATACAATATCCATCGGGTTGCACGTTTCAGGTTACGCCTGTCTCGTTGCTATGATTGTGCCCAAATGAGTAGGTAACAAAGTTCCTGGATGGTGCTCTCTCGTGGAGCACACGGACCTGCACAGTCAGCAGGGGGGCAGACTTCCTGGCCGGAGCAGGCCACTATAAATCCAAAAAACAGGTTGCTCTAAAGTGAAGCGCCACACACGATGTTAAGGATTTCACCTTTTTATTCATTTGAGCAGCAGCGAGGCACAGCGCACTTGTCCCAGCAATTTCGTTTTAGCCATCTGCCAGACGCGTTTCAAGAGGCAACCTGTTTTTTGGATTTATAGTGGCCTGCTCCGGCCAGGAAGTCTGCCCCCCTGCTGACTGTGCAGGTCCGTGTGCTCCACGAGAGAGCACCATCCAGGAACTTTGTTACCTACTCATTTGGGCACAATCATAGCAACGAGACAGGCGTAACCTGAAACGTGCAACCCGATGGATATTGTATTGTAGGAAGGTAAAGTGACGGCTGCAGAAAACTACATGAACCAGGCTACCTTGCTAAACACGCCCTTTTGGGCGGTACTTTTTGACTTTAAAATGAGCACAAGATGTAAGGCAGCTGTAACTCACCTCCAGAGCCTGCCATTGAAGAAGAGAGAATGCCTCTTGAAACGCGTCTGGCAGATGGCTAAAACGAAATTGCTGGGACAAGTGCGCTGTGCCTCGCTGCTGCTCAAATGAATAAAAAGGTGAAATCCTTAACATCGTGTGTGGCGCTTCACTTTAGAGCAACCTGTTTTTTGGATTTATAGTGGCCTGCTCCGGCCAGGAAGTCTGCCCCCCTGCTGACTGTGCAGGTCCGTGTGCTCCACGAGAGAGCACCATCCAGGAACTTTGTTACCTACTCATTTGGGCACAATCATAGCAACGAGACAGGCGTAACCTGAAACGTGCAACCCGATGGATATTGTATTGTAGGAAGGTAAAGTGACGGCTGCAGAAAACTACATGAACCAGGCTACCTTGCTAAACACGCCCTTTTGGGCGGTACTTTTTGACTTTAAAATGAGCACAAGATGTAAGGCAGCTGTAACTCACCTCCAGAGCCTGCCATTGAAGAAGAGAGAATGCCTCTTGAAACGCGTCTGGCAGATGGCTAAAACGAAATTGCTGGGACAAGTGCGCTGTGCCTCGCTGCTGCTCAAATGAATAAAAAGGTGAAATCCTTAACATCGTGTGTGGCGCTTCACTTTAGAGCAACCTGTTTTTTGGATATATATATATATATATATATATATATATATATATATATATATATATATATATATATATATATATATATTATATATATATATATATATATATATATATATATATATATATATATTGTTTCAGACTAGGCAGTGGTATTTTCAATAGAGACTAGGCGCTTGTAGCGAGTACACCTGATATTAGTGACGTCCTGAATCAGTGGCGGTGCTCAAGGGTAGGGGAGAACCACTAGCCTCCCAAAAGGGATTGTGATCAGAGCCACAAAGGTCAACAACAAAGGTACCCAAGCACACGCAGAAATAAAGTTTACAAAAATTAATGCGTTAAATAGAACATGTAACACAATAAGTGAATCTCCGTTTCTTTCTTCAATTTAATATTCATGTTCTCATTGTAAGTTTGCAGTCTTCACAGTGGTTCCCAAGCCAACACGTGTTTCGTCGCCTCTAGTATTATTGTACATGCGACTTGTTCACGGCTAGGTACAAATTGATATGGTAAATTTACATTAGTTCAGCTGTTATCTCAAGACGTTTGCATACATTTGTTGATACTTTAAACAAATGTGCTCCCAGGGTTGGTGTTAGACTTATGATTTCTCTACGTAGGAGGTGCTATCACAAGGCTATGGTATATAGCATGCACCGTGAGGTCAGGTGAGAACTATTCTTCTTACATCAGTTAGTGACCAACCAGAAACATGTAGCTCTAGCGTGAGGGCGATATATTGTGAAATCTTGCATATGTGATTTATATCCTTTTTTGTGTGCTGACAAACTCAGTGAGCCATGCGGTATGCAGAGTCCAAATCCGAAAGGGTAGTACGTAGGCGGAAGCCTAGTATATGATAAAGTGAGATATCTAAGTAAAAGTGTTATTTGTTCAGTGTGAAGAAAATAAACTGACCTGAACACTGTTTAGTTATCAGTCACTGTAATAAATACGGTACAAAGAAAAAAATTGTACACATAACTGTTAGTAACCACATCAGTGGAACATAACAAATAATATGATGTAATTATGCTCATTGCGGGCATTGTGCCGAAAAGAAAACATACTTTATGTATGACGATAATTCCAGGTCATACAGTCAATCGACGGGGGGGGCCCAATCCTTGTTAGGAAGACGTATTCCATCAGTAGCTGTGCTCAATATTTGTGTGAGGTTCCCATCTAGGGATCAACAAGACAAGTGAAAGGTTCCGTATGAGGAACTCTTAATATAAACAGCAGTGTGCAGCAGCCCCATGAGGGGGACGGTGGGTAGGATACAAATATGTTCGTCCTCAGTATTCGTGGTGGGTTCCTTACCTCCGAGTAGAGGAGAGTGTGTCCGTTGTCTGCAACTGCCCCCAACCGCGTCTGGCTCCAATTCGAGTTGCCGGTAAACCTCGCTCGGCATGTTTATAACTCGTGATCGGAGGACATGTGACCATCTGTCATGTGTATTCATAAATATTTCATCGTCAACGTAGGCGCCATCTTTAAGGCTGTTACTTAACGTATTGCCCACCGTATTTTGTGGGGTACAATCTGATTAACATCAATCCTGTTGCTAGTTTCCAAATTATAAGAGTAACGTGTATATGTGCTCAAAGATGTCGGAAAAATAAACACGGCGTTTGGTCAGATGTGTGTGTATGTATCGGGTTGGGGTTAGTGACATAGAATAAAAGTAAATATTGACTGTAATGTGCAGGCGACATCCAAATATATGAGGACATATACACGTTACTCTTATAATTTGGAAACTAGCAACAGGATTGATGTTAATCAGATTGTACCCCACAAAATACGGTGGGCAATACGTTAAGTAACAGCCTTAAAGATGGCGCCTACGTTGACGATGAAATATTTATGAATACACATGACAGATGGTCACATGTCCTCCGATCACGAGTTATAAACATGCCGAGCGAGGTTTACCGGCAACTCGAATTGGAGCCAGACGCGGTTGGGGGCAGTTGCAGACAACGGACACACTCTCCTCTACTCGGAGGTAAGGAACCCACCACGAATACTGAGGACGAACATATTTGTATCCTACCCACCGTCCCCCTCATGGGGCTGCTGCACACTGCTGTTTATATTAAGAGTTCCTCATACGGAACCTTTCACTTGTCTTGTTGATCCTTAGATGGGAACCTCACACAAATATTGAGCACAGCTACTGATGGAATACGTCTTCCTAACAAGGATTGGGCCCCCCCCGTCGATTGACTGTATGACCTGGAATTATCGTCATACATAAAGTATGTTTTCTTTTCGGCACAATGCCCGCAATGAGCATAATTACATCATATTATTTGTTATGTTCCACTGATGTGGTTACTAACAGTTATGTGTACAATTTTTTTCTTTGTACCGTATTTATTACAGTGACTGATAACTAAACAGTGTTCAGGTCAGTTTATTTTCTTCACACTGAACAAATAACACTTTTACTTAGATATCTCACTTTATCATATACTAGGCTTCCGCCTACGTACTACCCTTTCGGATTTGGACTCTGCATACCGCATGGCTCACTGAGTTTGTCAGCACACAAAAAAGGATATAAATCACATATGCAAGATTTCACAATATATCGCCCTCACGCTAGAGCTACATGTTTCTGGTTGGTCACTAACTGATGTAAGAAGAATAGTTCTCACCTGACCTCACGGTGCATGCTATATACCATAGCCTTGTGATAGCACCTCCTACGTAGAGAAATCATAAGTCTAACACCAACCCTGGGAGCACATTTGTTTAAAGTATCAACAAATGTATGCAAACGTCTTGAGATAACAGCTGAACTAATGTAAATTTACCATATCAATTTGTACCTAGCCGTGAACAAGTCGCATGTACAATAATACTAGAGGCGACGAAACACGTGTTGGCTTGGGAACCACTGTGAAGACTGCAAACTTACAATGAGAACATGAATATTAAATTGAAGAAAGAAACGGAGATTCACTTATTGTGTTACATGTTCTATTTAACGCATTAATTTTTGTAAACTTTATTTCTGCGTGTGCTTGGGTACCTTTGTTATATATATATATTACCTACTGGCGACCGCTATAGTTAAGACCAAGTTTCCATAGGAACAGCATTTTTTGTTTTTGCTCATAACTTTGGTGTTGTTTGATGAATCTTCATGACATTTACCAAACAAATTCTTTATTCATATCAGCTCCTATGTGGAAAGTTCGGGTGTGATTCTTCAAGGGGGGGCCGAGAAAAAAGGGGGTCCCAAAACGTGTTAATTTCCATGGGAAACTTTAGACAAGGCTACAGGTCGAAAGGATGAAAGGAATTGCCCCAGATTTGGCAGAGAGAAGGGTCTTTGTCTAGAAAGCACGCTTTTGTTTAGCTGGTGTAAATCCATTCAGTAGTTTTGGAGAAATATCGCAATTTACAGATATCGATATTTGGGAATTCTGCCATCTGATTGGCTGAGGTGTTACAAGCACTAGCTTGCTGCTTATTGGCTGTGAGCGGTGCGAGCGGTTGCAACTAGGAAGTATTGGCCGTCATTTTGTGATTCAGTTGAAATGAGTAAGGGGGAAACAGAGTGAAAAAAGAAGGAAAGGGGAGGGTAGGAGCACTGTAACATCTGTGGTGTGTTTAGGGTGTGCTATACAGGGAGTGTGAAGCGAAGTATTTAGTCCTACCGGTGTGAAAGTGGTGTTTTGCCGAGAGTGAGAGGGTGCTGAGGTGAGGTGCCGGTACACTCGGGGATGAAAGCTTGTGCCTAAACCATGAGCTGAGTGGTGTAAACTGATGTGGTCTGAGCACTTTAGTATACTGGCTGCTGTAGGATAGCTGTGCAGGTGGTGTTGGTATGTGTTTAGAGTATAGTGGGAGTGGGAAGCAAACTACTCACTGGTTCTGGTCTGGAGACTCGGGGATGAAACTGTGAGCGTAAGCCGTGAGCTGATTGCTGTAAAGTGATGTGTGTGGGCGTTGTAGGTTACTGGCCACTTTAGTATATCAGTGTAAGTAGTATTAGTATGCGTTTATACGATACAGGGAGTGGGAAGCAAACTACTCACATCTACTTTCTGAAGACTCGAATGCAATGTTTTAGGAAGAAGGAATAAAGAAATAATCATGAAGAATATAATGAAGAATGTTGCAATGCCACTGAAGAGCAATGGTGAAATCAGGTGTGTCTAAGAAAGTGGCTGTGTGTAATAAAGCGATGGAGTCTGAAAGTCATATAAAGAGTTTTTTTATTTAAGTGCCATAAATGGATCCACTAGTGCAAGGGTTAAGGCATTCAGTTGAGGCAAATTCCAATTGCTTCTGCTGTATTGAAACGTAAGCTCCTGCATCAGTGAATTCCACATTACATGTTACAGTTCCATGTGACATAAACAATACCTATTACACTTGAATGACTCGAAATTCTATAATGAAAATAAAGGTAGGATACGATTAGCACATGTATCCTTTAAGAAAAGAAACAAAAAAAAATTGCAAAGTATAATCATCAAACTTCTTCGATACCCTGGTACTCCTTTGTTGTAACACAAAATTATCAACAGTAGAAGAGTCATTAATCTCTTATACGGTAGATTAAGCCCGGTGCGTGTCAGAATTGGTAATAGTTCTAGTCACATCGGAGCTTTGAGGAGGAACACAAAATTGTGCTTCTGAGAAGCACATTAGGTACCCTTCTCGTCAAACCATACATTATTCTCTTCAGCTCTTTCAAAAAAAATTATTATGCAAAGAGCTAAGGCACCGAGCTGAGGCAAACTCCAACCGATTCTGTTATATTCAAATCTGAAGCTGCTGCATTAGTGAATTCCACATTACATGTAACAGTTCCATGTGACATAAACAATAGCTATTAGACATGAATGATCAATTCTATAATGAAAATAAAGGAAGTATACGATTAGCACACTGTGCTAACCAGTTCCTAAACAATGTCGTGTTTTTTAATGTTGATCGCCAGCTAGTGAGTAGAGGCTGAGGATGAGTAAATTTGTGTGAAAGGGCTTTGTGGATAACAGGCAGGCAGAGAGATGTGTGCACAAAGAATAGAGATGGTTTCAAAATGGATGTCGTGTTTAGGCTAATTTTGGAAGTAAATAGAGTAATTCGATAGGCCATACATCACCCATCCCTGGTTAGACTGGAGACGTAAGGGGCAATAATGAAAACAGAGTTCATATGCCTGAGCATACTTAGAAAGTTATTATATGAAACTAGTTAAATTGAAGTGTATTAAAAAAATTGAAAGGAAAAACTCAAAAAAGTTGGTAAAAATCAGTCCAAGAAGAACGTGAATGTCTTACAAGTCTTGGAGATTGCAGTGCGGAAGTTATTCAGCAGCTTGAGATGCGTAATGTTCCAAGAGGTCATTGTTGCCATCGTCTGAGAAAAGGGAAGCGATCCAGTTCATATCTTCGAAGGGACAGTAATATTCCTCGAATGTTAGAGCGGCAATTTGAATTGGCAAGCAATATGCAATGTTGTCAAAGGTCGTACGTTGCAGTAGATCTTTCGCGGCTGCGCAGAAATCCCATTCCGCCACGATACCTTTTTGCGTTGCATCCGCCATTGCTCTACTGCCTGAACAATCGAGTTCATGGATTTCATGATACTCCAGTACCTGCTGGATATCGGGAGCGATTGTTGGGATGTTGCAATAGAAAGATGGTTGCACGCAGATTGCATATGTGTAAATAAATGTCATGTTGTAGCTGGCTCCGATAATTGATAGAGGCAGGCAGCCAAAAATGTGTTCCATTTTTTTCACAGTATTGATGTAGCTTCGCGTAGAGGCGTATTCTGTCGGAGATGCTTGTTACCACAGGGAGCGCAGTCATTTTTTACAAGCAAAAATAGTAGTAGGATGGCCGCAAAGAGAGCGAGAATTTTGGACACTGTTCCTGTTATTCCAGAGATGATGGAATGAATGAAGTGTGGTATTATACCAAAAACAGTTTGAAAGGCTGTGAGAAGGCCGGAGGAGACCGTATTAAAAAAGTGTGCCAGACCTTGAGTGTGATATGTGTTGAGAATTGGGTAACAATTCACAAAGTGTAATGGGAGGTTCGAATTTAAAAGGGACTGTATTTTACTGGAAGTTCGTGCTATCTGCAGGCGATGAATTTCTTTTACAGAAGTGAGGGACACTTCTGTTCTGAAGAAAAGCGCTTTAGTTTGGTTAGTTTAATGAAATCTGTTTGCAAAGTAGGGATTCAAGGCCAAGTTGAAGTTTGGGAGTTAGTTTGTGTGGGTGGGAATAGACATTGCTACAGGAAGTTACTCGGTTTGAAACAGTAAGGACATACGGCATGCCACCTCACATTCCGTAGGAGTGCATGTTATTGAAAAGGAGATAACTGCCGTTAGAAAGCTGTGTGAATGTTGGTGTGATTGTGGGAGTTGGCGTGCTTTCAAGAAAGCAGGCAAGATTGGGGGCTGTAAGCTTAGAAGTGTCATGCAGTTTGAAATTCTTGCATAGTAATGAATGACTGCCATTGTGGTCACAGTTTGCACCTGTGAGAAAAACGTCTGTATGCTCTTTAAGACAGCGATATGTAAATGGGAGAAACCTACTTTACTGCAGCACAAACTATTGACCCTTTTATTATTGAATCTCTGTGTGTGATCCAATAGTTACTGTTGTAGGTGATGCTAGCAGCAACCATTCTCTGAGGGCTGGTTTACACTCACCGCACACAAATCCAGCACAGACGTCACTGGATATGTGACCCTGGTAATAAAAAGGAGTCGAGCGCACGTGCCCATACCCACTTCCACTATCTATCTGTGTCTGTGTGTTCATTATCTATGCATGATACTGCTCCTGGGCCGTACCACATTAGATTGTGCTGTGGACAGCATATGCAACCATGTTACCTCTGGCAGTGGGGAAAAGTTCTGTTATGTAGCTTTTAGATGCATGGCTATCACAGGTGGAAGGCTACTTTACAGAGCATGAATATTGATGAAGATGATGGTTGCATGTTGTGTGTACTGTCAGATATGTGTACATAGCAAAAAGTTTTCAAAAAAGCTCTGTAAGCAGAAGAGTAGTCTCTCATCAAACGTTGTAGAGAGAATGGCGAAAATGGGTGGGGTCCTCCAACTGTTACAATGGGAAATGTTATGAACCAATCAAATGCTTTTCTTTAAGGTAACATGGTAATCGCGCAGCGAGCGCACAAGGAGGCCGCACCCGACACGATTTTGAGAAAATATTACCGTAATATAAGTTTATTACAGATAGAAATATATAAATGTTTAAAATATTTTAGAATATCGCTTGTTCTCATATACACTTTAAACTTATTTAGATATAGTTTTAAGACGAAAAAAATGAGGGAATTGCGTTACCGGCGCGACACCATACGTCTATGATGTAACACAGGGCCTGGCAGTGTGCACTCATCGCATACGCAATGCGCAGCGGGCGTGACCCCATACGTACATGATGTAAGGCGCGGCTTGGTAATGAGTACCCGTCACATACCAAAGTAGCAGCTGGCGCGACCACATACGTATATGATGTTACGCGGGACGCGGTGCCACAAACCGATCGGATACGAAATGTGCATCCTTTACGAGTTTAGCAATGTGGCGGATAGAATTCGCGTGCTGATGGAGCTTGGCACACTACCGGTATGGGACTCTAGTTTTCTCAGAAAAAAAAAACTATATCGATTATTTTTTTGAAGATATAAAACAGTACATAATTTTTAAAGTTAAAAAAAGTTTATAGAGTTCCAAAATATTATTAAAAAAATTTGAAAAAATATAGGTTTTGTAAATATTAAAATATGAAATTAACATTTAAAACACCTTCGAAATTCACTGAAAAACCATAGGGTTTACAGACGGTATAGTTAGGAATAAGCATTTAAAAAACCTTAGGAATTCACTGAAAAAAACATAGGGTTCAGGGACGTTATAGTTAGTTGGACATTTCACTCAGAGAAAAACCATAGAAATTCCCCTGTTATAGTTAGTTTTGAGCTAACTATAACTCGCGCCCCCGCAATGCACTGCTGATGACGTCACATATTACATCATACATGACATGGTCAGTGACATCACTGATGACATCACTGATGACATCTCAAATGACATCACTGATGACATCACTGATGACATCATTCACGTGAAAATCTGATGCACCTCATCAGACCCTAATATAATATTTGATACACCCACTCTAAAATAGACTATAATTTTCAAAACCATGAGCACACCAATACCAGTTAGTACATATCCACTCACTAATTCCTAGGTCTACACACACATCCATTCATTCACCCATACAGTCACTCATACATACAGTGAGCCATCGATACAGCATTATCATATCCAGTCACATAGCTATACAGACACTCACACACCGCCTCTCAATGATAGTTATTCACACATGTAGTCAGTAATGGAAATAATGAATCACAGTTTTATTTACTCGCCTGTAAAGTTACGCATATACCACCTCACTTATTTAAACATATACTAACACATACTTCCACTCTAATACAATAACTAATGCAAGCACACACTGATCCATACAGACACTCTCACAATCACTCAGTCTCACATATAGTCATTTATACACTCCAACACTAATATATACTGCCTTTCACATATGCAGTTACTCGCACATGTACCACTGAGGCATCCATTCACTCACCAATACACTTATACATACACTCACTGAGCCATACAGCCCTTCACAGATATAGACTTGAACACATATACCCAGTGAATTATCCACACACACATCTATGCACAGAGTCACACCACCCACTGATCCACACAGACACTCAGGCACCCATACAGATACTCAGACAACCAATCAATACCCATATAGATCCTCATTTAACTGCTAACCAACGCATGCAATCGCTTACACACCAACTGACAACCTAAACTGTGTGAATGTCTGTATCAGTCGCATGCATTAAGTAAGACACAATGAATCACTCACTTATACAGTCAGTTACACACCTACTTAATCATCCATCCTGACTCTTATACACCCATTCATTCTTCAATACACCTTGGCATATATATATAAAACATATTTACATTTTATAGAAACACATAGTCACTGGAAGATGTCATCAGTGATGTCATCAGTGGTGTCATTTGAGATGTCATCAGTGATGTCATCAGTGATGTCACTGAACATGTTATGAATGATTTAATATTTGACGTCATCAGCAGTGCATTGCGGGGGCGCGAGTTATAGTTATCTCAACTAACTATAACAGGGGAATTTCTATGGTTTTCTATGAGCGAAATGTCCAACTAACTATAACGTCCCTGAAACCTATGGTTTTTTCAGTGAATGTATTTATATATAACCTAATTATTGGTTCAATATACACAATAAGAAAATTGTAGAGATAAGGGAGGGAATGGAAATGTGCAAGTTTGAAAAATAGATCAGTTTCATTAAAGTGCCATGTGCATACAGTCCTTAATATACAATATCATGCTTGTTTCATGCACTATTTCCCTATTAACAGTAGAGTTTGTCCTGATATCACTGTCATGTGACTCCTATAGGTGCTTGGTCATGAATATGAAAAGTCTATGTTTTTTATGGCACTTATGTGTTATATAATTCATAATTGTTGTTTATTCACCATGCTGCCCACATACGTTTGTCCTCAAGAGCTGTCAGGATCCCTAGTTTAAGTCCCAAAGAGATTCGCAATCGGTTAAACTCTAGTGGTGCCACAGGGTCGAAAACCAGACATCAGTGGTCGAGTTGGTGGCATGTCCGCAACTCCACGATGGCCGCTAAGATGCTGGGGTGTGCGGTCTAGTTGATTTGCAAAATCCAGAGAGGGCTGATGTGACGCGCACACACCTGCAGTATTGCGCACTTCACTAATGTGTTTCCTCAGAGTAGGTAGATATTCTAGCGCCCGTAGTTTTGAAGTTTAAAATCCTAGATTTTCGAAGTATAGTCAGAACCTTAGTGACCCTTCTCTAGTCATAGAACTGAAAATAATACTTACCTGAAGAAAGAAGATGCACACAGAGTTTCCGTGTTGAAGTAAATTCCGGAGCAGAGCACGGAGCTTCGTTTCTTCTTCATGTCGGAGCCGAGCAGTAGTTCTGCTACACCTGAAAAGAAAACAAAAGAAAAGCTAAGTGATTAACGAGAGAGTGTTTTAAGGAATAGTAAATGTTGTCACGTAAATGTAAAAGAATACCAATTTGAGAGAACAATTAAACTTACCGTTGACTGCGGTTGTTTTAAAACGCTGAAACCTGTAAAGAAAACAAGAGAAGATAAATTAATTTTGAGAACAAGATTAAAGAGGCGCAAATCAAAAAGGCATTAAAGACAGTTAAAAAGATAGAGAAAAAGCTATCGGTGGAGAAAACTTACCAGAGTCGAGTCTGCGCTGAGATTTCCTGTGGAGAGAAGGCGAACTGTAAATAATTTAGAGGTTAAGGAAGAAAAAACCAAAACTGACAATAGCTAATGTAAAAAGAAAAGACTAAACGACGAGGTTTAAAGAAAAAGCCCAAATAAACACACCCGGTAGGTAAAAGAGTAGAGGAGAAACATAATACGAACAAAAGAATAAATTAGGTGATTAATCCATGAAAAATGTTTTACAGATAATAAGGACCCACTCTAACAAGAAGAGAAAAAGGGAACATTGGGCCAAGAAGAGAGGCAAGGTGTTTTAGGATCCTGGGTAGGTAGCTAATCACGAGAAATTATAGGAATAAGAAGAAGGATAGAGTAAAGAAGGGAAAACATATAATTGTTGTGTGCTTAGTTTTCCTAGGAGACTTCGGTAGGCAAATCAAAGACTGAAGAAGATTCCAGACAGAAAACCAGAAGGTCCAGGACCAGTCTCTTCTTATTGTTTATTATTTTATCCACTTTCCCCCTTCCCCCTCACTGATCAGTTAGCGCCAAGTAACTTCTCTCGGAGCTGAGTGGTTGGTAGTGGGAGTCGGGAAGTTTGCGACTTCTGTTCCTGTGCAAGACTACAGAACCCAGCGAGAAGCTGAAGGTGAGCTCTGACAGAGTGAAGTGCCCACGTCCTAAATCTTGCACCCGAACAGAAAGGAAATGGTTGAGGGAATAAATTTGCAGACCTTAGGGTCGGACCTAGAGGCAATACAAAAGGAACTGGTAGCGGTTAAAGAAGAGAATCAAAGTCTAAGGCAGGAGGTCATGAATTCAAGGAAAGAGACGGCAGAACTAGCACAGAGAATAAGGCAACCGTACCCTGCTGGAAGGGAGGGTCCAACCACATCTATGGAAGACACAAATAAGCTAACAACACAAGTCATACATTCCTTGTCACCAGTTATACCTTTGGCAGCACCCGAGAGATTCAGTGGGGACCCACAAAAGGCGCAGGTGTTTATTACACAATGCTCACTTCATTTCATGTGTCGCCCTTCTATCTTTCCTGATGCGCAATCTAAGGTAGCCTTCATTTTGTCATACTTAAGTGGAGATGCTGCGGCATGGTCAATGCCGATAGTATCACAAGATGATCCATTGTTGCAGAATTTTGACGAGTTCAAGAAAGAATTTCTGAGAATCTTTGACCGAAGACGGATCTCTCAAGCTGTAGATAATGAACTATTGGAGCTTAAGCAGGGAAATAGAGACTTAGTGGCTTACCTGGCCCAGTTCAACAAACTTATAATGGAAACAGATTGGCCGGAAAGTAAGAGGACAGCAATTTTCTATCGGGGTCTGCGAGATGAACTAAAAGACGGTTTGGCTCAGATACCGAACCGCCCAACTGAAATTTCCGCCCTTAAAGATCTGGTACTAGAATTGGATTTCCGGCAAGGGGAGCTGAGAGGAGAGAAAAGGCGAGAGTTCAGGAGTACGGTTCCACGTTTCGACAGAGCAAAGTAAGAAGCTGGGAAGGGGACAGAAGGTTTCTCTGGATCAGAACCTATGCAAATAGGAACAATTTGGGGGCAACTTACCAAGGAAGAAAAGGAGAAAAGACGAGTCAGCAACTTATGTATGTATTGTGGTTCTAGTGGGCATTTTGTGCGGAATTGTCCAAAGGAGCCGAAGGGTTCATTTAAGCCGAAGGAAAACTCGCAGAACCACCTGTAGAAGGAGTTGTGCAGGTGGATGCGAATCAGAAATCAACTCCCCAGGAACACCAGTTGGCGAATACATTACAGTCGTCTTCACCGCATTTGATCCTATCCATGACAATACGATTCCGTCAAGAAACAATGAAAGGAGTGGCGGTTATGGTGGACTCAGGAGCCACAGGCAATTTCTGCGACCTGAAGTTCACGGCAAAAATTCAGCTACAAGCAATCGCCAAGGCAAAGGGTGAGCCAGTTAGAGCAATTGATGGTACCAATCTATCCTCTGGGCCTATAATAAGTCACACTGAATTGGTTGAGTTGATTCGAGAAGATGGGCATAGAGAAGCTATTCACTTTAATTTAATCAATGCCACTCAGTTTCAACTTATATTGGGGCTTCCATGGCTCACTGAACATAATCCCTCAATAAATTGGAATGACAGGACAATCGAAATGAATTCAGAGTATTGTAGAGAGAACGGTTTTGGAACCTTAAAGGAAATGAGTAAACAGAATCCGGCTCACGCCTTATGTTCGGCCGAAGTTTCTGTGTGCGTAATCAATACGCAATCAATACCACCGGAATGTCAAGATTTCGAAGATGTTTTCAACGAACGGGAAGCTGAGCAATTGCCGCCTCATCGTGTTTACGATTGCAAGATAGACCTGGAACCAGGGGCGAATGTGCCTTGCAGTCGGGTGTACGCCTTGACAGAACAAGAGAATCATCACCTGAGAGAGTATATCGACAAGTATCTGGCAAATGGATTTATATGTCCTTCCTAATCCCCTGTGTCCTCGCCACTATTTTCCGTGCCTAAGAAGGAGCAGAGCGAGCTGAGGACGTGTATCGACTATAGAGCCATCAATCGAATTACAAAAAGAACAGGTATCATCTTCCTCTTATCTCTGTCTTATTGGACCAGATCAAGGGAGCGCAGATATTTACGAAGTTGGATTTAAGGGGAGCGTACCACCTTATTCGAGTGAGAGAGGGAGATGGGTTGAAGACGGCTTTCAGGACACGTTTGGAGCTGTTTGAATACCAGGTGATGCCCTACGGTTTGTGTAATGCTCCTGCAGCGTTCCAGCACTTTATAAATGATGTACTCAGTGAATTCATTGATCAATGCGGTATTGTATATATAGATGGCATACTGATTTACTCAGTGGATACGCAGGAGCACCAGACACAAGTTCGAGGAGTCCTACAGAAACTTCGAGAGAACTGATTATTTGTCAAGTTGGAAAAATGTGCCTTTGGAGTTTCGCAGGTGGAATTTCTGGGCTTCGTGATCTCGCCAACAGGAATTCATATGGACAGACGGAAGATTCAGGCAGTTCTTGAATGGAAGTCACCCACCAGTGTCAAAGAAGTCCAAGCGTTTATTGGATTTGCAAACTTCTATCGGAGGTTTATTGGAGAAATTTCTCGACAAATACTACCCTTGACGCGATTACTGAAGAAGGGGACACGATTCGAATGGTCAGAAGAAGCAGAGCAGGCCTTTAAGGAATTTAAGAGTGAGTTCACTACTGCGCCCATCCTCCTTCAAGATGATCCGATAGAGCCCTTTTATGTGGAGACGGATGCCTCTGATTTTGCGGTTGGTGGGGTACTTTCTCAAAGGAATAAAGAAACTGGCCAATTGCACCCAGTGGCCTATCGGTCCAGAAAGTTGACGCCAGCTGAAATTAACTATACAATTACGGAAAAAGAGTTGTTGGCTATAAAAGATGCTTTCAAGGAGTGGAGACATTATCTAATGGGAGCTCACCATGTGGTAACAGTTTACACGGACCATCGCAATCTAAAATTCCTGAAGTCAGCCAGAACTCTAACACCTCGCCAACTTCGTTGGTCACTGTATTTTGCTGAGTATGACTTTGTGATAACTTATCGGCCGGGTACGCAAAATGGAAAGGCGGACGCCTTGTCCAGAATGGGAACCGGAGAAGAAAAGAACCCACTCAGTGCTCAAGCGATCATACCAGACACTAAAATCATCTGTGCCACAGATATTCTGATCTTCAAGGAGCAGGTGATCCAAGCTCTGACCCCCGAAGAAATGCTGGATTGGGCTCAACACGAGCATGGAAGAGAAGTTCGAGATGAATTACCTTACAAAGAAGGTGCATTGTATTTGCCAACTATAGCGTTGCAGAAGCAAGCCTTGCAGGAATGTCATGATCATCTGTTAGCTGGGCACAAGGGAGAGTTCAAGACGGCAGATTTAATCAAAAGAAAATATTGGTGGGCACAGATGAATAAGGATATAGAACAATATGTGAAAACCTGTGAGATATGCGCTCAGGGAAAATCAGAACGGCACGCTCCCCAGGGGCTGTTGCAACCTTTGCCCATTCCTCCTCATCCTTGGCACACAATCACCTTAGAGTAGACCTAATTACAGATTTACCATCATGTCATGGAATAAACACAATCCTAGTAGTAGTAGATGCATACAGGAAAATGACACATTTTTTGGCCTTAAAGGGAATTCCAACAGCGAAACAGTTAGCAAATCATTTTAGTACACAGATTGTAAGGTTGCATGGAATACCCAAGGTCATAATATCGGACCGGGGAACTCAATTTGTCTCACATTTTTGGAAGGCTTTTATGAAAGGATTAGGAGTAGAAACTCGTTTTTCCACCATTGTCCATCCGGAGACGGATGGACAAACGGAAAGAGTGAACCAGGAATTGGAACAATACATACGATTGTTCTCCTTGAAACAGGATGGGGAATGGCCTGACTACTTGTGGACAGCAGAATTTGCTCAAACATCGCAAAGAATATGTCCACTGGGTACTCTCCGTTCTATTTAGATTACGGAAGACATCATAATTCCGCAGTACAAGATGTTGAGCTCTCAGTCCCAGCAGTCAAGGACTTGGTGTCTCATTTGAGTTCAGTACATAAATTAGCATCAAAGAATCTAGAACAGGCTAAGGAAAGGTATAAGAAGTACGCAGACAAGAAAAGAAAGAAACCTCCTCCTTTAGAAATAGGAGACAAAGTCTGGTTGAATACCAAAAATCTAAGATTAAAAGGGAACCGAAAATTCCAACCCCGATTCACTGGTCCTTACCCCATTGCAGAGCAAATTAACCCAGTGACTTATAAATTGACTTTACCCTCCAAATTCAAAATCCACCCAG
Organism: Triturus cristatus; assembly: GCF_964204655.1. Lineage (NCBI taxonomy): Eukaryota > Metazoa > Chordata > Amphibia > Caudata > Salamandridae > Triturus > Triturus cristatus. The sequence continues at coordinate 311,693,469 of NC_140588.1, read as the reverse complement.
TGTTTCATGTTTCCCTATTGAAAAAAGCAGTTCCAAATCTGAGGAAAGAATTAATTCCACACCCAATTCAGCTGGACACAGGAGTGGAGTTTGAGGTAAAAGAAATTCTAGACTCAAAACTAGTTAGAGGAAAACTGTATTACCTTTTTGATTGAAAAGGCTACGGTCCAGAGGAGCGGTCTTGGGAATTAGATTCGGATGTACATGCTCGTAGACTCATAAAACTTTTTTATCAGCGCAATCCAACCAAACCCAGGGTGGGAGGACCATCTTTGGTGGGGGGTACTGTCAGGATCCCTAGATTAAGTCCCAAAGAGATTCACAATCGGTTAAACTCTAGTGGTGCCACAGGGTCAAAAACCAGACATCAGTGGTCGAGTTGGTGGCATGTCCGCAACTCCAAGATGGCCGCTAAGATGCTGGGGTGTGCGGTCTAGTTGATTTGCAAATTCCAGAGAGGGCTGATGTGACGCGCGCACACCTGCAGTATTGCGCACTTCACTAATGTGTTTCCTCAGAGTAGGTAGATATTCTAGCGCCCGTAGTTTTGAAGTTTAAAATCCTAGATTTTCGAAGTATAGTCAGAACCTTAGTGACCCTTCTCTAGTCATAGAACTGAAAATAATACTTACCTGAAGAAAGAAGATGCACACGGAGTTTCCGTGTTGAAGTAAATTCCGGAGCAGAGCACGGAGCTTCGTTTCTTCTTCACGTCGAGCCGAGCAGTGGTTCTGCTACACCTGAAAAGAAAACAAAAGAAAAGCTAAGTGATTAACGAGAGAGTGTTTTAAGGAATAGTAAATGTTGTCACGTAAATGTAAAAGAATACCAATTGGAGAGAACAATTAAACTTACCGTTGACTGTGGTTGTTTTAAAACGCTGAAACCTGTAAAGAAAACAAGAGAAGATAAATTAATTTTGAGAACAAGATTAAAGAGGCGCAAATCAAAAAGGCATTAAAGACAGTTAAAAAGATAGAGAAAAAACTATCGGTGGAGAAAACTTACCAGAGTCGAGTCTGCGCTGAGATTTCCTGTGGAGAGAAGGCGAACTGTAAATAATTTAGAGCTTAAGGAAGAAAATACCAAAACTGACAATAGCTAATGTAAAAAGAAAAGAATAAACGACGAGGTTTAAAGAAAAAGCCCAAATAAACACACCCGGTAGGTAAAAGAGTAGAGGAGAAACATAATACGAACAAAAGAATAAATTAGGTGATTAATCCATGAAAAATCTTTTACAGATAATAAGGACCCACTCTAACAAGAAGATAAAAAGGGAACATTGAGCCAAGAAGAGAGGCAAGGTGTTTTAGGATCTTGGGTAGGTAGCTAATCACGAGAAATTATAGGAATAAGAAGAAGGATAGAGTAGAGAAGGGAAAACATATAATTGTTGTGTGCTTAGTTTTCCTAGGAGACTTCGGTAGGCAAATCAAAGGCTGAAGAAGATTCCAGACAGAAAACCAGAAGGTCCAGGACCAGTCTCTTCTTATTGTTTATTATTTTATCCACTTTTCACCCTTCCCCCTCACTGATCAGTTAGCGCCAAGTAACTTCTCTCGGAGCTGAGTGGTTGGTAGTGGGAGTCGGGAAGTTTGCGACTTCTGTTCCTGTGCAAGACAACAGAACCCAGCGAGAAGCTGAAGGTGAGCTCTGACAAGAGCACTCTAAAATATACACTTCATAGGGAGTCTCACATGTTATCCATTCATGGAGTTCAACCTACCATTTTGGGATGTAAATGGCGTCTAATTGCAGGCATACTGACATATGCCAGAAATGTCTCAATTCTGCCTGAATTTAAAAAAACAAAAAAATCTAATTAAGCCACATGTCAAAATGATGTACCTTACATGAATGTGAATATATTGTGTTTTAACTGCTTAATAGGAGAAACAACATGTGAGTTCTATTTACGACCAAATAATAAACACTATAGATAGACTTTGGTCTTGAATCTGTTAAAAGAACTAGCCAAATGCGTGGACTCTATGGTACTGTGGAAGGCCAACACCAAAACGCATAGGCTGTCCCTTGTTGCACTGATGCAGCCGATACGTGTCCTCGATGCCATGCGCAATCAGCTGAATTACTGCACATGATTTGGTCATGCCCACGTCTAGCCCTATTCTGAGGGTTGGTACATAAACTACTCCACGAATCCTCTCCTGAAGGAGGGGGGGTGACACAGTGGAACGCTGTCTACTGGGCCTTGGCAAGACGCGCAAAACACACGGTACACACACTAAATTCGCCAATTTGGCATTAATATTGGCAAAACGTTCCATCACTATGAAATAGAAGTCAGTAAAGGCTCCATCGACAATGACCTGGCACAAGGAGGTGGTACGATGGGGCAGGGCCAAATTATGATGGCGGTGGGGACCCCGGTTTTCCGCCGGTCGGACAGGCGACCGGGAGGAAAAGGGCTCCAATATGGTGGCAGTGTCTGCAAGACACCGCCATCCATATTAAGATGGGCGGCGGTGCAGGGCTTTCCATGGCGGAAACCCTGCCATGGAAAGCCAGGCAGAGTTCACTTTTGGGGGCACGTTACGGGCCCCCAGGGGTTGGGGAGTTGGGGGCGCACTTGGGGGGTACCCATGGTACCCCCCTCCATTTGCATGCACAATGTGACAGGCACCGCGCGGTGCCTGCCACGATGTGCATGTAAATGCACGACATGCATATATTGCATTGTGGCGGGTGCTTCTTACATCACCGCCCGCCACAATGCAATATATATGGGATTCCACCGCCACCGTGGCGGTGGCATCCTAATTCCCATGGCGGGACCGCCGCACCTGAGGCGGCCGGTCCAGTTTCCCAGTACGGTGGCGGGCAGACTTTCGTAATAGGCCCCAAAGTGTTCATTTATATACAGGACGCTCCTACCAACTGTTGGACGACATTTATCTGTTCGTTGACCTAATTCATGAACAAAAAAACTATAAAATATGTTTTTTTTAAAAAAATACCAGTACCACATGTCACCAACCGTGGCTTGTGGTTACGCCTTGAAGAAAAGAAAAACAAATGAACTGGTGTACCAGCAAGCCATCCCCTATTTGTTAAATGATGACCTCACTTGGAAGAAACAGGATATGAAGATTAAAGTTAACTGAAAGTAGAAATGCTTATTTATCTTGAAACATAATAGGAGGCCAAAATAAATTGAAACCCCAAAATATATTAAATGTTTATAAAGTCCCTCACATTTAATGCAGGTTAATAGGCACATCATGAAAATATTGGAATCATTTATGAGAGCGCCTCAAAATTTGCTGTAAATTGTTAGATATTTTAGACAATTCATTTGACAATTGTCTACTAAGTCAGATTCATAAACTTTGCCTGGTGCAGCTCAGAGGTTTCTATTGATGCCCCAAAACCTTGATAGTCTGATTCACAAACAGTTGTTGCGGAGGCCTTGCAGTTGTAGTGGAGGCCTCTCAGTCCCAGTGGACTCTTGGCGGGACATGCATACAACAGTTTCCCATTGTGGAGGTCCACCATGAGTGGGGGACCCCCGCTACTACTGCGGAGCTCTGCCAAAACTGCTCCGGCCACTTGTGAATCAGGCCCTCAGTGTTCAACAGCTGCCACTGTGGTAAACCATCCCATTGTGCAAATGTAAACATTTCAGTTTATTTATCAAATATCATATAAATAAACCACATATTTGCGTGCGCTCTGAATTACTATTAATTAGAATTATTCAGTATAACTGGGCACCACATAATGCAGTGCATGGATTCAATAACAGACTAATATATTTAATTTAGCAGTAGTCCTTCTCCTGGTGATATAATAATTATCTATGAAGGTGATCCCTGTCCACCCACTCTGATTAGAATTATTTCAATATTTAATACATCTAATTAGACTTTATTTGCTCATTTAAAACTGGCTCAGCAACAGAAATTGTAAAACAGGTTCGCTCCTGTTGAAACAACCCTGTTGAACTGCTGTTCTATATCAGAAGGTCCCTTTCCCGTAATGATCAATGGAAAACAGTTACTATACAATTTCAACCATTTTTAGAAGACAGCTTTAGTCTTTAATGTTGGCAGTCTGTCTTCATCTCGGACACAGGCATGGAGACTATGCTTTCAGGTGTACTTAATACCATCTTGAAGACAACATTGCACCAAAAAGGCATTCTACAGTAGAAATGCATGAGTATGATTCTCATTCTACTCTTGTGACAAGCAGTGCCACAGAGTCACAGCCTATCCTCATGGCTATTTGACAATAATTTGTCCAACCGTTGCAAACATAGCTCGTAAAAATGTGTATATTTGTCTGTGCCCTACCATATCTTAAAATTATTATTCCCTTTTCTTTTTTCCCCTTTTTATGTCTTCGTAATACCATCCAGCTGAGTACGCTGAAGCCCAGACACATCCCACTGACTTATCTAGTATGTGTAATCGCTGCACCTTTCCTTTTGCTTCTCACTTTCATGAATGGCAACGTCCCCATTCTCAAGCAGAAACTCTGAAGTGTAATCATTGGACAGTTATGGTATGCTTTGCCACAACAGAAAGGGCATCCTTCTCATCTCAGCTGAAGACACTTTTCATTCTACACCCGGTCTCCTAATGCAGTTGACAGAGCTCACCTATTCCAACACAGTGGGAGGATCAGGGGAAATAGATTTTTTGCAGACTACCCTTCTTGCGAGTAGCATCAGGAAAAAGAATAATGAGAACTGTACTGTATTTAAGTGGCAATGTCAAGATGGATCCACCTCAAATAAAATCAAGCAAGGGCTGAACTTAATTCCGCGACCCATTATTTCTTGAAGGATCTTACTAACATCCCTTCAAAAAGAGATCAATGCCTGGCCCTCCACAAACATATGCTTGTCGTCGACCTCTTACCCGCACTTCTTGCATTCTTGGGGGCTCTGACAAGAAAGTGGCAAGTTTCACCGGGGACCAATGGGCTCTGAACAAATGTTTTTTTTTAGTGGTGCAGGTTTTACAATAAAGTATAGTGAATCTAAAGATACTCGACATAATTGCTCTGTTTCCAGCTCCGGGAATTCTTTTTCCCAATGTGCGTATGGAGCTCACATTTTCTTGTCTACTACGGTGATGATTGTCCAGCACCAAAAGGCTACCTCTTGCTTGAGTTAATCCTTAGTTCCTATCCATTCAAGGAAGTCCTCTCGGACTGGCCAGCTCACTTCTGATAGGCGTTGGGATGTCCACCAAGAGTCATGTTGTAGATATTTAAACTTTTTAACTCCCCCTTTGCCAGTTCAGAAAACTCCTGCCATGAAACTAGCTTATCACCCTTACTGAAGTCTCCCCGGGTGGAACAGTTCTCATTCCGGAGCAGCAGACTGAGTTTATCCTTGAGCCACTCAGGGGTTCCTGGAGAGTTCAATATTGATGCCAGGTCTGCATAGTAGTGTATCCTGAGAGCTTTCCTGAAATAGACCCACACCCTTAAAGCAGTCAGGAGTACCTTCAGACTTATACATTTGAAGAATTTCAGATCCCTAATTTGAACAGAAACTTACCAGGATCAATGTACTTCAGCATAGCACTAAACAATTGGCCCATGTAAGAGTTATCAAGCTCACCAGCCAAGAGCCAAACATTTTTTCATTGAAACACATAACAGGAGGCCTGAAAGTCTAGAAGAGCTACCCCCTTGCTTCAGCCCCATTCATAGCTTTTCTCAGGAGATAATAGGTTCCTTGGAAGCCCATATACAACTACTTACTTTCCATTGAAGTTTCCGAAGAAGCTTTTTGGGGGAGGGTAGCAGAATCGTGTTGAACAAGAAGGTCAATTTAGGGAGGATAAGCATCTTTTTTTTTTTTACTTTATTTATTGATCATTTTTGCACAACAGAACATTGCAATCATAGATGTACATTGTATTACATTGCATTCCATAATTAAATACCAAAAGCGACCATGGTGCGTAATATTTCTATCAAAGCTTCGAGTGACAGCAATTGACAAAAACAGCCCGGTAGGTACACAGTTGTATTAGAATACTATTACCAGCGGATCCCCGTGTGGAGACAACAAAAACGGTCTTTGGTGTATAGCCGTGCAGCTCGTACCCATCTAGGTTGCAACCTCATGTGGGCGGGCTTAAGGGCGTATTAGCAGGACCTGCAATGTGTGGGACAGGCGAGAAGTGTAATGTGGATGAACTCTTAACCATCTAGCCCACCCCAGAAGGGACTATTCCCGACCCAAGCTGTGCGCCCGAGGCATTGTGTAGGGAGTCAACGTAGGTTCTGTAAGGGCCCCAGATGTCCATGGGGCGGGAGGAGCAAGGCATTATGTTTGAATATATTTCACTGTTGGTACTGCAGTAAGCTAAACTGTTCAGCCACCTTTGTAAGGAGGGGGTAGTCTTGCGTCCCCAGTGAAGGGCGATTTCTCGTTTGGCCAACAATAAACTAAGGGATGCGGATTTTCATGTTGGTTTAGGGAAAATTCACTGTGTAACCTAGGAGCGCCACCTCAGGAGTGGGGATTAGGGACAGTTTAGTCATTTTGCCCAAAGATTTATGAACTACCTCCCAATACTGGTGTAACTGGGGGCACGTCCAGGTAAGATGTGCAAAATCGGCATGTGGAGCGCCACATTTCCTACAAGAATGGGATCTGGTGGGGTCAAGCCTATGAGCTTTGGCCGGCGTAATGTAGATACGGCGCAGGAATTTAAAATGCAGCAGTTTATGCTGGCTGTTTAAAGAGATGTCCCTAGTGACCGCACAGCATTTGGTCCATTGGTCATCTGTAATGGGGCGGCCGCGATCTCTCTCCCATGCACTACAGACTTTGTCGTCGTTGACCGGGATCATCGTGGAGCAGGCCTTATAGAGTTTGGATATGAGATGCAATCCTTTCTCGCTTTCGATGATCAATGAGAGTGGTCTGAAGGAGTCTGGTTCCAAAGGGAACCCGGAGAGCGAGGCCCGCAGCGCATAGAATAATCGAGTAAGTACAAACCTGTCCATGAATGTGGAGTCCTGGAAGCGGTTATCCTCTGAAGCAGAAAAGATTTGCCCGCCGGGGTACAGTCCTCCAAATGTAGAAATATCAAACTTGGATAGCGCGCGTTGCGGGAAGATAAGCATCTTGATAAAATGTACTCTCCATTAGATACCAAGGGGTAGATTTTCCCTCTTTCTAAGGAACACACCTATCAATCTAGATAGGTAGTACTCCATGCCTTTAAATTATTGTGCATTTTTAGATCTAGTGAAGTCATCCTCTTGCATTCAATTTTCAAAGTGTGGGTTTTTGGTCAGCCCCTTCAAAATGCAGGCTTGCAAAGGTGAGACAGTTTCAGTTATTAGTTCGAGACATTCTCAACCGCATCTTGAACCAGCCCATAGTATCTTAGGGCCTGATGTAGATCTTTGTAGAATCGGTCCTGCCGCCACTTTTTCTGCAGTCTTCCCACCCGCCGACTTGGTGATCCGCAAGCCCTATTTAGTTGTTGGCTAATGCATAGACAAGAGACCACTGCGGTCCCACCATCAATGCCAGGAAATCTTGACCACATTGACGGAGGATAGGCAAAACCTGCTGTCGGAGAGAGGCCTGCCACTTTCCCAACCGGGCCAATCATGATGTGCCTTCCCGCTGACATGATTGTGGTGGTCACATTTTCATACCTGAGTTGGCAGAATGGAAGGAATGTAAGGCTGAAACTCACCTTTTCTCACTTTGACCCCTGTTTTTTCGCCATGGATCTGATCTTGCTGCTTGATGACAAACAAAACCAACACCATTGTGGATGCAATTAACTGTAAGCTACACTGTTATCCATTGAATTGTCTGTTAACATTTGCACAAGACTCATGCATTTAGAAATTCCTTGTACAAGCAATGGCATACTAATGTGCAATGCATATGTCTGCAATGTTGACATCTAAGAAATGTAAAGAAACACACCTATAGCAATACATTGTATGTATGAATTTGGTTAAAACTGGCTTTCAAAAAATGGACACTTGCACAAAAATAGGAATCTAAAAGTCACCATACAGGTGTGTCTAAAGGAAGTTAAAAATTCCAACACAAAAAACATGAAACACACATCGTAGCGATAAATGCAATGTAACATGATGTTGAAATTGCACTAGACATGGTGTTACCTTTACCTTAGAATTTATCAGTAAAATGAATGTAAGTCACAGATTAATAATATTCAACATGTACATACATGAAACATTTCCCCTTTATTAGTGCAAGTCATGTACTTTATCCAATATCAATAGTCACAATCGAATTTGTTTGTTGTCATGCATATGTGCTCATACTGAAGAGTAATCAAGGTGAAACAAACATACCTGTAGTAACACATCCCCCAAAAATTGTAACATTAGCTAGTTGGTGCAAGTGCATCGAAATTCAAATGTCCATCACATACAATGTTAAGCAGTGTATGCACTTAATAAGGTAGACATCACACAAATCAGTTATATCATCTGCGATCATACGAAAGATAAATAGATACTTCACATTTCACTCAGAAACTTTGGTAGGAATAAAGCAATTGCTAAATAAAAATAATGCCAGGACAAGCTTGGGGAAATGAAAAATAGGTATTTATTCATACCAGTGAGAGAGTCTCTCAGAAATAAAAGTAAGCCAAATGGCAGTCTATTCCTTGTCCCAAAAGTCCTGGGGACTGTTGTACATTGGCACTCAGCTTGCCTCCTACATAACTGTCAAAGGGGACCTCCCAGGCAGGAGCATCTAGTAGGCAGAGCAGGCATCTTAAAGATCTTACATTAGAGGGGGGGTGGGTTTGGGAGGGCTGTCCTTGGGTTTGGGAGGGGTGCCTTGGGCTTGCAAGGGGTGCCCTTGGGTTTGAAAGGGGCAGTGTTTTTTTTAGCAGTAGGTTGAGATGTTGAAGCTGTGGATTTCTGTTTTGCTGGGGTGGAGGGGGGTGTGGAAGGAGTGGGATGAGGTGTGGAAGGGGTTAGGGCATGGTTAAAACTAAGTTACTCAATGGGAAACTTGATAGGCTGTTGGGGACGCAGTGGGATTTGGGAGGTAGAGGGAGTGGCAGTGTGTGATGTGCATTTGTCTGTTGAGGGTGCAGAGGCCTGTGGGTCTTGTGTATGTTGTGCTTCTTTGGGTGAGTCTGGTGTTATAGATGTTTGTTGTGTGTTTCATTGTGAGTGTTTGTGCTTTTTGGAGGTAGAGGGAGTGGCAGCGTGTGCTGTGCACGTGTCTGTTGAGGTTGCAGGTGCCTTTGGGTCTGGTGCATGTTGTGCTTGTTTGTGTTGTGTGTTATAAGTGCCTGTTGTGCGTTTCATTGTGAGCATCTGTGATTTTTGGGTGTTAAATCTAAGGTAAATCTGCATATAAGTCGGCTATGGAGGTGCTGGGTGTGGGTATAGTGCATGTGGAGCATTTTGTGAATGTATGTAAGGGTGGGTGTGCTGTTTGTTGGTGGGTGTGGTGCATGTTTGTGTGGTAGTGGCTGTGGGTGTGCTGTTGGTAAGTGTGGTGCATCAGTGTGTGGTGGTGGGTGTGCTGTCTGTTGGTGTGCTGGTGGTGGGTATGATGCATGTGTGTGGGTAGTGTGTGTGCTCTATGTTGGTGTGTTGTTGGTGGGAGCAGTGCATGTGTGTGTGTAGTGGTGGGCGTGCTGTCTGTTGGTGTGCTGTGTGAGTGCATGTGTGTGTGTGGTGGGTGTGCTGTATGTGGGTATAGTGCATGTGTGTGTGTGGTGGGTATGCTGTCTGTGTGTTTGGCAGGGCACATTCGTTTTTTTGTGGTGTTTCTATTTGTGTGTGTGTATTTGCTGCTTATGTCTGTTTTGTCGGTACATGAGATGGTGTGAGTGTGCTTTGTCCAGGGCTGGGAATAGGGAATTTGGATGGGGAAGGGGCGAGATATAGGGAAGAAGGTTAGGTTGGCTGGGAGTCTGTGGTGAATGAGGAGTCCTGAGCTTGAAATGACAGCTGTAGGACAGACATATCATTGTGAATGTCTTCTAGGTATGCTACCATATGTTGCATTAGTCAGCTAAGCCTTTGGATGGCATTCAGCAGGGCTGCCTGACCTACAGTGATGCTCCAGAGGAGATCAATATCCTCCTCGTTCAGTGCAGCCGGGGAGACTGGGACAGGGGGTAGGTGCCTGCAGCAAAGGGCATCCCAGGCCTTTATCAGCCCTCGGCAGGCTGACAGGGGGAGCAAGAGGGAGGGTGGAGATTATACTCTAGGTGGTGGACAAGGATGCAGGTGTAACTAGAGCAGTAGGGTCCACCACCACTAGGGAGTGCCCACTGGAGGAGGCCTATGAGAGAACATGTGGAGTCACTAGAGGCCTCCGTGGCACTCCTCTCACCCTCCCTGCCACTGGTTCCCTCACTGTCGGTGGTGTCCACACCTGAAAGACCATGACCAAATACTTCCCTGCCTACTTTGGCAACTTCCCCTTCCCCTGCCCCAGATGATGCTAAAATTACATATACAATAGTATTATTGTGTATGTATAAACAGAAAAGATCATGAACTTTGACCACAAAACAGTTTCCAAGTTTTCAGATTTCATCTGCTTTAAGCCTCTCAGACTTCGGCTGTACATCAGCATAAGCACATGCATGTAGGCAGCATTTTCAGAAGACACTTGGTCATAGTTATGTCATTACCCATGATAGATGCTATATCATGTATGATGTTATCTCTTCTCTATTATTACGTCTCCTCAGGAACTGTTTCAAACCTCAGAATGGTTGGTCTTTGTTGTACAGAATAGTGAACTGATGTCACTAAAAAGGATATATACCAACAATACTTTGCACTGTGTGTTCACTAGGCCCTACAATCTGCATACTTATCATTATCAATAAATAAAATATGAATCAATGTCTGTCAACATATACTGCAATGTTGTACCTATATTCGCATAAACTGAAAGCAGATTACCTTTGTTTGGACATTTCACAATGGTAGCACTCACTTCAAGTCACTAAAGTATACGTCAAGTATCCAAAAAAAATGTATGCATGAATTCTGTACTGAAGTAGCTTAGCAATGTATCACATACTATCTACATGTCTATGCTGTTGAAGACAGTCAAAAACTAATGTTTGAGGGGATTGAGAAATGACTACTACAACATAATGAAATACATAGCCCTTGAAACATTTTGAATACACTTCAGTAGAGACATAAAGCATTGTCACATTTGACTGCTAAATATGTATAGTTATTTGAACTTTGTTGTATCTTTGTGAAATGGTTTCACTAAATATGCTGGCTTTCCCTATAGTGAAAATGTTATCACACTAATCATTACATACAATTATTCATATATGATATTTACGTCAAAGATTGAAATGTGAATCACAATATGCAACATAGTACAGCTTTAAGCATTTCAGCATTTGCCTAATTAATCATGATTTTGGCCTGAATCTAAGGTTTCCTGATGAGACACTCACACATATATGTGATGGAACATTCCAGCATCCAAAATACCTTCAAGATTTCCATTGTACTCCATCATTGATTGTTCATTTGGACATGACAAAGGACATTGAGGAATGGTTTTGAATATTTGTTACTCTGTCACCATTGTGTATACATTTCTGTCTGTGTTTCATCAAAAATTATATGGCTGTCTCAACTATTTGGCCAAAAGCAGACTGCCCTACACATGCATTTGTGAAACAGTAAGACATCATGCAAATCTGTCACTGTTTAACATGTTTAAAACAGTATTTTCGATGCTGAACACAATTTGGATATGTCTTGATACCAATATGTAGCCATCAATTCTGCGGTCACTATTCATTTTGGATCACATGCTCACTCTGGGTTGTGTAGAATCTCAACTTACCAATGTGATGGTTAGTACATCCACTGAATCATAATTACCTAGCATGCTATGTCACCTGTAATGGGACTACCATTTCATCATCCACAGCAGTGAAGGACCATCACACCTGACACAATAAAGACTATTTGCCTATTTGGTACAACAGTCCTTCATGACAGCAAAAAACATGATATTTGGAGTTTAGGCAGCCATGTGTCTGCTAAGAACAGTCCATTGGTTATGGACAGGAATCAGGTGGGATCATTATCAAAAAACAATAGACAAAGCACATCATCATACACCTTGTACAAAACTTACCCCTTCAAGAACTCTTCTAGAGCATTGGCCATTGGTCACCCTAAATGTTGATGGCCAAAATCCTGGCTGTAACAAAAAATGGGTAACGTAACATGTAACTCTGATAAGAACTTCCCCCCATGTTGCTGCTGTTGGGCCCTCAACTGCCCATCAACCTCTTGATATGTCACCACAAGAATGTGGGCCATTAGGGGGAGCCAGGGTGAGACATGTGCCCCTCACACATTGGGAGGACTTCCCGAGCAGAACTTCAGCGATCTTACGTGTCCAGCATCTTAGGTCCTCCCACCTCTTGCGGCAGTGGACGCTGCACTTCTTGTAGGCCATCAGGGTCCGCACCTTTCCTGGAAATGGCCTTCCATCTGTCATGTTTTTGATGGGCGTTGACCTGAATGGATACATGAAAGGAAAGAACAAACAATGGTTTTGTGACTTTTTGTTTGTCTGTATTGCTGTCAAATAAATTGCCTACAGCTATCAGTAGCATAACTCATAGAATACCGTACAGCATGTGTATTGTCACATGCTTCCCTAAACCAATATCCTCATACACCATCATCATCATCATCATCAAATCACTTTATTAGTTTGTTGTATAAAACCATAAAAGTCAGGTAAAACAAGTAAAACAATATGTACAAGAAAAAAGTCTCTTGAGGAAAGAATCTACTAAATAACATTAAGTGCAATACATAAAAACAATTCTATAAAAAGATAGAAGATCCCTATAGGTACTCAGTACAACATTACAATACATTCAGGGTCACATCTTGACCATCCCTTGTGTACCTCTAACAGCTAATCACAACTAGCTCTGAGCCTAATAGCTGATTTAAAAAAGCTAACATTTGCTAAAAAAAAGTAAAGGCAGGGTGCACCTGCCTGAACTTGAGCTTTTCCAGAATGGGAATATTAAAAGCTTTCCAGGGTACCTCAAAATAACTATAAAGCATTATAAAATGGAGCATGTCCTGTGGAGACTTACCGTCACAGTCACAGGACGCAAGTCTCTGACCCCTACTACACCCACATGGCAGCACCAGCAGGAAATGTAAGAGATCAAAACGAAACCTAGTCAATAAAAAACGATTGTAAGTACTTATAAACTTAAAAGATATGGTTACGTTTTTTGCACGGATTTCAGGATGACAAATCTGTGTATGCTAGGCTTCATTATCTCCTGTTCTTCCCTATCTAATAACCTCTGTCTAAAGAAGGACACCTTTGCCCACCCCAGGTCATTCTTATTCACTCTTTCTGGGTTGGAAAATAGGTCAGCTCTTCCCAAGCTCGAGAAGAATCCCTTTATATAATTGAGCCAGGGGATGTGGGGGGCATGGTCAAAGGCTATGCGATCCTTCAGGATCAATTTATTCAATGTTATCCCTTGGCTCAGCCAGGTGTTACCACAAAAACAGAGGGTGAAAGGCCAACAGGTCGGAGAGGTAAGACAGGGTTGAGTTTCCATGAGGCACACATAGAAGACATCTCAAAAAAACATTTTCAGCCACATGTAATTCCTCGTGGGCAGTATATCCCCAGATTTCACTACATAGGAAACTTCTTCCTAATCTCGAGGCAAAGTTACAGATGGCTGTATTAGCCTGCATTAAATCTCCCTTCTTTCTCTGTTTTAATGGTCCTATTTCATCTTATGATCTAACAGGACCCCCAGGAAGGAAAAATCATCTGTACGTGGGACCTGAACGGATCCAACCTGGAAGCAATGGTGCTTTCTTGCACAAGGTCCCACCAGCATCACATAAGATTGCGAATTGTTTATCAGCAGGTCCTGTTCTTTCATAAGTGAGTCAACTGCATTAAGTAAAGTTTGCAAACCTCTTGCCATAAGGACCATGTCATCCACTTACAGTAAAATGAACCGACCATGTCGGCCCACCTAGGGATGATCCACCTTAGACTCTAGTAAAACCTTTTCCAGATTGTTCATATATAGGTTAAACAAAGAGGAGCCACGATACACCCTTGTCAAACTCCTTGTTTTATAGAAAACTGATGGGTAACCTTCAAATCTTGGGTGTATCGAACCTCGGCCATTGTATCTCTATGGAGATCCTGCAGGAAATGGGCAATATCACCATCCACCCTGATGGACAACATGGTCTGCCAGAGCTTTGATCTATTTATGCGATCAAACTCGGAAGACAGGTCCATACATGCCAGATCGATGGTCCCAGGGTGGGCAAACGTGTACTTGTTAAGGACCATAAATACGTTTAAAACATTGGTCAATGGACAGCCCTGCGATTACCTTCCTAACTTTTTCAGCTGAAAAAACCAAAGCAGATTTCCCGTCACCCAATCCAGAAGCTGTAATCTTGTCAGGGGGGCACTGAAACATGTCCTCAAATTGGAACACACATTCATCCCTTGTTATATGGGCCCCAGGGTGTATGCTGCATCTTCAGCTAGCAAGGGGCTATTTTTGATGCTCCAGAACTTCAAGCTACTCTTTAAAGCGTTTGCCCCAATTATCTCCCTCCATGCTGCCTACTTCAGTGCAGCCTTTCGTCTTGCTAGTTCCACTTTATAGGACCTATGACAGATCTTAATTAGGTCAGTGTCCCTCGGGCTCTGGCTTAGGGCTTCCTTTGGTTTCCAAGATGCGCAAGAGCAGTTAGAATCAAACCATCTAGGGGCCAACATAGAAGTTTGCCAAGCTGGGTGTGATATACTGGCCTGGTGAAGGATGACCACAAATGTAAGTGGGCACCCTGCACCAGTCCAGACAACCCTTTTGGTGCTTTAAGAGGTCTTAGACAACGTTAGAAAGCTCTTTAAGTGGTAGCTGTGGAGAGCAGCCTTCAAACTTAGTCCAGAAGGAGTGTAAAGGAGCTTGATTTACAGAATGCAATCTTATATGTATAGAGTAAGTGAAAAAGAACCACACAAGTTATTTATAAAAATATAATAATAATAATAGCATTTGTAGAACGCACCATCTACCTCAAGCAGAGGTGTCCCGGTGCTTCGCGGTCAACAGCAGTTGAGGGAGGTCAAACCAAGGTACTAGCATTGGTTAAAGAGCCAAGTCTTCAAGGTATTTATGAACTCACGTTCAGAGTTGATCAGGCACATATGAGAAGGCAATGGGTTCAAGGCTGAACCTTGAGGCACTCTGCACCACAGTGGCTTAGGTTCCGATTGATGGGGGTGGAGAAAGACCTTTGAGAGCGGTCTTTAAGGTAAGACTGGATACAGGAGAGTAGTACCCCCTGTAAGCCCAGCTGTTTGAGTCTGTCCATTAGGATTGGGTGCGCAACTGTGTCAAATGCAGCAGACAGATCTAAAAGGACCAGCATCGCTGAAGCCCTTGCATCTACCATCATTTGTACAGAATCCGCCACCTCCACCAGTGTAGTCTCAATGCTGAATCCTGACCGGAAACCGGACTGAGTGTCGTGCAGGATGTCTTGACCTTCTATAAAATTGGCGAGTTGGCGTTGCACTAGTTTTTACAGCATCTTCGCGGGTGCTGGCAGTATTGAGATCGGACAGTAGTCACTGAGCTCCGTCGGGTCAGTGTTTGGCTTTTTCAATAGGGGCAGTAACAAAGCATGTTTCCAAATATCAGGGAAAATGCCAGTGGAAAGCGAGGTATTCCAAATGTGATTTAAAACAGGGTTAATCAAATGAGCCAATGTCTTGAACAACTTCGGTGGGCATGGATCCTCAGGCGAACAAGACTTGCCTTTCATGATTTCAGCCAGTGATTCCTGCTAGGAAATAGGGAGAAAATTTGAGAGGGTGCCCTTAGTATTTTGGATTCCCTGTGACTGTGGCTCAGCCAACTCATACCCTGCCGTAAATGTGGCATTTATCATATGTATTTTGATCTCAAAGAAGTCCTATAGCTTCATGCACAGAGAGGGGGAAGGCTGTATAAGACCCTCCATTGCAGAAGGCTTGGTGAAGGAGCTGACTATCCTAAAGATCTCTTTACCAGAGCTTTCTGCGCTATTATGTATAAATATGTATTTAATATATAATACTCCCTAACACGTACAAATATCTCCTACCCGGAGGTATGCACAATGCACACAATACTTTGCATAGAAATCATGTAAATAGTACAAAATACACTGTGGACCCCAGGGGCGGGACCAAACCATGTACTAAAAAAGTGGTATAAGAACGACAACTTGTGTCAAGACAATGTCCAGAAGAATTAGAAGTGCTGGGGAGCCAAGGAACCACCCAAGGTGAGATACTAGGAGCCCCACTGAGATTGTGTGGGAGCACAACTGCGTTCTCCGTACAAATAAATGTGCAAGTCGCATTTGCAAATTTAAAGATTAAGGACCCTTTCAGTGGACCCTGAAGAAACCCCGTGGAAGACAGAAAGTTGGAGAGCCACCCCACCAGTGGATACCCTGGTACCCACGTTACCTACACCAGGGAAGCCGGGGTGCATAGGTGTAAAGTAGTGTCGGAAACCAAAGTCAAACCCAATGGAGCACTTCAGGAAAGTGCCGCTGCTGGAGAAGGAGAGTGTTCAGTGGAATTCGAAGGTGGATTCAGGATGAGAAGTACCTGCAAGCAGAGGGGACAGAGTCTATGTTACTCAGCAGTGACCCGGAGACCTGGAAGAAGAATGGCCACCGATGTCGGGAGTTGCAGGAGAGTTGACGAGGACCTTGGCTCTGCAGCTGTGAGGACCAGGTGATGCTGAGGAACACCAGGAGACATGCACGAGCTGTCCCATATAGGATGTTGAGAGTTGAGGAGTCGGTGTCTGTCAGGAGCACCAACAAGTCTTGGCAACTGCAACCAACGTAAAAGTCGAAGAAGGTGCAATGTCAGGAACAGCAAGGTTCAGGGGACTCATCACAAGTAGGGGAGTCAAAGCAGGCCAGAGCAATCAGGGGAGCCCAAAAGAAACAAAAATGACTCTCAGCAGGACCCACAGGCCGGAGGCACTGGAGTCGAAAGAGGACCTCGAGCAGCTCATTTAAAGATGCAGGCCATGGTGCAAACGATGCGATGTGGACAAAGACTTTGGTCACTGGAGATGCTTGAGGTTAGGGCTACTTGGAGCCCAAAGATCTTGGTAGAAGGAAGCCAACAAGCCTTTGCAACGGCAAGTCTATTAGGTGCACAGGGGTTCGGTTGCTGCGGCTCCCACGAGGGAGACTGACCTCAAACATGGTGAGATGGCAGGGCAAGGCTCAGGAGCTGTGGAGAACCACCACCTGTGTTGTTGAACCTTTTGGAGTCCATAGAAGCTCAGGACCAGCAGATCGGTCAGCTTAGTTGTAGTGCCTGCAGATGCAGGGAAGTGACTCCTTCACTTCTAGGGAGATTCCTTTAGGTGTCTTGAATGCCCACAGGCCTTAGAAGGTTCCTGTATGGTGCACAGGCACAGACGATGCAGCAGACTGAAAGGGGGACGAAGTCGAGCCCAAACGAAATCCAGCGAAGTCCAGAGTGCCCAGACGGTAGAAGTTGAAGTGGTGTCTGAATTGAATCATGTCCCACGACGAATCTAGGGACCTAGACCCAGGTAAGCCCTTAAGTACCCTAAAGAAAGTGTTGGGCCGATGGATCCTCCCAGGGGAGGGATTGGACAGGGGGAGTTTACTCCTGTGTCCTTTGTACAGTTTCGAACTAGAGTGGGAGCCAATGGATCTCAGAGCTGGTTTGAACTTGACTATGCACGGGGACACCAAATGTGCCCCTCATGCAGACTGAGTGGGGTCGGTAAGCGCTCCACCTGGCCTAATACACTAAATCCTGTCTGGGAGGTGGTCACACCTCCATGTGACAGGATACCTATTGTTCTGCCTTCCCCTGCTCAAGCTTGGCTCAGTAGCATGAGGGCATAATTGTGTCTCTGGTCGGCAGCAGCCATGTTGTGCTGTCTGGGTCTAGAAGACTGGTACATGGAGCACTGAGAGCTTAACGGAGGGCTCTTTCAGTGCTTGAAATCATACCTCCCACACTGTAAACGGTGTGGGGATAGCATTCCAACATGTTTGATACCAAACATGATAGGATTTGTTGCAGCCAATTTCGAGATGGTCATCGCATAATTACGCGGTCCCCCTGCATATGGCTGCTTCACATACAACCCGGGAGAATGGACTCTGTATCCTGTAGGGGTGTCCTGCTCATGCAGGGACACCCTCTCAACTAGAATCAAGCACCCTGCCCTCAGGATTGATGAGGCCTGATATAGGGGTGACTTATAGGTTTTAACTGTAGTGGCCGTATATATATAGGAAACCTATATCTTTCGTAAGTGGTGCTAGCATAAGCCTACACAGGCTGCAACAGCATGCCTGTAGTTCCATTTTAAATGGTCTCCAGTGGGTGGCATAATGCACGCTTTAGCCGATGGAGGTCCTCTGGGGTACCTATGACCTGGGTACCTTAGTACCATTTACAGGGGCTGATTAGGGTACCCCAGCATCCAATCTGGGATTACCTAAGTACTGACCACAACAATTTAAGGGAGAAAGCAGAGAGACTGGGTCTTGGTTAGCAGGATTCCACTTAGACTAGTCAAAAGCAGCTTAGCACCAGGCGAAAAGTGGGGGTAACCATAAAAGCAGATCCTACTTTCCTACACTGGGGCACTAAGAAGGTCTGTTATTGTGCAAGAGATGACATTAAAGGCCTCTATTATGTCCCATGGATCCGCCAGTGGGGCAATACAGCTGGCTAGCTCTTTCTGACACAAGCCAGATAAGGATTCATGAAAGGACTCTGGAATTTATCTGAACCTATTTTAGGCTTCTTCCCCCATCTGTAACTTTCAGTGACCCCCTCTTCCCTGGCCCCTTTGTTGGCGCTAATAATGGTCCACTAATTAAAGCACATAGAGGGTTGTGATTGCTGTATATGCTGGCCTCAATAGAAAAATCCGAGATCAGATAAAAGAGAGGGATTGACCCGAGAATTAAATCAATTAATGAACCACTTCCCCTCCCCAAAAAAGAGGGGTTAAGATCCATTCTGCAAGGTTCCAATTTACACATAGCCGAAGATAAATCAAATTCATTTACTAGGGAATTAAGGGAGACTCCCTGGGGAGTGTGCTCAAAGTGAATACCCTTCAGGGTCCCCACATAAATGTATATTAAAATCTCCAACAATCATTAAATTATTATAGCCTGAGGTGTGCTGATCCCTTAAAAAGAGCCAAGCAGGTATATTTATCAAACATCCGGAAAAGAAGAAGTAGCATTATAAAAATTTTAAAGGCCCATTTTACAGGACCCATTAATCAACAACAGTGATTGCAAACAGGGATTATCTGTGGTCAGCACGGACACTCTACATTCGACATCTAGGGAAACATAAATCACTAGACCCCCCTTTAGTCTTCCTGACCTTGAGGGAATGGCAGTTACAAAAAAGGACTTGTAACCCTTCAGGGGGAAACTATTCTCGAAGGCCCAAGTTTTCTGTAAACAGATCACATTAAACTTTTTTAGGAATAAAATCCAAGTAGGATCTAAGAATTTGATTGCCAGGCCAGGGATGTTCCAAAAAATAACGTTACCATCCTTTACATCCAAAGTGCCGCTACCTTGCCCTGTTGTGTGCAGATTTAGATTCCGTATATAGGTTTCCCGATTTATGCTCTTATATAGGTACAATTCACATTGCCCTTATTTGGACATAGAAATCCGGCCCTTATTTAGTCATTGTCCTTACAAACCAAATACAGGCATGGCCACCTACATCCGTCCATCCACGTCACAACGAATTCTTGGAAAACCAGACCCTTAAGCCTTTAGGAATTTCCCTCAGCTTGAATATCATTTTCTCCAAGAACTCATTAAGTATGCATGAACATCTATTCCTTAGGGGTTCATTCATGACTTTCCTCTGCCCGACTTTTACGTCAATACTGGCATTCCTAGACACCTTCAAGGTATAAATATACCAGCACTTGCCCTGGCAAGTTGCGGTTCCTGGAGGATTCGATCTGATATCCCCGATTCCACAGGGGCTGCCCCATGCAGTCAGTCACAGGCTTCCATGTAACCCAGAGATACAAAGCTGTTAGAAAGTGTTAAGATGTTTTGGAAGTGGCTGCTCCCTGGGCCTTATGTGTTGATCATCCAGGTTTGGGGCCTCGGTGCTGGCACAGCCGGAAAATACATAGGGTTCAACATGGGGTGCCTGCTCCCTTGATGCAATACACTGATTGAGATTAAAAAGTCCCAATTCTATAGAGGTAAGGAGATGCTCGAGTGGTTCTAATTTTGAGTCCTATACAGTTCTTAGGGAGCCAAAAAAAGTTTCCAACGCGGCCTCCATATTCGCCTTCACAAAGGCTTGCTCGTTGTGTGCTTTATACTATGTGCCCTCCGTTCTTGGCCTCTTGACTTTCACCCAGTCAAGGAACATTTTCTTTTTGCCCCCGAACCAGCCACTGCTCCACCTCTGACCCCCTCCGAACGGCATTGGGAGAAAGGCGGCTGGTGACTTAACGGAACTGCCACTGACCTGCATCTGGGGGAGGAGACTCTAGGCCACAGATGCACAGATGGACGGCTTTTCGGGTAAAAGGGGTACAGGTTGGCCAGCCACAGAACTAGACAGGTCTTGCATTGACAATATTGAGGGAGATCCTGGGGCAGATTCAGGAATCATCAACACTCTGTAGGGACTAGAGATAAGAGGATTGATGGGGGAACGAGAAAGACGCCGTGCCACAAGCTCAAACTCCTTATCAAGGACCCCAGCCGCCCTTTGCAAAAAAATAATCCATGGTAACTACAGTACCTGCAGCGGCTTTCGTGGGCAATGTGACCACCTTACATTTCCCCATTTTGTCCCAGACTATGACTATGGTTGGAGCCACTCAATGCTACAATAAAGTAAGTAAGCGTCCAATTGGCTGGGACTTCGCTAAGAGACACACACTGTCGAAGACTGCATAACAGCGACGGCTGGCCCAGTACCGTCAGCTACAACAGTAAGAGTTAGAAGGTCAAATATGTTTGTGGAAGGAGAAAAGCACCAATTTCCTACCTGCTCCTCTTACGCCATGTGCTCACCAAGTATCTCTGCATACTGTGACGCTGCAGGCCAGGCCAGGCCTGGGGGTTGGGCGATTGATGAGGAGAGAGACCAAGTGAAGGGCCCAGCCCAACCTCCTCTGGTCTCTGATCTGTGCAGACAGACCCGCCCTTGGCCCAGGCTTCGCCACGGGAGTTCAACAGCGCTTATCAGTGCGTGGTGCAGGGAAAACTCTTTCACTCCTTCACACAGAGCCCTGGGGCTACGAGTACCCCCAAGCCACAAGATCACCGTAAAGTTTTAGAACAGCCTTATTCAATATTCGGGTCCATTCACACCCAGGACCTTCTTGAAATTTCACAGCTCCCTTCCTGCATACAGTGTGGCACCGTTCTCTCTCCCATGCCGACTGGAGGCTCAATATCCCTGGAATCCCTTTTATTATTATTTTTTCCATCCTGCCTTAGTGTTACTGGATTGTGGCATTGTGTGCCAGCCGTACTCTCTGCTGACCACCAGGGGACAGCACTACGCTCACTGCATGGCAAAAGGCTTCACACGGCCACGGCTGCACTGGGCTTTTCCCTGGTTCCCTCGCTCTGGCACAAGATGGCTCCCAGCTGCTCCTGCGATGATTGCACAGTGACCACACCCACCAGTGTGCCGCCGACACTCCTGGGCTCTGCACGTCGCCACCAACCGGCTCTGTCCCTGCTCCTCTAGGCCGCCCTCCCGGCCTGTTGTTGGTGCTGTTGGATCTGGTTCCTTCCTGGCCCTTCTCTAGCCTGACGTCCTCAATACTCACACAGACACCAAGTAATGAAAACACAGTGAATGCTCATACACACTTTAATAGTGATCTGTTGCCCATCCTCATCCCATGTCATGGTCTATCTACACAAATCCAGGCCTGTGCCATCATCTAGCCCAGGGGCCACAGAATCCTTCCAATACACGGTTGCAGTATCTGGTGGTATTTCACAACCAACTTTCAGTGGAATTTTACAAGAAGTTCGATCTTCAATGATGAAACACATTAACAGCTTCATCCACTTTTCACAGTAGCAGGATTTAGCCAGTGTGAAGGGTGACTTCTACGGTTTGGGTCGCCTACCACATGTGCTTGGAGCAATTGAAGGCACACATATTGTGTTAGTGACACCACACATCAGAGAATAGGTCTATCGGAATCGAAAGAACTTCCATTCAATCAACGTGCAAGTTGTCTGCTTACCGGATTTGTAGATCACAAGCCAATGTGCCCATTTCTCTGACTCTGTCCATGATCCCTTTGCACGACAGAACAGCCCATACCCCTGGAAATGTCACAGCTTGGACCTGAGCCGGCCTGGCTTGTTGCTCAGAATACTCTTTCATTATATGTTTGGGGGTATTGCTAATTGCATAATCTAGAATTGTGCTACATTATTTTGGGCCTTTTTTTGTCTTCCATCCAGGAGACTCAGCTTAACCCAACCAACCATGGTTGTTGGCACCGCTGAGGAATCCAACAACGCAGGGTATGTTTGCTTCAATGAGGCCCAGAACAAAGCAGCCAGGGAGCTGGGTTTTGGGCTCTTAAAGACTAGGTTTTGTTGTCGGGACTAAACTGGTGGAGCCCTCCTCTACTCAACTGATAAGGTGTGCCAAATCAACGTGGCCTGCAGCATGCTCTACAACATCACCCTGCGATGGAATATCCCTTACATCATAGAGAACAGAGACCGTGTACAGGCTCCTGGTGAGGATCCTGATATGCCAAATGAAGACAATAGTGTTGAAGAGGAAGGAGTTGACTTACATCTAGATGTCATTGATAACTTCTTATCATGAGTGTAAGTATATCTTTACATGTTATGCCTTCCACTGTTACACCAACTATTTATGTGGTGATGAGAGAAGTATGAGGTGGTACTTTGTTAGGAAGGGCAAATTCAGGGAAAATCAGGTCAAAGGTCTTTGTAGATCAAAGTGTGGTCACATTGACTACTGTTTTCATTTACATTAGTTAGTCCTGATTGCTTTGTGAAACTGTGTCCTCCAAAAGTTGACTTTGTAATGTGGCCATCATGTTCTGTGTTTTTTGTAATCTGTTTTAGGTTCCCTCACCATGTCATCTTCATTTGAACATTGCAGAGTTGTGACATTTGCAGGTATATGGTGCCTTTTCCAAAGACAGAGGGAACCTTGGTTGATCCCGGCAAAGACAGACATGGACTGTGGATGTACACATCTTTTACCAAAGCAACTTGTACTGTGATTGAATGGGAGATTTTATAGATTACATTAGACTTGTTCTCTGTCATGCATGGGCACTAAAGCAATATGTGTGCCAGCATTTGATCAAAAGAATGTGGTAGTGGAGCCAAATCATGATAAATCGCCCTTCACATTGCTAAAATCCTCATTGTGTGTAAAGTGTAAGTGGGTGGTGATGTGTCACATCATTGTGGGACATACTTCTTGTGGCTCACCACTGACATTTGTTTGTGACATTTCATCAGATACGAGAACAGTGGTTTGTAATGAGCCTGCAACTACAAAATGCAGTGCTGCCATGGTTTTGTATCTTGGTGTTATTGATGTGGGTTTCCTTATGTGAGCCAGAAGATCTGGCCCCACCTGGTCATTTGAATCAATGATAATTTGCCTATGCTATGTTATTGTTTTGTACACATCCCCTTTTTCCATGTTGGCAAGTTCTTGACCTGGAAATATCCAAACTGGCACTGAGTATTAGTGTAATGTATGGATTGTTATGTTAGTCCAAATGTTCACAGACAAATATTGTTCAAATGGCATAAACATAGTAGTTCATGATTGAATGGTATGACTTATTTTGGGAGTCATGTTTGGGAACTTGAAATAAACATTACCTACCTAGCAAATCTTCTATGTTGACACACTCTTTTGATGTTTTGTCATTGTCAAGTTATGATGGAATAAAATTAAATCATTGATAGAATTTAAATATAAAACACCAATTTAAGACTTTTTGATTTGTAAGTTTATTGTAGTAAACATGATGAAATTAAAGAGGCTGAACATAACAAAAGCAAAGTAAAAAGTGAAGAAGTCAGTCATGGTGAATGAAACCACAGTTCGAGAGCCAAAACTGTTTGATGTTCAATGTCTGAAATACTACTGGCATCAGAACACCAAATGTTTCCAGAAATAGTCCACATAGTGAATGGTAAGCACACACTGGAGGATATTAGCATTGATGTTTCTTGCTGGTGGTGGCCGAGGTCTTGCCATCCTCACCTCCTGGTGATCTGCGTGGATGTCCCCTTCATGGGGGGAGGCGGAGTTCCACAGTTGCAGTAGCTCGGGGATATATTTTAGTTATGGGCCTCCATCTGCTGGTTGTGCTCCCTCTGCAGCTGCTTCATCTCCCGGAAGTCGGTGAGTATTTAATAATTTATTTATTAAGGAGTTTTATATAGCGCTGGCCAGACCCGAAGGAACCGGAGCGCATTACAACACTGGAACGTAATGAGGGAATCACACACATTATAGCAGTAGTATACATATTGTCAACATTAACAGCAAGGAAGTCACATAATATCGCAGTGATGTGCACATTGACTCGAGCCGAGCCTCCTTCAGGGAGGGGGGAGGGAAAGAGGAAGGAGTTGGGATGCGGATGAGTTAGAAGTCTTAATGACCGAGTGTCAGTGTACTGCAGTGTGCAAGCTTATGCACCTGGGCGGCAGCTATCTATTCGGGAGAGAACGATTGAGGAAGAGGTCTTTGAGATGCCTTTTGAATTTTAGAAAGGAGGGGATAGTCCTGATATGGACTGGGATGGAGTTCCAGATTTTGGGCGCATTTCCAGAGAAGGATCAAGATGCGGTTTCTTGTTTGCGAGTTTTCAGAGGGATGAGGAGTAGAGTGTTGGATCTCCTGAGTCTCCTTGTCTGACCGGGATTCTTGAGTTTGGAGTCCAGGTAGGTAGGTTTTCCTGTATACAGGGCTATGTGCATCAGGCAGGCAGTTCTGAAGTTGGCATGCATTTCTATTGGGAGCCATTTTAGGTCTCTGAGTGCGTGCGTGATGTGTTCATATTTTTTTACTCTGGTGACCATTCTGGCTGCTGCATTAAGAGTTGATCTGAGGGGAACTAAGTGCGATTTTAATGTACCTGTGAGGGCTGCATTCCCGTAGTCAATTCTAGACAGTACCAGGGATTGGGTAGCTTGTTTGAGGTCCTTGGGCGGGATGAAGGGTTTTATTTTGTTGAGTAGTTTCAGGTTCAGGAATGCGCTCTTTGCGGTGTTCTTGATGTGTTTGGTCATGTCTAATTTTGGGTCCAGGGTGCTTCCCAGCGATTTAACAGAGTCAGCCAGGGAGAGATTGCCGTTGAGAGCATCAATAGCTTTTAGCCATTCTGCGATATGGGGGTTCTCCTCTTTGTAGGAAATGAGGAGGATTTCCATTTTGTTTTGATTGAGTTTCAGGTGGTTTAATGATAACCAGTGTTGGACTTCAATTAGAGTGTTGTTGAGTCTCTGGATGTCATCAATGGAGGAGGTTTCAAGATAGATCTGGGTGTCATCTGCATAGAGACGGAAGGGGATGTAGTTTTTTTGAGTATGGTGGTGAGGGGTTCCATGTACCTGTCCCATCTTGTCTTGGGACTTATGGTAGGCTCCCAAGACATGGTTGATGGAAGTCTGGGTGTCAGTAGACCCAGTATAATGGCGTACAAATACCCTCCCACAGACTCTAACCCCATTACCCAGTGCCCTTGCCCCAGTGTGCCTCCTCTGACTGGCTCCTGGGTGAGCTGGATCTGGTGGTGGTGTGGTCTCAACATCACCCAGGACTGCAGATATTACCCTAAATGTTATCAATTGTAAACAGTACAACTTCACATCAGCAGCTAATAAGAATTTCCTGAAATGTTCATGAAGTGATTAGGGAGTATAACTGACATCTCCCAAACATTTGGCCCACACAGTGGAGATGTGAAATGTGTTATTGTCAATTGCAAGGCTAAGCTGACTGTGGAACAGACATTTCCACTACTTGGATGAATGTTTAGCAGCAGTCATTGTGTGAACAGTGCATTGTTAAGTTTTTCAAGTATCGATCATATTCAACATAGTATTTTGAATACTTGACACATTTTGTGTCAACACTGTTTGATTAGTGGAACTCATGACATCAATACAATTGGTTAAGTAAAACAGTGCAACTTTTAGAAAACAACATATACCATTTTCAGAAGAGAGCACTGAATAGGGATTGATCACTACATGACACTTTACCATGTTTTGGAATCTGTTAGGAAAGAGAGAATGAGCAACATGAAATAGCAATATTCTTTTGAGAAACAGAAACAAGGCATCATAGTAGTTGAAGTCATTTCAAAGACAACTTCCCAATACTTGCAAAATGGTTGCTGGAACATACCTGTGGGAAATATGCAGTGGAAATGGGCCAGACACTTACATTTTGCCACACATATGGATAATGGGTTATGTGGTGTTGTACCACTTACACGTACCATACCATTATGTGACATGTTATGGAGATAAGGGCGTGCCAAGTACTCCGCTCCGCCAGCGGAGTGTGCAGAGATTTGCCCACTCCGTGCTCTGCTGGGAACGCGGAGTATAGGGCAAAACTCCGACTCTGCAGCGGAGCAGAGTTAGCCAACCCCCCGCAATAGGCTCCCCGCCTCCTCCCGTAATAAAAAATACTTACAAACTAATTTAAAACGAAATAATAAACACACTTACCTCTCCTGCGGTGTCCCTGGGCTGTCCTCCTCCTCCTCGCTGTTTCTCTCCTACGTGGGACATACATCTTGAGAGAACTGCACATGCGCGCAAGCATTTCTCTCAAGACATCTTGTGAGAAATGTGCATGCACGCGCGTGCAGTTCTCTCAAGATGTACGTCCCACGTAGGAGAGAGACGTGAGGAGGAGGAGGGCATCCTGGAGACGCTGTAGTACAGGGAAGTGTGTCTATTATTTCTTTTTTAAATTAATTTGTAAATGGTTTTATTGGGGGGGTGGAGGCGGGTGGCGTAGCAGAGTTCCACAGAGTTTTCCCCAACTCCGTGAACCTCCACGTAGTCTCACTACGCCAGCTCCGCCCGGGGTTAATTTACACCTGTAATCTTAGATGCAACACAATACATTGATGCAAACAATATAAATTACCTGATACTGATACTTTGAGGTTTGAATGTTAAGAAAATATGTGCAAGACACATTGGCAACAGCTGAGTTGAGAACAAACAGCACATTGAGGTTTATTGAGACTTTGCAAAGAGTAACTTACCAGACTCCACTCCACCAGGTATTACTGTCAAGCCTTCAATATGTAGGATATGCAAGACCTTCTCCTTCCAGGGCACGAAAGGTATTGGGGCCTGGGAGAACCATCACCAGTCCTCTGGGCCTCCATGTGACGCTTGAAGGTCAGGGAATGCACCCTCGCCCGCAGGTCGTTCCACCTCTTCCTAATTTCCTCCTGTGTGCGCAGGTTGTTTTCTACAGCATTCACTCTGCTGACTATTTTGGACCACTTTTGCCTTTTCGTGGGTAGGGGTGTATTTTGGACGTGGGTTTCAAACCATTATGTCTCTACTCTTAGGATTTCTTTCACCATGACTGTGGTTTCTCCCTCAGTAAATCATGGATTTTTGGGGCCTGGCAGTGTTCAAAACGTAAGATTAAATTAAATGGCTGATCACAAGGTACTAAATGAAAGGGGATAAAGGGATAGCAGACAGGAAGAAAAAAAAACAAAAAACCTTACTTGACAGGCAAAGCCTCTCATAGCAAAAGTGGTGGTAGAGCAGAAATGACAAAGGATCATGATCTGAAATTGGGTGTGTTTTATAGTGTGGTATGCAGATGTTTCCATTTGGCCAATGGACATCAGGTGTGTTCTGCTAACATCCATCCAATGGCTACAGTGATGGTGCATTGCTGTGCACGTACCATGACAGACTCACTCCAGCTGGGAATGCTGCTAGCAGACCACCAGCACAACTGTGAAATCTAAATTGGCTTGGCTGGAACTCGCCACCTTGAAGGTGATGGAGTAGCATTTG
This sequence comes from Triturus cristatus, assembly GCF_964204655.1. NCBI lineage: Eukaryota > Metazoa > Chordata > Amphibia > Caudata > Salamandridae > Triturus > Triturus cristatus. The sequence continues at coordinate 311,665,251 of NC_140588.1, read as the reverse complement.
CTAGCATTGGAGTCCACCGCATCAGTGTGCCGCGACCACAGTGTGAAACACTGTCGACACAGATGGCAAGGCAGCCTGCATGCATCTTTTGCTCCCTGACTTGGCAGAGTATAAGGGACTGCCGTGGCTACGGCACAGTAGTAAGACCGCCAAGATCTAAATCAAGCCTTTAGTCTGAGTCTCATGCTACCAGCTATTTGAGTTTATTCCTTTGCTATCTCTGAAGTGCTTCTGCTGGAATGCCTGTGGACTCTTTTACATCAGAAAAGTACATTCAATAATTACATTTCGTGTCATATTCTATTCCTTATCTCATATACGCATTGTATATGAAAAGCAATAATTTTTGTTTTTCAGTGCAAAACACATTGGGGCCAATTCCCAGAACTAACTTAAGACAAAATCCTAAACTTACTACTTTTGGTATTCACAGAAGGCATTTAGTAGTAGTAAAGTTAGGATTTTGTCTTAAGTCTGTCTTAAGTCTGTCGTAAGTTTGTCTTAACTTTGTCTTAAGTCTGTCTTAAGTTTGTCTTAAGTCTGCCTTAAGTCTGTCTTCAGTTTGTCTTAAGTCAAACTTAAGACAAAATCCTACATTTTCTACTACTAAATGCCTTCTGTGAATACCAAAAGTAGTAAGTTTAGGATTTTGTATTAAGTTAGTTCTGTGAATCGGGCCCAGTGGTTTACGTTTTTGACTAAACAAATGAATTGACAGGCAGACCTGATCCTCTAAGGATTTCCCTGTGAGGCCTGTAGAAAACACACTCAGCTGACAGGTCACTGATAAGATTTAGTGTGCCCAGAAGTTCTGAAATACAAATAAAGTACACCTGTGGCAAACCTAATATCTCTCACTTACAACTGAAAATGTAGGTCTGACCCACTGATTTTGTCATTGGTACTTTAAATTTGGTATTTTAAAGTAGCTACTGTGTTGAACAGTTAATGGAAAGATTATAACTATACATTTTATATCTGGTACATGATGGACATCTTTACGGCAGCTTCACTGCAGTTTCCCTTTTACTGCTGATCCTAGAGGGGGTCCTCAGAGTCCTGTGATCCCCTTGGACTCACCTAAAAAGTGGCACATCTGCTTAGTGCTTTTTAAATGGACATTTTGCTGGCACACTATAGGTAAGGTAATCTGGGCCTCTTCACGTCTAGATGTACCCAACATGTGTTTAAAATGTACATTTATTTGAGCATTTGAAGCACAACTGTTACTCTTTACAAGGGTGTCTTGGTGCTGACCCCTTAATGACACAGGAGGACACTCATCAGAAGAAGAAGCTGCTATGCTTATATATCTGTCGGAGAGAACAAATACGTTCTGAAATCACAGCAAAAGATGTAATGTCTGAGGAGCAATGAAGCACAATCCATGCTTTTGAGACAAGAAGAGAGAAAGATTATCCACCAGTTCTTATCATCAAAAAGAAAGTTATGAAAAGGCCGGGCCGAGAGAAGGTGCAAAGTTGTTTACGGGTAGCATGTAAGTCATTTGTGAATTGAAAGATGGCCTTTTTCCACAAAAGCATGATGGGCCATAAAAAGATTTTGAAGTGCCATTCATTCATCACCCAAAGCCGGTGAACTTTGGCTCGAAAAGGGGAGGTGTGAGTTGTTTTATTCAGACCAAGGATAAGCATCCTGCAGTGTTTGGATGTGTTGAGGACATTGAATGTGGTATTTTGGCATGCCCATGAATACAGATTTGCACTAATCCACCCTGGAAATGATACAGACCAGGATAATGATTTTTTCTAGATAAGACCAGAAGTGAATGCAAAATGTATCACAGTGTTTGATAAGAAAAAAACATAAAGCAGATTGGTGTCAAAGATTATAGCAAGGTGTTCTCTATACATAGAGGTACCTAGACTCACGATTGTCATTTTCGACCCTAGCACTGCAGTAAAATTAACTTATCTTTTATATACTGCTTAATCCTATTAGAAGCCCTTTCTAAACACTGTAAAAGTGTAGCACATTAATTCTATCTAATTTATGGGTACTCTATTCACAAACCTACATGAGGAGTTGATGCCTCTGCCATCTTTTTTCTGAATGGTGGCATCTCCGCGCATGTAAGTATACAGATTTAAATATAAATATTTAGTAGTTAATCTGAAAGGGACAGAGGGAAGTGTATACCACAATGAGGAATACTAACTAGAGAGGACTAGAGAGGAATAGCTAACTAGAGGACATATTTGAATATAAGTATTTAGTAGTAAATATGGGAGGGAGAGATAGGAGTGGATGCCACAATGTGGAATACTAACTAGAGAGGACTAGCTAACTAGAGGACTAGAGAGAAGAAATGCGCAGTCAGGGTTGGGATGTCCACCCACCCACAAAAGAGTAAGCCCATTCCTATTTACAAACTGCACTTTTAAAGTTACTACAGTCAAAAAGGAACCCTAAACAGTAGTAAGTAATGTACTCCAGTTTAGAGCTGGAGTAGGCCCAGCACCACACATGTCCAACCACCGGTTCTGCAACATCCTCCACAGAAATAAGTGGTCTTATTGACTCAACATAAAACCCTGAGGAGAAGTACTGCCCCTTTGCTGTGTGCTGTCTGGGGTTGGCCTGCAGTGACTGTTTCTGCCATGGAAAGTGCAAGGACTTTGATGTGTGATGTGTCCCCTGCTTAAGGAAGATCTCCAAGGGCTTGAAGTAAAACTTGCCTCCTGTTCTGAAGTGTCAGGGACACAAAGACGTCACACCAGATCCCCTTTGTTGGGAGTTCTGACCTGCCAAGAGGTGCCAGCCAGTGTTCTGGGCCTCTGGAGGTTGTTTCTGGGGCTGGGGACTGCAAAAGACTAAAGAACTGTGAAAATCAACACATTGCCTGGTTCAGACACATCGCAGCAGTGGGAGATGAATTTCCGACACATCACCGCAGCCGAAGAATCAACTCAGCGCCTGCTCACAGATGCAGTCTGCCGTGCGACGAATCCTGTGCACAGATCTCCGACATCCAAGATCACCGCACCGACTCTGATGCAGGGTCTGCTGTGTAAGACCCGATGCATCGAGGGTACGTGGCTGGAATCGTCGCAGCGCATCCCGACTCTTTATGCATCGTATCATTCCGGATCTTCACGCATCGCAGCAAGGTGCCAGGTCTGTTGCATCGCTGGGAGATGCAGTAAGAAACCAACGGATCACCTCCTCTCCAGTAAGGAACCGACGCATCACCTTCCCTGTGTGAAGGCACCAACGCATCACCTTCTCTGAAATCCATTTTGCGTGGGTTTTTGACGCATCCAAGGTACTTTGTGTTGAACATTTCGCATCCACCATTTCTTTTAAAAGTCAGATTTTGATCACTGTATTGTGGATTTCTGTCGTTTTGGTCTTGTTTGGTTTAGATAAAGATTACTTTTTTTTTAACTGGAATTTTTATATTCCCCAGGCTCAGCCATAACCACAATCTAGGCCTTTGTCCCCCTACTAGGCCAAGGTTATTACCCTGCTGGCCAGCAGGCAGATCGAAGGCTTCCCAACACAATAGAGCCTTTAACAGTGCTTCACCCAGTTCCTTGAAAATAAATGGGTGGGAAAGAAATCTGCATCTGTTAATTAACTGTTCACACTGCACAAAGGCTGGAAAAGCCAAAGCCCATTGAAAGAAAAGAGGAAGGCCAGACATTTGAAGCCAAGCACCAGAGGGGGTTCCCTTTGCAGTTTTGGTGGGAACGTAACAGACAAATGTCTTACTTGGGGGTCAGAGCTGAGGCTCCCAGGGAAGGTCTTTTCATAGTTCACTAGAAGTCAACATCTTGAAATGTCTCAGAATGCTGTTCAGGGGGGTTCAGACAGGGGATGATGATGAGATAACCTAAGATCTGCCAGGGGGCACGGCTTATTTAATTTTTCACCCGGCTTAAAAACCACTGCACAACGGAAAAAGCAACCTGATGCCACTGCGAGGATGGGCTAAAGGACTTTAACTGTAGCTGGTCTCAAGGAATTGAATGTGTCCCTCCGGGTTAGTAGTGCTGGATCCCATATGCTTTCTGAGTAACAGCTGGGGAAATGGACCTCCTGGTAGATCCAGGATATTTGCTCTGGGCCTGGACCTTCACTCCGCTAACACACAGTGCCTTTCAACAAACCAGGAGGCTGTGGGACATGGGGAGTGTGGCATGGAGGGTGTTCTGCTTGTTGGCTTGTTCTGTGAAATATGCCGCCTAAGCAGGAGAAAAAACCAAGAGGCCAGACAGAAGCCAGGTGTTGAAAGGGTATAACAAATCTTGGCTACTACATGAAAATCACATTTAGAGGCTAGGAAGCCTAAGGAAATGCTTCTGGTTGCTAAGGCTCACCACAAGGAGCACAAGGAGCAGAATTAGGACAAATTAGGCCAATCATCCCTAAGGGGCTTGAAAACCTGGCATCTACAGCTTGGTCCCAGGGGGACACCGAGTGGGAAAAGGATTCCCCAGGACAGGGCCATACCACAGGGGTTAGTGCATCACCCTTGATATAATTTCTATGAGGAGGGGGCGAATGTGGATCCCTGCCATCAAGATCACATTTATTCCCAGGGACGGGGCCCCGGGGCCCGGCAGAGAGATCTGTCCCAGGGGACTCAATCTCCTAAGGACACAAATAACTAGGAGCACTGCTGTGCTTCCACATTGCTGGGAGACCTTTCCCCTGCTCACAATCCCCATGTCTGGGAGAGCGGGAGGCACGCCAGCTACACAGCCCCATGTCTGCTTTGCTTGCGGGCCTGGGAGGAGAAGAGGACAAGTGTTGTCTCTGCCTGTGGGAGAACAGAGCATGCACTGGGAGGAAGGTGCCAGCAGAGCCACGTGGGAGTGGGCTCCCCATGCGGTCCCAACAATGGAAGCAAGCCATATGCATCTATCAAAAGGACAAGGGCTCCCAGCCTCTGAAAAAATAAAAACATAGATACATTGCATGCAGCTGCAATAAAAGAAGTTTTAGAAAAGCATTTCTAACAGAGAGCACAAGGTACACCTAAAATGTTCATGCCCCTGCGAAGGGGGACATAAGCCCCAGGGAAGTTAGGATAATTTGCATATTTGGCTTTATTTGGTGCCTCATGAAGGGCATGGAAGATTAAGTGGGAGTACCCGAATAACCCTATGTGAACCTTCGTATGTAATCTGTATTAAAAATAGGGTTCTCCATAGGGATAAATTCATTCTAATCATGAATATTGATCAATATCACAATTAGCCACTATGACAGATCATTTATTGTTCAATGCATACCTAAAATGTATATTCACATGCATTGCCTTTAAATTCTTGTAACAAAAATCAAGTACCTTGGAGACTACACAAAGCTACTGATTAGGACAATGTATTCATTACATTCATAATATTGCACAGTACTTGCATTCATTGTGGGGTGTCTGAAATGTATTCAATGTCCGCAGTACACCTGAGAATTGTTCCAATCAGTTTGAACTGAAAACCACTGTTTGTTTATGGTCTTTACTTTTTGTGTCTCCGATTCATTTAATTCATTGCTTTCTTGAATGAAACCTATATTCAATTAACTGTCAATGCATTTCGCCTACATCAATCAGGAGTTCTCAGAACACTATTACATGGAAAAGAAGCATTCAAACAACCGAATCCTGAAGTCGAACACTCTGGTTCTGACAACACGCCTTTGCTGTGACTGTTTCGGTATCCCAGGCCACTGAAACTGGCTTGTGGTTTAGAAGCATACAGCAACCCACATAATTCAGCATGTCACAAAGTATGGTAGACGTTCTGTACATCACCACCAGATAATCACCTTCATAATACCAGGATGGGCAGAGGTACTACCTATGATTGACGTTTGGGAGGCTGCAGGGTATGCAGCAGCCGCCCTCCTCCGGGATTGTTTTGTAAAAGACACTCTAAGGCTCCAGGGAGTGAATTCCTGACCCCGGGAGTCAAGCACTACTGGAGCTGGAGCCTTGCTCATAAGCTTCAGAGTGCATGGACCACTGTTGATCTAAAGCTGCTGCAGTAGCAGCAAAGCAAAGGTAGAAGGAAGACTCTCGGACAGGTCATTCAATTCCATGATTTCTTGATAATGTTGATGGTTAACAATGCAAGGTTTTATATAGACCAGTATACATTATTATCAACAGTATTGAATATTTGTACAATGTTGGGTTATAACATGTATTGAATATTGACACTGCCCCCATTGATTTCAATGGTGTTGCAATGGTGAATTATAATATTTGCTGCTTTTTCTGATGTAGGGATACCCTGAAAAGTCCGGTGGGTCTGCCTTATTTATAATAACACCCCTTTTTATTGTGATATTGCATCTAGTATAGGTGGGGGGTTTTGTGGTTATAGGGTACAAGACTCTTAGGGTGTAACCTGACATGATCGTGTTACCATAGAAATTTCCATTTACCTGATTGTATATATGTTTATTTAATGCATAGTATTTAGTAGTGTGTATGTATTAGAAGTAATTTTCCTTTTTATGAGGAAAGCACTGACTGGAAAATTATTTATTGGGTGTTGTTGTTTGGTACTAGCGAGTAGAGGTTACTAGAAAGCACCGCCTTCCCTGAGTAGACCTTGGACTGCTCTACTTCTCTACCATGAGGGAGTCTTGTGCTGAATGGGGTACTTTGTTCGCACTAAAGAGAAAAGTGTAGACTTTTTCTTGTGAAAAAATCACATCATTTCTCAACTAATAACCCATTTTTTTTACATGAACAATGTATTAGAAACACATTTTCTGTATTGTCCACTATGTAAATGTTTTATTCCAAATACACTAAAAAAATATTTGCAATTATCCATAAAGTTGAAGTATGCATCTGTAAAAATCTTTAAAGCTATATTAATTTCACTGTAATTCTCCTACATCTACAAATCAATATTGCATTATTTAATATGTTAAAAAAGACACTCCTAAGGTGAATGAACTGCTGCTCTGAAGATGTGATTGCACACCTTGGTATGGTTGTAGACTGTTTAACCATATTTGCTCTTGAGATCAGATAGAAATCTACCAGCACAACCGATTCAACTCTACCTTCACTTACCAAACTTCTACTCTCCTCCAAAATTTTAGATACTTTTTCGGCACATTTTTATATGCAATCTCACATGAGAGACCTTGGACATAATGGACCTCATACTGAATTTTGTACTTTCACAACAACATAAATCTAATTGGATGTATAGGGTATGATGGATAAAAGATGTATGCCTTGGCATTGGAAGATCAGGCAATCACTGTCTGGGTTCATGAACTATTGAAACTGTCAAGATATGAACATATAAAATAAGTGAAACAAAGACAAATATAATGCAATATGGAGTATTATCAGAGATGCGCACAATAAATAATCAAAATAAAAGAAAATCGCACTACCCCCTTTTTTCTTTTTTTTCTCCTTCTCTCTTCAAACTTTATTAAACATCAGTCTTTCATACTGTAAGCTATGTTTGGCTATTACATGAGCTATAAAGACAGTATTATCCGTAAACGTGATAATAATGGAGCATTACAGATAATTATTTGCAAATAAAAGCTTCAAGCCCATATCAATTGGATTGATGGCCTTTAGTCTCTAAATTGGTTTAGCAGCATTTGAATTTGACAGCTAGGACCCCCCCCCCCTTTTTTCTTAGTTCACTATGGCCCCGTCCAGCTGCCTAGGGCCAAACCCCTTGTTGCTATTACACTTTTAGAAAGTTGGCATTTTCTTGTCCTAGCCATTTGGTGCCTGCAGCCTGTTCTTGGGTCACATGACAAGGTACAGCAGCAGGTGGTCTTTGTGGATTGCTCGCAGACAGTGAGACAAAGGGGAGAAAGTTGTTGGGAGCTAATCTAAGTTAACGAGGGGGAAGAACAGTCATCCACCACACTTGCACACCACAAAGGCTCTACCTGAACACACTCACAAAGAGTTCGTCACCAGTCTTTTGTGTTCCCAGGAAAGTTGGAGGCAAGTAAGGAGGAAGGGATGTCTGACATTACAGAGGGGTGGGAACCTCCAGAACCTTCTCCTACTTCAAACTGGACACCGGGTGTCAATAATGGACCCTCAAACCCAACACTTCAGTACACATCTGGAACTAAAGAAGACTAAGAAGAACAGCTGTTGTGCTCCTTTGCTGAAAGAAGGACTGCCACTCTGCTGCCATCCTTCCTGAGTGAAAAGGTCTGGACCTTTATCTTGAACAAACAGAGTGACTTCAAGGGCTAGTTGCTGGCCTCCTGATCAGAGCATCAGGGACAGAACAACCTCCAACATCCTTTCCCCCGGCACGTGGACTCTGCCAGCTGTTAGTCCTGCCCTCCCAAGAGTACCACCCCAGTCCTGAACCTTTGGAAGTGGACATGAATGTGTCGTACTAGCCCAGCTATGGTCCGATCAGAACCAATGCAGCGGATCGCCTCCCAACAAAACTCTGCATCAGAACCACACCACAACTTATCGCTTCCCAAGAGTTTTCATTGCAACCGCTGTGTGATGCATCCCCAGAGCAGGACTTTGCATCACAGCCCTGTAGCTCATCTGAACTGCAGCTGCAGGGACCCATCTCCACACAAGGACCTTGCAACACACATTGCAGTTCCCTGGAATCCCTGCTTTGCAAGGCATCTCCAAGCATCTCCACTCAAGGACCTATGAACCTCCCACTACACTATGCATCTCCACACAAGACCCTCTCATCAACATGCTGCACAACACATTCTCGATGCAGGACTCCGCATTAATTCACAACCAGGATTTAAAGTACTTTGCTTAGTGGGCCTAACTGGGTCCTTGTAGCTGACTCATGGCCTGAACTTGTGCCTCTGTCCCGGTCTTGTGGAACCAGATAACCACAGTTGTCACTTCGTGCTCTTCATTGCTATTTTCACTTGAATCTTTAAAATTCGATATTTCTGGTTCTACTGATTTTTGTCCTTTTTGTGTAGATAATTTCTTACATTTTATTTTTGTAAACTGGTGTGGGATTTCTCTTTGGTTGTGTTTTCACTTTATTACTGCTTGATGTGCTGCATAAATACTTTACACAATGCCTCTAAATTAAGCCTGGCTGCTTTATGCCAAGCTAGCAGAGGGTTAAGCACAGGTTCATTTGGAGTTTGCTTGTGTTTCACCGTAACAGAGGTTGTGGTTGCTACTTGAGTAGGCTTTCACCCCCCTCAACCAGTCACCCAATTTACAACAGTCTGCGAATTCTTTACAAGAACACCAATTACATTGCACAAGGACACATTCATTTTTGTTATATTAGGCATGGAGAGATTAAGTGATTTGCCCAGAATCACATTGTGTTGAACCAAAGCTGAGTCTCAAACCGGGTTCCCCAGTTCCAAAGTCAGCATCTCTGGCCGTCATGCCATATCCTCTCCCCTAAAGATTTCATAATTGGCCCTGCTAATCTAATCCCTGCTCTGTCCCTGGAGTTTATATCATTGTTTTAGCTGATGAGACTCTCCTGTACACAGGAACCAATTCCATTATCCCTAATGATGGTCAGTTTCCAGTGTTGATTCAACTAGCATTGCATGGCTTGGGTTTTTCAATAAATTGTTTTAGGAACATCCTGTCCCTGCTTTTCTTTTTAGAGCCATTGGAGGTTAGCAACTCATCTGCAGCATCGTAGATGGGGTGTTTTGGAGGGTTTGAGATGTATGCCCCTGACAATCATGCATCCTAGCCAATGCTCTTCAGGGGGGTTTTCCTAATATATTCATAGCTGGTGATTCTTGAAGGATTGGCAACCTGCTACACCAGATGAATTTCCCAAGTTAAGAGAGGCGATAAAGATGTCCCCATTTTTTGCTGCCAAGATGCACTCTGAGCCCCCTTTCAAAAGCAGTGAAGGCATATTTGGGATCATCATTGAATACATTTCTGCATGTCTGATACATTGGTATGTACCCTCCTGGCAGAGATGATTTTAGTGAACTGTAGAATAGTCTCCTTATGCTTTTCCATAACAGCTTTTTGCCTCTCCCCTTGTTGCTAGAAAGCCTGCTGGAAGGCCTGACAAACTGCTGGTTCCAGTTATTGATAGATTTGAGTAGCCGGGTTAAGTTGCTGCCATGACATGATGGTCTGTGCAATAGTCAGTCAGACAAGCTCTTTAGATCACCTTTCCTCTTACCCCTCAATTTATGGCTTTCCTTTCTTAGGAAGAGAGAAGGCACTATTTACACCCTGTATCAAAGCTGGGGGCTCTTGTCCTGTTCCTACCAGACTCCCCTAATAATCAAACCATTTTTAACCACCCTGGGTGGTACATGTGGAATGGAGAAGCTGTATTTGCTCCCTGTCTCTAGTGTATTGCCATGACTGCCATTCTACTTCCCTAGCTTTTTAAAGGCATGTATCTGGAGTGTGATTCAGTAAAGTGTTTCCGCTCATCATAGAATTGGTGGTTGTACCCTTAGGTGGACCGGTAATCTAAGGGGAGTCTTTGTATTGGAGGACTTAGGGACTGAGCCTTCTCACCCATTCTACTTTTAGAACTAGGCCCCTCCCCTTTTCATCAACCAAACAATATGGCCTTCAGTCCCCTCAACAGCACCTTATTTACAGGTAAGACTCTAAGACTGTACCACCACTTGTGCTGAGGGAAAGTCTTTCTTTCCATTCAGATGTGACTGCCATACCACCCGCAGGAGCCCACCACAATGAGTTAGCTGCCTGTGCCTCTATGCCGGGGTTTAAGTCGGGTTCTGGACCTCTACCCATGGCTTGTGTGGACTCAAGCACAGGATTAAAGCTGGATTTCGGGAGAGGTAGACCTTTCCTAAAGGCTCTCAGGAGCTGAGCAATGGGGTGCTTGATAAGTGAACATAGGTAACCCTGTAACACCAATACATTCATACTCCTGGTCTTCTGATATCTACAAGAGCTTTAGATGCCAGTAAACACAAAGAACTTAAAACCACTGCCACCTTTAGTTCTTCATGCAGGTATAATTTTATCTTGACAGTCTTTTTAATTTGCATGTTTAATATACTTCTCTATGTGTATTATTGAAACCACATTCATCATTGTATGCAAAATATCCTCAATCTTCACTGCCTGTTCCTCCCTGCCTGTGAATATGTGATTTACTCTTTTCTACTGGTGTGTCTGATTTACTCTCCAGATAATGTAGATGTGTCACTTCAAAAAGAGCAATCTACAAGAAGCATGGCCTTTATATTTCATTTTCTGAAGTAGATGAATAAGGGAGGAGGGAGTTCTCATAATACGTGTCATCCACGGATGATATGTACAATACCACATCCTTTTGTTAACAAGTATACGGCGAGCACATTTAACCAAGATCAATGAGAGGAAGCAGTTTGATGTCTAGCTCATCTTTAGCTCAAGCAGACCGTGCAGTTCATTCATTGTACCCTTTCATGGAAGATCTTTGTCATGCCTGAGTTAACCAGAGAAGAAAGAGGTCTAGCACAATCAAAGCACATAGACAGGGATATATATTTAATGGTCAGCACAATAGCTCAGTCACCTGGATCTCAAAGCTAAAATGATCATTCTGGATTTGAAACATTGATACTCAGCTAAGAAAAGTAACATGGCAAAGAGCAAAAAACAAACTGCCATTGAGCGTACTTTGGCTAATATCTCTCCTATAACGTTCAAGTGAAGCACTTGAAGTACAGGTTCGCGTTTTATCAAGTAACCTTATTGTAAATGCTCTACATCTATGTCAAAGCACTAAAGAAAAAGTAGCAATTCCAGTACAAATCCTATGCTGGACAGCACACAATTGCCTCTGTACCATGTTGCAAGGCTGTGCAGAATGACGCCAGCAGTAGGCCAGTCTTATTAGAAATAGTGTGGCCAATTGTTTTCCCTTTCATGCAACTCAGGGGAGCGTACAAAATTTACATGCCGCACTGCGATGACTCAAATCTGAGTAAATATAAGTCCAGGTCTTTTAGAACTGTCAGCATGAATATTTTTTTTTAACCAATTTGTAATTACACAAAAAGCAACACAGGCAGTTACAGCACATCATTTGTATAGTAGTTACATACAGAGAGTGCTTCCATTACATCAATCATGACGTAAGTACAATATCGGCAGGAGTTCTCGGTCAGCCAGTTCAATTGGGAGAATAAATAGAACCCACACCCAAACAATACCCAACAGTAAAATGCAGTAACCATGTTCAATCACTGATAGTCCAAAGATCTCCATAGTCATACATCCTCACCATATTACATCAATGAATCCATAGGAAATCCCGGCAGGTGGTCTATGCAGGGGGGGGGCTTCGCAAGACTTTTCAAGTGTCAGCATGAAGACAGTCTGAGGATTAATCTAACACAGATTTTGTTTAGCAAATCAATTTAATTTGGCGGATAGCTGGCGCCGTACAATTTTATTGACTATTGCTTCTCGGCAAAAATGTTTTATTGATTGCAGGTAGCCACCCCTTAATTGCTATTGTTTTAACAGAAAGCATGTTTCTGCTTCTTATGGTTTGGTGCTATGTCCACATTTCGTGCTCAGTACCATTATTTAAGTTAGCCAAATATTGTGCATTTTTTTCTGGTACCATGTAGGCATAGCTTTTTACCATATAAAAAGTCTCCTAAAATGTGGTTACTTGCAAATCGGGATTTGAAAAAATATCTCTATACCCATTTTTAATGGATATACAGCGCTTACTATATACACTCTGTGCTGCAGTACATATTACTTCTATATGCATTCAGAGTACTTATGCTTCTTAAAAGAACAGAGGAATACTTTAATCCATCAAATAATCCCCACTTTGCACATTCAGTTTAAAAAGCAGAGACAACATAATAGTAAAACAAGAAAAGGTGTATTTGCTGATAATTTAGCATTTTTCATTTAGCTTATTACTTATAGTCATAGCGAGAAAATGTTATTACAAGTAAAGATGTCTTTAGATGAGTCCAAAAGCAAAACTTCAGCTAAATATCTTAGATAGTACGCCTCCATAGTTCATTCAACGTCCTTTGTGTATGATAACAGAGAAACAATTTCTAAAATCAAAACCTCAGAAAAGGGACTTCCGTGTTTACCCACCTAAACTAGTAATAATGGTATAGTCAAATCTGGAAAATTACAGGGAAGGACTATTTTTAACATTTCAACAATGATCATATGCATTTCTCTAGAAATATCATTCTAATAATGTGGTCCTCATTAGGAATATAGCTTCATTGGTCTCTTGAATTATAGGTCACAATGACTTGTTGCACAGTTACTTATAGATTCCGGAGTGGATATATATCAGTCAAATTAAATGGATTAAATGTAGGGTATATTTCACTGTGATGTCTTAAAAGGGTGAGAATGCCAATGTCAATGGACCTATAATCTCAATATACAGTGGGAAATTTAGGACCACACAATAAAACTCAGAGTCAATACCTTGAAGTTAAAAGGTTTATTACAAACTCAAAGCCAGACTGATAAATATCAATCTTAAGAACATAGTATAGATATACAAGATTGCCAAAGGAAGACCAAAGCATTGTATAATATTGGTCCTCTAGAGCAAAGAGCATATAAGAATTTCTGTAGCTGCAATACGGAACATAAGGAAATGTATTTGATGACTAGACAAATGGTTTCAATCCTTGTCCCCATACGCGGAAAAAAGATTCACACATCTGGTAAACCTTACACTAAACTAAGGATACGAAGCCCTATTGAATCAAGGAAGCAAGAAGGGTGTCAGCATCAGAACCTCTGTAGAAGTTCAATAGGTAAGGAGTCATGTATAGCATAAAACTACACAATCAGAGATGTCAGGAGAGGTCTGTACCTCTTCAAGTCTAAAGGGAATCTGACTAAACATATGTGGGTTCACTAATTTAAATGCACAAAGAATAATTAAGAACTATAACGTCACACATCACAGTACTTTTCCAGTTCTCAGAAATAAACTTGGCACCTTGCATACCACTCCAATATTCCAGCTCCCGCATCCAAAGCATCCTTGGGTTCCTCCCGCCCTCTGATAGTACCAACTGGTAACACTCCCTTTGTTCTTCATTAAAAGTATTTGACCTTGTCAGTTCTTCCTCTCCTAAGTACCTCTGAAATACAATGTGCTTTTCACTAACTAATGAATGCCTTTAGCCTGCATTTGCAGAGGAAAAAACGTGCAGAAAAACAACTTTCAGGTTAGTATTAAATGTCTCAACTGTAAGTTAGGGAACATAATCACGCTAACTTAACAGTTTTCTTTAAATGCATTGTAGTGCCACAAACTACATAAAATCCAATAAATGTTATTTTTAATAAAGGAATCAAGCTATTTTATACTGTACTTTTTATGTGGCACAAGAAACTAATACATGTTTTATTAAGCAAAAACGACAACTGGTCACAATTTATCAAAAAGGCTTTGAACACACATATGGTTAATTCTCACGCATCCCTGGCGAATGCACTGCATCAAATGCATTTTATTGCACCACCTTACAATATAAACCTATAGAAAATTAATATCAGTAATCCAATTGTTTCTGAAAATAAAAAGGTCAATATGCACGCACATACACATATAAATCAAAACACACAATAAATGCACTTTCTATACATTTGGTGCACCATATCTCACTAGTCTTAATATGCTACTCCAAATGTGTCATTTTAATCAATTGTCACTCTTACAGCACCCTTTCCCCTAAAGTTTGTAGCATGCTGCCCATATTCACTTTGTGCCCCTTCACACTAAAGTGTTTAAATCTTTGTGTGGTTTTGCTTCAAATAATGTATACCAAGGGTCCTGGTTGTGAAAAGGATTTACAGTTGGGCCTACCATATCAGCAAATTGAACACTTTAAAAAGATTTACAAAAAATGGTGAGAGCACAGTGATGGTGATTGGCTGTCCCAAGAAAATTAAATGTGTAGACAAGGATGGATACTGGGTCCTAAGGGAGGGGTGTATACTTACATTGTACACAAGATGGAACTAAAATGATTTTGTGATTCAAGAGCATGATCAGCAGCATAATGATTCAATGCTTTTAAGTAAAAAAGACTTGACCAAATCTAAAAACAGAGGAGCATATTTACGATTTTTGTGCCACAGGGCAGTGCAGCAAGTCAACTTGCTGTGCTTCCGTGGATCACAGGAAAAGGACATGAATGTGCTGTATTTATCCTATACGGCACATCCTTGTCCTTTTCCCTTGCAGTGGTGTAGTCTTGTCAGCCTTGAGCAAACGCATGCATGGTTGCACCATGGTGCAAGGGTACCTGTGTTGCAGGCAAAATTGTTTTTGTGCAGGAAGGGGCACCTTCCTGCACAAAAGCAATCCGGTGAGGCAGATTGCAGCACACATAGAAGGAGGAAAAAACAAGGAGAAATAAAGATATTTCTCCTTGTTATGCCTCTCCTGGGGAGATCCATCTTTTTGGTACATTACCAGGTTTACCTGTTCTTGCAAATCTGGGAACGTGTCAAAATCCATGGATGTTGCAATTGCCTTCCTGGCGCAGAGTAATGCAATGCAGCAATATGTGCTGCGTTACATTACTTTAGAATTATGAAGCAACGCAGTGCCACGCAAGGTGGACTTGCGTGGCTTCATAAATCTCATTTTACATTTGCGTCGCTCTTCCACCACATTGCGTGTTGCAAGAGTGACGCAAAGGAGCTCATATATATGCCTCAAAGTGTTATGTCACTGGAAGAGTAAAGTGATCTTGGACTGTAAGTTAAAGCATACAACTTGAAGACGATAATGATCTAAAATTAATGTTGAATGGCACATGCAACGTACATGCATCCTCCATCAATAGTTCACCCTCTGCTCAGCAATTCTTCACCAAGTTTATAGAAAGCTAACCTCCATGTCTGAAACTGGACACTTTATATAGCATGGACGCAGTAGCGGCTGGTAGGAGATGGTGGCGGCAGATGTTGTGGGGGATATAAATAAAAAATAAAACTTACCTGCTGGTTACCGTTGCCATCACCAGCCGCCGCCTCTCCTCAGCAGGAACAGGAAGCCCCCCGGCCTCCAGACCTCCTTAGAAAACCATGTAGCTACTAATTGCAGCATCGTGATTGGTCTGAACACTGTGGTACAGCACTCAGAGAGGGAGTGGAAACCTGGGCATGTTCTATGCCCAGGCTGTAATGCAGCCAGGGTGGAGAACATACAAAGTGTGAATGACTGTTAATCCTCCTGCCTGTGACGTGGGTGCGGGTGGCAACTCTAATACAAAAAATAAAATGATAATAACGCTCCGTAATTATCATTTTATTTTTTCCTTTGCAGTGGTGGGGGGATGCTCCTCCGCCATAGTGGGGGAGCCGCCACTGCATGGTCTGCATGTTGCATGCAGACACTGAAATGCAAAGTCGACATGGCACGACATTGATTGTGACTAACCAACTACTATCATTGAGCTGAGTCCCAAACAGTGAGTAACTATAGCGCACGGTATTTGTAACTTGCACTGCACATCTAAACTCTACACAAACCATTGAACGCAACCTTGAGCCAGCCAACAAACACAGGCAAAAATAATAAGGTACAATGAAATAAATCTCATGTTCAATTTCTACCCATTATCTGCCAGGAACTGTGCATCAGTAAATTTACTAGAAGAACATTTATGAACATGTGGGCTGATTACTCACAGTTAATATAACATATTATATTCCTATGGCTTTATCAAATATAAAACAAAGCAAAGTTGGCGTACAACACTGCACGCTAAACAGAGAGAAAACGTTTCCAGGCACCCAAAGCAGGCATCTGCCAATATCAAGGCTCCATGAACCAAAGAAAGCACTCCGTGTATTATTTTAATTTTTTTAATCATTGCCATCCACCAATCAAATCAAGCAATATTGTAAAATTCACGGTTTCAAAGTAACAAAAAAGACCTAGAACAGCAGCAGACATGCTTTCTGCAGCGTTTTCAGGCTGCTAAACATCTAATCTGGTTAGCCTGATGTGGTTTTGTTGTTTTCTCATCGATCATAGTCCTGACAAAGCAAAACTGATGAAGCAAAATGCGATTTGCTTTTGCTTCCGGATTTAAACGGTAGAGTCTGTCCTACAAAGATTAGGCTAGAAACTCAGACAGACCAGGACTTATCATTAGTGTGTCTTTGTGGGAAGTGAACAGAAACTTTCACATATCCTGCCCAGCATAGAAAGACATTTAGGGCACAGTACCTGAGTACAAAGTTTCCAGTTTCGGGTGGGGATACTGGAGGGCTGGAAACCCTGTTTCCGGATGGTATTCTCACACCAGAAAACATAAATTCTGAGGTTTCTCCCAGAAATGTGGAATAACCACACAGACCTGGCGATACTGAATCCTTTCCCATGTGGTTATCACCGATTCCACGGAGAAATCTACAGACATTTTCTGTCTACTCTGATCATGTGGGAAGGGCCGGCAGGAGGGCCAATTGGGTCCGGTGGTGCAATGGGTGGGGTAGGGTGAGGAACAGCTTGAGCTACTTCTGGGAGAGCAATGTCTGCGCCCACCTGCTTCTGCAGAGTTTGGGAAAGGGCTGGACTGTGCTCCTGCCTGCAGATTCTGCCCCTGCAGCCCGTAAATAGGTCTACTGTCTCCAGGTCTGCATTTATCGAGTCTGGAGTTTGTGGCCCCAATTATTCAAGTCCAGTAGACAATGAAATTGTGGGTGATTGATTTTCACCCAAAGATATTGCTCTAGGTGAAATTCCAACACTAGATAGCCGTACCACAGCCAGATTTATTTTGGATGGTAACAGAAATTTCTATTATTTCAATGGAGAGCTCTGCATTGGTGGAATTTCCCTGTTCCTACCAGCCCTGTGATGGAAGTAATTCCAGTAGACAAAATCCCACTGGATGAGAATCCTCAAGTGGTTGATTTACGTCTTCCTTCACATGACAGAGAATTGTATTTTGCCATGCTGCTCTAAACTGAGGTCCTGTCTACCTACATTGCAAAACTAATTAACGCAAAGAAAAAGAAAATTAGTAGCTCTCTATGGGAAGAAACAAGATGGCAGCCACTTAGGAGGCTGCTAGTAGCACGCAAACCACAAGAGAGTTTAAGTTATGAAAATATATTGACCAGAGAAGCAGATGACCCTTGATGTGGAACTGGGATCCCTTGGTGCCATAGGGTGCTGCCAACGGCTGATTTGGATTGCTGTCGGGTTAGTAGTGTTGAGACGACTTGCCACAGCGGCATCGGTGCACTCACCCTGCGCTGCCTGCTGCACTGCGATCACTGCTCAACTACCGGCGACTACCGGGATGGGAACAAAACCTGCAGATGGGAGCTCTAAAACTAAAGGTGCTCGCCCCCTGATCCAGAATGCTCCTGGGATGGCGGAGCATGGAGGTGAGAACGTGGGGGAGGCAACACCACGTCATGGATGCCAAAGACCGGCGCAACAGAGTGAGCAAACTTCAGAGAGGAAGGGAAGGGGTGGGGCCGACGGGAAGCTACGCCTGGCGGGCCCAACAGTGGCTGATCTCCTTCGGGGACCTGCCGCAAGACAAGAGCAGAAAACCGCCATGGTGGGGAGCCAAGGGGAACTGCAGGGAGCCAATGCACTTCAATGCTCACTCTGAGCAGATGCCAGGAGAGACACCGGGGATGGAACGTGCCCCAGAGACACTGGGGTAGAAGCAAACAGCTGCGCAGTGTTCCTTTTATGCTAAGGCATCCATTGAAAGAAGATTATAAGCCACAGGCCTTTCTAGTGTACTTTGGGAACTTTTTGCTGCGGCATGCAATCTTTGAAAAAGCTAGGCTTGAAGAGAAGAGGTCCAGTGGGGGAGTAACCGTTCTTTGTGCCGACGGATTTCTGCCACACTACAGTTGAGAGGAGCTGGTGGCTAAGACAGCTGATAAATCCCTTTCAGGACAAGAATGCGCAAGCCTTCCTGATTAATCCAGCATGGCTAAAAGTGATTTGGGTAGGGCAAACGACATTTTATGTTTCAGAGATTAAGGCAAAGGAATATCTGGAAGGTTTAAAAACATAAGGGATGTTTAGTTTTGATTAGAAATTATATTAATGGAAGGATGACTAGGAATATAGGAATGTAATTAGAAAGTAGATGTTAAAGGGAGAGTAGCGACCATAGCTGGCATTTCCTAAAGCAAAAACAACAACAAAAAGAAAGAAAGAAAAGAAAAGAAAAGAAAAAAGAAAAATAGGAACCAATAGCCTTCTCTCTCAGGGCAGTATATATAAGGTTGTATTATTATGTAGCTCTTGGGTCATGTGTGCTGCACCCATTGCACTCAGGCTAACAGTCTGAGTGCTTCTCAGGGGTGGTGGTGGGAAGGTGGTGTTGGGGGAGTGGGTGGAGAGGGTGGTCCGGGGTGAGGGGGGGAGGTGTGGGTGCAAATTCAGAAAATATATGCCCAGAGATGAAACAGAGCCTAATACAAAATTGGCACTTTATGTAAGGATAGAGTTTTATGTAGGCATACCATGCTGGTACAAATAGGGTTCAAATGTGTAGAATAAATATTTGCTCGATAAATGTGGGCGGGCCTAATGATAGAGGCTGAGGTAGGCTGAATTTGTGAGGAAGAATGCTCTCGATGTTGTGTGTTTGCAAGAGACACATATTTCATGGGGGAAAGGGGGTTGATGGGTATCGGGGAATACAGCATGTTGGCCTGTACTTCTCAGAGCTCCAATACCCCGGGAGTTGCGATACTTGCAAAGGTCGCCATGGGGCTGACCAAACGTAAGCTGTCAGATACGCTGGGACGATGGGCACTGGTGGAGTTGGAGGTAGGCCTTACAGTATGTGCGCTATATGGGTCAAATCAAGATGACCTGAAGATCTTTGAGGACCATGAGGTGGAGCTCGCAACTTGGCCTTGTCCACTGGTTATCTGTGGCGACTTTAATATATTAGCTGAGACCTGCTGCGGCCAGCGGTACCAAGGGAGAAAGCCTAGAGTTTATAGGGCACTGACTTCCCTCATGAATAGCCACGGCTTGGTCGACATCTGGAGTATTAAAGGCCCAAATAATCCAGGCTATACGTACTATTCCTGCCCTCACAAGAAGCATGTTAGGCTTGACTACTTCCTAACTACAATGGATCTTGTTAATAAAGTGGGAATTAGGAAGCTTCCAAAGGTGATATCCGATCACAATCTGCTTATTTTTAAATTGAGGTTTTCGTGGCCAGTAAAGCAGGTAATAAGTGGACTATTGATAGAAAGCTTCTTGCAAACAGTGCCTATATTAAACATATTAAGAATTGGGCCCAAGATGTTTTTGACATTAACAGATATAGCGCGAGTAGGGGCATAGTTTGGGATGCTTTTAAGGCTGGTCTAAGGGGTGAAATGATTAGTTTTGTCGCCTGTACAAGGAAGCAGCGGCTGAAGAAGAGCATCTGACATTGATAGCGCAGGGGCAGGAGGTGGCAAGAACTCAGCTCCGGATCATCACTCTTAAAGCTGAAATAAGCAGCTGGCTTACCCAGAAGTCGGCGGAAGAATCCCAGACACAGCAAAATAAGTTATATGAGTATGGAGAACTAGTGGGGAAGAGGCTAGCACTACGGCCTCTACATAAGACAGTTGGGAACTCAATATCCTCAATTGAGGAGAATGGACAAACTTATACAGAGACTACTGATATTCTAGGGGTATTTCAAGAATATTACCAGCTTCTATATAAGGAAGACACAGGACCACGGCAAGAAACCTCACAAATGGTAACAGAAAGCAGAACTTGTGGTTATTCTCAATTATCTGGCTAAGAATGGGTTAGAAGAGGATTTCACACTTGGGGAGGTTCTAGCAGCACTGTACGACTTACCATCAGGGAATGCTGCCAGCCCGACAAGATTTCCCTAGAACTATGTAAGGCACTACAAACATTGATAGCCCTCATATTACTGGATCTGTTTATGGGAGTGCAGCATAGTGGCCTTCCACCAGAGTCCTGGAAAGAGACAGATATTATTATATTTACTAAAGAAGACAAACCACTGGATAACCCAGCTTCATATAGGCCGATATCCCTGATCAACTCTGACACCAAGATATACTCTAAAATATTGGCTACTCGGCTTGGGAGGGTTATAGGTCATCTGGTAATACCCTGGAAGCATGGTTTTATTCCTGGGAAAGGGACAACTGACCACGTTAGACGGGCTATAACACTGTTTGACATCCAGGCTGAAATAGGGGGGCAGATGGCTGTGATTCTCCTCGATGCCAAGAAGGCATTTGATCGGGTTGCCTGGGTTTTCTTGTGGGGATTACTCGAGTTAAAAAGTTTTGGCCTCCAAATTATCACGGCCATTAGAGCCATGTATTCTGCTCCAAGAGCTTGGCTGCAGTTGATGGGGAAGGAATCAGGAAGTACACTAATATCAAGGGGAACTAGACAGGGTTGGCCCTGATTCTCAATTCCATTTGCCTTGTATATAATCCCTTTGATAGAGAATCTCTTAAGAAATCAAGGGATCAAGCAGATTATATGCAAAGGGTTTGAGACCAAGATGTGAGCGTACGCCGATGATATTGCTATTTTAACCACTAATCCGACAGATGCAATCAGGGAAGCTGTCACTATTACTGAAGAGTATAGGCAAGCATCAGGATACTCTTTGAACGAAGTTAAAATGCTAGTAATTTGTACAGATTATGTAACTTTAGTGACTCTCGGCATGTAGAAACTGCAGAATAATTTGGGATCCGCATTAGACCAAAGGTAGATACAATAGTTAAGATCAATTTTAATCCCTTTATAAATACAATATCTACGGACCTCAAAAAGATAAATGGACTGCACCTGTCTATTATCAGTCGAGAAAACGTTTTAAAAATGACCATGCTGTCAGAAATGTTATATCTGTTTCGGTCATTTCAGATGGCAGTTGATGTACTGATTTTAAAGACATTAGAATCCATTTTTTCAAACTTCGTTTGGCAATACGGGAAAGTGAGACCCTCATTAAAGGACAGGGCGGGCTGTCTACCCCGAATATTACACTCCATTATTGTGCGGCCCTTTTACATCACTGTCTATTTTAGTCAGTGTGGATACTGATAAAGAGGTAGAAGATGAAAGATATAAAAGAATACCGACGATATACGAGCTTGCCATGGCGAAGGAGGCCGTGGGGCTGCTGCTGCGGCAGGTAGAGCAGAGCTATTATAAGAAGGTTCGATTTAAGGTGGTGTATAGTGCTTGGAAAATCTGGGATAAAGTGTACAAAGCTTTGGCAATTCCAAAGCTTTGCTGGTATACTCCCTTTTTGCGATCCTCTCTCTTTCCAATCCCTCTTTTATGAACTATGTGAAGGCAGTGGGAACAGCTAGGCCTGGTAACTATGGGGGACTTATATATGTCAGATCAGGTATGCCCCTTTACCTTGCTGCGTTACAACAAACAAATGATGGACGGAATGCTGACAATGCATACATTCTCCCCCAGTCAAGAGATCTGGGTTAAATCCATCGTTCTTTTGCCCACTACACCACCCCAGTTTAGACATGGCCATATGCAAATCAGTCTTGACCCTGTGCCTCATGGGAACAGTCCAGCCCGAACTGCCAAGCCATGTCTTCCCTGGACCAGAATCAAGCATCCTAGGACCGGTTTCTGGTATCAGCCGTCATCAGCCAGGATAGCTTGACTCCAGTGGCGTAGTGAATGTATGACATTGTTCTGCATTCTGTCCATCAATTGTTGTTTTTGCATTTGTCACCCCGAGTGGGAAGGGTATGCTCAGACGTGAGTCCCTTGCTCTCCATGCCACTGGAATCAAGCTATCCTGGCTGACGAGGGCTGAAAGCCCGAAACCGGTCCTAGGATGCTTGTTTCCAGTCCAGGGAGGACCTGGCTTGGCAGTTCGGGCTGGACTGTTCCCATGGGGCACAGGGCCAAGACTGATTTGCATATGGCTGGGTTCAAACTGGAATGGCATGGTGAGCAAAAAAACGATGGATTTAGGCCCAGATCTCTGTACTGGGGTGAATGTATGACATTGTTCTGCATTCTGTCCATCAATTGTTGTTTTTGCATTTGTCACCCCGAGTGGGAAGGGTATGCTCAGACGTGAGTCCCTTGCTCTCCATGCCACTGGAATCAAGCTATCCTGGCTGACGAGGGCTGAAAGCCCGAAACCGGTCCTAGGATGCTTGTTTCCAGTCCAGGGAGGACCTGGCTTGGCAGTTCGGGCTGGACTGTTCCCATGGGGCACAGGGCCAAGACTAATTTGCATATGGCTGGGTTCAAACTGGAATGGCATGGTGAGCAAAAAAACGATGGATTTAGGCCCAGATCTCTGTACTGGGGTGAATGTATGACATTGTTCTGCATTCTGTCCATCAATTGTTGTTTTTGCATTTGTCACCCCGAGTGGGAAGGGTATGCTCAGACGTGAGTCCCTTGCTCTCCATGCCACTGGAATCAAGCTATCCTGGCTGACGAGGGCTGAAAGCCCGAAACCGGTCCTAGGAGGATGCTTGTTTCCAGTCCAGGGAGGACCTGGCTTGGCAGTTCGGGCTGGACTGTTCCCATGGGGCACAGGGCCAAGACTGATTTGCATATGGCTGGGTTCAAACTGGAATGGCATGGTGAGCAAAAAAACGATGGATTTAGGCCCAGATCTCTGTACTGGGGTGAATGTATGACATTGTTCTGCATTCTGTCCATCAATTGTTGTTTTTGCATTTGTCACCCCGAGTGGGAAGGGTATGCTCAGACGTGAGTCCCTTGCTCTCCATGCCACTGGAATCAAGCTATCCTGGCTGACGAGGGCTGAAAGCCCGAAACAGGTCCTAGGATGCTTGTTTCCAGTCCAGGGAGGACCTGGCTTGGCAGTTCGGGCTGGACTGTTCCCATGGGGCACAGGGCCAAGACTGATTTGCATATGGCTGGGTTCAAACTGGAATGGCATGGTGAGCAAAAAAACGATGGATTTAGGCCCAGATCTCTGTACTGGGGTGAATGTATGACATTGTTCTGCATTCTGTCCATCAATTGTTGTTTTTGCATTTGTCACCCCGAGTGGGAAGGGTATGCTCAGACGTGAGTCCCTTGCTCTCCATGCCACTGGAATCAAGCTATCCTGGCTGACGAGGGCTGAAAGCCCGAAACCGGTCCTAGGATGCTTGTTTCCAGTCCAGGGAGGACCTGGCTTGGCAGTTCGGGCTGGACTGTTCCCATGGGGCACAGGGCCAAGACTTATTTGCATATGGCTGGGTTCAAACTGGAATGGCATGGTGAGCAAAAAAACGATGGATTTAGGCCCAGATCTCTGTACTGGGGTGAATGTATGACATTGTTCTGCATTCTGTCCATCAATTGTTGTTTTTGCATTTGTCACCCCGAGTGGGAAGGGTATGCTCAGACGTGAGTCCCTTGCTCTCCATGCCACTGGAATCAAGCTATCCTGGCTGACGAGGGCTGAAAGCCCGAAACCGGTCCTAGGATGCTTGTTTCCAGTCCAGGGAGGACCTGGCTTGGCAGTTCGGGCTGGACTGTTCCCATGGGGCACAGGGCCAAGACTGATTTGCATATGGCTGGGTTCAAACTGGAATGGCATGGTGAGCAAAAAAACGATGGATTTAGGCCCAGATCTCTGTACTGGGGTGAATGTATGACATTGTTCTGCATTCTGTCCATCAATTGTTGTTTTTGCATTTGTCACCCCGAGTGGGAAGGGTATGCTCAGACGTGAGTCCCTTGCTCTCCATGCCACTGGAATCAAGCTATCCTGGCTGACGAGGGCTGAAAGCCCGAAACCGGTCCTAGGATGCTTGTTTCCAGTCCAGGGAGGACCTGGCTTGGCAGTTCGGGCTGGACTGTTCCCATGGGGCACAGGGCCAAGACTGATTTGCATATGGCTGGGTTCAAACTGGAATGGCATGGTGAGCAAAAAAACGATGGATTTAGGCCCAGATCTCTGTACTGGGGTGAATGTATGACATTGTTCTGCATTCTGTCCATCAATTGTTGTTTTTGCATTTGTCACCCCGAGTGGGAAGGGTATGCTCAGACGTGAGTCCCTTGCTCTCCATGCCACTGGAATCAAGCTATCCTGGCTGACGAGGGCTGAAAGCCCGAAACCGGTCCTAGGATGCTTGTTTCCAGTCCAGGGAGGACCTGGCTTGGCAGTTCGGGCTGGACTGTTCCCATGGGGCACAGGGCCAAGACTGATTTGCATATGGCTGGGTTCAAACTGGAATGGCATGGTGAGCAAAAAAACGATGGATTTAGGCCCAGATCTCTGTACTGGGGTGAATGTATGACATTGTTCTGCATTCTGTCCATCAATTGTTGTTTTTGCATTTGTCACCCCGAGTGGGAAGGGTATGCTCAGACGTGAGTCCCTTGCTCTCCATGCCACTGGAATCAAGCTATCCTGGCTGACGAGGGCTGAAAGCCCGAAACCGGTCCTAGGATGCTTGTTTCCAGTCCAGGGAGGACCTGGCTTGGCAGTTCGGGCTGGACTGTTCCCATGGGGCACAGGGCCAAGACTGATTTGCATATGGCTGGGTTCAAACTGGAATGGCATGGTGAGCAAAAAAACGATGGATTTAGGCCCAGATCTCTGTACTGGGGTGAATGTATGACATTGTTCTGCATTCTGTCCATCAATTGTTGTTTTTGCCTTTACCTTGCTGCAGCAAGGTTTTGGGATTCCCAATCAGCAGTATTTTAAATATGTGCAAATCCAGGAATTACTTACTACCCGCAGAGCAGCTATTTCTCTAGATAAAATACTGGTAGTTCAGGTAATCGCTCGGAAGAACAATAGAATAAAGAACATCTACAGTGTATTGCTCGATAGTTTGCCAGATGATCTAGAGAAAATTGAAATTAACTGGGCTAGGAAGCTGAATAACTCCGATGTTGATATATATATGGCATTGCCATTAACTGCAAAGATACTCAAGTTTGAAGGCACAACATTACAAAACTGTATTTAATTTGTATTTTACCCCTGCTAAGCTATTTGGCTGGGGCAAGAGAACAGATGATAATTGCACTAGGAGTTGGGAGGGGTCGTTTACAATAATACACATGTTTTATGACTGTGCCAGACTGCTTCCCATGAAGAATGGGGTGGTGGATTTTTGAGAAGGATTGTTTGGTCGCAGGATTAACTTAGCCCCCACCCTGATGCTTATGGGATATGACAGCTGCATTGGCCTGGACACTTCGCAGAAGAATTGTGTATTTGTTGGTACAGCTGCATTCAGGATAATAGTTGCAGCTAGATGGAAGGACACTGATCCTCCCACCTTTCAGATATGGCTAGCATGGCTTCTGGGGATATACAATCAAGAAACTGCACTGTATGCATGCAGGGGCAGGCAGGCTAGGAAACTTGGGGGAAAAATCTGGTCGGCAATCGCAAAATGGAGAAAAGATGCCAGATGCCCTGATAGTGCGAGAGGCGGAGGGCTTTGGGAATTATCCTAATATTATGTAGCTCAAAGGGGCGATGCAACTAGTCTCCAGCCAGGAATATATGTAAATGCATCAGCGTTGTGTAAATAATTATGAACTACTGCCTTCTTTCTAACTGCTTCGTATTTATGGTAT
Source organism: Triturus cristatus (assembly GCF_964204655.1). NCBI lineage: Eukaryota > Metazoa > Chordata > Amphibia > Caudata > Salamandridae > Triturus > Triturus cristatus. The sequence continues at coordinate 311,638,684 of NC_140588.1, read as the reverse complement.
TCATGATGTCTTTTTTTAAATACTAATTTACAAGTGGCATGTATTTATGTATGTTTTCCATCTCGTTTTAATTATATGTATGACCTTTTTATAATACTGTAATTGGATCTCTCTGGATATTTAATAAAAAAAAGAAAGAAAAACAAAATAAGAAAAAATGATGCTTCAGTTTTGAAGAAATACTGGAAAGCAGCCTTACCATTTCTTTTATTGACTGAATTTAACTACTTTGAACGCATCTGAAAACACATTAATGCAATGCAATTTAGACTCCACCCTTACACGTAATAGAAATGCAATTACAGATCTGCATTTGACATTATATTCATTGGGTGCCTTACCTTCATTATCATGTGTAAAGAGTTCAAAAGTGTTAATGAAATGTTTTACTGTAGAGACTAGAGATTTATATATTCGGCCACTTATGTTTAAATTGAAAGCATATATTCTTCATTCACGTTTTAAACGTACACTTCACGTTATACTTACATATGTAAACATGTACTGCTTTGCTCACATTTTACATATATTTTTCAAGTTACACATGCACATGTATAATCATGTATTCGAAGTGCACATTAATGCTTAATTAAATTTAACCTGACTGTAGGCATCAGTGAAATGCATTTTGAATGCCAGTATGTTCAAGACTGAGAATCGCAGTCTCAGTTTGATGCGTTGGTAATTCAGAGGTATGCTGAAGATGCACTCAAGTCATGTTTTGATTGGTCACTGTTGGTGTGAAAGGGAGATAAGGACGTTTCTGCATCCCCTGTTACTTTCAAGTTTGTGTCACGCAGTTAGAGTAACAGCAGATTCCCTTTAGACTTCAAGAGGTAGAGGCCTTGTTGCTTGCCTTGCTCTTGTGAGTAGGAAGCTTTATGCTACAAACTTAGGGGCCTACTTACAAGGAGCTTGTGAAGCCAATGCGTCACAATTTTTGACACATTGTACTCCATAACTACAAGGTGAGGGATCTTGGAGGATGCGTCCCTTTTTGGAGTCCTGCGTCAAAAGGAACCTGCCTCGGAACCGCCTCCATCAAGTAAGTATTAAAATATGCAAGGTAGAAGTTCCATTGTAAAATCCACCGTCAAACAGATACAAGGATATTTATGAGATTCTTTTCAAAGTGACGCATTGTCAGATAGCGTCAAAAATTCTGTCCCTTTGAAACCCACATGTAGGAAATGATGCATTGACATTGTTACATAAAGAGAAGCTAGTCAGAACAGTGTGGCAACCACAACCACAAAATGGAGAGGCTCATTTTTAAGCTAGGAGCACGTTTATTGCCAGAGGACTACCCTCATTGGACTCAGGGGGGATGAGGTCAACACCATTACCAGCTGAGGAGGGAGTCCATTGTAGAGCTGCTACACGTGATTGTGCAAAAGCTCCAGCTAACACCTGTGAGGTCTACCAACATCCCTCCACAGGTGAAGGTCATGGCGGTACTACACATGCTGGCATCAGGGTCCTTCCAGATAACAGCCAACAGAGTGGCCAGAATCTCCCAGGCAAATTCCTCCTCATTCCTGTACCCTGTTCTGGATGCCATCATCCATCTGACACCCCCTACCTCCTCTTCACCAACACCCACGATCTGCAGCTGGAGACATAAAAGGGTTTTATACCATCGCTGGGCTCCTACAGGTGCTGGGTGCCATGGACTGCACACATGAGCAACTGGTTCCCCCTGCAACCACATCCTATTTCTATAGGAACCAGAAGCACACACACTCCATAAATGTTTAGGCCATCGTGCACCATCAGGGCCTGTTCACTAAAGTGCTGGCCAAATACCCCGGGAGTGTGCATGATGCATACATATTCAGGCACTCCATCATAAATGACCACTTCCAGAATGGACAACATGAGAATGGCCTACTTGTAGGTAAACAAAACTCTAATACCTAACACACCCATTAACAATTAGAAATGAATGACAGAATATTCATCTCTGTGTCTGTTGACACAGATAGGCACATAAGTGTGAGGGATGTGCCTCATACATGCTCCATGCATCAAGGTGCATTTGTCATGCAAACCCCCAAGTTATACATGTCAAGACACGCAAAGTCACCATGGCTCCCTTTGAATGGTGGAAGAGTACAAAGCAATGCATTGCTGGGCCAACTGCTTGCTGTGCAGCACAACTGTGTGGAAGGAAGAGGTCCCATGGGGTTTCAGGGGGTCCCTACATGCCACTCCCATAGTTCATCAGGCCTTTCATGTATCCCACCACCTACATGTGTGGTTTAACATGGACATTTGCATGTGTCAATGTAAGGCATGTCTGCTACGTCACTACCTACCTAAGGGAGACAACTATCCAAATATTTGATCTCCAATCGGCCACTTCACACATGTAGTGGAAGCACATAACATAGATTGATCAGGAGCATCTCCAAACATGCATCAAAGAAAACTTCAGAATCAACACGACAGTCAGGATGCAGAAGTTTACAATGTATCAGCCCATGCTCAGATTTTGCTATTACACAGAGTAATGGAGGAGGCTTGTTACGAACAACTGTCTGACTAACACATATTGTGAAACCAACACTAGAAATCTGTATGAGAATGTAACTACACATAACACACTTTGTCTCGCATGTATCTGTAACAGTTAACAAAAGCATTGACAGTTGCCCTTTCTTTTCACTTTCAGCTGACCAGGGGTATATGCTTCAGCTGTGGGCAATGGCCCCATATGCACAACCCCAGACTGAGAAGTCCTAAAACCAGGCACTCAGCAAGACACAGAATATTGTTGAGGAAACATTTGGCCTGCTGAAAGCCAAGTTCTGTTGTATGGACAGTTCAGGGAGTAGATTGCTCTACTCTCCCCCCCCCCAGCTGTGTGCAAAATGATACTAGTGTGTGCCATATTACACAATATATGTGTGTGAACTAATGTCCCCTGGGATGGGAACCAACAACAGCAGGACCCAATGGAGGAGAAGGAGGAGGATCATACTGATGGTGGAGGCATCTAAAGCACTGCTGTTGGCAATTGCAGACACACACTCATTGCGCAATATTTCATCACTTGATTTACATGTTCCGGACTGAGCCATTAACCAACATGTTGTAAAGGTTCAACATAACAATAAATGTTTTAAACCAATAGTTGCCTTTGCAATTATATCACAGTCCCTGGAAACACCAACTTACACACATCTCATCAACTAGAAGTAGCCTTCAAAAGTTTACAATCAGGTTGGAAGGTAGGCATCAGCGTCAAAGCATTAGAAACAATGCGCTGTGCATTGTAATGTGTTGTGTGTGACTTGTGCCTTCCCCATTTCAATGTGTCAGTAAAAAACCATGCTTTAGTAGGAAATGTGACACTCTAGTAGGAAAGGTTACACTTTTCTGGGAAAGGTGACTTTTTAGTAGTAAACCTGACACTTTTGTTGAAAGGATGACACAAAACGTGATGCTTGAGTAAGAAAGGCTGACACTTTTCTAGGAAAGGAGACTTTTTAGTAGTAAACATGGCGCTTTTGCAGGAAAGGTGATGCTTTAGCACAAAACGTGATGTCTAAGTAGGGAAGGCTGACACTTTTCTAGGAAAGGAGACTTTTTAGCAGTAAATGTTACGCTTTTGTAGAAAAGGTGACACTTTAGCAAAAAAGGTGAGGCTTGATTAGGAAAGGCTGACACTTTTCTAGGAAAGGACCTGACTTTTTAGTGGTAAACATCACACTTTTATAGCAAAAGGTTCTGCTGTAGCAGAAAACGTAACGCTTTAGTGGAAAGAGCTTCGGGCGAAGCCACACATCAACGCCAAAGTATCAAATACAATGCATTGGGCATTGTGTAACCCGTGACTTGGCTATTTCTCTAGCGAAGCGTCAGACAAAAACAATGCTATAGTAGGATCTGTGATGCATACGTCAGAAGCATGACGCATCCACACAGGAAATGACGCAATGGCTCTTCCATGCTGCAAACCAGGAAGTCTGAAGTTCCTTTCCCTTTCACTTACAGACATTTTGTCTGTGCTGGCTGGAGGCAGTGATTGTTGCTTGCTGGAGAGTTTGGTGCTGTTTCTTGGTCTTGTTGGTGTCTCTGTTGTCCCTATGGTGTCCCAACACGGTCATTTTTGTCTTGCAATTGCATTTTGTGTTGTTTTGTCAAGTGTTTGCTGAAACAGAGGTTTAAAGTTATAGGGGCAGGGGGAAGGATTAGTGGATCTGTTGCTTGGATTAAGGTGGCTAGTGTGGGTGTTGAGCTGTTGGGCAGGGCCAAGAACCTTATGGTTAAGGAGTTTGGGGGCCTGCTGTGGCTGTTAGTCAAGAACCTGCCCAACATGGTCGGAAATGGAGGCAGGGTTAGTCAAGATTAGTCAACGTTACCCCACCCGTGAGAGAAGGCACCGGTGGGTGAAGGTGTGGTTCCAGTTGAGTCAACTCAAACAAGGGCAGGCAGATGTCATCAGCCAGGAGCAAGATCTCCTGGATCACCTGAGGATAGAATTTGGTGTGGGTACCGGTAAGTCCCTATACACCATGAGCTAGTAGATATGTGGCTTTTGCACAATACTTTAAATGGTTTACATTCCAGAAGGGCCATATATGTATATAGGTTACTATGGCATGATACGGGCTAACTCCTGGCCACATGGGCATGTTAAAAGGGGCATTACAATATCTCAAAAATACCGTGCAGGGGAGGCCTAGTGGTGATGTGGGACCCATCTGACACTGTGCAGGGAGTATTGTCACCTGGCCTGATAGGTCATTACTTACTCAGAACTGTGGGGCCACCTGCCATGTATGTTGCAGGGGAGCACACTCACATGACATCAGGCCACAGGTTGGACAGGGTGTTTGCCCCCCAAATGGTCACACATATGTCGATGTTGCAAAATATGGTAAGCATTCCTTTATGAGCCTGTATGGGCCTTGACTGATCATCGTTCATTTACCGTGCACTGGTCACATGTAAGGAGCTAAGTGAAGAAGACAAAGAAGCATGGGTATTGTCTGATGTGTGTAGCATTGTAAAGAGTGCGTACTGACTTGAGAATGCCCCAAACAGTGTCATACTATGCAGAGTGTGGTCAATCAAATTGGACTGTTTACATAGCCATCAATGCCAAGCACCCTTGCACCATGTTGCAAGCTAGGCTGGTCCTGTACCTTGCCTGCACTCTGTGCATCTGATATGTGATGTGCCTGGTATTATATGAGTACACTGCAACATGGCTTACATAGGTCCAGCATTAGGGCAATCCATCGTTGCCTAATGCTATCAGTTCAACATACCAACAACAGCAGGCATTTGTGAAGTCAATGTATTGTGCTTCATATGTAAACAGTGTACATGTTCAGCATTCACAGAGCAATGTACCATCTTTATGTCTTGTAGGTGGACCAAACCCATACACCATTGGCAAGGTGGTGATGTTCAGAGATCCCAATGCTACCAGTGACTACTACTAGAGACTATCAACTGATTGATCCTGTGCTCAGTAAGGAGTGTGTTTGTTCCCATAGATTGGCTACAGTGAGATGTGTAAGGGGTATCATCAGTCAGTAGAAATAAGATTTACGTTACATGTATACTCACAACAAAAGTAGGACAAAGTTGCATGTGCAAATTCTCCCGATAGGGAAAGATGTCCTTTTCCAGCCATCTAAATGGTGGCCTGAGGGTGCGACTCCTCCGCCAGATGTGGTAGAGGTTGCTAAGAACTTGGGGGTACAATTTGATGCCGCACTCTCTTTTTTACCTCATGCTAAAGAGGTAGCAGGGACATGCTTTAGCCTTATCAAATCACTAAAAAAGTTCTTCAAATTTCTCACATTGGCAGCAAGGAAATCTGTGGCAGTGGCTTTGATAGTCTCGCGCCTAGATTATTGCATTAGTCTCCTTGCAGGAGCTAATAAAGCCATTTTTTTTGTAAACAAATTTTATTTGTCAAATGCACATTCAGCGGAGCTCTGTAACCCAGAGGCTTCCGTAGCATCAATGGACAAAATCCTGACTTTGACAGTTTTCTCATGAAGTAACAAAAGAGGAATAAAGAAGGGACATACATATAAAATACAACACAATTAAACAAAATAGCAAATAACACCCCCCACCCCACACCCCATCGCACAATCAACCCAGCAAAATCAGCAAGTATGATCGGAGCTACAGTTCTACCCTCGCTATGAAACATGTCCAAAAGACACCATGCCGCCCAATACGCGTATGTTACATGCCCCCCCAGGACAAGGGAGGAAAAGACTACAAGCCACACAATCCCTACGCTGGAGTGGGCTCCAATTCCAATCCCCTGTAATCTGCCCAGCGCTTCCAGATTTTATAATGTTTACGCGGGCAGCCCCGTGCTATAAAAATGGGGGCCTCAAGGCCCATTCAGAAATCCAGCCTTGCCTTCCACACTGAGACGGAGGGTGCGGCCGTCGCTTTCCAAGCCCTCGCAATGTCGCGTTTGGCAAGGGTAAAGCCCAGGAGCATCAGGTGGCGCTTGTAGACATTGCCCCCTATATCCTCCATAACATGCAGGAGCACTAATTTAGGAGACCGAGGGAGATCCCAACCCAGAACCTCTGAGAGGCATGCCAGTACACCCCGCCAAAACCTAGTTAGCGCAGAACAATCCCATATAGTATGCAGCAGAGTCCCTTCTTCATGCAAGCAGCGAAGGCAATTCGGGGATGACACCAGACCAGCCCTGTACAGTCTGACTCTAGTAAAATACACTCTGTGGAGGTATTTAAACTGGATAAGTCGAAGGCTCATAGCAATAGCCGCCCGCCTGGGGAGGCCAGGGCCTCCGTCCAGTCCTCCTTCTCAAGTGAGCCCACATCCTCCTCCCATGCCCCACGGAGACGCTGCAGAGATGGGGAGCAGTGGGTTACCAGGGACTGGTATATTTTTGATATCTTGAAAACTTTCGCCTCTACCGGACTGAAGTCGGCTAGATCCCCCAGGCCCACCAAGCTAGGAGAGAGAGCATGCCGGAATTGCAAATATTTAAAACATTGTGTGCGCTGCATTTGAAAGTCCTTCTGCGAGTACTGAAATGATTTCAGGACAGGACCCCTCATGACATCCCCCAAGGTGGAGATCCCAATCACATCCCAGTCTTGGAAGCCGGGCAAGGCCGCCAACTGCGGCAGACGTCCATTTTGCCAAAGCGGCGTCTCTCGAGTTAGGCGATTCCACCAGCCCATCCTCCGCAACGCCTGTCTCCAAACCTGAAACACCAGCTGTGTCACACTCGGCAAAGAACGCTGCAAGGGCGCAGAATAGAGGAGCGTATGTAGTGAGTGGTCTCTCATTAAACGGCGCTCTAGGATATACGCTGGATCCGACCTGTCGCCATACCACCATTCGTTAAGAACCAAGAGGTGGGAGGCCATATAGTACGAAAGAATGTCGGAAGTAGCGAGTCCCCCACAGTACGTGGATTCAAAGCAAGTACGGAGAGCCACCCTAACAACACCCCCGCCCCAGAGAAACTGGCCCAAAGCCGCATTAACCTGGCGGAACCAACCCGAGGAAATAGGATATGGATGGTTTTGCAGCTGGTACAGCAAGCGAGGAAGAGCGACCATCTTGAAAATGCCATATATAGATAGGGGCATGTGGGACGAGACTCTAAGATCTTCACGCACCCTGTTCCACACCAGCACCAAGTTCTTTTCCCAGGAAATCGACCGTGCGTCCGAGAGGAACACACCCAAATATTTCAGCCCCCCACGCGCCACCTGCACCGCGGAGGCCCAGGCACCAGGGTCAGCCCCTCCACCCAGGACCCACAGGGTAGACTTACGTTCATTCATATAAAGGCCGGTAGTCTCCCCAAACATGTGCATGATACGCAGCAACCGCGGGCCAGTCCTATCCAGCTGAGTAAGAAAGAATAGCACATCGTCCGCATATAAAGCTATACGATCCGACAGTCCGTTGGCCCATTCAAGCCCTGACACCTGCGCATCAATACGCACCCATGCAGCCAGGGGCTCCATTGCCAGGGCGAACAGATAGGGTGACAGGGGGCACCCCTGCCTGGTGCCTTGATCATTGGGAAAGACTGACGAGACAGAACCCGCCACGCGCACAGACGCTGTTATGTCCGTGTAAAGTAAAGTCAGATAGGAGAGAAAGCGAGGTCCTAGATTCAATCTGCGTAGGAGGGCAAATAAATATTCCCAGCTCAATGAATCAAAAGCTCTATCCATATCCGCAAGCAATAAGGCCGCGCGTACCCCCAAGCTCTCAGCTGCCGCGATTGCTGTATGCGCTCGACGAATATTATGACGGGTCGCCCGCTGAGGCATAAACCCGGCCTGGTCCGGATGAACAATAGATGAGACATGGGGACGGAGGCGATTAGCAAGCGCCTTGGCTAAAACCTTAGCCTCGACGTTGAGAAGAGAGATGGGACGGTAAGATGCATGGTGTTCAGGAGGCCTGCCGGGTTTGTGGAAAACCACCACCTCAGCATGCCGCCAGTCTCTGGGCAAACCACCAACCTCCCAAACCTCTTCCACGACCCTACAATAATGGGGACCAAGCTGCTGGAAGTACCGTTTAAAGAATTCATTCGGAAAACCATTAGGACCCGGCGCCTTACTAGGCTGCAGCTCCTGGAGAGCAGAATTCAATTTATCTGCCGAGAATGGGCGGTCAAGGTCCGCGCTTACCTCGTCAGTCAGAGTTCTGGGCCGAAGATCATCCAAAAATCTGGCAAAAACCTCTGCCGACAGACATTCTCGGGGAGCATAGAGGTCCGCATAGTAGACCGCGAAACTTTCTGCGATGGCCGACGGATCTGAGATCGGTATTCCATCGGGTCCAACTATACCCGGGAGGACAAGGGAGCACGTCGCCCCTTGGCACAATCTATATAAGAGTTTGCTCGACTTGTCCCCCACTGATATCTCCTGCTGCGGGTTGCCAACCATGCCTGGCGAGCTTCATCCAGCAAAAGGGACGAGTAATCCTGTTGCGCTAGCGACAACTGGCGGCAGACCAGCTGCCCCCCCTCGTCTCCACTGCGCGCTTCTAAGTCCAAGATCTTCACCTCTGCCCGAACAAGAGATTCCCTGCGGGCACTGCGGGCCGCCAGGCAGAAGGAGATGTCCACCCCATGGAGTGTGGGCTTCATCGCCTCCCACAGAGACGCTGCCGCCGACACCGTTCCCACATTGTGCAACAAATAGTGGTCTATGGCGTCCCCCATGTGTTCCCTATATTCTGCCTTTTGGAAATTCCATGTGGAGAGGCGTCACCGGAAAGGTCCTCGCACAAGGCCAGCACGCAATGTAATGGCCACAGGCGAGTGATCAGATAGCCCTCGAGGGAGAATGTCGGCCTCCACCACCCTGCCAGCATCCCCCCGAGACACGAAGATATAATCAATACGAGAGAAGGAGTCGTGGACCGCCGAGAGATAGGTGAACCCCGGAGTCCCGCCATGCAACCAACGCCATGGGTCATCCCAATCCTGGCCCACCACGAGGGAATGAAGCTTGGTGGGATTGCGAACCATCGGGGCCCCGTCAGGCCTCCACCTGTCAAGAGCAATATCTAGCACATCGTTCCAGTCCCCACCAACCACTGCCAGTCCCCCTGGGATATCTGTCCACACGGTCACAAGTTTCTCTACAAAACCCCAGGACAGCGGCGGTGGGGCATAGACGCTGCCGAAAATCATGGACTCACCCCTCAACGTACCCTGTAGGAAAATATATCTGCCCTGCGCATCACCCCACGTTCTAATGTGGATATAAGGGACTCATCTGTGGATCAAGACTGCCACTCCCCTTGAACCCCGCACAAAGCCCGCATGAAACACTTGGATATATCCGAAGCGCTGAAAACAGAGTGCTTTAGTCCCCATAAGGTGTGTCTCTTGTAGCATCAAGATGTCAGCACAGGCACGTTTAGCCTGCTTAAGGATAGCGCCATGCTTAATCTTATCTAGCGCCCCTCTGACATTCCAGCACAAAATGCGCAGGGACCCCAAGGAATCTAACGATCTACTCGCAATGGCGGCCATGCCAAAACATCAGAAACATGAAGAGCCCTGGTGGCCCAAGACATGCCACACAGCGCGACTCCGACCTGCAATTGAACAGTGCGATGAAAGAACAACAACAGTTCCCCTGAACAACCCAACCAACCTCCACCCTATACCTCGAAAACAGTAAAGTACCTGTCGCGGCAGGCAGAGCAGGCAGACCCCAACAGGGGGTACCACCCCTCATCCACCAATGGATCCCCAAACTACAGCCCATCGTCCCCTAGCCCCATCCCCATCTGGAATAACCAACAGAGATAGCGGCCTTCATCGGGCTCCTCTGACCACTACTAACATTTCTAAGAATCATAGATGCACATGCACAGAGATTAATCAGTCAGCTGGTGCCGCTTGATCCAAAGCAGATCCCGCACGTGACGGAACATCGCCGGATTTGGACCGCCTCCTGGACCTGGAGCGGCGAGACCCCTCACCCGGCCACCAGGCACGCTCCGGACTACTCCGCTCGAGGATGAGTCAGATTCTCTCCCGGGCGGAGAATGAGGGCGCAGCTGCACCGTCTCATCCGTCCAACGGAAAACCTCCTCCGGAGAGTCAAAAAAATACATGCGGGAGCGGTAGACAACCCGCAGCCGGGCTGGGTAGAGCAACGCATATGGAATTGCCGCTGTTGTTGGGTCTGTTTAGTATAGTCCGGGAATATGAGGATACGGGCATTGTTATACTGCAAAGGTTCTTGGGCCCTGGCTTGCTTCAGGATCACATCCCGATCGTGATAGTTAAGTAGTTTCGCAATCACTGGCCTCAGCCGAGCCCCCGGGGGAGGCTTCTGCATCAGGGCTCTATGTGCCCGCTCCACCACAAAGCATTTAGATAGGGAGTTGGGGGGGAAAGCCAGCTCTCCAGCCACTGGGTGAGAAACCTCTCCATGTTTCCAGACCCACACCCTTCCGGAAAACCAACAAAGCGGAGGTAGTTGCGTCGCGCCCTGCCCTCTGCATCCTCCACCCTAGACGCCAAACCCCGCTGAGTAGTCTCCAGAGATGCCACTCATTGTTGCAGGGTCGTCACCACATCCTCCACTCCAGAGATCCGCGTCTCAGTCTCAGCGATGCGAGCCACCGTATTTCGCAGGTCCTGGCGCAGCAACATAACGTCTGAACCCACCACCCCTATTTTGGCATCCAGGGCGTCCCTGGATTGGGTAATAGCAACCAGGAGGGCGGCATTGTCCGGAACAGTACCCTGGGCCCCACCCGCCGCCACCGCGCAGCCCCCAGGGCCAGCAAATTTGTCCAGCGTACTTTGCTTGGAGGACCCTCCACCGGTTTTGTCTCTCGTCATGGTGGGCCGGGTATACCTTTGTGATCCCCCTTCCCAACAGGCAGGCGCTATCACTGTGCACCCCGGTAGGGTAGCGTAAGTAGCTCAGGGGCGACACTACTGTCCAACTGCCGATGCGATTGTCCCTAATCCCTGTGCGCCAAGTGGCACCGCTCCACGCCACCAACGGGTGAATGTCAATGTCCCACAGCGACCCTGAGGGCGATGAGGATTCTGCCAGGGCGTCACAGAAATCACAGCACGGGCCCCAATATCACCGTATGCCCCAGAGCCTGGGTCCTCAATGGTACCCCCACAGAGCCACAGAAAGGCCCCCGGGAACGGACAGGATGCGCCCCTGGGCCATCCAAGAGACGCTGTAGACTCTGCAGGCCGCGGTCACCACCCTGCACCCCCACGTGGTCCGCCGAACCCCCACACAGACCTGGAGAAGATGGGGGGGTGGGCAGGGACCCAAGCCCACCCGCAGAGAGCAGGCCACTACCACCGGTCCACCGCAGCACACCCCTGGGCCCAGCGGAGGATACGACCACTCACCCATGTCGCCCAGGTCCTCCAAGCAGCCCGATCTGGCTGCCGACAACTAGGAGCGATCTTCTGTAATGATCGGGAATCGCCGGAGGCCCAGAGTGGATGGGCGGAAGCCCACCCGCGAACCACGAAGGGCGGGCCAACCTCCGCTGCTCGGGGGCCACGCACCAGGCCCCGGCTCCACGATGTCCAAACCAGCAATACCCCAGGAAGGGCGAGCCTCCGCCGACTGCCAACACCACCAGGCTAGGCACGGGTCCCAGGAGCTCCACCGCCGGGGGCCCAAAATGGCGGCCGCAGCAGAAAACACCTCCCTGGTCGCCTACACTCTCCCCCTCGGTCTGACCGACCGTCGATCACTGGAGGGGGGGGCGTCACACAGGAAACCCCACCAGCAGGATGACTCACTCCACGCCACCAGCGGGGGGCCACCCCATCCACAACCGCTCCGTCGCTACCGGATCCACCAGCCGGGCTGCACTCGAGGCCACGGTCTCAGCGCCGCCCACAGGCCTCAGCGTCGATCAGATCCCGCCGCTGCTGCAGGATGCCGCTCCGGCCCCCAAAACACCGCCAACAAGCGTCGCCGCGTCTCCCCACCTCCAGGCACAGCAGGCGGAGGATATCGTGGCCAGAGGAGCAGGATCAAGGAAGGATTAATGAAGGGCTGGTTGGAGCCTACTTAGAAGACTTCTAAGCCACGCCCCCTAATAAAGCCATTTTAAAGAAGTTACAGGTGGTGCAGCATGCAGCAGCGTGGTTAGTGCTTAAACTTCCACGAAGATCTTCAGCCTCCGCAGCTCTAAATAGTCTGCATTGGCTCCCGGTGCACAAGAGAATTCTTTTTAAGGTTCTCCTGATCACTTATAGAGCCAAGCTCAAAGTGGGACCCAAATATCTGGCAGCATACTTTGCTCCATACACCACAATAAGACTTCTTAGGTCTTCCTCAGCAAACTTGCTTAAACCCCCCACCTTTAGATACAGATCGAAAGGAGGTAAGACCGTGGTTTACCTGGGTGCCAAAGCCTGGAATCTGCTTCCATCTCATCTTAGGCTATGCAACTCAGAAACCTTATTCAGGAAGGCTTTAAAAACCTGGGTCTTTAGTGTTTCAGATGAATCTTGTCTTTCTCTTGTCTAGTCCTTTTATGGCACTTTCTCACCTTCGATCCAGCGCCAGTATACTCCCTGCAGAGTGACAGTTGCGCTTTACAAATACCAAAAATCAAATCAAATGTCAGGACCAAATTGCTATTTCAAATTAATCACAATGCATGCAGGGCAAATTATGGATACCTCAGGATCTGCTGTCCAAATGTTGTGCAAGCTATGGAGTCAATGCTCATGGCATATGTCCCATCACCTGCCCAAAAACCAAATGATGACTATTACTTCAAATGATTCTCTTTCTCACACAAAAGATGGGCAGAATTTTACCCGGAATTTGTGAAAGAAATATTGTGTGGATTAGGTATAAGGTTTTGACCATGACCCAGGTTTACATGATGTTGTAAATCTTGGGCAGTGTCAAGAGTCCATTGAGCGTTGATTTGGAACCCCCATAGCAACGCCCATGGAACATCTCCTCGACATAGAGTAAGGCAAGGCAGTGCTTTGCGCTGCCTTGCCTTACTCCATATCTATGAGGCAATGCAAAGCCACACAGGGTGGCTTTGCTTTTCCTCATAGTTGTGACTGAGAAGACTGTCCCACTGCATCATCATAAAAAGTGACGCTACGGAGGTGCAGGCCTCTTGTAAATGGGGACCAGGATGTTTTACCAAGTCCAATTCTGCACAGGTGTGGTTGGGGTGTAGCACATATCCCAGACAATAGTATCAGTTGTTAACAGCACACCTAATGTTGCATGTGCACATTGAAGAGCTTTTGAAATGTATTCGCCCTCCTATTGTGTGTTCACATCATACCATGTCCATGCCTGCAGAGTACGTTTCTCAACCCTACCAACATTGGTACAGTATAAATGTTTTAAGCCATGGCAGACATCAATGCCACTCATGCAGCAATTTGTTCTTATATATGTATCTGTTGTTCAGCGTCTAGCCAAAGTTTGGGTGACCATGTTAGCAGGCATGAGTTACCAAAACAAGGTTCCTTACTAGTGTAAATGCTGCATATGTATTTGGGATGTGCCATAGTTGGAATGTAATATTCATGCTAACGAAAACAGAGGACAAGTGACATATCCAAACTTGGGTTCATCATAGGCACCTATGAAACCCTTAGAGTACTGCATATTGCTGATATGTTAGATGGGGTGATAGAGGAGCAATTGACAAAATGGCATAGCGGTATAGAGGATGTTGTCACCTAGCTGGTGTGCACATAGATTTGAAGATATGAACTTCAGTCTGGCTGTCTGATGCACATTGCTTGTGTATGCCAGCATACAGCACTTTATGCTAATTTGTGTGTGGCTGGTCCACACAAGCTGTGACAATTCCTACCTCAGTGCAGACTGAATAGGTATGAGTCAAAGCGGGACATGTTACCACTCCACACATGCCAATGCGCCACATGCCTGCCTCACGCCCTCATACCTACAATGCCCTAAAATAGCCAAATTCCCATTCATTTGTGGTGTTTTGTGAGGAATAAGGCCAATGTGTCAAGTACTATAGGCTTGTATGCACTGTGTTGTCAGCATACAGGCCATTTCACAGTCCACTAACTACTGTGTTTACCCATACTGTATCCCCAGGATTTCTCTCCATTGAACAGTTGACGGGCAGTTTTCTGACAGATACAGCTCAATATACTCAAATATCTAACATCTACAGCATGCATGTGCACACTCATCACAAGGAGTAAATATGAGTTGATGTTCTTCTAGGTAGCAATCCGTAAATAAATGTAGGGACAGACAATTGCATATGTAAAGGAGCAAATGATCTTGTCTTATTTTCATTAGGTGCTCTATGCTAAAGTTTTGCAGGTATGTCTATGTATAATTCTTGGAGAAGTAACCACAGGCCTGTTGAATCGCAGGTAGCTAGCCACACATCTATGTTTCTACTACCTGGCAATGATTCAATCTACGCTTCTATGTGTGTGGCCTTGTATATATGCCATAATAGTGATGCATTGCTGAGGCACAATATGTATACTTGCTACACATCACTCATTTCAACTAGGTGATTGGCCATAGATTTTATCCTCTGGTATGTCGCATGACATTCCCCAGGGAGGATCATGTGTACAATTCCATGTATACATAAAATAATTGTTATGAATCTCTCTTCCTATGCACATAGATACATGTTTATGAGGCCAGCCACTGCCATTTCCTGCACCTATAGGGCAAAGACCTGAGTGATTTAGCATTGTAATTTTAGGGGAAGTACATGCTTCTATCACGATTGGTCATGATTTGTTACATAGATGTCATTTGTTTGACTGCATATGCCACTTGTGCTGCTAATAGTAATAAATGCATGTAATTGTTGACAATGTGGACGATTCAGCTTGGTTTGATGCATGTCTACTTCCTCTTCAACAGACATGACTACTTCTTAGGAAAATACCTATTGGATCTGCCTGGGGAGGTGATGACACCTAAGGCACATTGTCAAACCTTAATGGACAAATGGCACAACTTTGAGAGATCAAGGGCAGCGGGACCTGGAAGTCTCCACCTCAGAGACAGAAAGCAATGGACAGGATAAGCAGCAGGCCACACGTGGAGGATACCCATGGTGGTGTTCCGGGCCCAGTACCAAGACACTCCACGGCCCCACCAGCAATGGCACCACAGCCAGTCACTAGTACCTCTCATCAGCTAACTGAGTTTGAGAGGCAGTTGCTGAAGGGCCAGGAAGACACTAATGTGAAGTTGAGAGGACTCCAATTGCAGATGGCAACCATCACGCAAATGGTGTGGAGCTTACAACAGACTGTGGACCGACCAGACTATCAAATTTAGACCCTCCCTCCAACTTTCTGGCATACCCCAGTTCTTTTTGCTTGTTTTCATAGTTAAGACTT
The DNA here is from genome assembly GCF_964204655.1 of Triturus cristatus. Lineage (NCBI taxonomy): Eukaryota > Metazoa > Chordata > Amphibia > Caudata > Salamandridae > Triturus > Triturus cristatus. The sequence continues at coordinate 311,622,783 of NC_140588.1, read as the reverse complement.
TAAGCATAGGTTAGGAAAGGTCTTAGCATAGTGGTAGGTTACATTAGTTTTAGTGTTGTTATAAATTTGAATATTTGTTTTTAGGCGGGGATATTGATTGGTAGGATGAGTGGGTGGGGGGGTTAATGTTTAATATGTAAATAAACAAAAATCCGAAACCAAAATTAAAAAAATACAAAAACATATGTATTTGTTTAGGTTTTAATGTCTAGGTAGTTTGTGTATAGGTGTAGTTTATGCTAGTCTCATGTGGAAATGTGTTTTCATTGGGGTGGAAGGTTGATGTATAACCTGTTTGTTTGGCATATGTGTAGAGTAGGATAAGTTAAGGTTACGTAGGTTAGGTTAGTTTTAAGTTAGGATAGTGTAGGTGAGTTAGAATAGGTTAATTTAAGCATAGTTTAGGTGGGTATACTTGGAGTAGATTTTAGATTTTAATTTTTGAAGATATGAGCTTCAGTCTGACTGTCTGATGCACATTGCTTGTGTATGCCAGCATACAGCACTTTATGCAAATTTTTGTGTGGCTGGTCCACACAAGCTGTGACAATTCCTACCTCAGTGCAGACTGAATAGGTATGGCTCAAAGCGGGACATGTCACCACTCCACACATGCCAATGCTGCCACATGCCTGCCTCATGACCTCATATCTACAATGCCCTAAAATAGCCAAATTCCCATTCATTTGTGGTGTTTTGTGAGGAATAAGGCCAATGTGTCAAGTACTGTAGGCGTGTATGCACTGTGTTGTCAGCATACAGGCCATTTCACAGTCCACCAACTACTGTGTTTACCCATACTGTATCCCCAGGATTTCCCTCCATTGAACAGTTGATGGGCATTTTCCTGACAGATACAGCTCAATATACTCATATATCTGACATCTACAGCATGCATGTGCACACTCATCACAAGGAGTAAATATGAGTTGATGTTCTTCTAGGTAGCAATCCATACAGAAATGTAGGGACAGACAATTGCATATGTAAAGGAGCAAATGATCTTGTCTTATTTTCATTAGGTGCTCTATGCTAAAGTTTTGCAGGTATGTCTATGTATCATTCTTGGAGAAGTAACCACAGGCCTGTTGAATCGCAGGTAGCTAGCCACACATCTATGTTTCTACTACCTGGCACTGATTCAATCTATGCTTCTATGTGTGTTGCCTTGTATATATGCCATAATAGTGATGCATTGCTGAGGCACAATATGTATACTTGCTACACATCACTCATTTCAACTAGGTGATTGGCCATAGATTTTATCCTCTGGTATGTCGCATGACATTCCCCAGGGAGGATCATGTGTACAATTCCATGTATACATAAAATCATTGTTATGAATCTGTCTTCCTATGCACATAGAAACATGTTTATGAGGCCAGCCACTGCCATTTCCTGCACCTATAGGGCCAAGACCTGAGTAATTTAGCATTGTAATTTTAGGGGAAGTACATGCTTCTATCACGATTGGTCATGATTTGTTACATAGATGTCATTTGTTTGACTGCATATGCCACTTGTGCTGCTAATAGTAATAAATGCATGTAATTGTTGACAATGTGGACGATTCAGCTTGGTTTGATGCATGTCTACTTCCTCTTCAACAGACATGACTACTGCTTAGGAAAATACCTATTGGATCTGCCTGGAGAGGTACCGACACCTAAGGCACATTGTCAAACCTTAAGGCACAAATGGCACAACTTTGAGAGATCAAGGGCAGCGCGACCTGGAAGTCTACACCTCAGAGACAGACAGCAATGGATAGGATAAGCAGCAGGTCACACGTGGAGGATACCCATGGTGGTGTTCCGGGCCCCGTACTAAGACACTCCACGGCCCCACCAGCAATGGCACCACAGCCAGTCACTAGTACCTCTCATCAGCTAACTGAGTTTGAGAGGCAGTTGCTGAAGGGCCAGGAAGACACTAATGTGAAGTTGAGAGGACTCCAATTGCAGATGGCAACAGTCATGCAAATGGTGTGGAGCTTACAGCAGACTGTGGACCGACCAGACCATCAAATTTAGGCACTCCCTCCAACTTTCTGGCATACCCCAGTTCTTTTTGCTTGTTTTCATAGTTAAGACTTTAAGCTTAGGTTAGGATAGGTCTTAGCATAGTGGTAGGTTATATCAGTTTTAGTGTTGTTATAGATTTGAATATTTGTTTTTAGGCGAGGATATTGATTGGTAGGATGAGTGGGTGGGGGGGTTAATGTTTAATATGTAAATAAACAAAAATCCGAAACCAAAATTAAAAAAATACAAAAACATATGTATTTGTTTAGGTTTTAATGTTTAGGTAGTTTGTGTATAGGTGTAGTTTATGCTAGTCTCATGTGGAAATGTGTTTTAATTGGGGTGGAAGGTTAATGTATAACCTGTTTGTTTGGCATATGTGTAGAGTAGGATAAGTTAAGGTTAGGTAGGTTAGGTTAGTTTTAAGTTAGGATAGTGTAGGTAAGTTAGAATAGGTTAATTTAAGCATAGTTTAGGTGGGTATACTTGGAGTAGGTTTTAGATTTTAAGTTTAGCAGTGTGTGTTAAATAAAATCTGTTTTGCACTTTCACAAATGCTTACTTACTTACTGCATGGTTGTTGTAACATCTGATTAGGTCGGGTTCAGCACATGCGGTAGGATTTCCTTCCAATGTGTGTATATGTGTGTTACTAAGTGGATCACCTAAGGAGTAGATCATTTCAAGTTAGCAATGGAGTTGCTCAAGGAATCTTCAAATGTGATTGGACACTTTAAGTGGCACTCTTGCTGTGAATGGACACACAGCCCAAAACAGGTATTAGCCTAATGTTGTGCTGTATGTGTACATGATGCTAATGTTTTGTATGGATGACTGAGTCAAACCATTGTGGCTAAACGTGGATGTGTTGTGTGCCAAACTGATAGTAGCCACTTAAACACTCTCCCCAACACCATTTGGTTATCACCTCACTGTTGTCTGCTGGCCAATATGCATGGAGGTATCCCCCACTTGGGCTGAAATGCCATTCAGTCAAAGCATTGACTTATTGTAGCACTTAATTAATGTGATCTTGGGTAACTACTTGCTAGTTTAGATCCACAAATGGATCAAAAATACTATTTTGCATGGCCTGTGCAGTTTTACCCCTAAGTTTATGATATACTTTTTACTTTACATAGCAGATAGTGAGTTTAGAGTCAGCACACCCATTATGGTCTACTTAGTCAAATCGTGAACAGACATACAACACTCTGGTTCTGGTGTGTGAATTTATTGGCACGTGAACCAAGGAGCAAGTGGTAGCCCTAGGGACAACAACCCCAACATAGTTTGTGAGCCATGGTGAGTAGAGTGTTCCAGTGAGGAGGGGAACAAATTGCCATTAGAGAATAGGATACATTGACAGTCCACAAATGTGTGTGATCTACAGGTGGGAATGCTAGCAGAGGACAGCACTAGTTGAGATGTACACCGGCCTGGCCATAAGCATAAGTATATAGCGAAACAGGCCATGTGGCACATAGAAATGCTACCAGCCAGTTTTATGGTGGAAAGAGGGGCAGTCTACATCATTGTCCTCTGATGTATGTGGTGCCTCTTGTGAGGGGGGTGTTGTCGGTGCTGGAGGGGACAGGGACAAACCCGTCTCCAGCAGCATTTCTCTGAGCCAACAACTAAGGCAGCACAGCACTAAGAGGTATCCATGTTTGTATTTGTACGGCACTCACTTCTGCTATGTATGAGTCCTGCTTCCGCTCCATGGACTCCAGGATGTTCTAGATTGCATTGCCCCCAGCTTATTGGTGACCTCGCTGGTGCCACTTTGGCAGGGTAGTTTTTTTTTGTTTGTTTTTCTTTAGAGTTTTATGTAGCGCAAACTAGACCCCTAGACATCGGGTATCAGAGCGCTTTACATGAGCATCAGTTTCATTACAAGAGGACACATTCTTATTGTTTGTGTTAGGCACAGGGAGATTAAGTGATATTCCCAGAATCACATGATGTTGAGCGTCGTTACCGAGACTCGAGCCCGGATCGCCAGCTCCAAGGTCGACAGCTCTAGCCGTAAGGCTACATCCTCTCCAAGTTGTTAATGCCTCTGCCTCATGACACCAGTGATGTCAGCCAGAGACTGCTGCAAGCCATGAAGTGGAGGATAGGTGCCTCTTATGGCCTCCAAGGGGTCCTTATTGGGGCTGAGACACCGACCCTCTCCCTCCAGGCTACCCACCATGGTCTCCATTCCTGCCCACCCAGCGTCTACCAGCTCTTGCTGTACTCCTACTCACGACAATGGAATTCAATTGGGGAGTCCTCGGAGTCCAGCTCTAGGGGTGGGCTGGCTGGCAGTGTTTGTTGGGTGATAGGCGGATTCTCTAGAGACATTACAATGCTGTCAGCCCTTTTTGCCACCAGAGATGGTGTCTGAATGGAGTACAGGATATTTTAGAGGAAGTCTTCATCGAGGATTGGCAGGCTGTCATTGCCATCAGGATCGTCATCCAGGACATGCAGCTTTTCAGGAGTTGTTGGTACATCCTCTGCAATGGAATAGAAATATGTTGTCATAAATGAATGTTAGATGGTGTCATGAATAATCATGTTTAATTCAGCCGTCCTACTGATTCACATAGATGGTTTGGACATGGGTTCTTCATATGTAGAGAAGGCACTTTGCTGTGTAGTTGCCTTTCAGATAGCAGTATCTCTGCATTGCTGACAAAACCACTGTATGACAAGGTTGCCTTGTTGTGTCATGAGTTTAGTTTGCATAATGGTTATACTTATTGTGTTTTTGACATATTGACACCACAACTGTGTACATTGCAACTAGTTCCTAGGTTGCCTGCATTCCCTATGACCACTACTTTGCCCACAGCTCCAGTGAAGGTGAAGTGGGTTTGCTCATGATTTAGTTATGTTCCAGCAGTTTGCCTTTCACACAGTACACCACAGCACTCTGCCTTGTTGTGCTGTCTTGCATGTAAATTGTGCATTCTTGTGGTCAGGGGTTCAGTTTCTCACACATATCCTGCACAATTCTACACACCTTCCAAACGTACTGCACTGCAGGAATTTGTGAGGGCAAGTACTTGCCATGGCTTTCCTGTTTTTATTCTGTGATTTAAAACGTTTTGTATGGCGTGAACAAGACCCAATCGGGTATCAGAGTGCTTTACATAGGCAGGTTGACAGACAAAACGGGGCGACAATAGGGGCAAAGCAAGAATAAAATACAATAACAGTAATGTACAGCAGTAATAACTGGAACGTAGAGAAGGATGTCGGAGCCATGCCATGCCAGAATATCATGTTGGCCGAGTCAGCACTTTAGCCCAGAGAGGAAGTCATAAGTAGAGTTTTCACTTCCTTTTTGAAGGACTCTGTTGATGGAATCAGTCTAATTTCCGTAGGTAGGGAGTTCCAGATTCTCGGGCGACACCTGAGAAGGCACAATTGTAGGTTTTTGTTTTTCAAAATGTATTAGGTTTCAACAGCAAGGTGCTGGAGCTCCTAGAGGAGCGGGAACTCCCAAAAGACTAGCTGATTTGCAAGGAATAGAGCAGTGTTGAAATGAAGTGCTTTGTGGGTCATGCATGCCAGTTTTAGTAGTATCCTTGCCTCGAATGGTAGCCAATTTAGAGTTTTCAAAATCAGGGAAATGTGGTTGGATTTCTTGGAGCCCGTGATGATCCTTGCCGCAGCATTCAGTGAGGCCCTGAGAGGGGCCAGCTTGCATCTTGGTAGATTACAAAGGGTTGCACTGCCATAATCGAGTCGGGAGAGCACTAGTGCTTGTACAGCAGATTTGAAGACCTCAAGAGCAGGAAGGGTTTGAGTTTCCTAAGAATGCTCTGATGAAAGTTCGCTCCTTTTTGTAGCAGCACTGATGTGCACGTGTATGTTCAAGGTTTTATCCAGCCCTATTCCCAGGAATCTCGTAGAGTCTATGATATGTGGTGTGCAATTAAGAGCGGAGAGATTACTTATAAATATCTTCACGATGAGGTCTTCCTGGGGAGGGGAGATAAGGAGGAATTCCGTTTTGAGGGCGTTCAGTTTGAGGTGGTTGACCAGTTTTGGGTTCTGTGCAGGGTTCCGTTGAGAGTTGTGATATCATCCGGTGAAGAGATTTTCAGGTGTAACTGTATATCATTGGCATAGCTGTGGTAAGGTATGTTAGATGCTTTGAGGATTTCGGTAAGAGGTTCAATGCAACGGTTGAACAGGTTGGGGGAGAGAGATGACCCTTGGGGTACGCCCAGAGTGGATGGACTGGGATTGGAGAGGGGTTGGTTGGTTTTGACTCTTTGAAATCTGTTATGGTGAAACGAGGCAAACCATTTTAGAACGGTGCCAGAGAACCCCATCCTATGTTCAAAAAGGTTCAGGAGGTTATCATGTTTGACGGTGTCAAAAGCTGATGAGAGGTCAAGTAATATTAAAAGGCAGGTTTCGTTCTGGTCAAGCATAGTAAGAGCGTCGTCAACTATATGTGTGATGGCCGTTTCGGTGCTGGGACCCTGACGGAAGCCAGATTGGAATTGATCCAGTAGTTGGAATTCTTCAATGTTGTTACATAATTGTACCTGAACGCATTTCTCAAGGAGTTTTTCCAGAGTGGGGATGTTTGTAATAGGTCATAAGTTGTTCAGATTCTCCGGGTCAGCCAATGTTTTTTTAAGAATAGGGAGCACCAGACCGGACTTTGAGAAGTCTGGGATTTCACCTTGAAGAAGGGAAGCATTAATAATCTTGGACCAGAGATGGACTATTGACCTTATCAGATCTTTGAAGAGAGAAGAGTGGAGGGGATCATTGAAGTGATCAAAGTTTTTAAGGGTAGAAAGAATGTTGCAAATGGATGTGTCGTTGAGGGGGGTGAATTGACTCCAACAGGCATTGTTTTTGTGGAGAAGTGTGGCTCAATGATTAGAGCGGCAGACCCTGATGCAGAGGTCTAGCCCGGGACTAGGGTTCAATTCCCCCCCTCGGTGGGTCTTGGGCTCAAAAATTCCACGGACCTGATAATTCTTGCCTCGGTGCCTGTTCTAATCATGGAGTCCCACTCTGCAACTCTGGGCAATAGCTTGCTTAATCTCCACAACGGCCCCCACAACGCTAAGGATGCCTGGCCTCCATCTTGGGGGTGCCCAGGAGTGGACGCCTCACAGGGAAAGCCAGGATGGGTTCCACAGCGGTATTCGTACAAGTGCCTTGAGACCCTTGCGGGTGAGTAGTGCGCTATACAAGTATCAAATTTTATTTTACATTTTTTTTAGAGGAGTGACTTGCAGCCATCTGGTGCTGCAAGGGGAGGGGGTGGTTTGGTACGCGTGATAGGTCGACCAGGACCGAGCTTAGCTTCAAATCGATCTTGTTATCTTTTCCAAGGAAGAAGGCAGCAAAGTCCTCGCAATTTGGTTGCTTACTGGAGATAAGTGTAGACTGGGTGGTAGTGTTGTTGGACTGACGTTTAATCAGATCAAACAGCATTTTGGGGTGGTTTTTGACACTGTCCAGTTGGCATCTGAAGAATGGCGCTTTCGTCGTTCTGATGTGTTTGCTGTACATACTCCTTTTCAGCCTGAGGAGCTTAAGGAATTCCAGTGATGGAGAGGATCTCCATGCACGTTCTGCAGATCTCAAGTCGCATCTGTCCGAGTTAAAACTGTCATTGTACCATGGATTGGAAACTTTTGTTGGACTTTCTTTTCAGTTTTAGGGGACTTTCAGTACACAGTTGTTGTAGTGTTCAGTGAGTTTATGAAAGTCTGACATAGATGTAGAAGGAGGCAGGGCCAGATTACATGGAGAGATGAGCTCATTCACTTTTGTGTTTTGCAACATTCTTTTCCAGTGTTTCTGTTTCCTGGGTTGGCCTTTCTTAATGTTCCAACGTTCTTAAAAGAGGAAAGTGATATAGAAGTGGTCCGACCAGTCACAGGGGTTAATTGATTCCAGGTGAATGGAGTTGGGTTTCGGAATGATTAGGTCTAGGGTCGCGCCTAGGTTGTGCGTTGGCATGTCACAGAATTGACCCAAATTGAGGTCTATCAGGAAGTTTTAAGACTGTTCACCGCCTGATCATTTGGATCATTCCAATGAAGACTAAAGTCTCACAGGAATATCTGGGGACAATGTCACCCCACGTTGGATGAGATGGTTTCCATGATTTGTTTGCCTAAAGGGAGGTTGTCTCCCGGGGGATTGTAAAAGATGTGAAGGTTGCATAAGGTTGTGTGTTTGCTGCTAATGTCTATACAGAGATATTAACATGAAGAGAGATCTGAAGCGGTAGAATGCTTAGCTGAGAGACTGTTATCGAATATACAAGCAATTCTCTTACCTCTATCAATTCTGATTATGTTATGGCTCAGGGGTACTAGGATGTCAAGGACAGGTCCAGGTGTGTCATTTGGCCAGGTTTCAGTGAGGATTAGGAGGTCTAGTTCCCTATTTAGGATGAGGTCGGTAGCATATTTCACCACAGACCTACAGTTAATTAGTATGCATTTTAGATGTGATTTGAAGTCAGTTTGACAAGGGTGGGTAATGTGAATTTGCCTAAGTATATCAGTGTTAAGGGCATTAGAGTTATGTCTAGGAGGTCTATGGGGATTTAGTGGAATCGTTTGGATGGAAACCGGGGAGGGCTTGAATAAGTCCAGCCGCTCTAGTAGGCTTTAGTGTCATAGGTAGCACGGGTTCATGTATGTTTGAGTTGTCCATTAAGGTAGAGTTGTAAGCTAGTAGGAGGGAGCGAATGTCCTGGTCAGACAGGAGTTTCTTGCATCTAATGGGTCTGGAGAGGTTGTTAGGGGAGGGAGTGGTTTCCAATACCATCCCGATGATGGTAGCCTATATCCATGCTTCCGCTCAAAGGGCTGAGTTGGGATTGTAGGGGATCGGGTGGACACAGGCAGGATCATTTGCGATACATTGTCCTATGCTAATTCAAGGGCCAGCTCAGTGGTGGTATTTATGAGCGTTTGTATGTCAGATTTAAGTTTCTGCAACTCCCAATTGATTTCCTTAAGTCTAGAGGCATGACAGGGTTGAGGACCATGGGACTTGGAGAAGGAAGGTGAAGAGTCGTTCACGAGGGTGGGGGAAGGCATGGTACACAATTGGAGGGTGGAGTTGGGAGGGACCATCCCTGGCGGAGGCGTTCACAAGGTGATGTTCAGATGGGAGCCAAGGGCGGGAGGGTGTATTGGAATGGGTGTGGCACTCGAGTGTCAGGGGAGTATGGTTCAAAGAGTGAAGGTGGGAGAGTCTAGATTGAGCTGTCAGCAGCATAGTTATGTCCAAGGAAGCCGGGAAAGGCCGCAGGAGCTTGTGGCTAGGTAGGGAGACAACTTGTGGGACCTGAGGAATAGAGGAGGGGTAGTTTCCCTAGAGGATCTGGGAGGACCGATGTGAGGAATGGGTGAGGGGTTAGATTCCCTAAGAGATCTGGGCAGATCGCTGTACATCAGGGAATTTTTTAAGAGGCAGAAGCTCTCATTGAATAATCCTAGATTACGATCAGAGGCTTGAATGAGGATAGTCCCATTATTGCAGATGGATATGGTAACAGTAGCTTTGAAAGTGGAAGACGGGGCTGCTGAGAGTATTAGGCCATGAGGGAATTTCTTAGTAGCTGTGATCTTAGAAAGAGAGTAGAACGCCTTCCTCCACTGGGCTCTTCTCTTGGTATAAAAGATCAGATCGCTGGTAATGGCTCCTTTTCTTTGACAAAAATAAGGATCAGATATAAGGGTTTCTGGATTACATTTAAGAAATCTATGTTTGAGGGATTTTGCCACGTTTTTAGATAGGTTGGGTGGATAGTTAGTAGTACAGCTATTTCGACCTAGTCGTTCAAGCCTGGCGTCCGGCTTGCACAATGCTCAAGGGGCCATGTTTTAGAATGAAACTCTGTAGGATAGTCACCCCGGTAGGATAGACTAGTGTGCGGCTTCCTTGACTACAAGTAAGCAACTAGGTGGAGCAACAGCCATTTACCAAACGATCTCTGGAATTTTTTATTAAACAAAAAATGCTCCAGAAGAGCAATATTGCGTCCATTGCCTTCTCACCAGGAGCAGAATGGCCTCTTGAGTGACTTTCAGTACAGCTTAGATCCTGTCAGAGAAGAAAGAACAAAATACTCAACATCAAGGGAGAACTATTTAAGAGTCAAGACCAAGGTTAGCCCTTTGCCTTGTTTCCATTAGAGCTTTCATCCACCATTGACACTGTTAAGCACCATCTGTTAATTGAAAACCTGTCCACATTGTCTGCAATAAGATGAAGAGAAATGTTGGGGTTTGAGTCTTTAATGAGAAACTGCAACCACCGAATCAAACTGAGTCTAACAATCTACTATTGAGAAACACCAATAAAACGTATTAGCCACCCTGGATGTATTTTTAGCTCTCTTGGGTCCCTGCTCACCTGACCTATTGGCAGGTAATAAAAGATATAAAAAACAACAGCAAATTCAAAGAGCTGGGGTGTAGCCCTCTGCTGACAGCAGAATTAGGGTCTGCGATGAGGAGGGTCCCAATGATGAAGCATGTTACCTTGGTGGGTGAGATCTCAGGTCCTTTTTAGGTCTCGCCTGGCGTTGGAGCACACATGCACTCCTCGCCTGCGAGAGCTATAGTCATGAAGTCAGTTTCAAGAAGGGGACTCGAAGCCCCGCCCCTCATTTTCATTGGGTAGCGTCAGCGTTTATGTTAAACGCTGGCTTCCCATTGAAAAGGAGGTTTTTCGGTTGCCTCCCTTTGGCTTTTTGTTCTGGCCCACCTGGACTGGCTCGCCTGCATTACGGCTGTTGTTATCAGAAGCTTTGTCATGCTGCCTTGCACGCGTCAGTCCGGCTCTCTGATTGGGCCGGATAAAAAAGGAGATATGGCGCTGCGTGTTTATTTTTGCATCTCGCTTTCACTTTAAAGTGAAAGCGTGATGCAAAAATAAACTATGGATCCCTGGCGAGTGCTTGTTGTTATCATTCGTCTTTGGCAAAGGCAGCTGCGTGTTTATTTTTTTAAAGTGAAAGCGCGATGCAATTATAAACACGTGGCTGCCTTTGCCAAAGCAGAGAGCTTGTTTCTACAGCTCTCTTTTCCCTCAGCTCTCGTTTCCCTTTCTACACCTCTCACATTGTCTTTTGTTCTCCCTGCACCATCCTCCCCCATTCTTTCCGCTCTATATATTTTCTACCCCACGCCCCCATCTCCATACAATTTTTTCCCTCTAGTCCCACATCTCTATTCTCTCTTCTCTTCTCCTTTATTCACCATCAGCTCCGCACCCCTCCAGCTCCCATGACTCTCATTTTCTTCTCCTCCTCCCTTCGTGGGTCCACCCCACCCTCTTTGTCTCTTCTTCTTCCCCTTTCATCTGCTTGTTGTCCCGATCTCTCTCTTTTGCACTGTATGCTTCTCCCTCCCTCTGTTTTCGTGCCCTCCCTCTCCCCACCACCCCCTTCCCCACCGTACAGCATGTGCGCGCGTCCCCTACTTTCTTTAACCTCTTGTTTGATGTGATACAGTGGGGGTCTTGTTCCCGGTAGGGAGGGGGTGGGTGAGATAATATGCTAATGGCACAGTCTGCCTTCCCTGCCCGGGGCAGCAGATGCACAGGGCAGGCGGCAGGCAGCAAGGGGGACTGGGGCTGTAATCGCGCTAGACCCAGATGGAGCCCCGGAGCACGCGCAGGTCCACCCTGCTGCTACTGGCCCTTGTCTGGCTGGGGGCGCTGCTGTCCATGGGAGATGCCAAGGGCACCTACTGCCACCGTCCGCTGACCTACGGCAGCCGCTACAACCTGTACACATCGGGCAGCAGCCCGCAGCACTACCCGGGCAGACCCATGGGGAAGCACAAGTAAGACAGCTCCTTTCTACTGCGCCTGCTACCCGTTCCTGCACCCCTGTGCACGAACAGCTTCATGCCCTAAGAGCAGAGACACTGGGATTATGCGGCAGGGGAATACCAAATTATGCGGCAAGCTTGACTAAATTATGTAACAAGAAAAAGCAAGTTATGAAGCCTAATGAGATAAATTTTTTTAAAGAAGTACTGCCTTATTTAATCATGTTTACATGTCAATACTGTCAGGGCAAATGTTTCACTTCATTAATACCACTTAAGGACCCAAATAAGGCAATAAGCTACAGAAAGGGGACCAGTCAGGCCTTTCAAAGGGGCCTTCACTGCACAGCAACACGCGTCTCGGGGTTTTGAGTAGCTTTTGATCTGTTTGAGCTAGAAACATAGTTTAATCTGCAGAGTATGCAGGAGATTATCGACTATGTGGCAAATGGGGCAAGTCCTTAATTATGTGGAAAACCCATGGCTACAAAAACTCCAGCACTTTAATTAACAGTTAGGTCTAGTACTGGTTAAAAATAGGTCTCTCAGGGGCGTTAGATCTAAATATGCATCGGGCGCATGGCACCCAGGCCCAGAGGCTACGGGGGCCCAATGATCCTCCATTTTACATCCCATACGTCAGGCAGCAGGGGCACATTCTCCGTGTTTGCATTAGGACCCCTGGCACCCTTGCTCGCTACTGAGGTCCATATGGGCACCATTGCCCGCCAGTAACAGCCACGAGGGACAGGAAGGTGACTGAAGCAGGCACGTGGAAAAGAGTGTGATATGCATTAAAACTCGCATTTCTCTCAGCTGGTTTGAGTCTCGACTGAAGAACAGTGGTTTTGGAGGGCGACACTATTGGAATCAATGGACAGGACTATGTTATGGCGGGGAGGGGAAGGGTTTCACGGTGAGTGACCCCCACTGAAGTTTAAGGGTAGTATCTCACTTATTTAAGAGAGGGAAGACAGGTTTAGGGTGAATGGCACCTTCCAATCGAGGGATAGGTGAGAGGGGCATGGAGTCGTAGGAAAGGAACTGGGTTGGAACCAGCGTTGTCACGTTGCACAAAATTGAGCCCGGCGGAGCTTTGTGGTGTGCAGCCTCACTGTGTGGCGTCTGGTAGGAGGCTTCGGCCAGTTGGGTAGATGGTGCAGAGAGGTTCGAATATTTGTTGCTGTAGGAGCTGAACCCGCAAATGTGCAGAATGGTCCCTAATGGCGCGCAGAACCCCTTCAGTATGAGGTCTCGCATGTCCTGTGCTGAGTTCTTGGAAGGCACAGGTTTCACTTCCAATCTGAGAGAATCGATTTCATCAGCCTTCAAGGGTCGATGCAATACTTACCAAGTCTTGCTGGTCAGAACTCTTGCTTCCGATGCACCACCGCGCATAGATGCCTCCGATGTGATATCTATAGTGTGCTATAATGACGACGGTATTATTATTAACATTATTCTAACATTCTCTACCATCTGTTTTTTAATCATTTGAAAAGGCAGTTATATTTTTTCGCACCCGTTTTGACTTACACAACTGACGAGCCCCCGACATTCTTGTACACTGTCGCCCTGGAACACTTGCTGTTTTTGTATGGCAGCGGATTCGTTGTGTTTCCGTGCAGCAGAAAACACCTCATGTGGTGGCATGAATAATTATGTGTCTCTTTAAGAAGACGGGAACGGGGTGGGGAAGCGAGGTATGAGGGGTGCTGGTAATTGAAAGTGTGCGCACTGCACAGAGAGCAGAAGACTGACTTCACTCTTATTCTGTGTGAAGACTAAATGTGCCGTGATGTGCCTCAGGTCACACAGAGCGTCGAAAGCCTCGGGTGGAGCATTAAGGTGATCCTAACAGAGGGAGATCTTGCAGGGGTCACCCTGGTCTCCAGGAACCTGGACATGGTGAAGAGGGAGGGAGATTTAAAAAAAAGATTTTTCAATGCAATAGGTCTCGCATTTGCGCAAGTTTAAGCTATTGGCATTGGAAATGACTCTGCCTTTTATTTATGTTTTAAAAACGAAAACAAAAATAAAAGGGATTGTTATTTGCAATGTCAATAGCTCAAACTCGCGTAAAGGCGAGATCTATTGCATTGAAAATGCTTGTTTATAAATACTCCATGTAACCTGTAAACAGTCCAAAGTTTGTAACAATACGTTCTGACTCTTACTAAATTCACAGAGATCAGATACCTCTTTCTCTATATTCACACACCATACCAATTGAAAATGTATGTAAAAAGGGAAATTGCAATGGGTTCTCCTCATAAGCTTACCTATCTGTAAAGGTACAATGGCCCTCTCTGAATGGTCACCGCAAACATTTTTCCTTCTTCCATCTCTTATTCTTACCTTGTGTTTGCTAGCTGCTTTAGGACTCTGAGCACTTTACCACTGCTAATCTGTGGTAAAGTGAATGTGCTCTCTCCCTAAAACATGGTAACACTGGCCAATTGGCATATTTCATTTATTAGGTCTCGTCTGAGACAGCGCTTTAGCGCTGCTCTGGCGAGACTTATAGGAAGCGAGTTTTGGAAGTGCAAACAGTGCTTTTCAGGCCGCCAAATACAGTGCATGTGCCCCGGGCGCGCGCACCATTTGGCAGCCTGAAAAGCACTGCCTGATCACTTCGCGGCCCCTTTGATGTCCTCAGTGAGCCGTACGGCCACTGAAGACATCAAAGTGCACACCATTTGCACTGTGCCCGCCCCCACTCCCCCCTCCCACTCCCTCCTCGTCAACTTCAGTACGCGCTAGTTTTAATTGGCACCGCTCAACAAACTCTGTTGGGCATTCAGCATGCCTCGCCTCACAGCTGCAGCCTGAAGGTTTCACCCGATGCCAGCGCTCACAGAACACAGCCCGCACAGGAGACGGCACTCACAAAACATCCGAGAAAGGGTCTTTTGTTATTACCTTATATTTTGCACATCTTCTCTCCTCGGTCGACTTCTGTTGCCTCCTGCTACTCTTGTTCTCCTCGCACCCCCTTCTCCCTCCCACAGCTCCTCTTCTCCCACTCGGCGCACAGCCTAATTGTTGTAAATTTGACACGCCTCAGGCTGTAAGCGCACTATTACACACACACTGTGCTTTGCCTACTATAAAACATTTCTTTTAATGTTTCTTCCTTTTTTAATGTACGTCTTACTGCACCTTAACATACTTATACGCTTCTACAAATGTTCAAGTGTCCAGCTACGAATATTTGTTGTGCCATTCTAGTCCCGAGATGTGATTGCACTAGAATACGCGTTCGCCATATAACAGTGTTTAATCAAGTTACAGTGCGTACCGGCTCTTTAATGTTATCCCTGTTGAACCAAATGTCACTTACATTTTTTAAGGAACATCGTCCTCCGATTACTGCATTTACAGAATTCTAATTTCTATCTAGTGTTACCAGCGCAACATCAATACACTCCACCAGCTACAAATCACTGACGATAATTAATTTCTTTTCATATTTTTATTCTTCGAAAATGTAATGCATTTTAATTGTGCAGCTGCAAACTTCCCAGAGTCAGCGAGTCAGCTCTGCAGCAGGTACGGGCCCAAGGAGAAGCCGTCTGCGGCCACCCCCAGGACACCCATGACTGTTGCTCTTTCACACTCAGGATTGCCATCCACGTTCACAGGCGCTGCCCCTCTCCCAGAACATATCCCCACCCTACGGCAGTATATTTCAGAAGCAATACGGTGCTTCCTGCAGCTTTTGGTGTCTGCATCAAGTACCAATGTCACCCCTCCATTCCCGCCCCACCCGGCAGAAAGTCACCCCGCCTCCCCGTCTCACCCTGCAGAAGGCGTTGATTTGCCACACAGGCTCAAAACAAATTGCACTCTGTTGTCTCGGGCTCCAGAATCAATTACACCCCCTGGCCGACCCGTGTGGGTCACCCTCCTGCGGATTTACGAGGCACTGCTCATTTCCACATCAAGCGTGGAACAGGCCCGGTGGCAAATGAAAGCAAAATGAAGAGATGGTCTCTCGTCCGTCCGCGGGGCATAAATCAGGCCAACCCTTCAGGGCAGTGATGCACGCAGCTTTATCTTCCTTTGCCTGGGCACACTTGTGTGTTCTTTACTGCCCTTCTGTTGACACTGTCTGTCTCAGGTTGTCACAAACTGTTTACTCTGTCCATGACCCATTAAACAATTTCCCAGACTTTTAATTTCTGCACTGGTTTAAACCAGAAAATATGCGGCATGCGGTGTGTGTTATTATGCCAACATATGGAACGCTCTCTAAAACAGACCCCATAAAGCTAATTTTAGAAAGCAAATAATTCATTCACCCGTCAATCCTAACAGTTTCACTATAGTGCCAATAATATTTATATATATTCTTCCTTCAATGTCTTACATTGAAAAGAATGCTTTCTGCCCTAAACACTCTACAGTGAGCGCAACTATCAACGACAAACGTTCTGCACTCAAACATCGCATTTTAACATGTAGAATCCATATTTAGACAATCCATTTTCCTCAAAATATGAGGTATTGTCTACGAGCCCCAGCTCGTGGACAATACTTTCACTTTTGCAAAAGGCCAGTTCACCTCTGCTCACTACCCCGACCCCAGCTGCGCTCACACATCTGCTCCTCGTCTCTTTTTTTTTTTATGGATATGTTGCCACAACTCTTTGTGCACGGATTAGTTCAGTGATGAACCACACCTGATTGGAAGTGGGGCCACTTCTGCTGAGGCCCACTGTTCAATCTGCATACGTTAATGGGCGAGCTCCTCTTCCCCCCCCCCCCAATAGAAATCCATCTGCCTGGGAAAGGCCGCCCAGCCCCCCACTGGGCCAGTGGCGGCATCTGAGACAGCCCAAATTGGCCACCACTCTGGCCAAAAGGCAACTTAGGGCTGCATCTCCGATACACGCCCATCGACAATCGCTCCTGTTTTGCAAGTGAGCTGTGGTCCAACTTTTTTCTTTTTTTTTTACAACCGGTGTTGCTTTTTGACCAAAATGGCAATAAAGAAATGTAAACAAAGTATGTGCTTTACAAGGCATGGGAGAAGGCATCGTGCAGGCAATGTTGGTTCTAAGATTCGGGGAATCCACAGTAAAACCCGGCCCACTCGCCCACAAACAGTCAGACAAGCATTTACAATGCAATAAGTTTCGCATTTATACGAGTTCGAGCTATTGCCATTGTAAATGACAATGCTTTTTTTTAAGTTTGTTTTTTTTAAAACATAAATAAAAGGCACTGTCATTTACAATGCCAATAGCTCAAACTCGTATAAATGCGAGACCTATTGCATTGCAAATGCTTGTACTTATAAGTCCCTAGCAAAGTGTACTACATGTGCCCAGGGCCTGTAAATCGAATGTCACTATTGGGCCTGAAGCACTGATTGTACTGCTCACATAAGTAGTCCCTTAACCGTGTCTCAAGCATGCCACTGCAGAGCCTTTGTGTGAAGTTTCACACTGCAATGTCGACCTGGCAAGTAAATCCTCTTGCCAGTCACCCCTAAGGTAGACCCTGTAGAAACCTACAGGGTAGGGTGCAGTGTATTTAAAAGGCAGGACATGTGTTTACATGTCCTGATAATGAAAAACTCCCAATTTCATTTTTCACTGCTGCAAGTCCTATCTCTCCCATGGGTTAACATAGAGGTTACCTTATTACAACTTACAAGTGTAATTTACAGTTGGAACAAGACAGATATTTCAGGTTTGTTGTCCTGGACAATTTAAAATCACAACAGATCGGGAAGTCAAATTTTAAGTTGTAGATATAGAACTACCACTTTTGGAAAGTGGGCATTTTCCTTACATAAACCATTCTGTGCCTTCTGCATGTCTCCAATACATATCCGGGGTGGGTGACAGCTAGGCTTTGCAAATTCCCTGTAGACAGTCACATACAAAGGGAACTTACGTGTTCGTGATGGACCATTCACTTCCTGATGGCTCCTCACCTGGCTGATGTGTCTTCCTGGGCTGGATAGGAGGGAGGAGCTGATACCTTCACATGAAAGGGCTGTGTCTGTCTCCACATAAAAAGCTGCATACCTCCCAGTAGTGAGTCTGGAGCCAAGACAGGCAAGGAAGGGACCTTGTGCACTTCGAAGCTTTAATCTGAAGTCCCTCCCACTTCAAAGGCACAGCTCGT
Organism: Triturus cristatus; assembly: GCF_964204655.1. NCBI lineage: Eukaryota > Metazoa > Chordata > Amphibia > Caudata > Salamandridae > Triturus > Triturus cristatus. The sequence continues at coordinate 311,604,788 of NC_140588.1, read as the reverse complement.
TATAAGTACTGGACATATGACACCACCAACTTAGTATACTGCAGGACCTCTGACCACTGTGCCAGGGAGAAGAAGTGCTGTGCTTCTGAAAGGACTGCTGCTCAGCTGGAATGCTGCTTTGCTGGGCTCTACCATGCTCTTGCCTTGCTGAGCTGCCCTGCTGCCTGCTGTTGCCCTGTCTGGGTGTAAAGGACTGGACCTACATCACTTGAACCCATAGCCATCTCCAAGGGCTTGCTAGCTTGTGTCCAGTTGCCTAAGTCTTAGGGACACAAAATACTTAGAACCCTCTTGTTCAACCATTGGGCTCATCTGTTTGTGGGTCTGTCCTACCAAGTGGTGTCATCTCAGTCATGGACCATTGGTAGTGGACCTAAGAGTTTGTTCCAGTGAAACAACACATCCTCTGCTCAGTGAGCAGAATCAACGCATTGCTGCTGTTGCATGAATTGGTCTGGCACATTTCACTCAGAACAGCAGCATTGCATCCGAAACCACTGCTTCAGAACCAACGCATTGCCACCACTGCGTGGAGAAGATCTACGAATCACCCATCCAGCATGGGTTAACCCGGAGCTTCACCTTCGGAACCGCCACACTTAGATCTGCCGCTTCGCTCAATGGACCCAATATATCGCTGTAGTTGTGTGTAGAACTCTGGCACAACACCCCAACTGACTGGGGATCATAGACGCATCTAGTACTGGGAGAAAGATGAAAGTACTTTTTCTCAGTGACTCTGCATGGGTCCTGTATCTGGCCTGTGCTCCATCGCAGGCATCCTAACTCTTGACTTTGCCCTGGTCCAGTGAGACCTATTAACTCTTTGAGTGCTATTTGCTTCTAAGCGCTATACTTACATTTAATCTTAATAAATTCAACACTTGACCTCTACTGGATTGATTTTGGGTCATTTTAGCCTTGTTCTATTTATAATATCATAATCTAACCAGATTTGGTATTTTCACTGTGTTACTGGTTTCAGTGTTGCACAAATACTATACACAATGCCTCTTAAGTTAAGCCTGACTGCTCTGTGCCAAGCTACCTGGGGGTGAGCATAGGATAATTTAGGGTGTTTTGTGACTTACCCTTACTAGAAGTGTGGTCCCTACTTGTACAGGGTGCATTTCTCTGCCAACTAGAGACCCAATTCCTAACAGTATGACTTTCCACAAGCAGTTTCGTTGACCGTTCATGCATACTCTGTGTCAGTCCTATGTTGTATGTTAATACTTTCAGATGTGCACAAAAGAATTGACACTGAAGCGCATGTGGTGCAGTGCAAAACTGCTCACTCTTTATATATCACTAAAACCTAAATGCAAATGATACCTGACACACAAAATGAACGTGCACTTTGCACAAGTCTTACGTGTCATAATAATTTATGCACATGTGCATTTACCGCAGCTGTTGCAGAAGAATCTTCATTCTTATATAGAATGTTTACTAATGTCAGAAAAGAAATTCTTTTGAGTGTCTAACTTAAGAATCATCTTTACTAAATGAGAGATGGATTTAATGAAATGAATGAGAATTAATCCACGATGTTGATTAACACAGTGAATGACATGCAATAATAAAACATATATGCTTCATTTTAACTAAATTGATTTACAGTGTAACATTTGCTACCATTCAAAGCAGAAAACCAGTAATGTGCGATTGTTGAAAATAAACATCCTCTTTACTTACATTGCTGAAGCCTTTCACTTGATTCATAAGTGTGTACTATGCTGTCAGTGTACATGTTAGGAATGCCATTCTTAGCTTTAAATGATTCTTATATTAGTAGGATATTAGTATAGGTTAAATGATGATTATTCAATGTACAAAATAAAGTTACATGTATGTACTTTTAGTGAAGTTCCTAGGTAAACTTGCTATTGTGAAGTTTCATTACTTATTAAATAAATTATGCAATACGAACAAAAAGTACTAACAAAATATTACATTCATATATGTTAAATGTGTACACGCATATTAAATGTAAATTGTTGATTAATGTCTTAAGTTAGCATTATTCTCAAAGGCCTGTTCGTCTCTGTATAATTCACTGTGCTCCTGTATTTTGTGACTAGCTTCTTTCGCAAGCCTTCTCACGTATTGCTAGCTTGAATATATACAGCAGTGACGAGCACATGAGAAACCTGTGGCTAAACAAGAGGCTGTTGTGTTCAAGTCTGAGTGTGTGACCAAGACTTTGTTCTCATGTCCAGTGTGGGAATTTTCTCCATTGTTGCAGCCTGCAGTGTATAGCTACTATGGAGTATGGTCTTCTATTGATGATGCAACCAAAGAGGTGTTACCCCACAAACTTGAGGACTATAACATATCAATCACTTGGTTGGATGAGGGGAATCTCTCTGACTTTAGCTCTTGGAGCTGCTGTCTCCTTAGACTTGCCGACTCCTGCATATGACTTTGGACTTTACTTGATGAGCCCCTTTCTGCATGCCCTATGCAGAACCTTCTGTAAAGATCTACTCCAAGCAGGATGTGAAGAAAGAAATCTTTATTGTAGAAGATCAGCAGCAAGTACCGCCAGCTTCCTCCTCCAGCTTCACAGCTCTAACCCTTGCCACTTCAAAGACTAACATTCTATCCTGCAACAAGCCTTACATTCTACATTTAGAAAACTCCACACCTTCCTTTGACTCCTACCCGAAACATGCCCCATATCCACATTGCCTCTGAACGGACTCTATAAGATATTTCCCTATGTCCCGTGGTTTCCTATAAGTGTGCTTGAGACTGACACATTTCTGACTTATTGAAGATTCCTGACCAAGATTCTGAAATGGTATTGCTGATATTGCTAATATTCTTGTGCCTTATCCGTATCATTTTCTGTAGAGCTATTTGATTCATGAACTCTGAATGTTTATGTACTTTGGACTGTACTTGGCAGAACTAAATTGCAAATGCATAGAAAAGACAAAATAAGGTTGGTTTCCAAACATCAGATTCTCATGGAATTTTTTTGTATTGCAGCAACAGAACTTTTCATTTGTGTAATTCTAGTTTGCCTTCTTTAGAAGGCTTGCCCTCCCTGTTGCAATTGTATACCTGTATAGAATGATCTTGAAAGTGGTATATCTTAACTTGATTACAAATTTGTAATAAACACCATTGAACTTGGCTACCGAATCCTGGTCCTCATTGTGTAGCCAAGTTGATTTCACAGTTAATTTAAATTGAATGTTGATCGGACAAGTGATGCCAACTCTCTTTCCTCTCAGTGCGATGCATAAAAGATCCATTGTAGGACCAAGATAGAGAGTAAGTCAATTAGTGATCGGGTAATCGAGGGAACCAAAACCCGCCACCTCTAAGTACCAAATTGGCCCAGAAACACTGGATCACATGTGATGCGTAATCCATTAGTTTTACGTAAGGAGTCGTTACAAAATGAGTTCCTAAATTCCAGCAGTTTATTCATAAGTTGTCCCAAACATTCTCCTGGATCGTGAGTTTGTGCACAACATCTGGTGAGTGGCACGTGTTTCATCTAAATGCATCTTGTTCAAGGCTGCAATGATTTCAAATAGAGTAAATGCTAATTCTATTACATGTTTGTATGTACTAACTCAATATCATATGCGAAAAAAGACACAAATGTGCACATATATTCAAATACTTATGGGAAAACCAATTAGGAGCAGTTGTTTGTAAATAAAGCAGATTCACCAAAATGGAGTTACGCAAGGATACTCATGCATCCTTTAGAACTCCTAAAAGTGAGAATGCACACCATAAATAAGTTAGAAGCCCAGGTAATATTGTCAATCCAAAAGAACTGAAAAGTAAACAAAAATATAAAAAGGTGCCTTCAAAAAAGCTGTGTAAAATAGAAAGTATGTGTGATCCCGTGACCGTGACCAGGACACCCAAAATGGCCACCATGACGCATCAGGAAGGCAAATCGGTTACCGTGCTAGCAGCGCGGGATGCCGATCTTGTGACCGCCGCCGCGCTTGAAGTGCCGAGAGTGTGGAACGCCGAGTCAGAGAGAGACACGCTGTCGGAAAGAGCTGGAACATCCAAAGAGAAGAGCCAGAGCGAGGAGAAACGGAACCAGAAGCATGAGCGAGAGGTGGCTGGAAGTGAGGAGCCAGGGAGTGAGGAGCCCAGGAGTGAGGAGGCTACGAGGAAGACCCAGGAGAGAGAGGCAGACTGTGGGGAACAGTCCAAAGGCAAGTACCACTTTACCATTATTCTGCCATTGGGATGTGGTGGGAGCCGTAAAGCAGCACCAGAGCACTACATGCCCTGAAGCACCTGTAGAGCACACAGCCACTCGGGTGATAAGGTGGAGGTCTATACTGGAATCCCCTAGCCCTTCTCCTAACCTTATGTTGTTTTTTTTTTTTCATTGAGGGAATATCAAAGCATTCCGCCAAGTCCCCGCAACAGCCCATTGGGAGAAAAGGGAGAAGGAACCTAGCCCTGTTGTACCCTGAGTGCGAGAGACAGGAAGTTTACATAGGAAGGCTACTTTGCTTGTCTGCGGACTCTTCCACGAACCCCTTTATTTTGTTTCTTTCAACTTGAGGAGAAAATTCACTAATAAAGAAACACTAGCACGACGGAGTTCCCCTTTCATTTTGTATGAGGGTCCTTTTGCATAGCCGCTGAGTGATTACAGTAGTGTCAGAAGTGGGATTGGTCATTGCTTCATCATGACCCAGCGGGTCACTATGGAGGCCATCAACACTCAAGTTGGCTGAGGGCCAGCGACACCTCCAATTAGTGATGGAACAACAAAATCAGGCAGCTCAAAAAGAAAGGGAGGCTTTCCAAACGGCCCTAAGAGAACAAGTGGCGCTAATAGCCTCTACTCTGCAAACACAGGATTCTGCCATACTGCGTCTGACAGACGCTATAGCGGCCGCAAGGGTACAACCAAATGTCCCTAGTTCAGTCGTACAGAAATTTCAGGAGGGTGATGCCCCCGACAATTTTTTTGTTAATTTTGAGAGGGTGGCAACAACTACCATGTGGCCCCCGGAGAGGTGGGGCCAGTACACAGTGCCTCTACCATCTGGTGAATTACAGGCGGCCTATCAAGCCGCCAACCCTGATGGTGCAACCCCCTACCCTGACATTAAAAAAACAATCCTCGAAAGACTAGGCCACGACCAGGAGTACTTCCGGGCCAGGTTCTGAAAGGAACTGTGGGTAGGAGGGGATAATCCTAGGCCCCTTTATTATAGGATCAGGGATCTTGGGAATAGGTGGCGGCAGCCCGACACCACAACAATAGGGGAAGTCACCGAGAAAATATTCCTCGGACAATACCTAGAAGCCCTCCCACCAAACACCAGGACTTGGGTAAAACAGCATCCCCATCTGTCAGTACAGACTGCTGTGGAGCTGGCTTGCGCCTATCATAAATCCCCGGAGTTTAAGGCCCAACTTACGAGGAAGACCCAGGAGAAGGAGGCAGAGGCAGACTGCGGGGATCAGCCCAGAGGCAAGTACCACTTTACTGTTATTTTGCCATTGGGAAGTGGTGGGAGCTGTAAAGCAGCACCAGAGCACTGCATGCCCTGAAGCACCTGTAGAACACACAGCCACTCGGGTGATAAGGTGGAGGTCCATACTGGAATCCCCTAGCCTTTCTCCTAACCTTATGTTGTTTTATTTTGTTTTCATTGAGGGAAAATCAAAGCATACCGCTAAGCCCCCGCAACAGCCCATTGGGAGAAAAGAGAGAAGGAACCTAGCCCTGTTGTACCCTGAGTGAGTGGGAAAGGAAGTTTACAGAAGAAGACTACTTACCTTGTTTGCGGACTCTTCCATGAACCCTTTTGTTTTGTTTCTTTCAATTTGAGGAGAAAATTCACCAATAAAGAAACACTAGCACAACGGAGTTCCCCTTTCTTTTTGTATGAGGGTCCCTTTGTGTGGCTGCTGAGTGATTACAGTATGTCTAACCCAAAATTAGAAGGAAGAGTGACACCGAAAATTGCAAAATAAATACCTCAGTGAAGTCGTCAGTTTATATACAAAAATGGTTATAATACATGAGTGCAGTCAGTATAAAATGTAGCCCGTCCCAAGTATCGATTGAATTAGGAACCTAAAATAATAAAAGTAAAGGAAGTAAGTCTACTTAAAAGTTATGTCTATGTCAATAAATGGAAGGGTCACTCAAGTAAGAAGACACTGGAAATTAAAGACAATGAACTCAGTGATATCTTCAAACGAGCAAAGTTATATTTGGGAGCAACACCGTAATATTGTAATCAATACATTTTTCGGTAAGTGTTAATGGTAAAAATGTGAAATAAAGGCTGTGTTCAAAACCATTATTAAAAAGGAGCATACAGTTATATACAATTCTTTTTGTAAAATACAATCAGTATCACAAATCCAAAAGATCCAAAAATATTGAGCTGGGAGTCTTGGAGTGTCTTTTCCCAATTTTTCTTTATTTGTAGTCATGAGTGACATGCATACATCAGCCCAGCCAACGCGTTTCATCCAACATGGACTTCCTCAGTGTTGGGTAAATCTTTAAAGGGAACTGGGGGGTATGTCCTTTACCATTCAAATCCAAATGCCGTTCAGTCTAGGCACGGATAGACTGAACGGCATTTGAATTCGAATGTGGAACATGGCAGATCGGATAAGAAGGCAATCATACTTTTAACACATGAAAACTTGGATGCTTAGGGGTATCCCAGCACATAATAGTACTGCGGTAAAGGACTTACACGCCAGTTGGATCTTTGGAATTTGTGATACCGATTGCATTTTACAAAAGAAAGTGTATATAATCGTATGTATAATCGTATGCTCCTTTACACTGTATGGTTTTGAATTGGATTATTATTGTGACTTCCATGTAGTGGGGTCACGGAAAGTTTAAGCATAATATAGGAAGACGCAATCTGAGAATTAAGATACCTGTGCAGCCTTCATTGGCCTACACTGCTGGTAGTATAACTTTATAGGCTGTTTTCAGCCTGAGCTGCAATACAAAAAAGCTGAAACCAAAGAATGAGAAACAAAATAAATTGTAGTAAGCAGTGGTGGCTCCTCCACTTTGGCGGAGGAGCGTCACCCCATTCCTTCAGAGCAGTGCCAACTTTACAAACATAAAATGATAATAACTTAGTAATCATCATTTTATGGTTCATGTTCATCTACATTGCGGGAGAGTGGGTGGGCAGTGCTGCTCTGCTCAGGATGCAGGGGGAGTGGTTTGCCCACTCTTAAGTGTGTAATGACTGTTTGGTCGGGCCTCTCGGGCTGCCCAAAACAGTCATGCGCACTTCCCTGTTCTCCATGCAGGCTGCAAAACATGTCCACCCCTCCATCCCGTGGCTGATCTCCGTGATGGCGCTCAGACCAATCACAATGCTGCATTGCAACGTTGTGATTGGCTTAGGGGAGGAAGCCTGGCTGCCTGCTTCCTGTGACTTGCAAAAACAACAATTGATGGACAGGATGCAGAACAATGTCATACATTCACCCCAGTACAGGGATCTGGGCCTAAATCCATTGTTTTTTTGCTCACCATGCCATTCGAGTTTGGACCCAGCCATATGCAAATCAGTCTTGACCCTGCGACCACTTGGAACAGTCCAGCCCGAACTGCCAGGCCAGGTCCTCCCTGGATTGGAAACAAGCATCCTAGGACCGGTTTCGGGCTTTCAGCCCTCATCAGCCAGGATAACTTGGACAGGAAACAAGCATCCTAGGACCGGTTTCGGGCTTTCAGCCCTCATCAGCCAGGATAGCTTGACTCTAGTGGCATGGAGAGCACGGGACCCACGTCTGGGCATAACCGTCCCACTCGGGGTGACAAATGCAAAAACAACAATTGATGGACAGAATGCAGAACAATGTCGAACATTCACCCCAGTGCAGAGATCTGGGCCTAAATCCATCGTTTTTTTGTTCCCATGCCATTCCAGTTTGGACCAAGCCATATGCAAATCCGTCCATCATTTGTTTGCTGTAACACTTTTCCCCCTGAGTGGGATGGGTATGCCCAGACTTGGGTCCCTTGCTCACTGTGCAACTGGATTAAAGCTAGCCTGGCTGAAGAAGGGTGACATAACCTGAAACCGCTCCCAGGATGCTTGTTTCCTGTCTAGGGAGGACCTGGCCTGGCAGTTCAGTCTGGACAGTTCCCATGGGGCACAGGGTCAAGACTGATTTGCATATGGCTGGGTCCAAACTGGGGTGACGTAGTGGGCAAAAGAATGATGGATTTAACCCACATCGTTGGACTGGGGGAGAATGTTTGCATTGTCAGCATTCCGTCCATCATTTGTTTGCTGTAACACTTTTTGCCCTAAGTGGGATGGGTATGCCCAGACGTGGGTCCCTTGCTCACTGTGCCACTGGTTTCAAGCTAGCCTGGCTGAAGAAGGGTGACATACCGTGAAACCGGTCCCAGGATGCTTGTTTCCGGTCCAGGGAGGACCTGGCCTGGGAGTTCGGTCTGGACTGTTCCCATGGGGCACAGGGTCATGATTGATTTACATATGGCTGGGTCCAAACTGGGGTGGCGTAGTGGGCAAAAGAACAATGGATTTAACCAAGATCTTTTGACTGGGGGAGAATGTTTGCATTGGCAGCATTCCGTCCATCATTTGTTTGCTGTAACACTTTTCGCCCTAAGTGGGATGGGTATGCCCAGACGCGGGTCCCTTGCTCACTGTGTCACTGGATTCAAGCTAGTCTGACTGAAGAAGGGTGACATACCCTGAAACCGGTCCCAGGATGCTTGTTTCGGTCCAGGGAGGACCTGGCCTGGCAGTTTGGTCTTGACTGTTCCCATGGGGCACAGGGTCAAGACTAATTTGCATATGTCTGGGTCCAAACTGGGGTGGTGTAGTGGGCAAAAGAACGATAGATTTAACCCAGAACTTTTGACTGGGGGAGAATGTTTGCATTGGCAGCATTCCGTCCATCATTTGTTTGCTGTAACACTTTTCGCCCTAAGTGGGATGGGTATGCCCAGACGTGGGTCCCTTGATCACTGTGCCACTAGATTCAAGCTAGCCTGACTGAAGAAGGGTGACATACCCTGAAACCAGTCCCAGGATGCTTGTTTCGGTCCAGGGAGGACCTGGCCTGGCAGTTTGGTTTTGACTGTTCCCATGGGGCACAGGGTCAAGACTAATTTGCATATGGCTGGGTCCAAACTGGGGTGGTGTAGTGGGCAAAAGAACGATGGATTTAACCCAGAACTTTTGACTGGGGGAGAATGTTTGCATTGGCAGCATTCCGTCCATCATTTGTTTGCTGTAACACTTTTCGCCCTAAGTGGGATGGGTATGCCCAGACGTGGGTCCCTTGATCACTGTGCCACTGGATTCAAGCTAGCCTGACTGAAGAAGGGTGACATACCCTGAAACCGGTCCCAGGATGCTTGTTTCGGTCCAGGGAGGACCTGGCCTGGCAGTTTGGTTTTGACTGTTCCTATGGGGCACAGGGTCAAGACTAATTTGCATATGGCTGGGTCCAAACTGGGGTGGTGTAGTGGGCAAAAGAACGATGGATTTAACCCAGAACTTTTGACTGGGGGAGAATGTTTGCATTGGCAGCATTCCGTCCATCATTTGTTTGCTGTAACACTTTTCGCCCTAAGTGGGATGGGTATGCCCAGACGTGGGTCCCTTGCTCACTGTGCCACTGGATTCAAGCTAGCCTGACTGAAAAAGGGTGACATACCCTGAAACCGGTCCCAGGATGCTTGTTTCGGTCCAGGGAGGACCTGGCCTGGCAGTTTGGTCTTGACTGTTCCCATGGGGCACAGAGTCAAGACTAATTTGCATATGGCTGGGTCCAAACTGGGGTGGTGTAGTGGGCAAAAGAACGATGGATTTAACCCAGAACTTTTGACTGGGGGAGAATGTTTGCATTGGCAGCATTCCGTCCATCATTTGTTTGCTGTAACACTTTTCGCCCTAAGTGGGATGGGTATGCCCAGACGTGGGTCCCTTGCTCACTGTGCCACTGGATTCAAGCTAGCCTGACCGAAGAAGGGGGACATACCCTGAAACCGGTCCCAGGATGCTTGTTTCGGTCCAGGGAGGACCTGGCCTGGAAGTTTGGTCTTGACTGTTCCCATGGGGCACAGGGTCAAGACTAATTTGCATATGGCTGGGTCCAAACTGCGGTGGTGTAGTGGGCAAAAGAACAATGGATTTAACCCAGAACTTTTGACTGGGGGAGAATGTTTGCATTGTCAACATTCCGTCCATCATTTGTTTGCTGTAACACATGCTTCCTGTTACTGTCGGAGGCAGGAGAGCAGAGCAGAGAGGACACGGGACCTGGCCTCAAGGTAAGTTTAATTAATTCCCCCATCCCCCCATGCAGCACCCACATGACACCTTCCCCCTCAAGCACCCTTGTGACCCCCCCCCCACACCCACCACCACACGTGCGAGCCATGCTGGCCGCCCCTGGTATAAAGTGGCCAACAAAACCAAAGATTTAAATTTAATGAGGAGATGCTTCAAACAGAACTAACCTGCCTTCTTTATGTCCCTGTGAACTGGTAAACTCTCGAGGTGGTGGTTGTTCGAAAAGCTAAAGTAGCATGATATACGGAAAAGAAAACAGACAAATGGTCTAAAACTCATAGACCATGTCAGAACTGCTGCCATCTTACAGTTTTTTACATCTTTCTTTGGCTTCTCCTGGAAGCAAGCACAAGACACTCAACAGCAATTGCAACTTCAACCTTAAACAGCGTTTAATTTATGCGGGTGTCTGTAGAATTTGAGCACCAGCAATCATTTTTGGGAAAAGGGAATTATCATTCATCAGACTTTGACCCAGATCAAACGAGAGAAAGGCAGAAATTGAGAAAGAAAAGGGAAAAAAAAGATAGAGAACAGCAGCAAAGACAAAAGTCAAGAATAAACGACCCTGCAAGAGTGAGCTCAAGACGCAGGAAGTGCAGGGTGGTGGAAGAAATAGGTATTAGGTGGAAACATGAATGGACAAGTCCTGGTATTCGACAAGCACCAATCCAGCAATAAGTTCCTAAGAAACATTTGTCCATTGCACATATTTGTTTCACAAATTAAGCACCGCCCTTATCCCATGACTTTATAACTCTGTCTGCATTGCCCCCCTTTGTTCTGCTCATTTTCCACAGAAGTACAACATCTCTGCCTTTCCTGCATCCTGCATTTCCCAGCTGATTAGGAATATCAAAGGGATTTGTAACCTCTCAATACATTGATTTGTTTGCTGGTTTCCAGGCATGTAATCACATTTGGCTGCCCTCAAAATATGCATTCGCCGAAACCACAAGCGATTGACAAGAGCTGATTACCTTTCCTTTAGGTTTCCCACAGTCAACGTAATGTCACATTTGAATACTTTCAATTCTCAATCAATTTGTCAGCAAGAGCTTGATTTTCGTTCAAGCCAATTTTGATGATTCTACGTTTGCAGCAGTTCAATTCTAAGCGAGTTCACTTTTGTGTGATTGCATTTAGCCAAAGATTGTGTTTGCGCCTTATATAATCATGTTTTTCTTCCCTGTGGCTTCGATTCTAGTTACCAGTTATATTTATTTCAGTCTCATTCCCTTCCCACCAGTTTTAGGCACAGCCTCTTTCTCTGTCCAGTAAACCCCAGACTGGGTTCCCTGCTTGGGATTCACATGGGTATTGTAGTCTGACACAATGGCAATTGTTTGTAGAAATTGTTGATGGTCTAACTGAGGCAGTGCAGTTCAATCAAAATGCAGCGATGCGATTCTAACTTCAGTTCCTTCTGCACAAACCTCACGGGCTGTCTAATCATGCCAATAATATGTTAAGGGACTGTGCGTGGCCGAGTAGGCCCTCCATAACAACACCCCTGCCTTTCTTAGTCGTGATTTGCAGACCTACATTAAGGATGTGCACAGCTTTGATTCCACGACAGAAATCCTATGTGTTATTGGTTTACCCATAGGTTTGCGGAGTTTCTCGTTCATCCTGCCTCTATGACCTCGTGTGGTTGTTCCATGCAAACAGCCAATGCTTCTTCACAAAACTAAGTTGAGGCCGAAAATGAAAGTGCTGTTTTTCGTGAGCTAAATTTGAATCCATCTACCTCGTGACTCTGAACATAGGTGGATCTTGGCAATCTTTTTTCATAACACATTTAAGAGAGAGAACATTTTTCAATTCTAGTGTGAAAACTCATATTTAGAGAATTCATGATCAACACGCACTAAGCATAATAGGCTGTATGACAAAAAATAGTCTACAAAAATATTGTGACGCAACAGAACAAAGTCAAAAAGTTCCTTACCTGTAAAAGGGTCTTCGTGGTGTATGTTTTGGAATGTTCCTGCAGACTGCGCTATGTAGGCAGCACCAAGCTACAAGCGCACAACCGGATACTCCAACACATACGGACAATCTCTAACTCTGATCCAACAGATCCTGTTGCTCGCCATTTTAAAGAAATCCATTGCAACAATCTGGAACACCTTTTTATTATTTTTATTTTATTCTTTTCATTGAATTTTACAACAATTAAATAATCAACGATACAAAATAGAAGAAAAAGATGGGGAACTATCATTTGAAATACCGCCATTTTGATTGTGTGTCTACAACTCACACAAGTTACATGTTTACATTGTCAAAGGTCTGGGCCACTTTATGATATTAACAATTGGTTGATATGGCCACTCTGGTGGCACAGTACTGGGACATAGCGGCTACTATCCCGTGGTACACTCCCACCAACATGCTTTATTTTAGTTGCTATGATAACACATCGAATGTATCCACCCCATGGCCATCAGGCCTAACATACCTCTTCCCCTGCAGTTCTGAGCCAATTGGCAAATGGATCCCATATATCTTCAGGGCGGGACCGGGTTCTGCATCAATTCCCAATAGTGGGACAATTGAACTTTACAATATGTGATGTCCTGCACCCATGCCTTTACAGACGGTGGTGCTGACTTTTTCCAGTCTATGGCCACCTGTCTCTTGGCCAGCAGCAACAGCAGTGCCGTTAACTTCCTCACTGCCTTTGGGGTATTTTGTACATAGCCTAGCAAGGCCACCAATGGGTTCTGCGGTACCGCTTGTTCTGTCAAGCTTGCTATATGGGACAGAAGGCAGCAATTGGCTGACATTCCCAAGCAAGATGTATAAAGGTTGCCTGGGGAGCTCCACATCTCCAGCATTGTGTATCAGGGTGCAATCCCATGCGATGCAGCTGTGTTGGTGTGCGATATATACGATGCAAATACTTGAAGTGAATGAGCCTTAATCGGAAGTTTGGAGATAGGTGTTCTAGCTGATTACAACAGAATATCCACTGCTGGTCGGTAATGTCGGTGCCTATCTCCGCCTCCCAAGCCATTCGTAATTGTGGAACAGTGATCGGGGACTCTCTTTGAGTAGTGGTATATAGTCGTGTGATCAATTTGTGGGAAGAGGGGGTTGTGATAATGTGTTCTAGTGTGGGCAACGCCGGAGGGGCCTCTGGGAACGTGTTGTATCAGGCTCTGCACGCCGCTCTGACTTGGTAGTATAAAAGCATATCTAGCGCTGAGCATTGTGATGAGCTACACATTTGCTGTAGTGTGAGGAATTTACCTTCGGGAAACAGATTTCCCCCGATCGTGATGTTATGTATCTGCATTCTATGTTTAGCAGCGCCTTCCAGCAGTGGCGGTGTGAGTCACATTTTGTGGGTTCTCTATCTGGCTTTAGTAATGTTATCAGGGTGGCTTCTGGCATAGATAATAATAATAATAATAATAAACAAATGTATAAAGCGCATGGCTACTCTAACTAGTGTGTACCCGCGCTGCGGCACAAAGAAAACCAGAATCAAAGCAAAAGAATGAAAACAAGAGAGATCAGACGGGGGGCTTAAAGAGGGAAAGAGCCAGGTCTTTAGCTTTTTCCGAAAAGTTGACTCCGAAGACTCCAGCCGGAGCCCCGGGGGGAGTCCATTCCAATGTTTGGCTGCTAAAAAACTAAAGGAGCGACCACCCATCCTTGCTCTCCTGATGGTCGGAATGCAAACCTGCCCCGTCCCGCTAGATCTCAGTCGACGGGTCGGAGAGTATGGAATAAGTGGGTCATGCAGATATGTGGGCCTATTTCTCTGTAGGATACGGTGGCTGACACACAAAGCTTTAAAAATAATTTTCTCCCTTACCGGAAGCCACTGAAGGGAGGCTAGGGCCTTGTTGGAAGGGGCTCCCCAGGGTAGCATTAAGACGAGATGAGCCGCTGCATTCTGAATGCATTGGAGTCTCTGTACACATTTCGTACTAGCTCCCAAGTAAAAGGGCGTTCCCATAATCCAAGCATGACATCACCAGAGTGTGGACCATAGTTTTCCTTGCTGTAACTGGCAGTACGTCCACATCCCTAGATTCTTTACCTGATCACAAGGGGAAGGGGGATCACAAGGGGAAGGGGTAGGTCCCAGAGTCTGAGGCCAAAATGCTGAAGACCAGATCGAGGGAGCTTTTCCTATCACTAGAACTTCAGTTTGGTTACCATTAAGTTTAAGGCAGTTGTTAGCCATTCAGGACGCCAGCTCTTGTAGGCACGTCGATAAATTGATGGCTGCCTTCTCATGATCTTGTGTTAGGGACACCACCAATTGCGTGTAATCAGCGTATGACACAACACTAACACCAAATTTTAAAAATCTCTGCCAAGGGGGAAATGTAGAGATTAAAAAGGGTGGGCTGAGAGGAGAGCCCTGTGGGACCCCTTGATTCAGCTTGATACTTTTAGAGTGATAAGGTTCTTGAGACACCTGGAAACTACGATTGTGTAAGAAAGGCTCCAGCCATTCCATGACTTGGCCAATCACACCTCATTTCCTGAGGCGCTAAAGTAAGGTTAGATGGGCCACAGTGTCGAATGCAGCACTGAGGTCTAATAGGACTAAAGCAACCGTCTGTCCATCATCTACATATTTGCAGATGATTTCAGTGGAAAGGAGCAGAGCAGATTCGGTAGAATATGATGCATGAAAGCCCGATTGAGTGGGATGAAGTAAACTATAATTACTAATGTGTGCTCTCAATTGAATGTTAACCACCTTCTCTGCAATTTTGGCAAAGTATGGCAGCAATGAGATTGGACGAAGGTTCTCCAGTTGGCTCATGCTAACATTCGGTTTCTTTTTTAAGGGGAAGATGATCGCCTCTTTCCATCTTTTAAGGACAGCTCCTGAGGTAAATGAGAGCTCAAGGAGGTGTCTGATATAGGGCTCTAGTGTTTCAAGGCTCCCTCTGAGCACCCTATGGGCCGTAGGGTCTCTGGGTGAGCCTGACTTGATACTCAAGGCTACACTATTGAGAGTGTCACATAAGGGAACAACAAATTTACTAAGACATTCTGCCTCCACTATATTGGACGCTTCATCCCCATCCAAACACCCGTTACGAGCTGAATCAGGGAAGGTAGAGTAAATCGCGGCAGTACGCCAGTTTCTTGTGCTTCCTGACATACCAGGAGCAGCTGTGGGGCCAACAGGTCTGCATTCTCTTTATAAAATTTGGTATTGAGGCCATCTGCACCTGGAGCCTTATCCGCCGGTAGACTGTTAATCACTTGTCGGACTTCCTCGGCTGTGAAAGGGACGTCCAGGTATTACCGGTGTGCCCTTCCCAGCCATAATAGCTCCAACGAGTCTAGATAGTCAGTTATATCTGACTCACTGGGGTCTGTTTGAGTAGTGTATAATTGTACGTAGAATTTGGTCATGGTTTGCAGGACTTCCAGTGGCGAGCGGGATGGTGGTGCTTCAGGATTATGTTATTTAGTTATGTACGTCGAGCCTCTTGATGGTCTCATAATGCCTGCCAGTGTTTTTCCCGGCCTGTCGCCCTTGCAGTATCTGCGAGCCTGTGCGTATTTGTTCATGTAATTGGTCTCTCTTTCTGCCTCTTCCTGAAATTCTGTCAGTTTGACTCGTATACGAGCCAGTAATGTGGGTGATTGGGTCTTAAAATATTGGCTTTCTAAGTCACGAATTTCATTTTCTATGTTTGTTAGTGTGGACCGTATATCCTTGAGTACTACTGACTGTAAGGCTATGCACGCCCCTCGTATGGCCCCCTTGAAAGCCTCCCAGATTGTTCCCACAGAGTCTACTGTACCCTCATTTAGTTCAAAATATTCTGTAATTTTGTCATGTAGTGTATCTTGAAACACCAAATCCAGTAATGCGTTGGGTGGGAAACGCCAGGTGAATGGCTGGATGCACGACTTTGAAACGCGGAGCTACAAGACTACAGGAGCATGTTCCGAGAGTGTCCACGGAAGGTGTGAGACATCAGTAACCCAAAAATTTAGATCTTTAGAGGTTAGCCAAAAGTCCAACCTGGACCATGCACGATAGTGCTGTGTAATACAGGTGCCCTCTCGTGTGTGGGTGGCGCGAGCAACATGAGTTTATTAGCTGGTAGCTTCTATTATGTGCCTGAGTATGGCTGACACCTGTGGATGATGTGTGCGGGAAGTGCCCACTCTATTGTCTTGCGTTGACAACACAACATTGAAATCACCCCCCCCCCCCCCCATATTATCCCTGCATTTCCCAGGGACTGAATCCCATGCCTGACCTGGAAGTCATGGCTGTCTGTATTGGGACCATATGATTTGCCGATTATGACCGGTTGGTGATATAGTTCTCCCCTCAGCAGTATATAATGTCCCTCTGTGTCGATGACTGTGCTATGTGTTTTCCATGGGAGGCCTTTCCATGTCAGGATTGCCACTCCGCGGGAGTAGTTTGAATAACTTGATGTGATCACCTTCTCCCAGCGATTGGATTTCAGCTTGGGTCTCGATGTGTGAGTCAGGTGTGTTTCTTGCAGGAGGCAGATATCTGCGCCATGCCTAAGGAGATAACAGTGTACCAGTCTTGTTTTTCTATAATAGTTTACATTCCATGTAATGCAGTTCAGTGCGGTCATTGTAAGTTAATATGACCAGAGTGTGACAGTGGTGCGAGGTTTGTTCTTGTATCTCGTGATTTGTCGACCGTGTGGTCCTATGTGTCTGCAGGTGTATGCAGCAATGGTCCGACTGTATGGCCACAGACCTGTTTGCAACTTATGGTATGACTGCATCTGCAGTCTTGTATTTGGCGGCAGTGAACTGTAACCATTAACAATCCCATCCCACTGTCCTCCCACACCAACTCCCAATCAGGTTGTGTATCCTTCCCCATTAACACCTCTGAACTGTCGTACACCTAGACATCTAGGGTAGCTGGGAATTATCCCCTGGGGGAACGTGGGGTCGCCAGCAAACACCCATGCCTCGTACTGCATGGTGGCCTTGCCCGCTAAGAGAGAACACGGGTCTGGTGGCAGTAGATGACACAATACCCTTCCCAGTGGTAAACCCTCTCCCTCCCCTCCCATGTTGTGAAATAGTCTATGTTAACACCTGCCCCCCAATTAGTATTACAGAAAACAAGCGATTATGCGTTCAAATTCCACACAGCGGTGATGGACGTATCTGTTCGATCTCAGAGGTACAGTTCTTATGGACAGCACTCAATCATTGTCACTCAGATGTCCTTCTGATGATGCCCTTCCATGTGATTTCTGCGACTGGTGTGCTTTAGCTACTTGCTTTGCGAATGTCAGTGCTGCCTTTGCATCTGTGAAAATCTTAGGTTTGCCAATTCCGTGCACCTTTAGCTTGGCATGGTAAATCAGCGCATACTTTGCTTCTGACTGTTGCAGTAGCCTCTTTGCTGGGAGAAATTCTCTGCGGGCCGCCTGGACTTGTAATGTGAAGTCAGGGTAGAGAGGGATATGGTGTGCCCTTGGTGCTGTATAGTTCCCCTCTCCCTGGCAAGCCTTAGGATCGTTTCCCGAGCACGGTAATTTAAGACCCTAGCTAGGATAGGCCGCGGCTTTGCCCCTGGCGGTGGTCTCGGGTCGAGAGAACGGTGTGCACACTCAATAAGAAACATGGCTGAGAGAGCTTCTCCAAATAGTTCTCTCAACATTGCTTCTATGTACTGCTCCATGTTTTGGATATCTGTGGATTCAGGAATGCCGGTAATGCGCACGTTGTTACGCTGCAACGCAGCCTCCAAATCCTCATTTTTGGCCTTGATGAGGTTTCGTACGAGTCCATTTGCAGTCGTTTTTCTCGCATCTCTGTCTGCATGTCGTCAGCGTCCGAGACTAGTTTTGAGCGCGTCAAGGCGATTTTTGTGTTTTTCGACACTTTGGGTGATTCTATCCATGCCAGCTGCTAGGGTGTCTATTTTCGAGTCTATGGCTTGAAGACTTGTCTTTACTTCTTTAAACATTGCATGTATATCACCATCCGGAGCAGTGCCCATAGCTCCATCGCCTCGCCTCTCTGAAGCGGTAGGGTCACCCTCTGATTGTTTGTTTACCTTTTTATCGAATGTCAGCCGGGTTCGTTTGGCGTCAATTTTTCCCATTACTGGTGCGCTTGATGCATGTTGTTGAGGGGGATCGCGCCCATCCCTCTGGTACGGCTTCTGCTGCGAGTACCCACGTGTGTGTGGTCTATGAGGTCCACAGTTTCGCTGCTTGCGTACTTTTTGTCCTATTGTCTGTCTTTTGCTGCTTCTGTGTGTCTCGGTTGGCATAAGAGGCACTATGTGGGATGCAAGTCTGATGAGTGGCTCCCTCGTGCTTTTTCTGCCTTTCTCTCTAGTGGACCCACTGACTGTCTTGAGCTCCTGGGCTTGTGACAAAGGAGGAACGGATGGCCCCTCTCTACAGCCCAGCACTTGATTTCCACTCTCCCCTCTTGCTTAGAGGCCCTTCATCATGGAGGTGCGGTAGTTAGTCTCCCATCTGGCCTGGGGCACTGCAGATGCTTTCCAGTTTGCCGGGGTACGCCATGTCGCAGCGCCCTGCAGCTATGTTTGAATGGTGTAATTAAATGTTGATTGCCTTCTTTAAGCGCGGCCGCCCAGCAGACGGACTTTGATGTGTAATGGCGATGTATTGACTCTGACGTGGTCTCGCCTCGCATGCAGCGCAGGGTGCCATGGTGGTGCGCCCGTTATCTCAGACAACGCCAGGTAAGTCCACCATGTTTTAGGGTCAAGTGCAGCTTAATGTGGGGAGGCCCCACCGGGTCTTCTGTTCCGCTCGTCTGTGCATTTACCAGTACGGTGCAATTATGCAGGGAGAGTCGGTAGCAGCTACACTCACCATGGTTAATTGTTTATGTTCATTGCAATACAGCGTTTGGGATAGCAGTATCTGTGTGGGAGGATGTATGCCTGCATGTCCAAACCTACGCCTTATTAAGCGGCCTCTACCGGAGCACCACGACTTCAATGTGCCTCACTGGGCAGAGAGCGCGCTCAAATCCAGCCTTCTCCAGAACTCTTGCACTTGGCTTTCCAGTCAGGCCACGCGCAGGCCGCAGCAGGCCCCGTTCTTCTCGCTCTTGGCACCACAGCAGTCGCGGTGTGTTTTACCACTGAGTGCCTCCGATTGTGGTTGCCCTCTCTCTGGAGTGTGGGGAGTGCAATTACACACCAGGTTTGCCATGTGTTGCCGTATATTGATGGATTTACAGGGCTTGGCCGGTGGAGCCGACTTAGAGTGCAGCCATCTCGCTGCACGGCTTGGCCACGCCCCTTCTGGAACACCTTAAATACCATCTTTTGGACTCCGTTCCGAATTCAAGGCGAAGAGGCAACAGGGAGGCTGCCTTAAGGAAATTGGAAACTAGATACATCATTGAACTCAATACGAAGACACTTGATGGCCTTAATTCAACTGAGGATCTTTTCACTTGTCTTTAACATCAAGATCTGTACCACTTTTCCAACAGTAATTATAGGTAAATCGGTACACCATATTTGGCTTTGAACCCCTTGATAACAACAGTCCATAATGTTTGTAGTCTGCGCCCGAAGTCAAATTAAGCGAAGTATTAGAGCCAAAATACACACCTAATCAATCCTACTATTACTCTGCTGATTCCATTCTCACTTTAAGAACATAAAATATAGTTCTTTTTAACATAACATTGCACTTTATTATTTGCATTTTTTGCACTTTGAACAGATCGACATGTTAGTACTAGGTCCACATTGGCTCTAGTAGAGGTGGGTCTCCTAATAATTGGGAGCAATGGCATCCAAAGGCAGTTGACATTCATAAAATTAGACTTGTATATGCAAAGCAATCAGAAACACTAATTGGGATCATTAGACCAATGTTCTATCGTATTTGCAGTTTCTGAGACCGTACATGATGTACATGCATTTAGACTTTTATCAGTGGTTTTGCATGTCATTTAAAATGGTTTTAAAACAGATTTGACTACTTTTTACACAATGGCATTTAAACCATATTCAAACTGTATTTATTATTCCTTTGCAATTTTAAACGAATGGAGTGAGGTTGCTGTGTATCAGGTTGTACGTTTAGATCGGCAGTTTGTTTTCATTCTCTACTACACGTTTAGAGGACTTGTCACTTTAAATTTTGGGTCCCACAATGCAGTTTACGTCATGTGATCAAGGCCTGTCCGGGCCGAAACGCGTCATGGCGGATTGCTGGCAATAAACCTGCAGCACCTGTGAATTTGAGTACGTGTCCGTTTTTCCAGCCATAGGGAACGATACAAACTGAGCTGGTTTGATATATATACATACATACATACATATATATATCCCAAAGAATGACCTTCCCTTGCCGGTCATAGAATGAGGCGAACACTGGCGAAATTGATTATTTAAATTTTATTTGTCACGCGAACTTCCTCGGACAGACGCGTTTCGGCTGCACGCCTTCCTCAATGTCACTTGTTTTGGAAAAACAGCACCATATTTAAAATAAAATGCCATAACCATTAACATAGAGCGAGGACAAACATTACATTCAAGGTGTAAAAATAAAGGTAGGGAGTGGTAAACATTGCTGTTATTCTAAGTCATCATGGCAGCCATTACCGAAGACTAAAATTAATTATTTTTCGTCCTTAGTCCCCTTTGACTCACAATACTGTTACAACCATCACATTTCACAGTGGAGTCACTGTAAGCAATATAACACTATTTACATGTATGTAATTATCTTGAATTCATTAATGTCTCTGTAACATTATACGTGTCAACTAAATCAAGCCCTGGTGGGCTTTTTCACAAAAATTTGATATTCGTAATTTTCTAAATTAATTATTTATGGTTTTCATATCCCATTGAATATCAAATTCCTGTCAGCACTTAATATGCCCTGAATGGGCTGCTCTTCACACCCTGGGACTGCTTTGTCATTTGCTCAATTTCCTCCTTTATCTATTTTACCTCCCACCGAATATCACATTGTCACTCTAGCTGTAAGGGACCTTTTCAGCAAACTAAAACATTCACATCTCACATTAACAGATTTCTCCCCCCAAAAAATGATATATATATATATATTCACTGAAAAAACCATAGGTTTCACACACGTTATAGTTAGGAATTAGCATTTAAAAAACCTTGCAAATTCACTGAAAAAACCATAGGTTTCACACATGTTATAGTTAGCGGAAATTTTACTGATAAAAAACCAATGAAATTCCCCCGTTATAGTTAGTGCAGGCAACTATAACTCACGCGACCGCAATCCTCTGCTGATGCTAATACTGTATTTAGACACTTATTTGCCCATGTCTTCTTCCATAAATTTTTAGCTATACATAGATTACAAATATTTTTTTTTCATAAAGACACATATGTCATCAGCAGAAGATTGCGGTCGCGTGAGTTATAGTTGCCTGCACTAACTATAACGGGGGAATTTCATTGGTTTTTTATCAGTAAAATTTCCGCTAACTATAACATGTGTGAAACCTATGGTTTTTTCAGTGAATTTGCAAGGTTTTTTAAATGCTAATTCCTAACTATAACGTGTGTGAAACCTATGGTTTTTTCAGTGAATTTGTACGGTTTTTTAAATGCTAAGTTACTTTACGCCATTCGTGGCGTGCGCGCCCACTTAACGCAGTTCGTTCCGTGCACGCACAGTGAGCACGCGGTGCGCTTCGCGCACCGCGCGCCCACTTTACGCAGTTAGTGCCGTGCACGCACGGTGGGCACGCGGTGCGATGACAAAGCAAGAAAGCACGTCAACAAATCTGTTTCTGCTTTCCTCCGTGACTATGGTATGGGTGCCATTTACCACAACAACTTGCGTTTCAATGATGAAGGGAACAGAGTCTTCCTCTTGAACCTTAGACTCTGCATCGGTACTTACTTGTAGGTACCACTAAAAAATCATTTCATAAACACAACAGCTCTTTTTAGAGCCCCCTAATATCTAAACACTTAAATCTGATTTTCATTTTTTTTTTTTTTTTTTTTTTTTTACCGTACGCTTACCGTAAGCTTACCGTACGCGTACCCCGTGATTTTTTTTAAAATCAATAAATGTTTTCTTTGTACTTTACAGTCCTTCTTTGACCCCCTCACAAATGTAAGGGGGTCTGTAACTCTCCTCATTGCCCCCTTTCCTTGTTTTCACTCTTTTTTTTCTGAGTGAAATACACAAAATGGCGGCCGCCGCTTCCTGGTTTCGGCCGATTCGAATGTTTACTAAGATCTAAGAGCCAATCAGAATCGCGCTCGCGCACGCCACCGTACGCTTACCGTAAGCGTACGGTAAGCGTACCGTAAGCGGGCTCAGATATATATATTGATTTAAAGGCTATTTTCTCAGAATCTACTGAACAGATTTACACCAAACCTACAAAAGGCACTTCCTTGACCTAGGGACTACCTCTCTGCCAAATTTTGAGTAATTCTGTTCAGCCGTTCGGGCTGTAGCTCGTTCTAAAGGTCCTATGGAAAAATGCATGGGAAAAACGCGTTTTGGGACCCCCCTTTTATCTCAGCCCCCGCTTGACGGATCCCCCCGAGACTTTCAGGGTAGGAGCGGAGCGTAGCGCCCCACCTATTTTGAGAAATTCGCGAGGATTCGTCGACCGGCGCCAAAGTTATTCAAAATAGAATGTTGAGGTTTTCCTATGGAAACGTGGTCCTAACTATAACTACCTACTGGCGACCGCCAGTAGGTAATATTCACTGAAAAAACCATAGGTTTCAGGCACGTTATAGTTAGGAATTAGCATTTAAAAAACCTTAGAAGTTCACTGAAAAAAACATAGGTTTCGGAGGCGTTATAGTTAGCTGGACTTTTCACTCGTACAAAAACATTGAAATTCCCCCGTTATAGTTAGTTCAGCTAACTATAACTCGCGTGTCCGCAATGCACTGCTGATGACGTCACATATTACATCACTCATGACATGGTCAGTGACATCACTCATGACATCACTGATGACATCTCAAATGACATCACTGATGACATCACTGATGACATCATCCAGTGAATGTGTGTTTTTCTGAAAATTACATATGTTTTATATATGTATATCGCAAGGTCAATGGAATAATAAATGGGTATATAAGTGTCTAAATGGATGATTTGTTTTTGAAAAATTGATTGTATAACTGAATGATTAAGTGTATCTTAGTGAATACATGGCTTAGTGAGTAATGTTTAAATATGTAAATATCTGTATCAGTCTCTCACTTTGTGTATAAGTGGCTGTATGGGTTGGTGAGTAGCTACATGAGTGTCTATATAGGTTATTAGTTGGTTTTTTGAGTATCAGTATGAGTGTCTGAGTGTCTGTATGGTTCGGTGGGGGGTATTACGTAGTGCATAGGTGCATGAATGAGTGACTCACTGTTTGTATGTGTTGAAGACAGCATGTGTGCAGGACTGTATGGGTGGATGAGTGTGTGCATGGGTGTGTTAGTGAGTGAATGACTGTCTCAATAGTGTCTTTATGAGTAACTGCATATGTTTTAAACTAGTATATGTGACTATTGGTGTATATAAGTGAGTATATGTGGGAGTGAGAGATTGAAAGAGTTCCTGTATGAATAAGTATGTGTTTCTATAAGTGATCGTTTAAAAGACTAAGTATGTGTAAGTTTCTGTAGAAGTAAGTGTGGTGGTGTGTATAACTGTATATGCAAGTAAATGGATGTTTGATTCTTTATTAGCATGAGTGACTATGCATGTGAGTAACTCTATGGATGAGTGGCGTTGTGTAACAGGATGTATAGGTGTATGAGTACATATGATGAGTGAGTACATGTATGAGTGACTGTATAGGACTGTTGGTGAATGAGTGGATGTGTATGTGAATCTTAGAATTACTGAATAGTTTGTTGTAACTGGTATTGGTATGTCCATTGTTTTGAACATTTTAGTTTCTATTTTTGAATGTGTGTATCAAAGGTTATATTAGGGGGAGAGGAGGTCTGCCACGCTATCACAAGGATGATGTCATCAGTGATGTCATCAGTGATGTCATTTGAGATGTCATGAGTGATGTCATGAGTGATGTCAGTGACCATGTCATGAGTGATGTAATATGTGACGTCATCAGCAGTGCATTGCGGGCGCGCGAGTTATAGTTAGCTGAACTAACTATAACGGTTGAATTTCAATGGTTTTGTACGAGTGAAAAGTCCAGCTAACTATAACGCCCCTAAAACCTATGGTTTTTTCAGTGAACTTCTAAGGTTTTTTAAATGCTAGTTCCTAACTATAACGTGCCTGAAACCTATGGTTTTTTCAGTGAATTTCAAAGGTTTTTTAGATGCTAATTTCTAACTATGCCTTCAGAGATAGGACATGTGAAGAAAGAAGAAAAAACGCTCAGAAAGAATAAAAACAAATGCGGAGAGAAGAAACAGAAGTCCTCAAAGACGAAGAAAAGTGCAGGAAGAAGGATAACGTGCAGAAAGAACAAACAGAAGAGCAGAAAGAAGCCTTGTTGCAAAATCATCCTGTGCCTTCAACTTTTTCAGACGGATACTGGTGGTAACTGAGTCTGACTAACCAGTCCTAGAGCCAGTGCTATGTTAAAAGACACTCAGAATACAGTGAAAACACCTACATACACTAGGGAACACTATGCGTTGGGGTCCCCCTGTGATTAGCATGACCTCCTCTATAAGCCCCTAGTATATAATAGGGCAGGGGATTAAAACTACCTCTTAAAACGCGCCACAGGGCGTTTTTGCACACGTCACCTCAGGCCCCGTCCCCTCCCTTCCCCATTGTGTAAACACGCCCTGTGGCCATTTTAAGTTGGAAGATTAAGTCCCCTTGAATCCTGAGGGTCCCTAGGGTCCAACTAGACCACTAGGTACCTCCAGTAAGCGCCACAGAGCTGCGTTGCAGAGAGATGTAAAAAGGGGCACGGCCTAGACCACCTCTCTGCAACGCAGCGCAGTGGCGCTTACTGGAAGCACCTGGTGGGCTAGTTGGCCCCCAGGGTCCCTCAGGATTGAAGGGGAATTATTTCACCAACTTAAAACGCACCACAGGGCATGTTTGCACACGTTAACTCTGGCCCCGTCCCCTCCCTTCACCACTGTGCAAACACGCCCTGTGGCCGTTTTTAGTTGGGAGATTAAGTTCATTTGAATCCTGAGGGTCCCTAGGGTCCAACTAGCCCACTAGGCACCTCCAGTAAGCGCCACAGAGCTGCATTGCAGAGAGGTGTAAAAAGTGGCACGGCCTGGATCACCTCTCTGCAACGCAGCTCAGTGGCGCTTACTGGAAGCACCTGGTGGTCTAGTTAGCCCCAGAGGCCCTCAGGATTGAAGGGGAATTATTTCTCCAACTTAAAACGCGCCATAGGGTGTGTTTGCACACGTCGCCTCAGGCCCCGTCCCCTCCCTTCCCCACTGTGTAAACACACCCTGTGGCCGTTTTTTAAGTTGGGAGATTAAGTCCCCTTGAATCCTGAGGGTCCCTAGGGGCAAAATAGCCCACGAGGTACGTCCAGTAAGCGCCATTGCAGAGAGGTGAAAAAAGGGGCACGGCCTGCACCACCTCTCTGCAACGCAGAGCAGTGGCGCTTACTGGAAGCACCTGGTGGGCTAATTGGCCCCCAGGGTCCCTCAGGATTAAAAGGGAATTATTTCCCCAACTTAAAATGCGCCACAGGGCATGTTTGCACACGTCACCTCAGGCCCGTCCCCTCCCTTCACCACTGTGTAAACGCGCCCTGTGGCCATTCTAAGTTGAGAGATTAAGCCCCCTTGAATCCTAAGGGTCCCTAGGGTCAAACTAGCCCACTAGGTACCTCCAGTAAGCGCCACAGAGCTGCGTTGCATAGAGGTGTAAAAAGGGGCGTGGCCTCAGAACACCTGTCTGCAACGCAGCTCCCTGGCGCATACTGGAGATACCTGTTGGGCTAGTTGGCCCTCAGGGACCCTCAGTATTGAAGGGAAATTAATTCCCCAACTTACAACTGGCCAGGGGGCGCATTTGCAGAGTGCTGCCAGGAGGGGGCGTGGCCTCCGGCACGATGCCGGTCTTTTATTTATTTTATTTTTTTAAGAAGGAGGGCTGTGTGGCCCCCCTTCTTTTTCCAATTTATTGGCCCTGGGGACCCCATCCCCCAGGGCCTGCACCCTAATTTCTTTTGTTGAAAAAAATGAATTTGGCCCTCCCAAGGCCTTAATCGGCCCGAGGACCCCAACCCCCGGGTGATGGCCTTTTTTTTTTTTTTATTCTATAGGAGGGGGGCTGCGTTGCCCCCCTCCCCAGGCCACTTATGGCCCAGGACCCACATCCCCCGGGGCCGGCCTTTGTTTTTTATTATTTAAAAAAAATATATATTTATAGAAACACCTAGGACATGCTGGTCAAACCGTATGTACCTATCACCATGACGATTTGCGTGATATTCATTAAAAGGCGATTATGCATACAATGAATCCACGTGGAATATATTTACACCGCTAGTGAAGCTCTGACGTGTCTGACGCCCTACCATGCCTAATCCTGGCACCCCCGCAGGGGGGTACTCTCCAAGTGACACCCTTGTCATTTATTTATACAAACATGGGTAGCTATTGACGGGCACATTTAATACACACGCACACCAAGCCATTCAAAGGGGATTCGACAAAAATTCGACCAAACTATGCAAGAAACCCCCCTCACGGTTAATAAAACGCACATCCACCGCCGGATGTGTAATACTTTTTATTTTACTTTCTGGAAAGGAGACGAACCTCACTTGAGAGTCACAGCGTGCTCCTGGCTGAGCCCAATGCTGTGTTACACCCACCAGTGCCCGCCGAGTGCCACACACCTCTGTGTTGTATTCCACCAGCTAGTGCGTATGCTATGACACTCTCTAGCCCATGTGCACTGTAACACCACCCCGTGAATATGTCATGCCACATTTGCCTTCGCACGGGTTATATTGCCTCATCTAACGTGCCTTTCTCAATGCCTATGTTATAATGCACAGCGCTATGCCATACATATTACAATCTGGGATCCATATCTTTGTCACAGTGCATATGCAACGTTACACTCCTCAGCACATATTTTATATTACAACTTTAGAGACTAGTTAGGTTACACAACACTGCCCTGTGCATATTACACTCCAAGGCGCATATCGCATAGCACGCGCTAGTGCCTGTGCTATCTCGCGCTCTCCAATGAATCTGTCATTGCGCACAATGTATTGCATATTATATTTCACGCCCCAGTTCATCTTATATCACACTTTTTGGTGCATAGTTTATACCATATACTATATCTAGTTTTCATTTTCAATTGTGCTCTCAGGACTATGTTCTATATAACACTGCGTCCATCTACCCTTTTCACAGGCATTACATTTTGCGATGGGGGGTGGAGGGTCAGGGGGTGTTTCTGCCAAGTGAGCCCGGAGTCACAGTCACAAACGTCCTCTTCTTCCTGAATAAAAGTGAGATTATGCTGCATACTTGTTCATATTTTAAGTAGTTCGCACAGACACACATTTTAAAAACAATAAAGTTCCTAATACCCACCTTCTCTGAACAGTTAGCTTGCTGTCCCATCCACCTCCTCCCTATCCTCTGTTGTCTGAATCCATGGACTAGCCTCCTCCCTCCTGCCATGCATGGTCTGATGTGCTGCCACTGCCCTCCATTTAGCATGATGTACCAGTCCACTCCTCCCGCCCTCCATTGCCCAATTCTATGGCCCATCATTGACCTCCTGCTTAGGCTCTGTGCTTAGCTTGCTGCCCCTATTCTCCTTCCCCCTGCCCTCCGATGTCTTTGTGCATGCCCCTGCTCCATCCTTTTTGCCCACCATGTTCCATGGACCTGCCACTCCTATCTACTGTGTTCTGTTGAGCTGCCACTCCCCTCCCACCTGCCTAGCATTGTCAGATGACTGTAACCTGTCCCTGCCACCTCCACCCTGCTTGTCCACATGCCATGCCCCTATCCCCTCTCTCCTGTCCTCCATGGTCCATTTTACTGCCACACCCTTCTGCCCAACCTGGTCTGTTGTGCTGCAACTGCTCCTCCTGCCTGCCCCACGCGGTATGTTGTGAGGCCCCTTCCCCTGAACTCTCTTGTCTGTGCCCAGGTCCTGACCCTCCCTTCTATCCTCCATGGTCCTTTGTGCATGCCCCTGCACCCTCCTTCTTGCCCATCATAGCCATTGTGCTGCCACTAACCCTCCCGCTATCCATGCATGGTCTTCCGTGCTGCCATGGCCCCTCCCACCTTCCCTGTGTGGTCAGCTAGCTGCCCCTGGCCCCCTCCCACCTTCCCTCCATGGTCTGTGTGTATGCCATCATAGTCTCACTGTTGCTCTCCATGGTGTGTCTTGTTTCTAGTGCCCATCATGCCTGACCTCGATGGTCATCTTGCTGCTCCTGCCCTGCCCCTTACCCCAGCCCTCTGTTTCCATGTGCAGACCCCTATTCCCTCCCTCCTGGCTTGTCTGTTCCATTGTAATGCCCCTGATCCGTCCCTCCTGCCCTTTATGGTCTGTTATGCTGCAGCTTTCTCTCCTGTCTGTCCATTATGCTCAGCTAGCCACCATTGCCTCTTTCCCCTCTGTTCTCTGTTGTCCATGTGCATGGTCCTGTCCCCTCCCTATTGCTTTCTATGGATTGTTGTGCTCCACTCCCATCCCGCATGCCCTGTGTGGTGTATTGTGCTATTGCAAACCCTGATGCCTGCCCTGTAGGGTCAGTTTGGTGCACCTCTCCATGTCCCTCCTGTCCTCTGTTATCCGAATCCATGTCCCTACCCCTATTCCTCCTGCCTACCATAATCCAATGTACCATACTTGCGAACATTTTGAACTTGGTAAGAGGGAGATTTTGAAAAACAAACGGGGTATTGATTTTCCCCTTTGAGTTACATTGAAAAAGAGGAGATTGTAGACAGCAGACAGATCAAATAAAGCCCATTTGAGCTTAAAAACATTGGACGTTTCCTGGCTGAAACGGGTATGTTGGCATGTATGGTTGTACTACCACTGCCTCTTCCTTCTGCCCACAATGGTCTATTATATTGCCAAAGCCTCTCTTGCCAGTCCTGTATTGTTGGTTTGTTGCCCCTGCCCCCCTTTCCACTGCCCTCCATAGTCTGTTGTGCTGCCACTGCCCTTCCTGCCTGCCCAGTGTGGTCAAATTGTTGCCTCTGCACTCTCCTAATCGCCTTCAATTTTCAGAGTCTGTGCCCCTGTCCTCTGCCTCTCAACAGTATCCCAATGAACAACTAGATTGCTAACATTCTATATTTATTACAAAAGTGTGGAACGCCTGACGTCATCTTGATGTAATCAAAACTGTAATACCTAGAGCATTTCCTTTAGAAATTACATATATGAGAGGGTCTTATTTGCATCAAAACGATGGTTAGTGCTCTAAAAAACTAAAATGAGGACATATTTTCTGAGTTTTCAAATAGCAACAAAGAACTTTTCAATTATTTGTAATCTTTATGTTTTTTTTATCCAGTTGACCACTTGATTAAATGTTGCACCTAGGGGAGAGGATGTGGTGTTACTTCCAGAGCTGCAGACTTTGCAACTGGGGAACCAGGTTGGAGTTTCTGCTTCAGCTCAACATTCTGTGATTCTGGTCAAATCACTTAATCTCATGTCTACAACCAAAATGAATTTGATCTTGTGTGATGTAACCAATGCTCATGTAAAGCACTCCAATACCTGACAAGTCTGCACTATATAAAACTGCAAATACACAAAAAATAAGTGTTTTGCACACTTCTGTCATTGGGCTACATGTGAACTACATCTGGGTGATATTTGTGCTGCATTTGGGCTCTTTTGTCTCTGGTGGCCATCTTGGGAGATTTATTTGGTATGAAGTTTCCTAATTTCCTCATTTACTGCAGTCTCCTCAGTAGGAAATGCTTTCAGTTTTTTACTTTGATTCCATCAAGAAGGTATTCAGATATGTCACACATTTGCCATAAATTCTGAATGTTAGCACTCTAGTTGCTCATTAGATCACTGTAGTAAAGCTACTGCTCACCACGGAAGTCTACTGCTGGTATTAAAAGTGCATGTTTCAGTCTGCATGTCAGAATTTTTTAAGGAAATAGAAGAGGATTTGAGAAGTCACTCAAAATGTGCCCTAATTTTTCGTTCTGCAGCACTAATCATACTTTCTATGGCAAAATGAGCCCCCTCATTTTGTTCCTTTTTAAATTAAATGTTTTAAGAGTTACCACTTTATTCCAATCAAGATGGCTTCAGGTGTGCAATACGTTTGTCATAAGTAGGACTGTCAGCGCTCTAGTTGTTCTTTAGAACACTCTGGGAGGCTGCAGTAGAACACAAAGGAATCAACTGACAGTCTCTGCCCTTGTTGGATGTACATGTTTTACTGAGAATGTCAGACTTCATTCTCACATGACTGAGAAAGATAATGTGAATTTACAGAAAATATGCTCTCAGTTTAGCTTATAGATCACCTTCCAAACCTCTGTGGGAAAAGCATGAGAAAAAAGTTTTCTCTCAAACATGATTCATGGTATCACAGCAGAAGGCTTTTTCACATGGTAAAATCACCTTAGAACATACCACAATTCCTAAAATGAGTATGGTACCATCAACAAATGATTTATAATGTAACTAAAGTCTTAAAACCTTCTATTAACTGCAATGCTATCATGTATATTGGTCCCAAGATGGCTGCCAACACTTCTTGGATGTAGTACTGACAGCCAATCAGATCTCACGATGAGATGTGTGGTTAGGCTCCGCCCAGATATATCTATCTTTTTAACTCTAATTTTCTCAGGAACTACTGAACGGATTTACACCATTTAAGCAAAAGGCACAAGTCTGAACTGAGGACTACCTCTTTGCCAAATTTGGTGTAATTCCGTTCAGCAGTTCGGGTTGTAGCTGCGTAAACAGGTCCTATGGGAAAATGCATGGGGAAAACGCGTTTTGGGACCCCCCTTTTTACTCGGCCCCCGCTTGACGAATCACCGTGAAGTTTTCAGGATAGGAGCGGACCGGAGCTGGCCAAAAGTTTGGAAAATTTCGCGAAGATTCGTCCATCAGCGCCAACGTTATTCCAAATAGATTGTTGCGGATTTCCTATGGAAAATAGGTCCTAGCTATAACTACCTACTGGCGACTAGTAGGTAATATATATATATATATGTATATATAAATATATATATATATATATATATATATATATTTTTTTTTTTTTTTTTCATAGGAAAGCATTTATTGTTTTCTCAATAACTTTGGCGCCGGATGACGAATCTTCGCAAAATATTCCAAACTTGTGTTCAGCTCAGGTCAGCTCCTGTCTTGAAAGTTTCGGGGTGGTTTGCTAAGCGGGGGTTGAGAAAAAATGGGGGTCCCATTGGAAACTTTAGACACGGCTAACGTAATTACACCAAATTTGTGTGTGAGTGTGTGTGTGTGTGTGTGTGTGTGTGTGTGTGGTTGTGGTTGTGTGTGTGTGTGTGTGGTTGTGGGTGTGGTTGTGGTTGTGTGTGTGTGGTTGTGGGGTTGGTTGTGTGTGTGGTGGTGTGTGTGAGGTTGTGTGTGTGGTTGTGGTTGTGTGTGTGGTTGTGTGTGTGGCTGGGTGTGGTTGTGTGTGATTGTGTGTGTGGCTGTGTGTGGCTGTGTGTGTGGTTGTGGTTGTGTGTGTGGCTGTGTGTTTGGGTGTGGGGTTGTGAGTGGTTGTGTGTGTGGTTGTTTGTGTGTGGTTGTGTGTGTGGTTGTGTGTGGTTGTGTGTGGTTGTGGTTGTGTGTGTGGTTGTGTGTGTGGTTGTGTGTGTGGTTGCAGTTGTGGGTGTGGTTGTGTGAGTGGTTGTGGCTGTGTGTGTGGTTGTGTGTGTGGTTGTGTGTGGTTGTGTGTGTGGTTGTGGTTGTGTGTGTGGTTGTGTATGTGTGTGTGTGGTTGTGTATGTGGTTGTGTGTGTGTGTGGTTGTGGGTGTGGTTGTGTGTGGTTGTGTGTGTTGAGTGTGTGGGTTGTGTGTGTGGTTGTGTGTGTGGTTGTGTGTGTGTGGTTGTGGTTGTGTGTGGTTGTATGTGTGGTTGTGGTTGTGTGTGGTTGTGTGTGTGTGTGTAGTTGTGTGTGTGGTTGTGATTGTGTGTGTGTGGGGGGTTGTGTGTGTGGTTGTGTGTGTGGTTGTGTGTGTATGTGTGGTTGTGTGTGTGGTTGTGGTTGTGTGTGTGTGTTTGTGTGTCTGATTGTGTGTGTGTGGTTGTGTGTGTGGTTGTGGTTGTGTGTGGTTGTGTGTGTGGTTGTGTGTGAGAGTGTGTGTGTGTGGTTGTGGTTGTGTGTGTGTGTGTGGTTGTGGGTGTGGTTGTGTGTGGTTGTGGTTGTGTGTGTGGTTGTGGGGGTGGTTGTGTGTGTGGGGGTGTGTGTGTATGGTTGTGTGTGTGGTTGTGTGCGTGGTTGTGTGTGTGTGTGTGGTTGTGTGTGTGGCTGGGTGTGGTTGTGTGTGGTTGTGTGTGTGGCTGTGGGGGTGTGGTTGTGTGTGTGGTTGTGGTTGTGTGTGTGGGTGTGTGTGGGGCTGGGTGTGGTTGTGTGTGGTTGTGTGTGTGGCAGTGGGGGTGTGGTTGTGTGTGTGGTTGTGGTTGTGTGTGTGGTTGTGTGTTTGTGTGTGGTTGTTTGTGTGTATGTGTGTGTGTGGTTGTGTGTGTGTGGTTGTGTGTGTGGTTGTGGGTGTGGTTTTGTGTATGGTTGTGTGTGTGCTTGTGTGTGTGGTTGTGTGTGTGCTTGTGTGTGTGGTTGTGCTTGTGTGTGGGTGTGGTTGTGGGTGTGGGTGTGGTTGTGGGTGTGTGTGGATATGTGGTTGTGTGTGTGATTGTGTGTGTGTGTGGTTGTGTGTGTGGTTATGTGTGTGTGTGTGGTTGTGTGTGTGTGTGGTTGTGTGTGGATGTGTGTGTGGTTGTGTGTGTGGTTGTATGTGTGGTTGTGTGTGTGGTTGTGTGTGTGGTTGTGTGTGGTTGTGTGTGTGTGGTTGTGTGTGTGGTTGTGTGTGTGTGGTTGTGATTGTGTGTGTGGTTGTGTGTGTGTGGTTGTGTGTGGTTGTGGTTGTGTGTGTGTGGTTGTGGTTTTGTGGTTGTGGTTGTGTGTGTGTGTGGTTGTGTGTGTGGCTGTGTGTGTGGTTGGGTGTGGCTGTGGGTGTGGTTGTGTGTGTGGGTGTGGTTGTGTCTGTGGTGGTGTGTGTGGTTGTGTGTGGTTGTGTGTGGTTGTGGTGTGGTTATGTGTGTGGTTGTGTATGTATGGTTGTGTGTGTGGTTGTATGTGTGGTTGTGTGTGTAGTTGTGTGTGTGTGTTTGTGTGTGTGTGGTTGTGTGTGTGTGGTTGTCTGTGTGGTTGTGGTTGTGTGTGTGGTTGTGTTTGTGGTTGTGGTTGTGTGTGTTGTTGTGTGTGCGGTTATGGTTGTGTGTGTGTGGTTTTGGTTGTGTGTGTGTGGTTGTGTGTGTGTGTGTGGTTGTGGTTGTGTGTGGTTGTGTGTGTGGTTGTGGGTGTGGTTGTATGGTTGGGTTTTGGTTGTGTGTGGTTGTGTGTGTGGTTGTGTGGTTGCGTGTGGTTGTGTGTGTATGTGGTTGGGTGTGTGGTTGGGTGTGGTTGTGTGCATGATTGGGTGTGTGTGGCTGTCTGTGTGGGTGTGATTGTGTGTGTGTGTGGGTGTGTGGTTGTGTGTGTGGTTGTGTGTGGTTGTGGCTGTGTGTGTGGTTGTGGTTGTGTGTGTGGTTATGTGTGTGGTTGTGTGTGGCTTTGTGTGTGTCTGTTAGTGGTTGTGTGTCTGTGTGGTTGTGTGTGTGTGGTTGTAGGTGTGGTTGTGTGTGTTGTATGTGTGTGTTGTTTGTGTGGTTGTGGTTGTGTGTGTGGTTGTGTGTGTATGTGTGCGGTTGTGGTTGTGTGTGTGTTTGTGGTTGTAAGTGTGATTGGGTGTGGTTGGGGTTGTGTGTGTGTGGTTGTGGGGGTGGTTGTGGGGGTGGTTGTGTGTGTGGTTGTGTGTGTGGTTGTGTGTGTGGTTGTGTGTGGTTGTGTGTGTGGTTGGTTGTGTGGTTGTGTGTGGTTGTGTGTGTGGCTGTGTGTGTATGGTTGGGTGTGTGGTTGTAGTTGTGTGTGGTTGGGTGTGTTTGGTTGCGGGTGTGGTTGTGGGTGTGGTTGTGTGGTTGTATGTGTGGTTGTGTGTGTGGATGTGTGTGTGGTTGTGGTTGTGTGTGTGGTTGTGTTTGTGGTTGTGTGTAGGGCTTGTGTGTGTGGTTGTGTGTGTGGTTGTGTGTGTGGTTGTGTGGTTGCATGTGGTTGTGTGTGTGTGTGGTTGGGTGTGTGGTTGGGTGTGGTTGTGTGCATGATTGGGTGTGTGTGGTTGTCTGTGTGGGTGTGATTGTGTGTGTGTGTGTGGGTGTGTGGTTGTGTGTGTGGTTGTGTGTGTGGTTGTGGCTGTGTGTGTGGTTGTGGTTGTGTGTGTGGTTATGTGTGTGGTTGTGTGTGGTTTTGTGTGTGTGTGTTAATGGTTGTGTGTCTGTGTGGTTGTGTGTGTGTGGTTGTGTGTGTGGTTGTGTGTGTTGTATGTGTGTGTTGTTTGTGTGGTTGTGGTTGTGTGTGTGGTTGTGTGTGTATGTGTGCGGTTGAGGTTGTGTGTGTGTTTGTGGTTGTAAGTGTGATTGGGTGTGGTTGGGGTTGTGTGTGTGTGGTTGTGGGGGTGGTTGTGGGGGTGGTTGTGTGTGTGGTTGTGTGTGTGGTTGTGTGTGGTTGTGTGTGTGGTTGTGTGTGGTTGTGTGTGTGGTTGTGTGTGTGGTTGTGTGTGGTTGTGTGTGTGGCTGTGTGTGTATGGTTGGGTGTGTGGTTATAGTTGTGTGTGGTTGGGTGTGTTTGGTTGCGGGTGTGGTTGTGGGTGTGGTTGTGTGGTTGTATGTGTGGTTGTGTGTGTGGTTGTGTGTGTGGTTGTGGTTGTGTGTGTGTGTGTGGTTGTGTGTGTGGTTGTGTGTAGGGCTTGTGTGTGTGGTTGTGTGTGTGGTTGTGTAGTTGTTGTGTGTGTGTGGTTGTGGGTGTGATTGTGTGTGTGTGGTTATGTGTATGTGTCTGGTTGTGTGTGTGTGGTTGTGTGTGTGTTTGTGGTTGTGTGTGTGTGTATGTGTGGTTGTGTGTGTGGTTGTGGTTGTGTGTGTGGTTGTGGTTGTGTGTGTGTGGGTGTGTGTGTGGGTGGTTGTGTGTGTGGTTGTGCATGAGGTTGTGGTTGTGTGTATGGTTGTGGTTGTGTGTGTGACAGTAATACTAAAAGCATCTCAAAATAAAGGAACACAAACATCGAGTTTGTGGAAAGAGAAAGCACATTGTAAGTCAAACGGGCGCAGCAAAGCATTAACACAACAACATGTTCTTTGATATTTGATGTTCTTTGAACGAGAACATCAAACGGGTGCCGCGAAAGTGATCGCAGCCAAAAGTGAAAGTGATTGCGGGCGCTT
This sequence comes from Triturus cristatus, assembly GCF_964204655.1. NCBI lineage: Eukaryota > Metazoa > Chordata > Amphibia > Caudata > Salamandridae > Triturus > Triturus cristatus. Next base: position 311,568,981 of record NC_140588.1, on the reverse strand, counting down.
AATGAGCATGACGAGGTTTGCCAGCCTCTGCTCCTAAGCGCGCGCCAGCGCACTTGCACTGTAGCTCTAGGCTGCCATGGTAGCATTTTTTGAGCCCTCACAAAAAGTCTCAGAAGGTCAGCGCATGCGCTGAGTCAGGCGAGACCTAAAAAGGATGAGCTCTGAAACACTTCCTTGTTATGCAATCCATTTGGAAGTGCTTTTCCATCCTGTTCATTATCCCCTCATCTTACTGTTGTTTTTTTTTTTTTTTTTAGACTCATCTCATATGACCTCCGCAGCTATGGCACCCATTCGATCCGGACCCTCTTACGCCAATAGCTTGGTGAATCCACTCTCAACTGGTGTTCTTTACGAGGAGTGTACCCATAACACACCACTTGAGCTGACCAGAGGTTTTTAATCATTGAGTCATTGTCCTCTCCCTGTACTCAACCCGATGTTCCATTTTCCAGAAGATCCAAAATATCCCAGAACCGTCCCTTCTCTACGCTTTCCCTGTGAGCATTTACTCTTTGGTCCAATGCTCTAAAATATCTAACCGAGCTCCACCAAGCAGACCAAGTAGGGGGAGTCTTCTGGCGCCACAACTTGCAAATATCCCTCCTGGCCAGCAGAATCAAATAAAAAACCATCCTTTGTTTAGGCCCTATCGGGGCCAAAACTCCCCCCAGTGCTGGAGTAAGACCAAATAATATGAGAGGTGGACTTACCTCTATATTGCAAACCAATGGCTCCGGAGATAGTCTTACCTACATCTACCCAAAATTCTTGTATCCTGGAGCAAGATGCAAATATATGGATATCATCCGCGTTCTGATGGCCACACCTTGTACAACTGGCTTCTCCGCCGCCCTTTATCTTGGAAAGCTTGAGAGGGGACCAGTAGATTCTATGGAGTTTACAAAGGTGGTTTTTCCTGAGTGCGGCAGATTTAATCAAGGGGTAAAGAATGTCTAAAGATACTTGCCATAAAGTTTCCAGATCTTCATTCGGCAAGTCACTCTCCCAGATTCTATAGGGTTGGTTCATCTTCTTCTCTGTACCTGCCAGGAGATGGTTATACCATTGTGCCACCTCTTTTTTCCTTGGAGTTAGGTCCTGTAGCTAACATTCCATGTTGTTATCATGCACGATTGGCCAGGATTGACAGTTACACCAAGAAGAAAGCTGGTAAAACTTGAACCTAGAGAGAGTGCAATTGGTGGTGTGGTTCCAAGATTCCCAGGGGTGGCATTTATCGCCCAGTACCAGATCTCTCCAAAGTACAACCCCTGCCTCTTTTAGTGGACGGGCGAGGGAATCCATAAGACACTCAGGTGTTCCGGGAGAGTCCCAGACCGGCGCCCAATCGCTATAATACAATAGTCCGAAGCAGTTTCGGCAGTCTGACCAAAGCCTAGCCGCCAAACGCAGAGTCTTTAAGCAAATTTTTTTGAAAAAGTTTGGAGAGCCGAATTTATACATAAAACCTGACTCCTCTTCCCCTACTAGCATAGCTTTAAACATGCAACCTATCAATGACCTGTCGGGGGAGAGCAGTAGCATTCTATAGTTCTTTAATTGGTAGGCCCAGCAATACAACTGGAAATCTGGAAGGGCCACCCCCCCTCGCTGAAGCTTGCGCCTGAGTTTTTTCCAAGATAGCCGGATCGCTCTATTGGCCCAGATAAAGGAGGAAATCTTGCTCTGGATTTTGAGGATATCTGGTTTAAGAAACTCCAATAGGATGTTATTAAAGAGATACGTATACTTGGGGAGTACACACATCTTGATTAGGTTGACTCGTCCATACAACGATAGTGGGATACTTTGCCATCTTTTAAGTAAGATATCAACTTCCTTTGAGACTCTATCTAGGTTGGTCTTGGGGATTTTGGCGAGGTCTTGAGTAATTATGACTCCTAAGTATCTAAGTTCTTTAGCAAAAATCCCCATCGGGTCATTGATGTTCCAGGCCATGATCTCGGTTTTCTCATTATTTATCTCGTAACCTGACAGATTTCCAAAGGTTTGGGCTTCTACCTCAAGCTCTGGGAGTGTAGTGCTAACATTAGATGATAGGAGGATCAAGTCATCAGCATACAATGCTAACTTTCGTGTATACCCATTAATCTCAAAGGGAACAATCTTCTTGTTTAGCCTTATACTCTGGGCTAGTGGTTCTATATATAGATCAAATAAAATGAGGGAAAGGGGACAGCCCTGCCTAGTTCCCCGCCCGATCTTAACTACAGGGCAAAGGGTTCCATTGATCAGAATCTGAGCCCGTGGGGATTTATATATTTCTTTCAGCACTAGCCTAAAACTATCAGGGAAGCCAAAGACCTTCAAAACCCTATCTAAAAATAACCAATTCACACGGTTGAAGGCCTTGGCTGTGTCAACAGTGCTGATTGAAAGGGGAAGGCCCAATGTCGAAGCGAGGTCAATGGACCCTATTAAAGTCTGTGTTAAATCTGACATCTGGCGGCCAGGCAGGAAGCCCTTTTGGTCCTGATGAATTATCGACCCAACAACTTTACTGAGCTGAGCATTTAAAACCCCAGCAAAAACTTTATAGTCCACGTTAAGCAACGAAATTGGTCGATATTACTGGCACTGAGCTGGATTATTCCCTTGCTTTAAAATCAATGCGATAACTGCATTGCTCCAGGAATCAGGCAAAGGGGAAGTACCATCTAGAATGCTGTTAAACAATTCCAACCAAACCGGCATAATCTCCTCTCTCAGAATCATATAAACCTCAATCGGAATTGCATCCGGACCTGCTGCTTTCCCCTTCCTCCCAGCATCTAAGATAGTTGAAATCTCTAGGCTTGTTATTGCTGATGTGAGAATTCCATGGCTACCGACGGGTAATATAGGGAGATATTTGTCTCTAAGCCATCTATCCATGTGATCTTCTGACACCTGGAGATGATCCTCATAAAGTTCCTGAAAAAATTGCATGAAAGCAGATGCTATACTACCCTTATCCTCCAGGATTTGAGAGCCCCTTTTAATTTTAGTGATATAATTATTGGCTCTATCGACCCTACCTTTCATTGCCAGGAGTTTGCCGCAATTCTCCCCCTGTTTGAAGTCCCTCATTTTACTTATCTCCCACTTTTGACGTAGGATTTCCTCAGATCTCAGTTTAAACCTCAGCTGCAATTCTTCAACTTTCTTAATTAAGTTTATATTATCCGCTCCAGAAGAACCACTAGCTTTTAAATCGGTCTCTGCCCCCGCTAAGTTGGTTTCTAGATCGGCTAAATCTTTTTTCTCAGCCCTGTCCCAGCCCACTACCGCGCCTTTTAATATCCCCCTCAGGCAGGCTTTAAAAGTGTCCCACACCACATGTAAATTAGTTGAGCCTAAATTCTCCTGGAAAAAACGGGCAGATTCTAACTTTAAAAAGCCCGGAGGTGAGGGCTGTAAAAGGAATCTTCTATTTAAGGTCCACCTTGTCGGAAATACTTCTGTAGGGAGTTTCAATTTCAGAAGTATAGCACCATGGTCGGATAAATGTATAGGGAGATATTCCATTGTGCGAAATTTGTCCAGATCGGAATGCTCCATAAACATGTAATCTATCCTTGAATAGTGGGAGTTCCTCTTGCTATAGAAAGAGTATTCTCTCTTCTCACCCATTTTTTTCCACCATATGTCAATAAGGTTAAAGTTTTTCAGCATGGCCAAAAGAAGGGTTTTAACCCGCAGCAATGCTACCTGGTTTCTAGGGGTAGACCTGTCAAGTTTATTATTCAGAAGTATATTGAAGTCGCCCCCTAAAATCAAAGCTGAATCAAAATCCGCTAATGCAAGACATAGATTGTTCAGGGGGGTGATGTCGTCATCATTAGGCCCATAATAGCTGACTATTGTATATTTAGCCCCCCGGCATTTGATTGCTACTATGACCCAACGCCCTTCCTTATAGACTTGAGCCTTGACTACTTCTACTCCTGAGATGTTTTTAAATATTACAGCGGCCCCTTTTGAAGAGCATTGCTGATCTGTCGCTATGATCTTGTCGACCCATCTTAGTTTCCCAAATAGTGTTAGACATTCTGACTGTGATAAATGCGTCTCCTGTAGCATTAAGATACTAGCTGTACTGTTTTTTAGGTATTGCAAAATCAGGCGCTGCCTGCCCTTCACCCTCAACCCATTCACATTCCAGGTTAATAGGTTAAGGTGGAATTTCCCTCCCCTTGTGGGTCTATCCTCCATCACTGATTTGCCTTCCCACACCACAGCAACTACAAACGCTGCAACTGGAGGCTGTTATGTCACTAGAGATTGAGTTTTCACTTTTTTTTTTTTCCCCAATGCTCCCCACCAAAAAACGTGATTATTGTTAAAACCCACTACCAACCCCCCAACCCAACCTCCCCCTGAGGGAACCCTCCCTGACTGCTCATCGGCAATAAATATTGCCTGTTCGGGCCGGGGCCCTCCGGCCTTAAAAAGAAAAAAAAAGAAGGTGCCTAATGTATAGTGTCAATAACAGTATGAAAGTATGAAACCCCCATAAAAACCACATCATCTGGTTTTAGCCTGCCTCAAGAAGGTATCCACTTCCTCTGGAAATCTAAAATTGTAGGTTTTGTTAACCCAAACAACTTTTAGAAAGGCCGGAAATCGCAGTTGTGTCTGTGCTCCCAACTCCCTCAATGCATCCATTCTCTTGCCCAGTTCCCATCTTCTATCCTCTGTGACCCGTGAAATGTCTGACCTGACCCTGAAAGTGACATCTTGAACCTGAATGGACTTAACTTTTAAAGCAGCCCCTAACAATTGCTCCTTTAACAGATAGGACTGAAAATGGATTAAAACTTTTCTGGGCTTTTTCCGGGCCTGGTTCAACTTGAATGGATCCCTATGGATTCTCTGGATCTCGGACTCCCAGGTAGTAGGTGTGGTGATTTGCGGGAAGGCTTCACTCAAAAGATTAATAACAAAAGCTTTTAGATTATCTCCTTCTAAACCTTCCCTTAGATCTAAAATTCTTATGTTGGTCCATCTCAAGATATTTTCCAACCTCTCCAACCTCACTGTCAAATCCCGTTCTTTGCCCCTCAATCTCTGCACCTCTTTGGAGTTTTCTCTAACTTCTGAACCCAATTCCTCCACTCTGGACTCTAGGATCTCAGTTCTGTGAGCCAGGCGAAGTGAGGGGGAGCATGGCGGCCAACTAGAGAGCAGGTCGCGGGTCGTGTCCTCTCCAGCCGTAGTTGTTAGCATTAGATGTTGCATAATGCATAGTGCGGTTTAGTCGAGGTAATTATACCTTGAAACTTTCCGTTACCCTCTTTTTTGAAAAAAAAATAGCTGGATATTGGCTGCTTACCTTCTTGCAGGATCGGGGGTTTGTTCCTCCGCTGTGCCTGACTGTTCGGCACCGGCACCAGCGGAGCTGTATGGAGACCTGGAGACCTGGAGCAGGGGGGTGGAGCATTGGCTGTTTTGTCAGCTCTGCTCGGTCCTGCGTACGGGGCGGCCGTGGCGGGCTTCCTTGGGCTTCCTTGGCCTTGCTCGGTTTTGCTCGGCTCTCCTTCTCTTCGACCCCCTCTTTCGTCCTCGCGTCCTTTCGTCCTGCACGTTCATACCGGCTGGATCTTTGGAGGGGCAGTCGGCTGAATGAAAGACTGGTGACCGGACTGGTGAGCGGAAAGGAGCTGGGGCTCAGGTCCTGGGCCAGGGTTTGCAGCATTTGGTGACGGGGAGGGTAGGATTCCAGAGTCAGTACTGGATCAGAGAGGGTTTAGGTTTTGTTTGTTTTCTGGGCACATTCTTTGACCCTGTAGCTTCAGCATCGTTTCTGTGCTTGTGGTTTTGTTTTGTTTAGTTTATATTATCTTTGCCCCATCTTGCACCCCATTGCAGTCTATTATATCCTGTTCCTGAGTTGAAAGCTAGTGGTTTTTTTTTTTTTTTTTTTGGCGGGGGGTTACACCATTACATTGGTGAGCCGTCAGCCTCCAGGTTTCTCTGAATGCATGGGAAGTTGCTCTTTTCTAGGGCGGCAGGAGCATTGGCGGAACACCGGCGTGTCTGGCGCCAATGTTATTGGCAATATAGCTTTACCCCCCCTTCCCCCTTACACTCAGACAAAAGGGTTTTTATCACTCGCAGGTTGATCTGGAGGGCGATTTAGGTCCCTCCAGAAGAGTAGGCTATCTAGGATATCTAGAGAGCCTGGATGCCTTAAGGTTGTATTATCCCATACAATCTGTGAAGGGTGAGGGAGTAGCCAATGTAAGGGAGACTGGGGATGAGACTACTTACCATCTTATGGAGCCATCTGGCCACCTAGAAAATTAAGAGACTTGAGCCGCTAAGAACGGTTCAGCTAAATCAAAGAGACCAGAGCCGCCTCTTGGGAAAAGATACAAACTGAGATCACGAACATTTTTAAATAGTGGACCTGTCGCTGAACATCTCCGCCAATCCTGTCAAGCAATAGCGGTCTCTGCGACAACAGCGAAACCCAAACAAAAGAGACTGACTAGCAGAGTAGGTGAAACTGGGAAGCCCACTCCTGTGAACTCTAGGAAAAAAAAAATCTTTGCCCAGTTAAAGTTACTCCTTCCCTTCGATCGTACTTTATGCCTAATACTCAGGTTATGGGGAAGTCTAAGCCCGAGGATGAGACAAACCAAGTAATGGCTCCACCGGTAGAAGAGCGCCAGAATTTGCTGGCTGTAATTCCCGTCTCTAATCGGTACTCCCTGCTTAGTGAGCCCCTGAGGGCTTCCTCGGATGACGGGGGGAGCCAGATTGAATCGGTTGTTCCAGAGGGTTTACCATTAACCCCCCAAACTCTTGAAGTTCAATCCCAATCTCAAAGTCCAGATTCATTACATGGGATGTTAAGGCAGCTGTCTATTGAGATTGGAGTACGATTTTCTACCTCAGAATCAAACCAAAAGAAGATACAAGATACCTGTAACAGTTTAGAGGACAATCTTGTAGAACTGACTCACAGAATTTATCTTACTGTTGTCCCACGTTTTTTCTCCTATATTCCTGGATTTGTTTCCTCAGTATTCTTTTTGGTCCACAATGTACTACTTGCTTTAGGTACCACTCTCAGCTCCAGGCCTGACTTTCAGCAGTAGAAGACTTCTATTCCTCAGTCGTCTTCCAGGAGATGTTTTGCCTTTGCCCTTTTCCTCCTTAAGACCAGGGATCTGATAGTGCACACTAATGTGTTCTAGCAATCATTTATTTTCAGCAATACTGTTTAAATATAACAGAGATGTAACACACTTAAATCTTGGGGATGCAGACGTGCAAAACAAAAGACTTCTAACAGGACCACAGGTTAACAGAGCGCACATCTAAATACTTTTAAAACTATGCACACATGGAATTGTAATATGTTGACTAGAATTGAAAAAAAAAACATAAACTGGGCAGTAAATTCCTTAAGGTTGCTGCAACTAAGCTATGGTACTCCATACCAAAAGTCCACAAGACAGCTATACCTGCTCTCTTATTAAATTTCAAAGACCTGTCGTTGCAAAAAACAAGGGTAATCCTTTCTCCTACTGAATCACATCATTGACCATAATATGGAAGGGCACATCGTTTTATTTAATCTGACAATATCTATCGTGGGTACGTATGCACAGATAAATTGATCTATATCGGCATGCTTTCCTTTTTATTAATTGGCTTTGAATTTTGTAGCAATTATCCATTATCTGTCGAGTTTCCCCTGATCTGTCACCTTTGATGGACTCTAGTTTATCTTTCAATATAAGCCCATGCATTTAGTGTCACAATTGATTAATCCCACTTGGATTTTTTAACTTTACCATAGGGCCCCAGTAGGCTGGTGCAGGAAATGCACCAGTTGCATCACATTATATGTAACACATGGGCTGTAAGATCCACGTGTAAGACTAAAGTGCATAGCTCTAGAGAACACCACTATGCTCTTGCTCAGCTGCAGTTTTAAAACAGTGGAGTGAAGCTTGGCAGGAAAAGTGCTTTGCCATAAAGCAAACTCACCTGTAAATATAATAGGTAAATCACCCCAAGTTTGCATTGTAAGCCCATGAGGCTGGGTCCTTAATATACAGAAGTGGAACATACTTAATATTGTAGGACATTTTGTCTCTACAATGAATTAATGCAAAATGTTAATTGTGACATTATAGGCCAAACAAATTGTCCATAAACTGGCCTGGTTGTGACTAAAAATCAAACATTTTACAACTTAGCCTGGGAAAATAATGGATACGTCATTCAAAGATCTTTCCTACCTGCTACTAAACATCTAGTATGACTGTGAAAATAGACTTCTGATAAGTGTAGTGGAAAAGCAGATTTTAAAAATGTACTTTGTGGTGCCTGAGAACAAAGTGGATTTAAACCAGGTAATTACAGGAAAATAGAATCTCTGTATGTTTCTACATAGTTTTAGCCACAGCATTTTTTTAATGTTATATTATAATGATTCTGATATCCTTATGCAAAAATTACTAACTGCTTTTTGGAGTGCTTAATTTTACAGTACAGATTCTGCTTTTATTTTTCTTCTCTGCAATGAATATGAACAAGACACCAAGGACGTAAGTGGTTTATGGTAAGGCTGAAGGTGTGACCGTATTTTAAAAACAATAAAATACCCTCAGCTGTACATTAAAGAGACTACTGCAAGTCCTCTCGGAGTTCCATTACTTTAAAAAGGAACTCAGGCTTCATTCTTGTTTCTCTATGTTATCACAGAGTTCCTTGTGGCTTACAGTAGCCTTATTATATACGGTAAGACAAATGTGTCATAGGACATTCCAAAAGAATAGCAGGCAGAAGGATGGATGGGTGGATGGGTGGATGGATGGATGGATGGATGGATGGATGGATGGATGGATGGATGGATGGATGGATGGATGGATGGATGGATGGATGGATGGATAATGGATGGATGGATGGATGGATGGATGGATGGATGGATGGATGGATGGATGGGTGGGTGGGTGGGTGATTGGATGGATGGATCAATCAGGTGGGAGTCAGATGAAAGAAGGATATATAGACAGGTATCAGACAAGAAGTACTCAAGGTAGAGGTTTTTGAAGTGTTATCTTTTCACCAAAAGCACATGAAACATTCTATCATTTCAAACAACCTTCTTCAGTATTTAGGAAGTTAGATGCATGTTTATAATGATAATTAGAGCTCTCAATAGATTTTTGCGGCGGTGGCAAACATTTATAATCGGTCTATAATTAAAACAAAAGCATTTACATTTTCTGGTCTAAATGTATTAAACATATCTACGAGTCTTTCGCAGTGATGTGTTGTGTGCTTGGGAGCAATTACAATTCTTACTCGCCTCATTTTATTGAACATAAATTACGCCAAGGATTTAATAAAGTGGGCCGTTAACGAAGTTTAATCTGTTCGCCCAGTAACAAACTCAATTAGGAGTAAGAGTAAGATTCGAAGAAAAAATGTTTCAGGCAAAATAAATTAGAAACCAAGACCGTATTTGACCACAGTACAATCAAATCAGAGGATAAAATAATTGAAAACATATGAAAAATAACGGTTAGAAAGCATCGCTTTAGGAATGGCCTGCTCTCCTAAAATGATTAGCCTTTGAATGGGCTTACTGGAAACAAACACGCTATCCATCATTTTGATAGGGACAAGTCTTAACACATAGGGAACAGATAAATTATGTGGTTTTGTGATTCCTTTCAGTGAAATGACAATTATTCAGAGCTATTACCGTGCATGCTTGAGCTGTGCATAAAGAAATAGCGGGAAAGTGAATTGAGTGTGCCCAGATGCTGAAGGGTCGCTGATAAGTAACGATAATGCAGGGTCCTTGATAAGTAGATTACATGACGATTCTGAACAATAGTGCAAGTATACATGAAGGCAGGCAAGGTTTATATCACCAAGAGGAGCCTCCATTTGGTACATAGGTGCAGATTATTTTGTGTTGGTGTAATGCAAAGCGGAAGTATGTGATGCAAAGAGCTGTATAGTGTCCTGCAGGACACGTCATGCAACAGCATCTCCCAAGGGGCAGTCTTACCACTCACCCCACACCCAGCCAAAACAGGCATCACTGGTCAGATGACCCTTTTAGTAAAAGTGGCCGGGTGTACATGTTTGTGGCCAGCTATCACCAGGGCTTTAAGTGCGCCGGGTCTTGCCGGTGCTCAGCACCGGCAGTTCTTAAAAGCAGGTGCTGAAACGGATCTCTATTGGGCTCTCCATTTTTACCTTTAGGGTGGGGGGTTAAAAAAAACAAAAAGCTTAACTCTGCAATAGTACCACCCTCACTGCTTTTGATGTAACTTCAAAGATACTTGTTTTTCAGTTTTATATAGCGCGAACGTGGAGCAAACAGAGCACCTGTTACATTACACAAGGACGCATTCATGTTTTGATTCACAGTATATTGAGCCGACTTGAGGCTCGAACCTGTTTTCTCTGCTCGAAGGTCGGCTGCTCTAGCCTTAGCCACAACCACGCCACAAGAACGGAAGCATTTTCAATATTATATACAACGAAGTGGTAGTTGTTGCTTATTTATCTCATGCAATTTACAACCATTGACAAAGCCAATAGCCCTGACTTGTAGGTGTAATGTTACCTGTGTTATATATCTGGATGAATGGAAAGAAGCAGCAAAATAGCAGTCGAGGGAGCACATTTTACAAAGAACAGATTTTTAGATTAAGTGTTTTAAGCCACACCCTCAATTACATCGGCCACGTCCCTATGGGAGACGCCCCCAGTTTTTTCATCCCACTTAAAGCCCTGGTTATCACCCATACCACTAGTGTCCATGTGGTTGTTTATTTAGCATGCAAGCCTAGGGCCCACATCTTTACTTTGGCAATGAGGACAGTTGATATCGTACCCCGCCCTCGCATCTCCACCTGCTCCAACAATGCAGGCAGAGGGGCGCACGTAATGCTATACCTGCTTGAAGACTGCTAGGTCACCTGATGGGAGCTGTTCGGGCCACCGATAGACATTGTGCAGCATTTTAGCTCCCCCCTAAAGGCAAACACTGGGGTTGATTAGGTGAGGACAGGTGCGGCTCCTCCATGTGGGCGGAGGAGGAGTCGCCCCACTGCTTTCTCGCAGTGCGAGAAGCAGAAACATAAAAGCAGACAGGTTTGGTTGGGGGCTCTGGTCTGCTCGAGGGCAGGGGAGGAGTGGCTTTCCCAATGTTGCGGACCCTGACTGTTTGGTCGGCCCTCTGGGGGCCCTCTGGGGCCAAGCAAACCACTCATGCGCACTCTCCCTTTTCTCCATGTAGGCTGCATGCAGATTACATGGAGAAAATGGCGTCCCCATAGACGCCTGTGTGGTCGGCGTCCCAACCAATCATAATGCTGCCATTGCAGCGTTGTGATTGGCTTAGGGGAGGGGAGTGAGGCTGCCTGATTCCTGTTCCTGCGGAGGCAGGAAAGCAGGAGGAGACCGAGCATTGAAGAAGCGGGACCTGGAAAAGGTAATTTTTTTTAAATTTTTATAATTGAAACCCCCCACATCCCCATGTGACCACCCTTACCTCGTGACCACTTGCCCATCCACCCACCCCACCAGTGAGCCATGACGGCCGCAACTGGACAAGGCAGGTTGGGTGTCATTACTGTGACTGCCATGCAACACCAGCTGAAAGCGTGATCCAGTGCCATTGGTGAGGAGGAGAAAAAGCCGCAGAGAGAAAAGAGAGCATTCCATGTGACCCCTGGTGCCTCCCTACTAACACCGCTGGTCAGAAGAGACCGATGACCTCCTACAGCAATCTGACTGAGGCCCCCATGGAGATATGAGGCCCTTACCTGCCTATTTGGGGCCTGAGGATAAGAGGGCTGCAGTCCCTCATGGCAACCTCCACAAGGCGAGGAACTTGGCGGCGCCTTTCGCCATGCCCAAGGGCTGCCTACAAGACGAGGAAGACCCGGGTACCGAGAGCGGGCCATGCTGAGCCAGGTGGAAGGCTGACCCAGCGTTGAAGGTGAGATGCTGTATCAGACCTGTTGTACACATGCCACACCTGGTGGCCACCTGCCATCACAACCAAAGTGAAGAGGCCATGTACCTCAAGCTACACTTGCCATATACCCCAGCAGAACAACTTACACCTGAGGCTGCCGCAGGGGGAATTGTCACCTGAGCGCTCACCCAATCCAACCTGCACAATTAAGGAGCTAGGCCCTGATGAGAGCTGCTGCAGTGCGATACAGAGTAGCTGCGTTGTCACAGCAATGACACCTGTTAAAGCCCCTCCACCCCCACTGCAAAAAAAGCTTGCCACTGCGGCTGGAAGAGAAGAGACTGTTTCACTTCATGGCAACCCTGCAGCACTGGCTGTTTATTCACCGCATGACAGGGGGGCAAAGCATTCACACACGTGCAGAATGGTCCAGTCTGTTCTCAGCAGCACGGATATTACCCCTGTGCTCACCAGGGATCCTGCAGTGCACCAGCCACACATCCTCCACATGGCTCCCCCATTTAAATTCACCAGGTGTGTTGCTGCCCTTGCTATGAGCAGTGGTATTGATCCACCTCATTGGTACAGACAGTAGGAGGGCAGTCAACAATGTAGGAAAAGCAAGAAGTGAGCTGCACTTTCTCTGATGTACACAGTCACCTGCCCATACCGAAGGGGTATGAAGAGGGCGAGCCCTGCAGGTTGCACCCCTACTGCCCAAAATCATACAGCCAGCAGCCGAAGGGCATAAAGAGAAGCAAAGTAAAATTGTGGACACAGACCCTCCGGGGTAGCAACAATGGATAGCATCACTGTCCATCTGCCCCTACTGCCACCAACCTGTAGCCAGTAGGCTATAGAAGCAAGGACTGAGACATTCTCCCCTTAGCACACAAACATAGAGGCAGACCACCACTGTTATGGCCTCACAAGGGGTCAGCTAAGACCTCAAAGGAGTAGGAGAAGAGAGAGAGGCATGGCCAAGCTAGTTCATGGCCCAAACAGAAACAACTCTGCAATTTGCACAGCCAGAGTGCTGCGAGAGGACAAGAGAGGGTGGTCAGACACTGATTAATGGTATAGAATTGATGCTGTGTCATCGAAGTGCCATTGAACCGGACAGTCTCTGCCAGCCTTACCAGTCCCCTCAAGCCTTAGCGTGAAATTTCCAAACGCCCAGGGACCCAGAGATGAAAAGAGGATCAGAGAAACTGAACAAATGAGGCAGACACGCACCCTGAGTCTAATTTTGCACAATGGAGAAGTGGAATCACCCCAGGAAGGTACAAATCACTAAGTGGCACCCAATAAACAGACTGAAATCCCCAGAGACCCCACCATGACCATCTAAGTTTGCCAGATGGACATGATCCCAGCCAGTGGAAAGCACAAGGAAAGCATGGCAGTATTAGAAGTTGGACAGAAACACAACATGGTGACTGTGGTCCAGACATTAGGACCACATTGTCATGCACCCATAAGGCACACTGTGTCACAACCCACCAACCATGCCTCATAAAAGCAATGCCTTAAGTCGCAAGTCCTGCCCCACCCAGAGAAAGTGGGACAGAACCACAGCTTTCTACTATGCATGGAGGGAGATCCTGGAAAAGGGAACACCAAGGAGTAGAGCTCCAAAAAGGTCCCAGAGGAGGGAATGGTGACACACGGAATGGTGCCACACTGAGCCAGAGAACAAGAGGGTCAGACAGCAGGAAGACCCTTGAGACAGAGGGCCAGCCACACATATCTACCCATAGAGTAGGAGCTCCAAGGAGGTCTCTGAAGATGGGGCATGGAACACTTGGCCAGAAACACCACAGCACCAATGGAGACAAGGAGAATTCTATTAGTAACTGCCCTGATCATCAACAAGCCAGAACCCAACACAAGAGGCTAGTGGCTGGACTACAGCGACCGTTGACCACTGAGAGGTCTTGTTGGCCAACATCTGAAGAAGGTGCATTCTGCTGTACCCAGAAGAAGAGACACACAAAAAGAAATCTCAACTGCAAGAAAGAGGTTGCATTCTGAAGCACCAAGGAAAAAGAGAAAAAGGAAGTGTAACCTGCTGGTTCACAGTGGGAAACCTGATGTCCGACCAAGTCCAGAAGGAGGGAAGATCAAGAGTGGACAGGTCTGGAAGGTGCATTTGAGAGGACTTGAATCACAGATGGAAAGCACCTATCCACACCAAGAATCCAACAAATGAAACAAGAATGGCCTGGCAACAGCACAGAAGAAGATTCAGAAGTATAGCCGCAAGCATGTGCAAACCAAGTCTCTGCCCTACGCTCTGCGGGAGAACCGGAAGTAAGCCGCAAACCAAGCTCAAACCGAGTCTCTGCCCCAAGCCCAGCAGGAGATCAGAGAGTAAGCCACAAGCATGTGTGAACCAAGTCTTTTCCCCCATTCTTCCCAACATAACCATCCAGCCATTGTAACCAGTAGCTCAGAAACACAGAGTATCCAGGCTGAAGGATGCCGGTGCTTCCACAAAGAAAACATGTAAGCACCTAGCCTCCATCACCTCAAGTTTTCAACAACTCAAGAAGAAATTCCCATGACCATCAAGGCAAGTGGTCACCACTTGTCATACAGGTTCACCACACACCTGAAAACCCCATCATGGCAGATCCTGTCCGGTGCATCATCACAAACATCCATGGAGTATCGAATACCCTGAGTGGAGTCCAACACTGCGATGGGAACTAGAGACAAGAAGCGCCAGTGACACTCAAAAGAATCAGTCAACCAGAGACTACCTGCTCAACCTGCCTGCATCCTGATACTGCTGGTGAGAGAGAGTCTTGACCAAGACCCATCTACCCCTGCGGTTTGCCGGAGCGACTAGGCAGTGGCTCTTCAGCGGTCTTGCAGCAGTCCAGATGGAGCACATACGCAGTCCCAGTGCAGACCACACACAGTCCTGTGGCAACCCATCCAAGGTCACCACAAGAGGTAATACATCTGTCCTGCCACGAGCAGATTCTCACAGCTGGAGCACTTGCTGCAACTAACACAGGGGCTCAGTTTGCAAAGCAAATCTTCAATGTCTTCCGAAATATGATTTCCTGAGCCAGTTACTCCCTATTTCACATTGTGCGCTGTCATTTCATAAGCATGTGCTTTCTCTGTTTCTCATTGCATGTATTCTCTAGTCGTTATTTATGCAAGAATGCTTTTACTTTTTATTATTCTTAATGTTGTTTCTACTACATTCCTCATGCCCAAAATTGAAATTAGCTGCACGCTATTGTACATATGATGCCTAATTTACATTGTGCTTAGTGCTCTGTCAGTCCATTGGTAGCAAAGTTCACGCTATATAACACTATGTGAGCAAAAGATTAAAAAGGAATTAAATATATATTTTCAAAAGATTTACAAGACATGGCTGCAACAATTGTCAGGCCTGGCCTCAGTATAAGATGCCAGCACAGAAAGAACACCTGCAGGACCAGCAAAACTCCAAAGGCCGACCACGTCTGCAAAACGCTGAAAATCCCAGACAGCGACAATTAAAGTGGCAGCCTGCCGATAGAGAACACGGCTACCGGTGACATGAAGGTTGGAAGCCAGCAGGGCGAGGTATCAAATTGAAAGCAGGGCCGCTGCAGCATGCACATGCAAGCATTGGACCGGGACATGAGACCCAGGCTGTGCTGACTGCCCAGAGGGTAATGCGGCAAGAGAGGAGGCTCAGGAATATGCATACTCACATGACATCACATATCATTAGGGACATGGGAAATTTACTAGGTTCAGGTACCCTAATGCATTTTGTTTTGTGGTAGGGTTATTGGGTTGACCCCATCTATTGTTACACAGTGGGGTTTGGGGGCATTGAGACTTGCCGCAGTGTGGGCAGTGGGAACTGGTCATGGCTGCAGACCATCCCTGAGGAAAGAGGCTACTGAGCACAGCTGATGGCTGTGCCCAATTGACTCTGGGACTACAGTGAGTGAGCACAGGCTGTGCCTAGTTTTTTGTTGAAATGAGATGGGATATGGGAACAAGGGAATTGGTGACGTTGCTGAATTTTGGGGCAGGAGCACTGGGAATATGGCATGCCTTCAGGCTATACCATGAACAAAGGGCCTGTTGAAGGTGGCAGATGGTTTTGCCCAGTGTGATTTGTGGCAAGATGAGTGAGTGCAGATGGCATCCATTGGATATAAGTTTGCATAGGACCTTGGTTATTGCCATGGTAGCCCAGTATATGCAGTAGCTAAGTAGCTATGCCCAGTGAGTTATATTATGTTATGCTATAATTTTTTTATAGATCTCACATTTCACCCAGGGAGCTCTCAAAGCGGGTTCAAATGAAGGTAAAGGTTCACGGCATAAAAAGGGGAGAAAACATTCAGAACAGACAGGTTTTAAGCTTCTTTCTGAATGATTTGTGATCAGTGATCATTCGGAGTTGCATTGGAAGCTCAATCCAGAGGAAGGGAGCTAAATTAGAAAAGGATCTGCCTGCATTTCTGGCGGTACAGACCCTGAAAAGGGTGAGTAGATGTTTTCTTCCTGACCTAAGATTCCTTTTTGGTATATACCAGTTAGGTTTCTTGTCCATGAAAATCGGCCCATTTCCATACATGGTCTTATGTACCAGGCAGATGATTTGGAATGAACACGTTTCCTAATAGGGAGCCAATGTAGAGCTTTTAAAATTGGGCCAGACAGAGACAGCGATGGATGATTCAACACCAGACTAGCAGGGGTGTTCTGCAACACCTGGAGTCTGTTATATAGCTCTTCATTGATAGAGGCCATCAGTGCCTTTCCATATTCCAGATGACTGATTATTAGACCCTGAACAAGAGGTTTCCTTGATTCCACTGGAATCCATCTGAAGATTTTCCATAGGGTTCGCATTATGCCATAGCAGGTGCATAGGACATGATTTACTTGGTCTTTCATGGACAGTTTGTCGTCTATTTTTACCCTGGGGTTACGTACTGTGGGCTTAGGAGATGGACAGGGGTCTAGGCTCGCAGGCCACCAGTCATTGGACCACAGTTCTTGTGCTTTTCCAGATAATATTACCTCGGTCTTACTGGCATTGAGCTGAAGATGGTTAATTTCTTTGCAGGTGTTTATATGTGTCATACAGCTTTTGAATCTAATTTTGGTATCTGTTGGGTTGGGTCCAAGAGTAATTAACAACTGAGTGTCATCAGCATATGACACTACATCAAACCCATAAGATCTAATTACTTTGGCCAAAGGAGACACATAGATGTTAAAAAGCATGGGACTTAGTATTGATCGCTGGGGGACTCCCTTATCTACCATCAGACTGTGGGAAACTAGTGTGCCTATTTGAACAGCTGTGAATCAACCTTTTAGGTAGTTGCTCAGCCAGTTAAGGGCCTTTTCTTCAACCCCCCATCTCCCGCAACCTTTGTTCTAAAGTTCTGTGGGAGATGGTGTCGAAGGCTGCCGATAGATCGAACAGAACCAGCATTGCTGACTGCCTGATGTCCTGGGCAAGTCTAATGTTGTCGACTACCTCTACCAAGGATGTTTTGGTGCTGTTGCCAGTCCTAAAACCTGACTGAGAAGGACTAACAGTTGATGGCTTTCTAGATGGTTTGTTAATTGTTTATTAACCAGGGACTCAAGAACTTTTCTAAAGAAGGGAAGCAAAGAAATTGGCCGATAAATACTAGGCTCTTTAGGATCTGCCGACTGTTTTTTAAGGATTGGTTTGACCCTGGCTTATTTCCATTTAATGGAAACTGCTGCTTGATTTAAGAACTTGTTAAAAAGGTTGGTAAGACCTTTAAGGAGAACATGGAAGAGAATTGACAGACTATGGGGTGGGACAGGATCTACTGGAGAACCGGATCTGGTCCTAAAGAGGGCTGCTCTAACATGTTCCTTGGTAAGTTCAGTGAACTCTTCTAAACATACTGTGGTAGGAGTCTGAATGCAGCCAAACTCATTACTTTGCACTTCTGTATTATGTTTAGGAAAGGTGTTATGAATTATGTCAATTTTTTCATCAAAGAAGATAGACAATGTGTTAACCCAATCTTGTGTCTGTTTTGCAGGATGAAGGGCTGATAAATTCTTTTAGTATATTATGTATTTCCTCATGTGAATTTACAGCCTTGTCAATTCTATTAATGATATACAGTTTTTTTGGCTATCTTGATATTGTCTAAATAATAGCTATAGATGTGTTTGTAGGCTAGTCTGTCCTCAGTACTTTTAGTCGTCCTCCATTTACATTCCGCTTTCCTACTAGCTAGCTTGCCGATTTTTAGAGATTCTGTGAACCAAGGTGACGCTTTAGATGTGTTTGACTTTTGACAGGGGTCCAATAATGTCAAGGGCCTGTATAATTGCCTTCTCAAAGACGTCCACTGCATGGTCTATATTCTCTGAGCATTTCAGGAGTGGAGAACTAAAATTGGAAGAGAACGATGCAAGGCTGACTTTTCTCCAGGGCCTAGTCCATTTCTTTTCAATACTTAAGTTTTCAAGGGTGGTAGCTATTTGTAGATGGAATTTTAGTAGGCTATGGTCTGACCAGATCAGAGGGATAGGAGGTTTCACCATAGTGTTGGCTTAATTTGTGAACAGGAGATCAAGGGTGTGGAAAGCCGAATGGTTGGGTCCAGTCACCTTCTGTACTAGTCCCAGTGTGTTTAGGTTGGTGATCAGTTGACTGGAGTCTGTATTAGAAGACAGTTCCGCATGGAAATTTAAATCTCCAACGAGAAGGAAGTTACCTGCTTCTAGTACATGGGGGGCAATGATCTGTCAAACGGATACAGAAAATTGTTTTCTGGACAGGAGGTCTGTATACAAGGGCGCCTCTCCAGGTTCCCTTTTTCTGTTTTTCAATTCTAAAAATACATAGTTCAATCCAATCGGAGGTAATAGTTTTCAAAATACTTATCTTCGATCTTACCCTTAAAGCTGTTGCTAGGCCACCCCCTCTTTTGATATTTCTGTGAGTAAATGGCCTGTGTTACTGGCTACAGGGTGTCATCAAATGCTACACCCTATGCCCAGTTTGCACTGATGACAGAGGAAAGGCAACTCTGGGGAAGCTGTTAAGAAACATAAATACAAAACCAAAAATTTCTGACAAATGTTTTGCTGACTAACTTCATGGTTGCCTACTAAGGGTCTGATTTAGGGTTTGAGGGATGGGTTACTCAGTCACAAACATGACTGATACCCTGTCTGCCTTATATCTCATGGCACTTGTACTTATTACAAGTGCATTATATTTTAGGGGACAGGATATTTGTTACTTTTGTGACAAAGTAATCATCTGCCAAATAGTCCCTAATACCCGAAGCAGCATAATTTATACTACAAAAATAAAAAGTTAAATTATAATATTGGTCGATGCAAAGTTATGGTAATGATCTCAAATACAACAAGTGCTAAAAATCCCCAGTTATTAACTTTTTTGGAGAATTTTGTGAACTTGTACATATTTTCTTCAGTTTCTGAATGTTTTTTCGACTGTGCTTCCATCACAGTTTTTCTGTGAGCTGACCTTTGCACTAATGTGCCTAAATATTCTTTTGTGAGTTTATCGCTAACTGGGTGTGCATTAATGTTTTTTCCACTGGACATTTGGACTATTTCCTTTCAAACATTACATTTTGCTGTTTGTTTTGCTAGCATAAGAAACTATCATATCACAGCACTCTCACTTGCTTTTTTTTAAATTAAAAATTACTCAATACCTTTTTAAGTCTGGCCTTTTAGACAGCTTAGTTGTCTCACCAGACTATTGTTTGTCCAACATTTTCATACATAATATACACATATAGAAGGGCTTTTTGGAGAGCGAGCTTCATCCATTGGTCTATTTTACTGTCATTCACAATTTGATTCCACCCAACACAGCAACAGGATAGGGGAAATGGGTCAATCCACTTTACCCATTGGCTCAATTCACTTTGAGTGTCTGCATGAAGCCTCTGCACATTGTTCACATCTGCCTAAATATAGGCCCTTACTCTTCAGTGATAAAGACGGTTCAACGTGTGCCTTTTTTATTTTATTTTATTTTATTTTTTAAATGCTGGCTGTTTATTTTGTTTGCACTTTAGTTGAACAGTTGGAGGGTGATTTATTTTCCACCCCCTTTTTTGGTCTGGCATTAGCCAAGGCTTTAATTTTACTATAATTATTTTTGCAATATACATATCCTCTGCTCTGTTGTCGTGTCATTGTCGTTTTTTTCAGCCACCCACTAGAGCATTTTTTAGTGGTCTCTGGGGAAAGTAGGTGGTTTGCCCGTGGATCTGTATCCAAATATGAGTGATTATTCATGTATAATTGCATGGATCTTCTACTGTTCTGCTACAGAATTGACAGAGACTGTCAAAAGCATGCATGCAGAAGCCTCTGTCAGGTATGATAACCATTTTGACTATTATTACTTTCTCTGTGTATATGCTTCGCCTTGCAAATATTTTTGCTAGAGCACGCTCATGTGTGGTTATGCTGGGTCTGGCATCCGCTTTCTCTCACTGTTCTTTTTTATTTAGGAATGAGGACTGGTTGTAGTGGGGGCTCTTAGGGTGGGCAGAGGTAGCCCAAGATTTATATTTGATTTCTGTGACATGCAAGGGTGGCCAGTCATTATGGACTTTGGGGATCAGCCCCTTCCAGTTTCCAAAGCAGGATGGGTGCCTGTCAGGATGAGCAAAGGCCAGCCTGGCAAACACTCACCATGTTAGGGTTAAGCCGCCAGGTGCTTTATATGCGTTAATGAGCAGATGTCTGGTAGCATGAGCCAAGCTTTACTAAGCTGAAGATTTCACAGCCCTGAGGGACCTCATCAGCATGCCAAAGCCCTGTGAGGTCCTTCCCCTCATGACGAGTGGCAGCTTCATCATTCGTCAGCCCTGGGCGCTTTAGGTTGGCAGTTCGGCCTGAACTGTTCCCATAGGGAGCAGGATCATGGCTGATTTTTATATGGCTGGGTCCAAACTGGAATGGCATGTCAAGCAAAATAACGATGGATTTAACCCATATCTGTGACTGGGGGTGAATGTTTGACAATTTTCAGTATTAGTCGATCATCTTTATGTGTTGCAATTTCACACTAAGAGGGATGGTTATGCCCAGGCGTGGGTCCCTTGCTCGCTATGCCATCAAATTCAGGCTAGCCTGGTGGATGAGGGGTGATGCCCCGAAACCGGTCCCGGGATGCTTGCCTTCTTGTGCAGGGAGGACCTGGACTGGCAGTGCAGGCTGGACTGTTTTCATAGGGAGCAGGGTCAAGGCTGATTTGCATATGGCTGGGTACAAACTGCAATGGTGTGGCAAGCAAAATAACGATGGATTTAACCCAGATCTGTACTGGGGGTGAATGTTTGACAATGTTCAGTATCACCTTTTGTGTTGCAGCTTCAGGTTTAAGCCATGGAGTGCTCAGGGCTGACTATCAATCAATGACGCCTCATCTCAGAGTGGGGTAGGGTCAGTAAATCTCACTGACCCCACCGCAATCTATGAGGATTAGGGAAGGTCCTTCTGTCATTGGCTGACCCATGGCAAGATTAGCAAATGAGTTGAAGCTGCAGGATCTTCTTTTTTTCTCTTCCTTCTGGAAGCCTCTTGCTCCTTTTGGTGCTTTTGTACTTCTCCCTCCAGCCACACGCTGGTCCTGCTATCACCGCTTAAGCCCAGTAAGTGCTTTTTGAATGTTTGGGTGTGTGCGTGTGTGTATGAATGTAAGTGTATTAGCGCATGTGTGGATTGGTGTGTGCAAGCATGTATGCTAATTGCTTAAGAGTCATGTGTTCTAGTGAATGGATGGTTGCAAGTGAGTGTGCTTGTGAACAGATTTGTTTGAGAAATGTGTGTGCACTTGTGAAAGGATGTGTGTGAGTGAGGGTACTTGTGGATGGGCGGGAGTATGTGTGTGCACTTGTGAGTGGATGTGTGGAAGTGACTGAGTGTGCACATGTGTGCCCGCCTGTGCCTGCCTCACTATTCATAGAAATTATGAGCTGCTGCTGATATATTTGTTGAAGAGTGCATGAGGCTGAGGATCTCATGAAGTTGAGTCGTGGGGAACCTCCCAATTTAAATTCAGTTGTGTGTAAATTGTTATGCTTGTATGTGAGTCTGTAGCTTCTTTGTGGGTGAGGAGGAGCACTGTCCCAGCTGTATATTATTTTTCTTGCGCATGTTTAAATCATGTACTCATGCACATGGGTGTCTCACAGGTATGTAGTACCACAATTTATATGATTTTTATTGCACAAGACTTCAATGGGGCATTGCCTTAGATTTAATAACTTCGAGGACTTTTTGTCATAAGGGCATAAGTGTGCTGGCTCTGAGGGCTTCCTTCATGATGAGTTGGAATTTTCTGGTTGAATGTGACAATGGCAAGTCGGAGGCATAATTAATTAAACATGTCTACAAGAGGTATCTGTGGCAGGTTGTCTTGGCTAGGGATGTGTAGCTATTGGTATCTCCCACAGCCTGATGTGAGACTCATGATAAGAGCCCCAGCGTCGCATATTTGCATTTCTCAAGTATAACTGTTTCTTTTTTTCATCTTTTCTGCTTGTCAAACAAGAAAAAGAAACTTCGGGTCTTATCCTTTTCTCACAAGAGAAACGTTGTATTCTGAATAATGGTATGGCACCTAATAGTCTGTATCTACCATAAAATAGGCAATACACCCCTCCCCCATATGCAAGAAGAACACTATCAATCTAGCACAGGTTGAGGTAGCCTGTCTGCGCCCATCCACACCTGGACGTCGCCAGGAGCCAGAACCCCTGCCAGTTTTCTCAGGGATCAGGTAAACAGCCCAGCAACTCGTCTTAGCTATACCAGCCAGGACATATTAAGAATTAGAGACAAACAATGCTGGCTCGGTATACAAGAAACCAATTCATGCAACTTCCCAGTAGAAGTAGAAGGCCCTTTCGCTTGCAGAACCTGTGGATATCAGAGTATGCTACCCACACTACCCAGGATCAACGCCATAAAAGCTGACTCAAAAACTAGCAACTCCCACTGTCCCAATAAGCAATCATGTCCTTCACATACCAGCGATAAAACTGCAAGCTGGGACTGTTTTTTAGCAAATGTTAGATCGCTTCCCAAACATGCCATTAATATATGGGACATGCTTTCCTCTTCCCTTACCCACATCGGGTTCTTGATGGAAACTTGGAGTAAGCCATCTTCCAATCCAGCAATTGCACTAGTGTTACCAGATGGCTATCACATTCAAAAACTGGATAGACCACAAAGGGCAGGGGGAGGAGTAGCTATCATCTACAAAGATCCCATTAAAGTCACAGTTTTAGATCAACTAAGCAATGAAAAAAATGAAATTCTTGTGTTTAGAATTGATCTACATGCACAACTTAGTTGGAAAGGAGCCCTAGTATATCGCCCCCGGGACCACTGCTCCATTCCGTCACCCTACTCATGGACTTGATCTCCCCTTATGTCATTTCATCTAAAAAAATCTGCTTCTCGGAGATCTGAATGTACCTAGCGAAAATCCTAGCGATCTTGATGCTTCCTCCCTTCTGACAGAGCTATCCACACTTGAGTTGACCAAAATCAACAATGAACCTTCTCATGTTGCAGAGCACACGCTAGATCTAATCCTCTCTAACTCGCCCAATATTGTTTGCAGAACAACTTGCCCTCTCATATGGTCAGACCACTCAAAAATCGAATTCTGTATTATGGGACCTACAGAGTATAATGCCCCTAAAACGCAAACCATTAGGAGTTACAAACAGTGGCACAAACTGACACCCACTCTCTTCCAAGACACCTTTGTTCCACCACAGTATTCCGACTCCGACACTGTAGATCAACGTCTTACAGCCTTTCAGGCAAGCATGAAGTCCACAATGGATACGCTGGTACTCCTGTAAATATCTCCTGCGGTAACTAAACGCCCACCGACGCCTTGGTAAACTCCTAATCCCATGACTGAAAAAAGCCAATGCAAGAAACTTGAACGACATTGGCGATGCACACACGATCCCCACGACAAAGAAAGATTCAAATCTGCTCAGACCAAGTACCATCGCAACCTGAAGACCGCCCGTAAAATGCATATTGCAAATCTACTTGATCCGGCAGATAACTCCCCCAAAGCACTATTTCAGGTCCACAAATCATTCACCAACCCTAAAGCGTGTAACAAGGAAGAGGCGCCATCTCAGACTGTAAGGGGCCATCACACAGAAATAATCTGAGATAAAATCCTAAACTTACTTCTTTTGGTTTTCACAGAAGGCATTTAGTATTAGTAAAGTTAGTATTTTGTCTTAAGTTAGTATTCTGTCTTAAGACCAAAACTTAATAAAAAATACTATCTTAAGACAAAATCCTAACTTAAGCTAAAATACTAAATTAAGACAAAATACTAACTTAAGACAAAATACTAACTTAAGACAAAATACTAGGTTTACTACTACTAAATGCCTTCTGTGAATACCAAAAGTAGTAAGTTTAGGATTTTGTCTCAGATTAGTTCTGTGAATCAGCCCCTATGTGACAATATTGTAGGATATCTCACATTAAAAATAGACAATATCTACAACAAGATCACTGCGGCTAATTGCTCCCGATCAAGCTGCATATCCGGACCCCCCCCCTTACCACGCCTAGCACATATAAACAAGAGGAATTTCCTATGCTTTCCCCTGAGGAAACTGAATCTTTACTAACAATGACTACATCTGGCTTCCCTTTAGACCTGATCACAGCCAAGACCACCGGCTCGCTCGCCAATCAGCTCGCTGCTCCCATTTGTTCCATCTTAAACAGCTCCTTAAAGGGAAGGGAGGCTCCCCAAGGAATGGAAAGCAGCTCAGATTTTGTCCATCAGGAAAAATGCCAAACTTCCCCCAGATGATGTCGCTAACTACCGTCTCATCTCATTACTCCCCCAGCCAAGTAAACTACTAGAGAAGCACATTAACAAACACCTGTCCGGATTCATAGAATCCTCCAACTGCCTTGACCCCGTACATCAGGATTCCGACCAAGAAACAGTACGGAGTCGGCATTTGTGACAGTCACAGACAACATTCGAATGCTAGCAGACAATGGTCAGGCAGTGCTTCTTATACTGCTTGACCTGCCTGCAGCATTCGATACTATCTCCCACCAGATTTTGCTGGGGAGACTCAGAAATATAGGTATCCAGGGGAACGCACTAAAATGGATGACTAACTTTCTGACTGAGAGAAGTCAAACCATCAACCTCGGCCCTTTCAGATCACAGACCACCAATGCTACTAAGCAAGTACCCCAGGGCTCATGTTTGAGCCCTACCCTATTTAACATTTATGTTACACCGCTTGCGAACCTATTGAGAAACTCAGGGTTCATACCAATTTCCTATGCCGATGACACACAACTGCTTCTCTCTTTTGACAAGAATAACACCAGCATTCAGACTACCTTCTCGGAGGGCATGAAAACCATCACTGATTGGATGAGTAACAACTTCCTTCAGTTGAATGCTGAGAAAACAGAAATTATGTTATTCAAAGAAGCAGTAACAAGGTGGTCGCCCAATTGGTGGCCAGGAGAACTGAGCCCGGCCCCGTCCTCAAAACAAGTGGTAAAGAACCTAGGGGTCCAAATTGCCCAGAAGTTAAGCTTGAAGGAGCATGCTACCTCAACCACTAGGACCTGTTTCCATATACTAAGCCTTCTTTGCAGAGTTTTCCCCCTACTCCCGTTATCCACACGGAAAACCCTGATACAAGGGTTGGTCTTAAGCCGTCTGGACTACTGCAATGCTCTGTTTATTTCAGCCAAGGAATCTTCCTTAAACAGACTGCAAGTAGTCCAGAACACGGCAGCCCGATTAGTGACCAACGCCCCCCCAGAACAGCTTCACTTCCCCTACTCCGTAAGCTGCAGTGGCTACCCATTCGCAAAAGGATTACATTAAAAATTTGCTGTATGGTCTATAAAGCCCTAAACAACATGGGACCAAGGTATATGACAGACAAGCTGGTCAGATACACTCCCTCCAGGACCCTCCGCTCAGGGTCCAAAGATCTCCTTCTCATACCTCGCATAAACCCTTCTTGGTTGGGGGGGAAATCCTTCTCCTATCTGGCTCCATCATTTTGGAACCAGCTGCCTATCCACCTGCATCTCTGCACCGACTACCTATCCTTCAGAAAACTGTTAAAAACCTCACTGTTCTGATTTTTCCTGTTCTGGTTGTCAAGGGCTGTCACTGCGCGGAGATACCCCAGTTGGGGTGATTCATGCGCTCTATAAATTATATAAATAAATTGTACAATTTATGAACCCAAACTAACACTTTATTCTGTGTTTCAAAATGAATACCATACAAAGCTAACATTTTATTTGTTTTGCATTGTCAGGCTGTGCAACCTTACACTGATGTCACTGGTCACCTACACAGCGGCACCACTTGGAGCACCTACAAGTTTTTATAATGTTTATTGAAAAGAATAAAAATTGGACTGTGTTTGTTCTAATGGAATTACCTTGATAGTTTTGATTTATTCAGGAAATCATTGCACTTTCATGCAAAACCTCACCTATTCCTTGTTGTTAGAGCAGCATAATGATATTTGGCAATTTAAAATATTGTAGGAATGCAAGGCATGTACTGTCAATTAAACTTTAGAAAAGAGTTTCTTGCCTTATTTTGAAGCTTCAATGTTCCAGCAGCAGATATTTAGGAGAAAATAATTTCATTTAGATATTCTCCTTCTGAAACATTTGCCTGTTACTTCCAGTTTTTTTTGATCTGGGACACTTTTCCCTTTTTGGCACATACCTCATATTCTATATTGGAGAAGTATGGCTGTTGAGCTTTGTGGCAAACCAGGAAATAATACAACATTCCATTAGGTTCCCTTACACCTGCCTACACATCCTGCCAATATATTTTTTAAGTTTGGCTGTAATATGCAGTACTTGGACCCGATTTTTCTAAAATGTTCTTTAGGGGGAGAAATTACCCCAAACCTGCTGGAATGGGACATAATTGCTCACTGCACTCTCTCACGAGGCAATGTGGACTGGTCTGAACATTTTTCTAGGGTTGTCTTTGGTTCCTGGTCTTGTCCTGCCAGTGCAATGCACTACTAGCTCATAAGTGGAGGAGGCGCCATGAGTGTGTCAGCATAAAACATATTTTGGGGTTAATTTAGCTAAAAGCCTATTTTAAATATTGTGGACCTGATACACAAAGGTAAGCTTACACTTTTGTGTAAGTTTGCCTTTTTTGGGGGTATTCACAAACTACAAGTTTAATTTTACTAATTGTGATTTTACGACAGCAGAGAGTAAGCAGTCGTGCGGAGAACTCCGCACATAAAAAGATAGGACAGGCCTGTCCCTTTATGAGCGGAGTCTCCGCCATGAGTGCAGAGTTTTCTAAACGGCAGATCTCCAAAAGCCTGTGGATTTTAGCCAACTCACCAAGCATCTTCACTGCCTACCCATACATCTCATTGACCCACCCATAAGCTACCCATGAATCATCATGACCCTGGAGGCCAATTTCTGAAGCCAGCCTGGATATGATCTGGGCAGACATCCAAAGGTCAGGTACACTGAGGGCAGGACTGAGTTCCCAAGAGAGAAGAAATCACAGGCGAAACCTGAGCTATCTGTAACTTCTTATCCCATGATAAAGTATCAGTCGGCTTCCAACTTTTGGATTATGTAAAAAATGTATTTATAATTTTGATAACAATGCCATTCTTATTTGAATGCCATTGTGTCATATTCAAAATGGGCCATGCATGGAATCATTGTCTACAAATGACAGGTCTAAGAATGGAGGAAAAGAGAGTGGGTGTCGTCTACTCAGCACAAAGAAATATGTTACAACAAAACGTCTTTTCCAGCTCCCAAGCATGGAATTCTCTTTTTCAGTATTATAATTAGATGCAGATGTGGGCAGATTATACCAGGTGGAACGATTGGCTTCAAAGAGATCTAGATAATAGTAACGTTAAAGAAATGGATTGACTTCTAATACATACATTTTATATACACATTGCATATATAGTTGAATGGATCGTCAAAAAGAAAACATACAGTTGGATAAAATGACAGAAAATGAAATTAGACAGACAGACAGACAGGCAGCCAGGCAGCCAGGCAGCCAGGCATACAGACAGACAGGCAGGCAGGCAGGCAGGCAGCCAGGCAGCCAGGCAGACAGACAGACAGACAGACAGACAGACAGACAGACAGACAGACAGACAGATAGATAGATAGATAGATAGATAGATAGATAGATAGATAGATAGATAGATAGATAGATAGATAGATAGATAGATAGATAGATAGATAGATAGATAGATAGATAGATAGATAGATAGATAGATAGATGACTAGATAAAATAATTTTAAGTATTTCTCTCACCTCTCTCTTCCTTCTCCTTTCTTCCCTTTCTCTTATGTCTCCGTCTCTCATTTGCTTCTAGTGTATTTCGGCCTATGTGTTTGTGTACATCTCCGCCTAATTTTGCCTAATTTGTTTTAACCTGCACACATCACAGATCAATATTATATGTACATACCAGCTATGTTATAATCCTTACATGTGACAAATATTATATGTATGTATATGCCGCAAATGTTTAGTTCATATCGTAGTACTTAAATATAGGTTTCACTTTCAGTTGTTAGTACAGCGCTTTGAAACCCGGCTTTGTGGATTTCACGCTAATAAATAAAGGACTAGGAAGCGTGAAGTTCAGACAGGACAGCTATTCCCCCAACACATGTTCAGAGTGGCATCAGAACACACTGTGCTCGTATGACCCGAAGTAACCGATAACAGCCAACGCAGATGCTGACGAGAATCTTGGATGACTAACCGCAGTCGCATTCTCACATCTCTACTCCTGTGTGGAAATGCAGAAAATTGGCTCTAAATGCAGGCCCCCGAACACAAGTTGGAGTGTTTTCGTCTCCCGCCCCCTCTGCTGCGGTGCTTGCCGTCTCGTTAGGGCAAGGACGCTCCGGCTGAATCTAGTTATCCCCAGTGCAGAATGCGGCCGTTCACTAACTGCACACCAGGCGCTGACAGTCAGGTACAAACAGGAGACGATAAGAGGCCGAGCCTGTTGAGTCTCACTGATAACAAGCAGGCGGGAATTAAGGAGTGCGGAGCCTCTGCGTGGTTTGTGCTGATGAGCCAGACTGCTGTCATGATCCAGAGCCCACGTTTGCGCTTTAGTGGAATGAAAATAGCCAAAGTAGGCAAGGACGGACGTACGCAACGTAATGTTATATCACGACAGGTTTTTACACAGTAATCAAAGGATTGCCGCCCCCTCAAAACGGAAAAGTTTGAACAAGCGATAAAACAATGCTTCTGTTTAAATTGGCTCAAAATTGCGACGTTTTCGCCTAACAGAAAAGAAAAAAAGAAAACATTATCTGATGTGTTTTTTTCTCCATGAGAGGTGTACCGGAATATCAGTTTATGTAAAATTGCTGTAGGGCCCAAAAATATTTATTTGTTTTTGCACAAGGATGTCTAAATTCATCACATCATCAGTGGTACACTGTGCTCATTCGGTCTCACCCACAGACAGCTTTATCATCTGTTTTTGAAAGACCTATTGTGGGCGGTATCAATACTGAAAGACCCATTTCAACTAATGACCCTTCCAGTCGGCCTGTTATTTATGTATTTAGTGTTTTATATAGCGCGAACAAGACCCAGAAAAGGGTATCAGAGCGCTTCACATATACAAAGAAAAGTCGTATTAAACAGTACTAGAGCGGTTCAAAAATATATATATAGCATTGAAGTTTTAAACATTGCAATAGAAACCTATAAATGTAGTTACCTCGAAGGACAAGAGCAGCGAGGAGGGAATAGAATAGAGAAAAACATTTGTACAATCATTAATACCATAAGAGTAGAGAAGGATACAGCTTATCATACATTCAGGCTTGTTCTGGGTACTCTAAGTGTGACAGTAGGGGAAGCAGTCTTCATGCAGAAGTTTCCGTGTGAGTACGGACCATCACGATGCGCCTAGTGATAGAGTGAGGAACTTCAACTAGAGTCTGGTAATGGATGAGATTACAGAGAGAGATACTGTCCCGGCTTGGGCGGGTAGAGTGATTGTCTGAATGAGGCTTCTGGGACATGTATTGAGCTGGTTACTGTGGATTAAGGGAGGAATTTGCTCATTAGGGAGGACTTAGATTCTTTTTTGAATGTAGAAGTAGAGGAGATTTTCCTGATGCTTGGTGGTATTACTTATCAATGGTTGATTGTCATCTAAATCTCCTTTCTTGCTTCTTATTTGATGGTTTTCCTTGATCTTTATTTCTCCGTCCCCTGGAATATAGCTACTTTCCTATTCTTTTGATTGAATGACTTGTATCCTTCCATTGCATACATTCAGAAAACTACTTTTTTTTCTTACACTGTTGGAAGCCCATGGGAGTGCACGCCTTTTCTTATCCTATCTGGCCAACCCAGTGTGCAGCTTCACCTTCACATCCTGCCCCCCTTCACCCTCCAAGTCCTCCATATTTATATCCCACCCGCAACTCGTCAGTTGCTTCCCTCACTTCCTCCTCTCCACCCTGGCTACTTATAGCCCACATCCTTCATTGCTCCAAAACCCTCTCTACACACTGCCACTGCTCGTTGGCGGTGTCTACTTGCTTCCTCCACTTCCCGCTCTACAGTCCAGTTTTTTATTTTTGAGATTGTTTATTAAAAATTCACAATACCCGTTGGGGAGGAAAATAGACACCATACTGTGTAAAAAGCTCACAACAGCCACCCAATAAAAATCATGAAACCAGACCCATTTCAGCTAGTAACCCTTCCCAGTTATAGGTTGTAAATAAAAACTCATTGAGCCTAAATCAGACTGAAACAAGGGGTGAGGGAGGAGAGTAGAGTCACAAGGCTTCAGAAACTACACATGGAAATGTGATCTCACAAATCTCAGATCTCAGTCTCGTTCATCAGCAGGAGTACCTGAGGCTCAAGTTTATCCAAATCACATCCTCAGCCCTGCATGTGCATGTGCATGTGCTTGAGTATGCATTATAAATATTAAATTAGACACTTTTGTATGCAAAAAAGGATGTTGCATGCCACCTAAGAATTACGTGATTGTATAAAAAACAGGTTTCCGACTCATTCCCCCATATGGTCAAATAACTTGTCAGTGACTTTCAGTATACTTAGAACATATGATAGATGGTCATTTCATTTTACATATATTTGCAAAATGTAAATAACTGCATCCAAGGCCTCCAAAAATATGACAGGGGCTGATGCAGAAGCTGATTCATTATTCAGAGCTCCGTCTACAACCCTCCAATTAGTGTGACTTTGCTCTTGCTAATAATAGATACCATTCGCTGCGCTCTTTAAATTCTTTATTTGTACCTGATCAAGTGGTCAAGATTTTATGTTGATTCTAATTGTAGGACCTTTATTTTGTCTGTCAATTGATGCAAACTCATAACCAGACATATTGCCCAAAGACACCAACCCAGCTAACATTATACTTCCTGATAAAATTATTAGGGCTTTGGCGAGGGATCTCACTCGCGAATGACGTAAATGAGTAATTTCCTTCTCTTGTTGGAAGATATCATGAAATGACACCACCACCTCATTCACTTATGATTCAAAAGGTGGCACTCATGCAGCTGCGGCTCCTCCGTTATGGCGGAGCAGCAGCGCAGCAGGCACACACATTCAAAAACTGGTAAAAAATACAATTTTATCATGTGTGGCAGGCTCACGCTGCTACAGCGCAAGAGGAGGGGGCAGGGAAGATTAGTGAATTACACTATTACGTCAGCCCCCTGATAGTGTGCATGAAAGTTTGGCCAGCTGTTTACAGTCAACAAATCTGACCTGGGCACTTCAGAGCCTGCAATCCCAAGGCTGAGAAACAGCTGAGGAATTGGAGTCACAGGCCCCCAGCCTCAAAATTAGCACTGGGTTAGCCTGCTCCAACCAATCCTCTGGTTGGGTTCTTGTGGCGCAAGTGAGGATGTCCCTCCCTTTCCAATCGAGAGTGCCAGAAGAAGAGAGAGATGGCGACCGGACCTTGTGGGTAGCAACATACTTCTGGTGAGCTTTTTGGGCATTGCACCCCACCAGATGTTAATGTTGCTGGTCGCTACTGCACTCATGCCCAATGTTAACCTAGTACATTCACATCTATGAAAAGGCCCTATCCAGCTGGTAAACCATCTTCTTAATTCCCAGATGTATTTAAGATCAATATTATGCTGATGTTTATGATGGATGAACTATCAGGCATCCAGCACAGCACAGGATGACTAGTCTACACATGTAATCTCTTTTGTGTTTCAATTTTGTATTGAAATTTATAAGAAAAAATACATATATTATAATAACTGTATGCATTGTCATACAATAAATACATAAGAAATTTGTTAGGCATAAGCATGTAGTAACATTTTCTGAATAATTAATCATATTATACAATTTAATAAAAACATAAATATATAAATGTAAAGACAAATATTAGCTTTATATTGAGACCATAAAAGATGGAATCAAGGGAAGGGGGGAAGAGAAAGGGAAGGAAAGGAGGGATCACAAAAGAAAGTGATAAGAGAAAATGTACAAATATGAAGCATAATGCAATATAAATACGTTCCAAGGAAAAGAAGACACTCTAGAAAACAATGCGAATAGATAAAAGTTGAATATAAGGATCAAGTAAGTTTATTGGATGTATATAAATATAAATGTAAGAGAGGAAATTCTAAGTGATAGATAAAGTAAGGTAAGATAAGATGTGATACAGACTCGCCATAACATAAAGTACTTATGCTGATTCAAAGAGAGAGAAAAAGTAATATTATGTGATATAGACAAAATTAAATAAATTACATTATACTACAGGTATATGAACATATTGTTATGGAGCCAAGGAAGAAGAAGTAGGATATGGAATTACGAGATAAATTGCGAGGTAAATTGTGCAGGATGAAAGTGTAAGCAGAGAAACACACATGTATAAATATAGATATTAAAAGATACAAAATTACATGTAAATGCTCTGGTGAGTAGCTATTAAAAACAACAACAAGTAGTAGATAAATACAATATGTATTAAGATTTATTAACCACCAATAATGAATAATGAGTGCGAATAAGAGGAGACAGAAATTTAATTACTGCGTAGATGGGCCATTAACGTTCGCATCGGTATTTGAAGCTAGAAAAGGTGACCATACTCGAAGAAATAGATCAGATTGATCCTGTATGTTGTATATAATACGTTCGTGAAGCTGTTTGGCTCATGGCCACCATCCATGTTTCTTGTGATGGTGGTTGAGGCGATCTCCATTGTCGTAGTATACACATTTTGGCTGTAGCTAAGGCTGTGTGTAAGAGTCGGGCTTGTGGTTTAGAAAGTGATTGTGATTGACGTGTATCATGCAGAAGAATGGTAGCATGCGAAAGTGGAATTTGTAGAGACATCGTGTACACACGTAATCTCAATGTTTATTACCAAAGTTGAGGGTGGGCCAGGGAAAAGAGTATAATCAGCACAGGAGATAGATCACTACACATCTGATTTTGCTCCCTGGTCTATCTACAAACACCCCGGCATTTATAAATCTAAGACCAGTAGAAGATAAATATCTGGGGCTTGATGCCCTTTTGGACCTTGGCTCAGGTTTTTAAAGTGGGTGCGTGGCATGTGCCCAGCAGCCTTAAAATCTATAGCACTCTTGTCATCTATACAAACAGCCGAGCATATGACATTTAAGTCACCGCTTATGTTTGTGTAGTCAAGCAAGCCCATCTCTTTTGAACATTTCATAAAGGCTTGCTAATTCATGCAACATCTCAGCATATGGCGTGGGGATAATTAAAAAAAAACATGAATCTGTTGCTATCCGCCAGTCTCATAGACACTTCCACTGCTAAAATATCCTTGAATGGAGGCCGCAAGCGAAAGGCCTTCCACTTAAGAGATTTGGATGTGGCAATCTCTCTCCTACACCTAGAAAGCATTCTGTGTAAAATTCGAAAAAGCTCTAAGTCAGATGTATTTATGCCACAGGTATTCTGCAAAACAAAATAGCATGATGCTCACATAGAAAGGATACGATATCTGCACAATCCAAATGGCATTTAGTCACAACAGAGGTGCACAAAACAAGACCTATTAAACAATAATTAAGCCCCTTGAAACAACAGCAACAGTTTTCATTTTCCATTTTTTGCTCCACATAGCCATTGTCAGCTATCACCAGGGGGTTTATGTAGTATCATTGATCAACGACTATAGCCTCTATTCTCATCCACCTCAAGAAATGTCTCCAATGAAATATTCAATAGAATGTCTACACTCTGTAGTTATTGTTCACACAGAGTAACATACACATTTCAAATAGGTACATGATGGTGCTCAGTTTCAAAGGAGAGGTCACACTGCCAGAAGAGGATCATAAATGTTCAGAACATTCTGTAGTAAACCCAATATGGCCACATGGGCAAGCAGGGTGTCAATCCCTAAAGTATTTATTACATCAACACATTCTTCAATCTGGTCATCATGGCCATAGAAGAAACCTTGACATCTGTGAGCTCAGAGTTAGACGTATATGATCATTCCACAAAACTGATCATATGGATGTCTTTTGCATCAATCATTTAATTGTGGAACATGGTGCAAAGGTTGCAAAAACCTAAACTGAATGACTGTTGGAACGCCATTGTCTTTAGAAAAAACACAGAAGCAAAAGGGTCAATCTCAAACATACCTTCTTTGGCATTTGAGGCCCTTTTCAGTAGTGACTCAATAGATCCCCCTCCTCCATCCCCCGCGAAAAGAGAAGCTTAATTGGAGATCTGGAATTTAAGGTCTGAGGGTGTAGATAGCAGATTTGACATTGCTGCTAGTTATCACCCTATTCAATGACTAAGAAGAATAATGATCAGGCATAGGCAGCCTATTGTGTGTTGCAGTTGGGCCCAAGCTTTGAACTTGCACTGAGGTATTATCTCTGTCACCAACACATTACCGGGCCCCTAGATTTGTCACAAAATACGTCTTGGCTTGCAAACGACGCATGTTTCTCTTCAGAGCTTTGTGCGACCAACATCTTCTCATAAATTCCAGTATTAGAAAGTTTTAAAAAGTGGGCAGTAATTCCCCATGTAGTTATCGGCTGAATCAGGAATTACAAGATATTATGTAATTCCACACTCCTGGCGTTACCCCCGAGCCACCAGTTAAAACATGGTGAAATTTCAAGGACGTAAACCAGAAAAAATGAAGAATTACTGTGGGAATTGGGTATGTTACCGCTGAGTCCCTTTGTAATTCCTGGAATACTGGTGTATCACACCAACCTGGAATAGCTGCATACCCGAAGTTGCAGTATGGTAGCTCCAGGTGTGAAAATTGCATTCTAGTTATCCTGGCCCAAATGTATGAAGGTGTTGATTTCTGCCGTAGGCTGCGTCACGAATCTTTGCAGCACGCATAGAAAGAGCAAATCGCCATTATTGATTGTTTATGTGCAGGAAGGTGTCCCTTCCTGCACATAAATAATCGCCACTGCAGCGCAGGTACCCTTGTGACATGGTGGCAGGTCGCATGTGCTAGGCACCTTTTTTGTGCCAGTGCTAGGGGAAACATAGGGATGCACTGTATTCTTGCGAATACAGCGCATCCCTGTGTTTAAAAAATGTCAGAGTGCGGCGTTACCAAATATGGTGTTGCCCTGTGCTCTGAAATATTTTTGTGAATATGCCCCATGGTGTACTGCTCTGACATCCAACCTGTGTAAAAGCAAATGAATTACTCGTCAGCATGGGGTCACAGCAACTGCAGCCCTTTTCTTCATCTGTCTGGGGTACACATACCTGAGGAAAGATGGTCAAATTCTGGTGATGGTGCCTGGAAAGACCACTAAAGAGTAGAAGAGAGGCAGGTGAGGCAGGAGCTACTGTCTACAAATTCTATCACTGCTTCAGGCTTCCAAAGAGAGAAATGAATCAGAAAAGAGCCTTGTGCTGTGCTTCCAGTGTAATTTACTGACTCTATCTGTCATCCACAGCCTATCCTGCATCTGTATTGGCTCACCAGAAGAAAGAAATATGGAACAGTTCTTAAACTCTAATAATACTGCTTCCAGGAAAGTCAATTATAGGTTACCAGTGGCAGCAACTGCAACCTTGGCATCCCTTGCCATTCCCAGCTGCCACCTTTGTGACATCTGTCTCGGAAACCACATGAGCACTCCCAGGTTTAAAATGTAATTTGGCAGCCCTTACATCGATTTTTAGGACTGGCTTTTCAGCACCTCTGATTACAGATGTACTGTCACCAGTTCTGTAAAATATGCCTCATGGTATTAGCCATTTGATGTATGATTCCATTACAATACATGAGGGGTTCTTTTACATCTGAAAAATACACTGTCATCAGGCATTAAGTTCTTTATCTCATGGATAAATTGTACACAAAAGGACATAATTTTCTGTGTTCCTTTTTATATTTTTGCCAGGAATCTAATTCAAAGAGAACAGATGATGGACGTAATGCTGAACAAATCAAACATTCCCCCTTAGTCACAGATCTGCATTAAATCCATTGTTTTTTTGCTCACCACGCCATTACAGTTTGGACCCATTCATATGCATATCAGTCTTCACCCTGCTCCCCATGGGAACACTCCAGCCTGAACTGCCCAGCTAGGTCCTCCCTGGACTGGAAACAAGCATCCTGGGACCGGTTTCAGGATATCACCCCTCATCAGCCAGGCTAGCCTGAATCTGTTGGCATAGCGAGCATGGGAGCCATGTCTGGCATACCCATCCCACTTAGGGCAACAAATGCAAAACGAAGAGAAGATGGGCGGAAGGCTGAACTATCAAGCTTTCATCCCAATCACAGATCTGGGTTAAATCCATCAGTCTTTCGCTCTCTATGCCATTCCAGTTTGGACCCAGCCATATGAAAATCAGCCCTGACCATGTTCCCCATGGGAACAGTCCAGCCTGAACTGCCAGGTCAGGTCCTCCCTGGACTAGAAACAAGCAGCCTGGGATAAGTTTCGGGGTATAACCCTCATTAGACAGGCTAGCCTGAATTCGATGGCAAAGGGAGCATCGGACTAACGTCTGAGCATACCCATCGAATTTGGGGCGACAAACACAAAAAGGACAGACGAAGGACAGAATGCTGAACAAATCACCCATTCACCCCAAGTCACACATCTGGGTTAAATCCGTCGTTTGTTTTTGCTCGTCACACCATTCCAGTTTGGACCCAGGCATATGCAAACCAATCTTGACCCTGCTCCCCATAGGAACAGTCCAGCCTGAACTGCCAGGTCAAGTCCCCCTTGGACCAGAAACAAGCATCTGGGGACCGGTTTCTGGGCATCACCACTCATCAGCCAGGCTAGCCTGAATCCGGTGCCAGTGCGAACATGAGAAACATGTCTGAGCATACACTTCCCTCTTAGGGCGACAAATGCAAAGAGAACAGATAACAGACAGAATGCTGAACAAATCAAATATTCACCCCTAGTCACAGATCTGGGTTAAATCCATTGTTTTTTTACTCGCCACACCATTTCAGTTTGGACCCAACCATATGCAAATAAGTCTTGACCCTGCTCCCCATGGGAACAGTCCAGACCAAACTGCTTGGCCAGATACTCCCTGGACCAGAAACAAGCATCCTGGGACTGGTTTCAGACTATCACTCTTTATTAACCAGGCTAGCATAAATGAGGTGGCATAGCAAGCATAGAGCCAAATGTGGGCATACCCTTACCACTTAGTGAGACAAATGAAAAAGACCAGATGATGGACAGAATGCTGAACAAACCAAACATTCAACCCCACTCATAGATCTGACTTAAAGCAATTGTTTTTTTGCTCACCAAGGCATTCCAGTTTCGACCCAACCATGTGCAAATCTTACTTGACCCTGCTCCCCATGGGATGGGAACATTCCCGTTAGAACTATCAGGCCAGGTCCTCCCTGGTTCAGAAACAAGCATCCTAGGATCAGTTTCAGTGTATCACCCCTCATCAGTCAGGCTAGCCTGAATCCAGAGGCATAGTGAGAACGAGACCAACGTCTGGGCATACCCTTCCCACTTAGGTCGATAAATGCAAAAACAACAGATCTAATTCACACCTCACTATAAGATGTCCGCATGACTGCTTTTTCATTTTCATCATTAATCTATAGCCTGTGTGCAAAATAGCCAAGCACTCATGCGAGACCTCAGTATCAAATCAATCCCACCCTCCTTTTTACTGCTGCTCTTCTGCTGCTGCACCTCTGCATGCACATTCAGCACGTCTATCAGCTCCAGTAATGCTTTCTGTGGTGGGTTTCCCGAAGCACAGCCCTCGCTCGATTGGGAGTGTGGCGAGTTTTTCAACAGGGCCGCAGAGACGTCCCACACAGGAAACAGCGGTAGAGGTACAGAATCTCGCGGACGACGCAAGGAAGCGCCGCCCATCGAGGAAGTGAGGAAGACGCGGCATTCGGGGAAATAGTGGGAATAGGGGGAAGGCAATGTGGTGGGTTTCCGGAGGCACAGCACTCGCTCGATTGGGAGTGCGGCGAGTTTTTCAACAGGGCCGCACAGGAAATCCGGGTAGCGGTACAGACGGTGCGACGATGCGAGGAAGACCCGCCCATCAAGGAGGGTCAAAAACCAGGAAGTTAGGAAGATGCAGCGTTTGGGGGAATGGTGGAGGAAGACGCGGAGAGGGAGAGAGGACCGAGAGCAACATGACCAAGGAGGAGAGAAGACGACCCTGGACTCCAGGACGGCGGTGGAGAGGCGGAGGGACACAGAACAATGGGAGAACGCTCTAAGAGCACCACGAGCGAGACCGGCACTCCAAGAGAAAACGAGGAGGCAGGATCTCACCATACCACAGCCCCGGTGGGTCGTGGGTTCAGGCAAGTGCCGGCTGTGCGTGCCTTTACTTTTTAAGGGCTGGTGGGCAGGGTTAAGGGCCACACCGGCGACAACACAGTAAATCCCTCACACAGGCACTGCACAATTAGGGATACTGGTAAAGGTGCACTTACCCCTCCCTACTGTTTGTATAAGAAGGCAGTAACCTAAAGTTTTCTTTCTATTTTCTTTTGTTGTTCTCCTCTTCCACACCCTCCCAAGTGCCACAACCCCGGAGCAGAAACCACCAGGAAAAGAGGAAGAGAGAAGAATACCCCAAAAGTCGACCAAGAGACTATTAGAAGGCCATCTGTAACGGAGAGAGAGAGCCCTGTGTTGTAATGGCTTTCTTTTCCTGTATTTACATTTTGTCTATGTTCTTCACTCTGATGATGCTTAGTGTTCTGGAATGTCAGGACTAAGCCAGCTGTGGAATGTTAGTGAGCAGTGAGATCATTATCTTACTGACAGTTGGGTGGATGAGTTATTTATACCTACTGCTGGAAATAAACCTAAGACACCCTGCTTCAAGCCTCAGCATCTTTCTTCATCTGAAAGGATTATCTTTTTAACACTGGCGACGACTGGGAACTCAACTCAACTCCAACTCTCATCTCATCTCTGGCGAAACCTACAAACTTTCATCTCTTCTCTTCAAGAGGACTTTTATATCAAGTAAGAACGTTCCTTACTTAATAAATTTCGCTAAGAGACATTTATTATTATTCCTGCCTCTGCTCGGCATTGCGCGATTTCTCTAAAACTCTTCCTGATATTTTATTAACATCTAATGACCCTGCTTTCGAGAAATAACGAGGTAGCTGTGGTAATTTGAACTAAGAGTGCTCAAATCACACACTTTTCCTCATTAACTGTGACAATTTGGGAAAAATCAAATTACTCACGTTAGCCCTCGCGCTTCTACACGCGCTCCGGTCGTTATCAGCTGCGCGTTCTCCTGCTTAAAGTAGCCATGACGCTTTGAAGTTCTGGATACCCCTCGTCACTGATTTGGAATGCATGGTGGCTGGAATGAGACATGAAACGCGTTATACACAATTTTCAGTACTTCTCCTGGATTGGTTGTTAAAGAAGCTGTATCCTGATTGGCTGCTACGTGGATTAACAAAATCTGATTCGCTGGAAAACACGGTGGATGCTACAACAATGGGTTGCTAAGCAAACATCGTCATAAACAGTTCACGTTTTTTTAAAAAGAGAGTCTACGCTGTACTTGATAACTTTATTACTTAACACACATAACGTGGACAAACTTGCAAGCTCTTTTCAAGTGTTCACATTCATTTTGCGCTGACACGCACAGCACTTTCATTGTAACCTCCAGCGTGTCAATTGCCTTGTTTAATAGCGCTGACACGCGCAGCCCAACGTGTCAATTGTCTTTGTTTAATAGCGCTGACACGCGCAGCCTAACGCCGTCATTTACAGTCTTCATTTTCAACTTCTGGTGTGTTAATCGTCCTTATCCTAACAGCGCTGACACGCACAGCCTAACACCGAACAGCGCTGACACGTACAGCCTAACTTCTTGACTTTTGGCGTGTCAATCATCTTTATTTAACAGCGCTGACACGCTCAGCCTAATGGCGTTACTCACAGCCTTCATCTTAACATTTGGTGTGTCAATTGTCCTGAGTGAACAGCGCTGACACGCACAGCTCTTTGCTACTGTGCACTTGGTTATTGGACCAGTTTTACACAACATAACAGGTTTTGTTTAAGCTAGTGGTACTTGCTAAAGTACTCAAGGGTAATTTCTTATTCTTGCTTATTCTTTTCAATCAACACAAGTTGTTTAGGTAGGTTGTGCAGTATTTTCTTCTATATTTTATATCATGGCAACTACCTCTACTGGTTCTTAAGGTTTATCTAGTTTTGCACATCTCTTCTAAATTTCCTTCTTAACATGCAAAACGTCACTGCAGCCCCATTTTTTCTACAATCCCCGGGTGACCCTCCCATTAAATGGTCCAAGTGGAAGAAGGTCTTCGAGCGCTATGCTCGTGTCTGTGGTACCTCTTTAAGTGTGGAGAGGAAGACAGCTTTATTGATGCATTGTCTTGGGTCTGAGGGACAAGACGTCTTTGACCATTTACCTGATGTCCCTAGTAGTTCCAGTTCGGGTCTCAATGAGTATGAGCAATGTATTTATAAACTTGAGGCTCACTACTTGCCAAAAGTCAGCACTATCTTAGAAAGATATCATTTTGGCAAGCGTATGCAAAAGGTTGAAGAAAACATAGAGAATTATATAACAGAACTTAGACGCTTAGCTTCCAGTTGTAAGTTTGACGCACTAACGGATGAAAGAATACGAGACCAGTTTATGCTTGGTTGTGTATCTCAGAAAGTACGTGATGAACTCTGGATGAAAGATGAACCTTCTTTGGATGAAGTTCTAGTAGTCGCTAAGAGAATAGAACACTCTCTACAATGTGTAAAGGTGATCAAGAAGGATCTTAACAAAGAAGTGTCGGTGATTAATACAAGTTCGGCGTCTAGGAAAGAAGCAGACAAGGGTGACTCTCACGTAAAGACACGAGTTAAAGATATGAGTGCAAATAAATCTAGTGAGAATCCTAACAGGGGTGGGAAGTGTTACAGATGCAATAGCACTTCACATTGGGCAAATGATAAGTCATGTCCTGCACTAAATGTTACATGTTCTCATTGTAAGAAGAAGGGTCACTTTGTAAGTGCCTGCAGGTTCAAAAATTTAAAGAAAAAAGTTAGCGAAGTCTCTGATGGCAACACATCAGATCAACATGATTTTGAGTGTGGACAAATTGTGGTCCAGGTTGGGGCTGAGGGGCCTCTTGATTTCATTTTGGTGGAGGGTCACAGAACTAAGGTTTTGTTTGACTCAGGAGCCAAGATTACTATCATTTCTAGCAAATTCTTTGAAGATAATTTGTGCAAGAAAGTTAAACTATTAAAGCCAGACATTCGTCCAACTGCATATAGAGGCGATCCCATTGAGTTAAGGGGTTACTTTATTGGTCTGATTGAATACGGTGAACGTTTTGCTAGTGGGAAAGTTTATGTTTCAAAAAAAGGTGATAGCATCATCAGCTGGTGGCACAAAAAAGATCTTGGTGTCATGTTGGACCCGAACAGCAGTCCTCCTATCATTCTGAGAGAAAAAAGAAGTGTTGAGTCGGTGGTGGACAGTTCTTCATTACAAACTCTTTTGATAAGCCAATATCCACTGGTTTTTGGTGACAAACTAGGTTGCCTTAAGGGTTACTGTCATAAGATTAAACTTTTTCCTGGCTCAGCTCCTGTTTCCTGTAAAGTCAGAAATGTTCCGTTCACTGTCAAGGAAGACATGCTTAAGGAGTTAAACAAACTGAAGTCCCAGGGTATAATTGAGGAGGTTGAGGGTACATCTTGGCTTGCTCCGGTGGTGGTCGCAAGGAAACCTGACAACTCTTTGAGGCTCTGTGTTGACCTCAGACAGCTCAATAAATGTGTTCAGGTAGATAAATATCCCTTACCTAACATATCTGAGCTGTTGAGCATGGTAGGTGGGGCAAAGCTATTTAGTACAATTGACCTAACATCGGCGTACCATCAAATCTTACTTGATGAGTCCTCCAGAGATCTAACTGCCTTTATCACTCCGTTTGGGACATTTAGATTTATTAGACTCCCATTTGGGCTGGTGTCTGCTGCCTCAGTTTTTCAACGTGTCATGGAGAAAGTCTTAGTTAACAT
Organism: Triturus cristatus; assembly: GCF_964204655.1. NCBI lineage: Eukaryota > Metazoa > Chordata > Amphibia > Caudata > Salamandridae > Triturus > Triturus cristatus. The sequence goes on along the minus strand of NC_140588.1, from coordinate 311,526,302 downwards.
CCCTGGAGTTTGTGTGTACCAAGACGACATTTTGGTATATGGATCTACTGTTGCGGAACATGAAAGAAGGGTTAGACAAGTGCTGTACAAGCTTACCTCTCACAATTTGACTGTAAAGAAGGAAAAGTGTAGGTTTGGTCTCAGCAAAATTGACTATCTGGGACACACTATTAGTGCGGAAGGTGTAGTTCCAAAAGCTGATCTTGTAAATACCATTAGAGACCTTGTGGTTCCTTCTTCCAAGGAAGAACTCATGAGATTTTTAGGTATGGCCGAATACTATAATAAATTCATAAGGAATTTTGCTGAGGTCACGTTCAATATGAGGAATTTGTTAAGGAAAGGAGAGAAATTTAGTTGGAATAGTTTGTGTGACAAGGAATTTAATGACATAAAAATGAAATTACAGAATGCTCCTAATTTAAAGAATTTTGACCCCAGCAAGAGCTCTATTATATCTACTGATGCAAGTCTGAAAGGTATTGGTGCAGTCCTGTATCAAGGGGGTGTTCTGCCTGAGAATACCATCATGTTTATATCTAGGTGTTTGAAAGGGGCTGAATGCCGCTATTCTGTAATTGAACGTGAAGCCCTTGCGGTACACTGGGCTATTAAGAAATTAAAAACGTTTTTGTGGGGCACCTCATTTGTTGTAAGAACTGATCACAAGCCCCTTTGTGAGGTACTAACTAAAAAAGGAATTGACTCGATATCTCCCAGAATTTCAAAATGGGTGGTTGGATTACAGGGGTTCAACTTCATTGTTAAACATGTTCCAGGGTCAGAGAATGTTGTTGCAGATACTCTTTCAAGGTTAGTTCCTGATGAGCAACAAGACAAATTGGATCAGAATTCAGATCCATCTTTTAGTCTTCCACAAGACTTTGTCTGTGGAGTGGATTATAAGGTTATTTCTCGTGAGAGGTGGTTGGATGCTTGTAAGTGTGACAACACTATTCAAGAAGTCTCCAAATTAATCTGTGAGGGATGGCACCATAAAGATCAAGGCAGTGACTCAGTGAGAGATTTCTGGTTGGTTAAAGATCAACTTTCAAGTTGTGAGGGTTTGTTGTTGAGAGGTCACAAATTAGTACCCCCAGCTTCTTTAAGGAAAGAGGTCTTGGATTTGGCACATGAGGCGCACTTAGGTATTTCTAAAACTAAGGAGAGGGTGCGTTCTAGCTATTGGTGGCCAGGTTTAGACACACAGATTGAACATTTAGTCAGGGAATGTGTCCAATGTGCTCTCAGCGAAAAGGTTTTGAAAACCAGGACACAGCCCATGGAAAAAAGAGTTTGTCCGTGTGGCCCCTGGAAGGATATTGCTCTTGATATTTTAGGGCCTATTCATGGGGATGGTTCTGACACGTTTGTTATAGTAGTCATGGATTTGTTTTCAAGGTGGCCAGAAGTATTTTTGTGAAGAATATTAATTCTGGTACGGTTATTCGATGTTTAAAAGACATTATTGCCAGGGAAGGAATTCCTGAGACTTTGCTTACAGACAATGGTGTGCAACTTGTTTCGAGTGAAATGGAGAGTTTTCTTGGTGATTGTGGCATTATTCACAAGAAATGTTCTTTGTATCACCCAGAATCCAATGGAACAGTGGAAAGATTCAACAGAGTTTTGAAGGAAACGGTGTCTTTGGCAAAGTCCAATGGTCTTAATTGGCAGGAGGAAGTTTTGAAAAGAGTGTGTGTGTATCGGTTTACCCCACATACCACTACAGGGAAGTCTCCTTTTCTTTTGTTTCGTGGAAGGGACCCTGTTACTTTTTTAGATCCACCATGGGTAAATAAATTTCTTACTAGCAGATCTTGTGAGGTTGATTCTACATCATGGCAAGAACAGGAAGATTTGAAATGTTCCAAGAGTAAAGAAAACTATGATGTTCGTCATGATGTTAAGTCCACAAAGGTTAAGGTGGGTGATTGGGTTCGGATCAAGAGACCAGGCTTTGCTGTGTCTGGTTCTAAATTCACCAAACCGTTAAAGGTTGTCAAAGTGTTCAAGAATGCTATAAGAACTAGTGATCACAGGGTTTGGAATCTAGGTCGTGTTGCTGTATGCAATACTGATGTAACATCAAGTTTTCCTCACTCTGCCACGGAAGGGGAAGGAGCTCCGGAGGTAAATATAAGGCCCTAGAGGAATTCTTGACTTCCCTCCCATTTAAAGGACTATGTCACTTAATTAATGCCACATGATGTTAATGTGTTCATTGTTATGTGTTTTCTGTTTAGGTGTAAAGGAGGGAGATATGTTGTAATGGCTTTCTTTTCCTGTATTTACATTTTGTCTATGTTCTTCACTCTGATGATGCTTAGTGTTCTGGAATGTCAGGACTAAGCCAGCTGTGGAATGTTAGTGAGCAGTGAGATGGGTGGATGAGTTGTTTATACCTACTACTGGAAATAAACCTAAGACACCCTGCTTCAAGCCTCAGCATCTTTCTTCATCTGAAAGGATTATCTTTTTAACACCCTGTTTTATTTAGTATCGATAAATGAAACCCTCAAACCTTGCCAACGTCTGTGCGTCATATCCACTAGGGGGGGAGGACCAAGATAGCCCCATGGGGCCACGCAACGACAGTGGTGTCAGAAGTGGGATTCAGGTCTAGCCATGATGACCCAACCCATCCCGATGGAAGCCATAATTGCGCAGTTGGCCGAGGGACAATGCCATCTGCAACTCGTCCTGGAACAACAGACCAAACAGGCCCAAAAAGAAGAAGAAGCACTACACATCGTAATTAAGGATCAGGCTTCCCTGTTAACCCCTAACCAACAGGCGCAGGACACCGTCTCAGGTGCTCGAGTACACCCCAATGTACCTGGGTCTGTTCTACAAAAGTTCCAAAACAGAGATGATCCGGACTATTTTTTTGTTAACTTTGAACGCGTCGCAATCACAGCATCCTAGCCCCCAGAAAGATGGGGTCAATACATAGCACCCTTGCTATTCGGAGAGATACAAACCGCCTACCAGGCAGCCAACCCCGCCGGAACAACCAGTTACGCTGACATAAAGAAAGCCATTCTAGAACGTCTGGGCCGCAACCAGGAATACTACCGCAGCAGGTTCAGAAAGGAAAAATGGACAGTAGGAGACAACCCGCCTGCACTATACTACCGAATAAGTCACCTGGAGAATCGTTGGTTACAACCCTCTGTTTCATCCTTACATGAACTTACTGAAAAGATCTATCTCAAACAATACTTGGATGCCCTTCCCTTTAACACCCGATCATGGATTAAACAACATCCTAACCTCTCTGTAACACTAGCGGTAGACCTGGCTTGTGTGTACCACCGCTCGCCAGACTTCAAGGCCCCTTCTCATCGTACTCCCTTGGCTCAACCCAAACCCCTGAATAGGACACCCCTAACCCAGATGGAAACCACAGTTCCTTCTTCCCGAAACTCCCACCAAAATCATCCCCCAACGAATGCAGCGCAGGGACCACAATGTTTCCACTGTGCAGAGTGGGAACATATAGCCAGACATTGTCCTACACGTACTCACCCCCCAGAACCCATGGACGTAGGGTGCACTCGTGGGCGGGTGTATGTCACAGGAGATGCCCCTGAATGGTACAAGAAACAAATACACGTGAATGGAAAACCAGTGAACGCACTACTTGATACAGGTTATCATCATACCGTTATCTCTAGAGAGCTTGTACCCGAATCCCAGATAGTAGCAGGTGAGTACATCCAGGTTACATGCGTCCATGGAGAGAAGAAGCTATATCCATTGGCCGAAGTCATGTGAGAAGTCGACAGGGAACCCCAGTTGAGGAAAGTCGGGGTTATCCCCTCTCTACCTGAGACTCTTAGGAACCGACCTTCCTAGATTCCATGAATACCTACAGTTCCTTGGTTCCCCATCGCCCTGATAGAATGGTTAGAAAGCGCCCCCTTCTCTGGTGATGATATAAAAGAACCTATTGGGAAAAGAGCAAAAACACGTAGGGAGAAAAGAGTGGCGAGAGCGTTGTATAGCCGAACCTGTCGTAGTCTACCTATTCCTGTCCTTGCCTCCTCAGATGTACCACAGATGTCAACCCGAGATTTCCGTACGGCCCAGAGGGACGATACTACTTTACAGCATGCCTGGGGACAAGCCCAAGAAGAATAACCCGAAAAGGTAAGCCCTTACTTTTGTGTGAAAATAGGTCTTCTGTATAGAGTCACTCAAGAAAATAACCGGGTTGAGGAACAATTGCTGGTCCCCAAAGCCTTTCGCGAACAGGCTCTCTTTCTGGCACACAGTCTAAACGGGGTGGTCATTATGGGAAAGAACACACCCTTAAATATTTGCTCGAGAAGTTCTATTGGCCAGGTGTGTATCAAAGGTAGCTAGGTTCTGTGCCTCCTGTGTCAGGTGCCAATTGGTCAGTACACCCACTCTACCGCACGCTCCACTCCAACCTCTCCCAATCATTGATGTTCCCTTTCGAAGGGTAGGGATGGACCTCGTTGGACCCCTTCTTCCTTCTGCTACGGGACACCAATATATACTGGTTCTAGTGGATTATGCCACCCGATACCTGGAAGCGTTTCCCTTGACCACCGCCACCACTACAGCTGTGGCCCAGGCTATGATCACCTTCTTCTGCCATGTTGGTTCCCCCATGGACCAGGGCACTCCCTTCATGTCCCGCTTAATGAAACAGGTGTGCGAGGTGTTAAAAATAAAACAAATCAGGACAGCCGTCTATCACCCCCAAACAGATGGCTTAGCGGAGAGGTACAATAAAACAATCAAAACAATGCTGAGGAAAAGCGTAGACAAGGCCGAGAGGGATTGGGATCAACAATTACCCCTAGTTTTATTTGCCATCAGGTCACACGAGCAGAAGTCTACGGGGTTCTCTCCATTCGAGTTGTTGTTTGGAAGGAAGCCCCGTACACTCTTAGACATGGCAGCGGAGCAACGGACTGAATATGAGGACCAGGGAAAACCTTTACTGCAATACAGCACATCCCTTAAGGATACCTTGACAAATCTGTGGGAAGAGGTCCATGTAAATATGGAAAAAACCCAGGCCCAACAGAAACGATGGTATGACAGAAATACCAGATTAAGAGAGTTTACAGTGGGATACCAAGTATTAATCCTACTACCCACCACAGAAACAAAACTACTGTCCACTTGGCAGGGTCCCTACCCTGTACTAAACAAAGTAACTCCGGTTACATATCATATAGCCGTTCCACATGAAAATAAGACAAGCCAGATTTACCATGTTAATTTATTGAAGGCATGGGACGGACCCGTTCCTGTGTCCACATGTAAGGACACGCACATACAGCATGTCACCCTGAACAGACCATTGGAGATATCCCTAACCACGCAATACCCTGTAGAGAAACCACAACCCAATTGGGGTCCCCAAACCACAGAGGAACAAAAGTACCAACTAAAGACCCCATCCGCTTCTTTCCCCTCCGTTGTGTCTGGGGTACCCGGAAGGACATCTCTGGTTGAACACGATATCGTCACCAACACATTCCATCCGATTATATTAAGACCTTTTCGTATCCAAGCCACCAGAAGAGAGGCTATGGAACAAGAAATAAAAGGCATTCTAGAGGCAGACATAATTGAACCCTCACATAGCGCCTGGTCATCCCCAATCGTTCTAGTACCCCAATCTGACGTGAGCATAAGATTTTGTATCGATTTTCACCAAATAAATGCAGTGTCCAAATTCGATGCATATCCTATGTCACGGGTAAACAAACTTTTTGAGAGACACGGAGACGCTAAGACCTGACAAAGGGGTACTGGCAGATACCACTAGCACCTGACGCCTGTGATAAAACCGCCTTTTCTATACCCTTTGGCTTATTTCAGTTTAAAGTACTCCCCTTTGGTCTCCAAAGCGCCCCAGCCACATTTCAGAGGCTCATGGACGTTGCCTCGTCTTCCCACCAATCCTATGCCTTGGCATATCTAGATGATATAGTAGTCCATAGTCCGGATTGGAAAACCCACCTGATACACCTAGAAAACGTCTTAAACACTCTAAAACAGGCAGGCCTCACAATCAACCCTAAGAAGACAACATTCGGGGCTGACCATATTGAATATCTCGGATATGACATTCAGGCTGGGAAAATCAGACCCCAAGTGAGTAAGATAAAAGCCATCTCCCACATATCCCGACACACCACACGAAAAGAAGTCCTCTCCTTCCTAGGCCTAGTTGGGTATTACAGAAGGTTCATTCCAAACTTCTCTGAGATAGCCAGCCCCCTTACAGACCTACTTACCAAAGCACGTACAACTAGTAGATTCCATTGGTCGGAAGCCCAGGAACAAAACTTCTGTAAGCTCAAGATCTCCCTTTGTCAAGACCCTGTACTTACATGTCCTGATTTTAAAAATACCTCCGTCCTCCAAACAGATGCATCAGGGAGAGGTCTAGGTGCCATCCTTTCCCAACCTGATCATACGGGGATCTCCTCAGTAGAAACTGTTCCCCTGGGAAATGGGTTATGCTACCATCGAAAAGGAATGTTTAGCAATTAAGTGGGCTGTGGAGACCTAATAATATTATCTCTTGGGCCGCCACTTTCTCCTGCTTACTGACCACGCACCTCTTACCTGGCTTTCTCGTCACAAGGATTCCAATGCTAAAGTACTCCTCTGGCTTCTTGCGTTGCAGCCTTTTTCCTTAAGCGCTATACACGTTCCTGGGAAGCTGCAAACCAACGTGGATTTCATGTCACAGTGTCCTGTTTCAGAATGGCCCACACGTCCATTCCCAGGGGGGAAGACAATGTGGTAGGTTTCAGGAGGCACAGCCCTCGCTCGATTGGGAGTGTGGCGAGTTTTTCAACAGGGCCGCAGAGACGTCCCACACAGGAAACCCGGGTAGCGGTACAGACGCTCGCGGACGACGTGAGGAAGCCCTGCCCATCAAGGAGGGTCAAAAACCAGGAAGTTAGGAAGACGCAGCTTTCGGGGGAATGGTGGAGGAAGACGCGGAGAGAGAGAGGACCGAGAGCAACACGACCGAGGAGGAGAGAAGACGACCCTGGACTCCAGGACGGCGGTGGAGAGGCGGAGGGACGCAGAACAATGGGAGAATGCTCCAAGAGCACCACAAGTGAGATCGGCACTCCGAGAGAAAACGAGGAGGCGGGATCCGACCTTACCACGGCCCCGGAGGGTCATGGGCTCAGGCAAGTGCTGGCTGCGCGTGCCTTTACTTAAAAGGGCTGGTGGGCAGGGTTAAGGGCCACACCGGCGACAACACAGTAAATACCTCACACAGGCACTGCACAATTTAGGGATACTGGTGAGGGTGCACTTATCCCTCACCATTGTTTGTATAAGAAGGCAGTAGCCTAAAGTTTTCTTTTGTTGTTTTCCTCTTCCACACCCTCCCGAGTGCCACAACCCCAGAGCGGAAACCACCAGGAAAATAGGAAGAGAGAGGAATACCCCAAAAGTTGACTAAGAGACTATTAGAAGGCCATCTGTAACGGAGAGAGATTGCCCTGTTTTATTTAGTGTCGATAAATAAAAACCTAGAACCTTGCCAACGTCTGTGCATCATATCCACTAAAGGGGGAGGACCAAGATAGCCCCACGGGGCCACGCGACAACACTTTCCTATTGCGTTCCGCAATTGAGATCCTGCTTGGCTTTTGTTTACAAATTACAGAGTATAGCCTGGCAGCTCTTCATCTGCATATGCCTGGTGGCTTTCTTGATGTTGCAGTATTGTGCTACTAACTCCTGTTGAACCCTGCTGTCCTTTTTACCAATGATCTCTTGTTGCCGGGCTGCTGCGTACACTTTAAGCGTACTTGCCAGCTCCACTAAATGCTGATCAATTGTGCTCCCTCATTTAGCCATTACCACAATAAATGTTAAAACTATTACCATTATCACTAACACCAGTACCAGACGTCCAAATACAGAGATGAACAAATGCAGTTTGATAGTGTTATGTAATTAAAGCCAGACCTGTTGGCTTTGCGAGTGCATGTTGCTTCTGTAGCTCCACTTACCTGTCCTTCTCCTAGTCTCACAGTGGCAAATAAGAAGCTGTCTTGGAAGAAGGGGGGCAACAAGTTATGATAACTCCAGCTGCATTGTTGCTTCACTTAATTCTTGTGGAGCCGTCTTTCTCCTGTTGAGGGGCTAGGAACACACAGTTAATCTCCAAACCAGTTATTGCTAAATCCATCATCTGTGTCACCTAAGTTTCACTAATCAGGACCCAACTGCCGGTGAGGCAAATTCACCCACACTCATACAATTTGCCGTCTAGCTACAAGTTTAACTATAAAAAAATAAAATATTGTTGCATTAGATTCTGATTCTCTTTAGCAGTCGCAAATATATTTTAATAGCCTACACCCTTTATTTTTGCAAACTTGAAGATGAATCTTAATATTGTACAGCAAACAATGTTTTTTTTTTAAACACAAAGCACTTATTAAGTTAGCTTTTTCATTTCAAAGCACTCTAAGTGGCAAGTGGTTCTATTACCTTATTCAATAGTCCTCAGTTTGTTAACCTCAGAAGGATAGAGAGCCACGGGCCTGATTTAGAGTTTGTCAGACAGGTACACAAGTGTGGTGGATATCCCATCTGCCTTTTATGCACTATTAATAAAGTGTCTCGTTCATTAACAGAGTACCCATCTGCCAAACTCATAATCAGGCCCTAAGCTATCCTTTCATAAATTAAAACTTGTGTCCTGTAGGCATGCATACATGCTGGACGTAAGGGTGCGAGGTGATGGAGCACCCCAAAATAATCATGTTGGAGTTCAGAATTTGAACGAGCAATAAAGGTGTCTTTAAGTTTTGTTTTTGTATCTTGTCACATTTGCTGTGCGTTCAAAGACACAGGTCAAATATCAGGCAATCTCTTCTGACAAATTGGTGCATATACATTTAAAATGGGGGTTGGTGTTTACTTTTTTTTTGTTGACTGCAAAGTTAAGATAACTATGAGATAATGACTCTGGGTACAATAAGTGTTAAAGGAAATGCTTTAGGATGCGATGTGCTCTTGATACAAAGCAGCCAACGCGTTTCGCCCAAACAAAAGGCTTCTTCAGGGCACAATAAATAGAGAGCCAGCGCCTCCTACGCGAGTATTCGTAAGGTGGAGATTCAGGTACAGAATGGTGTTGGAGTTTGGAGAGTGTAAACAAAAGCCTCTCAGGTAGTAAGACTAGATTGTTCTTGAAAAGAATGTATAGGAGACTCTAATTTCTTTCCTATGTGCACATCCGCGGTAAGGATGCTGAGTTTTGACAAGGTGAGGTTCGATCCGAGTACGGGCCAATAGTGGCAATTCATCGTAACGCCTCTTATGTACCTCTGAATGAACAGCACAAATATTTAAAAATATCGCAAATGATAGGAAACCACAATCGTTTGCAATTCTAAAGTATGATGGAAACAAAGATTTTAATAGAAATCAAAATAATCAACACACTCGGTAATGCGTCAATGAAATATTTGCTGAAACCCAATTTCCACACATAATGTTTTGTACGCTGTATAGTTTTATCAGTAAAACCATGCAAGTGCAAAATTATCAGCCATTTCAATGCAAAATGTTCTCTGTGTAAAGGCAGTGCTTGATACTAACAGGTGTCAGCAATACATTTGCAACAGTGTGTTCCACAATGCACCAGCATCTATGTACTTCACTCTTACAACTCTCTTGGGGAATACAATTCCTATGTGTGTACTTATTGTGTTGCTTGGATTTTTCACAATCCCCATGATTTCAGTGATTTAACATTGATGACACTACCCCCACTCTGAAAATTGTTCTAGCTCCACTGCCTGCAGATGGCACTATATGCCTGCAATAAGTGCTTGTATCTGAGCCAACTTCTAGCAAACTCATTACTACCCAGCATAAGTGCTGGAAGTAAGGGCGTAGCGCTCCCCCAAAAATAACCACACTGCGTTTGCATAAGTGATGGAGCCTTTACATTTTGTTTATCTTGTCACCTTAACTGTATATTCAAAGTCAGAGGTCAAATGTCATTCTGTGTCTCCTGAGAAACTGGAGATTGGCATTTGCTCGTCTTTCTCTGACTGCAACGTTTAAAGATTTTGTAAATTGAACTATGTGACAATCTTGCTAATTTGAAGGGAAGGCTGTAGAACCTCATTTTTGTTTTAACACACAACAGAATTTAATACCTATAAATGAACTGTATAACTATTTCGTAATATATCAGCAGTGAGGAAAGAACAAATGAAGCATTTTTCTTAAAATTCTGAAGTGTGATGAAAACAAAGATTTTAATGGGATGAAAACAAATCAATACACTACTTGGTGGAGGGTGTGGCTAAAACCCCTGCAAAATGGCCACAGGATTTTGAAGCTCCGCATTGCGCCGGAGACTTCTCTTCGTTCATGGCAGCAGTTTGCTTAATTAGAGGCATGACGTGAGCGGAAAGTTCACGCGAACACTGGGGAATAAGGTATTTTTCCTTGTTGGCTTTTTCAAAGCAGTTTTTCAATGTTTTTTCCCTCCACGATGCATCCCTCATGCTCGGCGGTTGCCATTTTCTTAATTAAAGTGCGCAGTGATGCTTTGATCTTTCCACGTGGACTCGCTTTTTGGTAAATAAGAGTGGTCTTTTACTGTTTGAGATATGTTTTGACATCCACCTTTGCTTCATAATTGCATTGGCTTCTGTTTTAAAGCAGTACAAGGCATTAATATTACTGCTGGTTATTTGATACAGTGGCTCCTTTAAACCTCATAACACCTACTGCCCTCTTCACATGCTATTTGGACAATTATTAACTTAGTAAATGCATATCAATAAGGAAATTTGTTAAACTGGCTGGAAGCTTACCTTGTTTGGTTGCCTTCAAGCTGGCTATATTTTGATGGTCCCTGGAGCAGTTCTCTTCTCCCTCAGCAATCTTTGCGGCATTGCCTTTCACATATATAATTAGGTCTAAGGCTTTGGGCAAAGGTCTCTTTTTTATTGCATTTCGTTTTTCTTTTCTTACAAATTTACGGCGTCTGCAACTGTTCCACCCCTTCTCCTGTGGCTTTAGACTCTGCTCTATTTTTATATATAGAGTCCTACTCATCATCCTGTCAAAAGGCAGCCACTTCTTCTAGAACCATGCCTTCTGTTCACAAAGACTCCATCACTGCCACAAAGCGACAAAAGAAGGATCCTTGTTCTCCCTTGAAGTCTCCACTACCTTTTATCATGGAAACCAATGCTACACTTCAGCGTTTAGAGGATAAATGGTCTACTCTTGATTCCAGGGTGTCAGATGTTGAACAACAGCTTAGTAATGTGCAAGATGCGACTACCAAGATAGATGGTATGTCTAAGAAGATCGCGTTCCTTAAACAACAAACTGAGGATCTGGAAAATTGCAACAGGCTCAAAAGTCTTAGAATTTATAGCATTCATGAAAGGGTGGAGGGCTCTGACAAGCTTGTCTTCCTCAAGTTACACATCCTGAAGAAAGTGGGGCTTCAGGAGGGAACAAATCTTAATTTACAACGTGCCCATCGAATTGGACCTAAATCTTTTGGCGCTTCACAAGCAGGTCGTCTAAGAGGAATAATTGTTCTTTTCTTGGAATATACTGAACTACTCATTGGCAAAGCAAGGGAACCAAATGTTATGGTCTGGTCAGAGGATATTTTTCTCACAGGATGTAGCTTGTGCAACTGCCACTTGTCGAAAGGAGTTCCTTTCCTTCCACCCTCCTCTACGTTCTATGAACGCTAGACATGGTCTTGTGCATCCATGTTTTTTCAAAGTCACTTTTTAAGTAGAGGACTTCCTCATGTGATTGCCCCGAAAACCTGAGGAAGTTAATTTTTCAACACAAGGGCAAGGAAATGGACCCTGGGAAAACTTGATTTGTTTTCTAATTTTTCCCAGTTCTTAACATGGTTTTTTAGGTCTCGCCTGAGCCAGCGCATGCACTGGTCTGGCGAGACATTTAGTGAGTGGGCTTTAGAAATCCGACCACAAGCTTTTGCTGGCCTAGAGCGTGCGGTTACACGCACAGTTACGCACATTCCTCGTATCGCTCGATCAGGCGCCATCTGGCTTTTCTCTCACTTGCTCTCCCAAGCGCGTGCTTCAATGCTCCTCCTCCACCACAGAGCGCGTCCCGCCCCTCCCGCTGGCTGCTGCTGCTCCCGGTGCCATCTGGTGACCGCGATCACTTTCACGGCCATGCGGCAGCATCACTTTCACAGCTGCGGGGCCAATGCTTGTGATATATTTCATGCGCTGCAGCGTACCATCACCGTCTGCCATATTGGGTGCTGCATAGACTTTTATCTATGTATGGAACGTCTAGTTTATAAGGCAGCCCATTCCTCCTATGTTTATGATATATTTCATACGCTGCAGCGTACCATCACCGTCTGCCATATCACATGCTGCATAGACTTTTATCTATGTATGGAACGTCTAGTTTATACGGCAGCCCATTCCTCCTACACTTGTGATATATTTCATGCGCTGCAGCGTACCATAACCGTCTGCCATATCGCATGCTGCATAGACTTTTATCTATGTATGGAACGTCTAGTTTATACGGCAGCCCATTCCTCCTTATCAGGTTTCATCTAAACGTGGCAAACTAATTTTGGGTTTTATAATGACGCGACATGCGGGCTGTAGCGCGCCTTCAGTGTTTGCCATAAACGCTTGCTGCATATATTACTTTCTATGGACAGAACGTTCAGTATTCACGGCGGCCCATTTCTCCTTATTAGGCTTTCACTTAAACACGGATAACTACTTATGGACTTAATAATGATGTGACATGTGCGTCAAGATAATTATTTGGCTTCTTCCACCGGGGCAATGGATTTCTATGCCCCTCCCCTACGGTCAGCATAACAAGGGGGAACTGGTAGCGGTTAGTTTCCATCCCATTAGGAGTGTCTTGAGACAGAGAGTTGAAATGCCCTGGTGACTTCTGGGGACTGACATAATGTCTGGTATGCACCTTATCCATAGCGCCTATAGTGAGACTACTTGCTCACAATGTATTATCAAAACCAATTTTTTCTTACTTTCAGAATGCAATTTCGGGACCTACCTCTCTACCTCTCTACCTCTCTCTCTCTACCTCTCTCTCTACCTCTCACTCTACCTCTCTCTCTCTACCTCTCTCTCGCTACCTCTCTCTCTCTACCTCTCTACCTCTCTCTCTACCTCTCTACCTCTCTACCTCTCTCTCTACCTCTCTCTCTCTACCTCTTTCTACCTCTCTCTCTACCTCTCTACCTCTCTCTACCGTTCTCTCTCTACCACTCTACCTCTCTCTTTACCTCTCTACCTCTCTCTACCTCTCTATCTCTCTCTCTACCTCTCTACCTCTCTCTACCTCTCTACAACTCTCTCTCTACCCCTCTCTCTCTACCCCTCTCCCTACCCCTCTCTCTACCCCTCTCTCCACCCCTCTCTCTACCCCTCTCTCTACCCCTCTCTCTACCCACCTCTCTCTACACACCTCTCTCTACATACCTCTCTACACACCTTTCTCTACCCACCTCTCTCTACACCTCTCTCTCTCTCTCTCTCTCTCTCTCTCTACACACTTCTCTCTCTCTCTCTCTACACACCTCTCTCTCTCTACCTCTAAGTGGCAGCCGGAGCCTGATAGAACTGCTTGTCCTTTAAAAAAAAAAAAAAAAGCTTTGGCATAGCCAATAGGTCTCGACTTTGGGGCCTTATAAGTGTTTAACCATGCAACAGTTAATGTTGTTGCACCAAGGATATTGTGCTGCATAACTAAATACTTATAAGGTCCCAAAAGCGAGACCTATTGGCTATGCCAATGCTTGTCTTTTATCCCTTTTGCATTTAAAATGTCTAGCTTTTTAGGAAGATAATGTCATTGTGTTTATTCTAAGACATTGCATCCAACTGATAAATTCTCGCTTTTTTTATGGGTCCCTTGTCAAGTCCATATCCCTTCTGTTTACTGATGCTATTGTTTTTATATTTACTTCAGGATGTTTTCTTCAACTAACATTATTATTATTTCTTTACAGACATCCATTGTCTAGCCCGGATCCCATCACTAGATGTGTATTCTCCCACGTATCTCCCCTCCTAGACCTTTTGTTTCTACCTTTTCTTCATTTGTCGGTAAGTGCTTTTATGTTGGTTAATTAAGCATTTTTCACTATTTTTGTATTTCTTGTCTCTTTTCGACTTCATTCCATGTGTCTAACTGCTGCCTTTATTTTCATTATACAGTAATATTGATTGTCTACATGGTCTTTGTTGCCCATCCCTGGCTGATATTAGTCCGCTGGCTGTCTTTTTCTGTGCACTTCCCCACCCCTCCATGTTATTCGTTTCACACTAGATGTGTTGCATTTGTACTAACTATGGGTGAAGCCTTTTGGCTCTGTGCCATCCTCTCTTTCTCTAACAGATGCATTTTTTTTCTTCACCCTTTTTTCTTGTTTTTTTCCGTTCCTTTTTCTTTTTCTCCTTTGCTCTTTATAATTTTAAGATACCAAATATTACATGTTCTTATTTGATATGACTTGTTTCGTTTATAATTACTTGCTTACCATGGCATTGGCTGTGTTGCTATGCTTATTTCATTGGTTTAAGTCAGAGCTATATATATAATTATTATGTTTTAAATGGCAACTAATCTTAGAGTTATATCTTGGAATGTTAAGGGTTTGTGTAATCCTATTAAGAAACAGAGATTTATTACTCACTTATCTCGTTTAAAATGTAATGTTGCTTTATTACAAGAAACTCAACTGTTAGATAAATATGTTAGTTCATTACATTAAAATTGGTTGGGTCAGATATTCTGTTCTCTGGTGATTGCCCCAAAAAATGGGGCTGTTATACTTGTTCACAAATCCCTTTCCCTGGTTATAGAGAAAGAGGAGAGAGACAGCAGCGGTTTCTTCATAAGGGCGGGGGAGCATTGCATCCCTGCCCGCTGCTAGCTGCGCTAAAGAAATGTATATAAATAAAATGGCAATGAAATGATTTTATTATTCACAAAACGCGCCACAGCCATCAGCCTGCCCAGGAGCTGGGATCAAAGGGAGGTGTGTCCTCTGCTGTTCAGAGGACTGGTGACATGGCTGGCCTGACTCTGCAAATGTGCGCATGTCAGTTTGGTCGGCTATCTTGAGCCGACCAAAGTGACATGTGCACTTTACAGGTCTAAACCCAGCTGTCTTAGACAGCTGGGGGGAGACGAAGCACACGCCTACAGGGCCTAAAGGAGCATCCAGCTAGGATGCTCCATCCAATCCAGGTGCTGCTCTCATGCAGGGTGAGAGCAGCATCTGGATTGGTAAGGAAAGTTTCCGCTTCCACTGGATTCCATCGGAGCCACAAACTGCAAGGACACAGAGGACGTGGCACAAATAAGCGGACCTATTTTATTTTTAATGTAATTTTAATACATGCAAGTGTTTTCATTTTGTATTCTTTTTTAATGTAAATGTGTTTTAGGATGCAGTGAGGCACTTCGCTTGCCTCACAGCTTTTATATGTTACCAGCCGCTTCTGGAGAAAGACACTGATGGTAGATGGCTCCTCATACATACTACTACTCATTGCACACCTGTTTTAATATTGAATATTTATGGTCCCACTGGTGTTGATGTACAATTTTGGGACCGCATGTCAGATACAATAATTTCCTGCTCAAACACTAATCTCATAGTAGTTGGAGATTTCAAATAGATTATGGACTCCTTTTTAGACAGAAAATCCCAAGCTAAATATGTCCCCAAGAAGATGCAAAAAGCATTCGCATGATCTATTCATTTCAGAGGGTTTGTGGATGCCTGGAGATTATACCATCTCTGGAATACACTTTTTATTCACCTACTCATCAATCCCAATCCAGAATCGATCACATATTTTTTATCCTTCTTTAACTCCTATACTTACTCATGCTTAAATCGGTTCAATACTTATTTCAGATCATGCTCCTGTTACTGTTGATTTTGATTTATTAACTCAATCTTCAAGATCTAATAGATGGCACTTAAATAATAGTTTACTGAAAGATAAGGTTTTTATACAGAAGTTTGAATGTTTTCTCAAAGAATGTTTTAACTATAATAATACTCCTTTCATATAATTTAGGATGCCATTAAGCCAGCGGCACAAGGCCATATAATTGATTATGTTTCTTCTAAAAAGAAAAAAACTCATGGATTCTTCAATTCTATTAGCTTCTATTAAACAACTTGAACATGAATATTTCACCATTAAAATTAATACTACCTTATATCGTCTAATGCAAGCTAAATTTGAACTTAACGAAAAATCTACAGAAGACACTCCTGGAATATTGTTAAAGATCTATGGAGGCCGCAATAAAGCAGGCAAATTACTTGCTAATTATTTGAAAGTTAAATTTCAAAAGTCTAAAATAATTAAAGTTACAGATGGAAACAATGTTCCTCATTTTAAAGATACTGAAATTTTGAAGTGTTTTACTGACTTTTATAAAACTCTGTATACACCAGGTCATTCTCCTTCCAACGAGGCACTCAACTCTTATTTTAATTCCCTTCCACCATGACAACAGTGGGAGCAGGATCTCTCCATTTCAGATGTAGACATTTCTATTTCCGAAATAAAATCCACCAACAGCATGTGCAGGATCTCTCCTTTTTTAGATGCAGACATTTCTATTACTGAAATAAAAGACGCCCTTCTTAAGTTGCCCAAGGATAAAGCTCCTGGACCAGAGGGCTTTTCTGCTGAATTTTATACTCCCTTTTCACATCTTTTGCTTCCACATTTACTCACCCTATATCAGTATTTTCTTTCTCATAATGAAGCCTGAGGCACTTTTTTAGAAGCCATGATTTGCCAAATCCCCCCCAAAAATAAAGATCCCTCCTCTTGCCTGAATGATATACCTATTACTCCTATTAATTTGGACTGGAAAAATGTTGCAACAGATTTTGCTTTTAGGATTACTCATCTTATTCCAGATATGGTAGGTCTAGAACAAACTGGATTTGTTAATGGTAGACACATGACTGATAACTCTAGAGTTTTTTGTGACGTCCTATACCATGCTTCAGTAAGTTCTACAACTATGGCTGCTATTACTTTGGATTCCCAAAAAGGCTTTTGATTGTGTTCATTGGAGTTTCATAATGTGTACTGGAATGGCACGGCTTTAGTCCAACTTCTCTAAAATATATAGCTTTACTTTATTCATCCCCGAAGATATCAGTATTTCGTCATGGTACTCAATCTTCTTACATTTTTCTTTCACGGGCACCAGACAAGGCAGTCTACTGCCGCCTTTACTTTTTTTATACTGTCCCTAGAACCCTTTTTGCATACTTTGCACTGCTCCTCTTCCTTTCATGGATTCAGACACAAGGAAACTGAAATTAAATTCACAGCGTCTGCTGATGATGTCATCCTATTTGTGTCGGATCCGCAAATATCAGCGCCTGTCCTTGCTATTTTTTTGTCATTTTATTCCGATTTATATGGATACAAATTATAAATGTTTGGGAATAAAATACTCCACCTCCATTGCAAAAAACAATAATCTAGATGAAGTCCAACACAAGATTTTTCAATGGTCCGGATAATTCCCTCCTTTGTATCTTTACTGGTAGGGTAGGCTGGACTCTATAAAGATGATCGTTCAACCCGTCATTAATTTTAATATGTCCATGCTACACATAAAACTTCCTTTAAAATTCTTTTAGTTACTGAATAGATTGCCTGGAACATTTTTATGGAATGGGCGAAAAAGCACACATTTCCTTAACTTTCTTGGGTAAACCTAAAGAACTGGGAGGTGTAAACTTTCCACATTTTCAACAATATCACACTGCATTTGTCTTAAAGCAAGTATTACCTCATTTGAGTAATGCTAACTTTTTGTCTACTACTTAATGGCAAAAATTCAAAGACTCCCTTATATCACCATTTCCTTTCCATTCTTTAGTACATTTTTCGAAACCCCCTAGCTATTTTTCTCCTCCTCCTGTTAAATATTCTATCCTAATATTTTCCCAGATTCGCACACGACCCATGACTCCATTGCAGGAATTTTTGTAATCTTCTATTTGACATAATAAACATATCAAATGATCTAACCATGCTATTTTTTGGAAACAATGGGTCATTAAGGACAACATTCAGGTCAGGTAATTAATCTGTGGAATGACTCTTCTCTCTTTATTGGACAGTAAAACTAAATTTGGTCTTTCTTCGGCTTGCACTTCCAAATATGAGTCTCTCAAGGCTACTCTCTTGCAGTCTGTTTTCACATTTACGCAAAAGTAATCTCCTACTATTTCTCCGCCTCCCGAACCAGTTAATCTTTCTCCTATCATCAAAGCATCTTACATATATACATATTTGCATGACAACACTCCCTCTTGTCCCAAATCTAAAACAAAGTTATTATGGGGAACAGATCCTCAATATTCCTTTTCCTTAAGAATCTGGAAATTAATTTGGAATAAGATAAAGCATACTTTTTGTAACGCCAGTATTTCCCAAACTCTGTATTATTTTATCATAAGGTATATGTTACTCATGTTTCTATACATAAATACAACCCAACTGTTCCAAACACAGGTTGGTCCTGCAAATCCCTACCTGGCACATACTTGCATATATTTTTTAATTGCCCTCCAATTAAAGCCTTTTGGTTTCAAGTTTGTAGGACTATTTCCAATATGTGTTCTACTAATTTTCCATTTGATATTCAATTAGTCTTCTTGTGAAGCTCCTCACACTATTGGTCAGTTAACCATAACCTAGGTAAATTTGTGGACCTATTAAATAACATTAAACTTCAAGTCATCACATCCAATTGGAAAAATGCTACTATGGTGAATATTGCTAATTGGTGGAACCTTCTCTGTTCTCATCATAGACTTGATACTGCATCAGTTACCTCTACGCTACAGGTGATTAAAAAAGACTTGTTTTGGTCGCCTCTTACTGATTATCTAAACAAAAAGCACAGGGTTTCCTTGGACTCTGATGGTCTTCCAGCCTCCATGATCTTTTTCTTCATATATGGATCATTTTATTCTGTTTATTATATATTGTTAACATAACACAACCTATGTTATTATATGATATAAGTACTATTAAGTGTACTGTTGATTTATTATGCCTGTATTCACTCATCGCTCTTTTCTCTTTTTCTTTTTCATTTCCTTCCCTCCTTCCTCTTCATTTCTTTCCTTCATTATACATCATAAAATATAAACGGTGATTTTTCTGTACACGTACAGAATTATTATATTGTTGTGAGGGGTCTACAGTATATTTTGTATTATTTATTAACTCATTCTTTCTTGTACTTCTATTATAGTATTGTTTTCTCACACAATCTTGTATTTTTCATTCTATAAGGAATTCTGTACTTGTGTAACTTATTCTAATAAACCTTTTTAAACCAAAAAAAAACACTACTTGGTGATGAGAAATGTTTGCTGAATCTGGATTTCCACACATTTTCATTTGTGCGTTATATAGTTTTATCAGTAAAACAATGTCTATGCAAATTCAGTGGTCATGTAAAAGGAAAATGTGACAGCGTGCTCCAAAATGCACTACCAGCTTCATACTACACCCTTATCACTCTCTTACTAAATGATTGTGGATCATTTGCTACACTTGTTCTTTTTGTGACACTTGGTTTTTTCACAATTCCTATGAGCTCAGTCATGTAACATTGTTGGCAGCACCCCCACTCTGAAAAGTGTTGAGGCACCACTGCTGTCCAGATTTTCTAAAGATTTCAAAGGAACGCTGTGCAATACTATATATTTGGAAACAGCCATTACAATGCGGCGGCTACTACGTGTTACATTTACAATGCAGGCCTTACAACGCGACTACCATTTCAACGCATAGCTTTCACCATGCATGATTTTACAATGACTATGCCTTATCACGCATGCCTTTACAACGATTTTCATTGTAAAGGCGTATGCCTGGTAAAACTAGTCAGAGCTCTAGACTAGGCACAGAACCGACATTCGGAGGGAATGGACGGGGTGGAAGGTGTTTAAGATAAAAGTCGTCAGAACGTAAAAGGGATCGTTATGCGGCTTGGTGGGTAGTTTTCAGGGCTGGGGGCTGGGTTTTAGGGCTTAGGGCAGGTGTACATTTTCTGGTCAGGGCTGGATTCAGGGTAGTCTTCAGGGCTGGGTGCCGGGTTTTAGGGCTTAGGGCAGGTGCGAGTTTCAGGTTCAGGTCTGGGGTCGGGTAGTTTTCAGGGCTGGAGGCCACGTTTTAGGGCTTAGGGTTGAGGGCTGGGGTTGGGCATTTTTAGGGTTCGGGGAGTGGGAGAGGCTGTGGCAGGTGCCAGTGATTACAACACGGGTACCATTACCACACGTAACCTTTACCACGCATATGCCTTTACCATTCGTGTCTTTACAGCTAAATTTGTTGTAAAGGCATGCGTGGCAAAGGCATATTCATTGTAACATCCTGCGGGAAAAGGACACGTCTGGTAATGGTACTGCGTAGTAGCAACCATGTTGTAAATGCATGCGTAGTAATTACATGTGTGGTTCCATCATAGAACCCTACACACCCAGAATGATTATGCCAATCATCTCTTCTGCACAAAAGGATCTTTGTACTGAAAGTTAACACAAGTGATGTGCCAAATGGCCTGGTGTTGCGTAATGTGAAACCCATGATAACTGGTGCATAGTTGGTGGAATGGAGCAGAAACAGTGCAAAAGCCCATACAATTAACAGCCAATTAATTCCTTCTACAGTCTCAGGAAATAATGTAACATTCAATCCGAGAGGCAAATGGAACCAGAAGGAAGCCATGTGTATAGGTACATCGCCTCATTTTTCTACATGTAAAATGTGTAATTTATTACGTTACATATATGACAAGAGCCATAAAAAAATCGCCCATTGTCAAATATTCGGCTTGCACTTCATCATAACTTGTGTAATGCCATATGAGCAGGGCATAATTTACGTAAGCATCACCAATTATGTTTTACACAAGCAGCAATATGTAAATACACATTTGCGCTATTTCTGATGATTAGTGCCTTGCAACACTGCTGATTTTCATGCAATAGTGAGCTTGCCATTTTTTTAAAGCAAATCTACAGCCATGGGGCATATTTATGAGAGGTTTGCATCATGCTTGCACCACGCAACATGCTACATTCCCGACGCAAACCTTTACGTCATATTTATGAAGCCACGCAAAGCCACTTTGCATGGCTTTGAATAGCCCAACAAATATGGAGTAATGCAACACAGCACATATCGCTTGGTTGTATTACTCTGCACAAGGAATGTGCTCCATGGGCATTGTGGTAGGTGTTCACAAGCAAATGCCATGGTTTTTGTCACATTCCCAGATTTACTAAACCTGGTAAACCTGGGAATGCGCCAAAAACATACATTTCCCCAGGTGAGGTGTAACACAGAGAATTATTTATTTCTCCTTGTTTTTTCTCTTTTCCTGTGTTCTGCATTCTGCAGCACACAGAGAACGAGGAAAAAGCCTCTTAGGATTGCTTTTGTTCAGGAAATGTCCTTCCTGCCCAAAAACTATCCTGCCTACAACACAGGCCCCTTTACACCATGGTGAAAGGGTGCCTGCGTTAGCGTTAGGCTGCCAAAATGGCGACAGCGCATGGGGAAAAGGACAGAAATGGTCTGTATTAGTTGACGCAGGGCAGCACATCAAGGTAACCTGCAGCGCTGCCCTGCGTCACAAACCTCGAAATATGCCTCCAAGTCTCTTTACTTGACAGTGTGACCAATTTCATATTCACACAATGTGGTTTCCCACTGGTGCAGTACCTCAGTACTTCGATGCATCTGCACCCTTCACGGAATCTGAGCAACTCCTGTGTTCAAAAACATGCAAGTTGTTTAGGCAATGCGCCTGCTAGCCTTTGAGACTGAGGTATGAGCAGCAAGATGTCATTGTTCTAGTATGATTTCCAACGTGGGAACAACTTTTCTTTCAAAACACAAAAATAAGAATTATGGCCTGAAGTGTGCAGAGCAGCCAATGAGCTGTTGTGATAAAGGTCTTGGCAGGCAGCATTCTCTATACTAAAACCAGAAAGTGGAAATAAATAGAAGATATAGCGTGTTAAAGTCCTAAACCCGGTACATGGGCTTTTCTACAATGGAATCAATATGTTATTATTTTTTTACCAAGCTGTGGCTGTGTGGGGAATTAGGTTGATTTCTATTCTCAAGTGTGTCTGGGAACTCTCCAACCCAATTGTGCGCGGTTGATGCCATGAAAATGCAACCCTGATCCGCTCAATGTTCTGTAATCACTGACAGACTGCGCCAATAATGGCTACACTGTTCTGTCAGAAGGAAGTTTTTTGTTTGCCTTCCTGATGAAGTGACAGTTGCTTTGCCTCGCAGTCCGCCCTGACAAAAGCATCTCTGTCCGGGAGCTATGCCCTAGGCGGCCGAGCGGCACGTGAGCTGAGTACATACCTCAGAGCACGGCCGGGGATATAAGCTAATGAGGTGTGCTAAGCCCGGTTCTGTGCGCAGATGGTACATTCCGACGTTCGACGTGTAACTCCGCTTTGGTGCCCATGCTTCAACAGCAAATCCCTGTATTTTAATTATGGAAAACAGACTCACAGACAGCACGTGGGTCTCCCTTAACTGCTAGGAATCAATGCCAGCAGCATAACGCTCTGTGTGTGATGGCAAAGCTTGTCAGCTCGATTTTCCACCGTGGCATTTCAGTGCTTAACCATTTGAATAGAGGTGCACGTACTCTGCCTTAGACACATCCTGCTGTTAATGCTCGTTGTGCAATAAATAATTATTTAAATGTGTGAACGAATGTGACTGTAGGTTTCTTTGAACATAGTAGTGCGGCTATACATAACATAACGTGTACTCGTGCGTGCACTTGTAAAGAGCATGTTCGTTCTTGTGGTGTCTTGGCGCTAAATGACATGTTTATTATTAACAAGCTCAAAGGCACTCAATGTTAAGTGTGTCCAATTTTTAGGTCTGGTCTAGAAACATCCTTATCTCTTTCACCAGCTTCATTTTTCCCCAAAAAATCGTAATAAAATTCTTTCAGCTACATAGATTGACAGGTTTTTTGCCAGTTCTCATTATCCATTGGTCTGTTCAAGTGTCATTCACGTTTTGCTTCTACCCACCTAGGGTGAACCCTGACACGGAGGCAAATTCTGGACAAGACTGTAAAAAATTCAGGACAAAGAGTCAAACTTCAGAACAAAGGGTCAAAATTCAATACAAAAAAACAGGGCAAAATGTCAATTGTTTGGACGCATCCAAGGAGAGGCCATACCCCCTACTTCAGTGCATTTATTTACTATTTTCTGCATAGCACTATTTATTCACTATGGTCTTTATGTGATTGTGTCTAGCTGTGCAAAATTCAGGTGACACATTATGTCCTTGTTCAATATTAAATTAATGCCCTTGAGCATGGTGTCAAGGGCATCACTCCTATCCAGATTTACTCAAACTCTCTTGGGGGCATACCAACAACAACCAGCGATAATTATCGCTGAGCGCACTTAGCGCTCGGAAAATTATCGCCGGCTAGCACCGATTTTTATCGCTGAGATAGCGTGCTATTAGCAGCGCTTATCTCATCGGCGATAAAAATCCTAGCGCTAACTGGCTAACGTGAGATTATCGCTGGAAACCCAACGATAATCTCACGTTAGCTAGTTGATAGGGACTCACAAACTTAGCCATGATATCCTAGTTACCCATCAGTTGAGGCACATTATAGGTATTAGTCCAACAAAAATTTCATATATCAAAAAGTCGATGAGAGTTTTAAAGTCCACAAACAGATCAAGGAATTTCATTAATTCTCATTTTTTCTTTTTCTTTCTTGTATTGTCCAAATATCATTACAACACATAACAGCCGACACGTGTTTCGTCCATCCGGACTTTTTCAAGGCTCATTGAAAAACAGAGTCTCTCCCCATGTTTATTCAATCAGAAATAGGACCACTCCTTTTCTCATTAGTTCAGTCCTAGCGCTTAACAGGTCAGTGTTCCATGTGTTTTCTTTCTTTCTTGTGAATCGAACAAACCACAAGCTCGTAATCGATTTGCCACGGCCAGGATATCGCCGTAACAATCAGGTAACGGTACACCAAATCGCGTGAGTCCTTATTCTATGTCTCAAAGAGGAGCCCTGTCCCAAACAGTAATAGTGACAAACACTTGTATTCTTATAGTCGTCCCAACATTAGTCTTGTTAGACGTACCCCCCAATTAGGGTTAACTTCAAAACAAGGGTTTGTCAAGCAGGTCGTGATACACCTGTCGACGGCACCCGTAACCGCGTCTCGACTTCTGCAAAATGTACCATGATATCCACCTTCCATATGATATCATGGCTAAGTCAGTCCTGAAGCAGGCGTTAGGAAAGTAGCGATAACAGGGGTTATCGCTACTTTTCCTGACGCTATGCTTCATAGCGTGGGGCTTGTTGATAGGAGAAATGTCGCTTAGCGACATTTCTCCTATCATGTCAGGTCAGGAACGCCCACTTTGCATCTCATTACAGATGCAAAGCTGGGCGTTCGAAATCCCCACGCTAAAGCAAGGTTTCACGCGTTAGCGTGACCTTGCTAATATAGCGATAAAATTATCGCCGCTTTTTGGCCGTAAACGGCCACTATAGCGGCGATAATTTTTAATCGCCTCGTTGTAAATATGCCCCTTGGAGAGATAGCAACAGCAAGTTTTTGATTATGTTTCTAAACATTTTAAAACCTATGGCAAACAGTTTGGGAAACATTAAGGTAAGTGACCGTATGCTAGCTTAGACAATTTGAACAAAAACATCTGGCTTACCTCAACCTCCAGTCAATGTTAAACCTAAAAAAAAATAATAATGAGGCAGAGCAGATGGTGCGGGCAACAGCCTCACATCTAGTGTCAGGATGTGAGGTGCGCACAACTTGTTTGTAATATCACAGCACTAGGGTGTGCTTTCAGGGCTCTACACTTAGCTCAGAACTGAGAGCCCAGAATAGCAGACAAATAGAATTAAAGAGCAGGATGAAATTGAGATCATATGAGAGATCCACAAGAACTGATTCAAAGGTTTGTTGCTAAGAACCAAACAAATAAGGCTGAAAAGAACAAGGCGGGACAATTCCTAATATAAGAAAAGATGGGCCCACCATGAGTATAGGAAAGTATTGTGTACCTAGGGATTTGTCTCAGTAGGGCGGAGTGAAATAGAAGAGGCACTGCCAAGTGGGTGAAGAAGCAGCACCCACCCACCCTGGCAAGCTCTGTTGATACAATGGTCCGCTGGTCGTGCTTGTGAAGGGTGAACAGGGGCCTGGCCCCCTGAATGGTTGTGCTGGGCAATTTTCCACTCTGTCCATGTCTTGAAACAGTTCTGCAGTGAAACCAAGGCCGAGCCATTGATCTAGTTTATCCCTGTTGGAAAACCACTCCCACACTAGAAGGGGTGGTGGTGGTCTCCCGGACACACTGTGGTAGCTTGGCTCGAGTGGTCAGGAATCAGGCTCCGTGCTAAGCATACAACATACCCAAACAATAACCATGCGTGCATCCGTTCCAAAAACGACTCTACACCGTAAAAATTATGAAAATAACTTTCTTTATCTGCTTTTTCTCTTAGTTGCTGATTGGAGAAAATAAATAACAATCACAATATACAAACTTTTTAGAAAGTGCAGGACAAATAAATACTGGCTTAATGATTCAATAAATAGGGGTGATCATAAATACTGAAGGCATAAATAAAAGTGCAATACAGACAGGCAATTAAATATTCGGAGGCAATAAATACTGTAACCAATAAATATTGTGCACCAATAAATACTGTGGACCAATAAATACAGTGGAACAATAAATAGGTTAAATACAATAAATACAGTGCCCCTAATAAATACTCAAAAGCTGACAGTGACACTCATGGATTCAGATCACTTTTGAATTCCTAAGGGCTGATTTGGCCCAGGCACAGCTTGTGGGGATGTGGAAGGCTTGGGGGTGTCTACTCCCTGGCTTGGTCAAGGCTGAGGCCTAAACTGAGGTAGATAAAGGGGGAAAATACCAGAGACCTGGCTCTCTCTCTCCACACAACTTCTCTAGATTAGTCCCAGTTCACCCCTGGCACAGTCAGGTTGGTTCCAGCACCTCCCTAGCCCCTTAGAGCAGTCTCTCAGGTCTCCACAGGGCCTTAGGCGCCCTCTACTCCACTTACTGCCCTTTTTCTGATGCTCCGACGCCGCTGGAGTCGTATCGATGCCGTGAGGCGGTTCCGGTTCGATGTCGGCGGCCTCGGCACAATGTCAGTTCTTTGACGACGCCGGCAGGCGGATCCGGTCTCGATGTCAGCGGCCTCGGTTCGATCTCGACCTCCGATTCGATGGCGTCGGGCAGTCTTACTCGATGTCGACTTCGGGCGGCTACGGTCCGATGGCGACCTCGGCTTCGATGACGTCGGCCGGCCTTGCCTCGATGTCGACTTCCGGCGGCTCCGGAGTGCGATCCTCACTCCCGACCTCCGGTGCTCCTCACAGGTTTCCGGCGACTCCGGAGTGCGACCTCCACTCCCGACCTCCGGCACGATTCTCACAGGTTCCGGCGACTCCGGAGTGCGATCCTCACTCCCGACCTCCGTTACCCTTCACCTCGGTCTCCGACGACTCCGGAGGGCGGACTCCACTCCTCCGATGACGCCGCTCACTCGACCTCGGGTGACTTCCTCCTCGACCTCTGGTATTCCTCACGACCTCTGACGGCGCCCTCTCTCGACCTCTGGCGGCTCCGGGTACGACGTCTGCTTTTCCAGTCAGCGCCGCTTCTCCACCTCGGGCTCCAGGTCTTAGGCTACTCGACGTCGGACTTCAGGGAAACCAGCTTCCAGGTCAGGATCTTGCTGTTCTCTTGTTTCTAAGGCCTGTTCCTGCTGTCCAGGTCCTCAGGATGGTTTTTCTGACTTCTTCCCACACAGGGCTCTAGGCTGGGCTCCGTCAGTAGGGACTAGTATCAAGGGTGGGTTTATGGACCCCACTCCAGGCACAAGTTTCCACCCCTGCTGCTTCACTCCTTCCTCCTTCAAGTTTCTGCTGCTCACTCCTCACCAGTCAGGTGCCAACTGCCAGCTCCAACTGCCAACTCTCTGTCTTAGCTTCCCAACATTCTAAACCGCCTCCAACGGTCACAGGGTTCTGGAATGTTCTGGAAGGTGCTAGCAGGTTCCAGTGGATGCTGGTGATGTCACAGGTGGCCACCATTTTGTGCTCCAGGCCCTCAGACAGAAGTTTCAGGGGTAGGTAAAATGGCTCCCTGAATCTGCAGCAACACGAAAAAGTCTGGTGGTTCCCAAAAAGGAAAAATTCAAACAGGGTTTGAGGCAAAAGTGGGACAAAATAAATAATGATGAGGAGGGACCACCCAAAGGGCTGACAGGTCTAACACGCGTCCCCCCCAGCTGAAAGTGGGGAGAGCTACCCAACCCCTTGGGAGTTCTCATCACTAAGGCGGAAATACCTTGAGAGACCGTCTGCATTGGCGTGGTCCACTCCAGGCCGATGTTCCACCTGAAAGTCCATCCCCTGTAGGGAAATAGACCACCTCAACAACTTGGGATTCTCCCCCTTCATTTGCATCAGCCAACGAAGGGGTCTGTGGTCGGTCTGAACTAGGAAGTGCGAGCCAAACAGGTATGGCCGCAACTTCTTCAGAGCCCATACCACTGCAAAGGCTTCACGCTCTATTGCACTCCACTTCTGTTCCCTGGGAAGTAGTCTCCGGGATAGGAAGACCACGGGTTGATCCAGACCCTCTTCGTTGAGCTGCGATAACACTGCCCCAATGCCATGTTCTGATGCATCTGTCTGGACAATGAACTCCTTGGAAAAGTCTGGGGCCCGTAAGACCGGGGCCTCGCACATGGCTTTCTTCAATCTCTCAAAGGCTTGCTGACAAGCCTCCGTCCAGACTACCCGTCGAGGTTGTTTCTTGGACGTGAGCTCCGTGAGGGGGGTTACGATGGTACCGTACCCCTTCACGAAGCGGCGGTAGTATCCCGTGAGGCCCAAAAATGCTCGGACCTCAGTCTGTGTCTTGGGGGGTTCCCAGGCCATGATGGCCTCGATCTTCGCCTGGAGGGGTTGCACCGCTCCCCTACCCACCAAGTGTCCAAGGTACACTACCGACCCCTGCC
Organism: Triturus cristatus; assembly: GCF_964204655.1. Classification (NCBI taxonomy): domain Eukaryota; kingdom Metazoa; phylum Chordata; class Amphibia; order Caudata; family Salamandridae; genus Triturus; species Triturus cristatus. Next base: position 311,498,055 of record NC_140588.1, on the reverse strand, counting down.
CGATCTGGCACTTGCTGGCCTTGATCGTCAATCCAGCTTGTCTCAGGGCCTGGAGAACAGCTTGCAGGTGACGCAAGTGATCCTCCCAGCTGTTACTGAAGACGGCTATGTCATCCAGATAAGCAGCAGAGAAACTCTCCATTCCGGTGAGGATCTGGTTTACCAGGCGCTGAAACGTGGCAGGTGCGTTCTTGAGCCCAAAGGGCATCACACAGAACTGGTAGTGGCCATTGGGCGTGGAGAAGGCTGACCTTTCCCTTGCTCCATCAGTCAAAGAGATCTGCCAGTACCCTGAAGTAAGGTCAAAGGTACTTAGATATTGGGCAGCTCCCAGCCGGTCAATCAATTCATCCGCCCTAGGGATCGGATGAGCATCAGTTTTGGTCACTGAATTCAGTCCCCGATAGTCCACACAGAACCTCAGTTCTGGTTGGGCACCCGGTGGTGCAGCTTTTGGTACTAACACCACCGGACTGGACCAGGGGCTGCTAGAAGGTTCGATCACTCCTAGCTCCAGCATCTTAGTGACTTCACTATGAATGCTGGCCTTCACCTTGTCTGACATCCGGTAGATCTTGGACTTCACAGGTGGGCTGTCTCCTGTGTCCACGTCATGGACGCACAGGTGAGTCCTACCCGGGACAAGGGAGAACAACGAGGAGTACTGCCCCAGGACCTGGCGACAGTCCTCCTGCTGTTCAGGAGTTAGAGATGGGGAGAGAATCACTCCCTCCACCGACCCATCCTTCTCTTGAGACGCAAACAGATCAGGGAGAGGCTCGCTTTCCACGTCCTCTCCTCCGTCAGTCACCATCATCAAGATGACTTCGGGCCTCTCGTGTTGGGGTTTGAGGCGGTTGGCATGCAGCACCCGCAGGGGCTGACGAGGGGTCTTCAGGTCCACCAAGTAGGTAGCCTTACCCTTCTTCTCCAACACCTCAAAGGGTCCTGACCAGCGATCCTGGAGGGCACTAAGCTCTCCGGGTTCGATCACCCACACCTTCTGGCCAGGCTCCAACTCCACCGGGTGAGCATTGTGGTCATACCACGCCTTCATCACTGCTTGGCTGGCTTCCAAGTTGTCAGAAGCTTGCTTCCACAACTTAGCCATTTGGCTCCGGAAGGCCAGCATGTAGCTCACCACATCCTGGGGAAGCTTTCTGGGAGTTCTTTCCCATCCGTCTCTCACCAGGTTGAGAGGTCCACGTACAGGGTGCCCATACAGAAGCTCGAAGGGGCTGAAGCCCACTCCCTTCTGTGGCACTTCCCTGTAGGAAAAAAGTAAACAGGGTAGGAGGACGTCCCATTTCCTCCGCAGGCTTTCAGGCAGACTTCTGATCATGCCCTTCAAGGTTTTGTTAAACCTCTCCACCAGACCATTGGTCTGGGGGTGGTAAGGAGTGGTGAACCGGTATGTCACTCCACACTCCTTCCACATCGCCTGCATGTACGCTGACATGAAGTTGGTCCCCCTGTCGGACACAACTTCCTTGGGAAAACCCACTCGGGTAAAGATTCCCATCAGGGCCCTTGCCACAACAGGTGCTGTTATGGTCCTCAGAGGTATTGCCTCTGGGTACCGTGTGGCATGATCCACCAGAACCAGGATAAACCTGTGACCAGCTGTAGTCGGCGGATCTAATGGACCCACAATGTCGATGCCCACCCTTTCAAAGGGGGTGCTAACGACAGGAAGTGGTTCCAGGGGAGCTTTCAGCTTCACCCCTGTTTTCCCACTGGCTTGGCAAGACACACATGTCCGGCAGTAGGTATCAGACGACACTTTCATCTGAGGCCAATAAAAGTGTGGGACAAGACGGGCGAAGGTCTTGTCTTGCCCCAGGTGTCCTGCCAATGGTATCTCGTGAGCCAACTCCAGAAGGAAGGCTCGATAACGTTGAGGGACTACCAAGGCTCGCGACGATCCATGTAGGGGTGCCTTGGGTTCACTGTAGAGGAGGCCATCCTCCCAGTAAACACTGTAGTTCCCTTCAACGTTCCCTGCTGCCTGGGCTTCGGCCTGTCGCCTCAGCCCCTCAAGGGTAGGGCACTCCCTCTGGCCCTGGCAGAATTCCTCCCTGGACGGGCCTCCCTCCACGTGCCACTCGGCCGGGATGGGTAGGTCCTCCAGGTTGGTAACGTCCCCCACCGCAGACTCCTGGTCCACCACCTCCGGTGGCCTATCCGTCCTACGGGGTGTGGACGCCGAGGCAGGCTCCTCCTGTCCTCGGTTCTTCCCTTGACTGGCAGCTGGCTGGGCCTTTGTTCCAGGCTCCAGCCGAAATGAACTCCCTCTTCGGGTAGTCGCGGACCTTGTGCTCACACAGGCCCAATCAGGTGTACCCAGCATCTCAGTGTGAGTCCGGTATTCCACCTCCTTCCAAGCGTTGTGCTCCATGTCATTCCCCAGCAGACAATCGACTGGCACGGCAGGGCTTACGGCAACTCGAAGTGAACCTGCAACCCCCCCCCATTCAAAGGGAACCTCGGCCACTGGATAGTGGCCTGTTCTGCCGTCAGCCATCGCGGCTGGGTGGAGTACATCGGGAATTACCTGCTCTGGAGACACCAGTTGGCTACGTACCATAGTCATACTGGCTCCTGTGTCTCTCAGAGCCTCCCCTCTTTGGCCGTTGATGGTGACCCATTGCCCATACTTTGCGGTATTTGCGGGCACCTGGATCTTAGGAACCATCTCCCGTTCTCCCAGGGACACTAAAATGACACCCGCCCACTCCCTTCCCTTAGTTAAGGGCATCTCCTCCCCGAGCACTACACTAGCTACTCCGGGGGTCTTTCCTCCAGTGGGAGGGGGTGGTCGTTTCAAGCACTTCGGATCTCCTTTATAGTGTCCAACGCCACCGCACTCATAGCAATGGACAACCCTTGGCTGCTGACTCTGGCCAGGATTAGGGTTTCTGGGCGGGTTAGCCTTAGGGGTGAATCCTGTTCCCTTCCCTTGGAAGTTATTTTGGGGGCCTTTGGAGAACTCCTTTTTCTTTTCCCCTCCCTCTTTCTTCTGGGGGGCGCCCTGTCCGGCCTTTTGAGTATCCCCTCCAGTCCCCCTTGTGGACACCCGGGTACTAGCCCAAATGTCCGCCTCCTCAGCAAGCTTCCGGGGACTGGTCAGCTTGCTATCCACCAGGTGTTGCCGCAGTTCAGGGAAACATTTCTCGAGCAGGTGTTCCTTCAGTACCAGGTCAAACAACCCCTCGTAGTTCCTCACTTCACTGCCCTGAATCCAACCTTCCATTGCCTTCTTCGCATAGTCCAGGAAGTCCACCCAATTCTGCGTGCCCAGTTTGTGACTACCCCTGAACTTCTGTCTGTACTTTTCAGGTGTTAGTCCAAACTTTCTGATGAGCGCCAGTTTCATGGTGGGGTAGTGGGTCTGCTCATCCTCCTCGAGGGCCAATAAAGCATCCCTACCCGCTGGAGGCATGTACTTGTACAATCCCCCTCCCCAGTACTTCTCTGGAACCCCATGGGCCCTCAATGAGACCTCATAGGCCGCTAGCCACTTGGCGATATCGTCGCCCACTCCATAGCTAGCTACTATGTCCTTTGGCAGGTATGGTTTAGGTTCCCTGGTGATCTCTTGGGTTTGGCTGCCACCATTAGGAACAGGTTGTGCCCCGATTCTCAAGATCTGAAGATCTATTTCTTTCAGTCGTAATTCATGGGCCATCCTCTGCTCCTCCTTCTCCTTCTCCAGCCTTGCTAAGTCCCATGTGAGCTGTCTTTTCTCCCTCCGGTCTGTTAACTCCACCTCAGACAAGCCACCGCTAGAAATGGTTCTGGGCCCTGCTGACAGGTTCCCCACCTCAGGTTGGTACATCTCAGCCCCCTCGGGGTCAGGCTCTCCATCCCTGTCTTCCTCCTCAGCCTTGCTTTCTCGGCGTGCCTCCCCCCAAGCCCTTAAGCTGGTTTGGAGTGCACCCTTCTTTGCTCCTGGGGGACAGTACACCCCCTCCCGCTGGCAAAACTCCCTGAGTTGGGCCACAGTGTACGTTTCTAGATTTTCTAGTACAAACTCCATCTTGCCCACTCAGGTTAGAGGACAGGTTTTTGTGCAGTAACTATGCAGGGGGGTACCTTTAATAATACCTCCTCCCACCACCAGAGTAAATTTGGAAAAAACAAAAACCCACAATTAGGAAGGCCGCTCTTGAGAAAACTCCCGGTGTAGGCCTATGGACTACCCACAGTTATTGTTGAGTATGCGTAGGCACAGCTCTATCCCACCACTGAACACCAATTTATGTTGGAAAACCACTCCCACACTAGAAGGGGTGGTGGTGGTCTCCCGGACACACTGTGGTAGCTTGGCTCGAGTGGTCAGGAATCAGGCTCCGTGCTAAGCATACAACATACCCAAACAATAACCATGCGTGCATCCGTTCCAAAAACGACTCTACACCGTAAAAATTATGAAAATAACTTTCTTTATCTGCTTTTTCTCTTAGTTGCTGATTGGAGAAAATAAATAACAATCACAATATACAAACTTTTTAGAAAGTGCAGGACAAATAAATACTGGCTTAATGATTCAATAAATAGGGGTGATCATAAATACTGAAGGCATAAATAAAAGTGCAATACAGACAGGCAATTAAATATTCGGAGGCAATAAATACTGTAACCAATAAATATTGTGCACCAATAAATACTGTGGACCAATAAATACAGTGGAACAATAAATAGGTTAAATACAATAAATACAGTGCCCCTAATAAATACTCAAAAGCTGACAGTGACACTCATGGATTCAGATCACTTTTGAATTCCTAAGGGCTGATTTGGCCCAGGCACAGCTTGTGGGGATGTGGAAGGCTTGGGGGTGTCTACTCCCTGGCTTGGTCAAGGCTGAGGCCTAAACTGAGGTAGATAAAGGGGGAAAATACCAGAGACCTGGCTCTCTCTCTCCACACAACTTCTCTAGATTAGTCCCAGTTCACCCCTGGCACAGTCAGGTTGGTTCCAGCACCTCCCTAGCCCCTTAGAGCAGTCTCTCAGGTCTCCACAGGGCCTTAGGCGCCCTCTACTCCACTTACTGCCCTTTTTCTGATGCTCCGACGCCGCTGGAGTCGTATCGATGCCGTGAGGCGGTTCCGGTTCGATGTCGGCGGCCTCGGCACAATGTCAGTTCTTTGACGACGCCGGCAGGCGGATCCGGTCTCGATGTCAGCGGCCTCGGTTCGATCTCGACCTCCGATTCGATGGCGTCGGGCAGTCTTACTCGATGTCGACTTCGGGCGGCTCCGGTCCGATGGCGACCTCGGCTTCGATGACGTCGGCCGGCCTTGCCTCGATGTCGACTTCCGGCGGCTCCGGAGTGCGATCCTCACTCCCGACCTCCGGTGCTCCTCACAGGTTTCCGGCGACTCCGGAGTGCGACCTCCACTCCCGACCTCCGGCACGATTCTCACAGGTTCCGGCGACTCCGGAGTGCGATCCTCACTCCCGACCTCCGTTACCCTTCACCTCGGTCTCCGACGACTCCGGAGGGCGGACTCCACTCCTCCGATGACGCCGCTCACTCGACCTCGGGTGACTTCCTCCTCGACCTCTGGTATTCCTCACGACCTCTGACGGCGCCCTCTCTCGACCTCTGGCGGCTCCGGGTACGACGTCTGCTTTTCCAGTCAGCGCCGCTTCTCCACCTCGGGCTCCAGGTCTTAGGCTACTCGACGTCGGACTTCAGGGAAACCAGCTTCCAGGTCAGGATCTTGCTGTTCTCTTGTTTCTAAGGCCTGTTCCTGCTGTCCAGGTCCTCAGGATGGTTTTTCTGACTTCTTCCCACACAGGGCTCTAGGCTGGGCTCCGTCAGTAGGGACTAGTATCAAGGGTGGGTTTATGGACCCCACTCCAGGCACAAGTTTCCACCCCTGCTGCTTCACTCCTTCCTCCTTCAAGTTTCTGCTGCTCACTCCTCACCAGTCAGGTGCCAACTGCCAGCTCCAACTGCCAACTCTCTGTCTTAGCTTCCCAACATTCTAAACCGCCTCCAACGGTCACAGGGTTCTGGAATGTTCTGGAAGGTGCTAGCAGGTTCCAGTGGATGCTGGTGATGTCACAGGTGGCCACCATTTTGTGCTCCAGGCCCTCAGACAGAAGTTTCAGGGGTAGGTAAAATGGCTCCCTGAATCTGCAGCAACACGAAAAAGTCTGGTGGTTCCCAAAAAGGAAAAATTCAAACAGGGTTTGAGGCAAAAGTGGGACAAAATAAATAATGATGAGGAGGGACCACCCAAAGGGCTGACAGGTCTAACAGTCCCTAAGTGCCAAAGTACATGCAGAATCTTCAATTAAATATTTGGAATGTAAATATACAAGCAAAATGTAAGAATATGATGAAGATTTTATAATGTAAGAAATGTTTATTTAACCATACAGTAGGGGTTTCCCCTTTATATACAAATGGATCCCAGATTGAACTGGAAATCAGTTACCTTTCGATACGAAGGGATTAATATCTTCCATTACCCCACTGATTTTTAGGATGGGAATCTGGACAGAGCGGCACAGTGCATCAGAGCCCAGTTTGCTTTCTGGTCTTCTCGTCCACTCTCAGTATTGGGCCACGTAGCACTAGTGTTTGGTGGTGCTACCCCAGTTATTGTATTATTTTGCCAACCTTCACATACTGATCCCTCGTTCCTTCTTCACACACCTCCCATGTCTGATTTGGGGGCTGCACACCACCGTGTAGCTCTTTTCACTCTAAAGCCACCTATTTGAGTGGGTGGATTAGTCTGTCTGGACTTAGAATGCCATTATTTAGCTGCCCAACTCCAATAGGTGTTTCTCAGGCTGTCTGGCTGCCCCATGCATAAGACAAGGTTTACCCATAAAGACGTTGAGGAGGGCTTATTGCACTACTCATTGTTTTTACCCAATTCCACCCAAGATCACCCCACCTGGCTTTTAGAACTGGTAAACTAATCAACACGAAGAAACTCTATGCTCCTGCTTTACCTTTGCTAGGCCTCTTCACTCGCACAGGATGGTTTTACTCAGGGCAAGTCCATCAGGGGCATATTAAAGGCCTCTCAAAATTAGGGTCGTTGTTTGTTGACAACGAGCTACTAGATATCCAAAGCCTTATGGCAGACTAGTCTTTACCTGGGTCAATTATTTCATTACAGACACCTTGAACAATCATTTAAGGACCTATTTCATGTCCACCACCTAGAACCAGCCCCACATGAAGTGTACCAGATGCTCTACACCATCGAACTGGCAACAAACTGATATGATCGGTGTACAGAGCTTTCCTGCAAATTGGGGACCACTATAGGGCTTCCCTCCGTGCTAACTGGGAAACTGACATGACCAAACCTCTGCCTGATGCAAACTGGGCTAAAATATTGAAATATTCCCACAAAGTATCCTAAGGCTGCCATTTCAAGTATATTCAATTTAATATTCAATTTATATTCAATGTTATATTCTGAACTGAGCCTACCTACACTGGCCCACATTAAGAAAATACACCTGGAAGCTAGAGCTGCATGTACTCACTGTATGCTTTTAGATGCCAATCTGTTTCATATGCTATGGACTTGCCCCACACTCATTTCATACTGGCAAAGAGTTCTAGAAGTGTTGCGACCACGATGGGCCGTGTACTAACAAATTTCCCAGAAGTGATCCTATTGGGCATATTTCTCCATCCTAAGTGCGAGAATCCCTCCACCAATTTCCTCGACCTGGCTCTTCCTCTAGCAAAACCTAATATTACACAGCTCTGGAAGTACTCAATTCCTCCAGCTATTGTAAGTTGGAGCAAGGTCTCGCTCACTTGGTTTTGATCTGCAAGCACACTGTTACACAGGAAGGAATGAGCAGGCCTGATAAAATATTTTATTGTACAGGCATAGGATATTTTGGTGGAGGACTTTAAAGACCTAACCAAGGATGATACTCAGCCCCCATAATCCACCTCCCACAGCAGATGCACTCTTGGTTACTCTATAGTAGTTATTCTTGCCACATCTACGTAACTACTCAAGGAAATGGTTTAAGGGTGCTTATTTTCAAAATTCTGTAATGATTTACCCATGGAAGACTTTTTTTCTAAGCACCACAGGGTTCATTGCTCTGTTTCTCTACACTTATTGGTAAAGCAGCGGCAAACGGTCAGCGGGGATGGAGAGGGACAGCTATTATGGGTCAGTTTGTTATACATAAAAAATTAACAAATGTATGCTAACTTTTCATAAATAGCCCAGCACTGTTCTTCTGTACTTGTACTATTGAATCTATTGCAACACACCTGGCTACTATCATGCTATGTAACTTCTTTTTGCATGCAAGAATAACATATTTAAAAAAATCAGACAGTAGTGTTTCAGTTTAGTGCATTAGATCACAACATTGACATTTAATTGAAGTTAAAGTTTCTAAACAAGAACTTTAATACATTAGTTAAGCCTGCTCTTAACAGTACCAAGAGTGAATAAAGTGAACGAAGTTTCTGGTGTCCTTTACATCATGTCCAATATTATTGTTATGGATGGTGGAGTATTCCAGGCTAATAAAACAAACAAGTGAGTTTATTGTACACAGTCCATCTTAAACTGAATTACTTGAAAGTGCTCTCGAATGCCACTATCAAGTAAATTAGACATAATGAAATACATTGATTTGACTAAGATCATACAATATAGCTATGCAGGAAATCTGGGATTTGAACCCAGGGTTCCCAGTCACTCACAGTGCATTTATACCACTGATTAGATTAATCTATTTTTCTCATTCCCATTTAAGACCAGAAGACAGTGTTTTTGTACAACTCTGTAAGATGAATAGTATACTTTGTTAAATAAATACAGATCACGGGCTAATCTAAAAAACACTATATACAAACAAAGATCTCTATTGAGGATAAGGGAACACAAGACACCATATGCTAATATCACTGGCTTTTTAGACATTATATAGCTATTCTAGAGGTGAGTGAGCCACTGGAAGCTTGAGCCAGGCTTGAGCCTGAAGCCTGGCTCTGTGTCAGCTCGAGGTCCTGTAGGAACCTCAATCCCATTAGGAGCAGACCTGTCATGTGGCTTCTGCTTGCCTCCTTCCATCTACCTAGGATGTAGCATTGGGGACAGGGCTGCTGACTTTGGAACTAGGAATCAGGTTCGAGTCTCTGCAATGGCTCAACATCCTGTGATTCTGGGTAAACCACTTAATCTCCCCATGCCAGTAAACAATGAATGTGACCGTGGGTAATGTAAGTTGTGCTCACGTAAAGTACTCCAATACCTTTGGGTTGAGTTCACACTATATACAAACTTCAGAAAAATGCACAAACAAAGTAAAAACAAAGCACTTAAAATAAGGAAAGACAAATACCCATTTCCTGGCAGATTTGTACAAAGTTAAACTAGAATACTGGGATAAATTGGGGTTTCCCTGCTTAAATTGTGTGTTTTACTTCACTTAGGGCCTCATGTAGGTAGCCCAATACCGGTCGGTAACGGCCGATTTTCGGTAATTATACCGTTACCGACCGGTATTTAGGCTTTTGCAATGTAGGGGGCACATTACAGGATTCGGTAATTTACCGAATCGGTAAAATTACCGAATCGGTAATTTTACCGATTCGGTAAATACCGAATCCTGTAATGATATCTAGGGGGAGTGTGTGGGTGTCGTGTGGAGTCGGTATTTACCACCAACTAATAGTTGGTGGTAAATGAAGAATGGCTCTGTAAATGTATTTTCAAGCGCTTAGAAGTGTGCAATGTGGCAGACATACATGCCCTTAGGGCATGTATGTCAGGGGTGCAACAGGGTGTCAATGTGACACCCTGTCACCCTTGATTGTGTTCCCCCCATTACCGAATCGGTATTTACCGATTCGGTAATGAGGCATACCTTCCCATTGATTCAAATAAATGGGAAGGTATGCCTCATTACCGAATCGGTAAATGCCGATTCGGTAATTACCGAATTTCTACGAATCGGTAACTTTTACCGCAGGAATACCTACATAGCATTTACCACTTCATAAATAGCGAATCGGTATGATTTGGTATTTATGAAGTGGTAAATGCCAGGCCACCTACATAAGGCCCTAAATCATTAATATGCATGAAAGCACTTTCAAATATGAGAGTTCCGAATACCAGCTGCACTAAAACCTATTGTATTTAAATTAATAGACTTTAATATGAAGTGTTAACCTCAATGCTTCACATGTTAAAGAAATACACTTCTCTTGCATTATATCATATTTTATATAATGTTTGTTATATTGATTTACACAGCAAACATATCATGGCTTGGCTCGTGCACAGGCTCTAGGACCCGAGCCAGATCCTTGGTTCTGCACTATTCGTTAAATTTGTTGACTCCCCCACCTTGAAGCTATTCAATGCAGCGGTTGAAGTGCATTAAAAAACTGCCATTGGGACGGAGTCAGCAAGCGCAGAGGCGAAATGAAAGGCATGGCTAAAAAGAGCAAAATATTCTGTAACTATTTTGTTGATCTCTCACTGCCCATTGACTGCATATAAAATAACACACTGAAAAATGAATGAACTTTAAACTAATAAGTGGGAAATGCACTATTTTATGATATGAAACCTCTATCTGTTAATATGATCACTACAGATGTATATGTGTGTAACCAGAGACCCACAGGATTTAAATCCTATTTGGTCAAGCAGGAAAAAGTGACTTGTATTTTTTGTGCTAGGTGGTCCCTGAAAGCATTATGAATGTTTAAGTCATTATTTTAAATGTGCATTAGACACAGTATAATAAAGGCTACCACTAAATGCACATATACATTTAGGTTAAAGATAAAAATTGCTTCTAAAGCATAGATTATGTAATATGCAGACTACACCTAGTGCAAACATTTTTTATAATGGTACATTAAAAGCATGCACTCCATAGCTCAGCCTGGAACAACCTTAAAGAAGATATCTTGTCATCAGACAGCTTCAAGTGATTCCATCAATTAACGCCTCGCAGGCAGGCTTTACATTTGCCAATTAAGCAATTGCACACATTTGCATTTCTTTAGGGAAGCAGACACCCTGACATGATTTCTTTTTAGCTGTTTGCCCCTCCCTCCTGAATGCAGCACAGGAGATTCCTTCGCTTGCACTTCAGCGGGGGCATTTCAATTGTGGAAATTAACTTTTGTACTTTAGCTGAGAGGCTACGATTACAGACAAATGCTGTCTGTTAAGACATCAGTCACAGACAATGGACTTTAGGGCAAATTTACGGACAGTCTGTGAAAATTACGGACGGTTGGTCACCCTATAACCACCACATCCTAGATCTGGGGCAATCGGACAGCCCTTTTCAGCCATTAGCTCGCTTCACTGTGACTGATTGCATTTTGCTCTTGCATATGTGCACATCGATCTAGAAAATAGTCAATTTCATTGGTAAGGCTGGTAGGACAAACTCTGTTTTCATTTCAATTATTTTATTTTATTTATTTTTGCAATTTGTCATTCTTTGTCGGCCATTTTTATTCACTTTTTTGTGGCTCAACCTGCCAGACCAGTGGAATCCACACTTTTCTTTATGGGTAGTCATTAAATGATGCCAACATAGAACTTGGAGCCACTCAGAGCAGCAGTAAATTAAAAAAAGGGGGGTTTCATTAGTACACAGTATCCCAGACATGTTCTCCTAAAATAATTTACATACATGATACTAATAAATTCATCCTTGTTAGAACAATGCAAACACGATTCCATTAAATGGTTACTTATTGACATGCTCTGACTGTTCTGTGGAGGAAGGATCTTTCACAGCTGTGTCTGTAGCTGGTCTGTGAGGGGGTAACTTTGTGTTCCTCCTGCCGCTGCTCTGATTGATTTGTGAGGCACAGGGCCAGCGCTAGGCATGGACAGTGTGGGAAGCTGCCCATGGCCCCACTCCTTCTCACAACCACTGGGCCCCATACCAGAACACCAGCTTTCAAACGGCTCCAGTGTTAGGAAGCCCAGGGAGCAACAATGGTGGAGGGCTTTGAGGCCCAAAGGTGGGGCCTCTCATGGGCTGAAAGGGTTTCATAAATCTAATTGCTGCATCTGCATGGTAACAGCGGTTAGATGGGTACTTGAAGTGCCCTTAGGTGTGAAGTGAGCCCTACCACTCCGTGAATAAAAAGCAGGGTGTTCTGCACAGCAAACAAGCATTGGCAAAGTCAATAGGTCTCACCTTTATAGTGCGAGTGCAACGCTGTTGTCTTTATCTATTTGTATTTATATTCATTAAAATTAAAAGTGTGGTCTAACAAATTGTGTTTTACCTCTTTATTGATTAAGGAGTTTATTGTACTTTATTCCACACATTTCAATCACTTCAGATGGCCTTCATACAATGTGTCAGGGATTCTCTTTTAAACACACATGAACCATTTCTGGGCCACACAGATCATATAAGTCGTAAAATATATCTGCAGTAATCATCTGAGGGTGACAGAAAACCAATTTACTAGCCTCTGCCTTCAACCTGCCTCCTGCACACTTTGCTTTAGGCAATAAAACATGGAGTACATGCACACAGAGGGGAAGAATGGCACCACAAAGGACCGTTGGCCCAATCTGCTTGCAAGCAATGTTGGGGTTGACTTCTGGGATACATCTGACTTTGTTGCTGTCTGTGTGGTACCTGTTGTCACTGTGAGGCTAGCAAGCATTACTGTTAAGTGTACTGTACCTGCTTTGGGTCTCATTTGCGCGTTTTTGGTACAGGGCAGCACCACAAGGAATGCAGCACACATTCAAAGAGGGAATAAACGAGGAGAAATAAGGATATTTCTCCTTGTTGCACCTCCCTAACGCCCCGGGGTAGCCTTAGAATCTGACGCATTCCCAGGTTTATGATTCCTTGTAAATCTGGGAATGCTTCAGATTCCCTCTGTTGTGTTGAATCACCCACAGCAACACCTATGGAACCCCCCTTTCACACAGTGTTCTGCATAAAAGGGCACATATTTACAAGGCCATGAAAGCCACGCAAAGTCGCTCTGCTTGGCCTTGTAAATATGCTGCGGCACATTGCACCACTGGAGCATCAAAAAGTGATGCTCTGGCGGCGCAAAAGTGCTGCTATGGACCTTGTAAATGAGGCCCTTGATGTTTAAGGTAAACTCACAACTCTGCTACCATACAGGTTATGTGTTTGAGGGAAAACTTGCAGAGTTGGTGGCCGTGCTGCACCAGTTCTTTGTATGCTACAGCAGTCCTGTGTCTCTCATGCAGGGTCAGATTGGTAAGGCGCGCACTTGGGCAATTGCTGAGGGGCCAGTATCGAAGTTCCAGCTGAGGGCTGCTTTTTTGGCAGCCTGGAGGGCCGATTTGGGCTGTGTCTGGTGTGTTCAGATGTCACCAGCGGGCCAGTGGGGCCATTAGTGGCCTTTCTGGAGGCAGATGGGCATCCATTACCTCCCTTTCATCAACAGGCAGAGGTGTCAATCCCTTCCTCTCACTGGGCTGGCCAATTAATGTGTGCATACTGAGTGGGGGCTAGGGCCTGAGCAGAAGTGGCCTCACTTGTTTTCAGGTGTATATAAAACTTCGCCAAAGCAGTGTTTTGCGAAAGGCAATATGCAAGTGTGGGCCACTTTTTTTTGCGTGCACAAGACGATTTCTAATCCCAATCCAACCTTGCATTCAAGATTGCATGACTTTATATCTAATGTGTGGAAAGTGAAGGTGCATTCATGCTTATTGTGCCCTCTGAATTTAGCCATCAACAAACAACCATTAACTTCTAACACGCTCTGCTGGTCATGCTCAAAGTTCACCATCATAAATGTTACCAGGTTATGGAACATGAGGGGGCAACTCCAGTTTTCCATTTTGCTGAACGTGGAGGGGGCATATACATATTTGAATTTCACTGGTATAGGGTGTATGGAATGGGACTGGTAAGGTGTCCTATTCCTTGTATGGGGAAAATATACTACTCGCACCATTATACAAGGGGTAGATTCTAAACTATGAAATATCCAATTAGAATATGGAGGCGTAATTTCAAAATATTTGGAAAGGGCAACATTTGCACTGTGCATGTTTGGCAGTGGGGTGAGGAGAGCTGGTACACTGTTCTTTGGATCTCTAAGTGGAAGGTGGAGTGCAGATACATATTGATTGCCATATTTGGAAAGACGCTCCATCTCTAGCACAGAGGGAGCTTGGGAGCTGAGAGAAGAGTGTCAAAGGGTATGTCATGTTTAAGGGGATGAGAAGGGAGATGTACTGTAGGAGAGTGTCTGGATTGTCTTGGATCAGAAGGGTATCAAAAAGGGGTGGGTTTTTGGATTGTCTTTCTAGGGGTTTTCATGGGGTCTCCATTAGGGGTGGGCGGAATTTGCGAAATCCACTTTCGCAAATGATCGCGAAAATGTTAAAAATTATCGCAAACATGTGGAAATATCGCGAAGATGCGGACGTTTTTTTCCCGCACGTTCGCGAGATTTTCTGCATGGTTGCGGCTCGCCAACTTACCCATGTGGTTGCTCGCGGGCGCGGCCATCTTGTTTTCAGTTGTCTCGCGGTGCATGATCGCGAGAAGAAAGACGTGATCGCGCGACGCATGACGTCACTGCGGGCGCGAACTGTCGCGAGACAGCGCAAATGGCTAAAAACAATACAACATCTCATGGAGAGCGCGACCGGATCAAGAAAACTTGTCGGCGAACGCAGGGATTCAGGTAAGGCGATCATGCGCGCGCGGGAATGTATTATTTTACAGCGCCAGCAAGAACCAAATTATCGCTAAGCTGTAGAATACGGAAATTTTGACATTTTCGCGCTTTCCGCGGAACGCGAAAATGTCAAATTATCGCAATTTCCGCGAACGGAACGAAATTTTAGCCCAGGCCTAGTCTCCATAAGGAGTGTTTACAGTAGTTTCTAAATTGTTGTGTGCTGGGAGGCTTTGGGTTATGTAAGTTATTAGGCCTGGGTTGCAGAGTATAACTGCAGGGTGACGGTGGGGGTGAAATATTACCATTGCGAATGAGCAACCTTAATCCCCTTAATACCTGGGGGAGGGGTGTGTGTAGGGGATTATGCTTTTGTAATGTAAGCAGTGTAAACTTACAACCCGGTCTCAAGACTGTTTACGATTAAGTCTGCAAGTTTTCTATTTTTACCGATTTTTACAGATAAATACAGACAGAAAACAATATGGTTTCTGACGACATTTATTTAAGTGTAAAAATATTGAAAATCTGGCTTCTTTTAAGTGACTGTCCATGCTCTTTCATGAATTCCAAGGCCAACAGCTGAGCAGTTACATATTGGGGAATTCAAAACCATGATGGAATTCCCTAAGCTAATGGCCTGTGTTAATATACACTTACAGTATGTGGGGGTGTTGGTATGCTATGTTTGGCTGCTTAATTTGCTAATAGTCACAATCATTGTAGTATGAGTGCACGATTATCAGTCAAATAAATGTGAAAATATATAATTTTATAACTTAATTCATTCACAAAACACAAAATTAAATACTGATAAGATTGCCAAAAAATCAATATGGATAAACTGAAATGTAAAAAAATAAATACCATAAAACCGGGAGCCCTATTTAAGATGCATAACTATGGAATGGTATGTATGGTTCAGACTTCTAATTTGGCCTCCTGGCTGGTTTTTAAATCCCCAAGCTGCAACCACTCAGGCTTTCAAAAAGGGGCCCTTTTTAGTTTTAAATGTCTACCGAAGGACTTGCACATTTATTTACTCTGGCATTGCTGAATAAGAACAGTAACAGTGTGAGAATGAGTGAGGCTGCTATAATTTGACTACTTCTGATTTTCACAGGGGACAATTATTTAACTGTTATTAAAAGCATATTTTTATATACCAAGCCTTTATCCAATATTCTTTAAATAGACTGTATTTGAGTTTGTTACCCAATTTAATGTGGTCGTACACTGACCACAGAAGGATGACAGGCAAAGTTAATCAAGCAAGCATCTGAATCATCGCCATAAGCAGTTAAGTGTCTAAGCCACCAAGCTCGAGTACTTGCGCACAATCAAAGCTAAGATCCAGATGAGGGAAAGAGAATTCAGTTAAATGAGATGTAGGCAATTAAACAGATGCTGCCTAGACGACTACCCAGGCTAAAGCCTACCAGTTCACAGGGCCATGAGTGGAGCCTGTTAGACAGTAATGTGTGACATAAACCGATAGGGGTTGATCGAGTCCCTGTATTGTCGAGTCTGGTAAGTGTTTAGATTGTCCCATTTGGGAGCCTTCAGAGGAATGTCTCTATTGGAGGTCTTAGGGATGGTGGAATTGAGGAATTTTTCATGGCTAAGGACATTGGGCGAGGAAGGGGGTTGTGGATTCCACTGCAGAGAATAGAATCCCTAGATTCTGAGTACACTTCTGAAGCTTAGGGGCTGTGAATGGATCTGTTTGGAGTATCCTGTCAAAACAAGGTAAATATTCTTCCAGGAATAACCTATGTCTTACTGTCTCCTCACTGCTCCTTCTCACTGTTCTGTGCATGTGCATCTCCTTTTGTCTATGCCAGCGGCTTTTAGACCACTCCGCCGCACAGTCGCACTGGGGAGGAGGAGACTGACCGGTGAGAGCACAAGAGCATGTCTCACAGCTCCTATGCCGTGAGCTGAACTCATAAAGTCTCCATGTTAGGACCAGGCAGAATCTGGCTTCCATTTCAATAATAAACGAAATAATAACCCCACCCAACATAATTTCCACACTCAACAGGGTTGCAGGACTAACATTTAAAAAAAGATTAAGCTCAGCGACAGTGGAGCCGGCGCTGCACTGATCATAAGCAAAATTTAACAAGCGGGCGTGTGCAGAAATAAAGAAAAGTGCACCACAACAGACACAGACTGTGTACACTTTTTCCATCTAGGATTTGTTTCTGGATTTACCATAGGCTCAGCTGTGGCTGGGATTCCAGCCTGGCTCCCCATGATGCAGGTTGGGCAGCAGTAGCCACTAGGCCACATCACGCCCTGTGAAAGCTTGGCCCATTTTTGGGGCAAGGTTCCAAGAGGACTTGAGCTGAGCAGAGGCAGGCCTCTGGCTCAAGATTTCAGTGGCTTGCCCACCTATACAGCTCCTAGTGCAGGGTGCAGGGTGCAGTGTGTTTAAAAAGTTGTACATATACTTTTAAATTTTATATGTTCTAGTAGTGAAAAACTCCTAAATGTTTTTTTTTTCACTGCTATAAGCACAATATCTCTCATTGGATAACATTGGGTTACCTTATTACAATTAATAAGTGATAACGTTTGATTAAGTGAATTATTCAATGATGCTACAGTGCACTCAGGGGTATATTCACAAGAACCTGTGGTAACTACTGCAAGAGTAGCGTAACGCAACTTTCAATATCGCAGCCTATTGCGGGAAAATAACCCTGTGTCAACGTGGAATTCACAACAAGGCGGTAGCATGCGATAGTCACCAGATAACGCGCCAAATCTCCATGTGAAAATCAATGCCACGCCGCATAAATGCGATACGCGAACACACAAAAAATACGATGAGGCCAACTGCGGTACAAAAAGTAGCGAAAACCAGCCACAGGCCTGCAAATCCCATGCGTCTTGCGGAACAATGCCCCATAAAAACCACAGAAAAAATACACCAAAAACAATCCAAAGTGCGTAGCAACATGGATGCACCCTGACACAGCGCAGGGGCCAACTCGAACCCCACAACCCCCACAGACTACCAGCAAGGAACAACGGGGTCGGGGAAGGCCAAGGAGAAGAGGAAGAGGAAGATGGGGTGCAGACAGCAGGAAAACAAGACCAGCGTCACGGAGGTGACAGAACACCACCAGCAACTGACCCACTAGCAGACCACCTGGATTGCAGTCGGAGTGCCGAGGAGGCCAATCCAGGAGGCCAATAGGTGCCGACATGACGTGACTACCTTAACCAGGCACAAACCCACTGCCAACAGGAAGGCAGCAACGGCGACAGGAGGTGGCAGTCCAGCTCCACTAGAGGAGCTGAAGGAAACCCAGGCCACAGTCATCAGTGTGGAGACGGTGCAAGGAGTAGGGAGTACGGACACAGCTCAAGAGGACCTGACACAACCTCAACAGGGAGTGCAACGAACAGGGACTGGGGGGACGGGGGGAGTGGGCACAATGGCATACATCCACAATGAGGTGTAGCACACTGCACACCCACAATCAGCCAGGTCCGTGGGCCCGATCCCCTTGGCACAGTGCAGCACATGCACATAGCACGAACAGCACACCCACATTGACCACAATGAGGAACAACACGCATAGCCAACACTGCAGAACAAAGGACACAACTGGCTCTGCACATGCACAGAAACATGCCTACTTCATCTGACGGAGCCGAAAACTGTGAAATGGAAATGTACATGCACAACATCACATCTGTCATGTAGACCAAATGTACACTGTCCCGCAGAAGAATCCAGCACCCCCAAACAGTCACAATGTACATTGCCATATGGTCTGCATGCAAACCCGCACAATGCGCCACCATACATGTCAACACAAAGTCAATACGCACCTCCACTTCACATCGCAGAGGGGCACACAACACCTTCAGCAGAGCACAGAATACAACACATCAGTGATGCCAGGAAGGACCACCATACTGTCGACACCCACCCCCTACAACAGCACATGGATATCCCACACAACCTGGACAGCCAAGCTACTCAGAGGAGAACACCCAGCCTGCAACAGACCACATAGCAGGAAGCACCCACAAGCACAGCTGGCTCACAACACTTCACCCACCCAAACATAGCACCCCAATGCCATGTTTCCTGCATGACAAAAGGAGGTGGCCCAACCAGTGTGGGTGGGGTCCGAACCCATGGAATGCGAACCAGGACACATACGTAGGTGTCTATCACCCTTCAGGGGCCACCAACACCCCACTAAGGAGACCCACACTGCCAGAGAGACACATTCACAGTACAGAACCACGGGCAGGGGCGCTCAAATAGCAATCACACACCCATGTTGGCTCTGTGTACGAAGGCCCTGGCCACTCCCCTTATGAATTGAGTGGGTGACAACAAAGCTAAATGTCCAAGCTCGAACCCTCTGCCTGCGGTGACATGTCTGCATCCGATGTACACAGCACAATGTAATGGTGTAGGGCCCAGGGCCCTCATGCATACAACAAGACCACAGGGACACAAGCAGATATCATGTTGAACTGGCTACGGGCACATGCACCCGGCCCCTTTATTGGCAGGGCCACATGTACAGTGATGCCTGTGCTGAATGTGTGTGGGTGAGTGTAAGCCATTCCGCACGGAATGTCTGGTGCTGGCAACCACTTGAACATTAGACACCAGTGCAACGGAAACAGAAAACACATGCATACATAAAAGAGTCAACTGCTGAGCAACATGGAGGGAGCCGGAGAAAGTCCAGAGGACAGCCAACATGCAAACAGAAGTGTCCGTGAGTTTCAGTGCACTGGGGATGGGACACTAGAGATGAACGCGCCCATGTGAAGAAAAAGTCTCGGATTGTGTCCCTCCGACAGATACCTGATGCAGATGCAGTGTGTTGTGTCATACCTGCATCATCTTCCCCATCAATGTCTCAGGGCCCCCACACTCTTTGAGGTGACATAGCTGCGCAACCTCTCCACTGCTCGAAACTCAATTAGTAACGGACAATGGCTTGCGGTGCACTGAGACACTGGCACCACGTAGGGCCACAGACACGTGTGGTTGTGATGCCATGCACAGACTTGTTGGCACCACATCGAAGTAAGTATAGTGACTTGTCCTATGTCTTAAATGGTGTTCACTGCCATGGTGTAATCAAGACTCAGTTCCAAATGTGTGACCTACCTGACCGTGGTGTAGGCCTGAGGCAGCGGTCAGCACAGGCCATTCACCGAGTGTCGCCGGCATAGGTTAGATAGCCCCACCTGCCTGCGTAGTTCAGGTTCAGTGTCACCACGTGTCCGGACACCTCCTTGTATGTGACCCGGGTTTTGTCCGGACTGAGCCGCATCTTACTCTTACTCCTCTCCATGCGACCACTGGTAACTACTGGTCCGCAGGGTAGTCCTGGTCCCTCATCCATGTATCGCCAGATGGCATTGAACAGGGATAGTGGCACCACATGTCGCTTGCTGGCATTGAACAGGGTTAGTTGCACCACGTGTCCCCGGCTGGCGTTGAACAGGGTTAGTGGCACCACGTGTCACAAGAAGCCCATATGAAACTATGCCTCACTGATCAGGTGGGGACTGGTGCTGTTGACGCTGGCCTGGATTTGGGGTCACTGCCATTTATGACTCAGAACACAGTTTCACACAAGGGACCTACTGGACTGAGGAGTAGGCCTGAGGCGGCAGTAGAGTACGTCAACGGAAAAGGACTAAAGCGGGCCCGTGTCGTGGAGGCCGTGATGGTCTGAGGCTGGCTGATGACGGCTGATAGCCAGAAACCGGTACTAGGATGCTTGATTCCGGTCCAGGGAAGACATGGCTTGGCAGTTCGGGCTGGACTGTTCCCATGAGGCACAGGATCAAGACTAATTCGCATATGGCCATGTCTGAACTGGGGTGGCGTGGTGAGCAAAATACCGATGGATCAAACCCAGATCTGTGACTGGGGGTGAATGTTTTGCCAATGTGCAACATTCCGTCCATCATCTTGTGTGTTTTGCTGTTCACCCTATGTGGGAAGGGTATGCCCAGACGTGGGTCCCGTGCTCACTACGCCACTGGAGTCAAGCTATCCTGGCTGATGACGGCTGATAGCCAGAAACCGGTCCTAGGATGCTTGATTCCGGTCCAGGGAAGTCATGGCTTGGCAGTTCGGGCTGGACTGTTCCCATGAGGCACAGGGTCAAGACTGATTTGCATATGGCCATGTCTGAACTGGGGTGGCGTGGTGAGCAAAATAACGATGGATGAAACCCAGATCTGTGACTGGGGGTGAATGTTTTGCCAATGTGCAACATTCCGTCCATCATCTTGTGTGTTTTGCTGTTCACCCTATGTGGGAAGGGTATGCCCAGACGTGGGTCCCGTGCTCACTACGCCACTGGAGTCAAGCTATCCTGGCTGATGACGGCTGATAGCCAGAAACCGGTCCTAGGATGCTTGATTCCGGTCCAGGGAAGACATGGCTTGGCAGTTCGGGCTGGACTGTTCCCATGAGGCACAGGGTCAAGACTGATTTGCATATGGCCATGTCTGAACTGGGGTGGCGTGGTGAGCAAAATACCGATGGATCAAACCCAGATCTGTGACTGGGGGTGAATGTTTTGCCAATGTGCAACATTCCGTCCATCATCTTGTGTGTTTTGCTGTTCACCCTATGTGGGAAGGGTATGCCCAGACGTGGGTCCCGTGCTCACTACGCCACTGGAGTCAAGCTATCCTGGCTGATGACGGCTGATAGCCAGAAACTGGTCCTAGGATGCTTGATTCCGGTCCAGGGAAGACATGGCTTGGCAGTTCGGGCTGGACTGTTCCCATGAGGCACCGGGTCAAGACTGATTTGCATATGGCCATGTCTGAACTGGGGTGGCGTGGTGAGCAAAATAACGATGGATTAAACCCAGATCTGTGACTGGGGGTGAATGTTTTGCCAATGTGCAACATTCCGTCCATCATCTTGTGTGTTTTGCTGTTCACCCTATGTGGGAAGGGTATGCCCAGACGTGGGTGCCATGCTCACTACGCCACTGGAGTCAAGCTATCCTGGCTGATGACGGCTGATTGCTAGAAACCGGTCCTAGGATGCTTGATTCCGGTCCAGGGAAGACATGGCTTGGCAGTTCGGGCTGGACTGTTCCCATGAGGCACAGGGTCAAGACTGATTTGCATATGGCCATGTCTGAACTGGGGTGGCGTGGTGAGCAAAATAACGATGGATTAAACCCAGATCTGTGACTGGGGGGGAATGTTTTGCCAATGTGCAACATTCCGTCCATCATCTTGTGTGTTTTGCTGTTCACCCTATGTGGGAAGGGTATGCCCAGACGTGGGTCCCGTGCTCACTACGCCACTGGAGTCAAGCTATCCTGGCTGATGACGGCTGATAGCCAGAAACCGGTCCTAGGATGCTTGATTCCGGTCCAGGGAAGACATGGCTTGGCAGCTCGGGCTGGACTGTTCCCATGAGGCACAGGATCAAGACTGATTTGCATACTGCCATGTCTGAACTGGGGTGGCGTGGTGAGCAAAATAACGATGGATCAAACCCAGATCTGTGACTGGGGGTGAATGTTTTGCCAATGTGCAACATTCCGTCCATCATCTTGTGTGTTTTGCTGTTCACCCTATGTGGGAAGGGTATGCCCAGACTTGGGTCCCATGCTCACTACGCCACTGGAGTCAAGCTATCCTGGCTGATGACGGCTGATAGCCAGAAACCGGTCCTAGGATGCTTGATTCCGGTCCAGGGAAGACATGGCTTGGCAGTTCGGGCTGGACTGTTCCCATGAGGCACAGGGTCAAGACTGATTTGCATATGGCCATGTCTGAACTGGGGTGGCGTGGTGAGCAAAATAACGATGGATTAAACCCAGATCTGTGACTGGGGGTGAATGTTTTGCCAATGTGCAACATTCCGTCCATCATCTTGTGTGTTTTGCTGTTCACCCTATGTGGGAAGGGTATGCCCAGACGTGGGTCCCATGCTCACTATGCCACTGGAGTCAAGCTATCCTGGCTGATGACGGCTGATAGCCAGAAACCGGTCCTAGGATGATTGATTCCGGTCCAGGGAAGACATGGCTTGGCAGTTCGGGATGGACTGTTCCCATGAGACACTGGGTCAAGACTGATTTGCATATGGCCATGTCTGAACTGGGGTCGCGTGGTGAGCAAAATAACGATGGATTAAACCCAGATCTGTGACTGGGGGTGAATGTTTTGCCAATGTGCAACATTCCGTCCATCATCTTGTGTGTTTTGCTGTTCACCCTATGTGGGAGGGGTATGCCCAGACGTGGGTCCCATGCTCACTACGCCACTGGAGTCAAGCTATCCTGGCTGATGACGGCTGATAGCCAGAAACCGGTCCTAGGATGCTTGATTCCGGTCCAGGGAAGACATGGCTTGGCAGTTCGGGCTGAACTGTTCCCATGAGGCACAGGGTCAAGACTGATTTGCATATGGCCATGTTTGAACTGGGGTGGCGTGGTGAGCAAAATAACGATGGATTAAACCCAGATCTGTGACTGCCAATGTGCAACATTCCATCCATCATCTTGTGTGTTTTGCTGTTCACCCTATGTGGGAAGGGTATGCCCAGACGTGGGTCCCGTGCTCACTACACCATAGGAGTCAAGCTATCCTGGCTGATGACGGCTGATAGCCAGAAACCGGTCCTAGGATGCTTG
This sequence comes from Triturus cristatus, assembly GCF_964204655.1. Classification (NCBI taxonomy): domain Eukaryota; kingdom Metazoa; phylum Chordata; class Amphibia; order Caudata; family Salamandridae; genus Triturus; species Triturus cristatus. Next base: position 311,474,691 of record NC_140588.1, on the reverse strand, counting down.
ATTCCGGTCCAGGGAAGACATGGCTTGGCAGTTCGGGCTGGACTGTTCCCATGAGGCACAGGGTCAAGACTGATTTGCATATGGCCATGTCTGAACTGGGGTGGCGTGGTGAGCATAATAACGATGGATTAAACCCAGATCTGTGACTGGGGGTGAATGTTTTGCCAATGTGCAACATTCCGTCCATCATCCTGTGTGTTTTGCTGTTCACCCTATGTGGGAAGGGTATGCCAAGACGTGGGTCCCGTGCTCACTACGCCACTGGAGTCAAGCTATCTTGGCTGATGACGGCTGATAGCCAGAAACCGGTCCTAGGATGCTTGAATCCGGTCCAGGGAAGACATGGCTTGGCAGTTCGGGCTGGACTGTTCCCATGAGGCACAGGGTCAAGACTGATTTGCATATGGCCATGTCTGAACTGGGGTAGCGTGGTGAGCAAAATAACGATGGATTAAACCCAGATCTGTGACTGGGGGTGAATGTTTTGCCAATGTGCAACATTCCGTCCATCATCTTGTGTGTTTTGCTGTTCACCCTATGTGGGAAGGGTATGCCCAGACGTGGGTCCCGTGCTCACTACGCCACTGGAGTCAAGCTATCCTGGCTGATGACGGCTGAGAGCCAGAAACCTGTCCTAGGATGCTTGATTCCGGTCCAGGGAAGACATGGCTTGGCAGTTCGGGCTGGACTGTTCCCATGAGGCACAGGGTCAAGACTGATTTGCATATGGCCATGTCTGAACTGGGGTGGCGTGGTGAGCAAAATAACGATGGATTCAACCCAGATCTGTGACTGGGGGTGAATGTTTTGCCAATGTGCAACATTCCGTCCATCATCTTATGTGTTTTGCTGTTCACCCTATGTGGGAAGGGTATGCCCAGACGTGGGTCCCGTGCTCACTACGCCACTGGAGTCAAGCTATCCTGGCTCATGACGGCTGATAGCCAGAAACCGGTCCTAGGATGCTTGATTCCGGTCCAGGGAAGACATGGCTTGGCAGTTCGGGCTGGACTGTTCCCATGAGGCACAGGGTCAAGACTGATTTGCATATGGCCATGTCTGAACTGGGGTGGCGTGGTGAGCATAATAACGATGGATTAAACCCAGATCTGTGACTGGGGGTGAATGTTTTGCCAATGTGCAACATTCCATCCATCATCCTGTGTGTTTTGCTGTTCACCCTATGTGGGAAGGGTATGCCAAGACGTGGGTCCCGTGCTCACTACGCCACTGGAGTCAAGCTATCTTGCCTGATGACGGCTGATAGCCAGAAACCGGTCCTAGGATGCTTGAATCCGGTCCAGGGAAGACATGGCTTGGCAGTTCGGGCTGGACTGTTCCCATGAGGCACAGGGTCAAGACTGATTTGCATATGGCCATGTCTGAACTGGGGTGGCGTGGTGAGCAAAATAACGATGGATTAAACCCAGATCTGTGACTGGGAGTGAATGTTTTGCCAATGTGCAACATTCCGTCCATCATCTTGTGTGTTTTGCTGTTCACCCTATGTGGGAAGGGTATGCCCAGACGTGGGTCCCGTGCTCACTACGCCACTGGAGTCAAGCTATCCTGGCTGATGACGGCTGAGAGCCAGAAACCTGTCCTAGGATGCTTGATTCCGGTCCAGGGAAGACATGGCCTGGCAGTTCGGGCTGGACTGTTCCCATGAGGCACAGGGTCAAGACTGATTTGCATATGGCCATGTCTAAACTGGGGTGGCGTGGTGAGCAAAATAACGATGGATTCAACCCAGATCTGTGACTGGGGGTGAATGTTTTGCCAATGTGCAACATTCCGTCCATCATCTTATGTGTTTTGCTGTTCACCCTATGTGGGAAGGGTATGCCCAGACGTGGGTCCCGTGCTCACTACGCCACTGGAGTCAAGCTATCCTGGTTCATGACGGCTGATAGCCAGAAACCGGTCCTAGGATGCTTGATTCCGGTCCAGGGAAGACATGGCTTGGCAGTTCGGGCTGGACTGTTCCCATGAGGCACAGGGTCAAGACTGATTTGCACATGGCCATGTCTGAACTGGGGTGGCGCGGTGAGCAAAATAACGATGGATTAAACCCAGATCTGTGACGGGGGTGAATGTTTTGCAAATGTGCAACATTCCGTCCATCATCTTGTGTGTTTTGCTGTTCACCCTATGTGGGAAGGGTATGCCCAGACGTGGGTCCCGTGCTCACTACGCCACTGGAGTCAACCTATCCTGGCTGATGACGGCTGATAGCCAGAAACCGGTCCTAGGATGCTTGATTCCGGTCCAGGGAAGACATGGCTTGGCAGTTCGGGCTTGACTGTTCCCATGAGGCACAGGGTCAAGACTGATTTGCATATGGCCATGTCTGAACTGGGGTGGCGTGGTGAGCAAAATAACGATGAATTAAACCCAGATCTGTGACTGGGAGTGAATGTTTTGCCAATGTGCAACATTCCGTCCATCATCTTGTGTGTTTTGCTGTTCACCCTATGTGGGAAGGGTATGCCCAGACGTGGGTCCCGTGCTCACTACGCCATAGGAGTCAAGCTATCCTGGCTGATGACGGCTGATAGCCAGAAACCGGTCCTAGGATGCTTGATTCCGGTCCAGGGAAGACATGGCTTGGCAGTTCGGGCTGGACTGTTCCCATGAGGCACAGGGTCAAGACTGATTTGCATATGGCCATGTCTGAACTGGGGTGGCGTGGTGAGCAAAATAACGATGAATTAAACCCAGATCTGTGACTGGGGGTGAATGTTTTGCCAATGTGCAACACTCCGTCCATCATCTTGTGTGTTTGGCTGTTCACCCTATGTGGGAAGGGTATGCCCAGATGTGGGTCCCGTGCTCACTACGCCACTGGAGTCAAGCTATCCTGGCTGATGACGGCTGATAGCCAGAAACCTGTCCTAGGATGCTTGATTCCGGTCCAGGGAAGACATGGCTTGGCAGTTCGGGCTGGACTGTTCCCATGAGGCACAGGGTCATGACTGATTTGCATATGGCCATGTCTGAACTGGGGTGGCGTGGTGAGCAAAATAACGATGGATTAAACGCAGATCTGTGACTGGGGGTGAATGTTTTGCCAATGTGCAACATTCCGTCCATCATCTTGTGTGTTTTGCTCTTCACCCTATGTGGGAAGGGTATGCCCAGACGTGGGTCCCGTGCTCACTACGCCACTGGACTTAAGCTATCCTGGCTGATGACGGCTGATAGCCAGAAACCGGTCCTAGGATGCTTGATTCCGGTCCAGGGAAGACATGGCTTGGCAGTTCGGGCTTGACTGTTCCCATGAGGTACAGGGTCAAGACTGATTTGCATATGGCCATGTCTGAACTGGGGTGGCGTGGTGAGCAAAATAACGATGGATTAAACCCAGATCTGTGACTGGGGGTGAATGTTTTGCCAATGTGCAACATTCCGTCCATCATCTTGTGTGTTTTGAGGCTGCCAAGGTCGCGGTACTCGGGCCTGGGACTTGCGCCGGAACGTGGTGGGCCCTCCTTGACACACGCCCGTGTCGGCAGGTGACCAGTGAGGGCTGGCTGCGCAGGGGCGGGCCTGACGTGTTTGTGGTCCAGCGTGCCGGGGTCCGGCAGGTGCACAGTGTCGCAGGCAACTCCACGATGCGAGGAAGGTGTCGGCTTTGTGGCGGGGTGAGAGGCGCCGCCCTGGCAGAGATGTTGGGGTTTCCGGAAGAGGTCCACACCCAGGGCTACCTGCTTCTTATTCACACCCCGACGCTGGTGTGGCGTACACTGGGCCATCCTACTACAGTGACGCTTAGGGGGGGTTATAACAGGCAAGATTTCCATGAGGTCCCCCACTGGCTGTGGTGACATGGTTGCAATCATGGTCCACTACACTCCATACACCAGAGGTGTATGTCACCATGGAAATGGGTGTGTGCTGCATACTGCGGTCTGTCCGGCACATCTCTGCCACTCTTGTCATTGTATACTTTCCCAATCATGGTACTACTGCATCCTTCACACATGCCTGTTTGCCACCTCTCCCCACATTTGGCTGTTGTGTGGCTGAGGTAACATGCCGTTGATGGCTCATGTTCACGGCTTGGCCAGGTAACCATTGTGAGTTGTTCTGTCGTGTCTGGTGGGTGGGCATGTTGTTGTGCATGTTGGTTGTGATTTTGTGTGTTTTGCTGTTCACCCTATGTGGGAAGGGTATGCCCAGACGTGGGTCCCGTGCTCACTATGCCACTGGAGTCAAGCTATCTTGGCTGATGACGGCTGATAGCCAGAAACCGGTCCTAGGATGCTTGAATCCGGTCCAGGGAAGACATGGCTTGGCAGTTCGGGTTGGACTGTTCCCATGAGGCACAGGGTCAAGACTGATTTGCATATGGCCATGTCTGAACTGGGGTGGCGTGGTGAGCAAAATAACGATGGATTAAACCCAGATCTGTGACTGGGAGTGAATGTTTTGCCAATGTGCAACATTCCGTCCATCATCTTGTGTGTTTTGCTGTTCACCCTATGTGGGAAGGGTATGCCCAGACGTGGGTCCCGTGCTCACTACGCCACTGGAGTCAAGCTATCCTGGCTGATGACGGCTGAGAGCCAGAAACCTGTCCTAGGATGCTTGATTCCGGTCCAGGGAAGACATGGCCTGGCAGTTCGGGCTGGACTGTTCCCATGAGGCACAGGGTCAAGACTGATTTGCATATGGCCATGTCTAAACTGGGGTGGCGTGGTGAGCAAAATAACGATGGATTCAACCCAGATCTGTGACTGGGGGTGAATGTTTTGCCAATGTGCAACATTCCGTCCATCATCTTATGTGTTTTGCTGTTCACCCTATGTGGGAAGGGTATGCCCAGACGTGGGTCCCGTGCTCACTACGCCACTGGAGTCAAGCTATCCTGGTTCATGACGGCTGATAGCCAGAAACCGGTCCTAGGATGCTTGATTCCGGTCCAGGGAAGACATGGCTTGGCAGTTCGGGCTGGACTGTTCCCATGAGGCACAGGGTCAAGACTGATTTGCACATGGCCATGTCTGAACTGGGGTGGCGTGGTGAGCAAAATAACGATGGATTAAACCCAGATCTGTGACGGGGGTGAATGTTTTGCAAATGTGCAACATTCCGTCCATCATCTTGTGTGTTTTGCTGTTCACCCTATGTGGGAAGGGTATGCCCAGACGTGGGTCCCGTGCTCACTACGCCACTGGAGTCAACCTATCCTGGCTGATGACGGCTGATAGCCAGAAACCGGTCCTAGGATGCTTGATTCCGGTCCAGGGAAGACATGGCTTGGCAGTTCGGGCTTGACTGTTCCCATGAGGCACAGGGTCAAGACTGATTTGCATATGGCCATGTCTGAACTGGGGTGGCGTGGTGAGCAAAATAACGATGAATTAAACCCAGATCTGTGACTGGGAGTGAATGTTTTGCCAATGTGCAACATTCCGTCCATCATCTTGTGTGTTTTGCTGTTCACCCTATGCGGGAAGGGTATGCCCAGACGTGGGTCCCGTGCTCACTACGCCATAGGAGTCAAGCTATCCTGGCTGATGACGGCTGATAGCCAGAAACCGGTCCTAGGATGCTTGATTCCGGTCCAGGGAAGACATGGCTTGGCAGTTCGGGCTGGACTGTTCCCATGAGGCACAGGGTCAAGACTGATTTGCATATGGCCATGTCTGAACTGGGGTGGCGTGGTGAGCAAAATAACGATGAATTAAACCCAGATCTGTGACTGGGGGTGAATGTTTTGCCAATGTGCAACACTCCGTCCATCATCTTGTGTGTTTGGCTGTTCACCCTATGTGGGAAGGGTATGCCCAGATGTGGGTCCCGTGCTCACTACGCCACTGGAGTCAAGCTATCCTGGCTGATGACGGCTGATAGCCAGAAACCTGTCCTAGGATGCTTGATTCCGGTCCAGGGAAGACATGGCTTGGCAGTTCGGGCTGGACTGTTCCCATGAGGCACAGGGTCATGACTGATTTGCATATGGCCATGTCTGAACTGGGGTGGCGTGGTGAGCAAAATAACGATGGATTAAACTCAGATCTGTGACTGGGGGTGAATGTTTTGCCAATGTGCAACATTCCGTCCATCATCTTGTGTGTTTTGCTGTTCACCCTATGTGGGAAGGGTATGCCCAGACGTGGATCCCGTGCTCACTACGCCACTGGAGTCAAGCTATCCTGGCTGATGACGGCTGATAGCCAGAAACCGGTCCTAGGATGCTTGATTCCGGTCCAGGGAAGACATGGCTTGGCAGTTCGGGCTGGTCTGTTCCCATGAGGCACAGGGTCAAGACTGATTTGCACATGGCCATGTCTGAACTGGGGTGGCGTGGTGAGCAAAATAACGATGGATTAAACCCAGATCTGTGACTGGGGGTGAATGTTTTGCCAATGTGCAACATTCCGTCCATCATCTTGTGTGTTTTGCTGTTCACCCTATGTGGGAAGGGTATGCCCAGACGTGGGTCCCGTGCTCACTACGCCACTGGACTTAAGCTATCCTGGCTGATGACGGCTGATAGCCAGAAACCGGTCCTAGGATGCTTGATTCCGGTCCAGGGAAGACATGGCTTGGCAGTTCGGGCTTGACTGTTCCCATGAGGTACAGGGTCAAGACTGATTTGCATATGGCCATGTCTGAACTGGGGTGGCGTGGTGAGCAAAATAACGATGGATTAAACCCAGATCTGTGACTGGGGGTGAATGTTTTGCCAATGTGCAACATTCCGTCCATCATCTTGTGTGTTTTGAGGCTGCCAAGGTCGCGGTACTCGGGCCTGGGACTTGCGCCGGAACGTGGTGGGCCCTCCTTGACACACGCCCGTGTCGGCAGGTGACCAGTGAGGGCTGGCTGCGCAGGGGCGGGCCTGACGTGTTTGTGGTCCAGCGTGCCGGGGTCCGGCAGGTGCACAGTGTCGCAGGCAACTCCACGATGCGAGGAAGGTGTCGGCTTTGTGGCGGGGTGAGAGGCGCCGCCCTGGCAGAGATGTTGGGGTTTCCGGAAGAGGTCCACACCCAGGGCTACCTGCTTCTTATTCACACCCCGACGCTGGTGTGGCGTACACTGGGCCATCCTACTCCAGTGACGCTTAGGGGGGGTTATAACAGGCAAGATTTCCATGAGGTCCCCCACTGGCTGTGGTGACATGGTTGCAATCATGGTCCACTACACTCCATACACCAGAGGTGTATGTCACCATGGAAATGGGTGTGTGCTGCATACTGCGGTCTGTCCGGCACATCTCTGCCACTCTTGGCATTGTATACTTTCCCAATCATGGTACTACTGCATCCTTCACACATGCCTGTTTGCCACCTCTCCCCACATTTGGCTGTTGTGTGGCTGAGGTAACATGCCGTTGATGGCTCATGTTCACGGCTTGGCCAGGTAACCATTGTGAGTTGTTCTGTCGTGTCTGGTGGGTGGGCATGTTGTTGTGCATGTTGGTTGTGATTTTGTGTGTTTTGCTGTTCACCCTATGTGGGAAGGGTATGCCCAGACGTGGGTCCCGTGCTCACTATGCCACTGGAGTCAAGCTATCTTGGCTGATGACGGCTGATAGCCAGAAACCGGTCCTAGGATGCTTGAATCCGGTCCAGGGAAGACATGGCTTGGCAGTTCGGGTTGGACTGTTCCCATGAGGCACAGGGTCAAGACTGATTTGCATATGGCCATGTCTGAACTGGGGTGGCGTGGTGAGCAAAATAACGATGGATTAAACCCAGATCTGTGACTGGGGGTGAATGTTTTACCAATGTGCAACATTCCGTCCATCATCTTGTGTGTTTTGCTGTTCACCCTATGTGGGAAGGGCATGCCCAGATGTGGGTCCCGTGCTCACTACGCCACTGGAGTCAAGCTATCCTGGCTGATGACGGCTGATAGCCAGAAACCTGTCCTAGGATGCTTGATTCCGGTCCAGGGAAGACATGGTTTTGCAGTTCGGACTGGACTGTTCCCATGAGGCACAGAGTCAAGACTGATTTGCATATGGCCATGTCTGAACTAGGGTGGCGTGGTGAGCAAAATAATGATGGATTAAACCCAGATCTGTGACTGGGGGTGAATGTTTTGCCAATGTGCAACATTCCGTCCATCATCCTGTGTGTTTTGCTGTTCACCCTATGTGGGAAGGGTATGCCCAGACGTGGGTCCCGTGCTCACTACGCCACTGGAGTCAAGCTATCCTGGCTGGTGACGGCTGATAGCCAGAAATCGGTCCTAGGATGCTTGATTCCGGTCCAGGGAAGACATGGCTTGGCAGTTCGGGCTGGACTGTTCCCATGAGGCACAGGGTCAAGTCTGATTTGCACATGGCCATGTCTGAACTGGGGTGGCGTGGTGAGCAAAATAACGATGGATTAAACGCAGATCTGTGACTGGGGGTGAATGTTTTGCCAATGTGCAACATTCCGTCCATCATCTTGTGTGTTTTGCTGTTCACCCTATGTGGGAAGGGTATGCCCAGACGTGGGTCCTGTGCTCACTACGCCATTGGACTCAAGCTATCCTGGCTGATGACGGCTGATAGCCAGAAACTGGTCCTAGGATGCTTGATTCCGGTCCAGGGAAGACATGGCTTGGCAGTTCGGGCTTGACTGTTCCCATGAGGCACAGGGTCAAGACTGATTTGCATATGGCCATGTCTGAACTGGGGTGGCATGGTGAGCAAAATAACGATGGATTAAACCCAGATCTGTGACTGGGGGTGAATGTTTTGCCAATGTGCAACATTCCGTCCATCATCTTGTGTGTTTTGAGGCTGCCAAGGTCGCGGTACTCGGGCCTGGGACTTGCGCCGGAACGTGGTGGGCCCTCCTTGACACACGCCCATGTCGGCAGGTGACCAGTGAGGGCTGGCTGCGCAGGGGCGGGCCTGACGTGTTTGTGGTCCAGCGTGCCGGGGTCCGGCAGGTGCACAGTGTCGCAGGCAACTCCACGATGCGAGGAAGGTGTCGGCCTTGTGGCGGGGTGAGAAGCGCCGCCCTGGCAGAGATGTTGGGCTTTCCGGAAGAGGACCACACCCAGGGCTACCTGCTTCTTATTCACACCCGACGCTGGTGTGGCGTACACTGGGCCATCCCACTCCAGTGACGCTTAGGGGGGGTTATAACAGGCAAGATTTCCATGAGGTCCCCCACTGGCTGTGGTGACATGGTTGCGATCACGGTCCATTACACTCCATACACCAGAGGTGTATGTCACCATGGATATGGGTGTGTGCTGCATACTGCGGTCTGTCCGGCACATCTCTGCCACTCTTGGCATTGTATACTTTCCCAATCATGGTACTACTGCATCTTTCACACATGCCTGTTTGCCACCTCTCCCCACATTTGGCTGTTGTGTGGCTGAGGTAACATGCCGTTGATGGCTCATGTTCACGGCTTGGCCAGGTAACCATTGTGAGTTGTTCTGTCGAGTCTGGTGGGTGGGCATGTTGTTGTGCATGTTGGTTGTGATTTTGTGACGTGTGCTTTGCCAGAGTTGTGATTTGCATAGTTGTGGAGGTGAGGTGAGTGGGGTGTTCATTTGGAATTTACCAAGGGGCTGTGTATTTCCCTTGGTGCCATCCTGGGAACGTTGGTTGCTGATGGACTGTCGGAGGATGGAGGAATCATGCACACTGGCTGTGTATTTGAAGGCAACATTGTTGGAGGTTCCACGGTGTTCTGTTGTTGCCTGCACATTGGGGTGGGACATGTGCTTTCTGTTGCGGTGAATGTGTGCTGTGTCACCAGGGGGCACAGGTGGGACATGTGTGCTGTGGATTGCCCCCAACACGTGCGTGCATCCTGCTATGGCTATGGTCCTTGCTTGGTCTCCAGCGTGACCTGCGCATTCTGTTGGACGTATGGGGACTGAGGTACCAGGGTGATGGTGATATCTAGGACAGGTGTGAGGGACTTGGATGTGGCTGGCAGTAAGACTCATCCGACTCTGGAAGGTGTTGGTTGAGGGGTGCCAGGGGCCAACAGGTGCACCCAAGCCAGCAACTTGGTGTGGGCTAGGATGTTGGTTCTCCTCTGTGTTGGTGAAGGAGGCCTGTTGGGCGATGATGGTCAGGATGCGTGGGATAGTTGTCCCTTTCAGCCTGTGGCAGACGGTGACATTGTCAGAGGTTGGGTCTGTGCAGCTCTTACGCTTCCTGGGGGTCTACTGTCTTTGTCTGCGCTGCGTCTGTGGTGGTCCGGGGGGGTTGTTCCGGGTGTGGGTTGTGGTCCTGGGGTGGTGTCGGTGGGTGTTGTGGCCCTCTTAGGTGTCCGGACCACTTGATGGGTGGCTCCATGGCATCTGTTGCCCTTCCAATGTGGCCCTGGGCTGTGCTCCCTTTGTTGTGCAGGCTGCCGTCCGACTTTACACCAGGTCAGAGCAGGTGTAGATTTCCTGGTGCTAACGTGCCTTATCGCCTGTTTTGTGTTTTTATCGCAGTTCTGTCTGGTGGTTGAGAATGTTGAGGTGTGATGTTGTTGCAGCTTTTGGCACGGGAATGCCCACTCTGCATCTCATTAGCGATAGTTGCGGGGGGCCTCTGTGGCGATGTTTTTTGCAGCTGCTATCGCGGCTAAACTGGTGCTGTGGGCTGTTAACACCAGCTTGTGAATGGGCGATAGCTTTATCATGACTTTGGCTGCGATAAAGTGCCATTGACTCCGCGATAGTTCCTTATGGATATGCCCCTCAGTGTCCAAAAAATTCTTGTGATGATGGTTCACTGTTTTTTCTGTGTAGCATTTCCTGTTCCTGTAATGAGGTCTTCCCGAGTGCTGGTTCGAATTCATTGTTGAGGCCCCTGATGAAGGGTCAGCATTGACCCGAAATGCATTGGGTTCCATAAGGATATGGATGATTAATACAATTGCCACCAAGGAACCATTGGAAAAATGGCAAAAACGTGAAATAATAAATCACAAAATGAAGATTTCATTTTGGATGCAGTGTTTATTATTTGACCTAAATGTTGATAAACGTTAGAAAGTGGAAAAAGAAAACGACCTAGTTTTCTGAAATAAGTGCTCCTGTCAGCCGGGTAGGGATCATTCCTTCCTGACTCTCTTGTTAGTAACGTTTGATTAAGAACAGGTTTAAGTGTCATGTTTAATCTCAAATGAATTGTAATTTAAAACCCCTCATAATGGTAAAGTTGGATTTTAAGTCAAATTCTGAAAATACTACATTTAGAAAGTAAGTATTTTCTTGTCCTATTCATTTAGTGCCTGCAGTCCGTGTCCTGGGTCATGTGAATAGGTGTATTTGGCAGCTGGCCTTTGTGTTTTCCTCCCAGACAGTGAGACAAAGGGGTATTAGGTGTTGGCAGGATGGACCATTATGTCAGGATGGGAGGGGCAGAACTGTTCTCTGCCCCACTAACATAGGAAAGGAGCTCCCTCAGCACCCTCACTAAGAACGTGAGACCAGGCAATTGTCACCCCAGACACTATGGAGCCTGGCAGGGGACGGAAAGACATTCCAGAACTAGATATGGGGGAAAATTAAGTAGTTTCTCCCACTACAAAGTTGACACCAGGTATACATATTGGACCCTCAGACCAACTCTTCAGTACATTCCTGAACCTCTGGAAAGAAGAAGGACATCGTTGCTGCCAGAGTACAACCCTGCTGCTTGATGCCTGCCCTATTCTCTGAGAAGGAAGACTGGACCTGCTCCCTTCATCCCAGGCTAACCTGAGTAACTCCACTATCAGTTGACTGACCTCCAGTTCTGAATTATAGTGACACAACAAGTTCAAGAGGCCGCTCTAAAACTGTCCAGCAGATCTACTGCAACTGGACCCACCTGGACGTGCAACTGGAACATCCTCAGCCCTGTTGACCTCTGATAGAGTCCCTGATCCTTACGGAGTACCTCCTCATCATGGATGGTCGTCACTGTAGTGCGAAGAACAGGTGAGGCGTCATGGACGATAATTGCTGTAGCGCAAAGATCCTATTGGGTGTTGCAGATGGTCATTGCTGGAGCTTGGCATTAGCGGCCACCGTGGGCTGCCACTGTTGTGCGAAGAGAGGGGTCCACCGGAGCTTCGCGTGGGTGGATGGCATGGACAGCAAAATCACTTTTCCTTTTCTTTAGAGGAGTGCCAACTGATACCAGCCAAGGATCCAGGATTTGATGAGGTACCCCTTAAGGATCAGGGACTTTATCAGAGGTCAACAGGGCTGAAGATGTTCCAGTTGCAGGTGCAGGTGGGTCCAGTTGCAGAAGGTCAGCTGGACAGTTGTAGAGAGGCCTCTTGAACTTGTTGTGTCTTGGCTGACCTACAGTTCTGAATTATAGGGACACAACAAGTTCAAGAGGCCTCTCTACAACTGTCCAGCTGACCTACATCATACCACTCTGACAGCCATTCTAGCCAAACACAAGCATGCTTGAGCAGTCATAAATATGTGTCAGCCAGCATCCCTCTCGTCATACCTTGTCTGTATGTATTCAAATTATCTGAAGGCATGGTTTATGGGGCACTGTCGGGGGGAGTTGCAGTTCTTAAAGCACCATGCATGCTGACGTCAACCTATGGAGAGAACATCTTGATGGGGCTGTGGCCAGTATGAAGAACATATTGTGCGCCTTTGCCCAGCTTTGTTGAATGAGCGTAAAATCAGGTAAGGGTGAGAATGGAACAAATTCTACATTCATACTTGTTGGCAGGCGATTATTGCAGCCTTCAATCCAAAAATACTTCCTCAAATATTCAGCTGACTAAAATCATCTCACTTGCATCCAACAGGCTCAGCCATCCAGCGACATTATTGGGGTGCTCCGCTCCCATCCCCCGTGCACCCGCAGTAGGCCCGACCCCCAGAAATCCACTTCATGACCAAACTGCTGCTCCCTTCATTGCACTGGCACTTTATGAGTTATTTTCCCTTTTTTAAGTAATGCTGGTATTTAAACAGTCTTTGTGTTTCTCCAACACCAAGTGTGATGTAACCTTGATGATAACAGTTCTTCTGAATAATTTGCTGCTCCATCCTTTGCACTAGCTCCTGCAGGACATCTTCGCCTACTAGCAGACCAATGTGGTATGTTACTTTAAACTGATTTAAGTGGCCCTTTGAATTAGGCAAAAGTGACTGTTTGTACTTTTTTTTATCTTGCATTGCTGTCCTTACTATTTTTATTAGGTCCTTCTTTGCACTAGCACTTGCTCTTTTATGCTAAAACTGGTTTACGTGGCCTTTGCATTAGGCAAATTCGACTGATTGCACTTTGTTTACCTCGTATTGATGTTCTCATTGTCTTAATTAGGTCCATCTTTTATGCTACAGTGACATGCCAAATGATTTTAGTGTGACGTCATTCTGATGACAATTGTTTTAAGGAACACCCACCTGCTATATCTTGCGCACTAGCACTTGTGAGACGTTTCTTCACATTAGTAGATCAGTGATGTGTGCTTCTATGGCCTCTGTGCTAGGAAAAAGTGACCAATTGCACCTTTTACTTAATGTATTGATGTTTTTATTGCTTTTATTAGGTTGTCCTTTTCCCTAGTACCTTGGTCCTCTATGTATAAGTGACTCGCAAGAATTGTCTTAGCCCGCTGTACTGTTTTAGACTGTGCGCTCTTCCTCTATGCCGAGAGTTTCTCCTATTTTGCATGTCTTGCACTCCTATTTTTGTAAAATTGTAATGATTTTAATTCACTGTACACAGTAAGGATTATTTAATATGAGACCTTTTCTATGGGTCCGGGGTAATAAGTGATTAATTGGCAGCATCTGTGGAGGATACCATTGTTTTCAATTGCTGTTTCAGAACTCTTTCATTTAATTTGGATAAGAGTTATTCCTTTTAAAAACCTGACTCTCAAAAGCTGGCAATAGCGAGCAGTCAAAGCTTAATCCAGGATGTGATAAAGGTATTGGAACTCTAATATAGTTTTTTATATTAATCATAGTCAATTAGCACCTTATCCAGCCCAGCTATGTCTTTTAAAATGAAATAAAACACCAAGATATGTGTTATGTGACAAATAGTGCCCCAATATCTTAGAAATCACTGTGTGTGCACAATGTCTTGCAAAGTGATAACAGACAGTTATCCACCATGCACGACTTAAGCGCTGCGATTCCCAGGGAAGGTGCTAGGCTCAGGTAGGGAAAGCAGAGGATCCACAGTTGACGACGGACCTATGGCCACGCCAGTTGGTGAGATACTTTTTTAATACTATGGGTGAACTAGGCTCTTTTCTTGGGCTGTCTTGCCCAATGGTGCACAAGCCAAAAGGCTGCTGCAGCATTCAGGTTGGTGTGCGAAGAGTCAGTCTGACTGTGCTTGGAAAGTGAGCCGGCTCATTGTCATGTACAGGATGACAATGGACTGGCCTGGGCAAGCACAGTATGATGTACGCCTCCTCCCACAGCAAATAATCCCAAACATCAGGGAGTGACTGTTGCGAAAAGAACAGTTGATGGACAGAATGCAGAACAATGTCATACATTCACCCCAGTAGAGAGATCTGGGCCTAAATCCATCGTTTTATTGCTCCCCATGCCATTCCATGACAGTTGGGCCACAGGAAATGGGTGCTTTTCAGAAGCACAGTTAGAACTGGCCTCCTGTTGGAGGTGTGGATTACAAGGGGGAATGTACAGGAGATGGGGGTTGCAGGGGAGGAGGGCAGGAGAGAAGCGAGGGGGAATTCCATAGAGTATATCAATGCACATGGAGTGATCTGCCAAACACCGAGGCTAAATAAGTAGGTTACCCAGTAGCTTCAGGGAGAAAGATCTTGCATTGGAGGTTGGAAGACCAAAAGTGGTTGATTAAGTATCTGGGGAGTGACTGGAGTGACTTGTGGATGATGGAAATGGTCTTGCTTTCAATCATCACTTTAGCCAAGATCTATTGAATTTACCTGAGGGCAGGTGCAATATGTTTAATATTACTTAAGCCAAATATGATTTGAGCAGCATGATTCTGGCACCTTTACAATTTGGCAAGTGCCTCTTCTAAGATATTAGGGCCATTTAAACTATATGTCTCTGGTATTACTTTAGCTTTATTTTGCAAGTCAAGCACCTCCTCTCCCAACTTACCTATTCCACGCTGCTAGATTTTCTTTCCATATAGCTGTAAACGACACAATGCCTACTATAGTAAACCCTTTTTGTTTTGTTGCTTTAATGTATCTCCTTGGTGTCTGGCTGTTAATATAGCTAAGGTAGTCTTGTTTTTCTTTTTTAGCTATGTCTTCTGTATATCTTTAAGTTAGCTCAGCTCTCTGCATCTCTTCAAAATTGAGCTTGAGGGTAACTGCTGTGTTTACGCACCCAGGGCCTGATTCACAAACCAAAACTTACACTTTTGTGTAAATTTATGAATGTTTGCTATTCACAAAACTATTTTGCTGGTAGTGTCTTTACAACTGTGGATCATCACACATAAATAGATAGAACTGTCCAATCCTTTTATGTGCTGAGAATCAGCAGTCTTAAAGATACTACTTGTAAAAACACCTTTGCGATTAGCAAACAATTGTGAACTTTCAAAAAAAGTGTATGTTTACCTTTTTGAATCAGGCACGGTGTGTGCATGTCTGGTTCAGTCTTTGGTGCTTCTGCGTGCCAATATATTAGACACCCCACCTGTAAAGGACATTTGTGCTGTCTCCTATTCTTCTCTTTTGGATTTTCTGTGTTCTTTTGTGTACTGCATCTCTTGCAGGTTACTTATCTGGTCAGGTCACGTATCTGTTTGTGTTGATCTCCCCCGTGCCGCTGAAAACCAAATGCCTTATCTTGAACTGCACTGGTGTAAAGCCGTAAAGGTGGAGCTGGGGAATCACTAGAAGACCTGCTGTATAGTTCTGGGACAATCTGACTTGGAATTTTTATTCTTCCCTAATCTGGAAACAATTAGTGGACATTTGAGTAATCATATCAGTTTTGGAGAGATCTAGGCCTCATTGTTTTCATTTTTTTCAGCCAGTTGGATTAAAGTAATGTATTTTCACATAATAATACTTCTTTAAAGTATACGTACTTATTTCAGGATTTAGAATTATTATTTATATTTGTAACCATTTTAGTGATATCCACACTAGGTAAATAGTTTCTTGCAAAGGTGCTTCAAAAATGCCAAAAAAGGAATGTTCAATTGATATCACTTCTGTGATTTCACATGATCGTAGAAGGACCTTGCATGTTTCTATTCTGCCCCCACAAATTCTGCCCGCGCAAACCCCAGAACTGGTCCTGGTGAGGCATGCCAACTAACAGAACTCTTGTCTTGCAGTTGTCGTCTGAAAAGGTGAGTGAAGCTTGCACTGCTTCAGCACATGCCACAGCTACGTGTGTTTGATGAACCATTCACTTCTCTTTCCTGTGCCATTAGTGTTCTGTATTCGTGATCCATATTCTCTGTAGGGTTTGGTCAAATTTATAAGACAACTAGTCATGTTGTATGCCAAGTGTACAATTAGTCTTGTGAACAGAGGTTCTACACAGGGGAAAGCTGTAGACTAACCCTTGTATTCAGTGCCCAGTCGAGCATACATGAAGACCCAGCCCGAAGGGTACTTGGGGCAGCATAATAGATGCAATGCATGGGCACATTCAATGTATACCCTCTAAAATAGACAAAAGGTGATGAAAGGAATGCTTGCAATAAGTCTAACCTATGGCAGTAATTCTGGGTAGCATTCAAACCCATCATTATGTTTCCCATGATGCCACCTCAGTTTAGACCTAGCCATTTGCATCCATACGCAAACCAGTCTTGACTCTGCTCCAATAGGAGCAGTCCATCCTGAACTGCCAGGCCAGGTCCTCACTAAAGTGGAGCACAAGCAACCTAAAATGGTTTTGCCCTGACTGAGGCTCTTCACTCAAGTGTATCTCGGTTCCAGTGGCACAGTGAGCAGTGGACTGGTGTCTGGACATACCCTTGGCTACTTTGGGTATTGCATTAAACAGACACAAGGTGATGGTAGAAATGCTTGTAATAGCTCTAACCACTGGCAATTACACGGGGAAGCATTTCAACCCATCACTCTTTTGCCTACATTGCCACCTTGGTTTGCAACCAGCCATATGCAAACCAGTCTTGACCCTGCTTCAATAGGAGCAGTTCAGCACAAGCAGCCAGGCCAAGCCATCACTGAACCAGAATACAAGCAAATCAAGACTGTTTTCACCTTGTTTGGGACTCTTCATTCAGGTGTAGTTTGATTCCAATGACACAGTGAGCACAGGACCCACACCAGGGCATATCCTTAGCCACTTACGGCGTTACAACAAACACACAAAAAGTGATGGGGAGAATTTGAATATGTCTTGACTCTGCTTAAATAGGAACAGTCTAGCCGAAAACTGGCAGACATGGTCCTCCCTGAAACAAAACACGTACCACTCCCTGTGGAGGACAGTAGGAGGTGATCTTGCTGTGGATCCTGGAGGAGCGAGTCCCTCCTGGAACTTCTGTGGACCAATTATGACTGGAAATCCCTTAAGAGAATTACCCCAGACTGTGGTAAGACACACTGGTGCACTGGAAGGGCCAGGAGCCAGTGAGTCCTAGGAACTGCAGGTAGGCAGTGTGGTCTACCATGAAAGCCATGTGCCACTGCTGCTAGAGACCTTGGCCGAGGAGAATACAAAGGACCTTCGAGTAGAAGTACAGGTTTCTGTCCTCTCTGGTGATGTTAGAGGCTAGGAGGCTTAAACCTAACACTCCTTGCGGCTAAAGAGAGACAACAGCATAAAATGCAATTTACCTCATGCAATTTGACCCAAAAGACTCAAGATAATGGTTTCTGCTGCTCCCCTTCACAGAGAAGCAGCCCGGTGTGTCCCCAGTGCCACTGGATGAGAAAAGCCTGTACTGTTTTGAGCAGTTTCAAAACTACCTTGATGCTCCCCCTTTCACTGCTGCATGTCTCCAGGTAGGGCCAATGCCCTGGGGGCTTGATAAAAAAATGAGTGCTGTTGTGCTCTACAGTTTCTACCCATGGGGAAGGCCAATGGCTTCAAGGACCCGGGTCCAGTGTGGAGCGTGCCGCAGTCCATAATTTGGGCTACCGGGGAGGTCTAGTGCCTTAGGATCATTGTTGAGTGCCTTCCTCATTCCTCATTTGTTCCTCATGTATGGGGATAGTGGGGACCACAATAATCTATAAGCCTCACCTATGCAGATGGGAGTAAATAAGTGAATGGAGTTGACTCCCACGCGGTGTCAGATTACCAGAAGCCTACAGGTACTACGGAGTCTGGCGGGTTTCCGCAGGATCCACAACATTAACGCTGTGAGTGCTCTACTTGAGGTCGGGGCAACCGAGGGAAAAAAGTGGCAAAGAGGGCAGTTCAGTAACCACTAAACAAAGCAGAGGAAACTGACAGCCACATCCCTGGGCAATCAAGTGGGGCGGGAAATCTTCTTGGGGGACTGCAGGATTTGCCCCATTCAGCATCAGTGATTACGCCGCCCAGTAACCTTTCCCATCTCCCTCACAAGCCACCTAGTGAGTCCAGGGATGCTGCAAGCAGGGTAGGATAAAATCACTTCACCTGGTGTCCAGCCGTAACCAGGGTTATCAGGGCATGTAAGATTGGGTGCGTTGTCTCTTGCATCTTCGCATTGCCTATTCATCCTCTCCTTCTGAGGTCAGTACATTTGGTAAAATTAAAATGTCAGTGGAACAACTGACAGTCCCTAGAAAACCAAAACTTCAGGCTTTTTTTTTAAACTTATTTTTATTGACATTTCCTATATTACATTTCAATACACAAGCATTGAATAAATCAACAGACAGCATCCTCCTATTAAATCAACGTATTCCTACAAACTATACAATCTCAGGAGATCTCTGGTCAATGGCTCAAATGTTTATACCGCACTATATTTCAATAATCAGGTGGATGGCGTCCTCAAAATCGCAATATACAATGACAATGTCTAGTATTAAATATACATTTCGTCCGAGTCTTTCACGTGGGTGGCCGGTAGTATTGCATTAGGGTATGACAAAATAACTCAGCACCAATAAGGAAAAAACAAACAACTTGTATAACAAACTCAAAATTGAGCAGTGGAGTGGTATGAATTAGAAAGCAGCTCTTCGTATCTGGGGGGCTCTGAGCTTAAAGGCAGAGGGCCCTCCAGGGCATAGCAAATGAGAGGGAAGAGCTTCCCTCCCCAACATTATACAACCTTTGCCTTATCTCTTGTCTCCACGGCAATTAGGTTGAGTAAAGTAACACATACGCCCTTGCCTATGCAAAGATAGGAGCAAACCATCAGGGCTCAGTGTCATCACTCAAATTATCCCGCTCTCCCTCCCCTTCTTCCTCACTAGTGTGCACCGGCTGCTCCCATGACATCATCATGTCCTTCCATAATTCGGCTATGGGGTGTATCCGCACCCCTCCAGCCTCCTCCCAACTCAATCCTCTACACTCAGCACCCGCCCAATTAATCACATCTCGATTCCAGTGGTCAACTGCTGGTCCCTGCGCAGACTCCTATACTAACGCTATTCTGTGCTTAGCAAGACCTAAGGCACGGTTGATCAGTCTGCTCCCAACCTTATGTTTCCGTGGGCAAGGACAGAGCCCAGCAAGCATACCCAGGCAGTAGATGCGAGTTCCCTCCCCAGCACCTCTTTAAGTTTAGAAACAATGGCGTCCCAGTAAGGGCGTATTATTTGGCAATCCCAGAGCATGTGCATGAAATCAGCATCTGGGTGGGCACATCTCGGGCAGTTTCGTATATCCCCCCCATAAGTGATGTTGAGTTGGTGAGCGGTCATGTAGGTCATATGAATGACATTGAATTATATATAATTAGGACACATGTTTTGGGAAATCTTCTTGGGGGACTGCAGGATTTTACCCCATTCAGCATCAGTGATTACGCTGCCCAGTAACCTTTCCCAACTCCCTCTCAAGCCACCTAGTGAGTCCAGGGATGCTGCAAGCAGGTTAGGATAAAAACACTTCACCTTGTGTCCAGCCGTACCCAGGGTTATCAGGGCATGTAAGATTGGGTGCATTTCAGGTTCTCCCTTCCCTACCCCCACAATTGTCCAAAGGTGCGTTCTAGGGCTTCATTATGCAAGAACTACCCCGGAGGAAGACAACTACAATCCACCAGTTCCTCAAAGGGAAGGAGATTTTTGTTCAGGTAACAGTCTCCTACATTGTCCACCCCTACCTGTGTCCAAGACACCAGTTGATCTCCAGTAAATAATGACATAGGGGTGCTGTGTGGTAGCACCACAAGGGGGAGCATAGGGGTATTTCTTGTTTTTTTTCTAACTTCATCCAGGGATCTCTTCTAGGCCTGTAGTGCGGTGCGCTGCAACACTGAGCGATACGGGGTGGGGTGCTCGAGACCAACAATTTTGCCAACAACAAGCAGGGGAGACCATCCGGCTCCGACAAACATATGCCCTCCTCATTCACCTCTTCTAACCACTGCGCCAACCATTGCAGTTGGGCAGCCAGCATATAAAACTCAAAATTTGGTACTCCCAGTCCACCTCTGTCATGGGGCACTGTAACGTCCTCAAGGAGACTCTTGGACACCCACCGTCCCACACTAATTCTCTCTGAAACGAGATTAGAGGGTGAAACAAACCCGGCGTCATTAAGACTGGGAGGTTGGCAAAATAATATAGGAGCTGGGGTAACATTACCATCTTGGAAAGAGAAATCCTAGCCATAATAGGGAGTTGTAGGGTGCACCAAAATTGAACACAAGATTTGAGTGACCTCACTGCCCCACCTAGGTTCCCCTCCTTCAAATCTTCCAGAGAGTGAAATATCTGGATACCCAGATACCTAAAGGAGCGGGAGGCCCACTGAATTTCCAGCTGCGAAACCACTGGCCTGGGTAGTGGTCCCATTATAGGAAACAGGTACGTCTTGGCCTTATTAACCAGGAGACCTGATACTCGTTGGAAGCTCTCTAAGATCTGCATTGCTGACGCGGTGCCATTCAGTGCATCCCCCAGATAGAGCAGCAGGTCATCTGCATGAAGCGAGATAGTATTTATCCGAGCACCCACCCTAAGACCCAGCCCTGCACCTGCCAGTCAGGCCTTCACCGCCAGCGGCTCTATTGCTAAAGCAAACAGGAGGGGCGAAAGATGGCATCTCTGTCATGTGCCTCGGAAAATCATATATTGAGCCGAGATTACCCTGCCTGTTTTGACCCTCGCAGTTGGGGACGCATAAAGTAGCTGCACCAACTTCACCCAGTCGTCTCCAAGGCCCATTCATAACATGACCTCAAAAAGGTATTCCCAGCTGATCATGTCAAATGCCTTTTCCAGGTCAATCGACAGCACTGCTGCTTGCTAGTCCCAGCATGGTTCTTCATCATACAACAGGGAGTAGAGTCTCCGAGGATTGTAGGAGGTACAGCGGGAAGGAATAAAACCATTCAGGTGTGGGTGGATAAGAGTTTTCATGTGCGAAAGCAGCCTACTTGCAAGGACTTTACTAAGAATTTTAAAATCCAGGTTTAACATCGAGAGGGGCCTAAATTCTGTCACTCTGGCAGCTGTCTCTTTGGTTTTAGGGAGTGGGATCACAAGTGCATCCGGTGTTGTACCAGGTAACTCACCCCGTTCAAGTCAGTCGGCGTAGAGGGTCTCCAGTCGTGGCTTCCGACTAGCAGCAAACCACTTGTAAAATTCATCCGGGAGGCCATCCGGTCCCGGCGTTTTACCAGTCGCCATGTTACCAACAGCTGCACAAATTTCGTGCACTGTCACCGGGCCTCCCAGCACATCCAACGCCCGGCAATCCACCACTTGCAGTGGCAGGGGGTCCAGGAAGTCCTTAAGGAGGGATGGGTCAACCACTGCCACGGCAGTGTACAGCCTCTCATTGTAACTGTGGAAGGCACTATTAATATCCTCTGGACGATAAAGGAGCCCCCCTGTTTCCCGACGCAGCTGGGTGATAGACGACCCACGGGCTTCCGGTTAGATCAACCATGCTAGGAGTCTTCCGGTCCTCCTCTCCTCCCTCTGCATCCTATCCAGGTAGTCCTTGAAACTATGACACAGGAGTCGATTTAGTACCTCCTGGTAAGCCGCTCTCATCTCCCGTAGCGGAAGCAAGGATGTGGGGTCAGCATCCTGAGCATTGTCCAATGGCGTAATTTCTCTTCCAATTCTAAGACCTCACCCCATATTTCCCGGTGTGCCCCAATTGACTGTCCCATACAGTGCCCCTGCACCACCACCTTGAAGGCCTCCCATTCTACCAAGGCAGAGGAGGCCGTATGTGCATTTGTGGAGAAGTAGGATTCAATAAGCGTCGCCAGGGAGGACAGGTAAGGGACATCCTCCAATGCCAGCAGATTAAGCCTCCAGGAAGGAATCAGAGGAAGCCTCCCCAACGGTTGGTAAGTCATCAAGTAACTGGCTGTGATTGGACAGGGTGCGCCCCAAGTATTCTGTATATGTAATGAAGCTAGTAAGTGTCGGCGTACAGAGAAAGGTGTCCAGTCTAGTGTGCACCTGGTGGATCGGTGAGAAGAAAGAGTATTCCCTGTCTCCCTCCTGTTGTTGTCTTGAGATATCGACTAAACCCGAGTGTTGGATCCAATCCCGTAACCCCGTGGCCGTGCGGTATGACTGTGACCACGGGAGTGGCTGGTGGGAATGATTAATCGCAGCGTCCGCTACACAATTGAAATCCCCTCCTAGTAATACCTGCCAATCCATATGCACTGCAATTCTGGCCGATAAAGAAGCCAGGTACGTTACCTGATTTTCGTTGGGTGCATATATGTTGCCTAGTGTCATCACTCGCCCTGCCAGCCTACCCACCGGAAGGATATACCTGCCCTCCGTGTCTATCATAGAGTCCGTGAGGTCAAAAGGGACACCAGGTTTTATCCATATCAACAGCCCTCTCAAGCGTCTGAGAAGGCTGTCGCAAAGACTTGCCCCCTCCACCTTTTGCGGAGGTTCCCCACTTTGTCCGCGGCCAGGTGCATCCCCTGAAGAAAGGCGATATGTATATCTCTGCTCTTCAATTAAGAATAGATGTTGTGCTGCTTAGCCATGGACCCCATGCCTCTTATATTCCAGGTCAAAAACCTTATGACATTATGCGTTTGCACCACAACAACAATGAATCAATCGCCCACCACCCAGCAAAGCCTCCCCAAGCCCAGCCCAGTTCCCAAACTTGTGTTGAACCACTCCATTCTGCAAACAACCAAAAATAAAAGAAACATTTATGTAGCAACCATGCTGCTGAACAACTCCCAGACTCCAGGGCAGTCTGGCAACGGCCAGCCACCCAATCAGTGTGTAAAACATCGAACACTAGCTGAAGCCCAGCTCCGGAGAGGTAGGGGACTCAGTGGGGGGTGGCAAAGATAAGTGTGTTATCCAAAGCGGGTAAGGTGCCCAGGGCGCACCGGCCCAAGCTCAATGCGGTCTAAACCTGGCCCCAAGCAGGCATCAGGGGTCTCATCACCTCCCAGGGAGTCACTGATAGCATCTTGATGGTTTCTTCATCAGATGATCTCGTTTGCAGTGTTGGGGGTCACCACTGGCAGCGTCACAGTGCCACTATGAGAAGAGTCTGATTCTATCCCCTCAGTTTCTCTCGAGGAGCGAGACCAAGCCTCCGAGCGGGGTCTCCGATCCAGCATGATGGCCGCTACTGCCTGCAGGGCCTCATCTCTCTCTTTTTCGGTTTGCGAGGACGTCTGCTCGAGGTCCCCTTTCTGAGACGTCTCCTAGGTCTCTTCTTGGGCTCATGATTATCAGAGGCCACCGCTTGCCCTCGAGCCGGTTGGGGAGCCCCGGTTTTGTACGCTTCTAACCATTCCCAGGCAGATTTGGGGTAATCGCAAAAGTGTGTCTGTCCATATAGGAGTATACGTAGTCGGGCAGGATAGATCAAAGAATACTGGAGCCCCTCCTCTCTCAGTGCTTTCTTGACCTCCAAAAAGGAGATCCGCTTCCTCTGAACATCCAAGATGTAATTGGGGAAAATGGAGACTGTACCATTATCTTCAGCACATGGGCCTTCCATCCGGGCTTTATGTAGCAGGGCATCTCTAACCCTGAAGTGGAGAAGTCTAGCCTCACACTCCAAAGTGTAAAAGGTCGATAGGCCCTCAGGAGCCACCACAGTACAGAGCCACTGCTCTAGGAAGGATACTATGTCAGCACCCTCAGTTCCTTCAGGTAGTCCAAGAACTCTAATATCGTCACTCCTATTACGCCCCTCGGCATCTTCTGCTCTTCACTCCAGGGTGCGGACACAATCTGTGAGGTCTCCCATTAGCGCCACCAGTGTTTTCTGCACCGGTTCAAGGACTGTGATTCTGCATTCTGTGTCCTTCACTCTTTCGGCTAACTTATTGTGCTCCTCTCTGAGTAGACTGAGGCCCACTGACACCGTGGTGATGTCTTGATGGAGGGTGGCCTTGGTGTCAGCTATAGCCTCCAAGATTATCGTCAGTTGCTGCTGTACCGGGTAGCCCAGGTCGCTTAACGCATTTACTGGGAGAGTTTCTTCTGTTTCCTGGGCAGTCCCGGTCGGGGTCCCTCTTGGTTTACCATGACAGCAGGACCGCCTCAGACTCTTCCCTGCTCATACCAGTGTGCCTCTAAATATCACCGCCCAGGGTCATCTCGTACACTGCGGGGTGTCCCAGCCAGCCTCCCCCTTACACTGGCACCAGGCTCCCAGGGATTTGCACTCAGGTTCCAGCTATGTCTCTCTTACGTGCTCCCGCATGGCCCCATGTCTCTTTCCTCTTATGGCAGCCCCATTCAAAGCAGTACACAACCACAGGGTCGTATCCTAGGGATTCTTCCTCACCTCAATCCGGGGCTAATCACTCTCTCGTGGTCTTCAGCGAAGTCAGCGAAGTCACACAGTTCGTGCCCTCAGTGGGTGTACGTTGAAGCCCCACCCTGATTGTGCCACATCAGATGTCCCCCAGCTGCACCTGGCCTGCACAAAATCCCTCAGAAAATGTTTGGCGGCTGGTCCATCCCACAGACATTCCCGGCAGCCAGTGCGTTGTCACTGCGCAGGTGTTTCTCACCTAGTACTCCGTTGGGCCCTGGTATGCTATTCACTTGGGACTACCCCCCTCTCCCAAGGCCCACCACAGTTAACAGTGTACGGGGCCCGTTTCTGGTGAGGGCAGGATCCTCCATGAGGCCAGCCCGGTCGCCGTACACAGTCCCAGCAACACCCTGTTATCCGGATCTTAGTGCCCCAACTCACCTTAACTATCCTTCGTGGTGGTGGACGGTCACATAGGAGTGCAGCATGACTCCCAGTGATCTGTCCACACCTCTGGTGGCCTAAGGTACAGCCATACTCTTTCTTCCACCTGCCTGCGGTCGGGCACCTCCTCGGATCCTCACAGGCTGTGAAGCGGGTCGGGGGTCGAGCCGCTAATACAGGGATATGCTGTTCAGGCTATGTCCAGTCACCGTGAGTCCCGGCAAAGCAGCCAAATTGCAGCCCGCAGTTCACCCTTGCATACACCCCAGCACCTCCCCAGAGCACTACTCCTCACGCGTCTCCTGTATGTGAATCAGGAGCTGGGCAGCCAACCCAGGGATCTACAATGCAGGCCCACACCATTCAGGGGCTACACTCCAGCTCATAAGGAAGTGTGGCTGCCCCTAGGCACTTCAATGCACCCTCTGGCCTCAGAGTGAGCCGCCAGCTCTCGGCGGGAAAGCACGCTACTCCGCAATCTCCGGTGTCACTGTGGATCTCCACTGTTTAGTCAGCGTTAGCCCAGGCCCTCCGACATCGGGCCCGGCGATTTCCAACCTGGCTCACCGCAACTCCTCGGGGCTCACAGTCAGCGTTCGCAGGGTCCCTCTCCTCTCCTCTCCTCTGCCCTGCTCAGCCGCAGCCCCACTGCACTTTTAGGACACGCCTCCAGTCTGTCACCAAACGTTATGCCGCCATATTGGTGTCCGCAGGCCGGCTCTGTCAATGCACAGCATTCAAGCGCATCAGTGCCCCGAGCCTCTACTGCGGGGCTCTGATCTCCAGATTCATCCCGGGGTGAGTTTTGGACCCTGTCCACCACCTTGGTGATAAGATTACTACGGGCCGGTGCGGAGCTGCAGGCTCACACGACTGCCATGTTCGGCTTCCAGGCCACGCCCCCAAAACCAAAACTTCAGTTTTACATGTTTTAAAAGTAAGTTATTTTCCAAATTCTTTCCCCATTTAATGTTGTCAGCCCTAATTCCTAAACAGAATGCATAGATGAGGAGCACTGTAGTAACCAAAATATTCTGATCATGGACCCAATTCTGACAATGGCTTCCAAATACATCCGCTTGGAGTTTTGGCACCACCTCTATCAGTCTTGAAAAATATTCTGTGGGGCAGGTTTACAAGACCCTTGCGACACATTTGCGTTGCCGTTGCATCACTTCTGTGACACAGTGGCGTCGTAAACAATGCACCACATTGCGACATATTTACAACGTGACGCATCTAAGGAGATGCGTCACGTCGTAAAGCCCTGCGCCACATTATATCTGCGCCAGGTATAATGTATGCAGGGTGGGAGTTCCGTCGCAAGAAAGCCTCGTAAAAGTGACGCAGTGAAATCTACAAGATTTCACAGAGTCACTTTTACAATGCCGCTGCATCAAATCCTTACACCTGCTTGAAGCAGGCGTAAGGAGTGACGCAGCATGCTAGGTAGAGGCCGCCCCTGAGCATTGCTGGAGGTGCGTCGCACTTGCGACAGGACTCCAGCAATGCGCCACCCTTATCACAGAAGATGCGACACGCTCTGTCTATCCTTGCGCCACAGTGCGCTGTATTGTAAATGCGACGCAAGGGTAGTTTTGCGTGTCACATCTTTATTGGCGCATCCCTGCTAATATGCAGAGATGATCCAGTCCTTGTAAATCTGCCCCTCGATTCTTTTTATTGCAATCAGAGTATAAATACTGTCAGTTAAGTTTTTTGGAGCTGAACTTATTGATACACTGAATTGTAAATTCCAGGCAGGGTTTGTTAGATTTGTAAAATGAGTGAATATGTATAGGAGAGAATTACCTACAGTGCTCTGGTGTGAAGATTTTTTGCATAAAGACAAGACCCAACCCAAGTGTGGTACAAATATTTTGCCCTGAGACCAGAGTAATTTTTGCATGCCACAGTGAGGCTTTTATTTCGAAGGAAAGTGATGGAGCATGTTAGCCTTCTTGGTGTAACGCCGTGCTCCGTCACTTTGGAAACACAGTCTGCACCGTATTTACAACAATGCAGTGCAGCTCTGCGTTTTTCCCCGTGCTGGTGCTAATTACAGCTGCTAGGCACCAACGCAGGCACCCTTCCATCATAGTGCAAGGGTGCCTGCATTGTGGGAATGATTGTTTATGTGCAGGAAGGTATCCCTTCCTGCACATAAACAATCTTAAATGGCGATTTCTAACTTCTATGTGTGCTGCTTTGTGCAGCACACATAGAAGTTGCAACTCATCATTTTTTTAAATGATTGTTTATGAGCGAAGGGACACCTTCCTGCACATAAACAATCATGCATGGTGTTTTGCACAAGGCAGCACACATAGAAACAGAATAAATGAGAAGAAATAAAGCATTTCTCCTCGTTTCACCATATTAAGACCAGGATTTCCCTGTTATTAATTTGAGTGCTGCCCCATATTTACGCCACCCTTGTAAATATGGGGCAGCATTAAAATCAATGGATGTTGCGGCAGAATGTCCAGCGCAACACCCATTGCCCTCCTCATTCACGCTAAGTTTAGCGTGAATGGGTGTCTTATTTACAAGCCAGCGTTAAGTCTCGTTAAGTGGCTCTTAACACTGCCTTGTAAGTAAGGCGAAGCCCAAATCGCCACAGGAACATCGAGAATTGTGACGTTCCTGTGGTGATAAGAGCTTGTAAATATGCCCCTTAGTTTGGATCTGGACAGAGCCATTAAAATTGTTAAAGATGAAGGAGCAAATTTACCAAGGACTTGCATTGTCTATTTTGTTGAAGGCAAGTCCTTAAATGGGATTTAAAAAGCCACACATGGGGCTACTTGCCCCGCCTTGCATGACTTTGAAAAGAAATGTGACAGATGCAGCATTACATTTCGTTTTGATAGGCGTTCCATTGATGAAGCATGGGAATTCACATGTATCCACCCATGGCATTTGACTCAATCCCATATTTACTAAAGCCAGTTAACCTGGGATTGCCCCAGAATGGTGCGCCTACCACAGGGATGCATAACGAAGAGAAATATATTTATTTCCTTTTACTTCCACTTTCTATATTTGATGCATTCTGCAGCACACATAGAAAGAGGAAATTACCTCTCAGGATTAGGTGTACCTTTCTGCACAAAAACAATCCTGCTTATAACGCAGGCACCCTTGCAGCATGGCGCAAGGGTGCCTGCGTTAGTGCCAGGCAACACACAGTGCACCAACGTTAGGAATGAGCAGAAGTGTACCATATTTTAGTAGATATGGCACATTTCAGTTTTCTTCCTTTCACGCAATGCAAGAAAGCAAGCTGCCCTACTTTTTTTCGTATTATAATAGTAAATCTACACTAGGCCTGGGCCAAAATTCCGTTCCGTTCGCGGAAATTGCGATAATTTGGCATTTTCACGTTTCACGGAAAGCGCGAAAATGTCAAAATTTCCGCATTCCGCAGCTTAGCGATAATTTGTTTCTTGCTCGCGCTGTAAAATAATACATTCTCGCGTGCGCGCAATCGCCTTACCTGAATCCCCGCGTTCGCCGACAAGTTTTCCCGATCCGGTCGCGTTCTCCACGAGATGTTGGATTGTTGGTAGCCATTTGCGCTGTCTCGCGACAGTTCGCGCCCGCAGTAACGTCATGCGTCGCGCGATCACGTCTTTCTTCTCGCGATCATGCACCGCGAGACAAGTGAAAACAAGATGGCCGCAACCGCTTGGGTAAGTTGGCGAGCCGCGACCACGCAGAAAATACCGCGAACGGGCGGGGAAAAAACTTCCGCATCTTCGCGATATTTCCGTGTGTTGGTGGAGATTTTTAACATTTTCGCGATAATTTTCGAAAGTGAATTTCGCAAATTCCGCCCACCCCTAATAAACACCCAAGTTTTAATTTTATTGGAAAATGAATCCTTGACAATGACTATTTGGGAAATCTATTTGTGTTCACATGATGCTACTTCTTCGGTGCTCCGCGACTGCCATTGATGGGATGAGAACATTACAAAAGCAAAGCAAAATAATAAAAATAAATACTATCCTGTTTCGCACCCACAAACGCACTCTAAAACATATAGAAACGGCAGCCAAGGGATTAACTCAACTTTCTGCTTGGATGGAAAATCATTGAGTTACATACTTAAAAGTCAATTTCTCAAAGAATGTCAAAGTCATTTCTCTAAGATAGAGAGGCTATCAAAATGATTCCATGTACATGCAGACTCTTGTTAGGATTGTTAAATGCCACACAGCAGGTATAGCGCTATGGTCTATTGTGAATGGTTACAATGTCGCTGTGTCAGATTTAGCAATTCACACATACCTCAGGCGGATAGCTTCAAAGTAGCAGGAACCCTATTTTCATGGCCCTGAACTGTATTGTGCCCAGTTTAATATAACAAATGGTTTCCTCAGGGGTGCAAGAACTTTCTGAGTAATCTTCGCACAGGGCAAATTTGCATGTTTTGAAACATCTTTTTATTCATCCAGTGTAGAGCTCTAAAAACACGCACATGGCAAGCAATCAAAGAGTGAACTGATGTCAAACTGTTCAGAAAAGAACTATACTTTTTTTTTTATCTGAAGCTCAGTGTGGCTAGAGAAAAATAGAACTTGTATGAAGTTTCCCATTTATATATTTTCATCAACTCATTCTGTAGTTTGTCACCTTACGATTTTACAAAATGTTTGCAATTAAAATTGAGTTCTCAGGTGATACCTACGTAAATATGAAAATATTTTTGTCACTAGAAGGTGTTCAGTGGTGCCTAGTCTCTTGACCACAGTACCTTAACTTTAGCATAGAAGTTTAATCAAAGTTGGGAACAACCTGGCTTTTTGTCGTTAGCAAAATTCAAATTTTTAAGGCACAATAGAGAGCTTCCTTGAGAATATCAGAATATAATCCATAGATTTTTTAAACTGTAGTTTTATTAGCGTTACTAAACAAAATATCCCTGACAGATGGAAGGGAAAAACACACATAGAAAAAAATATTTATTTCTCCTCTTTTCCCAAATATATAACACACCTATTTTACTTCCCTGTAGCCTAAACTTCCTTTCTTCTTTTATGTGGTCCCTTTTTCCATTCCATGCATGTTCACTGTCCATCTTCTCTCCCCAGTCACTGTCCCCTTTTCACCTAGGAAGCAATTTCAGAACGGCATACTTGGAACCCCGCTGGATCCCAGCCTTGCCCTCGTTGGGGCGTGAAAAATAAAAAAGAAGGCTGGACTACCGATTTGGCTTATGAAAAAGAGGGAACTAACTAAAGCGGGCTAGCCAAGGTGGAAGGGGGAAAAATAGGATGAAATATAGACCACTTTTATAGTGTTGTAAAAATAAGGCAAGTCACTAGGAGCTGTTTCCAAGCTGCAAAAATCTAAGGGGCTCATTTACAAGCCCTGTGTGCCGCATGAGCATCACTATTTGTGACATTCTGGTGGTGCACAGGGCTTAGCCATAGCTACAAGGCCACGTACAGCCAACCTGTGTGGCTTTTTATGGCCGTCTAGACATGGAGTGAGACAACGCAGCACAAGTCGCTGCGTTGTCTCACATTGCGATGGGGAGGCATGCCATGGGTGTTATGGTGGGTGTTCCCACGTAACAACAATGGCATTTGACACATTTCTAGATTCACACCAAGCTGTAAACCTGGGAATGCGTCAAAAGCCTATGCCTCCCCAGGAAAGGTGTAAAGAGGAGATATTACTTTATTTCTCCTAGTTTTTTACTCTTTCAATGTGTGTGCTGAATTCAGCGGCAAGCATAGAAAGAGGAAATCTCCTCTATTGATAATTTTTTGTGCAGGTAGGTGCCCCTTCCTGCACAAAAACAATCATCCCCGCAACGCAGGCAAACTTGCACCACGGTGTAAGGGGTCCTCCGCAGGCGCAAGGCAGCTAATTAAGCAACAGCGCAGCGAAAGAGGACAGAAATGTGTTGTATCTGATAGATACAGTGGATCCCGGTCATTTTATTTTGCCAAAGGGCAGCACAGCAGGAAGACTTGTGGCATTGTCCGACAGCAACGTTTTGTAAATGAGGCCCTAAATGATGAGTCACATTCCAGTGACCTAAATTCCAGCTATTTATTGGCCTCATAAGTGTCCACTTCCTGGTACATCTTTATCATATATATTTACTAATGGATTAGGTGTTGGATTGGATAATAAGTGATAATTTGTCCACCACTCGTAATTCTGATTCCTATGCAAACTGCTATTTGCACAAAACTTTGGACGTCGCTGTTAGAACTGGGGGTCTCTAGTTGGCAGAGGTAGGTACCTTTGACCAAATAGGGACCCTTGCTTCTAAGTCAGGGAAAGGGGATTACACTGCTGGATAACCCCTGCTCACCCCCTTGGTAGCTTGGCACGAGCAGACAGGCTTATCTCAGAGGCAGTGTGTTAAGCATTTTTGAACACATACAGTAATACAGTAAAAACACTACGGATGGACACCACACAGGTTTTATAAAAATAAGAATTCTTTATATAGACTTAATACAAGACCACAAACAACAAAAATCCACAATACTGTACTCAAAAATAGACTTAAAGATGGTAGAAGTCACTTAATTCAAGTTGATGATAAATGTGACAAAGTTCCCACAAAAGTGTCTGGATGCGTAACGCAAAACAAACAAAAGGATCGCAGGGATGGAGATGCGTCGGTTCCTTGCTTCGGGGGAGATGATGCGTCATGCCTCACTGCTTGCGCAGAGTGGGGGATGAGTCTTGGCCCTTACCGGAGAGGAGGTGATGCGTTGATTCTCGTACTGCGTTCCGGTTACGATGCGACAAGATGGCGCCTCGATGCGTTGTGACAATCCGGTGCAATGCGATAAGATGGCGCCCTTGATGTGACGAGGTGAATAACGATGTATGCACGCCTGTCGTCCGTGCGGCAAACTTTGTAACTTTGGAGCCGTGACAGGCCCTGCGACCCGCTTCTCCGGTGATGCGACAGCTACCTCTGCGGCGGCAACACACTTCTCTGGTGATGCGTCGGGTAACAGGTTTGACGAAGGCACGCTTCCCTGGTGATGCGGCGGCGACCTCTGCGGCAGCGACACACTTCTCCGGCATTGCGACGGCAACAGCTGCGACTGTGAAACGCTTCTTCTCGTTGAGTCACGCTTCCAGCTCCCAGCGACACGCAGGCTTCTGCAGAAAGAATTCCCAGCAAGGAAATTCAGAGGGAAGCTGGTGGTGAAGTCTTTTATCCCTGAGACTTCAGCACAAGGCAAGCACAATTTCATGCCCTTGGAGTAATATTCTGCAAGATGATGAAAGTTCTTTGAAAGTTCCTTCTCCTCTCCTTGGCACTGAAGACACCACTGTAGGCCAACCCAGCAACCCAGCACACTGGCAGGGGGGCAGTCCAACTACTTTCAGCTTCCTTGGGTCTTCTCCTTGGCAGAGGTTTGTCTTGTTGTTCCAGAAGTGATCTCAAGTCTTGGGATCTGGGTCCCCATATTTATACTACTAAATCCTTTGTCCTCTGAAGGCAGAGGGGCCTGTACCTAGTCCAAACCAGTTCTGTGCAGCCCTGGAGGACTTCTTTTACAGGACTCCTTCTTTCCTTTGGCAGGGTGGGCCAGGGACATCAGACGCACCACAGGAGGTGGAGCCAATATTGTGGAAGGCAGGCACAGCCCTATTCAGACCCAGGTGCGACTCCTCCCACCACTCTACAGGCAGATAGGTCTATTCAGCCCTGTGCTGACTCACCCTGCCTCCTGGAATCCCCCAGCCCCTGTCACTCAGAAAACCAGACACACAATACACAAGCTAGCAGAGGCAGGCTGGATGGTTAGGTAAGAGAATACCTACTTTCTAAAAGTGGTATTTTCAAACACAGAATGTTAAAACCAACTTCACTAAAAGATGTATTTTATCATTCTGAGTTCAGGCATACTAAACTCGAATTTCTACCATGTTCCCTGGGTCAGTTAGGATTATAAAATGTTATAATCAAACTGCCCATTCTGGCCTAGGGGGACTGATAGCCTTGCAATAGTGAAAACGAAAATAGTAGAAATCCACTATTAGGACATGCCACACACACCAGGGCATGTCCTACCTTATACTTACAATGCACCCTGTCCTTGGGCCTACCTTAGGGGTGTCTGATATGAAGAAAATGGAAGGTTTAGGGACTGGTAAGTGGCTGCACTTACCCAGTCAGCGTGGCAGTACTAGACTGCACACAGGCTCTGCAATGGCAGGCCTGAGACACACTTTACAAGCTGCTTCTGTCGGTGGCACAACCAGTGCTGCAAGCCCACTAGCAGCATTTGATTTACAAGCCCTGGGCACACATGGTGCATTATACTAGGGTCTGACAAGTAAATCAAATAACCCAATTATGTAGTCACTCATCAATACATCAATTTACCATAGGGAGCACTTGTACTGTGGCACTGAATAGCAGTGGCACAGTGCCCAAAGCATCGAAACCAGCAAAACATATCAAAAACAGAGGAGGCAATCAGAGATAATGAAAGGGAGACTCACGCCAATGGTACCAGGTTTAACAGTCGCCCTAACCTTGTAAACAGGGACACAGAAGGTTGCGGTAATTCATAAAGGGTGGGGGGAATAAGGACCAGTGCAGGGCTCCTGCAGTAAGAGGACGGAATAAAGTAAAAATATTTATAAACGTGTTTAGTATTTTTTCTTCTTTGTTGAAATTCTGGGGAAGGGGCTAGCACACAGTGGAAAGTACTTTTTCATCATGGAAGTAAGAAGATTGCAATAAGAATAATGAATTGCATTTCAAGGATAGTCAGGATGTTTAGAACATGTCTGTCCCGTTCTGGACTTGGACAACAGTTAGTCTAGGAGACTTTGCATGGTGAAGGCAGAGACTATAGGGCCTTAAGTGGGATGAAAAACGAGGGGGTCCTATGTAATTAAGGGTGTGACTTAAACATATAAACTATATTTCTGTGATTGTCATTCCATGCCACTCTAGCATTTTGGGTCCTCTCTCAGCTTTCTGTTATTGCATTTAGATGTATGAAATAACAACTGACATACACCTAAAACAAGCCAGGACTATTAACTTCATCAATGGTTGTTGGCTGTTTAGGAAAAAAGAGTAACAGCAATGACTTTGTTGCATATAATTTACACTGATTCTGAAATTGTGAGACTGAATTAAGCATTACTTAGGCCTGGGGATCAGGTAGTGGTCTTTAGAGTGTTGCAACTCCCTCCTGTTAAATTAACTCTATGTTAGCCACGTGCGCCTTTTTTCTCTCTACACCTTGTACATCTGCATATCTTACACCTCATCTGTTTATTCAGCTCCCTCTTTTCACTCTCCTGACTGTACTTCCTTGGATCTTGCTCACTTCTCCAGCCACCAAATACACAACTTACTTGTACCCACTGCATTTTATTTTACTTTCACTGTGTCAATATTTTGACAGCTGTGTATCTCCTTCACATACATTTGCATGGAATCACAATTGAAACTGGAATGTGACCATTGCTCTGTGCCAAGGATTGAATGGTCA
This sequence comes from Triturus cristatus, assembly GCF_964204655.1. Taxonomy (NCBI): domain Eukaryota; kingdom Metazoa; phylum Chordata; class Amphibia; order Caudata; family Salamandridae; genus Triturus; species Triturus cristatus. The sequence continues at coordinate 311,439,961 of NC_140588.1, read as the reverse complement.
TGTATTCTTCACACCTTTTTGACTCCCTGACCGGCACTGTGAGAAACTCGCACTGCCTTCATTCACAACTTCAGAGCATCCCAGTCCAGGGTTGGATTGGGATTAAAAATCGTCCCGGGCACGCAAAAAAAAAAGCAGCCCACATTTGCATATTGCCTTTAGCAAACACTGCTTCTGCAAAAGTTTATAAAAAAGGAGGGGGGGGGGGTGTCAAAAAAATGCACAGATTCGTTTACACTGGTGAAATACAGCTGAAAACAAGTGAGGTCACTTCTGCTCAGGCCCCCTGCCCCCTCTCAGTATGCACACATTATTTGGCCAGCCCAATGAGCGAAAGGGAGTGACACCTCTGCCCTTTAATGAAAGGGAGGTAATGGACTCCCATCTGCTTCCAGAAAGGACACTCAGCCACCCACTGGGCCACTGGCGGTATCCGAACAACGCAGAAACCACCCAAATCGGCCCCCCAGACTGCTCAAAAAAGCAGCCCACAGCTGAAACTGGACACCGGCCCCTCGGGCATTGCCCATGGGCCCGCGTTACCAATCCGACCATGCCCCAGTCATATCAACTGGAGGTGACTCAGTTCACATTCTGCATTACACAAGAGTAATATGGTACAAGAAAACAAAATACAGAAAAGCAACATTCTGTAAATAACTAACACTCTAGGGAATGAAAGATTAAATAAAACATGTGAAATATAAGCTAGAACTAAGGCCTTGATATGGATTTCCCTAACAATTTCTACATATATTTGTTCAGATATAAAGCAGTTTTAAAAACAGGAAAGTTAAGGACATGAATATAGGGCCAGGTGGGGACCCGTTTCATTGTCCATTTTTTAAAATTATTACTGTTGGGCCTGAAACCCTGAGGGACTTTGCCCACTTAAAGCCCTGGCCCCCGCCCGAAAACACCTGAATACGAAAACGTTACGGAAGGAGAACAGTTTGAAGCTGTATAAATGTGTCTAGGTTTTGAATTAGCTGGGTCTAGCACAGTCAAGGGAAGGTTTGTGAAGAAGGGACTAGTGGTGCATGTGAAACCAGGGACAATAGATGCCAAAATGCAATAAATAAACAGAAGCAATTCTCACTCTGTATGCTTTGCTGAGATCAAAGATCAGAATTCGAAACTGCCACGATGGGAGAAATAGACTGTCAATAGACTGTCGCTGTGAGAAATGACGAGGTTGTTGAAAGAAAAAGTAGAAAACATTTTAACAAAATCCAACTTGGGGATGGTTGATGTCTCTGCTTTCCTCACTTCGTTGTCTAGGTCTGGTTAGTCTTCCCCTTTCAGCTTTAGAAATGTCAGCGATGCACTACCACTGTTTGAGAAAACAACCTCACCTCCATCTTGTGCAAAAGCCCAGAGGTATTCAGAATGAATCCCACATGCCTTCATTACTCTGTCTCACACACACATATATGCATGTACCATGCAGGCAACACACACAACCACACACAGCATACACTTGGGATGTTAGTGCTATGACTTTGGTAAGCACAGAGAAGCAAACTTCACATGAGTGCGCCAGTAGTCCTCTCTAATGACACAGATGAAACAATCTGGTCCCAGGTATGGATTTATAAAGCACATTATGCTACCACCATCGCCCCTATGTGCTACACCCATGACAACAACAGCAGTCCACTGTCTCTCAATGAGGGCATCCTTGGTGCACCCCTGTAGGTCACAGGAAAGGGCCTCACTCAGATTAAGGGGCAGGCCAAGGACTAAGTGCCCACACTATATTAGTGTGACACAAGGGTCTAAACCAGCAAGCATTGGCATAGCCAATAGGTCACGCTTTTGGGACATTCTAAGTATTTAGTTATGCAGCATAATATCCTTAGTGCAACAACATCAACTGTTGCATGTCTAAACACTTATAAGGTCCCCAAGGCGAGACCTATTGGCTATGCCAATGCTTGTTATCACTGACTTTGGTAGGCAGGCATAGACGATTTTGAAATAATCTGTCCTTGGTAGGACCAAATTACTTCCCGGTTTGGTGAGCATTAGAATTTCACTGGTGTGCCAAAGTTATAGAATTGCTCATTGAAGTATTTGCTGTACCTGGAGGTGGGATGAAGTTGAAGATAGAGCTTCAGATGACATTAGGGGAAAGTGGTGAGAGGATTTTGAAGGTGTTGGCAGATAAGGTGTCCATATCTTCATGCAGGTAGTTTTGAAATGTATTGTATCCCTGTCACCCGAGTCAACATTTTTCGGCATTTCTTTGCTTGGGAGCCTTCTATAGCAACACATTTTGTCTTCCCAGCCTTTAACAGTGACTGAACTGCAGTTGGGTGCATGGATGCAATTTTTGTTGTAGTAAGTATCTATTCATGGAATTGCTGAAAGGTGTGGTGGAAAGGTGGGTGGCATCAAGAATTTGGCGCTAAACAATCAGCATAATTTTGGTCGAGGCTGCCAGTGGGAAGTTGGGCAGCCGAGTTAGCAAGAACCTGTCCTCCCCCTGCTACTGACCCCACTATGGCGGACCAGCAGGTGGGTAATTGGATCACTAACACCTTGGATTCCCTGATCCCGAAAAAGAGGAGGCCTCTCAGAGAAAGAAGAGTTGGCTCTGCCCCTTGGTACACGCCCGAACTTAGGGTTCTCAGAACTTCATGCAAAAGATTAGAACGCGCTTGGAGAAGAGATCGGACCGACGAAAATCGGAATGATTACAAGGTAGGGATGAGGAAGTACAAGGTGGCTTTGAAGGAGGCTAAAAAGAACTTTTTTAGTGTTCGGATCGAGAAGGCAAGCAATTCCCCAGGGGAATCTTTTAAGATCTTTAAAGAGCTGCTGAAGGCCCCGGTTCCCCCAGTTGTCCATGACAACCCGCAGGAGAAATGTGAGGAGCTCGCCAACTTCTTTCATTTGAAAATCGAAAAGATTCTGTCCTCACTGCCAGCGATGTTGCAGAGCGTGGAAATGGACATCAGCTCAACAATAAGTCCCGCTGAGCTGCTATCGTTCGGCCCCTTCTCAGAGGAGGAGGTCGAAAAGATCCTGAAAAAGATGAAGAGTGGGTCTCCAAGTGACCCGGCGCCTATGAAATCCCTTAAACAGGTGGCAAATGTTCTTTCCTCTCCGCTTGCGGATCTTATTAATCTTTCGCTTGCACAAGGAATAGTGCCTCAAAGGTGGAAATCCGCTGTTGTCAAAGCACTTTTGAAGAAACCGGGACTAGATCCGTCTAATCTGGCCAATTTTAGGCCCATTTCACTCTTGCCCGGTTTTTCTAAAGTCGCAGAGAAGCTGGTCAATTACCAACTTTCTCGCCATCTTGAAGACCACCATTTGCTAGGGGATTCCCAGACGGGTTTTCGCCCTGGTCAGGGGACAGATACAGCCTTACTGGCAGTGGTGGAGGAAGCAAGGAGCATTCTCGATTCAGGGGGGTCAGTGGCAGTGATCCTCCTGGACTTGAGTGCGGCCTTTGACACCGTTAACCATCAGGTGCTCCTCCAACGGCTGGCAGAGGTGGGTGTTAAAGGGATGGCCCTTAAATGGTTGAAATCCTTCCTCTCAGACCGGTCCTATCAAGTCTGGGAAGGGGGAGAACAGTCCACCTTGTTCCCTCTTCAATGTGGAGTCCCGCAGGGCTCATCTTTGAGCCCTACCTTATTTAACACCTATATGGCTCCCCTTGAAAGAGTGGTCTCCCCTTCAGGAGTGAAGATCATCAGCTATGCTGATGATACGCAGCTGGTTGTGGGCCTCACCCAGCTGGAAGAACAACCCGAAGTCCTCCATGACTGTCTCTCCAATGTTCATCGTTGGATGTCTCAGTCCGCGTTGAAGCTCAACGGTGACAAGACTGAGCTGATGGTGCTGGGCAAGGCCTGTCCCTCTCTCATCACCAGTTGCTGGCCGCGGTCCCTGGGTGATCCACCATCCCCAAGAAGGAAATCAAGAGCTTGGGGGTTTGGTTGGAGGAAGATCTATCCTTCAGGACCCATGCTAGGAAAACCGCGGGGGTATGCTTTGGCTTGCTGCGTTCTGCTCGCAAAGTGCTACCTCTGCTCCCTAACTCTTCCAGGAAGCTTTTGATTCGCGGCCTAATTTTGTCGCGGCTCGACTTCGGGAACGCACTATTTTTGGGCGCCCCAGAAGCAACTTTCAAAACCCTTCAGCAGGTGCAGAATGCAGCAGCGAGGGTGTTAATGGAAGTGCCGCGTAGACAATCAGCTGCCCCCGCCCTGAAAGCGCTCCACTGGCTCCCTGTTAAGGAGCGGGTGAAATTTAAGGCGCTATGTACGGCCCATAAAATCTTGTACGGCAGGGGCCCTTCTATTCTGTCTTCTATGGCACGCCCCTACAAGCCCACACGCCCACTGCGCTCGGATCAAAGACATCTGATGCAGACCACAAGAGTAAAAAGAGCTCGCACCGGGGGCCGACGCTTCTCGGTGCAAGTAGCGTTACACTGGAATTCCTTGCCCCTTAAGATCCGCGCTGAGCCCAATATCCTGCACTTCAGGAAACTACTTAAAACACACTTATTTCCAGTGTAGGATTGAGTAAGAGCCTTTCGTGTCTGTGTTCACAGCGCCGGGATGCCCCTGGGTAACTGTGCGCGTTACAAATTTTATATAATAATAATAATAATAATTTTTGTGTGTGTGATGTCTGTGATTTTGGCGGGATGGACGATGGTTGAGCTAGCCTTGATGAGCTTGAGAAGGTCTGTGGTTTAGACTTTTTGCAGAGACAGGTTTGTAAGAAAATTGGTATGTGTTTGGAGAAGATACAGGTGCTTTTGGATCTGTGTCGTTTGTGTTGCGCACGGCAGATGTATATTTTAAAGCAGTAACCAGAACCTAAACCCCAAGGAAGCCTGAAACTAGGTGGGCTGAAAGTACTTAACATAGTATGCAGTATTATTGCACTTAATCTTCAAGTTTTACGTCGTCTTTCGCTGTGTTATTTCACATAACATATCCATTTGAGAATGTTTCTCTCGGGTCATAGGAGCCAGAAGAAAAGATATTTACAACTTCTCATTCACAACAACTGCGCATTTTTCAGGTAGATTTCGAATCATGTGTATCTTTTTGGCATTTACAACAGTTTGGCTCGATTATATCCACGGTCTTTTGGGGTTATTTCGGCCTAGTTGGGGGTAGCTGTCAACCAATCAGGTGGCAACAACTGTTTGGGGCTTCCATCTACAGTGACGCCAGCCTGCCAGCTGGAGTTTGTTTGACCGTCACTGTGAGTTAATCATCTGACTGGGGGCGGGGTGAGGGGGGTTCCAGTTCTGTTGTTGTTCCTCCCAGAGCTCCACACCCGCTCTCCCCGCCTCCTCCTCTTGCTTGCTCAAGTGAGTGAAGGTGACTTGAAGTTGATTCGAACGCGTGGAGCGGTCTGCTGGCGACACGGTTGGAGCTGGTACTTTGAAATGAATGGGGCTGGTGGCTGTGTTCAGTGACGCGAGAAGCAGAAGGCGAGAGAAGCAGCCAAGAGAGGCATTATGTAAGTAAAAAACATTCATTGAGGGGCTATATGTGGGGAAAAGAGACGTGATGGGGAAGGAAATGTCAATGAAACTGAATGAACCTGTGAAACACACGTGAAAAACTAGAAAGGACATAGTGACAAACGGAGTGAGTGAAAAAGAAACTAAAAGTATGAATGTGAGAAACTGCCAGTGAATTAACGGGATTGTGCTAGAATACAGAGACTATTTCAGGAAAGATAAAAAACAAACAAGAAATGAATGAACAGAAAAGCTCTACAGTCATAGAAGGAATGATTACAAGAAAGAGCAGTAATGTGAAATAATGAAACGATAAAATGTAAAAAGAAACACTTCGAGAGAAAGAAAACAAGCATTGGCCGCGCGACCGTAAAAGTAACGTGAAAGCGAAAGTGATCGCGATCAAAGCGAAAGTGATCGTGATCGCGAGGACGCGCTCTGTGGTAAGCACGTGAGTGGTGCACGCGCAGCAGTGATCGTGCTGGAAGGGAGACAGATGGCGGCTGCGCGTGTGCATTCTCGCGTGAACGCAAGCGTTAGGCCAGCGAGGTCTGGTAGCACTTTGAAAACCATACTAAATGTCTCACAGAGCAGCGCATGCGCTGGCTCAGGCAAGACCTAAAAATCAGAATTACAGATACGAACAGTCAGGCATTCAGGGTAGGGAAACACGACTGTAGACCATGCAGAGGAGATTCCTTTCCGAACACTCTCAAACATCTGTGTTTGTTTTTTAGCTTCTGGCAAAATAACGAAAGAGGACTAATGGGAATTATTTTGTAAACTTGAGCATGCAGCTGTTGACAAACACATTTTATGCAATAGGTTTACCTGCCTGGAAATACTTGACATAATATGATTGAACATATTTTTCAAATGCATGCCTACTCCAAATATGTCCTTTGCTTCTAACCCCCAAACTGAAAGCACCGCTTAATTTCACCCAGTGGTTGTCGGTGGGGTCAGCTTGTAGTCATTTTTGGAAACTGGCACTTATTTTTCCTCAGAAGACATTTATCAAAAGTAACAGAGGGAAAAGCACACAATGCGGAACGACGGAGGAAGAGAAAGATGGAAAAACCGTCACAAAGGGGAAAGGAGGAGCCAGCAAGAGTGCGATAAAGGGGGCGAGAGTGTTGAGTACTGGACTAAAGAGGCATGCAGTGGAGTTATGACTGTGCAGCCTTTGTATTCAGAGCGCCAGCATTTAATTGCACCAGCCATTGACTTTTGAGCAGAGCTTCGTGCACCGGTGCGCCTTCTTGTACAAATTAAGCACTTACTGAAAGGATGATTAGCACATGTTTTTTAAGTGACTGCACTTAAGAGTAAAGTGGGCATACTCTAAGGCGCTGCTGTGATTCCTCTGCCGCAGACTGCAGTGCAGGACAAAGTGTTGCTCCTGGTGACTTGATGATGTGTGGATGTCTGTTCAAATGCAAGAACAATTCACTATTGTTTGCAGGTAGCCATGTTGCTTTGATTTAAGCCTCACATTTCCTAAATTCTGTCTCTCCATCCACCAGCTCACATGAAGTTCAGAAAGATTACAGCATGGAATTCACTTCCTCTTTTAGGAAGAATGAAGAAACTGTAGCATTTAATGATTATATAGATGAACTGTATGTGTGACACCAGTTGGTTTACAGACCTTCTGCTGTACTCAAACTATGGGAATGTCACAAGCACTGATGTGGGCCTATTTTCTCAGTGGTATAGGTGTAGCAATTCTATCTTTAAGAAATCTTTTTGTATGCTTTGATACCTGAAATTTAGGGTACATTGTATACTTTTCTTAAAAATAATACATTTACAGAAATGTGGATTTACCTGTGCACACAGATTTCAACTTCCTAAGGCCAATTACATATATTTCCTCTCAGTTGAAAGGTGATGGCATGCTAGGGCTTTGATTGCAAGGGCCATGGTCACATTCCCTCAAGTAGCTCCCCTTCTTACGAATCAGAGTATCAATCAATCAAAATAAGCGTTATTCGAAACCACAAGGTGAATCATAAAAGCTACAGTTGTTAATAGTAGGAAAACTAATTAAACAGTAGAAGATATCCAACCGAAAACGGGTCAACACGAACCTGTGGCGCGGATTATACACATTGGCTAAGTATGGCTGCATATAGGAACAAGTCAAGATCATTTGATTACTCAACACAGTGGGTATCTAGATTTCAGAGGCTAATCTAGTTTCCTATAATAATGAAATGCATTGCAGTTTCAAGGCTTTTCTTTGAACACTGACCAGACTCTCGGGAAGATTGAAGTATTCGGGATGACCGAGGTCTGTCAGGAAGTTGTACACATATTTTAAGGCAATGGATGTTAAGGGCATGTGAAGATTCTAGACAGTCAGCAATTATGGCTCGATTGAGAATAGTATGTTGAGATAACCATATTTTGTGCCATAGTAGAAGCGGCTGAATCCTTATCAAATCTGCTATTTAAGGGGCTCCTAGCTCGGAGTGACAAACATAGGTTGGGCTACTTTTCGGAAGAGCAAGGAGAGTTCTTAAAAAAGCATTTTCTTCAAGACGGAGTATATCAATCTTTCCATGCCCCCAGAGCTCAGCACGGTACATAGCGGAGGATCTACATTTGGCCTTATAAATTGTCATCAATTCCTTTGGATGTTTAATGCCAAGCCGTCTAGCAAAATTTAGTAGAGCCATTATTCTTTTCATAAAGTGGAGTCGCCTTGATTTAATCGCCCCTTGACAATACCTAGATTGACTGAAGACAATGCCCAGATATGAGAATGATGCTGTAAACTGAATTGTGGAACCCTCAATGAAGATTTCATGGCAACGAGTGGCCTTCTTTCCGATCTTCATGGTGAAGGTTTTGCTAATATTAATTTTTAGCCCAAGGTTTTGCATGAACTGAGCAAAATCGTCAACTAGACGCTGAAGGCCAATAGGAGTACGGGCCATTTGTACAGCGTCATTTGCATAGAAAAGAGCTGGTGTGGGCCGATGTCCCACATGTGCTTGCCAATTTGTCGCCTACGCTATTAATATGGAGATTAAACAGGATGAGGGCCAGTACGCATCCCTGGCGTACTCCTCTTCCTATTTTAAATGGCTCGGTGCAGTTGCCATTAAGGCCATAGTGCACTCTACCCCTGCCTTGGGCATGCAAATCCCTAAGAAAGTTCATGATAGTGCAGTCCATGCCCACGTTAGCCATGATTGACCAGTGGCGGTGCGTCCGTTGGGGCGCTGGGGCATTGCTCCACTAATGCCACATGCCCCCATTTGCCCCCATTCGTTTACACAAAAATGTACATCTCTAAACAGTATCACTGATGACGCTAATTGCTGGCCGGTCACCGGGCCACACCCGAGGCAATCAGGAAGCTGAAGGGGGTGGGGCCGCGGCAGCACTCAGTAGTGCGCATGTTTGGTTTTGGGCTGGTCATTTTTACGACCTGCCCAAACATGCTCACTAGCCTTCCCCTTAGGAGAGCGAGGGTTGCTTCATGCCACACCCCCCGGTCTCCTAATGGGTGGGGAGTATCCCTGCTCAAGCCAATTCTGGCGCTTCTCCAGCAGCACCAGGATTGGCTGAGAGGCACCGCACACGTGTTCACACTTCACCGCACAGTATGAGAGGCTGGCACAATAGCCAGGCATAGGATGCCGCGCGTGGGTGGTACTTGGTAAACAAATGTGGCCAATCACTGTGGCTTAACAAGCCATGGAGAGACAGTGATTGGCCATTTTGTTATGATGATGTCGCCATCACAGCAGACCGCATGGCGTCACACATATGACATCGGACACACACGAGTCGTCGAGTCGACAAGACACACCTCGTGTTCATTGAGTGCTTGCCTGCCTAAGTCTACTGCTCAAGTCATCGTGGCTGGTGCTCGGGTCACCAGATTGAAATTTGTTGTTGTCACGTATCAAGGTAAGTCAAGTGTGAAATGCATAATGCAGCCATTTTATTATTTCTGTGAAAAAATGGGATGGGTTTGTCCGTATGGTGTAATGGACGTTTTTGGTTTTAGGCCGCAGCTCTTGTTCGGCTGCGCGGCCTCCAGATCTTAGTATACAGCACTTGGAAACAGATTAAAATGTTTAATCTGTTTCCAAGTGCTATATACTAAGATCTCAAGGCTGCGCAGGTGAACGAGAGCCACCGCCACAGATGGGGTCCCCGGTCCGCCAAAAGAGAAGGCTGTGCGGCCCGTGCTGCATGCAATCTTGAACTGTCTGTCTTACAATGTTCATGCATAGCTTACCATTCAAAGAATTCGAATGGCCTCTACATTGGTAATCGTTTCGAGCTGCTCGAAACGATTACCAATGTAGAGGCCATTCAAGTTCTTTGAATGGTAAGCTGAGCCCCCTGCATCAATCTTGTGGGGCTGAGGGAAGAGGTCACAGTCATAGCAGTTACAGCAATAGGCCTTAGGCCTCATTCGCAGGCACTTCCTTGAGCGAGCTCTCACAGACCCCCAGCTCACATTTTATATCGCCGCTGTGAGCTCGAGCTATGCCGCACGCCATGAAGCTGACTGACCAGTGGTCACTCAGCTTCAGACCAGATATGGGGAGCCCCGAGGGAACAGAATATGGTAAAGCATGACAGACCTGGGCAGGGCAGACATGTGCAGGGACCGAGCGCAGCATGTGTGGGCCCCTGTGTTTGCAGTATGTGTGGGCCCCTGTGTTTGCAGCATGTGTGGGCTCCTGTGTCTGCTAGAGATGGTAGGAGGCCGCACCAACTCATATGTCTTGGCCTAAGCGGGTAGCGGGGTGAATTTATTTAACTTGTTCTGAATATGGTGGACTCTCTGACCATACCTCCACTTGGTTCGCTCTTTCTTTTTTGCATGGGATCTCCTTGTTTATAGCAGTTTCTCTGTACATGTACCCTTTGCATTTCCTTGTGTAGACCTCAACTCTTTTAGGAAAAGTCTCTTCAGCTTTTTATTTCTCTATTGGTCTCTTTCTCGCTGTAACTCATCCTCTCTTCTTGGTCTCTCTCTCTTTCTCTGTCGATCCCCCTTACCTTGGGGTTGCGCCTCATCCCATTCCTGTCTCTTTATGGTTACCTCTCTGATTGATTGCTGCCCCCTCTCTTACATTCAACGCCTGTTGTCTCCTTCTGCGCCATCTTCTCTGTCTGTCCCGTCAATCTTTTCCTTTCCTTGTACATTGCCCCCTCTACTTTCCTCTCATGTGTCTCTCTTTCTTCTTTCTGGGTTGCTGTTTCCCCCTCCAAGTCTCTCCATCTTACACTGGTTCTCACCACGCTTCTCTGTCTTTCTGTGCCCCTCTCCCTCCCAGTCTCTTTGTATCTCACCGTCTCTCTATGGTTCTCGTTCCCTACCTCCTCTTGCTCTCCACGTGTCTCTCCCACTTTCAACGCATCTCGCCTCCCTCTTTCGAGCTTTCTCAGTCTCCCTCTCATTCCCTCTGTCTCCCTCTCAATTCCTGTCTCCCTCTCATTCCCTCTGTCTCCCTCTCATTCCCTCTGTCTCCCTCTCAATCTCCCTCTCATTCTCTCCGTCTCCCTCTCATTCCCTAAGTCCCTCTGTCTCCCTCTCATCCCCTCTGTCTCCCTCTTAACATTCAACCCAGTGTCAATTAACTCCTGAATACAGCAATCAGCAAGGAAAAAGTGACCAATGAAACCTTTACAAATTGTCTGGCACTGCGCCACGTGTGCCACTTTTCTGGTAATTGTTTTCTTCAGTTAGAAATGTTTTATATATACATATACAATTTGGCAAAAGGTGAATTATGTGCATAGTGCACAAAATTCTGCTTCAGTGTTCTTGCCCATATGAACTTTCAAAAGTCACCAGCCACCAATGGACTGGTCAAGTAAGGTTCAAACTATGAAAAATAAATAAAAAACGAAATAAAGCAAGTCAGAGTGTTCGCAACGTGGCTACATTGATTTTATTCACACCCAAACATATTAGCGCTACTTTACAGAGTTTGCCAGTGAAGCAGTACTTTTGTTTTCTTGTCTTTTTTTGAACAGCATTACTTTCCCTGGTGGGGAAGTGCACCAATGATGGGGTACTGCAATGACTGATGGGTGGCTTTGTAACCATGTTCTTCCTGCTTACATTTCACATGCTTTAGCTTTACTTTGCTTTTTCCAGGATGTTGGTACTTTTCTATTTAGGCAGAATATTGCTCTCTTGTCTAGTGCGGAATTTGAATGGAGTTTTCAAGTATATTATGGTTCTAAAAGCACTCACTACCACCTTCCTGGCCTCTAGCAATTTTCAGAAACAATACACAAATGTCATGATAACGCTGATGGTTAATGTTTTTCCTAGAGAGAGATCAGAGTTTTGTCTACTGGAAGTTTTGACTCATGGAAAGTGGTGCAGAAGGTTAATGTGCCTGCTGCAAAGAACATGTACCTGATGTGGATCACAAAATGCACATGATGTAAATAGGTCAGTGAGTCACTGCTTTTGTCAGAGAGATCCTTTTGTTACTTGCAGTTTGTAAGTTAAAATCCTAACATACAACAGTGAGCTATTAACTGTCATCTAAGAGCTGCATGCAAACTGCAAGGTAAAAATTAGAGTGTTATGTTTTTTTCCCCCACTCTTTGTTTGATTATCCTAATGTTTCAAAAATAAATTGTTATATTTTTATTTTCAGCACCTGGTAAAGCCAGACAACCATTACCTAATTTTTGGGCAATGTTTGGGCGAAGCACAAGAAGACCCAACCTCCTTTGCTGCTCTTGCACCCCGGCCATAACCCAGCAAACGCCAGTGTTAAAGGTAAGGAAACTGATGCTATATTTTTTTAGATTGGAGTTAGGGCTATGTATGTGGTCACTCTACATGGTGGTTGGGGTGGATGCACATTTTGAATATTTACCCTCAGTGGATGTAATTTACTAATAGCCTTAGCCCTGTGCTTTAGGCAATAACGGTTGTTAAAGGCTCTATCTATCCCATGCCTTGTTAAAGGCCCTCAACTTCAAGCAGTGTCTGTTTCAGTGCCTTCAGCAACCAGTATGGCACACAGAGGCAGCATGCAGTAAGGCTGTATTTTTATTGTGCAAAGGGGAGCTTTTGGAGATATATTGAGATAATGCACAAGATATATGTATTTATACTGAAATTTGATAATGTTGCACCAAACCTTATACGTTGTACTTTGATTATTGACAGGTTGGACATGATCGGCCTGACCTAAAGCTACAACAAGTTACCAAGGACAGAGGAAAAACTTACAAACGTACATTCTCAAACACTTGGTACACAAAAACTGATTGGCTTACAGGGTGTGCATCAAAAAATTCTCTGTTCTGCTTCCCTTGCTTGCTGTTTAGTGGTGGTGACATGTCTTGGACAAAACAAGGAGTGATAGACTTGAAGCATTTGTCTGACAAAATAAAGAAGCATGTACACACAAGAAGCCATATGGAAAACCTGAAGAGACTGGGAATGTTGAAAGACACACCGGTTGAGCACCACATAAGTGATGCATACCGCCAAACAATACAGAAACAAAATGAAGCAGTTGATAGGAATAGACACATACTATCAAAAATAATTGATTGCATTTGTTTCTGTGGTGCTTTCGAACTGGCATCCATGATGAATCTGAAAGTTCCTCAAAGCCTGGAATATTCAGAGGCCTTGTGGATTTAATAGCAAGCATAGACAAGGAAATTTAAGCACATTTAGCAAGTGCTACAGTGTTTAAGGGCACCTCTAAAACGATACAAAATGAACTCCTTGAGTGCATGCTAGGAATTATGAGAGGCCATATTGTCCAAGAGGTACAAAGCACAGACTTTGTGGCTATTCAGGCTGATGACACCACTGATGTGGCCATACAAACACAGTCCGCATTAGTCTTTCGGTACCTTGACAAAGACAGTAAAGTTGTGGAGAGGTTCTACGGTTTCGCACATTTAAGAGACTCTACTGCAGAAACCATTACTTCAACTATACTGCGTGAACTGAACTTCATTTTTCCAGAGCTACCTCAAAGAAAAAAACTTATTGCACATAGCTATGATAGTGCGTCCGTAATGAGTGGAAGCCTTGGTGGAGTACAGAAAAGAATTAGAGATGTTTACCCTAATACTCATAATGTACACTGTTACGCCCACCAACTTAATCTTATTATGCAACAGGCAGTATCAAAGATCTCTGAGATACAAATTTTCTTTCAGGATGTAGGGTAGGAGGCATGGCAGCATTCTTCTCACGTTCCCCCAAAAGAACGGAAGCACTTCAGGAGATTGTGGACAAAAGGCTTACAAGGGGATCCTCAACTCGTTGGAACTTTAACATACGTACAGGCAACCTAATCTATAAACACAGGGAGGACCTTCAGAAACATTTTGACGCTATAGAAGCCAATGAAGCCTTTGATTACAAAAGTCAGAATGAAGCCCATGGCTTTGCTAGAACACTACAGGACAGAGAGTTTCAGTTGTTTCTGTTTTTATTTCAGGACATAATGTATTTTGTCAACATATTATACGTCCAGTTACAAGCGCGCGACATAGATACTGTCTCTGTACAAAGAGATAAGAGTATGTTTATCACCAACATGAGCAAAGTGAGAGAAGGGGTTGACAATTTAGACAGCAAACTGCCAGAGGATTCTACTTTTTCAAACCGCAGGAAAAACATCAGCAGTCTGGTCCGAATTGTAAAGGAGATATGTGACATTATAATTGTGCATGCACAAGAACGTTTTTCTTTCACAAAACATTTGGTGAGTGCCACATTATTGCAAAGTGAACACTTTGCAAAATATTGTCAATCCTTCCCTGAGCAAGCTCTGAATGATGCTGTGGAAGCTTATCCTATGCTCAACAAAGAGGACCTGAAAACTGAGTTGACTGTACTGTGTGGAATTAGTGTATACCGGAAGGCCACTGGTGCCATTTCTTTGCTGGCTTTAAATCAGAAACTTAATATGGAAAGGTCACTTACAGAGACAGTGGCTTTACAAACAATTGTCATTACCACTCCTATGACAAAAGCAGAGTTGGAACAATGTTTTTCCACCTTAAACAGAATTAAGACATTCTTGAGGAACACAATAATTCAGGAAAGACTGAATGATCTAGCAATGCTCTCTATAGAGAGCGTCCTAGTTAAAAGAATCCCAGACTTTAACGTTCAAGTTATTGAAAAGTGTGCTGCTCTTAAAGACAGACGTGATGATTTTATCTACAAAAAGTGAACAATATGTTGAATGCTGCTAGTTTGCGACCTGGTTAGTTGTTTGTTAAATAAAAAACATCTGTGAGGTACTCAAAAAAGCATTGTATCTCGAAGTCTGTTATGAAGCTCTGTGATTATACTGAATAAGCAGCTACCTATGTTATATGACATCTCGTTATTAATGTAATAACTGCACTTTCACAATTGCATTATCAACCTTCATGCTTTCTCAAATTTGCTTGATAATGCACCATTTGTCCACTCTTTTTTCAAAATTTTCTTAGAGGGGAGAAACCCCCCGAACCCTCTTTAGGTTGTTCGGGCTTGCTCGCTACCCTCGCTTGCTACAGTGCAGTATGACAATGATTTTACGCCACACCACTTTCAAATGTCACCAGCAGCCACTGTGATTGACCATAGCTTATTGTAAGCTACCAAATCAAATGCACAAGATAAATCTACAAAAACTGAAATCAAATTGCCACCTTTCAAATGCACATATTTGCCTAAAAGTAAATCTAGATTAATGGCCTGCTCTACAGTCCCGAGCCCAGCTCTAAAACCGTACTGTAGGTCCGAAAGTATATTGTTTGTATTTGCTCAGTCCTGAAGTCGTCTTAAAATACGATACTGAGAGGCAGGTCTTATAATACTGTTAGGTAACGAACACCTGGTTGTCCTATCTGTAGACATGGCATACAATACAGAAGAAAAACAGGACCATGAACAATGGTTTATGGTCTCCGTTTCCTGCCTCAGACAATGGACAAGCCATGGACAAGAGAGACTCAGTCCAGGTTAGAAAAGTATTAGGGTGTATGTGATTGTGGAGCAGCTCCCACATAACTATAAGAATTAATGTACCAGCTTAGGCTGTGCTCTACTGGCTGCTCTTGGTTTGCCCATAAGTTAATCCATTATCCTGTTGAACAAACCTGCAACATAATTTTCTTCCATCAAAAATAGTTATCTTTGCCTCATTTTATATGCATCTATGCAATGGCATTAATGAGTTTGGTTGATTGCTAGTTACTTTATACAGATCAGCAAAGCACAATATCCCCCGAAAAGGCATCCCGGCTCTTAGATGGTATGATTCTAGCCAAACTTATGACATAGGGGGACTACTCGAAAAGCCAGGTCTTAAGCTTCTTGCAGAATGAGTGGAGGTCTCTGGAAGGTTTGTGAAAGAAGATGTAATTATTGAACTGTGCTGGGCCAGTTTTATGTAGTACCTTGAAAGTGAAGGTGAGGAGTTTGAATTGTGTTCATTTGTGTATTTGGAGCCAATGAAACTCCTTTAAGTGTTGTGTTACATTTGTGTGACATGGGGGCTGAGAGTGATAATGAACACAGAGTTCTACGTTTTTGTTGATCCAGGCAAGGAGAGTGTTCCCGCAGTCCAGCTTGCTTGTGACAAAGGCGTGTGTGATGGTTTCCCAGGTTCTGATTGGGAGGCATTTCAAAATCCTCCTCAGCATTTTCAGGGTATGCATTGACTTGAGTGGTCATGTTGAGTTTGCATACGATGAGGATCCCAACGTTCTTGGCAGGGTGATGGGTGGCTTGTCAGTCCTAGCTCTGTTGGATGCCAGGTGGATTCCCAGGGTGAAGTTATCCTGAGGATCACTGTTTTGGTGTTGTGGATGTTCAGCTTCAGGCAGCTGGTCTTTATTCATTGGGTGATTTCACTCATGTAGGCAATGAACTTGATCAGGGTACTGGACGTCTTGTAGATAAGGTAGATAATGACCTGTGGGTAATCCAAGTAGGATCGGACGTTGATATTGTGAGAGTGGAAGATGCTGGCTAGATGGATCATGTATGCATTGAAGAGGTTCGGGCTCAGGGAGGATCCTTGCGGAACTCTGCAGTTGAGATAATGGTTGTCCGAGGTTTATGGTGCCAGGCTAACTGACTGGGTCCTTTCAGTCAAGAAGAAGCAGATACATTGGAGTATGTGTCCTTGGATTCCAATGTCATGTAGGCTGTTGGATGACGATAGGGTGGGAATCCATGTCAAAAGCTGTAGAGAAGTCTTTGCTTGGCAGTTTTATGTGCAAAGAGGGTTTGTCCTATCAAAGTAGGCAGTCAGACAGACAAGAACTTCTACCAATTGGTGGTATCAGGGAAAACCCTACTGACCACGACAAGGGGTAAGAGAGGTGAGAGTAAGGATACTTCCTCCCAGGTTAGACTCTATTCACAATAGTGTATCCTGATCCCGATATGGTTAAAAAAAGATCTTTTTCAACTCCTTAGTAGGTGTATACCGCCGAAGCGTGAAGGAAATGATTCCTTTTGTTATTTAACCCTCACACTTCCTATTGGTGTCATGCTTTATTATCGGGTTCACACCAACTCCTAAAGGTCAGGGTGGGCTCAACCGTATCTCAGAGAGCACTTAGGAGATGTGGGCCAGGGGGACTTGAAGATAAGAATTTTACTCCACAACCCAGGTATCCCTTTATTAGTGGCGATGTAGTGGATGTTAAAAAAGTATAATAAAGGGTCTGTGTCAGAGGTTATGGTCCTAAGATCCTAAGAGATAGCTAACATGTTTCAGCCCGTAGGAGGATGGCCAAAAATGGTCCTGGGCTTTCGTCAGGGCAAAATGAGGATCCCTCCCTGGTAAAGATAACAATTATTGTTGGATGACCTATATATTATTATTTGAAGGTGCAGAAAGTTGCAACCGTTCGTGAACAAAATTATGACAGTTAAAAATAATAATCACATTTCGGAGAATACTTATCTCCCTTCTTCCAGAAATGAAAAATTCAGCCGAATTCAGGAGGAATTCGCACATCAACGGGGTCCCGATAGGGTAGCCTTGCAGTCAAACGTACTCCAAAGGTACTGCCGGGCACTATACCTATTTGGTATCTTGGATTGCCGAGGATTCCGAATTGGGCGGAATTTTTCATTTCTGGAAGAAGGGAGATAAGTATTCTCCCAAATATGATTATTATTTGGAAAAAGCAAACAGAGGCAGAAAGTACAAGTCTACAGATCAAGAGATTGAGGGAAATGGGGTTGAAGCAACCTGCAAAGAGACCCTAGGTCAGAGGTCTTCAAACTGGGGGGCGGACCCCCTAGGGGGGCCTCAAGTGATCGCAGGGGGGGCACTAGGCTCTGGCCAGAAGAAACATTATGCTTTGTTTTCAGCCGAAAAAAATTAGCGGCAGTAAGCACGTCTGTAATGGGCCATCAGTACCATCCATTGTCATTTAAATCCTGGCTGGGAGAAGTTGTCAAAAGGGAAAGGACTCCACGTTTCCTCCAAAACCCCCACCACCATTTCAAATAATCACATTGTGGATACTTTTATACATTAGTAAGGCCTGCCTCACCAGCATAGTATGTTTGGAACACATGTATTGTTTGCATTTCTAAAACAGTGCCAGAACTTAGCTGCAGTGTTTAAATAAGTCTAGACATATTTAAACATTGCAAGTTTAATAGCATAAATGTGAAAACTTTTGAGGGGAAGAGGGGGGGCCCGGCGATTTTTTTTTTCAACAATGGGAGGGGCGCGGAATTAAATTTTTTTAACACAGATGCAGCTTGTGGCTCCCTTACATCGACTCCAGCGTCCCCCGGTGGCTCTTTGATTCTGTGGTACAGGCCATCGGCACTTAAATGAAATGCATTTCAAGAGATCCCTGCAGTTAAAAAACTTGCTTCCTTAGCAAAAATTCTAAAAGACAAAAGGGACGCTACCAGCAGATGAAAGAATGGAGCAGCAAAGTACGAGTGCAAGTGGCAGCCCCGCAGAAGCTCACTTCTAATAGGGGTGGCATGAGCAACTACAGTACACAAATATTGGGATGGAATCTTGCAATGTTTAGAGACTTCCTCCTCGCCTACTCCAGCTATAATCGGCCTGCCTACAGTCTGGCCACTTCTTCCCCTCAGATGATGCACTAGCTGGTAAAGGAACATTGGCATACCTGCCGTTCATGTTGGGAAGATCGAAAGGAGTACACAGTGAGAGTGGAACAGATCAGACCTCTGTGAGGATGGATAAACAGGGTGACCTAGAACTGGCCACAATAATAGAAAAAGAGCCCTCGTCAACCAGGGATCAATTATGAAATTAACTAGAGTTGACATTATGCTCCTCTCCACCTACTCATCCTAAATCTACAAAGACTACACTAAATCAGATCTTAAGCGATCTTTAAGAAATGGAGCTGTCCAAAGAAATCGCTCAACAGAAAACCGGCAAACAATTTGGGAGGATTAATAAAAATATTCAGCAACTAGCTTCTCGCATGACCCAGGTGGAACTGATGCCATCTACTCTGGAAGATATTTATAAAAACAAGAAGAAGTCTGCTCAAGAATGCAAGGAGAGTTGAAAGATCTTTAATCAAAGCTGCATGACGTTGAGAACAGAATCCATATACTAATTTGAGGTTTGTTGGTGTACCTGAGGATCGGGAAGCAGTGTGAACTACTACAGAGTTCATACCAGATATGATCAACAAATATGTTTTTCCTGAAAATTCAGCAGAGGCAGATTTAACTATAGCTTGGGCCCATCGGGCCCTGACAGTTTGGTCTACAAATGCCAAGTACCTACGCACAATCCTGGCAGACTTCAGCGATGTCCAGATCAAAGAACAGATCTTGACACAGGCAATTAAGAATAAGTCCTTCTCAACTTTGGACAACTTTACCTTATGGATGTACATAGACATGCCGATCTTGGCAGCACGGCAGCTTCAAGAATTTGTTGGACTAATTGATGACTTTAAGCATCAGGGTGCACTGGTGGGGATTGTGCAGCAATCGAAAATCAAAGTGATGTTTCAAGGCCGGTCACATATATTCTAGTTTGTGGACCGGGCTAAGGAATTCTTGCACTTAGTCAGGGAGGAGGAAGGGCACAGAGGTAGCATTTCCGGGAGAGAAGAAGTTTGTAACTCTGTTGCTGTGCCTACAAGGCAAATTGCTCCTTGTTCCTCGATGCTATTCCTCTTTAAACCCATCCTTTTTTTTCCTTTTTTTTAAAACTTTTTTTTATTAAAATAATAGTCAGCATTCATAAACATAATCTTGAACAAACTTTGGGTTACCTTCACGTTCAATAAGATACACATACTACAATGGAAATACATGATATTGAATTGACAGTCCCTCTGGAATCCCACCATCCAATTCACTTGGTCCCTGCGCCCTCCCCACCTAACCAGTCAAAACCCCCCCAAATTCCCTCTAATCTTCCCATCGCTGCCAAATTTTCTCCCATTTCTTGGGGCATCCCCTGCTGTTATCGATTGTCTTTTCTGCCGTACATCACCAGTCCAAGTCCCTTTTCCACTGGGAGACTTCAGGCGGTGAAATTGCCCCCGAAATATTCCTCTTTGCAACCATTGCTGCCACCTTTTTTTTCTTTTTGTCGCTTCTCTCTGGTCTAGAATCACTTCTCGGGTGGAACAATAAGCATCGTAATGTATTCAACCATCTTGCTTCCCTCTCATCCGAAAGAGCTCAGAGAGTACCATACCAAGGTACTCACTCATTCAGTGGGAAGGGGGATGGGAAGGGTGGAAGCAAGGGGTTTGGTTTGGGGAAGGGCCAGTGACTGGTAGGGCTTCAGGAGGGTTCAGGGGTCTGGATTGAGGATAATGGGACACGGCGGAGAAAAAGATAAAAATCAGAGGTAGAGAGGATTGGAAGCAGTATGGTGTATGGGGCTATAAGCCTGCAAATGAAGAGAAGTCTATTTAGATGTTATTTTAAGCAGAAAGGGTCATGCAACAAAGGTTTAAAAGATGGCTAGTAAGGGAACTGAACAGATTTTTTAAATTTTCATGGCAGATAGGCAGAATATTAGGATAGCTTCATGCAATGTTAATGAGGCTAACATTCAAATCAAGCTTAAATCTATTATACAATGGCTTATGTCGACTCAGACACAAATAATACTGCTCCAAGAAACCCACCTGAAACTTCAATCCACTCCTCCTAGACTGCCAAATTGTATTTCCCAATCTTTCTTTGCATTGATTGAAGCAGCAGTTAGGTGGGTGGTGGTTCGGTTCACGCATAAATATTGGGGAGAAGTATACCAGCTTATTAAAGACCCTAAAGCAAGATGAATAATAGTTAGTGTAAAAGTAGATTGTCAGGTCCTCCAGATCATTAGTATCTACAGCCCCATAGAGGATGATGCATCTTCTCTTGAATATCTTGAGAAAACATTGCATCTACTGTCCTGGGTTACGGCTATGCAAGCCAGATTCATTGAGTTTTTAGAAAGGAACAGTGGCTCAGCATCCATATTCTCTGCTTGGGAATCATGCAAAGCTTTTTATCAGGGGGGAGAATTCTCTTTCAAAGCTAGCCTTGTTAAATTAAAGAGGGAAAAGACAATGCTAAATCAGCTCGAGTTAGACTAAGCAACCCAACAGCACTAAATATATTATTTCCCAACAACGGAGTCTAACTTGAAACAGGCTAGAAATTATCTAAAGGAACAAACACTATGACTCCCAGGCACTAGTGCAGCAAAACACACTTTTCCAGCTGCTTTACGAGGAGGTTGACCATGCGGGGAGATTTCTTGCATGGTCTGTTAAAAAGAGGCACAACAATGCTGCAATTAAATCAATCTATGATGAAGACTAAGGCCTGATGGTCACCCTAATGGCGGAATTTAATGAGGTATTTCTCAAGCATTATAGCAGATTCTATACACCTTCATCTCCTACCTCTACGGAGACAATCAGCCAATACTTTAAGGCAATAAGTTTGCCCTTGATTAGCAAAGATCAGCAGACTCAGACAATGAATCCCATTACGATAGGCGAAGTGCAGGAAGCTATAAAAAACTCTTCCAATAGGAAAGCCTGTGGGAGCCATGATATACTCGCTGAGCTGTACAAAACATTTGTGTTTCAAATTGCGAGACTGTTGGTTCAATTATTCAATGAAATGTATGAGGGATGTTAGATCCCCAATTCCTTCACCGAAGCTGTAATAGTAAGCTCTCTAAAAAAGTATAACCCATTCGCTCACTTAACGATTATAAATTGTTAATTCAAATTCTGGCTTAAGAAAGTTGTGGATAAGAATCAATGTTTTTAATTTAGGCCATTGACTTTTTTCTAATAATGATATAGAAGCTGTGATCATTATGTTCGATGTGAGAAGGCTTTTGATTTAGGTCAGTGGGATATTCTTTTCTCTATTTTATTAAGGCTCAATTTTCCTCCCAAACTGGAAAGCTCTTTCAGAATTTATACAGTGAAGCAGAAGCCAAAATCATAGTCTAGAAATTAGACATGGCACTCGTCAGGGTTGTCCATGTCCCTAGTGCTTTTTGCACTGGTATTGAACCTTTAGCCTCACTGTTGTGGCAAGATCCTCGGATTAGGGTACCTTTGCCAGGGGCCCCCAAGCCTCAATTGTTTGCTAATAATTGGATCCTCTATTTAGAGGGGGTAAAACAAAATATTGCAAGAAAATTTAGCAAGATAAATACAATTTCAGAGGTAAGGGGCCACAAAATGAATCATTCAAATTCAGAGGTGCTGCTATTCAACTGCCCGGTGCAAGTACTTCTGATTGAGATCCAGCCCCAAGTATGTAGGTTGGGCTCGATTATATATCTAGGCATTTTTGTATTTTACGATTTCACACAGCTTTCTCAACTAAATTAAGCTTCGAAGCTCTCCAAGGCAAAGCAATTATTAAGACAATGGCAATCTCTCCCGCTTTCGATTATTGATTGAGTAGCACTTGTAAAAAATTACGATTCTTTATCTTTTTTTTCTTCATATTTTCAAACATAATAATGAAAGTTCCTCACAGCTATTTTAACAAAGTTAAGCAGGTTTTGCACCAATTCATTTGGTGAGGAAAAAATCCCGTACTAAATTGGAAAATGTATAGTTGTGCACGGAGGGCGGGAGGTCTTGCTCTGCCCCATTTCAAGAAGTATTATCAATCAGCTTTTTTTGATTGGTGTGTCCCGGCAGCTATAACACAAGAGTCAGAAAGGAATTTCTATTGTAGAATAATGCTCCCAGAAAGCAATATGCAGCTGATTCCATTCCTAAACTCCCAAAACTTAGCAGATACAAGCTCCCGTATTTGGGGGCATATCAACAAGGGCTTTATCTCTGCTTTTTTGGCTTTAAAAGCCAAAAAAGCAGAGATAAAACTAGCGCCCTATCAACAACAGGGTGCTAACACGCAAATTTGCATGTTAGCACCCTTTTACTCTACGCTTCCCCTTGCATCTCTAATGAGATGCAAAGGGGGCGTTCCAGAGTAGAATAATAGGAGAAATGTCGCTAAGCGACATTTCTCCTATTATCAAGAATGTCGCTAACCCTGTTAGAGACAAAAAAAGCAGCGCAAACCGCGGTTAACGCTGCTTTTTTACGTCTGCTGATTTTCAGACTTAGCCATGATATCCTATGGAAGGAGGATATCATGGCTAAATTTGCCTGTCCCTATCAACAAGGTAACGTGTGATTATCGCTGGGTTTCCAGCGATAATCTCACGTTAGCCTGTTAGCGTGTAGATTTTTATCGCTATTGAGATAAGCGTTGCTAATAGCACGCTATCTCAGCGATAAAAATTCACGCTAGCCGGCGATAATTATCCTCACGCTAAGAGCGCTGAGCGATAATTATCGCCGGCTGTTGTTGATATGCCCCATAATTATTTCCAGGTTTTCTCAAATGAAGGAAGAACTTAAATTTGCTTCTTTTCGCCCTGACATTTTGGTAGAAGATTTGAACTCACTAGGTCTCCATCTCGATAATAGGATAACATTGGGATCCGCCGGTTTGGGGAGCTCCTGGTCAAGGGAGGATGACGACATGGGACCAGCTAAAAATGGGCGACTCAGAACTTCCCCCTCCCTATTTTTTACTTTTTTCAGCTTCGCAATTCTATGCAGAAGGTACAGCTTCCAGTGGACACCTTGGCCACAACGATTTGCCATGCTTATTACGTGAGCAGGATAAGAGGGGTGGGGAGTTGGTATCGAATAATTCAGCTGTAACTCCATGTTAAAATTATCCTGTAAGTCCTGCATGACATTCAGACTTCCATAGGGTGCAAAATAGAAGTACATTCATCGAAATCTTATAACAAATAGTCACACAATGCCGTTAGGGGAGCTAACTTCAAATGTATGGCCTTTTTTGTATGTGATGACTGTAATACACCCCTTCTCTCTTGCATAGAATGTTCCCGTCCACTTCAGGGTCATGCTTTAGGTTTAGACATCAATTGGGAGACTGGGTACATGTATGTTTCACCTGCTCTGCCATTACTGATTTCTGAGATCTAATCTTTCAGTGGCATAGCAGGACATTTCTGACTTATGTTACCCCATTGATTTCAACAATACTCTCAACTTATCAGTCAGACAAAAAGAGCTATTATTTATTTCATCATTAGTGGCCAAATCCTTGATCCTCCAAAAATAGAAATCAGCAGATTCTCCAACCTTCGACCAATGGATATATAAAATGAAACTGGTGGAATTCAAGGAAAATGGATACTCCCAAAGAGTGGGGGCCGTGGTGAAGTTCCCTAAATATTTTGGGAGAAAATCAGTGAGTGGGGTCATGTTTTATTTTTATTTTCTTACTTTTGTTAGGGGGTAGAAATCTTTGTGTTAAATATTATGAATTATATCATGGAATGTCGAAGAAATCTGTGATTTTAGTGAAAGTTGTAACTAAATTAAGATTTCTATTAAAAAATGATTCAATTGTATAGACTATATGTAATGAACTATGCCTTTTTCTACCTGTGACTATAAATAAATAATAAAAATAAAAATTAAACTGTTAGTGACAGAGAGCAAGAACGTTAAACGAGAGATTTGCCCCTGAGCCATAATCATGCTAATACAGCATGCCAAAGGAGGGGAGAACTTCCTAGATGAGAAGGGGAGGGGAGGGGGCAAGGAGGGAGATAGTGATGGAGTTGCAACATTAGTTAGCAGAGCCCAAGCCACCAAATTGTGTAATGCATGGTATTCCATTCTAGGGTGCATCAATGTACTTTTCTTTCATGAAAAATTTAGCACATGATTGGGCATTCATTAATTGTGCTTCTGCATGATTGTTGGGCCCTGACTTGCACACCCCCACACTACCTCCCTGAGAAGCCTGTGACGGTTTGCCATCTCTACCGCCTAATGTCAAGTGTTGAAGGGGCTGTACTGTATCCTGCTTGGAGAGCCATGATAGGATAATACCTGGGACGTCAGAAAAAAACATCTTCAGCCCCCACCACCGCTGTAGCTCTGTAGCCCCTGCTTGCTCCGTGGCCCATTAGCAGTAGCAGACAGGTGTAATGGGCATTTTCACCACATAGAGAAATAATATGCTGTTTCCAGCTTAGGCTATTATCATTCTAGGCATTAAGGGTTTAATATTGGTTTCAACAATTTAAGACCTCTTTTAAGAAAGATGCTTAGATACTTAAGGCCTTTCAAAACACATTTTACTGCATGTGTACCAAGGCTGGCATTTGTGCTCAGCCTGGGCCAATTTTAATGCCACACAGTTGCTTCAGTTGATCTCATATTCAGAGAAGGAGAAATGTTTTTAATTATTGTCATTAAGGCAGCAAGACATGCTTTGGGGCTGAGTATATCATTAAGACATCATCCAACTATAGAAATGATTTCACAAGGCTGTAGCATGTAGGTATGTCCTGATTGTGGTAAACTGCAATAGATAGTGTTTTGAGGGTTAACTGGAAAACTAGCGGCAATGTTAGTGTGTTAGTGTGGTCCCCTGCTGATTGGAAATGGGTGTGATAAGAAGCCCCCTCAGTTTACCTATGCTGTAGTGTATGATACAGCCACTTCTTTTTCTTTTTTAAGCTCTTCTTTTCATAGTCCTAAAAGGCAAGCCTAACTCGTGGTCACAGGCCATCCAGGTATACCACCATTGCTTCATCCTCGAGGTCCTGTGTTTACCATAGGGGAATTGAATCACTTTCCACAACCTAGAATCCAGACTTTTTGCTCTGATCCCAATGTGAATGTGAATCTATGATATGGGATAGTAGCTGCTACATTGTTACGGAATAGGAAAGATTACAAATTTGCTGGAGAGATGATTTAGGGAGCCCATAGATTTTGCCCGTTTAAAGGCCATGGACAGACCTGAGACCAAGTGCTCCTCATCTATCTCATTAAATTCTCTGTGGAAGCCATACCCTCCTGCTGATGCACATCTGGGACGTGTTTCAATACCTTCTGATACTTTGTCTCTTGTAATCTAAAATTCAGAAGTTACCAACCCTTTAGGGGTGGAGTGAAGGTGTCCAGCCATCTTAGAAATTCTTCTTTCACTGCTGATGTATCTCGCCCCTCCATGCCTCATAATGTAGGGTAAAAGCCTTGCTAATTTCAAGTGGATACGTTACAAGTCTACCCGAGCTGTCGAGCATGGCCACTGTTGTAATCTGTGATTCCTTTTGGCGCCATTGAAAAGTGAGCATCTATCTGGCCTTTTCCCTGTGCTCATATTTGCACTGCTGTAATTTGATTAATTCCCACTCCACCTGAGCGGTGAGGAAGGAATATACACTTCTATGATAATAACCGATGCAGTCATGCAGGTGTTGGGTGTACATTGCTTTTTCCGTTGAGATATCTAGCTATCATTTCCAGTATTAGCTGTTCCTCCTAGGGTGCCTCCTAATATGGGATAGGGCCGCCATCATATGGCCAAACATTTGCTTTACTGGCAGCCCACAATAATTAAGCTAATGGGACTTAAGCCTCATTTTCTTTTCTTTGTACTCTATGAACCTGAAGTGTATTTTTATATTTAGGGTGTTTGTGCTTTGTGGGCTGGATGTGCCATAGAAAGGAAAGAGGGGACACAACCGAAGTCAAGCCTGACTTACACCACCAAGCGGTCTAAGAGACCACACTCCAGAATACAAAAGTGCAGTGCTTGGGGAAGTACAAAAGAACCAGTCTAGAAGTAGTCAATAAGTAGTCAATGTGCAATGATGTATTGTGCATATTAGAAAGTACAGAGGTGGCTCCTCCTCAGGAGCGGAGGAGTGTCACCTCGCCTGGTGCGAGCGCAGTAGGCAAACACAAATAAATAAAATGGTATGTCAATGACATTTTATTTCTTTGCCACAGCACTGGCTTGCGCTGTGTACAGAGCGCAGTTGGGGGTGCGGCTGATTTCTGCAAATGCATATTGACAGCACTGGTCTAGAGAGCGCATGTCAGATTGGCCGGGCCGTCTTGTGACGGCCAGCCCAACATGCTCACTGTGGACCCATCAAACCAAAGGCTGTGAAACAGCCGGGTGATTGCTTGCACAGGCCCCCAGCTTCAAAATCAGCACTGGGTAAGCCTGCTCCCACCAATCCTGGGGCTGCTTTCAACAGAGAGCAACTCCAGGATTGGTTGGAGTTGTGATCCACGACCAGGAAGGAAGTCCTTCCTTTTCCTGCTCGTGGACATCAAGCAGAAGTGCTGCACTGGTCGTGCTCTGGAATTTATGGTGAGTCGTGCGCCTTCGCCCCCACCATTTTTCTTTCAAGCCAACCGCCACGGAGAAAGTATTAGAAAATAAAATGTACTCAAGGTCTCTTCGGCGCAAGATGCGCTAGAGATATCAACAAGGTTGTGGTCTGTCACCACTTCCCATATCACTGTTATATCTCCATCATTGCACCCGTCTACTGGACTCATCCTGCCAAGGAAGCGACCCAGGGTCAGGAACCAGTCTCCTTCTACAGTCAGCTTGGATATCACAACTCCATGAAAACATGGGACAGAAGGGAAAGAAAAAGACTTTTTAGGCATTAGAGGTATTTAAAGAATTATATATCAGCGTTGTGTCCATCATTTTGAGTTCAGTAGTTTGGCAGCTATATTTGGCATCAGGGTCAGTCAAATGTCATAGTGGCTTGGGAAGGTATTTATGAATAATGATCGCTATACCTCACCATCTAGAACTGCCATTAGCATCCCTTGTCTTGGAGTCAGTGACTCCTGCCAATGACATTGCACACCTAATCATGTTTAAGTTTGCTCTTTTCAATTTCAGTTAAGTGGGTTTCCAGCAGCAAAGTAATGTCTGTGATCTTCATATGTATATAGTACAATTTTTTTTCTTACTATTGATGAAACGTGACAATCAGCTTTAATACAGAGAAAACAATATTAGTGCCGCAGAGTGGGATGAATGGTGCATCATCATAAATTTAGTCAATAGCAAAGTGGGACGTAGTGGTCCTCCAGGGAGCATCTCCTAGGTCAGATACAAGGTAGAGATGTTTAATAGATAAGAGAAATATAAGTAGTAGGGAAATCCAGGTGTATCAACTATCAGCTGATTTGAAAGTGGGTACTAAAAGAGAAATGGTGGAGGAGTCTACAAAGTGTAGGTCAGCACTAAATAGTCTGCAGACAATTTATGGGCCTGATTCACAAAGCTTCTGATCCACACTGTGCTGGTTGTTGTTGACTGCTACTTAGTTGGTTCTCGCTGCCGTGAGTGTTTACTGTTTTGTTGGTATTCACAAACTATGAGCTTAACTTTACTAAGAGTAATTTTACAACTAAGGAGACTCCACAGTCAGGGCGGAGAAGTCTGCACATAATAAGATAGGACAGGCCTATCTTTATATATGCAGAGTCTCTGCAACTAGTCTGGAATATCTGCAATCGTAAAATTATTATTAGTAAATTTTAACTTGTAGTTTGTGAATACCAAACAAACATAAAACGTACTCAAAAGTTTACGTTGACCTTCGTGAATCAGGCTCAGAGTTCCCAGGGCTAGTTGCATCTAGGCCTATGAATAGAATGCCTTGAGATGGGTTCAGACACTCATGTCATGCCAGTGAGATCCTAGTGAGTAGCATTCAATATCACAATGTGGACCAGTGTGTGGACTAGAACCTATACTGTGGTAAAACATAGGGATGTGTGGAGTATATCAAAGTGGAATGGGGTTAAGCAAAGTTCAGTAGTAAGTAGCAGAGAGGGGAAATTCCCTGTACCCCTCCAAATTCCACAAACCTAATTCATTCAGCAAAATTCACCTCCCCACTCATCGATCAGGCCCCAGCAAGTGCCACACTACATGAGAATGTCCCTGTGGTAACAGACAGGGCAAAATCGTTGAGAGATGTAATAAAACACAGTCTGCGGCCTGGGTCAATAGTGCGCAGGAATACAGTATCAGGATGCAAACAAGTAATGGAATGCTTGAATTAGTCTCAACCACTGGTATTACTCAGGACCACATCCTAGTTCATCATTTATTTGCCCACCATGCCACCTCAGATTACTCCAAGCCATATGCAAATCAGCATGCTCTTACTCCAATGAGATCAGTCCAGGACCTCTAGGAACTGGAACACAAGTAACCCAAGATATGTGCCGCTCAATTCAATCAATAGATCCATCACCTTTTTGCTGTTTTAGTTGGTTACCTAAGTGCTCCTTTTTTACATGGTTGCCCCCACTTTTTGCCAGGTACATAATGTGATTTTGACTGAACGTGCACTGGGTTCCTGCCAAACAGGTCCCCAGTTCCGGAGCTCTTTCCCAAAAATTCACACTTGTTTTCCACAATTGACAAAAACTTTGGCACCCTCTGTAAGCCCCTAGTAAATGGTACCCTGGAACCTAGGGCCCGAGGAACTAAAAAGGATACGTAAAGGCTGCAGCACGAATTGTGCCACCCTAAGGAACACCTCACCAAGCACATGCACGACTGCCATTGCAGGCTACGTGTCTTGATGCAGACAAAAGTGAAAACACAACATGTCACAGATACCTGTATGCCATGTACCTGAGCCACTGCATATGATATTTGTAAGTCACCCCTACAGCAGGCCTGATGGCCCTAAGGTAAGGCGCTCAATATTATATGTGAGGGCATATCTGTATGAGCAGATGTGCCTCTGTGCTGGTCAGCTCTGTTGGTGCCAGTGCAGGTGACCAGGGAAGCTATCTTTAAACCATGTACTGGACACTGGTGAAACGGAGTCCTCCAGCTACATGATGGCTTCACTGACAAGAGGGATGTTTGGTACTATATATCTCATCTTGATAAACCCATACTAATGCCATTGTGAGATTTATGAATACATGCACTCAGAGTGCATCTTATTAGTGCCCTCTGAAAACCGACTAACCTCTATTGTGCTAGCTGACTGTGTTCTGCCAGCCTTCCACCGAACTCACTGTTCTGACCTCCTAGAATGAGAACCTTTGCTCTCAGGAGACCCAGGACAAAATCCTGTCCTGGAAGAGGGTGTAACACTCCCTCCCAAATAAGGAACTGCTAATTAGCCTCCTTGGGTTGGCGAGCTTCGAAGGAGCCGCCACCTTTGGAATGCAAATCTGGCTCCCCCCACTGGAGAGGAGCCACCCCCCTTTCCAGAGCCCACTTGGCACCCTGACAGGTGAGAAATTTAGCTAGTCAGGTAGAGGTCGCACCTCTAGGCTGGGCTACCTGTGAGGTGCACACAATTTGTCAGAGGAGTAGTGATCCCAGGGGTCAGTAGCCCATTGGCTATGACCCTAAACTCCCCTAATGCCCCTAAATGCAGTATTTAGGGAAACTTCTGGCAACAGAGAAGCACATCCCGACAACCTACGAAGAAGAAGGGCATGAAGAGCCATGAAAGCAGAAAAGAGCACCTGACCTGACCCCAGCCTTGCTGACCTTTCAGACGTTCTCTGTCTACTCTGTGGTAAAGTCAACTTGTCCAGCAGCTAAGTGCCTCCTGGACCTGGGAGAACTAGCTGCCTTCAATAAATACCCAGACCTCCTGTGAACAGTGGATTTGTTCAAAAGAAACTCCAAGGAAAAGACTCTGATAACACCAGGACCGCCAAAGACCTGACACCTGAAGTCACCTCTGCCCCTGACGCCTCCATGTGTGGAGTGGCCCCGCAGTGCCAACATGGTTCCCTAGTGCTCCAGAGTCTGAGTCCAGCATGGTTACACCCATCGTGGACTCCCTGATGTCGCCTACAGCCTCTACATGCGTATCCCCCCCGAACACGACTGCCCCTGGTAAGGAAACCCGACGCCTAAACACACATCTGCATCCGTCACTCACAGGCCTTGGAGAAGAGGGCCTCTGGTGTCCCCATGTCCCAGAGCATCGCAAGTCCTAAACCGTCCTGTTGGTTCGCACGTACTGGTCTCCCAATCAGAGCCTTCAGCCTCTTTTCACAGTGACAGATCTCCATTAAAACCTAATGGGCTCCTAACGCTGTTTTGCACCCTGCACCAGGCCTCCCTCATGCCGCTGGTGGTATAATGCTGGTGCTGCCTTGGAACTTGCTTACCACTCACCATAACTCCTGAAGATTGGTCCTTTAAGTCGATGTAATGTACCTGTTTGCAGAACTTGTTCTTCCAAGGATATCATTGCAGAACTCAGGAATTGCAGTGTCCACTTTTTAAAGCGAAAATAATTTATATTTAAAAACGAACTTACCAGAACAATTTTTGTCTGATGACAAATTATATATAAAGGTACTTGGTATTTTATAAATTGGTGTGGATCTCCTTCTTGAGTCGTGTTGTCTTTTATCAATCATTGTGTGTATTTGCAAATGTCTTGCATTCCTCTGTGTTAAGCCTACGGCTGCTTGACCACACTTGTCCCTAAGAGAAGCACTTTGGGATTGCATACCGGGGCCCTGTCCACTAGTAAGGGAACCCCTGAACTCTTTACATGGTTCATCAGATTATTGATCTATCACGTAAAGAGCCATATTCCTACAGGGGACCTTTGTCTGGAGTGGCATAGTGGGCAAAACGAGATGGTCTGGAATGCAGTTCGAGCAATTCTCAGTGACTGAGTTTAATTCAAGCATTTAATATGTATTCTTCTTGCTGATTCAATTGCTTCCCTAAGTGTCACAGGTATGCCCAGATGTGGGTCCAGTGCTAAGTATGCCATAGGACACAAGCTCCAAGCTAGACTCTACTGATGGCCCCGAAATAGTGGTCCCTTTTGGAGGGGGCCTTGTTTGGAAGTTTGGGATGGAATGTTGCCACGAAGAGCAGGATCATTATTGATTTGCATAAAGTTCGGGATGGCCTCTACCATGGCAAGCTATTTCTCCTTTTTATATTTCAATATTTTGGAACAAACAGCAAGTAGTTTTATGGTTAATATTTTCATGCAGAGTGTATGGTGGTATAACACTTTGCGCTTACATTAATGTTAAAATAAGGAATAGTCTCAGGGGGTGAGATTCATAGTCCTGATAAAAGCCACAGGAAAGGGTGGCAGGAACATGTTGGCCAAGTTTTAGGAAAGAAAGCAGGGTAATTAACTCAGAGGATACTTTCTACCTTTCCTTCCCATATTTTAATAATACCACCTGGAGGACTGAATAAAACACAGTTTTTTCCTATTAGACAGGTATTTGTAACCTGACTAGAACCCCTCCAACTCCTATCATCCATCATTCTGTGGTCGTATACTAAACAGTGCTCCCAAGGTAGCAGGACACCTTTTAGGAATGGGGTCTCTAGTTGGCAGAGGTTTGCACCCTGTCCAAGTAGGGACCACCACTCTAGTCAGGGTAAGTCAAATACACACCCTAAATAAACCTGTGCTCACCCTCTGGCAGCTTGGCACAGAGCAGTCAGACTTAACTTAAGCAGCAATGTGTAAAGTATCTGTGCAACACTTAAATTACTATTACTCAATGAAAACTAAAAAAAGACTCCACACTGGTTTAGGGAAAAGAGAACATTTATGGGAGTAAAACAAGACAAAAATGACAAAAATCCAATAAGCAGAAGTCAAGATATGATTTTTTAAAGATTAAATGTCAAAACAGTGCTTAGAAGTCATTAGCGGTCACTAGGTTATTTGAGACTGTGAGGGACCAGTGCAAATTCAGAGTTCAGGCCAACCGTGATGAAGGGTTGACCTGCTATAGGACCCACACAGGTCCAGCTGAAGAAATACCTTGGATGGAGTTTTGTCCATGTCGAGAGTCTACTGCGTTGTTGTCAAGCCTTGCAAAGGAAGCCCTGCGCCATCATTGAGCTCTGTTGAAATGAATGAAATGCATCGTCGTCGAGTGGTGCAGAGCGTTGTGGTCGCGCCGCACAGG
This sequence comes from Triturus cristatus, assembly GCF_964204655.1. Taxonomy (NCBI): domain Eukaryota; kingdom Metazoa; phylum Chordata; class Amphibia; order Caudata; family Salamandridae; genus Triturus; species Triturus cristatus. The sequence continues at coordinate 311,407,137 of NC_140588.1, read as the reverse complement.
CTGTGGACTCTTTGTTGTCGAGCAGCCTCTGCCTCTGTGTCAAAGTGCAATTTGGCCGAAATTCTTATACAGTCGAGGCAATACATTGCTTTTTGCAGAAATCAGATGCAGATCCCACTTCTGAGGCCCAGGACTGGAGGGAACACCTCTGGCAAGGGTACCACTCACGGATGGCAGAGTCCAGCATCTCCTGCACTATTGCAGGAAGTGTTTTGTGTCTCTGAGACTTCAGAAAAACAGGAGGCAAGCCAGCAAGCCCTGATGGGTCCAGCTCTTGTTAGCCCTTGTCAGGAGGGCAGTGATCAGGCAGCCCAGCAAAAACAGAGAAGCAGTTCCTCACAACAGTCAGTCACCACAAAGTGCCAATCCTTACAACACAGCAGTCATTGCTCTAGCAGAGTTCCTCCCAGGTCCAGTAGTGAATTGATCAGGTGGGGTCAGAGCCCTAGTACTTATACCCAAAAGTGCCTTTGAAATAGAGGGTGACATCAAAGGAGTTCTTTAAAGTGCACAAGAATCCCTTTTAACTCAGTCCTGACTGCCAAGCTCTCTGTGGGGCGTAATCAGCCCTTTGTGTGAGGACAAGACAAACTTATTTGGATTTAAGTGTGAACCACCTCTCCCCCTTCCTGCCCAGAAAGGCTATCAAAATGCAGATGAATGAGTCCTCTGTCACACCCAGCCCATCCTGAGTTTGTGGCTGTCTAGAGTGAATGCACAAAGTGTAGCTGTCACCCAGCCCAGATGTGTATTGGAGACAGGCTGCAGGCACACAGAGCAAAGTTAAAAGCAGAGAAATGTCAACTTTCTAAAAGGGGCATTTCTAAATTGGTAATGCCAAATCCAACTTTACCACTACAGAGGATTTATAACCACCATTCAAAAGATATGAAACATGATGTAGCTACTCTTTTCTGATCACAAATTGCATCGTAAAAAATGCTTTAAGGAATCCCCCCATGCTAGCCTATGGGAAGAGCGGGCCACACGACAGTGAAAAATTTATTTAGCTTTTTATCACTGCCAGGACATGTTAAACGAAAATGTATATGTCCTATATAGCACCCTACCGTTAGGGTCACTTATGGTCTACCTTGGTGTGACCGATGTGTAATAAAAGGGGAATTTAAGGCTTGTCAAGTGGTTTTAAATGCCAAGTCGAGGTGGCAGTAAAATACACATACAGGCCCTGAAATGGAACGCCTTAGACAGGTTTGAAAGGCTACTTGTGTGGGTGACACAACCAGTGATGCAGGCCCACTAGTAGCATTTAGATTACAGGCCCTGGGTATATGGTATACCACTTTATAAGGGACGTACAGGTTAACTATATATACCAATCAGGTGTACACCACTATTAACATGTTTTGGGGAGAAGCAAATGCACTTTAGCACTGATCAGCAGTGGTAAGGGCTCAGAGTCCTAAGGCCAACAAAAAGATACCTCAAAAAAATAGAGTTAAGCAGGCAAAAAGTTGGGGGGAGAGCACCCTAAGGTTGACAGGTATAACAACACCCCCTTCCACAGCAGAGTGGGAATAATCAAATGATGAAGCATTCCACCAAGGAGTAACTATGGTGAGTGAGGGTTATACTATAAAAAGATTTTTGTTTTCCTAAATGGAGGATTAGCCCACACGTTCGAGTAAGGCTCTAGTTTTTATTGTACTCTCCTCCATCACTGTCAGTAAATCACTTTAGTTCTTTCATTGATCATGTCCCATCTGGACTAGAGTAATGACAAAGTGTTTAAGACATATAGACAGACAGATGGACAGACAGACAGACAGACAGACAGACAGACAGACAGACAGACAGACAGGTAGATAGATAGATAGATAGATAGATAGATAGATAGATAGATAGATAGATAGATAGATAGATAGATAGATAGATAGATAGATAGATAGATAGATAGATAGATAGATAGATAGATAGATAGATAGATAGATAGATAGATAGATAGATAGATAGATAGATAGATAGATAGATAGATAGATAGATAGATAGATAGATAGATAGATAGATAGATAGATAGATAGATAGATAGATAGATAGACAGAAATAACTGGCTCAGCTTCAATTAGTTATATAATAGTTAACTCTCTATATTAGCATGACATACATGAGCACTGACACTGAAAGCAACCTAGAAAGCCATACAAGTAGGATATACAGGAAACATTGGTTTACAAATATACCTGTAGTCCTCAATTAAAATACCTACCAGCATGACATACAGGAGTGCAGTTATAAATGTACTTCATTACCTCAACAGTATAAAGAGGATACCTTTATAAAGAATAGTTTCAAATAGACGTATTATGGTATGCTGTGAAATAGCAGAAATCAGATAAACAAAGGTCACACCAAACAGAATTTTGAACAGTATTAGCAGCTGACAGGAACTGGTAAAGCTGGAATGTGCTCCGTACTCAAATCAAAAGAGTTCTTCTATCACATCAGGCTGTAAACCCAAAGGCAGCACTAAAGTAATAATAATGTAGAAAAAAAACACTGGCACTGAAAGGAACTACCTTGTAGGTGGATGTGCTCCTTGTGAAAGGAATACATTTAGTCACTCAAGGTGAAGTTAGACAGTGACTGCAGTAGGCTGACCCACTGCCCCATGCTGTATGCTATTTTGGGCTGAAGACAAATTTGAATGACACAACAACAGACTAATGGGTGGTGATGGAAGAACGTCTCTTTAAGTAAGTATATCAAACGTTATAAAACATTTTTAAAATCAAAATGTCTTCTCTAATGACAGACTCAAAATGTAGTAATTCAATCAGCAGTCAAATTGCACTCTGAAGATATCAAGATGAATTATTGGATGACTAATCAGATACCAGTGTTTGTGTGTGAGCGTGCATGTGTGTGCATGCTTGTGCGTGAGGGCCGCCAAACAGAAGGAATCTGCTCCACCACATTTTTGAGTTCTTTAGGGTAACCACCCAAAAGATGTTCGTAATGGAAGAAAGATTTGCTTCGCTACATGATGGCTGCGAGCATAGAAAGGAGAAAGAATTAACATATTTATGCAAAGCTGTAAATTGCATTGAAGAATATTCCAGAAGGATCTGAATTACATTAATGTCTTTGAATTGTGCTTGAAGCCTTTGGGTGATCATTGTTTGCTGAAGGTGAGTGCGGTTTTCACAAAGCACCCTTTAGGAAGGCAGGTGCAAACACAGCAGGAATGCGTTAAGAGCTACTTAACAGCCTTAAGGAAATTGGTTAATACTTGTGAGTGTAGGGGTGATCTGGCAGAAAGACTTAATGGACAATTTATGTTGCAATCTTGTTATTCAGAAATGAGGGAAGTGTTATTGTTAAAGGGTAATCCCAGTTTTGAGGGAAGTGTTGGAGGTGTTAAACGTGGTAAAACATAAGATTTGGAAAAAGGAGAATGGTAAAAATGAAAGAGAAGAAGTAGTGCAGATAGAACAGAAGAATGGAAGAGAAGGATATAAAGTGGTTCTACAAACCAGGGGTGAAATAAGAAAGAAGGCCTGACGTTGTGCTAGAGTTGTGAGTGCAATAGGAATGGGACGGGTATGCCCAGACGTGGGTCCTGTGCTCTCCATGCCACTGGAGTCAAGCTAGCCTGGCTGATGAGGGGTGATACCCCAAAACTGGTCCTAGTATGCTTGTTTCCAGTCCAGGGAGGACTTGGCCTGGCAGTTCAGGCTGGTCTGTGCCCATGGGTAACAGGGTCAAGACTGAATTGAATATGGCTGGGTCTGAACTGGAATGGCATGGTGAGCAAAAAAACGACAGATTTAAGCCCAGATCTTTGTACTGGGGTGAATGTATGACATTTTTCTGCATTCTGTTCCTCAATTGTTCTTTTTGCATTTGAGGTGTCATCAGCTGAGTTCTGGAATAAAGGAGACATTTATGAAAATGTTTGCATTAAATTAGGTGCAGTCTGATTGCTTATTACCATACTATTTAAACCCTGTATTTTGTAAGAATGCGCTTTATCTAAAAGACTGCATCATTTTGCAGCAGCCTAGCTTAGACTGTGCGAAATACTAATTTAAAATAATGACTTAAATATTCACAGTGCATTCTGCCACAGGCAGTGACCTCATAGGACTATAAACAAGGCAGCTGGAATTATGCTGCAGTAGGCCAAATTATGAGGTAGGGTTGACTGAATCACGTGGCAAGAAAAGGAAAATGATGCAGCCTAATGCAGAACATTTTGTGATAGTATTATTGCATTATTTTGTAATTTTTACACTTTCTAACACTGTCCTGGTATATATTGGTGCTTATAGGTATCAATTTACATCCACAGAAAGCAAAACACAAAATAAAAGTGACCAGTCAACCTTTGCATAGGGCTTTCCAGTGCACGGCAACACATGTTGCTGAATTTTTAGTAACTTTTAAACTGTTTGAACTAAAAACATTTTTTTTTGGTTAATATCTGCAAATTATGCAGCAAATGATGGATTATGTGGCAAATGCTTCAAATCCACAATTATGCGAAAAATGCCGCAGCTGCACAATCTCATAATTCTAGTGGCTCTGACCATAAATACAAAAGTCACTATTCCTCAATTCACCAACTAATGTTCACTAATGTGCCGCTCAGCGTTAACACTCACTGACATATGCAGTGATGGTATTAGCTAACTGAGGGTTCATAACCTAAAAGAGTATATTTATCACTAGTTAATTTAACTTGCATTTACTTTTCAATTAAAATCTTGCTGTTAGTGCATTATTTTATATGCAGTTACCTAATGGTCCAAAAAAAAAAACTTCGATTATTTTGTTCTTTTATTTATTTTTAGCCACCTCTTTGACCCTGCCACCACACTCACCGCCCCCTGCCCGCAAGGAACTCTGATCACAGTTGTCATTCTTTTGAATGCATGTTAGACTTGGCATCTTTTGGTGTGTTTCCCCAGTCTTTTTGCTCTCTGACCTCCTGGTTTTGACTCTATTTTTGCTGGTTTAGTGTCTCTCCGCACTTTCTCACTGCTATTCAGTGTTAAAGTGCAAGTGCTCCTACTGTAAATTGTTATTATGGACTGGTGTTTCCATGATTAGCATATTTGATTTACTGGTAAGCCCCTAGTAAAGTGCACTGAGTGTGCCAGGGTCTGTAAATCAACTGCTACTAGTGGGCCTGCAGCACTGATTGTGCCACCCACATGAGTAGCCCTGAAAAGTTATCTCAGACCTGCCACTGCAGGGTCTGCACGCAGTTGTAACTGCTATGTCGACCTGGCAAGTGCACCCACTTGCCAGTCCCTAACCTTCTCTTTTCTTACATATAAGTCATCCCTAAGGTATACCCAAAGTACACCTGTGGGCAGGGTGTTGTGTATGTTAAAGGTAGGACATGTACTGGTGTTTGTGACATGTCCTGGTTGTAAATTACAGTGTATTTCGTTTTTCACCACTGCAAGGCTATCTGTCCCGTAGGAAAGAATGGGAGTTTTACTTATAACATCTTATACGCATTACTTCCCATTGGGACATGATAGGGAAATGGAGTTTAGTATTCCTGAACTCAGAATGTTAAAATGTATCTTTCAGTGCGGGTGATTTTTACATTCTGTGTTTTAAAATGATACTTTTAGAAAGTAGATGTGTTCTTACTTAGCCATCCAGGGTGCCTCTGCTAAGATGTGTGTTGACTGTCTTGCTTTGGAGTGACAGGGGCTGGGGATGTACAGTGACTCCAGAGAGTCTTGATGAGTTAGGGCTTGGCTGAATAGACCTGGGCTGCATTTAGAGTAGTGGGAGGAGATTTCCTTGCACCTAAATGGGCCTGGTCTGCCTTGAACAATGCTGTCTCCACCTCCTGCCAGTCGTCTGGGCCAGAGAAGACAGAACTGGTACTGATTATTCTACTGAAGTTCATGGCCCCTTGTCATCAGAACTGGTGATGTCATCTCAACTGAACTGTTCCTCTGAGGTCTCCCATGAAGGTAGCGTAATCTATCCTGAATCTGGGACGCTTTTATCCTGGAACATTGCAGGCTTAAAATCAAAGACCAACGACCCTAATTGGGCATCGTTTATTAATTCTTACGATGTTTGTTTATTCCAGGAGACCTGGCTCCTAGAGGCTCACCATTTTTCTGTTTTTTTTAACTTTAACGTTCTGGCAGTAAAGGGCAATAAAGGGCGCCCCTCAGGTGGCTTAACTGTCTGGATTAAGCAGGTCCTTGGCATAATTGTCAAGGAGTATCCTACTCTACATCCGGATATCCAGCTTCTCAATCTTAAGTTTAAAAACGGGAAATCGCTGGATATTTATAACATTTACGCTAGAAGTACTGGTGGCAAAAAGTCTGACACCATAACTCGCCTGGATGAACTTATGTCATGCTACTCTCAGCACTCCCATGTAATCATTGGAGGAGATTTTAACACTACCTTTGAACCCCTACTTGGTGCTGATTGGAGTGTTTTGGATGAAGAAGACAGTCTATGGGGTGTTCCTAAACTAGACTTAAAACCTGTCACTCGTTGGTCTGAAGTGGCAATCCAGATCAACGCCCTATGTTTGAACAAAGGGCTGCGTGCAACGAATGGCAGGACTGAGCACGATAAACTAGGGTCCTGCACTTTCAAGAGTGGCTCACGTGCTAGCAGAATTGATTATCTTTTGCTATCACTTGACTTATGGGAAGTTTTGAGAGGAATGGTGGTTATTGACAGACAGGAGAGTGACCACTATCCTCTTTCTTTGTCACTCCTGTTTTGGATGAACCCTATCTCTCCCCACGACTTGTCCGCTCAACTCCACCAAGATGTTGACATTTCAAATGATATGCGCCATGTTAGATGGCCCAAGGTAGCTCAAAGTCAAGAAAGTCTTAATTGTATTTTTAGTAGTTTAGTGCTTGCTACCCGGGATTTAGAAGAGTACAAAAAAATTACCTCAGATCTATCTTGCATGCTTGGAACATCGATTCACAAATCCTTTTTCTTAGAACTTAGAGACATTTTTGTGAGGCCACGTAAACTAACCAAGAGTAAGCATGTTTCTTCCCCTCAATGGTATACTGCAGAGTGCAGAGAAGCCCGTTTGAACCTGGGTACTGCCCTTAAAACTGGTGTTAGCTCTAGTGTTCGCTCTGCAAGATATGCTTATAATAAAGCAATACTAAAATCCAAGCGAGCATGGGATGATCGAAGATGGCAGGAACTCAGGGAAGCAGGTGCCCAAAAGGGCAGTTCTCAAGTGGGGGAGTGGGGGCAATCCTGATAAGCCCCAAAATTGGGTTTCGCAAGATGCTTGGGTTGAGCATTTTGAGTCCCTCTACGCCATAGGAGAGGATCAGTGCGTTACCCCCGACCTCCAATTTACCTATTATAAGGATGATGCTTTTACCCTGAGTGATCTTGACAAAACCCTTAAACTTGTGGTCCCAGGAAGGGCGCCTGGGATGGATGGAGTCCCGGCAGATATCTTTTCGTATAACAGCGAATCTTGGGGAAAGTATATTTTACTTTTGGCTAACCTGATTGCAAGAGGTGCACCGATACCCACCTCCTGGTAAGGTGCCGAAATTGTTCCAGTTTTTAAAAAAGGGGACAAGTCCCTTCCTGGCAATTATCGCCCAATCAGCCTGATTGATACCACTCAAAAACTTTTAGGTAGGCTGATTTTGAATAAAGTGCTGGAATGGGCTACTGAACATTCAATCCTTTCCCACTTACAAGCTGGTTTTAGAGCCCGAATAAGCACCATTGACCAGGTGTTGCATTTTGCTATGCTTCATTGGAAGATCGTACTCTTAGGAGGTGGCAGTCTATACGCTGCCTTTATAGATTTAAGGGCAGCTTTCGATCTTGTCCCTCGGGCTTCTCTATGGGCCGCCTTAGACAAAATGGGTATGCCTCCTGCACTGCTTTCCCTAATTGCTAGACTCCATGTGGACAATTTTGCACAGATTAGATGGGGTTGTGTTGGCCAAGTGACTATTCAGAAGGGCACCTATTTATATTTCTGTTGCTAAATTCCTTGGAAGGGATTGGGTGATCAGGAGTAAACTATTGGTTGGGTGATTTAACTGTTACCTTGAATTATCAATCATGTTGCAAATCCCTCTTATTTATTGTTTTAATCATTTTAACGATTTTTCTTTTTCTGTAATTATGTGAATTTTCTGTATGCTTTTATGACAATTGTCGAATAAAGCTAACTTGACTGACTGAAGACGGAACTGGTTTGGACTAAGCACAGACACTCTCTGTCTAAGAGAGCAAATTAATTTTGAGTATAAATATTGGTGCCCAGAACTTTAGAACTCGCTGGAAGTGCTGCCAGGAGGAGTACTGCCCCTTTGCTGTGTTGTTGCTTTGTTGAGTTGGCCTGCAGTTGCTGCTTCTGCCTTGGGCAGTTAAAGGACTGGACTGAACTTTCTTTACTTGTGCTGAGTACCTCCAATGGCTTGAAGAAGAGCTTGCCTCCTGTTCTGAAGTCCCAGGGACTGCAAAGACTTCACCAACCTCTGGGTACCACTTCTGGAACTGCTGTTTCAGTTGCCACAGAGAAGGGAAATGCAACCGACTCTGTTGCTGGCTCTGTGTCCTGACGGCACCGCAAAGGCCCTGTCCGCATCTCGCCCAGCAACCCTGGTCTCACCGATGATGACAACTGCTGCCACCAAGCTGCTGCTTGCACCGTGACCTGTGGGCATCGCACTCCGCACCACCTCGCTTCACTTCGCCATCCTGGTCTCACCGACCTTGTTGCTGCTGCTGACTCCTGCACCACTGACCGCATCGTGGCTGGGGGCACTGCTCGTAAGTTTCACGACGCACCACCTCGTCCCACTCAGCAGTCTGGGCCGACCGACTCCAGCTACAACTAACCAGCTCTGTTGCCTGCACCACAATCTGCCAGCACCGCATCATGTACCGCCTCGCCCTGCACCATAAGCCTTGGTCTCACCTACGCCATCTGGATGATCGTCAGCTAGCCGCTGTCTGTACCGCATCGAGGGGGCACCGCACCCTGCACCGCTTCCATTTTGCAACACAACCGCGAAAGTTGCCCCGACCGGCTCGCACCAACGTGCCAGCAGCAATGAGAAAGGTACTGTTACTGAGTCTGTCCTCCCTTTCGCAGGCCCGTACAGACGTGGTCGGCTGGAACTGTTGGACTCCATTGTTTTCAGCATCGAGGTAGGCCTGGATGGAGCTACCATCCCGTGCGAACTGTGTTTTGTATTGCTACAATTTTAAGGATATCTTGCAAAGTATATATTTTTAAGTACTGTATGTTGGATTGTCATCGTCCTGGTCTTGTTTTGGATATATGAAAATATTGGATATTTTTATAAACTTGTGTGGTGTCCTTTTGCAGTGTTTTCACTATATTATTGTTGGTTATGTGCAAATTCTTTACACACTGCCTCTGAGATAAGCCTGACTGCTCGTGCCAAGCTACCAAGGGAGTGAGCAGGTGTTATTTTAGCAGTGTAACGCCCTTACCCTGACTAGGAAGAAGGGTTCCTACTTGGACAAAGGTGCAAACTCTTGCCAACTAGAGACCCCGATTTCTAACAATGCACTTCAAGGGCTCTGCGTAAAGGAAGACAGCCTGGAGATGCGGCAATTAACCAAGGCAGCACTTCAAGGCCATCTTCGTTTACATGCACTTGCAGAAGCATTTGTGCCCCCCTGGGAACCCTTCCATGGCCCCCTGGGGGCGCGCCCCACAGTTTGAAGACCTTTGCTTTAGAAGGATGTGGACAAACGAAGAAACTACCAGAAACACTGGGAGTCAAACTTCCTTAAATTACAGGTATTCCGCTTAGTTGACTTAAATCTACTGGCAATGCCCCACAGGGCACTTCAGCTTTTTTGTGTTTTAAAACACAATTTGCTTTTCTAACTATCACTTCTGAATGCTCTCTTCTCCTATAATGTTTCATCCTGAACCCCAACTTTGAGTATGCAATCCGTTGACATATTAAACAGACTTCAGTTTCGGAGTCAGCCAGTGAACAGGTCCATGAAAGACCAGAGAAGGAATGCATATCACAAGTTATCAGCTAAATACGTTTTTCTTAATGATTCACTTAGTTGACACATGCTTTCCTCCAGCCCTGTTTTTAACCCGTCATGGTTTGACTCAGCTGCAGCGCCTCCGCTAAGGTGGAGAAGCGCCGCCCCACTGTTGTTTGAGCAGTGCAAAAAGGAAAAATATAATGGTAATAACACAATTTTATGATCAGTTTATGTTCCGTTACTGAGGCAGTTTTAAGGGGCAGAGCGGGGCTGGGCTGTCGTCACAGCCAGCAGGGTGAGGAGTGGTTGTCGCATTTCAGTGCGCATGACGGTTTGGCCGGCATCTTGGGCTGGCCAAACAGTCATGTGCACTTAGCAGGTTCTCCACCTGGCTTTATTGCACAGCCTGGGCGGAGAAGATGCACAGGCTCCCACTCCCTGTCTGAGCTCCAAACCAGGGTGCTCAGACTAATCACGATGCTGCTTTCATGTTGGTGACAGTAGTGTCATGATTGGCTTAGGGGAGTTTTTGAGCCTGCATGCGTCAACCGAGGAACAGAAGAGGTCGGAGAGAGGGGGCAGCCGGCAGCCAGTTCAGTGAATTTTCGTTTTTTGAAAACCCCCTGCCCGACCTATTTGTACCATTCCATTACAGCCGCCACTGGTTTGACTTGAAATCCTTAGTCTGCTTATTTTGCCCATAAACCGTTTCCAATGTTCATGGACATCGATGACTTAAAGTATAGGGGGAGCCCACAGCAGTGTCAACCGGGTACCTAATGTTTAATTTTTTTTACTTTGACAGCCTACAGTATATTATGAGAGCTTGCATTCAGCAACAGATCTTGACACTTAAAAAAACTGAAGCACTAGACTGTGGGCCACCTGGCACCCTCACAGGGTTTTAAAATAAAAAAGACACAATAAACGCATCTTCATGAACCTTTGGCTCTTGAAATCTAAAAAAGTTTTAGGGTCAGATATGACATAACTCAGAATACCTGAAAAGTCACTTCCGTTTATTTTGTGTACTTTCATTTGTCCCCTGTACACTTGTCAATATGTAGTAGCTGCAAGAGCTACTGCATATTTGTTACTAATTAAGGACGCTAATGATCAGAGGCTGAAGTTAGTGAGGTTGAAGTTAGTGGGATTCATTGGGAATGATGTTCGCTAACTTTTTTAATTTTATCAAAATAGTTACAATACTTTTTGTTAACCATTCCTGCACTTTTATAGCCTGTTTCAGAAAAGTTAACTTACACTTTTGTTTAAGTTTGAGATCCTTTGTTATTCACAAAAGTATTTTACTAGTAGTATCTTTACGACCGCAGAGCCTCCGCACATAAAAACATAGGATTGTCCTATCATTTTATGTGCGGAGACTCTGCTGTCGTAATGATGACATTGAGTTGCCTCACATTGAAAGCAAAAGGAGGAAACAACGCAAGTATAGAATATATTTTATTTTACTTACGCGTCCTCATGCTCATTGACCTCAACCTCATTGCGGTTAGGATCACAGTTCCAATCATTTTTGTATGCACTTCGACCACTGCTTATGGACTCTCATGGAATACCAGTCTGTGCTTCCAGCAAGGCAAGAGCAGACATGCCAACCCTCCTGATTCAGGCGGGAGGCTACCGATTTCAAGGCTCATCTCCCACCTCCCGATTCCTGCATGCAGAAACTGATTGCCGAATGGTGATCTGCTGGTGATAAGGCAGCCTGCCCCCAGTAGTTGTCAACATATGTTGGATACGTCTAAACTTTCAGACATGCATGCGTGCGCATGTCAGTGGATTTTCCAGCCACAGGGCAGTCTAAATAGAATGGTATCTGGAAACAAACATATTCCTACACTCTTCAAAAGCATACGTGCCAATGGGCCTGATTCAGGCAGGAGACTCACGACTTTTTGGAGCTAAAATAGCTTTCTTCTGGCAACCCCAGCCTGAAATGGCCTCTTTTTCAATACAAATCAATGGTGGAAAAACATTCTCCCTATTATTTTTTTTAAAATCTCCCACTTTCCTCTTCTAAAATGTTGGCATGTATGCAAGAGCAATATGATGTCATGTCATATGAACCAACAGCTGACAGACTGGCCGGTGGCTTCAAGTGGAGACTTTGCTTTGGTTCATCACACCAGCCAAGTATGCTCAAGGTACGGTTAAATCTGAATATTCTTTGGCATAAAACAAATACATGGGCTATCGTACACAAAATGACTTTACGAGTAATCAATAAGAAAAACACGGGAGCCAATAGACCTCTCGATATTTCTTGATATGAAAATGAGCTCGCCCTCTGTGGCCACCAATCTCAAACATGTCTTGGACCATCGCCACACATTGCCAAAAACCTAAAATAATCTGCAAAATACATAAATATCTTTTGAGCAGAGAATGTGAAATCGACAGAAAACAAAATTAGTATATGTGTTATAGTGCTTAACGTATCACAGGTGCAGTCACACTCTGTAATTGGCGTGCACCCACACTAGCAGTGTTAATTGAACGTCGTTGGTGTGGAAAGCAGAGCCTGGTCTCCGAAGAGAAAAGCAGTGGGGTGGAGCCTAAAAGGGCCAACAGACAGCTTTTCACGTCACACCAATGGAAAGAGAAATGGTCCTTACCGAGAGACAATGGGGCTCCCTGGCAGAGACATTTACCCATTTATGTGTTTGTGAAGTATTTGAGTGCTCTGCATGTCTCCTATTGGTCACTTTAGCGCACTGTAGTCGTGCCAAAAAGTGCACATGTAAAAAGGAGGTGGTTAGACCCTAAAGGTGAAGAGCAATTATTGTGGTATTGTGCCATACTTTGTAGAGTAATAATAATCCACATTTGTAAAGCTAGGCACTGTCGGGAAGATTAAGCAAGCTATTGCCCAGAGTCACATGGTGCTGGGTTAAGTTGCCTCGGGCAACGGGGCTCGAACCGTGATCCCCAGATTCTGGAGTCAGTCGCCCTGGCTGCGGCACCACACCTCTTGAGTAATTCCTTCATGACAACCATGTTTGTCAAGAATGCTTTCGGAATCCTATGCTTTTAGGCCCTCAGTGTGATGGGGTGCTGGTAATCCAGATGTGATTGCAAACTCCTGTTTGCTCCCACATTTGGGAACAAGTTGCAAGTGTTTGCTATTTCTGGCAGGCCGCAGCTGCAAACTGTGGGAGCAAACAGTACCCTTCCTGGTTGCACATATCAGATAAGGGATAACATGCACTGTTAGGGTCTTATTTCCCGGTGAGAGGTTCCAGGTATACATTTTGTACCCTTTAATTAACACTGAAATTAGCGGGTGTGCAATTTTTACCCGTTTTTTGTACTTCATCCTATTGCCCTTAGACTTCCTTTCTTGGATGTAGAGATTGTTTTAAAAACCCCTCTCTTAATATTTCTAACGTAAATATTCATCCCTCTTGCCTTCTGTGTTTTGGTGTTTTGAGGCACTACTGACATGTTGCGCCCTACACATCTTTAAATTAAATAATACAAATAAATATACAGTCATGTCTGTAGCAGATGTGCGTTCACGGTTCAGGGGTGAACATCTGTTAAAGCTAAGAACAGAACAGTCGTCCCTGAAGGTTAGAAACACCCTGCAAGCATCCCCTGAACGTGCTCGCTCCGACGTCCGTCTCAAGGCACCGACTCTTCACAATACTTAGTTAAAACAATATATATATTAGTTGACAAGTGTCAGGCAGTGCTAGATGTGTGAAAGAATGAGGGCCTGTGTCTGAACCTTTGCTTGGAAGCCCTTAGTTGCCACATTGGAATCCACCTCACCCCGCTTTCATCCACTCTCTGCCCCTTTATCTCACCCTTGCATGTTCCTGGTTTCTCCCCTCATGACGGTATCCATCTCTCTCTTTCTTCTTCTTTCCCTTGATGCCTGATGAGTAAAAATAAGTGTTGTTCCCCCCAAAAAGAGTGGCGGTGGCCCCCCACTACTAGCAACCACGGGCTCAAACTCAGCACTGAGTGCAGAGGCCACATTTTATCTGACGGGCTCGCCACCAGTGCCGCCAAATGCAGGGATTGCTGAATACTAAGACAGCCTAGTCTTGATTCCACCCCTATCCCTTTTCTTGGACCACCCAACACTTTCTTTCTCCTGCCATTATCACTGTTTTCCTACATTTCCCGTACCTTCTTTCTCCCTTTTCTCCATTTGCCTTTATTGCTGTGGGTCAAATTCTGATGACGAATAATTTGTGCCGGTGCCCACCACTTGCAACCACAGGCACTAAAAGTCTTGCTGTGCCACCTGATAGAGTAGCAAATAATTACGAAAATGAATAGTCATGGGTGTCAGTTAGTGCAATGCAAGTATTCTCAGAAGTTTGTTGTCAGAGGGACAGGTGTGAGCCCATAAACCCTAATGAGACCTCAACTAGAGGTGAAACAAATGCACTCTAGCCGGATAGGGACCGAGGCTCCCAAGACCGGATTCCACCACATAAACACAGATTGAGGCTAAGGGGTGCAATACTAAATGCACAGGTAAGCCATCTTTTGTGGTCAACCTCGTAACATTGAAAAATCGTCAACGTGCTACTGTAAACAGAGAACACACTGAGCTGCAGAAAAACTGCAGAACATAAGACAACATAATAACATAACATAACATCACAAGAAGAACTCATTGCATGTAGATAAGGAAATAAACACCCCAAAGGAAAAGAGGCGCTCTTGTACCATGAAAGATTAAACTGATGACAAAGGAAGCAGCTCCATGAATTTCGAAAAGGTAGGACAGATATGCCTGAACAGTAAATGACTTATTTGCAGATCATGTTTCATTTTCAAGTGTCACTTTTGCTGTACCTCGAAGACACTTTGAGAGGAGGGTGTTATCTGCCAGCAGATTGCACAGGAAAGGAATTATTTTAAGACTTACCACATGCTAAAAGGTTTAGTGCAAGTCAATTAACACAGTGATAAGCCTCATTAGCACTGCTAATAAGGCTTAGGCAATACTTCTCAACGCATGGCCTTATTCAGGTTTCCAGATGGAAATGGTAGTTTTGATTTGTTTGCTATTCCCTCGGGCCAGGTTAAAACAGAGAAAATGTTGTTCTCTCTCTTTCCTTTAAAGTTTATCATCTGTTTGCATCAAAGCACTTGCACTAATACAATTTTAAATGTAATTCCTTACCGATAATTAGCAATTAATTATTGAGCCAAGAGTGTATCCGAAATAAATCATTGTTATTTTGCACACCTTAAAATCATTGGGGCAGATGTATAGTTGTTTCACACAGGCCAATGCAGCAAGCCACCTTGCTGCTCTGCGCTGTGTGAAATGTAAAGGGCAGGAACGTGCCATGTTTACCATTATACGGTAAGTTCCTGGCCTTTCTTAGCACTGGCACACTTTTGGCTGCCTAGCACCAACGCAGGCACCCTTGCGTCCAGGCAGGATTGTTTTTGTTTTCTACACAAAAACAATCCTGAGAGGCATTTTCCTCTTTCTATGTGTGCTTCAGAATGCAGAACACGTAGAAAGATGAAACGATGAAGAGAAATAAAGATATTTCTCCTTGTAATGCTTCACTTGGGGAGGCAAAGCATTTTGATGCTTTCCCAGGTCTTACACTAATGGTAAATCTGGAAATGTGCCAAAATCCATGGGTGAATGCGTTGGAACACCCACGCACCTCCCATGGAATGCCATTGCTGTTGAAGAGCATTGCAAGGCAGCCTTGCGTTACTCTAGATTTATGAAGCCACGCAGGGTGACGCAAGGTGTCCTTGTGCGGCTTGATCCATCTCCCTTAGGTTTTGTATTCCACCCCCTTGTGTGGCGCAAGGACGATGCAAAACCTTGATAAATATGGGCCTTTGTAAAGGAATTGCCTTTTAATAAATCCTATTGCTCTTTCTCCCCAATAATGTGCTTTACTTAACGTCACCATCCTCCATATGAACACCTGGGGAGAGAGACAATATCTATTGTTAGCTGGTTAAAAATGCGAATTTTATATTGTGTGTTATGACAAACTTATTTATTGCTGAATCCAGTAGCTGACACAAACAGAACTCCAAATATTGTAAGAGACATTTTGTATACGTTTGCATGCAAATACCCTATTATGTTATTTTTGCATGCACTGTCTCCACTAGAAAAGGCGAGTGGTAACATCATGGCAACAAGCTCAGTTTGTGTTTTGCTGCTATTAAGCACAAGTGGTAAAAGGAGGGCAGATGCCGTTTGTGCACGTTTTAGCCCTGCAGGTGAGTGCTAAATGGCCTGAGATTCTTTACTAACACCTAACACCTAGGTGATGCACGAAGGGATCATAATGTTGCACGAGAACAGAATAAATCGTAATTATTTTAAATGCTGGTGGTCCAATTCCAGTCAGACCTCCACAGTGGAGGAGGTTAGCTACTTCTCCACTTAAGAATATGGAATCAAACCTGCAAATCAAAGAAAAGTTTGCCACTATCATCAGTCAATAGTTCAATAGCAAAAAAGCTTAAGTCACATCCACCAATAATTATGCCTTGATATTTAGAATACATTCATGCACATTTTTCGACAGCCCTCATCTTGCCATCTATGAAATGTGACAGGAGAAACTTTCATCTATAAATATTCCTAGAAAACTATATTTTATGACTTTCTAGTTTTTTTCATCACTTAGGCTCCAATTCCATTTTTTCTTGTTTTTTCCAAAGCTCATGTTTATTGTTATACTTTCACTAATTTTGTGGCCAGTGTCTTCACCATGTATACCTTAGACATGTAGTATTAATTTTATTTTCAAGTCCAAAGGCAAATCTGAGATGCTAAAGCAATAGTGCCTTTTGAGATGGCAATACCGTAACAATCCTCTTAGACTAGAAGGATTAGATCCTTGAAAGCAATGGCGTAGGAAGACCCCAAACATAGTTTTTTCAGTCAAAGCATTCTATTGATGCTGTCAAAAGTGGAAAACATATTTTTAAAAACTCAGCGTTCTGGGTGAGATTGTTTTCTACATTTTGTTTAACTAGAAGCAACAATACCATGAATTTATATGCAATGGTCATTGCCTTTGTTGAAACTCTCTGTTGGTTTATCTAGGGACTGTACACTACAAGTACCTAAATTACATTTATGCATTTGTGTTTGACACAATGAAAGGAGCTATCTTTTTTCAGCCCAGATGACCAGATGTTTTAAAATAATCATGGTCAAAACCTTGCCTCTAGAATCCACTAGATCAACCATCTGACTATTACGGGGATTCGTCCACACACTTAGGTCTTGTATTTGTCAAGACATTTGATTTGACTAAAATTTAATACATATGAATGATAGTATTTTCAACTATTAATATCACACAGTATGAATGGTAACTGTAAGGTTTTATTATGGATTGCCACCAAACCTTCCTTAGAGGCCGGGACTACTTGTATGTAAACAAGTAAATAATGTGAGCCTAGTGGGACTTTCTGCCTAGAGGGACCTTCCGCTAGCTTTCCTAATCTATTGGCCTGTTGTACTGTCATTGACATTTTTATGCTGTCCAACATATATCATAGGGCAGTAGGAGAGGCAACTTCAACCAGTGGCCAACTTCACTGTGAGGGATGGGGTTCTGATCTTGAACAACGAGCACAGCCACACACAAAATATTTCTCTTAAGTACCAGGGTCTACTATGGCATGTCATTCTTTTTTAGACAAATACATATGTTTACTTTTAGCAAGATATATATCTACAGTATCCCGTGGGAGGACAAGTATATTTCAATCTTAAATCATTAGGATGAATTTAGGCGATATTTAACTAGGACATTCACTTGGCATCCTTGAAATTGGTTTAAATTTCTCAGACGGGCATTTGCAGCGTGAAATTTATGATCTCTAATATCAGTGTATATGGTTCAGAAAATTGATGATTGACTTCTGTCCAAACATGGGGATTGGAATATTAGAGCAATGTGATATATTAATTGTGAAATAACCTTAAGAACTTTAAAATATAGTCTTATCAGGAGAGTCGGTCTTAATAGTATTGTATCGTATTTTACGACTATTAATATCCCACAGTATGAATTGTAACTGGCATGTTTTAATTTGGATTGCCTCCGAACCTTCCGTAGAGCCCAGAGATTACTTGTATATAAACAAGTAAATATTGTGAGCCTAGAAGAGTTAATGTCCACTTGCAAATATATGAATTGGGTTAAAGTAACTTTGGAATTTTTATGTACTTGTAACATAACCTGTATCTTATATGTTTATCCTAAACGTGAACGTTATGTTAGTATTTTTTACGTGTTCATGTTACTTGTTGGGGTATATTTTCACAGTTGGTTGGGCATGTAATCACCTTGAGAAAGGCTTCTCTCGAAGCTAAAACACGTCAGAGCAGCGCAAGTCCACACAGAAAAGCTTGAGAAAATAAAACAGGCATTGTCAAAGGCCAAAAAAGGCTGACAGCCAATGCCAGACGTGATGGCTTTGCCTATGCTTGTTTAAAAAATAAGGACATGATGAGGGAACTGGTTCGCTCCATTTATAACTGCAGTGCGCCATCAACAATGAAGGAACATGTTATTATTACCACTAGGCATACTGCCAAGGAACACAAATGTACTGTTTCTAACAGCCTATTTCATACTTAAATAGTAAAAAGTAACTTCAAAGCTACCATAACCAGGGAGAAGATTGTCAACTTTTTCAAAGTGGTGGTACAGATCTCCAAATAGGCCATTTAGGTCTAGATTATTAAAATAGGAATAGTGATTAACTAATCATGATTTTTTGCAAATCGCAGTTAGTAAATCGCTATTCCTTATGTACGAAACTCATTGAGTTTCATTTAGTGATTCATAGCGGGTCGCAAATAAACCTACCTCATGCATATTTACGACCCACAATGATTTGCTGCCATCACAGAAATGGTAGCCTGCTGGGCCCAGCAGACCTAAATGTCTGTAATTGCTGTTAAATAAAGCAATCTTTTTATTTTAAATGCACTTTCATTTCCCTAAATGAATGGGCTACTTCTAACTTTGAGTTGGGAATAAATTAAGACTGTTTTATGACTGCCTTTCGGTCGCACAACATTCGTACATACCAATGTGATTTGGTATAAGAAAGGCACACTCTCAACACGCCTCTTCCAAATACCGAATTGCAAAACCTCAACTGCGATTCGGTAACAAGCTACCAAATTGCAATTTGGGCTTTGTGCATCAGAAAAATAATGTTTGCAACTGCAAATGGCTCGATTCTGTTAATCGGACCATTTACAAATGCAAAAATGCTTTGTACATCAAGCGGTTAATCTTATTTAATTCGAATTTATAATTGATCACTCTAACCCCCTGGTATCCAAATTTCCAAAATCTGTAATTACTTTTTTTTTGGCTTGGCACCAAACTTAGGGGCTGATTTCGATGTTGGTGGGACCGCCACTGACAGGTCGTCGGTGGTGGTCCCGCTGACAGACAGCCCTTTGGGCCAACCGCCGCATTAGGATGCAGGCAGATGGACACTTCCATCTCAGGGGATGGCAACCGCCAGGATCTTCTCATCCCAACTGGACCATGGTCATGATTGTGATCCTGAATAGAGGCGGTGCTTGCTTAGGCACCGCTGTCAGGATCACAATGTCCATTTCCTAAAGCCTTTTCATGGCAGTTCCACTGCCATGAAAAGGCTGTCAGGAAAGGATTTTGGGGGCCTCAAGCATGGCCCCTGTCCCCCAAGGGCCACTGCTAAGTGGCCAGGGGGACACGTGGTGCCCCCCCAGAGATCCATGCACTGTGTGCCAGGCACCACATGCTGCCTGGCACAGGGTACCACGTTTTCCTGGCCACAGCACAAGCCTCAGTAGAAAAAGGCATTTTACAAACGTGTACATGGCAGTCTGACTGAAATATGGTGGTTGGGACCGCCGACTACTTGACAGCCAGTCTCAATCCAGCTTCGATGGCGGTCAGACACTCATCCAACCGCCATCGGAAAGAGCCCCTTAGTCTGTCAATTCTGAAGTACAAATCATTTTTTTAAAATTCATTCACTAATACATTTGGAGGGGCCTTCTAGTCCCCACCCATCATTTTTAAGTACCATTTGAAGAATGCTTTCATTTTGTTCACTTTTATAGTCATGCTAGTCTGGCCTATTCTTCTCTAGCCGTCATATAAATTTATAATTTTCTCCACATGCAATATAATCAAGCAGTGCTGTTACTAATACATTTAATATGTCTACCAGTAAGGCTCTCAGGACTGGTTCACATTAATCAACAGTGATACCTGAATCTAAGTTCAGTGATATTCATGTGTGATCCATTGAGCTCAAACTCTCTCCACATCAATGGAAATGTACCCGATTGCTGGGACAGAAATGTCCTCTGCATGGTAAAGATGTGTACCCCTAACCTGAGTGCCCAACTGTACTGTTGTCTGGATCCCTAATGCTGATTTTATTTAAGGGTGCGTGGAATTGGCAGAGTTTGATTCTGTGGAATTCGAAAAAAATTCTGCAGAATTCAGCGGAATTCTACGATGAGGCAGCATGGGCATTTGGTGCTATTTTCTTAGCAAAAAATGTACCCTTGCATCCAAAAATGGATGTGAAGATGCATTTCGCGCTACGAAAATAGTGCAGCCAAACACCACTTGGTGCCCTTAGAAACTCAGTAGTTATTATTCTGCAGAGTACGTAAGGGCACCATTGCCGAGTGGTATGCAGTGATTTCTAAACTTTAGAAACCAATGCATATCACTCTGCAGTGCATACCCTGCAGCACTCATATACTCTGCAGTGATTACTGCACAGTATGTAAGGGTGCCGAGGGTATGCACTTCAGTGATCTCTAAACAGGGCAGAAAGAGAAAGCAGTGCCTCAATGTTTAAAAATTACTGCAATGGTTTTTATTAGGGACTGCTCCCTCTTCCCATCTTGCTTAGAGATCACTACAGTGCATACCACTCAGTGCCCTTACATCCTCTGCAATAATCTGCAGAGTATGTAAGGGTGCAAGGAATATGCACTGCAGTGCATACCCCACAGTTCCCTTGCATACTCTGCAGTAATCTGCAGAGTATGTAAGGGCATCAAGGGGTATTCACTACAGTGCCTTTAAATACTTTGATGTAATTACTGCAGACTATGTAAGGGTGCAGAGGGGCATGCACTTCAGTGGTTTGGTTTCTAAACAGGGCTGCAAGAGGAAGCAGTTCCTCTATGTTTCAAAAACACTGCAGACTAAACTTCTGCTGGCCTTTTTAAATACAGAGGGACTGCTCCTTCTTCCAGCAACAAAAAAAGCTAAAGCAACAACCACTGCAGATAAGTTCCACTGGAGGACTGGCAGAATTTACCAGTTATTCCACATTACAAGAGCAACGCAGAATGACCGAATTTCTTCTATTATGCCGGCAGAATTAAAAAGCCCCCCCACGACAATTTTTTTGGCATCTGCAAACACAGTTCATGCGTGTGCTTCATGACGTATGCCTGTCTCTTGAATTTCGGTCTGGTTGAACTGGAAGAGGCGCCCAAAGTGCTACCCTTATAGTCGTCGAAGGTTACAGCCTTCAACAGGAGTTAAGCAGCCTGAGCACAGTGGTAGCAGCATACCGTGTAGTGATTAGTATTTGTGAACAGGACCTTTTTACACGATGTCAATGGAGTGAGGCCTACAGATTCACTCACCGTTTTTAATAGTTATGCTGCTGTGTGCTTAGCTCACCCTTTTTTTTTTTTTTTTTTGCTGAGTTTTATATTGCGCGAACTAGACCCGAATCCAATCAGGTATCAGAGCGCTTTAGATAGCACCAGTTACGTTACATGAGGACACACATTAATTTTTTGTTAGGCACGGGTAGATTAAGTGATTTGCCCAGAATCACAGGATGTTCGGCGTCATTACCGAGACTCGAACCCAGTTCCCCAGGTCCGCGGTCGAGCGCCCTAGCCGTTAGGCCAACTTCTCTACCTACACCCTTGGCCTACCTCAGGTAAATGTAATTGTAAAAGTATTTATATAGCACTGGTGAGGCACTGAAGCGCTGTACGGCGAGTTGGGCGTTACTCCGGAACCCAAGCTTAGTGGTTAATCCAGTAGTTATTGTTAATTATTGTGATTAGTCATGCGCACCCAACAAAAAATTGCATGCATATACTCCGGTTACTTTGTGACAGATTATATTAATACCACTTAGATGTGATCATTAGTGGGGGCTAGGTGGTTTCAGGTGAATTGCTAGTGAGATAGATATAGCAACACAAAAAGATGATAGATGGAATTATGAACATTGTCAAACATCACCCTTAGTCACAGATCTGGGTTAAGTCCATCATTATTTTGCTCATCATGCCTCCTCAGTTTGGACCCAGCCATATGCAAATCAGTCTTGACCCTGCTCCTCATGGAACAGTCCAGCCCGAACTGCCAAGCAAGATCTTCCCTGGACCCGAAACAGGCATCCTGGAGCTGGTTTCGGGGTAGCACCCCTCATCAGCCGGGCTTACTTGAATCAAGTGGCAAGGTGAGCAAAGGACCTACGTCTGGGCATACCCTTCCAACTTAGGGTGAACACAGCAAACACAAGGTGATGATGGACAGAGCACTGAAACTTTTCAGACACTCACCCCCAATCACAGATCTGGGTTGAATCCATCATCGTTCTTTAGCTAAATTCGCCACCTCAGTTCAGACCCAGCCATATGCAAATCAGTCTTGACCCTGATCCTTATTGGAACAGTCCAGCCCAACCTGCTGAGCCAGGTCTTCCCTGGACAGCAAACAAGCATCCTGGAACCTGTTTCTGGGTATCACGCCTCATCAGCCAGGCTAGCTTCAATCAAGTGGCACAGTGAGCACGGTGCCCACATCTGCTGCATACCCTTCCCACTCAGGGTGACTATAGCAACACACAAAAGATGATGGGTGGAATGTTGAACATTGTCAAACATTTACACCCAGTCACAGATTTGGGTTAAATCCATTGGCCCTATTAACAAAGAGCCTCCACACACCGGCCGGAGGCTCCGCAGTCGTGGTGGGATCTCCGCAATGGGAAACAGCAGTGAGGATATCCTGCTATGACTGTGGAGCCTCTGCTCAAGTAGGGAGTCTCTTTCAGGCACATGCATCAACCTTTTTTGCGAGCGCAAACGGTGCGAAAAAGGGCTTTTGTGATGCATCAAAGTGTAAGGCGCTCGCAATTTAAGAAATCGCAATTTATTGCGATTTCGTTAACTTCAATTGCATTTAAGGAATCGCAATTTGCGATTCCTTAAATGCAATGCAATAATCACTTTTAAAGAGCGATTTCGTTATTTGGGGCTGCAAATTACAGAGCAATTGAACTGGTCGGTAATTTGCAAAAAGTTTGAAAAATGCACTAAAGTGCATTTTTCAAAGTTTCATGTTGCACACACACGCCCTTGGGGCATGTGTGTGCGCAACATGGGTGCACCTCACAATTCCATGGGTGCAACAGTAAGTCCTTTTGACACCCTTTAAATTGCATGCGCAATTTGCGAGTACCTATTGGTACTCGCAAATTGTGCATGCAATTTCCCATTCATTCCTATGGGCCTGTAGGCCCATAGGAATGAATGGGGAGCCATTCCTTAATTGTGACTCGCAATTTGTTAGTCACAATTAAGGAATGTTGAGGAATCGCTATTTTTATAGCGATTCCTACATGCATAGGCTTTTGCGAGTCCTTTATTGCGATTCCTTAATAAAATAATCGCAATTAAGGACTCGCAAAGTCATACCTTGATGCATGTGCCCCTTTGTGAATAGGGACCATCGTATTTTTCTCACCATGCCAGACCCAGTTTGGCTTGGTGCCACTCCAGTTTCTGGTCCAGGGAGGTCCTGGCCTAGCAGTTTGGGCTGGACTGTTCCCATGGGGAGCATGGGTCAAGACTAATTTGCATCTGGCCGGGTCCAAACTGGGGTGGAATTGTGGTTTAACCCAGATCTGTGAAAAGGGGTGAATGTTTAACAATGTTCAGAATTCCGTCCATCATCTTTTTGTGTTGCTATGGTGAGATAGGTAGGCTGGTGGTGCTTAGGTAATCTTAGATTACAAGGATAGGGTTTTAAAGAGGAGAGGTAGTCATTTTTAAAAAGAGGAATCAGCCAATTGCTGGATTACAATAAGAGAGATTAAGGCAGACAGGCATGAGTCTGAGAGCAGGCTATACTCAGAGATAGAGGGCATGCAGAGGATGGAAGGTAAGAAGAGGGTCACTCTGAAGAAAGAAAGGCCAGAAATCAAGCTGAAGGAAATCCAAGCAATTTTTCAGTGCATGGTTTTAGGAGTCTTGTGGGAGGCTTTCTGAGATTGCCAGGAATTTGAGGATGTAAGCTCTAGAAAGAAAAAACATTACATACAGTGCTCCATGTCTGGGACAAGCAGCATAAACACGAACGTCCAAGTGTACACATCATTTAAACATTAAGTGCCCAAGCCTGCTGTGTGCCAAGTTTAGGGCATCCTTTTAAATCTTAGTCAGGATTATCCCAAGCTTGTTGCAAGGTCTGTACACTACCCCAGGGGAGGTGGTGCTAATGCCTTCTTTATCTTGTTTATTTTAAGAATGGGGAGTTATGCAGTAATGTTGAAGATCCCGCATTACAAGTAAGTGCTCTGCATTTGAAATTCCTTCCCTTTATGTTCGATTGTATGGGACTGGTTTGTATTTCTGTTGTTGTTTAACTGATGTTCTAAGTTCGAGAACAGTACTGGCACTTGGTGTTTACACCTATGCTTGGGTGCTCCGTTGTGGTGTGATGCGCAGCGCAGGAGTGGGGACACAGAGTTGGTTGTATGTGTGCCTGGGATGGGTACAGTACAGGGATAGAGAAGTACTGTGCAGTGCATATGTGGTTAGTACATGTGCTGGGTGCATGTATGCCTGAGAGGGATACATTACATTAGAGATGTTGTACTGTGCAGTGCTTTCTGAGGGAAAGCATGTGCTGGGTGCATGTGTGCACGTGTGAAGTACAATACATGAAGGGTAAAGTTTTGTGCAGTGTGTACATAGTGAGTTTGTGTGCTGACAGTGTGTGTGTTGGTAACCAAATCACCATGGTTAAAAAGCTTCAGTGCTGAACAGTGCACACATATTGAGTGTGTGTACTGGATGCATGTATACATGTAAGGGTACAATGCACAGAGGAAACAGTGCTGGACCAAAACTGTGCTCTGAATGTACACTGAGAGAGTGTGTCTACAATGGTACATTGTATTGAGGACACTGGGTTCTATTTTTGGAAGTCCAGGCCTGACTGGTGAAGACATGAAGAGGTGGGCAATCCCCACAGACAGATTTGTGAATTGCTGCATTCATTTGAGCTGGTTGGGGACACACTGAAAAAGAAGAGACTTCCGTTACATTTCAAAAGACTGTTCTTTGACTAACTGGTGCAGCACAAGGGAAAGGGTCTGAACGCATTTCAGGAAGGGGGATGAGGCTGGTAAGGTAATCATGAAGAGTAGTTTGGGGGTCCTGAGATTCACCTTTTGATGCATCTATCTCTGTGGCTGACATCCAGGTGTGAACTCTGGTCGCTCTTATGAATTGTGAAGTGGACAAACAGCTTTGGAGTTATGCCTGCTTTGGCAAACCTCTTTCATGAAGGAAGATGAAAAGGAGAAGTGGTCACTTTAAAAGAAGCAGAACCCCAACATAAAACTTCAAAGACCCAGTCCCTAAATCACATTTTATGTCTGAAATAGGACTATAATAATGGGAGGTTGAGTCCCCAAGAATATGTCTTCAGCCAAGCAGCCAGACAGGCTGAGTGAGGAGGAAAAGTTCTGCAAGAGTTCTGCCTGTGTCCAGGACAGGAGGCCAGGGCCTGCTAGTCTCCAAGCAGGGTGAGGGAACATCACCCAGGAAAACCAAGACCACCTGCCCTGGAGCCTGGAGGACCAACACCTGTCTGCTTACCAAGGACAGAGTGACCTGCGAGGAAGAGATCATTGAAAGGAGCAAGGTCCAGTGAACAGCCCCACTGTGAGGACTCCCTGTGCGAGGTGTGAGGATTCGGCTGTGCACGAATCAGGCCGTAGCCCGTGTGCAAGTCTGTTTTCAACAATCCCATATGCCAGGATAGGGCTGCCGTTGGCTGAGCCAAGTATTGAGCGCTGTGTGGCAGGCACCGAGTCCACACAGGCTCATTGAGGTGACCCCATATACCAGAGCGGGCCAATGTGGTTAATTACACCCGAGGAGTCTACATTGCGTCCAGAAGGGATCACAGTAACACTGTATGCCAGGAGGGGCTGCTGGGACCAAATCATCAAAGACTTTGGGCCTTCGCCGGGGAACAGAGTAAGGCTGTGACGGGCGGATCTAGGTGAACAGAAGGATCTACCCTGACCCGTGGACCAGGAGGGCACCAATTGGGAGCCAAAGGACTGCATTTTCCCCATCAGGGAGAACCTGACTTACCACACCATTGAGAGCTGGAAGCTGCTCTGATCGCTGAGAAGAGCAGTTGTGCCACTCAGTAGAGTGAGCCTGCACCCACCTGAGGCTGCCACTTGTACTGTGAGATGCCTGACTACTCCGAGCATGAACTGATTTTGCAAGTGCCCACGCTGAGGGAACCCTCTGTAATGGCAAACACTTCATGCTGCCAGAGGGGATAAGAATTGAACTAGAGCCTTTGGGGTCACGGGGGATTTGCTAGTGAAGGTGCTGTGGCACCTTAGACACTTTTACCTAAAATCCTGAAGAGTTAAAGGGGACTCTTTAGTACGGCCTAATAGTTTGCGTTCTCTGATGCGGCCGCCAGTGAATGGGAAATAACCTGCAACATGTTACAGGAAGGAGGGTGGGACAGAGATTCGTTTGACAACTACTAGAGCTCTAACTGCAAGGGGGATTGTGTTGTTGCATTTGAATGTCTCATCTCTTGGCATGTGTAGAGTTAGAAATAAAATACTACTTTAAAAAAAATGCAAATATTTGGCTGAACATTGATATATTGCTAGTACTGTTTGCACTATGAATTATGAATTGTGTTCACTGACCTTTATCTAACTACACCCCCCGAGGAAGCCTTGACTGCTCGACCACAGCTACCACTTAAAGTCAAGTGCAGAAGGGATACTTTGCTCAGATGAGCAGGATCCATAGTAGGTCCGTCCCTGGACATCAAGAGTAAAAGACCTCAATCACCATGATTGGACCCAGTAATCCCTGCATGCCCTGTTGCCCTCCGTGGTACTGACACTGGAGAATAAATAAATGACAATAGGATAGATCCACGGTGGCCCAATATTATGATCAGGAAATATTTTTTTAAGTAAGTTGGAGGTTTCAAATTCAATAGTTGTTTTAACCACAGTAGTAGTTATAGCAGTAAGAATACTTCTTAGAGCACTAAACTCATTAAACTGTATTTCCATCTCTTTGAATATTAATATTTTGTGCTGACTCAGAAGTAGAGAGTTACCTACAGGCAATAATGACTGTTAATTTCCCTTTCTGTAGTTACAGACCTAAGCTGCAGGCGCGGTCCCACAGTAGGTGGGGGCGGTACTTAAAAAACATTACTCTCCTGCAATATGACAAAAAGAAAAGAAAAATAGGAAGTGTTGCAAGAGCAGGAGTTGACTTTTACCTAAAAGATAGTGTAAAAATGTCTCCATTCTCCAGAAGAGCGGCAATTCCTCATTACATGATTAGAACATAGAACTCAGATGCCCAAGATGCCTTCAGGTCTACTAGGCTTTATAAGTATCAACACAACTAAACTAATTTCTAGAATGCTAAAGAGCTTAGAACCTACCATTTGACCTTCACTTTGTAGCACACCCCTTAAACATATTAGTCATCCATCTTTAACAAGGATACTCTACATTTTCAGTGTGGTCTTATTTTGCAACCATGTATGATGCATTGCACTCAATGAACTGTGGTAGTTGTACTGCGGAACAATAATCAAATGTGTTAATGCATCAAGTTGTTTAAGCTTGTATTTTTTTTTTCTTTTCATAAACAGGACAATACCTCATCTGACAATAGACAGAACATACCCTCTATATCCAGCACAGCTCATTCAGGATCTATAGAAGACTATCATGTGAATTCCAGTTACAACTTATCAGCCAATAGAGCAACTCAGGCTGTCTGTCTCAACAGTTATTTTAATTCTGAACACCCACAGAACACTCCAGATAGATCTCACAGAACTCTCATGAGCACAGCACCAGAGCTACAAGGGAGGCTAAGCAAACGTGTATCAATAGCACACCTTTAGTTCACAAATCTAATCCTTGCAGAGGCAGTGACCACATCACAAACTCTTAAGCACAACATAGCAATATGTCCATGTAGCTGGTAAGCGTTGCTGCTTCAACAGCACATCACTCTACCCACACAACCATCAACCCTCATTGCCAACGCAACAACTTGTTCAGACCACATCACTTGCTCATGCATATAAAATGGCAATAAAATCATATAATTGGCTGTGCTTTTCCAGACAAGCATCACATTCTACTACACACAAAACCTTACCTCATAGAAAAAATGCACCACCTTTGTTTAACCATACACCAGAGGCACACAAACAACAGTGTTTCAGAGCTATATATTTACTGATGATTAAAATCTCATACAACATTTTTGGATTAGGCAGTAGAAAATGGTTCACCCTCCTTTAATGAGATAAACTGCACAGACAATGGAAGTTGGGTTAAGTTTTTGGACTCTACTTAACTTCATGAGCACAAATTTTCTTTCGGACTGGCGCACACAACTGAGCAATTTCCCACAATTGGTTCCAGACACCTTTTTTGAGTATCAGCATTTGTACTTTACTAATTTAATTAAATACATTTTTTATTCATTTTCAAATCTTCCAATCCTACTTCTGGTCACTCCAAAGACTATGTTACTATAAAAGTATTTTCCCAGTAGTCCTGGACAGTCATCTACCAGCAAGAGAGTACTCCCTTCTTTTCCTCTATCAAGGAATCCAAACCAGGTTTGCAGTTATTGTTTTCCATTTTTTATCTATGTAATGTAGCAAGAGATACATGATTCAATAAGTATTCTAAACATGATTATAAGATAAACATCCTAATAGCTTGCCCACCAAACCAGGCAATCAATAAATCCCAAACATGAAAAGAAAAGAAAAGAAAAGAAAAAGACTAACAGAATGTAGAAAAAACAAAAGAAACCTGAGGCAGTGAGATAAGGGGAATCATTCATCCCAACAACTGCAAAATTTCAAAAGTCTCCTTACAAATCTGATTCTCAATGCATAAAGATTTTCATATGGTCTTACCCTTAGCATTTTTAGCAACCATTGGCTATGAGTAGGGACTTTTTTGGATTTCCAAATGGTCAAAAGTAATGCTCTTGCTACCAAGGTAGAAATAAAGAAAAACTGCCTCTGCCATATTGAGACCTCAGGGTGCTGAGTCATAATGCCAAACAGAGGACCATAAGCACTCGAGACCAGCTTCAGGCTCGGTTTTTGACTGGTTTCCCAAAAGATCTCCTTCCAAAAGTTTGCCAGTAAGGGACAGGTAAACCCCATACAGAGCCATGGCCGTTAATATTCTTACATCTAAAACAAGCAGGCAGAACTTGTTGATGCATTTTATGAACCAGTGCCGGAGTATAGTACAGAATCCAGCTACTAAAATATGACATTTTATAAGGATTAGCTACGCAAATGGCCTTGGCACTCAGCTGGTTATGAAATCTCCATTGGTGTGCCCCAATTCTACTCCCAGTCGAGGATGCAGTTTTATTCAAAAAGGTTGATACCACTTCCTCGTAGGGCTTTTGATGCAATACCCTATACCAGTTACCTGAGACCTGAGCAAGCCATGCCATGCAGGAACTGTGGTGCATGCACAACATATGCCCCTCTGCATGCACCCTCATGCACAGTAGGAAATTTAGGGCCCCCTTTGTTTCCCTATCGCCAGCCCTTTCAGGGCGGTCTCACCTCCATGAAAAGGCTGGCGATGGGGAAACTCGTAATATGCATGGTGGTGCCGCATGGTGGTATCATGGATCCTTTGCAGTTGCAGCGGTCCCAAAGCGATCCGACTGCCAAACTCATAAAACTGTGATCGGACAGCTGGTGACTCAGTCCCTGACTGCCACCACACTTCCACCAAGAGTTTGGCAGTCTGATGGCCCGCCAAACTCAAAGTGTTATCAAAAAAGTCAAAAGGTTAAAAAACACTGCTCTAGCCTACGATATACTCCCAATCTGTAGTTGAGAATGAATCAATTTAGAAAGACCTGTCGCCTTAATATCGACTCAAGTATATAGTTGTGGTATGATATCATTTACAAAATATGATGTTTTATACTTTGTTTAAATGTTGATGTTTATAATATCATTTACTTTATTATTATTGTACACAATGTTGTTTTTGTTGCATTTGTATGTTTTCTTTACATGTAATGTTTATTAATTATTCATTATTATTATATTATTCTATATACTGTTTTTGTTGTTAAAATGCAATCTGTTTTTTAATGTATCAAAGTTTTTACAATTTTCATTAAGTGTTAATTTTGTATGTCAAAAGAACTGCATTTGAGTCATACAGTTTTTTGGTATTGGTTGAGATGTCATTTTTAGTGGCTCATCGAGTTTTTAGGTGAATGGGGGGAGTAAATGAATTAATTGTATTTGCTATTGAATTATTATTTAACTAATTATTTAATGCATTAATTATAATATAAGTTATTTTTCATTAATTTATAATGAATGTAAAAAGTGTTTGGGGCATGTATGGGAATAGAGTTGAAAGTCTTTTCAGTAAATAATCTATTGATATGTATATTTTTAATTAACTTAGTAAATTATTAAACCATTTGATATAATTATCCGATATATGTGATCAATACAAATAAAGTTAATGGGTTGTTTTTTTATTTGGGTGTTTGGGTATTAATATTTTTATATGTATTTTGCATAATGTAACAATTTTAATGAATATGAATTTATATAGGTAAAATAGCTTATTTTCTATTAATATAGTTTGAAAATAAATAGGTTTTGAACTTCAAGTGTGAAAATATTTTGTAGCTCGATGTAATAAAAATAAGTATTTTATGTTTTTAATCAGTCATTTGATTACATGTTAATGTATTATATTTAATAATTCATTTAAAAGATTGTATTATTAAAATAAAAAAGAGGGTACTGTGTTCATAGAAATAGGGCGTGATGATTTTGAAAATTAAAGTATAAATAGTTTACAAAAGAGTTTACATTTTAAAGTTATTAAGTTATAGTTAAAGCTGATATATTGATAAATTAATTAAAAATGTAAAAATATTAAGTTGTGCATTTAAATTATTTAATAAATAGTAATAACTGCTAGATTTTACTAATTAAAATTGATAAATATATTTAAAATATGCAAAGCAAAATGTGGATATGGTAAATGTGCATTCTGTACAAAAAAATCTTGTTTTTAAAAATAAGTGAGATTGGTATTAGAATAGCAATTTTGAAGAAACAAAACATTTTACCAGTTCTCCAATGGGGGCTTGACTGTAGTTGCAATATTATGTTTAAACTCGCTAAATTTGGACACTTTCCTTAATAGTACTATGGATGGATTTTAAACACTATATCTAAACCCCGTAGTATATTTTTCTTAATAGCAAAATATAGAATCTAACTGTTATATGTTTGCTATTTAAGTATATTTAATAAAACATACTCCTTTTGGGACGAACAATTATCAAATTAAAAAGAATTAGAAAATACAGTATATGAAGCATATATTTTAAGCACCGATTTAAAATATTTTGCCACTTATTAAGTAGCATTTATTGATAAGACAACTTGTTCGTTTGGTAAACAGTTTGTAAAAATTGCAGCATTTTTATAAACACTATTTAGATTTTAAAAATATATTTTCTGTGCAGCAGAGGGCTACTTCCTCAGAAAATCCACTTTCCCTGAACTGACACACCTGGGAATAGATGTTACCCTGTGGGGAGACCACGCTCTCCCTGACCTTGTTTTTCGTTTGCGACTTAAAAAGCTGCCCTAGATGCCTTTACAGTTGCTCATTTGGTAAGCGGGTGAAATTACTATTTCTTTCAAAACAACACCTCTGATAGCTGCTGGGTTGAATTGGAAAGGTTTAAACTTTTCCCCGCTTGCTGGCTTCCTAGAGGGGCTGATCTGCGGCCCCTAATGTACTGATGAATCTGATACATTCTGTCAAATCATAAACACAGTAGTGCTTCACTAGTCTATGCCCATGGCATGCAGTCCAATTCACTGAATGCGTGAGCATCAAACATATCTCTGTAGTAGATTATTGAGGACCCAAGTGCAGTGCTAGATGTCACATCCTCCTTCCACAAATGTGTTGTACTAATCCTCTGCCAAAAGAGCTATGAAAATTGTAGGAGAACCGGCTCACATACATGTTCAGACTTTAACCAGAAACATGTAGGAAGTTATAGGACTTCGGGAGCCAAAGTCTGTGTTCTGCAGCTCTTTTTTGGGCAGCTTCCCCTCACTCCGACAACTGGAACATGTTACATTCCTTTCTTTTCCTTTCTATGGTGTTGCACAGAGCAAAGCCATTATCCAACAATGCCACCAGTAGAGAAAGAAGCAGCATAAAGTTATACAATGGAGAAACACAGCAAAATACACAAATGCAGACACTATGGGGGCCATTATGATGTTGGGCAGATCGCCACCGCCCGACTGGCGGTGGCGATCCGCCCAACATCTTTCCCCGCCCGCCCTTCAATTACCCCCCGCCATATTACAATGGCGAGGACGACAGCGGCGGACGGAAAGACCGTCCGCCGCTTTTCCGCAGTCAGGCAATTGTTACGATTGCCTGCCATGCGGTCCTGGCCCATAATATGGTGGCGGTGTTTAGCAGGCACCGCCCGCCATATTATGATGTGGGCGTATTAGGGCCTTTCCATGATGGCGATGCCGCCATGGAAAGGCATGCGGTCTTTTGCATTCAGGGCCCGTTGCGGGCCCCTGGGGTGTGGGGGGGTGGGGAGTGCACTTGGAGGGTACCCATGGTACCCCCCTACATTGGCATGCACAAGGTGGCACGCACCGCGCGGTGCCTATCATGTAATGCATGTCAATGCATAACATGCCACTTTTACATTGCGGCGGGTGCTGCTTACAGCACCGCCCGCTGCAATGCATAAGATGCGTGATGTGACCTCCTGATTGCCCCGGCGCGACCGCCGTACCTCTGGTGGTCGGTCCCATTTTCCGTAACGGTGGCGGGCGGGCATCGTAATGGGACCCTATGGGTCTAATTCTCAAAGGGTCAGTTGTAGTTCAGGTGCTGGGAGGATTGCAGGTTCCTTGCTCTCCTCCTAGAAAACTTCTGTGAATTTCATTTACTTACACATGAGAACATCTGTGTGTAAGTAACAATAGGGGAGAGGATGTGGTCTCACGGCTTGAATGTCAACTTTGGGACTGGAAAACCAAGGTTCGAGCCTCAGGGTCGACTTCACATCATGTGATTCTGGGCAAATCATGTAATCTCCCCGTGCCACAAAAAAAAATGAATGTGTCCTTGTGTAACGTAAGTGGTGCTCATGTAAAGCGTTCCAATACCTTTGGGTCGAGTTCACACTATATAAATCTGCCTCAAAAAAAGAAACCTGTGCAAATGTACTAGCTAACATTTGTTTTTCTTGTTTTCGCCACAGGCAAAGCACTTGTCCCTTTAGAAAGACCCCCACCAGTTTTGGGGCATGCACTCTGTCCATTTAGGAAAAGGATTTACTCCAGTCTTTTCCAGAGTGTGTAGGGGCGTCCTAAACATGTTTGAAAACAGCTAAAAATGTGTACGTTTCTAGCTGAGAATACTCATTCCCCATCTAAAGGAGTAGATTTTCTTACCCAGCAAAGTTGGTGTAAGTAAATCTTTTTGGGGGATGTATTATGAAAGGATGCAGTGGTGGATAAAATAGCTGTGCACCGATGTTTAAGGTATTAGACCTTCCAAAGCACATACGCTTAACTCAGTAATTATCTGCATCACTCAGTAGCAGAAATCACAGTTCCAAAACAGAGTGAGGCATTCACTTCTCCTTTATTCTGAGATATTTCAGAGCACAAGTTAATGATACAGCGCTAGAAGTGCAAAACCACCTTTCCTGAGTTGGAAAAGTAATGTTGCACTTATAAAAAAGGATATTTGTGCATGCTAGTCAAATTTAGCAAGCACAAGTATATTTCTCAATTGGGCTCTATGGAATCAAGAACAAATAAACCAATAAAGGTGGTTCATACATTTGCTAGGAGCCAGAATTCCCATTGTGTGCTGTTGCAGATGTTAAATCTCCACCACACCGGCTTTAGGAATTCCACTGTACTTATGGTCTGACTTAACAGCACAGCTATTGCCAGACAATTATGTGACCATTACTAGAGAGGGGCTTTGGCTCCATGTTTTGATTGGGTAGAAGTTGTGTGCTTCCCCAAAAAGGTGCTTGCTCTCCACACAGCTGTGTCCTTTTTTTATTTACTCAGCTGTCTGAGCTTGAATTTTTTGGGACACACACATGGTACTGTAATGCTATTAAAATGCCTTAGATAACTAGATAATTTATGTTGTTTTTCTCTGGCAACAGCACAGATTAGAGAAGGGCAGTCATCAACCTACATTGATTTTTAGGTCTGGCTTGACAGTCAGATGCGGCTCCTCCACTAGGGCAGAGGAGCGTCGCCCCAATGCTTTCTCGCAGTGTGAGGAGCAGAAACATAAAAGGGTGATAGTTTTCAGTTATTACCATTTTATGTTTGGTTGCAGGCGGGTGGGTGGGGCTGCTCTGTGAGCAGGCAGGAGAGGAGTGGTGTGCCCACTCCTGAGGGCTCAATGACTGTTTGGACGGTCCTCTGGTGTCGCCCAAAACAGTCATGAGCACTCTGCCCTTCTCCTTGCAGGATGCAATGCAGCCTACATGGGGAACATGGCCTCCCCATAAGGACATGGCTGGGCGGCGTCCCCACCAATCACAACGCTCCTTGCAGCATTGTGATTGGCTTAGGGGAGGGACCGACGGGAGCATGGCTGCCTGATTCCTGTTCCTGCCAGAGGCAGGAGAGCACGAGCAGGAGTCGAGAAGATGTTGGACCAGGCTGGGGGAGAGGTAAGTCTTTTTTGTTGTTGTTGTTAAATTAAACCCCCCTCCCCATGAGACCCCCCTCCGGCCCACCACCCATGAGACATGCCGGCCGCAACTGTTGGCAGTGCAACTATCACCTGACCTACTTACACCAATATTATTCTACAGCTCTTTGCCTCCACACAAATACAAATTCATTTACTTGCTATTTACATGTAATTCTTCACATTACCATACAATATCATGCAACAATGTCTCAATGGGAGTCAATGAAGAAGTACAAATTATAACAGAAAATGTATTACGCAAAGAACACATAATCCTATTTTTTGTAAGTTCAAGGATTTGAATTTACCAAAAGAAAATATCGCCTATATACTTTACAGAGATTTGGAAGCAGAATCAATAATGTTTTTAGATTGTGTTTAAAGTGCAGGGTGAACACATTGTGCTCGTGAAAAAGGTGTTTAAACGGTGCAAGTGAAACAAGCAAAGAAACAAAGAAATCAGCGTATAGATTGGGAGATATTTGATGCAAATATTATGCACAAACATTTGTTTCATAATACAATTAGTGAAAAAATCACGACATAATTAGTAATCCTAATTGGGCTGATAAAATTGGACCACGTTTCAACCTTTGTAACTTAAGGTCATCTTCAGGACAAGAGACCACAAGCAAGAAGATTGCTGCCTCCAAGGCAAGCTGGTGGAATTATTTGGAGCGGAATCATCAGAGACTGATCACCAGTGAAGGGGAAAGGGGGCCACAATGAGTCTTTTAGGATATCTCATCATATCAGGGCAATCCCTTGAACAAGGGGCCATGAGAGTGAATTGCTGATTTAGCCACTCATGTGCAAGGGTTTTTCAGAGGTATGTGGTTTCTATCAGTCGAACTGGAGTAAATCAGGAAATTGACGGGAGCCTTGTTGCTTGCAGCGTTTCCTGAGCAAATCACATTACCATACAACATTCTTTTAAAGCCAGGCCTATTGTCATTTCCAATACTTGTTTTGAGTTTGTTGCCATGGCGGCAGAGTTATCTCCCTCAAAACATGGGAGACGCCACTTTAGGGGGAAATCATATAGCAGCCAGCCAGTGCCACTGTGAGACTGTATAACTCATCCCCCATTAAGGTCACTAGAAAGATACGGGGCAGCAGGGATGTACATTGCCTGAGTGGCCATATCTTGTCTTTGTCTCACATGTAGCTCGCTTCCTAGCATTTTAGAGAGGCGGCACATATTCCATGGCAGTCTTTCAGTGCCTACCTTTTCAAACAAGGTTGTGCACTGTGCTATCAAGGCAGAGATTGCACCACCAATACATAGATTATGTTGGTGCCCTGGAATTTTCTACCTCAGCCATTTAAATATTTGACTCTCATGTGCACAAACTGGCTGATGCAAAAAATGTATTTGCAAACTAGATGATGTAGAATGCCATCTTTGCACTGATCAGTGGGTGCAAATGTTGTTTATGTACCAGTCAGTTACAAATGTCTGTACAACATCGCTCTCCATAATCTTTATAATCCAACTTGGTGTGTTAGTCTAAAACACCGTCTGCTTGACACAAATAAAACATTATTCACTTTATCTAATAGGCCTAAACAATGCGATGGCCTTGACTGATTGCACTAAAGTCAAAGGTACTGCAAATGGATTCATAGATTTCACAGATAGAGCGATGTTACCCCGAGTGCAATATATCTGTTGTGCACTTCCCACTTACGCATCAAGAGAATTTTAAACTGATGTCATCTGAGAAATGAATACGGGAAATCATTTGCCAAACAGTAAAATTTTCAGAAATTGCACAATGATGCTGCCATGTGCCAGAAAATGTTGGGAAAAGGCCAATAAACTAATAATCGTATTGGAGCGTTTTTATATTGATTCAGACACACACCTCATTGTGGGGCTTCAAACCACATTTTCAAGTGAGTAGTAAGCTACAGCTTTGGGGAGCGCGTGACTGGCAGTGTCCTATTTGTCGTCATCTTATGTGGGAAGCATTTTGGTGTCATGTATTACTGACCAGAGAGGTATTCTTCAGAGGCGGCTCAGCCCTTTTAAAAGTAGCTGGGTGATCAGGTGGCCACTCTAGAATGCCCTTCGGCGCAACCCCAAAGCTCTCAACCGGGGTACGTTATAAACAGTGTTTATAAGAGGCCATGATTGAGAGCTCTTGAGTTGAGGTTGAAAGCAGCATGAGTTTCTCACACTGCCTGGCACTGTGTGAAAATAAATTAAACATTACAATAAATTAAAAGGAAAAACAAAATGTACTTACCAAATCCATTCCTCTCCAGTCCCCCAATTCAGCAGCAAGGGGTCTCTGAGCCAACTCCTCTCACCAATCCAAACGCTGCTCTCATACTATTGACCAGCATGAGAGCAGCGTCAGGATTGGCTGGGGCGGGCTCTCTCTACCCAGCTGTTGAAGACAGCTCGGGTGGAGAGGCTTCAACTGAGCATATCAGGCTGGTCGTCACAAAAGTGCTAGTGTCAATTCCGATGCACACGCTCCCGTTTAAAATGAAAGTTCATCAATTGTAAAAAAGTAGTGACTTTTGACGTATTCAGAACGGTTAGAACGCGTATCCGGCAGTGTGTGGAGTGGACAGCGTACTCGCTAAATATCTTTTCATGGCTCACATCGGCCTTCATATTCAATTACTTCACTGTCATATACATCGGCTAGAAACTGAATGACTATCAGAAACATCATTTGGCTACTGCTTTGAAGATTCATGACAGAAATAATTGGATGTGATTACATTGCAATATTTGTGACCAGCCGGGTCGGAATTATCACCGGTATTAAGGTTTTGAATTCCTTGTTGGATTCGTGACAGCCCTGAAGAAGTCGAGGGTTAACACCCTAACGACGAAACATGTGTTGGCTGGACCTTGTGTTGTTTTCGTGAATAAAGACAAAGAAAATACGTCAAAATACATTACTTGCTTCCTTCTACTTTTCTACAATTGATGAACTTTCATTTTAACAGGGGGCATGTGCATAGGAATTGACACTATTGACTTCGGACCCTTGGGTCCCAACATTGAGGGTTTATGGAGTTTTTCCCTTACCTGTTGCACAGCAAGAATTACAATTGTTTGTTTACATTACGTTATCTGGCAGGCGCCATTATTCCTGTGTTACTTAACACCCCCATATTGCTAGCACGTCACAAGAGAGCTGTCCAAAGTGACATGCGCATTTTAAACTTTAGGTGTGCACCATTCCTCTTTCCCTGCTGCCACTCAGCAGTGCTCGCCATGCCCCAACTTTTGGCTCGATCTGTTCGGCTGCGCTGAAATATGAAACGGTACTAAAGCCATTTTTATTTTTAGGTCTCGCCTGACCCAGCGCATGCGCTGGTCTGGCGAGACTTATTGAGAGGGCTCCAAAAAGTGCTACCAGGCCAGCCTAGAGCTACAGTGTATGGGCGCGGGCGCGCGCGCCACTTTTACCGCGATTACTTTCACTTTCGCGGTTGTACGGCCGCTTTGACGTTTGATCGCGATCACTTTCACTCTCGCTTTTGGGACCTTATAAGTGTTTAGTTATGCAACTGTTGCATGGCTAAACACTTATAAGGTCCCAAAGGCGAGACCTATTGGCTATGCCAATGCTTGTTCATGTTTGCTGAGCGGCAGTGAGGGCAACGCTCCTGCGCGCTAGTGGACGCTTCGCCACTGCTGACTATTTGGTCTGCGGACACAGCGCCTAGTAGAGTGATGGAGGACAAGGTGTGAGCTATAGGTAGACCAAATATAATTGTAATCAGCAGGCACTTATAATTTACTCTGAAGGTCATGTGTTATGTGTAATGATTTCTAGTTTGCTAGAGACGGCTGAGAAAGGCAGATTCATAGCATTGTGAGCGCCTGGAAAGTCATCTGGTCGTACTGTGCTGGAAGAGTTCGTTCTTACAGATTCTGACTTTGATTAAATTGGCCTCTGTTTATCTAGTCTTGATAATGCCAAAACGTACGCCGGGACACCGCCTCCCGGCTGCGAGGCTTTCCATCAGGCTCTATGCTAGTTAGTGTCTGGGTGTGGAGAAAACAGCTGGAGCTGAGAGACCCCCACCTGCATATGGGTTGGTGGCCACATGTGTTGATTTTTCCATTTCGATAGAAAGGATTTCGCTACGAAAAAATAAATACAAATTCTACCGAGCTCCCTTCTCAGTGACTCGTTTCTCCCAAAATACCTGGAACCAATTTTGCAGGCCCCTAGTTGTTATTTTTGCTGTAAACGAGATGTTAGGAAAATATTAAATCCATTGAAGTTTTTAGATTGTCGAGGTCTCTTTATCGAGCGCACTCTCCGCTCATATTTCGTTAATAAGATCAGCGTGGATTGTTCGGGTAAATCCAATAAACAGCACAGTTGTGTACGTATCTGATACACAACGAGCTCTTTGTCTCTCCCCAGTGTGACATCTTGAATACGTTTGTCTTTTCTCCGACGGCCTGCCCATCCGCGTTGTCTCGATATCTCAGCACCCCTTCTTGGGCTCCACGAATCATGCCCGTATTTACTGTACAAACGCGCCGCTCAAATAAATGGCCTTGCGCAGTGGCCGCACACTCCAGGAGTACAGCCATTTTGAATTGAGAAAATACATACCAAATGACGAGAATACATGTTCGTGAAGGGATCTAGGTGTTGAATCAGATTACGTCTCTGATTTCGTCTATGAGATGGAGAGCATGACTCTGGGAGTAGGGTGCGGGAGAGGTGGTGCAGCATAGTAAATGGCGGCCACGTGATAAAAGCACGCGGACAGCACACAAACATTGTGGAGAAGTGGCTCAATGATTAGAGCGGCAGACCCTGATGCAGAGATCTAGCCCAGGACCAGGGTTCAATGCCTCGGCGGGTCTCACCTCGGTGCCATTCCAATCCAACTCTGGGCAATAGCTTGCTTAATCTCCACAACACTAATGATGCCTGGCCTCCACCTTGGGGGTGCCCAGAAGTGGACGCCTCACAGGGAAAGCCAGGATCGGTTCCACAGCGGTATTCGTACAAGCGCCTTGAGACCTTTGCGAGTGAGTAGTGCGCTATACAAGTATTGATTTACAATTTAACATTAAGCTCAAATCATGGCTTGTGAAAGGATCCCAGGCCTACAATGTCTTTCCCGCTGTCCAACCAGTACCCTTTTAAAACGGTTTAACTCGCCAACATGGAGGTATATGTTGGACATTACATCCCAAACATTCCAAGCATGAGATGACACAGTCCCACTAACTGACATACTTAGGGGGAGAGCCATAATTAGAGCAGCAGGTGCAATGCCACTAAGCCCCACTGTTGTGAAGACCCCAAGTATGGCTGTTTGTAGACAGGGGCAAATGTTCCTTGCTTGTATGCCATTAGTGATCCATTCATCAAAATGCTTCAAATGTTGTGTAAACACTACCTCAGACTCCAGCAACAATCGTTACTTTTCGTTAAAGTTCTAGGGTAACCACTGAGGGCCAAATTTATGACCTGGTTTTTATCGCTCTTGCACCATCAATGTGCAGCAAGAGCAACGCAAACCTTACGTCAGATTTTTTAAGCCAGTAAAACCACTTTGTGTGGCTTTAAGAAACTCAAATAAGCTAAAGTAACACAATGCACATCACTACATTCAGTTACTCTGCCCTGGGAAGGTGTTCCATTAGCGTTGTGTGGGTGTGGGAACACCCACGCAACTCCCATGGTTTTTGACGCATTCCTAGATTTACAAATCCTTGTTAACCTGGGAATGCACCAAAATGATACACATCCCCAGGGGATGCGTAGCAAGGAGAATTTTTTTTATTTCACCTCTTTACTTCCTCTTTCTATGTGTGCTGCATTCGGCATAACACATAGATAGAGGAATAGGCCATTCAGAATTGTTTTTGTGCAGGAAGGTG
This sequence comes from Triturus cristatus, assembly GCF_964204655.1. NCBI lineage: Eukaryota > Metazoa > Chordata > Amphibia > Caudata > Salamandridae > Triturus > Triturus cristatus. Next base: position 311,366,078 of record NC_140588.1, on the reverse strand, counting down.
TACCTTCCTGGACAAAAACAATCCTGCATGCAATGCAGGCACACATGCACCATGGTGCAAGGGTGCCTGCGTTGGTGCTGAGCTGCCCGTTGAGCACCAGCGCAGGGGGAAAAGTCAGGAATGTGCCATATGACTTAAATACGGTGCATTTCTGCCCTTTCCCAGTGGCACAGCACAGAAAGGTGACTTGTTGCACCACTATTTTATAAATATGTCCCTGAATGAGTTGGCTCACTTACCTGAGAAGCAGTGATGATAACCAGGAATATCCCAGAGCAAAAGTCTTCATCCTGTCAATTAGGACTCCAGTGTGCTCTGCAGAAGATTGTGATGGGGTCCTTTGGTGGGGCCAGCAAAAAAAAGATAAATCATAGTAATTTAAAAAACAAAGACTGGGAAGGGAGTAGGATCTCAACTTAGGTGTCCAATGCTGGTCTGCCAGTGCCAGATCCATTACACATTTATATACTATTCACGTTCCATAAATTCATTCTAAGATTTACTAATGTTCAATGTGGGCACTTGCAAAACAGAAAGCAGTACACTAGGTAGTGTTGGTCAACTTTTATGTGCAATAAGATTTTTGCATCAAAAATCCAAGGATTGCACAGCTAAACAGCATTAAATGGTTGTTTAAAATGTGCACTTTTTCCAAGGTCACCCAGGTTTTTTTTGCCTTTTAACTGAACTCTATTTTTGCTGGCTGTAGAACTTTACCACTGCTAACCAGTGGTAAAGTTCTTGTGCTCAACCTGGTAACATTGGTATACCTTTGATAGTTTTTTTCATTTACCTATAAGTCCCTAGTATATGGTACCAAGTGTATCCAGCCCTGTTAATTAAATGCTACCAGTGGGCTTTAACACTCATTGTGCCACCCATTGTAGTAGCACTGTAAAACCTGTCTCTAGGCTCACCATTATAGCCTGGCTGTGCAGTTTTAAAACTGCAATGTCGACTAGACAAAATAAATCCTTTTGACAGTCCTAAACCTATCTTTTAAACCTTAATAGGTCAACGCTAAGTATGCCTCCCTGCCCTTAGAGTCGGAGTGCATGTTATTTAAAAGGAGGACATGCAAAAGTATAATGTTAAACATGTCCTTAAAGTAACTAGCAAGGTGGATGTTCCATTGGAAAACAATGGGATGCAATGTTAAAAATTAGTAATCTATCTTGGGAATTGGAATAGCTAGAAAAATAACAAAAAAACTATTTTATTGGTTATTAAAATTCCAATTCAATTCAATCAATCAATACGTATTTGTACATCACTGCTATTCTCCCATGAGGGTATCCAGGCACTAGGTTGTTAGGCTCATTCGAATCAATACGTATTTGTACATCACTGCTATTCTCACTTGAGGGTTTCCAGGTGCTTGATTGTTAGGCTCATTCGAAAAGCCAGGTCTTGAGTCTGTTCCCTGAATTCCACCAGGGAGGGTAATATCTGGAGGTGGAGAGGAAGGCTAATTGAGGACTTGACGGTGAGGTAGGAGAAGGAACGGCCTCCACTGAGGCTTTGGCTACTGCGCGGTGTCTGTGCGAGGGCGAGGGAGGTGGAGCAAAGGTCTCTGGAGGTTTGGTGGCAGTTCAGGTGGTGGTTGATGTATGCTGGTCCTTGGCTGTGGAGGGCTTTGTAGGCATGTGTCAACATCTTGATTTGGAACCTTTTCTGGATGGAGAGCCAGTGGAGGTTCCTGAGGTGCAGAGTTATGTGGGCCTATTTAGGTAGTTTGAGGATGAGTCTGGCCACTGAGTTCTGTGTCATCTGGAGTCTCCTCGTGAGTTGGGTGGTGATTCTTACATACAGTGTGTTGCTGTCGTCTAGCTGGCTGTTGATTAGGACTTGAGTGATTGTTTTCCTTGTGCCGATGGAGAGCCATTTGAAGATTCTTTGGAGCGAGTAGAGGGTGTGGAAGCAGGCAGAGGAGAACACGTTAATATGTCACTTCATGGTGAGTTTGCTTTCTAAGATGATGCTGAGGTAGCTGGCGTGGTCTGTTGGTGTTGCTCAGAGTTTGGCCTGCCACCAGGTGTCGTTTCACGGGGAGGCATTGTTCCCAAAGATCAGCACTTCGGTCTTGTCAGTGTTGAGCTTCAGACGGTTGGTCTTCATCCAGGGGATGAACATTGGGGGACATCACAGATGGTGCTCTTTGGTTCAGAGGTGAATGGAGGTAGGAGGATTCTCTGTGTTCATCCCATGAGGAATGATGTGATCAATCTGATCTGAGGTCTTTTCTCTGGATCCTGATGTGGTGCAGTCTCTTGATGAGCGTTTGGTGGGATACAGTGTTGAACACTGTGGAGAGGTCAAAGAGGACCGAGGCGGCCAATTACAATGTCACAACCTGTTTGACAGGTCTACAGGTTTACATGTAACATTTGGTGTGCTCTTCAAAGAATGGAAACAGAACGGCAAATCAATTTTTATGTATCCACTGTCTGGTTGCTGTAAGCAAAGCTTTGTTATACCAGACTTCTGCGGTTCTTGTGGGTAGAGGGACTGCATCAAACTGGTTTTTGGTTTTAGTTGAGGGAGGACACTAGGATTACCATAGTTCACTCCCCACACACATACACCTAGTCCTAAGAGCCCAAGTTTAGGATAGCCGAAGATTTTGGCATTCTTGAAAGTTCCCAAAGTGGAAAGAGTTAGCAAAAGAACGTTTGCCCTATTGGTTAGGGCTTCCCATGATGGCATTCCCATCCACTCGCACGTGACAGGCATAAATGTGGCACCTCCAGGCACCAATTTCAGAATACCCCATGGCATGTAGAAGACCAGAAGAGGAATAAACTTGCTGTCTGAGACCTGAGAACAGCTCTAAAGGACTGGAACTGCTCTCCTTCTTGTACCCAGGACAAACAAGTGGACTCCAAGGGTCGTAAGGCTGACCTCTTGTTCAAGACACAGGGATACAAAAAGCTACAAGAAGCTTTCCTGCAACAGCCTAGCTGAAACGCGGAAACTGGGTCTGGGTTGGACTTGGCTGCCATGCTCTGGATCTCTAAGAGCCTTCTCTGAGTTTTTGGGTGGCTTTAGAAGTGTGCTCCTTTAGTGAATTGGGACTTAAAGGGCAAAAGTCTGAAGGTAAAACATTTGACCAGGGTGAACGTGGTTGGTGTATCCAACCGACGTTCCATCACGGTCAGTGTCAAATTGTGCCGCGGTCCCATGCTTCAATGATCTTTGTCTAACATGGCACTTTGTGCTTTTTGGTGCTAGTTCTCTTCAAAACTTTAAAAATTCATATCTCTTGCCATTTTTGTTTCATTTGTTTATTACATTATACTCTATTTTTCCAATTCGTTTTGAGATTCTTATTGTTTTGCATTTCAACTTTATTAATCTTTTAGTACTGCATAAATACTGTACACATTGACTCTAAGTTAAGCTTGTTTGCTCTGTGTCATAGCTACCATGGGGTTGAGATTAGGGGTGGGCGGAACTCACGGAGTTTTACTCTGTGTAGTACCACAGAGTTGCCAAAAAACTCAGCAAGATTCCACTGTGTTCCGCAATTGGGCAGAAATATGCCTGTTGTGCTGCTTGCAATGCAATTTTGCGGCAGTATCGTGAGCAGCATTTGAAAATCAGCGCAAACAGCATCATGCGGTGTGCAAGAGCACGTGGCAATTCTAGTAAATGTCATTGCTGCTCAGGTAGAAAATCTACCCGAGCGGCAGCAAAACACGTCGAGAAGCAGTCCTCTCACTGCGGCCAATCATCACCGCCAGTAACCGCCCGCATTGGAAAATTGCGCAGGGGATTGCCAACTGTTGCTCGCGTTGGCATTTCTGTACCCTCACAGGCAAAAATTCTACAACACAGAATTTTGCTGGCACTCCATGTCACAAGAGTGATGCAGAATCGTCACATTCTGCCAATTCCGCCAACCCTAGTTAAGATAAGATTCATTTGGTGGCTCTAGTGATTCACCTTAACACAGATTATGGTTATTACCTCTGGTGGGTACTGATATTGATCGTATAATCCCCCATAATTTATTCTTTCTGCATTGACTATATGAGGATAATTTACCTCTCATAATTCATATTGTTTTGACTAAACAACACCAATGAGAACCACTGTTGTGGTTAAGATATCAATGCTAAATTAGGTAAAGCATTGCACCCTTGCTATTGGTGTAGCATTGCTGCAGGGGGGACCAATGACGATAGGTGCCAGGGCACCACACTCCTCCTTTTTTTAGGTCGAGGACTGTCCGGTCTGCCGAAGGCAGAACCGGAAGTCAGAGATTTAATGTTTCTGAGAGTGGCTCTTTAGCCCGCCTCTCTTTTTGCCTCTCCTCCATTGGCTGGATTCCTAAACGGAGGCCAGCCATTGGAGGAGAGAGCCGTCCCTCCAAATAGGCTCCGTCTTTTTCAGATTCGGGGGCGTGTTCCGTGCTATTCTTTCCACTTTTTAGCCACGCCCTTTCTCAGGCGTGTTTTTCTCTCCTCCAGCCAATGGCAAGAGGAGAGAAAAAGAAACACGCCCCCGAATCTGAAAAAGCCACTGCGTTTCTCCGAGGCATTTCTGCTTCGCCTCGGAGAAAGGCGGCGGTGTATATGGCGTCCTCTCCCCCTGCTCTGCATGTTTTGTTACCTCCGTGTTTTAGCTTCCGATCCAACTGGCTCTGCAGAACCGTAGGGCGCATGTGACCAGTGGCACTGAGCAGCGAGTGAATGACGGCAGCTTGCCCCACGCTGCTGCAGTATGGGCTGAGCTCCACTACACGCAGCAGGCACTAGCAGCGGCATTTGGCAGATGGCCTATCCTGCTGCGGTACGGGCACAGCCTGCTCCACGGCACGCAGCCTGGGCTCGGTGGCAGCTGGCCTGTGTGCTGCTGCTGCTGCAGCTGCAGTGTGGGCTCACATCGACCAGCCGCACCCAGCACCGGCTGCAGAGAGCTCTTTCTGGTGCAGGTTTCAGTCCGCAGTGGAATGCACCACAGACCCCCCACAGTTGTGCAGCGTGGGCCTGACAGTCCACGTCTGGCAATACAGAACCAACGCTGGGGCCGACTACCTGTATGCAGCACTAGCTTCACAGCTCCAGACCCACACTTGCTCAGAGTGGTCTTTGGCTGTCTGGCCTACTGCGGCCTCAACCGGCACCACATGCTCCGCATTAGTGCCCGATCGGCTGCAGCCAGTACCTGCACCATAGGCTCCGCATTAGTGTGATATAAATATATAATGCATTATGCCACGGACAGTAAACTTGTGTACTATGGCTTATGCCGAGCATTCCCTCCATGGCCCCAGATGGGTGCAGTATGGACGGAGTCCGAAAGTCCGCACAGGGCTTCGACACTGGCTTAGCACGAGCTCTGCCCGACTAGCCGCAGTCAGCACTGCTATCGGACACTACACAGAGGTGCAGCGTGGGTTATGTTTGACAGGCCACATCGAGTACCACTGACCCCACACAGGTGCATTATGGGCTCTGCCCTACCGGTCACACCTGGTATCACCACCCCATGGCGTCAACTATCGTAACATAACTCAGTACTTGTCTCTGCATGTCTAGCTTGCCTGGCGGGGCTCCGGTTCTGAATGCGTTGTTGTGTGTATGCGTAGGCTGGTAACGTTATATGTGCTTGCATAAATGTGTTATTTTATTTTCACGGGGCATATCCGTTTGCGTCCATTGGAGTTTGTTTGTGCACTGTGACTTTACATGGCTGGCCTGAGAGTGTGTTCTTGCTGCTGTGCTCAAGTCTTGGTCCATCTTTGTGTATTTGCCTCTGTATGTGTCTCTGTGGCAGTGTATCTATGTGCCTGTCCTTTTATTTGTATGACTGTCTGAATTTGTCTCTATATGCCAGTTTGTAGATTGTGCCTGCTTAATTTCATATTTCTATGTCCGTTTGTTGGCGTTTCTCTGTGCCTGTTTTTGTTTGACTTTGTACCTTTGACAGTTTGTGTGTTTGACTTTTAGTGTGCCTGTCCGATTAGGTGTCTCTGTGTCGGTTCCGTCGGTGCCTGTCTGTCATTAAGTATTTCCCTGCTTGGCGATGTGCGGGTTGGCTTGTTGACCTTTGTGTCTGTGTACCAAGATACTTTGCCTTTCTTCTAATTTGCGCAATAATTGGTATATATATTGTGTGCTGTAATTTTGTGTCTCTCTATCGTGTGAACCAGTTGTGGTTTTCGCGGTTCTAGTCATCTCGTTGGACAGTTTATCACTTCCTGTCTGGCTACATGTGCTATTGAATTTCTACGTATATTTTTGCGAGCATGTTGGACTTCATTGTTCTTTGTTATGGTGTGTGCACAAACCGTGCTTCCAGGTGTTCGTGTGGTTGTCTTTCTATCTGAGTTTAACTGACTCTGTTGTGGACTGTGGTATGCATGCGCTTCTATCTATACATCAGTTGAAGCTTGCTGTCTCTCCGTGTATCTGTAACTATTTGCTTGTGTGTCAGCTTACCTGCGTGTGTTAACAAATGTACCTGTCTGTATGTGCTTGCCTTTCTGTCAATGCTCCTGGTATTTCTGTTTGTTTGCCCGTGATTTCATCCTATGTCCACCCATGCGCCTGCTTGTGTATGTGCTATGGGTGTTGTGATGTCTCTCTGCTTGCTTTCTTCCCTCTTGCTTCAGAACCCCCACACTGTTCTCCCATGCCTTCTTTGTGTCCCTCCTTGGTTATTAACATTCCTTATTAACACCCGCGGGCAGGTAACTCGTCTGTGTGGTTATGGCTGTGGGATACACCCACTCTCTCGGAGAGAGCTGTTATTGTGTAGGACGGTGTATCCCAGAGCCATAACCAGCCCAGTGGGTGATATTTGGAATAAGGTAACACTTTAAGGTTTTGTAAAGCGCCTTGAGGCAGAATGCTGTGCTTGGACGCGTTCTAACAGGTTATGCCTAGGGGAGAGCAGACTCGCTCGGTGACTCTCCCCCACTCAGACTTCTGATCTTGCTTCCTGCAGTGACCTTTTAAATGAGGATTAGTGTGACCTCACTCTCTCTATCTCACTACCTCACTCTCTATCTACCTCACTCTCTATCTACCTCACTCTCTCTATCTCACTACCTCACTCTCTATCTACCTCACTCTCTATCTACCTCACTCTCTATCTCACTACCTCACTCTCTATTTCAATACCTCACTCTCTCTATCTCACTACCTCACTCTCTCTCTGCTAATGCAATAGGTATCACATATGCAAAAAAAAAAGCTAATGCCAATAGAAATGACAATGCCATTTATTTAGGGATACAAAAATGATAAAAAAATAATGAGCAATACCAATAGCTCTACCTATAATATTGCCGAGACCATTGCATTGTAAATGCTTGTCTTAAGGATGATGATTGTCTTTCAGGCTGAGCAAAGTTCAGCCTGAAAGATCTTCACAGGACTGAAAACCTCACAGCCTGAGGGTAGTGACATCTTCAGCTCTGCAAAGCCCATAGAGGATCCGTCCTCTCATGACGAGGTGGAGCGTCACTCATAAAGTCAGCCCTGGGCTCTTCAGGTTTATGTCCTGATGTGACCTGGGCTGATAATCAATGACAACTCACAAACCCTTTCTCAACTTGCCTGAGAGTAGGGAAGGATCAACAAGTCTTGCTAACCCCACAATACTATGTTACGATTTTGGGTGCATGTTGTTTAAGTATGAATGTACCTGTATTTGCTCATGTGCTGTGTGTGCGCAAGTGTGTGCGTGTATGTGCTTGTAAATGGTGGGTGTCAGTATGTGTGCGTGTTTGTGAATGCATGGGTCAAATTGAGTGTGCATGTGGATGGATGGGTGTGAGTATGTGAATTCTTGAGTTGATGAGTGGAAGTGATTTTGTTTGTGTGCCCAACTCACTACTCCTCCAAATTATGAGCTGCCATTGCATTGCTGATGATATTATCAGCATGCTATACTGTGTAAATATCAAGTGTGCTTTTTTGACCATTCGTGCAATGTTGCTGAATTCCTCGAAGTGTTACTTTGCACAACTCTTAGTAAACCTGCCTTTCAGTGACAAATAATTCAAAAGCTGATTTTTTACACAGTGGTTGCCATGAAAATCTACAATGAAGTTGGTCCATTAAACCAATGTTACACACCACTACTCTAGACACTTCAGGTTGAGCACAAGTGCAGGACTTTGTGTCCAAACATTTTGTGAAATTAATTAATCTTTGAACAATTAGAGACTTTTTTAAAAGGCATAATTGAAAAAAAATCTTAATTCATGCTTTTATAAAGCTACAAATTTCTGAAATTCACCCATATATGTTGTCAGAATTATAATATTACACAAACCAATGTAAAACTTCAATCTCTAAAGGAAAGTTGATGGAAACTCCCTGCCATTCCACCACCAAATTAAAGGACAACATCATAAGGATCGTTCTGGCTATTACAGTTAAGCGACTACAGGCTATCGATTAAATGGCAACAAAGGGAGCCCATGCTTGCAAAGGGGTCTGTTAAAAGCACTGTCCAATAGAAGCTTAAACTATGGACTTCTCCTGGGGTAATGTTGGCTAATTGTCTCCTGAAATACACTCAGCAACACCTCCAGAAGGCACAATCACAAACAATAATTTGTTTCTCTAAAATAGTCTCAGTCCCCATCAAATAACATGTATGACCTTTCGTGCTGTTTTCAAAGTTCAGTTGACCATTCATTAAGTTGGCAAATTTGACAAACCCCCCCTTAGGATTCATGTCAGTTTTGTCAAAAACGCTTCGGGGAGCTTCACCACTTGTCAGCCATCAACGAACTCCTGTCAACCATGGCCGACTGCTGACTAGAAAATCCTACTGGGAGCTGAAGTAATCCCCTTGAAGACGCCGCTCTTGGCGGACAAGCGTACATGTCGCGTTACCTAATAGAAACGGAGGAATTCTTGAGATTCTTTCTATACATGTTGTATTCTTGCACGTTATGGGCAGCTGTAACAATACCACAATATTTCATAATTTAGAGAAAAAGGCCTCATTAACCTCCCGAACTCCAGCCTCTTTACACCAGTGAGGCTGGACTGAGACGAGGAAGACTACGAATCGGAGTAATGAAGATCACCGGTAAGTAATTGGTTCATTACGAGAAGCCAGTTGATACCAATGACACCAACAAGGGTTATAATTTATGCAATGAAAGTCTGCAAGGCGAAATACCAGTGACAAATGTGAGACAGTCAGCACAGTAAGTCCTATTCCCATATGTTAATTGCCAAAATCTTATAAAGTCATCCCCCTGGAATAACAGGACACCTGGAACCTGGGGAAGAAGGAGGAAATAAGACACATTATAACTAGCCAAAAGTAATGCGGGCCGAAGTGTTGCAATACATTGAACTACAATCTTTTTTATACTAATAGGACCCCAGTGGTACAACAAAACCACTGCCAGTGGAAACTCTAATATCAAATTATCAAATACTTTTGAATGTATAGTTTTAGAAAAGCATGTCACAAAATACATCTTCTTGGTATGATGAGCAGTAATAATGTGTGCAGCAACATTTGCAGACTAACCTTGAATGCCCTTACAACAATCTAAAACAAGGTAGTGATGGAACTGAGTCGCACATCTATTCCCTAGTAGCTAGAACAGTTTTTGGTGCCCATCCGGATAGAAAAACATCCCACTACCTAGGATGCGACTGTCCACAAGGCCCAGGAGAAGGGCACTAGTGGCTATAACGTAATTTCTAACTGGGTACTATCCCGGCACTCTTGTGTAACAAATTAGTGTATCACACAGTATGGTGAGAGGTAAAATTTAACACAGCAGTATTAGTGCTCACAGTTCTGACTTTCCCCCAATGTTCCAAAATAAACAGTACTGTACCAACAAAATTCGGTCATAACACATAGTTAATTTAATTTGCATGTGATTCTGGATTCCAATGTTCACAACATGAGTGAATAGTCCCTTAACATACGTAATTCAAACTTACAATATTCTGAATACAAAAATGCATAAATAGTTCCTGTGCAATGCACCAGTTCCTCGTGCAGCAAAAACAAGTAATAACGTATTCGAAGTTCAGTAGAATGATGATCCAGAAACAGCCGACACGTGTTTCGTTACCGATGTAACTTTTTCAAGGCTGTTGGAGTAAGGTTATAGAACACTTAAACCTGATCAAAGTGTACAAATACAGTCACAAACGTGATTCAATCCTATGATGATGCTCATGTGTGTTAGTTCCAGTCACATATAGAGAAAGTAATCCCACAAAGAATTACGGTTACCGAGGGTAGTGAAGTTTCCATACATTCATTGGTACAGTGATATTCACCATAAACCCAATAGCTAGGTAAACCAGAAGGCAGGAAAAAATAGACCCCAAACTCAAAATCACAAACCAAACAATGTGGAGTAAGCAAATAATCAAATAGTCAAAGAAGTAAGGTGGATGGAAAGGACCCAAGAAGCCCAAAATAAATCATAGTGACGTTCTAGAATACTAGATCAATAAATGCAGAGTCCTGAAGTTTTACCTTCTATTGTGTCATGGATAAGCGCAAACATTGTGCCATGACATTGCAGTCCCAAGGAATATTCCAATGCTAGGCCAGGATATGTGCCGAAAGCCTGTAGGTGAGTTCTTTCCAATCTGTCCGTGTTCTGAAATAGACATGTATGCATAAGCCACTTAGGAACAACAAAATAATTTCGTGTCTGTAATCGGCACGTCTCTTGGGACTGGCCCATCCACAAAGTCGTCCCTGACACCCCATTACCTTATGTATGAACTCCCTATAAAGAGACTGAGAAGAAATTTCCGTGGTCCCAAAAGTCCAGGGTCTGAGAATCCGAGCCCTGGTGGGGATAATTAGCGGGATTCTAAAGTAATCCAGGCAAACGCCTAACAAGAAAAGGAGTAAAAGAAAGAAACGATTTATATCTACTGCTGACCCATGTCTGTCAAGCAAAGTTTACACTCAACGTATTAAAAGAAATAGCCAATATTACGCGCTAAGGCAAGGTCAGTTGTATCGTATACGATAAGAGCTTACTATATTCTGCTCATTTTCAGGACCCCTCCTGCGCAATAGTATGCGTAATCAAAGTAAACCCGAAAGTCTCAAAAAGGACCTGAGAACAAGAGCCAAAAAGAGTCAGTGATTATCTGGCCACCAAAGTATGGGAACAAGTAACATCTGACAAATAGAAAAAATAGCCAATATTACGCGCTAAAACAAGGTTAGTTGTATCGTATACGATAAAGGCTTACTATAGTCAGCTCATTTTCAGGACCCCTCCTGCGCAATAGTATGCGCAATCAAAGTGAACCCGAATGTCTCAAAGAGGACCTACGAACAAGAGCCAAAAAGAAACAGTGATTATCTGGCCACCAAATTATGGTAACAAGTAACATCTAACAAATAGGTTGGCATATCCGTTCTTACCCCCAAGGAAATTATGTTTAAAACGTGGTAGAGTGGGTGTCCAAACTGTCGAAGTCGCGCTATTCGAACAATGCCCAGTGTCAGTTATGGACGGTATTGGGAGGGAAAAAACACTTATGATCTCCAATCAAGTAAACAATAAACCTATAAAACAAAAGACCCAATGTCACCGAGTACTGAAGACAAGAAGTCACAAGTAAGCAACAGATCAAGTTACTTAGCGTAATAAAACGCCCGAGCGCACATGTAGGAGCAACCGTGAAAGTGTTGCAAGTCCCAAAACCCGAAATGCTCCTGGTAAGCTCAAGACAAAAAAACAACAATGATCTTACTTAGTATATTCTTATGTTGGCCATGTTGCAGAAAGTTCTTCCGAAAAGCACTATGGTAGGTGCCTGCATGAAAAAACGGTAATACATGTTAAGTACAATATAACGTTATTCCAGGACAGAAACAAAGTCCAACCCTAAACTAATCTCAATATCCACAGTAAGCGCGGGCTCTCACATGTTCACTTACTAGAGGTGCACTACAGTAGTTTAGCAAGTCATGCAGCCGGCGTCCGTGAAGGCGGTCTCTGACGGTACCGTCACCTCTATTAGTATCCCAAGATAGAAAGAGTAAAAGGACTCCATGTCTTAATTAGACTTCCTGTTCCGGGATTCAGAGAAACAGGACTCCGTTTCCTGCAAATACATCCGCCATATTAGAGTGGAAAATTAATCGGAGGAGGGGATGGCTATATGTTAAATACCTAGGCAAACCACTAACGGTCAATACGGTGAGCGGTTGCTAGAAATATGTAGGAAACCCCCTCATATGCGTTCAGACTGGGGAGAGTAAGTGAAATATAAAAGTGCCCTAATGTCGCTCTTCCAATTAAATCAAAATTCGGTTGTAATATAATCCACAAGGGCAGAGTTAGTTCTCTCTCAGCCCTTAAGAGAACCTATCTATCCATTCCAAAATAAATTACAGCAAACATCAATGAGAAAAGAAATGTAATGCCATATGAGCTAGGTAAACAAAAAAGAAAAGAACAAAGGAAAATCTTGAAAGAAATTAGGCATAGACAAAGGAAGAACTGTGAGGGTTAGTATACACAATGTATTCCGTAACATTTCCAATTAACATCCTACAAGTCCTAACAAGTTCCTGTATTTGGTACATTCAGTATAAGGGCATCTAATCTTTAAGAAAGACTTGTAGCTCCCTATCAAAATTGATGCCCTGTTCTACGGCCCGTAGCCGAATAATCCATTGTGCCTCCAGCTTTCTGAGGTTCAGTGTACGATCACCCCCCTGGGGTGATTGTATGCCTGAGTAATTCCGTGAAATTTGATATTGAGGAGTGAGTTATCTGAGTGCATAGTGTTAAAGTGTACTGCCAGAGGATAGCTCTGATCATTTTTCCGAATGGCCCTCATAAGTTCCTGAATCCTCTCTTTAAGCGTACGGATGGTGCTGCCAATATAAATTTGGTTACAGGTACATATTATACAGTAGACTATGTATTTTGAATCACAGTTCATGAAATCTCTGATATAGTGAATAGTACAGGTGTTATAACTAAATTCCTTAATACCATTCATCGCCAAGGGGCACATGTTACAATGTGTACATCTATAAAACCCTTTTGGTTTGGTTGGTAACCAGGAAAGCGTCTTGGACATCGGTGGGAGATAGCTTCTGCATAATATATCCCTCAAAGTTTTGTTCCTCCTGTGTACAATCTTAGGTTTGCCAGTTAGGCATTTTTCCACTGATTTATCGAGTAGTAGCAAATGCCAGTGCTTCGACATTATCTTGTAAATTGCCTTACTCTCCACATGAAAGTCAGTGATGAGACCTATTTCTTTGGTATTAATGTGTTTCTTACTCGCCACGCTCTCAATCTTTTTTAGGAGCGAGTCTCTAGGTGTGGAAAGGACTCGCTTCTTAGTGGTTTTTAGGACCTTTAGTGAATATCCCCTACGTATGAAGCGTTCCTGTAAGTGGTGTAATTCCTGCACAAAGACCTCATCCTCACTGCAGTTTCTACGAAGACGGAACATTTCCCCTAGAGGAATGGCATTGATTTTGGCCACAGGGTGTGCACTGTCAGCATGCAAGACTGAGTTGCATGCCGTTTTCTTTCTGTATAGTCTGGACATGATTTTGTTGTCTTTTACATAAAGAGTAATATCTAAGAAAGCAGCATGTGTAGTGCTAAAGTTGGAGGTGAATTTAAGATTAAAAGTGTTGTCATTAAGAAATTCCGTTAAAGAAATGAATTGTGATTGGCTTCCTGTCCAGATGATGAAAATATCATCAATGTATCGTCCCCAGTACATGATGTGTGTAGTAAGTTCTGGTGGACCATTCATCCAAAGATGTTGCTTTTCGAACATGCCCATGTAAATGTTTGCTATAGATGGTGAAAATGTACACCCCATGGCTACTCCCATTGCTTGTTGGTACCATTCCCCTCTATACACGAACACATTATTTTCTAAGACCAATTTGGTCATGTCTAAAAGCATCATCGTATGTCCATAGAGTGTGGCATCTCTCTGAAATAAAGTGTCTTTTAAGGCCCGTAAGCCTGCTTCCCATGGGATGCTGGTGTATAAGGCACACACATCTAATGTGGCAAAAGACATGTCAGGTAGCCACTCAATGTCCTCCAATTTGTTCAACAGGTCACCCGTGTCCCTCAAATAGGATGGAAGGTTCAATACAAAGGGTTGTAAAAAGTGATCAATGTATTCCGAAATATGTTCTGTAGGGGAGCCCAGGCCAGAGACTATTGGTCTGCCCGGGGGGAACACCGCTGGCTTGTGTACTTTAGGAAGTACGTAAAAACATGGGGCTTTAGGTGTGGAGTTGAAGAGGTATCTAGCTTCTCCATCACTTATTAGACCCTGTCCTTGCCATGTCGTAAGTTTAGATTCAATCAAAGAGTTTATGTTTTTCAAGGGATTGGCTGATAACTTAATATATGCTCGGTGATCTGATAATTGTCTATTGATTTCCTTATCATAGTCACTCTGTTGCATTAGAACGATATTGCCACCCTTGTCTGCTTCTTTCACTATTATCTGTGTGTTTGCCGAAAGTTTTTTCAGGGACAGGTATTCAGATTTCGTTAAATTATATCTATAGTGTTTGTGTGCATGCCTTAATTTATCCTCAAGAGCATGTAGATCTTTTGTCACAGCTCTGTGAAAGGCATCGATCATATTGTCTGCTGGTAATCGTGGCACAAACTGTGAAGTAATCTTAAGCCCACTATCCAAATTAATGTTCATTTCTATGCCCAGATCTCCCAAAACATTTGACATGGAAATGGAATCATCATTCAAAGAGGACAATAAATGTACATTTGCAATATCACCAATGGTTTTATTACACGGTATGGTCACCGGGTCAGAACAGGGCAAAGGAGTCTGGTTCTCCTCAAAATGTTTTTTGAGTTTTACCTTTCTCACAAATTTATAAAGGTCCACATGAATATTGACAAAATCCGGTTTACTAGTGGGACAAAAGCTCAGCCCTTTCATAAGAGCCGTTTCCTCACATTTAGTTAGTTTACAATTAGACAAATTGACAATTTGTACATGGTCAGGAGATTCTGCCACCGCAGTCTCCGTATTTAGCTTGTTGGGGATCGTCTGCATCAGTTCTTTACATTGCGGGCCGAGGATCTGGTATTTTTGGCCCTCTCGCTCCCCGCGTTTCCACCTCCTGCCCCTTCTAGTTTTTTTAGGTATCTCGATTGTATGTGTTCCGTGTCCCCTTTCGGTAACAATTCAGCTCTTCTAAAAAAGATGAGCTTGTAGTGGGGTCCGGGTGGTTGCCCTGAATAACGGGTTCTGGTTCTGTAGTGTGACTAGTTTCACTGCAGATGCTGGAAATGTCCGATCCACTGGTGGAAGGTACATTTGGTACGCTGGTAGCTGCCGTGTTTCTAGCAACTTTTGTAGATCTGTCCTCATCAAATTTTTTTGCGAATGTGAATACTCTGCCATTTTTATAATCGGTCTCGTCTCGTTTGAATTTTCTCATCTTTTTATCTTTAATATATCTTTGGTGACCATTGAGAATATCTTTCAGAATCTGATAGTTTTTTTCAGTGGGCTCCGGTAAATTGAGGTTTTTTATCTCCAGTTCTAGTATTGCAATTTCGTTTAGCAATTTGTTCCGTTTACGATCTGCATGTCGGATGAGAACATCCATCATTTTATAGGAGGATGAGGTAATGAGTTCTTCCCATTCCTTTAAAAGGTCCGGACACCCACTCTACCACGTTTTAAACATAATTTCCTTGGGGGTAAGAACGGATATGCCAACCTATTTGTTAGATGTTACTTGTTACCATAATTTGGTGGCCAGATAATCACTGTTTCTTTTTGGCTCTTGTTCGTAGGTCCTCTTTGAGACATTCGGGTTCACTTTGATTGCGCATACTATTGCGCAGGAGGGGTCCTGAAAATGAGCTGACTATAGTAAGCCTTTATCGTATACGATACAACTAACCTTGTCTTAGCGCGTAATATTGGCTATTTTTTCTATTTGTCAGATGTTACTTGTTCCCATACTTTGGTGGCCAGATAATCACTGACTCTTTTTGGCTCTTGTTCTCAGGTCCTTTTTGAGACTTTCGGGTTTACTTTGATTACGCATACTATTGCGCAGGAGGGGTCCTGAAAATGAGCAGAATATAGTAAGCTCTTATCGTATACGATACAACTGACCTTGCCTTAGCGCGTAATATTGGCTATTTCTTTTAATACGTTGAGTGTAAACTTTGCTTGACAGACATGGGTCAGCAGTAGATATAAATCGTTTCTTTCTTTTACTCCTTTTCTTGTTAGGCGTTTGCCTGGATTACTTTAGAATCCCGCTAATTATCCCCACCAGGGCTCGGATTCTCAGACCCTGGACTTTTGGGACCACGGAAATGTCTTCTCAGTCTCTTTATAGGGAGTTCATACATAAGGTAATGGGGTGTCAGGGACGACTTTGTGGATGGGCCAGTCCCAAGAGACGTGCCGATTACAGACACAAAATTATTTTGTTGTTCCTAAGTGGCTTATCCATACATGTCTATTTCAGAACACGGACAGATTGGAAAGAACTCACCTACAGGCTTTCGGCACATATCCTGGCCTAGCATTGGAATATTCCTTGGGACTGCAATGTCATGGCACAATGTTTGCGCTTATTCATGACACAATAGAAGGTAAACTTCAGGACTCTGCATTTCTTGATCTAGTATTCTAGAACGTCACTATGATTTATTTTGGGCTTCTTGGGTCCTTTCCATCCACCTTACTTCTTTGACTATTTGATTATTTGCTTACTCCACATTGTTTGGTTTGTGATTTTGAGTTTGGGGTCTATTTTTTCCTGCCTTCTGGTTTACCTAGCTATTGGGTTTATGGTGAATATCACTGTACCAATTAATGTATGGAAACTTCACTACCCTCGGTAACCGTAATTCTTTGTGGGATTACTTTCTCTATATGTGACTGGAACTAACACACATGAGCATCATCATAGGATTGAATCACGTTTGTGACTGTATTTGTACACTTTGATCAGGTTTAAGTGTTCTATAACCTTACTCCAACAGCCTTGAAAAAGTTACATCGGTAACAAAACACGTGTCGGCTGTTTCTGGATCATCATTCTACTGAACTTCGAATACGTTATTACTTGTTTTTGCTGCACGAGGAACTGGTGCATTGCACAGGAACTATTTATGCATTTTTGTATTCAGAATATTGTAAGTTTGAATTACGTATGTTAAGGGACTATTCACTCATGTTGTGAACATTGGAATCCAGAATCACATGCAAATTAAATTAACTATGTGTTATGACCGAATTTTGTTGGTACAGTACTGTTTATTTTGGAACATTGGGGGAAAGTCAGAACTGTGAGCACTAATACTGCTGTGTTAAATTTTACCTCTCACCATACTGTGTGATACACTAATTTGTTACACAAGAGTGCCGGGATAGTACCCAGTTAGAGATAACCTTGAATCCCCCTTAATTACAGCTTTTCAGATTCTAGATTGACCATTTTTCTAGTATCCACAACAATCCCAACAGTCTCTTGGTGAGTGAATGGTGTTTTCATTACCCAACACAATGATAATCAGAGGGACATCAAATTATTGCCCCAAAATGAAACATCTCATAAAATATAGCAGATATGGTAGGTCATGTATCAATGCTATCAATAGCCACTTCCCCAACATTTTAAACTTGTCCACAGTTTTTGGGGATAACAGGTGAATATATTCCTTCTGAAAGCCATACCACAATCTCCTTTGCATGGAATGCTGGTAGAGATGCAGGAGAGAATTACTGACCCACTGCAGGAAATGCCTGTTTTGTTCTGCAATGGGAATTATTATTGGTAACCTTATAATTGGACTATTTTCCTTTTCTAGTCGTTTAGCAGGAAGTTAAGAGTGAGGTGAGAGCAGTCCATGTAGAGAGTCTAGTTTAAGAGTTGCAGATAAGCACAGATCTCTTTGGTGGGCACTAATCTACCCCCACACCATTAAGGGCAACAGCTACATGTCATACTCGTGGCAAACCACCTGTGAGTCATGGCCTAATCTATTTTGTGGAGATGCACATAAGTTAAAAAGAGGCCTATGCTGGGTGGCTTTCTGGGTTGCTATCTGTTTGTGTAATCCCAATTGGAAATTTCCATTGACCAGATATCAACAGCTCCCACTTGATCTAGCAGTCACTTGTCCAACATATCACTAGTGTATAAATCGGTGGCTTTCACTGTTTAATAAACATAGCAAAAGAAGCAAATACATGAAATTAGGCTGCATCAGAAATCAGATGCCAGAGAAATTAACTGGCAAATTCTTCGGGAATGGGCCAGAGCTGGTAGTTAAATTTATAATACGCCTGTGAAAATTCGTGAAACTCCAAGATTTAAAGCACAACATTAATGAAATTTCACTACATTATGCAGTATGTGATTTTCATGAAATTTTCATGCGGGAGAAACTAATTTGTGCCGCAAATATCTCACTGGGATACATTTGTGGCACAAGTCAGTTTCCTTCTAGTGTTTTGCATGATTTTTTTATATGAAATATGCCCTCATATAAAAAATCATTTTTTCATGAAATTTCCATGAAATGGTACAATATTTCACAAAAATATGCAGTTTGGCACACCTGCACCTATTTCTCAAACTTAGGTCAGCGGAGATTGTTTTCCTGGGTATCTTCTGGATGTTGAAATCCTGATTCAAGCTCAGACATATCCTAAGGGCCTTCTCAGTAGCTGCAGTCCATGCAGGTGGGGCGGTGGGGCTGTGTGAGGGGGGATTTCGAGCGACGATGCCAAGGGAAAATTAATTATTTTATTTAATTTTCCCTCAGCATCGTCCCTTGAAATCCCCCCTTACCCGGTCCCACCGCCCCACCGCTGTTACCTGCACAGACCGCGGGCTGCTCCCTGGCCTATTCACGACACAAATACACAAACCAGGCCTACCGTGCCCTGCTGGTACTCTCACAGTTAGGGGTACAACTAGACCCGAACTTCAGGCAAGGGCTAACAGGTCAACCTTTGGGGGTGGGGTTAACACCTCAAACAATGGGCAGAACTATACTTAGAGCTAATAGATTGATGAATTGTGTAATTTAAACATATTGCTAAAACCTGATAGGATAACAGTAAACATGTTTAGTGGATTTGACAATGTTTATACTGACAAAGATCGTTAGAAAAGGGAAAGAGTGATTTGTCATTTAAAAAACAGCTTCTACAGTTTTCAGTGCAAAGGACTTTTAGTATCAGCTTTCATCAAGTTATTACAAGAGAATCTTTGCCAATGAACTCATGAAATATGTTTTAATTCTATCTTCAGAATATCCCTCCTGTCTGACTGTTGACCGAAATTAGGTTTTCATTCTGATCATCAGGACATTGCAGCATATGCTTATTTGATGCGGCACTGATGTACAGGTCTGAGAATATTGGGGTTAATGTACCTCTTTTATGGATATGTGATATGGCACTTCTCAGGTTTGTGTTCGAAGGCATCCTCCAATACTCCCGCGTTTGAATATATGAGTGCCAATCAGATGGCAATTCATCATGCTCCAAAACAGATAGCCCAATGTCCTGCAAAGAGGTATCTCTACTAGAAATCATGCCTCTTAATATCATATGTTATAATAACCAAAACATGCTTTGAATTCGGTTATGAAACCTGCAGCACATGAGGGGCCAAATGTTCTAAAGCATCAATGTTGTTTTTAAATTCTGCATGAGCAATATGCATTATAAAATACAACTTTTGGAACACATTTCTCCAACATTTCTTTGAGCAGAATGACCATGTTCTCCTAAATGTTAGCACAAATGATGGTGATTTGCCTGGCCTGGGTGCAATCTTCAACCTTGCAACCTTGAATGAGCCACAGGAAAGTCACCAGGCCGATAATGTGGTTACCAGTCTGTCATTGTAACACTGGAATAAGTTGTGCACATACTAGAGTTTTCCTTGTGTAATGCCTTTGCATTGGTAACCTATTATACAGAATATCGAAGTTGTGCTGCTTTTGATAGATCCATGCTTAGTTTGACAGTGGAATCAGGTTTCTCAGGCATTTGACTGCCAAACTACACTTGTTTGAAGAGGTGGGACCCAGTGATGCCATGCTTACATAAGGACAGTGCTGATGTACTTCCTCTTTATAGACACCATCCCAGAGAAAATCCACACAAGGCATACTTTAAAGCAAATACATTCTACCTGTTTTACTATGCATGGGTGTGCATTTGCTTTACACAGCAACGGTATGCCTATGGTTAGACATAAATTATATGTTCAGGCATCACACAGCTAAGCTATCTCTCAATCTATCCATAGGTCAAGTGCCCGACACCTGAGCTTTACGTCAGGTGACAATACTCCATCACCATCAAATTGCTACAAGCCCTAAGGTTAGTGTTTGAAGGCACTCACTGAAAATATGAAAAACCTATAGATGCTAAATAAGAGTTATTACTTATAAAGTGCAACAAATGCCCTAAGGCTGAACTAACAACATCAGAAAGAATAGGAAATAATCAATAAAATCGATGCATTTTAGGAGCCTTCCTAAACACAGATTGATCCAAAACTTTTCCGAGGCCTTGAAGAGTACATTCCAAATAGAGAATTCAACAAATGAAAAAGAACATCCTTCTCTACAGACCACCTTCATTTTCTAAATTGCTGGACTGATATCAGGAGGGAAGATCCAAAATGAAGGGATCCCTTAGATTTGGAAGCAAACACAAACAGCATGGGTTTTGTTCCATAATAGGCTTTATGGGCAAAGTGGAGTGCTTTATAATGGATCCTTCTAGAAACCTGCAACCAGGGCAACTAATAAAGAGCCTCAGAGAACCCATGAAACATGCTGAAGTTCATGACAGGTCATGCTGCCATACACTGAACACCTTGACGCTTGCAAATAGCTGACTCTAGAAGACCAGTGTAGCAAGCTTTGACATATCTCAGTCTAGAAACTATGGTAGCATTAACAACACAAACTTTGAAGTGGCATGGAATAAAAATAAGGTTTTGAGAATGTAGTGAGAAGTGATACCCAGGCCTTTCATCCCTATTGTTCTATCCCCAGAAACGTTAGATAGCCCACCATGGCCCAATTATAATTTGCACAGTACTGCCAGGGTGCAAACTCTATACCACTAGTTACTATTACTGGGCAGTAACAACCCACCAGTACCATGCCATTATGAGTTAAACCCCAAGGAATGAGGAACTGCTTTGCGGACATGGAAATAGCTGGTGGTATTCTGCATGATAGTCCCTTTTCTATGGGGTTTAACCCCTTCGCCGCGGCACGAATTCCGCCGCGGCGCTGGGGGGGTTTGGGGTCAGCGCGGCGCCGCCATGCTCATGACGGAACCACGCCGTCATGAGTCACGGGCGAGCTGTGCTCATGACGGCGTGGTTCCGTCATGACTCTGCCCACTTGCATTGATCGCCCACACAGGCGGGGAATCAGTGCCGCGTGGGCGGAGCGGCCGCCAACGGCCGCAGCATGACGGAACCACTCCGTCATGAGCACACGGCGCCCGTGGCTCATGACGGAGTGGTTCCGTCATGAGCAGGGAACGGGTTAAAACACCTGCTCTGTGAAGGTGGTCAGAGAGTGCAGAGGGCTGTGGTAAAAATGTGTAGCGAGGCACGTTTGGAGGGAAGGGGTAAGGAGAGTGAAGGACAGAGTTGAGAAGGTTGGTTGGACTGGGGGATCACGTAATGATCCCACTGTTTCTTGTCTGAGGTTTGGGCAGGTGTCATCGAAGGGCCAGGGCTGCAATGCAGTTTTTTTTCCACAGTGATTTTACTTGCTGGACTTTGCAGCCAGGAAAATCTGGTTAGCTGCTTCCACGCCCAGTAAATCTGTGTGCAGGAGCACTGGACCTCTTACAATTCCACATGGGAATGCTGCTCCGTGCAGTTCCCAATCAGGACCCTTGTCTTTCATGGGCACCTTGCAAGGAGGCTAATCAGGAAGAGATAGTGTGACACCTTGAGGCACAAAAAACAATGATAAAACAATCATGGTCTCCTCTACTTCTAAATGTTTTTTTGATGCAGCTGCCCATCTTATACTGTGTGTAATATAGGAGTCGGCAAGCCAATAAATTAACAAGGAGAGTCCAGTCGAGCCTAGGGACTGGCTTGGCTCCAAGAGCCAGTGCACAAGTCGAGCCTTGACAAGGTTTGACACGAAAAGTGTGCAGCAAACTTAATTAAAAACACGAGAAAGACTCCTCAAAGGTAAAACAAATATATACTTTTGTAAAATATGGAAGTGTTTCACCATAGTAGATCAAATGACATCAATGCATGGGTACGCATTTCTAAAAACTGATCGTTGTTGAACAGGAACTTAGAAACATTTATGTCCCCCTGGGCTGACCGCAATGCCATTAGATTAAAAAGAGGCAAATCACTAGTCATGGGTACCCTAAATGTGGCCTAGATTCTTATTACACATGGAGCAATATTATAGTATATTGTATCATACACAAGAGATTTTTTTTTGTACAGCCCACATCCTCACGGATTTCAAAATGCTGTCATAGGTCGTCATGAAGAAAAAACAGGCATGGTGGAATAAAATATGTGCCTAGGATCACCCGATTTGGTGAAGTGGGGGAGCTGGAACAAGGTCTTCTGGTTTCACATTGTGCAATTCAGCTACTAGATGAGATTATTTTCCTCTCTCATGTTTTGCATCAAAGGTTAATTCTTTGTTGTAGGAAGGTGGATATCTGACTATGGTTACCCCCAAATTTTTGCCTAGTGTCTAGCTGGTTTTTCGACTTAGTTGGCCTGAGATCCTGCTATTCAGGATCTCAGCCTGGCTGTTCTCTCTTTAAAATGGACTCCATGTACCCTAGGTACATACCCAATTGGTTGGATCACCCTGTCAGCCCCTGTACCAGTGTACACTAGGTACCCAGGGCATTGGTGTACCCAAGGCCTACCAGGGGCTGAAGCATGTATTATGCCACCCCAGGCTTGGCCTAACAATTTGACACAACTGGCTGATCACTCAGCTGGGGTAAGTTGGTGTAATCACCTCTTACTTAGGTGTAGTATACCTATACCTAACCTTAAATGAAACACCTGGTAACCTATAAGTCACTCCTATGGCAGGCCTTAACAATCCTGAAGGCAGAGTGCTTGGTTCCATGTGAGATGGTGCTCTGGCATGAGCTGAGCCTGTCTGCAGTGGTCGGAACAACTTCCTTCTACTGTTTCCAGATATCGTCATACCATATACTCTTAAGTGCATTATGAACC
Source organism: Triturus cristatus (assembly GCF_964204655.1). Lineage (NCBI taxonomy): Eukaryota > Metazoa > Chordata > Amphibia > Caudata > Salamandridae > Triturus > Triturus cristatus. The sequence continues at coordinate 311,342,822 of NC_140588.1, read as the reverse complement.
TCGCGGTTAAATGCTATCTTTGGTTTGGCTTTATCAAAACATGTCGAGTAAGGTGTCATACGAATTGGAATACTAACCCCTCGCCAGTTCTGGCGACGGGGTTAGCATTCCACCCTTCTAGAGGGACACGACATGTACAGTACCTGAAACCCGGGTAAAATCAGACATAGCCTCAGCTCCACAAAATGGATGCTGCCACCACAGACACAAGTCTGCCCTCCTGCTGCTGGGAGTCCTTCCAGCTTGGGAGGTGTGGACAAAGGGTTTCCTGCCAGGGGAGGTGCGTGCACCACCCCAGACAGGATTTTGTCTATTGGTCAGGTAGGGCTTGAAAGAAACCAGACATGCCTGTGGCTCACAAGGAGCCTCGGTGCATATGCCAGTTCAAACCGGTCCTGGGGCACACCAGTCCCGGGCCTGGGGCGAGCTGGACAAAGGATTGGGGGTGTAACCACCCCCCTTCCTGGTCCCACCCATAGGGAGGGACCTAGCAGGTAGTCCGGCCCCTAGAATCCGCTTAAAGGTAGGAGCTGTGTCCTAAGACTTCGGACATCCTGGAATCAACTTAACACTAAGAAGAAGACGGGAACTTTGACGCTCTGCTGCACAGAGGACTGAAGCCAATCTCCCCTGTGGTCAGGGAGTGACCACCTTGCTAACGCAAGCACCATCCAGCGAATCAACGTCTGCTTTGCCGCCGCCTCCCGCCGGAGCCCGAGCCCAGAGACTGACAAGACCTGGACCTTCAGACCTCTCACCGCCCAATCCACAGTCCCTGAAAAGAGGAGACCCGTGGAGGCACCGAGACACGTGGAGCCAGCCATCTTGGAACGACTACGACAAGCTGACAAGTGCAACAACCGAGGCTCCCTCCAAGTTGTGCTTTGGGATCTGAGAAGCCCAACACCCGAGCAGCATCTGCACCAAAGGTGAGCCCTCCAGCATCTCCACGATCTGCGTGGGGCCCTTCTGCATTTTGCCACTCGACGCGCCTAACCGGTTGCTGGCCCGCTGGCTAGTAGCCATCTTGGCGACGAACTTTACAAAATACACCACTGGTCTGGTTGCTCCAGACTGGCCCTTGCTCCCCTCCAAAGGAGCAGCCCCTCTGACCTTGCTGGTCAGAACCATCAGCTTATTTCATCTCCTACAACAATTGCTTTTGCCAAGGCTTGTTTGCATCGATCAAGTCGCCGACACCGCCGACAGCGAGAGCCTGCGTGGGACAGCTCGTGAACCGACTCCTGGACGTCGTCGACCTCCAGGGACCACGTGGCTGCAGAGACAAGCTACACCTTCCTTCCTGTTTGCACCCGACATTGCCTGGTACCCACCTGGTGCCACGCCGGTCACTGGCTAGTGACTGTGAACACTGTCCCCTCTGCTTACAGGTCTTCAACATCTCCGATCCACTCTTGGATCCACTGCATCTCTCCCGGACCGACCGCCTGCAGCATCTTTGTCTTCAAGCTCCACGGAACAGATAGAAGAAACCCGACGCACTTCGAGGCCTATGCACCCGCTTCCTGTGGGTGAGGTAAAGCTGGCACACCTGTGCCCAAGTGTAGTATTACATCTCTAGTGCCTGTGTTCCAAATCTTGAGTTCCTAGTCCATCCGGAAGATCCTCTTTGCAGTAACTTTGTACTTTTTACGCACCCATTGAAACCTATGGGAGCACGCGTGTGACTATTTGCTCTGCACACGCCACCCGTGGACCTCCTGGTCACTAACTGAAGTTAGCTCCTTGTAGGCCCAGCGATTCTAGAGGCCCTAGGCCTTTTCCATTTTCTGTTCGTGGTACTTATACCACCATTTTAGTATATGGTTCGAGTGGCCACCAGGGCCTATCCATATAAAGTGCAACTTCTGTGTATTCTACTGTAATCTTGTTTGACGATTTGTGCTCCTGTGCTCATAAAGAGACTAGGGGTTACTTTGAGAAATAAATACATATATATTTTGAATATATATCTGTGTGGTGTCCTTTCATTGGTAAAAAAGGGGGTTGCATTTGGTAAAACAGCTGGCTTAACACGCTTCACGAGTTTAGCCTCAAAGACTGCTTAGCCTACGCTACCACTAGGGCAGCTAGTCCGAAAAGGTTGACTTACAACCACACCATAAGGGTTGCTTGGCATGGTACAAGGTGATCACTTTAACTAGTGAGCATCATATACCAGGCCAACTTCTCACATTGGTGAGCAGCGGTTGGATTTGAGCTTGCTGTGTTTTACCATTGTAATCTCTTGGTTACCAATTGAAAGATCACATAGGTACCTGTAGGTACATATAAAACAAGATTAGATATACTTAAGTTCTACTGAACTTAGTTGTTGTAGAGCAAAGGGAGTAGCACACCCTGACTACAACTACTAGATAGGTTTAGTAGGTAAACACAAGTGTAGGTAGATTGCAACACATCCACCCACACTTAAGAGCAATGGCCGGGGCAGAGGGGTCCACTGTACCCATCTCTGTTGAGAGTGACCCCCAGAGGGCACCATCCAGCTTTGCTACCCTTAATCAGAATGAGCTCAGGCATTTGGCAACTCTTAGAGGCCTTAAACAGTCCAAGAACCCTACCTCTGCTGAGCTCAGAGAACTCTTGCAAAATGATGAGAATCAGAGAGAACTCAGGAAAGCTTCCCAGTTAGCCCCCTTAGGGTCAGGAACAGGAGGCCCCCCTTCTGAAGATGCTACAGAGGTACCCAGTTCCAATAGCCATCCCTTAGATGAGAATCATACTACAGGGGAGGAAAGTGGTGAGGATACAGAAAGTAGTGATGATGAAGGGAGAACTAGCCCAGTGCCAAGTGTTATACTTGGCCCAGCTAAACTAAGGCTATTGGGGACTGACAATGGGTTTACCCCATTGGATCTCCCCAGTGGACTTAACACAGGGCTTGGGAGGCAAAGGAATCGCTCAGGTGACTCCAATGCTTCTCATGGCTCTAGAGGCTCTCAAGGTCACTCCAGGAAAAGGATGACCACCCCTCAGAGGAGGGAACACGAGGCCAGAATGCAGGAAGCCCAGCTGAGGATCAGGAAGCAGGAGCTAGAAGTAGCCCTGATGGAAGAAAAACTGAGGAAGGCTAGGCAACCTAGAGAGAGTGGGTCTATACCCACTGGTGGCAGCATTGTCCCTAAGGACAAAGATAGGGTCTTTGATAATAGGAACCTGTCTAAGGTTGTGCCCCCCTACAAAAGTGGGGATGACATCCACAAATGGATAACTGCTCTTGAGAGAGCCTGCAAAGTACAGCAGGTTCCTGAAGACCAGTGGGCAGCAATCCTCTGGCTCTCCTTTGAAGGAAGAGGCAGAGACAGACTCCTCACTGTTAGAGAAGAGGATGTCAGAAACTACAGAGTCCTGAAGAGTGTTCTGGTTGAAGGGTTAGGCTTAACCACTGAACAGTACAGGTTAATGTTCAGAGACACCCAAAAGACACAGACTCAGGACTGGTCTGAATATGTTGAATGTGCCACTAAGGCTTTGGAGGGTTGGTTGCTGGGAAGTAAGGTATCTGATTATACAGGATTGTACAATTTGATGATGAGAGAACAGATTTTAAGTAACTGTCAAAACCAGCTCCTCCATCAACACCTGGTAGACTCAGATTTGACCTCTCCCCAAGAATTGGGAAAGAGGGCAGATAAATGGGTCAGGACCAGGATCAGGCCTAAGAATCAGGGTGGTGACCAAAAGAAAGATACCACCAAACCTCAAGAGAAGGGAGGGGATAAGGCAAAAGAGAAATCTTCCTCAGGGCCCCAAAACTCCACACAGGGTGGTGGGTCCCAAGCTCCCTCCTCTACCACAGGTAAAAAGCCTTACTGCCATGAGTGTAAAACTCCTGGGCATTGGAAAACTGACAGCAGTTGCCCAAGGGCTACAAACAAAACTGTTCCTCCAATTACTCCTGTCACACCACCTATTACTGTCAGCAGTAATCCCCCAGGTGGTGGGAGTGCCCCCAAAAATTTGGGTGGGTTTACTTGGGGAACACAGGGGGACCCTGGCTTAGCCAATTCCCCTGCAGCAGATACTCTTGTCTGTGATGGTGGCATGGGGTTTGCCAACTTCACTGCCTGTCCCAACACTTTGGGTAGGTACAGACAGGAGCCCTACATCAATGGTACAAAAGCTGAGGCCTACAGAGACACTGGAGCTAGCATCACAATGGTGGCCCATTGGCTAGTTCCCTCTGAGCAGCTTTTGCCTGGTTTCTCCTACCAGGTGACCAACATTGATGGCAAACAGAACAGTCATCCCATGGCAGAGGTATGTCTCAGCTGGGGAGGTGTCACTGGCCCTAAAAGGGTGGCAGTGTCCCCAACCTTGCCTGTAGACTGCTTACTGGGGAATGACTTAGAACTCTCAGCTTGGGCTGGAGTTGAACAAGACACCCATTCTAAAATGGTAGGCCTTTCACAAAAGGGTAGTGGGGTTGTGCCATTCACAACCCCTGTCCAAATAGATTTCCTCCCTGGAAAGGTTGGAAGGGCAGTGGTAGCCACAGCCCAGGCACAGACAGACTTCCCTGTAGAGACTGGCAGAGCTGTGACAGTCACAGCTCAAACACAAACTGAGTGCCCCCCTGAAAAGGTTGGCAAGGCTGTAATGGTCTCAGCCTATACTCAGACTGACATAGGTGTAGTGAAGCCTGAAACTATGGATCACTCCACATAAACAGAGAGTAGTGGGGAGGAAGAAAAGTCTCCCTCTCCCCAGACATTAGGAAAAAGTCAGCCTCCTCAGGGAGCTGACCTCACCCCTTGTGAAGGAACTGCCCCAGAGGTAGCCAGGCCTGGCCTGGCAGAGCCTCTGATGTCAGTGGCCCCTTCCAAGGTGGGACCCAATCTGGTGCAGGTAGCCTGCCTCTCTCTACCCTGCCTCAGTCAGCCCAGGGCTGCAGAGGTCAGGGAGGCCAGTGGACCCCAAGAGGGCCCCTGTCCACAAGAACCCCCCCATCAAAAGAATGAGGATTGCCTGGCTAGTAGCCCTAGTCAGGTGATGGGTAAAAACATTCCTGAGGGATCTCCTTTACAGGTAGTTAGGGACCTCCCCCAGAGGGATTCTGTTGGGTACAGGCAAACATGGGACCTTAGGGCCCCAGACCTGACCTGTCCCTCCAGTAAGCCCACAAAAGGGACCCAGCCTCCAGCTTTAGGTAGCCAGAGGCTGACCCTGAGAGCACAGTGCAACTCAGTTAAGGAAAGAAAGGCATCCATGGTGGAGGGGGATTGGAGGAAGGTGAGGCCTCACTTTGAGGACACTCACTTCAGTACTCCATCTCAACACCAGCCTTTTACTTTGCCAAGACACACCAAAGGTAGAGATTCCCTATGGTGGAGACCCTCTGATACCCTTAGGGTGAGGGATTGCTTAGTGGACCATGAGACAGGGGGTAACCATGCCAGTGCTGGTTCCTCCTTATATGGCCACTTGGGCAATATAGGCTTACCTGGTCAAGGTCAGCCTTATCTCCCTTCGTTTGGGGGGGGGGGTTGTGTAGGAAGGTGGATATCTGACTATGGTTACCCCAAAATTTTTGCCTAGTGTCTAGCTGGTTTTTCGACTTAGTTGGCCTGAGATCCTGCTATTCAGGATCTCAGCCTGGCTGTTCTCTCTTTAAAATGGACTCCATGTACCCTAGGTACATGCCCAATTGGTTGGATCACCCTGTCAGCCCCTGTACCAGTGTACACTAGGTACCCAGGGCATTGGTGTACCCAAGGCCTGCCAGGGGCTGAAGCATGTATTATGCCACCCCAGGCTTGGCCTAACAATTTGACACAACTGGCTGATCACTCAGCTGGGGTAAGTTGGTGTAATCACCTCTTACTTAGGTGTAGTATACCTATACCTAACCTTAAATGGGACACCTGGTAACCTATAAGTCACTCCTATGGCAGGCCTTAACAATCCTGAAGGCAGAGTGCTTGGTTCCATGTGAGATGGTGCTCTGGCATGAGCTGAGCCTGTCTGCAGTGGTCGGAACAACTTCCTTCTACTGTTTCCAGATATCGTCATACCATATACTCTTAAGTGCATTATGAACCTCGCGGTTAAATGCTATCTTTGGTTTGGCTTTATCAAAACATGTCGAGTAAGGTGTCATACGAATTGGAATACTAACCCCTCGCCAGTTCTGGCGACGGGGTTAGCATTCCACCCTTCTAGAGGGACACGACATGTACAGTACCTGAAACCCGGGTAAAATCAGACATAGCCTCAGCTCCACAAAATGGATGCTGCCACCACAGACACAAGTCTGCCCTCCTGCTGCTGGGAGTCCTTCCAGCTTGGGAGGTGTGGACAAAGGGTTTCCTGCCAGGGGAGGTGCGTGCACCACCCCAGACAGGATTTTGTGTATTGGTCAGGTAGGGCTTGAAAGAAACCAGACATGCCTGTGGCTCACAAGGAGCCTCGGTGCATATGCCAGTTCAAACCGGTCCTGGGGCACACCAGTCCCGGGCCTGGGGCGAGCTGGACAAAGGATTGGGGGTGTAACCACCCCCCTTCCTGGTCCCACCCATAGGGAGGGACCTAGCAGGTAGTCCGGCCCCTAGAATCCGCTTAAAGGTAGGAGCTGTGTCCTAAGACTTCGGACATCCTGGAATCAACTTAACACTAAGAAGAAGACGGGAACTTCGACGCTCTGCTGCACAGAGGACTGAAGCCAATCTCCCCTGTGGTCAGGGAGTGACCACCTTGCTAACGCAAGCACCATCCAGCGAATCAATGTCTGCTTTGCTGCCGCCTCCCGCCGGAGCCCGAGCCCAGAGACTGACAAGACCTGGACCTCCAGACCTCTCACCGCCCGATCCACAGTCCCTGAAAAGAGGAGACCCGTGGAGGCACCGAGACACGTGGAGCCAGCCATCTTGGAACGACTACGACAAGCTGACAAGTGCAACAACCGAGGCTCCCTCCAAGTTGTGCTTTGGGATCTGAGAAGCCCAACACCCGAGCAGCATCTGCACCAAAGGTGAGCCCTCCAGCATCTCCACGATCTGCGTGGGGCCCTTCTGCATTTTGCCACTCGACGCGCCTAACAGGTTGCTGGCTCGCTGGCTAGTAGCCATCTTGGCGACGAACTTTACAAAATACACCGCTGGTCTGGTTGCTCCAGACTGGCCCTTGCTCCCCTCCAAAGGAGCAGCCCCTCTGACCTTGCTGGTCAGAACCATCAGCTTATTTCATCTCCTACAACAATTGCTTTTGCCAAGGCTTGTTTGCATCGATCAAGTCGCCGACACCGCCGACAGCGAGAGCCTGCGTGGGACAGCTCGTGAATCGACTCCTGGACGTCGTCGACCTCCAGGGACCACGTGGCTGCAGAGACAAGCTACACCTTCCTTCCTGTTTGCACCCTACATTGCCTGGTACCCACCTGGTGCCACGCCGGTCACTGGCTAGTGACTGTGAACACTGTCCCCTCTGCTTACAGGTCTTCAACATCTCCGATCCACTCTTGGATCCACTGCATCTCTCCCGTACCGACCGCCTGCAGCATCTTTGTCTTCAAGCTCCACGGAACAGATAGAAGAAACCCGACGCACTTCGAGGCCTATGCACCCGCTTCCTGTGGGTGAGGTAAAGCTGGCACACCTGTGCCCAAGTGTAGTATTACATCTCTAGTGCCTGTGTTCCAAATCTTGAGTTCCTAGTCCATCCGGAAGATCCTCTTTGCAGTAACTTTGTACTTTTTACGCACCCATTGAAACCTATGGGAGCACGCGTGTGACTATTTGCTCTGCACACGCCACCCGTGGACCTCCTGGTCACTAACTGAAGTTAGCTCCTTGTAGGCCCAGCGATTCTAGAGGCCCTAGGCCTTTTCCCTTTTCTGTTCGTGGTACTTATACCACTATTTTAGTATATGGTTCGAGTGGCCACCAGGGCCTATCCATATAAAGTGCAACTTCTGTGTATTCTACTGTAATCTTGTTTGACGATTTGTGCTCCTGTGCTCATAAAGAGACTAGGGGTTACTTTGAGAAATAAATACATATATATTTTGAATATATATCTGTGTGGTGTCCTTTCATTGGTAAAAAAGGGGGTTGCATTTGGTAAAACAGCTGGCTTAACACGCTTCACGAGTTTAGCCTCAAAGACTGCTTAGCCTACGCTACCACTAGGGCAGCTAGTCCGAAAAGGTTGACTTACAACCACACCATAAGGGTTGCTTGGCATGGTACAAGGTGATCACTTTAACTAGTGAGCATCATATACCAGGCCAACTTCTCACATTTATCTTAAATTCTTGACACATGAGGTTTGGGAACACATGAAAGCTCAGCTTGTTTGTGGACCGCCAGATGAGCCAGAGATAGTCACCTGGCTTAAGCGTTGCGCGAACCGTCTTTGGCTCATATATCTCTAGCATAATACAATTTTAAAATAATGTTTTGCATATTCATAGTGTTTTCAGTCGCAGCTGGGACCTCGTAGCACCATAATGACACTGTCCCCTAGTACCAGGATTCAGTTTTGTGACTTGATACACAGACAGGCATCTGCAGTTATTGCATTAACCAATTGAGCTGTCCTAAAATAAAATAATTCATTTCCCGCCAGTCACATTAACTTGCATTTTTGTGTTTTTTCCATTTGAAGTGTGCACACTACATTTTATATACATTTACATGAAGGTAAAGGCCAACAAAATACTTGCAGAATATCTTGTTCTGTTTAGCCAGTCTCTGACTTCGCCCTAAGTGCACTCGGGAATCAGATCACAGCTCCATACGTTTTTTGTGCACTTCAATTTCTGAATGACCTGTGAAATAATTAGTAGAGGCTGTCATTGAGGCCCCATGTGCAAAGCAGCCTAAAAAACACACATCAGCTATAGACTAAGGGGCAGATTTATGTTAACTGGCGCATCCCTGCATATCAGCAGGGATGCGCCAATTATTATGCGCCACAGCTGCGCCACCATGGATGCGCCGCATTTATAATGCGGCGCACCATGGGGCAAAAACGGCACAGATGCGTGACGCATCTGTGCCGTAAAAGTGGCACATTGCTGGAGTTGCGTCGCAGGCGCGACGCAGCTCCAGCAATGTTCTGGGGGGCCCTATCTGTACAATGCTGCGTCAATCCTTACGCCTGCTTCAAGCAGGCGCAGGGTTTTGACGCAGCATGGGCTCAAAAGTGACTGAGTGAAATCTTGTAGATTTCACTCAGCCACTTTTAGGAGGCGTTCCTGCGCCGGAACGCCCCCACCTGCCCTGGAACGCCTACATGTGGCGCAGGGCTTTACAACGTGACGCATCTCCCAGATGCGTCACGTTGTAAATACCCCGCACCATGGCGCAGGATTTGCGCCGCTGCTGCGTCACAAAAGTGACGCAACGGCGGCGCAAAAGTGGCGCAAGTGCAACATAAATCTGCCCCTATGTGTGTCCTTAAAGCTGCAGCATGCCTGGCTAAAGCCCTTGACAGGGTGGAGGGGGGGGGGGGGGGTTGGCAAGGGAAGAGGTTAAGCCCTTTTAGCCCAATGGACGTTGAGCAAGAACAGTGATTGTATTTTTAATTTTTACTCCGATCAGAGACAGCAACGCCTCAACTGCGATGGCATGCAATTTGCTAGCATCAATAAAAACATTGAGGCTTCAAAAAGAGGAGGCCGTCATTCTGCATTAAAATTCAGAATTACCAACAAAGGAGTTTGGCTTTTATCTTCAGAGATTTAGAGAAAAAGGAAACTGACACCTGGCACGCAAAGAGAAATGCACTTTGTTCTTCTTCAGTGACTCTGTTAGCTGGAGATTAGACTCTGTTTTCTTCCATTAGAAAACCAGAGGAGGAAAAGTCAGTGAAATGCTGGAGAACAAATAACAGATGTTCAACTTCTTGTTTATCTGAACTTGCAACACTGTGACCAAAGAAAGCATTCATCTTTCTTTGCTTTTTGAATTTAAGTAGAGAATAATACTGCATGGATTGATAGTAACGCTGATATATAAAAGGAAAAGATGTAAATCCATCAGAGTGGCGGCAGAAGAATGAACACAAATAAATAACAGTTCTGCTGCAGATGATAACAGTGAAAAAAATGAAATAACGATTAACGAGATTATTCTTTATTTAGCCTAATTATTACCACCATTTTCCATGTAAAAGAATGGCAATCTAAAAAATTAATATAAAAACAAAATTCCTGTTTCTTACCATTAGTTCCTTTCCATGTTTTCATCTTTGGGGCTGCTGCGTTCATTTGCTAGGATACTGTAAACCAAACATGTCCAGTGTAGATCCAGGAGAGGCAAATCTAGACAGTTTTGCAGGATATCAAATACAAAAAACATGATGGTATTAATGCTTGCAATAAGTCTAACTACTAGCAATCGCTCACAGCAAAATTCCAACCCATTGTTCTTTTGAACACCCTACCACCTCAGATTAGAACCACCCATACGTAATTCAGTCTTGGTCATGCTCCGATAGGAAAAGTCCAGCCCAAACTGCTAGGCCAGGTCCTCTCGAACCAGAATACATACAACCCAAGACCAGTTTTGCCCTAGTTTCAGCTCTTCAGACATGTGCAGCTTGGTACCAGTCATGCTGTGAGCATGAGACTCACATCTGGGCATACACTGGCCACTTGGGGAGGCACATCAAAGCACAAAAGGTGATGGGAGGAATGCTTGCAGTGTATCTAACCACTGACAATAGCTCAGAGTAGCATTCCAACCCATTGTTGTTTTGCCCTCCATGCCTCTTCAGATTAGAGGCAGCCATATGCAAATGAATGCAAAACAGTGAGCAAGGGGCCTACGTCTGTGCATATCCTTGGGCATTTAGTGTAGCTTATCAAGACGTGCTTCCTATGCCCACAGTGCTAATTTTACCCAGCTACACCCGACAGATGAGCCCAAGTCTGGGCAAAACCAGTCTTGGGTTACTTGTGTTCCAGTTCAGAGAGCACCTGGCTTTGCATATGACTGGGTTTAAAGTGAAGTGGCATAGAGGGCAAAAGAACGATGGATTAGAATGCTACCTCAAGTGATTCTCAATGGTTAGGCAAGTTGCAAGCATTCCTCCCATCACCTTTCGTGTGTTTGATATAATGCCCTAAGTGGGAAGGGTAAGTCCAGATGAGAGTTCTGTGCTCATTGTGTCACTGGAACCATGTTGCACTGGACTGATGAGCCCCAATCATGGCGAAACCGGTCTGGGGTTGCTTGTGTTCCAGTACGGAAAGGATCTGATCTGGCATTTTGGGCTGGGCTGTTGCTATTGGAACAGGGTCAAGAATGATTTGCATATGGCTGGGTTCAAACTGAGGTGGCATGGTGTGCAAAAGAATGATAGGTTGGAATGCTATCCAACGCGATTGCCAGTGATTTGACAAACTACAAGCTTTCAGCCTGTGAAAAATTGGGCTGTTGGTTGACTGGGGTTGTGAGCCCTGGTCAAACAGAAACCCAAATCCTTGTCAGGGTGAGGCACAAGCCAACCCTAAAGTAACCTGTGCTTTACACCCTGGTAGCTTGGCACAGAGCAGTCAGGCTTAATTCAGAGGAAATGTGTAAAGTATTTGTGCAACACTTCAAACAGTAACAAATTGAAAACACCACATAAAAAGGACAACAGGCAGCTGGCCAGCACAGCAAGGCAACAGTCCAGCAATGATGTAGTCCAACAGGGCAGCAGTACAGCAGAGTGTCAGTCCTTTCAGCAGCACAACAGTCCTTCTTCCTGGCAGAGTATCCACAGGTCCAGATGTGCACTGAAGAGTTGATGTTTGGTATTGATATCCAGTTGTGCCATTGAAGTGGGGAGCATCTTATAGAAGCAGGCCTTTAACGTACACATGTGCCCTGCCTTTCTGGCCCTGGCTCCAGACTAACTACAAGGTGTATGTAGCCCTTTGTGTGGAGACAGGAGACATCCTATTCAAGTGTAAGTGGGGCCGGGCCCAGCTCCTCCTTCCCATCCTGCCAGCAATGGCCCATCCAGTCACACCTAAGTCCCCCATTGTGTGTGGCTGTCTAGGATGAATTCAAAAAGCCCAGCTTTCACTACACCCACTCATGTGACCCAGAGACAGGCTGCAGGCACCAAACGGCTAAGGCAAGAAAATGACAACTTTCTAAAAGTGCAATTTTCAAAATTGTAATTTGGAATCTGACTTCACCTTAAGGAAGTATTTTTTATTATGATTTCAGAGACACCAAACATGAGCTGGTCACCTATTTACATTTGGAAATTACACTTATAAAATGTAATAAGGTAAATCTAATGTTATCTTGCAAATGTAAGAGTTTTTTCACTACCAGGACATGTAAAACTTGAAAGTACATGTTCTTCTTTTCAAATACATTATACCCTTCCCTCTGGGCTGTCCAGAGCCTACCCTAGGGGTGCTTGATATATATTAAAAAGGAAGGTTTATTCCTGGCAAAAGGCTTATTTTGCCAGGTCAAAATGGCAGTTTAAACTGCCCACTCACAGGCTGCAATGGTAGGCCTCTGACAAGTTTGAAGGGCTACTCAAGTTAGTTGCACAATCAGTGATGCAGGCCCACTAGTAGCATTTAATTTACAGGCCCTGGGCACAGGTATTGTCACTTTACTAGTAAATATGCCAATTGTGTATAACCCAATTCTATCTTGTTTTAAGGAGAGAGCACAAGCACTTTAGCACTGGTTGACAGTGGCAAAATGTGCAGAGTCCTAAGGTCAGCAGAAATGAAGTCAGCAAAGCAGGAGGTCTGAAGTTAAAAGGTTGGGAGGAAAAGCACACCAAAGATGCCAGGTTTAACACCTCCCATCACCTTTTGTGCGCTGTATGTACCACCCTAAATAGCAAGAGTATGTCCAGAGGTAGGTCCTGTGTTCACTGTGCCACTGGATCGAAGCTACACCCGACTGATGAATCACAATCAGGATGAAACCTGTTTTGGGCTAAGTGTGTTCTGGATCAGAGAGAACTGGGTCTAGCAATTCAGTCTGGACTGCTCTTATTAGATCAGGGTCAGGACTGTTTTTCATATGGCTGAGTTCAAACTGAGGTGGCATGGTGGGAAAAAGAACAATGGATTGGAATGCTACCCTGACCGATTGCCAGTAGTTTGACACTTGCAAGTATTCCACCCATCATCGTTTGTGGGTTAGATTTACAGAGGAAGTTGGTTAATGCACTTTAAAAATAAATTGAAGTAATATACATAGCTAGTGACTAGAGAGAAAATCTTACGTGGGTTCAGCCTTCATTGGACACTCCACTAGCAAACTCTGTCTGTACAGACTCTAATACTTCATATGTTCACCAGCATCCAGTCATGTTGTGGCCTCATGTCATGGGCACTGACCTGTAAATTAACTAACAGGAGAGGGGTCCATGACCTGAGTCTGGTGTGGAAACACGTTTCATGTGTGCAAGTGGATGAACTTCTGGCCAATCATTTCATAATGGAAACATTATACATAGGTGCCTACAACTGGATCTCACAGGAACCTTAGATTGCTTGGAAAAAAAACACATGTACACTTGGTGCCTGATTCACAAACTGCACTTTGTAGTACGTTCCGTACAGTAGTACTACAAAACTTACTACAAAGTGCTATTCACAAATTGCAGTTTTGTAGTACCTTACTGGTAGAACTGGGGTTTCTGGTTGGTGGAGGTATGCTCCATGTCTAAGAAGGAACCACCCCTCTAGTTAGGGTAAGCTAGAAACACCCTAAAAGATAACCTGTGCTCACCCCCGGTAGCTTTGCACAGAGCAGTCAGGCTTATCTAAGCAGGAAATGTGTAAAGTATTTGTGCAACACACACACACTGTAAAACAATGAAAAGACGATAAGAATACTTCATACAGGGTTAGAGCAATAGATTATATTTATATGACTAAAACAAGACCAAAACGACAAGACTCCAATACGAAGAACTGGAGTTATTAATTTCTAAATAATAAATCAAAAATAAGGGGCATATCAGCAAGGCTTTTGCGTCCGTTTTCAGGCGAAAAGCGGCGATTATTCTATCTCCCTATCAGCATGGACACGCTAACGCATGGATCCATGCCTTAGCGCCCATCTCCTTAGCTCCTCGCCTCGCATCGCTAATGAGATGCGAGGTAGGCATTCCCGACAGACATCCAGCGAAAATAATCGCTAATCCGGCTTCTACCTATCAACAAGGGAATCGCAATCCCGCCTTGCGACTGAAACTGTAGCGCTAACCGGGTATATCGCCGGTTTCTTACACCTGATATTTTTATTACTAAGCCATATGTGTCATGGGAGGTGGATTGTCATGCTAAGTCCACATCTCCGTATTTACAATATTTACCCTAATGTTGTGTTTGATCGCTGGAAATGCTGTGATATTGCCGATATTGCTAATAGTGCGCTAACCGGGCGATAGAATCCGGCGATAGGCGGCGTTAGAATTATGCACGCTAGACACGGCCAGCGATAATTATCGCTGGCCGTTAATGATATGCCCCTTAGTGCTTAGAAGCAAATTGTGCTTAGGGGTTGCTTGAGGTTGCACTGGATCGGAGTAAATCCAATGTTCAGGCCGACTGTGATAGAGGGCAGGCCGGCTACAGGACTCATGCAGTTCCTGCTGAAAAAGTACCTTGAATGGAGCAAGAATCAATGTCGAAGACTCGATGCGTCAGTTCCGATCCGCGCAGGCGGTGAAGGCTTTGACTATGAACCTTTTTACGATGCAGGCACTGCGTCATACATCAAGCCACGCTGTCTGTCATTGTCGGGTGGTGCAGTACGTCGAAGAGATGTCATCGATCAGATCCTGTGGTCATTGCGTGGGTTCTGATTGTTGCAAAGTCATGGCTGCATTGATTTTGGTGGTTCTGTACAGCAGAAGTCACCTTTCAAGGGCATTGGACTGGATTGTCACCACTTGGCAGGGCAGGACTCAGAGATGGCAGGGTCTAGGCACTCTTGGAGCGTTGAAGGATGTCTTTGATGGCCCTGAGACTTCAGAACAGGGGGCAAGCCGGCAAACACTTTGATTCACTCTGTGTTCAAGTGAGATAGGTCCAGTCCTTGTCCTCAGCAGGGCAGAGATCAGCAGGCCGCAGGACAGCACAGCAAAAGAAAGTAGCAGTTAAACAGAGCAGCAATCCTTGCAGCACAACAGACTTTACTCCTGGCAGAGTTCTTCCCAGGTCCAGTGGTATACTGTCTTGATAGGGTCAGAGGCCCAGTACTTATACACAGCTGTGCCTTCAAAATGGGTGTGACTTCAAAGCAGGCCCTTGAAGTGCACAGTTCCCCCTTTCTTCCCAGCCCTGGCTCCGGACTCTCAAGTGGGGGTAATCAGCCCTATGTGTGGGGAACTGGACACTGCCTATTCAGGTGTGTCAGCTGCCCCCTCTCTTCCTGCCCAGGAGGAGCTATCAGAATGTAGATGAAAGCAGATGACTTCTCTGTCACTCCCATCCTTCCTGTGTTTGTGGATTTCTAGCAGGAATGCACAAAGTGTATCTGTCACCTGCCCGAGATGTGTATTGAAGACAGGCTGCAAGGCACACAGAGCTGCAAGAGCACATAAATGTCCACTTTCTAAAAGTGGCCTTTCTAAAATAGTAATGCTAAATCCTACTTCACCAGTAAAGAGCATTTATCATTACCATTCCAAAGATACAACATATGATGCAGCTACTCCTTTCTAATCAGGAATTACATCTTAAAAGTGTATTAAGGAATTTCCAATACTAGCCTATGAGAGGAGTAGGCCTCACAGTAGTGAAAAATGAATTTAGCTGTTTGTCACTGCTAGGACATGGAAAACGTAAAAATACATGTCCTACCTTTTAGTTACACAGTACCCTGTCCTTAGGACTACCTAGGGCCTATGTTAGGGGTGGCTTTGTGTAATAAAAGGTGAGTTTAAGGCTTGGAAGGTGGTTTTAAATGCCAATTCGAGGTGGCAGTAATCTGCACACACAGGCACTGCAATGATAGGCCTGAGACAGGTTTGAAACACTACTGGTGTGGGAGGCTCGATTAGCGCTGCAGGCCCACTGGCAGTATTTAATTTACAGGCCCTGGGTTGGTGGTATACCACTGTAAAAGAGACTTACAAGTAAACAAAATATGCCAATCATGTATAAACCAATGTCACTATTTTTGGGTTAGAAGCACATACACTTTAGCACTGGTCAGCAGTGGTAAAGTGCTCAGAGCCCTAAGGCCTACAAAAAGATATAGCAAAAAGAAGAAGTAAGCAGGCAAAAGGTTTTGGGGAAGACCACCCTAAGGATGACAGGTCTAACTCTTACACTTTCGAGTAAGTTTACTGCTTATCGTCACTCATGAACAGCTCTTTTGTAGTATCTTACACTTTTGTACAAACGTACACTTATATAGAAAGTCCCTAACTCCATTATTTCCTGTGGGACGGTGTTGTAGTACCAGTAGTTGCCCATGGTTAGTGCTGGAATTACTGCAGAAGTGTAAGTTACTACAAAAGTGCAGGTTGTGAATACAGAAAAGTAGTAAACCTATTCAGAAGCGAAAACATACTTAAAACTGTCAGTTACCTTTTGAATCAGGACCATAGTTGTGTGCCACATACATATCTGGGGGTCTTACAGAGTAAGCACCACCGATGACCAATTCTCTAGCTAGGGGAAGAAAACCCATACATTTACAACATGATCATACCGTATCCATCAGTGTAGCTGGATGACACTGACGTTACACACCCTCTGCAAGTGTCCCAGCACAAATCTTTGGCCGTCCTGCCTTGAGCCACGTTTGTTTGAGTCACTGATTCTACTGATTTCTCTACTTTGCGATTGAGGCACCCCTTCCATGCTCTTAACGGGGTTCTCTCACCTACCACAGTAATGCAGACCGTAACAGATCAACGAAGCGCCATGGGTTATGTCAGCTTTGTGAGGTGCTTAATCTTCCTTGTGAGGCACTGAAATGAACACACCAATGACCCACAGAGGGAAAACTTTGCCTTTGGTGTGTTAAGTTTCTGGGCAGGGCCCTCCATCAGAATTCCCTTGTTCAGTGACTCTGATTGGTAGCCCTAGAGTGTGACCCCTCCCCCCCTTCCTCCACTTGTGTCATTCATTCACTGCATCACTCGAGACTCACCGGCTGTGCACAATAGTCACTCCTTGGCTACTGTATCCTTCAATGTGGGGTGAGGTAAGATGGACTTCTCTTCGTGGTCACTTTGCCAACCAGCAGGTATATTGTATGTAGAGTTTACTTTAAGGTGGCGCTGTCTTATCTCAATAGAGTGATTCTGCTTTCCTGTTGAACAATGTTTCTAAGACAATTAAGACAATCTATAAAACGATACACTTGAGAGTCATTGGTGTCACAGCCTCAGGAGGGCTGGATGCAGCGGTCATGTCTTGGTTGTTTACTCCTCAACTCTGAGGTAAAGGTGTCTGCTCTCTATAGCCATTTTACCAGCAGCAGGTGTATTATGCCAAACTACAGAGTGTTTCTTAAAAAGTCACAAATGTTTAGAGGAAAGAAACATTAGGCATACAAACCTATCCAGAAATAGAAGAAAGGCTGAGTAGCTGCAGATTTTATCCGCATGCACTGACAGGACAACCTTAAAGGGAAAAAGGAATGTGCTTCATAATGCAGAAGATTTTCAGCAAGTGAAAAATAGTCAAAGAAGTAGCTAAAAGGAATGGTAATCTCATTGGGAAAAAGAAACAGGAAACATTGTTTGTTATTCCCTAAATACTAAAGGAAGCAGAAAAGAAAACACATGAAAATAGATCAGCCATTTTGTATTGAGAAGAACACATATGGAATTAATGAAATAGGGCTCCATTTTGGAGTAGGCAAGAAAACTCACGATAAGGCCCTCCATCTTGTTTCAATGGGTAGGGAGTATTAGTATTGTTGGTTTATAATTATATTGGGCAACCACCAACCAAAATCCCCACTCAGCACCACAAACGTGGCAATCCAGACACCAGCTGGCCAACTGCAGACTCTATGTCTATCTAGGAAGAGAAAAAAAAAGACCATAACACCAGGGCCATGAGCCTGTACAGTTTGACCAACTTGAGAAGGCATAAAGCTATGGCTGTGATTGGAAGAAACACTGGGCAACAGCAGATATGTGAGTGATGGCAGGGCAGCTCTCTGCAGCCCAATGATAAGCACCTAGGTGGCCAGGCATGCAACACAGACCCTTCTTTCCTGGGCCTACCAGGAGAAATCATCCTATTGTCCACCTTGCCTCTCTTTTCCCAGGGGCTAGAAAGTGGAAACAACAAATATTTCACTGGATGGCTAACTGCAGCTACTCCTTTCCACAGATCTGACTAGAACTACCGTTCTATGTTCATGAGCATTCACAAATATCTTATATACAGCATCTTTCTTCGGGCTCACAGCCAAACAGTTCCCTGCAGGTGTTGTGGCTCATAACATACTTGCTTCAAGAAGACCACAGACAAATACTTCCTAGGAGTGTTACTGCCTGCTGGTATTTTCTCGACACCGCTGGTAATTTCTACTCATTAGGGGGTGCCCGTGCTAATTAAATTCCGACAATACATTTGCACAGTATTTTATTTGCTTCCTGTAATTTGCAGCTTACAACAGCAGCACCTGCTGCATTCTAGCCTTGCATACAACGTTATATTTTTTACTGAAAGAATGCATTAAGGATTGGCCATGCCCTGCATGTTTTCAGTCAGCATGCTTTTTAATATACACGGTAAAGGAAAAAGGAAAAGTAAATCTCGTGAGACTAAGAGAGAGGAGAGCACTTTTATATTGACACTCATTCATTCAGAATTTCAGGTCAAATCTGTGCATCCATAGTACAGTGACGCAATTTGAAAAGGTGGGTCCCACTAGACAAGGATGTCAATTCACCGAAACCCCAGGGGTAGTATAAGTGACATCACACGCCCTTTGACCTCCACTTTTACTCACACACACATACACATACACATGAATTCACAGATATACAGTCTCTCACATATAAACACTCTCACCTGCAAGCATGCACATCAACATAAATTTAAAAGCATTTTTTACTTACCTCAGCTGCCATGGTAGTGCATATTCGAGCTTATTGTACTCCATTTTTATAACACTATTTAGTGACAAATATATTTTATTTATTCACTATTAGTGTAATAAAAAAATGACAGAAAATAAAGAGATTGGAGCCTCAGCTGGCCACTGTGTTCCTGGCACTGGATTTGCCACCTCCGAGGCCAGGTGTCGCAAAGGCACTGCTAGGGGCAGCAAAGGGAACGCAAGGGGTCGCAGCGACATAACATCCCATGGGCTTCCAAGATCTCTCACCATGGCTCATCGAGCTCAAGGTCATTGAGAGAAAGTAGCTGTAGTGCCAATACCTGACTCCTGTATCTCGGCTCATTTACTGACTCGTCGTGATTTCCCTCTGCCCACACATACTCTTTCTGTTCACAGTGAGGAGTCCTCCACTGTATGCATTCCTCGGTCAGAGGCTGCTCCAGCTTGCACAGGCTGCTGCGGCCTGGAGAAGCTGCAGGAACTGTTGATGTGTTTACTCTCACAGTGTCGTCGTCATGTCCAGCCCTCTACGTGACCGGTGTGATGGGGTGTTTGTTTCTAGCTTTGCATTGCTGTTCTTTAAAAGGGTGATCTGTCCAGTATTTGAAAATGACAGGCCTTTCCAAGTTTGGGAGTAACAGTATTTATACCATATGTCAATAATGACAGGGGTGCAATATAATATATTTGCAGCTGACCCTGTTACTATATACATTTGCATGTTGGAAATCAAGATAGAGGTGCATCATGGGAGCTGTGTTGATGCCTCAGAACGCAGATAAGGGCTCATATTTATAATTTCTTCACGCAGTGCAACGCAGCAAGCCACCTTGCTTCGCTGAATGAAATGGAAAGGCCAGGAATGCGCTGGATTTAACATAATACGTTGCATTCCTGCATTTCCTGGCACTGGAGCAGTTTTAGCTGCCTAGCGCCAACGCAGGCACACTTGCATCATGGTGCAAGGGTGCTTGAGTTGTAGGCAAGATTGTTGCTGTGCAGAAAGGGAAAGCTTCTGGCTCAAACACAATCCTCAGAGGTGTTTTCCTCTTTCTATGTGTGCTGCAGAATTCAGTACAGGTAGAAAGCGGAAAAAACTAAGAGAAATAAAGATACTTCTCCTCCTAACACCTCACCTGGGGAGGCATAGCATTTTGATGCATTCCCAGGTCTACCACTAATGGTAAATCTGTGAATGCGCCAAAATCCATGGGTGGATGTGTGGGAACACCCATGCTCCATGAGTGGGAACACCCATGCACCACTTATGGAATGCCTCCTTGGGGCAGAGTAACCCAAGGCAGCAATTTGCTCTATCTTGCTTTACTCTAGATTTATCCAGTCATGCAGGGCCACGCAAGGAGGCCTTGTGTGGCTTGATAAATGTCAGTTAGGTTTTGCGTCGCCCTTGTGCCCCCTTGCATGGTGCAAGGGGCGATGATAAACCTTGTTAAATCTGTCCTTGCATGTATACAAAAGATGTGGATGGATGTGGATCTTTCAAGCTCTGTGGATGTTTTAATATTTGGGGTCTAGTATATTACATAGATGAAGGCTGAGGTGCATTGTATGTACTCCTCAATTTTTCCTAGTGCTGGTATACTAGCAGAGGTGGCTGCAACATTAAAATAAGGTGGGGCACGATGCCCAAAAAACTCACCATGTATGTTACACTTGCTGGCATGCAGGCTCTGGTTGCGGCCTCTTTCTTCATCCTAGCCCTCTCCTCAGTGGTGACTCAGGTCAGAAATGGAAGGGCTTTCTCCCTTGTGCAACGCTCTTTTGAGGCTGGGAGCCTGTGGCTGCAATCCCTCTGCTGTTTCTTAGCCCTGGGATTACTAGTTCTGAAATGCACATGTAAGATGCTCTAGACAGCCGGCCAATGTGACATGCATATTGGCAGGGGCTGAAGTAATAGTGCAATTGCACTAATCAGCCCGGCCCCTGCCCTCGCGCTGTAACAGTGCAAGCCTGCGACACATTATGATAACATTTTATTTATTACCACTTTATTAATG
Organism: Triturus cristatus; assembly: GCF_964204655.1. Lineage (NCBI taxonomy): Eukaryota > Metazoa > Chordata > Amphibia > Caudata > Salamandridae > Triturus > Triturus cristatus. The sequence continues at coordinate 311,321,764 of NC_140588.1, read as the reverse complement.
TGTGTGCCTGCTACACTCACAGTAGATGGGGTGACGCACCTCTGCCATAACGGAGGAGCCACCTCCGTAGAATACTAGAAAGGATAGTGGGCATTGCGACAGCTCTGTGGTTATCTTAGTAGTCCCACTATTGCAATAGCTTTGAATTGGAGAGCTCAGGATACAGCTGTATCATGAGATCTCGATGCCAGCCTCTCAGCTAGGATAGCTTTCAATAGGCCAGGTCAGGACAGAGTTGCATTGTGAGAGCTCAGAGCAAATCTCACTACTGGTTTAGTCTAATATGTGCCATTTCAGGCAGGAGCGTCATTGTTGAGAGCTCTCTGGATGCCTCACTACTGGCATAGGTTTGGGTTCTGCAGGTCAGGATAGCTTTCAAAGAGGTAGATCTTGAGAGTTGTGTGAATGCCATTCAGATTTCAATCAACCCTGTTGATGGCAAACAACAATACCAGGCTCAAAACAAAGCCATGGGAGTACTGTCTTCCAGGAATCACCTTCTCAACCTGAGAACCTATCACCTCTTTGGTCCCCTTGGTTCGACATCACCTCATTCACTCTATTCCTTACCGCTATAGAGCACATCTTCCCCCCTCCCTCCTTTAAATGGTGAAGTGCTGTCACTGCTCTCAGTAAGCACAAGGTTTGCAGCTGTGTCATCTGTAGGGTCGGTATTGTTTTGCTGCAAAGGAGGCAAGGCTACTCCCTACTGCTCAAAGAGGTGTTATGTCCCTCCCTCTGTGTGCGCAAGCAAGCTACTTGTGTGGCCACTTGAACACAACACTCTCCACACCCACGCACAACCATTATATGTACTTTCCAGACTCATTTCCACTGCAATTTGTAAGGAAGAGGTCTCGAAACCTACTCAACATACATTCAAGTACAAACCCGTTTTTTTAATTAGAAAGGAAGCATGCAGGGTTTTTACAATAAAGCACAAAATAACATACTCAACATTTTTCCCCTGCTAATGTATTTTCAAGTAAATTGGAACAGTGTCATTATATACATGAAGTAATGATAAACTGTTGGCATTGCACCCAATCACTTCCTAATTATGGTGTGTTCTTCATTATATGTGTTGGCTGGTGATAAAAGTTGCTGCTGGCATGCAGTAGTCAAAGCAGCTGAGTGAATTGCTGGTGTTATCACCAGTGGCAAATTCTGTCTGGCAGCAAATTCAAAACATTCTATATGAAATCACATTCAATAAACAACAGTCAATTATTTGTAATACTCAATGAGAGATAACAGGTTGTATGGCACTGCCTTAGGTTGAGAAACAACACAAGCAAAGAAACACCACTGCTGCAAAGCACTGTGATCCTACATTTGCACCAGCAAAATCATGTAAAGCAGCAGCATTAAAACAACGCTTCCATATTAATGGTGAATTTCAGCTAAGTTAAAAAGAGATGCCCAGTATGAGGCAGTGTCAAAGATGGGCAGAAAGCTACAGACCCTTGTCGTATGGCTTATACTTTCTCAGTAAAAACTGTGAGTTTGGTGGGCAACATAAACATCAGGATTGTGCGAGACTGATTCCACGCACACCCTTGAGATATGATGGCCTGTAGTCCTGCTACCTCACAGTGCTCCATCTGTAGTCTAAACCTGATCTGGTAACAAATGGAATATGCAACCTCAGAACATGACAAAGCTGACTCCCCAAGGAATGTGTGGTAACAGACCTAGAACCCTTTCGTTTGGTTACTCATGCATATACAAAGAGAAACAGAAAAAATATTCAGCAAGGCGTTTCAATATTTATTGAGCATTGTGATTCTTGTATAAAAAGAGTGTGCTGCGATAATCAAAAGAAGGAAACAAAATAATGTGATCAGCATTACAAGAATGGTGAAAAAGTTCAACCATTGTGCTTTAACAGAGAGTATATGCGTGCAAACAATCACTGCAGTATATTGTACTCCTACCTAGCACTTTCTAACCTAGTGTCTATGTCAGTGACGGCCGGTGCAGGTAAGAGCTGTGGGGCAGGGTGAGTGGGGGAGTCGACAGAGGACACTGAAGGAAAATAAAATAATTTAAAGAAAACTTACCTTGTGCTCACCGCATCACTGAGTCGGCGAAGCGGCAAGCACAAAGTAAATGGTTTTCTTTTTCTTATTTTATTTTCCCTCTCATCATCTGTCCACTCCCTCCCCCCACCGCTCTTACCTGCACCAGCCGTCACTGGTCTAGCGTGAGTGAATCTCACAAATCCCTGTAGGATGATCTAACTCCCCATTACCTTTGGATAAGTATCATCAGGACACCCATCTTGGTGGAGAGCTGGGCAATGTCCCGCGCAGAGGTAAACAGGTATCAACTCGGGTGGAAGTCTGGCATGGGTGAAACCTCTCAGTGCCAGCGACATGCTGCTCTGTCTAAACAAAGGATTGATGTTGTTTATGTAATAAACAGCATCCATGTTACCATGCCAAAGTCCCAGTCAGCCCGCTATTGTTTTTGCTATGGTGATAGCTCTGTCGCTGAACGTCCAAAACAAATTTCAACAGTTTGCGTGATGTACTTAGCCCTTTTACACAATGATCAAGGAATTTGATAGTGTGCCTACAAAGTGAAAGCAAAGCTGAGTTCAAGGAATATTATCTGGTATTTGCACGCAACTCAATGTATGTCAAATATCATCGTGTTTAAGGAGATAAGGCAACATAAGAAAGTGAGCAGGTAAAATAGCATTTCTATCTGGGCCTAATGTAACCACATGACACCCTTCTCTAGGAGCACAAGAGAACACATAAGATGACATGAAGATACAGGGAAAGATCTGTGGCCATGTGACAAAGAGACTCAAACAGACAAAGAACTAGGTTAAGGAGAGGTAACTGCCATTGATGAATGTAGCTTCCCTCCACCAATCCAGAGACATCGCACTTGGAGGCAGGCTACATGACTTGACCTTCCATTTTCCACATCGGAATAATCAGAAACCAGAAGGACATTTCTGACGGTCTGCAGCCAATTTGAACATTTTTGGAATTATGCCCATTCTGCCACAGGGAGGATATCTCTCATTTATGACACAATTGGAAAATTGCACCACTGTCTTTTCCTCTTCTGCAAACTCTGGGAGCTTATTTCAGGAATCTGCACATGAAGGTTTACAGCTAAAAAAGAGACACCCTTTAAAAACCCCGGGAGTTATTTGTGAGGCCTTGCTACACTTTCACGCCTCCATTGTGTCACTTTTTGTGACGCGCTGATGGTGTAAATAATGTGCAATGTTGTGCCCTATTTACAATGTGATGCATGTACGCTGTTGCGTCACTTTGTAAAGCCCTGCGCTACATAATACCTGCGTCAGGTATAATGTATGCAGGCTGAGCGTTCCCACGCAAAATGCCTTGTACAAGTGGTGCAGTGAAATCAGAACGCCACTGTGTCAAAATCTTATGCCTGCCTCCCAGCAGTAGTAAGACTGACTCAGGCACATTTAACATGGGACTTGCCCATGTGTAATGACCCACTGCTGGAGTTGCGTCACTTTTGCAACATGCTCCAGCAGTGCATCATTGCTGTGCCTACAGATACGTCAGAAATACTGACGTATCTGTAACTCCTTGTGACATGGAGCTTTGTCCTTGGCGGATCCATCATATCGCAAGGAGAGTGCAGTGAAAACTGTTACATTGCTGTTCTCACGGAGCGATGTGATAATTTTCATAAATTAGGCCCTCCATTTTCATCCCAGCATTCAAGCACCCCACAGATCTCAGTCATTTACAACTTCTCAATCCAAGCAGATTCATTTTCATTAATCACCATGCAAATGCAACTAAAATACACAATGTGTCTCCTGCTAATTAATGCTTATTCCACACTCCACACACTTGACTACTCTTCTTGTTCACCCGACAACCACGTGCACCCTGGATGTCCTTATTACCTGAAGCTACAGCATTCAACACCTCAGCCATACAATGCACCCTTGGAGGACTCACAGTCATCCACAAAACTACCTGATCCGGCTTCTCAAGAAAGTCTCTAGCCCCATGTCCACTAGAACTCCTTACCTACCGCTTCCCCATATCCTCATTCAACAAAAATACATCTATATTGAACTGCAGAACGAAAAAAACCTCAGACAAGTATTTAAAATGCCATGTTTGAAGCCAAAAGCTAGTACTATACTTCCATACAGGGTGACTCCTTCAAGGGTTAATAAAGGATGAGCCTTATAATTATTGACCCATGAGCTAAAACGTTCTTTTGTGAGAAGAAGAAACATTAACAAATTCCACTTGGGAACTTGGATAGAACAAGTCGCCCTGATTCCAACTCCAGTTCAGAAGAGTCTGGAAAAAGAACATTGGAGATTCTGTGAAACTGAAATGTAGGAAAGAGTAAATAAAGCAATTAATTAATATGCCATCGACACCTATTTTTTAACTCTCCAACATTGTGTTAGGTCATACTTACCCACAAGGGTTAAACATTAGATTTTGGGATTTAGGGTTTTATTCTTCAATCTTAAAGTTTGAAGGCATTTGTAAACAGGGTCCTGAAACTGTTGAATATGTAATTTGCATATGCTCAATACTTTATTCGCAACGAAGATAATTACTGTGTACAGTTCAATCAGACATGAATGTCTATGGTGCCAGGGGCAACTGAATTTCGTTCTGCTGACTCGTCTAACATGAGCCTAAGAAAGTCGGTCAAATTTACATGGTTCGTTTCTAGAGAATTACTGTCACAAATGTATGCACGTCCAGGGGAGGGCAGATTTAAAGGGATGGGTTAAGGTTAAAGAGGTGTAGATTTGCTGATAAATTTGGCATGTTTAAGAATCTGCACAAAATTTGGCAGACTTTTAGCAGGTTTGCCGTGCACCTTAACTAGCGAATTACAGGGCTTTTTCGGTTTTGTATCAGCTAAACCTTAACTAATCTTTAACTATGTTTTTTTCAGTGAAAATATACATATATATTCGTATGTTGTAGTTTAGTGAACTAACTATAACTTGTTCCCCATCATACACTGTTTATGACCTCACTCAGTGGGCTGGAGAGGCTTACAATTGAGATTTATCTGGTCCATAAACGACCCCAAGCCCTGGTTCGAGGACAATTCGCAGACTAAAAGTTTAAAAATAGAAACCTCATTGGACGAGTGTGTTTTTTTATGCTTTCCATTTTAGGTTTGTTAACTAAAAACCAATGACTAAGGACCAAAAATCTCTGACTGGCTGTCTGAAAGAGAAAAAAGTTATCTTGACAGCTGCTATTCCATGGTACAGGGCAGGGTCTCTGTATCCTAAAAATAATTAAAAGGCCACGTAAGGGGACAGGGTGAGCATACCCTGATGCCAGGAATGCATGGGGGAATCTATAAGAGTCCCCACAAATTTGTAATAAGAAAACGTGCTTTCATTGTAGACCCAAAAAGAGTGTAGGCCCCTTGCATTTGTGATTCACATTCAGTGGTCCTGATACAAAATCTGCTGACTATAGTAATGGATACAACATGGGTCTACAAGTTCCATAGATCACAGTGCTGCTCCAGTGGCCATCAACAATAGGTGCTGTAAGAAATGGGGTTACTGGTTGAGGGAGGTGAAACTCTACTCAAGCAGTAACTACAATCCTTGTCAAGGTGAGGCACAAGCAAACCCCAAATTAACCGGTGCTTAACCCTCTGGTAGCTTAGCACAGAGCAGTCAGGCTTAACTTACAGGCAATGTGTAAAGTATTCATGCAGCACTTCAAACAGTAATTAAGTGAAAACACAACAGAAGAGAAATCCACCACCAATTTTGAAAAATAGAGCAAAATGAAATAAATAAATCAAGACCGAAAGGCCAAACAGTAGAACTGGTAATATGCAATTTTAAATATTTAAGTGAAAATAGCACCAAAAAGCCCAAAGCACCACTCTGTTCATGTGAGGCCGGGAGAAAGTCACAAGTACAGGCATACCATGATGGAGCTTGGGTTGGATACAGGGACCAGTTCAGTTCCACTGAAAAGTTACCTTCTCAGTCCAGCGCAAAGAGTCCCATTCATGGTTTAGGAGGCAGCGAGGAGCAGGAAAGTGTTGCAGATGGTCGTCCCTGCAGCGTGAGGAGCAGGCCGGGCATCGCGGACGGTTGTCACTAAATCACAAAGATCCTGTTGTTGCCACAGGTGGTCAGACTGGAGCTTTGCAATGGCATGCCCCACAAGCAGTCATGCAAAGGGTCGGATTGACAGAACATTACATTGGAAGGCAGTGTGAGCGATATGGTTTTGGTGCCAACTGGCCCGTTTGTTGTTGTGAAGAACACTTGATTTCAGTTCCACTGAGGCCACACCAACGGTCCAGGACCTGGAGGGCACACCTTGGGAGTCAGAAGCTTACTCCAGATTGAAATGGGTGCTGGTTTAGATGGTTGGGCATCCGTTAAGTTCCTGTAGCTCTGAACAGGACGCCAGCAGACTAACCATTGGAGTCACTGTGGGAGTCCTGGGTTCAGGTGCAGGTCCAATTCCTCTGAATCAGGTAGGAGGGTGCAGGGCAGCAATACAGCGGGGCAGCAGTCCAGCAAGGCTGAAGTCCAGCAAGACAGCAGTCCTTTCAGCATCACAGCATACCTTTTTCCTGGCAGAGTTTCCACAGGTCCAGAAGTGTACTGAAGAGTTGGTGTCTAAGGTCCAATATTTACACCACGTGGCTTCTTTGAAGTGGGAGAAGGTTTTAAGGTTTCTCTTTGAAGTAAGCAAGTTTCCTGCCTCCCGGCCCTGGCTTCAGACTAACTACAGGGGGTATGTAATATGTTGTTTGAAGGCAAGATACATTCTATTCAAGTTTAAGTAGTGTTGTGCTCAACTCCACCCTTCCCTCCTGCTAGCGATGGCCCATGCAGGTACACCTAAGCCCCCTATTGTGGGTGGCTGTCTAGGAGGAATATTCAAAGCCCAACTGCCAACTGCAATCAGTCATGTGACCCTGTGAAAGGCTGCAGGCACTACTACATTTTTTAACGTGGCATTTTCAAAATTGCAATTTAAAATCTAACTTTACCGTAACAGATATATTTTTTTTATAACTCAAAAGACACCAACCATGAACTTTTCCCATTTTCAAGGAACAGCTTATTAAATGTAATAAGGTAACTCCAAAGTTATCCTATAGGAGAGGTAGGCCTTGCAATAGTGAAACATTAATTTAGGGGAGTTGCACTACCAGATCATGTAAAACTTAAAAGTACATGCTTAATTGTTAAATATGCTACATCCTGCCTTCTGGGCTATCCAGGGCCTACCCTAGGGGTGATCTATATGTATGAAAAAGAAGGGTTGGGCCAGGCCAAAGGTTTATTTTGCCAGGTTGAAATGGCAGTTTAAATCTGCACACACAGGCTGCAATGGTAGGCCTAAGACTAGTTTGCAAGGCTATTTAAGTGGGTGGCACAACAAGTGCTTCAGCCTCACCAGTAGCATTTAATATACAGGCCCTGGCTACATGTAGTAGCACTTTGTAAAGACCTATCAGTAAATTAAATATGACAATTGGGGGTAAGCCAATTCTATCATGTTTAGAGGATAGAGCACAAGCACTTTAGCACTGGTTAGCAGCAGTGAAGTGCACAAAGTCCTAAGGCCAGCAAAACCTATTTCAGCACAAATGTGTAGGGTAAAGGAAAGACGTTTGGGGGTGACCCTGCAGACAAAGCAAGGTCAAACATGTGCTATTTTGGATGGGCATAAGGAATTGGAGAGACCCCAGAATGTTCCCTAGGTGGTGCTGCAGTAAGCCAATTAACACAATCATCATCTTTGTGCTAGGCCTGGCAGAGATTATGATCATGCTGGAAAAATTGGATTAATTCTTGAATTTCACATTACGTCAAATTTCAGGACCAGTTTGCTTAAACAAGTTTAACTGTAGTCCTGCTGGTATATTGAGTGAGTCTTTTTACTCAAAGTGCGTGGTCACATGATAAAAAGACATGCGAGTTGCCAACAAACAACATCTCCAATAAAATCATAATTCCACAAACCTTTTATGTAACCTAACCAAAATTTGCAGGAAAACCATACATCATATTTCCTATCCACACATTGCATTCTAATGAATGGAGTGCAAGACTAACATCTGGTGTGAGGAGAAAAATCCAAGGATAGGGATTCAAATGATCAAACATCAATACTGTAAACTTTATCAAAAAAGAAGCAAAAAGTTAAATAATTTTACAAGAGTCTGTTTGTTACCAATGTTGCAAATAATCCAAGTAAACCCACAAAAACAACAAATGCACAAAATTCAAATGAGCCCTCCCAAAAATACAGTTCTTTTGAGAACCATCATAAAAAACAGAAGAGATACTCTCTATAAACAGGTATTCCCCCTACTAGGCCATTCACTTTCACAGTCAACCCCAACTATGCATAACTGGATCTAGACTTGTTATTCTATAAAATGACCATAGTCACTAATGACTAGGCCTGGGTGAAATTGTAATTATGCCGGTGTATGTAACATAATTTTGGATTAGGTTTATTACTCAAAGATCCTGAAATTATGCCATTATGCCACTTTGCATAATTGCTCGCCATTTGCAGTAAAATGTATTGTCAAGCATGCCATTCGCAGTAAATATTCACCTCACACGTTCAGCTGTTGTTCAGATTGACTTTGTTCTGTTTCACCTTGTGCGAAAAATTTATGTGGGAATGCATTTTGTGATCAAATATTTCGCAAAATGACAGATTTGCATTTTGCACAATTGTGCATAATTTCATGACACTTTTCCAAAATTTCAGGTAATCACAGGAAAGTAAATCATGCACATTTTCAATACCCCTACTAAAAACTGATTTCCTGAAATAAACCATGACCTCAACATTCAATCTTTTTTACTGGTAGGACTGTGCCAAATGATAGCTTTCAGTACCAATACGCCAGAGTTACCAGAGAAGAGTGTAATGGCATTAGCAAAAAACTGTTACCAGATAGGCTTAGGTATGCAGCAAGCAAAGCAGCAAGCACTCAATTTGAAGAATTCTTAAGAATTATTCCTTATTAGAGCGTGAAAAACCTGGCATAAGGAGCATCAATGCCATTTTCCATTTGAATATTAAAGTGACATGAGATTTTCTTATTTGCACAGATACAACCTACTGGTGAGCTGTATTAACCTTGTACTGCATGTACACATTTACAAGAAAGTTCTTTTTTCCAAGCACATAGCACAGAGAAAACCACCAAACATTATTGTTTGCATTTTCTGTGTCTAGTATAAATAGTACTAAAGGGGCCTTTAGTTGGTCTGTATGTCCAGGAGCCACGCAGTCATGTTAATGTGGTTAGTAGAGTCAAATCCATGCTTGTTGTCATACATAAAAAATAAAGATATTGGGAATTATCCAATTTGAAAGAATCTTGAATAAATTTTACTATCAACATTTAGATGATTGGTGATCCTGTAAGATCCTTGACTTATCGATCCTTCTGTTTTTTCAGGAATTAGAAACATTGAATGAAGCCAGGTCATTGAGCCTTCCTTTACTAATAGAATTCTAAATAATCTTCAGCAGCAATAGAACAGTCTTAAGTAAAAGGGCTTCATAAAATTCAGCTGGAAATCTGTCTTGACCACCAACCCTGTCATTCAGTTCAGTTCTGTTAGCATAATGGGCAACAAAATGCTGCTCTTGCCTCTTATTGAGCACCTTCTTTGGGTCACTGGGATGCAGACAAATATATCTCCATTCCATATATTATGGGACAAGTTTCCTCACTCTAAATGTTCCAATATCCTTCTATGATCACACTCAAGCCTATCATTTTTATTCTGAATCTGCTTGCTTTTAAATCTAACTACCTTTTATCTTGTTGATAACGCTAACATCCATCATTCATGTTGACTTTAAAGATTAGGTTGTGATGAGAGTGTAAATTAAATAAAATATCTCTACATTTGTACGAAACTTTATGTTTTGACAGTCTTAACATTTTACTCAAATTTGCTGTTTTTGATGTCTGCTATTATATAGCTTGAATGTTATACTTGAAGTAATGCTAGCTACTTGAGCGACTGTTTCTCTTTCGCTTTTTACATTTTTTTAACATGATAAAGCAGTACCTTTAAATACTGCATTCCGTGTATTGAAAAATACAACCATTGTTTGTTTGTTTACTATTTTCTATATATTCCGACCCAATCTAGATCATAATGCCCTCCAAAATTTTAGATCATTATCAAAACTTGCATTCCTAGGCAAAATCATCAGTAAGCAGTTAAACCACAAATTCAAACGCATATCTCTCACAAGCTACTAAACATTTCTCTATCAGGGTAGTCCCCAAACATAACACAGTGTTTGCCACCATCCACATAGTTGATGTTGCCCTAACAGTTCTTGATGAAGGTGATGTCTACCTACTGGTGTTGCTCATCCTCCCAGCAGCCTTCAACACCTTGACCATCAATTGCTTGTGCACATCTTAGCGCTGAGTAGGGGCATAGATTCAGCTGTTTTTAAATAGTTTCCACAATTCCTTATGACATCATCTGAATTAACCCCTTCGATGCTCATGACGGAACGGTTCCGTCATGAGCATCGGTTGAGCTGTGCTCATGACGGAACCGTTCCGTCATGGCCCCGCCCGCGCTAGAACCCTTCAGCACCGCGGGGGAATCCGCGCAGCGCTGAAGGGGTTAATAAAATTGGAAAACCTTTGAATTCACAGCACTCTCTTTCAAATGAAGCATTCCTCAATGTTCGATTCTTTCACATCAAACGTGTAATTTATATATGGACCTCTATCCACAATATTAAAAGACAAAGGTATTCAGATTCATTAATATGCTGATGGTACTCGAGTATACGTAACTTCTGAAAACCATCAAATGTAAAAAGCCTAAACATCTTCCCTGAAATGGAAGTCAACTAGATATCATCACACTTTCTACAAAATGAATCCCACGAAAGCCGAATTTCTCCTCCTCTTTTCTCCACACTGGTACACAAATTACTTGACTCTCTCCATCACAAGAAGGTTAACCAATCCTTATTTCCTCATGCAAAATTACTCAGTTTGATCATGAAAAAAAACATCAGTCCTAAATGATCATCTTATCAAATTGACTAAAACCACATCCTCCAAACTACACCTACTCACAGAACTCAATCTATCTATTCCTCATGCAGACTTCTGAATGATAGTGCAGGGAGGTGTTTCATACACCTTTATAGTGGAAATGCAGTGCTGTCAAATTGATTAAGAGAAACAAAAGTTAGATAACGTCACTCCTATTTTAAAACTATCCACTGGCTCCCTGTAGTCATGGAAACAGGGCACAAGTCAGGGCTACACGTGGATAGATGGCATCTACGCACTATTTTCACAAGGTAGACGCCATCCACACTGCCAAGAAGGTGGGCCTGACTGAAATATGCTGAACTTGACCCAGTGTAATTTTCAGACACCAGGGCATGTTTAGCAGGGCCTGCATGTTGTCTGCTTTCCATCCCCAGCAGCAATGTGCAGGTGGCGAGCAGGCTGTTTTATTTTTACCTACAGCTGGACCAAAGATAAAGGCCGAATTTAAGGGGTCACCATGTCTCCTTTTGTTACTGTTTTCTGGCTTGTCGCGCTCTGGTACATCACACTTCAATTCAAATGCAAGGAAGCAAAAACAAAAGCACACAGTGTATCACTTCACAAGTACTTAAGAGAGGCATGTTTTTGAATTTGTTTAGTCCCCGTATATAAGACAGATGCATGCTCCGTAAAAATGTTAGATGACGCTACTAATCCCAAAGCAATGTGTCAGAGTGCTCTATATCACACATAAACGTTGTACGTTGACAATAATCATAGTGTGTCAGTGAGGGTTACAAGAGGTAGAGGTTTACATGCACCTCATAGCTCCCTGTGATAAATTAGAAGGATTACAATTTATGATCTGCAAGTACCAAAAGGATCTCTATGTGAAAAGCAGTAGCACGCTTACATATCTACATAAAATACAAATCTGTCAATCTGTCATATGCATGTTGCATGATGTGCTTCGCAGGTGACACATTAGCCCTCTATGCTAATTAGATTCAAACCTGGGACTAGACACACATCTCTCCAGCAAATGCATTAATCTTGATTTATTTATTTAAACAGTTTTATATAGCGCTGGCTAGACCCAAAGGTATCAGAGCGCTTTACAAGGGTTGGGAGTGGAACTAATTGCAATATAACATTTGTACAAAAAGGAAAAGTGCAAGATGATAAGAACAAAATGCAAAGAACAGTAAATACATGGACAAAAAAATAAGGAGCACAATTAGTCCATAACCAGAATTGGATAGTTGAGCTAGCGTGGGTGGTCAGGGATGGGGGGGAGAGTATGGAGGTAGGGGGGAACTGAGGAGGGTGATGGGAGAGGAGATAGCATGTAGGAGTAGGGAGTGATTATAAGAGAACTAGCAGGGGAGGGTGGAAGTATATGTGAGAATGAGAGGAGGGGGGTAGTAAGTCAGGTATAATGTGGTGAGAACATAGAACAGTCATGGGCAGGTTGTGAAACCCTGTTAAGTGGCAGGATTAAGGACCCCAGTATTTGTTGAGAAGGTGCTGCTTGAGATCTTTTTTGAAGCTGAGGTAGGAGGGGTTGCAACGTAGATCTTTGGGGAGTGAGTTCCAGATAGTAGGCGCATTTCCGGAGAAAGAGCATAACTGGGTAGATTTCTTGTTAACCAGGGGAGGTACTAGCATGAGAGAATTTGTGCTCCTCATTTCTCTAGAGCAGCCCGCTTTGTGGAGTTTGTCTGAGAGATATAATGGGATATGATGATGTAAGACTTTATATGTGATGCAAGCATACTTGTAGGTGGATCTGCCTTCGATGGGAAGCCATTTGAGATCTTTGAGGATGGGGGAGATGTGATCAAACCACTTACAATCCGAAATAAGCCTGGCCGCAAGGTTAAGGACTGATTTGATTGGGGCTAGGTGGAATTTCGGTGTCCCAGAGAGAATGGCATTACCATAGTCCAATCTTGAAAGTACTAGTGATTGAACAACTAATTTAAAGTTATCAGCAGGAATGAAGGGTTTAATTTTCTTGAGGTGCTGTAGAGAGAAGAGAGCGCCTTTGGCCACGTTTTTTATGTGGGGAGAAAGACTGAGGTTCTGGTCAATGCTTATTCCGAGGGATTTAACTGACTTAGAGGTGGACAAAGAGCAGTTGAGAGCTTTAAGGCCAGAGATCCAGTGTTGAATGGGGAGCCGGTTGTTTTTAGGAGCGAAGAGAATGACTTCTGTTTTTTTAGGGTTGAGTTTAAGGTGATTGTGATGGAACCATTGTTGAATCTTAGTCAGGGCATCTTTGAGGTGCAGAATGTCATCAGAATTAATCTTTAGCGCTATCCTACCATTATTATTATTCCCTGAGATTTACTGGGCACAGCATGATCTCTGCAGCTGATGCCTTGACCCCATAACAAAAGATTTTGTGCAGACTTTGCAACCAATTAAGCAGAACAGATCTACTGCCATGTTTCTCATTGATACAAATTTATTTGTGGCAGAGTTTTTAGAAAAATGTATTAGTCGAGTTCCAGATTTTGTGTCTGGGTTGTGCCACTTTTTTGGCACAACCCCAACACAAAATTGTTTTTGTTAAACCTGGTAAAGCACTTAAATGTGCTCATGATATTTCTGATAAACATATGTATGAGGTCTTAATATCTGATGTCACTTCTTGTGAGGTCACTTCCTATGACGCCACATGAGATGTCATGCGCTGTATGCGCTGTGACATCACACGCTATGATGTCACTTACATACAGCCTGATTCGGTTAGTCCTCCCACCTCTATTTTTTTAGGACTTGTGCCCTGCATGGAAAATGGAAATACATGCTTGCATATCATTTTACCTGAACATGAAACACTGAATCACTGGTGATCAAAGTAATACTAAAAACAGAAACTGACTAATCCTGGAAACCTTTAAAGCCCACTATACTACTACTGTCATGTGAATCTCTTTAGCATGATGTGATAGATATTGGAAGGAAGGAATTGAGGTGGATTTAAACTGATGGAGCCAGATCCTAGGATGAATGCCAAATCTGAAGAAAAGCAGGCAAGAGCCTGTGGATGTGCACTGAGGTATAGTAGCAAAACCAGGCAAGGAAGAACCACTTTTATGATGACCATTGATTAAAAAACAATGGAGATGTTGTTCCAAAGTCTGATTTACTCTTTCAGTCTGACCATCTGTCTAAGGGAAATGACTGATTAATATGAAGTTGTTGGTACATAAGTTATTCAGCAGCTCATTCCAGAATTTAGAAATTAATTGGACTCTCCAATCAGGATAAATGACTTCTGGAAGTGCATGCAATCTAACAATCTTTAAAGAAACCTTTTCTAAGATAGAAGCTGATTGCAGTTTTTAGCTGTATAAAATAAGACATCTTGGTAAACGAGTCCACTAGAACCAAAATAGCGGTACGACCTTCTGACTGAGGCAAATCAATGATAAAATTCAAGGGACTATGGTTGACTGAAAACTGGGAGTGATTTTCCATGGAATGTTGGGGGTTATGCAGATGTGGTACATTTCTGAACATGCAGGTCAATTGTTTTCAGAAAATGGGGCCATCAAAATATGAATAGTACCAGAGATTGTATTTTTCAAATCCCTAGATGACTTGCAACAGGTGTATCATGACATTGCAAAATTAATTGCATTTGGAGATCTTCTTCAGGAGCATTCAGTACTGATTATGTTTCAGTAATCCTTCCTGAAACTTTCTTTGATTAGGTGCATTTTGTAACCATTCCTCCTTGTCCACCCTAGTTTGATGTCCCTTTATCTTTTCCAGTATATAGATAGCTTTATCATTGTATCCTGATAGATCTATCAGTATACAGGGAATAGGTGTGTTACATTCTTCTCTCTCCAAATAGAGAGTTAATGTGTCAGCTGTTCTATGTCTTTCTCCAAAAAGGTAAGTGACTTCGAAGGAGACATGGGAGAACGATATAATGCATCGCTCATGTTGGGCTTTCGAGCATTTCATAGATTTCAGGGATCTAAAGTTCTTAAGACCAATCCCTATGATCAGTGCTTAGTTTGTAAAAACAATAAATGCCAGAGCTCTACTCAGGCGGCCTCTGCTGCTTGCACCACACATTGCCCCTGCCAGCGTTGCCAATGACAGCACCTACACAACTAGTAACCAACACACTGCTACAAGTGTGACAATTCAGCCGATTCCAGGCCACACAAGCTTTAAAAATAGCTTGGGCAGCAGGTGTTAGTTGTTTTTAATGCATACTGAATTAATAAACAATTGCTTTTCTGTTAATCTCTAAATTATACAAACAGCGCCACCATGTGGCAGTTATAATTATCCCTCCGGGGAGGTTGACTGACGAGGTAGATGATGAACCTCTAGATCTAGGGCCAATACGATGGGCACGTTGCAGATTGAGAGTAGTGCCGTCCTTGAGACCAACAACTTTAGGAATGTGTATCTTTCAAAAAGCGAGCAAATCAGATCCTTCCTCTCCCTCCGGGATACCATATATTCTAAGGTTGTTACGCCAATTGCAGTTTTCTAAGTCCTCCGTTTGCATTTTGAGGAGAGCAATCTCTTTAGACATAGCTGCAACTTGAGGTAACACATCCTGGGTATTACTAATCCTCTGATTCACCACAGACACTCTTGAGTCTAAGTTAGACCACTTCTATTCTAACCTATGAAGGGTAGCGTTAGTGTCAAGCACAAAAGGTTTAACAAGCTTAATCTCTTCCATGAGGTCTTCCAAAGTTATAGGTAGTGGAGATTTGGTAGAAGAGTTAGGTTCCTTCTTTTGGCGCTTGGATGAAGCAGTAGCATTAGAGTCTTTGTGGAGGTAAGACATATATGCTGAGGTACTTTTCTGACAAATGGCGGAAGAGGACTCCATAAAGATGAATGTAAAAGTGTAGTGAAGTCTCAAGAGAAAGGCAGTAAGAAGGAATAGGATGCAAAACCTATAAAAAAGCTGGGGAAAAAAAGAGACAAACGAGTATGTTATAATCTCACTGCAACAACATGTGGAATAAACAGAGGTGACCCCAAAGGTAGAATTGGTGCGGATTGGTTTTAAAATCAACTCAGAAAAATCTAAATCCAGCTAAGAAACATCAAAAAGATATTGATGACTGGCTGCTGAAAAAGGATTGAGGAGCACCAAAAGACAGGCAATGTGAAAGTTCCTCTAATAACTGCCACAGCCAACTAACAGAATGCCTACTTTATCAGCACACAGATGGGAGGAGCACTTAATATAAGACGTGCAGACTCAGTCAAGGCTGTCTCGTATGAAAGGCAAACCAGTTCAAGGAGCGAAGCCTTAATTAAAGTATAACCATCTTGTGAAATGACAGGCTGTTCCCACCAATGATATTATCCTAGACCCAGGAAGCGGTTCCAGGTTGAATGTTGTGCTCATAATAAAATTCTCTCTTCAAGTACTTGCACGTGGGGAAAAATTTGCCTTAACATTGGAGAATTTCAATGAAAGTCTGTAGTAACTTATCATTCTTCTGATAGCTTCCAAAAGTAAAACACAGTATTGCCTCCAAACCGCACCGCAAGCGGCACGTGAAAGCCCATGAAATAAAGCAGCGATCCGCTGTGAATAAAATGGCGAGTGCTGCGGACAGTCCTGAAGGGAGCGTGGCGTAGAGGAAACAGGTAAAAAAAACCTCAAATTGAAGAAATAAAGGCAGGTACCTGTGCCGCTGCGCCTGCTCCGCAAAAGAGGTCAGTTCATATCCCCCAGGAATCGGCAATTCAGCTCCGGTAAACAGTTAGTTCCCACTCGAACCGCGGAGCCTCAGCAGGACGCGGCCATCCTGTGGCAGCTCAAGCCACACCCCCATGTGGCAGCTATCATAAGTGCTTGTGTCGACAATTAGGTGCCACTGCCGAGCACCGGAAACCAATGACTCAAAATAAACACTACCTATGATCACTCTGAGTACAGCTATCAGGGTCTAGAGTTTTAGACCCACCGAAAGCCTCTACTGTCCTTAAATACATCTGCCAGTGAGTCAAGAGGGACTCGCCGCTGGATGTAGGAATTCAGAGATAAACAGGGAAGGGAGTGAGAGAGAATTTCTTGACTGCCATCCACAATCCTCCACAGTTTGTCTGTTTCAAGGGACTACACCAGTCTGTCTAGATGGTATAGAATGGGTATATCTAAACCAGCTGGGATACTGAAGTAGAATGTAAATGAACAGTCCAGTCAGCCAAAAAATATAGCACAGATTAAATTATGCTTACAATTTCTAGTAGTAGGCAGTGGTTTTACAAGCCAGTAGCTGACCAGAATACAAGCAGCAGGCCCCAGGATCCTGCAGCAAGACACCAGCAGGACTCTACAGAAACAAATGCTGTAAGACAGCACAACACAAAGCAAGGCAAAAAAGAGAAAACAGGAAAATAGGGGAAATGGAAAGGAAAGCAAAAAAATTAACGCGGAGGGAACGCAAGAATGGCAATCAACTAGTACGTGAGCGGATATCAAAAGCAACTAGGTGGAGCTTAACACTGTTCTATCTCTCTTCATCTGAAAGTGAACCAGGAAGTATATTCTCCAGTATCTCCTGCCTCCTTGCACCTGCCATTTTCCCTGAATCCTCACCATAGCCCCGTTTGGATAGTGCATCTATTCCGTAAAATGTCTGTAATAGCCAAGAGCTCTCTACCGTAGATCATGTAAATTCTTTCTGTAGGTGTTACAGGCATCACACAGTATACGACTGGATGAAATTCATGTGTGACTGGGTGTCTCTGTGGAAGTACGGCTCCAATCGCAAATAACAAACCATCTGTTCATGATCAATTGTCTGGCACAATCCAGGTGTATAAGAATGGGCTCAGATGTAAAACCTTCTAAAAACTCTCAAAAACTCTACATCTCCTTCGCCCCATGCAAAACTTACTTCTTTCTTTCATGGACAGTGCAGTAGTTGACATTCCTCTTATAGATAGTCTGTAAAAATATGTTGTTAATATTCTTTAGTAAAGGCTATTCTAAAACAGCGTTCACTTTTTCAGGGTGTATTTAAACTCCAGAAGCTAAGATTAAAAAACCTTAAAGAGGAAATAGAAGGAGCCTCAAAGCAGCAAGTTGTTGAGATAAATTACAATTAAAGTGTGTAAAATGCCCAGAATATATCACTGGCAACATGTTGGAACACATC
Source organism: Triturus cristatus (assembly GCF_964204655.1). Classification (NCBI taxonomy): domain Eukaryota; kingdom Metazoa; phylum Chordata; class Amphibia; order Caudata; family Salamandridae; genus Triturus; species Triturus cristatus. Next base: position 311,303,543 of record NC_140588.1, on the reverse strand, counting down.
TGGTGCATTGCAGAATGACATAACCAAATGTTCAAAATGCCCATAAATCATGTTGAACGCCATCTTCCACACATCACATTCCTTGATTGAACCAAATGATAGACTCCAGTTAAGTCGAGCTTGAGGAAGATTTCCGCTCTCTTAATTTGATCGAACACTACTGAGATTAATGGTAGTGGGTAATGGTTCTCAGTGGTGATATGTTTGAATTCCCTATCATTTATATGGTTGAAAAGTTCTGTCATGCTTGGCTATATAATGTCAGGCGCTCTGCTTGGGATGATGAGCATCTTATAAATCTTTCCTGTAGATTTTCTTACAGGTAATCTTTCAATCCGTGATCTTCTTTCTCTGTGAGGGATCTTCGTTACAGGGACTAAATCAATTCTACATTCAAAATTCAGATGCAACGGAAGCACAACCAAGCGCGAACCGCTATGAAAAACAGGAAACTTCTGTCACATGAAAGTTGCTATGCAAACTGTTCACAGCTGATTCTGCCATTGTTGCCCTGAAAACGTCTCCTGCGTAAATTCTTTCTTGGCCTATGTCTCCTGGGCCCCACCCATTACATGTGTCAGAGCATCCAGAGAACCATTCTCTCCCATTGTCCTGCTACTGTTGTCCTCTTACAGCTCTTCAGTGGCAACTCACTACCTGCACATGTATTCGGAGGCAGATGGCTCTGACCTGACAGTGATAGATAGTTGCAATATGATCCACTTATAGTTCAGTGTAAAGTAATCTGTGCATTAAAGTGTATGACCACCCCACCTCCATTCTATTGTATTTGTGCTTGTGATACATATTCTAGAACAGTGTTCTCCAAAGTCGGTCCTGGAGGGCAAGATCCATGGCAAATTTTTAAAAGAACTACGGGCCATATTATCAAGGACGGCATTAAAATGATCGCCGCTTTAGCGGCAGGAAACTGCTGCTAAAGCGGCGATAATGGGCTTGATAATCTGCCCTTGTGAATTCCCATAGAAGCCCCTGTTCACACCGGAACATGGGCTTCTATGGGAATTCAAAAGGGCATATTATCAAGCCCATTATCGCCGCTTTAGCGGCAGTTTCCTGCCTCTAAAGCGGCGATAATTTTAACGCCGTCCTTGATAATATGGCCCTACATTTATCTAAATGTGGATAGGCTAAAATTCTAACATGGATCCAGGCCTCCAGAACCAACTTTGGAGAACCCTGTTCTAGAAGGAAAATTCCTTTTCAAAACCTGTCTCTGTATTTTAGCAAATCATGCTATATTCAGGTGGTGCCAGATAACATATTTAGAGACTATTTCATGCTTGGGACCATTGGTCCATTCACTTTCCAGGTCGCTAACGTAATATGATTTGCTATGTACAATTGTTAAGGAGGGCATACAAATCCCAATATCTAAAGAATCTGTTCTATAATTCCGTCCTAAGCCTGCTTTCTCTTGCATTTGACTTCACTATGCACCCCTGCAGTCCCACTTCATGCCTCCATCTTTTCTGCAGCCAAGCAGGCTGCCATCCCAGGACCCCCATTCCCATCCTGAAGTGTCACGTAGGGTTACACTCCTAGGTGGATACCTTGGGTTTTTTCAGGCTGATTCGAATGTACATGTTAATAATTGAGTTCTTCTATTGTACAAACGATTGGTACTTTGGTCTTTGTTCACAGGTTGGGGTAGGCCTTACCTTTTTTGCAGTGAGGCTGGGTGGTGGGAGGGGGATTGGGGAAGGGTGCACTGCTTTCAATATTGATTATCTTACATGTTGTCCTTGGTATTGGTCTATTGTTTATATTATGACATCTGTCCTCGTCAGTCTTCTTAAAACTCCCGGATGGCTCAGATAGCTTTAAATGCTTGCCCCTCTATTGTCCCTGTTGTCATGAAATGTCAGGGGTCTTAATAATCAGCGTAAACGAAGACAGGTGGTGCACTACCTGAATAGACATATTGTAGACATTGCCTTTCTGCAAGAAACTCACTTACCTATTACAGACGCGGCACGTTTTGTTGCCAGTTGGGGTGCCCATAGGTATTTTGCTAACTTCAGCAATTATGCGAGGGGCACAGCAGTTCTAATCCACAAAAGAGTCCCGTTTAGCTGCCAGCTGGTCATCAGGGACGGGGAGGGACGGTATGTAATTGTGGTGGGCTCGATAATGGGACACAGGGTCATTCTGGTTTGTGTCAACGCCCCCAATACTGACTCCCTGGAGTTTTTCCACACACTGAACACTCAACTTTCCAAACTAGAACCCGCTCTGATTATGATAGGCGGGGATTTTAATCTCCTTTTAAATACAGACCTGGCTAGCACCTCTGGCGCTGCGGACACAGAACCTAGAGCGAGGCACGCAGTCCGTGACCTCTGTGACCAGTTTTCCCTGATAGACATTTGGCGCAGGCGCAACCCCACCACTACTAATTACACACATTTCTCCGGTCAACACAACACATGGACTAGGATCGATTTTTGGCTGATCTCCCCGGATGTGTCCCCCTGGTATCGGGCATTGAAGACCCTCCCTAGAGCGTATTCGGACCACTCCCCTGTTCAGTTATGTCTCCAAGTTCCACGCCCTGAAGGGTTCGAAAGGCAATGGTGCTTTCCTGGCCGCGCTCTGTTAGACGACCTTTTCCGTCATGAGGTCAGTGAAGCGATTGAGGAGTACTTTACTAACAATACTGGCTCAGTGGATTCCTGGGCTGTGTTGTGGGAGGGGTTTAAAGCCTACATCCACGTAGTATGTATATCCAAACATGCTGGGGTACTCAAAGCACTGTGCACAGCACTGACATGGCTGGAGGATGAACTAGAGACGCTGGATGCAGAAGCGCAGCACGCTCCCCCTGGCTCCATGCACAGCAGGATGCTGGCCCTCCTTTCCGACAACAGGGAGACTGCAGATCGTGAGATCCTCTACTTGGGTAAATATCAAACTGCTCGTAGATACGGGGAGGATGACCGGCCGGGATGCACCCTTGCTGAGGTTCTCCGACCGCCATACAGTAACGCATTCTTCACAGAAATCCGTGGTCAGGACGGGACACTTCGCACAACTTCCACATATATTAGGAACGAATTTCTTGCATACTACTTGGCGCTATACACATCTAAACATAGCAGTGATATAACTGCACGAGAGGATTATCTATCCAAAATTGCTTTAGTATTTCTAGAAAAAGACATGCAGGAGTTCATGGCGGAACCCATCACGGTGAATGAGGTTCGTGGGGCAATTAAAGTACTGCGTGGCTCCTCTGCCCCGGGCCTCAACGGCTTCACAGGGCAGTTTTACAAGGCCTTTTCAGATCTTCTAGCCCCTAAACTGATTGAGGTTTATGCTGAGGCCCTGGAAAGACGAACCCTACCTCCCACATTAAACAAAGCCGTCATTATTCTTCTTCCCAAACCTGACAAGGATCCATAGCTTTGTGGGTCGTACAGACCTCTATCACTATTGAATATCGATTATAAAATCCTTGCTAAAATCGTGGCCAACAGACTTTCACAATTAATGGAGTTTATTATCTCCCTGGCACAATCAGGCTTCATCCCACATCGCTCGACCTCATTAAATTTGGAAACTTTGTTCGCAGTGTTGCACAGAATAAATGCCGAAACTCCGTCTGCGGCTATTCTGCTAGATACAAAAAAAGCATTTGATACACTCGAATGGGCCTGTTTTCTATCTATAATGCATTGGATGGGCATGCCGGCAGGCTTTATAGCCACTACGAGCCTATTATACAGTCGGCCCATGGCGCGACTCCGCATTAATGGCACTATATCTGGCTCATTTGCCTTAACCGGAGGCACCCGCCATGGGTGTCCACGGTCACCTCTTTTGTTCATTCTTGCCATGGACCCTTTAATACGGCATTTCCAGGAGCGACATCTTCATAGAGGACTGCAATTTAGGATGGGCCCCCTCTTGGTTTCATTGTATGCCGATGATACCATCCTTTATGTCAGAGAGCCACATATGAACCTAGCACTGCTCATACGGGAAATACTCCGCTTTGGTCGGCACTCTGGGCTGGGTATCAATTGGCATAAATCGATTATTTTTCCCTTAACCAGCAGCACATCACCTTGGCAATGTGAGTTTCCATTAGAATGGTGCTCAGACTCCGTCAAATATTTGGGTATCCACATGCACCTGAATCAAGACCAGATCATACGCCTTAATTATGGTCGAGCGGTTGCGAAACTGGAGACTCAAGTAGAGAAATGGTTTTGTCTCCCTTTATCCATGGCAGTCAGAATCGCTATCATTAAGATGATGGTTCTCCCCAAATTTTTATACCTTTTTAACAATATCCCCATACCCCTCACTCAGAGTTTCTTTGCAACATTGCGATCCCATCTTGTCAGGCTGGTATGGGGAGGCAGACAGCCTCGTGTTCGATGGAGGATACTCACTCTTCCATACGATAGAGGCGGATTTGGAGTGCCGGATTTTTATTTATACTACTTGGTAGCTGAATGTGGCTATGCCTTTGCTTGGTTCCACCCTGACGCTCGGATTCCATTTCTGCGTCCGGAGGCCGACTTTGTCCTCCCTGAGCGATTGGCAGCTGTCTTACCCAAGGGCGAACCCAGGAGTCCGGTCGACATACAAACGGTCTCGACCTCTAGCTCTCCCATTGCCGAATGCTCGTTGGCTACCCATAACAGGCGAGAAACTCGTGCAACGCACACTGACTAAATTTGATATTGCCAAAATAGGTGATTTGTACCCGGGCGGACACATAGTTTCGCCCATGGAGGACGCGCGCTTCCATGACGCTACGTTCATGGATAAATTCATCCTCAGTAGACTTTATTCAGCATTAAGAGCTACGATAGTTGGCTTCCCATTGGAACCGGACTCATTCGAGCCGCTGACTCGGCTCATTGAGAAGGAGAATGGTGCAAACATAATCTCAAAACTGTACAAACTATGTATAGCACAAGTTCGTTTGGAATGAGAGACCGATCTGGGACATCCTATTTCGGATGACTAGTGGTCCGCCTGTTGCAAGGTTACAAAAAACGTGTCGTTAAATAGTCGCCATAAGCTATTACTCTACAAGTTTCTTCATAGAATCTACATGACAACGACAAAACTACATAGAATCGACCCTGATAGGGCTCACACATGCCGGAAATGTGGCGCGCAACACGCTGATTTTGCCCATTTGACCTGGACATGTCCACGCATACACCCATACTGGAAATAGGTACACAAAATATTGGGGGACATTCTTGGGCTCACACTGGTTCCTATTCCGGAGGTGGCGCTGTTGGGTTACACGGTCAACTTTCCTAAAGCAGTCCGGAAGCTAGCATCCCTTGGTCTCCCTCTGGCAAAACGAGAGATAGCATTGCACTGGGGCAGCAGGACCGCTCCTACGACACACGGCTGGCTTAATAGTTTGGCGTTCTGTAGTACAAATAGCGAGATCTATTCTAGCCTGCTTACCAGCACAGCACGCCCTAAAGATATCTGGGGCCCGTAAAAGGCGTATATTAACACCTTGAACAATTCTTCACTTTCCCAGTCTAACACAGGGATAGTTCCCACGGGGATTGGTTAGAACATTTGGTCTGCACACTGACATGTCATGTTGGACATTATACTGCATGGGTGTTTTTCACCCTGCATCACTTTCGCCCAGTCCACATCGCTGAGCACTCTGGTATTCAGACCCCAACAGATAGAGGGTACTGTTCAGCCACCTTGATAAAACTGGAGGGATCATGGCTACGCAGAAGAAGCTGTTAAGAATTGAATGTCATGTGATGTGTTGCATAACATGTTATGTTTACATTTTGACGAGACACCATTGTAGATTAAGAGGAGATATGGACGTGGTATTATTGTTATGTCTGTTATTACATACCAAGGACGACTGAAACAAATGAAACGTAATTATTAATGGTTTGACAATAAATGATAATTAAAGTTAAAAAAAGTAGGGTTTCACCACCTCCGTCTACCTCTTGTAAAAAACAGCGCGAGCAACAATCTAGCAATCCATGTGAAGCCCTTTTAAAGCATCAGTTTGTGAAGCCTGCTGAAGACAAGCAATTAAGTAGAGGATTCATATCACTGACTCCCACACCATACTGAACCTCAACATCTTTCCCCAAGCATTATAGCTTCATGTGGGTTTGGTAAATAGCTCCAGAGCTTCATTATCTATGAAGCAATAGCAAGTTTTATTCTGGTAATCAACCGTTAGCTTCGCCAGGTCTTATATAAACGCCGAGCCTACCAAATCTCGGAATGGGTCAATGTTCTTCTTTAACAGCTATCTGACTTCTGCTGTCTCATGTACAATGAATGTCCATTTGGGAACAAATTAACATCACCTCAAAGACACTGGTTTGAAGGGGAGGAAACCCTGTGCTCGAACCTCTGTCATTAGAACGCTACCAAATGGCGTTTCTGTGACGCACAGCTTGCTGAATATTTCCTAATTTGTTATTAAATTGAATGTAATGAGCATGCCTCATAAATACCATCCGAGAAATAGTTTCTATAGGATTGCAATGTTTGAAGTTCCGCCAGAGCTTCTTTTTTTACAAACCCCCTCCTGTTTTAGGCCCTTTACTGGTCCCCAAAAGCCCTTAACTCCTCTTCAGTTTGTGCCATACACTCTGAACTCTGACACGTGTTAGTCACGTGGTCTTCACAAGTAGGACCGCTTGCATGTAAAGCCGATTCTCAAAAAAGGCGTAAATTGCAAATTGGTTGCAACCAGTTGAGAGGTGCCACTGTGGCTTTGTGACATGCCATCATCAACCTCCACACACTCATAGAAGTACACTAAACTATATACAGCTCCACCTAAATTGGCATGTTCCTACAGTTTGCACATGCAACCGTATCTGTGAGCCATGGTCATAGACTTAACACTATCATAAATACACAGCAAGGAATATTCCTGCCATGCATCAAGATTTTTTAAATAAATTAAAAATAACATCTACTTAATTTTTTTAATGTTTTAGTAAGGGTCTTGAGTTCCACTAAACAAAACAAAAAAATTCCCCGGCCTAATAAGGAATCTGTAAGGTTAACACATTAGCCCTGGGGTAAACACTTTCCATGAAAAAGACAAGCAAACATGCACCCAGCAAACCACAGACCTTCAAATATCACTGCCACAATTGACTCCAACCTTTATATCTATGATCACTAATAGTAGGAAACACAATTCAAATAAACAAATACACATTTACATTGATACGGAGGAATAACAAACGATTTTATTACTAGGAGAAGGTTCTCTTCGTTCTATTCTGTTTTTTGCATTTATTTTCCAAGAAATGTACACACATCAGAATTTCACGCTCTTTGCCAATGAGATCCTCTCCAGGTTTTACCTGCTGTAAACCTAAGGGTAAATAATGAGGGCGACATAATTTATGCATAGGCAAATAGTCCGTGACCAATTAGTGCATAAGCAAACACCGTCTGACATGGAGGGCAGGCCTGAGACTTGCACCAGAAACGCAATTAGCCTGTTTTTTCCCCGGAGTTTTATATAGCGCAAACTAGACCCGAAGGGGCATATCAGCAACAGCCGGCGATAATTATCGCTAAGCGCGCTTAGCATGAGGATAATTATCGCCGGCTGTCGCTGGATTATATCGCTGAGATCGCGTGCTATCAGCAACGCTTATCTCCGATGCGATATATAATCCAGCGATAGTTGCAAAAAGTGCGATAATCACACAGCGACAGGCGATACCTTGTTGATAGGGCTGGGTGGTCTCAGCCCTATAATCCACCACCCATAGGCTAACATGGTTTAGTCAGGTTACAAGCAGGCGTAATGAAACCTGCGCTAGGCGCGGTTTGTGTGAAGGTTAGCGTGCAGCTTGCTGATAGGAGAAATGTCTGTTAGCGACATTTCCCACGTTATTTTGGAAGGAACGCCCACTTTGCATATCATTAGAGATGCAAAGCTGGGTGTTAGGGAAACGGGCGCAGAGGCATAGAAACACACGCTAGCGTGTTCTTGCTGATAGTGCGATAACATTATTGCCGCTTTTCGCCCGAAAACGGACGCTAAAGCGGCGATAATTTTATCGCCTCCCCTTGATGATATGCCCCGAAGGTAGCAGAGCTCTTCACATGGGCACCAGTTGTCTAACACTAGGACACATTCATTTGTATTAGGCACAGGGAGATTAAGTGATTTGCCCAGAATCACAAGATGTTGAGTGTCATTGCCGGGACTCGAACCGGTTCCCCAGATTTGAGTTCCACCGCCCTAGCCGTTAGGCTATAACCTCTCCCCTTAGATGTAACCTTTATTGTAACTCGAATTATTACTCTTTTAAAAATTAGTGAATTCCTACATACCTCCGAACTGGTAGCTGAACTGTACTTCTTGAATTTCCTTCTCGTGGATGTTAAATGAGCCAGTGAGAAAGATAACGTGAATATATTTGGTGGCCCTTGTCTGACAACAGCTTGCATGCCTCTCTGATATTTGCAGATTCTCTAAGCAGCACAATAGATTAAAATCAAAAGTGAATCCAATGTATGCTGAGCCTCGAGATAAGGAGTTTATGGCTGCATTCAGAACCCTGATTGATGCACAAGAGCGTGTCTAGTCTGATTTGGGAGGCGATACCATGCACTACTTGCAATGGTAAAATGCTTTGATTGCCCAACATTGATTCATCACAGCATAAGTGTGTTTAATTGAAACAGACAAAAACGCAGTGTCTTTTGCATGAGTAATATGATTCTCTCTATCTGTGAGTGGATTCTGTCAGCATTCATCAACAGTAAAGTTTGTTGTTTGTGCTTCCATCATAACTTCACTTTTGTCTGATTGGCATCTCTGGATTGCTTTTTAAGATTGATGGCATGCTATTTTTGCAAACTCGTTACTGTTTTCACGTTTTTTGAACTTTTCATGATTCTCAATTTAAGAAAAAAGATTTTCAGGAAATAAGCGAACGTCCAAAATAATTTCTAGGGCATAATTAAAAAGAAATCGGTGCACAAGTTGGCCCAGGAAGGGATTCGTTTTTAATAAGGAATATGCACAATGGCAATGTACCGGGTTAAGTTGATGTCAGAAAGAAAGCTAACCATACACACTGAGGATGTAGTCAATTTTTGCAGTAGTTTATATAATAGGTAGCGATAGTAAACATTACATAGAAAATGTTTTCAAAAAATATAATTTCTAAATAAACAGTAGTTAAACAATAGTGAGAGGTGTCCCAGTGAAAAGAACGTTAGGAACCTAATCTAGTTGTGGCATATTATGTGACATATGTGCAAGGTTTCACTATACCACATTAGGCGACCATCTGAAAATTTGCCAAATGTTTGAACAACACGTTATACAATCATAAGTGCTGGGCAATGGTTCGCCTCTGTTGGTTCGCCTCTGTTGGTTCGCCTCTGTTAACTGTCGATGGCGTTTCGACCCAGTTTAGGATGTAGGGCATCGGTCTTCAAACTGTGGGGCGCGCAGCATCCCTCCAGGGGGGCGCGCACTTCACCTTCTATTGTTGCTGTCAGGCGCCAGTCCTGTAACTCAGCCCGGGCAGCTGCAGCTCCAGCTGCTGGGGGCTCGGCTGAGAGTGTCTGGAGTCACAGGTTTTTAAAGGCCAGAGGCGCAACGATTTCGGAGGTGGTGGGGAGTGGAAGGGGGCTAATTTTTCCAGCAATAGGAAGAGTGGCGATGCAGGGGCTCTAAGAAGGGGTGAAAAACACAAAGCCTCATTAACGAGTAAATGGTCTTTTAAAGACCTGTGAAGTACGGGTGCGGCTGGCAGCACCAAAACTGTCTGTGTGTGTTTGCCAGTGGCTGCCACCCACTACGGGTGGGTTTGGGGGGTGAGGGCGCTGAAGCCCTTTGAGCCCTATGGGCGTTGCGCACCTGATGTGAAGGCAATTGTATCCCCAGGTCTTAGTCAGAAGCCCAGTGGTCGAAGTGCGCGGGAGCGGAAGGGCACAGCGTGCCCCTCCTGCTTCAATTCCTAGGATTCTGTTCGCCTACTTTTTTATTCTAAAAATGCGTCCCAGGACAAGAAATCCCCATCACCTTTAAATAAAGGTCAGCCTTTCCTGGCGTTCGAGGACGGGCGGCAGAGAAGTAACAGGACTCTGTCTTTTCCTTCTTACTCAGAAAGGAAAAATAGTGTCCACTTCTGCTCTGCCACTTCAGCTGCCCCCCCCCCCCACACTCTTTCATTCTTCCCTTGTTAGATCTGGGGGTCTCTAGTTGGCAGGGTAGATACCACTGTCCAAGTAGGGACCCTTGCTTCTAGTCAGGGAAAGGGCAATACACTGTTAAGATAACCCCTGCTCACCCTCTAGGTAGCTTGGCCTGAGCAGTCTAGGCTATCAAAGGCAATGTGTAAAGTATTTGTACCAACACTCACAGTAACACAGTGAAAACACCACAGATTTACTCCACACCAGTTTTAGAAAAATAATGTATCTTTACTAAAAACTTCACAAGACCAAATACTACAGACAAACCAACATATAATTCAAAAGGTTACTTTAAAGATAGTTCAAGAGTTTGCAGAAAGTACTCCAGGATGTCAAAATCAGTGTCCTGCACAATGCGACTCTCAACGCACAAAATGCGACACTCTCGTGCCCAACAGTACCTGTAGTTGCGATAAGGTTCCCAAAAGCTATAACAAGGAAGATGGCAAAGGCGATGCGATACTCCTGAGATCCTGGGGAGGCTTTGCAGCAGCCCTGCTTCACGCAGCAGAGGTGGATGCGCCGGCTCCGATCTGTAGGGGGAGGATGCGATACCTTTGGCTTTCGTTGCGTAGGTTTCTTGGGGGGAAGCTTCACGCACAGGTTCGAAGCGACACTCTTCGATGTGGTGCGATGGGTGGCGCAGCGTTGCCTTCCGGCACCGCAACTCTCGATGCGCCACGGAACGGGACTCTGCGTCGATGCACGCAGCGACTGGAGACTTTTCACGCACCGGCAGTGGTGCGGCCCGCAAACTGGTTCTGCGACGACCCTCGCAGCGTCAGGAATCTTCTCGCACCGGGACGATGCTCGACGCACTCGGCGATGCGGGGACCCTGCATGTTGCGATGGTGCCGCGATGAAATTTTCCTCGCACTCTCGTCTTGCGACACGCAATCGGATGATGCGTTGGGTACCAGTCACTCTTGTTCACGCTTCTGCTTCCCAGCTCCCAAACACAGCAAAACGACCTCCTGAGGCCCCAAGACTGGGCAAGCACTCCAAGGCAGGTCAGAACTCTCTCAGCAGAGTTCCAGGGGAGCTGGTGGTGAAGTCCTTTTGTTCCTGGGACTTCTTAACAGGGAGCCAGCTCTTCTCAGGCCCTTGGAGATCAGAATCAAAAGAAGGGGACACAGCAAAGTCCTTCCCCTCTCCTTGGCAGCAAAGCAAAACAGCAAGCAGGCAGTCTTCTCCTCTTCAGTCCTTTTCAGCTTTCTCCTTGGCAGAGGTTTCTTCTTAGTTCCAAAGTGATCTAAAGTTTTAGGTGTCTGGGGTCCTCTTCTTATACCCCTCCAAGTCTTTGTCTTTTGTGTTTCAGTGGGGGGATTCCCCTGCTCAAACCCGTTCCTGGGTGTGCTCTGCTCTGGAGCACCTGGTTCCTTTCAGAGTGAGGGGCAGGGTCGTTAGACGCTCAGCAGGAGGTGGAGCCTTCTTTGTGCCAGCAGAGGCAGAGTCCTCAGCCTGGACAGCAGGGGGTGGAGCCAGCTTTGTGTTGGCAGGGGCAGCCCTATTCAGACCCAGGGACTACTCCTCCCACCCATCTAAAGCAGATCTCCCTATTCACCCTGCTCCTGGAGCCACCTAGCCCATCACATGACACCAGTCAGCCAACCAGCACACAGGCACACAGGAAGGTTAAACAGGAGAATAGCTACTTTCTAAAAAGTGCTATTCTCACACAGTGAATTTAAAAACCATCTTGCTAAAAAGATGTATAATTAAATTCTGAACACAGAGATACCAAACTTGGATTTTCTATCTTGCCCTTATGGGAAGATAGGCATGTAAACAGCCTTCCCCATTCTATCCTATGGGCAAGATAGCCTCTCAGCAGTGAAAAACAAAAATGGCTGTTATTCACTACCAGGGCATGTTACACACCTCAGTACATGCCCTACCTTTCAGATACACTGCACCCAGCCCAGGGGGTACCTAGGGCCACCATAGGGATGCCTGACATGTACAGAAAGGGAAGGATAAGGCCTGGTCAGTGGGTACACTGGCCAGGTCGACATGGCAGTCCTGGACTGCACATAGGCACTGCAAGCAGGCCTAAGACATCATTTTAGCGCTACTCCTGTGGGTGGCACAATCAGTGCTGCAGCCCACTAGTAGCATTTGAATCACCAGCCCTGGCACACGCAGTGCACTTTACTCGGAGCTAACAGGTGAAACAAATATATCAATCATGGATAACCAATTAATATGACAATTTATACAGAGAGCATATGCACTTTAGCACTGACCAGCAGTGGTAAAGTGCCCAGAGTTCTATTGCCAACAACCACAGGTCAGAAAAAATAAACGAGGAAGAAGCAAAAAGTTTGGGGATAACCCTGCAAAAAGGGCCGTTTCCAACACAACCCCCTTCTAGCCTAAAGCCAGGGTAGACCAAGCGATACCTCGATGGGATTCCCTGCTTAGGGCGATAGAACACGGAAACTGGCCCAAACAGCAGTGCACTATTCCTGTTCTACGCCTTCCTGAACCCGGTTGGATCTCTCCATCCATACTCTCAGGGTCCACCAAGCCAACCCATGTGGAACCCTTCTCCTCACCTGTGGACACCACCTGTGCAGCACCTAGCCTTAACTTGCTCACAGGTGTGTCCCAACAGACAGACAGCAAGCCGCAGTGACCAGTGACAGTGGTCAGGGATGAGACCCAGGCCTTATGCCTCTCAGGGCCCTCAAACCCCTGTGGCGTTAGAAGGTGGGGGGCAGTAGCCCCAGGTGCTGGGCACCCTTTGTCCACTTCTTTTCCTGTCAGGTCGGGTCTGACAACCTGGCACTGACCCACCAGCCCCGGGCCTGTATCCGGTGGCTGGACAGGAGGCTGGGGTAGGCTTTTCCATACCCAGTCCTCCTCTTCCTTGGGGCTCTGTACCCTCCCACCTGGAGCGGTACCCCCTTCTAGAATAGTCAGGGCACCTGTGGCAGGTGTTCTGCACCATTCGCCCACCAGTTCAGGGGTTCTATCCTGCAACTGGGATCCCAGGTCAGGGGGGACACCCCGGACCTGGCCCTCCAACCTAGGGTCTACACCCTCCAGGTGAACCGGGGTCAGAGGCGAGGACTCCCTCCCTCTGCACCCCCTTCCAGAATTCTGCACCCTCCTACTCAGAGCGGTACACCTCAAAGACAAACTGGTAGAGACACTGCTTACAGATGTCCCTCCCTCCAGTTCAGGACCTCTCTCCAGCAATTGGTCTCCCAACCTAGGGTCTAAACCCTCAGGTTGCACCGGGGTCAGAGGCGAGGACTCTTTCCCTCTGCACCCCCTTCCAGAGAGCTGCACCCTCCCCACTGGAGTGGTACCGCTGGAAGCCAAACCGGTCAGGACACAGCTTACAGATGTCCTTCCCCCCAGGTCAGGCAGATCCTGAACCTGGCCTCCCAACCCAGGGACTAAACCCTGCGGTTGCACCCCTGCCTGGCATGCCAGGACTTCTGGGGACTCACACAGTATCTCCCCGAGGGTGACACATGACTCATGTGTCTCGTGACAGTCTGCCTGGCGCAGATCTCCCGGCCCCTGTCCACCTGACAGTGCGCGAAGATCCCCCAGGACAGAAGTGGTGTCACCATGGTCACTCCTAGGGGACTCAGCCCTTCTGGCTGGCCCCTGACCCACTGGTTGTCCCACTGGGGAACACATCCCCCTCTAACCCCTCAGTCTGGACTTCTGCACCCTCCCAACTGGAGCGGTACCGCCAGACACCAGAACCACTGGAGCTCTGTTTACAGAGGCTCCAGGTTCTCCTGACACTAGGAGATCCTCCTCAAATGGCCTACTAGCACTGTCTAGGCCCCCAACCTGGTGTTCCCTTAAGGAACCCTCCAGGCCCTGAGACTGGGTTTCGGGCACCTTGGGACCCACAGTCCCACACTCACCCCTTCTCCACTGAGACAGGACGTGAGCCCCTACACCCCTCCCACTACACTGGGACCTAACCGGGCTACACTGAACCTCTTCCACCTCACAGGTCTGGAAGATATCTTGGCCACTCCTTTTGGAATCACTCCCCAATGCCTCTCCAGACCTTTTGGCATCCAACCAAAGGTCTGCCTCTAACGCAAGCTCTCTGGAACCAGAGAACTCACACTCCACCGGGTGTTGGCATAGCTCTGGAAAACAGGGACTTAAAATATGCTCTCCAACAAATGAATCACACAGCCCCCCACAGTTGTTAACCAAGCTACTGTTTGCCTCACCCTCCAGTGCCTCACACAAGTACCCCACACCACTCTCCTGAGATTGGCAAGACAGTACCTGACTGTCTCTGTCACACAACTCACACTCTTCTGGGCGGTCTTCACACTCACACACCAAGGTTTCTACCATGGGGGAACCCCTCTCCCTGTACCTCTCATCTAGGGTCAGTAGAGTGTCCCTCCCACCACTAGGAATATGGTCCCCTGTGCCAGTTCCCCAATCCACTTCAGGGACACTGCACTCCACTGGAACTACATCATAAACCTGAACCCCCTGGTGTATGTCAACCCCCTCCCTCAAGTTAGGCGCCACATCTCTGGGTGTTTGTACCTCTCCCTCAGCACTGGATATTACAATCTTGCTGCAACCATCTGAGCTGGACTCCACCTCCAACTCAGCAAAGCTCACTTCTTGAGCTAACCATTCTTCTTCAGCTGAGACACTCATGGCCTCAAGCCTCTCGAGCTCCAAATCAAGCTCCCTCATTCTTAATTCATGTGCCAAGGTCAATTTCAATTCTTCCAAGGCATACATCTTCTTGCTCTCCTCCTTTGCCATTTCCATTTTCATTTTTTCCATTTCATGGTCTCTCACCCTTTGATTCTCCTCCAACTCCTCTGGAGTGAGCCCCCTACTGGAATGGGAGCTGCCAGCCCTTGAGACTGGTCTGCCCACGGGCAGATCTTGGGGAACAAAACCATTCTCTTCATTTGCATCATTTTCCTCTTGGGCCTCCCAACAGGCCTTCAAGAATCTTTGTAGCACATCCTTTCTAGATCCGCTTTTCACAGGGCAACCAAGGTCTTTGCAGAATTGCTTGAGCTCCTCAACTTCGTATGAATACAGATCCTCAATGGAAAACTCCAATTCGGCCCTCTCACTTGTTGCCACCTGAGACATGATGCTCTTGAAGAGTTACTCAAAAATAGAAATACAGTATGTAGTTGTCTATGGGTCTGCACTCCTAGTGATGTACACCAATTACTGTGGGTCAAGTACAAATACAAGTTCAATTCTCACCGCTGACCACCAATGTTAGATCTGGGGGTCTCTAGTTGGCAGGGTAGATACCACTGTCCAAGTAGGGACCCTTGCTTCTAGTCAAGGAAAGGGGGATACACTGTTAAGATAACCCCTGCTCACCCTCTAGGTAGCTTGGCCTGAGCAGTCTAGGCTATCAAAGGCAATGTGTAAAGTATTTGTACCAACACTCACAGTAACACAGTGAAAACACCACAGATTTACTCCACACCAGTTTTAGAAAAATAATGTATCTTTACTAAAAACTTCACAAGACCAAATACTACAGACAAACCAACATATAATTTAAAAGGTTACTTTAAAGATAGTTCAAGAGTTTGCAGAAAGTACTCCAGGATGTCCAAGTCAGTGTCCTGCACAATGCGACTCTCAACGCACAAAATGCGACACTCTCGTGCCCAACAGTACCTGTAGTTGCGATAAGGTTCCCGAAAGCTATAACAAGGAAGATGGCAAAGGCGATGCGATACTCCTGAGATCCTGGGGAGGCTTTGCAGCAGCCCTGCTTCACGCAGCAGAGGTGGATGCGCCGGCTCCGATCTGTAGGGGGAGGATGCGATACCTTTGGCTTTCGTTGCGTAGGTTTCTTGGGGGGAAGCTTCACGCACAGGTTCAAAGCGACACTCTTCGATGTGGTGCGATGCGTGGCGCAGCGTTGCCTTCCGGCGCCGCAACTCTCGATGCGCCACGGAACGGGACTCTGCGTCGATGCACGCAGCGACTGGAGACTTTTCACGCACCGGCAGTGGTGCGGCCCGCAAACTGGTTCTGCGACGACCCTCGCAGCGTCAGGAATCTTCTCGCACCGGGACGATGCTCGACGCACTCGGCGATGCGGGGACCCTGCGTGTTGCGATGGTGCCGCGATGAAATTTTCCTCGCACTCTCGTCTTGCGACACGCAATCGGATGATGTAAATGT
Organism: Triturus cristatus; assembly: GCF_964204655.1. Classification (NCBI taxonomy): domain Eukaryota; kingdom Metazoa; phylum Chordata; class Amphibia; order Caudata; family Salamandridae; genus Triturus; species Triturus cristatus. The sequence continues at coordinate 311,287,130 of NC_140588.1, read as the reverse complement.
AAATGTAAATGTGCAGGAATTTATATAGCGCAAATCACCAATCGGTCTCTAAGCGCTTGCTTAGGGAACCCGTCCTGGTATTCCCCTGTGAGATAACCCGGCAGGGCATCCGCAAGGTGAAAGCCAGGCATCCCGCCTCGAGGGGCCCATGTGGAGATTAAGCAAGCTATTGCCCAGAGTCGCAGAGTGTGAGCCCATGAGTCGAGTATGCACTGGAGTGAGAATTATCGAGTCCATGGACATTTATGGACTCAAGACCCAGCAGAGCCGGGAATTGAACCCTGGTCCCGGGCTGACCTCTGCTTCCAGGTCTGCCTCCTCTAACCAGTGAGCCACACTTCTCCACCATGATGCGTTGGGTACCAGTCACTCTTGTTCAAGCTTCTGCTTCCCAGCTCCCAAACACAGCAAAACGACCTCCTGAGGCCCCAAGACTGGGCAAGCACTCCAAGGCAGGTCAGAACTCTCTCAGCAGAGTTCCAGGGGAGCTGGTGGTGAAGTCCTTTTGTTCCTGGGACTTCTTAACAGGGAGCCAGCTCTTCTCAGGCCCTTGGAGATCAGAATCAAAAGAAGGGGACACAGCAAAGTCCTTCCCCTCTCCTTGGCAGCAAAGCAAAACAGCAAGCAGGCAGTCTTCTCCTCTTCAGTCCTTTTCAGCTTTCTCCTTGGCAGAGGTTTCTTCTTAGTTCCAAAGTGATCTAAAGTTTTAGGTGTCTGGGGTCCTCTTCTTATACCCCTCCAAGTCTTTGTCTCTTGTGTTTCAGTGGGGGGATTCCCCTGCTCAAACCGGTTCCTGAGTGTGCTCTGCTCTGGAGCACCTGGTTCCTTTCAGAGTGAGGGGCAGGGTCGTTAGACGCTCAGCAGGAGGTGGAGCCTTCTTTGTGCCAGCAGAGGCAGAGTCCTCAGCCTGGCCAGCAGGGGGTGGAGCCAGCTTTGTGTTGGCAGGGGCAGCCCTATTCAGACCCAGGGACTACTCCTCCCACCCATCTAAAGCAGATCTCCCTATTCACCCTGCTGCTGACTCATCCAGGCTCCTGGAGCCCCCTAGCCCATCACATGACACCAGTCAGCCAACCAGCACACAGGCACACAGGAAGGTTAAACAGGAGAATAGCTACTTTCTAAAAAGTGCTATTCTCACACAGTGAATTTAAAAACCATCTTGCTAAAAAGATGTATAATTAAATTCTGAAGACAGAGATACCAAACTTGGATTTTCTATCTTGCCCTTATGGGAAGATAGGCATGTAAACAGCCTTCTCCATTCTATCCTATGGGCAAGATAGCCTCTCAGCAGTGAAAAACGAAAATGGCTGTCATTCACTACCAGGGCATGTTACACACCTCAGTACATGCCCTACCTTTCAGATACACTGCACCCAGCCCAGGGGATACCTAGGGCCACCATAGGGATGCCTGACATGTACAGAAAGGGAAGGATAAGGCCTGGTCAGTGGGTACACTGGCCAGGTCGACATGGCAGTCTTGGACTGCACATAGGCACTGCAAGCAGGCCTAAGACATCATTTTAGCGCTACTCCTGTGGGTGGCACAATCAGTGCTGCAGCCCCCTAGTAGCATTTGAATCACCAGCCCTGGCACACGCAGTGCACTTTACTAGGGGCTAACAGGTGAAACAAATATACCAATCATGGATAACCAATTAATATGACAATTTATACAGAGAGCATATGCACTTTAGCACTGATCAGCAGTGGTAAAGTGCCCAGAGTTCTATTGCCAACAACCACAGGTCAGAAAAAATAAAGGAGGAAGAAGCAAAAAGTTTGGGGATAACCCTGCAAAAAGAGCCGTTTCCAACATCCCTCTCTTTCTGTCTAGCAGTTCTTCTCTTACTGAAAACGTGACTTCAAGATTGGGTTCTAACAACTCTCTTTCCTCTCCTTTCTTTTATTTGCTCCCCTGTGAAATGGATCCAAAAAAGAAAATCATTTTTGCTGGAAATGTCGTATTTTAATTCCAAAGTGCAGCATCTGGAATAAAAGGTTAAAAATATGAAAAATAACTCAATAAAGTAAGACAGAGTGGTAGCAAACTGGTCAGATTGATTTTATTCACACCTAAGCACATTAGCGCCACTTTTACAGAGTTTGCCGGTGAAGCGCTATTTTTGTTTTCTTGTCTTTGTTTTCCCTGGGCTTGCAACTAGTGCACCAATCCTGGAGGTACTGCAAAGTGTGGATTGGAAAACAAAATGTGTACTGCGACTCTGCGTCCAGGGATGTGGTCTTTTTACCATACTGCTTACGTTTTGTAAGGATATAACCAATGGACATTGAAATGGGTCCATTCAGGGCCCTGTAGTCTTGTCTTTAACTTTTGATGCAAAAGAACTCACTGATTTCTGAATAGTGAGTGTAAAAGCGTTAAGGTAACCATGTTGTTCCTGCTTAAATTTCACATGGCTTGCTAAATTTTGCATTCCCTATGAGTGTTTGCTTTTTCCGGGATGTTGTTACTTTTTTTGTAGGCCGTATATTGCTCTTGTCTACTGCGTCATTTAAACTGAGCCTCATCCAGGTGTTCATAGTTGGCAGCAATTGGGTTGTAGTTGAAGGCAGTGTGAGTTTTTCTCAGTGGGGCAGTATGGTGTTCAGTGGGGGAGAGGATGTGGCACTATGGCCAGAGCTGCTGAATTTGGAACTGGGGAACCAGGTTCAGCCTTAATAACCAGTCGACCAGACCACTCTCCTGAGAGAGCACAATCCCATGCTACACCTCCAGTCTTGCAGGCAGGCCTATCAAGCAGCACAGCCAAGAACAACAGTGACTCTGTCACTGAGGTCACAGGACCCTTGAGAAGAGCCAGCTCTAGGGCAGTGCAGCCGGTGTGACCGGGTGCTGACTTTGGGTGGAGGCATTATGTTTGCAAGTATATTAAGCTTTTAAAAGTGCTTGCTGCCTCCTTCCTGGCCTCCAGCAATTTTCGGCAACAATAAAAATGTCATGATGACTCTGGTGTTTAATGTTCTTCCTAGAGAGAGATCAGAGTTTTGTCTAGTGGACGTTTTGACTCATGGATAGGTAGCACAGAGGGTTAATGTGCCTGCTGCAAAGAACATGTACCATGCAGATCACAAAGTGCACATAAGGTAAATAGGTCAGTGGGCTACTGCTTTTGAACCTTCCTGAAGATTCCATTCTCTGGCAGGTAAGAGTGAAGAGCTTTTTGTATTATTTTTTTAAAGCCTCGCTCCTTTCCCCTTTGTCCCAATACTAGTGGGAACGTTGGATGTTTCAAGGAGGAGCGGATTTGGCATTAATGCCATAGGTGCTGACTTTGGTTCTGGGGACCTGGGTTCGAGTCCTGGTATCGGGTCAACATCTTGTGATCCTGGGCAAAATCACTTAATTTACCAGTGACTTACGAAAAATGAATTTGACCTTGATTAAAGTCACTGGTGCTTGTTTAACATGTTCCAATTCCTATGCTGAGTCCACAAGCCTAATATAACAAATATTGTCAAGTATGCCTACCATCTGTCCTCGCTTCTTTCATAGACCAAATTTAAATGCTTTCTTGTGCAGCTATTTCTGAAGCTTTGGAAGGCGATCTTCTTTATAAGCCAACTATGCTAACAAATTGACTCTTGATGCTGCTAGAGAATAAAGATGTATATATCCTTTTGAATCACTTACATCACATGTGTATGATGTAAATGTCCCCTAGGCCTTCTTGGAAAACTGTGGCTGGCCTCCTACTGACATGGCAACACCTGGCCATACTCCACATAATCATGGATTTTTTAATTGTGTCAGAAAGCATGTTTTGTGGAACTTCTTTTTCTGATATCTTGTATAGGGTAACCCCGGGCGTAGCACTACGCTTCGCCCACGTAGTGTACGTAGCGCTGCCTGCTTCGCACTTTCCGAAGTAGGCGAAGCAGGGCAGCGCTACGCACACGCCGAGGGCGAAGCGTAGCTGCTTGCCACCCGCCACCCACCTCCCGCCTGTCCTCCTTTTAATAATGTTAGCAATGAAAAATAAATTAAAGTAAAGCGACTTACCGTAAGCGCGGCGTCTCCGGGGCTCCCTCTTTCTCGTTTCTAATTTCTTCTGGCAAATGCGCATGCGCGGACACCCGCGCATGCGCATTTCTTGCGAGAAATGCGCATGCGCGGGCGTCCGCGCATGCGCATTTGTCAGAAGAAATTAGAAACGAAGAAGAGGGAGCCCCGGAGACGCCGTGCTTACGGTAAGTCGCTTTACTTTCATTTATTTTACATTGCTGATATTATTTAAAAGGAGGGTGGGCAGGAGGTGGGTGGCACGTAGTGGGGCTACGCGAAGCACGTAGTGTGCGTAGATTTGGGCACACTACGTGCTGCTTCACGTAGCCCCACTACGCCCACTACGCCCACCCTTAGTATAGGGGCAAGGATGTGGCGCAACAGCCAGAGCTGAAGACTGTGGAGCTGGGGAGCCAGGTTCAATTCTTGATGTCTGCTCAACATCCTGTGATTCTGGGCAAATGACTAAATCTCCCTGTGCTTACAAAAAATGAATGTGTCCTTGTGTAATGTAAAAGATGCTCCTGCAAAGCGCTCCAATACATTTGGGTCATGTTCACGCTATATAAAACTGAAAAAAAAATATTACAAAATTTTGTGAGCACTCCCGTTTTCAGGCACTGCTCAAGACTGGAAGTGGAGCACAACCTAAGGATGGCAGAAGCAAGAATCCATCCACACATTGTCTCTGTGGAGAAAAACATGCACTCCCACACCTGAGTTTTGGGAGTGTTTTTGCTAATCTATCCTAAATTTTGTGTTTTATGTGAAAAATAAAGCACCAATGAATTTTTTTGTGCTAATTGTTTTCTTTTTATTTAAACTATAGAATAAGCACATGTACTACAAAAACTTCAGTTTACTAAACACTTTTACTTTATTTAATATTATTTGCCCTATACAACCTGGGCTCTGCAGGTGGGAATGGCCATCAATGATGCAGAGTACCAGCTTCCAGAACTTTTTTATCAGGTGGTGGTGGGGGGGCTCGACGTGTAAAAAGGTTTAGATGGGGGGGCTCGGCCATCAAAAGTTTGAAGACCTCTGATGTAGGGTCTCTTCCATCTGTTGAATTGCATAAGATGGAGAGAGGAGGACAGTGCCTCAGCTACAGAGATATGGTGCTGTCCTGCTCTCTCTCAGGCCACCAGGGCCATGCACACACCATTATGCTCTAATAAATGTATGTAAACATTTATCTCAGGCAAAACATTTTTTTGATTATTTACAGGTTAACAAAATTACAATACACCTGCCATGATTTTCCTGTACTCTGAGATGAGCTTTCGTCCTAGAGTACCCACTAAACTTTAAGAAATAAAGTGCATCAAAATGCTGATATTTCCAGCGGCGGCCGGCACAGGTAAGCGCGGTGAGGCGGGGCAGGCGGGGAAGCCAACAGATGATGGAATAGGTATTATTTATTTATTTATACCTATTCTGTCAGTTGTCCCCCCACTCCTTTCACAGCCCCACCCCACCGCTCCACTGTATTTACCTGTGCCGGCCACCGCTGGACATTTCCCTCTGACTACTGTGGTTCTTTCTGAAGCACTGCTAGACCCAGCACTTCCCCCTTTTATTGCGCATGTGTGCATGTATGGAGTAAGTGGAAGGGTTTCGGAACTGATATACTACTGAGTCTTGAACACTCCTCATTCTGAGTAGACTTTGCATGCTCCCTTGAGGTTAACTAAGAAGTCTGTAGTCCCTCTCATGCAGTAGTTATCATCTACCAAGCCCTTGCAAAATCAGTACTGAAGTGGCTCATTTCTACTGAAAGGTATACTGCTCTCCTTTGTTATACTTAAGTAGCAGTTGTAAGATTATCTATAGCTCTGCTAAAACCGTCAGGGTGGGTGATGAGATGTCTTCGCCGAAGAATGTTGGCTCTAGTGTTATCACAACAAGAGTCAAATGAGGGAGATCCTAACACAACTGCCCAAATGTTGTTGTATGAAGTCTCATTGAACGCTACCAGGATTTTAATTTTCTCACTGATAGGTTTAACCTATCAACACACATTCATGAGTCTACTCCTGGATTATAATTTGTCTCTAGTTGCACCCCTGTCACTGCAGATCAACAGAATGATCTGGACATCATCTGTGTACACATAAAACAGAAATCCAAAAGATTGCAGAAGGTGAACCAATGAAAAATCAAAATATTAAAACCAATAGTGATGAGGCCCATCCTTGAGGAACTTGGAGAAAGTTTAGCGCTTCCATGTATGATAAAACTATCACTATCAAGCTATAACTAACCTAGATTAGCCTAAACTGCTACACTTTTTTAAGTGTGATGGTTTGTAGGTACTGCTTGCACTGGCATTCGGCAAGAGTGGCTGAAGCTCGGGGTGGAACAGGCAGAGGTGAAATACCTTGGTTCCCCGCACTTATAGATTTACAATTAAGCTCTGCCCGAAGGTTATGTGTTTGGGGTCTTCAAAGAAGGAAGTGGGCTATTAGGTGCTATAAGTGGTGAGCTGGGTAGGCCATGTGAAAAAAGAACTGTGCTCATAGTCTGATTTTCATACCCGGTGGCAGGTGCACTGATAGTGCTGAAGTGGAAACACACAAGAAACATCTTCAGTGTGATGGACTCATTAAAGTGCTTGAGTGGGTGGTCCCACTCAAAATAGCACTGACATCAGTGATGAAGATCTTTTTCACGGAGTGACTCCCACCGCCCCTCCCACTCCGGTTTATGAGTTTATTAATAAATTGTGAAGGCCTACTAAGGCCTACTGTCTACAGACAGGGGCGGCCCCTTGCCTAGGGCATAGGGGCTATGCCCATCACTCTCATCATTTCATTATCATTAAATAGTGCTGAGTCTTGTACAAGCCAGTTTTGAGCCTCAGTACATGTTCAGTAGAAACCTAGACAATGCTACAGAGTCAGGCCCACAGCGCATGTGCAGGAAACCCTAGAGCTTAGCTTTGTTCAGCCCTCCAACCCCTACTAAACTGTATCAGACCCAGAAGTTCAAATGCACAGAATTTTAAAACTCCTCATGGTGCAGAGCTTACTGGCCCTGATTCAAAAGTAAGGGGTGATCATCAGTCACTTGCCTTTTATGCCACTCTTTCTTTTATATCTTAAGGATATCCTCAAAATTCCAAGAAGCTTGTGTCGGATTTTGAACTGTTCTAACAATATTGTTAAAGATCGGGAACTGCTGAGGGCGGGCTTTTGGCTGAGCTGGGGCACGGCAGGTTGGAAGTGCGCAGCACTGCGGGTCAAATGTTTTACAGTAACGTAATGTCCAGCAAAGTGAATTTAAACGAGCGCCTACGATCAGTACAGGGCGATGCAGGCTACCGGCTGAGTACGCCGTAACCACACCCACTCCTTCCTCTTCCAACGTCAGCCGCGGGATGCAGCTGTGGCGCTGAGCCACCGAGCTCCGCGAACATGCAAGCATTAGATGGGGAAAACCTGAGATGGGGAACTGAACCTGCACACTAGTCGAGCAGGGCAGCATGAGTACCGGTGTGCTCTTCTGCTCGTTTTGAGTAGCCCTGTTTGTTAACTTCGAGGTGCCCGTCCCGCCTGCACAGCTATAACGGGCTATTAATATCCTGACTTCAGTTTGGCCCCATATTTCTCTGAGAAGGATTATTGGCTGATCTTCATGCTAAACTTCACACTCCCCGAGCCTGGATACTCCCTGCAGTGCGGTGCCGACACCCGTGCTCCTCGGAGTTGCAGCTTTTTACTTCCAATATATATATATTTTTTCTCACTTATGCCATTGGGACCACCAGGTTTCTCTCCAAGAGAGGGTAAGTGCATGCATTTTCCTTACGCGCCGGTGTATGGGGGATCCCTATGCCACTTGGTTGAGGGTCGCTGGGGGGGGGTCCCAGAAATTAAACTTGGCCACCTTGTTGTTGGATTTGCGTGATAATTGCAGTATGCGATATCTTACCAAAGGCGCTAAAGGCACTGTAACAGCCCACACTGACTCCCCAAGCTTGGGCCAAAGGGTGAAAAAACTAGTCAGCCAGGCCGCTGCTTGAGCAAACCGCACTGCAGCTCTTAGGAAGGACCTGGATTTGAATCCTGAATCTGCTGAGATGGCAAACTCTGAGGTGGTCAAACAAGATCACCTTGGAGGTGTTTCGGCAGACCTTGACTCAAGCATCAGTATTAGTCCATTCTCTATAGCTTCTCCTAGGACAGGTACTTCTACTATTCCAAATCTGACCAAGCTAAAGACAGCGACCCTGGTCGATTCAGCTGGGGAAACCAAGGATCTTAAAAAGTATCCTCTATTTTTCAAAGCCAAGCCAGGCTTGTCATCAGCAGTGCAGGAGGCGGCAGAGAATGGGCCCCCTTCAATGGACAACCCCATGGATTTGTGTAAAGATGGGAGTGTTAGGGATCCTACAGAGGGCAGTCACTCTCCTTCTCCTTCTGCTTCTTTGTTTTTTGCCTTCCCCTGTGGGGAGCTCATCTGAATTATCTACTCATGTGGAAGACGTCCTGACCATCCCAGTAGAGTCTATAGCCTCGGACTCACAGGTATTGCAGTCTAAAGTCAGGACAGAACTGACTCAGGACAACTCCTCCCAAGACAATAGATCCTTCTCCATGCAATGGGATGCCAAGAGCCTCCTCAACTTGATTCTGGAGGAGATTCGAGACCTGAAAACCTCCCAATCTGCTGAAATTGCTGCAATTCACGCCTGTTTAACTAAAATTGAAGAAAATATGGCTCAGGTCCCGGTACGTCTTCTTGAGGCAGAGACAAGGATTTCGCAATTGGAAGATCAAGTCTCAACTATGAATAAAAAAGTTGTCGCCTTCCAGAGCAAGAGAACAGCACTGGAGTATAAACTGGAGGAATCGGAAAACCATTCCAGACGCTCTAATCTCCGCATTCGTGGAATTCCGGAGGGGCTTGAGGGCCAGCAGACTCTACAATGGGTTGATTTGTTTATTTAAAAAAAATGTCCTTCCTGAGTTTAATGGTGATCTGACTCTTATGCAAGCCCATCGGGTGGAAGCACATCTTCCTCCCAAAGCTAAATTTCCACGGACTATCCTGGTTAATTTTGGGGATTTCAGGGTTAAGGAACAAATTTTAACTAAAGCCATAAAACAGCGACAGTTTACTTCACCAGAAATTCCACTTTGTCGCATCTTCCCGGACATGTAGGCCTCCGCAGCTAAAAGGCGGAAAGAGTTTGTAAAAATGTTACATCTGTTCAAAGAGCAGGGAGCGCAGGCAATGATTGCTCAACAGAGCAAGTTAAAAGTGCTAGTCAAAGGCAGATTCCATGTCTTCTATAATGTCCCGGAAGCGCAGGAATTACTGCAACAAATTTCGATGGATAAATCTTAATGGCATATAGACTCCAGCGTGTTAATATAATGTCAAAGTGTTAATGTTATGAGCTTACAAATGTTTCCAAAAATGTTTTCTATCATTTGTATTGGACTCTTATACTGGTGCTTGTCCTTCTTCTAGTATATTCTCTCAGGCAGTGGTCATCTATTGCCTTCTAGTTTTTCTCTTTGCTTTATTTGCTCTTGTTTGTTTTCTTCTTTTTGAAGGGGGGTCGTAGGTAGTTTGGTAGCACTTGGCACAAAGTCATAGTGTCATAGTGCCAGTTAAGGGGTTTGGATAGCCTGTCAGGTATGAGCAGGGACGGTGGTCTGCTCATGGTGGCTACGGGAGGAGGGCGGGGTCACAGGGGTGGAAAAGGGAGAAGGGGGGGAAACTAAATTGAAATTATAAGCCGACGACATCATGCTCATTATTAAGCCTGAGAAGGAGGCTCAAGCAAAAGCTTTTGAGATCTTTGAGCAATGTGAGTCGCTTGGCGGATATAAAATAAATAAAAGAAAAACAGAAATTATACAGTGTGGTGGTGCACCTACAGATTTACATCTTGATATTCTCCCTTGCCTAAATACTAAACTGAAAAGATATCTGAGTGTTTACTTTACGGCGCAAATTTCTGAACTATATGAATTTCGCCCCACTTCTGCGAAAAGTCCAGGATTTATTCCTCCGATGGAATTCTCTTCCATTAACCATTTTGGGCAGGGTTGCATTGATTAAAATGTCTGTTCTTCCGCTGTTTAATTTCCTTTTCTCTGCGATTCCCTGTGTTTTAATGACCTCTTTTTTTGCTAAATTAGAGTCTACGTTTACATCTTTTCTGTGGGGAAGAAGGTCCACCGAATTGCACTTAGCACTTTATATGAGGAGCTGGAAAATGGTGGATTAGCTCTCCCAAATTTTAGGAATTAATATTTTGCATATTTTGCACAATATATGTCCAGATTTAAGCCCGAACTACAATCGGTTCTTTTTATTAATTATTTAATGAACTTAATCTGCAAAGAGAATCAGATCCACTGCCTATTAACAATTGTTAAATCTCCTAAATTAGTATGGTATAAGTGTATACAGTGGGTTTTCCATAAACGCCAGGCATTTTATAGAAGATACTCTATCCCCGCAATTAACTCCCCAACTCCGTTATCTGGTCCTATCTTACTATCTGGGATCAGGGATTCATCCATAATCACACAAAAATGGGCCAAGGCTGGCTTTCGGAAAATCTCAGATTTTTTTAAGGAATGATAGATGGTTGAACATAGCTGAAATGTCTCATTTAATTCCAAATGACTTCCTTCTCCTCGGGTCATATAAGATTTTGAGTAAATTCCTGAGTAAACTTGATTTGGTCCAGATCATCGGACAGAAATGCTGAGTATATGATCTATTAGAAGATATTGAATTTAAGAAACCCAGGGAATGGAAAAAGCGTTTAGCCTCTATCAAGGGTATCGATCGGCGGGGAAGGCCATAACGAAATGGGGAAAACATGAGGAGATGGAAATTACAGCAAGTATGTGGGCAGCAGTTAATAATCCCACTTTTAGTATGTTAAGGGGGGCTAAATGGCGAAGGATGTTATTTTTTTTAGCAAATGGCTACTTTATAGAACTCCACTTTTTCTATCTAAGGTTTACCCCAATAAATCAGGGCAATGATTTTGTTGCCTTAACAATCCTTCAGCCAATTGGACACATATCATACTACAATGCCCCTTGATCCAGAGGTTCTGGAGAGACATTTTTTACTATTTGGAAGCTGAATGCTTCATTACACCAGGTTTGAATACTCGGCAGATAGTGTTTGGCTATGACCCAGACCTTCTTCTTTCAGACAAGATGATCAAATTATTATATATTGTAATGGCTGTCGCCAGATCACTTTTGCTTCAGAGATGGCGATCGGACCTTAAATTATCTAAAAATGAATGGGTCCGGAAAATGAAGCAGGTCAAAAGAAGTGAACAAGCCTATGCACTGCGAATTGGCAGACTTAAGAAGTTTGAGCGGGTCTGGGCAGACTATTTTGATTAAGATCTCAAAATCTAGTTTATATCTCATGAGGGTTTTTTTTAGCATGTTCGACTCCTAGGTATTGTAATTAGCATTTTTATTATACAACATTTATTAATTAACACAGGATGAATTAGTATTTTAGCCATACTTGCTGATGTCTCTGTATAAGCTTAAGGTTTCTAAGGTCTAATCAATTGTCTAGTTTGTGTTAAATATTTGGCAGTGGATGCTGTTCCAAGATATTATCCGTTTAATTTTTTTCTTGTTGAATACTGCCTGAAATGTTTATATTGTTTATTCTTTATTGACTTTAGGATTTATTGTTTTTCGGTAAATCGGTACTATTTAACAATTCTGTATAATTTGACATATTTAATGAATTTTCTGGATGTATGTATGGATAAAAAACTTATTGTTATATGGATTTCAATAAAAAATAAATATATATATTGTTAAAGATAATTTCCAATGGTATGCTTTACGGTTTTTCGTTTTTTATTAACCCTATAAACACTGTATGTATCTGTAAATAGTTGTTCTTACTGATTATTGTGTTTAAATAACTTTCTTATTTCCATCTAGCTTTTTTTTTTCCAGATGCATACTTTGCAATTTTCAAGAAACCTGAGAGTTCAAATATGGTTGCCGGGTATAGAAACTCTAAGACATGCTTGGGTCACTTAGTTTGCTTCACTCAGCCTTGAATTGAGTGCTCTTAAGTCGTTCTTTAATAATCATCCATCACATTTGCGACCAAGGAACCAACAGCAGCAGCAATGGGTGAGATTAGGTAAAGTGAGGTCGCCTTTAGGCTTTCATGCTTGGTACCTGGTAAGAGTTCACGCCCATCCTCTCAGTACCCTCAAGGTTCCAGCGGGAACACATAGCCCTCCCGTCACTTCTGGAGTACAATCCATGTTCATAACCCTCACATTTTATACTGCCTAAAGATACATATTTTGCATGCATACCACTTTCCCCATTGGTTTTAAAGCTACAGGCTTAGATGGTGGAAAAATGAGCCATGGGTTCAATCCTGACTTTCTCTGTGACACACCTGATCTTAGTATAATCACATCTTCTGTCTTTGACTTTAGTTCTCATATCTCCTAAAATGGTGAGCGCATTGAAGCGGGTTGTGCGCTGGGATTACCTGTGTACAATCTATAATGATGCAATTCAACTGCAGTAATCAAGTAGACATATCATAAAGTGTGCATCATCGAATTTATGAACTTCGCTCTTTTATCCTTTTCTTATGAGTAGTCCTGCAAGGTTAGGCCCCTGTAATCATTGACGAGCTGTCCCCTAAGATTGTTTATTAATACAAGATGTAGCACGCAGTTTCCGTTTTCTTTAAATGCTGTATTATTACCTGTAATAGAGTGTAGATGTTGTCACTGGAATCATAGACTGTTGGTCGATCTGTTTTGTTTTAGAGAGTGCAGTTTCTTGACAGGAGTTTAAAGTTTGCAATAGGGTGGAATAGGGTTTTTTTAGTATGGTATTTTAGATGCCGTGTTTAAAACCTGAGCATTCTGTCTTTTCTTCTGGCCAAATTAATAATCTCGTTCCAGATGGTGACCAGTGTGGTTTCTGGCATGCGTGTAGTGCAACCCTGATAAGTGCTATTAAGGAATGTGCAATCATTCACGAATTGTTGATGAATTACAATTTGTTTCCAGGGGTCACATCTAATGGGTTCTATAGTTCTCTCCCCCCAACCTCTAACCATGCCAGCTCTAGACCAAAACTATACCCAAAATCTCGGTTTGGACAACCATGTGCAGTAACCTGCTAAGCACACTATATATGTGATATATCATAAGAAATACCATAAAGTGACCTGCAGAGCTGTCTGTTCAAAGCTTCCAGCATCCTGAAAACCATAAAAGTGTGTTTGTCTCTCACACTTCATCAACGATCACACTGCTACACGCTGGGTCACATAACATGATAAACACACCTCGGTGGTCATCACGCACCACATCGAAACACTTACCACATTGGATCAAAACAAAGACAACATCTTTCCAACCACACACCCACACAATGCAGTGTGCTACCCATGTAGGCAAGCACTTCAGAGCCCCACATAGGGGTAGTAAGCTCTATGTAAATGCTGCAATACAATTCAATAAGCTGGTTGTGGTGTTCACACCCACACAGTGCGTAATTTGTAAAATAGTAAGTGCCAGGGCTCTGACCAGGAGGCCACTGCAGCTTGAACCACCCATCACCCTTGTCATCGCTGCCAAAACAACTGCTAACCATCTCTATCACATGTAAATGCGACAGTTCCGAATTTTCCAGGCCCCCAGAGCTAAAGGAATGGCTGGGGAGGCAGGTATTAGCAATTTTAATGTATATTGCATTCCTAAACGTCCGAAGTTCTGCCCATCTCTAAATTAGATGAGTAGCGCCACCATGTGGTAGACTCCTACAAGTATGGTGTTGACAATTAGGTGCCGGTGCCCAGCACCAGTAACCATTTAAGTGCCGGTGCTGAGCACCGGCTCAAATTAAGCACTGCACCCCCATCCTTTTACAACATACATAGGGATGGAGTAGGATGAGGAGAGTCTAATCCCACCTTCTTCCTATCTTGACAAAAGCTGGAGGTGGGGTCAGTATACGTGACCCCACCCCAGTCTCTGACACTTGCTGCAATTCACGTCAGTAATGTAAGCCCTACCACTTTCACAATTCACCAGCCACCACTGCCTACAGGACTGTAAACACCCCAGATGGGTTCTATAATTGTGTCAACCTGAGACCCTAACTAGAAGCATTATATATTGCAAAGAGCATCACTCTTAAAATCAAGAACTTCGTTGAAGGGCATCAAGATTTTCCTTTTTGTGGGTTTAAATTCAGCGAAACAAGCTCGGTGAAATACATTTCAGGTGGTGGGCCAAGAGGTGCTGACTCTGGGCATCTCTTCTTCTGTTTTGAATCCGGACCTGCTAAGGTGGCAAAGGATGGCAAATCATATGTTTTCTTGAAGCCAAGGTGGCTAACCTATTCTGGAGGGGCATAAGAGTGCTCCCGCAAAGAGGCACTGTGTGGCTCATTAGGTGCAGAATGGGGGTTGAAGAGACCAAAGTTACTGTTTGAGACCAGCTGCAGTTCAATAGGACCAATTTTCAAACATTGTGGATGGACCTGTCCTAGATATATGCCTTGGAGGTGTTTTCCAAAGTTGCATGACATCGTCCTGCCCAACTGCCTCCTGTTGTCTTCCCAGAATTCCTTCCCCACTTCTCTCGATTTAACCGAGTTTCTCACCACACAGTCACCATTCCTCCTTAGCGATTCCTTTAGGGTGATTGATGGGGGCAGTGAAAGCCTTTTTTAAGTACCATATTCTATGAACATTATTTTGTTTCTTTCGCAAGGCAAACTTGGGAATGTTAAGTTAAATGAGTGAATTAAACTCATTAGTTTATTTTGGAAATTAGGACTGTGTGACTGTTTCCCTGGTGTGCTGTTGTGCAGTTAGTGTCATTAATAAAGATTTTACAAAATAAGCGCAAAAAGCCTTCCTCTGTTTTTATGAAAACAATGCTTTCCTGCTATAATTGACCACCATTTCTTTCCTCACTTTACACTCTTGATGGTCAGCCTTTCTTTGAAAGTATGAGTTCTAATCATTCATTGGGCTCCCCTCATGTACCTCACCAGGGGACATATTAGCAAGGGCTGGCGATATAATTAGCGCCGCTTTAGCGTCCGTGTTTGGGAATATCGCAATATCATCAAGGACACACTAGCGCGTGTTTCCTTGATGTAGAGCCCGTTTTTTCACAGCCTCGCCTCGCATCACTAATGAGATGCAAAAGAGGCGTGGCTGTGAAAACAACACATGTTAATATCTTGAAGGCAGCTTCGCGATATTAACAAGGAGGTGCAGCGATAAAAAAAATCGCTCTGCCTCAGCCTTAACTCAGGAATTTAACACCTGTTAAATTCCTGACTAACGCATACTTTTAATGGGATATGGAATATGCTGATAGGACCACAGGGTCCTATCAGCAATGTTATCACTGTTTTCAATGGAACATCGCTGGAAAACCAGCGATGTTCCATTGAAAACACCGCTATCGCTGAAATATTATCGCCATAGCGCTATGCGTTGTAAATATAGCGTTATCATGGCAATAATATTCAGCGATAGCTGGCGATAATATTTCTATCGCTATGAACGGCCAGCGATAATTATCGCTGGCCGTTGATAATATGCCCCCTGGTGATTTGAGATTGGTTTGGTAATACTGATAGTGCTCACTTTGTACTGGAAATGTTCAGCCCCCTACATCTCTTTTCTATCAAATTCTAGAGTAATTTCTCATTTATCGTTTTTCAATAAACATTTCAAAGAGACAGCTGTGTATCAGGTTCAGGAGTTATTTGTGGCTGTACCACTTGCAAAGTATGATTCATCCTGGTATGAGAATAGATTCTTTAGTGGCAGCTGTCGATGACTTAAGATGGCAGTAGGTGGAGGCACAGCCATTCTCGACTGCCTAAGCCAGTGCTTGACTTGTAAAAGAATTAGTGTTGTTATCCAAAGTTTTGAAAAGAAGTCAGCGCTATGGCGTATTGTATGCCGGTGTGCTGAATGCCGAGGCTGCGCAGTTTTGATTCAACTTCACTTTAAGACACAACCAGACATTCCCTACCCCTTTATCTCACTCTTGCAGGTTCCTGCTTTCATCCTTTGTCACATTTCTTTCCTCTTCTTCTACCTCCTTTATTTCCAGGATGTGTTTTTCTTTCTCCTGCTCTGGGTCAATGTCAGGAAAAAAAAGTGCCGTTCCCAAAAATGAATGCAGCTGGGCCCTATCTGCAACCACTGACTCAAATTAAGTATTCTTCTAAAATCTGCATGTGTGTTTTAGAAGTGGACTCACATAGACTCATGAAAGGGTCAAAAAGACGACTACGCCTTGGATATAATTATCAGTACCCAGGTGTGGGCTGGACGGGACTTATACGTCTGACAAATGGGTTTAGAAGGAGTCTATGTGCCTGATTTAGAGTTTGGTGAACCGGCTATTCTGTCACAAACTTGGAGGATACCCCATTCGCCTAATAAGAAGTGTATTATATCGTAATGCAAATGCAATTAGACGGATGGGATATCCATCAATTTTGTGGCAGAGTAACCTGTTCACCGAACTGTAAATCAGACCCTATCTATAGATTCACTAGATGAAGGTATTGTCCAATGCCATGGAGAAAAGGTGGTTCTTTACAGATTTCCTTATTTTCCTTATTTTAGGGCTGTTGTTTGACACCAGATCTTTCTAACAGAACTATTGCAAACAATATACATAGCGTGATCATTAGGTCAACCATTGTTTTTCTTCGATCAGCCTCTTTCAACCATTGGCTTAATATTTTGTCAGCCACACCAGCCCAGAGGGTGTCAGGGGTCACGGCAGCTCCGTTCGCGCTGGCAGGCGCTAAGATGGAGAAAACTACATTTCCCGGCAGCCTCGGCACGCCGCCAGACGTCGGACGCCGATCACCGCGATCCACGTGATGCGGAAGTGGTGATATGGCGAGGCAGCAGGAATAAACGCTGCCGATTATTCCGCCGGAATTGTGGTCCTCGCTGGCTGTCTCCTGGTCCCTGAGGTCTGGTAAGGGTGCCATTGGCACCACTCGTTCCATTTGTAGAGTGTTCCTTGAAGGTGGTGAGTTCTTTTGCAGCCTTTCTTCTACGCTTGGGAACACTTGTTCTATGAGGAGCGCGCTGTGCTTCCCGTGTCTTTCCTCCTGAGAGTTGTACACTAACTTGCCAAAAGCTCTTATGGGGAATCAAGGACGCTCGCCCTGTTGGTTAAATTAGTACTGAACTGCTTTAATGTCATGGTGTGCTTTTCCCTACGTTGGCGAACTCTTCCCTGCATAAGTTTGCAGAGTTCATGCGAGGGAAATTACCACTAGATCCTATACGAAGGAGGGGTCGCCCTCAGTCCACAGCTATCTTCTATGACATTGCACGAAGTATGAGTGACGTAACTCTACTGGAAGTGTACCTGTTTCTACCAGCTGATGTTGGCAAACTATTACAGTTAATCATTGTGTGCATCGCTGTACTGCTTACCTCCTTTTGACTATCGCAGCCAAAAAACACGTTGTTTGTGATATCCTTTCATTTCCACAGGGGTGACTGACAGAGCCAAGGTTTTCCCTCATGTACTAAGCCGCCAACAGGCATAGAGGATTCATGCTCAGCACCCCTGTTGGTTGGTCATCGTTATTTTCCTTTACAGGTTAGTGGAAGTATGGGTACTAGAGAACAATAGAGCGAGAGGGAGAAGAGGTGTAAGGTTCTTGCAATAACCCTTGTTCATCTTTGTGTCTCATACAGGTCTCCCTCCCTGCTGTCCCCATCCTTCCCTTCCCCTGCTTAACCACCCTTTAGTCTGCGCATTATTTGTATCCAGACTTGGGGCTGTTGAGAGGTGGACCACTAGAGCATCGATTCGATCCTGAGGATACGTTCAGGCCTGGGACAGAGGGTTATTAATTTCTCACCTAATGCAGTTGTATTTTGGGGTGCATCCTTTGACCTCCACTTGAGTGTTTGTATTGAATTACATAAGGAACTAATTTATGAATATAGCCCTTGCTGTAAAATTCTGCTGGCTCTCTTTGATGTGTCTTGATATAATATGCCAGCACATTAAATCAAGACCTATTGGCTTTGCCAATGCATGTTTAAAAAAAAGCACCCTGCACGACCGTGGGAAAGGCCTTCAGCATAGACCCTCTCGGAATCAGAAACAACTTGGACTCCCCATCAGTGATTCAGGAACAATGATGTGGGGATTTGGAAACAGAGCAGGAGAAGTTGGTGTGTCAGTGGACCAGAGAGTGACAATAGTAGATTGTAAAGTATCATGAAGAAAAGCAAGAAAAGACAGGTGTATAATTTGGGAGAAATACGTCATCATAAATATCAGAATGCTGCTAAAAGATGCCTGGCCATGAAGTAAAAAAAACTGTCAAGGCATCAGCAGTAGATAAACAAGTTAACCCAATTACTCTGAGGTGAAGGACCTACCAATGAGAAGATGGCCCAGGAACGGTTGTACCACTCACTGCCATTCTCTTTCTACTTTGCAGCACTAGACATATCACATTGTTATCTTCCAATGATACACACATTATTGGAAGAATTTGATTTATGACCTGAAGGATAGATCCACTTCTTTAAAGGACTACCACACAAGAGTCAATAAGGCAGCCACATCTGAGATACTCCAGCCACGAGGGTGACATAGTGATCTCAGATAACTGAAAACCATTCAATGAACCTGGATTCAGAGGCACTCCTATTTCCAGAAGAACACAAGATTATCAGTTTAATAGTAATTGTTTACATGGTGACAACTTGACAAAAGCCGTGCCAAAATAATGTATATTTTTATAAAAAAATGTAAATAAAAGCTTTTTATGGCACAAAGGTCCTGGAGAGGAGAAAGGGAGGCTTTTTCAGAATTCTTCGCATTGTGGTGCATTTACTATTATACAGACAATGAAATGGCAGACTATAAACACCAAGATGCAAAGTAGTGGGAGCTAAAGGCTAGGACGTGCTAAAGACCTCATGCCTCCACATGCAAGTTTGACAACTCATATTTGGAGAACTTCGTGAAAAAGCCTTGTTAGACCTGGCATCTTTTGGTGTGTTTTCCTGTCTTTTTGCTTCTGATCTCCTGTTTTTAACTGTGTGCTGAACTTCATTTTTGGTGGGTTAAGGACTCTATGGACTTTACCACTGCTGATCAGTGCTGAAGTGCATGTGCTCTGTGTCTGAATGGTAATGATATTTTGTTTCACCATTGCATATTTGATTTACTGGTTAAGTCCCTAGTACAACCCACCACATGTGCACAGGGCTTGTAACTCAAATGCTACTAGTGGGCCTGCAGCACTGATTGTACCACCCACATGAGTAGCCCTTCAAACCTGTCTCAGGCCTGCCACTACAGAGCTTGTGTGGACAGTTTAAACTGCCAAGTCGACCTGGCAAGTTCACCTACTGGCCAGGGCCAAACCATCCCTTTCATTACATGTAAGTCACATATACAGTAGCCCCTAGGTATCCCCAAGGGCAGAGTGCGATGTAGTTAAGAAGTAGGACATGTACCTTTGAGCTTACATGTACTGGCATTGAAAAACTTCTCAATGCATTTTTCACTACAGCAACACCCTTCTCTTCCACAGGTCAGCATTGGAGCGGCCTTGTAACACTGTACAAGTATAACTTCCAATTGAGAGCAGAGAGAAAATTGGAATTTGGTGTCTCTGGATTCACAATTTTAAAACACATCTCTTAGTGAAGTTGGTTTTTAAATTGTAGGTCTGAAAATGCCACTTTTGGAAGTTGGCATTTTCTTACATTACCCATTCTGTGTGTCTGCCTGTCACTAAAAATACATGTCTGGGTGGGGTGACAGCTGGGCTTTGTGAATTCACTATAGACCGTCACACACAAAGGGAGTTCAGGTGTGCCCTGCATACCCTGATGGCCCATCACCAGGCTGATGAGGCTTCCTGAACTAGAGTGGTGGGAGGAGCTGACACTTGCACCTGAATAGGTCTGAATTTGCATACACCCCTGTAGTGTGTGACGCATCGACCACAACTTACAATGCAGCCCAACTTTGATGCAGCACCTCCGAAAAACCGCCACTGTGTGAGTTTTGAACACCGCCTCACCGAAGTCGGTGACGCACTGTTTAGACGCCGATGCAGTCCCGGCGCTTTCGACCGACACACCAACTTCAGCCAGAGGTTCGACATTGATGCTGTGGAATCGATGCATCGCGCTTTTGACCCCCACGCCACTCCGCCTTCAGGAACCGAAGCCTTGCACAAGCAACCGACGCATCACCTCCTCTGCGCACTGCATCGCCCCTGAGCGGCAAAGCTTCAACGACCTTGCACAGCCTTCAGGAACCAACGCACCACCTGAATCCGTGACACCCCACCTCCTCTGCGCCTCACATCGTCTTCAATTTTCAATGCACCCAAGGTACTGTCAGGTGGTCCATGCTCCATCACGGTCGAACGGAACTTTTGGATTTGTCTCGGTCAAGCGCAACGAGATGGCCCCAGTTGCAGCTATTGATTTCTAAGCACTGAATTTTGATTTCATCTTGAAAAATTCTTATTGTGACTTATTTTAGATTTTTGTCGTTTTGGTCTTGTTTTACTCAGATACATTTTGGCTATTTTTCTAAACTGGTGTGCAGTACTTTTGTGGTGTTTTCACTGTGATACTGTGTGTGTGTGTTTGTGTGTGTGTGTGTGTGTGTGTGTGTGTGTGTGTGTGTGGGTGTGCGTGTGTGTGTGTGTCTGTGTATGAACAAATACATTACACATTGTCTCTTTAGTTTAGCCTGACGGCTCTGTATAAAGCTACCAGAGGGGGAGCACAGGTAAACGTTTAGTGTATAGTTCACTTACCCTGACTAGAGTAGGGGTCCCTACTTGTACGGGGTGCATACCTCTGCCAACCAGAGACCCCATTTCTAACAAGCCATATGAAAATATGCCCATTTTCCCAAAGCATTTCCAGAAAAGATGCCAAAAACCTTCTTCTGTTCCAATTTCTTGTCTGAACCCCATGGCTGATTGGATTGCTCATTGATAGACTGCTGGAGTAACTCAGGTACAAGGTCATATTTTTCTTTTCTTTTTGCATTTTATTCCAAACCATTGGTCCTGGTTTAGATCTTGGCGAATGGGTTACTCCATCACAACAGTGACGGATATCCTATCCGCTGAAATATAAACCCCATTATAGCCTGTGATCTGAATGAGGCCCATAGTTTGGCCAGCAGCTTTTATTTTTAAGCGCAGCCACCTATAACTTCTAGCCAAGCATAAAAATAAAAACCTCAATGGTACAATCTCAAAAGTTGGCTGATGACTCACTCGTGACAGTTTAACCTTGTGACTCACCAACATTTCAGCCTTCTCCCTAAGTTATATTAAAGGAGGCAGTTACAAAAATGGCGAGAAATACCAAAAGTTCATCATCTCCCACATATGCTTCACATCCTATTACATAAAGAACCAATAGTCAGATGTTCTAAGCATTTGCAAACACTCCAATTGGGGTTTGCGACCATTGATATACTTTACCCTATGTACCAATCCCATTTTAGAAGTTGGAAACGTTTTTATGACTCCTAAAATAGGATTGTGAATACATATTGATACAGTATCTGAAACGAGCATGTTGTAGGCACCCAATCCAGTCCCAAGACATTGAAAATTTACTGACACCTCAAAGGCGGTGGCAACCCACTCACAAAAGGAAAGGGGACACATTGGGATCCCTTCCTTTTCGTGAATGTAAAAAGAAACATTTGTTGAAAAGTAAACAGTGGTCCAGTGATTGTTTAACATCTAAATAGAGTTGGCTTTAGCAGCTCCTTGCAGGAGAATTACTCGCTCATATTATCTGATTTTCTGGTTGATGTATCCTTCCGCCTGCTGCAGTATTTGCATTGCAATGTATGAAGGACTATTTTACAACTCAAAAGTACACTGAATCATCACACATGAAATGTATCATATCAGAAATCCATTCTATACAGAAATCAACTTTGCTTTTAATATGGAGCCTTCTTTTTAAAGATTTTAATCTGGACTCAATATATAAGCAAGACCTATTGGCTTTGTCAACACGTGCTAATGATCTGTACATTTGTATCTTGTTTCTATAGATTACTGATTGCAACTGCGATGGATCACATTAGTGTATTTGCAAAGGGCTCATGTGTAACAATTGCAAATGTGCATTTAAACTAATTCTCTACATACTTTTGTTTTAGTGCAAAGTTAATGCTAGTGTAACTGTCACAGGCTCCCATGTTCCCCTACTTATCTTCGCCGTCCTACAAGCGGGTCATGGCCGACATGGCGAGCAGAGCACTGCCCTAAACTGACATGCTTCTGGTCTGAGAAAATAGCAAGGCTATTCTTGAGTCAGTCACGTGGGCCACAGAAGTGTCTTCAATTAAGAACCGCTCGTCTCACATATCTAATCTCGTTCAGGAGAGAATTAAAAAATCCGTTTTGTTTGCCCTAGGCAATCTCATTATCTCATCTTAGTTGCCCTGGTCTCTTGTGGGTTTTGCTGTGCCTGAAGGCGATTAAGTTTCCAATGCTGTGCATTAGAGATCACAAAATCACATCAGACAGATGCAGGAAATATGAGTAATGTGAAAGAAGAAAGAATGGAAAATGAATGACAGAAGACTAGCAAGAAAGTCCCCAGTAAAAACCCCAGAGAACTGAAAGCAGACTCTAGCCCCTTCCAGGATAACATAGGGCATCCGTTCTCCGGGATGGGCAAATATTTGAACACGCTCTTTTTTTTCAGCCAGATGAAAAGAAAAAGCAATGGATACAGAGACAACCAATGTATTTAGTTTTTTTCTTTTATATGACGACATCTGGAACCAATTAACAGAAATAAAGCCTCGAGGACCTCCTTTTGAAGAATTAATAAAAAGTGCATACTATTACATGATTGACAGAAGAAGACGAGGTACAAAAATATACAAACATGTGACTGAGTCTTAACCTGGCAATAAGAAACCTACACCAAGATTGCAAAGCCCTGGGGCAGACAAAGAGGTTTCATTAGGAAAAGAAAGAGAAGGTTTCATGTCATTTTGCTGAAATCCCGTGCATGGCATTTGCTTGTAGGAGTGGGTGAATTGTGACATCCTTTGATGAATTATCTTTAGAAAGCGTTATTTTAAAGAATGCGCCTGATATTAAAAATGCAGAATTACATATCTATTTGCAATATTTTGTTATACTTCCCTCTTACTTGCTGTGCCTTCCCTTATCCATGGGGTGACACATATCATTGTACACGCACCATGGTGTTTTAGAGAAGTGTGGCTCAATGATTAGAGCGGCAGACCCTGATGCAGAGGTCTAGCCCGGGTCCCCGCCTCGGCGGGTCTTGGGCTCAAAATTCCACGGACCTGATAATTCTCGCCGCGGTGCCATTCCAATCATGGAGTCCCACTCTGCAACTCTGGGCAATAGCTTGCTTAATCTCCACAACGGCCCCCACAACGCTAAGGATGCCTGGCCCCCACCTTGGGGGTGTCCAGGAGTGGACGCCTCACAGGGAAAGCCAGGATGGGTTCCACAGCGTTATTCGTACAAGCGCCTTGAGACCCTTGCGGGTGAGTAGTGTGCTATACAAGTATCAATTTACATTTGCTGAAATGATAGAAGGATGGATCTCAGGAGCAGATGTGCCCATTAGATGGAATCCGTGAACAAAAACAGAATCTGCACCCAGAATGCAGAAGTGTGCTGGGACTTTTGGACTATGAACAGATGAGTGGTGGGTGTGAGGCTGTGAGCTAAAGTCTTTCAGTACATGATAAACAGAGTTCAAAGTATAACAAAATGAAACAGGGCACTGTGCCACGCGGTATTGTGGACTCGGAGGGACGAGGTCAAAGCAAAGTAGAGATTAATTACCTCCCAAGCCCCTAGGTGCTTGAGACAAACAATCAGCTTTAAAGAGAGCATTAAGTACAATTGTAAAATAAGAAGTTGCATGCTTTAAGTGCAAAAAAGAAAAATTACTTAATCGGAAAGCATTGCTTCAAAAAGTAGTGGCACAATTTTAAAATGAAAGTAGTGGATCTCAAATCCAGATTGCCCCCCCTCGCGCTCACTTTGAAGTTGTTTAATGGCACTATCAATAAAAATCAAATGAACCAACGCTTGATGTATCAATCAATCAAATGGTTTATGATCAGTTGTTCTTCATAAGGGCATTATGCTGTACTGGTCTGTATATCCTTCGGTGTCTTAATATGTGTCAAGCTGCCCACCAGAGTTGTGGACCACCAGCGGCGGCTCTTCTGCTCACTAGCAGTGTAAAAGAAAAAAGAAAATGATGATAACTGAAGTTATCTTCATTTTATTTTTAGTATCGTCATGGCGGTTCAGGGCTTCGCTCGCCGGATGTTGGGGAGGAGGGGGCGTTGCTGCACTCTAAATTGCGCACAAAGCTTTGGCTGGCAGTCTTGGCTCGGCCAAACCCTCATGGGCACTTTTCATGCTGTCCATTACAGCCTGGGGGCAGAGAATGCCCGGGCTCCCTGTCCCTGTCAGAGCGCCGGACCACAGCACTCAGACCAATCACAGTGCAGCGTTGCGATTGGTTCGGGGGAATCTGGGTGCTTATCAATTACAACACTGCATTGCAGCGATGTGATTGGCTCAGGGAAGCCTGGGTGCTTACTGGAAGGCGCACAGAGGAGACATGGGATAGATGGAGGAGAGATGCGGCAATAAGGTAAGTAATTTTTTTTTTTTCGCGAGACCCCGCCCATCCCAATACCGTACCCCACCCCCCTGTACCATACCGCCCGCCACTGTGGACTACCTCCTCACAGCCAGCCTTCAACACTGCCCTAAAACTAATTTTTTCTGGCTGGTCTATCCCAATGAAAACAGTTTCAAATTAAAGCTTCAATCCTGCCTGCCTTTTTGTAATTACAATTAGAACACTCGATTTGTGAGCGCCCCTTTGAAGACAATGGAGTATCTGAGGGCTAATACTGGTTGGCATAGGCCTCCTGCTCCAATATTTTAATGTTTGTCTTTGTGTTTCTCCCTTTTTATTTTATTACATTCTATCCTGAGAGGGTGGGATATTCTAATAGGCTTATAGGTCTTCTGCCTCCGCCTTGAGGATTGTGTGCACATATTTCAAAGCGGCATGTCAACAGTTGCAGAAAGGCCTGATTAATCCTAGAAAAGCTACTTTCTCTACGGTATGGCTCACAGATGATCTGACTCTGACATCTATGGCTTTAAGTGGGGTGAAAAAACTGGAGGGTCTCTAAAAGGGGACGGGCAAACCTGCTAAAGGTGCATGCAAAACTGTTAGAGGAGCGTTGGCTACACAATTATTAATGAGAACTGGAATTTTGTGCTTAATTAATTCATAAAGTCTCATTGAACAAAGGGTAATAAAATAGCACAGAAGTGTATTTAATTGCCATAAGCAATACAAACAATAAACACTTCAGAATACATATGCAGAGTTGAATGGGGCAATGCTAATCATTTACATGTGTTGGAAATAGCAAAAATCCGTAGAAATCTGTTTCAGGGTTTCCTAATACCCCAGAAGGTATTTATTGTGTCTATTGTGCTGAGGTTTCACACAACATTGTTCCCTTTTCACTTTCGTCAGCCAAAACGTGACATACAGCTTAGAGTCAAATGTTTCAGGTGGAGCACTATTGAGTATTACACATAAGCATGAGCAACATGTGTCTGTAACAAGTGAGGCCCTTATTGGCATACGAGGAACTCATTTATATATTTTCTTCTTGAAGCAACATCACTATTTGGTGGTCCAGAAGTCAGGGAGTTTGATAGCTTCTGCCTCTGGTACATCTTGCAGTCCTTATAAAGGTGTCCAGTCCTTGTCAGGCTCTTGTTCAGAAACTTTACTACTTTGTAGAGTTATACCAGCCTCATCACCAGTTCCTTGACCTGCAGAAGCTTCCTCTGTAATACGTTGCTGCTTCAGGGATGGTAGGAAGTCAAACATTGAAGGTTGCAGAGATTTGTGCTTCAGAGCATATAAAGACCAGTAACCATTTTAAATTTAGAACCCCCTTCTTGAAAATTGTGCTGATGTATCTAGAAAGGAATTTCAAATCATATTATTTTACTGGTTTGAAGTTTCTGATTGATAAAGCCTTGTGTCATGCAATGAAAATATTTAGCTTCTTATCTGTAACCAAAAGGGAACAGTTTGCTCCAGTGATCAATTAAACATAGTCGAAGTGCCATCTGGCAAACAGATATTTGTATTCATTTAGCACTGCTCCTGGAAGGATCTCCCATTGTGCAGTGTATGTTGCTGCAAAATTAGGTCAACACTTTGATATTTCAATTTTAAATTAGTCACAAGTACTTGCATTGCGAGAGTTAGAAAAGTTACCTAAGAGTTTTAAGCACTGAATTAAGGAATTAATAAGGGGAAAGAAATTGTAGAGTGTGCAAAGATTCATGCAAACCTCTGAATTAACTTTCCCTATTAAAGGATATCTTCACTCAGAGGGACATCTAGCCACTCACTAAAAGATATTTCATGCTACCCCGCTCAATGCTGCTGCTTGTATCGATTTCAAACCGGGAAAAGGTTGAGAGGATCAATCTAGGATTTAAACATATGCCTATGGCTGCCAAATATGGATTTGTGGAACAGATGTATTAGCCTACTGAGCCACCAGACCCTATGTGGTATGCTTTCTTTACAGGTGGACCCTGTATGAGCATGAGTAAGATAAGGCGACAGTACACAGTGACCTATGCTTCCCCTACTGCTCTGGCAAACTTATGCATTTCAAAGTATACATTTAGAGAAACAAATGCAAAAGGAAAACATGTAACCAGCTACATTATTGTTAAATGTTGTTCATTGCATATAAAGACAGAATAATTGCTGAGTTGGAAAAGAATACATCAGGACACGCCACACTTTATACTTTGTTGTTCGAGCATCATCTTCTAGCTATTGTACAACCTCAACACATGTATAAATGGCAAGATATTGTCTTGGAGAAAGATGGCAAAAGAGGGTTTCACGGAAGGGCAGCGAGGGTGGACCCAGACAGGGCATTGACAAGGATCAACACATACGAAAGGCCTACCCCACACAGGGCCTTGTCAAAAACATCATGTTAATGTTATGTGGATGTGTATATGTAATTTGAAAAATACGCTCACCATTCTAACAAGAATGGTTAATGCATTTATTTAATTGCTAGTCGAGCTAGAACTGATATTTTCTCTGATGAACTGCATATTTTTTATGTAAAGCAGCAAAGGCACTTATTGTTTTTTATAGGTGAGGAGTTTGCTACAGATTGATGCAGAGGAACAGAATTTGCTTGTATGTAGTTGAATATTGTCATAATGATGTTGGTGGAAGTGCTTGTTTGCGTTTCAGTTAAGTTGGCATTAGAGGCAATAATCAAGTGCTTGTACTCATTTCTTGTAGTTTTTAGCTAATTGCGTTCAATGAAAGGTTGTTTTGTTAATGTTCCAAGTATCAACTTTAATTAAAACAGCCTTTTTTGGCTAGGTTTCTGCTATAGAGATATCATATACATACATATTAATATTACTATGTTGAGTTTTATATATAGCTCTAGCCAGACCCGAAGGTATCAGAGCACTTGACATGTTATGTGATAACGTTTACAAGAGGTACATGAGGGGCTTCATGAGTCAATGTTGAACAAAACTAAACATACATACATACATACATACATACATACATACATACATACATACATATAAAAGAGATAACATGAATGACTACCTACTTTCATCGTAACCTGTTCTCACCAGTGAATTTCCCAAGCCACCACAAGTAGCAGTAATTTGACCACTTTTTGCACCGGACGCACCATAAGACGTGGCTTATGCCGACGGTCCTCAAACTAATTTACAATAGCACACTGCAATAATTTTACCGAACACCAATTTATATCTGTGTCTGATTTTTGTTTGTTTGGATGTTATTAATGTTCTGAGTTTTATCCTGTCCAACTTAGTACAAAAGCTATACCTAATTTTGGAAAAAAATCCCAAATGTAAAACACCAGTTTGGCTATTCTTGGCTGATCATACCTCATTGTGGTGAACTTTTAAAATGAGTAAAATCATTTTCATAAAATAATTGAAGAACTTTGACCAAAAAAAGATAGGAATAATTAGTAGGTGGGACAGAAAATGACACGGAAAAAATAAGGGGAAAAAACACACAAAGTTATTGGAAAACGTGAAGGGACAAGAGATCATGGTATAGGTAGAATTCAAAGCACAATGGTGTAGCAAAGGTAGGTATACTATGGTATAATTAATTGTACAGATATAAGGGCGTAGGGACTAGGTTATACGTGGGGCAAGTGTCACTTTGGTACAAGTAGGGATACAGATTTTAAAGTATAAGCGGGATGGGTACTGTTGAATGGGTATGAATAGAAATACTAGGGTCTATTAGAGACAAAAACAGGGGTAAAAGTGTTAGGGCATGGGTATCTGTACGAGGTATGGGAGAGGTAGAAATACTACAGCATATGAATGGATAGCATCAAACGGATACAGAGAGGAGTATGGATTTTGGGGAATAAGCAGGGTTTGAGATACTTTGCTGGAGGAAGGGAGATGCACCTTAGTACCTTAGTAAAGGTGGAGGTAAAAATGCTAGGTTACCATAGTGGCATAAAGGAATAAGTAGGAGTAGAGGAAGTAGGGCATAAATACAAGGTGTAGAGGTACAAGGGTGGAGCTATTTACTGGAGACTAGACGATAGGTAGGGTTTAAAGGACAAGCATATGATATGGAATATATGTACTAGGGTAGATATATCATATATATGCATGAGTAGTGGAAATGAGTAAAGAAAGGAAATGGTTGAGGAAGAAGTTGGGGACCGGTCATTGTATAAGAAGAGCAATGATGAGAGGAAGAAAATAAAAACAGAATAGGTGGAGAGGGAGAAGGAGGGTAGACAGGGAGAGGGAAGAATGAGAATAGATATAGAAGAATAAGAAGAGATCATGGGGTAAGATCTCTTTGTAAAATAGAAACAAGTGATCTGTGTGATCCTGGAACTAAACAGAGTGAAAGAAACTCAACATGAAAGGCTTTTCATCAAGATGGATTGGGCATTCTAGTAATGCCTTTAATTAGAAATAAATACAGGAAACAGTTTTGTGGAGAAAATTCCTCCTGAATAGGTATTAAGGTTAAATTAATTTCTCAGTTACACAAGAAGAATTGGGGACCGGGAGCGAAGTTAGAAAAGAAGGAGGTCCAGTACCCGTGCTCCCACAAGATAACGTGTATGTGCTAGGGGGGTAACAGTTTCTCAGAACTAAGAAAAAGACCAAATAGTGGTACTTAAGACTCACGTGAGGCTGGATCAACGTAGGTGTAGGGGGGAATTTTTCCTTTAAAATATAGTGCCCTCACACACCCTTGCGAGTGTCATGCTTTATCATCGGGCGTTGCTCCTCGTGGGGGTGGCGCTGCAGTCCCTCACGGTCCCCGCGAGAGGGCTCTTTGGCAGAGATCTTTTGAGGAGACGCTGCAGTTGTGCATGCGGGTGTGTGGGCCTATAAAAAAGGGGTGCGTGAGTGTTTTAAAATTATCGAATGAAACCCAGAACCAATGTTTATTCAAGGGTCCATATGGTAAATTAAAAGGAAGTGGATCCTGGAGCTCCTCTTTGGAATAAATATAGAGGGCAGATTATTCTTAAGAAGGTTAGCGTCCTTGCGCTGATAGGAACTCTATTCCGGAGATCGGGCTCCGTCAGCACCCTCTCGGTTGCAGGCTGAGTGAATGTGCTCGCCTGTCAAGGGTCCATTAACCTACCCCGCCGTCGTGGTGTCCCGGCACACCACGACGGCGGGGTAGGTTAATGGACCCTTGACAGGCGAGCACATTCACTCAGCCTGCAACCGAGAGGGTGCCGACAGAGCCCGATCTCCGGAATAGAGGGGTTGGGTATAGGTACCTACAGAAAGAGTTCCTATCAGCGCAAGGACGCTAAACTCCTTAAGAATAAGGTATTACAGTTCCACAGGCTCCTTCTTCCCTGGAACCTGTTTCATGTTTTTTTCACTTCACATTTCGGTCCTGACAAAGCGCCACAGGATCCTTTAGGGACCAGCTGAGAGAGCAAAACATGTTGACTCTGTTTTAAGTAGGACTTTTCACTACTGCACACATCCTGAGAGCAGCGGTTAGTCACACATCTGCCCTCTATATTTATTCCAAAGAGGAGCTCCAGGATCCACTTCCTTTTAATTTACCATACGGACCCTTGAATAAACATTGGTTCTGGGTTCCATTAGGTAATTTTAAAACACTCACTCACCCCTTTTTTATAGGCCAACATACCCGCATGCACAATTGCGGCGTCTCCTGAAAAAATCTCCGCCAAAGAGCCCTCTCGCGGGGACCGTGAGGGACTGCAGCGCCACCCCCACGAGGAGCAACGCCCGATGAGGAAGCATGACACTCGCAAGGGTGTGTGAGGGCACTATATTTTAAAGGAGAAATTCCCCCCTACACCTACGTTGATCCAGCCTCACGTGAGTCTTAAGTACCACTATTTGGTCTTTTTCTTAGTTCTGAGGAACTGTTATCCCCCTAGTACATATAAATTAATTTCTCCCCACAAAAACATATAATACTGCTGACCCTTTCAGGAGATATACATATGCATTACGTTTTGTGAAGTCTCAGAATTACATTCTCAGCCCCTGCATTGAACGATTAAAAGTAGCTCCAATTATGACATCATTGCAAAAATCGCGATTTAGGCAACAATAGGTTCTCTTTTAGTGTGCAGATGACAAATAATCGGAAATTTTTGTTATTTTACTGCCCTCAATATCATGCCCTTCACATTCTGATTGCTAAAGCAACATAATGTTGGTTTTTGTGGTCAAAGATTATTTAAATGCTGATCATGTTGCAAGACGCCCCAGTCTTTCAAAATAAGTAGCTTTACTCTCTTAATCGTTGATGAGATAATTTCCAAAAGAAACCTTGCCATTTGATTCTCTTGGTTGCATTTATGTTCATGAATTTAATCAAATGTGTCTGGGTACCGCTTTTAACACTAAAGAAATGGGATATATATTTATTTTTATTTTGTAGAACATTGTATTGCAGGTGCTCCAGAATCACGTTTTATTTATAAAGTTTGAGAATCCGAATGCTACATTATTGTGCTCCTAATGTGGATATTTGTTGCAAGTAAGATATTATATTAGTTCATTATTTTGATGTGTAAATAAATAGCATGAACAAAACCACGGTTTTCAATTTCAAAAGTGGCTTCCAGATAAATGTATTATCAACAATCAGTGTAAATTCTATGGTTGATGAAAATCCTGACATCCCATCACAGAAATAAGTGCATACCAATCCTGCAACGTATCTAAAAACTATGGGGGGTGCTCTCAAGAACGTGTGATAATCATCGCCAAAATCGGTTATCGCAATGTTCCATATCACCGTCTATCGCGTGAAAATAACTCAGTGTTAACGTCTTATCCACAACACAGAGGTAACATGCGATAGTCTCCCGATAACGTGGCAAATGTCCGCGATAAAGTCACCGGGACGGCGATAAAAATCTAAACCCCAACGTGAAAAAAGGTGCGATGGGCCCAACCACGATAACAAAATCAAAGCTAAGCTGCGCCATGCCTGCAATTCATACAAGTCAGCTATAAAAGTAAAAAAACACATACAAACAAAAGCAAAACAACAGCAAAGCACCATGGAGGTAGCCGAAGCAAGTACAGAGGACAACCAGAACCCCACAAGCCCCCCGGAGGATCAGCCTGGGACCTCAGGGAAGGGCAAGGACAAGAAGAAGAGGAAGATACGGTTCAGTCCACAGGAAAACAGGATCCTGATAGCGGAGGTTGTAGAACACCATCAACAACTGTTCGTCACCTTCACTGTGTCATTGGCAACAAAAAATGGAATTCTGCAGTCCATCGTGGACAAGGTGAATGCAGTCAGAGTGCTGAATAGGACAATGGAAGAGGTCAAGAGGCGCTGGAATAATGTGAAGTTCAAAACCAAGCAGAAACTCGCCAACAACCGGAAGGCAGCAATGCAGATTTGAGGTGGGAGTCCAGCGCCACAGGAGGAGCTGGACGAGATGGAGGAAATGGTGTCCACAGTCATCAGTGGGGAGACGATGGCAGGAGTTGGGGGACCGGACACTGCTCAACATGACTTGACACAATAGCACCAGGGTGAGTAACGACCAGGAACTGGGGGCACGGGGGGAGATGGGCACAATGGCACACATGCGCAATTAAGTATAGCAAATCTGCGGACAAACCATGCCCCAGACCCCCAACTCCCACCAAGAGACCAATGTACCCAAGTATGCAAAATCTCAGCACTGTATAAGCACAGAAGTCAAAAGCACACCGCATGAAAGGGATAATGGGCAGCAAAATCAGAGCTGCCGGGACGACTCTCCCAAAATGCAGCACACACACATAACATGCAGAGCACATCAACATTGGCAACAATGTAGTACAAACCGCAACACGTCCACAACAGAACAGAGGACACAACTGGTGCCGCATGTGTGTAGAAACTAGCCAATCACATTTGGCATTGCAGGGAAATGTGAGTTGATAATGTACAAGTACAAACACACATCCGTGATGTTGTCGAAATGTCCACTGTCCTGCATCAAATAGGCAGCTCCTCCCAAACAGTCACAATGTACACTGTCATGCAGATTGTATGTAAACATGTACAAAGCGTTAACATACATGTGAACATGTGAACAATGTTAAACTGCATCTCCCATTCACATTGCAGAGGGAAAACCAACACCTCCCGCAGAACAGGCCGAGCCTCTCTGATGACGAAGAGGACCACCACACCTTCGATCCCGACGCCCTCCAACAGCTCGTGGACAGCCTCTGCACCCCACCTCCAGGAGCAGGGCAGCTCAGCTGCAACGAGGAGACCCCATCCCCTGCACAGAACACACAGCAAGTAGCACCCAACACCACGGCTGCCTCCCAGGACCCCCGCAAAGAACACATGACCTTCCAACGCCGTGTGTTGGGGTGCCAGGAGAAGTTGGCTGAACAGGTGCAGGTGGGGTTCGACCGCATGCCAGCCAAACTAGATGCCATACGTGGGTGTCTAAGTCCCATCAGGGACCACTCACAGTTGCTAACAGACACCCACAGTCCGCTCCATGCTCTCCAACGATCCATGGCTGACATCGCTAGATTTCTGACTCAGAGACAAGAAAAACTGTCTAGTCAATGTGGCTCCAGCGATGTCACCCAGGAGTTGGGACACATGCAGAGGATCATGGAGAACATGGAGCAGACGCAGGCAGAAAGAGCGGCTGCCACGGCTGCACACCAGCAAGAGGTAGCTGGGTTTCTCAATGCCCTAAAGACCCTCCTCATGGCATTACTGCCACAAGGCCTGGCGCTGAAGCTTGCTGCTGCTACCACTCCATCCACATCTCCGCCCCCTGACGTGTCAGTGCCACACAGTGTGGCAGACATTCCACCTCCGGCCCCTGAGGTATCACTGCCACACAGTGCTGGAGACAGAACACCACCACCCACATGTGAGGCACATGAAACAGCAGAAGACAAAGACGTGGATGAATCTGCCTTTGTGGTAAGAAAGACGCAGTAGCATTCATCTCTGCCATATGGCCGGTTTCTGCTTGGTTCTGCCCTCTGCATCATCACCTTCCACTGTCCCCCGATACACTCTGTGACACTCACCTTGGACCTCGACATGGACTGCCATATTCTGTTTGGTCACCAATGACACAGCATTCAGACTGCGGACTGTACTTTTCCTCTTCTGATTAACTTGTCATGTCCTAAATGACTCTGGCTGGCCCTCCACAGGCCAACAATGTAAATCGGGGTTTGCATTGCCCTGTACTGCTCCAGCTACAACACTCCAGTGAATGTGCATTAAACATTCATATTCACACAGATGTGTCATGTCTATAATCTTTCAAGTGTGGAAGTATGGATGAATGTAGGGTCAGTGATTCCCCCTTACATCCATGTTGCTCATGTTGTGGGACTTGGGTCACAGGGTGACACATTGGTGATAGCGGTCCGGGTGGCGCCAACACTACAACAAAGACACACACATTAGTTACTCCCTTGTCCAGCCCAGGACTGAACCACGGCCAGTGCCCCGGAGTCATTGTTCACACCTTACGCTGGACTGGCATACGCCAGGCCAGCCCACTCCGCTTACGCTCACAGGGGGGGGACGACAGCGCTACATGTCCCAGGTCTTCCCTGTAGTGATCTGCTGATCACAGGTCTAGTTGTCAGCATGGCACAGCCACTCCCTCACGGCTGGTTTACACCCACACCACACCCATCCAGCACACGTGTCACAGGACATGTGACCCTGCCAATAAAAAGGGTCGGGCACACGTGCTGGACGCCATTACCACTCTCCATCTGGGTGTATCCGTGTGGTTGAGGCATGAGGGCCTAGGGCCCTGCCACATCACATCCCACACTGCTGGAGGTGACATGGCTGCGTCTGCCTGGCATATCACGAGACTCAATCAGAAAGGGTCCATGACTTGCTCTGCACAGAGTTGGTGGCACCGGGTACACTGCGGCCGGCACGGGACAGTGACTTTCGGTGCACTGAGGTAGAGGCACCTAAAGAGCTGAGCGGGTGTGCAGTATGCGATGATGCCCTCTCCTGGCGGTCCGGACTGGTATGGATTTGTGTGAGCCCTGCTGGACCGCAGTGTAGGCCTGAGCCAGCAGGCAGTGTGGGCCTACTGCCACATGGCGTTGCTTCGCGGGTCACAGAGTTTGTGGCACCTAAAGGGCTGAGCAGGTGTGCAGCCTGCGATGATGCCGTGTGCACAGATATGATCTCTGCCATAATGAAATCAAGACCCAGAATCAAGCATGTGACCTGGTGGCCCGCGGAGCGGGGCTGCATGATGTGGAGGCTGCCATGGTCGCGGGCCCCGGGCTTGGAGCTTGCACCGGCACGTGGTGAGCCCTCTTGGAGACACGCTGGTGGCGGAAGGTGAGCAGTGAGGCCTGGGTGGGCAGGGGCGGGCATTCACAGCTGGGCGGCGGGAGGGGCTGGGTTGCAGCAGCCTATGTGCGCAGGGGCGGGCAATCAATGATGGGGTGTGCCGTTGTATGTACTCTGCCATTCATAAATCTGGACTCTGTTTCAGATAAAGGACCTGGTGGACTGCAGTGCATACCGGCACGTGGTTGGAGACACACCGGTGGCAGCAGGTGAGCAGTGAGGCCTGGGTCTGCAGTGTCGGCACTCTCTCTCCCTCTCCCTCTCTTTTTTTTACTTTCTCTCTCTCTTTCTCTCTCTCACTCTCTTTCCCTCTTTCTCTCTCTCTCTCCCTCTCTCCCTCTCTTTCTCTCTCTCCCCCTCTCTTTCCCTCTTTCTCTCTCTCTCTCCCTCTCTTTCTCTCTCTCTCTCTATCTCTCTCTCTCACTTTCGCTCTCTCTGCCCTTTGATGAGCTCATGACACACCTTCTTATCTAGAATTTTGTCTTGCAGGCTGTGACTTACAGATTGTCCTGAGAAGACCCACCATGACTCTTCAAAATAGTTGTTTTGAGTTATTTGAATAACATGTTTTGTTTGGTAATTCAAAGATGAATGATTTCGTAAAGTTGATGTAACATATCTTTGTCCGGGGGGGGGGTCCGGGATAGGGCCTGGGGGGGGTGGTCCTGGGGGTCCTGGGGGGGGGGGGGTGGCGGTGAGTGTTGCGGCTAACTTGGTTGTCCAAGCTGCATGATCAGTGGCTCCATGGCATCTGTTGTTCTTCAGGTGTGGCCCTGGGCTGGTGCAGGTTGTCGTCCGACTTTACACCAAGTAAGAGCAGGTGTTAAATCCCTGCTGCCAACTGCTGCCAACACGCCTTATCACCTGTTTTGTGATCTTATCGCCGACCTGGCTGGTCGTTGAGAATGTTGCGAAGTGGTGTTGTCGCGGCTTTTTGCACGGGAACGCCTACTCTGCATATCATTAGCGATAATTGGCGGTGTCATCTGTGGCGATGTTTTTGCGGCTGCTATCGCAGGGAAACTGGTGATATCAGATGTTAGCACCAGCTTGTGAATGGGGCGAAGAATTTATTGCGACATTGGCTGCGATAAAGTGCCGCTAACCCGGCGATAAGTCCT
Organism: Triturus cristatus; assembly: GCF_964204655.1. Lineage (NCBI taxonomy): Eukaryota > Metazoa > Chordata > Amphibia > Caudata > Salamandridae > Triturus > Triturus cristatus. The sequence continues at coordinate 311,250,879 of NC_140588.1, read as the reverse complement.
TAAGAATATGCCCCAATGTTGGATACCAAAGCTGGGCAATGCCCTACTGCCCTTGGCTCGCCACTCTTTGAATGCTCACTCTACCACATTACATTTAAAAAGAACCCACCTAATATCCGGAACCAAATGAATCAGCCACCAGTTCAAAGCTCTAAAACTTAGCCAGTGGTGCATCGAGATGGAATTCATTTCAGAGTATTTCATAAAATATGTCCTATCTCCAGCGCACTCATTAAAGGATGTAATCTCATGACCAATATCTTCAATTCTTAAGTGCTCTGCCTTTATTATTGCAGTCAAATCAAATCTTCCAGTGTTTTGGCATATTGGATGAGGACTAAGTAAAGATTAAATTAATTATAGTACATATATATGTACAATATAGAGATGGGTTTATATAGTGGATGCAGTGTTATTGTAAGTCAAAATTGAGGACCTCAGAATTGTTTCATGCAACCCTATAACCCCAATAATGTAGATGAAACAAAATAGCATCAAGGAACACTACTGCCTTTATCCAACATCTCCTCAAATCAGAATTCCTGCAACAGATATGTTCACAAGATATTTTTTAAACAAGAACATTTAGGTTGTTGCGATTAAATTGGACCCAGAGGTGTAGGACCAGAGGGAAACCCCCGACTAATCAAAGGGAAGCAATATGATGACATTGCTAGAGAACACATTTCGGGATGTTGGTATTAATTAATTAATTTGTGAAAGAATGAGTGCTGGTACCCAAAATTCTGCTCAGAAGCCCACAGCTGGTGCAATTAAATGTTGGCAGGTGGAATACCAAGGCTGGTAGTTTTAAAACCACCTCCTACCTCTAATCCACTATAGGACACCCCCTCTCCCTTTATCTCACTCCTGCAGGTTCCTACTTTCTTGTTTTGTGAGGATTTTGCCGCCTTTTTCTTCCACCTTTCTGATCTGTGTAATTTCCTGTCTTGCGCTCGGTTAATAAATGATGCGGAAAAATAATGACCAGTCCCCAAAAATAAGTGTCAGCACCCCACATCGGCAACCACTGACTCAGATTAATCACTGGTTGGTAATCTTGTCTAAACTTCATGCAAGGAGAAGAGAAGTGGGGTCAGAGTATGTGATAATCGCTAAACAGTTTATTTGGAATTATAATCCGTATTGTGAAACTTTGTAAACTGTAAAAAAAAAAAAATGAAATTCCCCTAAATATCTATGAATTAAGGGCCATATGTACGAACACATTTTCCCATAGACACAGAATGGGTAAAACCCTTTGATACATCTGGCCCTAAATTACTTTTCAAAGCAAACAGATTCTAAAAGGAATGTTCTACGGTTTCAACAAATTTGTATGCCGTCGCTAAAACGTGTTATTTTTACTATTCAGCAGCACTACCATGTCAGGATTTTCCTATTTTAATAGAAAGATGCAGTATTTGCAATCTGGCTGCACTCAGAGCGCCTCATTAATGCAATGTAGTGGTCAGCTCAATGTGTTAAACATCCAGGGCAGACAAGCGGTAACCCACTGGGCGAAGGTGCCAATCACATTATGCAAATGAAGATGTTGACGCGTCTCTAGCTGCTGTCTTCTTCTTCCGCCTGTGAGATTTGTCAAATATTCCTTTCCTGGGTGCTCATGGGAAGGTTTCATGTTTTTGATTGATGTTGTCACTTAAAGTACAACACTTCTGAGTTGTTGCCACCGTGACGGATCACAGTTGCGTCAAAGCATAGATGTGTTATAGATCTTCACGAGACGAGGCGCAGCTTTTCTCCTGGCATCAGAAAGACTAATTTCCAACATGCTTCGTGATTGTTAATAAATAAAGATGGCCTGACTGGGAATTCGGTCGTTCCTGCTGCAGCTCAGAGAAGTTGCTCTGCCAGTCAGTGTTAGGTTCTCAGTGTGGTAATAGTACCAGACAGATGGCGGGAGCGCTGATTACATTTGGAAGATCTCTTTAGAAGAAGCGAGCTAATTATAGTATTCTCTTGGAACCTCTCCTAGGGCAGGACAAGGCCTCGGTATCCTCCAATTTACCTTGTATTTGAAGCCCCACTCCCTCACAGGCTCTGCCTATGCAGTTTATGCAGTGGTTATCAAACCTCAAGCCCACACCTTTTTTTCCCCAATACAGGCTTTTCACATTAGAATGAAATAAGACAGATTTTATATTTTATATTGTTTTTTTCCCGTGTGTCTTATGTCTTTTGGGTGCGTTATTAGTACTCAATCCTCTCAGGCAAAGGATAAGGGACATGCATCATATTAATCAATGCCTTTATTTATAGAGTTCTTTTTTCAACGATAAATGCACAGGGAACTGTCCCAAAATCAATTGCTCACTTGCCTCCAGGAGAGCAGGCAGGAGATATTCAACTGCACTATCACATTTTTTTATGATTTATTTCTCAAAAGAATCAGGAGGTCGAGGGCGGGGTGGGTCAACCTGTTCACCAAGACAAGAACATCATGAAATCAAGGGTTGTTTTAAGCCCGCTTGCAGTGGATTCAGTGCACTAAAACAGCAAGTGGCTTGTGTCAGGGTTGCCTGCATCTTTGTGGTGCACAAAACGTGGTCTGGGGTGAGAGATGCAGGTGACCTGCAGCCAGTGGCGTAGCTAGCTTTTGTGCCGTCCGTGGCAGTTAGTGTGTTCACGGGGGCAGGGGGCTGTGCTGGCGAGTCCCACGATGGATGGCCCGCATGGCCGCAGGTAAGGGGAGGGAGGCCACGACCCCAAAACTCGTGCCACCCCCCCTTGCTACGCCACTGCCATCAGCAGCGGCAAGGTAGAATGGTTCCATCACAAGGATCTATTCATAATGGTAGAAAGGATGGCCAATCAGAATTATTGCAACAATTCCTTTCAATGAATCAGAATGTGGGCCTTTGTTAGGACCATTCTGATTTGCAGGTTACAACCAATCTCAACAGGTGTGGCGCACACTGTTCCGGGATCGCTATGAGCCAAATATCTCGGAGCAGGCTACCACACAGCAGAGTCATCTTGGGATTTACTTCTGCGTATTGCAATCTGAAAAAGGCTTAGGAAAAGCTGGTAGTTTTGATATGTATGGAAAATACACATATGCACAAAGGCACACAGAACCAGATTCACAAAGGTAAATTTACATGTGCAGATTTAATCACATGTAAATCCACTACTGCACCTTTTGCTGTTCATTTCTGAGTGAGGATATAGACCTGGCTGCAGACTTAGAAGTCAGTGGGTGGAGATATCGTTAAGACAGAATTTACAAGTGAAAAGTCACTACTAGCAACTTTTCACACAAAGGTGGATATCTCCATCATTGAGGCAGAAGACCCTATGGGAAAGTGTAGGAAAAATTAATAACAGTTAAAGTCTTGAAAAAATATTAATAAGATATTAATATACAATAAACATGTATTCACTTTTAAATAATTATTGATAAACTAGAACTAATACAATAAAATGTTATAGATTATGAAGTCATCAATTAAATGATTATTAAATTAATGTATATTTACTTCATTTATTGAAAGCAAAAATTAAACAATCAATTACCTGTGTGTCGCTGCCGCCTCTCGGTCCTCTTCGCCTGCGTCCACGACTCCAGGGCAGGAAGCAGGAACAGGAAGCACCCAGGTCTCCCCTAAGCAAATCACCACGCTGCAGTGCAGCGCTGTGATTGGTCTGAGCTCTGTGGTTTGGTGCTCAAAAGGAGACAGAGAGCCTGGGCATGTTCTCCACCCAGGCTGTAATGTAGACTGGGTGGAGAATATGCAAAGTGCCATGACCGTTTAGCCAGCCCGAGACGGCAGGCCAAACCATCATGTGCACTTAAGCGCGTGTGAACCACTCCTCCTCCAGCTCCTCTGTGAGAGCCCAGCCCACCCTGCCCCGACCCAGCTCAGCAACAAAATAAAAATAAAACGATAATAACAATGAGTTATCATTTTATTTTTTCCGTTTAGACCAGCTCAGTGGGGCGACGCTCCTGCGCCTTAGCAGAGGAACCACACCTGCTGACAAATGCAAATACATGCATGACATAAATGAATATATCTACATGGTAAATGGAATATATAACCTCTGGGTCACCGGCAGTGATAATGTCTTAATGAGTGTCAGCGAGCAGTGTGTTTGGATTGTGATCTGCAAAACAATAAGGAAACATGCTGCACGAAACTTGCTCAATTTTTTAGAAACTATGGTACATATATATATATAAGGTGACTCAAACAAGTAACATACTTTAGGGGATTAACATGATGAGTGCCGAAGGTGCTTTCGTGGTAAAACTGCCCAAGGCATGTTTAAATGTGTTGCTTCAAGCAATGGTTGGATGTGCTCAGGGCACAAGTTCTAAAAAACAGAAGTGGGGGGATTAACTAATTTAGGCAGTATGCAAGTGACATCATGGCGAATTACATCACAGCATGTGACATCACAATGGGAGACATCACACGTGCCATCACAGGAAGTGGCATCACCAAGAAATCTGGACCTCAACATTTACTTTTTTTTTTTTAACTCTGCCACAAAGAAATTGGCAACAAGGAGATAGTAACTCTATCTCTATACTCTAACGCCATTTTAAATTATCCTATGGGGTTACGGCACCTGCTGCAGAGATCTTTGTGGTTTAGAAATGTTCAGGGAATATTAATAATGGAAAGGTAGCTCTGGAGATCAACACATTTGATGTAGAAGTCTCTGTTTTATCTAGTCCCAATTTTGAATCAAAGCAGCACAGAGTGTTAATAATTCTCTTGCAAAGCACATCATGTAGCATGCAGATGCCAGATTTTTATTTTATGTAGCTAGGTAAATGGGTTACTGCTTATAACACAGAGATCCTTTTGTTACTTTCTGTTCATAAATTGTAATACTTCTAATATAGCAAGGTGAGCTAAAGGACATGTGACTACAACTTGTAACCCTCAATGTCCTATGTAACACATCCTGTACATTGAATCACATACTTGCATGATTCGTAGTCAATGTACAGCGTGTACATGTGATGTAAAGCGCTCTGACACCCGCCATCACAATGAATAGCGTGATAAAAGAAATACAACAAAATAGTGTTTTTTAAGGTGTTATGTGTGTAAATCCTAGGACAGATCAACACATCTGACATTTTTACCATGCATACATCTTTTATATATAGGGGCCGAACAAAGTCAAAACCATGCCTGTCTTGGGTATTGGGGAAGTAACAACAAGCTGTGTGCCTTTGTTTCCCCTCAACTACGTTTGCATTTACCTGTGAGGCTCCAGATAGCCCCCAGCCAGGATACTCAAACAAAAGGAGACCTGATGGCCTCTTAACTTTGACTTTTGTTTTGGGCCCAGCTGGAATTCAAAATGACAAAGCTCCCTCTCGTGCACATTGCTGCTTAGAATGAAAGCAGACCATGGGAGGGCGCTGCTGAATGTGTCCAATGTCTGAAAATTACACTGGGACAAGTTCAGCATATTTCAGTGGGGGCCATGTTCTTGGCAGGGTAGATGTCCACCCTGAGAAAATAGTGGGTTTAAGTCATCTACCCACGTGTACCCCCACACTTGTGCTCTGGATGTGCTGTAATGGAAGCCTTGCAATGGCTGGGTGAAAAATCATTGTACCTTAAGACCAAGTAAACCATGGGGGCGGGGGGGGGGGGAGGTGGTAATAATGCATCCTGCACAAATTCTGCATACATTTTTGCAGTTTTATATGGTGTGAATTCGACCCGAATGTATTTGAGCACTTTTCATAGGCAACAGTTACATTACAGAAGGACATATTCATTTTGTAGGCACTGGGAGATTAAGTGATATTCCCAGAATCACAGGATGCCAATGCCAACACTTGAACCTGGTTCCCCAGTTCCAAAGTTGACAGCTCTTTATGCCACACCAATCTGCTTGCTGGAGAAGTGGGGAACGTTATAGAACTTGTCAAGATTTAGCAACAAGCATTGGCAAAGCTTATAGATTTCGCCTATGCGAGATCCATTGGCTTTGTCAGATTTTTTTAGACATTTTGCACAGGGTTGTAGCACTATTACTTTCTCTACCTTCAGCCATGTGGTCAGTGCTGTGCAGCAAGGCTGAAAGGTAGAAACAAATCGCTGTGACATGGCCAGCACTAACCACAACACAGTGCTTTTTTCTAATGAACGAGCGGCAAGACAGAAGCATTCAGGAAGGGGTGGGAGGGACAGGGACAAGCAGAAAAGTTGGAGGATTCAGTGTGAGAGATGGGACAAGCAAAAAGGTTGCAGTAGGTGATCGAAGGGATAGGGCAAGCAATGGTGGTGAGAAGAATGGGGAAAGCAAAAAGGACGCTGGAGGGAGTGGTAGGAACAGGGCAAGCAGGAAGGTCTCCGGAAAGGGTGGGAGGGACAGGGGCAATTAAAAAGGTCATGGGAGGTTGTGGGAGGGATGGGACAAGCAACAAGGTCGCAGGGGAGAGTAGGAGAAATGGGAAGGGTGTGAGAGGAACAGGAATGGGTGGAGAGGGCCTGCAAACGCATGCATTTTTATGGGGTGTATCACAAGAAGTACAAAAAAAATACCTCGAGATACACAGCCAATGGAAAGACACTGGCCGCGGACAGGAAGTTGTACCTGCTCCATGCTCCATGGCAGGGACGAACACTGAATCTCCAAGAGGAAGCAGGAGGCACTGACCAGTAGGAAGCAGTAAACGAGAGTAATGTTGAAGAGGACTAATGATAAGTAACAGTAATTAAATGGGCAGGCTGCAAGCCAGTCTTAAGGTTTTTTTTATTTACAAAAAATGTTGCCAACAGCGCATGAGCTTTCTCCAGCGAAACTAGCTGCATGAATTGCAGGGTACCTTTAGACCTGAGGTGGGCAGAGAATGCCTCAATGTGATTGCATCTCAGCCATGCCTCTTGTAACATTTGTATCAGCGCACCCTCAGATTTTTACACAGGCAAGTGCAGCTCTAATTAAAACAATGCTCCATGGCTCATTAGAAATGCGTATGACATACACAGTCATTGCAATTGACTCCAACAGTGAATCTTAAAAAATAATAATTTTAAAGTATGTATGATGCCCCTTTCAAACAAAAAGAACAATTGATGGACAGAATGCAGAACAATGTCATACATTCACCCCAGTACAGAGACCTGGGCCTAAATCCATCGTTTTTTTGCTCACCTTGCCGTTCCAGTTTGGACCCAGCCATATGCAGTCTTGACCCTGCGCCCAATGGGAACAGTCCAGCCCAAACTGCCAGGCCAGGTCCTCTCTGCACTGGAAACAAGCATCCTGGGACCGGTTTGGGGCTTTCAGCCCTCATCACCAGAATAGCTTGACTCCAGTGGCATGGAGAGCATGGCACTCACGTCTGGGCATACCCGTCCCACTCGCGGTGACAAATGCATAAAGAACAATTGATGGACAGAATGCAGATCAATGTCATACATTCACCCCAGTACAGAGATCTGGGCCTAAATCCATAGTTTTTTTGCTCACCATGCCATTCCTGTTTGGACACAGCCATATGCAAATCTGTCTTGACCCTGCACCCAATGGGAACAGTCCAGCCTGAACTGCCATGCCAGGTCCTCCCTGGACTGGAAACAAGCATCCTAGGACCGGTTTTGGACTTTCAGCCAGTATAGCTGGACTCCAGTGGCATCCAGAGTACGGGACCCACGTCTGGGTATATCCGTCCCACTCGGGGAGAAAAATGCAAAACTGGGGGTGAATGTTTGAATTGTCCAGCATTCCGTCCATCAACTGTTTCCCTTGCATATGTCGCCCTAAGTGGGAAGGGTATGCCCAGACGTGGGACCCGTGCTCACTACACCACTGGATTCAAGCTAGCCTGGCTGAAGAAGGGTGATGCCCTGAAACCGGTCCCAGGATGCTTGTTTCTGGTCAAGGGAGGACCTGGCTTTGCAGTTCTGGCTGGACTGTTCCCACAAGGAACAGGGTCAAGACTGATTTGCATATGGCTGGGCCAAACTGGGGTGGTGTGGTGAGCAAAAGAATGATGAAGTAAACCCAGATCCTTGTGACTGGGAGTGAATGTTTGCATTGTCCAGCATTCCGTCAAACAACCGTTTCTTTTGCACCTTTCAAACAAATGACATGGACTTCAGTTCACAGTATTATTGCGAAGCCAGGCTGACAAGGTTGCAATCTAGAAAACATCTCAGTCTCCATCAGTAGGGCAGATAAGACTTGAAAATAAAGTGGGCAAATTAAATCGTTATAACGATAAATCAAACACAGTACAGCAAAAAATTGCTCTGTTCATATTTGTTTTTCTGCTGTGCTATGTCTGTAGCTCAAAATCGACAGCGTCCCTTCTCTTCCATTCCCCCACACATTTGTCAAGAGAATGGTAAAATACAGAATTACAGATGTGTGATACTAGGGCTATTTTTCACTGAAAGGTTACAAATAATGTCACTAATGAGAGCAAAGCTTGAATTGTCTATGATGTCACATGCCATCCCACGGAGCAGTTGTGCAAGAGTGAGAAGTCTGGGGGGAAAACACACAAAAAGCATGTCTCACCCCATTTCCAATACTCCCTTCCTCTTTCAGGAACTCCCTCCACATCTAAAAATATTACACAGTATCCTGTCTTTCCTTCATCTTTGATGGCAACATCCTCCCCTGCTCTGCCCAACCAGCAAATAACTATTCTATAAATACCTGATCACTCTCAGCAGTAAAACATTCCTGAAATCCTAGCATCCTGACCCATCGCACTTGGCAACCCAATACTGATGAAATATTTCAAAAATATACTGATCCTTCTCCCATCCTCCCCAGTCATGCTCTTGGAGTTCCCTCCAAATCCCAGCCTTACAGCTGTGCTTTCCCCTTTGAGAAAGCAGAAAGGTGGTGCTGTGCTGAAGGGGGGTCTGTCAGAGCTGCTGGTAGCACATACTGCAACACTGTGTCAGCTGTGAGTCTGTAGAGCAATACAGTTGATTGAACAGGGGTGCCACCTACTTCTCCCCACCTCCCTGATCAAAGAAATGCAGGAGAAGTTGGGTTAAGTGGCGTGGGTAAGTGAAAGACTAGCATCTACTAGATCCCTGCAATTGAGCCTGGTTTTTCACAGATCTTCCATTTGACATCTTGTCCTTTGTTCAGGTGCCTGTATGAAACAAAAAGCTGTGTAGACCTAGGCACATTGCTGGGTTTGGTGCAGGCAGAAACAAGGAAAGCACCAAACAACAATACTGTACAACACTTCCTCAGTCAAGGCAGTATGAGGACCTCAGTAGAAGGATGGGTCCTGAGAACCACCTGTCCTGCTGGAGAATGGCCTATGGTTTAGAGGCATAAAGAGCTTAGACCTCACATAGGCAGCTAACATGTATTATTGCAAACAGAAGCTATGTTTAGATGAAGGTAGGTTCATGTCATAAGAATCTGTTCATTGAGTGTGGGGAATAACATGTAAAGGTTAGTTAAACAACACCATTGGTGATGGAAAATGATTCCCCGCGTCCATTTCTGTAAACACCAATGGAGGTTAAGAGGATAGTAGAAGTACTGATTCACCTGTCTGCCTCCACCAGGTGTTTGGAGCACAGATTGTTCTTCTGTCATTAAGTACATTAGGGAACTGATGCCAATGGAATGAGGCCAGTGGATAAATCGTACCCATTGTCTTATGTATTGAGATATGTTTGTGGCTTTGCTGCTGGATGTCAGGACATTAAGGTTATCAGAGAAGACATTGAGGTTCGCAAAGACTAGCTCCTCACAAACCTGGTGATCAAACTGGGTAATTTAAGGGAGGGACACACATTTCTCATCTCATCCATTGATGGAAAGGTTTTTAAAAATTGAAAGCTATTTAGACTCCCCTTGCTGGAGAGAGATAATTCAGCTTTGTAGCAAAATTAGGATTTTGTTTTTTTCTTTTCAGAGTTTTATATAGCGCGAACTAGACTCAAAGGTATCAGAGCTCTTTACATGAGCACCAGTTACATTACACAAGAACACATTCATTTTTGTTAGGCACGGGGAGATTAAGAGCCAGATGCTTTAATAAAGGGGTTTACCCATTCTATGTCTATGGGAAAATGTGTTCATGCATATGGCCCTAAGTGATTTGCCCAGAATCACAGGATGTTGAACGTCATCGCCGAGACTCGAACCCAGATTTGAGATCGACTGCCCAAGGCCGTTAGGCCACATCCTTTCCCCAAAAGGATAGCTGAGCATCTTCAGGTGTTCTTGGTGTTTTAAAGGAACATTGGAAATGGGAGCGTTAGTAGGGAACCCACATAAATTCTTCCCTGTGTAGCCCAGCATGAGGATTGGACGGATGACTGATACAGCTGTACCTGGACTGGTTGAATAACCCTGAAATGTGAACGACAAAGTAGCCCTTGTCTGGGAAAAGCCCACTGTCACAGATCCAAAGGCAGCCAGCAGATCTTTGAAGAGTTGGTTACAACCCCTTTAATCAGAGTCGGACTGGAAGGGAAAATAGGCCTGGGCCAAAAATAAAACTGGTCCTCCTTAGCAAGTCAGAAAGTTAAAACATGGTCCACATTGTGCACATATCGGTAATTTTGAACTTGCAAAGATGCTCTATATAGGTGCTTTGTAATGTATGAGATATTCCATGCATGTGTGCTTGCTACAAGTAATGTTTGCGGTAACATCATGAAACCGCCAAAAAAACTGTCCCAAACACTGACGTGTCAGACCAGCCCTTTGGGCACACCATATTGCCACACTGCCCAGTCCAACCTTGCCTTTAATTAGAATGGGAGTTATGTTGGCAGCATTGATTGCTGCTCGCTGAACCCAATTAATTTGTTTATCATAGAAAATGTGCCTAGGAGGGCCAATAGGCAAGCACTCAGGAGATGCTGGTGTCTTACTGACTCAGATGAAACTGGAAACCCGCCCTAATTGATTAATATTTCTGGGTAATTTACGGGACCGATGGGCCCACCTTCTTTTATTACTATTTTTTTCAAATGGTGACAATTATTTTGAATTGCTCTCCCCTGAACCAGTTTTAAATCCTCAATTTATCATCCACATCTCCCGAAGCATGTATCTGAATTAAGAGAGTGTTATGAGTTTGATTGGTGGCAATAATTTTGCTTGAGTTCTCACAACTATGTTGTGTCCTAATTTGACCCATTAATAAAATAAAAGTCGAAAAGCGTCGACTCGTTAGGCAATCGGTCCATCATTGTTTGACTAGCTGAGCACATTAAAAATTCAGCCATTTTCTATCCATTTCTTTGCCTGTCTTTTAATATACATGTTCGTTTTACATTGTGTTTTTGTCACAATGTGATCACGTTTTCGAGCACCCAAAATTACTTTTAGGTTGTATATAGTTAACAAATATGAAAACTAAAAATTGCTACTGTGAGAATTGACAAATATTAGCCTTAATGAATTTAATGGGACATTTTGTGAGGAATTATTAATAAATTCCTATAAAAAAAACACTGCTCTGTTATTTGGATAAAAAATGGCTCTTGTATGTCATGGGTTCCTTCAAGGCTTAATTAAACCTTACGCCTTCCCAGACCAGGTGTAACGATTATTTTTTCCTCTTTCCATGTGTGCTGCATTCTGGCCCTATGTCAATTCCTCATATGAGTGCCTCTGTACTTATGCATTGAGGGCGTTATTTACAAGCCCATTGTGCCACCGGTGCGTCACTGACTTTTAACGCACTGGCTTGCCCATATTTACAAGGCCACAAAATGTCACCCTGCATGACTTTTCATGGCCTCGTAAATATGGCCCCCTTTCACGCTTTACTCTGCATGAAAGGGGCATTCCATGGGTGTTGCTGTGGGTGTTCCCACACACCATCCATGGAACCTGACACATTCCCAGATGTACAATGTTTTGTAAAGCTGGGAATGCGTGAATCCTACGCCTCCCCTGCAGCAAGCATAGAAATAGGAAAATGACATCAACAATGGTTTTTGTGAAGAAAGGTGTCACTTCCTGCTCAAAAACAATCATCCCCAAAATGCAGGCACCCTTGCAACCATGACACAAGGGTGCCTGCGCTGGCGCATGGCAGCCAATTTTGCACCAGCTCAGGGGAAAGCACACGGATGCGCCAAATTGTTGTTAATACGACACATGCCTGTGCTTTTAAAATGACGCAGCTCGGCGCAGCAAAATGGCTTTCAGCGCCACTCTGCTTAATTTTGTAGTAAATGAGGTCCTGAGTTTGTACAGTTTTACCCTGAATTGTCAGCTCCTAGCAAAATGAAACAACCGAAAATGTATCAATTGCCAAATTTGTATGTGGCAGTAAAAGATTCTAGTAGCTAACAAGTTTAGCACAATACAATACTCTTCACACCCGTTTTATAAAAATGAGAAGTCAAATTCGAGGTGTCAATGCAAGTATAAGTAAACTGCTTATGTGAGATTATAATATGAAAGCAGACTTGAATTTTGGTTGTGCCTTTCGAAAAGTCCTACTCTTGAAAGATTGCCGTAAAGATTTCAGTGAATTTCAAGGGGTAATATTTAACCATGTAAGTAGCCTCTTGGGCAGCCCATGCAAGGCCAGGCTGGGTATAAATCTGAAAGCATTTAAAATTGCTTTGACCTTTCTTAGAAGGAGACACTTTGGAATTAAATGATTTCTACAAAATGTGTCGACTTCAACGTACTTAGTAATAATGATCTGAGTTGGCCATACAGAAGAGTTCAATAAGTTATATCCCGCTTCCAGGGACAATCATAAAATATAGAATGCAATACCAATCCAACACAGCAACACAGGCCATTTATAAGGTGATGATGTCTAGTACATAATAGCAAAACACACAAGATGATGGACGGAATGTTGCACATTGGCAAAACATTCACCCCCAGTCACAGATCTGGGTTAAATCTATCGTTATTTTGCTCACCACACCACCCCAGTTCAGACATGGCCATATGCAAATCAGTCTTGACCCTGTGCCTCATGGGAACAGTCCAGCCCGAACTGCCAAGCCATGTCTTCCCTGGACCGGAATCAAGCATCCTAGGACCTATTTCGGGGTTTCACCCCTCTTCAGCCAGGATAGCTTGACTCCAGTGGATTTAACCCAGATCTGTGACTGGGGGTGAATGCTTTGCCAATGTGCAACATTCCGTCCATCATCTTGTGTGTTTTGCGGCTAGTACATAATGCCAGAGAAGACTTCACAGCCGTTGGCAATTAAATGAATCACCAATTCCTGACAATTGTGACGCCTGAAATGCTGTAAGTACCTATCTCTTTTATGGTGGGCCTCTCTAATGAACATGGTGGAATGCATTTTTGATGGGTGACCATTATAGAAAGCATTAGGTGTCATACATGAGTGTCGGACGGGTGTTCAGGTCCGGCCAATGTGGACTTGGTGCGGGACCTAAGCATGTCAGTGACGAGTAAAAGAGTGCTACTTATATAAGATTTCAACTTGTTAGCAAGTATCATCTCCTGTTGGTCTCTTGGATGGTACTTTGGTTGTGGCTTCAATGGTGTAGTCTTTGTTGTAAGGTATTCTTGGATCACTGGGTTGGTTGCGATGATAAGTCAATAGGGGACAGTCAAGCCTTCAAATCTCTTTGTGTAAGGAGTTTTCTGATTCTTTCTGGGGCGCGTTCAGAAGCTCAATATCCATACCGCAAAGGATGTCTCACCAGTGCAAGACTTTCTGAACTGGTAAATGGTCAGAAGTGGTGGCAGTATTCACCAGATTATCCTGGTAAGTGTGGAGCCACATGCTCTATCATTTTTTCATATCCCAAGAAAAAGCGCAAACAGAATTTGGCTCCTTTCTAAGGCACAGGCTCAAAAGTTCATACCCTAATGAAAAACCGGATGCTGTTTGGAATTCAAGAAAAAAAGAGAAAAAAAAAAGCATCAGTCTCCTTGTTCGGGGACAAACATACATGTTGGGGGCCATTCTGTTTGATGGGAAATGAGCCAATGTCAGACATTTTGTAACACTAAACACCTTCAGGAGCCCTGATAGTGTGGCTACATGGATGCCAACTTATTTTCTTCTTCCCTTCCTAAAAAAAAGAAATAATTTCTTCACATTTTTGTGATAGAAAGCTCCTGAATATGTAGGAAACTAAACGGCACCACCACTCAATGGTCCTACAAGTCTACCAATAAAACAAAGTAGCCAACATGTGTGGGTGGGCCTACAGGTCAAATCTGTGACTATGTGAAGTCAATATAGTGTCAATGAGGTCTTTACATGGTTGTAATTGTGATCTATTTCTGTCCTGTGCCACAGGTCCAGCCACACATTTGTGCACTGTTTTTATCAAAATAAGTGTGGACATGTAGCATGGTAGAACTGTTGCAATTTACTTGAAGTTCTAGAGATTTCTGTCACTAAAAGGTGAATATATTGTGATTTTATTTTACCCATACTTTGACATTTGCAGGAGATTTTGGGTCATAAAATGTGTTGGGTTTCATGCATGCCACATCACTGTTGATTCCCCTGTGTACTGAAATGTCTGTGTTTGGTAATCGGAGATGAGTTTTGGAGAACCCCTGAACAAATACTGCAGACATTCCAATACCAATCTATCCCCAGCTAAAGCATTTCCTGTTGTCTAATGTGTAGATCCCTGCTCATACCCATGGAAAATCCACATGTCTCATAACCCCGAAACCACACTCAATATCCTTTTGGAGTATAGTTTTGGGTCAAGTCTTGCCCTGGATTTGTTCTTGTGTAAGGAAAAGTGAAAGAAACAACTATGTTAGCGAAAAAATGCTAGCAATCTGACAAAAGTCTTGTTCAGTGCATTGTCCAAGGCAGCTAATCAAGCTAAAAGGTTGTCTGGCATCAAGCGATAGAAACCTTACGATGTGTAGATGCTGACAAAATATGTTGGTGTAAGTCTCCATACAGCTCAGAGATGATACCTGCGACCAGAAGACAGGTAGCTTACACTGGCTTTTCACTTTCAGCTGCTTTCCAACTTTCCCAAATGTACTGTACCCATTTTATCGCTGGTGGGCACCCCAAAACTCAAACATGTTTAATACCTCCACACTCAGGAAATCGAGAGAAACAAAGTTGGAGATCAAGCCTAGGAAGGTATACGTTTTTGCATGATGAAGGCTGGAGGGAATTATCATGTTTTCGAGTAAATGCAAAGAAGTTGCCTAAAGTCATGTTCAATGTGATCTACTGGCCAGCCAATCAGGGTGAGATAGGTCTTGCATCCAATTAAACAAAACCTAGGGTGTGCAGATATTTGAAATATATACTTATGGTATGTTTCCATTGCGGCCAGGAGTGATACCTGTAAACAAAAAGCAGATAGCCTAAATCAGCATTTCAATTGCGCTTGCTTTCCTCATTTTCAAAATACACTGTATCCAGTGTATCCACTTTTGGGCTGCCAAAACCCATAGAAAACCCATACATATATATTTACATATTTCACCAAGTAATACTCACAAAACCTCCAACCCCTCCTGGTGGTGGTACATTTCTGGATGTATATATATATATATATATTCACTTAAAAAACCATAGGTTTCACACACGTTATAGTTAGGAATTAGCATTTAAAAAACCTTGCAAATTCACTGAAAAAACCATAGGTTTCACACATGTTATAGTTAGCTGGACATTTCACTTGTAACAAACCATTGAAATTCCCCCGTTATAGTTAGTTCAGCTAACTATAACTCGCGCGACCGCCACTCTATCACAAGGAGGATGTCATCAGTGATGTCATCAGTGATGTCATTTGAGATGTCATCAGTGATGTCATGAGTGATGTCACTGACCATGTCATGAGTGATGTAATATGTGACGTCATCAGCAGTGGATTGCGGTCGCGCGAGTTATAGTTAGCTGAACTAACTATAACGCGGGAATTTCAATGGTCTTTTACGAGTGAAATGTCCAGCTAACTATAACATGTGTGAAACCTATGGTTTTTTAAGTGAATTTGCAAGGTTTTTTAAATGTTAATTTCTAACTATAACATGTGTGAAACCTATGGTTTTTTTAGTGAATTTGTAAGGTTTTTTAAATGCTAATTTATGTATGTATTATTATATTTTTTATATATTTATTTTACAATAAACTACCTATGTATATAGTTATAGATTGACTGTATCCTGTAATATGGAATGGCTCAGCTCTTTTTTTTTTTATTTGGATAAAGTTGAACAGCATAGTTAATATCTTCTATAAACTTATAAACAGTTTAAAATGTTTTTTTAAGGGTTTTTCACGGTGCGCGCACCGCGCAATATATATAAAAACTTTTTTTTTTGGGGACCTTAGGGGTCTTTCATGGTCCCCCTGAGAAGGTCTAGGGGGTCAGGGACTCTCTACCCTGCCCCATTTCACGTTCTCCACTTGTGTTTTTAGCTCTCTTCTGCCTCTAAAACTCAAAATGGCGGCTGGGGGGTGCGCGCACCGTGTGCGCACCACGCGATTTTTTGAAAAAAAATAAAATGTTTTTTTCACCCTCCGGGGTCGTTCAGGGACCCCCTGACAAAGGCTAGGGGGTCAGGAACTCTCTACCCTGTCCCCTTTTCACGTTCTCCACCTTTCTTTTTCACTGTCACACAAAATGGTGTCCGACACTTCCTGATTTCGACCGATTGGAATGTTGACTGAAATCTAACCACCAATCAGAAATACGCTCCCGGACATTTGGTGCGCGCATCGTGCGAGCACCGTGCACGCACGGTGCACGCATATAGATATTTATGTATATTAACTGCAATTTTCTCAGGAACTACTGAACAGATTGACACCATATATGCAAACGGCACATGCCTGACCTGAGGACTACCTCTTTGCCAAATTTCAAGTAATTCTGTTCAGCCGTTCGGGCTGTACCTTCGACTAAAGGTCCTATGGGAAAATGCATGGGGAAAACGCCTTTTGGGACCCCCCTTTTTTCTCAGCCCCCGCTTGACGAATCACCCCGAGACTTTCAGGGTAGGAGCTGAGCAGAGCGCCCCATTAGTTTTGAAAATTTCACGAAGAGAAGTCAACCGGCGCCAAAGTTATTCAAAATAGAATTTTCAGATTTCCTATGGGAACTCGGTCCTAACTATAACTATCTACTGGCGACCGCCAGTAGATAATATATGTATATATACAGTGCTACACCGTAATACTGTACCTTCATACCCATCTTTCTGACCTATTCATTCAAGTCATGTACTGCGTCATGGGCCCAATTTTCAAAAAGAACTTCATCTGCCTTCTTTCTGTCATGAACCTCTGAAAATGTTGGACTGGCTTCAACCTGAACCTCCTACTAAGGGCCTGATTACGATGTCGAGCAAACGACTTGAGACCGATGACCTCCGGTCACCGGTCCTGACACCGCCATTACAATGCGACGCACAAACTTCCATTTCTAACTGGCCATAGCATAAGCTCCCATGGAGAAATGGGAGAGTCTGTTAATCCCTGTACCATGTGGCAGGCACCTCAAGGTGCCTGCCACACGGTGCATGGATTTACAGGAGGGTACAATAGGTGTCCCCTCAGCCCGCAACCGGAGGCTGTTGAGGAATGGGGACCCTGCTAGGGGCCCCGAAAGTTGCTTTCTGACAGGCTTTCCATGTCGGAAAGCCTGTCAGAAACCAACATTGGAATCCCGACGGTGGAAAAGATGTCCTCAGGAATTTACGGTGGGGCCTCTGACTGGCCGACGGACTCCTTGAGCCCGTCGGAATCCAGCCTGGATGACCGGCTGGTTTCTCTTTCGACCGCCGGCAGTGTAAAGCAGCGGTCAAAAGTGAAATGAAGATGTTGGTTGGAAAGCCTCCGACCACAGGTCTGAGGCTTTCCGACTGACATCAAAATAGGGCCCTTAGGATGTCTTTAATTCACTCAGATCATCATGCTGTGGCATCCTTCCAATGTCCCTAATCCCTTTCACAGGGAGAAAACTTCACAGAGTTGCTTTCTTTGACTTTTCATTCAGATTCTGAATCTTCAATAAAACTTCAAAATTGTGGATTACATCTAGAATGTCAGTCCCTGGCATATACATATGTATCTACATGTATCTACTCTTTTGGCACCTTAGTGATGGATTCCAGGGCTTGGAGAAAGAATCCCATTCCTAAAGATAACAATTTTTCTACTGCTAATCTCAACTTCTCTCTCTTTAGGACTATCAGCTCCTTCTCAGAATCACTATCTCCCTTTTTTTCTTGCCTCTACTCTTTCCTCTTCATCTCTTCCCATCCCCTTTCATCTTGTCTTTCCCATTACGTTTCCCTTTTCTTCTTGGTGGGTAAACCTGATTATTTTCCTCTTAAACTGCAGCCTTATCCTCCCACTCTTGCTTAGCTTTCTTGTGTGCTAGTTCAGATTCCATGGTCTCAGCTAAACCTAGACTACCAAAGGGACAGGTGTCTGTAGTACTGTAGTTGAGTGTGATAAGTACCCACCTCAAGTTATAGCATCAATCCTCGTTAAGTTGAAACTGGTTGCTGTGGCTCAGCACAGACAGACTTAATTTAGAGGCAAATTGTAAAGTATTTATGCAGCACCAAACAGTAATAAAGTCAAAGCACATCACAAGGAAAATCCAAAACCAATTTAGAAAAATAGAGAATATTTTAATAAAGGAAATGACATCAAAACAACAAAAATCCAGAAAGGGACCCGGAAATATGATTTTTTAATGTCTAAGGTTCAAAATCACACTAATAATAGGGAAGCGTTAACACAGTCATCTGGTTATGCTTGACCTGTGCCTAGGTGCGAATTAAGGCCAACCGCAATGGAGTACTGATTGCATACAGAAAGCAGGTTTGGCACGGTTGGAAGTTTTACCACTCACTAACTTGGAAGTCAAAAACCCTCCAGAGGGCCAAGGCAGCAGGCTATGACTATTGAGGGCTCCATGTTGTCAGACGGCTAATGGTTGAGGTCTCAGTGAAGCTGTTTAGAGTGCATGAAATTTGAATTTCTCACCCAGATTAGGTCCCTTGCTGGCAGGCTACTTTAGCCGCTTTCACCTGGTGAAAATGTCTACGTACAGACTATGTCACTTTTTTAGGGGCTAAGGTCTTGCAGCAGGTCGAAGCTGCAGGTTGTAGCCAAAGGGGGCTTCAAAAGGCTGGTTACCCATCTCCCCCTATGCAGAGCCTCTCCAACAGAGATTGGAGACTGCCTGTCAGGGTCAACGCCCACGGCTTTGCTCGGCATAGATTTCTTAAGCCCTACCTGCTTTCTCATGATTTTAAAGCTACAAGGAAGACAGAGGGTGACTAAGGAAGAAGGTCCGTTTCTGGTATGGTGTAGGCACTGTGCTTGTCTCTTGGACTGCCGCTGTCTTACCTTGAATACATAAACACAGGATTTATAAGAATACTCTCCCACTAGTGATGACTTCCTTCCTACATGAGCCCTGAAAACCCCCACCTACTGAAACCTCTAAAAAATACCTGCGGTTCACTGGCAGATCATTCCCAAAGGGATTTGCCGCGTAATGGACGAGTTGTTCAGTGATTGTGTCTCACCCTGTTTGCGTGTCTACCTTCAAGACTTCTATTAGGAATGTTCTTGGACCTATGATAAAATACACAAATTAAATCTTGACCTAGATCTACCACATTCAAGCATTGGTTATTACCAGTAAAACATTAGGGGGCATATTTACAAGAACTGACTCATCGGCATCGATGCATCAGATTTCTTGCACCTGTTGCAAATGCCCTAATGATGGCATGGATGCGCTGTATTTACAATACAGTTATCCATGTCACAAGGATTCATGAATGCATCAGAAATTCTGATGCATCTTTTGACACTAAAGTGACACATTGCTGGAGTCAGTCATAAGACTAATGCAACTTCAGCAGTGTATCAGAACACATAAGCGAGTCCCATGTTAAAAGCCCTGCGTCAATCTTTACACCTGATTTGAGAAGGCTTAGAGTTTTTGATGCAGTCAAGTCATAGAATAATGCAGTGAGAAGTTGTGAATTTCACCGCGTCAGATCAACGTGGCTTTTAATGTGGGAACGCCTACCCTGCATACTTTATACCTGGTGCAGGTATAATTTGATGCAGCCCTCTACTAACTGACGCATTGCATCCAATGTGTCAGTTTGTAAATATGGAGTAGTGTGGAGCACTATTTGCGCCGCCGCTGCGTAAAGAAAATGACACTGTGGCAGCGCTAGCTCCTTGTGAATATGCCCCTTAGTTTTACAGTAGTGGTTCTTATAACGCAGACAACTCTCCAAGGCTTTACCTAAAGTCTATTATGTGTAGAAATCTTGCTACAGCTGACTCAGTTGGACAAGGATTTGAAATCCCGCCTCATAGTTTCACATATATTTCAGTATGTTATTGCTTGATAAAAGTCTTGTTTTAGCACAAAATCCTATGAGTCTTTATAATCTACTATCATGAATGTTTATTCCTTTTTAGTGTTTTACTTTGCATGCATGCTTCACAGCAGCTTGTCTGGGCTTGATCTTATGTTCTCCCTTACTTGTCTTTTCTCTTTCCAGGTCGAAATCCCCAACAACATGGAGAATCAAGAGTGGTTTGCTGGAAGGCGATGTGTGGGACTGCGATGACGCAGGTAGGTGTAGTGCTGGTATCTCAGACAGAGAGCTCCTTCCAGTCCACTTTCCTTGAGGCAAAGCAAGCCTCTTCTCTTGGGTGTGGTTTAAATAGGACCGCACCCACGATGGCCGCCGAGATTTGGCAAGATCTCTTGACATCTCCTCAAGTCTGAAGGACCGGCAAAGTACAGGGAAAGAACCTTGTACAGTGGTCGGACAATATGCTCGGGAGCCATAACCATGCAAGGAAAATAATGCATGTGGCACAGTGTGTGGGGGCTTAGTGCTTGGGGCCATAAAACAATATGCTCGCTGGCATTACCCATGTAAGGAGACCAATACACAGTGCACAGTGCTCGCACTGAGAAGATAAATATTTTAACAATGGAAGTGCTCAGGGGCTTGCTCAACCTGACACTGGAATTCGGGGACAGAGCTGCCTGGATATAATACTGCACAAGAATTGCTCATGCCATGAAGCACTCAGATCTGCGCCATGTACACTGTGGAGCGGGATGCTTCCAGGATTTCTGGGGATGATGTTTCACGGCACTGAGGGCACATGGGTCCTAATAGGTCAAGAGTTAGGGTCAGGGTGTGACACTGACTCACTGGGGGAACAATGGAGGACCCTGTTCAAGTGGCAGATAACATTTGCCTGTGAAAGGGTAGGCCTCTTAGAAGTTAATCGCTTTCCTGGGCACACCCAGTTAGTCATTATTCCAGTGGAACAGAAACACCTTCCTACTCCCAAGGCCATTATCTTGCAGTTTTCATACTACATCAAGGGGGCGATTCAGCTGCCAGGTGATGGTTGGAGCTCATTCAAATGGACCTCCACAGGCTTTAGGCAGGGAAAAGGTGATTTTCTTACTGGTTAGTACAAATTGGATTTCAAATAATTGATTTTAAAAAACTATTAAAAAGAGCCTTTCAATTACATTCTTAGCTGAAATTAGCATTATCTTATATAATAATAATGTAACCCACAGCCAGCCTTGCTACAGTAAAAGTAGATTTGGGAGCCTTTTCACTGTAAGGACAGGCTTAACATTAAACGTTTAGAAGTCCTGCTTTTACATACCATACACCCTACCTTGTGGCAAAAAGCGCTACTTAGGGGTGACTTACGATTAATGGCTTTGGCCTGTCAAAATTAGTTATTTTGACAGGTCGACTCTGTAGGTTAAAACTGCAGCAACCATGCAACAAATGGTAGGTCTGTAGTCCTGTATGCACTGTTACTGTAGTGGTGGCACAATGGATCCTCCAGTTCACTGGTGACATTTAACGTACAGCATCTGGGTACATTTGGTACCATATACTAGGAAGTTATTGGTAAGCTAAATATTCCAATTAGGGGTATGCTAATTTTGCGATCTTGACAGGGAGAGCACAGACACTTTACCACTGGTAACGTGCACAGAGCTCACCAACCAGGAAAATCAGTCAAAGCAAAAATCTGGGGATACACCACACAAAAGCTGGAAATCTCCTACAGGTACCTTATTGACGGGTAGAGGAGACTGTCTCAGTGACACCCTGCAAAACAGTCTAGCAAATAATGTGAGGGCAGTTTAGGGGAAGCCTGCATTCTGGGCCTCTGAGAGCCTGTATCCACAGTACTCTCCTCTGAAGTATCTACTACTGATTTCTCCCCGGAGTTGCCCACGAACGTCTGGTACTCTGTCAGAGCGCATCTCTGGTCCATCATTAAATCTATAATGGTTGACCTATCCCTGGACCTCAGATCCCTCCCCCAAATCCCAACACACGTCCTCACCACTTGCCACCATTGTAGGAACTTGTTTCGGAAGCCTCTGGGCAGTCAGGGGTTACTAGGTTGGAATTCTGTCAATCAAACCATTTACACTGGTGTACAGGGGCGTACATTTACTGTTGGACCAAAAGCTGAT
Source organism: Triturus cristatus (assembly GCF_964204655.1). Classification (NCBI taxonomy): domain Eukaryota; kingdom Metazoa; phylum Chordata; class Amphibia; order Caudata; family Salamandridae; genus Triturus; species Triturus cristatus. The sequence continues at coordinate 311,228,415 of NC_140588.1, read as the reverse complement.
CACCAAGTCCACTCCTTTAGCACTTGACTCCCAGGGTAGCAAAGTCAAGCAGAACAGGGCATACTCAATGAAGCAGAGTGAGGTTAGAAACTCAGCACTCAGCAATCATCCTGTGACAAGCAATAAATCACCGACCTTTTGATTAGTAGAAAATAAAGTACTCCGGGGCATATTATCAAGGACGGCGTTAATATTATCACAGGTTTAGCGGCAGAAAACTAAAGTGGTGATAATGGGCTTGATAATATGTCCTGGAGAATTCCCATAGAAGCCCGTGTTCACACCAGAACATGGGCTTCTATTGGAATTCTCAAGAGCATATTATCAAGCCCATTATCGCCGCTTTAGCAGCAGTTTTCTGCCGCTAAACCGGAGATAATTTTTAACGCCGTCCTTGATAATATGCCCCTTCAATCTCATGGCACACAATAGATAAAATGTATCAGTGTGTACAGTTGTGCAGAGGGCAGTTAATTGAGCATTAATGCGAGCGGTATCATCATTATGGTATTGGACAGCCTTTCCTGGTGCAGTACATTGGCCTAGAGCCCTTTGCGGGGTGAGTTTTACTGGCCTGGGATGGGATATAGCCTGGAGCTCTGGTTATTCTCGGTCACAGCACCCACTCAAGCCTACTTGTTTCTCCCCTCGGGAAACAATGTCATGGCACCTTTCTTTGTTCAGATGGTGAAATTCATGAAGTCCTTTCACAGGCACTGTCTCTGTGTGCTACTGTCAGGGCAGGCCCCCTAATGGTGTGAAATCGGCGTGGTCCACCAAGAGAGGATTCTTAAGTCTGGGCCTTGCCCCCAACCAGCGGGGATTGCTCTTCATACTGACTGGCACCTGAAGCCAAGGTATAGGCCTGAGCCTGCGACTCGGGCCTATTCCTCGGGTTCAGAGCCTTTAACACCTGGCTGTAGTTGAGGTGTATATGTGTAGGCTTGGGCGTGTCTGCATGAGTGCGTGCCTTTATGTGTGTGTCTGTGCATAAATCTGTATATCTGTCTGCTTGGTCTGAAGGTATGAAGTCATTTCAGCAAAGATTGTGAATAACTGTTACTTTGCAACAGTAATACAGCAGCACCACTGGAGGGTATTTTGAAAAACCTGAAAATGCTACTGAATATTTATAATAATTCAACTAATATTTTGAATCATGACACTTGATGATATTCATAAATGCTTAAGTAACGTGTTTGCAACTTTTCTGAAGGTCGAGGGTTCTGCCATTGACCATGCAACTGTATGGCTTTAGCACTGTGATGTGCACAGGCCTATCTAACATGTGAAGGGGCAGCATTACATAATCATATCTGGACACTTCTGTAAAATATGCATTATTCAGTGGTAGCTCCTGTTGTGACTTCGGTAATAGCCAACTCCATGGAACATAGGTCTATGCTGGATCCAATAAGAACTGCCTAGAGTGGACTTTTGACTGATTCACTGGTATTTCGTATTGTTAGGTACATTTGGTAGCATTGTCATAGCTGACTGTAGGGTATTCCTGTGCCATATTATATGCAAATGAGGTATTCTGGCTAACATGTTCTATTGGATGTTTTGATGTTCTGGTGGAGAAATAGCAAACATTACAAATATTGAGAGCTTTACAATCATAACAAAATAAATTACAGAGCAGCCATCTAGTAACGATGAAACATTCAATAAAGATTGTATGTTAACTGCCCTTTCATGTGTGTGGTGTTCTGGCAAGAATATTATATGTCAGTATCACGCTTATGTGAAATGTTTTAATTTGGGGTGTATTTCTGTATGTGGCATTTCATGGTGGGCTGGTTGTCTTTAAAAACTATGGTAACCAATTACATTACCCACCTGTGCTGTGGCAGGTGCATGTTTTGAGATTCTAAAGTGTTCTTATTATATTTCCTGCAGTATGTGTGTGTGACTGTTAACTATGGGAAATGCTGTGTGACAAAAGTGAACTATATGGATGTCAGTGCTTTTGGAGAATGAGAGGTGCTCTTTCGAATGAGTTTTGTTGGATGTTTGTTAATAGATTGCACTGATGAAAAGAGCCTTTGGGTGGGTCGTGACGGTTATGTAATAACAATATAGGTCCATTGAATAAACAGCAAAATGTGAGTATGCGTTGGGATAAAAACATTCACGTATCACTGAGCACAAGGAACTTTTCCACTGAACACTTGAAGGTCTCTTGACCATTTATTGTGTTTTTATGTGGACTGTATGACGAACAGTCTCCTGTTTCCATTTTCATACTCAAGAATTGATTGAGTGACCCCTGATGAAGGGTCAATGGACGACCCGAAACGCATTGGGTGTATGAAGATGTGATTAATTGGATTTTGGACGGTTAATTACGATGGATAATGCATGCTTGATAAATGCATTGAATGAACATTAAAACATCCAAAAGTTGGATTCAAGATTTGTTTGAAGAGTGTTAATTCCCAGAAATACCAGTTTTAACCTGTTGATACCTCGTGGTTTTGTCAATTGTGCTCCCACCAGCAAGAAGATTTCTCTCTTGCACACTTATCAGCGTTCAGCACAGTAACGCCTACAGACACGGCACCGGTGGATGAAGCACACTGCAAATAACTTTGGCAGAACGTTGATTCTCATTTAAATCTGAGTGCACGTTGGCAATAATTTTGTCTACATGCACTGTTTGTCCATAGTTCCCAACTGTGCACCATCAAATATGTCGTTTGAAGAAATCGCATTACTGACCGCTAATAAAGCAGACACCCTAGCATTTTCCATCGAAGCGGCTACTGAAATTTACGGTCTGGTACAGGAGGCCAGACTCTACAGTCCACATGTGTCTACAACTACAGAGTTACTCAAACTATTGGAATACCTCATTCACAAAGAGATCAACCAGAGATTCCACGCAACTACTCTCATTCACTACCATAAAGCCAAAAGAATCCCAAGAGGTTTACGGATTGCACTTTAACCCATGCTTTGTAAAACCAACAAAAATTTCATGGAGCGGTGGTACCAGATCTTAAACAAGTGTTCTCTAGACCTCATTCTCCTAATAGTCGAGGAACTATCGAATATACTTAAATCTTTAAATGAAGAGATCGAAACTATACCTCGTGGTATTGCTTGAGGCTGTACCAGACACATTGGGCCTTATTTATGAAAAGTGTTGCATTGCTGCGACAAAGCAGTGATGTGACGCTTAAAGTGCGCCCTCCATGCGACACCCTGGATGCGCCGTATATACAGTTTGGAGCATCATGTCACAAGGAGTTACAGATGTGTCAGTATTACTGACGTATCTGTAGGCACAAAAGTGACGCATTGCTGGGGTGTGTCTGAAAACAGACGCAACTCCAGCAATGTGTCCTTTCACATGGGGCAAGCTCCATGGGAAAAGGACTTCATCACCCTTATGCTTGCCATGAGGCAGGCGTAAGGTTTTAACACAATGACATCCTATAGGCATCTCACTCTCTGACTCCTCACCAATGTGGTGTGGAGTCCCTCAAGGGTCGGCCATCTCCCCCACACTCTTTAACCTATATATGGAACCACTTACTGAAATCCTCAACCAATCGAACATTGCATACCACATGTACGCAGACGACACACAACTATACTTAAAGATATCCTACCCAGATGATATCATTCAACTAAACAACACTTTAGTCAAAACCCAGTCCTGGCTCTCTCAAAACAACCTCAAGCTGAACTCTCTGAAAACCGAATTTCTTCTTTTCTCCCCACAAAACAGTTCCTCACTCATCCAAGATTGGGTCAAGAACCTGGACGCACTCAATTGCAAACCTACCATCATTGACTCAACGTAATCCCTTGGAATAACACTGGACAAGAATCTAAATATGCAAGCTCACATTAGTGTGACCACACGCAGTGTTACATTACAACTCAGAACACTGAAGAAATTGAAACCATTTCTACCACCTTCGGACTTCCAGCAAGCCGTACAAGCACTTGTTCTCTCCAGACTAGAATACGGCTCGGCTACCCAAAGTGAGAACAGCTCCACTCAAAACAACTCTTAATGCGGCAGCGAGACTGGTAACAGAAACTAGACGCTTCGACCACATCACCCCATTGCTTAGGTATCTAAACTGACTTCCCCTTGAGGCAAGAACTCACCTGAAAATTGCATGCCTCACACACAAAGCATTACATTTCAAAGAACCAAGTTACCTGGCTGAAAAGATTCGAATCTCCGTGGCAGCCGCTACCTAAGCAGTGCTAACTCTCTCAGGCTTGAACCTCCTAGATTCCGAAAACAAAAAACATACACATGATCCTTCTCCATGGCAGCGCCAAGGATCGGGATCTCCTTACCACCCAAGATACGCTCTAACCCATTAACCCTCTTGTTAAAAAAAGAGGTAAACAAGATACTAATGGATAGATTCCTTAGATAGTCTCCGGATTCCTGGGACACGAGGATTGTATCAAGGACAGCGACTTCTAGATGGATCAGAGATACGTCGTTTACAGGAGAACCCTCAAACTTTGCCCCTCGGGTATCTGGATCCGAAGAGTTTCAGAGAAGCAGCAAATACCCACCACGAAGTTGCTAGAACAATGAATACTAATGGGATATTAATGGACCGATTGTTGTAGAATTGTGCTATATGTTGCAATAGCTCATTATGTCTCTTTACTTTGATTTATCTGTCAATACCTTTCATCTTCTCTTTCAACTCTTTGTACAGCACTCTGATACCCATGGGTCATGTGCGTGCTTCATAAAACACTCTAAATAAAATAAAATAAAGGTGGTGCACTGAAATCTTATAGATTTAAAAGCGCCACTTCTACGAGGCTTTGATGCGGGGGATCGCCCATCCTGCATACTTTATGCCTGGTGCAGGTATAATGTAGTGCAGGGGTTTAGAAAGTGAAGCATCTGCCTAGATGCGTCACATTGCAAATTGGACGCAACATGGTGCATTTTTTACGCCACTGATGCATCACAAAAAGTGACGTACCAGCAGTACAAAAGTGTTTCAAGGGCTCATAAATAGGCCCCATTGTGAGGTGGATCTGGAGCAGTCCATTCGTCAGCTGAAGAGGTGGGCTGATAGAAAGTGTATGGGTCTGTAAATTTACCACTCACAGCTAGAGGGAAGTCATTTGGGGATCTCATGGGGTGGAAGAGCTTAAGTGGCTAAAATGATCCTGTGAAACATGCATATAAATATACAAAGTTGGGTGAAAACTGAGAGTTAGAGAGTTCCTCCATCTCTGAAGTCCATACTGGCAGAAACTCTGATTCGCAAAATATGAGTTTTTGCAACTGCAAAAATGTCTCATTTATTAATGGCATATTAGGTGACAGCAACGTTTACTAACCCCTAAAAACGGTTTCTGAATTTTTGCTGATTGGCAATTTATATGGGGTGTTTTGTGGGTGTCCCTTTCAAAATGTGAATCAGTACTATTTGTATCATTGGTTTGCAACTGGAATTCTGATAGCAAACCATTAAAAAGTTACTGAGTCCCCACTTTGAGTAGTAACCTATTCCCCTTTGGACCACTTTCACTTTGTGATTTGGGGTAATAGTTTCAGGGGAGGTAAGCAGAGGTCCAGGGGGCCAATGCCAAATCACCCTGAAACATTTTAAAAAGAGAAAGACGCTTTTTTTTAAAGCAGGCCATTCACATTAGGATAGTGGGCTACTTAAAAAATATGTTTTCTTTATTTAAGTCTTTATTTCTTTATTTGAAGGCAATCACTGACATGATGGTCTGCTGGCAATTTGCAACCCGCCTAATGAATAGTAATTCACCCCACTCTGATTCCTTCTTTTGAAAACTAACCTGTTCATTCAAAGGTGGTTCGCAAAATACATTTATAGTAGCAAAAACAATGGTAGGAAATTGCAATCACTTTTAACAACCAGAAAATTAATACTTCTGTCCATAGTTATCCTGTATGATGACCCTAATCTTAGACACTTTTGGTATTAGCCTGAACAGCTATTTAGGGGTTTCAGACTTCAGATATCGAATTTTTAGGTGAAACTAAAGGTAGATTCTCAGACCTTCATTTCCTGTACTCAAGTTTGATAATAGGCCCCTGAGAGAGGTACTAAAAATTCATGTTACACCAATCGACCGTCCAGAACGCAAGACAGAAGAGTAATCTCACATCAAAAATCATGGTTATGGAAATCAGAGCCATTTCTCTGGAGATCGCGTAACACGTTTGGACACCATGTGGTATATAACAAGGCCACAGGTCGCATAAAGCCCACAGAATTGGCCCTCAACAGTTATGCCATCCATTGCCCATAGAAAACATGCTGGTGCTACCTGCATATAACATAGCAAACAAACAGTGTGAAAAACTCACATTGCATTTGAAGCTTTAATGGTTCTAGTAAAAAGGGTATATAGCCTCTTAAACCATTCTTTGCATTCTTTTTTTCTGTGTTTTTATTGCATGCGGTCTTGAGTGAATGCATATACATTATGTTTAGTTTAAGGTAGATTCAATGCGCCATTGTGCTCCACCTTCTGATTAATATACATATCATACGTTGCCAGTAGGAAGACAGTAACTAGCATGCTTATGCACAGCTCCATACAGTAGCTTTTGCATTATAAATTATGATTTAACGCATAGCCAGTATGATAGAACATTTATAAATATATGTATACTATTTTGTGTTTTAGAGACTAGAGACCAAAAAAGTACGTTTTATAAGTGTATCATTCATATATTCCTCTCCTGCAGGTTCATGTCTTGCTACTTTGAAAAAGCAGTCTGTCCCCTGAGTCCAAGATCACAGGAGCAAGAAATGCACTGGGGCAGAATAATGAGGGGCCTGTTGTATCAAAGGGTTTCCCTATACTGTGTCAATCGGAAAATGCAGCCATCGTTTTGTGCAGTGACCATAGATCAATAAAGGTGGCTGACACCATTTTGAATCCTAGGCTGGGAAGCATCAGGCCCAGCTGGCTCCCTTACCACACAGCAAGAAAAATTCCTCTCCCAGTGCCAGACATCAGCCTCACAACATCATGTCCCTCAGGAACAGTGGGATGGATACAACTCTCACCTTCCTCTTTTTTATATCTAAAAAATCAATCCATGGCAATGAGTCATTCGTGTTTATTGTAGACAAACGATAGGACTGCTGAATTCCTAATTATCCATACCACAGACATCCAGGGGTTCTTGGCCCACCTATAACCTATGTGTAAGCTGGTGCTAACCATTTTCCACTTATCCACTGCCTCCTTCTGGCCCCTATATTCTGGAACACTCTGATCGGTTCCCCGCCCTTAATGTTGGTTGATCAACCCATTAACAAGCATGATCAAAACTGGATCCTTCCTGCTAACAGCAGGTGCTGGTACTTTAGTTAAACTCCAGAAGAAGCATGCTTTACAATTAATAACGTTCCTTATTTATTTCTGAACTCCACCACTCTCTTTCGAGAGCTAGGAGTTACTTGGCACCAGGCCTCGAGATGGTCAGCAGGCAGTGCTCAAGATATTCACATCAAATAAAGATATTATCTAGCCTCTTCTACCACTCACTCCAGACTCTTAAAGCATTCCCAAATCCATTGTTTCCCTGCTCCCAGTCCTTGTGTCTGTGAGACAAAATTCTCCTCTGCTGTAGGCCACATCTGTACATATATCCCAATAATTCTAATTTTTCTCCCTTTAACTCCATGGTCGAGAGCTCTCTTTTTTTAAGTGTAAAAGATTTATTTGAAATAAAGTACAGATGCAGAGAATAAGCCATACAAATTATCTTAAACTGAACTAACAAGAATAAGAAGGCATATATTAAGCAAAGTAGAAAGCATTTTACATTTTGACATTTTTATACGGAGGAGGGGAGAGTAGAGTATAATTCTACAACTAAAGAATGCGTATCATTACACAGTGATGATCAAAGAACAAAATACATCTGAAAAAGTATATAATATTGAGAAATAACAAAGAGTAAATAAGCAGAGAAAATAACAACTTATGGCGGTTTAAAATGTTCAGAACATTTCAAGCATACCAGTGTCTTTGCAACATTATTCAAATAATTAATCTCTGATTGACAATGATATTTTAATAGAGAGCATGTATGACGAAATAGTGGAACAGATGTGATGTTTACTTTTGCTTTAAATACAAAAATTTCATCCACAGAGAAAGGAGCAATCGGAGAGTGTGCCACTTTAACCCAGAAAGGTGTAAAAGGAGAGATGTCTGTAAGAAGCCATTTAGATGCTTGCTTCAGGCAAAAAGCCTTATGATAGAGTCTGAAGTCAGGAAATATTACTTCTCCGATAGATTTTGGTTTCCTAAGATGAGTCAAGGATATTCTAGGTTTCTTATCATGCTATAAAAATGTATAAAGAAGGGAGTCAAGTATTTTTAAATATATGGAAGAGATGTGAATGGGTAGCATTGAAAAGATGTATAGCAAGATAGGGGTAATTATCATCTTAATGGAATCAAGACGACCCCACCAAGAAAGAAAAAGAGGGTTCCATGAAGAAAGGAGATTAGATATATGATCAAAAGCTTCCTTCATATCGATTTTAACCAAATCTAGAATGGAATTATTGAACCAAATTCCTAAGTATTTAATTTTAGAGTTGTTTCATCGGAAACCAGTCAAATCAAAATGCTTTTTAAAACAGAATTTTGTAATGGGGAGAATTTTTGTCTTATCAGGATTAATTTTGTAGTCAGAAACCATAGAAAAATCAGAGAATTCTTGCAATAAAGAGGGAATAGAGGTTTCAGGATTGGAAAAGAAAAGCAAGATAAGATATCGTCTGCATAAGCTGATATTCTCAAATGAGAATTCCCATAAATAAACCCAGAAATAGAAGCATTTAGACGAATACAAGATAAAAAAGGTTCAATGGATAAAACAAATAGGAGCGGGGATAAGGGACAGCCTTGACAAACACCTCGTTGCATTGGAAAGAATTGCGAAATAAGGCCATAAACTAAGAGAGAAGCACTGGGATTCGTATACAGTAAGGAAATAAGAGAAATAAATCTGGGACCAAAACCGTGCCACTGAAGAGATTTAAATAAAAAGGACCAATCAACTCTATCAAATGCCTTTCCCGCATCGAGAGAAACTGCAGGTAAGGAATAGGAAAGAGTGGAAGCCTTATTATGAATGTTAAGAAACAACCGGGAATTGTCAGATGTTAGTCTGCCTTTAACGAAGCAGCATTGTTCTGGTCCAATTAGAGTAGGCAAAAGAGTTTAGAGATGTAGGGCAAGCAATTTGGCAAACATTTTATAATCAACATTAACCAGGGATAAAGGGCGGTAATACTTACAAAGTTTGGGGTTGTGACCTTCCTTTTGTAAATTAAGTGTATTGTGGCTTCCAAAAATATACCCTTGGCCTTACCAATAGTGTGAAAATGATGAAAAAGATGCAAGAGTTTTGGAAGTAGTAACTTTGAAAAGTGTAAATAAAATTCTACAGTAAAGCCATTTGGACACAGAGTTTTCTCTTTTTTGAGAAGATTCAAAGATTTGGCAATTTCTGTAACTGATATATCCGATTCAAGAGCATCGAAGTCCAAGTTTTCCCGTGAAGAGGGAGTATATTGAGCAAGATGAGCATCTATTAAAGAAGTGGAAGTAGGAAGCTCAGATGTATATAAAGATTTATAAAATTTCACAAATTCTTCTAGAATGTCCTGTTCCTTAAAGAGATGTTTCCCTTCCATTGACTGAATGGAGTCTATTGATACATGTTCTTTCCGAGCTTTGAGGTAATTAGCCAGAAGCTTACCGACTTTATTCCGTCCACCCTAATAACAGGCACTACTGAGTAAATGAATAGATGAAGCATTGTCTGTGGGTACTTTATTAAAATCTAATTTCGCACAAATAAGTTCCTCAGGAAGTGAACTAGAAGAGGAAGTATAGAATTGACGTTCTAGACGTTTAATATTTGCTAATAAACTATTATATTGATTGAGTGTGTTTTTCTTTTTTTCTGGACACAAAACTTAAAATAAAGCCATCGGCGGCAGCTTTAAATGTGTCCCAAATCAATGAAGGGGAAGAATTTGGAACTGCATTCATGGAGAAAAACTCCTCATCAAAAGAAATAAAGGAAGAAGAAAAATTAGGATCATGTAAAAGGAAAATATTAAACCTCCATCTGGAAGATCTGGGCTGCGGTCGGAACAAACAAAATCTGTAGCAACCAGGGCATGATCAGAAATTACAATAGGTTCAATTGAGGGGGAAATAAGGTTCTGGGATAAAGGTTTGGAGAGGAAAATGTAGTCTAATCGAGAAAGGGAACCATGGGGGGGGGAGAAAAAATAAAATTCCGTTATATCTACGTTACATAAGTGCCAAGCATCAACAAGGTGTGTCTGAGAAATTGTATCATGAAATTGTTTGTGTGCTTTGTGAGGGATGAAACGGGCCTGAGACTGGCAGTCAATAAAAAGGTCTATAATCTGACTGCAGTCAATCCTCCTAAAATAAAAAATTCATCTTTATATTGAATACATTTTTTTGTACTATTTGGCCAAAAAGAGTAGTCCGGTTCGGTAGGACCATAAACATTAAATACTGTCAAAGAAATATTAACAAGTAACCTAACTATTAGCCACCTACCTTCTGAATTAGTTTCTTGAGAAACAACAGAACACTTGAACTTTTTGTTAACTAGAATAATTACGCCATTATTCTTATTGGAGGTAGGAGAAACAAGAACTGAGCGAACCAAAGTTTGTTTAAGCTTCAAAGCCTCCGTTTCTGTTAAATGGGTTTCTTGTAAAAGCACTAAGTCAGGATTATAGGAGGCTAAGCGAGATAATATTCTTTATGGGGTTAATAAAACCTTTCACATTCAGATATAACCCTGAACGTATATACGTTGAGAAATATATGAAGTAATACAATCAATAATAATAACCATAAGAGAATGAAACAATGAAAAAAAGGAAGAGAGTTGTAGCAGGAAAGGGGAAATAGAAAAAAGGAGGGAAGAAGAAGACAGCAATAGAAAAGATAATAAGATAAGACAGTACATGTCATCAATTGCTAAGAAATTGGAATGTAAAGGAGGATAAAAGAGGACTGACGACTGTAATACGTACCTTCGAAGGAGAAACAAGAAGAACTATACGAGGAGTGGTGACACATAGAGGAAGGAGGCACATCCAACCGGGGAGGAAGCATCACAACGGGGAATCATGTGGGACAAGTAGGAAATAGATAAAGAGATATGTCAAAAAGAACACATGCAGAGATATGAAGGGAGGGGGGCGTGGCTTGGACGCCGAGGGAAGATGGCGGATCTCCGTTAGCTCCGCTTCGACGCGGTGCTATGTAGCTGTGTGGAAGGCTTCCCAGCGAGCTGCGGGTGCTGTCTCCAGAAGAATTTACCAGCGGAACATGGCGTGACTCTGAATTGCCCTTCGTCGGCTGTTTTTATCACTCCTATCCCTCGGAGACGTGGCGGTCTGACTTCCTGAGGTAATTCTCGACGGCGGCCATTTTGTATCGAGGCGCCTGTATCCTATTCCTGAAGCACCGCGAACGCATTTCCTGGATCCAGTCATGCTTTGATGCTTTACTGCTTCATTCCTTTCCGAGAGGGAGTCTGTTCCAAGTTCAACAGTTGCCAGTAGCCCCTGGCCATGCTTTCTTCAGAGGAGCCGTGATTAACCCCTATGTTCCGGTATTTCCGGAGCTACAGGCTGGATGCAATACAGCTTTGTGTATCTTTTTCTTTTTGTTTTTTTTGCTCTAAGGTGATGCTGTAGTGGCCTTATGAGTATCTTCGTCAAACCTTACAGCGTATGAGAGAATTCCGTATACTTTTTCCCGCCAAGAAAGCGTCTAGTCAAATTGCCAAGATGTCTAGTGACTCCCATCCTCCAAGTAAACCGTCTTCTTCTGGCGCAAAACCTAAAAGACTGAAGAATGACCCGCCCTCGCCTATTCTTTCATCGCAAAGCCCAGTTCTAGATAATATACTAGAGGAAGTGCGTGGTCTTCAGCCCTTTATGGCCGCCACAAACGAAAAATTGCAACAAATAGAGGACCGATGGATTGTCATGGAAGGTAGGGTGACCGAGTTAGAACAGCGCGTCAGTGACGTTCAAGATGTTGCCACAAAAATACCGTTATTGGAACAAGAGATTCACAAATTAAAGCTCCATACTGAGGACTTGGAGAATCGTAATCGAAGGAATAATCTCCGTCTTTTTGGCTTGCCAGAGAATGTTGAGGGTCCTGATATGTTGCTTTTTCTTCGAAAATTCCTTCATGACCTCTTGGGCCTTCAGTCATCTACACCTTTGAACATACAGAGAGCTCACCGCTTAGGTCGCCTTCAACCGAATTCCACCAAACCTCGTGGTATTATCATGCTTTTTCTGGAGTTCACAGAACTCATGACTGTACTTAAAGCAGCTAAACTTAAACGTCACCTATCGTGGTCTGGTCACAATATCTTTATCTCACAAGATGTCTCCAATGCGACCAATGCTCGTCGCAAAGAATTTCTTGCACTGCGTCCACAAATGAGACACTTGAACGTCCAGTATGGCATACTTCATCCCTCCATCTGTAAGATCACCCACGACGGCCAGACAAGATCCTTTGATGACCCGGGAAAACTGAAACTGTTTCTCAATAGCATCTCCTCTCGGAATATGGACACAAATCATTGAGCGCTTCTTCTTTTTTGCCGCTTCAGTGTGGTGCTCTTAACAGCTTTTAACAGCTTTTTTCTGGTTACCTTAGATACATAGCTTTCCATATGCTTTATTGCTTATTGCTTATTGTATGTTTGTTAATCACGTTTCTTCTTCTTTGTTATTGGTTATTCCTGTTCAAATTCTTTCTTCTCCCCCTCATATCTTTGCTCCTTTCTTATAATTACCTAGGTTATGTCCTGCTTCCAATTGTATCCATGTGGTTTTACACCGCTGTCTTCTCTCCGGTCTCATCACGCTCCAACTTTACTTTTTTATTGATGTCTTTCAGGTCTGGACTCTTTTCCTTGACCTGTTTTCCTTCTCTGCTTTCCTATGCTTTTTACGTCTGCTCACCTTCTTCCCCCCCCCTGCTCTTTCGCGCACTTTCTTATTTCAGTCTTCCTCTGGTCGGTGCGTCACTCTCTTCCTCTTTCGAGATTTTCCATGTCTTCTCTTTGCTCTTTTCCCTTCATTTCTTCATGATTATGGTGCTTTTGGACTTCTCTTTATTTATTACATTGTCAAAGGCTTGTTGTTTCTTCTTAGTAATGTGGTTTTATGTTTTGTTGTTCCCTTTTGTAACCCTTATGCGCATTTTGTCTTCCAGTGTCGTTTTGTTTCTGAAGTATTTCCACACCATGTGTATCACATTCCCCTGACCCTCGCGTATGTGTAATTTTGTTACGTGGAACGTCCGTGGTCTTGGAAATCCTGTTAAAAGACAAAAGGTAATTTCTCATTTATCTAAACTCAATTCCCAAATTTCCTTTCTTCAAGAAACTCACTGTAATGACGTCGAGTCGCTGAAATTAAAAAGGCAATGGGTAGGCCAAGTTGTTTTTTCCCCTGCTGTTGACAAGAAGGGGGGGGTTGCCATATTGTTTCACAAAACTTTATCTGTGCAAATTATTTCCTCTCAAAATGATGACGCAGGTCGATGGGTAATGGCCAAGATTGTTGTATACAATAAAACGTTAATCTTGTTAAACATTTATGGCCCTGTGAAACCGGATCCAAAATTTTGGAATGATATCAAAATTCTCCTCTCCACCGCTGATTGTCCTAATATTATTGTAGCAGGCGACTTCAATCAATGGTTGGATCCCTTCTCGGATCGCTTATCAAAGTACAAATTTCAACCGGATAAGACCCATAAATCCTTTCAATCGGCCATTGCCTCTCGCCCATTGTATGATGTTTGGAGAACCTGTAACCCTGATTTGTTGGAATATACGTTCTTTTCTAATGTACACCAAACCCGATCCAGAATTGATTATATCTTGGTTAGCAAATCCCTTCTTCCATGTATCCAAAAATCTGAAATTGGCTCTATCTTTATCTCAGATCATGCCCCTGTCTATGCTGTTTTTGACCTTTTACTCACCTCCACCAAATATAATCGCTGGAAGTTTAACACTCACCTGCTATCTGACACAGCTTATCTTACAGAAGCCACCTCCTTTATTAATGAATTTTTCACCTTTAACAACCCATCAGACACTTCCACTTCTAACAACTGGGATGCTTTTAAGGCGGCGCTCCGTGCTTTTACTATTTCCTTTGTGTCCCGGAAGAAAAAGGCCAATGTGAAAAAGTATAAGGACCAATTACAACAGTTGAAAAAATTAGAGCATGACTATTTTTCCTCCAAAAATGCTGACTCACTTAGGAATTTAATTACAGCCAAAACCAATCTTAACAAAATTGCTACTGTTGATGCCTGCAATGTTTTACTTAGAATTAAGTCTAAATTTCACGGAGGGCAAAATAAAGCAGGTAAAATGCTAGCGAATTATTTAAAAATTCGCTCTGAACGTAAGACCATTGGTCCTATCATGGATGAATCCACCAATAATCTGGTGTCCTCTGATGAAGAAATTGCAGCGGTCTTTGATGACTACTACCGATCTCTTTATTCAGATGATACATTCCCCTCTTCTCACAATCTTGATAAGTTTTTTTCTGGTCTCCCTGCTCCCCCATCTCTGAATGCTGAGTTTTCCGCTTTAGAGGCGGATATTACCCTTCAAGAGATTCTTACTGCCCTACAAGCTTTAAAGAAATCAAAAGCCCCTGGCCCGGACGGTTTACCGGTGGAGTTTTATTGTACTTTCAAATCTTTGTTTGCCCCTAAATTATTGCAGCTGTTTAATTCCTTCATTTCTGATGCGAAAACATCTGGCTCCTTTATGGATGCCCTGATCGTCATTATCCCTAAGCCTGACAAGGACCATTCTTTTTGTAAAAATTTCCGCCCAATCTCCCTAATCAATTACGACTGCAAGATCTTTGCTAAGATTATTGCATCTCGACTTGATTCTATCATACCCCTTTTGATCAAGACTGACCAGGTGGGTTTTGTCAAAGGTAGATTGGCTTCCGATAATGCTAGAATGTTCATGAATATCCTATCCCATGGTAAAAATTATAAAGATCCTCTGGCTGCTTTATCTCTGGACGCTGAAAAAGCATTTGATCGTATAAATTGGCAATTTATGTTTCATACATTACAATGGTTTGGTTTTGGCCCTAATTTTATTTCTTTTGTCAAATTGTTATACTCATGTCCGAGGGCTAGTATTTTTGTTAATAACCAATTCTCTCAATTTTTTCCCCTATCTAGAGGCACCAGGCAAGGTTGTCCTCTCTCCCCATTACTTTTTATCTTGTGTTTGGAACCCTTCCTTGAGCGTATTCGAACCAATCCCAAAATTAAAGGTTTTGTCTCTGCTTCTGTTGAAACTAAAATATCTGCCTACGCGGACGATATATTGGTATACATGTCCAATCCCAGTGACTCCCTTCCCCCCTTTTTAGAAGAAGTCCGTCTTTATTCTTCCATTTCTGGGTACAAACTCAACCTATCCAAAACGGAGGTTCTTACTTTAAATTCGATTTGTTATCAATTCATGTTTGCGGATACTGCCTTTGCATGGTGTCCTTCCAAAATTAAATACCTTGGCATTTGGTTTGCCTCCAATATTGCGGACACTATTAAATTCACTTCTAACGCACTAATGACTAAATTGAAATCTCTTCTCCTCGTGTGGTCCCCCTTATTTTTGTCATGGTGGGGTCGACTAGATACTATTAAGATGATGGTCACTCCTCATATCCTTTACACGGTTTCTATGCTCCCTGTCAAAATCCCTAACACGTTTTTTTCCCAATTAAACTCTCTATGTATTAAATTTTTATGGAACAATAAACGCTCCCGCATTGCCTTAAACAAACTTATTCGCCCCAAGGAAGAGGGGGGGGGGTGCGCTTCCCTAATTTTAAAATATACCACTCTGCTTTTTTGATTAAACAATCTTTCTCATTGGCCTTCGATTTCGGGGGTACGCCTATTCCTCGTTGGATTATCTTTGAGCGGTCGCTCCTAAAAGAGTTTTAGTTTCAGCATGTTACATTTATGTCCAACTGCACCTTTTTGTCTAAAAGCCCTGTATTAAAATACTCCCGTGAATTGCTGTGTAATACATTTCTTAAGGACCTATCCCCTATCCAATGTTTTTTAACCTCTACCCTATGGTATAACAAATTTCTCAAATACAAAGGTAGATCTTTCTATTACAACTACTGGACGGAAAAGGAGATCTTTTTTGTCCATCAGTTTTTGAATGGGTTTTCTATCATCTCCTTCCAAGAATTACAAACACGATATCAGCTACCTGACTCCTTTTACAAGGAATATATTATTATCTCTAATGCTATACAAACCCAATTAGCTACCTACTCTCTCCCATCAGTCTCACCTCCTTTAACACCCTCTTCACCTTTGTATCCTCTATTCCCTGCGCATAAACTTAAAGCTGCCACTGTTTATAAGTTATTGTTATCTAATGCCAATGTTCGTTCTAAATCCACCATTGAAAGTGCATGGGAAATGGACCTATCCATTTCTCTTCCTATTGACAGTTGGGACAAATTATGGTCGAAATTATTTAAAGTTTCGGCTGCAGCCAGGATAACCCAATCTCTGTTTTTTCTGTATCATAGAGCCATTATTACTCCTGTCACTATTTGTAAGTTTTCCCCCACATCTTCTCCCCTTTGCTGGTCCTGCTCTACCGAAACTGGTACATTAGTCCATCAGTTATATGAATGTGCATCTGTTCTACCTTTTTGGAATTCAATTTGGAATGTATGCATGTTAGTTTTCAACTTTAATGCAACCTTATCTTTTGTAAATATCTTTTTAGGTTCGTTAGCTCCTGATATGGAAACTGTTTTACCTAGTTCTAGGTTATTTGATCTTTTTATTGCATTAGCTTTTAAAGTGATCCTGTCTGCATGGAAAGATAATTCTAAACTGTCGTCAATTACTTGGTGGAATTTTATTTGTGACGAACATAGGATTGCTTCCGTTTCCTCCTCTTCTGTCTCCCAAAAAATCAAAGCTGATCTTCTTTGGCTTCCTTTTACTACTTATCTCTCCTCGCACCCTCCCATGTGATAACTCATTTTCTTTTTATTTTCTTCTCTCTCTGGCTTTCTCTCTTCTCTTTCCCTCTCACCTCTTTGGTCTTTCCTCTTTTCTTCCCTCCTTTCCCTCCTATCCCACTCACCAGTGCCTTTTTCCTCAAATTACCCTATTATTGATCCTTTTTTCTTTTTGTCGACCTAGTCATTGTAAACCAACTTCGTTTATATAATATCTCTTTGGCGCTATATTGAAATAATTGTTTTATTGTATCATTTGTTTTTTCTTTTTCTTTTTCTCTGAAAATTCAATAAAAACTTCTTAAACAAAAAAAAAAGAGATATGAAGGGAGGAAAGATAAAATATAAAATAGGAATAACATGTTATAAGACAATTGTTAACAATACCCTACAAAGAAAAAATGTAGGTAAGTCAAAGCGGATCACAACATGTCTGTAATGAGAGAGGAGAAAGTCAAGGTATGGAGGACGTAGAAGAAAGAGGACCAGAAGTTTCCATAGATGTTGTGGAGTGCGATTGAATGCATTTCTTCAGTTCTGTCGGATCATCAAAGGTAGAAGTGTTGTTTTGGAAAATAATCTTGAACAAACACGGACGAAATAGTCCATGACATGCTCAAAGCGTACGTAAAGCAGGACAAAGATCACGGAATTCTTTCCATCATTTAGGTGTTGATGAAGAAACATCCTGGGAAATAAATAATTTAGAGCCCGACCAAACAAGCTGTTTTTTAAGTTTAGCTGCATTTAAAACTTGTAACAGGTCTGTGAATTTCAGAATTAAAATAATCACACCCCGTGGTTTTGAAGGAGCAGATGACAAAGACAAGTGGGGACCCAGCATGTGAGCTCGTTGAATATTCAAACTTGTAGATGCAGGAAGGTCAAGAAGCTTTATGAGAAAGGTGCTGAAGAAATGGACGGGATCAGTACCCTCCAAACCCTCTGGAAGACCATACAAACAGAGATCATTGCGTCTGTTTCTATTTTCAAGATCTTCCGCTGATTTCTTCAACAATAGGTCCTCCCTCTCTAAGGCAACCACTGTGGTGGATACATTCTATAGGTCATCAACATGTTGCTCCACTATGGCAATTTCATTGACGACCATTTAGTATCCAAAACTTGCAAGCGTGATCTGGTTTCCTTAACAAATGGACGCACAGCACGAATCTCTGCTAAAACAATGTCCAGAGATACCGGAGAAACAGACTTTGGTGGAGAAGGAGGGTCTTGTTTAAGACGTTTGTTGGCAGAGGCTGGAGTCTGCATTTTGAGAAACAGATCAACTTGCCAATACCATGAAATTCACTCTCCTATAAATGGGGAAGAATGGTCGCGGGAGATAATGAAAACATTAGAGGCCAACCTGGAAGCCCTTTTTCTTAAACATTTGGCTCCCATAGTGGAACTTATAAAGAGAATAGAGGAGAAAGTTAGCAGGCTCCTAGAACAGAATAGCGGTGAACCCCCAGTGCCCCCACTGAGTTCGAGATATGAAGGGTTAGGGATTGTACCTTGCCCTGTTAGTCCGTGTGAAAACAGAAGTAGGTTGGCAGGAAATAAGCGGAGCGTTGATCCCACTTCCAGTAGGGATAAAGGCACTCCCTCCACTATTGTGCCCCATAGATTACAACATGAGGGTAGTAAAAAAGGGCTCGTAGCAGCCAACAGCCCCCCAGATGATTAGGTGCATTGTACACCGGGGCTGTAGACGTTGGATTTACCCCCAGCTTCTTGTCCATACACGATAATCTTAGCGGGGGTTCCAGCCCATAACCAGGTTAGAGAAGAGTCCACAAGCTCCCTGATAAATAAGGTCAATCATTGGATGTACAACAATGTGAAGGAGTTTAAGTCACAGAGTAGCCACATCCTTATGGCAAGAAGGGTAGCGTGGGTTGGTCCCTTAGAGAAAAAGTTTGCAGGAGACTGCGTCATTGTTAATTTCAGACACCCGGAGCTGGTTAAAGAATTTCTTATTTCCAGTTACGGGGTTTTTGACAGAGGGACGACCATAAAGATGCTTCCCCTGAGCTTTTTTTATAGGGACTACTCAAAAGAGTCAGGCCAAGTGACACGTAGAAGAGGGGAAATTCCCAACATAAGGGCCAACAGACTGGGCTCAGTATCAAACAGGTTTATTCCGTTACTTGATGCGGCAGTGATGGACGAACTAGACTGACTGGCCCAAGGCGAGAACTGGGAGATTCCCCCTCCCCCTGCTAGCCCAATGCTAAGGGATATTGTGGATCCCATGGGAACTCCTCCTTCATCCGACATCCACCCAAATGAGGTTTTGCCTAACCCCCCAGACAAGAGTATTGTATTGGCAAGGAGTTGTTTTTTTTAGGACTTTCTCCTCAATCACAGGGTATCCCAGTTAGGAGAGAGATAAACCTTGAGGCTGAGGAACTTAGGGTGGTATCGTGGAACATCGCAGGGATCTCAACCAAATTAAAAAATAAGGAATGGTTGGATTTCAGTCAAAAATTCCACATTATCTGCCTACAGGAAACGTGGGAGACGGACAACAGTGCCCCGCACCTAGAGGGGTATAAAATGTTTTTTGTTCCCGCCCGAAAATCTACAATGGGAAGAGCTAAAGGGGGCTTAATAACGTATGTGTCTCTCTCCCTACAAGGGTCTTGGGATGCCCTGGGTTGGAGCTCGGACAATATCCAGGGTATCAGTTATTGCAAGAAAGGCTTAAAATTTGTTCTGATAAATTTCTATAATGCGGGCCAATCAATGCAGAGGTTGAATGAGCTCAAGGATAGATTGGCAGACTTGCACGCTAGGGGAAATAGCCCCCCAAATCTGATTTTAGTGGGCGATTTTAACTGTCACCAATGCCCATATTTGAAATGGGGAGGGGGAAAATGGGACTCTTGTCCGTCTATAAAGGATTGGCACTTAGAGCACACAATGGAAGGCAGCGAATTAAGTAAAATCCTGGGCACATATGATTTAGCCCCCACGATGGATTTAATCAAACCCAGGAACTCTAATACCATTAATCCCTCTTTTAAAGGCAGGGCAGGGATACAATTATTGATTTTATCTTTGTGTCACATTGTTTTAAATGTAAGATCATAGATTTTAGTATAGAAATTAGTATTTTTAGTGACCATAACCCTTTGGTGTTGTCCCTGAGGGTCTTGGATTTACCTACGCAGGCAAGGCCAAGGATGATGGGGAGAACACTGGAAGCAATTGACCAGGGCAGGCGTATACGCTGGACCAATATAGATGGGGAAGCATTTTATAAAAGACTCATTGCATCCCCAGAAAGTGGGATATGGAAGTGCTTAAATCAGGAAGTTGAAGGTAAAGAACTGATAAGTGCTTTTGAAAGTATGGCAAGGGACATTGACAGGTTACTGAGGGCCAAATCATCACCTATGTCTAATCTCTCACCAAAATGGTTCGATAAAGCATGCTCCAGAGCCCAAAAAGAATTGAAACGGGCACTCAAAACGGTACCTAAGAATAGGAGCAGGATAGTGGAATGTAGAGCCCAATACAAACTGGCCATAAAAAGGAGGAAACACACTATCCACTACGAGGCCTGGGAGAATTTGAGGGAGGCAGCTGAGATATGTCTAGATATTGGAAGGTGATTAATGACCCGAGTTTCCAAGCACCGAATAATGAGAAGGTGGCTTGCAATGTCCTGCCTGAAGCATGGGTCTCTCACTTTAAGAATCTGTATAATCATGGCAGCACCATTGCCCGACAAATTACAGAAGTGGGCATTTTACCAAGCTCTTGGTCGCAGTTTACAGTGGGTGAGATCAAAGATGGAATACACGCCCTGACACGGAATAAGGCCCCAGGGCCGGATGGGATCCCCCCCGACCTATTTTTGTCCCAGGTCGACCTGTGGGCACCTATACTCACGAGAGTTCTTAACACGGCATTTGAAATGGGAACGCCCAGGTCTTGGTCAACTGCTAGCATTGTTCCCCTATTTAAAAAGGGCAACAAGTGCGACCCTCAATGTTATCGCCCGATCTCACTAATTGACGTGTCAGCAAAGGTTCGAGGGAAGGTAATCCTAAACCGCCTAATGGACTGGGCAGAGGAGAATGAAATCATTACCGATACCCAGTATGGTTTTAGAATGGGCCGTTCTACCTCGGACCAATGCCTTAATCTATACAACTTGGTGGCAAAGTACACCGTGGCAGGCGAGGGGACAGTCTTTCTTGCCTTCATGGACCTGACAGCAGCTTTTGATCGTGTTAACCGGGAAAAGCTGTGGGAGATTTTAGAGCTGCTAGGGGTCGATCCAGGTCTGATATTCATTTTAATATCATTACATATGAACACAACAGCCCAGGTTAGATACAGTAATGAGGGGAATCTCACTGACCATTTCTCATGTACTAGGGGTGTGAGACAAGGTTGCATCCTGGCGCCCTTTTTATTCACTCTATATATAAATGGCTTGGACAAAGCACTTGGAGAGCTGGGGGTAGATTGTCCTAGAGTGGGCAACAGAAGCATACCTGTCATCTTATACGCGGACGACGCAGTACTCCTGTCACGCACAGGGAGGGGACTGCAGTCTCTTATTGATGGCTTCTGTGGGTTCAGGGCAAATTTAGAACTATCTCCCAATTTAACAAAATCATACGTTATGGAAGCAGGAAAAAGACCAACGAGGAATTTTATTTTTAAAATTGGGGGCCACAAACTAGAAAAGGTCGATGTCTTTAATTATCTAAGGATAATTTTCGACAGACACCTCAATTTGAACACACTAATCTCAGAAAAATGTAAACAACAGTCGAGTATAATGGGCTCAATTATGAATCGAGCTACGAGATTAGGCCGCTGGTCATTGAATGAAATATTGAATCTATATAACGCAATCTGTTGCTCCAAAATTATGTATGGGAGTGAGGTTTGGGGATTCAGAAACACTTCCATGATACAATTGGAGGAAAATAAGTTTCTTAGAAGGATTCTGCAAGTCCCTCAAAGTATTCCGGCCCACATTGTTCACGAGGAGCTAGGGCTCCCTTACATTACTGATAGACTAAGCATTAAACCAATAATGTGTTGGATTCAAATCTGGACCAACCCTGAGGCTAGTCTAAGTAGAAAAATAATTAAAGATTGTATAAATAGGGACAAAGAACATAGGATACCGTGGCTCAAATATGTGAAGGATACGCTGAAGTGGCTGGACTTTGTTAGTTGTTTTGATGAGCCCACGTCCCTGACGCCCCAGTTAAAAGTAGTTATAAAAGCAGAATACCTCAGGCGCCTAGCCTGCGCCCGGGAAGACAGTGAAATACTGAAACGGTCAGTGCGATCACACATATTAACGAAATCTGTTGCAGGTTTAGAACCTTACCTGGCGCAGATATATAATAAAAATGATAGATTTTTAATGACCAGATTCAGACTGGATCTTTTACACCACATTTTAGCTGTCCCCGCAGGGTTCACAAGAGATATTGGATCAAAGGGTCCATGCGGCTGCGATCTGGGTTCTCCGCAGGATACCCTCCATTTTGTATTCTTTTGTCCATTATACGAATACCCGCGGGCAGTTTTCTTAAAAACCATCCTAAGAGTGAATAAATTTAGCCAAGTAAGGGTAGCACTCCTATACCTGAAACTTTCCTCGGAACCCCTTACCTTGTTTTGCACTGTGAACTTTTTAAGATTAGCTGCAAAATTAAGGAAGTCTAGACGTGAGGCGTAAGCAACTTTGCTTGTTGGACACAGAGGGTTGGGTTCCATGATTAAAAGTTCCCTTTTAAACTTTGTTTACATTCTGCACACAACAGTAGACATTACCGAGGATGTATGTAAATTATGAATTGTATGGTACAGTGTCTTTGGGATGTTTTAGGACGTTTTAATATGTTATAGCTTATTTTATAAAGTATTGTTTTAAACTCGCTGATGATCATGCATTTTAAATAACTTCACTGTGTTGGTATCTCGTACTTTATAGATGTTAGCACCCTGCACTTTAAAACTCTATGAATTCGCAGCCTTTTTACCTGTGTAATCCTATTATTAAGGCCCCGGACAGACCCTGCAGAAACAACTTATTTTAATTATTTTAAGATTATTTGTTCACATTATTGTATTATGAAATGTGTAAATGTATTGTTCTTTTCTTGGATGTTTTAATATCCGAATAAAGATATTTTGATGATGATGATGAGTCTGCATTTTGACTGAAGATGTTGGCGAAAGCGTAGACTTTGAAGATCCAGATTGCGCCATTTTACTATTATTGTGAAGTGCAGAATCAGTATTAAATGAATCAGACACAGGAGCGTGAGCAGTGTATCTCTTGTTAGTAAGTAGCAAATTCTTACTCCTACCCATAAAACAAAGGAAGGAGTAACTTCGTGTATAGAAGAGAGATCAGCAAACACCCCACAGTGTATGAAGAAAATTCCAGAACGTAGCTGCTCAATAGACCGTACTAGAATAGTAAATCCTCTCCTGGTCTAGAAAAAGACTGACTACGCATGAAAGAGCAGGCACTGTATAGTATTGTGGTGAAAGTCATTATATACGCATTGTACCTGAGGAGAAATACAGAAATTCCATCGCAGGTAAATTCAATATGGCGGCCGTAGAAGAGTTGCAGTAGTTTTGAGGTATTTTCATGTAAAAAGATAAGGAAAAGCCACAATAACGGAAGAAGACCACTCAGGGGCACTTCCGATGCATTAAATGCCCCATTCCAGTATGGAAATGATGCTGTGACTGCAAAAATCACTGCGCAATTTCCCAATACGGATCTCTGGGGCTAGGCGGCCATCTTGTTTGGCACCGCGCGTGCTCCTCGGTCGAGAGCTCTCTGAAGAGGCAAAAGGGCATCATTTTGATGTGGCATAAAACACAAAAATCTTCAAAAGATTCTTATGGTGTTGCATATGTTATTTTATATGTCATGTTAAATGTTATTCTTTACAAGATTTTTCAGCGTTTATATTATATGTTTAATGTTATATGATGTATGTTGCATTATGTTATTATATGTAATTTTATCTTTTAAAATGTTTTTGCTAATCCTTACATAACCTCTAATTTCTAAGGGATGAGATAAAAAAAGGAGAGACCAGGAAAGGGGGGGGGGGGGCAAGAGAGAGGGAATGTCAAGAAAAACGTTTAAATAGGGAGTTCATTCAATACAGTCTTATATCTCATATAGCATAAAAATGCATTGTGAGTAGATGATCTTAGCCATCTATATGGCTGGTCGCAGGGGAGAAAGCCAGAGTGGCAGCGCAGGAGGGTAACTGAAGAGCGAAGGAGAGGTTAGAAACATTCGTCAGAGCGAATGATCGGAAAGTGTAGATATTTTATAGTGCAAGGCAGGGTCTATAAGAGATACGAAGTAGAGCAGTGGGAAAAGCCCAGGAAGAAGGATGCTGCCCCTTCCACTCAATGTTTGCAAATCGAATATTCTTCTTGCATCTTCCTAATTGAACCATTTTACTTTTGGCCCACAGCTGGAAAGAGAATTTGAAGAAGGGGCAGGTGGAGTTACTAAATAGAAGGTCCTGTTTTACTTATGTGCTTGGATTTCTGGCATGAGAGTGGCATGTAGGTTCAGGGAGAAGCCTTTAAAGCATTCTGAAGGTGCAAACAGGACAATCAACCAGCTCAGGATAGTCACCACCGGGCCTCAATCTCAAGATTGTCACCTAGTTAGCTTAAATGGTTGCCCCAGTAATGGCCCTGCGCTCTCTTGCCTCTCTGAGGGCTTGTGGAAGCACTTTGGATACATTAAGGCCTTCATTGGGAATGCAGGGCACCATAGCCTGTTTATTTTGAGCCAGCACTCCTGAGTAACAAAATAGAAGCACCTTGTAGGACTTGGGGCATATGATTCCAGTAGTGAAACAGTAGCGTTGATGCATATGTCACTTATACAGAACATACCAGATATCTCTCCATCCCCAAGGCAGACACAAACAACATTAAATGATTTGATCCCTCTCTTGACCTCCATTTTCACATAGACCCCGACCCCTGACCCAACTAGTGCCAGGGTATCTACTTGGATGCTCTCGGTTGCTTTTACTTGTGCAGGATTTGCCTCTCACAGTGTTTACTTTCAGCAGTGGGACCTAGAAATTGTAGATGAGTAAACTCATCCAATGCCAGGATTTGTGGCTTTTTGCTCCCACCTGTTGTACCAGTTACATCTTGAGGCAGCCCATGGGTAAACTACTGCAAACATGCTTGACATTGTCTTCGGTATCTCTCTGAAATACCATAGGGACTAATTTCATTACTTCGCCTAGACACATACATGGATTTATTTTCAGACAAAATGGTGCACTCTTAACGATCAAGGTATTTTTCCATCCATTATGATTTTATCTAATTAATAACATGTTTATTATTACATTATTTATGCTCCATAAGGTGGAGAATAGATTGCAACTTAACCTCGTAACGACCTCGAAATTAGAATGGAAAATGATAATTAGGCCATCCAAACAGAAAGATATGCTTTGCAACTGAATGTTAGAAGTCCCTGCTGCCATTCAGCACCTGAAGACCTGCATCCTGCCTATTGATATAGGGGATCCAACCTTGGCCTCCCCATCCACACATCACAGTCATAGTAAACAATGCCTCCTCTGCCCTTACTCTAAGCACAAGATGGAGGACAGTGGCCCTATTCTTTCTGACAGCCTTCCTTGTCTCATTGTGATATAATCCAGTCTCCAATATTGATGATATCATATACCAATTCACTACCTTATCTCTCATTCATCAATGAGACAGGCATATATTATATCACAACACCTAAACTACCAACACACTAAAGGGACCAGCAGTGCTGCTAGCTTACCATAGACTTTCAAAATATGCATCTAACTCTTATGCTTCCTTATCCATCACAGCGCCAAGCTCTGGGTCCCTTAACTGGAGGTTAACTGCATTGACAAAAGCATGACATGGCAGCGCTTCCTATACAGGCTCAAAGCAAAGACAACACACTTCCAACCACACGCCTATGTGGTGTAGAGTGCTGCCTGTGTGGATAAGCCCCACGCACCAGTAGAAAGCACTATGCAAGCACAATAATTCAATGAAATACCATTGCATACTATGGCTCTAATTATAAACTGGTTACAAAGGGATGGTGGTTACCATACCTGGTAAATATCATTACTCCAGGGTGACAGCAGCCTATCATGGGAGATGTTATGTGGGTGGTGAGTTTTGTGCCATGGATTTAATTTGCCCGTTATCTCTCAGCATTCATATTCTGCTATTAATTCCCTCCACAAACATGCCTGTCCTTTGGGCAGCACATCCGCAGATAGCGCGTGTCAGGCTGGATTAAGTAATCAAAAGCTGCCCATGCAAAAAGATCAAACGAGCTCTCCTACCTTTGTCTCCTCATACAATCTCTCTCTTTCCATCCTTCCATTCCCTCTCTCTTTTCTTCTCTCTCTTCTCCCTCTCTGGTCACTTTCTCTCTACCTTCACCCTCCTTCCCTCTCTGTCTCTCTTATGAAGACTCCCCATGTCAGCTACTATTATCTGGAGGAAGAGACTGAGACACCAGGAGTGTCATTGGGCTTTCAAAACTGGCCTTCAAAGTCTTCAACTCACCGGGGAAAGTCCCTCAGGCATAAAAGGCAGGTCCATTCCTGGCCCATGCATAACTGCATGGGGAGGATGTGGTGCAGCGGCAAGAGCTGCTGACTCTGCAGATGGGGGATCCGGGTTTGAGCCTCGGCATCGGTGCAACATCCTGTGATTGTGGGCAAATCCCTTATCTCCCCATGCCCATGGACAGTGCCTGGATACCCTCACGGGTGATAAGCTGCGGTATATGAATCTACAAACGTTAACTTTAAGTGCTGAGAGGAGGAGGTACTCTCATTGCTTCGTACAGGTTTGCTCTACTGTGAAGGTGCTTTAAAGTTCACTTCTTCCGTTGAACATTTTGGGCCGGTGGAACGGGAGCGGAGTGCAGATTGTTAGAGGTAATTAAAACACAATATTTTGTAAAATAACCAACATTTTTAAGGTCTTCATATAACAGAGATGACAGAGTTTGTGTGTGTGTTTTTTGTCTGAGTGTGCATGAACAAATCTCAGGTGAAATCTGACAGATTCCTCACCTTACCCTATTGAAAAACACCTTCACCCGACTATTAACTAGAGAATAGATTTATTAGGGTGGGTGTAACACCCCAAACACCCCCCTAAAGCTGTGCCCCTGTGGGACGCCGCGAGTCAGCAGGCATTGCAACCGGTCCAAGGACTAACTTATTTTGCAGATTACTGTGGAATACCAGCTACAGAAAGAATCCACTTTACCACTCATTGCCATAGGTCAATGGTCACTGGAGCAATGTACAAGAACAAACCCAATCAATGACGGTGTCTAAAAGGTGGCAACCAATGCAGTTAGTCAATGATGCTGGGGGCTAGTGAATCTCGGGCATTTTTCTTGGTCGATGAGATGTTCTCTTCGGCTTAGTCCAAAAACCCCAGGGAATACTTGCGTTTTAGTGTAACTATAGCAGAGACTTTTTTTTCTACAATAGCCGTCTGCCTTCATTTTTAGAGAGCTTTATGCTGAAGGTCAGGCTGAGAGAATAGAGAGAGACTTCATTCTTTGAAGGAATTTCAAAAGCAAGAATTGATAAGAGATCACACGGGTGACCCTAGGCGCCACGAGCAACATCCAGTGGAGTTTAGAACTTGAAACACTCGACTTTTCACACACTGGAGTCAAGAGGTGTCAAATCCTTCAGGTACGACATCTGTTCAAAGGTGCATGGCACAGCTCTTTTTAGCGCAGACAATTTTTCTAGCTTGTCACCCTCGAGCATGTTTTTTTTGTTCCTTCACTATACAAAGGATGACAGTTCTTACTTTTGACTTTATTTAGCACATTGTCCGTTAAGCGCTGCATGAAAGAACCCCTGCAGTTTCTTACAATATTGGGAAAGGCAAGCAAAAGCCACTCATTGCCTTAAGGGATAGTCACTTAGAAGGTGCCTTCAATAAAGATGAATCAGTACATATTTTAGACACGTGGCATGCTCTAGAAAGCTCAAAGATGCTACCAGGGCATTAAAATGAAATTAAGTAGCTCAAAAAGTCTCGTTGGTAATTTACATAGCGATATCAATTACCCACGGATTAACCTTTTACTATTTCATCTGCATTTTGAATTCCACACATCTGATCAAGCTTTATTACAAAAAAAGAGACCTTGGGCCTCATGTAGGTAGCCAAATACCAGTCGGTAACGGCCGATTTTCGGTAAATATGCCGTTACCGACCGGTATTCAGACAAGTGAGATGTAGGAGTCCAAAAACGACTTTTCGGTAAATATGAGGCGGTAAATACCGAATCATATTTACCGAATTCTAAAATACCGAATCAGATTTACCGAATACATACTTAACGAATCGGTAAATATGAAGTGGTAAATATGAAGTGGTAAAAATTAAAATGACATGTAGGAGCACTCGGTAATTAAGAAATCCAAGAAAATCGGTAAATAAGAGTTGGTAATTAACACGGATTGAAAGCAGGTGGTAACCATCAACAGTGCATATAAGCAATCCCAAAATGCAACAGCGTGGACAACATGGCCGCTATGTATGTCATTGCAAGGCGCCTACGTCTACAGGCAGCAGGACTGAGGGTTTGGCGACGGGAGGAACGCATCTACAGACAGCGCATCACACTATTCCAGCTGACTGATGCAGAGATACATGAGAGGTACAGGCTACACCCCGAAACCATCATGGACTTAATCAGGGACCTTCACCCACTCCTGGACCAGCCAATAAGAAGGGCGCACGCCATACCCCCACATGTGCAGGTGCTCTGCAGCCTACATCTGCTGGCATCCGGCAGTTATCAGGTGGTGACAGCTGCGGTGGGTGGTGTATCTCAGAGTTGCCTGTCACGTTTCTTCAGGAAGTTCCTGGATGCCATGATGCAGAGAATGCACCACTACATCAGCTTCCCCAACACACAGGCTGCACTGCAGAAAACAAAAACAGACTTTTATCACATGGCACAGTTCCCCCATGTCATCGGCTGTATTGATGGTACACACATCCCAATCTGTCCACCAGCTGACACAGAGCACATCTACAGGAACAGAAAGTCCACCCACTCCATGAATGTGCATACCGATTTGAATGATTTTGTTAAGGGTCCTGTGGGTGGCAGAACCAAAAGGTGGGCGTATGCTATTTACAACGAAGTCTGGAAGTTGTCGCAGATTGAGGCGGCTTCCAGATTGAGAGCTATTGATCAAGCAAACATGGAGAAGGTTTTAGCCGTTATAGATAATAGCATTAGCACTCTCTCTTCTAGGATTTATACATTAGACAATATTGTTTCTTCGGTTGTTGATATTGTGCATGATGATATGTCTGTGTTATATCATGGTCAAAACCAGTTGCGTTCTGTTATGCAGTTTGCATGGACGTTGCAGACGTTAAAGGCAGGGAGGGTCCCTTGGGACTATCTGAACACTACATCGTTATTCCTTCCCTACAACCTTACTGACAAGCAGCGATTTATGTCCATGAAGGATGCTACATATTTATTGTTACAGATTGAAAAGTTAGAACCGTTGCCTTTCTCTGTAGCGGAGATCAATTCAGCTACGTGGTCAGTACACGGATTGATAACTCTCCCTTTCGCGCTTTTTAAGTTTACGTCTTGTATGAAACATTATGCTTTGGGTAGGTATGAACCGCTGGGCACCGCTTTCATACATGAGGTTTGGTCCCTCCCCTTTACGTATAGATGTACTAGGGACGGAACTGAGGTTTATTTGAAAGGCGAGGAATGTACCACAACACCAGACCATTCCTTGGTATGTAGGCACATTCAATTACACGGCGCATGCAATGTACAAGCCCCGAATTTGGCGTGCGTCCTACGAGGTATCCCAGTGCCTGTGATTACACCTTCTTTCACGCTGCTTGCAAACGGTAGTTATTTAATTTTGAATAATGAAGCTTGCTGCGGGATGTTAGTGGGAATCCCGTACATAGTAACTGTCTCGCAGAAAGTTGTCTGCTGCAATAATGTTCTTTTTCCACCCCCGCATGGGCGGCTGGATGTTTCCATCTGGCCTTCGATTCCAACCTTGAAAGTAGAGTTCAACAAATTGAGCAGAATAAGAGCGCTATTGTCCCAAAAAGAGGTGCCTTTGACTTCCTCTCGTGAAACATTTGTCCTTCACGTTGCTAATACGCGCACTGAGGTACAGGCGCTTCTGATTACTGACCTCCCCCTGCATTTCGGCTCTTTGATCCAAACTATTTTCAATGCCTCGTCCACGACCGGCCTGGCTCATTTTTTTAAACTTGTGGGCTCGGGTCTCGTGACCTCTTTCCAAACTATTTTTGGTGTGATTCCGGCATTTTTTCATTCACTTTTCTCGAGCATCTTTGGAGGTGTCCCGCTGCTTCTGGCGCTAGTAGCAGGTGTGCTGCTTTTCCTTTTTATACTCCGGAATGGCTGCTCCTTCTGTGCCACACGAGCACCTGTCCCGTCTGCATCTTCTTCGTGATCGGATGCTTGACTTTTATGGTACTTTGCCATTGGCGACTTTGAGCCTGGCTTATGGATTATCCTTCAGGTATTCCTACTTCACCTGCGTACAACCTGTATTTCACTGCCTGGATTGTCCCTTTGAATGGCCTCTGGATTTGTGCTTGACCAACATGGTGTCTCCGGTGCCGGATTTCGATCGACTGATGAGGCCCTTAGTGTCTCACGAGTTGGCCTGTTCTGGTGTCCGGATTATGGCCTGTGGTGCGGCTCATGGTATCCTGGGTAATTGGGACATCTCTGCGGCCGCCTACGACTTCTTGGCTATGAGCTATTTGGAGGAACATTCCGGGTGCCCTCTGATTGTGCTAGAGGCTCCGATGGTTGGAGAACACGTATGTTCCTTTTCTTTACTTAATTGGATGGCTGAGACTTTTAGTGGCCCTGCAAACGATTTTTTGTTGGAAGCAGTGGCCACATATGCTGCCTATACATTCATGGATTAACTGGACTGTCGTCCATTGCGCCTGTGCTACTGGACAGCACCCTGGCGCAACATTTATTTCTTTTATTTCTCTTTTTTCTCTTCCTGATGGTCGTTTTGAGTTTTTTCATATACTTGCATTTTGTTTTGGAATTCTATGCTGCTATTTTTTGTAGTTTCGGACTTTGGCGCAGCATTGGTTACGCCTTGTTCTGCTCTGACGGACCTGAACTCTGCGTTCTCTCTTTTCTTGCCTATTAAATAGTGCTTCGATCAAGGGGGCGTGTAGTGAGTTCTCCCTGAATACGTACATACATTGTTAAGTTCGCATAACCACGTTAAATGTTAGAAAGCCATCTTTTTGTCTTTGCACACGACACTGCGTTTACATGTTATTTCTTAAATAAACTGCTGACTCGAGACTTGCTTCACACGTGAGCAATCTGTTGTTACCATCCCAAGCTCTGCGCAGCGACCTTGGTCTGTACATGGTGTGACAAACAGTCTGGAATATTACACAATGCATGTTTTCCACTCTAGGTTGATCGACCCACTATTTAGACATAACACACAGGCAGCTGTAAATACCTGAAAGTTGGTGCTTTTAATAACACAGACATCATGTTTAATATTCAGACCGAAGACGTGCCTTCCTGCGAGAAGACTCCTGATGCTCCTGTGATGTGATTTCACTAAGCTGATCTTTGAGGTATGGGGTCCCCTATTCAAGCCTAAGAGACCTTCTATTAGCATAATAATAATATTAGCTTCTTAGTAAAGGGAAGGTGGTAGTATCCTCGGTATTTTCCGATTCGGTAAATACCACCTCGGTATTTACCGATTCGGTACATACCACCTCGGTATTTACCGATTCGGTAAATACCACCTCGGTATTTACCGATTCGGTGAATTCCGATTCGTGATTACCGAATGTTACCGAATCGGTAACTGTTACCGAATTTTTACCTACATATAACTTACCGATTCTAATTTACCGATTCGGTACGGCTCGGTATTTAAGAAACGGTAAAATTTATTTACCTACATGAGGCCCCTTGTGCTTTATGAAATTCCAAATCACCTAACTTTCAAAGTTGACATTTTTCGTTAGGTAGTGCTGAAATGATAGACAATATAAATAGACTTTGCACATCTGATAAATCTTGATTCAGAGCAGGAACTTCATAACATATGCTGAGGTGGGCAAAAAAATGAGCTCTTTGTGCACAGAATTACTCAACCTTCTGTTTATACTTTGAAATCACACGTATTCTGAACTGTTTATATATGTAGTATGCCTATAGTGCCTTTAATTCTGGATGTGTATAGATAAATGACCGCATCATCATCACAAAAGAAACAGAAAGCCAATTGCTGCCTATATCTATACCCCAATCTGGTCCTTTCATTCTTAAGAGGCATGCTAAGGGGCTCCATGGCTATTGTGAAAATAATCTGTGATAGAGGGCAGTCCTGTCTTCTTCCCCTGCTTATGTTTAATTGCTCTGATTTCACCCGCCCAGTAAATAATCTAGCTGTGGGTTCTTTGTGTAGCAATTGCACCCACACTAAACAATTGGGTCTCCGTCTCATACTCAAAAGCACCTCCATGAGGAAGGCCTACTTTGGGTGTCAAAGGCCTTCTCAATATCCAGTGAGAATACCAAGTGTGTGGAATCCTGCCTGTTTTCCAATTTCATAATATAAAATAAATTCCTTAAACTGACAAAGCTATTCCTACCTGGTATGAATCCATTTTGCTTATGTGTATCATGCTTTTTGCTATTGGTCACAGCCAATTGGACAATACGTTTCCTAAAATACTATAATCTATATTCAGCAAGGAAAGGGCTGGTAGGAACACACCTCCAAGGGGTCTTGCCCTTGTTTAGGTAGAACCGCCATCAATGTCTCCCTCATTGATGTGGGTAGCATCCCATTCTTTTTAGCTCTCTCAAATTCTGATAAGGTCAAGATGGCTGTCTGTAACTGGATTGTTGCCTCCTGCCATCTGCTCAATTGTTAAATAGGTCCTGGGAATCTTTACTGGTTTCTTGAGAGAAAAGCGTTGTACTTGGGTAATTGTGGACATCTTGTGGTTTCTAAATATCCATACCAAGAGATCATATCTGTTGAGTTGTTTATAGAAACCTGTAGTATTTTGCAAAGGTCTGATTAATTTCAATTTGACAATTAAGTGTTGCATCCTCTGGTATGTGAATGGCTCTAATCAGGGCTCCTATTGTATTAGCTATGCAAGTATCTTACCTGCCCTAGCATTCTCCACATGTTTCTACTTCTGATAATCTACCTTACAGAGTCTATCCAGCAGGGTCATATATTCTAGCTTCACAATGCTGAGCGGTTGGGCAGCATACTGATTCCCAATAAGTGGAACCTGAAAGTCCTGCATGCGAAAATCCACATAAGCTATTCAGCAGTGTTGTCTGTTGCTGTCCCCAGATTTTACGAGAATTATGATTGGACAAAGTTCACCCTATATATTCATTATTTACTTTCTTCCTCCTCACCTCAGCATTACAGAGGATACATCCTGTCTAGTTTGCAGCTGATAAAAGGAATACTCACTTGGATCTGTTTTCATCAACCACCATATATCTTGTAATTGATTGTTCCCAACACATTGTCTAAAGTACTGCGCCCTTTCTGTGATTCACACAATTGAAGTCCCAGTAAGGTGCTTGTGTGTTATGCACCAGGGCTAGATTGAGGGTGTTCATGAATTATGCATGATTAGTATTTGGGGCCTACATCCCCGTTGAATGTCCCTTTGGCCACCACATAACGACTGACTGAGTCGATTCAGGTGTGTTTCAGTACAAACTGCAGCATTGGAGCACTCCATATAGGCACTCCCCTGGCATATGTCGAATAACTGGTCCTTATTATTTGACATGTACATCTTTTGGCCAACTTGCACAGTTCATCAGCCATTAAATGAGTATCTTGCACGTACACAAAGTAGGTGTATCTATGCTTCAAGGAAGCATACATTTAGTATCTTTTCTTGAGTGTAGCTATACCCTGTATATTCCATGTTAATATATTGAATCTGTCAGTAGTACATCTGTGTGTATCAGTCATTCTCTTGCAGTGTATACTCTCTGGCACAACAATCACCTGTGTACCCACTTCTCCATCTGCTCTCTGATTATTTAACCATATCACCCCAGGTTGGACCTCCAACTATTGTAATCCCAGTTCTCTTTCACTGGCTAGAGTAACAATATTTACTTTGCAAGTGGGAAACAATAGCTGAATTGAATATAAAAGATTTCCATTGCGGATATCAGAGGCTGTTTATAATCATAAAGTCAATGATGATGTAAGAACTTGGTTCTGCCAAGTGTTCTGTCAGGTCTCATTCCAACCCTGAGCACCCCACCCAGAGTATAAACCACTAATGGTAGCAGCCAACTGCAACTTACTCTCAACACTGTTTTGCTATACATGAGTGGAAGTCTATACAATGCCATTAGCCATCAGGAGTATGCTCTGGGTCTCCGTAAGTGTGGATCACAGTCTCTGGGGTATGTGTTCCCGGATGCATTAGACACACCTCAATCAGCCCTCCATGAGCCTTCCTTGGGGCAATTCTGAAGGAGAGCATCTGCCACAACCTGCGCCGTCTCTCTCTCTAGTGGCTTGTTCAGCGGTAGGTCTGCTGCAGATGCATTTGTAATTCCTGCTGATGTTGTAATAGATAGTCCAACCAGCTTCAGGAAATTACCTGTCCTTCAATAGGGCTATTTCTAGTGTCTTCAGCCATGACCAAGTAGCTGACGGTGACAGTAAAAAAACATAATTTGTGTCTTCATTTATTCCTCTGTTTGTCAATGTACCTAAGTGTGTACCCCAGCCCTATTTAGTGCAGGCTTGTTTTTTAACTTCAAGGAAAGACACTTTCTACTTTTGTACTTCACTTCTATAGTCAGGTAATATTTTGAACTATATAGGTATTAGCGGCAAGGGACACTATGTGCCGCACCACTACATGTATTATAAATGTAAAAAAAACGGAGTAAACTAAATCTCCTTATAATGTCCACCTCTAAGTGCCAGCCACCATCAATGGCCCTTCATATTACAACATATATACACAGATAAGAGAGGCACATAGAAGAAGATATTCCATCAATGTTTTTGGATTTTCCAATACACAACGTAATCACGATGACAGAGGCCTTCGTTCTTTTAGTATTCTTTACTTCTTTTATTCATTTTTTGGCACAAAACATGAACATTTCTGTACAGCCAACGCGTTTCGTCCACACTTCGGGTTTCTTCACGTCTCTGCTTGTCATGCCTAAGAGTACTTCTGAAGGAAATAAATTCCTCTAGCACAACAACTATTTGGGTCCACATACGGATAGAGATTTGAGACCATGACAAAAATGTTTCTATGTGTGTTTTGTGTCTACGTGGGTATATTGATTTTTTATTATTTTGTTGTGTGAAAATTGTTGATAATGTTGTCTTGTCATGTTTACAGCCCTGAAGAAGCCCGAAGTGTGGGTGAAACGCGTTGGCTGTACAGAAATGTTCATGTTTTGTGCCAAGCAATTAATAAAAGAAGTAAAGAATACTAAAGGAATGAAGGCCTCTGTCATCTTGATTACGTTGTGTATTGGAATATCCAAAAACTTTGATTGAAACTCTCCTTCTCTGTGCCTCTCTTATCTGTGTATATATCAGGTAATATGTTGGCTGCCCTCCATTGACCCGGATACTTTATTTCTTGAGGCTTGCAAAATTTGGTCCTTGTCAAGATAATTGAACAGTTTTGACACCAACAGTCTCAGAAGCGAAGGACGGCCTGGAACCTTATGTGCTCTTTCTACAGAGATAAACTTAGATATCTTGTCCTCCATCACAGTCTTTCATAGCCACTCTTCAAGATATAGTTCCATGCTCTGCCCCTCCACTTGCCACATAAGGCCAACAATCCTATTGTTAATGCACTAGGATTGCCCTTCCGGTATCTTCCCACACAACCTGAGATGTTTTTCTATGTCTCTGAGGGTTTTGGTCTGAGTCTGCATCTTCCCCACATTAAATTTTCTTAGCCCAAAATGCTTCCTTGGGTCAATTTTGGACACAAGGGTCCATTTTGTGCTAAGAATATAGTGCTAAATGCTGAGTTATGCTCCTTGCGTAATTCTGCGTACGGTTTTTGTCATTTCGCATAATTATGCCACAACAAATTACACGAGTAACAACCACCCCTAGATTCTCCTGGTCGACCCACAAATAGCCCTATTTTAATTGCCACCATATCACTTTTATGCTCTAAAGAGCTCTTTGAGTCCAAGATAGCCTGTAGTATCTTGCCAAACATTTTGTATGTTCCTTGAGTGTCTTATCCATATGGTGAAAAGGATCCTCCGTGTATTTGTTATTGGCGGATGCCAATGTAATGTCCCCACTTGGCCCCAGTGTTTTAGTATTTTTCAATTTTCACCATTTTTCAATTTCACCCAGAGTCAGGACATCTTCACTGATCACAGACTCAATTCAATGAAGGCCTCATCAGTAGTCAGGCCTCCTGAATCGCACCCAAAGTCTAGATTGGTTGTACTATACTGTCAGCAATAATCCATCATAGACTTCTCCTCACAAGAGCAAAAAATAAAATTGATGGTGATATCCTAGAGAGGCCCACCTTCTTGACCTCGTCACAAAGTACAATGGCTCCCCTCAGGAGGTATCTGCGATCCTCAGGAACTCTATGGATACATAAGCCCCTCAGTCAGGGGGATAAATTAAGTACCTCATCTGCACCCACAAACTCTGTGTTTGTTCCCTGGTGTTAAGTTCATTTTGCGCCACAACATTCAAAGTCCCAGGTACACTCCATGTATCTCCACCACCGTAGGCAGCACCGACTGTGACAATGGTTTCTTCACAGCCCTGTCACCATCCAAACATCAGAGTGGAGGAGCGCATCCGTGCTGTCCCCCTGCCATGTTTTCTCAACCTGAAGCTGCCACCTACGAACGAGAAGACAGAGATACTCTATCCTCACCATACACACAGAGTCACTGTGCTCTGGCGCAGCCTACCCTCTCATTTGACGTAGCAGGTTCTCCTCTGACATCTACAGCTCTGGAAGCCGCACCACCTGAGTACACCACAGCCGCCATACTGCCCGCAGCTCCTCTCTGAGGCCTTCAGTCATCCTTCAACGTATCAGCCTCTACGTGTACATCTAATTACTCACCCATGCATTCACAGCACTAGAGGGGGTGATCCAACGCACTGTGGACCTTCCTTGTTCCATGATATCAACAGGATTTTACATTTTGGGAGCAATGAGTCTTGAGCTCACTCGTGTGCAGATAACCCAGTTTGCAGCTTCGCCTTGTGGGACAGTTTAGGAATATGCTCTTTGTAATCCCATTGTCCCTCACTACTGGTATTCCAAGGCAAACTACTTGATCCCTAATACACTGCTGCTGATCTTAATATTTACACCCAGCAGCAACTTTGGTGAAATAATGGCTAATCCCTCTTCTGAGTAACAGGAAGTTGGCACAACTGCAAGGCAGCAGTTTCAATCAGAAGGAACCCCTAACTATGGTCTACGCTGGATCAAGAGGGGATGGGTCAAGAGGGGATGAGACAGCAGAGGGGTAGAAAGTTGGAACAAGAACCAAGAGAACTCTCCTAATGGAAAAAGGGGAAAAGGCAGAAATTGAAAGGAGGTCAGTTAAAGGTCTGATTACATAAGCAGGGAAGAGCAGGAAGTTAAAAGCAGGTCTGTGCAGGTTTCACAGATACACAGTGATGTATTTCTGTCTTTCTTTATATACTAATTATAACATTTTTACACAAGCCACTGCATAAAAGAGACAATGCAGAATGAAGGAAATAATTGATGCAATATTTTTGACTAGAACCCGTCGTTCACGCCTCAAATTCAGAGGATCTTTGCTCTAGATTTCCGTCAACTTCAGAGGTTGAAATAAATTCTTACTTTTTTCCCTCTGATGAACATGCCTTAGTGCTGGTGGTGTTTGTTGACTACTGAATGACCTGTCTCTCGGTCTCTTGGTCTTCCAGTGTGTTGGATTTTCCACGTTTCAACACTGCTGTAATGTGCGGCAGGCCATTTATAAAAGCGGGCCTACTTTTCTGTCATGGAAGCTGACTCAATACACGTCCGACTGGAGCCCTGTTACTTTCAGTGAACATGTGCTGAGGCCTGAGCCTTCCTCCCTAATGTCATGAATTCTCTCCAGTGTACCAACCACGAGTGCCAACTATGCAAACATGTCCTCCATGATGTCAGTGCCTGCATTTGTACTGCAGGTGCTCCATGCCAAGTTTTACCTCCAGCATGCCATCACCAGCATTTTGCTTTGGTTATTCTATATGCAATGTTGCCGCCAGTGTGCCAGTGCCATCATTTTGCCATGGGGGCCTCTATAAACCAATTAACATGCCAGGTACAATAGTAGCCTTGGAAGGTAAACAACACATTTTCACTCATGCTCACTTACCTTCACTTATTCACACACTCATTCACTTCCACTCACCCTTGCGCACTCATTTTCACTCATTCTCTTGCACTCGCTCTTACCCTGAGTCACTCATTCGCACTCTCTCGCTTACTCTTACTCACTTATAGTTTCTCATTCTCTCACTTTGACGCACACACTGAAACAATCCCATATTCAAACATATCTGCTCACACATACACACCATCTCTCACCCAAACTATCTCTCACCCACATGCACTCACACAACATGCATTTAAAAGCATTTTATTTTACTCGCCTAAGTTGCCAGTAAAAGTCCTGCTCCAGATCCTGCTGCTCCATTTTTACTATACTAATAGTGAGTGATGTACTATTATTCACCATGAATGTAATGAGTAGAAATCAAAGAAGTTGGAGTCTGATACTGATAATGCGAGTCACCTTAGCGCTCTTGGCGCTGTTCTTGCCTTTCCGGAAGCAGGGTCACAAAGGTAGTCCCAGGGGTCACGAGGCAAGCCAGGGGTCGCAGCTGTGACCTATGGTCATCCCTAAATGACGGCGATAATTTTAACGCCGTCCTTGATAATATGCTCCATAGTTCTTTGTAGTAGTACACATGGAAGGGAAAATCTTATAGCATCCTTGGCAGCAGCACCCTATTTTGCCAGACAATTAGCAAATAGTGGGGCATATTATCAAGCACAGCGTTAAAATTATCGCCGCTTTAGCGGCGATAATGGGCTTGATAATATGCCCGTGAGAATTCCAATAGAAGCCCATGTTGATTCCAGAACATGGGCTTCTATGGGAATTCTCAAGGGCATATAATCAAGCCCATTATCGCCGCACTAGCGCCAGTTTTCTGCCGCTAAGGCGGCGATAATTGTATTGCCGTTTCTTGATAATATGCTCCAGTGTATTTTTTGCACAGAACAGTTTTGACATGATTAGTGGTTAGTGAATTAGAACATGCGCTAAATCAGTGTGGCATCAGGAAATTAGCAAAAAGCACAGGGCGCCATAGTCGTGCTTAAACAGTAATCAGGTTTATCTACTTTGAGGGTTACTGACACTAGTGGAATTAGTTCTGTCCAACTCTAAATGATCCTTAATAGGCCATACAACAAAATGTCAGGAAAATATAAATTGTACTCTGAAGGATATAAATCATCATAATTAATCTCTATTATGTCACATTTAGAGGTATCCCGAATAACAAATGTGTTTTTTTTCTTCCCTTATATTTCTTTCCCTACATTCTGTTTTACCAATGCATGTGTCGGGTTTGTGTGCATCTATGGGGTAGCTGCTTGGGGGTGAATTTCATTTGCTAAGTTTAATTGCTTATTTAGTACCTTTAAGTAATATGAAATGAGTTATCAAAAAATTAAGACTTGTGAAGCTCTATGCAAAGCCAATGACGTACTGGATTATTGATTTAATAAGTCATTGGATCCCGGAGAGTGAACATATTCCAGCCAGGTACATTGGGCTCGCTCAATAGGGCAGATGATCCTCCGCTCGACTGGTCTTGACCTTTGCAACGCTGGATGGTCAACAGGCCAGACTAGGTTCTAAATGACCTCCTAAAGCTTTTAAAGCCACTCCTTATCTATTGGATTCAACATAGATATTTAATCATGATTTATGAAAAATCTCTTAAGCTACTACTGACCTTTACTGTGTGGAGGCCTATTGACAGAGCAAGTTGTTCAGAGACATGATTCAGAGTGGAACTCTCTTTACATCTCGCAAGAGACTGCAGTCAGCCTGCTCAAGATATGTCTACAAGTGCAAGTGAGTCGAATGGTGACTCCTGTTTGTGAGCACAGTCCCTCAAAGTGTTGAAAATTGTCTCACTTGGTTCACTCTTGTGGGACCTCAGCTCACGTTAGACTTGCCAGGTATTCTTCAGCCTCCATTCGGTATGGCCTACGCACAGGACCATATCACCACCCTAAGGGGCTCAGGCCCATAATAAAGGTTCTAAAGCCATACCTGGATGAGTGTTCCCTGACCATGTATGCGTTTCAGCGCAGAGGTCAAACTCCCGACTGGCATACACACTAGCCACATACCAAAGCATGAAGAAAGTCCTGCAGAGTACGTGTGGGCCAATGTGCTAGTTCATGGAAAAACAACACAGTGATGGACAGAAAGCTTGACATAATACCAGCAAACTGTAACTAATCTAGTTCGTCTTTCAGGCCATCATTTAACTGCACGCTGTCCCACACATACCAGGGTAAAGCCATCTGTAAAGTAGCCTTAGGCCTGCTCCAGAAGTAATAGTTCAGCTGGAGCAGGAAGTCCTGGTTCACTCTCAATGGAACCACATTGAATATCAGACTTCTTCCAGCCCTGTTGGTTCCTAGCCAAGGCTCACACCCCCACCTAACCTGCTAATTGGCACCACCCACCTCTTTCTTACTTCCATTAGGTTTGACTGGTTCAAAGATCTTCCAGCAACTGGTGAAAACACAACATCATTATATCTATCCCACTGCAGACGTAAAAGGACAGTACCAGGTGCTTGTTTGTTACTATGCAATTGGGAACGAGGTCAACAAGTAAATTAAGGAGCGGTGGAATTTGGGAAGAATACGCATGCTGTTCATTTTCCCTTACCATGCAGGAACTTTGCCATCCAGCCCAAACTGAAATTTACTGTGACAGAAGGAAGCAAAACCACTTGAGCTTAAGGAAGTGACACTCTTGACCTATGTCTGCCAGTGTGGCCAAGTTAAAGAAGTGGAAAGGAACACATTGAGATTGTCCTAGATAAGTAGGAAACACTTGCCAACTAACAAACACAACATAAAGCCTGTATCCTTTTCTGTATATATGGGTGAATACAAGCCAGATGGTGTATGTGGTTTTCTCTTATTTAGGTCCATTAGATTTAATTGATGTGGATTTTCTACTATCAACTCTAAATCGCTGACATGTTTACAAACAATATTTAAGACATGATACTTCTGCCAGATGATATTTTGATTACAATTTTCTGGTATCATCCTGGTCTATGTGGCGGGTGCTTCTAGGTATGTTTGCTAGGGAATGCGTTTATCTGTTCTATGTGAATGGGGAAGTGTAAATATGTTTGTGTGTGCATGGATGACAGTGCCTATGTTGATAGGTTTAAATATCTGCATGCATGTGTGCATATGAATGCTATACGTCCAGTGGTTAATTTGTTAAAAAAACAATTAAGTGCAGGGGCTCTCGTCAGGAGGCAGCTTGCACCAGCCCATTTCTCCTGTTAGCACCGCCTAAAACAGAACCCGTAGGATAGCTGGACGTTGGTCCGCAAGTGACAGGCCCTGCGTTTGCCACCCAGCGTCCGCATGAAGAGCGGGGGAAAGAGGGGCTGCCGATTCCTATGACAGCCACCCAGCAACGGCTGCAGGTAAGGGGGGAGCCCGCCACCCCCAAAACTCAATAAGCCTGCCTCTTGCTACACCACTGAACAGAACCAACTACTAGCCATGAAAGTGGGAAGACGATGTGGTGTATTAGCCAGAGCTGCTGACTTCGGAGCTGAGGAACCAGGTTCGAAACCTGGCTTCAGCTCACCATCCTGTGATTCTAGCCAAACTACTTAATCTGCCCGTGAATTAATGTGCCCTTAACTGGTGCTCATGAAAAGCACTGATGTTGATGATTAAGAGCGGTACTCAGCACTGGGAAGCACCAGCTCGAATTAGGCACTATGGGGCATATGCAGTACACCATTATCTCTAAAATGACCACCATGTGTGTGCCCTTTGCCAAAGCTCTCCTTCTCCCCTTGGGGAAGGATCCAGCATGTATGCCCTGGAGTTTCAGAGACCCCTTTGAGAGAGTCCACAGCGTCAAGGGAGCCTCACACAACAGAGGTGTGGGAATAGTGACCTTTGCCAAAGCACTCCTCTCCCCTTGTTGGGGAGGGATCCAGTATTTATGCCATGGAGTTTCAGAGACCCCTCTGAGAGAGTCCACAGCGTCAAGGGAGCCACACACAGACCGGCGCTCTCAATGGATTCTATTTGACGATGCACTCCTAGGCGGAAACTAGAACCTTCTGTATGTACTGCGGTGCCTCAGCAACCTTTGGCCGATGACCGGTGGAGCTGTCCTACCCAGCTTTAGAGGAGGTTGGCCCTGGTTCACACCTCGGACGTCACCTACCCTGCTGAATGTCGGACATTGTTTCTCCTCATTACCTGGTTGTGTTTCCTTCCCCCTCCCCCACATCTTCCCACTTTTATTCTTTATCTTCCTCCCCTGCTCCTACCCCTGAATCTCTTTCCCCCTTGCCCCCTTTTTTTCTTACGTCTATGTTATTTTCTTTTTTTGCAACTCATGTAATGCATGTAACTACTCTCCAGCAA
The DNA here is from genome assembly GCF_964204655.1 of Triturus cristatus. Lineage (NCBI taxonomy): Eukaryota > Metazoa > Chordata > Amphibia > Caudata > Salamandridae > Triturus > Triturus cristatus. The sequence goes on along the minus strand of NC_140588.1, from coordinate 311,185,351 downwards.
CTCATGTAACTTGTAACTATGCTCTGAAACAATGTTCGTCCACATGTAAAGTGCTCTGATACCTCCGGGTCTAGCCAGCGCTATATAAAACTTTTCAAATAAAAATAAAATACAAATAATAATATGTATCAAGAAACCAGTTTGCGAGTCCTTAAAAGCGAATTTTAGAGATTCGCTATTATGGACTGGATATTAATTGCGATTCCTACGTATTCCTTAATTGCCAATTGCAAATTGCGATTCGCAATTAAGGAATATCTTCCCATTCATTCCTATGGGCCTAATGAATGGGAAGACATTCGCAATTTGCGAGTACCGATTGGGTACTCGCAAATTGCAAATGCAATTTCAAGGGTGCAAGGGTCTCAAAAGGACACCCTGTTGCACCCCTCAAATATGCATGTGTGCACATGTGGCGCACATACATGCCCTAAGGGCATGTATGTGCGCCACGTGGCAATTTGAAAAATGCAAAAAAGTTAATTTTTCTAGGAAATAGCAAATTACCAGCAACTTGAAGTTGGTGGTAATTTGCGATTTCTTAAGGCAAATTCGCACAACTTGGATGCTTCCAGAATTGAATTTAAGGAATCAAAATTTGCAATTCCTTAAATGCATTCGCAAAATAGGGAATCGCAAATTTTGCCATTCCCTATTTTGAGATGGCCTTTTGGTCTTTTTCCCGTTCGCAAAAGGGCCCATTCTGAGAATCGGCCCGTTTGCGAACGGGAAAAGGGCTTGATACATATGCCCCCAAGCGTACATGCATTATACAAAAGTCAAACCTGTTTGCCCTTTCGATGTTTAATCACTTATTGTTTGCAATGTTACTCTTGGGCCGATGCTATACTGTTAATCTTCCCTGATCTCCAAAATGGGGCTATTTCTTATTTCTATGTCTGTATGTTCACATTGCACTGAGCGACCCCAGAAAAACCACAGATACATGTCAGTCAGGCAGGCTGATCATCACCAGAAGAAAGTGATGAAAATAATTTGTCCTTGTGGATTGTGGGTATGGGGCAAAATTTGTGTGAAATGTCATATTGCTGGCGCCGCAAATATGCTATCAGTGTAGCTTTTTTCTTAAAGTATTAATTTTGTTACTATCATAAGAAGGACTATTGTTTCCTCTCATTTTCTCAGTCTTTGTATTTATAACAGAAAGAGCAGCAGCATTTCAAACAGATGCAGAGTGTATTGACAGTAAATGATTATTTCTATGTGAGGCATGGGCAATCCAGCTTACTTCCAGGTAACTAAATTTTGCTGCAACAGAAATAACTTCAAAGCAATTAGATAAGCAAAATAGATTAAGATCGATACATAATTATAAACTGTACAACAATGAAGATACTTTATCAAAATGAAAACTGTTGGATCCACAATTCTCTAGCAGATTTCTTTGGCTACAAACATTCATGGACTTTATTTGCAAAGCGGTTTGGGGATGCAAAAGACATGTGTCCGCTTTTTCCACAGATATCAATTTATTTTAGGAATGGATGCAGACCAAGCTACCGCCCCTTGTGTAATGGCAAGTACTGGAGGCATAGTTGGAAAACAATAGTTTTACTGTGAAAAATGAATGTGCAGAAACTGGATTTTCACTCATTTTAGATATGATGACAAAGATCCGCATTTTGATGTTAGTGGGACTGCCACTGACAGGCCGTCGGTGGCAGTTCCACCGACATCCAGGTCTTTGGGCCGACCACGGCATTACGATGAGGACCGCAGTGGTCTGCGGGACAGACTGACACTTTCGACAGGCTCAAGGTGCCCGTTGGGGGGGGGGCGGTCAGACACTAATCCCTACAATGGAGGTGGTGCCTGCGCAGTCACCGCCATAGGGATTAGGATGTCCATTTCCCATTGCGTTTTCATGGCGGTCCCACCACCATAAAAAGGCTGTCAGAAAGGGACTTTGGGGGCCCCAAGCAGGGCCCACGTCCCCCTTGGGCCACTGCTAAGTGGCCAGTGCGGGGGATATGATGCCCCCGAAAACATCCACGCATCGTGTGCAAGGCACCGCATGGTGCCTGGCACATGGATGTTTGAAAGCATGCTTTTTTCTACAGCAGCTCGTGCTCCAGCCCTTTTCCAGTCCGCAGCATAAGCCACTGTAGAAAAAGACAGTTTCCAACCACCTACACAGTGGTCTTATAATAATATGGCAGGTGAGGCTGCCGGATACTTGTTGAACTGTCTCAATCCTAGTGTGATGGCGATCGGACGCTCGTACTACCGCCGTTGTAATGAGGCCCAAAGTGTCTACTGAGATATCCTGCTTAGCCACTGAGACAGTTCCTCCGTTCACTGCAGGTTAAAAGCTATTTGACAGAAGAACTGTTCACTCTTCTGGACGTACTATCACAGCCTTGTACCTAGAAGAATTAGACGACTTCTGTCCGTGCCATCAGGGCAAGTTTGGTATCATGGACTGTAGGAGTGGAATCAAAGTGATCGAATTGCAGCTCACGGTATGACTGTGACTGATCTCTGGTGATCTGCAATGCCTCAAGATCTGCAGTTTCGAGCTGATGTATGAAGCTACTGACTGAACTTTCATCCACATATGCAATATTGACATCTGTTATAAATACAGTAGCGGGATCCTGTGGTGCCTTTTTCGTCAACCCTGGAGAGAAGAACCATTCAAACCCTCTCCTGGCACCAAATGCCTGAAGCCATAATCTTTACATTCAATATCCTTGATATTCATCTTCAGATACTGCAGAAGCATCTGCAGCTCATCAACCTGATATTCAATGAGAAAAATGTTAATTTTGCAACAACCTGACTTAGCTTATATTGCTTTCATGTAAGAATTACCTTGTCTATTATTTCACACTGAAGAACAACAATGACTTAACTTACATAGTACATCATGAAAACATGTACCAAATTGTCTGTGTCATGGAAGTGCAACCTTGAATATATCACCACCAGTAGTGGCTGCTACCAAACTGGCGTGGTTAGGGGGAGCGGAGGGAGGAGGGAATATAAAAGCATCAAACTCCACTTGCCTGGATGCTGCCGGCCGCCGCCTTTCCTCCATCCTCTTCTCTTCTCCTGGGGCAGCAGGAAGCACACAGCCTCCTAGACCCCCCTGTCCAATCACAATGCTGCCTTACATAGTGATTGGTCTGAGCGCCTTGGTTCGGCACTCAGACAGGGGCTGGGAGGTTGGACATGTCCTGCACCCAGGATGTGATGCAGCCTGGGTGGAGATCATGCAAAGTGCCCATGACATTTTGGCTGGCCTGAGGAAGTGCCTACCATTCCTCCCCTGCCTTGAAACAGCCCAGTTTGCCCACCCCCCAACCAACTGAGTCAGTAATCTTAGATAAAATGCTAATAACATTAAGTTATTATCATTTTATTTTTCCATTTTAATTGCTCAGTGGCGTGAGGCTCCTCCGCCTTAGCGGAGGAGCCGCCACTGATTAACACACATTCTGAACTAACTAGCTGTTCGTAGCACTCATGCTTCATCGTAGACGTTGTTATGAGAAGAGAGTGAAGAGAAGAACAATCACTTGCATTGAGTCTTATGACGGAACAAGAGTTATTTATCTTACGGTGCTGGAACAGGAATATCTAACTACAAACAAGGTACAGGACATTAAACATAAAGGTTTTAAGCTGGCTAGTATATGGTACCTCAAAACTATAACATATTAGATATGGAATTGCTCTCTTCTGTTATTTCACTTGCTTTTTACTGTTCAGGAAGAGACTGCTCATAAACTAAGCCAAGTGGAAAAACATTTCAAGAGAGATCAGATTCACGGTTCAAGGAGGGCAGCTAAAACCATTAAGTCAAATGCTAGAAGAGTAGCTCATAAGGCTTAGAAGTGTGGTTAATCAGTAATCATAAACACTCTATAGTTAGGTATGCTTCTATCACAGCTTGGTGCATACAGACCAGATTGTCAAAAGGCGCAACAATCAAATATCTGAGCACTTCTTCTCTCTCTCAGTCCCTTTCCCCTTTTCCCTCAAGGCATGCATCATCCCGTCGAAGAACTTCAGATACATTTCCTGGGTGAGTGGATGAAATGACATTTCCCATTGTGCCTGTTGGACAAAACGATAGTGCTCTGATACGTTTTATGAACTGTACTCATCTTAATATCAATTGCGATAGTTGTTAAATCATGCTCGTTCTGGTGCATAGACACTAATGCCCAATCACTTAGTGGGTCTGCACGCAACCTTTAATCAATACCGAAGTGAGGAGCTTTAATAATGGAATCAATACATTTATTCCTTTCCATGTATATGAGCAGATGCCTCCCACAAGAAGAGATGGTGGACCCTCAAAAGAATCCTACTTCAGTGAATATTCTTTTGAACTCTTGACCCATTTACCCTCCTGCCAAGACCGTCTGGTCATATCACAATGTACCACCCTTGCAACGCACATCTGGTGGATGAGCATTTTCTATCTTATAGACATTAGATGGTGGGCTATATTCCTAACTGAGATGGTGCAAGTGTTAGTATTTTATTGCTTCTAGAGTGTTAAATGAAAAAAGAAAAGATAACGTGATGAAGCCCAGTAAAAAAAAATCCGCTCTATGGGGCATATTAACAAGCGGCAGCGATAATTATCGCTGGCCGCTCTTAGCGAGAAAAATGTTATCACTGGCTATCGCAGGCAATTATCGCCATGCTAGCGTTGTGTTAACAACGCATAGCGCAATGGCGATAATTTCCCAGCGATAGCGATGTTTTCCATGGAACATCGATGGTTTTCCAGCGATGTTCCATGGAAAACAGCGATAACCTTGCTGATACGACCCTTCCTGAAACAATTGTTTTCTCCAAAAACTAACGTCTGCTAAAATGCGTGGGCAGCCTTGTAAATATCGCGATGTGTACATCAGCGATATTTGCAAGGTTGTACTGCCCAGTGATGCCCACTTTGCATCTCATTAAAGATACAAAGGGAGGCGTTGGGTAAAAGGGTGCTAACATGCGCTAATGCATGTTATCACCCTCTTGTAAATAGGGCGATATTTTTATCTCCGCATTTTTGGCTTTAAAAGCTAAAAAAGTGGAGATATGGCCCTTGTAAATATGCCCCCAAGTGCTGTACCCATTGAACTGTGCTAAAGTAGGAAGATGAACGTAAATATCTCCAGTGGTGAAAAATCTGCACTGTTGAAGCGAGGTGACTGGCTGGGTTGGTGACAGAAGCTATAAAAACGTGCTGCTCATGTTTAAATCAGCAGTTAGAGCAGAAAGCTTGTTGCTGGTAGGTAGCTTGCTTTGAGTGTGAAGTTCGAAGTTGTGTCTGAGGGAGCACTAAAGTCTGGTTCAGCAGCTCAACTTAAAATAAAGTTCCAAATATACTTTGAAATAGTTTGTAAGGGCCCGATTCACAGAACAAACTTAAGACAAAATCCTAAACTTAGTACCATTCTGGTATTCACAGAATGCACCTAGTACTTCTGGTATTCACAGAATGAACTTACTACTTTTGCTATTCACAGAATGAACTTAGTACTTTTGCTATTCACTAAACTTACGTCCGCACTCGGGCCGGAAATTCCGGCCCGGAGGCGGAGCTTCCGGCCCGGAGGCGGGGCTTCCGGCCCGGAGGCAGAGCTTCCGGCCCGGAGGCGGAGCTTCCGGCCCGTAGGTGGGGATTCCGTCCGATTTAGCTATGGCCGAAATCTCCACTTCCGGGCCGGAAGCTCCGCCTCTGGGCCGGAAGCCCCGCCTCCGGCCCGGAAGCCCCGCCTCCGGCCCGGAAGCCCCGCCTCCGGCCCGGAAGCTCCGCCTCCAGCCCGGAAGCTCCGCCTCCAGGCCGGAATTTCCGGCCCGAGTGCGGACGTAAGTTTAGGAGTCGTAAATCCATTCTGTGAATAGCAAAAGTACTAAGTTCATTCTGTGAATAGCAAAAGTAGTAAGTTCATTCTGTGAATACCAGAAGTACTAGGTGCATTCTGTGAATACCAGAATGGTACTAAGTTTAGGATTTAGTCTTAAGTTTGTTCTGTGAATTGGGCCCTAAATGTTCAGGCCTGTCTCTTCAGACAACTAACCACTTGGTAAGCAGATGCCTAGACTTCCCCTCAACAGGTAATCTGCGTGCTTGTGTCCAAGGGGCATATTATCAAGCACGGCGTTAACATTATCGCCGCTTTAGCGGCAAAAGACTGCGGCTAAAATGGCGATAATGGGCTTGATAATATGCTCTATGGAATTCCAATTGAAGCTCAGGTTAGATGTCCTTCACATCTAACATGGGCTTCAATTGGAATTCCATAGAGCATATTATCAAGCCCATTATCGCCGCTTTAGCGGCGATAATTTTATCGCCTGTCTTGATAATATGCCCCTTACTTCTTTACCATACCATAATTGATGGAAGCAAGGTAACCTGCCTTTTTATGGTCGGCTGAACGCTTACAGTTATGACAATGTATTGACGTTTAGTACCAGGCTCTTGGCCTGTCAAGGAGGCATGACAGCCACACGTCAGAGGGGGTACACTCAACGACCCAATGGTTGCAGTTTTAAAACATTTAGCTGTGGGAACCGCTCAGTGCATCAGAGATTTTTTTACATATATGTTTTTAAGAATGATGTAGCATAATGAATAGTGAATACTGAGAAGGGACTGTCTGAATGCACGTTCTGGTAATAAAAAAGGTTCCTTCTTTTCAGTGTTATGTTTCTGTCTTGATAATAATGAATATTAAGTGTATCAAATGGAAGCAATAGACTCAACAAGAGCCACATGGGGTTATAATACTACAACAAAACATATACTCTAAACTTTGGTTGGGATCACAGACTGTGAGTCAAGTCAACTACATCATCGACTGATAACCCTGTTAATGAGTGACATATCCCTGTTTACCAAGGCACAAGTCACTGAAGCACAATGCAAAGCAGAAACAATTTCGATAAATGTATTACGAAGGACAAAAGGACAAAGCTACACGAGGAATGGTCATTAACTGTATTATACATAGGCCATTTCTTTGCCAGTGGCATAGGGACCATAATTCTATTCTGGTTTGACACATAGGGGTATATACACAAGAACATGTGATAACTACCGCAAGAGTAGCAACTTCCAACATCGCAGCCCAACGCGGAAAAATTATGCCGTGCCAACGAAGTATTCACAACGAGGCGGTAGCATGCGATAGTCACCAGATAGACCCCAGATGGTCCCTTCGCCTGCCGATCCTGCAACTTCTCTTGCCTCCAAACAAGCACCACGCCCACCAAGACGGACAACAGCAACCACCTCAAGTGCATCCTGCTCAACACCTGCTCCGTCCACAGACACGCCGTGGAACTCTGGAACCTCCTCGACACCGCATCTCCAGACGTCGCCTTCCTCACGGAAACCTGGATGAACGACTCTTCAGCCCCCGACATCGCCATAGCCATCCCGGACGGCTACAAGATCATCAGGAAGGATCGCGTCAACCAGACCGGAGGAGGCATCGCCATCATACACAAGAGCACCATTCGCATCTCGACTGACTCCATCGACGTATTCAACGCCGCCGAATACCTGCACTTCCAGATCCACACCGACCCCAAGACTACCCTCAGAGGCACCCTCATCTACAGACCCCCGGGACCACGCGCACAGTTCTGCGAAGACATCGCCGACTTCATCAGCCCTCACGCCCTCCACTCCGCCGACTACATCCTCCTCGGGGACCTCAACTTCCACCTGGAGAACAACAATGACCGCAACACCACCGCCCTGCTGGATAACCTCGCCAACCTCGGACTTCAGCAACTGGTCAACACCCCCACCCACTTCGCCGGCCACGCGCTCGACCCACTCTTCTCGTCCAGCAAGCACGTCACCTTCAGCCACTCCACCGGACTTCACTGGACCGACCACAGCTGCGTCCATTTCAGCTTCAGAAAGAACACGGTCCACCATCACCCGAAGCAGGCTCCCCACAGAAACTGGAGCAAGATCACCGCCGACCAGCTCGCCACCTCCCTCAGCCAGAGCCCACCTGTCAGGACCACGGACCCTAACACAGCTGCCCTCGACCTCACGCAGTGGCTGACCTCCTGTGCCGACGACCTCGCACCACTGAAGAACCCCCTCACCAGGCCCAGAAGCAAGAAGGCCCCCTGGTTCACCGACGAACTTAAGGACTCCAAGAAGGCCTGCCGCACCCTCGAGAAGGCCTGGCTCCTCAACAAGACCGCCGACAACAGAACAGCACTCAAACTCGCCACTCGCAGACATCACCAGCTCATCCGCACCACCAAGAAGAAATCTCTGCGGGAACGACTGGACAAGAACGCCCATGACAGCAAGGAGCTCTTCAACATCGTCAAGGAGTTCTCCAACCCCAGCACCGGCAACAACGACATCACTCCCTCACAGGACCTCTGCGACTCCCTCGCCTCGTACTTCCACCGCAAGATCGCCAACATCCACAACAGCTTCGACATTTCACCCCCGCACCCATCGGTCGTACCTTCGCACCCCGCCGCCACCCTCCACACATGGACCGAGGTGACCCCCGAAGACACGTCACGCATGATGAACACCATCCACTCCGGATCTCCGACCGACCCGTGCCCCCATCATGTCTTCAACAAGGCAGCCTCTACCATCGCACCCCACCTCCGAGACATCATCAACACCTCCTTCAACACAGCAACCTTCCCGGAGAGCTGGAAGCACGCCGAACTCAGCGCTCTGCTGAAGAAACCAACAGCGGACCCGACCGACCTCAAGAACTTCCGCCCCATCTCGCTCCTTCCTTTCCCCGCCAAAGTCATCGAGAAGGTCGTCAACAAGCAACTGGCAGCCTTCCTCGAGACGAACGGATCCCTCGACCCATCACAGTCCGGATTCAGAGCCAACCACAGCACCGAGACCGCCCTCATCGCAGCCACCGACGACATCCGAGCCCTGCTCGACAACGGCGAAACAGCGGCACTCATCCTCCTAGACCTCTCCGCAGCATTTGACACTGTCTGCCACCGCACACCAGTCCAACGCCTCAACGACACCGGCATCCAAGGGAAGGCTCTGGAATGGATCATCTCATACCTCTCCGGCAGAACACAGAGAGTACGCCTCCCTCCGTTCCGCTCCGAGGCCACCGAAGTCATCTGCGGCGTCCCGCAAGGATCGTCGCTCAGCCCCACTCTCTTCAACATCTACATGAAACCCCTCGCTGCCATCGCACGCCAACACAACCTCAACATCATTTCCTATGCCGATGACACCCAGCTAATTCTCTCCCTCTCCAGAGACCCCGACACCGCCAAAGCCAGCCTGCACGAAGGGATGACAGACGTCGCTGAATGGATGAACATCAGCCGCCTGAAACTGAACACGGACAAGACAGAAGTCCTCATCCTGGGACCATCACCCTCCGCATGGGACGACTCCTGGTGGCCCCCGGCACTAGGCACCGCACCTGAACCGACGGACCACGCACGCAACTTGGGCGTCATACTGGACTCCTCCCTATCGATGACCAGACAAGTCAATGCCGTCTCCTCAGCTTGCTTCCACAACCTCCGCATGCTCCGAAAGATCTTCCGATGGATCCCGACCGAGACCAGGAAGACGGTCACCCACGCTCTCGTCACCAGCAGACTAGACTACGGAAACACCCTCTACGCCGGTACTACAGCCAAGCTTCAGAAAAGACTTCAGCGTATCCAGAACGCCTCCGCCCGACTCATCCTGGACGTCCCCCGACGCAGCCACATCTCGTGCCACCTGAGAGACCTGCACTGACTCCCTGTCAACAAGAGGATCACGTTCAGACTCCTCACCCACGCACACAAGTCCCTCCACGACCTAGGCCCAGGGTACCTCAACAGCCGCCTCACCTTCTACACGCCCACCCGCCGGCTACGTTCCGCTAACCTCGCCCTCGCCGTCGTACCTCGCATCCAGAGAGCCACCGCTGGAGGAAGGTCATTCTCCTACCTGGCAGCTAAGACTTGGAACTCCCTATCCGTCCACCTGCGGATGACCCAGGACCACCTGGCCTTCAGGAAACAGCTCAAGACCTGGCTGTTCGAGCAGTAGCAGACCCCCTTCCCCAAGCGCCTTGAGACCCTTACGGGTGAGTAGTGCGCGATATAAGTTCCATGATTGATTGATTGATTGATTGAGATAACGCGTCAAATGGCTGCGCAAAATCCAACGCCACACAGCAAAAATACAAACGCAAAAAAACATGCGACGAGGCCAACGCGGTACAAAAAGCCACGACAACCTGCCACAGGTCTGCAAATACCACGTGTCTGGAGGGCAAATGCACCACAAAAAACACAAACACAACACACCAGAAACAAGGCAAAGCACGTTGCAACATGGATGCAAACTGACCCAGCGCAGAGGTCAACGCGAACCCCACAACCCCCACAGACCACCAGCAAGGAACAACGGGATCGGGGAAGGCCAAGGAGAAGAGGGAGAGGAAGACGGGGTACAGACCGCAGGAAAACAAGACCAGCGTCACAAAGGTGACAGAACACTACCAGCAAGTGATCCACAAGCAGACCACCTGGAATGCAGTCGGAGTGCCAAGGAGGCCAATCCAGGAGGCCACGAGGTGCCGGCATGACGTGACAACCGAAGCCAGGCACAAACCCGCTGCCAGCAGGAAGGCAGCAATGGCGGCAGGAGGTGGCAGTCCAGCAACACAGGAGGAGCTGGAGGAAACCGAGGCCACAGTCATCAGTGTGGAGACGGTGCAAGGAGTAGGGAGTACAGACACAGCTCGAGAGGACCTGACAACATCAACAGGGCGAGTAACAAACAGGGACTGGGGGGACGGGGGGAGATGGGCACAATGGCACACAGGCACAACTAGGTGTAGCACACTGCACACCCACAATTACCCAGGAACATGTCCCTCATCCCCTTGGCACACTGCAGCACACACACACACAGCAAGAAGAGCACACCCACATTGACGACAACGTGGTACAATGCGCATAGCTGACACTGCAGAACAGAGGACACAACTGGCTCCGCACATGCACAGAAACATGCCCACTACATCTGACAGAGCAGCAAACTGTGAAATGGAAATGTACGCGTACGACCTCACATCCGTCATGCAGTCCAAATGTATACTGTCCCGCAGAAGAATCCAGCACCTCACAAACAGTCACAATGTACATTGCCATTCAGTCTGCATGTAAATCAGAACAATGCGCCAACACATATATCAACACAATGTCAACATGCATCTCCCCTTCACATTGCATTGGGGCACACAACACCTCTAGCAGAGCACAGAAGACAACACATCTGTGATTCCGGAGAGGACCACCACACCGTCGACACCGACGCCCTACAACAGCCCATGGATATCCCACGCAACCCACCACCAGGGCAGACAAGCTACTCAGAGGAGAACACAGAGCCTGCAACAGACCACACAGCAGGAAGCACCCACAAGCACAGCTGGCTCACGACACTTCACCCACCCACACATGGCACCCCAATGCCAGGTGTCAGCACGCCAAAAGGAGGTGGCCCAACAGGTGTGGGTGGGTGCCGAAATCATGGAAGGCGAACTAGAACACATATGTTGGTGTCTATCTCCCTCAGGGACCACCCACACCCCACAAAGGAGACCCACACTGCCATAGGGACACATGCAGATGCACATTCACAGTACAGAACTACGCCCAGGGGCGTGCAAATAGCAGTCACACACCCACGTTGGCCCTGCATACGACGGCCCTGGCCACTCCCCTTACGAATTGAGTGGGTGACGACAAAGCTACGTGCCCAAGCTCTAACCCGTTGCCTGTGTTGACATGTCTGCATCCGATGAACACCGCACAATGTAATGTCATAGGACACAGAGCCCTCATGCATACAACAAGACCACAGGGACACACGTAGACATCATGTTGTACTGGCTACGGACACGTGCGCCTGGACCCTTTATTGGCAGGGCCACATGTACAGTGACGCCTGTGCTGGATGTGTGTGTGGTGAGTGCAAGCCAGCCCACATGCAGTGTTTGGTGCTGGCAACCAATTGAACAGTGGACACCAGTGCAACGGAAACTGAAAACACCTGAATGACAGAGTCAACTGCTGAGCAACATGTAGGGAGCCGGAGAAAGTCCAGAGGTAACACAACATGCAAACAGAAGTGTCCATGAGTTGCAGTGCACTGAGGTGGGGCACCACAGCTGAGCGCACCCATGTGAAGAAAAAGTCTCGGATTGTGTTCCTTTGAGACATTCCTGATGCAGATGCAGTGGGGTGTGTTAGACCTGCATCATCTTCCTCATCAGTGTCCCAGGTCTCCCACACTGCTTGATGTGACATTGCTGTGCAACCTCTCCACAACACAAAACTCAATCAGTAACGGACGATGACTTATGGTGCACTGAGTCAGTGGCACCTGGAGTGCTGAGCAGGGTATCCGACTGATGATAGCATCCACGACAGGTGCGAGCAACTCCGTAAGTCTGTAAGGACCACCGTTTCGACTCTGGCAGATGGCAGTTGGAGGTGGTCCTGGCGGTGGTGGCGTGTGCCTCCTGTGGTGATGCAACGTCCGGGTCGGTCAGGCCTAGATTTGATGTGTGAGCCCAGTTGAGGCCAGAGGCAGCAGATAGCACAGGGCCACAGACACATGGCATCGATGACCCTGTGGCCATGGAGTGAGAGGCCATCCAATATCTCAGAAGAAGGGGTCCCGGACCTGACCAGCACAGAGTTAGTGGCTTCAGATGCACAGCAGCCAGCACAGGCAAATGGAGGAGTGGAAAGCGCCAGCCTCATTTTCACCACCAATTTGGTATCAGCTATATGAGGATGAACACTAGCCCCTAGTCCATAGACTCAGACGCCACCAATGTATGACCAGACAGTGTCCATTAATGTCGGGTAACAGACTTAGTGGCACCGGTGTTGAGAGGGGATGCAGTCTGCGATGATGCCGGTACACTGATATGAACTCTGCCATTGCTAAATCAAGACTCAGTGACCTACTCGGCCACAGTGTAGGCCGGAGGCAGCGGTCAGCAGTGGCCCACACCCACCTGTCATTGGCTTGCGATGCACAGAGTTAGTGACACCAGGGCAGTTGTCGGTAGTGTTCGATCACCTCCGTAACGATGATCCTGTTCCCTGGACTGCAAAGTGTCATCCTCATACACCTCTCCTTGCATGCGAGGAGATGTATTCTGCCTTTGAATAATCGACGTTCAGTTCCAATTCTGTGACCTACTCAGGGATTCTAATCTCACCTGCAGGTACATTTCAATTAATGTACTTCATTTAACACATACACCACTTTTATAAAGACGCAAAATTCATTTTATCAAAGGAGATATATTTTTTTCTTTTTCTTTTTTGTCAATTCTCTATTTCATGACAAGACTCTTTATACAAACATAATAAGGACTTTTTTCAACAATTTACATAAAACTTTATAGACAAAGACATCACACCATGACATACATTACGTAAATTACATACGATTTTTGCTCATTGTCTTTTTGAAAGTCCTACTATATCTGTGAAGTATCGGTTTGTAAATTTAAATATCCTCGATACTACACCCTGGATTAATATACCAGTTCAAGATACGAGATGGCACTCTTGAAGTATGGGTAATTTTTATAATTTGTATAACCTTTAAAGCGACCAGCTTTGTAAATAACATATGATTACAAGACACTAGACTAATTTGCCTCTTTCCTACCCCATCACAGTGTCCTACACAGAACCGCCCAGCCCTGAGAAAGACCTTATGAAAATCCATACGGTCCCCACACGAAGGTCGAAACGCGTCGGCACCCCCCTCACTGAGGCCAAGGGTTCCCCTACTTGGATCCACACCAATTTTGAACGACACCGATTCTGGACTGAATCTAGAAACGAAATTTGACAGGCTCTCCCTGACCTCATCACTGTGGACCTAGGACTGATTATAGTATCGAGGATATATACATTTACAAACCGATACTTCACAGATATAGTAGACCTTTCAAAGAGACAATGAGGAAAAATCTTATGTAATTTACGTAATGTATGTCATGGTGTGATGTCTTTGTATATAAAGTTTCATGTACATTGTAGAAAAAAGTCCTCAATATGTTTGTATAAAGTGTCTTGTCATGAAATAGAGAAGTGACAAAAAAGAAAATAATATATCTCCTTTGATAAAATGAAGTTTGCATCTTTATAAAAGTAGTGTATGTATGATGGCTCTAATCTCTGCACACTAAACAGAAATGTGTTAAATGAAGTACATTCATTGAAATTTACATGCAAGGGAGATTTGAATCCCTGAGGGACTCAAAGAAGAAAGGATTGATGGTCCAAGAGGCACATGTTTATTGCTTTGTTTAAACCGATTCCGGCCTCTTCAGTCCTTAATAGAATCACTCCCCTTTTTGTTGAACTGCAGTTATATATCCTAGCATCAGAAGTAAGAGTAGGACTTGAATGAATGAATAAATGAATTATAGCATTTAAAGAGCGCAACGTTCATTCCAAGGAGCATCTTGGTGCCGTCTGACACTGGGGTAGGCTATGGTGAGGAATCAGTGAGAACAGTCAGGTAGAAAGGTCAGATAAGTGATAGCACTAACTGGTCTGGGGCCGCAAAGATTCAGGTTTTTAAGAGTTTCTTGAATATGGGTTCAGACTGTGCCAGTCTCAAATGGTTGGGCAAGCTATTCCAGGCTTTAGTTCACAGGACTGCCAATGAATTTCCCCCTCTAGATCAATCAATCAATCAATCAATCAATCAATCAATGAATCAATCAATCAATCAATCAATCAATCAATCAATCAATCAGGGGCTTATAAAGCGTGCTACTCACCCGTGAGGGCCTCAAGGTGCTGAAGAGGGGTGAGGGGGGGGGGGGGGGTCAGCTCCAGAGCAGCCGAAAAGGCAGGTCTTGAGGCTCTTCTTAAATGTGTGTCATGTTGAGGGGTGCCAAGGACGAGTCTGGCTGCGATGTTCTGGATGGTCTGGAGTTTGTGTAGCAGGGAGGTGGAAGGCAGGGGGTGCCAGGAGATTATCCGAGGATGATCGCAGAAATCGTTGGGTAATATATGGTTTAATTCTGGATCTTAGGTATTTGGGTCCTGTATACTTGAGGGTTGTGATTTACCAGGCAGCATGATCTCCGTTTTTGACTGTTACATTTGAGGTGTCTTTTTTTCATCCAGTCCATGACTGCGGATAGACAGTTTTGGAATTTTTCTTCAGTGGCAGTGGAATTTTTGTCGAGAGTGAGAATTAGCTGAGTGTCTTCTGGTGGTGGGCGATTTAAACTTCCACTGGGATCAACAACCCAAAGAGTCACAAGCCCGACAACTGGAGGAGACACTTACCATACTTGGGCTTACCCAGCTAGTAACAACTCCCACGCATGAGCAAGGACATACTTTAGACTTGGTCTGGTCCACCACTCCTCTTATGATACTAAAGGATATCACCCCATGTGAATGGTCTGACCACTATTGTATCAACCTGATACTTCTAAGCACAATGCCTGACCCCCTTCTGTTTGGAAATACGTTCGTAATTGGTCAAAAATAGAGAGCACACCACTCCGAGTTTGCGCACTCAAGAAGCCAGAGACAGCGGACATTGATGAGCTGTCCAAAGCCATTTCCAGCCGGCTTTGTTCTTCCATCACTATAATTGCCCCAGAAAGGAAAATAAAAATTGGCAATGTAGGCAAAGGCGCCCCGTGGTTCCATCTACAAAAAAGCGCTCCTCCGCAGGAAGGCGGATTATTATGAAAACAGAATCCTAGTTACAACCAATAATCAGAATGAAACGTTTAAAATCCTGAAAGAATTAAGCCAAAAACAGCCACTATCGACACCATCCAACCAAGAACAATGCAATCTCTTTTTATCATACTTCTCCAATAAAATCCAGGACATCCTGACTGAGATTGATAATTCCCCGTTTAAGCAACCACCCAATGTAGAGTAGGCCTCTCAGGGAAAGAGAGTAGCAACCCTCTGCGCCTTTCAAACCCTTGACCTTGAAACCCTCCGACGTTTTGCTATGAAAATCAAATCGGGCTCACCTGCCGACCGCTGCCCTCCTAGAATCTTTAACCTATCTCACCCAAAAATGGAGGAGGACATCCTCGCCCTGATGAACCTCTCCCTGGAGACTGGAGAGGTCCCAAGTGACTTTAAGGAAGCCAGAATCACCCCCCTGCTCAAAAAGGCCGGTGCAGATACATCCAATATGAAAAACTACAGACCCATCTCCCAACTCCCCTTCCTTGCGAAAATCTTAGAGCAGCATGTCCGGCATAATCTTTCCAGGTACATGGAGGATCACCACCTCCTGGGGGACAGGCAGGCGGGTTTCCGTGCCAACCACAGTACAGAATTGGTGATGCTATCGGTGCTTGACGATATAAGGTTGACTGCTCACAACAAAAAAACCTTGCATCCACGTCCTCCTTGACCTGTCGGTAGCGTTCGACACGGTCAACCACACCTTACTCCTGGAAAGATTACAAACAATTGGTATTGGGGGATCGGTCATATAATGGATCACCTCCTTCCTGACGAACCGCACCCAAAGAATTCAGATAGGCAACTGGGTCTCAGACAGGGGGCCCATTCCATGCGGAGTCCCACAAGGGTCGCCTCTATCACCCCTCCTATTTAACATATATCTCAGACCTCTAATTAATTCCCTTGCGGATATGGAGTGCCAAGTTTTCAACTATGCAGATGACACACAAATTATTCTGCAAATTGAAAACACCCCATAAGCACACTCCCGGGCGAAAGATGTTCTAGGATTCACGATCAACTGTATGACTGCCAACTCATTGAAGATTAACCCAGACAAAACTAAGGTCTTAGCCATGACGGATGTTCACAATCCTTGGAACTCCCTCTACTGGCCTCAGGAACTAGGCGACGCTCCAGCCCCAGTCCCAGTAGTTAAAAGCTTGGGAATCAAAGTGGACACCAAGCTCACATTGGCCAACCAAATTTCCACTGTATTTGGTACCTGCGTGGGCTTACTCAGGCTACTAAGGAGACTCTCCCCTATCCTCTCATTTTCCTCCATTAGAACAGTTGTGTCCACCTTGATCTTGTCCCGCCTTGACTATGCCAACTCGCTCTATATTGGGCTGCCAGACTTCCTAATGAGCAAACTCCAGATAGTTATGAATGATGCCGCCAGGTTCATTTTCAAACTACCCAGGCACACGCGAGCATCACCTCTCCTCCAACGCCTCTATTGGCTGCCCATAAAACAAAGGGCCAAATTTAAGGGCCTCTGTATCGTTCACAAGGCCATTCACGGCCAGGCACCCGTGTATATTAAACAACAGCTTGAGAAATACATGCCAGGCCGCTCGCTAAGGTCATCCACGGAGAGCCTCTTAAAATGCCCACACTTCAACTATGTCACCAAAATAGGACGAGCCTTCTCTATCCTCCTAGCCACTCTCTGGAACAGGCTTCCGAGCCAACTCCGCGCAGAAAGCCGTCTCCTTCCTTTTAGAAAACAACTAAAAACCATTCTATTCACAGAAGCTTGAACATAACTGTCCTTTAATTGCCTGGACCTGTCGCAGTTCTTCTTGCAGCGCTTAGAGACCTTACGGTATTAAGCGCTCAACAAATCCAAATTAGCATAACATAACATCCGCATACGAGATGGACTCGACGTCAAAGGATGCAATCAGGTTAAGTAACGGTATCATTAAAAGATTAAACAGTGTTCGGCTCAGGGCAGAGCACTGTGGAACGCCAGAGAGCAATTGTTTTCCTGTCGATTTCAAGTTGCCTAAGGTTACTATTTGTCTCCTGTTATCCAGGAAAGAAATTAACTAGGCCAACGCTTTTTGAGAGATGCCACTCTCCACGAGTCTGTCTACCAAGATGTCGTGGAAGACCACGTTGAATGCGGCCGATAGGTCCAACAGAATCAGTACTGCATTTTTACCTTGATCTAAGGCAAATTTTAAGGTTTCTGATGTATGGAGCAGCACTGATTCTGTTTAGGGTGCAGAATGTTAGCTTCTTGCAGATAGGCATTTAATTGCGTGTTGACTAGCTTCCCAGCTATTTTGCTCAGACTTGGTAGCAACGAGATGGGTCTGAGTTTGGAGAGAGTCGTCGGGTCTAGTAATTTCTTTTTTTGGAGGGGTTTTACCGAGGAGATTTTCCAGTTATCTGGTACTTTTGCTAGCTTTAAAGAGGAGTTAATTATGTTGTTGATGATGAGAGGTGACCTTGATTTACATGATAGAATAGCTTGCCGAGACTGTTCCAGGCTAATCTTCTTGAAACAGTTTAGCCCTGTTCTATTTTCTGTGGCCCTTCCTTCCGAAGGCGGGGAGTTTCTCTTCTTAAAATCTGTTTTTTAGATCTTTGATTTTATTGTCCAAATATTCAGTATCTTGTCACAGAAGTTTTGTGACAGCGGAATTTCGTATTCTAATACTTTTGGGTGGGTGAAAGATTTTACGATGTTAAAGATCATTTTCTGATCAGACGCTGCCTGGTTGATAAGTTTGGAGTAGTATGCCCTCTTTTCTATTCTAATTTGTTGGTGATATTGTCTAAGAGCTGCTTTAAAGGTGGTGAGCTCTTCTTGTTTGTAGTTTTTTCTCCAAATGAGTTCCAGTTTTTTACACTGGCATTTTAGCTGTTTTAGCATACGGGTGAACCAAGGGGCAGAGTTTTTATTTGGGAGAGTTTTACTGGGTAAGGCAGGAGGCACCAGGGTGTTGGCTAGTGAGGCCATCCAGTCATTAAGCATAAAGGTATCTGTCAAGGGGTCCCCTGTTGGGGTCGGTTTATCTAATTCTGCTGTTACATGCAGGTTAGGGTTTGTTAGCATTTTACTCCATTTTGGTCTGGTTTGGAGGCCAGGTTGACTGGAGTTTTTCCGGGTTGTTTTGTGGAGCAGTCAATCATGAAAGGGATAAGCTTGTGATCCGGCCACGTTATAGTGACCGAGGGGTCAACTTAAATTTCTGTTGTTCGAGGTGAGGAAGTTTATAGGCTGGGCCCATTGCTGCTTTAAGAAGGCTGATAACAACCAAATGCAAAGATCTTACATGTCATTGTGCCTTTGTTTTGGATACTCCATTGTGGAGCCAGCGCCTGCTGTGAAAACCATCGCCTTGCACCAAGGCAGCATCTGAGGGGCAGCAAGGAAATGGAATTTGAACGGAAACCACTTCTGAAACACTGAAAGGCTTTGGATCTGAAGTAATGTCCCTAAATTTCGACTCCATCTTCTGTAGATCGAACTCCATTTTGGTTCATGGAGGTCGCCATTGTCCTTCACTTAGACAATGGAAGCCACCATATTCCCTGATGTCTGCAGAATCCTTGTAATGTCTGTCGTTTAACACAGATATCGCCTGCCCTTATATTTGTTGGAACTGTGATAGCATCACATTCTTGAATTATTGAGCTAGATACAACATCCAATGAGACATTCGTCTGGGTCAAATGTCTACTCCTCACCATGTCAAGGTCAAATAAGAACACATTTAGACATATAACAAAAATAATGTAGTCTGAACTGATGTCCTTTTACCTTATATGTTCTTAAGGAATCGTCTGAGATGCACACTTTGATGCACATAATCAATGTCAGACATTCCTAAACGTATGTGAGAAATTCCAATTTTTTTATAAGATTTAGGATGTTACAGTCAAGGAAACATATGGAATGGAAAAAGCACTGGCCAAAACAAGGGGTATTCGCTCTTTGACTAAATGTAATGCAAGATGGGGCCTTTATTCTAATATTCACACGCTGAATTTTAAGAGCTGTTATGTTTTGATAATGTCATCCGTTTAATGATGTATCCCAGCTTGTTTTAATTTTCTGAGATGCGCCTTCGTTTGAGTTTCTTCTTTCTGTTATTTTTACGTATTTAACGCTGTGTTTACCTTGCTGTCGTCCTGTTGACAAATAAAAATAAATAAATAACAAAACAAAACAAAAGATTTAGGATGTAAGAACTGCCCCTTGACCACTTGTCAGGTGAGGTCCTTCACCCAGACTATCACCCAAGATTCTGCCAGAGACGGTCCCACCTGCTGACAGCACACTTAACACTTCACAGATGAGTCATCTCGCCTGAAGATGTAAGCTGGTAAAACAAAGTCCCAGAGGAAGACTGACTGACTGCTGCTGCAATCGGTGTTTGCCCTTCGTGGGGAACAAGGTATGCAGTGCATCTCTTCCCCCCTAGAAACTTTGGACTGCAAGTTGCTCTGCCTTTCATGCTCTCATAGGATAGCGCATGGAAGTAGGCGTTAGGGTGTTATGTTCTAGATAGCATTTCAAATGACTTTTTAGCAATGCTAGAAATGTCAGTTTTGTTCTCTGTATTTATAACATGTTTGATGCTGTTTTTATGATATTCTGTGTAGTTGTTTTAGATGTACTGAGAAACAGATTCTGTAGTTATAAATATGCTTAACTTAAAAGTGTTCACTCTTCTTTGTACAGTGTGTGCGATATTGTAAATAACTAAATAAGATTTGTTGCTGTTTCCACAGTGCCCGATCCTTTTATGGGATTGTTAGTTACCCAAAAGAAATATCTATATGACAATTACCTATTGAATAGTGTTTTGCGGGGCTACAATAACCCGTCTTTCATATTCATTGCTGATGAATTGAACCAAGTTCACCCGTGTCACCCCTGGGTGGGAAAGCATACCTTGTGGAGTTATGCCAAAGTCTTAACTTATTCAACAGATCCACTTCCCTTGTCTCTAAGATGTGTTAAAATTGTGGGAATCAAACCACCCTACTTTGTTACCCAGTGACAAGTTATTCTTGACCAAGTAGGGAAGCACTCAGAAGAATACTCAAAAAGCTGCTTTGTGACCAGAGCTAGTGTCTGCATGCCAGAAAGCCCCAAGAGGAGAGTGCACATCACACGAAATCTGCATAACTAGCTAGAGAATTTGAAGGTCTGCCCAGCACCTAGAATTCAGCCTGTCTGCTTAAAGAGGGAAGGAGAGTGCCTGTTCTGCGGAAGGACAGTCACTCCAGTAAGAGAAGCCAGCTGCATTCCCGTCATGATGAACAGCTGGACGTTGTGGACTACCCTTGAGATTGAAGCCGGTGCTGACAAGTGCCAAAGTGGGGACTTCTGGTGTCCCATCGCGGCCCCCACAATGGACCCCATCCCAAAATAAACTAAGAAGTCATGCCATACTATCTGGCACAGATGTGCACCCGAAGGCTTGGTGCTGCTCCTGCCAGCCCCACAGTGAATCTCAGGATGTGTTTCTGCCATGTGTTCACGCAACCTATTTAGAGTGGTCGAACACATGGCCAGTTTTTACTGGCTGTCACCAACAGGTAAAACCTGGCAGTAGCAGGCACTGAAAACTGCAAAATGGCCCACTTGCCATGGGAGAAATCTTCCATGGTGAGGGTCATTTTTTTTATTTCAAAAAAGAAAATCCCACTTCGGGATTTTTTTTTTGAAAATATAAAAAAGTTGAAAGTTTGACAAACCGCTCTGTCATGAAGCTGTCTGTTAAACTTTCAATGCATTTACAAGACCTAACATGACTGCTGTCCCAGTAAATGCAAGAGATGTCCGCTTGGCTGGGGGACATCTCTAAAGTTGGTGGATCAGTACTCCCATAGGATGATGGAGTACTTTGCTCCATTGCCCTGTCAGAATAAATTCATGTCTGCCAAATCAAAAACAGAACCTCAATCAGGCCCTTAATCTAGGTCCACATGAGGGGAATTAATTGGAGCTTTGTGTGGGCAGTGCCGTCATGGTTGTTGTGAAGAGCTAGGCATCGGACAAAGCTTTGTGTTGGTGGGAAACACAGGGCAATTGTTGTCGACGTTAAGAGCACTGTGTGGGTGAAGTCTGGAGTCTGTAGCCAGGAACGTCCTGTCAGCAGTCCGATGCAGGTCCCAGGAAGCGCCGGTGAAGTTAACTCACATTCAAGAGGAGACAAGGGACATTCCTTTTTTGACACAAAGAGACCAGAACCTTTGAATTTCACCCAGAGTCTGCAGGTTGAACGTGTCCACTCTGACACCAGCCAAGGGTCCAGAACATGGAGATGTCCCTCTTGGGGTGAAAACTCACTCCAGCAGAGGCCCACAGCAGAGCTCAGATAGGTCCAGTTGGTGCTGGTCAGATGGGAAGTGTTCTGAAGCTTGTTGTGTCCCTGTAGGTCAAACTGGAGGTTAGCAAATTGGCCCTTCCAGTAACTTCTGGGATCCTGGGTTTAAGGCAAGCAGGTCCAGTGTTCCTTCCTCAGACAGCAGAGCAGTCCTTCTTCTGAATCTTCTCAGGTCCAGGAGTGTTGCGATGAGAGGTTCTGAGGATTCCACCTGTATACACAGTGCCAGCCTGTGTTTGGGATTCACCTAATTTGTCTACTTTGTTTAATCCTAACTGGTTCCGCTCATTTATTCCTTTTCCCCTGGGTCTAGCTCCAATATATTTGGGTAACAAAGGGCAGACATGCCCAGGTGTGGGCTGCATTAACAGTCATGTGACCCTGGTCACTGGCAGAAAGGTACATTTAGCTTAGAGAGACAAATGCCAACTTTCTAAAAGTCGCATGTTCAGTATACCAATTTAAAATCTGATTTTAGCATTAAAGAGGAATTTAAATTCAAATTCAAATGAGTGGAAGAAGGGTTTCTCTATCTGCTTCCAAACTGAAGTTATTACTTTAGGTAGCCCAGTGATAGTCTATGGGAGTGGGAGAGTTAGCCATCAATCAATCAAACATTTATTAAAGCGCAGCAAATCAACTGTGAGGCCTGAGACATGTTTTAAAGTTCCACTTTAGTAAGAAGGGCAATGAGTGCTGCAGAATTTAATTCATAGGTCCTGGGTACATGTACTACTATATACTAGGTAATTATAAATAAATTAAATGTGCAAATTATGTGTTACACCAATTTTACCATGTTTGGAAGGGAGCACATGCACTTTACTTTGGTTAGCAGGAATAAATTGCACAGATTCTTCATGCCAACAAAAAATAGGTTCAGCAAAAATGTGGAAGTGAAGGCAAAAATCTGGGGGAAAACCACACAAAAGATGGTCATTCCCACCAATAAGAAAATATTTTTTTTTTAAATAGCACTGGGCTGGATGATGCATTTTATTTGTCTGTTGCTCCCCTCACTGTCTCCATGACAAGACTGCTTTCTCTCACTACCCTGAGAGCAAAGTGTGGAAAGGTTTACATGTCACACCTTGCTGAGTAATAGTGGGACAGACCCTAGGACACCAGTGGCAAATTACCAAAACCACCGCGGTTTGGGCCCGGTGGCCCCTTTTTGCCCTGTTACCGCTCAAACAGAGTCTGATAGGAGTAGACTGGAAATAATGTGTAAGTATAATGTTCAATAGGCTACAGCAAAGAACAACCAATGGAATTATCCAACAATTGTATTATCCTACTATTTTTGATAGAGGAAGGGACCAGTTTTGCTACACCTTTATAACTCTGGGTTTGCATTTCTAGGAGGACACCAGTTTGTAAATTCAAAAATGTTTAGAGAAAATGTTAATATCCCCTGCATGTAGAGGCATGTAAGCCTTTAAAATCAGCTTTCCAAATCTTCTGCTACCTCAAAAATACATGCTCAAACTCTGTTCAAGAAATAATTCCATTGAACAATGAGACACAGAACCTTTAGTGGCGCAGCCCTGGCGCAAAATCATTTTTGGCATTTACTAAACTACACAAAGCAACTTTGCATGGTTTTGTGTAGTTTGCTAAATTCAAAGTAACCAATTCCATCCACTGTCTAGGACTCCTCCCTCTGGCATCACTCGTGATACTCTTCCACTGTCTAGGAAAACAGCATCACTGCCATCCTTTGCACAGGAACTGGCCAGGGGCTTTGAAAATGGAATCCACAAGCCTCCATCACCCTGCTTCGATTATGTGTACAATGCACATGCTACAATGGTCGCATACACAACCACACACAATATACAGTTAGATGGGATTAGATGACAGGGTATAAATCTGACTGCACATTGATGAGACACTCTCAGCCGGTGCCAAATAACTACTTTTTTGATCAGTGAGGGAAAAAACCTTCAATTACATAATAGAGAGGGAAGATCTTTAAATAAGACCTCTTCTTTTTTCAGCACCAACTCCCCTTGTTCGGCATACAGACCTTTACCAATCTTGGGATAATCCAGACTATGTTTAAAAGGGGTGTCCTAGGAGTGGCACGCAGCAGACATGGGCTCTTCATGTTTAAATGTATACCCTCAGAAATGCATGTTTAAGCATTCTGACCCGGATATGGTGCACTATGTAGAATGTTGTGTCTTTCTATAGTTTATATCCCCAATTATATGCTATATTAGAAAACCTTTTCATGCACGATTATACTATACTCCTAAAATCCTGCATGAAAAGTTGACCTTGACGTAACCTCTAGATTCCTCTCCTTTCATTTTTCAGAGTGACCATCTTCTTACCTTTCATCCTGTGCATGCCCTCTCTTTGAGACTGTAGCCTCCTCTGAGTCTCATGCCTGTCTGCCTTAACCTCTCTGATTGAAATTCAATTCTGCAATTGTCTGATACCTTATTTCATAAATCGCAAACTCTCCTCTTTAAAACCCTATCCCTGTTATCAAAGATTACCTATTCGCCGCCAGACTATCTATGTCTCCAATCATTCACCTGAAAGCACATAGCCTCCACTAATGATCACACCTAACTGGTATTATTATAATTTATCACAAAGTAACTGGATTATATACATGCAACCTTTTCTTGAGTGTACATGACTGTTCACAATACCCACAGGATTAACCACTAATCTTCGGTTCCAGAGTAGCGTTCTACTTGCCGTACAGTGCTTCAACCCCTCGTCAGGGGTAGTAAGAGCTATATAAATACAAAACAAACCAATGTAATATAATAATTTGAATTAGGTAGCCATTACATCAGTGGAGCATGCGCGTTCCCATAGATCCACTGATGTATTTGAATGCAAACCCAGATTTACATTGACTTGTAACCCTGGGTTTGCTCTAAAATGGTGCACCTACCAGACAGAGGCATAACAAGGAGAAATATCTTTATTTCTCCTTGTTACTTCCTCTTACTATGTGTGCTGCATTCTGCACCACACATAGAAAGAGGAGTCAAGCAATCACTAAATTAAAAGGCCTGTATAAAGAGTAAGGCTGCTTCAGCTGAAGAGTCCTAACGCTCTGTTGCAGGGATTCTGCTTATACACAGAACTATGCGTAGAACCCCAGGACCTCAGTGAATTGTGGTGTACCAGAAACTCACCTCAGAACCCAGAACCCAGTATCCGGCTAGCATAAGTGTCCCATTCGTTATCCGAGATTTGGCTCGGCGATCCCAATGAAAAGACAACCCAGAACAAGCGACTCAGTGTACTCTCAGGAATGGTGGGAATCGGAAATACATGTTCGTATATTATTCTCACATCAGTCCACAACAAGAATAAAACAGAGACACGGTGAAAATAAAAAGAGTTTATTTTTATAGACCACGTGTCCTCAGATGCAGTACTTTGGCTAATACAAGCAGACAAATGATTATAATTAAAACCATCAGCATCGTTACAATACCATAGAATATAAAAGGAGTGATCATGTTCTAAATGACAGTGGATACTACCACCTTCCCTTTACTAAGAAGCTAATATTATTATTATGCTAATAAAAGGTCTCTTAGGCTTGAATAGGGGACCCCATACCTGAAAGATCAGCTTAGTGAATTCACATCACAGGAGCATCAGGAGTCTTCTCGCAGGAAGGCTCGTCTTCGGTCTGAATATTAAACATGATGTCTGCAATATTAAAAGCACCAACTTTCAGGTATTCGCAGCTGCCTGTGTGTTATGGCTAAATAGTGGGTCGATCAACCTGGAGTGGAAAACATGCATTGTCTAACGACCCAGACTGTTTGTTACACCATGTACAGACCAAGGTCGCCGCGCAGAGCACGGGATGGTAACAACAGATTGCTCTCGTGTGAGGCAAAGCGCGAGTCAGCAGTTTGTTTAAACAATAACATGTAGATGCAGTAGGCAAAGCGCGAGTCCGCAGTTTGTTTAAACAATAACATGTAGATGCAGTGTCGTGCGCAAAAGCAGCAAGATGGCTTTCTAACATCTAACGTGGTTATGCTAACTTAACAATGTATGTACGTATTAAGGGATTCCTTACTACATGCCCCCTTGATCGAAGCACTAACCAGCAGGGAATAAATGAGAGAACGCAGAGTTCAAATTCGACAGAGCAGAACAAGGCGTATTCAAATGAAACCAACTATCAGGTCAGACAAAGTTCGAAGTAAGAAAAAGAAAAGGGAAAAAAAAAATTCAAAAAGGGAAAGGAAAAAAATCGAAAAATGCGGCTTTAGGCAGCAATCCAAAGTCACAGGTAATGTTCAGGACACGGTAGAAAAAACATAACGGATGACAGTTCACTCAATCCATGAACGTGTATGCAGCATACGTAGCAACAGCTTCCAACAGAAAACCGTTGGCACGGCCACTAAAAGTTTCAGCCATCCAGTTAATCAAAGAAAAGGAACATACATGTTCTTCAATAAGCGGAGCCTCTAGCACCAACAGAGGGCAACCGACGTGTTCTTCCAAATAACTCATATCCAGGAAGTCATAGGCAGCCCTTGCGATGTCCCAATTACCCAGGATACCATGCGCCGCACCACAGGCCATAATCCGAACACCAGAACAGGCAAACTCGTGAGACACTAAGGGTCTCATCAGTCGATCATAATCCGGCACCGGAGACACCGTGTTGGTCAAGCGCAAATCCAGAGGCCATTCAAAGGGACAATCTAGGCAGTGAAAGACAGGTTGTACGCAGGTAAAGTAGGAATACCGGAAGGATAATCCATACGCCAGGCTCAAAGTCGCCAATGGCAGCGTACCATAATATTCAAGCATCCTGTCACGAAGAAGATGCAGACGGGGCAGGTTGCCGTGAGGCACAGAAAGTGCAGCCAGTCCGTAGTATGAAAAGCAAAAGTAGCACACCCGCCACCAGCACCAGAATCAGCGGGACACCGCCAAAGATGCTTGAAAAAATAGAATGAAAAAATGCCGGAATCACCCCAAAAACAGTTTGGAAGGAGGTCACGAGGCCTGAGCCCACAAGTTTAAAAAAATGAGCCAGGCCAGTTGTTGACGAGGCATTGAAGATTGTTTGGACCAAAGCTCCAAAATGCAGGGGGAGGTCAGTATTCAAAAGCGCCTGTACCTCAGTGCGCGTATTTGCCACGTGAAGGACAAATGTTTCTCGGGAGGAAGTCAATGGCACCTCTTTCTGGGACAATAGAGCTCTTATTCTGCTCATCTTGTTGAACTCTGCTTTCAAGGTCGGAATCGAAGGCCAGATGGAAACATCCAGCCGCCCATGCGGGGGTGGAAAGAGAACATTATTGCAGCAGACTACTCTCTGCGATACGGTTACTATATACGGGATTCCCACTAACATCCCGCAGCAAGCTTCATTATTTGAAATTAAATAACTACCGTTTGCAAGCAGCGTGAAAGACGGTGTAATCACTGGCACAGGGACACCTTTTAGGACGCAGGCCAAATTTGGGGCGTGCAATTGTAAGACAATTTAGGAACAATGTTTAAAAATACAAAAACCTACAATGCGGACAAATTGCGACAATATATCACTGGTAAGTACAAAAAGATTGTCAGGTACATTTTATTTGTGTCATATTATATATACATTATACAGAGATTACGTATCATATTCGTATGCTTTGATATTTTCAAACTCAAGACAAAGAATAGGACATTTGTTTCTTGTTCCTTTTAAAGTGAATAGGAAATTTCAACATAACATAAGAACTCAAATCTGTTTTTACATAAATTACATACAGAATAACAAATTACACTTCTGAATAGTCATGGCAGAATCGATGGTATAGCTCTTATTCTGCTCATCTTGTTGAACTCTGCTTTCAAGGTCGGAATCGAAGGCCAGATGGAAACATCCAGCCGCCCATGCGGGGGTGGAAAGAGAACATTATTGCAGCAGACTACTCTCTGCGATACGGTTACTATATACGGGATTCCCACTAACATCCCGCAGCAAGCTTCATTATTTAAAATTAAATAACTACCGTTTGCAAGCAGCGGGAAAGACGGTGTAATCACTGGCACAGGGACACCTTTTAGGACGCAGGCCAAATTTGGGGCGTGCAATTGTAAGACAATTTAGGAACAATGTTTAAAAATACAAAAACCTACAATGCGGACAAATTGCGACAATATATCACTGGTAAGTACAAAAAGATTGTCAGGTACATTTTATTTGTGTCATATTATATATACATTATACAGAGATTACGTATCATATTCGTATGCTTTGATATTTTCAAACTCAAGACAAAGAATAGGACATTTGTTTCTTGTTCCTTTTAAAGTGAATAGGAAATTTCAACATAACATAAGAACTCAAATCTGTTTTTACATAAATTACATACAGAATAACAAATTACACTTCTGAATAGTCATGGCAGAATCGATGGTATAGCTCTTATTCTGCTCATCTTGTTGAACTCTGCTTTCAAGGTCGGAATCGAAGGCCAGATGGAAACATCCAGCCGCCCATGCGGGGGTGGAAAGAGAACATTATTGCAGCAGACTACTCTCTGCGATACGGTTACTATATACGGGATTCCCACTAACATCCCGCAGCAAGCTTCATTATTTAAAATTAAATAACTACCGTTTGCAAGCAGCGGGAAAGACGGTGTAATCACTGGCACAGGGACACCTTTTAGGACGCAGGCCAAATTTGGGGCGTGTACATTGCATGCACCGTGTAACTGAATGTGCCTACATACTACAGAATGATCAGGTGTCGAGGTACATTCCTCACCTTTCAGGTAAACCTCTGTACCGTCTCTTGTACATCTATACGTAAAAGGGAGAGACCAAACCTCATGCAGGAACGCGGTACCCAACTGTTCATATCTCCCCAGGGCATAGTGTTTCATGCATGACGTAAACTTAAAAAGCGCGAAAGGGAGCGTGACCAACCCATGTACTAACCACACGGCTGAATTCAATTCCGCCACAGAGAAAGGCAACGGCTCCAACTTCTCAATGTGTAACAATGAATATGTAGCATCTTTCATGGACATGAACTGTTGCTTTACAGTAAGGTTAAATGGAAGGAATAAGGATGTCGTATTCAGATAGTCCCAGGGGACCTTTCCTGCCTTTAACGTTTGTAATGTCCATGCAAACTGCATAACAGAACGCAGCTGGTTTTGACCATGGTACAATACAGACATATCATCATGTACAATATCAACAATTGAAGAAACAATATTGTCTAATGTATAAATTCTGGAAGAAAGAGTGTTAATGCTGTTATCTATAACGGCCAAGACTTTTTCCATATTTGCCTGATCAATGGCCCTCAATCGTGAAGCAGCTTCAATTTGCGACAATTTCCATACTTCGTTGTAAATAGCGTACACCCATCTCTTGGATCTGCCACCCACAGGACCTTTAACAAAATCATTCAAATCTATTTTGTCATGTAATTTTGATAAATGAACTTTGACAGATGCCAAGGTGGAATGTCGCAGCCAGGATTGACATAATTTCCCTACAGAGTAGGTAGTTACTGTATGAGAGGACTCAAACCGAGGGTCAATGCGTTGCTGCGTATACCCCGGTTTCAAACCCAGAAAACGACGTTGACAGGTATCGGAACTGCTTTGCCAAACTAACCATCCTTCACTACTAAATTTCGAAATATTGAAAGACGTATTAGAAACTAATGACTGCAAAGCAGCAAGGGACAGATCTGTTTGGTTATCCCAATTTGAGTAAGCGCCCAGATCCGGAACAGAGGGGAAATTCAGGTTTTTAGTAGTGGCCAATCCGAAACAGGTGGTCTGGAAGATGGTTAAATTTAAAAACAACATATGATTTGGAACAAGACAGGCACGATGTAAAGCTTCAGTTCCCTGAACCTGCTATGGTTTGGAACCCCAAACCGATTTAAGATCAACAGTAGCCTTCCACAGGTCATAACCTTTGATTGACAACTCATCCATAAAGGACTTAGAATATAGCAATTTGGTGTGCGTCAGTCTAACCTTTGAGGCAGACTCAGGCATCACTTTAAAATAAAAGGATGCTGGGCTTGAAACACCGAAATCAGTAAAATAAGTATATTTATCAACTAAAGGGCAGTGTTCCCATTGGGTAAAATTAACAAAATTCCGAAAAGTATTAGCTTTATGCAGGAAGTGATTGCCATAATGTTGAAAACAGTACTGTTCTGCATAGTTAGCCGCATTCTCATATAAATCTTCTGCATCAAAAGCGGCATAATATTTCAAATCAGAAAACAGTGCTTCAATGGCATGAACATCCCAATCATCAGAACGAATGTTCTGCTTAACCACATCACCCATAGAAACACGAAATACATTAGGTACATTGATGACCTCGGTAGGACCATGAATTTGGAATTTAACAGCATCCCACGCAATTCCATCCAAAACGGGCCAGGCAGTAATATTCACAAAAGTCTGGTCCCTTTTCATGATGTGGGAGGAGGAGTGGGGGGCCAAAGTTCCATTGATAAGTCTAATTGTAGATCTCTCTTCGAGATAGTGGCCATTCACCAAACGGAAAAATACTATTACAAATCCAATGGACATAAACAAAAAAATACTTATCAGCACTAGCCAGATGTATGTCCAAGGGGGAATCAAAAAATGTCTTTTGAACCAACTAGCAAAAATAGCAATGTTCGAAGGGGAAGTAGAAGGCAATGAGGTAGTGTCAAAGGAGAAACGTGACTGGTTAACTGCCGTAGATTGTAAAACAGGCGAGTGACCATTCGTAGGATAAGCATACTCAGTCTCTTCGGGCAAACCACCAGCCGGCGGCATTAACAAGGGATCAGTAACTGACTGCATCTCGATGGCAACATCAGACAAGGTGGTAGAAGCAGGAACCAACACTGAATTTCTTTTCATTGTCTGGCATGAAACTGCCGGAGTCATACTAAGAAGTATCGGCCACTCGCTGAAGTTTGACATTGTCAATAGAGATGTACCTGTTTTCTTTGCGGCCAGGAAGTGGAGGTAAAATGACTGTTCTTGTACCCTGCACTCCAAGCACTGGAACTGGTGCACGATAAGAGGGGCCGAACTCCTTCTTGTTCTCCACCTTCTCACGGACCAGGTCTCCAACTCGGGGTAGCCAGCCGACTACCGGAATCTGAAGCTCAGCATCAGACATGGAGGGCAAGTGTTCCTTCGATAGAGTGTCTCTGGCTTCTTGTAGGGTCTGCAAAACAGCACAGTGATCATCTACGTCAAAGGGTGCGGTCGACGCCGCCATGTCTAGACCATCAAGGTCTGCGACAAACATTCTGATTCCGAAGAGCATCATGTATGGGGTCCGCCCACCCAGAGACCTTCTAGGGAGATTATTAAGTGCACGTTGGACGTTATACAAGTGGGCTAGCCAATTCCGGCCTGTGCTTAAAACTCGTGCTGTCAAAGATTGCTTTAAGTCACGGTTCATTCGCTCCACTACACTATTACTCTCAGGTCGGTAGGGGGACGAAAATTTGACTTGGACCCCCAAATTTCTCATAGCCTCCTTGTAAGCCTTAGAGGCGAACGCAGGGCCCTGATCAGAATGGTAGGTACCACACGCAAAAGTTCCCACAAAGACACGCAAATCCCTGATGACAGTCCGAGAATCAGCACTCCTTTGTGGCCATACCCAAAGAAAACGTGTGCACGAATCCACTGCAACCAAGATATACTTGTACGCAGTATCAGAAGAAAAAGGACCGCAGTGATCTAGATAAACACAACCAAATGGTTTATTAGATATGTACAACTGTGTTTGTGGTGGGCGCGCAACAGTGGAAGGTTTAATCTGTTGGCAAATGTCACAATCAAGAACATAAGCGCGCGCTTGTTTGTATAAACCGAACCACCAATAACGTTGTTGTAACAGAGATATACTAGCGGACACACCGGCGTGGGCAGATGCCAACCCCTCGTGCGCTGCTAGTATCAGTGCTGGTCTGCAGTCCGCGTTGGGAATAATTCTGTCACCAACGTCGTTAATCCTCACTATCCTCGTTATCAGGACTTAAGTGATAAAAATAACGAGAAGGAAAACCCTTCGGGTAATCACTTCCCTTCTCTGTAGCAGCAATAGCTGCCAAGATGTCATCATCAATCTTACTTTTAGATCTTGTAACTGCTGCCACTAAGTATGTAGCCACTGCGGTTTTTGCTGCCTCGTCAGCCAAGCTGTTACCGACAGCATGGACACCAAGTCGTTGGTGACCAAGAGTGTGAATTACATGCACAAGAGGGAGACTTTCTTTAAAGTCCGCCACTCGAACCCAAAGCAATTTATGCTTAATTGTGCTACCTTTGGTATCGCGATATTCGTTTTGAGACCAGAAGTGTAAATTGTCATTGTAGGACTGGACACAATAAAAGGAGTCACTTACTATAAGAGTAGTGACTCGGGGATCAGCAAACTCCAGTGCAAGCACCAGAGCCCGGAGCTCCGCCAGTTGCGCGGTACAGTCACCCAATGGCTGCGTATGCACGGCATCAGAATGGAATTCACCATTAACGAATGCACCCACGACAATTGCGCAAGCCGCTGAATAGGCATGCTTCGATCCAATCGCCGGCTGCGCCGAGCCGTCAGTGTATATGACACAATGGTAGTCTTCGAGCGGGCGCAAAGACAGAGGAGCCGGATGAACGAATTCATACTGTAAGTACTCCTGAGTCTGCAAAGAGGCGTCAAAGATATAAGTGACATCTGGCGATGTCAGAGTCGTGGCCCATTGTATCCACAGTGGATGCAAAGCTTTAGAATTTGGTACACTTGCTTTTGTCACTGCCTCTAGGGCAGGATACGGTGTTACAACCAGTATTTGTTTACCATGTGACAATGCGCGTTCTTTAAGGATCGCCATCTGTACTGCCGTCAGAACTTTCTCGACCGCGGAAAAACGCAACTCAGCAGAGGTGTACAAGTGTGATTTATACGCAATGGGGACTGTATCGCCCTCATTGAACGTCAAGTACGTGAAACCCACCGCGCCTGGTACAATTCTTATTACCAGGTTAGTGCGGTTATCACGTGTCAATAAGTACTGTGAAGCAAGAAGATCAGCCTGTAAAGACTGTAGAATAGCAGAATGTTCTAGCTGCCAGCTAGACTTCGAAAAAGAAGGTTGTACCAAGGCGTAAAGCGGCTTGATACTCTGGGCATAATCAGGAATATACGTACGGCCAAAATTCAGAAAGCCCAGCAAAGATTGTAATTTTTTCAGTGTTGTAGGAGCACGCAGGCATGCGCACTTCTCCAGAAAGTGAGGAGCCAATCCCTTACCTTCGTTGTTGAGCTCGTAGCCCAAAAACAACACTGTATATTCCGCGATGTGTGACTTCGCAAAATTAAATTTGTAGCCATAATCCGCAAAACTCACAATAATATTGTCGACTCGAGACAGATGTGGCATCAGCTCATCATCCGTGAGGTAGATATCGTCAACATAGGAGTATGCGTCGGGGTCTATTCTTTCTAAGAGCGAGACCACCCGAGCGGCAAAGACGCCAGGGCTGTTTTTATAGCCCATGGCCAATCTTGTGAACTGTTTTTGTTTGCCGCCAGAAGTAAACGCCGTCCACTGGCTACTCAGTGTGGACAGGTTATGGCTAAAAAAGCCATTGGAGATGTCAAGTGTCGTTTTAAATCTCTTACGCACGAGACTATCGACGAGAGCCGAGCTGTGAGTATTTTGTACCGCGCAGGTCCGGCAATGCGAATTTAAGTGCCGGTAATCCAAAACTAAACGGTACGACCCGTCAGGCTTCGTCACAGTGAATAAAGGGTTATTCATAGGGGACACACAAGTTTCAATAACACCTTGATATTCCAATTGGTCAAGGATTGCAGCGACGTGCGGTCTAGCTTCACGACGCATAGGATATTAGGGCTGTGGCTGGGGCATAGAACGCAATGGAATCTCATGGCAGGGGGACAGCCGGTCCCAACCCACCTGTGTACGATACACTGCCGGCGCAAGCGCCAGTGCCCACTCCTCAGCGTACACTTCAGCCCGGTCCTTAGGCACTGTGTGCGCAAAGGACGGGAGGATTACCTCCTCCCCTCTAGGAGCTTCTAAAATGAAAGCTGGGGGCCAATCTGCCTCCGCTAGGAGGATATCATAGGTGGTAGTTAGATTATCCCAAAAAATCCCCTTTATTGTACGTTGTATGTCACCCTCAATTAGTAAGACTATTTCGTAAAGTCTGTCAGGGGGAGCCACTCTGGTGTCAGCTGTCTCAACAGTAACCAACGTATCAGTTGCTGTCGCCGCCAGAAATGGACGCAGAGCTTGACGGACTATGGTAATTTCCGCTGCGCTGTCCAGGAGCGTCAGCGCCCACGTCCGGTTCCGAAGCTGTGTCCGCACTATCTGAGGCATACCTTGCCGTCAGAGCAGCCACTTTCTTCTTCTGAAACGGGGGTCTTTGTCGTGCAAATTCGTCCTGCTTGCCTTTACCCTCAGACTGCCGGGGTTGGTCACGTGTTTGTGGAGCACCCCGACCTTTGCCACCGCCTCCGCCACCGGACTGTGAAGCCGATGTTTCCTGTGAAGAACGAGGAGAACGTTGTTCAGAAACCTGAAATCTATCAGGAGACTTAATAGTAGCACGATCACGCAGATCATAAGTGCGCTCACTACCTGACTGAACGGGAGAGGCAGGCCGAGACCCCTGTTTCTGCTGCTGCTTTCCCTGTTGTTTTGACCGCCAACTCTGTTTCGAAAAGTTTGGACGGTCATCCTTACCAGAGGCTTCTGCCTTACCCTGCTGCTTAATTTCGGGAGTTTTCACGACAGGTTTAACTCCTAAAGAGCTACGACCCAAATCTCTGCATGCCGTCGAGTTTATTTTCCCGAACTCCCGCGGCTTATCCTCATCAGCAACCTTCTTCAGTTCATTACGAACCTGGAATTGCATAGCATCACCCTTAAGGTTACACATTATCATGGTAGCCACCAGGTCAAACTGTCCGAGAAGCTGCATGCCTAATTCTATCGCAGACTCCGCACCGTGGTTATTTTGAACACGTTTAATAACGGAGGGCAGCTCCGACATAGACGGAGTGCCAAAGCACTGCGAGTACGTCGCTGCAAAGACCTTGCCCCAGTTGACACAATCATCAATGTCGGGGACCAAGTCTTTAGGCAAACTAATGGTAAGGATCCTGTGTTTCTCCACAGGAGATGTGTGCGGGTAAACCGCTTCTATTTGGTCAAATTTCTCAGCAAGCCAAAAAGGGAAATCATCCCTATTTTGGGGGCGCTTGCCCATAACAGAATTAACCATAACAGGACTAATGACCACCGCGTGGTGGTCAGTAGGCTGCCCCGCAACAGCAGGTGCCCCCACCTGCACATTGCGTGACACGTACTGTACCAAAGCCCTATGTACTGTAATAAGGGCAGCGTGCAGTACACGCAAATCAGCCACCGGCACCGTTAGGTAACGGGGATGAGGCGTATATCCGGCTAGTACCGGCCAAGTGGCCCCTGCAATTGACAAAGGGCCCATTCTCGGCGGTATAACCGCATGGGGAAGGGCGCCATTAAACCAAATAGGATGCTGCCAAGCAGAGATTGGTATTTCTTGTGTCCTATACGGTGTATAGTTCGCTGGCCCGGCAGTGGCAGTGTAAGTATGAAAAGTATTATCGTCCTCACTCACCGCCGGAAGCATCACCCAAGAGTAAAACAACTCGTAAGGATGAGCCGCATCGGCTCCTACCACAAAGATTACGTTCATACCAGTGTCCGGCACCCCATACTGCGTCAAATGACGTTTCAGAGCTGCCCGACCGTGCGCCGCTATTTCAACCGCCATAAGGACACGTTACACTCGAAGAAATTAGTAGCACAAGGGTTCAATAACCTTTTTAATGATCACGCTTGAAACAACCTATATCATCAGAAATAGGTAGGTCTAAATCCGTCAGACTTGTTATCCGGAAACAAGAATGAGGGTGTCGTGGACTAATATAAGCACTACTAAGGCGTTTCAACTCATAGACCAAACGTTAGGTGCGCCATGTTGCAGGGATTCTGCTTATACACAGAACTATGCGTAGAACCCCAGGACCTCAGTGAATTGTGGTGTACCAGAAACTCACCTCAGAACCCAGAACCCAGTATCCGGCTAGCATAAGTGTCCCATTCGTTATCCGAGATTTGGCTCGGCGATCCCAATGAAAAGACAACCCAGAACAAGCGACTCAGTGTACTCTCAGGAATGGTGGGAATCGGAAATACCTGTTCGTATATTATTCTCACATCAGTCCACAACAAGAATAAAACAGAGACACGGTGAAAATAAAAAGAGTTTATTTTTATAGACCACGTGTCCTCAGATGCAGTACTTTGGCTAATACAAGCAGACAAATGATTATAATTAAAACCCTCAGCATCGTTACAATACCATAGAATATAAAAGGAGTGATCATGTTATAAATGACAGTGGATACTACCACCTTCCCTTTACTAAGAAGCTAATATTATTATTATGCTAATAAAAGGTCTCTTAGGCTTGAATAGGGGACCCCATACCTCAAAGATCAGCTTAGTGAATTCACATCACAGGAGCATCAGGAGTCTTCTCGCAGGAAGGCTCGTCTTCGGTCTGAATATTAAACATGATGTCTGCAATATTAAAAGCACCAACTTTCAGGTATTCGCAGCTGCCTGTGTGTTATGGCTAAATAGTGGGTCGATCAACCTGGAGTGGAAAACATGCATTGTCTAATGACCCAGACTGTTTGTTACACCATGTACAGACCAAGGTCGCCGCGCAGAGCACGGGATGGTAACAACAGATTGCTCTCGTGTGAGGCAAAGCGCGAGTCAGCAGTTTGTTTAAACAATAACATGTAGATGCAGTGTCGTGCGCAAAAGCAGCAAGATGGCTTTCTAACATCTAACGTGGTTATGCTAACTTAACAATGTATGTACGTATTAAGGGATTCCTTACTACAGCTCAAAGCAAACATTCTGATATCATGCAAAGCCAACTTGAGTGTTAATCAGAATCAAACAGTAAGGATGTTAGATCTCTTTTAAAAATGGCGACTGGCTGTGCCCTGCAGAGATTAAGCGGCAGAGTGTTCCATAGCTTGACCGTAAGCACCGTAAAGGTGCTACCTCCAAGGCGGACCTTAGTGAATTTTAGAATCTGCATCAGGCAGAGATTCAATTACAGTGCTCTATGTTGTTTGTACAGACCCAGTCTGTTTTCCTAATAGAGATGGCCTTTCCCTGCAAGTGCTCTAAAAGTCAAAATAAGGGCTTTTATTTAAATGTTTCTCACCACTGGGAGCCAATGTAACTGTTTCAGATGGGGGAGATATGCTGTTGGAAAGGGACTAAGTAGATTAGTCTTGCTGAAGCATTCTGAATAATCCGAAGTCTGCGAGTCAGAAAGCAGGAAGACCCAGGTGAAGGCTATTGGCATACCCCAAGTGACAGGTTACCATTGTATGAACAACAGTTTTATGGATATCCTACGGGACCAGATGTAGCAGCTTCCTTAAGGCTTTAAATCTGAGGAAGCAAGCTAGGGAAATCTGCCTAATTTGAGCAAAAAAGGAAAGGTCAGAATACAATCCAATTCCTGCCAGAGGTTGTAGGAGTCGGGGGAGGATTTAGTTCTTCAGGCCACTAAAGGTCTGACGGGGGGGGCAAAAAAAAGAATGTCTGTTTTGTCAGAATTCAGCTTAAGGAAGTTTGACTCCTCCCAGTCAGCTGGTCCTTAAAGGCACTCCTGTAGAGGGCAGCCTCCGAGTATTCCTGAAAGGAAAATGGAAGCTGGGTGTCATCTGCATAGGAGACCACCTTCACACCCCAAGATTCAATCAGGCCTGCTAAAGGAGAGAGGTACTGATTAAAGAACATTGGGCTCATGGTCCATCCCAGGGGAACCCCCAAAAAAAGTGGTTTGGGAAGGATGAGAGAGGGTGGAGATGCACATGTTGGAATCTGCCTTCTAACAAAGATTCAAGCCAAGAGAGGACCTTGCAAGGAAAGTCATACTGACTTTGTCTGTTCAGAAGAGTTGGGTAAAATACTGTGTCGAACACCACTGACAGGTCCAACAATACCACCATGGGTGAATAGTATCTAGCTAGATTTTTCTTATCAAACTCAGAACCCTCCAAAAGTGCAGTTTCAGTGCTATATCCTGCCCAAAAACCCGACTGAGAGTCATGGAGGAGTCTATTAGCTAACAATTCACCAATTTCTCCATTTATTTCGCAGGTGCAGGCAGAAGGGATATATCGGCCTAAAATTACTTAAAACAGTCAGGTGCGCATCTGGTTTCTTGAGTAGCAGTAAAAGGAACGCATGCTTCCAATTGGTAGGAAATACAACAGGTTCAAGGGAGGTGTTCCAGATTTTATTGAGAACTGGCTTAACATACTGAGCCATCATCCTGAGTAATAGGGGTGGGCAAGGGTCATCCGAAGAGTGGGACTTGCGTTTCTCAAGTTCAATTAAACAGTCTTCCTTGGAGATAGCACAGACATTGGAGAGGAGCAACTTGTAGTTAGACGAAGGAACTGCCAACGTACCCACAGGAGGTGCGGCAGGAAAAGTGGAGAATAAATTGTGAAATTTCTCAAAAGAAAAACAGAGAACTCATTACAGTGTTCTGTGGAAGGTCGGAAAGTACTTTTAGCCGTATTGGGGGAAAGAAAAGTTCAAAGTTCAAAATATCTTTATCCGGTTTCATATTGATAAAACCATAAAAGTGCAATATATAAAATACAAAATAAAAAGTTGTCTAATACAGTATGTACAATTATAGGAGCAGACCAGGTATAACAGCTCAACAATTGATTTTATGTCTACGTATTGCTACTAGTATCCCAAGTACCTGGGACAAACAAACACACCTACTAAAAAAGAATACATAAAAACCTCTTAAGGTGAATCCGGCTGTTGGTCAGAGAAATGTGTGGAGCCAAGGATAGTAAAAAAAAAAGACGAGTGGGTTAATCACAACTTGCCCTAAGCCTAATGGCAGATTTAAGAAAAATCTTAATACATAAAAGACAGTATTACCCGTCAACATCTGAAGGAATAGAAAAGCAGGCTGACCTTGTCTAAAATTGGCCTGTTTCAAGATGGGGATTAAAAATAATTTCCTGGGTGTGTCGTAAAATGGGCAGAACATTGTAAAATGAACCATGTCCTGCGGAGATGAACCATCACAGCCACAGGTCGAAAGGGGTTGCCCTCTATTTGTTCTACTGGGATAAGCAATAAGTAAATAAAAGAGATCCATCCAAAACCTAGTCAAAAGGAATCGATCATAGGAGTTCGCAAAACCCAGTAAGTACGGCTCTGCGATCACTGTTGTCCTCAACATGGCAAAACGACGTACGCTGTGCTTCACAAGCTCCCTCTCCTCCCTTAACATGGTCTGGCAAGCGGTAAATGCCGTCTTAAGGAGGGCTAGATCTTCCTTTCGCGTTCCCGTGGGGATGGAAAAAAGAACTCCTCTTTCCAGGCTCATGAGGCTCCTTTCTATATATTTAAGCCACGGTACCTTGGATACGTGTTCCAAGGCCAGGCAGTCTTTAAGGATTACCTTATTTAACGAGTCTCTCTCTTTTGCCCATGTTTTTAACCAAAGGGAGACTCTACAGAAGGCTATCAGATCTGTAATGTAAGGCATTCCTAACTCCTCATGAGCAATAAATGAGGGGGTACCCTCAGGGACAGATAGCAGTCATCTCATGAATTTGTCTTCTGCTATTTGAATGTCCTTTATTTCGACGTACCCCCAAATTTCGCTGCTATAGAGAGTCTTTGACATACATTTAGGCCTATAAAGCTCCACTGGTCTTTTACCCAATCTTGTGGCACAATTAAAATTTCTCTTGCGTAAAAGTTGTGTCACCCATTTCATGTTATCATCTAAAAGTAACCCCAGGTAGGAGAACGTGGTCGTCTTAGGGATCAGGGTAAGCCCTACCTTGAAGGTGTATGATCTACTGGGTCGCATCCTCACCTGCATAATATATGATTTTGAGTTATTAATCTTCAAA
This sequence comes from Triturus cristatus, assembly GCF_964204655.1. NCBI lineage: Eukaryota > Metazoa > Chordata > Amphibia > Caudata > Salamandridae > Triturus > Triturus cristatus. Next base: position 311,145,140 of record NC_140588.1, on the reverse strand, counting down.
TCGAGGTCTCCCATAAACTGTGCAAATGTGGATAGAAGGGATTGCAGGTCTCTCTCGGTCCTTGCCATCAAAACGGCATCGTTTGTGTATAATAGGTGAGGGAGACCTCGCCGTCATGCAGGGGATAGTCTGCCTTGGTCTCCAGAAGGATTTTCTCTAAGTTGTTATTATCAAGATTAAAAACAAGCTGGCCAGGATACAACCTCATCGGACACCCCCCCTGACCGGGAAAGAGCGTGATACTTTCAGGTCAGCTGAGTAGTGCACGACCGCCCTGGTGTGTCGATGAAGGCCGTATAGAAAGGAGACTCTCTCTTTGTCCACCCATAGGGAGGAGAGGATCTGCCATAATTTGCCTCTGTTCATGCAGTCGAATGCGGATGAAAAATCCATAAAGGCTAAAAAAGGATTCCCTGGGGAAAGAAAAGACTTAACTATATTTGAAAATTCCAGAGAGGCAGCCTCTATATAAGATGAAAAGTACTTTCTCATTGAATGGCAGGAGAGCTTGCAGAATTTGCTGAGTGCGGTTGCATAAAAAATCTTGACCTCAGGATCGTAGGACCTTCTCCAGTTGTGTTGCAATTTTTTACACTGCCTTTTTTCCGCTCCCAAAGTGGGGAAAACCAAGGAACCGAGGGGTTAGTTCTTTCTGCCTCATGGACTTTCCTTCTCATGGGGTTCAATCATCATTGATTATCACATCCTGTGCTTTGTTGAACCATGACCTCGGAGTTGCCATTACTTCAAACCAATGAAGTCCCCCCTTTTCATTCACAGAGACCACATTAGATGAGGCACTCTTCCTTTTGAAACGCATTAAACGGATTACCAGGCCATCCTACACCACTTGCTAGGTGAGTCTCGGGTATCCCCTTCTAGACCACACAACAAACATTAGCATTTGACGATATTGATGCATACTTTACTTGCACTTGCAGGTTGCCATTACCTTCTTAATGTCCTGATGAAGACCCTGCATGACGATTTAATTTCGCATAATCTGGGTTGAAACGTCGACGATAAAGTGCTAGGACCAGTTCAAGACCTGTTTTTCGAATACAATTTGATTCACTCATGAAACAGCGTCATTGTTTTCCCTAATACTGGCCCTCCTGTATATGATGTACATAGAATGTTTCCTTCGTATATGATGTACATAGAATGTTTCTTTTGTATTTTGTAAATATTGTGCACATAATTGTCACTCTTGTCACCTTGTCACTGATTCACTACTTCACGTTAAAGTTTATTTCATTGGTAACCTTGCGTTACAAGTAATATGGGGGTTCCTATATAAATGCTGAAATTTATATAAAAAAACGACATCACACCCTCCAAATCTAGCATCAGTGTGATTTGTACTCTTAGTTTGTGTGGTCATCTCTTGATTTATTTGTATAACAAAGCGATTGTTTTATTTAATACCCGACAGAACCATTGTTTTTTGTAATAACTCTACCCAGGTTCTGAGGGACACAGGGTCACCCCATTGCTTTTATAATATATTTCGTGCAGGTGCTGACCTGCGAGGGTATTGTTCTCTCATTTTTCTGTCCTTTATAAATTTGTTGAAATCTTTTCAATATTAATATCTGTTCTTGTAGAATATCTCTCAGTGTATTATGTCTGAAAGAGAGACACTGACTTATACTGAAGAGTATATAGCCAACCTAATAAAAGAACAGGGGAGCTCTGGCTTCCTCTTAGGCCCAGACAGATTGTCATTGGATGTGGGTCTTAATGAGAAATTGGCAAAACTAGAGCGCTTAGAGAAGAAATTAGTGCGGTCAAGATTGCATGGCCACGTCCTGACCAAGTACCTTGAATCAAATATAATTCCCAAGGGGCTACAGGTTCGAAATGAGCCTGCGATATTCATAGATGTACCCAAATTCAGGGAAGGTTTCAGTTTTGTGGCGAATAATTGTTCCAGGCACTGGATGGTGCTTGGAATAGAGACTGCCATTGAATACGTGAAGAAACTCACACAGGAGATTTTGGACCTCAAGAGAGAAATCTTGGGGGATAGTGCATTAACAAACGCCAAGGAGGCTCTGGAAAGGGCTGAGAAAACTCTATTGGAGTTCAACACAACAACGTTGAATAAGAAACTGGATAAGTTGTCTAAGGACATCAGAAACTACGACAAAAAGTCTACATATCCATACCTGGCGGACGACTACTATCAACAGGACAGCCAGGGTTTCTTCTCTAACAAGAGCAGACAGGGCCCCAGAAGATTTAAGACCTTCTCTGACTCTACAGTTGGGAGTGGTTCAGATCCAGATCTGGATAGACCCTCTACCAGCAACCAGGATAACCAACTGTCCCTTTTTTTAGGGGAAGGCCATCGGCAACCGAACAGGGGTGGAGGACAGGACCCCTTTTGGGGTCGCCAAAGAGGATGGAACAACCGCAGAGGAGGGAACAATCGACGTACCAACTCACGAGTCCGTTTTTACCAGCCAGAAGTCCACGGGGAAATCTCGACACGCAGACAAACATACCGCTGGTAAATACCCACTACCTGGAGGCAAACCCGATAGATCCACTGCGACTTCCTAATATGCCACTACCCCCACAGCAAGGCGGAGTTATTCCAACATCTGAGACTATATTGGAACATCATGTGGAGACATTGACAGCAACCTTACAGTTGGAGCAGACTACTACTGACGATCTTGGTAATGATTCCTCCCATCCCATAAGAATCCATCAAGCTAACGTCAATTTTGGAGTAAGCCAGGCTATTACTGATCCTTTGCCCTCTGACACTCTGGATCCTATAATCAATCTTTCAGACTACACATTAACCGATGAAGAAAGGAAGGTCCTAGCAAAAGGACTATCATTTGTGCCCACATCCATTCCTGATTCCTTTAATGTAAAGGTGGAATTACAACGTTTCTTCAGGAAAATCCGGCTGAAATATCATTTTTCTAAAAACATCTACACCCCGACGGCCACAGCCACACCTTTCAGACCTGCCTCAACATTTACACCAAGTACTTACATGATGAGCGAAAAAATACTTGCCTTTGAAAAGATTGTGCTTGAAGAAATCATGGAGTTACTAGAGAAGAAGGAATATATAAAATATAACATCAGTAAGCAAGAAAAACTGGCTCTATCTACTCTGGGAACTAATGAGGCGATTGTGATTAAAGCTGCTGATAAGGGTGGAGCAGTCGTCCTGCAGAACACGCAGGACTATGTCGCAGAGATCGAATTACAATTGGGATGCAAAGACAGTTACTGCCCCATTCCAAGAGACCCGACACCTGAAATAAAGACACTGATTGAAAATATCACCACGGATGGAGTGACACGAGGTTTCTTGAGTCAGGCGGAATCTGACTTCCTAAACAAACGTGAGGCTAGGATTCCCACCATATACACCCTTCCGAAGATCCATAAGCGCCTGGAAAAGCCGCCAGGAAGGCCAATCGTATCAGGTTGTGGATCGATACTGGAACCCCTTAACCAATTCATAGACCATTTCCTCCAACCATTGATACCATTTACCAAATCTTATGTCCGTGATACGATGCATATTATCCAACTTTTGGAGGGTCAACCATTTGACACTCAAACCCAGCTACTGGTGACGCTTGATGTATCCTCACTTTACACTTCCATCCCCCAAACAAAGGCGCTTGAAGTGATCAAAGAAACTCTGGACAAAAGACCAAGACCTCACTGGATACCGACTGACTTCTTGCTGGGCCTACTGAGAATTGCTATGCAACATAATTTCTTTATCTTCATGAAGCAATTCTATTACCAATGTAAAGGCGTGGCGATGGGGGCTACCTATGCGCCGAGCTTGGCCAATATTTTCATGGACGCGTATGAAGAAGAACACCTCTACAGTCATCAAAATCCTTTCCTAGACCATATTACCGTTTGGAAACGCTACATAGACGATGTCATCATGATCTGGTCTGGTACAAGGAACGAACTCAATCTGTTCCACGGCTGGCTTAATGCGAGATCGAAAGATATTCAGTTCACCATGACGGAGGATAATAGTACCATCGACTTTCTGGATCTCACCTTTGCGGTCGATGATGGACAACTAGTCTGTGACCTCTTTCGGAAGCCAACGGAACGGAACACCCTCCTTAAGTATGACTCTCACCATCCACGAAGCTTGAGAGACAATCTTCCGTTTGGTCAGTACCTCAGGCTTAGGAGGAATTGTACCCGCAGAGCTGACTTCTTTGAAGAAACGGAGATCCTGACCAACCGATTAAGAGAACGTGGCTATCCATTGGGTCTATTAAAAAGAGCACGCAAACGCGCGTGGTACTGCCCGAGAGAGGAACTCTTGCAGGTCAAGGGAGACAGACCAAAGAAAGAAAATCTTGTATGTGTCACATCCTTCAACACAAAGAGCAATGGCATGAAGAAAATCATTAAGAAATACTGGAATTTGGTGGCAAGTGAGCTTCCGAATATTGAAGAACCTATCTTCGCGTTCAAGCGGGGCAAGAATGTGAAAGACAGTGTTGTCAAGGCATACCTTGAACCACCTAAACCACGGGGCCTCAGGGAGCAGTTGGGCCTACCTCCCCTCGTTGGCCATCACAAATGTGGCCAATGTAAAGCCTGCCCTTTGACAATAGAGGGCTCTTCATTCACCCATAACACCAGAACATATAACTTATCTACCTTTACGAACTGCAACAGCTCCAATCTCGTTTATGCGATAAAATGCCCTTGTGAATCCATATATGTGGGACAAACCACACAGAAGGTGAAAGCAAGGATATTACAACATATGAGTCGCATTAGATGCAAGGTTCAGGGAGCTCCAATGGTAGATCACTTTCTGGCAGCGAACCACCTGCCCGAAGATATGAATTGGTGGGTATTAGAGAAGGCGAACCTGGCACCTAGAGGTGGGTCAATGGTCATGAACCTAAAAAGAAAAGAATGCAGATGGATTCATTCTCTTAATACTGTCCAGCAAGGGCTCAATAGTCTTGAGGAAACATCTAGAGAGATGGGTCAACTGTGATACTTTCCTTCTCTAATTTGTAATCTGTATATATGATCTTGTCATCATGAGCCCCGCTCAATCATATTTTCTACTGAATAATTGTTTATGGAAATGACACCTTCTGTTGTGAATCTGTGACAGGCAGTATGCCTTGTATTGGCCTTTAATTTGCTGGTGCTTTGTTTGCTTGTTTTATGAACATTGACGCATGTTTTTCCTATTAACGGTTTCTACATGATTTTCATTCATGCGGTGTATAAGCCAGTTAAACTGATGCTGTTTATCCCTGCATCATTCGTTCATGTTACACCGGTGTTGATTAACTATGTTACTTGCTGCGTCTGGCCTTATAAGTAATTTAACTGTCTACACACAACAAATCTTCCAGATGAGTTATTTTCACGGACCTAATTAGACTCTACATTAACTAGTTTCACAGCGCGAGCGTGTTCACGCTTCACGCTGAATTAATCACAAGACCCTTTCCCCCACTGCAAAGTGTTTTTACGCCTGTCAATGAGCTAATCACATACTCTGACACAGCTTCCGACGTAAGCCCGCCACGTGATCCATTCCGTTTCAGGTCCCAGCTGCTTTGGCACTCGGAAACGCCTTGGTTGCCAGGCAACGGGCTTGACACGTAACACTGTCGACGTCATACCGTACGGCCTCGAACTCCTGACATCTAGCACTCGTCCTGTCAGTTGCGGCTTCCTCTGACTGTGAGAGGAGCTGCAGCAGCGTGAGTCATTATCGCTTGCCTTCCATTTCAAGTAAGCACCGAATCCCCTCACTGTGCCTCTGAGGATTAAGCACCCGTTTATGATTGTGCCCTGAACGAATGTTTTTATTACAGAACTCTGTTTGAATATCAGACGTATCCCACTAATTGGACGCGGTTCGCCCGCCTAGGTGAGCCGTCCTCCCCCCTTTCATTGACAGTTTCTTTCAAAGCATGTTTGCCGATGTTGGCTTTTTGAACTCTTCACATTAGAAGTCAATTGTACATGCATGCTTCACAGGCACGCTCCCAACGTCTATCTCGGCACCTCACCAACCGTGTTTGTCGAGCCCACCTCTACAACAGGGGCAATTGAGTTCCTTAAACAAACTCTTCTTGTCTACATAATTTCCTTTTTCCTTTTGCCTAATAGGGCTAATACACGCCCCGGTCGTATTCATATAAACTATGATTCCTTCTCATGGGGTTCAATCATCATTGATTATCACATCCTGTGCTTTGTTGAACCATGACCTCGGAGTTGCCATTACTTCAAACCAATGAAGTCCCCCCTTTTCATTCACAGAGACCACATTAGATGAGGCACTCTTCCTTTTGAAACGCATTAAACGGATTACCAGGCCATCCTACACCACTTGCTAGGTGAGTCTCGGGTATCCCCTTCTAGACCACACAACAAACATTAGCATTTGACGATATTGATGCATACTTTACTTGCACTTGCAGGTTGCCATTACCTTCTTAATGTCCTGATGAAGACCCTGCATGACGATTTAATTTCGCATAATCTGGGTTGAAACGTCGACGATAAAGTGCTAGGACCAGTTCAAGACCTGTTTTTCGAATACAATTTGATTCACTCATGAAACAGCGTCATTGTTTTCCCTAATACTGGCCCTCCTGTATATGATGTACATAGAATGTTTCCTTCGTATATGATGTACATAGAATGTTTCTTTTGTATTTTGTAAATATTGTGCACATAATTGTCACTCTTGTCACCTTGTCACTGATTCACTACTTCACGTTAAAGTTTATTTCATTGGTAACCTTGCGTTACAAGTAATATGGGGGTTCCTATATAAATGCTGAAATTTATATAAAAAAACGACATCACACCCTCCAAATCTAGCATCAGTGTGATTTGTACTCTTAGTTTGTGTGGTCATCTCTTGATTTATTTGTATAACAAAGCGATTGTTTTATTTAATACCCGACAGAACCATTGTTTTTTGTAATAACTCTACCCAGGTTCTGAGGGACACAGGGTCACCCCATTGCTTTTATAACATGGACTTTCAAAGCAGACAGAAGGTCCAGAGAATTAGTAATCTATTGGTTAAACAGAGCTACATCAGAATCTCACAGACCCATAAGAGAAGGGGACGAGTAGCAGAGGGCATGAGAGAGGGATTCCCTTGATGTTCTGCCATCTTCTTTGCAGCTCAGGGGGAGGAACCAACTTCTTCTGGTGATATGCCCCATGAAAAATGAAAGAATAAGAACACCAAACAAGATGACCAAGGGGAGCGACCTGAAGATTACAAATAATAAATAAAATTAAATCCAATGTGTATTTTGACTTATGTGTGTCAGAATGAACAAATTGTACAAGGTTCGTGCCTGCCAGGGTCTGGATACATTGGGTAGCTTGGGCACACTTAGGGTTGTCCGCATGAACCTTAAAATCACCCTGAACTGTGAGGTTGGCACAGTGCATAAAAAGTTGAGCAATAATGTCATACCATTACCGTTAGGAGAAGCAGCTCTTGGAGCAGACAGGCAGCTTAAATACCAAGAGTCCCAAGAAAGGAAAACTGGGAGGCAATTTGAAGCTAAAAATGAGTCCCTCCAGATACCCAATTTGCCTAGAAAATGGAGAGGAGGCCTCAAAAGATTCCGTAAAAATGATGGCAATGCTGCCTACCATTTTGTCTCCACCCCGGCTAGCAAACATAATGAAAAACCTAGAGGAATAGCAAGAATTCAATTTGGGTTGGGGGTTTCTTTCAACCACGTTTCTGTTAAAAATGGGAAATCCTAGGTATTATTTGATAGAAGGAAAAAGATGTCGAAGGAGTGTTTAGGAAGTGATCTACAGTTGATAAGACATGCCTTATGACCAGAAAGAGTAGTGGACTCCCTAGGGTCCAAAGCCAGAAGCAGCGTTCGATAAGTATGACTGGGGCTGGTTCCACTTGCAGCCCTACCCATACAGCATTTAGAGTTAGGCCAAAGGCCTCACAGGAATAACTACTTCAAAGGGTAGCAAGTGCCACTACTAAACACAAAAGTGTCTCCCTGGAGTATAATCTAACCCTATGTGAAGGTGGACTGGCAGTATAGTTGGTGCTGGACACGATCCGGATTTGGACAAGTGCAGACGGGCTTGCTTTTGGCAAGCCAGCAGCCAAACCTCTGTGTGAGTCAGTGGCACTGGCTTTCTTAAATAGAGAAGTGTGGGACGAATTGGCCTAACCGCTAGAGTTCTCACTTCCAAGATGGGGTCTCTGCGAAGGCAGAAGGAGTAGGAGAAAAAATGCTGCACCTCTCCAAAGTTCAAATCAAAGATTGCCTGAAAAGAACAAAGGGCCATATTATCAAGGAATGGCGATAACATTATTGCCGCATTAGCGGCAGGAAACTGCCGCTAAAGCGGCGATAATGGGCTTGATAATATGCTCTTGTGAATTCCCATAAAAGCCCAGGTTCACACCAGAACCTGGGATCCTATGGGAATTCACAAGGACATATTATCAAGGCCATTATCGACGCTTTAGCGGCAGTTTCCTGCCGCTAAAGCGGTGATAAAGTTATCGCCGTTCCTTAATAATATGGCCCAAAGTGTGTTAATGCCATGATAGTTCAAAGTTCCCTCTCACAGTGGTTTTCACAATTCCACTTATTGTATTAAAATATAAGTTATCGCAAATCAGTTCAAATTCACACAAGAGTTGAGTGAGATTTGCCACCTGTAAAAAGCTCAGCTATTCGAATTTGGTTTGAAAATAAGCATAAAACGTTCTCAATCAATTGGTAAATGATGCTTTTAAAAACAGTAAATGAACGGCAGATAGACCTTTAAAGGTTGTTTTGTGAAGGAAGGTACCCCTTCCAGCACAAAAAACAATCCTGCCCATAACACAGGCACCCTTGCACCTTGGTGCAAGAGTGCATGCATTGGTGCCGGGCAGCCTCAAGTCCACCATCGCAGGAAGAGAGCTGAAAAGTGTGATATTGTAGTAGATATGACATTTTCAGTTCTCTCCCATTCACACGCCAAAGTTCAGCAACTTGCCTTGCCGCACTGTGTGGTATGAATTCTAAGGAAATCTGCTCCTCAGTTTAGTGGAGCAGGAGCCACACTGTATATCAGCATGGTTCCTGCCCCGCCAAACTAATGGTTTGATTGCCTCATTTGGAAGTAGGCAACACTATCAGGTTTCTAGCAGTGGAGCCTCCACTTTCGAACGCATTTAACCAGAAGCCCAACCACTACAGGGCTCTTGGTCGATGTACATCCGAAGACCTGCTATGGTTAAAGCAGTCCTTCTAGCATAGATTTTTCTATTTAGGAAGCAACCTAATAGTCTGAATAGGAAATAATGCAAATTACCCCCACAATTTTGGGGAAACACCCAGCATTCAGGTACATTTGTTTTTTCTTTTCCAGAGACAATCCCCCATAGCAAACCACTTCATTGCTCTGAAGGCAGTGAGATTCCTGCTCAGCAGGCAGGGATTTCACAATATGTTGGGTGGGACTTGGCGTGGGGAGCAGAGGCCATAAACTCGCTGGCAAGGCAGGCACCCTGCCAAGGTCTTAATGATGCTGTTAGTCTACATTATTATACATACCTTATTGTGAGATATGAGTATGATAGAATGCACTATAGAGGTGTTTAGCAGCAGGCTATTGTCAAGGTGACATCAGTGCATTGAAATTTCCCAACAAGGCTTCAAAGGTGCCCCTTCCGAACCATTTTGAACATTTCAAAATGCCCCACATGTGATGTCATCAATATCTCCAACATGGATTGTAAACAAACGAAGGAACATCACATATGTTGGCTTGGATAGAAACATGACCTCCTAGATATAAGAAGAACCAATCACCAGGGCATAGCTTTTATGAAAGAATGGAACTAAACTGGGGTTCACATAAACAAGAATGTTACCACACCCGTGGCCCCAAAGAAGAATCCCAATGGTTCTCCCACTCTTCCAACATCTGAAGCCCTTAAAAAAGCATTGAGAAAATCAATGGTTCTCAGTTGTGAAATAAATGGCTTTACCAAAACTTGTTTTTATTCCGAGATAGCTGAGCTGAGTAACCATAAGAAAATGAATACAAAGATGCCCATGTTCTTGTGTCAAAATGCACACACATGAACGGCCATCTTAGAAAGATTTTAAAAAAATTCAGATTGATGTCTGCCCATACTGCGGTGAACCATAATAATATTGTAAGAAAGCTCAGAGACAAACGGACACTGGAGGTGGGAGCGTTGTTTCTAATTAAGAGAGGGGATGAGGAAGGAAGAAGAAGCAGGGAGACAGAGAAGAGAAGAAAATAGGTGTTTTCCTTCATGTTTCTTGCAGCAGCAAAGGTATTTGTCTACTATGCGCTAGCTATTGTGCATAGCACTTACCTCTCATGGATCTGAATGCTAAAGAAAACAAGCATTGGCATAGCCAATAGGTCTCGCCATTGGGACCTTATAATTATTTAGCCATGCCGCATGTTATCCTGGGTGCTGCAACATGTACTGTTATTTCACATGCCACATGTAACGGCCGCACACACCCAAGGATGGGCTTCTGTGCAACTTAAGGAAAAATACATTTATAACACACCCTGACACGCTCAACTGGTCTTGAGGTAAGGTTGCAACTTCCTGGAGCAGGGCAGTGAATTCATAGTTGTTGAGAAGATGTTTAACTTGATTATATCACCTGAGGTTTAGAAAATGATTTTTTTTTTTTTAAATCCATCTCCTTTGATTCCACATGACACTCGCATGCACCCATACAAATGAGCTTGAAGTAACTCAGCGAGTAAAACTCTGCTTTCTAAAAAAAAAAAAGTATTTCGATTTTGTCAGCAATATGGACTGCATCCCCTGCCTATAGAACCAGGCAGCTGCACCAATTGAGGAATCGCAGCCCCAAAGTGAATCAAGCTTGTACTACACCAGTTTTTAACGTGAACATTCAACTACTGCACCCATTACTCCACAAGCTCAGCAGTAGTTGTCATGAAGGCATATTTCAGACACACCCTGACGATAGACCTCCAAATTAGCAGCATTCCAAAGGCTTAGGGTGACCAGAACTTGAGAGTCAAAAAACGGGATATTTTGAAAAAATAGAATAGGGACTACAATTTTTCATCCACGGAATGGCGCAGAATGACCGTTCTCATCAACATAGGATCACAGAACATGCATTAAGAAAATAAATAAAATGTAATTTCTACAACCAACATCATACCTTTTAAATTGCTTACTTATTACAGCTGCTAACTAGCACAACTTCAGAACACCCACAAATGTGCCTCTCACTGTTTTCAGTGGACCCCATCTTAACACTGGGACATGAGCCAAAATGGCCAAAATCTGCTGGGACAGCTGGTGAAAAACCGGGACTGTCCGGGCAAATCCGGGATGTCAGGTCAACCTACGAAGACTGCATAGAAGCCGGTTGTGCTTAATCAGATTCCGACTTCGGTGTGGTACCCGCAAAAGTAATACTACCGCCCCACTCTCGTGCAGCCGGGCAGTTAGACCAAATAATCCAACTACAAATAAACCTAGCCAAAATCGTTCCCTTAACCTTCTAAAGAGTCCAGCATAGCGCCCATTAACAAAGACGAACCTAAGGGCCAGAAGACCGATCACACTTGGGTGTTTTCATGCTGCCTGTAGCACGTGGAGAACTATTTCCAGTAGTAACCTGGTCTCAGTCAGAAGAGAAAAGGGGTATAGCTACAGGCATTTGTTTAAACTGTGCGGTCTTCGAGAATTCACTATATGCGGAGAATCTCACACTAGAGTGAAAAGTTTGCAGGGTGTCATATTTTGAAAGTTCTTTCAGTGGATGTGTAAAGAGGTTGTAAAACGCAAGACCATCCATGTTAAAACAAACTTTCAGATTGTAAAACTCTGCTTTATATTATTTGTGCGGTGAAATAAGATTTCTGCAGATGCCAACGGAGAGAGAGATTGACAACAAAAAATGTCCATGTTGATTTGCACCTAAGTGGACCTAAGTGGAGGGAGGTTTAGCGGGTGAAAGCTAAAATGAAGCCCCCCAACCCCGCTTAAAAAGGGACCATCATCCCTAAATCAGGAATGTGCGCAATTATAAAATAGATTTTCTTTTTACATTACATGTCCCAGGAAGGCAACCATATAAATCAGCGTTTGGGAACGCTGTGAGAAGTCAGCACGAGAGTATGTATGTCAAGAAAGTGACATCACTGCGGTGCTCAGTCACAGGAGGCACGACAATCCCACCCGACAAGGTGGGAAAGCCTCTCAGGAAGACTAACAAAGGACTTAGGGTAACCGTGCAAGGCGCTGTGTGTACACCCCCGCAGGAGGAGAATAGTCCTTCCTTCAGCAATATGTCCACCTAACAATGAGGTCAAGGCATGCAGCCGGATGGGGTGACATCACACCCTCAGCATTGAGCCGATGCTGGCAAGCCTGCGCCCATACAACAAAGAGCCAGCGCTTCAGAGGGACCAATGCTTGACCAAGAGCTGGCATTGTTTGTGTTACTGAATAACCAGCTCGCGCAGTACAAGTGATTATAGTACCAACAAACTTAGCGCTTCTGCCTGGCAAATGGCGCCTGCCGACCTGTACTGAGCCAGCCACCAGGGGCTTTCTAGTTTACTCAATGATCACAATAAATATGAAGTCCTTAGTGTGCCGTTTTAATTAGAACTCTTGTAGGTATCTTGATTTGCGTGAATCACTGTATCGGAAGTCCTTAAGTATGTTAAATGATCCCTACAGGGGCGTGAACCAAGATATTGTGCGGTCATGAACCCGAATGGAAAAGAAATTAACGAGGGACTTTTAAAATGTGTGCGGTGGGGTAACAAAAACAACAAGACGCGCAGCCGTGAGACACGCTCTGTGGCGGGGGAGGGGCTGTTAACTGAGAGGGGGAGCAGGAGGTGAGCCTGCAAGTGGTGCGCATGTCAAAGGAAAGCCATAAAGGAAAGCCAGATGGCACCTGATCGGGCGCTGAAAGCTGGCGGCTGCGCGCGGCCAGCAAAAGCGTGTGGCAGCGCTTTTAAAAGCCACTTACTAAATGTCTCACAGGGCAGCGAATGCGCTGGCTCAGGCGAGACATAAACACATAGGGCCTGTTTCACAAACGTTTTGTGCACTTAAATATTGGTGTAGAAGTAGAGATTTCTACACAGGAGAACATATTTTTTCCCTGTGGAGAAACGCAAACTTTGTCAAGTTGGATTGCTCCTTAAAAGTTGTAACTACTGTAAATTTTCACTTTAAGGGGCAATTGATTTGCACTTGAATGGAGTCAATGGGACTACGTTACTACCCCGAATTGTTTAAGGCTGGTGCATTTCTGGCACTGTGCATCATTTGGGAATACATGAAGTATTTTGCATGAGAAGGCAGCCGTGCCCGTGCAAGTAAGAGAGGTGGGCCGGGTGGGGGTGGGGGGGGGATTTCGATAGACGACGAGGGAAAAATAGTTATTTATTTCATTTTCCCTCGTGGTCATCTGTCAAATTTCCCCCAACCCGGCCCCACCGTTCTTACCTGCACGGGTCGCGTTGTGAGAAGGTATTTCCTCCATGATTCAATTTGACTTGGGTCTGTCATCCTGTAAAAACTACTTCTTATCCAGCAGATCTTCTTATATACACTTGACACTGTAGACCAAAGTGTTGACACTACATTTACATCCATTTGGAAAATTTAAAGTCCCAACTTTTTTCAAGAAAGGGTGTCAAATACATTTATTTACACTTAGTGAAATTGCGCACATATGTATCATAGATGTCAATTTCCTTAGTTATTTTATATCTGTACTTATGTATGCATTCACTTTATTTGGCCCCCTCGTTTTAGAAATTATAAAACAAATTACATGTTCTGCTACAGACAATGCATGCCTTTATTGATTCATTTGAATAGCTGATAACTTTTGATTGGTATGCTTTATAGTTCATTGAGTAGAATGCAAGTGGCACTTACTCCTTGACTCATACTTTGTATTTTTTGAGGTATATGGATGCAAACGATTCATTTGGGGCATCATTGTCTTGCTTTGACCCCAAAAATGCACTAAGCTCCCTTCTGAATAGGTTTGCACTATACAAATACCACATACATTAATTCAAATATGTGAAAGTCTCAAGTCTTGAAAGGCAAATGCATATGTTTATAATTATGTTTCTATCCTAGTATAGCATTTTCACACAGGATTCTATGGATATTGATGTATCTACTAAGATGTTATATAGAACAATGTGCAAATGGATGGCATATGTAGGGCTTGGAAATGACTAACAATAATCAGTCATATGAGTTTCTCTTCAAAATGTTTGACTCACGATGTTTAGAAATAACTCCATGATAACCCTATCGTTCTGAGTTAATGCCAGAGGAAAGCCATGCATTCTTAATTGCAACACAGCTCTTTTCGAATTACGTGTTGGTGAAATAAAAAATGTAATATATTTTTGATGAACACTGAAACGTAGTAGAATTTGCACAAAGTTAAAGATATTTCAGAGAATTGTCAACAAGTTAGTGCATGAATTCAGTGTCTGTTTCTGCATTTCTTTATTTCTTTATTGAGTTGTATCATTTCATTTTTACAAAAGTAACTGTGATATATAATTTTTTTTCTAAATGTTGCCTTTAAGTTAAAGCTAAGACCATGAATTCACAATTCATCTGGCTAAGTTCGGCTTCCCTAAATTGAACAGGTTTCGTTATAACACTAGTCATTAGATCGCCATGCAGCAGTCATCAATGGAAGAATGGAATGCGTTTCAAAGAGTAATGTGATCTTTGACTGTATCAGCAACATGTCCCGTGATGGAGAAGAGATCCTTAAATCTTAGCTGAGGGTCCCTATTTTCCATTTTTACTGATTTTTACAGATACATTTATTTTCATCTCTATATTTTTTTTAAATGTAGATAAAAACTTAAATGAGGTTGTTTTAGGCTTGCCCCTAAATGCTGTCTGTCAAGACTGCCAGGTCAATAGCTGTGCAGGTTGAAAGCAAAGGGGGTAAAAATAAGGAAAATGTTGTGATGAGGCTTACAAAGTAATACATATCTACAAGACTGATACTAAAATGTGCATGTTATCAAATATGTGTATTGATTTATCATCTGTGGGTGTTCATATCAGAAATTCAAGCAAAAATAAACATTTATCAGTTAAATAAATGTGGAAATATACTAGTTTGTGTTTCAGCTTCATGTTCTTAAAAAAAAACTAAAATAAATATGGAAAATTACAGATAAAATTAGCAAAATATAAATATGGATATGTCAAAAAAAATAATACCAAGAAACCGAGAGCCCTAATTCTAATCTCTTAGTGAAGCCATCAATGAGGAACCCCACTGGTCATTTGGACCTTTGATGATGGACTTGAAGTGTAAGAAAGGAGTTAATATCAGCAATACATTTCAAGTACATGAAACCCATGTGGTTCCACAGAAATTACAGAGAGGATGGTATCTAAACCTTATGGGTTTTATTAGCAATTTATTCAGGTTACAAGTTAGATTAGTCAGCAACTTTGAAGAAAATGTATTGGAAAAGCATCCATATTTAAATGATCATGCAGTCTGAATTTGTATATTATAAGGAAAAAATAAAAAATATAACTACATATAACAAGCAAAATATCAACCAAACAGATTCCATAAAGGAACTTCCCTATTCTAAATAAAGCATCAAAAGTGGCAAAGGGAAATACTATGAGGAAGGCAACCGCACCAGATGAACAACTTTAAGGTTCCAGGGGAAAAAATGTGAGTGCTAAAGCATGAAGTCCAACACTCGGACAAGGAAAATAAGCAGAGTTGAGAAGAAGTCTTCTCTCCACGAAGTCAGGACAGAGTCTTCTACGCTATTGTAATGAGCATATAATTAAAGCTTGAAAGAAACTTCTAGAAGACTTTCTATATCAATTCCCTCCAAAAGGACCAATCAGGAATTGTTGCTCTCGCTTCCCCCTCTCTTAAGGTACTCAGCTGCACGGCCCTTGAAGCAACATCAGTCCGATCTGCCAGGTACAGGAGGAACTTTTCCACCGTCTCAGTCTCCATGTCCGAAGCAAACTTCTGATTATGATTCTGCTACCTATCAATCTAGTACAGCAAACAAATGCCTATTCTAACTAAGCAAATGCAATGGTAAAAAGACCCATAGATTAGAGGAAAACAAGACAGTAGCAAAGCATTTTAATAAAATTAAATTCATGCCACTTGAGCCTCGTAACAAGTTAGGCCAATGTTAAATTCAAAATGGCTTCCCAATAAATACAGTTAGCATAAACAAATACAGTGATTGTATTTAAGGAAGTTTTACATTATACCATTTAATATGGATACAATGATTATTGTTCAACTACATATATGGATGGCATCTCATTAAGGTAAACATAGTAATAGAATTCACTTAGCTAATACAAGGCACGCAGATTCACACAGTTAAACACACATTGAATATATGTTGCATATGAAGGGGAATTAAGTTGCACTGCTCCACCTACAGCTACACAGAAGGACTAAGCAGAATTGGGGGCATATTTATTAGAGAGTTGCATTGCCCTTGAGTCATGCAATGGAGTGTAATAGCGACATAACTCTTAGCTGACATTTATCAAGCCATGCAAGGCCACCTTGATAAATCTAGAGTAACACAACGCAGCACAAATTGCTGCATTGAGTTACTCCGCCAAAGGAGGCGTTCCATGGCTGGAACATGGGTGTTCTCAAGCATCCACCCATGGATTTTAGCGCATTCCCAGATTTACCCTTACTGTTAGACCTGGGAATGTGCCAAAATGCTACCTCTTCCCCAGGTGAGGTGTAACAAGGTGTGTAACAAGGTGAAATATTTGTATATCTCCTCGTTACTTCCTCTTTCTATGTGTGCCGCAATCTGCAGCACACATAGAAAGAGGAAAATGCCTCAGAGGATTGTTTTGTACAGGAAGGTGCCCCTTTCAGCACAAAAACAATACTACTTACAACGCAAGCACCCTTGCACCATGGTGCCTGCGTTTGCACTAGGCAGCAAATTGTGCACCAGCAAAGGTAAAAGACAGTAATGCACTGTATTATGTTAAATATGGAGCATTCTTCCCCTTTCCCTATCACGTAGTGCAGCATAGCAAAGTGACTTACTGACGTGCTCTGCATGGTTTTTCTTAAATATTCCCCTTGGCGTCCACAGCATATCATGCACATGTACTAACTCAGTTTTTGCATGAGCCCTTAGAAACACGGAGAGGCAACTATCAATTTGTATTTCCAAGTTGCTCTGTCTGTAGTGTGCACAATAACCCATAGACTTACCACGTTAGAGCAAGGGCTGTACACAGTGCAAATTCTTGAAAAGTAGGAACACAAAGTCATTCTAAACCTACTTGCAAGAACAAAACAGTTTTTTAAATCGACATGTGCCGAATGAAATGTATTTGTTAGCCACAGCTTCTGGGATGGATGTATATTTTAACTTTAATTAACAGAGTTGATGTCTCGCAGCCAGAATTTCTTGTCTTCCTAGTAGAATTGGCTTTGGATTATTTGTTGGCCATTTCTCAAGATTTTATCCACAGCCAGAAGTTGATATTCAAAATTAGTATCTGAAAACTGTGAAGAAAGCAGGAGATTAAGCAAATATTTATTGCTTTTATATTTTAACGGCCCTTGACATAACAAATCTGATGAATGTTGTGAGTTAGAAGAGCGTGAGAACTTGAAGATAATCAAAAGTAGTCATCTATGCTGTTCCCTCAACATCCGAAGCTGCATATAATATCCTATAGTTATTGCAATTCCTAGTTTCTTTGGTCCTCCAGCAGACCTTTTAGGCATCCATTTCCTGAAACTCATTGAATGTGAATCTGAGATGCCAGGATGTCTCTCTACCCTAAACAAGACCATGAAGAGAAAAAAAGGCAATCTCTCTCTTATTGATTGGACCAGAACTACTCGCCTTTCCCAATCACTCCATGAGCAATCTACTTCCTGCTTGACCTAATAACCCAAGAGGGCAATTATCATTAAATGAGACATGCATTGTACCTAATTAACTGTAGATCTAAATTCCCTCTTGAGCAGTGTAAAAATGTGCTGGTACAGTTCGACAAGATCTAGAAAAATAAAAAAATATAAATAAGGACACACCAATGAATGATGCCAGAAGAATGTGAATTGGGGAAACTGAAGGTCTGAGTGGTATTTGGCTGTGATATAATGAATGATGTCATTCCAACTACGCCTTGTAAGGATACCCACTGAATGTGATTTCCATTTAGATTCATTGTATTTAAATTTGAATTATGTGGCACACCTCTGCTACCAATCTGGCCTTCCTTGAGCTCTGTTAGATGCCAGTTCTATGTAGGTAGAAGGTCCCAAGATGGTTGCAGAACTTTTTAATGGAGAATGTTTACAGATCATTCACGGCTCCAAGTGAACTGTGCAATGTTACTTCTCTGTGCACAGCTAAGGCTTCCAGTAGTCAAGCCTTCTATTTACAGCTAAACAATAACCGTTTTCTGCTTTTCTGTGTTGGTTTTCCCACGTCCTGTTTAATGTTTCATCCGCTCTTCCTCTGAGACTAGGCTTTCTTTATCTCCATTCTTTAGTCTTGGCTTCCTTCCAGGGACCAGCCAGGACATTGAATATACAAAAGAATGCGCTATTTTACTCTCCTTATTATGTCTTTCTAAATTTTCTAGAGCCTGTTGATACCAACACAAAACATTGTCATTCTGATCTTGAAATCCCTTCAGACTTCTTGTTCATACTCTTTCATAACACCTGAATCGTTTACTAAATGTGCATTTGATTATGAGATCACCACAGGGACTCCTCAGTGCTATTAAAGCAAATTAAAATGAATTTACAATGGCTTAAACAAGCCGTGAATATAGGCTGAAGTTGCGCTCTCCTCCTTTTTAGGAGTTCACTAATCAAAATCAACACAGTTTATTATTGCAATTACAATTGGGCAATTCTGTGAGTTAAGTGTAATGAAAAAGGTAGAGACTCTTAAAAGAGGTTTGGTCGATAACCCATAACTAGGACCTTTACAAGTGGTGTAATGTATGTAATTAGGAGACTGGTTTAAAATGAATAGGACTCTTTACCAAGCACACTTTTACTCCACGTGCCATTACTCCGCAAAATCTTTTACAATGCAGGGCTTTACAATGCAATCCATTACAACGCATTCCCCAGTATAACGCAATTTACTATTCTAACTCCACCAGGGCGTTACTTTGGGGAATGCGTTGTAATAGCTTGCGGTGTAAAGCCCTGCGCTGTAAAAGATTTTCGGGTGCAAAAAATGCTGGGTAATGATATGCGTTGTAACGCATGCATGGTAAAGGATGTCTCCCGTTTAAAGCATGTGAAGTAGGATCCTATGTTTGGCACAGCAGGACACCTGACCAACATTTGTGTGCCACAGTGTTTTTATTGTTAGTGCATCCAAAGATATCACACAGCAACAAACACATTCACCTACAACAAGCCAGACCCTGTTAGAGGTGCACCGAGATGCAAACAGGGACAGTGCACCATATGTATAATATGGCCCCAGAGGTGACTCAGCTTTCAATATGAACTATACAAGACTCACTTGTTGCATGGAAAACAAGACTACAAAAGCACAACATCTGGGAAAATGAAATGCTCTGAGGGAGGAGGGACCCATAAACCATGCAACAAGAAGTAGAGCTGCATCTCTGACCTTGATTGTCTCAAGGGTTCTTAAACTCATTATAGGGAAAGAGATCAGAGTCTTTGCTTAAAAAGTTAAGGACATAGATATGTAGGCTGATAGGGACCCATTAGATTGTCAGATTTCTACTACTACTGGTGCTGAGGTCCGGCTGGACCCACCCCACAAACAGCCCTCTCTAATGTTCACATGACTCAGAAGAAATGTCCCAGCACCTGACACACTATAGCATGGTAAGTTACTGCAAAATGTGAAGTGTGGTCTGGAATACATGCACACACCTCTACAGTATGCATGTGCTTCAAAGTGTTGAGCACAGAATGGAAAGATGGCATGGTCATCTGCATGTCTCTAAGTGTGGTGTGCCAGAGAGTCCCTTGGTGTCCGGTTCTGGGTCCAACGACAGATAGTCCACTATCCACGGGAGCGAAGATAATGTCTTTTCACTCTCACAGGGTCCAATCCCCTATAGGTATAGACACACTACAGGAAGACATAGACCCCCCAGAGAGCGAAGAGACCAGAAAGGACCACCAGGTCTTCTACCAAGGTGTCAGGCAAGGATGTCAGGGTTCCTACAGGGAGACAGAAAACAAAAAGCAATTCATAAGTCTTTATCCCTTGGGACCACCCACACTGTATTCCTTACAATCTATGCCTTCTCATACTCACATAACCAAGACCTGGAGAACGTGAACTGAAGGACTCTTCTTGTGAAAAGGAAACGAAGGAGTACTCAAACTTAAGGAACCTGCACCTCTCTGTGAATCCAGTGTGAAGAGGGCAGGCCAGAGCAAAGATGGGGGCCTTTGGAAGTATCACTCCCAAACAACGAAGGAGTCATACAGCGCTGTTTTTAGTGTTCATCAACAAGATACTTCTGTACAATAGTCCTTTCTCCTTGTTGATGATGTGCTTTACACTGCGAGTCTCTGATGAATAAAGAAATAGGACTGCCTGTCCAGACGAGGCTTCATGCCCTCTAATCCAGGTATAAATGATATAGAACGTTGTGGGTGTCAACATATATGGCTCTATAGCGTGTTTCAGCACGAGTCTCTAATACAATAAAGTAACGCCTTCCAACGGTTGCGGCGAGAATCAGTTCCACAGCGCTTCCCAGCGCTGGGGGGCAATAGGCGGATCACTTAGCGCATTTTCAGCGCTGACGGGAAAAGTCAGATACTGCGGCAATATTCAGAACAACAGCGCTTCCCCGCACTGGCAGCAAGAGACAATACACGAGCGCGTTTCCAGCGCGCGTGGCAAAACACAGTTCCAGAAGGTCTCAGGTACCGCAAGACGCTCAAACTCACGGTGCTTGAACTCACGGTGTAGATTTCAGGTTCAATCGTTTTGGCTCAGCAAACACGGGTCAAGCAGCGGAATGACGAGTAGCCGTTCTGGTAAGGGTCCAAACTGGGAAAAGGGGGTGTGGTCCTAATGCAGGAAGTAAGGCCAAGCACTCGTGGATGTGAGCAGGCAGCCTATATGCCAGCTTCAGTCACATGATCTATCGACATGCAGCATGGGAAGGCATACAAGGTACTCCCTCTGGCAAGGCATTCTGGGATTTGGAGTTTTCCTGCGGTTTGCAGACAAAAAGGGTACAGGAAGCGCGACCTCTAACACTTGGGCCTGTGATGGGGTATGGGCCACTTAACAAAGGTCAAGGACAGACACTTTTTGGCTCTGAGGCAGCGTCTCCGTAATGAGTGTGTTTCTGGATTCTGAACCAGAGAGCACCAGAACCACAACTAGAAAGGGGGCAGAGCAACTGTGATTCCATTATTTGCCAAACAAATGTTTTAATGAAAATGGGGGGAAACCGTCCAGCGGAAATCTACCCTAGACTATGGTCTTACTCCTCTGCACTTAGTAGCAAAGACACACCTACCAAATTAGACGCACAATCCAGAAAAAAATAAAAATTGTTAATACGAAAAGCCCTAACTGTGCAGACAAGCAAACCCCCATTTCTCCAGATCATGGATTTTGACTAAACCGATTACCATACCAACCAATATTTTGAACAAGAATAAATCACAAATATGAATAATACATCAACAGAAGAGTGTTTATTCCACCAATCAAACCAACAATACTCAAAGCTAACCAAACGTCTCACAAATCGAACAACACAACAATCCATCATGTAAGCTTCCACAACACAAACATACAACAAATATCAATCAGTCTGCTCTATTTATACTTACACTCCAAATCGCTCAGGAATGCTTCTGCAGAAGAACTCCAGACACTGGAGCTCTCACAATTCCAGGAAAATCCACTATTCTCCAGGGGTGGGAATTAAGAATTGAAGAAAATCTTTTTCGGGGCCCCTTTTCAAAGAGGAGGTGTTCTTATGCAATCATCCACTGCCACCAATTTGTGTGGAATTAAATATCAATGGGGTGACCCGATAGACCACTGGACTCGGGTAAATTGTAGAACACAAAAGATAGTCACAGTGGAAATTATTCGTGGTGTATCAATAGACAATACATGATCAAGTAACAGAGGACATTAAGACAACACCAAAAATGACATACAGTAAATGAACAAGCTTTACTAGATTTAGAAGAGAGTTGTCAATAGATCAATAATTTACAAGACAGACTCTAATTTACATTATTACAAATTTGAAATATAGGTGCAGATCGTGGGGTGGCAAGTGCTAGGAGTGGGGTCAGTGCGAGTGATTGTGGGTGGAGAGGTAGTGCATATATATACATCAAAATACAATGGTAGGATACCTATCCAGCCAGATTTCTGGCACATACAATAAATGTAAAATCATAAACAACTGCCACAGTTATTATTTCACTGTCATCCAGTTTTGATATAAAATGAAGGAAAAGTCAACGTTTCGACCCCTTTGTGGACCAGCCAACTGAACGTCTTGGAGGTGGGGTCTTCTTTAGGACAGGAGGACAAGAGTGATGGGGGAGGGGGAAGCACCTGAGGACAAACATATAAATTACTGGGGTGTGTCATGAAAATGAGGTAAAGCCACGGGGTATGTGTCAAGCATTGTAATTTACCAGCATCAGCAGGGTCCCTCGTGCTGGAAGACTGAGGTTGCGGGCCTTAACGGCTCCTGCAAAATAATAGAGACAGAAGCTACAGAAGATGACGCTAAGGTCAAAATGGCACCGGTCCTAATGAATACGGTAAAGACATATACTCACTGATAATTGCGAAGAGTATAAAACATAAGATCAGAGTGAGCTATGTTGGACTGAATTAAGCAGTCAAATTGGCATTGGGTTCATTGGCAACCTGTAGCAGGGTGAGTAAAACAAAAGGAAAGGGTCCGTATTAGATCCACATCATCGTATTGATGTTGGTCAGAAACGCGTAGTGTAACAGCTAGAGGATAGAAACGGTCCTGGACAACAGGCCAAATAAGTTAAAACTCGGAGGGAATTAACCGGTGTCAAGGGGTACATGGTAGAACATGACGGTTGCAAACGTTTGATGATTAAAACTGTATATAGCAAGGTGGAATCCTGCTTAGCAAGACGCTAGTGAAGTAGAGTAAAAACGTCTGTGCTGAGAAGGTTGAAGCAGGCGGTTAAAAAGTGAATGCGCACAGCCTCGGATGGAAGGCAATTTGGAAAAATGCAGCGCGCGTCTAGCGATCTATGACTAGGGGAATGAAAAGCGCTTGGTAAAAAAGAAAAAAGAGAAAACTAGTACATTCAGCATTATTAAGGCGCTGATATGTCCGTTCTTGTGAACACATTCGTACTGAAGCGCATTGGGGTCTAAGCCATGGAACCTGTTAAA
Organism: Triturus cristatus; assembly: GCF_964204655.1. NCBI lineage: Eukaryota > Metazoa > Chordata > Amphibia > Caudata > Salamandridae > Triturus > Triturus cristatus. The sequence continues at coordinate 311,121,605 of NC_140588.1, read as the reverse complement.
CGAAGGAGAAATTAATTACGCGGGCAAGTGCTAGCAGTAGGGAGCGTGTGCTCAGTTTAAAGGCTGCGCGGCCCGATGTTAACCGTGAACGATCGTTAGTGGAAGCTTTTAAATAAAGCGCACTCGAGTTGTAGAAGTGACCTACCTCTCGGCAAAGCGTCAGAGAACTTTGACAGCTAACCCTTCAAGGTGTCACGTGGGCACTTAAATAGTTGTCACGAATTTGCATGGTATGCGTGTGTGTCAATGCCTGATTGGTGCTCCTGGGATCGGTTGCCAAAGACAACGCATTGATCACAGGACAGGGATAAAGCTTTCATTTAAAGTGGTATGCACGCAAAATGATGTGAATTGTTACATTAGGCTGATGGAGTGGAGCAAATTAAATAAGATAAAGGTGTGCCTAGAATTGGATTTGGGCAGGCTCTCAAAATTTAGCATATACAGTTATTTTAAGCAGGAAACAGATGACAGTAATAATTGTAGAATACACACACAGGGATCTGTCTAACCATGGTAGCGCACAATCTGTGGTTGTAAAGAGAGTGTAACAAACATATATCAACCGTTATGAATGATACATGGACAATATTAATGAGAATAATAATCAGCTCGCTACCGAGAATAGCGCGCAATTCGGTGGTAAAACCACACAAAACGTTACAGTACGTAAGTTTGTTTAACTTGTGGGCCAAAGTGCACCCGATGGTTAAAGCAGTGTATGTGCGTGGAAACACCATAGTGGTGTCCACCGAACCTCAAATATTCAATTGTACCTTTCATTTGCTCAAAAAACGGAAGTCCGCTTTCACTAGGGGCCATTTAGTAAAGAGAGTTGGGCATATGTGGCATCAAGTTCATTCAAGCCATCCCGTACAGACTTAAATCGATCCATCCATTTACACTCTCTTGTATTCAGTATCAGTCCCAGGTCACCACCCCGGATACCCAATGTGACTACTTCAATGATCAGCCATCTAAAAGAATCAGTGGGATGGTTGGATGTTTGGAAATGTTCGACAATTGGAGCCCCCTGGGTTCCGCATCTGATCCTGCTGCAGTGCTGCAGGATCCTACATTTCACCTTTTGGGTTGTCTGCTCTACGTAGATCTTATCGCACGGGCATAAAATCGCGTATATGACATTTTTTGTGTTGCAGTTAGTTAGAGTTTTAAGATTGACCGTGCAGTTGCTGTGACTGAACTGTTTAGTTTCAATTGTCAGGCAGCAGGCCTTACAATCCCCACACTTAAAATGTCCCACTACTTCAGGTAGCTGCCACATTGACTGAATTGTCAGCTGCGGTGGTATGTCCAGGAAGGATTTGACCACATGGTCACGGATGTTTTGCCCTACTTAAATGCGTGCATGGGGGTTCAGGAAGTTGTAGATCTGTCGGATCTCATTGCTTCGTGGTTTGGACAGGGAGTGATTTGGAACTACAAAACTTTTTTGTGTGGCTCAATGGGAGATCAACTGATATCCAGTTCACTATCCACCAAGATAAGTCCACCATTGATTTTCTGGATATATCAATCAAAACCACAAGTGACTGCCTATACACTATCCTATACCGGAAACCTGCGGAAAGGAACACCTTGTTGAGATATGGCAGTCATCACCCCACGTTACGTGATAACCTGCCATTTGGCCAATTCCTGCGTATCAGGAGGAACTGCACCCAGAGGGACGACTTCTTCAAGGAATCAGATGACGTGATCCACCGACTGGTCGAACGAAGCTATCCCAAACGACTAGTTAAACGAGCCAGAAAGTGAGCATGGCATTACCACAGGGATATGCTCCTTACCCCCAAAATCCGTCCTCAAAATTTTGATAGGTTAATCTGCGTCACAACGTTCAACACACGAAGCATCGAGATCCGACAGATCGTCAATAAACACTGGCACTTAATTTCAGGAGAACTACAACTTCCAGAACCCCCTATGCCCGTGGTTCCCAAACTGTGCGCCGCGGCTCCCCGGTGCACCGTAAATAGCAGCCAGGGGCGCCATGCACGTCTTTGTAATGTGAAAATCATGTTGTGAGCAATTTAAAAATGATGCGTCTTTTGACACCCTACCTGTCAGCTGGCGTCAGGAATCGTGATATGGCCCAGTATTCTATTATTATCAGTCTCATGCAGTCTCATGCATAGGTCTCCCCTTTTTGTCCGTTTCTGCTAAACTCGCAATGAATCGAAGATTAAACCAGCAGCCTTGGCTTTGTCATCAGCCTTCCAGCAAGTGAGCCTCATTTAAATATACCCAGCTGCAGCGCAACATAATGGGGAGTTACAAGCACCACCTGTAAAATCCGGAGTCATGTTTTGGCCCAAGAGTGAACGGCCGCCTTCTGTACGTACGTGTTCACATAGCCTCCGCATACACAGGATGACTGTTAAGTGTTATTGCTGCCTGTGTTTTGACGCTCCTCTGGGGACCCTCTTCACAAGTTACTTGATTGAATAACTGCAAAGACAAACTCGTGATCACCAAGCCTGTGTATTTTTAAAGAGGCAATCATATTTACTGCTTTCCAAGGGAGATAAATTAAAAATGAAAATGTGACGGGGTAAATAGGTTAACTGCAAAAATATCCAAAATGATGAGCATATAATAAGACGCTTATATTTCTCGACATTTGTTGTTAAGATGTACTTGTTACTGGGGGAAAAAGGCAGCGCAGAGTTTTGTCTGGTTCAACTGGTAAAAGTAAACATAACACGACCAGTCTTACCAGGTCCTGGTATGTTAAATTCTGCTTGAAGCTGAGCTCAAAGGTGACATATGCCTATTTTGTTTGAATGTTTAACATACAAGTGATATATAAAACGAGGAGGGCAAGGATGCTGATTTGGTATTTCCGCTCGCAAATAAAATTATTATTGTTGTGTAAATAATTGTGTAATTTTCAGAAATACTGTTATTTTTTACATAGACCTTGGAAAATGGGGATTTACTTCAGGAATTGCTATTATCGTGGAGCACACATTTGTGTGGCTATTCTCCATTTCCATCCGATTTCTCACCCAGAGACTTCACCATTTTTAGCGCATAAAAATGTTGGGGGATGGGTAAACACCAACAGGAGATTATTCTGTGTAAATTGTAATCCTCAATCAGCCGGTAACTTGTGATGGCCAAATCCTGATTACCACAGCAGAGATAAACAGGAGCGTCTTTTACCCCTCCATGCACTGACATGAAGACAGGCACAGCAGCCCCAGCTCTGTAGCATTCCGAGCCCTCACCCACCCAGCACCTCTCTGGCATTGCAGCCCTTCATGCCCTCACCTGCCCAAGTTCTGTCTGGGCCTTTCCTGCTGCAGCACTCCTAGCCCCCGACCCAGGTCGGCACTGTTCTGACTGACGTTATGGCACCCCTAGCTCTCACCCCAGCCTTCATCTCTCTACCCCTGGAGCAACCTAACCAGACCTAAAACCGGACCCTCAACATCTCTAGCGCTACAGCATCCTTGATAAACACCCACCCAGGCTGGCACCTCTCGCGCTGCTACATCCTCACCTGAACTCTCAACCGGGCCAGCACCTCTCTAGCGCTGCAGTCCCCTAAAAATCATCTTGTGCGGCACCTCCCTGGCACTGAAGCACCCTGAACTTTCACCCAAGCCAGCACCTCCCTATCTCACTTTAGCAACCCTATTCATCACCTTATCCGGGTCCTCTTTAGCACTGCAGAACCCCAAACCCTCACCCAGGTCAGCACTTCTCAGGCACTGCAGCACCCAAAACCCTCACCTAAGCCTGCACTGCTCTACACAGCCTCAGCACTCTGAGGTTCCACCTAATCCAGCACAGCAGAATCTCTTCTCTAGTATTACAGCAGCCATGGCCAGCATCAAGGGTGGCACCTCTCTGGCTTGGCAGTATCCTGAGTTCTCGATATCTATCACCCCTCTAGTGCCCCAGCACCTCTGGCTGCTGCTGCCCTTCTAGAAGAATACTGGAAGCACTCCCTAGGTCAAGCATACATCCCCCCCACTGGTAAAGAAAAAGTGTCATGATGGGGAGCCACGGTCAACTAGGAATTTTGTCAAGGGAGCCGCAGGTCAAAAAAGTTTGGGAACCACTGCCCTATGCACTCATTTAAGAAGGGCAAAAACATCTGTGACCTGGGACTGATACTGAATACTAAAGAGTGTAAATGGATGGATCGATTTAAGTCTGTACGGGATGGCTTGAATGAACTTGATGCCACATATGCCCAACTCTCCTTACTAAATGGCCCCTAGTGAAAGCGGACTTCCGTTTTTTGAGCAAATGAAAGGTACGGTTGAATATTTGAGGTTCTGTGGACACCACTATGGTGTTTACACGCACATACACTGCTTTAACCATCGGGTGCACTTTGGCCCACGAGTTAAACAAACTTACGTACTGTAATGTTTTTTGTGGTTTTATCACCAAATTGCACGCTCTTCTAGGTAGCCAGCTGATTATGATTCTCATTAATATTGTCCATGTATCATTCATAACGGTTGATACATGTTTGTTACACTCTCTTTACAACCACAGATTGTGCACTAACATGGTTAGACAGATCCCTGTGTGTGTATTCTACAACTATTACTGTCATCTGTTTCCTGCTTAAAATAACTGTATATGCTAAATTTTGAGAGCCTGCCCAAATCCAATTCTAGGCACACCTTTATCTTATTTAATTTGCTCCACTCCATCTGCCTAATGTAACAATTTGCATCATTTTGCGTGCATACCGCTTTAAATGAGAGCTTTATCCCTGTCCTGTGATCGATGCGTTGTCTTTGGCAACCGATCCCAGGAGCACCAGCAGCACCAGGAGCACCCAGGAGCACCAGGAGCACCAATCAGGCATTGACACACATGCATTCCATGCAAATTCGTGACAACTATTTAGTGCCCACGTGACACCTTGAAGGGTTAGCTGTCAAAGTTCTCTGACGCCTTGCCGAGAGGTAGGTCACTTCTACAACTCGAGTGCGCTTTATTTAAAAGCTTCCACTAATGACCGTTCACGGTTAACATCGGGCCGCGCGGCCTTTAAACTGAGCACATGCTCCCTACTGCTAGCACTTGCCCGCGTAATTAATTTCTCCTTCGTTTAACAGGTTCCATGGCTCAGACCCCAATGCGCTTCAGTACGAATGTGTTCACATGAACGGACATATCAGCGCCTTAATAATGCTGAATGTACTAGTTTTCTCTTTTTTCTTTTTTACCAAGCGCTTTTTATTCCCCTAGTCATAGATCGCTAGACGCGCGCTGCATTTTTCCAAATTGCCTTCCATCCGAGGCTGTGAGCATTCACTTTTTAACCGCCTGCTTCAACCTTCTCAGCACAGACGTTTTTACTCTACTTCACTAGCGTCTTGCTAAGCAGGATTCCGCCTTGCTATATGCGGTTTTAATCATCAAACGTTTGCAACCGTCATGTTCTACTACCCTTGACACCGGTTAATTCCCTCCGAGTGTTAACATATTCGGCCTGTTGTCCAGGACCGTTTCTATCCTCTAACTGTTACACTGCGCGTTTCTGACCAACATCAATACGATGATGTGGATCTAATACGGACCCTTTCCTTTTGTTTTACTCACCCTGCTACAGGTTACCAATGAACCCAGTGCCAATTTGACTGCTTAATTCAGTCCAACATAGCTCACTCTGATCCTATGTCGTATACTCTTCGCAATTATCAGTGAGTATATGTCTTTACCGTATTCATTAGGACTGGTGCCATTTTGACCTTAGCGTCATCTTCTGTAGCTTCTGTCTCTATTATTTTGCAGGAGCCATTAAGGCCCGCAACCTCAGGCTTCTAGCACGAGGGACCCTGCTGATGCTGGTAAATCACAATGCTTGACACATACCCCGTGGCTTCACCTCATTTTCATGACACACCCCAGTAATTTATATGTTTGTCCTCAGGTGCTTCCCCCCTCCCCAATCACTCTTGTCCTCCTGTCCTGAAGAAGAACCCACTTCCAAGACGTTCAGTTGGCTGGTCCACAAAGGGGTCGAAACGTTGACTTTTCCTTCATTTTACATCAAAACTGGACGACAGTGAAATAATAACTGTGGCAGTTGTTTATGATTGTATGTGCCAGAAATCTGGCTGGATAGGTGTCCTAACATTGTATTTTGATGTATATATACGCACTACCTCTCAACCCACAATCACTCGCACTGACCCCACTCCTAGCACTTGTCACCCCACGATCTGCACCTATATTTCAAATTTGTAATAATGTGAATTTGAGTCTGTCTTGTAAATTATTGATCTATTGACAACTCTCTTCTAAATCTAGTAAAGCTTGTTCATTTACTGTATGTCCTTTTTGGTGTTGTCTTAATGTCCTCTGTTACTTGATCATGTATTGTCTGTTGATACACCACGAATAATTTCCACTGTGACTATCTTTTGTGTACCAATTTGTGTGGAGGCAGAATCAGGGACCCTAATAATTAGGACTGTACCCCAATAATCATGACAACCCAAAAGATGTAAAATATCATCATTTACTTCAGAAGGTCCCAATCTGGATTCATCTTTCGAAAGAGGACACTCCACCCAAGATCAGAGTATCATAGTAACATAATAAGTCATAAAGACCACTCAATAAATGAGTTTTAGAACAATGAAAAGTTAAAGAGTTTTATTACAAAAATCTCAAAATCAAGTGGTACAGAGTAGGTGCCATGAAGGCTAAAATTAACCCTGGGCGTAGTTCGCGAAGTAGCACTTTGCGAAGCTACGCAAAGTGGAGTTCGCACTACGCGAGCTACGCGTAGCACTTCGCAAACTGCGTAGTACCTTGTTCGCACTGTGCCAGATGTCATTTTCAATGATTGGACAGTGCGGACAAGCAACCGGCACTGTGCAATCATTGAAAATGGCATCTTTCACAGTGTGAGCTGTAGTTTTCTGCTGCTCGAGTAGATTTTTACTCGAGCGGCAGCTTTCTCAACGCGAACTGGTAGTTTCTCATCGCGAGCGGTCGCGAGCATACGCGACCACTCGCAATGAGAAACCTGACCTCCTCCCGTTGGGAATCTCGCCGGGAGGTTTATTTTCCATGCTCGCGATCACCAACTTGATGTTGCTGATCGCAAACAAGGAAAAAGTCTTGCCGGGATGTCATTTTGCTTGCTCGCGGTCGCCAACTTGACATTGAGGACCGCGAGCAAGCCAAAAATGACCGCAGCACTACGCAACACTACGCTACGTGTGTTCGCACTGTGCTACGTGCAATTCGCGTAGTGCGAAGTAGCGCGAACTTCGCAAACTACGCGAGCGTAGCGTAGTGCTTTGCCCAGGATTAGCTAAAATACAAAGTTATACAGATAAGCAGCAAAATCAATAAAAGTTGGACTGCATCTCTGTTCGAACTGGAAAGTCTACAAGCAAATTCTGACTCACCCCCAAAATCAAGGGGTGCTTATAAACAATCCTTGCATAAAGGTAAAAGCAAAAATTCAGGATGGCATGATCAATGTAACTTTTCTGTCGACAAATCAGAGTACATCACGAAAATGGCATCATACGTTAGCACTAGCCCATTTTCTAAGTAAAGTAAACTCGATGAAGACTTCCGGCAAAGTTGTAAACATATTTGCAACATCATAAGCTATTCATGTACGTGCAAAGTGGATTCTGCCACGGAAACACAGCAGAACAAAACTTCAATGTTTCGACCTTCCTAGTTCACCAGAAGCTTCATTTAACAGTTCTCTGTATTGTTATTGTGCAGGAAAACACATTACATCAGTTGTCTTTGCTTTCACAGAGCCTGTGGGCAGAGAAGATGTTCAGGGGAACCTGATGAGAGGGGGGGAATGCAGGGGGAAGACACAGAGACAGAAACAGCATCCATTTGAACTAATATGGCAGCTTCACTAAAATGTGGCATAATCAAAACATATTAATAAGCAAATGTCTAAACCTTATACAAAACCCAATTTCAACTGCATATATACTATTGAATCATTTATGTATAAGATTCATCATAAAAGTAATTAATACTCAATATTATTACTAAAGTGAAAAAATATAAAACTAAAAAACATTTCCTCACCAGAATGCAGTCCAAACTAATAAGCAATAGAGGGTGTGGTCTGATTGGGAAACAGCCTTTACAATGATTTCTACATATATTATATGTACAGACACACACACATTTGCACATGCACACACACACACAGACCCACACACACACTGCATGGTAAAGGCATTTTGTGGTAAAGGATTCGTTGTAATTTCATGCAAATTGAGGGCATGCATTGTAAAGTTGTACAACCATCTGGACAGGTGGAAGCTGGCATGATAGCCTGCTTCCACTTGTTATATACAGTTTCCTGTCCCCACCGCTCCTGACCGAGACTGGCAGGATGTCTAAGCTAATAAGGAATAAATGGAGTGATCTTTCAGTATGTGTTGCATGTAACAAAGGCTGGTGCAATCAAAAGTACAAGAACATACTCCCTCTTGACCTATATTTCTTTGTTATTGGCTCTCACAAGCTCAAATACGGGGTATTAATAATGTTCTTCTCCACACAAAATTCTTTTTTTTTAACTTTTATTTAATAATTTATTGTTTTCATATATATCACACTTTGCATATAATCATTTCATTTCTTTTTTCAACACACTGCATGTACATTGCTATAAATGTTATCGTTATTTAAAAACCTTATATAATCTATATATTCCATCTAATTTCAACACTTGTATAGCAACAACTGAAATTGTATAAGGAAACAATTAAACAGCCCCCCACATGCTCACAACTCTCTCATCTACAACCATATCACTAACACACTACACACTGTCACTCCACATCCCAGAACAACACTGAATGCACAGATGGAAAGAACGGGGTGATAACATCAACCCGCGGTTGCTGTGCTGGTAACTGGGGTGTCACACTCTATTATTTTATAATTTATAACGGGTGAAGGAAGGGGGAATCGGAGAATAAAAAAGATAATGGGAGAAGAAAAATTAAATTTTTCCATGCGCCCCCTGAGATATCTTACATTTCTCCTCCTATCTACTTTAAAAGCAAGAGAATGCTCCTCATTGGTCCGTGTCATAAAACCATTACCTCAAGTGCAAACAATGCAAAAAGAATAATCACATTTATACGGTCCGGGGCATCGCTTTAACAGATTGAAAGGAATACCCAAAGATTCACTGCTACTCACCAAACAGAGAATATTTCAAGACATGCGCCCCTAAGAATGTTGGGCATTTATGTTATTTTAGAGAATGAGACCCAATGCAACCTATATATTATACTACTAGGCGTCCCAAAATGTGTATATTGAATCAACCTTCAAACATTCACATCGAGTGAGACAGAAAGAAAGAAAGGGCAGAATCATGCTAGATAGTATAAATGTCATATTGTGGGTATTACGTCATCTTTATTCCAATATCCTCACCCAGTGATGCGTTATGCTCAAGCACCTAGCCATAGTGTAGGAAATTACCTGTGACTACTATATCTGTCACCCTGCTAAAGACACTCCATCCAGGGTGTTGGGGACAATAGTGTCCGAATGCTGTAAATTTATAGTTGCAGAAGCGGACTCCTCAAAATAAGAACCTTCAAATATCTAGGATATACATAACAGAAAAAACTGTAAGGCCTCTCTTTTGTTTAGCAAGTCACCCTGATTTAATAATGGTGATTGTTTGAATGACAATAAATGTTTGTATATCAATTACCTTTCCTACGGATCCTATAAGTTTCCACAGTAGTCCATAAGGGGGTACTGCCACTACCCTCCTAAAGATCCTGGGCTTTTGATACAAAATACTTCAGTATTCTTGCTGGTATGCTCCTAAAAATATTGTAAAGGAGGCAATAGTATTAATAGGTGGACCTTAATCTAATTTACAACAAAGACGTATTCAAATGTCAGTCACGTTCCTTACCGCTTACTACTCCTTATGGGACATGGTTCTCCCTGCTTCAACAAGCTCTCTGTATGGAGGCAATGGTTGCTGAGTGATAGATCTTGCTTAGAACCCCTTTGTAAGAAATTATGGAGGTCCTTAACACCTTTGGTTTCACAGACGCAGACTTCACAGCACTGATAGGTGACACTCCTAGTACTAATCAGAGAGTGACACTATTGGGTGCTGAAAATAGTGAATAGACATCACTGTTTAATTTAGGGTAAAAGCAAAAAGAATGGAGTCACATGCGACATTCATGCTGGAGTACCTTCGGGCAGGGGTGATTGCATCTGGATTGCGGGTACGTAATGTGCCAGCACTCTTTGTGGAACTACGTAAATTCCTAAAAAATGGTCTCACATAGGAAATAGATGCTCCAGAGATTGGATGATTCTTTTTGTAGAGACGACTATAGAACTAGTAGCTGCTCTAAATCAAGAAATCCAAGAGTTAGAGGATAAGTTGAGGAGCGCAACAGCAGTGGAGAAGGCAAAACTTAAATTGGAAAACCTAAATAGAGAATTGCATGACTTTGAGGAGTATTTGATTAAAAAAAAGACGGACAAGCTAAAAAAAGATATTAAATAATTTACGCAGGAAAAAGCGTACCCATATTTGAGGGCAAACTATTATCAAGAGTGGCATAATTAACCAGCGGCCCAATCATATGGATACAATCAAAAAAAGAAGTTTCTAACATTTTCAGACTCAAACTCATCGGATTCAGAAGCAGAAGGACCGAATAACTTTGAAGGGCAATTCTTGGGTAGTCTGTCCGATATAGATTCTGTTGCAAGAACAAAGGATCGCATATACAACATTGCATGTGTTACAGTTAGTAAATGTTTTTAATTCACAACGGATATTCTCAAAACAAAACTCTTTGCCTTCAATTGTAAAATCACTTGCAGTACAATTTCCACATTTCGCGTGTCCTGTGAGGGGTTGGAGCCCCCAGTGATCATTGAGGGTACAGGGAGGTTTTTTGATGGGTAAGGCTGCACAGACCAGGTGATCTTGGATATTTTTGCTTTTCCTAAATGCAAACATGGGGCGTTCTATATTCAGAGTGCCCGGATTTAGTACATTTCAGTGTTTTAGACTGGATTTACGTACAGGGTTAGAGACTGGGGAGAAGGTAGTGACACAGACCAAACGATTTTGGCATGGTCTTGTTATGGTTTCAAGCAGAACCTCACGTGGGCAGTACCAAGCACGTTTCATGGCATTTCAGACCAATCTCCCAGGATAACCTCTACTGCTAAGTTTGTTGCGTAGTAGCTTTGCCTCGTGGAAGTAATCCTCCTTCAAGGAGCAATTCCTTCTAATGCGTAGGAACTGGGAATACGGTAGTGAGTCACCTAACGCCCTGGGGTGATGGCTGTCATACCGTAATAGGGTGTTGCGTTCTGTGGGTTTGCGGAATAGACTGGTGATGAGTACACCCTCTCTATGTGTGGTGTTAAGGTCAAGGAATGGGATCGATTGTTTATCCCGTGTCAATGTGAATTTTAAGCCGCCACAATTGTTATTAAGCCAGTGTAGGAAAGCTCTAGGGTTTGTTCAGTGTCCTGCCAAATCATGAAAATGTCGTCTATATACCCCTTCCACTGTTTAACACCAGTATGGAAGGGGTTGGTGGCGGACATAATGTGGTTCACCTCCAAGGAGTCCATATACAGTATAGCTAGATTTGGGGCAAAAACTGCCCCCATTGAAGTACCTTTAACCTGTTGGTAAAATTGGTCCTCGAATTTGAAAAAAATTCCTGGTTAGACAAATCTCTAGGAGTTGAAGTATGAAATCAGTGGCAACTGGATGGGGTCATGGGCGTTTGTTACGGAAAGTTTCCATCACAAGTAGAGAGTCTATCTGAGGAATATTCGTGTACAGCGACTCGACGTCCAGTGTGCACAGAGTATCAATTGTGGGGTCAAATGGGTGGTTCTCAACCATATTTATCATTGACATGCTGTCACGTATGTAACAGTCAGTGAGTGGTACAAAGTCTCTAATGAAAAAATCTACATATTGGCCCAGAGGCTCTAAAATAGACACACAACCTGAGACAATAGGGGGGCCAGGAGGTCTATCCAGATTTTTGTGCACTTTGGGCAAGGTGTAAATCACTGGGGTCCATGGTGATTTGATATTGAGATAACGATGTTCGTGTTTGCTAAGGAAGTCCTGCTCTAGGCCAACATTGGTAACCTGCAGAATCTAAGTTTGGAGTTCTTTAGTGAGGTTGGTAGGTAATTTGCAATAATGGTCTGTATTAGCCAATTTGTGGTTGATTTCATCCTCTACCACGGCAACCCCGTCCGCTGCGCACGGCGGTTATCTCTGAGCCCCTCTTGCCCATCCTCTTGTCCTTTTTAAATCACGCAGTCACTGCGCCGTGTTTTTATGCTTAAATATGGTCTAATACCCGCAACAGAACCTTTCTCCTCACTCACTGCGACGTTCTTGATCTATTTCTCTCTTTTTTCTCCTCCACGTATCCACCGCGCCGCAATTTTCTTGTTTATTAAAATACTAGTTTGCTACCATAAAAGCTCATACTGCTGAATGTATTGATACCTTATCGACATGACACGATTGTTTTGACAAAGCGTTAAATGTATGCAGTCGCGCTAACTCCTAGACTTATTATCTCACTCAGTCACTTACTCCTTCTCACTGCACCACGTGATTCATTATTACCACTGTTTTTTACCAATGCGTCTTGATAATTCTTTGAAGCAAAACATTTTTGTTCAGACTAGCTTGTGCTCTCTCGAGGCTGTATACCGATGATATACACCCCCCCTAATTTTCTCCTGATGTCTTCTTCCTCCCTTCTCTTGACCTATGTCTAATTTATAGTTATCTTAGGCACTTATATACAGGCATGCTAATATAATGTCCTGAAGATGATCCACGCATTGCTCACATGGATTGAAATGCCGTCGACACCTTAAAACGCCTCATGCACTAAATGTGATGTCATTATTAACTGTGTAAAGACGTTACTTGCGATTTGTTTCTTAAAATTCAAAACAAACCGTAAGCGTTGCCTGAGCCTCTCTTAAATGTTCTCCCTATTTTATGTTTGTATGTTTGTGTAGTAGAATGCAGGCTTGTGTCCCACCTTTCAGTATTTGTGTTTGTTTATATCCAATAAACTTGCTGATAAATTAATTATTGAACCTCTATCCGGCTGGATAACCAATCCAGCACTGATTGGGTCTGTATTCATTTGTTACTTCCTATCCCTACCTCCATAGGGACCATTGTAGCGACCCTCTTATGTAGGACACCAGGAGACAGGCCGGATCCATTTATTTTAGAATGTTTGGAAATTGTATTGAAAAACAACTATTTTGTACCATCAAATCAAGGGGACCAGTATGGGCGCATCCTGTGCCCCTAGTGTTGCTAATATATACAGTGCAAATCTGAATTGAAACATTTTTTAACAAGGTGGCCCCTTCCTATGAGAATGTCAATAGGTGGCACAGGTTTATTGACGACATCTTCTTTATTTGGCGAGGAGATGAAACAACCCTGGCATTTTTCATCGCATTGCTTAATGCCAGTGATGATAATTTGAGGTTTACAGCCCACCACAGCACAAAGTCAGTTGAGTTCTTAGACATTTTGATCAGTGGCTAGGCTGGTAAAATCCAGGTGATTTTTTTCTGAAAACCCACGGCAAAAAATACGAATTTAACACATGAGAGTTACCACCCAAACTGCCAGAAAGACTCTATTCCGTTTGGGGAATTTTTAAGGATTAGACGTAATTGTTCAGACATAAAGGACTATGACAAACATGGGGAAGAGTTGAAAGTGAGACTCTTACAGAGAGGATACCCAAAAAGTCTGATTAGGACAGCTTAGAAAAGGGCACGCTACTACGATCGCGATGCCTTGCTGTGAGGCAACACTCGCTCGAAAAAAGAGAATCTTGTTTCTGTTATAAATCACTAGCCTTTGAATTTTAAAGTCAAGAAAGTGTTGGACAAAAACTGGCACATATTAAATATCGGTGACGATCGAGAAGCACTATAAAAACCTATTATAGCTTATCGTAGAAATAGGAATATTAAAGACAAATTGGTGCATAAGAGAAACAGACAGATCCCTCACGAGAGACAAACAACCATCACAGGCCCCCCTATTAAGGGGAACCACAGATGTGGAATGTGCAGGGTATTGAAAATACCGTGGTTACCCAATACTGGGAATACAGAGGAAGGAAAGGCAAACTAAGAGATTTCACCAATTGTAGGAGCTCTAATCTGGTTTATCTTATCCTCTGTCCCTGCAATAAGGGCTATGTGGGTGAAACAAGCCGCGAGTTCAGAACACAGTATAGTGAACACAGATCAGCGATCACAACTCCCAAATTAACATCCCCCATGGTCCAACATTGCATTGAGTTGAATCACAATGAAAGTGAGCTCAGATGGCTAATAATGGAAAAAGTTAAAAGCATCCCTGGAAAAGATATTACAGAAGTACGTAAAAGTCGAGAGACTTTTGGGATTTTTACGCTTGATTCGGTGAAGGAATGTCTCAATGAGGCGATAGTATGGCAGGTAACTTGATATTTGCAGCAAATTTAGTCGACCACACACCACGCGAAAAAATATAATTCATTATGTTAAAAGCAGAGGTCAGCTTTGCTTGGTAACTACATCATAGTAACCCCAATCTAAAATGGCGCCTAATAATATAATTGTAAAGCTTTTACTAATGTATTGACGTGAAATATGTGGAGTAGATCTGAAATTAATATGCATGTGGACTTTTTCAATCTGTGTGGTTTTTAGACACACAGCTTATCTAGATGACGACCAGTGATTATTAATACGCTACAACAGTAAAGTCCAATGAAGCATAGGACACTAGTCCAATATGGCGCCAGTTATGGAAAAAGCGAGGGGCGTATACATGCATAGAGAGTGTCAGAAGTGACGTTCCTTCCGGACCCCGAGCTATTGCAATGTCGTGTTGTGGCACAAAATTGGTTCCGGAGAGCCATATACTACTAGATATAAAGACGCCCGTTGCCACTAGATACAACTTTGCCTAATCGGAGTAGCAGTAGGAATGGTCGTTCAAGGCGGAGCTCCGTAGCTGGTGAGTACTATTGAGATGATAAACCCTGAAGGGACACGGGTTTCCCTGGTGTTAGGTTAAGTCTAATGAATATGGAGCTTGCGGCATAGAAGGGACAATTTACAATTTACAGACCATCATGACGCTCTATCACAGCTAAAGCTGCTAACTATTTCTTAGGAGCACTCTGCGAGTTAAAGGAGGACTGCGGCTCAGATGCCCTCCAAACACAAAAAGTGTATATATCACAGTCATTCCTTAGCTAAGCGATTGGTCAGAGTTGAGGCTCTCATCATTACAGCTAATAAATACACATGGAAGAAGGCAGGAACACTCTACAATTAGTGAGTGGGGTACTAGTCACAGTACAAAACTATATATACCTTATTGCATTTCATGTTTTATGTGTGTAATTGATAGAGATCAGGGTACCTAAAATAAACCCACTACCACGGATAGAGTAATTTCACAGTTACACGCACATACATTCATCATACGCTAGGGCCCATTTCACTAACATACGCTCAAATACTCTACCAGCATAAGACCTGTGGGAAGAAAACCCTGCATCTATATCTAGGACGATAGGATCTGATTATAGTGGTTATCCTTAATCATACTCTACACAATCTATACAACAATAATCAAAATGTACCCAATAATTGACAAGAAAGAATATTCAACACCATGTTTTAAAGTTATATTGCTTTATCTAAAATTAGTCAAAGTAAAATCAATCAGAATAAATCATTTCTCATAGTTACCTATTCTAACTAAGTGTCAGAACGGGCAGTCTCTCGGTAAAGTCTCTCTCAGGACAGAGTCCTCAGCATCGAACCTCAGCAACGCGTGAAGGCGGCCAAAGGAGTGGGGAGAGCCCTCCCTAAACTAACAGTTTTTATAATGGAAAATACAATAGAAACACACATAAAGTTGGCAGGATAAACTGTGTCACTGAACAGAACGAGAAGGAAGGGATGTAACTTTGCAACATCTTGAAATCTCCGCTCAGGAAAAGTCACAATACGTAAACCACGGAACAGGAACCAAGAAACAGAAACTATTAAAGTATCCATCTCGTTCATTTCCCTCGGCAACCCGGCTTCAGCACATTGTTCATTTCAGAAGCTCCTTTGTTCACCAAGGACAAATCTTTTCTTTTTGGAGATCCTCCAAACTGCTGATGTCCTCATGGAAAGTTTCATAGAAGGACTACGGTCAGTTGTCTTCAACCGATTTCCAGCAGGGGTCTCTCTTGCCACATCACAGAAATATTCACTCGAGGCCAGGCTCTCAAATCAGCCAACAAGAATTAGGCCTCCATAGGCCACAATAGACCATCTCAATTTAAAAGAAATAAAAACAACGTTAATACAACATAATGATTAAACAGTGTTAACCCCACTAATACCCTTATGTGTATGCATTTATCTAGCTTTGTGACATAAAAAGCATTAATTCAGACAGCGTTTTGTGCTCAAAATAAATAGCACACAGCAACGTTTAAACATGAAAACTTGCACGTTATTGTAAATACATGAACAGCACACATAAGCTAACCCTCATGTAACTTTCTCTTGTGTTAAGACAAACAGGTTGATTAGTGAAACATACTTACACAAGACAAATAATTAATTGTTAATTATTAATAAATTAATAAAACGCATAGACATGCCAGAGCTTCAAAAGCCCCAGAATTTTCTAAAAGAAAACTCTGCTCCAGCAATCCCCCCTTTGGTGATTTTATCACCAAATAAACCCAAAAAAAAAATGTAGTGAAAATTTAGTCCCATTTTAGGAAATCAGAAATGTCTCTTTCCTTTAGACAACATTAAACACCAGTCACTCTTTCATCATCTCTCTTTGTCTCTAAATAAACACTCTCCCTCAATTCTTCTAATTCAATCTCTTCTGGTTCTCTTTTTGAAATTTTTGAATTCTTGTTTTTCTTTTCATTTTTCAATCTCTCTTTCCCTCTCCTGTTTTTACAACACACACACACCAATCTCAGTATCAGTAAAGCAACAATTATACAAGACAAAGGAAACAATATTCTACCTATAATAGTACTACCTATTTTTGCAATAAAATCCTTAACAGCTATCATTTTATTAGCTAGTTTAGTCCATAAACTCCCAGTTTCAAGTGGTACTAATTCTTCATGCAAATCAGTAATATTTTTGATATAGACCTTCAGGTCTTTACTTTCGTCAGGAATGTAAGTGCAACAATGTTGAACTTTCAAAATTCCACAAACTCCACCCTCCTTAGCCAAAAGAATATCAAGGGCAAGTCGATTTTGCATAGACATGGCACGTACGGCACTTAATTCCGTATTTAGCAAAAGAAACCCTCCTGCGGTATTTGTCGATAAGCGATCAACCACTGTGGACAGTTTCCGGATTCCATAAGCATTTAAAGAAATTCCCACTGCTGGAATTAAAACCCCAAAAATGTCACCCACAATTTCAGACCAGGTTCCTCTCTTAAAACGTGTTAATAGATTAATGTCTTCTACATCTTTTACTTTATCCGTATGAAAAATCTTAGGAAAAACCAGGCCCACATAACACGTGCCATACCAATGGTCAGGCAACTTGTAATAAGCCTTGTTCCCACAAACATAGTATACTCCTGGAAAAATCGTATCTTCTCCACCTCTGAAACCCCAACCTGTCGCAATGAAGTATGTATCATGGCACTCACTAGTTCCCACAAAATATGTATCATATTGGGATTCCCTTCTGGTAATGCATAGTTTACCCTTCTGCGGTGCATCTAGAGCCAAAGTTGGACTAGCCCCATTCCTCAACTCCTTTCCCATTTCAATGTCCCAAATTGTCTCACTCACTTCATATTTTCCCCCTTTCTCATGCATGTTCATTCTCCTTTCTTCAACCATATCCAGGAAAGCTTTCTCCTCTCCTTTCAAATTGCAAGTTAAATTATTCTTAAAAATGTAATCTAATGTTAGTCCGTTTTCTTCAATAAAAATTTCACCAAAAGTGTTAACTTCTTTAGCTGGATTCAGCTCTTTGTTCATCGGCAAGTGCCCAAAAATACTATCTCTGTTAGACATCTTATAATCTATTTTCCCTAACAAATAAAAAACACTACTTAAAATACTACAAGAAATACCATATGTAGCTGGCAAATGGTGATAAGTAACACCCTCAGAGACGGATGCAGGTAACTGCATACAGACATAGCAATCCCTTACTTCCATTGTCTTCACATATTCATATAACAGTTTAGAAAAAACATTACTAGAAAAATTATTAATTGACCTATCTTTGTGTATGTAACTACTACTTCTAATTGGGACTACTTTTTGTGAATTCTTCTCTTCATTAGTCACATTTGCTATATCCATTCCAAATTCTACTCTAAAAGTAACTAATAAAATTAAAACACCCCATAGAAGCATTAATAATCCAGTACAACAGCAGCACATTTTGCACCACCTCTTTAAAAAGGCACATCTATTTCTATTCTCCTCTATGTTAGCCATTTTAGTTTAGCTTCTACTACTCCACTACTGTTTGAATTTCTTCAATTCTTCTGCAACTCTTCAGCTTTCAGTTTATCCAAATGACTTCCTTATTCACTTGATCCAAGTGAATCCTTCTTTCATTCAGTTTGGATACTTGTCATTTTTCACTTCAATTTCTTCAACATCAAACTGTATCAGATCTCCAACGTCGGAATCCTCAGTACTCGACTCTTCTCCAATGTCCGTCAAGAGTACTTTCAGAATTTCACCAGTATCTTCCTCAACCACTTTTCTCAAGACCACTTCCGGATTATCTCGAGTCACTGTTTCTTCTTTTCCTTCCTCAGACAGTGTCACATAAGACCATTCCGGTGATCTGTACTTTTGGTTGGGTCTTTTAACTCTTCTTATTTCTACTGGTTCTTTTGATTTCTTTGATTCTTTTTCTTCAGCTCTCGAAGTTTGGCTTGATACTTCATTCACTTGTTCAGCTTTTGATGAATTTGCTCTTATTACTCTGTATCTCACCCTTTTCACTCGGTTGTTAGGCCAACGATCTCCTTTCACAACCTTTTTCAGTCTCAATTCTTTTATTTTCTTTTCTCCAATCGAAGTTCTCTTTCTCAGAACTCGACCTTCTGTTTGTTCATCTTCATCATCTGTTTCAAGTGCCTCTTGTTTCCGTTTCCCAGTAGCTTTTCTTTTCTCCACAGATTTTTCCACCACTGTTTGAGACTTCCCTACTTCTGTCCCTCCTCGGGTCTCCGACACGCAATCTTCTTGCTGTCTATTTGTCCCTTCACCTAGCTCCTCACCAATGTTCCCTACACCTCCTCGGGGGTCTTCCGCAATCTGTCCCTCTCTATCTTCTTCTGACCCTGTCTCTTCAAGAATAATCTCAAGTGGTTCTTCAATCTCCTCCTCTTCTGATTCAGGAGTGGGTTCTGTGTGTTTTCTTTTTTCTTTTCTTTTACTCCCACTGCTACTTGAAACTTCAGGCTCTGTAACAGAATTCGATTCTCCCTCTGATACTCGCAGTGAATCTCTTGAAGCTCTCTCTGCTTCTTTTCTCACTGATTCTGTATCTTCAGGATCTTCACCATCACTGGAATCTGACTCTTCATAATACTCTTCACCAGTTCCCTCTCTCGGGCTTGGAACTCTCAGAGTATGACTTGCATGTACCCAGTGCTTCACTCCAGCACACTTTACTGCAGTCGTTGTAGTCAGAATAACTTGTCTCGGCCTTCCCCACCTTGGAATCAAGCAATTTCTTCTTCTGTGCACCTTAATCCTCACCCAGTCACCTGGACTCAGATCATGGGCTTGCTTCTTCTCAAGTGTGGTAGCTTCTTCTCCAATCTGGTGAAACACAGAATGAACTGCGTCAGCCAGGCCTTTACAGTAATCCAAAATCATGTCATCAGTTATTGACACCAACTTATTCACAGGCACGAATGCATGGCGCATAGCACGTCCCATGATTATTTCATGCGGGCTCAAACCAGTAGTTCTATCTGGAGTAGATCTCATTGTCATCAGGACTAGAGGTAACACGTCTGGCCATTTCATGCCAGTGGCTAAACACATTTTTCCAATTCTATTCTTGATTGTGCCATTGATCTGCTCAACCACACCAGAAGCCTCTGGTCGGTATGCACAATGTAGCTTCTGCTGTATTTTCAATGCTTCACAAATTAAACCAATGAGTTCATTTTGAAAGTGTCTACCTCTGTCAGACTCAACTGTAACTGGAAACCCGTACCTAGGAATCAACTCCCTCAACAGTAATTTCGCCACTGTTAATCCATCATTTCTTCTAGTCGGGTAAGCTTCCACCCACCTTGAAAACAAACAGACTACCACTAGAACATATCTCAGTCTGTTCACTTGGGGCATCTCAATGAAATCAATCTGCATTCTTGTAAAAGGACCTCCTTCTCTGCCTATTGTCCCCAAACTTACCACCGTCTTTTTCCCGGTGTTAAATTGCTGACAAATCAAACACCTTTGACAGATGCTCTCCGCAATAGTTCTAAACTTTGCATTGTACCAGGTTTGTTTAAAGGACCTTACCATTGCGTCCCTCCCCAGATGTCCCTGACCATGATACATCCTTGCCATTGATGACAAAATTGAGTTTGGCATTACTGGTCTGCCATCTCTGTAGACCCAAACATGGTCTGTTTCTCTTGGAGCACATCCTGCTTTAACCCAATCTTGTCTCTCTTCCTCTCCTGCCTCATCTTGTAACTGCTTTACTTCATCCCACGTTTCTAGGACATTAGTAAACATCACAGATAGGAGAGACATTTCCTCCATCCTACTCCGGTTAATAGATTGGTTGGTCTTAGCACAATACTGCGCCACATCGTTGGCAAACCTGTTACCAACAGTGGTAAAATCATCCCCTGAAACATGTGCGGCACATTTTACAACCGCTAACTCTTTAGGCAGCTGTATCGCCTCAAGCAATTTTCCAATCAACTCAGCATTCTTTATCGGGGTTCCACCCGATGTCAAGAAACCTCTTTGTAGCCACAGTTGGCCAAAGTCATGCACCACTCCAAATCCATACTGACTATCAGTCAACACGGTTGTTCTCATATCTTTCCCAATCTCACAAGCTCTTGTCAATGCCACTAATTCAGCAACTTGCGCAGATTTCACTCCTTTCAATGGTGATGCTTCCATGATCTCTGAAACTTTGCACACTGCATATGCTGCACATAGCACACCATTATCATTTCTCAGGCATGATCCATCCACAAACAACACATGGTCATTCTCAGATAAGGGAATATCCTTTATGTCTGGTCTCGGTTTTGTACAGTATTCAAGTACATCCAAACAATCATGATCATCCTCCATCTTTATACCCACATTTTCAATATCCGGCAAGAGTGTCGCTGGATTCACATTCACACATCTCTCAAGAGTCACATTTGATGCTCCCAGAATCACTTTTTCATACTTAGTCAGCCGACTATGTGACATATGCTGAGTTCTGCTTCTTGTCAAAAGAATTGCCACATTGTGAGGTACGAATACCCTTACAGGATACCCCATTATGATCCCCTCACTCTGTTCCAGGCTTCTGCATGTCACAGCTACAGCCTTCAGACAACCTGGTAACCCCACGGCTACAGTGTCAAGTGTCGATGAAAAGTATGCAATAGGCCTTCTCAATTGCCCATGTTTCTGGATTAACACTGAAAGTGCACATCCATTTCTCTCACTGCAGTACAGTTCGAATTCTTTTTCATAGTCTGGCATACCCAAAGCTGGAGCCTCACACATTTTAGTTTTGAGCTCCTCAAATGCTGCCAGTTGTTCTGCATCCAGATCTAATGGATCTGTCATTTCACTTTTTGTCAGCTTAATCAGTGGCTTTGCTATCAGGGAAAAATTAATTATCCACTGACGACAATATCCCACCATTCCCAGGAACATCCTCACTTCTCTCTGGATTTTCGGGGCTTTCATTTCTCTGATTATTCTGATCCTGTCAGTAGTCACTTTTCTCAGACCTTTTTCAATATTATGTCCAAGATAATGCACCTCTTCCTTGCAAAATTGCAATTTGGCTGGAGATACCTTTAACCCTCCATCTGCCAGATGATTCAGTAAAGCTATGGTATCCACTTCACAAGCTTCACGTGTCTTTGATGCCACAAGTAGGTCATCAATATACTGTACTAACACTGAGCTCTCAGGCATGATCAAACTTTCCAACGATTTCTTCAATAACTGATTGAATATCGAAGGACTCTCCGTATACCCCTGTGGGATACGACACCATGCTAAAATACGCTGGCCAAACCTAAATGCAAAAATCGGCTGGCTGTCATGATGCAATGGAATTGAAAAGAACGCATGACACAAATCAATCACTGTATACCACTCAGCATCATGTGGAATTTGATACAGAATCACTGATGGATTTGGCACAATGGGACAACATGCCACCACAATTTGATTAATTTTTCTCAGATCTTGCACGATCCTGAACTTGCCATTAGGCTTTTTCAGTCCCATTATCGGTGAATTACACGGACTACTCAGTAGTTCTCTCAGAACTCCCTGCTGAATCATTTTCTCAATTATAGGAGTTATCCCTTCAATTATTTCTGGTGTCATTTTGTACTGAGGAATGTTAGGATATGTAATTCCCTCTTTCACTGCAATTTTCACTGGATCTACATTATTCATCAATCCCACATCCTCTCCTGTAAAATCCCAAACTGCTCTTTTCACTGTGTCTCTCAGCACTTGAGGCAAATCCTCCGGATTGAACACTGGAAATGCACCAATTAACTCATTTTCTCTATTCTCTAGAGTCATTCGGTAGAAAACATCATCATCCGGTGTCTCAAAAGCTATTCCATCTGGTGTACAAAAAATTGTGCAGTTCATTTTACACAATAAGTCCCTACCTAACAGGTTCACTGGACTCGTATCACAGACAATAAATCTGTGCATGTCTGAGAATTTCCCTATCTGTACTCTTACTGGTTCAGTAAGACGTGTTCTGATCTGTGTATTGGCTACACCAACTACTTGGATTGCTTCATCCGAGAGAGGAAGATTTCTAACATCTGTTGACCTGACAGTTGATCTTGTCGCACCTGTGTCTACCAAAAAAGTAACACTCTCCTCATTTATTTTCCCATCCACAAATGGTCCTGCCTGGTCTATTTCTAGAGTTGCACCAAGTATGCACTCTTCTTCCTCTCCTCGGCACCGTCAATAATCACCCTCAGACTCACTCCCTTCACTTTTTAACAAGTACTGCTGTACTTTGTTAGTACGTCTTTGTTTGTTTACCTGCTCATCATTGAAGAATCCTGAGTCCTGATTGTACTTTTGTACCCCTCTATTCTGCGGTAAGGGCGGTTTTGGCTCTTGACTCTGCTGCTGTCTCACAACTTTCTGCTGTTGTTGCTGCTGGTTATTCCCATCATTCTGCACCTGTTGATTTAAGGATTTACCCTCATTATTCACTAATGGTGGATTAGGACATTCAGATCTCCAATGTCCCAGTTGGCCACAGTTGTGACAAGGGAACTTCTTTTTTGCCTCTTCAAGACTTCCCCTTCCTTTTCCTGCAAATCTCGGTCTATTTCCTCCATTATTTCCTGGATTATTTGCCTGTTCCACTAACTGTGCTTCCTTTCTTTCTGCAACTTTCACTTGTGCCCACATTGCTTTCTCTTTCAGCTTTCTTTGCTTTGCTTCAATTTCATCACTGAAATATTTTGCATGTCTCAAAATCTCATCTACTTTTTTACTCTGCCAATCCACTGTGTGTTCACGAATTCTCTCACCAATTTCAGGTCTAAGACCATATACAAATCTGTATACAAAATGACTCAAATCCTTGTCACCCAGGTGTTCATCTCCACTGAATTGTTTAAAAGCCAGTATCAGCCTCTCGTAAAAAGCATGAACTGATTCTTTTGCTTCCTGTTGTGTTCGATCTATCTTAACCCAGTCTGTCTCTTTTGGAGGAACTTTACTCTTCAGGTATACCATCACCTGATCATACTTCCTCATCACTTCTGGATCTGGTGCCCCTGTTCTTGAATCTCTTGGATATTCCTCAGTAGGCCAACTCACAACTATTTTACACTCAGTCCACAAGTCTGCTGGAACAATTATATCAAACAGACTATTCAGGTCAACCCACAGCACTTTTGACAATTTCACAAACCTATCTACCTGCCTATACCACTCGACGGGCTTTTCTCTCAATCGAGGGAAATCATTCGTAAATGATAAAATATCCTGTCTGGTCCATGGAACATGTACATATCCTCCTCCAGGTATTTCTCTCATCGGATAATTCTCCACTGGTTTCTCTTTTTCTCTCACTGGAAATGCTGAATAAGTTGTTCTATCCTCAGATTCCTCTCTTTTCTTATACCACCTATCCTTCCACTTTTCTACATCACCCCATCTACGCAATAATGCCACCATTTCTTTAATCTGTCCTGTTCTACCCGAAGTATTCAAATTTTCAATGTCTTTCTCAGTGAAATCCATCCTGTACGTTTTCTGCAAAGCCTTTACTCTATCAATGTCAACTCCTTGCTCATTTGCTATCGCTCTTAGTCTATCATGAGTATTTCTTGCTCTCCATGTTATGCTCTTGCACATAAACATTAATTCACCATCATGATGACTCTTCAGGATTTCTGTTGGAACTGTTCCTGTCACAAGCTCTTCTAATTCTATACGTAACTTAACCACATCAATAACTTGTGAATCTTTATCCTTTTTCTGAAGAACTTTCATCCAATCGTTTAAATCGTCCACTGTTATTTCTGCAGTTTTTCTTACTGGAACCACTTTTTTCTGCGGTTCTAAAATCGGCATCCCTGAACAACTAGGTTCACTGACATCCAATAATTCACTACATGTGTCATGTCTGGTTTGTCTCAGGTCACTTCTCCCTGTCCTTTTTTCTGAATCTCCTGAAGGACCAACTGAATTTGTCGATTCATTTGCAATATATGGAATTAGCAGTCCATTCTCACCTGCTCTCTGTTTGTCAAACACAGGCATTACTGGACCTATAGTTACAGGTACCGTAACAGCTTCCAGATTCTTCGTTAACTCTCTAATCTTCTCAGCTAATTCTGTTGTTGTTTTTGCTAATTTTCTAGCATTTTCCTCACTACCTCGACTCTCTCTCTCCCTAAAAGAACTACTACCTCTTGATTCAGGTGTCATTTTTTCTTTCTCAACTGTATCTCTTATCGGAGAAACAACTGGTGTACTCTCATCTGGTTCTGTTCTATATGGAGGTGGTCTCTTGTAAATCATGTCATTTAAGACCTCATCCTCATATTCTCCATACCTTCTCATGTCTGACTCAGAAGCTCTTTCTGTCGAAGGAGCAGAAGCTTCAACTGTTCTCATTGGATATAATCCCTCTGACATACAAGCATCTCGCCATCTTTTCATTCGATCATGATGTGTTTCCCGATCATGTCTCCTCCCAAACATGTACCTGTAATACCCTCCGGACCTTTGCTTTTCTCGGTCATGAACTTCTTCTTCCCATTCCACTAAAGCCTCGAACTGTGTAGGTCTCGGCTTCGGGTCAAGACATAACATCTTTTCCCGTAAGTTTCTCAACACGGCCAAATTAAATGAACCATGTTCTGGAAATGCTAGAACACCATCTTCTTTAGTATACTTAACCCAATTCTGCAACCATATACAGGTATGCAATCCATATTTCACAGCCATGAAGGATGCAGGTGTTTTCGCTGGAGGTAACAATTCACCCTCTCTTGTTTTAACCTCTTTATCCTTGCTAAACCACTTTTTAACTTTTCCAAAGAACGTCTTTTTCTTTTTCTCTTCTTGGTAATACATTTTTGCAAGCGCTTATCAAACTCTCTACCCTCTCCGTATTATAAATATACAATACGAGTTTCTCAACCAATAGCAGCGCGACTCACACTAACGCACCAATCCTGGAGCGTCTACGTCACTAGACAGCTTTTCCAATCCCTGCGCGACTCACACTAACGCACCAATCCCAGCGCGAACCCTATTCTGATTCACTATCCAATCAGTGCGCGGACCTTCTGACGTCAACAGTCGCTGCAGTCTCTGTCTCCTGTCTCTGTCACTCGTCTACCCCTCCTTTACAAAACTCTCAGTAGACTTCGTGTGTCAAAATTTCTACAAAATCTATTAGTTACAACATAAAAACATCTCCATTGTCTGCTTCGCTAACCACAGAATAGTAAAAAAGAGTCTATTTCTCAAGAATCAACAACTTTCATACATCGCATAACTGTTTCCTCTAGGACTTATCCAAAGAGTCTTACAGTCAATAAATGTATATGCATTCACGCACATTCACACGAGAAAAATATAGTACATGCACACAGAATCCTGCTTCTCGAGAACAGCACAACCTGTCTCTGTACAGAATTATAACTCAACAACTAAGCAGCTTACCTCTGCCCAGTTCCTCAAACAAGCTCAGAGAATACCTATTACTCCTCCCGCGATAAGCTTTAACGGAAATCCTTACGGATCCCTGGGACTTAAGACCAGAGTTTCACAGATAACCTTCACTACGATTCACACTCCTTATATACCAGAAATGTCTAATAGTAACATACGACGATGTCACTGATTCCGAACCCAGACAATGTGAACGCGCAACTTCAATTGTCACACGTAATTCCGTACAATCCCGTCTTTCCCGAGAGCAGCATATACACTTTCTCTGCCCTACTACGGAACTGTTTCCACAGCTTCCAAATTCCAGAAGCACTACATATAACTCAACATTACGACTCCAACATATAATATTAGTACGAATACCAACAACATCAAAATAAATCAATAATCAATAAGCTGATTTACAAGCAATCTTATCTTATCAGATCAAGACAACCATCTACAACCATCCTCTGCTACCAGAGAAATTGATAGAGATCAGGGTACCTAAAATAAACCCACTACCACGGATAGAGTAATTTCACAGTTACACGCACATACATTCATCATACGCTAGGGCCCATTTCACTAACATACGCTCAAATACTCTACCAGCATAAGACCTGTGGGAAGAAAACCCTGCATCTATATCTAGGACGATAGGATCTGATTATAGTGGTTATCCTTAATCATACTCTACACAATCTATACAACAATAATCAAAATGTACCCAATAATTGACAAGAAAGAATATTCAACACCATGTTTTAAAGTTATATTGCTTTATCTAAAATTAGTCAAAGTAAAATCAATCAGAATAAATCATTTCTCATAGTTACCTATTCTAACTAAGTGTCAGAACGGGCAGTCTCTCGGTAAAGTCTCTCTCAGGACAGAGTCCTCAGCATCAAACCTCAGCAACGCGTGAAGGCGGCCAAAGGAGTGGGGAGAGCCCTCCCTAAACTAACAGTTTTTATAATGGAAAATACAATAGAAACACACATAAAGTTGGCAGGATAAACTGTGTCACTGAACAGAACGAGAAGGAAGGGATGTAACTTTGCAACATCTTGAAATCTCCGCTCAGGAAAAGTCACAATACGTAAACCACGGAACAGGAACCAAGAAACAGAAACTATTAAAGTATCCATCTCGTTCATTTCCCTCGGCAACCCGGCTTCAGCACATTGTTCATTTCAGAAGCTCCTTTGTTCACCAAGGACAAATCTTTTCTTTTTGGAGATCCTCCAAACTGCTGATGTCCTCATGGAAAGTTTCATAGAAGGACTACGGTCAGTTGTCTTCAACCGATTTCCAGCAGGGGTCTCTCTTGCCACATCACAGAAATATTCACTCGAGGCCAGGCTCTCAAATCAGCCAACAAGAATTAGGCCTCCATAGGCCACAATAGACCATCTCAATTTAAAAGAAATAAAAACAACGTTAATACAACATAATGATTAAACAGTGTTAACCCCACTAATACCCTTATGTGTATGCATTTATCTAGCTTTGTGACATAAAAAGCATTAATTCAGACAGCGTTTTGTGCTCAAAATAAATAGCACACAGCAACGTTTAAACATGAAAACTTGCACGTTATTGTAAATACATGAACAGCACACATAAGCTAACCCTCATGTAACTTTCTCTTGTGTTAAGACAAACAGGTTGATTAGTGAAACATACTTACACAAGACAAATAATTAATTGTTAATTATTAATAAATTAATAAAACGCATAGACATGCCAGAGCTTCAAAAGCCCCAGAATTTTCTAAAAGAAAACTCTGCTCCAGCATAATTAAAGACTGTTGTGTGCTAAGGTCTAGTCAACAAGCTGCTGTTGAGGCCCACAGGGAGGGTTTTTGACCTTTCATATTGGTTTTACTCACTGGACACTCTTGTGTAGGTCTCTCTGATCAAGTGGAACCCAATTTGCAGGACTTCATTTTTTAGCCGTCTTTCCTGGCACCACATAACTTGCATCACCATCTAGCACACAGATCCATAAAGGGAATGTATAGGTGCACCGTGCCTAAGCAAACATCTGATAGGGTCTGTTTGTCCCTCAGAGGGTCCGGGAGCACCTAAAGACTGGCAATTTGCTGTCAGAAGGTAGAGAGTCTTAGTACTTTTAGGTAAGCTGCATGTCTTTGAAGGGGCTAAAACCCACTTTACTACCATAGTGTATTTCCTTTATCTCACCTTTTCTGACAATGTCACAAGTAGCTGCTGTTTTGGAAAAAATGTTAGGTCATAGACAGACTTGAAGAGGAGGAGAGTAGGACAGGCTCAGCAAAGATATCCGAGAGGGTGCAATCTAATACAGGTAGGGAGAACTGTATAATGAGGAACTTCAAGCATACCAAGGTGGAAGAGGGAACATTTTATGGAAGCAGTGATCAATTTCTTGTTTGAAAATGATGTTAAGATTATCCTGAAAGGGATGAGGAAAGACACTGGGTTCACAATCTCTAAATACAGTCTGGCCCACCCTTTGAAGGCAACACAAGGAACAATTATTATATGTATTAAA
The DNA here is from genome assembly GCF_964204655.1 of Triturus cristatus. Taxonomy (NCBI): domain Eukaryota; kingdom Metazoa; phylum Chordata; class Amphibia; order Caudata; family Salamandridae; genus Triturus; species Triturus cristatus. Next base: position 311,092,533 of record NC_140588.1, on the reverse strand, counting down.
ATTAATTTACTATCTGTCTGAGCCTATTTGTGTGTTTTACTTTATCAGGAGTGCAGTATGGAACTGGCTGTTGAAACTTTAAGTTCTGGGCTTATTGTCCATACAACTTCTCAGAGGCATAGGTTGGGAGCCCAATCTGGCTCAAGATGTGCTGCGAGAAATGCTTGGTGTGTGAGAGCACATGCGGACAAAGGTTAGGTCGTGGACATCCTGCTTACAATGGAAACATAGCTGATGACACAGCCATCACTAACTGGATGCTGGCCATGCGGAAGAATATGATATTATCAGAGTAAATATAGAGATGAATAACAGTCACCATTCAGAATTAATTTGATATTTTTACAGCTCAGTTCAGTGATCAACATTCGAGCATGTAATAGTGAAGGAAGTGGCCCAAATGTGGTCACCCGGGTCTCTCACGACCACCTCTCAGCCTTCCATACCAAATTCAAGGGCGTGCTAAGAGTACAAATGGGCGTGGGCAGCATCGCGCACTTAATTCATTTTCTAAAGCCTCTGAAGAAGGAAACTTGAAACGCGTCAGGCTAAGCGAACATGATCTGTAAACTGATCGGTATGCCTGAACTGTTCATACCTTTTAAAGCTTGAAGTTGAGCATTGGCTTAGGAGTGCTTCTCACCGGAGGGCATCAGGAAGCAGAATATATATATATATATATTCACTTAAAAAACCATAGGTTTCACACATGTTATAGTTAGCTGGGCATTTCACTCGTGAAAAACCAATGAAATTCCCCCGTTATAGTTAGCTGGACAACTATAACTCACGCGACCGCAATCCTCTGTTGATGCTAATACTGTATTTAGACACTTATTTACCCATGTCGTCTTCCATTAATTTTTAGCTATACATATATTACAAATATTTTTTTTTAAGAAAAACACATATGTCATCAGTGATGTAATATCTGACGTCATCAGCAGAGGATTGCGGTCGCGTGAGTTATAGTTGTCCAGCTAACTATAACATGTGTGAAACCTAGGGTTTTTTAAGTGAATTTGCAAGGTTTTTTAAATGCTAATTCCTAACTATAACGTGTGTGAAACCTATGTTTTTTTCAGTGAATTTGTACGGTTTTTAAAATGCTAAGTTATGTATTTATTTATTTATATATTTTTTTTAAGGTTTTTCACCGTGCGCTCCTACCCTAAAAGTCTCGGGGTGATTCGTCAAGCGGGGGCCGAGAAAAAGGGGGGGTCCCAAAACGCGTTTTCCCCATGCATTTTTCCATAGGACCTTTAGTCGCAGCTACAGCCCGAACGGCTGAACAGAATTACGTGAAATTTGGCAGAGAGGTAGCCATAAGGTCAAGGAAGTGCCTTTTGCAGGTCTGGTGTAAATCTGTTCAGTATTTCCTGAGAAAATAGCATTTAAAAGCATATTAACATCTATACGCGTGCACCGTGCGCGCACTGTGCGCGCACCCTGCCGTGCGCGAGCGCAATTCTGATTGGTTGTTAGATGTCGGTAAACATTCGAATCGGTCAAAACCAGGAAGTGTCGGCCGCCATTTTGTCTCTCGCAGTCTGAGGTGGTGAAAAAAAAAGGTGGAGAACGTGAAAAGGGGGCAGAGTGAACAGTTCCTGATCCCCTAGCCTTGGTCAGGGGGTCACAGAAGGACCCCCAAGGGAGAAAAAAACATTTTTTTTTTTTTTTTAAATCGCGAGGTGCGCGCACCGCGCGTGCACGGCACGCACTGCGAACCGTGCGCACACGGTGCGCGCACCTCGCGATTTAGAAAAAAAAAACATTTCACAGTGCGCGCATGGTGAAAAACCTGAAAAAAAAATGTATAAATACATAACTTAGCATTTAAAAAACTGTACAAATTCACTGAAAAAACCATAGGTTTGACACACGTTATAGTTACGAATTAGCATGTAAAAACCTTGCAAATTCACTTAAAAAACCATAGGTTTCACACATGTTATAGTTAGCTGGACATTTCACTCGTAAAAAACCAATGAAATTCCCCCGTTATAGTTAGTGCAGGCAACTATAACTCACGCGACCGCAATCCTCTGCTGATGACGTCAGATATTACATCACTGATGACATATGTGTCTTTATGAAAAATAAATATTTGTAATATATGTATAGCTAAAGATTAATGGAAGAAGACATGGGTAAATAAGTGTCTAAATACAGTGATGTAATATCTGGCGTCATCAGCAGAGGATTGCGGTCGCGTGAGTTATAGTTGCCTGCACTAACTATAACGGGGGAATTTCATTGGTTTTTTACGAGTGAAATGTCCAGCTAACTATAACATGTGTGAAACCTATGGTTTTTGGAAATCGAATTTTGGGAAGGTGAGCAACAATGAACTTACATGCTAACCTACTACAGGATTAACAGCGTTTTCATCTGGCAGCATGCACTATGCTAAGGACATTGTGGATACTACATCTACCATGATGCAGAGTGAACCAGGGGCGTGTATTTAAATGAGGCGCAGGTGCGCTTTGAAATGTTTGCTGCTTCCTGAATTTGCCTTGGATTTTAATGCCAGTGATCAAGGGAAATGCTGCCCGAAACATGTTTGTTTTTTAAGGCAAAGCTGAATAAATATGCTTGTAAGGACAATGTTTACGAGCCTTCCTTCTGCCAGCAAGATAGGAATTCATTGCCACAACGTGAGAGGCCCTCTAATGCAGAGTAACTTTTTTGTGGATACATATATATATATATATATATATATATATTACCTACTGGCGGTTGCCAGTAGGTAGTTATAGTTAGGACCGTGTTTCCATAGGAAATCCGCAACATTCTATTTTGAATAACTTTGGCGCCGATTGACGAATCCTGGCGAAATTTTCAAAATAGGTGGGGTGCTCCGCTCCGCTCCTATCCTGAAAGTCTTGGGGGGATTCGTCAAGCGGGGGCTGAGAAAAAGGGGGGGTCCCAAAACGTGTTTTCCCCATGCATTTTTCCATAGGACCTTTAGTCCAAGCTACAGCCCGAACGGCTGAACAGAATTACTTGAAATTTGGCAGAGAGGTAGTCCTCAGGTCAGGGATGTGCCTTTTGTAGGTCTGGTGTAAATGTGTTCAGTATTTGCTGAGAAAATAGCATTTAAATCAATATATATATCTATAAGCGCGCTCTGAGCGCGTACGGTAAGCTTACCGTACGCGCACGGTGCCGTGCGCGAGCTTAATTCTGATTGGTGGTTACATGACTGTAAACATTCGAATCGGTCGAAATCAGGAAGTGTCGGCCGCCATTTTGTGTGTCTCACACTGATGAACAAAGGAGGAGAACATGGAAAGGAGGCAACGAAGAGAGTTGCAGACCCCCTAGCGTTTGTCAGGGGGTCCAAGAAGGGCACAAAAGTATAAAAAAGACATTTAAATTTTTTTTTTTTAAATCGCGGGGTGCGTGTACGGTAAGCTTACCGTACGCGTACGGCAGAAAAAAATAAATAAGAAAAATAGAAGTAAAAAACAAATTTAAGTGTTTAGATATTAGGGGGCTCTAAAAAGAGCCGTTGTGTTTATGAAGTGTTTTTCGGTATATATATATATATATATAAATATGTATATATATATATATTATTTACTGGCGGTCGCCAGTAGATAGTTATAGTTAGGACCGTGTTTCCATAGGAAATCTCAAAATTCTATTTTGAATAACTTTGGCGCCAGTTGACGAATCTTCGCAAAATTTTCAAAACTAATGGGGCGCTCCACTCAGCTCCTACCCTGAAAGTCTCGGGGGGATTCGTCAAGCGGGGGCCGAGAAAAAAGGGGGGTCCCAAAACGCATTTTCCCCATGCATTTTCCCATAGGACCTTTAGTCGAAGGTACAGCCCGAACAGCTGAACAGAATTACTTGAAATTTGCAGAGAGGTAGTCCTCAGGTCAGGGAAGTGCCTTTTGCATATATGGAGTCAATCTGTTCTGTAGTTCCAGAGAAAATTGCAGTAAAAAGCACATACATATCTATAGCCGCGCACCGTGCGCGCACCCTAACGTGCGCGAGCGTAATTCTGATTGGTTGTTACATGTCAGTCAAGGAAGTGTGGCCGCCATTTTGTTTGTTTTCAGTGCGAGAGTGGAAAAGGAAGGTGGCGAACGTGAAAAAGGGGCAGGGTAGAGAGTTCCTGACCCCCTAGCCTTTGTCAGGGGGTCCCTGAAGGACCCCGAAGGCAGAAAAAAACATTTAATTTTTTTTTTTTAAATCGCGGGGGTGCGCACACCGTGCGCGCACGGTGAAAAACCATAAAAAAAAATTTAAAAATTTTAATACGTAATTTATTGAAAAATAAATATATAAGAAAAATAATAATACATACATAACTTAGCATTTAAAAAACCATACAAATTCACTGAAAAAACCATAGGTCTCACACACGTTATAGTTAGGAATTAGCATTTAAAAAACCTTGCAAATTCACTTAAAAAACCATAGGTTTCACACATGTTATAGTTAGGTGGATATTTCACTCGTAAAAAACCAATGAAATTCCCCCGTTATAGTTACTTCAGATAACTATAACTCGCGCGACCGCCACTCTATCACAAGGATGATGTCATCAGTGATGTCAAGAGTGATGCCACTGACCATGTCATGAGTGATGTAATATGTGACGTCATGAGCAGAGGATTGCGGGCGCGCGAGTATATATATATATATATACACATACATACATACATACATATATATATATATATATTTATTATCTACTGGCGGTCGCCAGTAGATAGATATAGTTAGGACCGTGTTTCCATAGGAAATCCGCAACATTCTATTTGGAATAACTTTGGCACCGGTTGACAAATCCTCGTGAAAGTTTCAAAATAGGTGGGGCGCTCCGCTCCGCTCCTACCCTGAAAGTCTCGGGGGGATCCGTCAAGCAGGGGCTGAGAAAAAAGGGGGGTCCCAAAACACGTTTTCCCCATGCAATTTTCCATAGGGACCTTTAGTCCAAGGTACAGCCCGAACGGCTGAACAGAATTACTTGAAATTTGGCAGAGAGGTAGTCCTCAGCTCAGGGAAGTGCCTTTTGCAGGTCTGGTGTCAATCTGTTCAGTAGTTCCTGAGAAAATCAAAAGTAAAATCATATATATATGTGGGCGGAGCCTAACCACACATCTCATCCTGAGATCTGATTGGCTGTCAGCACTTCATCCAAGAAGTGTTGGCAGCCATCTTGGGACCAATATACATGATAGCACCTCATTAAAAAGCATTGCACTTAATAGAAGGTTTTAAGACTTTAGTTACATTATAAATCATTTGTTGATGGTACCATACTCATTTTAGGAATTGTGGTATGTTCTAAGGTGATTTCACCATGTGAAAAAGCCTTCTGCTGGGATATCATGATTGAGAGAAAAATATTTTCTCATGCTTTTCCCACAGAGGTTTGGAAGGTGATCTATAAGCTAAACTGAGAGCTTATTTTCTGTAAATTCACATTATCTTTCTCAGTCATGTGAGAATGAAGTCTGACATTCTCAGTAAAACATGTACATCCAACAAGGGCAGAGACTGTCAGTTGATTCCTTTGTGTTCTACTGCAGCTTCCCAGAGTGTTCCAAAGAACAACTAGAGCGCTAACAGTCCTACTTATGATAAACGTATGGCACACCTGAAGCCATCTTGCTTGGATTAAAGTGGTAACTCTTAAAACATTTAATTTAAAAAGGAACAAAATGAGGGGGTTCATTTTTCCATAAACATTATGAGTAGTGCTGCAGAAAGAAAAATTAGGGCACATTTTGAGTGACTTCTCAAATCCTCTTCTATTTCATTAAAAAATTCTGACATGCAGACTGAAACATGCACTTTCAATACCAGCAGCAGTTTTCCCTGGTGAGCAGTAGCTTTACTACAGTGATCTAATGAGCAAAAAGAGTGCTAACATTCTGAATTTATGGCAAATGTGTGACACATCTGAATGCCTTCTTGATGGAATCAAAGTAAAAAACTGAAAGTATTTCCTACTGAGGAGACTGCAGTAAATGAGGAAATTAGGAAACTTCATAACAAATAAGTCTCCCAAGATGGCCACCAGAGATAAAAGAGCCCAAATGTAGCCCAAATATCACCCAGATGTAGCCCAAGTATAGCCCAATGACAGAATGTCCCAGAGTGTTCTTAAAAACAACTAGAGCGCTTACTGTCTTCATTATGACAAAAGTATGGCACACCTGAAGCCATCTTGATTGGAATAAACTGGTAACACTTAAAACATTTAATTTAAAAAGGAACACAATGAGGGGGTTTATTTTGCCATAGAAATTATGATTAATGCTGAAGAAAGAAAATGAGGGCACATTTTGAGTGACTTCTCAAATCCTCTTCTATTTCATAAAAATATTCTGACATGCAGACTGAAACATGCACTTTTAATACCAGGAGCAGACTTCCATGGTGAACAGTAGTTTTACTACAGTGATCTAATGAGCAACTAGAGTGCTAACTTTCAGAATTTATGGCAAATGTGTGACATATCTGAATACCTTCATGATGGAATCAAAGTAAAAAACTGAAAGCATTTCCTACTGAGGAGACTGCAGTACATGAGGAAATTAGGAAACTTCATAACAAATAAATCTCCCAAGATGGCCACCGGAGACAAAAGAGCCCAAATGTAGCCCAAAATCACCCAGATGTAGCCCAAATATAGCCCAATGACAGAAGTGTGCAAAACACTTATTATTTGGTGTTTTTGCAGTGTTATATAGTGCAGACTTGTCAGGTATTGGAGTGCTTTACATGAGCATTGGTTACATCACACAAGAACAAATTCATTTTGGTTGTAGACATGGGGAGACTAAGTGATTTGACCAGAATCACAGAATGTCGAGCTGAAGCAGAAACTTCAACCTGGTTCCCCAGTTGCAAAGTCTGCAGTTCTGGAAGTAACACCACATCCTCTCCCCTAAGTGCAACATTTAATCAAGTGGTCAACTGGATAAAAAAACATAAAGATAACAAATAATTTAAAAGTGCTTTGTCGCTATTTGAAAACTCAGAAAATATGTCCTTATTTTAGTCTTTTAGAGCACTAACCATACTTTTGATGCCAATAAGACCCTCTCATATATGTAATTTCTAAAGGAAATGCTCTAGGTATTACAGTTTTGATTACATCAAGATGACGTCAGGCGTTCCACACTTTTGTAATAAATATAGAATGTTAGCAATCTAGTTGTTCATTAGGATACTGTTGAGAGGCAGAGGCCAGGGGCACGGACTCTGAAAATTGAAGGCAGGTAGGAGGGTGCAAAGGCAACAATTTAACCACACTGAGCAGGCAGGAAGGGCCGTGGCAGCACAACAGACTATGGAGGGCAGTGGAAAGGGGGGCAGGGGCAACAAACCAACAATACAGGACTTGCAAGAGAGGCTGTGGCAATGTAATAGACCATTGTGGGCAGAAGGAAGAGGCAATGGTAGTACAACCATACATGCCAACAGACCCGATTCAGCCAGGAAACGTCCAATGTTTTTAAGCTCAAATGGGCTTTATTTAATCTGTCTCCTGTCTACAATCTCCTCTTTTTCAATGTAACTCAAAGGGGAAAATCAATACCCCAGTTTTTTTTCAAAATCTCCCTCTTACCAAGTTCAAAATGTTCGCAAGTATGGTACATTGGATCATGGAAGGAAATGGGGTAGGGACATGGACTTGGATAACAGAGGACAGGAGGGACATGGAGAGGTGCACCAAACTGACCCTGCAGGGCAGGCATCAAGGTTTGCAGCAGCACAATACACCACACAGGGCATGCGGGACGGAAGTGCAGCACAACAATCCATAGAAAGCAAGAGGGAGGGGACAGGACCATGCACATGGACAACAGAGAACAGAGGGGCAAGAGGCAATGGTAGCTAGCTGACCATAATGGACAGACAGGAGAGAAAGCTGCAGCGTAATAGACCATAAAGGGCAGGAGGGACGGATCAGGGGCATTACAATGGAACAGACAAGCCAGGAGGGAGGGATTAGGGGTCTGCACATGTAAACAGAGGGCTGGGGGCAAGGGGGCAGGGCAGGAGCAGCAAGATAGCCATGGAGGTCAGGCAGGATGGGCACTAGAAGCAAGACACACCATGAACAGCAACAGTGAGACTGTTATGGCATACACACAGACCATGGAGGGAAGGTGGGAGGGGGTCAGGGGCAGCTAACTGACCACACAGGGAAGGTGGGAGGGGCCATGGCAGCACAGAAGACCATGCATGGCAAGTGGGAGGGTTAGTGGCAGCACAATGGCTATGATGGGCAAGAAGGAGGGTGCAGGGGCATGCACAAAGGACGATGGAGGATAGAAGGGAGGGTCAGGACCTGTGCACAGACAAGAAAGTTCAGGGGAAGGGGCCTCACAACAGACCGCATGGGCAGGCAGGAGGAGCAGTTGCAGCACAACAGACCAGGGAGGGCAGAAGGGTGTGGCAGTACAATGGACCATGTAGGACAGGAGGAAGAGGATAGGGGCATGGCATGTGGACAGGCAGGGTGGAGGTGGCAGGGACAGGTTACAGTCATCTGACAATGCTAGGCAGGTGGGAGGGGAGTGGCAGCTCAACAGAACACTCAGAGTAGATAGGAGTGGCAGGTCCATGGAACATGGTGGGCAAAAAGGATGGAGCAGGGGCATGCACAAAGACATCGGAGGGCAGGGGGAAGGAGAATAGGGGCAGCAAGCTAAGCAAAGAGTTTAAGCAGGAGGTCAATGATGGGGCATAGAATTGGGCAATGGAGGGCAGGAGGAGTGGACTGGTACATCATACTAAATTGAGGGCAGTGGCAGCACATCAGACCATGCATGGCAGGAGGGAGGAGGCTAGTCCATGGATTCACACAACAGAGGATAGGGAGGAGGGGGATGGGGCAGCAAGCTAACTGTTCAGAGAAGGCGGGTATTAGGAACTTTATTGTTTTTAAAACGTGTGTCTGTGCGAACTACTTAAAATATGAACAAGTATGCAGCATAATCTCACTTTTATTCAGGAAGAAGAGGACGTTTGTGACTGTGACTCCGGGCTCACTTGGCAGAAACACCCCCTGACCCTCCACCCCTATTGCAAAATGTAATGCCCGTGAAAAGGGCAGGTGAACACAGTGTTATATAGAACATAGTCCTGAGAGTACGATTGAAAATGAAAACTAGATATAGTGTATGGTATAAACTATGCACCAAAAAGTGTGATATAAGATGAACCGGGCGTGAAATATAATATGTAATACATTGTGCACAGTGACAGATTCATTGGAGAGCGCGAGGCACTAGCGCGTGCTATGCGATATGCGTCTTGGAGTGTAATATGCACAGGGCAGTGTTGTGTAACCTAACTAGTCTCTAAAGTTGTAATATAAAATATGTGCTGGGGAGTGTAACGTTGCATATGCACTGTGACAAAGATATGGATCCCAGATTGTAATATGTATGGCATAGCACTGTGCGTTATAACATAGGCATCGAGGAAGGCACGTTAGATGGGGCAATATAACCCGTGCGAAGACAAGTGTGGCATGACATATTCACGGGGTGGTGTTACAGTGCACATGGGCTAGAGAGGGTCATAGCATATGCACTAGCTGGTGGAATACAACACAGAGGTGTGTGGCACTCGGCAGGCAATCGTGGGTGTAACACAGCATTGGGCTCTGCCAGGAGCGCGCTGTGACTCTCAAGTGATGTTCGTCCCCTTTCCAGAGAGTAAAATAAAAAGTATTACACATCCGGCAGTGGATGTGTGTTTTATTAACCGTGAGGGGGGTTTCTTGCACAGTTTTGGTTGAATTTTTGTCGAATCCCCTTTGAATGGCTTGGTGTGCATGTGTATTAAATGTGCCCGTCAATAGCTACCCATGTTTGTATAAATAAACGACAAGGGTGTCTACCGGGATTAGGCACGGTAGGGCATCAGACATGTCAGAGCTTCACTAGTGGTGTAAATACATTCCACGTGGATTCATTGTATGCATAGTCGCCTTTTAATGAATATAACGCAAATCGTCATGGTGATAGGTACGTACGGTTTGTCCAGCATGTCCTAGGTGTGTCTATAAATATATATTTTTTAAAAATAATAAAAAACAGTAGCCGGCCCTGGGGATTGGGGTCAAAAAAATATAATTAGGAGACAGGGCCTGGGGGATGGGGTCATCAGGGCTAATAAATTAGAATAAGAAGGGGAACCACACACCCCCCTTCTTAAAAAATTAAAATAAATAAAAGACTGGCATCGTGCCGGAGGCCACGCCCCCTCCTTGCAGCAATCTGCAAACGCGCCCCCTGGCGAGTTGTAAGTTGGGGAATTAATTCCTCTTCAATACTGAGGGTCCCTGAGGGCCAACTAGCCCAACAGGCATCTCCAGTATGCGCCAGGGGGCTGCGCTGCAGACAGGTGTTCTGAGGCCAAGCCCCTTTTTACACCTCTCTGCAACGCAGCTCTGTGGCGCTTACTGGAGGTACCTAGTGGTCTAGTTTGACCCTAGGGACCCTTAGGATTCAAGGGGACTTAATCTCTCAACTTAGAACAGCCACAGGGCATGTTTACACAGTGGTGAAGGGAGGGGACGGGGCCTGAGGTGACGTGTGCAAACATGCACTATGGCACGTTTTAAATTGGGGATATAATTTCCCTTCAATACTGATGGCCCCTGGGGGCTAACTAGCCCACCAAGTGCTTCCAGTAAGCGCCACTGAGCTGCATTGCAGAGAGGTGGTCCAGGCCGTGCCACTTTTTACACCTCTCTGCAACGCAGCTCTGTGGCACTTACTGGAGGTACCTAGTGGGCTAGTTGGACCCTAGGGACCCTCAGGATTCAAATGAACTTATTCTCCCAACTAAAAATGGACACAGGGCGTGTTTACACAGTGGTGAAGGGAGGGGACGGGGCCTGAGTTAACGTGTGCAAAAACGCCCTGTGGCCTGTTTTAAGAGGTAATTTTAATCCCCCTGCCCTATTATATACTAGGGGCTTACAGAGGAGGTCATGCTAATCACAGGGGGACCCCAACGCATAATGTTCCCTAGTGTATGTAGGTGTTTTCACTGTATTCTAAGTGTCTTTTAACATAGCACTGGCTCTAGGACTGGTTAGCCAGACTCAGTTACCACCAGTATCCGTCTGAAAAATTTGAGGGTACAGGATGATTTTGCAACAAGGATTCTTTCTGCTCTTCTTTTTGTTCTTTCTGCACGTTATCCTTCTTCCTGCACTTTTCTTAGTCTTTGAGGACTTCTGTTGCTTATTTCTGCACTTCTTTTTTTTCTTTCTGTGCATTTTTTCTTCTTTCTTCACATGTCCTATCTCTGTAGGCATAGTTAGAAATTAGCATTTAAAAAACCTTTGAAATTCACAGAAAAAACCATAGGTTTCAGGCACGTTATAGTTAGGAATTAGCATTTAAAAAACCTCAGAAATTCACTTAAAAAACCATAGGTTTCAGGGGTGTTATAGTTAGCTGGACTTTTCACTTGTACAAGACCATTGAAATTTCCCCGTTATAGTTAGTTCAGCTAACTATAACTCGCGCGCCCGCAATGCACTGCTGATGACGTCACATATTACATCACTCATGACATGGTCAGTGACATCACTCATGACATCACTGATGACATCACTGATGACATCATCCTTGTGATAGAGTGGCAGACCTCCTCTCACCCTAATATAACCTTTGATACACACATTCAAAAATAGAGACTAAAATTTTCAAAACAATGGACATACCAATACCAGTTACAACAACCTCTTCAGTAATTCTAAGATCCACATACACATCCACTCATTCACCAACAGTCCTATACAGTCACTCATACATGTACTCACTCATCATATGTACTCATACACCTATACATCCTGTTACACAATGCCACTCATCCATAGAGTTACTCTCACACATAGTCACTCATGCTAATAAAGAATCAAACATACATTTACTTGCATATACAGTTATACACACACCACCACACTTACTTCTACGGAAACTTACACATACTTAGTCTTTTAAACAATCACTTATAGAAACACATACTTATTCATACAGGAACTCTTTCAATCTCTCACTCTCACATATACTCACTTATATACACCAATAGTCACATATACTAGTTTAAAACATATGTAGTTACTCATAAAGACACTATTGAGACAGTCATTCACTCACTAACACACCCATACACACACTCATCCACCCATACAGTCCTGCACACATGCTGTCTTCAACACATACAAACAGTGAGTCACTCATTCATGCACCTATCCACTACGTAATACCCCCCAACGAACCATGCAGACACTCAGACTGATACTCAAAAAACCAACTAATAACCTATATAGACACCCATGTAGCTACTCACCAACCCATGCAGCCACTTATACACAAAGTGAGAGACTGATACAGATATTTACATATTTAAACATTACTCACTAAGCCATGTATTCACTATGATACACTTAATCAGTCAGTTACACAATCAATTTTTCAAAAACAAATCATCCATTTAGACACTTATATACCCATTTATTCTTCCATCGACCTTGAGATATACATATATAAAACATATTTAATTTTCAGAAAAACAGACATTCACTGGATGATGTCATCAGTGATGTCATCAGTGATGTCATTTGAGATGTCATCAGTGATGTCATCAGTGATGTCACTGACCATGTCATGAGTGATGTAATATGTGACGTCATCAGCAGTGCATTGCGGGCGTGCGAGTTATAGTTAGCTGAACTAACTATAACGGGGGAATTTCAATGGTTTTGTACGAGTGAAAAGTCCAGCTAACTGTAACGCCCCTGAAACCTATAGTTTTTTCAGTGAATTTCTAAGGTTTTTTAAATGCTAATTCCTAACTATAACGTGCCTGAAACCTATGGTTTTTTCAGTGAATTTCAAAGGTTTTTTAAATGCTAATTTCTAACTATGCCTACAGAGATAGGACATGTGAAGAAAGAAGAAAAAACGCACAGAAAGAAAAAAAAGAAATGCAGAAAGAAGCAACAGAACTCCTCAAAGACGAAGAAAAGTGCAGGAAGAAGGATAACGTGCAGAAAGAACAAACAGAAGAGCAGAAAGAAGCCTTGCTGTAAAATCATCCTGTACCCTCAACTTTTTCAGACGGATACTGGTGGTAACTGAGTCTGACTAACCAGTCCTAGAGCCAGTGCTATGTTAAAAGACACTCAGAATACAGTGAAAACACCTACATACACTAGGGAACACTATGCGTTGGGGTCCCCCTGTGATCAGCATGACCTCCTCTGTAAGCCCCTAGTATATAATAGGGCAGGGGATTAAAACTACCTCTTAAAACGCGCCACAGGGCGTGTTTGCACACGTCACCTCAGGCCCCGTCCCCTCACTTCCCCACTGTGTAAACACGCCCTGTGGCCGTTTTAAGTTGGGAGATTTAGTCCCCTTGAATCCTGAGGGTCCCTAGGGTGCCTAGGGTCCCTAGGGTCCAACTAGCCCACTAGGTACCTCCAGTAAGCGCCACAGAGCTGCATTGCAGAGAGGTGTAAAAAGTGGCACGGCCTGGACCACCTCTCTGCAACGCAGCTCAGTAGCGCTTACTGGAAGCACCTGGTGGGCTAGTAGCCCCCAGGGGCCCTCAGGATTGAAGGGGAATTATTTCCCCAACTTAAAACGCCCCATAGGGCGTGTTTGCACACATCACCTCAGGCCCCGTCCCCTCCCTTCCCCACTGTGTAAACACGCCCTGTGGCCGTTTTTTAAGTTGGGAGATTAAGTCCCCTTGAATCCTGAGGATCCCTAGGGGCAAAATAGCCCACTAGGTACGTCCAGTATGCTCCATTGCAGAGAGGTGTAAAAAGGAGCACGGCCTGCACCACCTCTCTACAACGTAGAGCAGTGGCGCTTACTGGAAGCTGGGTCCTTTCCCCGTGCCATTTCGGTATACTTTGGAAATTTTTTACTGCGTCAAGCAGTTTTTGAGAAGGCAAGACCCGAGTCTAAGAGATCTAGGAACGAGATAACCTACTTCGTTCGCCCAGATTTCTGTAACTCCATCGTCGAAAGGCGGTGGAGGTTGCGCCAGCTGATTAAACAATTTCAAGATAAAAAAGCACAAGCTTATTTAAAGAATCCAGCTCGGCTCAAAGTAATCTGGGGAGGGCAAACTAAATTTTTTCTGTCCTAGATAATGGCCAGAGATTATCTCGACAGTTTGACTGGTTAAAAGTAGATTAAGTTCAGTATAGCTGGAAAGCATAATTATTACAGGGGACTGAGTAAGTAAATATAAGGAACCGGGTGATTTTTGCACATCTGGTTAATGGGAAATAAGGTATAAGGTATGAAAAAAAAAATGCACAAATTAAAACGCAGCTTTTGAAACATAACTCCTGGGAGTGCTGGGGTGGTGGGAGGGGGGAGAGGGAAACTAAGTTACAAAAAAGCATTTCCAGAATTAGAGATGAAATTAAAAAGAAGCTAATTGTGATTAACGAAAGAAAGGTTAGACTCACTGTTGAGAAACATAAGGGCTTGAGACTGGTTATTTGCTGGCTTTCGGAACCTGGTACTAAATTCCAATGGGGAAGATAACGTTATGTTCTTGGAATGTGGCATGGTTGAATGATAGGGCTAAGCGGAGTCATTGTGCTGAAATTATTAGGCTAAATTCTATGAATATAGTTTGTCTGCAAGAGACCCACATTCCATGGGAAAAAAGAGAGTTATTAAAGGTTGGTGGCTATAACATCCTGGCCTGTACACCCCAGACTTCTAACATTTGTGGAGTGGCAATCCTCGCTAAAATGTCATTAGGGCTAGCTAAGCGTAAAGCAGCTGACACTCTGGGGAGGTGGGTCATAGTAGAACTTATGTCGGGGATCACGATATGTTCGGTGTATGGGTCAAACCAGGATGACCCACGAATATTTGAGGACCTAGAAATAGAGCTTGCCACCTGGCCAAACTCCCTAATTTTCTGTGGAGATTTAAATATTTCCTTAGAGGTTGGGAAGCAAGGCCGGGTTAGTTACTCTGGTCGGAAACCCCGAGTCTACAGGGTCCTAAATCCTCTTAGAAACAGCCACGGTCTGGTGGATATCTGGGAATTAAAAAATCCTTCTGACCCGGGCTACACGTATTTCTCCTGTCCGCATAATAAATATGTCAGGATTGATTATTTCTTTGGAACAAGAGAATTATTAGCAGAGGCTGAGATAACGAAACTTCCTAAATTAATATCAGATCATAACCCTCTGATTTTAGAAATTGTAGGAACCAATTTTAAAAAACATCGGACCAGGTGGACGTTTGACAGAAAGCTCCTTGTCAACAAAGATTATCGAATTTATCAAGGAATGGACACAAAAGTATTTTGATATGAATCGTTTTAGTGCAAGTAGGGGGACTTTCTGGGATTGCTTTAAGGCCACCCTTAGAGGTGAAACTATTAGTTATATCGCCAGAGTAAGGAAGGAGCAGAAAGATAAGAATCAGCAAATTTCACAGGAGCTGGCTAGAGCGGAAGAGGAACATATTCTTGCTATAACTCAGAGACAGGATGGGGTCCATTTACAATATCAAATATTAGTATTAAAAACAGCATTAAATAGTTGGTTAACTCAAAGGTCCGCAGAAGCGTTTCAATCACACCGAGATGGTTCATATGAAAATGGAGAGTTGGTAGGTAAAAGATTATCTCTACGGAACAGGCAGAAGATCTCTCTAAATGTAATACCCTCTATTAAAATTGATGGACAAGAATACACAGATCCAGAGGACAGTATTGATTGCTTTCAAAGGTATTATCAAACCTTGTATCAAGATGATATTAGGAAGAACTCAGTAGAAGTTAGGCAGGCCTTATTAGAACTGACTGCGGGTACTGAATTCGAAGGGGGGTTAGATCGGTTAATGGAAGATGAATTAGAAAAAGAAATACCATTAGAGGAAGTTCATTTAGCCCTCTTAGGGTTGGCCTCAGGTAAAGCCGCAGGACCCGACAAAATTCCGCTAGAGCTCTATAAAATCCTGGGAACAACAATCATGTCCCTCCTATTAGATATGCTCAAGGGAGTGCAATATAATGGGATTTCTCCGGAGTCGTGGAATGGGACCAATATAATAATATTTTTTAAGAAGGGTAAGCCGGTAGATAATCCTTCCTCTTATCGACCAATTTCCCTGATTAATTCCGACTCTAAATTATATTCGAAAATCCTGGCCAATTGGCTAGGGAGGGTCATAGCACATCTTGTCTCCCCTTGGCAACATGGCTTTATTCCGGGCAAAGGAACCACCGATCATACCCGTAGAGTTATCACTCTCTTTGATATCATGTCCGGGACGGGAGGCCAGATGGCTATGATCCTCCTTGATGCCGAGAAAGCTTTCGATCGAGTGTCCTGGGAATTTTTATGGGAGATTCTCGAAATAAATAAATTTGGGCCCCAATTTATCAAAGCAATTAGAGCTATGTATCGCCAACCCAGGGCCCGATTGCAACTCATGGGTAAAGAATCCAACGTTATAAATGTATCAAGAGGGACAAGGCAGGATTGTCCCTGCTCACTGATTCTGTTTGCTCTCTACATTAATCCGCTGGTGGTTAAATTATTAGAAAGTCAAAATATTAAACCAATAGTTACTGGGGGTTTCAAGACCAAAGTATTGGCATATGCTGATGATGTGGCGGTATTAACTTCAAATCCAGCTGAGGCTTTAGTAGAAATAAACAAAATCGCTAAGAGCTACGGGCTTTTCTCCAGGTATGTTTTGAACGAAGGAAAAACAGTTGTTTTGTGTACTGATAATATCTGTTTTAACGATCCAAGAAAAGCAAATACTGCTATCTATTTGGGAGTTTCCATAAGTGCTAATATAGAAGAAATTAATAGATGCAATTATGAGCCCATGATTAAATCTATCGGGGACGATTTAAGGAGAGTTAATTGCTTACATTTATCGATCATTGGGAGGAGTAACTGTAAAAATGACAATGCTCCCAAAGATTATGTACTTATTTCGAGCGATACCCCTTGCCCTAGAGGATAGTATTTAAAAAAAATTAGAATCAATGTTTTCTAATTTTATATGACAATATGGAAAAGTTAGGAGAGCAATGAAATATCTGGCTTTACCACAAGATAGGGGCGGCTTAGCAATTCCTAATATTACTTTATATTATTGGGCGGCGCTTCTTCACCAAATGGCTACTTTATTCATTGTTGGGAATAGCCACAGAACAGAGCAAAGGCTAAAAATCCCTTCTATTTACGAACTTTCTATTGGGAAGAAAGCTCAAGGGCTCCTACTAAAACAATTGGAGCCTAGCTACTATAAAAAGGTTCAATTTAAGGTAATCCGGGGAGCATGGAAAATATGGAAGCAAGTCTCTAGATTTATGGTAATTCCGAAGTTCAATAGATATACACCCTTGTGGCACTCATCGTTATTATCGCCTCAGATTAATAATAATATGGGAAAGAAATGGGAAAGGATGGGTGTAAGAACAATAGGAGACTTTTCAGGGGGGGAACAAGATTTTCCTTTTTCAGTACTACAGAGGGTATTTGACATTCCTGACAATCAGTATTTTAAATTTGCTCAGATTAAAAGTATCCTTATTTTAAGCACCCCCGAGATCAAGCTTAATAAGATTCCACTCCTACATAATATATCTAAGAAATCCATTAGAATTAGGAACCTGTATAGCCTACTTCTTGATAAAACTCCAGACGATCTGGAAAAAACAGAATCTACATGGGCTCGGAAGCTTGGTAATCCTAATGTTGACCTTTATACTAGTCTTTCTTTAACTTCCAAAATACTTCTGTCTTCTAGTTTAAAAGCACAACTTTATAAAACGATTTTTAATTTATATTATACGCCAGCTAAATTGTTTACATGGGGTAAAAGGACAGATGATCATTGTCCTAGATGTGGGCTAGGGCCAGCTACCCTGATACATATGTTCTATGACTGCGCTAAATTAACCTTATTAAAACAAGGTTTATCAGGGTACTGGGAGGAGGTATTTGGTCATAGAGTGGAAATATCCTCTACTCTGCTAGTTCTTGGCTATGATGAATCACTGGGGTCAAACCCAGAGGAGAAATTGTGTTTATTTTTGGGGACAGCTGTATATAGAATAATCCTTGCGGCAAGATGGAAAGATGTTGAACCTCCAACTTTCCAGATGTGGCTTGCCAGACTCCTGGGAATTTACAATCAAGAAAAGGCTATCTATACGAGCAGGGGCAGACAGGCCAGAATTCTGGGCCAGAGGGTTTGGTCATGTATTTCCACCTGGACCAGAAATATAAGCGGCTCACAAGAACGCAATTAACTACACAATGGTTAGTTTTACATGAATCATGCTCCTATGATCTGATTTATTTATATATACATGTTTTTCTTTCTTGTTGCCTTTATTTTTTTTTATTTTTTCCCTTTCTTTCTCTGTATCTCTGGTTCATCAATGGTTCATTGCATTAGTTTATGGATTAGTTTATGCTATTTGGATGGATGTATTATATTATTCTTATAACTCCCGCTGCTGGTTTATTACTGCCTGTTATTGTCTGTATATTCTGGAACTGCTTAATAAAAAAAAAAAAAAAAAAAAAAAGGAAGCACCTGGTGGGCTAGTTGGCCCCCAGGGTCCCTCAGGATTGAAAGGGAATTATTTCCCCAACTTAAAACGAGCCACAGGGTGTGTTTGCACATATCACCTCAGGCCCCATCCCCTCCCTTCACCACTGTGTAAACGCGCCCTGTGGCCGTTCTAAGTTGAGAGATTAAGTCCCCTTGAATCCTAAGGGTCCCTAGGGTGAAACTAGCCCACTAGGTACCTCCAGTAAGTGCCACAGAGCAGCGTTGCATAGAGGTGTAAAAAAGGGGTGTGGCCTCAGAACACCTGTCTGCAACGCAGCTCCCTGACGCATACTGGAGATACCAGTTGGGCTAGTTGGTCCTCAGGGACCCTCAGTATTGAAGGGGAATTAATTCCCCAACTTACAACTGGCCAGGGGGCGCGTTTGCAGAGTGCCGGTCTTTTATTTATTTTATTTTTTTAAGAAGGAGGGCTGTTTGGCCCCCCTTCTATTTCTAATTTACTGGCCCTGGGGACCCCATCCCCCAGGGCCTGCACCCTAATTTTGTTTTGTTGAAAAAAAATAATTTGGCCCTCCCAAGGCCTTAATCGGCCCCGGGGACCCCAACCCCCTTTTTTTTTTTTATTCTTTAGGAGGGGGCTGCGTTGCCCCCCTCCTCAGGCCACTTATGGCCCCGGGGACCCCATCCCCCGGGGCCGGCCTTTGTTTTTTATTATTTAAAAAATATATATATTTATAGAAACACCTAGGACATGTTGGACAAACCGTAAGTACCTATCACCATGACGATTTGCGTGATAGTCATTAAAAGGTGACTATGCATAGAAGGAATCCACATGGAATGTATTTACACCGCTAGTGAAGCTCTGATGTGTCTGACGCCCTACCGTGCCTTATCCCGGCGCCCCCGCCGGTGGGTACTCTCCAAGTAGACACCCTTGTTGTTTATTTATACAAACTTGGGTAGCTATTGACGGGCACATTTAATATACACGTACACCAAGCCATTCAAAGGGGATTCGACAAAAATTCGATCAAACTATGCAAGAAACCCCCCTCACGGTTAACACACATCCACCGCCGGATGTGTAATACTTTTTATTTTACTCTCTGGAAAGGAGACAAACCTCACTTGAGAGTCACAGCGTGCTCCTGGCTGAGCCCAATGCTGTGTTACACCCACCAGTGCCCGCCGAGTGCCTCACACCTCTGTGTTGTATTCCACCAGCTAGTGCGTATGCTATGACACTCTCTAGCCCATGTGCACTGTAACACCACCCCGTGAATATGTCGTGCCACACTTGCCTTCGCACGGGTTATGTTGCCCCATCTAACGTGCCTTCCTCAATGCCTATGTTATAACGCACAGCGCTATGCCATACATATTACAATCTGGGATCCATATCTTTGTCACAGTGCATATGCAACGTTACACTCCCCTGCACATATTTTATATTACAACTTTAGAGACTAGTTAGGTTACACAATACTGCTCTGTGCATATTACACTCCAAGGCGCATTTCGCATAGCACGCGCTAGTGCCTGTGCTATCTCACGCTCTCCAATGAATCTGTCATTGCGCACAATGTATTGCATATTATATTTCACGCCCCGGTTCATCTTAATATCACACTTTTTGGTGCATAGTTTATACCATATACTATATCTAGTTTTCATTTTCAATCGTGCTCTCAGGACTATGTTCTATATAACACTGCGTCCACCTACCCTTTTCACGGGCATTACATTTTGCGATGGGGGTGGAGGGTCAGGGGGTGTTTCTGCCAAGTGAGCCCGGAGTCACAGTCACAAACGTCCTCTTCTTCCTGAATAAAAGTGAGATTATGCTGCATACTTGTTCATATTTTAAGTAGTACACACAGACACACATTTTAAAAACAATAAAGTTCCTAATACCCACCTTCTCTGAACAGTTACCTTGCTGCCCCATCCACCTCCTCCCTATCCTCTGTTGTCTGAATCCATGGACTAGCATCCTCCCTCCTGCCATGCATGGTCTGATGTGCTGCCACTGCCCTCCATTTAGCATGATGTACCAGTCCACTCCTCCTGCCCTCCATTGCCCAATTCTATGGCCCATCATTGACCTCCTGCTTAGCCTCTGTGCTTAGCTTGCTGCCCCTATTCTCCTTCCCCTGCCCTCCGATGTCTTTGTGCATGCCCCTGCTCCATCCTTTTTGCCCACCATGTTCCATGGACCTGCCACTCCTATATACTCTGAGTGTTCTGTTGAGCTGCCACTCCCCTCCCACCTGCCTAGCATTGTCAGATGACTGTAACCTGTCCCTGCCACCTCCACCCTGCCTGTCTACATGCCATGCCCCTATCCCCTTCCTCCTGTCCTCCATGGTCCATTTTACTGCCACACCCTTCTGCCCTCCCTGGTCTGTTGTGCTGCAACTGCTCCTCCTGCCTGCCCCGCGCGGTCTGTTGTGAGGCCCCTTCCCCTGAACTCTCTTGTCTGTGCCCAGGTCCCGACCCTCCCTTCTATCCTCCATGGTCCTTTGTGCATGCCCCTGCACCCTCCTTCTTGCCCATCATAGCCATTGTGCTGCCACTAACCCTCCCGCTTGCCATGCATGGTCTTCTGTGCTGCCATGGCCCCTCCCACCTTCCCTGTGTGGTCAGCTAGCTGACCCTGACCCCCTTCCACCTTCCCTCCATGGTCTGTGCGTATGCCACCATAGTCTCATTGTTGCTCTCCATGGTGTGTCATGTTTCTAGTGCCCATGGTCATCTTGCTGCTCCTGCCCTGCCCCCTTGCCCCCAGCCCTCTGTTTGCATGTGCAGACCCCTATTCCCTCCCTCCTGGCTTGTCTGTTCCATTGTAATGTCCCTGATCCGTCCCTCCTGCCCTTTATGGTCTGTTATGCTGCAGCTTTCTCTCCTGTCTGTCCATTATGGTCACCTCGCTACCATTGCCTCTTTCCCCTCTGTTCTCTGTTGTCCATGTGCATGGTCCTGTCCCCTCCCTATTGCTTTCTATGGATTGTTGTGCTGCACTCCCGTCCCGCATGCGCTGTGTGGTGTATTGTGCTGCTGCAAACCCTGATGCCTGCCCTGTAGGGTCAGTTTGGTGCACCTCTCCATGTCCCTCTTGTCCTCTGTTATCCGAGTCCATGTCCCTACCCCAATTCCTCCTGCCTACCATGATCCAATGTACCATACTTGCATAAATTTTGAATTTGGTAAGAGGGAGATTTTGAAAAAAACTGGTGTATTGATTTTCCCCTTTAAGTTACATTGAAAAAGAGGAGACTGTAGACAGGAGACAGATCAAATAAAGCCCATTTGAGCTTAAAAACAGTGGACGTTTCCTGGCTGAAACGCGTCTGTTGGCATGTATGGTTGTACTACCACTGCCTCTTCCTTCTGCCCACAATGGTCTATTATATTGCCACAGCCTCTCTTGCCAGTCCTGTATTGTTGGTTTGTTGCCCCTGCCCCCCTTTCCACTGCCCTCCATAGTCTGCTGTGCTGCCACTGCCGTTCCTGCCTGCCCAGTGTGGTCAAATTGTTGCCTCTGCACCCTCCTACCTGCCTTCAATTTTCAGAGTCCGTGCCCCTGGCCTCTGCCTCTCAACAGTATCCCAATGAACAACTAGATTGCTAACAGTCTATATTTATTACAAAAGTGTGGAACGCCTGATGTCATCTTGATGTAATCAAAACTGTAATACCTAGAGTATTTCCTATAGAAATTACATATATGAGAGGGTCTTATTAGCATCAAAATTATGGTTAGTGCTCTAAAAAACTAAAATGAGGACATAGTTTCTGAGTTTTCAAATAGCGACAAAGAACTTTTAGATTATTTGTAATCTTTATGTTTTTTTTATCCAGTTGACCACTTGATTACATTTTGCACCTAGGGGAGAGGATGTGGTGTTACTTCCAGAGCTGCAGACTTTGCAACTGGGGAACCAGGTTGGAGTTTCTGCTTCAGCTCAACATTCTGTGATTCTGGTCAAATCACTTAATCTCCCCATGTCTACAGCCAAAATGAATTTGATCTTGTGTGATGTAACCAATGCTCATGTAAAGCACTCCAATACCTGACAAGTCTGCACTATATAAAACTGCAAATACACAAAAAATAAGTGTTTTGCACACTTCTGTCATTGGGCTACATGTGGGCTACACCTGGGTGATATTGGTGCTGCATTTGGGCTCTTTTGTCTCTGGTGGCCATCTTGGGAGATTTATTTGTTATGAAGTTTCCTAATTTCCTCATTTACTGCAGTCTCCTCAGTAGGAAATGCTTTCAGTTTTTTACTTTGATTCCATCAAGAAGGTATTCAGATATGTCACACATTTGCCATAAATTCTGAATGTTAGCACTCTAGTTGCTCATTAGATCAGTGTAGTAAAGCTACTGCTCACCACGGAAGTCTGCTGCTGGCATTAAAAGTGCATGTTTCAGTCTGCATATCAGAATTTTTTAATGAAATAGAAGAGGATTTGAGAAGTCACTCAAAATGTGCCCTAATTTTTCTTTCTTCAGCACTAATCATAATTTCTATGGCAAAATGAACCCCCTCATTGTGTTCCTTTTTAAATTAAATGTTTTAAGTGTTACCAGTTTATTCCAATCAAGATGGCTTCAGGTGTGCCATACTTTTGTCATAAGTAAGACAGTAAGCGCTCTAGTTGTTCTTAAGAACACTCTGGGAAATTCTGTCATTGGGCTATACTTGGGCTACATCTGGGTGATATTTGGGCTACATTTGGGCTCTTTTGTCTCTGGTGGCCATCTTGGGAGATTTATTTGTTATGAAGTTTCCTAATTTCCTCATTTACTGCAGTCTCCTCAGTGGGAAATACTTTCAGTTTTTTATTTTGGTTCCATCAAGAAGGCATTCAGATATGGCACACATTTGACATTAATTCTGAATGTTAGTACTCTAGTTGCTCATTAGATCACTGTAGTAAAGCTACTGCTCACCAGGGAAGTCTGCTGCTGGTATTGAAAGTGCATGTTTCAGTCTGCATGTCAGAATTTTTTAATGAAATAGAAGAGGATTTGAGAAGTCACTCAAAATGTGCCCTCATTTTTCTTTCTGCAGCACAAATCATACTTTCTATGGCAAAATGAACCACCTCATTGTGTTCCTTTTTAAATTAAATGTTCTAAGTGTTACCAGTTTATTCCAATCAAGATGGCTTCAGGTGTGCCATACTTTTGTCATAAATAAGACTGTTAGCACTGTAGTTGTTCGTTAGAACACTCTGGGACATTCTGTCATTGGGCTAAACTTGCGCTACATCTGGGTGATATTTGGGCTATTTTGTCTCCGGTGGCCATCTTGGGAGATTTATTTGTTATGAAGTTTCCTAATTTCCTCATTTACTGCAGTCTCCTCAGTAGGAAAAACTTTCAGTTTTGTACTTTGGTTCCATCAAGAAGGCATTCAGACGTGTCACACATTTGCCATAAATTCTGAATGTTAGCACTCTAGTTGCTTATTAGATCACTGTAGTAAAACTACTGCTCACCAGGGAAGTCTGCTGCTGGTATTGAAAGTGCATGTTTCAGTCTGCATGTCAGAATTTTTTAATGAAATAGAAGAGGATTTGAGAAGTCACTCAAAATGTGCCCTCATTTTTCTTTCTGCAGCACAAATCATACTTTCTATGGCAAAATGAACCCCCTCATTTTGTTCCCTTTTAAATTAAATGTTTTAAGAGTTACCACTTTAGTCCAACCAAGATGGCTTCAGGTGTGCCATATGTTTGTCATAAGTAGGACTGTTAGCGCTCTAGTTGTTCTTTAGAACACTCTGGGAAGCTGCAGTAGAACACAAAGGAATCAACTGACAGTCTCTGCCCTTGTTGGATGTACATGTTTTACTGAGAATGCCAGACTTCATTCTCACATGACTGAGAAAGATAATGTGAATTTACAGAAAATATGCTATCAGTTTAGCTTATAGATCACCTTCCAAACCTCTGTGGGAAAAGCATGAGAAAATAGTTTTCTCTCAAACATGATTCATGATATCACAGCAGAAGGCTTTTTCAAATGGTAAAATCACCTTAGAACACACCACAATTCCTAAAATGAGTAGGGTACCATCAACAAATGATTTATAATGTAACTAAAGTCTTAAAACCTTCTATTAACTGCAATGCTTTTTAATGAGGTGCTATCATGTATATTGGTCCCAAGATGGCTGCCAACACTTCTTGGATGAGGTGCTGACAGCCAATCAGATCTCACGATGAGATGTGTGGTCAGGCTCCGCCCAGATATATATGTGATTTTACTTTTGATTCTCTCAGGAACTACTAAACGTATTTACACCATTTAAGCAAAAGGCACAAGTCTGAACTGAGTACTACCTCTTTGCCAAATTTGGTGTAATTCCGTTCAGCACTTCGGGCTGTTGCTGCGTCAACAGGTCCTAGGGGAAAATGCATGGGGAAAACGTGTTTTGGGACCCCCTTTTTTCTCAGCTCCCGCTTGACGAATCACCGTGAAATTTTCAGGATAGGAGCGGACCGGAGCTGGCCAAAAGATTGGATAATTTCGCGAAGATTCATCAATCGACGCCAACGTTATTCCAAATAGAATGTTGCGGATTTCCTATGGAAAATAGGTTCTAACTTTGAGTGTCTGAGCAGTGCGGAGAGGTTTAGCCGAGTTTTTGCACTGTGGAAGAGGTGGAGGGCCGCAACCTGAATTTTCCACCCACGAGGATCCGGCGGTGGTCGGGAGGCCCGGTAACTCAGTAAGAACAGAATCCAGGGGTGAAGAGACGTCTTCTACATCGCAAGTACAGCCGGCAAATTCGGGAACACCGGACACAGTGAGGTATTTGAAACCCCTAGCAGCTCGTTGTCCAGCCAGTGGCAAGACCCACGTTCAGAATAGAGGTGAGACTAATTAAATATAAAGGAATCCCCGGGAGTGTAATGGGGATATCGCGGTGACTGGCTGCTGGGTGTAACAAGTGGACCGCAGGCAGCAAGATCAGTGGAGCCAGGACTAATTAGGAGACCACGGACTCAGGCTGCAGATGGTGAATGCAGCAAACAATGAGCTGTAAATGAGTGAACGCCATATATTGATAAGCAGTTATAACGTCAGGGGCGAAGGACATCCCTCTGCCGCAGCTTGCACACTTTGTCTCTGCAAGATTGTTTACTTAGCGGTGCGGACGACACCTTAAGCAAATCTTGACTTTTAAGCTAATCGCAGTTGCATTGTGGGAATTGAAGTTTTGTTTTTAACTTTGTGAATACAGACTAAAAGGCCCGATTTCACTGCCTGCACTTGTTTGTCTATTCCTGCTAGAGGGGGGACACAGGACTATCTGTCCCAGCCAGCATGGCGGCCGTTGCCGCTCCCGTCAGCCCTCAGCGCCTGGAGGCGCTTTAAAAGGCGCTTTAAAAGACAGTGCGTGCAAATTCCTAGCCCGTCACTGCCCGGAAGAGGCTGGGCTGGGTAAGCCCTCTAACATTTGATATTTGGGGTACATGCCTGATCTAACGTGTATTATTGCTGCCATTGTGACATATTAGTATTCTTTTGCTTACCGCTCTCATGCTTGTGCTGTCATTAACATCGGGTTTTAATAATGAGTAAGCGAAAGGGAGTTGCGGGGACCCTAGATGCCTTTATTGTCAGGGCAGAATCAATGCTTAATCACGAGATACAACTAACTGAGAGGCGCCTTTCTCTTGACCCACTAACTCTGCGGCGCTCTTCATTGGGTCATATTACGCAGTGTGAAACCCCTCATACTCAATCGTCTCCCATCTCTCATGGCCTGGCGGACCACCCCCCTGCCTCTGTACTTGTACCTGCTCCAGGAGTAACTGTGGTAGTTACCCCGCAAGGGCCCGGCATGGGCATGAGAACTCGGATCTCAAAGATCAGTGACGAGGATAAAATAAAGGAACAACCAGCGAAACGAAAGAGGGGAGAGGGAGTGGATTCTCAAAATCCCAAACTAAAACTACAAAAATTACCCCGGCGTGTAAAAAATGTAATGACACGTACCTGTTCAGTTGGTACACAGACTGAAGCCCCCTCTCCTGTTTTTTCTTACAGTGCATTAGTGGATGCCGCTTCAAACACTTCTGGGAAGACAGACCATGATAACGTTCTAATGGATTTTAAGAGTTATTAGATAACAGCCTTGTACCCTTACAAGGCTGTCTGGATCACATGGACATCACACTAACCGCATTGATCGATAAATTAGTAATCTTACAGTCTACGCCTAACTTAGTGGGGGGTATGGGCATCTGCTGTTTCTGTATCTACTGATGTATCTAATGATGTTTTTTCTGCCTCGCTTGACAAAATGTTGATTAGGGTTACTGCCATTGAGGATCTATTAAGATTAGGGCAGAGAGTTACCCCCAGTAATTTTTTGAATAAACCTCTACATTTTATACGGGATGAAGTTACGGTAGCCCCCACTTTGCAGACTGAACCCGTCCATATTGTAGATAATGTGTCAGAAAGTTCTAGGGGTCGTAGTAGTACCTCGCTTAGAGGTGCCTTGACTCTTAATAATTTAAGAGAAACTCAGCCCATATCCATTTCCTGTTTATCCTCTACAGTTAGGGAGGTGATTAGTCTGAATCTACCCCCGGAAGCTACCACATATGTCATAATTTTGGCCAATGTACCCCAGCTCCCTCTCACGGCTAACGAAACGTGGGAGGGACTGAGAAACAAGACTCTCTGTTGGCTCGGAACAAAAACCAGGCTTACAGAGGTCTTGTTTGGTGAGTTTAAAATGGCAAGGCGAGTAAACTGGGTGGGGAATAGCGATAAAAAGCTTCCCGGTGATTGTATTGTCCTTACTTTTAGATCACCTAAATTGGTACAGGAGATTCTACGTAGACTTGGTAATGTTTTTATTGTCGATAATGGCATAAATGTATTGCCCCTTGGTTTCTTTTATCCCCCAATGAATTATGTCAATCCCTCCCGAAGGCAGAGGCCTAACAATTCTAACACACATGAAGGTTTTATGGTACCTTTGCACAACAGATTTGATATCCTGCCATCCCTGGATGATATAGACTGACTCATTTCCTTGCTTGGCCCCACAGTGCAAAGAGGGTCTTTTTTATCTAATTCTTTTTGTTCAGAATATATGCCCTCTGTTGCAAGGGTACCTGTTCATGACATCCTTAGCCCGAGGTCTGCTATTCCCGATACTTATTCTTATGGTGGACTGGGGTTATCGATTGGAGCCAAGTCAGCTAGTGATGTCGCTGGTAATATCACCAAGGGAACACAGCTGTGTAATGTGAACACGTTACAACCATCTTTATTTTTTAGTTTGGTCCCTTCACCCAATGCTACTAATAATATAGCTGTCTGTACTAAGTCTGTTGCTCAGGGTGAGCCTAGGCCTAGCCTAGTGAATATTCTTTCTTGGATCCTGGCGGGACTAGCTACTAAACTAGCTGCTCCCGCCTGGTTAGACTTCATATATAACTTTGATATCTTATGTTTTAAAGAAACTTGGATGGACGTGGTACATCACATCAATGGGTTCAAATCTTTTTTTACGCCGGCCATACCTTCTAATCGTGGGAGGAATAGGAGAGGCTTAAGTATATATTTATCCCATAGGATGAATTTGAGCAAGATAGATCTTTCCGAATCTAATACCTATTTTCAGGTCCTGAAGTTGAGCATTGATAGCACACATTGTATTGTTCTTGTTAATTTTTACAATAATATACCTAACTCGGCATCTGAGGTAGTATTAAATCAGCTACAGAAGGCCTTGGATAAGGCAGAAAGGGGTAATAACAAGGATTTTTGTATAATGTGGGTTGGTGACATTAATTTGGGACCTTGTCCACATGCAGCAGACGGTAATTGTGGTTTATTGTCTGGCGATGAGAAAGATATCTCCCATTTCCTGCATACTCCCTTTGGGGATCATTTAAATTTAATTAAGTTTACCCAGGATTTGGGTTTTGCCAATGATCTATGTTCACCTGCCTCCCCATTTAGGCATACTTTCAACGGCCGTGGGTTGTGCTTGACCATAGATTTTTTCTTAATATCAAACAGACACGCTGGTAGGATATCTTTAATTTTAAAATTTATCCAGTTGCCTTCAGTGACCATTATCCTCTGAGTGTTATTTTGGGTTTGCCAGCTAACGTGCTATCTAAAAAATACGCGTCTGCACAGGCCTCACAAGATATTGCCATCAATAGGGTTAATGGCTACACTATTAAATGGGCAGGGATAGATTCACTTCAGTTAACTAAGTCACTTTTGACTAGTTGTAAAACAGATTTTTTTGTCTGTCTTGATGAGACCGCCTTGGACTCCAATATCGTTAACTCCTTCTGTAAAATAACACAGGCCATACAAACTAACTTAAGATCAGATCCTCAAAGATCTTTTAAAGATAGGCCAGGCTGGTTTGACCATAGGTGTAGTAAGGCGCATGCAGCCTTGATAGCCGTCCTACACCAGCCCATGAAAGATCAGGAAGCCATCAAAAGGGCCAGGACGGCGTATAAAAAGTCCCTAAAAGAGCGAAAGGAGGTCATAAGGAATGACCTATGGCAGGCGCTAAAGCAAGCTTCAGCCATCAAGGATACAAAAGGGTTCTGGAGGGCGGTGAACGCTCCGTTTCTTGCTACAGAAAAATTACCCAGCATTGAAATTTCGATTGGGGAGGATCAATGGGTGTCTCATTTCTCTAGATTATATTGTAATCATGATGACACCCCCCAGGGTGATTATCCCGGACCTGCTCTGTCTAACTTCCTCCCAATCAATATTGATTTTAACACGGAGGAGGTAATCTTGGCCATTAATGCAAGCAAGACGGAAAAGCCCCAGGACCAGATAGTATACCTGTGGACTTATTTAAATCTTGCCCCCTGTTGTGGGGCCCACTGCTTACTCTGGTCCTACGGGCCTGTTGTACTTGCGGCCTCCCTCCGACCTGGACAGAATCAATTCTTGTCCCAATATTTAAGAAGGGCGATCGTAACGACCCGGTTTGTTATAGACCTATTTCATTGCTAGATTCTCTAGTGAAGGTAGCCGGGCGCGTTATTTTAAATAGACTGCAAATGTGGGCAGAGAATGCCGGTGTAATTTCTGAGCTTCAGTACGGCTTTCGCCAAGGTCTTGGCACTGTGGAGCAGAGTTTGAACTTATGCCTCCTATTGGGGAAATATACACAGGCAAAAAAGGGGAGTTTATACCTGTGTTTTGTCGATTTGAGTTCGGCATTTGATGGTGTTAACCATCAGAAGTTGTGGAGCATACTGGAGGCCATGGGGGTGGAAACCCCTTTAATTAATTTCTTAAAACAATCATACCTTGATGCCCAGGGTAGGGTTCGCTATAGGAGAACAGGAGGGGTAAGGCAGGGGTGCGTACTAGCACCATTCCTGTTTACCCTCTATATAAATAGCCTGGGGGATACCCTATCTAGGGATTGTCTAGATATACCCATTGTTGGCAAACGGTCTATTGGCGTACTTTTATATGCTTATGACGCAGTTTTAATAGCTCGTACACCACTAGGCCTGCAGAGACTAGTCACAAGTTTTGTGTTGTATATGTCTAATTTAGACCTAAATGTAAATATCGCCAAAACTTTTACAATTAAATGCACTAAGCCTTCTACCAAGTGCTGTGATATTTTTATTGGTAACAACAGGTTGGAATTTGCTGAGTCCTTCTCTTATTTGGGTATTGTGTTTGAAAATAGGGGTTCGTGGGCTCCAGCTATCAATTCCAGAAAATTGCTCTTTGCTAAAGCCGTGGGAGCTCTTTTAAATTTTGCTAGGAAGCTAGGCAAGCGTCCCATTAAAGATCTACTGACAATTTACAAGGCCAAATGCATTTCAACTGCACAGTATGGAGCTGGCATTTGGGGCTATGCAAGTGTAGAGTCTATTCAGAAAATCGAGAACAGTTTTTTAAAATGTCTTTTAGCTGTCCCAGCCAGCACCTCTACGTATGTTTGTCACGCCGAACTGGGACTACCATATGTGTCCGACGTAATAAAAATACAGCCAATATTATTGTGGCATAAAGTCTGGAATGGTATTTCCACCAGTCTCAACCGGGATGTGATAAACGACTGTCTGAATTTACAAGGGGTTTTACGTATTCCCTGGTGGGTGTATGTCAAAAAAAGCCTGTATGACGTGGGTCATCCTGAGTTTTTTGACAAATGGGGGATGGGAGCACACTGACACACCTCCCAGCACAGTTCGCCCCTTAGCATTGTGGTAAATGCAGTTCACAGTGATTTCTTACTTGAATTTTAGCTGTAGTGGTTCACCAAAGTTGGTGCAGGTTAGTGCTGTGAATCTCTAGACACATGTGTTTCTGGATATTATCCGTCTTCAGTAGAGATAAAAAACAAAAATTCTTTCTGGGGTTGCTGGAAAGGCTGCCATAGTCTCTCAGGTCTCAGTACCTCTCTCTGGTGCACAGGTGCATCGCCATGAGCTCGTCAGCTCAGTGGCTCAAGGGAGCCTTTTCAAACAAATGGGGGATGGGAGCACACTGCCACACCTCCCAGCACAGTTCGCCCCTTAGCATTGTGGTAAATGCAGTTCACAGTGATTTCTTACTTGAATTTTAGCTGTAGTGGTTCACCAAAGTTGGTGCAGGTTAGTGCTGTGAATCTCTAGACACATGTGTTTCTGGATATTATCCGTCTTCAGTAGAGATAAAAAACAAAAATTCTTTCTGGGGTTGCTGGAAAGGCTGCCATAGTCTCTCAGGTCTCAGTACCTCTCTCTGGTGCACAGGTGCATCGCCATGAGCTCGTCAGCTCAGTGGCTCAAGGGAGCCTTTTCAAACAAATGGGGGATGGGAGCACACTGCCACACCTCCCAGCATACTGAATTTGTATGTATATACATACATATATATGTATATTATATATATGTATGTATACATATATATCAATATGTATATATATATTCACTTAAAAAACCATAGGTTTCACACATGTTATAGTTAGGTGGACATTTCACTCGTAAAAAACCAATGAAATTCCCCCGTTATAGTTAGTTCAGATAACTATAACTCACGCGCCCACAATCCACTGCTCATGACGTCACATATTACATCACTCATGACATGGTCAGTGGCATCACTCATGACATCACTGATGACATTATCCTTTTGATAGAGTGGCGGTTGCGCGAGTTATATTTATCTGAACTAACTATAATGGGGGAATTTCATTGTTTTTTTACGAGTGAAATGTCCACCTAACTATAACATGTGTGAAACCTATGGTTTTTTAAGTGAATTTGTAAGGTTTTTTTAATGCTAATTCCTAACTATAACGTATGTGAAACCTATGGTTTTTTCAGTGAATTTGTACGGTTTTTTAAATGCTAAGTTATGTATTTATTATTATATTTTTTATATATTTATTTTACAATAAACTACGTATTAAAAATGTATTTTTATTTTTTTATGGTTTTTCACCGTGTGCGCACGGTGCGCGCACCCCGCGATTTTTAAAAAAAAAATTAAAATGATTTTTTCTGCCTTCGGGGTCCTTCAGGGACCCCCTGACAAAGGCTAGGGGGTCAGGAACTCTCTACCCTGCCCCCTTTTCACATTCACCACCTTCCTTTTTCACTCTCGCACTCAAAACAAACAAAATGGCGGCCGACACTTCCTGATTCGACCGATTCCAAAGTTGACTGACATGTAACCACCAATCAGAATTACGCTTGCGCACGTTAGGGTGCGCGCACGGTGCGCGCACGGTGCGCGGCTATGGATATTTATGTACTTTAACTGCAATTTTCTCAGGAACTACTGCACAGATTGACTCCATATATGCAAAAGGCACATCCCTGACCTGAGGACTACCTCTTTGCCAAATTTCAAGTAATTCTGTTCAGCCGTTCGGGCTGTACCTTCGACTAAAGGTCCTATGGGAAAATACATGGGGAAAATGCGTTTTGGGACCCCCCTTTTTTCTCGGCCCCCGCTTGACGAATCCCCCCGAGACTTTCAGGGTAGGAGCTGAGCGGAGCGCCCCATTAGTTTTGAAAATTTCACGAGGATTCGTCAACCGGCGTCAAAGTTATTCAAAATAGAATTTTGAGATTTCCTATGGAAACACGGTCCTAACTATAACTATCTACTGGCGACCGCCAGTAGATAATATATATATATACATATAAATATATATGTAAGTGTAGGGGGTTCTTTACTGCCCCTCTCAACCTTTGCCACTTGCAGTGCCTAGGGATGAGGGATTGTATTAATGCTTCACCCGCTGCTTTGCCCAAGGTTAAAGGGGTCAAAAGACCATGTGGCATATTTATCAAGGTCTTGCGCCAGTCTTGCGTCAAGTACCGACTCCAGCTGCATCATGCAGGAATTAATTCATGCAATGTAGGCGTTCCCGTGCAAAATCCAACGCAAACCTAATGCAGTGGCATTTAACATCAAATCACTGCATTACGCATTGAGGTGTAGTGCAATGCAGCCATAGAAATGCATCAGAATTGCTGCGCATCTGCAAGCCAGGCATAGGAAATTACTCAGTGGCTGTTGTATAAAATACTAACAAACTCACCATCAATGTACACTCTTGCAAGCTCAACTATGCCATGGAGATTGTTATACTGCAACTGGGAGTAGCTGGAAGTCAACCGTCTAGGCAGCGAAGAACGAAGGAGTGTGCTTTCCATCAGCACATATCCCTCATTCACTTCAGGGTGGAGGAGGTCATTCAGTTTTACAGACGGAAGAGGGAGTCCATCATGTAATTGATGGAGAAGATAGCACCAAGTCTTCAGCCAGCAACTGCATGGACCAATGCCTTCACACCACATGTAAAATTGATGTCTGTGCTACACATGTTGGCCTCACGATCCTTCCAAATGACAGCAGCCAGATTAGCAGGCATTTCACAGGGAGCATTTTCTGCTTTTCTCCCATCTGTGTTGAATGTCATCATAAAACATACCCTACTACCGTCTCTCCCAAAAACTACCCAACAATAATTGGATACCAAGCAAGGCTTCTACAACATTTCTGTATTCCCTGATGTGCTTGGTACCATTAATTTCACACATGTGCAATTTGTGGCCCCTGCAGCCACATCGCACCTGTACAGAAACTAAAAACACAATTACTCACTAAATGTCCAGGCACTAGCGGACCATCAGTTATCAATGTCTTTGACTCCCCTCTACCACAATAAAAAAACACACAGATCTCCTGGGTCTGGAAATTGGAAGAAGTGCAGGGGAGTCCCTTTTAAAGGACGGTTTCCCTCCCTCACCCACCCGTTGGTGGCATGCTTCATCATAGGGTAACCTCCTTGCACTACAAACCTAGCTGCAGTGGGGGCTACTATCCCCTCTTTGAGAGGGAGGAGCTCAGGAATGTTCTGAATATAGCAAAGATTCATCCTAAAACCTCAAGATGAGCAGGGTGTGGAGGGAGTGAAGTGAAAAGTGAAAGTGAACTAAAACCAACTCTCTGATATGTCAAAGCAAACTTTAATGGGACACCCAGAAGTCAGAATTAAAAGAGTTGAAATATGGCAGTATCGCTATATTCAAAACATCCCTGAGGGTGGGTAAGGGAAACGGGAAAAAGGGACTCCCCCGCTCTCCTTCCGATTCCCAGACCCAGGGGCTCATCTGTATATTTTTTGAAGTCTGGATTAGGGGTCAATTTTCTACTAAAATAATGGTTGGATGAAGAAATCATGATATCCTAAGCAAATGTGACATACATGGCAGTATATCTGTAGGATAATCAAAGTATCAGGAGCACAAATGGAAAAAGGACATCTAAATTCCATGTATGTCATGCACTGAAAGTGTAGTATCAAATCTTGTGTACAGTTTACTCTAGGTACATTTGTGATACCAAAAGGTCAAAGTGCAGCTAATTTTCAGGCATTCCAATCCTCTAGGTCCAAATATACACATAGATAATAAGCCATATTTACATACTTCATCAATTGGATAGGTGAATAATGTAGTGCCTCAAGTTGCCTATATTTCCTGCATCTCCGCCCATCAATGTAAAACTGACGCAATGAATAAATAGGCTATGAAAGATGTTATCCACTAGGAAATAACTTAGGTAAAATGTAAGCAAGGTAGGGTATCACAGTGTACTTGCAATCAAAATTGGAATCGTGTCATGCTATAGAAATTATGTAAGAATCAAGGCATGTAAGTACAGATTTAACAACAAGGAAAATTCACATACATATATGTGAATACAGAAAGTGTTGTGTACAGGTCTATATTACAAAGTCACTTATATCAACATCATGATTTCCCATGCGAAAAAGACCTGTATTGTCACTGCATTTTGACAATCTAAGTACAGCAAGAGAACTTGCCATACAAAAAGCATCAGCTGATGTATGAATAAAGCCAATTAAAATGTCCATGTTAGATGTTGAATAATGGCTACATTATTAAGAAAATAGGCATGCAAAACTATATAAACTAGACTAAGGCTGTGCAACTGTTATATAGTTAAGCAAGAACATCATTGGTGAAAATAGGACAAATGTATGTTGGAGTGCCAAACATGTTGGAACTGTCACTACCTTCATAGAGCAAGACGTATGCAAGAAAATCTGATCCTAAGTTTGATACTTTGCATACATATTGAGTTAAATTCTCATACAGCTGATACAAATATTCGAACTCACTTATTATAGTAATATTTTGGCTAATCATGAAAGTTAGCATGTTGATGTGTTGAATGTCGTACCTCATATTCAATATGCCCAATGACTCATATATGTTACACGTACATGTTTAAAGCAACGGTCAACAGTACCTAAGACATATCTGTTCAAAGATAAAGAAATGTGTAGGAAATTGCCTGCATACATAAAACACATAGGGGCACAGGCATTAACATCTGAATTTGCGATTACCAAATAGCGATTTTTAAGGAATCGCTATTTGGTAATCGCAAATGCCTATGCATGTAGGAATCGATAAACAATTTGCGATTCCTTAGCATTACCTAGTAACAATTCTGTAAATAGTGAATCGCTATTAGGTAATGTGACTTCATTCATTCCTATGGGCCAACAGGCCCATAGGAATGAATGATAATGCATTCGCAAATTGTGATTATCAAATTGGTAATCGCAAATTGCAAATGAAAAGCCAAGGGTGCCCGGGGGCCTAAGGTCCCCCAGAAGCACCCCAAATAAATGTATATGTGCACATGTAAAGCACACACATGCTGCGCTACATGGCACTTAGAAAAGTGCATTTTTGTATTTTTGTGCATTTTTCAAAGTATACACATATTACCATCAACAAGAAATTGATGGTAATTAGCGTTTCCTAAATGCACAGATCACATTTAGGAAAGGTTTCTTGCATCTGCATAAGAGAATCGCAAATTGCGATTCCCTATTTCCATTCACAATTTAGGGACATGCAGTAAATTGCGATTGCCTAAATTGCAAATTGCCAAAAAGGTACAAGCATCAGAAAAGGCCATTTTGTGATCGCAAACGGCCGATTTTTGCAAATCGCACTGTTTGCAATCGCAAAATGGTTTAATGCATGTGCCCCATAGTTACTTATGTCTAAGTGACAATGTACCAAATCATTGACTGCTAGTATTTTCCACTTTCCAGATGACCAAGGATTTGTTTTGCAGCCATGGGTTGGGCCCTATATCCAGATCCTCAAACGGATGGGCAGAAAAAATTCAATGCAGCTCTGAAAAAAACTCGAAAAGTTGTAGAGCGAATGCTTGTTGTTCTAAAGTCCCATTTCTGATGCCTGGACAAATCAGATGAAAGACTTCTGTAATCACCTCCTATGGTCTGCAAGATTATATTAGTCTGCGCAATACTGCATAACATCTGTGTCAAAACAAATGTGGATGGGATAATGAGACTGAAATCCCACATGAACTGGAAGAGGACCGTGAAACTGATGCAGATATAGAGCACATAATAGCAAGTCGCATGAGACGCGACCAAAGTTTTGCAAATTTCTTTGCATAGTCTACTAAAAAATATGAATGACTCACCCAAGACTTCTGTACTGTGGGAATAAATCTATTTTCAAACTTTCAAAAATCTTCATGTGAGCATCATTTATGTTTTCTTTGAAAATGCTGATCTAGTCACTATCACAGTCATCAAAACGATGGGACGACTTATCAGACAAATATGTAATATACCATGGTAATTTGGCTAGCCAATATCTTGAAGGCATGAATTATGTGTGTGCGACATCAGATCCACTATTAACAAATACTATTTGGAATGGCCATACATATCAGCCAACATATATTGATGTGCCTCTAAGTATTGATCTCACAAAGAAATAAACCCATCACATCAGCATGACAGTTCAGCTGTCAAAGCTTCACCATACAAGTCCCATTTGCAATCTTTAACTCCCCAATGTAAAATGATTGTGCAATGACTTAAACTTTGTCAAAGGGTGAAATGTCTTTCAATTAAGTTCCCATGTGGCCTACCAAACATATGACACTCATAGAAAATGATGTCCCACTCAGATTGAGATTTGCAACAACCAGTTGTGTACTTTAATGGCTGTCAGAAAGATTCTAGATGAGAAGGCCTATCACCCAATGAGTCATGTAGATGTGTGTGCATCCATCTGTACATAGCCATGTTGAAGGTGATTATGTAATGGATACCCCACTAAGGTATGAGGGCAATGTATAGTGCAAAATCTGCACTAGTGGTGCAGTACACATCACATTTACTTAAAAAGCACAATGTATCACTGCATCTCTAGCTTGGCAATTTATCAATCAGTTAATCAATCTGCATTTGTATAGCGAAGCACTGTCACTCCTAGGGATATCTAACGCTGAGGATGCTGGGTCTCTGTCAAAAAGACAGGTCTTGAGTTTCTATCTAATATACTAATCATTAGGGAAGTCAAAAGAAGATAAACATGTATGAGTAGAAAGTGATATATAGAGCATGCTGTGCATACCAACTGACTCACGATCAGTGGCTATAGACTTATCTGTGAGCTCTCGACATTGAAAGGGTGGTTGTTGTGAATGCTGTCGGGTCAACTTGTGGTACATGAGGTGAAGGAGGCTGATGTCAACCTTACAGTAATCAAGAACTATACACCAACCTTACAGTAATCAAGAACCATACACCAAACACACCCATTCAGGAAATATCTTTAAAAGCCCTTCCAAAGTAGATTGTGAGATATTACCCATATGCACGCATTCTTAGAATAGCATTTGTAACACCAGAAATACTTGTAGACCATGAAATGGTCAGCTACATGAATACATATGGATGACAGATACACCTATACAAATAGGATGGCAAAACCTTTGGCCATATTCCTTAAGAGTTGTGTTGCAGGTGATCCAAGCAAGGGACACAAGGGCATCACTAAATTAAATGGCATTCATCAAGCCATGC
This sequence comes from Triturus cristatus, assembly GCF_964204655.1. Classification (NCBI taxonomy): domain Eukaryota; kingdom Metazoa; phylum Chordata; class Amphibia; order Caudata; family Salamandridae; genus Triturus; species Triturus cristatus. The sequence continues at coordinate 311,054,483 of NC_140588.1, read as the reverse complement.
CAAGGCACCTTATGTGGCCCAGAGTGCCTTGAAGAAACCAGTGGAACCAAAGTCTGCACTAAATGCAGACTTGCCTTACTCAGCAGCAGAGAGGTGTGCCAAAAGTGGAGTGTGGCATTTACCAAACATCCACTCATGGATATTGACCCATCACCAGATTGACAAGTATTGCTAGACCATGGAATGGGTCTTAAGTGTACAACTCCTCACCAGAGCTGCAGGTGGGTAAAACACTGCATTCTCTCCACCTTGTTTGCACTTTCTAAGTGTACTTCACTCAGTAGCACAATTACAAAATGGAAATGCCTTAGCGGGTTGTGTATGTGCGGGAAGGTGTACCTTCCTGCACCAAAATGTCTTTCCTGCAAGCCAGGCAACCTTGCAACATGATAGAAGGGTGGCTGTATTTGTGCAAGGTAGACAAAACTGTACCAGCCCTGGAAAAGGACAAAAATGCTACAAATAAGGAGGATTATAGAGTATAAAAGGCCCTTTTCCTTTCACACACTGAAGGCCAGCAAGATGCTTTGCTGTGTAATGTCACATGTATTTGCTGTGCTGCAGTTGGGCCATCGCGTGGCCCTTTGCGTTGCTGCATGAGTGCTACTGCGTGACTATGTACATTGCACTATATGGGCAACTGCGTAGGAAACATATCCGTTGTGGGGCTATTTGCGGAGTACTCTATATGCCATTGCGTGGCCCTTTGCATTGCTGTATGAATGCTACCTCGTGGCTATGTGCATTGCGCTATATAGGCCAGTGTAGGAAATATAAGTGTTGCGGGCTATTCACGACGCACTAAATAGGCCACTGCATACGTACATTGGTATTGCGTTGGACCTTGCAGTGTACTTTTGTGCACCAAAATGTCTTTCCTGCAAGCCAGGCAACCTTGCAACATGATAGAAGGGTGTATTTGTGCAAGGTAGACAAAACTGTACCAGCCCTGGAAAAGGACAAAAATGCTACAAATAAGGAGGATTATAGAGTATAAAAGGCCCTTTTCCTTTCACACACTGAAGGCCAGCAAGATGCTTTGCTGTGTAATGTCACATGTATTTGCTGTGCTGCAGTTGGGCCATCGCGTGGCCCTTTGCGTTGCTGCATGAGTGCTACTGCGTGACTATGTACATTGCACTCTATGGGCAACTGCGTAGGAAACATATCCGTTGTGGGGCTATTTGCGGAGTACTCTATATGCCATTGCGTGGCCCTTTGCATTGCTGTATGAATGCTACCTCGTGGCTATGTGCATTGCGCTATATAGGCCAGTGTAGGAAATATAAGTGTTGCGGGCTATTCACGACGCACTAAATAGGCCACTGCATACGTACATTGGTATTGCGTTGGACCTTGCAGTGTACTTTTGTGCACCCATGCGTCGGAAAAATCAGCAAATGTCGAGAACCTTCCGGTCACACCCAAGAAATGATGAGATGGATGTGGCTGCATACCAGGTAGTGTAAATGCTACTTTCGCTTTCTGTTATTATCTATTGGTTGGTCCTGGTGGTTTGAGAGTGCTATGCAAGTTTGGTGGATTTTTGGGCAGTTTTTGGTGGAGTCCATGTTTATTCTGTCCCTGTGAATTCTATTTTGCGTATATTTTGTGCCTAAGTGTTGTTTTATATATTTGTAATTGCCTTTGAATGGTTGGGTGTTTGTCTAATTTGGGGTAGTAGTTACTTAGGTAGAGTTAGGGGTTTAAGGACTATTTTCTTTGTTAGTGGGTTAAGTATAGATAGATCTGATGCCATTGTGGCTATATCTGGTAAGGGGAGAGGGATCGTGTTTTTTATAAAATGTTTGCATTGATCTGGCTGGTCATGTACCAAATACCACAGATGCTGGCTGCAGGAGGAAAGGTCAGCAAAGGATATCTGCCAAAGCATCAGAAGGATTGATGGCAGAGGATGTGGTGGTACATGGCCAAGGTGGCCCAAGAAGAGCGGTCATTTTGCAGCTCAAACATCATTGAGTGTATGTCATTTCCTGTGAGGCTGATGCACTGGACCTGCTGGGTTTGGAGATTGGAGCCCCAGTATGTATGTATATATGTACCATCAGCACGCAGCAATGTAGATAACTTAGTTAAGGTGCATATCAATATCAACATTTTGTTGCAATGTGTTGGTACCTTTTGACACACAAGGCAAGAGAGAGGGACACCAAGTCGCAGATGTATCAAACTATCACACAAAACAGCACATCTGGCATAAATGCTGTGTTGGGTTACAGAGAGCTATCACTCTTGACCCCAAGTAAAGCATAGCAGCCTTTTGCCCAAATGAGAGTTACTATTAAGCAATATCCAGTACTGAAGAAGGTTTGTGCTTGTAAATGTAATAGGATTCTTAATTTATTGCGGTTTTCCCTCACTCATTTGACACAAACACTACATAATATGTGGCTAGATCAGCCCCAATGCAAAAGGTACAAGGTATGTCTGTGTGGGAACACCAGAATGTATATATCAAGGAGCACATTTATAAATATTTCACGCAGCACAGCAGGGCACCTTGCCGCATTGCATGAAAGTGAAAGGGCAGGAATGCGTTGTATTAAACATATTGGCATGTGTTGGACTTGGCCCTTTTTGCAGGGTCATTCCAGAACTTTTTGCCTTCCTCCTGTATTTTTTCTGACCTGTTGTTGGTGGTTTTATGACTCTGGGCACTTTACTACTGCTGATCAGTGCCTGTGTGCAGTCTGGGACTGCCATGTCGACTTGGCAAGTGCACACACTTGCCAGTCCCTAAACCTTCCCTTTTCTACATATTAGGCACCACTAAGGTAGGCCATAGGTACCCCATGTGGGCAGGATGGATTGTATGTGAAAGGTAGGACATGCCCTGATGTGTGTGGCATGTCCTGATAGTGAAATACTGCCAATTTTCTTTTTTCACTATTGCAAGGCTATCTGTTCCCATAGAACAGAATGTGGAGTTTGTTTATAACATCTTATAAACATAACTGACCCTAGGTACAAGATCGAAAAATAAAGTTTAGTATGCCTGAACTCAGAATGTTAAAGTGCATCTTTTAGTGAGGGTGATTTTTACATTCTGTGTTTGAAAATACCACTTTTAGAAAGTAGGTATTTTCTTGCCTAACCATCAAGTGTGGCTCTGCTAGGTTTGTGTATTGCATGTCTGGCTTTTGTATGACAGGGACAGGAGAGGGGCAGCGGCTCCAGAAGTCTGATGAGTCAGGGCTGGGCTAAATAGGCCTGGTCTGCATTTGGAGTGGTGGGAGAAGTAGCACCTTCACCTGAATAGGACTGTGCGTGCCTTCCACAATGATGGCTCCGCCCCCCCGTGGTGTGTCTGCAGCCAGGGATTACACTGACAAAGGAGGTTGTTGTGCACTTGCAAAGTACCCCACAGAACTGGTTTTGGCTGGGTACGGACACTCTCTGCCTTCAGAGAACAAAGGATTTTGGTGTATAAAAAGAGGGGCCCAGATTCCAGAATTTTAGATCACTTCTGGGAAATCAAGAGGAACCTTTGACAAGGAGAAGAGCCAGATAAGCTGAGGAAGAATACTGCCCCTGTGCTGTTTGCTGTTTGGGGTTGGCCTGCAGTGGCTGCTTGCTGCCAAGGAAAGGAGAAAAAGGACTTTGCTGTTTGCTTTGTCACCTGCTTGAAGAAAAGATCTCCAATGGCTTGAAACTGAGCATGCCTCCTGTTCTGAATTCTCAGGGCCCCAAAGACTTCACCAGCAGCTCCCCTGAATTTCCTTGCTGGGAATTCCAACCTGCAAAGAGGTGCCTGCTGCTGATTAGGACCTCTAGAGACTGTTTGTCGCTGGGAGCTGGAAAATCGTCACAACATCGAAGAAGCATGTCGCATCCGTACCTGTTCCCGATGCATCGCCGAAGAAACCGTTGCAGCGCCTGCCGCGGCTTGATAAATCACCGCACGGGCCATCGGGTGCAACGATCTCTGTGGTCCCCGCACCGATGCCGACGCAAGCCTGGTGTGCAGTGGCACAAAGTCACGCATCGTACCAGATCATCACATCGAGGCGCTAAAACTGTTGCATCGTTGGGGCAGTAAGAAACAGACACATCAACTCCCCACGCAGTAAGAAAACAACGCATCACCTCCTCTCCAGTAAGGAACTGACGCACCACCTCCCCTGCGCTGCAGTAAGGAACTGACGCATCAGCTCCGCCGAAGCAATGAACTGATACATCACCTTCCCTGCATGTAAGGAATCAACGCATCACTTTCCCTGCAGCCATTGTGTTTGTTTTGCGTGATGCATCCAAGGTACTTTTGAGAAAAGTGTTGCATTTACATCTTGAATTCAACTGAACTATTTCTACCATTTGAAAGACTTATTTTTAATACTGTATTGTGGATTTTTGTTGCTTGGTCTTGTTTTGGTTTAGATAAAGATTACTTATTTTTCTAAATTTGTTTGGTGTCCATTTGTAGTGTTTTTACTGTATTACTGTATGTGTTCACAAATGCTTTACACTCTGCCTCTGAGATAAGCCTGTCTGCTCATGCCAAGCTACCAAGGAGGTGAGCAGGGGTTATTTTAGAAGTGTATACCCCTTACCCTGACTAGAAGCAAGGGCCCCTATTTGGACAAAGGTACCTACCTCTGCCAACTAGAGACCCCCATTTCTAACAGCATGCATTCCTGTCTTTTCCTAGCACTGGCACACTTTTGGCAGCCTCGTGCCAAAGCTTGCACTCTTGTGTCATGTTGCAAAGGAGCCTGTGATGAAGTTGGCCAGCAGTTCTTACAACATCACATGCATGAGGCATGAGTCTGGTATATGATGTAAGACATCTCTCACCTTTCACCTCCAGGCACATCAGTCCTGTGAGGTAACTAGCTGCACTCCACGATCTGACAATGTATAAACATGTGTGTAAGGGTGGCTAAATGTGCCATTACAATGTTATGTCATAGTACTTAATTTACATTTGGAAGTGTGTGTGTACTTTTCTATTTTTAATACAAAATTTCCATTTCTGTTTCGCAGGTGGAATTTGCCCATTTACACAAGGTGACATTGACAGCTTCCAGGATACTGATGTCTAAAGCAAGTGTCTTGACTACATGGTTGTAGCTCTGGGACAAGTGTGTGTGATCCATGATAGTTGTAACAGTGAGATATGTATGGGGAGGTATTTATCACCTACCAATAAATCACTCAGATTCATTGAGCAAACACAGCATCACATATGTCAACAGATTATAAAATAAACAAGGAGGGGTGTGAATGTGAATGTAGTGTCAATATAGGTGTATGAAGGTATTCCTGCAGTAACCCACTTGAAATATGGGGATGGTGTACCTGAAACAGAACCTGTGTGTCATACCTAATTACACTTTGCATAGGCATTCATGACATTGCCGCCAGGTTAGCCATCATATGCAATCATTGCACAACAATTGGATGCTGGAAATGTGCCAGTTACGTCTCAGATGTAGGTGTTTCTTGAAAACAACCCATAAAAGAAATAGACATCTCAACAAATGTTTCCGCAGGGATGTGAGTGATCTGAATGTAATCCAAACATTCCCCCAGTATTAAAACTTACCTCAGATATAGCTGTTATTCTTCCTCAGGGGGGACGTAGCCTCCATCAGATGTGTCCATGTTGGACCTATGTAGAATGGAGTGACAGTGGCCCAATTAGACTAATGTAGGCTGCATGGATGTAGGGCAGCTAATGCATCGATCTGAAGGTTTGCTTCTAAACAATAGCTCTCAGCCTGTATAATGCACTTTGTCAGGGTAGATGTCCAAATGGCAGGGAACTTGTGCTGTTGCCTAGCAGTTGTATCGTGGATTGCAGCCTGCATATCTCTGTCATATATCTATCTGTAGAGCACAGAGTGGCAACATCATTGTTGCAAAACCTATGCAGCTCCAATAGGCCTCACTGCATGGATAAAAGATAATTGGCCTAAGTTTGTGCAGCAGGACATACGCACTAGTTTTCGCAAATATTGGCATATCAATGCTGGCCTCATGGCCAGTATCTTACCTAAGTGGAGTTTGTGGCAGGCTTTCATGCAATGCAAAGCAGGAAGCCACCTTGCTGCACTGTGTGACAGGAAAAGGGCAGGAATGCACAGTGAATCCATGATACAGAGCATCGCTGTCCTTTCATATTGGTAGCGTAATTTACCTGCATAGAGCCAACGCAGGCACCCTTGCTTCATGGTGCAAGGGGATTGTATTGTAGGCAAAATAGTGCTTGGTCAGGTGAGGACTCCTGCAGGCATTAACACACTCCTAAGGGGTGTTTTCCACTTTCTTTGTGTGCTGCAGAATGCAGCGCAGGGCGAATGACGAAATAGAAATGTGAAATTAGAATCTTTCTTCTGGCTTAGGTTCACCTGTGGATTTGATGAATTATGATACATTTCCAGGTCTAGCACTGATGCTAAAACTGAGCCATCAAAATAAATGGGCTGATGCAGCGAGAAACCCACTCTCCATCTAGGGAATGGCTCCCTGCTGCAGAGTAAGGCAAGTCAGCAATGTGCACTGCCTTGCGCAACTCCAGCTTACTTAAGACATGCAGAGCCACACAAGCTGCCCTTCTTTACCTCTGCACATCCAACTTAGGTCTTGCCTTGACCTTGCTTCCCCCTGGAAGACCAACACCAAATGTGTACATATCCGGCCCATGAATACTATTTACCTCAGAATGAGTTGGGATCACTGGTATGAGTGAAATGCATGGTTTTATAATGTGGCTAAAAACATTTTTGTACACTTACAATGAAGATGAGTCAAGATTTATACATTTGCCCCTATGGTTGCTAACTGCTGCCCAACTGACATGTGTGTATTTGCAAACAGTGAGGCATCTGCATACTATGAGGGACCTCCTTCACTCTCCCAAATTCTTCACTCTCCCAAATTGAGAGTCAAGGAGAGCCATCATTAATCAGACGTGTCCTTCTGGCCTGTCTGCAAATGAGAAGAGGGAGGCTGTAAACTGAGTGACAATACACTGTACACAAGTAACACAGCCTAACAGTGAACTATTCTATTCAGTGGAGGAAAACAACTATTTTCTGGCAGGCTGTTTTCGCTTTCCCATGCCCTACTTAATGTCTCCACCGCCCTTCCTATGAGATTACCCTTTCTTTATCTCCATTGTTCCTGTCTGGCTCTGTTCCAGAGGACACTCAGTACACAGAACTGACACAATCATGTGGGCTTGCCCTTCATTTGAAACGGTGTCTGAAAATGTGGTGTAGGGTGGCTGTGAATTCTTCAACAAAGTGTTGCCGTTGTGCTTTTGAAGTTTGTGAGCATCAGCATATATGTTTCGTAACACGTGGTCCATTTGCTAAATGTGCATTTAATTATGGGATCACACGAAGAAGCCTGCTATTCTATTCAGCAGAATTAATATGTATTTACAATGGTTTAGAGAAGGCAAGAACTCAATCTTCTGTTCCATCCACCTTATAACAGCCTACATCAATTAACGCAGTGCGTTTATTAACAGCTGATATTACAGCACGGTAATCTTTTTCACAGCACGTATTTGGCAGATGGAAAAAAACCTCCATTAAAACAAATACGGTTCATAGAGCTATTTGTTGTTGAAAGGACGCAATGCAATATATCCATATTCACAAAAAGCTAAAACACCAAGGGGCAGATTACTTAGAATTCATGCAGGGCACGTTGCTCTGCTGCACTACACTTCATTGCGTAAATTGGACACAGGTGAAAAGCACCATATCTACTAAAATATAGCGCTCTTCAGCTCTCTCCCAGCGCTGGCGCACTTGAGGTTGCCTAGCACCAACGCAGGCACCCTTTCACCATCGTGCATGGGAGCCTGCGTTACGTTTTTGTGCAGGAACGGACACTCTCCTGCTAAAAAAATATCCTCAAAGTAAATTTGCCCCTAGGCTCGGAATTAACATTTATGTTATAATTATCACACCCTCACAGTTTTCTCCTGATAGATTCCAGGCAGGTAGAACCTGATGAGTTTTTTTTTTTTCGGGGGGGGGGGGGGGGGGGTCCTAATAAAAGATGAAACATGCAGAATTTGATTTGTGAAATATTGATTGTGCATGTTAAGCCAAATTTGCAGGTTAGAACCTCAGAATTTGTGACATTTACCACATGTGATAAATATATCAATGGTATTTACCTCTTGTGGTAAATACCTCACCGTATTCCTCCTAATTTGTAATGAGGGTCCAGAGTGCTTATTCTGAGTAGAACAGCACCCTAGATTCAGTATTTTGCACCCAGAACTCCAGATGTATCAGGGTTCATAATTTAACATATAATTTAGAATTGTTTAACATATAATTTAGTATTGCTTGGCATAAAGCAAAATTGATTTACAAGGGAAAGGATAATAAAATTCAAATTTGTCACACAAAACTGTTCAAATATGTCTTTCCTGGGACCCCAAATCTCCTTAAGGTGGCACTGGGTAGAGAGAGAGAGGCAGGGGTAGAGGAAGGTAGAGAGGGAAAGAGGTTCAAATAGAGAAATAGAACAGACTGGGGTCAACTATAGAGAAAGTTGATTTTCCCAGGGGTCCTTGGAAGGCTAAGTCCTTGGACAATTGGCCACTTTGCCAATGCCTTGAAACATCTCTGTCTGATGGCTCTACTGACTAAGGAGGAGGTCATATCAAAGAGGTATAACTTCACATTGCAATGCTGCAATGCTTTAAACACGGATGGGTGACTTTAAAACATAGATGAGCTCCAGAGGAGGAACAAACTGTGATAAGGAGAACTACCAAAAGTCGAATTACTGTAATGCTCCAACATACAGTCCATGTTGTAACTAATATGCACATGTAAAAATAACCGAGAACAATTGTAGAACTTTCTCTGGAGAAAATGGTAAGTCAAACTACAAAGAGACAGAATCCACTCTTCACTGCTATACTGAAATTGTATTGTATTGTAATTTCATTTATATGGTGCTTACTACCCCTAACGAGGCGTCAAAGTGGTTTTTGGCAAGTATCACGCTTCTACCGAGGTAAATAAAGATTAATGGTTATTTATTATAAAGACATATGAAATTAATTTGAGCAGGGGACATGTGAGTCTGTTAGTTGGGTTGAAAAGTATAGTCGAGGGATAGAAGAGAGAAGGGTCTAGAAATTATTTATTTGGAGATCATAGCAGTGGGAGGAGGTTTGGAATGAGTAAAGGAGAGATGAAGGGGGGAGAGTTTCTAGAAGTCGTTTAAGGAGAAAGATGAGGTATTAGATGAGTCTTGGAGGGATACATGAGGGAAGAGTTTTAGAAAGGCTTGTTTAGAAGCTCTGAACAGTAAAAGAGGTTTGAGGTGGTGCATGGAGGGGTATAGGAGGGAAGAGTCTTGAAAGAGTTATTTTGGGGATCATAGTAGTAGACTGGGGTTTGGGATGAGTCAGACAGTGGAGGCAGAGGATATATTGAGAGAGGTCTAGGGTGAGAAATAGGGTAGTGCATTGGAGATGCTGAATTAGGAGTAAAGTAGCCTACAGACAAAAAAGAAATGTGTAGACAATACCACACTTGCCGAAAACTAAGAAAAATTATTATAGGGAACATTCATTAGGACCTGTTTAGTCTACTGAAAAATGGACCACCTGTGCAACCACATATACATACTAATCTCTCACTCTAGGCCAAGCTTCCAATGCTTTCAAACAGTTTCAATACGGCCAAAACTGCACAGCTTCAGCCAAGCACTCTTCAGAACAACCCCACTTGGTACAAAGACCAAAGGAACCACAAACAGGTTTACCATATAGCACCAGTATGGACTTAAAGAAAGATGCCAGTGCATTTAGCATGCACATAAGACAGGGAGCAGGGATGCTGGCAGGGCGCTACGCTGGGTCTCCCCTTAACCAAACCCCATCTCACTTTATTGGATTGTGTCTGTCTGCATCATGGCCCAGGCAACAGGGCGGTTGAAACTTGCTGCATCATCCAAACCCCAGGACAGAAGCCATGAGGGAGCTTCATGCAGGTTCACGGATTGGCTGTCCATCCTCCCAACCACCAGGACGGGACTGGCTGTCCCAGGCACCGGATGTTTCCCCGGTGGGCGGGAGGGGTGGGGCCGATTTTGCGGCTGTGGGCGCCGGTTTTGTCACTGGGAGCTGGTTTTGCAGCCTTGCTGCAATATCGGCCCCCTGTAACAAGATAACAGCGGCAGCGGTGCTGCAATGTAGACAGACAGGAATATAAAGCAGCAAGCTTGCGGTCACTTTTGCAACTTCTAAAAAAAAAAAAAAACTTAACAGCTATCAGACAGTAGACACTAAGGGGCAGATTTATGAGGGACTTGCACCCCTTTTACGCCGCCGTTGCGTCACTTTTGTGACGCAGCGGCGGCGTAAACCCTGCGCCACGTTGCGCCCCATTTACATCGTGACGCATCTATGGAGATGCGTCACGGTGTAAAGCCCTGCGCCACGTGAAACCTGCGTCAGGTTTCACGTGGGTGTTTCGACACAGGGGGGGGGCGTTCCGTCGCAGGAACGCCCCTGAAAAATGACTCAGTGAAATCTATAAGATTTCACGGAGTCACTTTCCCAACGCTGATGCGTCAAAACCCTGCGCCTGCTTGAAGCAGGCGTAAGGCTTGACGCACCATGTTAGGGATAGGGTAGGTTGGAACAGTGCTGGAGTTGCGTCGCGCTTGCGACGCAACTTCAGCACTGCGCCAACCTTACGCCGGCAGATGCGTCACGTATCTGCTTGTCCTTGCGCCACGATGCACCGCATTGTAAATGCGGCGCATCTGCGGTGGCGCAAAGGGCAAACTTGCGTGACGCATCTTCCCTGGCGCATCCATGCTGATTTGCAGGGATGCGCCAGGGAACATAAATCTGCCCCTAAGACTCGGCCTTACTCACCTAATATACATTGTAAACTAAGACGCATTACAACGACTGTCACTGGTGTACACTTTAAATAAAAATAATCAATCATGAGCACTGAAAATTGCTGAAGACCTTCTCGGGCGCAGTTTAAACAAAAAGGAAACAGTAGGAATACTAAAACACACAGCATTCAAGCACAAGAATTCTATTTGCTAGTAGTTCTAGTAACATTTTAGGAATTTCAAAATTCCTCGGCAACCCTTTCATCCTCACCTGAAAAAAGTTCCAATAAGTTGTGTAATAAGATGCTTTGCTGTTTCCCTACAGATAATCTAAAAGCTCTGTTTGTCCTTCAGTATGTTTGCAATTTACTCCTCCCTTTAGAATTCAAATACCCCTTAGTCATTCCTGCTTGCAATAATTCATGCTACACTATAACTAGAGGCACACAACATTCTTTCAATTTCTAAAGGTACAATATTTTACGCCCACAACCCAGATAACAATATAAGTCAATAGTGATCACAAAGGCGACTGGTGTGCCATGTCGATCCCTTTCACAGCATCCAAGTGCCCGATTATGACTTCATGCTGGCAGCTCTTTGCTGGGCTCTGCCAAGTTGCTAAGTTTATTTCTAGCAAACTTCAGGTTTTTCTCGCGCGAAATATGAAAAATATGCAGAGGTGGCAAAGTTCCTTTCAAAGTATGCTATTGCATAAAAATCATGGCTGTCAAAATTATATTGTATGCAAGGGTGATTTGCGTTGAGTTACTTAAGTTAAGCAAGGGAAATACATATGAAAAGTATGAGTTTGTACACAAAGGGGCAGATTTACAAGCCCCCTGCGCCACTTTTGCTACACTTTTCCCATGTTAAAAGTGACGCAAAAATGGCACAAGGGGCTTGTAAATCCGCCCCAAAATACTTAGGGGCTTATTTACAAGCCCCTTGAGCCACGCAAAAATGGCGCAAGGGGCTTGTAAATCTGCCCCAAAATACTTAGGGGCCTATTTACAAGCCCCTTGCACCACGCAAAAATGGCGCAAGGGGCTTGTAAATCTGCCCCAAAATACTAAGGGGCTTATTTACAAGCCCCTGGCGCCACTTTTGCATCACTTTTCCCATGTTAAAAGTGACGCAAAAGTGGCACAAGGGGCTTGTAAATCTACCCCTTAAGATATACTATTGTGAAGCAGTTTCAGGAAGGAAAATCAGGAAAATCCATACTACTGTTAGTTTGCATTTTGACAGCACTTTGCAATACTCCTCCTGTGTAATAAACACTTTGTGCACCGCTAACCTCATGTCCCAACATGTCAAAGCCCCTTCGAAAGATGAAGCTATTCTCAGACCACTAAAATCATGGGTGATGGTGTTGATCAAAAGGCCTCCCCCTGCACCCCAACAAACAGGAAACCATCAGCCCAACTACAAGTTTCCATTTATTTTAAACATCTTGGAGAATGTTCCCATACAAATGCTGAATACATCAATGGAAGGGAATATCCTTGGTTATCACAAATCTGGTTTCTCTCCTGAGTGATGAAACAAGTATTCCCTTTTCCTTCTGTGTGTGTAGCACCAGTTTTGTTTTTCAAATACTTCTTATATTTCCCAAATGTTCCACTTATTTTTTAAACACTTGTCTATCCTGTTCTTCTCTCTCATTTTAATGAGTATAAATGGATGTCAAAGGATTCCTTTTGTTGCAAACCTGGCTAGTACCAAAGCCAACTTTACTTTATTAGGAGAGGTTACCTTACATTTGGATGATCTTGGGAATACCGAAGCCTACAGAATTCTCCATGACCTTCTAGCAATTAAGCTAGTGCAAAGGGTGTCAGTACCCACTCCTGATAAAGGAACTTTACATGGCCTTGTCTTCTCTAATGATGAAATGTTAAAAGTGCTGGATGCAGTCCCAGAAAGCTGGTCAGATCCCTTTCTGCTTCCAGTTATTTTCAAAACTCCTTTGTCTCCCATGACTCTCAAGCCAATTAGCAGCAAAGACCGATCTTAGTCTAAACTGCCCGTGGAGCAGTGGAAACAAGCTCTTAGAGATTCTCAACCCCTTTTAGACCCAGATCCAATGTTAGCCTACGGACAGTTTCTCTGTGAATTGAATCCACTCTCTACCAGGTTATCCCTTTAAAAAATGTCCCCAGACAAGTTAAAGAAAAAATCTCACCTTGGTATACACCTGATCTCCGTAAATTGAAACAAACCTGTATTGAAACAAACCTGTAAAATGGCTGAAAGGATTTGGAGAAAAGATTACATGGAGATGGTTGTATGACGGAACCCCTCATGTGTTTATCATGCATGCAATTACAACACCAGCATTAGAACAAATGTGTCATTACGACGCGTTCCTTTAGCACACAATTCGTTACAACACCTTGTCTGGGGGGGGGGCCTGGACTTTAGAATAGTATAATTTACTATTCCAACTCTAGTCTGTGCAACAGTAGGGTAGGTGTTGGACCTAAATTTCAACACTACTCCACCAATGCTCCCCCCTAAAACACGTGGTTGTAACAACTTGCGTGCTAAACAAATGCATGGTAACAATGCGTTTGTTCTATTGGCAGTGTTGTAAAGGCACATTCCAGCTTCACAATACAGGATATATCCATGGGGAAAAAAGCTAACAGAAATACAGACTCTATTAGAGTTTATCAAGCCGAAATTAAAAGAGCACAGGCAGATTATTTCAAAGAAAAAATCAATCATTATATTAACTCTCCATGGGAAATTTTCCATATTGCAAAAACACTTCTTGAGCCTTCCTCTTCTGCCCCTGTCTTGGAATCACCACCCTTATGGTGCAATGACGGGGCTAGTTTCTTTCACAGAAAAATCCAAGACATCTATGATATGTTTCACCACTCTTCCCCTAATCACATCTCTACCGCCTATGATGACCAGGCACATTATACTCAAAGCAGGCTCCTGGAATTCCCCCTTCCTGACCCCAGATAAGCTCACAGAGATCTTGAACTAGGTCAAGTCAAGTTCTCCCAATGACCCAACCCCCTCCACGAATTTTAAGCAGAGCGTTGGACTTGTTACTCCCCTTTCTGCTTGAATTGGTAAATCTTTCTATGACTACAGGATGTGTTTCCCATTGGCTTGCAAACATGACATGGTTAAAGCTTTGTTAGAGAAGCCTTATCTGGATTGTTTGACACTAGGAAATTATTTTCCCATTTCCCTCCTCCCAGGGATTAGGAAAATACTAGAAAAACATGCCAACCTGACCATGTCAGAATATCTGGAAAGTCACAAATTACTGCATTCCACTCAGACCGGATTTAGACCTTTCCAGTGCACAGAGACTGCTCTTCCGGCAGTGGTTGAGGAATGTAAAATATTACTCGACCATGGAAGCTTAGCAGCTATCATTTGGCTTGTCCTTAGTTCAGCATTCTATACAGTAAAGTATGACATCCTTGTAAAAAGACTTGTGAATGATGGAATATCTGGAAGAACTCTCTCTTGGCCTCAAAGATAGGACGTTTCAGTTACTGAAGTTGGTGTACATCTGATATTTTCCTTTTAAAATGGGGAGTACCTCAGGGCTCCTCCCTTAGCCCAACTCTGTTTAATGTATATATGAGGCCACATGCAGATATCGTCCTTCCCTATGGGATCTCAATAGTCACTTATGCTGATGATACGCAACTAGTCTTTTCGTTGACCCAAAACAAGATTCCCCTCTTTCATCTCTAGGCCCTTGCCTTGAGAAGGTGGCTAACTGGATGGAACATTCTTGTCTCAAGCTTAACGGACAAAACTGAGCTCATGCTCTTGGGCAACACCTTGATCCTGGGTATGAGACTGGATTGTCCGAGCTCTCTAGGCCCTCCTCCACAGCCTAAAAATGTTATCAAGAGCCTCGGCATGTGACTGGATAAATCTTTCATGTTTGACTATCAGTTAGTGAAGCTTGTAGCTACCTGCTACAGCATGCTCATAATGCTTCGGAAGATTCTTTCTCTTCTTCCTTTCACTGCAAAGAGGCTGATAGTCCAGGTCCTTATGCTCTCCCACCTAGACTATGGTTACTCCCTTTATCTGGGACCCCCAAAGGCCACAACAAGGAATTTCAGGTGGTACAGAATTGTGCCCCGTAGTTTCTGTTCAACATACTTAGGTATCAACCCGCTCTACAAGTTCTGAATTCTCTTCATTGGCTCCAAGTGGCTAAAAGGATCACATTTAAATCCCTGTGATTCGCCCATAAGGCACTTTCAAACAAGTAACAAGGAGGGTTTGAAATCTAAGTTTCAAAGATTAGAACATCTAAAAAAGAGTGAGCTATCTAAATGGTGGGATGGGGTTACTTTGAAAAGCTACTTGGAAAATAAGAAGGACCCGAGGGGTTTAAGGATTCTCACTTTTCCTGATTTTGATGAGCTTGACCCTGATCTGTTGTCTGAATGGTAGGATAACTTACACAACTCCTCATTTACGATGATGAGGATCTTAATCCAACATGCTGAAAGGAGATCTTCAAAACTCAGGGATGAAAGTAAGGCCCTTGAGGACGATATCAAGTCTATGGACTTGAAGGATGTAATTGAAAAGAACTATGTCATCTTGAAGGAAGAAATTGCTGCTCATCGAGTGATGGTTAAGGATAGAAAGCTGAGCAAAATAATGAGATATGATAAAGACTATGATAAAGGGTGCATTTTCACGTTTGCGTGTCACTTTGATTATGTGAAAGTTCCAAAGGGGAATGTACCATCCCTAGCGGACACAGGTAGTGTGTCTAGTATTAATAGTAGCTCAGAGGCCTCATCTCTGGAGGAACAAAATCAGGGTAGAGGTAGTGACAACGAACCTCAAGGGGCCTGTTCTTCTACTTTTTTAGAGGAGGTACTGAGATTCCGCATTAGGAACAGAAAACAAAGAGAAAATGTAAAACCAGAAGAGGGGGAGGAGGAAAAATTGACAATAGACAAAGAGTTTTGACCAGAAATCAAAACAGAGCAAATAATGACAGCAACTAAAGGCGATGACACAAATATGTCTTCTGTAGGCAATATGCATGGTGATCTTGTGATAAATTTATCGGACCATATCCTGACAACACATGAAACATCGGCATCGAATAAAGGACTTGGCTTCTGTCCAGTATCTTATGGCATTTTTCAGATTTGCATGTGGACCTATATAAATTCATAAGGAAAGTGAAACTTAAATGTCACTTTGCTATCAATGACTTTAGGCATGAGAGAGAGAGACCAATGGTAACATCAATTGAACTCACGATTTCACACAGCAAAGATGTTTCTACTTTGCTGTCTCTAGATTCTGATAACGAGTTTTCAGTAAATCATATATTGGAATGTCTAGATATTCTACAAGACTACACATGTGATAGAGGTTTACACCCTCGCAGTAGATTTACACCAAAAGCATCTCACTTAAACAGTATTGAGGTCTTCAACAACCAAGTCACTAATGACCTGTATCAAATAGAGGATAAGAAAATACAATCACAGAGGGCTTTCCAAAAGGATAATCTCTAATCAGAGGAGAGGGCAGCTTTACTCAACCTTCATGATAATAACTCCTTGGTGATAAGGGAGGCCGAAAAGGGAGGAAATGTGGTACTCATGAATAGATGTGACTATGAGGGAGAGGTGCATAGACAGTTGAATAATACCTTGCACTATGTTAAGTTGCAGAATAACCCTTGAACACTGGTTCCGGCTCGAATAAATGAGTATCTGGCACACTGGAGGGAAATTGGTCTTCTCTCTGATAATGAATGTAACTTTCTCCATATTTAAAACCCTAGATTCCCTTGTCTTTATCTACTACCAAAAATACATAAAAGGGGACGTTTTCCACCTGGGCATCCCATAATTTCTGGAATTGATTCCATGACCAAACCTCTTTCACAGTAGGCGGACTCATTTTTACAGCCCTTGGTTAGAAACCTTCTGTCTTATGTCAGGAACACCATGGACAATCTTAGTAAATTTGAAAGCTTACCGTGGGATGAATCAATGTGGTTTGTGACTCTTGATGTGGAATCACTCTATACATGCATCAAAAAGGATCTGGGTGGGATGCAGTGGATATCTTCCTAACCACTAGAAAAGCTAACTTTTTGAACCCACAATGAGATGCTTTTGGATATGGTGGATCTAATTCTTGACAACAACTTTTTTCTTTATGACAAAATATGGGGACTGTGGTGTGTTCTAAATTTGCGCCATCATATGCTAACCTCTTTATGGGGTGGGTAGAACACTCCTATGCATGGTCTGTAGCGGCTGCAGAATGGATTAGGAACATACAATTTGGGGCCGATACATTGATGAAATTATCATCATCTGGACAGGAACTGATATCCGGATGAGGTAATAGTTTGGCTTTCTCAATAGTAATGTCACCTTTACACTAAATGTGACCCAAACTAGAATTCAATTTTTGGACATAGAATTTTGTGTTGCTAACAATAGGGTGCAGGGTACAGTGTATAGGAAAGAGACTGCTGTGTATAGTATATTATACATATATAGTATATGTATCATAATTTACTATGAAAGTGCCCATCCTCCCTGTATCAAAAAAGCCATCCCGTTTGGGGAATTACTCCGCATTCGTAGAAACTGTAGTGAAGAGGCCAACTTTGAGTTTCAAGCTAAACTGGCAACAACAAGGTTAAGTAAGAGAGAATACAAGCAACAGGTCCTTCAACAGGCAGAGCATCGAGTTAAGGGTTTCAGTTGTAAAGTGTACAATTTGACATACACAAAGAGAGAAAAAGTGACAGGAAAGGAACGCCTGTCATTTATTACTAAATACTCATCCCTTAATCATGATATCTATAAGGTTCAGAATAAACATTGGGCCCTTTTAAAAAGAGTACCAGAAGAGGGCGATCTGATCTCTGAGAGACCTTCCATTACATATAGGAGGGGTAAGACTATCAAAGAAACCCTATGACCTAGTTACATGCTTCTGAAAACATCCAGCACCCAGAGTTGGCTCAAAAGAGCATTGGGCTTCTATACCTTTGGAGATTGTAGCATTTGTCATCTGGGGTGCAATAGGACTCAGACCTTCAGTTACAATACAGTGAGTAAACACAGTTTACGACACTTCTTTAACTGTCTATCTAACTTTGTTGTATATGTACTAATCTGTGCGTACAGCGGGGTCTATGTAGGCAGTACAAATTGACAATTGAAAACGCGGATACAGGAACATCAAAGGGCCTGTCTCAATAAAGGTAGCACCTATGCTTTAGTGTCCCACGATTGTATAGAGGATGGTGTCAGGTCCAAAATTTGATTTCATGGTATTGATATAACATTGCCTGACAGAAGAGGTAGGGACAGGGAGAAACGCTTGAGACAACTAGAGGCAAGATGGATTTGTAAACTACGATCTGTAGAATCAGGTTTGAATATGGACAATGATCTGCATTACTTCCTTGAGGGGTAATATTCCTATGTTTCTTTCTATTGCTTATACTTGCATTCCTTGCTCTATCCCTGCAATTGGGACTGTTATATATGTTCTAAACAAATAATCTCTATTCCTATTAGACTAATGTCTCCTATACTTTGACCTAGTGTGAACATATGTACCACTTGTCCTACAGATCCAGCTGGGACTATTGTATGTGCTTCAAGAATAGAACATCTGATATTTTGGCGTTACGTTGTGCTGTAAAATATTAGCCCTTCTGGTCCTGTTAAAATATGATTTGAAATTTTGGATCTGATTACTTGTTTTAAACACTATCTGCTCCTCTTGGGACAGAATTTTTCCTCCTTTGCTTGTTATACCGTATTTTATTATACTTAAGTAGCGTGCTATACTTCACCTCCTAGCATAATGTACTAATCTTGTGTTCTACAAATGTTCGCTACACTTTGCCCTCATATGGGAGGCCATCATCTTGGACACATAAATTATCTGTTCTCAAATAACCTGTTTGTACCTTGTATCTCCCAAACATTTTGTTCTTATCTGTCCTTCTCTTTTATAACATCATCAGTCTACACTTGATGTTATGGACTGTTATACTGGATATATGACTACTGTGCATAATACACAATAGTGGGCTGAGGTCTTGTTTACTATATGCTTAGATCACCTTTTAGGCTGTGAGAACTCAATCAATGAACTTTTATAGATTTTGGATAAATTCCATAATATTTACTTTATTGGAACTTGATACATATTTACTCACCAGAATACTACTGAGTGTACCTGGTTTACGATGGAACTGAATTACCGTTGTCAGGCCTGGGAAGAGTTGTTGATCTAAGTATGTACAGGCTGTAAGTAGGGTGGAAGTGAGTAAAGTAGGGCCGAAGTGAGTTTTCTAATTAGGTTGGGATACTGTGGTTATCGGTCTACTTTTGCAGTCGTGATTTATACCTGACCGCCTTTTAGGTTATGGCGGAAGTCCACGCCGTAGTAGCATTTGAGACGTATGAGCAGCATGAAGAAAATTACGAGGTGCTGACGACTTATGAAGTTACGTTGTGCTGAGGATTTCAGAAGACACTTGTGAGTACGGACATACATGCCACCATGTGGATACACTTAAGAGTGGCATGTAGTGCTCATGTTTGTACGGCTTGGGTGTATTGAGTACGGGGCAGAACCGTGGCTTGCCTGACCGGAGGGCTAGCGTTGGTACTTTTGAATGGCTGGAATTGATGACTTACTGCCTCTTAATTTATCCTGAATAGGTTATGAAATCTTTAAATTATAGCTGCTCCGTCTCTATTGAACACTTAACAAATCTGTAAACAATCCTTATATTACTGCCGCATCAAGTTTATGACAGATATCTCTTTCTGAGTTTTCACTTTGGGTGTCTTTTTGGAATGCGGATATTTAGAACTCTATGCAAATACTCTGTCTAGCTATATTAACTATTAAAATCCTATGATATATTTTAAACATCAGGGCCACCATTCGAAATAATCACTTAGTTATAGTAACTATATTTCTTGGATATTAGTTGTGGTTATAACCGTGATTCTATGACACGTATGCTTTCCTAATTACATGAGCACTTGGTGAAATTTGAATTGACTTGATGACGATCTGACTTCAATGCTATTGTTAACGGATCAGGGTTGAATTCTATCACTCTGAATTTCTTAGCACTTGAATGACTTTTGAAAACCATTAGAAGAATTGAAGAATTGTATCAGATATTTCTTGTGATCGGCTACACGACACTTCCGGCTAGTGGTAAGCTTATGGATATACAGCTGAATTCCATCATGTCGACATCACTTTGGATATTTGAACTTGATGGTGCCTATTCATCTGATCTGTAACTTCTTTTCGGTTGGTGGCCAGACTATTTTGTTTTTGGTCTGGGTGTAGTTTGTACTACACTGGCCTGAGTGCTTATTGGTAGGTGTATGATCAAACTCACCTCCGTCTTCTTTCTTTTTTCAGCTTTGATATCTTTCCAACCTAACCAGATGGCGCCAAATTGATGTATGAAAAATTTGACACAGGACTCTATTATACCGACCTTGTAACACAGTTGGTGTCTCTTCATATGTAAAGTAAAATGAATAATTAAAAATATATATGTCAGTATAAAGTGTGTTAACTCTGTTGTCTGTCTTTAGGTATGTCATGTATTCCTTAGTTGATTTTGTCAAGTACTTTGTATAATGTCTCCTTTGTTGTTCTGTCGCTTTTTGCAAAAACAGCTTTGCTTTTTTTGTGTTTACATGTTGACCTTGTTCAAAATGATCATATATATGTGTTTGTATATCATTGCAGCCCTGTAAAAATTTGGAATAAAAGAATTTCCAGCTCAGACTTGGATCTATGGATTGACACGTTTTTTATTACTCATGTTTCTGTGATTGTATTGCCTCTCATTTTCTTGCTACACTTTCAGTCAATGGGCCTCTGACTTCCCGCCCCCTGCTTTCCTCTTATCATCTTTGAAGATCCCTGCATTCCTCTAATGCTCACCTGGCCAAAGTACCCCAAGTTAAATGGCAAAGATTTGGAGGGCGTTCTTTTTCATATAATGTAGCCAGGCTGTGGAATACCCTTCCTCTTTCTCTACACTCTGTTAGTCAGCTACTTCCCTTCTGGAAAATAATTAAAACATGGTATTTCCAGAACATTTCCCACTAATAGAGGAACAAACAAAATCTCTTTTGATACTTCTGTGCTGCGCTATCAGCGCTGCGATGCCTATGGGTAGCTATGCACTCTAAAAGTACTTCATAGATAGCTAGATAGACTCCTGATTTTTTTTTTCTTTATTATTATGGGAGTAGGGTGCCTAAAGACAGATTTCGAACCTTAACCAGCTCTACATGTATTGCGCCCCATTTATCATGATTTTGCTTGTGTGGCAATACATTCCTACCTTTGCAATAATACCAAATTATTTTCAAAATAAGGCAAGGAGTCATTAGTTCCATACAAAGTAAATAATGTTACCATCACTTTCAGAAGAGGATGAAGCCAGCTGACTGAGTCTGAATGACTAAGAGGGATATTTATAGTTGAAAGGATGTGGGACATCTGCTAAAACAGTGGATGTCCCTACCACCCAATTTAGAATTTATACAAAACAATATAGTCTAGTCAAATTAGTTCAAAAAATGGGCTAACCTAGAACTAATTGCAATACAATTTCTGTGAGTGGATTGTTATTGAAATTTTTCTGTAGAAAACGATGGTGAAAAGTCTACCACTCTATCATGACGCGTTAATCCAATATGGCGGATTTTTCCAAATGGCTGCCCATTATTTGAGATATAGGGTATAACTGTGTATATGCCCATGTGTGGTGTCATTATATCTGTTTTTAGGGATGGGAAAGTAAAAAATAACATCAAAAATTGTTTCTGATGACCATAATATCAAATTGGGATTAATACAATAAACAACGATAATTATATGTTAATATGCCAAACATAGTTTTGACATTATTTTGTATTTACATTTTTTTAACATAATTTGAAAAGGATAAACAAATTTCAACTAGATAATATAGCACTTCTCAATATGACACTGACAAATGAAAATTGTTAAAGAGATTAATTCAAACAGCACTCCTCAGTATAAGAATAGTAGGATTTCACTCATCGTCCATGTCCACTTCCATGGAATTGCAACAGCTTCTTCCTCGACAATCCGTGCACGCATCTGTGCACACTATTCCCTGTCTTTTGCATATACATTGCAGAGTCGCACATTGACTCTTGCTACAGCCACATTTCACAAATTTTAATAAATGATCTGGTGCTGGTGCTTGACTCATTCTAATGGGAGCCAAACTTCCATCTTTCACTTCAAATCCTCACTGTAATGGATCCATATGAATACCCATCCACTGCTGCACCTGATGATTTACTCTGAGTGAATGAAATTTGCAGGCATCCTCTGTAGGAGGCAAGACTTTTAGTTTCACATGTATTGTTGATTTTGTTGCCTTTGAAGTGAAAGTTCGAAGTATCATATCATGTAGTGTGCTTTCTCCTGTTATTCCTCCATACAACTCTATAATAGCATTAAGACCAGCATTTAAAATTTCTTCTGTTGAGTTTTGTGAAGTTTGGAATACGGCAGCACTTTCTTTTAAGCTGCCTGATTTTCTTAGCAACTATATGGAGTCACGTTTTCCTAATCCAAATGGTTTGGAGGTGGTATCACATCCTGATACGGTGTGAGCAAATAAGATGTGAGAGCAGACGTCATTACCTAAAGATTTTGCTAATTTCCTAATATCATACACAGTTATGTTTTTAGAAGATTTCTTCGGTTATGGGCAAAGAAAAATATCAAATTGGTTTTCTTGAAATTGATGAAGGAGTAGTATGAGAAGATCGGTGTCCTCGCCAACAATGGCTGTAGGATGAGTTTTACACCCAGCTTCTTGTAACTTTTGCGATAATTGATCAATGAAGGCTAGTTTTTTTCATTATTACTTAGAAATATTTGTTTCTGGATGGCGATGGAGGTAGAAGTTATGAAATTTACTTTAGGTCCTACAATACCTCTGTTTCTTTTTAGATGGGGTTCTGATTTTGTAGAAAACGTATCTACATATCTGTCGAATACTATTATTGCCTGGCCATACTTTGTTAGCACATATCTCTCATAGGCACAAAGCAGCTCATGGAATGTCTGATTCGGACTCCAAGGAAGGCGATGTAGTAACCACCCACCATCAATGATGAACTGCATGTTTTCTGACATGTTAGCAACGGCTGGTACTTGCTCTTTTATATAATTGGCAAGCTGCGACTTCCCAGATTCACTCATAAGTCCATGCTTATTGAATAAACTAGCTGGGTATGAGCAAAGCTCATAACGAAACACCTCCTGCACACCCACGCCACTAGTCTGAGTACAAAGCAACAAGCGCTGAAACAATAGTTCAGGATCCTTAACAAAGGTTTCTTCTTTCAATTTAACAGATTGAACTGATTTCATTACCTTCAACTGGTTGCTTTTTCTGAAAGAGAACTCAGACACTCTTTTGTCCGTCATCTCATTAAGAATTCTATTTCCAATTTCTTCTGCAAGTTCAGGATTAACATCACTGCTATAAGTAACACCCGCGACAATGTTACGCAGGTTGCTGTCTCGCTCAAAAACATTGAGCTGTTCTACATATACCAGTACTTTCTGTGTATCTCCTTTATCGCTTTCAATTCTTGAACTGGTCATAGTAACATGTTGCTCACTTGCTGCATGCTTCACTGAAGCAAAGTCCTGCATGCATTCGTTCAAATGGACGCAAATAGGGCGTGACATAACCCAGACAAGCTGCTGCTGTTCTGTCATACCTTTTCCATGGATCATTCAGCCGAATCCTTTTATATTCTTCATTAGAACTTGTTCAATTACCAAATCAGTGGAAAGGCCACCCCAAAACCTATCACTTTTTCGGACAACATGCAGACCATTTGTAAATGCCGTGTATACATCAGGAGCTTCAAATTCAAGCTCAACCATTCTCTCATAATACAGTCCTGCAGAACTGGCATATAAATTATGGCCACATGCTGCAAAAAAAGGTAGCATCTCCTTAACCATTGCAAGATGTAGATGCCAATTTCCTGTTCTTTCAGCTTTTAAGAATTGTTTCAGGATGTTGACCATTTCCTAATATTGCAACCAAAGTCGAGGAGTCCTGTAAAATTTAAGTTCATCTTTGGCCTTCAGCAGTTTGGTTGAAATTTCGACAACAGCATTATGTGTAACATCCTCAACAGAAAGCTCCCCATTAAGAAGATTATTAAAAAATGATCTAGCTGTCTGTAAATCGCCGTTATCATCTAGGGCTTGCGTTGCTAAAATCGTGTTGAAAACTGATGAAACAATAAGATGACCACGAATCGCTCTTGCAATAGCTTTACCAGAAAGCATGTGCTTTACAGCATTTCCTGCATATATGATCTCAAGTATATCAACCAAGCCTGCTCCACTCATCAAAAAACCGATGCATCCAAGAAAACTCATGATTGTGTGCAGGCCTCCTAGTCTCAGAATGACCTTCTTCAAAGGACTATCCTGTGATTCATTGTCTATGATGCTAAGTGCTTTGTGGAAAAGAGGCTGGTTGAATGTTATAATAGGGGTCTGGCTGTATCTCTTGGCATGGTCAGAAACAAAAAACAGTGTTGAGAGAATACACGTCTCATTTGTTGGATCCATGTTAATCATTGGCAGAAAGATGACAGATGATACACCGGGATGGTTACCTTTATGTAGTAGTTGGCCATACTCCTTCCCATCCTGGAACACTGTTGCTGAGTAGATGTGAGATGTTCAATAAAATATCCAGGTTTGCAGATGGGTCACTGTACGCGATTTCCTTAATGGTATTATACTTTAAGAAACGCATCCCACTGGCCTGTGAATTATATGTTTTTATTGGGATTTGCCCCAACCTCCTCAGTTTTTCAAATCAAACTTGACGTTTCTTAATGACCGTTGAAAATTTTCCAGTTGGAGTCACAGTGGCGATAATACCCATCCCATGAAAAGTACCATGGCCATCTATTGTAATAATATTGTGATCAATATTATCAGCTGCATATTGAATGAACTTTCAGAAGGTTCCACAAGGACAGGTATAGTATTTCCTCCTTCTGCTGCAGCTGAACGTTCAAAACGAAGAACTTCTGAATAGGAGCTGCAGAATCCCATATGATTTACTGCTTCAACTACAAATCTCGAGCTTATGTTGTCATGTAATTGAACTGCCAGCCCTAACTGCAATGGTGCAACCAAGACTCGTGGACGCACAGCTTGCATAATTGCCTGTCCTATAGAAGCTACTTTCCTCTCTCTGTTGGTTTTATCAGTAACAAAAACTGATACTAAGGGCCTCATGTAGGTGGCTAAATACCGGTCGGTAACGGCCGAAATTCGGTAAATATCCCGTTACCGACCGGTATTTAGCTATTTGAGATGTAGGAGGCATAATTTCTGGATTCGGTATTTACCGAATCGGAATATAAGAAATTGGTAAAATACCGATTCGGTAAATACCGAATCCAGAAATGCTATGTAGGGGGCACTCAAGTGAGTGCATCATGGGTGTCTGGATTCGTTATTTACCACCAACTTTAAGTTGATGGTAAATGACGAATACCTTCCAAAAAGCATTTTTGTGCCATTTGAAAGGTGCCATGTGGCAGACATACATGCCCTTAGGGCATGTATGTGCGCCACATGTGCACATATGGACGAATCTGGGGTGCAACAGGGTGTCAATGTGACACCCTGCCGCCCATGATAATGCCTCCCCCATTACCGATTCGGTATTTACCGAATCGGTAATGGGAACTGGCTTCACATTCATTCCAATGGGCCTCCAGGCCCATAGGAATGAATGGGAAGGGATGCATTATTACCGATTCGGTAAATACGATTCTTAAATACCGATATTTACTGAATCGGTAATAATTACCGATTGTTTACCTACATTACATTTACCGATTCATAAATACCGAATCGGTAAAATTCGGTATTTAAGAATCGGTAAATGTAATTTACCTACATATGGCCCTAAGAGCCTTAAACGAATCAGGAATATAGCTCACATTATAGTCAACACTACTCATGTTTTCAATGGGTGGATATGATTCTGGTTTTACAGGGATGTCTTTAATATAATTTCTTATTATTTCAGCAGCTGCCATAAGGAGATTGTTTCGATCTTCTTCAACATCTTCATGGCTATGACTGTGGTACTCTTGCAATACATGAACAGCTGTACTTTTAAAAGTAACATCAGCAGTCCCTGCAACTGTTCCTATGAAGATTTCATCTTCAAAATGCTTTTTGAGTTTTTGTTTCATATACTTCGAACTGTATGGTTCGCTATCTTCTGGCAGTAATTCTCGCATTTTATTAACAAGTTCTTTAACAGTAGTTTGTTCTTCATCATTTGCCTCCATGTATTTAACTACTTGAAGAACAGTTTCCTGGCGAACTGAGTCCTCTGGTCGACCAGAAGATATTGGAGGGTTATTAGTGAACTGCCCGGGAATTAATTTTCCAGTATAAAAATTGACGTAACACTATTTGTGGTAGCATGCATCTACAGCATATAAATCAGACACATTTTGGATTCGTCTCTTAACTTTGTCTGCCCATTCATCATTGCGTTCGTTGCATTTTTGTAAAACTGATGATTTGAATTGATCTGTTCGTGATTTAAACCACACATTTTCTTTTCCTCTCCCTGAAGTATATACTTAACTCAGTACCACAGAAAAAACAATTTTTTCTAAAATCAAACGGGTTTTCACACGACCGTAGAACACGAGAAGTTGTGGGATCTGATTCTTTCTCCTGGAACGGTGTTTTCAAGTTAACAAAACTCCCTCTACATTTCTTGTGAACTTTCTGCCCAACACAAACGTGAAACTTAGATATTTTTCTCTCCTTGCATGTTTTTGAATTCCAGTCACTCCTCTTTCAGTGAGTACAGATACATCGTCATCTTCTTGAAACACCACATCACAAATGAAACACTTTTCTACGTCCATTTTCACTGTATCTCACAGCAACTCGCAAGAACCTGTAACACATAAATGAAACATTTTTGATTAACAAAAATACAAACAATAACAACAAAGTTACAAAACAAAACACAAACAATAGCAAACTTTTTATTTCAAAAGTTAATTGTAATATTTACGTTCCTTCACACTTTGTCATATAAGTCAACGAAAAAATTATACAAACTTTGTCTATCTGACATATTCTGCGATTATTTGATATTATGGTCATCAGAAACAATTTTTGATGTTATTTTTGACTTTCCCGTCCCTACAAACATATAAAATGATACCACACATGGGCATATAAACAGTTATACCCTATATCTCAAATAATGGGCAGCCATTTTGAAAAATCCGCCATATTGGATTAACGCATCATGATAGAGTGGTAGACTTTTTACCGTCATTTTCTATTGAAAAATTTCAATAACAATCCACTCACAGAAATTGTATTGCAATTAGTTCTAAATTAGTTCTAGGTTCCGCAACAAATTGACTAGTTTAATAAGCTTTTTGGCTGATATCACACAACTCTCAAACTTTAAATAACCCCCAGAGTAAGAACCCAAAGAAAATAAATGCCCTATATCCCAGAGGTACGATTCTGAAGAATCAGGTTCCATCACTGCCTAAGTTCAACTTTATCTATCCACAAACAACTAAAGCTACACAGAGGAATCTACATTTTTCTCTATTCAATTTGGGTAATGCAGCATGGCCGAACGTGGGTGACAAATTACATTATTGGGAATGTTTGTGAACTCTTCCCAGTTTATGTATATGTTTATGAGATTTATAAAGCGCTCAAATACCCATGGATGTCTTGGCGCTGAGGACAGGCGACTTGAATCCTATACCAAGGGACTTATTGTGTAAACAGCCATGTTTTCATCATTTTCCTGAAGGTTAATAAGGATTGGCATGCTCTGATCTGTAATGGGAGCAAGTTCCAAAGTTTAGCAGTAGCGACAATGAAACGTTTATCGCCCTATGAAGCAGTTTTAGTGCGTGGCACTATGAACAGAGATGCCGTAGATGAGCGAAGAGCCCGAGCTGAAATATAGGTCGCTAATTCTCTAATCAGAAACTGAGGTCCTGTGTTGCGAGACGTCTTATATGCAATACACAAGGCCTTAAACATTATACGACTCTTCACAGGGAGCCAGTGAAATTTCTGAATAACGTGAGATATAGTCTTATATTTAGGGGTTCCTGACAGCATCCTGGTGGTTGCATTCTGAATAGTTTGAAGTTTATGGATGACCTTGCTTTGGGCATTCAGTAGGAGCCCATTACAGTAATCAATGGTAGACATGACTAGTGTACTAACCAGAGTTTTTCCTGCTGTCAGAGGAAGAAATGGTAAACATTTTTTTTATCATGCGTAGTTTGTAGAATGCAGCTGAAACTACTGAGTTAGTAGTTAGTTAGTTAGTTAATCTATCGTCAAATATGACGCCTAGATTCCTAACCTTAGTGACTGGGGGCGGAGGAGGACCCAGTGACAACGGCCACCAAGATGAAGACCAGGCAGGGGATAGTTTACCAAATGTCATAACCTCTGTTTTATCAGAGTTCAATTTAAGGCAATTGCTGGTCATCCAGTCACTGATGGCCAACATGCCTCTTTGAAATTTTGCTGCTACCTCTTCCCCATCATTGTGAATAGTCAACACCAACTGGGTATCGTCGGCGTACGATGTGAGGCCCAACCCATGTCCCTTGATAACTCTGGCTAAGTCCGCCACATAGATATTAAGAAGTGTCGGACATAGGGATGAACCTTGCGGAACACCACACGGGAGGCTCAGTTGGGTAGATTGAAAGGTACCAAAGTTTACCGACTGGGTACGGTTGGCGAGGAAAGAGGTCAGCAGCGCTCGGGCTTTTTGCTGGATACCTAGTTTAGTGACCCGGTCGATCAGGATGGCATGGTCAACCGTGTCAAAAGCTGCTGAGAGATCCAGTAACACAAAGACAGCCGCGCCTCCCTGGTCCAAGATGATTCTGATGTCTTCAGTCGCTTTGATGAGTGCGGTCTCTGTTCCGTGGCTCCTACGGAAACTGAATTGTGTGTCATCTAACAACTGGTGATCTTCAATATATTTGGAAAGTTGGGTGTTCATCACCTTTTCAAAACATTTTGCTGGAAAAGGAAGGCTATCTATAGGCCTATAATTTTTTGTTTCGGTAGGATCCAAGTTTGCTTTTTTTAAGAGTGGTTTTATAATTGTTTTCTTCCAAATCGTGGGGTAGATGCCTGAGGCAAACATAGTATTATAGATACTAGATAAGACGGGTGCCACTTGATCTATGACTGGTAAAAGTGTAGCCGGAGGGCAAGGGTCATTGGCGGAGCCTGATTTCACAGAGGAGATTATATTAGCAATCTGATCAGATGTGGTATTATCAAATTTCAATAAGAAATATTCAGAGGTGTCCCTTATTGACGGCTGAGCCATAGTGTTGGTCTCAGATGCAAATTTAGAGTAAATATCGTTTACCTTCTCAAAAAAATACTTCGCTAGAGAGTCACATAGTGACTGAGTAGGGGCCATGTTGCTGGAGGATGTTTGACTTTACAATTTGGCAACTACTTGAAATAGGTGCTTATTAGAATCTTGCGCAGTTTGGATCTGAGCAGCATAATATCTCCTTTTTTCCTGCGCGATCAAGTGTTTATAGTTAGTAAGTGCTGCTTTATATACTAGTTTTTCCTGGAGGTTATAGGATTTACGCCATTTTCTTTCACAGTTCCTGCACAATTGTTTTTGTTCTCTAAGGAGTTCAGTAAACCAAGGGGCTGACGGTGCGCTCCGATTTTTTGAGATAATTTTGTTAGGCACCAGCCAGTCAAATGCATCATTTAACCAGTTGGTATAGTTTACTGAGGCCACGTTGGGATCTGACAGGGCTACTGGTTGGGTTGAGCATAAGTGTATTTTTAGAAGCTGGGGGTCTAAGCTTTTCCAAGCTCTTAGAATGCCCGGCTTAGTTATCAAGGTACTGGGAGGGGGCTTGAGGTTGATCTGAATATTGAAAATAATTGCATGATGATCAGACCAAACTAAAGGGAAAATACTCTGTAAACGAATGGCTTGGGAATTTGAGAAGAGGCCGTCTAGAGTGTGGTCAGCTTGGTGCGTAGCGTTTACAACTTGCTGTGATAAGCCCACCGCTTCCAAATCTGAATGTAAAGTGTTGGTGTTATTATCCAGATGATTCTCTGGATGAAAATTAAAACCCCCTAAAATAGTGAAGGTGGGTTCGACTGCTAAAGGTTCTAACAGAGTGCTTAAAGTAGAAAGAAACTCTGTCCTGGATCCCGGCGGGCGATAGAGTAGAATACCCTTAAAAGTTTGAGATAAGGTGAGCTGGATAGAGAAATATATGGCTTCACAGGCTAACAAGGGGATATGTTTGATTTTAGCTGTGAGGCTGCTGCGAAAAATTATCGCTAGCCCACCACCTTTTTTATTAACTCTGTCTTGCCTTAATGCTGTATAGCTCTCTGGGGTACCATCTGTGAGATCCGGTCCTGATGAAGAATCTGTCCAGGTTTCCGTTATAAAAAGAACATCGAGTTTGTGATCAATCATCAAGTCCGCGATTTGGTGTTTATGTTTAACTAGAGAGCGCGCAATAATGAGTGCTGAGCTGATGTTTCCGCTGTCAGGGTTAGAGGAGTGTGCTATACAGGCCTGCCGATTAAGTCATGCAGAGGGTAGGTAATTACAATGAGGATAGGCTTTAGGAGGCCCACTGTTGGCATCTAACACCATACGCATGCATCCCTTAATAGGTGCTGGGCGTAGGTTTACTCGTTCCATGACTGAGAAACTAAGTATCTTATAGTCTGGAAGCTCAGGACCCGGGGGGTGGCCCTGGGCCCGGTGCAGGCACGGACGGGCGCAGACGGGCTTGCCTTTGGCGCATTGCCGGCGCTCCCACTGCGCGCGTCTGCTGCGCGTGCGCATTCAGTGGCCTAAAATGCTTGTGGGGCACCAAAAACTACTGGTGCGCTGACCCCAGCAGGAAGTGGCATCTACTCCCAATAGCCCTCCGCGCACTTGCCGCGTCTGACCGGGGCCAGGGAGAAAAGAGCAGGTGAGAGCTTTCACGAGTATAATGAATTAAACATATGATGTTAAAAATACTGAGCAATGAAATAGCAGCAACGAGATAGCGTTAAAAAGTAATCAGGCAATATTAAAAAACACGGCATACACACAGCACAGCTAGCAGCGTCCCTGGACTATCGGTGTGAAGCGCCAAAAACAACTGGTGCGCTGACCCCAGCAGGAAGTGGTATCTGATCCAAATAGCCCTCCGCGCAACGGTACTTGTTACGTCGGACCGGGGCCAGGGAGAAAAGAGCAGGTGAGAGCTTTCACGAGTATAATGAATTAAACATATGATGTTAAAAATCCTGAGCAATTAAATAGCAGCAACGAGATAGCGTTAAAAAGTAATCAGGCAATATTAAAAAACACGGCATACACACAGCACAGCTAGCAGCATCCCTGGACTAACGGTGACTGCCGCGTCCCAGTCACTAATTTGGAGACTGTACTATTACAAAAACCATTATCTTGTATCTGTTTCTTTAAACCCCAACTAATATATCTTCTGTATTATGTAGTATCAATTCCACAGACTCATTCGCTGCATGCAAAATGGATTATCATTTAGGATAATTACTGACAGAATATTATTTGCTCAAATGCAAAGTTACTGCTTTACAAGTAGACCAAAAGGCTCTCTTACTAGTGTTCACATTTGTTGTATTAAATTGGCTTCCATCACCACCCCCATCTGCACTAGGCCTGGGCAAAAATTTCGTTCCGTTCGCGGAAATTGCGATAATTTGACATTTTTGCGTTCCGCGGAGAGCGCGAAAATGTCAAAAATTCCGGTTTCCGCAGCTTGGCGATAATTTGTTTCTTGCTCGCGCTGTAAAATGATACATTCTCGCGCGCGCGCGATCGCCTTACCTGAATCCCTGCGTTCGCTGACAAGTTTTCTTGATCCGGTCGCGTTCTCCATGAGATGTTGTATTGTTTTTAGCCATTTGCGCTGTCTCGCGACAGTTCGCGCCCGCAGTGACGTCATGCGTCGCGCGATCACGTCTTTCTTCTCGCGATCATGCACCGCGAGAACAACTCAAAACAAGATGGCCGCGCCCGCAAGCAACCACATGGGTAAGTTGGCGACCCGCAACCATGCAGAAAATCTCGCGAACGTGCCGGAAAAAAACTTCCGCATCTTCGCGATATTTCTGCTTGTTTGCGATAATTTTAAACATTCTCGCGATAATTTGCGAAGGTTAATTCCGCAAATTCCGCCCACCCCTAATCTGCACATCAGACCCTCACATAGGTTTGCAAAGCTGAGTTTCCAGAGTGAATGTCAAATTACTTGCTCTGGAAGGTATTGCAAGGAAAGATTCTGTGATTATCGACATTCAAAGTACACCAGAGGAAGGAGATCTGCATAACCCTCTGCACAGTCAACCCAGATGGAATGTGTTTGAGTTATGTAGTAAAGTCCCACTTCAAAGCACAAAACACTGGAGCCCAGATTTATCAGTATTTGACGACGAGCAACACAGCAAGACAACTTGCTGTGCTGAGTCAAATGGAGAGTAAGGAATGTGCCATATCAAGATGTGGTGCATTTCTGCTCTCTCCCCATGCTGAAGCACTGCGCCATGGTGCAATGGTGCCTGCATTGCAGGCAGGATTGGTTTTGTGCAGGAAGGGACAAAACAAACCTTAGAGGATGCAGGATGCAGCACACTTAGAAAGAGGAAACAACAAGGAAAATAAAGATATTTCTCCCTATTGCGCCTCTATCGAGTTTAATGCGTTCCTTGGCAAATCTGGAAATGCGCCAAAAAGCATGAGTGGCTATGTGGGAACAATCATGCTCTATTTATTTTTTTTATTTATTTATTTAGAAAGTTTTATAGAGTGCGAACAAGATCCTAAACGGATATCAGAGTGCTATACAGTCAGTAAAGTTACTATACAATAAATATGTGTTGAACATAGCGCATACACAGAGCATCTTGTGAAGGCAAAGGAATAATCAACATGAAAAAAAATAAAATGTCTAGTTGCTTAGATGGTCTATTATCACCATCTAGATGGGGCACGGATGTGATTGGAACCCAGAAGTCTATAGTCCAAAGTTAAGTGAATTTGGCCATGAGTATCGATTTTACCTCCATTTTGAAAGAAGCAGTGGAGGGGTTAAGTCTGGTTTCAGGAGGTAAGGCATTCCAGATTCTGGGAGCCATCCCGGAGAAGGATCTATTATATGTTTTCTTCTTGTGGCATAGATGCCACGCACCACACGCTGAAAGGTGGCGAGATAAGCAGGGAGGAATTTTACAGACCTCCATTTCCCTCTGACAATTGGAAAACAGAGCCAATCATGTCCATACATGGGGGCCGCAGGAGTATAAATGTAAGACTGCAAGGACATGCAAATACCTTGAATATTGTCAAATAATAGCGACAATAGAAAAACTTGGGATAACATAAAGAAGCACCGAATAAGGTAGAGATTGTGGATACAACTATATATACAGGATTGAATACACAGAAATTACAATTGAGAAAACGCCTATTAATTGTCTTGAGAAAGATGGTAATACAAAGAAAATCCATCGAAACGCGTTGACGCATTTGAGAACACAATCAGAGGGATCGCCACAGATTTGTAGATAGAAGAGTGGTTGATATATCACAAACTGTGCTGTCTAGATTGATGGTCTAATTTGATGTGTAACCTATGAGTGCAGTGTCTTTTATGTTGTTTTCTCGGTTATGCTGGTTCATAACTATTTGTCATTATTTATGTTGAATTGTTTTTAATGAGTCCATATTGTAGGTCTCTATAGAGATATGTTTTTATCGTGATAGGATGTATGTTCTTTTTTGATACAATAAATGCAAAAAGATTTTAATGTGCCAACGACTAATTGAATTTTGAGACATTGTGATATAGGATCATTTAATGTTGGTCTAGCAAAGGGACGGTTATTTATACTTGTAAAGAGTACTTCATTCCCTTGAGCTTTCCAAGGGGTCTCTCTCAGATCCATATATATGATAGGATGACACAGCCACTGGAACAAAGATTCAGATAAGCACAGGGATACATGGACACAGGAAAACTGATACATGTACTCCGAAACAGAGAGGCAATGACACTAGAACAAGGACAGCTAGTCACGGAGGTCACATCAGGTCACAAACATCCGGTCATAGGGATAACAAGACAATGATACCTGAACAAAGAGACAATTGCAGAAAGACGTTGACATTGAATCACGGCGACAGGCAACTAGGCAAGATATTGGGGTAGGGAGACAGTAGTGTCCTTGCTGAGAGAATTGGCCATTGAGACAGGTACAGCCAGGGAGATATAAACACTGGTGAAGCTACTAGGTCTGACTTGAAGGTAGCAATGGATATAGACAATGGCATGCACAAATGGTGTTAGCACACATTAGCACATTAGAGAAAGGCCCTCTGGGTTTGGCAATGCTAGCTGTCCGGAGAGTGACTAGCAAAAGACTGCAATACCACATAATGTTAATAATTGTCCAGAGAGTGAGGAAAACCTTCTTTTAGAACGTGCAAGAACCCTCGAAGAAAAAACTTTTTAATATACTTAAAAAGAGATTATTCAAGTGCTCTAATAATGTGCAAATTTGTTTATTTGTCATGAGAGCTCGAGATGGCGTGTGACAGGGAGAGAAAGGCTATGGAAAGGTGAGAAAATGAATCAAGCATTTGGACACAAGCAGAGTGATTTACTGACCGAATTTCTGATATGTTGGAGCAAAGATATATGGACCTAAGTAGAACGATTATATATCCAAAAGTCTTTTCCAAAACATAGACATGCATCCCTGATACTTTGGGAAGAAGTGCACATTGAGGCCTTATTTATGAGGAATTGGTGTAGGGCAGCACTGCAAAATGTGCTGTCTAGTGCCTATGTAGGCACGCCTGCAACATGGTGCAAGGGTGCATCCGTTGCAGTCAGGATTGTTTTTGTACAGGAAGGGGCACCTTCCTGCACAAAAACAATTCCGAGAGACGTTTTCCTCTTTCTATGTATGCTGCAGAATTCAGCACACATGGAAAGAGGTAAATATTCCTCTCCATTACGCCTGCTCTGGGGAGGCATAAGGTCTTGGTGCTGCCCCAGGTTTACGTGTTTAAGTAAACCTGGGGCAGCATCAAAATCCATGGGTTCTGCGTAAGAAAACCCACTGCAACGCCAATGGAATGCCTCCTTGACACAGATTAAGGCAAGGCAGCGACATTGAGCTGCTTTGTCTTACTCCATATCTGTGAGGCCATGTAAAGTCACACAGAGCGGCATTGTGTCGCCTCATAGATATGATTGAGAGGTTTGCGCCGCTGGAGCGTCAGAAAAGTGCCCCTCCGGCTTTGCAAACCTCACATAAATCAGCTCCTTGGAATCTATGCAATAAGTATCCTTTATTAAAGGTCTAAAAAACACAGCTGTTGAAAGTAGCATATTACCATGGCTGTTAGGAATACCAGAAACCAACAGTAATTATTTTCCTTCGTGCATTTTAAAGTTTTCATGCAACCTTGTTTACATACCATGAGGACTCTGTAGGCATGAAACTTGAAAAGAAAGGCCATGGAAAGGGGGTATAACCAGCATTCGCAAATAAATCTATTTTCAACATTGTAATCTTTCTCTCTGCACTGCTGAAAGGAGGGCAGGTACAATGAGTGAGTTTTGTTTTTGACATAAGAGATGAGGGAGGGACCAGGTATACACTCAAGTCCTGATTGATTGGCTATAAAAATTACAAAGAAAATGTTTATTCTCTATTCTGAATGTATGCATGGGATGACGCATTCAATAAGACAAAAAGAGTGATTACAGTTATTTTTTAAGATGCAAAGTAGTGTGGGTTTGGAACTCCAGTACCTCAACAAACAGAACTGTACCCAAACACTGGTAACACCCCAAGTTTTCAAAATGTCACTATTTACTCCAGGAAGCTCTGCTTCCCATCTGATCTAACATATGAGAACACCCCCAACAGTATCAGTTTAGTAAATAATAATAAGTCATAAAGACCACTGGATAACTGAGTCATAGATCGAGAGAAGAATTAAAGAGTTATATTATAAAAAATCTAGGGGCATATTATCAAGGACGGCATTAAAATTATCGCTGCTTTTAGCGGCAGTTTCCTGCCGCTAAAAGCGGCGATAATGGGCTTGATAATATGCCGCTGAGAATTCCATAGAAGTCCATGTTCAGGTGTGAACATGGGCTTCTATTGGAATTCTCTGCAGCATATTATGAAGCCCATTATCGCCGCTTTAGCGGCAGTTTCCTGCCGCTACAGCGGCGATAATTTAACGCCGTCCTTGATAATATGCCCCCTAATTCTTTAGCAGTGCAGAATAAATGCCATAAAGGCTCAAGTGGCAAAGATATACAGAATAGTTGAAAGTCAATTAAATCATTCTAAATCTCAAATTAGCAGCAAAATCAATAAACGTCGGACAGCATTCCTAGTAGCATGGGAAAGTCCATAAGAAAAAGCTGGCTCACCCTCAAACTCAAGGAGTTTTTATGCACATTTCTCACATAACAAATTTGCTAAAAGCACTAACTTAACATGGCATGATTTATATTGAGCAAGTCAGAAGCTTTAGCGTCACACTGATAATGCTAACACCATCCCATTTCTTTTTTTATTTTGACATTTTATTAGACATTTTGTAATACAGAAATATAGCAATAAAAAACAAAAATGAAAGGAACAAAATAGTACAGGCGAGAAGCAAAGGCAGTACAAGGATTTCAGTATGATATCATCAAGTCCAATATAATGGACCATTTATAAGCTTCATACAGAAGGTATGACGACAAAGTACATCAGGGCAGTCAAATTATTTGAGATCGGACGTCGATACACCTGGTTGCTGTAGCTGCCACGTTAGCTAAGATGATCAGAAGGGGAACTACTTCTCGTGGAAAGAGGAGAAAAGAGCTAGAGATAGATAGATAGTGACATAGGAAGGAAGGAGGGTGAGGCGGAGGGAAGGGGGGCAATGGGATATCCCAAGTATCTAATTGACGAAAAAGGTGTCGCTAGCTGAGAATTCGGAGGACGGCATCCTCATCTGAGAGAGCGGGGGACTGTATGTAAGCATGTAGGGGTAGCCAAAGCAGTCTTAATTTGTTATGGTTCAAGTATTGATTGAGACTAGAATTGTCTGTATTTCTGAGGAAGCAGACCAGGGCAATTTATTTTGATGCTTCTGTATGGGGCTGGGAGTGTGATCCTGGAGAATTTAGTAGATTTTTGAGGCTTGGTGATGTTGGGATGCAAATAGTGCAAGTTTCTTTAGAATACTTGGGTTCGCTGTATTCGGAAGGATTGGTTACAAATTATCACAACTTTGAGTTTGAGGAAGTTGTAGAATTTCTTGTTGGGTAAATCAAAGGTTGCTTGTAGAAGAGAGAACGGGGTGGGGTTTGTTCTATCAATCACTTCTTTGATATATATAGGACATTGAGTGATGACCAGGATTACAAGTGAAGGGTTTTACCGTCAATTCTTATTAAAGGGTTGTGCCAGTGTGATGCAAGGAAGAATGTTTGACTTTGACCGTACGTTTGTTGTCTAGATGTTTCACTGCTAGTATTGTGTCTCTGGGAATGTTAGCGGAGTGAAGAGGCTTGAATTGATTCATCGAACTAGTGGCAAGTGGGTGGAAGGGAAGAAGAGATCTTTTTCAATGTCTGACCATATGGGCAGGGGAAGCAGTGGTTTTGGGTAGAACTAATGTATGGATTGTTGGAGAATACATTTAATTTGAAGTTTGCTGAAGCTGGGGAGACCCACTCCGCCTTTCTCTTTGTTTAATAAGATCTTACCTGCGATTCGTGGTCTGATAACATGCCAAATAAATTGGGTAGTGACCTCGTTAAGAAGTTTAAAAAAGGTATTGGAGAGTTGTAGAGGGAACATGCTGATTATGAAATTCACCTGCAGTGCTATTAGCAATTTGGTACATTCTAAAACAATATCCCATTTCTACTTAAGCTTCGAGCAGCTTCGGCAATATATCATCAACTGAAAATGCATAATTCAGAAAACAATGGTCCATACACCAGTGCTAACAATTTAGAAGAAAAGTCCTTGGACTACGGCAATATTTTAACAAAACTACTCAATCAACCAATCAATTTCAACTTTATTCGATCATTCTTAGGCATGATCATAAAAGTACAGAAACAACAATACATTTAAAAGGTAAAACAACTCTCATAGATTAAATATGGTAACCATTTCATCAGAATTCAGATAAGAAGAAGTTAAATCTTACAAAGATTCAGTTTATAAGTACTAAAATCTGCCATATCAAATATAAGTTAAAATGCAGAATATAAATAGTTAAATAAATTTACCTAAAAGGTTTTATAATCCCAAAATCTTCCGCCTTTTCCTACAAGCCCATAGAAATGAGGCTAGGGAGAAGCACACTAGATGGTCTGGTAATGATTTTAAAAAGAATAATGCAACCCTACATTGGACAAAATTATGGCTCTTTAAAATCGGTACAATGTGCTTTTTCCTTTCTTTAAGACAGTGACCGCAAAAAAACAGTATATGAAGATCTGTTTGGGTGGAGGACTTGTCACAAGGACAGTTGATCAGGTCCGAATGGTTATAAGTTTTCGATGGGAATCCTAGCATTAGTGGGATCAAATTTAAGCGAAATCGGAGTAATATAAATTTGTGTTGTGGTAATGTAACCTCCTCTAGGTAGGAGGATCCACCTGCCCAAGTAGATAAATAAGGTTTATAAACCAGAATAGACTGCTTCCTGTGGTTGTTCTCCCTACGAATGTACTGGGCTTTCAGCATAAAAGTGTTCGACCAGTATTAGCTTGGACATTAACCTGCAAGGAAGCGGGTCTGTAAACAATACTTTCATCCCCAACTCCGTCAATTCTCGCTCGACATAGTTAATCCATCTGATTCTCTTATAATTGTCGAGGCTCAGGCAATCTTTTATTATACTCTGGGTTAAAGGGAGAGTTTTCCTTCGCCAAATTGAAAACCACAGAAGCAAAGGAGCCAATCTAAATGAATCTGTAATATGGGGTAGGCTTAACTCAGTGTGGAGTATAAATTTAGAAGTTGATTGGGGAAGGGAGACCAAGGATTTAAAAAACTTATCTTCAATGATTTGGAGTTGTTTGTGGTGTGCCAGACCCCAGACTCCCACTCCATATGTGGCCGCTGATTTTGTTTTAACTTGATAAATCAGCTTAACAGTGGTCAGAGGTTTCCTGCCCATCCTGGAGGTAAATGCTTTTAATGCTCCCAGACTCCTTTCCATTCCCATGGCCCTTGCATCAATTAGTCTAAACCACGTTTGATTCTTATCAAAATACACCCCAAGATAGGGAAACGACTCCACCACCTCAAATTTCCCTGATTCTGTGTGGAGGTGTGATAGTTTTCCTCGAACAACCCCCCCCAGCAATAATTACAAATGATTTTGACTGGTTAACCTTCATGTCAAGAGAATCCATGAAGGCGGCATAAGTGGTGATTAGGCGACACAGCCCTATCCCTGTTCTGGAGATAAGGACTACGTCGTCTGCATACGCCAGAATTGGGAGCTGGATAGACTCAGACATGGGGAGATCAGGACTTATACCCAGGAGGGCATTCCCCACGCCGTTCGAATAGATGGAAAACAAGAACAGCACGAGGACACAGCCCTGTCTTACCCCCCTTAGGATCTTAAAAGGGAGGGTACATTCCCAGTTAATCCCGTATCTAACCGATGCTGATGCCTCCGAGTACAATTACCGGATAAAGTCAATTATTGGAGGGTCGATCCCATCTCTTCCATGATATACCAGAGCTTTGGGTGAGAAACGCAGTCAAATACTGCTGATAGGTCCATAAAGGCAAGATAGATTTTCCCACCCTTAGCCCTTGTATATTTATCAATGATCAATGAAAGATTGAGGCACTGATCTGCAGTTCCCCATCTCTGTTGAAACCCATATTGGGCTTGCATTAATATATTCTTACCAACTGCCCAAGGCTCTAGTCTTGCTTAAAGCAGACGGCCCATGAGTTTCGCAGTAGTGTCTAAAAGGGAAATAGGCCTGTAGTTTTTAGGGCTACTCTTGTCTCCCTTTTTGTAAATAGGAACGATTATACATGTCTTCCATGAAGCGGGGGGGGCTACTATTGCTATGTTGTTAAAAATATTGGTCAGCAAAGGAACCCAAAGGTCATAGTTGTCCTGGAAGAGGTCTATTAGGACCCCATCCGGACCTAGGGCTCTTCCTGTACTGCATGGCGATAAGGCCCGCTTGACCTCAATAAGCGAGAATGACAAGAATACCTTCCTATTATTCAGAGGGACCGATGGGCAATGGGCAGGGGGGTCAGCGGGCGAGAAGATATTAGTGAAGTGTTCTATCCACTCCTCCTCTCCAACATGTGTATCCAACGAAGGGTCCCTATGAGTCTTAAAATACGGTGAGTTGATTATGGCCCCAAACTCCCTACTATCTCCTGCTATAATAGCTTGAGTAAGCCTTTCCCAAATGTCCTCCCTTAGTATGCTCTCCCTTTTTCTTCTAGCCAATTTAAACTGGGTATGCAGTAGAGCGATCTGGGTTTGATCGCGTGGCCGAGTTTTAAGAGCATCAGTAAGGGCTTTCTTGGCTTTGGTACAGGTGTCGAACCATCCCTTTTGGGTAGGACTCTTTCCATTACTTTTACAGGTCAGGCCGCCTTTATATGCATCAAGACATCAGTAAATGAGTGGACCAGTGTTGAGGGTGCTATGGATAGGTCCAGACACCTTTCAATACTAGTTTGGGTGGTTTTTATTATTTCAGGGATACATTTAAACCTATCAATTTGAGCCCATTTCAATTGATAACCGTTTTTGGGGCCAATACAGGGCAATCAACTACCATATGTGTAACCTTCTCATTGGAATTCAAAGTTATTATACCAGTTAAAATAGCGTGTTCATTGAAACTGTTAAATTTAGCATCTATACTACTAAAACTGCCCTCGACCATATAAGAAACTAGTATAAAATCTATTGTTGACTCATAGGCCTCCCGGGAAAATGTTTTCATAGGGGAGCCCACTAAATTATCACCAATATTCATAATAGACAAATTTCTACTAGACAAGATCCTGTTAAGGCAATTGCCGAAAATGCTATGGGCAAAAAGGGGGGCAGGATTACCCATCAAATCAACCAAACCGCATAGTATGTTTTGATTATTTTTGCATGGATGGATGTTGAAGTCTCCCATCCAGATTATGGTAAATACCTCATCTTGGTTTTTGCATTTAGACATCTCCTCGATTGAGGTATTAACCTAATTTCCAACCATGTACATTTTTGGGCCAAAGTTAGTATTGTAAAAGTTTACCAGAATCCAAGTTCCCATTTTCGGAAATTCAAAAACAAGGAGATGGAAGAAAGGGCTCCTGTCATCAAATTTCCTTATTTTCAATGATGTTGTGTTAGGTATTAAAGTTAGGAGGCCCCCTTTCGATCTCCCAGCGGTTGATGGCAAGGACATAGTTTGGAAAGAGCGGTACCCGTTAATGAAATCGTGTTCTGTAGTCCAGGTTTCCTGGAAGCAGATGATATCATTAGCCCGCCAAAGCTTTTGCCAGTGTGTGTTATCCAGCTTTTTGCAGATTCCTGCCACATTCCAAGAGCTTATTTTAAATAGGTTATTGTTCTTTCCCTCTGGGTCATTCTGTCTCGGGGAAAGCGAGGTGGTGAAAAATAAGTGGTGCTCAGAGAGAGGCGCTTTGGATATTGAAGGGGGTAGT
The DNA here is from genome assembly GCF_964204655.1 of Triturus cristatus. Taxonomy (NCBI): domain Eukaryota; kingdom Metazoa; phylum Chordata; class Amphibia; order Caudata; family Salamandridae; genus Triturus; species Triturus cristatus. The sequence goes on along the minus strand of NC_140588.1, from coordinate 311,012,648 downwards.
CAATCACAACAATCTAGATTCCAGAGTGGGGCATACCTATTTGTTGAACAAACTCCTGACCCTGCTACAACCGTATCCCTCTTGGTTATATGTCTGACTATGCCACCCAATGGGTTCTTCCTGAGATCTTGAAGGCAGGGTGGGGAGCGATTGCAGAAATAAACCAGTGGGAGACCCTTGATCTGTGTGTCTCTTGGGGGTTGACTGTGTAGTTGGTCCAATACATATTTCAATGCATAAGGGTTGTTAAAATTAGTCACCACACATTCACCCTCCAACGATTTCCTCGATGGCCCCACCCAGCCTACCCTTCGTGCCATGATCATTTGGTTTTTTAAAGAAGGGCCCCCTCTGGGCTTAATATGGCGAGAGAGCCAGTGTAGTGATTTGTCTAGTAGTTGGCCCGTAGATTCATACTGGCCCTCCCTCAGGATTGGAACATTCCCCAAAACTAGTACAAGGAGAGAAGATGCAGGAGGGAGATGAAGCTTCTGATGACCAGTGTCCAGGGGATCCTCATTAATCACCCCACTACATTTGGCCTGGCCCAATGGATTGTGATCCCCTAAACCCCTTCTTAAGTTTGCAGCCTGAGGGGTGAACATTGAACTGTTCATAGTGTTACTAGACTATGGTTGTGAGGGCCCAGGGAACCCAGGATTAACATTTTGGGTTATATCGGGGGTTGGTGAGGACATAGAGCCAAGAATAAGTGGATTTGATCTTGTAGTAGTTTGGTGGTTCTCTATTATACACATCTCAGAGTGTATAGGTTTCGCAATCCCCCGGATGGCCCCCACTTCCACAATACTACTCAAACTTCAGAAAATTCATCCATGTTTCATGCACATTTTGGAAAAATACTGTATGATATCATCTTGTTTCCTGTTCTGCAAAGACTGTGGGGAGAGAAGAGATATAGAAAACCTTGATGTAAGGGGTGGATACAGGAGCAACGAAATAGAGAGAAAAACATCGTCCATTTAAGCATTATGGCAGTTTTCATTAGATTGTGGCCTAACTAAAACACATTAACACACTTCTAAGCTATACACAAAATGTGTTTCAACTGCAAAAATATGAATTCATTATTTGCCAGCCACTACAATTCATCATAAAAATACTCAATATTTATTGCAACCTGAAATTATGGCAATATATTAACAACAGTACGGGAGCGTCAGAAAATTCATTCATGTTTCATGAACATTTTGGAAAAATACTGAATGGTATTCTCTTGTTTCCTGTTTCACAAAGTCTTTGAGGAGTGCCGAGATGCAGAAAACTCCAATGAGAGGGGGTGGATACAGCAGCGAAGACACAGAGACAAAACAGCATCCATTTAACCATTATGGAAGTTTTAATTAAATTGTGCCCTAACTAAAACACAATAATTAACACACTTCTAAGTTATATCTAAAACTCACTTGGAAATGTATTAATTCAATATTTACATCTACAATTCACCATAAAAATGATTAATACTCAAGATTGATTGCAGCATGAAATTATAGAAACCAAAAAGAAACTCCGGCAGCCCCCCCCCCCCCCCGGTTATTTTTAATCACTAACTCCCATTTAACCACTTTATTAATCAGGAGAAATTATTCACTCAACATCATTCTTCGCTTCACTCTGGAACTGTCCTCAGATATCCTTAGTTGGTTATAGACAAAGTCTTTGACATCATACATTTTTTGTTCCTTCGGCTTTCTCTTCTATTTTGAACCACTCCTTTCTTTCATTTATTTGTTAACTACCCCTCCACATCAAGACACAAGACATGTGCACAAACATTCATGATTATAAGAGGGGTTTGTAGGTAATGCAATGTGCTTTCACCTAGACTTTCTATCCATTCACCAACCTTGCCAAAACTCTTTCCTAACTCACTAACCCTAGAACTTACAGTTTCCCATAAGCCCTGCTTTTCAAAAGATTGATGCCAATTTGCTGCTGCTGCAGGGGACCACAGGCGGAGGGGCTTGGACGCTGCCTGAGCACTTTTCAGCACATTGAGACCTGCGAGCACGGCATGCATGCAATACATGCCCAGGCACATGCCTCTGGAAAGATCCCACCAGGAGCTGGCCCTTCTGTGCCTATCTGAGCCCAGAGGAGGCTGTGCTGGGTCTAATCTCTTGGTTCTTCTTTGTTTTCCAGTTGGTCTTGCAATTCCCTTGCCATCCTCTTTGGTTTCTACCCTTCAGCCATGGTGAAATGGAAACTCCCCCCTACAAAGGCTAAGGCATCGGATAAGTCTTCTACTTCAGTTGCAAACTTTTTAACATGTGCAATGTGGGCAACTGATAAAGAAATCAACATTGTTGAAGAGAGACCAATAATTTGCCATTGAGCCTTAACAGAACTTCAAAGTAACTTACCAACAATCACTTCACCCAGAAGTGGCATTGGGAACATTGAGACTGCTCCAAGCATGGTGGTCATTGGGTGCGTGCAAGGCAACTCTCACTCCATCACCTTGATTCCTCCGTCTCATTCACCATCTCAACCACCTCCCAACCGCAAAATACACGAGGACCTACTTCTAAATTATTAGTTGAGAGCACTCAGGGTGGGATTATAACTGTTGACGAGTCTTTCAAACTGTCTATTAAAAGGGTTAAAGTTACCAAACTCCCCCCAGCCAGTTTGGCTGATTGTAAAGCTTTACTTTAGGTTCACTATCTGCAAGGCTAACACAAGTGGAAAAATCGACCTCCAGTTGTTTCGATATACTGAAATCTAATGTTAGCCCTAGTCTCAATTGTAATGTGATCAGTGCCTTGCCCCCCTCACAACATAACCAATCCACACCAAAACTCTACCTAAAAGCAGATCATACCATGAAACCCAGGGAATGCTACTGCTCTACTTTCTGCCATCCCGAATAATAGTTTGACTCGACCACTAGACATGAAACTTCAAAAAGGCTTGGTGTCTGCCACAGCTAGTGTGGTGGTGAACTTTTTAGATCTTCCTCTGGAAGCAACCCTTTATGTTGTGGTACTGGTGAAAGTGCCCACATTAGGCCAAGTAGATCTTGAGACCTGAGAAAATCTGAGGAATAAGTCAATATGTTGGGTCGTTAAGAAAAGAGGACTGACTGAGGCCTTCTTTGATGATATTAAGATGGTCAGAAGGGTAAAGTGGGTTGTCGGGGGTTTAAAACCCTACCCGGTGATTGAGTAGTTATGTCCTTCAAGACACCCAGATTGGTAGATGCCATCTTGCAAAGAACAAGATCTCCAGTTATTTTATCCCATCAAGTTACTGATCTTTGGCTTGGCAATTCTATCACCCTTTGGCTTCTCATAGTTGGTCAAGATCCCCTTCCAGTGTACCTCCACTATGAAATTCACCCTGAGGTTACCACTTATAATTGCTTTGCACCATTGCCCGCATTGGAAGGCGTAGATTCTGTTGATTCTCTTTAATAAGGGGTCAAGGCTGGGACTAAGTAAAAACCAGTGAGGCTACTCTAATGAGTCAAGGTATTAAGGTAGCCTTCAGTTGACTGGGGTCAACATGTTTTGTATCTTTTGTGCTCCAAGATAGAGCGACACTTCTTCAGGACCGGGGGTAGAGATCTATATGTAGTGACCTCTGATGGTCAGTCAAGGGATGTGATCTACCCCTCTTGAATGCAAGACCCTGATTCAGGGTTCTTGTAAGGACGCTCCACCTCACAGGAGTAGTGCGGAAGGCCTCAGAGATAAGGAAAGACGACCCGACCACTTGAACTGGTTCACCTGATGTGGGTGCGGGCTCTCAATGGATCCGGCGTGTCTGTTCCTCATCTGGATATCCAATACCTTAACTCATTGGAGTAGCCTCACTGGTTTTTACTTAGTCCCAGCCTTGACCCCTTATTAAAGAGAATCAACAGGGCCAGGGCCTATTTTAAATCACTTTTTCTCACATATCAGGAGACATTGTTTTCCAGTAAATCCACACACCTCACTCACTAACGGCGTTCTCAGATCAGAAGATCTCCGATAAAGATGCCACCAGGCCCGTTGGACATTGCAGCGCCGGTCCGACAAGGAGCGCCCAATGATGAAGCATAACACCCTAACAGGTGTGTGAGGACATTAAGATCTGAAATTCAGTTCTCCCCAGATACCACCAATATTGCAGGAAGACAATTATACTTTTTACCTTGGCCCCAAGCGAGGAACTGTTCCCTTTTGATGAACACATATACTCCTAGGAGCACAGGAACAGGACCTCTTGAAATAACCAGCTCCAACATCCCCCCTTTCGATTATTCGTCATGTGCTTTTGTGCATGGAAAACATTTTGTTCCTTTAGGGAGGTGATTTGAATGTTTATCTATGTCAACTTCCATCCCAAAATGTTTGCTGTATGGTGGACATACATGATATGGATCAATCCCACTGTACCCATAAAGTTTACAGAGCAAACATGAATGACTTGTTGTTTAAGTATGATCTGGTTTTTGCTAAGGAATTGTATGCCCCTCCCTTCCCGTTTAATTGTACATTTAATGGCAGTGTTTCTAATGTTGTCACTGACTATACATTTTCATCTCACAAACCTAGCCCACTATTATTCAACTTCATTACCCGCTCTATTTCAATGAGTGACCATTATCATCAGAGTGCTAATGATGAGACAGAGGAAAACTCACACATATTGTACTGCTGACAATACTGAAATAGCTACACATGATGGAATTTCTTTACGCTGGACCCAGGTTGATCCTGTCAACTTTTTTGAAACACTGGCCATTGATTTTTAGAGATGTTTTTGATACTTGTTTAGATGATTCCTCCATTGACCCTGATATTAAGGGAAATGTCCTTAGTATTTCAAGTGGGATTAAAGAATGCCTAATTAGATCTGTGCCCCAGTCAAGCCATAACAGCTCAGATTGGTTTGATCGTAAATATTCTAGAGCCCACAATCGACTTAAAGTTGCACTCCATAAATCTCCCAGATGTACTTTCGAAGTGAATGCATGTCAACGTAACTACAGTTTGAAGAGAGGAAAATTGAGCTAAAGAATGCTGCCTAGTCTTTACTTGAAGCCAATAAGCTCAAAGATTGCTCATCCTTTTGGTAAGTGATCAACCGCTTCTTATTAAGGGATGATAGTGTGCCTGGATTAGCAGTCGTGATTAATGAAACTGACTGGGTGGCCCACTTTTCCAAGATTTATCCTATCCCTAACATGGAAACTCTGGGGACAGACCATGCAGCTGTTTAGGAATTACCTCATGATCATGGCAGGATATCTTTTTCCTTGGATGAGATCAGTAGGCCTCTCATGGATCGTAAGGGTTGAAAAGCACCGGGACCGGACGATATCTCCATCGATCTCTTTAAGGCTAATATACCTGTTAGGCTTGGCATCTTTGGCGTGGTTTCCCCTGTTTGCCTCTACTTTCTAAATTTTTGTAGCTGTGCTGGATTTCGTTTTTGCCAGCTCAGATGGTTTGGACACTTTGCCACTGCTGATCAGTGTCAAAGTGCAAGTGCTCCCTGTGTAAATTGGTATTGCAATTGGTTCTCCCTGATTGGCATATTTGATTTACTAATAAGTCCCTAGTAAAGTGCACTGAGTGTGCTAGGGCCTGTAAATCAAATGCTACTAATGGGCCGGCAGCACTGACAGGGCCACTGTTAGACCTGGCATTTCTTGGTGTGATTACCCCTGACTTTTTGCCTCTACCTCCTCTATTTTTGATGCTGTGATGGATTTAGTTTGGCTAACTTAGATGCTTTGGGCACTTTGCCACTGCTGATCAGTGTCAAAGTGCAAGTGCTCCCTGTGTAAAGTGTAATGGTAATTGGTTGTCCATGATTGGTATGTTTGCCTTACTAGTAAAGTGCACTATGTGTGCCAGGGCTGGTAATGCATATTCTACTAGTGGGCCTGCAGCACTAATTGTGCCACCCACACAAGTAGCCTTAACCCCTTCGCTGCGGGGGTAATTCCCCCACGGCGCGCGGCGCCGCGGTGCTCCAGACGAGCCCAGCTCGTCATGAGGCACAGTGGAGCTGTGCTCTTGACGAGCTGGGCTCGTCACGACTCTGCCCACTGATTGATTCTCCAGCACGGGTGGGGAATCAATCGCGCGTGGGCGGAGCGCAGCCATTATGACGAGCCCAGCTCGTCATGAGTACAGCTCCACTGTGCCTCCTGACAAGCTGGGCTCGTCATGAGCATGCAAGGGGTTAAAGAGAGAACTCCGGTCTGCCACTGCAGTGCCTGTGTGCAGTTTGTTAAACTGCTATGTTGTTCTGACAAGTGCACCCCCTTGCCAGACCTTACCCTTCCCTTTCTATGCACATCAGTCACCCCTATGGTAGGTCTAAGGTACCCCCCTGGGCAGGGTACAGTGCATGTGAGAGGTAGGACATGTACTAAGGTGTGTACCATGTCCTAGCAGTGAAATACTCTCCATTTCATTTTTCACTGTTAAAAGGCCACCTTGCCCATAGGACAGAATGGGAAAGGCTGTGTAATATGTTTCCAGCCTATCTCCCCATAGGCGTAAGATGGAGAGGTGAAGTTTAGTATGCCTGAACTCACAATTCAATAACACATCTTTTTGTGAAGGTGATTTTTGATTTGTGTGTTTAGAAACCACTCTTTTAGAAGTGGCTGTGTTTTTGTGTTTTAACATTTCTATGTGTCTCTGCCAGGCTGTGGATTGACTGTCTGGATTTGAATGTGTTAGGCTCTGGGGAATGTCTTGACCCAGGGGAGGAGGTGAGACAGCTACAGGCTGACCTGCATCTGGAGTGTAGGGGGGAGGAGTAGCCCCAGGAGGTGAAGAGGCCTTGGCTGCAGCCATAAATCAATGGCTCCGCCCCCTGCTGAGTGATTAAGGACCCAGACCCCCACTATCAAAGGCAGAAGGTGTCACTGGCAGGGAGACACCCAGAACTGGTTTAGACAGAGGTCAGTGCCCCCCGAACACAAAGACTTCAAAGACATTTAGGGGTATAACTATGAGAGCTGAAACCCCTGGACTTTGGAATTGTATTGTTCAAGACTGAACAAGACTGAAACTACTTTGTGGTCAAGAGGAACCTCTGCCAAGGAGGAAGAAACAGCTGAAGAGACTGAAGGAAAGAACTGTCCCTTGCTGTGTGTTCTGGGGCTGTCCTGCAGGAGAGGCAAACGGGACTTTGCTGTGAGCTGTGTCCCCCTGCTTGAAAGGACTTTGCCGTGCTGTGTCCTGAAGTAACTTAACCCCAAGGGCCTGAGGAGAGCGGGCTCCCTGTTGTGGAAACTCAGGAACACAAAGGTTTCCAGAAGTGTCTCAGCGTCACTATGTGCGTGTGCTTTTTGCAGCCTGAGACCTTCGTAAGAAGTGCCCTGTGATCTTGGGCACCTGGAGTCCAAGCAAGACTCTGCGACGCAGTGTGCGTGTGGTTTTTGCAGCCTGAACCCTTCGTGAGGATTGTCCTGTGATCGCGTGCACCCAGAGTCCAATTGAGTGTCAGCGACGTTGTGTTCGTGTGCTTCTTGCAGCCTGAGACCTTCGTGAGGATTGCCCTGTGACCATGCACACTGGAAGTTCAAGAGTGTCTCAGCGATGCTGTGTGTGTGTGCTTTTTGCAGCCTGGGACCCTTGGAAGATTTGCCCTGTGATCGTGGGCACCGGAAGTTCAACAGTGTCTCAGCGACGCTGTGTAAATCTGCTTTTTGCAGCCTGAGAACCACGGGAGGATTGCCCTGTGATTGTGTGCGCCAGGAGTCCAAGTGAGTCTCAGCGACGCTATGTGCGTGTGCTTCATGCAGCCTGAGACCTTCGTGAGGATTGCCCTGTGACCGTGCACACCCAAGGCTCAAGGGAGTCTCAGCGACTTTGTGTGCGTGTGCCCTGTTGCAGCCGGAGATCTTCGTTATCGTCATCGTCCCGGAATCATCCAAGTCGCATTGGAGGCCCAAGTAGCGAGAGGAGGAGAGGAGAGCGAGGTCGCACCCCCCCAGGTAACAAGTGTCGGCGTCTGGGGCGGGCTCGGAGAGAGCCGCTCTCGGCCTCTCCCCTTCTGGTAGCGCGAGCCTCTATTCCAGCTTGTATCGCGGCCCGTACGTGCCATAGAGTGGCAGTACCGGGATCGGAGTGTGGAGCTGTACTTTGGTTTACACCAGATCCGTGTTGAGGGCATATGTTGGCGGAAGCTGACCATGAGTCAGCATGAGTGGCAGAGAGACCATCTAAAGCACCGTGATTGGGGCCAGAGTGACTTGAGCATTGCATTGTTTCTGCATTCATTACGAACTTCCTGATTGTTACATTGCGTATTGCATTGTGTTTGCATAACAAACTGCCTTATTATTGCATTACGCCTTTACATTAGTTTGCATTACGAACTGCCTGAGTGTTGCATTACACGTTGCATTATTTTGGTGTTACGATCTGCTGGATTGTTGCATAACGAACTGCAGTATTGTTACATTGCAAAGTGCCTGATTCTTGCTTTACGAACTGCATAGCCTTGCATTAGGATTACATTAGATCATCTAGAATTGCTCATTAATACCGTCAGAACCTACAAGGGCTTGCTGGCCTAATAACCTGCTTGGTGAATTATTACAAGTACGCATATGTTGGATTCTTATTGTGTGGTCTCATCGTATATCTTTTTATATAAACTTATAATTGTTTTTATATGAAACTCATGTGGAGTCCATTTGTGGTGTCATCATTGGGTCACTGGGAGCGTGGTTACAAATACTTTACACACTTGCCTTGAAGATATGCCTGGCTGCTCGTGCCAATCTACCGATGGGGCTATCTGAGAAGGTGTCCTTCCTTTCCCTGACGTGGAAGTGAGGGTTCCTACTTGGCCTAAGGTACCTACCTCAGCCAACCAGGGATCCCGGTTCTAACAGCCACCCACGTGAGTAGCCCTGAAAAGGTATTTCAGACCTGCCACTGCGTTGTCTGCGCATAATTTTAAACTGTCATGTTGACCTGGCAAGTGCACCCACCTGCCAGGCCCTAACCTTCCCTTTTCTTACATGCAATACACCACTCAGGTCGGCCCAAGGTACCCCCATGGGCAGGGTGCAGTGTATGTGAAAGGTAGGACATGTACTGGTGTGTGTGACAACTCCTGATAGTGAAATACTGCCAATTTAGTTTTTCACTATTGAAATGCTATCTGTCTCATAGGATAGCATGAGTGATACTTTTAACATCTTACAAGTATAACTTTGCATTGGGATAAGATAGAGGAATACATTTTAGGCTCCCTGAACTCAGAATTTAATAACACATCTTTTAGTAACGTTATTTTTTTAAATTGTGTGTTGGAAAATGCCACTTTCAGAAAGTAGGCATTTTCTTGTTTAACCATTCTGTGTTCCTCTGCCTGTTTGTGTTTGTAGGGTACAAAATTGCTTTTTTGCTTACTGAATAAAGAACATTTTACAAAAATAAACAAACATTTGTGTCATAGCAGTTAATGGAGAAGAAAGAAAACACCAATCATGAATAATTCAAAGGAAGATATTAAAGGAAAGAATCACGTTTTTTATTTTTACAATTTGTAGTGTATAAATGACATTAAGAGGCTGTCACAAGTAATAAACAAACAAAACGGAGCAAGTGATAAAGTGATAGGGTGCATAAAAGTGCTGGTTGTGAAAAGGATATATACAGTGATGTATTGTTGGTTAAAAATGATCATTCCGATGTCATCAATCCCTAGATCCATAAATCTCTAATCCGATTGGGATTTGAATTTCCTTTTGACGTGGAGCAGAGAGAATCGGGCCAGGATTTTGATAAGCGCTTCGACGTTTCAACCCAAAAGTGTGCAAATTGCTAGCAGTCATGGAGGGTCTTCTTCAGGACAAAATGAACACTAGGACAGCCCGAATACAGGTAATGTGAACCTCGACTGTCTTCAAGATATGATCTACTGTAAGTTGGATTCAAGGAAGGATTTAATTATGCGTGGTCCTGGTGTTGATGAGTAAAGCCAAGACTGGTATGTCTATGATAGTGAAGAGTCACTTCAAAGGGTGGTATGGTTGGAAAGCTCTCCCGGCACTGCTCGATAAGTGAGCATCAGGACCATGCATCATTAAATCCTTCCATGAATCCACCTTACGGTTGATCATATCTTGAAGACAGTCGAGGTTCACATTACCTGTATTCGGGCAGTCCTTGTGTTCCTTTCATTGTTCACTATTCCTCACCTATATCCTTACATTTGCATCATTCCATTTCCATATTCCATTGCTGTACCATTCATCGGTTAATTCCAGACCAAACACAATTTCTCAAACTGCTTTATCTGAGCAACCATCAGCTTCTCCTTAATCATTTTTAGTTTTACATCTAATTAATCACTACTATATTTTTCCAGCGTCAAGATCATTTTGACTGTCAACTCAATTCCCTCGAATGAATGTCATTATTAATCTCTGGTCTTAAACCAGTCATGAAATCAGACACTAAACCATTAACACCATCTTGCTCTGGGTCATCAACTCCGCTATGCTGAAAATCTGCATACACCTCTCATAAAAAGCATGTACTTAGTCTTTCGGTTCCTATGTGATTCTCAGAATATTCGGCTAATTAATATCCTTTTCAGGAACTCTTTTTTCAAATATTCATTTACAGCCTTACATTTGTCAGTGATAGCTGCTGCTGGAGTAGTATTAGGACCCACTCTCAGTGTTTCCGTATTTGGCAAATTAGCTATAGTTTTGCACTCTGTCCACAAGTCACTAGGAACTATGATTTCAAACAATTAATTCAAATCAGCCTACAGCACCTATGACATGGGTGTTAATTTGTGTACTACATACACATTCCCTGGCTCCCCAAGCAATTTCAGAAAATTATGAGTAAAAACATAAAGATCAGATCTTGTGCATGGGACACGTGCAATGTTCTCTCGATGTGCCTCCCTCAAAGTATACTCTAAAACTGTTTCTGTCCCAGCTTCTAATTCACTTGCTGTTCCCTTTCCCACTGTCCATTTTGTTTTCTTTTTCCTTGCTGACCCTTTCTTCTATCCCTTTTGAATATCTTAGATCACTCCAATCCCTTGTCTTCTCAAATAAATCTTTAATATGAGCACTTAAAGTAATCAAGCCAATCTCTATGATTTTGTCATGAGTGAAATTAATTTTGTTCAACATTTTTCATGCTGCTAATATAAGCCAGTTCTTCTAGCTTTTCATGTGGTTCATTCACATGCCTGACTATTTCTTTAATCAAATATCTAATTTGGCAGCATTGTTGGTAACTGTCTACTCAAATCAATATTTCCCGCTAGCATTTCACCAAATTGTATTTTCAAAATACAAAGATGTATGGCTTTAGGAGGCTCTTCAACTATCACCACTCTTTCAGGTGAGTCAGCTTGAACCTATTTAATATACTGAACATCTCTGGTAGTACTAGGCATTAACACTGTCTCTATCTCAGTTAGTGCACTTGGTGCAACATTCGAAGGAGCTAGTCCAGCAGTACCATAGTTCCTGTAACAGGAGGCACCATTCCTGCTGCTGTAGTGTATGGAGGAGGCGTAGAATTCAAAAGTTCATTAAAGAAATTGTCCTCCTCATCATAATCATAATTCACTTCTCTCCCTAATTTTTTTGTCCCTGTCCTTTGTCTTTTTAACTAAATCAAGAAAAGTCTTCACATGTTCAATTATATCCTCCCTCCAAGATTTTTCTTGTCAATTCAACTTATTCTCATATCTCTATCTGAATGAGTCTTTCACATGTTTTAAAATGTTCTTTCTCTCTTTCTCTGTTGCCATTCGACACCATTTCTTAAACACCTCAAATGGTGCTGGTCTAGGGATTGACCGCATGTCATACGTGGCCTATCTCTCAAAAGAAATCTAACTTTCTCATGTTAAATATACCCTCTATAGGGAATTTCAAATCTTTGTTAGTAGCAGTATAATCATGTCATTCAGATATCCAGATACACATATAGTACAGGATGTTCGTCATCATTCAGTATTAAGGCATCCCTTTGGTAGGTTACTTTCTACAAAAGTAACGTTAGTTTTTTTCAACACATTCCACATTATATCTGCATAAAACTGATTCAAAACCACAACAAACAAGTGTGAGAACAACAACCAATCCCAGTGCAGCTCTGTCAAAAGTGAACCAATCACAGCATGGCTCTGTCAGTAACCAACCAACCAGAGCACAGCTTTGTGGTGACATCTCAGCAATCACACCATGACTCACTGGCTGACCAACCAATCACAGCATGATTTGTTCGTGAATATGGTAAACAATTTCAGAAACTTTTAAAACAACTTTAAACATATAAAAGTCATGTACTCGCAACCTAAATTGGAAAGGTTATAGTATTACAGTCCAATTTTCACAATAAACTACAGATAGATTCACACTATTAGACTCCGTCCAGTGCAAATCCTCCCTGATTAATACCCCGGTGCACTTAGGAGTGGAGATACACCTGCCTGATTCAACACACAAACTAGAAAAAGAAATTTGTTAATTCAGAAAACCCTAACCATGTGCATGTGGCACCTTGTGCTAAACAACACTTTATGTAGACATGTGAACTACAGTATCTCGACATCTTGGATTTCAACAAATCCAATATCCAAACCATCCAATAACCAATAAATCTTAAACAACTAAAAATCACAAATATGAATAGTACATAAATAAAACAGTGATTATGCCACAGATCAAGCCAAAAATAATAAACAGCTAACCAAACAACTTACAAATTGAACAACAATCAATTATGTAAACTCACACCACACATACATACAACCTTCCTCAATCAATCAGCCCAATTCATACTTACAATCCAAATCACTCAGGAATGCACTACAAGTCAACTTCTGCAGGAAAAACCACAGAATGGAGCTTTCATGGTTCTGGGAACGTTTTCTCTTGCTTGGATAAAGAATTAAGGGAAACAATCTGGGTGAACCCCTTTCAAAGAGAAGGTGCTCTTATGAAACCATCCTCTGCTACCATATATGGTTGATGCAGAACCCCAGTACCTCAATATTCAGAACTGTACTGCAATAATCGTGACACCACAAAATGTCATAATCTCACTATTTACCTCAGGAACTTCCGCTTCCAGTATGATCTAATGTAAGAGAACACCCCCACCACTAGCAGTTAGTAAATAACAAAATAAGTCAGGAAGACCTCTCAATATCTGAGCTCTAGATCTAGAGATAAGTTATAGAGCTTTAATATAAATAACATTTCTAAATTAAGCAGTACAGAATACATGCCATAAAGGCTCATGTACCAAAGTTATACACAATTGTCAAACGTCAATTGAATCATTATTAGTCTCAAATGAGCAGCAAAAATCAATAAAAGTCGGACAGCATTCCTACTAGCATGGAAAGTCTGCAAGGAAAAATGTGGCTCGCTCCCATAAGCTTAACAAATTAGCCAATAGCACAGGTTGACATGGCATGATCTATAATCAGAAGCTTTAGAGTCTCACTGATAATGCTAACATTGTCCCATTCTTAGTAAGCTTTGAGCAGCCTAGGCAACATATCATCGTAGGAAGTTCAACTGAAAAAGCAACATTCAGAAAACTATAGTCCATACACCAGGGCTAACCCATCAGCAGAATTACAGTGGAAAGCTCCTTGGACTATGGCAACATTTTAACATCACTACTGGAACATCAGAAAATTAATTCACGATGCCAGCCGCGGCCTTTGCAGGTAAGAGCGGTAGGGCCGGGCGGGGGGGATTTCGACAGATGACAAGGGAACATTAAGTATTCATTTAATTTTCCCTCATGGTTCTCTGTCGAATCACCCTCCCAAACCGGCCCCACCCTTCTTACTTGCACGGGCCGCATCTGCACATTGCATACACATTTTGGAAAAATGCTGAATGATGTCATCTAGTTTCCTATTTTGCAAAGCCTGTGAGGAGAAATGAGATATGGAAACCCCTGATAGGAGCAGTAGATGCATGAGTGAAGACACAGAGAAAAAAACTGCATCCATTTAACTATTATGGCAGTTCTGTGACTACATCATTGTAAAAATCATTAATGCTCAACATTATTTGCAACATGAAATTATAAATACAAAAATATCTCTTTCAATAGTCCCACATTCTTTGCAATGGGGGCACTCTCTGGGAGGTGAAATGATACATCTAAACGGCCAAATAGCATCGGCTGAAGGGGGCAGGCCATTAAGCCAATGGCTGCAGCCCACTCCCGTACATTAAAAACAAGTCTAGCAAACACCTATCAAGCCAAACTGAAATGCACTGGTGCATGTTGATGCAGGTAATGTCAAAATCAGAGGGGAATGGATCACTTGTACCTGTAACCAGGGTCCACTGTGTACTATCCTTCAGTACTAATAAAAGTACTTAAAAAACCCTAATTCCTGTAGGCAGGTCGTATGGCAGTTTATCTTGATTCTCCGCCTGTATTACATACGTGACAGCATCATCATTGGGTCTCTTTTTGTATGTTTCCTCCATCTGGAGGGAACCACTGGTTTTTACAGTAGTGATCAGTAATAGGTGGTGAGTGAAACTACCTAAAAATACATATTTTATTCCGTAGGTGTATGTGAAGACTATCTAAGAAAAATGTGAAGTGTGTGCAGAATAGACTGTGTATGAATCCACTGCACTCTCGTAGTCCAGTTCAATGGTCGACATGTTTCAGCCCTTATAGGTGCCCCTGACGGGTCGTAGGGCTTTCTTCAGGACCTAAAAAATGTGTGTGTAAGGATTGGGTATTGTCCAATCCTGAAGGAAATGGGTCAGAGTGTGATTACTCTGAGCTTAAGGTCATTAGTACCTTACGAAGTCCTAGTAGGGCCTCGACGGAGCGACCGAGAGTGCTATTCCTGCTCGTTTCGCAGGTTGCACTACTTGTGCTGGCGCTAATTAGCATCGGCTGAAGGGGGCAGGCCATTAAGCCAACGGCTGCAGCCCACTCCCGTACATTGGAAACAAGTCTAACAAACACCTATCAAGCCACACTGAAATGCACTGGTGCATGGAGATGCAGGTAATGTGACAGAGACAAGAAATAGGAGAGGGTTGCATAGATAGTGAGAGAAGGGAGCAAAAACACTGAAACAGTGACTCATGTACATTGAAAAAGAGTACAAGCATACTGGAACAGAGTGACATGATTACTGGGACAGGGACAGTCGGGGGGAAACAGATACTGGGTCACAGAGATCCTCACACTGTACCAAGAACATCAAGACTGACATGGGCAGAGAGGCTATGGGCCTTAGAGCAAGAAGATACAAACACTGATGGGAATAGACAATTCACTGACTAATATATCATGGAGGACCTAACTGTCAGTAAATCAAGGTACTGGCAGACATTGCTTACTTCTCATTTTTAATATATGTGCCTTCAGTGACACTAGACAGGTCTGCCATCTTTTTGATTCTGTTCATGTTCTGCATTATGCAGTGCTGGGCTGGCCTGTCGGGCATATTGTCACTCTGGCACTACCAAATGAGGAGGCATGAAAGCGTCATTGCGTATTTCAGTTCTTTTTTTCAGTCCCTTTGGCAGTGACAGGATTTTAAAAAATGGTCCGCTTCTGAATATATTTAACTTCAGTGATTTGACAGTGATGAAGTAAAATTGTTACTTCCCAAAAAATAATATGAGTAGTTTTAGGGAGCAAAAGGTTTCTGGAGACCTAACACCAAGAAATGTGGTAACACGTGAACTAACATGTCAGTGAAAGTAAAATCTTTGGAAATCACTACATTTGAAGGTCATATCACGTGGTTATGGTACTGCTGCTTCATGGTGTTACTTCAGTGTACACAAAGTTTGTATACGTTACCTTCAAAGTTGAGCATACTCAGGAACCTTCATCCTTCATGAAGGAGGGCAAAGTTTCCTTATTTTACCTGAACTTGAAGAGGAGATAAAGTAGCACTTTAATTTTGCACAGATGTATGTCCTTCCTGAGGTAGTCAAGACTTCAAGCTATAGTTAATGGTCTTCCCTGTATCCTCTGCTATCACTAAGAGCTGCCTTTGGCCACGAGTGGCAGCACAGAAATGATGCAATGTCCAGACACATCCATTTCCTGCCACCGGAAGTCCCACCCAGTGCTTAGTTTGAGCTGGTGGTTTCTGGTGAGGGCCACCAGCACCACCAGCACTCATTTTTTGGGGACTGGCACTTATTTTTCCACATCAGACATTTACGGTTAGCAAGATAGAGAAAACCACACAAAGCAGAAAGACAAAGGAAGAGAACGACGGCAAAACCATCACAAGGTAGAAAGCAGGAACCTGCAAGAGTGACATTAAGTGGCAGAGAGTATCTAGTAGTGAATTAAAGAAAATGAGGTGAATTTAAGCCTGCTCATGCTATGTATTCATCTCACTGACATTGATTTGCATCAGTCATGGACTACTAAGCAGAGTTTTGAGCCCTAGCAGTTATTCTTTTACAAATTAAGCACTGTGCCTCCACCACAGGGGTTGGGACTTCCTGTGATCAAGGAATTTACATGTGCTCATGAAGATTGTCAAAGTGAGGGCTGCTGTGAGGCAGGCAGTGGTACTGAGTGACAGCAGCACATTTTTCCTATGCCTGTTTCAAGGGCTTCATTTTATAACAAAGCTGGTGAAGTAAAAAAAAATACAAAAGTTGCAAAACAATAAAGTCCGGCAATGGGCACAGCTCTAAAATCAATCCCAAAATTTGCACCTTCAAACTGAGTCCCCCTCTCGTTTTCTCTTACCCACTGCATTTCAAAGACAGAAATGATTAATAGGACATATATATACCGTCTCCGTGACTTCAGAGCATACTCCTAATGAAAGTCATTCCCAAGAAATGCACTACTATTTTTTCACAGGTTTTGTGTGCAAGGTATGTCAGAATCATGAGACCCTTGACTCTGGTGGATGTCGAATGTCTTCAAATAAATGAGTGTGGAGAAGCTTCATGACGGCTTTAGCCCCATGATAAAGTGTTATTAACTCGTTTTGCTCTTCCTGTCAAGATCTACGCCAGCCTACCAAGGGCTTTTGTTAAAAAAAAACACAATAAGTCAGACACTGATGGTTTAAAGGATATATATTTGGGCTGGAACCAATTGAGTTTACAGACGCTGAGCTTTGCAAACACACTCACTCACTGTCTGTGTTTCCTGGCCAGTCTTAGCCTTTCAGTGTTCATTCATCATGAAAAATCTTTCCAGAAAGCTGACCTGTCAGCAAGAGGTAAGAAGGTCCCGTGACAATGCACACCAAGGGGTGTTCTGCTCAGCCAGGCTAAGGAGATGTCACACACATCTGAACTGCCTGCATAGTGGATAGGTTTAGGTTAGGCTGAGTTAATCCTGCCTTCCTAACACACGAAACAGAAATATTTTACGAAATAAGGGGTGGGAGATGGACAGCAACTTGAATTCCTGGAAGAAATTCAGGCAAGCAGCTTCTCCAAGGCCTCTGTGGTGGTGATTTATTAAATAGTCTGTTTTTTTATTAAAGCACCGCTGACATAGTCCACACACCAGTGCAACACTTGTGCAGACCTACTCCATGTAATACAACAAGCATTTGCAATGCAATGGGTCTCGCATTTAGTGTTTGAGCTATTGGCATTGTAAATGACAATGCTTTTTATTTATGTGTTGTTTTTAAAGCAGATAAATAAAAGTCATTGTCATTTATGATGCCAATAGCTTAAACTCTTGCAAATGCGAGACCTATTGCATTGCAAATGCGTTTGCCGCCCGTGGTATAAACATTTTTAAAAAGCGTTGCAAACCAACTGCTCTACCTTTGGCCCATTCTCAGAAGATGAGATCACTAAAACCATGTCAGAAATTAAATCTGGCTCACCATGGGATGCTTGTCCACACTTCATTTTTTCCAAACTGACTCCTATAATTGGCCCCGCAGTCACAAAAGTTCTTAACCAGTCTCTGGAGCAAGCTGTCTTTCCAGAAGTTTGGAAAAAATCGGCAGTAATTCCATTACTAAAAAAAGCGGGTGCGGATATTAACGATCCAGCCAACTACCGCCCCATTTCACAGCTCCCCTTCTTATCGAAGGTGTTAGAAAGACTGGTATCAAAACAACTGTCAAGTTATCTAGAGATCAACAATCTTCTCGATATCTCCCAAACAGGATTTAGATCTAACAACAGCACAGAAACAACGCTTTTGGCCGTAATGGACGACATTCGTATGCAGGTCGATAAAGGTAAAACGGTTGCCCTGATACTTCTTGATTTATCAGCGGCATTTGATACCGTCTCCCATAAACTACTAATTCATATACTTGCTGCAAAAGGAATACAAGGTAAAGCCCTAAACTGGCTGGAGTCTTTTTTATCAAACAGATCCCAGTCTATTTGTTTAGGTAACTTTACCTCTACCCCCCGTAAGATTAAATATGGAGTTCCCCAAGGAGCCACATTGAGCCCAACATTGTTCAATGTATATGTCTCCTCTTTGGCATTAATTGGCAAGAAATGGGGCATTAATATCTGCTCCTATGCTGATGATACTCAGCTGATGGTAACCCTAAATGGAGATAATGACACCAAAAGTAGATTACACAACTGCCTGTCAGAGCTATCCAATTGGATGCACGGCCATTATTTAAAACTGAACGCTGACAAATCAGAAATTCTACTTTTTGGTGGGGCCAAACAGCTTTGGGATAACACCTGGTGGCCAACCTCTTTAGGCTCTCCACCAATCCCTACATCGTCTGCTAGGAATCTAGGAATTCAGATGGATACCACTTTATCCTTGAAATGTCATGTCTCCTCAATATGTGGCAAAGGATTTGCCATATTAAAAAGATTGAAAAGGGTCTTCCCCTGGATCCCACTTGAATGTAGACAGATCCTTGTCCAGTCATTACTAGTTAGCAGGCTGGATTATGGCAATTCGCTATTTGTAGGAATGTCGGACTACTTATTTAGAAAATTACAACTGGTCCAGAATGCCGCAGCAAAAGCAGTTTGCAATAAGAGAAAGTACGACTCTGCCACAAGCTGTCTGAGAGCCTTACACTGGCTGCCCATGAGACAAAGAGCCATGTTTAAAATGCTATGTATTGCCCATAAAACAATCCACAATACAGGCCCTTACATTCTACGAAATAGAATTAAGTTTTATGCCCCAGCGCGGAACCTACGTTCACAAGCCTCAGCCAAAGCAGCCACCACTCGGATTAAGCTTTCCAGAATGGGCGGAAATGCTTTTTCACATATTGCTGCGAAATGCTGGAATGAACTACCGATCAACCTCAGACTCACGGACTCCTATTCCATTTTCAAGAAAAAACTAAAAACTACACTATTCCCTACTCCAGAATAACCAATATGCTCTCAGGTTAATCCTTGGTTGACTGTTATTTTTTGCAGCGCCGTGATATCCTTGCAGGATGAATGTCGCGCTTTACAAATACACCTAACAATAACAACAACAATAACAACGTTGCAGGCAGGACAAAGCTATTTGAGAAAATAGTGCACGGAGGCTGAAATTAAAGTAACAACACACATTAACAGAGAGTGTCACCATGGGAGGTTACAAAATGAGACAAGGAGGGACTACTAAGCCTTTTGACCAATGAGCAGCCACAGTTTACATTGGACAATGACACAAGCCAATTAAAAATATCGGCAGAGAGTGGGTGGAGCTTCAAGCCCCTACCTGAATACAGCATGCCTCGCAGAGCAGCGCTGCCCAGGCTCGACCTAAAAAAGATTTTTGTTGAATCAGGAATAGACGTTAATCGCTGTAAAAGATGAAGGCCAATTCACAAAGTCTTTTTTGCTATGAGTAGAGAGACTTATGGAGGCATTTAAAATTTATTGAATGGGGTACATGAACTAAAACCCAGGAGATATGTTCTGTCTGCCCCATTTAGAGTGAACACTTTATCACAGGGCCGAAGGACTCTAGATATGGCAGATGGAACATCCCAGATGGGATTTCCTGCATCCACTAAGGACTCTGTGCGTGTAGTGTTACTATTTTACATCATTTGTCCTCCAGTGAAAGCACAGTTTTATTTTTAAATTGTTTTTCAGAAAGTGGATGCAATTTGCTGCCTTGACGTTGTATGAAACACTGACGCAGAACAAACTAGACCCACTTCAACATCCAATTTTGTTCTTCCCGCTGGAACCCTTATCATTCGCTTTGAAAGTTCATCCGATTTTTAAGTTAGCGAGTTATGCTGAAAACAATCATCAATTGTACTTAGCCGGAAATATAGCCACATTTTTGGAATCATGAGCAAAATGTAATTTTCTTTTTAGCTTGTTGGCAGAACCATGCAGTAAAACAAGTGTTTGGACAAGGCAATTTAGAACTGAAACACTGCAGCGGGTTCTTTCTTCTAGCTGTGCTTTTCCAACATTTTTGGAACTAACATATTTTTCCCTCAATATTCTGTAGCACACGGACCATTAATCCTTTTGGTAAACCCAATAACCATCTCCTAACCCAACCAGTCCACACTCCACTTCCACCTTCCACCATAATTCACAGCTCCACGCCTATTGCTTATTGCTAAATAGGAGCCTGTAGTTGCCATTAAATCTGTTGTATTGTGCACACAGCACTATAATTCACTAACAAAAAGTAACTCCTTAATAAGGCTTTCATCAAAAGCTTTGGTTTGCCAACAGGTTATTACAAATGTTGAGGCGTATTTACAAGGATTTAACGCAACCGTAGTGTCAATTGTTTGATGCTACGGCTGCTTTTTTAATCGGCATATTTACAAGATGCACAAAGCCAAGTTAGCAGTATTTTTTAAGCATTAACGGCAATTTTCCACAGTGCCCTTCACTTAGCGTGACTTACGGAAAAAGAGATGCAATGTAGGCGTTCCCATGAAAAAAACGCCTGCAAAACACACAACACAATATTTACAAGGATTTCCTTGTACGTTGCTAAAAAAGAAAAACTGCCACTAAGCCACATTAGCAGCAGTTTCTTACCGCATGAAAGCTGGTTTTAAAAATTACGCTAACACATTTGTATAATAGGGGCCTCATTTTTGAGGTTTTGGCCCAGGCAGCACTGCAAGGAATTTTGCTGCTCTGCCATGCATCACAAGAAAATTACAATAAGATACGGTGCATTCCCGCCCTTTTCGCCAGCGCTACCGCACAATGGGTTGCCATGCGCCAAGGTAGGCACCCTTGCACTATGCCTGCATTGCAGGCTGATTGATTTTGTGCTGGAATCAATTAGGGGTTTATATAGCACGGCTACTCACCTACATTGGTTTGGGGGAGCTGCTGATCCATCTGGGTGTGGAGGTTTTAGTTCAAAGAGCCAGGTCTTGAGGTAAAAGGTGTAGATTTACCTGAGGTGGATGGGCAGGGTGTTCCAGGTCTTGGTGGTGAGGTAGGAGAAGGCTCTTCCTGCAGTTCTGGTCTTGTGGATCCGCGGAACGGAGGCCAAGGCAAGTTGGGCAGAGCAGAGTTGTCTGGCGGGTGTATGTAAAGCGAGGCGATGGTTCAGATATTTTGGTCCTGCGTCATGGAGAGGCTTGTAGGTGTGTGTTATTCTCTTGTTGATTGGGCGCCAGTGGAGTTGTCGGAGGTATTGTGTCATGTGGTTGCGGAGGGGGATGATAAGGACCAGTCTAGCTGCGGCGTTTTGGAAGTTATGTAGTTTCCTGCGCTGTTTCTGGGTAACGCTGGCGTAGAGTGCATTGCCGTAGTTGAGTCTGCTGGTGATGAGTGCGTGAGTGACCAGCTTTCTTTATTCTGTGGGGATTCATCTAAAAGTCTTTTGAAGCAGGCGGAGCATGTGGAATCAGGGTGAGGATACTGTGTTAATTTGGCAGTTAATTGTGAGTGTGGAGTCCAGTATGATGCCAAAGTTGTGTTCGTGGCTTGTAGGAGTGGGAGGAGTTCCAAGAGTGGCAGGCCACCAGGAACCATCGCAGGCTGAGAGAGTGGATCCCAGGATGAGTACTTTGGTCTTGTCCAAGTTGAGCTTGAGGCAGCTGTCTTTCATCCAGGTAGCGACGGCCTTCATTCAGTTGTGAAAGTTGATTCTGGTGACTGTAGGTTTGTTGGTGAGGGAGATGATCAGCTGGGTTTCGTCTGTGTAGGAGAAGATAGTGAGTCCGTGGCTTCTGACGATGGCTGTGAGGGGGGCCATGTAGATGTTGAAGAGGGTTAAGCTCAGAGAGGAGCCATGTGGCCCTCCGCAGCTGATCTCTGTAGGTTCTGAGAGGAACGGGGGTAGTCTGACTCACTGTGTTGGCCGGGCAGGAAGGAGTGGATCCAGTCCAGTGACTTGTCGTGGATGTCGGCACCATGGAGTCTCGTGAATAGGGTGCGGTGGGAGAAGTTGTCGAAGGCAACCGAGAGGTCCAGTAGGATGAGGGCTGTGGTTTCGCCCTGGTTGAGGGGGGAGCGGATGTTGTTGGTGGCGGCGAGGAGTGCGATCTCGATGACCGTGGCACGGAAGGGAAGGAATGAGATAGGTCTGAAGTTCTTGAGGTCTGTCGGGGCGGCAGACAGTATCTTCAGCAAGGGGTTGATCTTGGCATGTTTCCTGTCCTCAGGGAAGGTGGTGGTTTCGATGGAGCAGTTGACGCAGTGGCGATGCTGGGGGGGCGATGGAGGCGCCTGCACTATCGAAGCAGTGGTACAGACAGGGATCCGATGGGGCTCCTGATTGGTTGCTCTTCGTAGTCTTGAGTGTGTCATCTATGGTGAGTGAAGTCCAGTTGAGCATGATCTGCTGGGGTGCAGCATGGTTGCATGCTGTGGTGGCGGGCATAGTGGCAGGGCCTTAAGTGTCAAAGCTGTCATTGATCTGCCTGATCTTGTGGTGGAAGAAGGTGCTGAGTTTGTTGCGGAGGTCTTGGGAGGTTGGGACGTGTGTGGTATCGCTGTTGGGCCTGGCGAACCTCTTGATGATTGTGAAGAATTCTTTGCTGTTGTGTGTGATGGGGTTGATTCTGTCTTGAAAGGCTGTTTTCTTTGTGGTTTTGAGGAGAAGGTGGTGTGCATTGTCGGTGGATTTGAAGGTTGCCTGGGTTTCTGGGGTTTTGTTGTTCATCCATCTCTTCTCGAGTTGTCTGCAGGTGTGTCTGGACTCGTGGAGGGTGGAAGTGAACCAGCTGGCTTGCTTGGAGTGTTGCTTGCCTAGTGTCTTCTTGAGGGGTGAAATAGTGTCGGTGCAGATGGAGAGCCATCCGTGAAGGTTGTGCGCTGCAGTGTTGGTGTCTGTTGGTGTTGGCGGAGTGGTCATGCTGAGGAAGTCAAGGGGACATTCTTTAGTGGCCTTTTTCCAGCTGCGATGGGGGGCAATAAGGGCAGAGAGGTGAGGTGGGCATGGTGAAGTGGGATGTAAGCAGTGGTGGTCGGTCCAGAGGAGTTTGTGGTGTGGCTGTAGGTGAAGTTCCTGCTGGTGGAAAAAGCTAGGTCAAGTGTGTGTCCAGCTGTGCGGGTCGGCGACTAGCTGCTAGAGTCCGATGTTGGTGAGGTTCTCTAGTAGGGATGTGATATTCTGGTCACTGGGGTTGTCCAGGTGGAAATTGAGGTCTCCGAGTAGGATGTGATCAGTGGATGCGAGAGCCTGAGGTGCAATGAGGACTATGATGGCATTGGTGAAGGGTGGGCGGGGCTGTGGGGCCTGTAGATGAGGAAGGGACACCTTCCTGCACAAAATCATTCACAAGAGCCAATTTTTTTTCTCTATGTATGCTGCAGAAGCACACATAGAAAAAGGAAAACATGAGGAGTAATGAAAACATTTCTCCTCGTTGCGCCTCACTAACGCCACCTCTGGGGTGGGGTTAGATTCTGACGGATTCCCAGGTTTGCGATTTCTCATTAATCTGGGAATGCTTCAGATTCCATGGGCACTCATGGGAACACCCACAGCAACACCCATGGAATGCAGTGCTCTGCCTGAAAGGGGCACATATTTACAAGGCCATGAAAAGCCACGTAAGGTGGCTTTATGTGGTCTTGTAAATATGCCATAGCACATTGCACCACCGGAACGTCAGCAACAGGAAGCTGGAGACAGTGAACCGTGGAAAGCCAGAGACTCTTTGGAGCTGTCGGGAGCAGTGGAAGAATGAGGGATGCACAACCAGAAACCGTTGGGGGAGCAGAGATGCCCAGCCAGGAAGATCGTCGCTGAAGACAGGAGGTGCTCAGGTAAGGAGAGTTGACAAGAGCAACCGCATGCAAATAGTTTGACCGTCTTTCAAACCCTCGAGCTGCCACAGGTGGAGGTGTGCTGACAATGTGTCACCATCAATTAGGCCATGTATACGTGTCTATGGTTGTGTGGACAGGTGCCATGGTTGAGAATGCAAAAGACACACAGATGAAGGACGGAATGCAGAGCAAATCAAACATTGACCACAAGTCAAAAGATCTGGGATAAATCCATCGTTCTTTTTCTCACGATGCCACCCCAGTTTGGACCCAGCTATATGCAAATCAGTCTTGACCCTGTGCCTGATGGAAACAGTCCAGCCCGAACTGCCAGGCCAGGTCCTCCCTGGACCAGAAACAAGCATCCTGGGACTGGTTTTGGGGCAATACCCCTCATCAGCCAGGCTAGCTTGCTTAATGTCCTTCGCTTAACTAATGTTCCTCATGCATTCAATCATTGTTGGACATATCCAGAGAGCACAAACATGTAGTTGATGGAACAACCACTGCCACCAGGGATTACTCAAATCAGTAGCACATATGATACATTGGGACAGTTAAACTACCAACATGCGGGACGGTTCCATAATACTAGCACAATTTACACTCCAGGATGGACAAGTCTGAGTGTGCACAATGTGCAAGAACAGGGGGCAGCAAGGTCATGATGACCACCACCGACACCACGGCAGTGCCGTACAATGGTGCGGATCTACTGCCAGAGGATCACCCTCATTCACCTCTGGTAAGAGGAGGTCATAGCCCATTACATGCTTAAGAAGGGGTCCATTGTCCACCTCCTGAACCAGATAGTGCCTGGCCTGCAGCCTACATACCAGCGCAGCACCAACATCCCTCCACAGACCAAGCTACTCGCTATCCTCCACATGCTGGCGTCAGGAACTTTTCAACCTACCACCGCCAGAGTGCCAAGAGTATCACAGGCATCCTTTTCCAGGTTCCTCCTCACTGTCCTGGATGTCAACATAGGGGCTTGTAAATTTACAAGTCCCTATCACCACCAGAACATCACTTTTTTTTTATGTTGTGGTGATAATACGGGCTTTGCCTTATTTACAAGGCAGCCTTTCACGCTATACTTAGCGTTAAAGGTGTGGGCACTAGGTATTGCAGTGGGCGTTCCGCCTCAACACCCATTGATTTTGATGCTTCCCCATAGTTACAAGAGTGGCGTAAATATGGTGCAGCGCTAAAATTAAGACCAGGGAAAAGCTGGTCTTAACAGGGCGCAATGAGGAGAAATGCTTTATTTCTCCTAGTTTTTGCTGTTTTTATTTGTTCTGCATTGTGCAGCACACATAAAAACAGCAAAACGCCAAGGATGATTGTTTATGTGCAGGAAGGTGTACCTTCCTGCACATAAACAATCATTTAAAAAAAGGTGATTTGCAACTTCTATGTGTGCTGCATAAGCATTTAAGATTGTTTATGTGCAGGAAGAGACACCTTTCTGCACAATAACAATCATTTCCCACAACACAGACACCCTTGCACTATGCAGCTGAAATTAGCACCAGTGCAAGGGGAAATGCAGGGCTGCACCGTATTGTTGTAAACACTGTGCAGCCCTGCATTTCAGAAGTGGTGGAGCCAGGCGTTAATCAAAGAAGGCTAACGCTGCGCCCCATCACTTCTTTGTACATATGCCCCATAATCCTGGCAGCTAACAACGACATCTACGAGGGCATATTGTGATTGTAATAGAGGACATTTAAACTGCTATTGCCACTTTCATGCCCATGCCTCACACATTGAAACAGCTAATTCCCAATCAGAAATGTTAGGTGTAATGTATGATGAAAGCTATGAGGCTGGTGTTGTGCAAAATTGGTAGCATGGGGCTTTGTGTTGTCTCAACACATAGGGATGAGGCATATGTACCATATTTATGTTGCATCCCTGTGCGTGCACTTGCGCTGGTGTCAACAAATCTGGGCAGTGCCAGTGCAGGCACACTTGTGCTTTGTAGCAAGGGAGACTGAGCTGCATGGGTATTTATTCTGTGCATGAAGGGTCACCGGACAGCACTAAAATAATCTAGAAAGGGAATTTGCCTCATCCATGTGTGCTGCAGCATGCAGCACACATGGAATGAGCTGAAACACACAAGAACTAAAGACATCTCTCATAATCATTCCTGTCTAACATCGCATTTTCAGAGCCATCAAATTTGAAACAGCCCCAGATATATGAATCTGGAGCTGCATCAAAAGCTATGGAAGTTGTGGAGGAATGTTCAACCCAACACCAATTGCCCATCCCTTTGCTGCAACGGACTGCTGTGGTAAGGCAAAAATATATCAAGGGTAACTGGCTTTGGGCAACCCTGTAAATATGGGGATGCTTTTAACTCCACTAGAACATAAACAAAAGTGATGTCCCATTGGCGTTTGTGCCTTGTATGCATTCCCCCAAATATTTAACACAAGTAGTACATACTTGGTTGACACATATGTGTGAGTCTCAACCCCATGACATTGCTAGACACCTTACTGGAAAGGGGTAGGTACTTGCCACATATGTAGTCACACTTACAACATATGGAAAGCAGTGTAATGTGTACCATTGCATGCATTGCCAATCAAACATTGTGAAGTATGGCGCAGCATGCATCTTTGAAGATTTGTATGTTGAGAGCCGAGGCACATTTTAAACCAAAGACATCTGACTAATGAAAGCCACATACACAACATATGTCCCATGCCACAGCCATAGACTGTTGCCAGGCATGCAACAGCTAAAACAAATGGTACAAATACAGATCAAATACCATTTATCATTATTTTATGAACAGCATTACATGTTAGTGTGAAG
Source organism: Triturus cristatus (assembly GCF_964204655.1). Taxonomy (NCBI): domain Eukaryota; kingdom Metazoa; phylum Chordata; class Amphibia; order Caudata; family Salamandridae; genus Triturus; species Triturus cristatus. The sequence continues at coordinate 310,985,632 of NC_140588.1, read as the reverse complement.
TTTTCATAGCCAAAATAATAAAACTTGCAAAGTACATTGGTTGTCAATGGAAATTCAACTCTAAAACGTTTGCAGCACAAAAATTATAACAAACTACACTGGACTGCCACCTCCACTTTGCAATGCTGCCTGTCGATTTTTCACCTGTTTCTGCTTAGTTTTGTGCTAAGCATCATGCCAGTGCTTCTTGAAGTCCGTCACTGTCCTCTTGACTTCTTCGATGGAGTTCACCTCGTTGACAATGGACTGCCAAATAGGGTTTTTGGGTCCCAATGACCCCTTGGAGGTGATGAAGGGCTAGTTTTGATGCTCCGTCACCTCCGCAATCAGGATCTCATGCTCCTGACTGTTGGCGGGGGTTGAGGGGTTTGTTGTCCTGTGCTGAACTTGGTCCTGGTTGCTCCATTCTGTATTCATGTAATTCTTTAGATTTTTTTTTCCTTAGCGGCGTATTTGCAAGATATTTTTCCCACTAGACCCTGACAAGTAACGTTTGGTTGACTAGCGTGAACTTTTTTACAGTTATTTGACCGGCCAGCTTTTTAATTCACACTAACGTGAATTTTATTATCACCTTGACGCTAGAATTAGCATCAATTTTTAGCGACTGTTAGCTGATCCTAACGCCATGTAGCGACGTCTTGTAAAGATGTCGCATACATAGCTTTAGGATTCTGCGATCGGCAACAGTAAAAAAATGGCTGCTAAGCAGCGTGAAAACTGCTGAGCTGCAATTCTTGTAAATATATCACACTGTCTCTTAACATACTTTAGAGCACAAAATCCATATACCGATTGAGGGTCTAGCCAAAGTCATGCAACAGAATCTCAGACCATCCAGAGCTTATAAGGATGAACTCTGCCATATAAACATTGAAACAAAAGCAGACCTGCATCATTCGAGCAGCAGTTGGAAAAAGTGTATTCAAAATATCGATATATATTCAAAAATACAACAAAGTCCCACCGTGCAAATCCCACATTACCAGGATTTTATCAGCAGGTAGCAAACATAGGTACTTATCAGACTTTGACCAAGAGGAAGAGAAAGGAAATCAGAGCAGGGAGAAAAAAGAAGGAAGAGAAGTATTGTGAAAGAGAGAGTAAACAGAAATGAGAAGGAAACTAAGACAGTTATATAAAGAGAATTAAAATGTACAGAGGTGTAGGAAAGAGGAATGTAGATGGAATCAAAACTAGACACGCCAGATATTCAGCAAACTCTACACTTGACAGCACCGGGAAACATCGTTTACAACGCGGGGATTACATCACGATGCCATTACATCGCGGTTTTTACAACGCAAGTCGTAACGACTTGCGCTAGATGGCGCTCTAGGACAAGGAATAGTATAATTTACTATCCAACACATTCCCTACTGTACGTAGACTGGAGTTGGAATAGTAAATTATACTACTCCTAAGTCCAGCGCCCTCCAATGCAAGTCGTTGTAACGACTTCCGTTGTAAAAACCTCGATGTAATGTTCCGCGATGTAAATGTATGCGTTGTAACGTCATACATCCGACAGCACCAGCGACGGGAGCTGAGAATACATTTGGACCATATGCACTTATTTCTTTCAAATGAATCACTGAAAATATCATATATGTTCTTCTCACACCAACACACACACACACCCACACCCTGTTATATACAAGCGCAAGTTAACTCAGCAGCCACATTGGATGACAGTCACAAGTGGCAAATTACACACATTTGAGCCCTAAAGGTCACTGATAACATTGCTCGAACCGAGCCCACAAATTATGATATGCTTATCAAAAATAGATGAAACATATTTACATAGTACTTTAGTTATTCATGAAGAAATACAAGGCCATCTGAACCATGTCATCATCTAACCATAAAGTACAACCAGATACACACAGAATACAATTAACAAACTGTGTAGCACAATAATAGGTCAACAACAGCCATCAACCTGAGGAGTTAATTATGACTCAAGGAAATTTAAAGTGCCCAGCAAAAGACACTGCCATAGCACATTTGTCAAGGCGAAAACATGACATCCCTTAACAGGAAGCAACACCTATCCTGGATGAAGAAGGATCTGAGAGCACCCAAAGAGGAGGAAGGCACATTTCACTCCCTTTCCAAAATGATGTCCATCTCTTGCTCACATACTGCAACTCCTTCACCGTTACATATCTGCAAGCAACCCATTCCAATGTATTTTAATAGCAATAACTACTTGGAGTACCCATGCTGAACTCAAGTCACACTAACCTCAAAAAAGCCTATCTCCATTACCTTGTACCTACCCCACACATGCAACCAACCATAATGGACTCTAAGAGAAAACCTTGCCAATGATTCCCAAATCACAGGTGCCAGCAGGGTCAGATTGGGGCAAACAATAGACTAATTTAAAATTTCCCCCACTTGTGAATCAGAGAGCTAAAAATTTCCCAAAATTTGCAAATTAGCCCAGTTTGAACTTGTAAACACACACTGTATAATTGTTTTGCAGTGAATGAAAGACTGTATGCAGTGTGTATGCTGCAAACAATGCACGTCGTATTGTCAGGGAAATCAACAGCCAAAACTGGCCTACACCACCAAACAGGCCCACAAACTACTACAAAAAAATCCTAAACACTGACCTGCTGGACTAGCCCATAGTGCACTGCTTGACTGCCCTACAGGCCAGCCCGACCCTTGACGCCAGGCATTACCATGTTGTTTTGATAAATGCACCTTCAAACTTTCAACTCTGACAATAGCTGGAGTCACTTTTAGCATTCCGCTGCTCTCAGAGTTGGTTGAATGTGGTATTCTAGTTCATTGCCACTGCTATTGTCAGCTGGTTGTTTGCTTATTTGTGGAACACCTGCAATAAATGGAAGAACTTTATGCCAAGGCAGAATTCACAAATATTCTCTGAGCCACAGCAACAATGGAATGAGAAGGATGTTAAACCTTGAAATTATTTCACAACAAGGTGGAGAAAGCAGGCACAGTGAGGCATGTTTAATGTGCTCTCCAGCAATGACATTCCAGATAGTATCTACCACCACAAAACCCAGCTCAAGGTGTTGGGAGACCTAGCCCATTCTCCACCAAATCCTCTTATGTCCCCATAGGTCAGCGCCTCTCTGGCTTCTGGCATCATAGTGTTGCATCCACAAATGGACCTGTTGGTGAGTACCATCAAACTATGCAACTCCCCTTGTTTTCCACTACTTATGGGAACAGTGACCAAGTGCACAGTTATAGGCTAAGTAGTCAGTAATGTAACCACTAGTCAACAGTTCTATGTCCCAATGGACCATCATAACCTGTATGTCATTTTCTATTTCAAGAAGCATTCAATCGTTCAGCTGTAGTACAGCTACCCATGTACACTAGAGCTTATTGGAAAACTGGCAATATGGGTGGGCATTTACCAATATGTCCCTAAAACCATTGTTTTCCACAAATGAGTATGGCAGAACGTCCAAGGCAAGCATTATTACCAGTTTATGAAGCAGACATTACTTAAGGATGGGCCTTGTTTTTATGTTCATGGTTAAATGACGTCATGAGCCTTCCCCTGATGTCCTCTTGTCTTAGGGTACTGAAGTTTGAGGTAGGCAACTGTTCTTTTCCCTGCATGGTGACAGCATCTGGGGTACTCGTCTAAGAAAGTGCCAGCATGCTGTTGGGTGTTTTCTAGCCTATGAATCACTGCTGTGTATATTTTTCCCTTTCTTCTTTGGGGCAAAACTTCAAATGGTTCTGTAAAAGCGAAGAACCAGAACGATGCCGCACTGTCCACAGGCAGCAATTGCCTGGCACAAACTGTCTAGGAGACATAATGCAGCCATTTATCCATCACAAAATAAATCCAAATGGTGGGCATGACCAGTGATGGCCAATGCAGCATTGCTTTGTGTTGGGCAGGAGAGGAGGTAATGGGGTACTGAATAGCTCACATATGCTAAGTGAATTATTACCTATTGGGTTCATCGGTGGTCTGATTGGACCTTGCACTCCCCTATTTTAAGAATGTCATGAACTGACACTTCATCATGGCCGGCCTCTTGTTTCAAACAGAGTGCAGCCTGGTGAATAACTGACACCTCAACGTATGCAGGTTTTATGAACGGTGTTTATGGTTGTGCTTGCTCCTGCATCACTTTAACTTTCAGTCACTCGTTTCATGTATTATGCCCCATATGTATTTTAAGGGGACCCCATATTGTGCATTTGCACATGCGCGTAAGCCATTTAAGTTGTTATTAATTTGCCATTGACAGCTAATGCATTTGTTTGTTCTTATTGCGCAACAATGTGTATGATACACATTATATTTATATTGAGTTTTGACAGTAGGCTTCTAGTCCATATATTCCTATATTCATGTGAATGGATGTGCCATGGAGAACGGCTAATAACTTTCACACGAGTGTGCCAGGGAATTCTCTCGTTATTTCTCTCACCTTGTAAAATGATCACAAGGTTTATTTTTCTAAATAACACGTTGGATATATCTGTTCACAGCACTCCAGGAGAGACATCAGGATTTCAAAATTACAGAAAACTGAAGAGTGCTGCTCTAAATTGAGCCACTGTAAGACCTCTGGGACTTTGTGTCTCTAAACATATTTTCGAATAGAGAAATCACTTAGACTTGTCTGACAGATGAGCCTACGACCTAAAAAACATATGAAATACAGGTACACATGTGTGTTAATTCGACCCGAAAACGGACCCATTATGGCATTTTTTTTATGCTTAAGTATTAGACATTTAGGGATTCTTAAATATACACCACATACAACATTTTGCCAACTTTCATAATATTTAATTTTTGCTTATGCTAGCATTATGGTTTTAATGATGCCTGCAATTATTCTGTTTCTTTCATCTGCCCTAAATTCGCCTTACATTAAAGCCTTTAAAAATAACAGAGTGGCTTTCTTGTATGCACACATGCAACTTAATGCAGCCAGAAGTCACAAAAACAATAAATACATTTGCCTGACCCTCACTGGCATTGTTGGGTGCCCAATAGGAGCTAAGTGTATGCATCTAGAAACACATTTACAGCTGCCACAAATTTGGTAAACTGGACTCCATCAGAACCCTGCTGAAGTGGAATTGTTAGTGCCGCCTACTGCAGCAAATAATTCTAACATACTGTTCCAAATGTGCAAAGTGGTAAGTGAACAACAGGTGGGCTTCCATCTGATGACAGCGAAAGGATAGTGACAATGGTACTAGTGAGCGTCATATGTTGTTGGGTACCAACAAGGTTAGTACCTGTAGTGATGGGCCAATTTGTGGTTGCTGGCTGCGCTTTACCATGTTAAATACATGCATCACTTAATCATCCAGCAGTTTCTACAGTGAAACAAGAAGCTTGTACAAATCTTTCACCCGTTCCACATTTTCGTGCTGAGGACAGGTTGGTCAGCGCTACAAGTGCAATGTGGTGCTGGCAAGATGCGGACAGTGTCGTCATTGGGGCACAAGTGACCTTTTGTCAGACTCTATTCTGCAAAAACACCCACTTCCCTTAGAAAGTGCCTAAAGCCCTTCTAAAATTGTGGTGTAACGTGGTAAATCTGTTGTCATCAATAAATTGATTGGCATAAAAAGCTCAAGCTGGAGGTATTCTGAAAATCTGTGCCGATAGGGCCACCTGACAGTGTCACAACGACTGGTGTGACAGGTCAGTGTGTGTGCTTGTTTTTTGACTGTTTGTGGGCCTTTTAATGGTCTGGTGGGCTGGTTTCTACTGTTGATTGTTCTGATATTACCACAAGCATTGACTGCAGCAACCACAAATGCATGCAATCACCCATATCTCTTATAAAACACTTATACAGCACGTCTTCCTGAGTTTAAAACTGATCGGATTTGCAGATGTGGGCCACTTTTTAACTATCTGATTCATTAATGGGGGCCAGACCTCTGGCAGTTCGGCCCTGCAAGAAGTAGCATGTGTTACCCCTGAAGTTCCCCTTCTACTACTGGCAATTTAATCTGAACGTCCCCCTCATGCGGCAGAAAGAAGCTCCTCAGATGGAAGGTAAACATGACTCTGAGAGCCCTGTTTCCCTCTTGGGGTGTCCACTTGCATGTCTTGCTCATGTCCCTTCATCAGCAAATAAGTGGATGCTGAGGGGTTAAGAGAGGGACCAGTAATGTGGAGGGAATGATCACCCTTGTCTTGGTAACCCCTGACCAAGCCGAAGCCTCCTTTTTGATTCTTATGAATGGGGGAGGAAATGCTGTTCTTCTCTCAGACATCCTTCTGACAAGTCAGACAGTGAAATGAAATGAATAAATCCTGCGCTACAGAAAGGGAGTGAGAACAAGAAGAATAAAGCAGCAAAAGGAGGGGGAGTCAGTTAAATAGAAGAACAATCAGATTCAGGACAATGAGAGCAGTAAATTTAGGGAGAAACAGATTTATGGATCTGCAGGAAAAGTGCAAGACCAACAAAATGCAGACAGACAGATCAGCAGTACAAGGGAAAGAAAAACAAAAGTGGTGGAGAGCATTCTCTTTGCAGCTTTAACAGTAAGGGTTGGATGTATCCACAATACCCTTTCTGCATTGGTTGACCCCGGTCAGTCTTCTGGTTAGACGCCTGTCTGAGTTTCTGATCATCTGGTTCCACAAGTATCATCTCTCGGTGCTGTTTGAGTGCTATTACTTCCCCTGACCCTTCACATGTAACATGGAGGCTGTACTGGGCGTGAGAGATCAAACCCTCACATGGGTATGTTGAGCTTACTGTATTAATTCATACCTGTGCTTGGTTAGGTTTTACTCAGCATACTTTGGCTATGCATGCTCACAAAGAATCTGTTCTACAGAGGATATACACAGGATATACTGGCACGTGGTTAGGCAACACTGGGTCTCTGAGTTTAGAGCTGCCCAAGGGGAGCCTGCACTGACAATTTAATGCAAACACCAGCCATGGAGAGCTTGTCGTGGTCATTTGAGGCCATATCTTCAGTGATCACTTTAAGGTTATGTCTGCAAACGGGAATGCCCACTAAGCATGTTTAAAATATAAGTAATTTTTCCTCCAATATCCATACATGCAGTGGCATAGGAAGGGAGGTGGGGTGGGTGCGGACTGCCCCGGTTGTCATCACTGAGGGGGGTGACAAAATGGCAAAAATATGTGTTTTAGACACATATTTTTGCCATTTTGTCAAGCCGGGGTGACAAGAAATTTTCCGCACCGGGTTCCACCTGACTTTGCTACGCTACTGCATACATGAGGACACTACTCAGTGCATTTGCCCGTGCAGAGGGAAGTAAACGTCTCACGTGAGGCAGTACCTGATGATCCTGAGGCGGCATTGGGCATTAAAGACCATATGTGAGCATAATGGGAGAATTCCTCTGCATCTGTTGGCTGTGTTTAAGAAATAGTACTGCGCATGGGCAAAAGAAAAGAACATTTCTTGGCGCCATGCTATACAAAGTGCCTGGGGCAAATGGGGGTTCATGCAGAGTTTTTGTTCCCCTGAGGCACTTTGGTATTACACAAGAAACTACCGATGCATGTTCAACTCCTTCAATAATACAGCTCATGCCGGTGCAAAAGGAGACCTTTGCACCTTTGCTGTATGACAGAGATGGCTTCAGCAGCAAGAAACCTGTCTGGAAGCCCACAGACTGTGCCTCACATATATGGCTGCGTGTAGTTACTGGCCCACCCTAAAGGTGCCATTTGGGCAGGGTTGAGAGTGGCTGCAAGAACACCCCAGGCATTCACCATAGAGGCGGGTGCAGTCACATTGTTCACTTGCCTGCTAGGCGATCCCTCTAGACCTCTTGAAATGGAGGCTTCAAACAGCCAATCCGTCTTACACTAATGTGGGGTTCTCAGTGGAAGTGCAAGTTCAAGCCTGCACTTGGAGTAGCACATGTGTACTAGTGTGCACTGCGCCAGGCTGTGCCCAGTTAAAGGTGTTATGTAGTGCGCTCTATGTGTAATATGGCCCCCCATGTCTTACCACCCTCTGAGAACCTCCTCTGAATACCAACCTCTCGCATGCCCAAATATTTGGAACATAATGGCATGTTGCCGACCTCCACATTGCACTTGGATCAACCCACCCATGTGCCCACCCTATCCATATATTTAAAAAACACAAGAGCTGATCAGCTTTCAGAGTCTCACCAGCACTGCTTGAAGTCCCCTGTCAGCTGCACATCTGTGCAGACTGGGCAGCTGATAGGTAAAATGCCAGTTTGCAGGTGAGAGTGCTACCATCATTCCCCCACCTTCCTTGGACCTGTAGAGATTTGAGAGAGGTGAAGAGGGTGGACCATCTTCAGCTATTTCACTACTTTGCTAGGTTTCTAGAAACCCTGGAGAGGCAGGAGAAAACAGGCGATACTATTGCTTCATAAATATTCCTATGCTAGTTAGCACTGCAAACTTTTCACACCACAAAATAGATTGCAAAAAGGGTAACTCCATTCCTTTCTTGGGCAATCAAAAGCATTTGTGCCACTTGGTGCTATCTATGCAATCCACACCCAGTTTGATTACATAATGTAGGCTGCAAAGCGGTGGACTAAAGTGTAAAAACTCATGTACTCCACCTTTATCACCTTTTTAAAAAACACTTTGCAGGTCTGTGATCTTTGCAAACATTTTGTGGAAGTTTAAAACTAGCTGAAAAATCGATTAAAATTGATTTTTTTCCACACAAAATCTAGTTGTAACATAGATTTAACAACAAATTTCCTTACAAAAAGGTTTTTGCAAGAAAATTCTAAAACAAAATCTTAGTAATTACATTCTGTGTATTTCTGTCCATCTTTTGCATCAGCCTTCCTTAACGACTTCTATTTTACAAATGCAAATACTTCATGATTGTTCTGATCCTTCTTTGTTGGCCTTGCTGCATCCTTGAGAATTTTGGGTATGCGAAAATTAAACATGAAAGACACAAGGCACGCAATGCACATTGTGAGAAAACAGTCCTCTTACCAGGTGCCCATAAAAGACAAGGGCCCCAATTGGGAACTGTGTGGAGCAGAATTCCAGTGTGGAATTCCATTACGAACAATTCTAATAGAGCCAGTGTTCCTGCACCCAGATTTACTGGAACAATGAACTTGATTAAAAGAACTGTGGAAACATGCTGCATTGTAGCCCAGACCGCTTCCAACTTCACACAAGTCCATCATTCTCCACTCCTTCCTTAACACTTTTGACCCCCTCCCTGACCCTGCAATACAAAAGTCCCTGCACACTTTTACCACCAGATGTAAACAGGTGCTATAGTGTGTAAGAAACCCACAGAAAAAGAAATACCATGTGGAATCCCGCATGGCAAATCAGGATTCACACAATTTACCTAATTCCGTGAGGTTTAACTCATAATTGCAAGATGCTGGTGGGTGATTACTGCACTGTACTGCTAATAACTGGTGTGGAGTTTGCACCCCGCCAGTACCATTCAACTTGTAATCAGGACCATAAGGGGGCTCATTAATGTGCCTGAAAATAGATCAACAGGGACAAAAGGCGTAGTTATCTCAGGGGTACTTCACCACAATTTTGCTTCAACAAAAGGGGGTGAATGCAATATTCTATAAGAATGCTCCAGAGAGAGACCGTGATATTATATCATATTGTTATTCCTATAGCATTCGCCTATCCCTTGAGAGGCCCAGAGCACATACCTTGTAGAAACAATGCTTTGTTTTATTTTCTTAACGCTTTGCGCGACTTCACAACATCAGTCACTGTTTAATCACAAACTGAAAAAGTGATATATATATATTCTGTTATCTGGTCTAGCAATGATTCTAATTCATGCCCCAGTCCTCCAAAGTCTGTCTGCTTTCCTGGTCCCAGGTAATTGCTGCCTTAATCTAAGGGAACTGTGGGTCCTGCAGACGCTGTTGTACTTGTCATATGGCTTTTAATATCCACATAGGTTGTTTTGGGGTTTATTGGAAGTGCTCTAAGGCATCCTAACGTCCTGCATCCCTGAGTTTGCACCACCAAAGGGTAGCCCCCGTTAACTCTGTGCACATTATTCTCCATGTATTCTATGTGATTCAAACTGTATATACACAGACCACGGGTAGGTATGCTTGCCCTGCATGACTAGTGTGGGGAAGGAAAAAAATATTTTTTTATTTATAACCCTTGTACACGCTAGTAGTGTCATGCTTCATCATCGGATTCACCCTGACTCCTAAAGGTCAGGGTGGGCTCGACCGTATTTCAGGGAGCAATCCAGACTGTCCATCGTGTGTGATAACTTCATGTAATCCAGACTGAATAATACTGCCAACAATCCACCTGTGGTGATGTAATATTGTGCTGTCTCCAAAGTGGTCTTTTATTTAAATACTCAAATTCATCCGTGGGTACTCTTCTGGGGTGCAGCTTCGGTTTTGGAGGTTGAATTGCAATGCAAGTAAATATGAAATAGCGAGTGAACACCTTCTCTTCTTTTGATTTAATTTTATGCTTAGATTAACAAATACATGCGTGCATCACAGCGCTGTGAACTTCCCTCACAGCATATCAAAGATACTGCCAGAACGGGTGACCTTTGCGCCCCCTGCTGTTGTACTGCTATAATGAGGATGCTCCCGTCTTGAAGTAAACCAGGTTCACCAATTTTTACCGAATAGGCCACAGTAATCTGTAGTAATCCACAACATTAATCAATAATTCATCCATCCTTCTTTTAAACACTCTGGAGACAGCGATGATGACTTAGAATGTTTTATTTTATTTTGCATTTTCAAATGTCTTTTGCTGCCAAATAAGCTTCAACAAAGACACGTGCTTACAACATTCCATTAAACCGGCATTGTCAAAACAACCCAATCCATTTCGAACTGTTAAAGTTCTTCGTCAGGGATACTGAAAGTAAATCAGAAAGAACTGCATGAACAAACAATACAATACATTTAATGCATATGCTAAATCACAATTACTAAAACGACAACCACTTATCATCCCTGAACCCCCAACCAAATCCCCTTTATTTTCGCTACAAAAACAAAAAGTGCATTGAAAAGCTTTTCCTCCCAAACCTGCACCCCAGAAGAGTACGCACGGATGAATTTGAGTATTTAAATAAAAGACCACTTTGGAGACAGCATGATATTACATCACCGCGGGCGGATTGTTGGCAGTGTTATGCAGTCTGGATTACATGAAGTTATCACACACGATGGACTTTTGTTGAAATAAATGGGACTGATTCAGTTATAGTAAGTAATTCTATGATTGTTGACGGTTTTAAATTATGTTCAAACTGATTTTTTTTTTCATATGACTAGATATATGTGTTTTATTTCAGTGGTGTTCACTGTTTTTGTTCACAAGGGTGGTGCCTTATGGGTATGCTAGGCTTCAGTTAATTTCTCCAGGAATTATAATACATGGCTGGTCACGGGGCTAGTCTAATTAGGCACTGATAGGTAAAACGTGTGAGAGCAGGTTTTAAGATCGGCTAGGATGGGTGGAGAGCTGTTGATGCTATGAAGATAGAGGAAGATAAGCGTACAAATAACTGCCGGTTATTTTTTTTATTTTTATTTTTTTTTTTTATTGAGCAGAGAAAGGAAGATACATTATACATGGTTTCAAGCATTGCATTTTAAATAGCAACGAAATATATGCAAAACAGGAGAAAAAGGAAAAGAAGATTAATTCTATTATATCATACAATGCATCGATATTCAAATACAGTGCAAACTATAGAGCCACTCCATTCATCTTTTCAAATCTCAGAATAAAGTGCAAATGCAGTAGCAGCAAATCATGACTTCATAAAGTAAAGTACGAATGCAATGAAGATTAATTCCACCTAAAGTGCAAATGCAATATCAACGCAAAATTCTGTAAATGAAAAGAGCCATATTTGGGTCCTATAGCCGGTTATGGCGTGACGAGGTAAAAAGGATCCAGTTTGCTTATATGTGCATTGTGAATGGGTGGGAGCACGTTTCTCATTTCTTTTAATTTAAGAGAGTCAACATTAGTTTTCCAGAAGGGAATGAGCGTTAAGAAAGGGTTTGGGAGGAAACGCTTTTCAATGCACTTTTTGTTTTTGTAGCGAAAATAAATGGGATTTAGTTGGGGTTCAGGGATGATAAGTGGTTGTCATTTTAGTAATTGTGATTTAGCATATGAATTAAATGTATTGTATTGTTTGTTCATGCAGTTCTTTCTGATTTATTTTCAGTACCCCTGACGAAGAACTTTTAACAGTTCGAAAAGCATTGGGTTGTTTTGACAATGCCGGTTTAATGGAATGTTGTAAGCACGTGTCTTTGTTTAAGCTTGTTTGGCAGTTAAAGACATTTGAAAATGCAAAATAAAATAAAACATTCTAAGTCATCATCGCTGTCTCCGGAGTGATTAAAAGAAGGATGGATGAATTATTGATTAATGTTGTGGATTACTACAGATTACTTTGGACTATTCGGTAAAAATTGGTGAACCTGGTTTACTTCAAGAGGGGAGCATCTTCATTATAGCAGTGCAACAGCAGGGGGCGCAAAGGTCACCCGTTCTGGCAGTATCTTTGATATGCTGTGTGGGACGTTCACAGCGCTGTGATGCACGCATGTATTTGTTAATCTAAGCATAAAATTAAATCAAAAGAAGAGAAGGTGTGCACTCGCTATTTAATATTCACTTGCAAAACATAAATGTAAAACGTGATAATCAGAGAGGTGGAGAACTCAGGAGTAGTTAATTATATTATCCATTCAATAGCACGCATCAAGGTAACAGCAATTATTGTGTGCACTGATTAGCATCTGAATTCTACATAACTGGGAACCATGGCCTTAGTCTCAAATCTATCTTGTGCTTCTATCATAATATCCACATAGGTACATAGCTTACAATATATTAATTTCAGATTGTGGTCACCAAACCCCCGATTTTGCTCATTTTAATACTTGCTTTATTGTCATGTCTTCTAATAGCCCAGGTGATGTTTGGCCAGTCTGGACTATACCATCTTTATCTGCGTTTGTTACACGTGCTTTTACCTTCACCCTTAATACCCGCTTTAATCTGGCTTTGACACTAGGGGCTGTAAAATCGGGGTTGTCAAAATTTCTTTAAAGAAGTCAGACTTACAAAAGAGAAGCTAACTATAGGTTCATCTTTCTTTTGCTAGCTGTTAGTAAAGTTGGCGAGAAGTTCTGGCTCACTGACTTTCTAAACATCTTGAAAAGGATGAGTTACTAGCTGCTAGCTGAATGAGATTAATACCATGTTTAGATACTGAGACAGCCCCTGTGGCTGTATTGGATGGCATCAGACAAGATTACAATGATGGTATTTCCAGTTGCCTTAACCTGCTGTTGCAATTGTGTCGTACTGCTACCTACAAAAGAGGACTTTGTAAAAGAAACCTTATTTTTATTCTGTGCCACTTGAGAGCTGGTGTTGTTAATGCTATCATCGTTTCTAGGTTGAACTATGCCAGTGCTTGATATATTGGCCTTCCTAGGTCAGCTAATAACAAGCTTCAATGTGTTCAGAATATGGCAACATGAGTTGTCATGAATTTCCGGATATTTGATAGCTTTTTTGAAACTCAGCATAAACTTCACTGGTTGCCAGTTTCTAACTGGATCCATAATAAGGTGCTCTACTTTTCCCACAGATCCTATCATGAAACATGCCCCATGATGCTTATATGTTTGCTTCCACGTCTCAGTGATCCCTTCATTTTGGTTCTTCCCTTCTGCTATCAGTCTCCCGATTTGGAAAAGCTTGGTAGGGTCCGGGGAATTCAATGGGATATTCTCTCTCTTTTGTTGCCTCCAACATTTGCAATGCACCTCATTTTGTTGTGCAAAAAATAGAGAAATGCTCCTAAAATGAATTTATTGTATTATCTTCATATCTTTTCCGATGTTGTTAGTGAGTTCCTAAAGTATACAAAAAGTGATGGATGGAAGTCTTGATTTAATCTCAGCCACAGGTAATTACGTGGGGCCCCATTCCAGTCCATTGTTATTTTGCACACCATGCAACCTCAGCTTGGACTCAGCCATATGCAATTCAGTATTGAACTTACTCCAATTGGAACAATCCAACCCGAACTGCCGAGCCAGGTGCTCCCTGATCCAAAACACAAGCAATCCAGGATCGCATTTGCCCTTGTTATGAGCTCATCATCCAGGTACAGCTTGGTTCCAGTGACACAGCATACATGGGACTCTCGTCTGGGCATGCACGTCCCACTTAGGGCAACATACTAAAGTGTCATTGTTGTTAATGTGTTCAGTGCCAAGATGCCCTAGGGCATTTGTTGTACATTAAAAGTAACAACTCATCTCATATATTGCATGCACAGGTTTTCAACATATTTAGTGGGTTACCTCAGGTACTACATTTCAAAAGAAATCAAGCAGAAAGGAAAGGTTATGACTCTTGTCCTGTGGTGATTGAACATTGTCACCTGAGAGATAGCACAGTTGTCTGATTCCTAAACTATGAGTAGACTGCGAGATAGCTCAGGTGTGTGAAGCCTAAACATAAAATTGATGTCAAAACAGAGATTTACTTTTGGCACCTAAAGCAAACCACTTTATGATCAGTTTCTTATAGTGTGTTGTAAGACAGAGTGTAGGATTTCCTTTAACAAATGCTTTGGGTGTTTTTTGTCTTTGATGATGTTGATGATGTCTATGTGGAGCCAGAACACCTCCACTTCCCTTGTGTAAGTATTCCATTGCTGTGTCCTACCACTTCGAACAAGTGCAGTTTTAGGAGCAAAATGCTTGTGATACCTTATTCTGCTGTCCAGCTACGTCTGGGCTTGTCATAGGCAGCACCGCTCTGATATTGTGTTATTGTGTTTAATATGTTACCAATGTAAATGCATTGAACAATGAAAGCACACATTTGCACACTATTTGTTGCTCTGTTGCAATGACATAATGGTTTCCATGTGGTCTGTTAGGTGTCTCTCTTGTGCCCTATTCAATGTTGTCCCTTTCTCTACCTAGGCCAGGTCAATTGCTATAATTAGTACAGACATTTAGGAACAACCATTAAAAAGAATATAGAATTTATTATCAAAGGTGTTACATTTTATAATGCATGCTGCCCTTTCAGGAATTAAAAATAGCATTAATATTTTACTGGATGTGACACTTTATGTGCTGGGGGCTTCTGAACAGAATTGAAAGTGTGATTGTTAGTATAACATATGCTGATAACAGGCGCTATTTCTGTTTCTGTTGGAGTGACTTCTTTACAGATCATTGCCCATCTGCCACACATTTTATGTGTTCTGGAGCTTGAAGGAATACTTGTATCTTTTGCATGCCGGAACATCCTTGTTGCAATGTTATTTTAAGGCAACTGACTTTTTTGCCAGTTCTTTAGAAGTGGTGGCTTCATGGATGTATGTCAAGTCAAGTCAAAAAGCTTTTATTTCGGTATAATACCATAAAAAGACATAAATAACTATTTACAATAAAAATAATTAAAATCAATTGCATTAGATATAATCCATCATAAACACCTTGTTTTAGAATTAAAATCCCATTAAAACACAATTGCAAGCATTATTAGTAAGGAAAAAATAAAACAATATTCAATCCTTAAATAGACTCATATCTAAACACGCTTTCGCTACATCCCCCAAAAAATCATCATTGGGGACAAATTAATACCTCACATTTTGTAATTTTTTACACCTAGAGAACCACATGGAAAGGAGGAATCTAGCCGTTGCAAAAACTATCATAGGGGTTGTGTCATATTTAAGGATTCTAAACACCTCCTGATAGTCCCTAAGGCCCCTGGACTTACAGAGTTGAATGATCCATTTTTTTCTTGCCGTAGCTTCGAGAGGGCAAAAGAGGACAACATGCAACTCTGACTCACAAGTGTCAATACATTCTGGACAAGAGCTTGTGAGACAAGGCGCATTAGACCATCTATGGGTGAAAGCCCTTAGTGGTAGCCAGCCATGTCTAAACTGAATGTAAAGTTTCTTGGCCAATGGGGGCTGGATAACGTCCAAAAATGCTTCAAAATGGGGACTAGTCTTAATGTCCAAGAAGGTGTTGGTTAGCCTACCCAAGGAAGAGTGTAATAGGATTTCCATTTGATACTGCTGTAAGGCCACAATCAATGATTTCTTAGTTAACATACAGCAAGACTCTTCAGGAGCCGACCACAAAACCCCCTTTCCTATAAGGTAGCGAAGGTTCTTAACATGCATCAGCCAAGGGATTTTCCCCAGATTCCCTCTTGACAAAATATCACCAAGATCCGGCCTAAAACTCACAAGCTCGGGTGTAGACCAGAGTCGTCTCCAATACAGGAGTGGGCGGTTCAGGGCAATCTCTTCAATGGGAACTAAACCCAAATCCCATCTTAGGGGGATTAAGGGGGTACTCATAGGTAATTTCAAGAGTCGCCTAATAAAAGAGTTCTCAATTGAAGTTAGAGGGGCGATACTGCAATGTCCCCATAACTCTGCACCATAAAGCGTGCCCCCTCTAGCTTGAGATTTATAAATTTCCATAGGAGGGCCCAGGGGTTTGGTTGAGGTATTATTAAAAACCTTCAAAATACCCCCCACAGTTTGTGCTAACTTTAAATTGGCCTTCGCCATATGTGACCCCCATTTCATTTTGACATTAAGGGTAACCCCCAGATAATCAAATGTGGATACACGATCCAACTCTGTACCCTCCATCTGGGGGTGTGGACAATTGGCTGGGCTAGAGCTAAAAACCATGAATTTAGTTTTAGATAAATTCAATTCCAGACCCCTGATTTTACAAAAGGAGCAAAATGCCTCTAGGGAACGCTGGATGCCCATAAATGATTTTGCCAGTAAGAGTGTATCATCCGCGAACATTAGGGCAGGTATCTTACGCCCCGCTAGTATTGGGGAATCCAGATTATTAGCACACAATAAGAACTCAATCAACCCGTTGATAAAAAGGGAAAATAGTGTCGGAGCCAGAACACATCCCTGCCTCACACCCTTTTCAACCGGAAATGGGCCCGAAATTTGCCCACCTCTCCCGTATCTCACCCTTGCATAAGTAATTTCATACATACTTTTAGATAAATGGCAGAGATAAGGGGGAGCAGCCATCTCCATTAATAATACCCATAATTTCTCTCTTTGGACCATATCGAACGCGGACCAAAGGTCCACGAAGATCAAATACAAATTGCCAGCCCCCATAGAAACTGTCTTCCAGTAGATCAACTGTAGCCTGAACAGTTGATCAATGGTAGAAACTTTTGCTCGAAAGCCCGCTTGAAGAGAGGTTAAAATTTCATATTCTTCCATCCAAGTCAGTAATCTTGTTAAGAGCACGCGAGCAAACAGCTTCTGTAAAACATCGATCAGGCTTATGGGGCGATAATTGGCCGGGTCCGGAGGCGAAGATTTTTCTGTGGATGGGTATACTTTCGGCTCCTAACCATGTATGGGGAATTTCAAGGCCCTGCAAGATAGCATTGAAGTGTACCCGAATGTAGGGAGCCCAGATTTTTATTTCGCTTCGATATAGATCACCCGGAATCCTATCATGGCCCGGGGCTTTCCCCACAGATAGGGTACTAAGCGCCAACTCAATTTCCGAAAGGGTGAAGGGTCGGCTCTCCAGATCCACATGTTCCGGATGCGCCTCAACAATATCAGTTGGCCGGATTACTGAATCTAATCTACTATTGGTATTACTGAGCGAATAGAGGGGCTGTGAAGTACTCAAGCCAAACCTCCTCGCTAAGATTGGGAATAATAGCAGGCGGACTTTCTGCCGAACCAGTTTGGACAAAATTCCAAAATGCCCTTAAGTCACGAGCTTCTAAAGCTGACTTCATACTTAACCACATTGAGTCCTCCCACTCAGATTTAGCGCTTTTATCAGGTTTTTATAATGAACCCTCGCAGCTCTGATGGTTGCCTGAGAACCCTCTTTTACTACCCTAATCAAAACGGACTTTGCCAACCTACAACTTTTGTTGTACCAGTGATCATTCTTTGGGGTCCTTGGCCTCTGTATGGTAGAACTATAAAAGTAACCAGCCACAGAGCCCAGAAGTTTAGTATGAATGTCCTGCAGGTCCAAGAGATGATGCTGTAAAATATCTCCATTGGGACACAGAAGGTGGGAAACCTCCGCCAAAGAGCAGGAGACGCTGTGGTATAATTCCGCCAGTTTCGCCTCCTCAGTCGCGATCCTTGCCCACCTGATGCGTCTACCACCTGCAGCTAAAACCAAATTCTCGCTGCTTGGTGTTACTATACCCCCAGGAACTTTACGACCACCAATATTAGTCACCAATTCTAGTGACAATAGATTGTGGTCACTGTCAACCCTAGGTATGACAGAAAAAGCTCCTAGATAGCCCCAAAATTCGACGTTCACCAGGATGTAATCAATGGTTGAGCATTTCCCGGGTCTTTTAAACGTATAAGAACCCGGGACATCGGGAAGAAGTCTGCCATTACAGGCCCTCAGGCAATGAAGAATAACTATCTTGTTAATCTCGAGGGCCAAGGGCAGTAGCCGTTTTTCAGGGTACATAGTGCAATCTGGGATTTTAAAAATTTCATCCTCATCTACAGTAACTGAGGGAATCCCAAAAGGGGTTCAAAATGGCAATTAAAATCAGCCCCTAATATTTTGTGGGTCTAAGGGGGAAGAGAGTGTAAGATGGCATCAAGGGCACCCAAGATCGATAGACCAAGCTGTAGCGGATAGGGACGCAAGTAGACATTAAGTACAGCCAGCGAATATCCTGCGGGGAAAGTGAGTAACAAGCCTAAAATATCAGGGCACTGTGAGTCTATGGTCTTAACTGTACAGCCTAAGTGGGTGGCAACCCATACAGCTAACCCCCCAGAGGGTCTACCCCTAGCTCCTTGGACCGCAGGGACAAAAAAGGACGCATAGCCCACCCGCACTGATATGGACCGTAACCACGTTTCTTGAAATAAGCAAATATCAAATTTGTCCATTAACTCTCCCCACTCAGGATTAGGGAGTTTGGACCCCAGGCCAGCCACATGCCAAGACCCTACTAGGGGTCTGCGTGTAGCTACCTGGTGTTGAAAACTAAAACAGCGATATGATTAAGCATTCACTGAAGACATGAATTCTTTACAGTCAAAACGTGTTTCTTGTCTTATGTTGACTAATGTCCAGACTCCATTTCGTATTGCCATGTCTCCACGTGCTTTGCACGAGAAGAGTCCTACCTCTTTGCTAGTTGCTCTTGTAGTCTGCCTAGTAACAGTCTATAAATAGCTCCTTTGTCCGTCTGGCGCATGCCCAGACTTGACCACATCTGTAATCAGTTAGTCCTTGTTTGACCATGTTTTCGCGGGCTCAGGAAATTGTTAACTCCGCCCATATATTGATCCTGTATCGAAAATGTCCATAAATGGTAATGAATTTTGCTCTATGTTGTATCCACCCACTTATGAGCCCCTCTGTTGTGTATAAAAGGGGACCGTGTACGCAAGTTCTGTGTGCTACTCTATGCAATACTGAAGAGTGTTGTGTAGGTTGTAGGACCACCCTTAAGGGTTAATAAACTCTGTCTTTGTATTTGCAGTTTCCGTGCCAACTTCCTTCTAGTTTTCGTACATAGGAGGGCGAACCCTTGTATTTGCGGGCCTAGCTGGGGCCTGTACTCATCAATTGGCGCCCGTCACGTGGGGCTCATCGGCGACTCGGATGCTCGAAGGATTGGTCGTGACGAAGGTGAGGAATTTGGCCGGGGATGTGATCACTGCCAGCGGCGTCTTTTAGTCCTGGCATCCCGAGGTTTTTCTTCCTTCCCTTCCGAGCTGACCATCTGGGTGGCGCCGGTCCTCGACTGAGACCTCTTCTGTCGGTTTGCCACGTGATAGCCGTTTGGGCGAATTTTGGAACTTGGCAGTTGGAATCTGGACGCTCTTGATTGGTAAGAACCGTTGTACGGTACTTGCTCCGAGTTTTGAAGCCTGGGTTGGCTATTTGAGTTTGATTTGTAATGACCGGTCATATTTTGTATTGATTACTGTGGGAATATATGCGTTGCAACACATATAGGCAGGCAATGTGGAGATATTTCTCCGGAGTTGTTTAAAATTTGAACGGCGCAACGTTTAAATGCCATTTTTGATAATACTGCATATTTTGCATTATTTTTGAGCATGCCTGCTTTTAGCACACTCCGTAAGTGGTGCTGCTGCTTTGGAAACCGGTTAAATCTTGAGGAATTTGCTCCAGCCCCCCCAGAGGGGACTCCTAATAGGGATATGTATGTGAAGCATGGTCTTTCCTCTATAATGTACAGCACAGTGTGGAGGAAATACACCAAAAAGGATCCTGAGTTACGATGGCCTTTGTATGGATCGTTTGATATGCGTAAGATTGAGTATGTGGAACAGTGTATGTGTAAACGGCGTGCTAGGCAAGACATGTTTGAATGTGTGCGGTTATGGGTGAAGGAAGTGCGTGAGCGGGAGAAACGTGAGAAAGCGCTGATTGATAAAGAGCAACGGAAAAATGATCATGTGAGAGCGCAGGAAGCGAAGCGTCGGGAGGAAAGAGAACTGGCGGAGAGACAAGAGAAAGAGCGTAGGTTGCAAGTATCAGATCAATATGCTGTCCACCAGCCACTTTATCCTGTCCTTACTAATCTTGAAGATGATTTTTATTTATTAGATCGCTCTCCGCCCCCTTATGTTGGCGCGTCTGCCCCGAGGTCACAGGATTCTGGATCGGTTTCGGATAAGGTAGACACGCGGTCCATGTTATCAACTGATCGTATGGGTGAGCTTCGGAAAATTTCTTTTCGTGCGCTTAAAGGCAAGCTATCTCTTACTGAATTATTGGCATCTTTGGAAAGTTGGCAGGATAGGGAAAAGTTATATTTTGCTGAAACTTTTTCTGACGAAGTGGTTACTGCCTTTCGGAAATATTCTGATGTTCTTGAGTCTGATGATATAGTATTAGATTCTAAAGCATTACGTAACGGTGTCTTTTCTCCCTCTAAGGTACCCGATGCGGTTCGACGGCTGTTTGCATTGCGGGACGCGACGTTTGAACTCAAAGAGAAAGCGCGCCAAAAGACAGGGGAGGAGGAGCAATCGAATCCACATGTCGGCGGGAAACAGTCGGCTATCCTTCAGTCAGATAAGATTGAACTAGTGCATGCTAAACCGATGCGAGAGGCGGCACCTTTGTATGTTCCTCCTAAAGGAGCGGGAACTAGTTCAGACACGTCTTCCCCCGATGCTAGGGGATATTTTGTGTATAATTGGGTTTATACTCCCTGGCATAGGACTGATGTTATGGCATTGAAGAATGCATTGCCTGACCCCCGCAAGAATCCAGCGGCCTTTTATGAAGAGGTCGAAGGGGCCTTGAATTCTTGTACTATGACTTTAGCAGATATAGATTTGTTCTGTGGGCTCATTTTACCACCGGATATGTGGCGATCTGTGCGGAAGGTGGATGATCAAGCCGTTTTTAAGGCCAAATGGTCTGAGATTGAGGATGAGGATAGGGAGAGAAAGCCCGCGCAAAAACCGCCCCAGCTTATTTTAGATCTTCCTGCTGCTATCTTGACTAAGTTGAAAACGATTATTCCCCCTAAAAAGATTGACTGGAATATGTTAGCCTCGTGTAAACAGAAGGTTGATGAATCAGTTTCAGACTTCTTTACGCGCTTTGAGGAAACATTTCATGATTTCAGTGGTCAGTCACTTACGGATGATACGGGTCGACATCTTTTTGTTGATAAATATGTGGCGAATTTATTACCGGGAGTAGCAGCTCGATTAAAAGCGAGTGAAAGCTCTTGGTCCACCTCGTCTCCGGCATCCCTCCTGACTATGGCTCAGTATTATGAGCGTCAGGAACAAGAAGCGAAGGGTCATGAGGAGAAGAAGTCGAAAGATTTGAAAACTGAGGTGATGTTAGCACAAGTGTATGGTCCGCCTCGTCGGGGTGTTGAGAGAGGTAGAGGAGGATTTTATGGTTCCCCTTCGGGTCGGTCGGATGTTAATAGAAATCAATGTGCGTATTGCAAACAGTTGGGTCATTGGGCCAGGGATTGTCCGGTATTATATGCATCTCGTCAGGGACGTGGTCAGGGCCTGCCGAGAGGTAGAGGGGGCTTTTCGAACTTCAGATGGAATTCCAATGATCGTGCTCGATTTGAGCCTAACGTGCAGCAACGAGATAGACCTAATGTATTTGATCGGCAAAATCAGTATCAAATGTCTGGGAATGACCGCCCTGGGTATCATGATTCGCAGCATGCATAGGATTGCGTTGGGTGGGGGTTGGAATCAGTTGAAGTGCCAGTTGATCAGAGGGGTCCTTATGTTACAGCAAATGTTCTGGGTTCTACTGATCGGTTCCTAGTTGATACAGGAGGTACTCGCAGTGCGCTGTCCAAACAATTGGTTCCGAGGGCTCCCCCATCTGGCTTAATGGTTACATCGGTAGGATTTGATGGTACACTCTCTCGAAGCCCTCTATCCCAACCCCTTGCATTTCATGTTGACCAACTTTCTGCACCCTGTCCGTTTTTGCTTGCTCCGAACACGCCTGACAACATTATGGGTCTTGATATGCTTAAGCACTTCAGAGCTACGATCCGCTGCTCCCCTACTGGAGTACGTGTGATATTAAATGATAATCACCCCATGGCAGAACGGATGTGTGTGGTTGCAGAGGATACTGTATTTGCTTTTCTCCCTCGTACTTTGGGGGCCACTTCGCATACTGATGTGGGACAGATGGTGATTCCGCCTGTACACATTAGTGTCAAGGAGGGTGCTGTGTTACCACGCCTCCCTCAATATCGTATTTCCCAGGAGGGGGAGGAGGCACTCATACAGATTGTGCAGGATTTGATTAAGGTGGGAGTAGTGGAGGAAGTTCCATACAATGTCTGCAACAGTCCTATTCTACCCATTTTGAAGAAAGATACTGATACTAGGGTTTATCGTTTTATTATTGACTTACGGGAGGTGAATAAGATAGTGATACCTCAGTATCCAGTGGTTTTTGATATTACGACGTTGCTTACTCTGGTCCCGCCAACGGCAACCACATTCTCGGTTATCGATTTGAAAAATGCTTTCTTTTCGATTCCTATTCATCCTGATAGCCGGTACCTTTTCGGCTTCACTTTGAATAATCTGTCTTATAGATTTTGTAGAGTCCCTCAGGGTTATACAGAGAGTCCTAGCATTTACAGTCAAGCATTGAAAAGACAATTGGATTCCTTTGTTCTGCCTGATGGTGTAGCCCTTATACAATATGTCGACGACATCTTGTTGGCGGCCGACACTCCTAAGCTATGTGAGAAGTGCACGTTATCCTTGCTTTCCTTTTTGGCTTCTCACAATCACAAAGTGTCGAAGAAGAAATTGCAATTCTGTAGACCAAAGGTGAATTACTTGGGTCACCTTTTGTCTAAGGAGGGGCGTGCACTCACACCGGATCGTATTCAAGCAATTTTGGACACGCCAGTACCTTCCACACAGAAGGACGTGCGTGCATTTTTGGGTCTTGCTTCTTTTTGTAGGCAATGGATATTGGGGTTTTCATATATAGTTAAACCATTGTTAGCACTTTTGACAAAAGATACCCCAATTCCTCTTCCCTGGTCAAATGAGTGTGAAATTGCCTTTCAGCAATTGCGACAAGCCCTTTGTTCAGCACCAGTATTAGGTACCCCTGATTATACGAAGCCCTTTACATTGTATGTACATGAGAGAGATGGATGTGCATTATCAGTTTTAGTGCAGATGCACGGCGACAAGCAGCGCCCTTGTGCATATTTTTCGGCCGTACTTGATCCTGTTGCCCGAGCATTGCCTGGTTGTTTTCGCTCGGTTGCGGCGACAGCTGTGTCAATACGCCAAAGCGAGGGAATTGTGTTATCTCATAAGCTGTTGGTATTAGTTCCCCATGCTGTTGATGCCCTGCTTAATCAGACAAAGACGCAGCATTTGACCAGTGCTCGTTTAACGGGATATGAATTGACGCTTTTGGCTCCTCATATTACGTTGAAGAGGTGTGCTACGTTAAATCCAGCCACATTGTTGCCGTTCCCGGAAACTCAGTCTGAAGCACAAAAAGCACATGACTGTATTCTCGTGACTGAGGAACAGACAAAGGGTCGTATTGATCTCCAGGATACGCCCTTTACAGATGTGGATGGAGAACTATGGGTGGACGAATCATGCCTGAAGCTACCAGATGGTACGACTTCAGCAGCGTATGCAATTACCACATTGCAAACAATAGTGGAGACAGCACGCATACCGCAGAAATTAGCTCAAGCAGCGGAACTGATAGCATTAACACGAGCATGTGAGCTTAGTACAGGATTGTGTGTGAATGTTTATACAGATAGCCGCTATGCCTTCGGAGTAGCGCACGATTTTGGCCTACTCTGGAAGGAGAGAGGGTTTCTAACATCACATGGAGCACAGATAATGTATGGAGAGTTAGTTCACAATCTTTTGACTGCATTAACATATCCAAAGAAGATTGCTATAGTTAAATGTAGTGCCCATAAATAGGTGGTTGATAAAGTTGGAGAAGGGAATGCTTTGGCAGACCGGGTGGCACGAGAGACTGCGATGCAGCCTGACTCTACTGCAATGTATGTTGTGAAGTCACAACGCTAGGAGAGAAGTGCTAGAGATACAGAGGACCGTTTCCGATAAGGAACGGGAGCAATGGTCCAATGATGGAGAGTTGGATGATGAAGGGTGTTGGAGAAATAAGCAGATGGATAAATGGAAGTTACCCACAGCTTTCGTATAACCTATGGTTCAGATGGCACATGGACTAGCACATATCGGAGCTTCCGCAATTGTAAAATTACTTACACGAGTTTGGGAGCATACGGAGATCGCTATCACGGCAAAGAGGGTAGTGTAGACTTGCATGATTTGCCTGAAGTATAACCCAGGAAAGGGTACACGAACTCCAGCAGGAGGATTTGCAACACCTACTGCATCCTTTGAGGTTTTGCAGATGGATTACATTCAGCTTGAGTGCTGTAACAATTTGAAGTATGTTCTAGTAGTGGTTTGTGCCTTCAGTAAGTGGGTTGAGGCATACCCTACGAAAGACAATACTGCGATGACTACAGCCAAGATGCTACTGAAGGAGTTCTTCCCTCGATATGGTGTTTGTAGATTGTTGTGGAGTGATAACGGACCTCATTTTATAGCAGACGTTATCAAGTATGTCCTGAAAGGACTGGGAATCACCCAGAAATTTCATGCAGTGTTTCACCCTCAGTCTGCGGGATTGGTTGAGAAATATAACGGTACTTTGAAGCTTAAGATCGCTAAGATCCAAGCTTCAACTTCTTTGACTTGGCCAGACGCTTTACCGCTGGCATTGTTGTCAATTAGATCGATACCGCATTCTCGGACTGGTCTCACGCCATATGAGATCGTGTTCGGACGCCCAATGAATATTTGGGGTCCACCGAAACCGAAGTCAGTGTATGATGTACCTTGTGTAATGATGAATGATTATCTGGCACAGTTAACTGATAATTTGGTTTCTATTCACAAACAGGTTCGAGAAGCGCTCCCTGATCGGTCCACAGGTGAAGGACATAATCTCCGGCCTGGAGACTATGTTATGCTCAAGGTGTTTGAAAGGACGAGCAGTCTGGAGCCGAGATGGGTTGGTCCTGAGCAAGTCTTGCTCGCAACGAGGACAGCTGTGCGAGTCTCCAATCGGAAGAACTGGATCCACTCCCTGCACTGTCGTAAAGTGCCACCTGGATTAGTGGAGCCTGCTGTATTGACCGACCATCGAGAAATCCTGACTGCAGAGAAAGGCCGTGCTGTGGGACCGAACGACACTGAGGAGCTCTTCCCGGACCAAGTGATTCCTGGAGTAAGAAGATATCATCTCAGACCGAGGAAGTGATTTTTTTTTCCAGTATCAGGACACGTTGTCAGAACGGCCCTTAGGTTAGTGAAACGGAGAGCCAATGAGGCAAGGGGGGGGGATCAGCCCTGCATTAGTGTAGCGACACCCGTCTTGGCCCGCTGGTGAAGAAATCAACGGCTGCCTAAGGGGAAGAGTTCTGACAACCTTTTAGTTTCAGGAAGATATTGACTTTTACTACAAAATGGAGAAGAAGAAGATTTTTTGTGCGACAAGTTTTATTATCATTGTAGCTATTGTTGGTATAACCACGTGGTTTGTTGAGAATGTGACTCCTGCCCGTGAGTTGCTTGTTTTGACTACTCCAGTGCCTGAGGAGCACTACTTTTACACCCTTCCGTATCAAGAATTGAAGCATCGTCAGTCTTATTTGAATAATACTTTTATCCAGATGTTGCATCATACCCATGTTGCTACAAATGCTACGAACTGTTGGATATGTGGTATGATGCCAGCTCATCAGAAGAAAGGAGGAACGCCGTTTATACCTCTTCCTTTCTCTCATAATGGCTCTTGTAGAGCATGGTACACTTTGCTTTTTGCCATACGGAAACCTACAGTGGGACTACTTTTTAGACTTAATAAGGAATGTCATCAAGATAAAGAAGGCTATCCACAAGCTAATGGGACAATATGGGAGTGGGAAGAATATCGACCAGATAATGAATCAACCCCCTACATCTTCACGAACACCAGAGACATTGTTGGAAATGAGAAATTTGTAATTCAAGTGGCGCAAGCTCAAGCGGACCTGTGTGTCCAGAGTGTCGGTCATATTCCTGTTGGTGTTAGTGATTGTATTATTGTTTAGAATATAGATGGATTAAATAATATTACTTTCTTAGCTTCTCATAATACGTACTTCGTATGTGGGAATAAAGGTTATTACCGCTTACCCGCCGGCTGGTCCGGAGTATGTTATGTAGCGTTCCTATTACCCCCTGTATTCTTAGCACCTGCATCCTATCATAAAGACTTGTAATTATTGAACAATGTAACTGTAAATAGGTATAAACGTACTCTATCTATTGATGATGTTGACCAAACCGACACAAGCTTACAGCAGTATGTTGATTTTAACTTAGGATTGTTTTTCTTTGTTGGAGCTGCCCTAAATAGTAGGAAGGTTCGACGATTAACAAGAGTTGTAGAGGCTGTAACGAATCAAGCTGCTGCTGCTATTGGGAATCTTACGGAAGAATTGCAAATCACTAGAATTGTTGCGTTACAGAATTGTATGGTATTAGATGTTATGTTAGGAGACAGAGGTGGAGCATGTAGAATTATCGGAAGTAGTTGTTGTGTATTTATTCCTGACCACACGCCATCAGTCTATAACGCTATTAATAAATTGCATAAAATCGCAGCTGAGATTCATACAGAAAATGGCACTTGGACCTTTTCTGGATGGTTTTGGGCATTGATCACTACATGGGGATGGAAAGTCTTAACTGGTCTCTGTATTATTGTAGCAGTTCTGTTTTCTTGCTGCATTTGTGTTCAGTGTGGTCCCTTAGTCTGTTCTTTATGTGTGTCATTTTGTATTCCTGATAAGAAAGCTATTGCCAATGTCACCTATCAGAAAAACTTAAACAAGGAGGTGGAAGAGATGATGAAAATTGACATATATGATGATTATCCTAATAAGCCGAATGTCTTCAGTAAATGCTGAAAGGGTCGTCTGTTGAAAACTAAAACAGCGATATGATTAAGCATTCACTGAAGACATGAATTCTTTACAGTCAAAACGTGTTTCTTGTCTTATGTTGACTAATGTCCGGACTCCATTTTGTATTGCCATGTCTCCACGTGCTTTGCACGAGAAGAGTCCTACCTCTTTGCTAGTTGCTCTTGTAATCTGCCTAGTAACAGTCTATAAATAGCTCCTTTGTCCGTCTGGCGCATGCCCAGACTTGACCACATCTGTAATCAGTTAGTCCTTGTTTGACCATGTTTTCGCGGGCTCAGGAAATTGTTAACACACTTGAACCCTTACCAAGCTGAGGAGAACACCGACATCCCTCCCAGGGAAACAGCGGACCGGGGTGTTCTTGCTGGGTGGTGCAGTCGTCAGCGAACCAGCGGAGACTACAATCCCCAGGAGCCCCTGCTCCCCCTGACGGCACTTCCATAGCCAGCGCGCCCGGAGGCGCTTGATAAGCGACAGCTCCCTCGGTGGAGCGGGGGGACACACTTGAACCCTTACCAAGCTGAGGAGAACGCCGACATCCCTCCCAGGGAAACAGCGGACCGGGGTGTTCTTGCTGGGTGGTGCAGTCGTCAGCGAACCAGCGGAGACTACAATCCCCAGGAGCCCCTGCTCCCCCTGACGGCACTTCCGTAGCCAGCGCGCCCGGAGGCGCTTGATAAGCGACAGCTCCCTCGGTGGAGCGGGTGGACACACTTGAACCCTTACCAAGCTGAGGAGAACGCCGACATCCCTCCCAGGGAAACAGCGGACCGGGGTGTTCTTGCTGGGTGGTGCAGTCGTCAGCGAACCAGCGGAGACTACAATCCCCAGGAGCCCCTGCTCCCCCTGACGGCACTTCCTTAGCCAGCGCGCCCGGAGGCGCTTGATAAGCGACAGCTCCCTCGGTGGAGCGGGGGGACACACTTGAACCCTTACCAAGCTGAGGAGAACGCCGACATCCCTCCCAGGGAAACAGTGGACCGGGGTGTTCTTGCTGGGTGGTGCAGTCGTCAGCGAACCAGCGGAGACTACAATCCCCAGGAGCCCCTGCTCCCCCTGACGGCACTTCCCTAGCCAGCGCGCCCGGAGGCGCTTGATAAGCAACAGCTCCCTCGGTGGAGCGGGGGGACACACTTGAACCCTTACCAAGCTGAGGAGAACGCCGACATCCCTCCCAGGGAAACAGCGGACCGGGGTGTTCTTGCTGGGTGGTGCAGTCGTCAGCGAACCAGCGGAGACTACAATTCCCAGGAGCCCCTGCTCCCCCTGACGGCACTTCCGTAGCCAGCGCGCCCGGAGGCGCTTAATAAGCGACAGCTCCCTCGGTGGAGCGGGGGGACACACTTGAACCCTTACCAAGCTGAGGAGAACGCCGACATCCCTCCCAGGGAAACAGCGGACCAGGGTGTTCTTGCTGGGTGGTGCAGTCGTCAGCGAACCAGCGGAGACTACAATCCCCAGGAGCCCCTGCTCCCCCTGACGGCACTTCCGTAGCCAGCGCGCCCGGAGGCGCTTGATAAGCGACAGCTCCCTCCGCGTCGCGGGACGCGCGCGGGCGACGCCGGGCTGAGCCCGGGCAGAGAGCGGGCCGTCTGTGGCCATCCGGGGCCAACGGAGGCCGGGCCGGGCAATCCCCCTAATTTCCCAGTTATATGGATTTTGTCATAAGGTAATGTGCCAATAACTGTTGTTGGAAACTACTGGCATTTTGTTATACCCTGTGATTATAGCCTTGTTGCCCAAAGCTGAGGGGATCTATGCCTTTGGTATAGTCTGCAGTTACCTCTGTTCCTTGCTCTGGGTGTTTTATTGTTTAGGAAGTTTGGTTGATTCCAAACGCGCTTTCCACGCAGCATCGTCATCAACTTACACTCTATATAAGGGTATAGCATCATTCACTATTTTAGTTGTATGGAATCATTTCATAGTAAGTGCTATTTTAATTGATTGTTTTTTGTCATTGTAATTACTGTAAAGGTTTTTATCTCAAGGCAACATGTCCAAGTCTATCGGGACTCCTCGGCCTATTGTTTCTACGCTTGATAATTATCTGGTTAAAGTTGTAGATAAGATTAATAAGGACCGCAGACTATCTCTGGGTCTGACTAGTAATTGTGAATCTGAACCTTCGAGCCAACTAGTCTCTGTTGAGGTTCACTCTTCTGATGATAGTCAAGTATTAAATCGTATAGACTCCCCGGTGAGGGCAGATGTATGTGTAATTGACCCAATTCCGGTACCTTTATGTGATACCAACCCCCTTAAGGTTCCCGATACTAGTAGGTTTTCTAATGTTATTGCTGGATCAACCCCCGTGGTCCCTAAAACGCATAGAGTATTAAGATCAGGGACACATTTTCATAGAGCGGCACCGCCTAAAAAAGGGGGCCGCAAAAGTAAACAGAATACTGTCTCTGCCCCTAACGCGGGTTCACCCGAACATACTCATTCAAACAATGTTGTTACATCTACCCACATGATATTAGACCCAGATCAGCTCGAGCTGCTAATCGGTATGATTGACAGTAAGTTAGACAAAATTATCACACCCCTTTTAGTTAAACTTGAGGCTGTATCAAGGGAAGTGAATAGGCTGAGCGAATTGGTGCAATCCGGATCAAATTGTAAAGATAGCCCTTACCCGCCTGCTGCGGTGAATGGAACTACGGGATTGACTGGTAAAAGGGTGCAAACCTCCATCGATATATCTAGAAATGGCCAGATATGTACAGGCACCATTATTCCTACACAGTCTACGATTAGAACCAATCACGCTATTGAACGGCAGGGTTCTGTAGGTAATTTAATACGATCCCCTTCCCGGGATACACCTAGTATAGTTTCAGCCAAGCCTTCTTG
This sequence comes from Triturus cristatus, assembly GCF_964204655.1. Classification (NCBI taxonomy): domain Eukaryota; kingdom Metazoa; phylum Chordata; class Amphibia; order Caudata; family Salamandridae; genus Triturus; species Triturus cristatus. The sequence continues at coordinate 310,955,120 of NC_140588.1, read as the reverse complement.
TCCTAATAACACTCCCTTAAATGCAGCTACATATGGAACGGGGAATACAGCCAGAACCTCTGGTAGGGGGAGGTTCAATAACCATGGCCTCCCCCAACCAAATCTGCCACCTGAGTGTGCACATTATGTGGCAGTTCTTACTAATGTTCCACCTATTAGAGAGGATGGGCCTTATCGCTCAGTGGAATCCTATGATACACTCAAAAATAAAACCATGGCCTGGCTTAACCGTGAATGTGGTTTTCCCGTGGCTATGGCGGATCAGATTCTGACTACTACCAGAACTAATTGGATTGGAATGTCCCCTAAAAATATACCTGGTGACTGTATTATTATTAACTTTAGTGACCCTCATCTTGCTACCACAGCTCTGATTCGTGCCTCGTCCCGCCCCAGCAATGATCAGGGCATCTCACTCCGCCCTCTGGGTTATTTTTATAGTCATCATATGGAGAACCCCTCAGGGCATCAGGGGAGAGGGAGATTGAGGAGAGAAGAAATGTTCAGTATGATAAACAACCCCCAGGTTGACACTGCCAACCGATTTCAATGCCTGAGTGGGTTGGATCAAAACGATTGACAGGAGTTGGATGCTGTTTTAGAGCTAATAATAGATCCCATACCGGTAGATAAGATGGGTGCTCTCGTTGTCCGCACGGAACCTCCAACGGAGGTGGGTATCGCCCCTCCGGAATCCCCGGGGAATCATATTTTGTTAGATACAGGTCTAATTGTATGTTCGTCAGGGTTAGAGGAGGAAAATCCTATTCCATACATAGACTATACGACCTTGGGTAAGGAGAATGATATAGTAGGTTATTCTGTGTTAGACAAAGAAACTTTTAACACCGTTACTTCCCAACAAGTTAATAATAATTGTACCAAATTAGGAACAGGCAGCCATGGTTTATCCAGTTATAGTGCAAGTTGGAATATTGCTGGAATTAGATCAAAAGCAGATAGTCTGGGGTGGTTGGAATTTTTAGATCTTTTTGATATAATCTGCCTACAAGAAACATGGTGCACTGATTTCAAAGGCTGTAGTGGTTTTAATTCATACCAGTTACCCGCTATTGGGTCAGTATCGGGAAGAGCTAAGGGGGGCCTCCTTGTCTTGCTTTCAGTTAAAGCTCCTCTGATGGTTATTAAATATGTTACAGTTGGGGCTTACTCCCAAATGTTATGGCTGAATATAAAAGGAGGTAGGAACATTCTTTTAATTAATTTTTATAACAATGTTTTTACTGATTCTAGGGATCAGCCGGTTAAAGATCTTTCAAAGGCACTGGAAGACTTTATTAAGGACACTAATGAAGTCTTTGACTTGTTTTTGGCAGGGGATTTTAATATTACTACCTGTCCCCTCTCAGAGGTAAATCTCTGTGGGACGGTCACGAGGATGGGTTTCCTCATTTTTTACATAATTACTATGGAGATGCTTTAAATAATTTTCTTGCATCATATAATATGTATATCATGGCTAACGAGAAAAATGCCAAAGGGGAGACTTGTCCTACCTTTACAGGCCGGGGTATGAACTCAGTAATAGATTTTATCTGCATTTCCCCGGGTCTGGAGGCTTGGACTACAGCCCCAAAAGTAATAGATATCCAACTTAGTGACCATAATTGCCTGGTAGTAAAGGCCATGCTGTGTAATAATGTTGATACCCACAATTTGGGCCACACTGCTAATAGTATTGAGGCCGAGCGCCCCAATGGTACAAGATTAAGATGGAAAGGGGATAAGGCTGATATCACGTCCGATTTTATTATATCCAGTTGCCTGGTAGATATTGTCGCGATCCTAGAAGATAAAATAGGCACTTCTTGCTCTATTGAGCATTTTATTAGTATCAATGCGGCCATTAATTCAAAACTTACAAGTACCTGTAAATTGAAGGAGGACCGACCGAGAGGTTGGTTTAATTCAAATTGCACTCTGGCTTTGAGGGAGTTGAAATCTGCTCTATCTGCTAAACCTAGAATTAATGGTCTGGTTACAGATCTTAGAGTTAGATATAAAGAGACCCTTAAATGCAGAAAAATAGAACTACTTCAGGAGGCTTGGGACAATTTGACTAAGGCAGCTGAATTGAATAACTGTCCCCTGTTCTGGAAAACTGTCAATTCCCCATTTCTCAAAGATGACAAAATACCGGAACTAACCTCCAACGTTATGCAGTCAGAATGGGTCTCGCATTTTTCTAAAATCTTCCAGTCAGATGGTGCGTCTAATGTTATAGAGAATAGTTGGCTACATCTTCCCCTAAATTTTACGGTACAAGAGGTTTTGGCTAGTATAAGGGATAGTAAAGGGGGAAAAGCACAAGGACCCGATGGGGTACCAATTGATGTATATAAATTGGTCCCAGAAATATGGGGGCCCTTGCTTACAAATATTTTTAACGCTGCAGTTAGTAATGAAATGCCCCCGACCTGGGAAGAATCTATTCTAGTCCCAATTTTTAAGAAGGGTAACCGTGGGGAAGCTAAGAATTATCGACCAATTTCCCTGCTGGATTCCTCGGTAAAAGTTATGAGCCGAGTGCTCCTGGTGAGATTGGAGGAATGGGCGGAGGAAAATGGTATTTTAGCTGAGAGTCAGTTTGGTTTCAGGAAGGGTCGTGGTACCATCGAGCAGTGTCTAAATTTAGAACTGCTCGTTGGTAAATATACTTTGGCCAAGACCGGCACTATCAACCTCTGCTTTGCGGATTTAAGTAGTGCTTTTGATTTGGTAGACCACGGCATCCTCTGGGCAAAGTTGTTAGAAATGGGGGCCCCGGAGGGTATCATTTTCTTCCTAGCACGCTTATACACCAAACTGAGAGCTTGCGTCCGTTATGGTCCGCAAGGTGAATGTACCCCCTTGTTTAGGATTGGGCGTGGAATACGCCAGGGATGCGTCCTAGCACCACTGCTTTTTATACTTTTTATCAATGAGATAGATTCCTTTCTTAAATCTCTGGCAGTGGATGCCCCCAAAATTAATAATGAATATATCCCTGTGCTACTTTATGCGGACGATGCGGTTTTAATTTCACGTACACCGTATGGTCTTCAAAAATTGCTGGATGGTTTTATGCAGTTTATTAAAAGCAGAAAGTTAGTATTAAACAAATCCAAAACTTTTTCCATGGAATACGGCCGTAGGCTTGGAAAGAAACAGCCAGCCTTTTTTATAGAGGGGCAAAAGATTCAAGCTGTTGACAACTTTTCGTATTTGGGGGTTACCTTTTCAAATAATAACACCTGGGCCAACGAACATAAGAATGTAAGGTCTAAAATGGCCAGGAGCACTTATGGAATTTTTACTATGGCAAGCAAATTGGGAGATAGGTGGGTAAATGATATGTTGAAAATTTTTCAATCCCGCTGTGTTTCTATTGCCTTGTATGGAGCTGGTATATGGGGCTATGCTCCGGCAGGACCTTTACAAGTTGAGGAGAACACATTTTTGAAGAAACTCTTGTGCCTGCCAAGCTCTGTTTCTAATGCCTTAGTGCATAATGAACTGGGTATTTATAACCTCTCCGATTTGATCGCCCTTAGACCCTTGACCCTGTGGCGCTCCATTTGGACCAAAGAAGAGACGTCTTTGTGTAGAGCTATCATTTCCGATTGCCTTGCTTTGGACTATTACACAAGGATCCCATGGTTGAAGTACGTTGTCGATAATTTTGGGGAGATCTTTAATATCAATATTGTCGCAGACCACCATGGGGCCGATGCGTTGTCCAAATTCGACCTTAAGCAGTGCCTCTTACACCAAATCTCCATTAAGAGACACCGGGTTAGCTCTAATCTTTCAACTTATGTCTTTTATCATGATTTAAACGAAGTTATGGGTCTTCAACCTTATTTGTCTCAAGTAACCTGGAAGGCACATCGGTTTGTGTTGATCAGACTTAGAATGGGAGTAGTCCACAACCTTGTTGCCTTCCCTACATTGAACATACATCCAGTCGGTCCGTGTCCCTGTGACAATTGTACCCCGCAAAGCACTTTGCACTTTCTTCTGTTTTGTCAATTGTATAAATACCTCCGGACAACTTACCTGAAACCCTTGTTTGTAAAATATGGGGTGAGATCATTACGTGATTGTATGTGTTTACTTTTTAATTTGCATCCTCCAGATGTGTGTTTTTATACAGCTACTTTTCTTCTTAAATCCATTAATGCTAGGAAAATTATGCTTTTTTAATCATTTTACACTGATGTATTTTCCTGCCTCTGAATTGTTGTCTTTTTAATGTGTGCTTTTATGAACTCGTTTTGTGTTCGAATAAAGCCTTATGAAATGAAAAATGTTAACTCCGCCCATATATTGATCCTGTATCGAAAATGTCCATAAATGGTAATGTATTTTGCTCTATGTTGTATCCACCCACTTATGAGCCCCTCTGTTGTGTATAAAAGGGGACCGTGTACGCAAGTTCTGTGTGCTACTCTATGCAATACTGAAGAGTGTTGTGTAGGTTGTAGGACCACCCTTAAGGGTTAATAAACTCTGTCTTTGTATTTGCAGTTTCCGTGCCAACTTCCTTCTAGTTTTCGTACATAGGAGGGCGAACCCTTGTATTTGCGGGCCTAGCTGGGGCCTGTACTCATCACTGGGGTGGACAATCCACTAGGGGCTCACAATCAAGAAAACGGGAAGAAGCTATCCAGTCTAGAAGAACAGACTCAGATGACCCTTGGATAGAACTGTTGCTTTGGGGGGATAAAGGAATAGAAATTGCTCCTGTCCCATTTCCATAAGCTGTATTGGGCACAGGCACCTCCATATTACAGTCATCCTGAACCAAACCCCCTTTGGCATACATATGCCTTCCTTCAGTGTCCCTCAAAAGTGATAGTCAGTCCACAGAGCTAAGTGCATCAAATGTGTTGACAATCGGAATATTAAAGTGAGATTGGTGGGTGGCTTGATGAAAATAGGGTAATTCCCTGGGGCTTGGAACACAAGGGTGCATGTAAAAATACCCCAAGTGACAGGTATCAATAGAGCCCATTTTAATCTTCCCACCAAAATCCAGTATGTGGCCAACAACTCTCGGGTCCCTAAAATTGATTAGGCCACAATCGCCCCCTATATCTTTAGATCTGGTCCCTAACCAGCAAACTCTACGTACAAAAAGAATCTCCCCCTGTCCTACTCCATCCAGTGGTCTATATTTAGATAACCAGTGAATAACTTTATTTTTTAGTTCAAAATAAGTTTCCCCCCTATCACTTGATAAAGGAGGTACTCCCGTGAGCACCACCACATAGGGTGAAGCCTCAGGTGGGAGCTGCGGAAAGGGAGGAGAATTAGCCAAACCTGTTGTGCCTGAATTCACAGCCGGGTTAGGCATCAACCTACCCACCCCCAGGCTCCGTGGAGCACAAGTCTTGATGCTAGAAGGTTGATCACGAAGGCCTGCGCCAATAGGGACCTGAGAGATGTTAGAAGAAGTAGAAGGCCCAACAGCAGGTGGGGGTATCACTGGCATCACCAAGGGCAACTGGACTAAACCAGGTAATGTAAATTGGGGCGAGATAGAGGGAGCCTGTGGGGTAGGTTTACTAGTCGAGGATGGTAATCCCGAACCCTCCATGCTACCAGGAACTTGCAAAACAGAATTTAACTGTTTTTTCCCAGCACCTTTGGTATTAATCAAGGTTACTAGTCTGTCGATCTTAGACGACAGGCTTTTAAATAAAGCATTTAGAGTTTGGTCTATATGTGACTGCAAATCTATTAATATATTAGTAACCCACACCGGCGGGCTAGAGATTGGTGGATGACTAACAATATCCAAGTAGTCAGGATTTATGGTGGAAGAGACAGAATTTTTAACCATTTTTTTAGCTTTTTTCCTTTTCTTTACCTTCACCCGCCTTTTAAGTGCCACAGTAGATACCGGAGAAGAAGAGAGCGGACCAGCTTCTACTCGCACCATTTCCGCTGATATAGTCTGGGCACAGGGTAAATGTGTGAAGGAAGGCAACATAAAAGACAAGGCTTCCGCCTCAACCTGGTTGAGGGAATCTACCGAACCATCATCCAATGGGGGTGCAGATGGAATAGCAGGAGTGATTGACAACCGCCTTTCGGTGTTTTCAATTGCCGTAGCTACCACCCCAATGGTTTGCTGTAACATTTTGTCAATAGCAGTGAGGCTCGGGAGCGGTTGATTCAAATTAGCAAGTTGCCTGGTCATTGGTCGAGCAGTCGGATGCTTACAATGTTTCCACATGATTAAAGCAGGAGTCGCATAAAAACAACTCAACCTTAGAGGTATTAACTAAATACCTAAACACAGGTAAGTTACATAAAGATAAAAACACTATAATAGCAGCTTTTGACTGATTATTCAGAACAAAAGAAAACAATAAAATAAATGGACGAATAGGGGACACAAAACCCAACTAACCCGGTAGTACCAGTAAGGGGGGGTGGCCCAGCCCGGCCTCCTTCGGCCTTTGACGGGCAAGAACGGGCCCGCCCTTGGCCCTGGCTTCGCCCAGGCGCTGCCCGCGCGCGTCCCGTGCTGCGGGAGGCGCCCCTGGCTTATGAGGGCTTCCTGCCCTCAGCTGACGTTGTGCGCGCTGGTCGCGCTAGGGCCTCTGGGAGTCGTAGTTCTCTTTCGCCGGGAAAGCAATGCCGTTCCCCTCACGGCTTCAAGGTAAATGGTGCCAGGCAAGTGAGGGAATGAAGCAAAAGGTCTGGAAAACTGCCATTTCCCTTACGGCAAGTGAAATTGTCTCGAGTTTGCGTACCGCGCAGCGGGAGGCGCCCCTGGCTTATGAGGGCTTCCTGCCCTCAGCTGACGTTGTGCGCGCTGGTCGCGCTAGGGCCTCTGGGAGTCGTAGTTCTCTTTCGCCGGGAAAGCAATGCCGTTCCCCTCACGGCTTCAAGGTAAATGGTGCCAGGCAAGTGAGGGAATGAAGCAAAAGGTCTGGAAAACTGCCGTTCCCCTCACGGCAAGTGAAATTGTCTCGAGTTCGCGTCCCGCGCTGTGGGATGCGCCCCTGGCTTATGAGGGCTTCCTGCCCTCAGCTGACGTCCTGCGCGCTGGTCGCGCTAAGGCCTCTGGGAGTCGTAGTTCTCTTCCGCCGGGAAAGCAATGCCGTTCCCCTCACGGCTTCAAGGTAAATGGTGCCAGGCAAGTGAGGGAATGAAGCAAAAGGTCTGTAAAACTGCTGTTCCCCTCACGGCAAGTGAAATTGTCTCGAGTTCGCGTCCCATTGTGGATGTATGTAGCACAGTTATTTTATATGAGCCCATATTTTTCATTCGCTTATTTCATTTCCCACTGTAAACTGTGACTGTTCATTGGCCAATAGGCTTAGCTGTCCCTCCTTAGTACCGCCTTGTTCCATTTTGTAACCTCCCATGGCGACAACCCGTTTGTGTGTTGTTACTTGGTAGACTTTAATTGCAGCCTCCAAACACTATTTCCTCAAATAGCTTTGTCCTGCCTCCTGTTGCAGGCAGGACACACTTTCTCCTAATGCTTTTTTTATATTTATAGCACAGGCGCCGAACGCATTTGCAATGCAATAGGTCTCACTTTTGCTGAGAGTTTAAGCTATTGGCATTGTAAATGACAATGCCATTGTAAATGACAATGCCTTTTATGTATCGGTTTTAAACACAACACACAAATAAAAGGCATTGTCATTTACAATGCCAATAGCTCAAACTCTCGTACATGCGAGACCTATTGCATTGCAAATGCTTGTTTTTTTTAGAATAGTGCAAATTTCTGGCACAGTAATTAAAATGTGGTAATATTGCCAACTAATTGACAGTCACTTATTCAATCTCAGGAGAATGGAGGCTGGATTAGGAATCAGACTTGAGGCTTGCCAGGTCGCATATCCCGTAATCAGTTGCTTTAAACCAGAAAGCTCAATAGTTCAAGACAAGTACAAGTGTGCGTAAACAAGCATATGTTGCAACATCCTAAAAGGCAGACTGAAAACCGCGCTTTGGTCAACAGTCAAGCAGGAGTGTCTTTCTGAAGATGGAATTAAAAATATATATTTAATGAGCTCATTGTCATTTCAAAGAAGGTATTGTTGAAGAATTGCCAAAAAGGGTCCTCGTCTTGAACTAACTATCCGAAAACTGGGTTTAACTTGTACTTTAATCTGTAGAAGCTGTTTTGTCAACATTGTCAAATCCACTAAAACATGTTTGTTGCAATCGTATTGGGTAAGGCCAATGCATTCAAAAGGGACAGTTTATAACTCTGGGGCATATTAGCAAGGACTTGTGATAATTATCGCAAAGCGCGCTTAGCGCTGTGTTTTTTTATGGCTGGATTTTATCGCTGAGATAACGCATTATCATCAACGTTTATCTCAAAGGTGATATTAAATCCAGTGATAGCGGCGAATCCCAACAATAACGTGAGATATCCAGCGATAAAAATCCCATCGCTAATGGAAATCTTGCTAATAGATTGGTGAGGACTTAACCGTAGCATCCACCTCCCATTGACTATCATGGGTAAGTCAGGTTTCTACCAGGTGTAAAATCTAAGCGATAAACGCGGTTACCGTGCTTTTTTTTATCGCTTCGGGGGCCTTGGTAATAGGCGGAAGGTGTGTTTGCGACTGCTTTCAGTCGCTTTCAAGTTGGGAACGCCTCCTTTGCATGTCATTAGCCATAAATATGGCTGACATGCAAAGCGGCACCCAAAACAGACGCTTTTGCCATAAAGCTGTCGCTAACAGCTGTTAGCGACAGCTTGCTGATAGGGCGATACAAATATCGCCTCTGTAGCTGCAAAAAGTGCTGCTAAAGCGGCGATACTGCGCTTGCTAATATGCCCCTCTGTTTTCATGTATTGGATCCAAGAAAAGTTACACCCCATTGTTCAAAGTGATAGGTTTGGTTGGCTGGTTAGCCCCTCCCATATTTCTTATCTAGTTGTGCCCCCGAAGGATCCTGAGTTACGTTACCTCACATTTATAACTCTTTTTTAGGTCTCGTCTGAGACAGCGCTTTAGCGCTGCTCTGGCGAGACTTATAGTAAGCGAGTTTTGGCAGTGCAAACAGTGGCTTTTCAGTCCTCCAAATACAGTGCATGTGCGTCGGCCGGGCGCGCGCACCATTTGGAGGCCTGAAAGCACTCGTTTGCTTTCACTTTCGCGGGCTGCACGGCCGCTTTGATGTGATCGCGATTACTTTCACACACGCACATACACAGCTGTGCCACTGCACCTGCTGCACCTTCTCTTTCCAGACTTCACAGAATACGTTTTTCTGGGTTTTTTGGGTGTCCCTTATTGGATAGCATTATTTATTGCAAAGCATGGAGTCCTTATTTCCCTCTGCATTTGGACTGTTTACAATTTCATTTAGCTGTGTGTTGTAATGAGAATGTGCACATCTCATGTCAAAGACCAATTATACTCGTAAACTCAATCTCGTCTGAGACAGCGCTTTAGCGCTGCTCTGGCAAGACTTATAGTAAGCGAGTTTTGGCAGTGCAAACAGTGGCTTTTCAGGCCTCCAAATACAGTGCATGTGCGTCGGCCGGGCGCGCGCACCATTTGGAGGCCTGAAAGCACTCGTTTGCTTTCACTTTCGCGGGCTGCACGGCCGCTTTGATGTGATCGCGATCGCGATTACTTTCACACACACACATACACAGCTGTGCCACTGCACCTGCTGCACCTTCTTTTTCCAGACTTCACAGAATACGTTTTTCTGGGTTTTTTGGGTGTCCCTTATTGGATAGCATTATTTATTGCAAAGCATGGAGTCCTTATTTCCCTCTGCATTTGGACTGTTTACAATTTCATTTAGCTGTGTGTTGTAATGAGAATGTGCACATCTCATGTCAAAGACCAATTATACTCGTAAACTCAATCCATGTTTCTCTTTATCGAACAGCGACAAACCTTTCTGGACGACTCAACTCAAAGTTATGCTTTACTGTAGGATTACGATATCATGAAAATCATATTTTAGTTGATGTTTTATTGATCTAATTATTAATAAAAAATACTAATTATTATTTACTCTGTTGTGGTATATATTAGGCCCGGTTAAAATGCTGTTACGAGGCGCAATTTTGCGGTACGATAGTAGCACAAAATTCCAGAAATTAAATTATTTCACCATGCTGCGTATTTATGCACGTGCTCAAAGGCAGCATGCAGACGACCAGAACACGAGTGGCTGCTTCTTTCCAGGAGATTTTTTTTCAGCTCAAACGTGTCCTCTGCACTAACACATCTTGCGCTCAAGTATACTGCCAAATGCTAGTTTTATATTTCTCATAATTCTGTGTAATTTCGTCTAACATTTCAAACATTTAACGTACTTATGCATATGCAAATAATGCGAATTTTGGACACTCCCTATAACACGCATTTGCAATGCAATAGGTCTCGCATTTACGCGAGTTTGAGATATTGACATTGCAAATGACAATGCCTTTTATTTTTGTTTTTAAAACCTAAATGAAAGGCATTCTCATTTACAATGCCAATAGCTTAAACTCGTGTAAATACGAGACCTATTGCATTGCAAATGCTTGTTTTTCATCTTTCTGACTCAAAGTAGGGTATGTGTGTGCAAGTCCATTAGAAGGTATACTTTTATGGCTCTGATCCTCTGCTTCCATAAAGCCAAAGAACTCATACCATAAAAGACAGAAACATTGCTTGGGTCTATCTCGCATTAAAAAACTTACCAACTATAGTACAAAGTACATTTTCCTTCCAGATGCTTCAGCCAGCGGCACGGATCAAAATCAAACAGGGATCAATGATCGGGTGACTGGATGGCAGCAGCCTTGAATGTTACAGCCAGTAGAGAGATGGGTCTTGTACAAAACATGCCCTTTTAAGCTTCAATTGTGTGGCTTAAACGGACCGAGGCTGTCTAATCCTTCCGAAGCAAAACTCATTTCCAGGAAGTGCGAACGTTTAGTCTCAAATAATGTGCTGGGATAAAAAAAGGTGAGAATGAAGAAATGTGTGAATTGTTTAGTGGGAAAAACACACTTAATAATTATGCGTTGCATGCAATGATGCAAATGAACTGATACCTTTATTTCTGGACGACCATTGACATATTTGTGAGATTAAAACCTTCATTTAGTCTACAATGCGAACAATAAACGGAAGGTCATTATTTTTTGTTTTTCTCATTATATGTTTCTGTAGATAATTACGGTGCCCAAAAAATCTAGTACACATACCTCTTTCTGATATTGCAAGCGGTCAAGTAGCAGGCGTCTACCGAGTGTTCCAGGAGGCCTTCTTTTCCAGATGTCAAGAAAGGCCTGTAATTCACAGACGTGACCTTCACACCCTCTCTCCTTAAGGTCAAGATCATTTTTTAGAAAATAATTATAAGCGAGAGACTTGAGGAGGCCCTTGACAAAGAACGAAGGATTATGTGATTGTAAATATGGACTGAAAGTTAGAGCAGCGTTTAGCAAACTAATTATGAGCCTGTCTCCCTTTCTGCAACTAATTGGTTTTTTTTTACCACAAGGTTTGCATCCTCGGTAAGCACCTTTCGTCTGTGCTCAGGAGCTGTGGGATGAATGCAGCAGACACGCAACACCCAACAAACACACACACACATTTAAACATTCATTCATATTATTACAAGTACACACAGCCACACTGATCAACACAGTAACACATACATTTGCAAAAAACACAAACGTACACACAAATTAGGCACTTAGAAATGCACACCCTACATAGTATGTTGTATTTGAGCATTCTGAGTGACATCATTTAACAAGCTTAACCAGCCTTTGCAGACCTGTGGCAAGCAGCCACCCAAAGCGCTGCATGACTAAGAGATCAAAAGTAACAAGTTCCCTAACTTCCACTAAAAAGCTGGCCTAAGAACTAATTTGACGTCATGTAACTACGGTGTGGCATTGTGGCCATCAAAATGGGACCGTGACAGGACCACCGTCGAAGCAATGCATATCTCAACATGAAGCACAGCGCTGCAACATACTATGCATATAACGCATGGCACATAGGCTACAAAGCTGAAAGGTAGCATGCTCAAGCAGTACATTGTAAGGGGTACATTATAGTCATGCAATTAAGTGCACAGCATACCACATATGACACCACCAGCCCATTGCATGTGGCATATTTTCATTGGATTGAACATCCTCTTGCATAAGATCATCTATGCACACCATGACACATTGTAAATGAGAAGGCCACGGGTAACATGTGAAATGCACAGAAAATGCTTTTGCTTTACAAAAACACATTCCAAAATGGATGGAGCGTTTGTGCACACACAGTTTTTTTTTTTTTTTTGCATCTTTTATATAGCGCGAACTCGACCCGAAGGTACTGACTGGAGCGCTTTACATGAGCACCGTATTTGCATTACATATTCAGGCACGGGGAGATTAAGTGATTTGCCCAGAATCACAGGATGTGGACGCGACCTCGAGGCTCGAACCCTGGTTTCCTGCACCAAAGTCGGCAGTTTAAGCCGACGGACCACACCCTCTCCCATCAGTTGCCATCTTGGAATGAAGTTTCTTTCAAAAAGCATTCCAAGCTGGGCACTGTGCTTGCATGGGGATACGTGTATAATGCCAGTTTGCAAGAACTTAATAAATTACCACAATTTCACTGATGCCAAATAATACAATAACACGAAAAAAGCATATGCACTGCAAGGAGATAGAACCCATCGAAAGAATCTTAGATTCATAGGTCCAACTATTGTATTAACAACCACTTCAGCTCTAATCACTGGAGCTTTGGAGGAAGCCAAGGAAACCCCAAACAAAGCAGATACTAGAAATGTAAGTCGTCTCTTTTCAAAGTAAGAGGATTCTCTTCAAACCCAGTGTGCTTCCAAATAGATACCGTAATATATCTGTTCAAGTACGGCAGAAGAATGACTGAAAGTTGGGTGCTAGCGCCCCCACCCCTGGAAGGCTTAGGTGCAAGTACAGTACACCCTGATGCCACGTAATCAAGGGTGCAATGGCAACACAGCTTATGACAATTTTGGAAAACTTAAGTGTGCACTTGTCAGACACCACTATAATACCAAGTAGGAAGTAATAGAAAGCAAATAAACAAATATTATGGGTTTTAGCTTGCTCTCTCCCCAAAACCCAGCCACTGGAAATGACATATCTGTCCTAGTATTTGGAGAGAGGTTTGACTGAGCATCTAATCTAGTGTACACTCATTTGCACCAGTTTCTCTAGTCTCACAACCTGCTTCAACATTAGTATTCAAAATTATTTACATTTGTGCCTTGACCGTATCCTAATAGAACACAATATGCTTGCAATATACAAGGAATTACCACGATGAAGCCAGGACCAGCACTGTGTTGGAGTGACCGCTGTCATGCCATGCACAGCAACAGTATGCTATGAATAATAGCCATAATGCAGGATTAGAATTATAGCACGTATGGATGCCAGGGATGCCCACAACATGACAAGAATTATCACTAATGTGCATTGAATGGCCACTATATGGGAAGATTTACCATCATACTGCAAGTATCATCACTGTGAATGGATGGCCACACTATTCTAGGGAATACCGTCAATGTGCCAGGGTAAATGATTTACTGTGGGTTGATGACACTCTTACATAGATGCAAATGATATGTCAGGAATGACCAACATTCTGTTATGTGCATCATCATCACCATGGGGTAGCCACCTTAAAACATTGGAGGGCTACAATAGTGCATGAATTATCACCATTATGCCACAGCCAGCATTTTACCAGGGTTGGGCTACATGCCATGACTACCCTATAAGATGCCAGGAGTTGCTAACACTGACATAGAGCAGCTATCTTTCCTTGCACGGCCAAAATATATTATGACTTACTAAAATTATGCAGGGAAAAGATATATAGCAGGTGTGGGCACCACTGATGTCCACTACATGTCAAGAATTGCTATTCACAATAGATGCACACCACATGGTAAGAATTGCTACGATTCTGCAAGAATCATCATTGTGCAATGGATGCCCACAATATTCTAGGATTTACCGCCATTGTAAATAGTATTCCATGGTTGGGTACCACTGTTCCATGGAGCCAGATAATATGTCAAGAAAGAACACCATTCATTCAGGCATGGCCACCATCATATCATGGGTGTCCGCAATATGCAATTAATTACCACAGTGGGCAATATGCCATGGCTACATACGATTTGCCAAGAGTTACCACCATTGAGTCAGGGCCAGCAATCTACAGAGTGTGAATGGGCATTGCCATGGTTGCCCACAAGGTAGCAAGAATTACCACCCACAATTGTACAGCAGTCAACATATTACCAGGAGTGGGCATCATTCGATAGATCCCCACAAGTTGGCTTGAATTATCACCACAATGCTATGGCATTAAGTTTGCCAAGGGTGGACAATGGGCATCCCCCAAGAATCTCCACAGTTTGCCATGAATTGCCACCATTCAGCATGTTTGCCACGTTGGACAGAGGACACAATACCCAAACATCCACACATACTCACAGATACACAATAAAGCACATAGACACAAACATGCCAATGGAGCAAGCAAAACTGCCTTGGGTAAGGGGGGTAGAAAAGAGGTAAACATTCATGTGGTGTGGAGTATCAGCAGTGACGCCGCAGGTAACAGGGTTTCTGTTGTTGGGGGAGATATGTTTTTTGCCCTTGGGAGAAGTTCCCATGGAGCTCCCCCTCAGCAGAGAAGAAGTCCTTTTTTAGTCAGACCTATATGCAATTCTTTTAAAATGTGCATATTTATTACCTCTCTTCTTCTGGAGTGTTGGCATATTGCTTCAGTGCAAACATAAGGAGATGATGGACGGAGCACTGAAACCTTTCAGACACTCACCCCAGTCACAGATCTGGGTAGAATCCATCATCGTTCTTTAGCTCACTTCCCCACCCCAGTTCAGACCTAGCTACTGCAAATCAGTCTTGACCCTGTGCCTCATGGGAACGGTCCAGCCCAAACTGCCAAGTCAGGTCTTCTCTATACCGGAAACAAGCATCCTGGGACCGGTTTCGAGGTAACACCCCTCGTCAGCCAGACTAGCATGAATCAAGTGGCAAAGCAGGCAAGAGACCCACGTCTGGGCATACCCTGCCAACTTAGAGCTAACAAAGCATACACACGGAGATGATGGGCGCAACGCTGAAACTTTTCAGACACTCATACCCAGTCACAGATCTGGGTAGAATCCATCATTGTTCTTTAGCTTACTTCGTCACCCAAGTTCAGACCCAGCTATTTGCAAGTCAGTCTTGACCCTGAGCTAAAGAACGATGATAGATTAAACCCAGATCTGTGACTGGGGGTGGGTGTTTGAAAAGTTTCAGCGCTCCGTCCATCATCTTCTTGTGTTTGCTCTGTGTGCCCCAAGTTAGCAGGTATGCCCAGATGTGGGTCCCTTGCTCACTTTGCCACTGGATTCAAGCTAGCCTGGTTGATGAGAGGTGTTACCCCGAAACCGGTCCCAGGATGCTTGTTTCCGGTTTAGGGAAGACCTTGCTTGGCAGTTCGGGCGGACTGTTCCCATGAGGCACAGGGTCAAGACTGATTTTCTTATAGCTGGGTTTAAACTGAGGTGGCGAAGTGAGCTGAAGAACGATGATGGATTAAACCCAGATCTGTGACTGGGGGTGAGTGCCTGAAACGTTTCAGCGCTCCGTCCATCATCTCCTTGTGTTTGCTTTGTTCGCCCTAGGTTGGCAGGGTATGCCTAGACGTGGGTCCGTGCTCACTTTGCCACTGAATTCAAGCTAGCCTGGCTGATGAGGGGTGTTACCCAGAAACCAGTCCAAAGATGCTTGTTTCCTGTTCAGGGAAGACCTGGCTTGGCAGTTCGGGCTGGACTGTTCCCATGAGGCACAGGGTCAAGACTGATTTGCATATAGCTGGGCCTGAACTGAGGTGGCGAAGTGAGCTAAAGAACGATGATGGATTAAACCCAGATCTGTGACTGGGAGTGAGTGTCTAAAAAGGTTCAGCACTCCATCCATCATCTCCTTGTGTTTGCTTTGTTCGCCCTAAGTTGGCATGGTATAGACGTGGGTCCCTTGCTCACTTTGCCACTGGATTCAAGCTAGCCTGGCTGATGAGGGGTGTCACCCCGAAACCGGTCCCAGGATGCTTGTATCCGGTTTATGGAAGTCCTGGCTTTGCAGTTCGGGCTGGACTGTTCCCATGAGGCACAGGGTCAAGACTCATTTGCATATAGCTGGGTATGACCTGAGGTAGCGAAGTGAGCTAAAGAACGATGATGGATTAAACCCAGATCTGTGAGTGGGGGTGAGTGTCTGAAAAGTTTCAGCGCTCCATCCGTCATCTCCTTGCGTTTGCTTTATATTGCTTCAGTGACAAGACTAGGTGGCCAGATAGCAGTTTTAATGTCTTTTGTTTGGTTTTTTAGCATTGACAATGTTTGTTTTAAATGAATATAACCTGGTAGGTCTCCAGTGATATTATTGTTTTTGTGAGTGTTAACAAGAGGAACTTCGGATCCAATGGTGTCTAGGTATCGCTTTCATTCATATGCTTGTTACAAAGACTTATGACCAGAGAAGGCCTCTAAACACTAAAGCCCATATTGTGCCACCCTTAGAGGCACTGTACCTTAACACCCACACTCTGCCATTGCAGTCTGCATGTTTTGATGCAGAGAAAAGTGAAGAGTTAACATGGCACACATCCCTGTGTGCCATGCCTGCATCCCACTGCCTAGAGAAGTCACCCCTCTAACATGGTGTACTAGCCCTCAGGTGAGGGTACAGTAGCACAAGCCCTGTACCCCTACAATGTCTAAGTCGATTCTTAGACATTGTAAGTGCAGTAAAGCCAAAAAGAGTATATGGTCTGGGGGTTGGTATTACAAACTCGACAGCTGCATAATAGCTTTACTAAAACCTGGGAAGTTTGGTGGCAAACTTCTCAGCACAATAAACCTATACTGATTCAAGTTTGGTATTTAATGTAAAATACACTCAGAGGGCATCTTAGAGATGCCCTCTGAAAATCAACCAGCCCTGGTGTGGTTCCTGAATGGCTGCCCGCCATTTGCCACCACCAGACAGGTTTCTGGGTAAAGGGCCTCCACTCTCTGGGTCCAGATACAAAGCCCATCCTGGGCAGGCGTGTCATGCCTTCTCCCCAGGATGGGCTGGGTCCATGAAGGGAATGCTTCAAAGGCCTGCCACCTTTGTAAGATGTCCCTGCCTTTTGATGCCCCCAGCAACTGGCTCCCACCGGTTCTGAACTACACTTTGGGCAGGAGAATTGGCGGGGAAACAAAGTTAGGAGAACAGATGTGCCCACTTTTGCCAACTGCACCCCTAAGGAAGGGGAGGTGAGGTGAAGCACACATCTCAGTCCCCTCCATCTTGCAGATGAGGGGACCCAGACATTTAGATAGAGGCTCATGCCCCTCCCACTGAAGTGTGGCATAACAGGAGGTGTAATCAACCCAAGGAAGAGACCTGTTGGTCGTGACCTGCACACCCCTGTTACACCCCTAAATTTAGTATTTAGGGAGACCCTGGACCTTGCCTACCTAGATTCCTGCAACCTACGAAGAAAAACGATGGAAGAAGTCGCACACCAGAGGAGACTGTGGAGAAGAACTGACTTGGCCCCGGCCTTACCAGCCCGGCTGCAGTTTCCGGAGATCCTGCGCCAAAAGTCAACTCATCCTGTAGCCTGCGACCTCCAAACCCCCTGGGGGGACTGACTGCCTTCAACAAAGACCCGATCTTGTGTAAACAGCATCTCTCTTCAAAACAAACCCCAAAGACAAGCTCTGACCCTGCTGAGGATGAAGAAACTCTGCGCCTGCAACCACCACAAGAAAGGCCACCTTTGGCCCGAGTCCAAGTGGCCTACCGGTCCCAGTGAGGCCCTCCAGTGCTCCAGAGTCTGAGACCTCCAAGAGTTAACCCCTCAAGGACTCCCCAACGTCGCCTGCAGCCTATGCACATAGACCCCCCCAACTGCGAGTGAAATCCGACCACAAAAGGCACTCCTGCATCCTGTCCCCCAGCACCCTGGAGAAGAGGACCTGAGGTCTCCGAGCCCTCCAACGTGCCTGTCCTGCTGTTGATTCCTGCTTGAAGACTTCCTGGACCGAGCCTGCAGTCAAAATCCAAAACCGGAAACCTCAATAGGATCGCATTTTGCTCTTAACCTCTCCTAAGCACCCTGCACCTGGACTTGGTGCCAAGCTGGGACCCCCTTTGCCCTGACCTTAACCCTAGGAGCTTGGCCCCCAACCAGAGTGACCCCTAGCCCCATTGGCTAACATTGTGCCTCTGCACTCTGCACCCGGCCACCCTAGTGCAGCTGGTGGTGTGATGTGAGTGCCTAACTGGACCTTGGGGAACCTTGGTCCTAACCTCCAAAAACCATACTGACAGGTATTTTACTTACCTGTAAACCATTAACACTATTTTCCATAGGAACCAATGTTATAATTTTTGTCTCAAAATGTACAACTGAACTGACTTTTTGTGTGAAATAACAGTAACTATATTGCAAACCTGAAAAAGTATTACTTACCTTATATTGTAGGATCCACGGTGCGGTATCTAGGCATCCCGCCCCATGTAGTCGATGTAATCCAAAAGTAATGCAAAAGCAATCAGAAGTAATTTCTATGTAATTTGAAGTGTTTTTAAAACATATACAACCTGTAACGATTGCAGATACATTCCCAATTGCATTACCTTGTAAAGTTTTACACTTGCAAGTACATTTTACGTACCTATTCCGAGTCCTGCTTTGTTCTAGAAATAAAACATAAGTATATCTTTTATATGCTTACCTAATTGGTCTGGATTCTGTCTCGGAGTGTGTGAAATCAGTCCTGATTGAGTGAATACAATAAATGCTTAACACACCCTCCTGATAAGCCTAACTGCTCGCCCACACTACCAAAAAAGAGACCTGTTAGTGTTTATCTAATTTAACCCCTGCTATACCTCTGGGGACTCCCTGGACTCTGTGCCCACAATACCTTACTTTGGTACGGTATATACAAAGCCAGCTTCCTACAATGAGTTTTTAACTTTTGCCTCATATTTTAATTCACAAAACTAGCCAAAAACAATAAGAGGGAACTTCACAACATCTTAAGATGCTAGATGCTATTCTTTTAAAAAGTTTGATGTTAATCACTAGCCTTTAAAATGATTTATTAAATGCAACAATTTCCTTGACAATTCATAAAAACAACACAGCCATGTATTGGATTAAACAACTTAAAGCAAGATAGCAGAAAAAGGAAAGAAAAAACGGAGAAGGGGAAGGAGCAGTACAACTGTCTGAAAAGAGACTGACCCACAAGTCATGCAGTGCACAGATCAGTTGTTAGCAAAGAGTGTCACACCAAAGCTTAAAGGAAACCGAACTTGTGGAGAGATGTTTCTTATTTTTTTGCAGAGCCACGCCAATGCTCCTTTTGCACTAGCTGGCACATAAAACACTCACTATGGCCCACATGCATCAAGGTAAGCTTTTGCGATTCCTTAACCTCTTCAGTGCCCATGACGAGATAGTCTCGTCATGGAGCACGGTTGCGCTGTGCCCATGACGAGACTATCTCGTCATGAACCCCGCCCGCTAATGTAACGCCCGGCACAGGGCGGGGAAAGGGCGGGGCACTGAAGGGGTTAATTGCGTTTATTAAGGAACCGCATTTAAGGAATCGCAAAAGCCTATGCATGTAGAAATCGCTATTAAAATAGCGATTTCTAAACATTCCTTAATTGCGACTCGCAAATTGTGAGTCGCAATTAAGGAATGTCTTCCCATTCATTCCTATGGGCCTAGAGGCCCATAGGAATGAATGGGAATTACATTCGCAATTTGCGATAACCCAATAGGTACTTGCAAATTGCGAATGTAATTTCAAGGGTGCAAGGGTTCCAAAAGGATACCCTGTTGCACCCCTGAAATCTGCATATGAGTACATGTTGCAGACACACATGCCCCAAGGGCATGTGTGTGTGTAAAATGGAACTTTGAAAAATGCACTTTAGTGCATTTTTCAAAGTTTTTGCAAATTACCATCAAGTACAAATTGATGATAATTAGCGAAATCGCTAAATTCTTTACTTTAATGCATTGCATTTAAGGAATCTCAATTTGCGATTCCTTAAATGCAATCGCAATTTAAGTAATCGCAATTGAGAGATTACTTAAATTGCGATTTTTGCATTTGGGATGATGCATCCCAA
Organism: Triturus cristatus; assembly: GCF_964204655.1. NCBI lineage: Eukaryota > Metazoa > Chordata > Amphibia > Caudata > Salamandridae > Triturus > Triturus cristatus. Next base: position 310,934,875 of record NC_140588.1, on the reverse strand, counting down.
ATGCAAAAATACCCGTTTGCGACCGGTTTTTCTTTTGATGCATGTCGCCCTATGTTCGTCAAAGGGAGAATAAAATGCATTTATTTCTTAATTTTTAGCTTTAATTAAATTACCTGTGTGAGTGTTGTTTTCCAAAAAATCCTGCATATTTGTTTCGATTATGGCTGGAACATGAAGTGTGACTTTGACTTCATGGTTTTAAATTATTTTCCAATTCAGAATTTGAGTGTGAAAAGAGGTGGCAAATGAAACATTTGGGCCTGAAGCTTAAAGGATGAATTTAATTTTAATAAATACTAGGGGGTATATTTACAATAACTGGCGCATCCCTGCATATCAGCAGGGATGCGCCAGTTATTGTGCGTTACAGTTCCGCCACCATGGATGCGCCGCATTTACAATGCGGCACACCATGGGGCAAAAACAGCACAAATGCGTGATGCATCTGTGCCGTAAAAGTGGCGCATTGCTGAAGTTGCGTCGCAAGCGCGACGCAGCTCCAGCAATGCTCTGGGGGGCCCTATCTTGATAATGCTGCGTCAATCCCTACGCCTGCTTCAGGCAGGCGCAGGGTTTTGACGCAGCATGGGTCTAAAAGTGACTGAGTGAAATCTTGTAGATTTCACTCAGCCACTTTTAGGAGGCGTTCCTGCGCCGGAACACCCTCCCCTGCGCAGGAACGCCTACATGTGGCACAGGGCTTTACAACGTGACACATCTCCCAGATGCGTCACGTTGTAAGTACCCCGCACCATGGTGCAGGATTTGCGCCGCTGCTGCGTCACAAAAGTGATGCAACGGCAGCGTAAATGAGCCGCAAGGGTCTTGTAAATCTGCCCCTAGATTCACAAATATAGTATGTCAATTTAAGAACTCATTTTTACACATTTTAAATGGATCGAACAATATGTTCAGATTAAAATATTTAACTGTAAAATTAACTGTAAATGTAAGTTACAAGCATAGCTACAGCTCTTCCAACCAGCATTAAAACAATGTGACCTCCGTCAGTGATTTCATTGCTATCACACACACAACTTAGAAAGATAAAACGCCACATTTGTCTGAGGACTCTCCGGGGGAAATCAAAGTGAATGTAACTGTGCATTGGTTTTGCCTGCCAACAGCATACACCACAACAAAGAGAAAGACAGGCCACTGGTTAAGAGGAGCAAACTCCCATAAAGTGTGATATCTTCAGACCCTTGTGATGTTCTTCCATTGCTCTCAAATAGTTCATGGAGGTGCTCAGAAGTTAGATGATGTTTGTTTAAGTAAAATAAGTGTCGTCATTCAGTAAAGCATTTCTTTGCTCAACCTGTTTTCTGCATGTGTTTTTGGTAATGAACTTCCATTATAAATCCCATACGGTCCCCCAAGCATATGGCAAGGGGTAATAGATCAGCCGACTTCAGCCAATAGCTCTCATGCACATGAGCAATGGCATTTTGCTTGATCACATGTGCATATTTGCCTAAACCTGATAACATCTGCATCTGCCTAAAAGGAAGTGCATTTTAGTGGCAAGGTTGGTGGGTCATTACTTAAATTTGCCAATATTTTTTCTTTTCCATTCATTATCCAATGTAATTTTTTTTTAGTAATGCTTGTATATTTAAAATCTACTTTCAGGTGACAGTGAGTCAAAGGCAGTAGTGCCTTTTATGTGAACCAATAACAATCATATTTTGCTATGCTGCATGTTAAAACCAAAAAGGGGGAAACATGGCCGGAACCATGCAATACGATTACCACGCATCCATTACAACACATACTTCTTTACCACGCATAGCTTTACCACGCAAATCTTCACAACGCATATGCCTTTACCACACATGCCTTTACAACAAAAAATAAGTATTTCGCAGGTAAGTAGAAAGCCTTTATATATTTTACATTTTACTCCCGCTTCGGTGTTTTTTATGACATGACAAGATGGCGCCTATGTTACTTATTTGTGTAACATTTGTTTTCATTGTTGTCTGTCTTTTGAGTTTACCTTATCTGCTATTATGCAGAGTGTTATGTGAGCAAGGCCGCTGTGTCTGCCGAAATGAGTATGGTGTTGAAGTAAACCATTTTCATCACAACGCTAACCTGTGTGAACGTCCTTTTTTCCTCATTGTATAGGGCATCTAATTCCTGGTGTGCTCTGCCAGCTTGAAACTCCACCCCTCATGGGTCAACGGTCCCAGCAAATAGGAGCTTATGTGTTTTGGATATATATATATATATATTATATAAATGTTAGCAATGCACTCCCGGGGTCCTCAATTTATTTGATTTAATTGGCATCAGCAGTTACATCAAACCGCCACCAATGCATTTCAACCCTTGCGCTCTTGATCACACTTGCATGTGTCCTATACATTGGAAGACTAGGATAGCCCGGAAAGGCATGGACTTCCAGTACACCTTGGGAATCTTTGTGACTGAAAATGCTGAGGACAGCCTCATGGGATAAGTTGAGTGTGTGTCCTTGATGAAATTACCTTTCATATTGATGCAACCCTATAATTGGTTGGGGGCTGGGGGCTTATTTGGTGGCTTTATGATTTATGGTGGGTAAAGGTATTTGGGTGGTATGAGTATTTTTAGGGTTTAGGTAAGGGTGGAAAGCATATTTTAAGGGTTTAGGGTGGGTGGGGTATTTGGGTGGCAGGGGTATCTTTACAGTTTAGTGTAGGGAGGGGTATTTGGGTCTCAAGGATATATTTAGGGTTTAGGGTGGGTAGGGGAATTTGGATGGCAAGGGTATTTTTAATATTTCAGATGGGTAGGGCATTTGGGTGGCAAGGGAATTTTTGGGGTTCAGGGTGGGTAAGGGTATTTGTGTGGCAAGGTTATTTTTAGGGTTTATGGTGGGTAGGAGTATTTGGGTGGCGAGTATTTTTAGGGTTCAGGGGTGTAAGTATTTAGGGGTTGAGGGTTGATAAAGTTATATATAATGGTATATAGGATCTAGCACGTTTCCTGTCATAAAACAAATTCTAGAACACTGGAGAGCTATGGCGAATAGAGACTTTAGTTACAGTACAGCAAAACCTTTTCATGACAGCCACGGAGGTGACTGGACACAAGCCAAGTTTTTCGGCTTGTATACGGTCCCTAAACACCAATGTGGTGCCAATCGGTTGTCTTCCTTATGGAGGCAAGAATCACGTTTGATTCTGCAGGCTGGCACAATCATCCCACAAGTGATGAACAATGATGAGGAATTATACTCACATTTGTATATTAACATGAAGGTCTCTCTGAATCTATGCAACTAAAGGGTGTTTTTAATACATTTGTGTCACAAATGGGTCTATAATTGTGGGTCATTCAATAATGATAGCAGATGTGAGTCGATGGATTTGACAATGCCCAAAGAAAATCGCAAGTGGTCAGAATATATAAGCATCTTGGAGAATGTTTTTATGCTTATTCCAGAGCCCAGACGTGATGACTGTTTCTTTCTGTTCCAGTTGCAAGATCAATGTGGCAAGTACAACTTGAATAACAATAGTCACCATCGTACTGTGTAACCGCACAGGAGTTGGGAGATGTTCCAGGCAACAGTCACTGATCCCTAGTCACTATAGCCAGCAGAGGTATGCTAGTATGTCTTATATGGAAAAGTAAGAGGATTAACCATAGTTACTATATCAGGGTATCCTATGGACTAAATGCCTCTACTAGCATAGACACAGGCAAAAGTATTATTAATACGATGGAACTCAATTATTGATGGAGGTACTATACCTTTATTTCACAAGCACACAATTGATTTGTTCACTTTTTGACCAAGCACTTTAATTTCCACATACTGTTCAAAGCCAACATAGAGGGCTCATAAGAATAAGGCAAATACCACCACAACACTTGGTAGATGTAGGTTACATTGTGACCATAATGAATTCTAACGAATTAAACCAACTGTTTATTGCTGCTATTGTCTGACTTTTCTGAGCCATATGTAAGTATAATTTGGTTATGTCTCACGTAACTCTGACGGATGAAATCTGTGCTAATTTAAACAGATGTGACATTCCTTTTGTTGCTAACAATGAAACTACAAATTGTCATCCACCCAATTACTGTTATGTGTTTCTTTTATGTTTATCAAAGTCGCATCATGTATGATGCCAATTTGGTCTTTAAAACAACTCGATACAAATCAATGGTCATGTGCCAAAGACCCAGTGTGTGGCCGAAACATGTTATCCCTGCCGACTTAATAAATGCCTTCGAAACTGCTGGTCAGTGTGGCTCGTGAGTTTCCACCTGAGAAGGTGAAATTCTTTCTACAGAAGGAAATTATACTTTATATATATATATATGCACAATGAACGGAATCCCAATCGCACTCTTAGAGCAATAATCACCAAACAGGTTTAATCAAAAATGGAGTTTATTGCTTCATAATCCCACTGTGATGCGTTTCACCCTCAAGGGGTGTAGTGGCTTCTTCACACAACGGGAAACACTGTGAGTAAAGGCTTATACAAAAAAAAATTCTTTCAATCATGTGCATGAAAAGAGGACTTCAGAAAATGCAGTGTAAGCGCCAATTTGAAGAGTACACTTATAATATATTAACATTCGTGTAACATTGGCACAATTCTTATGAAAACATAGGTTGCTAGAAAGTCACATGCTAATCAAAATTAAATCGGTATCTGAATGTTCCTTCTACGTTTCATAATACCTAGTGGAAAAAATCACTCCCTTCATGTGGTAATTGTCATTACTGATGCATTATGGTTGCTGTAGTCTTAATATCCCTACATGTTACCAAATATTTCTGCCCCCATTGTCTCGGCGATGCATGTGACCGTACTAATATCTTGGCATCATCTGACACTGTCAAAAGGCACTGTGTTTCGGTGTGGCCACGTGTTGTTGCCTAGTGTGCATATATTATCAAGCTTGTTAGTGCTCAAATTTGTTTGTCTATCGGTCTATTAGCATAGTACCTAATCCGGTATTGGGGGAGTTTGGAGCTAACCATAGTGGGTTCATGTGAGTGTACCATGTTTCACGACATAAAATCTCTAAATAAAGTGGTTAAACGGCCTTGCTTTTGATTGCTGTGTTATTGTGTGTCAGTGCTTTTGCCCTAGGTGTTGTGTCCTCTACCACCCATTATCCTAAATAACGTGAATTCAAAAAGAAATTAATCAAATCATATAATTGAGTGAGATCTTATCTGACACTGACACGCAGCCGAAGAAAAGGGTAGGGATCCTTATGTCACTGGTCTCAAACATAGTCCCTTCCTTCTCTCCTGTGGAAGATAAAAACATTGTAAGCTATATACAGTGAGATGAAAAACGTGCATGGCAGCATTTATGTAGGGACATAGCATGATTATTGATAATGATTGCAAAAAAGGCTCTCTGTCACTAACTAACCCTCCTGAAGGTATACGGCCATTTCTTCATCAATATTATGACCATTGGGCTGACGTGTCCCCATACCTATGATATGCCTTGATTCTCTTTGTCTAAGATTAAGGGTCCGATACCCCCTCTTCTGTGGCTAATGACCTGGTCAATAGCATAATATGACAATTTTTTATAATTTGAATAATGCTCAATCTCAAAGTGTCGTGCAATTGGATACTGCTGGTCCCTGTTTGTTATTGTCCTCATATGTTCTAGGACTCTCTTTTTTGCCATATGTTTTGTACTCCCCACGTAACTGAGGTTGCATGGGCATTCTAGGACATAGATAACGAAAGTACTGCTACATGTGAGGAATTGTTTGATACTGACCATCCTATTGGTACTTCTGCAAACACGCCCTGTGGCTGTTTCCACAGGGCTTGTTTGCACACATGTCACCTCAAGCCCCGCCCCCTCCCTTCACCACTTTGCAAACGCGCCCCCTGGCGCGTTGTAAGTTGGGGAAATAATTCCCTTTGAATACTGAGGGTCCCTGGGGGACAACTAGCCCACCAGGTGCCTCCAGTATACGCCAGGGAGCTGCATTGCAGAGAGGTGTTTCGAGGCCATGCCCCTTTTTACACCTCTCTGCAACGCAGCTCTGTGGCACTTACTGGAGGTACCTCGTCGGATAGTTGGACCCCAGGGACCCTCAGGATTCTAGGGGACTTAATCTCCCAACTTAAAACGCGCCAAGGGGCGCGCTTGCACAGTGGTGAAGGGAGGGGTGGAGCCTGAGGTGATATGTGTCCAAACACGCCCTGTGGCACGTTTAAAGTTGGGGAATTAATTCCCTTTCAATCCTGAGGCCCCTGGGCCCAACTAGCCCACCAAGTACCTCCAGTAAGCACCACAGACCTGCGTTGCAGAGAGGTGGTCCAGGAAAAGCCCCTTTTTACACCTCTCTGCAACGCAGCTCTCTGGCACTTACTGGAGGTACCTGGTGCGCTAGTTGGACCCCAGGGACCCTCAGGATTTGAGGGGACTTTATCCCCAAACTTAAAATGTGCCATGGAGCGTGTTTACACAGTGATGAAGGGAGGGGCGGGGCCTGAGGTGACCTGTGCAAACACGCCCTGTGGCGCGTTTTCAGTTGGGGAATTAATTCCCCTTCAATCCTGAGGGCCCCTGGGGGCCAACTAGCCCACCAGGTGCTTCCAGTAAGTGCCACTGTGCTGCATTGCAGAGAGGTGGTCCAGGGAATGCCCCTTTTTACACCTCTCTGCAACGCCGCTCTCTGGCGCTTGCTGGAGGTACCTGGTGGGCTAGTTGGACCCCAGGGACCCACAGGATTCAAGGGGACTTTATCCCCCAACTTAAAACGCGCCACAGGGCGTGTTTGCACACAGGTCACCTCAGGCCCCCCCTTCACCACTGTGCAAACGCGCCTCGTGGTGCGTTTTAAGAGGTAGTTTTAATCCCCCTGCCCTATTATGTACTAGGGCCTTACAGAGGAGGTCATGATAATCACAGGGGTACCCCAACGCATAGTGTTCCCTAGTGTATGTAGGTGGTTTCACTGTATTCTAAGTGTCTTTTAGCATAGCACAGGCTCTAGGCCTGGTTAGTCAGAGTCAGTTACCACCAGTACCCGTTTGAAAAAGTTGTGGGCATAGGATGATTTTGCAACAAGGCCTCTTTCTGCTCCTCTGTTGGTTCTTTCTGCACGTCTTTATTCTTCCTGCAATTTTCTTCGTCTTTGTGGACTTCTGTTGCCTCTTTCTGCATTCCTTTTGCTTCTTTCTGTGCGTTTTTTCTTCTTTCTTCACATGTCCTACCTCTGTAGGCATAGTTAGAAACAAACATTTAAAAAACCTTTGAAATTCACTGAAAAAACCATAGGTTTCAGGCACGTTATAGTTAGAAATGAGCATTTAAAAAACCTTAGAAATTCACTGAAAAAACCATAGGTTTTAGGGAAAGTTATAGTTAGTTGGACATTTCCCTTGTACGAAACCATAGAAATTCCTTGCTTATAGTTAGTTCAGCTAACTATAACTTGCGCCCCGGCAATGCACTGCTGATGATGTCACATATTACATCACTCATGACATGGTCAGTGACATCACTGATGACATCACTGATGACATCTCAAATGACATCACTGATGACATCATCCAGTGACTGTGTGTTTCTGTAAAGTTTAAATATGTTTAATATAGATAGGGAAAGGCGTATTGAAGAATGAGTGGGTGTATAAGTGTCTGAATGGATGATTTAGTAGGTGCGTGACTGACTATAATTGAGTGATTAAACTTATCTTACTGAATGCATGGGTTAGTGAGTAAACTGTGTGAATGTCTGTATCCGTCTGTCTGTTGGTGTGTAAGCGGCTGCATGGGTTTGCGAATAGCTAAATGATTGTCTATATGGGTTATTGATTGGTTGTCTGAGTATCTGTATGGGTGCCTGAGTGTTTGTGTGGGTGGGGTGTGTGTGACTGTACATAGATGTGTGAGTGGGTGATTCACTGGGTGCATGGTTTCAAAAGTGCATCTGTGATGGACTGTATGGGTGGGTGAGTGTGTGTATGGGTGTGTTACTGAGTGAATGTATATCTCAGTTGTACATGTGTTAGTAACTACATATGTGAAAGGCAGTATATATGTGTGTTGGAGTATATAAATGGCTATAAGTGAGAGTGTGTGATTGTGAGAGTGGCTGTATGGATGAGTCTGTGCTTGTATCAGTGATTGTATAAGAGCGTAAGTATGTGCTAGTATTTGTATGAGTAAGTGAGCTGGTGTGTGTATACTGTATAGGTGAGTAAATGACAGTGTGATTATTTGCATGACTGTCTAGGTGTGTGAGTACCTCTATGGATGAGTGGCGGTGTGTGAGTTTCTATATAGGTGTATGAGTGCATATGATAGTCCTGTACTGAGTGACCATAAGTATAAGTGATTGTACGGGTGAGTGAGTGGATGTGTGTGTAAACCTACAAATCAGTGAGTGGGTATGTAGTTATTGGTGTTGGAGTGTCTACGGTTTTGAGAATGGCAGTCTGTAATTTAGAGTGGGTGTATCAAAGGTTATATTAGGGTGTGAGAAGATGCATCAATTTATCACTTTGATGATGTCATCAGTGATGTCATTGAGATGTAATCAGTGATGTCATCAGTGATGTCACTGACCATGTCATGAGTGATGTAATATGTGACATCATCAGCAGTGCATATCCGGGGCGCAAGTTATAGTTAGCTGAACTAACTATAACCGGGGAATTTCTATGGTTTTGTACAAGTGAAATGTCCAACTAACTATAACGGAGGCCAGGCCCCGGGGGATGTGGTCCCCAGGGCCATAAGTGGCCCGGGAGGGGGGCCACGCGGCCCCCTCCCCCAAATTTTTTAAAACATTTTTTTTAAATGGCGCCTGGGGATGGAGTCCCCGGGGCCATAGGTGGCACAGGAGGGGGGCTATGCAGCCCCCCTCCATAAAAAAATAATTTATTTAAAAAGGGCCATACCCCGGGGAATGGGGTCCCCAGGGCAAATTATGGCCTGGGGAGGGGGGCCACGCGACCCCCTTCCCGTTTAAAAAAAAAATCAAAATTGGGGGCAGGCCCTGGGGGATGGGGTCCCCAGGGCCAAAAAAAAAGAAAAAGAAGGGGGGCTACACAGCCCCCCTTCTAAAAAACAGAGGGGGGGAAAAAAAAGGATCGGGCCGGAGGCCACGCCCCCTTCTTACACCACTCTTTCCCCTTCAATACTGGGGGTCCCTGGGGGCCAACTAGCCCACCAGGAACCTCCAGTATGCACCAGGGGGCTGCGTTACAGAAAGGTGTAACGAGGCCACGCCCCTTTTTACACCTCTCTGCAACGCAGCTCCCTGGCGCTTACTGGAGGTACCTGGTGGGCTAGTTGGCCGCCAGGGGACCTCAGGATTCAAGGGGACTTAATCTCCCAACTTAAAACGCACCATGGGGCGCGTTTGCACAATGGTGAAGGTAGGGGGCGGGGCCTGAGGTGATACTGAGCAAACACGCCCAGTGGCGCGTTTTAAGTTGGGGAATTCATTCCTTTTCAATCCAGAGGTCCCCTAGGGGACAAATAGCCCACCAGGTACCTCCACTAAGCGCCACGGAGCTGCGTTGCAGAGTGTTGTAAAAAGGGGTGTGGCCTCTGAACACCTCTCTGCAAGGCAGCTCCCTGGCGCATACTGGAGGTACCTGGTGGGCTAGTTGGCCACCATGGGACCTCAGGATTTAAGGGGACTTAATCCCCCAACTTAAAACACCCCACGGGGCGCGTTTGCACAGAGGTGAAGGTAGGGGGCGGGGCCTGAGGTGAGATCTATGCAGACACTCACTGTGGCACTTTTTAAATTGGGGAATTAATTCCTCTTCAATCCTGAGGGTCCCTGGGGACCAACTAGCCCACCAGGTACCTCCAGTAAGCGCCACGGAGCTGTGTTGCAGAGTGTTATAAAAAAGGGGCGTGACCTCTGAATACCTCTCTGCAATGCAGCTACCTAGCCCATACTGGAGGTACCTGGTGGGCTAGTTGCTAGTATATGTGACGTCGTCAGCAGTGCATTGCGGGGGCGCGAGTTATAGTTAGCTGAACTAACTATAACAGGGGAATTTCTAGGGTTTTGTACGAGGGAAATGTCCAGCTAACTATAACGCCCCTGAAACCTATGGTTTTTTCAGTGAATATATATATAATTTTATTCCTCAAAACGTTACGCATTTCGCCAAACTAATGGCTTGATCACACGCCGAGTTACCAAAGTTACGTGCATAAATAAACAATTGCAATAGACATAGGACTCTAGTTGCAAATGAGTCACTGGCCCCAGAAGCTTGTCGGCCATGTTGGACTGGGTACTGCTGTAGCTTGAGCACCCATCCTAGTATATATCGTCACTGAATAGGTGCATCTATACGTTTATAGAGCATTTTGAAAGCATGTTTTGAGTAGTACAGAAAATGTTTTGAGTAAAGTAATACAAAAACCAATACAATAAACAATCCTACCACATTTCAGATTGAAAATGATATATAGTGTCTGTAAATTCAGAATTAAGATATGTGATTCTCAAAACACACGGGCACTGTGATTTAATATGTTTCAAAACTTTAAAAGTCATGTGTCATAGGTCCAGGCAGAGTGGTGAATAGAAACGCTATATGCATTCGCCAAGTGGCCAATGTACAACATTCAACCTCCTCAACGCATGCCTTCAGTGATTAAAGGGCATTATGCTCGAGGACACTTCATAAGTGATGTAGGTATGTGCGTGTACATGCCACAAGAGTATTTATTCCAATCCAAAAAATGTATATATATATTTAAAAAATCTGCATTCGCTAAGTGGCAAAATATACCAAGTCCTATGTACTTCATAAGCATTGTTATTCCAAAAAAGTGAACATCAAATAACATAATAGTGACTCTTATCTTATTGTGAGGGCTAGCCTGAGCCCGGGTGAAGAAAAGGGTAGGGAACCCATTTAGTGACCGACTCTCCAGTGGTGGGTCCCTTCCTTTCCTCCTGTGAAAAAACAAGATAAGAGGACAAATATTAACACTTGAAATTCCTAAGATTGCACAGATTGCAGACATTACATTTAAAATGTTAAATCTTAAATTCAAATGAGGAGAGAAGCTGTAGGAAGGAATGATAAATGATATCTAAGTTTAACTTTCCAAAACTTAAAATCTGGATTTTCTAAGTTTTATATGCATATTTATTTACATATTTACAAATTTAGTAATGATAAACACAGGCATCAATGATACAGGGAGCTAAATAGTGAGATCTACCTATACTTTTTAGTTCTTATATAGGTGGGTTGCTAACTCTTCATCAAGGTTATGGCCCCCAGGGAAACGGGTTTCTAACTCAAGAATCCACTTCGATTCCCTCTTCCTGAGTGTCAATTCTCTGTTGCCGTCCCTGTGTCCCATATTGATTTGTTCTATGGCACAGAAACGCAAGAGGGATCTGTTAGATTGGTGTTTCTCCTGGAAATGCCTCGCAATAGGATAATGCAGGTCGTTATTAGTAATAGCCCTAAGGTGTTCAAGGACCCTCTTTTTCATGATGGTGCTGCCTACGTATTTGAGTCTGCACAGGCATTGTAGGATATAAATGACAAAGCAGCTGCTGCAGGTAAGAAACTGTGATATCTTCTTTTTCACAGCTGTATTGGGTATAGAGAATTCTTTAACATGGTGGCTGAACCTATACGCTCTACAATGCCCACAGGGGAAGAAACCTTTTAACCCATGAAGATAGTTTACAAAAACAGAGGTAGTGGTGTATAAACGAGTCGCACATCTGAGGAAATTAAAAAAATTATGTAGGGCTAACACAGTGAAAGAAACCAACAATTTTAGTGTCCAAAGACACACAATCCAAAAAGTAATGGTGCCACTCAGGATTACTAACACCTCACTACCAAAGGTGCAGACAAACACCAAAACCCAAAAGGGTTCGTGTTTACAGCTATATGAAACTAAGAATCCCGGCACTCTAAGGTTGCAACAAATTGGTAGGTGTATAGCCTCTGTCAATCTCTATATGTAAATTTCAAAGTTCAGTACATTCACAGGTTGAAAACCAGAGATAGATTCATACACAGAAGATTTTTTCAGAATCAAATTTTGAGAATTTAATATGTGGCAAAAGTGATTTGGCAATAAAGCTAAAAACACCATCAAACCTATTAAATTCAGGACTGAATACAGATGTAAGTAATCCCAGGAAATAAATGACCAGCAGGATGTTCATTTGGTGATTACGTGCAACAGTCCCGATGAGCAGAAACAGCCGAAACGTGTTTCGTCACATCCAGTGACTTCCTCAAGGCTTTTTAATTTTTCAAGAGAAGCTTGGTGATTCTGGATTACCCGAGTGCATGGTAAAATTAACAGGCAGGTAAGTCTTTCAAATCGTTTTCATAAAAAATAGAGAATGTCCATCATCGTATATACGTGGGCATGTAATTATCATACAAGTAATTAGCAGGACCATTCACTTGAAGATCAATGTAAAAACATTTAGTATCGTTCAAGTACTCCTGGATATGATATTTTGTTATTACGTTAGCATTGGATCACCGGGGCTATGATAAGGCCTAGAAGAACTATTTTAAACACACCGTCCTACGTCTCGGACACCAATTCACTTTACCGCATCAAAAACCCATGAAGATAAGTTTGAGGGGTTTCTGTGATGCAGTGGCGTAGCTAGGGGGGGCGGTGGGGGCGGTCTGCCCCAGGCAGCACTATTTTGGGGGTGAACAAAGGCATTCAGCTAAGGCTCGGCTTGCTTTCGTGGACGTTCGGGGACGGGCAGAGAAGGAATAGGACTCAGGCAATGTCCTCTTCTTTTTTGTGCTGGCAGCTGTCCCCCCCTCTCTTCCTATTATTCCCTCTCTTTCTGTCTTGCTCCTCACTTACTGAAAACCGTAACTTGTAGAAACGGTTCACAACCTCTTTCCTACTTTCATTTAGTTGCTTCCCTGTGAAATGGATCCAAAAAAGAAAAACACTCTTGCGGGAAATGCCCTTTTTCTGACATTTTTCTATTCCAAAGTGCAGCGGGATGGAGAGAAATAGAAGGTTTTAAATATTAAAAATAAATACATAACTAAATAAAGCAAGACAGAGTGGTTGCAAAGTGGCCAGATTGGTTTTATTCACATCCAAACACATCAGCCTCACTTTACAGACTTTGCAGTGAAGCGCTACTTTTGTTTTCTCGTCTTTCTTTGAACAGCATTGTTGTCCCCAGGTGGGGAAGTGCACCATTCCTGGAAGTACTGCAATACCTGGTTGATGGGTTGATTGGAAAACAAAATGCGTACCATGGCTCTTATTGATGTGGTGTTTTTAAACCATACTGCTTACGTTTATTAAGGATATAAGCAATGGACATTGAAACGGTTCCCTTCAGGGCCCTGTAGTCATGTCCTTAGCTTTTCCGGTAAAACCACTCGCTGATTTCTGAATAGTGAGTGAGTGAGAGATCGTTAAGGTAACCATGTTGTTTCTGCTTACATTTCACATGCTTTACTTAATCTTGCATTCCCTATGAGTGTTTGCTTTTACTTTTTTTTTTAGGCAGCATATTACTCTTATCAAGTGCATAATTTGAATTGAGCCACATCCAAGTGTTTATAGCGGGCACAATTAGGTTGTAGCTGAAGGCAGTGAGAGTTTCTCTCAGTGGGGCAGTATGGTGTTCAGTGGGGGAGAGGATGTGTCACTATGGCCAGAGCTGTCGAATTTGGAACTGGGGAACTGGGTTCAGCCTTCATGACCATTCCACCAGACCATTCTACTGACGGGGGCATATTCCCATGCTAGACCTTACAAGGCCCCACTAGACCTTACAAGGCTTGTTGTCTTAGCACAAGCAGGTGTACCCTAGTTGTGTAAATTGTGAGTTAACCTTGAAGGCCTGTCCACTACAATCCATACTGAAGTTCAATTCCAGTCTTGCGGGCAGGCCTACGAAGCAGCACACCCTAGAGCAACAGTGATCCAGTCACTGTGACTCTGTCACTGAGGTCACATGAACCTTGAGCAGGTTAGGGCGATGCGAACGGTGTGACTGCACTTGGTACCTATTTCGGGTGGGTGCGTAGTGTTTGCAAATATATTATGGTTTAAAAAAAACTTGCTGCCTCCTTCCTGGCCTCCAGCAATTTTCAGAAACAATAAAAATGTCATGATAACTTTGGTGGTTAATGTTCTTCCTAGAGAGAGATCCGAGTTTTGTCTAGTGGAATGGTTGACTCCTGGAAAGGTAGCACAGAGGTTTAATGTGCCTGCTGCAAAGAACATGTACCATGCAGATCACAAAGTGCACTGCTTTAATGGGGGGACCATGATGAATGGTCATTTAATGTCAGCTATAGATGATGGATCCCTGAACAGTGTCATGTATGTGCATGTTTGCATTGTGCTGAGGGGATTACCAGGTAATTGTTCACGCAGCTCTCTGATGGATGTCACATGCGTTTTTTCTGAGTCACCAGATAGATCATGTAGTCTGTGTGTTCTCTTTTGTACTGCCAGTCACTGCCAGTCACCGGTGTATTCAACTGTGTAGGCTTGGACCGTGTCATGTATGTGCATGTAACTTGCATGATCGAGGTAACTATTAGCAGCAATACTACGTGTCTCTCGGTCCTCTTTCAAGTGCTTGCCGTCCTTTTTCCCCCCAGCAAACCCCCCCCCCAAAGGGGCGGCAATCTGAGGGATAGCCCCGGGCACCATAAGCTCTAGCTGCGCCTCTGCTGTGATGTCACTTTTCACCAGGATGTCCCTCAAGCTCTTACCCTTCCAGTACGTGATAATTGGTATGAATAAACAGCAATATAATTGTATATGTGAGCTCTGATTAACGGATATCTTTGCCATATATACAGCACTAATGCTTTCAGTTTAAAGATTACTGTGCAAAAGCTGAGATAAATAAGGCAATGGGATTTAGTTTGAATTCATGCGCCCTCATGTTACACTTGTACATTTGCTAAAGGAATTGGTGGTTGGATATTCATGTTTTTTAGCTCGCTCAATGTTCTATTTACATCCCATAACTTTGTTTATGCCCAGTTGCTACAAATAGGGGTTGATAGTGTTGACAGAACTGAAACCTGTTTCAGGTTTCCTACTGTCAAAATGGGGAAAGGAGGCTAGCTCCTCTACAAATTAAGGGTAGGCAAATTTATGTTTTCTCTCTCTGTTTCTCAATTTCTTTTGAGCCTGTCTAAACTGTCTATGAAATAGCCATGAGACATTTAATTGGCTATTCAGTAATACTGTTTTAAACATTGTTAGCATTAATAAAATGAATAAAATATATATGCTATGTTACTGCCCATCCTGTTTGATGAAATTATGAAAGGATGAGTAGTCTAGATTGCTGCTCCCTTATTTGACCTTTAAGGGGAGCTAGATGTGAGTAGTTTTGTTTAAAATTCTCAGGTGATAACACCATTATTATTAGCTAGTCTGTGCAAATTAACTGAGAGTCCTTATTAGAGCTTATTGGAGCTGATGTTGCATAGTTTGGATTGTGAAAAGTAGAATGCAGGAAAGACCCCAAGTGATCCTTAGCAAACATTTTTGAAGAAATTATTGTTTGTCACAACATGTTCTGCTGAAGAAAATGTACCCATTATGTGGAAGTTTTTAGCTCTTTATGTAATAAGAATCACTGTTAAATTAGCAGTTTTAGATTTTCCTGTTGCTCCTATAACATGAGAGCATGGTCCTAAGCGTACAATGTAGGTGCTTTTATTAAGAGAAGTCACTTTAGAAGTGTCTGCAGTCCTGTACAAGTAATGTAAAATCTATAAGTAAAAGTGGAGAACATTTCCCCTTTTTCTTCAGGGTATTCAGATTAATAATATAGGAATACAACAATGTAAGGATTTGGAGTATGTCTGTATTGTTTTTCCCTTTTCCTCAGAATTTAGTAAATGAACAGAGACTTCCTTGGCTGCTTGGGATTGGACGTATTACTCTTGTCAGTTCACCAACGAGTTCCTTTTATACTTGCCAATAGGTCCAGGCTGTTGTTTTTTTTTACTCTCACATAGATGAAAGTGGTTCTTGGGTGCCTTGCTAATATATGGAGCGGTACAAAAGGGGGGTGGTGATGGACGGAGCATCAGAACCAATCAAACACTCACACCCAGTCAACAGATCTGGGTTTTATCCATCACCATTCTTTAGCCCTTTCTGCCACCCCAGTTCAGACATGGCCATATGCAAATCAGTCTGACCCTGTGCCTCATGGGACCAGTCCAGCCCGAACTGCCAAGCCATGCATTCCCTGGACCGGAAACAAGCTTCATAGGACCGGTTTCTGGCATTTCAGCCGTCTTCAGCCAGGCTTGCTTGAATCCAGTGGCAAAGTGAGCAAGGGACTCACGTCTGAGCATACCCTGCCAACTTATGGCGAACAAAGCGGTACAAAAAGGGGGGTGGTGATGGACGGAGCATCAGAACCAATCAAACACTCACACCCAGTCAACAGATCTGGGTTTTATCCATCACCGTTCTTTAGCCCACTCTGCCACCCCAGTTCAGACATGGCCTTATGCAAATCAGTCTGACCCTGTGCCTCATGGGAACAGTCCAGCCTGAACTGCCAAGCCATGCCTTCCCTGGACCGGAAACAAGCTTCCTAGGACCGGTTTCTGGCATTTCAGCCGTCTTCAGCCAGGCTTGCTTGAATCCAGTGGCAAAGTGAGCAAGGGACTCACGTCTGAGCATACCCTGCCAACTTATGGTGAACAAAGCGGTACAAAAGGGGGGTGGTGATGGACAGAGCATCAGAACCAATCAAACACTCACACCCAGTCAACAGATCTGGGTTTTATCCATCACCGTTCTTTAGTCCACTCTGCCACCCCAGTTCAGACATGGCCATATGCAAATCAGTCTGACCCTGTGCCTCATGGGAACAGTCCAGCCCGAACTGCCAAGCCATGCCTTCCCTGGACCGGAAACAAGCTTCCTAGGACCGGTTTCTGGCATTTCAGCCGTCTTCAGCCAGGCTTGCTTGAATCCAGTGGCAAAGTGAGCAAGGGACTCACGTCTGAGCATACCCTGCCAACTTATGGCGAACAAAGCGGTACAAAAGGGGGGTGGTGATGGACGGAGCATCAGAACCAATCAAACACTCACACCCAGTAAACAGATCTGGGTTTTATCCATCACCGTTCTTTAGCCCACTCTGCCACCCCAGTTCAGACATGGCCATATGCAAATCAGTCTGACCCTGTGCCTCATGGGAACAGTCAACCCCGAACTGCCAAGCCATGCCTTCCCTGGACCGGAAACAAGCTTCCTAGGACCGGTTTCTGGATTTCAGCCGTCTTCAGCCAGGCTTGCTTGAATCCAGTGGCAAAGTGAGCAAGGGACTCACGTCTGAGCATACCCTGCCAACTTATGGCGAACAAAGCGGTACAAAAGGGGGGTGGTGATGGACGGAGCATCAGAACCAATCAAACACTCACACCCAGTCAACAGATCTGGGTTTTATCCATCACCGTTCTTTAGCCCACTCTGCCACCCCAGTTCAGACATGGCCATATGCAAATCAGTCTGACCCTGTGCCTCATGGGAACAGTCCAGCCCGAACTGCCAAGCCATGCCTTCCCTGGACCGGAAACAAGCTTCCTAGGACCGGTTTCTGGCATTTCAGCCGTCTTCAGCCAGGCTTGCTTGAATCCAGTTGCAAAGTGAGCAAGGGACTCACGTCTGAGCATACCCTGCCAACTTATGGTGAACAAAGCGGTACAAAAGGGGGGTGGTGATGGACGGAGCATCAGAACCAATCAAACACTCACACCCAGTCAACAGATCTGGGTTTTATCCATCACCGTTCTTTAGCCCACTCTGCCACCCCAGTTCAGACATGGCCATATGCAAATCAGTCTAACCCTGTGCCTCATGGGAACAGTCCAGCCCAAACTGCCAAGCCATGTTTCCTGGACCGGAAACAAGCTTCCTAGGACCGGTTTCTGGCATTTCAGCCGTCTTCAGCCAGGCTTGCTTGAATCCAGTGGCAAAGTGAGCAAGGGACTCATGTCTGAGCATACCCTGCCAACTTATGTCGAACAAAGCGGTACAAAAGGGGGGTGGTGATGGACGGAGCATCAGAACCAATCAAACACTCAAACCCAGTCAACAGATCTGGGTGTTATCCATCACCGGTCTTTAGCCCACTCTGCCACCCGAGTTCAGACATGGCCATATGCAAATCAGTCTGACCCTGTGCCTCATGGGAACAGTCCAGCCCGAACTGCCAAGCCATGCCTTCCCTGGACCGGAAACAAGCTTCCTAGGACCGGTTTCTGGCATTTCAGCCGTCTTCAGCCAGGCTTGCTTGAATCCAGTTGCAAAGTGAGCAAGGGACTCACGTCTGAGCATACCCTGCCAACTTATGGTGAACAAAGCGGTACAAAAGGGGGGTGGTGATGGACGGAGCATCAGAACCAATCAAACACTCACACCCAGTCAACAGATCTGGGTTTTATCCATCACCGTTCTTTAGCCCACTCTGCCACCCCAGTTCAGACATGGCCATATGCAAATCAGTCTGACCCTGTGCCTCAGGGGAACAGTCCAGCCCAAACTGCCAAGCCATGTTTCCTGGACCGGAAACAAGCTTCCTAGGACCGGTTTCTGGCATTTCAGCCGTCTTCAGCCAGGCTTGCTTGAATCCAGTGGCAAAGTGAGCAAGGGTCTCACGTCTGAGCATACCCTGCCAACTTATGGCGAACAAAGCGGTACAAAAGGGGGGTGGTGATGGACGGAGCATCAGAAACAATCAAACACTCACACCCAGTCAACAGATCTGGGTTTTATCCATCACCGTTCTTTAGCCCACTCTGCCACCCCAGTTCAGACATGGAAATATGCAAATCAGTCTGACCCTGTGCCTAATGGGAACAGTCCAGCCCGAACTGCCAAGCCATGCCTTCCCTGGACCGGAAACAAGCTTCCTAGGACCGGTTTCTGGCATTTCAGTCGTCTTCAGCCAGGCTTGCTTGAATCCAGTGGCAAAGTGAGCAAGGGACTCACGTCTGAGCATACCCTGCCAACTTATGGCGAACAAAGCGGTACAAAAGGGGGGTGGTGATGGGCGGAGCATCAGAACCAATCAAACACTCAAACCCAGTCAACAGATCTGGGTTTTATCCATCACCGTTCTTTAGCCCACTCTGCCACCCCAGTTCAGACATGGCCATATGCAAATCAGTCTGACCCTGTGCCTCATGGGAACAGTCCAGCCCGAACTGCCAAGCCATGCCTTTCCTGGACCGGAAACAAGCTTCCTAGGACCGGTTTCTGGCATTTCAGCCGTCTTCAGCCAGGCTTGCTTGAATCCAGTGGCAAAGTGAGCAAGGGACTCACGTCTGAGCATACCCTGCCAATTTATGGCGAACAAAGCGGTACAAAAGGGGGGTGGTGATGGACGGAGCATCAGAACCAATCAAACACTCACACCCAGTCAACAGATCTGGGTTTTATTCATCACCGTTCTTTAGCCCACTCTGCCACCCCAGTTCAGAAATGGCCATATGCAAATCAGTCTGACCCTGTGCCTCATGGGAACAGTCCAGCCCGAACTGCCAAGCCATGCCTTCCTGGACCGTAAACAAGCTTCCAAGGACCGGTTTCTGGCATTTCAGCCGTCTTCAGCCAGGCTTGCTTGAATCCAGTGGCAAAGTGAGCAAGGGACTCACATCTGAGCATACCCTGCCAACTTATGGCGAACAAAGCGGTACAAAAGGGGGGTGGTGATGGACGGAGCATCAGAACCAATAAACTTTCACACCCAGTCAACAGATCTGGGTTTTATCCATCACCGTTCTTTAGCCCACTCTGCCACCCAGGTTCAGACATGGAAATATGCAAATCAGTCCAGCCCGAACTGCCAAGCCATGCCTTCCCTGGACTGGAAACAAGCTTCCTAGGACCGGTTTCTGGCATTTCAGCCGTCTTCAGCCAGGCTTGCTTGAATCCACTGGCAAAGTGAGCAAGGGACTCACTTCTGAGCATACCCTGCCAACTTTTTGGCGAACAAAGCGGTACAAAAGGAGGGTGGTGATGGACGGAGCATCAGAACCAATCAAACACTCACACCCAGTCAACAGATCTGGGTTTTATCCATCACCGTTCTTTAGCCCACTCTGCCACCCCAGCTCAGACATGGCCTTATGCAAATCAGTCTGACCCTGTTCCTCATGGGAAGAGTCCAGCCCGAACTGCCAAGCCATGCCTTCCCTGGACCGGAAACAAGCTTCCTAGGACCGGTTTCTGGCATTTCAGCCGTCTTCAGCCAGGCTTGCTTGAATCCACTGGCAAAGTGAGCAAGGGACTCACGTCTGAGCATACCCTGCCAACTTTTTGGCGAACAAAGCGGTACAAAAGGAGGGTGGTGATGAACGGAGCATCAGAACCAATCAAACACTCACACCCAGTCAACAGATCTGTGTTTTATCCATCACCGTTCTTTAGCCCACTCTGCCACCCCAGTTCAGACATGGCCTTATGCAAATCAGTCTGACCCTGTTCCTCATGGGAACAGTCCAGCCCGAACTGCCAAGCCATGCCTTCCCTGGACCGGAAACAAGCTTCCTAGGACCGGTTTCTGGCATTTCAGCCGTCTTCAGCCAGGCTTGCTTGAATCAAGTGGCAAAGTGAGCAAGGGACTCACGCCTGAGCATACCCTGCCAACTTATGGCGAACAAAGCGGTACAAAAGGGGGGTGGTGATGGACGGAGCATCAGAACCAATCAAACACTCACACCCAGTCAACAGATCTGGGTTTTATCCATCACCGTTCTTTAGCCCACTCTGCCACCCCAGTTCAGACATGGCCATATGCAAATCAGTCTAACCCTGTGCCTCATGGGAACAGTCCAGCCCAAACTGCCAAGCCATGTTTCCTGGACCGGAAACAAGCTTCCTAGGACCGGTTTCTGGCATTTCAGCCGTCTTCAGCCAGGCTTGCTTGAATCCAGTGGCAAAGTGAGCAAGGGACTCATGTCTGAGCATACCCTGCCAACTTATGTCGAACAAAGCGGTACAAAAGGGGGGTGGTGATGGACGGAGCATCAGAACCAATCAAACACTCAAACCCAGTCAACAGATCTGGGTGTTATCCATCACCGGTCTTTAGCCCACTCTGCCACCCGAGTTCAGACATGGCCATATGCAAATCAGTCTGACCCTGTGCCTCATGGGAACAGTCCAGCCCGAACTGCCAAGCCATGCCTTCCCTGGACCGGAAACAAGCTTCCTAGGACCGGTTTCTGGCATTTCAGCCGTCTTCAGCCAGGCTTGCTTGAATCCAGTTGCAAAGTGAGCAAGGGACTCACGTCTGAGCATACCCTGCCAACTTATGGTGAACAAAGCGGTACAAAAGGGGGGTGGTGATGGACGGAGCATCAGAACCAATCAAACACTCACACCCAGTCAACAGATCTGGGTTTTATCCATCACCGTTCTTTAGCCCACTCTGCCACCCCAGTTCAGACATGGCCATATGCAAATCAGTCTGACCCTGTGCCTCAGGGGAACAGTCCAGCCCAAACTGCCAAGCCATGTTTCCTGGACCGGAAACAAGCTTCCTAGGACCGGTTTCTGGCATTTCAGCCGTCTTCAGCCAGGCTTGCTTGAATCCAGTGGCAAAGTGAGCAAGGGTCTCACGTCTGAGCATACCCTGCCAACTTATGGCGAACAAAGCGGTACAAAAGGGGGGTGGTGATGGACGGAGCATCAGAAACAATCAAACACTCACACCCAGTCAACAGATCTGGGTTTTATCCATCACCGTTCTTTAGCCCACTCTGCCACCCCAGTTCAGACATGGAAATATGCAAATCAGTCTGACCCTGTGCCTAATGGGAACAGTCCAGCCCGAACTGCCAAGCCATGCCTTCCCTGGACCGGAAACAAGCTTCCTAGGACCGGTTTCTGGCATTTCAGTCGTCTTCAGCCAGGCTTGCTTGAATCCAGTGGCAAAGTGAGCAAGGGACTCACGTCTGAGCATACCCTGCCAACTTATGGCGAACAAAGCGGTACAAAAGGGGGGTGGTGATGGGCGGAGCATCAGAACCAATCAAACACTCAAACCCAGTCAACAGATCTGGGTTTTATCCATCACCGTTCTTTAGCCCACTCTGCCACCCCAGTTCAGACATGGCCATATGCAAATCAGTCTGACCCTGTGCCTCATGGGAACAGTCCAGCCCGAACTGCCAAGCCATGCCTTTCCTGGACCGGAAACAAGCTTCCTAGGACCGGTTTCTGGCATTTCAGCCGTCTTCAGCCAGGCTTGCTTGAATCCAGTGGCAAAGTGAGCAAGGGACTCACGTCTGAGCATACCCTGCCAATTTATGGCGAACAAAGCGGTACAAAAGGGGGGTGGTGATGGACGGAGCATCAGAACCAATCAAACACTCACACCCAGTCAACAGATCTGGGTTTTATTCATCACCGTTCTTTAGCCCACTCTGCCACCCCAGTTCAGAAATGGCCATATGCAAATCAGTCTGACCCTGTGCCTCATGGGAACAGTCCAGCCCGAACTGCCAAGCCATGCCTTCCTGGACCGTAAACAAGCTTCCAAGGACCGGTTTCTGGCATTTCAGCCGTCTTCAGCCAGGCTTGCTTGAATCCAGTGGCAAAGTGAGCAAGGGACTCACATCTGAGCATACCCTGCCAACTTATGGCGAACAAAGCGGTACAAAAGGGGGGTGGTGATGGACGGAGCATCAGAACCAATAAACTTTCACACCCAGTCAACAGATCTGGGTTTTATCCATCACCGTTCTTTAGCCCACTCTGCCACCCAGGTTCAGACATGGAAATATGCAAATCAGTCCAGCCCGAACTGCCAAGCCATGCCTTCCCTGGACTGGAAACAAGCTTCCTAGGACCGGTTTCTGGCATTTCAGCCGTCTTCAGCCAGGCTTGCTTGAATCCACTGGCAAAGTGAGCAAGGGACTCACTTCTGAGCATACCCTGCCAACTTTTTGGCGAACAAAGCGGTACAAAAGGAGGGTGGTGATGGACGGAGCATCAGAACCAATCAAACACTCACACCCAGTCAACAGATCTGGGTTTTATCCATCACCGTTCTTTAGCCCACTCTGCCACCCCAGCTCAGACATGGCCTTATGCAAATCAGTCTGACCCTGTTCCTCATGGGAAGAGTCCAGCCCGAACTGCCAAGCCATGCCTTCCCTGGACCGGAAACAAGCTTCCTAGGACCGGTTTCTGGCATTTCAGCCGTCTTCAGCCAGGCTTGCTTGAATCCACTGGCAAAGTGAGCAAGGGACTCACGTCTGAGCATACCCTGCCAACATTTTGGCGAACAAAGCGGTACAAAAGGAGGGTGGTGATGAACGGAGCATCAGAACCAATCAAACACTCACACCCAGTCAACAGATCTGTGTTTTATCCATCACCGTTCTTTAGCCCACTCTGCCACCCCAGTTCAGACATGGCCTTATGCAAATCAGTCTGACCCTGTTCCTCATGGGAACAGTCCAGCCCGAACTGCCAAGCCATGCCTTCCCTGGACCGGAAACAAGCTTCCTAGGACCGGTTTCTGGCATTTCAGCCGTCTTCAGCCAGGCTTGCTTGAATCAAGTGGCAAAGTGAGCAAGGGACTCACGCCTGAGCATACCCTGCCAACTTATGGCGAACAAAGCGGTACAAAAGGGGGGTGGTGATGGACGGAGCATCAGAACCAATCAAACACTCACACCCAGTCAACAGATCTGGGTTTTGTCCATCACCGTTCTTTAGCCCACTCTGCCACCCCAGTTCAGACATGGCCATATGCAAATCAGTCTGACCCTGTGCCTCATGGGAACAGTCCTGCCCGAACTGCCACGCCATGCCTTCCTGGACCGGAAACAAGCTTCCTAGGACCGGTTTCTGGCATTTCAGCCGTCTTCAGCCAGGCTTGCTTGAATCCAGTGGCAAAGCGAGCAAGGGTCTCACGTCTGAGCATACCCTGCCAACTTATGGCGAACAAAGCGGTACAAAAGGGGGGTGGTGATGGACGGAGCATCAGAAGCAATAAACTTTCACACCCAGTCAACAGATCTGGGTTTTATCCATCACCGTTCTTTAGCCCACTCTGCCACCCAGGTTCAGACATGGAAATATGCAAATCAGTCTGACCCTGTGCCTAATGGGAACAGTCCAGCCCGAACTGCCAAGCCATGCCTTCCCTGGACCGGAAACAAGCTTCCTACGACCAGTTTCTGGCATTTCAGCCGTCTTCAGCCAGGCTTGCTTGAATCCAGTGGCAAAGTGAGCAAGGGACTCACGTCTGAGCATACCCTGCCAACTTATGGCGAACAAAGCGGTACAAAAGGGGGGGTGGTCATGGACGGAGCATCAGAACCAATCAAACACTCACACCCAGTCAACAGATCTGTGTTTTATCCGTCACCGTTCTTTAGCCCACTCTGCCACCCCAGATCAGACATGGCCATATGCAAATCAGTTTGACCCTGTGCCTCATGGGTACAGTCCAGCCCGAACTGCCAAGCCATGCCTTCCCTGGACCGGAAACAAGCTTCCTAGGACCGGTTTCTGGCATTTCAGCCGTCTTCAGCCAGGCTTGCTTGAATCCAGTGGCAAAGTGTGCAAGGGACTCACGTCTGAGCATACCCTGCCAACTTATGGCGAACAAAGCGGTACAAAAGGGGGGTGGTGATGGACGGAGCATCAGAACCAATCAAACACTCAAACCCAGTCAACAGATCTGGGTTTTATCCATCACCGTTCTTTAGCCCACTCTGCCACCCCAGTTAAGACATGGCCATATGCAAATCAGTCTGACCCTGTGCCTCATGGGAACAGTCCAGCCCAAACTGCCAAGCCATGCCTTCCCTGGACCGGAAACAAACTTCCTAGGACCGGTTTCTGGCATTTCAGCCATCTTCAGCCAGGCTTGCTTGAATCCAGTGGCAAAGTGAGCAAGGGACTCACGTCTGAGCATACCCTGCCAACTTATGGCGAAGAAAGCGGTACAAAAGGGGGGTGGTGATGGACGGAGCATCAGAACCAATCAAACACTCACACCCAGTCAACAGATCTGGGTTTTATCCATCACCGTTCTTTAGCCCACTCTGCCACCCCAGTACAGACATGGAAATATGCAAATCAGTCTGACCCTGTGCCTCATGGGAACAGTCCAGCCCGAACTGCCAGGTCATGCTTTCCCTGGACCGGAAACGAGCTTCCTAGGACCGGTTTCTGGCATTTCAGCCGTCTTCAGCCAGGCTTGCTTGAATCCAGTGGCAAAGCGAGCAAGGGACTCACGTCTGAGCATACCCTGCCAACTTATGGCAAACAAAGCAGTACAAAAGGGGGGTGGTGATGGACGGGGCATCAGAACCAATCAAACACTCACACCCAGTCAACAGATCTGGGTTTTATCCGTCACCGTTCTTTAGCCCACTCTGCCACCCCAGTTCAGACATGGCCATATGCAAATCAGTCTGACCCTGTGCCTCATGGGAACAGTCCAGCCCGAACTGCCAAGCCATGCCTTCCTGGACCGGAAACAAGCTTCCAAGGACCGGTTTCTGGCATTTCAGCCGTCTTCAGCCAGGCTTGCTTGAATCCAGTGGCAAAGTGAGCAAGGGACTCACATCTGAGCATACCCTGCCAACTTATGGCGAACAAAGCGGTACAAAAGGGGGGTGGTGATGGACGGAGCATCAGAACCAATAAACTTTCACACCCAGTCAACAGATCTGGGTTTTATCCATCACCGTTCTTTAGCCCACTCTGCCACCCAGGTTCAGACATGGAAATATGCAAATCAGTCCAGCCCGAACTGCCAAGCCATGCCTTCCCTGGACTGGAAACAAGCTTCCTAGGACCGGTTTCTGGCATTTCAGCCGTCTTCAGCCAGGCTTGCTTGAATCCACTGTCAAAGTGAGCAAGGGACTCACTTCTGAGCATACCCTGCCAACTTTTTGGCGAACAAAGCGGTACAAAAGGAGGGTGGTGATGGACGGAGCATCAGAACCAATCAAACACTCACACCCAGTCAACAGATCTGGGTTTTATCCATCACCGTTCTTTAGCCCACTCTGCCACCCCAGCTCAGACATGGCCTTATGCAAATCAGTCTGACCCTGTTCCTCATGGGAACAGTCCAGCCCGAACTGCCAAGCCATGCCTTCCCTGGACTGGAAACAAGCTTCCTAGGACCGGTTTCTGGCATTTCAGCCGTCTTCAGCCAGGCTTGCTTGAATCCACTGGCAAAGTGAGCAAGGGACTCACTTCTGAGCATACCCTGCCAACTTTTTGGCGAACAAAGCGGTACAAAAGGGGGGTGGTGATGGACGGAGCATCAGAACCAATCAAACACTCACACCCAGTCAACAGATCTGGGTTTTATCCATCACCGTTCTTTAGCCCACTCTGCCACCCCAGTTCAGACATGGCCATATGCAAATCAGTCTGACCCTGTGCCTCATGGGAACAGTCCAGCCCAAACTGCCAAGCCATGTTTCCTGGACCGGAAACAAGCTTCCTAGGACCGGTTTCTGGCATTTCAGCCGTCTTCAGCCAGGCTTGCTTGAATCCAGTGGCAAAGTGAGCAAGGGACTCACATCTGAGCATACCCTGCCAACTTATGGCGAACAAAGCGGTACAAAAGGGGGGTGGTGATGGACGGAGCATCAGAACCAATAAACTTTCACACCCAGTCAACAGATCTGTGTTTTATCCATCACCGTTCTTTAGCCCACTCTGCCACCCAGGTTCAGACATGGAAATATGCAAATCAGTCCAGCCCGAACTGCCAAGCCATGCCTTCCCTGGACTGGAAACAAGCTTCCTAGGATCGGTTTCTGGCATTTCAGCCGTCTTCAGCCAGGCTTGCTTGAATCCACTGGCAAAGTGAGCAAGGGACTCACTTCTGAGCATACCCTGCCAACTTTTTGGCGAACAAAGCGGTACAAAAGGAGGGTGGTGATGGACGGAGCATCAGAACCAATCAAACACTCACACCCAGTCAACAGATCTGGGTTTTATCCATCACCGTTCTTTAGCCCACTCTGCCACCCCAGCTCAGACATGGCCTTATGCAAATCAGTCTGACCCTGTTCCTCATGGGAAGAGTCCAGCCCGAACTGCCAAGCCATGCCTTCCCTGGACCGGAAACAAGCTTCCTAGGACCGGTTTCTGGCATTTCAGCCGTCTTCAGCCAGGCTTGCTTGAATCCACTGGCAAAGTGAGCAAGGGACTCACGTCTGAGCATACCCTGCCAACTTTTTGGCGAACAAAGCGGTATAAAAGGAGGGTGGTGATGGACGGAGCATCAGAACCAATCAAACACTCACACCCAGTCAACAGATCTGGGTTTTATCCATCACCGTTCTTTAGCCCACTCTGCCACCCCAGTTCAGACATGGCCTTATGCAAATCAGTCTGACCCTGTTCCTCATGGGAACAGTCCAGCCCGAACTGCCAAGCCATGCCTTCCCTGGACCGGAAACAAGCTTCCTAGGACCGGTTTCTGGCATTTCAGCCGTCTTCAGCCAGGCTTGCTTGAATCAAGTGGCAAAGTGAGCAAGGGACTCACGCCTGAGCATACCCTGCCAACTTATGGCGAACAAAGCGGTACAAAAGGGGGGTGGTGATGGACGGAGCATCAGAACCAATCAAACACTCACACCCAGTCAACAGATCTGGGTTTTGTCCATCACCGTTCTTTAGCCCACTCTGCCACCCCAGTTCAGACATGGCCATATGCAAATCAGTCTGACCCTGTGCCTCATGGGAACAGTCCAGCCCGAACTGCCACGCCATGCCTTCCTGGACCGGAAACAAGCTTCCTAGGACCGGTTTCTGGCATTTCAGCCGTCTTCAGCCAGGCTTGCTTGAATCCAGTGGCAAAGCGAGCAAGGGTCTCACGTCTGAGCATACCCTGCAAACTTATGGCGAACAAAGCGGTACAAAAGGGGGGTGGTGATGGACGGAGCATCAGAAGCAATAAACTTTCACACCCAGTCAACAGATCTGGGTTTTATCCATCACCGTTCTTTAGCCCACTCTGCCACCCAGGTTCAGACATGGAAATATGCAAATCAGTCTGACCCTGTGCCTAATGGGAACAGTCCAGCCCGAACTGCCAAGCCATGCCTTCCCTGGACCGGAAACAAGCTTCCTACGACCAGTTTCTGGCATTTCAGCCGTCTTCAGCCAGGCTTGCTTGAATCCAGTGGCAAAGTGAGCAAGGGACTCACGTCTGAGCATACCCTGCCAACTTATGGCGAACAAAGCGGTACAAAAGGGGGGGTGGTCATGGACGGAGCATCAGAACCAATCAAACACTCACACCCAGTCAACAGATCTGTGTTTTATCCGTCACCGTTCTTTAGCCCACTCTGCCACCCCAGATCAGACATGGCCATATGCAAATCAGATTGACCCTGTGCCTCATGGGTACAGTCCAGCCCGAACTGCCAAGCCATGCCTTCCCTGGACCGGAAACAAGCTTCCTAGGACCGGTTTCTGGCATTTCAGCCGTCTTCAGCCAGGCTTGCTTGAATCCAGTGGCAAAGTGTGCAAGGGACTCACGTCTGAGCATACCCTGCCAACTTATGGCGAACAAAGCGGTACAAAAGGGGGGTGGTGATGGACGGAGCATCAGAACCAATCAAACACTCAAACCCAGTCAACAGATCTGGGTTTTATCCATCACCGTTCTTTAGCCCACTCAGCCACCCCAGTTAAGACATGGCCATATGCAAATCAGTCTGACCCTGTGCCTCATGGGAACAGTCCAGCCCAAACTGCCAAGCCATGCCTTCCCTGGACCGGAAACAAACTTCCTAGGACCGGTTTCTGGCATTTCAGCCATCTTCAGCCAGGCTTGCTTGAATTCAGTGGCAAAGTGAGCAAGGGACTCACGTCTGAGCATACCCTGCCAACTTATGGCGAAGAAAGCGGTACAAAAGGGGGGTGGTGATGGACGGAGCATCAGAACCAATCAAACACTCACACCCAGTCAACAGATCTGGGTTTTATCCATCACCGTTCTTTAGCCCACTCTGCCACCCCAGTACAGACATGGAAATATGCAAATCAGTCTGACCCTGTGCCTCATGGGAACAGTCCAGCCCGAACTGCCAGGTCATGCTTTCCCTGGACCGGAAACGAGCTTCCTAGGACCGGTTTCTGGCATTTCAGCCGTCTTCAGCCAGGCTTGCTTGAATCCAGTGGCAAAGCGAGCAAGGGACTCACGTCTGAGCATACCCTGCCAACTTATGGCAAACAAAGCAGTACAAAAGGGGGGTGGTGATGGACGGAGCATCAGAACCAATCAAACACTCACACCCAGTCAACAGATCTGGGTTTTATCCGTCACCGTTCTTTAGCCCACTCTGCCACCCCAGTTCAGACATGGCCATATGCAAATCAGTCTGACCCTGTGCCTCATGGGAACAGTCCAGCCCGAACTGCCAAGCCATGCCTTCCCTGGACCGGAAACAAGCTTCCTAGGACCAGTTTCTTGCATTTCAGCCGTCTTCAGCCAGGCTTGCTTGAATCCAGTGGCAAAGTGAGCAAGGGAATCACGTCTGACCATACCCTGCCAAATTATGGCGAACAAAGCGGTAGAAAAGGGAGGTGGTGATGGACAGAGCATCAGAACCAATCAAACACTCACACCCAGTCAACAGATCTGGGTTTTATCCATCACCGTTCTTTAGCCCACTCTGCCAACCCAGTTCAGACATGGCCATATGCAAATCAGTCTGACCCTGTGCCTCATTGGAACAGTCCAGCCCGAACTGCCAAGCCATGCCTTCCCTGGACCGGAAACAAGCTTCCTAGGACCGGTTTCTGGCATTTTAGCCGTCTTCAACCAGGCTTGCTTGAATCCAGTGGCAAAGTGTACAAGGGACTCACGTCTGAGCATATCCTGCCAACTTATGGCGAACAAAGCGGTACAAAAGGGGGGTGGTGATGGACGGAGCATCAGAACCAATCAAACACTCACACCCAGCCAACAGATCTGGGTTTTATCCATCACCGTTCTTTAGCCCACTCTGCCACCCCAGTTCAGACATGGTCATATGCAAATCAGTCTGATCTTGTGCCTCATGGGAACAGTCCAGCCCGAACTGCCAAGCCATGCCTTCCCTGGACCGGAAACAAGCTTCCTAGGACTGGTTTCTGGCATTTCAGCCGTCTTCAGCCAGGCTTGCTTGAATCCAGTGGCAAAGTGAGCAAGGGACTCACGTCTGAGCATACCCTGCCAACTTATGGCGACCAAAGCGGTACAAAAGGGGGGTGGTGATGGACGGAGCATCAGAACCAATCAAACACTCACAGCCAGTCAACAGATCTGGGTTTTATCCATCACCGTTCTTTAGCCCACTCTGCCACCCCAGTTCAGACATGGCCATATGCAAATCAGTCTGACCCTGTGCCTCATAAGGAACAGTCCAGCCCGAACTGCCAAGCCATGCCTTCCCTGGACCGGAAAAAAGCTTCCTAGGTCCGGTTTCTGGCATTTCAGCCGTCTTCAGCCAGGCTTGCTTGAATCCAGTGGCAAAGTGGGCAAGGGACTCACGTCTAAGCATACCCTGCCAACTTATGGCGAACAAAGCGGTACAAAAGGGGGGTGGTGATGAACGGAGCATCAGAACCAATCAAACACTCACACCCAGTCAACAGATCTGGGTTTTATCCATCACCATTCTTTAGCCCACTCTGCCACCCCAGTTCAGACATGGCCATGTGCAAATCAGTCTGACCCTGTGCCTCATGGGAACAGTCCAGCCCGAACTGCCAAGCCATGCCTTCCTGGACCGGAAACAAGGTTCCTAGGACCGGTTTCTGGCATTTCAGCCGTCTTCAGCCAGGCTTGCTTGAATCCAGTGGCAAAGCGAGCAAGGGTCTCACGTCTGAGCATACCCTGCCAACTTATGGCGAACAAAGCGGTACAAAAGGGAGGTGGTGATGGACGGACCATCAGAACCAATCAAACACTCACACCAAGTCAACAGATCTTGGTTTTATCCATCACCATACTTTAGCCCACTCTGCCACCCCAGTTCAGACATGGAAATATGCAAATCAGTCTGACCCTGTGCCTCATGGGAACAGTCCAGCCCGAACTGCCAAGCCATGCCTTCCCTGGACCGGAAACAAGCCTCCTAGGACCGGTTTCTGGCATTTCAGCCATCTTCAGCCAGGCTTGCTTGAATCCAGTGGCAAAGTGAGCAAGGGAATTACGTCTGACCATACCCTGCCAACTTATGGCGAACAAAGCGGTAGAAAAGGGAGGTGGTGATGGACGGAGCATCAGAACCAATCAAACACTCACACCCAGTCAACAGATCTGGGTTTTATCCATCACCGTTCTTTAGCCCACTCTGCCACCCCAGTTCAGACATGGCCATATGCAAATCAGTCTGACCCTGTGCCTCATAAGGAACAGTCCAGCCCGACCTGCCAAGCCATGCCTTCCCTGGACCGTAAACAAGCTTCCTAGGTCCGGTTTCTGGCATTTCAGCCGTCTTCAGCCAGGCTTGCTTGAATCCAGTGGCAAAGTGAGCAAGGGACTCACGTCTGAGCATACCCTGCCAACTTATGGCGAACAAAGCGGTACAAAAGGGGGGTGGTGATGGACGGAGCATCAGAACCAATCAAACACTCACACCCAGTCAACAGATCTGGGTTTTATCCATCACCGTTCTTTAGCCCACTCTGCCACCCCAGTTCAGACATGGCCATATGCAAATCAGTCTGACCCTGTGCCTCATGGTAACAGTCCAGCCCGAACTGCCAAGCCATGCCTTCCCTGGACCGGAAACAAGCTTCCTAGGACCGGTTTCTGGCATTTCAGCCGTCTTCAGCCAGGCTTGCTTGAATCCAGTGGCAAATTGAGCAAGGGACTCACGTTTGAGCATACCCTGCCAACTTATTGCGAAGAAAGCGGTACAAAATGGGGGTGGTGATGGACGGAGCATCAGAACCAATCAAACACTCACACCCAGTCAACAGATCTGGGTTTTATCCATCACCGTTCTTTAGACCACTATGCCACCCCAGTTCAGACATGGCCATATGCAAATCAGTCTGACCCTGTGCCTCATGGGAACAGTCCAGCCCGAACTGCCAAGCCATGCCTTCCCTGGACCGGAAACAAGCTTCCTAGGACCGGTTTCTGGCATTTCAGCCGTCTTCAGCCAGGCTTGCTTGAATCCAGTGGCAAAGTGTGCAAGGGACTCACGTCTGAGCATACCCTGCCAACTTATGGCGAACAAAGCGGTACAAAAGGGGGGTGGTGATGGACGGAGCATCAGAACCAATCAAACACTCAAACCCAGTCACCAGATCTGGGTTTTATCCATCACCGTTCTTTAGCCCACTCTGCCACCCCAGTTAAGACATGGCCATATGCAAATCAGTCTGACCCTGTGCCTCATGGGAACAGTCCAGCCCAAACTGCCAAGCCATGCCTTCCCTGGACCGGAAACAAACTTCCTAGGACCGGTTTCTGGCATTTCCGCCATCTTCAGCCAGGCTTGCTTGAATCCAGTGGCAAAGTGAGCAAGGGACTCACGTCTGAGCATACCCTGCCAACTTATGGCGAAGAAAGCGGTACAAAAGGGGGGTGGTGATGGACGGAGCATCAGAACCAATCAAACACTCACACCCAGTCAACAGATCTGGGTTTTATCCATCACCGTTCTTTAGCCCACTCTGCCACCCCAGTACAGACATGGAAATATGCAAATCAGTCTGACCCTGTGCCTCATGGGAACAGTCCAGCCCGAACTGCCAGGTCATGCTTTCCCTGGACCGGAAACGAGCTTCCTAGGACCGGTTTCTGGCATTTCAGCCATCTTCAGCCAGGCTTGCTTGAATCCAGTGGCAAAGCGAGCAAGGGACTCACGTCTGAGCATACCCTGCCAACTTATGGCAAACAAAGCAGTACAAAAGGGGGGTGGTGATGGACGGAGCATCAGAACCAATCAAACACTCACACCCAGTCAACAGATCTGGGTTTTATCCGTCACCGTTCTTTAGCCCACTCTGCCACCCCAGTTCAGACATGGCCATATGCAAATCAGTCTGACCCTGTGCCTCATGGGAACAGTCCAGCCCGAACTGCCAAGCCATGCCTTCCCTATACCGGAAACAAGCTTCCTAGGACCAGTTTCTTGCATTTCAGCCGTCTTCAGCCAGCCTTGCTTGAATCCAGTGGCAAAGTGAGCAAGGTACTCACGTCAGAGCATACCCTGCCAATTTATGGCGAACAAAGCGGTACAAAAAGGGGGGTGGTGATGGACAGAGCATCAGAACCAATCAAACACTCAAACCCAGTCAACAGATCTGGGTTTAATCCATCACCGTTCTTTAGCCCACTCTGCCACCCCAGTTCAGACATGGCCATATGCAAATCAGTCTGACCCTGTGCCTCATGGGAACAGTCCAGCCCGAACTTCCAAGCCATGCCTTCCCTGGACCGGAAACAAGCCTCCTAGGACCGGTTTCTGGCATTTCAGCCGTCTTCAGCCAGGCTTGCTTGAATCCAGTGGCAAAGTGAGCAAGGGAATCACGTCTGACCATACCCTGCCAAATTATGGCGAACAAAGCGGTAGAAAAGGGAGGTGGTGATGGACGGAGCATCAGAACCAATCAAACACTCACACCCAGTCAACAGATCTGGGTTTTATCCATCACCGTTCTTTAGCCCACTCTGCCAACCCAGTTCAGACATGGCCATATGCAAATCAGTCTGACCCTGTGCCTCATTGGAACAGTCCAGCCCGAACTGCCAAGCCATGCCTTCCCTGGACCGGAAACAAGCTTCCTAGGACTGGTTTCTGGCATTTTAGCCGTCTTCAACCAGGCTTGCTTGAATCCAGTGGCAAAGTGTACAAGGGACTCACGTCTGAGCATATCCTGCCAACTTATGGCGAACAAAGCGGTACAAAAGGGGGGTGGTGATGGACGGAGCATCAGAACCAATCAAACACTGACACCCAGTCAACAGATCTGGGTTTTATCCATCACCGTTCTTTAGCCCACTCTGCCAACCCAGTTCAGACATGGCCATATGCAAATCAGTCTGACCCTGTGCCTCATTGGAACAGTCCAGCCCGAACTGCCAAGCCATGCCTTCCCTGGACCGGAAACAAGCTTCCTAGGACTGGTTTCTGGCATTTTAGCCGTCTTCAACCAGGCTTGCTTGAATCCAGTGGCAAAGTGTACAAGGGACTCACGTCTGAGCATATCCTGCCAACTTATGGCGAACAAAGCGGTACAAAAGGGGGGTGGTGATGGACGGAGCATCAGAACCAATCAAACACTCACACCCAGCCAACAGATCTGGGTTTTATCCATCACCGTTCTTTAGCCCACTCTGCCACCCCAGTTCAGACATGGTCATATGCAAATCAGTCTGATCTTGTGCCTCATGGGAACAGTCCAGCCCGAACTGCCAAGCCATGCCTTCCCTGGACCGAAAACAAGCTTCCTAGGACTGGTTTCTGGCATTTCAGCCGTCTTCAGCCAGGCTTGCTTGAATCCAGTGGCAAAGTGAGCAAGGGACTCACGTCTGAGCATACCCTGCCAACTTATGGCGAACAAAGCGGTACAAAAGGGGGGTGGTGATGGACGGAGCATCAGAACCAATCAAACACTCACACCCAGTCAACAGATCTGGGTTTTATCCATCACCGTTCTTTAGCCCACTCTGCCACCCCAGTTCAGACATGGCCATATGCAAATCAGTCTGACCCTGTGCCTCATAAGGAACAGTCCAGCCCGAACTGCCAAGCCATGCCTTCCCTGGACCGGAAAAAAGCTTCCTAGGTCCGGTTTCTGGCATTTCAGCCGTCTTCAGCCAGGCTTGCTTGAATCCAGTGGCAAAGTGGGCAAGGGACTCACGTCTAAGCATACCCTGCCAACTTATGGCGAACAAAGCGGTACAAAAGGGGGGTGGTGATGAACGGAGCATCAGAACCAATCAAACACTCACACCCAGTCAACAGATCTGGGTTTTATCCATCACCGTTCTTTAGCCCGCTCTGCCACCCCAGTTCAGACATGGCCATATGCAAATCAGTCTGACCCTGTGCCTCATGGGAACAGTCCAGCCCGAACTGCCAAGCCATGCCTTCCCTGGACCGGAAACAAGCTTCCTAGGACCTGTTTCTGGCATTTCAGCCGTCTTCAGCCAGGCTTGCTTGAATCCAGTGGCAAATTGAGCAAGGGACTCACGTTTGAACATACCCTGCCAACTTATGGCGAACAAAGCGGTACAAAAGGGGGGTGGTGATGGACGAAGCATTAGAACCAATCAAACACTCACACCCAGTCAACAGATCTGGGTTTTATCCATCACCATTCTTTAGCCCACTCTGCCACCCCAGTTCAGACATGGCCATGTGCAAATCAGTCTGACCCTGTGCCTCATGGGAACAGTCCAGCCCGAACTGCCTAGCCATGCCTTCCTGGACCGGAAACAAGCTTCCTAGGACCGGTTTCTGGCATTTCAGCCGTCTTCAGCCAGGCTTGCTTGAATCCAGTGGCAAAGCGAGCAAGTGTCTCACGTCTGAGCATACCCTGCCAACTTATGGCGAACAAAGCGGTACAAAAGGGAGGTGGTGATGGACGGACCATCAGAACCAATCAAACACTCACACCCAGTCAACAGATCTTGGTTTTATCCATCACCATACTTTAGCCCACTCTGCCACCCCAGTTCAGACATGGAAATATGCAAATCAGTCTGACCCTGTGCCTCATGGGAACAGTCCAGCCCGAACTGCCAAGCCATGCCTTCCCTGGACCGGAAACAAGCCTCCTAGGACCGGTTTCTGGCATTTCAGCCATCTTCAGCCAGGCTTGCTTGAATCCAGTGGCAAAGTGAGCAAGGGAATTACGTCTGACCATACCCTGCCAACTTATGGCGAACAAAGCGGTACAAAAGGGAGGTGGTGATGGACGGAGCATCAGAACCAATCAAACACTCACACCCAGTCAACAGATCTGGGTTTTATCCATCACCGTTCTTTAGCCCACTCTGCCACCCCAGTTCAGACATGGCCATATGCAAATCAGTCTGACCCTGTGCCTCATGGTAACAGTCCAGCCCGAACTGCCAAGCCATGCCTTCCCTGGACCGGAAACAAGCTTCCTAGGACCGGTTTCTGGCATTTCAGCCGTCTTCAGCCAGGCTTGCTTGAATCCAGTGGCAAATTGAGCAAGGGACTCACGTTTGAGCATACCCTGCCAACTTATTGCGAAGAAAGCGGTACAAAATGGGGGTGGTGATGGACGAAGCATTAGAACCAATCAAACACTCAAACCCAGTCAACAGATCTGGGTTTTATCCATCACCATTCTTTAGCCCACTCTGCCACCCCAGTTCAGACATGGCCATATGCAAATCAGTCTGACCCTGTTCCTCATGGGAACAGTCCAGCCCGAACTGCCAAGCCATGCCTTCCCTGGACCGGAAACAAGCTTCCTAGGACCGGTTTCTGGCATTTCAGCTGTCTTCAGTCAGGCTTGCTTGAATCCAGTGGCAAAGTGAGCAAGGGACTCACGTCTGAGCATACCCTGAAACTTATGGCGAACAAAGCGGTACAAAAGAGGGGTGGCGATGGACGGAGCATCAGAACCAATCAAACACTCACACCCAGTCAACAGATCTGGGTTTTATCCATCACCGTTCTTTAGCCCACTATGCCACCCCAGTTCAGACATGGCCATATGCAAATCAGTCTGACCCTGTGCCTCATGGAAACAGTCCAGCCCGAACTGCCAAGCCATGCCTTCCCTGGATCGGAAACAAGCTTCCTAGGACTGGTTTCTGGCATTTCAGCCGTCTTCAGCCAGGCTTGCTTGAATCCAGTGGCAAAGTGTGCAAGGGACTCACGTCTGAGCATACCCTGCCAACTTATGGCGAAGAAAGCGGTACAAAAGGGGGGTGGTGATGGACGGAGCATCAGAACCAATCAAACACTCACACCCAGTCAACAGATCTGGGTTTTATCCATCACCGTTCTTTAGCCCACTCTGCCACCCCAGTACAGACATGGAAATATGCAAATCAGTCTGACCCTGTGCCTCACGGGAACAGTCCAGCCCGAACTGCCAGGTCATGCTTTCCCTGGACCGGAAACGAGCTTCCTAGGACCGGTTTCTGGCATTTCAGCCGTCTTCAGCCAGGCTTGCTTGAATCCAGTGGCAAAGCGAGCAAGGGACTCACGTCTGAGCATACCCTGCCAACTTATGGCAAACAAAGCAGTACAAAAGGGGGGTGGTGATGGACGGAGCATCAGAACCAATCAATCACTCACACGCAGTCAACAGATCTGGGTTTTATCCGTCACCGTTCTTTAGCCCACTCTGCCACCCCAGTTCAGACATGGCCATATGCAAATCAGTCTGACCCTGTGCCTCATGGGAACAGTCCAGCCCGAACTGCCAAGCCTTGCCTTCCCTGGACCGGAAACAAGCTTCCTAGGACCAGCTTCTTGCATTTCAGCCGTCTTCAGCCAGCCTTGCTTGAATCCAGTGGCAAAGTGAGCAAGGGACTCACGTCTGAGCATACCCTGCCAACTTATGGCGAACAAAGCGGTACAAAAAGGGGGGTGGTGATGGACAGAGCATCAGAACCAATCAAACACTCAAACCCAGTCAACAGATCTGGGTTTTATCCATCACCGTTCTTTAGCCCACTCTGCCACCCCAGTTCAGACATGGCCATATGCAAATCAGTCTGACCCTGTGCCTCATGGGAACAGTCCAGCCCGAACTGCCAAGCCATGCCTTCCCTGGACCGGAAACAAGCCTCCTAGGACCGGTTTCTGGTATTTCAGCCGTCTTCAGCCAGGCTTGCTTGAATCCAGTGGCAAAGTGAGCAAGGGAATCACGTCTGACCATACCCTGCCAAATTATGGCGAACAAAGCGGTAGAAAAGGGAGGTGGTGATGGACGGAGCATCAGAACCAATCAAACACTCACACCCAGTCAACAGATCTGGGTTTTATCCATCACCGTTCTTTAGCCCACTCTGCCAACCCAGTTCAGACATGGCCATATGCAAATCAGTCTGACCCTGTGCCTCATTGGAACAGTCCAGCCCGAACTGCCAAGCCATGCCTTCCCTGCACCGGAAACAAGCTTCCTAGGACTGGTTTCTGGCATTTTAGCCGTCTTCAACCAGGCTTGCTTGAATCCAGTGGCAAAGTGTACAAGGGACTCACGTCTGAGCATATCCTGCCAACTTATGGCGAACAAAGCGGTACAAAAGGGGGGTGGTGATGGACGGAGCATCAGAACCAATCAAACACTCACACCCAGCCAACAGATCTGGGTTTTATCCATCACCGTTCTTTAGCCCACTCTGCCACCCCAGTTCAGACATGGTCATATGCAAATCAGTCTGATCTTGTGCCTCATGGGAACAGTCCAGCCCGAACTGCCAAGCCATGCCTTCCCTGGACCGGAAACAAGCTTCCTAGGACTGGTTTCTGGCATTTCAGCCGTCTTCAGCCAGGCTTGCTTGAATCCAGTGGCAAAGTGAGCAAGGGACTCACGTCTGAGCATACCCTGCCAACTTATGGCGAACAAAGCGGTACAAAAGGGGGGTGGTGATGGACGGAGCATCAGAACCAATCAAACACTCACACCCAGTCAACAGATCTGGGTTTTATCCATCACCGTTCTTTAGCCCACTCTGCCACCCCAGTTCAGACATGGCCATATGCAAATCAGTCTGACCCTGTGCCTCATAAGGAACAGTCCAGCCCGAACTGCCAAGCCATGCCTTCCCTGGACCGGAAAAAAGCTTCCTAGGTCCGGTTTCTGGCATTTCAGCCGTCTTCAGCCAGGCTTGCTTGAATCCAGTGGCAAAGTGGGCAAGGGACTCACGTTTGAACATACCCTGCCAACTTATGGCGAACAAAGCGGTACAAAAGGGGGGTGGTGATGGACGAAGCATTAGAACCAATCAAACACTCACACCCAGTCAACAGATCTGGGTTTTATCCATCACCATTCTTTAGCCCACTCTGCCACCCCAGTTCAGACATGGCCATGTGCAAATCAGTCTGACCCTG
Organism: Triturus cristatus; assembly: GCF_964204655.1. Lineage (NCBI taxonomy): Eukaryota > Metazoa > Chordata > Amphibia > Caudata > Salamandridae > Triturus > Triturus cristatus. The sequence continues at coordinate 310,895,827 of NC_140588.1, read as the reverse complement.
TGCCTCATGGGAACAGTCCAGCCCGAACTGCCAAGCCATGCCTTCCTGGACCGGAAACAAGCTTCCTAGGACCGGTTTCTGGCATTTCAGCCGTCTTCAGCCAGGCTTGCTTGAATCCAGTGGCAAAGCGAGCAAGGGTCTCACGTCTGAGCATACCCTGCCAACTTATGGCGAACAAAGCGGTACAAAAGGGAGGTGGTGATGGACGGACCATCAGAACCAATCAAACACTCACACCCAGTCAACAGATCTTGGTTTTATCCATCACCATACTTTAGCCCACTCTGCCACCCCAGTTCAGACATGGAAATATGCAAATCAGTCTGACCCTGTGCCTCATGGGAACAGTCCAGCCCGAACTGCCAAGCCATGCCTTCCCTGGACCGGAAACAAGCCTCCTAGGACCGGTTTCTGGCATTTCAGCCATCTTCAGCCAGGCTTGCTTGAATCCAGTGGCAAAGTGAGCAAGGGAATTACGTCTGACCATACCCTGCCAACTTATGGCGAACAAAGCGGTAGAAAAGGGAGGTGGTGATGGACGGAGCATCAGAACCAATCAAACACTCACACCCAGTTAACAGATCTGGGTTTTATCCATCACCGTTCTTTAGCCCACTCTGCCACCCCAGTTCAGACATGGCCATATGCAAATCAGTCTGACCCTGTGCCTCATAAGGAACAGTCCAGCCCGAACTGCCAAGCCATGCCTTCCCTGGACCGTAAACAAGCTTCCTAGGTCCGGTTTCTGGCATTTCAGCCGTCTTCAGCCAGGCTTGCTTGAATCCAGTGGCAAAGTGAGCAAGGGACTCACGTCTGAGCATACCCTGCCAACTTATGGCGAACAAAGCGGTACAAAAGGGGGGTGGTGATGGACGGAGCATCAGAACCAATCAAACACTCACACCCAGTCAACAGATCTGGGTTTTATCCATCACCGTTCTTTAGCCCACTCTGCCACCCCAGTTCAGACATGGCCATATGCAAATCAGTCTGACCCTGTGCCTCATGGTAACAGTCCAGCCCGAACTGCCAAGCCATGCCTTCCCTGGACCGGAAACAAGCTTCCTAGGACCGGTTTCTGGCATTTCAGCCGTCTTCAGCCAGGCTTGCTTGAATCCAGTGGCAAATTGAGCAAGGGACTCACGTTTGAGCATACCCTGCCAACTTATTGCGAAGAAAGCGGTACAAAATGGGGGTGGTGATGGACGAAGCATTAGAACCAATCAAACACTCAAACCCAGTCAACAGATCTGGGTTTTATCCATCACCATTCTTTAGCCCACTCTGCCACCCCAGTTCAGACATGGCCATATGCAAATCAGTCTGACCCTGTTCCTCATGGGAACAGTCCAGCCCGAACTGCCAAGCCATGCCTTCCCTGGACCGGAAACAAGCTTCCTAGGACCGGTTTCTGGCATTTCAGCTGTCTTCAGTCAGGCTTGCTTGAATCCAGTGGCAAAGTGAGCAAGGGACTCACGTCTGAGCATACCCTGCCAACTTATGGCGAACAAAGCGGTACAAAAGAGGGGTGGTGATGGACGGAGCATCAGAACCAATCAAACACTCACACCCAGTCAACAGATCTGGGTTTTATCCATCACCGTTCTTTAGCCCACTATGCCACCCCAGTTCAGACATGGCCATATGCAAATCAGTCTGACCCTGTGCCTCATGGGAACAGTTCAGCCCGAACTGCCAAGCCATGCCTTCCCTGGACCGGAAACAAGCTTCCTAGGACCGGTTTCTGGCATTTGAGCTGTCTTCAGCCAGTCTTGTTTGAATCCAGTGGCAAAGTGAGCAAGGGACTCACGTCTGAGCATACCCTGCCAACTTATGGCGAACAAAGCGGTACAAAAGGGGGGTAGTGATGAACGGAGCATCAGAACCAATCAAACACTCACACCCAGTCAACAGATCTGGGTTTAATGCATCACCATTCTTTAGCCCACTCTGCCACCCCAGTTCAGACATGGCCATATGCAAATCAGTCTGACCCTGTGCCTCATGGGAACAGTCCAGCCCGAACTGCCAAGCCATGCCTTCCCTGGACCGGAAACAAGCTTCCTAGGACCGGTTTCTGGCATTTCAGCCGTCTTCAGCCAGGCTTGTTTGAATCCAGTGGCAAAGTGAGCAAGGGACTCACGTCTGAGCATACCCTGCCAACTTATGGTGAACAAAGCGGTACAAAAGGGGGGTAGTGATGGACGGAGCATCAGAACCAATCAAACACTCAAACCCAGTCAACAGATCTGGGTTTTATCCATCACCATTCTTTAGCCCACTCTGCCACCCCAGTTCAGACATGGCCATATGCAAATCAGTCTGACCCTGTTCCTCATGGGAACAGTCCAGCCCGAACTGCCAAGCCATGCCTTCCCTGGACCGGAAACAAGCTTCCTAGGACCGGTTTCTGGCATTTCAGCTGTCTTCAGTCAGGCTTGCTTGAATCCAGTGGCAAAGTGAGCAAGGGACTCACGTCTGAGCATACCCTGCCAACTTATGGCGAACAAAGCGGTACAAAAGAGGGGTGGTGATGGACGGAGCATCAGAACCAATCAAACACTCACACCCAGTCAACAGATCTGGGTTTTATCCATCACCGTTCTTTAGCCCACTATGCCACCCCAGTTCAGACATGGCCATATGCAAATCAGTCTGACCCTGTGCCTCATGGGAACAGTTCAGCCCGAACTGCCAAGCCATGCCTTCCCTGGACCGGAAACAAGCTTCCTAGGACCGGTTTCTGGCATTTGAGCTGTCTTCAGCCAGTCTTGTTTGAATCCAGTGGCAAAGTGAGCAAGGGACTCACGTCTGAGCATACCCTGCCAACTTATGGCGAACAAAGCGGTACAAAAGGGGGGTAGTGATGAACGGAGCATCAGAACCAATCAAACACTCACACCCAGTCAACAGATCTGGGTTTAATGCATCACCATTCTTTAGCCCACTCTGCCACCCCAGTTCAGACATGGCCATATGCAAATCAGTCTGACCCTGTGCCTCATGGGAACAGTCCAGCCCGAACTGCCAAGCCATGCCTTCCCTGGACCGGAAACAAGCTTCCTAGGACCGGTTTCTGGCATTTCAGCCGTCTTCAGCCAGGCTTGTTTGAATCCAGTGGCAAAGTGAGCAAGGGACTCACGTCTGAGCATACCCTGCCAACTTATGGTGAACAAAGCGGTACAAAAGGGGGGTAGTGATGGACGGAGCATCAGAACCAATCAAACACTCACACCCAGCCAACAGATCTGGGTTTTATCCATCACCGTTCTTTAGCCCACTCTGCCACCCCAGTTCAGACATGGTCATATGCAAATCAGTCTGATCTTGTGCCTCATGGGAACAGTCCAGCCCGAACTGCCAAGCCATGCCTTCCCTGGACCGGAAACAAGCTTCCTAGGACTGGTTTCTGGCATTTCAGCCGTCTTCAGCCAGGCTTGCTTGAATCCAGTGGCAAAGTGAGCAAGGGACTCACGTCTGAGCATACCCTGCCAACTTATGGCGAACAAAGCGGTACAAAAGGGGGGTGGTGATGGACGGAGCATCAGAACCAATCAAACACTCAAACCCAGTCAACAGATCTGGGTTTTATCCATCACCTCCAGTAAGCACCACTGAGCTGCGTTGCAGAGAGGTGGTCCAGGAAAAGCCCCTTTTTACACCTCTCTGCAACGCAGCTCTGTGGCACTTACTGGAGGTACCTGGGGCCCGATTCACAGAACTAACTTAAGACAAAATCCTAAATTTACTACCATTTGGTATTCACAGAAGGCACTTACTCATTTTGGTATTCACAGAAGGCACTTACTCATTTCGGTATTCACAGAAGTTAGGAGTCCTAACTTTAGGACTCCTAAATGCCTTCTGTGAATACCGAAAGTCTTAAAATTAGGATTTTTCTCAGTTTATTAGTAGTATAGTTAGGACTCCTAACTTTAGGACTCCTAAATGCCTTCTGTGAATACCGAAAGTCTTAAAATTAGGATTTTTCTCAATTTAGTAGTAGTAAAGTTAGGACTCCTAACTTTAGGACTCCTAAATGCCTTCTGTGAATACCGAAAGCCTTAAAATTAGGATTTTTCTCAGTTTAGTAGTAGTATAGTTAGGACTCCTAACTTTAGGACTCCTAATGCCTTCTGTGAATACCGAAAGCCTTACAATAAGGATTTTTCTCAATTTAGTAGTAGTAAAGTTAGGACTCCTAACTTTAGGACTCCTAAATGCCTTCTGTGAATACCGAAAGCCTTAAAATTAGGATTTTTCTCAGTTTAGTAGTAGTAAAGTTAGGAGTCCTAAGGACTCCTAAACTGAGAAAAATCCTAACTTTAAGACTTTCGGTATTCACAGAAGGCATTTAGGAGTCCTAAAGTTAGGACTCCTAACTTCTGTGAATACCGAAATGAGTAACTGCCTTCTGTGAATACCAAAATGAGTAAGTGCCTTCTGTGAATACCAAAATGGTAGTAAATTTAGGATTTTGTCTTAAGTTAGTTCTGGGAATCGGGCCCGTGGTGCGCTAGTTGGACCCCAGGGGCCCTCAGGATTTGAGGGGACTTTATCCCCAAAGTTAAAATGTGCCATGGGGAGTGTTTACACAGTGGTGAAGGGAGGGGCGGGGCCTGAGGTGACCTGTGCAAACACGCCCTGTGGCGCGTTTTCAGTTGGGGAATTAATTCCCCTTCAATCCTGAGGGCCCCTGGGGGCCAACTAGCCCACCAGGTGCTTCCAGTAAGTGCCACTGCGCTGCATTGCAGAGAGGTGGTCCAGGGCATGCCCCTTTTTACACCTCTCTGCAACGCCGCTCTGTGGCGCTTGCTGGAGGTACCTGGTGGGCTAGTTGGACCCCAGGGACCCACAGGATTCAAGGGGACTTTATCCCCCAACTTAAAACGCGCCACAGGGCGTGTTTGCACACGTCACCTCAGGCCCCGTCCTCTCCCTTCCCCACTGTGTAAACACCCCCTGTCACCGTTTTAAGCTGGGAGATTAAGTCCCCTTGAATCCTGAGGGTCCCTAGGGTCCAACTAGACCACTAGGTACCTCCAGTAAGCACCACAGAGCTGCGTTACGGAGAGATGTAAAAAGGGGCACGGCCTAGACCACCTCTCTGCAACGCAGCGCAGTGGCACTTACTGGAAGCACCTGGTGGGCTATTTGGCCCCCAGGGTCCCTTAGGATTGAAGGGGAATTATTTCCCCAACTTAAAACGCGCCACAGGGCTTGTTTGCACACGTTAACTCAGGCCCCGTCCCCTCCCTTCACCACTGTGTAAACGCCCTGTGGCCGTTTTTAGTTGGGAGATTAAGTTCATTTGAATCCTGAGGGTCCCCAGGGTCCAACTAGCCCACTAGGTACCTCCAGTAAGCGCCACAGAGCTGCGTTGCAGAGAGGTGTAAAAAGTGGCACGGCCTGGACCACCTCTCTGCAACGCAGCTCAGTGGCGCTTACTGGAAGCACCTGGTGGGCTTGTTAGCCCCCAGGGGCCCTCAGGAATGAAGGGGAATTATTTCCCCAACTTAAAACGCGCCATAGGGCGTGTTTGCTCATGTCACCTCAGGCCCCGTCCCCTCCCTTCCCCACTGTGTAAACACACCGTGTGGCCGTTTTTTAAGTTTTGGAGATTAAGTCCCCTTGAATCCTGAGGGTCCCTATGGGCAAAATAGCCCACTAGGTACGTCCAGTAAGCGCCATTGCAGAGAGGTGTAAAACTGGGCACGGCCTGCACCACCTCTCTGCAACGCAGAGCAGTGGCGCTTACTGGAAGCACCTGGTGGGCTAGTTGGCCCCCAGGGTCCCTCAGGATTGAAAGGGAATTATTTCCCCAACTTAAAACGCGCCACAGGGGGTGTTTGCACACGTCACCTCAGGCCCCGTCCCCTCCCTTCACCACTGTGTAAACGCGCCCTGTGGCCGTTCTAAGTTGAGAGATTAAGTCCCCTTGAATCCTAAGGGTCCTTAGGGTCAAACTAGCCCACTAGGTACCTCCAGTAAGCGCCACAGAGCTGCGTTGCATAGAGGTGTAAAAAGGGTAGTGGCCTCAGAACACCTGTCTGCAACGCAGCTCCCTGGCGCATACTGGAGATACCTGTTGGGCTAGTTGGCCCTCAGGGACCCTCAGTATTGAAGGGGAATTAATTCCCCAACTTACAACTGGCCAGGGGATGCGTTTGCAGAGTGCTGCAAGGAGGGGGCATGGCCTCCGGCGCGATGCCGGTCTTTTATTTATTTAATTTTTTTTAAGAAGGAGGGCTGTGTGGCCCACCTTCTTTTTCTAATTTATTGGCCCTGGGGACCCCATCCCCCAGGGCCTGCACCCTAATTTGTTTTGTTAAAAAAAAAAAAATTGGCCCTCCGGGTCATGGCCTTTTTTTTTTTTTTTAGGAGGGGGGGCTGCGTTGCCTCCCTCCTCAGGCCACTTATGGCCCCGGGGACCCCATCCCCCGGGGCCGTCCTTTGTTTTTTATTAATTTAAAAAAATATATATTTATAAAAACACCTAGGACATGCTGGACAAACCGTATGTACCTATCACCATGACGATTTGCGTGATATTAATTAAAAGGCGACTATGCATACAATGAATCCACGTGGAATGTATTTACACCGCTAATGAAGCTCTGACGTGTCTGAAGCCCTACCGTGCCTAATCCCGGCGCCCCCGCCGGTGGGTACTCTCCAAGTAGACACCCTTCTCGTTTATTTATACAAATATGGGTAGCTATTGACGGGCACATTTAATACACACGCACACCAAGCCATTCAAAGGGGATTTGACAAAAATTCGACCAAACTATGCAAGAAACCCCCCTCACGGTTAATAAAACAAACATCCACCACCAGATGTGTAATACTTTTTGTTTTACTCTCTGTAAGGGAGACGAACCTCACTTGAGAGTCACAGCGTGCTCCTGGCTGAGCCCAATGCTGTGCTACACCCACCAGTGCCCGCCGAGTGCCACACACCTCTGTGTTGTATTCCACCAGCTAGTGCGTATGCAATGACACTCTCTAGCCCATGTGCACTGTAACACCACCCCGTGAATATATCATGCCACACTTGCCTTCGCACGGGTTATATTGCCCCATCTAACGTGCCTTCCTCGATGCCTATGTTATAACGCACAGCGCTATGCCATACATATTACAATCTGGGATCCATATCTTTGTCACAGTGCATATGCAACGTTACACTCCCCAGCACATATTTTATATTACAACTTTAGAGACTAGTTAGGTTACACAACACTGCCCAGTGCATATTACACTTCAAGGTGCATATCACGTAGCACGCGCTAGTGGCTGTGCTATCTCGCGCTCTCCTATGAATCTGTCATTGCGCACAATGTACTACATATTATATTTCACGCCCCGGTTCATCTTACATCACACTTTTTGGTACATAGTTTATACCATATACTATATCTAGTTTTCATTTTCAATCGTGCTCTCAGGACTATGTTCTATATAACACTGCATCCACCTACCCTCTGCCAAGTGAGCCCGGAGTCACAGTCACAAACGTCCTCTTATTCGTGAATAAAAGTGAGATTATGCTGCATACTTGTTCATATTTTAAGTAGTTCGCACAGACACACATTTTAAAAACAATAAAGTTCCTAATACCCACCTTCTCTGAACAGTTAGCTTGCTGCCCGATCAACCTCCTCCCTATCCTCTGTTGTCTGAATCCATGGACTAGCCTCCTCCCTCCTGCCATGCATGGTCTGATGTGCTGCCACTGCCCTCCATTTAGCATGATGTACCAGTCCACTCCTCCTGCCCTCCATTGCCCAATTCTATGGCCCATCATTGACCTCCTGCTTAGCCTCTGTGATTAGCTTGCTGCCCCTATTCTCCTTCCCCCTGCCCTCCGATGTCTTTGTGCATGCCTGTGCTCCATCCTTTTTGCCCACCATGTTCCATGGGCCTGCCACTACTATTTACTCTGAGTGTTCTGTTGAGCTGCCACTCCCCTCCCACCTGCCTAGCATTGTCAGATGACTGTAACCTGTCCCTGCCACCTCCACCCTGCCTGTCCACATGCCATGACCCTATCCCCTTCCTCCTGTCCTCCATGGTCCATTTTACTGCCACACCCTTCTGCCCTCCCTGGTCTGTTGTGCTGCAACTGCTCCTGCCTGCCCCACGCGGTCTGTTGTGATGCCCCTTCCCCTGAACTCTCTTGTCTGTGCCCAGGTCCTGACCCTCCCTTCTATCCTCCATGGTCCTTTGTGCATGCCCCTGCACCCTCCTTCTTGCCCATCATAGCCATTGTGCTGCCACTAACCCTCCTGCTTGCCATGCATGGTCTTCTGTGCTGCCATGGCCCCTCCCACCTTCCCTGTGTGGTCAGCTAGCTGCCCCTGACCCACTTCCACCTTCCCTGCATGGTCTGTGTGTATGCCATCATAGTCTCATTGTTGCTCTCCATGGTGTGTCTTGTTTCTAGTGCCCATCCTGCCTGACCTCCATGGTCATCTTGCTGCTCCTGCCCTGCCCCCTTGCCCCCAGACCTCTGTTTCCATGTGCAAACCCCTATTCCCTCCCTCCTGGCTTGTCTGTTCCATTGTAATGCCCCTGATCCATCCCTCCTACCCTTTATGGTCTGCTATGCTGCAGCTTTCTCTCCTGTCTGTCCATTATGGTCAGCTAGCTACCATTGCCTCTTTCCCCTCTGTTCTCTGTTGTCCATGTGCATGGTCCTGTCCCCTCCCTATTGCTTGCTATGGATTGTTGTGCTGCACTCCATCCCGCATGCCCTGTGTGGTGTATTGTGCTGCTGCAAACCCTGATGCCTGCCCTGTAGGGTCAGTTTGGTGCACCTCTCCATGTCCATCCTGTCCTCTGTTATCCGAGTCCATGTCCCTACCCAAATTCCTCCTGCCTACCATGATCCAATGTACCATACTTGCGAACATTTGGAACTTGGTAAGAGGGCGATTTTTAAAAAAAACTGGGGTATTGATTTTCCCTTTTGAGTTACATTGAAAAAGAGGAGATTGTATACAGGAGACAGATCAAATAAAGCCTATTTGAGCTTAAAAACAGTGGACGTTTCCTGGCTGAAACGGGTCTGTTGGCATGTCTGGTTGTACTACCACTGCCTCTTCCTTCTGCCCACAATGGTCTATTATATTGCCACAGCCTCTCTTGCCAGTCCTGTATTGTTGGTTTGTTGCACCTGTCCCCCTTTCCACTGCCCTCCATAGTCTGTTGTGCTGCCACTGCCCTTCCTGCCTGCCCAGTGTGGTCAAATTGTTGCCTCTGCACTCTCCTACCTGCCTTCAATTTTCAGAGTCCGTGCCCCTGGCCTCTGCCTCTCAACAGTATCCCAATGAACAACTAGATTGTTAACATTCGATATTTATTACAAAAGTGTGGAACGCCTGCGTCATCTTGATGTAATCAAAACTGTAATACCTAGAGCATTTCCTTTCGACATTACATATATGAGAGCGTCTTATTTGCATCAAAATTATGGTTAGTGCTCTAAAAAACAAAAATGAGGACATATTTTCTGAGTTTTCAAATAGCGACAAAGAAATTTTAAATTATTTGTAATCTTTATGTTTTTTTATCCAGTTGACCACTTGATTAAATGTTGCACCTAGGGGAGAGGATGTGGTGTTACTTCCAGAGCTGAAGACTTTGCAACTGGGGAACCAGGTTGGAATTTCTGCTTCTGCTCAACATTATGTGATTCTGGTCAAATCACTTAATCTCCCCATGTCTACAATCAAAATGAATTTGATCTTGTGTGATGTAACCAATGCTCATGTAAAGCACTCCAATACCTGAGAAGTCTGCACTATATAAAACTGCAAATACACAAAAAATAAGTGTTTTGCACACTTCTGTCATTGGGCTACATGTGGGCTACATCTGGGTGATATTTGTGCTGCATTTGGGCTCTTTTGTCTCTGGTGGCCATCTTGGGAGATTTATTTGGTATGAAGTTTCCTAATTTCCTCATTTACTGCAGTCTCCTCAGTAGGAAATGCTTTCAGTTTTTTACTTTGATTCCATCAAGAAGGTATTCAGATATGTCACACATTAGCCATAAATTCTGAATGTTAGCACTCTAGTTGCTCATTAGATCACTGTTGTAAAGCTACTGCTCACCACGGAAGTCTGCTGCTGGTAGTAAAAGTGCATGTTTCAGTTTGCATATCAGAATTTTTTAATGAAATAGAAGAGGATTTGAGAAGTCATTCAAAATGTACCCTAATTTTTCTTTCTTCAGCACAATCATAATTTCTATGGCAAAATGAACCCCCCCATTCTGTTCCTTTTTAAATTAAATGTTTTAAGTGTTACCAGTTTATTCCAATCAAGATGGTTTCAGGTGTGCCATACTTTTGTCATAAGTAAGACAGTAAGCGCTCTAGTTGTTCGTAAGAACACTCTGGGACATTCTGTCATTGGGCTATACTTGGGCTACATCTGGGTGATATTTGGGCTACATTTGGGCTCTTTTGTCTCTGGTGGCCATCTTGGGAGATTTATTTGTTATTAAGTTTCCTAATTTCCGCATTTACTCCAGTCTCCTCAGTAGGAAATACTTTCAGTTTTTTATTTTGGTTCCATCAAGAAGGCATTCAGATGTGTCACACATTTGCCATAAATTCTGAATGTTAGCACTCTAGTTGCTCATTAGATCACTGTAGTAAACCTACTGCTCACCAGGGAAGTCTGCTGCTGGTATTCAAAGTGCATGTTTCAGTCTGCATGTCAGAATTTTTTTATGAAATAGAAGAGGATTTGAGAAGTCAAAATGTGCCCTAATATTTCTTTCTGCAGCACTAATCATAATTTCTATGGCAAAATGAACCCCCTCATTTTGTTCCTTTATAAATTAAATGTTTTAAGTGTTACCACTTTATTCCAATCAAGATGGCTTCAGGTGTGCCATACTTTTGTCATTAGTAAGACTATTAACGCTCTAGTTGTTCGTTAGAACACTCTGGGACATTCTGTCATTGGGCTATACTTGGGCTACATCTGGGTGATATTTGGGCTACATTTGGGCTCTTTTGTCTCTGGTAGCCATTTTGGGAGACTTATTTGTTATGAAGTTAACTTCCTCATTTACAACAGTCTCCTCAGTAGGAAATACTTTCAGTTTTTTACTGTGATTCCATCAAGAAGGCATTCAGATGTGTCACACATTTGCCATAAATTCAGAATGTTACCACTCTAGTTGCTTATTAGATCACTGTAGTAAAGCTACTGCTCACCAGGGAAGTCTGCTGCTGGTATTGAAAGTGCATGTATGAGTCTGCATGTCAGAGTTTTTTTATGAAATAGAAGAGGATTTGAGAAGTCACTCAAAATGTGCCCTAATTTTTCTTTTTGCAGCACTAATCATACTTTCTATGGCAAAATGAACCCCCTCATTTTGTTCCTTTTTAAATTAAATATTTTAAGAGTTACCACTTTATTCCAATCAAGATGGCTTCAGGTGTGCAATACATTTGTCATAAGTAGGACTGTTAGCGCTCTAGATGTTCTTTAGAACACTCTGGGAAGTTGCAGTAGAACACAAAGGAATCAACTAACAGTCTCTGCCCTTGTGGGATGTACATGTTTCACTGAGAATGTCAGACTTCATTCTCACATGACTGAGAAAGATAACGTGAATTTACAGAAAATATGCTCTCAGTTTAGCTTATAGGTCACCTTCCAAATCTCTGTGGGAAAAGCATGAGAAAATAGTTTTCTCTCAAACATGATTCATGATATCACAGCAGAAGGCTTTTTCACATGGTAAAATCACCTTAGAACACACCACAATTCCTAAAATGAGTATGGCACCATCAACAAATGATTTATAATGTAACTAAAGTCTTAAAACCTTCTATTAACTGCAATGCTTTTTAATGAGGTGCTATCATGTATATTGGTCCCAAGATGGCTGCCAACACTTCTTGGATGAAGTACTGACAGCCAATCAGATCTCACGATGAGATGTGTCGTTAGGCTCCGCCCAGATATATCTATCTTTTTAACTCAAAATTACTCAGGAACTACTGAACGGATTTACACCATTTAAGCAAAAGGCACGAGTCTGAACTGAGGACTACCTCTTTGCCAAATTTGGTGTAATTCCGTACAGCAGTTCGGGCTGTAGCTGCGTCAACAGGTCCTATGGGAAAATGCATAGGGAAAACGCGTTTTGGGACCCCCCTTTTTTCTCGGCCCCTGCTTGACGAATCACTGTGAAATATTCAGGATAGTAGCAGACCGGAGCTGGCCAAAAGTTTGGAAAATTTCACGAAGATTCGTCAATCGGCGCCAACGTTATTCCAAACAGAATGTTGTTGATTTCCTATGGAAAATAGGTCCTAACTATAACTACCTACTGGCAACTGCCAGTAGGTAATATATATATATATTAACATATATATATATATATATATATATATATATATATATATATATATATATATATATATATATATATATATATATATATATATATATTATCTACTGGCGGTCGCCAGTAGATAGTTATAGTTAGGACCGTGTTTCCATAGGAAATCCGCAACATTCTATTTGGAATAACTTTGGCGCCGGTTGACAAATCCTCGCAAAATTTTCAAAATAGGTGGGGCGCTCCGCTCTGCTCCTACCCTGAAAGTCTCGGGGGGATTCGTCAAGCAGGGGCAGAGAAAAAAGGGGGGTCCCAAAACGCGTTTTCCCCATGCAATTTTCCATAGGGACCTTTAGTCCAAGGTACAGCCCGAACGGCTGAACAGAATTACTTGAAATTTGGCAGAGAGGTAGTCCTCAGGTCAGGGAAGTGCCTTTTGCAGGTCTGGTGTCATTCTGTTCAGTAGTTCCTGAGAAAATCAAAAGTAAAATCATATATATATGTGGGCGGAGCCTAACCACACATCTCATCCTGAGATCTGATTGGCTGTCAGCACTTCATCCAAGAAGTGTTGGCAGCCATCTTGGGACCTATATACAAGATAGCACCTCATTAAAAAGCATTGCAGTTAATAGAAGGTTTTAAGACTTTAGTTACATTATAAATCATTTGTTGATGGTACCATACTCATTTTAGGAATTGTGGTATGTTCTAAGGTGATTTCACCATGTGAAAAAGCCTTCTGCTGGGATATCATGATTGAGAGAAAAATATTTTCTCATGCTTTTCCCACAGAGGTTTGGAAGGTGATCTATAAGCTAAACTGAGAGCTTATTTTCTGTAAATTCACATTATCTTTCTCAGTCATGTGAGAATGAAGTCTGACATTCTCAGTAAAACATGTACATCCAACAAGGGCAGAGACTGTCAGTTGATTCCTTTGTGTTCTACTGCTGCTTCCCAGAGTGTTTCAAAGAACAACTAGAGCGCTAACAGTCCTACTTATGATAAACATATGGCACACCTGAAGCCATCTTGCTTGGATTAAAGTGGTAACTCTTAAAACATTTAATTTAAAAAGGAACAAAATGAGGGGGTTCATTTTTCCATAAAAAGTATGATTAGTGCTGCAGAAAGAAGAATTAGGGCACATTTTGAGTGACTTCTCAAATCCTCTTCTATTTCATTAAACAATTCTGACATGCAGACTGAAACATGCACTTTCAATACCAGCAGCAGTTTTCCCTGGTGAGCAGTAGCTTTACTACAGTGATCTAATGAGCAAAAAGAGTGCTAACATTCTGAATTTATGGCAAATGTGTGACACATCTGAATGCCTTCTTGATGGAATCAAAGTAAAAAATTGAAAGTATTTCCTACTGAGGAGACTGCAGTAAATTAGGAATTTAGGAAACTTCATAACAAATAAGTCTCCCAAGATGGCCACCAGAGACAAAAGAGCCCAAATGTAGCCCAAATATCACCCAGATGTAGCCCAAGTATAGCCCAATGACAGAATGTCCCAGAGTGTTCTTAAAAACAACTAGAGCGCTTACTGTCTTCATTATGACAAAAGTATGGCACACCTGAAGCCATCTTGATTGGAATAAACTGGTAACACTTAAAACATTTAATTTAAAAAGGAACACAATGAGGGGGTTCATTTTGCCATAGCAATTATGATTAATGCTGAAGAAAGAAAATGAGGGCACATTTTGAGTGACTTCTCCAATCCTCTTCTATTTCATTAAAAAATTCTGACATGCAGACTGAAACATGCACTTTTAATATCAGGAGCAGACTTCCATGGTGAACAGTAGTTTTACTACAGTGACCTAATGAGCAACTAGAGTGCTAACATTCAGAATGTATGGCAAATGTGTGACATATCTGAATACCTTCATGATGGAATCAAAGTAAAAAACTGAAAGCATTTCCTACTGAGGAGACTGCAGTACATGAGGAAATTAGGAAACTTCATAACAAATAAATCTCCCAAGATGGCCACCGGAGACAAAAGAGCCCAAATGTAGCCCAAAATCACCCAGATGTAGCCCAAATATAGCCCAATGACAGAAGTGTGCAAAACACTTATTATTTTGTGTTTTTGCAGTGTTAAATAGTGCAGACTTGTCAGGTATGGGAGTGCTTTACATGAGCATTGGTTACATCACCCAAGAACAAATTCATTTTGGTTGTAGACATGGGGAGACTAAGTGATTTGACCAGAATCACAGAATGTCGAGCTGAAGCAGAAACTCCAACCTGGTTCCCCAGTTGCAAAGTCTGCAGTTCTGGAAGTAACACCACATCCTCTCCCCTAAGTGCAACATTAATCAAGTGATCAACTGGATAAAAAAACATAAAGATAACAAATAATTTAAAAGTGTTTGTCGCTATTTGAAAACTCAGAAAATATGTCCTTATTTTAGTCTTTTAGAGCACTAACCATAATTTTGATGACAATAAGACCCTCTCATATATGTAATTTCTAAAGGAAATGCTCTAGGTATTACAGTTTTGATTACATCAAGATGACGTCAGGCGTTCCACACTTTTGTAATAAATATAGAATGTTAGCAATCTAGTTGTTCATTAGGATACTGTTGAGAGGCAGAGGCCAGGGACACGGACTCTGAAAATTGAAGGCAGGTAGGAGGGTGCAAAGGCAACAATTTAACCACACTGAGCAGGCAGGAAGGGCCGTGGCAGCACAACAGACTATGGAGGGCAGTGGAAAGGGGGGCAGGGGCAACAAACCAACAATACAGGACTTGCAAGAGAGGCTGTGGCAATGTAATAGACCATTGTGGGCAGAAGGAAGAGGCAATGGTAGTACAACCATATATGCCAACAGACCCGATTCAGCCAGGAAACGTCCAATGTTTTTAAGCTCAAATGGGCTTTATTTGATCTGTCTCCTGTCTACAATCTCCTCTTTTTCAATGTAACTCAAAGGGGAAAATCAATACATCAGTTTTTTTTTCAAAATCACCCTCTTACCAAGTTCAAAATGTTTGCAAGTATGGTACATTGGATCATGGAAGGAAATGGGGTAGGGACATGGACTTGGATACCAGAGGACAGGAGGGACATGGAGAGGTGCACCAAACTGACCCTGCAGGGCAGACATCAGGGTTTGCAGCAGCACAATACACCACACAGGGCATGAGGGACGGGAGTGCAGCACAACAATCCATAGAAAGCAAGAGGGAGGGGACAGGACCATGCACATGGACGACAGAGAACAGAGGGGCAAGAGGCAATGGTAGCTAGCTGACCATAATGGACAGACAGGAGAGAAAGCTGCAGCATAACAGACCATAAAGGGCAGGAGGGACGGATCAGGGGCATTACAATGGAACAGACAAGCCAGGAGGGAGGGAGTAGGGGTCTGCACATGTAAACAGAGGGCTGGGGGCAAGGGGTCAGGGCAGGAGCAGCAAGATAGCCATGGAGGTCAGGCAGGATGGGCACTAGAAGCAAGCCACGCCATGAAGAGCAACACTGAGACTGTGATGGCATACACACAGACCATGGAGGGAAGGTGGGAGGGGGTCAGGGGCAGCTAACTGACCACACAGGGAAGGTGGGAGGGGCCATGGCAGCACAGAAGACCATGCATGGCAAGTGGGAGGGTTAGTGGCAGCACAATGGCTATGATGGGCAAGAAGGAGGGTGCAGGGGCATGCACAAAGGACGATGGAGGATAGAAGGGAGGGTCAGGACCTGTGCACAGACAAGAAAGTTCAGGGGAAGGGGCCTCACAACAGACCACACGGGGCAGGCAGGAGGAGCAGTTGCAGCACAACAGACCAGGGAGGGCAGAAGGGTGTGGCAGTACAATGGACCATGTAGGACAGGAGGAAGAGGATAGGGGCATGGCATGTGGACAGGCAGGGTGGAGGTGGCAGGGACAGGTTACAGTCATCTGACAATGCTAGGCAGGTGGGAGGGGAGTGGCAGCTCAGCAGAACACTCAGAGTAGATAGGAGTGGCAGGTCCATGGAACATGGTGGGCAAAAAGGATGGAGCAGGGGCATGCACAAAGACATCGGAGGGCAGGGGGAAGGAGAATAGGGGCAGCAAGCTAAGCACAGAGTTTAAGCAGGAGGTCAATGATGGGGCATAGAATTGGGCAATGGAGGGCAGGAGGAGTGGACTGGTACATCATACTAAATTGAGGGCAGTGGCAGCACATCAGACCATGCATGGCAGGAGGGAGGAGGCTAGTCCATGGATTCACACAACAGAGGATAGGGAGGAGGGGGATGGGGCAGCAAGCTAACTGTTCAGAGAAGGCGGGTATTAGGAACTTTATTGTTTTTAAAACGTGTGTCTGTGCGAACTACTTAAAATATGAACAAGTATGCAGCATAATCTCACTTTTATTCAGGAAGAAGAGGACGTTTGTGACTGTGACTCCGGGCTCACTTGGCAGAAACACCCCCTGACCCTCCACCCCCTATCGCAAAATGTAATGCCCGTGAAAAGGGTAGGTGAACACAGTGTTATATAGAACATAGTCCTGAGAGCACGATTGAAAATGAAAACTAGATATAGTGTATGGTATAAACTATGCACCAAAAAGTGTGATATAAGATGAACCGGGCGTGAAATATAATATGCAATACATTGTGCGCAATTACAGATTCATTGGAGAGCGCGAGATAGCACAGGCACTAGCGCGTGCTATGCGATATGCGCCTTGGAGTGTAATATGCACAGGGCAGTGTTGTGTAACCTAACTAGTCTCTAAAGTTGTAATATAAAATATGTGCTGGGGAGTGTAACGTTGCATATGCACTGTGACAAAGATATGGATCCCAGATTGTAATATGTATGGCATAGCACTGTGCGTTATAACATAGGCATCGAGGAAGGCACGTTAGATGGGGCAATATAACCCGTGCGAAGACAAGTGTGGCATGACATATTCACGGGGTGCTGTTACAGTGCACATGGGCTAGAAAGTGTCATAGCATATGCACTAGCTAGTGGAATACAACACAGAGGTGTGTGGCACTCAGCAGGCAATGGTGGGTGTAACACAGCATTGGGCTCTGCCAGGAGCGCGCTGTGACTCTCAAGTGATGTTCGTCCCCTTTCCAGAGAGTAAAATAAAAAGTATTACACATCCGGCAGTGGATGTGTGTTTTATAAACCGTGAGGGGGGTTTCTTGCATAGTTTTGGTCGAATTTTTGTCGAATCCCCTTTGAATGGCTTGGTGTGCATGTGTATTAAATGTGCCCGTCAATAGCTACACATGTTTGTATAAATAAACGACAAGGGTGTCTACCGGGATTAGGCACGGTAGGGCATCAGACATGTCAGAGCTTCACTAGTGGTGATAGCATGTGTGCAGGACTGTATGGGTGGATGAGTGTGTGCATGGGTGTGTTAGTGAGTGAATGACTGTCTCAATGGAGTCTTTATGAGTAACTACATATGTTTTAAACTAGTATATGTGAATATTAGTGTATATAAGTGAGTATATGTGAGAGTGAGGGACTGGAAGAGTTCCTGTATGAATAAGTATGTGTTTCTATAAGTGATTGTTTAAAAGACTAAGTATGTGTAAGTTTCTGTTGAAGTAAGTGTGGTGGTGTGTGTATAACTGTATATGCAAGTAAATGGATGTTTGATTCTTTATTAGCATGAGTGACTATGTGTGTGAGTAACTCTATGGATGAGTGATGTTGTGTAACAGGATGTATAGGTGTATGAGTACATATGATGAGTGAGTACATGTATGAGTGACTGTATAGGACTGTTGGTGAATAAGTGGATGTGAATGTGGATCTTAGAATTACTGAATAGGTTTTTGTAACTGGTATTGGTATGTCCATTGTTTTGAAAATGTTAGTTTCTATTTTTGAATGTGTGTATCAAAGGTTATATTAGGGGGAGAGGAGGTCTGCCACTCTATCACAAGGATGATGTCATCAGTGATGTCATTTGAGATGTCATCAGTGATGTCATAAGTGATGTCACTGACCATGTCATGAGTGATGTAGTATGTGATGTCATCAGCAGTGTATTGCGTGTGCGAGAGTTATAGTTAGCTAAACTAACTATAACGGGGGAATTTCAATGATTTTGTACGAGTGAAAAGTCCAGCTAACTATAACGCCCCTGAAACCTATGGTTTCTTCAGTGAATTTCTAAGGTTTTTAAATGCTAATTCCTAACTATAACGTGCCTGAAACCTATGGTTTTTTCAGTGAATATATATATATGCACTGAAAAATCCATGGGTTTCAGGGGTGTTATAGTTAGCTGGACTTTTCACTTGTACAAAACCATTGAAATTCCCCCGTTATAGTTAGATCAGCTAACTATAACTCGCGCGCCCGCAATGCACTGCTGATGACGTCACATATTACATCACTCATGACATGGTCAGTGACATCACTCATGACATCACTGATGACATCTCAAATGACATCACTGATGACATCACTGATGACATCATCCAGTGAATGTGTGTTTTTTTGAAAATTAAATCTGTTTTATATATGTATATCTCAAGGTCGATGGAAGAATAAATGGGTATATAAGTGTCTAAATGGATGATTTGTTTTTGAAAAATTGATTGTGTAACTGACTGATTAAGTGTATCATAGTGAATACATGGCTTAGTGAGTAATGTTTAAATATGTAAATATCTGTATCAGTTTCTCACTTTGTGTATAAGTGGCTGCATGGGTTGGTGAGTAGCTACATGAGTGTCTATATAGGTTATTAGTTGGTTTTTTGAGTATCAGTCTGAGTGTCTGCATGGTTCGGTGGGGGGTATTACGTAGTGCATAGGTGCATGAATGTGTGACTCACTGTTTGTATGTGTTGAAGACAGCATGTGTGCAGGACTGTATGGGTGGATGAGTGTGTGTATGGGTGTGTTAGTGAGTGAATGACTGTCTCAATAGTGTCTTTATGAGTAACTACATATGTTTTAAACTAGTATATGTGACTATTGGTGTATATGTGAGAGTGAGAGATTGAAAGAGTTCCTGTATGAATAAGTATGTGTTTCTATAAGTGATTGTTTAAAAGACTAAGTATGTGTAAGTTTCCTTAGAAGTAAGTGTGGTGGTGTGTGTATAACTGTATATGCAAGTAAATGTATGTTTGGTTCTTTATTAGCATGAGTGACTATGTGTGTGAGTAACTCTATGGATGAGTGGCATTGTGTAACAGGATGTATAGGTGTATGAGTACATATGATGAGTGAGTACATGTATGAGTGACTGTATAGGACTGTTGGTGAATGAGTGGATGTGTATGTGGATCTTAGAATTACTGAAGAGGTTGTTGTAACTGGTATTGGTATGTCCAATCGTTTTGAAAATTTTAGTCTCTATTTTTGAATGTGTGTATCAAAGGTTATATTAGGGTCAGAGGAGGTCTGCCACTCTATCACAAGGATGATGTCATCAGTGATGTCATCAGTGATGTCATTTGAGATGTCATCAGTGATGTCATGAGTGATGTCACTGACCATGTCATGAGTGATGTAATATGTGACGTCATCAGCAGTGCATTGCGGGCGCACGAGTTATAGTTAGCTGAACTAACTATAACGGGGGAATTTCAATGGTTTTGTACAAGTGAAAAGTCCATGTAACTATAACACCCCTGAAACCCATGGTTTTTTCAGTGAATTTCTGAGGTTTTTTAAATGCTAATTCCTAACTATAACGTGCCTGAAACCTATGGTTTTTTCTGTGAATTTCAAAGGTTTTTTAAATCTAATTTCTAACTATGCCTACAGAGATAGGACGTGTGAAGAAAGAAGAAAAAATGCACAGAAAGAAAAAAAAGAAGTGCAGAAAGAAGCAACAGAAGTCCTCAAAGACGAAGAAAAGTGCAGGAAGAAGGATAACGTGCAGAAAGAACAAAAAGAAGAGCAGAAAGAAGCCTTGTTGCAAAATCATCCTGTACCCTCAACTTTTTCAGACGGATACTGGTGGTAACTGAGTCTGACTAACCAGTCCTAGAGCCAGTGCTATGTTAAAAGACACTTAGAATACAGTGAAAACACCTACATACACTAGGGAACATTATGCGTTGGGGTCCCCCTGTGATTAGCATGACCTCCTCTGTAAGCCCCTAGTATATGATAGGGCAGGGGGATTAAAACTACCTCTTAAAACAGGCCACAGGGCGTTTTTGCACACGTTAACTCAGGCCTGGTCCCCTCCCTTCACCACTGTGTAAACACGCCCTGTGTCTGTTTTTACTTGGGAGATTAAGTTCATTTGAATCCTGAGGGTCCCTAGGGTCCAACTAGCCCACTAGGTACCTCCAGTAAGTGCCACAGAGCTGCGTTGCAGAGAGGTGTAAAAAGTGGCACGGCCTGGACCACCTCTCTGCAATGCAGCTCAGTGGCGCTTACTGGAAGCACTTGGTGGGCTAGTTAGCCCCCAGGGGCCCTCAGTATTGAAGGGAAATGATATCCCCAATTTAAAATGTGCCATAGTGCGTGTTTGCACACGTCACCTCAGGCCCCGTCCCCTCCCTTCACCACTGTGTAAACGCGCCCTGTGGCTGTTCTAAATTGAGAGATTAAGTCCCCTTGAATCCTAAGGGTCCCTAGGGTCAAACTAGACCACTAGGTACCTCCAGTAAGCACCACAGAGCTGCGTTGCAGAGAGGTGTAAAAAGGGGCTTGGCCTCAGAACACCTGTCTGCAGCGCAGCTCCCTGGCGCATGCTGGAGATGCCTGTTGGGCTAGTTGGCCCTCAGGGACCCTCAGTATTGAAGAGGAATTAATTCCCCAACTTACAACTCGCCAGGGGGCGCGTTTGCAGAGTGCTGCAAGGAGGGGGCGTGGCCTCTGGCACAATGCCAGTCTTTTATTTATTTAAATTTTTTAAGAAGGGGGGCTGTGTGGTTCCCCTTCTTATTCTAATTTATTGGCCTTGATGACCCCATCCCCCAGGGCCTGTCTCCTAATTATATTTTTTTGACCCCAATCCCCTGTGCCGGCCACTGTTTTTTATTATTTTTAAAAAATATATATTTATAGACACACCTAGGACATGCTGGACAAACCGTACGTACCTATCACCATGACGATTTGCGTGATATTCATTAAAAGGCGACTATGCATACAATGAATCCACGTGGAATGTATTTACACCACTAGTGAAGCTCTGACATGTCTGATGCCCTACCGTGCCTAATCCCGGTAGACACCCTTGTCGTTTATTTATACAAACAAGGGTAGCTATTGACGGGCACATTTAATACACCAAGCCATTCAAAGGGGATTCGACAAAAATTCGACAAAAACTATGCAAGAAACCCCCCTCACGGTTAATAAAACACACATCCACTGCTGGATGTGTAATACTTTTTATTTTACTCTCTGGAAAGGGGACGAACATCACTTGAGAGTCACAGCGCGCTCCTGGCAGAGCCCAATGCTGTGTTACACCCACCATTGCCTGCTGAGTGCCACACACCTCTGTGTTGTATTCCACCAGCTAGTGCATATGCTATGACACTCTCTAGCCCATGTGCACTGTAGCACCACCCCGTGAATATGTCATGCCACACTTGTCTTCGCACGGGTTATATTGCCCCATCTAACGTGCCTTCCTCGATGCCTATGTTATAACGCACAGTGCTATGCCATACATATTACAATCTGGGATCATATCTTTGTCACAGTGCATATGCAACGTTACACTCCCCAGCACATATTTTATATTACAACTTTAGAGACTAGTTAGGTTACACAACACTGCCCTGTGCATATATCACTCCAAGGCGCATATCGCATAGCACGCGCTAGTGCCTGTGCTATCTCGCGCTCTCCAATGAATCTGTCATTACGCACAATGTATTGCATATTATATTTCACGCCCGGTTCATCTTATATCACACTTTTTGGTGCATAGTTTATACCATACACTATATCTAGTTTTCATTTTCAATCGTGCTCTCAGGACTATGTTCTATATAACACTGTATTCACCTACCCTTTTCACGGGCATTACATTTTGCGATAGGGGGTTGAGGGTCAGGGGGTGTTTCTGCCAAGAGAGCCCGGAGTCACAGTCACAAACGTCCTCTTCTTCCTGAATAAAAGTGAGATTATGCTGCATACTTGTTCATATTTTAAGTAGTTCGCACAGACACACGTTTTAAAAACAATAAAGTTCCTAATACCCGCCTTCTCTGAACAGTTAGCTTGCTGCCCCATCCCCCTCCTCCCTATCCTCTGTTGTGTGAATCCATGGACTAGCCTCCTCCCTCCTGCCATGCATGGTCTGATGTGCTGCCACTGCCCTCAATTTAGTATGATGTACCAGTCCACTCCTCCTGCCCTCCATTGCCCAATTCTATGCCCCATCATTGACCTCCTGCTTAAACTCTGTGCTTAGCTTGCTGCCCCTATTCTCCTTCCCCCTGCCCTCCGATGTCTTTGTGCATGCCCCTGCTCCATCCTTTTT
This sequence comes from Triturus cristatus, assembly GCF_964204655.1. NCBI lineage: Eukaryota > Metazoa > Chordata > Amphibia > Caudata > Salamandridae > Triturus > Triturus cristatus. The sequence goes on along the minus strand of NC_140588.1, from coordinate 310,872,990 downwards.
GCCCACCATGTTCCATGGACCTGCCACTTCTATCTACTCTGAGTGTTCTGTTGAGCTGCCACTCCCCTCCCACCTGCCTAGCATTGTCAGATGACTGTAACCTGCCCCTGCCACCTCCACCCTGCCTGTCCACATGCCATGCCCTTATCCTCTTCCTCCTGTCCTACATGGTCCATTGTACTGCCACACCCTTCTGCCCTCCCTGGTCTGTTGTGCTGCAACTGCTCCTCCTGCCTGCCCCATGCGGTCTGTTGTGAGGCCCCTTCCCCTGAACTTTCTTGTCTGTGCACAGATCCTGACCCTCCCTTCTATCCTCCATCGTCCTTTGTGCATGCCCCTGCATCAATCAATCAATCAATCAATCATGTCATTTGTATCGCGCACTACTCACCCAGAAGGGTCTCAAGGCGCTTGGGGAAGGGGGTCTGCTACTGCTCGAACAGCCAGGTCTTGAGCTGTTTCCTGAAGGCGAGGTGGTCCTGGGTCAGCCGCAGGTGGGTGGGCAGGGAGTTCCATGTCTTGGCCGCAAGGTAGGAGAAGGATCTTCCTCCGGCGGTGGCTTTCCGAATGCGCGGTATGACGGCGAGGGCGAGGTTCGTTGAACGTAGCTGGCGGGTGGGCGCGTAGAAGGTCAGTCGGTCGTTGAGGTACCTTGGGCCCTGGTCGTGGAGGGATTTGTGTGCGTGGGTGAGGAGTCTGAACGTGATCCTCTTGTTGACAGGGAGCCAGTGTAGGTCTCTCAGGTAGCTCGAGATGTGGCTGCGTCGGGGGACGTCCAGGATGATTCGGGCGGAGGCGTTCTGGATGCGCTGGAGTTTCTTCTGAAGCTTGGCTGTGGTTCCGGCGTAGAGGGTTTTTCCATAGTCCAGTCTGCTGGTGATGAGGGCCTGGGTGACCGTCTTCCTTGTCTCTGTCGGAATCCATTGGAAGATCTTGCGGAGCATGCGGAGTGTGTGGAAGCAAGATGAGGAGACTGCGTTGACTTGTCTGGTCATTGATAGGGAAGAGTCCAGGATGATGCCCAAGTTGCGTGCGTGGTCTGTTGGCTTGGGTGCGGTGCCTAGGGCTGGCGTCCACCAGGAGTCGTCCCATGCGGCGGGCGATTGTCCCAGGATGAGGACTTCTGTCTTGTCCGTGTTCAGCTTAAGGCGGCTGTTGTTCATCCAATCGGCAACGTCTTTCATCCCTTCGTGGAGGTTCGCCTTGGCGGTGTCGGGGTCTTTGGTGAGGGAGAGGATCAGCTGAGTGTCATCGGCGTAGGAGATGATGTTCAGGTTGTGATTGCGAGCGATGGCAGCGAGGGGTTTCATGTAGATGTTGAAGAGAGTGGGGCTGATCGATGAGCCTTGCGGGACCCCGCAGATGACTGTGGTGGCCTCCGAGCGGAACGGCGGGAGGCGTACTCTCTGTGTCCTTCCGGAGAGGTATGAAGTGATCCAGTCCAGGGCCTTCCCTTGGATGCCGGTGTCGTTGAGGCGTTGGACTAGGGTGCGGTGGCATACAGTGTCGAATGCAGCGGAGAGGTCTAGGAGGATGAGTGCCGCTGTTTCACCGTTGTCGAGCAGGGCTCGGATGTCATCAGTGGCTGCGATGAGGGCGGTTTCGGTGCTGTGATTGGCTCTGAATCCAGACTGCGATGGGTCGAGGGAACCATTCGTCTCGAGGAAGGCGGCCAGTTGCTTGTTGACGACCTTTTCGATGACTTTGGCCGGGAAGGGAAGGAGCGAGATGGGGCGGAAATGCTTGAGTTCGGCCGGGTCCGCTGTTGGTTTCTTCAGTAGTGCGCTGAGCTCGGCGTGCTTCCAGCTTTCCGGGAAGGTGGCTGTGTTGAAGGAGGTGTTGATGATGTCTCGGAGGTGGGGTGCGATGGTTGGGGCCGCTTTGTTGAAGACGTGGTGGGGGCACGGGTCGGTCGGAGATCCGGAGTGGATGGTGTTCATTGTGCTTGTCGTGTCTACGGTGGTAACCTCGGTCCATGTCTGGAGGATGGCGGCTGGGTGCGTGGGTTTGATCGATGGGTGCGTGGGTTGAGTGCCGAAGCTGTTATGGATGTCGGCGATCTTGCGGTGGAAGTACGAGGTGAGGGAGTCGCAGAGGTCCTGTGAGGGGGTGATGTCGTTGTTGCCTGTGCTGGGGTTGGAGAATTCCTTGACGATGTGGAAGAGCTCCTTGCTGTCATGGGCGTTCTTGTCCAGTCGTTCCTTCAGAGATATCTTCTTTGTGGTGCGGATGAGCTGGTGATGTCTGCGGGTGGCGAGTTTGAGGGCGGTCATGTTGTTGGCGGTCTTGTCGAGGAGCCAGGCCTTCTCGAGGGTGCGGCAGGCTTTCTTGGAGTCCTTGAGTTCGTCGGTGAACCAGGGAGCCTTCTTGCTTCTGGGCCTGGTGATTGGGTGCTTCAGTGGGGCGAGGGCGTCAGCACTTTTGGTCAGCCACTGCGTGAGGTTGCGGGCTGCTGTGTTGGGGTCCGTTGTCCTGACGGGTGGGTTCTGGCTGAGGGAGGTGGTGAGTTGTTCGGCGGTGATCTTGCTCCAGTTCCTGTGAGGAACCTGCTTCGGGTGGTGGTGGACCGTCTTCTTTGCGAAGCTGAAGTGGACGCAGCTGTGGTCGGTCCAGTGGAGTCCGGTGGAGTGGCTGAAGGAGACGTGCATGCTGGAGGAGAAGATAGGGTCGAGCGTGTGGCCGGCGTGTTGACCAGCTGCTTGAGTCCGAGGTTGGCGAGGTTGTCCAGCAGGGCGGTGGTGTTGCGGTCGTTGTTGTTCTCCAGGTGGAAGTTGAGGTCCCCGAGGAGGATGTAGTCGGTGGAGGGGAGGGCTTGTGGGCTGATGAAGTCCGTGATGTCGTCGCAGAACTGTGCGTGCGGTCCCGGGGGTCTGTAGATGAGGGTGCCTCTGAGGGTCGTCTTGGGGTCGGTGTGGATCTGGAAGTGGAGGTGTTCGGCGGCGCTGAATGTGTCGATGGAGTCAGTCGAGATGTGAACGGTGCTCTTGTGTACGATGGCGATGCCTCCTCCGATCTGGTTGATGCGGTCCTTCCTGATGATCTTGTAGCCGTCCGGGATGGCAATGGCGACGTCGGGGGCTGAGGAGGCGTTCATCCAGGTTTCTGTGAGGAAGGCGACGTCTGGAGATGCGGTGTCGAGGAGGTTCCAGAGTTCAACGGCGTGGCGGTGGACGGAGCGGGTGTTGAGCATGATGCACTTGAGGTGGTTGTTGCTTCCAGTCCTGGTGGGTGCGGTGCATGTTCGGAGGCAGGAGAAGTTGCAGGATCTGCAGACGAAGGGTCCGTGGGTGCGGCGCGGGGATGCTCGGTAGCATCCGGGGGCTCGGGCGGTCTTGAGTGCGATGAGTGCGGCGAAGTTGTAGGTCCTGCGGGGGGGCCGGCGTGCGCGGGGGCCAGGGGGGCTGGCGCTGGGCGCGGTCCAGGCGCGGACTTCGGCGCTCAGTCGGCGCTCCCGCTGCGCGCGTCCGCTGCGCGGTCGCTGAGGTGGCGTCATAAATAAGGAGCCGGGAGGGAGGGTCAGTCAGGAGGCGGGAGCGGGGTGTCCAATGGGCAGGGTGGGGAGGCGGGGCTGCAGGCGGGAGCAGGAAGGAGGAGACCGGGGCAGCGGCGGCGGGAAAAGCGGAGGGGGCGTGACCTGGTCAGCGGCGGTGGTCAGCGGGCGTGAAGGGGAAGCTGCGGCAGGCAGAGAGCGGCAGGCGGTACCTGCGACGTCGCAGGCAGCAGGCTGAAGGCGGCGGCGTGGAGGAGGTGAGTGGTGGTCTCCAACCAGCGCTAGGCAGTGGTAGGCAGCGCTAGGCGCTAGGCAGCGGTAGGCAGCGCTAGGTGCTAGGCAGCGGCGGGCAGGTAGGCGGCAGAGCAGTGGAGTGGGAGCGACCGGCTGTGGGGGCACAGGGGGTCACACTGACCAGCCCGCCACGGTCCCCTTAAATAAGGAGCCGGGAGGGAGGGTCAGTCAGGAGGCGGGAGCGGGGTGTCCAATGGGCAGGGCGGGGAGGCGGGACTTCAGGCGGGAGCAGGAAGGAGGAGACCGGGGCAGCGGCGGCGGGAAAAGCGGAGGGGGCGTGACCTGGTCAGCGGCGGTGGTCAGCGGGCGTGAAGGGGAAGCTGCGGCAGGCAGAGAGCGGCAGGCGGTACCTGCGAGGTCGCAGGCAGCAGGCTGAAGGCGGCGGCGTGGAGGAGGTGAGTGGTGGTCTCCAACCAGCGCTAGGCAGCAGTAGGCAGCGGTAGGCAGCGCTAGGCGCTAGGCAGCGGTAGGCAGCGCTAGGTGCTAGGCAGCGGCAGGCAGGTAGGCGGCAGAGCAGTGGAGTGGGAGCGACCGGCTGTGGGGGCACAGGGGGTCATCCTCCTTCTTGCCCATCATAGCCATTGTGCTGCCACTAACCCTCTTGCCATGCATGGTCTTCTGTGCTGCCATGGCCCCTCCCACCTTCCCTGTGTGGTCAGTTAGCTGCCCCTGACCCCCTCCCACCTTCCCTCCATGGTCTGTGTGTATTCCATCACAGTCTCTCTGTTGCTCTTCATAGTGTGTCTTGCTTCTAATGCCGATCCTGCCTGTCCTCCATGGCTATCTTGCTGCTCCTGCCCTGCCCCCTTGCCCCCAGCCCTCTGTTTACATGTGCAGACCCCTACTCCCTCCCTCCTGGCTTGTCTGTTCCATTCTAATGCCCCTGATCCGTCCCTCCTGCCCTTTATGGTCTGTTATGCTGCAGCTTTCTCTCCTGTCTGTCCATTATGGTCAGCTAGCTACCATTGCCTCTTGCCCCTCTGTTCTCTGTTGTCCATGTGCATGGTCCTGTCCCCTCCCTCTTGCTTTCTATGGATTGTTGTGCTGCACTCCCGTCCCGCATGCCCTGTGTGGTGTATTGTGCTGCTGCAAACCCTGATGCTTGCCCTGCAGGGTCAGTTTGGTGCACCTCTCCATGTCCCTCCTGTCCTCTGTTATCCAAGTCCATGTCCCTACCCCATTTCCTTCCATGATCCAATGTACCATACTTGCGAACATTTTGAATTTGGTAAGAGGGAGATTTTGAAAAAAAACTGGGGTATTGATTTTCCCCTTTGAGTTACATTGAAAAAGAGGAGATTGTAGACAGGAGACAGATCAAATAAAGCCCGTTTGAGCTTAAAAACACTGGACGTTTCCTGGCTGAATCGGGTCTGTTGGCATGTATGGTTGTACTACCATTGCCTCTTCCTTCTGCCCACAATGGTCTATTACATTCCCACAGCCTCTCTTGCAAGTCCTGTATTGTTGGTTTGTTGCCCCTGCTCCCCTTTCCACTGCCCTCCATAGTCTGTTGTGCTGCCACGGCCCTTCCTGCCTGCTCAGTGTGGTTAAATTGTTGCCTTTGCACCCTCCTACCTGCCTTCAATTTTCAGAGTCCGTGCCCCTGGCCTCTGCCTCTCAACAGTATCCCAATGAACAACTAGATTGCTAACATTCTATATTTATTACAAAAGTGTGGAACGCCTGATGTCATCTTGATGTAATCAAAACTGTAATACCTAGAGCATTTACTTTAGAAATTACATATATGAGAGAGTCTTATTGGCATCAAAATTATGGTTAGTGCTCTAAAGGACTAAAATAAGGACATATTTTCTGAGTTTTCAAATCGCGACAAAGCACTTTTAAATCATTTGTTATCTTTATGTTTTTTTATCCAGTTGACCACTTGATTAAATGTTGCACTTAGGGGAGAGGATGTGGTGTTACTTCCAGACCTGCAGACTTTGCAACTGGGGAACCAAGTTGGAGTTTCTGCTTCAGCTCGACATTCTGTGATTCTGGTCAAATCACTTAGACTCCCCATGTCTACAACCAAAATGAATTTGTTCTTGTGTGATGTAACCAATGCTCATGTAAATCACTCCAATACCTGACAAGTCTGCACTATATAACACTGCAAAAACACAAAATAATAAGTGTTTTGCACACTTCTGTCATTGGGCTATATTTGGGCTACATCTGGGTGATTTTGGGCTACATTTGGGCTCTTTTGTCTCCGGTGGCCATCTTGGGAGATTTATTTGTTATGAAGTTTCCTAATTTCCTCATGTACTGCAGTCTCCTCAGTAGGAAATGCTTTCAGTTTTTTACTTTGATTCCATCATGAAGGTATTCAGATATGTCACACAATTGCCATAAATTCTGAATGTTAGCACTCTAGTTGCTCATTGGATCACTGTAGTAAAACTACTGTTCACCATGGAAGTCTGCTCCTGGTATTAAAAGTGCATGTTTCAGTCTGCATGTCAGAATTTTTTAATGACATAGAAGAGGATTTGGGAAGTCACTCAAAATGTGCCCTCATTTTCTTTCTTCAGCATTAATCATAATTTCTATGGCAAAATGAACCCCCTCATTGTGTTCCTTTTTAAATTAAATTTTTTAAGTGTTACCAGTTTATTCCAATCAAGATGGCTTCAGGTGTGCCATACTTTTGTCATAATGAAGACAGTAAGCGCTCTAGTTGTTTTTAAGAACACTCTGGGACATTCTGTCATTGGGCTATACTTGGGCTACATCTTGGTGATATTTGGGCTACATTTGGGCTCTTTTGTCTCTGGTGGCCATCTTGGGAGACTTATTTGTTATGAAGTTTCCCAATTTCCTCATTTACTGCAGTCTCCTCAGTAGGAAATACTTTCAGTTTTTTACTTTGATTCCATCAAGAAGGCATTCAGATGTGTCACACATTTGCCATAAATTCAGAATGTTAGCACTCTTTTTGCTCATTAGATCACTGTAGTAAAGCTACTGCTCACCAGGGAAAACTGCTGCTGGTATTGAAAGTGCATGTTTCAGTCTGCACGTCAGAATGTTTTAATGAAATAGAAGAGGATTTGAGAAGTCACTCAAAATGTGCCCTAATTTTTCTTTCTGCAGCACTAATCATACTTTTTATGGAAAAATGAATCCCCTCATTTTGTTCCTTTTTAAATTAAATGTTTTAAGAGTTACCACTTTAATCCAAGCAAGATGGCTTCAGGTGTGCCATACGTTTATCATAAGTAGGACTGTTAGCGCTCTAGTTGTTCTTTGGAACACTCTGGGAAGCTGCAGTAGAATACAAAGGAATCAACTGACAGTCTCTGCCCTTGTTGGATGTACATGTTTTACTGAGAATGTCAGACTTCATTCTCACATGACTGAGAAAGATAATGTGAATTTACAGAAAATAAGCTCTCAGTTTAGCTTATAGATCACCTTCCAAACCTCTGTGGGAAAAGCATGAGAAAATATTTTTCTCTCAATCATGATATCCCAGCAGAAGGCTTTTTCACATGGTGAAATCACCTTAGAACATACCACAATTCCTAAAATGAGTATGGTACCATCAACAAATGATTTATAATGTAACTAAAGTCTTAAAACATTCTATTAACTGCAATGCTTTTTAATGAGGTGCTATCATGTATATTGGTCCCTAGATGGCTGCCAACACTTCTTGGATGAAGTGCTGACAGCCAATCAGATCTCAGGATGAGATGTGTGGTTAGGCTCCGCCCACATATATATATGATTTTACTTTTGATTTTCTCAGGAACTACTGAACAGATTGACTCCATATATGCAAAAGGCACATCCCTGAGCTGAGGACTACCTCTCTGCCAAATTTCAAGTAATTCTGTTCAGCCGTTCGGGCTGTACCTTGGACTAAATGTCCCTATGGAAAATTGCATGGGGAAAACGCGTTTTGGGACCCCCCTTTTTTCTCGGCCCCCGCTTGACGAATCACCCCAAGACTTTCAGGGTAGGAGCGGAACGTAGCGCCCCACCTATTTTGAAAATTTTGCGAGGATTCGTCAACCGGCGCCAAAGTTATTCCAAATAGAATGTTGCAGATTTCCTATGGAAACACGGTCCTAACTATAACTATCTACTGGCGACCGCCAGTAGATAATATATATATATATATATATAGGAATGTAAACTATATGCGAACTCACTTAGAGAATATATTTGCTTTGACGGGGACTTTAAGGCCCAGCATGCAGTATGGAACATCGCGCACGAAGCGCACGCACAAAGCGAGACTCAACAAGAGTTGTTAAAAGCATGCAATCAATGAGAGACTCAAAGCACCTCGCAGAACTGTTACATGCAAAGTGGCCTCTGAGGAAGAAGTTGCTCGCTTCGAAACGCGTCAGGCCCAGACAAGTATACTACGTGAGTGCGGACGCTGTGTTTGCCTTTAAATAAACCGGATGGTATAAAGTTGGTGTCGAGTGCGTCTTTAAGCTTCTGGGCAATTTGTGATGAACATATATATATATATATATATAGCCACCAAAATTTTTCCACCACGGGAATCACCGCACTCGAGAGAAACAAACGTAATTCCAATCTTTTTTATTGCAAATGTGCAATTGTTCACCCTTAGAACCACCACCAATGCGTTTCAACCCACACGGGTCTTGCTCACGGTTATGTGAGTCCTTTCACCATTTCACTATTTATCATATTTCCCACTACAGCCTGTTAGGAGGCATTGTGGGACACGTAGTTTCTACATCTTATTTCTACATCTTATTACATTTCTACTGTCCATCTTTGTTAATTTACGGAGGATACTCTTATAGTTTATGTCTAATTTTGTTAGCGATGCTGTTTGCTCCGGCCAAATTGGTTCACATCAAGTTCATAATTAGTGTTTCTTTCATGGTCACGTTTCCCTATTGTTGCATAGAAAGTTTATTGACACAAACCACTCGGTTGCCAATGTGACTACCTTCTACATCATGGCTTTCCTTTTGTAAGTATCCACAATTCTTTCTTTTTTTGAGTTCTTCGTAGATTCTTCAAGATTCCTACTTTTATGTTTATTTTCTTCTTTCTGTATAAGGTTACATAACTGTTCAAAATGAAACTTTATTAATCCTCTCAACTTAGTATTTGAACTATTAACGGTCCCATTCTTGTTGCTCAGTGCTCCTTGGTTCTTGATTTGTTATTTACATTATATCTTTAATATGTAACTCACCGGGTCCATTTTATTCAACATTTCAGGTTTTGTGTCATCCATTCATTGTAAAGCTATTGTGCTATTCATGTTTGCAGCTTAGTGCTATTTCCAACCCTTTAATTCTTCCAACACATTGTCGCTGATGATGCATTGCTATCTTGTTTTTTTTTTGGTCTTTCTGTTTCCATGGGTTTCAGATTTTCATAAATGAATATACAACTCCTCGTCTCTATTGTGGTCATGAGGGATATTAGTTCTAAACCTTATTATCATTCTGGACTCTAGTCTTCTCAACTTTAATATGCGTTTCCTACCTCTTTCATTTTGAGGTACAGTTACTAGACCAAAGTACTTGATGTCTTGCTGTCTGTTGGTTGGGTGAAAATTTAGGTGTTTGACAATGGCACAGTTAGTAGCTCCATTTGGATTGCCCTTAGATGTTCCAAAATTCATAAATGCCCCCAGAGATTATACTTAATTCAGAGGTTGTGGCGTTCTATATTGTGTATGCTAGTACGTGATTTTTGCCAGCATACCATGTATTCATACATGAGAAGAAGTCTTGATGTTAGTTTCCATAGTTTGAATGAGTACCCAGAGACCTTGCTGCCCAGTGGCATTAGTAGTAGACCTCTCTGCTGTATCTCAACTAATTTGAAGTTATTTACGAAAACAATCAAAAATCAATATAAAATCCATACCATGTCACGAATATTACCAACAGCCTCGTGACCTTCACATATCCCATTTCATTGTATGTCCTCTTTTATCGGGCAAAAGAGAGCTTTACTAACTAGGTACCACCCCGCAAACTGTAACCTCAAAAACATAAATCAATATCTTGGCTGACTGACCTTTAATGAACCAATAATAAATTTCTAATAAATAAAAAATACATGAAAACAAACCATAACTCACCACATAAACTGAAAAATTAGTGACGTCTCTAGGAAAGACATTATGCATGTAATTTCTCACATATTAAACAAGGAGGTTCCTTATTAGACAATTTAGATTCTTAGAAATTGGTAACCAAGGAAGGGACGTGGGATAATTCTCTGGTTGTATAGAAATTATAAACAAAAATACCTATTGGTAGAGGGATATGTCCTCTAAAATCCAACCATCTAGTAGACGTCTCTCAATTTGCTTAAGAGACCAATTTAACCTAAATGAAAGAAAACAGAAAATATGATAAAGGAGCCATAGAAAACCATAAAAAGAGGGCAGAAAGAGACAGACAAAAATAAAGAAATTGCAGTAAATTTACAAAATTATCACATCAGCTGATGTGTACATGTAGTTCCTCATCCTCGTTGAGGCCTCCTGGGGTCCGGTTATTAAGCAGAGTATTATATTCTAATTCCAAAACTCAGAGTTTTCTCTCTCTGACACCACCTTGTGCATTCTTCTCAATCCTGTGAATTCCAAATTACGACAAGATATCAGTATCCTGATTAATCTTTTTTGCCCAGTGCCAACCTATAGGGTAATTCACATCCAAGTTCTTAATGTCCCTCTGTAATGCTTCAAAACTCTCTTTTTGATTAGCACAGACGGCACTCTCTACGTATATGAGCCCACATGGGCCCTTAAAGACATAAACAACATAGTCGCTACCACAGGTGATGAATTTATTTAAGCTGCGTGTTTTGCCCATAGGGAGCTTGTACATTTATTGGTTGCTGCTTCCTTTGCAGGCTTTACACTTGCCACATTTACTGAAGCCCTTATGTTCTTGTAACCAACTCACTTTGTTACTTTGTGTGTCTGTGTAACTATGTACCAAAATATCTTTCAAAGATTTAGATTTTCGATACGTGATAGAGGGGAGTGTAGGTACCTCCTTCCCTATAACAGGGTCAGACTTGATTAAATGCCAATGTCTTGCAAGCATATTTCTCACAGCAGAGGAATCTTTGTTAAACGTCATGATGAATCTGACTGTATTTGTATCTTTTTTACTGTTAATCTTTTTGATGAGTAAACTCTCTCGTGCCATGCGCTCTGCCTTTGCACTGGTGCCATGAGGGGATACCCTCTGGACCCGAATCTGTCTGTCATTGCCTTTTCTTCTTTCTGGTAGGGCTGCGTGATGCTGCAGTTCCTTTTGCTGCTGAGGAATTCCCCAAAGGGGATGCTCCACTTTAGTTTGTGGGGATGGGGGCTGTTGGCATGGAGGATACTATTCCCTGCTGTGTCCTTCCGATACAAGTGGGTTTGAAAAATCCCATCAACTACCCTGACAGATATGTCCAGGATGTCTTTCTGTGTGTCATTCACCTGGTGTGTTATTGTGTGAAAGGTGTGTGGGGAAATCATGTAGTTCTTGTTTAAAACCCTCCCAAATCATAAACAGATCATCAATATAACGAGTCCACATGATTATATGTTTGTTCTATCTCTCATTAGCTTCCACCCACACACATTGCTCCTTTCACCGCCCCATAAAGATGCCTGCATAAGGTGGAGCAAAGCAACTGCCCATCACTGTCCCAATCAGTTGGCGATTCCATATGTTATTGAACAGGATGAAGTTATTCTATAAACAAAATCTGAGCATAGACAATAACATCATTGAACGACCAAATGCGTGTAACGATTTGTTACGAAAGAAGCACCTAAAGGCATGGATCCCCAGGTTGTGGTCTGTGCACATATATAATGACACCACATCCATCCACATCCATTCATGACTCCACATCCAGCGTGACAAGTGTATAGTTAGACTGCCTAGCATTGGTGCCCACAATGGGCAATTACCTTGGTTAATCTTTATAAAGGGATAGGGCATCATCCTATTACAGGAAACATGGGGCACATCACCCTTATTTTTAGACGGGTATCAATGTGTTTATGGCCCTGCTATAATATCTCGCAGTGGGCGTGCATCTGGGGGTTAGCCACTTGGATAAGTACCACCACTGAAGAGCATGTCAAAGCTATTGAAACCCATGATAGCTGTTTCCAAGTCATAGTTATCAAGAATGTTTTTAGTTTATGCATTGTGAATTTTTATAATAATGATTTAAATAGCATACCTAATGCTAGGTTTCCACCCCTATTCAAATTGATCTCCAAATTAATGGAGAAGTCGACACACCTAGGACAATTGATGTATATCTGAGTGGATGGAGATTTCAATGTGCGAATCACCAACAATCAAGGGGTCTCTGATTTAGTGCCCCGTCCAGTCGCCAATATTAATACTGATACCTGCAGTGCGGAACTACCCTCATCAATTGCTTCACTAGATTTGGTGGATGGCCCTGCCACTGCTGGTCTTAGTAATGAAGAGTCACCCACGTGTATGGACAGAGGTAACTCCTCAGTTATTGATGATTTTAATATACCAATCTGTGCAAACCAGACGCTGGGGACTCTATGCCTATATGAGGAGGCTCCTGGCTCTCAGGTGATGGGGGCCTTTGAAGATGTTTGCTCCACGATTTGAGAGGCCCTTCTGAAACCCATACAGACCACATTTAACACCCCCAGGTGTTTTAACTCTGAATTCTCAGCAGCAAACACGGCCCTTCGTTCAGCGCTGAGCTCCAAACCCAGGTACTCAGGGCTGGTGACCCTCCTGTGCAAACAATATAAAACACGTATCACTAAACGCCAGCAGGAACTTTTAATAACAAAGTAGGCAACACTTCTGCGGGCTTCACAATTGGGCAAAAGTAAACTGCTTTGGTCTACTGTATCGGAATTCAAGCACAACTTTAGGGCATCTAGCACCATTGCATGCCATATTACTAACAATACGTGGGAGGGGCAATTGAACAATGCCTTAACCTGAATTTGGTGCTAGGGAACTACACTGTGGCCAAACACTACATTCATGGACCTCTAATCGGCCTTTGATTGCGTGAACAGGATCAAACTATGGCACATCCTTATTGCATGGGGCCTAGCTGTGGCATTGGAGCATTTTCTTGCCTATCTGCATGAGGGTATGAGGGCAAGGGTTCTCAGCAATCAGAAGGGGGAGATGTCGAGTGATATATGCATTCATTTTGGGGTGAGACAGGGATGTGTGTTGGCCTCTCTCCTATTCATCCTATATATCAATGATCTTCCCCCCTCCCTTGTACGCGCTTCACCTGATGTGCCCATTATAAAAGAAAAACTCTTACCAGCTTTACTGTATGCGGATGACTCACTGCTCAATGCAGGTACTACCAGGGTACTGCGTCAGCTAGTACATGCTTTTGTTGACTTTATGGCCTCCTTAGACTTACAGACCATCTTTGCTAAGTTCATCGTTATTTTATTTGGACCTAAGTGCAGATCTATGTCAACTATGGCAATTGGCACCCATCTTTTGACCAGCATCAATATTTTCCCTTACCTAGGCATTTCTTTTTCTGCCCATGGGTGCTGCTCCCTATTGACTAGTGCAGATCTAAGTTTAGATTAATATTACTCTTAACTAATGAAGAAGGTATTTTGAATATTGGGTCTTTTTTTTAAATCCGCCGTAAGTCTATGCTGTTTTAATCTATTGCTCTGCTATTTTGTATTGTTTTATTATGTATTTTATGCATTTTGTATCTGACCTGTTCTAGTAACTGTTTTACTGTCTGTCTTGTACTGCGAAAATGCTGTTATGGAAGCTATAATGCCTCCTAATAATGTTTACTGAAGTGATTTGACCTCAATAGCGCGTAGACGCTGATGTCGTTTGTTTTGTTAAGCTTGTGATGTTGTGCATAAGTGATTTACCACTTGCATTCCATCTCGGCACAGTAGCTGTCAAGCCCATTTATATTTCCAATTGCATGATTTCTTTGCACATTTAATTTGGAAGGACTGTAAATTAAGTAGTTTGTTCTTTTATCACATTACTCACATGGGTCATTAAAATCACTGCGTCATATATGGGTGAGCGGGAACAGTGTGTGATCTTTCTGGCCTGAAAAACTCATAGCTTGAGTTTCACGAGTGTTTGATGTGCCTTTTTGTAACTGTCAGGTCGTAACTGCCAGTTATTTAATTAAAAGTCAAATACTTACATTGTTAAAAATGGCCCTTGAAGCTAGAGCCCGCTCTCTGGCTCTCCGTCTTCTGCTGCAGCGGGTCAATCGTTACAGGCCGGAGTTGTGACAACACGGACGAATCGACCTTTAGTTGAAAAATCTATGTCCACTAATCAGAGGATTAAATGGTATACAAGGCGATGCACTTATCTATAGGACTGGAGCAGCCTGGAATGTGTTTAAACAAATGGAAATCATGCGCATGCCTTTATTGGGTGTCATGCAAAGGCCAGGCCAGCCTCTCAGGAAGCTTTCCTGCTTCCGGGCAATGGCGGCCGTGAGTATTGCCTCAATCCACTGTGTGTGGCTTTCTCGTTCTCGTTGGGTTTCCTTCCGCACAGTTTATCTTCTTATAATCTGTTTCTATTTACTCTGTTCTACCTCAGTGCTAGGCTGCTGTGACACCTTGGCATTGCCCCATATTTGGAGTTCATCTTCTTCACGGTGAGCACCTTCGCCTGTGGAGGAGGGTGGGTCCTTTTCACACAGCACCATTTAATTGAAGAAACTGCCCAGACCTTTTGTCTTTCCAAAAGTCTTTGAAGACTTGGCTATTCAGCCTTTAGACCAGCTTTTCTGTTTTTATATTTACATCTCTCGTTTATGGGGAAGCAGCAGCGCCAAGAAGCCCCAGGGCATTCGAGAGCTATATAAAATTATAAATCAAACCTATGGATTGTTTATCAAAGAGCTTTGCTGTGATTCTCTGCTATGGTCTATCCAGCAAAACCAGACCTAGCACTGCAGGAGCTACATGCAGCAGCGGCGTAAGGCAGGCCCTCTCAGCCAATGCAGCAGGGTGGGTTGGGGGAGAAGCAATCTTGTAGATGGGCCTCTATTCAGCCGAAGGCTAACGAATGTCTCTGAGATATGGGAGTCTCAGGGGACATTCATTGCATTCTGCAGGGACCCGCAATCATTATGCTACACACTCACATGCCGGAAGGCTTTTGTGCAGGAACACTTGATGGTTATATGTCCATTCTTGTCAGACATACAGGTACCACGGCCGTTACATGCAATTAAGCCATTTTCAAAACTTCCAAGAAGGGCTTCTAGTGAATATCTCTTTTGTCCTACATTTTAGCTGACGCAATTACCAAAACATTGATGTTGACTTCCTGCGATGAAAATCAAAAAGGGTACATGCATAAAAAGCACTCAGACTTTCACTAGGTTTCTTCAGATATGTGCCTGAAAAAGGTGCCGGTTGGTATGGCCCATGTAGAAAAAATGGCTGCATTTACAAGGTTTGAGGCAGGGTAGGCATTCACAGCACATAAGCATGGGTGCAGCCGCACATGCGATTACTTATCTCATTTGCACTGAATTATTATAAACAGAGCTTGTCTTTTCTCAGAGAGACAAAATACCAACAAACAAAAGGCAGACAAGGTTGCCAACAGCCTTTAGAAAAAGTGTTTAACCACACTCTTCTTTGCACCTGAGTTGTAGGAGGCTGCTGCAGGGAGCTCCAGCGCCCCTCTGAAGGTCGGCGCCCTGGGCGTGGCTCCAGCTCGCAGTGCTAAAGGCCGGCCCTGATTATAAACATAGTCGCTGTATTGTGGGTACTGGATATCAAACTCCTCCCTGGCCGTCTGGACTACACCACACAACTTGCCACGGTACAAACTGGTTCTCATAGCAAATAAAAACAAGCATTGGCATAGCCAATAGGTCACGCCTTAGGGACCTTGTAAGTGTTTAGCCATGCAGCACATTATCACCCACCAGGCAGATTATGGATCTGATGCAAGCTGGGATCTTAGGGCAGGATTGAAATCTATTGTAGAGCAGGGTTTGGAGAGATTGCAGATAGGGGAAGGAGTAAAGGCAGATCGGGTAAGGGAGTAAAGGCCTTGGGTCTGAGGCAGACTCGATCTTGATCCAGTAGACTCTGGGAAGTCAGAGTTGGCCATGTATTTAAGTGCAGACCAGCGATCTAGTCCAGTCTGGGCATTCGATGCATGCTGTAAGAGACTGGTGCGAGATGAGGATCCACTTCTGCCAGGGGATCAAGTGAATGTGAGAATCCCGCGCAGACTGCTAATAATATGCAGCAGAAATAATCCAGCGCCAGCTGAAAGCCTAGTGGGGCCACAAGAGGCTACAGATCCAATAGCTCGGGAGATCTTGTGCAGCCTGGGTGGCCCACATACATGCATGTAGATCCCGAGTGTCTAGAGCAGCACGACACCGGCTGATGATGTAGTGTTGGTTTTTGTGGCAACGCACGCGACCCTCTCTTTTAACATCAAACATTTACATAAATAAACTTCAGGAGTTTGAGCTCCGGACAGAACTTGTACACGAGTTTTTTAAACGTGAATTATTGTGGAGAAAGCCAACTTCATGCTGACTTTGTATCCCACGCGCTATAAATAACACGTTGACTTTACATGCTGCGATTAAATATTATATTATGAACATTCCTACTTCTTCAATTCAACGTCAATAACATTTGTTTGCAGTCACATTATTGTAAGTGACTATCCTTATGTTTTGAAAGTGAATATTTAATTTACCCTTTACAGCAGAGTTCTCCAAACTGTGGGGAGCGCCCCCCCGGGGGGGGGCGCGACACAATCTCCACCCAAAAATCTCACCTTAGTTTCACACTGTCCCAATCGGTGGGGCACGAAGTGGCCCTACTTCGGTAATTTGAAAGAAAAACACAAGCAGTTTGCTTTCGGTTTCACAGCACAGGAGACTCCGTGCCTCCCACTGCAGCTGAAACATTTCAGCTCTTGAAATTAATCATCTCGGATGATTAGTTCTTCACACACTTAAAGTTTAAGGACTGATCTGAATACTAGAAGGAGGAAGTTTTGTTGGGTATTCTGGAGCACCGTGAGCTCACTCACTAAAGGCTGTAGGGAGCAGTGGATGCGAATTTTGATGCTTGTACCAGATATCCATGGTAAAAGGAAGGTGTTTTTTGGGTGATTGGAGGAAGCAGTGAGATGATATGCAGAAAATCAGTTCCAGCTCTAAAGTCTTTTCCAAAATGGAAGGCAAGGTGTGGGTGGATTTCAATGATCTTAAACAGAAGGGGAATGGGTAATAGAACTGCGTAGAAAGGAGAGCTGAAACTGAATAATTCTAGAATCAGTAGGTTGTAAATTACTTTTGTTTTTGGAAAGAAACTGCATTATGCGACATGTGAGTGAGTCTGTGATTTAGAGGAAGGCAGAGATTCAAGGGTCATTGGCACATAAGTAGTTGTAGAAATCAAACTCGGGTGATTTCACTGTTTATACGGGACATGATGAGCGAGGCAAGGACACCAGACTATTGCCCACAATAATGTTCCTTAAAATAACCTTATAATTACTCTGAGGCACATAGGGGGTTCCCGACCCATCAACAACTGAGTAAATGGGCAAGTTTAAAAAAGAGCCCAAAGTTATAGGTGAATTTACAGTTTCTATAAGATGCTTATATGAATAAGATACAACTTTTGTATTTTATCATTTGCTGTGGTTTCTGCCATTCTTCTTTAAGATACAACTTTTGTATTTTATCATTTGCTGTGGTTTCTGCCATTCTTCTTTTGTAGTAACACCATTCTAAGTTTTCTAGAATAGTACTACCTCACATTGGGGATTGCCTCCACAACATTTTCACTATTACTGGCACTCTTAACTTCCAACCAGCATCTGGACATGAAGAACCACTCCCATTTTACTTAGCTCAATGTGGTAAGACCAAGAAATGGGGTCCAACTAGGGAGCTATGTCGACGTAAACGCTTTAACTTGCTTCATAACCTCCACGTGAAAATCCCACATTAATATCACTGGAAATCTTCATTCATATATTGTTCCTCCACTAGTTGAGACTGTTTTACTCAATATAGTCTTCTGCAAGATGGGCACAGTCATTCTGCCATACCTACAGACAATCCACTGTTATGGGTAAATGATAGGCTGTGGTGAAATTTTAATTACGCCAGAGTAACTTCTGCAATTACGCATTACTCTTGTGATGCGAAAGTACTGAAATTAGGTGATTACGCCAGCTTTGGTAATTAACAGTAATTTGGGGCAATCTTTTCTACTCTCTTCCTAGACCTACTCCCTGTAGGCTCACGCATCAGTTGTGGCTGGTGCAGGTAAGCACGATGGGACGGTGGAGTGGTGCGGGGGAACATTTATTTATTTAATTTGACCTATTCTGCCATCTGTTGACTTCCCCGCCCTGCCGCCCCCCAACGCGCTTACCTGCGACGGCCTCTGCTGCATTTACATGCACTGTAATGCTGCCAGTTCACTGTGCAACTGGAGACAGATCCATTCGATCACCACAAAGTCCGTCAGCCAACATTGCTCTGAAGTAAAATAGGCAACATCATTCAGTTTTTATTAGTTCTATTTTTTTAAACATAAGCCTGACATGTGTCCTAAACTCAAACTCAGGGCTCAGGTCTTTAAAAAACAAGTGGTGGGACTAATAAGAATGAGCAATTGCGCATTGGTGTCACTGATATCACAGAAAGGGATATCGCCACTTCAATTGCTTTGGTAACGCTCAACAATTTGAGAAGGTGCAAAAACAAGTCTGGGACTGAGTGGCTCACTTCCATTCAAAATGTTTATGAAGAGGTTGGTAGGTATTTAACTGACTTGAGGGTACTTACTTGGTAGGTGATGGGGCTGCTCTAGAGAACACTGTCCCATTATGACTCAACTACATAAGTAAAATTCTAGTTAAAACAATATGCGCGCATTTTATCTTGGAAATGTTTTATTTAAACTGTCTAATAAGCTCCTTTCATTTAACCACACCCACTCACAAACCTGCAGTTTACTAAACACTCTTACTGTGTTTAACATTATTTGCCGGATATGGCCTGGGATATCCGAATGGCGGTCGATTATGAGGTGTACCAGATTCCAGAAATTTCTGTCAGGTGGTGGGGGGGCCCGACATTTAAAAAGATTCAGCTTGGGGGGGCTCAACCTCAAAAATGTTCGAATTCCTCTGCTTTACAGTCTGTGGAAATAATTGCTAGGCGCACTGTTTAAGATGTCAGACATCCCGCGCCCCATTAAGAGTGGGTTAAAAGGTTCATACTCTTGTTGCAGGATGTCTTAAAGCTTTGGCTGCTTCCAAGTTCTTGCACTTGGACTTCGGGGGGTTTCTGAATGTAAAATATTGCACTTACACTAACAACAGTGCGCTTAGATTACTATTTCTTTTTGATATAGAGTCTGGAGCTCTGAGTCGCTGTAAAAACCTGGACGGGGTGTCTGGATCGAATACTGTGTACCCCAAAACACCATGAATGCAATCGCCATATGCAAACATTTTCAGAGCACACACATTTTGCTTCTTAAATAAATTATTTCTCAACTGTTCGCTTACTGATTTGTTCAAATGTAAGATGTGAAGTGAGACAATAAGAATCATAATAATAAAGCCCACACTAATGTTTGACACAGCACTTCATATCAGAGGTACTGTTTGTAAGCGCCCTCAAGGAAAGGTCTTAGCATTGCCCAGATTAAAGGCACTTTATTTCCTACAGTGGGAAGGACGGAAGACAGAGTCTAAAGTATCAGACTTGTGATCTGCGTGTTATGGCAGCAAGGGTTTAACTCACTGTGCCATGGAGCTGCATTACAAACCACTTAAAAAGAAGTGTTGATACCACCAATGAGAACCTATTTTACGAGCCTTTCAATAACTAAATATTGAATTGCCTTCAGGATAAATTCACATTGTTTGCAGCAAGTGCACAAACCACAGAGCTACTTTAACAGGACTCCAACCTGAGTTACATCAGACTTTGTAATTAAAACAGTGCGCCACCAAACTACCCTGCATAAAATACACACTGGTGAACCAAACATGGCGTACGCTGTGTTATAGGTGCTGTTTTATTTGAACAGTGAACTGTTTCTTTGTGGTTTTCTCACGCATGGACAGGGCCACTTGGGCTGGGGGGAGGAGCATTGCATACTAATAATGCACGGGCTCAATGTTTGTACTACTTGGCAAGGGTGCTGGTAAGATGGCAGTGTCTGTATTTCTGACCTCTACAGATACAACGGTCATCTTCGTCTGAGCAGCTCTGACTCAGCCTTTTGGATGTCAACGCGCAGGTTTTACCACCAATGAGAACCCATTTTATGAGCCTTACAATAACTAAAGATTGAATTGCCTTGCAGGATAAATTCACATTGGGTAGCAAATAAAAAACCCTCTAAGAATATGACACACACAGGTCAATGCCCGTTGCCATTATTATCCTATTTTCTGTTGTTAGTGATGTATGCTTAGTGTTCCAAAGTGCTATGAAGCTGGAAGGCAGCATGTTGGCACCAAATAAAACACCACCGCAATAGAAGACCCCATGGTTAGGTGCCGCATGGCACCCGCTGGGAGATTTGCATCTCTTGTTCTGTCACCTACACAAGGCCTTCAGCTGTAGACATTGCTCAAAGTTACTACAAATCTGGCGCGCTGTGTTCGACCTGCGCCTCTCTCTCTCTCTCTCGTGTCACCAGGTAATATATGAGCCAAGTTGTGGCGCTTTGCAAGCTAAGCACAATACCTGCCGTGAAATATGGACTTTTCAGAGTATAGGGCGCGGGGAGGACGGAGGGAGGGATTATCCACCCCGTGTGTGATTGCCCACGTGGACTCCCTAACCCCACAACATGCACCATCTGTTTCCAATTACCGGCAACGCGATAATTGGAAGCAGATGGGATTAAAGCTCACTCCCGCGGACCCTAGGCCATGGAACAAACAAGGCGGGACAATCACCCACCTTGCACCAATTAGGTGCTGTGTTTTTAAAAAAACTACCGCGAGGCTGTTTGAAGGAGGAGACACAGCAGAAGCCGTTTGGCAACAATTTGCCAGGATTTCAGATGGCTTGGACTCCATCGATTCCCATCCTGAGACGAAGCGGGATTTGAGGCAAAAACATGAGAGCTCTCCAAGCTAATGAGAGGACATGAGACAAACTATCTCATCCATCCACACTCTGGATTCAGAAATGTTGCCATTAATCAGCCACGCTGACCTTTGAGACACGACCCAGCTATGTTCTATAAAAAAACAAACCTGCATCAGTTGTACATTGGAGAATTGAAGATCTCGAGTAGTAAAGAAATGTACTGTTTGGTCCTGAGGAGAACCCCACACTGAAGAGGGTTCAAAACGTGTCGACTGGGCGTTGTTGATTCCCAAATAAACATTCTGTTTAATGTCACTGTTGTTGTGCATTTTTGCGAAGTTGTCCTTGTTGAAATTGGAAGTTTTTGCAATTTGGGTAAATGCTCAAAGACTAGTAGTCAAAATTGTATGATGTTTGGTGTGGCACTTTGGTCTAAGATGTGATAAAGGTGGTAGGAGACCAAGGGTGGTTGTTTGAGTTGTGTGTATGTGTGGTATGATACCAGTGTGGTAGGAAGCTTGTGGGTGATTGAATTGGTGCAAATGAGATTGATGAGATGAGTCCAGACTGTTGGACTTTTGTTTATTTGCATGTATCTTTAGGAAGTGTGGTGTGTGTTGTAATTTTTGTACATAATTGTTTAAATGTGACTCTCTAAAAAAGATAATAGTGAAAAAGGAAAAAGTATCTAAAATAAAAACTATTAAAAGTTCTGTCTGTCAGTGATAAATGGTCATGCGCAGTGGTATAACCTCTTTAGAAACAATCAGCACTGGCATTTGTATTGTTTTGTTGTGTTTTAAAAAAAGACACATACACAGGCCTATTGTGGGCTAATAAAAAAAAAGCACACGCACGAGCGTGTGTTCACAACTCAAAAGCCCTTACTTAATGCCTCGCAGAGTACGGCATGCGTGCTGGCTCAGGCGAGACCTAATGAGCTTTCACTGCTAGAGAAAGCCATCCTGCATTCCAGGCCATGGAACAAAAGGAAGTGTATATTTTTTTCTTCTTTTTTCTTTTTCTTTTTTCGGTCCACTGCGGCTGCTTACAAATAAGATACTTTTGAACGTAAATGGACATGGTTGGATTTAGTTAATTTGTGAATATGAATAAAAAATCAATTACACTGATATAGCCTTCAACTTCTCACAATGTTTGAACACCCCTGTTACCTGTGAACATTTTTATCTGATTTCGACAAATATTTACTGTGAAAATAGACTTGGATTGGCCTGGAATATAAGTGGGCAATAATTTTAAGCTCTGGCTTTTCTTTCTGAGGCCCAATTCAAAATTGGTATGACTTACTGTTGCAGTACTGCTGACTTACGCCTGAAAGTCAGGAGTGTGCCAGGAGTAGTAGAAGAGTAACTCACACCTACTAATAGCAAAATATGTATGAATCATGCCTATAGTTGATTGTAGAAAACACTGGACTGGACACTTAAAGGGCAGAGTGGGGATTTTGATAGTAAATTACTAGAGAGGACGATTACAAAAACAGGGAGAGGGAATAAATGGCCTTTGCTTCAGAGAAAATGAATTGAAAACTTGACCACCCCTTGTCTACTTTTCCTTTCCACTGTAGACCATGCCATGCCTTGCTCTGAACACACCACCAGCTATTGCACGCCTACCTCCTTTACGGGTCTCATCAACAGTGAAGCATTTTTCGAGCAAATGAGAGAGAAAGGATAGATATAAGCACATATCAGCCACCGACTCAGTGGGCAATGCGATAATGCTTACATACATATTTAGGCATGTGGCATCTTCTGAGGCAGACCACCATGGTCATCCTGCACGATTGAGAACTTCAACTTTAATTTATTATGAAAAATCTTTCTTCATCAGAGTTAGTTTTCTTCACTTTGTACCAGTTACCATGCACAACTATCATCTGGCTCCAAATGTGATTTTTCAAATGACTTAGCAATCCTATCTAATGTGTTAATTTTATGACATTGTATGATGTTTTATCTCACAATGACGGATTCCCTCTATTTAATTTGTAGCTTACTCTAAACCTAGCTTCTTTGTACCATTCCTGTCGTTTTTCCACAGTTGCTGAACATAATTTTTGTGCCATAATTCTACTTAATTCTCCAGGTTATTATACTAGCTTCGTCAGCCAATATATCAAAATTGGAACGATACAGAGAACATTAGTATGGTCTATGAGCAAAGATGACTGACAAATTTATGCAGCACTCCACATTTTTGTCAGCTTTAGTTGCATGTAGGCAGACCCATTGTTTCCAATATGTAAATACACTCAGTGGACTTTGGTTCAGCACCTTGCTAATGATTGGATAGCTTTGCTGTCTATCTCACATCCATGCTCCTGATTCAGGGACTTGCCTTCATGTGTTTGTGTTTGTCGCACTCATAAATATTTTGGTCTCATAGTCTTTTAATTGGATAATATGTCCTTCTGACACTGCTTGCTTCCAGTGCATAGGAGGGAATATTTACTTTAGCTCTCTCCCTGCTCCTACATGTCCACTTCTCTCACACATCTCCCTTCACCCAGCAACCTCTTGCCCTTAGCCCTCTTTTTAAATTTACTTTCATCTGCCTGCCATGCTATCGGTGGATGGCCATCTTAAAACGTTTTTTGACCATTGTAAGTTGGCACCAATGTGTGTGCATGTGCACGAACGAATCTGCAAGGGGCATAAAGGAATGAATGTTGTTCCTTCAAACAATTCCTATTCAAAGATGGCCACACAAATGCATGTGCATCCACAGTAGCCATCTTTAAATGGAATAGGTTAATAAAAAATGCATTCAAAGAGGGCTACTGTGGATAGGTGTGCAATCCTCTGGCTACTTAGAAGATACCTGTTTTTGCAAGGGATGAAATTTGAACTAGCTTGGAAGTAATAAATCAGTTGGGTCGCTGTGTTTAGATTAGTGATTGATATCTAGCATATTTTGTGTCTTATTTCATATTTTATATTCTATTGTTCGACTGTTTCACTAGTATGGGTAATGTGCACAGATGTGTTCTTAAAAACAAAAGCTATGGAAGACTAGGGCCAGCCTGAAACAGGAGGTCAGGGGATTGTAAGCATCAACAGGAGAGTCGGACAATTTGTAACAAAAGCGTTAAAGCCCAGATTTACAAAGGATTTCTGAGGTGTTACATTTTAAAGCTAGGCAACCCAAAGTGCGCTAGCGCATGGAGAGAGCAGAACGGCACCATTTCTTTGCAGGTATGGCATAGTTCTGCTCACTCCAGTTCATGCAATGCAGCACAGCATCTTTGCTTACTAAAGTGTTACCAGACCTGTGCTGTGTACGGTCCTGTTTACAGTGTGGCATTATAAGGGTCATTGGTTTAAACTGCAGTTTGGGGGAACTACTGATGATCCTCCATGTACTGGTTATGTCTATCCCTTCCTGTAACTTGCATATACCCTTTTAACCTTACTACAGCCATTACACAGTTATCTAAAGATTCTGACATTATCCTAGTACCTCTATCCCTAACTATGCACTAGTATTTTACCCTGTCCGTGCCTTAATGCCTTTACCCCTACGTTCAACTTAATACAGATAGTCTGTCTATAGCCTCGTTCTTCTACCCCATTCCCCATTTCCTCTTCCCTAACTGTAGCCAAAAGCCTCTACCCTATTATCTCTTTCCCTGCTTGTACCATAGTACCAACACACTAGTATTTCTATCACTACTTACAAAACATAGAAACTGTCATTGTATATACCCTAATTCCACTGCCCTTACCTATACCCTATTACATTTAAAACACCTATACACTAGTACCCACCTAAACCCTAGTGAACCAGGGGTGTACCATCAACAGATGCCCTACTACCATATACTCACCGGAACACACACACACAAATTGAGTAAACCGCTGGAGTCAAAGTTTATTTATATAGGGATCACAATTTCAAGGATTAGTTATTCATTCCTCCCAACTAATCTTTCACTGATCAGAAAGTTCTTTCTTCTGGTCGATGGACCATTAGTTGAACTAATTGATGGTGATAATAAACATACTTCTAACTTTTCTATTCCTTTAAGTAAATAACCACAGACTCAGGAAAGTTTTAAATATTTATCTAAATTAATTGCATGTGAACCACTTCAAAAATACAGTAAAATCACCATCATTCATTAGGAGAGAAAATTCAATTGATTAATCATCAAACATATACTCCGGACTCATACAATGACAAATGCTCAGAAAGGGAGAGGACAGAGAGAAAAGAACATCTGCAAATAACAAGAAATTATAATTACCAAGAATGGTGTGAAGACCAACCCCCTGGCCAAAGGGCTGGTAAGGGTTACCTGGGATAGGTCAGGCGACAAAGACTTCAGGACAGGATTCGGGACATATAGTAGACCTCTCTAGAACCGACGATTGCGCCGCACCCCTCTCTGACACTCTCTTCCTCCTTGAGATTCTTCCGTGATTTTCTGATTTAACCCAATTAAATTAGGATAGAAAGTTCTGCTTCAGGCTCTGCATTCGATTCTTCATCAGCATCTCTCAGCATCTCTCCCAGAATCAGCATCTCCCGCTACATCGACAGCATCTCTGTCTCCTTATCTCTCGAGCTCTTCTGCTAACTAAATAACTAAAGCTATCTCAATTATACCTTTCGTTCCTCATGTTCCACCCATTATAGTTTCAATATCGTAAAAATACGAAATCTGATTGGTCAGGCAAGGGGGGAAGTTCATCACACCATGATTACATGTCACTTTACTCAGTTCGACCATTGCTCACAAACCCATCCCCTTAAATTTTATTAAAAATGTTATTTCACACCCGCATTCATGTTTCATTTGTAACATTTTTATTAGCAGACTGAATACATGTCCACATTCTTTGAACTTTTCACGATTCGTTCCCAGGGTAGGATACTTTGCGACCTTGGCTTCTATTCAATATTCATGTCATCATTCCGGGTTCACTTCAGTAGACATGCGCAGTCGTCACATAACTCAGTATACTTTAGTTATACATGAGAGGCCCAAATGTGCACTAGTGATAAAGTCAAAAAGACAAATATTAATTTCACGAATAAGTGGTTTCACTGTATACCACCCACCTCTACTCTATTCCCCATTACTTATTAGTACTTTCCCCGCATTAGCATTATTAGAATAGCTCATTTTCGCTTTAGCAAAGCGGATGCCATGCACGCGAGTCTCCAAGACTCGATTTTAGTGCCTTCTGCTCATGCGCAAGAATTTCCCTCCAAGCGACAGCTCGTCATACTACGTAGATGTAGTTGACACATGCGCAGTTAAAATGTCCCCGTTAAAGGAATTCTAGTCCTTCGTTCATGTTATTCACGTTATTGAACACATAAGCAAGCTTCACTAACCCACGTGTTTGTGTGGTGCGCATTAGTTTTACACGAAATACTTTTAGTAACTTGTTAGTTAGTTAAAGGAGCGGATTGCTTCCAAGCAAGTCTCTTCTACGAGTCCTTGCTCCATCACTAGTACCTCTACCACTGCCCTTACCATGGCCTCTTAATGCCTATATATACCTTGCAATACTTCCCCTGCACATATCATTACCCTTCCTATACCTTAGCAGCTATTCCTCGATCTATACCTTAGCACCTCTACCCATGTTTGTACTCTAGCACTTCTTCTCCAACATTAGCTGAGTACCTCTGCCCCTTATTTGGACTATCCCCTCTACTACTTCATGCCTACACCTCAGTAGCTCTACTCCTTCCTACAAACCAGTAACTCTATGCATGTTCTACCGTATTACCTCTACCACTCACAGCTGTTGTATCTGAGCAACTGGATGCTTCCTCTACTGGATTCTAGATTGTGGATTCCAGGAGCAGAAGGCAGGCAGTTGCTGAGAACAGAGGACTTGTCAGGAGTTCTTATACTGAACCTAATAAACTTAATTCACTCATACTTAATGTGTCCTGACTTTTCAAAAACAGCTACCTATATTACCTCTCCCACACCTCTCCATTACACTTTCCCATTTTCCTATTTTTTTCTTGTGCTATTTTCTTGTCTCTTTCTTTGAGTCTTTTTATTTTTATTTTCAAACTTGCAAGGAAAAGATTTTCTTCCTTTTAGATATTCTCCAAAATGGGGTTCCTTCAGGCTGGTGTTCTCAGTTTCGGTTTTTATCCAAATGGACATGGCTTCGGTAGTGATTGGAACCCCAACCTCTAGTGTGCCCAAGTCTTAAAACTGATTGAACAAGCCTCACACTTTCCATAAGCAAAGAATTGCAACCTATGATTCCCATAACCCACACCACTTCCCAACATCAAGCGTGGGACTTGCGTTTGGATGTTGCATGATATTAGAAATTAGTACTGTTCTCTATTCAACCATCAAGAGTACAGACCCTGTTGTATTGAACCCAGTAAGGCTATATTGAAGTGAACATTCACATGAGAATTCAGCTTCCTATCCACTTACGGCACACCAAGGTTACATCCTTTTAAAATAACACAAAAGCCAGGTTAATTAAAAAGAGTATCTGGTTACTAAACAGCTCTTCCTGAAAGCCTTGTTTTAGTAACAGAATGGCTTCAGCTTTCCTTCTTCCTCAATGGTATCTCCTTCCTTGACAATGCGACCAAGCTGGCTTCATTAAAGTCCTCAAATAAGCATTGCCTTTCCTGCAAATATCCTGAGAATTTGACTTGTGCCATCAAAATGTTTCTTAGACTTCTACATTGCAATATACTTATATTCTGCTCCTCACCTGCCTCATGCTCAGTCTTTATGTTGATGATGTAGGATACATGTAATGACTGTGCTCTGTGATACGTTGGTTTGGAAGGAGGCATGTTCTTTCAATATGGCTTCTGGTGGACAGACGTCTGAGATCACCATAACTGTTAAACACGTCTCCAGGATATCTTCCATGGAGGCAGATTCTGCTGTTCAGGTAGGTCCAATAGGAGTTTGTTATTGTGGTTGAAGCAACCAACAAAAAGCCTTATTTATAGTTTGGTTGATGGGATACTGTGTCAAAAACATGATAAATGTCTGGCCCACCAAATTAATAGCGCATTATAGCTCTGATATAGCTGACAGGATATCCGGCACATTTTGACGGAATATTCCATCCGTCAAACTCTAATAAGGGCCAAGTCATTATTATTGTCTATGTGGGACCACACCTTTATTTGAGGTTGAGACATCATTGTACTCGAGAAGTCCTAATCATTGTTACTACTGCTGACACCCTGGTGCTAAGTACATACAGTCCCTACAACATACGTGCCATATTGCAGGTGAGAGCAGAGACGTTTTAAGTCAAGGGCAAAGTGGGCTCTGGCCCAGGGCCCCAGCCTTTATGGGGGCCCCTTCATAGAGCCAGATCTGTTCTGCAAGGAGTATTGCCCTCATGACCTGGAAAACTTTCTAAACAGATTGTTTTAAATGCCGTTTTCCTTTGATTTATTTTTAATGTGGGCGACATCCATAAATTAAGTTTTTTTTAGATCACAACAGGACTTCTCATATGAGAAATGGGAGGGGGTCACAGAGATTATTTGCAGTAATATTAGTGAGCTGCTTCCTATGTTATAGTATTGAAACACACTTCACTATCCATGAATATTATATATAAACTCATTTAGAATGTGGACGAGTGCGCCTGTGCACTGTCAGTGACCTGGCCAAAGAGGGCATGAAAAAGCTGAAATTAGATTGTAAAATCAAAGCTGTTTCACCCAGGGTCCCCCAAAATATTTGGCCCAGGGTCCCCACAATCCTTAAAATGTCTCTGGGCATCTATTTTAGATGAAAGAGCCCGGTTGCCACACATGACTGATTAATGCATTCTTTCATGAAGAACTCCCCCAGTAAACCTGAATTTCATTCTCGTGTGAAATTCTCTCTGCTGAAAGCTGGGACATGTGTGGTGTAAATTGGCACACTCCAGCCCATGGACTTCCTTTGTCCTTTGGTTTTGTCATAGGCTGTGAGCATGATTATTATGTTCGATACAATATACCTTAGATTTTTTTACATCTGAGTTTAAGGCATAAAGTTCAAGTATTGACAGGTTACAGAGCTAATGTCATATGCAGTGGTACATGGCCAAAAAGGGCAGGTTGCGAGTATAATAAGGAGAAAATTAAGAACAGATTTTCAGTCTCAACCAATACAGCTCCAGTATACCAGTTTTATTTACCACTGTGGTCAGAACAAGCCACCATGAACATCTGTTACCCCCAATAAAAGTCAGAGCAGGAGCAGCCACTGAAGTTACCTTTGCTGCTGTATTTGTGCTACAGGTAGGAGTGAACACAGCACCATCTGATTGACAGGAGAGAGCCAGCCCCAGCCTCCATACACCTGGGCACATAGCATCTTCAGATCCCCACACTTCTCATGTTTCTCATTTCTCTGCTCATCTGTCACACTGTGCTCACTGCTCCCAACCAATGATTTCCACCTTCATCCCTGGGGGTAGGGAGGGGGTGGGAATTGCAGGAAGATATGCTGTAAATTAAACTGTCATCAGGCGCCGTGCAACATCTTTTCTTCTATCAAATCCAAATTCAAATGTATTTGCGTGATTAATTAAAATCTTTGGTAAAAAGAAGGTTAGCAACAACAGAGGTGAAGGTGAAACATTACCTAAGAATGTGTGCACTCATGGAATCAGAATTATTCAAAGTTAATCATAAACATCAGTATTTAAGAAACTGAAAAAAGCGTGTCTAGGTAAAGTGCATTTGTGCAGTGCATGTTGATTTTTTTTTAGCCCTGTTGGAGTAGGGTTTATTTTCTGGAATATGGACAGGAATTTTATCAGGTCTTTTTTTTTTACCTTTTATCTATCAGTCCAAAGGTATAGACCTTCAGACCCCTGATCACCATGCCAGCTACCTGTGAATGGGTAACACTTTACACATTCTGTGCATACACCTGTGGCTTCATGAGCCTTTGTAGTCTACCAGGAGTCCATACTGACCTCATTAGGGCTTGTCTTCTGCTGGTCCTGGCAAGGTGTAAAGGCGGTTGAAACGCTAGGTACGCTGCATCCAATTTTTCTATGAAAATCACTGCCATGACTAAAGAGTCCCTTTCTATGCTTGATCTGTGACAAGATTGTTGAGGATTTTGTGTATAAGTAGGTCAGAGCTCCCTAGCATCGCGTCCTTCTCTCGTCTCATCCTTTTAGGGCCTACAAATCTAGTCTTGATGTTAACAGGGCAGCCCCAAGCTCCCATGCAATGTTTGATTTCGAGCACAAAGGGCACAGAGTCATGGGGATTTCTCTCTGATGGCTTTTAGGCGGTAGTCTATTGACTGTGCTTGTGCCAGCCTCACCCTGCCGTGGTTTGCTCGTGCCTGTGTGTGCACTCTCTTTCTGTGAACACTTTTGTATAGACAGGCAGGTACACCTGAGAACAGTTTTAAACGAAGGGGCAAGGTCAGCAAAGGAGCTGTTTAATGTTGTCTTAATAGCTGTTGATCCATTTACAGTTTTTACACTGGCTAATATTCCACATGCGGCCTAGAGGTACAGGCCTCACAACATCACAGGCAGAGAGTCCCAAGGCGGAAAATGGAGTGTGCAGAATGTACTGCAGTGTGAAGCTACACTTAACCGGTGTTAGCTTTTAACTCATTTATCGCCTAATCAGCAGGGTCACGCTATCGCGTGAATCCTTGCATTATCGCCCTTTCCCCCAACGCCCATCTTTGCATCTCTAATGAGATGCAAAGTGGGCGTTCCTGCCCTGACATAACTGAAGAAATGTCGCTAAGCAACATTTCTCCAATTATCAATGGGCACGCTAACCTGCAGAGCGACAAGCAGAGTAGCAATAACCTCTGTTATCGCTACTTTCCTTACGCCTGCTTCAAAACTGACTTAGCCATGATATCCTATGTAAGGTGGATATCATGGCTAAGTATGCCTTGCCCTATCAGCAAGCTTTCGCCAAACCTTGTGCGATTATCGCTGTATTTCCGGCGATAATCGCACAATTGGGAGCTTGCGCTCTGAATTTCATCGCTTTGGAGATAAGCGTTGCTGATAGCACGCTATCTCCGCGATAAAATTCAGAGTTGGCCGGCTATAATTATCCTCGCGCTAAGAGCGCTGAGCGATAATTATCGCATGACCTTGATGATATGCCCCTTGCTATTTGCCTGCGTTCAATCATCTATATTATATGAGAGTGTTTTTTTTTACAAAATGTTTGTTTAAAGTTATAGAGCAGCAAAAAGAATGAGTATAAAATATCCTACATTTGATTTAATGATTGATTGAGTAATTGATATTGACATCCATCAGTCTATTACAGCTGTTAAAGCCTCTGGGTACTTAGCTCTAACAAAGTAATTTCTTGTCTGAAAGACGCCTCTAAAACCACCTACGTTAGTTCAATTAATCTACTATTATAAACGACTTTTCAGACCACAGAGGATAAGAAATGCATTTCTTGCTGTAATTTGTTTGTGGTAAGACCCAAATATGGCAGAAAAGATGACAGTTAATTGGAACAAGTTGGTCTTCTAGCAGCATGTCATTCATAGATGATTTACATTTTACACACACAAAAAAATAAAATGTGTGTAGTAGACAGTTGTCTGAAATCAGTTATTACTTAGGGCAAAAATTATTTATCTAAAAATAAATTGAATTTGTAATTCACTTGGCTAACTTGCTCACTGTTGAAAAATAACTATTTCTAAAGAACTCTGTAAGATTCTAGCAGAATTCCCAACACAAAGAAACACCATAAGTGCAAGACCTCTGTGACAACATCTACATGGAATTGATCTAAAAAAATGAAAAGATAGAAAATTACCTTTAGGAGAACAAAGACAACACCAAACGAAAACATAACCCAACCAACATAGAAACACACAAAAGCAATTTTATGTCAATACCTACTTTCAACACCTTCACAGAAAGAGATTTCCTCTATGTTATCATCATAAGCAAATCAACAGAATCACCTTTAGAACCAGCACTTCCAAAAACCTTTCAAAATATCCTACACACAGCCTTTGCAGGGTAAGTAGATAGATGCTTACTCAATACGTCCCTAGAACTAGGTTCATTTCCACCTGAGCTGAAAACTTCCCATGGTGATCCACTGCTCAAAAAAATAACCCTCAACTCATCCGACCGAGTGAAAAACAGGCTTATATCAATGGACATTCTTAGGAAAAATATTTGAAAGAGCAGTGTTTACTCAACTTTCACATTTTACAGACAATAATAACTTGATGTCAGACCAACAATACAGCTTCAGACCAGGCAGAAGCCAAAGGTCAGCCCTCATATCAATTTAGGATGATCTAAAACTCACAATGGACAAGAATGGAGTGGCTGCCCTATTGCTTCTGGAGCTAACAGCTGCATTTGACACTTTTCACCACCACACGCTGCTTCTAAGACTCCATCATCTCGGAGTAAGTGAAAATGCTCTAAAATGTATAGCTTCTTATCTCAAAGGTAGAAAAAGTGTAGTTTAATTACCAAATTTCCCACAAGGTCCTCACAACTAACACTATGGCGTTCATCAAGGGTCCATCTTATCCATCTTATTATTCAGCATCTACCTATCCTCCTTACCAGACCTGATTGAATCATTCCGACTCACCTCTTACAACTATACAAATGACACCCAAATAATAAAAATGAATGTCCCAGAAGACGTCTAAAACGTTAAACTTTATGACTGCCTTCACGTCATACACCTGGGTGATGGAAAATCATATAAAACTCAACCCCGCAAAGAGAGAGATCATGACCTGGGAAAAAGGGCAAAAGAGCTAGTCTACCGTCATCTGACCTACGGAATTCAAGGCCCCTCCAACAATATCAACCTTGGGGTAACCATGGATTCAGACCGATCCCTGATACATGTAAACAATGTCACAAAGAGGGCTTTCTTCACAATAAAAACACTGCATCACATCATCCCATGCATTGGATACCAATGAAAACTGCAAGCTATCCTCACACTCATAATCTTCAAGCTTGACTATGCCAATAGAATATACCTTGGTGCACACGCATTCATCATATGCAAAATACAAATCTTCCAAAATGCTATTGCAAGACCTCTTCTCCACTGTCACTCAGGAGACTGATTTACACCAGTCTTCCTATCACAGCACCTGCTACCTATATCTAGAAAGACTATGTTCAAGGCACTCTGCACTGACCATAGATCCACCCAAGAAAGAGGACCACTATAACTAAAAGTTGACTCAAATTCAAAATTTTGAAGGTGGGTCCTCACCTCTAACTCCCTCCCACCCCCACTCCAAGATGTCATGTTTCATCATCAGCCATCGTACCATACCACCACATTCTCTAGTGGCAGGTCAGCTTCACCAGATATAATTGGGAGCCTACATAGATGAATGTTGAGGTGGTATCCACACAAGAAGATAAAATATTAAAAATCCAAGGGAATCCTCACAAAAGGGGGTTTCCTTAATTTAACTGCAAGGGTAATGGGATGAATAAAAGATCAAGTGATGCTTAGGAGTCGTCATCACGCCTGCATCTAGTAGGTCGACAACTTTCAGCCAAATGGACCCACATGGAGTCTGCGGCTTTCTTCAGGAGCAGGGATCCCTATTCTCTAGATTCTTAGGTCACACGTCTTTACAAATGAAAGTATGCACACACACACAGACACACACACACCATGCTTATTGGTATAAGTCTATGCTCCTGCTAAATGGAGATACACTTAGTCAGCGTGTATTTGAAGAGGTCCTACAAAGACATGTAAGCACAAATGAACTGAAATTAACAAACAGACATCAACATTGTATAGACAAAGAACATGTAAACAGTAGAAAATGTTCCTCGCAAAATGCTGACTTCAGTTGATCTTAAAAAGGTCATGCCGCACATGTGGAAGAGGTCTAATGCATTCCACTGTAAATTGTGAAACGCTCTGTGAGGGAAACAAGTGAGCAATCCATAATGCACTGCAAAACGGTGTTTAAAACATGTGAATATTGGTCGCACGCAAGCAAGTACATCCAGTAGCACACTGACTCATGTACGTACCCTGTACTAAACTAGGGAAAACCTCATGGTGGAGGAAAATGAGGGTGGCTTTGTAGTCATACATTCTAAGCAAGAAAAATTGAGAAAAATATAAAGCATCAATTAATTATGCAAATTAGATGGAAATGCCCATGGTAAAGAATATCAAATTTCTGCTCACTTCCTCAAAAGTTGAAGACTCACCTATTGTGGAGTCTTACCACTGACCGCGAGTCACAACCGACCATAGAAAAAGAGTGGCTGACCCCCCCCGCAGGCGGCAGACAAAGGGCACAGCAGTAGTAGGGTGGAAGAGTGAGCCAGGGAAAAGGCCAGCGAGTGACCAGTGGTGTTTGGGTTAGAAGGACCCAATTGAGAAAGAGGGGGCATGATCACAAGCAGGACGAAATGACGACTGGGACAAACTGGTCCACAACTTTGTCGAAGGAATAATTAATCCCACCCACACCTGAGAATGTGAGCGTCGCAGCCGCAGGTAATGAGGGAGCGGGGCGGAGTATCACGAGGTTTTACTATGAATATCTTAAGTGAAGGATGTAAAGGGGCAACTGCCCAAACAAGGTCCTTGGGATGCCTTACGGCTGGGACTCTTGAGACAAGTGCAGTTGCCCGAAAAAGGTCCTTGGGATGCCTTACAGCAGGGACTCTTGAAACAAGTAGCCGGACAGGGTTCTTGGGATGCTATGGCAGGGATACTTGAGGGCAGACAAAAGGGTTAGAAATGTGCAGCGCTGGGCGTATACAGCACTTGCAGCCCAGGCATGCCATGGGGCCACAAACGTCAGACATTCAGTAGCAAGTTGAAGCCTCGTAACCAGCTGTACCAAGTATGAGGCAGAAGAACAGCTGTCACAACATATGTAGAGTGATTTGTGACAATCTTGAAGACAAATCATGTCAGGAAGGGTAATACATTGCAGGATTAGGCAAAGTTATGGTATTGATATAGAATAAGTATAGGATGTACACTGTATAACTTGTTATATAAAATGCCTCACTTTGTAGTACAGATAAGGCAGGAATGAGCATGTTGTTGACCAATGCTATAATAACAAGTGTGTACTAATTTATGATGTGAATAAACTGCAGCCGTTCTATCACCACAGAAGGTCTTGGTGTACCTAATTGATGGGGAAGAAGGAACGGCGGGAGGGCCTGCGAGTTGCTTGCACAGCTTGTGGGGGGTTTAAGCTCCTCCCAGAGATGCGAGCGAAGGAGACACGCAGGACTGTAAGGAGCAGCAGGACATATGCCGTGGTCACATGAGTGACATTCCATGTGATCGCAAGGACGTTGAACTACATGAAGTCACATGATGCACGGAGCAAATACAAATTTAACTCCAACGTTGTCACAATGGGATATATTGAAGACCCACAGAGTGTATTACTGTGGTCATACAGGTCAAACAAGTGTGCCGAAGTGAGCCCTATTGCATTAAAGAGTCTAATTTAAAATAAGTATTAACTGACTTAAAGCTTATCATAAGTTGGGCACACAATTATTTATGCATTCAGTTGAAAATGTACCGAGGTTAATAACAGTGTGGAAAAATCTTATTTGTGCATTTTTTTTAAATTGATAAACCCGGAATAAATATGTGCAGTTATATGTGCTAACTGATATGGAATAATGCAGGACATGGAAAAATCTTACCAAGTGTATTAAGAACGCCAATAAGAGTGGAACATATCACACTATTGATTTTCTAAAGAAAACGTGACTCTCAGAACAGCATTATTAACGCTATAAGACTATTCATGTTTCCATATTACATTGCACAAATGTATACCTCCAAGCCTTTCAGTAAGTCTGGCCTCATATCAGTATTTGTCATGTATTAGTACAGATGTTTTGATAAAAAGACCATTGTGGCACAGGGGGTAAACATGAAATATGTCATGCCATAAAATCATAGGCAATTTTTGCTTGACTCTTAGTCATGGAATCACATCATTTAATTCCTAGATATTTTTTTGAAGTGGTACACCTAACGTGGGACATGGAAAAACCTAATCAGGTGTATTAAGATACACAATTAGAATCGGGCATATCACAATATTGATTCCCTATAAGCAACATGATTCTAAATACCTGCATGGTTAAGCTACAGGATTATTTATGTGTCCATTCTAATTCATGCCATTTGTACCTCCCAACCTGTATGTAATTAGATCAGCGCCTTGAGTCCCTCACGCATGATTAGCTGCACTTTACAAACCCTGATTGATTGACTAATCTGGCATGATACCAATATTTGTCATATGTCAGTTGAGAAGCTGTCTCAGCTCAAAAAAGACCAGGGGGGCACAAGCGGTAAACCTGACATACGTAATATCACAAAATCATAGGCAGTTTAGACATAACTTGTAATCATGGGATCTCATCATTTAGTCCCTTGATGTGTGTTTTGAGGTGGTCCACAAAGCATTATTTCCTATTGAGAAGTGATTGTACTACATTTCCCTTCTGTTGTTATATGTCTTAGTTAGGCCCATATAAAAACGCTGTCATCTTTTGTCATGAACACGTTTCTTAAGTTGCCTAACACTGTAACATTTTATGCACATTTGCGTGCGTGACAATGTTGCATTAGTTTCTTTGAAACTACTTTGGTTACAGATTCTACTTCGCAAGAACATTATCACAACTCCTTGAAAACCATGTGCAAGGCCTTGACACACATTGTGCAAATGTCATTCTATTTTTCATTCATGAGGCGACATGGCTATCTATAGACCATAACAATGCTAGCTTGCACAGGCCTTGCAAGGATGCTTATCATTATGAATAAAAAAGCATTTCCAGGTTTAAATAGAGGACTGCTTTGCTGTCATTGTCGAGCTCTCTACATGCTGAAGCTTTGGCATAGCAGCTTGCAAGGGTGTCCAGCTCGTGATCACGATGCGGACCTACATTCTTTTCTTTCAGGTAACCGGGGTTAGATCAACCAGTACAGGGATTTTTGGCAGAACATGCACACACACACACCCTAGACACACAGGTTAGGGACTGCATCGTAGGAGTATGGAGGATTCTATACTATGTTATATGCCTACTTATTTACATGTTCTTAGCACGATGGTGGAACCTTTTATTCTGTTCACTGTCCTGGTACTTCTAATAACTTTCATCTGCTTCTGTCTGTTGATCATTGCAACACATATATTCTACACAAGAATCACATTGGTCCAATAAACATTAAAAATGTCCCACTGTGTATTCTTTGTACATTTCTCTGAGAGTACAAGAGCACAAGTAACTGTGCAAGAGGGTTCTAAATCTGTTTCCACGATCTCCGAGGGATAAGGGTTGTCATGTTCAGTAGTTGCCAGAACCATCTGTTACCCGCCTAGGTTTAGGGATACTTATGGTGGCACAATAAGCTTGATGGCCTATAGTACAACATTTCCTGAGTGGGTGCATAGATTCAGTCTGGCACCATCCCAATGATAATGCCGTCCACAAAAGTGCAGTTCATATCTTAGGGTGGGAACTGCACAACACTGTGGTACATGAACTTTCTACATTACAACTCAACCATCCTCACTATGTTTGCATCTAAAAAGTGGGTTGTCATATTTGTAGTGTTCTTCCTGCATCTTATGTTATTTCTATGCTCGCTAATCCTAATACGAACTTTGTGTGATGCCGTTCCCCTGTATTTTAATCCACAAGGGCACATAATCATGTATACCATGTTCTCTGTGCTGCATTTAGTGTGGGATTCCAGGACCCAAGGACGGTCAGTGCCAATGTGTATTTCCTTATGGGTCATGGTAAATTTGCAAACAGTACACCTGCCACATGGGTAGTGGTCTGTAATAGAGGGAGACCGCATAGTATTGTAGTTCGAGAAGAATCCTGTTTCTTATGTTAAATGTGTACAAGCTGTTCCCTAATACTAGAACTCTTTTATAAGAGAACAAGGGAGAGGCCCAGTCATTACCCATACTACGTAGGATTCTCCAATTTTTTAAATTATCCTCTTCACTCTGTTAGAGAGAGTGGAAACAGTAGTAACACATGTGAGCCTATCCATTGTTAATTTTGGGACGGTTTCAAGGAAGGAATCCCTATTGTTAATTTGAGCATGTTTCTTTGCTTTCTTTATTATTTTAGTAGGGTTTAATCTGGTCTTTAGTTTGTTGGTCAGGTTCTTTACCTGCTCACCAAATGTTGTCAACTCAGAGAAATTGTCTGAAGGGGAGATTTTCAGTGAGGGCCTTTGGGTAGAAGCCGTTGAAAAGTAATAAGTCATATTTATCTGTTGGCTTCTTGAAGACCTTGGCAATGAACTGGTCATTTCTCACTTCTGTATTTAGATCAGGAAAACTGATGTGCCTATGTCCATTCATTTGAGTAAATAAAACATAGAGATCATTAGTATTGACACATGCAGTGAACTGTAGGGCCGAATCCTCATCTCACTTCGAGATAATGATGAAATCATCATATACCTGTGCCAATTCACAATGTGATCAGAAAAGGAATTGGTCAAATGGTAGATGTAATGAATTTCAGACGAATGAACTTCCAGGCAGGCCAAGCTCGGCCGCAGAGGTGGAAACACGCTCTTGTGCTTCCTCTATTAAAAAAGACTGGTCTTGATCCTCTCTGCTGGTCAAACTACCGTTCAATATCCCTCCTCTTGGTCTTTCTAAGGTATTGGAAAGACATATTAACTCTCAACTTTACTCTTTTGTTGCTGTTCACAATCTATTTCATCCATCACAGGTGGCTGATCTCTTTTTTAAATGATCGTTTGTTTCAAGTTTTTTCTCAGACCTCAAAGTCAAACTCTCTTGCACTATCTTTAGGAGTGCCGCAGTGCATATTAAGCCCTCTCCTTTTTAACCTCTATGTTCGCCCTGTAGCGGACATCGCTAAAAAGTGTGGACTGACTATTCTTTCTTATGCAGATGATACCCAGATCATCTTTTCTCTTTCAGCCATTAAACATCAGGACTCTTTCTTGATCCAGCTTGGGTTAAGTAACATCTCGCTGTAGATGACCAGAAATGCCTTGAAGTTGAACGGTACAAAACTGAGGTCCTTGTTCTGGGAAACAATCCTGAACTTTGGGGAATTAACCATTCGCCTGACACTTTGGGACCTATACCAGCTCCCGTCATCAAAGTTTATAACTTGGGTTTTACCATTGATAACAACCTCTCCCTTAAAGCTCAGGTGTCTGTGGTCACTGTGACTTGCATTGCGGTTCTCATGTGGCTTAAGAAAATTCGCTGGTTGATCCCTCCTGCAGCCTAAAGAACGGTAATGCAGGCACTGATGATTTCCATACTAGATTATGGAAATGTATTGTACCTGGGAGCTGATAAAGCTTCAGTCCATTGCTTGCAGCTTATACAAAATGTGGCAGCACACCTCCTTTTCCGCTTACCTCGTCATGCTTCAGTTTCACCTTTGCTTCATAAACTTCATTGGCTTAAGGTGAACAAACGCATTGAATTTAAGGCTTTTTGTTACATGTTCCGGGTGATATATTGTTTCATTGTACTCGAAAAAGGCGCACTCTGGCAGTGGTGGAGGCCAGTCTTAGACAAACTGAGGTAGATTGTATCACCCCCATTAAATTTGTAATGGAATGTGCACGTATTACTCTTACTGAAAACTTTTTCGAGTACAATATCACACATTGGCAAAATAAAACATTATACACGTGTGGTGTGTGACGGTGCCCAAGTGAACACCTGGAACGTAAGTAGTAACTTCAGGGCCGATTCATAGAACTGATCTGAGAAAAAAGCCTAAACTTACTACTGTTGGTATTCACAGAAGGCATTTAGTAGTAGTAAAGTTAGGACTCCTAACTTTACTACTACTAAATCCCTTTTGTGGATACCAAAAGTCGTAAAGTTAGGATTTTGTCTCAGTTTAGTAGTACTAAAGTTAGGAGTCCTAACTTTACTACTACTAAATGCCTAAATGCATCCTGAATATCATCACCAGAATATTGATGGGACACAATATTGAAGACAAAATATAAAAAATAAAATAACGACATGTAATTAAGGGACTGATTTAATTATCAGCAGAAGGAATAATTACCGGCGCCATGGTGGAGTATTTAACTCTCACCATGGCTAAGGCATTCCCACCACCGTCTTCAGAGATGTCCGCTGCCCCTGCAGACATCTCTAAAATTCCAGGAATTGGCGTTATGTCGGTTCCTGGAAATGCACTGTATGTTTGATGGACCGCTCCGTCAATATGACAGAGCCAAATCTCAATCTTCCAAGTTTTTTTTTTCAAAAAGAAAATCCCGAGAAAAGATTGGGAATGGGGGCTTAGAGCAACCACTATGTTTCGATACTACAAAGTCTAATTTCATTATAAGAACATCAGAAAGACTGGTAAGCCAGATATAAAAAATAAAATACATCACATAATAATGGGGGTAAAAAATGTCTGTGATAAACATCTTGTCACAGGAGAATTAGGTTATTGCGATCAATCCCAACAAAAAGCAATTTATGGCAAAAGTAACCAATTATACAGGTTGAAAATGCTGTCTAGCACAGATCTAGAGCATATTGTTCAATATAAATGTACAGTAATGGTCATGATCATAGTCATGATCTATTTTGGATAACAGCCTCATACCAATCTAACGTAGAGTTTCACTATGCATTGTTTGATAGTACACATGATCTGCAAGATTAGAGGCCCTTGATCTGGATGAGGAAAGGGTGTTGGGCCTCATATAAATATAAAATAATGATGCACTACATGTATTTAGTTGGGACCATGGCATTTTATCACCTACATAAGTAACATGGGTCTGGAGTCTGTAAATCCACTGTTGTTGTTTTTCTAACAATACGCTAGTGAGATGTGTTTGTCTACTGTCAGCTGAGAGCTTTTCTAAGATACATTCTTTGTTATATTCTTCATGGCCCTTCTCTAGGTAATGGTTTGCCTTGTGTGCTGTGTTACACTTGCATCTTCTAGGACTGCGATGCTTACTAGTACTAATTTCTGCCCTAATGGGTAGTAATGTCTACGTATTTAAGGCAGCAACGACAAATGATCATGTAGATCAAATAGTCTAGCTTACAGTTGGTGTGTCTCACTAGCATCCAAGGTGTCCGTGTTCCCAGTGTGATACATCTTGCGGCCTTTATTATTGGTCATACGCAGCATTTTCCACAAGGGATATTTCCACTGACTAGTGGAGATCCCAAAAGCAAGTAATAATTGGTTCTCTGTCAAATAGCTTAGGGTATGTATGAAACGCTATATTGTTTGTCCCTCTTTTGAAGGAGAATAGAGAATGTTTCTAAAGTAAAATGTCAAGTATTCCAAATGAACATATTTATATTTTTTGCATGATTGGATAGGGTTTTATGGTGGTTTCTTAGCTATGCATGGGTAGGTCTGAACCAGGGCCTTGCAGTTGTTTTCTATTTTCTTTTGCTTTTCTAATTCTTAAAATGTGTAATATGCTTTTTATATTCACCTATGTCTTTTTTTTTATTGGTTGTTAAATATTTAAAGTGATTTAGGCCCTGATTGAGTGTTCGGAGGACAATGTCACAGTAGAGGCCGTTTGAGGAAGGGCATTAAACCGTCTGCCCTGTTTATGGTGGACAGCATAATGTTCTTGTCTTTTTATCTGTCACCACCAGGAAAAACCTGGCAGTG
The DNA here is from genome assembly GCF_964204655.1 of Triturus cristatus. Classification (NCBI taxonomy): domain Eukaryota; kingdom Metazoa; phylum Chordata; class Amphibia; order Caudata; family Salamandridae; genus Triturus; species Triturus cristatus. Next base: position 310,831,359 of record NC_140588.1, on the reverse strand, counting down.
TGGGATAGGAAATAATAATAATGACCCCACACAGAAAGCTGCAAAAGGTGTGGGGGCCATTTTTTTTTAGCATTTCAAAAACAAACTTACATTTAGGAGCTTGTTTTGTGAAAAACAAAAAAACAATTGTTAAACTTTGGTGGATGGCTGTTAAAACTGATGACAGTTGTTCTTTAAAATTTTGGTACCTTGAATGGAACTGCTGTCACTGTGGTTTTCTTTATGGTATAGAGGTACAGAGCCATCATCTCTAAATTTGAAGGAGGATTGTCCATCTGGAAGGCAGAGGTAATGCCTTCCACCACCCTGAAGAACTGAGTCAAATTCAATATCAGGTCCTTAATTCTTATTTTGTGCAATGATGCAACACTTTTTCTGTGCTAGGTGCTGCACTCTACATTTAAAAATAATAATAAAATATTTCAATATTTTCATTCATGGTCTGAATCAGAAAGAAAAAAACAGAATTGATTAGACAGCTAAATAGACAACATGTTTGTATTAACATATTGATAAATGTAGTGCTGGTGTCGACTAGTGCCTGGTAGTGTTTTAAAGGAACATAATGTGACACCTCTCTGGCAACATTATCTTGTTAAAATTGTGGCAGTCACGCTTCGGATTTGTGACTAAATAGAATATGATTTCACTATAAAGAGAGCACTGATAATATGGATTTATTATTTATTCTTTACTTATTCAGCCTGTGGCTGGCGAACAATTTCAGAATAAATCCTCAAGTAGACAGAAGATCAAACTGAAACATTGTACAAAATGCCCTGATTCACAAAAGCAGCCCACGCATATTTGTGTATGCATAGCTTGCACCGCACAACTGCAGAATTTTCACCAGTTAAATACATTTTTCCTAAGTCATTAGAAGTGGTGGGTGTTTAGTGGGTAGCGGTCTCTGCAAATGAGCTGTACTCTCACTAAGTTATAAATGTGTGGGTAATCACAAAAATGTAGGTCATTGGCGCATTTATTGGACAAATACATGTGTACCTAAACGGTCCAGGTGGGCCAAAAAGTGGATTACGATCCCCAAATATCAGAGGGGAATGAAGAAAGGGCAGGTGTATTTTAAATGAGAAGAAACATGTTTTTTTCTTTTTTTTAAATAAATCTTTAGTGAACTAGCACCTATTTCCATATGAGTAGCAGTATGAAAACAGGCATGTACTAGACTTCTAGATGAATACAGTATATTCAAGTAAACAAGATCTGAAAGTTGCAGTCAATACACATGTAGGCCTAACACGTTTGTGAATCACTGTTAATTTCCACAATGAGGAAGAGAAGAGCTTCATTGTGCAGAAATGTATATGTTCCTTTCAACTGGGTCCTTATGTAAAGCGCTCTGATACCCTAGCTTGGGTCTGGTTCGCGCTCTAAAAAACTATAAAAATAAATAAATAGATACATTTGGTAAAACATATGGCGTCATATGAAGGTGAGTCTGCCTGGCATATGTTGCTCCCAGACACCTTTTTGGCAGTGATATTTATCACTATAAATTCCATCTCTTAGCACACTATGTTACCAGTCTGAAGGTAGCTGCACATACTTAGAAAGCTGGGAATAACATCCATCTAAAACCTCTTTTTTTACAACTGTGATTGAAATGGCGTTGCAGGAGAAATGTTTAATTTTCTAAAATGAGGTTCACATCAGGTTTGATGGATTAGCAAGTCTGCATCCCCACCCATTACCTAATTGTGTGTCAATCATTTTGAAGAGTACACTACGTGCCATGAGTAAAAAATATTTTTTTAAACACATATCTCATGTTATTTGAGGTATATAGATAGATATAGATGGTAACAAAGTAAAATGTTCTATAATGTTTTAATTGGTTTGATCTATAAAGTTCACATATACAGGTGGCATCTAAAGGAAGTCTGGGTCAAAAATGTTTCCTAAATTAAATTAAACATCCCTGAAGAAATTGGTCTTTTTCTAAATAATTATTTTCAGCAGACATATGAATAGCTTTCATGAGTTTATTGACTCTAATGTCAAATATCTGAAGAGAAATGTGCCAATATGATAATTTGTCTTACTTTTGGATAGTGGGGAGGCCTTCAAAAAATCATGAAAGAAAGGAACAGAGTAATTAAATAGGAGGTTATAGAATGGAGATGCCCAAAAAAATGTGCAAGCCATGCCTGTAAATGCGGTAAATGCTGTAATAAGCTCACCCAAGAAAACAAATGCAGCAAAAGTTGAATCAAGCAGTTTTAATTGTTTAACTTGCCCAATTGTTTTAGAAAATATAACAGCAAACTACTGGCAAGTCTATGCAAGGCATAATTGAGGGAATGAAAAATTGTGTCATGTTTTCATAATTTTTTCTGAAATTACATCAAATTATATTTTGAGCGTGAAGTATGGTTTGCCAGTTTCTTGCAGTACTTTTGGACACGAAGACATACATTGAGACAAAATAAGTGAGATATTAGCTGCAGGCTGGTTTGAGCAGAAAATTTCCCTCTGGAAGAATTTTTCGGCAGAACCAGTCTACCGCTGGCGAATAGTATGCAAAATCACATGAAGTGAAATTTGGAAATATTTAGAGGATTTCATATGATGCTAAATTTGGTAATTTTGTGGGAATATTTTAATTTCACCCACGTCCGCTCTTAAAAGCAGGCTAACTAAACAGATTTCCAGAATATTAGGACATTTTGGGGGACATTCTCAATGAAGTGGCGGTGAGAGGCGTTACCCTCCTTGGCTTAATGCCTCTCACCCCCACTTCGTAATCGTGAGGCTGCACCCTATTCTCAAGAATGTGGTGCACCTGGCATTTTCCCCTGTGATGTCGCTAAGTTTCACAATTTAGCGCCAACGCAGGCACCCTTCCACCAGATTGTAAGGGTGTCTGTGTGCAGGGGAGGGTTGTCCATGTACAGGAAGGTGCCCCTTCTTGCACATGAACATTCCTGAAATCCCATTTTGCTTTTTCCATGTGTGCTGCACAGGGCAGCACACATGGAAAAATCAAAAATGAGGAGAAATGAAGCATTTCTCCTCGTTTCCCCAACTTAAGACCAGGATTTTTCTGGTCTTAAGTTCGGCGCTGATACCTATTATCGCCGCCCTTGATAATAGGTGGCAGCCTCGATCACAATAAGTGTTGCGGTGGAACGCCCACCGCAACACCCACTGCACGCCCCTTTCACGCTAAATTTAGCGTGAAAGGGGCCTTATTCTCAAGGTAGCGTTAAGCCACTTAACGTTGCTTGAAGCCACATTAAGTGGGTTAACGCTGCCTTGAGAATAAGGTGCTGACCCTATCGCCACGGGAACGTCAGAAAAAGTGACGTTCCCATGGCGATAGGGGCTTGAGAATATGCCCCTATGTTCTTTTCTATTATTGTTCATGAATCTCTCTCATAGCACAGCTCATATAAGACTCCGATAATGAGGTGAGGGATAGTACGTGAGGGAGAAACAGAGGAGGGATGGGATCATATCTTTCAACATTGTTGGCAAATGTATTGCTAACAGTGATACTGACATTGAGGTTCGAAAATGTGCCTAGTTGTTGTGAGTTTCTATGCTTTCGCACTGTAAGCATAAGCCTGTGCTTCTGGTGAGAGTCATTAACTCATTTTATTGGCTAACTCCAAGGTCACAAATGCTACAAGTCATTAAGGTATGGGCTCTCTCTCTAATCATAAACATACCAACAAAATTGTTTTAAATAAAAGAAATGATAAAATGATATCTGTGAAATTAAGAAGTCAGGTGAGAGTCACCAACATAGTAGCTGATAACAAGAGTATAACGAGCTTAACTAGCACACAAAACAAAGTACCCATTTGTAACAATATCAGAATCAGCGACGGCCTGTGTAGGGCGTTTTACTGGGGCGGTGACGTGGCGCAGAGGAGGGGCAGGGTGGGGGGTTGCAAAATGCGGCAAACGACCGAGGTCAGGTAAGTTACGAAAAAAATTAATAAAACGAATTTCGTTGCGCGCGCTGCATCGCATTTGGCGATGCAGCGCGTGCAACGAACTTCGTTATATTAATTTTTTTCGTAACTTACCTGAACTCGGCTGTATGCCGCATTTTGCAACCCCCCACCCTGCCCCTCCTCTGCGCCAGGTCACCGCCCCGGTAAAACGCCCTACACGGGCCGTCACTGATCAGAATGTAAATGTAAATGATTCAGAGATGACTTAGCTTGAGATGTATCAATTGGCCAGTGGCAAATAGCTAAGAGCCTGATTTAAAATCTGACGGGCAGGTACTCCATCACGGATACCCCATCTGCCTAATTACCAGTGCATTATCCCAATGAACTTATAATAAGGTGGACTTGATATCTGTCATGTTTGTGATGGAGTATCCTTCTGCCAAAGTCTAAATAAGGGCACAGGTGTACAACACAAAAGGCAAAAGCACATAGCAGTGCATAACTAAAATAATGGGGTACATGGTAGGTTTTTTATTGTATAATGAGGCAGTTTTCCTTGCAATTATAACAAAGCATGTGCATATGTATGCAAGCTGAGCGAATTGGACTACTGTCTAGCTCAGTTAGGTATATCCGCACAGGTAGCCTGTTGCAAATAGGATGTAAAACATTGTTTAAGGCCAGTGCAAGCTATGTAATTTAATTGGGTATTTAATAAGAAAGGTTTCCATTTCTTTTTGACTATAGTGTAATTCTGAAGTGCTTCATTGAAGTAAGTTGTGCTTTCTTTATTGATAGTATGTCTATAAGGCAGCACCAAACTAACAAACAGTTTGATAAAGCATATTTGGGTCATGCAGCAGATGAATTAGCATGTCTAGTAAACAGGTAATCCAATATTTAAATAAGGCACGGAAACTAATCTGGAAATGCTCAAAGAAGTACAGTAGTTACGTTTAAAAAAAGTAATTCAATTCTACTTATTAAATTGTTGTTAGTCTTGTATTTCTTTCTGCGTGGCTCATTCATGAATCCTCTGTCCGTGAAAAATGATTCACAGTAATCTTCATCTTTAGGAGTACATGCACTGCAGCCCTCAACATTTTGAACAGATCGCTGACCTGAGGATTGTACAGTGCCTGGTACATGTGCATTCAAACCTTTTTGAAGAGGTTGGCACTTGTTTGCCTGTTTAGAGCATGGGGCCTGATTACGAGTCTGGCGGCCAATGAGCCCCACACTCACAGTGGTGGTGTTTCATCTGCAGAATTATGACTCTGTGAGTCATTCCAGCGGTGGACTGCCGGCTGCACCAGAGAACTGCCGTCACCTGGCGGTCGGGCGGCAGAGGGACAATGCAATATGCTGAGCGAGAGTGGCGCAGTCCCTCCGAGCATATTACGAGTTCTCCTCACCGTAAGCCTTTTCATGGCGGTGAGTCCACCCTGAAAAGGCTGGTGGGGGGAACAAAGAGGGCCCTACAGGGCAACCATAGCCCCTGCAATTTTGATGCATTCATGGGGGAACAACCTGTGACCCCCTGTCTGCTTACACCCCCAGTTCCAGTACAGCAAGGACTTCACAGTCAATGGCGCGCTGGAACATTTTTGCAATTCCCATTGGAGTGCCCTTATTCAGGGCACTGCCGTGGGAAAGGCAAAAGGACCGTCCTCCCGCACAAGTTGACCTCGTAATCAGGTTGGCAGTCCTTGCTGGCAGTGAGCCGGCTCAACTAAGCAAAAGTCATAATCAACCCCTTAGTTGCGCTGTAGCAAGGCTGCTTAAAATAGCAATGATCTATTAGGTGATGTCTACTTCTCAATACATGAGCACAACAGAATCAACACAAATAGCAGGGATCCAATTGACAGCAGCAGGACTTTCAGGATTCTGACTTTATATCACCTAAGCAAGAATGTTGGCAAAACTCTCAAAGTCACTCACTCATCCACCTATACATTCATCTCAGCGACTCAGCACCCACTCTCTGTAACCTATATGTCACTCGTTCATGTTCTGTGAGAGATAAAAGCTTGTAAAACTCTGCCATGCTGGATCTGTCCTGATAAAATTGCTTTGCTGCTGCCATACAGTCCCAGTTTTGTGATGAAGTAACTCAAATTAACGATAACTTTCACCTTTATGATGCACTGCTTATACCCTTTCATATTACACTACTTATACTATGTGAAATTATACCTTTCATAACAGCACTTATGACATCTCAGATTAGATCATTTGTAAGAACTCTGCACATGGTAGAGTGGCAAGTTATAATTAATGTAAAGTGGATAGAGAGTTGACAACACTGTGTTCAGAGGTGCTTGAGTTATAGTAATTTGAAGGTGGTGCGTACATTTTTAAGTTAAGGTATGATTATAACTTTAAGAATTTCTAATGTTTGAGTAGAATAAGATAGGTTTGTATAGATACAATACATAACGTTTTAATAACTATAACTAAGTTTTAGCATTTGCTATTTTCATTGAATTTCAATGGTTGTTCTTATAGAGTACAATGGAGGACAGTGTCATACAGTATTGTGACGCACAGTGGAGTGTCATAGAGTGGAGTAGATTTGAATGGAGTACAGTTGAGTAGCGTAGGGTTGAATAGTGTAGAGTCGAGCAACATGGGGTGACATACAGTGGAATAGCATAGAGTGGAAAAGAGTGGAGTGGCATAGAGTAGAGTGGTGTGCAGTTGGATGACATAAAGCAGATGGCATAGAGTGGAATAGTGTAGAGTGGAGTGGTGTAGAGAGGAGTGGTGGAAAGTGGATTAGCATAGAGTGGAATATCGTACAGGGAACGGCGTAGAGTAGCATAGAGTCAAGTGGTGTAGAGTGGAATACCATAGAGTGGAGTTGCATACAGTGGAGTTGGGTTGAGTGGAGTGGTGTACAGTACACAAGCATACAGTGGAGTGGCATAGAGCGGAGTGGCATAGAGTGGACGGGTGCAGAGTGTAATAGCATCGAGTGGAGTGGCGTGCAGTGTCGTAGAGTGGATTGGCACCGATGGGAGTGGGTTAGAGTGAAGTGGCGTAGAGTGGAGTAGCTTAGACTGGAGTGGCACAGAAGGCAGTGACAGAGTGGGAAGGCATAGAGTGGAATAGTGTAGAGTTTAGGGGTGTAGAGTGGCATAGAGTGAAGTGGGATAGACTAGAATAGCATAGAGTAGTGAGGCATTGAGTGGAATGGCAAAAAGTGGGGCGACGTAGAGGGGAGTGGCGTAAAGTGGAATAGCACAGTAAATCAACATAGAGGGAAGTGGCATGGAGTTGAGAGGTGTATATTGGAGTGGAGAGAGTAGTGTTCAGAGGAATAGTGTATTATGTAGCTTATAGAGTGCGCGGCTACCCACAACGAGAGTGTCCCGGCGCTAGCGGCAGATAGAAAGAGGTGGGGTGAGTGTGTTGGATTCCTCAAAGTGCTAGGGAAGACTAAAGAGCCACGCCTTCAAGGATTTCCGGAAGCTAGACTCCGAATTGGCCTTTCTAATGTGTTTGGGCAAGGAGTTCCACAGAGTCATGGTTCTGACGGGGAAGGACCTCCCTCCTATTCTAGCTTTGGCAAAGCGAGGGGTGACAAGGAGTTCAAGATGATTGGATCTTAAGTTTCTTGTTTGATGGGATTTATGGATTCTTTTCCGTAGATAGTGGGGGCCAACTCTGTTTTTTGCCCTGTAAGCAAGAGTGAGCGCTTTGAATTCTGTACGTTTTTTCACGGGCAGCCAGTGTAGACTGCGTAGATGGGGAGAGATGTGATGCCTTATCGGGACATTTCTGATAAGCCTTGCGGCTGCATTCTGTATTATCTGCAGTTTCTTGAACAGATAGGTCGGTAAGCCCAGATATAGACTATTAGCGTAGTCTAGTTGTGATGTTATAAGTGCGTGGACAATTGTTTTCCTACAGTCCATTGGTAGGAGGTGAAGAAATCTTTATAATGCCTTCATTTTCCAGAAGCAGGATGATGACACATGTCCTATCTGGCTTTTGCATGAAAGAGTGTTGTCAAATTTGAAACCCAGATTCCTGGCCGAGGACACAGGAAGTGGAGGTGGATTGAGCTGTAATGGCCACAAAAGATCAGAATGGGGAGGGGAAGGCTGATTAAAAAACAGTACCTCCGTTTTATCGGCATTCAGCCGTAGACAGTTCTTAGTCATCCAGGTTGATATATCTATCAGACACTGCTTAAAGTTTGTGAATGCGGCCTCTGAATGGTCTTTAAAAGAGAGCACCAGCTGGGTGTCATCAGCATATGAGTTGCTCTACAAAGGGGGCTAGGGGGGCAAGATAAATGTTAAAAAGGGTCGGGCTGAGAGCTGAGCCCTGTGATACTCCACAATTCACGAGGCGGGGTGATGAGACATAAGGATGCAGCCTTGTTCTCTGGGACCGCCCCTCAAGAAAGGAATTGAACCAGGCCAAAGTGGTCCCAAATATTCCCAGTTACCTGAGCCTGTCAAGGAGGATCTTATGTGACACAGTGTCAAACGCTGCTGACAGGTCTAGCAGCACCAGCATTGCAAAGCTACCCTTATCTAAGGTTTCCTGGATTGTTTCAGTTACCTCCAGCAGAGCTGTCTCGGTGCTGTAGCCAGCTCTAAATCCGGACTGAGAATCGTGTAGTAGTTTATTAGTTTCTAGAAAATAGGATAGCTGTTTCTGCACTTCTTTCTCAAGGATCTTGGCTGGTGCTGGCAAAAGGGAGATGGGTCTGAAATATTTTAGTACAGCTGGTTCTGCATCCTCCTTCTTGAGGATAGGTTGGACTAGTGCAGTTTTCCAGATGGACGGGTAAATGCCTGATTTTAGGGAAGCATTCCAGAGCAGATTCAGTGGAGGGTTAATCAGTGGGGCAAGTAGTTTAAAAAACCTAACAGGGCAGGGATCCATGGGGATCCAGATTTTATTTTTTCCAACTACCTGAGAGAGGTATCAGAGTTAAAAGGGCTGAATTCCGACCTGGTGTGTGTGGGGGAGAGGAAAGTATGTTAGAGGTATCTGTTTCCGTGAATGAGGCGTAAATGTCTTGAATTTTTTCTTGAAAAAAAATCCAAAGATTCTCACAGAGAGTATCGGACATGGTTATATTGCTTTTCATCGTCCCTGATTTCAGGAAGTCTTGGACAATTTTAAAGACTTCTTTAGTCGAATTGTCTGATCGTTTGATTTGGTTGGCAATAAACTCCTTTATGGAAGTGCGTTTTAGCCTATGAAAGTGTTCTACTGCTTTCCTAGGTTTTGCTCTATTTCTGCTTTTTACAACGGCTTTTTTCTGCTTGTAATTCTGACGTGAACCAAGGGGCTGAGAGTTTGTTCCTGGCTAATTTCATAACTTTCATGGGAGCTATTTTGTCTATAGCAGAGGTGACCCAGTGATTGAAGGTTTCCGCATCACTAGGTTCTCCAGTAAGTAGTAAGGGGGTGTTAAGTAATGCTCATGGTTTCAAGGGTGACTTTCCTCCAATTTCTTCGGACTTCGTGTTTATTTTCCCTATGGCTATGTTTTGTGGTGGCGGTTAGGTTGAAAGGAATCAGACTGTGATCTGACCATGCAAGAGAGATGAGGTTCTCTGTCGTTAAGGTTGAGATATTAGTAAAAATAAGATCCAATATGTGTCCTGCCACATATGTAGGCATAGAGACCAATTGGTTAAGATTGAATCCTTTGAGTGTGTCCTCCAATTGAGAGGCCAAAGGACTGTAGCGTGGAGTGGCGTAGAGTGGAGTACAGTTGAGTGGCATAGAGTGGAATATCTGGCATGTAGTAGAATAGTGTGGAGTGTGGGATAGAGTGAAGGGGCATAGAGTGGAATAGAAGAGAGTGGAGTGGAGTGCCATAGAATGGAGTGGCATGAAATGCTGTACAGTCAAGTGGCATAGAGTAGAAGAGGTGTAGAGTGGAATAACGTAGAGTGGAGTGGCTTAGAGTGGTGCACAGTTTAGTGGCATATAGTTGAATAGTGTAGAGTGAAGTGGCATTGAGTGAAATCATGTAGAGTGGAATAATTTGAGTGGAGTTGGGTAGAGTGGAGTGGCATAGAGTTGAGTGGCATAGAATAAACTGGTGTAAAGTGGAGTGGCATAGAGTACAATAACATAGAGTTGCGTGGTGTACAGTGGAGTGGCATAGAGTGGAGTGGCAAACAAGTGGAGTGACGTAGATTATGGTTGGTGAAGTGGCATACAGTAGAATTTTATAGAGTGAAGTGGTGTAGAGTGGAATAGCATAGACTGAATGGCACAGAGTGAAGTGGCATTAAATGTAGTGGTGTAGCGTGGAGTAGCGTAGAGTGGATTGGTGTAGAGTGGAGTGGTGTAGAGTGGAGTGCCATAGAGTTGAGTGGCGTAGAGTGGAGTGTCGTACAGTATAGTGGCATACAGTAGAATAGTGCAGAGTATAGTGGCAAAGAATGAAGTGGCATTGGGTGGAATAGCATAGAGTGGAGTGGCAAAGAGTGGCGTACAGTGGAGTGGCATAGAGTAGAATAGCATGAAATGAGTGGCACAGAGTAGAGTGGTCAAGAGTGGAATATCATCGAGTGGAGTGGCATAGTTGGAGTGGTATACAATAGGGTGGCGTAGACTAGAATGGGGTAGAGTGGAATAGCATAAAAAAGAAACAGCATAGAATGGAGTGGCAGGGAGTTGAGTAGTGTACACTGGAGTGGCATAGAGTCATGTAGATTGGCGTTGAGTGGAAAAGCATAGCATGGAGTGGCATGGAAAATCGTTGAGTGGAGTGGCATACAGTGGAGTGGCATACAGTGGAGTAGGGTAGAGTGCCGTTCAGTAAAGTGACATTGAGTGGAAGTGGTGTAGAGTGCATTGGCGAAGAGTGGAGTGGGTTAGAGTGGCACACAGTTGAGTGGCATGTAGTGGAATAGCATAAAGTGAAGTGGCATAGAGTGGAATCCTGTACAGTGGACTGGCGTAGAGTGGAGTTGGGTAGAGTGAAATAACATAGAGTTGAGCAGCATAGAGTAAACTGGTGTGAAGTGGAGTGGCGTAGAGTACATCCTCATGGAGTGGTGTAGATTGGAGTGGCAGAGAGTGGAGAGGCAAAAAATTGGAGAGACATAGAGTGGGGTGGGCTTGAGCAGCATATAGTGGAGTTCCGTAGAGTGAAGTGGTGTAGAATGGTATAGCATAGACTAGAGTGGCACAGAGTGAAGTGGCATAGAGTGGAATATCGTAGAGTGGATTATTGTAGAGTGGAGTGTCATAGAGTTGAGTGGCGGACAGCGGAATGGCACACAGTAGAATAGCATAGAGTGTAGTGGCACAGAGTGAAGTAGCCTAGAGTGGAATAGCATATAGTGGAGTGGCATAGAGTGGTGTACAATCAAATGATGCAGAGTGGAGTGGCATACAGAGGAGTGGCATAGTGTAGAAGAGCATAGAGAGGAGTGGCACAGAGTGGAGTGGTGTAGAGTGGAATATCATAGAGTGAGGTGGCATAGACTGGAGTGGCATACAGTAGGGTGGCGTAGAGTAGAATGGCATAGAGTGGAATAGCATAGAAAGAAGCAGAGTTGAGTGGCATAGAGCGGAGTTGATTGGAATACCAGAGCATGGAGTGATGTAGAATATCATAGAGTGGAGTGGTGTAGAGTATAGTGGTGTAGAGTGGAGTGGTGTAGATTAAAGTGGCATTAAGTGAAGTGGCATATAGTGGAATAGCATAGACTGGAGTGATGTTGAGGGGAGTAGAGTGACGTAGAATGACATAGAGTGGCATACTGTAGAATTACGCAGAATGGAGTGGTGTAGAGTGAAGTGACACAGAGTGGCATACAGTTGAGTAGCATGGAGTGGCGTAGAGTGGAACAGCATAGACTGGAGTGACGTAGAGTGGTATACAATAAACTGGCATAGAGTGGAATAGTATAGACTGGAATGGCATAGATTGGAATAGTGTAGGGTGTAGGGGCATAGAGTGAAGTAGCTTTGAGTGAAGTGGCATACACAAAAATAGCATAGAGTGGAGTGGCAAGGAGTTGAGTGGTGTACCCTGAAGTGGCTAGAGCGGCGTTGAATGGAATAGTGTAGCGTGGAGTGGCCTAGAGTGGAGTACAGTTGAGTGACGTATTGTGGAATATTGTAGAGTGAAGTGGCATAGAGTGGAATGGCACATAGTAGAATAGTGCAGGGGTTCAGAGTGGAGTGGCGTAGAGTGTAGTGGCACACAGTAGAGTGGCATAGGGTGGAGTGGCATAGTATAGAGTGGAGCAGATTTGAGCGGACTGGCATTGAGTTGAGTAGTGTAGAGTTAAGTGAGGTAGAGTGGAGTGGCGTAGAGTGGAGGGGCGTAGAGTTGAATAGTGTAGAGTGGAGTGGCACAGAGTGGAGTGGCACCCAGCACAGTGGTGTACAGTGGAGTGGCATAGAGTTGAATAGCTTAGAGTGGAGTGGCATAGAGTAGAGTAGAATTCCGTAGAGTGGAATTGCACAGAGTGAAATAGTGTAGAGTTGAATGGCATAGCGTGGCATACAGTTGAGTGGTGTACAGTGGAAGAGCATAGCATGCAGTGGCATAGAGTGAAGTGGTGTACAGTTCAATGTGAAGAGTCTAGTGGCATTGAGTCCAATAGCGTAGAGTGAAGTGGTGTAGAGTGAAGTGACGCAGGGTGAAGTGGCACAGAGTGGAGTGCCATACAATGGACTGGCATACAGTGAAGTGGCATACAGTGGAATAGCTTACAGTGGCATGACACAAAATGAACTGGTGTATAGGGGAGTGGCATAGAATGAAGATGTGTAGAGTGGAGTGGCATAGAGTGGAGTGGTGTAAAGTGGAGTGTGGTACTTTGAACAGATGTAGCAAAAAAAGTGGTTTAACGGATGGAGATGTAATGTGGCAGGAATATAGATTATAGGGTTAAATGGTAATTTATGGTAGTGGATGTAAATAATTTAGGTAGTATTAAAGTTATAAGAGTTAAAATACAGAGTTATATATTGTGCCAGGATATACCACAGTAGCTAGGCTGTATACCGTTGTACATGGTGATGACAAGGCAGTATATGATTGGGTAATGGTTGTCTGTACAAAACTTTAAAGTCAACCATGTAGTTTTCACCACATGTTGGCTATGTTCAAGGTTAGGGCCTTAGATGTAGGTAAGTGACTGTTTTTAGTATTGCTCCCTACCCATTACCCACTTTGTAAAAGTGGTAATAGGTAGTGAAATGTATTTATATTTTTCTATTTCTTTTTAAAACACTTTACGGGGAACTGCACTAGTACTTACAAAGTACCATGGTAGTTAGTTTGAAAATAAAAATATATAGGAAACATAAAAATACGCTGTGATACACTATTAGTGAACTATAGTGTAGGACAGTGTATTTATAGTTTTCTTTTTAATATCATTTTAAAAAACGTATGTAGTGCGGTAATTTGTAGGTATTACCAAGGTACTCCGTAGACTTTTTTATAAAGAATTTAATATTTAAAAAATTGAAAAAATGTACTGTAGTACAGTACATTTGGAAAATTCAGTGTATTTTTAAGTGTTTATTTATATATATATATATATAGTTGCCTGCACTAACTATAACGGGGGAATTTCATTGGTTTTTTACGAGTGAAATGTACAGCTAACTATAACTTGTGTGAAACCTATGGTTTTTTCAGTGAATTTGCAAGGTTTTTTAAATGCTAATTCCTAACTATAACGTGTGTGAAACCTATGGTTTTTTCAGTGAATATATATATGTATGTATATATATATATGTATATATATATATATATATATATATATGCAAATCCAAAAGAAAGTATAATGCGCACTCGGGAGAGTTTCAACACACGATGTGAGCAAGACACCATCGTGTGTTGATACGCGTAACGAAGGAATAAAAACCTGGTGAAATTATCTCTCCCGAGTGCGCATTATACTTTCTTTTGGATTTGCATACTATTTACCGGCTTTAGGGTGTCTGCCGGTAATGCGCCACCGACTATGGGATTGACCCCGGGAGGGCTCTCAACGTGTATATATATATATATATATATATATATATATATATATATATTATTCACTGGCGGTCGCCAGTAGATAGTTATAGCTAGGACCTATTTTCCATAGGAAATCCGCAACATTCTATTGGGAATATTTTTGGCGCCGATTGACGAATCTTCGCGAAATTCTCCAAACTTTTGGCCAGCTCCGCTCCGCTCCTACTCTGATAGTTTTGCGGTGATCCGTGAAGCGGGGGCGAGAAAAAAGGGGGGTCCCAAAATGCGTTTTCCCCATGCAATTTCCCATAGGATCTGTTGTCGCAGCTACAGCCCGAACCGCTGAACGGAATGACACCAAATTTGGCAAAGAGGTAGTCCTCAGTTCGGACAAGTGCCTTTTGCATATATGGTGTGAATCTGTTCAGTAGTTCCTGAGAAAATTAGGGTAAAAAGTTAGTGATATCTATGGCCGCGGAGGATCCGCGGACCGTACCCGCACCGTAAGCGCACCCTCCCCGAAACGAGCGTGCACCCTCCCGATCGCACGCTGAATGCTAATTGGCTGTCGAGCGTCTCTCTACATTCGAAACCAGGAACTGTTGGCAGCCATTTTCCGCCTCGGTAGAAGCGAGGCTGAAGATGGAAGGGGAATAAGTGTGTAAAAGATATAAAGGGGGCAGAGTGAAAATACTCTGACCCTCTAGATCTGCTTAGGGGGTCCCAGAAGGACTCCCTGTGGCCCCCCTTTTTAAAAAAAAAATAAGCGGCGAAATGCGCGCACGGTGCGCGCATCCTATCGCGTTGGATGCACGGATTCTCTCGCGGTGGGTGCGCGGATCCACGGCAACGTTTTTTGAAAAACGACAAGAAATCATTGGTTGTATAACAACTTTCTGAAAGGTAGGGTGTATATTTTTGCTTTTTAAAGGTATGATTGTTATTGGTTAACAAAAACAGATTGTAAGGAACATTATATATGATAAGCTGATATGTTGAAAAGTCATGCATACTTCTTGTCTTGTGTAGGAACATTGTGTGCTGAACTTGTGACCTGTGAGCTCAGTGCAGTGTTCCATGAGCTGTTTCTATGGTAACAGGCAGAAGGCAGATTGGGGGAAGGGTTGAAATGTATTTCAGTTGGAAAGGGTTGAAATGTTTAACCAACAGAAATATGTGTTTGCTTTTGAGTTTATGTGCGAAGGATTGTGATTTGATGTTTACATGTATATGTGTGGAAAATGAAAGGGAAACTTTTTCATTCTTTGCTTTTGCTGAGAAGTGCACAGTGCAGAGATTCTGTAAAAGAAAATATGGTGAGTGACTGATATACTTCTTAATCTACAAAACAACTTGAAAGAGGAGTTATTTAATTGTGAGGGGATGTATGTAGACTATTTTGATTTTAATCAGACTAATGTATTTTTCCTGCTAAAGTGTAGGGAGTACTTTTTTTTCACTACAATCTTATTGACAGTGTGTGTGCATGTGGAAACCATTTTATGATAAGGATTTGTTTTTGTCATGTGTTTGTAGACAGATAACTATGCAGTTTTTATATTTTGGTAGAATTAGAAATCAGTCATTGTTTATGAATTTGTGAAATGAGTTATGTTTCTGCAGTAAAATGTAGTACTCCTTGTAGATGAAGAAATGTGTTTTGGTATAGTGCAAGGGATAGTGGTGCTTGTCTAGAATCACACTGTGAGTGTGTGTGCATTTGGGAACCACTGTGAGAGAAGGATTGGGTAACATTGTGTATTTTCTGACAGAGAGCTCTTTTAAAACCGGTCATGTTGTCAAGTTTTAGTAGCATTAGAAGCCAGTCTTTGCTTATGTGTTGATTAAATGAGTCCGACATTGACACTAAAGTGCAGTCGTGAAATATGTAGATTGTGTGCAGTTCCCTTATCACTTCCAGTGTAGTGAATGAGTTTTGATAAACTCCTAGGGATAGTGGTGCTTGTCTAGAATCACACTGTGAGTCTGTGTGCATTTGGGAACCACTGGGAGAGAAGTGTTTGGTAACATTGTGTATTTGCTGAGAGAAAACAGTTTTGAAACCTGTCATGTTGTCAAGTTTTAGTACCATTAGAATCCAGTGTTTGCTTATGTGTTGATTAAATGAGTCAGGCATTGACACTAAAGTGCAGTCGTGAAATATGTAGATTGTGTGCAGTTCCCTTATCACTTCTAGTGTAGTGAATGAGTTTTGGTAAACTCCTAGGGATAGTGGTGCTTGTCTAGAATCACACTGTGAGTCTTTGTGCATTTGGGAACCACTGTGAAAGAAGCATTTGGTAACATCGTGTATTTGCTGACAGAAAACTGTTTTAAAACTTGTCATGTTGTTAAGTTTTAGTAGCATTAGAATCCAGTCTTTGCTTATGCGTTGATTAAATGAGTCATGCTTTCACACTGATGTGGTGTACTTAAATATGTAGATTGTGTGCAGTACCATTAACTATTCCAGAGTAGTGAATGAGTTTTGGTAAACTCATAGGGATAGTGGTGCTTGTCTAGAATCACACTGTGAGTTAGTGTGTATTTGGGATCAGTAAGAGAGAATCATTTGGTAACATCATGTATTTGTTGACAGATAACTGTTTTAAAATCTGTCATGTTGTGAAGTTTTAGTAGCATTAGAATCCAGTCTTTGCTTATATGTTGATTAAATGTGTCATGCCTTGACACTGATGTGCTGTACTTAAATATGTAGATTGTGTGTACTCCCCTTACCCCTTCCACAGTAGTGAATGAGTTTTGGTAAAGTCCTAGGATAGTGTTGATTGTCTAAAATCACACTGTGAGTCTGTGTGCATTTGGGTAAGGATTGTGAGAGAAGCATTTGGTAACATCGTGTATTTACTGACAGATAACTGTTTTAAAACCCGTCATGTTGTCAAGTTTTAGTAGCATTAGAAGCCAGTCTTTGCTTATGCGTTAATTAAATTAGTCAGGCATTGACATTAAAGTGTAGTTGTGAAATATGTAGATTGTATGCAGTTCCTTTACCACTTCCACTGTAGTGAATGAGTTTTGGTAAACTCCTAGGGATAGTGTTGTTTGTCTAGAATCACACTGTGAGTCTGTGTGCATTTGGGAACCACCGTGAGAGAAGTGTTTGGTAACATTGTGTATTTGCTGACAGATAAGTGTTGTAAAACATGTTATGTTGTCAAGTTTTAGTAGCATTAGAAGACAGTTATGGCTTATGCTTTCATTATATGAGTCAGGCATTGACAGTAAATTGCAGTTGTGAAATATGTAGATTGTTTGCAGTTCCCTTACCACTTGCACTGTAGTGAATGAGTTTTGATAAACTCATAGGGATAGTGGTGCTTGTCTAGAATCACACTGTGAGTTAGTGTGTATTTGGGATCACTGTTAGAGAAGCATTTGGTAACATCATGTATTTGCTGATAGATAACTGTTTTAAAACATGTCATGTTGTGAAGTTTTAGAAGGATTAGAATCCAGTCTTTGCTTATGCGTTGATTAAATGAGTCATGCTTTGACACTGATGTGGTGTACTTTAATATGTAGATTGTGTGCAGTAAGTACCATTAACTCTTCCAGAGTAGTGAATGAGTTTTGGTAAACTCCTAGGATAGTGTTGCTTGTCTAAAATCACACTGTGAGTCTGTGTGCATTTGGGTAAGGATTGTGAGAGAAGCATTTGGTAACATCGTGTATTTACTGACAGATAACTGTTTTAAAACCTGTCATGTTGTCAAGTTTTAGTAGCATTAGAAGCCAGTCTTTGCTTATGCGTTGATTAAATTAGTCAGGCATTGACATTAAAGTGTAGTTGTGAAATATGTAGATTGTATGCAGTTCCTTTACCACTTCCACTGTAGTGAATGAGTTTTGGTAAACTCCTAGGGATAGTGTTGTTTGTCTAGAATCACACTGTGAGTCTGTGTGCATTTGGGAACCACTGTGAGAGAAGTGTTTGGTAACATTGTGTATTTGCTGACAGATAAGTGTTGTAAAACATGTTATGTTGTCAAGTTTTAGTAGCATTAGAAGACTGTTATGGCTTATGCTTTCATTATATGAGTCAGGCATTGACAGTAAATTGCAGTTGTGAAATATGTAGATTGTGTGCAGTTCCCTTACCACTTGCACTGTAGTGAATGAGTTTTGGTAAACTCATAGGGATAGTGGTGCTTGTCTAGAATCACACTGTGAGTTAGTGTGTATTTGGGATCACTGTTAGAGAAGCATTTGGTAACACCATGTATTTGCTGATAGATAACTGTTTTAAAACATGTCATGTTGTGAAGTTTTAGAAGGATTAGAATCCAGTCTTTGCTTATGCGTTGATTAAATGAGTCATGCTTTGACACTGATGTGGTGTACTTTAATATGTAGATTGTGTGCAGTAAGTACCATTAACTCTTCCAGAGTAGTGAATGAGTTTTGGTAAACTCCTAGGATAGTGTTGCTTGTCTAAAATCACACTGTGATTCTGTGTGCATTTGGGTAAGGATTGTGAGAGAAGCATATGGTAACGTTTTGTATTTGCTGACATATACCTGTTTTAAAACCGGTCATGTTGTGAAGTTTTAGTAGCATTAGAAGCCAGTCTTTGCTTATGCTTTGATTATATGAGTCAGGCTTTGACATTAAAGTGCAGTCCTGAAATATGAAGATTGTGTGCAGTTCGCTTACCACTTCCACTGTAGTGAATGAGTTTTGGTAAACTCCTAGGGATAGTGGTGCTTGTCTAGAATCACACTGTGAGTCTGTGTGCATTTGAGAACCACTGTGAGAGAGGCATTTGGTAACATTGTGTATTTGCTGACAGATAACTAATTTAAAACCTCTCATGTTGTCAAGTTTTAGTAGCATTAGAAGCTAGTCTTTGCTTATGCATTATATAGTCAGTTTCTAAGTACCAAATAGACTGCTTCAAATGTCTATGCAGTATGCATGTAGTGTTCTAACATACTATACACTTGTCTTTTACACCTTCAATTCCCTAGTCAGTATTCATACACTTCCAGGAAATATCCTGTCACTTCTTTTGCAGTCCTCTAGAGACCCATTCAACAGCATGTACTAATCCATTCACTGTGCCAAAACCCAAACACTTATACATTCACCAAGACACTCTCTTTCCAGTACTCTAATGATTCAGTCACTGCCTAAGTATTCATGCACAGAGCCAGGTCTTAGCATATGGACTTCTTCAAACCCCTATCCACTATGCATGCAGTCCTCTAAGCACCTACACACTTGTCCTTCACACCTTCAATTCCCCAGTCAGTATCCGTTCACTTCCAGCAAACACCCTGTCACTCCATTTGCACTCCCCTAGTGACCCATTCAGCATCATGTACTAATCCATTCACTGCGCCAAACCCTAATAAATTCACCCAGGCACTCTCCTTGCAGTACTCTAATCATTCAGTCAGTACCCAAGTACTCATCCAGTGACCCAGGTCTTAGTATATGGACTGCTTCAAACCCTTATCCACTATGCATGCAGTCCTCTAACCACCTACACAATTGTCTTTCTCGCCTTCAATTCCCTAGTCAGTATCCATACACATCCAGGAAATACCCTGTCACTCCCTTTGCAGTCCTCTAGTGACCCATTCAGCACCATGTACTAATCCATTCACTGTGCTAAAACCCAAACACTTATAAATTCACCAAGATACTATCTTTGCAGTACTCTAATCATTCAGTCAGTGCCTTAGCACATGGACTGCTTCAAACCCCTATGCACTATGCATGCAGTCTTCTAACCACCTAGACACTTTTCTTTCACACTTTCAATTTCCTAGTCAGTATCCATACAGTCCAGTACTTGTGACTGCCTTTGCACTCCTCTAGTGACCCATTCAGTACCAAGTACTAATCCATTCCCTGTGCGAAAAGCCTAGCACTTATAAATTCACCTAGGCACTCTCCTTGCTGTACTCTAATCATTCAGTCAGTACCCAAGTAGTTATGCAGTGAGCCAGGCCTTAGCACATGGACTGCTTTAAATGCCTATGCAGTATGGATGCAGTCCTCTAATCACCTACACAGTTGTGTTTCACACCTTCAATTCCCTAGTTAGTATTCATACTCTTCTAGCAAACACCCTGTCACTCACCCAGTGTGTCTCCTTATAGTACTGTAATCATTTAGTCAGTTAGCATGTAGTCTTTTAGTGAGGTAGGCTTTAGGGCATGAACTGCTTCAAAGTAGTATGCACTATGCATGTAGTGTTTTAACGATCATCACACTTGTGGTTCAGGGCTATAGTTTCTTAGTCAGTTTTTATATAAAATGTGTTTGTACAGTAATGGAATAGTATACATTTGAAAGTTATTAATATACATTTATTTCTTTTTTACAGATACAGAACAGGAGTGTTTCTCATCTGTTTGCACTCTTCTCGTGCAAGATTGTTTGGATGAAGGGTCCTTAGGTGTTTCATCATACTTGCTGTGCCGCACGAGTGTTTTTTGTTAGGATCCCCTCGTAACAGAACTCTTTGGCAAATCTTGCGAATGAAGAAGGTGGCATTGGTCTTTGTTTGCCCCTTGGAAAAAGTTAAAAATGTCTTCACCACTGAAGAAAAACGTTGTGGGCGTGGTGCCTTCTGCAAAAAAATGTCCTCAGATTCGGTAAATATTTTAAAGCGGCAACATTTACAGTTTTTGTAAGTTAAACTTATAAAATTTTGTTAGCTGTATACATTTTATATATCTGTGATTTGTTTCTTGTGGTATTTTGTTGAGAATACCATGTTGTTGTTTTTTTAACAATCTTTTTGATTTTCCAGGTCTGTCGTCGACATCCGTGGTTCCCACAGGAGTGTACCGCCTTGTTGTTTTTTATTATTGTTGTTACATTTTGTTTATTAGTTTATTGTTTATATTTATGTTAATAAAAAAATAAAGTTTGAAAATAGTTTATCGTTTATATATTTATTATTATAAAAAATAAAGTTTGTAAAAAAAATTCATAATGTTTTTGGTTGTTCTTTTAACTGCTGTGTGACTGTTTCTTGTTCTTATTACTGTTATTTGATGGAGTCCACCATGGTGTTAAATTCTGGGGCACTTATCGCTGGAATACTAGTGATATCTGTAGTTTGCACCAACTTCTGAATAGTGTGTTAGATTTAGCTCAACTTTACTTCCGTTAAAGTGCTGATAATGAAATGGAGAGTAGCCGTTCCCGTGCAAAAAGACATGAGGTGCACCTTTGCGATTTATTCTAAATACTAAAATCCAGTATTGTATTGCACTGAGGTATTGGCTGCACTTACAGTGTACACACAAAATCTATTAAGAAATCTCATTGTATTTATATTGATTGGGAATAGTGTGTCAGCTGCTGGATCTTGATGAGATACTCTGCTCAGTTCGTATATTGTTGTGCACACGAAAAAAATCACATCACAACTTTCACACCAATTGCAATGCGAAACAAATTTAGGCGATTAGACATGTTAGCACCAGGGATTTTACACCTGCTTTCTGCTGGTGTTAAGCAGGACAACTACCTGCACAATGAAAGGGAACACAGCCAAGAGCCACACCAGAACACCCACAGGTGCCATAGAGTCAATGAGCATGATACAGGGATACCCATGAGGGCCAGAAGACTCATCTCAACAACTCCAGGACCGCCAATGCCCCCCAAACTCACATCTTAGTAAGTGTGTCCCTGTGGTCATTGTCTTAGCATGATAGGCACGAGCCCTGCAACATCACAGTGTGCTGTCACCTCAGCGTTGGCGGTGAGCCTGGATGTGTAGCTATGTACGCATCCTCCTGCATGCACAACTGGCGTGTGCTGGTCTGTTGTTCACAGGTCAGTGCAGGGGTGTGCCTATCCAGCAAGGGGAACGGGGTGTCTCGGACATGTCCGTGTACAGGAAGTGCGGTAAGTGTGTCTCTGTGTTCTGGTGTGGCCTGTTACAAGAGCCGCAGCAGTCGATGTTGTAAAGTGGCATGCACCATCTCCAAACGGCACTGTGATGTTGTTGTTGGATTGTAGCAGGACATGCGCAAATAGGCATTACAATGGCGTGCCGTACGAGTGCACGAGATACAACAGCTCACCGTACAAAAGTGTGGGGGCTCGTGGGAGGGAGGAGCAGCCGTTTGGCAACATAACACACAGTGAACTTGACCATGTGCCACATGCTGGGCATCTCATCCATGATGACCACGGTCGCAGACATCCCACAACACCAACGACGGGCCTATGTACACATCCGGTATGAATGCAGCGTGGTTTTCACTTCTATGCTCGTTCAGTGGTGTGATGTTGGCAGGTTGTGTGACTTGTGCTCCTTGTTGGTGTGTTTCATTTTGGCCATTGTTAGTCTATATGTGTGTTGTACTTAATTGTGCATGTGTGCCATTCTGCCCATCTCCCCCCCTCCCCCCACTCCCTGCTTCTTCCTCTTCCTAGTGCTGTTGTGTCTATAATTGTGTTGCTGCACACATAAATACATGTAAAGAATAAATTAGAATAGTTCCTTGATTCTTTTAGGTTTCAAAACTTCTCTATTGGTTTCTTTTTAATTTTCCATATGAACCGTTTTTTTTAATATTCAACAACACATAGAAGTCAGAAGTGCAACGTATTCTATCAACACACTTTCTAGAACATTCTACAATACGTGCAGGTTAAAAGTTCATCAATTTTTTAAAACGTTACGATATTTTTTTGTAAAACTTTTTTGAACATTTAACGACACATGCAGGTTAAAAGTTGATGATTGTTTTAAGTTCGAACAGTGCCTTCCAAATGCAAGTAGCAGGTGTGGTTGAGATGAGCAAATTTTATCCTATGATATGTACTCCACGTTGAAACTGCTTTTTCTTAACCAATCACAAAGATGCTTTTCCACAAAACTAATGTGCACCCAAAGAATGCTTTTCATGATATCTTCAGAGATAAGTTATAGATAGGAATTAGCATTTAAAAAACCTTTGAAATTCCCTGAAAAAACCAAAGGTTTCAGGGGTGTTATCGTTAGGAATTGGCATTTAAAAAACCTTAGAAATTCACTGAAAAAACACTGGTTTCAGGGGTGTTATAGTTAGCTGGACATTTCCCTCATACAAGCCCTAGAAATTCCCCTGTTATAGTTAGTTCAGCTAACTATAACTCGCACCCCCGCAATGCACTGCTGATGACGTCACATATTACATCACTCCTGACATGGTCAGTGACATCACTGATGACATCACTGATGACATCTCAAATGACATCATTGATGACATCACTGATGACATCATCCATTGAGTATGTGTTTTTGAACAGTTTTATCATGTTTAATATATATAGGGAAAGGCCTGTTGAAAAATAAGTGGGTGTACAAGTGTGTGAAAGGATGATTTTCTAGGTGCGTAACTGAGTCTATAAGTGAGTCATTAAATGTATCTTACTGCAGACTAGTGACTAAACTGTGTGAATGTCTGTATGTGTCTGTGTGTTGGTGTATAAGTGGCTGCATGGTTTTGTGAATAGCTATATGAGTGTCTATATGGGTTATTGATTGGTTGTCTGAGTATCTGTATGGGTGCCTGAGTGTTTGTGTGGGTAGGGTGTGTGTGACTCTGTGATTAGATGTGTGAGTGGGTGATTAAGTGAGTGCATGTTTTTAAGAGTGCATCTGTGATGGACTGTATGGTTGGGTGAGTGTGTGTATGGGTGTGTTAGTGATTGAATGTATATCTCAGTTGTACATGTGTCAGTAACTACATATGTGAAACGCAGTGTATATGTGTGTAAGAGTATATAACTATCTATAAGTGAGAGTGTGTGATTTTCGGAGTGGCTGTATGCGCCATAGTGCAAGGATATCTGTGTCATGTGCTGTTTGTTTTTCTGCAGGAAGACACAGAATTTGTTAGTATTTTTATGAGTAAGTGAACTTGAGTGTTTTTAACTGTATAGGTGAGTAAATTTTACTGTGATTAATTATTTGCATGACTGACTAGATGTGTCAGTACCTCAATGGATGATTGGCGGTATGTGAGTGTCCATATAGGTGTATAAATGCACAGAGTGACTGTAAGTATGAGTGACTGTACATGTGAGTGAGTGGAGATGTATGTAGACTTAAAAGTCAATGAGTGGGTGAGTAGTTATTGGTATTGGAGTATCTATGGTTGTCAAAATGTCCGTCTGAAATTTTGAGTCGGTGTATCAAAGGTTATATTAGGGTGTGAGAAGATGCACTAATTTATCACATGGATGACGTCATCAGTGATGTCATCAGTGATGTCATTTGAGATGTCATCAGTGCACTTTTCATTAGCCCCTCTCAGGCGTAAAGGTAATTGCTCCCATGAAACAACATCTCTGGGAGCCCACTGGCCCCCAATCCTCAGTCCCAGCGCCTCTGCGCTTACCACCTGGATGGGGACTACTAGAGCTACTCCCCTTCCTAAGTAGGGAGAGGAGGCCTCTGTTGAGGTTAGCCCAAATTATCAAGACCCTCAACAAGGCCTTGGCCCCAACAAGTAGGGCTGTGGAGACAGGGGTCACTCCAGCAGCTGCCCTCTACCTCTGGGGCAGCTGCGACCCTGGCCACGTGTGGTGAGGCCGACTCGGCTCCTTAACTGGCTGATCCTTTCTCTATGGGTCAGGAGAGGGGAAGCGCTGCTTCCCCCGAGCATGGAGCATTCAAAAGGTTCCCGAAGCGGAAGAAGCAGATGCACTGGCCATTTGGCACTGCTGCGTCATTGGAGAAGATTATGCCCAGGGCTTCTCGCTTCTTCACAGGCGGGGGTACCCCCTTTCTCACGATCCTAGGAGCCCGCGAGGCTCCAAAGTGATCTCCTTCGTGGGACCCACCCACACCAGGCACAACTCCTGCCTGGCTTCTTCTTCCTGAGGGGAAGCTCCAACCTCAGTCAGGCTGGCTTTGCCTGACTTCCGGCAATTACGGAGCGAAATCTCTGCCGATTTCAGTTCCGGGCTGCCACAACATCAAGCATCAAAACTAGGTGAATGCACACCACACTGGCCGGGGGAGCTGACATGCACACTGGCTGCTCCCCCTTCTCCAAGGAACTCAATACTTCTCCTGCACTCCTTCATGTGCCCTGCAACAGTAGGGGATAAGAGCACAGCGCTCCATGCTACCGGTGGCCCCAGCAGCACCCAGCCGGTCTACAACATAAAGACCTGGCAACGCTCTTCTCAGGACAAGGGTGCTTAGCCCTCTCAATGCAGGGTGAAAAACCCAGTGAGTACCTTGCGCTAGGTCCTAGGTCACGCAGAGCTGGGCCCAGGCAGGCCAGCTCACAGGGCTTTCTGGCAGAGGGGGAGTCCTTCATGGCGGTTCCTCCTGGTGCCCTGCAGTCCTTCAGCACCAAGTAAGCACCAGTTTCTTTTTAGGAGGACACATCCCCAACATTTATATCGCATGAAGTCTTTGTTCTGCTCTGGCTTAGGGCACTGGACCTAGTCCAAGCCAGTTCTGGGGGGCACTTAACAAGTGCACAACAGTCCCCACTGTTAGTGTAGGCTCTTGCCCCAGAAACACCTCAGGGGGGCAGAGCCAGCATTGTGGAAGGCAGGCACAGTCCTATTCAGGGGACAGGTGCTACTCCTCCCACTACTCCAAATGCAGATTGGCCTATTCAGCCTAGCACTTACTGACTGACTGACAAACTTATAAGGCGTCTTGGCGCTAGGAGTGACTTGTTGCCATTGCACAGGCTCGCCGGGTTTTAGTGCTGAGGGAAAAGCCAGGTCTTGACCAATTTCCTAAAAAGAGGCCTTTTTGACTGTAGTCTAATGGTAGTAGGGAGCATATTCCATATTTGGCTGCTCGGTGGGAGAGGTTTTTGCCTCCCCATTTGACTTTTAGTATTTTAGGAACCTGTACTAGCCCTGTGTTGGCTGACCTAAGATTCCGTTGTGGGGACTA
Source organism: Triturus cristatus (assembly GCF_964204655.1). Taxonomy (NCBI): domain Eukaryota; kingdom Metazoa; phylum Chordata; class Amphibia; order Caudata; family Salamandridae; genus Triturus; species Triturus cristatus. The sequence continues at coordinate 310,805,549 of NC_140588.1, read as the reverse complement.
CCAGGAGAATAAATTCAGAATGTCCATGGCTCCCCTACCATATAGTGCTTTATGAACTAGACAAAGAGCTTTGAATTCTACTTGCTGTTGGACTGGAAGCCAGTGAAGCTGCCTTATACTGGTGGACGTGGGATGGTATTTGGCAATATCAAGTAGTACTTGTGCTGCCGCATTCTGCAAAGACTGCAGTTTGGCAGTCTGGTCTTTGTCAAATCCCAGAAATAGCGCATTAGCATAGTCGATTTTCGAGAGGACAAGAGCTCCTATTACCATGTTCTTGAGGTTCAAAGGAATAAACTGCAAGATTTTTCGCAAAATGTTCAATGTAAAGAAACAGGAGGAGGTTAAATTATTGATTTGTTTAGCAAACTTTAATTCATTGTCAAATATTATTCCGAGGTTTCTTACCTTAGTGGAAGGAACGGGGCAGTTACACACCTCGGATGGCCACCAAAATTGGCTCCATACAGAAGGACCCTGCCCAAACTCAATGACCTCAGTCTTCTCAGTGTTAAGCTTGAGAAGGTTTAGGTTCATCCAGGCCATAATGGAGTATAGAAAATTATAAAAACTGGCGCTTGTGGCGTCCACCCTCTGCGGGACAGATACAACTATCTGTATATTGTCCGCATATGAGATTAGCATAAAGCCGTGATCTTTAATTAATCTTGCCAGAGGGTGACGTATGTGTTGAACAACATTGGAGACAAAGCCGATCCTTACGGGAGACAGAGGTTTTCTGATTTGAGATTATCCCAGTAGATCATCTGTTCCCTGGATGCCATAAAAGAGGATAGTAAGGTTAAGGCCGTATCTTTGATACCTATTGTCTTCAGCCGCCGCATCAGTACTGCATGGTTAACGGTATCAAATGCTGCTGATCGGTCCAGCAGGATGAGGACGGCTCTTCCCCCCCCCATCCATCTGTCTACGGATCTCCTCTGTGGCCATAATCACTGACTGACGCAGCCCCTCTGGAGCCACTGCACCTCTCTAGCCCCTGTCATCCAGAGCCAGACATGTAATACGCAACAGACAGGCACAAAGACACATAGCACACATAAATAACCACTTCTAAAAATGGCATTTCTAAAATAGTGATAATAAATCGGCGAACACCATTATGCAGCATTTATTACCACTATTCCAAACATACCAAACTTCATCACGCCACCCCTCTCATATCAGGAATTACCACTGAACCATATATCAGGGAATCCCCAACGCATTCTTGGGAGAGGGCAGCATCACAGCAGTGAAAAACCAAATAGGCTGTTTGTCACTACCAGGACATGCCACATAGTTAAGGCACATGTCCTACCTTTCACCTACAGCGCACCCTGCCCATAGTGTTGGCTAGGGCCTACCTTAGGGGTGACTGAAATGTAGTAAAAGGGGAGTCACAGATGTGGCAACCACTTTATGTGCCACGTGCAATGGCAGAGGCCTGAGACAGGTTTGAAAGGCTACTTTGGTGGGTGGCGCAAGCAGCACTGCAAGCCCACCAGTAGCATTTAATTTACTTGCCCTGGGTATATGAGATACCACTTTACAAGGGACTGATAGGTAAATTAAATACGCCAAACAGGTGTAGACCAATCTTACCAAGTTTAACATAGAGAGCACATGCCCTTTAACACCGAACAGCAGTGATAAAGTGCCCAGAGTCATAAAACCACCAACACCAGGTCAGAAAAAATACAAGAGGAAGGCAAAAAGTTCTGAGATGAACCTGTAAAAAGGGCCATGTCCAATACTACTTATTACCACTTTTATAAAGTGGTAAAAGGTAGGGAAAAATATGAAACCTAATACTTGCCTTTAACTAAGTCCCTAACCCAGAACACAGGCAAACTGTACTTAAAACAACATGGCACTATTCAACATTTGTAAGGGCAGTCATTAGCCAATCAAATAATACCTAATCATTGGCATGTACCACAGTACTTTCACGAAATCTCACAATAACTCCAGTGACCACAGCTATCACTAACTTAAAATGCCTCATCCTCCATTCTCCAGCTTGACGATTGTTTTCTCCACCCCTACCTGGCTTTTTTTTCTTTCTTATTTAACCCTGTAGAGCTTCAAGCTCCTCTGCTTGCTGCTCGCCCTCTCCCTGCTGCTTTCCCCAGCACGTTGCTCCACATCCCCTCCCATGGCGGTCTTGAAAAGAAAAAGATGTTTCTTTTTCATTTTTTTGTATGGCCCAGAAGTTGCCATCTGCTGCCAAGCCCCTTTTTCCAAATGTGCTACTGCAATAAGATAATCAACTGCATTAAAGTGAAACACCGATGTTCAAGAAATAACCAGTTTTTAATATGAAAGAGACCTTATCATGTTTTAGAGAACGTTTGATGTATCATTTGCATGTCAAATATTTAAAGGGCTCTGCTCGCTCTTAGAGCAAAGACAGACCTCTGACCCTGCTCCCCCTATGAATTTCCGGGCTTGCCCACCTTTAAATAGTAAAACAGCATGTAGAACCATAAAAAGTAGACCAGTAAAATGAAATATAATGGTTTATTATAGAAGCTAACTTATATGATATGATTGAAACATCACTTCCTATAAAATAGCAGAATGAGAATTATTTCCAGTCAGACGCTTAACATCCGCAAGAGTGCTGGCTTGTAATATTATGAAAATAAGGACGAAATATTAAAAGAAATATTCTGATTAAATTTACGGAAATGTACCAAATGTTTTTAATGTTCTGGGATTGCCGTAAATGCTGTTCAAACTACTTCAAATAATGGTTTATCAAAATTAATCTACTAAAATGTTATCTCTAGAAATGTAAAATGAATATGGGAAAATATGTGACCTTATTACACAGTACATCCTCCTCACTCCTACTGATATTACAGAGTACAGAATCAAATTATGAGACCCAGCAACCTTTTATCTGTGAGCTATAATTTAAACATCTGAAAAAAGAACTCTCCTATCATTTGTGCCACTTACAAACATATACCATGTAATTCTATTTCTAAACACTGTTGCCAATCACCATTAATATTATATAACATTCATAGATTGATAGTTAAATGTTAACAAATCAAATGCATGACCAAAAACATCATCAGTGTGCAATTCGATCAATAATAGTTACATATATAAGACATATTTCTAAATAAATTGAATATATACAGATATAAAGAAAAAGCACAAGTTCATATTTCTATAAATGACTAAAACGCACATATAACAAGCATTTACAAATGTATTTGCGTTAGCCTTTTCCATACCTTCTCGTCAAAACCCGGGTACCTACAAAAAGGCATCCGTCATGGGTTTCCGAGAGAAGGTTGGGTGGCAAATAAATTACCTCACACAACTAACAGACAAGCTGAAAAGGGATGAAAGGTCCGAATTGTAGCATTTGCACCGAGGAACGAACTGCCAGTACCGCATGTGAGACTGTAGGCCCTGTTACCATGTTATATAAGCTGTACCGGAGAGGGTTCCTGGCCAGGCCCCCCCTATAAAAAGCGGTGGGGCACCATTAGTTGCTCCATGGGCAGGGGCCAAGGCAGGGGAGTCCTTTCTTTGTGTTACCACAAGAGGTTAGTGATGTCATCAAGAGGCGCCCGGTAAAAGGTCTTTAAAGTGGCAAAAGGCAAGAGTTCGGCCTCCTTTTTCTCACCACCGCACACCAGCATCCAGCTTCCCGGAGCTGACAACCACCCACGTACTCCTGGAATTGTTAGCAGCAGAAAAAAGGGGCTACCCAAAAATGTGGAATGATTTACTGAGCTGACCCCGTGGAGGGATGGTGATTTGTATGAGCACTGGACAGGCATTAGGGGGGACAGACTTTCTGGTGGTCCTGGACCTTTTTGCCCTACTCCGGGATGCCTAGAACTGAACATTTTGGGGCATTTGCCTGATGATAGGTGTTTGCATGGAGCTGCTGGTATTGCCCATCCCTCTGATAGACAGAGGGGAAGTTGCCACTAAGGTATGCTTGACAATAATCTCCGGGATGCCCTTGGTTGAGGGCAGGGGAGATGGTTAAGGGATAGGGGCTTTCTGGCATTATGCATTCTGGAGTGTTGCACTGTAATGAAATTAGAGACAATTGTTGTATGGACTGTTGCATTGCCTGTACAATATTTGAGCTGTTCTGCTGAGCTTTTGCCCTGTATTCTCATAACTATATGACTGCTTAACTATGGTTCTAATTTCTCGCAAAACTTATGCTGTTTAAATAAAGATAAGGGGCTAAGCTTTGGCTAAACCATAATCGAAGTTGTCTTTCCTTGTGAGTCAGCTCAGTGGGGGAAGAAGGGCAGCGACTTGCACATTGGAAGCGCACTATCTTCTTATTTCTGCTGGATGCAGTTAGTGCGCCTGCGGACAACAGTGAGAGTTTTCTCTTGTGCTCAGCAGTGTATCGAGTGGGATATGTTCCCCGTTTCCATTGTGACAGGAGGGCTTTAATCAGCACTCTGGACAATTTAGCTTATGCTGGCTCTTCATTGCCTCTGGTTTATGCCGTTATATCCCCATTGGTTGACAAATGTATTCAAGATTTGGAGTGTTCTGGGTCTGACACCGTATTGATGGGCATAGTGATATGCTGTTCGCATGTGAAAGGTGTTTATGCCTAAGAGCGTGCCACATGTGAATCGTGGCTGTCGCACTATGGGGCAGATTTGAAAGCCCCCTGTGCCACCAGTACGTCAGGGGGCTCCTCCATATTTACAAGGGCAGGAAAAGCCTCCCTGCGTGACTTGTCCTCTCCTTGTAAATACGGTTCCTTCACACGCAGCACTTTGCGTTGAAGGGGCGATCCATGGGTGTTGCTGTGGGTGTTCCCACGCAACACCTATGGAACAAGACACATCTCCAGATTTACGAGAAATCGTGAATCTGGAGATGCGTCTGAATGCTACGCCACCCTAGAGGTGGTGTAGCGAGGCGCAACGAGGAGAAATGTTTTCATTTCTCCTCGTTTTTTCCTCTTTCAATGCGTGCTGCATTCTACAGCACACATTGAAAGAGGAAAATGCCTATAGTGATTGTTTTGTGCAGGAAGGTGTCCCTTCCTGCACAAAAACAATCTCCCCACGATGCAGGCATCCTTGCACCATGGTGCAAGGGTGCCTGCGCCAGCGCATGGCTGCAGTTTGTGGGCCAGTGCAGGGGGAAGCACAGAGATATGCCAGGCTGCGGCACTTCCTTGTAGATCTGCCCCTATGTGTCTTGCTATGCAGTTTGATGGGACAGATCAGCATAGTTCTTCTCGAGGTTTGTGTTCCTTTATGCATGACCTTATCTACACTACATAATGTTATTGGTGTTAGTAGTTGAAATAACAATAACTCTGAATCTCCACCACAAATTCTCTCGCATCAGTGGTATGAGTATTGTAATTTAATCATTTTTCACTTAACTGATACTTGTGGCTCAACACTTCTGTGTGGTCCAGCAACTGAACCTATTGTCCACTGGTATGCCTTCATCTGGTGGCGATGTGGTAAATATGACCACTCCTGGCTCTTTCCATGTAAGTTGTACGTATACAGTATACGTTTGAGTTTGACTACCTCTTGTTTTTTGTGTTGCCCCATTTTTAGGTCTCGCCTATGCAGTGCGCATGCGCTGCTTAGGCAAAAGACCTTTAGCAATCGCTTCGGCTTTTCAGCCAAAAACATGCACACGTTCCATTGCCTTCAATGACAACGCGTGCACTTTGGCGATTCACTTGCGGGAGTGAGCGGTGCCATATGGTAGCAATTATCGTACCTGGCGCTGCTCGCTCCCGCAAGTGAAATGCTTTCACACACCTCCATGCGGACACAAATTCATGCGGGCACAAGTAAATGGAGAACGTCATCCTGCAGACACACTCCCTTGCAGGCACAGCTCCCTTCAGACACAACTCTCTGCACAAATACATCACCGAACCCGAAATTTAATGCAGACACATTTCACTGCGAAAACAGCTGCTTGCCAGCACACATCTCAGAAAGATGCAAGCCCCTGTGGGCGTATATCTCTTAGAACATGGAAACATCTCACAAGGGCACAACGTCTCGCTGGCATGTATGGGATACTGCTACCACACCCCTTGCTGGAATAACTCTTTGCAGACATAATTACTTTAAAAAATCCCTGCACAGAACGCCCAATTCATGTACAACACCACGTAGATAACTGCTTAAGTAACCGGAACTCCCTACAAATGCCGCTAACTGCCGCCATGACTTCATACTTTAGGACACACACGCCCCCTCAGACCAGCAATAACCTCTCCGAGTTATTAGACAACTGGCGGAAAGAACACTGTTGGCACCGGCGGTAGATGTTAACCTCGGCGGTATTTGTCTTGCAGTTCAATCCATTAACATCTGTGATCCTCTGCGTGTATTCACATTGTTGGCGGTATATGAAAACAGAAACATTGCCCCTGCCAGTAATACGTGCAAATGGCGGTCACTACCCCATTGAAGAGCTCAAGTTTACGCTGGCGGTAATTTTTGCATACTGTGGCTGTACATCCTCTTGGTCCAAAGGATGCTTCGGCAGGTGTACAGCTTCTGTCCTTGGCGCCTCCTCTTTTGCACCACGTGCTGCCAGCACCTTTTCACGAAGAGTAACTCATCCCCTCTCTCTTTACACCTTTCACCCTCATTATCTCTCTACTCTCTTGGCCCTCATTAGAAATCTCTTTTTAAGGAAATGTTTTAACAATGTCACTTTACAGCCAAATCAGTGGACGCTACCGGAGGAAGCAGCGTTTGGCGTTGCACGTTATTTCCTTCAGTGAGTGCATTCCATTGTTTCGAAAGGGCGGAGAGGGAAGTTTTTATTTCACTTAAAAGGATGAAGTCATTGCTGCATTTTTAATGAGATCAGATGGTTTGTGTTTGAGGAGGGCCCGGCTGCTCCCATTCTCGTTGTGTGCTCTCTCATTGTGGACAAGTGCCAGGGTGTTCTGTCCAACAGGATGTCTGGTTGTCTCAAAATTATTAATTGGAAAGCGTCAGTCTGGGCTTTCCGGCGCTGCTGTACAGCTGTAGGCTACTCGGACAACCCCACACGTCCACGCTTACTCCTGTACACGGAGCAAGACGTCTAGAAGGCTCAGCCCCTTACTAAATAACTAGCCGAGTTTAAAGAGCCCCGAAAAAAGCAAGGAGAATATATGTCATGGTTGTGGCGGTTGTTGCTGCTGTGAGTGAATTTGTGCTGTGTGATTTGCTGCGCTTGTGCTTTAGGTTTCCAAAATGGCTCTCGGGCCTTGGGACGCTGTCTTATATGTAATGAAAACAATATGGCTATATTGAAAAAGTCTATCCTACATGCTCTTTTCTCTGGCTCAGCAGTTCAGAGGGGGAAAAGGCAAATGTACTCCTGAAGGTAAGGGAGCTGCAGCTAAAATGTAAGGATTACTTACTAGTTTTAAAGCAGAAATAAAATGGGTCGGTCAGGGAAGGATGGCGATGACATTCTGTAAATTTAGCTGCTAGCATGGAGTGTCTGATTTTTTCAACAATAAAAGGAAGAGGAAAGTAATTGAAATAAAGTTTATTTTAGGACTACCACCGGTCATTTTCGACAAATGAAAGACACAGAAGGGTTGGTAGGGCCAGGCTACGGACATATGCCATTTTCCAGTTTGTAGCTCCGTGTTTTGACAGTACAGCCGTCAAACAGACTATTGCTTACACTACACATCACAAAATTCAAACGAGACGTGAAAAAGGAGGGCTCGCACCTGGGAAGTACCCTTATTTTGAGGTGCCCTATATGTCCGAAAATCTGGATAGGGCCAAGCACTCACATTCACCAACGTTTGTAAGCAATTAAAAAACAAGCATTGGCATAGCCAATAGGTCTCGCTTTTAGGACCTTTTAAGTATTTAGTTATGCAGCACAATATCCTTGGTGCAACAACATTAACTGTTGCATGGTTAAACACTTATAAGGCCCCAAAGGTGAGACCTATTGGCTATGCCAATGTTTGTTCCTTGTAGGTACGGTTATACTGTTGAATGGCAGCTGGGTCCTCTAGCCGTGATGAATTTGGCAAAAACATTTCCTGGCAACAAAACATGTCAGCCGCTCATTACATTATGGCTTGAGCATTTAATTTGTTTTGTAATTATGAGATCAGGGCTCATTAAAAAACAAATTTAAAAAACGATTTAGGGCCCTGCCCACTCCTTTTTAGAGTACGGTTTAGGGAATGAGGTAAAACCTCTCTTCTTGTGGACATACCATCCCATATAGCAGCAGGACAGTACTGTAGAAGACTAGCTTATGCAATTACATTATATTTACTTATCACATACACGCTGGGTAGGTTTCCCAGTTTGAATAGAAACGTGCCAGTGATGATAAACTGAACCTGTTGGTAGCATCTCACAACAGGCTCTTGGTGGTTGCTCCAGTGAGGCACTTCATATTTTTTAAGAGTTTTGTTTATTTGTCCCTCAACACTGCACTTTCCTTTATACGATATACACAAGCACCCCCTTCATGATTATTGTAGCTAAGCAGAGTGGCACGGCCCAATACAGTCTGAAAGTATCTGAGGTGCCCCATAATACAGATGAATTTCTCACAGGGTGTTAGAAAATGGGGTCGTATGGGTTTTGATATCAATTTGCACCACAATGAAGTAAGTAGTCTGGGTCATGATTTGGGACATCATCATATATAGGCAGGTCATAGGGACACATTGTCTCCATCGCATTCTTGCAATTGTAGTTTTCCTGATAAAGAGGCAGCTATTGTAATTGTAATTGCATTTATATAGCGCTTACTACCCATGTCAAGGCGTTGAAGTGCTTTCTGCCAGGCAGCACGCAGCTCTGGAACCTAAGGTTAGTGGTTAATCTAGTGTCAGTGGTTATTATTGGTTATTGGGATTAGTCTTGTACACTCAAGCAAACCATTGCATGCATTCACTCCAGTTTATTTGTGGTAGATTAAAGTCATAGGAATTAGGTATGTTCATTATTAAGGTGAGGGTATGTTAGGTCATACGGATGGTGGGGTTAATGGATGCACTATGGGAGATTTGGTATTGGTATTGGTAGGTTGTAGGAGCATGACTTTCAAGGAAGGAGAGTTTGTGATTTTTAAAATAACTGGTGGGCAGTTTGCAAAAATACTTTAATAACGATTAGGTCAGACATGCATGTGACTCAAAAAGGATAGTGTTCGGAAAGAGGAGGCATACGGAAGATGGAAGGGAAGGAGAGAGCTATTTAAAAGAAAAATGAAAGGCAAAAATCAGGCATTTTGAGTTATGGTCAGTTTTCATTTTAGATTTCAGAATTATGGAAGATACTTTTTGAGATAGCGTGCAGTTTTAGGATGTAAGACTGTATAAAGAAGCAGTATTTTTCTCAGGTGAAGATAGTGCTATATTAGACACTTAAATGCCATGCAGCACACCACCCCATGGAAGAGAAAACTTAACGCTGTCTTTATTCATAAATGTTTTAGGGGTGAAATGCCTCCGAGAGTAGTGTTCAACGTGCACTTTTGTGTCTCAAAACGTACAGTCTGTTCACAGCTAGGGTGTCATTAGGGTGCCATTAGACCACTTTTTCAGCAGGGAGAGGGGATTGGTTCGGGCGTTAAAAGCATTAAGTAATTTAATGGCTGGGCATATATAAGGGGAAATCTTGAGAGGTTTAAGCTGCATTCAAAGAAAGCAGTAACATCGAGATCATAGTCATGTGAGTAAATAGATGGGTACCTAATGCAAACACCGAACATGGAATTCTGCATATGCTTAAGTGGACGTCTTCTGGTGTTCATCCTAATGTTTGGCTCACGGTATTAATTACAGGACAAAGTGAGATCCATTTTGGATGCCTCTTGTCTGACAGTGCACAAGATGAAGTGCAAGGAAAGCTTCCCCATAGAGTGTAAGTGGTTTGCCTGCATTCAAGTAGCTGGTGGGTGGAGATCCGGAAACTGTGATGAGGTAAATAGTCTCAGGTCTTCTTTAGAAATCAAAAGAAGACTATGTTAGCAAGGGGCTGCTGGCTTGACTTCCTGGAGCACTGCACTTCCCAGATCAGAGGGTGGGGTGGGGTTGCAGATTTAGTTGTGCAAGGTGAATGGAGCACTTTGGGTGAGGTCCAGCCTTTGGTCTCCTTTGATCACATTTACAGTGTGTTGCTAACAGATAAATGCAGAAAACTTACACCTTACCATATCGTTTTTTTGGGTGCCCCAGGCCAGAGAGTGTGCTGCTGTGGGACATTAGTATACAAAGACTGTCTGGAGAGCAGACTCCAATATGATAAACCACAAAAGTCGAACCAGAAAACCAGAGAGGTCTATAAGTCAGTTTGCCTGACCACAGTAACAAGTCTATAAAGTATGTCACCTAGTGCATTAGTCACTGATAACTATAAAAAGGAAAAAGAAAACGCGTGTGTGCAAGAAAGTAGAAGTAATTGCTGGTTCAAAAGAACAACTGGTCAAAATGATCCAAGTTATAGGATAACCATCAAACCGACCAAGTGATCAATCCTATCATGTGGTCGTCCAGACTGCATGTAGGCAGGCCCTTTGATCATCAGGACCGTACGCCTGGCAGTAAAACTTTTGACACTGGATCAAATCCACAGCTGGTCTATTAGCCACCAATTTCTTATGGATGGTTCATGGTAATAAGAAAACAGTGCAACATAAACAAAAAGTGTAGTGATGTTAAGATAAGGTGATGTGTCTATACCAACTAATTTTAATAAAGAACAAGACACATCCCCTAATTAAAAAATTAGAACAGCGCAAGCGACAGTGTGAAACAAATAACTGTCGTAAATCGGGCCAACATGTTTCTGCCTATCGGGCTAACAGTCCCTCGGCATTCATCAGGGCCACTGCTCTTAAATTGCTGCTACTGTCACGAAAATGTTGTGAAAAATAAATATATTATCCCTGAACGCAGTTCATGTGATAATCAAAAATAAAGTGAATTTATTAGAAACAATACAACCTGTAGCCACAGTTGTATATTAATCCTCCTTGTCTTGTTTGGTTCTGGAGGACATCTGAAAAACCATAAATCATTTATTTTAGAAAAACTTTCTACAATCTTGTCAATACGTGCGTTCTCTGAATCAAACTTTGTAAAAAAAAGTTTTTAAAGAAAAAATTTCCTTATTTCTCACCCAAACTGACAGGGGACTGGACCTCACCTCACCTGGACCATGCTCAGGTATCCGGCTGGCTGGCTGGCTGGCCTACGTGCAGTCTGGACGACCACATGATAGGATTGATCACTTGGTCGGTTTGATGGTTATCCAATAACTTGGATCATGTTGACCAGTTGTTCTTTTGAACCAGCAATTACTTCTACTTTCTTGCATACATGCGTTTTCTTTTTCCTTTTTATAGTTATCAGTGACTAATGCACTTGGTGACATACTTTATAGACTTGTTACTGTGGTCAGGCAAATTGACTTATAGACCTCTCTGGTTTTCTGGTTTTGCATATAGTTGTGTCTGGGGAAGTAAACCATGAGGAGGTCTTTAAACATTTATTCCCTCTGACCCTCCATTCTTTGTTGTGTTATGTAAACCACAAAAGTCCCCATCTCAAGTAAGGAAAAGAAACACCAGCATATGGGGGCATTACACCTCACTGGAAAACCAGCACAACAAAATACCACAGAGCAAACCAGTTGTCACCTGGGACCATAGAACTGAAGAGGGAGAGCAGAGAAGCAAAAAAGAAGGAAAGAAGAAGGAAATTGTGGCAGATGGGCTAGGGGCAATGAACCAAGCACAGGAAGCAGGGAGATCAACAGAGGTATTGTTAGACAAGGCATCCTTGGCATGGTTTACCCCGAACTTTCTGCCTTCAGACCTCCTGTTTTTTGCTGACTTCGTTTTTGCTTCTCTTAGGACTCTGCACACTTCACCACTGCTGACTAGTAATATCCTGTTTGTGCTCGCTCTTTACAACATGGAGGAATTGGCTTATACCCAATTGACATATTTAATTTACTTATAAATCCGTAGTAAATTGGAACTACATGTGCCCTGGGCCTGTAAATCAAATGCTACATGTGGGCCTACAGCCCTGATTGTGCCACCCACTTAAGTAGCCCTTGAAACATGTCTCGGTCCTGCCATTGCAGAGCCTGTTTGTGCAGTTTAATCTGCCATGTCGACCTGGGAAGATAAACCTTTTGCCAGGCCCAAACCTTCCTTTTTAATACATATAAGTCACCATTAGGGTAGTCCCTGGCAATCCAGAGGGTAGGGTGCGATGTATTTAAAACATATGATATGTACATTTAAGTTTTACTTGGTCTGGTAGTGAAAAACTCTTAAATCCGTTTTTAACTACCGCAAGGCCTATCTCTCCCACAGGATAACATTGGAGTTGCTGCATTACATTTTATAAATGTAATTTCCAAATGGGAAGAGGTAACTAGTTCATGTTTGGTGTCTCGGGAATCACAATCTAAAATATCAACATTCTGAAGTCGAATTTTAATTTGCAATGCTTAAAATGTCACTAGCATTTTCTTGCCTTAGCCATTTGGTGCCTGTCTTTCGTCACATGACTGATGACTTGGTGTAGCAGACAGTTGGGCTGTGTGTATTCCTCCTACACAGTAAATGTTCAAATGTAAATGTCCAGTATTTGTAAAGCGCGAACAATTACCCGAAGGTGTCAAGGCGCTGGGGGCCGCCAGGAAGATTAAGCGAGCTATTGCCCAGAGTCACATGGTGCTGGGCAGACCCCTGCCACCGGAGCCGGGGATCGAACCGTGATCCCCAGCGTCCAGCGTCAGTCGCCCTGGCCACTGCGTCACACCAATGGAAGGTTAGGTGTGAGTGGATGGACCATCACTGGCAGGATGTGAGGGAGGAGCTGGGTGCAGCCCCACTTAGACTAGAATAGGCTGTGTCTTGCCTCCACAGAAATACCTGTATACCCTTTGTAGTTAGTCTGGTGCCAGGGCTAGGAAGGCAGGGCATCTGTGCACTTCAAAGGCATGCCCCTTGAAGCTTCTTCCTACTTCAAATGCACAACTGTGTATAAAAAAAAGACCTCAGACACCAACTCTTCAGTACACTGCTGGACCTGTGGATACTCTGCCAGGACAAAGGACTGTTGTTCTGCTACAAGGACTGCCATTCTGCTGGACTGCCGCTCTAAAGGAACTGCTGCCCTGCTGTGCTGCCTGCCTGCCTGTTACCCTCTTGCCCTGGGAAGAAAGAACTGGACCTGCAATTTCAACTTGAACCCAGTACCCCAGAGTGGCTCCAAGGGCTAGTCTGCTGGCCTCTTGATCTGTGCCTCAGGGACATACAAGGCTCCCCAACCATCTCCTGGGCCCAGCTGCAGTGAGTTCCTGACCACAAAGTGGTGCTTCTCAGGTCCTGGACCCTTGGTGTGGCTCACTGGAGCTTGAAATCAAGTTTGTGGGCTCTTTGTGACTGCAAATCCACTTCACTTGCACCAAAAATTAACATGAGCAGATGCCAGCCTGTGTCTTTGAACAGCAAGCATCGCCAACGAGAAGCACCAGCCTGCCTGCCAGTGACATCCAGCCTGCTCTTTGAAACATGCCCCACAGCACGCTCCTTGCTTCCTGCAAACCTCTCTAATGCAATCAGGACTCTTGGTACAAAATTTGAGAAGGAAAACCTTCAGTGGGACTAATTTGGGACTATGTCCAGCCTGCGCTGCATGGTGGGCGCTATATGCTTTTAGGTGCTGTATTGCGGTTTATTCTTTAAAAAATCATAAATCTGGTTCCACTGATTGGATTTTTGTCATTTTGGTCTTGTTTGATTTATTAACTTAAACTCTATTTGTCCAACCTGCCTGGGATCTTTTTGTATGGTGCTTTTAATGTTTTACTGTTTGCAGTGTTGCACAAATACTTTACACAGTGCCTCTAAGTTAAGCCTGACTGCTCTGTACCAAGCTATCAGGGGGTGAGCATAGGTCAATTTGAAGTTTGCTTGTGCCATACTCTGACTAGGATTCTGGTAGTTGCTTTACCAGAGCTGACAGCATAGTCATCCGTTAATCCAATTTCTAACACTTTGCAGTCCAAAGAACCCATCTGTTAGTTGCACTTACTCATGCAAAGCAGATCTAAACATTTCCCAAAAACACTTTACAATAAGGCTGAAGAACACCTAAGGAATTGCAACCTAGGGTGAATGTGAAGAAAAATCAAGCACTCTTCGCTAGACAAGTGTTCACATGCAAGGTCTCACTACTCTGCCAAAAGCCTAGACTTAGGGAAAATCAGATTGAGCCAACCCAACTCCTCCATGTTTACACTGCCTGAGCAACAATAATTTGGCAAAGTCCTCACAACACTGTCATCCAGAAGTGACAGCACAGTCTTTTCCAGGTCAATGGGAGACCTGATGCACCACGGAACTATCACTTAAACTCTGCGGACAAGCCATTTATAGATACCACATTTGGAAAGGTACAACTGCGTTGAAGAATTACAACTAGTGCAAAGTTACAGCCATATGACAGCTCACCTACAAATTCACTCTAGATGTCTCAATACAAACTGCCCTGCTGACATCTAACAAGAAACTGATCTAGACATCTGATCTAGCGTAAGCCGTATAAATTTCATAACCATATGGAATTCCACTACATTCAATATACTGGATCTTCTTATAATTAGGAGTTCGGGCCCATGAGAACTCAATAATCACTTTCAATACCAGGTCCCCTGATGAACCTTTTTGTAGAGCTCATAGGGACTCATTAATCAAAAGACGGATGCAATCCCTTCGTGAGGACCTATCATGAAGGAACTACCTAACTAACAAACATAATCATAATATTGCAATAAGTCAATAACTGTCGATAACTCATCAAGAAGGACAAACTGAGTTATTATCAAGTTACTTTTGTCTAATATTTCAGAATATGAATGGTCAATACACGAATACAATAAGAACCATCATCGGAAGCTATCATTAGTTCAATGTTACAGGTAAATCACAAATAAGAGAAATACAATTTATAATGATTTCCTTTCAATAACAGGCATGAATGGAAAAAAGAAAGACAAAAGAAAATGTTCATTGCAATATCAATATGCAATTTGAATTTCATACGAACCTAGATCAAATGATAACTAATGCATAACATGCAACAGTTTGGAAGAGATAACTTTTCGGCTGAAAAGGTATAGCTTAATGCAACATCACCAGCCGATGAAGTGCAAAATAATCAGGCAGTCTCAGTCAGATAACACAAAGACAGCAGCAGCCAGCCATAGTAGCACAGAGAAGACAGCAGCAAAGCTCTCCTCTCATAGAAACAGCTACTTCTAACATTTCTTTCACACAGTGGTTATTATACTCTAAATGTAAAAGTCTAATCCTCCCTATGTATCTTTTTTATTAAACTTTCAGTTCCTATTGGCTAAATACTATATGGTGATCATCATCCCATTCAGTTTCGTCAATGTCTTTCAGCAATTCTTTGTTAAAGTGATTGGCGTCATCGTTCTTCAGAAGTAGGAGGAAATATTTGTATTTCTTTCCCATGCTTGTGCGCTTCCATATCAACTTGCAACATTTGTCGACACAGTTCATCCACTGAAGAGAATACATTACTCGTACGGAAAGGAGGTCCTAAAGATATGCTTCACAAATCTAAACAAATAAAGCAGCTTCTAGAAATAATGAAGAACAAATACATTTTTCTGAAGCCTACATTAGAAAATAAAATAAATTTTGCAGCAGCTTTTGAGGTCTTTTTGGAGAAACTGTATAATCATCTTTTCTCTTCTGAAGAAAATAAAACAGACTTCAATTAAATGATCACAAAGGAATACATGAGAAATCATAATTTTACTTTTCATTATATTACCTAAATCTACGTATTTAAGTTATTTCTCACTATGATGGTTATTGCTTCCTTAGTATTTAAAAAAGAGTAAACATTCATGCAACATTTTCTAAATGCATTTCTATTATTTTGCACTTCATTATTTCATATGATAAAATTAAAGTACACGTTAAAAAAGTCTCTTTCTCATTTATACATAAAACCTTATGTTTTCTGTTTCTTTCTGCATAGAAACTATTGTAGATTTTAATTACTGAATGTGCCATTTCTCTCTTGCACATTTTTCATGTTATTCTTTTAAGTCCCCATGTCATTAATCTTCACACTATTAGTCATTTGTTTTGTTAAAACACACTTATGAGCAGATTTGATCAAGCAATATAATTTTTGCAAAAATCATGCTTTATCACATCCAAGCTGTAAAAATGTCTGGACTGGTGACATTGCAATTTTGCCAGTTCCTTTCAGAAGTGTATTGCTGCTGCCACCTGTCAATTGACTCACAGCCTGACTGATGTCACAGATACCATGAGTAGCATTCCGCTACACCCTAAAAGCATACCTACCACTCGCATGTAGCAGTGTTTCCATTTACTTTCAATCTAATCACCATCTTGTTATCCCAACGCAGTCTTGGGTATGCCGTAACCAGAATGCACATGCTCTGAAGTGCTCCATGAGGGCATTGGCAGGAAATCATTTTTGAACTTGCAGTGATCTAGCAGTAACAAACATGAAAAAATTCATAACCCAACGCGGTCCTGTGGAGGCATGTCACAGGTGCATCCTCACTCAAAAAATATTGGTCCCAATTTAAGTTTAGGCAGACGACCCGTGGGTCTGCCATGGGAAGAGTAAATTACTCGTCCCCATGGCGGACTCCAACCTAATTTATAAATGACTGCAAAGCAGGCTGTCATTTATAAATGTATTGGCAGGAACCACAGACATGGTGGTCCCTGCCAATTAATTTTACTGTTTGATACGGGTGTGTGTTAGATGGATGCAGCCCTGTAGCAGACAGTATTCTTCATTCTTTTCAAAAAGAAAATCCGATAACTGGATTTTTTTTTTAAAAGAAAAAAATATTTCTCTTCTCACCATGGAAGTCTTCTCCCAAGGCAGGGGGGGGGCATTATAATGTTTTTACTGTTCCTTACCACTAGGTTTTACCTGGCTGTAAGAAACAGTAAAAGCACAAGTCCGCCCACCTAAATTCGTTGGGGGAACGTGAGAACATGTAGCCATTTCTCCAATGGCCCTCTGAAGATGTTCGGCCTTGGCAGAGACAGAGTAGTCTCCTCAGTGGCAAAACTTATGGTCTGCCCGCAATTCATTTTGGTGGAGAGATCACTATATTGGTGAGGGAGTACTCTGTCGCCATTGCGACAGAGTACCTTCTCCACCAATATGTAAATCAAGCCCATAATCTTTACTGCTTCGATGGAGGATACCATATTTGGAAGTGACCCAGGAAAAGGGCCTGTAAACATGTCAGGGTCCCTCAAAGGTAGCCTTGGAAGTAAAACTTTGCATCTAAAGCAACATGATTCCAGCACTGCTCCTTCTCAATGCACATTTTGAACTATTGGACAATAGCCACAAACTTTGGCAGGTGTCTGCACGGCTGGCTGACCTCAATCTATTCAGACCATGTAGTTCTGTGTATGCTACTGGACACCTGAAGCTGTGTTAAACATCCTGGACATGTTGGAGTATATGACCTGTCATTTTTTTGAAGGACTGTTATGCCCATGAGAACAGTTTCTCAGAATTACCGAATTTCCTACACCTATCTAACTCTCACCAATGACACAGGTCATGTGACTGGGTCAATAAAAGGGAGTTCATGCCCTACTCCCGTGCCTTGACCCCAGCATGTCAAGTATGATTCACAAAGGGACATATGACTTATAAAGGTATGAGTGCGAAGTCTCCGCACTCATTGCGGAATCTTCGCCCTCCAGTCCTTGGTGAAGAGATTACGTCCCGAATTAAGAGATTCAGCCCCACTAGTATTTTTACTAGTCATAATTCCCTTCGTGAATCGGGCCCTCCGAGCAAACCTGATTACTATGATGCCATCGTATAGCTCACTCCCATGGTCACCCACATCTACTCATGCATAAAGCTCAACAGATAACAATCATCAGGTTAGTATAATATAAATTCAAAGGTATAATAGTGTTTGTTTATTGTTTTCATTGAAATGCTTTGTTTTATCATGCAAATTCTTTTAATACAAATTCTTTTAAATAAATAAATAACAATGACTTTCTAGGATAGCCTCTAAAGCTGTTATGCATTTGTCTCATTAGAACAGATAATGCATCCTAGTTTTCACCACTTCCACAACAAAATGCTCAAAGGTCACATTTGTTGAATTAAATGGCACAGATTATTCTCACATATGTATTTTAGTGAAAGCAAGTCCTGTTCAACGTCCTGTATATTTTTCTGTCAGACTGTTGAGGTGGCAGAGTTACCCTCCTCAATATCACCTCTGGGCAATTATTCAAGACGGTGTTTTTCCGTTTCTATCACAAGCGCAGGACTGGCTGTAAGGGGCACCGGGTGTTTTGCCAGTGGTTCGCAAGGGTTGTGGCCAGTTTTGGAGCAGAGGGGGCCATTTTTGTTACTGGGGTGGCTTTGTAGCAGTGCTACAATATCACTCCCATGTAACAAAAGCAGCAACAGGGCTTTCAACCAGCACCCCCTCCCCCTACTCCCCTTCCCGTCCACAAAGGGGCAGGTCCACCTTAATTGCCAGGGCTGATTTGTTTTCTTTGTATTTTATTGTGTTACAAATGAACATTGTGCACAGCCAACTTTTTCTCAATTTTTCATACCTTTCATAATGCTGTTGTGATGGTCTAAGGATTTTAGACAAAGTCCGGCTAACAATTGCTGAACAAATGGCTCAAATTCCACATTCACTAAAGATGCATGAAGGGCGAGTGGTTACCCATTGTCGAGTATACAGTGGCAGCTCCTCCGCTAAGGAGGAGGAGCATCGCCCCACTGCCTTGAAGCAGTAAAAAAGGAAAACATAAAATGATAATAACATAATGGTATTCTCATTTTATTTTGTCCTTCTGCTCTAGCAGCTTTGTGTGAAGGAGCAGGGCTGCAGAGCAGGGCAGGAGTGGTAGAAGCCTCCTAAGTGTGCAATGACTGTTTGGTTGGGCCTCTCGGGCTACCCAAAACAGTCATGCGCACTTTCCCTGTTCAACATATAGGCTGCATTACAGCCTGCATGGAGAACATACCCAGGCCCCCAGTCCCTGGCTGATCACCGAACCACGGCACTCAGACCAATCACAATGCAGTCCGAGTTGGAGGAGAGCAGCAGCGGAGATGCGGGACCTGGTGGCAAAGTAAGTGCATTTTTATTTACATTGTTTCATATGCAGCCCACCCTGCCACCCGAGAGCCGTGCCAGCCGCCACCTCGGGTATAGATATCCCGGCTTTAATGTTACATTAGGAACTGAAAGATTTGATTTTAGTAAACTACACACACATGAAGGTACTTGTGAAAACCGGCTTGAGAGCACACCTGTGATTAGACGTTAGAACTGAACTGTATTTCCACAGGCTTAATTATAGATGGCAAATTGGCCTGAATATTTTTTATATTAAAAAACCTATCATAGTGTTCAGGGACCAAATTCTCAGTAATTGGAGCAAAGAAGATTCTCATTCTCAAAAGCAGTTGCAGTTAGGCTTAATATTAAATCACTAATATCTAGGTCAGATTGACAGAGCTTCCTAAAAAGAATGAATGTAATGAAGCTAAAGCTGAAGTAGGGGTGTATTGCGAATCGCACTCAGCGTCATGAGGTAATCCTGCAGGATGTATTGACCAGTTGCCAGGGGCGTAACACAGGCCCCTGCAGTCCTTGCAGAGCAGAGGGCCCCTAGCCCTCCAGGTGGCCCCAAACTGTCTAGGGGCCCCTCTATTCAGCCAAAGACCAACAAATATCTATAAGATATTGAAGACACAGGGGTACCTCATTACTTTGTGCAGGGGGCCTATCATTTTGATTATGTCAATGCTTTTTGCTTCTAATGTTGAGGCAATGGAACCTGATGCGGAGACATCCGACATGACTTCAAATTACTTTGGGATAGTCCATATTTAGCAGGTGAACCATGCATAAGGTTTCGAAAGAGGGTCAAGCATGAATAATAAGCCAATTAAAATGCTCTGATATAGGAGAGTCTTTGCAAAAATGACATTCCGATTTATACATTTAGCATCATGGCTTTGCAGGACTTGCAGACAGTGGATAAGAGTAGACTTCATGCCTGGATAAACAATATTACAATAATTAAGACAAGTGCATTTGGGAGTCATTATGATAGTATAGAGACTTTCTTCAGTAAGAAAGATGGGATGTTAGCGTGCAAGCCGGAGAGGCTTTAAAGTATGGGCAAAGTGGTCAGTAGTACAGGGACCCCACCTTCCATGGGCCACCTGGTAATGTAATCATTCTATCACTCTATATTACCTTTATCAATTTTTCCATCAGATCCTTTCTGCCTCTAATTCTGGCTCTGTTTCTCCCTTTTAATGGCTCCCAATACGTGTGCGTGTGAGTGTGTGTTTATGCGTGTGTTTTTATGTGTGTATATACTCATTGAAAAAAAACAAAGGTTAAATGGGTGTTATAATTATGGGGAAATGTCAGGTAAAACATTCTGTTTTAAATTAATAAAATCACAGAAATTCACCATTTATAGTTATTTCAAGTAACTGTAACTCATGCCCTAAAGTAATATTAACCCATGCCCCCGCCATGCAAAGTATTGTAATCAATGATCAGTTCAGTTGTGATCAGTGATGTTATCAAAGATCCCACAGAACACGTCACATTGACGTAATATTTGGGTCATAAGCAGTGCATGGTGAGGGTGTGAGGTATAGTTACTGAGATAACTATAACTGGTGAATATCAGTAGTTTTGTTAGTTTAAAACGGTATGTTTTAACTGATTTTTCCACCTAGCTATAACATCCATTTAGTCATTATTTTTTTTAAAGGTTTTTTTAATCCAAAGAAAAATATTATTAACATACATTACAATCACATCACTTAACCCATTACTTTTTTAGTGAATTCCTAGGTTTTTTTAAATGTAAAGTAACGTGTAGTAATATAGCTAATACCAACCCCGCCGCACATGGCCGAAGGTGAAGCCCTGCATCCAATTCCCCACAGGCAGCTTTCAGCCATTCATGGGATGGGGTTGGCATCAGGGACTAGTTTGTGGGTGGAGCCTGCATGCAACCCCTCACGAGTAACCAATAACAGGCAAAGAACGGCCTTTGGTCATCCATTTTGTGGATTAGGTTGCAGGGTCTGGCCAATGGCCAGGCCCTGCGTCCAACACTCGCGGGCAGCCAGCTCCACACAGCACATTGCCTTCGGTCGTGCTTGCTATGAGGCTGGCACAGGGCCTGGCCTATGGTAAGTCCCTGCATCCAACCCCTAGCTTGCAGTAAAACCCATGCTGTGCATGGCCTTTGCCCACGCACGACATGGGGTTGGTTGCAGGGCTTGGTCCACAGCCAGGCCCTGCATCCAACCCCTAATGTGCAGTCAACCCTACATTGTGCACAGTCTTCGGCCATTCACAACAGTCTGTGCTCTGGGTGGGCGATCAGGCACCAGGCCACAGTGGGAGGTTGGGAACAGGGCCTGGCTCTTAAACTCCATGGGTGTGCAAGGCTGACTATATGATGTTGCAACAAAAATGAATGAGCAAGGCAGACCACCTGACTTTGTTAAGAGGCCACCACACCAAAATATAAGAAGTGGGCCTATCGGCTTTAGGAAACAGTAAATATCTCAACATCTGTAAAGCACGCCTATTTACTTTTTTAAAAACTCACCAACAATTGTAATCAAATGTATATTTCATTAATTTTCACAGTACAATGTCCAGTAAAAGTTTTTGTCCTGAAAAATCCTTAATAAAGTTTCATTAAAACATATAATCAACATTTCAACAGTTTTCAGGTGGCGAAGTGCAGCCATAGAAAGAACCTAAGGGTGCTCTGCACTCCAGCTAGGAGTACTTTAAAAAAATACTCTAAGCTCTCCTGGGGTCATTGCTTTAATGATTCAGGAGTCTTCCTGTTTTTTTTTTAATGTTGTTGGGGTTGGGGGGTTGCTGCACTCCTTTCAGACCTGCTATAACATTTAAAAAAGGCTTGGTGGTGCCCATTCCTCTTCTAGGGGCACAACCAAGCTCCAAAATGTATCAACGAAAAACGCTCACAGGGTATTAAGGGGCGCTCCTTAGCAGAGCAGTGAATAATAAATAAGCAGCTTCTGTCACTCATTTATTATTAAATGTTGTTATTATGTTTTCGGGTGCCCCAGTGCCCACCTGGGGCACCCACACCTTATTTTTTTGGGGGAACCGTGGCGTTGAGGCCCATGGCTTGCGTTGATCAATCAGGCTCCCCAGTCACCATTGTGGTGGGAGCTGGTCACTTTGTCATTTTTCGGTGGGTGCCCAGTGCCCAATCGGGACACCTACAATGCTGTCTTTGTTGAGGGCAGTTAGGGGAGCCCCAAGGCCCCCGTGGTTCCAGCCATCTCCCCAGAATTCTCCATAAAGGGTGCTTCCATGATTCCTTTGCTTCCGCCTGGGAAGGAGCAGCATTTTTTACTGCTCCTACCGGGTGGGAGCAAAATTCTGTTTTCTGCAGGGTAGAGTGCGGGCAGGGAATGCCCTCACTCTCCCAGACAGAAAACAGAAATTTCCTGGGGGACGGAGTCCCTCAGACCCAGCAGCCTATTCGAGGCTCGGTGAGGTGGGCTGGATGCTCCCCTCCCCTATTTATTAATGTGTGCCCCCTCTGGGTTCTGGCCCAGCCAAGGGGGGGGGGGTGTTTTTAATAGCATTAATCCACTGCAAATGTGGGTAAAAAAAATGTTCAATAGTTTAGGGTGCGGGGGGTTGGGCAAGTGTCTGTTTGGGTCCCCAACATCTGGCCTAGTGGGGTAGGGTATCCCTACCCTGCCTCCTTCTATGGTTTTGTAATGCTTTATGCAGGACAAGGGACAGAGTCCCAAGTCCCAAAATGACTGTTGCTACACCGTTGTTGATGTGCTGGCAGCCAATGAGATCTCAACTTGAGATCCTTTGGCTCTGCAGATCCTCCATGGCATGAAACATACAACGTTTTTGACCCTCAATATCCCTAAAACTACTGAACGGATTTACATCGAATCACTAAAAGCATGCTTTCTGGACCAAGATCTAGCTTTCTGACAAATTCGGTGTAATTCTCTTCACATATATTTCGGTATCGCTGTTCAATTTACCTATAGAAAAATGAATGTAGAAAATATGTTTTGAGTCCCTCCCTTTATCTTAGCACAGGCTTGAGCGATCACCCCAAAACTTCCAAGAAGATGCTGAGGTGGATGACCCTTTTTTTTTTTGCGATACTTTGTCAAACAGTGCCAAAGTTATAAGCAAATCATAAATGCTTATCTTATGGAAATGTGGTCCTAGCTATAACTATCCAGTGGTGACCACCACGGGGTAAAAAAAAAAAAAAAATATATATATATATATATATATATATATATATATATATATATATATATATATATATATATTATCTACTGGCGGTCGCCAGTAGATAGTTATAGTTAGGACCGTGTTTCCATAGGAAATCTGAAAATTCTATTTGGAATAACTTTGGCGCCGGTTGACGAATCCTCGCGAATTTTTCAAAACTAATGGGGCGCTACGCTCCGCTCCTACCCTGAAAGTCTCGGGGGGATTTGTCAAGCGGGGGCTGATAAAAAAGGGGGGTCCCAAAACGCGTTTTCCCCATGCATTTTCCCATAGGACCTTTAGTCCGAGCTACAGCCCGAACGGCTGAACAGAATTATGTGAAATTTGGCAGAGAGGTAGCCCTCAGGTCCGGGATGTGCCTTTTGAAGGTCTTGTGTAAATCTGTTCAGTATTTCCTGAGAAAATAGCATTTAAATCAATACATATATCTGTGGGCGCGCTCCGAGCGCTTACGGTAAGCTTACCGTACGCGTACGGTGCCGTGCGCGAGCGCGATTCTGATTGGTTGTTAGATCAAAGTAAACATTCGAATCGGTCGAAAACAGGAAGTATCGGCCGCCATGTTCTGTCTCTCGCACTGAAAAACAAAGGTTGATAACATGAAAAGGGGGCAACGAAGAGAGTTGCAGACCCCCTAGCGTTCGTCAGGGGGTTCATGAAGGACCAAAAAGTATGAAAAATAAATGTAATAATTAAAAAAAAAAATCGCGGAGTGCGCGTACGGTAAGCTTACCGTACGCGTACGGTAAAATTTTTTTTTTAAAAACCAAGAATTAACAATCACATTAAATATATAAATCTAAGGACCCCCAAGGGAGAAAAAAAAATAGATATTTTGTAAAAAATGGCGAGGCGTGCACGGTACGAAATGCGCAACGTGGGCGCTCGGTGCGCGAAGCGCACCGTGTGCGCAACAATTAAAAATAAATACATAACTTAGCATTTAAAAAACCGTACAAATTCACTGAAAAAACCATAGGTTTCACACACGTTATAGTTAGGATTTAGCATTTAAAAAACCTTGCAAATTCACTTAAAAAACCATAGGTTTCACACAAGTTGTAGTTAGCTGTACATTTCACTCGTAAAAAACCAATGAAAATTCCACTTTATAGTTAGATCAGGTAACTATAACTTGCGCGACCGCAATGCACAATGTGTCATTTCAGATGTCATCATTGATGTCATGAGTGATGTCATTGACCATGTCATAAGTGATGTAATATGTGACGTCATCAGCAGTGCATTGCGGGTGCGCACGTTATAGTTACCTGATCTAACTATAACGTGGAATTTCATTGGTTTTTTACGAGTGAAATGTACAGCTAACTATAACTTGTGTGAAACCTATGGTTTTTTAAGTGAATATATATATATATATATATATATATATATATATATATCACCAGGAACTCCTCCGAAGAAAGAGCAGAAGCCTCAGTGGGTTGAAAGGGAAACTTCTTTATTAGATGAACGGCATAATGCATTTCGGCTTGATTAGCCTTCGTCAGATGCCTAAATGTTCAGGAGGCTTGTCGCACCGGTATTTTGAACAGTCCTGCCTCTTTCCCATTGGCGGGAACTCGCTCCACCCCCAACCAAGTGACCGCTCACCACTCGTAGTCCATCGGAACTGCGAGTCCCAGAATGCATCAGTATCAGGTGAGAGATGCGTGGGGATACGATGTAATCAATCCATGTGGTCACCCCCAACCAAGTGTCCACTCGCCACCCGTAGTTCATCGGAACTGCGAGTCCCCGAATACATCTGCAACAGGTAAGTGCTACGTGGGGATGCGTTGTAATCAATCCATGTGGTCCGGCGAGGTGCAGGGTTGTCCGCGATGTCGACAGATGCCCATTTCCTGCTGTTGTAACATCTTGAAGCCTCCTCCAGTCCCACACCGTTCCAGCCACCCGATCCAAGACTCCGCAGGCCAAGGACAGGAGAGACAGTGCACCCTGCCCTCCGTGAAGTCACGTACCGCAATGCAGCCGCCCTTGCTTCGCCTGTGGTATGGGAGGCGGGCTCAGACCATTCCAGTACCCTGGACGTGAGAAAGCAACCTGCAGAAGCAGGAACCAGTGATGTCCGAGCCAACTTCAGGAACGGGGGCCACCGTAACGCGTCTCTGGCAGACGCGAGTAATATCACCAGGAACTCCTCCATCTTTATTAGATGAACGGCCTAATGCATTTCGGCTTGATTAGCCTTCGTCAGATGCCTAAATGTTCAGGAGGCTTGTCGCACCGGTATTTTGAACAGTCCTGCCTCTTTCCCATTGGCGGGAACTCGCTCCACCCCCAACCAAGTGACCGCTCACCACTCGTAGTCCATCGGAACTGCGAGTCCCAGAATGCATCAGTATCAGGTGAGAGATATATATATATTATCTACTGGCGGTCGCCAGTAGATAGTTATAGTTAGGACCGTGTTTCCATAGGAAATCTCAAAATTCTATTTTGAATAACTTTGGCGCCGGTTGACGAATCCTCGCGAAATTTTCAAAACTAATGGGGAGCTCCGTTCATCTCCTACACTGTCGCGACCGCCACTCTATCACAAGGATGATGTCATCAGTGATGTCATGAGTGATGCCACTGACCATGTCATGAGTGATGTAATATGTGACGTCATGAGCAGTGGATTGCGGGCGCGCGAGTTATAGTTATCTGAACTAACTATAACGGGGGAATTTCATTGGTTTTTTACGAGTGAAATATCCACCTAACTATAACATGTGTGAAACCTATGGTTTTTTTAAGTGAATATATATATATACTAGTAGCTGTTTGGTATTGTGTTTTATTTAGGTTCTTTCCAACGACAAGACTGCCAGGACTGGCATTAAAGTGTATACAATGGCAGAACTTTTGGGTCTGGCTTTTGATGAGGCTATGGCTAGGGACATACTATCGACACCTAGTATTTTGGACATCACACCTAGTATTGGGACAACTCCTACTGATGAATGGGCCAATTTATTGGTCCTTAAAAGATCACATTCACGTACATACATACACGGGGCAATCATGACCGAGTATCTTAGAGCAAATTGCGCACCAACAGGTCTCATTGTGACCAACGCTCCTCGTTTATTTTTACAGGATAAGCAATTTCTAAAGGATTGGTCTCTGATTGCTTGGCGGTGTAACAGAGACTGGCTCATTTTGATAATCAGTACCGCAAAGCGTATTGCGGACACAATACTGATAGAAATACAGACACTGGAGACACAAATAAAGTCAGTCTTGGTTTCTTCTGTCTACAAGAAGCAGGCCGAAGAAACTAATAAAAACAACAAAGAATTCAAGGATTCAGTTTTGGCAAGCAAGATAGTCAAATTCAAAAAAGATCTTGATAAGTTTAAATTTGACAAAGTATACCCATACACTAGTGATACCTATGTCCCTCCCCAGTTTAATCACAAAGGAAGGAGATATGGTTCAAATTACTCTACATCAGCTAGTGAAGATGGGTCGACGGATTCGTACACAACCCCGTTGGAAGACGCGAGACCCAACAACATCAGCAAAAGAAATAGAGGACAAAGAGGTGGTCAATATGGCCAAGGGCAACAACAATGGTGGCCACCAGGCCCTTTTGGTTATCCACCCCAACCACCATTCCAATCACCAATGTACCCATTCCAGTCTTTCAATAGTATGATTCCTCCGCAGCCTTTTTTAGGGTTTGGCCCAAGAAGGTCAAGAGGCCGCAGAAGAAATCAACGGGCATCAGTCCATTGGGATGCACCAGTAACTTCCAGGACACTACGCAGCAATGTCCAGCCTCCGGTACAACCGGGGATCAGCAGGGAAACAACCTGATCATGAATTTAAGCAAGCGACAGCTTAATCCTACCGAAATGACTGTGCTAAAGAAAGGGTTGGGGTTTGTCCCCACGAATACTGGTGACCCTTTCCTGATTAGACAAGAGTTGGCTTGTTTTTTTCATAAGATACGCTTACGTTCCTTTTTTTCTACAAAAGATACTACTGATTCATCCACAGAAAATATCAATACTGGTCTTAGACCACGTTCAACTTTTAATCCTCCATCGCAATTGATACCTGTGCAGGTCGCTACTTTTGAAAAAGCGGTCCTTAAAGATGTTGAGGAGTTGTTTCAACACAACATGAGACATTATCACAATCTTCCCAAATCTGAACAAAAAGCATTAAAAGAGCTGGCCAAAGATGATACCATCGTGATCAAAGCTGCGGATAAGGGGGGTGCTATCGTGATTTTGGATAGTATCACATATAGAACAGAATGTATACGACAACTAAACAATAGAGTTGCCTATAGACCCCTTAAACTGGATCCGACTAAACACCTTTCCTGCGAGATTAAAGGGATGATTGATGAAGCTAAAGACAATGGATGGATCACTGATCATGAGGCAGCTTTTCTAGTGGTATTACATCCTGTTATACCCTATTTTTATGTACTTCCAAAGGTGCATAAAGGACAATCACCACCTCCAGGGAGACCAATCATCTCTGGGATAGGTTCCCTGCTGGAACCTCTATCAACTTTTGTAGATTTTTTTCTGCAACCATTGGTCCTTGAGATGCCTACGTATCTTCAAGATACAAAACATCTATTGCGCCTCCTGGGTGACATTTCCTTTGATCCTGAACAAGACTTCTTGGTTTCATTTGATGTGGAGGCGTTATATACCTCCATACCACAAGATGAAATGCTTGCAACAGTTGAGATGCTGTTACAATCAAAATCTATTGATAGCATCACCCCAGTGCACTTCATTATGATGTGTGCACGAATGGCCATGAAGGAGAATTTCTTCAGATTTGAAAAAGACTTGTTCTTACAAATATCGGGAACATCTATGGGCAGCATTTTCGCGCCCAGTCTAGCGAATTTGTATGTGCATATGTTTGAGCAGTCTATAATATTCAGAGAAGATAATCCCTTCAGAAGCCATATAAGCATCTGGAAACGATACATCGATGATGTATTTGTAGTATGGAAGGGATCATCTGACAGCATTATGGCTTTCCACACATGGATGAACACACAGAATAACTTCCTGAGATTCACAGTTGAATTTTCGAATACAAGTTTACCATTTTTAGATATTCGAATTTTTCCAGAGAACGGAGGGCTGGGTACAGAGTTATATCGTAAACCTACAGCCCGTAATTCGTTATTATCTTTTGAGAGTTTCCATCCCAAATCCCTCAGGGAGAACCTTCCTTTTGGACAGTTTTTAAGAGTAAGGAGGAACTGTTCATCCATTGCCAAATACAATGAGCATGCGAAACTTCTCAGCACTCAACTAAAGGAGCGTAATTACCCCAAGAAAGTCATACATCTGTCTCGGAAAAGAGCAGCAAACAACAATCGGGAAGCTCTGATTGATTTGCCTAGCCCAAAAGAACCTTCAGGCAGACGCACCTGTGTGAATACTTACAATACTTACTCTAACAAGATCAAGAGTAGTATCCTTAAACACTGGAAAATCCTGAACATTGGTACTGAGGCCTCAGAACCTCCACTTTTTGCTTTTAAAAGGAGTGCCAACATCAAAGACCACATCGTACACACCAGACCGAGAATCTTGTATAATACAAGTGAACAACAGTCATTATAGGGTTTGCCTCCGGTGAAAGGACATTACCCATGTGGTTCATGTGCGGCTTGTCCACAGACTTCACACATGACACAAGTGGATATTGGCACTGGAAAACCTTGGTTGTTGCAAAAACACACTAATTGCAATAGCGATAATGTCATCTATCTCATTATGTGCCCCTGTCCCATGCGGTATGTGGGTATGACTACACGAAAGGTCAAAACTAGAATCCTTGAACACAAGAGCACCATTCGGTGTAAGAGGAGGGCTACTAAAATGACAAACCACTTCCTGGATCTTAACCATCAGGCAGATGACTTGTCGTGGACCATTTTGGAGCAGCCCCTCATTCCCCAACATATTACAGATATTTCAAAATTTCTCTTCAGAAGAGAACAGCGGTGGGTGTTCCGCTTAAAAAGTGACATCATAGGTCTGAATGAGGATATTCCTTGGTTGTCTCTATGACTTCATACCATCTATGAGAATTGCCTTCAGCAATTCTAACAAATAATTGTATATCGTAACATTCGCATAGTAAATACACAAAACAACTGTGTATATGTAGATCTTCCCTGAGATCATGCTGTTGAGCGATTGTTTGTTTACTTTTTTAGTCAACTGTGGCACCGTTATCTACTGATTCCCGTACTTGTGGTGGAATATGACACATGCCTTTTTAGCGATTTCCATATACTTTGTGTTATATGGGATATGCATTCTGCTGAAACTGGACCTTTAGTAATTATGCACAAACCGATTTGCCTCACATTCAGGGACTTTGCTGTGTCCATTAACTAATAAAGCTTGTGTCCTGCTTTGTATCGTTTCTTGAAAAAAACTATATATTCCCGTTGCTAGGTCACAGCCAAACAATCATTGCTGTTTCCGGGCGGGCTTCACTAACAAAACTTTATGGTACAAATATATTCTAGTACGCATGCGTTTTTTTACGTACACTGCTTTACCAAACAACTAGCGTCCTGCTCGAGACAGGCATTACAGCAAGACGAACATGGGGTCCTTATGTCTCTTCGTGAATACATGCAGTCCGGATAGACACCCACTGGGTCCTCATTTCGCCACTCGGAGCTACCAGCAGTCGGGTATTTATCCTCACTTTTTTCACCCCGTCGGACCTCCGGTTGCAATTTCTGTACATCAACGGAGTACCGACGGAGAGGTGAGTGCATTGATATGTTTACTAGTGAGTTTTTGCCTGATGGTTTGGTTTAAGTAATTGGTGATTGTCGCTATGCTTGGTCATGGCGTGGTCTTCCGGTGTTAAAACTCTCGGCTTGAACTTGGGTTCGTAATTTTCAGTCACCCTACTTTCTTCGTTCTTGACCACTTTTAGAAATCGCAATAAGTGGTTAATGCATATACACCTCCTGGATGTAAAAAGAGTGACATTTGTATTACACTTTATGACGTTTTGAGTCCGTTTTAGTCTGTTGGACATTACTGATATTTTTCACATTTCCTGGCACTATTGAGCAAGTAAAATATACTGATTAGTTTATACTTGCTTATTTTTACAGAGCGGGGCTCCCTTCCCTGAGTTGTAACCAGGTTGAGGTGGGCCTACTTGTCCCACAGATTGGGTGAGTCTTTTTTACTAGAGCTTCCTAACAGTTTGGGCATAGTACTACGTTTGAGCCACATATATTAGTGTTTCAGACGTGACTGTTAACTAATTAGTTTTGGAGACTTACTTTATTTCTATATGTGTCTTCTTATTTTCAGACA
The DNA here is from genome assembly GCF_964204655.1 of Triturus cristatus. Classification (NCBI taxonomy): domain Eukaryota; kingdom Metazoa; phylum Chordata; class Amphibia; order Caudata; family Salamandridae; genus Triturus; species Triturus cristatus. The sequence continues at coordinate 310,774,756 of NC_140588.1, read as the reverse complement.
AGTTCCAGCGAGATTGTATCCGCAAGAGCATTAACTGGTTTGGTCTTTTTTTCAAACTTTATGTGCACGTGTGTAACACTTTCTAGCAGCAGCTTTGTTTTTCGGTCCTGATGAAAGCCACACATACTTTTGAGATGGTCATTGGCTGAAACATGTTGACCTTTGTCATCAAGCAGTTTTCAATAGCAACTGCTTTGCACTGTTTTTATCTCTGGCAGGGCTAATGAGTCAATAAAAATTATTTTTTCAATAGCGCTAGCCAGTTTTAGCTCACATTTTACACATTTTTGTATTTCTTTGCGCTGCGCCCTTATCTCACATTAGTGCTCATCTTTGGGATCTGAGTATCCTAAAATCCTAAAAAACATCCCTGAGCTCCCACTTCTCAGTGCGGTGGTTGTAGCCCTCAGTGGGACTAGGTTTTCCCACTGAGAGGAGAAAGCCCAAATGATGAAGCATGTCACCTTCGGGTGAGTGAGGGCATTCATCCTAAAAGGGATTCCTTTCTTTCCTGATTAGATCACTGTCATTTTAGACACAGCTTGACTATAGTATCTCTCCTTTCATGCTCTAGTTCTAAAGTTGCTCAGACCCGAGAGTTTGTTTGTGTGTTGCATATATATATATATATACACATCCGATTCTCCACACCAAGAACCGGACATCGAGATGGGGAGATTTCAGGATGTTGTTCCTCCAATATGTTGCGACGTGTTTCGGCATTCACTGCCTTGATCACACAGTGATCACTTCCTGTTTAGCGTGCATATTTTAAAATTCAGCAGAGTAACCTGATCACATGATCGGACCATTTTCATAAACCAGGAAAACAGACTTTCTTATCGGCACAACTAACCAATCACTTATTTTTTAAGTTGCAATGTTTGCATTGTTGTGCTCGATATTGTTAGGCAGAAACTCCTAATTCATTCCATACAAGGGAGCTCATTTTAAATCCATAAATACAATTATCTGTCAAAGTATGCAATATATAACTATTTACAACATTGGATTCCGGAAAAGTGCAAGTGCAAGAGTTGATTAATGTTCACTCATTAGTTCTTCGACTAGTTTCACAGTTCTTTGCATAAAATACTCAGTCCAATAGTGGGCAGGTGCCCGTTGACCCATTATAAACCTCACATAAGGGTCACTTTTCCTGTTACATTCTGTGCACCTATCTTTATGCAACTAATCTTGCAAAGCCCATTGCATTCTCATTAATACGTCATGAATCGTCCTGCAACATAGTATTCCATAATAATGACAAAAACACGTCTTATCATTAAAAACATCTAAAATCCAATGGGTAACTGCTTCATGCTCTGATCAAATAAAAAAAAGTTCTGTTTGTGACGATTCCACTTGTCAATAATTTCTTGAAGATATTTCATTCAATATTCTTTGAAGATGTCATTTGCCATGATCTAAAATGAGAAATTTTTATATTTGTGTAAACTTGTATAAATCTCCAAAATTTACTTTTACGGATGTATATAAAAGGATTTTTCATTGTCTCAATACATGGCAGTTCTATGATCTAAATGCATATATTAATTCACATCGGCCAAGTTTGTGCAAAAAAACGCAATAAAGTGCTAGTGCAATACAGTACTATTATATATGTTTTAACCAATATTTTCAGTACTATCGCAAGTGCAATTTCCTATTATATTGGTATACATAGATGGTGCAAATTAGCTTACTATTTTAAAGTTCAAATGAATTGCAATGTTCATTTTTTCTTAAAAGGCCAGTACAAAACATGGACACAACACTCATCTAGAAGACCTTACCAGGTCTTTCTAATATTTAATTAGTGAAATATTGTGAATTGCATCTACGCGACTTTTTTCATTTCCAACTATATGGGTATCATGTATCGTAACATACTAGTTCTAAATTATTTGTTCTCCCTACCAAAGTTTTCTGCCTATAAAACACGAAAATCTGACTGCTGTACAATATTAAAATTTGGGGAGACATTTAACTGGATTAGCATAAATGGATATGCATATCGAGTTCGAGTTCGAGTTTCTTTATTCGAAATGTAAAAACATTATCATAAAAAGTACAATGAAAATCATGATTAAAATATCATAAAATGACATAAAAAATTTAAAAGAAAGGATAGTAATAAGCATAATTGCGTACAAAATGCATAACATACGGGAAAGCTTTTATCATCTAAGACTGCATAGATGCCCTTTTTCTTACAATCACTTTCAGATAAAAAGAAACCACAGCAATGGCTAATGGGTTATCCAATGTTTTCAATTTGTGATACGCTGTCCTACAAGAACGTAATCCCCATTATTTAAGCAATGGTTTCAGATAAGTGACCCTTGGCAATTGGTAATACTTACAAAATAAAATGCAGTGGATATTGGATTGTACTGACAGGCCATCGCATGGACATTTCTCCAAATCTCTGGACCAACAATTCTGATTGGGGAATGTTAGCAGCCTGAAAAAGGTATCAGTACGGAAACGAGTCACGAGCATGCGGATGAAGGGAGATGGAATTAAAGATAGATATTGCTGCATCCCTTCAACAATAGTGGAATGTTGATACTCCACAACCGTACACTTAGATTTTTCAAGGGACCAGCGACGATTAGCCAGATGGGTAACGACTAATCGTTTTAATGTAACTCTAGGTATATTTTTTAAAGTAGAGGGATCAGTGAAGAATTCTGGGTGCCCTATATCACGTGACAAGTTTCTTACACAGCTCAACCATTTGATGTTGTCAACCTCATTTAGACTGAGACAATCAGTGATAATTTCCCTATTAAAGTGTGTTTCGGGGGTAGTCCAGACTTTGTGCCATAAAATAATGGGAGAAGATTTTATAATGTCCGTGATATATGTCAGGCCAAGTTCATTATGCATTACATATATAGAGGTGCCATGTGGGGAGGCCAGGAGATAGCGCAAAAATACATTTTCAGAGCGCTGGATGTAATCAGCCTGCTCGATTCCCCAAATCCCAGATCCATATGTGCCAGTCGAAACGCACTTGGTACCATAGATCTGTAATAAGGGGGTAATCGGGCGTCCCCCCAATTTTTTCGAAAAATTGGTCAATGCGCCCAAGGCTTTGGAGAATCTAGCTCCTCTAGCTTGGGCAGCGGCCCGCCAAGTACCCTTCTTGTCGAAGGTGATGTCCAGGTAAGGAAACCTATCAACACTTTCCAGCTTATTGCCGCTTATAAAAACGGAGCATTGTTTCTTTCCGATTCCTAGGCCACAAGACATTGTAAAAGTTTTAGATGCATTGATTTTTAAACCTCTCTGTGACATAAACTCAGTAAAATCCTTTACAGCCCTTTGAAGCCCCATGCGTGTCTGTGACATAATTGCAGCGTCATCCGCATAAAGAAGTATGGGTATGGCTTTCCCATTTATGGTAGGATAATCATAATAATTTCTATTAAGATAATGGCCGACAGAGTTTATATAGAGGGTGAAGAGCAGGGGGGCTAAAATGCACCCCTGCCTTACACCTCTTCTGATATAAAACCTGTCGCAACACTCTCCCTGTCTTCCATACCTGACACGTGCTGATGCTCCCCTGTAGAGCTCTTTAATGAATGCAAGGATAGGGGGCTCTATGCCAATCTCAGCAAGGGATTCCCAAAGGAGCTCATGATCGACACAGTCCAATGCAGAGCTAAGATCTACAAAGGTCACGAAGAGGTTCCCCTTTTTTGCCTGGATGTACTTGGCAATTATAAGGGTCAAATTCAAGCCTTGCTCGTGGTACCTCTGCCCTGTCTGAAACCATATTGTAAGTTGGAAATTATATCTTGTTCACCCAGCCAGTCATGGATCCGATTTAGGATAATTCGCCCAGCGACTTTCATTAGGGAATCGAGCAGTGAAATAGGGCGATAGTTAGAGGGGTTGTTCCTATCGCCTTTCTTAAAGATCGGTACGACAACCGCCTCAGGCCATGTATCAATGAAACCTATAATATTCAAGGAGTTTAAAACATTAGTAAGCAGAGGAGCCCACAGGTCCAGCTGTGATTTAAAAACATCGATAGGTACGCAGTCGGGACCAGGAGCCTTCCCAGAAGGACTTTCTGACAATGCTACAAGTACCTCAGCACAGTCGAAAGTAAGGTCTATATGAAAAGGGCTAGGGACATTCAGCTCTTTATGAGAGTTATGATGAATATCCAAAGTACCTGCATGCGCTGTGTGGTCTAATAGATCATATAAAGTGCCAAAATGGCTAACCCAAGTTTCAGTGGTTATGGCCATGTCAATTTTTGTTGACTGCGTGCACTGCAAAAAAGGTGCATTAACTGCTTTCCAGAAAGCGGTATTGTCCCTAGTATTAGAGGCTTCCTGTAAAGCTAACCAGGCCTCTGCTTTCAACTGATTTTTTCTCGTCAGCCGTGCAGCGCGATATTTTTGTCTGGCCAGCCGTATTTCTGACTGGTTTCTTGGATTAATTTTTAAAATTGTTTTTAAATGTTTCAAGGCTTTTGAACAGGGCCTATTAAACCAACCTGAGCTGCCTTGTGAGGTTTTCCTTGGAGCTCTAGAGAGTAATTTTTTGATCTCCGATGAAATGACGGAAAAAGAATACCTAATTGCCTGAGGGCTTTCTGTGGTGGACAAACATGTCTGTATGTGCTCATATGTGTTATTAATCAAAGAATTGAGGAAGACTGGGGGAACTACTTAATCCCATTTTAAGTAAAGCCCCATAGTGGTTCCCAAAGCAAGTGGCGGTGTATGGGACAAATTTACCCTTACAACATCATCAGCTGTTGAAGTTAATTTTAAGGTCGCTGCTATTGGATAATTGTCACTAATGGCACAATCAAGGGTCTCCCAGTTTGATATGATCTCTCTGTACCTGGAGGATATCAGGGTATAGTCAATTATGGAGTGGCAACCTCTCCCGTTAAAGGTTGGCTTAAAACACTTTGATGGACAACACAGCTCATTCATGTAAGATAGGTTAAAGTGAAATATTAAGCCATTTAAAAGATCACCTAGTTTGGTATGCAAGAAATGGGGAGAGGAATCGCCACTGGTAGAATCCAGACCACAAGTGCCTTCATTGCTCAGTGAACACAATGAGCAATTGAAATCCCCCACCCAGATAAGCAACATATCGGTTTTAAGATGAGACTCAATATTAATTAAGTCGGCCTTTAAGCCATTAAGGACCAGGTCATGGCGAGAACTGGTGATGTTATTATAAAAATTAACAAGGGTGATGTTTTTAAAACAACCGCCTATTAGGGAGATAATCTGGTAGTTTTCAGTTCCAATAAAGTTTGTGTGCGATAATCCAGATTCTATGGATATATAAGTCACTAGGCCGCCCTTATTTCTGCCGTATAGGCTAGAAAGGGCTGGGGTATATAGAGTCTTGTATCCCAAGAGATGGAGTTCATTAATATTCCAGGTTTCCTGGAGGCATATAATGCTATAAGTGGAAACAGTTTGGACCCATAAAGGGTTTGTCAATTTGTCGAGGAGACCTGCCACGTTCCAAGACAGTAGGCCTTCACCCAGTGAATTATTTTTAATACCAATATTGCCATTCATGGCACCCTTTGGGTTCTCAATAGTTTCCTGTATCTGGCAAGGATTTAATAAGCATAAAGTATCGCTCATCAAATCTTGGTTCAAGAGTGAATTGGATATTAAACTGTCGGTTAATGAGTTATGCTCGGAATTTAGAGAGCGAGAATCGATAGGTTTTATTGACTTCTTCTCGAGCTTATCGAGGTTCCTAAAGTTGGTCTTATAGTTAAGGAGATCTAGATCTAAGATGGTTTGAAAAGAGCTCAAGGTGACAGTGTTACCACTCTCATTTTCAGCATTTGAGCGTCAATCTAAGTCATCCAAGCCAGAAAGAATAGCGTATCTGTTTGAAGTTGGAAAGGTAAGGTGAGGAGGTTCTGTGTCAGCCGCGGATAATGAATATAGTTTTGGGGGATTTAACAGAAGAGAACGAGGGTAAAAATAACTTAAGGCATGAGTGGTAATGCCTACGCCATTGGTCGGGGTATACCAGTCTGCGATATGATGCAATACCCTACGGTCTCTAAAATTTATAATAATCACGTCTCCCTGAATATCCTTCGGTCTATAGCCCACCCATCCCAATCTTCTCACATGAAGTATTTCGCCATTGATATCGTTAGGAAGTGGCCGATTTTTACTCAACCAATGAACTACCTTATTTTTAAGTTCTTGGTATCTCTCTAACATGCCCATAGCCAGTTCCGGGACACCGGTAAGTATCACCACATATGGGGCTGCTTCTGGGGGCAGATCGATATGGTAAGTCGTTCCCTCCCTACAGATCTGAGGTGGCTGCATGTTGGCATTGTCACTATGAGGTTCTACAGGTTTGTGCGTTTGCATGAGTCTGCTATGTTTTTCGCCGGGGACACTGTTCTCCCGTATGGGTATAAGAGCAGGTGTATTCGCCTTTCTGGGCGATGATATTGGGTGGCTAGTTCTTCGATCGAGTAAAGAATGCCCATTATTGGGAAAAATAATAGAGTTTCTTGATAAACAAGTGTTTAAGTCTCTATTAGATGAAGTAAGAGAGGCAATAGATGTTTCCAAGGACGTTAGTTGTACTGCAATATTTTTAATCCTCTCCACCAGAGGAGAAAGTAATGATTTTAGTAAATGCTCTATGTCATGTAATAGGTTAGGGGAATGAGACATAGGTATCTGAGTATGGTCTTGCGAGGATTCTACAAATATTGGAGTCAGCTGGGTTTGGGAGGCAAGTTTAAGGGACTCAGAATGAGAATTTTTCTTCCGTTTTGTTTTTTGCAGTGTAGACTGCCCTAGGGGTTTAAGGACAGTGGGATTACTTCTAATAGACTTTTTTTTACTCTTTCTAGTGATTTTTATTGGGATCAAGTCCTCAATTGAGGAATTCGTTATAAGTTGAGTATTTGAAGTGTGCATAGTATTGACCTTAGGTGCAAGCGGTATATCTTTTACATCATGGGGGTGCAGAATGGTATCCACGTCAGGTGCAGGGACCATAACAGTATTAGAAGTCGCTGGTGAAAGAACGTTCTCAATATGGCCTAAGGACGAACGTTTTTGGTACAATGGGTCCAAAGACAAGCGACGTTCTGTTATGGCTATCTCCTGCTCAAGGACGGTGGCAGCCCTGGTGATAAAATGATCTAATGTCCCCCTGACTGAACCCCCCACTAGGGATTTCCTGGGTTTGCTGGAACACGAAGTCATAGTGTAGCAATGATAGGCAGAACGCTATCAGACTTCAAAACAATGCAATACAGGTAATGTCTCCACACACAACTTATGCAACGCGGAAGTCTTACTAAGTACTCAGCAGCCAGTGGTCAAGGGGGGTAGCCCAGCCCAGCCTTTGTCGGCCTCGGACGGCCGTAGACGGCCCGCCCTTTGCCCGGGCTTCGCCCGGCACGTCCCACGACGCGGAGGGAGGGGCGGGGTCCACCCTCAAATCACTGCCACTGATCCTCCCTGATCTAATATCTTTCGCGACTCTTCGGTGATTGCAAGCAGGGCAGTTTCAGTGCCGTGCTTGGGCCTAAAACCTGTCTGGGTTGGGTCCAGGAGCAGATTGTTTTCCAGGAATTGTACTAGTTGGGTATTTATGTACTTCTCCAGCACCTTACTTACCCAGGGAAGTAAAGAGAATGGGCGGTAGCTGGAGTAATCTTCTGGGTTGAGAGTGTTTTTTTTTAGCAATGCCCGAACCATGGCTCTCTCCCATCCAGTGGGTACAGTACAGGAGACGATGGAGGAGTTGAGTAGGTCTAGTACCACGGGAAGTATAGATTGGCTTGCCTGAAGTAGTGTCTCCGGAGGGGCCGGGTCGCGGGGGGAGCCAGATTTAACTAGCCGTGCCAGTTTATGAAGGGTGTCCAGGTCTAGTAGAGGGAAGCGTTCCAGAATAGGCTGGTCTGAGGGGGGGGAAGTGCTCAGTGGAGTATGATTGGATATTCCTGAGTTATTGGCTACTATCGGGAAAGAGGAGTATATTTGAGAGACTTTGTTATGAAAAAAAATCTGCTAACTCGTTACACTGTTCCGGCGTTTTTGTCAAGGGGGGGGCAGTATTCGCTCTGATGCAATTTTTTACTATGTGGAAAATCTCCTTGGGTTTTGAGTTGGCTGCTATAATTTTATCAGCAAAGTAGGAGGCCTGTGCCGTCCTGATCCCATTTCTATAGGTTTTGATTGCCTCTTTATATTGGGATTTTTTGTCAGGGTGGAAATCAAGTCGCCAGGCTCTCTCTTTTTTCCTGCAGAGGCGCTTTTGGTCTCTCAAAGTGTCTGAGAACCAAGGTGCAGTTTTGTGTGTCCTCTTTGGAATGGATTTCCGTAGAGGAAGGATAGTGTCTAGTGAGTCCCTGACCCAACTCTCGTAATTTTTATTTGCTTGGGTGGGGTCTATGCAGGGTGGTGGGCAGGAGCGCTCTAGGTTAGTTACCCATGGCTCTATAGGGAGTTTTTTCCAGTTGCGCTTGGTTACGGGTTGAGGGGTAGATAAGAAAGACTTATCGGTGAGCCAGGACAAAGGGACCAAGAAGTGGTCCGACCAGGGAAGACGAGTAGGTTGCCCCACTATTAGCTCAGTGCAGTTGCTAAATATTGGGTCTAGGAGATTACCCTTTTCATGGGTGGGGGCTGTAACCAGCTGGATCAACTGAAGGGCTGCAAGATCGTCGATTAATTCCCTGGCGATAAGATCTGTGGGAGAGTTAAAATGAAGGTTAAGATCTCCTAGAACCGTGTAGTTGGCGGAGGTTAAAATTCGGTTGGCTAAGATATCTGGTAGGGATTTGTGAAACAGCTTAGCTGGTTCTGGGGGCCGGTAAATCAGAGTACCAGTAAAGGAGATGTTCGCAGTAAAGTCTATGCTGAATGCTAGGCTTTCGCACTCAGGAATAGCTTCGGTAGTGATGCGAAAACAGTACTTGTCTTTTAAAATGATCGCCAGGCCTCCACCTCTCCCCTTAATCCGGTCTAGTCTGTGAATTTGGAACCCGGGGGGTAAGGCGGAGACTATATCTGGTTCTGAATGAGACGTGAGCCATGTCTCCGTCAGGAAGATGGCATCTGGGTTGAACTCCTCTAGTAGTAAGGCAATTTGGGTGCTGTGCCGCGGTAAGGATCGGCAATTAAGCACGTACATATGATGTTCCTGTGCCGTGGCTGGCAACACAGTATTATCGAAAGAGTGTTTACAGCCGGGGCATCGAACGGGGAGATCAGCTGGGAAATAGGAGTGTGGGCATAGTGCAGCTGTGGTGTACCTCATATTCTGGATGGCCACCGAGCTGTAGGTATTGGCCTGGGGGGCGTTAGGGGCAGGGGTTGTGGCCCCTGGTCCCGTCTGGTCGCGGACGGGTGCAGACGGGCTTGCCTTTGGCGCGCCTTCGGCGTACCGCCGGCGCGCCCGCTGCGCCCGTCCGCTGCGCTTCCGGAAGCTGCACATTCTTTTGTACCAGTGGGATGGGGCGTGGCCTATTCCTTGGGCGGAGCCCGGGAGTTCCCGGCGGTTACCCTGCAGCCCGCTACAGCGCCTGACTCAGCTGTGCGGCGAGGCAATCCTCAAGTGAGCAAGGGTAAATTGTTTTAAAAATACACAGTATTTTCACACAATAACAATTTTAAAAAACCAATCTTTCAAGCTGTTGTTTCCTGGCTCTCGGCTTTCCGCCTCAAGAGCTCTGTCTGTAAGCAACGCTGGACGCTGAGCGCGCCTAATTATAAACAAGGGGGGCGTGGCCTATTCGGTGGGCGGAGCCCGGGAGTTCCCGGCGGTTACCCTGCAGCCCGCTACAGCGCCTGACTCAGCTGTGCGGCGAGGCAATCCTCAAGTGAGCAAGGGTAAAACGTTTTAAAAATACACAGTATTTTCACACAATAACAATTTTAAAAAACCAATCTTTCAAGCTGTTGTTTCCTGGCTCTCGGCTTTCCGCCTCAAGAGCTCTGTCTGTAAGCAACGCTGGACGCTGAGCGCGCCTAATTATAAACAAGGGGGGCGTGGCCTATTCGGTGGGCGGAGCCCGGGAGTTCCCGGCAGTTACCCTGCAGCCCGCTACAGCGCCTGACTCAGCTGTGCGGCGAGGCAATCCTCAAGTGAGCAAGGGTAAAACGTTTTAAAAATACACAGTATTTTCACACAATAACAATTTTTAAAAACCAATCTTTCAAGCTGTTGTTTCCTGGCTCTCGGCTTTCCGCCTCAAGAGCTCTGTCTGTAAGCCAACCAATTGTGCAGTCTAGTCCATCTTACTTACAGGATACCACGCATCTATTGAATATCATTGCTGGTATGAGTTTACCACATTCAGCTGAAGTCTTTTTTTGTGCTATTGACGTTGTGTCATTGTACACTTCGATTCCTCATATTGAGGGTATTGAAGCTGTTGAATGGTCTTTACTCAAACAAGATTCCATCAGAGCCAACAAAGTGTTTTTACTCGAACTTTTACACTTTTGTTTATTCCACAGTTACTTTCAGTGGAAGGGCGATTTTTTTCTTCAAGCCAATGGCACATCTATGGGCTTTTCTGGGGCACCTAACTATGCCAACATCTTCATGCTTAAATATGAAACAGAGCATATTCTATCTAATCCATTATGGTCATCTAATCTCCTCATGTATCGTCGATATATCAATGATATTTTAGTTGTATGGCAGGGGTCTAAAAATGAACTAGTGGCATGTATACAACAGCTGAATGTGATTAACCCTCGGATTCAATTCACATATTCAATTGATTCTCAAAGCATTTCATATCTTGATGTTATCCTAACGAGGATGGGTACTAACATTGAGACTGCGGTGTATAAGAAACAAACTGACCGTAATAATGCTTTGCATTACCAGAGTTTTCATCCTTGGTCCCTTAACCCCTTCGACGCGCATGACGGAACGGTTCCGTCATGCACGTCGGTTGCGCTGTGCGCATGACGGAACCGTTCCGTCATGGCCCCGCCCGCGCACGGAACCTTCAGCGTGGCGCGGAAATCCGCGCCGCGCTGAAGGGGTTAAAAGACATCTACCTTTTTCTCAACTACTAAGAATTAGACGTATTTCCTCTGACCCTGAGTCCAGCGTGCAGACCATGCATTAATTCAAAGACAAATTTCTAGCTAGGGGTTATCCCCCCAAAGTGGTGAATGAGGCTGCAAGCCGAGCAATGACGAAGAGTCGTGAATCACTTTTGCTTAAGCAGGATAAACCGGTTTCCTCTAGTCGTGAAGTATTTGTATCTACTTTCTCTAGCAATTCCAATTTCATCAAGAAAAGCATCCTACAACGATGGGATCTACTTCAAAATGAAGCTGATTTCCGTAATCTCTTCACTGAGCAACCGCTATTCGCGTACAAACGATCAAACAACTTAAAAGAGATGTTATACAGACCACAGTTAAACCAACTACGTCATTCAAAGGCATGACTACTTGTATGAACTGCTCACATTGTCACAATGCCATTACTGGCAGATATGTAACACACCCATGGACAGGCAAAAAGATCATTCTTAATTTTGATGCTAATTGTAACAGTCACCATGTTATTTATTTCATTAAGTGTCCATGTGAGATGTTTTATGTTGGTAAAACTGAAAGGTCGATCCGTGTTCGAATTACCGAACACAAGAGCAGAATCCGGACCAAAACCACAAGTTCACCGCTAGCAGCTCACTGGTCAGATAAAAAGCACTCTATAGCTCAATTACGTTTTGGTATTCTAGAGAAAGTAACATTACGTCCTGACAGAGATACCACTAAGTTTCTGTTACAGCGTGAAGCCTATTGGAAGTGGTTCATGCAAAGCCTCTTGCCCAAGGGGCTTAATGATAAGTTCGAATTGGCTTGTTTTCTTTAAAGTTCACCCTTTGGTAAATGCACACCTACCAATGATTATTCATACACTGTGTTGACTTCATTTTTTTAAATATACCCCTACTTGTTGTAAAGCATTACAGGTTTCTTGCATCAGTGGCTTTTCATCTTTTTCTTCTTTCATTTGCATCTTTTGTTTATTTTCATCATCTTGGTTTCCTATTTCATTAGTTTTTAGCTTTGGTTGAATTTTTTAAGATGGCGGCTTTGTGTCATCATATTAGGATAGTCTTCACGCTAGTCCTGTTTCTATGACTATCTTTGTTTTAAACACGCCGACACGGACAGCTTTTCAGAAGCCAGTGTTGGTGTTTAGTTCGGGTGGAATACAGTTGGTTTAGGTAAGCGCTTTTTCTTTATTTCTGAAACCTAAATCCTAATTAGCGTTTGGGAGACCAGCATTTTGATATTTGGGTCTCGTTATTTTTAGAGTCAGAACGCTGATTACTACTGCAACTGCAGCTTTAAACTTGACGCGGGTTGCCGATTGTGATAACTAATGGAGACTTATTTGGATTATCTACACTACATTGAGATATAGTGTTGGTAAGTTTTTCTTAAAATGATTGGATCGGTGTTCGTTCAATTGGGACGATGTTTTGAGGTTTCGGTTTTATTTATTTTTTGCAGCGCAACTTCAGGATTGGTTCAGATACACCTAGTCCTTTGTTTTTGACATTCTTACCGTGTTCTACTCATCGTAGTTTCTTAAGGTACGAACTGTTTCTTTGTTGAGCACATATTGCTTTTTGTAATTAGCACATATTTTAGGCACATAGTGCTTTCACTTTTCGGTTTCTTTTCACAACTCTCGTGGTGGTGGCATTTCGCTTCTGTTGCAAAGACCAGAATGCTATTCCCCTGCCTTTCCTTGACCAGCAGAATTGTACATGTACTGATTATGACAATCTATGATGTTTTTGCCTCAATTGATACAATTATTGTTCGTTTTTATAGATTCCCCTGATGAAGGGCTGAATTGAAAGCCCGAAATGCATTGGGATTTGTTATATGAAATCGGGAATACAGACCTTTTTGCTGAGAAAAAGCAACGCTCTGTCAAGTCTTTTTTCTTTATTGATTAAATTAAAAGGATACATGGATTCAGTTCCACTGTCAATTTGTCTTCGTTGTGTGGAAAATTATCTATGTTAATGTATTCAATGTTTTATCGTGGTGTCTTTGTGAACAATTGTTTATCTTTTGATTGAGACACATGCTACATTTAAGCTACTTTTTCATGTTCAAATACGAATACGCCCCTCCTGGGCATTAGTAGTGCATTTGTTTTTCTAGACATTCGTCTAGATTCTTTCATTGTGTTGTTCTACTTAGGTGGCTGGCAGTGCCACTTCTCAGGTGCACACTAAATTAGTTGAAGTACGTATCACTTCTGAGTAAAATTGAGACAACAGTTGGAGTTTGGTTTAATTGAGTGCATACCTAGCTGCTTTTGTATAAATAGTATGTACAACTTTGGGCATGTACATTGCAAGATATAAACAACGTAATCGCTTCTAAAGTTCAAAAATTGTCTAATTTCCCATGGGCTGTGCATTAGTGGTGATGTCACTTGTTTCTCATTGCGTCCAATCTTACATGCTTTAAATTTAAAGCATCTATGGAAGCCCGCAACCAACCAACTCTGCAACCAACCGGATTTCTTGTTAACCTCAGGAGTGTTAACCACTAGGTCCGTCCTCATGGATTTCGCTCTATTGAAAGTGATCATGGGTTTGCGAGATACCACCTCACTCAGTACCGGATCTCGTTGGACTAAGTGCCAGTGCCTACACAGATCATCTCTCACTTTAGACTGGTAGGCACTATACCCCGTGATCATTCTTATCTGGTTCTCTACCCCAGACTTCGTTGCCTTAATCTTCGCAGGGTCTGGTTTTAATAGAGTACGTCTATCTATGGTGGACACTTTGTTTCTGGCTTGATCCAGAATAGTCGGTTTGTACCCTCTCTCCACAAATTTCTTAGTTAGGGATTCTTGTGCTTCCAATAGAGCCTCGGCCTCACTGCAGTTGCGTTTCATCCTCAGATGCTCACCATAAGGAATGCTCATTTTGAGCCTCTGAGGATGAAAGCTTCCTGCATGCAGGATTGTACTCCCTGCTGTGGGCTTCCTGAAAGTTCTGGTTTGTATCACACCTTCCTCCACATATACCTCCAGGTCCAGAAATGTGACTAAGTTCTTGCTGATATTATCTGTGAATCCTAGATTTAACACATTGATGTTAATGTCATGTACAAACTTCTTGGCTGTTTTCATGGACCCGTCCCAGATCACAAATAGGCCATCTATGAACCGGGACCATGTTACAATGTTGTTTTTCCATTCATCGGTAAACTGGATTTTGAGCACCTGCTCCTCCCACCAGCCCATATGCAAATTAGCATAGCGGGGGCCAAGCAGGTGCCCACTGCCGTACCTTGAAGTTGTCTGTATGTCTCCCCTCCAAACATAAAGTGGTTGATGGTCAGACATAGCCTGCACATTTCCATCAGCATTCCTGATTGTTGATATAAGCTGATAGAATGTGTAGTCAGGTAATGTCGAGTTGCGCGGAGACCATCTTCATGAGTTATGCACGTATACAAGTTTGTGGCATCTAATGTCATCAGAAGAAACGTCTCCTTCCAACACACACCAGAGACTTTATTTAAAAAGTCCCTGGTGTCCTGAATGTAGGCTGGGAGGGCATTAAAAAAAGGTTGTAAAAAAGAGTCCAAGTACCTGGAGGTGGGTTCAAATAGGCTTCCAATTGCAGAAATAATTGGCTTGCCAGGTGGAGTTTCTCTATTTTTGTGAATTTTAGGTATCAGGTATGGGACATGGGTGACTGGGTGTTCTACCTTCATGAAGAAGTATTTCGATAGCAAAAGCAACCCCATCCCTCTCCAGCGAGCAAGATCCTTCCAAAATTTGAGCTTTACCTCTTCCAAATTACTTTGTGGTACTTTTAGATAGCAATGGCGATTTCTCAGTTGATATTTGGCTTCAGTATTGTATGCATCTAGTGACCAGAGAACTACGTTCCCGCCCTCGTCCACTTGTCGGACTACCACATCTTCCCTTGATTTTATTTTGTTTATGATCATTTGATAATCTTTTTCAAATTGACCACATTCTTTAGGGAAGGCTTTACTAGAGGTAATAGCTATATATATAACCTACTGGCAGTCGCCAGTAGGTAATCATAGTTAGGACATAGTTTCCATAGGAAAAGCATTTTTTGTTTTCCCAATAACTTTGGTGTCGCTTGACGAATCTTCGTGAAATTTTCAAAACTAGTAGGGTGCTCTGTTGAGATGTCATCAGTGATGTCACTGACCGTGTCATGAATGATGTAATATGTGACGTCATCAGCAGTGCATTGCGGGGGCACAAGTTATAGTTAGCTGAACTAACTATAACAGCTTAATTTCTCTGGTTTTGTACAAGTGAAATGTCCAACTAACTGTAATGTCCCGGAAACCTATGGTTTCTTCAGTGAAACAATAAAATATATATATATATATTTATATACACATATATAACCTAATGGTCATATAGACACACATATATATATATATATATATATATATATATATATATATATATATATCTCAGGTGTAGGGTGCTAATTAGATTGATAAAGGCTTCTGCGAAGCCGAAACGCGTCTCTCTAGCCATGAGTTCATGTGAGACCTGATATAATAAAGAAAGCCTTACCTTACATCTTCGAGCACGTGCCTTCTTCTTTGCCGGAGTGGGATGGAGCATTATTAAATTATAGCGTTTGTGGTTCAACGCTGATCACGTGACACCAGTCGCTTGTGGCTCTACTTTTGACCGTATGTTGTTGGAGGAACATGGGAATGCTAATGGTGGAGCCCCCAGAGATGGTGCCAGGAAGAGGACTAAGGATGCCAGCAGATGGGACACGACAATCTCGTAGCGAGCCGGTTTTCCCGACTGCCAGCACGGAGTTAATGTTTCCCCTATTTAGAAATGCCTTGCTCGGGAGTCTGTTTTCGGTCCAGGGAAGACATGGCTTGGCAGTTTGGGCTGGACTGTTCCCATGAGGCACAGGGTCAGACTGATTTGCATATGGCCATGTCTGAACTGGGGTGGCAGAGTGGGCTAAAGAACGGTGATGGTTAAACCCAGATCAGTTGACTGGGGGTGAGTGCTTGCAATGTTCAACACTCCGTCCATCATTTCCTTTGGTTTTTGCTTTGTTCGCCATAAGTTGGCAGGGTATGCTCAGACGTGAGTCCCTTACTCACTTTGCCACTGGATTCAAGCAAGCCTGGCTGAAGACAGCTGAAATGCCAGAAACCGGTCCTAGGAAGCTTGTTTCCGGTCCAGGGAAGACATGGCTTGGTTTGGTTGGGCTGAACTGTTCCCATGAGGCACAGGGTCAGACTGATTTGCATATGGCCATGTCTGAACTGGGGTGGCAGGGTGGGCTAAAGAACGGTGATGGATTAAACCCAGATCAGTTGACTGGGGGTGAGTGCTTGCAATGTTCAACACTCCGTCCATCATTTCCTTCGGTTTTTGCTTTGTTCGCCATAGGTTGGCAGGGTATGCTCAGATGTGAGTCCCTTGCTCACTTTGCCACTGGATTCAAGCAAGCCTGGCTGAAGACGGCTGAAATGCCAGAAACCGGTCCTAGGAAGCTTGTTTCCGGTGCAGGGAAGACATTGCTTGGCAGTTTGGGCTGGACTGTTCTCATGAGGCACAGGGTCAGACTGATTTGCATATGGCCATGTCTGAACTGGGGTGGCAGAGTGGGCTAAAGAACGGTGATGGATTAAACCCAGATCAGTTGACTTGGGGTGAGTGCTTGCAATGTTCAACACTCCGTTCATCATTTCCTTTGGTTTTTGCTTTGTTCGCCATAAGTTGGAAGGGTATGCTCAGACGTGAGTCCCTTGCTCACTTTGCCACTGGATTCAAGCAAGCCTGGCTGAAGACGGCTGAAATGCCAGAAACCGGTCCTAGGAAGCTTGTTTCCGGTCCAGGGAAGACATGGCTTGGCAGTTTGGGCTATACTGTTCCCATGAGGCACAGGGTCAGACTGATTTGCATATGGCCATGTCTGAAGTGGGGTGGCAGAGTGGGCTGAAGAACGGTGATGGATTAAACCCAGATCAGTTGACTGGGGGTGAGTGCTTGCAATGTTCAACACTCCGTCCATCATTTCCTTTGGTTTTTGCTTTGTTCGCCATAAGTTGGCAGGGTATGCTCAGACATGAGTCCCTTGCTCACTTTGCCACTGGATTCAAGCAAGCCTGGCTAAAGACGGCTGAAATGCCAGAAACCGGTCCTAGGAAGCTTGTTTCCGGTCCAGGGAAGACATGGCTTGGCAGTTTGGGCTGGACTGTTCCCATGAGGCACAGGGTCAGACTGATTTGCATATGGCCATGTCTGAACTGGGGTGGCAGAGTGGGCTAAAGAACGGTGATGGATTAAACCCAGATCAGTTGCCTGGGGGTGAGTGCTTGCAATGTTCAACACTCCGTCCATCATTTCCTTTGGTTTTGCTTTGCTCTGGAGTCTGGCGCTCTCTGGTGACTGGGCACCGCGGACGCCGACGTGGTAGTGGTGAGGATGTTTTCGGCATTAGCAATTTTTGTTTATTGGTCTCCTTCGACCCCATGTTTATGTCCAATTTTTAAATTCAGTGCTACATGCAATCAAAGACATTGAGGCTGCTTTCTGCATTTTTTTTCAATGTACTTTGTCGATTGCTCGTTTCATTTTGGTGACTTTTACTAGCCTCCGCATCATCAATGCACATGCTGACTGATTGTGAGACCGATGCCCAAGACTGTGTGTTTTTCGCTAGTTTGCCGAGGGCATTATGGGAATAGAAGTCCTTTTGGGAATGCGAGTGTGCACCGGGAGGCGGACATTGTACGGAGGAATTACATACTCTGTGTTCCCTTCAAACTCCGTGGTGCAACTGTTGTCATATTTATGGCTTCCGGCACCTTGTGCATGAAAAGACTAATTTTAGCGATTTAAATTGGGTTTAAGGTAACATCAATTTCCGCAGCTCAGCTTTCAAACACAACATGCTGCTGGCCCTATGTTTATAAGAAGTAGCGCGACTGACTCAATAATGTCTCTGCTGTAACATTAATGAATTAGTTGTAGCACGTTGTCATGCATCCTTATCTGAATGTGTGTTTTTTATATTAAGGGCTTAATTTTCTAGAGTGATTGGCGCCACCGTCTATATTTAGAAATGATATATTTTTCTTCCCCGAAAGGCTAGTGATAACATTATCCTGGATAACTGTTTCTACACGTATTATGCATAGTCGAGTGTAACAAAGCCTGGTGATGTATTATGATGCAATGTGTTGTTTGATTCCCTACACTGTGTATTTCATGAACACTATCGCACTTCGTAATTTTACCAGCTGCATTTTTCGTTTTGTTGTCAGGAGCATGCTTACACATTGGCAAAAGTGTCTTACATTTACACATGTTTAAAGTGCAATAGTATTTTCTTTATATCCATCCATGCATCAAGGGGGGAAGGGCTATAAATATTCTCAGGTGTAGGGTGCCAATTAGATTGATAAAGGCTTCTGCGAAGCCGAAACGCGTCTCTCTAGCCATGGGTTCGTTTGAGACCTGATATAATAAAGAAAGCCTTACCTTACATCTTCGAGCACGTGCCTTCTTCTTTGCCGGAGTGGGATGGAGCATTATATATATATATATGTATATATATATATATATATATATATATATCCGTACAACAAACCTCCGTTCAGGGAGTCCCCAACCCTTCAGGGAAGCCTCTCAAACAGCGGACACGGAGAGGTCCGCCAAATCACTGCATGTGAACAAACAAACAGAGGCCCATTACCGGGGTCAGGAATCCTTTAATCAAGGAAAAAACAGCACTCTTGCTTCCAATAGCCCCTACATGTTTCGGCGCTTCTGCCTTGGTCACGGGAAAGAAGCAATATGTAAAGTGCGTACGTGCATGTAGTTTTAAAGGTCTTGATCACATGACTGTTCAGCATATATCTCCCACAATGCATCGGAAATATCAGGTAAGTTTTGGTATTTTTCGAAAGTTCTCTTTTCCATAGCACAAATAACATAATGAATGCTTCTCTTTCCAATGCATATTTGTGAATCAAATCCAGATGGAACACAGTCACGGAAAATTAAAGTTACCAGCGAAATGCTGAAATGACATGACCTCCCTGTTCAAAAGTCCTGGTCCCGGAACGATCGGTGTAGGAGCTTATCCTCACCAAATCCCTTCCATCGCTGCTGCTTCATTTTCGCTCCATTAGCATAACCCCGGTGGGAGAAACAGCAGTGCGTGAGTCATACTCCTGATTTGAATCCGTACAACAAACCTCCGTTCAGGGAGTCCCCAACCCTTCAGGGAAGCCTCTCAAACAGCGGACACGGAGAGGTCCGCCAAATCACTGCATGTGAACAAACAAACAGAGGCCCATTACCGGGGTCAGGAATCCTTTAATCAAGGAAAAAACAGCACTCTTGCTTCCAATAGCCCCTACATGTTTCGGCGCTTCTGCCTTGGTCACGGGAAAGAAGCAATATGTAAAGTGCGTACGTGCATGTAGTTTTAAAGGTCTTGATCACATGACTGTTCAGCATATATCTCCCACAATGCATCGGAAATATCAGGTAAGTTTTGGTATTTTTCGAAAGTTCTCTTTTCCATAGCACAAATAACATAATGAATGCTTCTCTTTCCAATGCATATTTGTGAATCAAATCCAGATGGAACACAGTCACGGAAAATTAAAGTTACCAGCGAAATGCTGAAATGACATGACCTCCCTGTTCAAAAGTCCTGGTCCCGGAACGATCGGTGTAGGAGCTTATCCTCACCAAATCCCTTCCATCGCTGCTGCTTCATTTTCGCTCCATTAGCATAACCCCGGTGGGAGAAACAGCAGTGCGTGAGTCATACTCCTGATTTGAATCCGTACAACAAACCTCCGTTCAGGGAGTCCCCAACCCTTCAGGGAAGCCTCTCAAACAGCGGACACGGAGAGGTCCGCCAAATCACTGCATGTGAACAAACAAACAGAGGCCCATTACCGGGGTCAGGAATCCTTTAATCAAGGAAAAAACAGCACTCTTGCTTCCAATAGCCCCTACATGTTTCGGCGCTTCTGCCTTGGTCACGGGAAAGAAGCAATATGTAAAGTGCGTACGTGCATGTAGTTTTAAAGGTCTTGATCACATGACTGTTCAGCATATATCTCCCACAATGCATCGGAAATATCAGGTAAGTTTTGGTATTTTTCGAAAGTTCTCTTTTCCATAGCACAAATAACATAATGAATGCTTCTCTTTCCAATGCATATTTGTGAATCAAATCCAGATGGAACACAGTCACGGAAAATTAAAGTTACCAGCGAAATGCTGAAATGACATGACCTCCCTGTTCAAAAGTCCTGGTCCCGGAACGATCGGTGTAGGAGCTTATCCTCACCAAATCCCTTCCATCGCTGCTGCTTCATTTTCGCTCCATTAGCATAACCCCGGTGGGAGAAACAGCAGTGCGTGAGTCATACTCCTGATTTGAATCCGTACAACAAACCTAGTGATAACATTATCCTGGATAACTGTTTCTACACGTATTATGCATAGTCGAGTGTAACAAAGCCTGGTGATGTATTATGATGCAATGTGTTGTTTGATTCCCTACACTGTGTATTTCATGAACACTATCGCACTTCGTAATTTTACCAGCTGCATTTTTCGTTTTGTTGTCAGGAGCATGCTTACACATTGGCAAAAGTGTCTTACATTTACACATGTTTAAAGTGCAATAGTATTTTCTTTATATCCATCCATGCATCAAGGGGGGAAGGGCTATAAATATTCTCAGGTGTAGGGTGCCAATTAGATTGATAAAGGCTTCTGCGAAGCCGAAACGCGTCTCTCTAGCCATGGGTTCGTTTGAGACCTGATATAATAAAGAAAGCCTTACCTTACATCTTCGAGCACGTGCCTTCTTCTTTGCCGGAGTGGGATGGAGCATTATATATATATATATGTATATATGTATATATATATATATATATATATATATATATATATATCAAACAAAGAGTGCCCAAAGCAACAAGAGCGCACTCACTGCAGAGGTAACCATAGGTTTATTTCAAAGTGAAAAACGAGCATCAGCATTCATAATTATTGTCCTCTTTCCCAACGCGTTTCAAGGCTTTCCCTGCCTCTTAATCATGGGTGATTGGCACACACACAGCAGATGGCTCCAAACATTTTCCGTTGCAGCATGTTCAATTTAAATACCCCCAGTGGGCTTTGCGCAGTGCGTCAGTATGTCAATTTCATGCTGGGACTTGTAGTCCGAAAATGGTTTCCTCCATTCTGAGTGCGCTCTCAATTGCTTTTGGGCATTTTGGAAAAGAAAATTAATGACACGGCAGCCCTGCCGTGGAGAGCTGCACCGTCTTTTATTTCAAGAGGCTGCGAGTCGGAACTTTGCCATGACTCACCGTAGCACTATGGAGGAGGTTAAAAACAAAACTTGCCTCAGCTTCAGAGCCCACTGAAGGGCAATAATCTGAATAAAGAAATGTGCTCACAGCGGAGCCCACTGGAGGGTGTTACATTCTCTGACACGAACTATGTGTTCCAGCATGCATTGGGGAGGTAAAGACAATCTATGCACGAAGCAAAACCCACTGAGGGTATTTAAGGAGCCATGCTGTGAAGGATCAGAGCCATCTGCTGTGCACACTACACAATCATCCATGACTAAGAGGCAGGAGCCTCGAAACGCGTCGGAAGGAACATTAATGATGAATGCTGCTGCTCGTTTCTTTCCAGAATAAACCTTCGGTTTCCTCCATTCTGAGTGCGCTCTCAATTGCTTTTGGGCATTTTGGAAAAGAAAAATATATATATATATATATATATATATATATATATATATATATTACCTACTGGCGGTCGCCAGTAGGTAGTTATAGTTAGGACCCCTTTTCCATAGGAAAACCTCAACATTCTATTTTGAATAACTTTGGCGCCGGTCGATGAATCCTCGCGAATTTCTCAAAATAGGTGGGGCGCTACGCTCCGCTCCTACCCTGAAAGTCTCGGGGGGATTCGTCAAGCGGGGGCTGAGATAAAAGGGGGGTCCCAAAACGCGTTTTTCCCATGCATTTTTCCATAGGACCTTTAGAACGAGCTACAGCCCGAACGGCTGAACAGAATTACTAGAAATTTGGCAGAGAGGTAGTCCCTAGGTCAAGGAAGTGCCTTTTGTAGGTTTGGTGTAAATCCGTTCAGTAGATTCTGAGAAAATAGCCTTTAAATCAATATATATATCTGAGCCCGCTTACGGTACGCTTACCGTACGCTTACCGTAAGCGTACGGTGGCGTGCGCGAGCGCGATTCTGATTGGCTCTTAGATCTTAGTAAACATTCGAATCGGCTGAAACCAGGAAGCGGCGGCCGCCATTTTGTCTCTCGCACTGAGTGTCGTTTATCAAACAACATGGCCAAAAACATGTTACGGGGCTGTTTTGACAACTCCCTCCCACATAGTCATGTTGAGGGAGTCCCCAAACATACCCCAAGAGCAAAAACGTTTTTATTTTTTTTTCGGCAATTTGGCCGAGTACGCTTACCGTACGCTTACCGTAAGCGTACGGTAAAAAAAAAAAAAAAACAAAAAAAACCACTATCCACACTTACCCCACCCCCTGTGCTTTTGGTGGCCGTAGGCCACCAAATGTACAGGGCTTATTAATAGGTAAAAAAAACTAAATTTTGGCAACATGAAATTATAAAATCGAAATAAAAAAACACTATCCACATTGACCCCACCCCCTGTGCTTTTGGTGGCCGAAGGTCACCAAATGTACAGGGCTTATTAAAGTTGATAAAAACCGTGCACGGAAAGAACTGTGTTAAGTGGGCGCGCACGCCTCGAATGGCGTAAAGTAACTTAGCATTTAAAAAACCGTACAAATTCACTGAAAAAACCATAGGTTTCACACACGTTATAGTTAGGAATTAGCATTTAAAAAACCTTGCAAATTCACTGAAAAAACCATAGGTTTCACACATGTTATAGTTAGCGGAAATTTTACTGATAAAAAACCAGTGAAATTGCCCCGTTATAGTTAGTGCTGGCAACTATAACTCACGCGACCGCAATCTTCTGCTGATGACATATGTGTCTTTATGAAAAAAAAATATTTGTAATATATGTATAGCTAAAAATGTATGGAAGAAGACATGGGCAAATAAGTGTCTAAATACAGTATTAGCATCAGCAGAGGATTGCGGTCGCGTGAGTTATAGTTGCCAGCACTAACTATAACGGGGCAATTTCACTGGTTTTTTATCAGTAAAATTTCCGCTAACTATAACATGTGTGAAACCTATGGTTTTTTCAGTGAATATATATATATATACATATATATATTAGCTTATGGCAATTGCCACTAGGTAGTTATACTCAGGTCAGCTGTTCCAAAGGAAAACGTTTTTTGTGTTGCCACCGTATGACGAATCTCCACGAAACGTTCCAAATTGGGGCAACTTTTTGACTAGTACATGAATGGAACATTTCAGGATGATCCGTCAAGCAGTGGCTGTGAAAAAACGGATGTCATAAAAGGCAAAATCCCCATTTTCAAAGGCAGTGCTACAGCAAAAACTGTTGAATGGAATTACACCAAAGTTGGCAGGAAGCTAGATAGTGCTTTTTGTAATTTGGTGCAAATCTGTTCAGTAGTTGTAAAGAAATAAAGGATCAGACATAAAATATCTGGATGGTTGGCTCTCGAAACTCTTACAGGGGCATCAGTTCAAAAATGGAGCATTCTGATTAGCCCAGGAAGCTTTATTTCCTTTGGGCCAGCTTGCTACTGCAGGAGCGAGCGATCTCATTGGCTGCCAGCAATAGCAGAACAATGTTGCTGCCAGTCATTACAGGACACAAGGACTTAGTCCACTGTCCTGAAGTGAAAAATAAAAAGTAATATGAGGGCAGGGATACCCTGACCCTTTAAGTCCCAGATGATATTTCTAGACTTTAAACTATATGTAGGCACCCTAAATGACCATAAAGCAATGGAGTCTCTTGATACAGTGGATGCCTTGTGCCTTTCACAACAGATAAAAATATCACTCAAACGACCAATCACTCACTAGACATAGTATTTTCTGCGGCTGGGTTGTTAACGATTGAGGATTCTTTTCCTATATCCTGGACTATCACTACTTAATACATTTTCGCATCAATTGTGCCAGTACTTCAAAGGTTTTAAAATCTCAGTGTATAGATACACTTATTTTCTAGCAAAAGCTACACATCGAGGAAGTATTGGTAAAAAATGTATACGAATTTACCCCACCATTAGAGACATGCTATTTTCTAGTGGAACTACAAAGCAAATAAAATATGTTAACCATCCTAAGAATTCATGGTTTAGAGACCAACTAAAGGGGGTTAAACTAGCCATGCCACCCAGCAACTGAGATGGCATAGAATCTACAGTAAGGCAGAATGAGTATTGTACAGGAGGCAATTAAAAGTTTACTAACTGCTTATTGAAAAAAGCATTGGTAAAGCCAATAGGTCACGCCTTTGGGACCGATTGACTTTGTCAGTGTATTTTAGACATGCAGCATAGCATCCCTGATGCTATGCAGCACACCTAAATAATAAAAAAGGCTTTCAATAGAGCAGAAAATGAATGAAAAGTGGCTGCTTTATTGTATATGCATGCACATGCATGTGCAAAACGTTAAAAAAATGTAAAGCGAGTAGGGGAAGCAACTCAGTTGTGGAAGCAAGGGGGGAGGCGGAAGCAAAATGGGTGATGGGGCAGAAGCAACATGGGGGACAGGAGCGGAAGCAACAAAGAGGGATGCGGGTGGGGAAAGCAAACCATGTAAAGAGCTCGGGGTGCACACAGGCAAAAGAGAGCAGCGTGCAGCTGTCAAGGAGAAGCACACAGACGAGAAAGCAATGCAGCACAGTGGGGGAGAAGCAAAAGGTGAGTCAGATGAACACCAGAACACCAGAACGGGGTGAAGGGGGGAATAAAAACACAAGGGAGACAGCTGGAAAACACAAGCACACTTGTGGAGTGCTTAAACAAAAAAATAAAGTAGTGTCTACAAATGGGAGCAGTGGGAATGCATCCATGCTCCAGTGAAGGGACAAACAGAAGAAGAGGAAGGAAAGCCTACTCAAGCTGACAAATAAAAAGCAAATGAATGAGAGTGACAATAAAGTCAACCAGTAATAAGCAATGGGAGTGTTTTCCCTTTCCTTCAACACCACACCTAATTGCAAGAGGATCAGGCCTGAAAGTGGTATGTCTAGGAAGGTCCTCACCATCCTCCCTGCCTCTACCTCTTTTGTCAACTTAGCTTGCACAATATCTGTCATGCCTCTAACTGATCTGAAATTTTCCACCCAGTGACTCAGGTGTGGTCCTTTCTATGGAATCATAAACTCGGCCATAGATCCCTCTGTCAAACAATGCGCCGCCACCCTGTTGGGTATTGTTTCAACCTCTTATCTTTCATTACTGGGTGAACTGGTAAACTGTCCCTTACCCATCTCCCCTCTCCTTTTTCCTCTGCTCATGCTTGCCTCCATTACGTCATGCTGCTATGTCTTTCTATGGAGTTATCTCAACCACTCGTGCCACACCTGTTCTGCTGTTCCCTTATTCATTGTGCTTCTTGGCTGAGCTTGTCCTACATTTCAGCGATGGCGCATTCTTACCCTCTTCCTTTCACGCAGCACGACAAGGTGTCTTGCTGTTTTGGGTTGGTTGACACAATGATAAATATGGCCCTAGGTGTGGTCCTTGTAAAGCAAGGGAGGTTGGACCAAAGTATCTTTTCTGAAAATTTCTAACAGCAATTGCTGTGCTGTGCTATGTGAAAGGGAGAGGGTAAGAATGTGTCATACATATCAAGATAGTTCCTTCTCTAGCCCTGCTCTGGAGCACTGTGTGCTGCCTAGTGCCAACGTAGACACCCTTGCACCTGCATTGCAAACAGAATTGTTTTTGTGCAGAAAGTGACACCTTCCTGCACAGGCAGCACACGTAGAAAGAGAAAATAATGAGGGGAAATAAAGATATTTCTCCTCTTTACGCTTCTTCTAGGAAGGCGTGGCATTGTTGCATTCCCTAGTCTTACACTCATGGTAAATCTGATAATGCACCATACTCCATGAGTGGATACCTGGGAACACCCATGCTTCACCCGTGGAACGCGTCCATGGGGCAGAATAATGCAAGGCAATGACTTGCTATACCTTGCTTTACTCCAGACACCAGAGAGCCACCTAAGGTGGCCTTTTGTGGCTTGGTCATCTAAGTTTTGCGTTGCCCTTCTGTTACCTTGCGTGGAGCAAGGGCGATGTAAACCATTTATAAATATGCCCCCCAGTATATTGCATCCCTAATTTCCCAGCCCAAAGAGGGTAGTTCCCTATCCTCGGAACAAAGTATCAAGCCCACTATCTCTCCTTGATTTGTCAATTGCCATTTACACTACGTCTTTATGAATTTGAAGCATATTCATTGACATGAATATACAATTTATGAATCAAAAATATACAATTACGTTTCTTGTTTGAACACATCTAAGCCCTACGTACTTCCTGCCATGTTTTTCAAGGACAGATTCCTTTGTTCCACTGCGAAGTTAACATTTCACCATTTCTGTAATATGCGTTCATCCCTGGTCCATTATTTTCCAAACTCTCCTGCACAATAGCTGGTATGATATCCACTCGTTTGTGCTGTGGTAAAAGTACACAGGATCAAACAGGACTGTCTTGTCAAGGTAGCTGATTACATGAATGCAGTCTCTATAGAGCTGTGTATGTCACTTGAATTGCACAGGTTTAATTCACAGGGTCCTCTCAGTTTCTTATCCTCCTAAAGATGATTCGATGCATATTCTTCAGATAGGTGATATTAAAGCCAGTTATCAGTTCCTTATAATGATCCACCTGGACATAGCAGCAGAGAAGACCATGAACAGGTTTATGGGGATCATTCTGATGGCAGAAGGACCGCCACCGCCGGGCTGGCGGTGGCGGTCCTTCTGCCATCACCAAGCTCATTACCCACCGTCAAATTAGGATGGCGGCGGGTATCGCGGCGGACGCAAAGTTCGTCCGCTGCTTTTCCGCCGGAGGCGATTGCCTGGCGGATGGTGCAGGGTCCTGGAAATGGTGGCGGTGCCTAGCAGGCACCGTCCGCCAGATCACGTTGTGGGTTTAGGAATGCCTTTCCATGGTGGCGATGCCGCCATAGAAAGGCTGGCAGGGATTGGATTTTGGGGCCCAGTGTGGACCCTCCTTCTGTGGGGGGGTGTCTCTGCACTGGGGGGTACCCATGTTACCCCCCTAATTTCCATGCAGCAAGTGGCAGGCACCGCGTGGTGCCCGCCACGTAGTGCAGGGAAATGCTGTGCACGCACTTTTCACATTGAGTGCGGTGCTGCAGCCAGCAGCACCGCTTGCAATGTGAAAAGCCCAATGTGCACCCGCCACTATGGCGGGCGCATCCTAATTGCAGTGGTGGGACTGCCGCATGTCTTGCAGGTGGTCCCAAACACCGCTACGATGGCGGGCGGACTTAGTCCGCCTGCCATCGTAATCAGCCTCTAAGTCTCTTGGCCAGATACACTTGTAGCAGGTATGATAATTGTTAGATGGATACAATAACAAGGCAGTATAGAGATGTGGTGGATTTGCTTTTAATAGATATTTACAGTAGGGGATTTTCTGGTGGCGAAACTTGTGATAATCATTATTATCTTCCTTTAGGGGGAGGTATGCCTATCGAGCAGTTGTGAACATGTCAGGTGCCACTCCCATGCATTGTCAGTGGTAGTAGGCAATATATGCATGCAACTACAATGACATGCAACTCCTCGTAGGTCAATCACAGTTGTGGATCCAAATTCAATAGAGTAATTGTACAAATTATGCTAACTCCAAACATGTTTAATTTGAATCACTTTCTATTTTATTCACCAACCATTTAGGCATCTTCATTTTACATGATCACAGTATCCAAGGCCCCAATCTATGGTATTTGGAGACAAGTATGAGGACCCTGATCAACTAAACATTATGTGACATCTATGTGCCAATGTAGCCGAATATGAAGGTTTGAATCTCCTCATGGAGGATATTAGCACTGTAAGTAGCAACCAGGAAGGCTTTACTAATTCAAAATCTAGCCCTGAAGAAGCACCTCATAACCACGAAACACGTGTTTAGTTGTAGCGACATCTAACAGCTAACCATGATACTGGACAGTTATAAGGAGTTAAATCCTTTTTAGGTTGGAAATTTCTATACCAAGGGTTTTTCTCAGAGATGATGACCCTGTAGAATTGGTTTTGTGCAAGGACATTATGTGTGTATATAAATTGATGACTGATTTTTAAGAATGTAAACTAGAGGGAAAAAGGTATATTACGTTGCAAATTACATGATTTAATAAATGAATTTTTAGGAAACTAACAATGACTGATTATATTATTGCGGATTATTGAGTATTAATCCATTGTAGATGGCTCCTCACTGCAATGCAATGTATCATATAAAGATATAAGCTAGTAGGCTACTGGCTTAGTAAGTGGTAGCTGTACAGGGCCATTGCCATCAGATAACCCGGATATAAAAGTATAATGTACTCATGTGACTCATGGGAGCAAAAGTATATTAGAGCAGGCGGTACCTGCAGCTCTCACTCCAGTGCACAGGTCTCAATTGTGAATCAGGACCTACAAGCTTGGAAAATGTGACTATACGTTTGCGAAGGGGTTTTACCCGTACGAAGCATGTTGCTGTGTTTTATTTATCCTGGCCCTTTGTTTCGAAGCACTGGTCCTGGAAAGACTTAGGCTACATTTGAACAAACTAGGCCTGATTCACAAAGGGAAGCATTATTCCTCAAAGGTGCACATTTACGATTTTTCCCAGGACACACACCTTTAGCAGTAGATCGCCTGGAAAGTAGCACTAGGTGCAACACTGAGGCACAGGGCTGAGTGAATCGAATGATCTTTGTAAAGGCTATTTCCCCAATGAGTATTTTTACAAGAAGTTCACTCCTGCATTCTCAGAGAGCAGAGCTATTTGCAAATGCACTTTTTTCTTTTTTCTTCTTCCTATGGGGAAATATTTCCCCCCCTGGGAAAACCTCTGCTGCAAAACTCCCTTCCAGTTTGGTGGTGATCCTTTCCTCTACACACCATGGGAAATGTATTACTCCAGCCCTTTTCTGGAGTAAACCTCCACCTTATCAAGGGAGGGAAAGGGTCAGATAGGAATATGTGAATGACCATAAACTCATAGGTTTGTGGGTTTTGAAGCACTGTAAAGGCAAACCACCTA
Source organism: Triturus cristatus (assembly GCF_964204655.1). Classification (NCBI taxonomy): domain Eukaryota; kingdom Metazoa; phylum Chordata; class Amphibia; order Caudata; family Salamandridae; genus Triturus; species Triturus cristatus. The sequence goes on along the minus strand of NC_140588.1, from coordinate 310,745,399 downwards.
TTGTTGCTCCCACTCCCCAGCACTTACATGGGGTTTATTACTGCATAATTCAAAACACTCATGGCAGAGAAATGGTCAGTACTAAGAACATTTAAGGCTGCCAAGAGCCTGGGGATTCGGGTCTACTGAATGTTGCCTGGCTTTAGGTTTCTGAAAAGTTTCAGAATCTAGGGTAGCAGAGGAAATGTTTGTAATATAATAGTATATAGAGGCCTGTAGGTTGTGATTTTGTGCTGGTCTGTCGGAACTTTGTGTGATTAGGAACAGAGAAATGTTCTTTTCAAACAGGCAGAGGTGTATATCACCAATCAAATCACTGTTTTTGGACTTAAGCAAATATCGCGAAAAATACTGGGGGATAAATATTGCTTCGTTTTAGGTAGTCTTACAAGGTACCCAGGGGCATATTATCAAGCTTGGCGTTAAAATTATTGCTGCTTTAGCGGCAGAAACCTCCACTAAAGCGGCGATAATGAGCTTGATAATATGCCCATGAGAATTCCAATAGAAGCCCATGTTGACACCAGAACATGGGCTTCTATTGGAATTCTCAAGGGCATATTATCAAGCCCATTATCGCCGCTTTAGCGGCGATAATTTTATCACCGTTTCTTGATAATATGCCCCTCTGCCACTTTAGAAACTCTGGGCCATATTATCAAGAAGGGCGTTAAAATTATCACCGCTTTAGCAAGAGGCGATAACGGGCTTGATAATATGCCCTTGTGAATTCCCATAGAAGCCCATGTTCTGGTGTGAACCTGGGCTTCTATGGGAATTCACAAGGGCATATTATCAAGCCCATTATTGCCGCTTTAGCGGCAGTTTCCTGCCGCTACAGCGGAGATAATTTTAACGCCCTTCTTGATAATAAAGCCCTCTATGAGGAGCTGGATTCCACGGAGGTTTGGGTCTGGTCCACTATTGTTGATGCTGTGACTGAGTATTAACATATGTACTCTTGTCTCTGGGTTTTTTGTACTCTTGCACACGTCATCATGTGTCTTCACTTGCATTTAAAGCTAGCTAACTCTCTAGAGGCAGTGGCATATGTGCTTTTCTAATTCTGGGAGTTCTTTCTAGAAGTAGCTCTGGTTTTGTTATTTAGGCAGGATTGCCCAAGTCACTCTGTAACTGTCCTAGTATTTAGGACAGTTACAATTGCTAACGCCACCAACAGGCATGTTGCTACTAATTTGTGGCCTGATCCACAAGATTTTCCCGTGAAAGGGTGTTACTTCATCTTGAATTTCCATGTCACAATGACTCAAGGAAGCAACTTTCCCAAATCAGGCCCATTTTATGCAATATATGCGGAAAATGATGGTGCTCGCATGATACATTATAGTATAAGTTGCCTATTGCACAGCCAAAGATACTGGGTGTGATGGAGTTACATTGCAAGAAATACATGCTAGATTGGAAAGGGTAAAGTTGCATTATTCTTTGTGAACCATGCATAATACAGTATCTCACATGTAAATTGAACATAAGCGCATAACTCACATACAGCAATGACGCTAGATACTGCCTTGAGTTTCACCAGATGAGATTATGTCTCTTGACCCCAATTTTCCTGTCCTGTAAAGACAGTTTTTGCTCGAACTAGAGTTCTAGAGTAGTAGAGACATTTTAAAAACGATAACATGCCTCTGAAATGGCAAGACAGTTTACAAATTTGCATTAGATGAGATACACAAAGGTTACTGGATTTTGCCATTGTAATGGAAATTTCACCCAGGTCTAATACTGGGCTAATGCTGGACTGAGGTGGTGTTAATTTGTGAACAAACATTTTCACTTAAACCATTTGGAATACATTCTTTGAGCAGCATGCTACAATTTCAACGCAGCTGAAAAAAACAACCACATGCAAAGCAGTCCTATATTGCCACAAAAGGAGACGTCGCAAACAAGCGATGAAACGGTGTCCTCTCAGGGGTGCATCCACACAATCTCAGATGAGTCTTAGCATCTTATCTAAGGTGAAACTTGAGTCTCTAGGAGCAGGGATCTAGGGCTCCTTATCATGACACATTGCTTTCACAAAGGATCAACATGCCTCTCACAGTAAATGTAATGGATTTGCTAAAGAATCTTCTATCTTGGCTGAGGTCAAAATGATCGAATTTTGACAGATGTATCACCCAACCCATGGTGCAGAAGATTTTCGCTTGTTCTTGCATTTTCAGCACACTCAGAGTATACAGCTAGGGTGATCAATTGTCAGCAAATTTCATGGACCGTTCATAATGTGGACCTCACGTCCGTTGTCCGTGATGATCCCTTTTACTGACGCCTCTTGTCTGTAATGTTGGGCCTTGCAGGGAGCAGAGCTGTTCCTATTGGAGAAGCCTCAGCTCCCTGATGGGGCCACCTCGCAGTCATCCTTTGAGCACCAGAGCTGCCCCACCCCGCCCAGTGTCATTCTGTAGGCAGGCTGATCGTCACATACACAATGACAATGGGCCAGTCTGGGCTGCTAAAGCATGTGGTGGGCCTCGGTCTAGGGCAGGGCATTCTGTTAGATGGAAGAAATTTAAAAAACAAATGAACACAATTGCCCATGCTGCTATGTGCCAGTTCATGAAAAGAAGCCGGTGAAAGAAGTTAAAAAGAAGAAGTTATAGCTCTTTGACAGTCTCATCATTTCAGAGCTGAAGTATTTTTAATATTATATACAACGAAGCCATAGTTGCTGTTTTTTTATTTATTTTATGCAACTAACACCCATTGACAAAGCCAATAGTCATTCCTTGTTGTAGGTCTAATGTTACTTGATGCAATGATAGAAACAGCAAAATACCAGTCAGGTGGCATATCATGCTCACCACATATTTTTAGCTTAGATGTTTTATGCCACTAAGACACATTCTTAATGACACGCGCCTTGGAGAGACCCCCAGTTTTTCCATCCCACTTAAAGACCTGGAAACAACCCCATGTCACAATCACCTCACATTCGGGCACTGTGCATCATGCATGACTGAGGACTTCCAAGTTTTCAGATTGCCTATGTGCAGGGCCATAGTGAACCCTCCCCCACCCCACCCCTTGCTTTAGGACCTACAGCTGGGGTGAATTTCTTGATGGGCCTCTTCTGTCTGCAACTCAGTAGACAAAGGCTCACCTCATAATTATTGTGAAAAGGCGGGTGAGTGAGTAAGTGAAGGAATGGGTAAATGGCTGGATGGATTAGTGAAAATGAATGGATGATTGAAAGGGGAATAGATGGATAATGAGAAAACGGATGGATGGATGAGTGAATGAGTGGCAGGATGGATGAGGGTAAATAGATGGATGCATTGGTGTGTGGGTAAAAGGGTGGATGGATCAGTGAAAGGATGGATGGATGAGTGAAAGGGTGGATGATGGGTGAGTGGATGGGTGGACGGATGAGAGAAATGATGGATGGATTGATGAATTGATAAGTGAAAGGGTGAATGGATGGATGAATGAAAGGGTGGATGTAGAATGGACGAGTGAGTGAAAGGGAGGGTAGATGGATAAAAGGATGGATAGATGAGTGAAAGGGTGGATGGATGAGAGTAAGGATGGATGGATGAGTGAGTGAAAGGATGGATGAGTGATAGGGTCAATGGTTGGATTCATAAGTGGATGAGTAAATGGATGGGTGGGTGGATAAGTGAAGGAAGGATAGATGGCTAAGTGAAAGGGGAATCGAGATAGAAAGGGAGGATGGATGGATGGATGGATGGATGGATGGATGGATAAGTGAAAGCATGGATGAACGATTGGTAGAATGGATGGGTGAATGGGTGCATGGATGAATGAAAAGAAGAATGTAAAGATGGATAAATGAAAGAATGCATAAATGAGTGAAAGGTAGGGTGGAGAGCTGGAAGAAAGGATGGATGGATGGATGGGTGAGTGAAAGAGTGGATGGATGAGTGACTAGGTGGATGGATGACTAAGTGAAAGGATGGCTGGATGGGTGAAAGAGTAAATGGTTGGATGGATGAGTGAATGGATGGATGGGTGGAAGAGTGGATGGATGAGTGAAAGGATGGATTGGGTGAAAGGGTGGATGGATGGATGAGTGAAAGGGTGGATGGAGGGATGGATGAGTGAAATGATGGATGGAATGATAGATGATGAGCAGGTTTGCAAATGGTTGAAAAGGTTTGGATATGGATGGGCACACAGATGAAAGGGCAGAATGAATGGTGAAAGACTGAATAATGGATGAAAGAATTAATAGATGACAGAATGTAAATTTGAAATGGTGGATATCAGGGGTTTGATGGAAGGATGAATGGCTAGATCTTTGGAGAAGAGAACTCTTCTGTAAAGGGTTGTGATGACTTACTTTGCTTTCTTGGTGCCATAGGAGCTTTAGTTCAAAGTTGGAGGTATTTTAATTTTCTGGCTACTCCCTTGCCTATGTGTTACTATTCTGTATTTGCTGTGTGCTTATGTGTGGGAGCTATACTTAATGCAAAAGACATTTTGAGTGACACTCAACTACTACTTGAATAATAGACTAGTAATTGTAAATGTTTGCATGTTTTGTGTTAGGTGTGAGGTTTTAGGAAGAGCCTCATATTCCCATGAGCTGTGCATGAGATGTATATTGTGTTTGTAGCAATAGGCAAGGCGTCAAAAATAAACTAGGTAACAGTGTATCAACAGTGCCTTCTTTAAAGAAAGCTGCAGGGAAAAGCAACTTTGTGACTTGCGTAAGCTAGTGCAACTCTCTGCAAAGCCCCCATACTCAAAGTCAGATTCCATGTTTTAAGTTCCACTTGCTGAAACACACATAATACGTTCCCTATAGTGGTTCATCACAGCAATCCTATATTTAGTTCACCTATGCATGCCGCTTTACATCTCACAATGGCACTCAGATATGAGATGCTAGATACAAAATCTATCCAAGCAGATCTTCCTGACCCCTTCTCTCACCAAACACGCCTACTCAAGACCATGAGTTGTAAACAAAATATCAGACTGGACATCTCAGTGCAGTAACCATATAAATAGATTATAGCATATAAAATACCACAAAAAGACCTGCACAAGCTGCGTGCATACCAAAATAACGTGAAGTACACAATTTTCTCAACCTAATATAAACCTATTTAGATATGTACTTAAGTGCTTTTCTATTTACTTACTTATATACTTTTGTGCAACTTCCTCTGATGTGTCTGTAAAACGTACCTTTTGTCCTGAAGATTTGTCCTGAATTTTGACCTTCTGTCTTGAATTTTTGTCCTGAATTTTGACCCTTTGTCCTGAATTTTTACACTTACTGTCCTGAATTTGCACCCATGCCAGTAGCTCACCCTATATACATCATATCTAAACGCATGTGGCAGTATGCTGCTCAGATTTGTCCTGAATTTTGACCTTCTGTCTTGAATTTTTGTCCTGAATTTTGACCCTTTGTCCTGAATTTTTACACTTACTGTCCTGAATTTGCACCCATGCCAGTAGCTCACTCTATATACATCATATCTGAACGCATGTGGCAGTATGCTGCTCAGCAGTTTGGGCAGACTCTCTGCCTATAATTTGAGTGTTTACAGCAGAAATCATAGGATTTTAAAATTTCACATAACTCAAAATCAGGCCCAAATTAATTTGGAAAGAAAATTAGGACAATTCCTTAGCAAGTCTTCTGGAAAGTTGGCATTGTCTATCTAAGAGTCCAGCAGGCTGGTAAGAATTGCAAGTGCTTGTTTGATTTTAGCTGGATTTGTACGCCATGGAAAGCTGGGGTCTGCACTTGCAAATATAGGTCTGCCATGGTTGAGTAGCAGATCTTTGTCTCCAACCAACCTATCATTTATTGGGGTTGTTGCTACTATGAGACATATCAACAAGGAGCTATAGGGTAAAGAAACGAGATTGGGTCATCCCCCACTCAGATCAGTATTCCAACAAAAAGACCCAATCTACTTGGTACAGAGATACTTTCAACACTGTGTTAAAAAGGGATTGAGAAGTATCAACTTAACTTCTTCTGACCCACTCCCCACCATATAGATTTGTAAGAGGGGTCCCTAATTCACCAGAGTCTGTACTGTTATAAAATCTGCAAGAACCTTAACCAAATGTAGCTATCACCATGTTCAAAAAACAATTTGTGAAAAGAACCCCGTATAGTCACAGAGGTAGATTACCCACACCGTGAGTATCAGTGAAAAAATGTGTGCAAAACAAGGTAGAACCTCACATGCGCAACACCACAGCGGGCTGACACTGGTTAGATTATCACCAGTACTGCCACGTTTCTCATCATAGGTTACTACCTTGGGCAAAAAAAAACTGGACAAATGTACCAGAAAAAATTAATCATAGGATTTTAAAATTTCACATAACTCAAAATCAGGCCCAAATTAATTTGGAAAGAAAATTCGGACAATTCCTTAGCAAGTCTTCTGGAAAGTTGGCATTGTCTATCTAAGAGTCCAGCAGGCCGCTAAGAATTGCCAGTGCTTGTTTGATTTTAGCTGGATTTGTACGCCATGGAAAGCTGGGGTCTGCACTTGCAAATATAGGTCTGCCATGGTTGAGTAGCAGATCTTTGTCTCCAACCAACCTATCATTTAGTGGGGTTGTTGCTACTACACCAATCCTGTTGTCATGCTTTTCTGCTCTGCCACATTTACGTCATTGAGCCTTGGCACGCTTGGTACTGTACTGTCTTGGTACTGGCCTGTTTCGGTTTTGCATTCATTTCATTTTCGTCGTTCAACAGTCTTTCTGAGGTGTTCAGTAGTGCCGTCTATTCTGCAGTGATAGTTTAATGTATCTATTGCGCGTGGGCTAAAGTCTCCCAAGAAGCTGTGAATGTGAAGTGACCCAAGGCTTAAAGGACCCTGACAATACAAAAATAGAAATCTCACGACGCATCAGAAGATGTGAAGTTATGGCCCGAGTTAATGACTTTAGAACCGGGAAATTAAGCCCGCGTGGCTCAATGTCCCGCGATTTTGTACAAAACACTTAGGGGCATATTTATGTGAAAGTCACGCAGTGCAGCAAGTCATCTTGCTGCATTGCATGAAAGGAAAGGGAAGCAATGTGCTGTATTTAAAAGAACATGGTACATTCCTGCCTTTGTACCTCGCTGGCACCATTTTGTTTTCCTCGCGCCAATGCAGGCACCTCTGCCCCATGATGAAAGGGTGCCTCTGTTGCATGCAGGATTGTTTTTGTGCAAGAAGGGGCATTTTCCCTACACAAAAACATTCCTCTTTCTATGTATACTGCAGAATCCAGCACACATAGAAGGAGGAAGTAACGAGGAGAAATTAAGATCCATGTTATGCCTCCCTTGAGAAGGTGTAACTTTATGGCGCATTCCAGGGTCTACCACTTTTGGTAAATCTGGGAATGCGTCCAAATCCATGGGAGGTGCATGGGAACATTCACACAATGCCCTTGGAATGCCTTCAGGGCAGAGTAATGAAATGAAGCGATTTTTGCAGCGTTGCGTTACTACAGATTTATAAAGCCACTCAGGGCCACGCGAGGTGGGCTTCCGTGACTTCATAAATTTCATTTTAGGCTTGTGTCACGCACCACATTGCGTGATGCTAGAGCGACGCAACTCCCCTTGCAAATATGCCCCTTAATATCCCCTGCCAAAAATAAATAAAAAATGACTCTGACTTTGTGTAATGTAACTGGTGATCCCGTAAAGCGCATCAATGCCCACGGGCCAAGCTCACAATATATAAAATGGGGAATAAAGATCATGTAGAACTCTTGTGTAAAGCACAGGCATCCTCTTAAGTTATTTTGGGAGCGCTATGAGCAAGATATGAGGGGAAATAAAACGTATATAGAACAAAGATCAAATATGAGGGGGCGAGGTGGTGGTGGTGGGGGGGTCGAATTTATGCGAAACTCCTGATCGGATCTGACCTGAATAGAATGTTTCTGAGGAGTTCAGAGACACAGATGCGTTCTTTTCGTAAGTGCTCGACACCATGTGCACTGTACAGGATCTGAAAGGAGCCCTTAGTCAGGCTAATCTCATAACAGTCACATGGGAGTGCGTCTGAAAAGTGACTTTGTTCAAAGACAGATGGCAAGAGATAATGCGCCTTATTTGTGCGCTTAGATGAAGCTAATTTTGCAAAATGTCGAGCACGTAAAGTATTCAGCATAAAATACACGGATAATTAATGTCCCATCTTTAAAACAAAAATTACCCGTGCCAGCACATTCAATATGCTTACGTGCGTGCAACAAATGCATGCCCTCTGTCAACTTGCCGATAGAATCTGGCTCTTGCTTTCCAGTCTTGTCCTGAGAAATAGTGAATTATGAATTTGCCCTTGATTCTCCTCGCAGCTTTGTGAGCTGCGCATCGCATGATCTGTCCATGTGATGTTTCCCCAGTCTTCCTGCAAATCCCTGCCCCTCGAGTGCAGAATTAGATTAACGTATTATCATATCTCATTACATTAAAGCCCTCACTTTCTTTCAAGGACATATTGGCATAAGTGGACTCGTGTCTCGCTGGGGTCCCAATAAATTAACAGACGCACGATGAGGGGAAGGAGGTCGTACATATGCAATCAGAGAGGCACTTGTGCATGAAAACAAGCAGCGTCAGGGATGCCAAGTACACCTCACAGTCACATTACTCATAAATATGAGAGACAGGACCAGGCCAATGAAACCTCCTGGATACTGACAGCCCCGGCTTATGTTCAGGCTCGCATTATGATTTAGCCCGGTTCATGTGCCGGGATACCTGTGGCCCCGGATCCCTAAATCCGGTCAGTATCACTTCACTTTTTCCCATCCATTACAAGTTTCAGTCCCTGGAATGGGGAATAACTGTTGGGAGTGCCAGGTGAAATTCCACATATTTCCCTGATTCTGGAGACTCTTCTGCTGATATTTCCCACCATCGCACTGGGGTGGGAGTGTCTCTGGTGAAGGAAGGTCATTGCCTATCTGGGTGGAGCGTTTGCTGATCCCCCACCCCTGTTGTGCTGAAAAGGGTAATCTTCCTCTGAACGCAGCAACTTCACCTCTTCCTGTTCATCTGTGAATTTACTGGGTGAAGTTCATCATCTGGTATAACCAGGTCTGTTCTTTCCGGACCCAGTATATGCAGATACAGAAACAGCAGACACTCATGCTCACACTGAGAGTTTTCTTCCAGGGAGTCATATTTTTTTTTCCTGTCCCTCACCACCCAGCTTTTCCTGGTGGTGAGGGACAGGAAATAAGGCACTACACTAGGCACCATAAATAGGGCAGGCGGAGGTATGTTCTTCCTCTGATGCCACCTATTCTCTCTGGCCATCAGCGGATGTATTCCATTGACTGAGAAATGGGGCCACTGTTAATGGAATACTTACAGCCCTCTCATCTCTAAATGAGGTTGGTCAAGTGAGGCTTTGGCAGGTAAGGTAATCTGTCACATTTGCAGCAGAGTACCATGTCCACCACACTCTAAATTGGACCCTAGGTTGGATATGGGTAATATGTCATGACGTATGTCTTCCTCTGCTTCTCTCGACTTTGCTTCTGCTGTACGTGTGACTGGTGGTTGATCTTCCTTATTAGGCTCAATTTGAAGCAGAAAAACAAAATGAGGATAAGAAGTCCCCTTTCTTGGTTGCACTAGCTCTCCTTTCTTCCTTTAGCTTTTTATTTGCCCTGACAATCTTGGCTCTGACACTTCCCTGTGGAACCAGGACTGTGGTGAGCCCTCCTTGGCAGTGAGCTCTCTTATGAACTGCACATTTCCATCTCTTCTCTTTATCACAAATCTGCATCCGATTGAAGCAATAACATCATTAATGGGCTCACTCTATCACACAGTGGCGGCTCATCCGCTATGGCGGAGGAGCGTCGCCTCACTGCTTTTAAGTAGTGTGAAGAAGAAGCATAAAATGATAGTAACTTTAAGTTATCCTTTTATGCTTACTGCTGCTTTGCGGGCGGGACTTCTTTGCTCTTAGAGCAGGGTACGGAAGGAGTGGTTTGCCCACTCCTCGCGGGCCGCCCAAACCAGTCATGCGCACTTTCCCCATTCTCCATGCAGGCTGCATCACAGCCTGCATAGAGAACAAGCCCAGGCTCCCATTCCCTGGTTGAGCGTCCAACAAGGACACTCAAAATCAATCACAACGCTGAACTGCAGTGTTGTGATTGGTCGGGGGAGTCTGGGTGCCTACCAATCACAATGCTGCACTGCAGCATTGTGATTGGTCAGTGGGGCCTGGCTGTGCTTCTGTCAGAGACGGAGAAGAGCAGGAGTGGGGACGCGGGACCCAGCACAACCGTAAGTTTAACAAAAAAATGTATATATGCGCGGCCTCCACGTGAACCCCCTCACATGATCCCCCCGCACCACCCGTGACACGCCCACCCCACCACCCTCAAGCCATGCCGATGGACGCTGCTATTACATTATTAGTGTATGGCCTTTTATTTGACTATTTTAAAAGAAGCACTGCCAAATTTACAGCTGGTTCAAAATAGAGCCATGAGGATCATTATCATCATTCTTAAATATCATTCTTAAATATCATCCCCTTACTACAGCATCATGATATAAATAGGCATGGTTGAGAAGGTGGCTAGATCCAACCCTCTGCAATCACCCTGAGGGGTGAAGTGATTAAGAGCTCTTCCGTGGCGTTTTTGGAGGATCTCATTGATTTTCAGACATCCACTGACTTCCACGGTACATTTTTGGTCTATTACTGGTCCAGAGCTATCAGTAGCCAGATATTCCCGAGACAAATTGCAAATAGCCCTTTTTATTCTTAAAAGAACATTCCAATATTAATTTTTCTTAAAGTGTATTTACAATTTAATTTTAGATCATATTGTGTTTTTTGAAAGTATGTACTGTAAATTGTTCTTTGCATAGGGTGAATGAGTGTGTTGGACTTGTTTGTTGAATTTAGGTTCCAGAGATTTCAGCTATAATGTGTGTTTTAACTTCTGATTTAGAGTGTGTTAATAGCTGCGTTTATTTCGTATATGATGCATGGGATTCAGCAATCTCTGTATAAAAGCTGCCTCTAATTTCTTCATAATCAGTGACTTGTGACACACCCAGTCGCTGGTTATAAAAAATGACATCAGAACTGTAATAGCTTATTACAATTTAGGAAAAGGCTGCAGGTCACAGAGTGTAATTAAAGCAACGTTTATAGAAGGAAAATGAAAGACGGCTTTTCTTTCATCTGCTCTGTTTTCCTAACTGTACAGTGACAACCAGAAACGGGATATATATAGCAACATGTTTATGCTTTGCACTCCATAGGTAATTATAGAAAAGTAAGAAAACTCCTCTTGTTTCTACACACTCTGGATCCTGAAGGGCGATACCTGATTTTACAAGGCAAATTGGAGAGGAGGGAAATATGTCTCATCAGTGATTATGTCCCTAAACGGATTGCCATGCCTTCTTTCCTACCATCATAGCAGCGGCAGCCCCTTATTTGGGGGTAGCGAAATTCTTAACAGGGAATTTTAACTGTGTCCTTGATGAAACAATGGACTTTTGAGCCACATCGTGCAAATACTGAATGACTGGGACCTTAAACGACATTATGCAGGGTATGCAGCTGCGAGATGAATGGAGGGCATGCAATACCACCCAACAAGTATTCTCCTGCCATATCCCTGCGACTAATACCTTTAGTCGACTGGACTATTGTCTTTCATCCAAGCTGTCTCCTGATGTAAACGGGATAACCTACTTCCTCCTCTACCTACCGCCCGACAGTACGTTGTTGCGGTTTAGAGCGGAGGAGCTGTCTTACTCCCCATATGCTGCAACAGTCTCAGATGCTATGTTGCACTACTTTGATAACAACTGGGGGGTTGTGCCCAGGAGGGCACTTGAATGGGAGGCCATAAAGTAGTTATTACGGGGGTTTGTATAAAAAATGACATACGGGGTAAGACGCCAGTTAGAGAAGGATATTCGAACACAAGAACGGAAGCTAGGTAAGCATGAGGCGGCCTTGCCCACAGCTCCCCAGATAATGGGGAACTGGTGTGTTGCCCGTGAGGCTTTGTTGGAGTTTTGAGGCAGATTAGAAAAATTTCCGTATCCTGCGTATCGGAAGCTTACACATGGAGGGCTCTCCTTGCCAGACTTTTTTTTTTAAAAAGAGACCTCTGTAATGCCTATACTTAAATACAAGATAGCAATGGAGAACTAGTGTGTACTCAGCAAGAAATCATTGGAGTATTGGCCATGCATCTGGCCACTGTGTTTCAGAATGAACTCTCCCTGCCACAAAAGGTCATCCAAGAATTCTTAGATACAATGGCCCTACTGATATTGGACCACGATATGGAGGTTGCTCTGAGGGCTCCGATCACTAAAGAGAAACTGTTGGCAGCCATCCGATGTCTCAAGCCGGCTAAAAGTCCTGGGAGTGATGGACTCGAGGCTGAGTTCTACCAACGGTTCACCCCGATTCTAGCAGATTGCCTCTTGGAGGTGTATAATGAGGCATTGGAGGGCAGTCATTGCTCACATTCATGCAAGAGGCAGTGGTGACCATGATATTAAAACCTGATAAGGACCCCCTATTGCCTAGTTCATACAGACCTATTTCACTCAGATGGTAAACTTCTGAGTGGACTATTGGTGGCCCGGCTCCTCCCACATATGCCATACCTGATCCACCCTGACAAGACTGGATTCAAACCGCGGCGGAACACCACACATAACCTGTGGTGCCTGGCGCATGTTTGGCATGCTCGGTGCCTCATGGCCGAGGATTGTGTGTTGGCAGTGCTCGATATTGAACAAGCCTTCTACTCAGTGGAGTGGGCATATTACTGGTCAGTCCTGCAGCAGATTGGAGTTGGGCAGGGGTTCTTTAAAATCGATCCAACTGCTGTACAAAAACCCTAGAGGAATGGTGTTGGAACAGTTTGTATTGGCCCGGTGTACCCGACAGGGTTGCCCCTTGTCACTTTGTATCTTTGCGGCAGCAGTGGAGTCTCTGGCGGCGGTTCAGAGAGAACAGATGGGCAGATGGGGGATATCCCTTGGGGAAACCAACCATGTGATTTCCTTATACGCCGACAATACACTGGTATATATCCGTCAACCAGTACAAGCAGTGTCGGTTATTCTCACAGTGCTGCAGCGATTTGGGTCAGTATCCGGACTCCGTATAAACCCCAAAAAATCCAAGCTAGTTTCATTGCGGAGGTTGGCGGGGGGATCCAAGGGATGATTAAACAGCGGTGGGCCTTCCCTGGGTAACTTAAGGGACGAAATACTTTGGGATTTGCTTGGTGCATATGGCCCCTTCCTACTTGGAGGGCAACTTGGGGAAAGTGGTGGAGGGTATGCATAGCGCCAAACAATTTTGGAGGGACTTACTTATGTTCCTTATGGGGCGAATAGCAATCATAAAAATTGTTATTTTACCCCAATGTCTTTACGTGCTACAAAACTCCCTGTATAGACACTACTTCCAAAAAGCTGGATGGCCTACTAGTGGAGCTCCTGTGGGGATCCAAGCGTAAACATATACGATTGACCACACTTCAGAGAAAATGGGGAGATGGAGGATTGGATTTGCCCTGTCTGGAGCTTTATTATATGGCCTCCCAGCTTCATCATGCAGTTCACTGGCTGGATGAACATTATTATATGGAAATGGGATTTCTGGTGGGCACTCACGGTGATCACTTGTTTCCGGAACTCCTAATGCTTGGCGTGGGAATCCCCAAGACCTACTCGTATATTGTACAGCACGTGAGACCACGGTCAGGAGGGTAGTTTGGCCAATGCCACGGACATGCAGCTGTGGGTGGTGAAGCCTTTCCAGAGCATAGCAGAATCTATGTCTATTTAGAGGTGGAAAGAGTGTGGGCGCCTCACAATGAGAGACCTCTACGACAAAGGACAATTTCTCACACAGGAAGCTGCAGAGACCGCCTTTGATCTGGGAACAGGGCAATTCCTGCAATATGGAAAGATATCAAGGGTTGCCAGAGAACTATGACAGTCCTTTCCAGAGAAACCCCCTAGAACTAATCTATTAACAGTGATGCTATATGGCACAGGGACGGCATTTGATATCCCACATTTATAAGGCCCTTCGTGATGACCTCCCTGAGGGGACTCTCCGACTGCAGACACAGTGGGAGGAAGCCCCTCTCGGAGCGAGACTGGTCGAGAATTCATGAGGGTGTCCAGGAGGCAAGTTCTAATGTGAGATTTGAGCTAATATAATGTCGTGCATCAGGTTTATCTCACCTCGCAGACCTTATGCAAAATCTACCCGGACCGCTCAGGTGCATGTCCCCGATGCAGAAAAAAATAGGTGACCTTTCTAAACATTGTGTGGACATGCCCGGTCCTAACTCAATATTGGAGGACTATTCTTGCACGTTTGCAAAAAGCTACAGGATGGGCAATCCCCAGGGAGATTCAATCAGTGCTGCTGGCACTGTTGCCTACTCTCAAAGCTAAGAACTTGAGTAGACGGTTTGTCCTTTTGGGGTTAGTGTTAGTGAAGAGAAGCATTGCCATAGCATGGCTAAGCCCTGTACCCGCAGGGATTTATGAGTGGCTGTGAGACATGTGTGAGGGGGCGATCGCGGAATTGGTCCGCATAAATCAAGTCCAGAGGGACAAAAAGCTCGAGGATGAGAGCCATGCATGGGCAGCTATGCTAGTGGACCTGAGAGACTGGCAGACTCCTGATGCACTAAGAAAATGGGAAACATGACACGGACAGGGGACTTAATGCTGTTTAGTTGGCATAGAAATCATTGCATAGAATGGCAGGGGGGTACCCTCACAAAACAGTTGGCGAGGCTGTACATGGCTCATATCTGTGGTTGCGGGGTGGGGTAGGGGAACATGGGTCTACCTGGCGTGTTTCCTGCTTGTACAACTTGTTCTTATGAAGCAAAATGGCAATAAAGTTTTCGGAAAAAAAATGTTTCTACACTAGTGCACCTTTTTGAACTACTGGAGATTCTACTTTTATTCTTCATGTTTGCAAACATGCTCTCACTTTTAAATGACTATATATATATAGAGAGATAGATAGATAGATAGATAGATAGATAGATAGATAGATAGATAGATAGATAGATAGATAGATAGATAGATAGATAGATAGATAGATAGATAGATAGATAGATAGATAGATAGATAGATAGATAGATAGATAGATAGATAGATAGATAGATAGATAGATAGATAGATAGATAGATAGATAGATAGATAGATAGATAGATAGATAGATAGATAGATAGATAGATAGATCTAAAATACTGTGGTTTGTTGATTCAAAACACCACAAATATGTATGTATATATTGAGACAAATGATTGTGGCCTCCCTTCTTCCCTGACAAAAAAGAGAATGGGAATTTACCGAAAGTATAAAAGAACTGAGGTTGATAAATACACCCAAAGGGCTTCCTAGCACTTAAGGACCATGAAGAGACACAGCGATAAACTAGTAATGGTATGCTTTCAATTTTCTAGAAAGTAAGATGATTGTTAAGAAGATAAATGGCAAAGGTAAGAGAGTTCCATAGTTTGGCTGCCAAATAGGAAATGGAATGTCACCAAAGGTATGTGAAATGGATTTTAGGTATAGAAAACTATTGAGGAGCAGCAGACATATCATGTAGGGGTTTAGTGCTGGGTGAATTTACTTTGCATGTTGGAGGGACCCTGTTTGAGGAAAGCCTCCACAGGTTCCTTGATAACATAATGTAGTCAACGTAGATTACTCCGACTGGACCTTATTTTCCCACTGTAAAATTCAGAGGGTAAGTAGACTGAGAACTGTAAGAGAGGGAATGTCCCCCACACTTTTTCAATGCAGTTGTCAAGGGGCTTTAGGCTTTTGGCCACAAGACTTCTGAACTCTGAAAGGACACTGTTAATTAATTAGCACTAGACAGTTGATCTCCTAGTGATCCTGCCTTTGCAAATAAGATGGTTATTTTTACATTGCCTTATCTGAAATAACAGTAATACTATGTGATATCCAAAGGCATTAAAACCAAATTCCATTCTGTGTGACTGATGTTGTCTGTGATTACATTGATCAACACTGCCGAATCAGTGCCTGCCTCTCTTGCTCTTTGGAGGAGCTTCATCCTTCTTGACTTGTATTGGCATTGAGGAAAAGGCCTATGATGCTTTTAGCAGGAAAGCATAACAAATCAAATGTTTGTTTCTCTTGGACTGATCTGCTCGTATATCCTCCCTGAAACTGGTGAGGGGATGGTACGATGGTGGCATCGGGCACTCGGATATCAAAAAGTACTATTGGGCGGCCCATCTAGCTGCCATCAATCGTTGTACTTACCGCCACTGGGAAGACCCGGGTTACAGAATGGACAAGTGGCTGTTGCCAGATGGCAACTTTAATGCGACCCTCTTTTCAAAACCTAACAAATTTCCCTTGACAGGACCTACCAGGCATTCAGTGCAAGTATGATATGCCGCCACTAGAAGCATGGGTTGGGAAAAGAAACTCACAAAGGCTACTCCCCTCTGCAATTGTGCGCCCTGAGAAATACAAAGGGATTTGATAAATGGGACGTGATTGGAATATCAAAAATAGGCAACTTGTGGAAAGGGGGAGGGGTCATAACTTTTGCTACTCTCCAAAAGGAGTATGAGAAGGCTGACATGGAAAAATACAGATACTAACAGGTGAGACATGCACTGACCCTCCCGGAGGCCACACCCCTGGAGGATAGACTCATTGATGGGTACATGCAAACAAAAGCAGTATTGTTAACATATAAAAAGTTGATTAATAACGCACCAGACCCACTCATGAAGTTTTGTGCACACTGGAAAGGGGATCTCTCAGAGCTGGATGATGACGAGTGCCAGGAAGCACTGGCCTCCCCCAAGAAGGTCGTTATCTCCGCTCGCTTAAGACTGGTCCAATTTAAGATTCTTCATAGAATATATATCACGGGACTGACTCGGGCTAAGATGGGTAGAGTAGATTATGTGGGGTGTAGGAGATGGTGTGGTCAGGAGGGTTCATTCATACACAGACTTTGGGAATGTAAACATATTCGGAAATACTGGGCTGACATCTATCAATGTGTCAAGGAAGTCTTTGGAATTAGCATGGATATTAATGCTAAAAGAAGTTTACTAAATATATGGGAACCCTCAGATTTAAACAGTAAGGATAAACTGTGGGCGACACTGGGTCTGATGGTGACTAAACATAATGTGGCCAGGTTATGGGGTGCCTGTACAGCTCCCACACTGGTGGATTGGAAACCAGATATGGACTGGTGCATGGTACGAGAGAAAACTGTTTATGTGGCAAGAGGCTGTCCCAAGAAATGGTCACTGGTGTGGGGCAAGTGGAACGAATACTGTGGTAATATATGTGCTCCACCTCTCGCCCCCTCTCCCTCAGAACTAAGCTCACCACAAGAAAAGTAACTCTATCTGCAAGATTTGGAACATCATACCTTTCTCTGTACATTAATGTTTGCCATATTGACTATTATCGTACAATGTTATAATGTAAATGTCGCAGTTATTGTTGTTAATAAAAAGACTTTTTTTTTTAAATGTCTGTTTCTCCTCCAATGTCAGTGTATTTTACAGGTCTGTGATGTATTCATAAGAGGCGATGTCTGCATTTTCTGATCTCTGTTCTCTAATTTAATGAAAAAAAGTCTAACTCTTCCTTGTATTTTGAAGTTAATCTGCTATGGAACATACAGCTACACAAAGCATTGTTTCTGCAGCCGCCTTAAGGCAGTGGTGAATCCACTGCTACAAAAACAAATATCTTCAAAAGTCTCTTTGATTGTGGAACAACTATCCACTCAGCCACGTTTAAGGAGCTCAACAAATGGTAGACAGGTTGTATCATAGAAAATGTGGTATTATAATCAAGGCAGCAAAAATGCTCTCAAAGTCAGCTCCTCACTCAATTAGCAATATCCACCTTCTTATCATCATTCTCAAACTTAAAAGGAGTTCAGATTATTGTAGCATGTGAGCAAATGGTATTTTGGGGTGAGTGGCCCAAATCTTGCCTTCTTGTCATCCACAAGTTCTAAATTTTAGATTGTCCTCTAGACTGTACTGGCATATCATCTCTATACAATGTCTATGGACATGAAATTCCTGAGTGTTTAATATTAGGATCAGAGCTGGCCTTGAACATGGGAGAGCTGGGTCCAGGCTCGGGCGCCAATATTCTGAGGCATTCTTATGCAAACAGCAGCTTCTCCATCCCACTTGAGCTCAATCAAGTCCTGTTAAAGACCTTGTAATAATCCATGAATGTACTTCAGTGTGATTGTTAGCACCCCATCAACCCTGCCCTCCTCCCATCTTCTTCACACCTCTTGCCGTCGCACCACAACAAACACCAAATTTTCTTTCTGCCCAGGGCACTGTCCTGGTCAATCCGAAGTTAGGACCAGCCATGATTAGGACATACATGAACCAACATCTCAACAATGTTCTTTTGGCTCATCAACAAAAGATGCCCTAGAACACTTCTGACAAGAAGAAATCTAAGTAATTCCAGAAGAGTTCAACTTTTGGAGTTAGAATCCATCCTCAAAAGATTTCAGGCCCAGCTAGTAGGTAGGACCATACAAATTCAAGATGGTGACTTTTAATTGAATGCATTCCCCAGTTATCTGCTCCAAATTACTGCCTGTGGTGCTAAACCATCTGTACTGCCAGAGGAATTATTTTTCTTACTACTTGAACGACCAACATGTTGCTACATATCAGTTTCTCTTTCCAGTATGAAGTCTCCAAGAGACAGTGGAAAGGATCTAGAGTTTTTTGTGAACGTACCCAAAGCTTCCACGTGACTCTGCTTGGGCATTGAGGTCATCATGGCCCAACTTAGACACAAAATCTAGCCTGGGCATTGATTCCTGTTAAGGATGTTAGAATATATGCTTCCCAATTATTTCTGTATGGAGGATCTGTAAGGCATTGGAGGTAATAAGTGATTTATATTGTCTGTCCAGAAAATCAGATTATCTCTTGCTGCACCTCTGCGCCTGTGTGTTAGCCATGGTTGTACCTGATAACTCAAGGGTTTAAAAGTGTTGGGCTGAAACGATGGTCATCGGGGTAATTAATGCCTCCTTCCACCCTTAGGAAAATAACACTATGACAAGGTAAACAGAAACATGTAGAACTACTAAAAGTTTCTGAGGCCCACTCTTCTAGGAGCGGCCATGCCAAGCATTGTTGCTTGGAAGAAAGCACTACTGGAACTTTCTTCCTGTTAGTCCTTGCCAGGCCACCAGCGGTAGGTCGAAAACCTTCCCTTCATGATAACCTTCATGGATACTATTTACTAGAATTAGGGGATCTCTTCCAGTATTATTGCTCAAACAGTGCTTTCATGAATGTATTCTACAGCACGGTAGAGGTTTTTTTTATAAAGGAAAGCGGGGCCAAAGCCAAGCAAAGATTTAGCAATAAAGCTTTTCTCTTGCAATAGAGATCAGAAAAGGTAGGTTGTTGCAGGATTAGCCAGCCCCTTTGTAGGCTCCATTTCGAAGATGAGAATCAAATCACTGGTAAGCACAGGGATAAAGATGGCAGCGGTGCTCAATGCTTACTTAATGTTTACAGCTAATGATTCCAGAACTGTAAGCCCTAATTGTGCCTATTATGCCTATACCAATGTGCTGTAGTGTACCAAAGGTCGAAATACACGTTAGCTATATGCATGGTGTGCTGTGGAGATCAATATGGGGCATAACAACAACGAGGCGATAGAAAATTATCGCCGCTTTTGCGGCCGTTTTCGGCCGAAAAGCGGCGATAATTTTATCGCCTAATTAGCATGGTCACGCTAACGCGTGAAACCTTGCTTTAGCATACGAAATCTGAACGCCCAGCTTTGCATCTCTAATGAGATGCAAAGTGGGCGTTCCTGACCTGACATGACAGGAGAAATGTCGCTAAGCGACATTTCTCCTATCATCAAGCCCCACGCTATGAAGCATAGCTGCAGGAAAAGTAGCGATAACCCCTGTTATCGCTCCTTTCCTTACGCCTGCTTCAGGACTGACTTAGCCATGATATCCTATGTAAGGTGGATATCATGGCTAAGTTTGTGAGTCCCTATCAACAAGCTAACGCGATATTCTCACGTTAGGTAGTTAGCGCTAGGATTTTTATCGCTTTTGAGATAAGCGTTGCTAATAGCACGCTATCTTAGAGATAAAAATCCACGCTAGCCGGCGATAATTATCCTAGCGCTAAGTGCGCTTAGCGATAATTATCGCCTGTTGTTGTTGGTATGCCCCTATGTTACTTAAAATTGCATTATTTCTGAGGCCTCTGTGCAATGAATATAGTTTCCTGATATTGTTAATAAAAATCAATAAAATAAAAAGAAATCTTTAAAAAAGATGTCAGACGTGCAGGTAATGTCCAGTTTTCTTGTTACATTCTCTCACAATCGTCCACATAACATGTATTTTTAATTACAAAACATTACAAAGCGCCTCTTAAATTGAGCTTTTTTTATATTTCATGTTGGTTGCTATCTTCCTGGGCACATAAAATGTTTTAGCAACGATGCTTAACATATTTGGCATTTCTCATGTTGATTGTGAGAAAAAAAATCCTTACTCCTCTCTCTGCGTGGGGTCAAAAAGAAATATTTTAGTTAAAGCTGTGCTCGGCATGAACAGCTTGAAAAGCACGAATTTAGATAGAGACTCGCTGGTTGTTTCTGCTAAACAATAATGATTGTAATGTATATTGTTTTTCCGAATAATAACACCACTTAAAATTTGAAAAAAATCACATTTACTAAAGTAGGAATTGTGTCTCAAGGTGTGAATGTTCGAAAATATCACCTTACCATTTTTATTACAACTGCTGAGCACATATGTTCGAATGGGTAGCTTTACACAAACTTTTATAAAGTGTTATACATTTATACAAAGTGCCCTGGGGTTTAAGTGCTTGAAGTTTACTCTACTCAGTAACAGAGCAAAGACAACCCTAAACTTGGCACATCAGAAGGAGGCACGAACCCATATGACGCTGACGAAGTAGTAAAGGGTTGTGCAGGCAATTATATGTTAAGCAGACATAAGAAGCCAACATAAATCAACACGAGACAAGGCGACAATAAGGGAAAGCATGTGCGACTATGTAAACTAATGTGCCTGGAAAAATGCAGGTCATAGACCAAGGCACAAGGCGCTGAAGGATTAAGGTAACACCGGCGCGTGAGTGTTGAAAGATTGCAATAATACTAAACGGGGTGAAAATCAGCAACACCGGGGACGGAGACAGGCGAAATTAAAACGGTAATAAAAAAGGCATATTAAAAGGATTGGGAGATGAAAACGAAAGAGTTTTTTTTAATAGGTGAGAAATTACAAGAAATAATTGAAAATGGAAAAATAGTGATATCTGAATGACGAAATGTAAAGTGAGTTAGCTCAGACCCGGAAGGCAACTTGAACTCTAATACAAAAATATATATGAATGTCAGAATGATCGGTAGGGACTTTTAATTAAGTAATTAATAAGATTTATAACGTCCTTGATATATTTATTTAAATATCTGCATATTTATTTATTTGACTGTTTATAAAGCTCTTTATTGCCAAAATGGCTCCCTGGCGCAGACACAGCTTGATGCAGAACCTGAATCCTGCACTTTATAGACCAATGCTGAAAAAGCCAGGTTTTTATAGGGCTCCTGAAATTCAGATAGTTGGTCATAAAGTGAAGAACCACATTTTGCAGCTTCCTGAAATTTAGATAGTTGGTCATAGCCTGAATAATACTGAGGCGAGTATGATCAGGCGGAAATAGAGAATCTTATTGAGAACCTCGAGGTGAAAAAAACACATGTAGCAGAAACCTTGGGGCCCGACTTTGACTTTGGCTCAGCACTGCCAAAGCCGTGCAAGGACTGCCCACCAGATTAGGAGTACAGCTCGTACATTGCAGACTTTTTTGGTCCTTTCATTTGCATTTGTGCCCTGAAAATGGGCACCGCAATGGGAACGCAAACGAAGTTCCAGAACGGCATGAACTGTGAAGTCCATGCGGCACTGGAACTTGGGGTGCATGCAAACGGGAGGGGGGGCAAATGCAGTCCCCCCCTGAATGCATCCCCGTGGTGTCGGGGTATGGGGTTCCTGTAGGGTCCCCTCTGCCAGCCTTTTCATGGCAGTGAGCCCCCCATAAAAAGGATTGCGGAGGGGAAACTCATAATACGCTTGGCGAACCATGGCGGTTTAGCCTTGCATATTATAAAGGCCCTCTGCATTGCACCACCGCCAGGACACGGCGGTTCTCTGGTGAAGCCAGTGCAGAGGTAGCCGGTCCTAAAAGCTGCCTCGTAATGAGGCGGACATAGGACCAACACCCCAGGGCCACTGCAAGTCTGGCGGTCCAAGACGGCAGACTCTTAATCGGGCACAATACTGTGTCATTGAAATAAACGCTCAGGTTTTCACATTTGGAAAAGACTTGGGCATTAGTGCAAGTGTCCAGCCACCATGGGGAAATCTAGTCACAGGGAGGGCCTACCCAAATAAATAAATACAACTTTTTGTCAGTTTTTAATTTTAAGAAATTAAGCCTCATCCCGTTGGCAACAGCCATGAGGAATGTCTCAAAGATATTACTTCCCAGCTTAGTATGCCTGTCATACCGTAGTGTCAACCATTATCAGCATAGCACGTGCAGGACAGCTTCAAAGATCGACTGAACTTGAAACCAGTACTTAATTTGAGGCGACGGTTGCCAGTGGGTTGTTCCAGAACTCGGTTTTAAGAAAGGCGCTTATTTTTTCTCATCAGTCATTTCAGAACACAGAAAAATAAAATACACAAATGAGGAAAAAAGGTGAAAGAGAAAGAAGGAAAAACTGCTACAAAGCGAGAAAGCAGGAGCTTCCAAGAGTGAGATAAAGAGGCAGGGAGTGTCTGGTAGTGCATCAAAGAGGCCTGAGGTGGACTCAGGACCAGGCAACTTTGGTCTTTGTCCCGCTGATATTTAATAAGACCGTCCGCGGGCTGCTCAGCCTTTGGTCACCGGTGCGAATATTTTTCCAAATTAAGCTCTGAGATCAACACAGTTACTGCCACGGTAATGCGCCGTATAATCTGGCGCATTCCTGCTCTTTCCCTTTCACGTAAAACAGCGCACCAAGGTGGCGTCGCTGTGTTGCGATGCGTGAGAGAATGATAAATCTGCCCCTTTGTCTCTTTCCCTTTAACGCAAGCCAGATCACAAACCTTGGTTGCTGCACAGTCTTGCATCAAATATTGGCAAATATGGACCCTCAAGTCTTCCAAAACAACTCCAACCGCACTGCATAAAAAAACACATGGAGCCATTACAAAAGCGGTTACATTTAAAACGACCCAGGTGACGCGGAATCGCAAACACCTCAGCTGAGGTAAAAAGAGTAAAATATGGGGTGCAAACAGGAAGATCTGACTAAGTAGCCTGCCCAGTAAATGCCATAAATAATAAGTGGTGCCAAAAAGGGATAAAAAGGATTAATCAGATGGGGCAAGTATGTTTTCTGATGCTTCGTTGAACATTGTGATGCATTGTCCCAGCATCCTTCATGTATATCCACGTGAGACGTCTGGGAAGGATCCAGGCTGACTCACTCGACAGGGGATTTAGGTAGGGCTGGGGTGTAGGCCTCTGCTGTACACTTCAGAGGGCAGTAAAGATGGCTGCGTGGTCTAATGTGAGCATGCCTTAAGCCCCATTGATTGATTATCTGCTTTAGCTCCATAATGAATCGCTGTTACAAGCAGCCTCCCCTCTCAGCCTCTGTGTTAATTCTTTCTTGGCAGTTGCAGTAAATTAATCACAGTTACACTAGTACTCACAGCACGGGCTCGTGCTTCTCCGGGCGGGTCTGGTATTAGAAAAGCACGCACATCCGTTATGCTATCGCATAGGGTCCAGACATAAGACATTATTTGCAGGATGAAGTCAGATCAGGAAAATTAACATTTGACTCCACCATGCATTGAGGGGTCTGCGCCAAAGCTGGTGCAAAAATTAAAAAGCAAATCCATTGTCCACAAAGCCGTATAGACAGGCCATTCTACTGTCCCTCACTTAACACCAACATGCTAGTGATGGTATGCACATAGGACTCACTGGGCCTCAGGACTCCGAGTTCTTCTCCTCTTTAATGGCTCCTCATAAGCACTTGGGAATTCTCCCCTCCTCCCGTTGTGCCTAGTTCGTGGCTCAGGGTAGAGGTATTTAGAAATTACTATTGCATCAGGGGTATAACCGATGGGTGTTTCAGGATGCTGCCATCCATGCCCGTCCGTGCACCCCACGAACACACCACAGAAGGGAATGGCTGAAAGTGGGACGAGCAGTGCAGACCTCAGAAAAGAGATGGATTTCTTGCTATTTGTGGAACAGAGGTCAGCAGTCAGCAGTACAAATGTCCTTGAAGTGGACACTATGGGGAATCACAGTAAAGAGAGAACAGGAGTATGTGCAGTGCATTCTGGGCCTCGGGAGTTTACCCTTTCCAGTTTCAGGGCTTGAAATGCGAATGTTCTCCTGCAGATAGAGCCTCTAGGTATCCACCTCTTCTCTCAGGAGATATGGCACAAAGCTTCCTGAGGAAGGGCTCTCAGTGATTGTTCTACTGCAGTGTCCAAGGATAGGGGGCCTGAGAATACCATTCCCAGAGGCGGCTGCTATTAACAAAAGTTGGTGAGGCGGGTGGGGGTAGCCCTGGGGGAAGAGCACGGGGATGGGGAGAAATGGGAGGTCATGTTACTAATAATAAAAAATTAAAAAAACGTACCTGATGCCACCGGCTTACTCCCGCGTTGCTCCTGCTGGCCTCTTCCTGGGTCCCAGCAGCGCCTAGTACAGACTCGCATCCAATCCCCTTGCTGCAGAGCAGCATGGGTATTGTCCTGCGCAGGCAGGAAAGTCGCCCTGCTCAGGTCATGGAGTCTATGGGGTTCTTTCTTATACTAGTTGTGCAAGGCGGCCGGGATCACCAATTGATCAGATCTCTGTTAAAGCATTTCTCGCGTGCTTCTCTACACAAGTGGACGCAGGGTGAGCTGATAAGAAGGGCAAAGAGTTCCAAAGGAAAACCGTGCACTGGAGACAGCCAGATATCCAGGAGGTTAGACAAAATGTGGAATCATAACAAAAGATATTTGATCATTTTTCATGCCCTGGTCCAACATTGTGTGCATTGTGACCCTAATTATGAAAAAGTGGGGCAAGCATAAATTATGCCTATACCAGTTCTATAAAGTGTGATTCAAATACTTATATACATTAGGAATTAAGATGCATTAGTCTCCTGTTCAGTGCATGTTATGTTTTTAGGTCTCGCCTGACCCAGCACATGCGCTGGTCTGGCAAGACTTTTTGAGTGGGCTCCAAAAAGTGCTACCAGGCCAGCCTAGAGCTACAGAGCTTGTGCGCGGGCGCGCGCACCCCGCCTGACCGCATTACTTTCACTTATGCGGCCGCACGGCCGCTTTGATGTTTGATCGCCATCGCGATCACTTTCGCGGCCGCAGGGCCGCTTGGCATAGCCAATAGGTCTCGCTTTTGGGACCTTATAAGTATTTAGTTATGTAACTGTTGCATTGCTAAACACTTATAAGGTCCCAAAGGCGAGACCTATTGGCTATGCCAATGCTTGTTTAGAGTGTCACCAAAGATGGAGTGGCAAGACAGCAGTTAGGGCCAGACAGCCCTAGCACAGAAAGAGTATTACTGGCCCTAACACAAGCAAGAAAAATGTCCCTTCATCCTATTGGGTAATAAAAAAACAGCTATAGTTAGGGTGCAGTGAGTCCCTAACACCAGCGGGCCCGGTGACATTGCACCCACTGCACTAATAACAGCTGAACATCTGACAGAGAAGCAGATGCTCGAGTAAGCTTTAAGAAAGTGCGCTGGCAACTATCATGCTAGGATAATACAAGTACCACTATTATTTCCATAATTTTGATGGTAACGTTTCGGAGATCTTTGGGGTGGTCAATCATCAGTGAGTGAAGCTGATGATGAGACCAGCCTTTGGTATCTGGCACTATGAGGAGGATGAAGCTGAGATGAAGCATTTCAATGAGTGGAGGTGATACAAAACTGAGGTGAATTTCTATTAGAGTGCAAGCTTTTACAACGCATGCATTTACCATGCATTTATTACAACACATTGACCTTTAAAATGCATTGTTTTACATTGTGGTATTTTACAATGCCTTATGCCACTCCAATCTGAGGGGCTTATTTATGAGCCCTTGTGTCACTTTTGCGCCGCCAGTGCGTCACTGTTTGTGATGCATCAGCAGGGTAAAAAATGTGCCATGTTGCGTCATATTTGCAAAGTGACACATCTAGGTAGATGCGTCACTTTGTAAACCCATGCGCCACATTATACCTGCGCCAGGTATAATGCATGCAGGGTGGCCGTTTTGATGCATGTAAGCCTTGTAGAAGTGACGCAGTGAAATCTATGAGATTTCACTGCGTCACTTCTAGGATGCAAATGCAAATGCGTCAATATCTTACGCCTGCCTCACAGCAGGCGTAACACTAACGCAGGCA
Source organism: Triturus cristatus (assembly GCF_964204655.1). Lineage (NCBI taxonomy): Eukaryota > Metazoa > Chordata > Amphibia > Caudata > Salamandridae > Triturus > Triturus cristatus. The sequence goes on along the minus strand of NC_140588.1, from coordinate 310,718,810 downwards.
CATTTGAAATGGGACTTGTCCAAGTGAAATGACCCCTTGATGGAGTTGCGTCACTTTGGTGACACACTCCAGCAATGCGTCATTTTTGCGCCTACAGATACATCAGAAATACTGACATATCTGTAACTCCTTGCGACATGATGAGTCATACTGTAAATATGACGCATCCAGCATGTCGCAAGGAGGGAGCAATTTCGACACAGCGAAGCGCCACTTTTCATAAATGAAAAAAAACAACAGTTGATGGACAGAATGCAGAACAATGTCATACATTCAACGCAGTACAGAGATCTGGGCCTAAATCCATTGTGTTTTTTGCTCACTATGCCATTCCAGTTTGAACCCAGCCATATGCTAATCAGTCTTGACCCTGTGCCTCGTGGGAACAGTCCAGCCCGAACTGCCAAGCCAGGTCGTCCCTGGACTGGAAACAAGCATCCTAGGACCGGTTTCAGGGTTTCACCCCTCTTCAGCCATGATAGCTTGAGCCCGAGTGGGACGGGTATGCCCAGACATGGGTCCCGTGCTCTCGATGCCACTGGAATCAATTTATCCTGGCTGAAGAGGGGTGAAACCCCGAAACCGGTCCTAAGATGCTTGTTTCTGGTCCAGGGAAGACCTGGCTTGGCAATTCGGGCTGGACTGTTCCCATGAGGCACAGGGTCAAGACTGATTTGCAGATGGCCAGGTCTAAACTGGGGTGGCATGGTCAGCAAAAGAATGATGGATTTAACCCAGATCTCTTGACTGGGGGAGAATGTTTTGATTTGTTCTGCTTTCCATCCATCAATTGTGTGTCTTTTACTTTTCATAAATGAGGCCCTAAGTATTTTTCACTGCACTCCAGTCTATATCCCAACACTGTGGGAGACGGCACTCTATGATACAGCACTCCACTCCACTTTACGACACACCACTCTACGCCACTCCACTCTAAGGCAGTCCACTCTACCCTATTCCACTGTATGCCGTTCCACTCTGCGCCACTCCATTCTATGCTATTTCACTCTACGCCACCACACTCTATGCTACTCCACTATACTCTATTCCACTCCATGCCACTCCATTGTATGCCACTCTACTGTACTCCACTCTATTCTACGCCACTCCCCGATACTCTATGACACATTACTCCACTCTGCACGAATCACTGTATGCCATTCCACTCTTTGCTATTCCACTCCATGCCACTCCACTGTACGCCACTCCACTGTACGCACTCCACTCTATGCCCCTGCATTGTACAACACGCCACTCTATGAGACAAAACTTTAGTGTACGCTATGACACATCACTCCATTAAGCACCACTCTACTCTAGTCTACAACATGCCAGGCCAGTCCACTCCACTCTACAATATTTCACTCTACACCACTCCACTCTGCTCCACTCCACTATACACTATTCCACTCTACCCCACTCCACCGTACACCACACCACTGCACTGTGCTACTCTCCATTCTACGCCACTCCACGCTACACTATTCCACTCTATGCCCCTCCATTCCACTCTACGCCACTTCACACTACACTATCCCACTCTATGCTACTTCACTGTACACCACTTCACTGTACTACTCTCTATTTTATGCCACTCCACTCTATGCTGTTCCACTGTATGCCACTCCACTCTACACCATTCTCATCTATTCTACGACACACTACTCCACTCTACTCCACTCCACTATATGCCATTTCACACTACACTTTTGCATTCTATGCCACTCCACTGTACACTACTTCACTTCATGCCCCTGCACTGTACCACACTATATAACACGCTACTCTATGAGATGTCACTCAAGTGTGATCAATGACATGCCACTCCATTCTATGCCACTCCACTATACTCTGCACTCCACTCCACGGTATGCCACTCCATTCTAGTCTATGACTTGCCACTACACTCTACACCACTCCACTCTCCACCACTCCCCTCTCCACTTTCCCACTATATGTCACTCCAGTCTATGCAACTCCACTGTCCTTTACGGCATGTTACTCCAATCTACTCAACTCCACTGTACTCTACGACATGCCACTCCATTCTACTCCACTCTATGCCACTACACTCTATGCTATTCCACTCTATGCCACTCTGCGCCACTCCACTCTACTCTATGACATGCTACTCCACTCCATGCCACTCCACTCTATGCCACTACACTCTATGCTATTCCACTCTATGCCACTCTACGCCACTCCACTCAACTGGGATTATATTTTATTTTGACTATAGTTGTTTTCATTCTTTTGTGCTTGCACCCTGGCTTTAGTTCTCTTAGCACTATGAAGCATTTGGCTAGGGTAGCGTTCTACAATCAATCAATCAATAAAGAAAGAATGAAATCAAGTACATTTTACTGGTTACATAAATAAAATAAAAACAAAAATCTATTGGATACTAATAACCTATTTTAATATGCCACTATAGTTCTCTCCATAGTAGACCAATATAGACCTTTAAATATCAATATGCCAGCCCTGCAGCTGGAGGAACCATTTAAAAATAGAGCAGGGATAATGCCCAGGTCTTTCGCCTGCACAAATGTATAAGGTCAAAGGTCGAACAAAGACTTTTCAGATAGGAAACTCTATGACAGCTTATAAGACTCTATCTTTAATTATGTATCATTTTGAGGGCGCTTAACCTTCACTAGACTATTGTAAAAAAAAAGGCCCTTTATGTGAGCACAAATCTATCTGAAATGGATCTGGATGTTTTCAGCATTTGTGTCCCATAGAGGTCTCTGCTGCCAGCGCAAAATGTATGTGCCCAGTCTAAAACATGGGGAATTTTAGATGAGCCACTACTATCTGAAGTAAATGCTAAACATTCCGCTTCCGGAGATGAGGGGGTGGTTTAGTTACGTTGTGATAGTACTTGTGGTATAAGGTTTCATTGCTTCTGACAAAGGTGTGCATCCCACCTTGAGATCAATTTTCCATATTCCTTCCTTCTATTTCCTTAGTGAATTAAGATGTGTTTGATAGCTTTACACATTTCTAGTGTGCTTTACTGCCATTATCAAAATCTAATTAAAGACATTAGTTAAGTTGGTTATGTATTCTGTCATTAAATCAGAATCTGCATAATTAACATGTTAAAAAATGAAAATGAGGGGTCCCTGGGAATTGAACTGCCTGCAAGCATTCACTTAATACTATCACCTCCCACGAGTTAAGAAAGAGCTGCTCTATATGTAATTTTTTAATCTGAAGAGCTATTCAGTGGAGTTGAAAGCCATACTGCCGCAAGAGACCTTAGCTATTCACTCTGTTTTGTTTAGGTATGCGGCCATAGTTTCCTGCGCTACACTTTATGCTAAATGCAGAATCTGGATCAATGATTTATACAGATTTAACACTCACATTATTTAGATATTTAATGGGGGCGGTAATTAATATGTAACTGAATAGGGGCTGGGGCACGAAATGTTGCTCAGACGCTTGCAACCGGTGCTGTTGAATGGCTGGGTGAAGAATACCGTGCCTGGGTAGTCTTGAGTCAAACTCATGCCTCTTTCATCCACCACTAGACATTCCCTGTCACATATTTTTCAACACTGCTTCCTTCCTTTGTCATTGTTTTTCTATCTATCTATTCCCCCTATGTTTCCTCCTTTTGTGCTTTTCTCTCTCTTGCTCTAGAGCAAAATCTCTTGTGGAAAAATAAGTGCGTGTCCCAAAAAAGCAGTATTGGTGGTCCCCATCTGCAACCAGGAGTTCAAATTAAGCACTCGATGAGGGAAGACTGGGGATGGGATGAGCGTGGGTAAGCCTCCATTCTCAATGGAGCATTCTCGTGTGCTAAAGGTAGTCTGTGTCTTAGCACTGATGTCATTATTCGTACAGGAAAATTCCCAGCTCATCCTTTTGCTCCTGATTACATCCTAGACCAAGCTCATGACCATGGAAAAATGAAAATCCTGGCTGTGGTACTTGACTGAAAAACTATGGGTCCATTTCATAAATGTTTTGCTATAAGTACATGTGAATTATTCGTGTAGTAGTCATAGCTTTCTAGAAAATTCCAGGAGTATGCCAGATGTACTCCTGACTTCCTCCTAGCATTGGGGAGTAAGCCAGGAGTGAGTCAGAGCTAAATCGTTGATAGGTGTATGATTTAATTTTGCCTCAAAATTTCAATATGAATAAAAATCAACTGTAAATAGTGATTCATAGTATTGTACCAGTCACAGGATACCATCTGCCCACTCATCACATCCTATTTTAAGTAACATGTCCTGCACACTTAGGGGCATATTATCAAGCCAGGCGATAAAATTATCGCTGCTTTAGCGGCAGAAAACTGCTGCTAAAACGGCGATAATGGGCTTGATAATATGCTCTATGGAATTCCAATTGAAGCCCAGGTTAGATGTGAAGGACATCTAACCTGGGCTTCAATTGGAATTCCATAGAGCATATTATCAGACCCATTATCGCCGCTTTAGCGGCAGTTTTCTGTTTTCAGGTTTTTTTTGACACGTATATTGTTGCAGTAGCAATACAGATATGGTTTAAGGTCCTGAAGAAAGCCAACGACTAATGAGTCGGGAAGGCTGAAACATGTCGACCGTATTGTAGCACAGCCTATGTTTTCAAAGCTGTCTTTGCACCAATTTTATTATAAGGATTAGTAGGAATATTTAGAATAAATACTTTTCTTTCCTCTGACTCCTTTTTTAAATTTCACGTTTATGTACTGCACACTTTTATATCATTTATGATACTCACTATAACTGAGCCGGCGATCTTTGCTGTTTCTCCTCCTTCCTAGTTAACCCTGGTGATCTGTTTGACACCCGAACAACAGATAGTACCTCTGCTACAGAGAGGTTTTAGTGGTGGGAAGGAAGGATATCCAGATGATGACACTGACCAGTTGCTGGTAATTGATGGAAATCCTTCTAAGTCGAACTGCACTTAAGGCTTTTTTGCATGTCTGTAATAGTTATCTTTGACTTCTCTTTAGCGATTAGACCATCAGACTCCATTTGGTTTATAAATTGTTAGACAGGGGATAGAGTTTGGTATCGGTCTTTAAACATTCCCTAGGACCCCCTCTACATAGTATTGTTATAAGCCTGAAATAGCACCAAAAAAAACCCATAACATTTGAACGGTGATGACTGCCAGCAGTGCACACTGCACTGCCCTAATATTTTGTTCCTTAGCGGTGAATGGATCCTGTTTTGTGTCTTGGTATTCGTACACTTGGACATATTTCCTAATTACCACCTAATGACCTTAGACATATGCATCATCGTAATGACCTTGATAGTCTGTGCAGTCAGTTGTCTTATAATGTATGCTGGTGCCTAAAAAAGTGTAAGGTTGGAGAACAATGTGTAGAATCTATCAGTTGTGGTAAAAGAGGTTTTTCATGAACCAGGGGCTGCTTTGTTGACTAGCTCTCCAAAGTAGTGACTGTGTCTGGAAGGGACTTTATATGTCAATCTTCATAGCATTCATTGCAAATTCCTGCTTTGAACTACAGTTTTGGTTTCTTTTTTCTCTGCTTGCTAATATGAGCATGTGGCCTTAACCCTATAATCCACATCCCATGTTAGGTATGCCTTAGTCAGGTTTTTATCATGCGTACAATTCCTGAAATCTTCGGGGTTTAGCGCGACTATTGTTATCGCGGGACATCTTTGCTAATAGAGCGAAGATGTTTAAGCAACCTTTTCCGTGTGCTTTTAGTAAGGAACGCCTACCTTGCATGTCATTAGCGATGATTATCGCTGGCATGCAAGGCGATAGAAAAACCGGCAGATAACGCCGGAAAGCTGGCGCTAACGCATGTTAGCGCTGGCTTGCCAATAGGGCGATAAAAATATCACCGCTTTATCGGCAATTAGGGCTGCTAAAGCGGCGATAATGCCCTTGCTAATATGCCCCTAGGTCTCTATTCACAAAAAAATCCAACTCTAACACCTGCAAGTTGCTTTTATGTATTGATTTTTTTGAGGATTGAGGAGTCTCAAAAATTTCCAGGGGTACATGTGCAAATCTACACAAGTTACATATTTCCTAATAATTGTACTAGGTGACATTTACTTCTGTGGAATAATGCCAGGGCGAAAATCCGCAGGAGAATTGCTTGAGTGTGAATTTGCACACTCTGGGGCATATTATCAAGAACGTTGTTAAATTTACCGCCACTTTAGCCGCAGGAAACTGCCGCTAAAGCGGTGATAATGGGTTTGATAACAGCCGCGGTCGGTAGTAGGAGTTCCTGCAGGGCGGTGACGTGGGGAGGGGGAGGGGCAGGGTGGGGGTAGTAAACTATGGATTACGGAGGTTTACCGGTAAGTAAACATATAATTTAATAAAACAAATTTCGTTGCGTGCACTGCATCGCCAAATGCGATGCAGTGCACGCAACGAAATTTGTTTCATTCATTTATATGTTTACTTACCTGTAAACCTCAGTAATCCATAGTTTACTACCCCCCACCCTGCCCCTCCCCCTCCCTACGTCACCACCCTGCAGGAACTCCTACTACCGACCACGGCTGTTTGATAATATGCCCTTGACAATTCCAATAGAAGCCCATGTTCTGGTGTGACCCTGGGCTCTTATTGGATTTCTCAAGGGCATATTATCAAGCCCATTATCGCCGCTTTAGCGGCAGTTTCCTGCCGCTAAAGCGGCGATAATTTAACGCCGTTCTTGATAATATGCTCCTTTTTTTTTCTCTATCTGGCAAATATGGAAGTGTTTTAGTCGTGCATACTCGGTGTGAAAAGCCATGTGAATTTTTTGTGAACACCTGACTTTGTGATTATTCACCACTTTCCCAATTCTCACTCCCTTGGGAATACCATTGATCCCACCTCCAGTTCTCATCATTTCACTGCAGTATTTTTACTCAGTTTCAAAGATTAGAATATTCCTCAAATATTTTGTGAATCAGTGCTTAGGTATTCCCAGCCAAGGACCCAAAGTGTTTTGTGAATTGGAAATCAGTTGCAATTTGGCTTGTCATCACAAAAATATACCAAGGGTCAGACTAGTCGGCAACATTTGCATAGAGAACCGACCAAATAACGATTTGGCAATTTTGTGGCATCTCCTATTTGCAGTCACCAAAGTGTGAACTGCAAATGCCCTACCATATGATAACCACGTGCAAAGTCTAAAAGTGGCCTGGCACGAGAATACATTTTCAAAATAGCTATAATGGTGATGATAACAGAGTGGGAGCACAGACAAAGAGAAGGAAAAAGCAAAGGATATTTAGGGGCAAAGTGGCATCCTTTGACTAGAGAGAGGCGGAGACTTCTGATTTGTACAGACTGAGCAAGCAAGTTATATTTGACCTCATAAATGCTACGGGGAGGCGCACAAAGTAGCCATACCTTACCAAGACATACGCCGGTCCTATGCTCTTTGCCTCTGGAAGTTATGAAGACATTGTAACTGAAGCAGTTTGGGTGTCCAGAGTGGCTTGTCTAGTTTCTTCTTTAATTTCCTGAGTGCCAAGTTTTTCTTGTCTTTCCAAACACGCCTTATGAATTGCAGGGCACTAAGCTGCATTTCTATTGAATTGTGCATTTTCCCCAAGCCATTCACTGTGTTGATGGCACACATATACTCATCTGCCACCCCTCTATTTCAACGAATATCTGTACAGAAATTACAAAAATCAACACAGCTTAAATGTACAAGTGTCCTAAGCAGGTGTCTCATAACAAACATCATGGCACATATCCAGGTACTACAGATGAGTCATGCATTGATTGTGAACTGAACATCTGCCTTTGCCAGAGTTTGGTGAAGGATGATGTTGATGGGACATGAATGTCTCCTGCAAGGTTTACAGGTGTGTTCTCCTGCTCTGGGTGCCTGACCACATGTCTGTCTGATATGCTGACTATTATTTTGTCACTAGCATCCTGCTAATCCAGCACGTGTGCAGTCTTAGGGCTGCCCCAAACTTTGTAAGGTCCTGGACTGGAGGGGTGTGCCAAGCTTCCTTTCATACTGAACAGAGGACTGCTGTCCATGTCATGAGAGTATCAGCTTGTCCTGAGAGTAACAGCTAAAGCAGTGGTGACAGGTATTGTTATGTTATGTGTATTTGTAATGTATGCATATCACCTGGGAGAGTGTCCTGGCACCTAGAGAAGGGGGTCCTGACTGGCGGAGGCTATTGAAAGACCAAGGCTTTCAGTTTTTAAAATTCCAGGAATGAGCTGGTGACTCTAATGTGCAGGTGGAGGCAGTGTCTGGCTCTAGGAGCTAGATACAAGAAGACACGTCTGCCAGCCTGGCACTTCTGATCCAGGGGACATGGGTGAGCAACAGACTGACAGAAGAGAAGATGTCTAGTACGGGTGTGGAAACTGATGTGACTGTTCAGGTATGCAGGCCCTTGTTTGTGCAGTGCTTTGTAAGTGTGTGTTAGTAATTTAAAAAGAGCACGTTTGTGATTGGGGAGCCAAATGAGGTCTTTTAAGTGTGTGCATAGAGAAGTTAGACTGCGAGCCTGACTACTGCTTTCTGGATAACCTGGAATCTCTTGTTGAGTCATGCGGTGATGCCGACATAAAGTGCATTTCCATGGTCCTGCTTTATGGTGAGTAGGGCTTGGGTAATAGTTCAATGAGTGTTGAGTAGAAGCCATCTGAAGATTTTCCTGAGGAGTTTACGGGTGTGGAAACAGGAGGTGATAGTTAACCTGGTTGGTCATCGAGATTTCACTGTCGATTGTGATATGTATGTCAAGGGACTGTGCATCTCGCATGTGTATGTAGCACACATGCACCCCAAAGGCTGTGAGCAGGCGTCAGACTGAGTACTGAAGACTGTGGGTTCCATTTTGGATACCCATGCTTTGGCACAGCACGAGAGCGAGGATGTGCACAGTTTCCCAGACAGTCGGCAAATATTGCTGGTATTCCTGTGGCTAGAGGGTGGAGATGCAGATGATGAAGTGAGAAGGACCCGAAGAGGTCCATGTTTAGAATTTCAATGAGGATGTTTGTTAGCATCTAAATACTGATGAGTTTAGGCAATGATGATACTGATAGATGAGGCTATTGACCTCACCCACACAGTTGGGGACTAATTGCCCCTGTCTGCCATGTGGTCCCGCAAATGGGCTCTTAAAGATATCTCTTATATAAGTCATATTAAACACGGGTATATAATAGTGCAAACAGACTAACTTGCTCAGCTGTGGTGTGAACATTTGGCCTACTCAAAGCAAGATTCAGATACCTACACAAAATTGATGGGCAATTGCCATATGCTACAGCGATCTCATTTAAAACCATGGCCTGTCGTGCGATGTTATTCACCTGTCGATGATGACTAGTATGAAGAGAAATTCCTCCTTTCCATCCCTGGATCCAGTCTTTTGAGCAGAGGGAAGGACACGTTGTAAAGACATCACAACCAACTACTTTAAAGTAAGTGCTGTACATGTTATCTAATAATATCAATACAACCTTTACAATTCTATTGCTAAACCAAAATGTTCCTATTGTTTTCACAAGTAAATCATTGTTCAAAACACAAAACCAGCCAGTCCTCACACTTACTCAATGCTGAATACAATTGAGGATGCAAAACTGTACAAAGAAACGCAGTACTTGCATTTGAGATAGTGTTACATAAGGTACATTTGATAGGATCTTGAATCAGAAGAACAGTTTGTCCGCTGCTACTTAACTACCACTTCAGCAAGGACAGCTGATCAGCTCAGGGGTTGGAGGCATAAAGTTAAACTGGCCAGTTGATAAACCGACCTACCAAATCTAACCATTCTAGTAAGTAATAGCATCTGCACCTTTATGCACTCATGGCACCCATCAAAGCACTACACCGTGTAATAACCGCTTCGATCAAGGCAGATATGTCGTACAATGTTAACCAGTATCCCTCATTGAAGGCCTATACACAGCCTGGTACCCTTCTTTTATGTGTGTGTTAAGGCCATTACCACTTACCTATGACAAGCAAGTCCTTCAATTATTGACAGTGGACATACAGCACAAAAGATTCTATAACCCGAAATTGGGCTCAAGTGGTACATCTTCGTCTCCTTCCTGGTCTCTGATGCCTCGACTACTCAGAGTGGCATGACACCTATTTAAAACCTGCTTCTAAATTGCAAAGCCTTCACTACTCCCTGCTTCTATTGGTGTAGCGGTGGCTCCCCAGGAACTTATCTGAGTGGGCATGGCTAATAGACTATTCCTGGCCCAGTTGCTGAGTGTTTTGGTGCAAGGGTACTCATTGGTCGCGTTTCAATAGGCTCTTCAAATTCCATGTCCTCTCCTGTGTGTTCTCATTGGCTGCACTGAGCAAGTGGTGGTCTACTTCCAGGTTGTGATGCCATTAATCCCTGCCAGAGCGACATTCACAATTGAAAACTCTGCGAACCGCAATCACCAATTTTGTGTTTTGAGAATGCAGCTTTTACTGAATTGCTATTTGATAGTGGCTTGCATTACGACATAGAAATTTGAGGGGTTTGCAATTCATATTTTCAGTATTTTTTGCTAATTTCAAACTGTAAATTTCTTTCTACTTTAAATGGCTAAAACAAAAACCTATTTTTTCAATTCAACCTGAAAAAAAGTTTTATGAACTTGTCCAAGTGTGGGTACTGGTAAGCATTTCCTTTCCATGAATCAGTTTAATATTGAGAGTAAGGTGTGTTCACATTCACACTCCCTTACTGACTCCTACACTGCTGGTAGCTCTCCAAGAGTTGTGTACAACTTTTTGGAGGTCGTATACAGCCTGATTTGCAGAATCAGGCAGTTTGGCACCGTAAAAATAGTTTTTAATGAACAACAGCCAAATTGAGATTCAGTAACTTGTTACCGAATCTCAATTTGGGTTGGCGATTCAGTATTTGGAAGGAACATGTTTAGGGCGTCCCTTCCAAATACTGATTTGCAGTGGTATGTATTAATGTTTTGCGACTATATCACAGTCGCAAAACATTAATTTTTTACCAACACCTCGAACGACGAGGTAAACATTCGCATATGGTATGGGGAAGGGACCCATTCCATTTAGAGAATGTAAAAAATATATTTTTAAAGAGCAGACTATGGTCCACAGACAAGTGCCTCCTCTTAAAAAATGGAACTTAAAAGTTCAATTTTCAGTTTGTGTTTTTTAAATGCATGTCATTTTCCTCTAAGGAAACCAAGCTCCATTTCAAAAAAAGTTTGCTTTATTAGGAATCAATCACAGACATTGTGGTCTGCTGACCCAGGCAGGCCACCATCCTGGTGATACCTATTATTCTTAATGTGTCGCAAACTGTGACTTACCGCATTAATATTAATGAGGTAGGTTGGTTTGCGACCCACTAGGAATTTCTAATTAATAAACTCAAAATGTTTAATACATTAGGAATAGACATTTCCTAATCGTGATTTGCAGAAAATTGCAATTTGTACATCGCTATCTCCAAAATTTGTACTTCTGACACCAAATTGTTAATACCTGTCCACCACACTCTTCAAACTATTGCTTCTGTATGTGCATTTATGTGAAATTGTCTCTCAACTGCTGAGAGAGAAACATTTTGTAATATCCTTCCACTTATATATTTTGTGAATTTTAATGTGTCAGACAAATATGCCTTTGCACTGATCACCTTTCAGATCAGTTCATGTTGTTTTCCGCTGGTCCACTGTGTTGCTAAGAGTGCTCTTACCATTGACTCTGCTCCACATGGTACTTGACTTGGATTTTGTATTCTGTTATGTAATGGCATGTAGCCCATCATCTGTCAATCTTTTCACTTTTTCTATCATATCTATGTGGTGCATAAATATTTCTGGTCGATTTTGTCTGTAAAGTGAGTTAATTCATTGTGCAGCAATCTTGTTTGGACTATCACATTATACCATTGAGCTGTGTATCAAAGGATAAATCAAATATTACCCCTCTGCAATCTGTCAATAACATGCAGACTCCCATCCTACATTCTGCTCTAGACCATGCCATGCAAAGATCTTCCTCTCATTCAATTTTCTCTTTTTTGAGGTGCACTCATAGTAACTCAAAGTAACCTTCAATTGGGAAAAAAATAATAAAAAATATTCAGGCTCCCTTGAGCCGGTGGGACTGACGAGCTCATGGTTACGCACCTGCGTGCCACGAGCGGTACCGGACCTGAGAACATTTTTTGGCAGTCTACGCAGAGACCCTACACACATGCCTGTTCCCTGCTGATGAGAGGTAACGACCTCGAAACATGTGTCCAGGGATGGCCAACGCGACATTGATTTTTGCTCAAGATTCTGGCAGAGGCGCACTAGCTGATGGTTACTTCATGGACCACAATGCTTTGGGGTAACACGCTGGTAGGACGAGCAGTGTGCGACCAATTGGATTTTTGTTTATATTCAGGCTCCCTTGAGCCGGTGGGGCTGACGAGCTCATGGTTACGCACCTGCGTGCCACGAGCGGTGCCGGACCTGAGAACATTTTTTGGCAGCCTACGCAGCGACCCTACACACATGCCTATTCCCTGCTGATGAGAGGTAACGACCTCGAAACACGTGTCCAGGGATGGCCAACGCGACATTGATTTTTGCTCAAGACTCTGGCAGAGGCACACTCGCTGATGCTTACTTCATGGACCACAATGCTTTGGGGTAACACGCTGGTAGGACGAGCAGTGTGCAGCCAATTGGATTTTTATTTTAACCTTAAATTGCTTTCTCAAACAAAAGCATAGGTTGCATCAGTGATGAGCGCCTACTTTTTATACCCACTGTGTGTAGGAACATTGGTCAACTCTTGATTTGACAATGCAAACTCCTAAATATATTGAGCTTCCCTAATCATCACTGTTCTCCCAACAAAGAGGCCCACGAATAGCCTTATCTTTGGTCTGAGGTAAAGAGGCTGAATAATTGCTTCTATAAGATAGTCACTCTGGCTCCTGATCACGTCACTGGTAAAAACGAAGGTCCTACCTCTATTCATCAACTCCTTTCATCTTAGGAATCCTCTCTTCCTTTGACTTTCCTCTTAATCCATCTAAGTCCCTCTTTGATCTCCAGCTAAATATCTGTTATCAGTTTTCATGGGAAAACACACTTACACATAAAGTAGGCTTTTGGATTTATCGCTATTACTATCTAAGCCAAGAACTGTCTCCTCCACTTTTGTATTTTCCTAAGATATCATGTTTTTATGTCATAGGTTCACGTTGTCCTATGTTTGGTAGGTTGGTCAGTTTTATGCACTATTTAAATGGCGACTTTCACCCATTCACTCTCATTCACTCTTTCACTACACACGCCTTCCTCGTAATGCTTCAAATTCATATACTGTAGCATTTTCTGAATGCTGAAGGTAGTACCTAACCAACTGCACTTTAACAGATTCATGAAAAGCAAACACTTCAAATTAGCCTTGACTGAGAGCCAGCAATAAAGAGAACAGTGACTGCTGAATACCACAGAGGGGGTCACACCTTACATCTAGATATAGTCTAACTTACCACAAACAATATTACCAGATATCCTACTGTAAACTGTAATGCTGCAAAATGATGACTAATGGCTTGATTACGAGTCTGCCAGTCCACGGATAGCCAGACTTTCAATGGCGTGGCAGTGGTGGTCTCCCGACCGCCCTATTACAATTAGAGTGGTCTGACCGCCATTGCTCCACCGCAGCCGCCAGAGAACTGCCGTTCCCTGGTGATGGTGCAGCAGTGTAGAGGTAGCAATATGCATCGGCCGTGATCTCGCCAAGCATATTACAAGTTTTCTCTCTGGAGAGGAAATAAAGGGGACCCTACAGGGCCCCCTGGTGCCTCAAGCCATGTAGATGCACTCAGGTGGGCACAACATGTGCCCCTCTGTATGCATGCACACCAGTTCCTGCACAGCATAAACTTTGCAGTCCATGCCGTGCGGGAACTGTTTTTGGTATTCCCATTGCGGTGCACATTTTCTGAGGCACCGCTATGGGAACATACAAACAAGCCCGGCAGACACTTGAAACACTCGTAATATGGTGAGTGGTCTGACTATAGGTTTGGCAAACTCGAATCAGGCCTTTAGTGATCTATAATGATCTACAAGACTTCCCAATAAGTTGTATATAAATATAGAGATGTCTACTGTGTTTGTGTGATACCTGTCATATATATCAGAAAGCGTTAACCTTGCACTGTGGATCTAGTGGGATCCCGCACACGTAGACCCCTCAATTCAACCATTATTGACCATACACACTATTGCATGTGACACAAATAGTAGAAGTGGCAAAAGGACAACTGGATACGAGAGAAAATAGAAACACTGGATATCACTCCTCAGCCTTGACTGTGACTCACTTTTTTGGTTTGCAGAATCATCCAGTGTGACAAGACTGGAAGTGGTAGCCACGCAAGGCTCCATGCAGCCAAATCCCTTGACCACTATGCCCCAATTGACATATTTTCAGTGCCGCACAGACTTTGAGTGGAACATGCCAGGTTTTCTTTTCTTGGTTGGGCCTTACCTGGGAAACCTACAGCACCTTCAGCCCTAATTCTCCCCAGGCAGACAATAAGTTTCCCCAGAGATGGAAAAAATAACAAAGTCCACTTTTATCCAGCTTCTTGAAAAGTTCCTCATTGTCACTATTAAAGTACCCCTTATTCATATCAAAAATCATATTGCTTCTTAGCAATCACGTATTTGTTGCTCAAACATTTTCAGCAGTTATTTGCCCAAATAGGTTAAGCTTTGAGCTAGTCTTCAAGTTACTTAAACTGATTACCACTTTCTGCAGTGTGAAGCTTTTGTTATTTCAATGTTTTCAGGATTCCCAGAGTCAGGCATGACTGGGTCATCTGGTCCAGACTTTTTCTTTGCATTCTGGCACTTGGATTCATAATGTAATGTAAAAATAACCATGGATTGGATAGGTTTCTCAAACATGGATTTGGGAAACTAGAGATGGCATGCAGGCCAGGTTTGCATTTCCACATTGTGCTTCTGATGGCTTTTTGATATTTAGCTTCAGCACACATGGTAATCATGCATGTGTACTGAATGCCCACTATGACATGGATTGCAACACAGAGCTCAGCTGAAGTGGCATATCAAGTGCACCCCTCCTTTACTGAGCAACTACTATCAGCTCACCAGACTGTAGAGGACAGCTAGTGGTAACAACAACAGATCATAATGACACCACATTATTGACCTCTCCTGTTTTAAATTAGTGTGTCATTTGCAACAGAGTCTTTTTCCACATCCCTCTGGGACATGGACGGCTCATGTATGGTTACCATGCTTATGTGAAGTAGAATGTTCATGGTGTGTATGTGTTTGGCAGCACAGGAATCCATTTTAATTTCTTGTTCATGTCTGGTACCTAAAATGGACATTGGAGACAGCCTGCAAGACAACAATGTGAATTGCAGGACCCTGAAAAGCATTCTTCAAGTCCTTTGTAGAGGCTCAAATCCAAAAGAGTAGAGGGTAGGAGATCAAGACTCTCTTTGTTGTACAGGGACAGCCCTTGCCCACTTTCTGATCCATTCCGTCCCAATGAATGAATGAAAGGAATAAATGAATGAATGAACAAATGAAAATTTGAATAGTGCTACAGCGTCCGCCAAGGAGGCACCCCATCACTTTTGTAGTGTGGAAGTTGACATTTTTTACATAAATTGTAACCTTGTAATAATATAAAAATAATGTGCTTTACCATTAACATAGAAAATACGTGTCAATATAGTGGTTATGGAAAATGTGGCTTTTAAACATGCCAAAAGAAAATAATGCTTATTTCTGCAGAAAGCTTCCATTTCTATTGTTCTTTCACTGCTAGGCCACAAAATATTCTTACTCCTTACTACCCTACTACTAAATGCTTTTTTTGTAAAGGCTAACTTAACATTATAATTGAACTGCAAAACTTGACATCTTTGTGAAATGTGCTGTTTGCTACAAAACATATTTCTTTCACCTCACGCCATTTGATTTCATTATATTTAACTAGTTTTCTAATGCTTATAATGAACAAGTAAAGAAAATGCCCGCTATTGTTTGAATTCCATGATCTAACCAGGACATGCTAGATATTAATGCTTCATCTCATAGAGCAGACCACTATTCACAATGGGACACTGAACAGCTAACAGGGAAGGCTTGCAAGAGTTTCTCATGAGAATACTGCCTAGATATTTCTTTTTATAATAGGTGGTAGCTGCATTCGCTTAACAGCATGTCAACATGGACGTTTACAGTGGGAATTGAGCGAAAAGACGATGGACCATCTTAAGATCCTTCCTCATTGACTATAGATGACCTAACTACCTGTTTTTGCAACACCTTTTTTACTTCCTATATAGGACTTGTTCCTAGCTAAAAAGTTAATGCATTCTATGCACTCCTTCCCTGCCATGCCCTTTAGCACTTGACTGTGCTTTTACTTGCCCAAATTACTGTAATGCTACTGCTGATGGTAATAATTCATGATTTCCTTACCTTTGCCAGGAGACTTTCTATCTTTAAGCTGATCATAGCTACTGGTGTGATTATTTCCTTCTATTGGATTGACGGTTGCTACTGTAGCTGTTAGTGAACTCAGCTGAGATACCAGAACTACTCTTTATGGGGAGTTCGACCTTTTTATAGATATTAGCTTACTGCTCCAACCATCTCTTTCTCTTTTCCAAAATGACTCTTTATGTGTTCTTGCCCTTAGGATAGGTTAGTTATTTACGTTTAGATTAAGATAGAAACATATTCCTTTATGGAACATGCTGTTATTTTGTGTGCTGTCTCTAACCACAATTGTTTTGATATTTCTGTAAACAGACTTATCTGACTAACTTAAATAAAAGAACAAAAAAATACAAACTAATTTCCTAATAAGAAATACAACTTTTAAAACTTCTTCAAACCTCTCATCATTGACTGAACATTAAATGCTTTAAGTTGATGATGATGTCTAGAAATATATTCATGTTGTGCTCTATTCTAACAAGGTGGCATTTGTCGACTTGGAGAAGAACTTGGTGTAGAAATTGGAGTCTCACTTAATAGGTTTTAAGATGGAGCTGTTTATAAAAGTTTTATGAGATTTCCGTGTTCACAGTAAAATACAGGCATAACCATAGAACTCATTTCTAAATGGTGAGTTTTAACAGTTTTTGAAAAGGCTTTCAGTGGGGATTTTCCTGAGTGACAGTGGAAGGGTATTACAGAGCCTAGCTGCTAGGACGGAAAAAGAACGTCCCCCTTCTCTAACTTTGCGCACTTTTGGATTGTGCTGTAGGAGAAGATTGGTCAAACAGAGTGTTCTATTGAGGTGATATGGAGTCATCCTCTCACATACAACTTACCTTACTGATTGAAAGCACCGTGGGAAATAGCCAAGGCCTTGAAATATATCCATTTTTACTGGCAGCCAGTGTAAGCCCTTCAGGTGTGGAGAGATTGCATTACTGAAAGGACTCTTAAAATCAGTCTGGCACAGCCGCCTCTGAACCTGCCTTGGCTGTGGACACTTGCTTAGCATTGGATTTTTCAACCTTCCTCTGGCATCCCTCAGCCATATGACCTCACAATATTATGCCAAAGAGTAAAAATTCTAGAGACAGCTCTGTGGTCTCCTTGTGGTCCAATTCTTCTTCGATAGAACATGTCTACCAAAGAGGACCCTCCCTCACAAACTGCTGAAGTCTCTGCAGTTCCACTGATCACTCAGGACTTCTTGGCTCAATTCCTAAATGACATTAAGCAAGAAATTGGCTCCTTAAAGACAGATTTCAAAAGCAGTATGCAAGGCCTTTGTAGGGATATCGTGGAGGTGGACACATGTGTTGATGATCTAGAGCGCACTATGGACTCTCGCACTGAAAAAGACCAAGAGATGCTAATGCGCCATGTCATTGCCCAGGAAGACCAACAGATTGAGCTCTATGCTAAACAAGAAGACTTAGAAAAGTGCAGCCGCAGAAATGATATTCGCATTCGGGGTGTCCCCCGAGGCCTTCAGGAGGACCTGCTCCACACTATCAAAGGTGGTGCAGGGGACTGGCCACTGATTCTAAGCCAAGCTCATCACGTCTCTCTCATGACATGACAGGCAGACCTGATGCCACCCCGGACATCTTAACAAGTGCACTTTTTCTGAGACAAAGATGCAATCTTGATAGCGGACCTGAGCAAGCCTGACTTGGTCTTCCGATTGCCATACTCTACAGATCTTTCAAGACCTCTCGCCAATAACGCTTAAAAAAGAAGAGACTTCAGGCTGGTAACAGAGAAACTCCAGGAGATGAACATTAAATACCAGTGGACTCACCCTTTCAGTCTGCTTTTCCAGTTGAATGGCAGACAACATCATGTACATTAATTAACTAAAAGCAAGCGCCTACTGGGCCTACCGGAGGGATCTTCAGATCAGGGATCCCAAATAGCTCTCTCAGAGGACAGAGACTGATGACGCCTTACTTGGAACATGGTGGACAGAAGAGGTGGAGATTGTCTAGGTAAGGTGAAGGCCCTACAAGAGGCAAAGGATTACACCATTTCCCACCTACAAAATATGAAGCAGGAATCTTCTCAACATTCTGGCCGGGACAGTCAACTGTTGCCAAAGTGGGCTTTATCAGACCTGCACTTGCTAACCAGAGCCCATGTTGTTTTCTTTTTTTACTTCTCTCCTTAGCAGGGCCTTTCCTGTGCTACTTTTTGTAGTATTTTGGACTATGAAGTCGAAATATTTTAGTAGAATCAATTCTCTTGTTCTCCTGCCTGGTCTCCCTCCCTTATTTGAGCATTTCTCCTCCTGAGGCGACCCCTCTGTGAATCTCGAGGAAACCCTCCTCAGTCCGAGGATCGAGAGCGACACAAGGTTGGGCTCAGTTGATCCATTTGTTCTCCCTTGGTTATTAATCCGCTTTCCTCGCTGTGTCCCTCGGGTACTTGGGCGAGGGAACTCTACTTGGAGGGTGCTGCTCCCACTGATATTACTGTAAGACAAGTACTGACCTGATACTAATACATCCCCCTCTTTCCTGACTAACCTCCCATGAGGACCCTGAATAGGAATAAGCTATTTTCCCTAAATGTGAAGGGGCTTAACTCCCCCAATAAGCACAAACAGGTGTGGCGCTATCTCCTCCAGTAAGACCGAGACATTATCTTCTTACAGCTTCTTTGCTCAGAGATGACTATCACTGCTTGTCTCACCCCAAATATCCACCCCAATATTGGGCACACACTCAGACTAAAACATTGGGGGTGGGCACCCTGTTCAGGCAGGGTTTTATAACTGCACTGACGAGTAGTCAGTGATCCAGGGTGGGGGGTTGTTGTCCCCTTTTAATAGAAAGTGGACAACACACTACCCTGTCCTTCCTTAACTTGTATTCCCCGAACCAAACCCAAGACTCATTCCATCATATGATTCTTAAAAACCAACTTAGTCTGACCCGAGGTGAGGTTGTATTGGGAAGTGATTTTAATTTGGTATGGGACCCAGTGCTTAATAGGAGCTCTGGCCATTTTCAAGGTATGGGGGCCATGTCGGCTCAACTCGAGAAGGAAATCACAGACTCAGGTTTACTAGATGCTTGGCACCTCCAACCTCATATACTGCATGACCTAGTAGATAGAGCCACTAACAATGACACGATCCAAGAATATTTCAAACTCAATGCTTTACCTGCTACCCCTACTCATATGCTGTGGGACAGATTTAAAGCAACAAATCGGAGCGTCATTACCTCCAAAGCAATAGCACCTGGAGGGTACAGATAAGCTGACACCCTCACAGTGTACTAAACAACAACTTGGCGCTGTTATGAGGACAACTACTGACACACAGAGTCAATAGGGCGGAACATTTGCGTTTTGGCTGCCAAACAATGGTATTATGTTGGGAGATAAGGTTAGTACCCTGCTTGCCCGGCGCCTTCGGCATCAACATTCTCACTCTCACATTGCTAAGCTTCACACAGTGTGCTCAGGATACACAATTAGAGAAACTGACAAGCAGGTGGACTTTCAAGACTATTAACATGCCCTCTGCGCCAGTGGGGAGGAAGATCCAGTGGCTATTGAGGCTTATCAACAGAAGTGCCCATGGATACCCTTGGACTCCCAGCTCACTCAAGACTTGAAAACGCCTTTCACAGCATCTGAACTTAAAAAAGCTGTTGGGGGACTGTCAGTAGGGAAGATCCCGGATGGCCTGCTGGTCTCCGTTTTCAAGATGATCTTCCCATCTTTGAAAGAACACCTGCTAACACTTTTTAATTCTTTCACCCACACTACGATGTCTGAAATATCAATCATTCTAAAGCCTGTCAAGGACCCCGCTCAATGCTCCTCCTACAGGCCTATTGCCCTATTGAACACTGATGCTAAGATGTATACCAAAATACTGGCCAATTGCTTGCAATCCCTTCTTCCGGGTTTGATTTACCCTGATCAGTTGGGCTTTTTACAACACCGATAAGACCTTGATAACACCAGGTGCCTTGCCCACCTGATAGAAAAGGCTGATATGCATAACATTCCTGTCCTTAGACACACAGAAGGTGTTTGACAGGGTCAGCTGGAACTTCTTACACACTGTCCTCACAAAAATTGGGTTGGGACCTGTCATGATTAGCAAAATGATTTCCTCTTACACCACCCTGACTGGTACCATATGAGTGAATGGCCACTCTACTGCCTCTATCCTGATACAGCGAGGTACTCACCAGGGTTGTCTCTTGTCCCCTCTTCTTTTTGCCCTAGTTGTGGAGCCCCTGGCAATTCGCCTTCGCCAGACTTTGGACATCATGGGCATTCCCCTTGGTGGGTGGGACCATAAAGTGCTGCTCTATGCAGATGATCTCTTACTGACTGACTAAATCTATGTCCATCCTGTCTGCCGAGTCCACAAGCTGCAAGAGTTTGAACTTGCCTCAGTGTATAAAATCAACATGTCCATTTCAGAGGACTTGCGCAGACAGAAATTGTTATACATCTCTCGGTTGGAACGGGTCAAAATGGTCAAAATGAAAATTCTTCCGTACCAGATGAAGTGGGGATTGGAGGGCGACACAGACATCACACAGAAACAGTAGGAGCTTTTAGGGCAGGAGATCTCCAAGATGCATTGCAGCATCCTACACCAGGAATCTGCCAACAAACAAATGTTCCGGTGGTATTACACTGTGGTCCGTCTGCACTCTATGTTACCCACAACTCCTACTACTAGCTGGAAATGTGGGGCTCAAGATGGTACCTTTAAACACATTTGGTGGGTGTGCACACAACTCACTCCTTCTGAAAGAAGTCTTAAGCCATATTAAAAACACCCTGGGGCTCCCTATCCCAGCATATTACTGAACAAGGGGGGAGGGGATGTGGTCCGTCGGCTAGACTGCCGACTCTGGTGCTGGAAACCAGGGTTCGAGCCTCGGGGTCGCGTCCACATCCTGTGATTCTGGGCAAATCACATAATCTCCCTGTGCCTTAATGTGTAATGTAAATATGTTGCTCATGTAAAGCGCTCCAATACCTTCGGGTCGAGTTCGCGCTATATAAATATGCAAAAAAAGCACACCTGAACACACTTGAGGCACAATCTCATGCTGATTGGTACCTAATCCGTCATATGACGGGTGCAACCAAACAAGTGATATTCCTGGCTTGGAGGTTTCCTACTCCCCCTCCTATCGCTTCCTGGTTCACTAGGTTTTGAGATACGATAGTGCTGGAGCATTTATCGCACAAGCTCTTTATTCACAGATAAGAAATTCATGCAACTATGGAAAACCTTCCTTGACCATTTCTCACAATTAGAGCATCTTTGTTTTCAATCACCTAAGGTGCATGCTCTTAAACTCTTTGATTGATCCTCTGGTCTAGTGGTCGCTCCTTTTTGTTGATCTCTGCACTCACTATTGATAGGAATTTCCATCACTGCCCAGGCATCCCCACATTATAGCACCTCTTTCCTTTGGCCTCTGTTCCCCGTACCTAGTCTTGCCTCTAATTCCTCTACAACTGGCAGTGAGGTCCTCCCCTTATATTCAGCAACAGCAGATTACTTCTCCCTTTCATGTTCTTTGTTGGGTTTGTTGTAATTTCATTTATAGGACAGTTACAGCCTAGAGCGCTGTCATAGATCCAACATGGACAGAGTTATTTGCCTATGACCCCATTTAATATGGGATTTCTTCCCAAACATATTTTAAACAAGATTTCTTTGTTTCCAGTTGTGCTCATTGTGGGGAATTCATGGTCTGCATTACTTTTTAACTGTTGATATATGATGAGACTTCAGTGGGGCTCACCTCAAGTTTTACATTGATTTCCCTCAAATGACATGTTTGGATTGCATTGACTCTTTGCCTTCAACTTCTCGTGATAACTAGGTTTTTTGCAGCTCTCTTTTGCTGTACTGTGGTCTATTTACATGAGCTCTTTTCCATTTTATGTATGCATATGACTCTGCACACTCTAATATATGGTTGGTACTTGTACTTACTGTTTTTGAAATTCAATAAACCTATTCTGTGTAAAAACATCAATCTGGCTGCAGCATTCTGGACTAGCTGCAATCTGTGCAACAGATATGCTGGCAAGACCATGAACAGGGCAACCCTAAAAGTGTTACCCATCAGGTTAAGTGGCTGTTAAGCGAGGAAGCCTCTCTGTCTTATGTACCTTTGTTTTGGATCTTCCCAAGCAGGGAGTTTCTAGCTGACCCACATTCCTGTTGATACCAGTGTACAAAGACTGTGGCTTGGCGAGTTTGAAGCGAATACAGAAAGGACAGGAACTACTTGAAACCAGAGCTGGGCTAGTGGAATACACAAACTCCATTTGCAAACTTGGTGTAAGTATGAGGCAGACACCACGGGCCCGATTCACAGAACTAACTTGAGACAAAATCCTTCACAGAAGGCACTTACTCATTTCGGTATTCACAGAAGTTAGGAGTCCTAACTTTAGGACTCCTAAATGCCTTCTGTGAATACCGAAAGTCTTAAAATTAGGATTTTTCTCAGTTTAGTAGTAGTATAGTTAGGACTCCTAACTTTAGGACTCCTGAATGCCTTCTGTGAATACCGAAAGCCTTAAAATTAGGATTTTTCTCAGTTTAGTAGTAGTATAGTTAGGACTCCTAACTTTCGGCCTCCTAAATGCCTTCTGTGAACACCAAAAGTCTTAAAATTAGGATTTTTCTCAATTTAGTAGTAGTAAAGTTAGGACTCCTAACTTTAGGACTCCTAAATGCCTTCTGTGAATACCGAAAGCCTTAAAATTAGGATTTTTCTCAGTTTAGTAGTAGTAAAGTTAGGAGTCCTAACTTTAGGACTCCTAAACTGAAAAAAATCCTAATTTTAAGACTTTCGGTATTCACAGAAGGCATTTAAGAGTCCTAAAGTTAGGACTCCTAACTTCTGTGAATAAGTGTCTTCTGTGAATACCAAAATGAGTAAGTGCATTCTGTGAATACGAAAATGGTAGTAAGTTTAGGATTTTGTCTTAAGTTAGTTCTGTGAATCGGGCCCAACCAGTCTATGTGCCAAAATTTCACAGTAACCAGCAACAGGAGTCCCACATCAATAGCGACTGACAAATCCTTTTGTATTCGAGGATTGGGGTCGCTAACTGCCAACTCCCCTTTGCCAGGTTCAGAAACCAGAACCTGGAAGTTCTGCATCCTGCTATGAAGAGCTATTTTAGACTGGCTCAAGGAACGAAGTCTGCTGACTGCTGGGAAGAGGTGCTAGTGGTACCTTTGTACAAGGAGAAGGTTAGTAGGTTGCCTAGAGGAAGTGAATTGCAAGGAGCTCCACCTGGGTTATTTTGTTGACTGTACTGTGTACCTGTGTGGAAAAGGGGTCACTGATGGTGAAAGTGCTCCTGGAAGATAGACTTCTTACTAACAGTGCCAGGAGGGCTAAGTGATGTGGAAAACCGACATCACAATCAGCAATTTCTTAAGCAGCCCCTGGGAAGGCTTAGTGTTACAGAAGATCAATACTGTGACTGGCAGGACTTGAAAGGAGCACCTGTGATAGCTCGCACTGCAACAAATCAAAACCACTTTCGGTGGCTGGGCTCGTTATTTGTTTGGCTGGTGGGCCTGAACATTTTGCCCAAAGATCATCCTACAGTGACTTCCCTCTTGCTCAACTGACAAGAGTGAGTGTGTCCCCTTGTTACCTGTGCCTGCACTGTCTCACTGCCTCTGGCCTCGTGGTGGGCATCTATATACACCTGCACAGCAGAGGAGCAGCTCAGAAGACTGTTGGGTCGGGCCAAAGCTCCACTCAGGAAAGAGTGTGAACGCACATGATCATGAGCAGTGCCTAGGTCCACAGCCAATATTACATTGCAAGGAGTGGCCAGACACCGATCCCATCAAGGAACTGTGCACAATCAAGTCTACCTAGCATTATATAAGTCTTATAAACACCGGAGTGCCTACAAGACGTGGATGTGCGATAACCACTGCCTAGTCTATAGCCAATGCCTGGGGAAAGTAAAAGGGAAATGTATCCTGAGTTTGAGGCCTCCTGAATGTCACTTTTGCACCCTGATCTTGTTAAGGAACCTAGGAGCAATAACCAATCAACATCATTCTGCAGGGGCCTTGATTAAATTGCTTTTTCTTCTTGAGTAAGAACACTTGCTGAACAATGGTTTATTGATCACTACTATATATCTAATTGAGTTCTGAGTCCATCCCCACACCACCCCTCCGATTATTCATTCTTTAAATTTGCTACCTTGAGGGTCAAGTGTTAAATAGTTGCTTTTGGTGCCATGTTTTGGGTTCAAGTGTAAAGTAAATTCCCAGGACATCAGTGGTACAAGGCTCTAATTGTTATAATATCAGCCGACTAATCCCTTATTTCACTGGTAAAACTTCTCAAACACCCATTTTACATTTGGTGGGCTGGCTGCCATGAGGCAGGTGTAGCACAGGCCTGTCATATTCAATATTTTCTGCCTTTTTTTCCCCAGAAGCAAGTCCTGCCTCCCTAGCAATAGTAGCCTCTGTGGGAGGGGGGGGGGGTGAAGAATGATAGTCTGCCCTGCTATTGCAGCATGGCAGACTTGCAGTTACTCAATTCCTTTGAAGAGGAAAGACCTCCAAAGCAGGGGTCTCTCTTTAGAAATTCAACCATCCATTTACATTTATATTGGACAGAAATATTTACAGCAATGATTCCCTGTGCAAAATTTCAGCATGGGTTTTGAGCTGTTTCTGGAAACTCCAAAGGAACTTTTTCATTGCAAAACAACAGTGAGGCATGGGTGTAATGCAGGCCCCTGCAGCCTCTGCAGAGAAGGTGAACCCCAACACTTCAGTGGGCCCACATGCCTTCCGAGGGCACCCATTTAGCCCAAGACCAATTACTATTTGTTAGATATGGAAAACTCAAGGGCTCCTCATCACATTCTACAGGCCGGGCCATTATTGTGTGTTACGCCATGGCAGTGAGCTGTGAAAGAAAGGAAAGGGGTGATAACATCTCTTGACAGAAAGTAACCCTTATGAATTTCAAAAGTTGGCGTCAAGACTCTGCGCAATTTACCCCTGCTAACCAGTGCTAAAGTGCTTTCTCCCTAGATAAGACGCAACTGGCTGACACCTGATTGGCACTTTTAATGTACTTGTAAGTCCCTAGTAAAGTGGTACTACGTGTACCCAGGGCCTGTGAATTAAATACTTCTAGTGGGCCTCCAGCACTCATTGTGCCACCCACTAAATGTGCCCCTTAAAACCTCTGGACATTACAGAAGAAGGAATGACTTGTTCCCCAGAGGATTGCCCTGCTGCTTGAGGCTGCTTTGTTCTTCAAAGAACTGCCCTACTGCTACCAGTGTACTGCTATGCTGCTTGAAGATTGCTTTGTTCCCCAGAGGAGTGTCCTGCTGCTTGAAACCTACCTTGTTCCCCAGAGAACTGCCCTCCTGCTTGAGGCTTGCCCTGCTCTCTGTGAATGAAGACTGGACCTGCTCCCTTCATCCCAGGCTAATTGAGTGGCTCCAAGGGCCACTTGGCTGACCTCCTGTTCTGAGCTACAGGGACATACCAAGCTCCAGAGGCCTCCCTTCAACTGTCCAGGTGACCTGCTGCAACTGAACCTGCCTGGACCTGCAACTGGACCTGACTGAGCCCTGCTGTCCTCTGCTAGACGGTGTCTCTGATCCCAAGAGGTGCCTCCCCTGGTCCTGGACACTTGCCTGCAATCAGAGTGCACTCCTCTACAAGAAAAGGCGAAATTCTGAAGTTCTGGACTCTTTGCTTTGGACTTTGATAAGGTAACTGTTGGGCTACGCCCTCTCTGCAGAGTCACCGACTGCACTCATTTTCATTGATTTTTAGGACTCTGTGCACCTTACCACTACTAACCATCACGAAAGTGCTTGTGGTCTCTCCTTTAAACATAGTATGATTGGTGTACACCCAATTGTCACCTTTAATTTACTTTTAAGTCCCTATTAAGTGGTACTACATGTACTCAGGGCCTGTACACTAAATGCTACTAGTGGAACTGCAGCAATTATTGTGCCTCCCACTTAAGTAGCTTTTAAAAACATTTCTCAGGCCTGCCATTAAAGCCTAGGTGCTGTTCTAGACTGTCATTTCGACTTGGCAAAATAAACCTTTTGCCAAGCCTAAACCTTCCTTTTTAATACATATGTCATCCCTAGGGTAGCCCTAAACAACCCATAGGGCAGGGTGTATTGTATTTCAAAAGTTGGACATGTACTTTCACGTTATACATGACCTGGTAGTAAAAAACTTTTGAATTTGTTTTTCACGACTTCAAGGCCTGACTCTCCCTTAGGATAACAATGAGTGACCTTATTACATTTACTTTTGTTTGGCAAAAGGTAGAAATTTCATGTTTGGTCTTAAAGGAATTGTAAATATATAACCCTCCTTATGGTAAAGTTAGATTTTATATCACAATTCTGAAAATGCCATTTCTTGAAAGTTGGCATTTTCTTGTCCTAACTATTTGGTGCCTGAAGCCTGTGTTGGGTCACATGACTAAAAGTAGTTTGCAGTTGACCTTTTTGTATTCTTCCCAGACAATATCACAAAGGGAGACTGAATGTTGGCAGGATTGGCCATCCTGACCTGATGGAGGGGGGGGGGGGCGAGCTGTCACTTATCACACTTGCACTTCAAAGAAGCTGCTTCAGGACACACACAAAGAACTTCACACTAGCCTTTCATGACTCCAGACATTCTATGACCAGGGCAGGGTGGAAGGAAATTCCTGAAACAGGTTTGGAGGGGGGGGGGAGCCTGGAAGTTTCTCCCACTCAAAAGCTGGCACCAGTTATAAATATTGGACCCTCAGACCAAATCTTCAGTGCACTCCTGGACCTGTGGATGCTACAGAAGGACTGCCCTGCTGCCCGACGCCTGCCCTGATAACGGAGAAAAAGACTGGACCTGCTCTCTTCATCCTAGGCTACCTGAAATGACTCCAACGTTCTTCTGACTGACTTCCTGTTCAGAGCTACAGGTCATAAAAAGCTCCAGAGGCCTCCCTAAGACTGCCCAGCTGATCTGCTGCAGTTGGATCTTCCTGGTACAACTGGACCTGCCTGAGCACTTCTAGCCTCTGCTAAAGTGAGCTACTTATCCCCAAGAGGCACCTCCCCAGGTGCTGCCCTTAGTTGACTCCTCTGAAGAAAAGGGATAACTCCTAAAGTTTTGGGCTTTTCGTAACCACAAATGGGCCCATTCTCAACAAGATCTTGTTGAACATGACAACTGCCAAAGCGAAGCTCCTGTGAACCCAACTCCTCGTGCTACAGTGACCACCAGTTACAACCAGCAACACGAGATCAGCACTTCCGCGCTGCAGCATCGACAGCCTGCAGTGACCAGCAACTCGAAGCTCCAGCAATCAACGTCCGTCACGCCCAACCAGATATTTGCACTACAGCGATGACCATCCACGACACCCGGCCTGCTCTTCACGCTACAGTGACGACTATCCAACACTCTCTCAGATCCTTGCAGCCTCTCCCACTACGAACGTGACTTTTCGCGCCGTACTTTGAGAAGGTAAACTTTTTTCAGCTGGACTAACCTGCATCGTGGTTGGCCTGAACTTGTGACTGTCCCCTCATCTGGCATGACCAGATGAATGCGAGTGGCCCTTGGTGCTTTTAGGTGCTATATCTTATTACATTTTGAAACTGCATATCTCTGGTTCTACTGATTCGATTTTAGTCATTTTGGTATAAGATAGTTTATTAAATTTATCTCTGTTTTTCGAAATTGGTGTGGGATTTTTCCTGCGTTGGGTTTTCACTTTATTACTGTTTGTCTGCTACATAAACACATTGCCTCTAAGTCAAGCCTGTCTGCTTTTGTGCCAAGCCACCACAGGGTGAAGCACAGGTTAATATAGCAACTTTTATAGTTCATCCTCACAAAAAGTATGGCTGTTGCTTGAGAAAGGCTCACACCACCTCAACCAACAACCTAATTTCCCACAGCAACATTTTCGGGGGATTTACCTGGTCCCTGTATCCGGCCCATGCTTTATTGCAGTCAGCCTGAAATTGTGAGTTTCTAAACTGGCTTGGGATTTTTCTTATGCTGTGCTTTCACTTTATTACTGTTTGTGTGCTGCATAAATACTTCACACAGTACCTCCAATCAAAGCCTGACTGCTTTTGTGCCAAGCTACCACAGGGTTAAGCACAGGTTAATTTAGTGACTCTTGTGGTTCTCCAGGACAAGGATTATGGTTGCGGCTTGAGTAGGGTTTTCACCCCCCTCAACCAATACCCTGATTTCTTGCAGGGTGTATTTAGGGTGTTCCTTCCAAATTGTGATTCGAAATGACATATGTTAATGGTTTGCGACTACAAGTTTGGGTGCATACTACTGCTAGGTTACCGGCTCCTCAAATGAGGTGGTAACCCATTCTCAAAGGGGACCAAGTCCCCTTGGAACTCCTTTACATTAATTAATTCACAAAATCAGAATCAATTCGCAAAAAGTCAGTGACCAATGTGCACCCACTTTTTTCAAATCAATTCTATGTACATCTGGTCCTAATGTAGCTGTCAAATGCATGCAAAAATGTGTTTAGCTGGATGCATTTTATGGTGGTTGCCGGTATTTGTCCCAGGTGCTACTTATTCCCAGCATTCATTTCACATATCGCTAGTGATAATGTATTGCCCATTGCATGAGCAGGCCCAAGATGTTACATTTGTAGCTAGGAATCGACCTCTACGTGACAAGGCAGGTGGCCTGTGCACTCACTGGCGTTCTGAATGTGACTAAACTATTATAAA
The DNA here is from genome assembly GCF_964204655.1 of Triturus cristatus. Taxonomy (NCBI): domain Eukaryota; kingdom Metazoa; phylum Chordata; class Amphibia; order Caudata; family Salamandridae; genus Triturus; species Triturus cristatus. The sequence goes on along the minus strand of NC_140588.1, from coordinate 310,689,503 downwards.
TGGAAAGGAAACTAGAACAGCCTATCAGGAAGCAGCAGAGCATGTTCTTTCCCAGAGTTCAACTGTGCAACGCATAAAGAAGACATTCTTAAATGTCCATGAATTTCCCTTGAATCGCTAGAAATTGTTAATTACTGGTAATTGAAGCCCATTTGTCTTCCGCACAGTGATTGCCCTTAGGTGTGTTTGATCTGCTGATTTTGAAAACAATTACTCTCCTTCCTGTTTCAGCCTCAGAAGTGTAGAGATAAGGTGCAAATGGAAGCATCTTTCATGGAGGTATCTGAGTTGAAAATTAAACTTTTAAAATGAGAATGGCTAAAAACTTTCCCAGATAACGTATGAATGACAATGAGAAAGCAGATCATGGCGCCAACATCTCAAGAAACTTACCTCAACTGCCAAGTTACTTGTACAGGAAAGGTTAGCACAACTTATTTTGGAAGCTGTGAGACCTTTGATTTGTTAATTATGAAAACTTTACGGCCTCATTTCTTCATACCTGCCAACTTACAAATTAATGCCACCATGTGAGGAGGGGGCTGGGCCTTGAAGGGGCGGGGTATCACGCCCAGAGCTATGTAAGAGGCTCCCTCATCAAGCCCCCCGCCCCCACGCCTCTCCTGGAAAAATAAAAGCAAAGGGTCATTGGAGGTGACACTGATGTCCTGGGTTGTTTTCACATCTTTGAATGGACAACAGCTGCTAAAAGCCTCCGGAAACGAGCTGAAAATCCACTGTTTACACTGGTTTTCAGCTCGTTTTTCCTTCCACTGTGTGATTTTGGCTCATCACCAGGTGACCATGTGAACGGAGATTACATCTTGTGACACACGGTGGCACCGTGCGAGTTGGCAGGCATGTTACTTGTTAGCCTGTGCAGGTTGTCCTATTTTCACATGCCTGGAGTCACAGATACAATTTCCATTTAATTCCGGGGATGCAGCATTTAACTAGTAGTCCAGGTTGAGCCATGGAATTCTGTGAGTAATGAATAATAACCAGAGTAAACGATAATTCTGGGTCTGATTCCCTGTTCATTCCTCATCGTTCTCTTTATTTCTCCCCAGAAAAATGACAGGTCTGTGGTGTTTCCACAGATCTTATTGTTGTTGTTTCCTGTGGGAATAGTATCTCTGTTATTGGCCCTATTATGCATTCCATTGTATTAGTAATGACATCCATATTGTTTTTAGTAGACCTTTCGCACAGTTTAGCTGTTAGAAGCCTAACGTAGGTTGCCCCCCTGTGGGTATAGGTTTTACAACCTTCAGCTTTTGCGGGGATTCTGCTCATGCACAGAACTATGCACAGGAAACCAGGACCTCAGTGAAATGTGGTGTACCAAAAACCTCACCTCAGTACCCAGAACCCCTAGCATCAGTGTCTCATTCCTTCTCCGTATCCGCTACCAATGATTAGACAACCCAGAACAAGCGACTTAGAGTACGCTCAGGAATGATGGGAATCAGAAACACCTTTTCGTTATTATTCTCATATTAGTCCACAACAAGAGTAATCAGAGACACGGAAAAGTTTAAAATGTTTATTTTTGACTACGTGCTCTAAGGTGCAGTACTTTGGCTAACATAAGCAGACAAATGATTAAAAATAAAACCATCAGCATTGTTACAATACCATAGAAAATTATGGGAGAAATCATATTAAAAATGATAGTGGAAAACAAGTCCTATAATACTTTGTGAACCACCCTCCCATGGCTAGTAAACTAGTTTTATAAACTAATAGAAGGTCTCTAGGTTTGAATGGGGAAACCCATACCTCAAAGATCAGCTTAGGTGAAACACATCACAGGATAAGCTCTGCTCTCTGTGTCTGGAAAGGTTTTCTCCAAGTGTCTGTATCATGCATGCAAATGCAATATTAAAGGCACCCGAGTTTCAGATATTTGCAGCTGTGTGCTTGTTGTGTCTAGAGCATGGGCCGATCAACCTGAATTCAACAGCATATTATTTGACCTTGACGGCTTCTGCACACAGTGTTCAGACTAAGGTCGCGTTGCAGGTCTAGGGATGTGAACAACAGACCGTTCTCATGTGAAGAAAAAGCAAGCAAGCAGTTTCACTTGTAATAACAGCTACCTGTAGTGTTGTGTGCAAAAGCAGCAAAGTGGCTAGATGGCGTTTAACTTCTAAAGCGCTTATGCTAACATAGCAATGTGTGTACATATAACCCTGTCTCCACTACACCCTCCCTTGATCGGACCACAAACAGAATAGGGAAGCAATGTAGGAACGCAGAGTTCAAGTTCGAGTGAGAGAGAACCACGTCCATATATTGCCAATCCATATAATTGGTAGTGAAAGTTTGACAAATTTGTGGGGAAAATGTAAAAAATTAAAATGTCTCTCAGGGACGGTATAGAGCCCATCGTGGAGTAAAAAAAGAAAAATTAAAAAATTCAGATTTGGACATGCGTAAGATGGAAGATGGACAAGTGCCAAATTAATCCATCAACGTGTAGGCACAATACGTCGCAACAGCCTCCAAGAGGAAGTCATTGTAATGTTCAGTAAATGAGTCAGCCATCCAGTAAAGTAAAGGAACATACATGTTCTTCGACAATCGGAGCCTCTAGCACCATCAAAGGACAACTTGCGGGTTCTTCAAGATAACTTTGCATCAGGAAGTCGAGGGCTGCAGCATATATATCCCAATTCCCTAGGATTCCGTGCGCTGCTCCACAGGCCATAATCCCGATACCAGAACAGTCCAACTCATGAGCCACTAAGGGACTCATTAGTCGATCATAATCCGGGGCAGGAGACGCCGTGTTCGACAGGCACAAATCCAGAGCCCATTCAAATGGACAATCTAGGCAATGGAAAACAGTTTGCACGCAAGTATAGTATGAGAACCGGAAGGATAATCCATAGGCTACGCTCAAAGTGACCAGTGGTTGTGTTCCATAATATTCAAGCCTCCGGTTGCGCAGTTGAAGCAGCCGGGGCAGGCTGTCATGTGGTACAGATCGTGCAGCCTTTGCGGGGCAAGCAAACCAACAGCAGCACACCAGCAGTCAAGGCGAGAATTAACGGAAGCCCGCCGAAGATGCTGGAAAAAATAGAATGAAAAAATGCCGGTATCACACCAAATATTGTTTGGAAGGAGGTCACAAGGCCGGAGCCCACAACTTTGAAAAAATGCACCAGGTTCCAGAGCCACCCATGCCGCAGAAGAGCACCGAAATGAAAGGGGAGATCAGTATTTAACAGCGCATGCACCTCGGTGCGGGTGTTTGCTACATGAAGGACAAATGTTTCACGGGAGGAAGTCAGGGCGACTTCTTTTTGAGACAATAGAGCATTTATTCTGCTCATCTTATTGAACTCTGCTTTCAAGGTTGGTATGGAAAGCCAGATGGATACATCCAGTCTCCCATGCGGGGTGGGAAAAGGACATTCTTACAACAGACTACTCGTTGTGAGACAGTTACAATGTATGGAATTCCTACCCGCATCCCGCAGCATGCCTCATTATTCAAAAGCAAACAACTACCGTTAGATAATAATGTGAAAGTGGGTGTAATCGCCGGCACAGGATTTCCCTTCAGAATGCAAGCTAAATTCGGTGTGTGAACGTTGCATGCGCCATGCAATTGACTACTGAGTGATCAGGTGTGGAAGTGCATTCCTCTCCTTTTAAATAAACCTCTTTACCCTCTGTATATAAATGGGAGTGACCAAACTTCATGCAGAAAAGCGGTACCCAATGGTTCATACCTGCCTAAGGCATAGAGTTTCATACATGAACTGAATTTAAACAATGGAAACGGTAAAGTGATCAATCCATGGATAAGCCACACAGCCGAGTTTGATTCGTCCACAGAGAATTGTAAAGGTTCCAACTTTTCAACATGCAATAATGAATATGTCGCATCCTTCATGGACATGAACTGTTGTTTATCAGTCAGATTAAACTGCAGCAATAAAGATGATGTGTTCAGGTAGTCCCGGGGAACTTTCCCAGCCTTCAATGTTTGTAAAGTCCATGCAAACTGCATTATAGAATGCAATTGATTTTGACCATGGTATAAAACAGACATATCATCCTGTACAATATCCACAACAGATGAAACAGATGAAACAATATTATCTAATGTGTAAATTCTGAAAGAAAGGGTGTTAATGCTATTATCAATGACAGCAAGCACTTTTTCCAAATTTGCTTGATCAATAGCTCTTAATCTAGAAGCAGCTTCAATTTGCGATAATTTCCAAACTTCGTTGTAAACAGCATACACCCATCATTTGGACCTGCCACCCACAGGGCCCTTAACAAAATCATTCAAATCTACTTTGTCATTCAATTTGGATAAATGAAGTTTAACAGTTGCCAAGGTGGAATGTTGCAGCCAGATTTGACATCACTTTCTGACAGAATAGGTAGTAACAGAATGGGAAGATTCAAATCGGGGGTCCACCCTAACCTGTGTATAATCGGGGAGCAAACCCAGAAAACAATGTTGACAGGAATCTGAACTTTTCTGCCATATTAACCATCCTTCAGGATCTAAGTTGGGAGGAGGAGCAAGATGGCGGATGGAAGCCGCAACGGAGCGCAGCCGTGTGGAGGTTCTCCCCGCACCTATGATTGAATGCTGATCGAGATAAGCGCCTATGCTTCAGCAGGACCCTGATAATAAGTGCGCTAATCCGCCGTTATCAAGCGTTTGAGAGCCCCGCTGTAAATTGGAAAAAAAAGAAGACGAATGTGGCGGCCTTTTTTGGCCAAGATCGGGCGCTTACTGTGGGCGTCTCGGCTGGCTACCTGGAGATTGGTGGGCCAGTCGGTGCTTGAGTGGTCGGGTCTGCTCCTGGTAGTGACTCCAGCAGTGGCTCAAGTGTCTGAAGCCAAGAGAGGTATGGCGCTGCCAAAAACTGCCCAGAGGAACACACGCGCTGGTAAAACAGCTGCTGCAGGGGAAGCGGTCACGTCGAACGGTGGGAGTACGGTGGAGAAAGCCAACGTGATTATTGGTAAGCTGCTCTAGTGCCTGCTGCGTTCAGGGAAAGCTGCAGAACTTCTTGCTGGCAGTCTGGACAGGGGCGATGTAACCGGTAACAAAATTGCTGAAGTCTTGCTCGCAGCGGTACCAGATCGCAACAGTGTTGCAGCCGATACTGCCCCAGCGGGGGTTGGTACTGTCAATTGTAGCAACGCAAGCACTAGAGAAGGGAGTGGAGATGGAGGGGTATTGTCCCCAGCCCTCACGCCAAACCAGCCAGTAATTGGCCTCGAAGTGCCTGGCAGGAGCCCACCTAATGCACCTAAGGCACCTAATGCACCTAATGCATCTAATGCACCGTCGGCGAACTTTAATCAATCAAACCCGATGAATTACTCAGTGGTGGCGGCGAGAGTTGACAAGGTGACGGAACCAGGCACAAAAGTTTGTGATACTATAGATGTCACTATGGAGGAAGAAAGCGAAGAGCTTGGCTCATACGATGACATTGAAGAACTAGTAGAGCCCTCCACACAGGCTTCTACTGATATAGTAAAGCACCTGTGGGTAGGAAAGGGAAGGCTAAAAATAAAACAAAAAAGTCACTCGCTGGGCAGAGCGTGGCATCTCCACGTGGAAAAGTTATTTCAGACAATAGCCCTCTACGGAAATGGGTGCAAGCGAAAGGAGGGGTCAAGTCTATGGCATCACCGATTTCGGGCAACAGCCCCGCTGAGAGTAATCTAATCAAGGCTCACCCGGTGTCTACAGCAGGGGATAGTTCTAAGCTGGTGTCCCCTGATGGGGTGCAACCTGTACTTTCAGGTTCCAGAGCCGCCTATGCCGCAGATGCCACCCATGCTACCCATGCAGCGGGTCAACTAAGGGATAGAGCAACAAGTAGCCAAGAAGCTACAACACCTTCACTTTTTTTGATTCTACAGTCTTTGAATGAGCAAAGACAAGAAGCTCAACAGCATTACATGCAGGTCCGAGAAGACAACAATAGAATGCAAAGTCTCTACAGGAGATGGCAGATAAATTCGGGGGGCTAACTCGAGATATCTCGGAGTTGCAACAGAGGGTTGCAGACACTGAAGAACTATCCGCACTTACAGATGTTCTCGCACAGAAGCATGAGGCTCAGATCTCAGGCATACAAACTAAGCTGGAGGACATGGAAAACCGCCAACGCCGTCAAAATCTCAGACTTTTTGGTATCCCAGAAGGTGCAGAAGGGGCGGATCCTAGGGCTTATATGGTTCAACTGCTTCAGAAGGCTTTCCCCGATCTGTCCGTTTGGGATTGGGACTCTCAGTTGCAAAGGGTCCATAGAGTACCATTAGTCCAGAGGAATAAGGGGGGTCAATATCCTTGCCCATTCTTGATCTTTCTTGAAAACTTTCTGTTGAGACAGGCTGCTGCACTGAAAGCCCGACCTAATTCTCCAGTAACAGTTGAAGCAGTTACTTTCTTTGTAAGATCGGACTTAAGCATGGCTACAATGGACAGACGTTGGAATTTGCGCCAATTCATAGATCCGATAAAAGCCCTTGGTGCTCAAGCCTTTTTGCAAGAACCCGCATGGCTAAAACTCTTTAAAGATGGACGTACCTATTTCTTTACTGAAGAAAAGGAAACTGGACAGGCAGTGGCTAAGTGGCAAGCAGAAGTTGCGGAGAAGATACAGAAAAAGGGTTTATAATGTTTCTGGACATGGATCAAAAGCTTAATGGGTGTGCAGGGTTTTTGCTTAATCTAGCTGGTTGTATCTGTCTGGTGGTATCTAGCGGGCGACAATGTTTTTTTTCTTTATTTTTCGTTCTTTTTTTTCTATATATGCAGCTCTTGGGCTAGGCAGATAATCATTTCCACCCTAATCCTTTTTCAATTGTGTTTTTGAGTCCTGCTCATTTCTCTTTCTTACTTTAGTAGTGATAAGCTAGGCGCTATCTTAAAAGTTGCTGATGTAGAACAATGGGGTGTGGGGGTGACCTCTATGGCTGTGTCTCTGTAGGGCTGCCCAGTCAGCGGCAGCTGGTAAAGGGGAGAAGTGCTCTTCTATGGGACAGGGTGGGTATTGGTGTTTTGTTTGGGGTGGTAGTGGTAAGGGTGTTATAATGGGGCAAAAAAAGTATGTTGGGTGTAGGGTAAATGGAAGGTTTTCAGGTTTTTTCTTTTGGATTAGAAGGTGATATACTAAAAATTACTATGTTATAGTTGAATCTGGTGGTGGAAAAGGGGACTTATTTGAAAGGCAGAAATTTTATCATGAATTGGGTTAAATGTATGGCCTGGAATGTGGCTGGTCTCAGCAGCGCAACTAAGCGACAGTTAGTCTGTGAGGAGCTACGAATGTATCAGCCTCAACTGGTTATTTGAACAGAAACTCATTTCTGTTATAAAGATCGAAACATGTTAAAGCACTTAGGGTATGAATACCATTGTTTGTACTACTCAATCTGTATCTATGAAAGGAGCAGCCATTTTAAAAGATAAGAGGTTTAACTGCAGAGTGATTAAAACTCAATCAGACCAACGGGGGCACTGGGCACTGGCACAGTTTGAATTAAGGGGCAAAGAGTTCATGGCTTGCATAGTATATGGTCCTAATGTGGACGATCCTGCTATTTTTTAATATCTTAATTTGGAACTGCTAAACTGGGAGGGTGAAAGATTGATTATGGGAGACTTCAACTGTGTCATAGACTATGGCATAGACTCCACTGGAAAATGTCTCAATCTTAGAATTCTGAAGACTCGTGCTGCGATATTTCAAATGGAAAGGCTTCGGTCTGTTAAGGATGTATGGAGACAACTATACCCAACTGTACTGGGTTATACATTCTATTCCGCCCCCCACAAGTCGTATTCTAGGATAGACATGGCCTGGGTTTCGGACAGTTTAATTTCAGCATCAGATATAGAAATATGCCCTCGTGTTATTTCAGACCATAACCCCATTATTCTATCTTTTCAGGTTGAAGTTGAGAAGAGGGAAGTCAGGCCATTTTCTTTTCCTAGGTATCTGTTGTCGGACAGTGAATATCTTGCTAATGTGGCCCAGCAACTTGAGGAATTGTTTAGAGAAAACACAGGGACAGCATCCCCATTAATTGTTTGGGATACAATGAAAGCGTATGCCTGAGGTATCACACAAAAATACATCTTATCACAGAATAAAAAGCGCAAAGGGGAAATGGAGACACTGGTGAACACCCTGCGCACTATTGAGAAACAGCATGCTGAGGCAGTAAAGAAAGACCAGAGGATTCAAGATAGCCTGCTTCTGTCGTTAATAGATGCAAGAATATTAGTGAAGAAGTTCTTTAGGGACAAAATTGTGGCTAGCTATAGCAAACATCGTTTAGAACAATATGAATATGGGAAACATATAGGGCAAGTGCTGGCCTATCAGACAGCGGAGGCGAAGGCTAAAACTAGGATAAGCGCAATAAAGGGCGCAGATGGGCTTTTGCACACTGAACCTTCAGCCATTTTAGAACAATTCTTGTTGTTCTATCAACAGCTTTATTCACTTATGTGGACACCAAACCGAGATAAGATGCTACGATACCTCGATGACAGCTCTCTGCCAGTAGCAGATGCCGAGGAAGCTGCTATATTAGATGCAACAGTATCGGTAGAAGAAGTGGAGTTGGCGGTATCAGCACTGCCAATGGGGAAGGCGGCAGGAGATGACTCGATACCATTAGAATTTTATAAATCCTTTAAAAAGATTTTGCTCTTGCCCCTTAGTAGGGTAATACAACTGGTTTGCCATTTGCAGGCAGGTACCGGAATCGTGGTGCATGACACAGATTGTGTTTTTAAAAAAAAAAGGGTAAATCACCGACAGAATGCGGATCATATCGGCCAATTTCTCTTATCAACGCGGATGCTAAGATATTTTCAAAAGTCTTGGCGACCTGCCTGGCCCCGCTAATGCCGGGACTAGTTTCTGAAAGACAGCATGGATTTATCATGGGTAGGGATACTACTACCCATGTTAACATGGCTATTAGAGCGTTTGATTTCGCAGAGAAAATAAAGATCGATTTCGACATGATTCTTTTAGACGCCGAAAAGGCTTTTGACCGGGTCAGGTGGGATTTTTTATGGGCCGTAGTGGTCAAGGCTGGTCTCGGATCACAGTTTCGGTCTTGGGTGCAGGCTCTATATTGTAATCCTCAGGCTAAGCTGTTTTATATGGGGCTTCGATCCACATCATTCCGAATCTTGTGCTGGACTAGGCAGGGTTGTCCCTTGTCTCCATTATTGTTCGCTCTATATATAGAGCCAATCATATGCACTTTACAATCCTGCACACATATTAAGCCATTGGAATCCGAGATCTCCAAATGTAAGGTCACGGCATATGCTGATGATATCACGGTCTACGCAATTAATCCAGGCGAGGCCGTGATAAGCATCAAGCAAGTAGCAGAGAAATTTGGCAATGTTTCAGGATATAAACTGAATGCTAATAAGACTGAAGTACTTACTGATTTTAGGACTAAAAACTCTATCATCGGGGCTTGCACTACTGTGGCTTACTTGGGGGTGAAGATAACAGCTAAAGTCAATCAGATTATTGACTTAAATTATGCACCACTTCTGAATGAAACTATTAAATAATAATAATAATACTGCATTTTATAAAGCGCGAACAGCTACCTCGCTAGGAGGTGTCCAGGCGCTACGGCATAGGCTCCATATAGGGTTATTAGGTAGATGTAACCTAATAAAAATGAAAATACTCCCTAAGTTTTTATATTTATTTCGGTCCATTCCTTTAAAAGTCCCCAATATATTCTTTAAAAAACTCGAGAGGATTTTCAGCAGTTTCATATGGGGATATAAAAAACCTAGGAGAGCAATTGATTTGCTTAAATCTCCATATGATCAAGGCGGACTTTGTTTTCCAGATTTTAAAATATATTTTTGAGCAGCCTTTACGGGTCGATTCTGTAGTCTGCTTGGTCTTGACCAGACAGACTCCGTTTATAGGTTTATCTTAGGCAACCAGAGGGACAAGTTTTTATACGGAATCAGGGACCCAAACTAATTCAAGTGAGTTAGGTTCAAGACCATTAGAGACACTGTATATATTTGGCGAGCTATGTCTGCTAGATGTAAATTACCAGCATTTCACGAAACATTTCCACTGTGGGGGAATCCTCTGTTCCCCGAGGTGTTTCAGGATCAATCAGGCAAATCTTGGGCCAAATATGGAGTTACCTGTTTGGGTAATCTATATGATGAGAAAGGAATTAAGTCATTTGAAAATCTACGTTTACTCTATAAACTTCCTGCTCATTTCTTTTTTAAGGTTTTACAGATCAGAGACTATTTGGCCCCTAATTTGGATGTAAATGCAATAATGCACTCAAGCATCTGGGACTGCTTATTCGGAGGAAAGACTAAGTCTCTGATAGGGTCACTGTATGAACATCTACATAGTTTTAGATCAGATGGTAGCGAGAAACTAACAGAGCGCTGGAGTCAAACCTTGGGTATAGCAGTTACACCTAGAGTGATGAAACAGGCTTTAGGTCATGTTAAGGACTCGGTTCACTCTGTTAGCTTGCAACTTCAGCAACTACGCACCACCTGTATGTTGTACTATACCCCGGCTAAAATAGCTAAATGGGCTCAGGGGAACATGACGGGGGATAAGATAAATTGCCCTAAATGTGGATTATACGCTGGTAATCTGATACATAAATGTATTGAATGCCCAGAGCTGAGGGGTTATTGGCAGAAAATTGAACAGATACTTCAGCTTAAACTGGGCTTGGACCACCCACTCACTGATCTTGAAATCATGCTGGGGTACAAGGAGGATAACCCAGCAATTGCACGTCTTTTCTCAATTCTGATGGCTGCTGCTAGACTGGCCGTTGCCCGGGTGTGGGTCTCTGCGACACAGCCCTCGGCCGAGGATTGGTGGTTTATCATTTGACAAACGTATGGTTTAGAGGCAGCCTTGGCTAAGGCAAGTGGTGTCCCTTCCTTAGTCAAGTTAGAAGCATTATGGAGACCTTTGGCTTTGGATGGAATAATCTAATTATTGATAGTGTTGTATGAAATAATTTACGTCTCCTTTAATTTTTCCTCTTCCGTTTTTTTTTTCTTTGCCTTCTTTTTTTTCTCTGTACTTGTGTTTCCACCTGATGTGTAAACTTAAAACCTCCAGTTTATTTTTGCTGTATATATGTGCCCTTTTTGATGAAAATAAAAATCATTTAAAACATTTTTTTTAAAAATTCTAAGTTGGAAATGTTGAAGGATGTATTAGTAATGAATGCCTGCAATTCATCAAGGGACAGATCTGTGTGATTATCCCATTTTGGATAAGGGCCCAGATCAGGAATAGTTGGGGAATTAATCTTTTTAGAAGTAACCAATCCAAAGCAGGTGGTCTGAAACATGGTAGAATTAAAAAACAACATGTGGTTCGGGATAAGGCATGCACGATGCAGACCTTCTGTGCCTTGTACCTGCCAAGCTCTAGAACCAGATTTAAGATCAATGGTATCTTTCCACAGCTCATAGCCCCCTATAGCTAAGTCAACCATAAAGGACTTTGAATACAATAATTTAGTGTGGGTTAGTCAGACTTTGGAAGCTGAAGGCTTCAGGTTCAGATACACTGAAATCAGTAAAATATGTGATTTTTTTCACTAGAGTTTTGGAGCTGCCTTTAATTGGTGCTGGACAATGTTCCCATTGTGTATAATTGACGATATTTCTAAATGTATTTGCTTTATGCAGGAAATGATTGCCATAGTGTTGGTAGCAAAACAACTCTCCATAATTTGCTGTGTCTAAATACAAATATTCAGCATCAAAAGCAGCATAATATTTCAAATCAGAAAAAAAAAACTCTACGGCTTGGACATCCCAATCATCAGAGCCTATGTTTTGTTTCACAACATCCCCCATAGAAACACGAAGTACATTGGGGACATTAATCACCACTGTGGGACCATGAATTTGAAATTTCACAGCATCCCATACAATCCCATCTAACACAGGCCAGGCAGTAATAACAAAAGTCTGGTCACTCTTCATGATGTGTGACGAGGAGTGGGGTGCCAAAGTTCCATCAATTATTATAATTGCAGATCTTTCGGTTATATAGTGTCCATTTACTAGACGGAAAAATACACCCACAAATCCAATCAACATAAACAAAAAAATCGATATGAGCATCAGCCAAATGTAAGTCCAAGGGGGAATTAAAAAATGTCTTTCAAAGCAAACAGCAAAAATAGAAATGTTCGATGGGCATTCGATGTTGTAGAGTTAGTGTCAAATGAAAAACGTGACTGCTCAACTGCACTTGATTGAACACCAGGTAACGACACATCTGTGGGATAGGTATACTAAGCATCTTCAACTGGATCACCAGCCGGTGGAGTCAATAAAGGATTAGTAACTGTATGCATCTCGATGGCAATGTCAGGCCTGTTGGTATTTGCCGGAGCCAAAACAGAATTTCTCAGCATTGCTGGACAAGAGACCGCTGGAGTCATACTAAGAAGAATCGGCCACTCGTTGTAGTTTGACATTGTCAATGGAGATGTACCTGTTACCCTTGCGACCAGGAAGTGGAGGTAACATGACTGTTCTTGTACCCTGCACGCCAACCACTGGAACTGGAGCACGATAAGAGGGGCCAAACTCCTTCTTGTTCTCCACCTTCACACGGACCAGGTCACTAACTTGAGGTAGCCAGCCAACTACCGGAATCTGAAGTGCAGCATCAGGGTAAGTGTGGAGGGCAAGTGTTCCTTTGCAAGACTGTCTCGGGTCTCTTGTAGATTCTGTAATACACCAGAATGATCATCTACATCAAAGGGTGCGGCCGACGCCACCATGTCTAGACCTTCAAGGTCCGGGACAAACATCTTTATGCCAAAGAGCATTTCGTATGGGGTCCGCCCACCCAGAGACCTTCTAGGGAGATTATTAAGTGCACGTTGAATGCTATACAAATGGGCCAACCAGTTCCTGCCAGTACCTAAAACCCTAGCTGTCAGGGATTGATTTAAGTCACGGTTCATTCGCTCCACAACACTATTCCCTCAGTCTGGTATGGAGGCGAAAATGTGACTTGGACCCCCAAAGATCTCATGGCATCCTTGTACGCCTTAGAGGCGCACGCTGGACCCTGGTCTGAATGAAGGGTACACCACGCAAAAATTCCCACAAAGACACACAAATCCCTGATGACAGTTTGAGCATCAGCACTCCGTTGTGGCCAGACCCATAGAAAACGTGTGCACAAATCCACTGCAACTAAGATGTACTTATACGCAGTATCAGAGGAGAAAGGACTGCAGTGATCTAAATAACCACACCCAAGTGGTTTATTAGATATGTACAACTGTGTTTGAGGTGGACGCGCAGCAGTGGAAGGTTTAATCTGCTGGCAAATGTCACATTTAAGGACATAAGCACGAGTCTGTTTATACAATCCGGGCCACCAGTAACCTTGTTGTAAGACAGTAACAGAAACGCCAGCATGGGCAGAAGCCATATCTTCGTGAGCGGGTGTTATCAAGGAAAGTCTGCAGTCCGCATTGGGAATCAGTCTGTCACCAATGTTGTTAATTCTCACATAGGGAACTTTATCAGGACTTAAATGATAAGAGTATTTAGAAGGAAAACCCCAAGGGTAATTATCACCCTTCTCTGTTGCAGCTATTGCTGCCAAGATGTCATCATCAATCTTACTTTTAGATCTTGTAACTGCTACTACTAGATATGTTGCCACTGCTGTTTTCGCTGCTTCGTCAGCTAAACTGTTACCAACAGCGTGGACACCTACGCGTTGGTGCCCAAAAGTATGAATTACATTCACGAGCGGCAGACGTTGTTTAAGTTCTGTGACTCGAACCCAAAGCATTTTATGCTTGATCGTGCTACCTTTGGAATCACAATAGTCATTTTGAAACCAAAAGAATAAATTGCCGTTGAAAGACTGAACACAGTAAAAAGAGTCACTCACAATATGAGTAGTCAGCAAACTCCAGTGCAAGAACCAGAGCACGTAGCTCTGCCAACTGGGCGGTACAATCACCCAATGTCTGCGTGTGCACGACATCAGACTTGAATTCTCCATTCACAAAAGTACCAGTCACTATTGTGCAGGCCGCTGAATATGCGTGCTTAGATCCTGTCGCCGGCTGCGCCGACCTGTCAGTGTAAATGATACAATGGTAATCCTCAAGCGGGCGCAAAGACAGAGGAACTGGATGAACAAATTCATACTGCAAATACTCCTGGGTCTGCAATGAGGCATCAAAGATGTAAGTGGCATCCGAAGACGTCAAAGAATTGGCCCATTGTATCCAACGCGGATGCAAAGCTTTGGAATTTGGTACACTGGCTTTTGTCACTGTCTCTAGGACAGGATACGGTGTGACAACCAACATTTCCCTTGCGACCGTGCTCTCTCTTTTAAAATCGCCATCTGCACTGCAGTCAAAACTTTTTCGACAGTGGAAAAGCGCATTTCAGCCGAGGTGTACAAGTGTGACTTGTAAGCAATAGGGAATGTGTCTCCCTCATTGAACGTTAAGTACGTGAAACCCACTGCGCATGGCACAATTCCTATTACGAGGTTAGTGTGGTTATCACGCGTCAGTAAGTATTTAGAAGCAAGAAGTTCTGCCTGCAAAGATTGCAGGATAGCTGTATGTTCTGGCAGCCAGCTCGATTTGGAAAAAGTAGGTTGTACCAAGGCATATTGCGGCTTGATACGCTGGGCATAATCGGGAATGTAAGTATGCCCAAAATTTTTAAAAAACAGCAAAGATTGTAGTTTTTTCAGAGTTGTTGGAGCGCGCAAACATGCACATTTCACCTGCAAGTGAGGTGCTAAACCTTGACCTTCGTTGTTGAGTTCATAGCCCAAAAACAACACTGTATACTCTGCAATGTGTGATTTTGCAAAGGTAAATTTGTAACCGAAGTCCGCTAACATAACAATGATGCTGTCAACGCGACACAGATGCAGCAATAATTCATCGTCTGTGAGATAGATATCATCAACATACGAGTACGCATCAGGGTCAATGCTCTCCAACAGAGAGACTACACACGCGGAAAAGACACCAGGGCTGTTTTTGTAGCCCATGGGTAATCTTTTAAACTGTTCCTGTTTGCCACCAGACGTAAAGGCTGTCCACTGACTGCTAATAGAGGACAGGTTATGGCTATAAAACCATTGGAGATGTCAAGTGTGGTCTTAAACCTTTTTCTCACGAGACTATCAATGAGGGCAGAACTGTGGGTATTTTGTACAACGCAGGTCCGACAATGAGAGTTCAAATGCCGATAATCCAAAACTAGGCGGTACGAACCATCAGGTTTGGTTACAGTGAAAAGAGGATTATTCATGAGTGACACACATGTTTTAATTACACCTTGATATTCCAATTGTTCAAGGATTTCTGCGATGTGAGATCTAGCTTCACGGCGCATGGGATATTGGGGTTGTGGCTGGGGCATAGACCGTAATGGAATCTCATGGCTTGGCGACAATTTATCCCAGCCAACCTGAGTACAGTACAACGCCAGAGCATGCACCTGTGCCCACTCTTCTGCAAAGTTCTGAGCTTGCTCCTTCGGCACAGTGTGCGTGAAAGATGGGAGGATTACCTCCTCCCCTCTGGGAGCTGCCAAAACGAAAGCTGGGGCCCAGCCCACCTCTGCTAACAGAATGTCATATGTAGAGGTCAGACTTTCCTCAAAAATCCCTTTTATGGTACGTTGTATGTCACCTTCAATTAAAAGGACTATGTCATATAGTCTGTCGGGGGGAGCCACTCTAGTGTCAGCAGTTTCTACAGTGATAAGTGTGTCAGTTGCCGTCGCCTTCAGATATGGACGCAGTGCTTGCCGCACTATTGTAAACTCCGCTGTGCATTAGTGCCAATGTCAGGTTCCGAAGCTGCGTTCTCACTATCTGTGGCATAACACGCTGTTAGTGCAGCAACCTTCTTTTTCTGAAAAGGGGGTCATTGACATGCAAACTCTTCCTGCTTGCCTTTACCATCAGCCGGGCGGGGCTGTTCACATCCTTGTGGGGCACTTCGACCTTTGCCATGTTCTCCTCCACCGGACTGTGAGACCGATGTTTCCTGTGAAGAACGAGGACAACATTGTTCATGAACCTGAAATCTATCAGGAGACCTAATTCTAGTGCGATTGCGCAATTCATAAGTGTGTTCAGTAGTCACTTAAACCGGTGACGCAGGACGAGACCCCTGTTTCTGTTGCTGCTTTCCCTGTTTCTTAGTTTTCAAATTTTGTTTAGGAAAAGCCAGACGGTCGTCTTTTGTAGACGGAACAGTCTGAGTCTGCGGTTGTGCTGTTTTTTTAGCAAAAGGCTTAACACCCAAACTGTTGTGGCAGATGGTCTTAAAAGCCTCCGCAATAATTTTCGGTAACTGCTGGGGTTTATTGACACTTGAAAGTTAACCGCATCTCCCTTGACGTTAGCAAGGATGAGATCAGCAACTACGTCGAACACACTGACAAGCCACATTCCTAACTCCACCGCCGCCTCCGGACCGTGCTGATCCTCAACATGCTTGATCACGGAGGGCAGTACAGTCATAGACGGTGTGCCGAAGCACTTCGAGTAGACCGCTGCAAACACTTTACCCCAGTTCTCACAATCAGTTACCTCTGGGACCAAGTTTTTCTGCAAACTAATGGTAAGTATCCTGTGTTTTTCCACAGGAGTAGAATTTGGAAATACCGCTTCCAGCTGGTCAAATTTCTCAGCAAGCCAATAAGGCATATCGTCCTTATTCTGGTGGCGCTTGCCCATTACCGAATTAACCATGACGGGACTAATAGTAATCCCGGCCGGGCCAGCTGCTTGTGCCGCAACCCCAGGTGCCCCCACCTGGACATTGCGAGAGACGTATTGCACTAAAGCCCTTTGTACCGTAATCAAGGTGGTATGGAGCTGACGTCATACACCGGGGCTTGAAAATAACGTGGATGTGGTGTAAACCCGGCCAAGACTGGGCAAGTGGCCCCTGGAATAGACAAGGGACCCAAACAAACCGGTATAACGGTGTGGGGGAGGGCGCCATTGAACCAAATTCGGTGCTGCCAAGCAGAAATGGGAATTTCCTGCGTCCTATTTGGCATGTAATTTGCTGAGACCGCTGTAAGAGTGTACGTGTGAAACGTCTTATCATCCGCATTCACCTCCGGCAAAGTAACCCAAGAGTAAAACAGCTCATAGGGAAATGCTGCATCGGCACTCACTACAAAGATAATAGACATCCCATCGTCAGGCACCCCGAACTGCATCAAGTGACGCCGGAGAGGTGCGCGACTATGCGCTGCAATAGCGACTTCAGCCATAAGGACACAGAGAAGAAAAACAATCTATATCAACCTGTAGCACAAAAAGGGTAGAATTTAAAATGAAACCTTTTTTAATTGTCAAGCTTGAGAGAACCTATATATTAACTATTTAGGTAGGTTTAAACAGTCACTCCTGTTAACCGGAAACAAGAGTGAGGGTGTTGTGGACAAATATAAACACTACTAAGGCGTCTCAATCATAAGACCAAAACATTAGGTGCGCCATGTTGCGGGGATTCTGCTCATGCACAGAACTATGCACAGGAAACAGAGGACCTCAGTAAATTGTGGTGTACCAAAAAACTCACCTCAGTACCCAGAACCCCTATCCGACTAGCAACAGTGTCTCATTCGTTCTCCGTATCATCTCGAAGCTACCAATGATTAGACAACCCAGAACAAGCGACTTAGAGTACTCTCAGGAATGGTGGGAATCAGAAACACCTTTTCTTTATTATTCCCATATCAGTCCACAGCAAGAGTAATCAGAGACACGGAAAAGTTTAAAATGTTTATTTTTAACTATGTGCTCTAAGGTGCAGTACTTTGGCTAACATAAGCAGACAAATGATTAAAAATAATACCATCAGCATTGTTACAATACCATAGAAAATGAAGGGAGAAATCATATTAAAAATGTTAGTGGAAAACAAGTCCTATAATACTTTGTGAACCACCCTCCCTTGGCTAGTAAACTCGTTTTATAAACTAATAGAAGGTCTCTAGGTTTGAATGGGGAAACCCATACCTCAAAGATCAGCTTAGGTGAATCACATCACAGGATCAGCTCTGCTCTCTGTGTCTGGAAAGGTTTTCTCCAAGTGTCTTTATCATGCATACATGCAAATACAATATTAAAGGCACCCGAGTTTCAGATATTTGTAGCTGTGTGCTTGTGTCTAGAGCGTGGGCCGATTAACCTGAATTCAACAGCATACATTGTTATTTGATCTTGACGGCTTCTGCACACAGTGTTCTGACTAAGGTTGCGGTGCACGTCTAGGGATGTGAACAACAGACCGTTCTCATGTGAAGAAAAAGCAAGCAAGCAGTTTCACTTGTAATAGCAGCTACCTGTAGTGTCGTGTGCAAAAGCAGCAAAGTGGCAAGATGGCGTTTAACTTCTAAAGCGCTTATGCTAACATAGCAATGTGTGTACATAAAACCCTGTATCCAATACACATCCTACACCTGTTTCTATCCGCTCCCCCGGCAGCAGGTCCCCAGACTCTGCCACGGTCACTGCTTCAGCCTGTGTCTTGCGGTTTTCCCCGTGCTCGTTAGTTTTGGCTTTTTGGTTTCACAGCAACATGCCGTTAGGAGCCTCTCACTCATTTGTCGCATACTCCTTCCCGCCTTTGGCTCTCCCGCCTCCCGCCATCCAACGTCACCCCCCCATCCCAGGACCTACTTAATGAGGGCTACAAGCACAGGTGCACCAAAGACAAGCTGGCCTGAGCCTGTCTGCGCCCAGCATCAGGAACCCAGCTTCTTCCACCCCGCGCAGTCATACTGCTGCAGACCTGCGAGACCTGGATCATCGACAACAACAACTGCTGCTGCACATCCCTACAGACCACCAAAGGGCTGTTCTCCTGCCAGCACTGACACTTCACTTGCAACATCGAAGCAATCAACAACGCTGGAGACACCACAACGACGCCTTCGTCCACCACGCCGACTGAGACAGCCATGGCACAACCAGTGCTTAATTTGTGCCAGTGGTTTCCGGTGCTCAACACCGGCACTTATTTCACAGGGCCAGGTCTAAAAGATTTTTCTCCCCTGGGCAGTAGGCCCCGTAATTATTAACAATAAATGTACCTGTCCTCCTTTGGTGTCTGCCTGGTATGTCTTCACAGGCTGGCCCACCCTGGTCTAGGCATGTTGAGTGTGCATCATCACGTTCGGGATGTCAGCAGTGCACGCCTGTCTTTCAGGTGTAATTTACATTGGATAATCGTGGCTGAGGGTGGGCTCATGGCTAAGCTGGGTTGGGGTAGGCTGAAGAAGTTCAGGCCAAACTTTACAAGACATCGTAGAGCAGATTAAAAGTGTGTAGCATGCTTTCTTCAATCAGCTCGCACTGAACTGAAATCCTGCATTTGATGTGCTTGTGGTCGGGGCCCACTACCAATTGCATTAATTGTTGGACGCAGATGCGCATGTGTTCTTCTGCACACTTTAAAACTGCCAGCACTCTAATTGCTGTGCTGTACAAGTGTGGCAGCATTACTGGGAGCGGCTGGGCAGCAGGCACTGCAGGTCATTCTGAACTGTAGACACCCGCATTGTCCACCCAAGTTAGTTGTAGCACCAATCCGATCAGCACAACGGTAACCCACTGTGACCAGCAATCACCCCTAACGGATCGGGTAAGTGGAGCAAATCATTATTGGTGCTGGGAGCAGGGTGGGTTGGGGTGGATGTGTGTGTTTTTGCTTTGGCCTTGAAAAAGAGGACTGTGTGCATTTTTGTAGTGTTTTCTTTTCTTCGCGCCCGTTAGCAATTCACACTGTTTGCTGACCTCAGGTGGGGGAAACAGGATTGCAAGGGTACAAGACCACATTTATTAGAAACAATTGCCGAAAGCAATAGCAGATATCTATAGGAGAAGGCTGTTTCTAATGTTCCAGCTGCTTTTTACTTTATTGAAGTGAAAAGATGGGCTGATGGGGTGATAAGAACCAAAAGCAAAGAAAAGCTTTTTAAAATGGCACCCACCATCCAGAATGAAATGGATGCACTTTTTGATTTAAAAGGGCTCAGTGATGTTAGCTAATGGCAGGAAAGTATTTCTGCATATGAATTCCACCTAGTTGCTGCATTGTCTCTGCAGATTTAATGTTTGTTTAAAATAGCAAAGGGGTCTGAGTACTTTTTCTGCTTAAATTGTGCATGGTTGTTTTTTTTTATTTATTCGAATCTCGCTGCCCACCAGGAAACATAGGGAACCCAGTTTGAATCCCTGGGCTCAGCACATTGTGAATCTGAGAAATCTCCCTTTGCATGAAAACAAGTATAATGTAGTCTCAAGTGCAGAGAAGCGCTTGTCTGTCCTCAGTCCAGGATCACACCATGTTAAACTGCCAGAAATAAAATGTGGATTCTGCTTGTCAACCCTGCTCTACTCTAATCTGATCTGAACTGAGGAAAAAGTATTAAGACTATGGTGTCGATTCGGATCCTGGAGAAACCGGGTACGAACCGTCGGTCGGAGCCTTTTCTCCGTCCGACTTGTACCCGGGAAAAAAACATTACAAACATGGAAGTACGATTCGCACGGAAACACCATTTCCGTACGAGTCGTACAAAACAGCGACCAACGAAAATATACATACAAATGTGATCCGGGGAAATCGCCGACGTGACGTCGGGATGCTTTTAGGCAGCGTTTCACGAACCAGGAAGTACGAACCGCACCGACGTCACCCCGCACGGATAAAAATCTCCGGCTGCCAAAAACTGCCGGGAAATCAGGACGACGCGCGCAAGGAGCACCTGTACACGACGGACAGCCATGGATCCGAACCTACGTGTCATCCCAGCCCTCATTGCAGTCCACCTGCTCTACAGGAACCGACGCAGACGCCGCAGAAGGTCAGAACAACACCCAGGGGCAAAGGGGGGGGGCAGCGGCAGGACACAAAACCCCCACCCACGTCACAATGCAAACATGCCCTGGACATACCTGACCTTCAGGGCCTGGTCACTTCGAGGGGGTGGGGGCGTGTCCAGCAACGGAAGTGGATGTACACGCGAACCGGCAACACAACAAGTCCGGTACGTACCGTACCCACGCCTTAAGAGCGTGGGTACGAGTCGTACCACGCCCACCCCTACGTCACCCCAATAATGGCGGTACGGCCCGTACCCATGTCCAAAGGCATGGGTACGGGCCGCACCCCCACCCGTGCATGTACGGCGCGTACCAACACCCCAACAGTGCATGTACAGACCGTACCCCCACACGTGTATGTAGGGACCGTACCCACACCCGCGTACATATGGAGCGTACCCCCACCCCAACAGTGTATGTACGGACTGTACCCCCACCCGTGTATGCATGGAGCGTACCCACACCCACGTACGTATGGAGCGTACCCCCACCCCAACAGTGCATGTACGGACCGTACCCCCACCCGTGTATGTAGGGACCGTACCCACACCCGCGTACGTATAGAGCGTACCCCCACCCCAACAGTGTATGTACGGACCGTACCCCCACCCGTGTATGCATGGAGCGCACCCCCACCCGTGCATGTACGGCGCGTACCAACACCCCAACAGTGCATGTACGGACCGTACCCCCACCCGTGTATGCATGGAGCGTACCCACACCCGTGCATGTACGGCGCGTACCAACACCCCAACAGTGCATGTACGGACCGTACCCCCACCCGTGTATGTATGGAGCGTACATGGCCAGACACAGGAGGGGTGTGTGCAGAGTCCTCCCAGCAGTGCCCAGACACAGGAGGGGTGGGTGT
Organism: Triturus cristatus; assembly: GCF_964204655.1. Lineage (NCBI taxonomy): Eukaryota > Metazoa > Chordata > Amphibia > Caudata > Salamandridae > Triturus > Triturus cristatus. Next base: position 310,667,642 of record NC_140588.1, on the reverse strand, counting down.
AGAGTCCTCCCAGCAGTGCCCAGACACAGGAGGGGTGGGTGTAGAGTCCCCCCAGCAGTGCCCAGACACAGGAGGGGTGGGTGCAGAGTCCTCCCAGCAGTGCCCAGACGCAGGAGGGGTGTGTGCAGAGTCCTCCCAGCAGTGCCCAGATGCAGGAGGGGGTGGGTGACAATCACTCCCAGCAGTGCCCAGACACAGGAGGGGTGGGTGCAGAGTCCTCCCAGCAGTGCCCAGACACAGGAGGGGTGGGTGTAGAGTCCTCCCAGCAGTGCCCAGACACAGGAGGGGTGTGTGCAGAGTTCTCCCAGCAGTGCCCAGACACAGGAGGGGTGTGTGCAGAGTCCTCCCAGCAGTGCCCAGACACAGGAGGGGTGGGTGTAGAGTCCCCCCAGCAGTGCCCAGACACAGGAGGGGTAGGTGCAGAGTCCTCCCAGCAGTGCCCAGACGCAGGAGGGGTGTGTGCAGAGTCCTCCCAGCAGTGCCCAGACGCAGGAGGGGTGGGTGCCTATCACTCCCAGCAGTGCCCAGACACAGGAGGGGTGGGTGTAGAGTCCTCCCAGCAGTGCCCAGACACAGGAGGGGTGTGTGCAGAGTCCTCCCAGCAGTGCCCAGACACAGGAGGGGTGGGTGTAGACTCCTCCCAGCAGTGCCCAGACACAGGAGGGGTGTGTGCAGAGTCCTCCCAGCAGTGCCCAGACACAGGAGGGGTGGGTGCAGAGTCCTCCCAGCAGTGCCCAGACGCAGGAGGGGTGTGTGCAGAGTCCTCCCAGCAGTGCCCAGACACAGGAGGGGTGTGTGCAGAGTCCTCCCAGCAGTGCCCAGACACAGGAGGGGTGGGTGCCTATCACTTCCAGCAGTGCCCAGACACAGGAGGGGTGTGTGCAGAGTCTTCCCAGCAGTGCCCAGACGCAGGAGGGGTGGGTGCCTATCACTTCCAGCAGTGCCCAGACACAGGAGGGGTGTGTGCAGAGTCCTCCCAGCAGTGCCCAGACACATGAGGGGTGGGTGCCTATCACTTCCAGCAGTGCCCAGACATAGGAGGGGTGTGTGCAGAGTCCTCCCAGCAGTGCCCAGACACAGGAGGGGTGGGTGCCTATCACTTCCAGCAGTGCCCAGACACAGGAGGGGTGTGTGCAGAGTCCTCCCAGCAGTGCCCAGACACAGGAGGGGTGGGTGCCTATCACTTCCAGCAGTACCCAGACACAGGAGGGGTGTGTGCAGAGTCCTCCCAGCAGTGCCCAGACACAGGAGGGGTGTGTGCAGAGTCCCCCCAGCACTGCCCAGACGCAGGAGGGGTGTGTGCAGAGTCCTCCCAGCAGTGCCCAGACACAGGAGGGGTGTGTGCAGAGTCCTCCCAGCAGTGCCCAGACACAGGAGGGGTGGGCGCCTATCACTTCCAGCAGTGCCCAGACACAGGAGGGGTGTGTGCAGAGTCCTCCCAGCAGTGCCCAGACACAGGAGGGGTGGGTGCCTATCACTTCCAGCAGTGCCCAGACATAGGAGGGGTGTGTGCAGAGGCCCCCAGCAGTGCCCATGGAAAGAAAAAGGTTGGAGTACCCACAGATCCAATGGCCACAATTGTCAGTCAGGTGCACAAAGACCCTGCAGTACATGTAACACATGTGTGCGAGGCTGGGAGTACACACATGCATACAGCCTAAAAGGGAACATGTCCACATGAAGTCAAGTCAACAGACTACATACACAAGTACAGTGATCACCAAGGATGCCATGAATGATGCAGGTTGAGACATCGCTCTGCATGCATGGCCAAAGTTGAAGGGGTCCATCACACACCCAGCTAATGTAGACACAGCTCAGCACAACATATTGGAAACACCCTGCAGGGAAGATGTCAGGGTACACAGAGGAAGGAACACACCTTGGGACAATGTCACCATGCAGTAACTGCTTACATGAACAAAGAAACTTAGCAAACACCTTGTGATGGCACACAGATACCAGGGTCCCCCCTATGACCAGCACACTACTACATTTCCCACACACCCAACACATGATCACCACCCAAAATCATGTAGCAGCCCCACCAACAGCAATACCAGAAAAGCAGTAGTGATCTAAGGGAAAAAAAATAGCTTTATTCAGCATGATCGAAAAAAAAATTGTATGGAAAATGTTCAATATTTACAAAGCCCATAGGGCAGTCCATTAGTCACAGCTGGATGGGGGACACAGTGGGACGCGTGTCCCCTAGCTTGCCAGCACAGTTCAGACACAGGGGGGGGGCATCATGTGGGGGGGAAGGACCAGGCACCGCAGGGACAGGAGGGGCAAGGGTAGGTGTTGTGGGTGCAGGGACGGACGACTCCAACACAGGGGGTGGGGCAGCGCCAAAGGTGGATTGGAGCACGGCGCTGCACACTACTGCCAGGTCGCCCAGCGTCTCCCCTGCACCCGAATGAACCACAGGCCCCAAGGATGGGGGCGGAGGGATGGGTCGCAGCGCTACTGGGGGAGGTTGTGGACAGGGGGGGCCTCAACTCCCCTGCCGGTGTCCTGCCTCCACCGCTTGCGGGGTGGTGCCACACTGGGGCTGATGGACAGACTGGGCAGGACTGACCCTGTGTCCGACTCTTGGCCAGGAGAGCTGAGGGGAGTGGATTTGGAGGGTGGTGGTCGTGAGGAATGTGGACTCCCACTCTGGCTGCGTGACTTACGTTTGCCCCCCGACCCAGTGGGCGTGCCTACCTCACCCTGTGTGTGCGTGCCAGGAGGTGTGCGCTTGCCCTGCCCTACTGGTGTGGTGCCTGTGTCTGGTGGGGTGCGTGCATGCTGACGTCTGGGTGTACGTGGGACAGGCATGGGAGTGGGAAGTGTGGATGGGGCAGGGGTAGGGGGTGGGATGTAGCGCTGCAGGAGACCCACTGCTGCCGTCAGTGTCGAGTCTATGGACCTCAGCAAGTTGCGTTGGTCAGACTGCGCGGCTGAAATGCCCTCCAAGTATGCCTCCATCTGGTCGAGCACTCGGCTGTGGCCATGGAGGACATTAAGCGTCGCAGTCTGACCAACACGCAACTGCCGCAGGATGTCCACAGACTCGGCATTGGTGGCAGCAGTGGAGACAGGGGCAGGGGGTGCGGTGCCTGGCAAGAAGGAGACACGTGGTGACCGAGCACGGCAGGAAGGGACACGAGCAAGTGGGAGGCCGGTGATTGGAATGGAGGAATCGGAGTGCTCAGCCTCGGACCCGTCTGCGTCATAGTCGTGGTGTTTTGACTGGACAGGTCCTCCGCTGCACTCCCGTCGGCCTCCGTGCCACTCAATGTGCCAGACAACTCTGCACCGCTGGCACTGGTGCTCGCTCCCTCCTCACGGTCCGTGCCAGTGTCTCCCTCGGTGTCCCCCGACGATGCTGTGGGCAAGGTGAAGAGACCGGAAATAATCAGACACCTGTATACATATGTCACATGAGTCAAATCCACATAGGTCACAATGCATAGCCTGAAAAGCAACAGGAGTAACATCTACAATACAAGGTACATATGTAGGCCCTGCAACACACAGTTGGTTGACCCACCATGCCACTGACCAACTATGGAGAGCATGACACAAAAGCAAATAGCATGATATGGATTTGGACAGAGGAGCCAGGCACTGGGGACAATCCAGCACAGCATCTGCAGCACACAGCGTTGGCGTAAAAAGGGATGAGCAGGAACCATGTCTATTAACTGTAGGCACATGCTGCAAAGGTAATACGTAAAAACATGCCCAACATTAATGGGTCACTGCACCTTGAGTGTATGTCCAGACAAACATCACACACTGCCCAGACCTAGCAAGGAGACTCCAGGTTTAGACATGTAGGCCTTGCCCGCACCAACCACCCCCTACATGAGACAATTTTTGGAGACACAGGAAGCACTTACATCTCTTAGTCTGGAATAAAAACACATGGCCTGCAAGAAATCCTGATTAGACACAAAAAAACCCTGGTGCGCCGGTACAAATACATCATCTACAAATGGCCATCATCAGACCATTTTACCAAGACACACAGGCACTGGCCCCCGTGAGTATGAACAAGGGACATTTGGTCAGCCTGTACAGTGGACACATGTAGCAGAGTTCACGTAAATACAAATGGTGGCAGGGTACAATGGCACAGAGCACAACCTATGATGTAGACACGGAGATTGTCGACATTTTTGGATTGCACACATGATACCTAGGAAAAGATGCCCCAGGGGACAGTAGTGGCCACACTACTCCATGGTCCTGAATGGTACTGACTGCAACACAAGCCACCATCCCTGCACTCAGCATATCTCACACTCATGCACATCATGTCACAGGCCACAAAATAGGACACTCCTATGTCTGGACTCAGCATCAGTGCCAACTGACATGGACCCCACAAGTACTGAACTGGACAGGGCACAGGCAAGGTCCCAAAACCTGTTACACACCACCCCCACACATGAAGTTGCAAGCATTGGGCACATCGATAAACTGGCAGCCTAGATAACCTTGTGCAAGTGTGACTACACACAGACCAGGGTACACATGGCAAGGAGTGGAAGGGAGGAAGGACAGCACCGCTACACTGTGGGGACCAGGAACTGCACTGCACATGTAAACCCTGGCAGTGTATCCATGCAACTGTGCACTTACAAATGCTGGTGACACACAACAAACACACATGTACCTACCCCCTTCCTGCTGCTGCTTTTCCTGTAAGCGCCTGTCCATGTCAGGGAAGACGACCGCCAGCACACGCTTGTGGATGTGGGTCAGACGGCGGCGCCCATGGTTCTTTTGGCTCACAGGTGAGTCCCCCAGCAGGACCCGTGCAATCCTCCGCGTCCAGCACCGGATATCCTGCCAGCGTTTCCTCACCTGGGCTAGGCGCCGCTTCCGACCATCGGTCTGCCTCACGGCACTGACGGCGTCCTTCCAGATTTGCTCCTTGGCACAGGCGCTTACCTGTGAGGAAGAAAAAGTGAGACAACATCAATACACCTGCGACATGTCACAGAGACACACATTAGGACAATTTGGCTGGTTTTAACAGGGTATAGAATGCATCAAACTCATTACACCTGTGTCATAGGGACATTTTCCTCTGTGGAAGGCAAAATGCACTAGGTGGCATTGTAGAGTACACAGGTGGCATGAGGGGTACGACACAATCAATCATCCAGCCACACACTGTGCATCACAAGCGACACCAGGATTATGTGCAGCACCTCAAAGCAGTCACATGCCACAGGCCACTGAGGCGCCCTCAGCAGAGTACACAGACACACACAGCCACAGGACAATCACCTGCCATTGCCGACTGCAGCTACACACCTCACTCTGCACATGTGCCACTAGACTGGGGGGTGTCACAGGTGTGGGGCTGGCCCATCACCGCAGACACACAGCACTGCTCCCTGCTCACATCAGATGGGCAGGGTATATCCATCCCTCATGCAGCTGGGGTGCTGCACTCCACATATGCACTCACCCACATGACAGGGGACTTACACCCACCCACCAATGTCCAGGGGACAAACACATCATTTGTACACTGTCAGCACAGGTACACTAAACAAACACACATCTGTGGGTACTGCCACCTGTCACACTGGGGGGAGCACAGATTCACATTAGGACTGTAGTAACAACATTCCCAGGAGGATTAGACAGGCAGAATGTGTTATGCCACATGCAGTGATTGTCCCAGTACACACAATGCAAGTGAGGAGAGCAGACATGCACCACAGCCTGCTCTGGCTGGGAGACATTAGGCATTCCCCCACCCGGGACCCACCCTACAGTACATTGCATGTGTGTTACACCTGGACACAATGGCAGAAGTCACAGTCACAAAAAAGGGGCACAGTCTTTGCTAGTGGACTCAGCACTCACCTGAACCCCTGGTCGACCATACAGAATGGGGTACTGTGGGAGGATCACATCCAGCAGGGCTTGGTTCTCCTCGTGGGTGAAAGGCTGGGCCCTCTCCACAGACCTGGACATGGTGCCAGAGGAATCAGAGCAGCAGCTGTGGTGTGGAATCAAAGGTAGTGCAGGCAAGTGCTCTCACATGGGACCTGGCTGCCTTATATCTGCCTAGCTGCCCTGTTTCATGCACAGGAGTACAGAGTGATTGGTCACTCACATTAGCATCCTATGTTTCCTCCAATCACTTTAAACCTACCACAGTCAGTGCCTTAGCATTTTTTTTTTAAATGAGCATGATGTCAACTCTACAACCACTTTGCAACAATGTAGATTCTTTCAAACCGACTTTAGCTGGGCAACTGATGAAAAAATTCAAACTTGAAACTCGGTCTCCATGACAACCTGCATGCATGTAGGGCTTTATACTTGTCCCTCATGTGTCCCCTATGTAATTTGGACATTCACACACAGGTACGGTGAGTTCCAGGGCCCTAGGGAACCCCAAAAGCATAGAAACGGCCCGTACACGCGTGTGTACGGGGCGTATCACTATGGGTACGCATACGCGAGCACACCCATAGTGAAACGGCCCGTACACGCGCGTGTACGAGCCGTTTCACTATGGCTTTGCTCGTGTATGCGTACCCATAGTGATACGCCCCGTACACACGCGTGTACGGGCCGTTTCACTATGGGTAGGCCTACGGCAGCACTCCCATAGTGATGGGGAACTTACACACGCCCTCAGAGCGCATGTACGGTGCATTTCACACCTGACAGTGGTGACAGGCAGCACACAGAAAGGAATAGAGCTGACATACTTGTCCAAGGCTAGACATCAAGGCATTGTCTGTGCAGTACTACATGTGTGGGGCACAGGTGTGTCAGGCAGTAATGTGGCACATTACTCCTGAGTTGTGAAGGCAATAGATGTATGATGAGATGTGTACAGATGTCATGTGTGATGGTGGACTGTGTGCCAGACATCCCCTTCACTCCTTTGACATGTGTGCATGTAGTACAGAACACTTGTGAAAAGCGTCACTGCCATGGCACAGTCAACAACACACGCAACTGTCCCCTGATGCCAGCTACAGGGGTTTTCACACCTGACATGTGACTACCCGCGTTGCACGATGTGACTATGTCATGTATGTGTCGTGTGTTGCCATTAGCTTGCTGTAGGTATTTGGTCAAAAGCATCTGCAGTTGCTGCAACCAACATGTGTCTGTGTGTAGATGGCCATGGCACAGTGTTACGCATACCAGGCCACATGTGGAATCCGACGTAAGGTGTGTGTGTATGCGTCGACACGGAGTTTCAAAACAAGGACATATCTGCATCCTCTCAATGTATGTGGGATCTTTCTTGAAATGTAATCCTTCATGGCAAGGTGTGTGGTCTGTCCTTTTTCTATCACATGTGACCTGTGCCTCTAGTGTTCCGCAACCGGTCTGTACAATAAACATCCTTCCTCTGCACATATTTGGTTATCTGTAACTCCTGCAATGCGTCTGCCTGCTCACTTACACTGGCCCATAACTAGTTTCATGGCATGGCATTATGAGGTTGAGAATAAACGTTTGGAGCTGTCTCTTGGTAGGAGTGTCACATGGCTGGCAAACGTGTCCAGGGCATATTGCACAGACCTGACTCTGTATGTAGCATATGTGTATTGCCTGTTGACCATGTGCTCAGTACATTGACATTGGTGGTGTACTGTACTCACTCTTCGTTGTCCCTTCTAATTCACTGCAGGGCTCTGCCTCTCCCTCGAGCAATTCCGGACTTGGCTGATATGCGGGAAAATGACTGTATACGCCGCTACCGCTTTCCCCAATGTTTGATTGAGGACTTGACGACACGGCTGGCAGCACACCTCCAACCGCTACACAGGTATCCTGGTGCACTGACACCCAAGGTGAAGGTGATGGCAGCCCTACATTTCTTGGCCACGGGTACCTTTCAACATACCATTGCCCATGTGGGTGGGATGTCCCAAACCATGTTAAGCCGTGTTCTGCATGATTTTTTAGAGGCCATGTTGGAGCACCTTGATGAGTTCATAAAATTCCCAACTCCTGAGCAGTTGACAGCTGTCAAGCGTGAGTTCTATGCCCTGGGAGGGATGCCCCATGTCATTGGGTCCATAGATGGAACACATGTGGCTTTGGTACCACCACAGGCACAGGAGGTAGCCTTCCGTAACCGCAAGCATTACCACTCCATTAATGCCCTTGCGGTGTGTCTTGCCAACATGGTGATTTCACATGTCTGTGCTCGTTTTCCAGGATCAGCACACGATGCGTACATCATGAGGCGTAGCAGGGTGCCTGAAATGATGCTGCAGCTGCGAAACGAACGAGCATGTATTGTTGGTGGGTATACTCTGGCAGTCCTGTATTTAACGTCATCTTCCTGTCTTACTGCTTCTCCTGACCCACTCTTGTCCATGATGTTTCCATGTAGGGGACGCTGGCTATCCCAACATGCCATGGCTGATCACGCCTCTCCGCAACCCCCGCACGGCTGCCGATCACCGCTACAACAACGCCCATGGGCGGACCGGGCGAGTGATAGAGAGGACGTTTGGCCTCCTGAAGAGCCGATTCCGTTGCCTCCACAAGACCGGTGGCGCACTCCAAGATACACCGGTAAAGGTCTGCAAGATATTCCTTGTGTGCTGCATGCTGCACAACATGGCAGTGGAGAAAGCTGTGCCACTCATCCTGGATCCAGATGAGCAGGACCATCCACCCGTGGAGGATGAAGGGCTTGGGCACGAGGCAAGTGATGTGGAGGAGGAGGATGCGGCAGAGGACATGCGGAGTCGGCTCATACGCGACTTCTTTGCTTAGTGGTGAGTTCCAGTGTCTGAGTGTGCACGCATTGGGCTGTGTGTGGCATGTGTTGCAATGTGTGTGTCCATCTGCATGTCTTCCAAGTGAGTCAGAGGTGTGTTTGGATGTGTCATTCGAGTGATGGTGCAATAGAAGAATGTTTTTCCAGAGTCATCATTGTCACCTAGCATGTTGACAACCTAATACGTGTCGAGTACATGCACATGCATGCGGATGTACTTCATTTGGCTGACTTCTGGTGTGTCTCCCATCCACAGGTACTTGCGCATGCTGTCTGCTGGTGGCATTGTTGTGCTCCTGCTATTCCTCATGATCACAGCAACATGTGCTGAATCAGCGTTACATGCACGGACAAGTTTGAAAATCTACTTCGGGTAAGGGATGCAGCACGGCTTTTTGGGAGTGGTATTTGTTTTGAATGTGTGTGCACTGCTCCTGTTCATGTTTGGTTACTTGGCATACATGTAGAATCACCATGGGGCACATGACCTGGAGCAGAATTCACCTGAATTGATGGTCAGACTTGGTGACAGTCATCTGTAATGAGATTGTGATGGAGCCATCAATGTGTGTGACACTGGACTCGGAAACATACGGGTTGCACCGGGTTGACATGGTGTGTGAATTCCCCATTAGGGGCTCAATGGTGTATAGCAGGCTCTCCGTGAGCAGGAGGGGGTGTTTAGCTGTCACCCATCACTTGTGTGCCAGTGCCATGGATTTCCAGCATCTGTGGTGCTAAGGGGGGTGCCAGTGTTGGTCCCACGTCTTCATCCACATGACCTGTTTATGTGTAGACAGAGTTGCATTGGCATTCCGACACACATGAGTAATAAAGGTGTCCCTCTGCCTCCAAGGTGCCTCATCTCTGTCAATGGTGGTCTGTTGCCAATGTGCATGCGGCATGTCTGTCATTGTTCTCAGAGATGGTGCATATGAGTCTATGTGTAGAGTAGCAAGATGCAAGCTGTTTGTCAGGAATTAGATTCTGTATTGTGCATGATGTCCATGGCTGTGTAGGTTTTGTGGCCTGTCAGTCTCCACGACGGCCACTGTGCCGCATGTGAATCCATTGTGTGTGTGTGTGCCATGTTGAACCAGACATTCCTTCCTTGACATGCACCTTTTGCAGGGTTCCTTCCTGAGATCCTTGTCTTTGTGTGCTACTTGTGGCTTTGTTTCCTTGACATGGCGCATGCTGCTGCAAGCTCTGCTGCAAGGGCACCCAGTGTCCACGCAAACGAGCTGGTGTCCATCATGGATTGCTTGCTGACATGTGCTATGCTGATCAGCAGCATCTGTGCCTCATGCGGCAGCACACTCTGCATCATGCACTAGATCCCCAGTTCCATCCACCTCAAGGCAAGAGGGAGACCATCCCCCAGGTCAACTATGACATCCGTGTCTACTCCTACCCTTCACTCTACGGACATGTGCGTTAGAAATCCCATGATACTTGTCCACATCCAGGGTGCATCTGCACAGCTCTGCTACTACATCCGGCGACCAGGCCACATCAACGTCCAACAGAGATGGGGGGAGTGGATCACTGCCAGCTGCAGGATGACCTTCTCAATCCACGCACACCCTCAGGATGCAGCCCACACCCACAACACAACCTTGTGGCACTGTGATCCAACACCCTATTGTGCCATCTCCATGCATCCAACCTTGGCTGGCCCACCATTCGCCACATCCACCTGACTCAAGCATGCAGGACATGGTTCTGCCACGTGTCTACACATACCTGGGACTCCCAGCACAGGACACTCCACATGATCCCTGACCTCTGCGCATGACTGTTGCTCTTCTAAATAGGTCTGTGGGCACAGTTGTGCGGGCACCCCCTCAGCTGGTTAGGCCCATCACGGGTGAGTATGGTGCTCCATGTCTGTCTTGGATGGTACGTTGTGACCCATGTGTGTCCTGTGCCAGACTCAGACCCCAGGGTATGGTGGTTCGGAGTTAATTCAGGAATCAGGCATGGTTTGACTTTACAACACACACATGTAGTGGAATAATGCAAAATGAAGGCATCATCTTGTGATTGTGATGAATTTTATTAGTGCTGGGGTACGTGTTTGGGGGGGTGACAAGAGGTGCTTGGCGGGAGTGTTGAATCCAAAGTTCACAGGGGGAGTTGGTGTCCTTGCCATTGACAGTCATCAGAGTCTGTGCCACAGTCTTTGTCAACATTGGTCAGACTGTGACCAGCAAGGCCATGTGGCAGAGAATGTCCTTTGCTGCTGTGCTGCTGTTGGGCCATAGGGCCAGGTGCCAGGCCAGGTGACCTGGGAGATGGTGATGTTCCGCTGACTCTCACGTTTTCTTGCGTGGACGACCCACCTTCCTGCGGGGACCCTCAGACGCCTGGCTTGACGGTGCAAGGGACGCTCCGTCAGATGATTCCTCCTCCTCCTCCCTCCCTGGGGCTGGTGCTGCTCTACGCCTGCTGGCACAGGGAGGGTTTGCCAGGCTTTGGGCGATTTGACGGAGGGATTGGCTCAGGTCCCTCTGCACCGCCAAGTGCTCTGCATGTCTTGCCTCCATCCTGGCATGATGCTCAACCTGCAGGGCCTTCATCTCATTGAGGGTCTCCACTACCTGGGCGATGCCTCTGGAGTCACGCCGGTATGCGTCCAGGATGGTTCTGACGTGTGCCATAGCCGGGTCCTGAGCCAACTGGGCAGGTTCGGGCCTCCGCCGTCCTCCACTCCCACCACCCCTGCCCATTTGCGCCTGGCCTGCCGTTGTGGGCACATCGAGTCTCCGGGACCCCTGAGGGATGGCATTTGCGGTGTCGCCTGCCTCCTCCTGGGTGCCCGAAGAACCTTGTCCCTCCTGGACAGACTGGCTGCGTTGTTGTGTGCGGGCAGGGCTCCTGGGTGTCTCCTGGGATGTGGCAGGAATGGGGGTGGTGGTTGGCACAGTTGTACCTGACGCAGGTGCTGCAGGTGGTTGGACACCAGAGGGGCCAGGTTGGTCTGGGTCATCCACGGAGTGGTTAGAGTCGTCGCTGGCGTCGGGGTACTCTTCACGCAGAGCCTGGTCCTGTGAGTCTCGCCCCACAGTGTTGGGGGGAGATCGACGACGTTGACCTGTGTGTGAGAGAGACAGTGTTAATTGTGTTACATGCGACATCCATGTTTCATTCTTTTTTGATTGGGCACAGTTCCTCTGGGTGGTTGGATTTGGCTAGCATTCCTCACACAGTGCACTTGTGCATGGGTATGTCCCTTGGCCACAGCTTTCGACACTTTACCTATGTGTGACACAATCTTAGTTGATGCATATTTTGGGAACGCAGTCAGCAGTGTAGTGAGCGGCCGTAGCAAGCCATGCAGAGCCGCCTTACGTGTTGCACTGTAGGTGGCCAAATTGTGTTTTTTCCATGCTATTTGAGAATGCAGGTAGGTAACTTAACAATTTGTGACAGGGTTCTGACGAACACAGTGGGTAGGTATACTGGGTGTACGGTTCTGTTTGTGCCTGCAGCACGGATGTACTCGTGCACAGATTGACACATGGCCTAGTGTTTATCAAAGGTAGAAGGGGGGGTTAAGGCACTGCCAAACCTTGTCTACATGCACACAGTCCACCTGCTGACGAGCGGACATGGCCACACCACCCAAGGGTGATTTGGTCTCCCTCTATCTCCCTTTCTCCCTCCCTCTGTCAGCCTCCTCCCTCTGTCCGTCTCCCTTTCTCCCTCCCTCTATTAGCCTCCTCCCTGTGTTTGTCTCCCTTTCTGCCTCCCTCTGTCAGCCTCCTCCCTCTGTCCATCTCCCTTTCTCCCTCCCTCTGTCAGCCTCCTCCCTCTGTCCGTCTCCCTTTCTCCCTCCCTCTGTCAGCCTCCTCCCTCTGTCCATCTCCCTTTCTCCCTCCCTCTGTCAGCCTCCTCCCTCCCTCTGTCTGTCTCCCTGTGTCCACCTCTGTCTGTGTCCCTCTCTCTGCCCCTCTCCCTCCCTCTGTGTGTCACCCTCTGTCACCTCAGCCCAGCTTCCTGGGCACACACAGTTTGTAGGTCTTGCAAAGGCCATTGGCTTGTTCATGTGGGTTTGTTTCTTCTCTGCGGGCACCCATTGGGCGGAGTCTCTGAGTGTGCGCTGCTGCTGTGGCGGTGTGTGCTGACACTCTTTCAGTGTGCTGCGTCTTCATTGGCTGCTGTTATGTGCAAATTGTGCCTCCATACCCATGTCGTCCTGCAACGCGGCCACCATTAGCAGGCAAAACAGTACTGTGTGGGGATACACTGTTGGTATGGCTGTGCCCTAAGCCATATGGGCTGAGGGCATTGTTGTGTGCTTCAGAGTTGCTCTATGTTAGTTTTGAGGCCCACCCTCCGGGCATCGGGGACATCCTGTCTTGTGTTGGTGTTTTGTGTGGCCTGTGACTTGGCATGGCCTTGCTTGGGGCATGGGGCATGGAGGCGCTAGTGGCATGTGTGTGTTTTTGGAGTGTGGTTGTGTCCGGTGCTGGCTTTGTGGGGGTTGCGTGCATGATTGGTATTTGGGTTGTATATGGCGTTCCCCCCATGTGAGGTGAGTTGTTTGTGTACTCACCAGGCTCTCGGACTCCTTCTAGTCCGTCACATGCCAACGGCTCCAGCGTGGTCATCACCTTCTCCTCCCAGGGATGGTAGTGTACCGGTCTGCGGGATGGCCCTCCTCCAGTGATGTTGGCCTGGTTGTGCTCGTCCGTCATTTTGCGGCGGACCGTCCTCCGCAGATCGTACCACCTGGCTTGGCACCCATGCCTGGTCCTTCTGGTGGACCCAACAGCATTCACGGAATTGACTATCCTCTCCCACATGGCAGTTTTTTCTGATATGCTGGTCCGTCTGACCAATGTTCCAAAGAGCTGTGGCTCGACTCTGATGATTTCGTAGACAAGGGACTCCAGCTCGTCCTTTGTGAACTTTGAATTCTTGTTGGTGGGCATGGTGTGGGGTGTGGGTGTGGATGGTTGTGGGGGTGTGGATGGGTGTGTGTGGATGGTTGTGGGTGTGCAGGTGTGTGAATGTGATGAGGGTGTGTTTGTGATGGTGGTTGTGTGAAGGAGTGCAAGTGTAAGGTGTATTGATGGTTGAAGTATGGTGCAGTGCATTGTCTCTGGGGTCTGGCAGCAGTGGATCTGTTGCAAAGGATCATGGTTTGTGTGTGTTGGGCCTTTTTATTGGTCCATTTGTGGGTGTGGCTGTGTTTGAACTTTGGGTGGGTGTGTTATAAGGAGTGGTAGTGGTTTGGGCCTCTGTTTATCTGTTTGTCAGTTGCAGGTCAGTGTATAGGATGTACTTGTCCTTGTTGGATATGTTTTGTGGTGTTGTGTGCCTCGGATTGACTGTCCTTGTGTTTTTTTGGTTAGTTATGGTTCAGTAGGGGTGTTTTTGGCGTCTGTACGGTGCGTACATGGGCCATGTTGTTGTACAGTGCTGTCCTTTGCTATGGCTTAGTACGACTCGTACATGGCCGATGTTGGGTGAGGGTGCTGGTGTGTGGGCCTGGGGTAGGGTGCGTACGAACACGGGTGGGGTGGGGGTTCGGTCCGTACATACACTGGTGGGGTGGGGGTACGGTCCGATATATAGGATTTTATGCCTCTTAACCGACCTATCTTATTTTTGTTGGTAAGAACTCTCAGAGATCAATGTAACAACACAGGGGGTACGGTCCGTACATACACGGGGGGTACGGTCCGTACATACACTGGTGGGGTGTTGGTACGCTCCATTCATACACGGGTGGGGGTACGGTCCGTACGTGCACGGGTGGGGGGTACGGTCCGTACACACACTGGTGGGGTGTTGGTACGCTCCATTCATACACGGGTGGGGGTACGGTCCGTACGTACACTGGTGGGGTGGGAGTACGGTCCGTACATACACTGGTGGGGTGGGGGTATGGTCCGTACATACACGGGTGGGGGGCAAGGTCCGTACATACACTGGTGGGGTGTTGGTATGCTCCATTCATACACGGGTGGGGGTACGGTCCGTACGTACACTGGTGGGGTGGGGGTACGGTCCGTACATACACTGGTGGGGTGGGGGTACGGTCCGTACATACACGGGTGGGGGTACGGTCTGTACGTACACTGGTGGGGTGGGGGTACGGTCCGTACATACACTGGTGGGGTGGGGGTACGGTCCGTACATACACGGGTGGGGGGTACGGTCCGTACATACACTGGTGGGGTGTTGGTACGCTCCATTCATACACGGGTGGGGGGTACGGTCCGTACATACACTGGTGGGGTGTTGGTACGCTCCATTCATACACGGGTGGGGGTACGGTCCGTACGTACACTGGTGGGGTGGGGGTACGGTCCGTACATACACTGGTGGGGTGGGGGTACGGTCCGTACATACACGGGTGGGGGTACGGTCCGTACATACACTGGTGGGGTGTTGGTACGCTCCATTCATACACGGGTGGGGGTACGGTCCGTACGTACACTGGTGGGGTGTTGGTACGCTCCATTCATACACGGGTGGGGGTACGGTCTGTACGTACACTGGTGGGGTGGGGGTACGGTCCGTACATACACTGGTGGGGGGTACGGTCCGTACATACACTGGTGGGGTGTTGGTACGCTCCATTCATACACGGGTGGGGGTACGGTCTGTACGTACACTGGTGGGGTGGGGGTACGGTCCGTACATACACGGGTGGGGGGTACGGTCCGTACATACACTGGTGGGGTGTTGGTACGCTCCATTCATACACGGGTGGGGGGTACGGTCCGTACATACACTGGTGGGGTGTTGGTACGCTCCATTCATACACGGGTGGGGGTACGGTCCGTACGTACACTGGTGGGGTGGGGGTACGGTCCGCACATACACTGGTGGGGTGGGGGTACGGTCTGTACATACACGGGTGGGGGGTACGGTTCGTACATACACTGGTGGAGTGTTGGTATGCTCCATTCATACACGGGTGGGGGTACGGTCCGTACGTACACTGGTGGGGTGGGGGTACGGTCCGTACATACACTGGTGGGGTGGGGGTACGGTCTGTACATACACGGGTGGGGGGTACGGTCCGTACATACACGGGTGGGGGGTACGGTCCGTACATACACTGGTGGGGTGGGGGTATGGTCCGTACGTACACTGGTGGGGTGGGGGTACGGTCCGTACATACACTGGTGGGGTGGGGGTGCGGTCCGTACATACACGGGTGGGGGTACGGTCCGTACATACACGGGTGGGGTGGGGGTACGGTCCGTACATACACTGGTGGGGTGGGGGTTCGGTCCGTACATGCACGGGTGCGGTGGGGGTTCGGCGCGTACATCCGCGGCCGGGGGGCATTTTGCGCATACATGCGGGGTCTGTGGTGGGGTGTTCGGCGCGTATGCGGACACGTGTCTCCATGCTTGCTGTGGGAGTTCGGTCCGTACGGTGTTTTTAGCATACAGTTGTAAAATCTAAAGGACGGGAGTGATCGTACTAGCGCGGTCGGACTTCATTTTTCCGACTCGTACAGTAAATCGTCCGGGGATGTGTCGGACACATTTTCCGACCCGAGGACGTGTGGGGGAGTTTTCCGGATGTGATTCGTATGGAGTTTTTCCCATGCGAATCGTACTTGGCAGTTTGTGAGGTACTTGTGCGACTCGTACGTAAAAAAATACGGAAGCAAGTCGTACGGTATTTTTTTTTACCGGATCGGAATCGGCACCTTGATGTCAAAAAGAGATACTCATCTAATCATTTTGGCTTAATGGCACAGTGTGACACTTGATAATCTAAGGTTAAAGACAGCTACCCAGCTTGCCCGCATTATTTTATCATAGACAAGTGCTTTAATTCACCAAACTACATTTTTGCCAAAACTGTGCTATGAATGTACTGTTTGCTTTCATTTTTTTTCTCCAAAATGTAATTAGGGTGAGAACCTTCTATCAAAACACTACTTTAGGAATGCTAGCTGGCAACAATCCAGACCTGGTATTCAGCCATGCTAGTGGTGAATGTGGGTGGATCCACTGGAGGAAATGGGTGGAACCGGGGGTATGTGGGTGTGGCCTCTTAAGAAAAATTGTGAGCACCTGCACTTATTATTTTACAAATTAAGCACTGGGCACAACTCCAGAGCATTCTACTCAAAGCACGATCGATCTGCAAACATGCCACGAAGTTATGTGAAATGATCTCATACCTCAGTCTAGATTTATTCTTCCTCACAGAGACCTGGCTGAACCCGGCCTCTGCGCCGTACATCACCAATAGCACCCCTGAAGGCTACAAGATAACACACCAGGACCAAACCAACAAGCACAGAGGTGGAATTGCCATCATCTACAAGGACCTCATCCGCTGATGACTCAACCCCTATAATGTAGCATCTCAATTTAAAATTCTACACAGATGGAAAAAGCACCATCAAAGGCACCCTCGCCTATAGACCATAAGGACCAAGCTCTAACTTCAGCAACCCCATCGCTGACCTCATAGCTCCGATTGCCATCAGCCCTGAGCACTACATCTTCCTAGGGAAATTTAACTTCCACCTCGATGAACCCAGTGACACCAGCACAACTGACCTCCTGGAAAGCATGAGCAACATGGGCTTCAAGCAACTTGTCACTGACCCTGCCCACATCACAGGACACATGCTCGACCCCATTTTCACATCCAGCGACAGAGTCAATAACAACCACGTCTCACAGCTCACCTGGACCAACCACTACAGCGTCCACTTTACCATCTCAAGACTTACCAACACTAGCACCATGCTCTACGGCTCCATGTGCACAATCTGGAAAAAGATATCAGAAGACCAGTGAACCAACGCACTCAACTCCCACCTCCCAGACACAACATCCAACCCGGAACATGCTGCAAAGAACTTCTCCCAGTGGATCACAGAATGCGCTGACTCAATCATCCACACCAAGCCAGTCAAATCCAAAGTACCTGCCAGACGAGCCAGCTGGTTCATCGTGGAACTAAAATCCACCAAATGCAACTAGAAAGGAAGTGGCGCACCAGCAAAGAGACACGCGACCATACCACTCTCAAGACCGAACTCAACCAGTATCACCGCCTCCCGAAAGAAACAAAGAAGAACGCCCTAGTAGACTGCACAGAAGCCAGCACAAAAGAAGCTCTTCGCCATTGTTTAGGAATTCTCCAACCCCACAGCCACCAAAAAATGACATCATCCCCTCCCAAGAACTGTGTAACACCCTGGTTCACTTCTTCCACAACTCCCCGCCACCAAGAGCATCAGCCTGTTCACACCCATGAACATAAACCCCGAGCACCTTCTCACCCATTGGGACCCTCTCACAGCTCAATCCACAATCTCCATCATGAACTCTGTGCACACAGGAGCACCCACCTACCTCTGTCCCCATCACATCTTCAACCTCAGGAGCAAGACTATTAGCGACACGCTCAAAGAAGTCCTAAACACCTCCCTCACCTCGGCTTCCTTCCCAGAAGACTGGAAACATGCTGAAGTTAGGCTCCTTCTGAAGAAACCCTCTTTAACACTCACATGACCCCCCTGGTCAAAACCGTAACACAGCGTGGACTCAACATCATCTCCTATGCCAACGAAACCCAGCTCATCCTCTCACTATCAGAAGACCCCTCCACCATCAGAGACAATGTCCACAGATGTATGATGAACATTGCTGACTGAATGAAGGACAACTGTCTCAAACTCAGCGTGAACAAGACAGAAGTCCTTATCTTTGATAACAACACCTTGCCATGGAATGATGCATGGTGGCCTTCAGAACTCAGCCCATCCCATGCACCAAAAAACCACAACCTCTGCATTATCTTGGACAGCAAACTATCTATGAGGAAACAGGTAAACGCAGTCTCATCCGCCTGCTTCCACACCCTACACATGTTCTGCAAGTTCTTCAGGTGGCTCCCAGTCAACATCAGAAGGACCATCACATACGTCCTCATCACCAGCAGGCTGAACTACAGGAACACATTCTAAGTAGGAGTCACCACATGCCTCCTGCAGATACTACAGACAGTACAAAACTTAGCAGCAAGACTCATACTTGACCTCCCCAGACAGACCCAAATCATATCCCACCTCAAAAAGCTAAACTGGCTCCCGATCCAGAAGAGATGCCAGTTCAAGATGCTGACCCATACATACAAAGCACTGCAAAAAAAAGAACCAGCATACATCATCACAAACATGTCCTTTCATCAACTGACAGACACCTACGATCCGTCACCCTCTTCCTTGCATACACCCCTTTGATCCACTGAAAAAAAAGCGGAGTATGCTCCTTCTCACACCTGCCAACCAAAGCCTGGAACAACCTTCTCCTGCACCTCAGGACCACCCCATCGCTCCGGCAAATCAGGAAAGGACTCAAGTCCTGCCTGTTTGAATGAAAAGATCACCACGAAGCAGTTAGCAACTCCAGCGCCTTGAGACCCTCATGGGTGATAAGCAGCACTTTGTAAATGATTGATTGATGGATTGATTGATTGTATTCCCAGTTTAGTTGTGCTGTTTGAGTTTGTGAGCGTGTTATTTATTAGTTTATTGTGTACATCTTGGAAATATGGTTTCAGTGTTTTTTTGCTATCATTCTTCACTCTTCCTCTCACTGCTAGCTTATAGTTATGGCTCATTCCTATAGCTTATGTTCTTGGGTGGCTGGTATTCCGACTGATCATCAACCTGTGAGATTGTGTGAAGATTAGAGGTGTACTTAGCGCGGTGGCCTTGTTGATGGGATGTGATGTGTTTTAATTCCTTTGCTTTTCTTGATGGTGAACTCACAGATATTGTATAAGTTGAGTTGGGTGTGTGTATAACTATGGTTGAAGTCTGGTATTCAATCGTCTTCAATGGCTCTGGTTAAAGTGCCAAACGTTTACTCTTGGAGTGTGGCCTTCCTTCGTCCCTATCCCATTCTTGCACTCTATCACACCCCATTAGCCACTGGTAAGTCTTCTCACACTAGGTATGGGTATCATGGCCTGTGCTAATGTGCTAGTAGTTTCTAAGGACCCACCAGAGGCAACCCCCAATCAACCAAAAATGCTGATACATTTCAACTGACTTCTTTTCCGAGGAGGTACTGTGTGTAGTTTTTTATACTACTGCCCTTTCTACTTTCAGGAAAGATGTTTCAGGATGTTGGGAAAAATGGGGTCATACTGTTGAAAATGTGTTGTGTGATCAGTAGTAGCACTATTCGTTTTTTACACAGCAGTGTCAAGTAGTGGTGCAGGAGAAAGGCTATTGAATTGTGTGTTATGATATCATGCAATGTGTTTTGGTGCATGCGATAAGGTGTTGTACCATAGATGCAGTGAGATATGTTATGGGGAGGCATTGGGTTGTGTGATTTGTTGAGGCATTATAATATGTGTGGTGTGTTGAATATGTTGTAGCTGTGTAGTTTCTTATATGGAGAAGTATTGCACAAGATGACTTTGGGTCATAGGGTGCGGTGTTAAATGGAGGGCTAGGTTATGTGGGATGGTGTTCAATAGTCTATCTTGAGCTGTGAGAATGGGTTGGTCAGGATTAGCGTGTTCTGTTGTAAATTGACTTATTGTGTGGTACAGTCTAGCATGTAGTGTTATGATGTATTCTGTAATGTGTGGGGTGGTGATGCACATCGTATGGTGTATCAGGTGATGTGAGTGCATGTAGCATGTAATATGGTGTGCAGGGTGAACTAGTGAGCGATGTGTGAATTAGTTATGTGTGCCACTGTGTTGGGCAGGTCAAGGTGTCTCCCAGTCAAATTTATATGCACCTCGCTGGATTCCATTAATATTAAGGAAGTGAATGTATGTCATTACCTATATACCACATTCCAACCAAAGCCGTCTTGAAGCAAAGATTGGGCCATTGGAGGCTAGATTCACAGACGTGATTCTCTACAACAACGCAGAAATCACAATACGAGTTACCGTCAGTGAGGGCACTGGCTAATCACCATTCCAATGGATGAAGAATGCATGGATTTCAAAATGTCATTGAAGACATGTTGTACTCAGAAGTCATGCTCCTCAAAGTATGTGCAAAACCTTTTCCAACCCGGCTTTTTTTACTGCATGCCCAATGTTGGTCTGGCTTACACTCTATGCACACAATAAGCTGATACCTTTAAAAGCAACAGAAATGGGCAAGTAACCCACCCTAACCCGCTAGCCTCAGCAGGACAAGGATGTTGGGAACCTGGGAGATTGACCTTTCTGATTATGCATAGGACATTTTTTAGTCCATAGGCTGGGCTCACATGAAGGACATGATACTATAGCTTTGTCCTTGACAACAGTATTTTACATCAATGTGAAGAATCAGCAAAATGGAAATCCAAACATGAACTGAAACATCACATGGATATCTGGTCTTGTATGAGTGAAATGGATTGATTATTGTGGTGAAGATTGGTTCAACCAAAAACCTCATCAACTGTTCTTTTAAAAGCATGGTGAGAGACTTTTAAAAGCATGGTGAGAGAGCTACTTTTCGAGTTTACATTTCCAACTGCCTTTATGTGATGTAATAGCTCTACTTTGCAGAGCACAGACTTCCCACATTGTGAATACACAGGCCATGCCTTCTCTTTACATCACTGATATCATTTTATCATTTATACATAGCCAGTGTCAATGAATTGAAGGTCGACATCTACAAACATGGCATCAGTAGTCATAAAGACAAAAAAAGTGCTCCATACAAGATTTTGGAATGCCTAGCCACCGGAGCGAAAAGAATCCAAGATTGTCTTCAAATTGTCATCTTTTGACTGTAGGTTGCTAGTCATTAAAGTAAAGAAAAGTTGTGTATTATGATAAACCATGCTGCAGATTCTGGCACTTTTAATTGAAAATCTGAACTTCACCTGGCAAATCACCTATAACCACAATTCAAAACAATGCCAAGGAAGACTGCTTCAATCATTACCAATGAATTAAAGGAGGTATCATAGATAACAGCAACTTAGAAGACCATATAACATATTTTATAACTATGACTCTTTTTTGAGGTTGGTTGCACCAGGAGCCAACTCATCTCTGCTTATTTTTGTACAAATGGGGATCAATGCATATTTTATTTTGTAGTTTGGTTGTATACCGCTTGTGCTAGCCATATGCCTTATGAAAAAGCAGTGGAGATGAAAAGAATAGTCAGAGAGGGAAGGGAGTTAAATAACAGTCAAAAGATACACTGAACACTATTTAACTCCCTCAAGACCTATGTAATGCACAACGGGAAACATGAGAAAAACAGGGATGGCGACAGGAAAGAAAAGGGGAACATTGGAGAGAGAGAAGAAGGGAATATGCTGCAATTTCTGTTGCTTGTATAGCAATGATGCCACCTAAACCTGACTTTGACCATTTCCTACACATATTGCCCGTTAATATAGCATACCTCACCAATGGTTTGTATCTTGGCACTTGAATAATAGGTGTATTAATTTTACTGCCATGGCACATCTGCAGAAGCAATGAACTCCTGTCAATATACTTAATTACAAGTCCACTAGTAAAGGCCTGATTACAAGCGCCCTAGTAAATCAGGACCCTGTTTGTGGATTAATTGCAGCTATAAAAGGTGCCATTTTTGTATTTGGAAGTCCACACCCTGCATTAGAGTTCGGTATATCAACCTGTTGGGATTTTACTTGAGAAAAAGTCCCAGTAATTACCGACTCAGGTGGATTTTGTTGTGGCAAGCACCAAAATATGCAGGTTATTCACTAAGCTCAGAATATTTGACATTTATCCGCCCCTATAAACTATAAATCTTATGGTTTCAGATATTATCAGGTGAAAAGAATGATAACTATCCCTCCCAGGCAGTTGTAATGAGGACCTATGTGGTTGGCTTTAGATGAAAGCAGTTTCTCGGAATGAATGCAGACTGCTGCAGTCCAGGAACATCAAACACACAAAAGGTGATAGGAGGCTGCTTGCAATTAGTCTTACCACTGGCAATCGCTCGGGGTAGAATTCCGACCCATCGTTCATTTTCCCACCGTGCCACCTCAGGTTAGAACCAGCTATATGCAAATCAGTCTTGACCCTGCTCCAATAGGAGCAGTCTAGACCGAACTAGCCAAGCAGGCTCGTCTCTGAACTGGACTACTAGCAACCCAAGACCAGTATCACCCTAGTTAGGGCTCTTCAGTTGGGTGTAGCTTTGTTCCAGTATCACAGTGAGCAAAGGACCCATGTCTGGGTATACCCTTGGACACTCAGGGCTTGAGGTGGCATGATGGGCTAAAGACTGAAAAGCCCAAATCAGAGTGAATCTAGTCTTAGATTGCTTGTGTTCCGATTCAGACAGGAATGGCTTGGCAGTTTGGCCTGTAATGTTCCCATTGGAGAAAGACCAAGGCTGATTTGTAAATAGCTGGGTTTATTATGAAGTGGCATGGTTGGCAAAAGAATGATTAGTTGGACTGCTACCCGAGCGATTGCCAGTGGTTAGACTTATTGAAAGCATCCTGGCATTAACCAGTTTGTGCGTGTGTTTGATGTAATGTCCTAAGAGGCCAAGGGTGGGATCATACATGGGTCTCTTGCTGACTGTGCAACTGGAACCAAGCTACACCCGATTGAAGAGTCTCAGTGAGGGCAAAACTGGTCCTGTGTTGCTTGTGTTCCAGTTCAGAGAGGATTGGACTTCCAGTTCGGGCTGGACAATTCCCACTGGAGCAGGACCAAGACTAATTTGCATGTGGTGGGTATAGTTTGACATGGCATGGTAGGCAAAAGAACAATGTTTTGAAATACAACCCTGAATGATTGGCAGTGGTTAGACTTACTGTCAGCATTTTCTCATCACCTTTTGTGTTTTCGATGCTACGCATTAAGTGTCCATGGGTATGCCTAGATGTGGGACCCTTGCTCACTGTGCCACTGTAAGCAATCTACAATCGACTGAAGAGCTCCAATTAGGGTGACATCAGTCTTGGTATGCTTGTGTTTGCATGTTATTTGGTGTAATCTGAGGTGCCATGGTGGGCAAAAGAACAATGGTTTAGAAAGCTACCCTTAGTGATTGCCAGTGGGTGAACTTATTGCAAGCATCCTGACATCACCCTTTGTGAGTTTGATGCAGCTCAGGAACAGAAAGAAATGGCTATCATGCAGACTACTTGAGGGTCATGAACATTGTGTCACTCTTCCTGGTGCCTTAGTAAGATGAGCCAGGCTCAATAGAGAAATTTCACCACACACAAAATTCCTTTTATCCTGAGCATGCATACGCCTAGCGAATTGTCCATAGTATCCCAGATCCCTTTCCATATTCTCTGTTCCTTCTATCACCTGGTGCCAGATGTTTCAACCGATTAGGCAGTCCTATGGACAGACAGTTACCAAATCTAGAGGTGGTGTGGGAGGGGGCATTCTGCAACAGGTACACAGAACCACCAACACCCTCTCCTTCTTACCACCTTTTAAACAATGTCTTGGACTCAACAATTCCAAACTTGGCCTGCTTATTCGAGGTCGGAGTTACTTACTGTGTAGAGGTATTCTAAATTCTATGTGAACACAGTAAGAGATTCAAATACATTGGCGTTAGTATAGCCTAATTATAGCAACAACATGGTGCAGAGACAGAATATCGAGTAAAAAATATTGAATTGCACAAACATCGTGGCAAAAATATTGAGGTCAGGAATATCGACAGACAAATTCTTGTGGTCAAGGATAACGATTTTAGGTAAGTAATATCGATTTTAAAAATATTGAAATGTTTAATATCATTTGCAAAAATATAGTTGCTAAAAGAATATAGATTTGTTATTATTGTTATTTATTTTAGTATATATTTTATATGTGTAAGAATTGTTTGTATTTTTATTTTATGTTAAAATTTTAGTAGTTATTAATATTTTTTTATTTGAATTTTGCGTTTTTAGTTCCGTAGCGTGTTGTGGGTTTCTAGGAGAATAGGGTGGGAAGTAATTTAATTTTATAAAATTATTGATTATTTTTAGTAGTTATTACATTTTTTTATTTGAAATTTGTGTTTTTAGTTCCGTAGCGGGTTGTAGGTTTAGAGAGGAATAGGGTAGGAAGTAATTTAATTATATAAAATGTATTGAATAATTTTGATTTATTAATATTTGTTTAATTGTGATGTTAGAGTGTTAAATGTGTAAATTGATGTATTGGTAATTATTTAACAATTAGTTGTTAATTAATTTAAATTAATTAATTCGTAATTAATTATGGTAATTGTCTAATTAATTTTAGGTGTGTGTTGTGGTGTTTATAGGTGTAAATGGTGGGAAGGGTGGGAAGTAATTTATCGTTTATTGATGAATTATTAATTAGTTGTTAATTAATTTAAATTAATTAGTAATTAATTATGGTAATTGTGTAATTAATTTTAGGTGTGCGCTGTGGATATTATAGTGGTAAAGAATGTGTACTCAGTGAATTTGTATTATTTGTTTATTACTAGTATTTTTAAAATTCATTATTAATTATATTAATTATAGAAATAAATTATAATTAAAATGTTGAAGTCTTTTTTTATTGGTATGGTGTTATAGGCAGAGGCGTAGCTAGAGCTTGTTGCGCCCGGGGCTATCCCTCAGATTGATGCCCCTGGGGGTGGGGGGTTCCTGGGGAAAAAGGACGGCAAGCACTTGAAAGAGGACCGAGAGGCACGTAGTATCGCCGCTAATAGTTACCTCGATCATGCAAGTTACATGCACATACATGACACGGTCCAAGGCTACACAGTTTAATACACCGGTGACTGGCAGTGACTGGCAGTACAAAAGAGAACACACGACCTGCATGATCTATCTGGGGACTCAGAAAAACCGCATGTGACATCCATCAGAAAGCTGCGTGAACAATTACCTGGTAATCCCCTCAGCACAATGCAAACATGCACATACATGACAATGTTCAGGGATCCATCATCTACAGCTGACATTAAATGACCATTCATCATGGTCCCCCCATTAAAGCAGTGCACTTTGTGATCTGCATGGTACATGTTCTTTGCAGCAGGCACATTAACCCTCTGTGCTACCTTTCCAGGATTCAACCCTTCCACTAGACAAAACTCGGATCTCTCTCTAGGAAGAACATTAATCACCGAAGTTATCATGACATTTTTATTGTTTCTGAAAATTGCTGGAGGCAGCAAGTCTTTTTTAAACCATAATATACTTGCAAACACTACGCACCCACCCGAAATAGGTACCCAGTGCGGTCACACCGTTCGCACCGCCCTAACCTGCTCAAGGTTCATGTGACCTCAGTGACAGAGTCACAGTGACTGGATCACTGTTGCTCTAGGGTGTGCTGCTTCGTAGGCCTGCCCGCAAGACTGGAGATGAACTTCAGTATGGATTGTGGTGGACAGGCCTTCAAGGTTAACCCACAATTGACACCACTAGGGTACACCTGCTTGTGCTAAGACATCAAGCCTTCTAAGGTCTAGTGGGGCCTTCTAAGGTCTAGCATGGAATATGCTCCCTCAGTAGAGTGGTCTGGTGGACTGGTCATGAAGGCTGAACCCAGTTCCCCAGTTCCAAATTCGACAGCTCTGGCCATAGTGCCACATTCTCTCCCCCACTGAACACCATACTTCCCTACTGAGAGAAACTCACACTACCTTCAGCTACAACCTAATTGTACCCGCTATAAACACTAGGATGTGGCTCAAATTATGCACTTGATAAGAGTAATATGCTGCCTAAAAAAAAAAGTAAAAGCAAACACTCATAGAGAATGCAAGATTAAGTAAAGCATGTGAAATGTAAGCAGAAACAACATGGTTACCTTAACGATCTCTCACTCACTATTCAGAAATCAGCGAGTGGTTTTACCTGAAAAGTTAAGGACGTGACTACAGGGCCCTGAAGGGAACCGTTTCAATGTACATTGCTTATATCCTTCATAAACGCAAGCAGTATGGTTTAAAAAGACCACATCCATAAACAGAGCCATGGTACACATTTTGTTTTCCAATCCACCCATCAACCAGGTATTGCAGTATCTCCAGGAATGGTACACTTTCCCACCTAGGGACAACAATGCTGTTCAAAGAAAGACTAGAAAACAAAAGTAGCGCTTCACTGGCAAACTCTGTAAAGTAAGGCTGATGTATTTGGATGTGAATAAAACCAATCTGGCCACTTTGCATCCACTCTGTCTTGCTTTATTTAGTTATGTATTTATATTTCATATTTAAAACCTTCTATTTCTCTCCATCCCGCTGCACTTTGGAATAGAAAAAAGTCAGAAAAAGGGCATTTCCCGCAAGAGTGTTTTTCTTTTTTGGATCCATTTCACAGGAAAGCAGCTAAATGAAAGAAGGAAAGAGAGGTTGTGAACCGTTTCTTCAAGTTACAGTTTTCAGTAAGTGAGGAACAAGACAGAAAGAGAGCGAATAATAGGAAGAGAGGGGGGGACAGCTGCCAGAACAAAAAAGAAGAGGACATTGCCCGAGTCCTATTCCTTCTCTGCCCGTCCCCGAACGTCCACAAAAGCAAGCCGAGCCTTATCTGAATGCCTTTGTCCGCCCCAAAATAGTGCCGCCTGGGGCAGACCGCCCCCACCGCCCTCCCCTAGCTACGCCACTGGTTATAGGGTAGTAAATAAAATAAATACATTTATGTTTTAAATAAATTGTTTGTTTGTTAATATTTGCTCCTTTTAAATAAATATTGTTTATAAATAGATGTATTAATTTATTTTATATAATATTTGTACATTTTTGTTATATGTAATTAACATTATAATATGTGTTCTTTCTATATGTTTAATATATTTAATCGTATATTTTAAAAATATTGTTTATTTATTTTTAAGATTATTTAATTTATTTCAATTGTTTAAATTTTATAAGAAAAAAAAGAATGTTCTGCTATCCAACACTTTCCCTACTGTTCGCTCACTGGAGTGGGAATAGTAATTTTTACCCCTCGGCTATCCAACATTTTTCCTACTGTTGCACTCACTGGAGTTGGAATAGTACACTTAATTCTTCCGCTATCCAACATTTACCCTACTTTGGCACTCACTGGAGTGGGAATAGTAATTTTACCCCTCCGCTATCTAGCACTTTCCCTACTGTTACACTCTTTGCAATGGCAATAGTAATTTATACCCCTCTGCTATCCAACACTTTCTCTACTGTTACACTCACTGGAGTTGAAATAGTACATTTAATTATTTCGCTATCCAACATTTTCCCTCCTGTTTTATTTACTATATTGCGAAATGTAAGTTTTAATTTTATTTAACAGTTTAATGTTTTAGTTAATTAAAGAATGTTTTTTATTTTAAATAATTGATATATGTATATATTTTATTTTTATACAATTTAAAAGTTTAAAAATTAAATAAAGATAATATTTAATAAATTATTTGTAAATATATGTATATGTATAAATTATTATGTTTGCCTGTTTATATTTTTTTTAATTAAGTTTATTTTTTATATTTAATTAAAATGTATATTAAATGTAATTTATTTTGTTAAAGATAATATTTGATACATTAAGGGGCCGATTCCAATCTGGGTCGGAAAGCACTCCGACCGAGCCGGATCCGGAGTGTTTTCCGACCGAGCCGGAGTCCTGCAGTCTGACCGAGCGAGTATGATGCAGCTGTATGCTTCCGGACTCGGTTCAGTCGGACTCCCATAGAAGTCAATGGGAGCCAGGCGTACGACGCGTACAAGGGCTCCCATTGACTGAATGGGTACGTCGCGGACAAGTGCGCCCCCTACAGTGGGTATGCGTCGGTGCCATCCGAACCGTACATGCAGGTGTCCGAGTCGTAGGGCTGCGGGTGACAGGGGGTCCGGACACTCCGGCTCGCACAGGCTGTCCGACGCGTGCACCGTACTGGCTCGGTCGTGAATCACATCCATTGCACGCCACGGTTAGCTTACGACCGAGACGTACGGAGCGGTTCGGACCCGGAAACGACTCGGTCGGTGAATTTCATGTAGCTCGCATCGTACTTGCTCGCTCGTACAGCTGTACGAGTCGGCCAGAAAACACGCGTACGGCTCGTAGTTTTTCCGGCCGGAACGAATTTGGTGCCCTTCTGACCCGGATCGGAATCGGCCCCTTAATATATATTGTTTTATTTATATTTTTAAATTGATATTTTTTACATAAATATTTTTAACTTCGATATTTTTGATTCAATATTTTTGTACTTACCTGTTTAATGATAGGGAGTCGATATTTTTGCAATCTATATTTTTTTTTCCATATTTTTCCCATCAATGTTTTTAGCATTGATATTTTATAAGTGAACTGAACAACACTAGATAACAGTCAGAATTATATCACAATTTTGTAACACTGAAATTACAGAAAAGGTATCATATCACTGTCATTGTACAAAGGGTAAACCTGCCACTGGGAGTAAGGGGCCATTTAGAAGAGACAGCAGGGTTCATAAAGTGCGAGATTAAACGAGCAGTCACTGGCAATGAATCCAGTGCTTGGGAGCCAGCAGTGAGGAGTACTAGAAATGGGAAGGGCGTAGGGAGGAAGGACAGGACCAACAGGATTTAGAAGCAGAAAAAGCCGGATCAGGATTGAATTAATGTATATTTATATCATGTAAGACATGAAGGGAGGTGCCAGACCACAATTACTTTTGTGCCCAAGGTATAGTCATTGAAATTGGAATTTAAGGCAAAAAACTAGAAGGAGCCTAGAGAATGAGGTCAAGTAAGAGGAGATGTTAGAAGAGAGCTTGAAACGCAGATTGATCCAAGAATATAAAGTTGGGTGAAGGGGAGGATAGGAACTGCTTCAGATGAGCATGATGAAGAGTGACAGTTCCCAGAGTAATTTGCTGATATGCAGACAAAGAGGGGGTAAAAAGAATGAAAAGATTTCAAGTTTCAAGCGACAGTGTGAGGTAAGAAGGTATAAAAGATACGAGTGGGAGAAAATTAATGGGGAAAGAAAATGAATTATTCGTTTTTAGCCTAAACCTAGAACTGTGCAAAATCATGAAATACGTTTGGCTCACAGGAGAGAGAAAATATCTTAAAGGAAGAGGAAAAGCAGGATAATTAAAATAGAACTGAGAATCATCAGTGTTGTGTGGTAAGGTCATCTGAAAGAGGAGGTGCTTAAGTCAGAGGCCTGGGAAAGAAGCCTATGGAAACCTCATACTTTGGTGGGAAAAAAGAAAAAACAATACGATGGGTAACAAAGTATCTGGGCTGAGAAATGAGATACACCAAGACAGGGCAGAATCAGAGAGGACACAGGCGAGCACTGCCAGAGCAGTCAGGAGATCCACTGTGTCATGTCAATGCTGCACTTGGCCAAAAAGAATCACATGGGATGCCTATTTAGCCAGAAAGGAAGATGTGACGGGATCGGTGACACTGCCACAAGGCAGTTTTACTAAGTTTAGCAGACCTTAAACTTCACTGAGGTTGATGAAGAAGGGTTTGAAAAATATTGAAATTAGAAAGTGAACCATGTACTCCAATAATTGGAAAATGATTTATGACAGGAGTGAACCATTTTGGACAAGTTTTGCTTTGTGCTTTTAATTCGATGCATTTTCCCCCAATACATTTTCTGCCAGGTCTTGCTTTTGGCATCAAAGTTTTAAATAAAGGCTGAGCCACCTAGTGCTTTAGTCTTCAGGAATCATGCTTGTTCATTTTCAGAAACTGACTCTAAAATTGTGATTTGTTGTGCTATATCTAAGCAGACAGAGTCTCAGGGCTCTAAAAACCCATTTCGGAGAGTTTGCTGTTCTCTTGCTCTGTTTGTTGCCTCTGTAGACATGATTCCTGTCTTGGATATTTTGGGGCATATTATCAAGGACGGCGTTAAAATTATCGCCGGTTTAGCGGCAGAAAACTGCCGCTAAAGCAGCGATAATGGGCTTGATAATATGCCCTGGAGAATTCCAACAGAAGCCCATGTTCACACCAGAACATGGACTTCTATTGGAATCCTCTGCAGCATATTATTAAGCCCATTATCGCCGCTTTCGCGGCGATTTTCTTCCGCTAAACCGGCATTGATGTTTTCAATGGTGACATCTAAGGCTTGCTTCTAGGCCATAGGAAAGCTGGTTTAATTGACTGAAAAGCATGTTATTCTTTTAAAACTCCCCAATGTAAGTGAACTCCTTTCCTACTGTGATTGATGAAATATGTTATTGTTGATTAAAGACATCAATAAAATGATGATAAAAGTTTATGAATCCTAAGATCCTTTGCATCTGTTTAGTTGAAGTGGGTACAGGTCACTCACAAGTAGTTTTTGTGTCTAATCTCCATCGAGGTATTGAAGGTGTTTTACTTTACCATCATATCATTCTTTTGTGTTGCCACAAAGGAATTTGACAAAGGGGGGTCTCCACAACCTCCTCATGTGTGCTATTGAAGATGGCACCACCTGTGGATTTAAGGCAGGAACTGAGGTATTCTAGGTGCATGGGGAGGCTTTGGTAGGGCCACTGATGCTTAATCTGCCAACATGAGGGTGGTGTGTTCTGGTCATACTATGTCCCACCCACTGCCAATTACGTTACACTGCATTGTGGTGTAATATTACATGTGAGCATACCTCTCTACATAAGGGCTGGTTGTCAGTACTGCAGGGCATGGCTATTTAGGTGATTAGGTGAATAGCCACGAAGTTGTGAGCCTTGAAACGTTGGTTACAGTCAAGGATTTATTCCTGCCAAGGGGCATCTGTAAATCCTTCTCCAGGGTGGCAATGGTGAAGGAACATCTCCTACATTTTGTGATTTTAGGTGAAAGGATTTATCCACAGGAAAACTGCAGTTACCCACGGAGATAAAAAACAACTGTGCATAACTACACTTGCCCATCGCATTTACTTGTATACAATTGTGCATCTGCAACATATACACATATAAAGTGTTTTCACATGCAAGCACCTTTAAATTCACCAAGAATCTCAGATTTCTTCTTTCAAGTCTAAGACCACTGCTGCTTGTTAGAAGTACTCTTGAAATTCTCAAGTCATAAAAGTAAGTACCCCGGGGGGCGTGGCTTGGACGCCGAGGGAAGATGGCGGATCTCCGTTAGCTCCGCTTGGACGCGGTGCTATGTAGCTGTCTGGAAGGCTTCCCAGCGAGCTGCGGTTGCTGTCTCCATAAGAATTCGCCAGCGGAGCATGTCGTGATTCGGAATTGCCCTTCGTCGGCGGTTTTTATCACTCCTATCACCCGGAGACGTGGCGGTTTGATTTCCTGAGGTAATACTCGGCGGCCGCCATTTTGTGTAGCGGCGCCCGTATCTCATTCCTGCAGCACCGCGCACGCATCTCCTGGATTCAGTCATGCTTTGATACTTCAATGCTTCATTTTTATCCGAGAGGGAGTCTGTTCTAAGTTCTCCAGTTGCCACTATCCCCTGGCCATGCTTGTTCTGTACCGTTTTTCTCTCAGGAGAAGGTTTCATAATCTTTTTTTTTCTTCAGAAGCCGTGATTAACCCCTATGTTCCGGTACTTTCAGAGCTATAGGCTGGATGCGGTACGGCTTTATTTATTTGTTCTAAGGTGATGCTGTAATGGCTATATGAGTCTCTTCGTCAAATTTTGCAACATATGAGAGAATTCCGCATACTCTTTCCCACCAAGAAGGTGTCAAGTCAAATTGCCAAGATGTCTAGTGACTCCCATCCTCCAAGTAAACTGTCTTTTTCTGGCGCAAAGCCTAAAAGGCAGAAGAATGACCCGCCTTCACCTATTCTTTCGTCACAAAGCCCAGTACTAGATAATATACTAGAGGAAGTGCGTGGTCTTCAACCCTTTATGGTCGCCACAAATGAAAAGTTGCAGCAAATAGAGGACCGATGGATTGTCATGGAAGGTAGGGTGACTGAGTTAGAACAGCGCGTCAGTGACGTTCAAGATGTTGCCACAAAAATTCCGTTATTGGAACAAGAGATTCACAAGCTAAAGCTTCATACTGAGGACTTGGAGAATCGTAACCGAAGGAATAACCTCCGTCTTTTTGGTTTGCCAGAGAATATTGAGGGTCCTGACATGTTGCTTTTCCTCCGAAAATTCCTTCATGATCTCTTGGGCCTTCAGTCATCTTCACCCTTGAATATACAGAGAGCTCACCGCTTAGGTCGCCTTCAGCCGAATTCTACCAAACCTCGTGGTATTATCATGCTTTTTCTGGAGTTCACAGAACTTATGACTGTCCTCAAAGCAGCTAAACTTAAACGTCACCTATCGTGGTCAGGCCACAATATCTTTATCTCACAAGATGTCTCTAATGCGACCAACGCTCGACGCAAAGAATTCCTTGCATTGCGTCCACAAATGAGACACTTGAACGTCCAGTATGGTATACTCCATCCCTCCATCTGCAAGATCATACACGACGGCCAGACAAGGTCCTTTGATGATCCGGGAAAATTGAAACTGTTTCTTAATAGCATCTCCTCTCGGAATATGGACACGAATCATTGAGTGCTTTTGCTTATTGCTGCTTTAGGGTGGTGTTCTCAACATCTTTTTTCTGGTTACCTTAGAAATTTCTTATATATAGTTTTCCGTATGCTCTATTGCTTATTGTATGTTTGTTAATCACGTTTCTTCTTCTTCGTTATTGGCTCTTACCTGTTCAATTCCTTATTCTTTCCCTCATATCGTCTTTTCTTTGCTCCTTTCTTATAATTGCCAGGTTTATTCCTGCTTCCAATCTTATCCATGTGGTATATACCGCTGTCTTCTCTCCAGTCTCATCACGCTCCAACTTCACTTTTTTATTGATGTCTTTCAGGTCTGGACTCTTTTCCTTGACCTGTTTTCCTTCTCTGCTTTCCTATACTCTCTACGTCTGCTTACCTTCTTCCCTTCCCCTGCTCTTTCTCA
This sequence comes from Triturus cristatus, assembly GCF_964204655.1. Lineage (NCBI taxonomy): Eukaryota > Metazoa > Chordata > Amphibia > Caudata > Salamandridae > Triturus > Triturus cristatus. The sequence continues at coordinate 310,634,010 of NC_140588.1, read as the reverse complement.
CACTTTCTTACTTCAGTCTTTCTTTGGTTGGTGCGTCACTCTTTTCCTCTTTCGAGATTTCCCATGTTTCCTCTTTGTTTTTTTCTCTTCATTTCTCCTTGGTTGTGGCGCTTTTAGACCTCTCTTTATTTATTTCATTGCCAAGGGCTTGTTGATTTTTCTTAGTAAGGTGGTTTTATGTTTTATTGTTTCCTTTTGTAACTTCTATGCGCATTTTGTTTTCCAGTGTCGTCTTGTCTTTGAAGTATTTCTACACCATGTGTATCTCATTCCCCTGACCCTCGCGTATGTGTAATTTTGTTACGTGGAACGTCCGTGGTCTTGGAAATCCTGTTAAAAGACAAAAGGTAATTTCTCATTTATCTAAACTCAACTCTCAAATTTCTTTTCTTCAAGAAACTCATTGTAATGATGTTGAGTCGCTGAAACTAAAAGGCAGTGGGTAGGCCAAGTTGTTTTTTCTCCTGCTGTTAACAAAAAAGGGGGGGTTGCCATATTGTTCCACAAAACTTTGTCTGTGCAAATAATTTCTTCACAAAATGATGATGCAGGTCGATGGGTAATGGCCAAGATTGTTTTATACAATAAAACGTTAGTTTTGTTAAATATTTATGGCCCTGTGAAACCGGATCCAAAATTCTGGAATGATATCAAAATTCTCCTCTCCACTGCTGACTGTCCTAATATTATTGTAGCAGGCGACTTTAATCAGTGGTTGGATCCTTTTTCGGATCGCTTATCAAAGTACAAATTTCAACCGGATAAGACCCATAAATCCTTTCAATCGGCCATTGCCTCTCGCCCAATGTATGATGTCTGGAGAACTTGTAATCCTGATTTATTGGAATATACGTTCTTTTCTAATGTACACCAAACCCGATCAAGAATTGATTATATCTTGGTTAGCAAACCCCTTCTTCCATCTATCCAAAAATCTGAAATTGGCTCTATTTTTATCTCGGATCATGCCCCTGTTTATGCTGTTTTTGACCTTTCACTTACCTCCACCAAATTTAATCGCTGGAAGTTTAATACTCACCTGTTATCAGATACAGTTTATCTTACAGAGGCCACCTCCTTTATTAATGAATTTTTTACCTTTAATAACCCATCAGACACTTCCATTCCTAACAACTGGGATGCTTTTAAGGCGGCTCTCCGTGCTTTCACTATTTCTTTTGTGTCCCGGAAAAAGAAGGCCAATGTGAAAAAGTATGAGGACCAATTACAACAGCTGAAAAAATTAGAGCATGACTATTTCTCCTCCAAAAATGCAGACGCACTAAAGAATTTAATTGCAGCTAAAACCAACCTTAATAAAATTGCGACTGTTGATGCCTGCAATGTTTTACTTAGAATAAAGTCTAAATTTCACGGAGGGCAAAATAAAGCAGGTAAAATGCTAGCGAATTACTTGAAAATTCGCTCTGAACGTAAGACCATTGGTCCGATCATGGATGAATCCACTAATAAGCTGGTGTCCTCTGATGAAGAAATTGCAGCGGTCTTTCATGACTCCTATCAATCTCTCTATTCAGATGATACATTTCCCTCCTCTCATAATCTTGACAATTTTTTTTCTGGACTTCCTGCTCCTCCGTCTCTGAATGCTGAGTTTTCCGCTTTAGAGGCGGATATTACTTTACAAGAGATACTTACTGCCCTACAAGCTTTAAAGAAGTCAAAAGCCCCTGGTCCGGACGGATTACCGGTGGAGTTTTATTGTACTTTCAAATCTTTGTTTGCCCCTAAATTATGCAGCTGTTCAATTCCTTTATTACTGACGCGAAAGCATCTGGCTCCTTTATGGATGCCTTGATCGTCATTATTCCTAAGCCTGATAAGGATCACTCTTTTTGTAAAAATTTTCGCCCAATCTCCCTAATCAATTATGACTGCAAGATCTTCGCTAAGATTATTGCGTCACGGCTGGATACTATCATACCCCTTCTGATCAAGACTGACCAGGTGGGTTTTGTCAAAGGTAGATTGGCTTCCGATAATGCTAGAATGTTCATGAACATCCTGTCCCATGGTAAAAATTATAAAGATCCTCTGGCTGCTTTGTCTCTGGATGCTGAAAAAGCATTCGATCGTATAAATTGGCAGTTTATGTTTCATACACTACAATGGTTTGGTTTTGGCCCTAATTTTATTTCTTTTATTAAACTGTTATACTCATGTCCGAGGGCTAGTATTTTTGTTAATAACCAATTTTCTCAATTTTTCCCCCTATCTAGAGGCACCAGACAAGGTTGTCCTCTCTCCCCATTACTCTTTATCCTATGTTTGGAACCCTTCCTTGAGCGTATTAGAACCAATCTCAAAATTAAAGGTTTTGCCTCTGCTTCTGTTGAAACTAAAATATCTGCCTACGCGGATGATATATTGGTATACATGTCCAACCCAAGTGAATCCCTTCCCCCTTTTTTAGAGGAAGTCCGCCTTTATTCTTCCATTTCGGGGTACAAACTTAACCTATCCAAAACGGAGGTTCTTCCTTTAAATTCGATATGTTATCAATTTATGTTTGCGGATACTGCCTTTGCATGGTGTCCTTCCAAAATTAAATACCTTGGCATTTGGTTTGCCATCAATATAGCGGATACTATTAAATTCACTTTTAACGCACTAATGACTAAATTGAAAACTCTTCTCCTCGTGTGGTCCCCCTTATTTTTATCTTGGTGGGGTAGACTAGATACTATTAAGATGATGGTCACTCCTCATATCCTTTATACGGTTTCTATGCTCCCTGTCAAAATCCCTAATACATTTTTTTCCCAATTAAACTCTCTATGTATCAAATTTTTATGGAACAATAAACACTCCCGCATTGCTTTGAACAAACTTATTCGCCCCAAGGAAGAGGGGGGAGTGCGCTTTCCTAATTTTAAATTGTACCACTCTGCTTTCCTGATTAAACAATCTTTCTCATTGTCCTTCGATTTTGGGGATACGCCTATACCTCGATGGATTATCTTTGAGCGGTCTCTTTTAAAAGAGTTTCAGTTTCAGCATGTTACATTTATGTCCAACTGCACCTTTTTGTCTAAAAGCCCTGTATTAAAAATACTCCCGTGAATTGCTGTATAATACATTTCTTAAAGACCTATCCCCTATCCAATGTTTTTTAACTTCTACCCTATGGTATAACAAATTTCTTAAATATAAAGGTAGATCTTTTTACTACAAATACTGGAAGGAAAAGGAGATTTTTTTTGTGCATCAGTTTTTGAATGGGTTTTCTATCATCTCCTTCCAAGAACTACAAACACGATATCAGCTCCCTGACTCCTTTTATAAGGAATACATTATTATCTCTAATGCTATACAAACCCAATTAGCTACTTACTCTCTCCCTGCAGTTTTACCCCCTTTAATACCCTCTTCACCATTATATTCTCTATTCCCGGCGCATAAACTTAAAGCTGCCACTGTTTATAAGTTATTGTTATCTGATGGTAATGTTCGTTCTAAATCCAACATTGAGAGTGCATGGGAAATGGACCTATCCATCTCTCTTTCTATTGATAGTTGGGACAAATTATGGTCGAAATTATTTAAAGTTTCGGCTGCAGCCAGGATAACCCAATCTCTGTTTTTTCTGTATCATAGAGCCATCATTACTCCTGTTGCTATTTGTAAGTTTTCCCCTACATCCTCTCCTCTTTGCTGGTCCTGCTCTACCGAAACTGGTACATTAGTTCATCAGCTATATGAATGTGCATCTGTTCTATCTTTTTGGAATTCAATTTGGAATGTATGCATGTTAGTTTTCAACTTTAATGCTACCTTAACTTTTGTAAATATCTTTTTAGGTTCTTTAGCTCCTGATATGGAAACTACTTTACCTAGTTCTAGGTTATTTGATCTTTTTATTGCATTAGCATTTAAAGTGATCCTGTCTGCATGGAAAGACAATTCCAAACTGTCGTCAATTACTTGGTGGAATTTTATTTGTGACGAACATAGGATTGCTTCCGTTTCCTCCTCTTCTGTTTCCCAAAAAATCAAAGTTGATCTTCTTTGGCTCCCTTTTACTACTTATCTTTCCTCGCACCCTCCCATGTTATAATTCATTTTCTTTTCATTTTCTTTTCTCCCTGGCTTTCTCATTTCTCTTTCTCTCTCCTCTCTTCGGTCTTTCCTCTTTTCCTCCCCCCTTTCCCTCCTATCCTATTTACCAGTGCCCTTTCCTTAATTACCCTATTATTGATCCTTTTTTCGACTGCCCAGTTATTGTAAACCAATTTCGTTTATATATTATTTCTTTATGGCACTATATTGGAATATTTGTTTATTGTATCATTTGTTTTTTCTTTCTCTGAAAATTCAATAAAAACTTCTTAAACAAAAAACAAAAAAAAAAAAGTAAGTACCCCAAACTTAAACATACGCTTAATGAAAAACATTTCAATTTTTTGTAGAAATCAGGGCCCGTAGTCAGCGCCTAATTTAAGAGAGAGTTTGCCAGGGGTCAGCAAATTAACTCATTTTAATTCAGGTGTTTGCATTTATGATTTCGGTGCCTGTGTATTTATTGACAGCTACACATTTTGCAAAGAAGAGCTACTTCTGCTGCAGCTTTATTATTAATTTTGATTTACACAGACACGCACACATGCGCAGACACACACAGGCACAAACGCACACACACACACATTCAGAGCACAAGTCCGGGGTATACGCGGGTGGACGGCGTCCACCCACTTTTTTCACAGGGTGAATGCTGTCCACCTTACCAAGTATATGGGCCTCACTGAATAATGTGCTGAACTCGTCCCGGTGTACTTTCCAAACACGGGACACTTTCAGCAGCGCCTGCACGGCGTCTGCTTTCCATCTGCAACAAGCAACAACTTGCAGGTGGGGATGGGGCTTTCTTATTTAAGACTCCTGCTGGGCCCATAAAGGCCGAATTTAAGGGGTCATCAGGACTCCTTTTGTTGGAGTCTCTTGGCTGGGAGCAGTAAGGTGCCTCACACCTGATGCAAATGAGGCGGAGGGGAAACAAAGGCTCACACCTTGTTAGCACTTCACAGATACTTAAGAGAGCCAGCTCTTTACTTTGTTCAGTCTCTGTTCAGGAGATGTGCATGCACTGTAAGAATGTCAGATGTGTTGGTCTTTCCCAGTATTTACACAAAGCAAATTGCATTTATATAGAGCTTTACTTCCCCTGAGGAGGTGTTGAAATAATTTAAGTACCACTATTTTTTCTTGTATAGCCTTCCTTACTCATTCCAATGCAGGGTGTCAGAGCGCTTTACATCAGCACGTGCATATCACATGTACAATAAATTATGTAAGGTGTAGAAGTCACATATCATCTTCCATAGCTCATTGTGCTATTATCCGCGCAATGCACTCAAATGTGCACATGATAGACCTGCCAAACATATATGTGAGGGCTTTAGATCTGATGTCACTTCTTGTGATGCCACTTCCTGTAAAGTCGTGGCTTGTGATGCCACTTTCTATGATGTCAATTCCTGTGATGCCTAGTGTGATGTCATGCACCGTGATGTCGTGCACCGTGATGTCATGTGCCGTGATGTTGCGCGCAGTGATGTCACTTACATACTGCCTAACTAGGTTAGTGCCCCCACTTCTTTTTTTATGACTTATGCTCTGCACATGTTGTTCAAGAGTGTAACAGTCACTCGGGTTCTTAGCTCACCCCAAGCAGGAAAGCGCAATGACCAGTCTAGACTGAGGCAGTAGAAACCAGCCAGTTACTCTCCTTCCTGCATGAGTTTCACCAGTATGGACTTGACATGCTCATATTTCATTTTAGAGCCACGTAAAAACAAGGAAGGAGTCCCAAGTTGTGCAATGGCAAGCAAGTAACCTATCCAGTTGTATTTTTTGCTTTTAAAAAAAAAAAAATGCTTTGATTTTCCACTATAATTGCAATACTACAAATATGGCAACCAAAAAAAATCAACACTGGATAAGCTAATCATGCCAAAAACATGCTAAACATGGGATAACTTGAAATCAAGCCATCCTTGCATAAATGTGGAGTCGTACTTTTTTAAATAAAAGGCAGAATAAATTTTCCTTGTGCTGATCTGGGACGAGAAAACATGAAAATTGGCACACCACTCCGCGTGTGGAAGAGAAAATGATGATAACAATGAGTTGAATCTACTGTTTACTGTATGGATTCCTAGAATACAATGATTAATTTGGTATATCTAAAGGACCGCCAAGAAGGCGCAACCCCAGCTGTGCATTTGGTTGGGGCGACACTACGTCCCAGTTCAGCACATGTTATTTACCCTTGTGTCATTGGGCATGGTACTTACCGAGCTGCACGCATTCAGTGAGAAAAGAGGATGAAAATTGAGTAATAATCATGATATGGTGCACATCCCTACTTCTTTCAAAATAAATTTTCCGACAGCATCACACACACAAAACAGGGGAGCATTGGAGTATTGTACAAAACAAATAGGAGAAGGACTGACACGGAAATGACATCAGACTATGTGTCTGGCTGAACAGAGCATCCCAGAGGTAGCAGTCGGCAACCCCATCAGTGGGTGGCAACGGTGCTGCTATCCTAAGAAAACGTTGAGGCTTAGTCATACCTCCGCAAGGCCATTAACATCTCCTTCGAGACAGCGACCTTCCCGGAGAGCTGGAAGCACGCCGAGATCAACGCCTTACTCAAGAAACCCAAGGCGGATCCGAGGGACCTCGAGAACTTACGGCCCATCTCCCTGCTCCCGTTCCCAGCGAAGGTCATTGAGAAAACCGTCAACAGACAGCTGACCCGCTACCTTGAGGAGAACAACACCCTGTACCCGTCCCAGTCTGGGTTCCGCAGCAACCACAGTACCGAAACTGCCCTCATCGCCGCCACCGATGACATCAGGGCCCTGCTGGACAACGGCAAAACCGCGGCCCTCATCCTCCTGGACCTATCAGCCGCCTTCGACACTGTCTGCCACCGCACTCAACACACACGCCTCCAAAATGCAGGGATCCGAGACAAGGCTCTGGAATGGGCCACCTCCTTCCTCTCCGGCAGAACCCAGAGAGTACGCCTCCCCCCTTTCCGTTCCAAAACCTCCGAGATCATCTGCGGCATACTCCAAGGATCATCCCTCAGCCCGACATTGTTCAACATCTACATGGCACCGCTCGCCCACGTCGCCTGACTGCACGACCTCAACATCATCTCTTACGCTGACGACACCCAGCTGATCCTCTCCCTCACCAAAGACCCCCTCACCACCAAAACCAACCTCCACTAAGGAATAAAAGCCGTCGCCGACTGGATGAAGAACAGCTGTCTGAAGCTGAACTCGGACAAAATGGAGGTCCTCATCCTCGGCTCCACCCCCTCAGCCTGGGACGACTCCTGGTGGCCGACCGCACTGGGAGCAGCTCCAACACCCACCGACCACGCACGCAACCTGGGGTTTATCATCGACTCAAAACTCTCCATGGCCAAGCAAGTCAACGCCATATCATCCTCCTACTTCAATACCCTCCGCATGCTCCGCAAGATCTACAGGTGGATCCCCACCGAGACAATTATAACGGTCACCCAGGCCCTCGTTAGCAGCAGTCTGGATTACGGAAACGCCCTCTATGCTGGAGCCACGGCCAAACTCCTGAAACGACTACAACACATACAGAACGCCTCTGCATGCCTGATCCTCGACATCCCTTGCCACAGCCACATCACACCCCACCTGAAAGATTTGCACTGGCTTCCCGTCAACAAGAGGATCACCTTCAAGCTCCTCACCCACGCACACAAGGCACTCCACAACACCGGACCGGCATACATCAACAGACGACTCACCTTCTACACCCCGAACCGCCAGCTCCGCTCTGCCGACCTCGCCCTCGCCACCGTCCTCCGCATCCGAAGAGCGACCACCGGCGGCAGATCTTTCTCCCACCTCGCCGCCAAGTCCCGGAACAACCTCCCCATCCTCCTATGGCAGAACCAGGACCTTCTATCCTTCAGGAGGCTACTCAAGACCTGGCTATTCGAACAGTAGCAGCACCCCCCCCCCCCCCACAGCACCTTGAGACCCTCGTGGGTGAGTAATGTGCTTTACAAATGTTGTGATTGATTGATTGATTGATTGATTGATTGATTGATTGATTGATATTTTTGCAACTTAAACTCGGCCTTTAGTGAAGTTAGAGAAAACCTTAAACAATAAAAAAAAAGAACACTTTTGGCTTTGTCGCTGATTGTTTATTCAGCAGCTCACTAAATTAAAACAGCCTGCGCTGACTGCAGATAATTTCATCTCACTATTCCCTGAAAGTGCCACAAAATGTTCTAGTATAGCAGATGTCTTCTGTCAGTTTTACTGGCAGTTACCCTGCAGGACCATTGCTGATATATAAATAAAATACCAGTTCAATATGGGCACTGGAGCAGATCTAGAAGAAATAGCTACCTGGTTGTGACTATAGCATGTTGTCTTACTCCAATCGGGGGCGTGGCTACCAGTGGTGCAGCAGCTGCAGTGGCACCCGGTCGCAGAGCCCTTAGTGTGTTTTCCTACCCCCACAGCGGGCAAAGGGACAATTTCCTTTGCTTGCACATGGCCCGTGGCATCCTTGCTGCTCTTCTGATTTTTATGTAAAAATGGCTGTCCCCTATGTACAAGTTGGCATCACTAGACGACACTTCGTAATTATGCTGCTGACGAAATAGCACCCACGCCCCATGAAAATATGTCAATGCCGCACAACAGAAACAAATCTTAAATACATGTTAGCAGGAGGCGTCACATCGTTAGCAGTGTACACACTCATTGCAAATGTGAAATTTCCGTTCCGAGGGGGCTACCGTGTGGACCCCTGAAAAATTCACGCCGTTTCAGCAGCACAAGAAAGCAGACACATCAGATGCCGAGCGGCAAAGCAAAGCTGACAGGAGGCGCCCACAATGCCGCCCCGAGCAAAAGCTGATATTTAGGGTGTAAGGTTAACCCAGGCAAAGACAAGCTCAAAGCCGAGTCTCGAGTTAGTGCCGAACACCTCGGGCCTATGAAAACCTTTCAGATTTGAAACCAAGCTCAGGCAGCGGCGGAGATGTGATCGCACTTGCGCTATCATCATGAACGTGTTCATTTGCTCCTTAAACAGAAGATGAAAAATTATGAAAAAGAGTAGGTCTCTTTCTACATGGGAAAAAACGAGTCCAGGAAAGGCGGCACAAAAGTCTGGAACTTGGTGTTCTGCATAATGTTTTTCCCACGGATATTATGTATTTGTTTAATCAATGGCTTCGGGTATACTGAAATACGTTTCAATCACGCAGACTTCCTCAGTCTGCGTCACTGCTATTTATGCACCCGGGGCACATTTACGAGGAAGTGCCGCAGCGCGGCAACACAAGCCCTGTGGCTGCGCCACCCTGTAGCACTTCCAAAGCACAGGAATGCATCATATTTACAATAATATGCTGCATTCCTGCGCTCTCCTCTGCGCTGGCGCACACACAGCTGCCATGCGCCAGCGAATGCACCCTTGCACCATGGTGCAAGGATGCCTGCGTCATGGGGAGATTGTTTTTGTGCAGGAAGGGCCAACTTCCTACACAAAAGCAATCACTACAGGCATTTTCCTCTTCCAATGCGTGCTGTAGAATGCAGCACGCATTGAAAGAGGAAAAAAACGAGGAGAAATGAAAACATTTCTCCTCGAGGCGTAGCATTCACACGCATTTCCACTTTTACGATTCCTCGTAAATCTGGAAATGTGTCTTGTTCTATGGGTGTTGCGTGGGAGCACCCACAGCAACACCCATTGGAACGCCCCTTTCACGCAAAGTGCAGCGTGTAAAGAGGCCATATTTACAAGGACAGAAAAAGCCACGCGGGTGGCTTTTCCTGTCCTTGAAATTTGGAGCAGTAAAATACGCCACCAGTACGTCACAAAATGTGACATACTGGTGGTGCAGGGGGCTTGTAAATCTGCCCCCAAGATCTTCACCTTCTTCCAACATTCTAGTGTCCTAACCGAGGGAGGTAAAGTTACCTAGCACCGGACCTGCCATTTTGAAAATTACACTGTCCGTATTTAACCGAAAGATTGCTTTAATATTTTCGACTATGATGAAAATTGCAGTTGACCGGTTCCATCCGGTTCTACCTATATTTCTTTGACGCATAGGGGTTTTTGAACATTCTACTATATAGCCGTGATAAAGAGAGGCTCAGTAATTATCGCCCCTTGCGCGAACAGGTGTTATACAAGTTGGTTGGAGTTTACAACTGTAAGAAATTGGGTTGTTGGTTGACTGGGGTGTGAGCCCTGGTCAAGCAGCAACCACAATCCTTATTAGGATGAGGCACAAGCCAACCCTAAATTAGCCTGCGCTTAACCCTCTGGGCACAGAGAAGTCAGGCTTAACTTAGAGGCAATGTGTAAAGTATTTGTGCATCACTTCAAACTGTAATTAAGTGAAAATACTACACAAAAGGGACCCTACACCAAGCTAGAACAATAGAGATTTTTTTAGTAAATAGAACAAGACAAAACCGACAAAAATCAAATCAGCAGATCCAGAGACATGCAATTGTAAATATTTCAATGAAAATAGCGCCAAAAAGCACAAATCGCCAACTGTAGTTGTCTGGATGCGCCAGACTGGGACAAAGTCACAGGTTCAGGCTGACCACGATGAAATGCAGACTGGCTAATGGGACCCAGTCAGGCCCACTGAAAAAAGTACCTTAAATCCTAGTTTCCAGACCGTCGAGAGGGTCTGCGACGAGGATGCATCACACAGTCACGGCGATGTGTTGGTTGCGAAATGCGGCGAGGCTGCAATGCTGAGTCCAGTGTCATCATCGAGGCTGCCATCAACGAGGTATGAGAGGGCCAGTGACAAGGATGCATCGCATAATGGCTGTTCCGATGGGCTGCCATGTGATGCGGGTCTTTGTGATGGGTCCAATCACACAGCATCAACAATGTAATGGTTGTGCTCAGGTTTGCGCCGTGCAGCAGAGGAGATGTGTTTTATTTATATATTTATTTTATTTTACAGAGTTGTATATAGCGTGAACTTGACTCAAATCGGGTATCAGAGCGCTTTACATAGCACCAGTGGCATTACATGAGGACACATTCATTTTTGTTAGGCACGGGGAGATTAAGTGATTTGCCCAGAATCACAGGATGTTCAGTGTCATTGCCGAGACTCGAACCCAGTTCCCCAGATTCGAGGTCGACCACCCTAGCCATTAGGCCAACTCCTCTCCCTCTCAGTGTTGCTTCCACTGGATCCACAGAGGCTGGTAGAGCACCTTAAGCCCACTACCTGGCAGGGTAGACTCACAGATGAGGGAGTCTAGGTTCAGGTGCAAGATTGTTGGAACACACAAAAGGTGATGGGAGGAATTCTAGCAATTTATTTAACCACTGGCAATCGCTCGGGGTAGCTTTCCAACTCATTGTACTTTTGCTCACCATGCCACCTCAGTTTGGATCCACTCATCTGCAAATCAGCCTTGATCCTGCTACTCATGGTAACAGTCCAGCCCGAATGGTCAAGCCAGCTGGTGGGCTATGTGTGTTGCTGTAAAAATTTTATAGCTCACTTAATTTTCATTTTTGGCATTGCTGGATTAATGTTTCTGTTACCAGGCTTTCTTTTGCTTGCCAGTGTGTGTGTGCCAAATGCCACCATTTGTCTTTACCATTTGTCTTTGTTCTCCATGGCATGTGGCTTGTGGCCTTTATTTGGTTGTCAGTGTCCATAAGCCTGCCTGTCTCCTTTGCTTTCCATGCCTCCTTGTTTCTTGTTTGACCATGTGGCCAGAGATCATTTTATGTAGCCAGCCAGTGTGCTTCTGCCATGGGCCTGAACGTGTGCTTGTTGTGGCCATGTGTCCTTGCTTGCTGTAGTTATTTGGCCATGTGGTCATTTTGTGTAGCCAGCCAGTGTGCTTTTACCATAGGACTGCATGTGTTCATGGTTGGAGCCATTCTTCCTCGCTTACTGTTGTTGTTTGACCATGTGGCTAGTTAACATTGTATGTAGCCAGCCAGTGTCCTTTTGACATAGGCCTGCATGTGCTCTTTGCTGTGGCCAATCCTACTTGCTTGCTGTTGTTGTTTGATCATGTGGGTGGTGACCATTTTGTTTAGCCAGCCACTGTCCTTATTGCCATACAGCTTGCATATTTTCCATTAGGGGGCCAAGCTTTCTTGCTTACTGTTGTTGTTTGACTATGTGGTCAATAACTATTTTGTGTAGCAAGCCAGTGTGCTTTTGCCATAGGCCTGCATGTGTTCTTTACTGTGGTCATGCCGCCTTGCTTGTTTTTGTTGGTTGACCATCATGAGGCCAGAGGCCAGTTTGTGCAGCCTGCCACTGTCTAAATCCTTTTTTTCCAGTCTTCAAAGCCATTTTCCTGGGAGATTGCTAGGAGAGGGCTGTACCTTGATCTTTTTGTACACTTTTTGCACCTCCTTGCCTCCCAATGGGTTTCTCGTAGTCCCCTAGTTCACCAGCAATTATTTTTTTTATTTGTTTATTCATTTATTTTATTTATTTTTACATTTTCCCTCCATCACCCCCCTGCCTGCCATGGCACCTGCCGCATACTAGCATTCATTTTGTGGGGATTGTCATTTCTCATTTTCCTTTTTCCCCTGGATCGGTGGACACCCTGCCCAGTGCATGTCAAATTCGTACAGCCGCACACCAGCGTTAATTTTTAACGGATTATTCCATTTTCTCTTGGACCCCCTGCTTTCCATAGATGCACACACACCAGCATTACTTTTATTCCATTTGCCAATTGGCCCAATTGGCTGCCATGGGTACACATCAGATTCATTTTTTAGGGATTATTAAAGGCATCCCTGGACCCCTTGCCTACCATAGGTGCACACCAGCATTCATTTTTATGGATTATTACATTTTCTCCTGGACCCTCTGCCTGCCCTGTGTGCACAGTACCCACCAGAATTCATGTTTTAACGATTATTCAATTTTCCCCTGCACCTCCCTGACTGCCACAGGTGTCTCCCTTAGATACACATAAAGCAAACAGTTACATCTGTATGTTGTTATCCTGCTTGAAAATTAAATGTTATGGTGGTGTGGTTTGACTTTGGAATGGACACACTATTGTTGTTAATTATTTAGGATAATAGGTAACCACACTAAATTATATTGTCTGTGCTATGAATAATTCAAACTACAAAAAGGCCATGTTTCACTAAATGTTTTTCTCACTTGTTTGCTTTTATGTCCACAAGAGGCATTCACCCACAGTACTGCCAGACAGAAGGCCTGTACAAAGTGATATGACCACATGTGACCTGAGTATTCAAGTCACTGCCTCTGTACAGCTAAGTGTCACTGCCAACTGACAGCTTCAAGATGGCCCCAAAGAAAGGTGCTGGCAATAAAGTGGCCAGTGAGAAAGGGAAGAAGAAGCAGATTGCCACCACTGACTTGTATTTAAACAAGAAACAGTGGTCCTTAGAAGGAGGGGAAGGTACAATTGGGATAAATATAGTCCAGAATCGAAACTATGTTATGGGATGTCCAGCCGGACAAACCTATTTATTTCTACAATGTAATAATCACATATAAAATATACGTACTATTGTGGGACACAGTCCTGTATCCTTTGGGGGAAAAAAACAGATAATACATGTAAAACAATTAGATACAAGGGGGCATTTCAGGCAAGACGGAGAGAGCTTATATGCAAATCCAATGTTAGAAGCTTTTTTGTAACAGCACATGCACTTTTTTAACACAATGGCTTAATGTGCACGTTGTTAGCTTGGGTCGACGACGTTTCGATCCTGTCTTAGAATACTAGGATCATCATCAGGACAAAATAAAATTGCTGGCCTGAGCATAAGAAATTGCCTGTGAAAGTAAAGGAAAGAGGGTTGATATAGAGATAGGGGAGATTCGAAAATGATTTAATTAAGCATGCCGAACAGTAAGCATGCGACTGGTGATGAAAAGAGACACTGAGGAGAGTGCTATTGGAAAATTGCGACGAACCCGTGATACAAATCAGTCGCGAGGAGGGAACTAACATGCAAGGGAGAAAGTGGTGGAATTGCGGGCGTGAATCAACGAGCAAGTGCCGCAGGGCTCGAGGAACGAAATGTGACCGACCAATCGAAGGAAGTTGAGCTACTGACATGCTTAGAAATAGACAGACGGTTATTTCGAATTTGATGATAAAGAAAGTATTGTGCGTGGACTGAGGGCGATGTGAAGTATATTTCTGAAACATAAGGTGACTACATAGAACGACGTGAACCGGTGATCGCGTCTATATACATAGTGAAAAATTTGCGGCATGCTTGTGAGACCTAAGAAACAGTTCACAAGGTTAATTAAAAGCTCACCCACTGGAAGCGGGAAATTGGTCAGAGGAGGCAGGGTACGGAGACCGCGTGAACAGCTAATTTAAGCTGAGCACAAACAAGGGTACAACCAGGGAAGATGACCTAGAGAATAAACAATCAGACATAACTACAATGAAGTGGGAGGGGAGAAGATAGAAATTAATAAGGAAGGGGGAATGGTTACCTGTATGAACATAGGCTGGGAATACTTGTCCAAGGGTCGGTAATCCAGGGGAAGCTCGCTGGCAATGCAGGAGAGCGTAGCCATGCCAGGGATATCGGTGCCGGAGAGGAAATCCAATCGAATGGGCGGCACGGAGGCAAGGCAATTGGGCGGTACCGGGCTGGGGGTTCCAGTGCGGGGGAAGGAATTCCACCGGTTTGTTCAGGGCAGGGTGACAATGCACTAAGTGGAAAGGGGGGGAGAGGGTGAGCAAAAGGACGGGCAGAAATAACAGCCGGAACAATAAGAGAGACTTAAAATTAGCGGACTTAACGCTTACCTTAGATCTGCCTGGGACCTCCAGAAAAAGGGATATGGAGTGACAAGGAGGCCGGGCGGTGCAATGGTATTTAAGGGATTGAGCATGCGCAGTGAGTTGGAGCGTGAAAACGCGGCGCCATCTTGGGACGGGTAGTGTAGACACAGAGAGGGGACTCGGAAGCGCACAGTATATTACAGGTAGTAACGCAGAAGATAAAACGGAATACAAAAGAGGGGAAAATAAGGTTTTGGACAGTGCAAAACAAACATAGTGTTGGCTGAACAACAATAAAGGCAAGGGAAAAGATTTTTTTTTTAAATACGCGAAGTAATCATGGGAAACTAATGTGGTCTGGTCAGAGTGGGCTGACCAGCCACTGTGCTAGCACTGTGAAGGAAAGAACCATAATGTTCATAGTGCAGAACATAAAAAGAAGAACAGGGAATATTTAAAGGTACTCAATAAAGCAACCAAAACATACTGTAAGGCACACTGTGAGAAACGAAATAAATATAGTATGTAAAAGAACAGTGTACACAAGACATTTATCAGCAATTACTGTACAAAATGGAGGAGAAGCCTATCAAGACCTCTGCGAGCAGCGTGTTGGAACAGGTATAGAAGTGCAGGAGGAGGTTAGATGAGATTAGTCCAGTCCTCAATACGATTCAGACCATCCTTAATGCCATTAATGTGGATAATCATTCTCAGTTCCTCCTTGTTCAGGATTTTGGTGATGTCACCACCTCTTGGTGGTTGCTTGATTGTTTTGATTACTGTCCATTTGAATTCATCAATAGTGATTGTTCACGGGCCCTTAGAGAGTTAAAAAGTTGCCTAAAACAGAAGCCCCGGAACACTGACAGCGTAATCCAGTGCAGAGCAAAATATAAGGCCGAGGTCAAAAGAAGGAAATTAGTTCTTCAGGGGGAAGTGTGGGCCGATCTAAGGGAGGCAGCAGAAAGAAGGAATCTCTCAAAATTCTGGAGTATAATTAATAAACCCTGCTTTCATGATAGCTGTACTCCGGAGGTTGGTGTAAATATCCTCCCGGAGCAGTGGGTGTCACACTTCAAGAGTTTGTACAATCATGGTAAGGTGATTGTCGCCCCGGAGGAAGGTGCTACCCCGAAGGAACAGTTGGTCGAGTTCACCCTAGCTGAAGTATCCGTGGGAATTGAGGGTCTATCTAAAAATAAGGCACCAGGTCCTGACGGGGTACCATCCGACATGTTCATTAGTAATGTGGAGTTATGGGCCCCATTAATGACTAGGGTATTAAATGCAGCAATCATGTTCGGCCTGCCGCGATCCTGGTCAACTGCCATTATCGTTACTATTTTTAAGAAGGGTAATAGGGATAACCCTCAGTGCTATCGGCCCATTTCACTGATCGATGTCTCTGCTAAAATCCTGGGAAGGGTAATTCTGAACAGATTAATTGAATGGTCCGAGGATAATAACATCATCTCGGACATTCAATATGGATTTAGATCGGGGAGATCAACCAGTGATCAATGTTTGAACCTATATATGTTAGTCGCCAAGTATACCAAGACAAGTAATGAATCCATTTATTTAGGGTTCATGGACTTGGCGGCTGCCTTTGATCACGTAAATAGGGACAAATTGTGGCTAATGATGAGTCAACTTGGTATTGACCAGGGCCTGATTATAATTCTTAGGGAATTACACAGGGACACCACAGCCAGGGTACGTTACAATACCGAGGGAGGCCTCACTGAAGCCTTTGGGTGCTCTAGCGGGGAGAGACAGGGGTGCATCCTTGCGCCCTTTTTATTCTCGCTTTATATTAACAATATAGAGCCGACCCTGATTGCTTTAAATACCGACTGCCCGAGAGTCGGTATGCGTCAAATTCCAGTTCTGCTTTATGCAGACGACGCAGTCTTGTTAGCCCGTACCCCGAAAAGCCTACAGATTTTAATTAATGGTTTCGTGAAGTTTATGGGAACCTTAGACCTTTCCGTAAATCTTGGCAAATCATTTGTAATGATGGCAGGTAATAAATCCCGGTCCAAGTTCATACACAGAATTGGGACTCATACACTGGAAAAAGTGCAGACTTTCTCCTCAATAGGGATGCTGTTCGATGAGAGGTTAAAATTCACATCCCTGGTAGAAGAGAGATGCGGAAAGCTAATATCTTCAAATGGCGCAGTAACTAGTTATGGGCGAAGGTTAGGGCGATGGTCTCCAGAGCAAGTAATGAATTTGTATAGCTCCATCTGTTGCTCTAAAGCTCTGTATGGAGCGGAAGTCTGGGGTTTTGTAGACACAAAACAACTGCAGCGGGAGGAAAACAAAATGTTTAGGTCTGTATTAAAAATCCCCCAGAGTACCCCAGCTGTCATTGCCCATAGAGAGCTAGGGAGGCCATATATTGAAGACATGGCCAAGTATAGACCCATTTTTGCGTGGCTCAATATTTGGACAAATCCAGAAGCCGAGATAAGTAGGCTAATATTGAGTGACTGCTTAGGGAGAGAAAGATGTATGAATATACCTTGGATCAAGTACGTTAAGACTATTCTGGAGAGTCTGGGTCATATAGAATTCTTTATCAATCCGTCAGTAATTAGAGCACAGGATAAACCCATAATAAAAAGATTGTTCCTGGACCAAAGAAATACAAGTAGAACACTGGAAGAAGGGACTAAGGGGTCAGTGAATGCACATAGCCAAATCAAGACCACTGTGGGAATGGAACCTTATCTTTACTTAATGTACAACGCACAGGACAGATTTTTTTAATATCCCGTTTTAGGCTCAATCTTTTACCATATTTATTAGCTGATCCATTAGGCTATACTGTTTCGATTGAGCAGAAGGGTGCCTGCGGCTGCGACAATTTGTCTCCGCAGGACACCCTTCATTTTGTATTCTTTTGCGCTTTTTATTCCATTCCAAGGCGAAGATTTTTAATCAACATTTTGAAAAAGGCCAATCTGACTCAAGTTAAACCAGCGCTACTTTTTTTACAAAGGGCAGCTGACCCACTGACTTTGTGCTGTATATTGAATTTTATTAAAGTCGCATTGAGATTAAGATCAACTAAAGGATAGGCTTAAACTGTGATTCCCAAGAGTCTATGTATTCCCCATGTGATATGTATTCCTTTTTTTTCCATCAAGAGTTCTTATGATGTCGATTTAATTGTTTTTTAAAATATTGTATTGTGTATATATGCCCTTTTATGGTGTTTTTAACAACCGAATAAAGGACTATTGAATTGAATTGAATTGTGCCCCATTTCCAAAAAATGTTCAACCAGGGGAGCATTTGGGGTTTTGCAACGTACTCGACTCCTGTGCTGGCCGATACGCAGTTTGACCTTTTGAGTGGTCTGGCCTATGTAGACTTTGTTGCAAGGACATGATATCAAGTAAATGACATTGCTAGTATTGCAGTTGGAAAAAGAGTTCAATTTGATAGATACATTGTTAAATAGAAAATTAGTTCCTTCAATTTTGCACTGTCCAAAACCTTCTTTTCCCCTCTTTTCTATTCTGTTTTATCTTCTGCGTTACTACCTGTAACACACTGTGCACTTCCGAGGCCCCTCTCTGTGTCTACACTACCCATCCCAAGATGGCACCGCGTTTTCACGCTCCAACTCACTGCGCATGCGCAATCCCTTAAATACCATTGCACCGCCCGGCCTCCTTGTCACTCCGTATCCCTTTTTCTGGAGGTCCCAGGCAGATCTAAGGTAAGCGTCAAGTCCGCTAATGTTAAGTCTCTCTTATTGTTCCGGCTGTTATTTATGCCCGTCCTTTTGCTCACCCTCTCCCCCCCTTTCCACTTAGTGCATTGTCACCCTGCCCTGAACAAACCGGTGGAATTCCTTTCCCCGCACCGGAACCCCTAGCCCGGTACCTCCCAATTGCCTTGCCTCCGTGCCGCCCATTCGATTGGATTTCCTCTCTGGCACCGATATCCCTGGCGTGGCTACGCTCTCCTGCATTGCCAGCGAGCTTCCCCTGGATTACCGACCCTTGGACAAGTATTTCCAGCCTATGTTCATACAGGTAACCATTCCCCCTTCCTTATTAATTTCTATCTTCTCCCCTCCCACTTCATTGTAGTTATGTCTGATTGTTTATTCCCTAGGTCATCTTCCCTGGTTGTACCCTTGTTTGTGCTCAGCTTAAATTAGCTGTTCACGCGGTCTCCGTACCCTGCCTCCTCTGACCAATTTCCCGCTTCCAGTGGGTGAGCTTTTAATTAACTTTGTGAACTGTTTCTTAGGTCTCACAAGCACGCCGCAAATTTTTCACTATGTATATAGACGCGATCACTGGTTCACGTCGTTCTATGTAGTCACCTTATGTTTCAGAAATATACTTCACATCGCCCTCAGTCCTTACTCAGTCCACGCACGATACTTTCTTTATCATCAAATTCGAAATAACGTCTGTCTATTTCTAAGCATGTCAGTAGCTCAACTTCCTTCGATTGGTCGGTCACATTTCGTTCCTCGAGCCCCGCGGCACTTGCTCGTTGATTCATGCCCGCAATTCCACCACTTTCTCCCTTGCATGTTAGTTCCCTCCTCGCGACTGATTTGTATCACGGGTTCGTCGCAATTTTCCAATAGCACTCTCCTCAGTGTCTCTTTTCATCACCAGTCGCATGCTTACTGTTCGGCATGCTTAATTAAATCATTTTCGAATCTCCCCTCTCTCTATATCAACCCTCTTTCCTTTACTTTCACAGGCAATTTCTTATGCTCAGGCCAGCAATTTTATTTTGTCCTGATGATGATCCTAGTATTCTAAGACAGGATCGAAACGTCGTCGACCCAAGCTAACAACGTGCACATTAAGCCATTGTGTTAAAAAAGTGCATGTGCTGTTACAAAAAAGCTTCTAACATTGGATTTGCATATAAGCTCTCTCCGTCTTGCCTGAAATGCCCCCTTGTATGTAATTATTTTACATGTATTGTCTGTTTTTTTCCCCCAAAGGATACAGGACTGTGTCCCACAATAGTACGTATATTTTATATGTGATTATTACATTGTAGAAATAAATAGGTTTGTCCGGCTGGACATCCCATAATATAGTTTCGATTCTGGACTATATTTATCCGAATTGTACCTTCTCCTCCTTCTAAGGACCACTGTTTCTTGTTTAAAAACATAATTACCCAAGGTCCTTGATTACCTCTTCTGGGTACCCTTGTGTCTTTTCAAATACCACTGACTTTTAGCCCTGCTCCTTTTTTAAGGAAACTTTGTGTGTCTGCTGCACCATCCTCTGAGCAGTATGCTGGGATCAGCACTCCTGCATCAACGACGCCACCATCCCAACCTAAGCCCAAGGCCTTGTCTCTCAGCATGGGAGCCACTGCAATCATGACGACAAGCAGTGAGTCTGAATTGGATTTGTCTCAGCCACAAACTAGTACCCAATCATAGCAGCAAACTGAATAAAGTGGACAACAGGAGCCACAACCATCAATAGCAGATATTCCTGAAGTAGGAGCAGAACAGGAGGTTGAGCTTCTTGCTGAGCAATATGTACCTGTTGTTGAACCACTGACTTCCAGCTCTCCAGCAAGAAAAAGGAATGGTACTCCACCATCTTCTCCTAGCCCCCTTCGGATGATCTGGACATGGATTGGACCCCGGGTAAGACCGAGACTCTCCAGAAGACAGGGTAAAAGGAAAGTTCCTGAAAGCCTTACAATTGTGCAAGGGGATGGGGGTGACAAGCTTGTCATTGTCATGGAAGCTGGCTCAGAGGACACCAACATTACCCCACCTATTCAACTTGCTCTGAGGGATGTGGCACTGGTACCACCACCAATGTCATCTTCTATATTTGTAAGGTCCCAGCTGAGACCTACATCCACCACTACCTCAGTTGAAGGATGCACTGCACAGAGGCAATTGACGTTATACCCACCTACCATCCAGTTCTTCTTCGGGCAGTGGCACACTTAGAAACTTCACCTTCCCAGTTTGGGATTTCTTTCTGTTGAGCAAGCAGGAGGATAACATTGCAATATTCTCCATTTGCCATACATGTTTTTGTTGGGGTATGCCAAGTTCACACCATGTTACTAAAGGCCAAACGTCCAATATGAAAACATCATGCAATACTGTGGGAGGCACACCTTCAAAAAATTGCTGCATGTGCTGGTGGTGATGAGAGAGGGGAATGTGCTCCTATCATGGTGAGAGATGAAGGTGATGAGAAGAAAAAGGGGCACAGCTTTACATAGAGCAGCCCTGTCTCCAGCAGTGCACTACTATCACCCGCCTCAGCAGCCTCGAAATGGCACAAGAGTCAGATAGCACCACCGCATACAGTGACTAACCCAAAAACACATTGAGTTTACCACCTCCTGGTTCTCTCCAGAAGTTCCCTGGGTCAGTGGCACCACAAAACCCAAAAATCCAAGCTACTGTTATGGGCATGTTTAGGCAGGATGGGCACTACGAACGCAACCACCCAACAGCACGTTAGTACAATGGAAAACTGGCTAAAATGTCAGCACTGGATCTCCTCCCTTTTTTCATTTGTGGAAGAAGTGGGATTTTTTTAATTTGTGGTGGCCACATGCTTGAAATAGAAGGTTCCCAGCTGGACCTATTTTGCCAGAATTGCTGTTCTTGATCTCTATCATGATGTGCTGCAATTGGTTGGACAAGCTTTGCGGCAGATTACCTGATGGCAGACATGTGGGCCAGCTGTCAAGCTACCGATTACATGTTTATCACTGCACATTTGAGAGCCTTTGTGGGGGCCAGACAACAGCTGTCTACAGGTATCAGTACTGAAGAAATGTTTAAGTGAGTTTGGCGGCCTGCAACAGTAGCCATGTTCATCATGGAGAAATCTCATACAACTGAAAACATCTTGGAAAACCTTAACAACAAGGTGTTTGAATGCTGTGACCCAGAGGTATCAGAATTGGATTTTTTGCCACGGGCAATGGCAGTACTATAGTTAAGGCCAAGGCAAATGGTGGCTATTTCAGGGTCCTGTGTCTGGCGCATTGCATCAACCTGATTGTGCAGAACGTTCTCAAATAAGAAGACATGGTCAGCAATATACTGACCACTTGCAGAAGAATCTGCACTAATTTCAGCCATTCTTTTAAAGCCTGGAAGCATTTGAGGGTCATTCAGTGTGCTAATCGAGTACCAGTTAAAGCCCTCATACAGGAGGTGCCAACACATTGGACCTATTACATGTTGCAACATCTGTTTGAGCAGTACAAACAGATCAATGACTATGTCATTCAAAGAGGAGGGGATGCAACTGGGAAAAGCATGACCATAGAGGTGTACAAATGGAGACTAGTCGAATGCCTGACAAAGATGCCACTTCCTTTTGAGGCTTTCACTTGGTAAGTGACAAGTAGGACAGTACGATAAGCCAAGCTATCTCATTGTTGAACTGCTACAGGACAGGTTAAAAAAGGGTTGTGCAAGGGTTCACAAGTGTGGATGACAAAGAAGAAGTGCATGACTTGGTTGAGAACCTAATCCTTCACTTGGCTGTTAATCCAAGGCTTCAAAAGTATATTGTGCCATCCAAAGAGTACACCTGTGCCACAATGCAGTCTTCAAAGAGACATTGTGTCATCTAAAAAGTACATCTGTGCCACAATACTTGATCCACAGTACAAAAAATACTGATCACTCTCATTCCTTTTTCTGAAATAGATGTTTCACTATTCAAGTTATGCTATAAATATAACCCACTAACTCTGTGTATTATTTTAATCTAATTGCCTGTGATGGATAATCCTTTTGATTAATCCTACAGTTGGTGCTCACTCAGTGGGTAGTGGGACCTCACTTGTAACGCGGTTAGGGCTCTAGCAGCTCTGGAGAAGGACTATTTAGGCGGGAGGAGGCCTGGGCTCTTTGCGGTAGGGGAGGACAGTGGCAGTGTCTTTCTATCCCGCTTGGCGCCAGGTATCATTGTTTACAGCGGAGTATGTGGAGAGAGTTGTAGAGCTTTTTAACATTGATTGTGACCTTCAATATTCGTTTAAATATTCCTTTGCACTACATGTCACTGACAGTTTTTAACATATTTTTAACTGTAAGTTGTGTCTAAATTTGTAATTTAGTGATATACACTCACTCGTTGTTGAACTAATCTCCTTGATCTGCAAGGGCACTAGGGGCTGAATTACGGTCTGTGCTCAGTGTTCCAGCCTGCCCGCCCGGGTCCGACTCGGTATCCAATACCGTTGAGCGGAGGGCGGGGCAGGTGAGAGCCAGACACGCCCAGCAACACCGAGGCAGTCGAGCGGTTAGCACTCTAGCAGCTCTGGAGAAAGACTATTTAGCCAGTCGTCGGCAGTAGCGCGCAGCGGTTGCGCGCAGGGGGGCGCCTTCGACAGTGCCAAAGACTAGCCTAAGACCAGCCCGTCTGCGCCCGTCCGCGCCAGGACGGGGCAAGGGACAATGGGATCTACCATAATCAACCCACGAACGAACCTTATTACAAGGAGAACCTACTCAGCCCAGGTATTGCGACAACTATGTGGGAAACAAACGCAAGAATGTGTAATGGGAGGGAGTTTTAGATTAGGAGGACCATTTTCCTGTCACCATTGTCGAGCCCAGTTCACAATTTTTAGTCATGAGGCTTGCATTCATGAAGGTTTGACTATCTATACACCCTCTGTCAATACTAGCAAGAGTACAATCAAAACTCCTACAGGAAGGAAAAACTTACTCTGCAATATAAGGTCGCTACCCAAGCACACTTCAGAGGTATGGGACCTCATTTCCTCTAGTGAACCAGATTTATGTTTCCTTACAGAAACTTGGCTGAAACCTCACTCGACTCCGGCCATTGCGCTTGCAATTCCCACGGGTTATAAAATAATCAGGCTAGATCGTCCCACGAAAACAGGAGGTGGGATTGCTATTATACACAAACAAGAAATCAATTGTACTGTTGTAGCTGAGTTAAGCACTCCAGATATTGAATTATTGATTTTTAAATCCCTTTCCTCTCCCAAGGAAATACAGATGGGTGCTTTGGTTCATCGCCCTCCGGGTCCATGTAGGAACTTTTCCAACATCTTACTTGAGATCCTTGCCCCATACATCAGTAACGATAGGGACTTCCTTTTGGTAGGAGATTTTAATTTACATACCGAACAGAAAGATTGTAAAGAGGCAGTCTGTATTGAATGATTTATCCTTACTTGGGTTAACACAACTTAATTCAGGGCCAACACATCAGGCAGGGCATACCTTAGATTTGATATTAGCTAATTTTCTCACAGTCACATGTTTACCCCCCACCCAAGTTAGCTGGACTGACCATTTCATCATTGAATTTTATACTTCTCAGCCCAAACATATTGTCCAGGGACCGATCTCCCTTCCCAGCAAACAACGTCAATGGCATATAGTCACTAAAGAAGCTTTTATAGACAACTTTATCGAGCCTTCCATTACCACATCAGAGAATATCGAATGTGCCCTAAGGAAGTTTGAAATTGCAACTAGGTTGGCTATAGATAATATAGCCCCTTTAAAACAATTTAAACCTCGGTTTGCCAACAAACAAGAAATTTGGTTCTCTGATGATCTTAGGGCATTAAAAAAAGCTGCTAGGAAGCTAGAGAAACAATGGAGAACTTCCCATCAGGTGAGTGACAGGAATCACTATTGGGATTCTCTACCTATTTATCACAAAGCCGTTCGTAGGGCGCGAAAAACTCATATAGCATCTCAAACCACGGCTGCAGGAAACTCCCCGAGGGTCCTTTATCAGGTGCTACAGTCATTTGTTAAACCTGTTGCATGCGAAAGTTCAGAGCTGGCGTCTCAACAGCTCTGTGATAAAATATCATTATTTTTTTCAAACAAAATAGACACTATTTACGAGAAAATAAGTGACTCAAATAATGCCATGACCACTGACACAGCTCTCGACTTCCACGATACAGAACATAATCACAACGTACATTCTCTAGACACTTTTCCCCCTATCACTCTTAAGGACCTACTAGCACTAACCACCCAGATCAAAAGTGGTAGCCCAGATGATACTATCCCAGCCAGGCTGATACCCATTCTACTAGAACTATTATGTCCTATGATTGGAAAACTTGTCAATCTGTCTCTGAATACGGGCTCTGTCCCCAGAGAATGGAAGCGTGCGCTAGTAAGGCCCATTAGGAAAAATACTGCTATTCCATGGACTGAACTAGCCAACCTTAGGCCCATCTCATTGCTACCTTTTCTGGGGAAATTGACAGAAAAATATGTCAATAGACTCCTATCTGGCTATATTGAAATTGCTGGCGGCCTAGACTACTCCCAATCTGGGTTTAGGCCGAAACACAGCACTGAGTCCACCCTTCTGTCTGTAATGGACGATCTACATATGTTCCAAGACAAAGGCTACTCTGTGATCTTAGTATTACTAGATCTGTCAGCAGCGTTCGACACCGTGTCACATAACATTCTTATTAACCGGTTGTCGAACGTAGGAGTCAAGAACAAAGCCCTTGCCTGGCTGAGGAGCTTCCTTTCAGACCGTACCCAGATTGTCACCATGGGCACATACCGTTCTATGGAGGTAGAAATTACGAAAGGGGTGCCACAGGGTTCTTGTTTGAGCCCAACACTCTTTAACATCTATGTGGCACCCCTGGCAAGAGTGATGCGCAAAGTTGGTTTCATCCCCGTGTCATATGCTGATGACACGCAGCTCCTCTTTCCTTTTAAAACCCTCACTACGGAAATAAGGAGCTCCTTTTCTGCAGGTATGAAGGCTGTGGGACAATGGATGTCCACTAACTACCTACAGTGCAATGTCAGTAAAACTGAGATTATGCTGTTCGGGGAAGCCAAAATACTGTGGACACCTGATTGGTGGCCTTCTGATCTTGGCCCGGTCCCAGAACCCAAACAGGTCGTTAAAAACCTGGGGATCCACCTTGATCAGGATCTATCGTTAAAACAGCATACTTATTATGTTGCAGGCGTGTTTTCATACAATTAGCCTGCTACGCAAGGTCTTTCCTTTGCTGCCGGACTCTTTCAGAAAAACCTTAGTGCAGGCCCTTGTTTTGAGTCGGATTGACTACTGCAATGGCCTGCTTCTTTCTGCCAATGAGGGAGTGTTGGCCAGACTCCAGGTAATACAAAACACGGCGGCTCTCCTGGTCCTTAAAGCCCCTCCAAGAACTGCATCAAAACCACTTTTAGATAAATTGCATTGGCTCTCGATCCGTCAAAGGACAACATTTAAAATATGCTGTTTGATTCACAAGAACATAAACGAACATGGTCCCTCCTACCTGGAAAATAAATTTATCCCTTACATTCCCTCTAGGACACTCAGATCCAGCAATGGTCATCTGCTGGCAGTGCCACGCGCCAAGAAGGCTAGACACGGAGGCAAAGCTTTATCTGTGGTGGGACCCACATTGTGGAATAGTCTCCCGCTAACTCTTCGACTATGTTCTGAAGACCTGAAATTTAGGAAGCAACTTAAAACTCTGCTGTTTAAAAATGAGATTTAGTTTCAGCTCTCTCTCTCTCTTTCTCTGTATTGAATGATGGATAATTCGGCCCAAACGCGCAGAGATACTCCAGTCGGAGTCGATTCCAGCGCTATAAAAACCCATAAATAAATAAACGCCTTCCCTGTAAGTGTGCTTGCCTGCTACTACTGTCACCATCATTAAGAAGGCACCTTGGGAAACCGTTCAGTAAGGTTTTAATTGCTGATCACGTAAGAGACCTTGAAGAAGAGAAACTGGAAATAAGAGTCCCGGGCAGAAGTTCAGGGGTGCAGCCTTCAACTTCCAGAGAGGGCGGTGAAGTTATCTATGAATAGCCAACATGCAGAACCCCGGCAATCATAACTACCGGAACAGAAGAATTCGACCCAACCTCTGAATTGGCTTGGTTTCAAGTGGCAGGCCTAAACTCAAGTACAGAGATGAAGGTAAAGGAGGTCAAGCAAGTGGCAGTACCACTGACCATTCAGAGATGATGTTTCAGGAATATCTGGATGACCCAAAATCGAAACCCATTGGTCTATTGGTATGGGAAGATGCGCCAATGGCCAGTGCTCATAAGAACAACAAGTGATCCTAACATCCCTCCTTGGACAGGCAAAAGAGGTTGTGACTCTTATAATGAATTGGCTATGTCACTCAAAATGTTTTCACGTAATTGTTGCACAAGAGAGAACCAAATACTCTTCAAAATGCACCAGAGAGAAAGAAGCAACAGCTGTATTTTAAGGGCACAATCTTATTTATATTCTCCTGTTATGCAAATAGCAAAGTCATCGCAACATATGACAGCACATCAATAGACGGTCACTCTAGGAAAGAGTGCAAAGAAAAAGTGCTCATGTGTGAAGTGAGTGAGAAAAGGGTAATTCAAAATAAAAACAAGCGGAGAACACAATATCATAATTTACAGTAGACACTGGCTGAGAACAGTAAACCAGTGTGGATGGGCCTCTTTTATTCATCCAATTTTGGGGAGGAGTGGTACCCCATGGTATAAGCCCTAGGTTAAAGGGTGTCGACATTTCGACCCAACTGAACGCATAGAGGGTAACTTAAAACATCCGCTTGTGGGTTTTCATCAGGACAAAAGGGTATGTAAGAGACAACCGGTAGCTTGCGTCCAATATGGCAGACCAGGTCACAGCTCCTAAAAATGTGTGGTCTCCACAATTATGCGGAGTACATAGAATATTCAATTGGGCATCCAGGAAGATGTGGTGCCAATACAGGTGGCCTAATCGCCAAAGGTTTCCACCGCAGTTATGCGGGGTGAATGGGAAGCTCCATGTGAAGAGGAGAGAATTAAAAGTTCAATAGGGCATCCAACAAAATTGTGATGCCGATTCACGAGAACTTACCCACCCACGCATAAAAGGGATGCATATTTTAGAGATATAACATATTTAATCAAAATCCTCATTCTGGCCTTGTGTTGCATAAATGATTAACCTTGCCCACTCCTGACTCTTGAGTCCACTTTTCCTGACTCATGAATTTCATCAGTTTCGTTTTTAATAAAATACTAGCTCACCATTGCTCAGAAGAAGTTACTATTGCTAGTTTTTGTTTTAATAACAAATCTTCTTTGCTGTGTCATGTATGCCCAGACGTGGGTCCCTTGCTCACTGTGCCACTGGATTCAAGCTAGCCTGGCTGATGAAGGGTAATACCCAGAAACCAGTTCCAGAATGCTTGTTTCCAGTCCAGGGAGGACCTGTCTTGGCAGTTCAATCTGGACTGTTCCCATGAGGCACAGGATCAAGACTGATTTGCATATGGCTGGGTCTAAACTGGGGTGGCATGGTGAGAAAATGAACGATGGATTTAACCCAGATCTCTTGATTGGGGGTGAATGTATGGTTTATTCAGCATTACGTCCATCATCCGTAGCATGTGTCATGTTGGTAGTTTGGCCTCAGTCTTTGTAAAGTTACAACATAAATGTAACACACTAACTTTGTGTTTTCTTTTAATCTAGTTGCCTATGATGGATAATCCTTTTGATTAATCATACAGTTGAGTTCACCTAGGTGGGAGTGGGTCCTTGCTTGTAATGCCTTCCCAGTTTGCGGGCTAGCCTGCTATAGCTACCACTACCATTAAGAAGGCATCTTGGGAAACCCTGTAGTAAGGTTTAGGAAGAATGGGAGAAGTAGCAGCCATTGCATCATCTATACAGGTAAGAGAACTATGGAGTGATGTGAACTGGCTTAATTCGTAAGTAACTAAGGGGCATATCATCAAGGGCCGGCGTTAACATTATCGCTGCTTTTGCATCCGCTTTCGGGCGAAAAGCGGCGATAATATTAACGCCCTATCAGCATGGACACGCTAACGCGTGAATCCATTCCTTAGCACCCATAATCTTATAGCCTCGCTAATGAGATGCTAGGTAGGCGTTCCTGTGTGAACTACAGCGATATTAATCGCTAACAGGCGTTCTCCCTATCATCAATCAAATCGCTAACCGGCCTAGCGACAATAAAACTAGCGCTAACAGGCTACATCGCCGGTTTCTAACATCTACTAATTTTCCGTGTTAGCCATGTGTATCATTGGAGGTGGACTGTTATGCCAAGTCCACATCTCCCTATCAGCAATGTTTTTCTCTAGAGCAGTTTTTCATCGCAGGTAATCCAGCGATATTGACGCCTATCGCCGCTATTTCCAGGATTTCTATCACCTCGGCGATGCACGTTGCTGAAAGTGCGCTAACCGGGAGATAGAATCTGGTGATAGCTGGCGTTAGGATTGTGCACGATACACACGGCCAGCGATAATTATCGCTGGCCGTTGTTGATATGCCCCTAGCTTCTACTGCAGATAAGTAGGTTCTTGTTTATCTAGGTTGTTGTAGTCAATATAGGCAATGGCAGCATACCTCCCTAATGATGTATATTGTTACATAGGGTAATAAGACAAGGTCATAACTAACTATAACAAACTGGTAAGCACTCTGATCAGCAGATTAAAAGAACATGCTGTGCACAAAGACATCATGCAAAGTAAAAGTAGAGCACAAAAAACCTATTTCAGGAAAAAGTATAAGAAAATGTTTTCCCTTTACTTTTTCTTATTTTTCAAGTTCAATGATATAAATAAAACCCACACTCTCCACCCACAACAGGCCCACCTTTTCCTCAAACAAATCACCTGATCCCAACCAATGTCCAATATGTCCAGAGAAAACCAGTACCTTTCCAATTCCCACCCTCTCAACCCACAGCAAAAGTCCCTCCACCAAAAAAAGGGCTTCAAAAGAGGGCATCATCGATGCAGGTCCGCACTCTTCCCACTTCCTGTTTGAGACTTGCCACCTGCTGGCTAAGCTTCTCCAGCTTGCACAGCATGCGGCATTGGGTAGCTCCCAGCTGCTGGCGGCACTGGTGATTTTGTGGCCAGGAGGGAGTCGCTGATGACTGGCTCTAGGAACTGGGACCTGGGGAAGGGCAGATGCAGCCTCAACCTCCTCCTCCTCCTTCAGAGTTACCAGCTGATGGTATTCTGCCAGGATGGTTTCCATCTGCACCACTACACCCTTGTTGCTATCTCCTGCTGAGTAGGTGGTGGTGATGGATCTTACAGGAGCAGCTATGACAAGAAAGAAAAAATCAAGGAAAAAAGCCCTGCTCTTTTCCAAATGCCTTTAAATTCTACTTTGACTCTAAAGAGGCAGATGAATAATAATGATACTACGTCACAAATGCAACATATAAAATGCGGATATCTTCTCTGCTATAAGTAGACAGTGGGAAAAATGTTGCACTGCATTGCAGGGAAAGGAATAAGATATAGATTTTATTTGGAACATACGACACAGAGTATCCCATCCGCAAAACTCAAAATCAGGTGCCTAGTCCCACTTTACTCCTTGGCCTCACCCTACACCACAAATTATTTTCAACAAATACATTCTCTTGGCAGTAAGGAAAGGAAACTTAACTTACTCTACTGCAGGGTAAGTTAGAGTGATTAGACTGGGTAGGTACAGATTTTGCTATATAATATTGAGATGTCACTGATCATCATGTGCTAAGCTTTGGCTTAGTCAACCACTGCAGTTGACGAATGTCAATAGGGAAAAATCTGAAGAAGCGTAAATCCATTATGGAAGTCACTTCGCCAGAAAAATGTGGCACATGGCAAGAATGGATTTGTAAACTGATTTTGCCAGCCTGGGGCAGAACTTAGGAAAGAATAAAAGAGTGCAGTACTAGGAGAGGACTAAGTGGGCACTGGGAGGGAAACATACCATGTTTTAGGTTTGCAATGGATTGAAAACTTTATTCTGACACTGCAGTACCAAATCAAACCATGCTGCAGTTAGGTCATTGGTGGTGAAATGCCATGTACAGGGAGGTGATGAATGATGATGGGTGGGATACATGTCTGTCTCACTCAACAAACACAGTGAGTATACTAACGATTTGTCAATAAGCCGACACTGTGACTTACCACCACCTGTCCCTGCCACTGCTGGTACTCCCCCCTACAACCACTTCAGCTGCTGCATCTAGTGCACTGGTGTTGCCGCAGGCACTGGCACTGGTGGTCAGTGCTGGTAGAAAAAACTTTACACATTTGAGATGCCAGATACAGCTTCCCTTATTATTTTGTATTAACAAAACACAACCGCAATACATCACAACTGTTTGGTTAGCAGCATCTTCTATTGAGAATATCACTTTGGGCAGTTTGTTGGTTGGCAATGTTAGAAAAGCCAGGTAGTCAAGGCAATCAAAAATGTTTCATTATGGAGGGGCAGAACTATATGACTCTGAGTCGTTGAAGAGCAATGAAGGGGTGAAAAAAAGGGTCAATGAAGGACATATGGTATTGGTTGGCAAGTGCAATGGCACCTCATACTACTTTCCTGCCATGCTGCACTGTCATGGAAATTGCTGGTATACTGTATAAATGAATGACAACTCAACACAACACTGGAGGGGTCCACCATGACCATGACCACTCTCTTATTTTACTGTTTGAGACTGAGCAAGAAAAAGAAAGCCTTCTCAACAAATACTCATAGAGAATAATAGCTTACTTTGGCCTGCAGTCTTCACAGTAGAGTACCTAACATCTATTCTCTTAGTCTTACAGTACCAATCCACAAGATATAAGGTGAGGGGGAAAGCTTACTAACATAGCAGTAGAAAGCTACAGACTAGACTATTACAGACAGGAGGAAGTCAGCTAAAGAAACGTGAAATATAGAAAAAAGGGAAAAAGCAGGGGTAGCAAGAATTTAAGAAACAATAGATAGAAGAGGTGTTGAAAAAAAGGAGATAGCATAAAAAAATAAACAAGGAAGCATTATTCTAAATGGGGAGAGGTAAAAGTTAGGGAGATAATAATAATAACAGGACTTACTGAGGCCAGCAGATCCATCGGCCGTGGCGCTGGTGGAGGTGGTGGTACCTCCATCCTCTGGGGCACTGGTGGTGGCAGCCCCTTCACCTTCACCCGGCTTCAATTGTGCCCTCTTCTTGCCCTTGGAATACAGAAGATAAAACGGATTAGTGGTACAGTTAATCTCTCGAAAAATATTTTGACAGGCGAAGGCAAACGCAGTAACATTTTAACTTTTTAAATCAGATTTCCTATAGTACTATTATTGAGTTGACCTATTCCTAATTTCCTAAACCTACGCCATTTTTCCTAATTTCCTAAACTACATTTGGAACTACTAATACATTGCAACGAATGATCTTTGCTCCTCAAACCCCTTTGATGGGGCAACTTAGTCTAGTCTCCCTTTTCAATGGATAGATGCATACTACATATCACTGGGAGATTGGGACTATATGAGCTCCATAAGGAAAGGCACAGAGAATGCTAACTCACTGATATTACTACTACCCATATCTCAGTGACAGGAGAGAGGAGTCTTCATGACTTCTTAAATAATCAGCCTAAGCAAGCATCAATGAGTATGATTAGGTAGAGCAGAGCACCTGGCTAGCTCAAACTGCATCACATAATATTTATAGCAAAAACGTAACTTATCTATGAGTGTGAGCATCATGCTATTTGAAAAATACAATTAGCATTGAAGAACACAACAAATAAATAACTACTCACGAGCCCTGCAACCTTGATGCCCAGCAGGTCGAGCAGGTCCTGTTGCTGACTGTAGTCATAGGCCCAGCGGTTTGTCAGCTTCTGCATGGTGTGCTGGACCCCAGTGATCCGTGCACACACTGTTGCAGTCTCTCCCACTGCAGCCGATTCTCTCGGCGCATATACCCCCCAGGTCTGCCACTGGCTGCCAACATGAAGGAGAAATGGCATCTGCATTTGAAAAATAAGTACGGTAACTTCCACCAAATGATAAAATGGGGCAAGCTGCACCCCTTAACTGCGCCAGTGACCGCAAGGTGTGTGGCTACCAGCAGAACTGGTGCCACCTCTTCTGCTCTGGCACTGCTCCGCTGACGTGGCACTGGGTAGGAAAAGAAAGGAGTAGGAAAAGTAGGAAGAAAGTAACAGAAGAGAGAGTAGCAGAAAGGAAGAACTAAGGAAGTAGACAGGGAAAACAAAAAAAGTAAAAAAGTCACAGATAAAGAAACAAAATGACAAAAACATATAATAGACAAAGACACACACCGATAAAATAAAGGTGAATGAGGGGTGGCTGAGTGGGATAGGGGAGGCTTGGAATAGATTTAAATAGATAAAAAATTCAGGCTGAGCACCATGCACAGAACAGAGAGCAGGCAAAATAAAATGGCTACACCCATTGGCCCGCAAATTTTCAGCGTAGAACGAGCTACTGGCACGAAAAAGCAGCGAGAACGGGCGACTGAGCATTCTTCCACCTGATTGCGGAGTTCGACGGAATCTCGTGAAGGTTTTTGGAACCCAGTGGAATTCTTTGGAGAAAAACTCCATGAGTTCCACTCAGGCCTAGTTTTATGGCGCGAGATCAAGCACTTTAGCACTGGTTAGCTGTGGTAAAGTGTGCAGAGTTCTAAGGCTAGCAAAAACAATGTCAGTTGAACAGGACTGAAGGCAAAAAGTTAGGGGGAACCACACCAAGGATGCAGATCTAAAAACTACACTTGGTAATTTCTGGTTACAATATAGTTTGCACCCCCAGATACATTTTGTCAGAAATTTACCAGGGGAACCAGGCCCAGTAATGCAGATTTTGGTGTGGAGCATGAACATCCACATGAAACACAAATCAGAGGCCTCAAGATGCAAATGTACACAAATGTACATGAAAGCTACTCATTCCACTATAAACAAATTGAAGCTAGTGAATTGGAATTTCTATTAGAGAAAACACACTCTTAATTTAATGTCTTCTACCCACTTTTAGAAGCTAAGAAACAAGTAATGCATGTAAATGCAGTCTTACTTTTGAAAATCAAGGCTAAATGCACAGCGAGGGCTGCCTCAATTGTCGTAGAAATATGGATGTACTTTGCACATCATTGCACTCAGTCAACAGAGCACCAACAATGGTATTGTACTGTCAGCCACAATGTTGAATTAATTAAATGCGGCGAGGCTTTGGATCAGATAAGCTGTGTGTTATTGACCTCAGCATTGTGTCTGTTGGTGGATTTACCCAATCATAGGTATTGACAGGCTACAAAAGCATTAGTAAGCTTGGAGTAATTCGACAGCCATCAATTAGATAGATGAGTCCATTTCTTGAGGCAAATTGGCTTGGCATATGCTATTCTTAAGGAGCAGTGCTCATCTTACTAAGAAGAAGCCAGCGGCGTGCTGTACTTTACTAGTGCAGACGACTGCAGGTGGTGGGCACCAGTACACATTTTTGGGAACAATAACTTATTTTTCAGCATCAGACTCTGACCAAGAACAAGAGAGAAAAAGGCAAAAAGGTAGAAAAAAGGAGGACAGAAATGATAGGACAATAGTGAGAAATGTAAGAAGCAGGGATGAAAATGCACCTGTAGGAGGGAGAGAAAGAGACAGGAATATTAGGGTATGGAATGAGTGATGAGGTGGAGTCTAAACTAGGCCGCTTTGATCTTGTGCAACCCAGCGCTTTGCAGGCGTCTAAGAAACAGTTATATTTCTACACATTAAGCACTAGTTGTGTATATACTTTAAACAATGTTCTGATGCCATTTTAATTATTATTATTATTTTATTTTTAATTCTTATCTCTATTATTGAAAAAAACATTTTTTGCTTATATCCTTCATTAAGGCCCATTGAGAGAGAGAGGTGTGTATCTTACTCTCCCCACAGACAAAGTCTGTTTATGCTATAGCAATCATTTTAGAGGCTACTTCGCACGTTGTGTGCAAACTTTAAACACAGCAGTTATGGGTGTTCTGCTCTCTATTTGCACCATTTCTAAATGAGTTTGAAACACAGTCCCAATTTGGCATATCAATTGTAATTTTCATGCCCAAAGGCATCTCTTTTCATGAATTTAACATTGACTAACAATTTTGATGGAACAATTTTCAGAGTCAGGGTGCTGCTATCAAGGATGAGTTACTGACATCACAGGGATTGTGAAAAATCCAAACGTCGTACAAAGAGCAAGTTTAGCAAATGAATCACACCCATTCAGGAGGAGAATGATAGGGGAGCAATACATGTCTAGTTGTGCATGCCGGAGCGTATTGTTATCATTAAAGAGTAGTGTGAGAAGGTTGTGTATTTACAAAGATCCAGTGCTTAATTTGTAAAATAATAAGTGCAGGTGCTCACAATTTTTCTTAAGAGACTACACCCACATCTTCTGGTTCCACCCATGTCCTTTAGTGTCTCCACCCACATTCACCACTAGCACAGCTGAACACCAGGTCTGGATTGTTATGAGCGAGCTTTCCTAAAGTAGTGTTTTGATAGGAGGTTCTCACCCTGATTACATTTTGGGGGAAAAAACAAAGCAAAAAGTACATTTATAGCACAGCTTTGTCAAAAATGTAGTTTAGTGAAACAAAGCAATTGTCTATGATCACATGATTTGGGCAAGCAGGGTGGCTGTGTTTGACCTTAGGTTCTCAATTGTCACACTGTGCCATTAAGCCAAAATGATTAGATGAGTATCTCTTTTTGACATCAAGTCTTAATACTTTTTCCTTAGTTCATATCAGATTAGAGTAGAGCGGAAGTGAGGAGCAGAATCCGCATTTTATTTCTGTCAGTTTTACATGCTGTGATCCCATACTGAGGACAGACAAGCACTTCTCTACACTTGAGACTATATTATACTTGTTTTCATGCAAAGGGAGATTTCTCTGATTCACAATGTGCTGAGCCCAGGGATTCAAATTGGGTTCCCTATGTGTCTTGGTGGGAAGCAAGATTTGAATAAATGGAACAAAAACAACCATGCACAATTTAAGCAGCAAACGTACTCAGACCCCTCTGCCATTTTAAACAAAAATTGAATCTGCAGAGACAATGCAGCAACTATGTGGAGTTCATATGCAGAAATACTTTCCTGCCATTAGCTAACCTCATTGAGTGATTTTAAATCAAACTCCATTTAATTCTGGATGGTGGGTGTCGTTTTAAAAAGCTTTTCATGGCTTCTGGTTCTCATCACCCCATCAGCCCATCTTTTCTCTTGAATAAAGTAAAAAGCAACTGGATCATTAGAAACGGCCTTCTCATATAGATATCTGCTATTGCTTTCAGCATTTTGTGTCTAATAAATGTGGTCTTGTACCCTTGTAATCCTGTTTCCCTAGCTGAGGTCAGGAGACAGTGTGAATTGGTAAGGGGTGCAAAGAAAAGAAAACACTACAAAAATGCACACAGTCTTCATGTTCAAGGCCAAAGCAAAAACACACACATCCACCCCACCCTTCTGCCAGCACCAAGAATGATTTGCTCCACTTACCCGATCCATGAGGGGTTATTGCTGGTCACAGTGGGTTACCGTTGTGCTGATCGGATTGGTGCTACAACTCACTTGGGCAGACAAGGCGGCTGTCTACAGTTCAGAATGACCTGCAGTGCCTGCTGCCCAGCTGCTCCCAGCCACACTTATGCAGCACAGCAATTAGAGGGCTGGCAGTTTTTAAAGTATGCAGAACACCACGTGCACACCTGCGTCCGACAATGAATGCAATTGGTAGTGGGCCCCAACCACAAGCACATCAAATGCAGGATTTCAGTTCAGTGCGAGCTGATAGAAGAAAGCATGCTATGCACTTTTAATCTGCTCTACGACATCTTTGAAAGTTCGGTCTGAATTTCCCCAGCCTACCTAAACCCATTTTAGCCATGAGCCCATCTTCACTCATGCTAATCCAATGGAAATTACACCTGAAAGGTAGATGTGCCCTGCTGATATCCCG
This sequence comes from Triturus cristatus, assembly GCF_964204655.1. NCBI lineage: Eukaryota > Metazoa > Chordata > Amphibia > Caudata > Salamandridae > Triturus > Triturus cristatus. Next base: position 310,597,295 of record NC_140588.1, on the reverse strand, counting down.
AACGTGATGATGCACATTCAACATGCCTGGACCAGAATGGGCCAGCCTGTGAAGACATACCAGGCAGACACCAAATGCTGACAGGCACATTTATTGTTAAAAATGACCAGGCCTACCCCCTAGGGGAGAAAAATCTTATAGACCTGGCCCTGTGAAATAAGTGCCGGTGCTGAGCACCATATATCACCGGCACAAATTAAGCACTGCAAAGATCACGCTTTTCTTTTTATTTTTTTATTATATACCCAAAGAATCAATTTACAGTGTCACAATTCATTATTACATAAAAATAAGGCAATGCAGTGGATTTACAAGAAATAAATACATCAAAGCTTATATAAATGTTAAAATCAGGCTTAAAAGAACCTTAACATGGATATTATAAACATTCTGCGTACAGTACAGATCAATTTGGCTTTAAGGGAGATGATTCGTAGCTGGAGTTCTGCTGCTTCCTGCCCCTGAATTATTAAGGCTGTATGCTCTCCTTCTGCCTTGGCCAGCTCTGTTAATAGCCGTTCATTCTCTAGTTGATACTCTTTACTTTTGCGTGCTGCAAAGCTAACTGTCTCCCCCCTTATAGTGACTTTGAAGGTATCCCATACTATGTTGCGGCTGGCACTGCATCTAGTAATATCAAAAAGTTCCTGAGCCCAGTTCTTGATGTGTACTAGATAGGTATTGTAAACCAAAAGCTTCTTGTCAAATGTCCATTTATTGTATGTTTTTTGGAGGTATCAGCATCGATATCAAGTATTAGCGGATTGTGATCTGAAATCACTTTCAGGAGTTTTGTAATGCCTACTTGGTTAACAAGACTTGCTGAGCTAAGAAAGTAGTCTAGTTTGGTGTACTTTTTATGGGGGCAAGAATGATAGATATACCCTGAATTATTGTTTTTTTTGCTGCCCCACCATGGCATTTCATAAGGGATGTCAATGCTCTACATACTCTAGGTTTTCGCCCCAGCTATCTTTGATTTTTCCCCAGTTTGACTGTTATATTAAGATCCCCACAGACAATTAGAGGACTAGGCCACATTGCCAGCTCTATCTCTAGATCCTCAAAAATTTCTGGATCATCTTGGTTCCAGCCGTATATTGCACATATGGTATAGCCTATCTCAAGCTCAACCATTGCCTATCGCCCATGTGCATCTGTTGCTTTACGCTTGGCTTCTCCAATAGCAACCTTTGCAAAAATCGCAACCCCGAATATTAGAGGTCTGAGATGTACAATCCAACATATTGTACTCTCCCATACTCATCAGGTTCCTTTCACCCCCACATATACATATATTTATTTTACCCATTCATCTTGTTCTTTAAGGCAGCCTGATATACCTTTGTTGCCTTTGCTACATTAAGCCATACACAACACAGTGTTCCTTCGGTAATCTTGTATTCATTTCTGTGTATATTGTTTTAGCTTCCCCCCTACCACCACCACCTCCCACCTTTCCTTTGCCCTCCCTCATCTCCCTGCCTCCCCACCCCCGCCCACCTCCCCTTCCCCACCACCACCCTTGTGAAGCGCTCAGACCTAGGTCTGTGCGTGAGATGAACACAGCACACTTGACCAGGGGATATATATTAAATAACAGTATTCATATACTTCCCTGTGATATTACTTCAAAAGATTGCTTCGTTATATATATATTGATGCTTATATTTATAATGTGTTTAACTCATTTATATAGATTGCATCCCCCCTTTTTTTTTGGTTAGTGATCCTAAACATTCAAAATTCAGTCTCAATTCTCCTAAAGGGCAAAACTTTGAGCCTATTAATCATGCACCCAGACTACTACGCCACTTTCATTTGGATTTATCCAGACCATCCAGGAATTCCTTTGCCTTGACTTCAGAGGAGAAGAATCACGTCTGACCCTCCCAGATCACCTTCAACTGTGCTGGGTTGACCAGGTAAACCTGCGCATTTTTTTCCTGGAATGGCTTGATCATTTGTCTCAATCTTCATCGTCTCTCCACCGTAGCGTGGCAAAGTCGGTGTGCACAAAAAAGGACACCCCTCCACTGGACCTTTTTGATTCGGGCCTGGCTTTTTCTGATATCGCTTGATGAAGCAAACAGTTTCCAAAATAAACAAGAATAGCCTGGAGGCTTTCATCTTGTTTTATAGGAAATCTAATCTTAAAGGGGGTACAGTGAGCTTGCTGTATCTCAATCGGCAAGTTCCATTCAGATAGTTCAGAAAAAGCAACCTTTAACATCTCTACTTTGTATGCTCGGGTATCGAACCCTTCCACACCTTCCGGAACCCCAAGTACACGCAGATTATTCCTTCTCTGTCAATTTTCATGGTCCTCCAGCTTCCACTGTATGTCTTTTAGCTGGGCTTCGTGTGCTTCAGTGAGTTCTGCTTCTGCTGTAACAATCCTAGTCTCGAGATCTGCTATTTGTTACCCAATGGTATTACAAGACTTGGTTAGTTTCCTGACCACCCCAGCACTTTGCGCCGAGCAGACAGAGCCTTTCGACTATCCCAGCGTGTCTCTTCTCTATGCAACAGGATCGCCTGATAGATAGCCTCCGAAGTTGGGGGATCCGGGTCGACTAGGGTTATGTTCTCCCCAGGCGGAGAGCCTGCCAATTGAGTCACTGAAGTATAATCCCATTTAAGATCTTTACCACCCAATCGTTGTGCGACAGACTTTCTCCTTCCTTTCCGAGCAGTTAGGGCTTGGGCTCCATCACTTTCTTCTGGATCTGTCTCAATATTGCTAAGATCAGAGGAGGAGCCAAGGCCATCCTCAGACCATTTCGCCCGCTCTGAAACTGAGAAGAAACAGTCATTAGGTTCTTTCTCCAGATCTCCTTTATTTCTTTTCTCAGCCCCCACCTCGCCTTGCTCACCATGCTGACAATCCAGTGATTCTGCCACTGAATAGGTATCCATCCCCTTCCTTGTTTCCTGTCCATTAATGTTCTTGCCTAGTTGTATAAGTTTGTTACTTACTGATAAGGGGGCATCTTTTCCTGGGTGCTACAGCATTGCTTTTGGGCAGGGTCTCAGTGTTTTCTCCTGCTCCATCTGGCCCAGTAGAGTCACCACTTGCTGTTGTCCTGACAGGGGCTATGGCCTCACAAGCTACCCTCCCAGCCAGCACATGATCAGTCAGATTCAGTGTTGGTGCTTTTGTAAGCAGTGCATTTGGTTCTGCCAGCCTACCTTCAAGGAGCGGTGTATCTGGTGGCTCTATTGCCGGTTGACCCTGGGAGCCTGTTTGCCCCAGACGCACCTCCCATTTCTGTTCCACTCCCGGCTTGTAAGGTCCTCTGCGATCTGCCTCGGCTCCCGGCTACTATTACCAACTTTTCTGTAGCAGGTCAACCACCGAGGAGCCTGGAGGACCTATTGTCCTGCCCCTTCCTCTCTTCTCAGAGGGTTGCTCGTCGTGTCGATGATGCATACGCCACCCACGCCCAGGCACCGACTCCACCAGGCTTTCCAAGTCCTGCTCCGCCACCAATCCACTCCACAGCTGCCGGGTCCCTCCCGTCTTGGGGGCACCGCCAGTACCTGCATTCTTCGGTGGCCCCATCACCTCGAGGAGCCGACTCAGCCCACCGCAGTCCAGACAAGGTGAGTGTGCGGTTACGGCTTGCCTCAGGATATGTAGCCCTAGCCTAGCCCAGTACGCCCACACACAGAAGTGGCAGGAGTGGGTTCCGTTCCTGGGGGGGGCATCAATTGCTCATGTTTCACCTTAAGTTGTTTCCGATATCACCGCCGGGCACAGGGCATTCCCAGTCGCAGCTTCAGCCCTTCGCTCAGTGTGCTGCTATCGGCCGCCATCTTCCTTCCTAGTAGCACAAAGATCACACTTTTCATTGAAATTGGCTTTTGAATTGACCACTAAATGTGCTTAAGAAATTCAGTTTTACTGCCAAAGATATATGGCACACACACAATACCACACAAATAGTGTGTAAATATTTTTTGACATAAATGTATTATGTCTCAATAAAAAAGAGTAAGGTAAGAGGAACGCTTCAGAAGGGCTCACCCTGCTATTGATATGTGCCAAAAACAAAAGAGCCCATCTGTGTTAGATGAACTAACCTTCCACATGATAAAGAAAACACTTACTTTTCTTATATAACCCTCACCCACCAGGGTTACCCATTGGTGGCATGCTTCATCATTGAGTTTCTCCCATTTCATTGCAGAATGGGGCATGCTGTTGCCCACAAATTATGTGAGAGCACTTAAAGATAAATTCTAAATGATGAAAATAGGAGTGGGTGAGGGCTTATGTGAACAGTTTAAAATACCTGCCTGGTAGGTAAGTGCTTTTTTAATCTGACCTCCAGGAGGTATGTTTAAATAATGGGGAAAAAGCTAGAAAGTATAGGAAAGTTTAGGTGATAATGTACCTGCCTTTCTAATGGTTTACATGTTTCAAGCCAAGCTCCATGGCTTCACTTCAGGACTAACAATCTTACTGTGATACCACTCCGTTTATAGTGCTGAATACTCTGCATACTATTAATAGAAAACTACGACAGCTACTTGGTGTTACTTCTTAATAATCTGCAATATATAATAGAAGAGTTAGCCTGCCAAAATCTTGGCAGTAAACAAGAATTAAACACACTGCTGATACTTATAATATTGGGCACACTGTTTATGTTTATTAATCAAAACACCTCATTGTGAAAGATCCGGTGAAATATAGTATATTGTTAGTTGAGGTGAGCACTACTAGTGAAACCATTGATCCTTATGACACACAACACAGAGAACAAAACACTTTTAAAAGCAAAAAACACAAATAATGCAAACCTCTTGCATCATGGGTCCTCCGGTAGAGAGGGGCACTTGCAGTCAAACTCTATATAGTAAAAAAGAGAGATACATATCAGCGTATCAAGATTGTGAATGTTTGCTCCATGTGAGGAAACATCAATGCAGTAGTTGTTGTGGCTTTGCCATACTTACTATGCCAAAACATCACCTCGTTGCAATGACCTAGTTATACTAACTCTGGGCCAGAATCTTACTGTCTTCTGCCCCTGTGGATACCAAATACTGAATGCTGGTAAATTGAGCATGTGGACGCAATGTCCTTGCTGCTCCGTGTGAGAAACTAGACCGTTATTCTAGATTAAAGATGACGGCTACAAATGGAACTTCCTCGTTCCATTTGTGTGGCGAGTGTGAAGATACGACCTGGGTTAGGTGATTGTTCCCCACCCATGAAAAATTGAAAAATAAAAATAACTAATGAAAAGTAAAAAGAAATCAAGGTAAGAAAATGAAGGCAAGAAAAATTAATTAACAGGAAAAAAATTATTTAACATCAAAAGGGGTGGGCAGACTTTTTATCACTGCTTTCTGTTTGATGAGTATAAATCCAACCCATTAAGTGGGATATGCGTGGGAAGTATAGACCAGCATCCGATAAGATATTTTATGTTTATGTTTCATCATTGTTGGTGGTGGATCATATTGCTCGGGAAGGAACTCCTGCAATTGTGCAACCTAGTCCATTTTGGTGGCCCAAAGTAAACTCAGTGGTCATTAAAACCCAGTCAGTGGTAGGGGTTATGCTGCAAATTGTCTCCATGGAATATTATTATGCAGTCCTTCAGTGTGGGTCTTAAGCTTGAACACCCAACGCTGTTCTTTTTCACACCGTCTGGACACACAATTAGTAGTGTTCTAGGACCACCCATCGGTAGTCTTGTACTTTGTGTATTTTCTTGATGTAGTGGGTCGACATTTTTGTTGTCATTCGTCCACATCAGAGATTAATTCGGTGTTCCCAGATTATTGTTTTTATCTTGCAGGTGGTCATACCTACATAATGTAGGTTAAAGGGGCAAGTAATTAAATATACTACTCTTTGTGTGTTGTAATTTGTGAATTGCCTGAGTTCCAATGTTCTGTTGTTGTTTTTAAAGGAAACTGTTTTTGTTCCTTTTGTTAGTTGACATACACTGCACCCACCACGTGGAACGTGGCCCGCAACTGGGAATATTGTGCCCTGAGTCTGTTTTCTCTCTGTTTTTGATTTCCTGGGGCGTGTTTGTACTAACATGTCTCAAAGACTTTGCCCTCATCTATGAGAGAACACAGGTTTCTGGACATTCAGGGAGCCAATCTTTAAAATTCATCAATGTTTATTTATGATCTTACTCACTTGATTTGAGGCTATGTTAAACATGGTAATATAGATGGCCTCTCTTCTTTTTCTTTATGGGGAACATGGTCCAGAAAAGTCTCTCTGTTGGTATTTTGCACCCGTTTTGTTATTTGTGCCACTATTCATGGTGGATATTTTCTAGCCTTGTTGCCAAACGATCGGCTTGTATTTTGTAGTCCCTTAATTCGGAGCAGTTCTTTCACCAGCAATATGGTCCATAACCAACTATGATGAAACATGAACAAAAAATATCTTATGCGGGCATATACTTCCCATGCAGTTCCCACTTAAACGGGTGGAGCAAACATTCATGATTTTGAGACACCGATATCTCTCTTTCTTTTTTGATATATAGAGTGTGACTACAAGCACCGCTCTCCACCCATGATGCAAGAGTTTTGCAATATTTATGTAAGTATTGTGCTTTTAAATGTGTATTATGATGTGTGTTGTGTGTCACAAGGATCAATGGTTTCACTAGATGTGCTCACCTCAATCAACTATACACTATATTTCACCAGATCTTTCATAATTAGGTTTTTTGCCTGATAACCATATACAATGCACTCAATATTATAAGTATAAGCAGTGTGTTTAATTCTGTTTACTGCCAAGAATTTGGTAGGTGAACTCCTCCATTATATATTACAGATTACCAAGCAGTAACACCAAGGTGCCGATTACGATCCGGTAAAAACCGGGTACGAACCGTCGGTCGGAGAGTTTTCTCCGTCCGACTCGTACCCGGTCGGAAAACTTTACAAACATGGAATTACGATTCGCACGGAAACACCATTTCCGTACGAATCGTAAAAAACACCGACCGATGAAAATATACGTACGAATGTGATCCGGGAATGCTGCGACGTGACGTCGGGACGCTTTCAGGCAGCGTTTCACGACCCAGGAAGTACGATTCGGACCGACAGCAGTCCGGACGGCGATATTTTCACGGCACCCAAAAAGTGCCGGAAAAGCGAAGTACGGCGCGAAACGACCAGAGTAGGTGGCCCGGTACGCACCGTCCCCCCCCCCAGCCCCCGTATGTACGCGCCGACCCCCCCAGCCCCGTACGTTCGAGTCGTACCCCCCCAGCCCCCGTACGTTCGAGTCGTACCCCCACCCGTGTATGTACACCCCTGTACGTGTCGTACTCCCCCGTGTATGTACACCCCTGTACGTGTCGTACTCCCCCGTGTATGTACACCCCTGTATGTGTCGTACTTCCCTGTGTATGTACACCCCTGTACGTTCGAGTCGTACCCCCACCCGGTAGCGCTGGGGGTACGCACCGTACATACACGGGTGGGGATACGACTCGAATGTACAGGGGTGTACATACACGGGGGAGTACAACTCGAACATACAGGGGTGTACATACACGGGGGAGTATGACACGTACAGGGGTGTACATACACGGGTGGGGGTACGACTCAAACGTACAGGGGTGTACATACACGGGGGAGTACGACACGTACAGGGGTGTACATACACGGGGGAGTACGACACGTACAGGGGTGTACATACACGGGTGGGGGTACGACTTGAACGTACAGGGGTGTACATACACAGGGGAGTACGACACGTACAGGGGTGTACATACACGGGGGAGTACGACACGTACAGGGGTGTACATACACGGGTGGGGGTACGACTCGAACGTACAGGGGTGTACATACACGGGGGAGTACGACACGTACAGGGGTGTACATACACGGGGGAGTACGACACGTACAGGGGTGTACATACACGGGTGGGGGTACGACTCGAACGTACAGGGGTGTACATACACGGGGGAGTACGACACGTACAGGGGTGTACATACACGGGGGAGTACGACTCGAACGTACAGGGGTGTACATACATGGGGGAGTACGACTCGAACGTACGGGGGCTGGGGGGGTACGACTCGAACGTACGGGGGCTGGGGGGAGTGTTGGGCGCGTATGCGGGCACATGTCTCCATGGTTGCAATGGGAGTTCGGTGCGGACGGTGTTTTTACCATACGGTTGTGAGATCGGACGCACGGGTAGGATCGTGATTCCTCGGTCGGACTTCACTTTTCACATTTGTACGGTAAATCGTCCGAGGACGTGTCGGACACATTTTCCGACCCGAGGACGTGTGGGGAATGATTCCCAATGCGGTTCGTATGGACTTTTTACAATGCGAATCGTGATTACCAGTTTGTACGGCACTTGTACGATTCGTACGGTAAAAAGACCGGATTCGAGTCGTACGGGGACATTTTTTACCGGATCGTAATCGGCACCCAAGTAGGTGCTGTAGTTTTATATTATTAGAATGCAGAGTGCGCACAGATATTCAGCACTATAAATGAGTGGTATGAGGGAGTTAGATCCTTGGTCCTGAAGAAAAGCCATGGGGTTTGGCTTACAACATGTAGACCATTCGAAAGACAGGTACATAATCCCCTATGCTTTCTACATTTTTCCAAGTTTTTTAACCATACTGCCCGGAGGTCAGCTTAAAATAGCACTTACCCCACCTCCACTCCTATTTTCATCAGTTAGAATATATCTATAAGTGGTCCCACTTAGATCGTAGGTCGTAGCATTCTTCGTTCCACAGCGGAATGGGATGAACCCAATGATGAAGCATGCCACCAAGGTGGGTGAGGGTTATATAACAAAAAACGTGTGTTTCTTTATCATGGAGAGGGTTAGTTCATCTAACACACACATATTTATTCTGTGCATAAACTATCTTCGTTTGTTGTGATCCCATTGATTCTGTTATTTCCAGCACACTAAATAATTGTAAAAAACTGCCTCATGCCACATACTTTCCATGCTGCTAATTTATTTTGAAATATTTGTGTAGTTCATTTACAACTATTTAAATGTTGTGTGATAGCAAACATTTCATACAAAGCAAAAATGGTCTAAAGGAAATAATACTCAGAATAAGTGTTTGAGTAGAGCACGTTTAATTACTCTCTCTTAGGTTATTACTCTAAAAAGATTCTATCAAAATATTTTCACATACTACATAGAAAACAACATCTGCTCATGAGGAAGAACATGTATACAAAAAAGAAATGTACATACACAATAACATGACATAAATCAAAACATACAGTAGGACACCAATACTAGCCCTAAAACAAATAGATTTCTACTAGTGTCCTCCTTACAATTTCTGAAAGGACCACTAGGAGGTAGTCTAGATAATACACTTAAGGTCTCTTAACTAATGGTTGTATGACATAATTTCGACAGACAGAAAATCGACCTACAAATATATCGCAACAAAAATATCGATGTCAAGAATATCAACATCCTATCTACAACATGGTAAGTACAAAAATATCGAAAATTAAATATAGGTGTCAAAAATATCGTTATTAAAAATATCGTTTTTCTTTTACTTTAAAAATATATATAAAATAAACCAAATTATACTTAGAAATTAAATAAACATAATAAAATATATTGTATAATATTTAAAATGTATAATTAATATATATAATTTAATAAAACTTTAATTAAACATATACATATAATATATAATATATATATACTTACTTAATAATTAATTTTAATAATAATTTCTGTAACATATAAATTATTAAATGTTTTTAAAAATTACCAATACATCTATACACATAAAACAATAACATTAATAAATATTTAATAATTACATATAGCAAATAATAATCAATATTTTTAATGTGAATAATTTTTATTATTAATGATATATTACAATAGCAAAAATACTACAAAACATATTAAATATCAGACACAATAAAACTACTGGTCCAACTCCAACAAAAACAACAGTAAGGAAAATGTTGGATACCGTAGGGGTAAAAATTACTATTCCAACTCCAAAGAGTGCAACAGTAGGGAAAGCGTTGGATAGCATAGGGTTAAAATTACTATTCCAACTCCAGAGAGTGCAATAGTAGGGAAAGCGTTGGATAGCGTAAAGGTAAAAATTACTATTCCCACTCCAGAGAGTGCAACAGTAGGGAAAACGTTGGATAGCGTAGGGGTAAAAATTACTATTCCAACTCCAAAGAGTGCAACAGTAGGGAAAGCATTGGATAGCGTAGGGGTAAAAATTACTATTCCAACTCCAGAGAGTGCAATAGTAGGGAAAGCGTTGGATAGCGTAAGGGTAAAAATTACTATTCCCATTCCAGAGAGTGCAACAGTAGGGAAAGTGTTGGATAGCGTAGGGAAAAAAATTACTATTCCAACTACAGAGAATGCAACAGTAGGGAAACCACTGGATAGCATAGTGGTAAAAATTACTATTCCCACTCCAGTGAGTCCAACAGTAGGGAAAGCGTTGGATAGCGTAGGGGTAAAAATTACTATTCCCACTCCAGAGAGTGCAACAGTAGTGAAAACGCTGGATAGCTTAGGAGTAAAAATTACTATTCCCACTCCAATGAGTGCAACAGTTGGGAAAACATTGAATAGCATGGGGGTAAAAATTACTATTCCCACACCAGAGAGTGCAACAGCAGTGAAAACGCTGGATAGCGTGAGGGTACAAATTACTATTCCCACTCCAGTAAGTGAAACAGTAGGGAAAGCGCTGGATAGCGTAGGGGTAAAAATTACTATTCCAACTCCAGAGAGTGCAACAGTAGGGAAAGCGTGGGATAGCGTAGGGGTACAAATTACTATTCCCACTCCAGTAAGTGAAACAGTTGGGAAAGCGCTGGATAGCGTAGGGGTAAAAATTACTATTCCAACTCCAAAGAGTGAAACAGTAGGGAAAGCGTTGGATAGCGTAGGGGTAAAAATTACTATTCCAACTCCAGAGAGTGCAATAGTAGGGAAAGCGTTGGATAGCGTAAGGGTAAAAATTACTATTCCCACTCCAGAGAGTGCAACAGTAGGGAAAGTGTTGGATAGCGTAGGGAAAAAAATTACTATTCCAACTCCAGAGAGTGCAATAGTAGGGAAAACGTTGGATAGCATAGGAGTAAAAATTACTATTCCCACTCCAGTGAGTCCAACAGTAGGGAAAGCGTTGGATAGCGTAGGGGTAAAAATTACTATTCCCACTCCAGAGAGTGCAACAGTAGTGAAAACGCTGGATAGCGTAGGGGTACAAATTACTATTCCCACTCCAGTAAGTGAAACAGTAGGGAAAGCGCTTGATAGCGTAGGGGTAAAAATTACTATTCCCACTCCAGTAAGTGAAACAGTAGGGAAAGCGCTGGATAGCGTAGGGGTAAAAATTACTATTCCAACTCCAGAGAGTGCAACAGTAGGAAAAGCGCTGGATAGCGTAGGGGTAAAAATTACTATTCCAACTCCAGAGAGTGCAACAATAGGGAAAGCGTTGGATAGCATAGGGGTACAAATTACTATTTCCACTCCAGTAAGTGAAACAGTAGGGAAAGCGATGGATAGCGTAGGGGTAAAAATTACTATTCCAACTCCAAAGAGTGCAACAGTAGGGAAAGCGTTGGATAGCGTAGGGGTAAAAATTACTATTCCAACTCCCGAGAGTGCAATAGTAGGGAAAGCGTTGGATAGCGTAAGGGTAAAAATTACTATTCCCACTTCAGAGAGTGCAACAGTAGGGAAAGTGTTGGATAGCGTAGGGAAAACAATTACTATTCCAACTCCAGAGAGTGCAATAGTAGGGAAAACGTTGGATAGCGTAGGAGTAAAAATTACTATTCCCACTCCAGTGAGTCCAACAGTAGGGAAAGCGTTGGATAGCGTAGGGGTAATAATTACTATTCCCACTCCAGAGAGTGCAACAGTAGTGAAAACGCTGGATAGCGTAGGGGTACAAATTACTATTCCCACTCCAGTAAGTGAAACAGTAGGGAAAGCGCTGGATAGCGTAGGGGTAAAAATTACTATTCCAACTCCAGAGAGTGCAACAGTAGGAAAAGCGCTGGATAGCGTAGGGGTACAAATTACTATTTCCTACTCCAGATAGTAAAACAGTTGGGAAAGCACTGGATAGCATAGGGATTCTATAAACATAATAACCAATTAAATAATTAGTTATAAAAAAATAGCATATTAATAATTAATTTACAAAATATTTATTCTTAAATACCAATTATTTAAAATAAATATTTATATAAATAACTTTAAATTACATCCCACACTATTCCCCCTTTAACACACAACACACTACACATACAAAATACACAATACATTTAAATATCAGTTTATCTAATATTTACAATTAATAATACATTCTTTATAATTAATATACTTATTATTTACTAATTTATACATATTAACTACCAAATTACAATTATTCACAAATTAATTATTAATTTACAATACATTAATTAGCAATAACAACAAATAACATGAAATAATAAATTATTTATATTTACTATATTTAACGTACTAATACCAATTAATTACCAATTAATAATTAATTAACAATTAATTATTATTAATTACAAATAAATAAAAATTATCAGTAATTATTTGAATTTAATTACATCCCACCCTATTCCCCTATAAACCCACAACCCACTGCACATAAAAATTCACATAATTAATTTAATCATCAATTAATCACTTAATAAAATTTAATCACCGATTAATTACTAATTAACAATTAATAATTAACAATACCAATAAATAAATATTAATATTAAACTAATTATAACTTATATAATTAACCAATTAATAAAATTAATTTACAATTAATAATTAATTAACAATTAACTAATCAATTAATATATTTAATTTACAATTAGTAATTAATTAACAATCAATTATTCATAAATACCAATTAAACATTACATATTACTTAATTAATTATAATTAAATTACTTCCCACCCTATTCCCCTATAAACCCACAACCCGCTCTGATACTAAAACGCTAAATTATATTTTAAATATTTATTAATCTCTAAACATTTATTTTTATATGTATTAAAATACATTACAATAATCTTTAACATACAAATAAAATACATATTAAAATACATTACACTAATAAAATATCGATATTATTGACATCGAAAGTTTTCATTACGATATTACTTACATCTATATTAATGACTTCGATATTATTAACTTCGATAATAGTTACCTTGGGGTCGATATTCTGTCCATCGATATTCTTGACTTCGATATTCTTTACCTACGATATTAACAACTCGATATACTTGTAGGTCGACATTTAAAACTCGATATTTAGACTAACCACCTTAACTAATATAGACCATCCTAGTGTACCATCAAACAAAATCAACGCAATATTATATTTCCGCGACTCCTCCTTTTGAAGTGTCTACGCAACCGCGTTTCAGCCTTACTCCTTCTTCGGCCTCCTCAGGACAGAATAACACATAACTGCAGACATATTCAAAAAAAGAAATCCCACCGCCGTAATTTGCAAATAAGGCGGTAATTCAAATTAACAGGGTCCTAGAAAGAGGGGTGTACCTCCCTAACTCGAATGACGGCTCACTGCCGGTACACAGTGCAAAAGTCGCTATTAATATTCCTTTCCTCCGCTGGATATAAACGCCACAATCACTTGGATTAAACACGGGTTTATTCACTATTCCAAACTCCGATGTCCGCCCACCATCCGGATGTGAACAGAGGAGGTGAGAGCGTCTATACCGGTCAATTCTTAACTGGCATGCCGTGGCACATCAAAGAGGCATAGGCAAACATTTGACAAGCTTTACTTTTAACACTCCCTGTATCCAAGCAAGATTGTCACTTAGGGTATATTTATGACATTGTCACACAGTGCAGCAAGCCACCTTGCTGCGCTGCATGACAGGAAAAGGGCAGGGATGTGCTGTATTTAAAAGAATACAGCATATTCCTGATTGTTTTCCTTGCGCTGTTGCCATTTTGGCAGCCTAGCTCCAACTCAGACACTCTTGCACCATGGGCAAGGGTGCCAGTGTTGTATACATGATTTCTTAGTGCAGGAAAACAATCCTGTGACACATATACCTATGTGTGCTGCAGAATGCAGCACACATAGTAAGAGGAAGTAACAAGGAGAAATAAAGATATTTCCTTGTTATGCCTCTCCGGGGAAGGCATACCTTTTTGGCATTTTCCCAGGTTTCCCAGTTCTGGTAAATCTGGGAATGCATCAAAAACCATGGGAGTTGCATGCAATACCCATGTAATGCCTCCCCAGCACCGGGTAGGGCAACACAGCGATTTGCGCTGCGTTCTTTTACTCGAGATTTATAAAGCTACTCAAGGCCACACAAGCTCAGATGGCCTAACGTGGCTTCATAAATCGCATTTTTGAGTTGCATCATGCATGTACCATGTTTCTTGGTGCAAGCACGAAGCAACTGGGATCAAAAATATGGCCCTTAGATCACATTAGAAATTACCATGATCCTCCAGTTACAGAAAGGAAAAGTAAAGACATATCTCCACGTACAATAAGAAGTAATTTGTCAGATTGCATTGTCTAACATTTGACCTCTGTCTTTGATCGCACAGCAAATACAATTATATACATACGAAATTTGAAGGGCTTCTTCTTGCCTTCTTGACTTCTTGAGCTACTGCAAAGTTAGTTTGAGTGCTGCAGCACCTACCGCACTCCTACTTCCAGCACCCTGCCGAAAGAACCTAGAGTGCTGAAGGACTAATTTTTCAAATGTTAAACAATAAAGAGTCCTTGTGATTTGAACATTTCAGCTCATGATGGCATCACAGAAACCCTTACTGCAATTATGACCTGAGATGGAAGAAAATAGGCCTTTGGCGCAGGATTGGCAATAATGATTATATTGACACTCTGAATTGGCCTCAGACATGACTACTGCGTACAATGCTGCAGCATTTAATGATCTTCCAAATTATATTTTATTCTCTGATACAAATGCTTGGGTCATTAAGAGAACAAACACGTAACTTATGCAAACTAAAAATATCCTATTTTTTTAATAGTATAGACACTCGTGTTATAAAAGAAATATCCCTGAAACTTTATTAATGTTATTATAGGAGAGATTGCACCCTCTCATGCAAGATGTTACAAGTTACTGGAGAGTTCTTGGCTGGGGCGGCTCCTCCACTAGGACGGAGGAGCGTTGCCCCACTGCTTTCTCGCAGTGCGAGAAGCAGAAACATGAAATAACTTTTAGTTATACCATTTTATGTTTGGTTGTGGGTGGGTAGGTGGGCAGGGCTGCTCAGCGAGCAGTGCAGGGGAGGAGTGGTGTGCCTGCCCATACCCGAGTGCGCAAAGACTGTTTGGTAGGCCCCCTGGGGCCGCCCAAACCAGTAATGTGCACTCTGCCCTTCTCTATGCTGGCTGCAATGCAGCCTCCATGGAGAACATTGCCTCCCCATAAGCCTCTGGCTGGGCTGCGTCCTGAGCAATCACAACGCTGCTTGCAGCGTTGTGATTGGTTTAGGGAAGGGAGCCTGGCTGCCTACTTCTGCTTCCTGTTCCTCCCCATGCGCCCCCCTGACCCTCCACCCGTGAGTCATGCGGGCTGTGACTGGTTCTTTGGCCATGTAGAATGAGAGTAGTAGAGCCCAATTTCAAGTTCCAGTATGAGGAAACTGAACTCATATAAATATCCTGTTTTGATGGGAGTACTTTCTGTCTTATAATACATGGTCACATCTTCACCTTTAATCTTTTTTTTTTTAAATGTGGTTTTAGCTGCCTCTGATGCACAAGTTCTTTAGAATGGCAAATGAATGTGGAATCTTCGCTGTAAGAATAAACACATCAATACACTGCAAGCAGTATATTGCAAATGTATTATAAGCAGTTTGAGGGGATTTCATTTTAAAACCAGCTTTGTGCTTTAAAATGTGTAGTTGCATGCACACTCCTGCCCTCCTGTACTGAATTCCATAGTGAAATAAATAAATATTTTCTATAAACATCCCACAATCAACTAATATTTTTAAGAAAATAACAGTCTGAGTAAAAAGGTCTAAAAAAGTGAATCAACCCTTTAATTGGGGTGTTGGAAGCTGTTTTTCACTCATCTTGCTGGTACAGGCAGGAACCCTTGTGACATTCCAAAGGGTTGTTACCGTCTAGATGATGTATGGTCATCTCCAGGGTGCTCTCTCTGCTCTTCCTAGATACACCCACTTAGTACAAAGCTTTCTGACATTCTCGGCATGACCCTTATGAAGCTCCTGGTTTCAGTTTCCCAAACCCTTCATTCCCTGGCCCCCTCCCCCTGCAGATCACTCCCCTTCCAACCCAGACTCATCCTTGAACACAAGCAAGCAATATGGATTCCAGTAGTCTACATCACAGCTGGAAGGAAATTAACTAACGCATGTAAGCAGCATCTGGAACTGAATCACGCGAGAATCATTTCCGTCAATGGTTATAACTCTACAAGTCGAAGTCCTTGCCATCCAACTAATCCTTTCTTAGTCAGATTCACCTAGCTACGCTTCCATGGAAGATCCAACTTGAAGCCACATTGATCATTCTCAGATTATTCTTCAACACTCTTCTTTTGCATGGCGTATTCCTCACCATGAGTGATCTTTATTTAGCCTCTTATTAGCTGCGCACATTGGGATTATTCTTTACATTTCATTATTTAAGCAATCAGACTAGCCCATTGACCATCAGGTTGAGAAATTACCACTGAACACAATCTTGATCTTCCAATAATTTCGAGCTAGAATTCCATGTCCAAAGTCCCGACATCACCATTGGCCCCTAAGTGCAGGCATTAGTAGCTGGAGATGATGCTTTCTTTCATATTTTTAGATTCTTATACTCAGCCCCCCTCAATACATTCATGATTAAACAGCACATATGCAACTGCAGGGTCTTCTTTACGTTCCTTCAGTTGGTATGAAGTGGCATTCTCATTCTATAAGTTTTAGGATCAACCAGGCTTCACACAGTCAATGGCACCTCTGCAACGTGCAGATAGCCTTTTGCCATATTCAAATGGTAGGGTGTTGTAGGATACTGGTTTGTCCTGGTCATTCCACAAACAGTACGTGTTGGTCACTTTTTAAACATCCTCTTTGAGCAAGCCCACATTGCCTTGTTCTGAACTTAAGCACGTGAAATAAAACCTCAGGCTCTTTCTCATAGGGCTAGACACAGACATTTTGGTTGTACCATTTCCTTGATTGGCAATAGGCACCTTGCAGGTAGTTCATGATCAAAGGCATAGATTCACCATGACATTCCATAGATCCACTCATGGGAAGGAATATTAATCCTAGAGCAAGTACCTCCATCCAGCTTCAATGCCTTACTTGTACTCATTGAATAGTAATTGACACGATCTACACATAGTTACTTTGTGTAGAACATCTTTCTATAGTGAAAACAGATGTTTCATTTATATTTTCTTGTCCCACTTATGCTATGTGCAAAAAACATTCGTGAGAGTAGCCAATTGAGAGGTAAGATGAAAGACAGGGATTTCTCCAATTAGATGGTGGACATGATGCCTCGGCTTGAGGTCCACTAACTGACTGCCATGTTGGGATATTATGGAGTGTTCACCATCAAATTCCAACGTAGCCATATGGAGAGGCAGAAAGGCACTCAGGTGGTGGTGTGGATCGCTGGCTGTGATCTGATGGTAGAATCGCCATATAACCCACTGCCAGCAGGCTGGGGACTAAACTGATCGGACTCCTTGAAACATGGGAATGGGCCATAGGTCTGGCCATCCCCACTCCTCAGGGCAACACTGCTATCCCTTTGATCACCTAACACGGGATGCACTAGAATATCTTTGACAAAGGAGGAATCCTGGATGTCCATGGTCAGTGTTGTTCCTGCGTGCTGTACAGGTGAGAAAATCCCTGTGATTAATCTATCACTGTGAGGTATATGCACCACAGGGAAACTAATTCCACAAATTACTAGAGGGACAGAAAATCGTCTGACAGTTTGAGGTTCACCAGGATGAGCAGGCACATTTACATGAAAGTGCATGTGGATATCTAACACTGCATACCGCTCTCCAGGCATGGCACTTGTGAATGCAGTCAAGGAATTAAATCATGGGCAGTCATATTTGAGAGGGGCACTGTTTAAAAGTGGGTGCATACAGGGCCTCAGCCTGGTGTTAACAGGGTCTTGCATTACTTATTGGACATCACACTTTTTTCGAGGAATAGTCCAAGTGGCTAGCTGGTAGTCATACAGAGTTGAATGGGGGATGGTGCATGCTTCCCATCAAGCAAATTGATTGTCTTGTCCTGATGCATTGCCAGTTTGGCGTGGATGAAAAAGGAAGTGCGGGAGTAGGGGAACGAACCGCCATGGAGGAATATTGCTGGTGTTTTTTGTATGGTGGCGGGCAGACTCAATGGCTATCTTCTATGGAATAGGGTAAAGAAAGTTTAAACAGTAAGAGCACCGGCGCTACAAAGAGACAAAGCGTGTGCTTACCCATCATTCTTGCAGTTTCTGCACTCGTGTACAGAGTTCTTCCTAGTTCTAGAAAATGGCTTCTTTTTTAGGGCTATTTTGACATTCGGGTCCACAAAGAGCGAAACGCCTAGGGTGAAGAAGAAGAAACAGGGGCACCCTTTTACAAATGCAATCTCGTTATCATCTCACCTGAATCTGCCAAGCTAAGTTTGCATTATCACAAAGCAAATCTCTTTAATCCCATGCAACCATTTACAGCAAAATTAAAAGCTGCTCATATCATCGCAAACCCCAATACCGCCATTTTCCTCTATTTCCCATACTTTATCCTGTGGGCAGGCAATAATAAATAAGAAAGCTACAACTACTGCTCAATAATAAAGTAACATGACATGATACATAAGCTACAAAAATACATTGTATGCATCTTCTACCATGGCTTTATAAATTCCCCTCATTCGTACTGCCTCCTTCCAAGAATGTACCAATTCTGATGGATTTCTGACTCCTTGGTTGACAAAACCAAAAACAGATTTGTAACTGCCCTGATGGTGTGCTCTGTTGTCTAGTCATTCTAGTGGATGATTGAATCAATTCCCATTCCAATGGAGATTAACTAGATTGCACAGTCCATTCCAATGTAAAAAGAGCAAGTATTGTTTGTTCATTTAGAATTCGTCTATTGCACAGTGTCACTAAGCTCTTGTGTAAAGTACCCGGTGGGAGAGACCAGACCAGGTGATGTTGTGGTTGGAGGTAGAATATGGATGATTTAGCACAGGAAAGGCGGTAGAAGGTGTAAAAGATGAACGCTCACTTTTGCATCACTCTATGCACTCCTAACTCGTATTCAAGTTGCTCTATACAACACTTCATTTCACAATCGGATCAGACATGCACTACCTAAATAGCCAGGATGAGATAAGCAATTAATTCAATTTGTGAATCGGTGCCTTAAGTTGCCCAGGTTATTGCTTAAGATGTTTCATAAAGTTTGGCCCTGATAGGAATTTGTTGATGAATTTTCGGTGGCTGGAAGACTTTGAGAAAAGGAAGTCCAGGTCAACATCTGGCAGAAGGTTGCTTATTTAATTTGCATGCAGATAGTCACAAAGCTCCTGTGGACCTTTATTAGATCATTTCAATAGGAAAGAATAGCTCATTTCAGCTCCCCACTAGAGATTAACGAGAGACCACTTACCTCAGTGCTTAATTTGTAAAAGAATAAGAACCGGGTCCCAAACCTTTGCTCAGAAGCCTGTGAGGGTGATATTGAAGGTCAGGGTGCCGAATACCAGGGCTGCTTAGTCTTGCTTCAATCTGAACCCTCTTTAATCCACCATCAGACTTTATACGACTCCATAGCTAACTCTTGCAGGCTCTTTTATAGCCATGTTTTCTCCCTTTGTCAGTGTTTTCCATTTTTCTCCTTCTATTTGTTCTTTAATTTTGTGCTATTCTTTATATGTCTCTGGTTCGAAGTCTGTTGAAGACAAATAAGTGTCAATCTGCAAAACTGGCACTCATTGTCAGTCACCTGCCACCACCAGCTCAAATTAAGCATTGTTTATACCAAATTAAACTTGGAAGAGTGTCTAACATTCTACAAAGACATCTCATGCCCCACCTCTTTCAGTGAGGTGAAGACAATAACCGCTAGACCTTAGGAATGCAGTGCTGACTTTGACTTGGAATACATTTAGAATGGGGTGCTGAAATTATGATCTTTAATAAAAACAGGCCACACATACTGTAGACCTGTGGTTACAGCAGCATCTTTTTCAGCAAGGCACTACAAGCACTTTAAGACAAAACACTTTTTAGGTGACAAGTGGCGGTATTCTGGATATTGTCTGACAATTGAGCCCTTTTTCTATTACACCATTCACAAAAGGTGGACTAGCTAATGGTAATGACCATCCGAGACTCCGATATTGTGATTACTTCTAAATAATAAGTCCACTAAGACTGCATGCAGGGATCAATATAGTATTTACTGCATGTATATGTACCATGTCACCCTTTTTGTCTCCCAGCTTCTCGTCACAAGTCTCTGAGTACACACCTAAAAGGCCAAGGCTTGGGTGATCATTGAGCATCCCCAGCATATCCTTTGTGTCTGTGAGAAGTGAACAGGAAGTAAATCATCCTCTACTCCATTCTCATCTAACCTCCTGATGAACGTGACTGACCCAGTTAGAGCTTTATGGCACAGTGTACATAAACATGTCAACATCGTTTCGAAGACATGGAGGATATAAAAATAGAGGCCCCACTGTTTTTAGGTCTGGCGTTGGCCAAGACCTTTTGATTTTACTAAAATATTATGTATAAATTACTTAAAGAGGTTTTCAGTCACCTCTCTTCATCCATTGGTATGTTGTTATGTGAATCACATTTGGCTTATGAGTACTTCAGTATGCAACATGAGGCAGTGGATCAGCCTACTTAAGCCTCTGGTTAAAATTACTTTGAGTGACTGCATTCTGTTTTTTCACAAGGTGGAATCATAACAGTTCCCTTTAGTGCCAGTGTTGCCTGATGTTATAGAAGGGTGCATTTGAAGTGAGCACAGGGCACATTGTAGCTTTATGAGTTCCTGCCTGCTTCCAATGTTGTTGCATATTCCTTTTGAAGTGGTCTGCTGCTATTTCACAGTATACCGTATTGTGTTTCTGGAATCAGTTTCATCACTGGTTCTTCAATAAGCTTTGCCTAGGAAGAAAAACAAAGTTTATCATGTTTAATTTGCAGCACACCTGTAGAGGTTTTTTTTAAAAATATAGGTGGGGTGTAAATTGGGTTAAAGTATTCAATATATTATACTGTGATCCCTCTTTCCTTCCTTCTTTCAATCTTCTTTCTTTTTTTTCTTTGCTTAATTTTTTTCTTTTTGCCTTCCACTATTATTTTTTATCTTTTGTCCTTATTTCTATGTTTGGCCTTTCATTTTTCTTTTTTGCCTTTAATTTTCATTCCTTTTTCTCTTTTTCTCTCTCCCTTTCTTTCCTCTCTTCCTTTCCTTCTTTCTCTTTCTTTCTTTTTTACCTTCTTTCCTTTTTTCTTTCCTTCTCCTTCTCCTTTCCTTCTTTCTTTTTTCTGTTCTTCGTTCTCATTTGCCTTTCCTTCTTTCTCTCGTTCTTTCCTTTTTTCCATCTTAATTTCTTGCCTTTACTTCTTTCTTTCTTTGTTTGTTTCTTCCTTATGTTCTTCATTCTTACTTATTTTCATGTTGCCTTCTTTCTGCCAACAGTCTTTCCTTCTTTTTCCTTTCTTTCTTTTTTAACTTCTTTCTCTCTTTTTTGCCTGCTTTCCTTATTGCTTTCTTTTTATACTTTCATTTGGTTTGCAATCTTTCTTCCTTCCCTTTCTTTCTTTTCTGGTCTCTTTTCTTTTTTAATTTTTTTGCCTTATTTTCTTTTGTCTTTCCTACTGACTAGTACTTTCCTTTTTTCTTTCCTTCTTTTTGCCCTTTTACCACCTTTCTTCCTTTTTGCCTTCTTTCATTTCTTTTTTGCTCTTCTTCCTTGCTTCGTTTTTCTGCCTTCCTTCCTTTTTTCCTTCCTTCCTTCCCTTTTTTCTTGCCTTCTTTCTCAAAGGTGAGGCTAGCAGTCAATGCAGGGCCAATAACATTTTAGGTTTGGGTTAGCCAAGACCTTTTAATTTTTCTAAAAGTATGTATAACATAGTTAATTAGAGGAATTTTCATCCAGACTTCATCCATTTGTATGTGACTGTCATTCACATGTTTCTTACCCTTACTCCAGCATGCATTAAGATGAATTCTTAGACCACTTCAGTGACTGACTGACTTCACTATGAGTTATGGCATGATGCCCTTTCCCAAGGAGCACGTCCACACACAAGGTAGTTCCTTTCAGTGCTGGGTGTACCATGGTAACGTGTACTTTTCTAAGACCAGGAAAACACTTTGGCTAAAGGCATTTTGTTTTTATTTTAGATTCAATGAGGGCCGAGCAGCTTCTCAAACAATAACGTTTTGCAAAAACCATGGCATAAGATTTGCCAAAAGGCTGGAGGCCAATACCAAACCTATTGGCTTTGCCAATACTTGTTTATAATCTTGTTAATAAGAGGATAATGATAAAATGTGATTTTCGCACTTCTAGCTGATTTTCTAGCACTTAGGCTGACTAAAGCCCTCCGCCTACAGACGTATGTCAAATTTTACCACAAGCAAAGTGAAGTATCAGGCTTGTAGGGAAGTGATTCCATAGAATACCTTCTAATGCATCATGTGACCTTTCCTTTGCTTGTCCCCTGTTTGTCATGGTGGTGAGGAAAAAACATTCCCATCATATGATGGTTATACTGCCTGAAAAGGAGCAGTCACGCAGATGAAAAATGGCACACCTTGAGTGTTAGAGATTGTCATAATCTTACCTGGCCAGAAAAGTAGAATCAGAACTATTGCAAAAAAAATACAATCAATTTTTTTTCTTCGTTGGAACATTATTAATGTTAATCAAGGACATTTTTCTAATTGCCATCTCTCAATCACTCATTGATAATCTTTATATGTTTTAGCTAGACAGTGCATGTGCCGTCTCAGAAAAGACTGTTGTATTCAATATGTGGGCTTCAGTTTGCCCATAGGCTTCCTTTTTCCTGACGACATCATTACTCTCATAGCCTTTTTCCACATTTGTCCATGGCATGCATGTGTCATGCCTCTTCCTGTATTTAGTCCTCCCCGAGAGTACAGACCAATCACTACTATCCACCCACTGTTCCCATTTTAGGACATGTTTGCACAAGCTCCGAGCTCTGTTTCTATAAACAGGCCTGTAAATCTTGCTGTTATCTCATCACATTTACTGTGCATTCAAAGCCCGAGGTCAAATGTCAGACGCTGTTTTCCGATGGTGCCTGTTTACTTTTCTTCTTTCTATTCAAAGTGAGAGGATTTTTTAAATATTAATGTTCTAGTGTTGCCTGCCCGTCATCCAAACTCCTCCCGCTTTGCTGCTTGACCCATCCCCCTACTCCCTCCCTCATTGTTTCTTGTTTTGAGAGTTACATTGCACAGGGTCACATGCATTTGTAAGGATTTGCGCAGTATTACGTGAAGATTCCCAACATTGGACTCCTAGACTCAAAACATTTTATACCAGGAATGGGCCCTAATGCAGTACATTACATTCATCATCTGTCATGTTACACATGGTTGCCTCCATTTTTTTTAGGATGGGTCCAGAATCACAAGTTGTTGGGCCGCCGTCGGGACTCAAATCCGGGTTTTCAGTTCCAAAGTCATCAGGCTGCACCATAAGGTCACATCCTCTGCCCTCCACCGCTCACCCAAGTCTTCAACTTGTCCTTAGTTTCTCCCTACCCTCCTGTTTCTTCAACCCACCCAAACCATATTTCTAGTTTATGATGCATTTTTGTCCCGTCCCTCAGTGCTTCTTTTATGCTCCTAGAACACACTCTGTAGAAGACTGTGGTAATGTTGATTAAAATCTCATAGTACATTTGTTTACTTTTCAGTCTCCGAGACCTACCTGTGAAGTTGTAATTAAATTAACATATAATGCAGCGCTTGTGCACAGTGAGTGCCAACAGTGTATGATGGTGCAAGAGCTACACTCAGTAATCTTGTGACTGCCCCAATTCAATCACTTTAATATAATGTTGTTTTAGTTTGATGTTTAGTTTGTCTTTGTTTCTTACAGCTGATTGCTGTGCTATTGGCAACCAATGAAAGCAGGAGGTAAACTTTCTCTATTTCCTGTGCACTGCTAAAAATGTGACTGGGTTTGTGCACCTAAAGTAGCCAATACAATTATGGGCAGTTCTTGACAACAGTGCTAATGAGAGATGCACAATTATGTTAAGCGTATTGTGTAAAAAGCTTGAAAAGGCTGTTTATGGCAATGCTGCACTGAGACTTCCCTCTGTTACTTATGAGAGGGCTTCCCAATGCAGGTACCTGCTACATGTGGTTCCACGCTTTATATATCTGTGACGAAGGGCTTTAATTGAATCTCTGATGTAACATGTTTCATTAGCTGAAGTGCTGTCACCCCTGGTAGCTGCACTTCATGAGGGGATTACTGCTTGGATAATCTGTGGAAACAGACACCTGGTGTAGTATTATTAAAGTACTTTAAAATTGTCCAGTTTGCCGGTACAAGTCACCTTCTCTCACTTCCAAGTGACTTACTTTCTTATACTAGTAGTTTTTCATTTAATGCCAATCACCCGATCTTGTGACAGGAGCATGCGGGTAGACACAAATCTAATTCTCCACTACTGCTGTGCCAGCCCAGCAATTGGTTGGCATTTCACCCCACTCCAATCTACCCCACCCCACCTCAATCCAATTCACCCCACTCCAATCCACACCACTCCAATCCACCACACTCCAATCCACCCCACCCAAATCCAACCCACCCTACTCCAATCCACCTCACTCCAATTAACCTCACTCCAGTCCGTTACCCTAATCCAATCCTATATTCCAATCCACCCCACTCCAGTACAATCCAACCCACACCAATGCAGTCATCCCACTCCAATCCAATCCAAGCCCCCAACTACAATTCAATCCAATACCCCCACTCCAATCCAACCCACCACACCCCAATCCACCTCACTCCAATCCACCTCATTCCAATCCACACCAATCCAATCCACCTCAGTCCAATCCACCTCACCCCAATACAACCCACCCCACTCCAATCCACCTCACTCCAATCCACCTCACTCCAATCCAACCCACCCCAATCCAATCCACTCCATTCCAATCCACACCACTCCAGTAAGCCCCACCCCACTCCTGTCCAATCCACCCCACTTCAATGCAGTCCCCCACTCCAATCAAATCCAATCCCCCAACTCCAATCCAAGACAATCCATCCAATCCAATCCACCACAATCCAATCCACCTCACTCCAATTCACCCCACCCCACCCCAACCCAATTCATCCCACCCCACCCCACTCCAATCCAGCTCACTCCAATCCACCCCACTCCAATCCAATCCACCCCACTCCAATCCACCACACTCCAGTGCACCCCATCCCACCCCAGCCCAATACACTCCACTCCAATGCACTCACCCCACTCCAATAAAATCTGATCCACCCACTCCAATCCAATACACCTCTCCAGTCTAGTCCAATCCTCCCTTTCCAGTCCAGTCTAATTCACTCAACTTCAATTAACCCCACTCCAAAACACCCCAGTCTAATACAACCCACCCCAGTCCTATCACTCTAATCCACCCACCCCAATCTAATCTAATGTACCCCAATCAATCCCCCCCACTCCAATCCACTCCAGTCGAATCTACCTTACCCTGTTTCAGTCCACCCTACTCCAATCCACCCCATCCAGTCCACCCACTCCAATCCACCCCACCTTCTGTGGAGAAGTGTGGCTCAATGATTAGAGCGGCAGACCCTGATGCAGAGGTCTAGCCCGGGACCAGGGTTCAATTCCCCGCCTCGGCGGGTCTTGGGCTCAAAAATTCCACAGACCTGATAATTTTCGCCTCGGTGCCTTTCCAATCATGGAGTCCCACTCTGCAACTCTGGGCAATAGCTTGCTTAATCTCCACAACGGCCCCCACAATGCTAAGGATGCCTGGCCTCCACCTTGGGGGTGCCCAGGAGTGGACGCCTCACAGGGAAAGCCAGGATGGGTTCCACAGCGGTATTCGTACAAGCGCCTTGAGACCCTTGCGGGTGAGTAGTGTGCTATACAAGTATCAATTTACTCTACTCATTTCGCTCCACTCTACCCCAATCGCCGCACAACCTCAATCCACTCCATTCCTCTCCACCCTATTCCATTCACTCCCCCCACTCCACTCCACTCTACGCCCCTGAACTCTATCACACTCTCTGTGACGGAATTACTGAACTCTACACTCCTCTACTCTACTCCCCCTACTACACTATGTGATACTGTACTCCCCCACTCCATTCTACAACACTCCACACCAATAACTTTTAGCCTTGCTGAATAGCAGCCACACTGGTGTACAACATGGTACAAACACATTGCCAAAGCCAATAGCTCTTGTATAGGTGAGACTTACTGTCTTTGCCAATACTTGTTATTTTAGTCTTCGATCAAGTTGTGGATGTTTTGATTATACAATGATTCTCAAAATCAAAGTATATTGCATTTTCCCCGCTCCACCATTAGATTAGAATTTTTGGGTAAACACAACAAAAAATCAGTAATGCTAAAACCTTGGTGTTAATGCTTTTTTGTTTCCTTAAACTGCTAGACAGCGACATGATGGGATTTGCTACTGTTGTGTAGTTTGCAGAAATAAGCTGCATGTTGGAATAAAGTATTTTGGTCCAAGGACAGCTAATTCTGGGATATAACTTGCTGCTAATACTATTTTGAGAGCAGATGTAAAGCTTGAGGGAACTGTGCCCAAGTACCAGTCATGTAAAAGCAATTTAGGTCCAGGTGGCTATGAGATGAACCTGGAGATAAGAAAAACTCACTAAACACATTCATAGTGAAATGGTATTGTTGTAAAAGCTGTGGAAAAAAACAAAACCAAAAAAATGCCTATTAGAAAAAACAAAGAGGCAAGTGACTTAAGATAATTGGGTCAGTGGACTTCAAGTGTTACATTTTAATGACTCAAAGGGGTTTAGTAAATTAGTTTCATTAAGTTGTCATGAGCCCCAGGCAAACAGAGTACGGGTGATTCAGATGTAGTGGCGGAATGTATTAATATCTGACCTTTATGCTCCAGCAGCTTAAGGAAACTTCATTAAAAAATGTGAATCCTCTGGGTAAGTGGGATTTTAACTAGTTTTTACTCCTACTTTTTTTTTTATTTGCCAAATCGTAAAAGGATCCCAGCCCACGTTTTGTCGTGAAAATCGCTTTGCTGTTAGTAAGTTAAATGACATACTGGATTTTTTATGCTCTATTAAATTCCTGCATCATATAAGGACAGTTTACTGCCATTTGAGCATTCCAGTGGATAATGGTGAGAGATCATTTTCAAAAATCGATCTGTTTTAGAAGCATTATAGAAGTGGCCATTGAAAAGGCACTTTATTACGTGGAACAACATCGGTTTCTGAAAAGAAGTCTCTACCCAGTATTTTTATTTCCTTTTCCGGCTCTTTCCTGTCTATAATGCAGATATAAATGATGTATTGTACTGCAGCTTTCTCGACTTCAAGGCTGTGTTTGGTTGTGTACAGTAAGACTACGAGAAACTAAGCTCGAAAACCGGGGAATTCCGGCACGCGGATCAAAAAGATGATCGAGTAATATTTTGAGGCTTTGGGGACAGGTGAGGCATAATCTACAGCGTGAACACAATAAATGGATGAATGCCCTCGACGCCTTCAAGCAGAGGCACGCCTTCGTCTTCTGTTTAATTCTACCTGCACCACTTCCTGGATTAACGAGGTGCGCAGTTTCCTGTCTAGGTGACCCGTGCATAGGTGAGGCAATTTTGCTTGACGCTGTAGCTGTTAGACGAACTAAAACCAATTGAAGAAAAGTTGAAATATCAGGCAACAGAAATCGAGGCTGGTAAATACCCACCTGGATGTGGTTAGAGAATACCTGTATTTAGCCATCGCCTTTGATGGCAGCTGATTTGTAGTGCGCAATTATTTTTGACTGAATTCCGTGCCAAGCTGCTGATAGGAGGCTTTAAGCGGCTTACTGAAAAGTCTAGGAGCCATCAGGCTGCGGTGTTAGACATTAAGATCGTTTTGTCGTTCGATTCTCTAGGTCGCATCGTATAAAGTGTGCGCTTCAATTCCTAATTTAAAATACAATTTCTGGGCCTGTTGAGGGCTGGCTGGTGCATTAAATAGATGAAAAGCTCAAGCAGTGTTATTTTGTCACCTTAGACAACGGTAGAGGTAAATGTTTAACTGGGAGCAGTTTTCTAATTTTAGAAATTACAAAGCAGCTGCAAGTGAAATGCTTGTTTGGGCACTTGCCTTTTGGCCATTAATATTACTCTTGTGTGGAAATATAGCACAACCATTTTTTTAAATCTACACTTTCAGAGAATTGACTTCAGTGCTTAATTTTAGATCAATAAGTACCAGGGCCTAAAGTATCCCTTCTGAGGCCACCGCTGTTTGCATCACCCACTCACCCAGCCAGTGTGGGCCAAATACCATCATACTTCATGGGTGACCATTTGGGTTATTCCAGGCCACACAACGTTGTAAGAATGTCTCTCGCTAATTGCAAATTTTAAAGCCCTGAAGAAGTCCTGCATGACAGGACGAAACGCGTTGGCTGTGGCTTTTTAAGAACAAAATAATAAAGAAGAAACTTTTTCAACTTGAGGCTTATTTGATTATAACTATTTGTATTAATCTGTTCTCTTTGAAGTGGTGCAGCCCTGATTTAGTTTGTTTGAATGATTGCCCTAGGGTAAAAAAAGGGGGGTGCTCCTGGACAGGGGGCATTTCAGGAGCATGCACACAGGATAGTCCTCAATATTTAATTTCATTCGCATTATTGTTTGTGATTGGTGCCATATTCCTCGTTGTAGGTCCCCTGTCCAAGTTGTGTTTTTCCAACTCGCATATGACTTCAATAATTAGAACAAGTGATGTCGAAATTGAAATAATGATGAAATCCTTCTAATGAAAAACAAAAGAAAAAATGCCTCACAGGAGGTCCAAGTAAAGAAAGGAATCATATGAAGATGAAAGCATTAACAACAAAAGACAATTGCAAAGACTTGCCTCGGTTTTTATAGATGAATAATTTCATAAAGCTTATATATAAAATAACTTTTAAATTATTCTTGCACACTAGCACTTTGGCACTTTTTGATATATGCACCTTACTATAAAGCACACAGTTACTTTAATCATGTTTCACTACATGTTCCAAGAAGCCATGCGGTGGAACAGGAAATGAGACCGACAATAAAAATAAATAATGCCCCGTTTTCTAGCGCTGTTTATCCCATGATCAAGGTCTAACGAGGAGACCAACACACATTGGGGGATATTCACAAGGATCTATCACCGATTTAACGGTACTCTATCGCAGCCAAAGTAGCAATAAACTTATCACCCCAATCACAAGCTGGTGTAAATTGCCCACATCACCTGTTTACCCGCGATAGCAGCTGCAAAAAACATTGCCACCGATTACCCCCGCAACTATCGCTAATGAGATGCAGAGTAGGCGTTACCGTGCCAAAAGCCGCGACAACACCACTCCACAACATTCACAACGACCAGCCAGAACTGCGATAAGAACACAAAACAGGCGATAAGGCGTGTTAGCAGCAGTAAAATAACACCTGCTCTTACCTGGTGCAAAGTCGCACCACAGCCTGCACCACAAAAAGGAGCACAGCCCACAGCCACATCGGAAGGGCAACAGATGCACCCGGGCAACTGAACATGCAGCCCGAGGGCCAAAAGGGCAACAACACCCACCGCCACCACCCCCAGGACCCCCCTGCCCAGCACCCCCCCCAACAAAAGACATGCCACATCAGCTACACCTAAACACGTCCAAAATAATCCACTTGATGTCGCACAATCACAACTGGTGACATGCATGTGTCGTCGCAAAAATGAGCATCACACATTCACTTTCGAAGCAACAAATGAGACTTTATTAACATGAAAACTGAAATGAAATGAAGACACATGGTGGCTCCCCTCGGGACAATCTGTAGGTCACAGCCTGCAAGACAAAAATCATGATGAGAAGGTGTGTCCTGCGCACATCAAAGGTCAGAGAGAGAGTGAAGGAGAGAGAGAGGGTATAAAGATAGAATATCGACGGGAAAATATCGACTAGCATTAATATCGTGGTAAGAATATCGACTGTTAAAAATATCGTAATAGAAAATATCGTTGTAAAAAATATCGTTTCGTGAGAATGACAAAAATATCGTCATAAAAAAATATCGATGAACAGAATACCGTTGATCAAAATGTCGTTTTATATAATATCGACACAAAAATATAAGGTGTTATAAAATTTATAAAAAAATATGTATTATGTTTTTAAAAAACTTACAAAACTCCTACTAGTAATAATATGTGTTAAAAAATATTTTCTACAAAAGAATTGTTAAAATTTTAGTAGCGGGTTATTGGTATTATAGGGGATAAGGGTGGGTAGTAATTTAAAATTTGGTTTTTAAAAAATTTATAAAATATAAACAAATTAGAAAATAATTAAGAAATCGAAATTTTAATTTGAAATTTCGAATTGTTCACGAAATTAAATTTGTAATTAAATTTTAAAATTTCAAATAAAAATTTTAGGAGTGGGTTTTTAGTATTATAGGGGATTAGGGTGGGTAGTAATTTAAAAATGTAGTGTTAAAAAATTGTATAAAATATTAATAAATTAGAAATTTATCATGAAATCAAAATTTAACATCGAAATTTAAAATTTTACACGAAATTTATTTTTTAATATTAATAAAAAATATTAAATTAATATTGAAGAAGCGTTATTTTGGTATTATAGGGGAATAGGGTCTAAAAAATAATTTAGATTGTTTACTAACCTGCACATTTCCTGACTTATGTTGGATTGGAGTTAGAATAGTAATTTATTATAGTTTACTATCCAGCACTTTCCCTGAGTTATGTTATGTTTGGAGTTAGAATAGTAATTTATTATGGTTTACTATCCAGCACTTTCCCTGACTTATGTTGGATTGGAGTTAGAATAGTAATTTATTATGGTTTACTATCCAGCACTTTCCCTGACTTATGTTGGATTGGAGTTAGAATAGTAATTTATTATGGTTTACTATCCAGCACTTTCCCTGAGTTATGTTATGTTTGGAGTTAGAATAGTAATTTATTATGGTTTACTATCCAGCACTTTCCCTGACTTATGTTGGATTGGAGTTAGAATAGTAATTTGTTATGGTTTACTATCCAGCACTTTCCCTGAGTTATGTTATGTTTGGAGTTAGAATAGTAATTTATTATGGTTTACTATCCAGCACTTTCCCTGACTTATGTTGGATTGGAGTTAGAATAGTAATTTATTATGGTTTACTATCCAGCACTCTCCCTGACTTATGTTATGTTTGGAGTTAGAATAGTAATTTATTATGGTTTACTATCCAGCACTTTCCCTGACTTATGTTGGATTGGAGTTAGAATAGTAATTTATTATGGTTTACTATCCAGCACTTTCCCTGAGTTATGTTGGATTGGAGTTAGAATAGTAATTTATCATGGTTTACTATCCAGCACTCTCCCTGACTTATGTTATGTTTGGAGTTAGAATAGTAATTTATTATGGTTTACTATCCAGCACTTTCCCTGACTTATGTTGGATTGGAGTTAGAATAGTAATTTATTATGGTTTACTATCCAGCACTTTCCCTGAGTTATGTTATGTTTGGAGTTAGAATAGTAATTTATTATGGTTTACTATCCAGCACTTTCCCTGACTTATGTTGGATTGGAGTTAGAATAGTAATTTATTATGGTTTACTATCCAGCACTTTCCCTGACTTATGTTATGTTTGGAGTTAGAATAGTTAATTATAATGGTTTACTATCCACCATTTACCCTGACTTACGTAGGATTGGAGCTAGAATAGTTAATTATTATGGTTTATTATCCAGCATTATCTATTTACTATTTTTAATAAGAATAATATATGTCATGTTGTAATATTCATTTCAACAATATAAATTAAAAACATTTTCATAACATTTTTACATACATATGACAAGTTTCTAAATTAAGAAATAAAAAATTTTTAATTTTTTTTTTATTCATAGTTTAATTTGTTACTGCAAAGATTTTGAACATTTTATAAAACATTTAACATAATTTTTGCTAACAAATTATATTGCAGTTTTGTACATAAATACAGTTTCAAGTATGCATAAATTAGTATATTAAATTTTAATATTTTTTATAAAAATTTAATATATTACATATTTTTTATGTCATTGATTTTATCACGATATGTACATAACATAAATTTACATTTTTTAACATCTGAGAAAAATATTTAACAATGAAAAACATTTTTTAATATACAATAAACAATTAATACATAATTCTATTGAACATATTAATGTATATTTTACAATATTCATTTGTTTTTTAACAATAAAAAGTAAATTATTACTAAACATGGTAAATATTATGCTATTTAATACAATTTATTTTTGATCAAAAGGGTATTTAGTCCTATTTTAGTTTTTATTATGCATCCATTTTGTTTTTGGAACTTCACTTTTTACTCTATCCACATCGTTGTTTGGGTCATTTTAGAAAACGGAACCTCGCGGTTGGGAGCTGCTTCTTGTTGGTGAAGGTAAGTTTATTTTACATTATTTTTAAAGTTATTTAAATTTATTTTAGTGATAGTTGTAGTGTGTACTTGTCGATATGTGTAGTACTTTACTCTTTATGTGCGAATTACGTGTTATTTAGCGTCGTTATGGAGAACGTACTTTGTGAGGTAGTTCGAACACAAGTAACGTTTACTGTTGTATTAATGGATGAATTCAGATGTTGTCTTATGTTTTATATGCTATGTGTAGGCTATGTGTATTTCCTATGTTTTGAGGGTGCGTTTTGTTTCGATTATTTACAGGTGTTCGTTTTGGGGAGCAGATGGATTGTAACGCTTTTTTATTTAAAGCAGGTACATACTTTTTTACTTTCCCTGCTTTTTCGAGTTTTCTACTTTTTTACTCGTGATTATTTATCACCTTTTTAATGGTTTCAATTTCGAGAGGATTGCGACGGGGGACTATTATCAAACAGTTCTATTTTTTCCATTTTGTTGGGATTTTTAAACACTATATGGATAGCGTTTGCTATTATTGCTGTGGAAAGTATCACCGTGGAACATATTCTACAGCAGTAGAACCGTAAGTAAAAGTGATATTTACTTTTGGGTTGCATTGTGTTATAGTGTACTATTTAGTAAAATGTAATGTTATTATGTCTTGTAATAATATATTACTTATATTTTTACATGACATAATGTTACTAAATTTAACTACATAGTATGTTTTGTTATGCTTTGCTTAATTTTTAGGTATTTATATTTAAAGGATGGATTTAGCTATTAGGTCTAAGTATGCTAGACCTTCTATACTTGGGTACATTCTAGTTTTTTGCTGGAGATATTCGTACATATTTAATGTTTGTTTACTTAGTTTAGGGCCAATTTTAGAAAGGGATTGCTCTATTCTGAGTTCTTGGTAGCTTTGTTCTTTTTTAATGCTTTGGATTAGTTTGTGAAGTGTTGGTTGACTTCTTCCTAAAGTGGCTTGGAAGGCATTATGCCATCCTTCAACTGCGTTGTTAGTTTTAGCTTTCTGTGCTATTGTACTAGCATACACATTCCACCATGGAATTTGAAATTTAGGTTGTCTACGGTGGCCTGAACGATGTAATCTTCCAACCCAGGTATCTTTAAAATAGTCCAAGAAGGGAGTTAGTTTTTTCTCATTGGTGCGGTAGAAAGGGCTGTCAATTAATAAATTGTAGTAGTTAGCTACTTCTGTTGTTGGTACATATGCCAATGCAATCAACTTTTTTATTTGATAAGCAAAGTGACTGTTTGTAGAATATTCAATGTTTAAGGTAGATTTTTGTAAGTGCCTCCATATACTTTGGTTGTAGTGATAATAACAACCTTGTATTGAGGTATGGGGATATATTTTAAGGATAGCTTGAATCATGGCCATTTCAAAGTCAATTATAATTCTTTGAGGATAGTAATTATCTGTTAATTCTTTGATCGTTGTGAAAAGTTCAACGTAGGTAGTATTTGTTTTGTTTGGCAGCAGAGTATAAATTAGAGGGATATTTGTATCTTGGTATTCCCCATGGATGGTGTAAAGTTGATAGAAAGGTTTGGGACAAACTTTAAAAGTCCCGTCCATCATCCATGTTTCACATGATTTAAGTTTTTGCAAATTACTATTAGTAGCAAAAAGTAAAAATCGTTTGTCATGACTGTGGTTGTCATACATTAAGAATTTATCCTCATTATGTGTAATGGTATATTCAGGATATATTTTTATATCCTGAAAACTTTCTGGCGTTGGTGGAGTTGGATCTGAAGCACGTTTAGTTTTTGCAATTAATCTTTTTAAGTTGGGAATAGAAGGTAGCTCTCCTGTCACATGTTCTGGCACTTTGCTTAAAACATTTTTCAAAATACTAGTGCTTGTTTCTTGTGATCCTGTACTAGCATCTTTCAATGTTTCCAGTGCTTCTCTAACTTCCACTTCTGTTACATTTGGTGGGTGGTTATGCTCACGTACATTTACCACATTGTTATCAACAGTTGTTGCTCTACCATAGCATGCACTTGAGTAATATTTGCTACATTTCCAATGGGTCTTATTCGCTTTTATTCTTTCTTGGGTGTAGGTGTAACCCATGTAGTTCAGCATTAGTTTCCCTTTTTGCGAAGTAATGAAAGTAGCTCCAGTTGCCATGTCTAAGGTAGATCTGTGGAAATATATATATGTATTTTTCAGAACATAGAACACGATTTACAGAGATGTGTATAAGAGCAGGAAAAAGCGTGAACATATACTTACTATGTGGCTTCACTGGTAATTCTTTTATTCTTATTTCTCTTTCTGAATTTTCTTCTTTTTAAGTTCTGTAGTAGTGTTAAAGAATAATTGAAAGACATGATTTAGTGTTATAGGTGTTTGATTTTACTTTCAGAATTGTTATACATACAGTGACTATACTTACTTGATGTAGTAGAAGATGTTGGTAGTGTAGTTGTAGATAGGCAAATAATTTTGTAGAGTCTGTGGAAAAAATAATCATTGTGTTACTTATAGTATTTGGATGATAGTAGTTGTTAACATATGAAGTAAATTGTACATTTACTTAGCAAGTTTAAATAATTTTTATCAGCTATCTAAGTAGACATGGATAAGGTAGTTTATAAATGTTTTTACATCTAAGTTTCTGGTCGTTGTTGATAAGTTCAACATGTTTTGTTTTCACTCTAAAGAAGAACAGTTTTTAAATTAGGGAGTTTATCTACTTTTTGCTAAGTTCGAATGAAAAAAGCAATGGGATTTTACTTACTTGAAGTGTAGTATGACGTTTTGTAGTTGTAGTCGTAGGTTTGTATTCTCTTCTCTCAGCAAGGTAACCGTTTTTCTCCAAGTTTGGGCCAAAAATGGTAAATTACGTTAAGTGTATAATTGTTTTTATATTAGTGAGTTAATTAGTGGTAGCTTTTGATTGGTTCAATTAGTGAAATTTCAAAATCATTGGTCGAGAACGTTATTTTGAATTAGAAAACCGTTATTTTCTTAAGAGTTTGTTGCATCACTATTTGTTTGTTAAAGTACATAGTAAAAAGTTTTATATGTGCTTTTTTGTTTTATATGTAAATAGTTTATATGTAGAAAATATTGAAATGTGTTTCACATTTAGGCCATCGGAGTGTATGATAGTATCAGTAAATGTAATTTTTTTTAACCTATATTATATATTTTTATATCAATAAGTATTAGGAAAACTAAATAATTATATGTGTGAATAGTTTTGTAAAGTAAAATAGTAACAAAAAGTGAGTAAAATAAAAGAATAGTGCATATCGAGTTGGTAATAAAAAGACGATATTTTTTGTATATTTCTATAAGCAGATAGGTCGTCGATGTTAGTGTAGTCGATATATATGTCTAAGGTAATGTTATTTAAAATAAAGTCGATAATGTAGTAGTCGATATTTATGTTGTCGATATTAGTGTGAACGATATTAGGGTTGTCGATAAAAAAAATCGATATTTGTGTGAATCCTTGTTTAAGTATAGGATGACGATATTAATGTAAGCGATATTTTAGTGACGATATTTATTTCTGACGATATTTATGTTAACGATATTCCATCATGGAACCGAGAGAGAGGAAGAGAGGGGGAGAGAGAGATAAGAAGAGAGGGGGAGAGAGAGAGAGAGATAAGAAGAGAGCAGGAGAGAGAGAGAGAGAGAAGAAGAGAGGGGAGAGAGAGAGAGAGAAGAAGAGAGGGGGAGAGAGAGAGAGAGAGAGAGAGAGAGAAGAGAGGGAGAGAGAAGAAGAGAGAGAGAGAGAAGAAGAGAGGGGAGAGAGAGAGAGAGAAGAAGAGAGGGGGAGAGATAGAGAGAGTGCCGCCTCTGCGCACCCAGGCCACACTGCTCACCTGCTGCCACCGGTGTGTCTCCAATCACTTGCCGGTATGTATAGCAGTACACCAGGTCACACATCTGAGACAGACCCGTCACCTGAAACAGAGTCCAGGTACATGATTGGCACAGTACACACAATTGCACAAGACAACATCGCCTGCCCACCCATGCACAACCAGGCAGAGGCACCCCAGCCTCTCCTGCCACCCATCGGAGCATGCCCGCCCATGCACACCCAGGCAGAGGCACCCCAGCCCCTCCCGCCGCCCATCAGAGCATGTCCGCCCATGCACACCCAGGCCTCACTGCTCACCTTCCGCCACCAGCGTATAGACAGGAGGTCCCACCACATGCCGCTGCAAGCCACAAGCCCGGGGCCCGCAGACATGGCACCCTCAACACCATGCAGCCCTGCTCTGCAGGCCACCAGGTCTCACGTTTGGTGCTGGGTCTTGATCACTCCATGGCATAGGACATACCAGTGCACCCGGCATCATCGCAGGCTGCACACTCGCTCAGCCCAATGGGTGCTACTAACTCTGGGATCCCGGAAGCAACGCCACGTGGCGGTAGGCCCGCGCTGCCTGCTGGCTTTGGCCTACACTGCAGTCCAGCAGGGCACACAAAACCTGAGCTGTCCGGACGGTCGGGACGGGGCATCATCGCAGGCTACACACCCGCTCAGCAGCTTAAGGTGCCACTGACTCAGTGCACCCAAAGTCACCGTCCCGTGGCGGGGTGCCTGTGCCAGCCACAATGGTCCGGGTGAGACTAACCCTGTGCAACGCCAGTCAGCGCCACGTGGTGGTAAGCCCTTGACGGCCGCAAGGTCTCAGGTGCCACTAACCCTGTGCGCAACAACTCATATGCCCTTTATGATTAAGAACCGTGGAGCGTCCGTCATCCAGTCACCACTGGCAGAGGTGAATGTGATGTCGTCGGCCCCTTATGTTGGCGGAGTCACATGGCCTGTGACGCCTGTGCCAGATGGGTGTGGATTGCGTGCAAACCTGCCCTCAGGGAGTGGCTGTGACATGCGGACAACTAGACCAGTGACCTGCACACCACCAGCGTGTACGCCTGCAACGGGTAGCAATGAGGGCCCCCCTTGGAGCGTAAGCGGAGTGGTCTGCTCTGGGCGTGGGTCAGTCTATGTCCGGACATGGAAGTGACTGATGCGTGTGTCCTTGTTGTAGTGTTCACAGGACCCGGTACACAATATGCCATGTAGCACCCTCTGACTGGCATCCCACAGGATGAGCATCATGGACGCGAGGGAAATCACTGTCCCTACATTCATCCACACATTCATACATACATGATGAAAGACATGACACAGCAGTGCGTCACTGGATGTTTATTGCACATCCAGTGAAGTTCTGCAGCTGGAGCGGTACAGGGCAATGCCGAGCACACTACACAATATGGGCACGTGGAGGGCCAGCCAGAGTTAATCCGGGGATGACAAGTACTGCGGAAGATGAAGGGTACAGTCCGCAGTCTGGTCGCCGTGTCATTAGTCATCAAACAGGATATGGCAGTCCATGTCGCTGTCCAAGGTGAGTGCATCGGAGTGTATCGGGGGTCAGTGGAAGGTCATGAGGCCATGTGCGTCACCAAGCAGAAACAGGCCAGGTGGCGGAAATGAATGCTAGTGCCTCCTGATCACAAACCCATCCACGTCCTCATCCCCAGATGAGTGCTCTGCCCCACCTGTGGGT
Organism: Triturus cristatus; assembly: GCF_964204655.1. Taxonomy (NCBI): domain Eukaryota; kingdom Metazoa; phylum Chordata; class Amphibia; order Caudata; family Salamandridae; genus Triturus; species Triturus cristatus. The sequence goes on along the minus strand of NC_140588.1, from coordinate 310,558,897 downwards.
GTTGCAGTACCGGCTGAGGCACTGTGTGCCACTGACACGTCAGGTGCCGGAGTGGATATGTCTACCACACTGTGAGGCAATGGCACACCAGGTGGCAGAGATGTGGATGGTATGGGGGTAGAAGTATTCATCTGCGCCACGCCTTGTGGCAGCAATGCCATGATGAGGATCTGCAGGGTATTGTAGATCCCAGCTACATTTCGCTGATGTACAGCAGTGGCTGCCATCCTTTCCGCCTCCATCCGCACCATGTCCTCCATGAGCCTCCGCATGTGTGCCAGCTCACGGCTGGTATCACTGGTTCTCCTCTGAGCGGACAGGTGTTCTTCTCTCTGCGTCAGGACTCCAGCGATGTCAGTCAAGGCTCGTTGGAGACCATGGAGCGGGCCTAGACACCCATGGATGGCATCCAGTTTGGTGGCCATGAGGTCGAACCCCACCGCACCTGCTCAACCATCTCCCTCTGGGCCTCCAGCATATGGTGTTGGAAGGCCGTGTGTTGTTTCTGGGGGTCTTAGGAGACTGGTGGGGCCGTGGGTGCCTCCTGCTGGGTGGTTTGGGTGGTGGGTGGGGACCTCCTCGATGCAGCTGGGCAGCCCTGATCCTGGAGGTGAGTCGCGGATTATATCAATGATGTCTAGGAGAGCTTGTGCGTCGATGCTGGGGTTGTCCTCCTTGTCATCAGTGAAGAGTGGCTGGGACTGCTCTGCAGGGGGTGTTGACGGTGGCCCTGCAATGTGAAGGGGAGATGGTGTATTGCAATGTGTCCACATGTATGTAGCTGCATGGTACATGTTGACATTCAGACAGCATGGCATTGTACATTGTGACAGTCTATAGATCTGGGGGACGACCCAGAGTCATTGAGGGTGTGCACTGTGCTCTGCTTGATTGTGCATGCTTGCCATCGTGGCCATCTCTACCCATCCCCCCAGTACTTGGTGGTCACTCACCCTGTTGCGGTTGTGTTGTGTCCTGTCGAGCAGTGTCTGATCCCCCAACTCCAGCCACAGTATCCACACTGATGACTGTCGACACCAGCTCCTCCATGTCATCCAGCACGAGTTGTGGCACTGGGCCCCCACCTCCAGTTTGCATTGCTGCCTTCTGGTTGGCTGCGAGTTTACTCCTTGGTCTTTCGCTTGATGTCATTCCATCGCCTCTTGACCTCGTCTATTGTACTCTTGTGCTCTCCAACGGCATTCACCTTGTCCACGATGTCCCGCCATATTCCAGTTTTGGTGCCCAATGACACGTTGGAGGTGACGAACAGTTGTTGATGGTGTTCCTTCACCTCAGGGACTATGATCCTGTTCGCCTGCGGACTGAACTTTGTCTTCCTCTTCTTCTTTTCCTTGCCCTTCCCTGTCCCCGAGGTGCTTGTGGGGTTGCACTCGTCCTCTGCGCCTGCTCCGGCTGCCTCCATGGTGCTTGGGTGTTGCTCAGTTTGTGTTTGGGTGTTCTTTCTACTTTTCTGGTGATTTTTACCGCCTGCCAGGTGTATGTTGCAGGCCTGGTGCTGCTTATCGCTGATGTCCTCATCGCGCTTTGCCCATCGCAGGATTTTTTGTGTTGTGGTTTGTGTTTTTATCTCCATCGGGGTGGACCTTACCCGTGGTTTAAGCAGACTATCGCATGGTACCGCCTTGTTGTAAACTCCACGTTGTCACGGGGTTATATTCCCACGGTGGGCTGTGATGTTGAGAGTTCGGTTAAGCTACTCTTGAGGTAGTTATCACACGTTCTTGTGAATATACCCCATTGTACGTTGTAAATGAGTTCTCTGCACAATAAAAGCACTTTGCAGCAAAATCCTGTGAATGCGTTCTCTTTCCTTGCACTACATACGAAATTACAGGTAAAAATAAAAATATATATTTATATGAGCCACAAATCCTCAGAGTAGCTGGGACCCAGGAACGGCACCAGAGCAAGACAGGGTATGAGGAACCCTAAACAAATACAAATCCACAAACCGAACGCTAGCAGCATTCAGAAACGCGCAGACATTATACCCAAGGAAGGGGTGGGACAAACTCTGGGGACCAATCTATGGGAGGGTCAGGACAGAGGGGTGGCTACACCCATGTCCTTTGTCCAGTTTCATGCCAGAGCAGGGGCTGAGTGCCCCTGCAACCAGTTTGAGCTGGACTATGCACAGGGACACCAAATGTGCCCCCAGTGCAGACATCAAAGCACTCTTGGAGTGCACCCACCTAGGCCGAATAAACTAAAGCCTGTCTGGGAGGTGGTTACACCTCCCTGTGACAAGAAACCTATTGTCCAGGCCTTCCCTGTCAGAGTTTCGTCCAGCAGCAGGAGGGCAGACTCGTGTCTGTGGCTGGCAGCATCCATTTTTTGATGCCAGGGTCTGTGAAGCTGGTACCGGGTGTACCAGTGAAGTCATGGTTCTCCCTCTAGTAGGGTTGAATCATACCTCCCGCACCAGTTACTGGTGTGGAGGAATGATTCCAAGGTGTTTGACACCAAACACAACATGTTTCCATGCAGCCATTCCAAAGATAGCATTTACAGCGAGGTATAATGCACTTTAGAGTATATGGTTTGGCTGCATCACAAACTACCCCAGAATAAAGGTTCCGAAGGCTGTAGAGGGACTCTGCTCATACATGGGCAACCTCTCACATAAAACCCAGCACCCTGCCTTCAGGATTGATACGGCCTGCCATAAGGGTGACTGATAGGATGATATTTGCAGTGATATGGAGAGATATAGGGAACCTATATCTCAGTAAGGGGTGCATACACCACCTTACACAGGCTGATGTAGCAGACCTGCTGTGTCATTTTAAATGGCTTCCCAGGGGAGGCACAATACATGCTGCAGCCCCTGGTAGGCCTCTGAGGTACCTATTCCCTGGGTACATAGTATACCATATACTAGGGACTTATAAGGGTACCCCAGAATCCAATCTGGAGTGTACCTAAAGTACATACAATCAATTTAGAGAGGGAGCAGCTAGGCTGGGGCCCTGAATAGCAGGGTCCCAGCAAGACTAAAGTTGAAAAACAGTGAGACATCAGCAAAAAGTGGGGGTAGCCATAAGAAGCAGATCCTACTCTCATACACAACCCCCCCTCCAAACGTAAGGACATTAAACTAACCTTGACCAGTTGAATCTTCATGTTCTAAGTGGAAATATCTGGAGAGTCTATCTGCATTGGCATGGTTACTCACAGGTCCATGTTCCACTGTATAGTCCACCCCCTATAGGGAAATGGACCACCTTAAAAGTTTGGGATTTTCACCCTTCATCTGTTGTAGCCATAAGAGGGGCTTATGGTCTGTCTGAACAATGAAGTGAGTGCCAAACAAGTATGGCCTCAACTTCTTCAGAACCCAAACCACAGCAAAGGCCTCCCTCTCAATAGCTGACCAATGTTTCAATCTGGGGTCATCCTTCTGCTAATAAAAAGCTACTGCCTGATCCGGAACTTCATCATTCAATTGTGATAACACAGCCCCTACCCCCAACTCAGATGCATCTGTTTGGACAATGAATTCTTTGGAGAAGTTAGAACTTTGCAGAATGGAAGCCGTGCACATGGCCTGCTTCAGGTCATCAAATGACTTTTGACAGCTGAACTGTCCACTGAACTTTTTTGGGCATTTGCTTAGAAGTTAAGTCATTCAAAGGGGTCACTATGGATCCATAACCTTTGACAAATCTTCTATAGTACCCAGTCAGGCCCAAGAAAGCTCTGAACTGAGTCTGGGTAGTTGGAGCAACCCAGTTCATGATGGTCTGGATTTTGCTCTGCAATGGTTGAACCTGGCCTCCACCTACAAGGTGACCCAGGTACACAACCTGGCTCTGCCCTATCTGGCACTTAGTGGCCTTGATAGTTAGGCCTGCTTTTAGCAGGGCTTCCAAAACATTTCTTAGGTGGACCAGGTGATCCTCCCAGGTGGAGCTAAAGACAGCAATATCATCTAGATATGCTGCACTATAGGCTTCCAGGCCTGTAAGGAGTTTGTTCACCAACCTTTGAAATGTGGCAGGTGCATTTTTCAAACCAAAGGGCATCACCACAAATTGGTAATGCCCACTAGGGGTAGAAAATGCTGTTTTTGGCTTTGCATCATCAGCTAGTCTGATCTGCCAGTATCCAGCTGTCAGGTCAAAAGTGCTAAGAAACTTGGCTGAGGCCAAAGTGTCTATCAGCTCATCTGCCCCAGGGATTGGATGGACATCAGACCTAGTGACTGCATTGAGACCCCAGTAGTCTACACAAAACCTCATCTCTCTCTTGCCATCTTTGGTGTGTGAGGTTTAGGCACTAAGACTACTGGACTAGCCCAAGGGCTATCTTAGGGTTCAATAACTCCCAATTCCAACATCTTCTGGACTTCAGCCCTGATAGAGTCCCGGACATGGTCAGGTTGCTTGTAAATCTTATTTTTAACAGGCAGACTGTCCCCAGTGTCCACTTCATGAGTGCACCGGGTAGTCTGACTTGGAGCCAGTGAAAACATATGTCTAAACTGGCTGAGAACGTTTCTGCAGTCAGTTTGTTGCTGGACAGTGAGGCTGCCTGCCAAGGCTACACCATCTACTGATCCATCATCAGGGTTCTAAGAGAGCATGTCAGGGAGTGGGTCACTCTCTTCCTCTTGTCCCTCATCAGTAGCCATGAGCAAGCCCATGCCCATGTCAGCCCTGTCAACATATGGTTTGAACCTATTGACATGGAGCACCATGTGGGGGCTCCTGTAAGTTCCAAGGTCTACCAAGTAGGTAACCTCTCCCTTTTGCTCAATTATGGTATGGGGACCACTCCACTTATATTGGAGGGCTGCTGGGGCCACAGGCTCCAACACCCATACTTTCTGCCCTGGTTGGTAAAAAGTCAGCAGAGGCCTTTTTTAATTCCTAGCTAGCCTCAAGGTTTTTACTTGCTTTCTTAATGTACTCAGCCATTCTGGAGCAGAGACCACGTACATAGTCCACAATATCCTGTTTAGGGGGTTTGAGAGGTAACTCCCATCCCTCCTTAACTAGACATAATGGACCCATCACTGGATGCCCAAACAGAAGCTCAAATGGGCTGTAACCAACCCCCTTCTGTGGACTCTCTCTGTAGGCAAAGAGAAAGCAGGGCAAAATTATGTCCCATCTGCGCCTAAGCTTTTCTGGGAGACCTTTGATCATGCCCTTGAGGGTTTTGTTGAACCTTTCAACTAACCCATTGCATTGTGGGTGATAAGGGGTGGTGAATTTATAATTCACACCACACTCCTTCCACATAGCAGTCAAGTAACTAGACATGAAGTTTGCAACTCTGTCTGATACTACCTCCTGAGGGAAACCCACTCTGGAAAAGATTCCAGGTAGGGCCCTTGCCATCACAGGTGCTGTGGTGGTCCTAAGGGGAATAGCCTCAGGATACCTAGTGGCATGGTCCACCACCACCAGTATAAATCTGTGCCCAGATGCTGTTTGAGGATCCATGGGACCAACTATGTCAATCCCAACCCTCTCAAAGGGAACCCCCACCACAGGTAGTGGTATTAGGGGGGCCTTTGTTGTACCACCTGCCTTACCACTGGCTTGACAGGTGACATAGGAGTGACAAAACTCCTTGGTGTCCTCAGACATGTGAGGTCAATGAAAGTAAGGGACAATTATGTCCCAAGTCTTGTTTTGGCCTAGGTGTCCTGCTAAGAGAACATCATGGGCTAGTGTTAATAGCAAGCCCCTGAACTTCAGAGGTATAACCAACCTCCTGGTGGCACCAGGCTTGGGGTCTCTACACTCTGAGTACAGGAGTCCATCATCCCAATATATCTTATGGGTTCCACTAGCATTCCCAGCAACCTCATCAGCAGCTTGCTTTCTGAGGAGTTCAAGAGAAGGGCAGCTCAGCTGCTCCTGGCTCAGATCTGCTCTGGAAGGGTCCTCTGTCCCCAAGAACTCAACCTGGTCAGGTTCAAGCTCCTCTGGGACAGTTCCTTCTTCAGGGCTGAGATCATCTCCCTCAAGAGACTGATCTGCTTTCTGAGTTAGGGGGGAAGACTCTGCCTTACCCCTACTGCTCCTTTTCTTGGGAGGCACATAGTCCATTCTTGCAGAATCCAGGGCCTGTCCAGTGTTAGACATGTTTGCCTGTGACCTGGTCATAGCAAACACATCTGCATCCATTCCCAACATTTCTGCATGCGTCCTAAGCTCCACTTCAGCCCAAGCTGAAGTTTCTAAATCATTGTCAAGCAAGCATTCAACAGGGAGGTCTGCACTTACCACAACCTTCTTAGGGCCAGTTAGCCCTCCCCAGGTGAAATTAACAACTGCCAAGGAATGGTCTGTCCTAACATTGCTTGCATTGGTCACTTGGTACATTTACCCAAGTATGATTTGCTCAGGAACCACACGATCTTTTGTCACCATTTATCAAAGGTTTCTGTCTGTATTTGCCCAGATTACTGGGACTGACAAATAAGGAGGCCATATCCATGCCTCCATCACAGATCAGTACAGCCTGAGTAGGAACTCTGACTAGGCCAGAGTCCATCTCAGATCCCAGGGTTAACACTACTACACCCTTATTCTGAGTACCACCACTTGGAACTGAACTAGGGGAACAGTTGCCTTAGGGGCAATGGTGGCTGTATTTGAGTCCTTGGACTTGATACAATCACTTGTCCAATGGGTTTGCTGTTTACAGATTTTACACCATGGTTTCTTTTGGCCTTTTCCTTTGTTAGATTGGGACTCCCCACCAGATGCAGATTTTTGGGGCCCTTGAGAAGACTTCTGGTCTTTACCCTTTTCCCCACCCTTATCAGAGTTATTAGAATCCTGCTTCTTGGAGTCACCACCTTGGTTCTGAACCTTCTGCCTCACCCTGGTTCTGACCCATTTGTCTGCCTTTTGGCCTAGTTCTTGGGCAGAGCTCATATCAGAGTCCACCAGGTACTGATGCAACACCTGATTTTGACAATTATTAAGGATCTGCCCCCTCATAATCAAATTGTACAATCCTTTAAAATCACACACTTTACTGCCAAGTAACCAGCCTTCCAGAGCCTTAGCAGCACAATCTACAAAGTCAACCCAGTCTTGAGTCTGTACCTTTTGGGTGTCTCTGAACTTTAACCTGTATTGTTCAGTGGTTAGGCCAAATCCATCAATCAGTGCACTCTTCAAGACTTTGTAATTGTCAGCATCCTCTTCTCTAACAGTGGGGAGCTTGTCTCTACCTTTGTCTGCAAAGGAGAGCCACAAGGTTGCTGCCCACTGCTCCTGAGTGGACCCTCTGTACTTTATAGGCCCTCTCAAGTGCAGTTATCCATTTGTGGATGTCATCCCCACTCTGGTAGGGAGGGACAATCTTGTTCAGGTTCCTATGGTCATGTGTATGATCTCTACCTCTAGGGACACTGTTGCTGCCACCATGGGGCTCTAGCCCCTATCTTTGTGAAGCTCTCTGGAGCTCCAGGGATTCCCTATCTAATGCCAACTGCTCTCTCTTGATCCTAAGCGTAGCTTTCTCAAACTCAAGCAGTCTGCATTTCCTCTCATAAGAGGATTCCCTTTTCTGAGAAATAGAGGTCCCTACAGATGTACCAGAACGATTTGATTCCTGAGAAGGAGATCTAGACCTTCTAGGAACACTGTTAACCCTTCCAGGTGGAGTAAAGAGGGGACCCCTTGGGTCCTCTCTCCCACCCTCAGGAAAGATTGGATTGTCCAGGTTAGAATCATCTTGATCCTCCTAGTCAGCTTCAGATTCTAGGTCCTGGATGTTTTCACTTCCAGGCCTGTCCTCAGCTGCTGCTCCACCCAACTTGCCTGCCTCATCAGACCCTGGAGTCCTTCTGAGGTCATCTAAAAGCAAGGCCTCTATGATGCGTTGAGTCCTAGGGTTCTTCCCTGTCTTCAATTTCCTAGATGCACATATGTTTCTCAATTCCTGAAATGAGAGGTGGTCATACTGAGTCAGCTAGGAGCCACTTGCTTCTGCTCTTGAAGACATACTAGTGTAGTGAGGTGTTGCACCTACCTAACCTAGTGGGAACTACTAAACTATCTTAAATTGTAAAGGGTGTGCCTAGTCCTTGACACACAACTCTAAGTTCAGTAGAGCTTACTGTATTCTAAACTTGATTTATATGTACCTATAGTGGTTTTCAGTTAGTCACTCAATGAGATTATCTGGTAAAGCAATAGTAAGCTTGAATCCAACCGCTGCACACCAATGTGAGAAGTTGGCCTGGTATATGCTGTCCACTACATATAGTGGGCACCTTGCACCAGTCCAAACAACCCTTATTGATGATTAGGTTTAAGAAAACCTTTACTGAAAGCAATCCTATTGGTGGCTATGGAGAGCAGCCTTCAGGATAAGTCTTTAAGGAGTGTAAAGCAGCTTGGTTTACCAGATTATAACCTCTTGAATAACTAAATGAAAGGAGAACCACACAAGGTATATATATAAAATATGTATTTATTTCTAAACACTCTCTACTAACCTCTTTATGAAGTTAGAGAGCAAGGCACACAATAATACAGTTATTAAACAACAGTACATAGCACAATATACAATGGGCCCCAGGGGGAGGCCAAACCATATATTAAGAAAGTGGTATAAAAACCACAACTTGACTAGACACAGCACCTACAGCACGTAGAATCGCTGGGACCCCAAGGAACCACCCAAGGCAGTGACACAGGGGACCCACGGGGGACGTGTGCAGTGTGAGAACACAGCCGTGAGCCCCGTACAATTCAATGGGAAAGTCGCGGTTGGAGAGGACTTTGATCACACCCTTTCGGAGTTAGAGGGTTCTAGGGCCAGCACTCATGGGAGCACCGGAGTACTCGTGTTACCTCACCCAGGGAAGCTGGGTGAATAGATGTCAAATGGTGTCGGGAATCGTCGTTGATTTCAATGGCGATGTGCTGCAAAGTGCTGCTGCCGTGGAAAGGAAAAGTGTCCAGTGTGATCCAAGCCTGGATCGAAGATGTGATGAGCCTGAAAGCAGAGGGGACAGAGTCTGGGTCACTTGCCAGTGACCAGGGGCACGATAGATGAATGCCCACCGATGTCTGGTGTTTCAGGTGCGATGAGGTGAAGCTTGACTCCCCTGCCACGGAGACCAGGAAGTGTCGAGGACAACCACAGTCTGCAGACAAGCTGTCCTGCAAAGGATGTCGAGTGCTGGGGGGGTCGGTGTCCGGATTGGAGACCAACAAGCCTTGGCAACAGCAACCCACGTGGTGAGAGAAAAACGGCTTCGGTGTGGACCAGCAAGGTCCGGTGGACTCCCCAAGCAATAGAGAGTCAGGGCACATCTGGAGCAATCAGTTAAGCCCATTGAAAGTCAAAGTACCCTTCTCAGGGACCCACAAGTCGACAGACAAGGGATCACGAAGGGACCTCGATTGAAATCACCACATGCCAGCCCACGGTTCACTTGAGGAGTGTAGTCCAGTAATCTTCAGTGGAATCACTGCTAGGGGTCTGGACTACAAGTAGCCCAAAGCACAGCCTCAGGAATTGCCAAGAAGCATATGCTGCTGCAAATGATAGCACTGTCCAGGGGTTCGGGTTGCACGGTTACCACTAGGGCTTTGGATCTCAGGTTTGCTGAGAGCATGGATTGGCCTCGGGGAAGCTTGGAAACCCACCTCCTGTATTGCAAAATTGTCGGTGTCCTTCAGGAGCAGCGTCGATGCAAACCGGACAGATGCGTCTTTGGTGCCTGCCTTTCATGGGAGTAACTCCTTTACTCCAAGGGAGATTCTTCGGTCATCCAACGCCGTGTAGATAGTAGAAGTTCTGGTATTCTGTAGCAGAGTTTCGCCCAGGTACATCTAAAGTCCTGTTGTCAGGGGTTCCTACTTTATACCCAAGGAGGGGGTGGGACAAACTCTGGAAGTACGATTCGCACGGAAACACCATTTCCGTACGAATCGTAAAAAACACGACCGACGAAAATATACATACGAATGTGATCCGGGAATGCTGCGACGTGACCTCGGGACGCTTACAGGCAGCGTTTCGGGGGCTGGGGGGGTAGGTGCGTACATACGGGGGCTGGGTCGCCGCGTACATACGGGGGCTGGGGGGGTCACTGCGTACATACGGGGGCTGGGGGGGCGGCGCGTATGTGGGCACATGTCTCCATGTTTGCTATGGGAGTTCTGTGCGGACGGTGTTTTTTGCATACGGTTGTGACTTCGGACGCACGGGATGGATCGTACTTGCGCGGTCGGACTTCACTTTTCACGTTTGTACGGTGAATCGTCCGGGGAAGTGTCGGACACTTTTTCCGACCCGAGGACGTGTGGGGAATAATTCCCAATGCGATTCGTATGGACTTTTTCCCATGCGAATCGTACTTCGCAGTTTGTACGGCACTTGTACGATTCGTACGGTAAAAAGACCGGATACGAGTCGTACGGGGAATTTTTTCACAGGATCGTAATCGGCACCTAAATGTGCACCTACCCAGCCCCAAGCCTGTCTGGGAGGGGGTTACACCTCCCTGTGACAAGAAACCTATTGTCCAGGCCTCCCCTGCCAGAGTTTCGTCCAGCAGCAGGAGAGCAGACTTGTGTCTGTGGCTGGCAGCATTTATTTTGTGATGCCAGGGTCTTTGAAGCTGTTACCGGGTGTACCGGTGAAGTCATGGTTCTCCCTCTAGTAGGGTGGAATCATACCTCCCCCACCAGTTAGTGGTGTGGAGGTATGATTCCAAGGTGTTTGACACCAAACACAACATGAAAATATACATACGAATGTGATCCGGGAATGCTGCGACGTGACGTCGGGACGCTTACAGGCAGCGTTTCACGACCCAGGAAGTACGATTCAAACCGACAGCAGTCCGGATGGCAATATTTTCACGGCACCCAAAAAGTGCCGGAAAAGCGAAGTACGGCGCGAAACGACCAGATTAGGGGGCCCGGTACGCACCGTACCCCCCAGCCCCCGAATGTACTCGGCGACCCCCCCCAGCCCCCGTATGTACGCGGCGACCCCCCCAGCCCCCGTATGTACGTGGAGACCCCCCCAGCCCACGTATGTACGCGGCGACCCCCCCAGCCCCCGTATGTATGTGGCGACCTCCCCAGCCCCCGTATGTATGCGGCGACCCCCCCCAGCCCCCGTATGTACGCGGCGACTCCCCCGTGTATGTACACCCGTGTACGCGGCGACCCCCCCCGTGTCTGTACACCCGTGTACATTTGAGTCGTACCCCCTGTGTATGTACACCCGTGTACGTGTCGTACCCCCCGTGTATGTACACCCGTGTACGTGTCGTACTCCCCCGTGTATGTACACCCGTGTACGTTTGAGTCGTACCCCCCGTGTATATACACCCATGTACGTTCGAGTCGTACCCCCGTGTATGTACACCAGTGTACGTTCGAGTCGTACCCCCCCGTGTATGTACACCCGCGCTGGGGGTACGCACCGTACATACACGGGTGGGGGTACGACTCGAACGTACACGGGTGTACATACACGGGGGTACGACTCGAACGTACACGGGTGTACATACACGGGGGTACGACACGTACACGGGTGTACATACACTGGGGGTACAACACGTACACGGGTGTACATACACGGGGGTATGACATGTACACGGGTGTACATACACGGGGGGATCGCTGCGTACACGGGTGTACATACACGGGGGGTCGCCGCATACATGGGTGTACATACATGGGGGGGTCGCCGCGTACATACGGGGGCTGGGGTGGGGGGTCGCCGCGTACATACGGGGGCTGGGGTGGGGGGTCGCCGCGCACATACGGGGGCTGGGTCGCCGCGTACATACGGGGGCTGGGGGGGGTCACCGCGTACATACGGGGGCTGGGGGGGGCGGCGCGTATGTGGGCACATGTCTCCATGTTTGCTATGGGAGTTCGATGCGGACGGTGTTTTTTGCATACGGTTGTGACTTCGGACGCACGGGATGGATCGTACTTGCGCGGTCGGACTTCACTTTTCACGTTTGTACGGTGAATTGTCCGGGGAAGTGTCGGATACTTTTTCCGACCCGAGGACGTGTGGGGAATAATTCCCAATGCGATTCGTATGGACTTTTTCCCATGCGAATCGTACTTCGCAGTTTGTACGGCACTTGTACGATTCGTACGGTAAAAAGACCGGATACGAGTCGTACGGGGAATTTTTTTACAGGATCGTAATCGCCACCTAAATGTGCACCCACCCAGCCCCAAATACACTAAAGCCTGTCTGGGAGGGGGTTACACCTCCCTGTGACAAGAAACCTATTGTCCAGGCCTCCCCTGCCAGAGTTTCATCCAGCAGCAGGAGAGCAGACTTGTGTCTGTGGCTGGCAGCATTTATTTTGTGATGCCAGGGTCTTTGAAGCTGTTACCGGGTGTACCGGTGAAGTCATGGTTCTCCCTCTAGTAGGGTGGAATCATACCTCCCCCACCAGTTAGTGGTGTGGAGGTATGATTCCAAGGTGTTTGACACCAAACACAACATGTTTCCATGCAGCCTTTCCAAAGTTAGCATTTACCGTGAGTTATAATGCACTTTAGAGTATATGGTTTGGCTGTATCACAAACAACCCCGGAATAAAGGTTCCGAAGGCTGCAGAGGGGCTCTGCTCATGCATGGGCACCCTCTAACATAAAACCCAGTACCCTGCCTTCAGGATTGATAAGGCCTGCCAAAGGGGTGACTGATAGATTTATATCTGCAGTGATATGGAGAGAGATAGGGAACCTATATCTCAGTAAGGGGTGCATACATCACCTTACACAGGCTGCTGTTGCAGACCTGTTGTGTCATTTTAAAGTGCTTCCCAGGGGTGGCACAATACATACTGCAGCCCCTGGTATGCCTCTGGGGTACCAGTGCCCTGGGTACATAGTATACCATATGCTAGGGACTTATAAGGGTACCCCAGAATCCAATCTGGAGTGTACCTAAAGTACATGCAATCAATTTTGAGAGGAAGCGGCTAGGCTGGGGCCCTGAATAGCAGGGTCCCAGCCAGACTAAAGTCGAAAAACAGTGAGGCATTAGCCAAAAGTGGGGGTAACCATAAGAAGCAGATCTTATTATCCTACACCGCCTGCTTGAAGCGGAGTTTTCATCTCTTTCCCTGCCCGCAAAATAGTGGCCAGAAATGAGCAGAAAGAGGCAAAATAAAGGTCCGAAAAACAAGGAGAAAGAGGCAAAATAAAGGTCAGCAATGATTAGAAAGAGGCAAGACAGAGGTTAGAAACAAGCAGAAAGAGGCAAAATAATTATCAGAAATGAGAAGAAAAAGGCACATAAAGGTTAGCGATGAACAGAAAGAGGCAAAATGAAGATCAGAAGTGAGTAAAAAAGGCAGAAAATGAGCAGAGATTGAGCAGAACCCACTCAGATACTCTCACACACACTCACAGACCCAGTCAGACACTCATACTTACAGAATCTCTTATACTCTCTATCATCTACTCACAGATCTACACAAAGACTTATATCCCACTCACACACCTACTCATAGACTCAGGCACCCACTCACAGACCCACTCAAACACTGATGTAGTCACTCACAGATTGCCTGACATACTCATGGAGATACTCACAAACCCACTCAGATACTCTCATACCCACTCACAGACCCACTCAGAGACTCACACACCCACTCAGACACCCAATCAGATACTCATGCACCAATTCACAGACCTACTCTGACACTCACACACCCACTCAGTCACCAGGTGAGACACTCATGCACTCACTCACACACTCACTCTCAAATGTTACAGATTACAATTAGGAAATAACATTAAAACAATTTAGATGGGCACTTAAAAAAACAAAGGTTGCAAGAACGTTATAGTTAGGAAATAGAATTTAAAAAAACCTTAGAAATTCACTGAAAACAACAAAGGTTACATGGATGTTATAGTTAGGCTCAGATTTCAATCATACAAAATGAGTGAAATTCAGCAGTTACAGCTACCTGAGCTAACTATAACGTACGCTGCCGTAAAGCACTTCTAATGACTCCACATAATACATCACTCATGACATGGTCAGTGACATCACTGATGGCATCACTGATGACATCTCAAATGACATCACAGATAATTTTATCAACAGAATAACTCTCACACCCATATATACCCCATAGAACCTCTCATATACCCTCTCTCACTCACCAAAACAGCTGCTCACACATCCATTCATACAGACATACAGACACTTACACACCTATTCATACACCCTTCCAGCCACTCACACACCCACTCAATCACCCATATGGAAACTCACAAAGCCACTCACTCAACCATATAGGTAATCACTAAGTCTGGGCGGTCAACTCTGCTTCGCTTGTGGAGTTTGCGGCGTTTTCCGCACTCCACGTTATGCAGAGCTCGCAGACTTCCGAAAAACTCAGCTCCGTGCAGCGGAGTAGAGGTTTTTTTCTCACTCGCGCTCATCAACATCAAGTTGGTGAGCGCAAATGAGGAAAATCCACCTCCCAGTGACATTTCTCCTCATTCGTCCTGGTCAATGTCAAGTTGGTGAGCAAGAGAAATCAACATCCTGGCGAGATTTCTCAACGTGTTTGGTCGGATTTCTCAATGCGAGTGGGCGGGTATGCTGGCTACCACTTGCCTTGAGAAACCGTCCGTTCGCATTGAGAAAGCTGCAGCTAGAGTAAAAAATCTACTCAAGTGGCAGAAAGAAAGTGCATGGTGCTGTTTGCGATCATTTTTCAGCGCGGACAAACACCCAACACTGAAAATTACCACAAACAGCATTTTTCTAACTCACTCCACTGCTTGCAGAGCTCTGCGTAGCACAGAGTAGTTTTTTTGCATTCTACGCGAACTCTGCCCAGGCTTAGTACTCACACACTCACCCATACAGCCACTCACACTGCGACTCACTCACCAATACAGCTACTCACACATCCAATCACTTACCCATACAGCCACTGAAACAGCCTCTCACTCACTCCTACAATCACTGACACACCCATAGAACCACTTAAATAGCCATTCAAACTTAAATACCCAGTCACAAATCAATACAACCACTCACACACGCACTAGGTCACCCTTACAGCCACTCACACAGATATTCACTCTCCAATATAGCCACTCCCAGCCACTGACTTATCTATACACACACTCAAACAGCTACTCACTCACCCCTACAGCCACTCACACACCCACTCCCTGACCCATGCAGCCACTCTCACAGCCACTAAGTCACCCATACAACCACTCATACACCCACTCATACACATATGCAGCCATTCACATAGCCACTAACTCACCCATAGAGTTACTCACACACACTTACTCTCCCATACAGCCACTCACACGGGCACTCATTGACCATACATCTACTCATATACCCACTAACATATCCATACAGCCACTCACACACCCAAACAGATGTCAGATATCCACTCACTCACTGATAAAGACAGTCACACAGCCACCCAGGTGAGATAGTCTAGAAATAGTATGAGTAATTACTAGTACAAAAAGAATAGTAATTAAACTTATGTTGTAGCTTAGTGTATATCTTCAAGTCTCAGAAACATTTGCAAAACACTAACACTCACAGGATGCTGTCATCAGTGATGTCATTTGAGATGTCATCAGTGATGTCACTGACAAAGAGTGTTGGAATATTTGAGGTCATAAATATTGCATTGTGGGGCGTAAGTTATAGCTAGCTCCGGCATCTATAACTGCTGAATTTCACTGGTTTTGTATGAGGGAAATCTGAGCCTAACTATAACGTCCTTATAATGTTTAGTTTTTCCAGTGAATTAAAAAAATATATATTTCCTAACTATAACGTTGATGTTGATGTTGTTGTGTCAGTGTATTCCTAAGGTTTTTTAAAACTATATTTCCTAACTGTAATGTCCCTGTAACCGTTTTTCCAGTGAATATATGTATATATATATATATAAAACCAAAGGTTTCAGGTATGATATATGACATAGCATTAAAAAACATAGAAATTCACTGAACTAAATGAAGGATTACAGGGATGTCATAGTTAGGAAATAGAATTAAAAGGTTAGGTTCAGATGTTACACATACAATATCACAGAAATTCAGCAGTTATAGTTAGAGATATCTAAAGTAGCTAGAACTTGCACACTAAGGTAACTTTAACTCACACCTCCGCCATGTACAACTTTCTCATCAATAATTTTACAGCAAATGTTGCAGAAATATTATCAATGATGTCCCAGAAGATGTTATGAGTGATGTAATTTATGGGGTAATAGCAGTGCATGGCAAGGGCACGAGTAATAGTTATCTTAGGGATATCTATCCATGTGCCCTTGTTGAATAGTTGCAAAACATTGGTATACACAAATTGTGTGTCGAGTTGATGTATATAAAGTGCAGATTTGTATTTCAGAACTTTGCTTAAGATTTTTAGGCATTGCAGATTGTACAATAATATTGAATATATGGCTATCCCACTTAGATGTGGTTTATCCCATACTAGTGTTGTAGGCATAGCTTTAACGTTCTATCTCATTGTACCCGTGTCAGGAATGTGTATAGTGTATTTTACTAAACTATAGAAGGGCTGTCAATAGGGCCTCACATAAGCTATCCTTTTAGTGGCAAATGCATGCTGGACAACATCTAGACTTACAATTACAGGCCATGCAACATGTTTAAGTGGGTAATCATAAATCATATTTGCACATCATTTTCAAACACAGTAATATTAATTCTGGGCAATTTCAATCTACGGCTGAAACCACAAAGGGAATACCTTCATTTGGAGGATATTATCAGAATCAATAGGCTACCACTGGCATATTTTCCATCTTGCCAAAGATCTAAGATTGCAGGAAACATGCTAAATTGTTTGGAGAAGTGGAATTTGTCTGCTTTAATGGTCTGTTTAAATCAGATATTCCCAGAAGCCAGACTTTCTCTTCTGGTAATGGAAGATTCCCTATCAACAATATATTTGCCCAAGCATGGCACTTTCATCTAATTTCTGATTTTGAACTGCATTCTTTTATGGGTAGTGTTCATTATCATTTAAGAGCTACTCTTAAGCTAATAATGATACATAAAGAATCTATAATGCCTCTGGATGTAAAATTCCTTAAATGCCTCACAACATGAATAAATGACCATCATCTAACATTATTGAGCATCAAAGCAATTTGGATTTAAATAGTTTGATGATGTATGATGGAATTATGCTTAATAGTTATGAGTATGTGATTAAGGTTGCAGTTAAGTGCTTAAAAATAAAATGGCAAAAAGTCTATGTAGGAGGCAATGTAACATGTAACCTGGTAAATAAGAAGGTGATATGGTTTGGTGAAAGTTGAAACATCTCAAAAAAAGGCTTGTGGTGATGTTAAAGAATGCAGTGAAGTACAATTACCATAGAAATCCAAGATAAAACAGAATAAGTCCCATTATGATAGTAAGAACTGAGAATAAATGATGACTGTTATCGCCACAAATGATGTTAATGAAGCTTGTAAGATGGATCCCTTAGGTCTTCATGATAATAAAAATGGGGCTAAATGGTGCCTGAAGAGGCCTGGGGAAAATATCTTTCCTTGATCTATAATAGGAATAGTGAGGACACTCCCTCGCAGACTTTTCAGCCAATAATGTGGTTTTATCCCTATTTACTGTGGAATTACTAAAATAAATACCATAGCTTCTTTAAAACTAACTAAGACCGCAGGTACAAGTAATTTAGTAGCTATAATAATTGTATTTAATATCAATTTGTGATCAGACATTTTTTGCTGGAGTGTTCAACTATTTTAACTTTGCCGGTGATTTCCTAGAAAGTTGGAAAGAAGCACTTATAAAACCATACTTTAAAAGGGTGACCTAGTAGATCCCACAAATTACCATCTAATTAGTTTAATTGACACAGGGAGTTAAGGTTGATGCATACATAATTACATGCCCCATGTTTGCTTTATGCAAATGATTTTGTAATTATAGATCAAACTGTTTGGCCTTGAGAAGAAATTGGCAGTACTGCTAGAAATTAAACCGATCATCAATTTAGATGAACCAAAATGATGGCGTTTGATAAATTTATGGTACTGCCACAATTTTTACACAAGGTAGAGTATTCTTAGCTTGAGTGGATATTTGGATTGGGAAAGGGAGGAAGGATGTTGTCTAGAAAACCATATTGTCTTTATCAAAATGTGCAATGGCCTCATGCTTCTCCATTGCACAGGTACATTCTCTGAGATTTTGGAACAAACTGTTACTTACAGAGCAGCCGAACGTCGCTCGTCTATGTAAAGACGAAATCATTCAAAGTGATTTAGTATGAGCTAAGTAGATTTATTTAATTCGGCCATCACAATGGCCCTCAAAGAAAGAAATATAGGGCATATTATCAAGAAACGACGTTAAAATTATCGCCGCTTTAGCGGCAGAAAACTAACGCTATAGCGGCGATAATGGGCTTGATAATATGCCCTTGAGAATTCCCATAGAAGCCCATGTTCTGGTGTCAACATGGGCTTCTATTGGAATTGTCTGCGGCATATTATCAAGCCCATTATCGCCGCTTTAGCAGCAGTTTTCTGCCACTAAAGCGGCGATCATTTTAACGCCGTGCTTGATAATATACCCCTAAGTGAGTTCAGTTCGGTAGTCTCAAGAGAATGAGAAACAATTTGTGCAGAAAGATTTCCACTGTTGATTAGTGTGAATTACGGTAAAAATTATTCTTAGAGGCTTATTTACTAGAGGACTGTGCCACTGGAGAGTCAGTTTTTTTGACACTCCAGTGGCACAGTCCTCTCAATCATATCTATGAGGCGATGCAAAGTTATCCAT
Organism: Triturus cristatus; assembly: GCF_964204655.1. NCBI lineage: Eukaryota > Metazoa > Chordata > Amphibia > Caudata > Salamandridae > Triturus > Triturus cristatus. The sequence goes on along the minus strand of NC_140588.1, from coordinate 310,540,055 downwards.
CGTGGCTTTGCATGGCCTCATAAATATAGATTAAGGAAAGGCAGCTCAAAGTGCTGCTTTGCTTAACTCTGCATCAAAGAGGCGTTCCATATGGTGCCGCAGTGGTGTTTCCCCAAAAAACATGGATTTTGACGCTGTCCCAGATTTACAAAATCACATAAACCTGGTGCAGGGCTAAAACCTTATGCTTCCTTTTTTCTTCTTCTTTTCATGTGTGCTGCATTCTGCAGTACACATAGAATGAGGAAAATCCCTCCTGGTGCAAGGGTGCCTGTGTTGGCGCTAGGCACCAAATTGTGCGCCAGCCGAAAAGACAGGAGTGCACTGTATCTTGTTAATATGGTGCATTCCTGCCATTTCAAATTGGCGTAGGGCAACTCAGAAAAAAGACTTGCGCTGCCCTACGCCACTTTTTTTTATAAATGAGGCCCCTAAATTTTATATCCACATTCTTTTCCAAAACAGCAATTTCTCAGCATCATTTTAAAATGTAGAACTGAGTGTTATCCCCATTCTGTACTCCCTTTGGGGTATAAATTTGTTGAAGAACAAGGATGGCTCTGGGTTGCAAATGGGATGTTCTAAAGTTTACATTGTATTAAAGTGCCTGTTCTTATTAGTCCTGCGCTGCAAATTTAATATAAATTCTGAATGCTTATGTACTTAAATGCATTTTATAATCTGTCTGTATTTATTGTTTAAGAGACAAATGTCTTAAGTAAACAAATCCAATGAACTGAACAGCGCCATGTGACTTTTTTGATGATTAGTTTGTGGGTTTAGTGGCTCAGGAATGTTGGAGGAAGGTGATGTGTTTGATTTGCATTTAGCAGGCAAAATTCAGTTATGAACTAGATTGTTGTACCAAGCGCTTCTTCCTGTATGCATATGTCAATAGGGACATTGTCATGGAAAGAAGGGTTAGTAATTAGATATTTGTGGTTGCATTCTTGTCCATAGGTTTCCGTTCTCTCTTTCGCCTTTTATCTGGTAATTTGCATAATCTTGAAGAAATTATCAGTGCAATACTTTTATTATAAGGTGCTTTTGCTGGTATAATCACGTATTAGCTGGTTGTTTTAGCTTAGTGGATTGCTGGACTGCTAGTTGGTTAATTTCTAGTGCGATAGAGAGAGACTCTGTAGGTTTTTATGATCAGGTAACTGACATTTTTTGTAGGTTGCCTCTTGTTCCTGCACACAATGAATTAAGAGAGATCTATATTTAAATATGACCACTTTTTCACAATTTTCAGCACAGACTACGTTATGAGGGGCTAAATGTAGATTGAGTATTGGCTGGTAGACTTAGGACCTCACTACGACTTTTGTGGTCCTCCTGTGGCGGTGAAAAGGCAACTCGAAACATGTTTGGCAGTGCCAGCAGCGGCACCCCCAGCATATTCATGCTGGTTGCAGACTACCGGCCCAGCGGGATCCTTGATCCCCGTGTTGTCAGTGGTCTCTAGGTTGTCCGACACCACAATCAGAATACTGTGGGCGGACCCGCAGTGTGGTGGTGGTCAGACCACCACCACGAGTACAGGGGTCCTGAGGACTGTCGTACTCATAATAAAGCGCTTAGAGCTGAAGGAGGGGTGTGGGTTCATAGGACAGTTTTGAGAATGGGTTGGAGGTATTTGACTCTGGCCATTTACCACAAGCTGCTCTAGGCTCCGCCTTTGTCTCTTTTTCATGTGCTGTTCACCTTTCCTAGACCTCTCCACTTCCTCTTCAATCTTAAGATTGGCACAATACAACTCCTTAGTACTTGGTTACTGCCTTGGCTCCTCACTCCTGTCCTGGGGCTTTGTCCAAGCCCGGAGCTTCTACGTCTTGGATTTCAAAGATAGTGCAAATGTGCCAATCTAGTCATGGGGAAAAGTTGGGCTATCAAAGCTAGACTGCTTAATGATGTCCGTGAGATGGGAGGATCAAGTGGTGAGACCTTGGGTGATGAACTGGCTATATTGTGGTTCCTGCTGGCAGGCCAGTCCAGTGCCATAAGAAGAGAGAGCGAGACCACATTTTTCTGATGCCTTCATAAAAGTAGGTATGAGCAGTGCATTTCGGGTAACATGGTTTTGAAACTACATCAAAAAACACACGATACCAATTTTGAGGTATTACATTTTAACAAAGCTGGAAATTGCTTAAAGCCCAAAACCAAAATGGTGGATTTTTTAATTGATTTTGTTTTTGGCTTATAGAAACTCAGTTAGCAAAGCAGGTTTTCATAGAAAACTAAACCAACTACTTAGTACAAAAATAAATGAGTTCTAAACAAAAATAGGTGTGCATGTTATAAGCAAAAATATAATTTGCAAGAACAATTAATCGATTTGGGATTAAAACTCTCTTGATTTGAAATGTGCATTAACGTTTTTGGTTAACTGTGCCAAAGTGTATTAAGGAAAACAGAAAAGGAAGAGATATCCCCCAATTCATGCAGAAAGTGACTCAGAATCAAGACTAGCGTTTAATAATCAGTACAATCACATTTCGAATTAGAGTGATCTTAAATACAAGCTAAGTTTTGGAATCCACAAAATGTATCTTGCTATGGATCCACTTTGATGAAGGGACCCTTCACGTTATCAATTATCACCACTTAGCTGGGTAACAATATATTTCTGTTGTCTGTCAGTGTCGTCAAGAGATCTCTTTGGAGATGAATGAATGAATGATTTTTATATTGATTTTGGTCGCACATCTGAGACCACAACATAAAAATATTGCATAGTCACAAAATAACCCTTCCAACCAGGTTGCAAAACAAGGGGGCATATTTACAACGAGGCGATAATAAATTATCGCAGCTTTAGCGGGCGTTTTCGGCCGAAAAGCGGCGATAATTTTATCGCTATATTAGCAAGGTCACGCTAACGCGTGAAACCTTGCTTTAGCGTGGGGATTTCTAACGCCCAGCTTTGCATCTCTAATGAGATGTAAAGTGGGCGTTCCTGACCTGACATGATAGGAGAAATGTCGCTAAGCGACATTTCTCCTATCATCAAGCCCCACGCTATGAAGCATAGCGTCAGGAAAAGTAGCGATAACACCTGTTATCGCTACTTTCCTAACACCTGCTTCAGGACTGACTTAGCCATGATATCCTATGGAAGGTGGATATCATGGCTAAGTTTGTGAGTCCATATCAACAAGGTAACATGAGATTATCTCTGGGTTTCCAACGATAATCTCACGTTAGCCAGTTAGCGTGAGGATTTGTATCGCTATTGAGATAAGCGTTGCTAATAGCACGCTATCTCAGCGATAAAAATCCGCGCTAGCCGGCGATAATTATCCTAGCGCTAAATGCGCTTTGCGATAATTATCGCCGGTTGTTGTAAATATGTCCCAAGGTTCTTACAATGACAATCATCACTACATAATATTTCATTTGTAATATTTCATTTGGTTGAATTCATCAGTATAAAATCTTTACATTTGTAGTAAAAAAAACTGCATATCCTGCAGACTCTGGAGGTGAGCATGTGTGCTAGAAATACACCAGTTATATTACATTATGTTATCAAAAAGAGATCAACAAAATTCCTATTGAATGAGGTGATTCTTGCGTCAGTGAGAAGTTTTTTCCACATTAATTACACTGGTGCAGCATAGTTGACATGGACCCTGATGCAAACAAGAAAAATTCTTCCTACCCCTCTTGTCTCCCTCTGTGGTAAAAGACAGCCATATTTGAAGTGAAGCAGGCCCCTCACACCCTAATACTGTCCTTTGACAAACCTAGGGGCATATTATCAAGACAGGCGATAAAATTATCGCCGCTTTAGCGGCAGAAAACTGCCGCTAAAACGGCGATAATGGGCTTGATAATATGCTCTAAGGAATTCCAACTGAAGCCCATGTTAGAAGTGAAGGACATCTAACCTGAGCTTCAATTGGAATTCCACAGAGCATATTATCAAGCCCTTTATCGCCGTTTTAGCGGCAGTTTTCTGCCGCTAAAGCGGCGATAATTTTATAGCCTGTCTTCAAAATATGCCCCCTAAAGAGATGCTTGAACAGACCTAAGGCCAGACTTAGACCAACATCATCCCGTCATAAAAAGTTTCAGCTTCGTGTGGCTGATTGGAAGTGAGGCCTCGTAGAAACTCGAGCAGCAGCTAATTTCTTATGGGCGCCTTCACTGGCGTCTGTTAGAAGTAGACATTTATAATTGAGGCGCGTTTTTTCGGTGGTTAACCTCTTCTGTGAGTTTGTTTATCTCTTGTTCGCTGTTCTAGTAACATTTTTCATTGCAAAAAGATGAAATATTAATTTGCATAGTTTGCCTATTAGCAGGAAAGGTATTTTTCACTTTCGTTATTTTAACAACTGTAGAATCGTGACAATCTTAAAGGTTGCTGCCAACCATGAATGTAGAGTGAACTGTTACTGAGACAGATGGAGGGAGAGTACGTTTCCAATTAGTTTTCTACTTCCTTGCCTCTCTTCTAATCATCTCCCACCTCCTCGCTCCTGTGCCCCCGAGCTCTAATCCTGAAAAATCATTAAGGTTTATTACATAGATCTAAAATAATTCCTAATGTTAATCTTCTAATTCTTCAAAGGCACATGAGGTTAGTTTTCGCGTTCTTAAAAGGCACATGAACTTAATTACTCAAGTCTCTAATCATTGGTTATTTGAGTTTTTTTAAGAAGTTGGAGTGGATTTGCCTGTGTAAATGCAGAGCCTTGCATTTCATTACTTTGCATGAATAAGGATGTGTTGTATTGCACGAGATATTCCATAGAACATGCAGAGATTTCACAGACATTAAGAAGATGGTGTAGAGCAAGACACAAGCACAACATGTAAGAAAACATAGGGTTGCATTCTCATAGAACAACACCAAAAACATTTTAAACAATGGTAAGCTGTAGAAATGTTTGCATGACAGTGTGTGGAGTGAGTAACAAGACACAGAAAAGACTTTGAGGAATCATTAAGTAACATTTTGAAGTGTGGGAGCTCTGAACCAGTGGAGAGTGATTGAAGGAAGCGCAAACTGTGCTACACACAAGAACAGTTACAAATTCTGATTGCTGAAAAAAGCAAACATCAAAGCAAACTTTGTATTCACTGAAAACTAGTGCCTTGCACAAACAGCTGTTTTGTCAAAAGACAATAAAGCAGGGGTACTCTCCAAAACCAGTGCTAAAATAAAGAAAGAGTGGTATTATAGGAAATACGCAGCCACTGAAATTGTGAGGTAATTAGAAAGAAGAAAGAAAACAGACTAGTCAGAGGAAGGACGCACACCAAGAATGCTCACTAATAGTCATCATATTATGCATTTAAGACACATACTGAACGTGATGTGAACCACGTTGCTGTAGAGGTGCTCAAAACAACAAACTTGTACTTGTCTTTGGAAGGTATAGCACAGACTGGCAATTCATGTTCCTGTACCATTGACGCAAACATGATAATGCTAGCGGCGGTATGCCATTCCACCTCAATCTCTTGCCCCTGTCTTCTTCAAATTCTACATGAAGACACTTGCTATTCTACTCACCTATAGAAATATTGAAATTCACCAATAAGCAGATGACACACAACTCTGCTAGAAAGTCCCTTCTGTTTCAAACATTTAATGCCTTAAGCATTCTTTGCATTTCCTCTTGAGCTGGTTGTCCAACACCTACCTGAAGCTCAACACCACCAAGCTAGACATCTTAGTATTCACCAAAAACCACTCTCAACAACTAATCCAAATCTGGCTTTATGACATGAACCTGGGGGATTAAAGCCCCAACCTTTACCCTAGGCCAAGTCACTCCGATTTTTCCATGGGTGCTGAAGTCACCCTTGAGGAACACATCACCAGAAAAACCTGGTACAGCTCTAGCTGCCGAACCAAGGGGAACTATCACTCCCAGAAAGTGACTTCAGAACTGCTGCTGGTGGCAACCCCATGCTCCTGGGCATCCCAGATTCCTCACTAGCCTACCCTTGAAGGAATTCCGCACTCCACAGCAGACCTCATGAAGGACTTGAAAAAACATGGCCCATCACTACACCACAATAGAAATCCACTGGCTCCCCTTGCCAACCGTCAACATCTCCAAGTCCTCCTGCTTCTTCTACAAAACCATATCGACCAGCACCCCCGAACTATCTCGATGACAAGCTTCAGTGGTTCTCACACACCTGCAGCCAAGAATTCCATCAGATTAGATATGAATAAGTGCAACAAAATCAAGGTAAATGGCCTTCTCCTCTTATGCCCTGAGTATCTGCAATACCATCCCCAAGTGCATCATGTCACCCCCAACTGTGCTCCAATTTAAGTAACAGCTCAAAACACACCTTTTAATGAATACTACATCACAACTAAGTAATGACACATTGATCTTGTTTTTGCCTATGACTCTGTGGACCACTCCCTTGTCTTCTGGCTAGGGATAAGGCATGGAACACATGAAGCCCAAATTCTGAAGTATCAAACTAATATTCTTCTTGTACCTTGTGTGATGACTGCACAGATGCAGGCAGGCCTAGTTACATTAGCTTTATCTGTCTCTTTCCAACAAGAATGACGAAGCAAACCCGTGTTTAAGTTATACCTGTAATGAGAGAGACCTACACTTGATCTATCACAGCTTCTGTCCATCGCAGATGGCAATATCCATACCATCACACCAGCAACTGACCCACAACTGTTCTTAGCCCCTCATCTAAAGTTTAAGAAGAAAAAGACACTTAAATAAAAATGTGGTGGATACCCCATCCACCAAATCTCGATTCCACTGCTGCACTGCTGCATTGAGAGTTAGGGCAACTGCTAATTTTTCACACGGTGAAGCCTATCAAGGTTCTGCTGAGGAATATACATAAATGATGGGCGAAATGCTTGAATTAATTTCAGCCACGGGAAATTACAGGGGGCTGCATCCGAGAAAATCAATTTTTTTTTGTCCACCATGCCACTTCAGAAGAAGCCATCAATATACAAATCAGCCTTGGTCCTGCACCAATAGGTACAGTCAATTGCACTGCCAGACAAGATCCCCACAGAAATAAACACAGCAACCCTAGACCAGTTTTGGCCTATTTGGGCCTCGTCAGTAGGGTGCAGCGTGGGTTGAGTGAAACAGTGAGCAGAGGACTCATGTCTGGCCATACCCGGTGCACTTAGAACTTTGTACTGTGGAATACAAAAAAGTGATGGGTTGAATGCTTGAATTAATCTCAGCCACTAGTAAATGCTCAATCTGCATCTCAGTCTATCATTTTTTTGTCACCTTAGACAGGAACCAGCCATATGCATCAGCTTTAGACCTGTTTCAATAGGAACAGTCCAGCCTGAATTACGGGGCTAGGTAACTTATGAACAGAAACACAAGCAACCTCAGCATGGTTACCCTGGTAGAAACTTTGACTGATAGCCCATTGGATATTGGGTGGTTATCAAAATACCTCAGACCGTCTGCTCTGTTTACCCAGGTAGTTCCAATCAGGAAACCAAAGAAATGGTCCCCACACTGGAAGAAAACTCCCAGAGTCTCAGGAAAATTTCAGTTTTGCTTTGTTTGTTTCTGAAGAACAAGGCGCTTTAGACATGGTGCCCACTCAGCAATGTTTCAGAGACTTCAACTGAGCTACCACAACAGCAGCTGAGCTAATGACACGGAGATCTCTGCCTGCTTGGTTAATGAGTCTATATATGGCAGTTGGTCTTTTGTGAGGAAGCCAAATAAATTTCTCTGCTGCCCTGCCAACAGACCAGCTGAGATACTTTAAATAAGCCCCTTAGTGAAATTAAATGATGTGAAATTAAAGAGAATTCCTTAAAAACTCAGTGGTATTTTGTTGTATTTTTTTAAAAAACATGCTGGCATACATCCTGCTAAACAGAGTGAGATTCCAGATCATTGTAATAAAGATGAAGCTCTCATGTTGTAGCTAGGCGTGTGCTAAATTAGTGTAATCTGCATTTGCATAATTATGTGAAATTTTGGAAGAATTATGCATAATTAGGTAAAATGCGAAACTGGAATTTTGGCGATTTATTGCATTGCAGAATGCATCCTTATGTCCATTTTGGACATGACGACGCTTTCCGTGCTAAAAATCATGCAAAAAACCACAAGCACCATGAACAACAGCCACTCGTGTTCTGTCATTCACATTGTTTACATGCGCTTGTTCAAACCTTTTCCAGTGAACAGCACATATTAACCTCTTCAGTGCCCATGAGGAGCTGGACTCGTCATGGGCCGCGGTTGCGCTGTGCCCATGACGAGTCCAGCTCGTCATGAACCCCGCCCACTAATGCAACGGCCGGCACAGGGCGGGGAAAGGGCGTGGCACTGAAGGGGTTAATGTAGTTGGCAGAGTAGCACAATTTCAGGAACTTCTTGTAACATGAGTAAACCAAATTTACCAAGATTGCATGAGATCATGCCAGAGTGACGCAAATTTATCCTTCAGCCTACTTGTTGGTACAAAACACCAAAGGATGGTCCCCACCAGCAATATTCAGGCTCCTCGAATGCAGGACACATTTTTCTTAATCTTTTTGTCCAGGAAAGGAGTCACCTCCAAAATTCACACCAGTTGGAATATACACTGAGACAGAACAACATACTTAGGGATATTTTTATTATGATCCCTTCTGCTTAACCTTGCACCACGCAACGTGGTGCAAAAGCGACGCAAATGAAAAATATGATATATGAAGTCATGCAAGGTCACTTTGCAGGCCCGGTGTGGCTTCAGAAATCTCGAGTGATGTAACGCAATGCAAATCACTGCATTGATTTACCCTCTGCCTGGGAGGCATTTCCATGGGTGTTGGGTGGGATTTCCACTCAACATCAATGGATTTTGATGCACTCCCAGACATACAAGAACAGGTAAACCCGGGAATGCTCCAAAAAGATTTGTCTTCCAAGGAGAGGCGTAATGAGGAAGCCCCTAAGGATTGTTTTAATGCAGAAATGTGCCCCTTCCAGCACAAAAACAATCCTGCATGCAATACAGGCACCCTCACACCATGGTATCATGGTGCCTGCATTGATGCTAGGCAGCCCATTGTGCACCAGCACAGGGGAAAGGACAGAAATGTGCCATATTGCTTTAAATGCTGCACATTCCTTCCCTTTCCCAATGAAGCAGTACAGTGCACCAAGGTGACTTGCTGAGCTGCGCTGCACACGTTTTGATAAATATGACCTGCAATTTTGGCCCCAGTTACAGAAAGTGCCATGGAAAAGAGGCAGAGTTGTGCAATATGGTCTGGGAATCCCTCTCCTGAACTTCGAAGAAATAAAGAAGAACACAGAACCATTAGCTGCCATAGCATAGCATGCAAATATCAAAACACCCCTTAACTAATTTGGAGGCTACATTAATGAATATAAAAGAAGTTTTACTAAACAACATTGTTCTTAACTGCATTTAATAATTCTATCTAAGACATGTTGGACACATCAGATGATGTCAGCTTTTCCATTTTCACCCTGTTCGGCAACATCAAGAGTGCTACTGATACAGTAAATGGGAGCACTATTTGCAGGTATAACTATTTGCTCAGTGGTTAGATTACCAGTTCCAATCAAGACGTTGCTGTTGATGCTCTAATTAAAATAATTTTTGGGCCTGGGTGGAAAATGTCATTCCACTGCCAGAATTGTCAGAATTTGACGGCTTTGCGCTACTCTTATAACGCAGAGTTCTGGCCAAATTCTGCTAATCACCATGTGGTGGAATTCGTTTCTCCCACAAGGCTGCAGAAATGTGAGCTGGTGAGCGATGTTTGGCATCCCCAAGCGTGATTTCTGGTTTCTAGAAGGACTCCCAGCTAGATTTGTTTAATGTGAGCAGTTACAAGCAGTTACAGGCAAAGTCAGCAGGCTGCTTCTTGAGTACATTTTCTACTTGAGCGGCATCAAAATCAACTCAAATGGCTGCATGCTCTTGTGCATTGTGTGGTGCTGTTTGCGCTGATTGTGAGTGTGGAACATGCTACTGGTGCATAATCTCAACACAACGTGCGTATTTCCACCCGGTGGAGGAACTCCGTGGAATCTCGCTGAGTTTTTATGTAACTCTGTGGAATTCCACAGAGTGAAATGTCATGAGTTCCAGATAATCAAGAGGGCCGATAAGTAGGATCAGTACTATCTGAGTCTTCTTAAGACTGAGTCCAAGCCAATCAAATAAACTTACGAGACGCAGAGTTCAAAGTTAAACCATATAGGTCTATTCAAAACAAGATCATTACAGAAGGCAAAGCATGGTTAGTTAATCAATGGGAATAAATTATACAATTTGAGAGTATCAGCATAAGTTCCAACTCCAAAGAGCAGCCAGAAATAAGTGTAGTTTAGCTAGAGGACCGGCATACAGTCTACCTCCAAAGGACAGACAGGAAAGGCAAAATATATATCAAATGACCGACTGGCGTAGAGTCTGCACATTTAGATTTGCAAAGAAAGTCTGCCAGATGCCCCAAAAACGTCATCTTGTATAGGGTTTTAGACATAAAAGCCACATAAATTTAGTGATAAGATGTGACATTATTATTATTATTAGGAGCTTATAAAGCGCACTTATACCCAAGGGTGTCCTGGCGCTGAGAACTGAGCATCCCTAGAGAACGAGTGTCTAATCCCTGAACAACCAGGTCTTCAAGCCCTTCCTGAAAGAGAAAAATTCCTCCGTTTTCCTCACATGTGCTGGCAGACAGTTCCATGCGGTGGCTGCACCGTAGGAGAACAGCTTTCCTCCCCAGCTGGCCTTTTTTGTCCTAGGCACCACCACTAGGTTGCCCTCCATAGAGCGCAGTGCCTTCCCGGCACATACCTCTTGAAACAAGCCCTCAAAAACTCTGGGCCAGTGCCTTTTAATGCCTTGAAAACCGTACACAAGGCCTTAAATTGAGACCGTCCATGTATTGGAAGCCAATGAAGTTTCCTCATTCCTTCTCGGATTGAGACATGCTTGGGCGTGCCTGTCAACAGTCTCGCTGCCGCGTTCTGCACCAACTGCAGTCTGTACAGATATTTCTTTTTCAAGTTGAGGTACAAACTGTTACAGTAGTCAAGACGCGACAGGATTAGAGCTGACACTGCTAGCCGAAAGCCATCCGTGGGAAGCAATGCTTTAACTTTCCTCAGTATCCTGAGGATATGAAAGCAGGACGAGACCACTCCACTGACCTGGCTTCCAAAGTCCAGTTTCTGGTCCATAATCACCCCCAGATTCCTAGCTTTGAGTGTGGGCACTGGTGGCTTCCCCAAAGCATCGGGCCACATAGCTGGGGTCCAGGTGTTGGGATTATTTCCGAATATCATTACCTCGGTCTTTCCAGCATTTAGTTTAAGGCAATTAGCAGCCATCCAACTTGCGATACCTTGAAGACAGTCATGACACCTTGCTGGCAAATCCACTTGGGACCCCTTTGTACTGATAACACGATCTGCGTGTCATCTGCGTACGAGGTGAGTTGGAGTCCATACGATCTAATCAAGGCTCCCAAAGGGCTCACATAAACGTTAAAAAGAGTGGGGCTCAGGGATGAACCTTGCGGAACCCCACAAGGAAGGGCAAAATGTTTAGATCCCTCTCCTCTCAATTCTACTGTCTGGGATCTGTCGGCCAGAAAAGACTTAAGGAGGTTCCAGGCGGTGCCTTCCACCCCGGCCATAGCCAGTCGGTCCATCATAACTCCATGATGGACCGTATCAAAGGCCGCCGACAGATCTAGCAGAATCAGGACCGCCATAATAGGGATGTACTAGCAATGTCTCATTCTAGTGAGCCAATAACTATTCTACTACATAAGATATTTTCAATAAGATACATTTAGAAACACCCAGTTTGTACATCATTTTAATGAATGAGGTTTTGCATAGAAAATGAAGAAAACATCAAGATGTTAATGTTATTTAGAAATATAATAGGCAGTTCAACTGATGAATGGTCCCTGGGAAAGGCTTGAGCAAAAGACCTTGAAAGTTACAAAGAAATAAACATCTTGAACATGGCTTAATCGAGAGGAGCACAAAATAGTACAATTTATTAATACAGAGACCATAGATTCTGTATCTAATTCACTGATTTTCTTAAATGAAAAAGCACACAGAGACACACGTACATGTGGAAAAATGTGTTTACATAAAATAAAAATACACATTTATTTTTGCAAATTTGGATGGATGTCAATGCAAGCTGGATGGGCCCAGTCATACTAATTTAAGGGTATCCGAATTAGGCATTATTTTTCTAATTAATAAAAAAAAATCTTATATTGCTGTTAACTTGTAGAGAATCACAGACATGCTGACAGCCCTTCATTCATCTCTTTGCCCCTTAGTGTTAGGTTTCTGGGCGGGGGTACTGCAACTGTCACCATCAGGATAGTTATTAACCTCAAGAGGGTGGGTCATTAAAAGGCATTGCACCAGTTCTAAGGTGCAATGGTAGGATAAGACAAACTGTGTTCATCAATTAATTTGTGCAACAATACATTTTTTGTAGGAAAGGAAGGGGATCTGTACTATTTTGTGTGTCACTGATTTTTTTCAATACGTTTGTGTTCTATTGCAGATTTACTCTATGTCATATGCTGGACTTGTCAGAATGATGTTCCAACCGCTGTATGAAAAAATATGTACAGAAATCACTGGTCAGTGGGTGGGCATGGAGTGGTAAGCCAAATTTAATGTAATGCAAATCAAGAGTAGAAGGAAGGCAAATATGCTGGTAGTTTGTCACAAAGTACATTGATGTTTTGTAATGTGATATTTGAGCACAAGCAAATACGTTATTTGTGGCCATTTGTCTTCTTATCCTTCCATGCTGAACATTACTCTCAAATGAGATTGTGTGTATGCATTTATCCTCATTGACTCCTTCACATGGAAGTGCTCATCAAGCGGTGTTCCATATTGTGCCACTCAGTTAAATAATGCACATCATGCCACTAATATTTAAAAGACTGTCTTTGTCTGTATAGCAAGTGGCCAACTTACAAGTCTAGGCATCTGAATCTGGATTTCAGTATTCCAAATGATCTCCCCATTATGCAGCAAGCCTTCCTGGCACATCCTTATATACTTTGGTATGTTTGCCCAGTTTCAAATCCCTGGTCATCAGTGAACTGAAAGGGGAATGTGTGATACATTGAGGTTGACTTTCCATCTTGTTTCACCTCATTTTGTTGTGTACAATGCATTTAAGACTTTGTGTTGTGTGTAGAAATACTGTATAACACTGACTGTCAAATGAATGGCCCCCTACCAACATGTCAAACCAAAATAGAGCCCAGGGTCGTGAATATGAAACTAAAACATAATCCACTAAATACCGAATATCTTTTACTGTTGCAGGGATTCTGCTTATGCACAGAACTATGCACAGGAAACCAGGACCTCAGTGAATTGTGGTGTACCAAAAACTCACCTCAGAACCCAGAACCCCTTATCCGACCAGCATCAGTGTCCCATTCGTTATCCGAGTTTTATCTCAGCGGTTCCAATGTATAAATAACCCAGAATAAGCGATTTAGGGTATTCTCAGGAATGGTGGGAATCAGAAATACCTGTTCATAATTATTCTCATATCAGTCCACAACACAATAAACAGAGACACAGTAAAGTTTAAAGAGTTTATTTTATAAACCTCGTGTCCTAAGAAGCAGTACTTTGGCTAACATAAGCAGACTTATGATTAAGATCAAAACCATCAGCATAGTTACAATACCATAGAAAATGAAAGGAGTAATCATAATAAAATGACAGTGGATGACAACCACCTTCCTTTTGCTAGTAAACTAATATGGTTATTATTAGGCTAATAAAAGGTCTCTTAGGCTTGAATGGGGAACCCCATACCGTAAAGATCAGCTTAGTGGAATCACATCACAGGATCAGCTAGACTCTGCTCCTGGGAAAGCTCCACTTCCGAATGTGTGTAAAGCAGGCTGCCTACAATATTAAAAGCACTCGACTTTCAGGTATTTGCAGCTGCGTGCGTGTTATGGCTAAATAGTGGGCCGATCAACCTGAACCCAACAACATGCACCGTCTAGCGACCCAGACTGTTTCTTTACACAATGTTCAGACCAAGGTCGCTGCTCACTGTTAGGGATGTGAACAACAGACAGTTCTCATGTGAAGCAAAGTCGAGCAAGCATTTCTCAATTAATAACATGTGACTACAGTGTCGTGTGCAAAAGCAGCAAAAGCGGCAAGATGGCTTTCTAACATCTAACGCGGTTGTGCTAACTTAGCATTGTACGTATATAGATAGCAATCTTCACTACACCCCACCCCCTTGATCGGACCACTAACCAGTAGGGGCGCACTTGCAAGAACGCAGAGTTCAAGTTTGATAGAACGGAACCAAGGGCATAAATTGTAAGCCCATATAAGGTAGGTGAAAAAGTTTGAAGAGAAAAAACAGAGAAAAAAATAAAAAGGATTGAAAAAAACCATTTAAAGGGGAAAAAAATATCATCGATGGATGTGTAACGAAATGAAGGGGAAAAAAGTCAATCCATCAAGGTATAAGCACAATAAGTTGCAACAGCTTTCAAGAGGAAATCATTGGAACGTTCTGCAAAATTATCTGCCATCCAGTTCAGCAAGGGGAAGGAACACACATGTTCCTCGACAACTGGAGCCTCCAGCACCACTCGAGGACAACTGGTGTGTTCTTCAAGATAACTTCTCGCTAAGAATTCAGCTGCAGCCGTTCCGATGTCCCAATTCCCTAGGACTTCATGTGCTGCCCCACAGGCCATAATCCTGACGCCAGAACAGTCCAACTCATGAGCCACTAAGGGGCTCATTAGCCGATCATAATCCGGGGCAGGAGACACCGAGTTTGACAGGCACAAATCCAGAGCCCATTGGAATGGACAATCTAGGCAATGAAAGACAGGCTGCACACAAGTAAAGTAGGGAAACCGGAAGGACAATCCATAGGCTATGCTTAAAGTCGCCAGTGGTAAAGTGCCATAGTATTCAAACATCCGGTTACGAAGATGGAGCAGCCGGGATATGCTGTCGTGTGACGCAAGTTGTGCATCCATAACGTAGTACGCAGATCAACAAAAGCACCCCAGCTACGAGGGCGAGAAGCAAAGAGAGACCTCCGAAGACGTTGGAAAAAATAGAATGAAAAAATGCCGGGATCACACCAAAAATAGTTTGAAAGGAGGTCTCGAGGCCGGAGCCCACAATTAAAAAAAAAATGAGCCAGGCCACTTGTTGACGAGGCATTAAAGATAGTCTGAATCAGGGCCCCAAAATGAAGTGGGAGATCAGTATTCAAAAGCGCGTGCACCTCTGTGCGCGTATTAGCTATGTGAAGGACAAATGTTTCCCGGGACGAAGTCAACGCGTCTTCTTTTTGAGACAATAGAGCCCTTATTCTACTCATCTTGTTGAACTCTGCTTTCAAGGTTGGAATGGAAGGCCAGATGGATACATCGAGCCGTCCATGTGGGGGTGGGAAAAGGACGTTATTACAGCAGACTACTCTCTATGATACAGTCACTATGTAGGGAATTCCCACTAACATCCCACAGCAAGCTTCATTATTTAATAGCAAATAACTACCGTTAGCAAGCAGCGTAAAAGACGGTGTTATAACTGGCACCAGAATCCCTTTCAGGACGCAAGCTAAATTAGGAGCGTGCACATTACATGCACCATGCAATTGAATGTGCCGACACACCACAGAGTGATCTGGAGTGGAAGTGCACTCTTCACCTTTTAAGTAAACCTCTTTTCCGTCCCTCACGCATCTATACGTGAATGGGAGTGACCAAACTTTGTGCAGGAAGGCAGTTCCAAGTTTTTCATATCTGCCAAGGGCATAATGTTTCATGCACAAACTGAACTTAAACAGGGGGAATGGTAACGTGATCAACATGTGGATAAGCCACACAGCGGAGTTTTATTCGGCAACAGAGAAAGGTAAAGGTTCTAATTTTTCAATGTGCAGCAATGAGTATGTTGCATCTTTCATGGACATGAACTGTTGTTTCGTAGTTAAATTAAAAGGGAGGAACAAAGATGAAGTATTCATGTAATCCCAAGGGACTTTCCCAGCCTTTAACGTTTGCAATGTCCATGCAAACTGCATAATGGAACGCAATTGATTCTGACCATGATACAAAACAGACAAATCACCCTGCACAATGTCTACCAGAGAAGAAACAATATTATCTAAGGTATAAATTCTGGAAGACAGGGTGTTAATGCTATTATCTATTACAGCCAATACCTTTTCCATATTGGCTTGGTCAATAGCTCGTAATCTCGATGCAGCTTCAATCTGTGACAGCTTCCAAACTTCGTTGTAAATAGCATATACCCATCTTTTGGACCTGCCAACGGCAGGACCCTTAACAAAATCATTCAAATCTATTTTGTCGTTCAATTGTGATAAATGAAGTTTAACAGATGCTAAGGTGGAATGTTGCAGCCAAGATTGACATAACTTCCCTACTGAGTAGGTAGTTACAGTGTGAGAAGATTCAAAACGGGGGTCTACACGAACTTGTGTATACCCCGGTGCTAAATCCAGAAACCGATGTTGACAGGAATCTGAGCTCGTTTGCCATACTAAGCACCCTTCCGGATTCAATTCAGAAATATTGAAGGATGTGTTGGAAATGTATAACTGCAACGTAGAAAGGGACAGATCCGTATGATTATCCCAATTAGGATAAGCACCCAGACCCGGAGTGGAGGGAGAATTACATTTTTTAGAAGTAGCCAATCCAAAATAGGTGGTCTGAAAAATTGACGAATTCAAAAATAACATGTGGTTCGGGATGAGGCAGGCACGATGCAAAGCTTCTGGTCCTTGTACCTGCCATGGATTAGAACCCCAAACCGATTTAAGATTGATAGTAGCTTTCCCCAAATCATATCCTCCGATTGCCAACTCGTCCATAAAGGACTTGGAATATAACAATTTGGTGTGTGTCAGTCTAACTTTAGAGGCAGACTCAGCCGCAACCTTAAAATAAAAGGAGGCCGGATTCGACACACTGAAATCAGAAAAATATGTGAATTTGTCCACTAACGTGGTTGAGCTGCCCTGCCTAGGGGCTGGACAGTGTTCCCATTGTGTATAATTTACAAAATTTCAAAACTTATTTGCTTTGTGTAGGAAATGTGTGCCATAATGTTGATAGCAGAATTGCTCATCATAATTAGCAGTATCTAAATACAAATCCTCAGCATCAAATGCAGCGTAATATTTCAAATCAGAAAACAGTGCTTCTATTGCTTGAACATCCCAGTCATCCGATTGGATGTTTTGCTTAACTACATCACCCATAGAAACACGAAATACATTTGGCACATTGATTACTTCAGTGGGGCCATGAATTAGAAATTTTACAGCACCCCAAGCGATCCCATCACGTACAGGCCAGGCAGTAATGTTCACAAAAGTCTGGTCCCTTTTCATAATATGTGATGAGGAATGGGGGGCGAAAGTTCCATCAATTAGTCCAATTGTAGACCTTTCTTTCAGGTAGTGTCCATTGATAAGTCTAAAAAACACTACCACAAAGCCAATGGACATAAACAAAAAAATACATATGAGCACCAGCCAAATGTAAGTCCAAGGGGGAATTAAAAAATGTCTTTTGAACCAGGCAACAAAAATCGAAACTTTTGATGGGGCAATTGAAGTCATTGAATTAGTGTCAAAGGAGTAGCGTGACTGGGTAACTGTGGTGGATTGTAAAACAGGCAACGGGACATCCGCAGGATAAGCATACTCAATATCTTCAGGTAGAACACCAGCTGTCGGTGGCAATAAAGCACCAGTAACTGTATGCATCTCGATGGCAACATCAGGCAAGGTGGTAGAAGCTGGGGCCACAACAGAATTTCTCAGCATCGAAGGGCAAGAAACTGCTGGTGTCATACTAAGAAGATTCGGCCACTCGCTGTAGCTTGACATTGTCAATAGAGATGTACCTGTTATCCTTGCGACCAGGAAGTGGAGGTAAAATGACTGTATGTGTACCCTGTACTCCAAGCACCGGAACCGGTGCACGATAAGAGGGGCCAAACTCCTTCTTGTTCTCCACCTTCTCACGGACCAGATCACCAACTCGAGGTAGCCAGCCGACTACCGGAATCTGAAGCGCAGCATCAGATGTGGAGGGTACGTGGTCCTTCGCTAGACTGTCTCTGGCTTCTTGAAGATTCTGCAATACAGCACAGTGATCATCTACGTCAAAGGGTGCGGCCGACGCCGCCATGTCTAGACCATCAAGGTCCGGGACAAACATTTGTATGCCAAACAGCATCATGTATGGGGTCCTCCCACCCAGAGACCTTCTAGGGAGATTATTAAGTGCACGTTGCACGTCATACAAGTGGGCTAGCCAGTTCCGGCCAGTACCTAAAACCCTGGCTGTCAAAGATTGCTATAAGTCACGGTTCATTCGCTCCACCACACTATTACCCTCAGGTCGGTATGGAGACGAAAATTTGACTTGGACCCCGAAATTTCTCATGGCTTCTTTGTACGCCTTAGAGGCGAACGCAGGGACGAGATCCTATTTAGGACGATGCCCCCGCGACCGCGCAGCGGACGCGCGCAGCGGGCGCGCCGCTGGCGCGCCGAAGGCGCGCCAAAGGCAAGCCCGTCTGCGCCCGTCCGCGGCCGGCCGGGGACAGGGGCTATAACCCCTGCCCAAAACAGTCCTGCTATCTGCTGGACCGCCCAGCAACTCCATGCCCTCTGCCGACCTGTCGATATAGCTTGTCTCCACAGTCTTAAGGCAGAAGGTACTTCCATATGCAATAAGTGTCATTACGACTGGCGCAGCGACTCTGAGTGCAAGATTATAAATAGAAGGCTCCTATGTGGATTACTGAACACTAGGTCACTGCGAAAACATAGTCTCGACATCTACGAGTTACTCATAGACCATAAGTTGGATTTATTATTCCTTACTGAAACCTGGCTTGATTCTGATTCTGAGCCTGACATACTGGCGTCTCTACCTAATGGCTACGCCATGTCACGCTTAGATAGAACTGTGGGCAGAGGTGGCGGAATAGCCATAGTGTATAAAAACCCGCTATACTGCCAGCTTGAACTACTGAACATTGCCGACAGTGAAGCGGGTGCTTTTTCCATTAAGGTTAATGATGGAAACGTATTGAAGGGCCTTTTGATTTATCGTCCTCCAGGCCCTTTCACTCATTTCTCTAATAGCCTTATTGAGAGTCTGACTGAGACAGCTCTACGCAGAGACAAATTTATGCTCCTAGGTGATCTTAATATCCATTGGGAGGACCCACTGGATAAAGGAGCTACTGATCTCAGTCAGCAATTACAATCTCTTCAATTAGAGATTAAATCTGAAGCCCCCACCCATCAAAAAGGACATTTATTGGATCCGATTTTTATGAACTGGAAAGAAGTTGAAATTCAACCCCCCATTCCACTCTCTTGGTCTGACCCCTTTCTGGTGCCCTTTACACTGAGCATCCCTCCTAGCCATAACTATAAGAGCATTAACTCTAAATATATGAGTCGCAAATGGACTGCTTTTTCTAAAGCCAAGTTTGACATTGCTCTTACCAAGGGTGGGAATCCAGGAGGTGTAGATGCTACATCTGCATCACAGAACCTAGAAGCTCGTATAATCAAGGCCCTAGATGATACTGCCCCGCTATGCTATAAGAATCCGCATAGCAGATGTCAGAAATCCGCCCCATGGTATACTAAAGAAATACGTCTGATGAAAGCTGTTTGTAAACAACTGGAAAGACAGTGGAGACTGGCTTATCTGGATCAAGCAAAACAGAAATATATCGCTAAACGTAGAGAATACCACACCCTAATTAGGCGTGCCAAAACCAACTATTTCTCTGGCAGAATAGCTGATGCCAATAACTCCACTAAAGAGCTTTTTAAAATCTATAAAGAGATTGCCGTTTGTGGCTCTTCGACTGACCCATCATTGGTCTCGGAAGATTCATGTAATCGCATTGCTACCTTCTTTTCGGACAAAGTGGCCACTATATATTCCACCTTCTCGGGAGGAAAAACAAATGGTACAGCTTTCAGGGAGAGTAAAGCAGTCGATGTAGGAACAAACAGCTTGATTAACTTTCTTGTTCCTTCCTCGAAAGAGCTTCAGCGGGTATGTCAATCAATTACTTCAGGATCCCCACGCGACCCGGCATCTCCTAAGCTTCTGGCTGGGAGTACTGAGATCCTTGAACCTTACATCCGACAGGTTTTGGACCTTTCTTTTGGCCTCGGCAGCGTACCTCAAAGCTGGAAACAAGCTGTAGTACTCCCAATCCAAAAGAAACCCAACCTCAGTTGGGATAGGCTGGATAATCTCCGACCCATTTCACTCCTACCCTATATGGCTAAAGTAGCTGAAAAGGTGGCTAATCTCCAACTTATGGCTTTTGTGGACAAAGCCAACTTGCTTCACGCTACTCAGTTCGGCTTCCGGGCCCGTCACTCTACTGAGTCGGCGTTACTTTTGGCCACTGAGACCATTAGGAAAGGGGTTGATGAAGGGCACACTATGGCTCTTATACTACTTGACCTTAGTGCGGCCTTTGACACTGTAGCACACTTCACCTTGCTACAGTGTCTAAACAAAGGAGGTATCACGGGTTCGGCACTCATGTGGATTCAGTCTTTTCTTACTGACAGGAGTTTTCAGGTTAGACAGGGAGAACATTACTCTCGCATGTTCTCTCTCAACCAAGGGGTTCCTCAGGGCTCGGCCCTTAGCCCCACCCTGTTTAACCTGTATGTTTCCCCTGTTGCCACTATTGTGGAAAGACACGATCTCCAACTAGTGTCATATGCCGATGACACTCAGCTGGTCATCTCACTGTCACGAGCTCCTGACGCCGCTGCATCCAGCTTCAGTGCCTGCATGCAGGAGCTTGCATCCTGGATGTCTAACAACTGCCTGAAGTTGAATGGGTCAAAAACGGAAGTGCTCGTGATAGGAGGTGCACCAAATGTGTGGTCATCGGCATGGTGGCCGGACTGCCTAGGACCCACCCCTATACCTTGTCAGCAGGCAAAAAATCTGGGAGTGGTGTTTGACAGCAAGCTTTCCTTCACGGCCCAGATCAATCGGGTGGTCGGAATTTGCTTCGGCATACTTAAGAGTCTTAGGAAGACTCTCGACTTACTCCCAGTCAGTGCTAGGCAGACTCTTGTCCATGCCTTGGTCACATCCAGACTCGATTATTCTAATCTTTTGTATCTGGGTGTGACAGCAAAATCCCTCAACCGTCTCCAGGTTCTTCAGAATGCTATTGCCCGTTTGGTACTGAGGCTTCCAAGAAGAACATCATCTAAAGTGGCCTTGAAATCCCTCCACTGGCTACCCGTCGGGGAACGGATTATCTTTAAGGCACTATGCCTATGCCACCGCATCATTACGTGTAGGGCACCCACTCCTCTCTGTAATCTCATTACTCCCTACAGGCCTGGGCGGTCGCTTAGATCCTCGGGCACTGGACTGGTCACCATCCCCAAAGTTCGAAAGGCTAGAATGGGAGGAAGGTCTTTAAGATTTTTGGCAGCAAAAAAATGGAACCTACTCCCGTTGGAGCTGCGCCTTGAATCCTCAGAAAGCAGTTTTCGTAAAGCACTAAAAACGCATCTGTTCCGCACTGCACTGGTGTGATTTCTTGCACGGGTCGCCTTATTGCTTCTACTCCTAGCGCGGGGACACGCCGGGGTGCGTAACCATGCGCTCTACAAAACTCCATAATAAATAAATAAATGAAAGGTACCACATGCAAAACTTCCAACAAAGACACGCAAATCCTTGATGACAGTACGGGCATCAGCACTCCTTTGTGGCCACACCCACAGAAAACGTGTGAACGAATCCACTGCAACCAAGATGTATTTGTACGCAGTATCAGAGGTAAATGGACCGCAATGATCTAAATAAACACAACCCAGTGGTTTATTAGATATGTACAACTGAGTTTGTGGTGGGCGTGCCGCAGTTGAAGGTTTTATCTGCTGGCAAATGTCACAATTAAGAACATAAGCGCGAGCTTGTTTATATAAACTGCACCACCAGCAATGTTGTTGTAACAGAGATACAGTAGCTGCAACGCCGGCATGCACGGACGCCATGCCCTCGTGAGCCGCTAATATCAAAGATGGTCTGCAGTCCGCGTTGGGAATCAATCTGTCACCAACGTCGTTAATCCTCACTAATGGGATGTTATCAGGACTTAAGCGATAATGGTAACGAGAAGGGAAACCTCTTGGATATTTTGTTCCATTCTCTGTAGCAGCAATAGCTGCCAAGATGTCATCATCGATCTTACTTTGTGATCTTGTAACTGCTGCTACTAAGTATGTCGCCACTGCTGTTTTTGCTGCCTCGTCAGCTAGGCTGTTGCCGACAGCATGGACACCAACTCGTTGGTGACCAAGAGTGTGAATAACATTCACGAGAGGCAGATGTTCTTTAAGTTCTGCCACTCAAACCCAAAGTGTTTTATGCTTAATTGTGCTACCTTTGGAATCATGATAGTCATTTCGAGACCAAAAATGTAGATTGTCGTTGTCAGATTGAACACAATAAAACGAGTCACTCACTATAAGAGTAGTGACTCGGGGATCAGCAAACTCCAGTGCAAGCACCAGAGCACGAAGCTCCGCCAACTGTGCGGTACAATCACCCAATGAATGCGTATGCACAACATCAGATTGGAATTCACCATTCAAGAAAGTACCGACTACAATTGCGTAGGCCGCTGAATAGGCATGCTTCGATCCAGTAGCCGGTTGCGCAGAACCGTCAGTGTAAATGACACAATGGTAATCCTCGAGCGGGCGCAAAGACAGAGGAGCTGGATGAACAAATTCATATTGCAAGAACTCCTGAGTCTGTAGAGCCGTCGGGCGATGTCAAGGAAGTGGCCCATTGTATCCACCTTGGATGGAAAGCCTTAGAATTAGGTACACTTGCTTTCGTCACCGCCTCAAGGGTAGGATATGGTGTTACCACCAACATGCGTTTACCTTGCGATAGCTCTCGTTCTTTCAGAATCGCCATCTGCACTGCCGTCAGAACTTTCTCGACAGCGGAAAATCGCAGTTCAGCCGAAGTGTACAGGTGTGATTTGTAGACAATGGGGACGGTGTCGCCCTAATTGAACGTTAAGTATGTGAAACCCACTGCACCCGGCACAATTCTTATGAACAGGTTAGTGTGGCTATCACGCGTCAGTAAGTATTTTGAAGCAAGAAGGTCAGCTTGCAATGATTGCAATATAGCTGAATGCTCTGGCAGCCAACATGATTTGGAAAAAGTAGGTTGTACCAAGGCATAAAGCGGCTTGATACGCTGGCATAATCAGGAATGTACGTTCGACCGGAATTCAGAAAGCCCAGCAGAGATTGTAATTTCTTCAGTGTCGTAGGAGCACGTAGGCATGCGCATTTCTCTAGGAAGTGCGGAGCCAATCCTCGACCTTCATTGTTGAGTTCGTATCCCAAAAACAACACTGTATATTCCGCAATGTGAGACTTCGCAAAAATGAATTTGTAACCGAAGTCTGCAAACAAAACAATGATGCGATCAACGCGACGCAGATGCGGCCACAACTCGTCATCTGTGAGATAAATATCATCCACATACGAGTACGCATCAGGGTCTATGCTCTCTAACAGGGAGACTACACGAGCGGCAAAGACACCAGGGCTGTTTTTATAGCCCATCGGTAATCTTTTGAAATGTTTTTGTTTGCTACCCGAGGTAAATGCCGTCCACTCACTACTGAGAGAGGACAGGTTATGGCTGTAAAAGCCGTTGGAAATGTCAAGTGTGGTTTTAAACCGTTTTCTCGCAAGACTATCGACGAGAGCCGAACTGTGGGTATTCTGTACTGCGCATGTCCGGCAATGAGAGTTTAAATGCCGGTAATCCAAAACCAGGCGGTACGACCCGTCAGGCTTCGTCACAGTGAATAAAGGATTATTCATTGGTGACACACATGTTTTGATTACACCTTGATATTCCAATTGTTCAAGAATAGCTGCGACGTGAGGTCTTGCTTCGCGACGCATGGGGTATTGGGGTTGTGGCTGGGGCGTGGACCGAAACGGAATTTCATGGCTGGGGGACAATTTATCCCAGCCTACCTGATTACGATACAACGCAGGTGCAAGCACCAGAGCCCACTCCTCAGCGAACTTTTTAGCTTGGTCCTTTGGCACTGTGTGCGCAAAGGACGGGAGGATCACCTCCTCCCCTCTAGGAGCATCGAAAACGAAAGCCGGGGGCCAATCAGCCTCTGCCAATAGAATATCATATGAAGAGGTCAGATTATCCCAAAAAATCCCTCTAATCGTGCGTTGTATGATCAACCGGAACCCAACAACATGCACCGTCTAGCGACCCAGACTGTTTCTTTACACAATGTTCAGACCAAGGTCGCTGCTCACTGTTAGGGATGTGAACAACAGACAGTTCTCATGTGAAGCAAAGCCGAGCAAGCATTTCTCAATTGACTACAGTGTTGTGTGCAAAAGCAGCAAAAGCGGCAAAATGACTTTCTAACATCTAACGCGGTTGTGCTAACTTAGCATTGTACGTATATAGATAGCAACAACTTGATCCATTGGGCATAGTCTCTTTTCTGTGTTTAATTCACCCTTGTCATCACGAACCACACTTCCGGCTAATCTCACGAAGGTTAGCCTTCTAGTCCTCATTGATTTTTTCCTTTATAACCGTTTTCCGGTTTCACCGCCATCCTCCCGCACTTCGGAAGCAAGTTCAGCTATAACGCACTGGCTTACACAGGTATGTGTCTACTTCCCTTACGCTTTGGCCTTCATGCCGTACTTATACTGTGCCCTTTAGTTGCTCATTCCTACCGTTTTTTCTAGCCCTTTGGTTTCCTGGTCGCACCGACCCATGGGAGACTACTTCACTCGTATTCCCGACGGCTTTTCGTTCTTTTCCGTATGACATTGTTCAATTGGGTGAGTTTTGTAACTGTTGTCCTTCCGCATTACATTACGGTTTATCTATCCTTATGTCATGTTCTCAGCTTGCTCCGCAGGTTTTGACGTTCTCTTTTGGAAGTCATAGTTGTTATTTCACTTTCGACTTAGACTTGTCGTTTTTCGTATTTACATAGTGCTACGCACCCATATTAGTTGCATGCTTCAACACTTGTACATAGTGTTACTCACCGCATTTTAGTGGTATGCATTAGTGCCTTTATCGTATTGCACTATTATGTACTTTTTTCACTCCGCCATGTCACCTCGTTTTTTTGCCCGTTTTTTTGCCCTTTTGCCTCTCAGTTGTTGCATTTGTTCTCGAATCTTCATTTTGTTTTAATTGAGGATGTTTTATTTAATACAATTGTCTTTCTAACTGGTTTTGCTGGATACAATGTTGAATTGTCTAGATTTTCTCTACCATTTCGTGTAATTATTATGTCTTTTTTGGTAACACCACTTGGTGAGACTTTTTTCTCCCAGATGTGTTTCTCTTACATGACTTTTGCCATTAAGTCTCCATTTTGAACCTTTTCCTTTGGCTCAGTTTCTCGTGCCATTGTCCTTTTTGTTGTTATCCCCTTTTTCAATTGGCTCTTGTTTTTTCTCACATAGAGTTACACCTATTGTTTCATGCTTTGTTACAACCATGTTTTTTATTTACTTATTGTCACTCCTTTTGCATTGTGGTTTGTTTTTGATCCAATATCATATTGTTTCCCAGCCCTGAAGATTCACAGTTGTTTACTGTTGATGAAACACGTGTCGGCTGGCGCTCTTTGTACTGATGGAAAACAACGTTTGAATTAAAAACATCTTTCCATTGTTCTTTGAAACCTGTTATCATTTCTGTGATCTAATTTAATCTCATTGTCACGTGTGCACAGGATTTGCTTATAATTATTTTGGTATGGGCTTTTGTCCACACCTTATACAGGGGTTTTGGGTATTCCCCTGACCTGATTGCACCGTTAAGCATTGGTTCTTTGTTCTTCTGACTCCATCTGTCCGTTCATCTGCCTTAGCGCCATTTATCCTGTCTCCAAAACCCTCTCTGGTTCATATAGATAGCAATCTTCACTACATTACTTTCTCAAAACTGGAAAGGATCCATCTGATTGGTTATAGAAACGTGATTGTCTAGGACTGCACCATAAGATTGTCGCAAATCAAAATATCTAGGTTTCAACCTAGACTCCATTTTTCAATTCAATACTCATATGAGAGTAATTTCTAAGAGTGTGTGGTATAATCTCTTAACCCCTTCTGTGCCCATGACGAGATGGTCTCGTCATGGAGCACAGTCGCGCTGTGCCCATGACGAGACCATCTCGTCATGAGACCCACCCTTGGGGAAAGCGCTGGCGCTCCCCCCGTGATTGGTCGATCTTTTTTTTTTTACTGGGGAGGCAGGGGAAGATCTTACCCTGCCTCCCCCCGCCCCCCAGTCCGCATCATCAATGACGTCAGTGCGCGAGGCGCGCTGACGTCATCGGAGGCTTCCCCTTTGCTCTCCTAGGCGCAGGAAGCCATTTGCTTCCTGCGCGTCGGAGAGTAAAGGTCAGTTTTGGGGCTGGGGAGGGGGGCTATATTGCGATCGGTGGGTGCTGCTAGCGTAGGGGGGTGGGGGGTGAAATGAAATAAGACAGAGGGGTTGCAAAGTGCCCTGATTATTTTTTTTTGTATAGAAATACACCAGCATCACAGAGTTTGCCAGTGAAGTGCTACTTTCGTTTACTCGTCTAACTTTGAACAGCATTGTTGTTCCCAGGAGGGGCGAAATAAAGTAAGACAGAGGGGTTGCAAAGTGGCCAGATTGATTTTATTTGCTTCCAAGTACACCAGCATCAGAGTTTGCCAGTGAAGTGCTACTTTCGTTTACTCGTCTAACTTTGAACAGCATTGTTGTTCCCAGGGGGGGCGAAATAAAGTAAGACAGAGGGGTTGCAAAGTGGCCAGATTGATTTTATTTGCTTCCAAGTACACCAGCATCAGAGTTTGCCAGTGAAGTGCTACTTTCGTTTTCTCGTCTTCCTTTGAACAGTATTGTTGTTCCCAGGGGGGGCGAAATAAAGTAAGACAGAGGGGTTGCAAAGTGGCCAGATTGATTTTATTTGCATCCAAGTACACCAGCATCAGAGTTTGCCAGTGAAGTGCTACTTTCGTTTTCTCGTGTAACTTTGAACAGCATTGTTGTTCCCAGGGGGGGCGAAATAAAGTAAGACAGAGGGGTTGCAAAGTGGCCAGATTGATTTTATTTGCATCCAAGTACACCAGCATCAGAGTTTGCCAGTGAAGTGCTACTTTCGTTTTCTCGTCTTCCTTTGAACAGTATTGTTGTTCCCAGGGGGGGCGAAATAAAGTAAGACAGAGGGGTTGCAAAGTGGCCAGATTGATTTTATTTGCATCCAAGTACACCAGCATCAGAGTTTGCCAGTGAAGTGCTACTTTCGTTTTGTCGTCTAACTTTGAGCAGCATTGTTGTACCAAGGGGGGGGCGAAATAAAGTAAGACAGAGGGGTTGCAAAGTGGCCAGATTGATTTTATTTGCATCCAAGTACACCAGCATCAGAGTTTGCCAGTGAAGTGCTACTTTCGTTTACTCGTCTTCCTTTGAACAGTATTGTTGTTCCCAGGGGGGGCGAAATAAAGTAAGACAGAGGGGTTGCAAAGTGGCCAGATTGATTTTATTTGCATCCAAGTACACCAGCATCAGAGTTTGCCAGTGAAGTGCTACTGTTGTTTTCTCGTCTTCCTTTGAACAGTATTGTTGTTCCCAGGGGGGGGCAAAATAAAGTAAGACAGAGGGGTTGCAAAGTCGCCAGATTGATTTTATTTGCATCCAAGTACACCAGCATCAGAGTTTGCCAGTGAAGTGCTACTTTTGTTTTCTCGTCTTCCTTTGAACAGTATTGTTGTTCCCAGGGGGGGCGAAATAAAGTAAGACAGAGGGGTTGCAAAGTGGCCAGATTGATTTAATTTGCATCCAAGTACACCAGCATCAGAGTTTGCCAGTGAAGTGCTACTTTCGTTTTCTCGTGTAACTTTGAACAGCATTGTTGTTCCCAGGGGGGGCGAAATAAAGTAAGACAGAGGGGTTGCAAAGTGGCCAGATTGATTTTATTTGCATCCAAGTACACAAGCCTCAGAGTTTGCCAGTGAAGTGCTACTTTCGTTTTCTCGTCTTCCTTTGAACAGCATTGTTGTTCCCAGGGGGGGCGAAATAAAGTAAGACAGAGGGGTTGCAAAGAGGCCAGATTGATTTTATTTGCATCCAAGTACACCAGCATCAGAGTTTGCCAGTGAAGTGCTACTTTCGTTTTCTCATCTAACTTTGAACAGCATTGTTGTTCCCAGGGGGGGGGCGAAATAAAGTAAGACAGAGGGGTTGCAAAGTGGCCAGATTAATTTTATTTGCATCCAAGTACACCAGCATCAGAGTTTGCCAGTGAAGTGCTACTTTCGTTTTCTTGTCTAACTTTGAACAGCATTGTTGTTCCCAGGGGGGGCCAAATAAAGTAAGACAGAAGGGTTGCAAAGTGGCCAGATTAATTTTATTTGCATCCAAGTACACCAGCATCAGAGTTTGCCAGTGAAGTGCTACTTTCGTTTTCTCGTCTTCCTTTGAACAGTATTGTTGTTCCCAGGGGGGGCAAAATAAAGTAAGACAGAGGGGTTACAAAGTGACCAGATTGATTTTATTTGCATCCAAGTACACCAGCATCAGAGTTTGCCAGTGAAGTGCTACTTTCGTTTTCTCGTCTTCCTTTGAACAGTATTGTTGTTCCCGGGGGGGCAAAATAAAGTAAGACAGAGGGGTTGCGGCCAACAGGTTGGTTGGCGTGGTGGGCGATTTGGTCCACCAAGACCAATCTGGCTTTATACCGCACCGCAACACGGCGCTCAATCTGCGGCGCTTGCACGGGGTGCTCGCGCGTGTCCCATTTGTGCGGGAGCCGGCCATCTTGGCGTCCTTGGACGCCACCATGGCGTTTGATACGCTTGAATGGCCATACATCTGGGCGATGCTGGCAAAATTTGGGTTTGGCCCGGGTTTCATTAGCTGGGTCAAATTGCTATATTCGGGCCCATTGGCGCAGGTGGTAGTGAATGGGCGAGTCTCGGCCCCATTCGCGCTGGGGAGGGGTACGCGACAGGGCTGCCCCCTGTCGCCTCTCCTGTTTGTCCTGGCCCTGGAACCCCTGGCGGAGTGGCTGCGGTGGCACCCTTCTATCCGTGGTCTCCGCTGGACCCCCGAGCATGAGGACCGTGTGTCCCTCTATGCTGACGATATCCTTCTGTATCTCGCCTCCCCGCGTAAATCACTGATCGTCCTGGTTGATGTTTTGCGTTCATTCGGTCGCAACTCAGGCCTGGTCATCAACTGGGCGAAATCCTGTGTGTATGTGCTTTCCGGGGAGGCTCCGGCCCTACCACGGGACTGTCCGATCCAGATTGCCTCCCAAGGTTTTCGGTACCTGGGTATCTATATCACTCTTGACCCGGAGGCCCGCTACGAGCGGAATTTGTTGCCCCCCCTCCGGCGTTTGAGGGAGGACGTGGTGCGCTGGCGGCGTCTGCCGCTCTCGCCGCTCGGCCGAGCGGCCTTGTTTAAAATGATGTCCCTGCCACGCTTCCTCTACGCCCTCCAGAATACTATGGACTTGGTCCCGGCACGCTATTTCCGTGAGGTGGAGGGCCTCCAGCGGCGCCTGTTCTGGGACGGGAGGCCGCGCATTGCTCTGGCTAAATTGACGCTCCCGTGGTACGATGGGGGGGTCGCCCTCCCTGACATTAAACGGTATTACTGGGCCTCCCAACTAGCTGCAATTAATCATGGCCTTTACGGGCCCGCCTTGAACCCGGCATTCGAGATGGATAAGATGCTCCTGCCCGGTGGCGATTACAATCGAGCGCTCTACGCTGGCGCGCCCGACTCCCGTTTGACGGGACCGACGCGTGTCATGGTGCGTGTCTGGCACGCGGCTAATGCAGCTATGGGGTGGAAGGACCGTTTGACCCGGGCGTCACCGCTGTATGCGTCTGAGAGGTTGGGCTCCCTGTGGACGTCGAAGGGCTTCGAGAAGTGGGACACGATCGGAATCAGCACGGTGGGAGATCTCTGGACGAGGGGGGGATTCAAAACTTTTGAGACGCTGCAGGCGGAGTTCCAGCTGCAGGGCAGTGAGTACTTTCGGTACCTACAGGTTCGCCATGCGCTGAGCTCCGTCTTCCCGGATGTCGCATCCATTCCGGAGTCTTCCCCCCTGGAGGACAGAGTCCTAGATGGCCATGTCCCGGACAGCACGATCTCCCTCATATACAAAAAACTGATCAACGATAGATCGTGCCTGCTGACTAGTCTCCGCGAGGCTTGGGTTGCCGACGGGCTGGAGCTGGACGATGAGGATTGGATTTCCGCGGTGGCCTCTCCGAAAGAGGTGGCCATCCCGGCTCGCCTTCGTTTCGTCCAGCTCAAGATCCTTCACCGGGTTTACGTGACGGGGCCAAGGCTTCTGCGTATGGGCTTTGCTGGTGACGGAATGTGTAAGCGTGGCTGTGGTGCGTTGGCGACTTTCATGCATATACTGTGGGAGTGCCCGAAGGTGGAGCGATTCTGGCGTGGTGTGCATGAGGTCCTGCGTGTGGTGACGCGTGTTGCGCTGCTGCCTGAAGCGAGGAGATGCTTGCTGAATGTATGGGAACCGAATGACTATTCGGTCCCGCAGACGCGGTGGGTGACTCTGGGATACATGATAGCCAAGCGCGACATTGCCCAATTGTGGGGATCCCAGAGGCCCCCGGCGGTGTCGGACTGGAAAGAGCATATGGATTGGTGTATGTTTCGTGAAAAGGTGGTGTATGTGGCGAGAGGTAAGCCTGGGGCGTGGGTGAAAATCTGGGGCCCCTGGAACGTCTACCGCGGGGGTATTTGTGAGCCACCACTGCTACCGGCTGCCTCGCCTGCTCCGTCTCCCTAGACGGCCCCCCCTCCCTCAGCCGCGGGCGCGCGGTCCCCCAGTCCCTGATCTATTCCCATTCCCCTCTCCAGAGTTCTGCTGCTGGTTTGGATCCCCCACTTATGGAGCACGTGCTGTTATTTTGGATCGCGGGTTGCCTTGCGGGTGTGGTTTTTTGGTGTTGTTTTGTTTCAAGAAAAGGGAACCGCACTGTGGGCTTGGAGCTGTGTGGCCCGCACCATTGACTACTCCTGTTTTCACTGCTCTACACTGCCTAGAGACTTTTACTGTATGTGTGTAATATGTTTTTTGTCATTCTAGCGGCCGGCCGGATGGTTGTAGGCCCATACTTGTAACTTCTACAAACTGCAATAAACGGTTTCAAAAAAAAAAAAAAAAAAAGACAGAGGGGTTGCAAAGTGGCCAGATTGATTTTATTTGCATCCAAGTACACCAGCATCAGAGTTTGCCAGTGAAGTGCTACTTTCGTTTTCTCGTCTAACTTTGAACAGCATTGTTGTTCCCAGGGGGGGCGAAATAAAGTAAGACAGAGGGGTTGCAAAGTGGCCAGATTGTTTTTATTTGCATCCAAGTACACCAGCATCAGAGTTTGCCAGTGAAGTTCTACTTTCGTTTTCTCGTCTAACTTTGAACAGCATTGTTGTTCCCAGGGGGGGCGAAATAAAGTAAGACAGAGGGGTTGCAAAGTGGCCAGATTGATTTTATTTGCATCCAAGTACACCAGCATCAGAGTTTGCCAGTGAAGTGCTACTTTCGTTTTCTCATCTTCCTTTGAACAGTATTGTTGTTCCCAGGGGGGGCGAAATAATGTAAGACAGAGGGGTTGCAAAGTGGCCAGATTGATTTTATTTGCATCCAAGTACACCAGCATCAGAGTTTGCCAGTGAAGTGCTACTTTCGTTTTCTCGTCTAACTTTGAACAGCATTGTTTTGTACCAAGGGGGGGGCGAAATAAAGTAAGACAGAGGGGTTGCAAAGTGGCCAGATTGATTTTATTTGCATCCAAGTACACCAGCATCAGAGTTTGCCAGTGAAGTGCTACTTTCGTTTTCTCGTCTTTCTTTGAACAGTATTGTTGTCCCCAGGGGGGGCGAAATAAAGTAAGACAGAGGGGTTGCAAAGTGGCCAGATTGATTTTATTGCCATCCAAGTACACCAGCATCAGAGTTTGCCAGTGAAGTGCTACTTTCGTTTTCTCGTCTAACTTTGAACAGTATTGTTGTTCCCAGGGGGGGCGAAATAAAGTAAGACAGAGGGGTTGCAAAGTGGCCAGATTGATTTAATTTGCATCCAAGTACACCAGCATCAGAGTTTGCCAGTGAAGTGCTACTTTCGTTTTCTCGTGTAACTTTGAACAGCATTGTTGTTCCCAGGGGGGGCGAAATAAAGTAAGACAGAGGGGTTGCAAAGTGGCCAGATTGATTTTATTTGCATCCAAGTACACAAGCCTCAGAGTTTGCCAGTGAAGTGCTACTTTCGTTTTCTCGTCTTCCTTTGAACAGCATTGTTGTTCCCAGGGGGGGCGAAATAAAGTAAGACAGAGGGGTTGCAAAGAGGCCAGATTGATTTTATTTGCATCCAAGTACACCAGCATCAGAGTTTGCCAGTGAAGTGCTACTTTCGTTTTCTCATCTAACTTTGAACAGCATTGTTGTTCCCAGGGGGGGGCGAAATAAAGTAAGACAGAGGGGTTGCAAAGTGGCCAGATTAATTTTATTTGCATCCAAGTACACCAGCATCAGAGTTTGCCAGTGAAGTGCTACTTTCGTTTTCTTGTCTAACTTTGAACAGCATTGTTGTTCCCAGGGGGGGCCAAATAAAGTAAGACAGAAGGGTTGCAAAGTGGCCAGATTAATTTTATTTGCATCCAAGTACACCAGCATCAGAGTTTGCCAGTGAAGTGCTACTTTCGTTTTCTCGTCTTCCTTTGAACAGTATTGTTGTTCCCAGGGGGGGCAAAATAAAGTAAGACAGAGGGGTTACAAAGTGACCAGATTGATTTTATTTGCATCCAAGTACACCAGCATCAGAGTTTGCCAGTGAAGTGCTACTTTCGTTTTCTCGTCTTCCTTTGAACAGTATTGTTGTTCCCGGGGGGGCAAAATAAAGTAAGACAGAGGGGTTGCAAAGTGGCCAGATTGATTTTATTTGCATCCAAGTACACCAGCATCAGAGTTTGCCAGTGAAGTGCTACTTTCGTTTTCTCGTCTAACTTTGAACAGCATTGTTGTTCCCAGGGGGGGCGAAATAAAGTAAGACAGAGGGGTTGCAAAGTGGCCAGATTGTTTTTATTTGCATCCAAGTACACCAGCATCAGAATTTGCCAGTGAAGTTCTACTTTCGTTTTCTCGTCTAACTTTGAACAGCATTGTTGTTCCCAGGGGGGGCGAAATAAAGTAAGACAGAGGGGTTGCAAAGTGGCCAGATTGATTTTATTTGCATCCAAGTACACCAGCATCAGAGTTTGCCAGTGAAGTGCTACTTTCGTTTTCTCATCTTCCTTTGAACAGTATTGTTGTTCCCAGGGGGGGCGAAATAATGTAAGACAGAGGGGTTGCAAAGTGGCCAGATTGATTTTATTTGCATCCAAGTACACCAGCATCAGAGTTTGCCAGTGAAGTGCTACTTTCGTTTTCTCGTCTAACTTTGAACAGCATTGTTTTGTACCAAGGGGGGGGCGAAATAAAGTAAGACAGAGGGGTTGCAAAGTGGCCAGATTGATTTTATTTGCATCCAAGTACACCAGCATCAGAGTTTGCCAGTGAAGTGCTACTTTTGTTTTCTCGTCTTTCTTTGAACAGTATTGTTGTCCCCAGGGGGGGCGAAATAAAGTAAGACAGAGGGGTTGCAAAGTGGCCAGATTGATTTTATTGCCATCCAAGTACACCAGCATCAGAGTTTGCCAGTGAAGTGCTACTTTCGTTTTCTCGTCTAACTTTGAACAGCATTGTTGTTCCCAGGGGGGGCGAAATAAAGTAAGACAGAGGGATTGCAAAGTGGCCAGATTGATTTTATTTGCATCCAAGTACACCAGCATCAGAGTTTGCCAGTGAAGTGCTGCTTTCGTTTTCTTGTGTAACTTTGAACAGTATTGTTGTTCCCAGGGGGGGCGAAATAAAGTAAGACAGAGGGGTTGCAAAGTGGCCAGATTGATTTTATATGCATCCAAGTACACCAGCATCAGAGTTTGCCAGTGAAGTGCTACTGTTGTTTTCTCGTCTTCCTTTGAACAGTATTGTTGTTCCCAGGGGGGGCCAAATAAAGTAAGACAGAGGGGTTGCAAAGTGGCCAGATTGATTTTATTTGCATCCAAGTACACCAGCATCAGAGTTTGCCAGTGAAGTGCTACTTTCGTTTTCTCGTCTTCCTTTGAACAGTATTGTTGTTCCCAGGGGGGGCGAAATAAAGTAAGACAGAGGGGTTGCAAAGTGGCCAGATTGATTTTATTTGCATCCAAGTACACCAGCATCAGAGTTTGCCAGTGAAGTGCTACTTTCGTTTTCTCGTGTAACTTTGAACAGCATTGTTGTTCCCAGGGGGGGCGAAATAAAGTAAGACAGAGGGGTTGCAAAGTGGCCAGATTGATTTTCTTTGCATCCAAGTACACCAGCATCAGAGTTTGCCAGTGAAGTGCTACTTTCGTTTTCTCGTGTAACTTTGAACAGCATTGTTGTTCCCAGGGGGAACGAAATAAAGTAAGACAGAGTGGTTGCAAAGTGGCCAGATTGATTTTATTTGCATCCAAGTACACCAGCCTCAGAGTTTGCCAGTGAAGTGCTACTTTCGTTTTCTCGTCTTCCTTTGAACAGTATTGTTGTTCCTGGGGGGGGCGAAATAAAGTAAGACAGAGGGGTTGCAAAGTGGCCAGATTGATTTTATTTGCATCCAAGTACACCAGCATCAGAGTTTGCCAGTGAAGTGCTACTTTCGTTTTCTCGTCTAACTTTGAACAGCATTGTTGTTCCCAGGGGGGGCCAAATAAAGTAAGACAGAGGGGTTGCAAAGTGGCCAGATTGATTTTATTTGCATCCAAGTACACCAGCATCAGAGTTTGCCAGTGTAGTGCTACTTTCGTTTTCTCGTCTTCCTTTGAACAGCATTGTTGTTTTCAGAGTGGGAGAGTGTACCATTTCTGGAGGTACTGCAATACCTGGTTGATGGGTGAATTGGAAAACACAATGTGCACCATGGTTCTGTGTTTATGGATGTGGTCTACCATACTGCTTATGTTTTGTAAGGATGTAAGCAATGGACAGTGAAACGGTTCCCTTCAGGGCCCTCTAGTCATGTCCATAACTTTTCAGGTGAAACCACTCGCTGATTTCTGAATAGTTAGTGAGAGATCGTTTAGGTAACCATGTTGTTTCTGCTTACATTTCACATGCTTTGCATTCCCTAGGAGTGTTCTTTTTTTTTTTTAGGCAGCGTATTACTCTTATCAAGTGCATAATTTGAATTGAGCCACATCCAAGTGTTTATAGCGGGCACAATTAGGTTATAGCTGAAGGCAGTGCGAGTTTCTCTCAGTGGGCAAGTATGGCGTTCAGTGGGGATGTGGCACTATGGCCGGAGCTGTTGAATTTGGAAATGGGGAACCGGGTTCAGCATTCATGACCAGTCCACCACACCACTGTACTGAGGGAGCACATTCCCATGCTAGACCGTAGAAGGCCCCACTAGACCTTAGAAGGCTTGATGTCTTAGCACAAGCAGGTGTACTGTAGTGGTGTCAACTTACAAAAGAGTACAAAGTACTAGTAGAGGTATAAAAGTGCAATAAACGGCAGACACGCAAAACACAGGAACACACTGGGTAGGCACTTCTACGGGCATGGAGAACAGAATTTCCTATAATGTAAAGACTTCCTTCACACAATAGAGAGGGTGTGAATTAAGTTTGGAAGTGTCTTTGCCGGAGGAGAACTTTGAGGTCAGTTTTGAAGGACTGGGAAGAGGGAGGGGGTGGTCCGGAGCTGAGGCTCAGTTCCAGATTCTCGCCGCGTTGCTTGTAAAGGATTGGGCCATCGATCTTTCCTTTTTGAAAGTGGGAGGTTCAAGCAATAAATTTTGCGCAGTACGTGATGGTCTAGAGCATTATATGCATATGTTACAATAAAGTTTTTTTTCTTCTTTTTATTCTAGTCTAAAGCTTTTCGACAGTGGCTGTTCTGCAGTTTTGTGTAGTTGCATTGTGTTGGTAAGAAATTTTTTGTTGTTGTATTTACACCAAATGAGTAATAATATAATGTCTGAATGAATTTTTTTGTAAGTGATGTCATAATGGCGGCATATTTAGTTAGTGGTTTGAGCATGAAATTCTTTGCGATGTGTTTTGCATAGTCTTATGTGTAATTGCTTTTCTCTTTCTTTTTTAGTGGGATATTGTTGATCCATGCTGTGTCTGTACAGAGTTGGTGGTGGTGAGTAGTTTAGCTGCCTCTGGCAAGTGAGTGGTATTGTTTTGGAGTATATTTGAGTTTTTGATAAAGGTGCTGTTTGTTTATTACTTATTTTACAAAGAGTTTGTTGTTGTTGACTTGTTTGACAAGTTACCTTTATTAGTAAGCAATATGGCTAGCCGTAGAATGACTGCTCAACAGGTGGTCGGTATGCTTCTTGAATCTTCCTCTGAGCATGATTATGAGACTGACAGTGCGTCTGAGGGAGAGGAGGGAGGGGAAGATTCTGGCAGTGAGTTTTCACTCAACATGGAATCATCGGATGATGAAGGTACTCTCAGTGCAGATGAAGGTACTCTTGGTGTGGATGAAGCAACTCTCAGTGCGGATGAAGTGCCTGTCTTAGAGGAGGAAACTGCTGTGCCGATGGTGCAAGAGGCATCTGGATTGCAGTCTGAGGCTGCTAGGCTTCCTACTGGAAGTGATGGACTTTGGGTTGATCCAAACATGGTGCAGCCGGTGTTGCCTGCCTTTAGTGGTGATGCAGGGTGTACAGTGAATTGTGACAACTTTTTGCCTATACAGTTTTTTCAGTTGTTTATGGATGATGTATTTTTGGGTGAGATTGTTGAGCAGACGAATTTGTATGCTGAACAGTTTTTGAGGAACAACAGCGACAAACTTAGGCCCCAGTCTAGAGCTACCCGGTGGACTCCCACATATCTGGAAGAGATTAAGAAGTTTTTGGGTTTGACTTTATTGATGGGTGTGGTAAGGAAGCCAACCTTGGCTTCATATTGGTCTACTAGCCCCTTGTTGGCAACTGCCATATTTCCTGCAGTTATGACTCGTAATCGGTATTTACTTTTGCTACGTATGCTGCATTTTGTTGATAATTCTAGGGCGTTGCCACAAGATCACCCTGACTGTGACCGTCTTTTTAAGATTCGGCCCGTTCTTGATCACTTTGTAGATCGATTTTCTGAGATCTATACTCCAGGGAAAGAAATATCTATTGATGAGTCTTTGGTCTTGTTCAAGGGCCGTTTGGTTTTTAGGCAGTACATCCCTAGCAAGAGGGCACGCTATGGAATTAAGCTGTATATGTTGTCTGAGAGTAGGACAGGATATGTTTTTAATTTTCGTGTGTTCACTGGTAGAGATTCTACTATTGACCCCCCAGGTTGTCCGTCCACTTTTGGAGTTGCAGAGAAAATTGTGTGGGATCTTGCTAGAAGACTGTTTAACAGAGGCCACCATTTGTACCTTGATAACTTCTATACTGCTGTGCAATTATTTAAGGAATTGTATAAAGTGGACACTTTTGCATGTGGCACAATCCGCTCTAACCGTAAAGCTTTTCCGAAAGAGCTTGTTTGCAAAAAACTTCAGAGGGGGCAGTGCACTTCCTTGCGTAGTGATGAACTACTAGCTGTAAAATTTGTGGACAGGAGGGATGTGTACATGCTGACTACCATCCATGATGAGAGTACTTCACCTGTGGCTGTTTGGGGTCAGGTTGCTGAAGTGCGCAAACCTGTGTGCATTCTAGACTACAATAAGCACATGGGTGGTGTTGACAGAGTAGATCAGAGGTTGGAACCTTACTCTGCTATTCGGAAGGCTTATGTTTGGTATAAGAAGTTGTCCATCCATTTCTTCGAATTAGCAATGTTCAATGCTTTTATTGTGTTCAAGGAGTGTTCTCCTGCGTCAAAGTTGACATTTCTTCAGTTTCAGCACTCTGTGATAGCTAGCCTTATTGTTGTGGAACAGGCAAGTGTTCCTAGATTTGGAGTGGTGGAGGATGTGGTTCGATTGAAAGATTGCCACTTTTCTGATTTCATCCCTCCCACACCGGCAAACGATTTTCCCACTAGGAGATGCAGAGTCTGTTGGCGAAGAGGTACGCGGAAGGAGATTCGTATGTACTGCCCCGACTGTCCATCTAAACCTGGGCTGTGTGTCCCTGCTTGTTTTAGAGCGTACCATACGCAAAAGAATTTTTGGGAATATTCATGAGTGGTAAAGTTAACTGATTGGTTTGTATTCTTTGAAAAATTTGATTCTGTTTCAAGGTTGGCGTTAGTGCAATGTGTTTAGTTTCTGATTTTGTGTTTGTAGATTTCTATCTATTTGTGATTTGTTTGTGTTTTTATTTTTGTCTAAAAAAATCCTAAATGTGTTGGCGGTGTGTGTGGACTGGCACTTCTTTGGCGGTGTACGTGGAATGGTGCTTGGCTGGCGGTGTGCATGGACTAGTGCTTGGCTGGTGGTGTGCGTGGACTGGTGCTTGGCTGGAGGTGTGCGTGGACTGGTGCTTGGCTGGCGGTGTGCGTGGACTGGTGCTTGGCTGGCGGTGTGCGTGGACTGGCTATTGGCTGGTGGTGTGCCTGGAATGGCGCTTGGCTAGCGGTGTGCGTGGACTGGTGTTTAGCTAGCGGTGTGCGTGGACTGGTGCTCGGCTAGCGGTGTGTGTGGACTGGCGCTCGGCTGGCTGTGTGTGAGTAGTGACTTGCTGCTGGTCACTACACACACTGCTAGCTGAGTGCCACTCCACGCAATCCATCTGCTTGTGCAGTTGCTGTGTCAGGAATGTGGGCGTGTGAAAGTGATGGGCCCTTGAATGGCGCTGTGTGCTGGTGTGAGTTTTGTTATGTGATGGGCCCGCGGCTGGCGGTGTGAATGGTTTTGTATGTCTCACGCGTATGAAAGGTGTATGAATGGCCTGTAAAGAGGTTGGTGCCTTGTCGTGGCTTTACAGCTCACAAGCTGTGAGTCAATGGTTCAGTTTCTCGCCCTTTCAATTATTAACAGTGCATTTCATTTTTGTGAAATCACTTGCTAATACAATTGTATATTCTGAACCATCACTCACCCTCGTGCCAAATCCAACCAGTATGTGTGTGTGCTTGAGGATTAGATGGCTGTGCAGTAATATTTGCCTTTCTGAAGCAGGGTGTACCTTGTCCCTTTTGTGAATTTTGTAATGTGTTGGTTTTGTGCCTGGTGGTGTGAATGGTCTTGTGTGTATCACGTATGAAAGGTGTGTGAATGGCCTGTAAAGCGGTTGGTGCCTTGCCGTGGCTTTACAGCTCACGAGCTGCGAGTCATTGGTTCAGTTTTTTCTCCATTGAATTTTTGACAGTGCATTTCATTTTTGTGAAATCTTTTGTTAATAGAATTTAATATACTGAACCATCACTCGCCCTCATGCCAAATCCAACCAGTATGTGTGTGCGTTTGAGGAATAGATGGCTGTGCAGGATTCTTTGTCTTTTTAGTTTCTCTGCCAAGGTGTATGTTCCATGTAAAAATAACCCACCAACTGTAGATATTGTCGTAAACCCATGGGAGTTCATGGTGATGTCTCTCTTGTGAATTCCAAAAAGGTTTTTTATCCACAATGTCCTGCAAACCTCAAAATATCTGTCACATTGTCCATGCAATATTGTGCCGAAATTCTCACGTTGTAGAAACAATGTCAAAACGTTCTGGTTTTGCAAGGGGGTCAACTGTCTTTTTGGCCCGTGCTCGGCGGCCATCTAGGGAAACCTACCAAACCCATACATTTCTGAAAACTAGACACCCGGGGGCTTCCAGGGAGGTATGGCTTGCGTGGATCCCCCAACGTTTCCTTACCCAGAATCCCCTGCAAACCTCAATTTTAGCTGAAAAAATCACTTTTTTCACACTTTATTGTGTGGGAAAGTTGTGGCATCACCGGGCTCACTCAAATTTCCCACCTCCCAGCATTCCCCTGGGTCTCCCGGTAAAAATGGTGCCTCACTTGTGTGGGAGGCCCAAGTACCCGCGACAGGCAAGGGCCCAAAACGTAGTGATGCGACATTTGGGATAGGCAATGAAATAAGAGGATTCTCTACAATTACTCCATTGTTCAAATACACAGCCTAGCATTTCACTGCTCTACCTTCTGAGGCAAATTCACCCAAAAACATAGATTTTGTAATTAAATCTTTGTTCACAGCAGGTACAGGGAGAATGATAGATGTGCACAGAAGGGCTATGAAATGAAATAAATACTGTTGGTAGCAAAGGCTTACAACTAAGAATTTAGGTTGCTGTTTCTGCATCTGCCTGTAGTCTGTAGTCTTTCACCTTAGAAAAATTTATTGACTTTTATTGACAACAACATCATCCTCACAATGCACAATGCTTGTGTTGGAAGCACAGCCCTTATGGAAGGAACACATATTTTGAAGACGCTCACAAGCCATGTAGTTCTCTTGTTGGAATCGAATAAGCTAATCTTAGCTCTGAAAACATAGCATGTGAAATCTATAAACAAATCGGTGTAACAGTTTTTATGAATTAAGTAATAAGGGCCTGATTTGAGTTTGGTAAGCAGGTTCCTTCATCAAAATCGTGAAGCATATCCTGTCCACAGTATTACATGTGCATTATAGCCAATGGAACTTATAAAATGGCAGGTGGGATATCTGTCATGTTTGTGATGGAGTAACCCATCTCTCAAACTCTAAATCAGGTTCTAGGTATCCAAGCAAAACTAATGGAGGAGCTGACTATACTTCATTACACTACCTAAAGCTGAATCTCATAGATTTTTTATTATTGTACACATTTTAAAGGATCACAGTCAAAGGGGCCGATTCTTCAAAGGTGTTTCTAGGTATAAATAGGTTTACACATGGAATCATTTTAATTTATGCCTACATAAGTGTGCATGATTCACAAAGGTACAATATGCACATGTGCATGTATTTTAGGTGTACACAATTGCGAGCACATGAAAACGTTTATAAACAGCTCCACCTTGAAACTTACTAAGAGAATATACTAAGAGAGTCTCCAATTTCCACGCAAACTTCTTCTTCAGGTCGATGAATCTTGCCATCATGTTAGAATGGAGCACAACCCAAATACATTCCTAAATTAATCATCAACTTACAGTATTTAGGACCTTATTATGAGTTTATGCGGTCCTGGAGCGGGTGGCACACTGAAATTCACAGCCTCCCACCTGTCAGATTACAAGTCATTTTGTGGTCTGGTGGGTGGCTTGGCGGTCCCGTGGCACTGCTGTTTAAAGGCTCATTGTGAGCCTTAAACAGCACTGCTACAGGACTGCCAGTGCACAGTTCTGACTGCATGTCCCTGCATGGGAAGGAATTCACCATGTCATGAATTCCTTCCTGTTAAGAAATGGGGGTGCATAACTACAGGGGGGCACAACATGTGCCCCTCGATATTCACCCCTGTGCACAGGGGCAGAAGAGGGTTGTTGCCTCACCGCCACCCTTTTCATGGTGGTGCAACTGCTATGAAAATGGTGGCGGTGAGGCAACTCAAAATATGCTCAGTGGTGCTGCTGCGGCACCACCAGCATATTTTTGACTTGAACCGCTGCAGGATTCTTCATCCACGGCAGTAGCAGTGGTTCAGATGCAGTCCAACTACCACATTTATAATACTGCTGAGGGTGGTCAGACTGCCACCCCAATTACGGCGGTCCTATGGACTGTTGTAGTCGTAATAAGGCCTTTAAAGTTATGTCAATGATGAAAGGTTTGGTGAAGTTTTGAAAGTTTTATTTTCTCATTAAGAGATTAGTTTGTATTTTTGTCTTTTTATTTAGGTTAGTCATGTAAGTCTGTTTACAGAATTATCAAGAAAAAATTGGTTAGAATTTGCATACAATATGACAGTGTATTCCATAAAGGAATTAATCCCTATCTTAATCTAAATTACCTAATCTATCCTAGCCAGAACTATAAAGAGTTCCTTTGGAAAAGAGCAATAGAAAATATGGAGCATCAGGCTAATAGCTATAAGAGGTCGAACTCCCCATAAAGAGTAGTTCTGGAAACTCAACTGAGTGCCCCAACAGCTGCAGTAGTAATAGTTAACACAGGTGTAAGGAAATAATCACAGCAGTAGCTATGATCAGCTTGGAAAAAATCTCCAAAAGGCATCAGAATAGCAAAAAAATCACCATTAGCAGTAGCTCACAGTACTT
This sequence comes from Triturus cristatus, assembly GCF_964204655.1. Lineage (NCBI taxonomy): Eukaryota > Metazoa > Chordata > Amphibia > Caudata > Salamandridae > Triturus > Triturus cristatus. The sequence continues at coordinate 310,497,645 of NC_140588.1, read as the reverse complement.
TCAGGCAGGACTAGCTCCGTCGAGTGCTAGTGGGCATGGCAGGGGAAGATGTGCATAGAATACATCTAATGCAATAACTCTCTAACTAGGCACATGTACGATTGAGAAAAACACAAAACACACTGCAAACTCTGAATGTTGAATCATCTCTATCCAATAGGAAATTATCTTCTGAGTGTCCGTCGTCTTCTCTCTCGATTCCAACTGCAAATGTCCATGTCAACATGTTGTTATTTGAACGTTGCTACAACATATTATAAAAAGATAGATTTAGGAAGATTCTCGTGATAACGTTTGCAAGCCTACTCTTTTAGCTGTTCAGTGTCCCATTTTGTAAATAGGGGCTCTCTATGAAATAAAACTTTAATATCTAACATGTGCTCGTTAGATCATGAGACTCGAATCTACAGCAATAGACTTGATTATTATAAGCATGTGGCAGAGGTAACTACCAAAAAAATGATGAAGTCATATGATGTGAGGAAGGAAAGAAATACATTTTGCAGCAAACAGCACATTTTGCAAAGACATTAGTTTCTAATGTTAAATCAGCATTTACAAAAAGGCATTTCTTTTATTAAAAGGAAAGGAAAGAATAACAGAAACAATTGAGGTCTAACCATAAAAGAAAGACAGGAATGGGAGCTTTCTGCAGAAATAAGCAGCATTTTTTTTACACGTTTATTAAAAGCACATTGTTGTCTAGCCTCTAATTTACACGCATTTCCTACGTTAATGTAAAGACGCATTTCTACATTGTCATGTTGTAAATTTTCATAAAAAATGTAAACTTTCTTGCACTGTATACAACATATGTATAGTACCTGCGAGTAAAATCGGATTGGATTTTCCAACGTGAATACTTTCCAAAAAGCATCTTATTGTGGCCCAAGTCATGAAATGCAAATTTGACTCACACCTGCAAAGAAGTGATGTTGAGAGTCTTCACAATTCTTTTGGACAAGTGCTTGCCACACTTATCTAACCACCTAACTTACACGAAAATGGACATCATGAGTAGAGAGAAGTAGGTAGTTTACTTGAAATTGTATTAAATTGTATTTTTTACATTCATATACCGTCATGGTTATTATACTGGCTTACATAGTTCTCCACTATCTGTCTCTGTCCATTTATTCAGTTGTTTGTTTCGTTATTTTTATTACTGTTTGAACCTGTTTCCTTCCTGTGATTGGCCACCCAGTTATATATAACGTAGCTACAATTGTATCTATTTTGGCTTTATGTTCATTTTGTGTGGGTTCTACTTGGTGTCTGTTACCCTTACATATCAACAGAGAATCTGCCTTGGAAATGTTTACCACTCTTCACTTCTGTGGGTTTTATGTTTATTTTGTGTGAGTTCTGTTTAGCGTTTGTTATCCTTACATATCAACAGGGAGTATGCCTAGGAAATATTAGCCACTCTTCATTATTGTGTTTTAAAATGAACATATAACTTTGAATAAATATTATTGTAAACATATGCACCAAAGCAGGAATACATTCTTGTCATATTATCCGTTGTTGACATGTATATTGGTCTGTATAAGTTCATGAAAAACGTCCTCCAATTAAAAGTATTAAAAGTGGGCAAGCCAACAAATTAACATGGAGAACTAAGTGAGAGTTGAGTCAAGGACTGGGCTTGGCTACAAGAGCCTGTGCACGAGTTCAGCCTTGAAAATATTTGGCATTTAAGTGATGCTCAAACTTCTAAAAAATGATAAAGTCTCTTCCAAAATAAAAAAGTGCATTTGTTTTTACATTGGAAAGCGTTTCACTTTATTACATCAGATTATATAACAGCATTGAACAGTATTTATTGAAAGTGATCTTTGAACTTCTTTTTTTATTTTTATTTTTAGGCATTTCAAAACAATGCTACAAATGTTACAAACAACAAGCCAGTTGCTGATCGATACATAATTGTCTATATATCCAGATACCACTTTAATTACAAATGTTATTCCATTCGTGCACGTTCCTCTGTAAATGAAGGGATGGAGATCCATCGCACTACAAAAAGCATCTGCTAAAACCCCAATGACAGTTTAAAATCCACTCCATCCCCCCTCCAGGCTGTGCACAAATAGTTAATCTAGGCAGCATACAAATTATGACCATTGTACATCAATCACCACCCCCAGGCTTCTTGTGCTTGTTTACAGAGCTATGGACAACTCCGCGTGTTTACATCTACTTTCTGGTGCCCACACTACAAAAGGCTCCCATATGTCCCTGGCCCTGGACGCTGAGGCATCAGTTCCCAAAAGGTAGTCAATTGCGAATGCCCAAATGTGACATCTCGGATCCAATCTTTCATAGAAGGAACCCCCTTACGCCCCCAGTGCATGGCCACTTGGAGTTTAGCAAACAAGAGTAACAAAGTGTGGAGTTTTCGGACTTAAACTGGCATAGCCTTCAATATCCCAACAAGCCCTGTAGGGGGTTGGGGTCATCAATTGTACCTGTTATCTGGTGGATCGTAGTGAATATGTTGAACCAGAATAACGACAGCCGTGGACAGCTCCATGGCGTATGTAAAAATGTAGCCGGAGCGAAACCACATCTCCAAAAGCCGTCATCATCTTTCAGTCCCATGGGATGTAAACTGGAAGGCGTTCTATAAAATCTATGCAGGTACTTAAAGTGTATTAAGCGAAATTTGTAGTTAGGTGACAGAGCTGTGAGTTGGCTACAACAGTAAGCCCATTGTTCTTCCGTGAATGGAATTTGCAGTTCTTCATTCGAAGCCTGGAATGTCCGTGGCTGTGTCAGGACGGCCGAGTTTTGCATGTGATTGTAGATTCGTGTAATTAGTCTGCGTTGCGAATCCGATTTGAGCACGTTCTCTAATGCAGGCAGGGTTGGCTGGGAGCTTGGAAAAGTGTCATGTAAAAACCGACACGTAGCCCGGAGTTTGTAATATACGAAAAGTTTGGAAAAAGACACATCCTGTCCTTCTGTGGAGACCGGTGGGGTCCTAAATGTTATGTTATGTTATGGGTTGTGCACCAGAGGTATTGACGGGGCATATAGGATAGGAATGTTGGCTCTATTCCCTAACTCATTCCACGCCCACCGCAGTGTTTCTACTGTGTCTATGCCGTCTCGGGGTCATTTGTAGGTCTGATATAATGCGACCTGCAGGGGGACAGGCGCTGCAGATCCGCCTCCTCAGCTACGTGAGGTTGAAAAGGAGTCGGGTGTACCCAGGGGTGAAGGAACTGAGCCTGAGCGCTCCACGCATACAATTGCATGTCCGGGGCTCCCAGGCCGCCCTGGCATAGGGGAAGTGTCAATAGCTCCCAAGAGATACGTGCCTGTCTGCCCACCCAGTCCAGCGATACAAGTAGGGATCGAAGAGATTTAAAAAAGGTTTGCGTGAGGGGAATAGGAATGTTTACGAATAAATAAAGTAATTTCGGCAGTACCACCATCTTGACCAATGCTGTTTTCCCAGCTAACGACAGCGGGAGCTTAGCCCACGCACTGACTTTTCTTTCCAGCCATGTTATGGCTCATCCATAGTTCATGTTCCATATGTCTTAAATATTTCTGCTGAGCCATATGCCCAAATATTTCACAGGTTCATCTGCCCATTGAAGAGGAAACTCGGTGGGAGCTGGGGTAGTGGCGTCTGTTGGGGAAAGATAACTGATCTGGTCCAATTAATGCAGATGCCAGAAAGGCCCCCAAATGTAATGAATTCCTGAAGAAGTGGAGCAAGGTTCGTTGCCGGATCAGTTACGTACAATGTAACGGCATCAGCATATAGTGAAATTAGAAGGCTCCTCGTGCTAAACCCAATCCCCCTGGCGGTGTGGTGCTGCCTAATACATGCTAACTGCTCCATCGCTATTGCGAAGAGCAGAGGGGACAGTGGGCATCCCTGCCTCGTATCTCGCTAGATGCCAAACGGGTGTGACAGCAAACCATTTACTCGGATCTGAGCATATGGCCGGGTATAGAGCAGACGGATCAAGCTTATAAACAGCGGACTGAACCCTATACAACTCAGAATTGCAAATAGATACGGCCATTCAAGCGTGTCGAAACACTTTTGTAGCGTTCAGAAAAACTGCGGCTGCTTGCAAATCAGGGTGTACATAGTACAGTACTGAAAAAAAGTTCCTGAGGTTATGTGATGTAGACCTCCCTGGATAAAGCCCAATTGATCTGGGTGAGCGATTAATGGAAGGAGGGGCTGTAACCGATTTGTGACCAGCGTCGCCAATATTTTCACATCCACATTTATTAATGACAATGGTCTATATGAGTCCAATTCATTCTCAGGCTTCCCGGGTTTCAACAATGTAATTATAATTGCCTTGCGCATTGACGGTGGTAAAATGCCCGAGGCCTGAGCCTTCTCATATAACGCTATTAAGTGTGGAGCCAACTCTTCCACATACGCCTTATAGAATGTATTGGTTAAACCGTCCGACCCAGGGGCCTTATCCAGTGGTAGGCTCTTGATGACCTGGGTGACATCCTCCACCGTGAAGGGGATGTCCATATATTCCCTATGCCCCTGACCCAACCAAAGTAGTTCTAGTGAGTCAATAAAGGGTAAAAGGCCCTCCAGACTAGAGTCCTGGGTAGTAGTGTATAGTTCAGAGTAGAAACTGGAAAATGTGGACCGTGGGGCACGAAGCATCGCCGCCAGAGTCCTCCCTGGCCTGTCCCCCTCCATGTATCTTCTGGCCTAGGCATGTTTCCCTAAATATTTCACTTCACCCTATGCCTCCTCCTCAAATTGCAGCAATTTCTCTTTTAAAAGGGCCATCGTTGTGGGATCACTAGAGGAATAGAATTGTGTTTCCAGCTCCTTCATCTGGTTTTCTAGAGTTACAAGCGTACCACGTATAGCCTTCAATACTCCATCCTGCCGGGCTATGCAATTACCCCTGATTACCATCTTAAAAGCCTCCCATAAAGAGGCCTCTGTGTCAACCAAACCAGCATTAAGGTTAAAATAGTCAGTGATATCCCCTCTGATTTCTTCCATAAAAGCATTGTCTAAAAGGGCAATCTGGTGGCAGCCGCCAAGTAAACATGCGTGGAATTGAGTTTGGGAGCATCAAGCGCAAGAGACAAGGTGCATGGTCCGACAGGGATCTAGGAAGATGAGAGACCATTCTGGTCCACGTGGCCAAATCTCGGGACACTAGCCAGAAGTCTAATCTTGACCACGCTCTATGGTGTCCAGAGATACACGTCCCTTCCTTGGCCAGTGGGTGACTGCGTCTCCAAATATCAACCAGATCTCCGTCTAAAATAATGGCACTCAATGCAGCGCTAGCTGAGGGGAGTAATACTCGAGATAGCCCTTTCCTTTCCAGATCGTCATTCAGAATTGCATTAAAGTCCCCAACCCAGGTAATGGTTTCACAATTTGTCGCCCTTACTTTGGCCCATATATCTTGGAAAAAGCTAGGAGAATCAATATTAGGACCATATACTTCAACTATCACAACTGGAATCCCGCCTAGAGTACCTAGTATTACGATGAATCTACCCTCTGAGTCAACTTGTAATTCGCCTTCCTTCCAGTCCAGATCCCGTCGGACCAACACAGCCACCCCCCTAGAGTAGTTTGAGTAAATGGATAAGTACACGGAGCCCCATCTACTGTGCGTCAGCCTGGGAGAGGGTGTAACATTTAGGTGCGTTTCCTGTAACACACATATATCTATGTGATGTCTTAGTTGATATGAATGGACAAGTCTTGATTTCCTACAATCATTCAGCCCTCGGATGTTCCATGTTAAAAAAATGTAACTTGTCATATGGTGGCCAACAGAGTATAGTGCAAAATTACAGTAGGAACAAAGCACATTACCATGGTCAGTGGTACCCAGTTGCGGTAGGCTAAACTGTATAGCAATGTACTGGCTAAAAACAGAACAACAAACCCCCCAACCCACCTCCCACTCCAACCCCCCAATCAGGTTGTAGAAGACCCATCCCAGCTGTTGGGAGCTCTCCCATGGGGGCGCAGTAACACCTGCATACACCCCTGCAGTCACAGGGTGGCCAAGAGAACTGCAGAGAGCCGTGCCTGCCTCACAAGAAGTTTAAGTGATACCAATACACCGTAACAAGCAGATCGGGAGCATAGTCGAGCCGCGAAGCCCAAAACAGTAAGAGACTTGCAGGCCCCAGCCCAACGCAGTGCACAGCGCAACATGCCATGCCTAGCACGCAAGAATTTTAAGTGACACTAAAACACCATAACAGGCACAGCTGGAACACAAAGAAGCTAAGAAACCAACACAATAAGAGTCTTACGGGCCCCAACCCAACTCAGTGCATAGCAAATTCGGCAATTGACGTATCTGAACTAGAACCACATCAGTCATTGTCACTCAGTTGGGCCTTGGATGAGTCCGCAGAATGGGGACCTTGTTTGGACTTCTTCCCATTAATGTGTTTTGCAAACTTTAAGGCGAACTGCGTCCGTGAAGAAATGTGCAGTTCCAGCGTGAGTAACTTTAAGCTTGGCGGGGTATAGTAGCGAATAGGGAATCTGAGCCTGCAGCAGGATTCGTTTGGCAGAGAGAAACTCATGTCTCGCTGACTGTACAGCAGGCGTGAAGTTTGGGTAGAATGAGATATTACCTTTGTGTGTGATAGTCCCCTTCTCTTGGGCCAAGCGCAGGATAAGATCGCGGTCTTGGTAGTTCAGAATCCTGGCCAGGATGGGTCTGGGTGGAGCTCCGACCGGGGGTTTGGGCCCCAAGACACGATGAGCTCGCTCCACAGCAAATACTGCAGATAAATTGGAATCAAAGAGCTCGTGGAGCAAATCTGCTATGTAGGTCTCCATCTTGGCGATGGCCGTCGTCTCCGGTATGCCAGTAATTCGCAGGTTATTGTGGCGAGACCTAGCCTCCAGATCCTTGTTCTTGGCACGAATGATGCCCATCACTTTGTCCACATGTAGTAACTGTTCCTTGGTCTCAACTTGAAACTCGTGGAAGTGAGAGGCCCGATTTTCAAGTACATCGAGACGGGTCTCGTGCGATCCCACCTGTGTTTTAACAGCATCCAGTGGGTAGTCAGCGCATTCAGCTAGGTGTCAATGTTCCGAAGGCTAGATCTCATCTCCAGCATCAAGGTGTGCAGATCCTCCCCACAGTCGTCCGTCTGTGACTCAGGCGGCCTCTCCGCGCTGATCTCTGGATGCGATTCCGTGAGCCTCGTGGTTCTCCTATTTTCAAAGTTCAGCTTCGGCTGTTTTGTGTCCTGCTTGCCCATGGTTCGACTCAGGTGCTGCAAATGTCCCCCACAAAGCTCTCAGACGTGACACGGTGCAGGCCCTCCCAGCGGAGCAGTTCAGCCTCTACTATGCTGCACCAGTGACACGTTTCCCTTTACACCATAGACATGAGAGGAACCAACAATCAACAGAGGCTTCACAGGGCTGTTTATGGTATAGTCTGTGGCCTAGCTGCCAGCCCCCCACCTGCCCAAGGCAGCCGTCTTGAACCAAAGGCCTCTAGAACATATATCGTTACGGAAGTGGGCCCCAGATAGTGAAAGACTGGTCACAGCAAAAATGAAGTACGTCACCTAGTACTGAGCCGCCTTCGTGCACCCCACTCTTGCGCTTGCCCTATGGTGCACACTGGAGATACCCAGGTCCGGCGGCCGGAAGGGTCATCAAAGAACCAGCTGGACACCCACACAGACTCTGGGTCATCGCTGCTCCCATCCACATCATGTCTCTGCCCCCTCAAGCATGTGCCTCCCTGCTGAGTCCAATGCAGCTTAGACCAATGCTATTTAGCGGGCCGGCACCTCACCTTTTTTTCTCTGGTGCTCTTCGCCAACTCCCGATAGCAGAACCGGCCGATTTGTCCCTTGTGCAGCACGCAGCCTCCTCCGCATGGAGCACCGTGGGCTAAATTATCAGTGCAGCCGCCACACACACCAGCATCCCCGATGTGCGCATCTGGGCTCTCCGCCGCCGGGGCTCACCGCTCGTCACCAGATCCAACTGTACAGACACAAAACGGCTCACTCGATTCTCTGCTTACCGGGCAACTCTTGGGAATGTTTTGTGCACAGCATGAGCTCTCCAGGCACGCGGATTAATGGAGGAACGATTCTGAGCCGGCAGAGGTCGCTCAGCTAGCGGCCATTTCGCAGCTCGGCAGACCATGCCCCGATCTTTGAACTTCAACTTGGAAACATTACTGCTGCCACCCCAGACAACATTTTAGAATTATAGAATATTAAATCAAATGCAAGAGGTTGTCGTATGAAACAAACACTGGACTTACATATTTAAAGGTCTGCTCCTATGTGATAATGAAGAAAAAAGGAGGCTTGATGAAATTACATTTTTGCCTAGGATCACACAATGTGCAAGCAGACTGCCGGGATTTAGCACAGGTTTTCTTGTTTCACATTGTGTAAATCAGTCACTAGTCTCCTGTGTTACATGAAAGGTTAATAGCTTTTCTTTGATTCTTGGGGTTGCATGACATTACCATGCCTGCCATTACCACACAGGTATTTACCATGCATGTAATACTGTGCTTTGATTTACACAACTTAACGCATTACATTGTGGACCTTTATCATACATATCTCTATATCTGTGTGTGTTTGTGTATGCACATATATACCTGAGGGTAGAGCATGGTGGCAGACAGAAGCCACATTTAAGCGCAAGTGGATCTAGGCTCAAGGGTCCAAGAATTACTTGAGATGAACCTTTGGCTCCAGGCTGGCTCGAGCTTTTAGGGACTCACCCACCTCTCTCTTCAATTATTTCTAGGTGGAGGAAGCCACTTATATGACCATGTGATGCATCAATGTGTACTGTGCTTCTTAAGATGCTCTTTATGTGATTTGTAAAGAATTTCAACTCTTTTCAACAAGCACTAAATGTGTATAAATCATAGTTGTAAGCAGATGAAGGGGCCCATCTTGCATAGAAATATCACTTGCCCTAACCAGCAGTAAATCTCAAGCAAAGAAGCATCACGTAAACAAATCGCCCTCCTCAAGGGCAGTAAAAAATGGCTTTGAGTATAAACTCATAGGTAAATGACCCATCGCTCCTGAGTTTTGACAGCCACAAAGCACATGAGTAGATGAGTGGCTGTGGGGTCATTTCTTGGCAGATGCTTGTCCTGTGCTGGGCTAACACCCCAGCAGGTATCAGACAGACCTCTTGTTGCCACTTGAAGCACTGGCCAAGTCTGATGTTACTCTGGGAAGAGTTTCTTCCTCCACCACTTGCATGGTAATCTCAAAGGGTGTCATACTGAGGGTGCAGACCACAGGGCAATGATTGAAGTGCCATCCTAAGATCTTAAAAAAAGACCACATTATCCTCATTGAACTGCTTCACATCATGGTCACCTGCTACAATGTCAAGGCACCTCCATTTGTTCAACCACCAAATCCCTCTCCGTATATCTCCGTATATAACTAACAAAAACAGCCCAAATGTTTGACCCCCTCGTAGGGAAAGTATTGAATCCTTATGTGAATTTGTGAGAGCACATCTTTATCAGATTTCCAATTCTCTCATATGGTCTTCATTCATGGTGTGCTCCGTCTGAGTGGAGCCTTACGCAGCAATAGAACCAAACAAGCCGGAACTTCACAGCCCATACCTTTTAGATCCTCCCAATGTCTTGCACTGGAAGCAGCAGCATGACAATGTGAACCTTTTCATATTGGCTTAGTTGTTTGTGAGCTCTCCAAGTCATTGTGCTGCCTGGATTGTCATCAAACTTTCTATGTTTACCTCCCACCTGCATGTTGGCGGCAGAACCATAAGGGGAAGAGGAGTTGACCTAACGGCTAGGGCAGTCGACCTCAGAGCTGGGGAACCAGGTTTGAGTCTCGGCTGCGATGCACAACATCCGGTGATTCTGGGCAAATCACTTAATCTCCCCGTGCCTACCAAAATTGAATGTGCCCTCATGTAACGCAACTGGTGCTCGTGTAAAGCGCTCTGATACCCGATACCTTCGGGTCAAGTTTGCGCTATATAAAACTCCGTAAAATAAAATTTTAAAAAACACATCACACCTTCTCAGTTGTATGTATATTTTGTTGTATAAAACTGCCAGACTTAATATTCCATTTTTTGTCAAGTTGGCCATGAATATGATGCAGAGGAAGCTTAAATAGATGAGGTATTTAGTCGGTCCAATAAATACCTCCTATTCCTAGTTTTAACTTACAAATAAGCATTAACTTGTGGAATATGGTGCCTACCTACCAAATTCTATATGTGTCTCTAACTTACAACATTTCCCCCTGCAAGTTTAGTCAGGGCGTCCTGCCAAAACTGATGTGCGCTAAACGACAGAGCTGCTGCGTTTATCACACCATGCAGTTACCGCTTGCAGAATACCCTACAGTGGTTGGAATTCTGATCACTGAGCAAACAGGAGTTTGTGCGAAACCTCAGAAACCTGGCCTACATGTGAATGCTGAAGACACACAAGTGATGGACAGAATGCAGAACAAATCAAAACATTCACCTCCAGTCAAGAGATCTGGGTTAAATCCATCGTTCTTTTGCTCACAATGCCACTCTACTTCAGACCCAGCCATATGCAAATCAGTCTTGCCCATGTGAATGCTATAAGCCCTTTACATTTATAGCCAATATAAAATGACTAAGTTGAAAATCTAATACATTTCATCATGACTTACTACTTCACTTGAAGAGCCTATCCAAGAAAGGTTTAGGCACACATCGGTGCATGCTGGGCTGAGTGACAGGGCACCCGCTTTTGAGTCTTTGTTGAGATGTAGAGGTGAGAAAGAAGCATGTATACCATAGGATATTAATGAAACTGTGACAGCACAAGCACTTTATGTCATACATTTACAGTGAGAAACGATCCTATCTTGCTACAGAGACATGTTGGTCTAAACTAGAATTGTATCGCTCCTTTTGAATGTCATTCCCCGTTTAAAATGTGACTGTGCCTTACAAAAAATTACATTATAGAACTGTGTATACAGTGAAGATTGAAACATCTGAATAGATTTTACAATTCCTTATAGCCTTTAATATGCCCATTGCACCACAGTATATATATATATATTTAAACTACTGACATTGTTTTGCACTCCTTTTTTAAGAGCATAGCAAATTGCGAGTCGCAAATAAGGAATAGCTTCCCATTCATTCCTATGGGCCTACAGGTCCATACAGGCCCATAGGAATGAACGGGAAATCGCTAGCTAGCGCAATTTGCGAGTACCAATAGGTACTCGCAAATTGCGCAAGCCATTTCAGGGTGCAAGGGTGTCAAAAGGACACCCTGTTGCACCCCTGGAATTGACCTTTGCACATATGTTGCATGTGTGTGCAACATGAAACTTTGAAAAATGCACAAAACTGCATTTTACAAAGGTTTTGCAAATTACCATGAAGTTCAACTTCATGGTAATTTGCGCCCCCTATTAGCGAAATCGCTAATTTTGTTACTTTAATGCATTGCATTTAAGGAATCTCAATTTGCGATTCCTTAAATGCAATCGCAATTTAAGCAATCACAATTTAGAGATTACTGAAATTGTGATTTTTGCATTTGGGATGATGCATCCCAAATGCAAAAATACCGGTCACAAAGGGGCAGATTCTGAAAATCTGCCCATTTGCGACCAGTTTTTCTTTTGATGCATGTGCCTGATGGTGTTTAAAGTGTCATGTGCAAAATTATATTATAACTTAGCGAAAAACGAATCCTACCTTTATCTCCTCGATAAATGAGTGGAAGAAAACAATTTCCAACAGATTTTTCTAAATATTTTAAGAAGGCAACAGCTTCAAGATGTGTGTGTGTACGTGTGTGTGTGTATGCAAAAGTGTGCACGAGTGTGTGCACTGTGTGTGTATGCACAAGTGTGCATGAGTGTGTGCACTCGTGCACATGTGAATGCATGCGTTTGTGACATTACCATGCAAAGACGTTAGTAATAACAATTATGACGGTGTTTTGTTCTTTTTGAAATTAAATCCCTAAGGCTCCAATATGTGCCTTGATTTGTATTAAACAAAAGTGCAGGGGGGCACTTTTTCTTGTGAGCTCAGCATCGGCTGCCTGATGCCGGGTTTGCCCGATACCAAAACTTTCTTTCTTGATTACATCTCATGTCTATTTGATTCCACCACTCTACACTTTCTGCCTCTTCAGCTCACTCTTACTTGTTCCTTTTCACATTTTTTCTCCTTTTCTTTATGTTTTCCCATCTCACATGCCTTTCGTTCTCCCTTAATTACCCTTCCCTTTCATGGCTCCTGATAACAATCGTCACACCATCACTATCTTGGTTAGATTTTCCCTAAGTTAGTTTGTGTAGTGCCCTAGTATCAGTGTGAAATTATCATCAGTAAATACCAAAATTCTAAATAAAGTAAAGCATCTTGCAAGGTTCCTCTGTCGATCAATATATCTGCTGCAGAGACCTCTGTGATACTGAATTCAGCATGTTTCTTAACCTCAGACTTGGGTTATTATTCTTATGTGGAGGGCCGGACTGGCCTTAGCGGGCACCGGACGTTTCCCCGGTGGGCTGCCAAAGTGGTGGCCAGTTTTGGGCCCCTGGGGGCGTTTTTGTTACCGGGGCCGGCAATATCGGCGGGCTGTAACTAAATCGGCCAAAACCAGCCCTAGCAAACAGCTCGCATCACCTCCCCAGCACCCCCAGTGGGGCCGGACGAGCAGTTTGCCTCGGCCGGTTTCGGTTCTTAGTCCGGCCCTGCTTACGTAGGTAAGTAAGGTGAGGTTGGGGCAACACAGAACAAAGGGCCTGATGTATATCTTGGTGTAGAGGCTAAGACTATGGCATGCCTGCTCAATTTAAATGCTTGCGGGACCATAGTTTGAGGACAACGGAGACTACTCCTTCAGACCGTTAGAGGTTTGGCTACAAGTCTGACCACCTAATTTAGATAGTTGGACATGCCCAACAATGGCAAGAAAAACATGGCAGTAAGGGTCATTGAAAGTGTTCAATATACCTGTGCCAAGAGAGAAAACTCCCATGGCGAGGGGGGCATTGGTCTTTTATTATTAAAAAGAAAATCCCACTTTAGGATTTTCTTTTGAAAGTAAAAAAAATCTTTGTAGGTTTGCCATATGGCTCCGTCATGTAACAATACATTGACCCTGCAGTGCTGGTGGCTTCTGCCAATTTTTTTAACGCAGATGTATATAGCGCAAACTCGACCCGAAGGTAATGGAGCGCTTTATATGAGCACCGGTTACGTTACACAAGGACACATTCAGGCACAGGAAGATTAAACTATTTGCCCAGAATCACAGGATGTCGACGCAACCCAGAGGCTCGAACCTTGGTTTCCAGCTCCAAAGTTGGCAATCTAGCCATCAGGCCACATCCTCTCCCCAATGCTAAAAATGTCTGCTGGGCCAGTGGACATTTCAAATTTGGTGGTCAGCACCTCCGTCTGGTCAGTTACTCCATTGCCCTGGATAGACAGTGGGCCGATCGCCAAAAAATAAATCAGGGCAAAGTGAGTTGGCTGACGCCGTTTGGCCAAAGATTAGGTCCAGGATAAATGATGCTAATCTTGTGAAATTCTCTACTTTCACGTTATGTGAATTTCTCAAACGTTTTAAAGATTTAAAAACCCCAAATCTCTTGTGGTTGGGCCTGTAGGAGACTGGTGTGAGCAGAAAATATCTTGCAAGAACAGTTAGACGGCAGCTGAGAATTAATGTTTCCTCGAACCAGTCTCTAAAGGGCTTCTCGCATTGACTGGGAGGTGCCTTTACATTAATTTTTCACACATGAAACTGGCAAGTACATTTGCATGAAATTTCACATTAAAAAAATTGCTAAATATTGCAATTTGACTGACCCACCTCAACCCAGCATGCTAATACTACTGTCAATAGTTTACGCAGGTTGCACGTGGAGAGGGTGGGTAAATCATGGGCTATGGTAAGGGCTGCAGAGTAATATAATATTAACAGATGATAGGGATGCATGAGTGCTGTATGCTTCAGCAATCTTGCAAGTTTCCACAAAGTTGTCAGCATTTATCAAAAAACAGACTTATTGTGCTTCTCTTGACAGGGCCAGCAATGATCAGAAGGCATTCTATATTTGGATTAGAAGACTACCGGGATTTCTTAGCAGGTCTGCCATTATTTTATTGGGACAGCAGGAGCGCTTATCAGCAGAGCTGCCAGACTTTAAACAGGGCCATAGGAATTATATGATACTCCAGGTGCAGAATTTTCCACATGATTATGGATTTGCCATATTTGAGGCGTAATTAGCCATCTGCTGCATAATGCACAGGTTTCACCAAAATAAAGCTCAAACAGCTCAAAGGTTACTAATAGAGTCACACTTTTTAGTGCGCAGAGGCAGACACTATGGGAAAATTAGCTGGTTACTTACCTTTCATTTGCAGATTCAGGGGTTACACTGGTACTGATAAAGTGCAGATTTGCTCCAACAGTATACATAGTTGTAAAAAATGCCAAAATAATGATGCAATACTGCTTCAGGTAGTGCTGCATTATGCCATATAATTTGTCATTTTTCCTGCATAATTTTGTCATCCCCGCAGCATAATTTAGTCTTCCTTTCCCACTTAATTCCAGGGCCCTGAATTTAATTAACAATTTTGGCATAGCTCAACCAAGATGCGCTATTTTAAGTGATTTAATGTTGCCAATTCATAGCAAGGATGGTATACTTTTCATACAATAGAACAGGACATTTTAGCCATGGTACTACTGGCATGACTGCTATACATTTAATGCAAAGTGACAGATTGCCCTCATCACCAATAACTAAGTTGTACTTGCATACTGCTGTAGCCCTCCCTTCGTCTAATATAGTGCTCTGTTGCATTTACTTACAGCTTTCTACATACATATATTAATTTCAATACTATGAGTAGAGCAGTAAAGACAATTCCTGCATAAGGTTTCGATGCTGTTAATAAAGAAATAAATACACGTCTGGGGTGGCCCTATGCAAATGAGGGAATGCCTTTGCCCCTGAGCTTGTACCGGGTGCACGATCAAACAAGATGTCGGGAGGTGCACTATATGGAAGGAGCGCTCTCAGTGAGTGCGGTCCCTGCGGGTGCCCTTGAGGGAAGCCACAGAGGACACGGATGCATTGTTCCCAGCTGAGGCTCGAGATTGGGCCAGCACTGGGAGCAGTACTTTTTGTAATTGGACACACAATGCTGGTGTGCACCCAGTGCATGCACTGCAAGGTGCAAATGCAAGCACGCTTCCTGTGTGCAACAGGGCCCCAGTTTTTCTTCTTTGTCTACTTAAATTACTTGCTTTTTGTCAAGATAATAAGGTGTTGCTAAAGGATGCAAGTGGACTGTTTGCAACCTTTCGATACTTGAACTAACTGGTTAGCAGACAAGATGCACACCTAATGTTCAGGCGAACTGGCTGCATCCATTCGGGGATTAACTGATCGGATTAGTTTACCTGCCTCTCTAAATCTTTAAGACAGACATGACATTGTAGATCAATCAGCCTGTATGTCTGGAGCAGACACTTGCTTCCACAGTGATTGCCACGCCATTGACCTGCAATGGAAGGGGTTTAGCACGCGAACCGCCTA
Organism: Triturus cristatus; assembly: GCF_964204655.1. Classification (NCBI taxonomy): domain Eukaryota; kingdom Metazoa; phylum Chordata; class Amphibia; order Caudata; family Salamandridae; genus Triturus; species Triturus cristatus. The sequence goes on along the minus strand of NC_140588.1, from coordinate 310,482,024 downwards.
CATAACTAGAGTGTTAGAAAAGCACCAGCTCAAACAATTGCAGCAATTCTCGTTTTCAGTGAAAGAAGGAAGAGTAAATCTAGTTTGATTCGAATAAAAATAGTCATTTCTGCATTACTCATGGTTTACTTTCCAATTAAAACACAGACTTATTATTTGTATACATTCAATAAATGGCATTGAAAGGCGCATTACAGATTAATAGTGAAACGCTGTAAAAGTAAGGAATTACATTATTCTGAATATGGAAATAAATGTTAATCGCTGTTAAAACATCAAAATGTGACTACATTGTGGACAAGCAGGTACAATGCTAAGACGGCTGCTCAAACCATCATGCGCAGTGAAGGGAGCGCACTACCACTCCCCTCAGTGCTGTCACCCCCACTGACCCGCCCCCAAGGCACAGCAGGAAAGGAGAAATAAAACAAGTGCCGTTTTTTTCTCCTTTCCTGACGTTTTTTGGGGGCGACGCTCCTCCGCCATAGTGGAGGAGCCGGCGCTGGTAATAAACCAAGCTGTCCCATCATAAGTCATAAAATACTATTTTCATCTAGTTCCCATCTGTTGAACAAATATTACATAAAAGATGCAAAAGGTCATGGCTACAACCCTCCACAACAAAACAAGCACCTTGGCATGTGCACATTTGTGAAGCAAAAGAAGTGGATGAGACTAGAGCTCTTGTAGGGGCATATTATCAAGGGCCTTATCTCTGCTTTTTTGGCTTCAAAAGCCCAAAAAGCAGAGATAAAACTTTCGCCCTATTTATAAGGCGGTGCTAACATGTATTGGCGCATGTTAGCAGCCGTTTTCCCGAGGCCTCGCTTCACATCTCTAATGAGATGCAAAGTAGACGTTTCCTCCCAGAACAACACGGGAATCATCGCCAACTGCACTTCTCCCTATTGTCAAGCTGGCTCAGGATACCAATACCGACATGAAAATCCGCGCTAACCGCAGATTTCGCCGTATGCTAACGTCTGCAAAAATCCAGACTTAGCTATACATATAATGGGAGGTGGATTCTATGGATCCACATCTTCCTATCATCAAGGTTTTCCCTATCGCTGCAGGAATATCGCTGGATTTTCAGCTATATTCCTACATTTCGCCGCTATTGCTGGAATATTTATCGCCTTGTCGAAACGCGTTGTTAATAATGTGCTAACCGGGCGATAAATTCCAGCGATAGACCGCGATAAATGTAATAGCGCTAAGCGCGCTTCGCGATGTTTATCGCCGTTTGTAGTTAATATGCCCCGTTAAGATATTACAGCCTGTGATTCTGCTTTCTGGATTTGCTGAATGCATAGTGACTCTTACTTTCAACATCCTTCACTTCCTGTCTCTTTATCTCTTGTTGCAGGTTGCCCCTTTCTTTGTATTCCTCAATCTTTTCCCTTTTTCTGCCTTTCTCTCTCTTGCTGTGGGTCAAAGAATAATGATGAAACATAAGTTCTGGTTACCAAAATTGAGTGCCAGTGCTGACCACTTGCACACATTAAGCGCTGATATAAACCAAAAACCAGATAAAAACTAGGCATGCTGCTGTGCCTGTCAAGTTACTTTATCTTGAGGGTCAGGATTCAACCACAGACTGAGAGCATGAAAGCTAGGTCTCAAACTCAATGCTGGCTATGTGCTAAGTATTCGGAAGCCATGCAATACGTTGCCTTCTAATATATTGTCCAGACCACAAAGGATTTCTTCTAGAATGTCAGATGTAACACATTTATACTGTGTTGTCTACTAACTACCCCCACCAACCTTGTGTTGTACAAGCAATTAGACCTTAGTGCTCTAATTAACACGGAGTAATAGACACTTGGAAATAATTGGATTCCTGTAGAAAGGAAGGAACAACAGCCAAAAAGGTTCTTAGACACTATGGGCCTCATGTAGGTAGCCCAATACCGGTCGGTAACGGCCGATTTTCGGTAAATATACCGTTACCGACCGGTATTTAGGCTTTTGCTATGTAGGGGGATAATTTCTGTATTCGGTAATTTACCGAATCGGTAAAATTACCGAATCGGTAATTTTACCGATTCGGTAAATACCGAATACAGAAATGAGATGTAGGGGGGCTGTGTGGTGGGTGTGGGGATTCGTTATTTACCACCAACTAATAGTTGGTGGTAAATGATGAATAGGTGTGAAAATGCATTTTTGTGCACTGTGAAGTGTGCAATGTGGCAGACATACATGCCCCTAGGGCATGTATGTGCGCCACATGTGCACACATGGACGAATCAGGGATGCAACAGGGTGTCAATGTGACACCCTGCCACCCTTGAATGTGCTCCCCCCATTACCGAATCGGTATTTACCGATTCGGTAATGAGGCATACCTTCCCATTGATTCAATCAATGGGAAGGTATGCCTCATTACCGAATCGGTAAATACCGATTTGGTAATTACCGAATTTCTCCGATTCGGTAACGTTTACCGAATTATTACCTACATACACTTTACCGATTCTTAAATACCGAATCGGTAAAATTCGGTATTTAAGACTCGGTAAAGTGTATGCCACCTACATATGGCTCTATATGTTGAAATTTGAAATACTTGCAGAAGCCAAGATACTCCATATTTGCATGATTGTATATTGCATTGAAACAGTACCAAAATGCAGCCTTGCAACTTCAGTGTGGGGCTGTCTTCTAAAGAAGGAGTTGTGTGTAAGATGGAAGTGATGCAAAGTACATGTCACATCAAAACAAATTGGAAAAGACTAGATAGAAATGTATAGGTTTCATAGTTAATTTTTCTTATAATTTTACATTAGAATATATTTTCAATACACTCAGGGGCTATTTTATCATCACTCGCAGCAGTGCGAAGTCATTATAAATAACACAAATTTGTGAAAAGTGTTGATGCACTATTTACTGCCCATCACAAATCTGCACTGGAAAGTAGCCTACAGAGTACTGCAATTAGCACTTTGTGCTACTTTGCTTCAAAAGGTCATCCAATGGGTCATACATGAACGTTTCCCCACTACCACCCTTGGTTTCAGAAGCAAAGCCCTATCTAATAACATTCGTAGGCCGGGCTCTGCACCAACAAATAACGCCTTCTTGAGTCAGGTCTTATATTTGAGAAATCTTCAAATTTTTCCAAGGTTTTCAAACACTATGGGCCTTATTACGATGTCGGACAGACTCACATCCACCCAACACTGTTGCGGATTCAGGATGCACCGACCTCCAGTCAGCGGTCCCAACCGCAGCATTACAATGTGACTGCACATGGTGCATTCAGATACTCCCATTTCTCTCTGGGAACTTGTGCTGTGGCCATAAACCGCCGTAGCACACGCTCCCATAGAGAAACGGAAGAATCTGTTCATCCCTGCATCGCGTGACTCAAGGTGCCTGCCTCACAGTGCAAGGATTAAGAGGGGGGCACCAGGCGTGCCCCCTCAGCTCCAAACAGAGGCCCCAAGGTGAAGGGGGCCCTGCCAGCGGCCCCAAAGGCACTTTTCGACAGGCAGAAACGCCATCCATAGGGATTAGGGTCGGGCCTCCAACTTGCCGACGGACTCATTGAGCCCGTCTGAATCCAGCTGGAATGACTGGCCCGTTTCACTTTCGACCACCTGCATTGTAATGTAGCATTCGAAAGGGAAACCCGCAATGAGACTCCGAGAGCCTCCGACCGCAGGTCGGAGGCCTTCCAAGTTTCATCGTAATGAGGCCCTATATGTATTCTGCACTGAACAGAATACTTCCAATGTGGGAATCGTTCTAAACTTTGTCTAGGTATAGTATTTTGTACCAGGGGGCTAACTTTCCAGTACAAGGCTTACATCAGACAGCACACACACACACCTTCACACTACCTTCACACTATGGTGTATAGGTATGCGCATGGTGTTAGGCAGCCTAATTGTGCAGGCATGTTCGGCAGTACAATATTTTTGTAGATAAGGGCCTGCAAAGCCCTCTCCCCTATCGCAATGCAGTGCAGCAACTTGCTGCCTTGCACACAAAGGGGCATATCAACAACAACCGGCGATAATTATCGCTAAGCGCACTTAGCGCTAGGATAATTATCGCCGGCTAGCGTTGATTTTTTCCGCTGAGATAGCGTGCTATTAGCAACGCTTATCTCAATAGCGATAAAAATCCTCACGCTAAGTGGCTAACGTGAGATTATCAATGGAAACCCAGCGATAATCTCACGTTATCTTGTTGATAGGGACAGACAAACTTAGCCATGATATCCTCCTTCCATAGGATATCATGGCTAAATCAGAAAAATATCAGACGTAAAAAAGCAGCGTTAACCGCGGTTAGCGCTGCTTTTTGTGTCTCTAACAGGGTTAGCGATATTCTTTTTTTTTTTTTTTGAAACCGTTTATTGCAATCTCAAATATATACAAGTATGGGCCTACAACCTTCCGGCCGGCCGCTAGAATGAAAGGAGCATACGATATACATGCAAAAAGGCACTTGGCGTTGCAAAGAAGGTAAATCAGTAGGTATCCACGGCGTGGGCCACATGACTCTAAGCCCACAGTACGGTTTCATTTTATACAAACAACATAAAAACCACACCCGCAAGGCAACCCGCAATCGAAAGTAATAACACGTGCTCCTCAAATGGGGGACCCCAACCATCCACAAGAACCTAAAGAGGGGAAGGGGAACAAATCAAGGACCGGGGGAACCCTGTGCCCGGGGCCGGGGGTCAACTAGGGGGACGGGGCTGGTGAGGCAGCAGGCAGCAGTGGTGGCTCGCAGATACCCCCGCGGTAGGCGTTCCAGGGGCCCCATACCTTCACCCACGCCCCAGGCTTACCCCTCGCCACATACACCACCTTTTCTCGGAACATGCACCAGTCCATGTGCTCTTTCCAGGCCGACACCGCCGGGAGCCTCTGGGATCCCCACAATTGAGCAATGTCACGCTTAGCTATCATATATCCCAGAGTCACCCATCGCGTCTGCGGAACCGAGTAATCAGTTGGTTCCCACACATTCAGCAAGCATCTCCGCGCCTCAGGCAACAACGCGACATGCGTAACCACTCGCAGGACCTCATGCACACCGCGCCAGAATCGCTCCACCCTCGGGCATTCCCACAGAATATGCAAAAAGGTCGCCAAAGCACCACACCCACGCTTACACAACCCATCCTCAGCATAACCCATACGCAGAAGCCTTGGCCCCGTCATGTAAACCCGGTGGAGTATCTTAAGCTGGACGAAGCGAAGGCGAGCCGGTATGGCCACCTCCTTCGGAGAGGCCACCGCGGAAATCCAGTCCTCGTCGTCCAACTCCAGCCCGTCGGCAACCCAAGCCTCGCGGAGGCCAGTCAGCAAGCCCGAGCGGTCATTAATCAGTTTCTTGTAGATGAGGGAGATCGTGCTGTCCGGAACGTGGCCATCTAGCACTCTATCCTCCAGGGGGGAGGACTCCGGGATGGAGGCGACGTCTGGAAAGACGGAGCCCAGTGCGTGACGGACCTGCAAGTACCGAAAGTATTCACTGCCGTGCAGTTGAAACTCCGTCTGCAATGTCTCGAATGTTTTAAATCCCCCCCTCGTCCAGAGATCCCCCACTTTACTGATGCCTATCGTGTCCCACCTCTCGAAGCCCTTCGAGGTCCACAGGGAGCCCAACCTCTCAGGCGCATACAACGGTGACGCCCGGGTCAAACGGTCCTTCCATCCCATAGCTGCATTAGCCGCGTGCCATACTCGCACCATGACACGCGTAGGTCCCGTCAAGCGGGGATCAGGCGCGCCAGAATAGAGCGCTCGATTGTAGTCGCCACCGGGCAGAAGCATCTTGTCCATTTCAAATGCCGGGTTTAAGGCGGGCCCATAGAGGCCGTGATTAATTGCAGCTAACTGGGAGGCCCAGTAATACCGCTTAATATCCGGGAGGGCAATCCCCCCATCGTACCACGGGAGCGTCAACTTCGCCAGGGCTATACGCGGCCTCCCGTCCCAGAACAAGCGGCGCTGTAGACTCTCCACCTCACGAAAGTAGCGCGCCGGGACTAGGTCCATAGTGTTCTGGAGAGCGTACAGGAAGCGTGGCAACGACATCATCTTGAACAATGCCGCCCGGCCGAGCGGCGAAAGCGGCAGGCGCCTCCTTCAAGCGCTGGAGGGGGGGCAGCAAATTCCGCTCGTAGCGGGCCTCTGGGTCGAGTGTAATATAGACACCCAGGTACCGAAACCCCTGAGAGGCAATCTGGATCGGACAGCCCCGCGGAAGGATGGGAGCCTCCCCGGAAAGCACATAGACACATGATTTAGCCCAGTTGATGACAAGGCCTGAGTTACGGCCGAAGGAGCGCAGAACATCAACCAGGACAATCAGTGATTTGCGCGGGGAGGCGAGGTACAAAAGGATATCGTCAGCGTAGAGGGACACGCGGTCCTCATACTCGGGGGTCCAACGGAGACCACGGATGGAAGGGTGCCACCGCAGCCACTCCGCCAGGGGTTCCAAGGCCAGTGCAAACAGGAGCGGCGACAAGGGGCAACCCTGTTGCGTGCCCCGTCCCAGCGCGAATGGGGCCGAGACTCGTCCATTCACCACCACCTGCGCCAATGGGCCCGAATACAACAATTTGACCCAGCTGATGAATCCCGGTCCAAATCCAAACTTCGCCAGCATCGCCCAGATGTATGGCCATTCGAGCGTGTCAAACGCCATGGTGGCGTCCAAGGACGCCAAGATGGCCGGCTCCCGCACAAACGGGACACGCGCGAGCACCCCGTGCAAGCGCCGCAGATTAAGAGCCGTGTTGCGATGGGGAATAAAGCCGGACTGGTCTTGGTGGACCAAGTCGCCCACCACGCCGACCAGCCGGCTGGCAAGCACCTTGGCGAGGATTTTAGGCTCCGCATTTAAGAGCGAGATAGGCCGATAGGATGTAACCCGGTCTCGGGGTCTCCCCTCCTTGTGGATCACCACGATTGTAGCCAGACGCTGGTCCGGCGGGAGGGAGCCCCGCGAGTGGGCCGCAAGGAACATCGCGCGGAGGTGAGGTGCCAGTACATCCGGTCGCAGCTTGTACAACTCGATAGGGATGCCGTTCGGGCCCATGGCCTTGCCAGATGCGACCGAGCGTATGGCGAGGGCAATTTCGTCGGAGGTGGGAGCGGCATCCAGCGACTCCCTGTCCTCCACCGAAAGGGAGGGCAGTGCGATATCTCTAAGCAGGGCATGAGACTCCTCCTCCGAGCAGGGAGAAATCGGGGAATAGACCTCGCGGAAATAATTCGCGAAGCAAGAGACAATGTCTTCTGGCTCGGTGACACATACACCATCCATCCTCTCAATCAGCGGAACCACACGACTCGCCCTCTCCTTTTTGTCCAACCACGCAATCAGTTTACCAGCCTTGTCACCCACATCATACAGTCGCCCCTGTTGCTCTCTACTGAGGCCCCTGGCCGCCTCCGTGACGAGGGCCCTGTAGGCCGCCTGCTTAAGGTGTAAAACATGTAGTGCGGCATCCGTTACCCCACTCCCCAGATCACCCTCTAATTCAGTGATTTCGGCCTCCACCCGGGTCACCTCCTCCTGCTTGCGCCTCCGGGCATGAGAGATAAAGGAGAGGGCCTCTCCTCTAAGAACTGTCTTGAAGGCCTCCCACAGGGAGATAGCCGAAGGGACAGACCCCACATTTTCCTCAAAATACCGCTGCAAGGATTTAATCAATTCAGCACGAATAGTGGGATCGCGCAGGTACCAGGCATTGATCGGAGCTACCCTGCCCTCCCCCCTCGGGAAGACATCAAAGTGCAACAGGAGCGGGGAATGATCTGAAATACCCCGCGCCAAATGGCGCACCTCTCCTACTCTCCCAGCATATGCCGCAGGGACAAGGACATGATCAAGCCGCGAGAGGCTACCATGGGCACCCGAATGGAAGGTGTACTGCAGCTGCGTGGGGTGTTTTAAACGCCAGCAGTCCACCAACCCCAGCGTGTCTAGGAGGCCGGACAGCCACGCCTGTGCCCGGGGGAGGTCCCTGGGGGGGTAACGATCCATAGTCCCAGAAGCCACCGCATTGAAGTCCCCCCCAACCACCAGAAGCCCCCCCGGAAGGTCGAGGAGGAGGCGCCCCAGGTCCGCAAAAGTGGTAGACTGTAGCCCCGGTGGGACGTACACTGATACAAAAACAACAACTTTACCCTCCATTCTCCCCACCAAGACAGTGTAGCGTCCTCTCTCATCATGGCGCACCTCGTCTATTTCCAGCGGGAGCGAGTTCTTGACCATGATACCCACCCCCCGCGAGCCCGACGTGAAGCCCGAGTGGGCCACCAAACGATATCCACGCCGATTCATGGCACAAAAAGAATTACCAATAAGGTGTGTCTCCTGCAGAAAGACCACATCTGGCGAAATTCGTTTCAGATACTGCAGGACCACACCTCGCTTAATCCTATCCCCCAGTCCATTAACGTTCCAAGACAACAAAGTCAGGTCCCTACCCCCCATCCCATACGGAAGCCATCATTCGTCCCCCCGAGAGCACCTCAAAAACACCAATACAGTAAAGGGTTTGCCTTGCGGTAAAAACGAACAACATCCCACCCCAACCCACCCGTCCCAACAGAACTCCCCCCTCCCTGCACCCCTGCATGAGCCCAGACAGCCCCCCCAAAGTGCAGTGTGCCTGTCGCCCCATAGAAGATAAGACTAACTAAACCCCCAGAGGAGGAGGGAGAGCCTCCAAGAGACCCCGTGCGACCTCCACAGGAGGGGAACTTACACGAGCAGTCAATGGTGACGATAATATTGTCCAGAGCGAGGTCCACTATTAGTCCCTCAGGCCTGATCCGGCGAGCCCTCCCCGCCAACCGCGCCCCCCCCACCCCCCCGGTCCCGATCCCCGGGCAAAGTGTCCAACCAGTCCCCGGCCGCCTCGGGACGATCAAAAAAGTGCGTGCGGCCATCCACCTCCACCCTCAGCTTAGCTGGAAAAAGCATCGCATACTTGAGGTTCAGGTCCCGTAGGCGACGCTTGACTCCGAGAAAACTCAGTCTCTGCTTTTGGACCGCCGGAGTAAAGTCAGGATAGAAGTTTACATCCATATTGTCAAGTTTGACCGGTCCTTGTAGCCTAGAGGTCTGCAGGATAGCGTCTCTGTCCCGAAAGTTAAAAAACCGGGCAATGAGAGGCCTCGGAGGGGCTCCGGCCTTAGGTCTTCCTCCAGGGACCCTGTGGGCACGTTCCACCGCAAAAAGTTTACTCAACCCCCGGGGCTGAAGATGGGTGAGAATCAAGTCCTCCACAAACAGATCCGCCGCCTCCTCCTCACGTCCCTCCGGCACCCCGATAATGCGGACATTGTTCCTCCGGGCCCGACCCTCGGAATCCTCCAGTCGACGATCCATCAGGGCGCTCGCCTGGCCAAGCCGGCGTACCTCCTTTTGGAGGGCCGCCACGTCCGTTGTGAGGCCCGTGGTAGTGTGGGCCAAGGAATCGACCCGGTCATTCGTTTTGGACAGGTCCGCCCTCACCAGGCCCACATCCACGAGGACCGAGTCAATCTTCTGCGCCAGTGTGTCAAAGCGCTGGTCAACCGAAGCCTTCATCTCGGCGATGGCGCCCATGACATCTCGGAGGGTCAGATCCGCGGGCGGAGCTGGAGCATCGGTCAGGCCCGCAGGGGACCCACGCGGCGCCTCTGGCGATCCCTTCGCCCGGTCGCCATCTTGCTTTGTGGACATGGTGGCAGTCCCCAAATCGTGCCAATCGCCTCAAAAAGGGCCGACAAGCCAGTTCACGGGCTCCTGGGGGGGGGGCGACCACAGTTCCGCAGGACGGATTACAGCCGGCGGGCCGGCAGGGCACCCCAACGAAACCACACCACCGCACACCGCCCCGCAACCCAACCTCGCCTAGACAGCAAGGAGGGCGCAAAAGCGAAAGTGAAAGTGCGGGGCACGCGGGTCGCCCAGCCTCGCCCGCCGCTGTTGTTCACTTTGTCTCCGGATCGCCCCACAACTCCAATCCGGGGGGCCGGCGTGGAGAAGGCCGCAAACCTCAATCGGTGCTCCCGCCGGTGTCCGAGGTCCAATTTGAAAACGGAAAACGGGTGTCACCTCAGCTCGGGCTCACAAACACAGTCCCCTCATCTAGGACAGGATATGGTCAGGATTTATGCAGGAGGTCGCGGAGGTCCTCGGGAGCCTCGCACCTACGCGGCCATCTTGGTTGCGCGCTAGGCTCCTCCCCCGTTAGCGATATTCTTGATAATAGGAGAAATGTCGCTTAGCGACATTTCTCCTATTATTTTACTCTGGAACGCCCCCTTTGCATCTCATTAGAGATGCAAGGGGAAGCGTAGAGTAAAAGGGTGCTAACATGCACATTTACATGTTAGCACCCTGTTGTTGATAGGGTGCTAGTTTTATCTCTGCTTTTTTGGCTTTTAAAGCCAGAAAAGCAGAGATAACGCCCTTGTTGATATGCCCCAAAATTGGTATATCTGCCCCTGAATGATGAGAGGTAAATTAAGCCAAAAGCTTTGACCTGTTTTAGTTGAGTGAATCTCTTCTGACCTGAGAGAAGGATGGCACAGCTAGTGATTGGCCCCCTCATTATGTGGGTGGAACCTGCATTGTTGGACCTGGTCCTTTTATTCAGGGTTCTTCCCAAACCTTTTGCCTTCCTCTTGTATTTTTTCTGACCTGTTTTTGTTGGTTTTATGACCCTGGGCACTTTACCACTGCTGATCAGTGCTAAAGCTCATGTGCTCTCTCCTGTAAACTTGGTAAGATTGGTCTACACCTGTTTGACATATTTAATTTACCTGTAAGTCCCTTGTACAGTGGTAGCCAATATACCCAGGGCCTGTAAATTAAATGGTACTAGTGTGCCTGTAGCGCTGTTGGCGCCACTCAAAGAAGTAACCTTTCAAACCTGTCTCAGGCTTCTGCAACTGCAGGCATTTAAAGTGCTTGCCAAGTCTGAAAACTTCCCTTTTACTACATACAGTTCACCCCTAAGGTAGGCCCTAGGTAGCCCTATAGCAAGGTGCTGTGTAGGTAAAAGGTAGGACATGCGCCTTTGTTGTGTGAAATGTCCTGGTAGTGACAAACACCCTATTTGGTTTCTCACTGCTACGAGGCTGCTCCTCTCATAGGTTTGCATTGGTAATTCCCTGATATGTGTTTCAGTGGTAATTTGTGATATGAAAGGGGTAGCGTTGCCATGTTTGGTATGTTTGGAATAGTGGTGATAAATCCTACTTATTGGTGAAAGCTGATTTTTTTATTCCTATTTTAGAAATGCCACTTTTAGAGGTGGGCATTTCTGTGTGCTTATGACTCTGTGCTTTGCGGCCTGACTCCAATCAATGTCTGGTTTAAACTGCCAGTGGCCTGTCTTGTGCATTCTCTCTAGACAGTCACAGATGAAGCTGGGGTGTTCCCCGCATATCTTGATGAGGCTTCCTGGGCTAGAGTGGTGGGATGAGTTGTCACCTACACCTGAATACAGCTGTGCCTGCCTTTCACAATGTTGTCACTGCCCACCCGTAGTGTGTCTGGAGCCAGGGCTGGGGATTGAATGGGGTTATAGTGCACTTCTAAAGTTTGTTTGTTGTACCCCCAGAACAAAGACAAAGGCTGTGACCCCATGATTTCAGACTTTGCTTGAACTTGTAACCAGATGCTACTGGCTCTACAGACTGCACATTATCAGGAGGAGCTGTTATGCTGCCCGGAAGAACCACCATGAGACTTTACTTGTTGTGCTGACCTGCCCAAAAGGACCCTGTGTGCTCGACTACTGCCTACACTCTTGCTTTGGTGCCCCCAGTGCTCTCCAAGGAGTGCTGTTTCTGCCCCTTGTCTCTACAACTTAGTGCCTGGTGAGCGCTTTATTTCCTTTGGTGCCTGGCCCTGAAGATAACTGTGCTGAGAGCTTCGGGTGAGGGAGGGCGTGTATAACAGAGATCAGTGCAGGCACACTGGACACACCCGAATCAGCCGGACTGGCCCCCTTGTAGTGCCTCATAGTAGAGTGGACTAGGGGCCTGATGATCCTACTGCCACCGTATCCCCCAGCAGGAGCGAGGGACATGGCGGAAGCGAAGGGAGTCTGACACAGCCCCAGGGAATTATGTCAAAAGGAAGCAGGCGAGCTCTGCTTTTGTCTAGCTGTGGGCAGGGCCTGGTGAGGAAGACCGAGCCCACCCTTCACGGCCGGCAACAAAAGCCTTGGGGAGAGAAAGTTACCGCTACTTCGATTGGAGAGGGAACTACCTGGCGAGGTCTCCCCGTTGTATCCTCGGTGTGGGCCCTTCTCCCCTGGGAGCCTGCCATAGAGGGTAGTGTGGCCCTTCAAACAGCCCCGGGAGGCCAATGTGGGTGCTCTAAACGCAGGAGGATATCATGTTGCAGTACCTGCACCGCGAGGTCACGGGCTGCCATTCTTTTGTGAGTGAAGGTCTACCAACGTGGGCAGTGCAGGTACCTCCGCCCTTTCGGGCATATACCTGGGGCACTGTTGCTCGATTGTTGTGATGAGATGGAACTTCAACAGAGGCCCCTAATTCCCTGTGACAATTATGACATTCCCCGTCATAGGCGCGCAGGTGCTGCTGCTCCCAGGATCCTTGTGTTGGTTACTGTATGACTTGTAAAAAGAGCGCAGGAGCACTGTCCTATGTTTCTGCTGCATTTCATGCCCTGGTATTTGGATATGTCATTTTGTTATACCCCATACAGGGGAGGATAATGAGGACAATATCATGTGTCTGCATAAATATGCAGAGTAACATGGTCTTTTATGATGTTTCTAATGACAGGTGGTGATTCCTATAACTGGTAATAGACTACCTCATATTCATGCCCTAATCTGAAGATGTATGTTGTGCTTATGCCTTATTCTGACAGGATAATGAATACTCTTTCAGGAGCTACACAATATGGGCGCAGTGATAGCGGATGTTATGACAATTGCCTAGTCGGCAAAGCGATTATTGTTTTATGTGATTTTGGTCTATATTTATATACAGTACACAAGATATTTTAATATAATATTGTGTGGAGTTTCTTTTGTGGTTATTTATTGTGTCACTGGTGTGTGTGTGTTGCGCAAACGCTCTACACATTGACTGTTCGTGCCAAGCTACCAAGGGGGTGAGCAGGGGTTATCTTGGGTGTGTAACTCCCTTACCTTGACTAGAGTGGTGGGTTCTGTCTGGCTTGAGTGTATAACATAGTCAACCAGAAACCCCTTTTCTAACAAGCGTAACCGAAAAAATGTCTAGTAATTAGGTTACCGGACATTTTTCAATTAGCACAAATACAAATATCTTCTGTATGTTGCAGTGGTAATGCTGGGATAACACAGTAGTCCCACTCAAATGGAGAAGACATTTATGCTCAAATTATGTTTCTGATGGCCATTCTGCAAAACACTAGCTTGATGTTAAATACTGAGGAAATGACTGCCGGTAATGACTTTACTGTCATGCCTACCATCTGACATTAAAATTGGTGCCTAACTTCCTATCATGTAGAATGACTGATACCACTTTGCACCTTGACACTTCTGTGTGAAGCAAAGTGTCACTCATACCCACCAGTAACCTTACTACACCTGCTGTCTGTATACTCTATAACCACTTCTGTAATATAGCTGTTTCTTTGGCGGCCAGCATTCCATCACTGGCTTTCTCTTTTTTCTTATTTTTTTCTTTCTCACTGCTGAATCATTATTGATGAATCTTGAAGCCAAAACAGCATCCAGGATAATATTATCCTCAATTGGGGCATAGAAACTGATTGAGGTAAGCCACGCGAACAGATGGAACAATTAACCGAAACACCTCGATGAGCTGAAACGGCTGCTGAAAAAGCTCTAAAACTCCCCTCATTTCTTAAACATTGAAAACGTAGCCAGCTTAGTCGATGCGATATGGGTTTCCTGTAACAATACTACTGATGGATTATGCTCCACAATTCAAGCTTCAATAGTGTGCAGTTTACTTTTGTTATTTAGCCCTTAACATTGTATGTAATAATCTTCAATATGTTTCCCTGCAAGGACGCTCCTTGGGGTTTCTGACCCACTCATGTTCCTACCTATGTTTAACCAAAGTACAAAAAGAGGGATCCCCTGAGAATACTGAAAGTTCCTATGGCAGGGAAATAGCTTATAATTGGGATAATATCCCCTAGGCAACTAAATGGTTAATCAAGCTTTATGATACAGATATAGGGGCCAAGCAAGCAATACAATGAAAAAAACAGTCATTTATTGTTAGTTCTACAAAAACCTAAAAACAGTGATGCACAGAATTACATAATGTCATCAGAATTTCTGGCAAGTTTAAATCATGATGTAACAACACAATCAACCTTTAGTCAAGCAAGCAGTCATGCACCATAAATAGACATCAATACATATCAATGACCATGATCAAACAGTAATTATTAACAGAGAATTTGTCTCAATACATTAATTGAAAACATCCAATGGCAGGGACTTAATTATGTTGCATCGAAGGTAGTGGCTTAGTATCTTGATACTTTTATCATGTGAGTGTACCTAATCCTCACACTCAGACACCCTTTGCTTCATTTCATCAATTCTGGTAGAGAGCTTCCCAACTCGTCCGTCATCTCTTTCTGAGTATTTTTAATTGTTTTGACCTCACTTAACACCTCCTCTGACATACTCAGTAGTACTGAGGCATCTGCATCCATGGCTGGCTTGGTTAAAACAATGTGTCCCCCTCGGCATGCAGAACTCTGCTGCTCTTCCTGAATTCCTGCTTCCAGAGCTTTGTTGCTCTAGTCATAACCAATCTCAGTGCTACCTGGGATTTAGATATACAAGCAAGGTTGAAGATCTATGTGAGTTACATTTCTGTTCACTGGTATTGAAAATGAAAGCACTGTTAGTGCAATGGCAATCACTTCACCTCCTCTCTTGGGGAGGGTGATATTGATAAAAATGGTGATTAGTCCCTTGTTTAATTTTCTCTTCCCGGCCTTACCCTGTGTGCTGAATTCTGCTTTTTCAAGGACTACTAATCCATTTTTAAATCTTTCATTTGGCAAGCGTCGGACTAGATGTGGAGGAAGGTGGGTTAGCTCTCCCAAATTTGTGAGAATTTGTGACCTGATCAATCTTATTTTAAAGGAATATAATATAATTGATGTTTTTAAGATTGACTAGATCCCCCAAGAAACGTCTATATTGGACTCTATATTGGTTTTCTGAAAAGCAGATGGACCTTTATAGGCATTATTTGATTCTCTACATTAATGCTGATACACATTTGTCTGATTTGGTCTGAGGTCCAAGGGATTGATTAAAGCACTGTATCTAAATGGGGGGGGGGGCAAAGGGTTTCTACAAGGTGATAGATTTCATTATAGGGGATAGGTGGAATCTTAGCCCGGAATAAAGGCACAGATAGTTGGAAATTATTTGTTGCAGTGCATCTTTTCATATTTAATTCTCAAGATTAAAGACAAGTGATATAAGTCCACTACTGAGTAGCAAACATTTGAAGGTTAATTTAATTGAGTCATTAGCCCTGAAGAGAGCCGGTGGCTTTAAAAGCATTCTTGCTTTAAGTAGAGGGACTGATACCTATCAAAAAGGTGTAAATAAGTGGGGAAATTGTGAGGGTTTTGTATTGTCAATGGAAGTTTGGCGTAATATTAAAAAAATAGAATTGCACAGAACTCAGAGGAGCGAATTGATGTAGAATGCAGGTCTACGTGAAGTGGTTGATTTATCGAACTCTGCAATTTCATTATGAGATTGACCCAATATTGATGGGCCAATGTTTAAAATGTGAATCAACTAAAGTAGCAAACTGGCCTCATGTAATCTGGCACTGCGTAGCTCTTTGAGACTTTTGGAATGCAATTTTTCAGTAATTGGAGCCGGTTTGGCAAACACAGCTTGCTCCTAGTGCTTTGCTCGTAATATTGGGATATGATCCCATTCTAAAACAAACCTCCAGATACCAAAAGCTGTAATATGTTTCAATTCTGGTGGCCAGAACATTGTTGTTGCACAGGTGGAAATCACAATTAATCCCTTCCATTGGAGAGTGAATTGGGAAAATGAAGCAAGTAAGAGTGAAAGAGCTATTATGCTATCCAATGTGGAGGTGTTGTAAGGTTTAATAAAATGTGAGCTAAATTCTTGGTATTAGTGGGAAGAGTGTGTGGAAAAGGGTAGATTTTTAAATTGTGTATGTTTTTGATGAGTCGTTTTTTAGGTCTCCCCTAGGCAGCGTGCATGCGCTGCTCTAGGAGGGCCTTTAGCCATCGGTCTGCTTCTTTTCAAGTACTGCACTCGTGCTTGTGGTGGCATCCACCTTGCGGGAGCGAGCAGTGGCGTGCCACAAGCACGAGTGCAGTGCTTGAAAAGTGAAGACTGTGCACGCACGCACGCACCACTCCCAGGCTTGTTTATAGTAAAGAAGGGTGCAGTAAACAGTGAGCGTGTGCATCTATGCTCCTCTTACCACCGGTATCGTCCGTTGAGGCTCCTGTCCCTCCTCGGTCCTCCGTGTCCTGCAGCAGAGGAAATGTCACTCGGTCTTCAAGGCACTGTTGGACTCCCAGTAAGGACTGCGGCCGCACAGAAAGGGGAAGGCGAGTCCTAGTCTCCCTTCGTGACCCTTTCCCCTTTCTTCTTACCTGTCCCTCCTCCATTCTGCTGCCCCTCTACTGTGTCCCTTCACCAAACATTGTTACCCTGCCCTTGTCCTGTCTCCTGGTCTCCGGTGTTTCCTCTCGCCTCTCTTGTGCTCTTTTACTCCCTCGTCTACCATGTCTTTCTCTGCCGTCGGAAGCCTCTTCTTTTCACCCTTTATCAGCCTAAATCGCCTGTTCCTTTGCCCACAGTCCTTATTCCTATATTTCCATCCCTGATTTACCCCATCTATAACTTTGTTCTCCCTCTGACATCTCCCTCCTTCCTTCCTTTACCCCCTGTGCAAACCCCTTCCATCTCAGACAACCACTACCTCGCGAGCGCCTCCTCCCTTTTTCCCTCACATTTACCCCCCTTCATCCCCTTCTCTCCTCCTCTTGCCTCTATTGCCCTCCCCTCCTTCACAAACATACACTGCTCCTCGAGGTAGTCTTGGGGCGGCCTGATGGCCCACCCGATCATGGGCCATAGTAAGCGGCAGGGCCGGGCTCGGTTTCACCAGATGAACAATATCCCACTTCGGTACTTCCCGGTGTTTCCCCAGAGTGTATAATTTGTTTGTTTACCAATCCCGTAGTTCCGATCTACCAGCTCGGTTCATACCATTCTGATGTGCGGGGTTCGTGGCACGTTTAATGTATCCAAACACAGTGCCATTACAAACACGCAAATATTGCAAAGTAATCCAAAGGAGGCAGCAAGTGATGTATATAGGTGTTTGCCTGCCGAGCTCGGACTCGTCGCCACCTGTAGTTTTTTTCACCACTGTCACACGTCCAAGCGCTTCATACACACTTGTTAGCGCTCTTTGCACCTGAGCTCCTGGCTCAAAGCTCTCGCTTCCGTGAAAGACATAGCGGCGCGCTGCCAGGGGTACTGGAACAATGCCCAGACTAGTGGTGCTGTCAGCAATGTTACATCACTGAACGCAGGGATTGTGAAAAACCCAAGCATCACAGGAAGAACTGTCACAAATGAGCTACGTAGCTACACCCCTTCAGCAGGAGAGTGGCAAGGTGAAATATGTAGCCCGTGGTGCATTTTGGAGCACATTGTTGCAGATATATTACTAACGCATAGTGTAGCAGTGCACTGCCATTTACAGACAGCAGATTTTCCATTGAAGTGATCACAAAATTCACACTGACATGCAGTTTCACTGATAAAACTATTTAGAGCCAGGGTTGGATTGGGATTAAAAATCGTCCCGGGCACGCTAAAAAACAAGCATTGGCATAGCCAATAGTTCTCGCCTTTGGGACCTTATGTGTTTAGTTTTCCAGCACAATATCCTTGGTGCAGCAACATCAAGTGTTGCATGGCTAAACACTTATAAGGTCCCAATGGCGAGACCTATTGGCTATGCCAATGCTTGTTTAAAGGTGAAAGAATGTATGCAATCTATAAGCTTTTGCTTAGTAAAGTCATGTTTATATAGGTCATTAATGTTATGAAATTGTATGAAATGAATTGCTTTTTCCGTGTATTTTAATTTTGTTTCAATCTGGAACTTGATAGACAAATTTAAAAAACTGCATCCGGGATCTACAGGGACATCTGAATCGACATTGAAGAAGCTGTGCCAAATGTTAAATCTGAATATTTTTGGGAGGAAATATACCCATAGTGTTTTGGAACAAACTGCAAAGTAACATTTGACCACAGTAAATGTCACAATTTTGCAAAGTGTACTTGCTCGTCTGTGAGCGTATAGTTAACCCAAGGAGGTAGTAC